>NC_091791.1:74087500-79087500 GCF_041296235.1 Equus asinus
TTTTGGCCAAACTCAGTATTTTATCTGCCTCTAACCTGTCTCCCTTTAGGATTTGCTGATGAGTTTTGGTCTTCATGCCATGTGGAAAAACCCATGTGATAATTCATTATTTTTCCAAAGAGTCTCCCTGAAAGAGATTTCATTCTCTAAAGTTGTAGTTTCACACTGGAGTACAGAGGAAAATCCCAGAGTGCTGAATTTGCCTACACACAGGACAAGTATCTGTGATGACTTTAGTCTGAGAACACAGCCCGTTGGAGCACCCTTTACTGACACCGGGACTTTCTTGTGAGTTTCTCCCATGGGTGGTGGGCAGAGGGAGGGGCCTGCTGGGCCGCCGACAGGACATTCAATTGCCACTTCTGAAGACCTGTGACTCTGGCCTCCCCCATTCCTCCCTCCCCAGCCTGTGCCTTGACGTGTGCTCGTGCTGTGAACTGAGGGCCCAGGCTGGCCTTCTTCTATAGCTGTAGCAGAGAATTGCTCTAACTCTGCTGATCCCCAGGTAAACCTGCCTGCCTCCTCAGCAACCTCCTCCAAGTCACACTCAAGAATTCCTCCTTCTCTGTCTTTCTTTACTCAATCAACAGCACAGACATCCTTGCAGTCACCTAGCCTCAAAACCTCAGCATGATCTGTAACTCTTGCCTCACCCTAACCTGCCAATCGCAGGCCATGGGCAATTCCTAGTGAGTCTCCCTGGCTGCTGCTTTCACATGTCTTCATTTCTTTCCATTCTATTTGGCTTTCCCAGAGTTCAGATCTTCACTGTGTCTCCCTTGGACAATGCAGTGGCCTCCAGACTTCGCTGCTGCCAGCCCTCTCCTTCCTTGATCCAGATCCATCTGCCCTGGACTCCAAAGTCACCTTCAGAAAGTACAGCTGCCCAGCCCAGATCCCTTCAATGGCTCCTTAGTATTGTATTTAAGGTGTTCTGCAGTCCGGGATCAGGAATTCAGCATGGCACTGTGGTGAGCAGAGGGCTTTTCCCCTACCTGCCCCTTGTGGGGGCATTTGGCAAAAGGCAGGAAAGAAACTGATACTCATTAACAGGATACTGCCCAGGATTCAGCTCTAAGGAGAGGCATGAGTGGTCTTACACCTGTTCCACTGTGACACACCCAAAGGGACAGAGAGAGGGAGGAGGGAAGTGGGCCCAGGCAGGCCCAGGGCAGGAGCGAGGAGAGAGCTGGGCGATGAGCTGAGGGAGCCCAGGGAGCCAAGGGGCTCCTCAGTGTCCTAGGTTGGTATTGATGCAAAATCAGATCGGAGCCCACAGTGAGGCCCCAGAGAGAGGGGCACTGTGTCCCAGGTCCCCCAGATGATGGCAGGGGTATGATGAGCTGAGGGCAGGGGTAATGATTGGGGTTAAGAATTCCCTTCTTCACCTCTTGCTTGTGGTGGGAACTGAGGCAAAGCTGAATCTTGGGAAAGATGGAGAGTCCAGTCATGGGGCTAGAGGATGAGGAACTGGGGCCGACCGACAACTCTGAGCAGGGACCAGCTCTTGTCTTTGCTCCTACTACACGAAGACAGGCACTCAGCCTCCGTGGAGCCACCAGGGATCCTCCTGACTCATTGCTGGTATTCACATCTCCCTCTGAGCAACTTTTCTCCATCTCTAAGTGCTAAAAGTTCAGCCATCAGTTAAGACAGCTCAAGTGTGTCTCCCCCAAGAAGCTTTCTCTGATTTCCTAAGTCGGAATTAACTTTCCCTTCCCTACACTCCCTTGGTACTTTGTTCACCCATCAAAACATTTAGCATGTGCATGTATTTTTATGTCATATTATGCAAAACCCCAGAACTTGGCATAGCGCTTGACAGTAGGTACTAAATAGATGCTTATTGACTGAGTAAAGGGAAGAATGAACAAATAAATATAGTGAAAGCCACCTTTATCCTGGATTCCTCCGCATGGTCTTACATCTTGTCACTTCTTAATAAATGTTGGCTAAACTGTTAATTTGAGGAAGCTTGTGACTATAATAATCTTATATCATTATTTCTTACACATCTCCTTTGGGAGAGAATAAAGGAAGATGCACTTCCCTGAGCTTATCACAGTGATATTGACTGAATATTTGAGGTGTGTAAACTGTTTAGGGCTCTATAACCTGCACTGGGCACATGGGGAGGCCCAGATGGCTAGGCTGCTTTCTTGGAGGAGGCCCAGGTGCCTGACCATATGAACATCTTGGATTCTGTGGAGAACCTTTTGGTTGTTTTCAGAACTCTTTGCACAGACTTGATCTTACCTCATCCTTCCAACACTGGGAGGCGTAGCAGTGCTGGTCATGCCACCTTGCTTTCTAGGTGAGGAGAAGTACCTCTGGGGAATGAGACGAAGGGCCTTCCCTGGGCCAAAGATGCAATTGCCTGAACGCCTGGCCATGCCCAGAGCCCTGGACGCCTCTTGTCCAGTCCGGGGCACAGCGTGGTCCCATCAGCCTCATGGGCCTCAGGGACAGGTTTCCTGGGACTACCTCCTTCCCTTCCATGGGAGAGCAGCTTTTTCTAGTCCCTGGGATCCCAAGGAAGGAAACAAAGATTAGTTTGGCTTCTGGCTAGGGCAGTCTTGCTGTCCCCTCAGTGCAGCTCTAAAGCCTGGACACAACCTGTGCCACCTGAGGCTTTGTGGAGAAACTTCCACCAACCTCCCATGGCCCAATACCCCCTCTCACTCTCAAAGTCTGAGTTTGTTTCTTTTCAAACTCACAGCTTTTGCAAACCACTGAGAGAAGAAATCAGTTTGGAATTTTAAGCCTCTCAGCATATTTGGCTGCAACCCAGGGGAGGCTGAAAGTAGCGGTGGAATCATTCTCCAGCCTCCTCGTTCCTGGGGAGGTTGTGATTCAGATCAAGACTCAAAGCTGCAGCCTGACGTCACTTCCTCAGAGACTGGGCATTGGCGCTCTTCCAGATCCTCCTGCTGCACCGGAAGGGGGCCTGCGAGGCGGGCTCCCCATCAGGATAGCTTACGGTTTTGATAGTCCTCTGTGTGCCAGGAATCATGCAACGTGCTTGAACGTGCATTGTCTCACGTGATGCTCACTCTCAGCCTTGTGCATCTCCCTCACTGAAGGAATGGAGGCTCAAAGTGTTTAAGTGACTTACCCAAAGCACATGTAAACCCACTCTGACTCCAGGCCTGAGCTCTTTTTTTTTTTTTTGAGGAAGACTGGCCCTGAGCTAACATCCGTGCCCATCTTCCTCTACTTTATATGTGGGACGCTTACCACAGCATGGCTTGCCAAGCGGTGCCATGTCCGCACCCGGGATCTGAACTGGCAAACCCTGAGCTGACCTGGCAAACCCTGGGCTGCCAAAGTGGAATGTGCGCATTTAACTGCTGCACCACCAGGCCAGCCCCCAGGCCTGAGCTCTTAAAGGCACCAGGTTTTAGAGTCTGGATACGTGGACCCCCTTGGAGGAATGTGACCCAGAGGGCTTGCTTTCTGGAAACTTCTTTTCTCCTGCAGACTTATTGTAAGAACTTAGATCAGATACGTTGTCTCCTGATGTACCTTTTTTTACTTGCCTTGCATATAGCGTGCTGATGCCAGCCTCTACTAGCTCTCCTCAGTCTCAGCATGCTCATTGTCTAACATCCGATGTCATGGCCTCAGGACAGAAAGGAATGGTCTGACCCAGCAAGAGAGGCAGGAAAATAGGTGGTGCTGAGGTTGACAGTGGGACCTGGGAACTGGTCTGCCTGGGTCAAATGTTGCTCCTACCACTGACTTTCCATGTAAGTTAACTGCCCTGTGTCTCATCTCCTCATCTGAGAAATGGAGGTGTTATGGGCTGAGCTGTGTACCCCCAAATTCCTATATTGAAGTCCTAACTCCCAGTGCCTCAGAATGTGACTGTACCTGGACAGGGTCTTTAAAGAGGTAATTAAGTTAAAAAGAGGCCCTTGGGGTGCGTCCTAATCCAATCTGACTGGTGTCCTTATAAGAAGAGGAGATTTGGACCCACAGAGACACCAGGGATGTGCGCCCACAGAAGAAAGTCCATGTGAGGACACATTGAGAGGGCAGCCTTCCGTATGACAAGGAGAGAGGCCTCAGGAGGAACCAGCCCTGCCGACACCTCGATCTTGGACTTCCAGCCTCCAGAACTATGAGATAATGTCTTGTTTAAGCTGCCCGGTCTGTGGTCCTTAGTCAGGGCAGCCCCAGCAGATGGACAGGGGTATCTGTAATTGTAACTATTCCGGTATCCATTCTGGTTACATTTATTTTGGAATCAGACCCCTGGGGTCAAATCCTGTTCATGCATTTATAACTGTGATCCTGACAAGTCATCTAACCTCCCCAAGCCTCAGTTGTTCCATCTGTACAATGGGATGCTTATGGCACCTGCCTCGTTGGGTTGCTATGAAGTCTAAAGAGTTCATGTAGATTAAGTGCTGAAGACCACAGCGTTAGGAAGCGTGCGAGCAGGGATGTGAACACAGGTAGTCTGATCCAAAACAATGTGACCAGAAGACCACTATGGCAGGTCTGTATTCTTTCCCACAAACTCTCTCTCTCATTAACAAAAAATGAACATCGTGAAGTGTAGGAACAAAAGTAAAATTGCTCTCTGTGTGTGACTCAGCCTGGACTTGACCTTTTTTTGGCCAGTGAACCCCAGAGGATTGGGAGTCTGTGTGGCCATCTGCCCGCTCACTTCAACTCTCTGCATCTCAACAGGAGCTCCCCTGGACTCAGTCCCCTGCCACCTTCCATCAAGCACACAGCACAGAGAGGGTAACTGAAAACCCCCAGGATAATAGCAGTGAATTACCTCAGGTGGGGCAAATGTTGGCAATGGGAACAAAAAGAGCACGGGCCGTTGCTCGTTAGTCAAACGGAAGCAGTTTCTCTCATGGCTCATAACGGCGTATGAGTTTTGGAAGCTGTGTTCACTCTTTCAAAGTGTTTTGATGGAGCTTTTCAGGGACACCTGACCTAACAGTGGTGGGCATGTCCAGGCAGTCCCGTTGCCTGTGCAGGTGCTGAGATAGGTAAGGTGACTTGATTAGAAACAAGCTGGACACTTTTTAGCACAGGGCCCTGGGTTTCACATGTAGTTCCTACAAAGCTGGGGCAGGCCCTTATTCAGAGACTACATCTCATTCTGTTTAGTAACTAAGAAACAATAAAATTAGCAAAATCCAGGCCTTTTCCTTACTCTACCAAGCAGGTTTCACCAAGGAGGAATTAACGTCGAGATGAGACGTGGAGAGGGAGCCGCTCTTCGCTTGACTGGCGCGTGGCTCCCCAGGATTGGGGCTTCAGCGTATCCTGGCAGATTGCTGCTACACGTTGCTGGGTTACAAAAGCCCCACATCAACAAGTACGTGTTGACTTTACCTGTATGTTTGTAAGATTTAAAAAGCAGACCATGTTTTCTGTTTCTCAGCTGAAAAAGTACCCTGCAGTATGCATCCTCTTACAGTCTCATGACTCCTAAGGGGCTGAGTTCTCCCCTACTTCCGCTCCAAACATACAATTCACCGCAGGGCTGAAATAAAGTGGGTAGTCGAGAGGCAGAGAAAACAAGGGAGCAGAACTCATGCAAACCTGATGATAGTGTTTGCTTCTGCAAAGGCTGCCCCAGAGTCTCCATGGGGCAGGCGTGGGCCTTGCCAGGCTGGTCACAAGGACGCCCACAGCCCCAGGTCTTTCCACTTCCACTCATCTGCCTCGCTTTCAGCAATGACATTTCAGCTCATGAGTGGAAGGCAGTTGTTTCTTGAGGCGCCTCTGCCAACATTCTTGACCTTTAGAAGAGAAAATAAGAAATCAGGAGAGAAAGAGAGGGAGAATAAAATTTTCAACGCATTGTTTCCTTCTTTCCCTTCGGCAGAACTCCTGCTGAGAAAGAATCACCAGATTGAAGCATCTGCTCCAGGTATAGTGGCTGAGTAGAATTTCCCTATTTCCTTTTCCCTTCTTATTAATTATGGGAATTATGGGAATGTCTGACTTTTCCCCGTAAAGAGTTATGGCCCAGAACTTTCCTTGGCTGTCAGTTATAACTGCTGTTACTGGCTCTTAGTTAATATCAGCCCTGATATTTGTTCCCCTACAGTGAACCCAGCATATATGGGTTAAAACTAAAAGCGCACATTTACAGTTCCCTGGGTCTTTAGTGACACTCATATGTAAATGTTTGTTTCTTTAACTTCTGACGCCCTGAGCTACAGAGCCAAATAGAAGTTACAAATTGTTAAAGTCCAGATGACGTCACACTGGGCTCCCACTACAGTTCCGGCTGATCCCAGGACCTTGAAGGTCTTCTACAGAGAAACTAATGTCCAGAGAACATCAAGACACCAAAGCTTCCCAGGCCCAACTCCTCGGCTTCCTGATGTCACAGTCTACCTTCCACCATGGAGATAAAGAGGCAAGGACACTCATCTGAGAAATCCTGTGTCTCCTCCACTGGAAGCAGCCCCAGATGTGGGCCAAGGGGAAAATGCTGACCAAGAAGGCCCCTCCACCCCCAAACCCCAATGAAAACCCCTACCCATTTCTTAACAAGGAGCAAAGCAAGGGCCGGTGCCCAAAAAGCTGACTTCTGCCTGGCAAAGTAAAGCCTGCCCTTTTTCACCCAAGACTCTGTTCTCGTTATTTGGATTGGCATCGGGATCAGAGATCGAACTTTTGGTAACAATGCTTCTAAAAAGGTTCTTGTATTTCTTTGAGACCATTTCTCAGAGTTTCAGAAAATTGTATGTAACCCAAGTGACGCAGGCTCTTTCAGTGAAACTACTTAGTGTTAACTCTCCCATTTCCCAGCTGCAGAACAAGAGTGAGGTCAGAGGCCCACTGCAAGGTCAGGCTCGCATCCTGAGATCCAGAGTCATTCAAGGGGAATCCATGAGGAAAAAGCAGAAAAGAGACCCTGGGTTGGCATGTTCTGTCCTGGAAATTGCTATGGCAGTTACTAAAACCCCAAGTAAGCCTTCCTCAAGGAGAAGCAGCAGAGCAAAGGCTTACCGCCACTCGGGTGCCCACTCCTGTCACCGCTGGGGCAGGGACGGGCCACCAGAGCCAAAGCCAGGACAGCCTGCTTGGCCCTGCCCACCACGGCCTAAACTCTGCTGTCCCAGAGTGACTTAGGCAAGTCACTGCCCTCTCTGGACCTTTGCCCTGAGATGGTGCATCAGCAGGGAGGGCCAGAAGTTCCACAAGGGAGCTGCTGGGTTTAGCAATGTGATGTGGTCTCCCCCTACCCTCTACATTTCATCGATTTATTTTTGAACAGGTCATGATAGCAAACACTTTGTGCCGGGCCCTGCTCTAAACCTTTACATATATTAATTCATTTAATCCTTCCAACAACTCTAGAGGGAGATGCCATTATCATCATTCCCATTTACAGAGGAGGATGTGAGACACAGAGAGCTTAAGGTTAAAGATGAACAGATAAAGAGATCAAGGCACTGAGAGATTGCCTTCTCACACTCACTTAGGTGGCAAGGGGCAGAGCCAGGTTAGAATGCAGGCAGCCTCCCTCCAGCTTAGTGCCCTCACCCTGCAGTCCTGACAGCTCTGTCCTCCAGACTCCCAGTTCCTCTCAAATTCTCTCTCTCGAGGCTACTACTATCAATAATTTTTGTGTATCTTTTCAAAAAATGTTGTGTGGCATTTATACATTACATACACACATGCACATATATAGTATATTATACATATAACATAGACATATATCCTTTCTTTCTTCAGACAAATAGTAGCTAATATACTCTTCCTTTTTGCACCAAATACAAGGACATGATCTTTTTATGTCAATTCATTTAGAGCTGCCCCATTCTTTTTAGGAACAACATGGTATATCCCATTGCATAAACCATAATTTTATAAACCACCGCCTACTGATCACATTTAGCTTGTTTCCATTATTTTACAATTACAAAGAACACTGCAGTGAATATTCTTGTGGATACACCATTTGCACAAGTGAGCCTGTGGCAGGCGGACTGGTCCCCCAGGATGTCCATGTTCTAATTGCTGGAACTTGTGAATATGTTACGTTACGTGGCAAAAGGGACTTTGCAGATGGAATTACGATTTGGGACCTTAAGGAAGGGAGATTATCCTGGAGTCTCTGGGTGTACAGTCACATAAGCCTTTAAAAGTAGAGAATTTTTCCAGCTGGAGGTAGGAGAGATGAGGGGATGCCAGAGAGATTTGAATCCTGAGAAGGACTCAACCCACCATTGCTGGCTTTGAGATGGAGGGGACCAAAAGCCAAGGAATGTGGGTAGCCTCTCAGGCTAAGAATGAGCCCTGGCCCACAGCCAGCAAGGAAACAGGGGCCTTGGTGCTACTCTTGCATGGAACTGAATTCTGCCAACAACCTGAGTGAGTCTGGAACTGGATTCTCCCCCAGAGACTCTATATAAGAGCCCAGCCACCATCACCTTGATTTCGGCCTGGTGGGACCTGGAGCAGAAAAATCAGCTGGGCCTTCTGATTTTCTTAGCTACAGAACTGGGAGATAATCAATCTATGTTATTTTATTTTATTTATTTATTTATTGAGGAAGATTAGCCCTGAGCTAACACCTGCTGCCAATCCTCCTCTTTTTGCTGAGGAAGACTGGCCCTGAGCTAACATCCGTGCCCATCTTCCTCTACTTTATATGTGGAACGCCCACGACAGCATGGCTTGCCAAGCGGTGCCATGTCCGCACACAAGATCTGAACTGGCAAACCCCAGGCCACCAAAGCAGAACATGTGCACTGAACTGCTGTGCCACCCGGCCAGTCCCAAATGTTGTTTTAAACACTAAATTTGTGGTAATCTGTTACAGGAGCAAGAGAAAACAAATATGCTGCTGAATATCTATGAGCAGAATAACTGGGTCAAAGGGTATATGCATTTAACATTTTGAGAGATCCTGTCAAATTGGTCTCCTCGTAAGTATAACCAATTTATAACGTCACCGGTTATATACGAGGGGCCGTTTTCCCACATCTTCACCCACCCAGTGTGTAATCAAACTTGCTGATCTTTGCCAGTTAGATGTAGGAGACTGTCTTGAACCTGCACTTACACAGCAAGACCACTGCTTCAATTTAGGTTCCATGTTTACTTGGAGTTGTTTAGGGTGGGGAGAGGTTCCAGGTGGAAAGTGCAAGGGCTCTCTTGGGGGATGCCATTGTCAAACAGGCTTAGACAGACAGCTCAAGTCCTACCCCCGGTGCAATAAGAGGTAAATAGGGAAGGTCCTGGGATGGCCCAACTCAGGTAAGAGATCTTGGGGCCATGAGGTTTCAAGCCAAGGGAGACTAAACTCAGTGACCCAAGTGCAGTTAGGCACAAAGGAGGAGTCCAGGGGTTGTCTTTTTGGGGGTAAGGGGAAGACAAAGACAACCTGAAGCCAGCTGCAAAAGACGGGGTGCAGGGTGCCTGTCTGAGTGGCGTGTCTGGGAGCCCCGAGACAGAGGTATGCAGAGTAAGAGCTTTCTGAAGGGCCCAGGCCTTGCCGGGGTTAGACCCCACTGTGAAAGGAGGACTGTGACCTGTGCAAGGGCACTGACAGGGAAGGGAGTCTGGGGCAGGCTGACTCAGAAACAGGAGCTCAACCCCGAGGTGGGGTTGGTTTAAAGTGGGAACCAGGAGCCTCGGGCCCTCCTTGTCCCACCAAGCCAGGAGCGAGAAGCAGATGGGAGGGCTGGGAAAGTGACAAACCAGGGGAGGATCCAAAGGGGATGAGGCAAAGCCACAAAAAGAGACGGAATCTGCAGGGTGCCAGTGCCATAGGACAGCAGCAGCTGGGGCATGAACCTAACCAGGCAGCCTCTGAGCAGCAGGTTCAACAAGTGGAGCGCCCCCTACAGGACCTGCGCAAGCGAGCCCCTGAGAAAATCAGGGGATTCGCTAGCACTTACGGTTACACCATGCTCCAGCCAGTTCCTCTGAGCATCCATCGCAGAGATACAAGAATGCAGGAGAAAGAGTGGATTGGGAAGCCAGGAAGACCCGAATTCATATCCTGGCTCAGCTATGCCTCACATCGTTACCAGCTGTGAGACCCTCCTGAAGATGCCCACAGTCTCAGAGCTTGACTTTCTGTACCAGAAAATGGGCATAATGACAACTTTGGGGCTATTATAAGGATGAGAAATAAATATACATATGCACACATGCATACATATGTGTATGTATACACACATATGTATGCATGTGTGCGTGTACTCATATGCATGTGTGTATACATATATATGCATATATACTTATATACACAAATGTATGTAAACACACGTGCATATACATACAAGTATAGATATATATTCACACACACATATTAGAGAGAGAACACCTGTGTGCCTTGCACATGGTAGGTACCTGGTGAATGATAGTCGCTATAGTTTCAGAATCAATTAAGATGTGTCTGAAAAACCACCTAGTGCCACATGTTAGTTTACAGATGGAAAACCGAGGCTCAGGAAAGTATGGTAATATGCTCAGGGTCAGGCCGCAAAAGATGCAAACTCTGATCCCCTAAGCCCAAGCATGGTACATTTTCACCGCACCCCCTCCATGTCCAGATGCCCGGGGACAATGACAAGCCCCCTTTGAAGAGGACAGGAGTCCTTTCCAGGGAGAGCACTATTCCTCTGGGGCCCAGGATCAGCCCCTGTCCCTGGGTGGCCATAATGCTCGCACTGCTGAGTTCTAAGGGTGCTCTGTGTTCTCTTGTGGTGCTAGGATTTGAGCGATGAAATATAGAAGTCAAAGAGAAATGTTATCGAGACAAATAAAGGTTGCAGAACCAAGTCCCTGTCTTTCTTGGAAAGAAAGAGAAAGGATTATCATATTTGACCTCTCCTTAAGGTAGGGCAAACTCTAGAGAAAATAAAACCTTGAGATGAACCAGTTTTAGATTATTTATCTGTCTCCCAAATGTCAGTGCATCCACTGCTGTACCAGAGTCACCTGGGTGCCTGTTGAGAATACAAATTTTGGGGCCTTCCTTTAACCCGCTAAACCCAAGTGTCCAGGGATGAGGTTTGGGAAGCTGGTTTGTAGGAAGCTCCCCTGGGTAATTCTGATTCTTCATCTGGGGGTGGACACCGCTGTTGGGCGTCCTGGACAGAGGCAGTCATCCAGGCCTCTTGAGCTGAGAGACGGGAAGCCCCCTCTACCAGAAGCCAGCCTGCTCTCGTGTCACACAGCCCTAGAAGAAAGTTCTTCCCATGGAGCCACTCTCCTCCTCCTTCTGATTGCCACCAATTCAGCATGCCTTCTGGAAAAGTAGAACTCAACAGACAGTTTCATCAGTATGACAGCCTTTCAAGTACTCAGTGTCAAACAGGCAGATCTAATCTCTGCTGCTCCCCAAGCTTCTCCTCAGGCACCAGGGCCTCTTTCTGCCTCTCAGCTCCCCTCACAGTGGAGCCACCTAGGTCTCCTTCCACATCTCTTTGCTCTTTTCATTTATGACCCCATCTCCTTCTACACTGGAGTGAACTCAGGTCTCTGCTCTCACCAAGCTGATGTCTTCAAGAGTGCCAGCAGATCACTGTGTCACTCCCATTATACGTCTGGTGTTAACAGGAGTCCTCTGGAGACGAGGTCTTCATCCAATGGTTGCCATGGTGTGATGTCAGTGTGATGTCAGAATGTCAGTGATATGCAAGCGAAGGGGACATTGGGCAGCCAGGAGAGCTTGGGAGGGTCTTTGCAGTTCTAATCTCTAAATCTGAGATAATGGCATGAGACATCTGCACATCACTGTCTTGTCACTAATATTCCAGTTGTCTTGGTTCTCGCCGTGGACTAGCCACTTCTCGCTGTTGCAAAGTCGTCTTTCCTCCCATTGCCATTTTTTACTCATTTTATCTATAGGACCAGATATGTCTCTTGCTCTTAGTTAGCGATGTCCATCTCTACCCCACACTTACATGGTGGGAACGTTCTGTGAAGATGTGGGTTATGGATCAAGTTCTCCAGGGGCTTCTATGCTGTCTGAGACACGAGACCTGTAATTCAGGTAACAGCTGGAATGTGACTGTGGGGAACAGCCAGGCAAATATTTTGCCAGGCATATATAGCTAAGGGAGCACTTTCAGCAACAGCCAAGAGATCAAAGACTAATGAATCCACCTTACAAAAGAAAAAACCGAAACTCAGAAGAGTAAAACGGCGTTCTGAGACTGCAGAGTTGGTAACTGAGTCAGAACTAGAACTTATAGAAATTTTATGGCATTTTATTATTCTATTGTATTTTTGATTAGGTAGCACATACATGTGGTTCAAAAATCAAAATGATATGACAAAGATGTACATGGAGATGCCTTCTTATGACCCCATCTCTGTTCATCTCCTTCTTCTCCCATCTGTTTTTTTTTTCTTATGTATCTTTCCAGTATTTCTTCAAGCACATATAAGCAAATACGAATACATACTATTTTCTACCCATTTTTGCCCCAAAGGTAGCATATTGAATATAATACTCTCTTTTTTGTTTTTTACTTATGAAATCCTGGATAGCCTCATCATCATCATCATCATCATTATTTTTTTTTTTGAGGAAGATTAACCCTGAGCTAACTACTGCCAATCCTCCTCTTTTTGCTGAGAAAGACTGGCCCTGAGCTAACATCCATGCCCATATTCCTCTACTTTATATGTGGGACGCCTACCACAACATGGCTTTTGCCAAGCAGTGCCATGTCCGCACCTGGAATCCAAACCGGCGAACCCCGGGCCACCGAAGCGGAGCGTGTGCACTTAACTGCTGTGCCACTGGGCTGGCCCCTGTGTATTATTTTTCTTAAAGCAAAATCGTGTTAGCTTCAGGCCCTGCAAACACCTGGCTCTGCCCCTACAGGTGAGCAGGGCTTGCGTGTTGTGACCTGGGGTATCCAGCTGGCCCACATCCACAGCACTCCCACCCTCCCCCTGGCCAGTTTGAGGGCTGAACTTCTGCCCTGCTCCTTTCCTAGGTTCAGCAGGTTGCACTAATGAGCAGGCTCCAGGTCTCAAGACCAGACACGTGCTCTAAATGGCTGGCCTAGCCCTGGGTCTTAGGTGAGGGGAGCAGGACTGGCTGGTGAGGAGACAAGAAGAGCGAGTGAAGGCAGGAGACAGAGGGAACAGAGCAAGTTCTGTGGGTGGTGGCGGCTCCCGGCCGGGCTGAGGGGTTGCACAGAGGTGCGTGGGAAGGGGCCCAGTGAGGCCCGCCTCTGCCCAGCGTTAGCTCTTCAAATTGCAGGCAGGCCAGAAATGGGAACAAAGCATCCTAAAGTGCAACAAACTGAATAAACATAAATTGAATTCATAGAGACAAGCAACACTCACTCTGCAGTTTATAGAGTGACTTGGTGATGCGCCTTTCAGCTGTGAAAGTGATGATTATGGAAATACTGCCATGTGGGGCTGACAGTGTGATGGATGCCCTAGGGAAGAGGTCTTGGTGGTGGCAGCCCTTGCCTGTTGAGGCAGAGCCACACTGCCATAGGCTTTTTGGATGGAGTCCCAAAGGAAGAGTCTGGAGCCACTGTAGAGATATTAGAGAGCAGACAGCCCCCTGGGGGAGAGGTATAAATAGAGACCAGTAGGAGGAGCAGTGGCTCATCTAGACTTCAGAGCTGCCTTTGCGGCTTTGTATTGATCCGTTCTGCTACTGATGATTCTTCTGCTTAGAAAATACACTTGCCTGTCTTCTTGTTGATCCTTTGCCCTCATATTACCAGGGGCAATATCCACCTTGGTGGCCCTTGGGGTTTATTGCCAAGTGCTTGCTGGGCAGCCTGTTATTTGTGGTGTGCGACCATAGGGCATACCCCTTACTCTTGTCAGCTATCTGGCATATGTGTGCCTACTGCCTCCAGAATAATATTCTCAGCATAGCAGTCAAAGTCCTCTTTCCATAAGCACTCCCTACTTTGCACATGCCTTGACCAAGCTCAACTTCTGACCTTTCTTAATCTGTCCTATATTTTCTGTCCTCCCAACTTTGCGTAAGCTCTTCCTCTAGTTGGAATGCCCCACCTCCATCACTGGCTCTATAAATCCTACCACCTCTTCAAAGGCCACTTCATTTGTGCAAACATTTAGAATCTTCCAGAGAGTTCTCCTGATTCTCTAAAGTCTTTAACCACCAACTAGGAGTGGAATGGGGGTGCAGGGGCCTGGAGACCAACAGGTGTCTAACTCAGGTTGCAGGGTTCATGCTTCCTCCTCTTTTGGAATCCCTAGGGGAGCACAGGGAATGGACTTGACAGAGGATTTGGCTTGGAGATCAAACAGCTAAGACCCAGAGATCAACTAAATGTTGCCAACTGATTGCTTGGGGAACAGTTTTCATGGTGAATGAGTCAAAAGCAGAGAGAGCGTTCGCCTTTAGGAGCAGGTTACATAACCAAGCTGTCGAGATGGGCTGCCTCGTTGATCTCTAGGCCAAAGCCCATGAAGAGAGAACTGTGGGTCTAGCTGGCAGATTTTATCACCCGTGATAGGCTCTCCTAAGAAAGTCTAGAGACATCTTTTGTGATTAGAAAATGACTTCTGTTTTAGACAGTGATGGCAGGCATACTGACTAAAGCTTGTGAATTATTCTGGATAATGGAAGTTCTGGTTAAAATAATAGGATTTTCAAAGTATTCCTCATTCCTTCAATATATACTACTGAGTGCCTGTGTGGCCCTGAGATGTGCACCCAGACCCCCTTTCATGATGGCCCTGTCGCCCAGGTGCTGGGAGTGTCTTCAGTAGGTACCTTTGCCTGTCAGCCCGTCAGGGCGCCGCAGCTGCAGAAGCCACCTCACTCAAAATCTTGCTCCTCCCCAGGGCAGCCCGTGCACAATGACTGATCAAGTTTGGGCGTATAGAGGCCTACATCTTGGCCGAATGTTGGATAAGGCTGAAGGATCTGTTTAGTTCCAGAGTTCCATGTGGGTTGGTTGAGTCTGTTGTTGGCCCTGCATCCCAGTTTTTCTCCCTTGGCCCAATCCTGCTTCCTTTTCCTCATCCATAGTGCTGATACCAAGGGCACTCCTCAAAACACATCCTACACGCCACACTCCCACCCAGCGTCTGCTTCCTGAGGAACCCAACCTTCAACAATCTGCTTTCGGCTAGCACTGGGGATGATTACCAAAGGTTTTTAATATAGAATATACATGTTTGAGAACTATTTAGACGTTTCCGTAGATTCAGATACAGTGTATTCCCAGACTTCTATAAATATTTAGTAAACAAAAGAATGGATAACTGGGTGAATCTCCAAATTGGATTAGAAGGCAACATGTCTGAGTTTAGCTTTTCCCACTGATACCCTCTCTGCTTCATGTTCATATGCACTGGTTGAAGATGACTTTCCCAGAGAAAGGAACATGGTTCTTCAGTTAGCATGGATGGAATCCTTCAATTAGATTCTCATGTCAAAGTCCAACTTCTCTGAATTTATCTTGAGGGCTCTTTGAAAATGTCAGGAGTTAGTTCTTTTTTTAGTTTGTCCAATCCTGTTTCATGTAGTCTTGCAAACCAGCGGGGACCCTGGCGTTGGCCTGCAGTGGTAGACATGGGCGTCAGTGTGTTTGGCAAATGTTGGCATACTTGTTACAGGGAGGGCTTCTGGCTGAGCGGTCCAGACCAGGACTCCCAGCATTCAAACAGCAGAGAGCTATTGAAGTGAACAGACGTGAGGTAGGCTGAACCTATGGAGTCAATCACTGTTTCTTGCAACTTGGAATCCCACGTGCAGGTGTAGGTCTTAAAAACCCATGCAAACATTAAATGTGTGTATTTAAACATTTTATGGAAAAAGAACTGGGCTAAGAGCCAGAACACTTGGGTTCTGGACCTAGCTCTGCTTCTAACCAATTATGTAATCCAGGACAAAACAATACACTCATTCATAAGAATATTTCTTTTTCATAGATAAAACAAAGGTGATGAATTAGATGTTATTTGAGGTCTTTATGGCTAAACAAAGCTAGGGAGGGGTTTCTCTTTATAGGGAATTTGTTTGAATAGGTCATTACGGACTTTATTTTTTAGAGCAGTTTTAGTTTTAGGTTTACCTGTGTCTACCATTACAGTATTATACAGAAGACTTTAGCTGCCCTCAAATCCTCTGTGCTCTGCCTAGTCACCCCTCCCTCCCCAAACTCCTGGCAACCACTGATATTTTTCCTGTCTCCATAGTTTTGCCTTTTCCAGAATGTCATCTAGTTGGAGTCATACAGTATGTAGCCTTTTCAAATTGGCTTCTTTCACTTAGCAATATGCATTTAGGGTCCTTCCCTCTCTTTTTGGGGCATGATAGCTCATTTCTTTTTATTGCTGAGTAATAGTCCATTTTCTGGATGTACCACAATTTGTTTATCCATTCACCTACTGTAGGACATCTTGGCTGTCTCCAAGTTTTGGCAATGATGAATAAAGCTGGTATAAACATCCAAGAATAGGTTTTTGTATGGACATAAGTTTTCAACTCCTTTGGGTAAATACTAAGGAACATGATTGCTGGATCGTACAGTAAAAGTATGTTTAGTTTTGTAAAACACCACCAGACTGTGTTCCAACGTGGCTGTACCATTTTGCATTCCTACCAGCAATGACTAAGGTTCTTGTTGCTTCACATTCTGGAAGCATTTGGTGGTGTCACTGTTTCGGATTTTAACCATTCTAATAGGTGTGTAGCGGTATTTCATTGTTTTAATTTGCAATTTCATAATGACATATGATGTGGAGCATCTTCTCATATGTTTATTTGCCATCTGTATATCTTCTTTGGTGAGGTGTCTGTTGAGGGATTTTGCCCATTTTTTTCACTGGATTGTTTTCTTATGTTTGAGTTTTCAGAATTCTGTGTATATTTTGGATACCAGTCCTTTGTCAGATATGTGTTTTGCAAAGATTTTCTTACAGTCTGTGGTTTGTATGTTCATTCTCTTAACAATGTCATTAGCAGAGCAGTAGTTTTTAATTTTAATGAAACCCAGTTTGTTGATTCTTTCTTTCATAGATCATGTTTTTGGTGTTGTATCTAAAAAGTCAACACCAAACCCAAGATCACCTAGCTTTTCTCCTATATTATCTTCTAGAAGTTTTATACTTTTGCATTTTACGTTTAGGTTTATGATTCATTTCGAGTTAATTTTTGGGGAAGGTGTAATGTCTGTGTCTAGATTCATTTCTTCTATATGGATGTCTAGTTATTTCAGTACCATTTAATGAAAAGGTTATTCTTTCTCTATTGGAATGCCTTTACTCTTTTGTCAAAGGTCACTTGACTGTATTTGCTGGGTCTATTACTGTGCTCTTTAGTTTATCCCATTGATTTGTCTATTCTTCCACCCATACCACACTATCTTGATTACGGTAGTTTTATAGTAAGTCTTGAAGTCAGGTAGTGTCAGTCCTCCAACGTGGTTCTTCTCCTTCAACATTGTTTTGGATATTCTGGGTCCTCTGCCTCTCTATACAAACATTAGAATCCATTTGTTGATATCTACAAAATAACTTGCTTGAATTTTGATTGGGGCTGCATTGAATCTATAGATCAAGTTGAGAAGCACTGATATCTTGACACTATTGAGTCTTCTTGTCATGAATGTGGACTCTCTCTCCATTTATTTAGCTCTTCTTTGATTTCATTCTTCAGAATTTTGTAGTTTTCCTCATATAGATATTATAATATTTTGTTAGATCTATACTGAAGTACTGTATTTGTTTTTTGATGCTAATGTAAACGGTGGTGTGTTTTAAATTTCAAATTCTAATTGTTCATTGCTGGCAGATAGGAAAGCAATTGACTTTTGTATGTTAATCTTGTATCCTGGAACCTTACTTTAATTGCTTATTAGTTCCAGTTTTTTCTTGTTGATTTTTTTGGATTTTCTACCTAGACAATCATTTCATCTGTGAAGAAAGACAAGCTTATTTCTTTCTTCCTAATCTGTATACCTTTTATTTCCTTCTCTTGTCTTATTTCATTAGCAAGGACTTCCAGTATGATGTTTAATAGAAGTGATGAGAGTGAACATCTTGACTTATTTTTGGTCTTAATGGGAAAGTGTCTAGTTTCTCACCATTAAGTATAATGTTAGCTGTAGATTTTTTGGTAGAAGTTTTTTTATCAAGTTAAGGAAAAACTCTATTCCTAGTTTGCTGAGAGGTTGTTTTTTTTAAATTTTTTATCATGAGCCAGTCTTAAATATTGTCAAATGCTTTTTCTGAATCTATTGATATGGATCATGTGATTTTTCTTCTTTAGCCTGTTGATGTGATGGACTACGTTACATTGGATGGATTACTTTGATTTTTGAATGCTGAGTCAGTTTTGCATAGCTAGAATAAATCTCATTTGGTCTTGGTGTATAATTCTTTTTATATATTGTTGGATTTGATTTGTTAACTTTTTGTTGAGGATTTTTGTGTTTATGTTAATGAGCGATATTGGTCTTTAGTTTTCCTTTCTTATAATGTCTTCCTCTGGTTTTGGAATTAGAGTGACGCTAGTCTTATAGAATGGGTTAGGAAGCATTCCTTCTGTGTCTATTTTCTTGAGGACATTGTAGAGAACTGGTATAATTACACCCTTAAATATTTGGTAGAATTCACCAGTGAGCTCATTTGTGCTTGATGGTTTTGTTTTTGAAGGTTGTTAATTATTGATTCATTTTTTTTAAAAGATTTTATTTTTCCTTTTTCTCCCCAAAGCCGCCTGGTACATAGTTGTGTATTTTTAGTTGTGGGTCCTTCTAGTTGTGGTATGTGGGACACTGCCTCAGCATGGCCTGATGAGCAGTGCTGCGTCCGCGCCCAGGATCCGAACCGGGGAAACCCTGGGCCTCCGAAGTGGAGCGTGTGAACTTAATCACTTGGCCACAGGGCTGGCCCCTATTGATTAAATTTCGTATATATATATATACCTATTCATATAATCTGTTTCTCTTTATGCGAGTTTGGCAAAGTATGCCTTTCAAGGACTTGGTCCATTTCATCAAGTTTGTGGGTATAGAGTTGTTCATAATATTCCTTTATTATTCTTTTAATATCTGTGAGATCAGTAGTGATGGCCATCTTTCATTTCTAATAGTAGTAATTTGCGTCTTTGCACTTTTTGTTTGTTTGTTTGCTAACCTGGCTAGAAACTTATCGATTTTATTGATCTTTTCAAAGAACCAGCTTTTGGTTTAGTTGATTTTCTCTATTAATTTCCTATTTCCAATTTATTGATTTCTGCTCTAACTTTTATTATTTATTTATTTTTTCTGCTTCTTTTGGATTTAATTTGTTCTTTCTTTCTTATCTTTCTAGTTTCCTAAGGTAGAAGATTAGATTATTGATTTGAAATCTTTCTTCTTTTTCTAATATGTGTATTCAATGCTATAGATTTCCCTCTAAGGACATTCTTGCTGCATCCCACAAATTTTGATGTTATATTTTCATTTTCATTTTGTTGGAAATATTTTAAAATTTCTCTTGAGACTTCTTTGATCCATATCTGTTTAGAAGCATATTGTAATCTCTAAGTTTTGGGGTTTTTCAGCCATCTTTCTGTTACTGATTTCTAGTTTAATTCCACTGTGGTCTGAGAGAATACTTTGTATGATTTCTATTCTTTTAAATTCATTAAGGTGTGTTTTATGACCCAGAATGTCGTTTATCTTGGTAAATGTTCTGTGTGAGCTTGAAAAGAATATACTCTGCTGTTGTCGGATGAAGTATTTCGTAGATGTCAGCTAAATTAGTTGATTGATAGTGTTGTTCAGTTCAATTATATGCTACTGATTTTCCACCTACTGGATCTGTTCATTAGTGATAGAAGGGTGTTGAAGTCTCCAATATTAATAGTAGATTCATCCATTTCCCTTTGTAGTTCTATCAGTTTTTGTCTCACGTATTTTGATGCTCTGTTTTTAGGTGCATACACATTAAGGATTCTTTTGTCTTTTGAATAATTGACCCCTCTATCATTATGTAATGCTCCTCTTTATCCCTGACAACTTTCTTTGCTCTGAAATTTGCTTAGTCTGAAATTAATTTAGCTACTCCCATTTTCTTTTGATTAGTGTTAGCATGGTATATCTTTCTCTATCCTTTTACATTTAATCTATCTGTCTTTTATACTTGGTGAGTGTTTGTAGACAAAATTTTTTTTTTTATCTACTCTGACAGCCGTCTTTTAACTGGTGTATTTAGACCATCAGTGTTTTAAATGATTATTTATATCGTTGGATTAATATCTACCATATTCGTTACTGTTTTCTATTCATTGCCCTTGTTCTTTGTTTATTCTTTTTTATTTTGTTTTCTGCTCTTTTTCTGCCTTCTCTGGTTTTAACTGAGTGTTGTACATGATTCCATGTTTTCTCCTTTTGTAGTATATCAATTATATACATTTATTTCCTTTTACTTTTTTAGGTGGTTATCCTTGGACTTGGATTATCCTTGAGTTTGCAATATACATTCACAACTAATGCAAGTCTTTTTCAAATAACACTATCCCACTTCACAGATAGCATACGTACTTTATAACAGTATTCCCATTTTTTTCCCTCCCTTCCCTTATAATATTGCTGTTACTTGTTTCTCTTATCTGTGAGCTTTAGTCACTGAGTACATTGCTGCTTTTATTATTTTGAAGGAACTGTTATCTGTTAGGTCAATTAAGAATAAAAAAAGTAAATATTTTGTGTTACTTTTATCCTTCTTTAACATTCTTCCTTTTTTTTTATGTAGATCTGAGTTTTTGACCAAAATACTGTCCATTCTTTCTGAAGAATTTCTTTTAAGAATTTCTTACAAGCCAGGTCTACTGGTGACAAATTCTCTCAATTTTTGTTTGTCTGAGAAGTTTTTATTTCTCCTTCACTTTTGAAGGATAATTTCACTGGATATAGGATTTACCTTAGCGATTTTTTTCTATCAAAACTTTAAATATTTCACTTCACTCCCTTCTTGCTAGCATGATTTCTGAAGAGAATTCTGGTGTAATCCTTATCCTTGTTTCTGTATAGGTAAGATTTTTTCCCCTCTCTGGCTTCTGTCAAGATTTTCTCTGTTTTGATTTTCTGCAGTTTGAAAATGATATGCCTAGGTGTAGATTTTTTAATATTTATCCTGCTTGGTAGTCTCTGAGCTTCCTGCGTCAGAGTAGTTTGGTGTCTATCTTTAATTTTGGAAATTCTTAGTCATTATTTCTTCAAATATTTTTCTATTCCTTTCTTTCTTTTCCTTCTGGTATTCCCATTACACATATACTACATCTTTTCTAGTTGTCCCACAGTTCTTGGATTTTCTGGTCTGTCTTTTTCATTCTTTTTTCTTTTTGCATTTTAGTTTTGGAAGTTTCTATTGACATTTCTTCAAGCTCACTGATTCTTTCCTCAGCTTTGTTCAGTCTATTGATGAGCCTATCAATAAAATTCTTCATCTCCAGCACTTTTAACTTTGTTTCTATTATTTTTGATTTCTAGCATTTCCTTTTGATTCTGTCTTAGAATTGCCATCTCTCTTCTTACATTATCCATCTGTTCTTGCATGTTATCTACTTTTTCCATTAGAGCCCTTAGCATATTAATCATAGCTGTTTAAAATTCCTGGTGTGATAATTCCAATATCCATGCCATATCTGAGTCTGGTTTTGATGCTTGCTCTGTCTCTTCAAACGGTATTTTTGTCTTTCGGTATGACTTATAATTTTTTGTTGAAAGTCAGACAAGATGTATTGTATGAAAGGAACTAAGGTAAATAGGCCTTTAGTGTGAGATTCTATGTTTATCTGTCTAGGGATTAGGCTGTTTTTACTGTTTGCTACAGTTGTAGGTGTCAGAGGCTAAAATCTCCTATGTTGTTATTGTTCTTGTCTCCCCTATGGTCTTTGGGTTTCCCTAGAGACTTCTTTTTTTTTTTTATTGAGGTAATGATAGGTTACAATCTTGTGAAATTTCAGTTGTACATTAATGTTTGTCATTTGTGTTGTAGGTGCACCACTTCACCCTTTGTGCCCACCCCCGACCCCACATTTCCCCTGGTATCCACTAAACTGTTCTCTTAGTCCACATTTTTAAATTCCTCATATGAGTGGAGTCATACACAGATTATCCTTCTCTCGCTGGCTTATTTCACTTAACATAATTCCCTCAAGGTCCATCCATGTTATTGCAAATGGAATGATTTTGTTCTGTTTTGCAGCTGAGTAGTATTCCATTGTATATAGATACCACATCTTCTTTATCCATTCATCCCTTGATGGGCACTTAGGTTGCTTCCATGTCTTGGCTATTGTAAATAATGCTGCAATGAACATTGGGGTACATAGGACTTTTGGGATTGCTGACTTCAAGCTCTTTGGATAGATACCCAGTAGTGGGATGGCTGGATCGTATGGTAGTTCTATTTTTAATTTTTTGAGGAATCTCCATACTGTTTTCCATAGTGGCTGCACCAGTTTGCATTCCCACCAACAGTGTACGAGGGTTCCTTTTTCTCTACAACATCTCCAACATTTGTTACTATTAGTTTTAGATATTTTTGTCATTCTAATGGGTGTAAGGTGATATCTTAGTGTAGTTTTGATCTGCATTTCCCTGATGATCAGCGATGATGAGCATCTTTTCATGTGCCTATTGGCCACCCGTATATCTTCTTTGGAGAAATGTCTGTTCATGTCTCTAGCCCATTTTTTGATTGGGTTGTTTGATTTTTTGTTGTTGAGTTATGTGAGTTCTTTATATATTATGGATATTAAGCCTTTGTCAGATATATTACTTGCAAATATTTTTTCCCAGTTAGTGGGTTGTTTTTTTGTTTCAATCCTATTTTCATTTGCCTTGAAGAAGCTCTTTAGTCTGATGAAGTCCCATTTGTTTATTCTTTCTATTGTTTCCCTTCTCTGAGAAGACATGGTGTCTGGAAAGATCCTTTTAATACTGATGTCAAAGAGTGTACTGCCTACATTTTCTTCTAGAAGCCTTATGGTTTCAGGTCTCACCTTTAGGTCTTTGATCTATTTTGAGTTTCTTTTTGTGAATGGTGAAAAAGAATGGTCAATTTTCATTCTTTTTACATGTGGCTTTCCAGTTTTCCCAGCATCATTTGTTGAAAAGACTTTCTTTTCTCCATTATATGCCCTCAGCTCCTTTGTCGAAGATTAGCTGTCCATAGACGTGTGGTTTTATTTCTGGGCTTTCAATTCTATTCCATTGATCTGTGCACTTGTTTTTGTACCAGTACCATGCTGTTTTGATTACTGTAGCTTTGTAGTATGTTTTGAAGTCAGGGATTTTGATGCCTCCTGTTTTGTTCTTTTTTCTCAGGATTGCTTTAGCAATTCGGGGTCTTTTGTTGCCCCATATGAATTTTAGGATTCTTTGTTCTAATTTTGTAAAGAATGTCATTGGGATTCTGATTGGGATAGCGTTGAATCTGTAGATTGCTTTAGGTAGAACGGACATTTTAATTATGTTTATTCTTCCAATCCATGTACATGGAATGTCTTTCCATCTCCTCATGTCATCATCCAATTCTCTCAGAAATGCCTTGTAATTTTCATTATATAGGTCCTTCACTTCCTTAGTTAAATTTACCCCAAGGTATTTTATTCTTTTGGTTGCGATTGTGAATGGTATTGTGTTCTTGAGTTCTTTTTCTGTTAGTTCGTTATTAGAGTATAGAAATGCTACTGATTTGTGCAAATTGATTTTATACCCTGAAACTTTGCTGTAGTTGTTGATTACTTCTAAGAGTTTTCCAATGGATTCTTTGGGGTTTTCTATATATGAGATCGTGTCGTCTGCAAACAGTGAGAGTTTCTCTTCTTCCCTCCCTATTTGGATTCCTTTTATTCCTTTTTCTTGACTGATTCCTCTGGCCAGGACCTCTAGTACTATGTTAAATAAGAGTGGTGATAAAGGGCATCCTTGTCTCGTTCCTGTTTTCAGGGGGATGGGGTTCAGTTTTTGCCCATTGAGTATGATGTTGGCTATGGGTTTGTCATATGTGGCCTTTATTATGTTGAGATAGTTTCCTTCTATGCCCATTTTGTTCAGAGTTTTTATCATAAATGGCTGTTGTATCTTGTCAAATGCTTTCTCTGCATCTATTGAGATGATCATGTGGTTTTTATTCCTCAGTTTGTTGATGTGGTGTATCACGTTGATTGATTTGCGGATGTTGAACCACCCTGTGTCCCTGGTATGAATCCCACCTGATCCTGATGTATGATTCTTTTGATGAATTGCTGAATTCTGGTTGCCAAAATTTTGTTTAGAATTTTTGCATCTATGTTCATCAGTGATATTGGCCTGTAGTTCTCTTTCTTCATGGTGTCCTTGTCAGGTTTTGGTATCAGCGTGATGTTAGCCTCATAGAATGTGTTAGGAAGTGTTCCATCCTCCCTAATTTTTTGGAATAGCTTGAAAAGGATAGGTATTAAATCCTCTCTGAAAGTTTGGTAGAATTCCCCAGGAAAGCCATCTGGTCCTGGGGTTTTATTCTTTGGGATGTTTTTGATTGCTGTTTCAATCTCTTTCCTTGTGATTCGTCTGTTCAAATTGTCTGCCTCTTCTTGAGTGAGCTTTGGGAGATTGTAGGAGTCCAAGAATTTATCCATTTCCACTAGGTTATCCATTCTGTTGGCATATAGTTTTTCGTAGTATTCTCTTATAATCCGTTGTATATCTGCAGAGTCTGTTGTTATTTCTTCTCTTTCATTTCTGGTTTTGTTTATTTGAGCTTTCTCCCTTTTTTTCTTTGTAAGTCTGGCTAGGGGTTTGTCAATTTTATTTATCTTCTCAAAGAACCAGCTCTTTGTTTCATTGATCCTTTCTACTGCCTTTTTCATTTCAATAGTATTTATTTCTGCTCTGATTTTTATTATTTCTCTCCTTCTGCTGACTTTGGGCTTTATTTGTTCTTTTTTCTCTAGTTCAGTTAGGTGTAGTTTAAGATTGCTTATTTGGGATTTTTCTTGTTTCTTAAGGTGTGCCTGTATTATGATGAATTTTCCTCTTAATACAGCTTTTGCTGTATCCCATGTGTTGGTATGGCATGTTATCATTTTCATTTATTTCCGGGTATTTTTTGATTTCTTCAATGATCCATTGCTTGTTCAGTAGTGTGTTGTTTAGTCTCCACATCTTTGTGCCTTTCTCAGCTTTTTTCTTGTAATTAATTTCTAGCCTTATAGCATTATGATCAGAGAAGATGCTTGTTACTATTTCAATTTTTTTAAATTTGTAGAGGCTTGCCTTGTTTCCCAACATATGGTCTATCCTTGAGAATGTTCCATGTGCACTTGAGAAGAATGTGTATTCTGCTGTTTTAGGATGGAGTAATCTATATATGTCTATTAAGTCCAATTGTTTTAGTTTTTCGTTTAGCTCCACTATTTCCTTGTTGATTTTCTGTCTGGATGATTTGTCAATGTATGTGAGTGGGGTGTTGAGGTCCCCTACTATTATTGTGTTCTTTTTAACATCTTCCTTTAGGTCTGTTAATAGTTGCTTTATGAATCTTGGTGCTCCTGTGTTGGGTGCATAGATATTTATAAGCGTTATTTCTTCTTGATGAAGTGTCCCTTTGATCATTATATATTGTCCCTCTGTGTCTCTCTTTACCTGTCTTATTTTGAAATCCACTTTGTCTGATATAAGAATTGCAACACCTGCCTTTTTTTGCTTGCTATTAGCTTGAAGTATTGTCCTCCACCCCTTCACTCTGAGCCTGTGTTTGTCCTTGGGCTGAGGTGTGTTTCCTGGAGGCAACCTAGAGACTTCTTAAACTTCTTAAATAAAGTCTGAGATGTGCAGTTTTTTCAGCTGAAGTCTCCTACTTCTTTTTTTTTTCTTTTTGAGGAAGATTACCCCTGAGCTAACTGCTGCCAGTCCCCCTCTTTTTGCTGAGGAAGACTGGCCCTGAGCTAAGATCTGTGCCCATCTTCCTCTACGTTATATGGGGACGCCTATCACAGCATGGTATGCCAAGCAGTGCCATGTCCGCACCCAGGATCTGAACCAGTGAACACCGGGCCTCTGAGAAGCGGAACGTACGAGCTTAACCGCTGCACCACCAGGCTGGCCCCAATGTAGTCTCCTACTTCTATAGGAGCTCTATTATGGTGGTGGTAAGGTGTGAGGGGAGGGGAAGCATTCTATAGTTCTATGATTAGGTCTTTCTTAGTCTTTCAGTGAGCCTGTGTCCCTGGGCTCTGACCTTTACAAGTGCTTCTCAGCCCTCCTTCCCTTAGGTGAGACAAGTTAGCTAGAGGGGGCTGGAGTTGCATTTCCCATCTTCCATGTATATGGAAGCCTACAGTAGCGGGCTGGAGTTGAGTATTTGTTTTTGCTCAGGCCACTTAGGCTCCAATAAAGCCTTGGAAGGTTAGGCTCTGGGACAATAGTTTCTCTTGAGGGCAGGCCTAAGAAGAACAGAATGTTCTGGTGTATTTCAAAACGGTTACTTTTCTCTTCCCTCTGCCAGAAGCATAAGATACTTTTTTTATGATATTTAATGTGAGAAATTCATAGGGTTCGTGGCGGTAAAACTCACAAAAGTGTGGAGGTCCCTTCAAAGAAAATGGGCCCCTCTGGAATTTTTAACTCTCAGATTTGTCCACACTGAGCCTCCAGAAATTTGTCAGTTATAGTTTAGGTTTCCCTACTCCAGTACTGGTTCCCAGAGATTTATGCTCCAGAAGCTGTGTTTTGATTTTTTAGTTGTAGAAGTAAAGCAAAATAATATGGATATACTCTTCTTGTTTGCACTTCATAAATGACCCTCTCTTTTCTCAGGCAGAGGCGTCTATTGCCTCTGAAAATTTAGAACTGTTACAAGGTAATGGAATGTGAAAGCCAGAGTCAATGGTCACCTTGACTGTCAAAGCAGACTTTTGGAGCTCACTTCAAATTCAATAGCTTGGAAAAATAAACTTGATTTGCAGAAGCTCGGGTTTTTGAGTGAGGGAAGAAAAGATCATGAGACTCAAAAGACAAAATTTTGAAGGGGCAGGACACAAAGTTCATCCATAAAGATTAAATTATATGTCCATGAAGAGTAGAAGCACCTCTCCACCCCCTTTCAGTAGGGAAAAATTTGAATAGACAATTCTCCAAAGAAGATATACAGATGACAAATAAGCACAGGAAAAGATGCTCAACATCATCAGTCATTAAGGAAATGCAAATTAAAACTGAGATACCACCCCTAGCTTTCAGAATGGTTACAACAACGAGAATAACAAAAAGACAATATTAAGTGTTGACAAGAGTTTGGAGCAACTAGAACTCTCATCCGTTGCTGGTGAGAATACAAAATAGTATATTCATTTTGAAAACAGTTTGGCAGTTTCTTTTAAACTTAAACATACACTTCCAAATACAAAACCCGTACACAAATGTTCATTGTTTATTTATTGCCAAAACTGGAAACAACTCATATGTCTTAACTAGTGAATGGATGAACAGACAGTAGTCCATTTGTTCAATGAGGCACTACATAGCAATAAAAGGAACAAATGTACAATGACATGGGTGAATCTCAGTGCATTATGCTAAGTGAGAAAAGCCATACTCGCAAGGCTGCATATTGTAGGATTCCATTTATATGATGTTCTGGGAAAAGCAAAACTGTAGGGACAGAAAATAGAGCAGTCCGTGCCTGGGATTGGAGTAGGGGAAGAGAATTGTCTACAACAGAATATGAAGGGACTTTTTGGGGTGAGGGAACAGTGCTATATCTTGATTGTGGTAGTGGTTACTTGACTGTATGCATCTGTCACAAAATTCAGAGAGATGTACACTGAAACAAGTGAAGTTTTCTTTTTTTTCTTAGTTTTTTTTTTTCCTTTTTCTCCTCAAAGCCCCCTGTACATAGTTGATATTGTAGTTGTGGGTCCTTCTGGTTGTAGCATGTGGGACGCCTCCTCAGTGTGGCCTGATGAGCAGCCATGTCCGTGCCCAGGATTTGAACCAGCGAAACCCTGGGCTGCCGAAGCAGAGCATGCAAACTTAACCACTTGGTCACGGGGCCGGCCCCTGAAGTTTTCTTTATGCAAACCGTAGCTTAATAAAAAATTTATAAAAGTCTCCAAAGTTAAAAAAATCACATATCTCTGCATAGTTATAAACATGCATCATTTAGAACACCCTGTTCCAGGGAAAATATCCATTCCCCAGCATCCCCACACTCCACAGCTCTCCATAGCACTCATACACTGGAAACTAAAATTAGAACTCATTATTTACCTTCCCTTAAAAGATCAGCAGGACTAATTTCATTATTTATTACATGCTACTTTCCTATTTTCCTCTGCCACCGCCAGAAATCCCTGATTTCCAGATTAGCCCAAAGTAACCAGACTCTCCTGACTTGGTTTCAGCCAGAAACTGTGTCCAGCTGCTAGTAATAGAAACCAGACTACAGTGGTTAAACAATTAATGCCTTATTCTCCCACATCAGGGGACTCATCAGGGACTCAGGATATTTCATTATTTGTACAAATGGTTTTGAAAATATTTGGAATTATTTTGTTAGACTAGAAACTCAGAAATGAGTTAAAGATATGCATATTTTTGTGGACTCTTGATTCATATTGATGAATTGCCTTATCTGTTGGATGTATCAATTCACAATGTCATTTGCAATACATTCCAGTACCCATTTCATTGCAGAATCTGTTTGAGAAATATTCCACTTTGTGGACTGGAAAAAAGAGGCTCAGGCTAAGAAAATGACTAGCTTGTCAGTGCATGCTAGTTTCCTGACTCCAGGTCCTGTGCTCTTTTGCCAAGAAAATCTCTGAAAATTATGTCGTTGCCTGGATCTTCTTTCCATGTTTCTCTCTGTCCTTTCCCTTCTCCTTTGTTTCTTTGTTTCTTGTTTTCTCAGCTGTTCACTGAGGTCCCACAATGGGTCAGGCACTGCATATACTGTCATAGTGCCTTGTCTTTTGAGAGCATTTGATAGTCTTCCTGAAACGCTTTCTTTCCTTGCCTTCTGGGACACCAGTCTTTCTCTGACAGCATAGCAGCTCTGCCTGGGTGAGGGACAGGTGGGAGGAGGAGTCAGAAGAGGGATGTACAGAGTCCTGCAGGTGAAGGAGAGGGACTGGTAGATACCTATGCAATAAACATTCTCCTCCTCTTCCTTCCTATTTGGAGTAGCAACATGCTCAACAAAGTATGGCCCCACATGAGATGAAAGGGTAAGTTGTTGAGTTACTGATGGCACTTTCAGGAAGTCTTAAAAGGGAACTGATGACTTGCTGAATTTGTCTGCTCTTTATTTCCTGTGCATACTGGGTATGTCTAAGGGTCAGTCCTTAGACCTCTTCTCTAAATACTTTCAGTTCCTAGTTCATCTCATCCAGTCACGGACTTTAAATGCCATCTATAAATCGGCCACTTCTAAATTTCTGTCTCCAGTCCTGACATCTCTCCAGAGCCTCAGATTTGTGTACACAACAGCCACCTCAACCACATCTCCACGTGAATGACTAATAAGCAGTTCAAATGAACATGTCTAAAGCAGAGCTCTTAATTTCATGCCTGAAACTGATCCTCCTCCATTATTTCCTTTTCAGTAAATGGTACTATCATTCACCCAAATGCTCAGGCCCACATCTGGGAGTCACGTTGACCCTTCTCTTTCCCTCGCACTCCACGTTCACACCAGCAGCAAACATTTGAGGCTCTGTATCTTGCATCTTATCATGTCTTACCAACTCTGCAACTCCTTCCTGGTCCAAGTCACTGTTGGCTCCCACTTAGACTATTGAAGCGGCTTCTGAACTCTTCTCCATTTTTCTACTCTTGTCCCCAACAATCAGATCTCCTAACAGTATCTAGAAGAATCTTTTGAAAACTTAAAAGTATGTCATATTCTTGCTCAAAACCTTCGAAAGTTTCTTATGGCACTCAGAATGATCAAAGTCCTCTCAAGGTCCTCTGGTGCCTGCCTATCATGCAAATTCCTTAGGGTCAAATCTTGTCTTATCTTATTCATCTTTTTATGCAAGCATAGTACCTGGCATATCATAGATGATTAATAAGTATCAGTAGAAATGTTGTTTGAATTCTGTTCCCCCCAAATGGCTAGAAGAAACATCGGTGATATCTGTGATAGGAATAAAAAAATGATGTATGACCACCGCCCCCCACCTCAACCCCCAAAAGAGAATATGACAGCAAATGACAACGCTGTCAGGTCTTGGAGAAAAGTCTTCTATGAATTTCTTTCTGATCACAACCTGTAGGTCCCCACCCGATCCCAATACCTTCATTGCAATGCTTGGGTTATTTTTTCATCTTCTACATTTTGTGAGATTTCTTTTGAGTTCGTTTGCCTCTTTGGGGACACACTGTTGCAGGATATGAATAATTGAACACAACAAATTTGGATGATAAATTATGGATTACAGATGCTGAGTTATTTTGGAACTGTTGCTCTGTGTGTTGCAGCAAGGCACTGGAATATTAAAGATGTGTGTTTTAAATGATCTTATGTTACTTCTTGAAAAGAAAAGAAAGAGAAAAACCATAAGAGCCCAGAGCATCAGGGAAGCTTGCCATCTGCTTGGAGCCCCCTAGCTGTGTGTCTCTCTCTTTTTTTTTTTCAGGCATACATTGAAATATATTTCAAGTTCTGTGTAGATTACACCATGTTCACACCCACCCAGAGACTAATTACAATCCATCACCACACGTGTGCCTAATCACCCCATTCACCCTCCTCCCTACCCCCCTGCCCCTCTGGTAACCACCAATCCAATCTCTGTTGCTATGTGTTTGTCGTTGTTTTTATCTTCTGTTTATGAGTGAGATCATATGGTATTTGACTTTCTCCCTCTGATTTATTTCACTTAGCATAATACCCTCAAGGTCCATCCATGTTGTCACAAATGGCTGGATTTCATCATTTCTCATGGCTGAGTAGTATTCCATTGTGTATATATACCACATCTTCTTTATCCATTCATCCCTTGATGGGCACCTAGGTTGCTTCCAAGCATTGGCTATTGTGAATAATGTGGCTGTGTCTCTCTTAAGTCAGGTTGTATAGGTCCTGGGAGTGTGAGGGGATCTGGGCACTAGTAGTGTTCACCTTGGGGAGTTCTGGAATAGCCAGTGCTGGCAGGGCCCAGATTGCACGTGATCCTGTGTTCTCAGTGTGGGGATAGGAGGATGAAGGTGGGTGGTGAAGAGGAATTTGCAGACTGTGCAGCCATCCTGGGAGCCTGAAGGGAGGCAGTGCTCAGTGAACAAGGAGATGTCATGTGCCTGTGTCCTGCCCCAGTGCAGAACCCTGGAGCTCTGAGGAGGCAGTGAGGACTGGCTCTGTGTTCTTGGATTTCGTCCTTGTTGTAAACTGCCAAGAAGAATTCAGTGCCTGCTAGGGACTCAGCAAAGACATAACTTAAGCGGTGTGGGCACTGCTTGAGCACAGCAGAGGGAGACTGCAGACTCAGGGGATCCCAGCAGGGCTGGAGGTGATAGGAGAGGCCCTGCAGTAGTTGCCGGCACAATCACCTGGAAGATCTCCAGAGCCAGGAGCCACCTGCTGCAGGAAGTGGCTGCTGAGAGCCTCTCTGAGAAGACTGCAGCAGCGACCACCACCGGAAGCTTCTCGTAACTGGTGCTGTCCCTGGAGCAGGAGGTCTGGGAGATTTCACTGCTTGCTGTCCTAGCCCCTTTGCAATTCCAAAGTTTACCAATTTTGACTTCTCAAGGCAGGGTAGAGTTTGTTATTTATTTACTGGAGACAAAGACTAACAATTTCCCTTCAGAAGACACAGTAGCTCTGGAGGCCTTGGACCTCATGGTGGGGAACCAATTTGCTTCAAAGAGCTTTGAATTATTGCTCAGTCCTCAAATTTTGAGTAGAGGGTGTGGCCCAGAAAATCCCCTAGGCGAATCTGCATTCGCAGGCCTCTGTGATAACGAGTCTGCCTGAGTCTTTGCTGTCACTTATTTAAAGCCCCTGTCAAATATGTGCTGTGGTAATAAAAATGTCCATTCATCTTTCTCCTGATGGCAGCTGGCACATTGTTGAAATATGAGCTAATTGGCCAGGTCTGAGCCCTAATGCTAGGCAGTCTGGGGGGACAGACGGGAGGGGAAAGAAGTCTGATGTGCATGTGCCTATCCACGCTTCAAGGCTGTGGCAAGTTCCCCAAACTAGCAGGTGATGAAGTGAGAGGAGGGCGTGTGTGAGCGTCCTAGATATAGAGTGGGGAGTGGCATCTTGTGGCTGTCACTAAAGATGCAGGAAGGGAGTCACTGGGTTCTGGGGAAAGTGCATCAACATTTTATTAGAAGGAGGGTGTTGTCATTTTCCAAGATCCTTGAGGTGGGGAATGTTGGCAGGAAAACCCAAGAAAGGAGGGGAGGAGGAGAGGACTGTGAGCGAAGAGCCAGCCCTGGTTGCTTGGAACACCAGGCAGCAGCCAGGAGATGCCACCTTCCCTCCTGGGCAAGAAGGACACAGTTACCTGCCAGACTTGGTCAGTGTGGATGAGGGGGCATGGGGCACCTAGGGTTGGCCTCAGCTCAAACTATGTGGTGGCAGCCTAGCAGAACTGGAGAAGTCCGTGGTGAAGCTGGACACTGAGCTGAGCAGATGCTAGAACAGTCACAGGGAGCTCTCAGGGGGCACCAGGGGGCTTGAAGGCAGGTGCTTGGTGTGGGATTTAGGCACAGGGGTACAGGGTGAGGAGATCTGAATTGGAACCTGAGGAGTCTCTATGGCAAAGAAGTGTGTCCCTAAGGCTTTTTAGTAAGGTCCCTGCAGAAAGAAGTCATTAAGACTCAAACCAGCAGGGAACAGAGAAGACCTGGCCACTGCACAGATCTTGAGACTCCCCTCTGTCACCCTGGGTGGGTCTAGTGGCTCCCTCCCATCTCCTGGTTTGGGGACCTTAATCCAGACCCTTTGGCCAATATAGTCTGTCACGCCTGGAAGGACATTTTGCAGATGAGGACAAAAGACTCTCTGCATGTGATTTACTCTTTGAGAGAGTGCCAAGAACTGACCCAGAGTGCGGAAGGAGGAGAGTGAAAGAAAGGCCCAGCGGTTTGCCTGCCTGGAGTGTATATGAGAACACGTTCCCACTATGCAGTTAACCAAAAATCTTTTTAAAAAGCCTACTTTAATAGGAAGTAGAAAAGGACAGAGTCCACAGTAAGCAGATCTGGGTTCATATTCAGGCTTCATACCATTTTGGTGTGCGACCTTTGACACATTGTTTAAACTCTCTGAACCACAGTTTCTCATTTGTAGAAAGAGGGTGAAAATCTACCTCTTAAGGTATTTATTTATTTGTTTTTGGTGAGCAAGATTATCTGTTGCAATCTTCCTCTTTTTTTTTTTGCTTGAGGAAGATTGTTGCTGAGCTAACATTTGTGGCAATCTTCCTCTACTTTGTATGTGGGACGCCACCACAGCATGGCATGATAAGCGGTGGAGAGGTCCATGCCCAGGACCCGAACCTGCGAACCCCTGGTCGCACGTGAACTTAACCACTGTGCCACTGGGCCAGCCCCTCTCTCAAGGTATTTTTTTAAGAAATTACAGTAAAATACACATAACACAAAATTTGATATCTTAACCATTTTTAAGCATATAGTTCAGCAGCATTAAGTACGTTCACATTGTTGTGCCACCATCACCACCATCCATCTCCAGAACTCTTTTCATCTTGTAAAACCGAAACTTGGTCCCTGTTAACAGCTTTCTGAGACTATTGACTTTGTTGCATTTCCCTCTGTGCACTGTAGCCTGCAAATGGTCTCCAGACAGAAAGCTGGAACAGTCACAGGGCTTGCCTCGTGTTCCAGGTCCTGGTGATCTCAGTCCTTCATTGCCATTGCTAGTGACTAAAAGCAGTTGTTTCATATACTTTGTCCACTTTTCTAGTTATTTATGGATGGAGGGTAAGACACATAGAAGTTAATTTTTTACGGTTTATGTAGTAGTTTCCTATTCCTGCTGTAACAAATTACCACAAACTTAGTGGTTTAAGCACACAACACAAATATGTTATCTTACAGTTATGTGTGTTAGAAGTCCAACACGGGTGTCATTGGGCTAAAATCAAGGAGTTGGCTGGGTTGCATTACTTTCTGGAAGCTCTGGGAAGAGTCCATTTTCTTGCCTTTTCCAGCTTCTAGAGGCCACCGCATTCCTTGCGGGCCCTTCCTCCATCCTCAGAGCCAGCGATAGTGGGGTGAATCCTTCTCACATTGCATCACTCCGACCTCCTCTTCTATCTCCCTCTTCTACTTTTTAGGATCCTCATCACTACATTGGGCCCACCTGGATAATCCAGGCTAATCTCCTTATTTCAAGGTCAGATGATTAGCGAACTTAATTCTATCTGCAGCTGTAATTCCCCTTTGCCATATACCCCATATATTCATAGGTTCTGGGGATTAGGATGTGGGAGACCATTCTTTTGCTAAACACAGTTGGAAAGCAGATGTCTGGAATTATAAAATAGGCATAACTCCCTGAAAAGAGAGGGAGTACTGTACAGAAGGCAACAAAATCTTGGAAGCTCTAAGGGATAAAAGGTTTAAAGGTCTAGAAAAGGAGAAGTCATGAACCAACAATGGAGAAAGTTGAGAAAGTAACTAGCGTGGACTGCAGAACCCTCAAAAGGCTCAGGAGTTGGACGTGCCCGGCATCTCTGGTAGAGTGCCTAGCAAAGGATGCTAAAATCAGATTTAGTACTTGGGCACCATTTAAGAAGCAGTTAGAGTCCTAAATACGCTTTCCAACTCTGTTCATCTGGTAACTGCCCTCTTCAATGCCAGCACAAATCTAGGGGTTTTATTCCCTACTGAGCTGGCTTCCCTAATGAAATGACTCAGCCAGAGTGAAGCCACCATGGATAAGCCTGCCCGTATGCTCAGAGCTGCCAGTCAGATTTGTAGTCCTCGTTCTTAAATGCCAGCAAGCATTCAAGGAGTACAGGCATCTGGGGAAAACTTGCATCACAAAAGACAAGTAAGCATGCAAACAAGCAAATAAATACAGCACAACCTGAAGGAGACAGACTTCCAGGAAAAGAAATCCTCAAAAAATGTCTTTAATGTTTCTCAAAGATATTAGAGAAGATACTGAAACTGTGAAGCAAAACCAAGATGCCCTTCCAGAAAAAACAATGAACAATCAGGAAACAAAAATTAAAAACAAAGACAGACAAATGGTAGCAGAAAATTAAAACTCAACAGAAAGATTTGAGGATAACCTAATAGAAATATCACGGAAGGTAGAGAAAAAGAGAAATGGAAAACGCAAATTCCGGATTAAAAGGGCCCATCAAGTAATCATCACATTGAATGCCAGTAAACACTTATCCCAGTGTATTAGCGTGAAATTTTAAAACTGAGACAGATAGCAGATTCCATACACTTTCAGGTGGAGCGGGGAGAACCTGAGTGCATTCAAAAGGTTGGGAATCAGAATGATATACTCAGCAACACCAGAAGCTACAGGACAGTAAAGCAGTATTTTCAAAATCTGGAAGAAAATCATTTTAACCTAGAATTCTCTATTAGCCAAACAATCAACCAAACATGAAGATGAAAAGATAACGTGTTTTATTTTATATATTACAGTCACGCATTACTTAGCGATGGGATATGTTCTTTTTTTTTGAGGAAGATTAGCCCTGAGCTAACTACTGCCAATCCTCCTCTTTTTGCTGAGGAAGACTGGCCCTGAGCCAACCTCCATGCCCATCTTCCTCTACTTTACACATGGGATGCCCACCACAGCACGGCTTTTGCCAAGAGGTGCCATGTCTGCACCCGGGATCCAAATCGGCGTACCCCAGGCCGCCGAGAAGTGGAACGTGTGAACTTAACCGCTGTGCCACCCAGCCGGCCCTGGGGATATGTTCTGAGAAATGCATCATTAGGTGATTTTGTCTTTGTGCAAACATCATAGAGTGTACCTACCCAAACCTAGATGGTCTAGCCTACTACACACCTAGGCCATATGATGTAGCCTATTGCTCCTGGGCTACAAACCTGCACAGCACGTTCCTGTACTGAATACTGTAGGCAATTGTAACACAATGGTAAGTATTTGTGTATCTAGACATATCTAAACATAGAAATGTGGTATAAAAGATAAAAAATGGTACACCTATTTAGGGCACTTACAAATGGAGCTTGCAGGACTGGAAGTTTCTCTGCATGAGTCAGTGAGTGAGTGCTGAGTGTGAAGGCCTAGGGCATTACTGAACAGTACCGTAGACTTTAGAAATACTACCTTGGCCTACACTAAATTTATAAAAAAATATTTTTCTTTCTTCAATAATATATGAACCTTGGCTTACTGTAACTTTTTTACTCTATAAACTTTAAAATTTTTAAAAATTTTTGGACTCTTGTAACAACACTTAGCTTGAAACACAAACATATTGTACAGATGTACAAAAATATTTTCTTTCTTTGTATCCTTATTCTATAAGCTTTTATTATTTTTAGAATTTTTAGGTTTTTTTATTTTAAATTTTTTTTGTTAAAGACTAAGACACAAACACACACATTAGCTTAGGCCTACATAGGGTTGGGATCATAAATATCACTGTCTTCCATTTCCACACTTTGTCCCACTGGAAGGTCTTCAGGGGCAATAGCACGCATGGAGCTGCCATCTCCTATAACAATGCCTTCTTCTAGAATACCTCCTGAAGGACCTGAGCATTTATTTACGCCAGCATCACTCCAAACACGTGAGTGATGTGTTGCGCCATGATGGCCACGATGTCACTAGGTGATGGGAATTTTTCAGCCCCATTATAATCTTCCGTGACCACTGTTGTATGCAGTCCATCATTGACTGAAATGTTGTTCTGCGGTGCATGACTGTATATAAAATGAAGAATAAGACAGTTATGGATTGGAGAGTCTTAACATTGCTCCTGAGCAATTTTCTCAGAAATTACCGACATTTTCATTGGTTTATGCTTCCAATTCTGCAGAATTTGACTACATTCTAGATGTCTAGTCAGGGGGGAATTACTATTCCAATAGGGTTCTCCCTGTCTTGACCACAGACATGAGGAAGTAGGTCAGGAATCTGTGGCCATATAGCAGTCCAGTGGTGAGATGCTGTGAATTTTGTAGCTCCCTGAAATCACAGAACAGAGCTGCCTCCTCTTTCTGGGACAGACCCTCGTCTGCATGACTCTGGGCCTGGAATGCGAGGGAATAGGCTGAATTCTTGTCAGCCACCATGGCTGCCACCCCTTGAAACCTCTCCTCACTGCCCATCCTGCCACCCTGGAGACAAAGCTCCCCTCCCCCCTTTTCAAAACCTCTGCTGTCGTAAGGCACCACTCTGCTCCATAATTATTTGTTTACCTGTTTGTTGCTGTCCTTTCTACCCCTACTCCAGGAGGTGGCATTATTGAGGGCAAGGACTGCATCTTGTTTTTCTCTGAATCCCCAGCACCTATCACAGACCCTGGTAGTCAGGGCTAGCAATGAATGAACCTTCGTCTGAAAAAAATCCATCCATTCATTTGTTCATTCATTCAACCCTAATATGTACTGTTCCGGGCATTGGGGATAACAGTAAGCAAATTAGACAATGTTCTTGGACTTATGTTCCAGTGGAGGAGAGACAATCCCAAACAAATAACATGGGCGCTGGGCACATGCCCACAGGGCCCTGGGAGAGTCTGACCTCATGGGGGAGCAAAGCTCTACGTTCTTGTTGCTCATCCCAGAAAGATGAGCTGTAAACAAGGGTCATCACTGTCATCTGTCACTGAGGTAGTTTAGCACCTTCCAATAGGGAACCTGTAAGGGTGGGTGTATTTTGGTACAAACAACATTAGTAGTACTCATGAGCCAGCTATTGAATATACAAAGATGAGTATGAATTGTCCCTTACCTTAAGGGACTTATTTTGTAAGAAACAGACACAAAACATAACATTTTAATAAAATAGCGAAGTGCCGTGTGTGATAGGAATCAAGGTGCCGAGGGGCATGGAGGACATTTGGAGAAGACTTTCTCTGTTCATCTTTACGAGGATCCTGATCAGCTCTGCAAGCACAGACATAAAGACCAGATGTCAAGCATGGACATGTCCCAGCACATCTCAGCCTACACAACAGGGGCTGAGGCCTTGAGTGCCCAGGAGTCCCCATGTGGGCTGAGGCTGAGAACAGAGATTGGGGAACTGTTGGGCAAACCTCAGGGCTCCAGGCTCCTCCACAAGCCTACAGGGCTGTCAGCAGTTCTGAAAATATTGACAAGTCCGGCTCTGGGCAGAACTGTGAAGTGGTTTCAGTATGCCTACTGGAAGGTTCAGCTCCCTTCTTCACTCTCTGCCTACACCTCAGCACCCTGTCCTCTCATGCTCTCTGGCTTCCTGCCCCACTGTCCCCTCAGAGGTTACCAGTCTTCCCGGAGTGGCCCATATCCTCCACATTCTCTCCTATTCATACAGAGCCTGTATACATCTAGATCTTCAGGGAGATGTGCAAGACAAGGTTTTGTTTGTATAATGGTGTGTTGTACAAGCACGACCACTGGTTTATGGTCCAAGTGGGTTAGTTTTTCTCTCCCTTGTTCCTTTAAAATTATTCAGTAGAGGAGTTTTGTCCCTTGCCACTTGTGGGAGACTCCAGCAGGCCCCAGGATTGTGCTTGCTTCATGTAGATGTAGAAAGTCCTAGTCATTTTACCTAGCAAAACTCAATCTGAATTCAAAATTTAGAATATCCTGCTTAATACATTAACTCAAAGTTCGGATTTCTACTCACTCCTTTACCTGCCCCTGCTTCTAGGGTGGGAGGCAGGAGGTCAGAGGGGGCAGAAGAAGTTCTTATTGGCTGGTGGTGCTGTGAGACAGCTGCATGCTCTCCTGCTCTGGCTGGTGTTTAAAGAGACCTCTTGCTCTCTAGAGCATTCTTTCAGGTTCCTGGGAGGGCTCCCTGCTAATTAATCTGACTGCAATCCCCATGGAGTAAGTGAGGGCCCCCTGGCCTGGCTGCTCCGACTTCCCTCTCAGCCTAGGTTTGCTAGCCATCCATCCACGCAGACTGTCTGCAACAAGGAGCCACTCACTCTGGAAATACTCTCTTGGACAAGATTCCTTTTAAAAATTCAGGTGACATTCCTTTTGCAGGATCCACATCTGGCTCCTGGGCTTCTTGCATCCTTGCCCCTGTCCTAGGGGAGTCCATGTACTTCCCAATTCCTTCTCCCTCTTTCCTCTCTCTCTCTCTCTGCTGTGCCCCCCTCAGGCTGATAGGCAATGCCTCAAGTGGAGGGGGCACCATACGCATGGAATGTGATAGGAGTGGTGTTGTCTGCTGCTGAACCAAGCAGTGAGCTGGCTGGGGTGTGTGTTGGCCAGTCTCTGTCTCCTCTACTTCTGGGGCAGGTAATCAGGCCCCAGAGTGTCTTTAGAAGCTGGCTCTCCCTAGGTCTGAGGGGAAACAGATGACCCTCTCAGAGCCCTCCCCATGGAATGGGAGGTGAGACTCACAGAAAAGCAGTGGCTGTCTCCAAGTAAATCACGTTACAAATTGTCCCCTTCTTCGTAAATCCCTCCTAGGTTCATAACTTCTTATATCTTCCTTGTGGGGATGTCATTTAACGGATTGATTCTTGACCTCTGATATCTCTCATTGCAAAGTAAGTGACACAGCTCCCGATTTAACATTTTGTTACCTGTATTTGTCTTCAGTGAAATTGAATTGTTATACTGTGACTTGCCCTTATCACTTGTCAATACCATGAATATCCGTACAGGTCAATAAATATGGATATAATTCTGTCTTTTTCGAAATTTGTTTTCCACAGATGCATATATAAATAAATTTATGTAAATGGCAGGGCTGGAATCAGGGTGAGGCAGACAAGGTGCTTAAGGAGCAAAATGTAAGAAAGTGTTAATAGTGTTAATGTCAGGGCTGTGCCCTGGTAAACGGGGTCTCATCACGCTTTTTGTCTTTTAGGCAGTCCTTTTCTTTTTAGAGGTGGTGGATTAGTAGTTAGAGCACAGATTCTGGAACCAGGTTGCTTAGGTTTGAATGCTGACTACCACTTGTTAGCTGTGTGAACTTGGGCAACTTTACCTTCTGAGCTTCAGTTTCAGAGTCTGGTAAGATGGGTCAATAATAGAATTTAACAGCATCTTTACTGTTGGTTTTTTATAAGAATATATATATATACACACATATATATGTAACTTAGAGAAATTACATATGAAATTCTATACATATGTGATGTATGTATAGAAAGAATATATATACATGTATATACATATGCGTGTATCTATATCTATATCTGTATCTCTCTCTTTATCTTTATCTATCTCTACCTATGGAACAGTGTCTGCACCTAGTGAGAGCTATATAACTGCTGGCTATTCCTCTTGCTGGTGTTATATATGCTTGTCTCATCCCTTTCTTCTTCCCGCTTCAACTGTATGACCTCTTTTCCCTCCCTGACCCTCAAATGATAACTCATGACAACAACTCGAGAATAATTTTTTTAGAAAAACTCAATGCTCATTGACATACCAACTTTGTCATACATTAAATTCTATTTGAAATGAAAATCTATGCCTGAACCTTTTTTTCTGTCTAACAGACCTGTTCGCTTCTTCCTGTGCGAACGTAATACTGATTTGAGTACAGTAACTTTTAACTATGCTTGGATAGTTGGAAAACAAGTTCTCATATTTTTCTTCCAAATTTCTCTTGGTTACTCTCAGCTGTTTAGTTTCGCACATGAACTTTAAGATAATTTTATCCAATTTCAGGATGAAGAAAATTCTGTCAACATTTCAACTGAAATTATATTAACTTTATGTAACAATTTTGGGGGAATTAATTTTTATGAAATTAATTCTTCCCATCCATAAAAAAGGCATATCTTTTCCTTTATTTAGAACTCATTTTATATCTTTCAAATACATTTTAAAATTCTCTTTATATAGATACCATGCTTTCACCATTACATTTATTTGGATGAATTTTACGCTGATAGTTTTTGTCACTATAATGAACAGGGTAATTTTCATCTTTTCATTCTCCGTATGAAAAGAAGCCTAGAGAAAAGCTATTAACTTTTATATATTTATCTTGTATCTAGTTGCTTTACTAACTAGATATGGGTCAATATATAATATATAAGAAATGTATAATATATATTATAAGAAATATATTTAAGATATAAATTTAATATATATTATATAATATATCTTATAATGTATATATACATAATATGTATAATATATCTTATATATTATATATAAGATATAAATTAATATATTATAATGTGTATATATACATATAATATATATAATATATTATAATGTATATATAATATATATTATATATTATATATAATATAATGTATAATATATATATAAGAAATATATTTAATGTATAATATATATTATAAGAAGTATATTTAAGATATAAATTTAAGATATAAAAGATATAAGATAAATACTTACCTTATATCTAATTCCTTTCCTAGATAAAAATTTACGTTGGGGCTGGTGGTGTTGTGGTTAAGTTCACGTGCTCCACTTTGGTGGCCCGGGGTTCACGGGTTTGGATTCCAGGAGCAGACACACTGCTCATCAAACTATGCTGAGGTGGCGTCCCACATACAAAATAGAGGAAGATTGGCACAGATGTTATCTCAGTGACAATCCTTCTCAAGCAAAAAGAGGAGGATTGGCAACAGATATTAGCTCAGGGCCAATCTTCTTCACCAAAAAAAAAAAGTCATCAGCAAGAGAAAATTTTATTTTTTCTTAATATTTATGCCAATTGTTTTCCTTTTTAATTGTATTTGCTAAAACCTCTGAATCACTGTTCAAAAAAATGGAAGAGCTGGGATTGTTGTCTCTTTCTGATGATAATTGAAATGGTTTTAGTGATTTGCTATATAGGATATTATTGGCTAATGAAACTATAAACAGCCTGCAACATATTTAAGTTGATTCTTCTTTTTCTTTTTTTTTTTGCTTGAGAAAGATTAGCCCTGAGCTAACATCTGTGCCAATCCTCCATTGTGTATGTGGGTTGTTGCCACAGCATGGCTGACAAGTCGTATAGGTCCACGCTCAGGATCCAAACCCACAAACCTGGGCTGCTGAAGTGGAGTATGCCGAACTTAACCACTATGCCATGCCCCTTAAGTTGATTCTTATTCTTATTTTGTTTATAATTCTTTTGAAAAATGGCTGCTGAACTTTATTAAGTGTCTTTTCAACATCTATTGATATGACCACATGGGTTTTCTTTTTTAATCCATTGTTGCAATCAATTTTATGTATAGATTTTCTGATATTTGGACCACTCGCATTTCTAGAATAAAACTTTCTTGGTCATAGCATATTTCTTTTGATGTGTTGCTGTATTTTATTTGATAATATTGTTATCAGAATTTTTGTTTTTATATTCATAACGAAATTAGGCTATAGTTTTCCTTCTGTCTGATACCAGGCTTTTGTATTAATTGTATAAAATAAATTAGAGAACCTTTAATCTTTTTTTATAGCTTGAAATAATGTAACTATTATTGGAACTATCTGTTCTTTAAAGGTTGGATAAAACCAAACTAAAGCCATTTGTTTCCAGTAACTTTTTTAGTGGTAGAGCTTTGCTCACCTTTCCCATCTCTGCTGTGGTAATCAGACTATTCAAGTTTTCTGTTTCTTCGTTTGTTAATATACACTTCATTGAAAATCATCCACTTCTCTTAGAGATTTAAATTTGTTGCCAAAATATTATCTTATAATTCTTTATTTGCTTTTTTTCTTCCTTTCTTCTTTCCTTCCTCCCTTTTTCCCTCCTAGACCAGGTTCATGAGAATTAGGCATTTGTTGGTCTTGTCAAAGACCAACTTTGGGAATTATTTATCCTTTAAAAATTTTTCTGTTTTCTGTTTAATTCCCTCTTGCTCTTTTAGATTGTTTTGCTATACTTTCCCCTCTTTTTTGTAGATAAATACAATGTCCATTTTTAGATTTCTATTTTCTTTAAAAAAAGAAGACATTTAAAGTCATAAACAGCCTTTGCTATGCATGATTTTGACAGAAAGCGTACTACTCCTTTACATTGTTTTCTAGACCATTTATAGTTTCACTTTTGATTTCCTCTTTGATCTGTGCCTGTGTTCTTAATTTTATAATAGTGAAGGATTTTTTATTTTTGCATCCTTCTTATTCTTACTTGTTTTCTAGCTTTATTGACTTGTAAGTGGATAAAATGGCTTGTAAAAGTTTTACTTTTGTCTTTTAATTTAAGGAGTCTATTGTGGCCAAGACACACCTTGACTTATCATGTTTGTCTTTGCCTTTATATTACCAAAATTGAGGTCTTTGTTTTGATTCAGTTTTTATTTGGTTAGTGGATCCTCAGGTGCTTCTTGTTGGATGGAGTGTATGTGGGTTTGCCCATTGGAGTTGCACCTGTGACAGTCCTTGGCATGTGGGTGATCTATACTCCAAATTCTTGCAAATTCTGAAATGTATTTCCTGCACGTTGACCAGAGAATAATATCTTGGCTGAGAAGAGGATTCTTGGGTTACAAGTTTTTTCTCTTCATAGTCTATAGGTGTTAAATTACCACATTCTAGTCTCTAGGCAAAGCAGGAAATCTGCCAATCTGAAACTCTTCTTTATAAATAACTTGTCTTTACTGCCTGGAATCTTGTAAGATTGCTTCTCTAGGCTCTGACCTCTCCTTCAGACATTTTGCTTCTCTTGTTCCTTTTCTCAGACTCTCTCCATTACCCTTGAGTGTGTTTCAAGGTAGAGGGCCAGGATGAGAAAGTCCCTGAAGGGAGATCAGGGAAAGGCTTAGAATTTCTTGTTTGGCTTTAGCAGCTGAAAGCTCTTTACACTGCTGCTGGGCTAGATTGCTGTCTGACCAGTGACTGGACCTGAAATTCAGGAGAATGGGGTGTTGGATGGTATTTAATAAACACTTGTTGACAGACTGACTCACTGTAAGGCTGTCAGAGCTGCTGCAATCACCAATGGGCAGAACTTTGGTTTAACAAGTTCCAACTGTTAGAGTTCCCTTTGCTTTCTCAGCGAAACACTGCCAGTTCCTGACTTCAGGTAAATCAAGGCACGCTTTTAAGAATATCTTCTGAGGAAAAGTCTAAATATGACTTTTTAAAATAAACATGCATTTAGAAAAATGCACAAATCCTAAGTGTACAGCTCAATGAATTATCACAACTTGAACATACCCATGTGACCACTGCCCACAACTAGAAATAGAATGTACTAGTACCCCAGAGGCTCCCATATGCCCTTTCTAATCACTGTCTCCTCCTTCTCTCGAGAAATCATCACTACACCTTCCTCTCACACAGGAGGTTAGTTCTGCCTTATTTTGCAGTTTGCATGGAAGGAATCATACTGTGTATACTCTACTTTGTCTAGCTTCTCTTGCTCAACACTGTGCTTGAGAGATTCATCTGTGTTGCTTTAGCTGTAGATTCTTCTCATTGCTGAACATACCACAGCTGGCTCATCCACACCACTGTCAATGGACATTTGTGTTATTTCCAGTGTTACTAGTATGAATTATGCTGCTATGAATATTCTAGGAAATTTTCTTACTTAACTTTGTATTTCTACCTGAGATCCCAATCACAGAAACACAAAGAAAGGCGTCACCCTCATTCCTCACTCACATCCTTCCAATTCCACAGATCTTTGCTATGGACTAAATGTATCCCTCCAAAATCATGTGTTAAAACCCAATCCCTAATGTCATGGTATTTGGAGGGAGGCATTTGTGAGGTGACGAGATTCAGATGTGGTCGTGAGGGTGTGGTCAGATGGGATTAGTGCCCTTATAAGAAGAGACCAGAGAGCTAGCTCTCTCTGGCTCAGCCATGTGAGGATCCAGCAAGAAGGCAGCCGTCCACAAACCAGGAAGAGAGTTCCCACCAGACACCTAATCTGTCAGCACCTTGATCTTGGACTGCCCAGCTTCCAGAACTGTGTGAAATAAATGTTTGTTATTTAAGCCACCCAGGCTATGGAATTTGTTTAGCAGCCCAAACTAACGATTAAGCACTATTACACTGTGCTCAAAATACAAATTGATAAATCAGCCTCCCTTTTTATTGTAATCTAGCCCCATTTATATTTAAATTCTGTCTGTACGTCTTGTTTAAGAAATCTCTGCCTACTGAAACATCATGAAGAATATAAAAGTGTAACTATTCTAATTATAGTTGAGAACTATGCTGTCCAATACAGTAGCTGCTAGCCACATATGACTCTTGAGCATCTGAAATAGGGCTAGTCCAAACTGAAATGGATTGCAAGTGTAAAATACGGGCCAGATTTCAAAGACAATATGAGTAAAATAATCTAAATTTTTTTTAGTAATTTTTGCATTGGTTATATGTCGAAATGATAATATTTTAGATACATTGAATTAAGTAAAATATATAATTAAAATTGATTTAATCTGTTTATTGTTACTTCTTAAAATGTGGCTACTAGGATACTTAAAGTTACTTATATGGCTTGAGTTTTGGCCTGCCTTATATTTCTATTGGACAATGCTGTTCTAGAAGATTTATTGTTTTACCTCTCACATTTATATCTAAAACCCACCTGGAACTGATTTTTGTGTGTCGCTTAAAATAAGGGTCAGTTTTCATCAATTTCCATATGGGTAACCAATTGATCTGGTACCATTTATTGAAAAGACTGTTTTCTACATTGTTCTGTAGTATTACTTCTGTTATAAATCAAGAGTCAGCATATATGTGGGTCTCTTTCTGTACTGTCTATTCTGTTACATTGCTCCATTTGTCTATCCTTTCACCATTAGCACATTCATCTTAATTACTGTGGCTTTATAATAACTCTATTTCTGGTGGTCAAGTTCTCCAGTTTTGTTCTTCCCTTATGATTGTCTTGCTTTTGCATTTCAATATCCATTTTATCATCAGCTTAGCAAGTCTCTCAGAAACACCTGCCGGAATTTTAATTGAAATGTGTTGAATGAATATATTTGTGGAGAATTGACATCTAGCTTCTAATCCGTGAACATGATTTATTTGTGTCTTCTTTCAATTCTTTCAATAATGTTTTATATTTCACTATGTGGAGAGTTCTTGCACATCTTTTGTTAGAGTTATTCTTAGGTATTGATTTTTAAATGCTAGTGTAAATGCTATTCATTTTAAATTTCTTTTCCTACTTGTCGTTACTGTCATAAAGAAATACACTTGTTTTTATTAACACTTTACCCAGAGACCTTTCTAAGTTCGTTTATTCATTCTAGGAGTTTCTTTGAAGATTCTTTTGGATTTTCTGTGAACACAGTCGTGTTGTCGGCAAATAATGACGGTTTAATTTCTTTCCCTCCTTTTTATTCCTTTCAGTTCTTTTTCCTTCCTTGCTTCACTGGTTAGGACTTCTGGTAAAGGTTCAGTTAAAATAGTAACAGCAAGCCTCCTTGTCTCTTTCTAATTTCAGAGGAAAAGGCTTTAACATTTCACCATTAAGTGTAACAACTTTTTGGGTTTTGTGGTGAGCTGTCTTTAGAGATAAGACATTACCTTCTCCTCCAAGTTGACTGAGGGGTTTTAAAAAACTTATATGTGCTAAATATTATCACATGCTTTTCTCTGCCTCTAAAAAAATAATTACATGCTGATTTTTCTTCTTTATAGTTGTATTATTGCTATGTATTACTGTGTAACAAATGACCCCAAAACTTAGCATGTGAAAACAAGAAGACTTTCTTAGCTCATATAGTTTCTGAGGGCTGGGAATCTGAGAGTGGCTTGCTGGGTAGTTTTGGCTCAGGGTTCCTCACAAGGCCGAAGTCAAGCTGCTGGCCAGGGCTTCAGTCATCTCCAGACTCAGTTGGGGCTGGAGAGGCTGCTTCCAAGCTCACACACATCATGCTGCAGGGCTTAGTCATGACTGTTGGCTGGAGGCTTCGGTTCCTCGGCACGTGGATCTCCCCATAGGGCTGCTCAAACATGGTAGCTTGCTTCTCCCAGATGAGAGATGAGAGAAATGATAGAGAGTGGGGGGTGGGGAGCATCCAAGATGGAAGCCCCAGACTTTAATAACCCAATCTCAGAAGTGACTCACCTTTATTTCTGCCAAATGCTATTGCTCACACAGATGAGGAATTTGTCCCGTATTATTTTAAAAATGTAAACCAAAAGAAGAACAATAGCAACTATGAAATGAGTGAAGGTGCAGACAGATGACCCTGCCGCCCTCCCTTCTCTCTGTGTCTGTCTCTTCCACTGTCTAGGGTAGAAGTGCTTTAACTGACCCACACAAATGTTCTGGTTTGCTTGGCAAGTAAATCCAGTCTCCTTTAGAGGAGAGAAGTGACTCACATCACCACAGTCTGATGAAAATAGCCCTTGAAATGTTATTGGAACATCCACGGTACTGTATGTATGCAGTATAGATTTAATTCTGATTTACCAATCTTCTGGCAAACCAACTTATGTAAGAAAACAAAGTGTGAATCTGAATTTTACATTTTAAATGACCACAGGCCTCATTTTGGAACTTCTGGCAGGGTCTTGATGATTTTCAGGAGTGTGATGCCATTATCACCCCTAAGTTGTTACCCGGTATCCCTCCTTAACCCTCCTCCTTTGCCTGTATCTATTAAGGAGGCTATAAACGCCATGACTGTATAGTTCTGGCCAGTGAAATCTATGTAGAATTCTTCTGGGAAAACCATTACATTACTGCTAAAAGCAGATATTTGCAGCTGCTCAGGTCTCTCCTTCTTTCCTCCTGAACACAGATTTGATGCCTGGGGCATCACCAGTTCTTTTGCCACCATGAGGAAAGGGCTAAGATAATCATAGAGAATCTGGTCCTGGAATCTCTGATGACTACACATATCAGTGACTATCCGCCCCTAGACTTGTTGTTTAGAAAAGTAAACTTGCAGTTACTTAAGCCACTTAAGTGGGATTTTCTGTCACTTACGTTTGAAACATTCCAAAATAAAACAGTGAAAATTCTTCCTTTAATTATGGCTTTAATTTTTGGACAATGCTAAGTTATCTGGACATCTGAGGTGCCCAACATAAGTGATCAAACTAGATGATGCTAAGGTTTTAGAGTCTTATAGATTATAAAAGTTAGCTTTAAAGAAATTCCTTAAGGGGGCAACCTACAAGCATGTCAAACAATATCAATTATATTGGAAGCTATTCTTAGGTAATTTTGAAATGTTATTTTGAAAAGTAACAGTCAATTTTTAAAAGGTCAGTGTCATTTCTTTATTGTCATCTCTCATTTCTCTTTTTATGCCCCAACATGACCCTGAATTCCTCTGCCCACACTCACTAAATGCTTGCTGACTGACTATACACACACATGCCTTGTCCTAGGCTTATCTTGGTCATCTACTAACCTCCTTCCGCCTTCTGCAAGTCCTAAGCATCAGAGTGTGCCCTGCATTATAAACCTTAAAGGAGAAAAGGCTTGTTTGTACAGCACTTAGTTCTGTTGTGCACCATGAAAGATTATATTAAAGATTTTTGTAAAGACAATAATGATGACAACGTTGATGATGATCATGATGATGTCCTAGGGCAGCACATGGGGTTAGATGATTCCACTTGCCTCTAGTTCAAAGAATTTTGTGGTATGTATGTAAAGCAGAGGATCTGATAGAATAATCTCTACCTAATAATTCTACTAGAAGAATTTCTATCATTCTATGAAGTGAAGCAAGGAGGCATGCAAAGGAAGGAGTGGACATCAGATGGGTGAGCTCCTGCCCAAAACAGGAATTTTTCACAAGTCCCTATCTGCCCAGAGTATTAGGAACTTGCACCCAGACCCTGAGTCTCCCACAGCCTCCACGCTCCAGGGTGGTTTCAGATGAGAAATACAGTGACACTGTGGTGTGTCCAGAATCTGAGGGGTTGTGCAGCCCGACTGTTGGAGTAAATATGTGCTGCTGGGAGCTCATGAGCTCTTTTGAGCATAGTGGCTTAGAATTGAATTGTGTGTTCTTCCAGAGGATTCACTCCTCTTTCCAAGAATTTCTTCTTTTGAATCACTGGCATTCACTCCTCTTTCCAAGAATTTCTTCTTTTGAATCACTGGCATTCATTGTGTTGCCCCCAAGTGATAGGCATCTGGGGTGGCAATAGTGTTCCTGACACCAAAGAGGTGAGGTATCTCATGTGGAAAGGCAACAGACAAAAAGTGCTATGTTTTCGATAAGAGGAGAGGCTCTCTTGGAGCTGAGGGGTGAGGGCCTGGGAAGACGTCATAAATTGGCAAGTCTCAAGCTGAATATTTGTCTTGCAAGAGATGGACCCTGGGTGCTAAAGGAAGACAAGGTTAGAGAGATGGTCAAAATCTGATTGTGCTGGGCCTTGAGTCCAGGATAAGTTTGGACTTTAAAAAATAGGTTCCAGGAAGCCACTGACAATTTATTCGTATTTTTTTCCTTTTTCTCCCCAAAGCCCCCAGGTACATAGTTGTATATTCCTCGTTGTGGGTCCTCCTAGCTGTGGCATGTGGGATGCCGCCTCAGCGTGGCTTGAGGAGCAGTGCCGTGTCTGCGCCCAGGACTCGAACCAACAAAACACTGGGCCGCCTGCAGCGGAGCGTGCGAACTTAACCACTCGGCCATGGGGCCAGCCCTCAGCCACTGACAATTTTTTGAGGGTAGAGCAGGACTCCTTAATTTTGGCACTACTGACATTTCGGGCCAGATAATTCTTTGTTGAGTAAGGCATTGTAGGAGGTTTGTCAGGCCCTCTGGCCTCTACCCACTAGCTGTCAGAGTTGCCCCCCACCCTAGTTGTGACATCCACCCACAAACATCTCCAGACTTTGCCACATGTTCCCTGGAGGCAGAATCATCCTGATTGAGAACCACTGGTGTAGAGGACAATCTATGAAGAAGGACGTTTTAGGAAGATGACTCTGGCAGCAGTCTGCAGGGCAGCTGGAAGAGGAAATCACTGAAGGAGTTGACTGGTTAGGAAGCAAATGCAATAGCCCCCAAGTGAGTGTAGCTGGCGCCCTGGGAGAGAATGGCTGGAAGGGCAGAAGGAGGTTGTACAACGAAGGGTGGACAAAACTTGGAGGCTGACTGAATTTGGGTAAAGGAAGATAGGAAAGGGTCAAAGATGGACATCAAGTGGGTGCCTAGAAGCATCATAACATCATTGTCAGAAATATGTGCTTCAAAAAATGGGGAATTTGGTGGGTGAGATTGGCCAAAAGTTTGGATTTTACACCCTTTTAGGAAAACAGAGGTGGGAACTACACTACTGTCTCTAGATTATAAATGGAAAAATTAAGTCAAAGAAAGATGAGTTGACCTGTCCAAAATGAAAATACTAATTTCTAACAGAGCTTATGCAAGAAGGACTCTTGACTCCTCCTCATAGCATGAAATGGATTCCCACCTGAAAGGACTTCCATTTGTTTCCTTTCAAAGTATTATGACACTGAAAGTGTGGTTCGCTGTCCTCTCCTTTCAAAAGTGTCTCAATTATGGTATAGCCTTGCCCATGGGGAAAGAGAGACTTAGTCTTTCAAGAAAGCAATAAAACCATGAGTTTTCATGGCATCTGGAAATCATTTCTCAATTAGAGGAGGAGCAGCTTCAAGCAGTAGCCACGGAGCACTGAGCCAGTAACCGGCCGAGCAGACTGTGCGGGGTTTCGATGCCAAGTCCAGTCAGTGATTTGGTCAGAGCAGGGTCAGCAGGCTGGAAAGCAGGTACCCTCGGGGCATCCTGGGAAAGCCCCTGGAAGGCAGGGGAAGGAAAGGGAGAGGCCTGGAAACTTCAGCTGCAAAAGGCCTGGAGCACGGCGCATGCAGCCCGGGGAGCGCAATGGTCACAGGGACTCTACCTTCGTGTCCTGCGCCATCCTCTGGGGATGCCCCATTGGAAGCCCTGGGGCAGAGGATGGAGAGACAAAGTGGAGCGCAGAACCTGTGAAGTAAGAGAACTGGTGACTCTCCTTAAACGCTGACCGTCCCTTCTTCCCTGCTGCTGCTATGCCCCATACACTCTCACAACCACCTGCACAAACAGCTGTGCAGGACCTGCTGAGACCTTGCCTCCTCCAGGAGGTGCACCGTCCTCCTGCTCCAGGTGTTCAGCATCTTGCCTAGCACTTTGTACTCTGCTTATCTGTCTGCAGATTGGCTTCTCTGCTTGGACTCTAAACTCCTGAGGGCAGGGGCTCCGTCGTGTTCAGTTCTGTTTAACCCAGAAGTCCCAGTTCTCCACACTCCCGGCTCAAATAATCCCAAACCAAGCCCCCACTGTGCATGTATGGAGGAAGGCAGGGGACCCAAATGTCCTGAGTCTCCCACAAGCCCCCTCTTCTTGCTGTGACCACTGCTCTGGGTGAGTCAGGACTAGCTGCCCTGCTGCCCTGTCCATTGTCATCCCCGCCCACCCTCCCTGACAGCCCAGCTAACATAGCGTCTAATGAAACTTTATTAAATGTTGAGGGTATCATTGGGTTAATAACAACCTAAGAACAGAAGGATGAAGAAAACCAGCCTCGCAAGATCAAATAACAACGACCCTGAAGCCCTTCCCCTGGGCCTTGTCTCCAGGAGTCTTCCTCTGGCCATGAGTCTTCTTGATTCTGGCTGGCAGCCCTGCTTGGGATCCGCTCCAGCCCAAACAAGAATCTCCCCTTCAAACCCTCCCTCCCCCAGCAATCTCTTCCCATTGCGGCGCTCCCCTCCCTCCAGGGTGGTGGCCTCTGTGTAGAATGTGCTGAGCAGTTCTGTACCTCTCCCGCTGCGCCAACGCCCCTTCGAGAAGCAAGTCTATTTAATGGAAATTCCAAATGTGAATTCTAGTGCCATCCTTGGAGTACAGAGGCTGACTGCAATTGAAAAACTATACTTCTTCATCTTTTATTTTTTCTTTATTTTATTATTAAATTTGTAGCACTTAACAAGGATGTCTGGGACATACTAAGAGCACAATGATGTTGGTTAATTGAATTGATGAACCTAGTTTCCTTCATTATTCAATTTTGGTGGGAGATAAAACAGTATTTGTAACTTGCTTAATGAAATAATTTAAGAGATAGTGGCTGCATGAAATAGTGGGAAAGTTTTACATTTATATCTTCTAACTTTGGAATTTATTGAAGGTGGCCAATTGATAATTTTTCGTTGGCTATAAACATGCAGTTCACATCCCCAAAACCAATAAACCTGTTTGATCCAATTCGAAGAGCCCAGGCAGAGAGTGGGGGTCAGGGAAAGGACAGTGACGTGGGGTTGGAATTCCCGTTGCAATTATGGGAAGCCAGGCCTCAACACAGTTGTAAGGTGTGCTGGGTGGCATTAGCCCAGGAGCTAGAAAGCAGAGAGCAGAGGTGAAATCTAGAAACAAGAAAATATAGTAAAACTTGAGTCAAAGCTATGAGGTATCTGAGCAAGCAAGACAGCTCCGGGTATGAGGTCCCAGGACAGTCACTGGTACCCAGAACACCAAGACTGATGGGGCGTGCTGGGAGGCAGAGCCTTGTGAAAGCCCCGGAGCTGCTGGCAGAAACTGAGGGTATTTTCCATGAAGCAGCTATGACCTGGTGGCCAAGAGGGCTTCAGCAAGTGTCAACCAGAAGTGAGAGCTCAAAGTTGGCTAGAAAACCCAGGTGGGCTGCCAAAGACCGGAACAAAATCCAAACGTCCATTAACGAGAGGATGTATGAATAAAGTGTGGTTCATACAACGCAGCAACAAAATGACCAAACTACAGCTGTGAAAACATGGCAGATTCTCTCAAACGTCACACTGAGCAAAAGAATGAAAACGCAAAAGAATACATCGATGTACTTCCATTCATTCAAAAACAGGCAAAACACAACCATATTTTTTAGGTTTTAAATACATGGGTTGTAAGACTATAAAGAAAAGCAGGGAAATGATTAGGCTAAATAATAATGACTCAGCTCCGGAGGAAGAGGCACAGGGGGCTTTTGCAGTGGTGATAATATTCTGTTTCTTCACTCGGCTGGTGGTTACAAGAGTGTTTGCTTTATCTGTATTAATTAAATCATCCACATATGTTTTGTGTACTTTTCTTTTTCTATGTTCTATTTCATTATTTTTTTTAAAGTGAAAAAAAGAAATCATACAAGTTAAAATTCTGCAACCAGTCCTTTTAAGGGAGAGTTCCAGACATTGCTTTGTTCACCAGCCATAAATAACAATTTTGCTAGGCTCTCCATAGGCAAAACTTGCAGGCTTCTTGGCTCATTTTCTCAATCAACAAACACTTACCAGGAGCTTACTATATGCTGGGTACTGTGCTAGCTGCTGGGGGTTCAAGTATGCTCCTTGCTCCCATGGCATCCTATGAAACAAAGAGAATTATGTGACACACAATGCTTCCCTTTTCCCCTGGAATTTCTGGAAGCTCAGAGCTGAAGTTTGTCGTTATTTTTGGTAGCTTTTTGGATGTAATTATTTACACCCTGCCCCCCTTGCTGCTTCATTATACAACCTACGTTTTTATACTCTTAGTTTTGCAGGATCTGCCACATTTTACTGGAAGCCACTTCAAATCCTTTTGGGTGGTAGAGAAAATAAGTGAATAATGGGGAGCCCCTTGCCCTCCTTTTGGCTGGCTCTTCTCCCTGTCCACGACTGGCCCCTTCCTCCCCGGCCCCCGCCCCCTGCCCCAGGGCCCTGCTTGCCCTTTCTGCCCCTCTCCATAAACCCCAATCCAGAGGAAATGCCCCGTGCCTGAGACATTTTGGGGGCTCTTACCTTCATACTGTCCTATTTCCCAGTCCCTCAGAGTCAGGAGCTAGAAACATGTGAGCAGAGCTTTCCTCTCTTATCCCGGGGCCAGCAGAGGAGTCACAGACTGTGTAAAGGGGAGCTGTGAAGCAAGAGCAGGAGCCAAGTTACTCCTGGATTTGTACGCTGAAGGCCTCCATTACCCTGGCAACAACGGGCTGGAAGGGGCCTTCAGACAGAAATATACTTTAATTTACCATTTTGAAAGACTCTTAATCAGCTCTCAGAACATACTTCACTTTACTAAAAGATATCCTGAGAGGAAGCATATTTCAAGGGACTAGGACTGCCAGATGACTTTTGCTGTGGAAGGAAAAGTTATTTAAAATGTTGCCCCCAAATGAATGTGCTGGCTGGCCCCGGGCTGGCCTGGGGACAGGGCGCCGGCGCCTCTGTGGTGAGTCCAGGGTCAGTTCCGCTTTGCAGGGTGCCCTGCATGGAGGGGCTTATGACAGGGAGGCGGCTGTGGGGATCAGGCAGCCTTTTTTCCCTTGGCGTGATAAACCTGTGCAGGCATCTTTGGAATGTGACCATGCCAACGATCCTGTTCCCTTTATGACTCCATTGGCTTCTGGGCCATTTCCCAGACATTATCTGGAGAGAGAAAAATGTTCAGGGAGCTGAAAAAAAAGTGCCTTAATTATGTTTAGATCCATTTTCAGCATGCCTGAAATAAGTTTGGGCTGTTCTGGGGAAACGACTGAGAGCTGTGTGCCGTATGGCTGCACTCTTGAGTTGGAAGAAAATGCATTCAGAATAACAGTGTAAAGTCCTGGAAATGTACGAATTTCAATGAAAACACAAACCCTCTAGTGTTCCTGGTACACATACACTCACACATACATGGGCACCCACTCATGCATACACACATACATGCACACACAAATGCGTCCATGAGCACATGTGCACACACATGCACACACAAATGCACACACGCACGTACATGCGCAACCACACAACCCTCTGTCTAACTGGTTATGAACACAAAGGTCGGAGTGGGAAAGGGGGAAGGAGGGAAAGGTATGTAGGGAAGACACTTTGAAAAAAACAATGTCTTTAGTACAGACACCTAGAGAAGGGTGGGTCCAAAGTATACGGGTTCTCCATCAGGAAACGAATGCACTGCAGAGGATGGTAAAACCACAGCCAGAGTCTTGGCACAAGCGGGGCAAGTGTGGGCTGTGGAACCTTAGTGTCTCTAGGTTTGGGGGAACACACCTCTGCCGAGACTTGGTCTTCGGCCTCGCCACAAGTAAGTTCCTATGAAGATGTGATTTTCCCAACACTTCTTGGACCACATCAGGTCTTAAAATTCCCCACAGATTCCCTCACATCCCAGCAACTTCATTCAAGAGATGCCACACTCTCTGTCCCTCTTTGTCTCGGAAGTGTGTCCACCTGGTTCACCTTCAGTGCCCTGACTCCCTGCTCTGGACAGAACCCTCTTTCTGAATCTTCCCTCTCCCAGTTCTTTACTCTCTATCTGCCTGCTGTAGTGTAGTGTCAGCTAAGGAGCTGAGATTTCAACTGTTACCCAAAAAAATATCGACTTTTATGAAAAGATCGTAGAGTGAAAGTTCTGCTTTTTAAGCAGAGCAATCCTTGAAGGTAGCTTCTCAGATGCTACCGAGCAAGCATGCGGGGTAAAGTTCTTTCCTAAATTCCTCACATCCCACACATAGGCTGCCCTCTGTATTGCCCATGGGTGGGATGGTCTGACTATTCCATATTCAGGACAATCTGAAGAAGAGCATGGGAACGGGTGTCCGGGATCACAGAAGGACATTTTCCGAAGGCACGTTCCCAGGAACACTGGCTCCACAGGAAGCTGTGACTGTAGCCTGAAAGTGAGTTCTAGAGATAATGGAATGAAACTGGCTCTGTTACTGTGGGGTTTCTTGAATCCCTAATATGCTGATGTAGCTTGTGCATCCCCAATAGGGGCATATAAAATGCATTAATCCTAAACTTATCAGACCCTGGCACTCTCTCTTTCTCAAGGAGCAGTGGTTGAGATGAACCCTCATGGAATGCAAGTTTAGGCAATGCTGCCACAGGTAGATTTGGCACAGTTTGGGATTTGAGTTTGCTGACTCTTTGTGGGGGGGAAGGGCGCAGGAGGGAGGAGAAGATAGACTGTTAGGAAAGTGTGGGTCTTTCCAATTACTGCTTCCTATAAACTCTGCTGTAATAAGCCCCCAAGGAATGGATAGGGAATGTTTGCCATTCTTTTTGGCTGCCCAGCATCTGAACTCCCTTCCTTGATTTGGGGAAGTCCCCACTCAGTGAGTCTTGGTGGGAAGCAGAGCCCACCTTCTCCCTAATGAAACAAAAAATGTGTTGCTTGCTTTCCCTTGCAGCTAGGGTGGGGAGTGGAGCCAGGCTTGTCAATCAGATGCAGGTGCTTATGTCCACCAAAGACACTTTTGAGATTATTCTTAGCAGCATGATAGCCACAAACTGGAAACACCACAAATGTCCACCAGTAGTAGAAAAGATAAAGAAGCTGTAGTATATTCATACAATGGAATATAACAAAATAAGGAAAAGATTTAACAATGTCTGCATGCAACAGCATGGAGGAAGCTTACAGCCGTGACATTGACTGAGAGAAGGTGGACACAAGTATATACTGTGATTCCACTCATTTGAAGCTCAGAAGCAGGCAAAACTAATCCATGCTAATAGATGTCAGAGTAATGGATGAGCTAAGGGGATTAGTAAGTGGTGGGGGCATGAGGGAACTTCTTGGGGTTCGGGAAACATGCAAAAATGTATCAAGCTATACACTTAATATCTATGCGATTTACTCTATGTAAGTTACATCCTATCCAAAAAATAGGTAAATTAACAGAAGGATGGGGAAAAAACCAAACATTTACTGTCTACTGACATAATAACTAGCATTTAAAAAATATTTGTGCTCTAGGAATTGTATATATATAAAAACATATATTATATATTTAAAAAATATATGAATATAAAATCTCGTTTATTGCTCATAATAACCCTGTGGCTAAGGTTCTGAGACTTTTAAAAATAGCTTGAGGTATAATTGACAAATTAAACTGCATATATTTAACAAATATAATTTAAAAAGTTTTGATGTGTAAACACCTCTACAACCATCAAGACAATGAACATGAGTATCACCCCAACAGTTTCCTCATGGCCCTTTGTAACCATCTCCCACCCCTGCTCCTTCCTGCCCATCCCCCACCCTTCTCCCATTCCCAGGTAACCACCGGTCTGCTTCCTGTTACTATAAGTTAGTTTGCGTTTTCTAAAATTTTACACAATTACACTCATACTTCATTCCTTTTAATTGCTGAAGAGGATCCAATTATTTAATTTGTCCTTTCACCGGTTATTTTTTTGTTTGGATTGTTTCCAGTTTGGGGCTGTTATGAACGAAGCTGCTCAGAACTTTGTGCACATCTCTGTGTGAATGGGTACCTTTCTCCTGAGTGAATACCTGGGAGGAGAATGGCTGGATCGTATGGCAGGTGCATGTTGAACAGTTTAAGAAACTGCAGAATTCTTTTCCCGGTTGGACATACCATTTCATGGCAGGTTCTGAGAGTTCCAGTGCACATCTTCGCCAACACTTGGTATAGTCAATCTGTAACCATTCTATTTGGTGTGTAGTGGTATCTCCTTGTGGTTTCTAATTTGCATTTTCCTAATTTGAGCATCTTCTCACTTTGCCACGTGTATCCTCTTTGGTGAAGTGTCTATTAAAATCTTTTGTCCATTTTTAAGACAGGTTGTTTGTCTTCTGATTATTGAGTTTCTGAGAATTCTTAATATATTCTGGGTGCTAGTCCTTTATCACATATGTGATTTGCGAATATTTTCTTCTAGTCTGTGACTTATCTTCTCATTCTCTTAACAGCGTCTGAAGAACAGAAATTTTTAATTTTGATGAAGTCTAATTTATCAATTTCTTCTTTTTATGTATTGTGTTTTTGGCGTCACATCTAAAATATCTGTGGCTAAACCACGGTATCAAAGGTTTTCTTCTAGAATTTTTATAGTTACAGGTTTTACATCTAGGTTTATAAAGCATTTTCAATTAATTTTTATATATAGTATGAACTATGCATTGTGGTTCTTTTTTTTTTGCATATAGATATCCTTTGTTCTGGCACTATTTATTGAAAAGACTATACTTTACTGAATTGCCATTGTATTTTGGTCAAAAATCAGTTTACTATGTGTGTATTTCTGTTTTTGGACTCTATTCTATTTTGTTCATCTATTTGTCTATCTTTACACCAATACCAACTTTGTTGTGCTTTGTCCATATTGTTTTGGCTATTTCAGATCCTTGGCATTTCCACATGAATTTTAGAATTAGCTTGTGAATTTTTTAAAAAAAATTCTGCTGGCATTTTGATAGGGCTTGTATTAAATCCATACACCTATTTGGGGAAAATTGACATCTTTATATTAATTCTTCTGACCCAGGAATAAAGGTATATCTCTCTATTTATATCTTCTTTAATTTCTCTGAGCAATATTTTGTAGTTTTTAGTGTATAGTTTTTGCACTTTTTAGTCAGATTTACTTTTAAATATTTTATATTTTTATGCTATTGTAAATGCTATTTTAATGTCTGTTTCTGATTGTTGCTGGCATTTATAAATACAGTTTATTTTTGTAAGTTGACCTTGTGTCCTCTGTCCTTGCTAAACTTGCTTATTAGTTATAATAGCTTTTTTTGGATAGATTGCATCAGATTTACATAGATGATAACATCATCTGTGAATAAAAACAATTTTACTTTTTCCTTCCCAATCTGGATACTTTTATTTCATTTTCTTGATTGATTGCATTGGTTAAAACCCCCAGCACCTTGTTGAATAGAAGCGGTGAGAGCAGAAGCTCTTATCTTGTTCTTGATCTTAGAGGGAGAGCATTTAGTCTTTCACCATTAAGTGAAGTTAACTGTCGAGTTCTTCATGGATGCCCTTTATCAGGTTGAGAAAGTACCTTCTATTCTTAGTTCGCTGAAAGTTTTTATTGGGAATGAATATTAGATTTGAAAAATGCTTTTAATATGTCTATTGAGAGGTCATATGGCTTTTTGTTTTTAGTTTGTTAGTATGGTGAATTACGTTGATTTTCAAATGTTAAACCAACTTTACATTCCTGAGCTAATCCCGACTTGATCATGATGAATTTCTGGATATTTTGAATTCATTTAACTAAAATTTTCTTGAGAAATTTGCATCTACATTAATGACAGATATTTGCCTGTAGCTTTCTTTTCTTTGTGTGGTTTTGGTATTAGGGCTTGGTATCAGGACTGGCTTCACAGAATGAGTGGGGGAAGAATTTCCTCCTCTTCAATTTGTAGAATTGGTATTCTGGAAAAGTCTGTAAAATTGGTATTATTTCTTCCTTAAATGTTTGGAGAATTCACCAGTGCAGACTTCTGGTCCTGGAGGGTTTTTTGGGGGAAGGTTTTTGACTACATCTGGAATTTCTTCAATATATATAGGGCTACTCAGGTTATCTATTTCTTCTTCAGGGAGATTTGGTAGTTGTGAATTTTAAGGAGTTTGATCTTCTCACTAAGTTGTTGAATTTATTGGCTTAAGGTTGTTTATAATTGTACTGGGTTGAATAGTGTTCCCCCAAAGTTCGTGTCCACTAGAATCTCAGAATGTGACCATGTTTGGAAATGGGATCTTTGTAGATGTAATTAATTAAGATAAGGTCATACTGGATTAGGGTGGGCCCTAAATCTAATATGATTGATGTCCTTAGAAGATGAGGGAAATTTACACACAGAGACACAGGTACACAGAGATGCCATGTGATGAGAGAGGAAGAGATTGTAGTGGTAAAACTGCAAGCCAGGGAATGCCAAGAATTGCTGGCCACCACTCGAAGCTAGAAAAAGGCAAGGAAGGATTATACCCAATCTCAGAGGGAAAATAGCCCTGCTGACACCTTGATTTTGGATTTCTGGCTTCTAGAACTGGGAGAGAATGCATTTCTGTTATTTTAAGCCACCAGTTTGTGGTACTTTGTTATGACAGCCCTTTTAATATCTCCAGAATATATAGGATATCACCTCTCTCATTCCTGATAGTGGTAATTTGTGTCTGCTCTTGTTTTTACTCATCAATCTGGCTTGAGATTTATTAATTTTCTCAAAGCACCAGCTTTTGGTTTCATTGATTTTTGTCTGTTGCTTTTCTGTTTCCTAGTTTATTGATTTCCATCCTAATGTGTAATATTTCCTTTCTTCTACTACTATGTGTCTAATTTTCTCTTTTTTTCTAGTTCTTAATGTAAAACCAGAAGTCATTGATTTGAGACCTTTTTTCTCTTCTAATGTTTTAGAGTAGTGCAATAAAGTTCCTTCTCAGTACTGTTTAGCAGCATCTCACACATTTTCGTATGTGATGTTTTCATTTTTATTCAGTTCAAAATATTTTCTAATTTCTCTTATGATTTCTTCGACCCTGGGTTATTTAGAAGTATGTTATTTAGTTTCCAAGTATTTGGAGATTTTCCAGTGATCTTTCAGTAATTGATTTATCCTTTGGTTTTAATTCCACTATGGTCAGAGAATACACTTTGTTTGAAAATCTATTTACATTTATTGACACTTGTTTTATGACTCAGAACATGACCTATGTTGGTAAATGTTCTGTGTGTGTATGAAAAGAACGTGTATTCAGCTGTTCTCGGATGGAGTGTTAAATAAATGTCAGTTAGGTCAAGTTGATTGGTAGTGTTGTTTAAATCTTCTATATCTTTACTAATATTCTCTCTACTTGTTCTGTCAATTATCAATATTATGATATTGGATCACTATCATTATGGATTTCTCTATTTCTCTTTATAGTTCTAGCAGTCTTTGATTCATATATTTTTAAGCTCTTTTATTAGGTGCATGCGTATTTAGTATTGTTATGGTGTCTTGTTGAATTGATTCCTCTATTATTATGACATAATCTTTTTACCTCTGATAATATTATTTCCTCTGAAATTTATTTTGTATGATATTAATATAGGTAATCTATCTTTCTTTCAATCAGTTTAAGTACCATTTATCTTTTTGCATCATTTTCACCTAATTATGTGTTAATTTATTTTTTGAGGTTTCTTTTAAATTTATTAAATTATTGTTAGTTCAGGAAGTCATCGTAAATTGGCCCTCCCAACAAATTTATATATGAAAGGGATTTTTTTTTTTAAATTGCAGTAACATTGGTTTATAACATTAGATAAATTTCAGGTATACATCATGATATTTTGATTCCTGTATAGATTACATCATGTTCACCACCCAATGACTAATAACAATCCATCACCACACACATGTGCCTAACAGTCCTTTTGCCCTCTTCCCTCCCCCCTTTCCCTGTGGTAACCACCAATCCAATCTCTGTCTCTGTGTGTTTGTTTGTCATTGTTTTTATCTTCTACTTATGAGTGAGATCATGTGGTATTTGACTTTCTCACCCTGACTTGTTTCACTTAGCATAATACCCTCCAGGTCCATTCATGTTGTCACAAATGGCCAGATTTCATTGTTTCTTATGGCTGAATAGTTTTCCATTGTGTATATATACCACATCTTCTTTATCTATTCGTCCCTTGATGGGCACCTAGGTTGCTTCCAAGTCTTGGCTATTGTGAACAATGCTGCAATGAACATAGGGGTGCATGTATCTTTATGCGTTTGTGTTTTTCATGCTCTTTGGATAAATACCCAGCAGTGAAATAGCTGGATCATATGGTAGTTCTATTCTTAATTTTTTGAGGGATCTCTGTACTGTTTTCCGTAGTGGCCCCACCAGTTTGCACTTCCATCAGCAGTGTAGGAGGGTTCCCTTCTCTCCACATCCTCTCCAACACTTCTTGTTTCCTGTTTTCTTAATTATAGCCATTCTAAAGGGAGTGAGGTGATATCTCATTGTAGTTTTGGTTTGCATTTCTCTGATAGTGATGCTGAATATTCTTTCATGTGCCTGTTGGCCATCTGTATATCTTCTTTGGAGAAATGTCTGTTCAGATCTTTCCCCCATTTTTTAATTGGGTTGTTGGTTTTTTTTGTTGTTGAGGTGTATGAGTTCTTTATATATTTTGGATATTAACCTCTTATCAGATATACGGTTTGCAAATATCTTCTTCCAACTGTTAGTTATCTTTTCGTTTTGTTGGTGGTTTCCTTTGCTGTACAGAAGCTTTTTAGTTTGATGTAGTCCCAGTTGTTTATTTTTTCTGTTGTTTCGCTTGCCTGGTCAGACATGGTACTTGAAAACATGCTGCTAAGACTGATGTCAACGAGGGTACTGCCTATGTTTTCTTTTAGAGGTTTCAGGGTTTCACGTCTTACATTCAAGTCTTTAATCCACATTGAGTTGATTTTTGAGTTTGATGTAATATAATGGTCTACTTTCATTCTTTTGCATGTGGCTGTCTTGTTTTCCCAACACCATTTCTTGAAGAGACTTTCCTTTCTCCATTGTATCTTCTTGGCTCCCTTGTCAAAAATTAGCTGTCCATCTATGTGTGGGTTTATATCTGGGCTCTCGATTTTGTTCCATTAATCGGTGTGTCTCTTTTTGTGCCAGTACCATGCTGTCTTGATTATTATAACTTTGTAGTATAGTTTGAAATCAGAGAATGTGATACCTCCAGCTTTCTTCTATTTTCTCAGGGTTCCTTTGGCTATTCAGGGTCTTTTGTTGTTCCATATAAATTTTAGGATTCTTTGTTCTATTTCTGTGAATAATATCATTGGACCTTTGATAGGGATTACATTGAATCTGTAGGTTGTTTTAGGAAGTATGGATACTTTAACTATGTTAATTCTTCCAATCCAAGAGCACAGAGTATCTTTCCATTTCTTTGCATCTTTTTAAATTTCTTTCAACAATGTTATAAAACTATAAAGTTTTCAGTGTACAGCTCTTTCATCTTTTTGGTTAAGTTTATTCCTAGGTGTTTATTCTTTTGTTGCAATTGTAAATGGGATTGTAATTAATTTCTCTTTCTGCTACTTCATTGTTAGTGTATAGAAACACAACTGATTATTATATGTTGATTTTGTATCCTGTGAATTTACCGTATTCATTTATTATTTCTAAAATTTTTTGGTGAATTCTTTAGAGTTTTCTATGTATAAAATCATGTCATCTGCATACAGTGACAGCTTCACTTCTTCCTTTCCAGTTTGGATCCCTTTTACTTCTTTTTTTGTGCCTGATTGCTCTGGCTAGGACTTCCAATACTATGTTAAACAAGAGTGGTGAAAGTGGGCATCCTTGTCTTGTTCTTGTTCTTAGAGGAGTAGCTTTCAGTTTTCTCCATCGAGAATGATATTACTGGCTGTGGGTTTGTTATATATGGTGTTTATTATGTTGAGGTACTTTCCTTCTATATCCATTTTATTCAGAGTTTTTTTTTTTAATCACAAATGGATGCTGTATCTGGTCAAATGTTTTCTCTGCATCTATTGAGATGATCATGTGATTTTTATTCTTCATTTTGTTAATGTGGTATATCATGTTGATTGATTTGCGAATGTTGAACCATCCCTCCATCCCTGGAATAAATCCCACTTGATCTTGGTGTATGATCTTTTTAATGTATTGTATTCAAATTCTTACCATTTTGTTGAGGATTTTTGTATTGATTTTCATCAGTGATATTGTCCTGTAATTTTCCTTTTTTGTGTTGTCCTTGTCTGATTTTGGCATCAAGGGTAATGTTGGCTTCATAGAATGAGATCTTTACTCTGTTGTATAGGTCCATATTTCCATCTGGTATTGTTTCTTTCTGCCTGAATGACTTCTTTAATATTTTTTGCAGTGCAGGTCTGCTGATGATAAATGCTTTCAGCTTTTGTATTTCTGAAAAAGTCTTTATTTTGCTTTCACTTTTGAAAGATACTTTTGCTGAGCATAGAATTCTAGTTTGACAATTTTTCTTTCAGCACTTTAAAGATGTTAATCCGTTGTCTTCTTACTTGCATTTTTTTCTGAGAAAACTGCTATCATCCTTATCTTGTTACTCTGTACATAACATCTTTTCTTTCTCTGACTGTCTTTAAGAGTTTTTTTTATTACCATTTTTGGCAATTTGGTTATGATGTGCCTTACTGTCATTTTCCTTACTTTTCTTTAACTTGGGATTCAGCTTGTTGAAAAATACAGTAAAGTTTGATTTGACTTTTTAAAATATCTTTCATGTCTCTACTTAACTCTTTGAATATACTCTTTGAATATAAGGAATAGAATTATAACTACTTTAATGTCCTTGTCTGCCATTTCTAATATCTGTGTCAGTTCTGTAGCAGTTTTGATTGATTTTTCTTTTCTTTTCTTTTTTTTTTTTCGAGGAAGATTAGCCCTGGGCTAACATCTGTTGCCCATCCTCCTCTTTTCACTGAGGAAGACTGGCCCTGAGCTAACATCCATGCCCATCTTCCTCTACTTTATATGTGGGATGCCTACCACAGCATGGCATGCCAAGCGGTGCCATGTCTGCACCCGGGATGCGAACTGGCGAACCCCGGGGCACCGAAGTGGAATGTGCGCACTTAACCACTGCACCACTGGGCTGCCCCTGATTTTTCTTTTTGTTATAGGTCACATTCTCCTGCTTCTTTGTATATCGGGTAGTCTTTTACTACATCCTAAACACTGTGAATTTTACCTTGTTGGATGCTGGCTGATTTTGTATTTTCAGAAATCTTTTGGGTGGTGTTCTGGGGTTCAGATAAGTTATTTGGAAACAGTCTGATCTTTTCAGGTCTTGCTTTTAATATTCGTCAGGCAGGACTGGAGCAGTGCTCAATCTGGGACTAATCTTTCCCCATGTCTAGGGAAAGACTGTGTACTCTTATCTGATGCCCTGTGAACCATGAGGTTTTCCAGTTCAACTAGCAAGAACAGTCACTGTTCTCAGCCACACAGGAGTACTGGCACTCTTACTGCTAATCTGTTCAGGTGGTGTTTTTTCCTTCTGCCTCAGTTAGTTTCCTCATGTGATCAGTACTCTGCTCTGATCAGTACTCACTAATCAGTACTCTGCTTAATACTTGAGGGAGACTCTCTGCAGGACTGCAGAGCTCTCCCTCTACGTGGCTCTCTCTCCTCTCCTGTAACTCTGGCTGCCTCGGTCTCCCCGTGCTCTCAACTCTATTTCCTCAATTCAGAAAGTCCACCGGGCTGTGGGGTTCTATCTCAATGTGCCACGGCCTGGAAAATCTTTCAAGGCTGTAAGCTGGGCCAATCGTAGGGCTCCCCTTATTTGTTTCCCACCTCTCAGGGATCACTGTCCTCTATTGTCTAGTGGCCAGTGTCTTAAAAACCATTGTTTCATATATTTTGTCCTCCTTGGGGGGGGGGGGCAAATCTTGTCTCTGTCACTCCATCTTGGCTAGAAAAAGAAGTCCCTCTTTGACTTTTTACCCCCATTTTGTAGATGAGGAATCTGAGACTTAGAGGGATTAAGGAATTTGCCCAGGGTAACTGAGTTTGTAACCAGGAAGCCCATGTTCACATCTGGGCCATCCAATGCCAGAGGCATGCTTTTAAGAATCACTACGCTCTGGTGCTCCTGTGGTCCACACACTCTATGTAGAAGACTTTATCCCATATTTGCAGTTGCAGTCTTATTCATTTAACAAATATTTGTTGAGGGCCTGCCATGTGTTAGGCCTAGTCAAGGTGCCAGGGATGCAGCTGTGAGCAAGTTGATCCCAGTCCCCCACCCTCTTAGAGCTAACCTTCTCTGAGGAGGAAAGGGACAGCACCAAGGCACGAAGTAATTCATACAGCCTGTGAGACAGCAGTGTTCCAAGATAAAGTCAAACAGAGAAGAGGTGTAGAGTACGTGTGTGAGTGAGTGTGTGTGTGTGTGTAGTGAGAAGAGGTTGCAATTCAGATACGGAGTTCAGGGAAAGCTTCACTAAGAAGGTAGCATTTACATAAAGAGGTGAACAAGTTCTGAGTGAAAGATGAGCGAAAGGGATGTCCAGTATTTCATACTAGAAACAGTAATAGGTATCATTAATGAAACACTTTCTAAGGTCCAAGCTTGTGATGGGGATTTATGTGTATTACCTTTACACACAAAAGATGAGGAAGCTGTTTTTTCTAATATGTAAATTTATATATTGCTTTTTTAAAAATTATAGGAAAATAATACATGGTGGTTGTAAAACAATAATAAAGCAATACAGACGCATATGTAAATACAAGGTAAAGATCTCCTTGTAACTACTCTCTTCTCATTCCTCTGCTACATTCTACCAGAGATGACTCTTATTAACAATCAGATGAATCCTTCTACGCATTGTAAACATATATGTAAAAATATACATATAAAATGGGGTCATGGTATATGTGTTGTCATGTAACCTAGTTTTATTCCCATTTCACAAATGTATCATGCACAGCTTTCCATGCTGATTTATAGACTATATCTTGTTCAAATGTTGCATCTGAGTGTACTATACTTTATTTAATCCTTTTGATTCATATTTAGGTTATTAACAATGTTTTTCTATTGTACAAAATACTACAAGGGACACCTTTGTACACTTTTCTGATTGTGCCATATTTTCCATTTGTTTCTCCAGATCTAGAAAAAATCTGGAACCGAGAAAAGTTAAGTGACTTATTTGAAATTCTACCTACCACAGACAATAGAATTCATTACAAGCTGTATCAATATGTGTAACTGGATTTTCTGTAACAATAATTAACTTTGTCATATAACCAGAAGGTCAATTCAGTTAAACCACCAGTGTTCTTTTTTTGGCTGAGCGGACAGTCAGGCATGGCTACATGTATACACAGCCCTGGTCAGGGTTTTCAATAATGTCATCAGCATCCCGGAGTATGAATCAGAGTTCACATCTGAATTTATGTAAAATCGAAAGTATTTTGACATAAAAGCATGGGGTGGAAATGCTCACAGTGGGGTTAGGATTAATGCCCTGACATCTCAGGATGGGATTTGGGGGTCTTGGCATGAGGCACCAAAGCACTGGGGTCAGCATTTCTTCCTGGCTCTGGTCTTTCTTTCCTTAGCTTCCTGTTCTTCAGTTTTCATTTGCCTTTGCTTTTCCCTGCAAATGAAATCCTCATGCTCCCCTTTTCTTCCCTGAAAAGCCTGGGTTTTTCCCCATGAGCCCCACTCACCTGGAACTCCACAGAGAGCTCACAGTGGTCTTCTCTGTTCTTCAAACCTCAGCAACTACAGCGGTCAGGATTCACTTAGTTGACGATACATTGAGAAACTCCACTCAAACTAGTTCAGGTAACCTGCACATCCAGAAGGTGGATCTGGCTTAGAAGGGCTTGATCCAGAGGCTGAAATGGTCTCTTTCTCCACCCTCCCTGTGGGCTTTACATGCCAGACAAGCTCTCTGCACACGGTGGGAATGCTTTCTCCTGACAGCTCCATCTTCATTCTTACCATTTGCTAATCAGAGGGGAGTGAGACTTTGCCCTTCTGAAATCTCAGGGAGACTCTAATCCGCGCTGTTGGGACCCCGCTGCCTTCCCTTGGAGGGGGAGGTGGGTGGGGTGGGGGGGCAGACAAATAGCATGCCGGGAATGGCCCTGCGGTGCTGTGGACTTTTTGAGGGGAAATACCTGTGCTGCTCCTCTAGTACCCTGGGACCTCTAGCAGTGCCTGGCACACAGTAGGGGCCCAGTAAGATGTTTTCTTATTGAATCAAATGGAAGCATTAATTAAATCCAGCCACCCTGGCTTTCTTGAGTACTTATGCATAACTCACTCCCCCAAGTTACACATGTCTTCCAGAGAAGCTAGTGGCTCTTTTCTCATGGGTTTTTCATTCTTTTGGGTTTCTAGGTTGCAGTAACATTTGGGGATGAGGGGTTTGGGGATGGTGGTGGTAGTCACTGCAGTTCTGTGACAATAAAGGTGTCTGGTGAAGGCCTACGTGCTACCTGCTTGTTTGTGTGTTTGCTTTCCTGCTTTCCAATATGACAAAGCTTTTGGGCATGCTCTCCAGTGCCATCTTTCAAAGCTGAACTAACCAGGAGCGTCATAAAGCATTTGCCTGATGAAGGTTATGATGGTCTCATTCCTCTTCCCTTTTCTCTTCTCTTCTCTTCTGCCTCTTCTCCTGGGGGTTTGGCGTGCAAGCAGCAGTGACCTCCCAACCTAACCTGCTAATTGAATCCTGGAGATTTGCCCACCAATCCAAGATGCTAACCATCATACACCCATCTTGTGTCCATCGCCCATATCGCCACTCTGTTCTGCTTATGTGTAAGGGCACTTAGGATTCAGAAGTTCAGCACTATCTATTGCCTGCTCCAAGAGTTTGCCTTTTCATGCAGAAAAAGGAAAAAAAAATTGTTAGTTTCTAAGAACTACAAAAGATACTGGAGATGTTTGGATAAACCTGCTTTTCTGTGAGCTCAGGATAGTAACTGAATTAACCTGTCCAACAAGATCATTAATTTACTGAAAGCCGTGAATTCCTCTTGAGACAAGTTATTATTCAAGAATACCATGGATGTTATCCTTTATGGTCAAATATATGTAGCTTATCAACCTCTAGTAATAAATCACATTTTTCTCTTTTGCCAAAAGAAAAATCTTTTTTTGATATTGTTTAGAGCAGAAAATCACATATTGATTTAAAAATATATGTGAATAACCTAAGTCCCTAAACTCCAAAGTCTGACAAAGAATAAAAAGGAATAAATGGAATTCGGCAGGGACAAAGGAAGAAAAACTCCAGTTGTTAGCTGCTATCGTGCTAATAATAAACAAGTGAGTCTAGATGTGGACAATTCAGAAGCATCGCAGACGCCTCATTTGGCTTCTATGACAACACAACCCTTCCTTTGGAGAGTGAAAATGAAGAAATGAGTATTACTTTAATTTCCTTCTGGAAAAGAATCAGTAGTTCACGTATTGTAGCGACTTGAGCCTGGGGAGGGAAGGAGGAATTCAGTGGCCTGAAAGATGCTCGGTGAGGCAAAGGCAAACGAAATTTATTCTTGTGAATGTTCAGTTAGTGACCTAACATCTCCTCCCAGTCGGGCCAGTAGGTGACCTCAACAGCACCCAGAGAGCGTCCTCCCACGGGAGTTAATGAAGGACACGGCCTCTGGCTTCATCACTTTGTGCCGAGGACTGACAGAGACAGAAGCATTTTCTAGACAGTTGGGAGGACTTTGCAGCTGTGAACTGAGTAATTCTTACAGGTCTAATCATAAAAGTATCCAGAGTTGTATGTGACAAAAGTAACAAAAAGTTGTATGTGATTATAAACAACTCGAGGATAAAAGAAAGTGTTTTTAGATGTGGTTGCATCTATTTCTCATAAACACTAAAACTGTATCATTTTCTCCTTTTGCTATCTCTTCTTTTCCACCATTTGTTGTCCCTTATAATCAGCCCTCCCACACACATCCATAACTGTTTGGAGGCCCACATCTTCTTGGGGTCCTTTTATCTTTGTCCTTTTCTTCGGACACAGTAGTTCACTTTGCCATGTTCTCCTCTCTTTTACCATTTTGCCAACTTGCTCCAAGGGTTTTCTCTGTTGGTGCCCAAGAGCCTGTGGATTTCTGTGTCTTCTCTTGACTGCAGCAGCTGGAGGGCCAATGCCAGTAGCATTCCACAGTCCTCTTCACTAGCATCCTGTGATAGAAAATATGCCACATGCTGTGTCTGCTTAGGCTGTAACTTGCTTATTTATTACACTCTCTTGAAAATCTTTCTAATCCATTTAGCTTTTACCCAGTGATGTTAGTCTTTCCACATATAAGGCAGCATGGCTTAGGGTTTAGAAATGCAGACTCTGGAGCCAGACTACCAGATTCATATTCTGGCACTGCCACTTACTAGCTGTGTGACCTTGGGCAAGCCACATAATCTCTCTGTGCCTCGTTTTCCCCATCTTTAAAATGGGGGCAATAATAATAGCTTCTTCTTAGTGTTATTGTGAAAATTGGGTGTGAAATGTGCTGGGAATAGGGCCGGGAATATAGTTAATAATATTTAAGTGTGTGGTAAATAAAATCAAAAGAAGTTTCAACTTTCAAAATAACTTTAAAATTTTTCAGTTAAGATATGTCTACTGTAGAGAAGCAGAAAACATGTACTGTCAGGCATCACTTAATGACGGGGACATATTCTGAGAAATGCATTGCTAGATGATTTCTTTCTTTCTTTTTTCCTTTTTTTATTGCAGAAACATTGCGTTATAACATTATATAACTTTCAGGTGTACTTTGTAATATATTTCAAATTCTGTATAGATTACATCACGTACCCCACCCAAAGACTAATTACAATCCATCACCACACGTGTGCCTAATCACTCCTTTGCCCTCCTCACTCCCCCTTCCCCTTTGGTAACCACCAATCCAATCTCTGTCTCTATGTGTTTGTTTGTTGTTGTTTTTATCTTCTACTTATGAATGAGATCATACAGCATTTGACTTTCTCCTTCTGACTTATTTCACTCAGCATAATACCCTCAAGGTCCATCTATGTTGTCACAAATGGCTGGATTTCATCATTTCTGATGGCTGAGTAGTATTCCATTGTGTATGTATACCACATCTTCTTTATCTGTTTGTCGTTTAGATGGGTATCGAGGTTGCTTCCAAGTCTTGGCTATTGTGAATAATGCTGAAATGAACATAGGGGTGCATGTATCTTTATGCCTTTGTGTTTTCAAGTTCTTTGGATAAATACCCAGCAGTGGAATAGCTGGATCATATGGTAGATCTATTCTTAATTTTCTGAGGATACTCCATACTATTTTCCATAGTGGCTGCACCAGTTTGCACTCCCACCAGCAGTGTGTGAGGGTTCCCTTCTCTCCACACCCTCTCCAACATTTGTTTCCTGTCTTGTTAATTACAGCCATTCTGACCAGAGAGAGGGGATATCTCATTATAGTTTTTATTTGCATTTCCCTCATAGTTGATGTTAAACATCTTTTCATGTGCCTGTTGGCCATCCGTATATTTTCTTTGGAGAAATCTCTGTTCAGATCTTTTGCCCATTTTAAAATTCGGTTGTTAGTTTTTTTGTTGTTGAGATGTATGAGTTCTTTGTATATTTTGGATATTAATCCTTTATCTGATATATGGTTTGCAAATATCGTCTCCCAATTGTTAGGTTGTCTTTTTGCTTTGTTGATGATTTCCTTTGCTGTGCAGAAGCTTTTTAGTTTGATGTAGTCTCATTTGTTTATTTTTTCTGTTGTTTCCCTTGCCCGGTCAGACATGGGACTTGAAAATATGCTGCTAAGACTCATGTCAAAGAGTGTACTGCCTTTGTTTTCTTCTAGAAGCTTCATGGTTTCAGGTCTTACATTCAAGTCTTTAATCCATTTTGAGTTGATTTTTGTGTGTGGTGTAAGATAATGGTCTACTTTCATTCTTTTGCGTGTGGCTGTTCAGTTTTCCCAACACCATTTATTGAAGAGACTCTCCTTTCTCCATGGTATGTTCTTGGCTCTCTTGTCGAACATTAGCTGTCCAGAGATATGTGGGTTTATTTCCGGGCTCTTGATTCTGTTCCATTGATCTGTGTGTCTGTTTTTGTGCCAGTACCATGCTGTTTTGATTACTATAGCTTTGTAGTATAGTTTGAAATCAGGGAGTGTGATACCTCCAGCTTTGTTCTTTTTCCTCAGGGTTCCTTTGGCTATTCGGGGTCTGTTGTTGTCCCATATAAATTTTAGGATTCTCTGTTCTATTTCTGTGATGAATGTTGTTGGAACTTTGATAGAGATTGCATTGAATCTGTAGATTGCTTTAGGAAGTATGAACATTTTAACTGTGTTAATTCTTCCAATCCAAGGGTACAGAGTATCTTTCCATTTCTTTGTATCTTCTTCAATTTCTTTCAATGATGTTTTGTAGTTTTCAGTGTACAGATCTTTCACTCCTTTGGCTAGGTTTATTCCCAGGTATTTTACTTTTTGTTGCAATTGTAAATGGGATTGTATTCTTAATTTCTCTTTCTGCTACTCTGTTGTTAGTGTAATGAAACAACAGATTTTTGCATGTTGATTTTGTATCCTGTGACTCGACTGTATTCATTTATTATTTCTAAAAGTTTTTTAGTGGATTCTTTAGCGTTTTCTATATATAAAATCATGTCATCTGCGTATAGTGACAGTTTCACTTCTTCATTTTGGATCCAGTTTGGATCCATTTAATTTCTTTTTCTTTCCTGATTGCTCTGCTAGGACTTCCAATAATATGCTAAATAAGAGTGGTGACAGTGGGACTCCTTGTCTGGTTCCTGTTCTTAGAGGGATAGCTTTTAGTTTTCCCCCAATGAGACTGATACTAGCTGTGGGTTTGTCATATATGGCCTTTATTATGTTGAGGTATTTTCCTTCTATATCCATTTTATTTAGAGTTTTTATCTTAAATCATTGCTGTATCTGGTCAAATACTTTCTCTGCATCTATTGAGATGATCATGTGATTTTTATTCTTCATTTTGTTAATGTGGTGTATCATGTTGATTGATTTGTGGATGTTGAACCAAACCCTGCATCCCTGGAATAAATCCCATTTGATCATGTTGTATGATCTTTTCAATGTGTTGTCGTATTCGAATTGCTAGTATTTTGTTGAGTATTTTTTCGTTGATGTTCATCAGTGATATTGGCCTGTAATTTTCTTTTTTGGTGTTGTCCTTTGCTGGATTTGGTATCAGGTTAATGTTGGCTTTGTAGAATGAGTTAGGAAGTTTCTCTTCCTTTTCAATTTTTTGGAACAGTTTGAGAAGGATAGATATTAAGTCTTCTTTGAATGTTTGGTAGAATTCACCAGGGAAGCCATTTGGTCCTGGCATTTTATTTTTGGGAGAGTTTTGATTACTGTTTTGATCACCTTACAGGTGATTGGTCTATTAATATTCTCTATTTCTTCTTGATTCAGTTTTGGAAGGCTGTATGATTTCAAGAATTTATCCATTTCTTCTAGATTATGCAATTTGTTGGTGTATAGCTTTTCATAGTATTATCTTATAATCTTTTATATTTCTGAGGTGTCCATTGTAATTTCTCTTCTTTCATTTCTGATTTTATTTATTTGAGCCTTCTCTCTTTTTTTCTTGGTGAGTCTAGCTAAAGGTTTGTCAATTTTGTTTATCTTTTCAAAGAACCAACTCTTGGTTTCATTGATATTGTCTGTTGATTTTTTAGTCTCTATTTCATTTATTTCTGCTCAGATTTTTATTATTTTCTTCCTTCTGCTGATTTTGGGCTTTGTTCTTCTTTTTCCAGTTCCTTTAGGTGCACTGTTAGTTGTTTATTTGAGATTTTTCTTGTTTGTTGAAGTAGGCCTGAATTTATATAAACTTCCCTCTTACAAATGCTTTTGCCAAATCTCATAGATTTTGGTATGTCGTATTTTCATTTTCATTTGTTTCCAGGTATTTTTTGATTTCTCCTTTGATTTCTTCATTGACCCAATCTTTGTTTATTAGCATTTTGTTCAATCTCCACATTTTTGTGCCTTTTCTGATTTTCTTCATGTAGTTGATTTCTAGTTTCATAACTTTGTTGTCAGAAAAGATGCTTGATATTATTTTGTTCTTCTTAAATTTACTGAGATTTGTTTTGTGGCCTAATATGTGATCAATCCTGGAGAAGGTTCCATGTGAATTTGAAAAGAATGTGTATTCTGCAGTTTTTGGATGGAATGTTCTGTATATATCTACTAAGTCCGTCTGGTCTAATGTGTCATTAAGGCCAATGTTTCCTTATTGATCTTCTGTTTGGATGATCTATCCATTGGTGTAAGTGGAGGGTTAAAGTCCCCTACAATTATTGTTACTGTCTATTTCTCCTTTTATGTCTGTTAATAATTGCTTTATATATGTAGTTGCTCCTGTGTTGGGTGCACATTTACAAGTGTTATATCCTCTTGTTGGATTGTTCCCTTTATCATTATTTTGTGCCCTTCTTTGTCTCTTGTTACAGTGTTTGGTTTAAAGTCTATTTTGTCTGATATAAGTATTGCTACCCCCGCTTTCTTTTCTTTGCCATTTGCATGGAGTCTTTCCCATCCTTTCACTTTCAGTTTGTGAATATCTTTATGTCTGAAGTGTGTCTCTTGTATGCAGCATATATATGGGTTGTGTTTTTTTATCCAATTGGCCACCCTGTGCCTTTTGATTGGAGTATTTAGTCCACTGACATTTAAAGTAGCTATTGATAAATATGTATTTATTGCCATTTTGTTACTTTTTTTCTCCTGGGTGCTTTAGTACTTCTTCTCTGTTCCTTTCTTCTTCTCTTGCTCTCTTCCCTTGTGGTTTGATGGCTTTCTTTAGTAATATGTTTGCTTTATTTCCTCTTACTTATTTGTTTATTTATTATAGGTTTCTGATTTGTGATTACCATGAGCTTCCTATATAATATTCTACCTATATAGTGATCTATATTGAGTTGATAGTCTCTTTAGTTTGACCTCTTTCTAAAAGCTTTACTCTTTTACTCCCCTCCTCCCACATTTTATGTTTTTGAAATCATATCTAATATCTTATTTTGTGTGTGTCTATCCATTACCCTCTTATTGAAATAGATAATTTTAATACTTTTGTCTTTTAACCTTTATGTTATCTTCATAGGTGGTTGATCTGCTACCTTTACTGTATTTTTGCCTTTACCAGTGATTTTATTACCTGTTTTTTTTTTGTTGATAATTTTCTTATCCCCATTTGGGTCTTCTCTTTCCCACTTTAATCAATCCCTGCAGCATTTCTTGCAGAACTGGTTTCTTGGTGACAAACTCCTTTAATTGTTGTTTGTCTGGGAAATTCTTTATCTCTCCTTCTGTTCAGAATGATAACCTTGCTGGGTGGATTATTCTTGGCTGTAAGTTTTGTCCTTTTAGCACTTTAAATAAGTCATGCCACTCTCTTCTAGCCTGTAAAGTTTCAGCTGAGAAGTCCACCGATAGCCTTATGGGCTTTCCTTTGTATGTCATTTGTTGCTTTTCCCCTTGCCCCTTCTAGGATTCTCTCTTTATCTTTAATTTTGGACATTTTAGTTATAATGTGTCTCAGTGTGGGCCTCTTTGGGTTGATCTTGTTTGGTGCTTTCTGTAGTTCCTGTACTTGGATGTCTGTTTCCTTCCTTAGGTTAGGAAAATTTTCAGCTATTATTTCTTCAAATAGATTCTCTGCCCCTTTGTCTCTCTCTTTTCCTTCTGGGACACTTATAATATGGATGTTAGTGCATTTGATATCGTCCCAGAGTTCCCTTAGACTGTTCTCATTCTTTTTAATTCTTTTTTCTTCTATTTGTTCAGCTTGGGTGATTTACTCTAGTCTTTCATCCAGCTCGTGGATCCATTCTTCTGTATCATCTACTCTGCTATTGAGTCCTTACAGTGAATTTTTCCTTTCCAGTATTGTATTCTTCATTTCTGATTGGTTCTGTTTTATATTTTCCAATTATTTGTTGACGTTCTCACTGTGTTCATCCAATCTTCCCCCAATATCAGTGAGCATCTTTACGAATTTTTGTTTGAACTCTTTGTCAGGTAAATTGCTTATTTCTGTTTCATTTAGTTCTTTTTTTCTTGGGTTTTGTCCTGTTCCTTTGCTTGGAACATCTTCCTTTTTCCTCCTCATTATGCCTCTTTCTCTGTACTTATGTCTATGTATTAGATGAGTCAGCTATGTCTCCTGATCTTTGAGAAGTGGCCTTATGTAAGAGATGCCTTTTGAGGCCTAGCAGCATGTTTACCTTTCATCACCAGTCCAAATGTTCCAGGAGTGACACCTGTGTGGGCTACACGTGTCCTTCTGCTGCAGCAGGGTTGCTCTTACTGCAAGTACCCAGGGAATCTAGGCTTTCCATACTTGGCCTGCTGTATGGAAGTTGGGTTTGGGGAGCCCCACCACCATTGGCTACAAGGTCTAATAGCTCACTCCTGTTGCAGTTTTCCTTTTAAGTGTGCTCACACCTGGTGTAGCTGTTTACTAGGTTCAGGGGCTTACAGTTGCTGTAGGCCTTAGGCCTGCAAGGCTGTTGTCAGCACTTTTAGATTTGCAGCTGAGTGGGGATGGGCCTAGGCATGGGAGCACCCAACTGTTTCAAGCTTTGGAAGGTGGGGCTGATGCCTTTTGTGGCTGTTTGTGAAGCACAGGTCTTCTGCTACTGATCAGCCCCACCCCCCACAGGTCTACACACACCATCAACATAGTCCTGTCCCATGCACACTTCCTGACCCCCTGAAGCATACCCAGTCATCCCCCTGCAGAGGCCCCTACCTCTTCACCAACACCCACCACAGTTCACCTGGTCCTCACATAGACCCTGCCCCACAAAGGCAGACACATTCACCTGCCTGTAGAAGATCAAGGCATCCAGTCTATGCAGGCCAACAAGTAGCCTGAGGGCCTCCTGTTGGGTTGGGCTGGTCCCTAGGGCAAGCTGCCTGCCCTGGCTGAACTGGATTACATCTGCACTCTGCTGGGTATGGCAGACCCACCCAGGGGGCTAACAGGCCAGGGGAAGAACTTCAATGGCATCTGCCAGTGTCTGTGTCAGCACGCTTGTACTAGGTCCCAACAATGCTGCCACCAATGTCTTAGCCTCCAGTGAGGTCTCACCTCTCACTGAGATGCACGCAGATCCTACCAGGTGAATCTCTTTTCACCAAGGGACTGTGCATCTTCTTTCTGGTGATTTTAGGTTGCTCTCTGAGATGGGTGAATTTGTGCATGGGCCTTTTAAGAGCTGGCTTTATTCCACTTATGTTGCTAGCTTTTCTGGTGGATTCCCCATTGCAGTTAATAGCCAGCACAGCCAGATAGTAGGACACTCATCTCAGTTGTGCTGAGTCCAAAGGATGCTTATAGCAGTAACCTGCCCCTGCTGAGGTCCCCACTTCTCCAGGGAGGGCTTCGTACCTTAGGGTAGCTCCCGCCCAGCTGGCTGTAAAGCTCGGTGGCTGGTGAAGGTGGCTTTTTTTTTCTCTCCAGGAAGAATTTCTGCGTCTTCTGCCTCAGTCAGGACTGTCCTTTGTTGTGGGGGTTATTTTTATCTAGTTTTCAGTTCTCTCTCTGGGGTAATTTTCCCAAGAATAGTTGTAACGTGGTTGTGTTTGTGGGAGGATGTGAGTTCAGAGTCCACCTATGCCCCCATCTTGATGAGATCTCAGATGATTTCATAGTTGTGTAAACAACATAGAGTGTGCTGAAGGGGAACAAAATTTGCCACTTCAAAATGTGTCTCTTTAACTTGAGGCTTATTTTAGACTGATTATTTTTAAGAAACAAAACTCAGAAAGTTTTTCTTGTTACCTCTCCCTTAACTAACTAAAAGAATTCAGATTAAAAAAACCTGTCTCAAAAAGTGAGCTATCACCCTAGCATCACATGAACTGGGTGGTAGACAGGAAGGAACCTGGAGAAGTCTGTTTGTTGGGCTCCCCTCTGTGTTCTTCGGTTTCTGTGTAGACAAACACTTGTTTTCCAAACATTTGCTTCCTTCCACCTATCTATGAATTGCCTGCCTTCCCTTTGAAGTCCCTGATTCTCCCTGCCCCCAACATCTTCTTTAGCTGAAGATGGTATTTAAGGTGAGGACTTTAGCTATTTTTGTGAGTTACTCGACTTTTCTAGGTTTCTCCATATATACATGTTATTAAACTTTTGTTTGTTTTTCTCCTGTTAATCTATTTCATGTCAGTTTAATTCTTAGACCTGCCAGAAGACCCTAGTAGGAAAATTTCTTCCTCCACTACATTAGTAGGTGGTATAGCCTACTACACACCTATGCTATATGTTACTAATCTTATGGGACCACTGTCATATATGTGGTCCGTCATTGACAGAAATGTTGTCATGCAGTGCATGACTGTACAAGCAAGAAGAAAGGAATAAAAACAGGAAACAATTCCTGAGGTTCTGAGGTCTGTTGGCCAAGGCTCGCAGCTACTGAGCATTGGGGCTGAGCTGGTGCTTGACCTTGGTGTTGCTGAGTCAGCACACTTTGCACAGCCCCCTGCGAACTGCCCCAGTGGGGGAACTAGTGCATTAGAACAGGCGTTCCTACCCTGGGGCTGAGGTTACTTTGATGCCCATCAAGCCTTACTATAGACTGGGCAAATATATGTCCCAAACAAGTTCTTATCCACTACTTTTACTCTTAGGGGCAGAGACCCCCACAGGGGCACTGGGACGCTGTCCTTCAGCTGGGAAAGGAGAGGTGAGCGCTCCCTCTCCATGGAGTCACCCCCTCACCTCCATCACACACCTTTGTGCAGGATTTTCCCAACTGTCAGGGTGAGGTCTGTTTGGCCTTTGTTCTTTACCATTTCCTTCTTTTTATCTTTTAAAATTCCTAACACAGACATTTTTGCATTTAATTCGCATTTTTTAAAGTCGCTAGCGCTGTGGGGTTTTTTTAAAATATGCTTCCTATTAGGATATTGACTAGATCCCTATTAAACAAAGCAGAACACCAGCCTTTAAAACACGGAGGCACAGGATCCAAAGAGAGCTTGTGAAACAACAACCCAGACTGTTGCTGAGGGAAAGAAAAGAGACCTCGGCTTTGGGGTCCTGGGCAGGAGCTGAGTTGAGCATACCCAGGGAAGAGGGGGAGTGTTACCACGGGAGGCTGTGTGGTTACAGTGGAGAAGAGTGAGGCCAGGCATTATCTGGGGTATGGTTAAAGCAGAGGGTAAATGCACCTTGAAATGAAGTGGGTGTATATTCCTGTGTCTGCTGTCCAACCCTGGGGCTGAGGACTTCTAACCCCAAGATTTCAAGTAATAACCCTAGCCCAGGGAAGAGGTGAATGGAATGACCTAGTGGCCTTTGGCTTCTCAGCATCCAGAGGTGACACTGTGCTTCTGCCATCTGAAAGAGTGTGTGCAGAGTTTAGGCAGTGAGGGACAAAGGACCTGGGGCCGGCAGGGAGGTGGCAGTAGCAGCTAGCAAGGGAGAGATTGACAGAGGAGGAAGTACCTACCTGAGGCAACACATCCAGGCCTGTGGGGACTGGGCCAGTGAGATTTTGCAACATGGCCACTTCAGTGAACTTGGGAGACTAAATGTGTGAGTGGGGGTCTGTCTTTAGTTGTTTTCCTTTCGTTTCTGTAGGTAAGAGATCCGGGGAATGCAAGCTATGCCCATCAAGCTTCACTTGCCCTGCAGTCTGCTGGGACAAACTGCCTGTAGGTGGAGAACTACATATTTCAGGGCAATGGGAAAAAATCCTTAGATTCCCCCAAACATGCCCATGTTCGAGTGAGTTTCTCAAGGAGAGGAGATCACCCTACCTCATTTTTTCAGTGCCCTCTGCACCTGAAACATGGGAAAGTGTTTTGTTGAGTGAATGAATGAATGATGAATCTGTTGAATTCCTGCACCTCAGAGAGTAAAAAAAAAAAAAAAGGCATAAAGATGTGTATGCTGTGCTACAAGCATGTGTGAATGAGTTCACCCCTGAAATGTTCTGTAAAGCAAGCTGCTCAAGGGGAGGGAGAACAGGAGGGGGAAGAGATCGCAGGTACCAGAGCCTGAGGACAGAAAATGCAAAAGGAGCATAAGAGACATATAGATACCTGACTGTGTAATTTATCAGCTAACTCAATACAATTTTGAGAGTAAATTATAATGATTAAAATTATTGATATTATATTTCTTATATTGGTAGATCTATGATATAGTTTTACTTTAAAAACTCTCTTACAAGAAAATCTTCCTAAAAAACAGAAATAGCATATATCCATGTGTATTAAAGCAAAAATTTAAAAGAACCTCTTCATACTGATTTGAACATTAAAAATAATATAAGCAGAGTAATTATTCTTGGTGCATATTCACATACTTTAATCAGTTTCCTAACCATGTCTATCTCTAATACTGTGTCACTCTTTTCTGAAGAATGTTTTTTTTTTTCAGTATGGTCTTATTATTTCAATTTTTTTTCACAAAATTGTCTATGATCTTCAAACTTGCATTTGAAGTTCAATTAATTTGAAATTATTGACATCTTTAATTGACACTTTTCTGCAGACTATAAAATTTTTAATTAAGAAAATACTCTCTCTACAGGTGCTGTGGTTCATGGTAAGTGCAGATCATATTCTGCTAAATGGAGGATGTTCTCAAATGCAATCACTTTTGCATTGAATATGTAAATATGTCAGCCAAAAATTCATATGAGTGCTCTTTCTGCCTCTATTCAGAGTGGCTTTCCTTGACAACATTTTTATAAGACAACATTTGTCAAGTAAGTTACCTCTGTTATGATTCTTTTATGTTTTGCCAAATTTAGATGCTACAAAAATCATAGCCTGTCTCAATCTCATCCCATTCCAGTAAAATAAAATTTATCTAGTTAAAAATAAGAGCTCCTTCAAAAGATTCCAGATGCTCCAAAGCTCAAATAGACAATTTCAAAGTGGAATCTCGCACACTGTTTGAGTTCTTATTTTTAATTTATTCAGAGCCTCCCTTGCTTCTTGAGACTAAATTTATGTCTTCCTTGTTTTAAATAAATGCAATTCTCTGAAAGTATCAAAAGCTCTAAAAGAAGTTCTTGGTGCTTATGCATTGATTTCTGGGAGTAAAGATTTCCAAGTGATTTTGAAAACAAAAATTGCACCCCAAATTTAGACAACTTACAAAAGTCTTCAGTACTGTTGCTGAACACTTAGATTAATTTACAAATTAATTCTTCAAAGGTTTAAATATTTCTAATATCTGATTAGTGATAGCCAACAAAGAAAGTTTATGGTGCACTGCTCAAGAAAGTTTTTTATCCATATCAGCTTTGTACAATTAAATTTTGTAGTTTAGTTACTCTATATAATATTATCTTTAAGATTTTGATGACTGTCACATCTATTTGAATAGTAGAATGTCACAGCCATTACATATATAATTATGAAATGTGTGCAAACCACAACTACTGCCAAATATGGTTTCTATATTTCTATAACTAATAGGTTTCCTAATTAGTTAGAGGATAGTTTCTAATAAAATACTGTACTTCATCAGAATCTGTATCTGTATATCACCTCACAAACAAATGGTTTTCTCTTTAACGTTGAACTTTTTAACTGAATTTACAATAGCATTTACAATAATGTCAGATGTTTCATCATTGACAGAATGAACTTCCAAAAGCTTTACTTTGATGCTCTGAAGTATATGAAAAAAATCACATCATTGTTGAGATTTGCTTAAATTATTTTCTGTCTGAAGAATCTGATGACACCATCATAGTACTGGTATCATATATCTGTTTTCAAATTTTCTCTTTTACCAAAGCAACAGAAATCTTATCATTTTGCTTTTCAAACATGAATTAAAAAACCTCAAATTGTAAATAAGTAAAATTAATTTAGAGGACCAGTTATTTGATCTAAATGAAAGTCTTGCTTCATAGAGTGATATGTAAACAAATCTTCTGCTCCTGTACACATTACATTGTCCTGTTGGAACACAGTCTTCTTAAAGTAATGATTAGCTCTCACAGTAGATGCTGATGCCTCTTCAGCTGGTTAGTCTTATGAATTCCATGTAGTTAGTGACATGGCCCCTGTGGCGGATGTTAACTATTGACAAACATTTTGCATAAGTTACATGTTTATCATCAGCTGTCTTGAGAAATGGAAATTTGATATTGATTTTTTATTAAACATATACTTTTTATTGTTTTAGCTCATTCCTGACAAAAGGGTTTATTATAAAATAAAAAAAGCACAGCCAAACAATAAAATAAGCAATTCTAAACTTATACCATGCAATAAGACAAAACCACTGTAGCAAGAGCATTCAGATGACGCTCTTTTGTTTGATGGTAGATATGCTTAGACTCTGTTTCCCACACGCCTATCACTTATGTCTAATGTATGATTTCCCACATTCCCACTGACTCCACTGACTGGGACCTGGCAGCTTTATGCCTTGTACAGGCCACTGCATGGGAAATGGCCCAAGTGAATGATGTACCAAGTAAGTAACTAGGATAGAGCCATCAAGTACTCTTGCTAACTGAAGAGAGTTTGCTGTTCCTAGCTCCTTGGTACTGAGCAGACGTTTTTCCCCCTCTGCATATTGTTCTTAAAAGGAAGGAGTTTGTTGAATCACATTTGGAAAAAGATCAAGAAAATAGATAGGTTGTTGCCATTCTTGTTTCAGATTTTTAACCACCTAGGAAAGTGAAAATTCTCTTAATTTCACAAGAACCTCTCACATTATTAAAGTCCATGGCAAAAGTTGAAGTATAAAGACTTGTCAAATATATCCTGGCTCATTTTAATATAATTAATAAAATAGTTTATTAAATATGAAAAAATGCTAAATAGGATAATATGTAATGTCGATAGGCGCAAACTATGATTGTCCTGGGAAATCAGAACATAAGGATCACACAAAACAGAGGACAGAAAGAAATCCTACTAGAGTTCCAAAAGTAGAATAGACAGAGAATGGTGCAAAAGCAGTGTTTGATGAGTTAAGAGCTAAGAATATTCCCAAATTGGTTAAAGCCATTGGTTCAATCAGGACGCTAACAAAATAGCAAAATAGAAGTTTTCTATTGTCTTCCCCCAAAAGAACATGGATTTTGACTGTTGTTCACAGACAAGAGAGCCTTTGTGAAAGTCTGGGAATCCAGCAGAGAAGTTCAAGTACACTGTTAGATCAAAAGAAAATCTGAGACTGGATGCATTGGAGAGGCTGCTCAGTAAAGACTGGGGGAAATAGCTGCTTCTTTGAATGTGAAGACAGCAACACAAGACTTCAAGGGATATGAAAAGTCGATGAAAAATGATACAACCAAAGGAACAAAATAATCTCCCAGTAACTGACCCAAAAGAAATGGAGATCTGCAATTTTCCAAATAAAGAATTCAAAATAGTTGTTTTAAGGAATCTCAGTCAGCTACCAGAAAACACTGAAAGACATTTCAACAACATTGGGAAAACAGTACATGAACAAAATGAGAAGTTTAACAGAGAGATAAAAATAAAAAATTACAAAAAAAATCTGTAACTGAAGAATACAATGAATGAAATGAAAAAATGTAATAGAGAGCATCAACAGCAGACTTAATCAAGTAGAAGAAAGAATCTGTGAAGAAAGATCATTTGAAATTATCTAGTCAGAAGAGAAAGATAAAAGAGTGACAAAGAATGAAGAAATCCTACACGAACTATAGGATACCACTAAAAGAAACAATCCAATACTTATTGGAGTCTCAGAGGAAAAGAGAGAGAGAAAGGAGAAGAAATCTTATTTAAAGAAATAATGGCTGAAAGCTTCTCAAATCTGGGAAGATATTTGGATATGCAAGTTCAGGAAGCTCATAGGTCCCCCCAAATTTTCAACTCAAAATGATCTTCTCTAAGACACATTATAATAAAACTGTCTAAAATCAAAGACAAAGAGAGAATTTTAAAAGCAGTAAGATAAAAAATTGTTCTCACATACAAGAGAACTCCAATAAGGCTATCAGTGGATTTCTCAGCAGAAATCTTACAGGCCAGGAGAGAGTGAGGTGATATATTCAGGGTGCTGAATGAAAAAACTGCCAACCAAGAATATTTTACCTGACAAAGAGTTCTTTCAGAAATAAAGGAGAGATAAAGACTTTCCCAGATAAACAAAAACTGAGAGAGCTCATCACCACTTGACCTGCCTTACAAGAAATGCTGAAATGACTTCTTCAAGCTGAAATGAAAGGATGCTAATTAGTAACATGAACACATACGAAAATATAAAACACAGTGGTACAGGTAAGTATATAACAAAATTCAGAATATTCTAATACTGTCATATCGTGGTATGTTAATCACTGAACTCTAGTATAAAGGTTAAAGGACAAAAGTATTAAAAGTATCTATGGGTACAATAATTTGTTAATGGGCATACAATACAAAAACATGAAAATTATGACATCAAAACCATAAAATGTCAGGAGGGAGAGTAAAGGGGTAGAGTTTTTGTTTGTGATCAAAGTTAAGATGTTATAGAGTAAAATGAGCTGTTGTATACATATGATGTTTTATGTAAGCCTCATGATTAACACAAAGCAAAAAAATCTACAATAGATACACAAAAGATAAAGAGAAAAGAATAAAAGCATACCACTACAAAAAAAAAAAAACCCACCAATTCAAAAAGGAAGATAGTAAGAGAGGAAGGAAGGAACTACAATTGCCACAAAACAATTAATAAGACGGCATTAGGAAGTCCTTATCTATCAATAACTACTTTGAATGTAAATAACTAAATTCTCCTATCAAAAGGAATAGAAAGCTGAGTTGATTTAAAGAATAAGATCCAGCTATATGTTGCCTACAAGAGACTGATTTCAGCTTTAAGGAGACAAATAGACTCAAAATGAAGGGATGAAAAAGATATTCCATCCAAACGGAACCAAAAGAGAGCAGAAGTAGCTATACCTATATCAGACAAAATAGAATTTAAGTCAAAAACTGTAACAAGAGATAGAGAAGGTCATTATATAATGATAAAATGGTCAATTCATGAGGCAGATATAACAATTGTAAATACATATGCACTCAACATTGGAGCACATAAATACATTAAGCAAATACTAACAGGTCTGAAGAGAGAAATAGACAACAATATGATAATAATAAGGAAATTTAACACTTCAGTTTCAACAATGGATAGATCATCCAGACAGAAAGGCAGTAAGGAACATTGGACTTGAACTATTCTTTAAACCAAATGGACCTAACAGATGTATACAGAACATTCAACTCAAAAGCAGTGGAATACACATTCTTCTCAAGCACACACAAAACATTCTCCAGGATATCTCCTATGTTAGGTCACAAAATAAGTCTGAGTAAATTTAAGAAGACTGAAATCATACCGAATGTCCTTTCTGACCAGAATAGTAGGAAACTAGGAATTAATAATAGAAGGAAAACTGGAAAATTCACTAATATAGGAAAATTAAACAACTCATTCCTGAACAACCAATGGGTCAAAGAAGAACTCAAAAGAGAAATCAAAAAATACCTTTAAAAAATGAAAATGCAAACACAACATACAAAAATTTATAGGATGCCGCAAAAGCAATCCTAAGAGAGAATTTTATAGTAATACATACCTACATCAAGAAAAAACAAAGATCTCAAATAAACAACCTAACTCTACACCTCAAGGAACTAGAAAAACAAGAACAAACAAAGCCAAAAGTTAGCAAAAGGAAGAAAATAATAAAGATTAGATAACAAATAAATACAATAGAGACCAGAAAAACAACAGGAAAGACCAATGAAACTAAGACCCGGTTTTTTGAGGAGATAAAATCAACAAAGCTTTAGCTAGATTAACTAAGAAAAAAGAGAAAAGACTCAAACAAATAAAATCAGAAATAAAGAGGAGACATTATAACTGATACCACAAAAATACAAAGGGTCATAAGAGACTCCTATGAACAATTACATGCCAACACACTGGAAAATCTAGAAGAAATAGATATATCTCTAGAAACATACAATCTACAAAGACTGAATCATGAAGAAATAGAAAATCCGAACAGACTGATAATGAATAAGGAGATTGAATCAATAATCAAAAACATGCCAACAAAGAAAATTCCAGGACAAGATGGTTTCCCTGGTGAATTCCTCCAAGCATTTAAAGTAGAATTAATGCCAATCCTTCACAAACTTCCAAAAATTTGAAGAGGAGGGAACACTCCTCAACTCATTTTACAAGGCCAGCATTATCCCGATACCAAGCCAGATAAGGACACTGCATTGAAAGAAAACTAAAGGCCAATATCCCTAATGAATATAGATGCAAAATTTCTCAACAAAATACTAGCAAACCGAATTTAACAATACATTAAAAGGATCATGTACCATGATCAAGTGGAATTCATACCTGGGATGCAAGGATGGTTCAACATGTGCAAATCAATAAATATGATATACCACATCAACACAATAAAAATAAAAATTATACAGTCATCTCAATAGATGCAGAAAATGCATTTCACAAAATTTACCATCCTTTCATGATAAAAACTCTCAACAACACGTTCAGTGGTGAAGGGTTGATACCCGTTCCTCTAAGAACAGGAACAAGGATCCCACTCTCACCTCTTTTGCTATGTTGACATATTAGTGGAAGTACTAGCCAGAGCAATTAGGCAAGGAAAAGAAATAAAAAGCATCCAAACTGGAAAGGAAGAAGTAAAATTGTCTCTGTTTTCAGATGATATGATCTTATATAGAAAATCCTAAAGACTCCATCAAAAAAATGTTAGAACTTATAAACAAACTCAGTAAAGTTGCAGGATACAAAATCAATATACCAAAAAAAAAAAATCAATTGTTTCTAAACACTAACAAAGAACTGTCTGAAAAATAAAGAAATAAAACAATCCCATTTACAATAGCACCAAAAACAATAAAATACTTAGGAATAAATTTAACCAAGGAAGTGAAGGGCCTATGCACCAAAAACTATAAGACATTGATGAAAGTAATTGAAGAAGACACAAGTGGAAAGCTATCCCACGTTCATGATTGGATGAATGAGTATTGTTAAAATGTCCATACTACCCAAAGCTATCTATACGTTCAATGCAATCTCTATTAAAATTCCAATGGCATTTTTCACAGAAATAGAAAAAACAATCCTAAAATTTGTTTGGAAGCACAAAAGACCCCGAATAGCTAAAGCAATCTTGAGAAAGAAGAACAAAGGTGGAGAAAGCACACTTCCTGATTTCAAACTATATTACAAATCTATGGTAATCAAATCCTTGACATTGGTCGTTGCAATGATTTTTTTTTTATGTGATACCATAAGCACAAGCAACAAAAGTAAAAATAAACGAGTGCAACTAGATCAAACTAAAAATCTGCACAGCCAAAGAAACAATCAACAAAATGAAAAGGCATCCTACGGGATGAGAGAAAATATTTGTGAACCATGTGTCTTATAGGGAGTTAGCATCCAAAATATGTAAGGAACTCAGACAATTAAACAGCAAAAAACCCAAATAATCCAATTTATAAATAAGCATAGGTCCTGAATAGACATTTTTCCAAAGAAGACATTCAAATGACCGACAGATACATGAAAACATGCTCAACATCACTAGTCATCAGGAAAATGCAACTCAAAGCCACAATGAGATATCACCTCAAACCTATTTGAATGGCTATCATCAAAAAATGAGATGCAAATGTTGATGAGGATGTGAAGGAAAGGAAACCCTTGTGCACTGCTGGTGGGAATGTAAATTGGCACAGCTACTATGGAAAACAGTATGGAGTTTCCTCAAAAAATTAAACATAGAACTACTATATGATTCAGCAATCTCACTTCTGAGTATACAGTTGGCCCTCTATATCTGTGAGTTCCACATCTGCAGATTCAACCAACCACGGGCCTATGATGGTTGTGTTTGTACTGAACACATACAGACGTTTTCTCTTGTCATTATCCCCTAAACAATACAGCATAACAACCATTTACAAAGTATTTACATTGTATTAGGTATTATAAGCAGTCTAGATTAAGGTGATTTAAAGTGTGCATAGGTTATATGCAAATACTATGCCATTTTATATAAGAGACTTGAGCATCCACTGATTTTGGTATCTGTGAGGGGTCCTGGAACCAATGCCCCACAGATACTAAGAATAACTGTGTATCCAAAGGAAATGAAATCACTATCTCAAAGAGATATTGGCACCCCCATGTTCATTGGAGCTTTATTCACAATAACCAAGACATGGAAGCAACCTAAATGTCCATTGACGGATTAAATGGATAAAGAAGATGAGATTATATATAAGTATATATATTCCACATAGTCATGCATTGCTTAATGACATGGATATATTCTGAGAAATGCATTGTTAGGCAATTCTGTCATTGTGTAAACATCATAGAGTTTACTTACACAAATCTAGATGGTATAGCTTACTACACACCTAGCCTGTATGGTACTAATCTTACGGGACCACCGTCATATATGCAGTCCATTGTTAACTGAAATGTCATTATGTGGCACATGACTGTAAATATAATAGAATATTATTCTGCCATAAAAAAGAAACAAATCCTACCATTTTTGGCAACACAGATAAACCTTGAGGGCATTATACCAAGTGAAATAAGTCACACAGAGAAGGACAAACACTGTATGATATCATTTATATGTGGAAGCTAAAAAAGCCAAACTCATAGAAACTGAGAGTAGATTGGTAGTTGCCAGGGACTTGGGGGTGGGAAAAATGGGGAAATGTTGGTCAAAGAGTCCAAACTTCCAGATATAAGATGACTGAGTTCTGGGGATCTAATGTACAGCACGGTGACTATAATTAACAATTTTGTATTATATACTTGAAAGTCTCTCAGAGAGCAGATCTTAAATATTTTCACCACACATACACACACACAAAATAATTATGTGAAGTGATGGCTGTGCTAAAACTTAAACAATGTTATATGTCAATTACATCTCAATAAATCTGGGAAAAAAACCTTACCAAACGCCAAACAGGATAAATAAAAATAATTCTATAAATGGAAACAGGAAAAAAGAATTGGAAATTAGAGAAGAAAAACTACATGTTAAAAGCAGCTAGAAGGAGAGAAAAGTAGAGATTGCCTTCAGGGTAGCAACAATAATGCTGACAGTTGACTTTCACAATGAAAGAATGTGGTCCATAAGAAAATGAAATGCCTTAAAAAATGCAGAAAGAAATAAACAGATCACTTAGAATTCTATAACCAGAGAAAATATCCTTCAAAAATGAAAGCAACCTAAAAACATTTCCAGATGAATAAAAACTGACTGATTTCATCACCAGCAGTCCTGCATTAAAGGAAATGCTAAGTGCTATTGTATAAGACAAAGAAAGTGATTCTAGACAGAAGGCTAGAGGTAAATGAAGGAAGGAAAGAGAACAATGAAAATTGCAAGCATGTAGATAAATCTAAGTAAATATTAATTGTGTAAAATAGTAATGATAACATCTTGTAGGGTTTCAAACACATAGGAAAATAAAATACACAGAAATAGTAGCATATAAATCAGGAGAGAAGAAATGAAATAAGGTTGTTTTTGGGTTTTTGCAACGCCTATAAAAAGGGTGTAAGTACTGCTTAACTTATGATTTTTATTAAGTCAAGGATGCCTCTTATAGTCTCTAGCATAACCACAAAAAGAATATTAATAGAGAACACTGGAATAAAAAAGTACTCAGACCATATCTATGTAGATGGAGCAATTAGAAGCAGGCCAATGCTCTTGCTGAGAACAAATCATATTTTTTAAGTGAGCCTTTGAAGGAGGAATGCCAGACAAACTCAAGTTCATTCCAGAAATGGGAGAAACTTGCAGAAGTGAGAAGACCAGCGGTGTCTTTTCTCTGGTGGCACTGGCTGATTCTGGGCCTAAGCTAGAGGCTGAGAATCATGCTTGCCCTTGGCAGGGTCATTGCTGGGGAGGAGGACATGGAGAATAGAAACTGTATGAGCTTTGGGAAATCCTGTGGGGCTGGAGTGAGAAAATGAAACATAGCTTGTTTTCCTGTCCAGAAATTTCCCAAATTTTTAATCTACTCCAAGGCAAGTGGCTAAAACCAATTACCTCTAAGAAGCAGAGAGAAAATTCCCAAAGATCTGCTGTTGTTGAGTAAACAAAGACCTATCAACCCTTACTTGAAAGACTTAGAGGCACATGCCCTAAAAACAAAGGAGAAAAAGAGAGAAATGGAACCTTCACCAAATTGCACTCGTGACCCAGCTCGGTGCCTGATGGGATTAGGATGTGTACTGGAGTGTTCCTAGCAACACTTCTTGTGATAGCCTCAAACTGGAAACTATTCAAATGCTCACCAAAGGTAGAATGAATAAGCAGACCATGATATATTCACTCATGGAATCCTAAACAACAATGACAATATGCAAACTACCACTAAACCCAAACATATGAATGAACCTCACAAACAAAAAGTTGAGCAAAAGTATCCAGACACAAAAGAATATACACTGTATGATTTCATTTCTGTGAAGAGCAAAAAGTCACAACTCGTGGGTGGTGCTAGAAGTCAGGATAGTGGTCACCTTCTGGGAGAGACCAGTGACTGAAAGAGCACATGAGGGGCCTCTGGGGATGTGGGTGACTACATGTCTGGAGGTGGTTGTGTGTTCAATTTGTGAAAGTTCAGTGAGATTTATTTGTGAGCCTTTCTGTACATATGTTATACTTCAATAAAAGTTCAAAAAAACAAAACAAAACCCCAAAAGAGAAAAGAATGGGAAAGGACATAGAAGAGTAGGAAGAAATAAAAACTAAAGAGTAAGGTGGTAGATTTGGACCACCAAATACCAGAAATTGCATTAAATATAGTCAAAGTAAATTGTCACACTGTACACAAAAAATCGAACCACACTATTTTGCTGTTCAAAACAGACATATGTAGGACACATGGATATAGAAACTTGAAAATAAAAGAATGGCAGATACAACAATTTTAAATACCTGTGCACCTAGTAACATGGGCCCAAAATATATGAAACAAAAATGGTTAGAACCTCAAGAAGAAATAGCCAAATCAAGTCATAATAGATGATAACACACTTATTTCAGCAACTGGTCGGACAAGCAGACCAAAAAGCAGTAAGAACAAAGAGTTGAAGAATGCAATGAATTAAGTCAAGCTAATTAAGATATGTAGAACACTGCAAGGTTTGCTCATAAACTGGGCCATAAAGCATTCTTTTTTTTAACTTCTTAATATGAACACTTAAATTATTGAGTTTCAGTTTTTCTTCTTTTTGATATATGCATTTTCTTAATTCATACATTATAAATTCTTTTTTTATAAATTCTTTTTTGATCCTTGAGTTAAATAGAAGTATATTTTCTAATGCATGTTTTATTAATTAAAAAATTTTCAACTGAATAATAATAAAATTACATTCCAGAAATCGTGGGATGCAAAGTCATGCTTAGAGGGAAATTTTTATCCTTAGATGTCTATAAGAGAAAGAAGAAAGACGGAAGCTTAAAAATCCAAGTATTCATATGAAGAAGTTAGAAAAAGAACTACAAATTAAATACCAAAAAGATAAAACAAAGGAAAATAGCAGAAGTTAATGAAATAGAAAAATGAAACTGCCAATAGAAAGGATCAGCAAAGACAAGAGCTGACTCTTAAAAAAATGTAAATGGACAAATTCCTGGAAAGACTGGAGAAAAAGAGATAGCACAGTAACCAACGTCAGGAATGAAAAAAGGGCTGTTGCTACAGAGACTTCAGAAATGAATCTAATGAAAGATTATTAGAGGACATTATATACAATTTTATGACAACAAATTTCTAAATTTGGTTGAAATGAAAACATTCCTAGATATAAGCACATTACTGAAATGACACGAGAAAAATAAAAAGAAAAACCTAAATAGTGTTACAACTATTAAGTAAATCTCTAATTACAAACCTTCCCTCAAAGAAAATTTCAAGCCCGGATGGCTAAATTAGTGAATTCTACTCAACTTTTAACAGGTAATTTCAATCTCACACAAATTCTCCAAGTTAATACAAAATAAGAGATACTTCCCAATACATTTTAGGAGCCCTGCTAGGACTTATATGGGAAAAGGATAACACAATATGACCAAGTTTGGTTTATTTCAAGAATGCATGAACAGTTTAACCTTTGAAAATCCATCAACATAATCTGCAAAATTAAAACAACAAAAGGGACAATGTATATGGTCTTCTCAATAAATGCAGAAAAATATCCACTAAAATTCAATATGCACTTATGAGAAAAACTCTTAGCCAACTAAGATGAGGAAAACCTTTCTTAATTTGATAGAATACAGATAAACCCTATATCAAAAATCATACTCAGTGTTGCAATGTGGCAAATTTCCCTTTGAGATTAGAAACAGACTGTGACACGTGTCACTCTCTCCTCTACTCACCATTGTACTGAAATTCCTAGAAAGTGGGGTAAAGCAAAAAACCTCAAAATATATGTAATAAGTATAGAAAAGTATGAAATATATCACATGATATGATTGTGTTCACATAAAATTTAAAAGTTATAGGTAAATAATTAGAATGAATAAGTGAATTTTTCTGGATGCAGGACAAATAAACATAAATCAATTACATTCACATACATCAGGAACAAAAAGAAAGTGAAATTTATGAAAAGAAACCACTCACTATAACACTAAAAGTATAAAACACCTAGGAACAGATCTAAGAAAAGTTGTGTAACTTTTCTTTGAAGGAAACTATAAAACATTATTAAGAGAAATTAAAAGGCCTAAATAAAGAGAATACAAAGTTCATGGATTGGAAGACTCAATACTGTAAAGATGTAAATCCTCCCCAAATAGATTAGTGAGTGCAATGGAATTACAATCAAAATCTTGACAGTTCTCCCCCACTCCAACCCCCATAACTTGTTATGATTAATCTAAAATGTATATGGAAATTCAAAAGACAAGAACAAGGTAGATGGACATGTTCTATTAGATGTCAAGATGTCATAAAACTATTGTAATTAAGAATGTGTGATATTGGCTCAAAGATAAACCAATAGTCCAATGAGATAGAAAAGAGAACAGAGGGGCCAGCTCCATGGTGTAGTGTTGGTTCAGTGCATTGCTTTTTGGCAGCCTGGGTTTGTGGGTTTGGATCCCAGGTACAGAGATTCACTGCTTGTTGGCCATGCTGTGGTGGTGATCCATATATGAAGTGGAGCAAGATTGACACAGATGTTAGCTGAGGGCTAATCTTCCTCAGAAAAAGAAAAGAAAACCCAGAAACTGACCAACTTATATATAGATCCTTGATTTACAATAATTTTGGCACTGCAGAGGAATAGAAAAGGACAGTGTCTTTAATAAATGGGGCAAGGACAATTGAATATTCACTTAGAAAAATGACTCTTTCCATAAAACATAAATAAAAATTAATTCCACTTTGATGGTAGCTCTAAATGTGAAAGTCAAAAAAATAAAGCTTTTAGAAAATAATCTGTGAAGATGTCTTCATGAGTTCATAGTAGGGAAAGCTTACTTAAAGATGACACTAAAAGCACTAGTCATAAAGGAAAAGATTGATAAATTGGATTTCATTACATTGAAGAACTTCTGTTCATTAGACAACACCATAAAAAGACTAAAAATGCAAGCCACAGAATTTGAAGAGATATTTCAAAACTTATATAACCATTAAACGGCTCATATCTAAAAGACATGAAAGATTTCTATATATCAATAAGAAAAGGACACATAACCCAAAAGAAAAAATGGGCAAGTGACTTGAATGGGCAAGTGGCAAAAGAGGATATCAGAATGGCCAATAAACAATCTTAAACCTCATTGGTAATCAAGAAAATGCAACTGAAATGTACAATAATATACTTATAAAAACCCTCCAGAGGGCTAAAATTAAAAAGACTAACAGCAAATGTTGATAAGGCTATGGAGCACCAGACAGCACTATCTACTGCTTGTGAGAGTGCAAATTGGTGCAACTTTGGAAAACAAATCATCGTTATTTATAAAAGTTGAATATATGCATAGCCTTTGACCTCACATTTCCACTCCTAGTTATATATCCAACAGAAATGCATGAAAAGGTACAGCAAGAGACTGCACAAAAATATTCACAGCAGCATCATATTTAAAACAGCCCAGGGATGTTTGTGTCAAGATGGTGTTATAAGCGGACTCTGAACTCACCTCCTCCCACAGATACAAGCAATTTACAACTACTGAGAACCCCCTGAGAAAGGACTGAAAACTAGATAAAAAGAACCCCCGCAACAAGGGACAGCCTGACTGAGGTGGAAGCGGCAGAAGTTCCTTTCTGGAGAGAAAAAAAAGCCACCTTTGTGAGCTGCAGAACTTCATGGCCAGCCAGGAGCAATCCTAAGGTACATAACCTTCCCTGGAGGAGAGGGGAACCTGAGCCAGGGAGCGTTACTGCTATTAGCAGACTTTGGACACAGCCAACTGAGATGAGTCTCATAGTATCTGGCTTTTCTAGCTATTAACTACAATGCGGAATACCCCCGAAAAACTATAGGACATAAGCAGAAAAAAGCTGGTTTTTAAAGGGCCCATACACAAATTCACCCATTTTGGAAAGCAACCTAAATTCACCAGAAAGAAAGGTGCACAGTCTTTTCTTGAAAAGAGATTCACCTGATAGGCTCTGGTCACATTTTGGTGAGAGGTGAACCTCTCCAGGCACTGAGACATTGGCAGAAGCCATTATTGTGACCTAGTACAGGGGTGTTGACACAGACACTGGCAGATGCCATTGGAGTTCTTCCCCTGGCCTGTTAGCACAGGATCTGCCTCATCCACTAGAATACTGATTTAATACAGCTCAGCCAGGGAAGCCCTCCCTAGAGACTGGCTGCACCCAATAGCAAGGCTTTGGCCAATTTGTGGGCCTGCATAGGCTGGGAGTCTGGATCCTCTGCATGCAGGAGAGTGGGTCTGCCTCTGCAGGGCAGGGTGTGTGTGTGAGGAACAGGTGGAATGTGTAGGGCATGGGTGGAGTGTGTGGGGGCCTCTGCAGTGGGGTGACTGGGTCCACTTCAGAGTGTCAGGACATGCACATGGACCAGGACTGTATTGACAATATGTGTGGACCTGTGGACTGTGGGGCTTGTCACCTGCAGTAAACATGTACTTCTCAAACAGCCACATAGGGGATCAGCCCCACCTTCCAAAGCCTGACACAATGGGTGCTCCTGTGCCTGAGGCAAGCCCTACTCAGCTGCAATCCTGAGAGAACTGACAAGAACATTTCATGCCAGAGGCCTAGAGAAATTGTAAGCTCCTGATCCTAGCAACCAGTCATGTGGGGGCCTATTCACTTAACAGAAAAAACGCAATAGGAATGTGATATTAGACCTTAGAGCCAACTGTGCTGGGGCTGCTCACAGCCAATAAAGTGACTTAAAGGTCCATAGGAGCCACACACAGCTGAGAATTACAACCAGCTGGCCAGGGGACAGCCTAGCCACCCTGGGCACTGGCAGCAACCTCAACCCTGTCACAACAGAAGGACACATGTAGCCCATACAGGCATCACTGCTGGAACATTTGGAATGGGTGATGAGAGGGAAGCATACTACTGGGCCTCATAAGGCATCTCTTACATAAGGCCACCTCTCCAAGATCAGGACATATAGCTGACCCACCTAATATGTAGATATAAGCACAGAGAAAGAAGCAGAATGAGGAGGCAAAATAATACGTTCCAAGTAAGGGAACAGGACAAAACCCCAGAAAAATAACTAAATGAAGTAGAAATAAACAATCTACCCGTAAAAGAGTTCCAAAAACGTTATAAGGATGCTCACTGATCTGGGGAGAAGAATGGATGAACACAGTGAGAACATCAACAAAGAAGTGGAAAATATAAAAAAGAACCAATCAGAAATGAAGAATACAATACTGGAAATGAAAGATTCACTAGAGGGACTCAACAGCAGAGTAGATGATACAGAAGAACAGATCAGCAAGCTGGACAAAAGACCTGAGGAAATCACTCAAGCTGGAAAGATAAAAGAAAAAAGAATTAAAAACAACAAGAACAGACTAAGGGAATTCTGGAACAGCATCAAGCACACTAACATTTGTATTATAGGTGTCCCAGAAGGAGAAGAGAGAGACAAAGGGGCAGAGAATCTATTTGAAGAAATAACAGCTGAAAACTTTCCTAACCTAAGGAAGGAAACAGACATTCAGGTACAGGAAGCACAGAGAGCAAGAAATAAGATAAACCCAGAGGTCCACACCAAGACACATTATAATTAAAATGTCCAAAATTAGAGATAAAAAGAGAATCTTAAAATTGGCAAGAGAAAGGCCATAAGTTATGTACAAAGGAAACCCCATAAAGCTATGAGCTGACTTCTCAGCAGAAACCTTACAGGTTAGAAGGGAGTGGCATGATATATTTAAGTGTGAAAGGAAAAAACCTACAGCCAAGAACATTCTACCCGTTAAGATTATCATTCAGAATGGAAGGAGAGATAAAGAGTTTTCCAGACAAGAAATAATTAAAAGAATTTATCACCAAGAAACAAGTTTTATAAGAAATGCTAAAGGAGTTTATTTAAGTGGGAAAGAGAAGACCACAAATAGGATAAGAAAATTATTTTTAAAAAGTAATAAAATCACTGGCAAAGGCAAAAATACAGTAAAGGCAGCAGACCAACTACCTATGAAGACAATACGAAGGTCAAAAGACAAAAGTACTAAAGTTACCTATTTCAATGATAAGAGAGTAATGGATGCACACACACCAAAAAACAAGTTAGATATGATATCAAAAACATAAAATGTGGGAGGAGTGAAGTAAAAGATTAGAGCTTTTAGCAAGAGGTCAAACTAAAGAGACCATCAACTCCATATAGATTGCCATGTATGTAGGTTATTATATATAAACCTCAGGGAAATCACAAACCAGAAACCTATAATGAATACACAAATAATTAAGCAAAAGGAATCGAACCATAATACTATAGACAGCCATCAAACCACAAGGGAAGAGAGCAAGAGAAGAAGAAAGGAACAGAGAAGAACTACTAAAACACTTGGAAAAAAGTAACAAAATGGCAGTAAGTACATGCTTATCAAAGTTACTTTAAATGTCAATGGACTAAATGCTCCAATCAAAAGAGATAGGGTGGCCACTGGATAAAAAAACAAGACCCATATATATGCTGCATACAAGAGACACACTTCAGACATAAAGATACTCACAAACTGAAAGTGAAGGGATGGAAAAAGATACTCCATGGAAACGGCAAAAAAAAGAAAGCTGGGGTAGCAACACTTATATCAGACAAAATTGACTTTAAAACAAAAACTGTAACAAGAGACAAAGAAGGGCACTACATAATGATAAAGGGAATAATCCAACAAGAAGATATAACACTTGTAAATAGCTATGCACCCAACATAGGAGCAACTAAATATATAAAGCAGTTATTAACAGATGTAAAAGGAGAAATCATAGCAACACAATAATTGTAGGGGACTTTAACCCTCCACTTACACCAATGGATAGATCATCCAAACAGAAGATCAATAAGGAAACATTGGCCTTAATGACACATTAGACCAGATGGACTTAGTAGATATATACAGAACATTCCATCCAAAAAGTGCGGAATACACATTCTTTTAAAATGCACATGGGACATTCTCCAGGATTGATCAATCAGATATTAGGCCACAAAACAAATCTCAATAAATTTGAGAAGATTGAAATAATACCAAGTATCTTTTCTGACCACAACGGTATGAAACTAGAAATCAACTATAGAAGGAAAATCAGAAAAGCCACAAAAATGTGGCGATTAAACAAAATGCTAGTGAACAACGATTGAGTCAATGAAGAAATCAAAGGACAAATCAAAAACCACCTGGAGATAAATGAAAATACGACATGCCAAAATCTATGGGATACAGCAAAAGTGGTTCTAGAGGGAAGTTTATAGCAATTCAGGCCTACCTCAACAAGCAGGAAAAATCTCAAATAAACAATCTAACAGTGCACTAAAGGAACTGGAAAAAGAAGATCAAACAAAGCCCAATATTAGGAGAAGGAAGGAAATACTAAAAATCAGAGCAGAAATAAATGAAATAGAGACTGAAAAACCAACAGAAAATATCAATGAAACCAAGAGCAGACTCTTTCAAAGGACAAACAAAATTGACAAACCTTTAGCTAGACTCACCAAGAAAAAAAGAGAGAAGGCTCAAATAAGTAAAATCAGAAATGAAAGAAGAGAAATGACAACAGACACTTCAGAAACGCAAAGATTGAAGAGGAGGGGAAGCTTCTGAACTCCTGCCACACAGCCAACATTACCCTGATGCCAAAGAGAATTACAGGCCAATATCACTGATGAACATCGATGCAAAAGTCCTCAACAAAATACAAGCAAATCAAATATAAAAATACATTAAAAAGATCATGATCAAGTGGGATTTATTCCAGGGATGCAGGGATGGTTCAACATCTGCAAATCAATCAACGTAATACACCACACTAACAAAATGAAAAATAAAAATCACATGATCATCTCAATAGATGCAGAGAAAGCATTTGACCAGATATAGCATCGATTTATGATAAAAATCCTGAATAAAATGGATATAGAAGGAAAGTACCTCAACATAATAAAGTCCATATAAGACAAACCCACAGCTAATATCTTTCTCAATGGAGAAAAATTGAAAGTTATCCCTCTAAGAACAGGAAACAGACTAGGATGCCCACTGTCACCACCCTTCTTTAACATAGTATTGGAAGTCCTAGCCAAGCAATCAGGCAGGAAAAAGAAGTAAAAGAGATCCAAACTGGAAAAGAAGAAGTGAAACTGTCACTATTTGCAGACAACATGATGTTATATATAGAAAACCATAAAGAATCCACTAAAAACTTTTAGAAATAATAAATGAATATGATAAAGTTACAGGATACAAAATCAACATACAAAAATCAGTTGTGTTTCTACACACTAACAATGAAGTATCAGAAAGAGAAATTAAGAATACTTTCTCGTTTACAATTGCAACAGAAAGAATAAAATACCCAGGAATAAACTTAACCAAAGAGGTGAAAGATCTGCACACTGAAAACTATAAAACATTGTTGAAAGAAATTGAAGAGGACACAAAGAAATAGAAAGATATTCCATGCCCTTGGATTGGAAGAATTAACATAGTTAAAATGTCCATACTCCCTAAAGCAATCTACAGATTCAATGCAATCCCTATCAAAGTTCCAACAACATTTGTCACAGAACTAGAACAAAGAATCCTAAAATTTATATGGAACAACAAAAGACCCCAAATAGCCAAAGCAACCCTGAGGAAAAAGAACAAAGCTGGAGGTATCACATTCCCTGATTTCAAACTATACTACAAAGCTATAGTAACCAAAACAGCATGGTACTGGCACAAAAACAGACACACAGGGGCTGGCCCCGTGGCCGAGTGGTTAAGTTCGCGCGCTCCGCTGCAGGCGGCCCAGTGTTTCGTCGGTTCGAATCCTGGGCGCGGACATGGCACTGCTCGTCAGACCACGCTGAGGCAGCGTCCCACATGCCACAACTAGAGGAACCCACAACGAAGAATACACAACTATGTACCGGGGGGCTTTGGGGAGAAAAAGGAAAAAATAAAATCTTTAAAAAAAAAAAAAAAAACAGACACACAGACTAATGGAACAAAATGGTGAGCCCATAAATAAACCCACACATCTATGGACAGCTAATTTTTGACAAGGCAGCCGAGAAGATACAATGGAGAAAGGAAAGCCTCTTCAGTAAACGGTGTTGGGAAAACTGAACAGCCACATGCGAAACAATGAAAGTAGACCATTATTTTACATCATACACAAAAATTAACTCACTATGGATTAAAGACTTAAACGTAAGACGTGAAACTCTGAAACTCATAGAAGAAAACATACACTGTACACTCTTCGACATCAGTCTTAGCAGCATATTTTCAAGCACCATGTGTGACCAGGAAAGGGAAACAGTAGAAAAAATAAATAAATGGGACTACATCAAACTCAAAATCTGCACAGTCAAGGAAATCATCAACAAAATGAAAAGACAGGGGCCGGCCCGGTGGCGCAGTGGTTAAGTTCACATGTTCCGCTTCTCTGCGGCCCGTAGTTTGCCAGTTCGGACCCTGGGTACGGATATGGCACCGCTTGGGAAAGGCCCTGCTGTTGTAGGCGTCCCACGTATAAAGTAGAGGAAGATGGCATGGATGTTAGCTCAAGCCCATCTTCCTCAGCAAAAAGAGGAGGATTGGCAGTAGTTAGCTCAGGGCTAATCTTCCTAAAAAAAAAAACGCAAAGACAACCTAACAATTGGGAGAAGATATTTGCAAACCATATATCTGATAAGGGGTTAGTATCCAAAATTTACAAATACGTCATACATCTCAACAACAAAAAACTCACAACCCAGTTAAAAAGTGGGCAAAAGTCTGAACAGAGATTTCTCCAAAGAAGATATATGGATGGCCAATAGGCACATGAAAAAGATATTCGACACCATTAACTATCAGGGAAATGCAAATCAAAACTTCAATGAGATATCACCTCACTCTGGTCAGAATGGCTAGAATTAACTTGACAGGAAACAAGAAGTGTTGGAGAGGATGTGGAGAGAAGGGAACCCTCATACACTGCTGGTGGGAGTGCAAACTGGTGCAGCCACTATGGAAAACAGTATGGAGATTCCTAAAAAATTTAAGACTAGAACTACTATATGTTCCAACTATTCTACTGCTGCGTATTTATCCAAAGAACATGAAAACACAAATGCATAAAGATACATGCACCCCTGTGTTCATCACAGCCTTATTCACATTAGCTAAGACTTGGAAGCAACCTAGGTGCCCATCAAGGGATGAATGGATAAAGAAGATGTGGTATGTATACACAATGGAATGCTACCGAGCTATAAAAAATGAAGAAATCTGGCCATTTGTGACAACATGGATGGACCTTGAGGGTATTATGCTGAGCGAAATAAGTCAGAAGGAGAAAGTCAAATGCTGTATGATCTCACTCAGAAGTAGAAGACAAAAACAACAACAACAAAAACATGTGGAAAAAGACTGGATTGGTGGTTACCAGAGGGGAAGAAGAGAGGGAGGAGTGCGAAAGGGGTGATTAGGCACATGTGTGTGGTGATGGATCGAAACTAGTCTTCGGGTGTTGAATATGATGTAATCTACACAGAAATCGAACTATAAGGATGTACACCTGAAATTTACTTAATGTTATAAACCAATGTTATGCAGTAAAAAATAAAATAGCCAAAATTGGAAACAGCCAAAATGGACATCATTAGAGTATATGAATAGACAATAGAAAGGATTATATTTTGCATTGTTTTCCTATGTTAGATTACCTAGGAGGGAAATGACTAGAATAAATAGGATAAACATTTTTAAGCCCCTTGATAAACATTTTCACAGTGCTTTTCTGAAAGAGTGTAACAATAATTTATAACCCCGTTGACACTTACTACTGTTTCCATGTTCTCCTGTGTGGAAACCATAGTGTTGAACAGATGAAGGTATTTTATGGAGGAGAGGCTAGAAATGGCTCTTGTTAGGAAAGGAAAGTAAGAGCCTTTCATGGTATGTGTCTCCACATGCAACCAGACTCAGGGAGCTGCGGGGTTAGCCTCTGTCAGGGGCAGAGCATCTTACCCCTGTGGCCCTGTGGTACTTCCTCCTGCAGTTCCTTAACCATCAAGCATATACACACATACACATCATACACAACACGTCTACTCACACACACAGGGAAAAGTCTATTAGCTACAACCATTTTTACCCATATTTGTAAATGATCCTGTCCACTCCTGCAGCACATCATCTATCTTTGCAGTTTCATTAGAGTGCCTTATTAAATTGCTCTTTTGGTATTTGTTATGTATTTATATTACATTACATTCATGGGGGGAGTATGGCCATAGAAATAAAATATCCATTTATCACTGTGCTTAATGAAGCTCTTATTCTCTTACTTCTCTATTTTTCTTTTCATCAGAGCCAAAGCACACAGCAAATGAAGTCTGACATCTATGAAACTTCCCAGACACGTAATTCAGAGTATGAGGTGTGAATTTCACTACAGCAAAATGAAGCACAAGACAAAGGAGTCCTTAAGAACCTCAGATGATGCCACTGGAGCCGATTTCAATATTTACCCCTGACTGGAGTCTGGTGGGTATCCCCTTTCTGCCTCCTTTCCATTTGCCTGTACTTTGCCTTAAAGTCTCCCCTTCGCTCTACTATGAAAGGGCTCCAGAAAATGTCTTCTGTCAGGACAACTTTCACATATGCTTTGTTTCAATTCAGCAATTCATGTGTGGCACCCTGTAGAGGGCTAACTACTGAGGTAGCTGGTGAGTCTATAAGGAAACTAAAGCATGGTCCCTTCCTGGAGGGTCTCAGGGTCTGAGGAGACAGGCAGGGGCAGAAGGACCCATGACCAAGGCAGATCGTAATTGGTGGTCAAGTATTAATGCCCCCCAAGGCAGAAGGGGCAACACAAGCACTGTGGTACAAAGTTGGGTTACCTGCCCTACCCGCTTTTCTTCTAGTTAATCAATCATGTTCCAGTGATTGCTGATAGTCCTGAAACAGAGACCCCGAAGAGCTCCGGAAAAAAATACATATCACCACAGAATTCAGTTAAGAAAAGCAGTCTCCTCTCTGCCACCACTTATATGACCTCATAACATATTTAAAAATATTTCTTGTGTCCTCTTGTATTTTTCTTAAAAGGAGGAAAAATCCCTATTTATGTTGAATGACCTCATAATGCATCAAAATATTTGTTTCCTTATGGACAACATCCTATAATTTTCTTAAAATAAGGAGACAGTCCTCCTTATAAGATCTCGTAATAAATTTAAGATATTATTCTTGTATTCTTATGGACAATCTCCTATATTTTTCCTCAAAGAAGGAGAAATTTACAAGTAAAAGAGGATCACATATGAGTGTCATTCTTAGTCAAATTTCATTTTGAATGGATGTTGCTTATTGGTCCTCATGAAACAACTAAGCCAGCCTTTGGACTCTCCCATGCGAGGATGATGTGAAAGTGACATTCACAGTGATTCTTTGGACTCGCAATGATCACTCCTCGAAAGAGACCAGTTGGAGCAATAAATCTAGAGCACACTGGGGTGTCTGAAGAGAAGGTATGTTTTGCAGAGATGATAGCTCTTCTATTTAGGGACATTCCACAAAATATTGGGTGACTGGTACTTCTCTTCAGGAAGTGACTCACTAGTAGAAGCCAGATCCTCAAAACCATCTCTGAGAGGTGGGATCATATTTTACATTGATTTCTCTGAATACTTTGAAGAAGTTAATTAGTTAATTAATTAGTCCATCCATTTGAAAATGCCTGCCTTGGGCCAGGCACCAGAAGAGCCCTGGAAATATCAACAAGGTCCTCCTTCATGGAACCCATGTTCTAGGGGAGAAGACAGTCAATCAGCAATGGGGAGATGCGAGAGAGACTGGGGGTGTGGCTGCTCTAGATGTGGGGTGAGACAAGTCCTCTCTGCAGCCATCTACCTACAATGGGGAAAACTGAAGAAGCATCGCGGAAACTGGGTAACTTCTCTGGTTCTATTGTGCTAGTTGCATTAGTTGGCTAGGGCTGCCATAACAAACTACCGCAGACTGGGTGGTTTAAACACCAGAAATCTATTTTCTCACAGTTCTGGAGGCTGGAAATCCAAACTCCAGGTGTCAGCAGGATTGGTTCCTCCTGAGGCCGCTCTCCTTGGCTTGTGGATGGCCGTCTTCTCCCTGTCTTCACATCTTCTTTCCTTTGTGAGTGTCTGTGCCCTAATTGCCTCTTCTTAGGAGGACACCAGTCATATTGGATTAGAACTCATCCTAATGACCTCATTTTGACTTAATTACTTCTTTAAAAACCCTGTCTGCAAATACAACCACATTCTGAGGTACTGGGAGTTAGGGCTTCAACGTAAGAATCTGACGTGAGGGGGACACAATTCAGCCCATAAGACTGGTTATAATAATAAAATGAACCCTAGATTGAGAGCCTACTACAAAGTAGACACTTTACCTATTGCACCTCTTAACTCCCACCACAGTCTGCAAGCTACCTTCTTGAGGAAACTCATGCTCAGGGAATTTAAGTGACTTGTCCAAAGCCAGAGAGACTGAAAATTCTAGAAGCAGAATTTAAACTTAGTTTTATCTGCATCAAAATTCGTCACTGCAGCTAAGCCTCTCGGAAGCCAATAATAGAAGTCTGGTCTTGAGCAATAATTTTGTGGCTATAAATCAGGGCTGGTACTTGATAGTCTGTGAGGTAGGTGAGGTTTGCCCTCCACTGGCCATTACCCCGTGTTGCCAGGAATACAAAGAGGTCTGTGTGGTGGTGGTGCACAGATGTGTTTAGCCAGCCTCTGCCACTGTCCAGCTCTTTGACCCTAGGCAAGTTCTTCAACAACTCCCAAGTTATTCTGTTTTGTAAAGTCCTTCAAGGAGGGCTGTGGTGATTACAATAGATAAGACATGAAGTACCTAGCATGAGGCACATGCTCTCTTAATTTCTGGGAAAATAAGTTTCCTTATCTGCAGAATGGGAATATTAATAGTTACTCTTTGAGACTTTTGAGATCTGTGATTCAGAGGGTATATGGAAAATGCCAGGTACACAGTCTTCATAAAGACAGCAGCCATCATTGTTGTTAGTCTTTTCTTCTTCCCTTCCTTACACTGTCTCTTCTCCATTCCACCATTTCTGCTCTATGGACCCTGCTTGTCTGCTCTAAGTCCTATCCTATCCTGGTGAAACCTTGCTTTTCTCCTGGATTACACTGCTCTAACACGGATGGATTCTGTGTCCATTTCTAGGAGCACCTTAACCTAATGAGCAGGGTGGATCTCCGACCAAAATAATACATCATATCTGACTCTCAGGGCAAACTGTAGCGATTTCACACGATAGCAGCAATCATCCAAGCCAGAGCTGGCAACTAAAACAGTTAAGTCCTGATTAATTAATTTAATCAAGACTTTGCCAACTCATAAATCGTTCAGGCATGCCATTAACTTGAAAGATCTCGTTGGCTAATTGCCTAAGTGATTTTTAAAATTGTTTTAATGAACCGCACTGCAATTGGATTCTGGGCTACTTTTTCTTTTTCTATCAACAAGAGAAAGGTGCATAAATGTATGAAAAAAAATAAAATGAAGCAACTTAGTTTATGATCTGGAACTTGTGAAGTGGAAACATAGATCCATACAGCAGCAGACTTTTAAAACCACATCACAAGCTCAATTTCTTCCCAGTCCTATCCTCTCTCTCTCACCTCATCTCACACATTCTGCTTGGAGCATGTGTCCTGGGGATGCAGCTGTTCAGAAGTAAGTAAACCCGTGTGAGCTCATCACTCTTATGTGCAAAATCTACCAGCCACAAAATACCAGGTGGTGGTTTGCAGCCTAACAGTAACATCTCTCTTGTTGCTTGATGATGCCAGTTCTTCTGGACATTGGTAAGATGTCTTCCTACCGGTCTATCTCCATACCCTTTCCCTATGCCTGTTGCCATATGTCTTTCAGAAAGGATCCAGAGGAATTGTGGGAGATTTTATAGGCACATGTGTCTGCAGAGGTGAGCAACGTGAGGACAAGGTGGATTGCAGCTCTGATGTGACCTCTCCATTGCCATGGATCTAATAAAACAGAAAGTGGGAGAAAGATGGTAACGGAGAGAAAAGCAGAGAGCCCTGAAGAAAGTGCTAGTAAGAGAGAGGAAATGAATGAAAGACAAAAGGAGAAAAATAGCTAGACAGAGTGAAAGAGAAAGACTGTAAAATGAGATAGAAAATGATTAAAGAGAAAGAGCTAGAAATATAGGATAGAAAGAAATCAAGAGATAAATTGAAAGAAAGATAGGGAGAAAATGAGAAGTAGAGTGTGAAAGAGAGAGAAAAGGAAGATAGAAACAGTGAGTGAGAAAGAGAAAGAGAAAAAAGTGCATGTGGAGGGAGGGGAATAAAATTGCCTGGAAATTTTATTTGTCAAGGTTTTATCAATATTCCATTTACTTTCTCTGAAGTTAGCCCCTAGAGAAAATTTTTCAGTGCTGAGGTCTGTACATCTTCTCTTATGTTCAAAATGTTGCTTACATAATGACTTCATTGATCTAAATCCTGGCCCAATTCAACACACCATTTGTACAATGCAGCTTCAACGACTTTGCACTTGAGCTTTGTGGAGTCTTACTGAAGTGTGACACAGCACTTGCCCGGGTGTGTTCAGTTGTAACTCATGACTTACCCTCTGTATCTCAGAATTTTTCAGGCTGCTGTACTATAAAACGTTTGCTATCCTGGGAGGCACATGGCCTACCACCATGGGGCAGCGAACTTGAGCAAGTTTGATGAGGTGAAGCCTGCGGAAAGGCAAGCATCTGAGTTTGGACCCAGAAGACCATGGAAAATAGAATCAGTTACATGACATAAATATCTTAAAATCCTTACCTTCTGTCATTCGTTTGTTTGTCCTTAAAGTGTGGGACATTGTTTTTTACTTGAGCTTCCTTGTGGGCTTTGAATTATAGACACTGCAAAAAAAGAGGCAATACCCTTCATTTTTACGCAGCTTAAATAAGGATGGCACAGGTTTTATTAATGATTCCTCACTCTGTACTCACACTTAAGTTGATGACAGCACCTGCTTAATTTTAATGTAGTATCATTTATCATCCTTTTCCTTAAGGTTAGTAGCTTCTGTGTCTTATTTAAAAAATCCTTACCTACTTCAGGATCACAAAAAAGTTCTCCTGTGTGTGTTCATGAAGCTTTATTGTTTTACCTTTTACACTTAAATCTATAATCCACTTAGAATTTGTTTTTCTATATGGTGTGAGGTAGTAGGGAAGGGCAAGTTTTGTTTTTCTCTCAATTTGAATATCTAACTGATGCAGCACCATTTACTGAAAATCTGTTATTTCCTGGTTGGTCTACAGCGCTACTCCTAAATACAGTGTTCATGAGTCTGTTTCTGGACTCTATTCTCTCCCATTGGTTTGTCTATTCTCGCACCAAGATCACTCACTGTAGCTTTATAATAAGTCTATCAAGACCTTAAAGAGTAAATCCCGTGCTTCCTTAGACTGCCTCGGCAATCGCATTTTTCTATGAATTTTAGAATCAGCTTGTTAATTTCCACACAAATACACACCCACACAAATCTGTGGGGATTTTTATTGGGATTGTACTGTATCTATCAATCAATTGGAAGATAATATCTTTACCATATTCTCTCCATTCCCTTTGTCTCTCTCTCTATTTTTCAATCCATGATTGTTGTACATTCCTCTCTTTGTGTAGGTCTTCTTTAGTTTCTCTCAGTATTCTTCATTGCTTTGAATATCTTTCGTTAGATTTGGTTCTATTTGATTTAATATGCTGTTGTATATAGTATCTTTTTTTTAAGTCAGAAAACCAGTTTTTTTATTTCTGAAGCTCTGCCATATATTTTTAGTGGATGCTGACCGTCACCTGGCACACTCACACCAGGTTGTCCGTGTAGCGGGCAAGTAGAGTCTGGTCATCAGCAGACCAGGCCAGAGAGGTGCACTGGGGCAGCTCTGTCCTGCTGCTGGTACCAGGAATTTCTTGCTTCGGTTCATCTACAGTGACCTTGCCCTCTAAGTCCCAGACCTTGATGCCGGGGCCCATGGCAGTGCAGCCAGTAGTGGTTGAGGCTGAAGCACAGGGTATTGATGATGTCCCCGCCTTCTAGTGTATACAGGTGCTTGCCTTTGTTGAGGTCTTTCAGCCTGGCTTGGCCATCCTTGCCTCCAGAAGCACAGAGGGATCCATCTGGAGAGACAGTCACAGTGTATAGTATCTATTTTAAGGTTTATTTTATGTTTACTGGGGCTGCATAAGGACACAATTGTTTTTGTATTTTCTATACTGACCTTGTGTCTGGCAATTTGTCACAATAATCTGTTTGTAAATTTAAATTTTTTCTGCATGCATGATCATATTATTTGAAAAAAAAGACAGCTGTAATTTTTGCCTTCCAATCCTTCTACCTCATATTTATTTTCATTGCCTTACTGGATTGGTTTGAACCACCAATAAAATGTTAGATAGTGGTGTTGATAGCAGACATCCTTATCCTGACCTCAGAGGGAAAGCTTTTAATATTTCACTGTTAAGTATAATGTTTGCTGTAAGTTTTTAAAAGATAACCTTATCAGATTAAGAAATTTGACATCTTTTGTTGTTTTTTATGAGAGTTTTAAAAAAATTATGATGGATATAGTATTTTATCAAGTGCTTTTTCTGCATATATTGAGCTAATTGTGTGGTTTTTCTTCTTTCTTCTGTGTGGTGAATTACATGATTGATTTTTCCAATGTAAAGCTTGTCTTGCATTCTTGAAATAAATCCAACTAGGTAATGATGTATTATCTTTTTCTATATATACTGCTGGATTTGGTTTGCTAATATTTTATTTAGGATTGTCACACAGTTTATGAGTGAGATTGTTCTGTAAGCTTCCTTTTTTATAGTGTTTTTGTGGGTTTTGGAATCAGGTTACACTGGCCTGATAAAAGACGTTGAGAGAAGTTCTCTCTTTTTCTATTTTTTGCAAGAGTTTTTATTCTCTGTGGATAAGCACTACATTTGCTTAAATATTTGGTATAATTTGGCAGTGAAGTCAACTAGGACTGTAATTTTCTTTGTGGAAAAGATATTCTAAAGTTTTTTAAAAAAATGTTTTGAGGTACAATTTACAAATAATTAAATTCACTCTTTTTAAGTGCATAGTTCAATGAGCTTTTACAAATGTATACAGTTGTGAAACTACCGCCAGAATCAGTGTTTAGAACATTCCTATCATGCTAGAAAGTTCCCTACACCCTTTTGTAGTCAATTTCTCCCTTCAGTCTCAGTCCCAGGCAGCCACTGCCCAGTTTTCTGTCCCTATCTTTGTGCCTTTTCCAGAATGCCACACCCATGGAATCATACAGTGGGGGCCTTTTCAGGCTGGCTTCTTTCACTGAGCATAAAGTCCATGAGAATCATCTCGTTGCTGCATGTGTTGGGAGTTTGTTCCCTTTATTACTGAGTGTTGCCAGTCAAGGAAATGGAAGTGCCACAATTTGTTTATCCATTTGGGCTGTTTCCAATTTGTGCTTCTACGAAAAGGTGACTAAAAACATTCATGTACAGATCTTTATGTGGACATACCTATGAGGAAATAGCTGGGCGGGGTAAATACTTAGGAGAGGCATTTCTGGCTCAAGTGGGAAGTATATGTCTAACTTTATAAGAAATGACCAAACTTTTCCAAAGTGACTATATGGCATTATCACCAGCATCCTCATCAATACATGATACTGTAAGTTAAAAAAAACCCAGTCATTTTAGTTCTGGGAGTTTTAATATGCACTTTTCTAATGAAAAATAATGCTTAGCATCTTATTTGTGCTTATTTGCCACATGTATAACTTCTTTAGTGGAAAATCTGTTCAAATCGTTTGCTCAGTTTTTATAGGACTGCCTTCCTATAATTTAATTGGAAGAGTCATTTATATCTTTTGGCTACATGTCCTTTATCAGATATGTGTTATATAAATATTTTCTCCCAGTCTGTGGCATATTTTTTCATTTTAAACAGCAGAAATTTTAAATTTTGATGAAATCCAATTTACCAATTTTTTTCTTTTATGGTTCATGCTCTTAGTGTCTTATCTAAAAATACTTTGCCTAACCCAAGTGATAAAGGTTTTCCTATATTTTCTTTTAGACATTTTATAGTTTTAACTCTTTCATTTATGTCCGTAATTTTGAGTTAATTTTTGTGCATGTTGTGAAGTTAGCATTCAGATTCTTTAAAAAGTATGTCAAAAAGACTATCATTTCTCTATTGAATTATCTTGGCATCTGTGTCAAAAACCAGTGGACCATATATGTGTGGGTCTGTTTCTAGACACTCTGTTCCTATATGTCTATCCTTATGCCAAAACCACATTCTCTTGACTACTAGAGCTTCGTAGTAAAACTTGAAATCAGATGTTGCGGGTCCTCTAACTTTGCTGTTCTTTTTCAAAACTTCTGTATTCCATATATGTTTTACAATCACTGTATCAATTTGTACAGAAAAAAAAGAGCCACTGGGATTTTGATTGTGTTTGCACTGAATATGTAGAGCAATTTGGGGACATCCTAATAATGTTGAATTTTCTTATCCATTAACATGATATACCTATACATTTTTTTGGGTCCTCTTTAATTTCTGACAGCAATGTTTTATAATTTTCAGCATCCAAGTTTTGCACGTCTTGTTGGATTTATTCCTAATATTATATATTTTAAGGCTATTATAAATGGTGTTTTAAAATTTCAGTTTCCAAGGATTGGTTGCAGTATACAGAAGCAAAATTGATTTTTGTATTGACTTTTTATCTTATGACCTTGCTAAATACACATATTAATTCTAGCTTTTTTGTAGATACTTTGAGATTTTCTACTTAGAAAAGAGTGTCATCTGTGATTAAAGACAGATTTATTTCTTCCTTTCCACTTTGTTCACCTTTTACTTCACATCCTTGGCTTATTGTGCTGGCAAAGGCCTCCAGCGCGAGGTTGTGCAGAATTAGTGACATCAGACATCCTTCTCTTGTTCAGTCTCAGGAGTAAAGCATTCAGTCTTTCACCATTAGACATCAGGTTAGCTGTAGGTTACTTACAGATTCCCCTTGTCAGGTTGAAGAGGTTCCCGCCTATTCCTGGTTTTCTGAAAGTTTTAATCACGAATGGAAGTCAAATTTTTTCAAATGCCTTTTCTGCATCTATTAAGCAGATCATGTGTCATTATATCTAATTGCAATGATTGTTTTTAAAATGTTGGGTCAACCAAGCATTTCTAAGATAAACCCAACTTGGTCTTTTTTTTGTTTTTAAAGATTTTATTTTCCTTTGTCTCCCAAAGCCCCCTGGTACGTGGGTGTGCATTTTTAGTTGTGGGTCCTAGCTGTGGCATGTGGCACGCTGCCCCAGCACAGCCTGACGAGCGGTGCCATGTCCGCGCGCAGGACCCAACCGGCGACACCCTGGGCCACCGAAGCAGAGCTCACCAACTCAACCAGCTGCCACAGGTCGGCCCCTAACTTGGTCTTTTAAAATATATTGTAGAGTCAATTTGCTATTATTTTATTAAGTATTTTTGCTTTTGTTTTCATCATAGATATTAGTCTGTAGTTTTCCTTTCTCATAATATCTTCGTCTGGTTTTGGTATCAGGGTAATGCTGACCTCATAGAATGAGTTGGAAAGTGTTCCCTCTCCTTTCATTTTTCTGGAAGATTTTATGTAGAATTGGTATTATTTCTTTCTTAATTGGTAGAATTCATCAGTGAAGCAATCCAAATGTGGAGTTTTTCCAGTGGGAAGGTTTTAAATACGAATTCTTTTGCTGTAATAGATACAATGCTATTCAGGCTATTATGTTTTCTTGGTTGACCTCTGGGGAGTTGATGTTTTCAAAGAATCTGTTCACTTCATTTACGTTGTTGAATTTATTTTCAGATGGTTGTACATAATACTCCCATGTATTTATATTTATTATAGTAAGAACACTTATCATGAGATCTACCCTCCTGACAAATTTTTTTTTTTAAAGATTTTATTTTTTCCTTTTTCTCCCCAACGCCCCCCGGTACATAGTTGTGTATTCTTCGTTGTGGGTTCTTCTAGTTGTGGCATGTGGGACGCTGCCTCAGCGTGGTCTGATGAGCAGTGCCATGTCCGCGCCCAGGATTCGAACCAACGAAACACTGGGCCGCCTGCAGCGGAGCGCGCAAACTTAACCACTCGGCCACGGGGCCAGCCCCCTCCTGACAAATTTTTAAGTGTACAACACATGATTGTTAACTCTAGGCACGATGTTGTATAGCAGATCTCTAGAACTTATTCATCTTGCAGAACTGAGACTACACACCCATTGAACAGCAACTCTCCATTTCCCATTATTAACCTTTTATTGTCTTTGCATCTGTAGTTATGGCCTCTCTTTCATTCCAGATTTTGGTAATTTGTGTCCTCTGTCTATATATCTTTTTTCCCCTGATCAATCTGCCTAGAGATTTAGTAATGTTATTTTTTCCAAAGAATCAAGTTTTGGTTTCATTGATTTTCACTTTGTTTTTCTGTTTTTAAATTCATTTATTTCCGTTCTTATCATTATTATTCCCTTCCTTCTGCTTACTTGGGCAATTCGCTCTTCTTTATCTAGTTTCTTAAGTAGAGACTTAGATAATTTATTTGACACCTTTGTTCTTTTTTAACACAAGTATTTAATGATATAGATTTCCCTCTTAGCATGGCTTTAGTTGTGTGCCACAGTTTTTCATATGTTTTGTTTTCATTTTCATTCAATTCAGATTTTTCTTATTTCTCTTTTGAGTCCTCCTTTGGCTTATGTGTTATTTAGAAGTATGCTGCTTAATTTAAAAATATTTAGGGATTTTCAGAAACATTTCTGTTACTGATTCCTTGTTTAACTCTGTTGTCACAGCAGATACTTACTAGATTTCAATTCTTTTAAATTTTTGAGATTTGTTTCATGGCATAGAATATAATCTATCTTGGTGAATATTTCATTTGAAAAGATTCCACACACTTGAAAATAAATAATGCATCCAAACACTTGAAAAGAACGTGTATCCTGCTGTCGTCAGATCGAACATTCAATAAACGTCATTTAGCTCAAGTTGGTTGATAGTCTTGTCTAGCTCTTCTATATTCTCATTTATGTTATGTTTATTTGTTCTTTTAACTAAGTAGAGAGGGATATTAAAGTCTCCACATATGATTTTCACTTCTATCAGGTTTCCCTTCATGTATTTTGAAACTTTGTTATTGTGTGCACATACAGTTAGGATTATGTCTTTTTGATCAGCTGTCCCCATTATCGTTGGGTAATGTCTTTATCCATGGTAGTGTTCATGGTTCTGAAATCTAGTTTTTCTAATACTAATATAGCCATTTCTACCTTTTTTGGTTATTATTTGCATAGCATATCTTTTTCTATCCTTTTACCTTTAACTTACAAATTATTTGTATTTAAATTGGTTTCTTATAGACGGTGTATCATGTGGTCTTGCTTTTTTATCCAATCAGACAATCTCTGCCTTTTAATTTTGGGTATTTAGTCTATCTATATTTAATGTAATTATTGATATGATTGGAGTTAAATCAATTCATTTATTATATACTATTTATTATACTATATTATTCATATTGTTCCATCTGTCTTTTGTCTACTTTTTTGCATCAAAATTATATTGTATGATTCCACAATTATATGCTATGTTATATCCACTACTGGCTTACTAGTAATACCTCTTTTATAACTTGTTTCACTCTTACTCTATGGATTACCATATACATCATTAACCTATCAGAGTCTACTTTCAAATAATATTAGGCCACTTTAAGTATAGTGTAAGAACTTTGCAACACTGTCTTTCCATTCTCATCCACCCATTCTTTGAACTATTTTTGTCACACATTTTACTTCTATGTATGTTATAAACTCCAAAATTCATTGTTACTATTTTGCTTTAAACAGTGAATTTTCTTATAAAACAATACAACATAAGAAAAATTGTTTTATATTTACCTTTGATTTTATTATTTCTCGAGCTGTATATTTCTTTGTATAACACGAGAGCTCTTCATTTCCATCTAGTATCATTCTGCTGTCTCAAGAACTTCCTTTAACGTTTCTTGTTGTGCAGGTCTCCTGGCAGTAAATTCTCTTAGCTTTTGTTGTCTGAAAAACATTTTTATTTTGCCTTCACATTTGAAAGACATCTTCACTGAGTTCTGAGTTCACCTTTTTTTTCTTTCAGTACTATAAGGATGTAGCTCCATTGTCTTCTGGTTTGCCTACATTCTGACAATTATTAAATATTATATTAATAAATATATTAATATCATTATGTAATTAATATGATTGCTATCATATTAATATGAGAGTAAGAGAGTAATGCAAGTACTTTTCCCTCTTCTCAAACAAGGGAAGCACCTTAGAACACTTCAACTTAAATTACTCACCTCCTAAGTTGTACACTATTGTTTTTACATATTTTAATTCTCTCTATATTTTTAAACCCCACAAAGGCATTATAATTTTTATGGTCAACATTTATTTAGGTTTATCACATATCACCCTTTATATTGTTCTGCATTCATTCCTGTGTCTCTGGGTTTCCATGTGGTATCATTTTCCTTTTACCTGAAGAACACCCTTTTGAATGTTTTTTTAGTTAGGTCTATTGGTGACAAATTCTCCAGTTGTTGTTTGTCTGAAAATGTGCTTATTTTACTTTCATTCATGAAGAATGCTTTTGCTGGATATAGGAATCTAAGCTGGTTATTTTCTTTCAGCAATTTGATGAAAGTATTACATTATCTTATGGATTCCATGTTTCTGCTGAGAAAGTAATGTTAGTCTTATTATTGCTTCTGCCTTGTTCTCTTTCTTCCCTCCTTCTAGGACTCCCATTGCATATGTGTTAGTCATTTTCACTGTATCCATTATGTTTCTTATGCTTTTTCTAAATTGTCCATTCTACTGTGTCTGAATATTTTCTGAATATTTCTCCTCTGTCTGAATGTTCTGAATATTTTCTTCTAAGCTAGCTTCAAGTTTATTAATTCTCTCTTAAGCTCTAATCTCTTTCTAAACCCATAGTTTGAGTACTTAATGTCAGTTATTGTATTTTTCAATTCTACAACTTTCTGTGTAGTTACTTTTTTGATAACTTCCAGCTCTCTGCCAAAATTCCCAATCTTTTCTTTTCATGAACATATTATACGTAGTTTAAAATTCATGTTAGATAACTTCATTATCTGGATCATTTGTGGGTCTGCCACTATTATCTGTAATTTCCCTCATTTAAAAAAAAATCATGTTGACTCTGGGGCTGGCCTGGTGATGCACTGGTTAGGTTTGCACGTTCTGCTTCAGTGGCTGGGGGTTTGCCAGTTGGGATCCCGGGCGCGACCTATGCACTGCTTGGCAAGCCATGCTGCAGCAGGCATCCCACATATAAAGTAGAGGGAGATGGGTACAGATGTTAGCTCAGGGCCAGTCTTCCTCAGCAAAACAGAGGAGGATTGGTGGCAGATATTAGCTCAGGGCTAATCTTCCTCAAAAAAAAAAATCATGTTGACTCTTTAAATTCATGTTTTTTTAACTTATATGCATGACACTGATGTGAAAAATTTTACAGATAGTTTGAGGCTCTGGATGATGCTATCTTTTTCTCAGGAAGGTTCATATTTGCTTCTGGCAGGTAGATAGGAGCACTATCAATCCCAGCTGAACTTAATTCAAGCATAGGTTGAGATAATTCAAAGTTGGGTCAGAACTGATCTATTTCTAGTTCATACTTCCTCGCAGGATGCAGCCCAACTCAAACCCGAGAGATCTGCTATGGCTGCCTCTCTTGGTGAGCCAAGACTTGAATTTGTCCTCCTAGCCCCTGGTCAGCTCTTAGCCTCCTCTTCTGAACTGCAGATGTTTTCTAGGGAAAAGTGTTCATGAATGCCTTGCTCACTTCTCTGGGTTCCCTTTTTTGGATGGTAGCCAAGTAATCTCTCACCGCTTTGGTAGCTCTCCCTTGCCTTCAAATTATGTATACATATTTTTCCAGCTTTTGTATTTGTTTTCAGTGGAAAGGTTTCTCCAAATTTCCCTCTGTCATCACTGGAAGTAAAAGTCCACCCACACCCTCAAAGAAAGAAACAGGCCAAGCACTTTGACCCCGTCTCCAGGACCTGAGTCAAAGACATTGTTCTTAGTGCCACTCTTCTGAATTACTGATAGTCTGACGAACCCAAACACTGAACTCTCTGGACTCTGACCTGAGTCAAAGACATTGTTCTTAGTGCCACTCTTCTGAATTACTGATTGTCTGACGAACCCAAACACTGAGCTCTCTGGACTCTGACCTCAGACTTCCTGAGATCAAATCTGCACTCTTAGCTGTGTGTCCATGGGCAAGTTACTCAACTTCTTTATGCCTCTCTTTCATCACTTGTAAAACATATATAATAGGGTTGCTATGAGGACTAAATGACTATGTTAACATAATGATCTTAGATTGGTGTCTAGCATATAGTAAAAGCTCAAAAAAATTAGCTTTTAATATTCTTTACTTGATTAACCTAGGGATACAGCTTAAAATGTGAGCTTAGCTTCTTTTATTTCCAGATTGGATGAAAATCAATGACAGTTTATGTAGTAAGAGACTCTGATTCAGGAGATTAAGTATCTAAACCACAGATAGGCAAAGAAGATGAAACTATTTTCTCAAAGTATATGACCTAGATTGCAGAGGAATTGTTCTAGAATGCTTTATGATGTCTTTTAGTAGTATGGTAATGACAAATTATATGCAGGGAACTCAGTTTGCGCGTCTGCAAATAGGGTTATTACAATGCCTGCTGTGCCTGCTTCACATGGCTATTATAAAGTCACGGCTGTGAAAGTACTTAAAAAAGTGTAAAGTGCAATGGGAATACAGGTATGATTTCTGTAATTATGTATTAATGCCACCTATCAGAAAATTCCTGGACCTTCTTATTTAAAATAGGAAGATCAGAAGTCAAATTTTAAGAAGTGTGTGTACTGGGGCACGTGCACACACACGCACACACACACAGGATTTGCTTGCTGAAAAGAGAACGAAATGTCTGCCAGCTGGTTTAAATCTTTCACTTGAATAGCTCTGCCCCAACAGTCCCCGTGGCCAGCAGCTCGTCTTACAGTGGCTGAAGTAGAGCCAGACAGAGTCTTCACTTATTGGAAGCTGATGGGCCTGAAGCAGGAAACTCAGTTGTTGTAACATTCTCACTCTTCCCCAGGGGACAGCAGCTGTCAGTGGAGTAATGAGAAAGAGGAACAAAGATGAGAAAGGACCAGCAGTTATTTGTGAGGCTGTGGCCATCCCTACCCCACCCCAAACCACCAGCTGAGGGGAGGGATGTTCAAAGAACCAAATTTTCCATTCCTCAAAGCCAAACAAGCGCGGAGAATCAGCCGAGCCTCTCTAAATTGGTGCCTGATGGGGGAATAAAAAGCTGAACCCGCTGAAAGGCCGCATCTGTTAAATGAATCTACAGCCTGAGAACCAAATCAAAACAGATGTGTTCAATCAGCAGGGATCCCTCCCTCGGAGAGACACTTCTACCTCCGTGTCCTACGTAAGTCTCATCTCTCTGCCAGATCTGGTCAGGTTACGAAAACCATGTTCTTCCATCAGGGACTCCGATGGTCTCTAGAGCCCAACCTTCCTCACGTCACTTACTTACATCATGTCAGAGAGCCCAGCACACTCCCAGCCTGAAGCCATCAGTGAAAGGGCAAACTCAGGGACGGAGGCCAGTTAGACTCAGAGGCTCTCATTCCCCCAGTCTCCTTCCTCCCAGGTTCCTGTCCATGAGCTCGGCAGGCTCTGCTCTGCCACCAGTTGGGTCAAGAATATAAGTCCTGGCCATCCTCCAAGGCCTGGCTCAGCTGACACCTCTAGAGGCTTCCTCAGTCTCCCAGGACAAGCCTGTCACTTTGCCTCTTTCCACAACATTTCTGTGAAAACTTCTACCAGAGAGCCCCAGGGATCTACCAGTTGGCCTCAGGGAGTTGTGAATTCCCTGCAATTTTATGCATATTTTTGTATATGGGTATTTGTACACTTTTTCTCAGGAGAAAAAGAATCAACTTTTATCAGGTTTCAGAGAGGTCTGTACCCTAAAAATGTCTAAGATGAATACGAATACAACTCTACTACAGTATCACCTTCATAGTACAGTGTGTGCTGTAATGACAGTTCCAAGACTGTCTCCCTGCTAATCTAGAGAAATCTCAAGGGCGATGCACGAGGGTGTGGCCTAGAAGATAGTGCTCGCTAAATACTGGTTAGATCAATGTTGGGTAAATAACATGGCTCAGCTCTTGGAAAGACTGGGCCAGCAGGATTTGAAAGGCACCAAACTCAGCCTTTTCCAGTGTCAAGGGAACTTGAAGCAACACAAAGACTCCCCCCAAACACACCTCCACATGAGTGCAGATGCACAAGCCTGACTGGCTATGGCCACCTCAGAGTCCCCCATCCCCAAATCCACACCCCCAGAGCAGGGCTCTTCTAGAAGCCCAGCAAGCTCTATGAGGTGATCAGTCATGAGTCATAAAAGGAACTGCAGACCCCTAGAATCCCTCCCTTACCACCTTTGCTCTTTGAACATCTCAATTTGCCAGTCCCCACTCCCACTTTGCCCCATCTTGCTCCAAGGCTGGCAAACTTTGCTGGAGAAAACCACAAAAGTACTGATGGAGCTGTCTGCCACTTGTGTCTGTCTTGGCCTGGACCTCAGTGGCATTAGTCATCTGTATGAGGTGAGCACTTCACAGCACCCAACCTGTAGAAGTTATTTTAACTCCTATGTCTTCTCTCCATTTCCCTCGCTCTGCCTAAGTGGTCACTGGGTTAGCTACATTGAGTTTCCTCAGATCTCCTCCTCCACCTGAGAATCTTTACCATCCCTCTGCAGGTCTCCCCTCATGCCAGGTGATCTCTCTAACTTACCAAGGCTAATCTCCTGCATGTCTTTTTAACATTTTAAATATATATAAAAGTAACTAAAATATTAAAATGAGTCCCCATATTTCCATGACCTAGATTTATCTCACATTTTCCATATGTTTTTGTTCCCTTTTCCTGCTGAAATATTATAAAGCAAGGTCCACATGTCACATTTACTCTGAATACTTTGGGATATGACTCTAAAATATAAAGACACTTTCTCATACAGCTATAATACCATACTACACCAAAGAAAATGAAGAGCAATTCTTTAATATCATCTAATACCAGTCTACATTCAAATTTCCCTTATTGTCACCCAAAATGTCTTTCACAATTGATTTGCTTAAGACAGATTTCAGACAATGCCCACAGTTTGCATTTAGTTCTTATATCTCTTAAATATTTTTAAAATCTTAGGCTGGCTCCCCAAGCCCCTTTTCTTTTCCCATGCCATTGCCTGCTGGCAGAGATTGTTTAGGATGTCCTATGTGATGCTCCACTTTCTGGATTTGTCTGATTTCTCACAGTGTCATTTAACTCTGTCTTCTGTGCCCCACATTTCCTGTAGATCAGAAGTTTGAAGAGGCTTGATTGGTTCTCAAACACTGGTGGGTATCAGACTCTCCTGGGGAACTTGGTAGAAACAAAGGCCTCAGCCCCAGCCTGCCTCAGGGAGGCTTGGGTTCCACAGTCTTCATTATCTCTTCAGGGTTCTCTGGCACCGTGGCCACAGAGGATGGCATGTGCTCCTTTTATATCAAAACAGGGCACACACATCCTCTGGTCCCACTGTAGTGATATAGTCGTGTGGTGCATCCCGACCTTTTGGTCAACAATGGACCACACATATGATCGTGGTCCCATAAGACTGTACCAAATAGCCTATACCATCTAGGTTTGTGTAAATACACGCTATGATGTTCACACAATAACGAAATCACCTAAAGATGCATTTCTCAGAATGTACACCCGTCATCAAGCAACCACGACTGTACTGATGCTGACTGTGGGTCCAGGTGGTGACAGGCTGAACCCACCAACATCATCTTATGTGCAGCTATGCCTTTCTCCTGTTGTCCCCAGTTCTTCAGGACCTTTTGCCACGAGTTATTTCGACTTTATCTTATTTCTTCAACTTCTCTATCTACTTTCTCTTTCTCTTAAAAAAAAAGGAGAAAAATCATGCTTATTCTATAATAAGCATGGTTTAGAATGTGGCTTAGAATAGTAAAGAAATGGGTAAAACTTAAATGTCCAAGTAGAGAATTGATTATAGACTTTATTGAATAAAATCATTTGCAGCCGCTAAAAATTACGTCATACAAAAATATATGAAGATATGAAAAAATGTTCCTAGTAAAATTTTAAATAAAAATAAAGCTACAAAACAGACATATAAATACAAAGTAGTCATATCCTGTATAGCTATATCATTTTTGTAAAAACAATTTTACTTATAACAGAAATACTATAAATGCCTGTGCCTAGAAAAAAGGGCAAGATATCATTAGTTGAGAATTTTTTTTCTGAGTAAGATTTTCCCTGAGCTAATATCGTGCCAATCTTCCTCTATTTTCCTTTTTTTAAGTATGTGGGCTGCCAGCACAGCGTTGCCGCTAACAGAGTGTTGTAGCTCCGTGCCTGGGAACTGAGCTTGGGCCGCCAGAGCGGAGCGCGCCGAACTTAACCACTAGGCCACCAGGGCTGGCCCGAGTTGAGATTTTATTTGGGTAATGGGATTAGGCAGGAATTTTATTTCTGTCTTTGGGTTTTCTATAATTTCCAAATCTTCCAAAATGGGCACAAATTAATTTTGTAAACAGAAAACAATATATTAACTAAAACAACAGAAAACATTTCTTTTCTTGATCTAGTGTCCCTTGCAAGTTAGCATCCAAATTATTTACAGTCTTTCACCCTGGCATTTCTTAAATGAATTGTTGACACTTTTTTCCCTACACTAAGTACCATTTATTCATCTGGTAAACCTTCATAATCTGTTTTCAGTCAGACAGACTACTGATGCTTCTCTCTTCAAGCCGTGCTCTGCCATCTAATCTCTGCTCTCACCTGGACCTCTCGGCAGCATTTGGAAGTGTTGGCATTGTTAAATTCTTTCTCTTTCTTGAGACAGCCTCCTCCCTGACTTCCCACAGGATTGCTCGTTTTCCTACATTTACTGAGGACTTGATATGTGCCTGGCAGTGTTCTAGGTGCTGGGGTACATCAGTCAAAAGAAGCAGAAGGAAACCTCTGACTTGCGGAGTTTATGTTCTGGTCAGGGGAGAGAGGAGGAGGGATGAGACAAAACAAACAACAAGCATAATAAGTGAGCAAGTTATATGGTATTGCGGTATTGCAGGAAAAGGAAAATGAGGTAAGAGGAATCAGCATTCGGGAGGGTGCTGGGCAGCCTGCGGGCATTCTAACTGGGGGGCGGGTAAGCCTCATTGTGAAGACGGCCTAGGAGCAAAGACTTGCGTGAGGTGAGGGGAGTCTCCAGGCATCTCCAGGGAATTAGGGAAGGAGTAGTCCAGGCAGGCAACATTTGGTGCAGAGGAACAGCCCGGAAGAGCCTGGAAGCCTGTATGGTGAGGTGGGCGTCTGGGAGAGCAGTGGGAGGTGAGGCCTCAGAGGGGTGATCTTGGAAGCTTACGCCAAGACGGGCCTCTTACTCTGAGAGAACTCCAGAGATGCTGAGGGCACTGAGAGGAGCTATGGCAGAATCCGACTTCCGCATTGAGGGTAGACAGTAGAGGGTGTTTGGGCAGAAACAGGGAGACCTGTGAGGAGCCTCTGCAAGTGATGGATGTGCAAGGTAGCAGTGGAGGTGAGAAGTGCCAGGATTCTGATTTTAGGTTGAGGACAGAGCCCACGCCATATCACTCAGTCCTTTGCTGCCGCCTCCTGTTCCTGTTCCCTAGGAACTGGCTCTCTTCTCTTTCTCTCTGTGCTCCATCCCTGGTAAGCTTGTCTACTTGGGCAGCTTGCCTAATTTCCCACAGTCAGGCAGGGCAGGCCTCTCCTCTTCTTCCAGCTCTGAGCCACATTCCAAGATTCCTCAGGTGGAATGCCATGACCAATCTTTCTAACTCTTGGCTGTAGTTTCAAACGAAGAACTTAGGTAGCTGGTTCCCAGTCCCTGAGGAAGTCAGGACAGCTCTGTCCTGCCCTAGGAACAGACTGGGTCCTCTTATTCCCACTTAGAATAAGGAAGACAATATCTCACAAAGTACATTCATATCAAGTATCCTATTATTTAATTTGATTCCAACAGTAACCCTGGAATATAGGCATGGCAGGTACAATTACACCCAGTTATGAATTAGATAACTAACAGATTGGATGACTTGTTCCATGATGGTGGCAGCAAATAGTAGAGATGGGACTAAAACTCAAGTCTCCTGGCTCCTCATCAACGGTACCTGCCATTCAGTCTCTGAGAATCCTGGGGCCCTTGTCTGGCAAGGACCATCATAAAGCAAAATTAAGAGCATCCTAGTTCTGGCAAAGAAGTAACTGGGAAACCAAGCAAACTTCTCAGGGCTGGTCAAAATTGCCCTGACGCTCAGGCTCAGATAGAGTTCTTCCATAAAGCTCCCCAGCTTGGGCCATCTCTCCTCAGCCTGCTCCCCCAGGAATGCAAGACCTCGCCAGCCCCAATCTATCCATAGTCTATGCCAGGTTTGTCTATGGCAGGACACTATCCTGCCACCACCAAGGCCCATTTTCCATGCAGCACTCTTTACTTTCCCTTTAAGAGAAGGAAATGAGATACCAGCTCAAGTTTTACTCCAGGAGTTCAGCGTACAGACAGACTGCCCCTGGCTGGGGAGCCAGGATGCTCTGCGGCTGTTAATGGCCTTCAAACTGAATGGACGATGAAGGTTGACTGAGATACTATACTTAGATTATAATCAATTTGGAATTTAAAATGGGGAGAAAACTTGGGTGTTTCTAGCTGTGCAAATCAGAGGCTGCCTTAGGGCGGTGGTTCCTTCTCACATTCCCATCAAAACCATGTACCTGTAAAAAGTCAGCTTGGGGCTGGCCGGGTGGTGTGGAGGTTACGTTCGCACGCTCTGCTTTGGCCGCCTGGGCTTCAGCGGTTTGGATCCGGGCACAGACCTACGCACCACTTATCAAGCCATGCTGTGGCAGGTGTCCCACATATAAAATAGAGGAAGATGGGCACAGATGTTAACTCAGGGCCAATCTTCCTCAAAAAAAAAAAAAAGTCAGCTCCATTCCACCACAGCGGCCTCTTTGACTCATTTTCCATGTTCCAATAGATTAATGATCTGTTGGTGGCAGGGAGGGGAACTTGTGAGATAGTTCTTGGGGTCGTCTGGGCTCTCCTCTCCCCAGGTGCTGCCTTCTGTGCCATAAAAGTAAACACTCAAGTGCTGGGTGGGCTCTTGTCTCATTGGACTCAGCCTCAGTGGCGGGTGGTCCTCCTGGGGAGGTGGTGGGGCTTCCACTGACATGCAGAGCAACTGGTGGTGAAGCACTGGCCAGGAGGCCCTGGGCTCTTCTGGGGAGGGTGGAATCACCCAGCTCCTGATCACAGCATGGGGCTGACACTATAACTACTATGTCTCTAAGGGACCTCCAGAGGAAGGATGTCCCTTTTCCCTCAGCCCAAATGGCATACTTGGCACTTTCTAGAACTGGAGAGACTCAAGTGGGAAGATAACCTTTTCTAGCCCCTTACAGAATTCAATAAAAGTGCTCTTCTTAAGTGTTGAGACCATAAAGTCAGAAATAGCTCTGAGGTTTGTGGTCTAAAAGGTAGGGATAATATGAAAACAACAAAGATGTAAACAGATGTGCAAAGGCTGTGGCTGGAGGTCTGAGTGTTCTGGGATGAGTCAGCAGAGTGAGGTCATGTGTAATGTGAAATGTGAAAATGGAGGTGAGACAGCTAGGGAGACCCTGTTTGGAGAACATTGGCAGAGTGAGTGTACAGCCAGGATCAACTTGGCAGTCAAAATTGCTAACAAGAACCGGGGCAGGATTCCAGCCAGAGATCCACTGGTCATTAACAACTCCTCAGCTAACTGAGAGGCAGCCACAAAAGTTGTATGAGAGGTAACCCAAAAGTTATTTGGAATTGATTCCTTAGGAGGAGAACATCTTTCAATGACAGAAAGATTTAGATTTAAATTTAGAAATGCTTAAGAGAATCAACCCATAGTAAGGATATATTGTAGTTAAGGTACTGAGAGGCAATTTTCCATGGGTTTCTCCTATTTCCGCATCTCTTGTGAGCAGATGCACAACTGCCTTTGTTCTGGACTGTCTTTTCAAGGATGTTTGATAAACAGCTTCAGAAAACAGAGACAGATTGTCCCTCCAAAACAAAGGGCAGTTTTGTTTACTGTCCAGTACGATAAACACAGTGTCTCCTCCACAGCAAAAGTCAAGCAGACTTGCTGCCCATTAGAAAAGATTCAGGTTCCCTAAGCTCAGGGCTCCTCTCCTGCAACCCACTGTGTGTGCAGGCATCACCTGGCCCTCTTCACACCACGCTTGGGTATTGGGACTTGGGGAACTGGTGTAAATGCTGATACTATTGCTGCGAGTGACAAAGTCTTCTGTCTCTGATCCAGGAGTCTTGTGTCTTTTGCCAGCATTTATCAAACCCGTTAGCTTAAAAGTAGGCTAAAATTCAGACTCTCCACAATTCTTGACATAAGTATTCTGTTCATATTTACTATTTAAGATCTTGCAGTGCTTAAGAGATTTTGGCATATGTAAGTAATAAAATAGTTTTTTGATTCCATATTAAAAGTAATTGATTTAAACTTGTGCTTGTTAATTTGAAATTTACTAAGTTTATAAACAGTAAAGGAACATTTAAGAGGACCTAAATTCATCCTGTTTATAATTGTAATTAATTAGATTTACAAAATTACCTAAGGTTTGGTTTATCCATCAGACAAAGTACCTTAAAAAGGAAATAAAGTGCATTAAGTTTATAAATCCTTATTTTAAATGTTTGAAATAGTTCAATAAGTCAGTTTGTAATTGAGACCCAGCTTTTAGAATGCCTTAAATTTTTTTGTTAACAATCTTAGAACGATTTCCCCTTCCACCTAGGACAGAGAGAGCTTGGAAGAGTTTCTTCTCCTCCCCTAACAATAAGAGTATGTAAAAAAAAAAAAAAAATGATAACTTTTCTTGAACTCACCAGAGAACTGATGTCACAGTGCAATTAAGGATCCCTCTGCCTTCTTTAAGTCTTTGAGGGGGCATTCTAACCCAGAATGAAACATTACATCTGATTTTCTCTCTTAGCTGGAATGGGGAAGTTTCAGGAGTTTCCCCTTGGCTTTTTATAGCTTTAAGGCTCTTCCTCCATAAGAGCGTTCTTCCAGCTATTAAGCATGTCCATCCCAATTATAAACTCAGGGACTAGGGAAATGAACAGCATGTAGGGGTGTGGATCCATTGGACTCACTATCAGATGGATTTGAAGCCAGGACTTCCCCACATCAATAGGAGGGCTGTGATGGCATTTTGGGTCCTGTGGTATTGGTTTCAGCTCAAATGTTCTATCCAAAGCTCTTCAAAGATCTGAGTCATTCTCTTGCCTTAGGAGAAATGGCCATAGGTCCTTTTCGTGGCAGATGATGGGACTAATCACTACTGTGCATGCTTGCTGTGACATTGCAGGGCCATTCCTCAAGACACCCACCCTGGCTCTCCTTCAGAAGACTGGCTCTGGCTCTGACATCTGCCTCAGGTCTGGAAACTGAGAAAACGATCATGATCTTTCACTACAGCAGCTGACATCAGTCTTTGGCTCACCTCCTCTTGACACAGTTCAGGCAACACATTCCAATCTTACTGCTAGGAACACCACGGTTGCTTAGTAACTGCTCCCTGGTTCCTCCAAATAAGGGTCCAGGTTGCTGTTGCAACTTTTCTGCTGTTACAATCATCTGTCCACCTTGCCTTTGATGATTAAGTGCTGTCAACTGTGCTGCGCTCTTCCTGAAGCCTATCATCCTAAATGTCATCCCCAACACTGTGGAAGCCTGGACCCACGGCAGCCTAGAAAGGACAATCACCCGGAGCTTCTCAACAATGCGGGTGGCTCCCTCACTGGCATATTCCTTATTTTACTAGTAAAGAGTGTGCTTTCTGGGTTCTCTGAGAGACTGGTTAATTGGTAGGTTCTCTGGTCTCATATGATAAATCTATTTCTGTATGCCTATCTCACTGAACATTCTAGCCCTTCTGCTGCCAAGGCAGTTCTGGCATTAACATCTCATTTACTCGAGGCCATCATTATTTCCAAGTTGTAGGTCATTATCTCAGTAGCAGAGTAGGACTGGCTCTAGGTGTCCTCACCAGCATGCTAAATCTTGAGTCATGGGAGAGTGCCCACATATCAATAAACTTTCCGTTTTCCAGCGTTATCTTTTCTTCCTAGTCCAGTACTTTCAAGATTCCTTCCCAGTTGTGGCCTCCTGAATCATGTTGGTGCGTGTTAGCTGGGTTCTATGGCCCTTTCCGAAGCAAGGACAGCACTTCTCCATACTGAGACATGCTAGGCCTAATTATGGCCTAGAACAGGGATTGGCAAACTATGGCCTATATATACATAGGTCAAATACAACCTGTTTTTGTAAATACAATTTTGTTGGAATCCAGCCACACCCATTCATTTACATATTATATAGCTGATTTTGTGATACAGTTGATGAGTTGAGTAGTTATGACAGAGACTGTATGGCTTGCAAAGCCTAAAATATTTGCTATCTGTCCCTTTACAGAAAACGTTTGCTGACCCCTGACCTAGAAGCTGTGAGGGCTGGTGGAGGAAATCTTGTGAAGGGCAAGTATCATTTTGTAAAGCTCTGCCTCAGGTGAGACCTCTGCATGATCTTGGGGCAAAGGGAGGCTGCTGTCCTCTGCAAGGAGTGGGCCTCTTCTGCAAGCCCAGAATTCCAGGGAATCTGAGGAGTGAAAGTTCTCAAGCACATCTACCTAGATGTCCCCATTTCAGGTCCTTGGGTCCCATTCCTCTTTATCAGACCCTTGACTTTGGCATAGGATACTTGCTGGGACCATAAATGCAGACTTTGCTAACTTTTATCATATCCTAAGCCTAATTTTCAGCAGGATGTGTCATCCAGCTACAGCAGATGACAGTCCTTTTACATGCGCCACAGAGGCCTTCTGGCTTCTAATTTGGTGCCTACTTTGATGGTTGGCTGACTTGAGCCTACAGTCTTCCTTCAGTGCACTGATGCACCTAACCATCCCCAACCATTTCAACAATGCTTTTAATTACCATTGCCACCATACCTCTCAAATGTTAGTGATATTGTGTCAGCCAGTGCATCTTCTGGCAGCACATCCCATCCTGTACCAGTCAGGCTCAAGTCAGGAATCATAAACCACACCAGTTATTTTTACAGAGAGAACTTAATATAGAGAATTTTAAAGCAGGTATTGAGGGACTGGACAGGTAAAAAGGGAACATTGAGACCAACCATCCTGGCTTGCCCAGAACTATGCTAGTTTTAGCACTGAGAGTCCCGCAGTCTGGGAACCCCTGAGGCCCCCCTCACTGCATATCACAGACGTAGTAATTGCAGGAAGAAACTAAGACCCCAGGACGGAGAACATAGGGGAGAGTTTTGTCTGAGAAGAGGGCACCATCTAGTTGGTAGTGGCATCCCTGAGGGGATGCCATGAAGCTGGCTCTGGGAAAAACCATTAATTGGAACTAAATATTGCTTTGGAACCAATTTCACCACCAGAGTGAAGAACAATTCCTGGAGTGACCCTGACACCAGTGGGAAGCAAACAGGAAGAAGCAAATCCCTTCTTCCTCCTCCAGCCTCCAGTGTCCCTCCAGCATCCTCAGGGCCTCCTAGAGCCTAACAGGGAGCAGCTGCAGAGTGGAAATATGTGGTGTTCAGAGTCTTAGCTCCAACACCACATAGTAGGGGTTACCAGGCTGAGCTGCAGTTGCTTAATCAGCAGCACACGTCCCAGTTATTCACAGGAGAAGAGAGTCTTCATAACTGTGATGCTAAAGCATGCCAGGAGGATATTATCACCCACTCACCACTAAGAACCAGCTCCTTGTTGCCACCTGAGCAGGAAATGATCCAAGACTGAGGATCTGCTGCCTGGACCCCTTCTAATACCAACTGTCTTAATGTGGGTTCCCAGAAGCCAACCCTGAGGCAAGGATTTGAGTGAAGTGGTTTATTTGGGAGGTAGAGGGACAAATAAAGTGTGTGTTGCCAGCCAGCTACTACCATGGGTGACTGCAGGGAAGCTCTCGCCTCCAGCACAGCAGCAAGTACCTCACAGGCTTTCGAGCTTGGTGAGGTAGTCCCAGGCAGATCACAGGGAGACAGGGGTGCACTGTGCCTGCCATAGCACTGGCCACAGCTGTGGTGAGGTGGCTGTTGGTGGCACATAGCGCCTACCACCTCAGAGGCAGGAGGACAGACATAAGGTCTGTGGTCTGCATGAGTGAGGCCCTGAAGGGCCGAATGAATAAGGAGAACACGGCAGGTGGAGGCAGTGTCATGGTTTGGGTTCTCCTAGAAGTAGCCCCTGAGAAGGGACTCAAGCACAGCTTGCTTCTTTGGGAGGTGAAGGAAAACATCATAGAGGAGCAGTGAAGGGAGACAGGAAGGGAAGGACGCCAACACAGAGTGTATCCCACCAGCCCCGGCGGGTGCTTCTCAGACTCAGGAGATGGTGGAGAGGAGAGGCTGTGGTAATCATGTGCAGGGTTTGAGGACTGCTCCTGTCCTGCTTACCTGGGGGCATAGAGACCTTCTGTGGATACAGAAAAAGGCCTCAGGCAAGGAGATGCAGCTGCTGCCAGCTGGATGTGGTCTTGGGCACCCTGAGTGGAAGATACTGGGCCTGCAGGCAAAGCACCCATGGCTTCTGCTCCGGGGAGGGGAAGAACAACAGACAGCTAGACTCCAAAAATAGTGACGCCCCCCTCATGCCCCAAGGTCTCTGCTAATGCTCCACATGCGCCACCTCCAGTTCTCCCCTCAAGCCATGGCACACGCACTATCATTATTTTTATTTTACAGATAAGAAAACCGAGGCCCCAAGAGGTTCGACACTCACCCACAGCAGTTACCAAAGCAGATTTGTTCCTAGGTCTCAGCAACCCAGAGCCACATGTTTCAGCACTCTGCCTTGCTGTTGTCCCCCTGCACGCCGCGTGGGCTGGCGGACACACACACACCTCTGTCTGCCCTGGGTGCCAGGTCGGGGGCAAGGCCTGGTGGGCTGCTCCCCAGTGCCAGGCAGGCCTGTCCCCAGATGCTGCATGCTGACTCTTTTCACTGCAGCTGGGCAAGTGGCGCTGGTTTTTCTGAGCAGGAGAAAATACCCCATGTAATGAAGTGTCTCATGAGCTTTCCTTCTCTGGTTATTTAGCAAGTCCAGGAAAAGAGCAAATTCTGCCCCAAATAGACCACCCTCTTGCTAGAAGTGGTTTGTGCCAATGGTGCCAGACCCGGGGAGACTTGACTTCTCGGGATTCTTCTGGCTCTTTGACTCCCACATTCTATAACGTTTGGGGATGATAGCTCCACTGATTGTTTGGGGAGTGGTTAAGAAAAACACAGTCCTCCTGTGTTTTTCCTTTATTACTCACACAGAACACCTCACTTCTGACACTTCTGGTCACCAAATGTATGGGAGTTTTTCCCACACCAAGTTTTTCTGTAACACCAGCTGGGTGTCCTACAATTTAACTCAATTTCAACACTATCTACCTAGAGATAGTGTCATATCCCACAGGTTAAGGGCCCAGTCCCCCAGTTCAGATGCCAATCACAAGTAGCAGGTCCCCAAGTCACCCACAACTTCTGTCCGACTTGGCTATAAATCAGAGGTTTCCATGACCTCCTCCCCCTTGGATTTGATTATTCGCTAGAACAGCTCACAAAACTCAGGGAAACCACTTACTTATATTTGTCAGTTTGTTAAAGGAAATAGTAAAGGATACAGATGAACAGCCATATGAGGAGACACATAGGGCGAGGTCTGGGAGGGTCCCAAGTGCAGGTGCTTCAGTCCCCGTGGAGTTGGGGTACATCACCCTCCATTATGTGGATGTGTTGCCAACCTGAAAGCTCCCTGAACCCCATACTACTGGGATTTATGGAGGCTTCCTCGTGTAGAAAGGATCACTTAAGTCCATTTCCAGCCCCCCTTCCCTGTCTAGAGAAGTGAGGGGTGGGGCTAAAAATTCCAAGCTTCTAACCATGACTTGGTCTTTCTGGTGACCAGCCCTATCCAGGGCCCACCCAGAGTCTGGGACAAAAGATGCTCCTAGTGCTCTTATCACTTAGGAATTTACACGGGTTTTAGGAGCTCTGGGTCAGGGACTGGAGATGAAGATCAGATACATATTTCTTGCTATAAATCACAAGATCACAGGGAGCAGATAACACTAATGTCCCTCTTAGATAAGACACTTCAGTCCCTCCCTCAATATCTGTCTACAAATTGGTGAGACTACTCAGTGTGTAAGGACAAGGAGGTCTCAAACCTACTTGATCGAGAGAATTCTTTTTTTTTAATAACTGACTTTTTGGGGCCAGCTCCATGGCCGAGTGGGTTAAGTTTGTGTGCTCTGCTGCGGCAGCCCAGGGTTCAGATCCTGGGAGCGGATGTGGCACTGCTCATCAGGCCATGTTGAGGCGGTGTCCCACATCCCACAACCAGAAGGACCTGCAACTAAGATATACAACTATGTACGGGGGGGCGAGGGGTGGTTGGGGAGATAAAGCAGAAAAAAAAAAAAAGAGTGGCAACACTTGTTGGTGCAGGTGCCAATCTTTACAAAAAAAAAAAACAAACTGACTTTTTTTTTTTGGTGAGGAATATTGTTCCTGAGCTAACATTTGTGCCAATCTTGCTCTGTTTTGTATGTGAGATGTTGCCACAGCATGGCTTGATGAGCAGTGTGTGGGTCTGAGCCCCGGATCTGTAACCAAGAACCACAGGCCGCTGAAGCAGACCATGCAAACTTAACCACTGCACCACCAGGCAGGCCCTGATCTAGAGAATTCTTGATGATTCTTTTTGTTTTTTATTTTCTTAATGGTCTATTATGGAATAATTAAAACATGCACAAAAGCAGAGAAATAGTAAAATTAACCCCCATAAGCTCATCACTCAGCTTTGGTCATTATCAACTAATGACCACTCTTACTTCTCTCCACACTGCCCCATCCACAGATTATCTAGAAGCTACTCCAAAAATTATATCATTTTTGATGCTCTTCTAAAAGTATTGATTCCTAAGCTACTCCCCCCCTGAATTTTCTGATTCAGTGAGTCAGGAGTGGGGCCTGAAAATCTATAGATTTTTTCAATTTCCCAGGTTTGGGAATCTATAGTACAAAGAAATGAGCATGGGCTTTACAGTGAGGAGGTCCTAGTTTGACTTCTGGCTTTGATCAAGCTATATAACTTTTGGTGAAAACTTAAAATTTTCTGACTTTAGACTCTTTGTCTTGAAGAATCATTAGTTCTGTGAATTTGTGATCGACTAAGATCCTCTGATGTTTTTCACATTAAATAAATGCTATCAAATCTAGTGTCCCTTCCCTTGTCTCCATGTTTGGGTGGGAATGGGGGCTTGGTTATTTGTAAGCTATCCTGCTTCATGGTGGTTGTGTCTACAAAGTCTCCCCAACTTTCATTCTTCACGCCCATGCCATGACCAGCTCACCCCTGCCACTGTGTCCCCTTCAGTCCCACTGTAGCCTCCCTCACTGTTTGTGCCAATCCTCCCTTCCCAGCTCCCTGGGGAACTGAAGGGCTGAACCTGCCGGTGAATAGCAGTCTGCAATCACAAAATGCTTGGGCCTGGAGTAAAACTTGCATTTGGTCCAGGTCGCTGACCACTTTTTCCAACCAAAACCAAATTCCTAATTTCTGTAGTTGGCATTCAGTCACTTAATGCTCATGAAAAAGAAAGCAGGCTTCACTGAATTGAAAAACAAGAACTTTGCTAGCTTTTGGTGTCTCAGCATTTTTCTAAATGAAGATTGCAGCTAATTACAATGAATAAAGTTCTTTTTTTTGGTCTTGTTATTTAATTAAGTAGAGTTCAGAGGGAAGGAAAATAAACAAGACAAGCAAGTTGGGACCCACATTTAAACTAGAACGAGAAAGGATTCCTGAGGCAGAACGTCTCTTACAACAGAGCAGAGCTTCCCTTAGTGAACATCGCCCGGACAAAGTGTGTTCTCAGTTGTTTTCTGGAGTTAAATGCAAGCTTTCTCAGAGACGACTGATAGCAGAGGCAGACCCTGGGAAGCACAGTTCTGAGAGACGCTTACCTTTGGTGGAAATTTGGGAAACTAGCATATGACAATTAAAAGGAACCTCAACAGCCTCGTTTTATCCCTGAAAAACAGAAGCTAAAGAGGCGACATTATTTACTCAAAGTCACAGAGCTGGCTGGTAGAGGAGCGCAAACCCACATCCCAGGTGCCTAACGGGGGCTGTTTCCATCGGGAGGTTTCAAGATGCTGATTAAAAGCACGGATGTTGGAGACAGTCAGCCTGGGTTCAAAGCCCGGCTCTGCCCCTTCCTGGCTATCTGATTTGGGGTCTGTATCAGTCAGGGATCCAGTAGGAAACAGATGGCAGCAGGTAACAAATTAGGATAATTGGAGAGGCTGTTTACAAAGGGATCCATTCATGTGGGCAGGGCTAGGGGAAACCCATGGCTAGTGCAGAAACCTAGCACTGGCAACAGTGGAGCTCCCGCAGAAGGAATGAGGGCAGAGAGAGGTTACTGGAGCCCAGGAGAGTGAGAGTGCTGAAAGCAGCAGAGTCCTCAGACTGGGAGACACAGACAGCCACGGCCACCTCGCAGGGAGGGACCCAGGGGAACAAGTGCACGACCTCTCCATTCTCCTCACGGCCTAGACTCAAGCAGTCTATGGAACATGGAAGCCTGCTGCCACAATCCATAGAGACCTGGCTCCTACATGGTGGAGGAAGCAGGGCGAGTGGGCTGTGTGAACAAACAGTAACAGTCTGGCACTGTGCCTCAGTTTTCTCATCTGCGAGATGGGACTCATAATGGAACCGACTCATAGTTTGTTGTGAAGATTGAGAACTGAATAGATGCAAAGTGCCTAGAATAATGCTCTCTCTCCTAGATAGATAGATAGCATTGTACTAATAGTATTGTGAGCACTACAGTAAATATATAGTAAGCACTACGTTAGTGTCAGCTGTTGCATCAACTCAGAGGAAGTGATGAGTGTTCCAGTCATAGGAGACAAGGAGGAGAAGAGCTTCACCACCCAAGTGCTGGCAATGATTCTTGGGGCTGAGCAGATGGAGTTCCTTCCTCCCCAGCTCGCCTGCCTTCTCAGAGAGGCCTGAAGTCGACATAGAAGGCACACAGGAACTGAAGAGAAGCCCAAGCACATCGCTGAGCCTGAAGTTGGGAAAGGGATTATACTAATAAGGAGCGACCTTGGGGACTTTGTTCTGAGTCAGGAAAGGAAGGGACAAGTTCCGTCCTAAGCTTCAACATGGGCTGGTCAATGGCTGGGTGAGTGAGGACAGACACGCCCCCATGCTCTGCTGTCAGCCACCCAAGGCCACGGCACTTTCACATCTGGGACCACCTGGCCTCCCTCTAGAAGGGAGGCTAATCCCATTGACTAGGAGATTTTAACACAGGGGATTCCATGTCACTGGGGGGTGTTTTGAGGCACTGGAGAGGAAGAACTGGGCCACCTGTCCACCTAAGGATGAGGACAGGCACCACTGCAGTCTGGACTGAAGTGCTGGGGGCCTGCCTTTGCCCCTCTCAGCTGCGTGGGTAATGGAGGAGAGGGTGCAGACCAGGGTTGGTCTAACATGGATCGTGGCTGCCCTCAGCTCAAAGGGGATGGGGCTTTCTCAGTTTTATTCCCAGGGTGGATGGGCTGTGGGTGGAGAGAGCACAAACGCGCAGAGACACATGCTAGTTATCCCATATGTGATCCCAGAGCAGGCCCCACCTGTGCTTCCCCTGGTGAGGAATAGGAGTTGGAGTGGATGATCCTCAGTCTCATCCCTGGCCAGCCCCAGCATTTTGGGTTACATCTCTTTTGCTGGCTTAAATAGGCAATGGTTCCTAGGTCCTGGAGAGACAGAAGAAGAACATCTCCAAGAAATGAAGAACTCCAAGAACCAGAGACAACGTCAAGAACTCCGGGAATCTGGAGGAGCACAATTAGGGATGCTCAGAAAGCATGCATCAGTTTACCCTGCTCCCCACTCCTCCCAGCTCAGGCCCTGCCCATGTGAGTTGAAGTGCAGGGCCCTGGGTCCATTGGTGGAATGCCTGCTCACGTTTGTACAACAATCTAGTCAACAAGCAACTGTAATGCAGAACATGAGATGGAAAGTGGGCTTCTCTTTTCCTCAGAGCCAGAAGCATCTACTCATGGCCATGTCTCTGGCTCCACAGAGGAGAAAAGCAACACACAACATTGTAGGTTTGCTATAATTTGAATTTTGCCAGGAAAAATCTATCTCTCTATCTATGTCTATCTGTCTATCTATCTATCTATCTATTTCAAGGATTATCTCTGGGTGGTGAAATAGGTAATTTAAATTTTCTTCCCTGTACTTTGTGTACTTACATCTTTTTCCGTGGTGATTCTGAATTAAGCTAATATTCAGAGAACATGAGTCTCCCTCTGCCATCTTCTACCAAGATAATCTCTTGAACCTTCCCTGTGAGCCAAATATCTCATGAACAGCAAGGAACTCCTCCCCCACCTCCCACCCAACCATCACCTCTTTGAGTCATGCAAAAATACCTTCCAGGAATGACAGAAACCCGGTTATCATTTTACTCAAAGAAAACCACAGCTCTGCCTCACCAGGGTCCGCTCATAGTCACAAGCCTCAACACCATGTTCTCTATCACAGCACCTCTCAGGGACTTGTTCTTCTCATCTGTAAAACCAGAAGCAATATCATGTAGCCAAAATTTCAAAAGCTTTCAAAGTCTTTTTCCTTTAATTCTAGAGCCCTCTGGTTTTATCTGGCACATGGCCATCTGACTAGATTCCCCAGCCTGCATTGCAGACCGATGTCAAATTATGACCAAGTCTGAGCAAATGAATGTGAGCAACAGGAATCTTATTAAAGATCACCTTATTCATGACAAGGCCATTTGCCTTGGACAGTCCTCTTCCCCTGAAGGACATGGATATTCTAAGGATCCGGCTTCAACCAGGCACATGAGGACAGAACCCTCAGATGTCGTGGAGCTGCATGACGGAAGAAATTTGGGTCTCTGAAATGACATTGTGGAGCAGAGCCGTCCTCTTTCCTGGGCCTCTGATTCCTGTCTGTTACATGAGACAGAAATAAGCTTCCATCTTATTTAACTCTGTTCTTTGGGTATCTTTGTTACAGCAGTTTAGCCTGTGCAAAACTAATGCAGCAAATTAGTCCTGACTTCAACTTCCCACTCTGTAATGTACTAACTGTGTGTCCTCGGGCAGGTTACTTAAGCCTTCTGGGCCTTAAGTCCTTCCTTTGGTAAAATAGAAGTATCAGCATCTACCTTGAATGGTTTTGAGAATCAGAATAAGGCACGTAAAATACCTAGCACAGTGCCAGGTGCATGGCGTGGTCCATGGCACAATTGTATTATAACAATGATTGCTCATGGCATAACCGGGCAGTCCTTACATGCTCAGCTTCTATGAACATCTGACTCTTCTCTTTGCAAAAAACTTACCCTTCCAGGGAGGTGTGTGGGAGTCAGTCCTCCCTGCTTCTCCACTCTCCCTCCCTCCTCAGGCCCTCCTGCCTTCATGCCTCGACTGCCACCTCATTCCTGCTCTTAGACAAAATTGTGAACTCCATCCCGTCCAAGGGCCAGAGGCTTTCTCTCTTAGTCTTCTTCCAGGCTTGGTGCAGCTAGAATTCTTCATCTTTCTCTGTAGAAACGGCTGCTCAGCTACCCCCCGAACCCACCCTCTTTGCCCTTCTGCCTAACTTAACTTAGTTAAGTTTATTTAACTTAATTAAGCAACTTAATTAACTTAACCAAATGATTAACTTAACTAGCCTTGATTAAATTAACTCAGCTAAATTTTGTTAGACTTGATTAGCTTAACTTGAGCAGCTTAACTTGCCTCCTATTTCTTGACTTGATTAACTTAACATCTGAGCCCACTCCCTTCGCAGGCTGCTTTTCTGTCACTGACCCCCTTCTTCCTCGCCCTTGTTTCCTTAGCTCAGCTTCTAGATTACCTCAGCTGGAAAACACCAACCTGCGTGGCTGGAAAAGCTGCCAGCCACTCTGCAAGTCCTGCAAGCTGCCTTCACTCTAGCTGTGCAGGCAGCAGCCAGCTGTGGCCAGAGGCGTGGGCTCTGGGTCTGCTAGCCTGGGTTCATGTCCTGGCCCTGCCATGTTTGAGCGACATGGTCCTGTCCAAGTTCCTCAACTCTCTGTGCCTTGGTTTCCTTGCTGTCATGTGAGGGAAGACAGCAGTGCCTTCTTCTTAGGGTTGCTGTGAGGCTTAAAAGATGCCAGGCGTGAAAATACTTAGAAGGGTCTCAGCTCCTAGGAGTACCCAGGAGGTACTCAGTAGATTCAGGTGGATATTACTATCAAGTTTCCTGTGCACTCCACCTCCAGCATAGTCCAGTCCCTACTATAGCAGTGGGATATGCAGTGAAAATCCAGAGCCTTTAGGAAAACTGTGGCTCAGGATTGGAGGAAGGGAAGCTTGGCCAAGCAGCACCCATCAGAGGGGTGCAGCTAAAGGCAGACTCTTGGGTGGGGTCAACCTGCCTAATGCTCACTTCCCTGCCTACAAGCCTTCCTCCTCTCCCCTCTTCACACCCTCCACTCCACTTCACAGCCTTCACTTTTTATGACCTGAAATTCACCAGCCATAGATTTCTCTTGGCTGACAAGCATGCTCTCAGAATGCAAACCCTTCTGAAAGAGTTACCAGGAATGATTGATCATTTCTTTTGCAAGGTACATCCTTTCCTCCTCAAGCATGTTAAGTTCATTTCCACTGAAAGCCTGGAGTTTTGACCAGCAGGGAAGGGAGGGGTGAGGGAGGTGAGTGTAGGCAGACGTGAGTAAGATGATGCAGCAAGGGGCTGAGGGTGGCACAGACAAGGCATCACCGAGAGTCTGTGGAGAGGGCCACCAGGGATTGGAAAGCAGGGCAGAATGTCAAAGACAAATGTCTTCGATTTCAAAATGCTGCTTAAAACATGGTTCCTTTAAAGAATAAAAAAGGACAAATTCTAAAGAATAGAAAAGGACAAAAGTTCCCGTGGAAGGAAAGAGTGTATCTAAACCACCTTGACTGCTGCCTGGGTTCCCTCCAACCTGTGCCCTCTACCAACTGGCCCTATTCCATCCTCACTCTTGCCTGACACTCACTTTGAAACCCACTTCCTGTGTCTGCTCACCTGTGGGGTTTTGACTCTCTTTTGGTTGCTAGACTCAGCTTTAGAATTTGCCCTGGTCCCTAAGTGTCAGCTGCTAACTCAACCACTAGTCTTCATGCCTGGATTTCATCTTGGTCATTCAGTTTACTCTCCTTGTATGAGCCTTTCTCAATCATTGGTGGGGCTGGGTCATCGCCTGCTGCTGATGGCCATCCTGCCTCTACCTCTCTCCAAACTGTCCAGGTAAGCATCTGCCCTCGGCACCGCTCTTAGCCTGTTCTCTCTCTGGACACTGACAGAATGGTCCCTGCCCCAGAAAACAGAGCAGGAAGCATCCCCTTCTTGTCTTCCTTTCTCCCAAACTAGATGACATCTGCCACCCAGGACCAGTGACTGGCTGGTTCTACAAATACTTTATCTTAGTTACATTAGAGCTTAGATGAATTTTGCTGTTATTATTACTATGACTAGTGAAGTTAACCACTGAGCATAATATTGTTTCTTTAGGGAAATAATGCAAGTTCCAAACAACCAACTTAAAATGAACTTTTGAGAAACCACTTGTACTAAATGAACTTTGAAAAACTCTGTGTGCCTATTTACAAGGAGATTAGGAGTAATGGATATCATTTGATAAGCCATGGTGTTATTTTTGTCCCCACGTAGGTACAATTAGCATTCAAGCCACATACTAGCTTCATCCAAGACCAGAAGCTGAAATAAAAATACCACTCAAGCAAGGTTATTTAGATCCTCAATCAGATCGACCTGATCTAAGCCAATTATTTTTCTGGCAGAGTTAATTAGAATGTGTCTAAAATGAGAGAGATGTGAAAGGTGACTTTCCATTACTTATTCCTTCACCAGTTGCCTTAAAGCTGAAGCTTTGTCCTTAATTTCACGTTACAAGCATCTTTTAGAGAGGAGTAGATCTACATGTAGTCTTTTAAAATTGGAACCAAACTATGTTCCTGATCATTTCAGTTGAAATATTAAATTGGGAAGAAGGTTAATCACAGATATGTAGAAAGAATTACAAGAAAAAAATAGAAGTCCCAGGGAAGAAGTGAAGCTGGGGCAAAGAGCAGGAATCCATTGCCACAAATCCTGACTTTCCTCACTTAAAAGCCTGAAGCTTTGGAGTGATCCAGAAGAAGTCCAAGATCTTCTGTCCTCTCAGTTTTCTATCCCACATCTGGTGTATTGTTTGACCTCGGGGTCCATCGCCAGCATCACCCAGGCAAGAGCGTGTCTCATTTCACGGTCCTCAGACTTGCCGTCTGTGAAATGGGAACATGTCCCCTTTTGCAGACTGGAGTTTATGGTTTATGTTATTCTGACCTTGGAACACTTTTGACAAATAAAAATGTGAGAATTCACTTTCAGGGCAAACAACTCATTATTTATTACTTAAGAAGAAAAATAATGAAAGAGAAAGAAGCAAAAGGCAGGATCAATAACCCACCTGATTTTGAACTAGAAAGGACACAAAGCATATTCTAGCAAAGGGCTTCCTCGTGTGTCTCCTGACTTGGTGTTGCAGAAATCAGACAAGGAGGAGAAGAGTAAGATAACCAGGTAGGTACCCACTTGACTGGAATATGAGTCTCGGGTCCAGCTCCTCTCTTGCCTACCCTCAAGGCCTTCCTCATGGAAACAGAGGTTCTGAATGCTGATTTCTATTTTAAAACCCAAGACACACTTTAAACGTCTGTGTATACTGTGGGGAGAAGGGGTGTGTATGTGTGTGTGTGTGTAGGAGGGAAGCAAAGGAGACTGGGTGTGTGTATCTGCAGGAGATAGAAGGAAAATAGCAAAGTAGCAAGCATATTCTCTGCCTTCCAGGTGCTTTCAATCCAGGCTCAGCTGTGCAGAAGATGACTTGAGTGCATGTAGGACATACACCAGTGGGCTGGGACCCATGGCCACTCTGCAGGGCTTGGCGTTTGTGAGGACCTGGCACCAAGCTGTTCCAATCTGGAGGGACTTCTTGGAGGAGGAGAAGAACTTTTGACAGATTTAGAAGAGGTGGCTATTTAGGGCAAAGGCCAAACTCCCAACAAAGCTCCATGCTTTCTGGTTATAGGAAGATTTCCCTTTTTTTTTTTTTTAATTGAGGTAACATTGGTTTATAACATTATATAGGTTTCAGGTGTACAACATTATAATTTGTCATCTGTATATACTACAGTGTGCTCACCGCTTAATACACAAATTATTAGTGTACATCTCAATGCATTTTTATAAAGTAAACCACCCATGTAGCCATTATCAAGATGAAGAAATAGAAGATTACAAGCACCAACCCCTCCCCTCACTCTCTCCTGGTCACTGCCACCGCCAACTCATGTATGAGTTGAATAATAGGGTATGCACTGTTTTGTGTCTGGCTTCTTTCACTCAACTTTATAATTTGTTGGCTGCAATCCATGTTGTTGCAGGTAGCAATAGTTCATTCTCAGTACAAAAATGTATCACAATTTCTTTATCCATTTTACTACTGAGGGAAATTTGGGTTGTTTCCAGTTTAGGACTTTTCTATTACAAGGAACATTCTTTTAGATATTTCTTGTGCATATAAATATATACTTCTCTTGATTATGTGCCTAGGAGTGGAGTTTCTGGGTCATTGTATTATAGGAAGATTTCTAAAGAAATCCAGCAAGATGTGGTGGACAGAACAACACTGAGTCAGACAGACCTGGATTGGGGTCCCACTTCCCCTCTTGCTGGCCTGAGATCTTGGTCCAGATGCCCATCAGCGGAGTCCTTCCTTGCCCACACGTTGGCTTACTAGCTCAGGCCCTGCAGAGTCACTGTGATTTCTCACCATCCCAAGGAACTGGTTCCTGACCCCGTTCCTCCTCCAGCTCCTGCTGCATTTTGCTCCTGTGCTTTCTTTCTGGCAGAGCTACTTCAAAGAGATATCAATATGCACAGTCTCCGCTTCTCTCCTCCCACACTCCCTTGAACTCACCTCAACCAGGCTTTTGGTCTTACCACTCCAACGTTGCCAATGACCCACATTGCCAAACTTCTTGGTTACCCCTCAGACCACCATTCTCTTGGACGCTCAGCAACAGTAGGCCCCTTTGCTCCCTGACACATCCCCTTCACTTGGCTTCAGTGATGCCACAGGCCTGGCTGTCCTCTGATTTCTCTGGCCATTCTTTCTCAGACTGTTCTGCCAGCTCAATTCCCTCTCCCAAACCTGAGGTATTGCAGAGCCTCCGACTCATATCTTGGCCTTTCTCTTTTCTGTCTAGCCTCACTCCCTAGACGACCTCTTGCAGGATCATGCTTTCCAATACTATCTCCATGTTGCTGACTGCCAAATATTTGTCTCTCGCCCAGCTCTCTTCCCTGACCTCCGGATCCAATGATCAAACTGCCTGCTTCACCTCTCCCCTTGGATGGCTATTGGCCATCTCAAAGTTGTCACAACCCACACCAAGACCCTGACATTCCGTCCCCAAATTATCGACTCAGGCAGCCTTTCCTCTCTCAGTTAATGACAACTGAACTCTTCTAGTTGGTCAGGCAGAAACTGTGGAATCTTTCTTGATTCCTCTGTCTTTCTTCCCTCCTCACATCTAATCCATCTGCAAATGCTGTTGACTGCACCTGCAAAATATATCCGGAATTTGACTACCTTTCATCAGCACCACTACCATCATCCTGAAGCAAGCCAGCACCGTCTCTCACCTGGATCATTGCAAGAGCCTGCTAAGAGGTCTCCTTGCTTCTGCCCTTGCCCACCCAGCCTCCCCTCATCACAGCAGGAGAGTGATCCTGTTAAGATGCGATGCATGCCAGTGAATCCCCATCTCACTCAGACTAAATGCCTACATTCTTACAATGACCTGAAAGCCCTCTGCACCCCAACTCCTCCATTACCTCTTTGACCCTGTCTCCATTCTTTCAGTCCATTCCAGGCACACTGGCTCCCTTAAAGAGCAAACCTGCCTCAGGTCCTTCGCACTTCTTGCCAGCTCTTCCTGGATTGCTCTCCATCATTGCTTCCCATGTTTTCTCAAAATTCACTTCCTGGCCACCACATCTAAACTTCACACTCACACCAACAATTCACACTGTCCTTCCTTGTTTTATTTTTCTCCCAATACTTACCACTATTGATGTACTGTAAATTTTCCCTCATTTATTATTTATTATCTCTCTCTTTCCTCCAGAATACAAGCTCAGTGAGAGAAGGACGTTTTGTTTGTTTATTCAACACTATCTATGGTTGGAAGCCACCTGGAGGAAGTGGTCTTCGGATGCTGAGTAGACATTTGCAGGCATAGGAGGGGAAGACATTCCACTGAGAGTCTCAGGGGCAAGTGGACACCTAAACAGTCTTGCACACAAAGAAACTGCTCTGTGAAAATGTATCAAGTGAATGAATGAATGAATAAATGAACAAGTAAAAGACTGAATCAATGACTTAATGACTGAGGAGATCCTGTTTATGACAGAGCCCGATTCATAGTGGGCGCTCTTCAATGTTTCATTGGTCACTTGGGAGAGATCTTGAGCTTTTGGTGCCTGAGTTGTAACTGAGGTTTGTACTCAGGGCAGATCCCGGGGAGCCACCCCAGGCACTAGCACAGTGTGCAGCAAAGGGCGTCCTACATCCCTCGCCCTGCTTCCTGGTTGTCTCTCTGACTCTCTGGATCCCTGTAAGAGCAAACCTTCTGGAAGTGACCATTTAAGGGGCAATTGCTCACACACACCTTAGTGGACATGGTTTTTCAGCTCCAGAGTCAGAATGGATTCAGATGGCGAGAAGAGGTGAGACAGATGCACAGGTTCTCGGACACCTGAGTGGGGGAAGACTGTGCCCCTGAGGAGAAGGCACTGGGTGGGTCCTCGGAGTCACTTTGCACAGGTCACTTCCTACCTGGTCTGGCCTTCTCTATTCTCCCAGGAGGCGGAGTTCCACACAGTCCACGTCCTCCAAAGGTGAGATGTGGCATTTCTCCCACCACCAGAACATCACTGCCAGGAGCCCATGGGGATGCCCTGTCCACCTTCCCCCTAGGTTCTCACGTGGAAGTCTTCCCCCTATGCCTGCACCTGAGGCCCACTTCCTCCAGGCAGTCACCACCTCTGGTAGCTGTTTTCATAGCTCTTGTCACTTGCCCTGTGACACACCACCTGCTTACCTGCTGGCTTCCCTCACATAGACCATGAGTGGACTATGCTGATTCATGGCCCCACATCTTGCATGGTTTGCCTAAAGAAGGAGAGAAAGGAGAAAATGAAATTGGTTCTTTTAGAGCAATGAGAGCATTGGTTACATATCTGCTAAGGTGGTGAGGGACAAGGCGGAGAGAATACAGAACGGCCTTGGGCTCCTCAGAGTCACCAGGCCATCCTTCAGGTAAAATGACAAATGCCTTCACTTGGGCAACACTTTGCCTCCTGTGTTTTCCCATAAAGTCCTCTTTGCCAAAACTGTTTACCATCTCTACATGTATCCTACAAGAAAATGTCCTAACCATGGCATTCTGTATTCATGGTGCCTGCATCGAGAATAGCCACTGCAGTATTGAAAAGGAACTATGTAGATGGGGATGGCTCCCAGGTGGTGCTGGTAAATATTTATAGGAGTGAGCAGCTAGCAGAACACACTTGTTGCTCAAATTGATATGGGAGAGCTGGGATCTCCACATAGCGTCGGGTGAGAGAGTATCATGCTGTCAAGCCAGAGGTCGGCCCCCAGCTCCCCAGGATCTAGTTTCCTAAGAGGTGCCAACCAAAGAACCAACAAAAGAGATAAGATCATCTGTTTCTTGGTGCCCAGGAGGGTGGCCCCACTCGACCCTGGGAAACCTTCCCACTCTATCACTATTTCTTGCTGTTGAGAAGTTCCCTGTGGCTTTCAACTGACTCTGAGGTCCAAGTAAAGAAATAAGCCTCAGGGACAACCTGCCCTTCAAATAAATCACGTGCCTTCTATATTTGAGCAAAGATAGGGTGGCCCCTGCCCACAAGAGCATTGGAAATTGGCTCTGGGGAGGCACGAACCAATGAAGGCAGTATGAGCAACCTTTGAGGCAAAGCCTTCTCAGGTTGGCCATCAGCATACTGCAGTTCACTCCTCTCATGGATGCGCAGACTCAGAAGCCTAGAGCTTCGAGGACTGCACCATTTATCTTCTCTACCAGGTTGAACTTCATCCTTTCCTCCCAGGGGGAGATGGAGGCCCAGGGCTGTCAGGAGTGTCAGTGAAGGACACAGGCAGTGACAGAACTGAGACCAGAAACCCACTGTTACTCAGCTGGTCAGTCTCCATCCTCCAAACAAACTCCATGCACAACCCAAGGGGGGAAAATTGTGTGTGCATGCACGTGTGTGTTGTACGTGGTTTGTGTGTGTTGTGTGTGTGCATATGCACACCCATGTGTGCATTGGGAGTAGAAAGAAAGTAGAAAGAATTCCCTTGAGAAATTCAGTGTTAACAAAAGAAAGCACTGCCATCTGGCGAGCCAGGGTCTACTTGCGAGGCTTCGCCAGCTTTCTCCGCGACCCACAAGGAAAGCCCCTTGACGCCACTGCCCAGTGAAATGGAAGTGAGGCGCATCTCCTGAGCTCGGGCTTCTCTTATGTCTGGTTCACTTTTCCTTGATTGTTGTTTTTCATTACTCTCAATGCCAAGAATTAAGATGGGGAACTGCCATGCCTTCTTTCCAAGAAGCCTCCACAGACTTTGGCAGGATCACAAAAATAGGAACTACCCCCCTACAAGTGGGTAGGCTGAGGGGTGGTTGGTTACAAGGGTTGGAAGTGGCTGGGCTGTCGGGGGCGTTAGAGAATACAAAAGCACAATGCTAGTATAAAAGTTTATGTGAATTCATATTGAAATAAGAAAATGGAAGTGGAATATCTTGTAGAGGGGAAAATATTTATAGGTAACATTTGTACTGTTTATGAGGGTATAATGCATCATTTTACACTTTAATGTAAAAAAACTTGTGAGTTTGGTGAAAATGGCTGCTTGTATATGTTCTCAGCATAGTTAAACTGCTCTCCGGAAGCTGGCCCTCCTTTCACACCTGGCATGGCTCTCCCAGAGACTCCAGGCTCCCTCCTGGCATCTTCCAAAACGTAGGCTTCCACCACAGGGGGCTGCTGGACTGTGAAGCCACCAGCTGTCCTCTGCTGGCCTAGGAACTCCCTGCCTCACTGTCAGGTCAATGCTATTGGAGAGGGTTTGGGAGGGGCCCCCTGCATTCTGTAGATTGACACCTCAGGCAGCAGGCAGCAAGTCGTGTACCCAACCCCTCCCTGTGCCCAGCACCAGCCCATGCCAAGTCTCTGCTCTCAACTGAGGAATGGGACCAGACCAGGGAGCTTAAATAATCTGCAGATGCTCAGCCACACCCTCAGACATCCTGATTTAATTGGCTTGGCATGGAGCCTAGGACTCAACATTTAAAAAAATCTCCTAAGGTGATTCTAATGTACAAGCCAGGCTTGAGAACTCCTGGACTAAATGACCTCTGAGCTTCCACCAGCCTGAGCCTTCCAGGGGTCTGTGATTCCACAGAGAGAAGCTCCCATCTGTCCTGCTCTGGAGCCTGGCTGGGGAGGATAGGTCTTGCAGGGGGATCTCAGCATTTCCTTTCCTCCCTCCTCCTTTCTTACAGTTCTTCTTTCCTCAAAGGTCTTGTGCTGTTCCCTGGCTCCTTAGAGCCACCTGTACCCCCACAGTCTACTGGAGCCCATTTTGAAAGAGGGCCCTGTGCAGACCTTTCCCTTTCTCTCTCCAAGTGATGATTCACTCCAACCTCTAATCCCCTAGGATCCTGCTGGGGACTTTGGGCTAGTCTCTAAGGGATCTTAAGGGCTGAAATTGGCTTGATATGTAACCCTTCTCATATAACCCTCTATTATGGGTTGAATTGTGTCCTCCCTAAATTCATATGTTGGACCTCTAACCCCTAGTACCTCAGAGTATGAGCTTATTTGGGATCTTAGTCCGTTCAGGCTGCTATAACAAAATACCACAGACTGGGTGGCAACAGAAATTTATTTCTTACAGTTCTGGAGGCTGGGTGCTGGCATAGTCACATTCTAGTGGGGGCCCTCCTCCTGGTTCATAGCCAGCACCTTCTTGCTGTGTCCTCACATGGAGGAAAGGTGAGGGAGCTCTGTGGGGTCTCGTATAAGAGCACTAATTCCACCAGGGGGTTCTACCTTCCTGACCTAAACACCACCCAAAGACCCCACCTCCTAATACCATCACCTTTGGGGGTTAGGATTTCAACATATGAGCTTTAGGGGGACACAAATGTTCAGACAATCTGGAGAAAGGGTCTTTAAAGAGGCAATCAAGTTAAGATGAGGTCATTAGGGTGGACCCTAGCCCAGTATGTCTGGTGTCCTTATAAAAAGGGGAAATTTGGAGACAGACACGCACATAGGAAGAACACCATGTGAAGATGAAGACGGTCATCTACAAGTCAAGGAGGGAGGCCTGGAGCAGATCCTTCCCTCACAGCCCTCAGAGGGAACCAACACTGCTGACACCTTGATTTTGGACTTTTAACCTCAAGAAGCGTGAGACAATAAATCTCTGTTGTTTAAGCTGCCCAGTCTGTGGTACTGTGTTACGGCAGCCCTATAGCAGACCCCGCCTACAAGGGCTGGGTCCACAGTGCTCAGCATAGAAAAAGGGCATGTGGTACGTGTTCAGCAAGTGCTTATTGAATTAACTAATAAAGGAATAAATTGAATTTCCTTTTATATAGTGCCCTCTGCTCCCGTGACTCAGAGGACAGAGTTCCTCTTCAATCCACAGGGATTTAGCACAGTGCCACGCTGAAGAAGTAGCCTTCCTGAGCTCCTCCGATCACAAGCGGGTGTGGTGACTACTCTGTTGGACATTGGGTCTTCCCAGTGGTCCTTTGCCTCCTTGATATTAGCATACGAAGTCACCCCTGACCCCGAGTTACCTCTCACTCGCCCCTGCCTCATTGTCATTGCCACCTCCTAGCTTCCTGACGTTGGTAAGCTATTGCTGTTTCAAGAACTCAATCTATTGTTTGGATTGCAGCAACAAGAAGAAAGATTTGAAGTTAGCTCATTTACCAGCAGAGACGTTGGGGTTACAAAGGGGAAAGGCATGACCGTTGGCACCTGGAAGCTCACCAGGGGGCCAGCAGGGAGACAGCCCCAATGCAGCGGGTTTCCACGCACTAGGTAGGTGCTGTGATAGCTTGTGGGTCATGGCAGTGCAAAGAAGCAGCCTTTAACCAAAAGTAGAGTTTTCTGGGGGGGCTTGGAAGGTTGCCAAGCGTTAACCAGATGGACAATATCTGATGGGTCATCTAATTTTACTGCCTGGACTGAGATGAAAGCCCAGCTCAGCATCTCAGGGTGAGGTAAGAAGTATCAGAGCTGAGACCAGAACCCAGGGCTCCAGGCTCCCCGTCCAAGGCCGTGTGTACTCTTCAGGGCCTGTGCTCTGCGGTGGGGCCCAGAGTCTGCCTCTAGTCCTCAGTTCATTGGGTTCTGGGAGCCAAGGTGAGGGATTCCATATAGGCACAGGGAGCTTCATCCTCTTTTCCATCCTCATGCTGCTTTTCTAAATCTGACCAGAAGTCTCCAAAAATGTATGTCTGGGGCATCACAAACCCATTCTCCCTGTGGGCAAAACAAGGCATAAAACCTGGGCCTTTGGAGGTACTGGTCAGAATCATGTCTCTGGTGGCCATAAGTCCCCAGCAGTCCTGCAGTTGAGTCGTAGTGCCTCATTAGTGGCTTGTGGCTCAGGCTATCCATGGGGGTAAAATGATTGCACCTTCCCAGGTAGCAGATAATCAAAATACCATTCCCTCTTAGGCATGGCAGACCGTCAAACACACTCAGACTCATCGCCTTCGTCCCTCCTCCTCCTGTTCCTTACAAAGCCCTGCCGCCTGATGGTAAGGGAAGAGAGTGCTGGTGTCTTGCACACCCTTCTCACAGAAGTCTACATCTAGAGATGTCTTCTTACTCTGTGTGCAAAGAGGACAGATGTTATTATTCCCTGAGAGTCTAAGTAACATACCCAATTTGCTTCTCTTTCTCCTTGAAACAAACCCTTGTCAGCCTAGACATTGATGTCAGTAAACTGTAAGCCATTTTTCTGTTTTCCTAAATGCCTGAAAAAGTCATTCAACAGGACATGATCCATAGGAAAGAATGAGGCAGAGGCAAGTCTGCCTGATTTCCTTCCAAGCTCTGCACCTTCACCCTTAGGAGGAAGCTGAAGATACAAAATAAAAGCAGCTCCACGCAGAGATTTCCCAGCTCTTTGCCCTATTAGTTCACCTCTGCAGACCCTGCCAAGAGGGAGGGACTTCCCCTGTAAGAATCTAACCAGTACCGCTGCCCCTGCCAGGCCGACACGTTGAGAGTTCCATCAAACCCGGAAAACACCTGTCAGCCTGTGGAGAGCAGATCCTGGACTGTCTGATGCCTTGTTTTCAAATGCTTTAAATTGCAAGAAAATAAAGGAAAAGGTAGAGGTGGGACATGTACCTTCACAGAGGAGAGATCTCAGACAATCAGTTCACAATAGAGAAATTGTGGTTACTGAGAGGGAGTTGGGAGCCAGGGCTACATTCACTTTTAATACCTCGTGGTGAGTTTTTACTATTTTTTAAATGCTACTTTCATCACATCCCTCCTTTGTTCGGAAACCCCTGGTGGGCCCTCCCCATTGCTTACAAGTTACAGTTGTATGGTGCTTTCCATTTGGAAACTCAGGGCCTAGGAGTTTTGCCCTGCCTGGGAAGCCACCCCAAGCCTGCAGAGGGTCACCAGCTCCCTCTTCTATCCTGGTCTTGTACGCTCAGGGCGATGCTTATGCCTGCATCTGTCTCTCTCCACCACTGGACTGCGAGCTCAGTGAGCAAAGAGACTATGGCTTATTTGTATTTCTATCCCCAACACCCAACCCTTCACCAGCCCAGACTGGGCACTCAACAGGCCTGCCGAGCAGAATGGCGTCGCTCCTTCACCTGGCTTTCAAAGCCCATCACTATTTAGCACAAACTCACTTTCATCTCCCTGCACAAATCCTCCGACCCGTAAGTTGAGCTACTTCGTATTCTTTGAACAAACCACTCTAATTCCCACCTCTGCCCTTATTTACTTCCCCTTTCTGCTCCCTGAATTCCTTAGGTCTCAAAGCCAAGCTCCTTGCCCCTCCTCCACCCAGCCCCTGAGCGCCACTGCCCTGACTGCTCTCCCGCCCCTCCAGGCACCTGCTGTCCACCAGCCTTGACGCTTGGTATAAATAGTGCCATCTTTGAGACTCCCTCCCTGATTTTCCTGGGACATGGGGTCATTTGTTCCCTTGCTGTGCCAGTCACTGTTTTCCCAGTTGGGGGCCAGGTCCTTACTGCCTCCACCACCAGTGCCCTGCATAATCAGTGGGTCCCAGATTTTAGGTTAACTAAGAATCACTCAGGGAGAATGGGGGAAATGCAGATTCCACTTCAGCAGGTCCAGGCAAGGGCTCAGGAAACTGATTTTCACGCAAGTAGTTCAGGGTCTTGATTTGAAAAACAGTATCCCAAGTATTCAATCAAGTTTGATGACAGACTGATCTATGGGACCACACCCTCTGCTTCTCTTCCCTGAGTGCTTGCTCACAGTGCCTTTTCCATTCTTCAGTCACATCCTTGGGGTCTTGTTTCAAAGTAGATGGAGCAAAAGCAAATGATGAGCACGTGCTCCTCAGCGTGCTCTTGTGAGGTTAAGGGAACAGAGGCTGGGGCTGCGGCCCCCTCCACAGAGCTGTCTCCAGGCTCTCTGAGCAGCAGAGGCCCCAGCTGGAAGCCTGCCCTCTGGCGCCAATCCTCACCATTCAACGTTCTTCTCTTTGGCTCTCTGTTCTTCTTCTCTGCCTTTCCACAGGCGCCTGCTGTTCAGCCTACAAACACACGTCTCCCAGCCTCTGCTTCAAACCACCACTCAGCTCACTTGAGAGTGGATCCGAATTTACCTTGCTGGTCCCTCACTTCCAGTCGAGTTGGCTCTGAAGCTGCTCTCTCAGAGGTTGTCCGTAGGATGGGTGCCCCAATTGGGCACGTGTGCTCTGCACAGGTGTACGGGGGGACCAAGGCCAGCGGGCAGCAGTCACACCGTAGCCCTCGCAGGTGAGTATATGGGGCACATGGCAAGAGGGGTCTGGTCTCAATGACATCACTGTATTAGGATGATTTCCTACAAGTGGAACTCAGGCTCCTGAGGAGGGACATCTCTTTCTAGTTTGTACGAGGATGCCGTAAGGGCCTGGGGCCCTGTGAGCTGCAGGGTCCCAGTCCATGCGTCCTGCTCTCTGTCCTTACCTGCGGGAGTTGTTACTATGTCTGCTTCACTTCCCCCAACATCCTCCTCCTAAACTTAGGAGTTATGAGCATCTGAATAACATTTTGACAACTTTTTCTCCTCTCTGACTGGTTTCTTTCTTTTGCTAAGTGTTGGTGATCCTAAGGCCCAGCCTCAGCCTCCCTCTCCTCTCACTGAACACACTTTCTCTGGGTCATGTCATCCCGTTCTGTGGCTTCCCTGGGTTCATGTATGTGAAACACAGTCCTGTGCTTGATAAGTAAGGTTGTCGCTCAATGCATTTCTCGAAGGTGAGAGTTACTATTGTAGGACCTGGGCCTTGCTTGCTCAGCAGAAGCCCCCAGGCCATCACAACCATGTGTTCTTCTGGCTCCCTTCTGGGCAGACAGCCCAGCTAATGGGATTTGTAACGATCTGGGCCTGGCCAGCCTGGATCCTCCCTTATCCCAGGAGAAGAACAGCGCGTCTTACAGGGACGCAGAGCCCCTCCGCGTGAGCTACTGTTCCTGGGAACACTGGTCGTACCAAGGACAGCCCTTTGGCAAGCATGTAGCCTTTGTTCCTCTGCCTACTTAAGCAAGCTTCTCTTAGGGGGCGGCTGCAGGTGCACACTTCCGTCCAGCCAGCTGCCACTGGACACTCTCCTGTAAGTAGGACACGATAAACCTATGTCTTGTCCGTAGTCTCCGGGTCATTTCTTCTGTCTCTCAGCAAGATATCCTGCCACCCTAGCCAGCTGGGCCTGTGGCAGAACACTATAAAAATCTCAGGAAAGATTTTTAGAAACCTGGGACATCAGAGTTGAAAAGCACTTAGAGATTATCTGGTGAGACCACTCATGTTAGAGATAATAACAAAAGAAAACAATAATAATATTAGTGTGTAGTATGTCCCACTGTTCTAGGTGCCTTAGATATACAAACCCATTTAATCCTCACACTCATCCTCTGAAGAGGGAGTCTTGTTACCCTCATTTTACAGAGGAGGACACTGAGGCCCAGAGAGGTTGAAGGACATGCCTAAATTCTCTCAAATACTGCGTAGCCCAAGCTCAAGCCCACGTATCTTTGCTTTGGATTACAAGACACCTGAGGTCAGAATCTAATTAACCACTCAGCCTAATAAAAACTCCTGGCCTTGGCTTATGGGTGCCTGCTCAGTCTAGCCCCACCCACCTCTGTAGCTCCACTCACCTCTCCAGGCCTTTTACACGCTGTATGCATCTTCATTCTTCACCTCAGCCACAATAGTCTTCTCTACGTTTTTCATGTATCTGTGTCCTCTCTGGCTGCAGGGCCTTTGCACATGCTGTTCTCTGGAGCATTCTTCCACCCTTCTTTCCTCCATCAACATCATTCCTCTTTCTGGTCTCTGCTGAGTATCTTGCCCACAGGGAAGCCTTCACTGACTGCCAGGCTAGAGCAGACCTCATGCACAGCCCATGACAGAGCTACAGTTTCACATCTGTTGTGGTAAGTCAACACCAGCTTCCCTTCTACACTACAAGCTCTGGGAAGAGGGAGTGTGGTCTGCTCACCCCTGAGTCTCCAGGGCCTGGCACGGTGCCTGGCTCCATAGAGATCTGCTGAATAGATAACTGAATGGCAGGGTGGGTGGACCTCCTAAATCCCAGACTGCACTCTCCTGGGATTCTGTGCTTTTCTTCTCCATTAAAGCTGAGGAAAGCAGCCCAGATAATGGCAAAAAGAGCCCAGTATTACATCTACTGGGTGCAGAAAAACACTAATGCCTTTCTTTCTGGTTTAAATTTCTTTTTAGTTTCTCTATAAATCTAGAACAGCATTCACATTTCATTAAATTGATTCAGATTGAATCTAAATGAGGGTTAAATATGATTTTCTGAATGCCATCAAGCTGTAATTCCTGTGTCTAGATAAAAAAAATATCAAATGGTTGAAACTGAGGCACTGAGTGAGGTTCCATTTGGTAGTTTCAAACCCTTCACATTGGCTACAGATAATCAGATTCGCTACAGATAAAAGTATTTGTCTGCTTCCTGTAGTTGTGCTTAATTTTGACCCGGTTTTTCTACAGATACATTCTAGACATTTATGACTCACGAGCCTTGAGCCTCAGGTGGAAAAGGAGGAAGGGGGGGCATGGGGGATCTGGAGACCCAAAAATATCTTCCTGAAATCCGTGGTGAGGAGTGAGGCCGGGCAGGATGCCCTTCAGGATTCTGCACAGAAAGACTCCCGTCACCCAGGACCTCGCTGTGACAGTCACTCGAGCCACCTGCGTTTGTTTGGTGGAAAGCACTCAGTGCAGTATGGTTCGTTGCACTCAGATGCCAGCTCTTGGGATGATATTAAATCTCCCGACAGGATGCAAAGTCTCCTGTGAAAAAGCGATCAAAATAATCCTCAGGAACAGGTGAACGATAAATTAATGAACACAATCTTTTCCTTCAAATTGCGCTGGGGAAGAAATTAATTACTGGGTAAATGAGTAACATGGAGGGAATCCTGCCTCCTGCAGCCTCTGAGCCCTCTGCCATTTTGTTCTCCCAAAATCTAATTTCCAGGAAACACTTCAGGGAGGTGCACACTGCCAGCATAAGAATTTCTCAGCAGGCATGCTAATATGAACGCCATAATTCCACAGTGAAGAGATCTTGCTCTGCTCAAAAAGCCTGGGACTGACAAGCACAATATTTCAGAGGGGTCTGCGGTCAGTTCCCAGACAGTGTTAATAACCAGCACACAGATTGGATGTGGACAGAGCTGGGGGAATCAGACCCCTGGAAGGTGAATACAAATTTTATTTATAGGCACATACACAGATAGATATGTACAAATACATAAAATCTTTATTTTCTATAACATAAATTCTATTCCTGCCTAGAATATAAATAAACTTTCCTGGGTGATCCAGTGTCATCTGAAGAGAGTTTCTGAGGCAGAACCTTTTGCAATGTCACCCCTGCAGGTATTTCCAGGGCCCTCGCACTCGTTTGACGTTGACTAATGGTGGCATGCCCAGGACACATGATGGTGCTGCTGCCGCCTGAATCACCCCTCTCAGAAGTCCACGCTTTGCAGTCCCTTCTGCTCCCTTCCTGGCCTGGACCACGGGGAAACAGGCTGCTTCTCTTTGCTTTGGGGCAGATATGGCCAGGGGCCGCTCAGCTTCTGTTGGGGAAAGGAGAGGGAAGCAAGGTTGCCAGCCCCTGGCCACGAGCTGGCTCAGAACAACCCTGAGGTTCTCAATTGCCATGCCTGTGCGGAACAGCAGGAAAACGAGACTCCAAGGTTCTATCTCTTCTCTTCAAGACAGACAACTGATGCCTGCAAATGGAAGCCAGACGTGCCTGACTCAGTGGCCCCCCTTGCCCAGCACTTTTAGTGCTATCCAGTTAGTGCCACTTGATTTCCTTATCCCCCCTCACTTTCAGTAGTTGACCAGCGAGGGATCTGAGCTTCGGAAGGGAGCAGGAGGTGCTCCAGGGGCCAGGCTGGAAAGGACCAGGCGGGCTTCACCTTCTCAGGCTGTGTGGCCTCCTGGGAGACGTGGGGCTCCTCTCCATCCCTCTTTCTGTTTCCTCATTGGGAAAGTGAGGACATGACTGCCCAATGCCCCAGGCTGACCTTGCCTAGCACAGAAGAAGTGTCCTCCTTGCCAGGCCTGCCAGGGTGGCCAGAGTGCTGGGTGCTGTCCTGCCACTGCCACTTACAAGTCTTCTCATCTTGGACAAATCATATCATCTCTCTGAGCCTCAATTTCCTCAGCAGTGAGATGGGAATCATCTTCCCCATGCCTCCTTGTGTAAGGTAGTGAGAACTGTAGGCAATTCACTTGTAATTTGAAAAATATAAATTGTCATACAAACTAAGCTGTGGACCATGCTGGGGGCTACTAGGGACTCAAAAATTTTGAGACACAAACTTACACCCATTAGTATGACTATCATTTTTTAAAAACACAGTAAATAACTAGTATTGGCAAGAATGTAGAGAAATTGGAACTGTTGCACACTGTTGGTGGGAGTATAAAATGGTGCAGCTGCTGTGAAAAACAGTTTGGTGATTCCTTAAAAAAATTAAACATAGAATGACCATGTAATCCAGCAATTACACTTCTGGGTATATACCCAAAAGAATTGAAAGCAGGGATTCAAACAGATATTTGCACATCCATGCTCATAGTGATATCGAACCTGTAGTGAGTTCACTCACCCGTTATGCAGCAAGCCAATCTCTGACACCGGGTGTAGTGGAAGAAAGTAGGCATTTTATTATTGCACAGTGCTGAGCAAGGAGAGAGGGCAGCTAACGCTGAAATCCCAAAATTCCCTGAAAAGCTAGAAGTAAGGTTTTTATTTGGGGTTTTAGGTAGAGGAGGGGGAGCATATTGTCTTGCTGGTTGGAGCTTTCCCACCAGCCTGTCTTTGGCCTTGAAACACTTGCAGAGAGGAGGGAGCCCGTGACCTTGCTGGTCAGCAGCTTTCCCACCAGCCTGTAGCTCCTTGCGGGGAGGAGATAGTCCAGGTGCTTGTCCTTGACAGTGTCTGTCTCTATGGAGGATAGTGGATTCTGGAGCCAGGAAGCCAAAGAGTAAGCAGGGAATGAGTGTTTTGGTTTTAACCCCATATATGCTGGGTTTAATGTGGGGAAACTGATATCAGGACTGGTATCAATAGCAGCATTATTCACAATAGCCAAAAGGTGGAAGCATCCCATGTGTGCATTGATGGGTCAATGAATAATCAAAATGTGGTCTATGCAGATGATGGAATATTATTTAGCCTTAAAGAGGAAGGGAATTCTGACACATGCTACAACATGGAGGAACCTCGAGGACATTATGCTGAGTGAAATAAGCCGGGACGAAAACTGTACGACACCACTTATATGAGGTACCTAGAATTGTCAAGCTGGTAGAGACAGAAGGTAGGATTAATGATGATTGCCAGGGACTTGGGGGATGTGGTGGGGAGATGTTGTTTAATAGGGACAGAGTTTCAGTTATACAAAATAAAGAGAGCTCTGGAGACAGATGGTGGCGATGCTACACAACAATGTGAATGTTCTTAATGCCACTGAACTTACACTTAAAAATGGTTGAAAAATGGGCATGCTCCACGTCAGTGGCCCAGGTTCAGTTTCTGGGTGCAGATCTATATCACTCATCTGTCAGTGCCACACTGTGGTGGTGGCTCACATACAAAAAGAAGAAGACTGGCAGCTGATGTTAGCTCAGGGCAAATCTTCTTCAGAAAAAAAAGTAAAAATGGTAAATTTTATGTTATGTGTATTTTATCACAATTAAAAAGAAAATGATGAGACACAGCCCCTGCTCCCAAAGTGCTTAGCGTCTCTCTCTGTCTCTGTCTCACTGTCTCGGCCACCTCTTCATTTCCCTTCAGCTCCACCTTGGCCTGTTTCTCTCAGCCAGGCCATTTAGCCATGAGAGGTTGATCCCTTCAACACCACTGTCCTGTTTTAGACAAAAAGATTCAGGATGTGAGAAGGCTTTCTAAGGACGATTCACGATGGTGGGAAGGAAATGGGCTCAGGGCCTGGTTGCCTGGGTTCCAACCTCCTTACACGCCTTCTTAGCTGGTTCCAGCCCCCGAGGCCCCTTGCCTGTCCAGGCTTCGGCTTTCTCATCTTTCAACTGCAGCTGATAGCAACACACACGTGAGGGCTGTGAGGTTTAAATGAGCTAATTCCTGAGCAGTCTGTGACGAGTGGCGGCACACATAAGCACTGTCCCAACGTTAGCTATTACTAGTTTACATGTGGAAAGAGAGAGAAGGAACCACTTCTTGCCTTCCTGCTTCTATGGAGAGTGAGGCAGGCCCTGCAAGTGGCACAATGTACTGCTGGAAAAGTTCTGTTCTCCTTTTCAAAGTCCGCCTAGCGAACCTGCTCAGGCATCCACTATGTGACTGGCAGGATCATTATCTGCAGAGGATAGTCCACCTCACCCCACACTCCCCTCTCCCAAAGGACGCCTCACCTGGGAGGGGAAGACAGAGGAGGGGGAGTCTCTTCTCCCCATCCCATTAATCTCCAGGAGCTTCTTGGTTTTGTGACAATCTGCTCTCCTCCCACCCCTCCACCCCTCCTCTCGCCATGGGGAGGGTGAATTAGACTCAAAAATGACTGTGTGTAGCACAAGTCAAGTATTACTGGGGCCTATGAATGGCAATAAAAAGAGCCTCAGCTCTAATCACACAAATATGAAAACTGATATTTAGACGAAGTTTTATCTCATGGTTGTGTTCCATCACTAAACCCAGAAGAAAGTGTTTTACACTTAAGAATATAGGAAGTTCCAGCTAAAATGCTAATGGTCTAAAATGTTGGAGGGGCTAGCAGAAGCTTCTCAAAGCTGCAAGCAGTTAAGAGGCAGGCACTTGAGCACTGTTCAGGAGTCAATGGTGCCTTCGTTCTGCAGGAGCTAGTGGCCCCTAACTGGAAGCACACATTTTAGACTGAGAAGCTGAGAGCTGCATCTGGTTAAGCAGGTATGAAAGGGCAGGTGGCTGTCTCTCCACAACCTTTGCCGTTTTTGGTGAAAAGGAATTCAACTGTGTGTTTGGGTGAAAATGAAGAAGCTCTTTTATGAACAGCTGCTCACACAAATCAGGAACCGAGGCCTGGGGCCTGGAGTGACCCCAGCTGAGCAGTATTTATCCCTGACTGCCCCTAATGTCCTACATGTGGAGCTACCTAAGACCAAACAAGCTGGCTTTGGTGATGGAAGATGTGACCAGCCTGCTGGAGACAGAGGGTGAGACCCTGTCCCTGGGGGTAGGAAAAGTGCCCATCCTGGAAAAGAGATTCTGTAGCAGGACCTGGCACCTGGGCAGGCAGGCTGGCAACAGCTCTGTGCGATGCTTTGAATCTTCCAGGCTCCACCTCTTCCTCCAGACACCGGGCCTCAGGTTGCCTGGTCATTCTCAGCCGCCTGCCTAGGGTTGTTTCAGGCTGAGGAGTGGAATGGCCCAGGGAACCTCCTCAACACACGTGAAGTGCATGGTGTTACAAGCCATGCAAGCGGTTCTGAGAGGCATTCCCTAAGCTCCCACAGGCGGTCCCACAGGGTCACAGCATCGGCTACCCAGAGCTGTGACCAGCTGAACAGTGTATCCCCGGGTGGCTTTCCCTTCTTCCCGTTCACACTCCTCCCTCACCTTGTGCCCTGGGATCACAAAAGACCTTGTTTCAGGCTCTGCTTTCCCGGAGCCCAGGCGGACACACAGGGATGAGTGGAGTGAGGGGGAGCACTCCTCTTCTGGAGCTTCGTGGCTATCGATAGACTCAGAAGGGCTCCATAGTGCTCGGGACGCTCCTGGCGGTGAAGGTGAGCAGTCCTCTGACACTTGGAGGCAGCCTCAGAATGGGCAGGGGTGGATGGGAAGGTCTTTGGGGATGGCCATTCCTAGCAGCACTTGGGAGCGTCAATCATCGCCGAATCTCCTGGTTAAATGTCACAAGGAGGCACCAGCACGTGGGAGAGGGCAGGGTTAAGAGCAGACAGCTAGGGGTAAAATCCTGCTCTGCTGCCGGGCAAGCTTGTAATCCTAGGTGATTACTGAACCTCAGCTCAACTGGAAAAAGCAGAGGATGTCCCTTTGTTACCTAATACAGTGAAGTAATTTTGTGAAGTATTTAGCCTGATACCCAGTATCTGCTTAAGTCGTGGAAATTGTTATGATCTTCTCTTTGACTTTGGCTTGTCTGTTACAGAGACTTGAATGAGTTTTAGATGCTGAAGTTTCCTTTGCTCTGGAAAACAAGCTGACTGAAGAATGCTCCAACCATTGTTCTCGGAGAAAGCAGTAAAGAAACCCTTGACCTAAACACACATACTGCAGACTCTGAAACCAGCAGAACTGTTTTGTCTGTTAGTGAAAAACAGCTGGTTTTTGTTGGGCATGGTGAAGTCAGAGCTCTTCCTCTGTAGATTTCTGTCCTGGACCTGAGTGGTGAGGGGAAGGCAGCCCAGGGGAGACCAGTGGACCAGGAGCCAGAGGAATTTCTGGAAGCACAATCAAGCCTTAGTGTAGGCAGAGATAGCATCAGGAACTGACGAGGGGCTCGGGGAAAGTACCACGGTCTGGGGACACAGATGAGATACTAGGGATGGGAAGAAGTTTACATGAGGGCACTCAGGCCTCATAATTTGTCTGAAAGTTGGGCATCCATGTCCACATGGCATCATTGTTTGCCACTGGCACCAGTCGCAGAGTTGGAGGATTTAATTCACCATCAATGGCCACTGTAGCCAGATGAGGGCAAAGGGCTGGGGTAGCCGGACACGGCCAGGCTGGCTCTGCGAGAATTCTGAAAACTTGTTCTGCTTCTGCAGCTGCACATGGATAAAACAGCCACTGGATACGGAGGGAGGGCCTGCTGCAGTGACTGTCACATCCGAGTGTTCTTTAGATACTGAAAACACTGAAACAAAGACCTTTCATCTAGCATGTTTGTTTTTGTTGTAAATTGAATATGCGCTTATGTTAGATGAAGAAAAAACTAGATGAGAAAGCACATATCACCTGCATTCCTGCTGTCCAGCTCTTTCCATTCACATTTAAACTCTTTCTAGAAGACTGGGATAATCTTCTGTATTTGTATTGTATTTATTTTCTAATGGGCTTTTTTATGAGCGTATTTTTAATTAAATTAAAACAAATTTAATGGCTACATGTCATTCTGCTTTATGGCTCTATATCCTTTAACTAGTTCTCTATTGTTGGCCATTTAGGCTTGTCCTGGTTTTTGTAATAATTAACACTCCCATGGTTATCTTTCTACAAAATTCTTTGCCTCATCCCTGGTAGTTTCTTTAGCGTAGCTTCTCAGGAGTAGAATTACTGGGACAAGTGACCTGAACTTGGTAAAGCCCACACTACCAAATTGCCTGCATCAAGTTGTACTCCCACCATCTCTATTATTGCTTTTGTTACCTTGTGGCAAAATCTATTTATAAGCTAGTTGGTGGGGGTGGGGGTGCTTTTATTGCATTGTTCTGGGCTTTGGACTTCCTGGGTGAGACTCCATTAAGAACTAAGCCAAATGAACTCAAAACGCCCACCCTGGCCCCTTTAGGGATGCACCTTCCAACTGCCCAGGAGCCAAGACGATGGGAATGTGTGGTCCAAGGGCTTCCCCAGGCTCCCGGAGACAAGCCCTAAGAGTCTTCAGGGTGGGCCTCCTCAAATTGGGGAACAAAGGAGTAGCCCAGCTCGTCCTAGGCAGTCTGCTTAGCCTGGGTGTTCCAGGTCCTAGTCGCTCCATGATTATCAGTGATAAGCCATGCTTCTGAGAGAGAGGCCATTGTGCTGAATCTGTGTCACCTCTGGATTTCATGCACAAACAGGGCCCTTTGGAGCACCAGAGCTGGGATCACCGGAGGGTGGAGGTGGCTCAGCTGTGAGACCACTGGCTGCTGAGGTGGGCTAGGGCATCTTGCAGGGCCGGTCTCCTCCCCTCAGCTGGGACCTCCTCCTGCACACTCGCCTCAGAAGGGAACTGGTGGGAGGGGAAGGGCTGGACCAGTGCCATCCAAGAGAAATTTTAAAAGAAGTTAAAAACATGGCTCTCAAACAAAAGAGAATGACCATGCATCCAAAATTTCATTCAGCTCCTCAATTCAGGAGGAAGCCAGGAAGTTGGTAATGTGGGCTCAAATGGCATTTGGAGTACTGGCATTTATAGAATCCATCGGGAAAGTCACACTAAAATAGATTTTTGATGTTTGAGAGAAATCTGGTTCATGTCCTACAGGGCGATACATTGGTGGTTCTCTTTTCACTGGACAGGAACCATTTGCCTCTCTACTGGGCAAACATCTACAATGTAACAAGGGAACTGCACAGAATCTGAGCTCTTAATTAATAGCATGGCAAAAGTCAAACAATGGTCCATCCTTCGAGAAATGTAGATAATCCTCTGGTGGCCAATGAAACAAAGCTTCTGGGTATATTGGAGGCACACACAGTCATCCTCTTGACCTTATTTCCAGATTTTGGACACTTTTAGTTAACAGCACAAGCTCATAACCCCCCCTGCAAGCACAAAGCAATCATGCACTCTGCTGTGCCAGTTCTGCAGGGTCAGACACCTTTGTGCATCAAAGCGCCCCCTAGAAGTAGAGGAAAGCAGTCACCATGCCAGCAGTAACTGCTCTGAGTCTCTGCCTTAAGTGAGGTGCATGTGGTCCTTATTTTCCTACCTTTTGGTATATTTGGTATATCTCCAGCCACATTTACCCCCAATCTCAGGCAACAACCAATCTACTTCTGTCTGTAGAGCTTCATTTGAATTTTCTAGAATTTTATATAAATGGAGTCTTATCAGGTGTACTCTTGTGTCTAGCTGCTTTCACTCAGGCTGATCGTTTAGAGATTCATCTACATTGTTTTGTGTGTCATAAGTTTGTTCTTTTTCATTGCTGAATAATATTCCACTATATTGATAATCTTCATTTGCTTATTGACTTGGGCCAGTGAGCACTCACCATATAAGTGCAGGGGGTCGGCCCTGAGACAGAGTGGTGAATGGTAGATGCTGCTTGCCTTTTTTGGGCTGACTGACACTCTTATGGGAAGTCGGACATCAAGTATCTTGGCATCCGTCTTGTTATTTGATGTCAGTCGTCATAAAGGCTACAAGGAGAAATGCAGGCCCTTCTGAGGGGCCAGAGAGGTAGCTTTATGGGAGAAAAGTTTGAGCCAAGATATGAAGGAGGCATTCTAGACAGAGATGTCAGAGAAGCACGTGGGGTGGAGAGGCCAGCCTGGTGAAGGCTCTGAGGGAGGGACAGAGGCTGACAGGTAAGCAGGGGCTGGGTTGTCCCTGGCTAGGTAGAGTGTTGGAAGTGCCCAAGTAACAGAAGAGTTTTAAGAAGACAGATTAGCAGATGAGACCTTGATCTGAAGAATGGACCTAAGGGGCAATAGTGGACATGGGAGACCAGTGAGGGGCTATTGCCATAATCCAGGCCAGAGCCAGTGATGGTGTGAATTAGAGTCAGGACGTGAAGGCAAAGACAGGGGGATCTGCTGGTCATTGGGAACATAGACTGTACTTAAGTTTAGGATCCCATAGCCAGGCGTTGGGGGGATTCTGATGCCTGGAAAAGGCCTGGCTGGCAGCATTTCCTGGGTTCCTCTGGCTTAGATGCTGGGCTTCCTCCCCGTTTTGGTCAGCTCAGGCTGCTGTAGCAAATACCACAGACGGGGTGGCTTAAACAGCACACATTTATTTCTCACAGTTCTGGAGGCTGGGAAGTCCAAGATCAAGGTGCCAGTAGATCCAGTATCTGGTGAGGGCTCACTTCCCAGTATGTAGACTGCCTCTTCTCCCTGTGTCCTCACATGGCAGAGAGAGAGAAGAAGCAAGCTCTCTGGTCTTCTTGTGAGGGCACTAATCCCCGGATGGGGGCTCCACCCTCAAGACCTAATCACCTCCCAAAGGCCTCACCTCCTAATATCATCACATTGGGGGTTTGAGCTTCAACATATGAATTTGGGGGACATACATTCAGTCCTTAACATTTCTGATCTCCTGCCATGGATTTCCCAGTTGCACTATCTGGAAGCCCAACCTCCCTATGACTGTGGCCTGACTCTCTCCCCAGTCACCATTCATGGCTGGAGCTGGGGATGAGTGCCCTGCCCAGTTCTCCGACCCCTCCTGCAGGAAGCCAGCTCCTGCTTCCCAGGTTCCTGGGCACAGGTGAAAGGCTTTCTGGGAATCCTAGGGCTCTGGATTCACTCTGCAGTGACTTATGACCTTTCTCCCCCTGGAAATGTCACTGTCCTCTCCACCTAGACCCAAGGCTATAGACTGTCATGGGAGCTTCAGTTCAGTGGCTTAGCTCCAAACCACAAGTGGTCTCTCCATGGCCCTAACATTTGCTCCAACCTCCTGAATTCTCTCACTCCTGTTCTGTTGCTTTAGCCTTGGCCTTTGCCACTAAGACCAGATACTTCTCTCTCCTAATCTTGTCTGTTGATCCATCTTCCAGCTTTGCCACTTGGTACTGCCCTTGAGACATCTTTGGTCCCATGTCCAGTACCCCCCAGGGCCAGTGTTGTTCACTGCTGGCTCTTCCCTGAGTCTCGGACCACTGCTGCTGAGATGGCCTGGAGGGAGGGAGGAGGACAGTGGCTTCTCACTGCCACATGCCATCCACTGCAAGGTGTCCTGGCACCAAGGTTGCCTGGATCACTGGTTGGCCTCACTCTCTGACCCCCAGCCTTGCTCTGTCCCACTGCCCTGGGTAAGGGCACCTATGCAGTCCAGCTGTTCCTCCAGCCCCTGGGCCGCTGCCTCCTGCTGCTCTGCAGAATCCTACTGCTCCCCCTTCCTGAGGATCGCGGACTCTCATTATAACCGAGAGGCATAGTGAGACAAGGGCATGTGACCTGGCTTACCCAATCATAAATCTATACCTGTGAAGACCACATGAGTCCAGGCTCACATAGAAACTAACACTCTCAGTGATCAACATACAAGGATTGGATGTGAATCAAACGTTAGTGAAAGACCGTATTCACACTCAGTGTCTTTTTGCTGGTAATTCTACATGATACCCCAGTTCATGATGTACCTTCTATGGAATTTCACTTGAACAGCTCAAAATTACATACTTAATTACCTGCGGCTTCATTTGCCATGATTAATGGCTCAGTCCTGCTAGGGTGACACCTGGCAACAGTCATTTAAGGAAGCTGGTGGTGGCTATGTGAGAAAGCCAAATTGTCCTATTTGTTCACATGTTCTGATCAAAGATGCAAAACACTGATTTTAACTAAATGTCTTAGACAGGCCAAACCTTCAGACCAAGGAAGCCACTTTTCACTGGATGCTCAAGAGCCAGATGATCTTTAAGATCACTTGAAGCTGTATCACACCATGGTTCCACTTCGGCCATAAAAGTGGTTCTGCATCTTCTGTGTGGCAACACATTCCTTTTTTGTTTTTCTGTCAGCATGATATTAATGCATATGTAATTAATTATATGTAGTACTTCCAGTAAAACTGACTCCTTTGAAGAGGAAAAGACTGATTTGCCTGCGAATGTAAACAGAACACATAAGTAAACACCAGAAGAAGGAAGCATTTTATAGTTTATCAAGAGAGCAATGCCTACCTAAAAGTCTACTGGTGTTGGTACTTAATGTTTACATAGCACTTAACCACTTGCAAGGGCTTCCATATACATGAGCTCATTCTATCAAGAGGACTTGGATGATGTGACTTTCATTGCTGTGCTAAGAGAGAGTTTCAGACAGGGAGTTGAGAGACTGGCTCCTGCCTACCTCTGGCTCCAAGACAAGCCCATTCAAGCCTTAGCAAGTCTTCCCCACTCTGTGCCTCCAAAAACTCGTACTTGCTGCTCACTCCTGCTTCCTGTGGGGCAAGAGGTTATGAAGCTGAGTAATTTACTCGATACTGTTTGGAGGAAGGGGATTAGGACCAGGGCTGTGGCCTCATCACTTTAGATCCCAAACAGGCTGATGCTCAGGCCCAGGGTTGTGTTCCTCAGACCTCTGCTGGGGTTGCCAGAACCTGAGACTTTTGGAAAATAGGAAGACATTTCTTTATTATTATTTTTTTTTCCCAGCCACCATTTAGAAGTGACTAAAGCTATTTTCCACTGACTTCACTAAAAATGTCAATACTGGGCTAAAAGCAAACAGAAAATGTTTGATTCTGGTGGCACGTTCTCCCCAGATTGATAAAATGCCAACTGCTACACACAGAGTGGTGGGGTCTGGGGTGCTCAGCTGGAGAGAATCGGAGGATCACTTTGCCCGATGCTCCTATTTCATACATGAGCAAACTGAAGCCAGAAACATGGCTGCCTGAGGCACAGTCCTCTGCCAAGTGTGGCAGAGCTGAGGCCAGGCCTCAGGCCTCCTAACTCTCCGCCCAGGGTCTTTCCACCACTTATGCTTCTCAGTGGGGACACATGTTCCCCAGGAGGCAGGAGGTGGTGAACCCAGGGCCGCACAGAGCCACAGGCTGCACGTGCCACACCTTCTGGAGCATCAATTCTCATTTAACTGATTCTGCCTGTTCGTTCAAGAAGACTTTAGAGAGGTGGGTGAAGAAAGTCTTCCTGATTCTTCCCTAAAGAGTGCTGGAGCAGAGTGTTGCTTCTTTCTGCTGTCAAAGCAGTGCCCGGTTGAGCCAAGGGGCTGCCCTGAAGGAGCAGAGATGTAGCCACATTGATCCCGGCCTGCACATCCTGGTCTCACCCCTTGGGAGGCCAAGGACATTCTCCACACACTCGACCTGGTCATTTGGCTGTTCCTGAGCCCTGGGACCTGTAGCAGAAACTGTGTTTTCCATCCTTGCATAGAGTTTCTGAGGAGCATTGGGGGATCCTCTTACAGGGGTATGAAATATGGGGAAGGCAAAGAATTTAGCTCACTCTGAAGAAATGTTTAAAGAAAACAAGCATGTTCCAAGCAAGGGAGTACGGCTGTGTTTTTAAGTTAAGTACCTTAAGAAACTCATCATGTTCGTCATCAGTCAGCCTGAAGGTCCAGTCTTCTTTCATATCATATTCATGACGGATTTGTTTATTTAAACAAACACCACAAGGCTCTGACTAACACAGCGGAAGAAATCGTGTCTAAGGAAAGAAAATCTGTGTTTGAGGAGGAGGGAAATGACAGGGCAGGAAAAGGAAGAGTATTAGCTGTCATGCCTGGGACAGAGAAGACCAGAGCCTCTCTGTGGGGAGCTCCAGGGCAGAGAAGGGCCATAGAACCTAGAACAAAGAGTTTTAACGTCTCCCAGGAGATAGAGACCCAATGGGAGTTTTCAAACAGTTGATTGTCGTGTTCCCTTTGCCTGGAGCAGCCTTCACTGCTACCCACTCACTTGGCTCTCATCTCCTCAAGTGTTGGCTCAGGTGGCATTCTCCGTAAGGCTTCCTGTAACCACCCTCTTTAAAATCAATCCCCATTCCTGGCATTCTTCTATTCCCTGCTCCTGCTTTGTTTTTCTGTTGAGCACTAATCACTGTTTATCATTATATATTTACTTATCCATGGTTTTAATTTTTTGCCTTCCCCCATTAGTGTGCAAGCTCCATGAAGGCAAGGATTGCTGTCTCTTTTGTTTAGTGGATCTGAGCTTACCACATAGGCTCTGTTTGGAAACTCCATTTTCTAAAGCACCTTTCAGTACAGAACACCTAAAGATGTTTGGGGAAATATTTAAAACATCCTTCTGAATATATGACTGAGATGACAGCAGTAAGCACAAATCTGGGAGCACTGGAACCCAGGTTTTTGGCTCCCTGGTGGCCAAGAGCAGGGTCAGTAGATTACATGTAGAGGGAAAGTAGATATAACCAGACATCTGGTCAGGCTAGGGGGTCAGGTCAGAGAACCCCATGAAAAGCCAGCATTTCTGAAGGGAAACAGCTCTCATGGATGAACTGGAAGAAAGCCCATCCTGCAGAGGGATGCAGAGGAGATAACTGTCTGCCTTTGCCTTGGTTTTGAGATAAGCAGAAAAAAAATAAAACATGTATCTCCTGAAAATTCATAGCTACTAGCCCATACTCACATAGATTTGGAGTTTAAATCCGCACTATATGGATGGCCTTAAAACTCCCAAGGCAAATATGTACTTAAAGTGATCGCAGATTGGTACTTCCCTCAGATCCTGGGAGAAGGAAGTGTAAATTCTCACTGCAGAACACACCTCTAAGAAGTCTAAGGGACTTGAGCTCACAGAAAAAAGTCACTAAATATATGAGGAAATAAGCCACCGTGAGAGAGTCAGCAGAAGCAACAAACTACAAAATAAGTACAGCAAAAGCAACAGATAGGACAATCATCAGGCACAGAAAATAAAATAAGTATGTTTAAAGAAATAAAAGGAGTGGCTGGCCTGGTGGCGTAGTGGTTAAGTTTGCGCACTCTGCTTTGGTGGCCCAGGGTTCGCAGGTTCAGGTCCCAGGTGCAAACCTACATATTGCTCATCAAGCCATGCTGTGGCAGCATCCCACATACAAAATAGAGGAAGATTGGCACAGATGTTAGCTCAGGGACAATCTTCCTCACCAAAAAAAAAAAAAAAGAAGAAGAAGAAATAAAAGGAAATATCAGAAAAATACACAAATACACAACCATAGAACAAGAGGCTATAAAATCTCTAGGAAGAGCCTAAAAGAGCCAAATAGAACTTTTAGAAAGGAAAAATATAACTGATATTAGAAATTCAATGGGTGAGTTAAATAGCATATCAGATACAGCCAAGGAGAGAATTAGAAAACTGGAAGATAAATATAAATAAATGGCACACTAAACAAGAGAGACAAAGATGGAAAATATCAAGAGAAATAAAGGATAAATAAAGAAGATCCAAAATACATCTTTTCGAACATCAGGGCTGGCCCTGCAGTATGGTGGTTAACGTTGGTGTGTGCTGCTTTGGCAGCCTGAGTTGGTGGGTTTGAACCCTGGGTGCAGACCTACACCACTCGTCAGCTGTGCTGTGACGGCAATCCACATATAAAATAGAGGAAGATTGGCACAGATGTTAGCTCAGGGCTAATCTTCCTCTGCAAAAAAAGAGAACATCATAGAAACCATGGAGAAAAGGCACTATTTATGAAAATAATGACCAAGAGCTTCCCAGAACTGATTAAAGACACCAATCTTCAGATTCAGCAATACCGATGAATCTCAAGCAGAAAAAAAATAAAAGAAATGCACACTCAGACCACAAAACTCTAAACAATGCCCTCCCTCCCCTCCAAAGATGTTAAAAGTTGCTAGAGAGAAAGGCAGGTTACTGACATAGAATTGTTATGAGCTTTTAGTTAATGGCAGCCCTGATATTTGTTCCCCTACAGTGAACCCAGCATATATGGGTGAAAACCAAAGACACACGTTCCCAGTTCCCTGGTTCTTTAGTGACACTCATATGTAAATGTTTGTTTCTTTAACCTCTGAAGCCCTGAGCTACAGAGCCAAATAGAAGCTACAAATTGTTAAAGTCCAGATGATGTCACACTGGGCTCCCACTACAGTTCTGGCTGATCCCAGGACCTTGAAGTTCCTCTACAGAGAAACTAATGTCCAGAGAACATCAAGACACCAAAGCTTCCCAGGCCCAACTCCTCGGCTTCCTGACGTCACAGTCTACCTTCCACCATGGAGATAAACAGCCAAGGACACTCATCTGAGAAATCCTGTGTCTCCTCCACTGGAAGCAGCCCCAGACACGGGCTGATGGGAAAATGCTGACCAAGAAGGCCACAGCCTCCATCCCCTGCCTAAAATCCCAAATAAAAACCCCTGCCTGTTTCTTAACGGGGAGCAAGCAGCTTTTGGGGCACTGGCCCTTGCTTTGCTCCCTCTGCCTGGCAAAGTAAAGCCTTCCCTTTTTCTCCCAAGACTCCGTTCTCATTATTTGGATTGGCAACAGGATCAGAGATGGAACTTTTGGTAACAGAATGACAATTCAATGGAATCAGCAACAATAACGGTATCTAGGGGTCGGCCCTGTGGCGCAGGAGTTAAGTTCGCATGTTCTGCTTCGGCGGCCTGGGGTTTGCCGGTTCAGATCCCAGGTGTGCACCTATGCACTGCTTGTCAAGCCATGCTGTGGCAGGCATCCCACGTATAAAGTAGAGGAAGGTGGGCATGGATCTTAGCTCAGGGCTAATCTTCCTCAGAAAACAAAACAAAACAAACACAAAATAATGGTATCCAGAAAACAATAGAACAATATTTTCAATGTCCTAAGAGAAATTATCTGCTATATGAGACTGAATAGGCTAGAACAAATGAAACCAAATATCAGTGTCTTACTACACAGGGTTCATTTCATACTCACCCCAAATCTCCTGCAAATCAAGTAACCCTCCAAGGCAACTGTCCACTGTCCATGGACTCATGAATCCAGGCTTCCTACGTCTTATGGCTCCACCATCTCTGCACATGGCCTCCAGAATCACCAAAGAAGGGAGGAGAGAACAAAGAATCATGCAGATATGCTCAGCACCCCAGCCCAGGAAAGCCACATGTAATGTCCGCTCATAGCCCACTGGCCAGGGCTGGTCACAGGGCCATGCCCAATAGCAAAGGAGGATGTGTGTGCAGAGGGGAGACGCTTAAATATTAAGGGAGCATTAAAACTGCAAGTCTTTGAAGAACAAAGGCAAAGTAAAAACATTTTCAGACAAACCAAAACTTATAGAATTTATTATCAACAGATTCTCATTAAAGGAACTTCTTAAAAAGGATATAGTTTAGGAATAGGGAAAATAATCTCCCTGTAAAGGTCTGAGGTACAAAGAGGAATGGTAGACAGAGGAATGATAGATGTGGAAAAAAATGTAAATAATTATTAATTGTATAAAACAATGGCAATGGGGTTAAAAAAAAAAAAGCTCAAACTGGAACCAAAATCCTGGGCAAATGTAGCATAATCCACGAGGGGTATGATTGATGTTTCAGTGTTTTATGTGTTTTACAGCTTCCTTTTAGTGTTCCAGAGAACTCTGTTAAGTTAAATATAGATATTAAAATATCCAGGGTAACCACTAAAATAATAGAACTATAATGTCTAGCTTCCAAACTACTAAAGGGAGAAAAAAAGTGAAATGAGGGAAAAACATTGCGATCAATCCACAGGAGTCAGGAAAGGATGGGGATGGGGGAGTGGGCAGACAGAAGAGATAGGAGAAGTGGTACAAAGTAAAATAGTATAAATGGATAAAATATGTCAATAATCAACACAAATGTCAATGGACCAAACTCAAACAAATGGACAAAGATGATCAGACCACATTTTTTTAAATCCAGCAATATTCTGTCTGTATCTAATCGTGATAGTGAACACTTTCATGTACTCACTATATTCCAAGCATGGTTCTCAGCGCACTACAGATATTAACTCATTTACTCTTCCCAGCAGCCCAGTGGAACATGTGCTACTCTGATAAGAAAACTTAGTCATACAGAAGTTAAATAACCTACCTAAGGTCGCATAACTTGAGTGGCAGAGTTGTGATTCGAACCCAGGCCAACTCCTAGAGTCTGCACTTTTAACCTCTGTACTATACCACCATTAACAGAAGGCGCCAGAAAGAATGGCAGTGAAATGCAGAGAAAGATAGACCAGGTAAATATTAACCGAAAGAAAGCTGGCATAATGACATTTATATCAGACTTTAAGACAAAAAGTATTATCAAAGATAAAGAGGTAAAAAGTATAATTAACCAGAAGATTTAATAGTTCTAGACTTGTATGCCCTTCGTAACATTGCTTCATAATATGCAGAGTAAAAATAGAGAGAACTACAAAGAGAGGTTGGCAAATATATCATCATAGTGGGACACTTTAACATACCTCTCTCAGTAGACAGAAAATCAATAAGAATATAGAATATTTGAACATGCTTGATCTGCTGGAGACATATGGAACACAGTACCCAACAGCTCAAGAATGCATGTACTTTTCCACGTGTATATGGAACGTTCATAAATGCTGATCATCTAGACCATAAAATATCACTGAACAAACTTCAGAGAATCACCATCCAAACCACAGTTCCTGATCACAATGAAATCACCTTAGACATCAATAGTAATTCATAGCTGAAAATAGTGGCTTGATCAAGAATGAACAATTCAGATGAAGGATGTGCAAGGTTAAGCCAAGGAAGTAGCACTAGGGAGGGAAAACAGAGGACAGATTGTATAGATATTTCTCATATCAGCAAAGAAGGAGTTGAAGATGTCACCAGAGTCTATGGCTCAGGCCACTGAAGGTTGGCAGAGCCATTAATCAAGAGCTAGGGAGAGCTGGAAGAGAAGATTTGAAGGGAGAAGATAAAGTAATGTCAACTACTGCGTGGAGACGAAGTGAGGTGAAGACTAGAAAACAGGACGTTGGCACTGACTTCAGTGAGAGCAATTTCATTAGTGCACAGAATGGAGGGGGCCGAATCCAGGCTAGAATGTTTTGAGGAATGAATGAGAGACAAGGAAGAGTAAATGTAGATCGATCTTCTAAGAAATTTAATAGGGAAAGAAAAGAGGATGCCAAGGAAGGAAGGGTTTACTGTCTGTTTTTGTCTCTTGTTTGAATGGGAAGGACTTGGGTGAGACAAAAGTGAAATGGCTGTGAGGACAGCCTCCAAGGGGTTCCAGTGGATCACCTCTAACTCTCCTGCCATCACCGCTGCTGCCGCCCTGCTCATGTTCAGTCTGCTCTTTAACGCTTGAGCGGTTGTGGGGCTGGAGGGGCGCAGCTGAGCCTGCTCATCTGCCCTCCACCATCACCGGTATTCCACTGCTGGCCCCACCCCTTCAACGAGTATTTGCCATTTCTGAGTCCCAGCTGCTGGGGTCACCCCTGACCCTAGTGACAGCAACCCCAAGTCTCAGGCACCACTGGGCTCAGTTTTAAGGAAAAGAGAAGCCAGAGAGTGAGGTGCGGTGTGGGGGGCTATGGAGCAGAAGGATGGCAGGGGGCTTGTGTCCTTGGGAACACACATGGCCCCTTTTGGTCCCAACTGATTGGTCCTTTTCTAAATTACTACAATATTGAATGGATTGCAGTGGAATGGGGCAATAAAATTCTCATTTTAATACACGCAGGCAATTTGAAAATGGTATTGTGTCAGAGCTAAATATAAAATATAGCTAAAATTAAGGATGCATCTATTTTATTTCCTCTTTTGTAATAGCAGGATGTTAGGAACAAACACAATATACTGGAGGATAATGCAACTCCAGTGTGCCGAAGAAGAACCTAAAATTGTTATAATTATCATGGTAATTGTTAGTCAACCTCCTAACTCAGGAATACAACGGTTACCTCACAGCGGTGCTCTGACTCTTCTCCCCTTTCTTTGTTCTGTCTCCTTCTCCACGCCCTGTTTTTGTCCCCTCCTCTTGCCTCCTTCCGCTCAGGCTCCCTGAGCTTGCCTGTGATTCTCTCTGCCCCTGCCAAACACACACCTTCCCCTCTGAGCTCCTCGTGGCCTCCGTCAGGGCTTGCTCACTGCCCATTTTAATAACTTTTTCCTATTAAAATTTAATATATGGACATCGTACACATTTTATAAAATACGTTCATTGTAGAAAAGCAAAAGGCAGAAAATAACAATAATCTTTAATCCTCATCACCCAGAGGTATCTACTGACGGTTAACATCTTCATGCATACAATTCTTTTCTTTCTTATGTGCTATATATATGTGTGTGCATATATATAAAACTTTATTAACCAGCTGGCACTGGAATTGTTCTTAAGAAGGTAACTGAGGGGCCGGCCTGGTGGCATAGTGGTTAAGTTCTGGCTTTGTTAAGAAAGATGCTTAGATAGATACTTGCAGTAGATAAAAGTGGAGAGAGTCCCGCCCCACCCCACCCCTGAGAGCCAAGGGGGAAGCTGCTGTAAATATCACAGGGCCTGGGAGTGACTGCTCCCAGAGGGGGAGGGGGAGGGAAGGAGAAACAGGGAAGGGCAGAACGTCGCAGGCTGCACATTTTACTATGTGACTTCTTCATGACTCCCAAATGTTCAGCAAAGTTTGTTGAATTAAAAAAAAACTGGCCTGAGTGACTTCTACTGTGGATATGAGAGAAGGGGCTGAGTCCATGCCAGTAAACAGTGGCTGAAGTAACCCTTGAGAAAGATGGAACCCCAGAAGCAAAGGAGATCCAAAGGATGTAAGACCCTGTTCCAGTCTGCAGCCCAGCAATGAGCAGAGATCTCAGGGAGAGGATTAAGGGCTCATGGTGATTTCGTCCAGCACTCAACAGATCCAGGGAGGTCACTTGCCAACTTCTCAATCACAGGTGCGCACACACACATACACACACAGACATTTTTTTCCTTCAAAAAACAAGATCATATTACTTACAATTTACAAACAATTACAATTGTGATGATTAGTCTTGCCTCACCTATGCATACATAACCCATGATCCAGGTATGTACAAGCAGTCCCCAATTTGGACGGTAACACTAGACTAGAAAAATGGCTACGCCAGCTGAAACTGCAAATGAGCTCAATAATCAATGGAAAAATTATGATTGTTGAGTAACTTTTTAAAAATTTGTCAAAACATTAAAAGCTCTCTTGCTGTTGGTTATAAGCATATAAGGAAATGAAAAGCAAGTAAAACAAATACTTATTTAGCACACTGTAATTTAAAACATTAGAAACATTGACAGGGCATTTCATCACTTTGCAAACTTATTAAGAGGAGTTTGCACAGCCACTTATTGTGTCCCCTTCTCTGATACAAGAAGTCATATAACTTACCACACTGGGTGAGCATATTTTCTGTGCCTTGGCCAGCTGTCATTCTCCTTTCTAAGTCTGGATCAGCTTCCGTAGTTTATCCTTTGTGCTTTCAACGTCATGAAACATCTCTGAGAGTTCCTTTAATGTCAAGTTTGTCGCTGGTGTCACTTCCTTGTTCTTTACCCCCACCAGACGTTTTCCACATGGTTTATACTGTACACTATGCAGGGCTAGGTCTCTTCTGATGCTACTTTGCTGTTGTCATTTTCAAATCTTCTAATCAGAACAATTTCATTTCCAGTATTATCATTTTTTGCCCTTTCATCTTTGTTGGCCAATTTCCTCTCTCAATCATCTGTTTTTGTAAACTGGCACATGGGCTTATCGCTGGGAGACAAGGAGGCAGCATGTGCTCTCTATGTAGACACTGATGAACTGAATGAGCAATGCACGGTGACACACAGACTTGGAAAGATACGGTGTGGTTGGTCACTGGTCATGATGTGCTCCTGTTATGTACTTAGTAGAAGCAGCTACTTTATATGACCTATTGTTAGTGCCCTTGAGTCTATTCCAACTCCTAGTGGCCCTGTGGGGAGCAGAGAGGAACCCTGCCCAGTCTTTTTGCACCATCCTCTCACCTTCTAGCACCATAACAATGCTCCACTGCTATTTATAGGGTTTTCATGGCTAATGTCTTCTTCCTTATCTTAGTCTAGAAGCTCTGCTCAAGCTGGTCCACCACTGGTGAGCGTGCTGGTATTTGAAATACCGGTGGCATAGCTTTCAGCATCACAGCAACATGCAGCTGCCACAGTATGACAATCGACAGATGGGTGGTGTGGTTCCCTGACTGGGAAACAAACCCAGGCCATGGCAGTGAGAACACTGAATCTTAACCACTAGCCCTCCAGGGCTGGCTGCTTTATATAATTACCATAATTAATATACTGTGGTAACTGAAAGTTGAACCATGTTGTTGAGGGACTGGTATTATTTAACTAAACTGCGTGGACTGAAATTTGTGCATTTCAGAACCATGCAAAGGAAGGACTGTCTGGGCAATATATTTCCTATACTTAGGAGAGAAGTAAAACTTAATTTGGAATTCTTTGTTTACGTTCTCACTTGGGTCTCTCTTCTTATCTTTAGTTTCTATTTTTACTACCCAATTTTGGCATTTCCTCTCTTATTTGGGGCCATCTGGTCTCTTTACCCCCAATTCCCACTTCCTTAAGATTCTTACCTTCTTTGACATTGTTTGGGGCACCTGAGAAATTAGATTCCAGGGAGCGATCAGACTGTCAGATGGAACTCCACCTCACTGACAGGCTAAGCAGCCTGGACTTGTTCCTTGAATGATAAAACCAGGGAAGCCAGCTCCCTAAATAAAGGTATAAAACATTGTCCAATCCAAAAAGCCAAGAGCTAGACACCATCGCATGTCAATGGACTCTTTCCATTGCTGAGTTCTTATCTGTAAAAGAACACACTGAAAAGCTGCCATTCCTCACTCTGCCGGGGAGTGAGCATAAAGACGGTACACAAAGGAGTGACACAGATGACTTAAGAGATCTTGAAGAAACAGTAACTCTTAGCAGAGGATGAAGACCACAAATGAAAACTCTTAATCCCTCTCCAGGGAGAGGAGGAAGCAAGGAAAGTGAGGGATTCTTGAGGACAGTCCCCCTCTTTGTGCAGCAAACTCACTGTGTAGTCACTCTGAGCACCTTTACGTGGGCGGACATTCCTCCAGCATCTTTTCCACAGAGAAAGGGTTCCTGGTTTGCCCCCAACTGATGATGGAAGCCCAGGTTATTTTCATTTCTTCAGGGCAAGGGTGCTATGCTGTCATCTTTTATATAGTGGAGAAAATTACCCCAACTGTCCCTTGGAAGGGTATCCCAATTAGCAATCTTAAAAGCTCTTGGGAGAAAACAAGTCAGTTGATCGATAGAGCACAGGCTGAGTAAGTGAGGAGAGGCAGCCAAATATGTCTCTCTGAAGTTCAATCAATCTCATAAACTTCCCACCCACACTGAAACAACCAGGCTGAAGGCAGAAGGTGTTTGTTTTGCCCTGATAATAGGCTACCCTGGCAAACCATTTGGCTCCTGCTTCAGGGAGCTGGTGGTGCAGAGGCGGAAGTCTGAAGTATCTGGGAGGAATTCAAGGAGATTTAAAGAGGAAAACAAAATCTCCTCATGCATGGAGTCCCAACAGCCATCTGATTTGGGCTCATCATAATTGTGTCTTACCTGCTTCCAGCAGTCTCCTTCCTTGGGGAAAAAAGGTATCAGAGACAGCTAACGCCTTGAAAATTCATTCTAGATGCAGAATCAGCAGACAGAAGGCTTTGCACCATTTACAAAAGATACAGCCCCCCAAAGCACCCTTCGCATTTTGTTTAATAGCTAGTCTTCTGACCCCTCATTTAGATGCCCTCAGTGGGAGGGGGGCCCAATAAGATGATTTTTTAGTCCTTGAGATCTGGGGCGCTGGACAGGAAACCACTGTGACCTACCCTTCTCCTATCTTCTACAAGTTCAGTAATTATTTTCTCCAATTAAAAAGAAAAATGGAACAGTCTGATAAAGAATATCTGATTTGTAAACTTCATGTGAAAAAATTGCAGATGCACAATCATTGCCATATTCAAAAATTTAATGATTACAATTAGATTGTATTTAAATTAGATTAAATAAAATTGATTAGATTATAGATCTCATATATATATATATATGGTTACTGCATGTATAGAGACTGCAAGTATCTGGAAGCGTCTAATTTTCTCACTTGTTTAAGGTCATGGTTCTCAAACTGTGGTCCACAGACCACCACCATTAGAAGTAGATCTTATTAAAAATTGAGAATCCCTGACTTTACTCCTGGGTGTACTAAATCAGAATACAGAGAAATAGCACCCAGGAATCTGCATTTTAACAACTCCCCATCCCATTATGTTCACTAAGCATTGACTACTACTACTCTAGGGGTTCTCTCTGAGAGCCAGTGCTGGGAACCAGGAAACCCACTACTTAGACCTGGACCAGTTTCACTACTGGACTCCTCTGCTTTTAGCAACATCTTCTTTGTATGCAAAGTTGTAATGACAGCCTTTGGGCCTTAGATCTGATTTCTAGATATTTATAGATTAAATGTGCTTCAGTTAAGATGGTGAGCCTCACCAATGTGCCAGGCAGGCTGTGCCTTCTCATGTGGAAGGAAGGAACATGTGTGAGTGGGACTGGACAATTGTCCCCAGGACCCTGACTCTGGTGCTCAACTTTGATTGTCAGGAGGCTCCTGTCCTGGTGGTAGAGTGACCAGTAATCCCAGGTTTCCCAGGGCTGAGGGGGTTCCTAAGGCAGACGACTTTCAGTTTTAAAACCAGGAAAATCCTCAGCAAACCAGGAACTGACCATCATACATGATGGTACTACTACACTCTAGCAAAATTTGCCAGAGACTGAGAAAGCACTGTCCCAATTTTTTTCTTCTACACTGAGAAGTATAACCACCACCCATGTGTTGGTTAGTCAACTCAATCTTCCACTGTGGAAAAGTCTATTTATGAAACCAAATTACTGTCAAAAATCTGGTTGGAGAGAACAGAATCAGAGTAAAAGAAGTGGATGACCTTAAGTGAGAGGCTGGATGACCCTGTGTAGTGCCAACAACAAATTCTTAGACACCAGCTGGGTGTCTTACAATTAAATTCGATTCTGACACTAACTACCTGGAATTAGTGCTGACTCCACAGGCTAAGGGCTCAGTCTCACAAGCCCGCCCCCACTTCAGACATCGGTTGCAAGTCTCAGTGACCAAAGAGGTATAAATGTGAGGAGTCATGGGAATTTGATATCACCTGGGCATTGTCTGGGGCACCTGAGAATGAGAATGACTCATAGAACTACTTATAGTTCTAGAAGACTCAGAGAACTCAGGAAAGCACTATACTTACAATTAGTTTTATTATAGCGTTTTATTATAGAGGCTACAACTCAGAAAGAGCCAAATGGAAGACATACATAGGGCAATGTCTGGGGATTGCAGGCACAGAGCCTCCGTACCCAATCTTTGTGGAATTGGGGGTGCCACTCTCCAAGCACACTGATGCGTTCACTGACCTGGAAGCTTAGCCTCATTGTTCAGTGTTTTATTAAAGTCTCATTACACAGGCATGACTGATTACATCACTAGCCAAGTGACTGAACTCAACCTGCAGCCCCTCTCCCAGGAGTCAGCAAGTGGGGCTGATAGTTCTAACCCTCTAATCACAGGGTCAGTTCCTCTGGTGACCAGTCCCCAGCCAGAAGCTCTCTAAGGTCTCTCCACACCTCGAGTTAAAGAGTCACCTCATTAGCATAAACTCAGGTGTGATTGAAAGGGGCTCCTTTTGAATAATGAAAGATGCTCTTATCCCTCAGGAAAATCCAAGGGTTTTAGGCACTCTGCGCCAGGAACCAGGGACAAAGACCAAATATACTTTTTATTACATCACAGGCCTGTAACACTATAGGGAAAGATCTGCTAAGGGGATGAGAGCAGATGTCAGCCAATGAGGGCACCCTTTTCCAACAGCATGGGAAGAGCACTCAACATTTATTGCACTTTGACTCTTCTCTGACTCGGTTATCATATTGCACATTCTAATGTTGATGAGATTGAACAAATCTCCATCGTGGCTGCTTGGAAGCAAGGTCTTATGTGGGACACCTCCTGGGAGCCTATTTGCATGCAACAACCTGGAACCCTGCCCTCTCTGCACCACTGAGGCCCTGGTAGGAGATGCCTCAGCTCCAGGCGGAATGCCTCTAGAACAACCCTGAGTATAGGGTGGTTTTCTGCAGCTGGATGATGTCATTCATTTCCCTCTTGTCTTTGAATCCTAGGGGTGCACCCTATTTAGAGGCAGCATCTCCCTGACCTCATGTTGACTGTATCAAGACAGCAGTTTTTCAAATTGTAGTAGTATTTATAATTGAGAAAAACTGGAAAACAAGCACAAGGTTAAATAAGCTGTGATTAAATACCAAATAAAATGTTTTGCAGCATGTTGAAATGATGTTTAACTTTTAAACATCATGACTTGGGAAAGTGTTCACAACAAAATGTGAAGTGGTGTATGTACAAAGAAGGCTGCAAGGGAATGTATTCATATGTTAACAGCTGCTATCACTGGGGTGATGGAATAAGAGTTGATTATTTTCTTCTCTATGCTTTTCTTTATTTTTTCCTACAATGATCATGCATAGTTTTTATAACCAAAATATATATATTAATATATTATTTCCTTATAAAAAGGCAATACAAATAGAAATGTTCCCACTTTGTCCCTTGCCTAGTCCTGCTGACGTGACTTTACCTCTGGTCTCTGGGCTTCTCGCTTCCTTCTGGAGCCTTTTTCAGTGCTGTCTCATGTGAGTGCCCACTACTGAGATCACGCTCTGGCCCAGCGTTGCCTCCTGGCCTCAGAGAAGGCCTGGCAAAGCTTCCTCAGAATCTGTTTCCACTAAATTCTGCCACACCAAGGAGCACTATCAGGAGGAAGTTGGACATTTAAGGAGGTAAATAAGTTAGCCAACAAAAACCCATTGCATTTTCATTATTGATCCATAAGTTCATATATGACCAGACCATCACATGTCACCAGAAAACCACCCACTTACTGATAAATAGATAGTTTAGCAGGCCTCATATCTGTTTCTAAGACCTTATTTTCACAAGCAATTTTCTCCCTTAATCAATACAAGATCATGTTCAACAAGCACTTATTAAGCATCTATTGTGTGCTAGGCCCTGGGGAAGGAAAGAAAGAATCCCATTCAATATAATGACAGATATAGCACACACTAAATAAACGTGTGTGAATAAAAACAGTAAAGAAGAAAATAGACTTACCTGAACCTATCCAAATATCCAGAGGCAAAGAAAAGACTAAAACTTGGATCTCCTTGTTATCTGATAACCTAAACCTTACACAAAATGTTCAAGGAATTGAATGTCACAAATCCTGCCGCGGGGTGGATGACTCCTTCTGGCCTCCCCACTCCTATTCAGGGTAGTCCTTCTTCCAGGTTTCCCTCTTCTTCTAGCCAACTTCAGGCACCAAATTTCGGAAGACCCAGCTTTTCTGAGCCTGAGAGACTTCTTAGGGTCCTTTTCAGGATCACGTAACTTGAGACAGCTTTTTAATATTTAATGACAGGATGTTGTCCCAAGCCTTCATTTCTCTAAGTCATTTGTTCTGAAAGGGGACTGGGAGGGGTGCCCCCAGGGGACACTTTGCAATGTCTGGAGATAGTTTGATTGTCACTACTGGGGGAGAGGATGCTGCTAGCGTCTAGTGGGTGGAGGCCAGGGATGCTGCTAAATATCCTACAGTGGACAGGACAGCCCCCACAATAAAGAGTCATCCAGCCCAAAATGTCAGAACTGCCCTTGCTGAGTAATCTGGTCCAAGTAAAACCCCGAGACGCTTTCACAGGTACTCTCTGTCTTTGTTCTGGTTCTCCCCCACCAGATCCTATGAAACAGATCACTCTATTCATCTAAAATTCCCTGAAAATATGCAGCCTGGAGCTGAATGCCACGTCCCAGGGAGGGTAATGAGCGCTGAGCACAGCCCTCTGCCAGGCGGTGGCAGCACAAGGTCAAACCCTTGGGCTCTGAACCAGGTGCAAGTCCACTGTGGGCTCTGTCACTCACAAACTGCGGGACCTTGGGCAAGGTAATTAACCTCACTTTAGTTTCTCACCTTTAAAATAGCTGTAAGTAGCAAAAAATAGTGATAGAAGTGTTAAATAGTACCCACATCTTTAGAGGTATCGGGAAGATTAACGCAATAATCCATGGGATGTGCTTAATGCAGGAGCTGGTCACGTTGATGAGCTCACTAATGCTAGCGAGTAATCATAGTCCTGCAATCTGCCTTAAGGCTTCAGACTGTTCTTTAAAAGTTGTTTGTTTCTACAACCAACTATCTTGATAAAATTTTGGAGAGCTAAATTGAAACCTTTTATCGAAGAAACTTAATTCTTGCCCATGAGCCCAGGGAAGAGGGGCAGAGAGGGAGCGAGCACAGGAACCACCAAACACAGGTACCGGTTAGAACAAACAAGCAACAGGAACCAGGAATTTTCTTCGTCGTTCTATTTTTAAATTTGAATTAGAATCTCAAAAACATTTCTGTATTGATTAATTTGTTTGTAATTAAAGTGTTTTTTGCTAAATCAGTTGGCGCCCACTGTCCTCAGCTCAGGTTGGGGTACCCACTGTGGAGAGGCCAGGTGCCATGCCACTGAACAGTACGCTGCTGCCACAGCGTCTTCCACTCAGCCAGGGTTTGTCTGGGAGGTATTTGCCTGGCAAGAGCTGGGACTGTAGGGCTTTCGAGCCCATATCTATGCTTCTCAGGAAGCCCCATTCTGTTTTTCCCCATTTATTCATTCAACAAACAATATTGAATGCCTACAATGAGCTACATCTTGCCTTCGTTTCCTACCCTGCCAGCTACTTGGTGAGTATTGTTGCATCTGAAAAGCTTTTAGATCATTCACATGGTTACTGAATAGAAATTCATTTTTCCCAAGCCAAGAGAGAAGAGGTAAACAAGAAAAGATATAGAACACCCTTTGCTACAATAACCCTTGATGTAGATCCCAATTTACAGCTTACAAAGCTCTTTTACACCCGTTATATCATTCTATTTTCCCTGTTCACCTTTGGCTGCTGAGGGGGCTAGCTAGAGTGTGGATGCCCTCATTACCACCCTCATTATTACTCATACTGAACAAATGGCACTGACCATTCCATTCCTGAAGTCAGTGCCATTGTAGCAGAACCAGCGAAGAAAATTTCAAGGGTTGGAATCACCTCCTTTTGCTTAGTCACAGGAGAAACAATGCTCTACTTCTCCCTCCAACTATCAGCTGCACCGGGGAAGAGGTCCCATGGCTGCTGCTCAGAGGGCAAGTGCTCCCAGCCTTTCAGGACTCCTGGAGGGAGACGTTGGGTCATAGGTGAAGCCAGTGGGAACAAGGAGAGTTGGTATCAAAGGCAACCTGAGCCCCCAACTTCGGTATTAGAAAACTGAGGCAGCTGGCTGCTTCAGACATGAATCTAAGCTTAGCATGGGATGGGAATAGGGCTGAAGCACTTAGGTGCTGTGAGTGTGAGGTGAAGCAGGAAAGCATGTAAACCCACACTCAGGAAACCCTGAACTACACGGGGACCCTAATAAATAGGAGGCCCATGAGTTAATCCTGTTCGTTGGTATGAGCAGAGGCATAGACACCACAGACTGAAGCCAGGGGTCAGAGAATGCTCTTTGTGGGGTCATGTGAATCCTATGTGTTTTTAGAATATGATCTTAAAGCAAGGGCTCCTTTGCATCGATCTCCCACAAAAGCTTGTCCGATGTCTCACCTGCAACGGGGGCTCAATAATTCCTGCTGGGTTCAGATCAATGTCCTCTTCTACGGATCCCCCCCCTCCCCACCCAGAGGGCTATCTTCACTGACTGTGGGTGGTCCCCAGAAGACAGGAGACTGAAAAGAAATGAAGAAAACAAAGAAGTAAGACAAGAGGAGTACAAGAGGAAGAGAAATGTCATAACTTGACCAGACTCCTTCATAGCATGGTTACCTGGACAGGAACAGGGCAATTACAGACAACCAGCGACCATGAAGTACCAGGAAAAGGGATGTCTCACCTGAGACCCACACTGGTGTGGATGCTGGCTCCAGAAGAGGCAGCCAGGCAGCCCAGCTGCTGCAGAGGCTGAGGGAAACCATAGTCAGTCCAAATTGGAGGTGGTTGATGCCAAAGCAAATATTCGCGGTGACGGGCCTCAGCGGGGGGGTCTAGGCAGTGAATAGACACCAGAGAGCCAGCAGGGCAGGGGTCATGGTTCCAGGAGCTCAGTCCAGATGGCAAAACCCCAGAGCCTCAGTCAGCAGGAAAAGCCAGAGGAGTACCAGGCCCCCATCACACAGGCTTGAGTTTGGGGAAGACTCCAGTTCCAGGGTGGTGGGGAAAATGGAGTCCTGGATATATGACCCAGTACCTGCCTTGTCCCGGAGGGAGGAGAAACAGTGCTTTCCCAGGGAATTGTTGAGAAGGAAGCCCCGGAAAGTAATGTTTCCCACCCCTCTCTGGAGCTCTCCCTCTTACTGGCTCCTTCCCCTGGGGGTAGACTGGCCTGTCTGGTAAAAGGAAGGAGTCAGATGTCTATTTTGGATGGCAGAGCCCAAAAGCCACCGCTCTCTCTCCATGCTTTCTAGTGCTCTCTGCTCTGCTATTTGTGGAGCAGTCTTCATCAGCTTAGCAACTGACTGGGCAAGTGAACGCTCTACTTCCTCCACAGGTGGCCACAGACAGCAGGAAACCCCATGTTGGCTGCAAGTCCAAGCTGAGCCCTTAGGCTGGCCTTAATTGGAGACTGCCGATGAAGCTGCTCTCCTCACTCCGTCACGCTCCTTGTGACTATTTCTCAGTGGTAGTGATGAGGATTTTTAGGCTGCTTAATTTTAAAATGGCTTATGATGAGGATTTTTAGGCTGGTTAGTTTTAAAACTACAGATGAGATTCAGGCTCCAAGGAGTGGAATTTGTTTGCCCCTTTGTTGGGAAACATTTACATTTCTAAGGGAAACCTCTATCTGTGAAGATGCCTCCCTCTCTGTGCCAGGAAGAAGTCTTATCACTAGAAGCTCTTAATGGGGAAGGCAAGAACTTAAGTTGGTTGCTGTCTGGCAATCTCATGTAACTGATTTAGGGTGGTGGCTTCTGACCTTTACTTAATCCGATTTGATTCTTGTCTAAAAGTCATGGGATCACCCAATGACCAGACCCCACCTGCACTGATACCATTTTAACTCTTTATTCATGTTATTTCCTTTGTCTTGTAAAGAGATGAATCATATACCTATGCCTTAAATTTAGCCCTAACCCTCAACTCGAGGCAGCAGCAGGAGCTCTGCCTGCCCATGGGTCCTGTCCCCATGCCAGCGGGGGCAGCAGCAGCGGCTCTGCCTGCCCATGGGCTCTGTCCCCATGCCAGCGGGGGCAGCAAAAGCGGCGGCAGCAGAAGCTCTGACTGCCCATGGGTCCTGTCCCCATGCCAGCGGGGGCAGAAGCAGCGGCTCTGCCTGCCCATGGGCTCTGTCCCCATGCCAGCGGCGGCAGCAGAAGGGGCAGCAGCAGGAGCTCTGACTGCCCGTGGGTCCTGTCCCCATGTACCAGCTCTGCCTGCCCATGGGTCATGTCCCCATGCCAGCGGGGGCATCAGAAGCAGCGGCAGCAGAAGCTCTGACTGCCCATGGGTCCTGTCCCCATGCTATTCCACACTATTCTCTAAATAAAAGAGCACTACTGCCAGATCTTAAGAGTCTAAGAAATCTTTCTTTCGACTCCTCGGCTCACCGACCCCGCATCAGTAGGAGCCCACGGGGAGGCGGCTGAGTACCTAGCACCTGCAAACCCAGCTCTTTCCAGGAAGAGAGCAGAGCAGCCAGTCAGGGCTTTGTAGGGGAGCCAGGATCTGGGACCCCACTCCAGGGACTAGCTCAGTTCGAGGGCACTGGGAGGATTCGCCCTGAGTCTGTGCATCTGGTGCTGAGCCTGGTTGGCAGCAAAGATTTGAGCCCAGGGCAGGACAGGTGAGATTCCAGGTCTAGAGAAGTATTTCAGGCTAAGCCCTACTGCGTAAAGGGAGAGGGTGGGAAATGGTACAGAGAAAATGTTACCTTCTGTTTCTGGGGATTGGCTCCTACTTCAGGTGTAGCCAACTGTGAGGACCTGGGAACAGCAGAGGCAAATGGAATAAGCCAGGTGAGAGAGAGAGAGAGAGAGAGAGAGAGACAAGCAAACAGAGCTTGTGGTGGTGTGGGAGTGGGAGGCTGGGGAAGAAAAGCCGCTGCTCCCAGTACCACCTCTGCGTGGGCTGCCTGTGCAATGGTCCATTTCCTTGAGGGGCCTGAGAAGGGGTGGGGGAGTGAAGAGGATTTGTCCTAACTGCCAATGCAAGCTTGTTCTCACTCTAAACTGCCAGTCCATTGCAGGACCTTGTTGGAAGAGAGAGGGAGTAGCTAACAATTTCGATTGAAGTTAGCATTCTTTATTATTACGTGGGGCTGGATGTTCTAATTTCTGAATAGAAACTGTGTTTGTGACTTAAAGTGACAACAGGACTTTTTATTATTCAAGTCTTAGCAGAAAATTCATGAGTCATCTCAAGTTTCTATCCAAGTGAAGAACTTCCACCACTGAATAAATTTTAAAAGGACAGTGGAATACAAGCATAAAGATGCTTCATGATTATATCTCAGGAGAACTTCTTATTCAATGTCCAGTTACGATTATATAGTTGGTCTTTGGGTTGAAAGAGAGTTTCTTTTCTTAGCATTTGGGCTCGTACATTTTGAGGGAAGAATGGAGATGGGTGGAGCGTAGGGGCTCTTGGAGGTAAGGGGAGGTTCCTTTTTTTTCTTGTATCCTCCAGAAATGTATAGTTGTGCTTCATTTAAAAAAAATACAACATACTGAGGAAATTACCTCTTAGGGGCATTGTAGGCTTTATTCAGAATCTCTAAGTGGTGAGTAGCACTAAATTATTCCTGTTCAACAGAGAGAAGCTCAGACATTATTGGCGACCATCTAAAGAAATCAATCCCATCTTAAGGAACCCATATGGAGAAAGGAAGGAAAAGCAACTCTGGCCCTGCCAAGGTGTCAGTCCTCAAATGGGGGCGCTAACAGTGTAGCTGGGCTGGGGGTGGGGCACATTGCTTTGGCCTGACACAGAACAGCTTTGCTAGAGTGGTTGGGTTCCCTGACCACTGGGGGTCAGCTCAGTACTATTGTCATGGAAGAGAGCTAACCTGGGCCAACCCACCAGGCTGATTCTGAGTCCAGTCCAGCTTTCCCGAAGCCCAGCAAACCAGACATTTCATAGGCCACTAAGACCTTGTCTAGTCCCTGCAACCAGTGTTCATCACTCATTGGCAGTCAAAGGAGCCTCCAGCGTAAGGGCAGCGCCTCCAGGGTGAGGCCAGCTCACGTGCGCAGTATCCTCGAGTCCTAGGCTTCTAGTTCCTTAGCTCAGCAGAGCAACTTCCTGCAACAAACCTCCTCTCCATAGCCATAGAAAAGAAACATGAAGACTCACTGAGAGACAGTCTAAATTATGTCTAGATTTCAGACTTCCTATCTACAGCTCTATTCTCCAAGTGCAGCCAAGGAAGAGCCAGAAATACCTCATTATCAGGAAACTAGAAGCCTTCTAGAGAAAGCACCAGCCCAAATTGGGCTTGATGTTGCAAGTGGGTTTGCCCTAAGGAACTATGACACCTAGAACTGGGCTCCCTGCAGGGATTTGAGGGGAGGAAGATAGAGATTTCTAGAGTCATATGCGGCTTACAGCAGGGGTGGTAGGCTGAGGGGAGGGCACAGTTCTCTGGAAACCCTGATGTAGCAAGTTTAGAAAATCGTACATCAAAGAGGGAACTGTGGGTCAGTCTTGTGATACGATGGAAAGACGTAGGACCTAGAATCAATTCTCTCTCTCAATTCAGTGTAAATAAATGAACATGGTTTTAAAAGTCAAATGGTACCAAAAAACTAACAATAAAAAGCATAAGGGCCCTGCTGTGCCCTGCATCATCTCCCAAAGGCCCTGCATCCCCCTCCTCAAAGGTGAACCCTCTCAAATCATCTCTCTTTTCCCCTAGCTTTCAACCTCTTCATTCCTAAATAATATGCTTATACCACTAAATCCTAATTTGCCTGTTTTAGACACTATTTACTTCCTCCTTGGGAGTAGGGGGTTTAGCTCTCTTGCTCCATCTTCCACCCCCACTTCTCCACTCCCAACGATTACATCATGATTTTTGATTAAGTCAATGAGCTGTGTTTACATGGCTATGACTATGAGATGTGATTCCCCATTGAGGCAAACAGCCTATCATGATCACATCTCTTCTACTATCTTTATTTTTCCTGGAGTTAGTAATTGCTTTTTTTCATTTGTCAGATTTTCTATGTTCCAATGGTTACTTTTCCCCCAAGTAATCCAAAATCAATAACATTATTTATATATACTAGAATACAGAGTTCTGTTTTTTACTTCTGCAGGCAAATTCCTCCTAGAGAGCTCCAGCCTCCTGCGCCAGTCTGGAGGCTGACTCTGACCCTAAGATGGCCCTTGGCCACTCCCTTGTGTTGAACCATCTGTTATCTACGTGCCACACCATCTTCCTCTTTCTTAATTTCCTTCTTTTGCTGAAGCATATCTTCCTAAGAAAGTACATAGGAGGTAAAATATTTGAGCCTTTGGTTTTCTGAAATGTCTTTCTCCCGCCCTTATTTTTGATTAGCAGTTTGCCTGAGGGTGAAATTGTGGTTGAAAGTCATTTTGCCTCAGAATGTTGAAGGTGTTGTATGATCTTCTGTCTTTCAGTTTTGCTATTGAGAAGTCCAATGCTATTCCGATTTCAAATTCTTTATATTTCATACACATACACACTCACACACATTCACACACACACACACACACCACACCCGAAAGCTTTTAGAAGTTCTCTCTTTACTCCCAGTAATCCTAAATGATGATGTGACACTTTTTCAGAAATTCATTATTGTGGGCACTCTGTGTCCCCTTTCAGCTTAGAGGCTTCTGCCCCTCTGTTCTTGAAGATTTTTTTAACATCATAGCTTTGATAATTTCCTCTCCACCAACTTCTCTGTGCTCTCTTTCTGTAGTTTCTCTTCATCAGATGTTGAAACTCCTGGATTGCACCTCTAATCTTCTCTCTTTTTCTACTTGCCATGGCTTTGTTTTTGTTGCCTAATTCCAGTTCTTGGGAATCTTTCCTCAACTTCACCCTCCAATCCTGCTAATAGTTTTTAACATTCATTTTCTATTTTTCATATCCTAGTTTTAATTTCCAAGAGGTCTTTCATATTCCCTGAAGACATTAAGAGGTTTTGTTTTTGTGTTTTGAATTTTCTCCCTCCTGAATTATCTACATTTCCTCTGAACTCCTTTTTTCTATTTATTTTCTTTTATCTCTTTCTTTGATGTTGAAGACTTCCCTCGAATATTGCTTCATGTTAAAAATTCAGACACCAAAAAGCTGACTGTAAGCTGTGAATGTGTGGAAGGGCTTGGGCAGTAGGCTTCTCTGCAAGATAGCTGGTGACAATCCATGTTTTTCAACAGAGGGGACCCCCAATGTCAGCAACCATCTGTCTACAGAAAGGTCTTTCCTTCATTCTCTTATCTGGAGATGGTAGGGGGAGTGTAGAAGGCAAGTCTGGCTGCCAGCATTTGAGAAGCACTTAAGTGAGGTTCCACCATTTAGTCTGCTTCCCCTGCACCACTCAGCCACTGCCCCCTCAGTCTGGTGTCCCCAGTCAGCTTTTCCAGAGTATAAACCTCTGATCTCTTCCCAGGTAGAAGGAGAGGCATGGACTGCAGGTGATATGAGAGGAGGTGTGCAAATCTTGTTGAATCCCCACTCTACATCTCACCCCTGTTTTCTGTGGGATTTTGCACTGTCCAAGTCCTAAGCCTTTTTCAGGACTTAAGTAAATCTTCCAGTTTCGTATATGTATGAACAATCATATACATATGTTAATTTCTTAAGCTCTGCCTTAGGCACTTAAGATAAGTCTCTTTCTATTCCAAGTCAGTAACTACCCTATTTTTCATCCTGAAAAAATTTGTTGAAACTTCTTATCAGCTATTGTCAATTTTCCTAGTCTCTTTTTTCTTGTAGGTTGTATTTTTTTCCTTTAAAGTTTTGGGATGATGAGAAAACTGACTCCGTGGTGAGTCTTCCCTGTTTTCTGACTCTGTCCTGAGAATTGGTCAAGGCTCTGCTATTGATTAACAGTGGGGTCTTAGGCAAGTTATTTGCGGCTCTAAGCCTTTGTTCCCTCATCTGTAAAATTGTGAGACTAATGCCTGTCCTACAGAAGTCATAGTCCTCTTCTGGTGATTAAATGAAATAATGTATATAAAAGTACTGTGCAATCCTAAGGAATCCACTAAAAAAACTATTGAACTAATAAACAATTTCAGCAAGGTTGCAGGACACAAGATCAATATACAAAAATCTATTGTATTTCTATACACTAGTAACAAACCACCCGAAAATAAAATTAAGAAAATACTTTTATTTACAATACTGTGAAAAAGAATAACATTTTTAGGGATAAATTTAATGAAAAGAAGCACAAAACTTGTATATCTAAAACTGTACAACATTGTTGAAAGAAATTATCTAAATAGATAAAAGGGCATGCCATGGTCATAGATTGGAAGGGTTGATATTGTTAAGATGACAATATTCTCCAAGTTGATCTGTATATTCAACACAATCTTTATCAAAATCCCAATTGGATTTTTTTTTTTTTAAAGATTTTATTTTTTTCCTTTTTCTCCCCAAAGCCCCCAGGTACATAGTTGTGTATTCTTCGTTGTGGGTTCTTCTAGTTGTGGCATGTGGGACGCTGCCTCAGCGTGGTCTGATGAGCAGTGCCATGTCTGCGCCCAGGATTCGAACTAACGAAACACTGGGCCGCCTGCAGCGGAGCGCGTGAACTTAACCACTCGGCCACGGGGCCAGCCCCCCAATTGGATTTTTTATGGATATTGACAAGTTGATCCTAAAATTCATATGGAAATGCAAAGGGATTCAGAATAGACAAAAGCAATGGTAAAAAAGAACAAAGTAGGAAGACTCATACTTCCTGGTTTCAAATTTTGCTACAAAGCTACAGAAACCAAGACTATGTCTGTGGTATTGACATAATGATAGACATATACAACAATGGAATAGAATTGAGAGTCTAGAAATAAACTTTTACATTTATGGTCAACTGATTTTTGACAAGCGTGCCAAGATCACTCCATGGGGAAAGAATGAACTTTTCAACAAACGGTACAGGCACAGCTCTATATCCACATGCAAAAGAAGGAAGTTGTACCTCTTTCTCACACAATACACATAAATTAATTCAAAATGAATCATAGACCTAAGTGTAAGAGCTAAACCATAAAACTCTTAGATGAAAATATAGGAGTAAATCTTTGTGACTTTGGGTTAGGCAATAGTTCCTTAGATATGACACCAAAAGCACAAGCAACAAAAGAAAACAATAGAAAAAAAGAGAAAATAATAGACTTCATGAAGATTAAAAAATTGTGCTTCAAAGAACACCATCAAGAAAATAAAAAGACTTTCCACAGAATGTGAAAAAAGAATTGGCAAGTTGATAAGGGATGTGTATCCAGAATATATAAAGAATTCTTACAACCCAATAATATAAAGAAAAATAACCCAATAAAAAATAGACAAAGGATCTAAGTAGACAGATCTCCAAAAAAGATATGCATATGGTTAACAAGCATATGAAAAGATACTCAACATCATTAGTCATTGGGGAAATGCAAATCAAAAGCACAATAAAACAATAAAAAAACCTCTTCACACCCACTAGGATGACTATGGTAAAATAAAAAATACGCATCTGTTCTTTGTCCTCTGTTCAGGGCACAGGGTTCCTAAAATCCTTGAAGTTTCCTGAGTGGTAGGAGTATCTTTTGTTATTCATGATGAGCCCCTTCTGACCACACCTGAGTTTATGGTAATGAAGTGATTCTTTGTGGGTCCTTAGATAGCTTCAGGATGGGGGCTCATTGCCAGAGGAACCAGCCACATGATTAGACAGTTAGAACAATCAGCCCCAACCCTGGTCTTCTGGGGAGGGGAGGGGGAGATTGAGTTCAGTCACCAATGGCCAATGATTTAATCAATCATGCTTAGTCAATAAAACTTTGATAAAAATACTGAAACAAAGAGGCTGAGAGAGCTTCTGGGTTGGTGAACATGTTGATGTGATGGGGGCGTGGCATGCCTGGAGAGGTGATGGAAGCACTGTGCCCCCATCCCCATACCTTGCCCTGTGCATCTCTTCCATTTGGCTGTTTGTAAGTTGTGTCCTTCAAAATCAAACTGTAGGGGGCCAGCTCGGTGGCACAGCGGTTAAGTGCGCACGTTCCGCTTTGGCGGCCTGGGGTTCACAGGTTCAGATCCTGGGTGCAGACATAAAAAAAAAAAAAGTAGAGGAAGATGGGCACAGATGTTAGCTCAGGGCCAGTCTTCCTCAGAAAAAAGAGGAGGATTGGCAGATGTTAGCTCAGGGCTAATCTTCCTCAAAAAAAATAAAAATAAAATAAAATAAAACTGTAATCATAAGTATAGAGCTTTCCTGAATTCTGTGAGTTATTTTAGCCAATTATTGAACTTGACATGAGGTCATGGGAAACCTTGAATTTGTGGTCAGCTGGGCAGAAGTGTGGGTAGCTCGGGGACCCCATTTGTAGCTGATGTCTGAAGTGGGGATGGTCTTGTGGGACTGAACCTTTAAATCCAGGTAGTTAGTGTCAGAATTGAATTGAATTATAGGACACCAGTTGGAGTCAAAAAATTGGAGAATTGGTTGTTGTGTGGAAAACAATGGCCATAATAAAAAAGACAGACAATAGCAAGTGTTGACAAAGATGTGGAGAAATTGGAACAGTCATACACTGCTGGTTGGAATGTAAAATGGTGCAGCCACTTTGAAAAAGAGTCTGAGAGCACCCCAATATGTTAAATATACAGTTATCATATGATCCAGCATTTCCACTCCTAGGTATATATCCAAGAGAAATGAAAACATACATCCACAAAAAACTTGTATATGAATGTTCAAAGCAGCATTGTGCACAATAGCCAAAAAGTAGAAACAACACAAATGCTCATTAACTGATGAATGGACAAATAAAATGTGGTATATTCATTCAAAGGAATATTATTCAGCAATAAAAAAGAATTAAGAACTGATACATGTTACAACATGGATGAACCTTGAAAATATTATGTGCTTAAGTGAAAGAAGCCAATCATAAAAGACCATATATTGTATGATTTCGTTTATATGCAATCTCTGTAATAGGCAAACCTATAGAGACAGAAAGAAGATTAGTGGTTATCCAAGTCTAGGGATGAAGGTTGGGCATGGGTAATGAGAAGTGACTGCTAATAGGTGTGACATTTCCTTTTGGAGTGAAAAGAATGTTCTAAAATTAGATTGTGGTGATGGTTGCATAACTCCGAGAATATACAAAAACCATGGAACTGTACACTTTAAATGGATAAATTGTATGCTTATGTGAATTGTATGTCAACAAAACTGTTTTTAAAAAGTAGTTTGCAAACTATAGATTAAATACAAAAGCGAATTTTCTACTTAATATTATTATTGCTAGCAAAACCAATATAAACATTAGGAATCATTTTGGTCACTATTCTTTATTATTTGACAATTGTTTTTCAGCTGCTCTGTAGGTTGCTGTTCAGAAATACAATTTCACAAATGAAACCAACTGCTCCTTAGGAAGCTGCTTCGAACCTTATGGAGCTGCCTAACTGTGGGAGGCTGTGACTGGGGGCACCTGACGTTTAGGGTCATCTGTGTGTGTGGTCCCCACACAAGCTCCCATGTGAACCAAATCTGACATCTTTAATGATCCAAGAACACTCTCCTCTGAGTGGAACAGCGTTGCTTCACATTGCAGAAATCAAAGGCTCAAGTCCCAGTAAAAAATGTTGCTCACAAAGCCACTTGACATTAAACTTTCAGCTCAATTTCCTGAAGAATTATCAGAACCACAAAATGGAGACAGAAATCATTTTTCTAGAGTCACTGTAATAACTGGCTGAAAGTGCCTGCTGTTTCTATATTGACTAGTGTGAGCCTGAGAGCATCTTGCAATAGGGCACCTACTTGATGATTAAAATTTGATTATATGCTTGGAGTCAGATAGGGCCAAGGAAAGGAGTGGGCCACAGTGTGCTCTGGGCACTGCCTGTGCTGCAGACTTGTGGGAAAGGCAGTCAGGCAAAACAAAGGGCCCCTTTCTTCACCATTCTGAGATAACCACGGGTAACATTTATCAAGCGTGCTGCTCGTTATATATACGTATGTGTGTGAGACTAGCCTGCACATTATTTTACCAAAATGAAATAATATTGTAAATACAGTTCTGTAGCTTATATTATTTGATGAGGCTCAAGGCTGCCCCAGGGAGAGAAGCCCAAGGTGTCCTGGCCTACATACCGATCTACATCATCCTCCAGGAAGTATAGGACGTCCTGACCTGATTCAACCTGATTCGTTTCCAAAGTTATAGGACCACCCAATACCAGACCCACCTGCACTGATAGCATTTTAACAACTTTTTTATGTGATGTTTCCTTTGTCTTGTAAAGGAATAACTCGCATACCTATGCCTGATAAATTTAACCCTACCCTCAACTCATTGCAGCTCTTCACTGCCCATGGGTCCTGTCCCCATGGTGTTCCCAAGAAATCTTTCTTTCGACTCCTCGGCTCACCGAGCCCGCATCATTATTCACTTAGTAATATGTTGTGATAATCTATTGATATCATTTAAAATGAGTTTGGTAGTTGCAATGTATTCCACTGTACAACGATAAGCTTTGTTTTACCAATCTCCTCTTGTGGGATATTTAAGACATAAGTTGGGTTTGGTCCTTTACTATGATAAACAAGCCTTCAGTGAATGTCCTCTATGGAACATCACGATATTCATGCTTTTGATGCTCCCTGGTCTCTTCTGGTAGATGTTTTTACACCATAGGAAGAAGGGTACAATTCTTATAATTCTTAGCTGTAATAAAATTTTGTGCTGCAATCACACATAGAAACCTGGGCTACTGCTTGGTCAGGAATTCAGGCAAGAAATAAGCACTGGATAACATTCACTGAGAGCCAAGTGTGTTTCAGACACTTCCTAAAAGATAACATTCCAACCCCTCTCTCTATAGAAGAGGAAACTGAGGCCCAGTGCAAATAGCAGAACTTCTCTTTCTATCTGACACTAAAGGCTAGTGAGAGAATGAAAGTGTGCGTGCCTCAGGCAGGTGGGAAAAGGAGAGGACCCGAGGCCCAAGGGCTAAAGCCAGCTGTGACCAAGAAGTGGCCCTGTGATTTGCCTGGGAATGCTTGGCTCCCAGCACTCCCGGGAGCACGGGCGCATTTCCTGAGGACCTGAGCCTTAGCCCCCAGCCAAGGCCCCAGGATGGGCCCCTGCAAAGTGTTCACAAGCTCATATGTTTTGGGAAAACTTGCCAATTTGGGATAATTTTTGCTTTTTCTTAAGGAGTTTCCCCATAATAGACGTGCTTGGGTTGAAATTCTTTCCCCAACAGTGAGCAGGGCCCTGCGGCCCATGAGCTAGCCAGGGCTGCAGGAGAGGTCCTCTTGTGGAGGCATTATGTTCAAATCCTGCTTATCCACATCACAAGCTGAGATTTGCTATTCTGTCTACCTCGACAAGGGGGCACTGCTAAGATCCAGGCTCTGGCTCTCTAGAGATTCTCATTGCTGTCACACCGGATATGAGATCAGACTGCACATGCCTTTGAAAAGAGCCCAAACCACCGCTACATCACATTTCCCAAAGAGAATTAGGCTCCTGCTCCTAATTCAGTAGTATATTATGACAAGAAAAACCTTGAGAAGAAAGTTTTTATTAAATGTCACATTACTGAAACTCCTGGCTCCTGGCTGGTGGATGCTTGCAGGTGAAGTCAATCCAGGTGGCCAGCCCTGGAGGGCTACTCTCTCTAGATACCAGACATCTCGATGATGCTGCCTAATTGGCCATGAGAAAGTTGGCCTTTTAACTTCTGGTAGGAGGAGATTGTCATAGATTGTTCTGAGAAAAGATTTAGCTGTAGTTGGTAAGATTCTGAATTCAAATACAAGGAATTACAATCGACTCCTTTGAAAACTTTGAGATTTTCTTTTTTAACCAATATGCTTTCCCTGTATTTTAAGTCTATTCTAAATTCTAAAATTATACCTCCTTGTGATGTAATTACACCTACCTACCCCATTTTAGCCCATGCTCCTGTTCAGCAAAGCCACAAGGTTTTGTGTTTATAGCCCTCTGTAGGCAATGCCTTTCCCCTTTGGTGTGCAGTTTGTAGGAAGGTCTTGACTGTTAGGGCTTCCTGAGAGTCATAGAGGCAGAGTGGCTCTGCTCACCTCTGCAAAAATGGTGTTTGTGAAAGGACGGAAGTCAGAGTCACTGCCATAGGGAGGCTGTTACCTAGTGCAGCACAAGGACAATACCTTCAGGTATACGCAGGTAAGATAAAGGCCTCATCGTCCCTGTCCTCTCATGGGGCCTGGTGGCTAGACATAAGCCAGGTAACCGCACAGCATGAAGGCACAGCCTGGGTGAGTGAGGGCCCCATAGTAGATCACAAATGGCAGCAGGCTGGGCCCCGGCTACAGAGGCCAGAAGCAGGTCCAGGCTGGCAGAGGCAGAACCACAGGGCCAGGCAGCCCACGAGTGGTTCTGACAGTGCTCTGGGAGGCACAGCCTGAAACGATGGGATAGGGGTATCCATGGGCTAAGGGAGGAGCCGGGGATTCCAGGGTCATGTTGATCCGGCTGGCCCAGTCAGTGGGAAGGACCAGCTAGGAGCCCTTTCAATCTATCACTGCAGAGGAGGAAACCAAATTTCCAGGTGACACAGCCAGGAATTGGAGCTGAAATTCAAACCAGGTGGTTCCAAAGCTTTACCGTGCTGCCACCTCCTCCAGCAACATAAGGGCTCATACTCTCATTGAGGTCACAAGATATACACACAGCAAGCAATGAGAAAACATCGAGGCCCACAAATGGCAAGGTTCAGGGAGGGGGAGCCACGGGGTTGAAATAGTTGTTTGAAGGTGTCATACATGAGGGTCTGAATGAGCAGGAAAAAATGTTCTTTCCCTCATGAAAACATTGGCCACCCTCAACTGGCAGATACGGGAGCCACAGACACACCATGGATGCTGGACCACTGGCAGAATGTGTTTGGTTTGATATCTGATGACAAGAACAATGGAAACGAAGGGGTGAAGGCTGTCAGATGGCGCGTATTTGTTTCTTTGAGCTGCTGCAACAAAGTACCACACACTGGGGAGCTTCAACAACAAACGTTTATTGTCTCACCGTTCTGGAGTCTGAGATCAAGGAGTTGGCAGGGCTGGTTTCTCCTGAGGCCTCTCTCCTTCGCTTGCAAACAGCCGTCTTCTCCTTGTGTCTTCACATGGTTTTCCGTCTGTGCGTGTCTGTGTCCCAATTTCCTCTTCCTATAAGGACACCAGTCATATTGGATTAGGGCCCACCCCCATGACCTCATTTTAACTTAATCACATCTTTAAAGACCCTGTCCCCAAATACAGTCACATTCTCAGGTACTGAGGTTAGGACTGCAGCATGAATCTCAGGGGGACACAATTCAGCCCATAACACACTGACAGAGGACAGGTGGGCTCTGTTAATAGCTGATGAGGGCACTAGTTGTAGTAGTCACTATTGTGGGAATGCCAAGGACTAGAGCTCGTCTGTTAACCCTTTCCTGTTGGGTTTCCACCACAGGCACTTGGAGCTGCACCCAGTGCCCTGACCTCACAGGATTGTATGGGCAGCTTTGCAGAGAGGGCCTCACCCTGAATGTAAACACGGAGATAGAGATGTTCTGTGCTGCAGACCTCACCCAGGCCCTGCACACTCACCTGGACTCAGCTTTCACAGGCTCCAGACTGGTGGCAGGGAAGTGATACCGCGTTGCCCTTGGGTCATAGAGAGTGGAGCCAGGGCCCTCAGCAGGCTGTGTCTTCTGTGAGAGTTGGGTTTGCAGGAGAAGCAGGAGAAGGCCATTGCTTCCAGGGCCTCTAGCGGGTGAGGTGCTTTCACACAGGTTTCCTCATTTGATCCTTAGTACAACATGCAGAGTTCAGTCTGACTCCTGTTTTTAAAGATGGGCAATGAAAGCACAGCAAGGAGGGTTGCCTGAGGTCACACAGCTTGCTCTGAGAGCTAAACAATTAAGCTTTAACTAGTCAGACTACAAAGCCCACCTGTGCCCATCCTATTACAGCAAATTAGACCTAATCCTGAAAGGATTGCATCAAATCTGACTTAGAACTTGCTCTCTCTCTTCCCCAAACACCAAGACCCACCACTCCAGCTGCTAGCTTTGCCCACCAACTCTAGCTTGGCAGTGCCTCCCCGCCCTGCATGCGCTATCCCGTCTGCACCCACACCCCGATTCAACTCCGTATCACCCTACGTAACCTTCCCGCACTCACGCTGTTCCTTCTCCTTCTGCAGCACCTATTCAAACTTCTTTGTTGGAATTGATCATATTTTAATGAAACCCTTGCTGCTGGACTGTCAGATTCATGGGGACTAGTGTTGAGTTTTGCTCATCTCTCTGTCATCAGAGCGTAGCCCAGTGTCTGGCACAAAGTGGGAGCTCAAAGTGAGTTTATAGAGTGAATACGGATTGCAGAGCCCCGGCCAACTCTGACCCATAGCCATTCGTGTCATCTGGCCTCCCGCTTAGTCTTCCTGAAGAATTCCAAGCAGCTCCCTCCTGGGTCCACGCCAGCCCATGGCCCCAAACCTGCCATCTACCTTCTATCCCATGCTTGCCTGGGTTTCTCTGTCCCACCTTCCTGGGCTGACATTGTTCCTGCTGCCCTGACCCAATGATCTCCACCTCCACCAGTCCTGGGCCCACCGAAGGGCCATGAGAAACCATGATTTCAGGTTTACAGGTGCCATTATTTGAGGTCTCGGAAGGAAATCTCCTTTCTCAAACTAACTTCAAACAATAGCCACCCTGTTAGGGAAACAAGGAGGTCTTTCCAAGTGAGTTCCCCTCGGCGAGATGTCCACCACAAAAGTACCACCCTCCAACAAACAATGCTGCAGAATTCCATAGACAGGGATTATTATAGAATGTGATGGCAGAGCAGCAGGTAACACAACATATGCAGTATGGTCTCATCTGTGTACACCCCCACATGTACAGGCATGCGCACATACACACATACACACCAGCACACGCATACGTACAATGATGACTGGAAAGCAGAGACGCCCACGCTTAATCACAGTTCTTTCTCAGGAGCAGGATTTTAGCTCATATGTAGCTTTTTAAAAACTTATCTGCTTATAAGGATGGATCTGTTGTGTTCTTATCACAAGAATATATTTTAAAAAACCTATCTGTGCTTTCTAAATTTTCTGTGAAAGATATGTACTATTTTTCAATGAGATATAAAGAGGTTACTTTTTAAGTCCCTAAATAAGATTACTGTAATGTATATACTTTACAGATATTAAAACTTACTGAGGTTAAATGAGACTTAACGTCACATTAGAATCTAAACAAGCTGTCCAAAATTTATATTCCTATGATTCAATGTTAGGTGTAGAAGTAGAAAGGTTAAAGAAGTTAGAAGATTACATGATTCAGTGGCTTTTTCACCCATGTTCTGACATTTCAGTGGGTGTATAGTGAAGGATGAAGGAAAGAGAAAAGTCTCTATCTGACCAGACACCCCTGTCTGGGGCTTACACTGACCAGCCTCGAGATCCTCTGTGTGGCTGCGTCTGCCACCATGGGCTAATGAAGCGCATCATCGGGCCTTCCCTTACAGGAAGGAGGCCCAGCGCTGACCTGAGGTCTTCTCCCCCCTGAAGAACCTCCTCTCAGCCTTCCCTCCCCCAGTCTCTTGGACCGGGACCCCTGACCCAGCCGACAGCCCCCTGGCGTAGAGCAGCAAGAGAGCTCAAGCCCTTCTGTGCCCTGCGGCTTCCACTCAGCCCAGGAGAAATGTGTCCTGACAGCACCAAACTCTAAACAGCCAGCTGCCCTGTGACCCTGCCCTCTCTCTGCTATCTTTCTCTCCAACTCTCTTCTCCCCTGTTTGAGGAGAAACAGGAGCAGACGAGCGCATTTGTTGCCCTTATAGATGTTCAGCAGGCAACTAGGAACCTGTTCCTGGGGAGCTTGCCTTCAGTCCTGTGCTTGAGGGCCCCCAGTCTGAGTTTCTCTGAGCTTGCACACTCTTTAGGGACGACCCTGCCATATTCCCTTTTGGCAGAAAGCTCCAGCCTTGAGAAGTAATTTTCTTAGAGGCCTCCTTGATTAGCTCCGCAGTAAGAAGGGAATCACCTGAAAACTGAACACGATACCTTCCTAGGGGCACAACCCCAGGACCTTCTCCCTGTCTGCTCCTTTCTCAGTCTTCTCCTGCTGCCTGGAGGGGGAGGTCTGGGTGGGGAGAGCCGGTTCTGCTGCAGGCCCAGGTAGCTGGCAGTCCCTGGCAGCTCTCTTGGGCACTGAGCACTGCTTGTCTTCACTGATGTGGCCCCAGTTCCAGGACAAGAGAAAAGGGCCCAGTCAGCAGTCCCTGGGAGAAGGAGCTGCCACTTTCTGGGCAAGGAAGCTCAGTGAGGGATTCTGGGAAAACATGGAGGAGCATGAAGCCCCTGAATGTCCTGGTCAGAGTGAGGGTGAGGGGTAGTCACAACAGGAAGAAGGTTGGTGTCAGAGGGGAGTAAAATACAGTCCCTTGTTTCATCTAAGGCCTCACAATAGGTGTCTCTTGGTGTCCTCCATCTTCTTTTCTGGGCCTCCTGTATAGGAAGTGGCCCATCTCACAGACAATTCACAGATGACAGGAGGACTGTCCTTCCCGGATGAGGACAGTGCTGATGAGGAAGCTGATTTCTGAGCTAAGGGCCCACCCTCAACAGTGATAGCAAATACACGGTTCCAAAGTAGGAGGCTCAAGCCATCTGACTCCCTGGCCACCCCTCTATGGCCCCACGGATAAGGGTGCTGTCCAGAAAGACTGTAAATTGCTCTGAAAGTACCACGTGTGTATTAAAATCCCTGTAGAGCTCGCTAGTGCTCTGTAAATGCTAAGTAGAACAGAAATTATGCTGGAGAATTCTCTCACCCAAATCCTCTCCAAGGTATAACTGCTTTTGATAACTCATCAACACAACTTTTAAAATAAAGCAGCCTCAGCCTTTTCAGTTCCTACTACAAGACAAAATGTGTTGAACCAAAGGTTAAACTGCATTCGATTAAGGCTTTTCCCTGCCTTTTCCCTCTTCTGGATCCTCTCTATGACAGAGAATCTAGGATTGGATCCTGGTCACTTTTACTGTAGTGTCTGCTGCTGTTGGTACTGGGATTCCCCCCCCCCCCCCCCGCCCCCAGTGAACAGATCACAGCTGGATTTTACACAATCACTTGGAATGCCAACTAAGGTGAGTAAAATATAGCTCTCACCCACACGAGTTGCCTTTCAGAATAATTTTTGGGTCTTGAGAGATTTCAGTTAGGTTTCTAGTGATCTCATTTTGACCAAATGTAAGGGTCCTATTATCCCAGAGTTCTCTCAAGTTTTAGCTATATATATATTGTCATTCTTTGTATTTAAGATAGTTGTATGCATTTGACTTGGAGGGATTTGTATTTTGTTTACTGTCTTGTAGGCCGCCTCCCATAACTCATCTTCCTCTGGCAACATGCAGAGCACGACCAGAGTCTGCTCTGGACTTTCCTGTGCTCTCAACCTGGCATTCCTCCTCACACATCTCTGTCTCCTTTTCATCTCTTTAATACTCCATCCTACACCTCACCTTCTCTGGATCCTTGCTCGTATTCCCATCTGGTCACATGTTGAAAGTCCAGCCATTACCATGACTGCAAGTTGTGCCTTCTCACTTGTTCTTTCAGTTCTTCATTCTGACTCTGACATCTTGAGAATCTCTGCACTCTTACAATCCTATCAGACTCTTTATGGTCAAAATGGAACTTCCTTCTTATCTGTCTCTTTTTTTAAAAAATGATGTTTCTCTCTCCTGTTTTGGAAGATTGGCCCCTGAGCTAACATCTCTTGCCAATCTTTATTTTTTCCTTCTTCTTTTCCCCAAAACCCCCAGTACATATTTGTATATTCTAGTTGTATGTCCCTCTACCTCTGCTATATGGGACGCCACTTCAGCATGGCTTGATGAGCAATGCTAGGTCCACACCCAGGATCCGAACAGGCAAAACCTTGGGCCACAGAAGCAGAGCACATGAACTTAACCACTCAGTCATGGGGCCAGCCCCCTTATCTCCTTTTATCCACTCATCTCTCTCTCCTTAAATTCTATCTTGAATAGTAATATCTTTAAACTTCATAAGCTTAAAAGAAGGAAATTTGAAGTCCCTTGGCTAGCCTTGCTTATGACTTTTTTTCCTCTGGGAATTGAAGATGGGGTTAGAAGAAATGTTACTTAAGGCCTAAATCTGACCAAGAAGAAAAATATGGTCGAAGTGGTAGTGGGAAGAAACTTCAAAGGCTATGACCATCTCATTTTTGGTCAAAATAATGCTTTTATTGCTTTTACAGAATAAACATTGGATCATTATTAAAAATTCAAGTAATAAAGAAAAGAAGAAAATAACAAATTATTCAAAATCGTAATAATCAGTGCTAACACTTAGTGACATGACCCCAAACATCTGTCTTTGCCTATATATAAAAAGATGATTTGATGGATGGATATATAGATAGGTGGACAGGTGGTTCGAAAATGCTGCTCCCAAGATGTTAGTTCCTTAAATATCCTATCATGTTTCAGAAAAGAGACTACAAAAAATTGTTAAAAAATGGAGTCCTTTTTTTAAACTACATGTTTCAGTTTCAGACAATATTGATTACCTGCTCTGAGAGATGAGGCACTGAGTATTCTCAAACCTTCCTCCAATACCCCCTCATCCCAACCACCCAATGTTTGTTCTGTGCATTATTATTACTTTCAGGGAGCTCATGGCATTCATGTTCTGTTGAATTCATCTGACCCCTCCCCCCAATTGCTTACTCTTAGTTCTACAGTTAAATGAATTCGATATTCAGCATCAGGGTTTGTTTGGTGACCACAGATTTTCCATTTCTAAACTCTTAATTTTGATTCACCTCTCAAGTAGTTGAATTTTGTCACTGGGAAGTTTTTATGAAGCAGCTTATGAGAGTCACATACTCTCAATTTTGTATGTTTGTGAATGTCCACCTGTTGTCTTTATTTTTAAATGATAACTGGGATAATATGCTTGAGTAGCTCTTTCCTTTATAATTCTGTGTGTATTGCTTCATTTCCTCTCTATGATCCTCCTTTAAAAATGAATTTATGTTCTTATTAAGTTCACCTGTAGTTTGAAATGCTCATGGGTACTATGCCTCTAAGTTAAGGATTATATTTGCAGAGATGGTGTCAAAATGGCAGCATAGGCAGATTCTGAACTCACATCTTCCCACGGACACAACAAATTTACAGTTACTCTTGGAACAATTACCCCTGAGAGAGAACTGGAAATGGGATAAAAAGAACCCTCACAACAAGGCCAGTGCTGACTGAGCTGGAAGAGGCAGAAATTCCTTTCTGGAGGGAAAAAAGCCACCTTTGAGCTGCAATGCTTCACAGCCAGCTGGGACCAATCTTAAGGTATGAAGCTTTCCCTGGAGGGAAAATAAGCAATAATCCACTTTTGGACTCAGCACAACTGAGACAAGTGTCATAATATCTGGCTTTCCTTGCTATTAACAACAACGGGGAATACCCCTAGAAAAGCTACCGGGTATAAGGGGGAAAAAAGCCTACTCTTACAGGGCCCATGCACAAATTCACTAGTTTTGGAAAGCAACTTAAAATCACCAGAAAGAAAGGTGCACAGTCTTTTGGTGAAAAGAGACTCACTTGATAGGCTCTGGGTGCATCTTGGTGAGAGGTGAGACTTCCCCAGGGACTGAGACATTGGTGGCAGCCATTATTGTGACCTGGTATGCGCTTGCTGACACAGACCCTGGCAGAAGCCATTGGAGTTCTTCCACTAGGAATTTAGCCCAGGGTCTGTCCCACTCACTAGAGCACTGATTTAATCTGGTTCAGCCAGGCCAGGCAGCTTGCCTAGGGATAGGCCTCACCCAACAGCAAGCCATTGGGCAACTCGTGGGCCTGTATAGGTGGGGTGCCTGGAACCTCAGCAGCTGGATGACTGTGTCCTCCTCTGTGAGGCAGGGTGTGCACAAGAGGTGGTGGAGTGTGTGGGGCCTCTGCAGTGGGGCAACTGGGTCTGCTTCAGTGGGTCATGGTGCATACATGGGAAAAGACTGTTTTGACAGGATGTGTGGCTGTGTGGGTGGTGGGGCTTGTCAGCTGCAGCAGAATTGTACTTCACAAATAGCCACATAGTGGATCAGCTCCACCTTCCAAAGCCTGAAAAAATTGGGTGCTCCCATGCTTGGGGCCAGCCCCACTCAGCTGCAATCCTGAGAGAGCTGACAAGACCCTTGAATGCCAGAGGCCAATAGCAATTGTAAGCCCCTGAGTCTAGCAACCAGCCATGCTGGGGGCCTACTCACTTAACAGAAAATCTGTAACAAGGATGTGCCATTAGACTGTGCAGCCTGCTGGGGCTCCCCATGCCCAATAAAGTGACTGAACAGACCATAGCAGTCACACGCAGCTGAGCATTACAACCAGCCAGCCAGGGGGACAGCCTAGCCTCCCCAGGCACCTGTATCAAGAACAACCCCACCTCAACAGAAGGACACATGTAGCCCACACAGGGGTCACTCCTGGAACATTTGGAACTCATGATGAAAGGGAAGCACACTGCTGGGCCTCATAAGGTGTTTCTTACATAAGGTCACCTCTCCAAGATTGGGGGATATAGCTGACCTACCTAATAAATAGATATAAGTACTGAGAAAGAGGCAAAATAAGGAGACAAATGAATATGTTCCAAGTGAGGGAACAGGACAAAACCCCAAAAAAAGAACTAAAAAAAAAGAGATAAACAATCTACCTGATAAAGAGGACAAACTAAGAGTCATAAAGGGGCTCAATGACCTTGGGAGAAGAATGGATGAACTCATTGAGAACATGAACAAAGAACTGGAAAATATAAAAAATAACCAATCAGATATGAAGAATATAACACTGGAAATGAAAAGTTCACTAGAGGGACTCAAAAGCAGGCTAGATGATACAGAAGAACGGATCAGCAAGCTGGATGAAAGACTAGGGGAAATCACCCAAGCTGGACAGATAAAACAAAAAACAATCAAAAAGAAAGAAGACAGTCTAAGGGAACTCTAGGACAACATCAAGCACACTAACATTCATATTATAAGTGTCCCAGAAGGAGAAGAGAGAGACAAAGGGGCAGAGAATCCATTTGAAGAAATAATAGCCGAAAACTTCCCTAACCTAAAGAAGGAAACAGACATCCAAGTACAGGAAGCATAGAGAGCACCAAACAAGATAAACTGAAAGAGGCCCACACCAAGACACATTATAATTAAGATGTCAAGAATTAAAGATAAAGAGAGAATCCTAAAAGCCACAAGAGAAGGGCAAAAAGTTACATATAAAGGAAGCCCCATAAGGCTATCAGCTGACTTCTCAGTAGAAACCTTATAGGCTAGAAGGGAGTGGCACAAAGTGCTGGAAGAAAGTGCTGAAAGAAAAAAAATCTATAGCCAAGAATACTCTACCTCTCAAGGTTGTCATTCAGAATGGAAGGAGAGATAGAGTTTCCAAGACAAGCAAAAACTAAAGGAGTTTGTTACCAAGAAACCAGCCTTACAAGAAATGCTAAAGGGACTTATTTAAGTGGGAAAGAGAAGAACATAAATAGGACTAAGAAAATTATAAAAAAAAAAAGCAATAAAATCACTGGTAAAGGCAAATATATAGCAAAGGTAACAGATCAACCACCTATGAACATAATATGAAAAGTACTAAAATTATCTATTTCCATGATAAGAGGGATAAATTTGGGAGGAGGGGAATAAAAGAGTAGAGCTTTTAGCAAGAGGTCAAACTAAAAAGACCATTAACTTAATATAGATTACTATATACATAGGTTATTATATAAGAACCTCATGGTAATCCCAGACCAGAAACCGATAATAAATACACAAAAAGTTAAGAGAAAGGAACCCAAACATAGTACTAAAGAAAGCCATCAAACCACAAGGGAAGAGAGCAAGAGAAGAAGAAAGGAACAGGGAAGAACTACTAAAACACTCAGGAAAAAAAGTAACAGAATGGTAATAAGAACATTCTTATCAATAACTACTTTAAATGTCAATGGACTAAATGCTCCAATCAAAAGGCATAGGATGGCCACTGGATCAAAAAACATGACCCATATATATGCTGCATACAAGAGACACACTTCAGACCTAAAGACACTCACAAACTGAAAGAGAAGGGATGGAAAAAGATACTCCCTGCAAATAGCAATGAAAAGAGAGCTAAGGTAGCAATACTTATATCAGACAAAACAGACTTTGGAACAAAAACTGTAACAAGAGACAAAGAAGGGCACTACATAATGAGAAAGGGAACAAACCAACAAGAGGATACAACACTTGTAAATATGTATACACCCAACAGAGAAGCACCTAAATATAACACGCAATTATTAACAGACATAAAAGGAGAAATAGACAGTAACACAATAATAGTAGGGAACTTTAACACTCTACATATACTGATGGATAGGTCACCCAAATGGAAGATCAATAAGGAACCACTGACCTTAAATGACACAATAGACCAGATGGACTTAGTAGATATACATAGAACATTCTATCCAAAAACCACAGAATACACATTCTTTTCAAATGCACATGAAACATTCTCCAGGACAGATCACATTTTAGGCCACAGAACAAGTCTCAATAAATTTAAGAAGATTGTAATAATGCCAAGCATCTTTTCTGACCACAACAGTATGAAACTAGAAATCAACTACAGGAAGAAAATCAGAAAAGCTACAAATATGTGGAGATTAAACAAAATGCTACCGAGGAATGATTGGGTCAACGAAGAAATCAAAGGAGAAATGAAAGAACACCTGGAGACAAATGAAAATGAAAATATGACACGACAGAATTTATGGGATACAGCAAAAGCAGTTCTAAGAGGCAAGTTTTTATAATACAGGCCTACCTCAACAAACAAGAAAAATATCAAATAAACAATCTAACAGTGCACCTAAAGGAATTGGAAAAAGAAGAAGAAACAAAGCCCAAAATAAGTAGAAGGAAGGAAATAATAAAAATCAGAGCAGAAATAAATGAAATAGAGACTAAAAAAATAGAAAAAAATCAATGAAATGAGGAGCCATTTCTTTGAAAAGATAAACAAAATTGACAAACCTTTAGCTGGACTCACCAAGAAAAAGAGAAGGCTCAAATAAATAAAATCAGAAATGAAAGAGAAGAAATTACAATGGACACCACAGAAATACAAAAGATTATACGAGGGTACCATGAAAAGCTATACGCCAACAAATTGGATAATCTGGAAGAAATGGATAAATTCTTAGACTCATACATTTTCCAAACTGAATCAAGAAGAAAAAGAGAATTTGAATAGACCAATCACCAGTAAGGAGATTGAAACAGTAATCAAAAACCTTCCAAAAACTACAAGTCAAGGACTAGACTGCTTCCCCGGTGAATTCTACCAAACAATCAAAGAACACTTAATACCTATCCTTCTCAAACACTTCCAAAAAACTGAAGAGGAGGGGAAGCTTCCTAACACATTCTATGAGCCAACATTACCCTGATATCAAAACCAGACAAGGACAACACAGAAAAAGAAAATTACAGGCCAATACCACTGTTGAACATTGATGCAAAAATCAACAAAATACTAGCAAATCAAACATAATACATTAAAAAGATCATACATCATGATCAAATGGGATTTATTTCAGGGATGCAGAGATGGTTCAACGTTCACAAATCAATCAACGTGATATGTCACATTAACAAAATGAAGAATAAAAATCACATGATCATCTCAAAAGATGCAGAGAAAGCATTTGACCAGATACAGCATCCATTTATGATAAAAAAAAAAAAAAACTCAGAATAGAAGGAGTCTAGAAGGAAAGTACCTCAACATAATAAAGGCCATATATGACAAACCCACAGCTAGTAATATCACTCTCAATGGAGAAAACTGAAAGCTACTCCTCTAAGAACAGGAACCAGACAAGGATGCCAACTTTCACACTCATTTAACATAGTATTAGAAGTCCTAGCCAGAGCAATCAGGTAAGAAAAAGAAATGAAAGGGATCCAAATTGGAAAGGAAGAAATGAAACTGTCACTATTTTCAGATGACATGATGTTATATATAGAAAACCCTAAAGAATCCACCAAAAAACTTCTGGAAATAATAAATAAATATGGTAACGTTGCAGGATACAAAACCAACATACAAAAATCAATTGCGTTTCTATACAGTAACTATGAAGTAGCAGAAAGAGAAATTAAGGATACAATTCCATTTACAATTGCAACAAAAAGAATAAAATACCTAGGAATAAACTTAGCAAAAGAGGTGTGCACTGAAAACAATATAACATTTTTGAAGGAAACTGAAGAAGATACAAATGGAAAGATATTCCTTGCTCTTGGATTGGAAGAATTAGTATAGTTAAAATGTCCATACTTCCTAAAGCAATCTATAGATTCAATGCAATCCCTATCAAAGTTCCAATGACATTTTTCACAGAAATAGAACAAAGAATCCTAAAATTTATATGGAACAACAAAAGACCCTGAATAGCCAAAGGAACCCTGAGGAAAAGGCACAAAGCTGGAGGTATCACACTCTCGGATTTCAAAACATACTACAAAGCTATAGTAATCAAAACAGCATGGCACTGGCACAAAAACAGACATGCAGATCAATGGAACAGAATCGAGAGTCCAGAAATAAACTGACACATCTATTGATGGCTGATTTTCGACAAGGGAGCCAAGAAGATACAAGGGAGAAAGGAGAGTCTCTTCAATAAACGGTGGTGGGAAAACTGGACAGCCACACGCAAAACAATGAAAGTAGACCATCATCTTACACCACACACAAAATTAACTCAAAATGGATTAAACACTTGAATGTAAGACCTGAAACCATGAAACTTCTTGAAGAAAACATAGGCAGTATGTTCTTCAACACGGTCTTCGCAGCATATTTTCGAGTACCATGTCTGATCGGGCAAGGGGAACAATAGAAAAAATAAACAAATAGGACTACATCAAACTGAAAAGCTTCTGCACAGCAAAAGAAACCACCAACAAAATGAAAAGACAACCTAACAATTGGGATAAGATATTTTCAGACCATATATCCCATAAGGGGTTAATACCCAAAATATACAAAGAACTCATACATCTCAACAACAAGAAAAGTAATGACCCAATTAAAAAATGGGCAAAAGATCTGAACAGACATTTCTCCAAAGAAGATATACAGACGCCAAGAGGCACATGAAACAATGTTCAACAGCATTAACTATCAGGGAAATGCAAATCAAAACTATAATGAGATATCCCCTTATTCCTGTCAGAATAGCTATAATTAACAAGACAGGAAATAACAAGTGCTGGAGAGGATTTGGAGAAAGGGGAACTCTCATACACTGCTGGTGGGAGTGTAAACTGGTGCAGCCACTATGGAAAACAGTATGGAGATCCCTAAAAAAGTAAGAATAGAACTACCATACGGTCCAGCTATTCTACTGCTGGGTATTTATCCAAAGAACATGAAAACATGAATGCATAAAGATATATGCACCCCTATGTTCATTGCAGCATTATTCACAATAGCCAAGACCTGGAAGGAATCTAGGTGTCCATTAAGGGACGAATGGATAAAGAAGATGTGGTATATATACACAATGAAACACTACTCAGCAATAAAAACCAACAAAATCTGGCCATTTGTGAAAACATGGATGGACCTTGAGGGTATTATGTTAAACGAAATAAGGCAGAGGGGGAAAGTCAAATACCGTATGAACTCACTCATAAATAGAAGATAAAAACAACAAACAAACACACAGAGATTGGATGGTGATTACCAGAGGAGAAGGGGGAGAGAGGAGGGCAAAAGGGGTGATCAGGCACATGTGTATGATGATGGATTGTAATCAGTCTTTGGGTGGTGAACATGATGTAATCTACACAGAAATCAAAATATAATGACGTACACCTGAAATTCATATAATGCTATAAACCAAAGTTACTGCAATAGCAACAAAAAGGATTATATTTGCTTCCATTCTTGATTCTTCTTCTGTATTTTGAACGCAACGTAATGTTCCTCTTTTTTACTCATGTGTGTTGGACGGGGAGGAAGGTTGGATAGTTGCCAAGCCATTTCTTTTCATCTTGTTCATACTTAATATGGAATATCCTTCCCAAACTTTCTATTTTTGATACATTAAGGGTGAATTTTCCTTGATACACATTTCACCTTATCTGGAACCAGTTTTTTCCTTCTTCCCCCCAGAGTTACAATTTCTGGATTGGGTACTGCTTCCTACCCACCTCTCTGAAGCCGGAGGGCACAGTAGTGGAGGAGGGGGAGAGCTTGCTCTTAGGGGACCGGGACTCTGCTCTCCTTTCTCAGATCTCATGAAATGCCCTGTATTAAATGCCTGCTTCATCAAGCTAGAGATACACGCCAATTCTGTGAGCTTCTGCTCATTCCTCCTGCTCAGCCTTGATCACTGGGGACTTCTTGAGCTCTGGTAGTCTGATCACATCATTTTATACCTGTTAAATGAGGAGCATGTTAGGCATTTCAGACATGGAACGTAGACCTTTTCAGTCTATCTTCATACATTCAGCAAACATTTATCAGGCATTTACTATGTAAGAAGACCTCAACAGGCATGACAGAGGGTCCTCAGTTTCTCCATTGCCTTCAACCCTAACCTCCGCTCCCTTTTTTCTCCTACATTTCCCACCCTTTAAACCCTGACTAACCAACAAGCTGCAAGATTTTCAAAAACGGTTCTTGAAAGTACTGTTGCTACAGGTACCAGGATGGGACTGCACCAACAATCCTGAGCAAGATGCATGAAAACCGGGACAACCTCCAGCTGCAAGTTTCATAGCAATTAAAGACAAAAGCTTTTACTTGACCCAAATCACCAGGACACACCTGCCTGTCTTTGCCTCACCCTATGGAATTCCAACCCTGCCTTGGGGACTTACCTGGCTGGCCTTCAGGTGCTCCCTGACCTCATCAGCTGAATGAAGCCTTTAACATCTATTTGAGTCCTTTGAATTATTTTCTTTGGACAACTCATGGGAGTCGTAGCGTCCGGAATGGGGCATGCAAAGGTGCATAAGACATACTCTAGGTGAGGAAGACAAACATCAATGAATAAATGCAATACAGAGATACGGAGATGATTCTTTCCTTTTCCTTAAGAGCTGACATACGAATAAACCAAATAATCAGGAAAATGTGACATCTTCAAAAAGAATTTCCGCAAACTCACCAACCACACAGGGCAAAACATCAGAAACAAGACCAGGGATGCAGCTGGGATCTGGGCCAAATGCTAGGCCATCTGTTTATCATGTCTACAGCAACTTCGTGTACAGGGAAGGTCCCCATAAGTGTCCTCGAATTCTGTAAGACAGTATTTTCTTATCATTGGAACACAAAATATGGTTCCCATTTCTGTTGTACACAGAGTACACTGAGAGGTTGCTTCTCTATAAAATCTCAGATCTTTCTAAGCTGATTTTACTGAAGTGTTGTCAGAAACGTGTGTTTCTCCGCAAGTCACCACTGCCACACTTACAATATGTGCTGCTGTACTTGCTACAGATACTACGTTTTGAGCAAAAGAATGAGACATAGATAAATCCTTCTGAATCCCTGGAGGTGGCCCGGTAGTTTGTTTACGGGGTGGCTGATTTGTTTTGATGGATGGCTCTGCCCGGTTGCTGCTCACTTAATCTGACACTGCTGAGACTTGTGAAAGGGAGTGCTTGGGTCCTAAGAGAAACATGGTCCAACTGTGTTTGTGTTGCCGTTGATCTCAACAGCCAGATGCCTTGAACAGGTTTAGAGGCGAAGTTGCTTTGGGCAAAGAAACAGAATTTTATTTTCCTGTGGAGCAAGAAAATGGGCAAAATTTTATCCAAACCAGCTCTCAACAAGCTCATAATAGAAAGTGGTGTAATTGCTGAAAGAGAAGCTGAGAATTCAATGGTGCAAATAATCACTGCTCCAGCAGAGAAGAGGTGGGCGCAAATGCTGCTTTTCCCTTGCAGGAGTAATGACTTCGGGCCAATTCTTCTGGCTTTTCATGAAAAAAAAAAAAAAACAGATGGATGGCAGCCATCATAGAAATATTAAGAATAGCTGTACTAACTAATCTCATAATGCTGGTTATCAGATTGACTGAAAGAAAGAAAACTTAAACACAGGAGTAGAATTAGGACCATTTGGTGGTTGAGTTCACTTGGCTTCCTTTCAAAGCCAATCGAGAGCCCATTCTCATGCCTTTCACATGCCGCACAACCCACCAATATGAAGCTCATTCTGTGACAAAATGAGCCCCCACCCAGGGGAGCCTACTAATAGAAGCTACCTGCAAACGGCTTCCTACTCTCATTTCCCTGGGTAATTCCTTGCAAAATATTTTTTATGATGACAAATAGAGTGAAAAGGAGCGAAAACGGGCTTCTTTGAATGGATATGTGTTGTGAGGGGCTTAGCACCATCCTGAGGCTCCTACATAGCTTTCAACACCCAAAAGAGACCCTCTAACTCCTCGATTCACCCACCCAGGAGTTCTGGTCATTGAGCAGAAACTCACTGATTAACTCAAGTAGAGGGCAAAGGAGTGTTCTTGCAAAGATAGACGGGGCTTGCTGGAATCCTGTTAATGTCAGGACTAGATGACTGTCCACATCCCCTTAGGCCCCATGACTACAAATAGCAATATATGAGGCATTAACAACATATTGGAGAGTGGGGCCCCAAACTATGTGTGAGGAAGTACTGCATTCCGTTTTCTGACCCCTTGAGATCCAGTGCCTATGGTGGGAAGGACGAGAGAGATGTGAAGAATTGATATATTTGATGTGGAAAAATGACTATCACATCTTTGAACGAAGAAGATTGGTTGCCCTCTTTATGAGCTTTAGGATGGGGTATGAGCAGTAGTGGCAACCCTCTTGGAAATCTATCTGGCAAGCTCAGAGATGCATCAGTGTTTGCTTATCTGTTGGTGGAACATCCCCTTTACAGGCAGCATTCAGAAGTGCCTTCTCCTACACTTCACTTACTTTTCTTGTCTTCTTCACTTCTCCACTGTCAAAAAAGACTCATAGTGCCTATTGTGGGTTTACCTTTGTAGGAGATACCAGAAGAATATAATTTATCATCTCTGTTCTTGACCTCCTTAGAATCTGGCTTGGGATTCAAGAGGATAAAGAAGTGAATATGTGATTGAATAATCAATTATGGGGTTCAGATTTGACTGCTACTGAATATTAGAGAAGGAAGAGATCACCAGAGATCTGGCTGGAGATCTGATCTTCATAATAGTGCTGAGATTTGAGATGGTCATCCACTTATTGAGCGCTCTACACATGCCAGGGACTCTGAGAGGTGTGAGGTACTGTTTCTTAACTTAAATCCTCACAACAGCATTTGGAAATAGCTATTACTATCCTCATTTCAAAGATAAGACTACTGAGGCACTCAGAGGTTACCCACCTTGCCCAAGATAGGTTTCTGGTTAGATAAGAAAGAAGACATCATTCCTAACGGGGAAAACTTCACCTTCACACACACACACACTCATGCACACGTGCACATGCACACACACACCCATACATGTGCACACGTGCACACATGTGCACACAAATGCATGTCTGCACACACATATGTGCACACCATACACTGCCATGCATACACACTTGCAAATGCATGCGTGCACACACACACACACCACACACCCGGCGATCAAGGGTACTAGTCTAGCAGTACAGGGCACGGTGTGGAGCTCAGTGGTGCTGGGTTGGGATGTGGTGTCCTATTGGAGAGACTCAGAGCAAAGGAACCAGAATTAATCCCCAGCTGAAGTCTCCTGGGGAATGCCAAGGGATGAACTAGAAAATGAAGGTTGGCTAATAAGCCCAATTTGTAAAAAACAGGAAAGGAGACAGAAACTGGATATAAGCCAAAATGGGACCAGAGAAAACCAGATTAAGGTTGGGTGAGGTCATGAGTCACAGATTCTATGGTGAAGCTCTTCAAATAGAGCAAAAGGGGCGGACACTTACCATTATGGGTCACTGGGTTGTAGTCTATTTGTCTTGGACTTGAAGATGGCAGGAGTGGACCCAACAGAGATAAAGACATGGAAGCAAAACTGGGCTTGGCAGTAGACAGGATGGCCTGACAGAGGCAACATGCATGCCCACAGGGTGTGGGGGATGTCATATTGCAGGCAAGGCCAGATTAGGAGGAGCCTTGAACACCAAGAGTTTGGATTGAAAGCACACAGCTATAGGAAGCCAGCAGACAGAACTATGTTTTTGGTTTCTCAACTTTAAAAAATTCATCCTGGATCTATATTTTTGACAAAGTAACCCCCAAATGTGGAAACATTGCTAATGCTTTCAGAATTAATTTTGTTTTGCAATTTGATCAGTTGAATGTGAGAGAGACCATTTATAGGCATCAAAACCCAATTTCCCCATGACTTACATCTCCAAGTGTTAGAGATAGATGAGACTTTATATTCAGATGAGACTTCCACAGCTAATCTTCTGTCACTCCAAAAGTAATTTACTCTCAAGCAGATAAAACTGCATAAGTTTTTGGATAGGAATTTAATTTGTCAAATTTTCTTCTCATGTAGTCGCTGAAACACTTCTTGTTGCTAATTCCATGATGTGTTCTCTCCTTTAACAACCATATGTCAGAAATTTCCCCAGCATCCTGTCCCATTGGCCACAAAAACATATTCAATCTAAGAATATGGAAAATAGTTAAATGATGTTCTATCCAGGTCCGGATGACAAACTCCTGGAAAGCAGGGCTATGTCTCACTCCATGAGCTGGTACTACTTAGAGCTCAGAGCTGTCTGTTTTATGATGAGCCGAAAATCTGTCCTAAGTCTCCTCATAGAGTATTCAGGGATATTGAGATTCGTACCTTTGACCAGGAGAGTTTGGAAGGGCCTGCCGTCTTGTGAGATACGTCCATGTAGGCTTACTGAAGGGAGAAATTTTGCCTTAATTCTTTTTCCCTCAAAAGCATAATGTGGAAATTTAGGCTTCATGGTTGGTGCAGGTTCAGTTTGTCATTAAACAAATCAGTAACAACAGGCTTTGTGGCACTGTGCTCCTACAGCGTCATCTTCCCCAGATAAAGTTCTTTCTTCTTCCCATCAAAGCATTTCCCAAAATGTAGGCTTTCCATAAAACTCCTACTTTCTCACCACTTCCTCATGTCTTAATTCTTTCTAGTCAGACTTTCAGCCATGATTCAATGAGCCCACTCCTGCAAAACTCACTAGTGACCTGTGGTCACCATGGCAATGTGCGTCTGCCTCCTCCTCCTGCTCGCTCTCTCTGCATCATTTGTCACTGTTCGCTGCCTTCTCCTTCCTGAAGTTCTCTCCTCTCTTAGCTTCCTGTACCCTCTGTTCCACTTGGTTCTCCTTGGGTCTTCTTCTTCTTCTTCCTTTTTTTTTTTTAAAGATTGGCACCTAACAACTGTTGCCAATCTTGTTTTTTTTTCTGCTTTACTCCCAAATCCCCCCGGTACATAGTTGTATATCTTAGTTGCAGGTCCTTCTAGTTGTGGCATGTGGGATGCTGCCTCAACGTGGCCTGACGAGCGGTGCCGTGTCCGTGCCCAGTATCCGAACCTGTGAAACCCTGGGCCGCTGCAGCAGAGTACGTGAATTTAACCACTCGGCCACAGGGCCAGCCCTCCTTGGGTCTTCTTGATCCCACCATCTAAGGCTATGTTACTGATCTCCTTCCTTCTCTTGTCCCCATAAGAGAGACATTGCCCCCAAGGTTATCTCCTTGTCCTTCTTCTCTTCTTATAACAATATCAGTCTTCAAGTGATTTAATTCTTGCCCACGCCTACAGTTAAGTAATTCCTTCCATGAGGATATCTCCTAAATCAATATCATTTGCTCTTTCCCTTCTCTGTAGCTTCATATTTCCTGATTGCCTGGCACATTTCTCAATCTTGATTGCCTTTGGAGCCTCAAACTCAATGACACTCAGCTTGGTCCTGGTTGCAAGATATGCTGGGAGCTTACCTTTGGAAGAAGGCAGCACGAGGGGACCCTTCTGCAGCAACCATGGAGTGAGGGCTGGGAAAACTGACCAGGCCCTGAGGACAAGCAGGCAATCCTAAACTATATCAAAGTCAGCTTAGAAAACTCAAGTCTGATCCAGACCTAGATTCATAGCCCAGGAAGCTCTGATGTAGCAGATCAACATTTGGTTCATCCGGGCCCTAAACCAGAGAATGATTTAGGACGAAGTGAAAGACCCTGGAAGTAAAGTCCAGTTCAGGAAATAAAGGGACTGACAGGAACTCCTCTGGAGAGCCAGGGCAGAAGAGCCACAGGTATTACATAAATGATGGGTGAGTTTAAAGAAACTGGAGGTCTGTGTTCACGTAAGGACCCAGCACTCCACACTCTGAGAGGGCAGCAGATTGACTCTTGACACCACTCACTGGAAAGGACTGGCTTCAAATGGACACCAACCCATTGTTGACTCTCACTCTTCCAGAGCCCAGGGAGAGCTAGGCTTGCAAGGAGCAGACATTGTTTGGGCTGCTGGGATTGGCAAGGTCTGGTGGAACTCTGTCTTTTAAAATGGAACTAATTTTCAGAGTCATCCCCAGACCAGCCTGCCTCCAGATTTTCTTTTCTCTAATGGAGGCTTGGAATCATCTTTGACTCCAAAGTCATACCCTTCATTCCGTCAGTTGTCAAGTCCAGCTGGCTGTTAATCTGTGTATACTCTACTTCACTCCAAAGAGGATTTGAAGTAACTTGCAAAGGTGCATACATTATAACAAGACTTAAAAATAAGTAAGTGAGGAAAAGGGGGAGAGAAAGTGAGGACAAGAAAAAAATGATAAAGCCAAGGATACAATATAAAATATGTGCACCACGATGCCCCTCTGTAAAGCAGATCTCCAAGTTTGGTTTCAAGATGCTTGGGAGTTAACGCAAAGAGGAAGCCATGTTCAGCGTCACTAATTACCATGCCCCAAAGAGGAAAACAAAGAACAGCTCAAGAGAAACATGCTATTCCTGGTACTAAGACCTGGAAGAGGATGTGCATATCAAGCTTCAGACTGAGAGCTTGTGATAATGTGGGAACAAATGGAAGTATCTTCAGGCTGCCTCTCATGTACCTCAGGTTAGGTGCCTGGCATAAGACCAGAGCACTATTTGGTAATAGTTAGCTTTTTTTATAGATTCTTTCTTTAAGTTTTCTCTTGCCTCCACCTCTACTTTTCATGACTTTCTTCCTTAAACCACCCTATAGCCTCCCCTCAGTCTATCCTGCACCAGCACCAATCAGCCTCTAATCCATAGCATAGTTCCTGTCCCCCTTCTTCACAAACCTTGCCCCATGCGACAAACCCTTAACCCTCACCACCTTTGCAGGCCCGGTCTCCCACCACCTGCTCCAGCTCCCATTCCTGCCTCATGGATCACTCACTTTTCCTAAAGATGCCCACACTTTCCTGGCTTCACACATTTACTCTCTGTTGCTTGATTTTACCTGTTAACTTGGCTGGGACTTTGAGTATAGAAGATTGCTTTCCATAACGTGGGTGGGCCTCATCTAATCACTTGAAGGTCTTAAGAAAAAGACTGGACTAAAGAGGGAATTCTGCCGATAGACTGCCTTTGAACTCAAACTGCAGCTCTTCCCTGGGTCTCCAACCTGTTGTTCTGCTCTGCAGATTTTGGACTTGCCAACCCTGACAACTGCATAAGCCCACTCTTTAAAATCTATCTCTCTGTGTCCATATATACACACATTCTGTTGGTTCTGTTTCTCTGGAGAACCCTGATTATGCACTCTCCTTGTTCCATCTTTTTCCAGTGCCCTCTTCCTCCATTCCTACTGGTCATAATCTGGTCCATGCTTCAAGGGCCAGCTCAGTCATCCCCTATATGGGGTACTAGCCCCCTCTCGGCTCCCAGAGCAGCATGGGCCTCTCTTGGAGTGACAGTCGTGCTCTGCCTGTCTTGTAGTTGTTTATGTCTGGCTCTCACACTGTGTTGGAGCATCAGCCCCTGAGGGCAGAGATTCTTGTCCTACAGTTAGGCCCCCAGTAAATATATAAGACACTCGGAGAATTTTTCCAGCGAGAACCACTCCAAACTGTGTCTTCCAGAGCATACACTAACTAGATCAGCTACAAATCCCCATTTTGTAAACGAAATTTACAGCAAGACAAGGCCCATGTTCATTTAGTGATTCAGTCATAAAAATGAATAAAGGATCCAGAAGTTTCTGATGTCTTCTCATTAACACTGGGTCATTAGATATGGAGGCAAACTAGAATTTCTTTTTTCATTAATGAGTAAAAATCCATATGGCAAGACAAAGAAACGCTGAGACAACCAGCCGCCAAATGCTCCCACTGGGAGCCCCGGTGGGTAATTAAACTTCCTCTGTGTGCAGCCGCCTAGTGGCCTGTGGCCACCCGGGAGAAACATCAGGAGCCACCTGGCACCTTGTCCGGCTGTGCAAACCACATGCTAACCTTTCTGCTGGAGAAAGGGGAGCGAAGGCAAGGTGTGTGGCAGGAATTCCCGCCTCACAGCCCAGCTGCAGCCCTGGGACCGGCAGGTGAGCTGGCTGTTCCCCGCGGCTGCAAGCTCAGCTAAGAGCTCCTTTTGAAACAAGTGCTGTGGCACCTCATGGAGCACACGGCCTCCCACTGAGGGTATAAAATTAATAATGCATACTTAGCATCTAGGTACCACTGTCGGTTGGCCAAATGTAGTACTCAAATTGCTATTTCTGCCAGGGATTGCTTCCCAGAGAGACTATTGTCGTTTTGCAGATAATGAAGCCAGAGCTAAAGAGAATTGTCAAGGCATGAGTCACCCTCCCATCAGGGGTCAAGACCAAATTCCAGCACCAAAGAGGCACAAGCACTGCAACCATCCATTCACAAGGGAAGGGCAGGAGGCTGGCAGGTCTGATCCTGTCGCCTCTCATCCAGCGTCCTCAGGCCAGTCATACCGCCTAACCAGGCCTCGGTTTCTCATCTGAAATGAAGGGAGTGTGCCATAGGATCTCAAAGTCCCTTCCAGGTTCAACATCCCATGTGATGGGCTGAATGGAAGGTTCAGGCTGTGTTCATCATCTTTAGGGGACTGTTTTCTATTCCTGCCTTGCCGACCGACCTCACCAGCTTCCTTCACGGGCTCTGTGGCCTGTGTCCAGGTGGTGGGGAAGGGGTGTGTAGAATTCTGGTAGACAGGCGACTCTTCACCCTTTACTTTGCTGTCAGATTGGAACAAACAAAAGTGAACCACCAGCTTGGCTGCTGGTCTGGTGGGTGGATCTTGTTTGTTCTTCATTCTGGTCACTACTGCCTGGCTTGGCCCCTGCTGCCAGGCATGGACAGTTAGCTGCTGGAGACTAATGGCATTTAAGTTCTTTACAGAGAGGATCATCTGCAATGCCCTGTCTACCACTCAGGGGTAACGTCACACCTAGCGCTCTGCACTCGCAGACTTGTAGCTTCCACCACTTCCCAGTTTCCAGGTAGAAACACTGAGTGGCCCGTCTCTGGCAGGTAAGCCTCAGCAATGAACACACCAAGGAGCTCAGTGTTGTCAGGAGGTCGGCGGAAGTCCTCCCCATACACCACTTCCCCATCTGCAGCAGACAGGGACGGTCACTACTCAACATCTGCTGTCCCATACAAACCCCTACACCATCAGGGATGCTAAGACACCCAGCAGACGGATGACTTCCCAGGGCTTCCTCATGGTGTGGGGGGGCCGTGGGACTAAGATCTAGGAGATGAGACTTAAATGAAGTGTGTTGAGAAGGACTTCCGGGGAGGCTCCTTAAAAGACAGACTGATGAGGAAAGCTGCTGCCCCTCTGCCTTCTCTCTGGAATGCAGATAGACGGCTGCATGTCCAGCAGCCTGCCTGGACCAGGACGTGACCTTAAGATTGGAAGCCCACAGTGAGATGGTGGGGCTGAAGGTGGAAGGTGCCTGGGGCCCTGCTGTCGGCGACCCACCTCACCAGCCTAGTTCTGTCCACCCCTGGACTTCTGTGAGAGAAAAGTAAACTTCTATTCTGCTTGAGAAGATTCACAGTCACCTGAGTCTTCTCTTAAATATCACCAATGTAATCCTAACTGCTGAGCCAGCCCAGGCAACAATCACGGTTTTCGAGCTGCGAGCCGGCCTCTTCTGTGAACTGGAAAAAGTGTCAGTGGCGACTAGAGTCCATCTTGACCAGGCGGTTCAGGCCCCAACGTCCTGATCTGCAGGGCTCCGCCAACCTCCTTCCCTCCCTCACAGGCGGGCAGACACTGAGCCAGATCAGAGCGTGGCTTTTGTGTTTTCTTTCTGTGTTGTTTTTACCAGGAGGGCGAGGGAAGCTCCGTTGGCCCCCTTGTGCAGGCAACGCGAAGGCACTGGAGTGGGAGCTGGAAGCAAGGTGTGAGAGGCGGGAGCTGGAGCCACGGTGAGGAGGCGGCCGCGACGGGAGGAAGGAGAAAATAAAGAACAGAGGCTCTTTCAAGAGAGTACACTGCACAGGCCAGAAGGGGAAGATTGTTGCCACGGCAACGCGCGGCTTGGGCAGGGAGAGCAGAAGCTGGCCGTGAACCAGTGCCCTCAGGATGAGCGGCGCAGAGATGTGGGCCGGCGAGGGGCGCCCAGCCGTGGGAACACGGGCTCCCTGCTCGCTCACCCCGGCTGGCTGCGGGGCTCTGACTCCCGGAGAGAAAGAGACTCTCCAACCGAGCCGGCGCAGGACAGCCCCGGTCCGCCCCTGCAGTCCCTCCAGTGAGCGCAGCATCCTCTTCTGTTGGTTTGGAGGAGGCAGCCCGGCCCCTACCTGCCTCCCGGAAGGCTTCTCCTGAGCCCACTCTGGATGCAGGTTTGCCTTCTGCTGCGGCGCTGGCTGGGAAAGGGAATCACACTCTTCCTGCTTTCCTTCTTATCTGCCCACTTTGTTTTGTGCTAGAGCCCCGAATTATGGAAGATTGCATGACAGGGATAAAAACTTTCCATACCAACCTCAGGCGTGCAGAAAAGAATGTGGCACTCAATTTCCTAGAACTGCTTTGGATTTCTCCTGACTCCCCCATTCTTATTCAAGGTTGAGAGTCATGGAGGGCAGGCCTGGAGGGAAGAGGACCAGATAAAGGAAGCTCAATCTGATTAGTTTCAAGCTGTCTTTCTTCGTGTAACTCAGTTTCTTTGAGGCAAATGCTCCACTTTTGGAGTTTCTCCCCTGCCCTCTCCCTAGCCCGTCTGGAGTGTGCTGCGGGAAGCAGCCATGGGCCCACAGGTATAGGCGTGTTCCCCGGACCCTGCAGGCCTCCTCAGGAATGTGCTTCCATCACATCCACCCACACTTTCTGCTCAGGTCTGCTGAGAAGAGGCTATGGTCAGCCCCCGTGCAGTTTGCACCTGGTGGGCCCCTCTCGCTGACCTAGCCTCATTTCTGCCACCTCTAAACATCAGCCGTATACTCCAGCTAGCCCCGGCTTAGGCCATCACCCCAGAACCTCTGCTCTGGAGTCACCTCACGCCTTGCTGCTGCAGCTTTTCAGCAGGTGCCCCTAGCTCTCAACTCTCAATTGTTTTCCAACCACAAATCAACATGCTCCCTAGCTCTCCCTGCCTTAACCTATCATAGCACCATTTCTTTTTTGCCGTGAGCTCCCCATGTTGTGGTAGGCACAATGACACTGCAGAGTCCCATAGAAGGAATACCGGAAAATTCCCTCTGCTTTTTGCTTTCCTTTTGGCCTCTCTGGGATGTTTACCACAATCTCCCTTGGCTGTTTGCCTCAGAGGAAGAGTAAGAATCCCCACATCAATGGTTACTGCCCTTTCGCTCCAAACCAGAGGGCTGCTACCTCCCCTTCCTGTCTGCAGGCGATTGGGGCTTACTCTCCATCACAGCGGCCTTCTTCCCGACCTTAGGGACCTCAGTGGTGTGAATGGTACCAACCTCCTCATTCTCCTGGGAATTCCTTGGCTTAGTATAGCTGGTAGTGTGAGTGCAAAGGAGAAAGTCACATATATCACAAAGCACTTCAAAACATTATACCCTGTACAATTGTTAATAGTTTTCTTTGAATTAATATTGAATTACAATTATAACACATACAAATTAAAGGATATGTTAATTAGAAATTTATCATACTATTAACCATTTGAATATTTATAAACTAGAAATTTCTGTGAACAACTTCTTTTGTAAGCATTTGTTTACACAGCTATACATGTTTTATAAGACATCAAAACTGTATCAGCCTAAACAAGCTCACTGGGCACATAGTTCTGAATTCATTTGTCTCTAATGGAAACCCAATTAAAGGGACTCCAAAAACAAGTGTTAATGGTTCTCACATATCACAGGGTCTGAGTCTGGGCAGTCCAGGGTTGGAACAACTGCTCGACAATGCTGTTGGAGACCAAGGGTCATTTTACCTTCCTGTTTCACCATCCCCAGCATGTTGGCATTCATCCTTAAGCTTGTTGTCTGTTGGTACGAGATGGCTGCTGCAGCTCCAGACCTCAAACCCATGTTTTGGGTAGAAATACAAAGGAAGAAGAAGGAAGGAAGGAAGGGGAGACATCTGAATCAGGAAAGCAAATATTTCCAGAAACCCTCAAAAAAATTTTTTTTACAAAACAAAACTTTTTTTTTTATGGTGAGGAAGATTGGCCCTGAGCTAACATCTGTTGTCAATCTCCTCTTTTTGCTTGACGAAGATTGGCCCTGAGGTTAACTTCCCTGTCAGTTTTCCTCTATTTTGTATGTGGGATGCCACCACAGCATGGCTTGATGAGTGGTGTGTAAGTCTGTGCCTAGGATCCGAACCTGCAAATCCTGGGCCACTGAAGTGGAGCATGTGAACTTAACCACTATACCACTGGGCTGGCTCCTAAAACAAAACGTTTCTATTGGGTCCATCAGAACCTGAGTCTGGAAACCACCCATGGAGATCATCCTACAGGGACGGGGACTGACAATTGATAAGACAATCTCTGTGTCAGAAGGGCCAGCCATTTTTATAGGGTTAAAAATGTTCACAGATCGGGGCTGGCCCTGTGGCCAAGTGGTTAAGTTCGTGCGCCCTGCTGCAGGCAGCCCAGTGTTTCGTTGGTTGGAATCCTGGGCGTGGACATGACACTGCTCATCAAACCACACTGAGGCAGCATCCCACATGCCACAACTAGAAGGACCCATAATGAAAGAATATACAACTATGTACTGGGGGGCTTTGGGGAGAAAAAGGAAAAAAAATAAAATCTTTAAAAAAAAAAATGTTCACAGCTAAGTGTAAAAGGACGAAAGAAAAAGTAGGCCCAAAGGGGAGAGTGTAGTGCTTCTTGGTGTTTCTCTAGGTGTAAAACACCCCCCAATCCCCAGGGGAAGGGAGGGGCCCTGGGGTGGGCCATTGGACAGATTATGTTGCATGACTATTCCTAACTACAAGAACTTCTGAGAAAGTAAGTATTTTCAGCTGGGCACATTGCTGTCCTGAACATAACTAGGGTATGTAGTTGAAAATAAAAGAGGGTGTGGTGGGTGGAGGATGGGGCGTGAATATTGGGCAGGTAACCAACACTGTCCTTCAGGCTGGGGGATCAGGACAGGAGAGTTGGCCTTTCTGGGCCTCAGTTTCTTCAGTTATAAAGTGAGTATTGGACTAGATATAAAAATTCCAAAATTTTTCATCCAAGAGCCCCTAACAGTACTTGATAGCCAACTCCTTACCCCGTTCTCATTTCAGAGATTAAAGCCCCCAGAAACCCACAAAATTTCATTAAAGTCTCATATTTAATTTTGAAAACTCGTGAATTTTTCATTCAAGGTCATAATATGTTTGGTTTCATATAAAAATAACTATTTTTTAAAAATCTACAAGTAAAATTGTTGTATGTTTGTCTTGTGACTTTGCCCCCCCCGCCTTTGTGGCATGTGCAGCCCAATTTGAGAGACTCTTAAATTTGATGCTAAGGCCCGACGGGATTTTCCAGGGTCCACTGTGGAAGGACCACTCTGGGGTAGGCATTTGGGAGGTCAATGTGAGACGGGGAGAGCCGTTGGCTGGTCCTGCTGAGGACTGAGCTAGAACCTCCTTTTAAAAAACAGGCCAGGTGGTCTCTGCAGATGTGGGTGATGCTGCAGCTGTGCTCTGAGCCCTAGCACCTGGATCTCTGCCTCAGAAACACTCATCGCGTGGGCTAATGCTGCATCGGTTGGGGACTTCTCGATTTAACATTGCAAATAGTGATGGCCCTGATCACCAAATGATGTAGGGGAGCCGAGGGGTCATGGGGCCTGTTACTTCTTTCTCAAGCTCCGCGGCTAATACCTGAGAAATAGACCTGCGCAGGTGTCCTCAAGCACACGTCAGACAAGCAAGCCTGAAGGAGTAGCTTCTACTTACTTGGCTCATTCTTCTTGTTCCTTCCTTTTTATCCACACATCCAGGAAGAGGATCTACAAAGTGCTCTCAAGACAGGAGGAGGATGTGCCCTTCCTCACCTGCATTCCTCCTTACCTGATAGAATCAAGTAGGTCTCAGCAGGCATGGCTGTATCCAAACTTAGTCATCTTTCCCCAAGGTTAAGAGTTTTTTCAACACCCGTTTTGCGTACTAGTGATGATAGGAAAGTATTGATTTCGAGATGAGAAGTGTCAATAGATTCCTCTAAACTGTGTTACACAGAGCATTCTGGAGATGCTAAGGGGACAGTGGGTTGGAGTGGGAGGCACCCTGTGGAGAGATGCAACAGAGCATTCTGTGGAACTCTGCAGGCAGATTCTCCTTGCCTACCTTCACGTTAAAGACTCTCAGAAGTCCTGTAGAAAGGAGATTTATTTAACTTTATATAGCCCAGAGTTTCCCAAACACATATGAATGTGGACCTCTTTTTCCTTGTTCACTTGTTACCACAGAAGGAATGTGTGTCATGGAACATGGCTTTAGGGGATGCAGCTCAGCCTGGCTGGACTTTAGTGGACATGAAGCCATCCCGTACACGTTGTGCACGCTCCCACGAAGCCTTTTCTGCCCCCTGAGATGTGAAGGAGAAGCCAAGGTTTCTGCGTTTTCCTCTCAGCTGATATTCTGCTCCATATTGCCTTCAATGAGCTAGCTCTTATTTTTTTCCCCATCTGCAAGGCAAGGAGGGCAACACTTACCTTGTAAGAACCTTGTGGAAGTTACTTGTAAGGTGTTTTAAGACGGAAATGCTGATCATTAATCGAAAGGACATGTGACATCTCAGTAGGAATAGGTCTCATTTCACTTAACCGTGTGTGTTCTGGCTTGGCCTGAGACTGAAATGCAGAATGCTAACATTTATAAAGAGTTATTTTAAATTATGTAAGTTATGTGATTGTGAAAATTAAACTTGTGATTAGAAGAGGAAAAAGGGAAGAGAAGAAAAAGGAACACAAAGGGAGCAAAATGAAAACAGAAGTAACACGCAGGGGCTGGAGGGAAGAGCTGGGCAAAGCTTCTCCAAGGCCCACAGACATCCTGAGGTGCACAGAGTGCGTCCACCCGACTGCCCGGTCCCCACCTCCCTACGACAACAAAGGAAATGTGGATGGGTTTTAAGGCCCTTTAAAAAAAAGGAACTAAAGATAATATCTGTAAAGATTTCCCCCATATAATGCAATCCAATCAGATTGGGGGAGGGACACTGTAAAAGCACCCGCAGTGCCCAGCAGTGGGGCACTCACACGCGCATCGTGCCTGTGAATCTGGGTGGGCAAAGCCAGGGAGCCACAGGAGGTGAAGGGAAGCAAGGGCAGACTCTGGGGACAGAGAGAAGGATGGTGTTGACAGGTGGCTGCCCACGGGAGCTCCTGTCTCCTTTTTCCTGACTTGGGGGAAAAAAGGAAGATAAGAAGCTCTATTTCATTAAATTTAAGATAGCCATATTTACCTCTGAGCCATTTCAAACCCTTTTAAAAGAAAAAGGTCAGGGATAAATAATTAATAAACAAAAGGAATAAAAGGGGATAGAATGAGAGCATGGGATTCCAGGTCAGAAGATCTGGCTTCAGGCTCAAATCCTGGCAGCTAAATCTTCACATGCCTCGGATTCCTGAGCTTCTCAGAGCCTTGATTTCCTCATCTGTGAAACGAGGGTAATGGCACGTTTCTCACAGGGCTGTGAAAAGCAGTCACGATCACGCGTGCACAAACTTGCTGTCTCCTCTCTCAGGCTGTCAGCGGGGTCAGAGAGCGCTCATGATCTTAGGTACCTGAGGCAAGAAGCCTAAGAAGAGATTCAAAACACAGTGGCCTATAAGGACGAGTAGTTTACATCCTTTCAAACCACTCCCAGCAACCCCACCCTGCAGCTAAAGACTATAATCATCTCGATGCTTTTTCTGCTTTTGAACATAAATATTTTAGTATAGGAAACATCACAAGCAACCAATTCTTTAAAACCTCCTACATGAGGAGAGCAGCTGGTAAGAGAAGTTGATAATGCATGAGCTACTCATGTTAACACTGAAATATAATGAAGTTACCAACACCCTCCTAATCTTCCATATTATATAGCCTTCTGGTTTGAATACTTTCTTTTAGGTCTGCTGAATGACTGCTTTATATATCTATAAAGCACTTCACATTTTCAAAGATAACTAAGGTTAACATTTTGATGTATTTACCTTTAATCAAGAACCAAAGTGGGTGCCACCACTATCCCATGGAACTAGGCTTGACCCCTTCCCTAGTCCCAGGAAGAGCCCTGCCTGTCTAAGGTCAAGATGTTAAGTGGGCATGTTAGGTGGGCACACTCGACAGTAAGTCTCCTTGGAGACCTGCTTTCTCCAGTGAGTCCTGGTCTCAGCCTCACTGACAACTCTGCCGCCCAGACCCTGCCTTCCCTCTCTGACGACCGTTTCCTTCCTGCCCCCCTCCCACTCTGTGTGCCATTTCTCTTCCTACTCTGTCATCTTACCCCACCTGACCTGCTCCAGGAAAGGCTTCCCTGCCTTCTATACCCCTCCTGCCTTCCACACCGAGCCATCAGGTTGGTCCTTGGTGTCACCTTGTCCATCCAGACACCTGCCTGTCTAACTCAGCCTGGGGCTTGCCCCACCAGGCATATCCTAACCTCAAGATGGGCCACCCATTCCAGGCAATCAGAAATGTGTAGACTGATCCAGGAGCAGAACTGTCCTAGGACTATCAGGAAACAACATCAAGGGATGTAGAGCCTTTAGCTTGGAAGGAAGTTATAAGATGGAGAAGCAACTCACTGCATGACCAGAGCTAAAGAGTTAGCAAGCCCAGGCTGACAGATTGAAGGTGATGTGGTCCCTTCGCTAAAAACTTCAGATTCCCTTTCCTTGATTCTCCTGGCAGGCTCTCTCTTCTCCTTCCCCTTTCCCTCCCTCTCTTTGACTCATCCTCCTTTTGCCCCTCCAAAGCCTAAGCAATGGCAAGATAATTAGATTCACTGGAAGCCATCTGCAAGTCTGAATGGAAATTCTGGAGACAAGCCCTCACACACACACACACACCCCCCAAAACGAAAGATAAGAAAACAAAGATGGGCTTTTAAAATGTATCCACTGAAGCCAAGAAACAGGACGAGAATTAAATAGATAAAAGCCATCTCTGCAGCCATGGTGTTCAGTTACCACCAGTGTACAGGCGATTCACGTGTTCACCTCTCTAGCTCCTCCTCCAAGCTCACACCTGTCCACTGGCCGCCACTTGACACTTCCACAATCTCAAAATGACATGTCCAAAGTCACACTTTGTTCCTTCACCCCAAATTGGATAGTCCTTCTGGATTTCCATTCTCAATTCATCTTCCTGTACATGTTCGAAATCTGAAAGTGCTTTGGATCCCATCTTCCCTCCCATGGAAGCATGTTCAATTTGTAACTAAGTCCTCTTGCCTAAACAGCTCTTGAAATAGTCCGCTTCTCTCCACTCTTACGGAGGCTACCCTGGTCCAAGCGGCAACCATTTCTTCCTGGATGGTTATAAAAGCCTCTTTCACTTGTCTTTCTGCGCCCAGTGGGACTTCCCGTCATTCCCCAGTGGAGAATGTAGCCACAGTCATCTTTTCAGAGTATAAATCTGACCACATTTTACACACACGCACAAGAGCCTTCTCTTTTTTACTGAGGTATAATTGACATATCACATTATAGTTAGAGGTATACAACATAATGAATTGATATTGGTATACATTGTGAAATGATCACCACAATACGTCTAGTTAACATCTGTCATCACACATAGTTATAAAAAAGAATTTCTTGTGATAAGAACTTGTAAAATCTACTCTTAGCAACTTTCAAATGTGCAGTACAGTGTTATTAACTATAGTCACCATGTTGCACATTAAAGCCCCAGGACTTACTTATTTTGAGCTTGGGTTTTTTGTTTTTGTATTGAGATTCCACATATAAGCGAGAGCATATGAGAGCATTTGTCTTTGTCTGACTAATTTTGCTTGGCATAATGCGCTCAAGTTCCCTCCATGTTGTTGCAAATGGCAATATTTCACTTTAAGAGGCTTCTTTATTCTAATAACAATAGCTTCCTATTATTATAGAATAAAGCCCAGTCCCGGTGGGGAACAAGCCCCTTCTCCTGCTCTCACCTCACACACTGTCCCTTCCTTTCTGCGCTCCAAACACACGGAGCTTCTTTCAGCCCTCTAACCAGGTGCATCTCTTCCCACCTCAAGGTTTTAGCACCTGCTGCTTCCCCTGCCTAAACAGGATTGTCTCCACTCTCCCACTCTTGGCTTAGTTACTCTTCCCTCCAACCCCTGCTCCATCCTCTCTCCTGGGGGAAGCCCTCCCCATCTCCTGGACCAGGTCAATTACCCCATTTATGCTTTTCCTAGTTTCTTGTGCTTCCTTTGGTAACCAATCACAGTTGTAATTCGACATTTCATTTGAGTGTTTTAATTAATGTCCACCTCTTCACTAGACTGTGAACTCCTTGAGGACGGAGATTTTGTCCTGTCTTTTCCTGCTCTGTATTATATTCCTACCACTTTACAGAGGCTACCATAGTGCAATATTAATGGAAGATGGTGTGGGAAGATGCCTGTAGCTGTTGTGCCCTGGGGCTCAGTTTTTCCTTCTATAAAATGGTCATGGTAACAGTGCTTCCCAGGAGACTGTGATTGTAACAGATCGGAGGTTCTGTCGTTAGTATTTGCTTGTATGAAAGTTCACACAATGAACCTGAACCCTTTAAATGTATCGTTCTTGATTTCTGCATTCAATGTTTTAACTACATTTTTTTAGCCTTATCGATATTTTTCAGCACAAACAGTGCACCCGGAATTGTCCAGGGCACAGTGATCATGATCTGTGTCTGGGGAACTTATAATCGTGTATAACTGACATTAATCCTGACAGACTCAAACAACAATATTTAGGTCTTCTGAGATGCACACACTCATTTATTACTTCTCATTTTAAAGTTCCAACCTGGATAAGCAATCTCTATTTTACATATGGAGAACTGGATACAAATAGATATGGCATGACTTGCCCAAGGTCAGAGAGTGAGGAGCAGAAGAGGGAATGATAATCATAATAATTTGCATTTGTGAAGTGCTTTCCCTACTGAAAAATCCAAAGCTCTTAGCAATGCACAATTTAATTCATCATTACAACAATGTTGTGAAGTTAAACAGATATATTGATTTCCATAAGAGGGAAGTTTTAAAATATAGTTGTGTAGCTAACTTCATTACCAGTTAGATTGAATGAAAAAGTCATATTTTGCATCATACTCAAGTATAGATTATTGGGAATTTAGTGAGAGTTCCAGGGAAGAGTAAATTACTCAGGTCAGGATTCTCCCAGCTATGTCTCTTGCTTCCTGCTCCCCGAGGTTAAACCAGAGCCAAAGATCCAGGGCAGGCATTTAAGGGAACAAGTGTGAATGTGGAGTCAGTCAAACACAATTCTTATCTGTACTTAGCACTGCTACCTCAGGCAAGAAACGTAACCTTGAATAAGCCTGTTTTCTCATTAGTAGAATAGGAATAATAGCTACAAATGCAAATACTAAAAAGAAAACAGGTGTCCAGCATGGTTCTGGACCAGACACCTATTTAATATTAATATTTATATCTATTAATAATAAATGATTCTTTCAGTTTTTTTAACTTGTAAACAAATGTCCAAGTTATTTAGGCAAGAAATTCTGAAAACCAAACATACACATGGAGTTTAGTTAAAAGTGAAGAGGGAGTGAGTTGAGACTGACTAGCAAGGTCCCATCCTCCCACTGGGGTCCCAAGTTTTCATTCAAGGTCCTCCATCTTTCCCACTCCAGCTCTGATGGGACTCATGCAAGGTGGATCTGGGGCCAAAGCTGAAGAGGGCTTTCCTCAGGTTGGACCTCCGGGATAGGGGACAAATGTAGAGAAAGATTGTCCCTGGGAGAATTTCTCCTGTCAATCCACAGAGTAGATCAAAGAAAAAAGCCAGCTCTAAATCTTGGGAATCTGCAGGAGATACCTCTAGGGGAATATTCCTGGGAAGTAATTGATTGAGGAAGTGAGGAGCTGAAGAAAAATGCTTTTCTGAGAACATTAAACCCAAAACTTTTCTGGAAGACAACCGGGAAACTTCCACACTGCCTAAGATATGGCTCACTGTCTGAAACTTCATCTGTTAAGGAAACTCTTATTAGGTAAAAAGAATGCAACTGTAGGGGAGGAAGACATCTCCTCTACTCACTCTGGGTCCTTCTGGCCAGAAAACAAACTAAATTGACATGCGACAGAATAACAGGAGAAAATTAAACAAAGCTTTATAACATGTATACATGGGAGAGGCTCAGGCAAACTGAGTAACTCACCAAAATGGCAGAAGCCACCACCTTAAATATCATCTTCAGCTAAAGGCAAAGGAGGATGTTGGGAGTGGGGGGAGTCAGTTATGGGAGGATACCAGACAAGTACAGTAAACAGCAGTAAGGTAATTATGCAGATTTAAGTCCTTGCCTTCTGCATTGATGAGAGTTTCTAGAGATAAGGTCATCCCCCTTCTTCTTGGTACACAGAGGGAGACACCTTTACACATGGAGATTTCCTTTACAAATGTAAATGTCTCTTAACAAAGGGTAAGTAAATTCTACTTTTCAGAGTTTCTTGCCTGTCTGCAGTTTTTAAAAGTAACCAGCCCCAAATAATCCTCATGCCAAAGAGACATATCTTGGGGTGGACAATTCCAGTCCCCACCTCCTTCAAAACACTACTGTCTTTGGTGAGTGGAAGTGGACACTCAACAGTTTACTGCTTACTGTCAAATGGTCCAATCCCATACCATTGTCCTAATATCTAGCTGAGAATGGCAGTATCAGGAGATGAAGTCCAGGAGGGAGAATCACTTTGGAAGTGACAGCATCATTTAGTGGGAGCCCATGGAACCCATCCATGCACTGTGGGCACAAAGGAGGGAGGCGTTGAAAGCCCCAGAAACTGTGTCATGGACCAAGGACTTCCTCAGAGTGTGAAAGACTTTCCACATATAATGTAAGCTGGAAATTGTTTTCTTCCAGAGGAACTATTCAAGAAAAAGGAATAAAAAGTATCCAAATTAGAAAGGAAGAAATAAAATGATCTCTGTTTGCAGATGACATGATCTTATGTACAGGAAACCCCAAAGATTACACATACACACACTTGCACACACAATTGTTAGAACTAATATATGAATTCAGCAAAGTTGCAGGATACAAAATCAACATGCAAAAATCAGTTGCATTCTTATTTACTAACAGTGAAAAAAATCAGAAAAGGAAATCCAGAAAATAATTCCATTTCCAATAGCAACAAAAAGAGCAAAATACTTAGGAATAAACTTAAACAAAAGGCAAAAAACTTGTACACTGAAAACTACAAAGTGTTGCTGAAAAATGTTTTTAAAAGATCCAAATAAATGGAAAGATATCCAATGTTCATGGATTGGAAGACTTCTGTTAATATGACAATACTAACCAAAGTGATCTACAGATTCAAGGCAATCACTATCAATATTCCAATGAAAACTTTGGCAGAAGTAGATAAACCCATCCTAAAATTTAAATGGAACCTCAAGGGACAAAACAGTCTTAAAAAGGAAGAACAAAATTGGAGGTCTTACATTTCAAAACTATTACAAAGCTACAGTCATCAAAACAGTGTGGTATTGGCATGAAGACAGACTTATAGGCCAATGGAATGGAATAGAGAGCCCAGAAACAAACCCTTGCCTGAGAGACACACGAACCTATACACATGAGGGTGAATGGACTGACCCCCTGGGAAGTGGCAGAGATAGGTGAACACACCCTGCTCTCCCCCACTAGCCCTGTGCATGCACATGAATGCTTTCCAGCCTGGCGCACAAGTGCCCTGAAAGTGGGAACATGCACTGGGGTGACTGTAGGAGGAAGCAGTGGTAACCATTAGCCCATGCTTGTGATCACTCTTGCTCTCCTGGTGAGGAGAGGGAGTCCATCATGCTCCTGTGCCACAAAGGAGCAGCTCTAGCCCGGGTCCCAGGGATGAAGCCCGACCCACCAAGCACAGTGGTCTGTGGACTGTAAATAGAGACTACAGCAGATCTACACACTGCAGAAAGCACACCCCAGGCCCAAGCAAGCACTCATAGTGCTGCTGAGCCCCAAAAGAGGGAACGTGTCCTGGGCAGCTGTGGGAAAAGATGTAGCAGTCTTGAGTCCACTCCGGTTCACCTTCCTGGTGGGGAGGGAGAGTTCATTGTGCCTCTGCAGTGCCAAAGAGCAGCCCTAGCCTGGGTCTCAGTGAGGAAGCCCAGCCCTCCAAGCACAGTGGCCCTGTGGACTGTAAACAGAGACCGCAGCAGATCTATGTGCTGGAGCAAACACAGCACAGGCCTGAGCAAGCATTCACAGGGCTGCTGAGCCCCGAAAGAGAGAACGTGTCTTGGTCTGCTGTGGGAAAAGGTGCAGCAGATTTGAGCCTGCTCAGGTTCACCTTTCTGGCAGGGAGGGGGGAATCCATAGGGCCCCTGTAGCACCAAGGAGCAGCCCTAGCCTGGGTCTCAGCAAGGAAGCTCTGCCTGCCAAGCACAGCAGCCCCACAGATCTCAAGCAGAAACTGCAGCAGATCTATACTCTGTGGCAAACACAGCCCAGGCCCACATGCCCGTATACTCATAGTGCTACTGAGCCCCCAAAGAGGGAATGTGTACTGGAGGCTGCGGGAAGAGGCAGCAGCAGCTTGTAGCCCACTGGTGATCACTTTCGTGGCAGGGAGAGGGAGAGGGAGAGGGAGTTCATAGTGCCCCTGAGCACAAAAGAGTAGCCCTAATTGTGTCTCGCAAGGAAGACCCACCTGCCAAACACAGTCCACACAAGCGCCTGAACAAACCCCAGGCTGGGAGCATAATACCCCCACAGCCTCCAGCAGATGAGGTGGGGCCAGAAACTCTGCTCCTGCTTCCCCCCTAGTGGTAACAGGTGGAATCTGCATCCTAAGAATACTACAAATACCCTGACAAAAGAATAGCTCATCAAGCACTATAAGAAACTGCAGCAACAATTCAGACCAGAAGGAAAATGACAGTTCTGCAGAAACCAACCCTGGAGACACAAAAATTTACAACCTAAATGACAGAGAATTCAAAATAGCTGTCATAAGGAAACTCAACAACTTACAAGAAAACATGGAAAGACAATTCAAGGAGCTCAGCAATAAAATGAATCTCTTCACCAAAGAGATTGGAGCTATAAAAAAAAAATCAAGTAGAAATTCTGGATATGAAAAACGCAATTAATGAAAGAAAAAATAATCCAGAATCATTAAGAAATAGAATGGATCTGGGGCTGGCCCCATGGCTGACTGAGTGGTTAAGTTCGTGCGCTCTGCTGCAGGTGGCCCAGTGTTTCATTGGTTTGAATCCTGGGTGCAGACATGGCACTGCTCATCAAGCCACGCTGAGGCAGCGTCCCACATGCCGCAACTAGAAGGACCCACAATGAAGAATATACAACTGTGTACCAGGGGCTTTGGGGAGAAAAAGGAAAAAAAAAATCTTTATAAAAAAAATAGAATGGATCTTATTGAGGAAAGAATTAGTCTTCTAGAGGATAAAAATGCAGAAATTCTACAGGTGGAGGGGGAAACAGAACTAAGATTTTAAAAACATGAAGGAATCCCTCGGGAAATATCCAACTCAATTAGGAAAAGCAACATAAGGATTATAGGTATTCCAGAAGGAGAAGAGAGGGAAAAGGAACAGAGAGCTTGTTCAAAGAAATAATTGCTGAGAACTTCCCAAATCTGGAGATGGTTCAGGACTTACAAATAAATGAAGCTAATAGAATGCCTAACTTCATCGATGTGAAAAGACCTGCTCCAAGGCGTATCATAATAAATATGGCAAAAGCTAATGATGAAGAAAAAATATTAGGAGCAGCAAGGCAGAAGAAAATAACCTACAAAGGAAACCCTATCAGGCTTTCAGTGGATTTCTTGGCAGAAACCCTACAGCCTAGGAAAGAATGGAATGATATATTCAAAATAGTGCAAGGCAAAAACTTTCAGCCAAGAATACTCTATCTAGTAAAACTTTCCCTCAGATACAATGGATAAATAAAATCTTTCCCAGATAAACAAAAGCTAATGGTGTTTATTGCCACTAGATCTACCCTAAAGGAGATAATTAAAGATGCCCTCACATGGGCAACAAAATGGCAAAGGTCTACAAAGCTCTGAGCAAGGAGATAAATAGAGAGACATGATCAGAAACCTGCAGCTCTCTATCAGAACAGGAAGGTAAAGACTCAATTACAACTTAAAAGAGAAAGGGAAAGAAAGCATCAAAAGTAGTGATAAACACTTCAACTTAGCCGCAAACTCTCAAAATTAAAAACAGAACAATTTGTAACAACAAATAGTCAGAAGGGGAGAGGAAAGGGAAGTAACCTGCTTAGGTTAATGGAGATAAGAAGCTATGAGAAAAATGAATTATCTCATCTCCTATATCTTTTATAAAATCCTCACGGTAACCACTAAACAAAAAATCAGAGCACAATTCACAAAAAGAGAGAGAACTGAGAAATCCCCTTCAGGAAACCACCAAAATGAAATGGCAGTCAGAAATACAAAGGAAGAGAAACAATGGAAACTTAGAACAACCAGAAAACAAGAGATAAAATGGCAGTATTAAGCCCTCATATAACAACAATCACTCTAAATGTAGATGGACTCAACTCTCCAATCAAAAGACACAGAGTAGCTGGATGGATTGAAAAACAAGACCCAACAATATGCTGCCTCAGGAAATGCATCTCAGCTCCAAAGACAAACATAGAGAGAAGGGATGGAAGACAATACTCCAAGCTAATGACCAACAAAAGAAAGCAGGTATTGCCGTAATTTTATCAGACAAAGCAGACTTCAAGTTAAAAAAAGACAATGAGAGGGGCTGGTCCCATGGCTGAGTGGTTAAGTTTGCGCACTCCGCTGCAGGCGGCCCAGTGCTTCGTTGGTTTGAATCCTGGGTGCAGACATTGCACTGCTCATCAAACCATGCTGAGGCAGCATCCCACATGCCACAACTAGAAGGACCCACAATGAAGAATATACAGCTATGTACCAGGGGGCTTTGGGGAGAAAAAGGAAAAAATAAAATCTTTAAAAAAAAAAGACAATGAGAGATAAAGAGGGGCAGTGTATAATTATAAAAGGGACATACCACCAAGAGGACATAACACTTATTAATATAGATGCACCTAACACAGGGGCACCAAAGTACGTAAAGCAATTATTAACAGACCTAAAGGGAGAAATTAACAGCAACACAATAATAGGATGGGTCCTTTACACCCTATTCACATCAATAGACAGATCATCCAGACAAAAAGTCAGCAAGGAAATAGTAGATTTAAATGGAACTCTTGATCAGATGGTCTTAATACATATATACAGAACATTCCATCCCAAAACAGCAGAATAAACATTCTTCCCAAGTGCACATGGATCATTCTCAAAGATAGACCATATGGTGGGAAACAAGGCAAGCCTCAATAAATTAAAGAAAATTGAAATCATCCCAACCATCTTTTCTGACCACAATGCTATGAAGCTGGAAATCAACCACAAGAAAAAGACTGGGAAAGTAAAAAATCTGTGGAGACTAAACAATGTGCCATGGAACAACCATTGGATTATTGAAGAAATTAAAGGGGAAATTAAAAATACCTGGAGACAAATGAAAATGAAAATACAACATATCAACTCTGACAAAATGCAGCAAAAGCAGTCAATAGAGGGAAATTCACAGCAATACAGGTCCACCTCAACAAGCAAGAAAAATCTCAAGTAATCTTAAAATGCACCTTACAGAGAAAGAAGAACAAATAAAGCCCAAAGTCAGCAGAAGGAGAGAAATGATAAAAATCTGAGCAGAAATAAATGAAATAGAGACTGAAAAAGCAGTAAAAAGGATTAATGAAACTAAGAGCTGGTTCTTTGAGAAGATAAACAAAACTGACAAGCCTTTAGCCAGACTCACCAAGAAAAAAAGAGAGAAGGTCCAAATAAATAAAATTATAAATGAAAGAAGAGAAATTACAACAGATACTGCAGAAATACAATGGATTATAAGAGAATACTAAGAAAAACTATATGCTCACAAATTCTACAACCTAGAAGAAATGGATGAATTCATAGACTCACACAACCTTCCAAAACTGAATCAAGAAGAAATACTGAATCTGAACAGACCAATCACAAGCACAGAGATTGAAACAGCAATCAAAAACCTCACAAAAAACAAAAGTCCAGGCCCAGGTGACTTCTCTGGAGAATTCTACTGAACATTCAAAGAAGACTTAGTGCCTATCCTTCTCAAAGTATTCTTAAAAATTGGAGAAGATGGAACACTTCCCAACACGTTCTACGAGGCCAACATCACCCTGATACCAAAACCAGACAAGAACAACAAGAAGAAGGAAAACTACAGGCCAACATCACTGAAGAATCAAGATGCAAAAATCCCTGACAAAATATTGGCAAAGTGAATACAGCAATACATTGAAAGGATCATACACCATGATCAAGTGGGATTTATTCCAGGGAGGCAGGATGGTTCAACATCTGCAAATCAATCAATGTGATACACCACATTAACAAAATGAGGAATAAGAATCACATGATCTTGTCAATAGATGCAGAGAAAGCATTTGACAAGATCCAACATCTATTTATGATTAAAAACTCGCAATAAAACAGGTATAAAAGGAAAGTACCTCAACATAATAAAGGCCATATGTGACAAACCCTCAGCCAACATCATACTTAATGGTGAAAAACTGAAAGCCATCCCTCTGGGAACAGGAATGAGACAACGGTACTCAGTCTTACCACTGCTATTCAACATAGTACTGGAGGTGTTGGCCAGAGCAATTAGGCAAGAAAAGAAATAAAAGGCATCCAAATTGGAAAGGAAGATGTGAAACTTCCACTACTTGCAGAGACATGATTCTATACATAGAAAACCCTAAAGGATCCCCCAGAGAACTATTATAAATAATCAACAGCTACCGCAAAGTTTCAGGGTACAAAATCAATCTGAAAAATCAGTTGCATTCCTATACATTAACAATGAACTAGCAGAAAGAGAATCAAGAATACAATCCCATTTACAACTGCAACAAAAAGAACAAAATACCTAGGAATAAACTTAACCAAAGAGGTGAAAGACCTGTACACTGAAAACTATAAGACATTATTGAAAGAAATTGAAGAAGACACAAAGAAATGGAAAGATATTCCACGCTCATGGTTTGGAAGAATAAACATAGTCAAAATGTCCATACTACCCAAAGCAATCTACAGATTCAATGCAATCCCAATCAGAACCCCAATGACATTCTTCACAGAAATAGAACAAAGAATCCAAAAATTTATATGGAACAACAAAAGACCCCAAATAGCCAAAGTAATACTGACAAAAAAAGAGAACAAAGCTGGAGGCATCACAATCCCTGACTTCAAAACATACTACAAAGCAATAGTAATCAAAACAGCATGATACTGGCACAAAAACAGACAAACAGATCGATGGATCAGAATTGAAAGCCCAGAAATAAAACCACGCATCTATGGACAGCTAATCTTTGACAAAGGAGCCAAGGACATGCAATGGAGAAAAGAAAGTCTCTTCAATAAATGGTGTTGGGAAAACTGGACGGCCACATGCAAAAGAATGAAAGTAGACCATTATCTTACACCATACACAAAGATTAACTCAAAATGGATTAAAGATTTGAATATAAGACCTGAAACCATAAAATTCCTAGAAGAAAATTTAGGCAGTACACTCATTTTACCTCAGTCTTAGCAACATCCTTTCAAATATGATGTCTACTCGGGCAAGGGAAACAAAAGAAAAAGTTAACAAATGGGACTACATCAGACTAAAAAGCTTCTGCAAAGCAAAGGAAACCATGAACAAAATGCAAAGACAACCCACCAACTCGAAGAAAATATTCACAAATCATTTGTCAGACAAGGGTTGATCTCCAAAATATATAAAGAACTCATACAACTCAACAACAACAACAAAAACAACCTGATCAAAAAACGGGCAGAGGACATGAACAGACATTTTTCCAAGGAAGATACACAGATGGCCTACAGACACATGAAACAATGCTCAACATCACTAATTATTAGGGAAATGCAAGTCAAAACTACAATGAGATATCAGCTTACACCAGTCAGAATGGCTATAATTACCAAGACAAAAAACAGTAAATGTTGGAGAGGATGTGAAGAAAAGGGAACTCTCAGGCACAGCTGGTGGGAATGCAAACTGATGCAGCCACTATGGAGAACAGTATGGAGATTTCTCAAAAAATTAAAAGTATACATACCATAAAATCCAGCTGTCCTACTATTTATCCAAGGAACTTGAAATGAATAATCCAAAGAGATTTATGCACCCTTATGTTCATTACAGTATCATGCACAATAGCTAAGACATGGAAGCAACCCAAGAGCCCATCTGCAGAAGAATGTGATATATATATACAATGGAAGACTACTCAGCCATAAAATAGACAAGAGTGTCCCATTTGTAACAATATGGATGGATCTTGAGGGTATGATATTAAGTGAAATAAGCCAGACAGAGAAAGACAAATACTGCATGATTTCACTCATATGTGGAAGATAACAAATACATGGATAAAGAGAACAGATTAGTAGTTACCAGAGGGGAAGGGGGTTAGAGTGTGGGCGAAAGGGACAAAGAGGCACATATGGTGATTGATAAAAATTAGACTACTGAGGGTGAACACAATGAAGTGTCCTCAGGAATTGGTAAACAATAATGTACACTTGAAATTACACAATGTTATGAACCATTATAATCCCAACAAAATTACTTTAAAAAAGAAAGAAAAAATAGATAAATAGGATGACATCAAATTTTAAAACTTTTGTGTATAGAAGACACAATCAATGAGATGAGAAAGTAAGCTTCTGAATGGGAAAAAATATTTGCAAATCATATATCCGATAAGGGGTCAATATCCAGAATATATAAAGAACTTCAACTTAACAACAAGAAACCGAATAACCTGATTTAAAAATGGGCAAAGGACTTGAATCAACTGACGGTTATCCAAAGAAGATATACAAATGGTCAATAAGCACATGAAAAGGCACTCTACATCACTAATCACTAGAGAAATGCAAATCAAAACCACTGTGAGATACCACCTCAACCCATTAGGATGAAGACTATAAAAAACAAAACAAAACAAAACAGAAAATAACAAGTGTTGGTGAGGATGTAGAGAAATTGGAACCCTCGTGCACTGCTGGTAAGAACGTAAAATGGTTCAGCCACTGTGGAAAATAGTTTGATGGTTTCTCAAAAAGTTAAACATAAAATTAACATATGATTCAGTAATTCCATTTCTGGGTACAATAACCAAAAGAAATGAAAGCAAGAGCTTGAACAGATATTTGTACACACATATTCATAGCAGCATTCTTCACAATAGCAAAAAGGTGGAAGTATCTCAAGTGTCCATCAACAGATGAAAGGATAAACAAAATGTGGTGTATGCATACAATGGAATATTACTCAGTCTTAAAAAAGAAGGAAATGCTGACACACGCTGCAACGTGGATGAACCTTGAAGACATCTTGCTAAGTGAAATAAGCCAGTCATGAAAGGACAAACAGTATATGATTCCACTTATATGAGGTACCTAGAATAGTCAAATTCATAAAGAGAGAAAATAGAATGGTGGTTGCCGGGGGTGGGGGGATGAGGAAATGAGGAGCTATTGTTTAATGGGGACAGAGTTTCAGTACGAGATGATAAAAAAGTTCTTAAATTAGATAGTGGAAATAGTTACACAACATTGGTCAGTGCACTTAATACCAACGAATTACACACTTAAAAATGGCAAATTTCACGTTATGTGTATTTTACCACAATTTAAAAAAATTAAAACATTTAGGTGTAAATCTAACAAAGCATTGTAAGCACAAGACTTGTATGTTGAAAACTACATAATGCTGATGAAAGAAATCTTTAAAAGATCTAAATAAATGGAGAGATATTCTGTGTGCATGGACTGGAAGAAACAACATAGTAAACATGTCAATTCCCAAACTGATATACAGATTTGTCGTAAATCCTATCAAAATCCCAGAAAGATGTTTTGTAAGTATAGACTTTGTAAGACTTAACTGTAAAACACAAAACTATAAAACTTTTAGAAAAAATAGAAAGTCTTCAGGACCTAAGGCTTGGCAAAGAGCTCTTAGACTTGACTCTAAAAGCATGATCCATAAAAGGAAAAATTGATACATTTCTCAAATTTTCATCAAAATTAAAAGACTATTGCTCTGTGAAAGACCCCAAGAGGACAAAAAGACAAGCTACAGCCTGGGAGAAAATATTTGCAAACCACACATCTGACAAACAACTAGTATCCAGAATATGTAAAGAATTCTCAAACTCAACACTAAAAAACAAACAAATCAATTAGAAGATGGTCAAAAAACATGAAGACATACTTCACCAAAGAGGATACATAGATGGCAAATAAGCACATAAAAAGATATTCAACATCATAAGCTATTAGGGAAGGGCAAATTAAAACAACAACATGGTGTTGCTCACACCTTTGAGAATGACTAAAAAAAACAGTGATAGCACCAAATGCTGGTGAGGATGTGGGAACCTGAGTCGCTCATACATTGCTGGTGAGAATGTAAAATGGTACAGCAAATCTGGAAAAGAGTAGCTCTCAGTGTCCCAGGGGAGAAAAGAGCAGTTGTAATTGGGTATTGTGTTAGCAGATAGGCTAGGTTATGCTGCAGTAACAAACCACACAAAAATGTGAGTAGCTTAAACAACAAAATAGGTTTTGTTTATGGGAGTAACTCGGGGACAAAGGCTGACAGAAGTTCTGTATCAACACGCACTTTCCTAGTCAGCAAGGCAGAACAATAAGTCAGCAAACTACTCTGACTCTGAAATTTCCTGACCTGAAGTGGCCCACATCACTTCCGCTCACATTGTCTTGGCCAAAGAGGGATGTATACGCCTGCTACAGGGAGGAGCACCGACAGTTTGGGATCAGAATCCTGTTCACCATGGTGTCATCGTACCCAATCATCTCAGCTATAAAAGAGGGGAGCAGGCTTGAAGTGATGATCAGGTCATGCCCTCAGAGCTAAAACCTGGACCACCTTGTCACTGAGACCCTGACAGGGAGCATCTCCACCGTGCAGGTGTTTAAGGCAAGAGAAAGAACATTTACTTGCAAAGGGCTGAGGAACTCCTTTAGCTATATCTGATTATTACTCAAACTTACCTTGAGTAGAAAATAAAAGGGACCTTGGGAAAAGTTCTTTCTCCTAGTGCTTGCCATATATTTCTGAGCTTTTGGATCTCTGCTTTATAAAACAACCAATAAATTAATTAGGGGGTGGCAAAGAGAAGGGAGTCTTCTCTGATCAGCATTCTCTAAGACAGTCTGCGCTCAAACGCAGCAAAAGGCCTTAATTCTTTCTGCAAAACAACTATCCTGGCACCACATACAATCAGATGCTTAGAAAGCACTTTCTGATGAAGTCAATGATCAGAAAAATGTGCAGTAGTGAAGTTCACTATATGGCTGCACACAAGAAGACTAGCAATTTCCCAAACAATTAAATCTAGAACAATAGAACACTAGTTTCAACTTGGTCATATACTAAAAATAGCAGTCATGGGGACTGTCCACCCTCAAGAAGGATGCTGGCTCTGCCTGTAACCATTGCTAACAAGGTAGCCTCTCTGTAGCTGGGTTTCCCCGAAGGGCCCTTCTCACTCTGTTGGCCATTACCGAGAGGTCCAAGTGGACACCCACCCAATGACAGCAGTTCTTCAGGCTGGCCTTCCACCCATGACCTGAGTAGAAAAATAAGTTGGTTCCATCCAACCACATTTCTCAGGAATCTGAATTAAGAAATGCTTAGGAAAAGAAGTAATTAGCAGAGGAAGGAAAAACCAAAAGGTCACAGTGAAAAAGAGGCCAGGCAGCTAGGGTAGGCCACGAACAAGCCAAACTTACTGATGAATAAAACTCAGGCTGAGCAGAAGCAGCAGGAGGGCAGAGAGGAGAGTGGAGCAGACAGGGAGGGGCAGCAGGGAGAGGCAGAGGGGTAAGAGAGGAGCAGGGAGCAGGCCCTGGAGCCTCCCCACAGCCTTGGGCCTGGGCTTGCCTGCTACCTCTAGCGGCTTATCTGCTTATCATCATGTTTTCCTAAGCAAAGACAGTTCTCTCCCTGAGAGGAATTCTGATGCCAGCTGTTAACACGTCTCTTTCTAACCCTACTGTGAATTAAAGCACAGCTTAACGTTTGCATGCAGTCTGTCTGTAATCCTTTATTAGAATCTGCTCTTCCCACTACCAAAAAAACAATCAAATCAATAGCCAGGATCAATTCAACATGATCCCAGCTCCCACAGCCCCCATCAGATAAAGAATGACCGCCTTCTGTGACACACAGAGAGGTCTCGGTCAGGTGTGGCCATGTACTGACAACCTCTGTGTCAGCAGATCATTAGAGCTTCGTTTGTCTCAGATGTCCTTCCCCAGTGGGCCCCATTCACTTCAACACCACACACCAGCAAGGACAAAACAAGCCTGCTGCAAATCTGTCCAGGTCACAACCTCCCTGACCTCAGTGTTCTCATCAGCAAAACAAGGGACTTGGACTAGGATAGGCCAAAAAGGCTGATCCAAGGAGGCACCAGAGAGCCCAAGGAGTTCTGTGGAGGTGGCTTGGAAGTCTGCACAGAAAATGAGAGGAGCAAGGCTGAGATCCAGGCCTCCCAGGACCCCCATCTTTAATAGAAGCAGCTTGACTTTGACCTCTTCTTCATACTGGACTTCATTCAGAATGCAATGTAAAAAAGTGCTCTCCCTATTGAAAATGCTTGACAGTCATTGGCTTGGCTGTTCTCTGCATCCCCATCAGCAGCTTCTACTTGTGTACAGCAAAGCACTTGTTATTCTAGTTACAGCTGTTTCTGCAACACTTAGCAGACCCATATGACTTCCAGTCAAAATTTATATCTGGGGGATCTCATCCAGAAGGCAGAGAGCAGTGAAAGGGATTTCTGGGCTGTGGCAATGCACATCCAGGTCCTTAACAGCCAGTGTCCTGCATGGTCCTTTTGCTAAGAGAAGGGCTCAGCCCATAACTACAGGGGGAAGGGGTGCTAAGTTGGATAGGGGCTGGCCTTACTCCCCAGACTTAGAGCTAGTTGTCTTTCAATGTTTAGTCTTCTTCAGTAACAGAATCCCATTGCATAGCTCAGCACATTGGCACCCAGAATAAAAGACAACGTTTCCCAGCACCCTTGCAGCCAACTGTGGCCAAGTAACTGAATTCCAGGCAATGAGATGTAAACAGAAGCCTGTTTGGGACTCCTGGGGGCTCTTTTCCAACAGGCGGACAATGTCTAATGCCCAGCAGCCATTATGGGCTAGAATGATAGAACAGGACAGAGGGAACCTGTGTCCCTGATGACCTGCAGCCACCATAGCAGCCCTGAACTGTGCTTCTAGATTCTCCATGTGAGAGAAACATGAACTTTAATCTTGTTCAAACCACCGCTCTTTTGAATTTGAGGTCACATTCAGTTTGACCCAACCTGGCAAATAATTGATTCCCTGAAGCGGCATGCTGCAAGAGACAGCACGGAAAATGTAACAATCATTACTGGAGGAGGGTAGATGGCCGGTGACAGGGGCTCAGATTGTAAGCTGAAAAGTAGGTGAGCCTTGTCATACAGTGGCAAACATTTGGTAAAACTGTCACCTGCTGTTCCTTGGATGAGAGACCACAAACTGAGAGCTGGGCACAGAAGGATTGCTGGGGAGAATTCAGGATGTTGGCAGGCGGTGACTGCAACGGCTTTGTAATGGGCCAACTTGCCCAGGCCAAACTGCATTTCCCAGAATGCCCTTCCCTCTAGGTTTCCCTTAGGGTGGGCCACAAGAGAGATCCCTGGGAGATGTGGAGGGAGGCAGGAGCAGCAGGCATTTTGTGGTTCACACATGTCAGTACTGTGTGTGCTGACATCTGCTGACTGACCTCCTCAGTATGAAGCAGCAGCTGGATCTGAAATGCTCCACATTACCCTGGATGCTCCTTCAGATGTGTATCTCTGGCTTCACAGGCACACAACCTATGCAGGACTCACAGTTACAGGTACCCTGCTCTTGATGAATGCTCTGCTGTCACCATCTCAAAATTCTTGATTTTTGAACAAGGGGCCCTGCATTTTTGCTTTGCATTGGGTCCAGCAAATTAGGTAGGCAGTCTAGCCTAGTGATTCTGTGTTTCTGGTTCAGCCCTGATGCAATCTTCTTCTTTCCCTTTTAACAAAGTCCTGAGAGAGAGAGAGAGAAAAATTGAGCTCAGCACAGAGTGATCCAGCACCTGGGGCAGAGAAGGAAAGAAGACAGCAAAGCCAAAGGAGGGAGTGTCTGCTTGCAGCCCCCGCTTTTGCACTCCCAACAGAAGCATGACTAGTGGTAGCTGGAAAACAGACACTGAGAGGAAATGAGATGGTTAACTCCACATAAAGGTAGTGAGCCTGCTAGCAAGAAGATTAACCTTCATGCCAAAGTCCTGTTTCAGATGGCCTCAAAACAGACATTAAGTTGGAATGCAGACAAAAAAGTAACAGACAAGAGTCTTCAGTCATAAAAACTATGTACAGACAACCTCTTTGGTTGGTTATTTACACAGAGAACTAATTGGAAGAAGATAAACTAAAAAGCTACTAAGTTTTTCAGAGAAATGTCATTCTAAAGAAACAAACCTGGTTGGCAACACCCTGTGCGGGTTAAAAGCCCAAAGCAGAGCCTTGGGCCCCAGAAGAAAAGGGACCACAAAGAACCACCCCCCCCCCCCCCCCCCCCCCCCCCCGAGGATGAAGTGATGCCTGGAGAGCAGCGCAGGGGCCGCCGGAGAGCGCGAGGAGGCGTTCCGGTACCCTATCCAGCAGGGCTGTATAACAACAAAGAACTTCAGATGCAAAGCAGTTGCTAGAGTGGCTGCGTATTTCCCACTCTCCCCTTTTCTGAGTACACGTTTGATTTGTTGTTCCTGTTCTTCCTCCATGATTACTGGTTTGACAAGGGCAGACACTTATCTTTTACTCTGTAGGCAACATACAGACTAAAATTGTGAACAGAATGGCAGAACAGAACAGACTAACAGCCCTTGGAGTCCCAGGGGAAGGTGCCGCTGCGTTTGCGGAACTGTACTCCTCCGCGAGACCCATGCGCACTGCAAATAGGAAGGAGAGGCCCACGGGCATTCAGTTAGCCCTCGAATATCCAATTTCCCTTTCCTTCTTAGGAACAAAATCCCAATGTTGGCATAGCATACTGGGCCCAGAATAAAAGATCAGTTTCGTCAGCTTTCTAGTGGTGAGGTATGACCCTATGACTCAAGTTCTGGACAATGATGTGTCAGTGGAAATCTTGTGAGGGGCTTTAGGGGAATCTCCCTAAAAGTTACAGGGGATGTGCCCTTCTTCTTCCTCTTTTCCTCCTTCCTGCTGTCTGGAATGGAGAGTGATGTCTAATGCTCAAGCAGCCATTTTAGATCATAAGGGCACATGTTAGGTTGGTGGAACAGCCAAGTAGAAGTCTAGGCCCCTGGGGGTTACAGAATCACCTTACAATACCTGGAGTGCTGAACTCCTGATCTCTTTTATATGTGAGAGAGCCTATAGCTTGTTCAAATCACTATTAGTTGGGGGTTTTCTTTCACAGGCAGCCTGGTCTAACCCTGGTTAATACAATCCCAGTGGCCCAGAATTCTAGCTGCTCACCAGAATGCAAGTTTTCCTTGTCTATCTGAGCACATAGCCAGACTATATGTTCCACCTCCCTTGCAATTAGAGATGGCCGTGGGTTACAGAATTCTAGCCTTGGGACTTTGAGTGACTTTCAGGATATGGCAGTTACTCCTCCATTCTCTTTGTCCTCTTCTTCTAGCTGGATACAGAAAAATGAAAATGACCTAGATGATGGTCGAACCACAAACTAAAAGGAGCCAGAATCCCTGAATCACTGTATGTAGCAGAACTCCCTAACAACCAGAAATAACCTCTGAGTCTAATTACGTGGGAGAGAAATAAACTTCTAATATGCTTGACCTATTGTACATTTGGAATCTATTTGTTAAAAGAACCTACCCTACCCTATCAAAGACCCCAAGCTGAAAGGCTAAGAAATGCAAGATAGAGTATGCTGGGCCTCAGTGTATGAACTTCAGTTCTCCGTTCCAGTTTCAGCAGAGGAATTGGAAGAGAAGTGCTAGTCATGAAACTTGACCCAAAATCTTGTCATGCAGATGAGATGATCTGCCTGGGTTGGGAGGAAATTACAGTCCGATGGACGTTTAGATAACTATGATTCACTCCGAGTTTGCTGAGCAGCAAAATTAACTCCAGATCACACTTGCTGCCGGAGCTGAGCCCTCTGATATAGGGCATGATCTACTGGCAGGGGCCCAGGGACTGGGCAGAGCCTAGTGTTGAAAACAGAGAGCCTCAGGGAGCTGCACACTGGCCATGCTGACTTAATTTGGGGGTTAAGCTAGAATCAAACCTGTGCCTCCACGCGGGGCCCTAGCATTCTTGCTAGGAGTGAGCTAACTATATAAGCACCAAACATGGCCAATAAGCCAAATCAATCTAGAAATCACACTACTTACAACTTTTCAATTTAGAAAATTTTATAGCTCCAACAAAAGCATAGCACTGTGATGAAGTTTCCAAACTAGCTGCTGCCATTCAAACTCTGACCCTGTGACTTACCAGCAGCTAGATAACCCAGGCCACATCACCTCACTTCTCTGAGCTTCAGTTTCCTCTGTTATGAAATGGAGGTCATTATAGTGCCTTCCTCAGAAGGCTACTGGGTCAAAGGAAGTAAAGTCAAGTGCATATAAAACACTAGCATGAACCCTGGCTTATGGTAAGAACTCAGAAGTTATTACCTATTAATATTAAAGCCATAAGCGTCTGACTTTAATACATTTTAATTACAGCAAAAACCCATCAATTCCACTGCCACTATTGGATGGCATTAACAGTGCTTACATAAACTCATTTTGGAGAAGGAGACCTACAAACAGCTTTTTGGAACCCAACTTTTTGTAAGTAGAGTAGCGTCTGTAATCTATGTTTCACATCTCTACACAATATTTCATATAAATATGTATGCTGCTGTGATCAATAAAACACAAGTCCTTTAAAAAGCATAAGTGAATTTTTGATCACCTGGCATTATACCATTACCTCGATCAATATTCACTCACTTATTCTACAGCCATTTGTGAAGGAGTCATTGGTGGTGGGTTCTGGAACACAATGGAGGACAGGATGGCAGGATTCTCGACCTTCCAGAACTTGCATTCAAGTGGTAGCCCTAAAAAGGACACTGCTTCTTTGGTGGGAGGTCAGCGACACTCCTGGACAGTGTGTAGCAATCCTGATGTTCAGAAAGTCAGGACCCCAAGACCATATAAAGATTTTCCCAACCCCATAACTCCATTTTCCCATCAGACACTACAAGTTATGGCCACTTGGCTCCTACGGCCATCTTTAATTTTACTTTCTTTGCCTGACTCTAAATAAGGATGCTTCTTCCCGGGTCCCCACATGTCCTGGTTTGAGGGGAACTTACTCTCAAAATCCCCTGTGCTTCCCTTTCTCTACTGATGTTTGCTCAGTTGGGAAATACCTCTTCTTCTGAAAAGAAAGAAATTGAAATTATCGAGAGACCTGTCCACACTTTCTTGGATCTGTAACTGTTTTTTTCCTCACATTTTCCTCCTTTCAAACAGGCAGACTTCTGGGGATGTCTAAACATCCGAGGTTGTGTTGATCACAGAGCTGAATACTCAATGGAGGCATCCACGAGGAAGCAGACCTATGATGTGGAAAAGGACTTTTCAACTGTCAGGGCCAAGCTAAGCTGAATCCAGCTACAGAGGGTGACAATTACAGTAGGTGACATCATACCCTGAGTGATAGCACCAGATCAACAATTTATCCAAGAAGTGATGATGAAAATGCCAGTGGCAGAAGGGGAATGGGCATGGATGAGCTTAATGGTTTCTTAACCCTGAGAATCTGACGTGGGGACTTCTGCAAAGCAGGTGGGGGACAGATCCCCACAGAGCCAATCTGGAAAGTACAATTGATAGAAGCTAAAGTGATGCTTTGCTTTGGAAAAGTACAAAAAGTGTTCACCCTGATCAGTTAACTGCCGCTCTTCGAGGTAGATCTTTTCTATTTGTTAGCTCATCATTAATGAGAGCCCACATTGATCCTACTATTCCTGGAACTCCCGGCTTCTCCACTTTCCAACCTCTAGGGTCAGCGCTACCAATGTAGCACTGTGATAACTGATGGTGTGTGTGATCATGTGTATGTGTGTGTGGCATAGGCAAACATCCACCTAATCTCCCAAATGACCCTGATTCATTAATGATTTAGATTCTTCAAGGAACTGTCTCGTTCCTTTCTGAACTTCCACTACTGAGCGCAGAGGTTGGCACCATGTTGCTCTTGATCAATGTCAAGCCTCAGGGTGACTCTCTATGTGTCTAACTATCTTATCTCCTCCTCCTCTGCAGGCAAGGGTGGAGGTTGGCAGGGTCCTGGCAGCTTACAGGGCCTACCTCACCTCATCAGGAGAGTGTCAGGCAGTCCAAAGAGAGGGCCTGAGGACCCCTCCTCTCCCACCTAACTAGGTATAGCCATGGCTCTTAGCAGCAGCAGCCAGGCAGTCCCAGGCTGGGCTCTCAGGCCCTGGAAAATGGCAGCACCATAAAGCAATCACACATTTTACAATTCGACATCACATTTGTGCCTACATTTAAATTACTGCGTTATAACTGACTTGCATTGTCTTGTTATGACTTAAAGCCTTCAAACTTCAACTAATTAAAAAGACAATCTGGTGAACTGAGGGAGAAAGTCTTGTCACATGGTTCACATTGGTGTGGTGGGCCCAAATTTATGCTTTCTCAGTGATGCCTGTGGACACCCCGAGAGTCAGTGGAGTTCCAGAGACCAGAGTAGTAGTTACCAAATGTTTTAGGTCACTCACAGGTAGTTACATGTACAGAAACAAAGGGCTTCTCCTTAATCCCAGCATTTCCCCAGCTGCTCTGCAAGTACCCAGCAGAGCACACACCCAGCGTCATGCAGAATGGGGAGCCCTAAGATGCGGGCCTTTCTCTATAGGGGCTTGTAGACCAGCTCAAGAGACAAAATAAACATGGATACAGTGACATAAGTAAAGTATTGAATTTCATGGCAATTACAATAAGTGTAGCAAAAGCTGAAAACAGATTAAAAACAATGCTTCACGGAGAGATGTGAGAGGAAAATGTTTGCCCACATCACACCATTCTTAGATATCACAGACATCATTCCAATGCATGCATACAATATGGCAAACGGGAAACAGAAGTTCAATATCAAATGAAAGATCACACAGCAGGATTCAGATCCAGGGCTTCCAGCTCTGAATTCTCTGTCTTCTCCACTAGCTGTATTTCAGACGTGTTAGAAATTTAAACAGTTGCTCTTTATTCTGTTTGGGAGGGAAAAAAAGAGTTTCAGCCTTCTTTGACGGTATAGTTAGATTTATGGGATCCACATTTATTAACCAAAAGCGTGGGCAAATCTGGATTTGCCAACTTATGTGAGCCAACGTCTTTGTCCACCCTGCACATTGCATAGTCCCTGCTACTTCATCTGCTTCACCTGCCTCCTGGGGATATCCTGAGGAAGTAGCCCTTTTGCCACTTAGACCTTCTCTGCAATTTTCTTCTCCTAAAGGAAACTTCCATGGTTGGGTCGAGCCGCACAGGTTCCATCTTGTGTTTTCCACCTAGTGGTCAACCACCTTTCTGTCCTCTCCCTCAGTATGATTGCTGCTCTGTTCCCTAGTCTGTCATCTACCAACGCAGGTTTAGATTACTATTGACAACTATATGCTCATCAATGGAATTGGAAAATGTGGAGAATTTGGCTGATTTACTTGGATCTCACTGAAAATGGTGTGAATCTGTTTTCAAAATATGGCTGAGGGTGCCCTGGTTTTCCCCAACATTTTTCACCCTGTGGCAGCTAAAACCTTTCCTTGCATTCTGGGCTTAATAGGGGCTCTAATCAAAACTGTTCTCACGATTCAGTCAGCCTTCCAACTGATTAACTTTTCCAAAAGCGCATATCCAAGGGGCAATTCAAGATGCTGTGTTGGCATCAGCTGAGTGTTTGAGACTGCCTCCTTTTCCTTTATGTGGGTAATAAAAACTTTTATATTGCATGTTCAGAAAGAAAAAAAATAAATTACCCATAATAGGAAATTAAGACGAATTGCCATCATAAATTAGATAAGCCATAAGGAAAATATAATGGAATGGAATGCTGTGGAAGGGCTTATTTCTCTGAGCGAATTTATTTTTCACGAGTTTTTATTATTCAGTAGCTTTAGATTCATTCAATGTGCCTCCATCTGTCACAGATGGAAGGCAGGGTCTTTTCCAGTGAAGAAACGGGAGTCTCCGCACTCAGGCTTTGCCCGAAACTATGAAGGACTTCTCAGAGGAAGTTTGTAGGGAATCTAGAAAGCATTTGCCTCAAGGAGCTGGTGCAAAGGCATTTTAATGAACTTCTCAACGAGCCAAGGTGAAATTTAGAAACTTACAGAACTGAAACATGAAGTAAGCCTGTCAATACAATAACTTTTGTTAGACCTTTCACCCAAGATGTTCCAGGTACTTTAAACTTCTAGACTTTTCCAGGTAGTTTTTTCTAGGTTATTTTTCTATTTTCCAGCCATTACAGGTACTTGAGAATTTAAACACCAACAAAGTGTTAAACTGGGATCTGAAAAGTTCCTGCCAAGCCAAATAAATGTGCCTGAGTGAACCCTGCTCCCCTTGGCAACTCAAAGTCAGGGGAAGCAAGGGAGTGGGGTCTTCTCCCCCTGCCCTTGGCTAGACTCATCTGATGTTTTCCTGTCTCTGAAAAAGTTTGCGCTGTCTTGGGAGACACGGCCACCATTACTGTTCTCAGCAAGATTCTACCTCACCGGGAGAGGGTGTCCAAGACTCAGGGTGGGTTCTTCACCCTGTCTGTAGAAGAGCTATCATTTCTGAGTCAGAAAGACTGAAGGCAGAAGGCTAAAGATGAAAAAATAGGTTATCATAGCGTGACAACTCTCTCTTTTCATGAAAGTTGTCTGAATTACCGAGTGCATGGGAAAGGTTGCTCTCGGGTGACCCAACACCCTGATTTTCATAGAATATTTTTTTACAGAGCATTGTACTTGGTATTTATCAGGGGAAAAAAGTGATAATGTTGCCACTGCCTTTAAAGGCCTTTGGTACAGCAGAAAATTTTAAATAAAATTCCAGGGTTTGATAAAATAGGAAATAAGTGCAAAGAAGCCCCCACATTTTGCTGTTCTCGCCTGCCTCTCCTCACTTCTCACTCCTCTCTAACTCATGCCTGGCCCTGGAGTTAAAGAAGAGTTTGATGACACCAGACAGTGGAAAGCCTGGGCTGGGCCAGCGGGAGGCTCGGACCTGGTTCTGACTGCAGCCGTCACCAGGCTTCCTGGCCCGGCAAGTTGTCCAGCACCCATGGGCCTGGCTCAGAAGTGGCTCGTCCTGCAATTCTGGGGGAAGTTCTGCGAGGTTTCAATGTTGCCTGTGTACAAATGTCAAACCTACTCTTGTGCTAGGCCCTGTGTAGCAGAAGGAGTAACAGACTTAACCCTTCATTCATTCATTCATTCATTCATTCAACTATTTATTAAGCACATGTTATAATTTTTTTAAATGGAAAAAAGATAAAGAAAAGAATGACAGCAGCTATCATAATCATACAAGATGATGCAAAACAGTAGCAGTCAGGATTCATAGTTGCAAACCAAAGGAACCAATGAGTCTTGCTTAAAAAGAAAGGGATTTATTAGAGGATGTGAGTTGCTTGCAGACACTCTGCAACCAGGAATAGGCCCAATAACCTGGAATGGTGCTCCAGCACAGCCTCCCTGGGCTTCCCCGGCAGCACCCACTCCACAGCGGGCTCCAACGCCACAGCTGAAGGAGCCTGGGTCAGGTGCCAGGAGCTGCCTGGAAAGAGGCAGACCCTTCATTGACCCGCTCGCCCAACAGTGTGAATCCCACATGCTCCTCTCTCTCATCTCTCTCATGAAGCTCCTGTCCCTCAAGCTTCTATGGGCCTATTGAATTGGCAGAGCTTGGGTCCATGCCTGCACATCAGCTGCAGAGGCCAGGATGCTGCGTCCTGACTCTAACTTTGGAAAAGTGGGACTCATAATGTGGGATTTTCCTTAAAATATGAAAGATATTCAAAAGATGCTGGCCAATAAATAAATAAGACAAATGTACATGAAAATGTCTTTCGAAAATCTTTTATCAAGAGCTGGTCACCAAATTTATTTAGAACTTAATTGGGAAAATAGGTTTACTTCTGACAGTCTATAACTTTTTTAAAAATTACTACAAAAATAAAACATATTCATTGTTAAGAAAAGTCAACCAGAACAGAATTGAATCAAGTAAAAGAAAACTTGTTTCTCATTCTACCCCTTGCCACTCTCACTCTTAACAGATTTGTCAGCATTAGTTCACATATTTGTGTGCACATATATATACATGGTATAATGATACTTTTTTTAAACTCAAACGGAATGCCATACCATTTTACAACTTGCTTTATTCAATTAATATATCATAAAAATATTTTTATGTCAGTAAGTACAGAGTTACTTTTTTTTAATTAAGATTATGATAGTTAACAACCTTATGAAATTTCAGTTGTACATTATTGTTAGTCATGTTGTGGGTACACCACTTCACCCTTTGTTCCCTCCTCCCACCCCCCCCCCCTTTTCCCTGGTAACCACCAATCAGTTCTCTTTGTCTATATGTTAACTTCCACCTATGAGTGGAGTCATACAGAGTTTGTCTTTCTCTATCTGGCTTATTTCACTTAACATAATACCCTCAAGGTCCATCCATGTTGTGGGGAATAGGACGATTTTATCCTTTTTTATGACTGAGCAGTATTCCATTGTATATATATACCATATCTTCTTTATCCAATCATCAGTTGATGGACACTTAGGTTGCTTCCAGGTCTTGGTCATTGTAAATAATGCTGCGATGAACACAGGGGTGCATGGGACTTTTGGAATTGCTGATTTCAAGTTCTTTGGATAGATACCCAGTAGTGGGATGGTTGGGTCATAAGGTATTTCTATTTTTAATTTTTTGAGAAATTTCCATACTCTTTTCCATAGTGGCTGCACCAGTTTGCATTCCCACCAACAGTGTATGAGGGTTCCTTTTTCTCCAGAACCTCTCCAACATTTGTCACTTTTTGTTTTGGATATTTTTGCCATTCTAACAGGTGTAAGGTGATATCTTAGTGTAGTTTTGATTTGCATTTCTCTGATGATTAGTGATGATTAGCATCTTTTCATGTGTCTATTGGCCATCCGTATATCTTCTTTGGAGAAATGTCTGTTCATGTCTCCTGCCCATTTTTTGATTGGATTGTTTGATTTTTTTGTTGTTGAGCTGTGTGAGTTCTTTATATATTATGGAGATTAACCCTTTGTTGGATAAATAACTTGTAAATATTTTTTCCCAATTAGTGGGCTGGTTTTTTTGTTTCAATCCTGTTTTCCCTTGCCTTGAAGAAGCTCTTTAGTCTGATGAAGTCCCATTTGTTTATTCTTTCTATTGTTTCCCTTCTCTGAGGAGTTATGGTGTCTGAAAAGATTCTTTTGAAACTGATGTCAAAGAGTGTACTGCCTATATTCTCTTCTAGAAGACTTATTGTTTCAGGCCTAATCTTTAGGTCTTTGATCCATTTTGAGTTTATTTTTGTGAATGGTGAAAAAGAACGGTCAATTTTCATTCTTTCACATGTGGCTGCCCGGTTTTCCCAGCACCATTTGTTGAAGAGACTTTCTTTTCTCCATTGTAGGCCCTCAGCTCCTTTGTCGAAGGTTAGCTATCCATAGATGTGTGGTTTTATTTCTGGGCTTTCAATTCTGTTCCATTGATCTGTGCACCTGTTTTTGTTTTTGTTTTGATTACTGTAGCTTTGTAGTATGCTTTGAAGTCAGGGATTGTGATGCCTCCGGCTTTGTTCTTCTTTCTCAGGATTGCTTTAGCAATTCAGGGTCTTTTGTTCCCCCATATGAATTTTAGGATTCTTTGTTCAATTTCTGTAAAGAATGTCATTGGGATTCTGACTGGGATAGCATTGAATCTATAGATTGCTTTAGATAGTATGGACATTTTAACTGTGTTTATTCTTCCAATCCATGTGCGTGGAATGTCTTTCCATGTTGTCATCAATTTCTTTCAGGAAAGTCTTGTAGTTTTCGTTGTATAGATCTTTCACTTCCTTGGTTAAATTTACCCCAAGGTATTTTATTCTTTTTGTTGCGATCGTGAATGGGATTGAGTTCTTGAGTTCTTTTTCTGTTAGTTCATTGGTAGTGTATAGAAATGCTACTGATTTATGTATGTTGATTTTATACCCTGCAACTTTGCTGTAGCTGTTTATTATTTCTAATAGTTTTCCTATGGACAGAGTTATGTTATTTTTAAAATATTTCATTATGAAAAATTTCAAAAATACATAAAAGTAGAGAGAATAGTATAATGAACCAAAACTATAAACCCAAATTCAATCTGGTCAATCCCGACTCCTCTGTATTACCAGCCACTCTCCACCCTGGAATATCTGGAAGCAAACCCCAGGCATCGCACCATTTCATCCATAAGTGTGTCAGTAGGCAGCTCTGAACTGGGTCAGTCAGCAAATGGCCAGATAAGGTATCTGTCCTGACTACTCAGTCTGCCAGGGTAGTACAAAAGCACCATGGACAAGATGCAAACTAAGGGAGTGGCTGTCTCCAGTAAATTTTATCACTCAACCGGCTGTGGGCCAGATTTGGCCCAAGGCCACAGTTTATCACCCCCTGCTCTAAAAGATGGGAACTTTTTTCTTTAATACACAATTTTTTTCTTTAATACTGAAAAAAATTAATAAAGAACTCTTTTGTTTAATATCATCAGACCTAAAAATTATTCCTTAATATTATCAAATCTAGCCAGTGTTCACTTTTCCCTGATTATATTATAATCTTGTTTGTCGTTTATTTAAATCAGAATCCCAGTGGCTTGTTATGTCTTCTAAGTCTCTTTTTACCAACAATTTATTCTCCATCTTTTTTCTTTCTCTAAAATATTTGTTGAAGAAATGGGATCTCATTGTCCTGTAAAGTTTTCCACAGTCTGAGTATTGTCAATTATATCTCTGTGGTCTCATTCAGCACGTTTCTCTGTCCCTCTATCTCCTGTAAATCAGTAATAAGATCTGGAGTCTTGACCAGATTTAGGTTAACTGTTTTCTTTTTTTGGCAGGACTACTTCTTCAGGAGGGACATGATGTCTGATGATCTCTCTCTCTGATGACATCAGTCATCGATGGTCATTCCCTGATGATATCTTGAGTTTGCTAGTTCTTCATTTATCAATTAAATTCCTTTAAAGAGAAATTTTCCTTTATCTACTATTTGATTACTCTGAGATACAGATCATAAGAGAAAATCAAAATAGACTTCTAATTCTTTCCTTTAATTTACTTGTTTTCAAAAAAATGAGATGGTTCCCTGAAACTGTCCGAAGATATCCAATGAAACCAATGAAGGTTTTCCCTTTGTGGTATCACTATCAACCTATAGATTTAAACATTGCAGTTACAGTAATCCCCTCTTATCCACTGGGGACACATTCCGAGACGCCCCATGGATGCCTGAAACCACAGAGTACTGAACCCTATATATACTGTTTTTTCCTGTACATACATACCCACGATAGAGTTAAATTTATAAATTAGGCACAGTAAGAGATTAACAACAATGACTAGTACTAAAATAGAGTAATTATAACAATATACTGTAATAAAAGTTACTGTAGATCTTATCAAACTCACATATAATTTTTCTTTCCTTATTAAGTTGAAGACTTTCACCTTTTCACTTAAAAGAAGCACTTTGCAGCTTCTTTGACATATCAGAATTGCTGGCATCACAACTCTTGTGCTTTGGGGCCATTATTAAGTAAAATAAGGGTTACTTGAACACAAGCACTGCAATACCACGACAGTCCATCTGATAACCCAGACGGCTAGTAAGTCACTAATGGTTGGGTAGCATGTATGGTGTGGGTCCACTGGACAAATGGATGGTTCACGTCCTGGGCAGGATGGAATGAGATGGAATGAAATTTCCTCATGCTACACAGAATGGTTTGCAATTTAAAACTTATGAATTGTTTACTTCTGGAATAGTCCATTTAATATTTTTGGACCATGGTTCACTACAGGTAACTGAAACCATGGAAAGTGAAACAGAGGATAAGGGGGGACTACTGTATTTTCCTTATTGATGCTGAAATTGTCCCATCTCCTGTCAATGAGAAATTATTCAGGTTAGCTCTTCAGACCTTTTGACATCATTCTAGTAGTATTTAATGCTTCTTTTCTTTCTGGTATGACAAAATTTCCAAGTTCATGTGCCTCAGACCCGGAAGTAACCATTTCTCCAAAAGTCTTGGTTCCTTTTAGTAGCAAGTGACAATATAGTCTAGATTGTAGTCATGCTTACTGCTACAGGTTTGGTCATTGTTTCTAGGCATTTTTGGTGGATGAAGCTAAAAAATTTGTTTTGTTGAGGATAAAATACATCCTGAGTTCATACTGATATTTCCAATTCAAATTCAGGGCTACAGGGTTTTTATACAACCTCATCAATTTTACATTTGTATATGCTTTCAACCATGCCAAAAACCTCAATTCTCATCAATACCAGCATAATTACTTTGTCTATAATAACATGCATAGAAGTCTCCAAATAACAATATCAACACCACATCAACAATATAATTACTGAAAACGGTTTCCTATGTGGGGAGTTTTCTTGTTTGGGTAGTCTAGTTTATATTCTTAGGGCATATTCCCACAAAGGACATACAGTCAAATTATTCTGTTTGAAAGTCAATTGGAATAGTTCTTTTTTTGGAACTATGTCCCACCTAGGAACAAGTTCATTTGTTTGATTTTACTTTCAATTTTCAGTGATTGCTTTTTTTCATTTATTTAGCTTTGTTTTAGAATTCTCCATACTATTACATGATTCCAAAGTTAAAAATACAAAATAAAGTATATTCAAAGAAGTCTAATTTCTATGTATATTCCCTCTGTCCTATTGCTTCCCTCGGCTATATAAAACTATTTTTAATGCTTTATCTTTCCATACTTTTTAAAATATAAGCAAACATGTATACTTTTTGTATTTTTCCTTTTCTTGGTTGAATAGCTTTCTGCATTTGTCCTTTTGTATTTTGCCAGTGTATATTTGGGATAGATTCCCAAAATGGGGATTAATGGATTAAAGGGAAAATGTATATATGATTTTTGCTAGGTCTTGCCAAATTCCCCTCTATAAGAATTGTACCCTTTGCAATTCCCACCAGCAATATATGAGAATACCTATTTCCAACATACTGTTTTGTCAAACTTTTAGTCTTTTTCCAATCTGATAGGCAAGAAATGATATCTTCGTGGAGTTTTGAGTTTTTTCTATCTTATTATGAGTTATCTCATTCTTTTCTTCTATTTTTTAGAACTTTTTATTTGAGCTAATTTCAGACTTACAGAAACGTTGCAGGGGCCTGCCCTGTGACCAAGTGGTTAAGTTTGTGCACTCTGCTTCGGTGGCCCAGGGTTTTGCCTGTTCAGATCCTGGGTGCAGACCTAGCACCACTCATCAAGCCATGCTGAGGCGGCGTCCCACACAGCAGAACTAGAAGGACCCACAACTAGAATATACAGGTACGTACTGGGGTGCTTTGGAGAGAAGAAGAAGAAGGGAAAAAAAAGATTGGCAACAGATGTTAGCTCAGGGCCAATCTTTAAAAAAAAAGAGTTGCAAAAATATTGCAGAAAATTCCTACCACCCCAAACTCCCCAAATGTTATATATCTTAATACTACGCTACAATTACCAAAATCAAGGCACTGAAAATTATACAATACTACTTTCTAATATATAGGCCTTACTCAAATTTTGCCAATTGTCCCATTCATGTTCTTTTCCATGTCTAGTATTCAATCCAAAATCACATGTTGTTTGCAGTTACTACATCTCTTTAGCCTTCTTTAATCTGGAACATTTCCTCAGTCTTTGTCTTTCACTCTTGGGTCAAGATATTAAGTAACTTATTATTTTAATGACTGCCTTGTGTTTTATTATTTGAACATTCAATGAATTACTTAAGCAGTTCCATATCAATGGATATTTATGTTATTTTCTTTTTTATGCTATTATAAACAATGCTAAAATGAAAAAATATATACACGTATTCGTAGGTACTTGTGAAAACTTATCAGGAGGGTAAATTCCAAGAAGTAAAGTTACTGGGTCAAAATTCTCTATTTAGATAAATATTACCAACTCAATCATCTTTTTATTTTAATTTTTAAAATTTACACACCGCAAAACTTACTTTCTTGGTGTAAAGTTGTATACGTTTTTACATACACATAGATTCTCATAACCACCACCATAGGCAGAATACACAACAATTTCAGCACTCCACAGAATTCCTTTAGGCTTTCCCTTTGTGTTCACACCCTCTGCCCACCTATCATCCCTAGCAACTAATCTGAGATTGGCAACAGATGTTAGCTCAGGGCCACTCTTTTAAAAAGACCCCTCAGATTACCAACTGCTAATCTGTTCTCTTCTCCTATATTTTTGCCTTTTTAAAAATGTCATATAAATGGGAGAGTCTCTTCATCGCGGGTGCTGGGCAGCCATCTTAGATGGCGGGAGTAAGACTAGAGCGAGCGGACTGGAAGGCCTCCCTGCCGCTCTCTTTGGGCCCCGAAGAGGGCCAGCTGGCCGGGCTTTAGGGCGTGTGCCCTGAGGCGCCGAGCGCGAGTGCAGCGATGCGGGGGCTGCCGGGGCCCCGTCCCCTGGGCTGGGGACGCGCCGAATGTGACCGCCTCCCGCTCCCCCACCTGCCTGGGGGAGGAGGAGCGGATCAGACGCTGCAGCCGGACGACGGGACACCGACTCGGCCCGGCTCCCTCAGGTTTAAGTATTGGTAAGCTGCATCAATGGAGTACATACAGGGGCCCTGGAAGACGATCAGCAATGGTTTTGGATTCAAAGACGCGGTGTTTGATGGCCCCAGCTGTATCTCCCCTACAATAGTTCAGCAGTTTGGCTATCAGCGTCGGGCGTCAGATGATGGCAAACTTACGGACTCTTCTGAGACAAGCAACACTATCCGTGTTTTCTTGCCAAATAAGCAAAGAACGGTGGTCAATGTGCGAAATGGAATGAGCTTGCATGACTGCCTTATGAAAGCACTCAAGGTGAGGGGCCTGCAACCGGAGTGCTGTGCAGTGTTCAGACTTCTCCACTAACACAAAGGTAAAAAAGCACGTTTAGATTGGAATACTGATGCTGCCTCATTGATTGGAGAAGAACTTCAAGTAGATTTCCTGGATCATGTTCCTCTCACAACACACAACTTTGCTCGGAAGACCTTTCTGAAGCTTGCCTTTTGTGACATCTGTCAGAAGTTCTTGCTAAATGGATTTCAATGTCAGACTTGTGGCTACAAATTTCATGAGCACTGTAGCACCAAAGTACCTACTATGTGTGTGGACTGGAGTAACATCAGACAACTCTTACTGTTTCCAAATTCCACTACTGGTGATAGTGGAGTCCCAGCACTGCCTTCCTTGACAATGCGTCGGATGCGAGAGTCTGTTTCCCGGATGCCTGTTAGTTCCCAGCACAGATACTCCACGCCCCACGCCTTCACATTCAACACCTCCAGTCCCTCCTCTGAAGGTTCCCTCTCCCAGAGGCAGAGGTCGACGTCCACACCTAATGTCCACATGGTCAGCACCACCCTGACTGTGGACAGCAGGATGATTGAGGATGCAATTCGAAGTCACAGTGAATGAGCTTCACCTTCAGTCTTGTCCAGCAGCCCCAACAATCTGAGCCCAACGGGCTGGTCACAGCCTAAAACCCCTGTGCCAGCACAGAGAGAGCAGGCACCAGGATCCGGGACCCAGGAGAAAAACAAAATTAGACCTCGTGGTCAGAGAGATTCAAGCTATTACTGGGAAATAGAAGCAAGTGAAGTGATGCTCTCCACTTGGATTGGGTCAGGCTCCTTTGGAACTGTGTATAAGGGGAAATGGCACGGAGACGTTGCAGTGAAAATCTTAAAGGTTGTTGACCCCACACCAGAGCAGTTCTAGGCGTTCAGGAACGAGGTGGCTGTCCTGGGTAAAACACGGCACGTGAAAATCCTGCTCTTCACGGGGTACATGACGAAGGACAACCTGGCAATTGTGACCCAGTGCTGTGAGGGCAGCAGCCTCTACAAACACCTGCATGTCCAGGAGACCAAGTTCCAGATGTTCCAGTTGATTGACATCGCCTGGCAGACGGCTCAGGGAATGGACTATTTGCATGCAAAAAACATCATCCACAGAGATATGAAATCCAACAATATATTTCTCCATGAAGGCCTGACAGTGAAAATTGGAGACTTTGGTTTGGCGACAGTCAAGTCGCTCTGGAGTGGTTCTCAGCAGGTTGAACAACCTACTGGCTCTGTCCTGTGGATGGCCCCAGAGGTGATCCGAATGCAGGATAATCACCCGTTCAGCTTCCAGTCCGATGTCTACTCTTATCGCATTGTACTCTATGAGCTCATGACGGGGAACTGCCTTACTCCCACATCCCGGGAAACAACTGAGATCAGATCATCTTCATGGTGGGCCGAGGGTGTGCCTCCCCAGACCTTAGTAAGCTATACAAGAACTGCCCCAAAGCAATGAAGAGGCTTGTGGCTGACTGCGTGAAGAAAGTTAAGGAGGAGAGTCCTCTTTTTCCCCAGATCTTGTCTTCCATCGAGTTGCTCCAACACTCTCTACCGAAAATCAACCGGAGCGCTTCTAAGCCATCCCTGCATCGGGTGGCCCACACCGAGGACATCAATGCCTACACGTTGACCACATCCCCTAGACTGCCTGTCTTCCAGCTGACTTCGCACCTGCACTCAGGCTACCAGGGGAGGAAGGGAAGTCAGCAGGCACCACATTTCTGCTCCCTTTCTATGGGGACAGAGAGCTTGTTTCAGAGAAGCTGCTTCTAAGGACCTGCTAGACTACTCACAGGGCCTTAACTTCATGTTGCCTTCTTTTCTACCCTTTCTGGCCCTGGGAGAAGGAAGCCATTCACAATGCTGGTTTGTCTTTCTCCCTCCCTGCATCCCCCACGCTCAAGAGCCGAGCCTTCTCCAGATGCACCAGTGGCTGCTGATGGCAATACCTGATCTGGGGCCCCAGCTATTGGTTAAATGAGTATTTTTAGGGCAAGAAAAAGCACTTGGAGGGGAAATGAAGGTAGGCAAACCAGCCCTGATGTGGGGACATGTGGATTTAGGAAATCAGCTCCTATGAGGAATGCTTATCACAGGAAGGACTTTTTTTTCAGAGATAGTGGTGTGGCGCCAAACAGGTAGTTTTGCACATAATGGACCAAACAGCCCAGGACTGTCGAGACCGTGGCTGCCTGAAGGAGTCTGCTTTGGTACTATGGAACTTCACTTTGGGGACACTTGCTTTTCTTGGAGGTCTCCAGTGCATTGAGATGGTTTTCCAGAAGAGGCACTCGGCCTGCCTCTCCCAGTCTCCACCCTCTCAGGGAGCAGTCTTCCATCATGCTGAATTTATTAGTCTTCCAGGAGCTGCCCCTATGGGGTGGGGCCACCAGGCCAGCCTTGTCTCTCTACAGTCACATCATGTGTATACAAGAAAGCCAGGAATACAGGTTTTCTTGATGATTTGGGGTTTAATTTTGTTTTTATTGCACCTGACAACAATAGAGTTATCCAATGGTTCCTCAATTATGTTATTTTGATAAAATAAATTAAATGTAAAAAAATGTCATATAAATGGAATCATATAGTATGTAAATGTTTGGACTGGAATCTTCCACCTAGCATAATGCATATGAGATTTGTCTATGTTGTTATGTATCAGCAGTCCATCCCCTTTTCCTGTTTAATAGAATTCCACTGTGTGGATGTATAACAATTTATTTATCCATACACCCACTGAATAATGTTTGGATTGTTTCAAGTTCTTGGCAATTATAAGTAAAGCTGCTATAAACATTCATGTACAAGGTTTTGTATGAACATAGGTTTACATTTTTGTAGGATAAATACTTTGAAGTAATTTGCTGGGTAAAACAGTATGTGTATATGTAATGTTGTAAGGAACTGCCTAACTGTTTTCCAGAGTGCGTGCACCATTTTGCATTCCACCTGCAATTTATGAGAGTTCTGATTGTTCTTGCATGTTTGCTAACACTTGATATTGTCAGTATTTTTTATTTGAGAGCCATCCTAATAGGTGTGTGAAGGTATCTCATTGTGACGGTCAACCTTTGGTGATATCTGACCCAGCATTGATGAGTCTAATCCTTCTGTTGGTGGTACTAAGTAACATTTCTCAAGAATGTTTCAGAGCACACAAGCCCTTCAGGGTGCCATTAGGTATCTGAAAAAATGGTACCATGACCCATTAAGTTTAGAACACATGAGGTTTTGTTCAAAGTTAAGTAAGTTTCTACACCATAGGACTTCTCAGTATCTTTGATATATCTACATGCAAAATGACTGTCCACAAGGAAGAAGTAGTAGGCAATGGTTCCCCAAAATTTTACTATGAAACTCTTTTCCTATGTAACATCCCAAAGGGTGAATATTCGGAAAACTCACTTGGGAAATCATGCTACAATTCATAGAGAGAAAACAAATAATCTATGATATTCAATAAGTACATGTTAGCTGAAAACAGTTTTTCTTCTCCACAGAGGGAAGGGGTCTCTGTATTTCATTTAATAAAGTCTCCTCCTTAATTCACCAATCAGCTCCAGGAATAAGATTTCTGGGACTCTTCTGAGAACACCCACCATGGAAATGTGATTAACAGTTTGTAACTGTGACTGTGAAGTCTTGCAACATTGCGATTTTTTGACTCCCCACACAGCAGGTTGGCTTTCCATGGAAATGATATTTTCTTTCTTTGTTGTCAGTCTCTTCTGAACAGGGTCAGTTCTTGGCATTGTGAGCTGTCTTCAATCACCAAAGACCGTAAAATAAGCTAAGAAGACATTTCCCCATTGGTTCACCTCTGTTCTCATCTTCCTTAGTGTCAGAAATTAACATGAACGTCCACCGTTCTCTCCTTTCTCACAAGCCTAAGTGCACTTCCTGCTCTGAAGAAGCCACGCAGCGGTCTGTTGGTCAGAGAACGGATTCTGTCCCCAAGGACTCCTTCTGTGTCGTTTCTTCATCTGTAGTTGAAAGGCTTCTCTTTGCTCCAAGCACTAGTGGTAGTGAGTGGGTTTGGACAGAAAGTAGGAAGATGTGACTCCTCGCTGGTGATACATTGAGAGAAAACTAATAAAGGATTCTCAGCAGCACTCAGTCGACCTGAATTCTTGACTTCTTGCTGAGATAGGGCTTTTTGGAACTCTGATGGAAAAATCAACCCCGCTCTCTCTGTTTCTACTGAGCTCTCCAATGCAGCACCAAGGCAATTTGGCCAATGTAATGACCCAGCATGAATCACTACAAAACTGAAATCGTGTCCCTAGAGAGCTCACTGAGCTGGAGGTGAGCATTTCATGAAAAAGGCCAGATCACCATTGAGACGAAGGTTCATTTAAATCCATATTTGTAGCTGCTGGCGGGTCAGCCAGCAGAGTGCGTTTCATTCTGCTTTGACTCCAGCCGTTTTCCTTCAGGGCTGCTCTTGATCCTGTGCCTGAACCTGTCCCTGGTGGAGGCCTTCAGCAACATAATCCCGAAGTGCACCTTCTGTACATAGTCCAGACCTGCAAGGGAAAGCGATTCTTGTACCTGATACCCTGTCACCTCTTGCTCACACGCTTCTATTCCGTGATCTTCCATCTGGTGCTGAAGGCCAACTGCTTTCTCATTGGCCCCTTATCACCCCATCCTTCCTCCTCTTCTAGTCTTTTACACATGTGAAGGGCCCTGCCCATGTGCATGAGATGGAATTATATAGGCTCACATCAGGACACCCCTCTGGGATCCTTAGCTGATGTTTCCCTCAGAATGGTCCAGAGACCATCTGCATCAGAATCACCCTAGTTGGGGCTGGCCCCGTGGCTGAGTGGTTAAGTTCGTGTGCTCCACTTTGGCAGCCCAGGGTTTCACCGGTTCGGGTCCTGGGGGCAGACCTAGCACTGCTGGTCAGGCCATGTTGAGGTGGCGTCCCACATAGCACAACTAGAAGGAACTGCAGCTAGACTATACAACTGGGTACTGGGGGGCTTTGGGGAGAAGAAGAAGAAGAAAAAAAAAAAAGATTGTTAACAGATGTTAGCTCAGGTGCCATCTTCAAAAAAAAAAATCACCTTAGGATGCCTGTTAAAAATACAAATTATGAGGTTCCACCCTAGACCTTCTGAATCAGGATTTCTTGTAGGAGCCTAGAATCCGCTCTTTTAACAAACACCCGTTAAATCTTCTCTTTGCATTAGAGCTTAAGAACCAGTGGCCCAGCTCTCCCTACTTTACATCTGGCTGCTGGGCATCACCTCCGTTAATTTCTGTTTCTCTAGAAAGCCTTTTATATATTTGCAGAGTAGCCCCACTTGCCTCACACCTATAGGCTCATGCTATTAAATACATTGCTGTAATCCTTCTTTACCCCATACTCCCAAAAAAAGTCCTGTGAACTTAACACATCATATCTCTATAGCCTTTTTTAGGTCTCTTCAAAAGAGAGAAGCATGAGAAAATAAGAGACAAAACTACCTTCTACCATACAAAAACTAAAACAGAACAAACTGCCTTCAGACAACAGAGAACAGGCAGCACAGGACTGATCCCTGAGTGCAGTGAGTTACAGGGTCTTCCCGGCTTCCTGCCTGGAGGCAATTTCTGAGCTGCAGTTCAGGCAGAGGGAGAACTCAAACACATCCTGACAGTCTCATCAAATTGAGGTGACAGAGATTAAAGGTCAGGGAAGCCAAGGCAGCTAGAATTTAGGGCCGAGTACAGATAGGAGGAACTACACAGAGAAAAAGTTCCAGAAATCTGAATGGGGTCTCCGTGAGTCTTTGAGTGAAAAAGCAATCTGCACATGCTTCACATAAAACCCCACAAGGCGGCAAAGAACAACCTCCAGGAAGAGGACCATTACCACAAGCTTAAGCCAAAACATTCCCAGAGTTCACAGCGGCCTGGGAATGATGAGCACCCAAGTGCGAGAACCCCACTGAACTCAGCATCGACCCCAGAAAAAGTCACACCTTAGGTATGGGACTAAATCAGCTCTTGAGTAAAGACCACTCTGACATATGCTTTAAGAGCTTAAAACAAGCTTTGAAAGGGCCAACTGATCCATAAGTAATTTGATTGCCTGTCAGAATGAACTCCAATACGCTTTAAAGGAACAAAATAATATCTAGCACTCGACGATGAAAAAAATTATAATATCCTACATTCAATAAAAAATTACTAGACTTCTAAGAAGCAGAAAAATGTGACACATAAACAGGAGAAAAATCAGTCATAGAAAAAGTTCCATAAATAATAGAGAAATGGAATTATCAAACAAAAACATTAAAATGTATCATAAATATGTGATATGCGCAAAGATTTCAAGGAAAATGTGAGTATAATGAGGAGATAGGTGAAAGGTAAGAAGGATAAGCAAATGAGAAATACAATATTTAAAATGAAAATTTTACTAAGTGGAATTTACAGACTAGACATTCCAGAAGAAAAGAGAAATGAACTTGAATTCAACATGAAACACAAGGAGAGAAAAATGATAGAAAAAATGAAAAGAACCTCAGTGACCTGTGGGATATTACCAAGTTGTCTAGCGTAAATATAATTAGAATCCAAAGAAGTAAGAGAAGAAAGATAGAAAAAATATTTGAAGAAATAGTGCTTGAAATTTTTTCAAAATTGATGAAAACTATAAGCTCAAAGATCCAAGGAGCTCAAATTAGCACTATAAACAATGAAAACTACACCAAGGCACAATATAATCAAATTGATGAAAACCTGTGATAAGGAGAAAAATCTTAAAAGTAACCAGAAAAAAAAGGGACATTATAGACAAAGGAATAAAGATATAAATTACTACAACTTTCTTGTCAGAAATTATGCAAGCCTGAAGACAATGGAGTGATATCTTTCAAGTGCTGAAAAAGGAAAAAAAAATAACTATCAAACTAAATTTCTACACCCAGTGCAAAACTAAAGGTGAAATAAAGACTTTCAGATGAGAAAAACTGAAAGAATTTCTCCACAGCAGACTTGCACTATAAGAGTGTAATTCTTCATGAAGTTCTTCAGGAAGAAGGAAACCAGATGGAACTTGGATCTACACAAAGAAATGAAAAATGCCAGAAATGATAATATGTAGGTAAATATAAGATATTTTTCTTATTTTTAATTTCCTTAAAAGATAATTGACTATTTAAAGCAAAGTAATAACAACGAATTATGGGAGTTACAACATATATAAAAGTAAAATCTATTAAAACAATAGCATGAAGGATAGGAAGGGGAAAATGGAAGTATACTGTCATTGGTTTCTTACACTATACTTGAAGCAGTATAATATTATTTGAAAATAAACTATGGTAAGTTAAAAATGTGTATTTTAAGCCTTAAACCAACAATTTACAAATAAAACAGAGGAATAACAAATAATCCAATAGTGGAGATAAAACGGAATCCTAAAACAATAACCAATTAATCCAAAGGAGGCAGGAAGAGTGGAAAAGGAACAATATGGGATAAAAATAAAACAAATATCAACATGGTAGACTTAACTACAATCATATCAATAATATATTACAAAATCTAACCACTACTATCAAAAGGCACATATTGCAAGACTGGATTTAAAAATCAAAACTAAATTATATGAAGTCTACAAGATATTCATGTTAAACATAAAGACATAAGTAAGTTAGAAGTAAACAAATGTAAAAAAAGATAAACCATACAAACACTACCCAAAAAATCACTCGAGTAGCTATGTTGATATGAGAAAAGCAGATCTCAGAACAAGAAATACTACCAGGAATAAAGAGGGACACTTTATATTGATGGAGGGGTCAATTCATCAGGAAGACGTAATAACCCTAAATACATAAGCACCTAAAAACAAAGCTTCAAAAAACCTAAAACAAAACTGATAGAATTGAAAGGAGAAATAGACAAATTTACAATTATAATTGGAGATTCCTTCCCTCTTCTCTGAGTAATTGATAGAACAAGTAGAGAGAACATCAATTGAGATATGTAAGACTTGAACAATACATGAAATAGGATGTTCAATAGGACTATTGTCCTGGAATTGGCAGTAGGGCCTATACCTGAAAACAACAGGCTCTAAGTATCCCATATTTGAAAGGCAGCTGCCAAAAATTGGAGCCAGGACCTCCTTATTAGGAGACAGCCAAATTAGCCCTACTCTTCCCTACCATCATTCTAACTAATGTCAACCCACCTGCCTCATCACCAGCACATAAGAGGAAACAATTGTTAAGGGAGAGAATGAAAGTCTTTGGCCTTGGGAGGAGTTTGAGGCTCATATTAACTCAGAGTTGTAAAGGAGTAAACTAGCCCCTGTGGCCTCACAGGTGAGGAGCCCAGAGGACAGAGGAGACAAAGAGATGGAACTTAAGATGATGGCCAGCAACCATGCCAAGAAAGCCCACTCTCAAGTTAGGATCTTAAGATCTCTGTCTCTCTTCCTCTTCCAGTCTCCAGCACCATAGGAACTGGGACTTGAAAATGGATGGAAGTTGAGAGACAAATAATCCCCAAATCAGACCCCCACACACCTTCTTTCTAAGATGCTGCAGTAAGGAGACAATGAAAGAGCAGCTCACATCCCCTCCTTCCTAAGTGAAGCTGCCAGGCTGTGCTGGGGCTGGGGGAAGGAGATGAACTCAAATTGAAATCAGATGTAAGCCTGGAGTTTGAACAACTGAAAGGGACTGGAAACCTATGGGATGGGCCAAAAATGTTGCTAAGATAAAGAAAGGGGTGGAGGGGGACTTGACAGAGCACAATGATTGAAAAACATTACACTATTTCATGTTAATATCTCATTGAGTTCTGAGCACTTAACAAAACAGACTATTACTATGTATCCAAACAGTGCACATATCTGTCAATTTTAATGACTTTTCATCATATTGGTATGTACATTATATTTATATGCAATGATGTACTTAATAATGTGCCTATTGTTGAACATTTGGATTATTTCCAATTTTTTCCTCTTAGGAACAAGGTTGCTATAAACATCTTGGTATAAATTGGTCTATTCTTCTTAGCTATTTCCTTAAGCATATACCTCAACACTCCCTTCCTATGCAATCCCTTGGCTCACTTCTACCCCTGTCATTCTATTGTGACATCTCATCAGTACGTCAAATATGATGAGTTGGTTTTCCTTCTGTTGTAGGTGATAGCATGCAATTCAGACCGGCTTGTGCAGAAAAGAGAACTTCCTCACTCACACTACTGAAAGTCCAAGGGTAGAGCTGCCTCGGCCCTTCAATTAAGAGGCTCAGAGGACACCATCTAGCCATTTCTCTAGTTGCTTCGCTCTGCCTTTCTCCAGGAGTTGATTTCATCTTCCAGCTGACATGCCCCAGGGAATCACAACGGTGGCAGCAGCAAGCCTCAAACCTTCACAAAATACAGTGAAAGAAAATGTGTCTTTCCCACAAGCCCCAGAAAACATCTTTATTCAGTTCATTGGCTCCAAATGAGTTATGTGCCATCTCTGAACCAATCACCATGGCCAGGGGGTGAAATACAATGATAGAATTAAATTAGTTGTGGCTGGGTCAGTGGTCAATTTATTCAAATGGTGGAAATTAGAGAGAGATATTTCCTAAAGAAGATTTGGACTATTGCTATCAGAAAGAGGGAGCATGGATTCTGGGCACCAAACAATATATGCCCCCTACATGCATGAATGTGTTTCTTTCTCTCTGTAGGATTGTAAACTCTGAGGGCAGGGATTATATGGATTTCACCATTGTGTTTATAGCACACAGAACAGTGCCTGACATAGAGAAGGTAAAAGTTTGGTGACTATTCATTGGATGAATAAATTCCCCAAAATGGAATAACCACGCTGGAGAAAATAAACATTTTTTAAAGACCTTATTATTGTTGGCAGATCCTTCTCCAGAAAAAAGTGCCAAAGTATAATAGAATCATAGTAAAAGAATAGTATAATGGTAAGGTAATGCATATTAGGAGAGCTATTTCATCAAAATATTGCCAACATTGAATTTTATTGTTTTGATTCATTTCTGGTAATCCAATAGGTGTTTAGCAGATTTTTAAGATGCTTTAATTTAGATGCATTTAGTCATTGACAAAGTTGATCATTTGCCCAGTGCTAAAATATTATATGTTAATTTGGCCTACCAATTTTATAAAAGCCATTCAGTGAGATTTTTATAAATCCCCTTTCCAAGTTACATCTTCCAGTGTATTTCCACAGTGATCGGTCTCTGAGGATTTTTTTAAATTGTACTAAAATACAGATAATATAAAATTTACCATCTTAACCATTTTTAAGTATACAGTTCAGTGGTGTTAAATACATTCACATTGTTGTGCAACCAATCTCCAGAACTCTTTTCACCTTGCAAAACTGAAATTTTATACCCATGAAACAACAACTCTCCATTCCTCACTTCCCCTTAGCATCTGGCAACCACAATTCTACTTTCAGTCTCTTTGAATTTCTATTATTCTAAGTACCTCATAACAATAGAATCATACTATCTTCCTCCTTTTGGGTCTGGCTTATTTCACTTAGCATAATGTCTTCAAGTTTCATCCATGTTGTAGCATGTGTCAGAATTTCCTCCCTTTTTAAGGCTAAATAATGTTTCTTTGTATGTGTATGCTACGTTTTGTTTATTCTTTCATCCATCAATGGACACATGGGTTGCTTCCACCTTTTGGCTATTGTGAATAATGTTTCTATGAACATGGGTATACAAATACCTCTTCAAGACCTTATTTTCCATAGTAGCTGCACCATTTTACGTGCCCACCAACATTGCATAAAGGTTCCAATTCTCCACATCCTTGCCAACATTTGCTATTTTCTGGTTTTTTGATAGTAGCCATCCTAATAGGTGTGATCTGAGGATTTTATGTCCCGTAAAGAAGACATGGAACACAAGGTGAGTAGTGACACGTTAAAGGTGTTGAGAGGGAATTTCTGCCAAGAAGACAATGACAATCATCTTTGGCAGCCAGTTTGGTCCCTGTCCCACATCTTCATGTATATTTTGAAAAAAGAAACATTCTAGTTCTTGTTCTCAAGAACCAAAAAATTTTGGAGAAGTATAGATTGTTTCCTATTGAAATTATCTTCCTGGTACTGTTGTCAGGAGGCCAGACATTTCTTGGGGATAAAAAAGAATGGCACCTCTTAACATATGTAAGAGCAACAAAAGAAAGAATAATGGGAAAAAGAAAAAAACAGAGGATAACTGATATGAAATATCATGCATTTCAAGGAATACATACAGCATGTAGGAGAAAGAAAGTAAAAGTATTATTCATGATAGCCAAGACCTGGAAGCAACCTAGGTGCCCATCAAGGGACAAATAGATAAAGAAGATGTGGTATATATACATAATGGAATGCTACTCAGCCATAAAAAACAGATGAAATCTTGCCATTTGTGACAACATGGATGGACTGGAGGGTATTATGCTAAGCAAAATAAGTCAGAGGGAGAAAGTCAAGTACCATATGAACTCACTCATAAATAGAAGACAACAACAGCAACAAATACATAGAGACAGAGATTGGAGTGATGGTTAGCAGAGGGGAAGGGGGAACAGAGTCGGGTGAGAGGGATGATTAGGCACATGTGTACGATGATGGATTATAATTAGTCTTTGGGTGCGAACATGATGTAATCTACACAGAAATAGAAATACAATGATGTACACCTGAAATTTATGTAATATTATAAACCAATGTTACCTCAATAAAAAAAAAGAAAGGAAAAGGGAAGAAACCAAGTTTTCTGTGAACAGGATGCTGCAAGTCCTTTGCAGACCACAAGCAATAAGGACAGCAGAATTATCAGGAGAAACATCTTGAAAGGAGTGAACAGAGGGTGATGGATTTATTCATTTATTTATTGAACTTGCCCCATGTATCATGTACTTTTCAAGACACTGGAGATTACACTATTGAAAAAAACAGAAAAATCCCACCTTTGTGGAGTTTTCATGACAGTGGGAGGAAACTGATAATTAAATAAATATACAGCATTACATGGTAAGCCCTATGAAGAATGATGTAGGGCAGGGGTAAAAAGGAGTATATTGGTGTGGAGTGGCATGTGTTCCTATTTTATACACAAATGTCAGAGACCTGAAAGAACAGAGGGACTGAGAGGGAGTGAGCCATGCGGATATCTGGGGAAGAATGTCCAAGCAGAAGAAAGAGAATCTGCAAAAGCCCTGGGGCAGAACAAGCTTAGGGATGCTGGAGGGACAATAAGGAGATTGGTGTGGCTTGAAGGGTTGGATAAGGGGAAAGTGGTAGGAAACGGTAGCAATCAGTAGCATGGAGCCAAATCATGTAGGCACTTCAGCTCTTATGCTGAGTGACCTGGCAGGCCACTGGGGAAGTAGAATGGAGGAATGGTGTGACCTGATTAATGTTTTTAAAATATCATTATGTCAGAGTATTTAAGCAAGAAGAGGAGACTGTCTCAGGCTGGATTAAAATAAGAGAAACCAGTTAGGAAGTGATTGCCATAATCAGGGCAGATAATAGTAGCTGGGATGAGGGTGGAAGTGATGGGAGTGGAAGGAAGCCGTTAGGGCTTAAATTTATCTTGAAGGTTGAGCTCTCAACATTTGGTGATGGTTTGGATGTGAGGTGTGAGAGAGAGGGCTCAAGGATGAGTCTGGACTTCTGCCTGAGCTACTGGTTAGACTGGATTGCCATTTACTGAGAAGACCAGAGGAGGAACAGATTTGGTGAGAGAGACCAGGAGTTCAGTTTTGGACCTGTTAGTTTGAGATGCTGACTAGACGTGGAGTGCTTGAGTAAGCAGTTGGATGCAATGGTCAGCAGCTCAGGGGAAAAGTTAGGGCTAGAAAGGCAGCCCAAGACATAGTCGCAGCCACCTCCACCTGTGTGCTCTTGCCAAAAACCTGTGTGAAAAAGATTGAAGACTGGAACATAACTCACATTGCTCAGATTTATATGTTATAAGATGTTTGTTATTAGTTGCACAGGTTTAAAACTTAGTAGAATTTGGTAACAATAATATATACAATATAACAACATATTTTCAAGTAATATCCTCTAATAAAAACTAAATCCTCTATGTGATCTACATGCTGCCTTCCTCTCCAACCTCTTCCCTTTTCTGTCCAGTCATATTGTCCTCTTTTTCGCTCTTCAAATCCTCCATGCTTGCTCTCATCACAGGGTCTTTGCATGTGCTTTTTACTCCACCCAGAGCCTCATGCCCTTACTCACTACCCAGGAAACTCCTCCCGCTCATCCTTCAGATCTCAGCTCCCACATGTTTTCCCTGGGAAGCCTTACCCACAGCCTCAGAGCATGCCAGGTCCCTGTGTTCTGGGCCATTCCAGAAGTACCAATCCATCCTTCCAGGGGTAGTTTTATATTTATTTTAGTGGTTATTTCATTAATATTCCTCTGACTCACTAGAATATAACCATAGTATAGGATTTTATTCACAATAGCTTCTCTAAGACCTAACCTATATCTGGCACAGATACTCAATCATTGTTGAATCAATGTATAAACAGAAAGAAACTCAGACAATAAGATTTCCCTTAATTGTTTGAGAAAGATGAAGAATAAATGTGGTTGCTACAGCTCAAATCTCCTATACTTTAATATTGCTAATCCCTGAAAAACTATGCTAAGGTAAAAATATGAAAATTTAAAATGCATTTATGTGTTATAATAAAGGAATTCACTTACATGTTATAAGAGGAATATATTCCCAAGGAGCTAAAAAAAATCATGAAATTGCTTCTTACACCAGGCCTTTTTAACTTGATATTTGATGACATTTTCAGCATTCTGTCCATATTCTTTAATTTTGTCCTTTTTATTTCACAATTGAACCCACTCTCAGTTGGCTTAATTCTAAAGAACATCCAACTGAGGCTAAAGTGTCCACTACCAGTATACCTAATGATTTGTGTCATTGTTTCAATAAAATCAAGTTTATAAGATCTATCCACTTTATCACTATTATTGGCACCTTAATTTTTATAAAATAATAAGGGACAAATGTAAAATTTTAAATATATACACGTTGTACAGTGGAAACATCTGTACAGATGGAAATGGTGACAGGGCCCAAGCCTTGCTGTTGGCTTACAGGCCAGGCCCCATTGAGCCATAGATCAAAATGTTCACCCATTATGGAGCATGGATTGCAAGAGGAAAAAATAAAATAAAGGTACTTACCAGTAATCTGGTGGTGGAGAAATAAGTATACAAAAACTATTTTAAAACAAAGACTCTGATAAAGTGCTATGGTATAGGACCCCAAAAATGATTTGGGGAAGTTGATTCTAAGATGGGTGATACTAAAAAGCCACTTTGATTAGGTGAGATTTAAGCAAGGACTGCATGGAAAGGAGTTGACAAGCAGATAATAGCAGAAAAGGATCAACCCAGGAGCCATATCATGGAAGCAAGCAGAGCAGGAAGCTCCAGGAATCCATCCTTCCACATAAACAACTGTTAAACTGGCAGGAACCATCTGAAGTAGCTATTTTGGAACTCTGTAGTCTAGTCAAACACTTGCATCCAGGGAAGATCTTGCTGAACAGGCTGGTAAATTTCAGTGATTTCAGTCTTTTGTATGGTAGAGATTACCAGCCACCAGTCCCCAGCCTCCTAACAGGCATCTGGAGGCATAGCTACCTGCATTCCTGGTGTGCCTTGCTAGAGCCAGGGTAGGCAATAGGGCCTGTCTTCCAAATATCAAGATTGTGTGTTCTGATTGCTGATTGCTGCTTTTTATCACTGAGGGCCTGGCAGTTATTGTTTCAATCCCCATGGGCTGACATGGCTTCCAGAGAACTTAAAGAGGCTCCCCTATTGGAAGTCAGACATGTAAGTAAATCTTTGTCAGGACACTAGCTGGCAGAGAAAATGGAACAAAATTTCAGCAAACACATACAACAAGGAATACATACCTTGCAAAAATAATTTGGAAAAATCACAAAGGATGTCTCCAGCTCTCAATAAGTAACATTCAGCAATCACTGAGAAAAGAAAGAATTAGATTTCCAGAGTTACCATGATACAATACCCAAAATGTCCAGTTTCTAACAAAATATTACAAAACTTATAAAGAAACAGGAAAATATGGTCTATTCCTGTGAAAAAAGGAATTTGACAGAAACCATCCCTGAGATGTTAAATCAACTGTCTTAAATATGTTCAGTGAACTAAAGGAAACCATGGGTAACAAACTAAAGGGAATCAGGAAAACAATGTATGAACAAAATGAAAATATCAATATAATTATAAGAATTACAAAAAAGAACCAAACAGAAATTGTGGAGCTGAAAAGTACACTACGTGAAATGAAAAACTCACTGGAAGAGTTCAACAGCCAATTTGAGCTGGTAGAGAAAATGATCAGTGAACTTAGAGATAAGACAATTAAAATTATCCAGTCTTAGGAGCAGAAAGAAAAAAGAATGGAGAAAATGAACAGAGACTGAAGGACCTATGGGACAACATCAAATGTACCAGTGTTCACATTATAGGAGTCCCAGAAGGAGAAGAGAGAAAGGGGCAGAAAAATAATTTGAGAAATAATGGCCAAAACTGCCTAAATCTGAGGAAAGTTTTGAATATACACAGGCAAGAATCTCAGCGAACTCTAAGGAGGATAAATTCTAAAGAGACTCATACAGAGAGACATTAGAGCCAAATCATTGAAACCCAAAGACAAAGAGAGAATCTTGAAAGCAGCAGGAGAGAAATGACTCATTATGGACAAGGAATCCTCAATAAGATAAACAGCTGATTTCTCTTCAGAAATGGCACTGGGATAATATATTTAAAGTCCTGAAAGAAAAAAATCATCAACCAAAAATCCTACATCCAGAAGAACTATCTTTCAAGAATGAAGGAGAAAGTAAGACATTTCTAGATAAAAGCTGAGAGGGCTGATTATCAGTGGACCTACCTTACAAGAAGTGTTAAAGAGAATTCTTAGGTTGAAATGAAAGAACATGAGAGAATAAGTTGAAGCCATAAGAAAAAAATTAAGAACACTGGTAAAGGTAACTACAATGGTAAATATAAAAGCGAATATTATTGTATTTTTGGTGTGTTTTTAACTTCTCTTTCTTTCCTATGTGATTTATTAGGCAAATGCAATAAACAATTATTATAAATCTATGTCTATAGGAATACCATGTGTAAAGATGTAATCTGTGGCAATAATAATATAAAGGGGGAGGGACAGAGATGTGTAGGAGCAGAGTGTTTGAACTCTACGTAAACTAAGTTCATCTTATTGAAAGTAAGATGCCATAAGTTTAAGATGTTAATTGTAATTCCTAAGAAAATAACCAAAAAATTGACAGGTGAGAAAGAAGATGGGAATCAACATGGTGCACTACAAAAAATCAACTAACATGAAAAAGGAAGTAATAGAGGAATTGAGGAACAAAAAGCATATGACATACAGAATACAAATAGATAAATGGCAGAAGTACATTCTTCTATATCAGTAATCATGTTAAATGTAAATTGATTAAAATTTTCTATTATAAGGCAGAGTTTGGCAGATTAGGTTAAATAAACAGGAACCATTTATATGCTTTCTACAAGGGATTCACTTCAGATAAAAGGACACAAAGAGGTTGAAAGTAAAAGGATGGAAAAAGGTATTCCATGCAAATAGTAACAAAAAGAGAGTAGAGATGCCTATATTATTGTCAGAAAAAGTAGACTTTAAATCAAAAAAGGTTACAAAAGACAAATAGGACATTATATATTGATAAAAGTATTGAAACAGCAAGAAGATACAAGCATACTTCAGAGATATTGTGGGGTTGATTCTAGACCGCCACGATAAAGTGAATATTGCAATAAAGCAAATATTTGATTTCCTAGTGCATATAAAGTTATGTTTACACTATACTGTAGTCTATTAAGTGTGTAATAGCATTATGTCTAAAAAATGTACATACCTTAATTAAAAAATACCTTATTGCAGGGCCAGCCCCGTGGCATAGTAGTTAAGTTCATGCTCTCTGCTTTGGTGGCCCAAGGTTCTCTGGTTCAGATCCCGGGTGCTGACCTATGCACTGCTTATCAAGACATGCTGTGGCGGGCATCCCACATATAAAATAGAGGAAAATGGGCACAGATGTCTGCTCAGGGCCAATCTTCCTCAGTACAAAGAGGAGGACTGGCAGTGGATGTTAGCTCAGGGTTAACCTTCCTCAAAAAAAAAAAAAAAACCCTTATTGGAGAGTGATATCACCATCATGGCAGAGCAAGCTGTTCCCATAGTCTCTCCCTCCTAAGTTACAACCAAACAGACATTCATTAACCAAAAGACAATCCCCTAAAAAGCACAATAGGATGTCTGACAGATCCACACAGCCATACATCTGAAGGCAGGGGTACTGGATCCCCAGGAAGCAGTGGAAGGAGGTGACCAGATCCCCTCCCACTCCCCGGTGGCAGCGATCTAGGTTCCAGGTCCTCATGCAGCAGCCAAGCATGCAACTGTAAGAGGAGGCAGGGGAACAGGCAGGCCTGCACATCAGCACTTTCACTTTTGGAGATACAACCCAGCCCTTGGGAAGGCTCCACACAGAGTGGCACAGCTCAGCCACTTCATGGGGACCCCAACCAAGCACAGCAGCCCAGGCAAACTGCCCATGAGTGCAGAGCAGGCCCACATGTGCAAGTAAAAGAAAGCACCCCTCCTCCACACCTAGCACATGAGCTCAGCCAATCTGAAGCCAAGGCAGTGGATCCACACCGGAGCACCAGCATGTGTGTGTGTGATCCACCAAGTGGCTGTGATCAGTGGGTAAACACAGATAAGCCATATTTGCACAACTTCCAGCAGACATTGTGGGTTCAGAAAACACAGCTCCTGCCCTCTCCCCTCAGTGGTAGCAGGTGGAATCTGTGACATGATACTACCACTCTGTACCAGCAAAGGATCACTTCATCTAATACCACAAAGAACTGCATTAACACTCCAGAGCAGAAGAAAAATGACAAGTCTCCAGAAACCAATCCTGAAGTCACAGAAATTTACAATCTAAATGACAGAGAATTAAAAATAGTTGTCATAAAGAAACTCAGTGGGTTACAAGAAACTCAGAAAGACAGTTCAATGAACTCAGGAATAAAATGAATGAGCAGAAGGAATTCTTCACAAAAGAGATTGAAGCTCTAAAAAAAAAAACAAACAAACAGAAATTCTGGAGATGAAGAACAAAATGAATGAGATAAAAAACAATCTAGAAACCTCAAGAAACAGAGCTGATGTTATGGAGGATAGAATTGTAATGTAGAAGACAGAAATATAGAAATGCTTCAGGTGGAGGAGGAAAGAGAACTAAGACTTTAAAAAAATGAAGAAATTCTTCGAGAATATCTGACTCAATCAGGAAATGCAACATGAGGATTATAGGTATTCCAGAGGAAGAAGAGAGAGAGAGAAAGTACCAGAGAGCTGGTTCAAAGAAATAATAGCTAAGAACTTCCCAAACCTGGGGAAGGACCTGGACTTACAAATATACTGTCAATAGAACTCCTGGTTATATCAATGCAAAAAAGACCTTCTCCAAGGCATATAACAGTAAAACTGGCAAAAGTTAAAGGCAAAGAAAAAATATTAAGGGCAGCAAGGCAGAAGAGAATAATCTACAAAGGAACCAACATCAGGTCTTCAGCAGATTTCTCAGCAGAAACATTACAAGCTAGGAGAGACTGGAATGATATATTCAAAATACTGAAAGACAAAAACATTCAGCCAAGAATACTCTATCCAGCGAAAATATCCTTCGATATGATGGAGAAATAAAACCTTCCCCAGATAGACAAAAGGTTAGGGATTTCATCATCAGAGGACCACCCTTCCAAGAAATGATCAAGGATGTCTTCATACCTTAAACAAAAAGGCAAAGGTTTACAAAGCCTTGAACAAGGAGATAAACAGACAGACAAAATCAGAAAATTGTAGACCTCTATCAGAACAGATTAGAAAGCACTTAATTATAACATAAAAGATAAAAGGAAGGAAAGCATCAAAAATAAGTATAAACGCTGCATTTTACTCACAACATGAAACAAACAAAAGAATTTGTGACAACAATAACTTAGATAGGGAAGAAGAAAGGAATGGAACCTGCTTAGGCTGATGGAGATGAGAAGCTATCAGAAAATTGATTATTTCCTCTATGAAATCTTTTATACAAACCTCATGGTAAGCACTAAACAAAATTCAGAAGAGAAACACAAATCACAAATAAAGAGAAAACTGAGAAAACCATCACAGAAAACCACCAAACTGAAATGGCAGTCAGAAAAACATGGGAAGAGAAACAAGGGAGGCATAGAACAACCAGAAAACAAGAGATAAAATGGCAATATTAAGCCCTCCTATATCAATAACCAGTCTAAATATAAAAGGATTGAATTCTCCCATAAAAAGACACAGAGTGGCTGGATGGATTAAAAAACAAGACTCAACAATATGCTGCCTCCAGGGAACACATCTCAGCTCTAAAGACAAACACAGGCTCAGAGTTTAGGGATGGAAGACAATACTCCAAGCAAATGGTAAGCAAAAGAAAGCAGATGTTGCCATACTTATATCAGACAAAGCAGACTTCAAGATAAAAAAAGGCAGGGAGAGACAAAAAGGGGCATTATATAATGATAAAAGGGACATTCCACCAAAAGAACATAACACTTATGAATATATATGCATCTAATACGGGAGTACCAAAGTATATAAAGCAACTATTAACAGACCTAAAGGAAGAAAAAAAACAACACAATAATTGTAGGGGACTGCAACTACCCACTTACATCAATGGATAGACCATCCAGACAGAAACGCAACAAGGAAATAGTGTACTTAACAAAAAACTAGGCAAGATGGACTTAATAGATCTATATAGGACATTCTATCCAAAAATAGCAGAATACACATTCTTCTCAAGTGCACATGGAACATTCTCAAAGATAGACCATATGATGGGAAACAAGGCAAGCCTCAATAAATTCAAGAAGATTGAAATCATATAAAGAATCTTTTCCAACCACGGTGCTATGAAACAAGAAATCAACTACAAGAAAAAAGCTGGGAAAGTGACAAATATATGGAGATTAAACAACATGCTACTGAACAACCATTGGATCAATGAAGAAATCAAAGGAGAAATCAAAAAGTACCTGGAGACAAATGAAGATGAAAATGCATCATACCAACTCCTATGGGATACAGTAAAAGTGGTTCTAAGAGGGAAATTCATAGCAGTACAGATACACCTCAACAAATAAGAAAAATCTCAAATAAGCAATCTTAAACTACACCTAATAGAACTAGAAAAAGAAGAACAAACAAAGCCAAAAGTAGCAGGGGTGAAATAATAAAACTTAGAGCAGAAATAAGTGAAATAGAGACAAAAAAATAGTAGAAAGGATCAATGGAACAAAGAGGTGGTTCTTTGAGAAGATAAACAAAATCGACAAACTCTTAGCCAGAATCACTAAGAAAAAAAGAGAGAAGTCTCAAATAAATAAAATTAGAAGTGAAAGAGGAGAAATTACAATAGATACCACAGAAATAGAAAGGATTGTAAGTGAATACTATGAAAAACTATATGCCCACAAATTGGATAACTTAGAGGAAATGGATAATTCTTAGACTCATACAACCTTGCCAAACTGAATCAAGAAGAAATAGAGAATCTTAGACTAATCACAAGTAAATAGATCAAAACAGCAATCAAAAATCCCCCACAAACAAAAAGCCCAGAACCAGATGGCTTCTCTGGAGAATTCTACTGAACATTCAAAGAAGATTTGAATAACTATCCTTCTCAAAATTTTCCAAAAAATTGAAGAAGATGGCATACTTCCTAACTCATTCTATGAGGCCAACATCACCCTGATACCAAAGCCAGACAAGGACAACACAAAGATGGAAAATTACAGGCCAATATCATTGATGAACATAGATGCAAAAATCTTCAACAAAATATTGGCAAACTGAATATAGCAAAAATTAAAAGGATCATACACCATGATCAGGTGCGATTTATACCAGAGATGCAGGGATGGTTCAACATCTACAGATCAATCAACGTGATACACCACATTGACAAAATGAAGAATAAAAATCACATGATCATCTCAATAGATACAGAGAAAAAATTCGACAAGATACAACATCCATTTATGATAAAAAGCTTTCAGTAAAATGGGCATAGAAGGAAAGTACCTCAACATAATAAAGCCCATAAATGACAAAAACACAGCCAACATCATACTCAATGGGGAAAAACTGAAAGCCATCCCTCTGAGAAGAGGAACAAGACGAGGGTGCCCAGAGCCAGCACTGATGGTGTAGTGGTTAAAGTTTAGTGCTCTCACTGCTTCAGTGGCCCAGGTTCAGTTTCCAGTCATAGAAACAAACCACTTGTCTGTCAGTACCCATACTGTGGGAATGGCTCATATAGAAGAACTGGAAGGACTTATAACTAGAATATACAACTATGCACTGGGGCTTTGGGGAGGAAAAAAGGAAAAAGACAAGTTGCCCACCCTTGCCACTACTATTCAACATGGTACTGGAGGTTTTGGCCAGAGCAATTAGGCAAGAAAAAGAAATAAAAGGAATCTAAATTGGAAAGGAAGAAGTGAAACTCTCACTGTTTGTGGACAACATGGCCCTATATAAAGAAAACCCAAAAGAATCCACTAGAAAACTATTATAAATAATAAACAAGTACACTAATTTTCAGGGTAAAAAATCAACTTACAAAAATCAGTTGCATCTCTATACACTAATAATGAACTAACAGAAAGAAAAGTCAAGAATATAATCACATTTACAACTGCAACAAAAAGAATAAAATATCCAGGCATTAACCTAACCAAAGAGGTGAGAGACCTGTACACTGAAAACTATCAGACATTATTGAAAGAAATTGAAGAAGACATAAAGAAATGGAAAGATATTCCATGTCCATGAGTCAAAAGAATAAACATAGCTAAAATGTCCATACTACCCAAAGCAATCTACAGATTCAGTGCAATCCCAATCAGAATCAGAATGACATTCTTCATGAAAACAGGACAAAGAATCCTAAAATTCATATGGAACAACAAAAGATCTCAAATAGTCAAAGCAATCCTGAGAAAAAATAACCAAGCCTGATGCGTAACAATCCCTGACTTCAAAATACACTAAAAGTCTATAGTAATCAAAACAGCATGGTACTGGGACAAAAACAGACACACTGATCAATGGAACACAATTGAAAGCCCAGAAATAAAACAACACATATATGGACAGCTAATCTTTGACAAAGGAGCCAAGAACATACAGTGGAACAAAGAAAGTCTCTTCAACAAATGATGTTGGCAAAACTGGACAGCCACATGCAACAGAATGAGAGTAGACCATTAGCTTATACCATACACAAAAATTAGCTCAAAATGGAGTAAATACTTGAAGGTAAGACCTGAAACCACAAAACTCCTAGAAGAAAATATAGACAGTGCACTCTTTGACAGCAGTCTTAGCAGCATCTTTTCAAATGCTATGTCTACTTGGGCATGGGAAATAAAAAGAAAAAATAAATGGGACTGCATCAGACTAAAGAGCTTCTGCAAGGCAAAGGAAATGATTGACAAAATGAAAAGACAACCCACTAACCGGGAGAAAATATTTGCTAATCATATATCCAACAAGGGGTAATTTCCAAAGTATGTAAAGAACTCATACAACAACAAAAAAAAACCTGATCAAAAAATGGGCAGAGGATATGAACAGATATTCTTCTGAAGAAGATATACAGATGGCCAAGTGGCACATGAAAAGATGTTCAACATCGCTAATTATTAGGAAAACGAAAATCAAAACTACAATGAGATATTACCTTACATCTGTTGGGATGGCTATAATTACCAAGACAAAAAATAATAAATGTTGGAGAGGATGTGGAGAAAAGGGAACCCTCATACACTGCTGGTGGGAATGCAAACTGGTGCAGTCACTAGGAAAAAAAGTATGGAGACTTCTCAGAAAACTGAAAATGGAAATACCATATGACCCAGCTATATCCCACTACTGGGTATTTATCCAAAGAACTTGAAATAAACAATTCAAAGAGACTTACGCACCCCCATGCTCATTGAAGCATTATTCATAATAGCCAAGACATGGAAGCAACCCAAATGCCCATATACTGATGAATGGATAAGGAAGATCTGGTATATATATATCAATGGAATACTACTCAGCCATAAAAAAAGACAAAATCATCCCATTTGCAACAACATGAATGGACCTTGAGAGTATTATGTTAAGTGAAATAAGCCAGATAGAGAAAGACAAACACTGCATGACTTCACTCCTATGTGGAAGATAAACAAACACAGGGATAAAGAGAACAGATTAGTGGTTACCAGAGGGGAAGGGGGTTAGGAGATGGGCAAAACAGGTAAAGGGGCCTATATATATAGTCAAGGATAAAAATTAGACTATTGGTGGTGAGAAGAATGCAGTCTATACAGAAACTGATAATTAATAACGTACACCTGAAATTACACAGTTATAAACCATTATAAACTCAATAAAATAATTGAATAAAATTACCTTATTGCTAAAAATGCTAACCATCTTTTGAGCCTTCAGCAGGTCATAATCTTTTTGTAGGTGGAGGGTCTTGCCTCAGTGTTGATGGCTGCTGACTCATCAGGGTGGTGTTTGGTGAAGTTTGGGTGGATGTGACAATTTCTTAAAATAAGACGACAATGAAATTTACCACATTGATTGACTCTTCCTTTCAAGAACAATTTCTCTGTAGCATGTGATGTTGTCTAATAGCATTTTACCCACAGCAGAACTTCTTTCAAAATTGGAGTCAATCCTCTCAAACCCTACCAGTGCTTTATCAATTAAGTTTATGTAATATACTAAAGCATTTGTTGTCATTTCAATAATCTTCACAGCATCTTCACCGGGAGTAGTTTCCATTTCAAGAAACCGCTTTCTTCTCTTATCCATAAGAAGCAACTCCTCATCCATTAAAGTGTTTAATATTGCTGTGTCTCAGAGAATGGGAAGGCCTGAGGAGAGGGAGAGAGACAGGAGAACGACTGGTCAGTGGAACAGTCAGAACACACACAACGATTCTGAAGTTCACCATCTTATATGGGCATTGTTCACAGCACCCCAAAACAATTACAATAGTAACATCAAAGATCATTGGTCACAGATCACCATAACAAATAATAATGAAAATGTTTGAAATATTGCAAATAATTACCAAAATGCAACATAGAGACATGAAGTGAGCAAATGCTTTTGGAAAAATGGCACTGATAGACTTGCTTGACACAAGGTTGCCATAAACCTTCAATTTGTAAAAAATGCAATATCTGAAAAGCACAATAAAATTAGAACATATAAGGCAAGATAGTTCCATAGTAATAGTTGGATACTTCAATAATGGCTCGAACAACCAGACAGAAAATCAATACGGAAACAGAGGATTTAAATGGCATTATAAAACAATTAGACCTAACAGACATATACAGGAAACTCTATCCAACAATAGCTGAATACACATTCTTCTCAACTGCACATGGAACATTTTCCAGTATAAATCATATGTTAGGCCACAAAACAAGTCTCAATAAATTTTAAAAGATGAAAATTATAAACAGTACTTTTCTGACCAAAATAGAATTAAGCTACAAATCAATAACACAAGTAAAATTGGAAAATTGACAAATACATGAAAATTTAAAAACAAACTCTTAAACAATCAGTGGGACAAATATGAGATCACAAGGGAAATTAGAAAATATCTTGAGATAAACGAAAATGAAAACACAACATCCCAAAACTTATGGGATGCAGCAAAAACAGTGCTAAGAGGGAAATTTACAGCTGTAAATGCATTCATAAAAAAAGAAGACCTCAAATCGATGACCTAATTGTAAACCTTAAGAAACTTGAAAAAGAAGAGCAAACTAAACCCAGAGCTAGCAAAGGGAATGCAATAACAAAGATTAGAATGGAGATAAGTGAAACAGAGAATAGAAAAAGAATACAGGAAATCAATGAAACCAAAAGTTGCTTCTTTGAAAAGATCAACAAAATTGATAAGCCTTTAGCAGATTGACCAAGAAAAGAAGAGACAAGATTCAAATTACTTAATCAGAAATAAAAGACAGGACCCTACTACTGATTTTACAGAAATAAAAAGCATTACAAGGGAATACTATAAATAATTATACACTAATAAATTGGATAACTTAGATGAAATATACAAGAAACACACAACTTTCCAAAACTGACTCATGAAGAAATAGAAAATCTGAATAAACCTACAACTAGTAAGGAGATCAAATCAGTAATCAGACCTCCCAACGAAGAGAAGCCCAGGATCCAATTACTTCACTGGAGAATTCTACCAGACGTTTAAAGAAGAGCTAATGCTATTCCTCCTGAAACTCTTCCAGTAAAGTGAAGATGAAGGAACATTTCCTAATTCATTCTATGAGGGCAGCATAACACTTATACCAAAGCCAGACAACGATACTACAAAAAAAGGAAAACTAACACCAACATCTCTTAAGCATATTGATGCAAATATAAGCTAACTGAATTCAGCAGCATATTAAAAGTATTATGTACCATGACCAAGTGGGATTTATTCCTGGAATACAAACGATAGTTCAATATATGGAAATCCATCAATATAATACATCACACTAACAAAATAAAGTGAGAAAACACACAATCATCTCAATTGATGCAGAAAAAGGATTTAACAATCTCCAACAACCTTTCATGATAAAAAAACACTCAACAAACTAGGAATAGAAGGAAACTTCCTCAACATAATAAAGGCCATATATGGGAACTCACACCTAACTTCATATTCAATGGTAAAAGACTGAAAGCTTCTCCCCTAAGATCAGGAAAGAGATAAGGATGTCCACTTCACAACTACTGTTTAACATAGTACCAGAAGTTCTACCTAGAGCAAATAGGCAAGAAAAATAAATTAAAGACATCTAAATTGGAAAGAAAGAATTAAATTATCTCTGTTCCCAGTTGACATGATCTCATGTAGAAAACTCTAAAGATTCCACCAAAAGAACTGTTAGAGGGTGCTGGCCCCGTGGCTGAGTGGTTAAGTTTGTGCACTCCGCTGCAGGCGGCCCAGGGTTTTGTCTGTTCGAATCATGGGCGCAGACGTGGCACTGCTCATCGAGCCACGCTGAGGTAGCATCCCACATGCCACAGCTAGAAGGACACACAACTAAGAATATACAACTATGTACCTGGGGGCTTTGGGGAGAAAAAGGAAAAAAATAAAATCTTTAAAAAAAAAAAGAACTATTAGAGCCAATAAATGAGTCAGCAAAGTTGCAGGATACAAAAATCAACACTCAAAAATTAGCTGTATTTCTATAGCTAGCAATGAGCAACTTGAAAAGGAAACTAAGAAATAATTCCATTTACAATATCATCAAAAAGAATAAAATACTTAGGAATAAATTTAACCAAGAAGGCAAAAGTCTTGTACACTGAAAACTACAAAACATTGACAAAAGAAATTTTAAAAGACTTAAATAAATGGAAAAACATCCCATGTCATAGATCAGAAGACTTAATATTATTAATACGACAATACCACCCGGAGTGATCTATGGATTCAATGTAATCTCTATCAAAATTCCAGTGGTGTTTCTTGCAAAAATAGAAAAACCTATCCCGGGGCCAGCCCTGCGGCCGAGTGGTTAAGTTCACTTAACCACTTCAGTTGCCTTGGGTTTTGCTGGTTCAGATCCTGGGCACGGACATGGCACTGCTCATCAAGCCATGCTGAGGTGGCGTCCCACATAGCACAATCAGAAGAACCTACAACTAGAATATACAACTATGTATGGAGGGCTTTGGGGAGAAAAAGAAAAAAAAAGAAGATTGGCAACAGATGTTAGCTCAGGTGCCAATCTTTAAAAAAAAAAGAAAAGCAAAACCCATCCCAAAATTCATATGGAATCTCAAAGAACACTGAATAGCCAAATTAATCTTAAAAAAGAAGAACAAAGTTGAAGGACTTACACCTTGATTTCAAAACTTAGTACAAAACCACAGTAATCAAAAAAGAATGGTACTGGCCTAAGGACAGACCTATAGGCCAATGGACTAAAATAGCAAACACAAAGATAATCCCTCACATATATTGTCAGTTGATTATCAACAGCTTTTCAAGACTACTCAATGGGGAAAGGACAGTCTTCTCAAAAAATAGTGCTGGGAAAATTGTATATCCACATGCAAAAGAATGAAGTTGGACCCATATTTTATACTATATACAAAAACTAACTCAAAACAGATCAAAGACCTAAACTTAAGAGCTAAAACTATAAAACTCCTATAAGAAAACATAAAGGGAAAGCCTCATAACATTGGATTTGGCAATGATTTCTTGAATATGAAACAAAAAGCACAGGCATCAAAAGAAAAACTTGATAAATTAGACTTCATCAAAATTTAAAAACTTTGTGAATCAAAGGATACTATCAACAGAGTGATAGGACAGTGCACAGAATGGGAGACAATATTTGCAAATCATACATCTGATAAGTGGTTAATGTATACGATGTGTTAGGAACTTGAACAACAACAACAACAAACTCAGTTCAAAAATAAGCAAAGAAGATACACAAATGGCCATTAACACATGAAAAGATGTCAACATCCTTAGTCATTAGAGAAATGCAAATCAAAACCACAATGAGATACTATTTCATACCTTTTAGGATGACTATTATGAAAAATCAGAAACTAACAATTGTTGGTACAGATGTGCAGTAATTGGACCCCTTGCGCACACTGATGGGACTGTAAAATGGTGCAGCCTCTATGAACACAGTGTGGTGGCACCTCAAAAAGTTGAACATAGAATTACCATATGATCCAGCAATTCAACTCCTAGGTATACGTCCAAAAGATCTGAAAGTAGGTACTCAAACAGATGCTTTTACACCAACGTTTATAGCAGCATTGTTCACAATAGCCAAAAGGTGGAAACAATCCAAATATCCATCAATAGATGAATGGATAAAGAAAAGGGGCATAACCATACAATGGAAGATTATCAGGCATAAAAAGGAATGAAACTCTGATAGATGCTACAACACGGATGAACCTTGAAGATATTATGCTAAGCGAAATAAGCCAGACACAAAAGGATAAATATAGCATGTCTTCCTTTACACGAGGTACATAGAATAGGTAAATTCACAAACATAGAAAGTAGAATAGATGTAACCTGGGGTTGTGGGGAGTGGCGATCAAGAGTTACTGCTTAATGGATACAGAGTTTCTAGTTGAGATGAAAAATTTTTGGAAACGGATAGTGGTGATGCTTACAAAAACACTGTGAAGGTATTTAATGCCATTAAATTGTCCACCTAAAATGGTTTAAATGGTAAATTTCATGTTTTGTATTTTACCACAATATAAAAATAATTAATAAAAGAAAAGAAAAGAATCAACTCAGGTAGAAGGGTGGAGGTTGGTGTTCTTGCCAGCACTGTAAGGCCCCATAGTTTGGAAGTCCCCCTGAGGGCCAGGAGCAGTGCCCTGCTTAGCTGAGGGGAGAGCAGCAGGCGCCTGTGGAGGTGGCCTGGTGGCTGGGCCTGCAGTTAGGGAGAAGCGTGTGAGCCCGCCTGGAGCAGCGGGACCTGGGCAAGGGTGGTGAATCAGGCACAGTAGCAGAAGGTAGGCTCCTCTCTACACTCATCATCTTATCACCATCCCCTGACACATAGCAGACACTCAATAGGTATTTGTTGAGTGGATGAATCATATAGAAGAGTGGTTCTCAAACCATATCATAATGTAAGATATCAGAATGTATCCACATGTACCCCTGGAGGGCTTGGCAAAGCTCAGGTTGCTGGGCCCAGAACTCCTGATGCAACAGGTCAGGGATGGAATCTGAGAAGCAGCATTTCTGACAAGCTCCCAGGTGATGCTGATGCTGAGGGTCTGGGGCCGCACGTTGAGAACCACTGATTTAGAAGGAACAATTACCATAGATGAAGGACCAGGCCCCTGCTCAAATTTCTAAGTAAATGTGTAAACCCCTACGTTCTTTTAAAATTCCTAGGCTGGGGAGCCCAAACAGTGATTGAGATAGAATTTCTTGCTACCCCAAGTGGGGGATGCTGAAAGCTATATTTAATTAGATTTAAGGGAAAAAAGCAATATAGTTTTTCTTGAATGTGATTGTTAAAAATTTTACTCGATAAAACAGATGAAGAAACGAGTTCTTGAGGAAAGTTAGTCCTCAGTGAGACCCCATATAAGCAAAAACAGAAGTTGATTGAAATTCTGAGTCTGGCACTCACTAGCTGTGTGACTTTGGGTGAAATATCCAACCTCTCTGGACTTCAAATATTTTACCTGTAAAATAGAGATGATAGTAGCAAACTCAAGGGGTTATCATAAGGATTAGATGTAAGGATTAGAGTAAGTAAAATACAGAAGGAGCTCTCTTACCCAATTTCTACTTAACCACCTTGCCAGTTTAATCTCTCTGTGCTCCTGAGCTAAGCTCACAGCCCACATGCCCTTCCCTTGAGTTCCCTGCACTTCTGTTCCCACCAGCGGAGTCAGAGATGTTCCAAAATCAGGTGTGTCTATTGTCAAATCTGTTTGCTAATTGTACTGGATACTGTAATCATGTAATTTAACTAAATATTGCTTAAATCCATGAAATATGAGTGCAAAAAGAAAGAACGCTATCGTTTCTATGAAAAATAACTTGTTTGCTTTGGAAAGTCTCCATAAAGGCAAGTTGTTAAAATAAACTACTATCAGATTATGTGCATGTGAGACATCTGCAAAAGACTGGGGGAAATGGTAAAAATCTAGAAAGACTCTTGGCTCAATTGCTCACACATACATACGTTTATGTCCTTGCTCTACTTTAAAGCATCCTAAACTGGAAATCTTAGAAGATGGATCACAGATGTGGTTTAGGGAAGAATAATTATTTGGAATGTGGGTCAGGCACTGTCCTCAAAGAAGGGGTCTCGGTCTTAAATCAATAGACAGGCAAAGAAATGTACAGGTTCACATATTCGGTTAAAGTGAAGCGTTTAAGGTCTGAGTATATCACTGTATGATTCTCCACTTCAACTGCCTTTTTAACAGACCAAATACCAGCACCGATCACACTACATAAGAAGTGCTCACAGCACTTGGCACTCGCTAAATGTTAGCTCCCTCTCCCCCACCGCCCCCTCCACCTCGAAAGTTCCCTTTGGTTCACACCCAAATGCCACTCCTGTTCTTTAACATTTCCTCAGTAAATACACACTGCTGGAGTGTCTTCACGTTGCGCCAAACCAGTGCTTCTTGCAGAGAACATTTGAGGTCCAGGACATTTCCATTTTACACGTTCCAGAAGACTTACCCCCACAGCACAGCAGAATCCAGGGAGGCCTGGGGAAGGTAGAGGTACAGACAGTGCTCAGCAATAGTCAACCAGGTTTTAATAAAAATAACACAAGCCAGCCTTCACACAGCACTCTAATGATGATGTGCCCTTGAAGATGTAGTTTAATCTCCAGGCACCACTCTGAGCTGGGTCAGGGTTGTTCTTTTCCACTCAGAAGGTTAGGAAGTGGAACACTGGAAGGCTAACTACTTGCTTAAGTCAGCACTACAAGTTACTAGAGGAGATGGAGCGAGATCTTGGGTTGCCGAGGTTGCTGACTCTCTGCCCTGGTCCTTGGTTTTTTGATTTGATTCCTTTTCCAAGAGCTTATGTACATTTTCTGACCACAGCAATACCTTTATATAAAATACATGTGTGTGCATGTGCACATGCATCTGCATGTGTGTATATGTATATTGCCTCCTTCAGGAGAAAGCCTGAAAAGAATAGTGTGGGTAGTGTTCTGTCACACTTCATTTTCTCCAGTCCCTCAATTGATCAGAAAGAGCTCAGCCCTCCCCCAGCCTTTCTGCAGTCACTGATAACTTGTTTCTCAAAGAAAGAAGCAGATGCCAGGGCCACTGTGTACACCTTCCCAGTCCATCCACAGCAGTGGGAAAGGCCTGGACAGACAGTCCAATCCGGTGAAGGACTGCAGCCTCGAGAGCCACTCCCCAGAAGACTGGCTACTCTTGCCTTCAGCAATTCCCAGATTTGGGGACAGGCAGACTGACCTACCTATATTTAGAATACCCTATTATACGAAAATAGAATTTCTTGGTGCCTATGAACATCCCTACCCACTCTTTCCCCTGCTCCTAGGCTGTGGCCATGCCACAGTTAGTAGGATGCTTACAGAGGTTGGTCATGATTTGTGAGAGGGACATGTAAGGGTTTTTTTGGAGGAAAAGTTATGCAAACATCAGCTCAATCTGAGGAGCGAACAGAGATTGGCCCCAGACAGGATATAAACAGAGAAGATTAAGATCTTACCGTCTCTTCCAGAGTCAACTCTGAGAGCCTCTAGGACCAACATTCATTCATCCACAAATGTCTGTCAAGTGGCCACTGTGCCCCAAGCACCAACATAGGCTCTGGGTGTTGTGCTTGGGAGAAATCCCCATTAACCAGAGCAAGGAGGGAGAAGGGGGTGGGAATAGACAAGGAAAACAAACAAGGAGGAGGCTGAAGGTGATACGTGGGCTTGGTACAGTTTCTGCAGCTGCCTACCATTGACTGGCAGCCACTGAGGGCTGGTAACTCAGTGTGCGCTGTCCCAGGACTCCACCCACGGTCCAGTGCCACCTCCTCCTGCTCTTGTGTTTCCTGCTTTCCTCTCCAAACTGTACAGGTCCCCTGAGGGTGAGCACCCTGACCCACGAGGCCAGCAGGAGTCTGTGTCATGCAGAACCAGCAGGAACGTAATAAGATCCCTCATTCTGGTCTCAGTAGAGCAGGAAATTGGGAATGAACCTTCAGCAACTTTCTTTCTCAATTAACTCTGATTTTCTAGGCAACACATGGGCCTAGAAATCCCTCAGGTGGTCATTCTCTACTTGTAGCTTGAGATAGATTTAAAGTAAGCCATATCACTATTATCAAAAAGACAAAAGATAACAAATGCTGGTGAGGATGTGGAGAAAAGGGAATCCTTGTGCACTGTTGGTGGGAATGTAAATTGGGGCTGCCACTATGGAAAACAGTATGGAGGTTCCTCAAAAAATCAAAAATAGAACTACCATATGACCCAGCAATTCCACTTCTGGGTATATATCTGAAGGAAATGAAATCACTATCTCAAGGAGGCATCTGCACTCCCGTGTTCATTGCAGCATTATTCACAACAGCCAAGACATGGAGATAATGTAAGTGTATAAAGAAAACGAGGTATATATATATATATAATGGAATATTATTCAGCCATGAAAAAGAAGGAAATTCTGCCATTTACAACAATATAGATAAACCTTGAGGGCATTATGCTAAGTAAAATAAGTCAGACAAAGAAAGGCAAATACTGTATGATCTCACTTATATGTGGAATCTAAAAAGCTGAACTCATAGAAACAGAGAGTAGTTTGGTGGTTGCCAGGGGCTGAGGGATGGGAGAAATGCAGAGATGTTGGTCAAAAGGTAGAAACCTCCAGTTATGAGAAGAATAAGCTCTGGGGATCTAATGTACAGCACGGTGACTATAGTTAGTCCTGTCTGTATACCTGAAAGTTGCCAAGAGAGTAAATCTTAAATATTTTCACCACTTACACAAAAAAAGGTAATTATGTGAAGTCATGGGGATGTTAATTAACTTTATTGTGGAAATAATTTTACAATAGATACATATATCAAATCATCATGTTGTACACCTTAAACGCACACAATGTTACCTGTCAATTATGTCTCAATACAGCTGGGGGAAGAAACAGAGTCAGCCATATCAAAGGAAAGCTAACATTTACAAATGTGTCCTCTCTTACTCTGTAAAAAATCATATATTTTGAAGGAAGCATCACGAAGTTGAAGAAACACTGATGGTTCTTAGGTTTAAGAAGACCTGGAATCCCAGCTCTGTCAAAAATTAGTTCTGGGCCAGGCACTTCATGACACTCAAATGCCTTGGTTTATTCATTTTCCCCATACATAGGGTGTGCATTTCAGAAGATGTGTTGAGCCCATTGGTTTCTGCATCCCTGCTTCTTAGGAGAATTGAGGATAGTTTCTTCCTTCCTTACCTCTATAAAAAGAGTAACCATTATAATCTCTATGTTTGCTTCACTATGTTGCCAGAACCATTTTCTAAACTGTGCTCTGGACAGAAACTAGCAGTTGTAAGGTAATCGTGCACGTTCATTCCTGTCCCGTTCACTTCAAGGAGGCAACAACACTGTGATGGAGGCTGTGGTGGCCCCAGGTCCCACCTTCATGGCCAAGACTTCAGGAGGTTACTGCTAAGGGCCCCACCTGAGCCCCTCTTTGAGAACTGCTCTTGCTTGAAGGAAGTGCCAAGGCACCTAGGTTACACCTCCTCCCTTTGGACAGCCTTACGATGCGGGAGTCCGAAGGCCCAGTCCCCTGGCCTCATTTTAAGACAACTCCAGAGGGCTGTCCCAGTTGCAGAGTCCCTGGGAGATGAATTGAGGCTTTTGTCAGAGCTGCATCCCAGTTCAACATTCCCTTCTGTTTCCTGCACTTCCTTACAGGTGCTGCTCTCCAGAGCACCCCCCCCCCCAATTAACCTCCTGCACAAAGTCTCCATCTCAGAGTCAGTCTCTTGGCAAAGACCTAGGACAGCTACCCAGCCATGCCCACAGATAGGCCTGCCTTGTGCAAGGGTCCATTCAAATGCTTTAGAGTGACAATAGGAGCGCTTACTCCCATACCTTCCAATGCAAGTCTGACTAACCACTTTCTATCTTCAGGCTGGTATGTGTGTGCCTGTGTGTATGTGTCTGTGTTTTAATCCATTCCAGAAGAACCGAGAACAAACTGGGTGATGTCCCATATGTAACTGATTATGAGATTAGGTCAGATTGGCTAATTAAGACTCATTTAACGCCATCTCCTGAGACGAAAGCTACTATGGGGCTGGCATAGAAAACAATTAACCTTACTTGAGTTCAAATAGCTTATGTGAGCTGAGCAAGACCATTTCCCCTTCTGGAGCCATTAATTAATGAGTCTACTTCTTTCCCCCATCCCTCATTCTCATCATAATTTCTTTCACTGGTGGCATCAATTGTCATTCTGTGCAATTCCCCAACTGACAGCACAAGTGCAAATTTGGAAAGAATATCACAGGGAGAGAGCACACTGTGCCTGGGGATCTTAACATCTGTTTCTGTGGAGATGCTCCTTGCTTGGAAGCATATCACAGCCTAGCTAATGCAAGGAGCAGCAGTCTTGAGAGAGTCAGCAAGAAACCCAGAGGCATTGAAAATCCTCGCTAACACAAACGTATGTGGCAGGGATAGAGAAATGGTGTGTTTTTAAATGAGAAGACCTGAAGCATTGTAGGTAAAATGAGAGGCCACCCTTCACAGGTATGTGTGCACATGTACCACTCAGAGCCTGGTGACAGATGCTAGAGGCTTGTAATTACCCACATCAACAGCTCTTTTGAATTGACCTGGTTATTTGCAAATAGAGTTACTGACTGTCACTTTCATTTGCAGTATTGCCAAAAGAGATGAACCATTTTCTCATAAAAAGACACCTGTTTTCTTTATGCCTAGGTTGTGATCTTGGATTTCTCCAAGGTTGTAATGGAGATCAAAGAGAGAAGTTGGGAGGCTAGTTCAGCTGAAGGTTTCTAGGGATTCTGACGATCTTAGACCAGTCTCTAGGGGGACTAAATCATATCAACCAAGGCCATAGAGACTAAGTTATAAAGGAGAAGGTCACCGTTGTACAGCTAGAGAGTGAGAGAGTGTGGTGGGAGGAGGGCAATAGGCATCTGTATAGACAGAAACATTCAGATCCACTGTGCAGGACACTTCACTAGCAAGTTATCTGAAATAGTAATCGGAAAATTACGCAGAGAATCAGATCAAAGAGAGTTTTGTATCCAATCTAGGGAAGACCATGGAGAATGATCTCAGTACTACCCTGGAGTTTACTGTTGAAGTAACTATGATGTTTATCTCTTCTCAGTTCAGATCCCTTTCTCTCCCCATTAGATAATGCTAGAAGAAGACAAACTCTTTGCTTCTGAACTCTTCTTTTTCTAGGCTCTACATAAACCACCACCCTAGAGTTGGCATTTACCATAAAAATGTTGCAATTACCAAGATTACTGTTTGTCATATAACCAATAACTTGACTCTGAATGGTGACATTGTCTGTCTTTGTTCTCTAATTGTAGGGGTTCACCTGTATGATGTCTCTCCATACACCTACTACATCCAGATACTTTTTCTAAGCTGTAACATTGGGACCCATATGGTGGTCTTCAGAATTAGAAAATACTGTTAAAACTCAAATTGAGGAGCTAAGACATAGAAAGGGACAGCATAGTTAACAATTAGAAGAGATGGTAGACAAAGGATGAATGGACAGATCAGTGGATATAGTTTTTGGAAAATGAGCCAGCTCACATGTGAAAGGAATTTGGAAGACAGAATGAAGAACGAAGAGGAAAGAAACTCTTGGTGCAGGGCAAATGTGGCCAACCTTCTAGTTGTAATTAGTAAGCCCAAGGACTCCAACCCCAGAATACCACCTACTATCTCAATAGAGTGCCTATTCCCTACCTCAATAGGGTTTCTTTATAAGGCAGTTCAGACACATGCACATGTTAGCCCCAAACTCCTATCTTGTTTCCTATCCTGGAGAACTGGGCTGTGAAAACTCCTTTAGCATCACTAGATTAAGAACCAATTACTGGTTCTATGTCTGCTTTCCCTAGGGAAGAGCCCTTGTTTCTATGTGGCTTCCTAAAAATGATGAGAAGAGAGAAAGCACTTCTGGAATGGAAGGCAAGAACCTCCAAAATCCTGCTACTCCACAAAAGCAACTAGAACACTGGCAAAAAATTACCAAGATCAATGTTTCAGAACTCTGGAAATGAACTACAGGCTTGCAACAATCCAATGAATATTTATTCAAGAAAAAAAAGCTGAATATAAGTAGGAGCTTTGCAGTATTTTAACTTGTCTTAATTTCACTCCCCTCTTCCCAGCTCCACAATAGCCTTGAAAACCAATAGCCTCACAATACAGTAGCTGTGAAAATCAGCAGCCTAACAGCCACTGGAGGGGGCAGAATGTATTTGTAGCTCCCCAAAGCCCTATCCCCAGAGAATTGTCACTATTTAAACTGTCTGACAGCTCACTGAAAAGCTCCATTCTCAGGACTTGTCTTTATTTGACCTGACTCAGAGCTCACTCAGTGCAAGCAGTCCTATCCCCAGGGCATTTGTCAGAAACAATCAGCAGCAGCTGTTTTACATCTCACCTGTATGAGGCAGCATTACCAGTTGGGGCTGACAACAGGCTGACCAAAAAGCTTAAAATAAAAAACTGGAGAAGGAAATATCTGTAAGGGGAATTGAAATTTCCCAACATAATTCTGGGTATCCAGAAGGCCACATATATATTCAGGGCTATGCGCATGCCTAGGAAATACCTGAGAGGGCCCTAATTTCTTCCCTCTGGCTGACTTTCAGGCTTTGCACAAGCAAAAAGTGAAGACTGAGGAAGAGTTGTAAACTGCCTGCTAGCACCATTGATGGCATACCTCAACACTCACACACATACACACAGAGCCACTTGGCAAAGACTGGGAGTCATACTGGTTCAAAGCATTTAAAGAAATCTCTGTCCAATCATTAGCTGACCACTAAGTTAACCAAACACAGACTTCAATGGCTGCATATAACAAAGAATACAGATTTCATAGATTTAGTCCAGGGAAATCACTACACAAACAGGAACAACAACAAAAAGAAACAATAAACCCTGGCAAATAGGGGGAATCTTATTTCTAGAGTTATCACAGTATATTATTTGATGTCCAATTTCAAAGAAAAAATTACAAGACATGAAGAGAAACAGTAAGGTATGGCCCCAAATCGAGTTAAAAGAAGCAGTCACTATAGACTGTCTCTGAGGAAGCCCAAATACTAGACTTACTAGAGAAAGATCTTAGATGAGCTGTTATAAACATGCTCAAAGAGCTAAAGGAAACTATGTCTAAGAATTAGAGGAAATCATGAGAATGGTGTCTCATTAAATAAAGACTATATATAAATAGAAATTATTTTTTTTAAAAAAAGAACCAAACAGGGGCTGGCCCCGTGGCCGAGTGGTTAAGTTTGCGCGCTCCGCTGCAGGCGGCCCAGTGTTTCATTAGTTCGAATCCTGGGCGCGGACATGGCACTGCTCATCAGACCACGCTGAGGCGGCGTCCCACGTGCCGCAACTGGAAGAACCCACAACAAAGAATACACAACTATGTACCGGGGGGGCTTTGGGGAGAAAAAGGAAAAAATAAAATCTTTAAAAAAAAAAAAAAAAAAAAAAAGAACCAAACAGAAAATCTTGGGTTGAAAAGTACAACAGTTGAAATGAAAAATTCACTATAGGGGTTCAACAGAAGATTTGAACTGGCAGAAGAAGGAATCAGCGAATGTAAAGACAGGCCAATTGAGATAATTTGGTCTGAGGATAGAAAAAGACATGCTATACAAATAGTACCCAAAAGAGAGCTGGAGTTGCTATACAGACAAAACAGTCTAAGACAAAATTGTCATTAGAAGCAAATAAGGACATTTTATAATGATAAAAGGAACAATCCATCAGGGAGATATAGTAATTATAAACTTGTACACACTTAACAAGAGAGCCCCAAAATACATGAAGGAAAACTGATGGAATTAAAAAGCTAAATAGAAAATTCAACAATAATAGTTAGAGACTTCAATACCCTACATGCAATTATGGATGGAACAACTAGGCAGAAGATCAACAAAGAAATAAGGAGGATGAGAAGAGAGGTATTTCTTCCCTGGTTGGAAGACATTCTTGGTGCACCTTATCACCCATGTCCCATGAGAGGGAAGATAAAAAAGTGGTCCAAAGCAGAAAAGGAAGCCAGGAACACCAAAAGAAGGGTGTCCCCAAAAGAGTGCCTCCCTTTGAAGGAACAAAAGCTTTTAACCTCTTTGTTTCTCCTGGAGAAGTCTGTCCACTCCCAGCAATTGACCCAGTTGCTGGTCCTTGGTCCATATCAGCACTTCTCATTAGGATGAGGATAAAAGGATAAGGTAGAATTGGGATGCTTGAGCTTCTGTTAAAAATTAGAGTGTCCTGGGGCTGGCCCCGTGGCCGAGTGGTTAAATTCGCGCGCTCCGCTGCAGGCGACCCAGTGTTTCGTTGGTTCGAATCCTGGGCGCGGACAAGGCACTGCTCATCAGACCACGCTGAGGCAGCGTCCCACATACCACAACTAGAAGGACCCACAACAAAGAATATACAACTATGTACTGGGGGCTTTGGGGAGAAAAAAGAAAATAAAATAAAATCTTTAAAAAAAAAATTAGAGTGTCCTGTCCTCATCTTTCTAAACAAGATTAATTACCTGTTACTTAGAGAGATTGGGGCACAAGAGAATAACATCAGCCTCCTAGCACACCTGAAAATGTCATGGCAGGATAATTCACCTGGGGAGGCAGGGAAAATCCAGAAGTGATCATCAGGCTACCACCTTTAATTTAGAAACCTTGGTAAGATACATATGTTGAAAAAATATATGAAAAAAGAAGAGTATGCAAAATTTAATCAGACACCAATAGAAGAAAAGTTAAAGAATTAATTCAAAATTAATTAAAATTAAAGAATGATAAATGATTTATTTTATTAATTAATAAAAATTAAGGAATTTTTGTCTCATTTGAAGATGCCTATATTTTTTCTACCCATAAATATGTGAAAAAAATCTGGTGCTATTTCTCCCCTCAAAGATTACAAATGTTTTGCTATGTCACTGGGCAAGCAACAACAGATTGATTTAAGTTCAAAACTCCACTGGGGAATGCATTGCTGCACACATTAAAGCTGAGCTTCTGTTACCTTGTAGTTCATTGACTAATTCCTTCAATCAAGTCCATTTGGGGCTTTAACAGATTTCTAATATGTTTTAACGATGTTATTTTTATAGAAGACTTAGTGGAGTGATTCTCATACAAGAGTCCACATGAAAATCATCAAGGTTACTTGTTAAAAGTGAAGATTCTTGGGCTCTGTCCCCCAGAAAACTGATTCAATAGGTCTGATTGAGCCTTAGTACCCTGTACTTTAAATAATCAGTCCTGATGAGAAGAGTAGAGAACCAAGTTTTGAAAAGCACTATCTTAATACACAGATCTGTAGACAGAAAAATCTTTTGTTTTTGAGAATTAGCACTGTCTACCTTGACTTCAACCCTACAAGATTACTTTCATGTTATATTGTGGAATAGCGTCAGTGCTAGATAATACATAAGACAACTTTTAAACACAAAAATCCGAGGAGAAATTAAGGAATACCTAAAGGGCAACAACTCAAGAAAGTGAGAATTAAAAAGGTAGGTGAGGGGTGCTGGCCCAGTGGTGTAATGGTTAAGTTCATGTGCTCTGCTTTGGCGGCCTGGGGTTCACAGGTTTGGATCCTGGGTGCATCACTGATCAAGCAATGCTGTGGTGGTGTCCCAAATACAAAATAGAGGCAGATTGGCACAGATTTTAGCTCAGGGACAATCTTCCACAAGCAAAAAGAGGTAGGCTGGCAACAGATTTTAGCTCAGGGAAAATCATCCTCAACAAAAAGAAAAAAAGGTAGATGAGGAAACAAGGCCAGCTTTCACCTTGAAAGCATGTGCTAGACCAGTAAATTTTACACCCTCCATTTTTATACCCTCCAAGGACCACAAGGCACAGAAGGCAAAGACCAAGATCTGCCCAAGGTGGGAAATTTATTAGGAGACATCCCCATTATGCTACTATACCAAAGGGCTGTACTCTCAATGCAAGAGTGAATTGGAAGTAAACGTATTCTCACCCACAGCAGATTATGAGAAAAATTGCTGACTCACATTGGCCCTGGATTGTCAGGGGGAAAAAAACTACCTTAAGATTCATAACCACACTGTACTTCTCACATGGATTTTCAGCCCAAATTCATGCTCCCTGTATAGTTTGAAAAACCTCAAACTGAGTGTTTTTAAAAATCAGGTCCTGGGGTTAATCCAAAAAGAGGATATAACATTTGTAAATGTTTATGAACCCAACACAGGAGCACCTGAACATATAAAGCAAATATTATCAGACCTAAGGTAAGAAACAGACAGCAATACAGTAATAATAGAGAACTTTAATACCTCACTTTCAACAATGGATAGATCATCCAGACAGAAAATCAATGAGGAAACATTGTCGTAAGTGATACATTTGACTTACGTGACTTAGACACACGCAGAACATTATATCCAAAGCAATAGAATACACATCCTTCTCAAGCACACGGAACATTCTCCAGGATAGATCACACGTGAGGCAACAAAACAAGTCCTTATACATATAAGAAGATTGACATTGTATCAAGCATCTTTTACAATCACAGTGGTATGAAACTAAAAATCAATTACAGGAAGAAAACTGGAAAATTCATAAATATGTGGATATTAAACACCATGCTACTGAACAAATATGGGTCAAAGAAGAAATCAAGATAAACCAAAAAATACTTTGAGATAAATTAAAATACAATATACCAAAACTTATCATGTGCAGCAAAACAATTCTAAGAGAGATGTTCATAAATGCCTACATCAAGAAACAAGAAAGAGGACATCAGCAACATGGTGGAGTGAGCTGTTCCCTTTATCTCTCCCCCTTTTGAACTACAACTAAATGGACATTCACTGACCAACGGAGGAAGCCCACAAAGCGCAACAAGATGCCTGAGAGACACACGCAGCTATACATCTGAGGGTAGATGGAGTGCCCCCCTGGGAAGTGGCAGAGATAAGTGAGCACACCCTGCTCTGCTCTGGTAGCCCTGTGCACGCACACGAACGCTTTCCAACCTGGTGCAAGCACCTGGAAAGAGGGAACATGCAGCAGGGTGACCATAAGAGGAGGAGGCGGTAACGCTTAGCCAGCGCTCATGGTCACACTCCCGTCAGAGAGAGGGAGCCCACTGTGCCCCTGTGCCTTAAAGGAGCAGCCATAGCTTGGGTTACAGCAAGGAACCCTGCCCACCAAGTACAGTGGCCTGTGGACTGTGGATTATAAACAGGGACCTCAGCAGATATCTGCACTGGGCAAACACTTCCCAGGCACACACAAACACTCACAGGGCAGCTGCGCTCGCAAAGAGGGAACAGGTCCAGGTGGCTGTGGCAATAGGTGCGGCAACTTTGAACCCAAAACACTGCCTGTGAAGGAACCACAGCAGATTTCTGTGATGGGGCAAACACTTCCCAGGCACGCACGAGCGCTCACAGTGCAGCTGTGCTGCCAAAGAGGGAACAGGTCCAGACAGCTGCAGGAATAGGCACAGCAGCTTTGAGTCCACTTTATGGTGGGGAGAGGGAACTCAGAGTGCCCCTGAGGCACCAAATAGGGACCCTAGCCTAGAGAGGAAGCCCTGCCCAACAAGGACAGTCCACACAAGTGCCTGAACACATTCTAGGCTGGGGCAAGCACCAATAATACCCTGACAGCTTCCAGCAGACAGGGTGGGGCCAGAAACACTCCTCTGGCTCCCCTCTAGCAGTAACAGGGGGAACCTACCTCCTAAGAATACCAGAAATGCCCCAACAAAAGATTAGTTCATCAAACACCATGAGAAACTGCAGCAACAATTCAGACCAGAAGGAAAATGACAATTCTCCAGAAACCAACTCTATAGACACAGAAATATACAACATAAATGACAGAGAATACAAAATAGCCAGCATAAGGAAACTCAACGTTTTGCAAGAAAACACAGAAAGACAATTCAAGGTGCTCAGCAATAAAGTGAATCTCTTCACCAAAGAGATGGAAACTACAGAAAAAAAAAAACCACTAAGCAGAAATTCTGGATATGAAAAACAAAATTAATGAAATAAATAATAATCCAGAATCATTAAGAAATAGAATGGATCTTATGGAGGAAAGAATTAGTCTTCTTGAGGATAAAAATGTAGAAATTGTACAGGTGGAGAAGGAGACAGAACTAAGATTTTTTTTAAAAAATGAAGAAATTCTTCAAGAAATATCCAACTGAATTAGGAAAAGCAACATAAGGGCTATAGGTATTCAAGAGGAAGAAGTGAGGGAGAAAGGAGCAGAGAGCTTGTCCAAAGAAATAATTGTTAAGAACTTCCCAAACTTGGGGATGGTTTCAGGTTTACAGATAAGTGAAGCTAACCAAGTGCCAAACTTTATCAATGCTAAAAGACTCTCTCCAAGGCATATAACAGTAAAAATAGCAAAAGACTGGGATAAAGAAAGAATATTAGGAGCAGCAAGGCAGAAGAAAATAACCTACAAAAGAAACCCTATCAGGCTTTTGGCAGATTTCTCAGCAGAAACCTTACAGGTTAGGAGAGAATGGAATGATATATTTAAAATAGTGAAAGACAAGAACTTTCAGCCAAGAATCCTCTATCCAGTGAAACTTTCCTTCAGATACGATGGAGAAATAAAAGCTTTCCCAGATCAATGAAAAAGGATCAAAGAATCTAAGAGCTGATTCTTTGAGAAGGTAAACAAAATTGACAAACCCGTAGCCAGACTCACCAAGAAATAAAGAGAGAAGGCCCAAATAAATAAAATTATAAATAAAAGAGGAGAAATCACAACAGATACTGCAAAAATACAAAGGATTATAAGAAAATACTATGAAAACTATGTGCCCACAAATTTGATAACCCAGAAGGAATGGATGAATTCCTAGACTCATACAACCTCCCAAAACTGAATCAAGAAGAAACAGAGAATCTGAACAGACCAATCACAAGTACAGAGATTGAAGCAGTAATCAAACTATTACAAAAAATTGAAGAAGATGGAACACTTCCTAACACATTGTATGAGGCCAACATTACCCTGATACCAAAACCAGACAAGGACAACATGAAGAAGGAAAATTACAAGACAATATGACTGATGAACTAAGATGCAAAAATCCTCAACAAAATATTGGCAAACCAAATACAGCAATGTATTAAAAGAATCATATACTACAATCAAATGGGATTCATTGCAGGGATTCAGGGATGCAGGAATGGCTCAACATCCACAAATCAACTAATGTGATGCATCACATTAACAAACTGAGGTTAAGAATCACATGTTCATCTCACTAGATGCATAGAAAGCATTTGACAAGATCCAACATCCATTTATGATAAAAACTCTCATTAAAATGGGTACTGAATGAAAGCACCTCAACATAATAAAGGCCATATACGACAAACCCTCAGCCAATATCATACTTAACGGAAAAAACTGAAAGCCATCCCTCTGAGAACAGGAACAAGACAAGGGTGCCCACTCTCATCACTCCTATTTGACATAGTACTGGAGGTGTTGGCCAGAGCAATTAGGCAAGAAAAAGAAATAAAAGGAATCCAAATTGGAAAGGAAGAAGTGAAACTTTTGCTATTTACAGATGATACAATTCTATATATAGAAAAACCCTAAAGAATCCACCAGAAAACAATTATAAATAATCAACAACTACAGCAAAGTTGCAGGGTACAAAATCAATTTTAAAAAATCAGTTGCAATCCTATGCACTAACAATGAACTAGCAGAAAGAGAATTCAAGAATACAATCCCAGTTATAATCACAACAAAAAGAATAAAATACCCAGGAATAAACATAACCAAAGAGGTGAAAGACCTGTACACTTAAAACTATAAGTCACTATTGAAAGAAATTGAGGAAGACATAAAAAGTGGAAAGATATATCATGTTCATGGGTTGGAAGAATAAACATAGTCAAAATGTCCATACTACCCAAAGCAATCTACAGATTCAATGCAATCCCAATCAGAACCCCAATGACATTCTTCACAGAAATAGAACAAAGAATCCAAAAATTTATATGGAACAACAAAAGACCCCAAATAGCCAAAGCAATACTGACAAAAAAAGAGAACAAAGCTGGAGGCATCACAATCCCTGACTTCAAAACATACTACAAAGCAATAGTAATCAAAACAGCATGATACTGGCACAAAAGCAGACAAACAGATCGATGGATCAGAATTGAAAGCCCAGAAATAAAACCACGCATCTATGGACAGCTAATCTTTGACAAAGGAGCCAAGGACATGCAATGGAGAAAGGAAAGTCTCTTCAATAAATGGTGTTGGGAAAACTGGACAGCCACATGCAAAAGAATGAAAGCAGACCATTATCTTACACCATACACAAAAATTAACTGCAAATTGATTAAAGATTTGAATGTAAGAACTTAAACCATAAAACTCCTAGAAGAAAATATAGGCAGTACACTCTGACATTGGTCTTAGCCACAGCTTTTCGAATACTGTGTCTTCTTAAGTAATGGAAACAAAAGAAAAAGTTAACAAATGGGACTACATCAGACTAAAAAGCTTCTACAAAGCAAAGGAAACCATCAACAAAATGGTAAGACAACCCACCAACTGGGAGAAAACATTTGCAAATCATTTATCAGATAAGAGGTAGACATCCAAAGTATATAAAGAACTCACACAACTCCACAACAACAAAAAAATCAACCCAATCAAAAAATGGGCAGAGGATATGAACAGACATTTTTCAACGGAAGATATACAGGTGGCCAACAGGCACATGAAAAGATGCTTAACATCACTAATTATTAGGGAAATGCAAATCAAAAACTACAATGAGATATCACCTTACACCAGTCAGAATGGCTGTAACTACCAGGACCGAAAACAACAAACGTTAGAAGGGATGTGAAGAAAAGGGAACCCTCACACACTGCTGATGGGAATGCAAACTGGTGTGGCCACTATGGAAAACAGTATGCAGATTCCTCAAAAAACTAAAAAATAGAAATAACCATATGGCCCAGCTATCCCACTACCAGGTACCTACCAAAACAACTTGAAATCAACAATCCAAAGTAACATATATACCCCTATGTTCATTGCAGCATTGTTCGCAATAGCCAAGACATGGAAACAATCCAAGTGCCCATCGACCGAGGGTTAGACAAAGATGATGTGGTATATATATACAATGGAATACTACTCAGCCATAAAAAAGACAAAATCATCCCATTTGCAACAACATGGATGGACCTGGAGGGTATTATGTTAAGTGAAATAAGCCAGACTGAGAAGGACAAACACCATATGATTTCACTTATATGTGGAACATAAACAAACACATGGACAAAGAAAATAGTTCAGTGGTTACTAGGGGAATGGGGGTAGATGGTGGGCATGAGGAGTGAAGGGGACTACTTATGTGGTGACAGACAAGAAATAATGTACAACTGAAATTTCAAAATGATGTAAACTATTATGTATCTCAATTAAAAAAAGAAACAAGAAGGATCTCAAATAAACAACAGAACTTTACACCTCAAAGAACTAGAAGAAGAAAAAGTGAAGCACAAAGTTAGTCAAAGGAATGAAATAATAAAGATCAGAGTGAAAATAAATGAAATAGAGACTAAAAAGACAATAGAAAAGATCCGTGAAAAAAGATCAAGAACTGTTTTTTTTAATAGATAAAAAAAACTGACAAACCTTTAGACTCACAAGAAAAAGAGAGATTATTTATAACCAAATTAATTAAACTAGAAAGGAAAGAGGAGATGTTACAACTGATGCCACAGAAATACAAAGGATCATAAGGATATATACCAACAAATTGGACATTGGATAAATTCCTAGAAACACACAACCCACCAAGACTGAATTATGAAGAAATAGAAAATCTGAACAGACTGAATACTAGTAAGGAGATTGGATTAGTAATCAAAAACCTCCCAACAAACAAAAGTCCAGGACCAGATGGCTTCACTGGTAAATTCTATCAAACATTTAAAAAAGAATTAATACCAATTATTTTCAAATTCTCTCAAAAAGTGAAAGAAGAAGGAATACTTCTAAACTCATATTATGGGGCCAGGATTACCCTGATACCAAAACCAGACCAGAACACCACAAGAAAATAAAATTACAGACCAATATCCCTGATGAACATACATGCAAAAAATCTCAAAAAAATATTAGGAAAACAAATTCAACAACACATTAAAAGGAACATACAGCATGATCAACTGGAATTTATTCTAGGGGTGCAAAGATGGTTCAACATGTGCAAATCAATCAATGTGATATACCACATTAACAAGATGAAGGACAAAAATCATATAATCATCTCAATAGATGCAGAAGAAAAGCATTTGACAAAATTCAACATCCATTTATGATGGAAACTCTCAACAAAGTGGATATAGAGGAAAGATACCTCAACATAATAAAGGCCATATATGACAAGACAACAATCAACATCATATTCAGTGGTGAAAAACGGAAAGCTTTTCCTCTAAGATCAGAAACGAAACAAAGATGCCCACTCTCACCACTTTTATTCAACATAGTATTGGAAGTCCTAGCCAGAGCAATTAGGCAAGATAAAGAAATAAAAGGCAACCAAATCAGAAAGGAAAAAGTAAAACTGTTTCTATTTACAGATGACATGATTTTATAGGATAGAAAACCCTAAAAATTAAACCAATAAACTATTAGAACTAATCAACAAATTCAGTAAAGTTGCAGGAAACAAAAATAATATACAAAAAATCTGTTATATTTCTATATGCTAATAAAGAACAAGTGGAAAGAGAAATTAAGAAAACAATCTCATTTACAATTGCATCAAAAAGAATAAAACATCTCAAAATAAATTTAACCAAGGAAGTGAAAGACCTGTACACTAAAAACTATAAGACACTGATGAAATAAATTGAAGAAGATGCAAATAAAGGAAAAGATTTTTTGTGCTCATGCATTGGAAGAATTAATATCATTAAAATGTCCATGCTACCCAAAGCAACCTATAAATTCAATGCAATCTCTATCAAAATTCCAATGGCATTTTTCACAGAAACGGAACAATCAATCCTAAAATTTCTATGAACCACAGAAGACCATGAATAACCAGAAAAATCTTAAGAAAAAAGAACAAAGCTGGAGGCATCATGTTCCCTGATTTCAAACTATATTGCAAAGCTATAGCAATCAAAATAGTGTGGTACTGGCAGAAAAACAGACATATAGATCAACGGAACAGAATAGATACCCCAGAAATAAACCCATGCATGTAAGGTCAATTCATTTACCACAAAGGAGGCAAGAATATACAGTGAAGAATGCACAGTCTCTTCAATAAATTGTCTTGAGAAAATTGGATAGCAACATATGAAAGAATGAAACTAGAACACTATCTTACACCACATACAAAAATTAACTCAAAGTGGATTAAAGACTTGAATGTAAGACCTGAAACCATAAAACTCCTAGAAGAAAACATAGGTGATAAGCTCCTTTGACATCAGTCTTGTCAATAATTTTTTGGATTTGACACCATGGGTAAAGGCAAGAAAAGCAAAAATCAACAAGTGCGACTACATCAAACTAAAAAGCTTCTGCACAGAAAGGAAACCATCAATAAGATAAAAAGGCAACCTACCAAATGAAAAAATATTTGTAAATCATATATCTGACAAGGGGTTAATATCCAAAATATATTTTAAAAAATTCATACAGCTCAGTAGCAAACAAACAAAAAACCCAAAAAACCTAAAAATCTGATTTAAAAAAAGGGCAGAGTCTGAATAGAAATTTTTCAAAAGAAGACATACAAATAGCCAACAAGTACATGAAAAGGTGCTCAACATCACTAGTCATCAGGGAAATTTGAATTAAAACCACAGTGTGATATCACCTGATACCTGTTGGAATGGGTATAATCAAAAAGACAATAACAAGTGTTGGTGAGGATGTGGATAAAAGGGAACCCTTGTTCACTGTTGGTGGGAATGTAAATTGGTGCAGCCACTATGGAAAACAGCATAGAGATTCCTTAGAAAGTTAGAAATAGAACTACCATATGATCCAGCAATTCCTCTCTTGGGTATTTATTGGAAGGAAACAAAAACACTAATTCAATAAGATATCTGCACCCCCATGTTCACTGCAGCATTATTCACAATAGCCAAGACATAGAAGCAACCTAAGTGCCCATCAATGGATGAATGAATAAAGAAAATGTGGTGTGTATATATACAATGGAATATTATTCAGCCACTAAAAAGAAGGAAATCTTGCCATTTGAGACACAGATGGACCCTGAGGGCATTATGCTAATTGAAAGAAGTCAGACAAATACAGATACCATATCATCTCACTTATATGTGGAATCTAAAAAAAACACCAAACTCATAGACTCAGAGAACAGATTAGTGATTGCCAGAGGTAAGGGGATGGTGAAATGGGTGAAAATGGTCAAAAGGTACAAACTTAAGTTATACACTAAATGAGTCCTGGTGATGTAATGTATAAAACGGTGACTATAGTTAATAATACTGTATTGTATATTTGAAAGTTGCTAAGAGAGTAGATCTTAAAAGTTCTCACCATAAGAAAAAAAATTTGTAACTATGTATGGTGATGAATGGTAACTAGACTTATTGTGGTGATCATTTCACAACATGTACAAATATTGAAGCATTACATTGTACACCTCAAACTAATATAATGATAAATGTCAATTATATCTAAAAAAAAATCAGGTTCTGAGTTAATAGTGCCTTCAGGCAAGTGACATATACAAACTCTTCCTGGAGAAAACCACTTTCAATGGAGTACTTGACTTGAAGAATTTCCACAGATAAAATTCAAACAATTATGAGGTCACAAATAAAAATGTTATTTAATACCATGGAAACAAGTCTCCATGAGCTAGATACAGGAAAAACGATGCTCAGCAGAATCAGATCCACAAAGAATTCTGAAATTGGAATTATTAGGCAAATATAAAAGCATTTATGTAATAGGTTTAAAGAATAAAATTTTATATCACCAAGGTTTAGAAAATTTAAAAATACGATAATTGCAATTTAAAGGTCTGTGTTGGGCATCTCAGCAGATGAGATACAGATGAAGAGAGAATTATAGAATGGAAAATAAATCTGAAGAAATTATGTAGAATGAGGTGTCAAGAACAAGAGATAGAAAACTTGAAAGAAAGATTAAGAGAAAGGAAAAAAATATTAAGAAGGTTTAACAAATGTCTAATTGGAATTCCAGAAGAAGTAACAAAGAGATAGAGTCAGAGGCAGTCTTTAAAGTGATAATAGCTGAGAATTTTGTAAAACTTATAAAAATCCTCAGATTCAAGAATCCCAAAGAATCTCAAGCAGGATAAATAAAAAGACAAATCATGGTAAAATTGCAAGATACCATAGGTCAAAAGTAAGCAAGCTTTTCCTGAATAGGATCAGTTAGTAAAAATTTTAGTTTTTGCAGGCCACACTCTTGGTGTTACCCCTATTCAATTCTGCTGTTGTAGAGTGAAAGCAGCTACAATATGTAAATGAGTGATCAAGGCTTTATTCCAATAAAACTTTATTTACTAAAACCATTGGTGGGTCAGATTTGGTATGTGGGGTGAAGTTTGTTGACTCCTGACATAGACAAAAAAAGAAAACCTTAAAAGCAACTAAAGAGGGTAGACAGATTACCTAAAAAGAAATGACAAATAGATTTGTATTTGACTTCTCAATAACAAAAATGAAGACAGTGGAATAATATCCTCAGTGTGCAGAGAGAAAAACCACCAACCTAAAATTGAGTCAATCAAAATAGCTTTCACAGATGGAAAGAGGAAGAAAGTAATTTCTTAAAAACAAAAACTGAAGTTAACCACAAACACACCCCTACTTCAGAAACAAATTCTGAAGGATATATTTCAATCCCCAGGAAAGTGATCCCAGATGAAAGGTCTTAAAAAAAAAAAAAAAAGAAATGATGAGAAGGAAAATGGAGAAAAATAGATGAGCACCATGGCAAGATCTGCTTTATGGCCCAGAATATAATCTATCTTAACGAAATTTCCTTGGGAAATTGAAAAGAATCTGTATTCTGCTCTTATTAGGTGGAGTATTCTATAAATGCCAATTTGGTCACATCTTTGGTCATTGTATTATCTATTGCTGCATAACAAATTACCCCAAAAGAACAAACATTTATTATTTCACAAAGTTTCTGAGAGTTGGGAATCTGGGCGTAGCTTAGCTAGGTAGTTCTGGCTCAGTATCTCTCCTGGGGTTGTAGCCAAGTTGTTGCCCAGGGCTGCAGTCTCTGAAGACTTGACTAGAGCTAAAGCCATTTGTATGCTCTGTCACATGGCTATTGGCAGGAGGCCTTAGTTCCTTGCCATGCAGTCCCTTTTATAGGGCTCTTCAAACAATGGCTTCCCCCAGAGTGAGTAATCCAAGAGAGAGAGAACATGAGCATGCAAGATATAAGCCACAGTCTTTAATAAGCCAGTCTTAGAAGTGACATACCATCACCTCTGCCATGTGATACAGGTCTCTCAGATCAGCACTGGTAAAATGTGGAGGGGCTTACACATAGGTATGAATACTAGAAGGTGGGGATCAAATCCCACAATTGTGTTGTTGAAGGTTCTATATCCTTACTGATTTTGTTTGGTCTACTTGTTCTATCAATTACTGAGAGAAGAATGTTGACATTTCCAATTAAAATTGTGAACATGTCTATTTCTCCTTTCAGTTCTATCATTTTGCTTTATGTATTTTGGAGCTGTTTTTAGATGCATACACATTTAGGACTATTACTTCTCTTTAAGGTACTGGCCCCTTTATCATTATAGAAAGATTTTCTTTATCCCTAGTGAAATCCCTGGCTTAGAAATTGACTTTGTCTGATATTAGCATAATCATTCCAGCTTTCTTTTGTTTATTGTTCTCATCCATTTACTTTTATCTTATATATGTCTTGACATTTAGAGTGGGGTCACCCGCATTCCTTTGCTTGTGATCCCCGCACCCCATTTTCAAAGCCAGCAACAGTAGGCAGAGTCTTTCTCATGCTGCTGTTTCTGCAGTTCTCTGCAGCCAAAAACCACGTTTAAGGACTTATGTGATTACATTGGGTACATCTGGATAATCCAGGATAAATCTCCCTATCTCAAGGCTCTCAACCTTGAGGACCTTCATCTCTTCACAGAGCTCTCTGTGTGACTGGTACTGTCACCTTTTGATCTTTCTGAGGTATTAACAAAAGATCATACAGCCACACCCTTGGTTTACCTGCATCCAAAATTCAACAACCTCAGCTGTATGAAGGACTTAAGAAAGTTATAATTTTGCAGATTATCTAAATTTTCCTCATCAGGATAGGAATGATGTGCTCGCGCAACTTTCTGCATCCTAAGCAGCGGTGGAAACTCTAATATTTAACAAGAACTTTTTTAAACAAACAGGAAAAAAAATGAACGACATTATTGATAGTGAGGTGAGCCAGGGTAAGTGCTAATCACATAAGTGAGAAGATGGTTACGAGACATCTAAACACATAAGGAAAAAAGATAAGACCTGTGACTTTTCTACTTTTGATTAATTTTTTTTAAAAGCTAATATACAAAGATATGATTTCTGGTTAAACCAACCCCTTGCCCTCACAAAGACTAGTATATTCAATACCATCTGGCAAGCATGATAAATGGTCTCTGGAGTACCCTTCCCTCCACTGACCTTCATTACAGGAGTTAGCGCAATATGATCATAGATTAGCACATCCTTCTCCTTCCCTTGTTATGGAGACTGCCCCCATCCTAAAGCTGGGGACAAGGTGACTCCAGCATTTACAATAAAGGACAATATGTGTTGGCAGCTCACAAAATCTCCCCTAAAGTCTGGGGACCAAAGAAAATATCTTCCCTGAATCCTGATTCTTGCCCCTAAAAGAAGACAAAACATAACTTTCTAGCCCGTTACTCTAAAGGGCAGATATTTGTTTCTGTCACAGAAATAAAGAGTTAGAAGAAACCCCAAATGTAGCTCCTTGCTCCAAACAAAGCCAACATAAATTGGTTTGTGAAGTATCTCTCAAGACTGGGAACAGCACTTTCTATACATATATAAATAGCAAATTTATTCCTCATTTAATTCTGGGCTGCGTCTATGTGTGAGAAGAATTATTCATTTTGTGGGGTATTTTTCTGTTATTTTTTCCAGATATTTAATGAAAATAACTAAAACTTATTAAAGGATTATAATTATTACATAACTTCAAGTCATTTTGACATGGCGGGCACATTTTTTCTTTTAGAACTTCTGACACACTGTTGGGTCAAGGCAAGGAACAAAGAAATAACATCAAAAATTAAAGAGGGAGTTTAATCTCTGCTAAGCACACCCCTCTCCTGCAAGTCACAATCAGGGGCCCAGCTGGCCTGCCACTAATAAATGGTTCTCCCTCACTGGTGTGGAAACTTTTTGTTTCCTCTGCATTTATGCTTCTGGGGAAATTTTCTAGAATGGTCCTCTCAGAAGTCCTGAGGGATACATGGTCTTGTGCAGTGTGTGTTTACAAAACTGAGGCCAGTCAAGGATGAGGGTATGTGAGGTCACTTGGGTCTGTGCATGGCAATAATTTGGAGGATGTGTCTTTGGTTCCACGGTTGTACCTGTTTAAGTCTGGCCTTGCATGGAGTTCCAGAGAAGCAAAAACCAAAAAGGCAGTCAGAAGAAGATCCAAAAAGAGCATTCTATCCCTGTGCCACCATGAAGGGTTTGCCAGCTGCTGCCCAGGGTATGCTGGTTTAACTGCTCAGCTCCCTACAACAGACATGTGTGGTCCAGTGCTGTGGAAAGCATGTATCCCATGTAGATGAGTAAAAGCCGGGTGCTTGCACTGCCTGCTCTATGCTGGGCACTGTGCTGAGGTCTAGATGTATATGAACTGTAATTCTAACACAATCCAGCAAGACTCACGTTGTGTCCGCATTGGACAAACACAGAGACCAACTCCTAGAGGTTCAGTAACTTGTACAAGATCACACAGCTAGTAAGTGGCAAAACAAGGATTCAACTCCATTGAAGCCTTGCCTCCTTTCAGGGCCCCAACTGCCCCAAACCTGAAGAAGTACATTTCCACTCGCACCCCAGGATGCACTCTATCTGACAGGGAGAACAGCAGCATACAATCCTGTATGAGCCTCCCTGGGCAGTTCAGATGTTGCCTGGGACATTTTTTGGGTCTCCAATTATGTAGTCTTCATCTGTCCTGTTTGAGACACTCTGTCAAACAGTTGACGTTTCTTCAGAAGATGTAAAATGCTAGCTTTGTCCAAAGCCTCAATTAAGAAATGAAGTTTAAACACTTTACCCAAGGTCACCCTGCTTTTGGTGAAAGAGTCGCTCTGGGGACACAAGGCTCCTGAGCTCTCTAATGCAGCTCTTTTAGGATGTAGGCAGCCTGATCTGAGGACACAGCCAGGAGCCTCAAGCTTTGGGCTGACTCCTGCAGAATGTCAACTGTCTATACCCAATTGAGTTAGAAAAAAAATCTCCCTTCAAACTGGAGACATTGCATAGTCCCAACTTTGAACTTCTTTGCTGTAGTAGAGCCACCTAAGAGACTTGAGGAGAGCCAGTGCCTGCTAAAACTGAATTCTATGTTCCTCCCTTCGTATGATGCATGGACGTGTTAGCAGGCACCCACCTTCACAGCATGCACCAAAAATCAGGTGGTGACTTGAAGAATGCCCCTCCCAGCTTCTCCATCTACCTGAAACCTACCCCTTCTTCAAGGCCTTGGTCAAGTTCTGTCCCCACTGATGTCTTCCTTGACTAGCTAGGCCTTTTCAGTGATTCCTCCCTCCTCTGAAACCCTCATTATGGCTACTACCCATTGGCAATACATCAGGCCCTTCTGTTGTTGTGAAGGCTCTTTTCTTGTTGCCTGAAGCTACTATTTGGTCAGATGCATCACTTTCTCCATGAGGGTCATGTTTTATACATGTTTGGTCCCCATGGTTCCTAACACACAGCTCTCACTGGTAGAAGCTTATTTGTTAGATCCTCACCATTTTCCTTGGGCACCTAACCCAATTCAATATCTGCCAAATGTCAGGTCTAAGAAGAGAGGCAAACAATTTAGTGAGGCTTTGGTATGGCTCCCACCATCCATGGAGTCAGTTATATCCTTAGAGCTAGTGCTTGGGCAAGGACTTGGTAGTTCTGTAGCATGGTGAAGGGTACGGGTGAGGACACTCATCAGTTGTTTGGGGTAAATTCCGTCTTTGCTTCTCTCTGCCTGCACAGCTTTGAGTAAGACCTCACTTTCGTTTCCTCATGTCTAGACTGTCGATACCAACGGTAGCCTCCTAATAGGCCTTTCAAGAGGGCTAATGGAGATAATACACGGAAGTGACCTGTACAGAGAGTGCTCAATAAATGTAAGCTATTTTGATTTTCCTTCCTTGAACTTACCATCGTTTGCTATTGACTATTCATTTACATGATTATTTGACTAATAACTGTCTTTTCTACTAGAAGACATGCTTGGCGAAACCAGAAGCTCTGTCTGTTTTGCTCACCTCTGTACCTCAAAGACTCCCAGCACACTATCTGGCACATAATAGATAATTGGTAAATATTTGGTGAATGTGTGAGTGAATAGAAGACACTTAATATGTGTTTTTTGGATTATAAAAGGACAAGGTGCTCTGGAAGTGCTCCTAGTATTGTAACCTGGGGGCTGGTTACATCCACAAGGCAATACACATACATTTAAAACTGTAGGTTTTATTATTATTCAGGTGTGGCAAGTTCAACAGTTCAGGAGACACCTGCCATTGAAGAGACAGTTTGTTACTCACAGCTCCCAAGAGGAGGGGTCATGCCATGCCATGGGGGGAGGGCCACTTTGGGAGGTACCCAGGTTGGTTTGGAGGCAGAGGGAGGGGGGAAAGTGTGGAGCTGAGTCTTTACTGTGGTTTCTCTGGGAAGGAACTGATGAGGCAAGATAAACAGGCTCAGGATTGGCTGGTTTGAGTAATTTCAAGGCTCTGGGGCATAGGGGCTGTCCCTGCTTGTCTGGTACCTGCCCTGCATGATTAGGGCAGGGGTATAGTGATCCCAAATGAAAGCCCCATAAAGGAGGTGGTTGGGATGTAGGTTCTGGATTAGTTGGTTTGTGTATAAAGGTGGCTAGAAGGCAAGTTGTTTACTATCTCTAGGAATTGGCTAACACTGTGAGGGGTAGTCCCTCCAGGGTCAGCAAGGCCTCAAGATGTCGAAGAGTCAGAATTACAAAAAATAAAAAGGCACAGTTAATACAACACATAATCTGGACATCTTCCTTCATGTATGTTATATGTCAATAAAAAGCGTGCACAACAAAGTACTTACATAAAACTATGTTTTTAAAGCCACTCTGACATTCTGAGAGAGGACACTTGATTTCTCAGGATGCCAGATGGGCAGACAAGGGCTACAATTTCAAGAGACAAGAGAAGAGAGCCCTCTTCAAGGGCTGGTGACTGAGGCCAAGGATTGGTCCTATAGGAAGCTTCTCCTTCCTCATCATGGGGAGGGGACCACTCTGTTGACCCCTAATAAAGCTCTGCTCTCCATGCCCAACCCTCTATTCCACTCACTGTCATCTTCCTAAGCTTCCTATTTTGAAGAGCTTCATCTAGAAATATGTACTTAGCTAAGGGTGTTGCCTTAAAGCTGTGCTGCCTTCTCTGAAGGATGCTCTTCCCATCCAAGACCTCTGGTCTCCAGAGGTCTGAGCCAAGGGTGGACCTTCTTTCAGTTGGATGGCCTTTCATACATGCCTTACTTGTGGTCAAGTCCAGCAAGTACATTGCTGTGTAGTGTTGAGGAGCACCAATTTTGGACCCATGCAGCCAAGGCTGAAGTCTTGGTTCCGCTGCATGACCTTAGTTCGGTTTATCAACCACACCATGCCTGAGCTTCCTCATTTGTAAAATGCAAATTAGAATGTTAAAATTAATAAGGCCTGCCTCATAGGTTACTGTGAGTATTAAAGGAGTTACTATACCTAGAACATGTTGAGAATATGGAAAGTATTATATAAATATTTGTTCTTTGTATACTTTATTGTACTGCCCAGTAATCAGGCAGAAATGACTATCAGGTCAAAAGATGGTTATAATTATGATTAATTTTACACAAGCAGATCAGCTTCTTCGTTTTTCTTTCTTCTGCCTCAAACATTCATTGTGCGACCCTTAGTAAGCCCACACTAAGTGCCAGGACCTGAGCTACTCTCTGGAGGAGATGTCTAAGTCAATTATGTCAGTAGAAGAATAGCAATCATTTGTTAAATGTTTACTAAATGTCAGATGGCATGTTAAACACTTGGCGCAAATGAACTAACTTAATCCTTGCCACATCATTACAGGATGAATATTAGTCCTGTTTTATACAAGGAAAACAAGGCTTGGAGAGGTGTGATACTTGGCCACTTCCCCAGAAACACATGGCAGAGGGGGGATGCAAGCCCTGTCTGTCTGACAGCTGACCTGTGAGCACACCGTGCACAGGGCTTTCTGTGATGGAAATCAACCCAGTGAACTTTACCCAGATCGGGGAGGAGAGCACCTACAACGTTTCCAGGAAACATGACTCCTGAACTGAGTTCTGAAGGATATGTAGGAGTTATCCTGGCAAGGGGCTAGTTAGAATGAAGACAATCTGAGCGGAGAAAAAAATGTGCACAGAGTGGAAGTACAGGACAGGTGCATTCCTGGAAGACCCCAATGTATCTGTGAGATGTAAGAGATGGTGCTGGAGAGGTGGAAGGGTGCAGGCTATTCTTTAGAAGATTGTAGAAAAGTCAAGAATTCATTCTCAGGGGCCAAATTCTGTCATTTGGTACATGCTGACCATTTGAAAAAACCAAAATTCCAACTACAAACACATGAGATAACTTCCCATCTCTTGTCTTTTCAGGCGCCAGGGTCAAATCTTCAAACTAAAGGCCTACCTCTGGCTTTAATGAAAAAACTCAAAGTGCTCTGTCCATGTAGGACCAGATGTTTATCAAATCCAGCTCCCTACCAAGAGGTAGGGTTATGTTGGGGACAAAGGGAGACAGAGAGTGAAGGCTGCTCTGGCCCTGTTCCCACTGCAGATTAATGCAGACATCACCATACCAACTCACCACCTGGCAGCCACTGCCCAGCAGCTGCAGTCTGTTAGCCTCAATGACATCTCCCTCCTCCTGGTCCCGATCAGTATGACTGGCAAAGGAGAGGAAGAGCTTGTGTCTGTGCTCAGCTGGGTGGTCTGGCTCGTGCTGCCTCTTCATCCAGCTCTGACCTCACTATCCACTTGGAGGCAACACAGCCCTACTTCCCAACAGGTTTTCAGCACTGGCTGTCCAGTGTTGCCCAAGGAACTTCTGATGCAGAGAGACTGGGTGAGCCATGCCTCTCTGGGTGTGTAAAGCACCCCCATGATTCGCAGGACAGCCAGAACTAAGATCACCACACCAATCCTTGTATTCTCCTCCAGCTGTCTTTCCAGTAGGTCTTTGATAGGACATATGGGAAAGAAGTTAGCCCCTTCCAGCTCCTGCTACCCAAATACAATTCTTCACGTATCTCAGGATAACACACTCTATGATTTTCAAAGTGTTTTCATATTCTTGTCTTGTTTGATCCTGTGTGAGAGGGAAGGCAGGCATCAAAACCCTACGCTGTGCTTAAAGCCACTGGTGCTTCAAGTCAGCAGCCAATAAGAGGCAGAGTTGGAAGTGGGCATCTTGTCTCCCTGGCTCCTGGTCTGGTACATTTCCTAGCCTATCACATAGCCATTCATAGATTCTATTAGGATGGCTATGCTTTCAATTAATGACTGTCTCTGTATAGCAAGCAATTCAATGGCTAATCCACAGCTTATGTGGAACTGCCTATAAGTGGCCTGATCAACCACAGAGCCTTCTCCACCTCATAGGAGAAACCAGGGTCATTCCCTCTAAACCCTGGTCAGTGTAAAATGCCTTTGTGATAGCTGGGGAAAGGAACTCAGTGAAGTTGACAGAATCTCCTTCACTCTTATAGACTAGGTAAGAAAAGGGGGAAAAACCTGAGAGAAAATGTCAGCTGAAGGGCCTGGGGAGAAACTGATTTGGGACTGCTGGAATCAGGGGCAGTTTTGTTGAGGGATCAGAAACCCATACTTGCTAACTCAAGCAAAAGGTTTATTGTTTAAGATACAGAGAATCTAGCAGAACCCAACTGTAGGGAGTATAGCTAGGCCTTGAGGGAACAGAAGAATGAATGGCAACCCTTCTCTCTTTCTCTCTCTCTCCATGTCATCCCTCATCTTGGCTTCTCTTTGCATGCCTGCTCTCTTATCCTGCCTATATATTGGTTTCCCCAATTGCTCAAGGTTTCTATTCTCCCATAATTTCAGCCTGCTTATTGCTTTCTCTCACTAAACCTCAACATGATCCTTGGCTCTATCTGTACTCGGACCCTACAGCTAGCCAAATCAGCCCCTGGAATTGGATATGTTCCAATTCCAGATGCTGGAAGACAGGATCTAACTGCTCATCTAGGTTGGCAGGTCCCACCCCCAGTCTGCTCCTCTGATTCCAGGGGTTGAGTCACATAGGATGCTGCCTAGACCTACCCCTTTAGTAGAGACCAGTTCCTTAGAACTGAGCCTGGACAAGCACTCAGATGAGTCTGTGAAAGGAAGAAAGGCAAGGCCTCACTTCTAGAAGCCACTGAACAGTTTGTCAAGGGTGTTGGAACTTGGGTTAGAATGATGGACAACAATATGGGAAAGATCAGGACCAGAGTCTATTAGACACATTCTTACTGATGAAGTGGTTGTCTAGAACAGTGACTGTGTAATCACTTTTAATAGATGATTCATTAAAGCAGGGCAAAATGCCTCATTTCCCAACAAACTTTACTAGAAAAACAGCCCCACCAGATTCAATGAGAAGACAAGTCCGCTTTAGATAAAACTCTAAAATTTGGATAAGGAAGAAAATTCCTGAACAGGTACTCAGGAGACCTGGGTTTTAATTCAGGCTTTGCTATAAATTTTCAGCCTGGCAGTCCTTCCTTCTTCATCTAGCTAACTCCTAATTAATTTTCAAGACTCAGCTCCAGTAACTTTCTGCTCTGTGCTCCCATGGGACCCTCTACATAACCTTATCTTGGCAACTTCACGTTGTCCTGAAATTGCTTGCTTACCATCTATCCTTCTCACTAGATGTAAATTCCTCTAGCATGGAGCCTCTATATTATCCCCAGTTATATCCCAGTGCCTTCCATAGTACTTAACATACAGTAGGCCCTCAATAAATGTTTTTCCAACCAAACTGGTTTTACAACATGTTTATCTATGCTGCAAATAAAAGCACACACATTGCTGTCTGACTGAGAACATTGAGACTTCTTGTGATAGGGGAAAGGTCACCACTTGATGGACATTGCAGAGACCACGGGGACAGTGAGTACTCTAGAGCATGGCCAGCCTCACCTGGGACACTGGTGTTTCTACCTGTAATATTAGGAAGAAACTCCATGTCCCGGAACTGGAGATAATTATAGTGATACCACTACAGATTCTTGCCAAGGCATATTTTCTTATAAAAGGAAAGTCTGGGTGTAAAAATGAATAGCAGAGTGACATCAGCAAAATGGCGGAATAGGAAGCCCCAAGCTCTCATCCCTCCCACAGAAATATTAAAAAACAAGCAGAAACTGTCAGAACAAATTTTGTTAGGACTCTGGAAAACAGTCAAAAGTTTACAGCAACCAAATGAGAGCTGAATCAAGAACAAAGCACTTCAAAACTATAGGAAGGTTTTCTAGCTATTTTGCATGCCTTTCTCCCACACTTTATCCTGTGTGACAACAGTTTTAAAGTGGCCACAGTCTTAAAGCAGCAGTGGTCTTGAAGTGGCATTGGTCTTAAAGCAACAGCAAGCTTAAAGAGGCAACAGCCCAAGTTCCCAGTGTGAGACCATTTCTCTGGTTCCAGAAGGAGTAGAACACACTTTATTTGCAAATTACTGTGTACGTCAAATATGTCTGAGAAATGTCTTTTCTAGCCTGTCTGGAGGCTAACTGAAGCACTGATACAAAGCTCTTCTCTCTGCTTTGCCTAACTCAGAACTCAAGCCAAAAAAGCTCAAAAACATTGAAGCCTGAATTAACAATGTTCAGATGCCTGGGAAAAAAGATTACAGTCCAACATACTATAGACAACCTAAGACAAAAGCTGTAGAGAGCTTCTCGAGGAAATTAAGGCATTCAAAAGTAACCAAGGAATCTAGATAGACCCATGGATGCCTAAGGCAAGATGCGTTCTCAGAAAAGACCTCAGAAAACACTAAGCTTTCACCTTGGACTGATCTCCAGGACTAGAGCCAATTCGCAAAGAGTTTGAGAGCTCCTAGCATTCAAGGAATTCTCTGTCAAAACACCAACTGAATGGATGCTAAGGAACACAGACTTTAGTGACCACATCAACATGAATATAATATTTGAAATAATACTTTGGGAATGTCACTAAACTCACAGAATACTACAGGCCTTCAACAATCAAAAAAGCCAGTAAATCTTGGAGAAGGGGGAGAATCAGATTTCCAGAGTCACCATGTTATAATAGTCAAGTATCCAGTCTTCAGTGAAAAAATCATAAGACATACAAAGAAACATGAAAGTATGGCTTGGTTAAGGGAATAAAATTAATTGACTGAAACTATCACTAAGAAAGTCCAGAAATCAGACTTAGCACACAAAGATTTTTTAAATTGTCTAAAATATGATCAAACCACTAAAGGAAAACATGGATAAGGAACAAAAGGAAATCAGGAAAATAATGTATGAATAGGATGAGAATATCAATAAAGAGATATAAATTATAAAAACAAAGAAAACAAATTCTGAAACTGAAAAGTATAAGAAAAGAAATGAAAAATTCACTAGAGGGTTCAACAGTAGATTTGAGCAGACAAAAGAATCAGCAAATTTGAAGACAGGACAATTGAAATGATCAAGTTTGAGAAGCAGAAAGAAAAAAGAATGAAGTGAACAAAGCCTGAGGTACCTGTGGGATACCATCAAATATACTAATATACACATTATAGGAGTCCCAGAAGGAGAAGAGAGAACGAGGAACACAAAAAATATTTGAAGAAATAATGGCTGAAAACTTCCCAAATTTCATCACATACAGGAATCTACAAGTCCAAGAAACTCAACAAACACTAGTAGCATAAACACCAAGAGACCTATACTAGACACATTATAAGCAAACTGTCAAAAGACAAAGACAAAGAAAGAATATTAAAACCAAAAGAGAGAAGTGACTCCCTCTCAATCTAGCCCATAATCACACTAGAGAGTAACTCAAAGCCACAAGACAAAATAAAGGACACCAACAAAGGTAACCACATAGATAAATATAAAAGATGAGTAAAAAGAGAAGCCAAAATTATTGTAATTTAGGTATGGCTTATAAATTCTCTCTTTTTCCTATGTGATATAATAGGCAAGAGTATTAAACAATAGTTATAAATCTATGTTAATGGGCATAAAATGTACAAGGATGTAATTTGTGATAATAGTGATAAAAGGGGAGAGCAAAAGGTTTGTACACTATTGAAACTAAGTTGGTATTATTCAAATTAGGTTGTTATAAGTTTAAGGTGTTAACAGTAATCCCCAAGGAAACTACTAATAACTAAAAAATATACAGAAAAGGAAAGAAGACAAGAATCAAAATAGTACATTACACAAAATCAGCTAAATATCAAAAAAGCCAATAATGAATGAATTGAAGACAAAAGATATGACACACAGAAAACAAGTAGATAAGTGGCAGAACTAAATTCTTCTTTATCAGTGATCACATTAAATGTAAATGAATTAAACTCAGCTATTAAAAGGCAGATATTGGCAGATTAAATTTAAAAAAACAGGATCCATCTAAATGCTATCTACAAGACACTCACTTTAGAATACAAAGATGTTGAATGTAAAAATATTGTGGGTGAGGCCATCTTGTTATGCCAAATGACACTTTCCTAGTTAAAACCATTCTAGCACGTAATCATTATCAATTACTACACACTTTCATGATTTTCTGGCCCTGATCCTATACATACCCCTGCTGAGGGACTCTGATAGCTTTGTTCTTAACAATCTTAACAAACTTTCCCAAGGGATAAGAAGGCCTCCAGGAAGAAGGAACACCTGTAGGATATTCATCATCACTGACAGAAGAAAAGAACAATGAGAGACTCTGGAGTTCATCACGCCTGAAGGCCAACATCTCTAAATGCCCTCTTTACTGCCCATTTTCCCTATACAACTGCCTCAAGATTCTGTAATTCTTTAAGATGGATATATGAGACATTAGTCTGCTATCTTCCAGTTATGCTGGCTAATCAAAATAAAAGCTTCCTTCTCGGTCTCTAACTCGTGATTAATTAGCTCAGATCATGGTGAGCAGACTGAGCCCATTGCTAAGTAACAGGGTGGGAAAGGATATCCCATTCAAATAGTAATCAAAAGAGAGCTGAGGTGGCTATATATTATAGTCAGAAAAATAATTTTAAAAAAACTCATAAGAGACAAAGAAAGATATTACATACTGATAAAAAGTTAGATACAGGAATAAGATACAACAAATATAAACACAGAACTACCCAGCAAAAGAACCCAAAATATATGAAGAAAAAAATCTACAAACTTGAAGGAAGAAATAAACAGTTGTACAATAACATTTTGAGACTTCAATACTTTACCTTTAATAATGGTTAGAACAACCTAACAGAAGATCAATAAGGAAACAGAGGACTTGAACAAGAATTACATCTAACATATACAGAACACTCAATTCCCAAAACAGTAGAATATACATTCTTCTCAAGTGCACATGGAACATTCTTCAGGATAGATCATATGATAGGACATAAAACAAGCCTTAATAACTTTAAAATATTGAAATCATACAAAGTATCTTTTCCAGTCACAATGGAATGAAATCAATAGCACAGGGAAAACTGAGAAAAGATCACGAGTACGTGGAAATTAAACAACTTCTCTTAAATATCCAATGGATGAAACAAAAGTCACAGGGAAATCAGAAAATACATTGAGACAAATTAAAATGAAACACAACACACCAAAACACATGTGATGCAACAAAAGCAGTGATAGGATGGAAATTATTGCTCTAAAAGCTTATATTGAAAAAGAAGATCCTGGGAGTGATGTCAGCATCATGGCAGAGTGAGCTCTGACCTGAGACTCTCCTCCCTAAGACACAATGAAAAGGACACACATAAATCAACATAGGACATGCACACATCACAATAGACATGTGAGAGACCCACACAGACATAAGTCTGAAAGTGGAGGTGCTGGACCCTCTGGGAGCCAGTGGAAGGTGGTAAGGGGATCTCCTTTCCCTCCCCCAAGGCAGTGACCTAGAGCACAAGATGGCATGTGGCTCTGAGAAGGAAGGGGGGGGGAAGTCCTCCATGGGATTGCCTTCACTCTCCAAGTTGCTTCCCAGCCTGTGGGAAAGCTCCACAACAAGGAGGCAAAGCAATCACCAGGGCATATTCACCAAGCTGAGCACCCCAGGAAGGCAGAGAGCAAGTGCAGAGTGGGAGTGACCCAAGGATTGTACACATGAAAGAAAGCACCCCTCTACCTTCCTGGCACACCAGCTCAGCCGGTAGGCCAGAGCAAGGGACTCCCACCAGAGTGCCAGCACATACATGTGTAAAGAAGCAGCAGCCAGTGGGAAGACACAATCAGGCTCTGTGAGCAGAATTTCCAAAGGACAGGCACAGCTGTCAGAGATTGTGGTGGGCTCAGAATACACAGCTCCTGGCCCTCACCAGTGGTGGCAGGTGGAATCTGCAGCCAGGTACTACCACTATGCAAAGGCATAAATCCACTCCATCAAATAATATGAAGAGGTATAGTAATACTCAAGACCATAAGGAAAATGACAACCACCCAGAAATCAATCCTGCAGGCACAGACATTTGCAATCTAAATAACAGAGAATTCAAAGGAGCTATCAAAAAACTCACCAAATTACAAGAAAACTCAGAAGACAGTTCAATGAAATCAGGAATAAAATTAATGAACAGAGGCAATTCTTCACAAAAGAGATTGAAACTATACAGAAAACCAATCAGAAACGTTAGAGATGAAAAACACAATGAATGAGATAAAGAAAAACCTGGAGTCCTTAAATGGCAGAGCTGATATTATGGAGTAAAGAATCAGCAATTTAGAGGACAGAAATATAGAAATGCTTCAGATGGAGGAGGAGAGAGAACTAAGACTAAAAAGAAATGAAGGAATTCTCTAAGAAATATCTGACTCAATTAGGGAATGCAACATAAGGAATACAGGTAATCCAGAGGGAGAAGAAAGAGAGAAAGGAGCAGAGAGTTTTTTCAAAGAAATAATAGCAGAGGGCTGGCCCCGTGGCCGAGTGGTTAAGTTCGTGCGCTCCGCTGCAGGTGGCCCAGTGTTTCGTTAGTTCGAATCCTGGGCGCGGACATGGCACTGCTCATCGGACCACGCTGAGGCAGCGTCCCACATGCCACAACTAGAAGAACCCACAACGAAGAATACACAACTATGTACCGGGGGGCTTTGGGGAGAAAAAGGAAAAAATAAAATCTTTAAAAAAAAAAAAAAAAAAAAGAAATAATAGCAGAAAACTTCCCAAACGTGGGGAAGGAGCTGGAACTACAAGTAAAAGAAGATGATAGAACTCCTAATTATACCAATGTAAAAAGATCTTCCCCACGGCATATATTAGTAAAACTGGCAAAAGTCAATGACTAAGAAAAAACATGAAGGGCAGCAAGGCAGCAGAAACTAATGAACAAAGAAACCCTTTTCAGGCTTTCAGTGGATTTCTCAGCAGAAACCTGACAGGTTAGGAGAGAGTGCAATGATATATTCAAAATTCTGAAAGACAAAAATCTTCAGCCAAGAATACAAAATGCAGTGAAAGTATCCCTGAGATATGATGAAGAAATAAAAATTTTCCAAGATAAACAAAAGCTGAGGGAGTTCATCACCACGAGACCCTCCCCCCACACCAAGAAATGATCCAGAAGGCCCTCATATCTGAAAAAATAAATAAATAAATAAAGGGTTTACAAAGCCTTGAGCAAAGAGTTAAATAGGCAGACAAAATCAGAAAATTGCACCTCCCTAGCAGGTTAGCAAACACTTAATTATAACACTAAAGAGAAAGGTAAGGAGAACACCAAAAATAACTGTAATCACTTAATTGTAACCACAAAACACAAAATAGAATAAGTTGTGACAACAATAACTTACATGGGAAAGAGGAAAGGGATGAAATTTGCTTAGACTAAGGAAATAAGAGGCTATCAGAAAATGGATTATTTCATCTATGAGATCTTTTATGCAAACCTCACAGTAACCATAAACAAAAAATCAGAGACACATAAATGATAAATAAAGAGAAAACTGAGGAAACCATCATAGAGAATGACCTAACTGAATTGGCAGTCCAAAACACACAGGACTAGAAACAAGGGAAATACAGAACAACTGGAAAACAATTGATAAAATGGCAGTACTAAGCTGTCAAATATCAATAATCAATCTAAATGTAAATGGATTGAATTCTCCCATCAAAAGACACAGAGTAGCTGGATGGATTAAAAAACAAGACCCAATAATATGCTGCCTCCAGGAAACACATACCAGCCCTAAAGACAAATGCAGGCTCAGACTGAAGGGATGAAATATGATACTCCAAGCTAAAGGCAAACAAAAGAAAGCAGGTGTTGCCATACTTACATCAGACAAAGCAGACTTCAAGATAAAAAAGGCAGTGAGAGATAAAGAGGGGCAGCATATAATGATAAAAGGGACACTCCACCAAGAGGACATCACACTTATAAATATATATATACCTAACACAGGAGCACCAAAATATATAAAGAAACTATTAACAAACCTAAAAGGAGATATTAACAGCAACACAATAATAGTAGGGGAACTTAACAGCCCACTTACAACAATGGGTAGATCATCCAGATAGAAAGTCAACAAGGAAATAGTGGATTAAAAGAAAAACTAGACCAGATGGACTTAATAGATATATAGAGAGAACACTCCATGCAAAAACAGCAGAACAAACATTCTTCTCAAATGCACATGGAGCATTCTCAAAGATTGGCCATAAGTTGGGAAACAAAGTAAGCCTCAATAAATTTAAGAAGATTGAAATCATATTAAGCATCTTTTCTGACCATAATGCTATGAAACTAGAAATCAACTACAAGAAAAGAGCTGGGAAAGTGACAAATACGTGGAAACCAAGCAACATGCTACAACCTGAACAAACAATGGATCTTTGAAGAAATTAAAGGAGAAGTCAAAAAATATCTTGAGACAAATGAAAATGAACATATGTCATACCAACTTATATGGGATGCAGTAAAAGCTGTCCTAAGAGGGAAATTCATAGTAATACAGGCCCACTAAAAGAAACAAGAAAAATCTCAAATAAGCAATCTTAAACTACACCTAGCAGAATGAACAAGAAGAAGAAGAGAAATAATAAAAATTAGAGGAGAAATAAATGAACCTGAAACAAACAAACAAAAGAAACAGCAGAAAGGATCAATGAAACTAAGAGCTGATTTTTGAAAAGATAAACAAAATGTACAATCTCTTAGCCAGACTCACTAAGAAAAAAAGAGAGAAGGCTCAAATAAATACAATTAAAAATGAAAGAGGAGAAATTACAATGAATACCACAGAAATACAAAGGATTATAAGAGAATACTGTGACAAACTATGTGCCCACAAGTTGGACAATCTAGAAGACATGGATAAGTTCTTAGACTCATACAAGCTCCCAAAACTGAATCAAGAAAAAATAGAGAATTTGAATAGACCAATCACAAATAAAGAGATTAAAACAGTAATCAAAAATCTCCCAAACAATAAAAGTCCAGAACCAGATGACTTTTCTGGAGAATTCTACTGAACATTAATACATTGAATACCTAGCCTTCTCAAACTATTCCAAAAAACTGAAGAAGATGGAACACTTCACAACACATTTTACAAGGCCAACATCACCATAATCCCAAAGCCAGACAAAGACAACTACAGGCCACTATTACTGATGAATATAGATGCAAAAATCCCTAACAAAATATTGGCAAAGTGAATACAGCAACATATCAAAAGGATCATACAGCACAATCAAGTGTGAGTTATACCAGGGACTCAGAGATAGTTCAACATCCACAAATCAATCAGTGTGATACACCACATTAACAAAATGAGGAATAGAAACAACATGATCATCTCAATAATGCAGAGAAAGCATTTGACAAGATCCAACAACCATTTATAACAAAAACTCTAAATAAAATGAGCATAGAAGGGAAAGTACCTCAACATAATAAAGGCCATATATGATAAACCCACAGCCAAAATCATATTCAATTAGGGAAATACTGAAAGCCATCCCTCTGAGAACAGGAATAGTCAAGGGTGCACACTCTTGCCACTCTTATTCAACATAGTACTGGAGGTGTGAGCAATTAGGCAAGAAAAAGAAATAAAAGCTATCCAAATTGGCCATGGAGATGTGAGACTCTCACTCTTTTCAGATAACATGATTTTATATACAGAAAACCCTAAATAATCCATCAGAAAACTATTAGAAATAATCAACAACTACAGCAACGTTGAAGGGTACAAAATCAACTTACAAAAATCAATTGCATTTCTACACTCTAATAACAAACTAACAGAACAAGAACTCAAGAATACAATCCTATTTACAATTGCAATAAAAGGAATAAAATATCTAAGAATAAATTTAACCAAGGAGGTGAAAACTATAAGACATTACTGAAAGAAATCAATGATGACAAAGAAATGGAAAGATGTTCCATGCTCATGGACTGGAAGAATAAACATAGTTAAAATGTCCATACTACCTAAAGCAATCTCAATCAGAATCTCAATGACATTCTTCGTGGAAACAGAACAAAGAATCCTAGAATTCATATGGGGCAACAAAAGACCCCAAATAGCTAAGGCAATCCTAAGAAAAAAGAACAAAGCCAGAGGCATCACAATCCCTGACTTCAAAACATACTACAAAGCTATAGAAATCAAAACAGCATGGTACTGGCACAAAATAGACACACAGATCAGTGGAACATAACTGAAGTCCAAGAAATAAAACCACATATCTATGGACAGCTAATCTTCAACAAAGGAGCTAAGAACATACAACGGAGAAAGGAAAGTCTCTTCAATAAGTGGTGTTGGGAAAACTGGACAGCTACATGCAAAAGAATGAAAATAGACCATTATCTTTCGCCATTCACAAAAATTAACTCAAAATGGATTAAAGACTTTAAGTTAAGAACTGAAACCATAAAACTCCTAGAAGAAAATATAGGCAGTACACTATTTGACATCAGTCTTAGAAGGGTCTTTTTGAATACCATGTCTACTCAGGCAAGGGAAACAAAAGAAAAAATGAACAAATGGGACTTCATCAGAGTAAAGAGCTTCTGTAAGGAAAGGAAACCAAGAACAAAATGAAAAGATGACCCATCAACTGGGAGAAATGTTTGCAAATCATATATCTGACAAGATGTTAACCTCCAAAATATATAAAGAATCCATACAACTCAACAACAAAAAAATAAAGAACCTGATCAAAAAATGGGCAGACAATATGAACACACATTTTTCCAAAGAAGATACACAGATGGCCAATAGGCACATGAAAAGATGTTCAACATAACTAATCATCAGGGAAATGCAAATCAAAACTACCTTGAGATATCACCTTACACCTGTTAGAATGGCTATAATTAGCAAGACAAAAAATAACAAATGCTGGAGAGGATGTGGAGAAAAGGCAATCCTCATACACTGATGGTAGGAATGCAAACTAGTGTGGCCAGTATGGAAAACAGTGTGGAGATTTCTCAAAAAATTAAAAATCGAAAAGCCATGCGACCCAGCTATCCCACTACTGGGTGTTTACCCAAAGAACTGGAAGTCAACAATTCAAAGAGACATGCACCCCTATGATCACTGCAGCATTATTCACAATAGCCCAAATATGGAAGTAACCCAAGTGTCCATTGACCCATGAATGGATAAAGAACATGTGAGATATATATATACACAATGTATATACCATACACACACACACACACACACACACACACACACATACATATATATATGGACTACTACTCGGCCATAAAAAAAAAAAGACAAAATCGTCCTATTTGCAACAATATAGATGGACCTTGAGGGTATTATGTTCAGCGAAATAAGACAGACAGAGAAAAACACCATATGATTTCACTCATACGTGGAAGATAAACAAACACATGGACAAAGAGAAGAGATTAATGGTTACCAGAGGGGAAGGGGGCTGGGGGGTGGGCATAAGGGGTAAAGGGGCACATAAATATGGCAAAAGATATATAATAATGTACAAATGAAATTTCACAGTGTTATAAACTACTATGACCTCAATAGAATTTTTAAAAGATCCCAAATCAATAACTTAACTGTACATTTAAAGAAACTAGGAAACAAAGAGCAAAATAAACCCAAAGGTAGCAGAAGGAAGGAAATAATAAAGATTAGAGTAGAGAGAAATGCAATAGAAAATAGAAAAACATTAAGAGAGAATCAACAAAACGAAAATTTCTTATTTAAAAGATTGACAAGCCATTAGCTAGATTGACAAAGAAGAAAGGAGAGAATATACAAATAACTAAAACCAGAATTGAAAGTGTGGAAATTACTCTCAATTTTACAGAAATGTAAAAGATTATAAGGATATATGAACAATTGTATGCCAACAAGTTGGATAACCTAGATAGCATGGACAAATTCCTAGAAATATGTAAATTACTTAAACTGACTCAACATGTAATAGAAATTCCAAATAGACCTATAACCAGTAAAGAGATTGAATCAGAATCAAAAACCTCCCAACAAAGAGAAGTCTAGGATCTAATGACTTCACTGATGAATTCTAGCAAATATTTAAAGAATTAACATCAATCTTTCGAAATACTTCCAGAAAATAGAGGAAGGAATACTTCCTAACTCATTCTATGAAGCCAGCATTACCCTGATAGCAAAGCCAGATAAAGACATCAGAAAAAAATAAAATTGCAGACCAATCATCTTTATAAATATGATGCAAATCCTCAAAAAATACCAGCAAACCAAATTCAGCAGCATATTAAAAGGAAATACATCATGGCTGAGTGAGATTTATTCCTGGAATGCAAGGATGGTTCAGCATATGAAAATCAACAAATATATTACATTACTAGAATGAAGGGGGAAAAGCTCAAGATTATCTTAATAAATGCAAAAAAAATGAAAAACTCCAACACCCTTTCATGACAAAAACATTCAACAAACCAGGTGTAGAAGGAAACATTCTCAATATAACAAGGGCCATATAAGAAAAATGCAGTGTTAATATCATATTCAATGGTGAAAGACTGGAAGCTTTTCCTCTCAGATGAGGACAAGACAACGATATCTACTTTCACTACTTCTATTCAATACAGCAGTGGAAATTCTAGCCAGATAAACTAGTCAAGAAAAATAAATTAAAGGCATCAAATGAAAAGAAAGAAGCAAAATTATGTCTGTTCACAGATGACATAACCTTTTAGGTTAAAAACCTTAAAGATTCCACTCAAAAAAACCTGTTAGAGCTAGGAAATAAATTCAGCAAAGGTGCAGGATTATAAATCGATACTTAAAAATGAGTTACATTTTCAGCAATGAACAAGCCAAAAAGGAAATTAAGAAAAGAATTTCCCTTACAGTATCATGAAAAAGAAAAAAATATTCAGAAATAACTTTAGCAAAGGAGGTGAAAGATCAGAACACTGAAGACCACAAAACATTCTAAAGGAAATTAAACATAAATAAAGGAGAGACACCTCATGTTCATAAAATAGAAGATTATATTGTTTAGATTACAATAATACTCAAAGCACTCTACAGATTCAATGTAATCCCTATAAAATCCCATCAGCAGTTTTGCAATAGAAAAAATATTAGAAAATAGAAAATAAAATAGGGGCCGGACTGATGGCGCAGCTGTTAAGTTTGCACGTTCTGCTTTGCTGGCCCAGGGTTCACCGGTTCAGATCCCGGGTGTGGACATGGCACCGCTTGGCAAGCCACGCTGTGGCAGGCATCCCACATAGAAAGTAGAGGAAGATGGGCATGGATGTGAGCTCAGGGCCAGTCTTCCTCAGCAAAAAGAGGAGGATTGGCAGCAGATGTTAGCTCAGGGCTAATCTTCCTCAACAACAACAACAAATCAGCCTATATAGACATTCACTCATAAAAAAAAAGTCTTGTTAAAAATATCAATCATTTCAAAAAAAGAAAAAAATAGAAAAATCTCAAAGGACCCTGAGTATCTAAAACAATCTTAAGAAAGAAACACAAAGCTAGAGGCCTCATATTTCCTGAATTCAAAACACTTACAAAGCTGTACTAATTAAAACGGTATGGTACTTGCATAAAGACAGACATATAAAGTAATGGAACCAAATAGAGCGCTCAGAAATAAATCCTCACATGTATGGTCAAATGATGTTTGACAAAAGTACCAAGGAGAAAAGATAATTTCTTCAACAAATGGTGTTGGAAAAACTGGATATCCACATGCAAAAGAAAGAGTCGGACTCATACCTTACACCATATTTAAAAAATTAACTCAAAATGTATCAACAATCTAAACTTAAGAGCTAAAACTATACAACAGAAGAAAACTGAGAGGAAAAATCTTACGACATTGGATTTGACAATGATCTTTTTAGGTATGACACCAAAAGCCTAGGCAACAAAAGAAAAAATAGATAAATTGGGCTTCGAAATTAAAAGCTTTTGTTAATCAAAGGATACCATCAAGAGATTGAAAAGACAATGCAGAAAATGAGAGAAAATATTTACAAATCATATACCCAGATAAGGGCTTAATATCCAGTGTATACATAAAGAACTCTTACAACTCGACAACAATAAAAATCCAAATCAAAAATGGGCAAAAGCCTTGAGTAGATATTTCTCCAAAGAAGATATACAAATGGATGGTAAGTACATAGAAGATGCTCATCATCATTATGTATAGGAAAAATGCAAATCAAAGCCACGATGAGATACCACTTCATATCCATTAGGATGTCTATTATTAAAAAAAAAAAAAAAGAATACAATGAGTCTTGGCAAAGATGTGGAGAATGTGGAACCCTCATGGAGCAGCTGCTGTGGAAAACAGTTTGACAGTTCTTCAAATAGCTAAACATAGAATTACCTTATGATCCAGCAATTCAACTCATAAGTATACACTCAAAAGAATTGAAAGCTGGTGTTCAAACAGATGCTTTTCCTCCAATGTTCATAGCAGCATTATTGACGATAATAAAAATGTTGAAACAACCCAAGTGCCCATTGATGGATGAACGAATAAACGAAATGGGATATAAACATACAACAGAATATTAATCAGCCTTAACAAGGAAGAAAACTCTGACACATGCTACAGTATGGCTGAACCTTGAAGACATTATGCTAAGTAAAATAAGCCAGTCACAAAAAGACAAATATCATATGATTCCACTTATATGAGATAACTAGATTAGCCAAATTCATAGAGACAGAAAGTAGAATGGTAATTACCAGGGCCTGAGAGGAGGAAGCAATGAGGGGTTACTGTCTGATGGGTACAGAATTTCAATTTGGGATGATGAAAAAGTTTCAGAAGTAGATAGTGCTGATGGTTATATAACTTTGTGAATGTACTTAATGCCACTGATTTACACACCTAAAAATGGCTAAAATGCTAAATTTTGTGTTACATGTGTTTTACCACAATATTAAAAAGTTAAAATAAAATTAAAGGAGCAACCCAGGGGGAAGGATGCTTCTTCTTCTAAGACTGGTGCTTCTTGCCAGGACTGTAAAGGGCACAAAAGTTTGGATGTCCCCACGACTGGCAGGGGCAGTGCCCTGCTTGGCAGAAAGGGACAGGCTGCTGGCTCAGTCTGTGAGCTATTGTGTATGTTTCCATGAACACTGGTGTACAAATGTCTTTCTGAATCCTTGTTTTCAATCCTCTCAAGTATATACTTAGAAGCAGAATTTCTGGCTCATACGGTAATTCTATATCTAGCTTTTTGAGGAATTGCCAAACTGTTTCCCACAGTGGCTGTATTACTGGCTACAAACAAATAATCATAAGTTCTTTACTCGCCACACAAGAGAGGCCAAAGAAAAACTGGAACACCAGGCTTATGGCAAGGAAAGGGCTTTTGCTTCAGGAGACATCAATCAGGAGACAAAAGTGAGCCCTCAAACTTGCCTCATCTCCCCAAAAGACGGGAGGCCAGGGGTTTTAAAGGTTGCAAGGAATGTGGCTCCTCGTAGGCAGGGGGAGCCACTGGCCTTGCTAGTTGGCATTTTCCTACCAGCCTGCGTTTGGCCTTGAGAGGCTGCTTCCAGGGATGAGGATGGCAAGATAAGGGAATCTGCAGGTGGGTGGCTTTGGTTGTCTGCCTCCGTGGTGGCTGGTGGCAGGAAGCCAGGGAGTAAGCAGGGACAGGGGATGAGTGCTTTGATTTTAACCCCATGTGTGCTGGGTTTAATGTAGGGGAACTGATATCAGGGCTGGTATCAACTGTACCTTTTTACATCCACCCTCTCAGCCATGTAAAGGGGATCCAATTTCTTCACATTCTTGTCAACACTCGTTATTTTCCTCTCTTTTGATTATACCCATCCTAATGGGTGTGAAGTGGTATCTCATTGAGGTTTTGATCTGCATTTCTCTTATGACTAGTGATATTGAGCATTTTTTCACATGCATATTGGCCATTCATATATCTTCTCTGGAGAAATGTCTATTCAAGTCTTGATCGTTTTTGAATTGGGTTATTTTGTTGTTGTTGAGTTTTAGGTGTTTTTTAAAATATATTTTGGATATTAAACCCTTATCAGATATAGGCTTTGCAAATATTTTCTCCCATTCTGTAGGTTGTCTTTTCACTCTCCTGATAATGTCCTTTGATGCACAGAAGTCTAACTTTTTGATGAAGTCCAATTTAACTATTTTTTTTCTTTTGTTGCTCATACATTTGGTGTCATAGCCAATAATCTATTACCAAATCTAAGGTCATTAAGATGTACTCATTAAGAGTTTTAAGGTTTTAGCTCTTGTATTTAAGTCACTGATCCATTTTTAGTTAATTTTTTGTATATGGTGTGAGGTAGGGGTCCAATTTCATTCTTTTGCACGTGGAAATCCAGTTTTCCCAGAACCATTTGTTGAAGAAATTGTTCCTTCCCCATTTAATGGATTTGGCACCCTTGTCCAAAATCAATTGACCATAGATATATGGATTTATTTCTGGACTCTCAATTCTATTCAATTGGTCTATATGTCTATACTTTATGCCAGTATGATGCTGTTTTGATTACTATGGCTTTGTAGTAAGTTTTGAAATCAGGAAATGTAAGTCTTTCACTCTTGTTCTTTTTTAATGTTGTTTTGCTTGCTTGGAGTCCCTTGAGATTCCATATGAATCTTAGGGTGGTTTTTCTATTTCTGTAAAACACACGCACACATACACAAAACGACCATAGTTGGGATTTTACAGGGATTGCATTGAACCTGTACATTGCTTGAGCAGTTCTGTCATCTTAACAATATCAAGTCTTCCACTACATGAACACAAGGTTGACCCAATCTCAAATCAGGGGAAGGAAACAGTTTTGAAAGCTGCTTCCTGGGGACCAGGAATAAACATTGATGGCCATGCTGTGCCAGGAATCAGAGGAATCAAGTAGAACCAGGGTCAAAGATTAACAAGAATTCCTCATCCATTCTTCATTTTACAAGAATCGGAGGAAGTCAGGTGGAAGGGGCCAATGATTAACAAGAATCTTTTATACATTCTTTCATTCCACAGCATTTACCGGACATCCATAATATGCCGCATACTGTGCTAGGTGCTAAGGTTCAAAGACAAGTAAGATATATTGCATGCCCTTGTGAATCTTAAAATCAAGTTGGGTGTATGTTAGTATCTTTCAGGTTATAGCAGACGCTCACTGAAACTAACTTCTGAAATAAGGGGGTGGGGGTTGTTATGAGAACTTAGAAGTCTTACTTAGAATGTAGGAATGGAAGCCAATCCTCAGAAAAAGAGAAGAACCAAGATCTAGAATGGTTTAAGGTATTCCTGAGGCCCTCTATCACCATCTCTCACATCTGTGTCTTTCTGAACATCGGCTTCCTTCTCTTCCTCACAGATTGGCTTCCTCTGCTCTTCCATCAGTCTAGTAGAAAACATGGCCAAATATATTAACCGTATTTTGCATATTACTGGTCTAGACACCACTCTCTCTGTCTCTGTCCCAATTCCAAATTCCTAGGAAGAAACATTCGAGGACACATATCACCCCATAAATCCCTCAACCATGGCCTAAGTAAGGAACAATTGGCCTATTTAGCTGCTGTCTCCTGGGGGTAACCAGGGTGACAGGGTCACACAGCACAGTAACTACAAAGAGCCCACCACGGCTACTCTGTGGATTTGAGGTGCAAAACAGCAGACAAACCAAAAAGTGTCCACCACGGTGGGTGAGAAGCATCAGAATATAAACAATAATACAATGCACTAAAAGTTGGTGGTAAGCACATAGGAGGGGCCCTAGAATCAACATAGTAGGGACAGAGAGATAGATGCCATATTGAATAAAGCAGCTACACATGAGCTATAATTTTGTTTACTTTTTATTTTCTAAAGCCAAAACTAAGAAGGACGGTTCTAGCAAGGTGGAGATGAGAAATACAGAATCTGATGTTGGTCAGAGGGAGCTGGAGAGATTCACAGTTCAAGTTCATACTGGTAACTGGTAACATGTAGATTGAGTGCTGAGACCAAGTCTATACAGTTCCAAAGCGCATGCTCTTCCCTCTACTCATCACTGCAACTCTTTGGGGAGAAGAATATTTTGCCAGTCTGAGCCAGTCCAAAAAAGAAAAGCTCAGAAAGTCATTCATTTATTTGTGTGCTGATATAATACCTTGTTTTTTATAAAGTTTCTGAGAGACATATAAAAATACCTAATTTTTAAAAATAACTTATTCAACATTCACCATGTGGCAAGTACATGTTAAGTTTTTATCTACATTATTGCATTTTATCTGTAGGTAGTAGTATTACAGTAGGTAGTATTATCTCCATTTTTTGGATTAAAAAACTGGGATTTAGAGAGGCTTTAAGTAATTTGCACAATATGCTACAGCTAGTAAATGGCAAAACTAGAATTCAAGTCTGAGTCCTTAAGCTCTTAACTGTTAGGCTAAACAGTTGAGAAGTCAACATAAAGGAAACACCTGATTAAGAAATGACAGCCTGATTATTCCCTAGAATTTATTTATATCCCGTATTGTCTTGATTGGAAACCAGGAATAAGCCAAAAATATTAAAGAGTCCTAGTACAAAAATCAAAAAGGGAAGAATACTCATATGAGTCACAATATCCTTAAGATAAAAAGAAATTTAGGATAGCCCCAATTTTTCTGATACTGGGAGAATTTTACCCATGAGTCTTCATAAAGAGAGTAATACTATGTGATATCATGGATAATGGCCTGACAACATCTTTGCAATAAATACTATGATGAGTTTTATAATTCATACACTTGCAATTCACACACCTAATGGCAGTCAACATAAAGCCAAAGAACGTGTGAGTTTAGTAAGTTCTGTGTGAGGCCAAACTAATGCAGTCCAATTCACAGCTCTCTGAAGAACTGGTTTGAACCAAAGTGTGTGTGTGGTGTGTACAGAGACTGCACTCCCTTCAGGGAATCCTCCATGATATATAGGAAGTCCTAGTTGTGATTTCTGAGATGAACTTGGAGTGCAGACAGTCTACGGTGCTGATTAAAAACAGAGCCCAAGAGAGAGATGAGGTTAAAATTAAGGAACTAAGAAAGATTTACCTGGTCACCGAACCTACATGGAATAATTTGGTTTTGATTAATATTGTCTCATAAATATTACTTTTAAATGTTAATAAGCCAAATTCTATGAAAAATTATTTTAAGAATAATGTGAAATACAAATTTATATGCCAACACTATTTTGTGTTCCCTCAATGGTTTTGAAAATAGAACGGTGATTTTTACTGTTTATTGTAAATAGAAAAACATTTCAGTAATCTAATAAACAATGACCAGTGTCTGCAATCAGATGACAGATAGAAGCAGATGAGGCAGCTCCCTTTAAAGCATAGTTTTGATCATGCAAAACAGAATTGTTGTTTGAAAGATTTTCCTCTCTTCTTTATAATGGAAATAAAGTGCCTTATAAATGAAATTTTCATTAGGTATTGAAAGAAAGCAATGAGAATAAAAAGAATTTGGAATGAGGTGGAATTGGTGAGGAAGAAATATTAGTAGAACATACATCAAAATACATTAAAAAGTCAAATAAAATATTACTTGGAATGTCAGCCAGGTAGTTTTGAGCATACAGCTTCAAATAGAGAACAAAATATTCAGATGTTTTTATTTAAGTCAGGAATAAAAAGCATAACTAATAATGCTTACTGCCATAAAGTGAAGAATTCACAATTTGGCTCATCAAAAAGTATTCCTGGATTTCAACATAAAGGCAAAACTATTAAATTCCTTTGAGAATCATCTATGATAGTTTCTGCTCATGAAATCGTTTTCATAATGCAAATTGAAGTGAATGGCGGCAGAGATGCACAGGCTCTGCAAAAGTGGAATGCATTGAGTGCGAATCTTAGTGAGAAAAAAATGGGAGGATGATTAGTGAAAATGGGTTGATGTCTTTATAAAACTAATTATAGAAACCAGGAAAAGTTCACTGAAGAAAAATGTGGACCTGTATCAACTTTTTAAAAAACACTTTTACTGCTGTGACATACAGTAAAGAAATTATATATTGATGTTTAAGTTATGATGCTGATTTTAGGCAAATTCTTCAATTTTAGTTTTAACTAGAATTTTTAAAAACTGGTCAAAATACTCTTTCTTTTTCTTATAGCCTCATTCACATATGCCTTTGCAATCATAGCTAAATGTAAGGTACATTGATCCCCACTGCATCATCAGATTACGCTCTTACTTACTTACAGCTTACATGCTTCACTGGGGCAGACTGGTCGATTTCCTTCACTGTTGTACCCCTCAGCACCCAGAACAGTATGGGACATAATTGCTGCTCAAGAAGCATTTGTAAAAGAATGAACCAATTCTTTTGAATGAATGAATATCATTTAGATGCAGAACTAAATGTTCCCCAAAACTTGGAAATAAGGTTATCCTCTGAGAACGAAACTAAGAAGATACATTAGACCATAGTTGTCTATAAAAATAACCCCAAAGACTGTCTCCATGTGTGAGAATGAGGAGACGTGGGACACCTAAGCATAATCAAGATATAGGGTATAGTATCAGAGAGTCAGGATATAAACATGATTGCAACCAAGAAAATAGAAGACTAATTTTTGTATGTTGTTGGAAAAAACTATCTAGCAGAATGGGATCTGGGAAACAGGGGATCAGAGATTAAGAATTTTTAATTTCTCTAACTACCTTACTAGTAAAAAAAAATGCATCCCATGAGGGCAGAGATTTTTGTTTGGATGGATGGATGGATGGGTGGATGGATGGGTGAGCGGATGAATGGGTGTGCGGATGGATGGATGGATGAATGGGTGAATGTGTGAAGGGAGGGAGGGGTGGATAGACTATTCATTCATTATTTATGTATTGAAGAATTTGTCCATGCTAATCCAGCATGATCCAGGAGAGAGAATCACTGAATCTGTTAAACAGAGGGCTTCTGGCCACTGAAATTATATAACCTATTTTGGGACAGAGATGGGTCACCCAGCTTTACCATGGTTCAGTTCAGTTAATCAACGTTCATTGACCACTTACCATTGAATAGTTCTCAGATGAGATTTCAAGACTCATGGGGGTTCATTAGGATATAGGATCAGTTGGCTGTGATAAAAACCGAAGATAACAGTGGCCTAAACAGGATAGGTTTGTATGTCTCTCTTACACATACTTCTGAACCATATGGTGGCTCTGATCCACGAAGAGTCAGTGTACTACTCAGGTTAGGTTAAGTTATGCTGCAGGAAAAACAACCCTGAAATCTCAGAAGCTTACTAATTATTTTTTGGTTCTTTCCCCTTGCTCATGGAGTAGTTGCTGTGGGTCTGACTGCTCTCTGAAAAACCTTCCTTCAAGCAGTGGCACAAGGGCCCAAATTGAGTCAATCTTTTTGTCAAGCACAAGGCGAGGCAAAGCCCAAGGCCTGGTAGATTCAGCTGGGAAAGCAACAAAGAGTCCTTTTTTGATTTAGGCAGTGAGAAAGCAGAGCCAAAAATGACCACTTCCAAGGTCCTTGCCCCACACACTAAAAGGATGACTCTGAAACAAAAACGGCCCAGTGACTGCCACACAAGTTGTGGGCCACCCAGTGACTGAGGAGCGAATTCCATCCTTCAGCCTAGTGGTTTTACAGTCTGCAGCTTTATTCTGAGGGTTTGCAGCAGAAAGCTGCCCCCACCCCACCCCCAAGAACCTGGGAGGTGGTGGGAAATGGCCTCTCCACCCAGCAGGGAGGAAAGGGAGGCTTGGACAAGGGCCTCGGAGGGCTCCACACAAGCCTCCTGTCCTCTCCTGTTCTGGAAGGATCCAAGGTATGCTGGCAAGACTTAGATTCACTGCATGTCAAGCCTCACATGGAACTATTCCCTACACCTGCATCCCCACCATCTCCACCTGCACCCGAGGAGAGGATTAGAGACTGGGAGGTTGTGTGTGCCTCAGCCCAGAAGTGATCGTATGTCATCACTGAACATGACTCTGCCTAACTGCCGGGGAAAGGGCAGGGCATGAGGATGTTTGATGAACAGCTCTGCCCTAACAGGCACAGCACTTGACGGGCAGGACCCAGGCTCTTCTCCCGGTGATATGAATCCCCAGGGCATGTCCTTTGTCTGCATGGCCCAGGATGGCTGCATTCTAGCCAGCAGGAAAAAGAACCTATTTCTTGTTAAGAGAACCACCCTGCAGATGCATACACTACTTCAGCTGCTTTTCCACTACCCACACGTCCACACGAGGTGGGCTAGGAAGTGTAGTCATTATGGTGAGTGGCCACATACCTGGTAAAACTGCTACTGTGGAAGCGGAAGACAGATACAGGGGGACAGAGGGCAAAATCAATCACAGGTGTGTTGGGATCATTTGTAAGATGTTTTCTGGGTAATCTGGCACCAATAAAAGTTAAAATATTGAAGTATGTGAATGATTTTTTCTAATTCCCAGATTATACCTCTCTCTCATTTCGACACATTCTGAGTGAAGAACAAGAACAAGGCATACAGCTGCAGCTAGCACATCTGGGTAAATGAGCATAGCTTTGGTGGACCCATGAACTTCATCGGGCAGTGTGTCACAGCAGGGGGAGAGGAGGGAGTAATGCACAGATCCACTCTGTAATTACGGGCACAGAGAGCACGCACCAGCCTGGGCAGAGGCTCAGAAATGTGGATGAGAAACCGTGTGTGAGGACTGCCAAGCAGACCGGTACTGTCAGCATTTAAAGTGCAGAGGAATGGCGTGGAAAGACCTATGTGAAATGTTCTTCAGGACCATGCAGCTCCTTTTACACAAACATCATCCTCACCAAGCAAACCCCAGATGACAAACCAGCTTCCCAAGAACTCTGAAACCGGGTAGACCTTGATGCCTTCGTTAATAGATCCATCTGGCAGTCACTGTCAATGGAGCTTGTCCATTGTAAATCTCTTTCAAGTTCAGTGATCATGACATTGTGAGTTAGCTCTGAGAACCGAGTTGATGCTGAGCTCACTGATACAGTGAAGTTTCTCAAACTCCTAAGTGAACATACGTCACCAGAACATAGGGACCTGCATTAGAGGTCTGCCCTGCTGTGAACCACGTAGAATAACAAACCTCTCTTAAGCTACCTGGACTGTCCTCATCAAATACACAGCACGCCCTTCTCCATCTAGTTCTTGCTCACCTTTCATAATAACAGCTGCTAAGAGTGGCTCTTATGACTTTGCATGGCGGGGGGGGGGGGGGGCAGGAGATGTTTGGTTGCTTCTATTGTCGGATCCAATCCAGATTCAAGAATTGCCTGTTTTATCTCCATAGTCTCTTATCTAGAATGATCCCTTCACCTTTTCCTTTCTTTATGACTTTTTGAAAAGTTTTACAGAAAGTCGCAAATTCTAGTTTTATCAGATTGTTTCCTCATGTCACTTATCTTGTTCCTCCATTCCTTGACTTTCTGAAAGTTAGATCTAGAGCAGTGCTGTCCAATAGAAATATGATTGTGCCACATACATAATTTTCAATTTTCTAGTAGCCACATTTTTAAAAATTTAAAATAGGTGAAGTTAATTTTAACAGCATACTTTATTATAACTTACCATATCTAAAAGCCTATAGTTTCAACACAATCAATATTTTAAAAATTATAAATGAATATTTTAAATTATTTCCTTAATACTAAATCTTCAAAACTTGGAACATATTTTATACTTAGAGCACATCACAGCTGGGACTAGCCACGATTCAAGTGGTCAATAGCCACATATGGCTGGCCAGTGGCTACCAAATTGAACAGTATACTTCTAGAGGCTTGATTAGATTACAGGTAAACATTTTGGTGACAATCTCTCTTAGGTGATGACATGTAAGCAGATGACTACTTAGTGGGATTCTGTTTATTGCTAACATGGCCAGATCTCTCTACAAGAAAGATAGCGCCCTCTCTCTTTGGACTTAGCGAGTAATCCTTGGGGTGATACTTTGGCACCATACAAATGTCCTTCTTGGGACAACCGGAAAAATTTGGACGTAAACATTAGATGCTTTTATGGAACTATTCTGATGTTTCTTAAGTGTGATTAATGGCATTGTGGCTCCACAGGAGAACGTCCTTATTACTGGGAGCAGGATGAAGTTTTTAGGAGTGAAACATCATGTCAACAACTTCCTTTCATACTGTAAGACTAAAAATTTTATGATATATATAGATATAGATATGCTAGTATACATATAGAGAGAAAGCAAATATGTCAGATATTTACAGTTTTTAAATCTAGGTGCAGAGTATATGTGTGTTTATTGTGCTATATTTTCAATGTTTCTATAATTTTGAAATTTTTTACAATAAAAAGTTGAGGACAAAGTTTTTTAAGTAATAATAGCACTTATTCTCTTCCAGGGATTGTACTAAAAGTCTTTCGTACTTTATCACCTTTAATCCCTGGAACAACCATACGAGGTATGTGCTATTATTATCCCTCTTTTCTTGATAGGGAAACCAAGGAACAGAGAGATTAAGTGATTTGCACAAAGTCACACAGATAGTTTAATAAATGACAAGTAAGATTCGAACTGAGTATGTCTGACTTGGAATCCATGTTCTGAATCACAAAAGTATATTTCCGCCTCAGCATTCACAACAAAGAATTAAAGTTCAGAAAAGACATTTTCCTAGGTCTTTATAAGCTCAATCGTTGTTCTAAAGACCCAGCAGCAGTGGAATATGAACTTAGAGAAACTAGAGGCTTGATTCAGCACCCTGGTGGTGGGCCGCCCACCGGGCCTGCAGCTGAGGGTGCTGGCCTCCTCACAGGACCAGGCCTGCTTACATCTTTTTACATCTGCAGGCCTTGGCACTTGCTCAGTCTAATGTCTCCATAACTGATGATTTTCTCCAGCCTCTCTCAGGCAACAGGCCAACAGAAGTCATTTCAAATACTACTGGCTCTTAAGCAAGTTTGGATTTCCACTTGCTTCTCTCTCATTGCTCATAGAACAACGATGATAACAGCTACTATTTACTGAACGCTGGCTGTGTGCCAGACAGTGTTCTAAGTGCTCTTCATATCCTACCTACCTTAATTCTCCCAACAACTCTGTGAGACGTGTTCTAGAAGGAAAAGGAGGCATAGGAGCTACAGGTAGGACGGAGCCCGGAGAGCGTAATTTCAGAGCACATACTTTTCACCAGTGCCTAGCAGAATGGGATGTGCCATCCCCAGAGAGCTTGTCACACTGGAAGGGGGAGAGGGCAGGGCTGGCTATGAGCGCTTTGGCAGCAGTCACTTCGTCATATTGCCTCTTGGGAAAGGGAGGAGGAATTGGCGGGGGGAACATTTACATCTATTGAACACCTTCTATGTGCTGGTATTGGGTGAAGCCCTTTAAGATCCATTATTTTGTTTAAGGTACAGGACTACTCTGGGGTCAATTATTATTACGTCCATTTCACAGATGAGAAAATGAAACTCAGGAAATTAAGCCACTTCCTGAGAGTCTCACAAATAGGAAGTGGTTCCTGCTACACAGTAAAAGTTAGTAAATGTTTGCCAAATGAAACCACAAATATATTGCTTCATAAGTTAAAAAATAAAAATACAGGGGCCGGCCAGGTGGCATAGTGGTCAAGTTCACATGCTCTGCCTCAGTGGCCCAGGGTTCGTGGGTTCACATCCTGGGTGCATACCTACACACCACTCATCAAGCCATGCTGTGGTGATGTCCCACATACAAAATAGAAGAAGACTGGCACCACTGTTAGCTCAGGGCTAATCTTCCTCACCAAAAATAAATAAATATAATAAAAATACAGAAGTTGTCACACATTCCATAAGCTAGATGCATTTGTTTGCCAAAGGAAAACTATGACTCAATGCCAAAGATCTTATGTCAAAACAGAGGCAGCCCTGACACTGGGGCATGCTGGGAGCTCCTGCAGGAGAGTGAGCTGAAGGAGCCAACAGGAAAGAAAGGGAAAGAACCGAGGGCTAATCCTCACTTCTGAGCAGGCACAAGAAACCAAAGCAAAACCAACTGCCTCTAAGAAGCAGGGGTCTGGAACAAAACTTAGGGTGGGCTGGGAGGGGAGGGGTCCCACGAGCAGTGACTCACTCATGAGGAGGTGTCTGAGCTATATTTCAAGCTACCACTGGGTCACAGGCAGCATGGGTCACCCCACTAGTTACTGTGGAAAAACAGGTGAGCAGAACTCCCTCAGAGCTAATAGAAAAGGTACCCTCTCTTGGCGGGCACAGGTCCTTAGATCCAAAGCTCTGCACACAGAGCCCAGGTCAGATTTCAGCCTCCACTTTTTCCCCCAGCCAGGAACTCTGGGGCAGTGCGCAAACTGTACACCTGTACACAGCAGCTCTGAAGTTAGCCAGGTAATTGGAAAATCTGTAAGACGCCTCTTTGCCCCACTGCAGACCTGCAGAGGCCTCTAGACCTCACTTGTCTCTTGTTCCAGCTCTGTGTGCATTTTCACCTCCTGCAGACATAACCTGGCTTCACCTAGGCTCCTGCCCCACCACTTCCCTTGATGGAGGCCTCCTCCCCACCCCCAACAATGCAGGTGCAACCCAGAGGGCAGGAGCGGAACATGCCCTCCTGTCAGCTCTCTCTCCTCTGCTTGCTAGCCAGGCCCCTCACTCCTGCTCCCTGGGATTAGACTCCACAAGGTCATACATGTCTTTTTTCTCACCCTCTGCTTTCTGGGGAGCTCAAACTAAGACAGAATAAATGGAAGCCATGGACCCACTCCCCAGAAAACTGCACATACAAACTGAGGCATGGGGTCTCAGCAGGTTCGTGGGTTCCCTGAAGGCCAGTGTAAGAACCTTAGCCTTGAGCCAGCTCTGGTGACCTAGTGGTAAAGTTCAGGGTGCTCTGCTTTGATGGCCTGGGCCTGGTTTCCAGGCATGTACCTACACCACTCATCTGTCAGTGGCTATGCTGTGGTGGTGGCTCACATACAAAAAGAGGAAAGTTGGTAGCAGACGTTAGCTCAGGGCAGATCTTCTGCAGCAAAAAAAACACATCAGCGTTAAGGAGAGGAGAGAGGTAGAAGTTATGGCTTATAAGTACAAGTACGTTTTGTTTCTCTTTTTTTTTTTTTTGAAAGGCTGGCACCTGAGCTAACGACTGTTGCCAATCTTTTTTATTACTATTTTTTAAATTCTTCTCCCCAAAGCCCTCCAGTACATAGTTGTATATTCTAGTTGTGAGTGCCTCTGGTGCTATGTGGGACGCTGCCTCAGCATGGCCTGATGAGCGGTGCCAGGTCCGTGCCCAGTATCTAAACTGCTGAAACCCCAGGCTGCCAAAGCAGAGCACACGAACTTAACCACTCGGCCATGGGGCCACCCCCCATTATCTTTTTTTCTTTTTTTTGTGAGGAAGATTAACCCTGAGCTAAGTACTGCCAATCCTCCTTTTTTTGCTGAGGAAGACTGGCCCTGAGCTAACATCCGTGCCCATCTTCCTCTACTTTATACGTGGGACGCCTACCACAGCATGGCTTTTGCCAAGTGGTGCCATGTCCATACCTGGGATCCGAACTGGCGAACCCCGGGCCACTGAGAAGCAGAACGTGTGAACTTAACCACTGCACCACCGGGCCGGCCCCCCCATTTTCTTTTTCTTATCCTTGGACACAACCCACGACTTCTGACTCCAGAACCCATGAGTTGGTCACAGAGAGAGGAGCTCAAAACAGCACAAAGCAGCCTCAAGACTTTCACCAGAAGCTAAAACACAACGGGAGGGAGGCGGCTGTGAAAGACTGCTGAAGAAGCAGATGAGGGTTTAAAATGGATTTTGAGATGGGGGCTGCTCTGGCTCTTGACCAGCTGTATCTCAATCTCACTTTAAATAGCCTTTTCCCCAAACACCCTTTGCATCTTAGCCATGAAGCATGGCTAGAACTGTTAGAAGCATGAAAACTGTTCAATAAGATAAAAGATGCATTATAAAACCTTCCATAGTCCAGAAGACCATGGGCAGCAATGGCCGTTCGTCCAGCCCTGCTGCAGGTGTCTGTCCCAAGCACGCAGCCATCTGAATCACTGCACCTGCTCCCCCCACCCCTGCCAAGGGAAGAAAAATACCACCCAGGATTTTGGGGGGTCTCTATACGACACTTCCAACCTGGGTATCCCAAAGGGAGAAATATTTGCCCTTTTTGGAGACCTTGAAAGGAAGCTTCAGTTCTCCCTCCTGTCCTCTAAGGAGGGAAGGAGAGCCCCCTGGCAGCATGCCTACATGTGAGATAAATATGCATTTCAGGGGCTGGAGGAAATCATTAGCAATTGCTGAACACAAACTAATGCACCAGCTTGGACATCCATGCTAATCATTTTGACAATCTGTCAAGTGAAAACCAACAGTGGCAACAAAATGCCACCCAGAGAATGCCAGAGGCAACTAGGCAGTTATATCAGCTTGGTGCCCCTACTCGCTGGCTGGCTGCTTTTAACCCATTTCAACTCCCCTGAATACTTCCTCCTCTCCTCAAGGCCCCCACTGTAAAGGGAGCTGCCGGTTCCTGCATTTCCAGCACTGAGAGCCAGCGCCAGCAGCAGGACATGTTGCCAGGAGCCTGATCGGAATGTAAAATCTGGCAGAGCTGTCTTCTGCCTGGCCTCAAATCTGAGTGACGACCAAAGCTAGGAGCCTAGCAAACAGGTTCTGAAAAGCTCAAGCAGCCCTCCTGACATGTACTGAATTAGGGATGATGGATCTGGAAACTGTGACAATCAGGAAGCTAAAAAAGTCCAACACTAGCATCACATTTCCAGATTTTATTAAAATGTAAGCTGTGGCCGTTAAGTGGAGTGACAATGCATTTCAAGACTGAGCTTCTTGGTAAACAGCGACCTCCATAGATTCAGGCCGCAGGGCTGCCTACACACAGTGGATGGACACCCTCATTTGCTCACTCACTTGTTCCTTCAAATTTCTGTTCTACAAAGACACACTTGTGGACATTTGCAGAAGCAGAAGGATGGAGTGCAGGTTTCCAAACTGCTCTGCTGAGAGCCCGAGTGGCTGGGGCATTTCACTCAACATGGATTGAGCCATTGTTGTGGGCCAGGCACCACCTGGGCACTGAGCTGCAGCAGTGAGCAGCACACGGTCCTGTTCCTGTGTGGGATTTAACTTCTCCTGGGAGAGAGGACACCAGACAAAATAAGTAAGTAAAATACACAGTAACCTGGAGAGTAGTACTGAGGAAGGAGTGATAAAGCAGGGGGATGATGGGACGGTCATGGCGGGGGGGCTTTAGATTAGGTTTTAGGGAAGTCTTCATGGAGAGAGACTTTCACAGAAAGCTGTGAAAGAAAAGGAGACCCTGGTGGTCCAGCAAAGCTGGGAGGGTGCGCAGGGAGGGGAGGGAGGAGGGTAGGGAGGGGGCAGAGCCGGGGACGGGACAGCAGGGAGGGAGAGCAGATCTGAGAGGCAGGGCAAGGCAGGGAGGGCACTTCAACTTTGGTAGCCCTATTTTCTTCTGTTCAAAACACTGATGTTCTACATCAGATTTTGCTTTGGAAGATCATTCACTGCTAAACGGGAAAAAAAAAGTATGAAAACAACTTGTGTGGTATAAAAGGCTATGGAATAAGACAGTGCTGGGTTTAATTCCCAGGTGGGTCATTTGTGGCCTGTTTCTGGAGCTCTCTTACCTCTCTGACCTTGTCCCTGTGGGCCCAGCATGAGAAGACTTAGAGAAAGAGCACTTAGCCTAGAGTCTGGAACTTACCAGAGCTCGGTGGCTGGCTTCCCTGTTCCTGTCCTGGTTACATTCAAGCTGTGCTTGAGGGAAGCACAGACATGGGACCTGCCTTCAAGGACTGCACAGCCAGTTGGCAATGGGAGATGGTGCACACAGGAACATAGTGAAAGGCCAAGCTTGAGGTTTTACCTCCAGAAGCCACTGTTTTCAGCTACAGGGACCAGGAACGGCAAGCTCAGAATGAGGCGGAGAGTGAGGGTAGGGTTTTAACAGTGCAGGTGGAGGGGACAGGCAGAGGGGCTGCATGTTTAACAAGCAGGATGTGTCTGGAGGACGGCAGGGAGTCCACTTTGGTGAAGGTCCTTCCTTGACAGCTGGAAAGGTTGTAGACGGACTGTAGTCAGATCACAGAGAGCTTCCAGTCCCCAGATAAAGAGTTTGTTTTCAGAAGAGAAAGGGTTCTCGAAGGTTTTTAAGCAAGGTGGAGGTGCAACCACTAGGACTATTTAGAAACAATATATGGGATGGATGAGCATAGGCAGTAAGAGAAAGGAGGGAAGATGGGCTGGCACAGCAACATAGATGCTGGTAATGACAGCTGAAGCCAAAGGACAGAGTTAGAAACACTGGGAGACTGAAAGTGAGAAACCAGTTCTGTCTCTCTAGTTGTCTATTTGAGACAAGACAGGGTGAGTCAATGAGTAGAAACTGGGAAGTCTGAGAGGGACTTGCACAGAGGCAACTGGTGACATCAGAGGAACGAAGAGGTGGAGAGCAAGAAGGTCAAGTGAGAACTGTCAAGGACTGATCCTCAGGGACACCAGCGTTTTAGGGTAGGGAGAGAAAAAGGAGCTGGTGAAGGTAAGAAAGAGCATCGCAGCTACCAGGGACCCTAGAGACAGAAGTCAGAAAGGAAATGGTGGGCCTAAACAAGCTAAAGGTGACTAGAGATGAATCAGGAACTGACTAAACAGCCAAGACCTGGGTGATTAAAACCGAGTCCATTATCTTTCAGAGGGCAGCTTCAATGGGGAGGATTACTAGGATAAAATGACAGCAAAGTACAAACAACAAATGCAGACTACTCCTTATATTTGGCTGACTGTCAAGAGAAGGGGCTGGTGGTAATTTGGGAGGATAACAGGATCAACAATCACATTTTTTAGATTAAGTGTATTCTCTGTGTGTCTGTAACAGAAAGCAAAGTGATAGAGATTCGAGAGACAGAAGGGATATGGTTAGAACACTGGAAAAAGCTTGTTTGACTCATTTACCCTGTGACAAAACCTCACAGAAGGTTTAAAGAGAATACCAGCACATGCTGCATGCCTGGAGAATGAATACTGGACCTGGACTGCTGTGGGCACCCATGATCATACAGACAAGGGCAATCATCCTGGTCTTTAAAGTGGCCACAGCTGGTAAAACTAAGTGTGGCATGTCCTCCAGGATGATTATTAGGCACACGTCTACACATTTATTTGCATGGTCTCCCCCAGCACTTTCTCTGGGGGCTTATCAGCACTGTGGCATCTGGCCAGGTAATCTTTGCTAGATCTTCCATAGTCCCATTTTATGAGTGTATTTCTCATCGCAGGCACCAGCTGAGCTGGTCCCACTGCCTACAGCGTGTCGGTGCCCACTTCTGCTGAATCACATCCTTCGGTCCTCCTTTGTCATGAGAACCCTTTCCCTCTCATATCAGTTGTGTTCATTATGGAGATTTTACAAACCTTTTTCTTTCTCTCATGCATAAGATTTATTTTCTACAATCAACCACAACTTCATAGTAAAACCTTTATAATAACCCCATCACCACTAACTTACAATATCTCAAACTATGCTACCTCATGGATGCTTCTTCCTCTGATGGAAAAAGAGACTTTGCTCCCAACAGGCAGACTGAGCTGAGGAGAGAGAACAGGGTCTTCTGGAGAACCATCACCAAGATTTTATTACTTTCTCCAGCAATAGCGCTTGTTTCCCTGCAATGAGAGAGGTAGGATCACCACGGGCATCTCTGGACATGGTGGCAACAGGGAACAAGCTGGGCAGAAGGATAACAGGGCAGGTGGAGACCGGGTGGTACAGAAGGTAGGGGACATTGGCTCCTTGGATCGAGGGGGCTCCAGTGGGAGACCTAACATTAGAAACTGAGGGCTGAAGGAGCACAGAGGTGGACATTCCTGGAAATGTGGGGCAGGGTGTCAGAGGATCCTCAGTGTGGACGCTGAGGCTACAGAGAACGCCAGCAGCAAACAAGAGGGAAACTGGGTACAGAGCTGAAGTCCCCAGCAGGGAGGGGAGGGCTGGGAGCTGCAGACACAGACGGAGAGACAACACGGGAGTAGACGCTGCCGCATGATGATAACAGTAGTGTCCGGAGGGACACAAGGGACAAAGATTCCTTTGGGCCCATGGTCCAGAGCAACAGAAATTAACACTCATTAGAGAGACAACTGTAAGATCCCGGCTGAGGAGGGAAGGAAGAGCTGAAAAAGGAAAACGACAGAGACACCTGAGACCTTTAGAAAGAAAAGTGAAATGAAAAAGAGACAGAGAAAGGAAGAGCGTTAAGATAGCACATGGGGTAATGAAGAATCAAAAACGATAGAAGTGCTGCCTCTTCAGTGAATTTTATAAGACTCAAAGCATAAAGCTTATTAGAAAGAGACAGGGTTGTAGCCTGGCACATTGGCAAAGATCAAAGCAATCTCTATGAACTATTTTGAAGATCAAAATGAGAAACCAGGCAAAAATGAAAACTTTCAACCCAAATCCCTTCCAAGTACACACGTGCTCTCCTTGACATGTCTTTTCTTCTTAAGCCTCATTCATTCCTTAGCATCGGGCAAAGTTTTCACAAATAAGCAGCAGGGAAGCTGTGACGAGAAAGGAGTTAAGCTCTTGTGGAGAGTCCACGTCTTGGGAAGCTGCAGAGGAAGACAGGCTGTGAATACCTATCCACTGTAGTCCATGGGTAGAGGTGAAGGTAAAGGCTGGGAATAGGGCAATTTGCCGTCTGTGTTCTCTTTGGGGCCACTTGATGTTCTACTATCCAGGACCTCCACAGCAGCCCCTGCAAAGTCACATCCCAGGCAGAGCCCCCCACATTAAGCCTTTCTCCTCCTGAATTTGTCACATCTGTCCCTCCTTTCAGGTTTTCGGCCAAAACGAGGCTCACAAGTGAATTCAGTGCAGGCCTCCTGAAAGTCCCTGCTTTTGGAATGGCTGGCTCCTTATCATTCAGGCAAGTCTCAGCTCAATTGTCACCTCCCAAGGATGGCCTTTCCCAGTCCGTCCTAGCCCCTGCACTTGTCTTCTTTGCTTCCCATCCCTGTGACCATCCTCTGCAATGATCATGCTTATTTGATTGCTGGCTCATTGTCAGTGACTTCTGCCAGAAAGCAAGCTCCATAAAGACCAGGACTGCAGCCCCAGTGCCCGGCACAGTAGAGAGGAAACTGATACCTACTTGTCAAATGAATGAGTAACATGGACCATCCAGTGTAAAGGAGTTTGGCGCCACAGCAGGTCTCACGCGGTTTCGCTCAAACCCAGTGTTTCACTGTCACCTCTAAGCCCCTTGATCTGCCATGTAGAGAGCTGGCCCGGGCCAACTCTCTTTGCCCGTGAGGTCTACTCTAATAAAATAAAAATGAACACAGCATAGCTTCCATTACTACCACTAAGAAAAATGCTTCCTCTTCCCTATTAATCAGCAAAATGGAGTTGAAAAGTATTCTTTCCTGAAGGTTTAGAGTTCAAATAGAAATGATTGTAAGGAAATCAGGACAGCCTTTCTCAAGAATGGGAATACTTCAGAGATAGCACATTTGAACTGTGCAAGAAGGACACGGAGTAACAGCCTTCTCTTCCTCATTCCCTTTCTCCAAAGGCTGCGAACTCTCCATAGACAGATGTCTCCGAGTTCCCTTTTCAAAGCAGCATGGGGCCTTCAGCTGTGGCCCTGCAGTGCCACCATCCGGATGCCTGAAGAATTGCTCCATGTCTGCCTGCACTCCACAAACACTCCAAAAGCAGGGGAAAATGAATTATTGCTAATCTCCGGCGGTCATGAACACAATTCCACGAGGGCCTCTCAGACCCATGACGCTCCTGTCTTGGCACTTGACCAAAAGGGTAAAACCAAGAACATGGTTTTAATTCCACCTCTATTTACAGCCTGTGACCTTAAAAGGTTACCTGCTCCCTCCAACATACCATCCCCAGGTGTGAACAAGAAATAACGTCATCAGCATGTTTTAGGATCCTGCAGGGAATTCAGCACAGAAACAAAATTCCATCAATACGGAGCCTTAAGCACAAAGATGCCAGACCACCTGAATCCATTTCTGGTCCCCAGAGCTTAGAAGGCTTCTACACACACACTGTCTAGACAGAGGGAAGGAAATGGATAAAACACATGCAAAGGAGAACCATCTCCCGGACTCAGTCAGCCAATGCAAGAAAGAAAATCAAATCTGGACCATGAAAAATGGGCTATTTCTCTTAGATAGCCCAAAAATCCACTTTATATTGTCTGTTCCAATCATACATGCATGAAAAAGTAATGGAAAAAAGCCTTTTGCTTAGGGATGATCCTTCAAATAATGTAAGACTACAATTTGACTGACTAAACAAGGATTTTCAGGAGAAATCCAACATGAATTCCACAAAGACAGTAAGTAATAATGAAAGCAAATATCCCAACTGAGAAAGAAGCTAATATTACATAACAAACATAAATATGTAAACATAATTTAGATAAGAAATAAAAAGGTAAATATGAAAAGTGTACAACCTCTTAGTAACTAAAGAAATTCAAAACAAAATAACATTTCTCTATCAAGGAAACATAAAAAAAGAAAATCATATACAACTATGTATGGGGGGGATTTGGGGAGAAGAAGAAAAAAAAGAAAAGACTGGCAACAGATGCTAGCACAGGTGCCAATCTTAAAAAAAAAGGAAAGAAAATCAGTAATATTAAGGTTGATTGACTAGTGGGAAAATAAACTAGTTCATTTTCCGGAGGGCAATTTGGCAATATTTATATAAATCATTAAAAAGTGAAAGGATTTTTGACAAGCAATTTTTTGAAAACTTGTGGGAATTCATCTTATGAAAATAAAGATAGAAGGGAAGAGTCAGCTGAAAGCACTGCCTATAAAAGGAAACTTGGACAGATCCTGATGTCTAACCACGCAGGATTTATTAGATAAAACAGCTACATCTACTCAATGGACTACTATTCAGCCATTAAAAAGTATGTCAAATGTCTTTATATACCCAAAGATGTTATTGAAATATTACATAGGGAAAAAAGTTAGGTAACTAAAACAAAAGTGCATTTATAATCCAATGTGGCAACTATGTTTCCTTATGTACACCTCTCTCTATATACAGATGCACGGTAAAGGGATGAAAACAACTCACACCAAGGAGGTGGCAGAGGCTGTCTGGGTAGCTGGGGCTAGGAGGGTTTCTAAAATTTTTTCCCTCTTATTTTCTGAGGTTGCTATAATGAAATACATTGCTTAGGTAATAAGTAAAAACAACTAAGAGTATTTCTTAGACTGAATAGGAAAAAAAATTCCAAAGTAAACTTTAGAAGGCTAAAGCAGGAAGAGTAGGTAGGAGAACAGAGCCCTAAAGAGCATCTACTTGCACACCAGGGGCCCCGACCCCCGCCCAGAGCAGGCACCTCAGCCGACACGGGGTAGCAAAGCTCTAACTTTCTCCAGCCCCATCAGAAGGTATACTCAGAGAGAAGGCAGAAAAAGTGGCATTTCAAGAATACTTCCCATGTCACTTACTTGAAGAATATAAAAGGCAAAGATATTTAAAAGCGATTTAATTATATAGCCATGTATCTGAAGTAAAAAACAGGTTCTAGATAGTTCTTAGTGGGGAGAGGGGAACCAAACCACTGAATTGAGACAAGAACCACATTTGGACATTTGAAATGGCCATCAGAGAGATCTGGCAATTTTTTACTGCATGCACCTTATCCTAGTGTCTATTTTCAGGATTCTATTGCAATACTTACTGCATAAAAAGACGTTAAAAAATACTGTTTAAAAAACACGACAATAAAATCTAAATTATATAAACCGAAAAGGATTTTCCACATACGCCAACACTGCACATTAGAACATCTGAAGTCTTTCACTCTCCACTCTTTAAGCCTGGGGGCCAAGGCCACTCAGCACTGCTGGCAGCACCTCTGTAAAGCTGCAGCCTTAGACGGTGTATCTCTTCTCTCCTTCGTGTTTTGCCTTGTGATACTTCACGTAATCATTGTACAGCTCCTTAAAGATGTCTCTCACTCCTGGCTGCAGTGCGACCCGTAGGAACTGGATGTCTGGTTCAATGCAGAGGTCCAGGATGAGGTAGATGCCCTCCTGCAGAAGGCCTTTCACCGCCGGATACAAGGTGACCTAGGAAAGGAGGACAAACCTCTGTAAGAGCAAACAAGCAGGGACTAAGGCCTGGGAAACCTGAAAAGGAATTCCAACTTCAGCCTCCAGTTTGAGAAAAGACACTCCTTTTAAAATACCATTTTGCACATAACTTAAATAACTGAATATTCATATGTTAAACGTTTGTATTTTGGGGAAATAGAAGCCAACTCAAGTGAACAAAAACCTGGAATAAAACATCACAAAATCACAGGGGTAGCTTTGCTATTCAGTAAGTGATGCCTCTGTGTTTACTAGGGAGATTTAAAAAGTGGAATCTTCAAATCTGAAATTCTTACAAGAGCCACCTGCACACTGTCAAATTCTTCCAGACAGTCAATCACACTGGAAGCTATACTAACCATGGGGTAACGGCTGCAGTGTTTACCACACAACTGACCCCACCTCCTGCTAGGCAGGCTCTGATGCCCTCCAGATCACTGATAGACTAGCAATTAGACCACATCAAATCACCCAGCATCAGATGTGATTTATGATTATACTTACTAGATCTTTTCATTTCTGTCAACAATAGCACAATGGGCCCTAAATTTCTAACTGACCCTGATGGCTGAATTGGTTCCTGTGCCTAAAGATGCATTTCTTCCCTGAAATTCTGGGTTAACTAAAATCCGGGGCATAGCAGGAAGGATAGGCAGTCCAGCTCCAACTAGGCTATATCAGATATTGCACACAAACTTTCAGATCAGAGATTCAGACTAATATCTAGACAAAAAGGCCAAGAGAGTAGGCTCCATTCCATTTGCCACAGCCACTCAGGCTTCAGCCTGAACACCCCAGTAGCTGAAACCAAAAGGCAGCAGAAAGGTTCCAGGTGACAGGCCTGGGATTGGTTGAGTCTTTGTTAATACCTGATGAACTAGAAGAGTTATAGCTCTCTGCAAACACATAGCTTCTGGAGAGGAGACAGTTTATTAACTGGGAGTTTGATTCACCAAGGCAACCACTGGGAGGTACATTCCTAAAGAGACAATTTGTTTCTGTCCCTAAGATGATGCTATTCTTCAAAGTTATGGTCACTTTCACATGATAGTTCAAAAAATTTCTGACAGATCATCCTCTTAAATTTTACTATTTTATAGACGATAAGAACACAAGGACTGAAGGTGGAATGTTGTCCGTGATTCCACAGTAAGGCATCAGGGAGAGGAAGAAAAAATAAAACAAAACACAAAAGTCCTGAATCTTCCTAGTGGAGTGAGGACTTTTTAAGTTGCTGCTCATTCATTCAGTTAATCATCACTCACTAAACAAGCAATTCCACTTCCAAAGGCAAAAAGCCGGGAAGTCACTTTCCCAGTGGCCGACTGAGATCTGAACCTGGTTTGAGTCCAGGACCCACGCTCTTCACGATTCCTTTACACGCTATCTCATTAGTGGAACAGACCAGAGAGTCTGCTGGGAAACAGGAAAACCAGTAGCATAAACCTACACAACCACTTCACATCTTTATGTTTCAGACAACTTATTTATAAAACAAGGGAAAAAGTCAATTTCTACAACAAACATCACAGGCCAATGAAGGAAAACCTCCTCAAGTAGCTTACAAGGACCTTAGGAAGGATGAGCAGTACAAACTATTTACTCTAAGCCATCAACATAGAGGGACAGTTGTCAACTTGATTACAGGTAAAACAGAAGAGAAAAGTGACTATAATTTCCCTGACACATCTCCACTGTGACCCAGTCCTGTGTGGAGGGAACAAAAGCTGTAGGAGTCGCTGCTCCTCATCACTAGCACAGTCTCACCAGGCCATCGGCCCTAACTTCCGACAGACCTCCACTGATAGCCCATCCACAGATACAGGAGGGAAGGCAAAGGAGATCCACTCAGCTACACTTGCTATCTAGCATTTAATTAAACTTAAAAGTGTCTTTCTAGTCTAGAAAGATTTATGGCTCTCTCAGGAGATGTCTCTAATGCATATGGAATATTTTCTTCATTACTGAATTAAAAACAATGAAAGATAAAACATGGACTGCCCTGCCAATGGATTCTGGGATGCTGCAGCCTTAGATATTTCCCAAGGCCTATGGCTTTCAAGATTAAAATTTAAAAACAACTGATAAGCATAAATTAGACACGAATAATGGGGCCAAAAGACCAGAGACTTCTCATAAAGTAAATCTCAGAATAAAAATTAGTGACTTAAGGGTTCAAATTACTGCCTTCCTTCTTGGCCCTCAGTTAAATGATATTACTATGTTTCCTTTTATTCTTCAGCGAAACAGAAAATACGCCAGTGTCTTCTTCCAGCAAAAGCTAACATATTAATGAGTCGAGTGCTTAGGAAATATCAAGATTCTATTAAAATGCTAAATAATTCCAAGGAAACCAAACTCTAAGCCCACACCTCATTCAAAGAATGATTTGTGAGGGTCTCTGTGTGCTGCAGCAGCCCTTACACACAGAGAGCCTGGTGAGGACCCAGCGCACGCCATGAGGCCAGGCTGCCTCCTGCAGCATTTCCCCCAGTCCCCACTGGACCAACTGTCCGCCCATATGACTGGCATCTCCACTGGCTGACGTGAGCAGTGCCAGTGGGTTTGAAAATTACTTAGTGACAGATTCATCCTGTTACAGGGTCAGGAAGAAAGCTAATGCAACACCAGATTTTCTGAGGAAGCCCATGCAGCCTAATCTCCCTTGAGAAATGCTGACATCACTAACATAACATGTTTACCAGGGGTTTTAACATTATTCTTAGAAGGTTTACAAAGGGGGGGTACTCTATGGAGAGAGATATATACAACATAAATGTATATCTACCCATGTGCAAGTGGACAGATATACACATGAACACACTGTCCTTGAAGCTTCTGAAATTTAATTTAAACAAAGTAAGGTATGTGGTCCTGTAGTCAACTCACAACATGAGTCACACAGGTCCTGTGGAATTTTGAAAATAGCACAGTGACATTCTAAAGTGAGATCACTGTTGAACAATCAATTATCCAGAATACTGAGGCAAAAGTCAGACTAAACAGGACAAAAGTATTTCTATTTAATCTAGCTGAATGAGTCTGCAGGTATCCCCACTGTGTCATCCACTTTGAGTGTCTGAGAGCAGCTGAGTCACATGCATGACAGATCCCAAGACTACAGATCCATGGGGCTGGCCCCGTGGTGCAGCGGTTAAGTGCACACGTTCCACTTCTTGGTGGCCTGGGTTCACCAGTTTAGATCCCAGGTGTGGACGTGGCACGGCTTGGCAACAGCCATGCTGTGGTAGGCATCCCACATATAAAGCAGAGGAAGATGGGCACAGATGTTAGCTCAGGGCCAGTCTTCCTCAGCAAAAAGAGGAGGATTGGTAGTAGTAAGCTCCGGGTTAACCTTCCTCAAAAAAAAAGAGTAGAGATCCGTGAACTCCTGCTGCTGAGGGGACCCAGGACCCCTCTTCCTGGTTGCCATTAGACCCAGTCCTGTGAGAGTTCCTGTTCTTGGACCTGGGTAACATTTCACCTCCCTTATTACTCAGGAGACTGAGGTTTGGGCTGGTGCAAGAAGAAAGATCTAACAGTGACTGAGCACCTCCTAGGTACTAGGCCACTGCCAGCCCTGTGAATGTCACTTTCTTCAGTCTTTGCAATAACCCTACAGGGTGCTGCTCAACACCGGAAGATATACAGAACAGCCCACAACAGAGGATGATCAGGCCCAAAATGTCACTTGCCCCCTTGGTTGAGAAGTCCTGCTATAAACGGCTGTAAATGAAAGCACGTGATGAGAGACAGTCAGCTTGGTTTACCTTCTGTGCCTCCGTCACATACTGGGCCACCATAAAGGGGGAAAACACTGTGAACTCTTCAGCCCGGGCTGCGATGTGGCTGTACATCCTTCCCACTAGGCGGGCACAGTCTAGAACCACCATCAGGTCATCTGTGCTTCCTACAGAAGCAAAGTGTTTCCAAAGCAATTAGTTCAAAAACAGTGCATTTTAACTCTTCTAATTTTATACTTTTAATACAGTCTAAAGATATTCAAACCTTCCATCTTTTCCCAGACTCTTTAATTGGCTAATTTGAAGACAGAATGAGGGAAGAGATGATATATCCAAATATTTATCTCTCTTACAAAAAGAACACTTAAAATACTCGAGTACATGGGGTTTTTTTTTAAGAGTACGGTAACCAAGATTTTTAGGAAAACATCTAGGATTGTTCTTGTATTTAAAAAGGAAATTCATCTCTACAAGGAAGGCTTAAAATGGGGGAAAAAATGGAACATTATCTTAAAAAAATGAGTTTTGACATCATATGATTTTACAGATAAGATGGCCTAATTATGTCTTTGCCTCCTTAAGTTTCAGAAATTGTGCAGAACTTTTCCTTTATAGGCAGATAGATATAAGACTCAATTATCATCACTAGATATCCTCCTGTCTTCCCAGATTTATTTCTGATTCCTAGTTCTTTCTACTTTAAGGTGCCAGGACCATCCAGGCTCTTCTTAATAAACTCCTCTCAAGAATTCTAACAGCCTCAAATGTGCCCACAGCCCAGTTTACACCTGCTCCTGAGGCCTTCACAACAGACCCCAGGTGGGGAACCCCAGCATATGCCAGAGCACCTCCCCAGCTTTCATTCAGCATAGTGATATACCCATTTTCATAAAATTCCAGAAAATGAAAACACATCTACAGTGACAAAAAGCAGATCAGTGGTGGGCTGGGGCCAGGGGGAGAAATGGACTGCAAGCGGACAGTTTTGGGGATGATGCAAAAGTCCTGTATTTTGACTGTGGTGGTGGTTTCCCGCATGTATTTACCTATCAAAACTCATTAAATTGTGTATTTTAAACAGATACAGTTTGTTACACATATATCATATATAAAAACTTGATTTTTAGAATGCACAATGTCTTTTTTTTTTACCTTGAATATACATACAAACATCTTGCATATATGCAATTTTTCTAGATCACTGTAATTTTATGAAATTATGTGAACTGCTAACACTCACTGGACATTTCAACAGGTAATACACTTCAGCAAGAAGCACTTTAATATCTAACATGTACCATTTCTTCTCTATTTTCAGACTGCTCAACATACACATGCAGTTCACAACATGAATATCTGGCATTTATTACTTCAGCCACAGATTTAATATGTGGTCATTAAAGAGTGCATTAGATACCAACAAAAGGAGAGTAAATAGCTAAAACTCTACTCAGTTAAGCCATGAATACACCAGAGAACTAAATCTTGGCAGACTGGAGGTGACCGAGCTATGCCAAAATGGATGTAGCACAGAACTACTCATGTGGAACGTGTCCTCACACTTCCTCAGAACACATGACAAAGGACACATTTACAACTACATGTAGGACACACCTGTGGCAGGGTGTGCGAAGGGCTCTGCTCCACCACTGCTCAGCGAGGCCTGGGCCAGGGCAGCCCCCTACGCGGACATTTCCCATCTCCTGTCTAGGCAGACAACACCAGCTGGAATAGGGATTCTTTCTTGCTGAGCTCAGACTCGACCCTAGAGGCCTCAAAACAGAATCGTAGGTAGCCACCATCAACTGACGTAGGCTAGCTTGGGAGAGGGAATCTGCTTCCCAATCCTGCCCCCAAATATATTCACAACATTACATTGACACGTGCTCCGCACTAGGCATGGGAGAAGGTGAAATACCTAAGTGTGCCACTGACTGATCCCAAAACCAGGCAGAGTAATTTGGGAATTATAATTAAGGGTCAACTACATTCCTTCTCTTTTCTCAAAAGTTAATTGTTTTAAGTAGCTATTGCTTAAATCTACAAGTCTCAACCTATTAAACTGATTCACACTGGCAGAGAAGTTGGGTACAACTCATATATTTCTAGCCTGCCACAGGTTCTCCCTGACAACCTCCAAATTGAGCTGTAAACCACTCCTTTGTGGTCCCAGAGCATCCCACCAGATACCCTATCTTCGTGCAGAGCACATCACATGGTACGAGGCTGTTCCATGCTATGCAGATTTGAAATAGTGCAATACAGACAGTCTCACTTTATATGCAAATTTTTAGATAATAAGAATCTCCCTCAAATTAGAAATTTAGCAAAAACCAACAAACTTCAAGGCTGAAAAATAAGCTGTACACATAATTCATGCTATTGTCATGTGGCAGTTTGCTTCATTGGTAAACAAATATAACCTTGCCAAGATGAGGCTGGACTGGTGAGTCCAGGAACTCATTCCTTCTATAAAAGGCGATGGCTCCGTAACTGCCCATTCCTTTGTAATCTCTCCTATTAAATTACAAACTCCTTAAGGGCAAGAATGGGATTGCAGTCAATTTTATATCCCCTTTATATGAGCGTAAATATTCCTGAATCTAGCCACTTTTTCCCCCCAGGAAAATAACTATTTCAATCAGGAGATGGCAAATGCATTCACTGTTTTGGATACAGGAAAAGAAGGTGACAGTTTGAAATTTTTTTTAAAAATTGTATTGAGTATTCATCCAATGATCTGAGTATTTTTCTTATTTAAACTCAACTGGGTGGTTCAGTAACATATGTAGTGAGAGCTACCACAAGATGAACATACTTGATACTGCACATCTGATACTATTACTCTGAATTACCTTTGTCCTTCTGCCGCCCTTCATGCATAACTGAAAACACCAACTTGTTGAAACAGTTCAAGAAAGAAGGGATGGCTTTCAGCATAACCTGTAATAAAAGACAAAAGAATATAAAAACATGTAAGTAATTGTTTATTTCAAGCTCTTCTACTTTAAAGGAGCTCATATTTATCCTTCTTAACCTTACCTATCAAGATACTCAAAACAGTTGTGGCAACTTCTTTTTGCCTAGACATTCTGGAGAAATTGCTCACTCACCTTACTTGACTCTTCAGCATCTGTTTCAATGGGTTAGGGTAGGGATTCCATGTTGCATAATTTTAGGATTCAAATGAAGCAATCCTAGTTTAGAATTTGCTGAATTTGTGTCTTTTACTTTAACTGTTACTAGTGCATTCTGGAAATGAGTAGAAATAAATAATAAAAGGAACAGTAACCAAAGTATTCAACTATAATTGGCACTGGAAAAAAGATTACACAAAGCAAATTCATTTAAAATGAGGATCAAAACTTCTCATTTTTTAGTGATGAAAATGTCTGGCTGAGACTTTATCTTGAAAAATGATATTAAAATTATAAAACGTGAGAGAGGATCCAAGATGGCGCCGTGAGTAGTCCTCTTTGTCTCTCCCCCTTCGAGTCTACAATTATTTGGACACTCATCGCTTAACAAAGGATATCCAGACAGCATCTCAGGACGTCTGACAGACCCACGTGACTATACATCGGAAGGCGGACGGACTTCCCTCCGGGAGGAGGTGGAGATAGGTGAAAACTCTCCGACCCCGACCGAACAGCCTAGTACCTGCAAGTGGCTTTCTTCCAACGGACGCCCCCAGAAGATCAACACACACCTAGGGCAGGAGTGAGCACACACCAGAGGAGCGACGGTGGAAACAGGTGACCAGAACCCTACCTAAACCCCCTGCAATTACTCCTAAATGCAGAGGGAAACTCTAGAGTTACACACCTGAGCCCACGGGGAGAGTCTCGCCCCACCATTGGCGGGGAGATCCCGCCTAGTGTTCACGGCGCCCAGAGGGTCCCAGAGAGAATCACTGAGGGTACGGCGGCCCCCTGGCTACCACTGACTGCACGGTGGGGAAAGGGATTGCCGGAGATCTCAGAGAGGACTGGGGCTGGGTGAAGCTCCCGAGGCCGGCTCCATGCCCCGGAGGGGAAGCTCCAGAGTTCCGCCCAGGCAGCAGACAAAACTCTCTGTTTGCCATTAGCGGAGGGGCCACACCCAGCATCCACAACACCAGGAGGGTCCCGGAGAGGAGAATATCAGGCAGGGCAGCAGCTGACCAGCTACTACTGAAATCAGGATCTTCGGCTATCCCCCAGACAGGGCAAAGGGCTCCCCGAGTTCCTGGGGAACAGGACTGGGGCTGGGTGGAGTTCCAGCGACCCAGCTCCGTAGCCTAGGGGGAAACCCTACAGGCTCATGGCAGCCTCAGGGAAAGCCTCTGCACAGCACTAGTAGAGAGCACCCATCTGGCAGCCACAAGGCTGGAAGACCCCGGGACAAAAGTAGCATAGCTAGGCGAGCTAACCACAGACTGTAGAAGATGCCAATAGCTCTGCTGCGACCCATAGTGGACAAGTGAGATTTTGTGGGTGCCGACAGTGACGGAGCAGCAAATATAAGTGATCCTACCCCTGGCTGCTGGAAAAGCCCATAACACCGTTGCAGACCCCAAGGAGGGAGCACGTCTAGGTGGGCTGCAACAGTAGGCACCAGCAGCCTGAAGCTCCCCCGTGACGGCCCCCACAGCAGAAGAGGGAATCCAAAGGACCACTGTGACTACGAGGAGGGGCCCAGACCCAGTTAGCAACTGTGGATAGGGTTCCTGGTTGGTGCAGTATAAACAGCTGCTCCCCCACCACACCAGCAGAAACAAGTGGAAGGACAACTAAACTCTATCTCTATGCGGAGGCACAAATCAACAACATCAAGCAATATGAAAAAATACATTAAATCTCCAGAACAGATGGAAAATAACAAATACACAGAAAACAATCCCAAAGAAAATGAGATATATAACCTAAATGACGATGACTTCAAAACAGCCATCATTAAAATACTCAATGAGTTAAGAGAGAATTCAGATAGACAACTCAACGAGTTCAGGAGCTATGTCACAAAAGAGTTTGATACGATAAAGAAGAGCCAAACAGAAATACTGGAAATGAAGAACACAATAGAGGAGATTAAGAAAAATCTAGATGCACTGAACAGTAGGGCCGATAATATGGAGGAAAGAATTAGCAATTTGGAAGATGGGGATACAGAAATGCTGCAGGCAGAGAAGGAGAGAGAAGTAAGACTAAAAAGAAATGAAGAAACTCTCCGAGAATTATCAGACACAATAAGGAGATGCAACGTAAGGACTATAGGTATACCAGAGGGAGAAGAGAAGGAGAAAGGGGCAGAAAGCCTATTCAAAGAAATAATGGCTGAGAACTTCCCAAATCTGGTGAGAGAGATGGATCTTCAGGTGACAGAAGCCAATAGATCTCCAAACTTTATCAATGCAAGAAGACCAACCCCACGGCATATAGTAGTGAAGCTAGCAAAAGTCAATGACAAGGAGAAAATACTAAGGATAGCCAGGCAAAAGAAACTAACCTACAAAGGAACCTCCCATCAGGCTATCAGCAGATTTCTCAGCAGAAACCTCACAGGCTAGAAGAGAGTGGAATGATATATTCAAAAATCTGAAGGACAAAAACCTACAGCCGACAATTCTCTACCCAGCGAAAATATCCTTCAAATACGATGGAGAAATAAAAACTTTCCCAGATAAACAAAAATTAAGGGAGTTCATTGCCACAAAACCTCCTCTTCAGGAAATCCTCAGGAAAACCCTCATTCCTGAAAAATCCAAAAAAGGAAAGGGGCTACAAAACCAAGAGCAGAGGAGATAAGTAGAAGGACAACAACAGAGAGTAGCAGCTCTTCATCAGAACAGATTAAACCATGGGACGAGAAACAAAGGAAATTGAAGAAAACCAGAAAACGAGACATAAAGTGGTAGTGGTAGGCCCCCACATCTCAATAATCACTCTAAATGTAAATGGATTGAACTTCCCAATCAAAAAACACAGAGTGGCAGGATGGATCAAAGAACAAGACCCAACAATATGCTGCCTCCAGGAAACACACCTCAGCCCCAAAGACAAACACAGACTCAGAGTGAAGGGATGGAGAACAAGACTCCAAGCTAATAATGAACAAAAGAAAGCAGGTGTCGCTATACTAATATCAGACAAGGTAGACTTCAAAGCAAAACAGATAAAGACAAAGAGGGACAGTATATAATGATAAAAGGGACTCTCCACCAAGAAGACATAATACTTATAAATATATACGTACCCAACAGAGGAGCACCAAAATTTGTAAAGCAACTCTTAATAGAACTAAAAGAAGACATCAACAACAATACAATAATAGTAGGGGACCTCAACACACCATTAACACCAATGGACAGAACATCCAGACTGAAAATCAACAAGGAAATAATAGAATTAAATGAAAAATTAGACCAGATGGACTTAATAGATATATATAGAACACTTCATCCAAAAACAGCAGGTTACACATTCTTCTCAAGTGCACATGGAAGATTCTCAAGCATTGACCATATTTTGGGAAACATCAATAAATACACGAGAGTTGAAATAATATCAAGAATCTTTTCTGATCATAATGCTATGAAACTAGAAATCAACTACAAGAAAAAAGCAGAGAAAGGTGCAAAAATGTGGAGACTAAACAACACGCTTCTGAACAAACAATGGATCATTGAAGAAATTAAAGAAGAAATCAAATATTATCTGGAGACAAATGAAAATGAGAACACGACATACCAAATCATTTGGGATGCAGCAAAAGCAGTTCTAAGGGGGAAATTCATCACAATACAGGCTCACCTCACTAAACAAGAAAAGGCTCACATAAGCAACCTCAAATGACACCCAACAGAACTAGAAAAAGAAGAACAAACAAAGCCCAGAGTCAGTAGAAGGAGGGAAATAATAAAAATAAGAGCAGAAATAAACGATATTGAAACAAAAAAGACAATAGAAAGGATCAATGAAACAAAGAGTTGGTTCTTTGAAAAAATTAACAAAATCGACAAACCTTTAGCCAGACTCACCAAGAAAAGAAGAGAGAAATCGCAAATAAATAAGATTAGGAATGAGAGAGGAGACATCACAACAGATACCAATGAAATACAACGGATCATAAGAGAATACTATGAAAAACTATATGCCAACAAATTGAACAACCTGGAAGAAATGGACAAATTCCTAGACTCCTACAATCTCCCCAAACTGAATCAGGAAGAAATGGAGAATCTGAATAGGCCAATCACAAATAAGGAAATAGAAACGGTAATCAAACACCTCCCCAAAAATAAGAGTCCAGGACCAGATGGCTTCTCTGGAGAATTTTACCAAACATTCAAAGAAGACTTAATACCTATTCTTCTCAATCTATTCCAGAAAATTGAGGAAGATGGAGTACTCCCTAACACATTCTATGAAGCCAAAATCACTCTGATACCCAAACCTGACAAGGCCAACACAAAGAAGGAGAACTACAGGCCGATATCACTGATGAACACAGATGCAAAAATCCTCAACAAAATTTTGGCAAACCGAATACAGCAATACATCAAAAAGATTATACACCATGATCAAGTGGGATTTATACCAGGGACACAGGGATGATTCAACATCCGCAAGTCAATCAACGTGATACACTACATCAACAAAATGAAAAACGAAAACCACATGATCTTCTCAATAGATGCAGAGAAAGCATTCGACAAGATCCAACACCCATTTATGATAAAAACCCTCAATAAAATGGGTATAGAAGGAAAGTACCTCAACATAATAAAGGCCATATATGACAGACCCACAGCCAACATCATACTCAATGGACAAAAACTGAAAGCCATCCCTCTGAGGACAGGAACAAGACAAGGGTGACCACTTTCACCACTCCTATTCAACATAGTACTGGAGGTGTTGGCCAGAGCAATTCGGCAGGAAAAAAAAATAAAAGGAATCCAAATAGGCAATGAAGAAGTAAAACTCTCGCTGTTTGCAGAGGACATGATCTTATATATAGAAAACCCCAAAGAATCCATAGAAAAACTATTAGAAATAATCAACAACTACAGCAAAGTAGCAGGGTATAAAATCAACATACATAAATCAGTAGCATTTCTATACACTAACAATGAACTAACAGAAAAAGAACTCAAGAACTCAATCCCATTCACAATCGCAATGAAAAGAATAAAATACCTTGGGATAAATTTAACCAAGGAAGTGAAGGATCTATACAATGAAAACTACAAGACTTTCTTGAAAGAAATTGACGACGACATAAAGAGATGGAAAGACATTCCATGCACATGGATTGGAAGAATAAACATAGTTAAAATGTCCATACTACCTAAAGCAATCTACAGATTCAACGCTATCCCAATCAGAATCCCAAGAACATTCTTCACAGAAATTGAACAAAGAATCCTAAAATTCATATGGGGCAACAAAAGACCGCGAATTGCTAAAGCAATCCTGAGCAAGAAAAATAAAGCTGGCGGAATCACAATCCCCGATTTCAAAACATACTACAAAGCTACAGTGATCAAAACAGCATGGTACTGGTACAAAAACAGGTCCACAGATCAATGGAACAGAATTGAAAGCCCAGAGATAAAACCACACATCTATGGACAGCTAGCTAATGTTTGACAAAGGAGCAGAGGGCCTACAATGGAGAAAAGAAAGTCTCTTCAACAAATGGTGCTGGGAAAACTGGACAGCCACATGAAAAAGACTGAAAATTGACCATTCTTTTTCACCACACACTAAAATAAACTCAAAATGGATCAAAGACCTAAAGATTAGGCCTGAAACAATAAGTCTTCTGGAAGAGAATATAGGCAGTACACTCTTTGACATCAGTTTCAAAAGAATCTTTTCGGACACTATAACACCTCAGTTGAGCGAAACAATAGAAAGAATAAACAAATGGGACTTCATCAGACTAAAGAGCTTCTTTAAGGCAAGGGAAAACAGGATTGAAACAAAAAAACAGCTCACTAATTGGGAAAAAATATTTACAAGCCACTTATCCGACAAAGGGTTAATCTCCATAATATACAAAGAACTCACACGGCTTAACAACAGAAAAACAAACAGCCCGATCAAAAAATGGGCAGAGGACATGAACAGACATTTCTCAAAAGAAGATATGAATATGGCCAATAGACACATGAAAAGATGTTCATCATCACTAATCATCAGGGAAATGCAAATCAAAACCACTAAGATATCACCTTACACCCGTTAGATTGGCAAAAACATCCAAAACCAAGAGCGACAAATGTTGGAGAGGTTGTGGAGAAAAAGGAACCCTCATACACTGTTGGTGGGAATGCAAACTGGTACAGCCACTATGGAAAACAGCATGGAGATTTCTCAAAAAGTTAAAAATAGAAATACCCTATGACCCAGCCATCCCATTACTGGGTATCTATCCTAAGAACCTGAAATCAGAAATCCCAAGAGTCCCTTGTACCCCTAGGTTCATCACAGCATTATTTACAATAGCCAAGACGTGGAACCAACCTACGTGCCCAGAAACAGATGATTGGACAAAGAAGATATGGTATATATACACAATGGAATACTACTCAGCCACAAAAAAAGACAAAATTGGCCCATTCACAGCAACGTGGATGGACCTCGAGGGTATTATGTTAAGCGAAATCAGCCAGTCAGAGGAAGACGAACTCTATATGACTCCACTCATAGGTGGAAGTTAATATATTGACAAGGAGATCTGATCGGTGGTTACCAGGGAAAAGGGGGGATGGGGGGAGGGCACAAAGGGGGAAGTGGTGTACCCACAACATGACTAACAAAAATGTACAACTGAAATCTCACAAGGTTGTAATCTATCATAACATTAATAAAAAAAATTTAAAAAAATAAAAAAAAATTATAAAACGTGCTTCTTTTATACTCAACCATCCTTAGATTGTGATCAAAACAATACACTGTCCAATAAGCAGCCACAATCCACATGTAGCTACATAAATTTAAATTAATTAAAATGGAAATTCAGTCATATAGCTCCTAGACCACATTTCAAGTGGTCAAGACAAGTGTGGCCAGTGGTTACCATGCTGGACAATGAGATACAGAACACGTCCATCACCACTGAAAGTTCCACTGGACAGCACTGCTCTAATTCTTAGAATGAACAGAGTAAATCAAGCGCTGGGATTCCTTTCTTTGGTATAATTTATCCAACCAAATTCTTGATAGCTTAACATCACAATCTTTACGTCAAATTATCAACTTTTGCAACATCTTCAGAAAGAGATCATTTTTGCAAAAGCTTTCCAGAGCTTCATCAAATTTCCCAGGGAGCTCTCTTAATCCTCTATCAAATTGATTAAAAGCACACAAATCCAGGGCCAGACTATCTGAGCTCACACCCTGGCTTCATGTGTGATCCTGGACAGTCACCCAACCTTTCTGTGCCTGTTTCCTCATCTGCAAAATGATGATAATTATCAGTCGTCATGAGGATTAAATAAGTGAAAACATGTGAAGTGCTTAGAACAGCATTAGCTGCTGAGTGTTCTGCTGGGTACTCTGGCTATGCTGACTTCATGATTCCCCCTTTACACTCAACTAAGCACACTCTAGCCTGGTACTTTTATCCACTCAGACCTACTGGACACACTGCCAACACTGTGAGCAAGTACCACATGGGGCCCTCTGCCCCTACTTTATCCCCCAGGCCACATGAGTGTGAGCTACTACCATCAGTCACATCATTCTTGACTGCAGTACCATGTCATTATTCTTATCAATTTTCTCCTTTCATTCAACAGTCTAATTCTGCTAAACGGTCATGTATTATTTGTCCTGCAGGAGATTTGCACAGTTTTCTAACATTACTTTCATCAACTACATGAAATCCTGCACCTTTTGCAAGATTTGCAATTTCAGTTTGTAACTGATTTGTATTGCATTTATATTCTTTGATCACATAAAAATCTAACAATCAGCAGAGAGATTTAATAACAAAGATGCTGACAAGTGGGGCATGGCCAAAGGCAACTGTTAAGTGGGGAAGGCAGTGGAGTGAGGCCCAATGTCATGAGTGCTTAATTTGCCAGAGAATAAATTTTTTTTTTTTAAAGATTTTATTTTTCCTTCTTCTCCCCAAAGCCCCCGGTACACAGGTGTATATATTTTTAGTTGTGGGTCCTTCTAGTTGTAGCATGTGGGATGCCGCCTCAACATGGCCTGATGAGCAGTGCCATGTCCACGTCCAGGATCTGAACCGGCAAAACCCTGGGCCACCGAAGCGGAGCACGTCAACCCAACCACTCAGCCACGGGGCCAGCCCCAGAATAAATTTTTTTAAAAACTGCATTGCTGGCAGGTCCCTAACCTTATAACATTAAAATACTTAAAAATATGTGTGCCTGTGTATATGTTCATCTATCCTATTTATGAGTTCCCATGCATCACGTGTATGGAGGTGGTACAGTGAAAAAGAACACTGGTTAAAGAAATCAGCAGACTGAAGTTAAGATGTGGACTCAGCTGGGTGACACTGGTCAAATCACTTAACAGCTCTAAGCCTCAGTTTCTTTATCAATAAAATGGGATAACCGCTTACTTCACAGACTTGCTGTAGGGGTGAAATGAGACACACAGCAAAGGTTCAATAAATGTTGGCTGAACTGGCATCTTTTCTATGGGACATTAATTCCTAGTCTCAGTTTAATTTAAAAGACAGCATACTTCAATAAAAAGAAAAGTGATCTACTAATGACCAAGTAATATTGAAAAATGCATGTAAAACATCTAGATAAAATTGTTCTATGAAATAAAGGAGTGCAGGAAAAAACAAACAAAAAAAGGGCAGCATACTTGTCAACTGAGAACTCAGGATGCCTCATTCCCTAGACCCATTTGAATTAGAAACCCAAGAAGAGATCTAAGCAAGTAAGTAATATTTAAATATGTGGTCTGCAAAAACAGAATTTCTAATGAGCTTTCTTAAAAGCTAGTACACAGACACTGTTCAAAGTGTCAGATCCAACAAAGACGAACTCACACAAACAGCCCAATGTGAAGGTCAAGCATTTGTGTGCTTGAGAAACCGCTCTGGCCCTGGAAATTACTGGAACCAAAAAGTTTGCTTAGCAAATCATTATTTTTATTATCCTGCAACAGTAAAGTTCTACAGCTGCTATTCTGATGGGTGAAATGACCCTGCTAATAAAGAAAAGGTTGCCTGGTGCCCTGTTCCTCCTCCTCACCTTCGGGTGACACTGCAGGATTGAGAAGAGCACATTGTGCACTCTTGGGAAGATGCTCCCATACTCGAAGGGCTTCAGGTGGTCCAAAGGGACTGTGAGTAGGATGCTGAAGGCCAGGCTGACGTGGTGCGGGTTGCTGACGGTCTCCTCCCCCTGCCGCAGCAGTGTGGCCAGCACATCCAAAATGGGCCCCACCACTGCCAGGGGCACAGGCTGCTCCTGACAAGCCTCTCGGTTTTGTAGCTATTACGACAAGAAGGAATCAAGGAAAGAAAATGAAGGTAACTTTCCAGAGAAATAACAAAAAAACTGAACCAGGCAGGTAAAAACTCAAGTGGCAGGGGTAAGAACGTCCACACTCCAAAATGAATTGATGTGGTCAGTGGGCAGTTTGAAGAGACAAGGAGGCCAGTGTCCAATCTCCAAGGGCAACCTACTATGGAATTGGCTGTTTCAGTCCACACTTTTTGTTGGATTCATCTACCATGAAGAGAAGTAATTTCTTATAAAAGAGTTGACTCATCCAACTTAGAACAAGAAAACTTCACATCAGACATAGATAACATTTTCCTAAAAAGATGATGCATTCCACATCTATAATTAAACTTCATTTGTTACAGTTGTTAAAAATCAACTCTAGTTAAAGATGTTCAATTATCATTCTAGAGGAGAGAGAGAACAGACTCCAGATGAGGAAAAGCTCAAAGTCCTCCATACGGAACCTGGGAGAGCTCACCCATGACCCTCCTCCTCACACAGCCATCTGTAAACAGCACCCTTGTGAGGCTTTGGGGGCCTATCTCTCACACTGCTCATCTATTTTTGGGTACTCTGGCTGCACTGACTTCATGCTATCCCCTTTATATTTACCTAAGCAGTTCCTAGCCTGTGTTTATATCAATGTGGACTGCCAACACAGATCACGCACCACATGGGCCCCTCTACCCGCTCCCCATTCCTCCTCCTGCTGCCCACTACACATACTAGGTAGACATGGGATTCATCCACGAATAGAGATTCCTAGGAAAGTGACGACACAACAAAATGGAAGAACAGAAGAGAATGTAAGTCTATTCTTTAGACCTTCTGCCCTGAGAATATGCAAATCCAGGGCAATTCTGTCAGTAACAAACGCTAGAATGAGGGCTGATAACAATGTTAAAATAGATGCTGCTCTTTTGAATCCAGGTCTAAGAATACTGACGCCAGACTCCTCAGAGGGCAGAAACATGGAGACAGTCCCAAGCTGAAGTAAGTTTGTGTTCTAGTGAAGCAAAAAGTCATGTATCTACTGTGTATATTCACCAGGTACCAAAATGTAACATCTAGGTGAGATTATATCAATAACCTACCCGTAACATTACTACCCCATTCTATAAAGCCATTATTTCTTACTGCGTCATAGATGTGTGTCATTTAAACACACACACACCCCTATAAGGGAATGAATGCATTGAACTGATCACAAAATTTTGTGGGGGCAAAGAAAGCCCCAGGATTCCTCCTCATCTCACCTAATTTAGACAGGCCCCCACAGTAGCCTCATCACGCCACCACATTCTTTCTATCACTGCCTGTCCAATGCTCCCTAGTGCTCCTCGATGCCCCTTCACACCCCGTCTCTACTGAGGACACCCATGTGTGCAGACAGACAAAAGCACCAGCAGGACATGTACTGACAAAAAAGCATTCTGCTCAAAGCCACCTTCAGGATGCAGCCCCCAAAACACACTCTGCATAAACTCAGAAAATAGCAGAAGCAAAACACCGCCTTCTGTCTCTACAGGAAGAAGAGGGATGAGATACAGGGCACAATCCAGAGGGTACTCACAATCAGAGCCGTGACTATCTGGGGGCACGCACGCCAGAACAAACTTGCCTTCTCTCCACTGAAGAGGCAGCTCAGTAGCAACTTGATCAATGTAACAGCAGATAAAATGGCCTAGGATAAAAGGAAAAAAACTTAGCAGAAACAGCCAAGCTTTCTCTTAAGAAGTCCATGTTGGGAAGCAGCCTGGTCACTGGTGCTGAAGCGATAAAGCAGAAGCCCGTCAGAACCCTGGTGTCGGGGCATGGATGAAACCAGGCTGGGGTTAAGTCCTGAGGGCGATGTCCTTTATGTCACCACACAGTCAGGGAATCAACAAATAAGATGAGGAGAACTAGGACAGAGTAAGGGCGCTTGTTTTCATTAGCATCTCATTAAACCAAACACATACATGTGCCAGAGAGTAAAATAAAAGGCGGCCACAAACAAGTACTCTGGTCTAATTATAGATATCCCATCCTGTCAAAACAGTGTGGAAAGAGGAGGCTGGCTGTAACCTACCTGTGCAAAAACTGTATATGCTCACGGATAAAAGGAGGAAACACGGACAAAGTCAAACAGCTGGATTAGGTGTGGGAGTACAGGGGAGGGCTTAAACCATGTGAAGGGAAGTATGTGGGAAGGAAACTATCTTCACTGAGTGCCTTTGTCAATAAATATCTGACGCTGTGCCAGGCGTTTGATTGACACCATCAATTTCAGCCTCACATTAGTCTCTTCTTCCTCCCCTAACACTGCAGACCCACAGCCCACAAAATTCTGGCTTCCATCCTTTGCTCCTCGCTTTCCCTCTCATTCCCTGACTAGACACATCCCTACACACATTCCCTAATCCCCATCCCTAACCCTGTCAGCAGGCTCACTCTCTCCCCTGAGCTTAGGTCCCCCTCTCCCACCAACCTGCAGGGTGTGTCTACCCACCAAGGGCCTGAACGTTGATGCCTCCCTTGCCCGTCCATCTTCTCACACTCACACATCCTCGGCTCCCAGCAGAGGACACGCTCACTATGTTGTGCACACATCACCCTCCACCCTGTCTCCATAGCAATGGCCTTCCACTCCAGGCCACCCCCCTGAAATCCTATGAACGCTCGGTTTGAGTGTCATCTCCTTCGTGAATCTTCTCCGACTATCTGACTGGTTTAAACAGAAATTTATGGTTTATTTTTCCTTGGCTTGTGGAAGGGAAGCCCAGAAGCCTTCTCAAAGCTATAGCTCAATCGTGCTGCAAAGACGCACAATGAAAACTTCCAGAGAGAGATGGGCAAGTGCTGCAGGCAGTGCAGAGCAGCCAACCTGGTCCAGCCTGGGCCTCATGCTCACGTAAAGGAGACATGAGTTCTCCCTGCTGCCCGACTCTGACCTAAATTACCCTCTCCAGCTCTCCTCCCACCCAAATCAAAACCCAATCCTTGTGTGTTGATTATAATCAGAAATCAAGAAGCCACTTGTGATGCAGAGAAAGCTCAGAACTAGAAGACTTGGGCCGTAATCCTGGCCCCACAATAGTTAGCTCTGTGGGTTTATTCCTCCTGTGCAAGCAGGGACAATATCTGACCAGTCCAATGCATGGGCCGTTGAGAGTAACAAATCTAGCATGTGATCTCCATGCACAGGCTCAGTAAAATACGTAATGCCAAATGCAAATACAGGGCTTTATTAGCAACTACCAAATAAACAAAGGCGCAAAGGATTGATGGGCAGCTTGCTAATTTGAGTGATTCTCAAATGGGAGCCAGGCTGTATGACCAAATCAAGTAAAATTTTTCAAAAAGTATGATGGGGAAGATCTTAAACAATGGATGAACAGAATTTAACTTTTTACGTTAATGTCAACATTTATATCATATTTAGTATTTCACATAACAAGAACACACAGTTGCAATTTGAAAAAGTTTCCCTTTGAAAAATAAGACCTCCTTACATTGAGGCCCTGGGCCTCTCGAGAGGCTAGAGCTCCCTCCGCAAACTCCCTTTTTGCCTATAGTGTCTATTGGTCTGACTGTGTGTGCTTAATTAGTTTTAGGGGTGACACTGCATCTCAAATAACTTTTCCCATTTGAGCAAATACTGTCTACGTGCCTGCCACACAAGCGAGAAACGAGCTACACACCTGTAAATCTGCTCTCCACATATTACAGATGTCTAATCCTTGGAGAATATACCGCATCACCATCCTGAAGTCCTCTGTTGTCCCAACCTCTAACATTTGGGTGAACAGGGCTCCCAAATGAGGTTCAAAATCCTGAATTACCTGAACTGAAATTGCAGGATCTGTGTGGAAAAGAAATCAAAACTGTCAAGATGTGATAGACAAGAGGCAGGTGAAACAAACCAGAGCAGCTATATGATGAAACAGTGTGCAGCCAACAAATTAAGTCACCATTTCAGCGGCATGGAAATACTCATGTGTAGGTGAAAAAAGCAGGACACACAACATTTACAGCATGACACCAGCATCTCACACACAGTGCAAAGAAGAGCCTGACAGAATGATAATGTTTAGCAGTGCTTAACTCTGGACCATGGGAGATAGGTCACTCTTACTTTCTTTATACTTTTTTTCTACTTTCCTTTTATTCTTTTATATAATCAGTAGGGACACAGGGGTGGATGGTACTTTTAAACAGATGGGAACATTAAAGAGATTAAAAGAATCTCAAACTTCTGGGGACCTGCCGGTCAGTCATCCAGCTATTTCCCACTTAATGCGGGACAGCCTTCTATCGTCCCCAGGGTCCTGTGGCCCACAGTTTCAGAATAAAACTCGAGGTTAGGGCCTTTAAGGCCCTTTATAATCTGACCCCAGCTTATCTTTCCAGCCATGTTTCAGCCCATCAGACTATTCCACATTGCCAGAATACCTTCCTACGTCCCAGGGCTTTGCTTACTACATACAGCATGGTGGGGAGGGGAGGACCAAAGGCTTTGAGAGAAAGATGTAGGTCCGAGTCTCCTACAAGCTGTAAGATCCTGGACTCATGACCTCTCTGAGCCTTAATTCCCTCATCAGTGAAATGGGCAGAACAGCACCAACTCCTGTGGTTGGCAAATAAAATAAAGGGCACTGCGGAGTGTCTACCACATGGAAGGCTCAGCATTAGCACTCCCCACCATCTCCACTGGCCCTACCTATCCCTCTGAGGCCACTGCTTACTAACACTTTGCCTGCATGCACCTTTCAACCCAAAGTCCATAGTTCTGGGCCACTTTATAGCAACTGTCCTGTAATTTGTATAATTTATGTGAGTGCCTGTTTACTTAATTAGATAGGTCAAAATCAACACTTCAGTCATCTCCAGAGTAGGACAGAGTTCCACACATTTTTAAGCATTTTAAGCATTTTTAAAAGTGATGGTTTCTATAATTGAATTGAGGTAGTCTATTCCACTGTGAGAAAGTATCCTTACAAATGCTCATTTTTATGAGCTGAAACCTATGTGAATCAAGTCTGAGGATACAGGTGGCCACCCTTTGGTTATTCAAAGCCACCTTGATGCTCCCTCTCTCCGCCCAAAGCCTTGGGCGACTCCTCACTTGGCATTTCTTCCAGACCTCTCTCTCCTCTAGTCCCTTCTCTAGACACAGTCCAGCAGCTCAGGTGTATGAGGCATGGACCAAGCGGCAACACTTGGGCCCGTGGTCTGAGGGGTCAGTAGGGCAGCTGGCCTCATCCCCTCCAAGAGCATGACTGAGATTTTGTCCTTGGAGTCAGAAGTACCACAAGCCAAAGGACACACAGTTAGAACTCAGAGGCAACCTCAACTCACAAAGGTTGGAGGAAAAAAGGAGGAACACAATATTTTGTTTAACAAAGGGGCAGAGGTTTAGACCACCAGCTGCCATTTCTTAGAACATTAATTTAGAACACTGTAACTAGTGTTAATAAAAGACTAAATTTTAGCCCCCATTAAGAAGGTGAACACCATTCCTTAAAAAAGTTGCTGAAAGAATAAGATAGAACATGTGACACCAAAGCCTTTCAGTCAATCCACAATCAAGGCAGAGATAGAAAGGCTATTCAAAGGGAGACAATAGCAGCGTTATTCAGGCCACACACTTCAGTTCTGGCACTGGCCCAGGCAGACTAGTCAGCTTTACTTCCTACAAGGCCTCATTTAATGCTTTTGTATCTGAGCACGACTGTGGCCCCATCTCGCCCATCACAGCTTCTCCACAGGGAAACAGAGAAGTTGGCATGGGTTCTGAGGGTTAGGTTTGGCTGATGGACCACTCCCCAAACTCACCTCAAAGGACTATCATAACTAACCTCAACCCCTCAATAACCAAAACAAAAAGGCAAAACGAACCCACACCAACTTGAAATAGTTAGGGATGAAATCTAGCCCAATAACCTTTGACCTAAAGGACAAGAGATATCGAATCATCCTGCATGAAGACACTGGCTGGGTTTGCGTTTCTGATCAGCTGGCCTAGAAAGTCAATATCCAACTGAAAGGCCCAGATGACATCACAGGCTGAGCCTCTTCCCGGCCAGCACCTATAGCCCCAATGATAGCTGGGCACCACACTGAGACCTAGGGGTTGAAGTTCTGCCCTCAAGGGATTTTATGAATTTCCCTAAAAATCAGTCATTTGCATTTTTTAAAAGTTGGCAGATCTTGTATCTTTCTTAAGTCAACTGATGACACTCAAGATCTAATACGGAAGAGCCTACTAATAAGGATGAATTTATCTGTTGACCATCCAGGGCCAGGACAGATAAAAACTAAAAGAGAATAGCATATCTCAAAACTATAAACTAGAACAATCTCCAAAATAAGTGAAAAACTAAGGTGCTAAACAACATATCGATAAGAATACCGTTTGTATAAAAAGGCAAGGACACAACTGTGAGGGTGCTGCTTCCACGTGCAGAGAAGGCAGATATTGGAAATGCATTCCTGGGAGTCGACGGGGGGGGGGGTTTTCTCACCACTCACCATGTCCTTCCTTCTGAAATGAACACCTGCTCCAAGGTGGGGGGAAGCTCTCTTTGCCGGCCACTTAGCTAGCTTTCACCAAAAACTCTGCAGTGCAGAATCAACTCAAGAGAAAAGATCTTACCTGCAAGAACTTTTCTCACAGAATGAAATATGGAGATAAAAACAGAATCCTTCTTGGGATGTAGTTCTGGGGCCAAAAGGAACAGAGTTAAAAACCGCACAGCTGCCTGGAAAGACTGAGTGTCTCCTGCAAGAGCTGGCAACTCTGACAGAATTTGAGAGTAAACACTCTGGTAGAGGGCAGGATGGGAGAGCTGCATTTTGTCTGTCATTGGGGAAATCTCTGTCCCGTGGTGCCTGGAGTGCTGGCCCACATCTGCTTCCAAGAGTGTGCTAACCGACGAGATGAAGGCAGAGGGAAGGCGCCGGCCCTGCGCCCCATGTACCAAGCAGAGCTGGAGCACAACTCCAGTCTGGAGAATGGCTTGCTGCAACAGCTCAGGCAGTGCTTCTGTGGCCTCGTGTTGCTGCATCCATTCTTTAACAAAAGGCCCCAGGACTTGGCATAACTTAGTTAAAGACACCAGAAGGAGCTGCCTGCCCAGAGGAGTTTGATTTTCCAATTGTTTGCCTGAAGTTGCTTCAGTGTACGGTTTGCACCTTGAGAGGAATGCGATGATTTTCCCAAAATTGAGCACCAAGCTCAGCTTTATCTGGATAAGCAACTGCATGAGCTGTTCTAAGAATGTCCCTATCACTTGGAGGAATTCCAACCAAGAAGGGTCATCCATATCAATAAGAAATCTACTACTCATTTTGAACAATGAGGTCAGTACAATCTCAAAAATATCACTAATGTACATGACTTTGAGCACTGAGCGGGCACTTTTGCCCCTTTGCAGGTAAGCAAGGAGCTGGTAGCAAGTCATCAAAAACTTGAGGTTCAGTGAGGAGGAGCAAGAGCCCCCCACCTTGCTGATGGCCATGGACAGTAACAGAAGAAAATAACACACATGATGGGGACTCAAGAGGTTGTCCAGTTGCAGAGTAGAAACAACTTCTAAAAGCCGCAGGATGCTGTCTAATTGTTCCTCCTCCAGCTGAATGGGAAAGTCGCTCCTGACCAAGGATAGTAAGTTTTGGGCAATTTCTCCTCTTGGTTCTACAACATCAGGTCCAACTTTTGCAAATATGTTTTCCCAGTGAGCCACAACCATGTGGTCCTTTACAAAAAGCCAGGGAAGCTGCTGACTAAGAAGACTAGAGTCACTCTGGACACCAGAACACAGAATGCTAGTACATCTTGCAGTTAGGCACATTAAGAAAGCAGAATGAAGGGACTGCATTTCTGGAAAGAGAGGGCTGTGAAGGACGGCCTTGGATATGTTCTCAAGTGTGACATTTAGCTCCTCATCTGCTGAGCCTTCCTGGGCTCTGCTCATTGGTAAAGTTCTTAGCAGGACATCAGCCAGGTATCTCACATCATCTGGAGAGAGGTACGATATTAAAACGGAGAGATTTGACATAACCAAGTGCCAGTGTGCTACGGGGTATGTGAGTGCACTCACTGTCCCCACTTCACCATCCCAGGAAGCTGCCGTCCTCTGAGTCAAGCTTTCTCTGCCAGAACCAAGAATGTAGGCAGCATCACACTTAAGAGTGTGGAGGGCTGCTTCAGACAGGAAACTAGTCTGCACCAAAGTCCTTTTCATTTTCTGCAGGTAGAGGTGTTCTAAGCAATATCTGCCGAGAGTGTCAAATTGAGCCACAAGCTTTTCTATCTTCTTCCAGTGGCATGTTTCTATACCTGGGAGCAATGAAGGGAGGTCAGAGACCTCTGGAACACCACCAGTAAAGGCCCCAGACACAGAGTGATACTGGCTACAGTTTAGACTAAGCATGGCATCAACCTGGGCCCAGGTGTATGAGAGCAGGAGCGCAGAGTCACTGACCTTCTGTAGCCACAGCTCACAGCCTGGGCCCTGGCAGTCCAGGAGAAGGTGCAGCAGGGGCTTCACGAGCTCTTGGAGCATCCTTTCCATCGTGCACTGTGTCCGTCTGATGACAGGCAGAGGTGTGCTATTGTCCAGACTCCTCATATTGAACATGACGCAGTGCAGCAGCGAGCTCAGGGACAGGGACTTCAGGGCCATGTCGACATCGGCTCGCAGAGAAGGCAAGACCAAAGACTGGAACTTGTCCAGCACAAGGGACCATGAATCCAAGACCTGACTGGGGGGCAACTCCAGGAGGCACTCACAGAGCACCCTGGAGGGCCCTGCGGCCAGCACTGGCTGCCTCAGCGCCTCAGCAGCCGGACGACAGATCACCTCCAAAATCTCCTCAAACAACCGTGGCACCTGCCGGAGTTTGACATATGTTTGGAAGAGAGTGTTGATAAGTGCCTCCTGGGCTTTTCGGGTTCGAAACTCTGTTACTTCTGCATCAATCCACGCTGAAGCCAACAGGTCATCCAGGTCTGGCTCCAAAATCAAATGGTTCAGAGACATCAGAACCTTGAGGCAGCGGAACCAGGCCGGCACAGAGGCTTGGGGATGGTTTATCAGCAGCTCAGCCAAACGGCGGTAAAAGTGGAACTGAGCTTCTCCATGCCGAATCCTATCAGTGGCAATGTTGTAGATATTACTGTTGGCCACAGAGTTCAATAGCTGTTCCACAACCAGGAGTTCGGTGGTCCAGTCTGAGGTGGACAGGGCTTTTATCTGCTCCTCTGGCAGGTGGGAAAGCCTCAAGCAGCCAAATAGCCTGGGGAGTGCCCGGAAGCAGAGAAGCTGGTTCCCCTCCTTGAAGTAAGAATCTAGAAAGAGCTTATATAGCAAGGCCACTGAGTTGGCTACAACAGCAGCATGAAGGGATGGTTCACAGTAGCTGGTATCTACCAATCTAGCAATCACAGTGTCCATGGGAGCTAGAAGATTCTTCATGGTCCCCATCTTCTGGTCACCTTGCTGCTGCTCCAAGAGCTCCTCTTTGTAGGATGAGAGTAACTCGGGCTGAAAAGCTCCGCCTCGAAGCATGGCCTCAATCTGACTCCTAACATCCCGGCTCAGTGCCTGCCGCAGCTGGCCCTGGCCACCCTGTGTCCACGTGCCCCCCGAAAGTAAGTGCCTCAGGACTAGGCAGGGCTGGAGCAGATGCCCAGTCACCTCCCCAAAGGCACGTCTTGGGTTGACCTGCTGCTGCTGGATCAAGATGTAATGGCCAAGGGCCAGGTGAATGACCTCGAATAACTGGGGTACCACAGCTTCTTCTGGCTGCCTACAGGTGGACCAGCACAGCTGGCTCAACAAGGTGACTATCAGCTCCTGTTTGGCTGTGTAGATGACAGCAAGGGCAGGTGTTGAGAGGATGCCCTGGCAGCAACTCAGCACAGCACGGATGTTTCTTTGGGATCCCGAAAGAGAGAACTCGGCTATTCTCTCATTTATGATCTGAGCATTAAGAAAGAAAGACAACCATTACTGACTCTAAACCCAAATATATACACAAAAAATACAACAGAATCAATAAACTCACTCCTTGCCCTCACCTTGATGAGAACGAAATGCCCAGATTATCATATCTAAATGAACTTAACATTTACTTAATGTACCAAAGGAAAGTAAAGTACCTGTTTTAATTCCTTCACACATCCACCTCCTATCAATATACATTTGAGAAAGGGATTGATGCCTTTCTAAATCTGCTGTCCCTGTTTAAAGAGCTGGGGTTGTAAAGCTTAAACTCTACAGATCACTTTTTCTTGGATCCTAAACCTGCAATTCAGCTTAGAAGCTACAGGTGGACGGACAGTAGCCTTGGGTTATGATCTTGTAATCAAAAATACATTTTTATAGTCAATTATACTGTTTCTATTTAAAAAGAGAAAGCAAAAGGCACTCTTAAAAAAGGAAAGCCATTGATGCCAGATACTACTTATTATATAGCAACCCCACAGTCTACTACTTCCAAAATTCAGAAATTCACAAACACCAGAAATTATAAGGGCTGAGCAGATTCCTAAATTCACTCATAGGCTATGTGACTTGCTCCTAGTCTTACGGCATCTGAGAATCAAATTTATCTTGGATGCTAAGTTATCAGTAGCCAAATGACACAGATGTGATGATCTCCATTCAAGGAAATGCTTTCTCTGGAAAAGCTGAAACAAAAATGTCAAATACCTAAATGCCAATGCATTACCACAGTGATTTCCAAATTCTTCTGACTACATAATCCATCTACAAAAACTTTTTCCACACTTACACCCAATAAGGATAATTTATTTATAAATTGTATGCATGTACTATAGTACTACTATTTATATAATTATAAAGCATACATGAAAATTAAAACATAACTTTTTTTTAAACATATAGAGATGTCGTAAGATTTTCTTCCCACACTCGCAAAGAACCATTCAGAATAACCCACTTTGGTGACCAGTGGTCTATTATTTTTAAAAGCGACACACAATTTAGAACAGAATTTCAAGAACTACTAAAGCCTATGAATCATCAGGCAGCTGAACTATTTAATTCTTCTTTTACCAGCCTCTATGGCTCTTCTCTTTCAGCCTGCACACTCATATGGGTGAGATGGTATGATGGTCAAGAAAACAGGCTTTGCAATCAAGCAGATCTAGGTTCAAATCCCAGCTCAACCACTTACTAGCTGTGTGACTCTCAGCAACTTACTTAACTGCTCTGAGCCTGATACACAGTAAGTGCTCATTAGTAGTACTGTTTATTGTCACCAGCTACTCTTACAGTATTTCATGATACTCAGTTTTGACAATGAGGTTCGTGATTCTGATCTCCGACTTCAAAATCACTTTGAGTCAAACAACCTTGGCAGCAATTCCTATCCAGATTTTGGCCTTTGATTTCCCTCTAAGCCAACAAAAAGGTGGGGGGAAAAATCACAAAGCAGTATAATTTGCTGGTCATCTTTTCCAATTAAAAAGGTAATCAACAATCAGTTTATGAAACACTTCTATGCTTTTTTTGAATATTAAATAACAGTGCTTAGCACAGTGTAGAGCATACAATACGCATTCAATAAATATGAGTTGCTATTATAATTCTAATAGTATTATTTCCTTCTCCTCCCCTACCTTGATATTTGCTGCATCTTCATATAATTAAACCTGAAACAAGCCTCTAGCATTAACAGGAAATCAACAGAGATGCATGTAACAGATACAGGACAACACAGGAAATTGTTAATTACCTTGACTAGGGAAATCTGAAGGTTAATTGTCTTTCCATTCTTGAGGAGATTCTGTAATTTTCTGCTGTGCAGAATGTTATCTATATAGATCCAAAGCCTTTCAACAATGTCTTCCTTCAGCTCAAGTTTTTTCTTATAAAATGCAACCAACGACTGTCTTGCCCAATCAAGTAATACCTGAATTTGGAAGAAATATACTATGAAAATAAATGAATTTCTTTAGCAACAAAGAAAGAGGACAGGCATTTATAGGGACATTCCATGCATAAGCAAATCCAATTGTCAGGGGAAAAAACTATCCTTTAAAACTTATCTTTGGTAATATTTTATTGCATACATATTCAGGTATCTTAAAATGTTTATTATTAAAGAAGTAATAAAAATAGAAAACAACAAATTTTGGGGGTCGGCCTGGTGGCATAGTGGTTAGGTTCACACACTCCACCTAAGCAGCCCCAGGTTCCCAGGTTTGGATCCCAGGTGTGGACCTACACACTGCTCCTCAAGCCATGCTGTGGTAGCATCCCACATACAAAATAGAAGAAGATTGGCACAGATTTAGCTCAGGGCCAATCATCCTCAACAACAACAAAAAAGAACTTTGTCTTCATGGGTCAAATAAAAAATTTCAAGTGAAACAACAGTTTCTTCTAACTTCTAACTTCTCTGAAGTTGTACTAAATTTTAAAAGCTGGAAGCACAAGAATCACTCAGAATGGCCACAAAATGAATCACACACAAAAGTAAAAATGTAGAGTCAAAGGACAGGGGTTTGTGTCCAGGCTGCCCATGTTACCCATGGCTTAACCCTCCAATCTATTTACCTTACGCAGAAGACAGAGAGTCTTCTGTGAAATAATGCACAAGTGCCTTATGAAAAGGAGGGTTGGACACATATAGTTTCCATTATTGTGACATGTTTCCTGATTCATAAACATGAGGAAAGGTGGTGAGGCCTCAGTTCATGATACGAGAACTGTCACTAACAGAATGAACAGTGACAGATGCTAAAAGGAAAAAAACCTCTCAGGATAAGATAGTGAAGCCCTTGATCGTATTGTCTGCCATGACTTCCCCTTTTGGCTTACCCTGTGTAGCACTTGCTAAGTGACTGTCAAGCTGCCAAAAGGAGTCTCAGGTGCAGCCAGATTTAGGAACTACTAGCAAATATGACAGCGCTCCACATACTGTACCTCATCATCATTTTAACAGATGTAATCCATCTTTGACACATTTTGTGCTGTCTTAATACCAGCATACGAGTGTATGTTAATCCAATTTCGTGAGCTCATCATCCTGGTGTCTCCATTGTATTCACAGTATTTTTTAGCCAAATAAGCTTGAGAAATGTTAAAAATGAGCAATGTCTTTCTTAGTTCCTAATCTATTTCTAGAATGGCTTAGTACAAATACTAAACCTTCTCTACTTCCCAACCTTCAATTCATCAAAGTCCAAAGATGTTTAACAAAGCACCAACAAGCAACACTACTGGAGCACCACTTTGGATTTACAAGTAAATGGAGCTGCCCAAAGACGCAGAACTTAACTTCTGTAACCTAATTCCCAATTTGTTCACTGATACACATACTTCACTCAGAATATAAGAGATGTTTCCAAACATAAGAGAAATGCTAACTAGATTTTGTAACAGAAAAACTTTACTAATGTAATTCCTTACAATACCTTTTTTCACTGACGTTACTTTTAACTTCCAACCATGTTTCCTTCCCCAATCTTTTCTCTAATCTTTTAAAATCTTAACTAAGTGTCAATATGCAATTTACATAAGTGTTAATTATTTTAAGTTGTAGAAATGTAAGTTTCACATTAAACTTACTTGTTCTTTATTTGGAAGAAAGCATTGGTGGGAAATCCAAGCAAAGTGAGCTAGTTTTAGTTTATCTTCCCAGGAAGTTGCCTTGCTTTTAAGCTTAAGGGAAATGCCAGAATAAACAGCAGCCATTGCTACACTTTTTCTAAGATTTAAAACAACGGAAAAAAATATTAGATTAAGGTCAAACTCAACAAGCACCAGAAAATAAACATTATCTATCTTATTGTCAAATAATATATAATCCTTAAAATTTTTTTTCAATGAATTAAAACACATCAACAGAATTGTCAAGCCCAAGTCTATACATAAGATGCTTGAGCCCATGAATTTTCCAGGGGAAATTCAGACAACAGCAGGCAGAAAACACACACATAGGTACAAGTTTTCCTGCTGTGATCAAACACCACAACCCCAGAAGTGCGTGTGCAGGAATTCAAGTGGACAAAATGCAAAGTGTTCAAAGTACTTTGAAAACAGATTCATTCACACGTGGTTTTAGATGGAAAAAGTTTCTGCACAAATCTTCTGAAATATACTATGTATTATGTATTAGGACCAGCTCCATTAAAGAGCTTCAAGAGATAAACAAGCAATATATGGAGAAAAATTCTGCAAGTAAAAAGAAATATAGCATAAACCCAATCCTAATACAAATACTGTTATTTCAGCTGCAACAGTAACTTCTCACTACATTCAGTTATGTATACATTTAGAAACATACATTGCTTCCAAAGACTCTACAAAATATATTTACACAATTAAGGCTGTAAAAATAGAATACAATTAAATCATGAATAAGGAAAGAAAGTAAACATACCAACCACCTACAATTACTACCAAACTGAGGTAAACATAGCTTTGAGTTTCCTAAAAGTCACAGTAAAAAGGGGAAACATATCAGGTTAAGCCATTTTCATTATATAAAGGTAAACAAGTCAGTTCCTCAAAAGAGAAAATTTTTCTTGATGCTTAATAGTGAAATAAAATTATTGAAAATGAAAAGCAAAACAGGACAATGGAAATGCCAAAAAGCGATCGCAGTTCCACGATTCTAATATAAATACTGTCAAACCAAAAGAATTTGCTACACTGAGGGCTAGATCACTTGCATTTTTTAAATCTCTGGGGCCTGAAATCCTACAGACCTACCTTCGGAACTTATTCCCATAGGTAACTAACTATACACAGAATGAGAGAACACTGGGTGAAGGACACTTCCATTCAGCATGGTATCCCTCACTCTATTACAGAGAACAAGAACAGTCAAGCGCTGTCAGTTTTCCTATTTCACCAACCAGTTCAACAACTACTTATTTAACTTTTAAGTTCAATGTTAGACGGCCATCGCGACAGCTACAAAGTAGTTAAAAAGTGTTTGCAGAACTGGCAACAAAGACTCTCCAGATACCCTCCGGGTTCTACCAACTTTCCACTCTCGGCGCCCTCGGCGACGTGAAAATAAGCCCGATGCGGGAAGCAGAGCGCCGTTAGTACGCACGCAAAGGCCGCTTACGCGCGGCCACATGCTGAATCCTGCCCAGCAGGATGAAACCAAGTAATGAGAGTCAGGAGAGAGCAACAAGGAGCGATGTGAGAGGTCGCCGAAGAAGAGTCCAGTCGGCTCTCGCCCAGCGCTTGCTGACTACGGGAGAGGCCAGGCCCGCGGCGGAGGGTCGTCCCTAGGCAAGGCGCTCCCCTCGAGGTGGGCCCCAGGTAGGGGCCGAGGGCCTGGGCAAAGGGCGTCCCCAGGTAAGGAGCTCACCTCAGGCCCCGGCTCGGGTAGGGACTGCTTGCGCGAGCGGAGGGTCGGCCCTGGGGCGGGTGCTCACCTGGAGGTCGGGCCCACGTAAGGGCCGCGGGCGGGGGCAGTGGGCCGTCCTCAGGTAAGGTGCTGCCCTCGAGGCCAGCCCCGGATGGGGACCACGGGCGGGGACGAGAAGAGCGGCGGCTAGGTCGGCCTCCGCGCGGCCCACCACGTGGGAGCGGCCCCTTAGCCGCTCCTTCCGCTCGACGCCGGCGGCGCGAAGGGGCGGGGCGGCGCGCACGCCAGGCATTGCCAGCCGAGCACCGAGGCGCCTCGCCCATTGGCGGAGACAGTTGCGCGTCGGAGGCCCGAGCGCCCAGCCCGCGGCCCGCTCCGTGTCGGTCAGTCATGGAGCGGCGGCCCAGAGCCGCGGCGGAGGCGGCGGGGCGCGGGGCGCGGGGGCCCGGCTGAGGCGGCCGTCGGAGCGAGACCTGCCGCAGGGACGACGGAGGCGGAAGCAGCCGGATCCCGGAGGCGGCGGCGGCGGGAGGAGCCGGAGCCGCCTGGGATGTTCAGTGAGCGCGGGGCGCGGGCGGGAGGCCGGGCCGGGGAGGGAGGGAGCGCGGGAGCGCGGAGGCCTGGGGGGTGGGGGCGCGCGGAGTCCCGCCGGCGGCGGTGGGGGCGGGGCGGGGCGGGGCGGGGCTCGGAGCGCGGGCGCGGCCGCTGCTCCGCCCTGGGCCTGCAGTCCCGGCGGCCGGCGGCGTGGCCTGTAGTCCGCACCCCCTGGGGGCTCCGCTTTCCCGCCCGGGGTCCTGCGGGGCGGCCTCGGGCGCTCGTCGGGAAGGGTCCTGAGTGCCGGGCAGCCAGGCGGGAGCACAGGTCCAAACCTCTTTCTTCATTTAAGGAAAAAGGAAATGTCTTTGGCCGAACTCAAGATTAAACTTCGCACATGGTGGTTGTGAGCGGAGGGGCGTGAGGTCGACCTCTGCATGTAACAGGGGAGGTCTCGGGTCAGACTAAGTGTTGCTGGAGGATCCGACCTGCAAGGTGGCCTTGGAGGTTAACTCATGATAGCGTGTAAGGTTTGTGCGCCTAGGCGGTCCTCGCGAGGCTCCTGAAAATGTGTTAGGTAAGGCGTTGGTCCGAAGTGAGCTGATGGTTAGAAATAGGGTGTCATTTTAGACTTAGCGGAAGTGGAGTACAGGAAAGCTTTATGCAGTTCTCCCATCAGTTGTGGAAGTGTCGTTATAATGCGGATCTCGCAGCTTCTGTGGTTCTGGGATCTAAAGGTAAATCTGCCAATCCAATGCGGCTTTCGTCTTAAATTACCTAAACTCTGACCTTGCAGATTGAAATCTTAGAATGGTAATTCCCGCGAATTAAACAGTTGGGCGCCGTGTTGGGAAGAAGAGTAAGGGCAGAGTTCGTCTTCTGTTAGGTGATAGAAATGTATGAAATACCTGAGTTGTAGGGTAGAGGGAGGACACCGCAGCCGTTCTCCAGCCTTGGTCACAGCCCTGCTTGAAAATGGGTGTAGGAAAGGGAGATTGTGCCGCATCTTAAACTCCAAGAAGCTTAATATAGTGGATGGGGCTTGATGACTACATAGACCTAAGGTTGAAACCATGTAACTATTTGTGTAACTTCTGTTAACCTCAGTTTATTCTTCTGTAAAATGGGATAATGACTGATAACTTGAAAGTGGACCTTGGGGCCGGCCCTGTGGCGCAGCGGTTAAGTGCGCACATTCCCCTTCGGGGGCCCCGGTTCCAGGTTAGGATCCTGGGTGTGGACATGGCACGGCTTGGCACGCCATGCTGTGGTAGGCGTCCCACATATAAAGTAGAGGAAGATGGGCATGAACATTAGCTCAGGGCCAGTCTTCCTCAGTAAAAAGAGGAAGATTGGCAGCAGTTAGCTTAGGGTTAATATTCCTCAAAAAAAAAAAAGTGGACCTTTTAAAGGGTACCAGAAAAAGGAATAATGGATGTGAAAATGCCTGAAATATAAAAAGCACTCTGTCAGTATTAACTATTAGCTACTATAATTTCCTGGGTTTTAGCAAGATACTTTCTAGATTCCTTGTAGGCCAAAATTTTTTTGTGTTATCTGTGAAGCATACTAATTTTGATTTTTTTTATGAACTACAAATCCCTCCTCCCTTGAAAATCACTGTTAAATTAGGAAACGAAAAGGTGGGCTTGCCTTGAGCATTTTTCTTTGTCATCAACAATAAATCAGATTAGTATGTTTTGGAATAGTTTTGTTGGTCCTGCCTCTAAATATGAGGTTTCTGTGTGCTTCTGTGACTGTGCAACTGGGTAAAGGCCTCACTTAACTGCTCAGTAACTAGTTTTTTGTGTTTTGTTTTGCAAACAGATGTCTGTCACAACACCTATGAAGGGCATCTCGGGAGAAAGGGAGGGTTTGTTTTTGATGATCTATTTTAGCTGGAAGAGAGCCCTAGAGATCCTGTGTTAAACCAGCATTACCCAGGGGACAGTACTAGAAGTAAAGCTTGCAGCCTCTCTTCATGGGGCACACAGCTTCTCAGGTAGTAACTGTTCTGATCATTTTCTCAGCAAGCATCTGGTAAGCCTTCACTATTATGTCCCCCAAAAAGCCCCTGATCTAATGTAAAACCCTTTGGGCAGCAGGACACTGTAAAGAGTGAGAGCTCAGACCCTGCAGCCAGTTGGCCTGAGTTCTCGTCCCAGCACTGCAGAACCTTGGGACAGTGTCTGACTTCTTTGGGCCTCAGCTTTCTTGTCTGAAAAGTGTTAGCTTGCTTACAGGGTTGTTGAGATGTAGAGGAGATAATCTATGTGCAGCACTTGAAATAGTGTCTCGCCAGTGGTGTATGCTCAGTAAGCGTTAGGAATTTGATAGTGGTGGTGTAGGAAACAAAGAGTATTGTGAGTGCTGTAATAGATGTTTGTTCCTAGGTTCAGGGAGTAGAGGGGGCCACGTTAAAGGAAGCTTTTGGGAGGGAGAGATGAGCTGAGCTGTGAAGTCTGAGTGGGATTTAGCTAAACCAAGCTGGAGTGCCAGTGTAGGGGTACCTCCAGTTAATGGAGGAGCCTTGACCAAAGCCCCTGGAGGTGAGAGGGTGGGGTGGTACTCACCAGATAGGTAAGTGAAGGTGGATCAGAGTAACCTCCAAATGACACAATGGAGATTGAATTTTTTTTATCCTCCACACTGGTGGAGGCAGTAGAAAGTTTTTAAGTTGATTACACATAGCCTCAGAGTAGCTTTTTGGAAAAACTGGGCTTACCTACAATACTGTGGCATTGTATTAAAAGTAGGGAAGGCTCATCCACCTGTCCTGGCAGCTTTGTGTCTGCCTGTGACTCCAAAAGGAAAATGACTACTTAGCAGAGACAAGCATTTTAATCCAAATCTGGAAGCTGAGAGAGCACTTACAGAAGGCATGAAGAAACCCTTAGGTCATTCCAGGCAGCCTTCTCTCCTAAAAGTTATCTTCAAGGGTATTCTATATGTGCCTGATGACAAGGCAAGGTTTCCCGCAAAAGTGTCCCTCTGAAAAGAGGATATCACCTCATGTTCAAACCTCTCCTATTGAAGGACACTCAGTTACTCTTGGAACAACAAGATGCTGTTTGGGAAACACGTATTGGGCTGAAACAACCTCATTAGATGCTAGTTTGGGATATTTATACAATCAATAAGTGAGTGATGAGTGAAAAAAAAGTTCTGCCTACCTGAATGGGGATTGATGGCTCGGGTTAAGATTTCCAGTGAGTGCATCATGAGGATTCACAAAGTGCTCGCTCATAGCCGATTTGGTAGATGCGAAGGTGGTGTGCTCTAGAAAGTGGAATTTGATGATTCAGAGCGGCTTAAGTGACCACAGAGACTCTGGTGTTGAAGATGAAAGTGAAGAGTTAGAGTAAAATTGTTTCAGGAATTAATATATTGCCTTATATATTTTTAAGTACATAGATGTAAGCTAATAAATTAAAGATTATAAACAGACATTTGACTATTTCATCTACAATCCTAAAAGACTTTTTTTGTTAACCAAAAACTTTTCTTCCTAATTTTCTCATTGTAAGAGTAAGGTTGTCTCAGGTTTGAACTTTCCTTTTAAAGTTGGATGTTTTAACAGAAATTAATTGCTACTCTGTTTCTCTGCTGAAGCAAATTCCCTTTTCTCTTCTCATTTTTTTAACTTTTAGATGGTTTAAAGAATGTTGTATACTGACAAACTTTGGAAAACACTATAGAGAACTTCCATTCATAATTCTTTGTTTAGCAGTCGAATAAAATCATCTTCTGGTAAGATGTCTTGAAATGTATCTATATCTTAATCACTTTACAGTGTTTGGTAATAATAAAAGGTTGCCCTGTTTTTAGTAACAAAATACTAACTTTTGGAAATTTGATAGTTTAGTAATCAGAAGTGTTTTGCAAAACTTTGTGAATTAACATTTTGAAGCTAAGATAGTGATGCTTTAGTTTCACGAAGTAATACCATGGTCTAGAACTGTGTTGTCCGCTACAGTAACTGTTGGCCTCATGTGGTAACTTAAATTTAATTAAAATTAAAAATTTAGTTCCTCAGTTGCACTAGCCACATTTTACTTGCTCAATAGCCCTTTGTGGCTGGTGGCTACCATACTGACCAGTACAGACCTAGCACATTTCCATTATTGCAGAAAGTCCTGTTGGACAGTACTACTTAAGATGAAAAATTGAAGATCACTCCACTCTGAGACACACACAGATGTTTCAGTGTCATTAAAGTATCTCTGAAACCTCACTTGCTGCATTTGAAGTCAGTTTCAGGGAGAACTGTAAACATAGGGAAACATTTCTCCTTCTTCTCTGTTTCTTGTCTGCAGTAGTGTTGCCAAATAGAGTATCCATGAAGGTTTTCTCTGTGAAGTCAAACAGTAAATTATGCGTTTTGAGTGAGAGAGTGTGCCGTACTCTTCCATGTTAATGAGGTTTTGTAGAGAAATAATTTCTCTGTCCTGTAAATAGTATTAAAGTAGGAACCAAATATCTGTGGCTTTTTTTGGTTCATAAAAATTCAGAGAAATCATGAGCCTAAAGTAAACTCTCAAGAATTCCAGGCAGAAGCTAGACAAGGCTTAGTTTATTTATTGTTTGTTTGTTTGTTTTATTTCAGAAAGACTGGCCCTGAGCTAACATCTGTTGCTCATCTTCCTCTTTTTGCCTGAGGAAGATTGTGGCTGAGCTAACATCTGTGCCAGTCTTCCTCCACTTTGTGGGATGCTACCACAGCATGGCTTGATGAGCCATCTTAGGTCTGCGCCCGGGATCCAAACGTGTGAACCCCAGGCCACCAAAGCAGAGTGCACAAACTTAACCACTACACCACTGGGCCAGCCCCTACTCACTTTATTTTTAATGTGAGTTTCAAAGATGAGAAAAGCCCTGTCCCAGAGCCCCCTCCATCTGTTTGGGGGAACTAAGGAACAGTGATGGCAGGAGTGGACAGCCTGTATTGGCAGTTCGGGGTGGGGGGGAGGGGGATTTTGGGAGAAGCATAATCAGATTTGTCCTTTGCCTGCATTCTAAAGGGTGGTTTGAGGTAGTGCTAGAAGTGGGAAGACACTGGAGTAGTTCAATTGAGAAGAGATTTGTGCTGTGAAATAGTAGCAGTGAGGATAGGGTAGCAGCAGTGGCTCCAAGAGAGAATCCTGTGTAGAATAGGAGTTACTGGCTGCTTAGAAGTGAGAGGGAGAGAGAGAAAAGAATCGTAAGATGATTGGGTTTTTTTGCTCTAGTGGTGGGTGGTGGCACCATTAAGCTGACTAGGAAAACAAGGAGAAGGACGAGGTCTTAAAGGAAGATAAATTTGAGCACAGTGAATTTCAGATGTTTGCGACTTCTGGGTAGACATGTCTTTTAGACTTGAGCTCAGGAAGGTGATCTGACTAGAGACTGTAAGTCTTGGGTAAGTAGTGTGATGATAGGGAATGTGAAGAATGAGAAGCAGACCAAGAATGGAAGAGGAGGAGCCAGAAAGACACGTTTGCAAGAGAGAGAGTGTTTCAAGGGAGGAGGTATGTTCAGCAGTGAGAGACCATGTAGGATAGTGTGGAAAAGTGACTGTTAGATTTGGCAAGAGTTGAGGAATCTCAAGTCTAGTAAATAGCCTGCTGAGATAGGGAGTAGGCTCATTAGCTGGGTAGGGAGACTGGTGCAGATTTGGAATGGTGAGGGTGGGAAGCTGTAAGGAAAGAGAATAGTTGACAAGAAAGACATCATGGAGGTTGCCACTGGTGGTGGAGAAAAGCAATTTCTAGTGACATCTCCCTGCCTGGTTGTATGATTTCTGCTCCTCCTCCCCCCACAAAAAAAACCCTCCAGGTTCTACATTGCAGCCTGAGCTCCCAGCTATGAGCCTTATTCGTGTGCCATTTATTTCTTGGGACATGATGGAAAAGAGCACAGCTTCAGGTGTATTCATGTCAGTCTGTGATTGAGCAAAAACTGAATGTGAAAGGCCATTATAATTTTAAAATTATATGAGTATGACTGAGTCTAAGAGTAGAATGGCTCATTTATTTTTCAGCTGTGATTTATATTTTCACAAAGCTAATTGAATACACTTTATCAAGATGATTAATGCAAAAGCTTAGATTTTTAAGTCCTACTTAGAATGACCTTTTGATAGCTATTACACCCGTCTAGACTGCTGCAAGTAAAGAGAAGAAAACTAATATTTGATTACCTAGTAGGCACTTTACATGACATCTCATTTAACAAAAAATACAAAATAATTTTTATCTGTTTTTAAGAAAAAATTTACAGTTGGAAAAAATATATTTACTTAGGAAAAAACCAAACACCTAGCAACCTGTCAGTATACTCAGTTGGGGAGCTGATTTGAGGATGGTGAGTTTACCTGAATTTGTTTTCAATTCATCCATACTCAAAGCTGCCACCTTATATCGAGGGGCTGCTGTCCATGAAGTACTCTACTGGCATTTCATGGAATTGTATAGTACTTAGCCCGTGAAGTAATGGTCTTGGGGGTGTCCCTCTAAGCACCCCTCCACTAACCATAGGCATTGAACATAAGCGAATGGGGTTAGGATGCAGTGAAAAGATTTACTCAGCTGCAGTCCTGTATTATTATCATCATCTTGAGCGTGCATGGGTTCCCTGTATCTTTGCTTCCCGTGTTTCTGTAGTTCGGTATGAAGAGTGTAGCTGTAGTTTTTCCTGCATAGTTATTACTTTGAGACAGGAAAATGATCCTGTCCTGATTTTATATAGCAACTTTGTTGAAGTATTAGTTAATCAGTAGGCAACTGTTGATATGTGAGAAATAGATACATATTGTGTCAGAATCCTCATTTTAATTTCCAGAAATACTAATAATGTGACATGAAGAGAAAGAAATGTGGTCATCTATTTTTACCTTTAAAAGTTAAGATATTTTATGTAAATTGAAAATTATGAGAAATCCTGAAATTTTAAGAAAGATGAAATTATATCCAAACTCAATTTAAATTTAAAAGATTTTATAATTATGGGAAAAGCTAAGTAGGTAACTTGAAATTGCAGTATTAATATCATGTCTGAATCTCTCAAAAGACAGGTCTATTTTAAGGAGGTTTTTTAAAATGTGTCCATTTATGGCCTTGGTACTATGGAAATCACTTGGGGGAGGGGAACTGATTTCTCTGCACAACTCTTTTCATTAATTATTTCACTTGAAATATGTATGCATTGGAATCAAATCCAGTTAAGTGGATTGGGTCATGTCTCTGGTATTCTGTTGAGGGTGGCTGTAAAAGGGAGTTAATGCCAGTATTCCTGCCCTTAAGATTCTTGGACCTACAGTTGGCTCACCACCCATCCTCAGGGAAGGTCTTTTCCCATAAATGGTGGTTTGGATTCAGAGAAACGGCCATTTGGAGAAATTTATTAGAATCAGTATTTTAAAACTAGTTCCTAGCAATCCCAAATATGGCCAGTTTTTGCTGTTGTTCATTCTCCTTTTTGTTTCCTCTTTCCTAGCTTTCATTTCTTTTCCCCTTCTCCTCAGACATGCATATACTTTGTCCCACCTTGAGGGCATTGTGTCATTGCAGGGTCTATTCTCTGTCAGTTTTCCTGTCTTTCACATGCATGGTGTTTTCCTGGTAGAGAGGTGATCTCTTACTCTGATCTTATTTGGAACACTAAGGGACACACAGGGATACAAGCTTGAGTTCCCATGGCAACAAGAGATTGGCATTAGGAAATCTGGAAAAATTTTAGTCTCAGCTAAAATACGAGGACTCGGGCTGCTTTGGAAGAATTTGGAGACTAAGTGCTCTTGAAGTTAGATTAAAAACAGCTTTAGTAAGCAGTATTGTAGGGGTGTGTGATGGTGGGAGCTGTGGGGTGGGGGAAGGCAGAGGTCCTGGTTTGACTAGTCCTGACTTTGGGCCAAACTGGGGAAGGGCAGTACTGTCACAGTCTTTGTATGCATTTACTTTTTTTTTTTAAATAGAACATTGAATCAGAATCTCTGGGACTGAAATTATTTATATATACCCACTCACAGGAGATTCTTGTGAGTAGCCAGGTTAGAGAACCATGGAGAATCACTGATATAGTCAAACTGATGTAGTAATGCTTATTAGTAACCACGAAGAAACAATTCTCTCTCTTCGTTGATGGGCAGATAATGCTTAGAGCAGGGATCCCCACTCTCAAAGTGTCAGAATCCTTGAATTAGCAATAAAAAAAATCTTAATTAAAAAATAATCTGAGTTATCAATACAGTGAAAGACCATAACTGAGTGAGGCAAATTCCATAGTGAAAAGATGGTTCAGTATTGGAAAATAGGTTAATATATTTCATTGTATACTGAATCTCAACTGTATCAGACCCAGTCTCCCTCCTTTTTAACAAATATTTTATACTCTAGATCCAGAAATGAAAAACATAGATAATTTAATCTTTCTGTACACGTAGTTTAAAATAACGTATTTAGGATGTCCTAACATTTTATATTTATATATAGATATATGTGTTTTAGTATATGTGTCTTCAGCCTTCAGTGTTTGTCGTATGACTCTTAGAGAATTGAAAAGTGGATCTTCAGAGTACATTTTAAAAGGGTTACCACCACTTAGTTCAGAAGGATTATTTGCAAATGATTTTGGAACAATTTGTTTGCTACAGTATCTGGGTAAAATGTTTGGTTATTCACCACACATCACACACTAAAAGAAATTGCAGATGGATAAAAATTGGATATAAATGAATTTTTAAAAAGTTTTTAAGAAAAAATAAATAACAGATTTCTGGAAAGGGAGGAATTTAGTCTTTAAAAAGAATGGAGGAAATCACAAAGGAGAAGTCCAGTGCATGTAATTGAAACTGAAAACTTAAGCACATCCAAATAACTTACTGAAAGCACATCTTACACACACAAAAATTGGGAACCCTTGATTTAAGAATGTTACTTGGTGGGGCTGATTACATGTGTGTGGATAATGTCACATGCATTCCAAAATGGACACCATATTTGGATCTTGAAGGGGAAAATATTTTTTACACAACAGAAATGAACTTAGAAAATTCATCCAGCTGTTGCTGGTCATCTGGACTACAGTATTCTTTACTTCTGGCAAAGTAGTATTTGCAGCCCATGGCAATATCAGCGGTTCCTGTCATTGTTTTCTTTTTTTAAAGATTGACACCTGAGCTAACATCTGTTGCCAATCTTCTTTCTTTTTTTTTCTTCTTCTTCTCCCCAAAGCCCCCCAGTACATAGTTGTATATGCTAGTTGTGAGTGCCTCTAGTTGTGGCATGTGGGACGCTGCCTCAGCATGGCCTGATGAGCAGTGCCATGTCCGCGCCCAGGATCCAAAGCGGCGAAACCCTGGGGAGCTGAAGTGGAGCACACGAACTTAACCACTCGGCCACCTGTCATTCCTGATAATAAATTTAGTAGTCAAGGAAAATAGTTTTTCTGTGGAAGAGGAACCCTCAGATTAGCTTGAATTATCAAAAGCAATTTACCCCTGTTGAATGCATTTCCTACTATTTTCCTTTCTTATAAGAATTCATGAGATGAATTTTAACACATATGCATACCGTCTTACCATTTTGATGGTTTTCTGTACCTGTGATTACAAATAAAGAATGAAAGAGGTAAGTAATATGATAAAAATGAAAACACAGTGCTCAAATCCGTTATTAACCTCTCACTTCCTCAAAATCTGTTTATCCACTTTCTCAGTTTCTCAGGTCTTTGATTTTGTAGTGCCTCCTGCCTGCTTTTTTGGCTGGTTCACTGCTAATTAACACCTCTCACAGGGTAGGCAGGAGAAATAAAAGACCCTGACCCTGGCATTCAACTGGTCCTGTTTGCTCTTTGTTAGCATCTCTAATCAGGCAGACTGAAGTCATGGAATTAAAAGGAGTTTGGGGGCAATCTATGGGGTTTTATTATCTGATATGATAATCTGACTTTCCATAATTGAAGTTGTCTGTATTGTCATTGGGAAAATAGATAAAATGGAAGAGAGCACCAGGTTAGTAATAAAGAAACTTAGTTTTGTGTCTTAACTAGGTCACTGAACTAGCCATGTGCTAGTCTTTCTCTACTACTTATTTTTCCTGTCTGTGATGTCCTGGTTGTATTGGATGATCTCCCAGATCCCTTATAGTTCTGTGGTTCCCCCCGAAGGTCATGAAACGAGTGCGCACCGAGCAGATTCAGATGGCTGTGTCCTGCTACCTCAAACGCCGGCAGTACGTGGACTCAGATGGTCCCCTGAAGCAAGGACTGCGTCTGTCACAGACTGCTGAGGAGATGGCAGCCAATCTCACAGGTAACCATGGGGGCTGCTCCTGGGGGTGAGCTGGAGCACAAGAACTCATGTCAAGGTCCACAAGAAATGATTTTTCCTCTTCTGGACATAGTGCCAGATTACGCACACTGTCCAACAACCTCAGTGGGCAGCGCCAGATGAGTGGTGCTGGCTCTAGAACTGGCTGTCCTTCAAAGCCATCCTTGGATGCCACTTGTAAAAACGCCCTGTCCTAATATATCCTGCCTCAGAATTCTAAATGATTTTATCTGTACCTGAGATTATGTGTAACTTGTTCCTTCTAGAAACTGTTATCCTATGAGACCCGTAGGCTAGAGTCCCTGTCCCCCTGTTGCATGTGTCCCCTCCTGTAGCCTCACCTGTGGAAGTCAGGTTTGCTGGGTGAACAAGTCCTTTGGATTCAGTGGCTGGAAATAGTGACACAATAGATATGTTCCTAAAGCTTTTAAAATTTGTTTTTGTTTTTTGTTTGTTTTAAAATTGGATTCTTTTGTAGAAAAATTTGTCTTGAATCTATCTGGAATAATAAATAATTGTTCCTTAGCTATTTTGTGAATTCAGGTTTTTATGGGATACAATTTTCTTATATTGAATTTGTGTAGTAGAGATTTCAAGCAAGTTTTTTTTGTTTTTGTTTTTTTTCTTTTCTGCTTTTTCTCCCCAAATCCCCCCAGTACCTAGTTGCATATTTTAGTTGTGGGTCCTTCTAGTTGTGCCTTGTGTGACGCTGCCTCATCATGGCCTGATGAGTGGTGCCATGTCTGCACCCAGGATTCAAACCGGTGAAACCCTGGGCCACCGAAGTGGAGTGTGCGAACTTAACCGCTTGGCCACTGGGCCGGCCCCTGGAGCAAGTTTTACTGCCGTGCTTTTAGGATGATGAAAGGCTGCTCTAAAGCCTGTGTGTGGAGTTCAAGGTTGCAGTGCTTTCTCCAGCTCAGCCCTGCTCATCTACTCAGACTGGGCCCTTCTCTCTTCTTTGTTCCTCTGCTTTCTTCTGCTCTTCTATGTATCTGTCACCACCTACTCCATCTCTTACTGGTTTCAACCTTCGTCGTGCTAGCAGTAGCTACCTCACCTTCCTCTTTTCTTATTACCTTCAAAATCAAGGACCCAGATCCTTTATGCTATAAGGGTGTATTGATTGCCATTGCTGTGGAAAAAGAGTGATGAGACAATAAAAACCTGAGGATGTCCTCAAAAGAGTGGTTCTTGACTCCCTCTGAGACAGTAGAAGAAACCCAACATGGATTTGCCTTCTTATTCTTCAGCATCAAATCTACACCATTCTTCCTTTCCTTCAGACTCCGCTGAGTTACCCTTGAAAAGAACAGGGCCTGTTGATGGGCTTGGAATACATTAATAAATTCCTCATTGTTTGTAGTAGGATAGCCAATTTACAGGGCCGTAGTAATTTCTTCTAAACTTGGCATCACAGTCTTTAATGTGCATGAATAATCTCGTACTGCCCTGCGTTCATTAGAACCTGAGGACAGTAATTCAATGCTGTTGTTGACAGAAAATAGGAACAAGCACATTACACAGACTTCTAGAACTTCACTCTTCTTAGTTGTCTTAGTTTAGATAGAATGGCTTATTCGGAGAGTCACTGTTGTTTCTGGAAACCTACTAGGAAATGTGAGAAACGTGAAATGAGATTATCATAAGATTTTGTCCTAGGTGTTTCTGTCCATTGAGTAATCTGAGTAATTATATCTTCATTCAGCAGGAACATACTGAACATCTGCTGTAGGCCAGGTGCTGAAAAGTTCTAAAGATAGCTAAGATTCGATTCCAGCTCCTGAGGAGCTTAGCATTATAGCCAGGAAATGAGGCAGGTAAATCAATAATTAAAAAGGTATGATGTAGTTAAGTTCTGTGAAGGAGAGATGCCCCTGGTTCTGTAGGAACAAAGGAGATAGTCATCTAAGTTAGCTTGGCAGGTCAAGGAAGGCTTCCTAAAAGGTCTTGTGGTTCCTAGCATGTAGTCATGGGTCAGTAAATAGTAGAAGGAATGAGCTGAGTTTCAAAAGAACCATTAGGAGCTAAAGGGGGGGCTGGGGTGGGGGGTAGTGGCACTGGTTGGAGGAGGGTATCCAAGTTATCAAATGCGAATTTTAGAGAGATCACTCTGATGGGTTTGTTGATTGGGAAAGGCCCAGATTAGAACCAGGGAAGTTAGTTAGAAGGCCATAGTGCAATCTAGTGAGAAGTGAAGACAGTTAAGGAAGTGGTAATAGGAACGGAGAGGAGAGGATAGATTTTAGAACTCTGTTGGACTTAGTGATGGATAAACTCAGGGTTGGGGGCAACATGAAGAGGGAAGAGCCTCCTCCTCCTGTGTGTAGCCTTGCAGCATATCCTCCTCCCTCCAGCTGTCTCTCTGAGTCCTAGTAGTGCACATTGACTTTCTTCTCATCTATATCTCTCTTTCTATACATTTTATATTGTTCCTTCCTCAGCCCTGCTGCACTAATTACTGTTCCCACATCCATGTTCCATCTCCTAAAATGTATTACTGTTTCATCCAGATTATTGTTAAAGATGGCTTCTGTCAGTCCCCAGCTACCTTTCCCCAGTGTCTTCCTTTCCCCTGCAAAGGGGATAAGAAAATTTTGTCCTCCTTTTTAGAAAGCATAAATTCACAGAATAGACATTAAATGCATATTTTCATACTGAATATTCAGACTCCAGACTCCTTCCCCCATTCTGCTGCCCAGAACACTGGCAGCCAGGCACCTATCCTCCGGGAAGGCAATGAAGAGATTCTTCCTGGTGAATCAGACGTCCCCAAGAGAAAAGACATAAAGACATTGACATTGAGAAATTGTCCATCCAGGTCATCCTGGGTGATAAGCACATGGAGTTTTCATCAGCTCTGTAGTGCCTCACTTTCAGCTGTGCACACTGGCAGCTATGGGCTGTCAGACCCTACAAGAAACTAATCTACTTACTATGAAGAATAGAAATGGAAAGAAACGGTGAGAAACCACTTGGGGAAAGCAAACAGTAAAGAAAAGAAAACTTCAAAAATACCATCAATGATAGCCTTGAAACAAGAAGAGAATACTATTTTTAAAAAGAAATTTCAGAGAGCAACAACAAATTTTGTAAATTCTAATACATGATAGTGAAAATGAAAAATCAGTAGAATGGTTGAAAGTTGAGGAAGCCTCCCAGAAAGTAGAGCAGAAAGACAAAGAAATGGAATATGGGAGAGAAAATAAAAGGATCAGTTCAGGAGCTCCAATCTCGAAATAGTAAGAGTCCCAGAAAGAGAAAATAAGAAAGATTCAACAAAATCATTCAAGAAAATTTCTCAGAACTGAAAGACACAAATTTCCAGATTGAAAGGGCCCATGAAGTGCCCAGCACAATGGTTGAAAATAAACCCGCACCGAGGCACATTATTCTAAAAAGTCAGAACATGGGGTCTAACTCAAATTAGTTCCCTGAAGTTACATACCTATCCTCTGTCATTCAGCTTATTTATCCTGTGCTTTATATAAACTTTTTCTTTCCTCTACTGCCATTGTATTGGGTATCAAGAGGGAGAGGAGACAGATATGTGTTATCAGTCTGTCATAGTTAACGAGAAGCCCCAACATACTTTGAAAATCTACTGATTTGCATATGTAACACCCCCTTCCATCCATCCTGCCAGATATTGCATTAATAATTGTCTTTCCCACCCCCATCTTGTATAACTTTCCTTCCTCAGTCCAGTCAGAATCTGGGTGCGCCAACATAGTGTCTGCAGCCCCATGCCAGGCAGAGCCCCAGCAATATGAAGTACAGTTTGGACGACTACGGAATTTTCTGACCGGTAAGTCCTCAACACTAGGAACTTTTTCTTATTAAGAAAGAGTAGTGCAAATCTCCCTCAAAACCTACAATATTCTAGGTCTGGTGTAGGTACTAGGGATTCAAAGGCAGTTTAACACAGTCCTTGCATTCAAAGTTATGGTCTGTTGGAATTCCTGAGAGAGTGAAATCATGAGGTTAAAATTTGCAGGGACTGGAACTCTGGGCGTTTTATTCACTGTTTTATCACAGCCTTCAGCACAGTGATGGGGACTTGGGTGGGATGAGTGAAAGCAAAATCAGCCATGTAGAGAAACATCCTTAAATGCAGCGTGTGTGAAATGCGCCTCTCAAATACGTGTTGATATCACCACTAATAATAGTACACCTCAGAATGGTCTCTTCCTCTTATTTCCAAAAGCGCAGGACAATGGTCCTTGTGAATCAGCAAGACAAAAAAAATTAGAAATTGTAATTCAGACCAGTTTACGGGGGTGTAATGACCACTGAAACACAAAATCAACAGACAGGAGTTCTATTCAGTTCTTCTAACTCACTGTATGACTTTTTAAATTAATCACTTCTTAAAAAATGGAGTCAGCTTCTCCAGGGCCTTCATTTCCTCCTATGTGAAATGAAGAAGGCAATTCAAAGGCAAAACCAAGTGATTTCATCCAGTCACAGGATGACTGATTATAATTTTACTGTTGGAAAGATTATTCCAGTAAGAGTAACCATGTTGATTCTGGTTATTGATCAAAGTCTTTTGTTGAATACTTCCTTTTTGCAAAACTCCTTGAGGTGTAAGATCTGCTCTTGAAGAATTGAGAATGATTAGCTGATACTGGTTAGTGGGAAATTGTAATTAAAATACTTTGAAGCTGTTTTATTTTTCTTTCCTTATTTAAACAATCCTCAGGTTAACAATTTTTAATGATAAAGATGCATATAAAGTGATCAATATATGAACCAAAATAATATACCTAGTTTTATACAGACTTAGAGTTGTCCTAATTTTACTTGACCCTCATAATGATTAATATTTTATAAAGAAAGAATCCACATTTTCTGTATTCTGTGGTTGGAGAAAATGACCAAAATTTTACAGGAAATAAATGTTACAAAATAAAACCCTAGAGAGGATTATCTTATCAGTTTCACAGTTGCTAAGTGATAGAATTCATAAGTAGAGAATAGTCTTTTACATCGTTACGAAAATGAAAAAATCATGAAGATTAATGGTTTAGTAAAACAAATCTATTATGTTTAAATTGGAAAGAAAGGTTCCATTAATGTCCCCCAATCATGTGAACGTTAAATATCTCAGAACAGTGACCAGCTGCTTTGCATCTCCACGAAGGATTAAAAAAATTGAATTTCTAAGTAGGGTTTCATTTAGAGGTAAGCAAGAACTTGTAGATAATGAGCTAGTTTTAATCATTGGCATTGGTTTTTGAGGCTTTAGAGCAATTTATAAAAATTTTTACATCAATTTTTAGAAAGTTATTTTACTCAGTTTTTAAAATATTATATTTATCTCCAGGATAGATTTCTCTTACCACTCTAGTGGTGCAGAAGCTGGTTTAGAAAGAAATGCCTAGCCTTTTTCGTGCTTCCTATTTCATTCATTCAACCAATATTTTATGTTAAGCACTGACTACATGCCAGGCATTACAATAGAGGATATTGATGTGGAGCATGCCATCCAATGAAGGAAACAGACTAAAGCATAAAGCCCCCAGTTTATCATTATAATAGTGATGCATTCCATATACTTATGCTATGAGATGGCTCTTGGCATGGACATGACTTATTTTCGTTATGAATGACACTCAGATGACCATAGTGACACTGTGTAGATTTTTGTTTATAGTTTTTAATCACTGAAGCAAAGCTATAATAAAATGGACTCATTGGAATAATTTTATTATAGAACTACAATGACTTTTTGCAGTGAAGAATTAATACATTTAATTTACCACTAATGTGATTTATCCTGGCGCAGTTTTCTGTTCAAATTTCTCTCTTTGGGCTCTTGGTTTTTCTTAAATATTTGGTAGAGCTCTTAATATAGCATAGCGGTTGACCCCAAGTTTTTGAAGGTGCTGCTTTTTCCTAATATATGGTACTTACTTTATTTGTATCTCATAGTTTCTTTTGCCTAGGACTTTGCATTTCAATAAATTATAATCTGTCAACCTTTTCCTTTGCAATTTTATGTCGTTTCAAAACTGAGAAAATTGTTATTTTCTCTATAATTTAATTCTTTAATCCATTGGTCACAGATTATTTGGAGGGGGTGAATATATATGTCTTCCCTTATAGACTACTTTTCCTGGAACATTTTTCTCCACTCTCAGGTCTCAGAAGAGCAGTCAACCAAATCGAATGAATATTTCCTGAGAACCAAGATAAAGTATAAGATGTAGTCATTAATCTAATTTGGAAGCTACTCCTAACATAAGAAGACTAAAAGTGAAAGTAAAAATTTTTAAATAAAATTTGAATATTGTAGAATTGTTTTCTCAGACTTGTATGAGATCAATTGCTGAATTTTGTACACACAGCAATTGCATTTGGAATGGAAAGAGAATGTGATTTTGACAGGGGTAGTCAGAGAAGGCTTTACTGAGTAGGAAGTGGGATTTAAGTTAGCACTTGGAAGATGGGTTGGATTTCAGTTAACTGGAAGGGGAGGAGGAGGAGGATTGAGGGTACGTGGAAAGACATGAGCAAAAGGGCAGAGATGAGTTCTTTGTGTAGGGTAGTGAAGGAACTAGCTTTGTTGAGAATGAGGCTTTCAAATTAGAGATGGAGCTAGATTGAAGAGAGACCTGATCAGCAAGCAAGGCGAGAAGATGGAGACAACTATTGATGTGAATATTAGTCTGAAAGCAGTTTTTAAAAGAGTTTGTTAGAAGTTTGTAAGAGGCGTGAGTAGGAGGCCAGCCTAAAGTCCACTGCAAAACTTGAGAAGTGGGGTGAAGAAGGACCAGAACTTAGCAGTGTTGTGGAAATGGAAAGCAGGGTCTTGATTTTATAGTTAAATTACCAAGGTAGGATCACTGAGGCTTAGGAATAGAGGATGAAGAGGAGCTGAGGATGACTCAGGCTCTGTGACAAGGCAGGGTTGAAAAGTATATTGAACAGAAGTAAGTCAGGTTATAGTTTTTACATTGTTATGATGATGACATCCTACTGTATAGCTTGCAGTAGGAAATTTGAGCCTGGAATTTAGAGAAGGATGTAGACTTATGATAAAGAGGTATAAATTAAAGTCTTAGGAGATGATAAGTCTCAAAGGGAGATACTAGAGAAAGATAAGAGTGTCTGAGGCTGTAGCACCATTAATGTATTTTTCCTCCAGAAGTTATCTGCATGAGAGATTCTGCAAGCTTACCTATTTGCTATAGGCCCTTTTCTCCAGGAGGTGTAGTGAGAAGAGCATAGACTTTGGAGTCAAGCACTCTGGATGTGAACCTAGAGCGAACTGTGACTCTTAGAGGCGATATGGATGTAAAGTGCCTGGCTCATAGGAGGCACACACACCGAGTGTTCTTTCAAATGAAATAAGTATTTGAGGAATGAGAAAAGGAAGAAGAGCCCAAAAGGGAGGGATGTGAAAAGCTGAGCCCAGATAGTCTGGTCTTTCAGCACAAAGGACGAGGATGTAGTGGTCACTGGGGTCCAACCCTACAGAGAAGTGCAGGAGAATGAGGACTAACAAGCTCAGTTTTTGTTTAACTTAGTGCTCCTTTCACTACTAATTCCTGCAAACTCCCTGAAAAACTCCATTTTTCTCTTGTTTACCAACATCAGAATGTGGTACCAAGTAGGTGTTCATTACATATCCAGTGGATAGATGAATGGAAGAAAGAAAAAGCACACTTTTCAGAGGATATGTTACTTTTGTAATTAGAAAAAAACATTTTAAGCGAGTACACTTTCAGTAAAATATAGAATATGTGTCATGATTGCAGGGAAACAAGATTAACAATGAGAATTAAGACATATGAGTCTTCCCTTGTTCCACAGAATGAATATGCTAATTGAGATTTTATTTTATACCTAACATACTGTTCTTTTCAGACAAGGGAGAACAATTAAGCAATTTTGAAACTGTGGGCTGAAACAACAGTGAATTTCAGTAAGTTTTAAAGTAGTACAACCCTATTTCTTGAGGGTTAGGTTTTTTCTAAACTTACTAAAATTCCTCTCATTTTGAAACTAAGATTTTAAGGAGTTGAAAATAATCCTTCATCCCTGTAGACTGTATTGGAAGTCTGATTGGTAAGGGTTGAGTCTTTTTGTTTTTTGGGTTTTTTTTGTTAATATTTTGGGAAATAAATTTTCCAGAGGTCTTCTAAAGAATTACAGTATTTTAGGAAATAACAAGATCTGTATTAATCAGTTCTCCAGAGAAACAAAATGAACAGGATGTATATACAGAGAGATTTATTGTAATTTATTTTAAGGAGGTGGCTCATGCAGTTGTGGAGGCTAGCAAGTCCAAAATCTACAGTGCAGGCCAGCAGGCTGGAGACCGAGGGAATTCTGCCTAACATAATACAACTTTCCAGCGTACACCTGAAAACGCACTGATTCCTGTCCCCGTAAGAGGAAGCAAAGTCCCTGGGGGAAGCTGCTTATTCTCCTTGATATCCTGTAACTTAAATACTATGATGCAAAGTTAATGACACTTAAATACTCTGATATAAAGTCAGTATAACTTATATTACATGATAAGGGAATAAGAAAGAGAAGAAATTTTATATAGATAGATATACACACACATTCATAACAAAATGAGGAATACTCATAACAGTTACAGTTCTCACTTCTTTAACTGGTCATGTAATTATAGCTGGTATTTATAACCACCTTCTTCTACTACCCAGTCTGTATTCACTTTGCCTTCAGCAAGCACCTCAGCTGGTCCTGGTTCTTTGCTTCATGGGGTGACCCAAACCTTCATTCCTGAAAGGTCTGGGCCATTACTTGTCCTCCCTGGATTGGGTTGTTGTGGTTTTCCATTGACCTTAATCACAGGATAGGGTAATACTAAGAGATTCCCTAGGGATCTCCTATATTCCAGACATACTCTCCCTTACCTCCATCATGGAGTAGCAGTCCAGTTTCCTCTTGGCAGACACAATCAGTCACCCCAGCCAACACTGTAACTCCCTTCTTTGCCTGTTGATTCAAAGGCATGAAGAGCCCAAACTGGCCAGGTGGCAGTCTTAACTTCCAGTTCGGTGGAATCATTGTTGTAATTTAAGTTCATCTTCGATATATGTATTTGAGTAGGGACACATTTATTCTAAAATGCACCTATTATGCAGTTAATTCACCTGCAGTAAAGTAAAATAGGGTATTAAGCAGAGACGGCATGCTGGTATCATTTATCATCAAATTAGGGAGGCAAGATTCTCTAATGCAGTGAATCTTGAGCCATGTATGGATTCCTTTTCATTAAAAAAAATGCTAGCAGAAATGCTAAGTGCTGACTTAAAACATTTTTATATTAATTTATTTAAATATGTGCAAACACTACACTAGATATAAAACCTTTATGCTTAACTATATTTATGTATGAAACCCAAACTCATTTATAAATAAAGTACAAGCAAAACCACAAAAACAATAAAGTTCACATCAACAGTGAGTGAAGATAGTGGATTGATTTTGCCAGAACTACCTTGCTACTCCACATGGACCCAGAGATGGTCCTGGTGGCTGTGACAGAGGCTAGTTTTCATGCAGCTCCCCTGAGATGTTTGTGCCCTGCGATGGGCCGGCTATCTCACCACTTGTCTCACCTGAATGACTGCGAAACCTTTTCTCCATCACAGCTCACTCTGTGCCATCACTTATTTAGGTGTCAAATACACCTCTGGGCTTTTCTCATTAGCCTGTGAGAGTCACATTATTCTTTGAGATTATACCCCTTTTAAAGCCCTCACTTTTTTTCATTATAGATTCTGATTCCCAGCATAGCCATGAAGTGATGCCTCTCCTCTATCCTCTCTTTGTCTACCTCCATCTCAACCTGGTCCAGAACAGTCCGAAGAGCACAGTGGAAAGTTTTTACAGCCGCTTCCATGGAATGTTTCTGCAGAACGCTAGCCAGAAGGATGTCATTGAGCAGCTACAGACCACTCAAACCATCCAGGACATCCTGTCTAACTTCAAGCTTCGAGCATTCCTAGATAACAAGTACGTGGTCCGTCTCCAAGAAGACAGCTACAACTACCTTATCCGCTACCTCCAAAGTGACAACAACACCGCCCTGTGCAAAGTCCTCACCTTGCATATCCATCTTGATGTGCAGCCTGCCAAGAGAACAGACTACCAACTCTATGCCAGCGGCAGCTCCTCAAGAAGTGAGGGCAATGGCTTAGAAGGCACTGACATGCCTGCCCCTATTCTGCAGAACGAGGCTGCCCTGGAGGTCTTGCAGGAGAGCATTAAGCGGGTCAAGGATGGCCCCCCCTCCCTCACTACCATCTGTTTCTATGCCTTCTATAACACAGAGCAGCTTTTGAACACTGCAGAAATCTCCCCAGATAGCAAGCTGCTTGCTGCTGGGTTTGACAACTCCTGTATAAAACTGTGGAGTTTACGATCCAAGAAGTTAAAATCAGAACCCCATCAAGTAGACGTGTCCCGCATCCACTTGGCTTGTGATATTCTGGAGGAGGAGGTATGAATATCATTTTTTCTTCCCTACATCTGCCTTACTAATTTGCGTAGAATATTCTTACCAAACATGACAGATCTTATGGAAAATGGACTTCATTATCTCCCTCATCATAGAGCTACAGCCAAACTAATGCCATGTAACCTATAGCCATTGAATTTCTGCTCTTCCCAACTTTGGAAGAGATGAAAACTATTTTTAACAATATTAACTGAACGTTATTAATGAATGGTCAGTATTTCTTACTATCTGAAATGTGGATAACATTGGTAAGCCTAATTAAAGACCTGTAGCTAATATTGAGATTTACGGTAAACGTGTGTATGTGCATTTGTGCAAATACAAACATTTAGAAGTAGGATTACTGGGTCAAACAGTCTACATTTTAAATTGTGATAAATATTGCCGTTTTTCCAGTCTCATCGACAGCAAATGAGAATACTGGTTTCTCTCCACCCCCACCAACACTAGGTGTTATCTTCCTTTCTGAGGCCAGTGCAGATCCTCTGGCCATGTGGCCCAGGGTGTTCCCATAGCCTGTTCTGAAAAATACACAGGAAGTATACTTGAAATTTCATCCATCAGTCAGTACAATGATCTTGCTTGGTTTCTTTGGGATAGTTGTTGAAAAGGGCAGGCTGACTGGCCTGAGTTTCGGGTCACTGAGAGTCACTGCCTTAGAAAAAATGTGGGCAAAATGAGATAGAAATTGAACTTTACACAGTTAACTTTCCCCGAGAGTGGCCCCACAAAAACTGTGGGCTAGAATATTTTTGTCATATTACCACTGAAATTCAGGTAGCTCTGCCTCAAGTTACTTTTGGATGGCAAATTCTTTCCACAGCGTTGAAAAGTTGAGTTTAAAAAAAAAAATCACTTGAGTTAATTTCCAGTTGCTGATAAGGATAGCAAGAATATTGCATGCATAATTAAGCCGTTTTTTCCTATTTCTGTTTTCTCAGTCACTTTCTAGTTAGTATGTTAGTATGTTCTTTGTTTCTTGCAACTGAGACAACGTAATTAGAGGAGTTTGTTATGGTGAGCAAAGAGTCTAAATTCCAATGTACAACCTTTGATTTCTAGAATTTTATAATACCCTCCACAATATTTTTCATTGCACATGTATTTGAATTATCAAATTTCTTTTTTCTTTGGAGACAGTTCTAACCTCTTGGGGATTCCTCACATACAACGGAGGAATACTGCCCTCATTTACTTTCAATTTTCTCTAAATACCAAAAAAAACTATTCCTACTGACCTTATTAGCTTTATTGATCCTGAATTTGAGGATTGTTCTAGGCATTAAATATTAATATAAAGGAAGGTAGCAAAGATAGATACAAAGATGGAAAGAATATTAGACTAAAAAAATTTTAAGATTCTCCCGTGGCTACCATTGAAAACTAGCCTTTGACTTGTTCTGTGAAGGTTTCCAGGCATCAGAGGCATACATTTGAAGACCCAGAACTGCAAAATAACATGACAAATTCCAGGAGCTGAAAGAAATTAAATATGGCTGGAATGGGAGGGGGAGAACAGGAAGCAATGTGGTGCTGCTGTCTATGTGAGAGATTATGGTGGCCTGAACTATGGTAGTGGCCTGGGGGAAAAGAACACAGTGGGTGGACTAGGCAAGAGCTTAGGTCCTGGATTAAGGGAGGGGCTGAGGGAAAGGAAGAGTCGAGGATGACACCTTTGTCTCAGGCTTGAACTGGGTGAGTGATCGAGATGCTATCCACTTTGAAGAGAACAAAGGACGTCAGAGAAGCAATCGTTTTGTTTAAGTATCTTTCTGGTTTATTTATCATTATTCATATTGAAAGTACTGTAGTAGCCTCTGCTTTTTTTGAGAACAAACTTTTTTTCGTTTTTAACTTTAGAACTAAAGTTGAGATCCTCTTACTCTGTCGTTGAGGGATTTCCTGTTTAAGATTTCTTCTCCCCCACCCACCCTCACCCACACCCATTTGTCACAGTAGTTTGCTTTTTGGTTTCTGACAGAGCATTTTGGGGGGAAAAACAAGGTATAAATTAGTTCTGATAGTTGGTTTTCAGTGTTTCTTCAATGAGAACTTGGACTTTCTTTTTTCCTTGTGGAATTCACAATTAAAATCAATTAAAATCAAGACTGAACACAGAGGTCATAAACTCACACTCCTGTAGAAGAAGCCAAGCAGGTAAAAGTAAACAGGGAAGCCACCTGGGTCACAGAGATGACAGGAAGTAAGAAAGCGCCTTGTAAACCAAGTAGAAAAGCCAGTTTGCAATCTCTGCTTTAATCTTTGTGAAGCAGTAATTGTTGCATAAATTAGTGGATAAAATAGTTTAACATTAGATATTTAAACAACGATGAGACCCAGCAATTCCATTTCTTGGTGTACACCCAAAAGAACTGAAAACATATGTCCACACACAAACTTGCACACGAATGTTCATAGCAGCATTATTCATAATAGCCAAAAAGTGGAATTACCCCAAATGTCTATCAGCTGATGAATGGATAAACAAAATCTGGTCTGTCCATACAATGAAATATTATTCAACCATAAAAGGGAATGAAGATACGTGATATATGATACATGCTATAATGTGGATGAACCTTGTAAACATTATGCTAAGTAAAAGAAGCCAGTTGCAAAGGACCACATGTTGTATGATCCCATTTACAGGAAATATCTAGAGTAGGCCCATCCATGGAGACAGAAAGTAGATTAGAGGTTGCCAGGGGCTGGGGACAGGGGAATAGGGAATGACTGCTAATGGGTACAGGGTTTCTTTTTGATGTGTCTACTAGATAGTTAGGATGGTTGCACAATTCTGTGAATATACTGAAAACCATTGAATTGTACACTTTAAAAGAGTAAATTTTATAGCATGTTAATTATATCTCGGTTTTAAAAAATATATATCTGTTTTATATTTCAGATTTTTAAAAAATCAAAAAGTACCCAAAAGCTCCTATGCAAGCATAAAATTTTCTCTATTAATTATGCCAAATAAAACTGGATTCACAGCACTGCCCTGTAGCTTCTATCATCTCCAACTTGAAGACAGTCTAGATGAACCTTTGAAAATCTGTGAATTGGTATCCAGTTCTCCTCTGCCCACCCCAGTACTGGTAGCCTCTCCTCCTACTTCAGACACGAGAAGTGGAGAGTGAGGCCCTTGCTCTCCATTCTTTGTTCCACACCAAATGGAAATAGAAATGAGACCCAGTTCTTACCCTTGTTGATTGGTAACTGTGTATTAATATTTGAGCAACATGGTAAAACCACACCACATCAAGGATTTGCTCTTCTTTTCAATTATGTGTACAGGGCCACCCTCATCCCTGCCAGCCTCCTGCCTCCTCAGCCCTCCAATACAACACCTGTATTCAGTTCATTTAGTGTCTAGTAATTCTTCCCCCAATCTGGTCATCTTTAAGTTTGAAAAGCGAAGAAATCAGTATTGTCAGTAATATTCAATCCTGTAATTTGTATATAAAACTGTCATATAGATCTATGCTGGCCACTAGGAATATAATACAATCCATAAGTTATTTAAATTTTTATAGTAGCCGCATTTAAAAAAGCAAAAAGGAATAGTCAAAACTAATTTTAATAATGTATTTTATTCAATCCAAAATGGCCCAAATATGAGTTCAACATGTAAGCAGTATAAAAAATTTATTAATGAAATCCATTACATTCTCCTTTTTTGTCCTAAATCTTGGAAATCCAATGTGTATTTTACACTTCCAGCAAATGTGCATTCACACTAGCCAGTAGCCACCTTTTCTATTCTAGTTCAGGCTCCTGTCATCTTTCACACAGATAGCAGTGCCTCACCCCCAAGCCCAGCCATACATAAATTTCTTTCAGTTCCATTGGCAGCTAATTAGGGAACAGCCCAAGGCTGAATTTTGACCCCAGAAAGTACCCTTGATGTAGGAAAGACTGGAATGTGAGCTGAGGGACTTGGAACAGCCTGCTCCAGGAACAGACACCCATAACAAATGTGAGATATTTAGAGACTCCATGTCTAAAGCAGGGGTCAGCAAACTATGGAACAGGGGTGTGTAAGACAATATTTGAAGATTTATTTATACTTGTTTTTCTTATTTTTAAATTTCTATTTTATGCATGTTTTATAGTATACGTAATATAGTTTGCTATTACACGAATATGTGTTACAAATTAAAAATTCTTATTTGGAATGCATGCCCATTTACTGTGGGGTGTTCCATCAAAATTGTAGGGAGTTTTGGGATGTTGTCCTATTAGCATGAAAGGAAGGAGAGAGAAAATGTGTGGGGTTGGGCATGTGTGAATCAACTACTTGTTCAGGGTTTCAGCTCGACTGTGTTGAGGCCCTTGTGGGACTGGCTTGAGCCACAGAAGAAAGTGTGGCTGGGTTATTTTAAGCTGTGGTCCTGGCAAAGAGCTGATAGTGATAGCCAGCAGGAACATTCTGGTTTCCCCATTTCTTGGTCTATAGAGTCAGCCAGGTGCCTTTCCATGAGCAGGAACAATCATCAAGACCCATGGGAAGTAGCAGCTTGACTCCTGGTGCACCCTCCGCTCTCTGTCTCTGAGCACACTGTTTAGTTCCCCACCAGGGAGGTGAAGACCCACCTTCCATGACTTCCTCCTCCAAACGAAGACTGCCTAGGCCTCAGAGATAGTAACATGCCCTTTAATTCACCATTAACTTTCAAAGGATCTTTGTATAATTCATCCAGGGTCGTTTTTTGCTCCCACAGTTCTTATATAAACTTCCTGGTGTAGAGCAGTGAGTCATTCTTGAAATTTTAAAGTGTTGTTATAACCTCTTTGGAAAGGAAAATTACTAATATTCTTGGTGACAGTAGAACCTTAAGCTTCCAAATGCTTATGTATTTTTAATGTTGAGTGTCTGGAATAGCCAGTTTGGATATTCATGGACATCAGTGTTTATTTTCTCTTAACTTTTTCTCAAATATGTCCACATTGGAGGCATTTGTTTTATCTGGAATTTAATAGTTTTCAGATAGAAGTTGTAAGGATGCCCTTTTCCTGTACAAGAACCAAAGGCTCACAAAGTTATTTGTTTCTAAGCCAACAAAGTCAGTTGGTTCAAGAATCTTCATCTTACTGATCATTCTTCTGGTGTTTAATTAAAACCCATTTTAATTTATGAATTCCAGGATAGAGACAGCTGTAGTTTTAAGGAGCTTGTCTGTGAGGAAATGAAGGGAAAGTAGATTTTGAACACAGACAGTGTACTTGTCGGGAAGAGGGTGAGGAAGGGCACTTTGTCCCTAGCACCGTCAGTGTCTGTCTTCTTTTCTGTCCCACACACAGGAACTTATCTCCAAAAACCACATGAGTCACTTGGCTCTGTTCAAAGCAATGCTGAATCCATGCCTTGTCTTTTATTTTGGGAAAATATTTAAGACCCTCCAGAAAGTCATGGTTTTAAAACTTTATCTTTGTTTCTTTTTGGACACCAGCTGTGTACGCCTGGTCACAGGGTGTGAGTGTAATTTATTGCTAACTGCACCTTTCTGGCTTACTATTAATTCTGATATATCCAAGTTTTATTTTAGCTAAACTCCTACAATAGTTATGTATTAATTTTGAAGTGAGACCACATCTGCCTTCATCATTGACCCCAATCGTGGGAGTAATGAACATGTCAGGATTTTTCTTAATGGACTAGAAATAAGGAGTAATATGGCTTATAAAAAAGCAGCTAAAAGTGACAGATAAGACATGCCCATAAAATACAAGAATCTCAGAACTCAACATAAATTCAAAAGTAAATCTTTTCGAATGACGTATATCAGAATTAGCAATGAAAGTTTCCGTAGGGTACCTTTTAATCAGCTTTTGAAATCTGTTATCCTCAACCTAAGAGTCATAGAGGAATGATTGTGGACCTTACAGCAGCCTGGCATTTCTGCATCTTTTGATTTGATACAGTCTTAGCTGCAAGACGAATTTAAGGAAAGCAATTTGTGAGTTGTTAGAGACTTTTTTTTCAGTTATGCAGTTATGAGTTGTTTTCTGTGATCACCTTTAAGGGCAAGACCATTGTCATTTACTGGGTAGATGCTATTTCCCAAGCAGTGTCTTTTTTTTGAGGACTTTTTGTTTTCCGTGGCAGACCACTAAACATTTTTTTCTTGTGTATCTCCTTTGCCATCTCCACCCCAATGTTCCCAGGATGATGAGGATGATAATGCAGGCACAGAGATGAAGATACTGAGGGGACACTGTGGACCAGTGTACAGCACAAGGTTCCTCGCAGACAGCTCAGGGTTGCTCTCTTGTTCCGAAGACATGTCCATTAGGTACTGGGACCTCGGAAGTTTCACCAACACTGTGTTGTACCAAGGACATGCCTATCCTGTGTGGGACCTGGACATTAGCCCATATAGCCTGTACTTTGCCAGCGGGTCCCATGACCGCACTGCAAGGCTGTGGTCATTTGATCGGACGTACCCACTGAGAATATATGCAGGACACCTGGCAGATGTGGACTGTGTCAAATTCCACCCTAATTCAAACTACTTAGCTACAGGCTCAACCGACAAGACTGTCCGGCTGTGGAGTGCTCAGCAGGGGAACTCGGTGAGGCTCTTCACAGGCCACCGTGGCCCTGTGCTTTCTCTTGCCTTTTCTCCAAACGGTAAGTACTTGGCATCAGCTGGCGAGGACCAGCGTTTGAAGCTATGGGACTTGGCTTCTGGGACCCTTTATAAAGAATTAAGAGGCCATACGGACAATATCACCAGCCTCACCTTCAGTCCTGACAGTAGTTTGATTGCCTCTGCATCCATGGACAACTCTGTGCGAGTCTGGGACATTAGGAACACTTACTGCAGTGCACCTGCTGATGGCTCCTCCGGTGAACTCGTGGGTGTATACACCGGGCAGATGAGCAATGTACTGAGTGTGCAGTTCATGGCCTGTAACCTTCTTCTAGTGACTGGAATCACACAAGAAAATCAGGAACATTAATTTTTTTTATCTTTGTTGTAATGGACTGGGGCAATAGTAGAAGGCCTCCAGATTGCAAGTCTTACGACAAACTGAGACTGAATCACTGACTGACTGTGAAAGACTCCCTGCCTCCCTCCCTTCTCCTGTGCAGACATCCTGATCACCTTACCCCTTCACTCAGCCCCCCCAAATGTCGAAGGACTGTGGGGGAGGAAACGCGGTGATAAGTGGACGTGAGATCAAGAATGAAGATGCTCTGGAGGTCAGATTGCAGTTCTTACAAAGATCTCACTGTGTCCTCATGTGAGCACCTTCCTGGCTCTGTCTCATTTTCCCATTTGTAAAACCGAGATGCTGCTTCCTTCCCTGGGTGCTGCATTTGGTCTGAGGATGGTGGCAGAGCACTCTCAGGAGGAGCAGTGCTCCAGGGTCACGTGTTATCAGTCACTTGGGTGGAAGGGAATATTGGTGTAGGAATGCGGGGTGGGAACTAGGAAAAGGGGTGGACATAATCCTGGTAAAAAGTCTTTCCTTTTCCATAATTACAGAGAACCAGGATTTTTTATTATTGTTATTATAATTATTATTATTATTGAGAAGAGGAAACCTAGCACTGGCAGAGGGGCCTTCTCTGCTCTCATCTTTCAGGTTTTACTCCTGGCACTGGCTGTGATACTTGGAATTTTGAGGTTCAGGGAATTCAGAGAATTTGATAGCACAGTGTATTGGGAGAAAGGGAAAATTTCTGGGTGACAGATTGATCCCTCCACCTGACATGTTTCTAGCAATGGGTGGGTGGATTTGATTGAGAAAGTCTTGGGCTCTTGCAGTGATGGTGGGAAGGAAAGATTCTTTTTATGGCTGCACTTCTATTAACAATTCTCTCCCCTGAAAGGACATGTTGTGGTAAAGAAATGAAGATAATTTCAAATGATGAAAGATAGAATTAGAAAATTAGATTGAATTTCCAAATGACCGTTTATTCAGAGGTGTGGCTTTTTCAACGTCTTTTTCTCCTGAGATCATCTGCTCCCACCTCCTGCATTGCAATAGCAGTTTAATGAACACTTTGTGAAACAAATTGTAAGTATGTATGCACGCATATAAAACTATGCTTTGAGGATAAAGCAACTTCTAATTTGTGGAAAAAGGATTAAATATTTCTGTTTTCTGAAAAGAGTTATTTTGTATTTTGTTTTCTATTAAAATGTATTTAGTTTCAAAAAAAAAAAGAAGTGTTGGCATCTCATTTAAAGTGTGAGGACAGGTGGGTGTGTGGTCCGTCCTGGGGTGATGTGGCAGCTCACCTCTCTTCAGGGCGATAGCCAGTTATGCAGGCCAGACAAGCCTCGGTTGGAGGTGCTTTTGATCTGTTCTTGTATGCTGTTCAGCTTACTTTGAATCATGATTCCTCTTGGCATTCACATGAATTACTGATAGTATTTAATACTATTTATGCATCCAAGATTGCCAATTGCTAACTGAAGACAACATGTATTTTACCATCTAGAGTTATGTGGTAAGATCCTACTTCCAGTTTTCTTTAAAGGCCCTATTATAAAATCTCTAAGTGGCATAAGAACTGTGTTATTTAATTAACTCAGTATTTATTTGAACAATTCCAGATAAAGAACTCATTCAAGGATTTAAATGATGCCAGAATTTTTAAAATGTACTTTAAAACATAATTTTCTGACAAGGACACCAAAAATTATCAGGAAATTAATAGGAAGACTCTAGAATTCTATCCAAAAAAAATTTTTTTTACTTGAGCCTAACATGTTAATTAATAGGAAATATTTCTTATTGATAAAAATCCACATATTGGAGATACTGTAAGAAGGATCCTTTGGCAGCTTAGCCAGACAGCATCACCTTCCAGGTGGTCTACAGGTAAAGCCTAGAATTCAAATGTGTTCTTATCTGTAATAAGGGAATTCTTAAGTTAGATTGTGTGGTATATTGCTAGAAACAATGAAATCCCTAAATTGGGCTGAATCATTCTCAGAACTGAAAATATCACTGATCAAGGAGGATTTGGAAGTTTTGTGCTTATTTTTTAATGCAGAATTTCTTTGATTATATATAAAAATGTATTAGGTTCGCTAGTCTTCACATTACCAATCACATATATACGTTGTGATTTCAGTTAAAGCTCTTAATGATCTGCATATTTGACTTTTTTTTTCTTTTGTGAACTGATTTTAATGGGAGATAATTTAACTTTATAGACTGCCTCTCACTACTTCCCCAAAATCTTAGAAGTATTATAAGGGGTATGTATGTGTGTATATGTCCACAAGGGTGTGTAAAAATGTGGTTACACTCTTGAAGTTGCTCTCTTGCATTGTTTTATTTTATCTTCAGAGCAGTCGTGTGAGACAGGACTGGTGGTAACACCATTTTGTAGGTGAAATACATAAAGACCAGAAAAGCTGTATTATCTGTCTACACCCAACATGGAATAGTCACATGTCTTGGATGTGTTAGATAGAGAGTCTATAATCAGTATCCTCAGGTTCTAGCCAGAAGATATAGCCCTGAAGATAGAAAAACTTTTTAAAAAAAAACCTCCAAAAAGGAAATATGAATATAAATAGATTATTTAACAAGCATATATATAGTGCTTACTGTCTGCCAGAAACCACTCCAAGAGCTGTATGAAAATTAACTTATTGTATCCCCATTAGAACCCTATCAGGTATCCCAATTTTACAGATGAGGAATCTGAGGCAGTGACAGATTAAGTCACTTGCTGAAAGGGTCACACTGCTAATAATCGATGAAGCTAGAATCCATGCTCTTCTCCATGCTGATGTCTCCCTTCATTCCTGCAGGACCAGGTAGAGTGATCTGAGGTTTGTAGTAACAAAATGTTCCTGGCAGTAGTTCTAAGACTCATGCTTCCCTTTGCCAAATAAATCAGCAGCAAGAAGTAGGATCAGGAACTGACAGTAAGAACAAACTTAAACAATATATGGCCAAAAGAAACTTAAGAATATCAGTTATATTGAACCACAGTGATATAAGGTTGAAATTTCTTAGACTGACAGGCTCAGGAAACCTGACTGTAATTTTAATTAAGCAGTAGACTGGCCAAACGAAAGAGAGAAAATTAAGATAAAGGAAAGTAATGAAAAAAGATGAAACAGGAAACAATTTAAATTTTTATGTTCAAGATCCAGCTTCTAAGAATATCCATGTAGTCATGTATTAAAAATGTCTTGGTTGTATAAAAAAATCTATTGAGTATATAGGCTTCTAATTTTGCTATTGCCCAGACTGGTACTTAAGTATATAGGTTAAAAGATTAGTCCATACTTCAACTTGTCTTTCAGTTGCATGTTTTAGAAAAGTATCCATTATATTTATGCCCAGCCCACACCAAAAATTCATATTATTGACACCTACATAGCAGCCAAATGATTCTGAAACTGCTTTGTGGTAAACAGAAATTTTCAATATAGAGTTCAAGGAATGTAAATGTTCCTTGCCAGTTTAACCCATTGAAGGACAACTAGGATACTTTCCTATGATTGTCTGAAATTCCTAAAAGAAATATTTTTATATTAAATATCTGAATGTCTGTTATGGTCAGACATTGTGTTAGTGGGTGGAAATACGGTGGGAAGGAAAATTGACATAGTCTCTGGCTCGAGTTTATTGTTTAAAGAGGGAGGCAGATATTAATCAAACAACAACATAAATAAGTTTAAGATTTCCAACTGTAGTGAGAGTGCTATACTGGATGCTATGGAAGAATTATACCCAGAGTGCTTTACTGGATACAGTGGAAGAATATACCCAGGGATCTAATTTAGATTAATCATTCAAGGAGGGCCTCCGTAAATCAGTAATAATGAATCTGAGACCTGAAAGATAAGTAGGAGCTAGCCAGGCAGAGTTCAGGAAAGAATGTTCCAGACCCCCAAATGGGGAAGAACTCAAAGAAGTCCAGTGAGGGTGAGGCAATGTGAATAAGGAACAGAACAACATGACATGAGTTTGGATAATTGGCAGGGCTTTGGGCACCGTGAGGTGTTTGACTTTTATTCCATGTGGGATGGAAACCATTGAAGGGTGTAGAACAGGGAAGTGATGCAGTCCGGTTTCCACCTAAATGTCACTGGCAACAGGAGGACATAGATAACATATTTACAACTGGAATCCCACTTCAACATCAGGATAACTAAGCAACATTTACTGAACCCAGTCCATGCCAAGCACTGCAGGTCAGAGCTGAACGATGGAAGCCAGCTGCATGTGGAGTGGCCCCTGGAGCAGTGAACTGAAAGCAGCCTCCAACCAACAGCCCATGAGGACCTGAATCCTGCCAACAACCACAGAAGTGAGCTTGGATGCAGATCCTGCCCTGGTCAAGCCTTCAGATAAGATTGCAGCCCTAGCTGACACCTTGATTGCAGCCTCCTTGAGATAGAGGCATCCAGCTAAGTCTGCCCAGATTCCCAACTCACAGATACTGTGAGATATTAAATGTTGTTTTAAGCCACTAAGGTTTGGGGTAATTTCTTGTGTAGCAATAGATAACTAGCCCATCTGTCATACTCCACAGTCCATTCTTTTAATTGTTACACTATAGAAAATGACATAATTACTGATTCAAAAGAAAAAAATCACGGTAGCTGTAGGTAACATAGATTGAGGGTATGAGAGTGAGAACGAGGAGGCCAGTTAAGATCATTGCAGTTGTCTAGGAAAGAGGTGACGGCAACATGGACTTGAGTGGCCACAGTGAAAAAGGAGAGAAGTGGACAACTCCAATGAATATTTTAGAAGTGGATTTGGCTGGACTTGTATTGGGTTGGATGGGCAGAAAAGAAGAAAGGAATCATGGATGACCCACATGTTTCTGGCATGGGCAACTTGGTAGATAGAGTTGCCATTTATTCTGATGAAAATACTTGAGGAAGATGAGGTTTGGAGGAAAAGATCAAGTGTTCAGTTCTGTACCTCTTAAGTTTGAGGTGCTTATGAGAGAACCAAGTGAAGATAGACTGGCATTTCCATAGACATGCCTGGAACTCAGAAGAGAGGTCTCGGCTTCACATGCTAATTTGAGTGTTGTATTCATTAGAGTGCTTTCTGCTATCAGAGACAGAAATCTGACTCCAAGTAGTTTTAAGAATAAGGAATTTTATTGATTCACATAACAAAGTATAGAGGTCAGGTGGGTTTCATGTGCCACTCAATAAGGACCCCACCTCTGCTCTGGTCTCTTCTGTGGTTGGCTTTTATCACAGGCTGGCTTTTCCCATGGTTGTGAGAGGATGACCGACAGCAGTGAGAGCCAGACACCCCCCTCATTCACGTCTAGTGGGAATGTGAGCTTACTTTCCATTCCTCATTATTAAGAGCAAGCAAAAAAAATTTCTAGAAGCCCCATCAAAACTCTCCGGTTTGGATTAGGTCTGCTCCTCATTGAATCAATCCCTGACAAGGATAAGAGTTGTTGGCATGTAATTGGAATCTGAAGCCTTGCAAATAGATGTGATTACCAAGGATAAGAGCATAGAGTGAGAGGAGATGAGGGCTTCAGACTAGCCTTGAAGTTCTCCAACATTCACAGGTCAGAAAGGAGGAGCAGCTAACAAAGGAAGGAAAACAGGAGAAGGTACTTCCCCAGAAGACAAGATGAGAGAATACCTCAGGATGGGAGTGGTCAGCTGTGCTTATGCTACTGAGAATTCAAATGGGGTAAGGACTAGAAAATATCCACTAGATTTGAGGGGAGGTGGCTGACAGCACTAGCAGGTATAGCTGAGTAATGGAAATGGAAAGAACATTGAAATGGATTGAAAAGTGGAAAGGTAGTCGAAACACAAATATGGGCACTTCATTTATGACAGGTGATACAGCAATGGAGGAAGGACAGACTTTTTGCTATACAGTGCTAAGACCATTGGCTATCCAAGGGAAAAAGTGAAATGAGACCCCTACCTCACTATATACAAAATCAATTCCAGGGGCCGGCCCGGTGGCGCAGCAGTTAAGTTTGCACGTTCTGCTTCTCGGTGGCCCGGGGTTCGCCAGTTCGGATCCCGGGTACGGACATGGCATCGCTTGGCAAAAGCCATGCTGTGGTAGGCATCCCACATATAAAGTAGAGGAAGATGGGCATGGATGTTAGCTCAGGGACAGGCTTCCTCAGCAAAAAGAAGAGGATTGGCAGTAGTTAGCTCAGGGCTAATCTTCCTCAAAAAAAAAAAAAAAATCAATTCCAGGTAAATTAAAGACCTAAATATGAAAGACAGAACTATAAAGCACTTAAAAGAATATCCTCAGAACCTTAGAATAGGAAGAAATTTCTAAAGAAACTAAAAGCCCTAACCAAAAAAGGAAAGATTGATTAAATTCAAAAACTCATTAATCAAAAGACAGACTGTGAACGTGAGAAGACACTTAATAACACTTGAGCAACAGAGACGAATGTCTAGAGCAGTGCTGTGCCGCAGAAATGTTCTCTAGTTCTGTCCTGTCCTGTAGAATGTTCTGTGAGGAGGGAAAGGTTCGCTAGTTGTCTGCTGTCCAGTAATGTATCTGCTAGCCACATGTAGCTATTGAGCATTTGAAATATGGATAGTATCATTGAGGAACTGAACTTTTTTATTTTATTAATTTAAATAACCACCTGAGAGTAGTGGCTAACATATTAGACTGGAGAATTCTAAAATTTACAAAGAATTCCTACAAATCAGTGAGAAGAAAGGGTATAGTCAATGGGGAAAAAAAGGCAAAAGTCTTAAAGAGAAGTATTCGCGAAAGAAATCCAAATGGCCAATAAACAAATTAAAAATTGCTGAACCTTGTATTACTCAGGAAAATGCAAATTTAAAACCATTGGATACCATTATACACCCATCAGGCTAACAAGGTTGTAAAAGGCTGACAACGCCAAGTGTTGGTGCATCAGGCCCCTCCCACACTGGTGAAGCTGTAAATTTGTAACCTATGTGAGAAGCGGTATGGTATTCCCTAGCAAAGTTGAAGAAAGGCATACTCTGTTGTTACCAGCAATCCCACTCCAGGGTCGAGAAATGCTTACATCCGGCAGGATACATAGACAGAAATATCCATGGCCACCCTGTCCGTCATTTCCCAAAGCTGGAAACAAACTACATGCCCATAAATAGAAAGGATAGATACATTATTGAATAGTCATATAGTGATAAACTCTACAACAAGAAAAATGGACAGCTGAGAGCTGCAAGCAGCGACGTGGATATCCTTAGTGTTGACTGAAGAGCAAGAAAAATTACTCCTACAGAACGATTCCATTTACATAGAGTTTAAATCAGACAAAACTACCGGTCTATTTTAGCATGTGTACAAAGACAACAAAACTAAGGGAGGGAATGGAAGGGTCCTGAGCAGAAGATGCTCAAGTGTCAGGGAGGTTCTATTTTTTGACTCAGGTGCTGGTTACCCCAGTGTGCACCGGAGAGCTGTTCATTATGTGGTACAAAGAAGCTTTACTTCATTATGTTTAAAACATTTCTAAAAGTGAGAAGGAGATGAGAAAGTAGAGAGTGGAGCTAGGGTACAGACAGCTCTTGAGACACTTGAAGGGGGCAGAGATTGAGACGTGGAAGCAAGAAAGAATTGTTTGCAGGTTTGTTTTGTCTGTTTTAATGAAAGTTCATAAAGCAGGTGCTTTCAAACTTTTAGTCATCAACCCACAATAAAAAATGTATTTTACACTGTGACCTAGTACGCACCTATGCTGGGTTTTATTGAACCTAAGACTCCATTGACTAGAAGAGGCACCATTATTTTATGTATCATTTTTTTAAACTGTCAATCAAATGACAAACAATGCTTTCTTATCACTTGGGAGTTTTATTTTATGTTTATTTAAAGCACTTTTATACTTACATAGTTTTTATAACTTAAGTGAAGTACATTGGGATTGGTATTCTTAAAACTTCACCCTGCGTCCAACTTTTTTTTCTTTTCTTTTTTTTTTTTGAGGAAGATTAGCTCTAAGCTAACATTTGCTGCCAATCCCCGTCTTTTTGCTGAGGGAGATTGGCCCTGAGCTAACATCCATTCCCATATTCCTCTATTTTATATGTGGGACACCTGCCACAGTATGGTAAGGTGTGCATAGGTGCACACCCAGATCCAAACCGGTGAACCCTGGGACACCAAAGTGGAATGTATGAACTTAACCACTGACCCCTCACACCCTGTGTCCAACTTTTTGAGTCAGTTATCAGTGTCTAAATTTTCTCCTCTTTGTCCTCAAATACATGTTTGATGGAACATCTTAAAAAAGTGCACCACTATTGTCTCCTAGATTTTCTTCTAAGCCATAGCATCCATTCTGCAAGGTCTGATGTTGGCACTTTCTTTATCTTAGGTGTCAACAGAAGCCTTTCAGAAACAACCAGGCTTCTTATTCCTTCCTTAAATTGTCCTGAAATATTCTGATGACTGAAATGAGTGGTTGCAGTCATGCAGCCCTGGCACCTGGACTAACAACCCATTTCACATGTCACAACTACCACCTGGCCAAGGTACCATCCAGTTGTCAGTCATATCCTCTTCTGATTCCAGAAATGTTCAAAAAAGTTTTTTAAATTACATCTTAGACTCAGGAGAGTGTAGTGCATTAAAAAAAACCTTTCCATGCATGATGTACTGTGATATATAATTTTTAATACTGGTCACAACCCACTAATTCATTTCATGGCCCACTAATGAGGCCATTACATGCAAATTGGACAGTGCTGCCCTGGGGCCCATCTGAATGCTGGTGAGAGGAGTCCCAAGTGAGGAGGGGTAGGGAAAAGGGGCCTTGCTAGGGGAGAGGAGAAGGTAGAAGGGCTGGCATCAGAAGTCCTGGGGCCCGGGCCTTCCTCATTGCCTACAGGTGGGAAGAAAGAAAGGAAAGGAAGAGGGAGGGAGGCTGTAAATAAAAGAATGAGCTTCTGAACCAATATGATTTATTTGGGTTCACTCAGATTAATATTTCTGCATTAGGTTTTATTCACAAAACTCAGCTTTAACAGTGTGCTAACCAGAGTGAGCTGCTTAGCCTCTCTGGATTTGAGATTGGTTTTTCAAAACATGAAGGAAAAAAAACCACAAACTAGAGAGTTCAACCAATGCTGGCCATTCTGTCTGGGTCTAGTCCCAGTAATTCTGACCCCTTCCACTTGGCCTTGGTTCTCCCATAGCCCAGCGGTGTTCCTCTCCATCTGGTTTCCAGGAGAAGCAGTAGGATGTACAGTTTACTCCCTGCAGCAGTGCAGACACGGAATTCAGATGCTATGAAATGTGCCTACCTGTAAGAAAGCAATCTGGGCTTTTGCAGGGGGGGAAGAAGGATATTTTTGTCTGCTTGCTTAGTTTGGACTGGTGCAGGGGAAGGGCCCAGGGTTGATTTGCAGAATGTGGAACGCTGAGGCCTGAAGAGATGAAGCATGCTGTTGAATCCCAGCACATTTAAATATTAAATATTAAATTTTAATATTAAATTTTAAGTCAATAGTGCCATAATATGTACTTGCAAGTATTAAGTGAAAAATCTAGCATGTCTTTTACCAAAAATATGGAAAAGCCAACAAGTTTGCCTAGAGAAATCAAAATCTTAAAAATCAAAAGGTAAAATGAAGAGATAAAAATTGATGTTGGTGATAGCTGCACAACTCTGAGAGTATACTAAAAATCGTTGAGTGGTCACTTTAAATGGGTGAATTGTATGTGAATTAAATCTCAAAGCTGTCACCAAAAATAAATTCAAAGGTAAAATACTGTCTTCCAATGGTGTAACTGGCCTATAATTGGCACTCAAATGCTTTTTGAAAGAGTAAGTAAGTGAATGCACAGCAAATGATAGCTGCACAGTCATGGGAGAAAACAGTAGCCAGGGCTCCTTTTGACTTTGAGAAAACTTCAACTCAACTACCTGCAGGACTTCAAGGCTGCTTCTTCGCTGGAGGAGACTCACAAATATTAATTCAATGCATCAAGTTTTGTATTGTTCTGGTTTCTTTCGCTATTTTTAAAAATGGGATTCATGCTTCCTAAAAGTGTCTCTGAAAATTTTTTGAAATGTTTCTTAATTAAGCCAATATTAATGGGTTTATCAACATTTCTCATTTTGCCTCTATCTATAAAATAAAGTTCAAACCTGAATTAAGCCATAAGTTGTTCTGAAGGCTCATTGAGTTTATGTTGGTAAAATCTTTCAGCCTCTCAGAATAAAGCCACAGGTAAATATAACGACAGACAAGATACTGCAATGCCTACTCGAGCTACGAAAGCTAAGAAGCTAAAAATAAAGTGATCTGGGGAGATATCAAGCTGTGTCAGTGCCCAGAAATGCACTGGAGAGTACTGTACACTTACCATTCTTCACAATCGTCATCTTCCTTAAGGGATAGTTAAATAAAACAGAGAAGTCAAAAAACCCACCTCTTAAAGAACAGAAAATTAATGTCTCCTTAATTAGAAACGTTTCTCTTTAATTTTAAACTTTTTTTTAATCCTCCAAAAAGAATGAGATCCCTAGATTCCAGTGCTATTGAGAATCTGTCACCCCCACAGTTTAGCTCATTCTTTGGAGAGCCTCCTTTGTTTCCTATCTTCCTCTTTTCTCAGCCCGTTCCCACATTGTTTTCAAGCCTCATGCCTTTTTCTCTCCTTGCTAAGAGTTCCCAAAACATAATCATCGCAAACATGGTCCCAAAACATGAGACTGCGTGAAGGGTGGGATCCTACCACCCGAGCACAAAGCACAGGCCAGACTTCAGTATGTGGCTCCCAGGGTGGGCTCTAAGGACAGCTCTCCCTCTGCGTTCTCCATAGCACAGTGCTCCGTGAGTCCTGAACAATGAGGGCAGAGCTGCTGCGGGCTCCCTTCCAGCTGCAGCCGGTGCACACAGAGAGCCCGCTGACTGCAGCTGGGGAGTCCTGAAATGGCCTATTTGTGTGCAGTGCCCATCCGCGCCGCCATCCAAAACAGTGCCATCATGAGGACACCTGAGATTCTCATCAGCTGCAGCACAGCCTCCTGCTAATGTCTCTCCTCCCGCTCTGAGCAATATTTAAATGAATTGGACACAGGCCAGGAGTTAATTTCCTTTCTCCTTTTCTCTATTTTGGACTCATTCTCCCAGGGCCTTATGTTCGGGTGACGTAGTTCTTACAGCCAGCACATCCTGTAGCTCTTCCCTCACTCCCTCCACCCTTTCTCCTTCTTGTGAATGATGAAGAAGGTGAAATGGGAGGGGGAATCCCTTGAGGAGGAGGAAGTATTTCTCCCTCTCTCTGCCAGCGGTTTCTTCTCTGTGGGTCCCACAGTGTCACAGCAGGATTGGCACTTAGGTTATAATCAATGTTAAGCCAAAACAAAGCTATGGTAAAATATTAAGAGACTCTTTGGGACAATGTTCTTTTGGTCTCTGGGACATTTGAGGTGGGCAAGGGAGGAGGGGAGTAGATAGAAGAAAGAAACAGGGGATAATAAAAAAAGCTACCTCTTAGAGAATATATACTGTGTACCAGAGAATATATACTGTGTACTGTGCTAGATGCCAGAGATTCAGTGGTAAATTAGAGATGGTGTTTGACTGGTACCTCCATTTTTCAGTAAAGAGAGAGGGCTAGCTCACAGTAGGTACTCAGAATCGAATTGAAATGAATTGAAATGTTTGCTTGGAGGTTAGATATCAGCATTGTCTGCTTAAGATCTGCTGGCTTCTTATAAGTGTTCACAGCAGTTCAAGAAATTCCTGTAACAGTAATACCACGGATCTAGCCTATTTATGAAAACCAAACACCTAAAATACTTCTAGCAGGTCAGTTGAGGTGATGTAGCATAGTGCCCTGTCTACTGATGTGATATTCTACATGTTCAAAGAGGAAATGTTAACTGCAGTCCAGGAATTTTAAGATAATATAAAATATTTCATTACTCTTAGCAGTACCTCAACTAAGCCCTCTAAATATTCAGAGGTGGCACTCACTTCTAGAAGAAGTTATCAGGACTGTTTGATGTAGGGTGAATAGTTCATACTTCTAGATTTGTTCACCTGGGACCGCCATTTTTCAGTTAAGAGAGAGGCCAGCCTTGTGAATAGTAGGTACTCAAACATCTGAAATGTTTGCACGTAGGTTGCAAATTAACAATGTTTGCTAAGCCTGCCTGATAAGTTGCTTTGTTTTGCTTTTCTTGGTAAATGTACCCAACGGTTCAAGAAATTCGTATGAACATTAATGCCCTGGATCTAGCCTATTAAGGAAAAACAAATTTCTTCTCTCTTAAACTCAATTTATTTAAAACAATGCTCAAAATCAAGTTTATGGCAAATTTCAACACTCTGTCTAAAACTTAACTTTTATTTTTGTCATGTTATATGTTATCTGATCTGATAATCTGGTCCCAAACAAAGTCAGAAAATTGGCATGGCAAAATATTTTCCTTAATCATGCTGTACTGCTTTAAGACCATATATTTTTATACTGGAGATATATGTCATTTTTTTTGCCACTTTATGTTCCTGACCCAATGAATGGGAAAGTAGCTGAACTTCTCAGGTATACAATTTTGACAACATGCTGATCCAGCAGGATAAGCAAAAATTGGCTAGCATGCTGGAGGCTCAGTAAGACACAAATCTTCAGAGGCTAAGAGATAATAAACCATACAAAGATTCAGAAACACCCCATCAGCCTAGTGTTTAGGGGTTCAAGGGTCAGGGGCATGCTGGGATACTCCTGCAAAGTAAAAGACAAATTGCTACATCTGGTATCCCTCGCCACAAAGAAAGAAGCCTCGCTGGATTCTGGAGGTGACACATTCCACCCCCAGGACTACCCCTCCAGGTAACACAAAATGCTCCCCCACTTTGAAGAGAGCCTGGAGCAGGAAGGAGCCCTTCAGCAGGCTCAGGCTGCAGGCGAAGCAGCCCTATTTGGACCACATAATCAACAGGCCTGAAACTAGGGAGGTATCAATGGTGGGGAAGATGCAGTAAAGAGCTGATGGCAAGCTACAGAGGGAGAATCACAGTGCAGGCTCAGGGTCTGAAACAAGGCCATCCTATCTGGTACTTGAAAAATCGCTCCTGACATGCTACAGTGCTCTGGAAGAGACTGAATGTTTGTCCATGGACACCAAGTGGCCATGCATCCAGAACTGCCTATCATGACCTGGGTTCTGTAAGATTCATCAAATCATAGGATCAGGTGAGTCCAGAGACAATCTATCGTAAAATGGAGATGGTACATTCAGATCGAGCTTAAGCAGGACAATAGGGTACAAGTAAGCCACCCCCTGCCACTCACTATGGTTGCACCAGTACTCCTCTCTCAACTTACAGAAATAGCCATATGTTGGGGGGCGGGGGGTATATATCCCATATGACTAATTGAAGCCAGAAGAAAATGCCTGAACCTGATTTTTGATGGGTTGGCTCAGTGAGTAAGTTCAAGCCAAAAAGTAGAGGGCACCTACATTATAGCCACACTCAGGGGGGACCTTGAAAGACAGTGGAAAGGAGAAATCTTCCTAATGGGCAGAACACTGAGGAGTACACCTGATTATGTGCATTGCATGGATGGAAAAGCAGCCCAAGATGAAAATATATACAAACTCATGGGCAGTGATGAATGATCAGCCAATTGTGTCAGTGACCTGGAAGATCACGAACAAGGAGGTCTGGGATAGAGGAATGTGGATGGACAGAGGGAGTGGGCACAAAGTGGGAAGATCTCTGAAGTGCCTGTTATGCTCAGCAGAAAGCATCCACCTCAGAAGAAGCACCAATCAACTACATAGACAAAATGAGTCAGCCTATTGATGTTAGCCAGCCTTTCTCATCAGCCACCCTAGAACTGGAAAAATGGGCACACAAATGGGGTGACCATAGTGCCAGAGATGGATGCCTAACACGGGCCCAGTTGCATGGACTCCCACTTACCAAGGCTGATCTAGCTCCCGCTACCTCTAAATGTTCAATCTACTGGTGACTGAAATCATCCCTGAGCTCCAGCGCGGCAGTATTTTTTGATAAAACCAACCAGCCACTTAGTGGCAAGTTTACAGCACTGGGCCTCTTCCATCCTGGGAAGGTCCACAATTTGTCCTCAAAGGAATAAACACTGTTCCAAGTAGGATTGCCTTTCCTGTCCACAGAGTCTCAGCCAGCTCTACATTTGGGGGCTTATAAAATGCCTGATCCACATAGCATCCAACCAGGAGACCTACTTCACCATATGGCACTATCCCGAAGCAGACACAATAGAGAACTGGAAGGCCTGCCCCCAGCACAGCTGAAGAGTCAGTTTGGAAACATACTCTGCGAGGATGAGATGCCATCTTCCAGGTTATATGCACTGAATCTAAGGCCTCTTAGTGTCTTCAATAGACAGGATTCAAGGGTCCAAGAACCAAAGGGCAGAAGTGGGAGTGGCCTGCGTACCATCATTCTCCATGAGCTACTGGGGAACTTTGTGCTTCTCATCCCTCCTCCTTTGTGCTCTGCAGAGTCAGAGGTCCCAAATGGAGCACGCCATTGCCAGGGGACACGACAAAGGTCCCACTGAACTACAGGCTGTGGCTGCTACCTGGGTACTATGTACTCCCTGTGTCCAGAGACCCGCAGGCAAGAAAATAAGTCCCCATTTTGGCAGGAGTAATTGCTTCTGAGCATCAGGAGGAGGCAGAGCTGCCATCCCACAATGAGATCAGTGGTCACTCAGGTGGTCCACTTGGGCACCTGTTGATACTCCCTTCCCAGTTGTGACCAGGTATGGTCAACTGCACAACCCCAACCTGAGAAGGTTATGGTTACCAGAGAACAAGACCCCTCAGAAATGAGAGTTGAGGTCACACCACCAAGTCAGTCACCAACATTAGCAGAAGTGACAGTTGAGAGCAAGAGGAATTTAGAATAGATAGCAGAAGAGGGAGCCAGTGTGTATGAGTTGTGGCCCTGACATGAACAGCAGTAACGGGCTGTAGTTCATCCCACTGACCTCCCTGTTTCAGGTACCCCTTTGAGATGAACATACACAGGCACCCTGGAGGAGGTATTTCCCAAACGATATGTAAAGTGGATCCCTGGGGTACAGGAGACAGACTGGGCTGCTAGGGTGCATCTACTTGGACCTCACTCCAAGAGAGAACTTGCCATTCAGCTGTAAGCAGGGAAGTCAGCTGACAGCGACACTCGAGCCACATTATCTTTCAGATTCATCTCAGCTTTGCATCTGAAACCATGCTCTGGCCGAGCAGCCTGCAGCCAATGGCTGGGCGTGACCATATTTGCCCAAAGTGAGACTCCTTTAGTGGACTGTCTTGGCTTTGGAGCTCCCGTTGAGTTGACCAAGACTTTGTCAGATTTACATCACATTCGAAGGCTCTTCCTGACCAATCCTGCTTCCTGCCTCCTTTCCTTCCACATGTGTCAGGCCTGCATTGTGATCTGAAAGCTTTCCCTGCTCAATTTTGCTTCCTCTGTTATATCTTTCACAAGCTTTACCCCCTGTATTGGTTTTCTAGAGCTTCCATAACAAAGTACCACAAACTGGGAGGCTTAGCACAGCAGCAACTTATTGTCTCACAGTTCTGGAGGCTAGAAGTTCCAATCAAGGTGTTGGTAGAGACATGCTCTCTCTGAAGGCTCTAGGGAGTGATTCATTCCATGCCTCTCTCCTAGCTTCTTGTGGCTCCAGCAGTCCTGGTGTTCCTTGGCTTGTAGCCACATCACTCCAGTCTCTGCCTCCATCGTGAACATGGCATCTCTCCTTGTGTCTCTTCTTCTCATAAGGACACCAGTCCTACTGAACTAAAGGCCCACCCGACTCCAGTATGACCTCTTCTCAATTTACATCTTAATTACATCTGCAAAGACTGTATTTCCAGATAAGGTCACATTCACAGGCACTAGGGATTAGGACTTTCAACATATCCTTTGTGGAGGACACAATTCCACCCACATCCCCCCAGTAACCCACTTGTACTCAGTGTCTGTTTCCCAGAGGCCCCAATTGCCGCAAAAGGCAAAAAAAGGTGGATGACATGTCAATTCACTTGAAACGAAGAATTATTTGGTCATCTAAGGGAATGCATCATGTTTGACTTTATTATTTCATTAAAGCCCAGATACTGTGAAGCACTTTCACACATAGATTTCTATCAGATAGAAAAGATAACCCCAGAGGTCACAATTTTACTGACCTTTAGGACAAAAACCAGTTTTGTATCTACTAGCACATTCATTTCAGCATTCTTTGGGCTGGCTATATTAATCTCTATTCCTCTAATTCTCCTTTGAATCAGATTTGTCATCTTACTGGTCCCTCCATTAATTATCAAGTTGAATAAAATCTTTGACATGTTTTCATTTTATATTTGTTTGAGAGTCATATTTTCAACTTGTTGAAAATTGTACTTATCATCACCTTGGCTCTCCCTAGACCATGAGCTCACCTCCTGTAGGCCAGCCAGTCAGAAAAACACTAGCCCATAATCTTGACACCATAAATAATTTATGCTCAAAGATGACAAATGACCAGTGTGTTTTATCATCTGCCAAATCTATGAAGTTGATAACTAATTGGAAATTAAAGAAGGCAACTTACACATTTGTTCAAATGCACAGATTTTGCATGCTAGAATAATGAGTTGCCTACATTTTGAGAGGGCTCTACTTTCTAATGCAAGCCTCCCAGTGAGAGGTAGTATGCCTATTTTTACAGATGAAGAAATTGACTCTCAAAGAAATTTAAGCAATTTAGTCAGTCTCAGAGCTACCAACTGGCACAGCAGGGACTCAGGTCCATATTTCCAGCCTCTATACTAGCCTTCTTCACACCTCAACTGCTGAAAAGGGTGCTCTTCCTAAAAGTTATATCACACATTTTTTACCCATGTTGCAAATATGTGTGAATCTAATAATTATGCATACACAGAAATAATGTGATGTCTACCAGGAATTCCTGAACTAAATACCACCATTATTTCTCTATATCTTAGCACAATATAGAGCATTTAGACTCTAAAGTGAATTATGTTTCTTTAATAAAAGAATCCTCCCCCCACCCACCTTTTCATTCTGTGACTATATGGTATGGCAGTTAATGAGCCTGGAATGCATGCACTGCAATTGGAGACATGGAGAACCAGCACTTAGGAAGCTAAAGTGGGCTGTGTGCACAAGATGAGGGTGGCTGCATTGGGATCAGCGTGCAGTCCCAGAGTTTGACAGGGCAGGGGTGCAAAAATGGTTCCTGTGGACCAGACGTAGTCATGCCAGAGAGGGAGTTTTCATGTGGTCATCTCAAGTCCTACAGATTTGCTGCAAGATGCTGGAGGCCAAAGCTGGATTCCTAGGGGCTGAGGAAGGAGGACCAAGTGAGCATCCTGAATAGAAATGCACCAGCCTGGATCAGGGGAACTAGGCTCCACAGCAGCAGGACTCTGAGGGTCTCGAGCTATCACACACTGAGGGCACCTCACTCATTAGTCAGTTCCAAATATCTGCCTCATCCAGAGAGTAGAAACCAGCCTGAAGACCATACCAGTTCAAATAAGAGCTTTCCTACTTCTCCCTCCTCCTTTTCCAACACTGGAGGGCGTGCAAGGAACTGGATGAGGATGGGGGTGCAGGAAGACTGAGAGAGAAGCAGCAGCTGAGGGCAAGCAGAGAAATAGCGAAGAAGCCAACCACATGCCCTGATCCACACTGGGGAAGGAAAGGAGATATGGTGCCAAATTAAAACTGTCTGTCAACCTAAGAAAAGTAGAAAGCCTTTGCACCTAACCTGACTTTTTTTCCAGGAACAAGGGAAAGTTACCTCTGGTCAATAAACTTCATAAGGGCTGTGGAAAACAAAAATGAAATTGAATTTTGAGTATTTTATAAGAACTGCTTGTTTAACATACCAGTTATATGCATATTAACACATTAACTGAAGACATCCAGTAGGAAAGAAATCTGTTTAGCTTTGGCTTAACCTGCTTATTAAGAAAAGTTATCCAAAATTTGGAGAAAAGCAAAAGGGATTACTGGATGCTATTTCAGTGTCCAGCTCAAAGTTTCTAAAAAGCTTGCTAGAAAACCTTTGTTTGACTTGCTCCTTAATATTGATTAGGATGTTTTACAACTCTAAAGAAGATTAATTTGAAGAAAGCTGATAGTGCAGCAAATTATATTTGTCTTAGAGTAAAGATAATCCCCCAAATTATCATTTATTGCCCTGTGAGAAATTAACCATGTTTGGATCTAATGTAGTAATCTCATTCTACATTTAAAAAAATGCCTTTCCTGATTGACATATGCACTCATGTTCCTCAAATGCTCCTTGAACTAGGTTTACCATCCTGCTGGATTCCTCATTAATAATAACTTAGTTAATAAACCTTTGATATTTTGATTTTATATTTGTGTGAGATAGTCATGCTTTGTAACTTTTTGAAAATTATACTTTAACAAGTGTTTCCAAAATTTATTTAGCTGCAGAAACACCACTAGCTTTTTTTCTAATCTCATTTAAACCCATTGACATCATTTGGAACTATATTTCAAGGAATCTGCTTTGGAAATCTGCTGCTCAGGCAGTCTAATAAGGAAGTACACGGTTTGTAAATAGGCATGATAATCCTTATGATTAAGCCAAAGGAAGATTTCATGCAGTCCAAAAAAAGACTAAAAAGTGAGACAGTATCTTAATTCACATCTTCCTCCCAACCCCTAAACATCCTGAGAGTAAAATGAGGTACTGCTGTTTAGGAAAATGCAACTAACATACACATCCTAATTTCAAATATTTAATTGGGTATTTGAACTTCGGTATGGATACATCAATGGATACGTGTAGGAATATATGAGGTTTCTTTTTTCTTTTGGGGGGAAGATTAGCCCTGAGCTAACATCTGCCGCCAATCCTCCACTTTTTGCTGTGGAAGACTGGCCCTGAGCTAACGTCTGTGTCTATCTTCCTCTACTTTATGTGGGACGCCTGCCACAGCATGGCTTGATAAGAGGTGTGTAGGTCCACACCTGGGATCCAAACCAGCAAATCCTGGGCTGCTGACATGGAGCACCCGAACTTAACTGCTATACCACCTGGCTGGCCCCTGAGGTTTCTTTTTTTAATTAAAAGATTAATTAAAATTAATTTAATTATTCTTCTGCCTGATTTTTAATAGCCTCAAAGTAGTCCATTGTAGGGAGGTGACATAGCTTATCTTATGAATCTTCAACTATGGGCCATTTAGGTTGCTGCACATTCCTAACACTTTCTCTAGGCTAAGTTCCTAGAAGTGAAACATTAAAAGGAAGCATATTTTTCAATTTTTTATAAATATGTTGTCAAATAGTTCTCCAAAAAGATTGTACACTTAAGAATTCCACCAATAGGTGTATGAGTGTGCTATTTCCTTATATTCTCCACAATACTGGGTATTGTATTTTTAAAGATATTGGTTCATTTAATATATTGGTCAATATAATTGGTTAATTTAATAGGGAGAGACTGGTATCTCATGGTTTTAATTAGCACTTAATTGCTAGTAAGGTGGATACTTTTTTATATTTTTTGGCCATGTTTTCCTAGTTGCATGTTTATCTTTCCATGTGAACTTCAGTATCAAATTGTTTAGTTCCATAGAAAAGATTATTGGTATTTTTATTGACATTGTGTTAAACACATACATTAACTTACAGAGAACTGATGTGTTTATGATACTGAGATGTTCTATCCAAGAACACTGGGTGTATTTCTATTTGTTTAAAATCCATGTTTGTATCTTTTAGAAGTGCTTCAAAGTATCCTCCTATAAATTTTGCAAATTTATTTTTATATTTCTTCCTAAATATATTTTCTATATTATATTGTCTAAATGGTAATTCTTATGTATCTGAAGGTTTTTAGTTTTCATATGTTGATATTATATTTTGCTGCCTTAATGAAACTTTTGTTGTCTGAGTCATTTATCGTTGATTCTCTGAGGCTTTCTAGGGATACTCTCATATTGTCTGCAGTAGAGAGAGTTTTACTTCTCTTTACCAATTCTCCTGCCTCTAATTGATTTCCTTTTCTGATTTGCATTGGTAATACCCCTAGTACAATGTTAAATAGTGACGTAGATACTGGGCATCCTTGTCTGTTCCTGATCTTAATAGAAATGTCTCGTGTTTCCCCTTTAAGTAAAATGATAGTTTAGAACTAAGATATATATATTTTTTATCACATTAAGAAAGTATCCACAAATTTTACTTTTCTTGGTGATTTTTAAAACCAGGAATAAGAATTTAATTTCGTCAATGATTTTTCAGATTCTATGGAAATAATGTTATTTTTCTCCTTAAATCTGCTAATACGATATATTATATTAATGGATTTCCCAATATTGAACCAACCTTGCATTTCAGGATTAAATTGTATTTGGACATGATGTATTGTTTTCTTAATGTAGTATCAGATTCTGTTTACTAATACTTTGTTTCATATCTGTTATGGGCTGAATTATGTCCCCCTAAAATTTATATGTTGAAGTAGTAACCCCCATTACCTCAGAATGTTACTATATCTGGAGATAAGGTCTTTAAAGAGGTAATTAAGTTAAAATGAGACCCTTAATGTGGGCTCTAATCCAGTACGACTGGTGTCATCAGATAAGAGGAGGTTTGGACAGACATGCACACAGAGGAAAGACCATGTGAGGACAAAGGGAGAAGGTGGCCATCTGCAACCAAGGACGGAGGCCTCAGAAGACACCAAACGTGCCAACACCTTGATCTTGGACTTCTAACCTCCAGAACTGTGAGAAAACAAATTGTTTAAGCCACCCAGTCTGTGGTATTTTGCTATGAAAGCCCTAGCAAACTCATATAGTATCTTAGCATTGATAATAAGTGACATTGGTCTGTAATTTTTTTCATATTATTTTTAACAATAATATATCAATGTTATACTGGCTTTATAAAAAGAACGAGAGTTTTTCTTCATTTTCTATGTTATGGAACAATTTATGTAGAATTATGACTATTTGGTCTTTAACGGTTTGATAGACTTTCTCTGTGGAAACATCTGAGCCTGCTGCTTTTTTGTGGGCAATTTCCTTAATACTTTTCTCTGTTTTTCCTGTGGAATTGGCCTAAGTTGTCTATCACCAGAAAATTCTAGTTAGAGTAGTTTCTTATAAAATTATCTATTTCATCAATGTTTTCAAATTTATGTGCATAGTGGTCTACAAAATAGTCTCATGGTTTTATAAATTCCTTCTCAATAGATGTTACCACCTTGTCATTTTTAATTTTGTATATTTGGTAGCTTTCTACTTTTATTTTCTTGATTAAGTTAGTGGTTTGACTTTATTTTTTCCCCAAAAAAACAGTATTTTTGAAATTAATTATATCTATATATTTTGTTTCTCTATCCCCCATCTCATTAATTTCTGCTTTTATTTTTGCTATTTTTTCCTTGTGCTTTCTTGTGCTTTACCTTTTGGTTCTTTTTCTAGCTTTTTGAGTTGAGAATTTAATTCATTAACTTTTATTGTTTCACTTATACTGATATGTTTTAAGGCCATGATTTTCTTCTGATGACTGCTTTAAATGCATCCTATAGATTCTGATAAGTAGTGTTTTAATTAATTAATGTTAAAATCTAATTTAATTAAATTCTGTAATTTCTCTTTATAATTTCCCTTTTACTCGAGTGTTATTTACTAGAAAGTTTGTTTTAAATTTCTGATGAAAGCTTCTTTTTATCTCCTGATTTTGTTATTAATTCTGAATTTTATTGCATTGTAATCATAGAACATGGTTTATAATAATTCTATTTTATAGAACTTACTTATGCTTTTTTGTGACATAATATATGGTATGATATCTTGTGAATTTTACATGGGCGTGTGAGGACTCTATTATTAGGATGTAAAGTTCAGTATATATCTATAATTTCTCCTTTATTGATTTTGTTGTTTCAATTTTCTGTATCCTTATTTTAGTCCATCTTGATCTGTCTTCTATTAACAACAATGTGTTCAAGTACGTTATTGTCAGTGTGCTTCTGTTTCTCCTCATGTTTCCTGTTCCTTTTGCCTTCCAACAGTGGCTAGGGTTATATCGTCATTGGTAATTACGGCTTATAAAAAACTTTTTTCTTTGGTACTTTCAAAGGTTTTTGTTTGTTTTTATTAATTTTTTATTAACATTGGTTTATAACATTATATAAATTTCAAGTGTACATCATTATATTTCGATTTCTGTGTAGACTACATCATGTTCACCAGCCAGACTAATTACTATCCATCACCATACACATGTGCCCAGTTACCCCTTTTGCCCTCCTCTCTCCCCCCAACTCTGGTAACCACCAGTCTATTCTCTGTATCTATGTGCTTTTTTGTTGTTGTTGTTTTTATCTTCTGTTTATAAGTGAGATTATACGGTATTTAACTTTCTCCCTCTGACTTATTTCACTTAGCATAATACCCTCAAGGTCCATCCATGTTGTTGCAAATGGCGAGATTTCATCTTTTTTATGTCTGATTAGTTTTCCATTGTGTACATATACCAACTTCTTTATCCATTCATACTTTGATGGGCACTTAGGTTGTTTCCAAGTCTTGGCTATTTGAATAATGCCACAGTGAACATAAGGGTGCATATATATTTATGCATTCGTGTTGTCATGTTCTTTGGATAAATACCCAGCAGTGGAGTAGCTGGATCATATGGGGTAGTGCTATCTTTAATTTTCTGAGGCATCTCCATACTGTTTTCCATAGTGGCTGTGCTAGTTTGCACTCCCACCAGTGCACTCCCATCACATGAGTTCTCTTTACTTCACATTCTCTCCAACACTTGTTCTTTCTTGTCTTATTAATTATAGTCATTCTGACGGGTGTGAGGAGATACCTCATTGTAGTTTTGATTTGCATTGCCCTAATAAGTAGTGATGTTGAACATCTTTTCATGTGCCTGTTGGCCAACTGTATATATTCTTTGGGAAAATGTCTGTTCAGATCTTTTGCCCATATTTTAATTGAGTTGTTTGCTTTTTTGTTGTTGAGATGTATGAGTTATTTACGTATTTTGAATATTAACCCCTTATAAGATATATGGTTTGTAAATTTCTTCTCCTAGTTGTTAGGTTGTATTTTTGTTTTGTTGATGGTTTCCTTTGCTGTGCAGAAGCTTTTTAGTTTGACATAGCCCAAGTGGCTTTTATTTTAAAATGTGTACTTCTTCATGTTTAGCGCTTTTTTTGGCTTGAATACTACTTGTCTGATATCGTGATCACAGAACTTGTTTTCTTTTATTTCCATTTTTACATCCCTTTATTTTCAGCCTTTCTTTTACAGAGAGAATAGAGTTGCTCTTGTTTTATTAGACAAATTGGAAATCTTGTTATTTCATAGATTAATTAAATCCATCCAGGTTTATTTATTTTTAAATTTTCTTTTGGTATTTAGGAAAGTCTGTATCTTTATTCTAGAGATTACTTACGGACTTCTATCTTTACTGATTCTAGTTGCCTTTTACGTTTTGATGTGTGTTTGCATTCATATCCTTTAATCCCCATCTATTACCTAGATAACAATCGGTAAGCTTGTTTTGCTTTTTCTTTCCTTCTCCCTTCTCCTCCTATTTTACTTGCTTAAATTTTTACTTAGAACATATCACATTTATGTATTACTCTTTAACTCTCATTCCCAAGTTGGTTTGGTCTTAAATTTAAACTCTGTGTTATTCAGTGCTCGCTATCAGTCCTTTTGCTAAAGATTTCTCAATCATCTTTAGTTGAAGTTCATCCTCTAAGATATTCCTCAAGAAGGGCTCATAAGTTCAGTATTTCCCAAGCTTTTTCATGTTCAAAACAATTTTTCTATAGTCTTGATACTCGAAGGACAGTATAGTGGGTTGAATAATGTCACACAAGAAGAGATGTTCAAGTCCTAACCCTTGTTACTTGTGAATATCCACTTATTTGGAAATAGGGTCTTAATTAAGGATCTTGGGATGAGATTATCTTGGATTTAAAATGGGCCCTAAATCCAATGACTAGTGTCCTTATAGAGAAAAGAGGGTGAGATTTTAAACACAGAGACACAGAGGGGAAGGCCACATAAAGACAGAGACAGGGAATGGAGTTAATGCAGCTGCAAGCCACAGAATACCAGCCACCAGCAGCTGGGCAGCCACCAGCAGCTGGGAGAGAGGCATGGAACAGATTATCCTTCAGAGCCACCGGAAGAAATCAATGCTGCTGACACCTTGACTTCAGATTTCTGGCCTGCAGAACTCTAGAGAATAAATGTCAATTGTTTTAAGCCAAGTTTGTGGTAATTTGTTATAATAGTCCTGGGAAACTAACACAGGCAGCTTAGCTGGTTATAAAATCTTTAGTTCACACTTTCTTTCCTTGAGTTTCTTGTTCTTCTGTTTTTTTGGGTTTTGTTTGTTTGTTTTTGGGGGCTGCTCCAAAGATGCCTTACTTTGTATGTGACTTTGGAGAAATCTGAAGTCTGGTGCTGTCTAATTCTCTTGTCCTTGCAAGTTATTTGGTCTTTTACCTGGAGGCTTTGAGTATTTTTCCTTTATCTTTAAAAGTCTCATCATTTTATTATGATATGTCTTAGAATTGATCATTCTCTGTAAATTTTCTCAAGTAGCTGTGGGATCTTTAAATAGTAGATTCAGATTATTTTTACTTTTGGAATTTTTTCTGGATTATAGGATGAAATATTCATTCTGGTCTGTTGTTTTCATTTGCTTCTCCAATTATAAGAATTGTGGGCCTTCATCACCCAGCTTCCATTTCAGCCATTTACTCTGGCCCTTTTTACTTCTTTCTTTTTTTCATTTTTATTCATTTGGTTGTTTTCCTGCTCCTTTTCAATGCTGCTTATTAAACTTTTTACATGAAACTACTCTCCTTTGGGCACTTTGTCATTTAGTTTTCAATTCTGAGATGATTTTTGTTTTCTTCCATTTCCTTCTTGAGTTCAATCAGCTTGCTTCCCTTCTTATTTTTTGGTCTATTTTGTTCTTAGTTTGTTAATTTCTGATTCAAAGTGTTTTTCATATCCCAAATACTTGTTTGGAGATATTCAGTTTAATTTTTTTTTTTTTTGAGGAAATTTAGCCCTGAGCTAACATCTGCTGCCAACCCTCCTCTTTTTACTGAGGAAGATTGGCCCTGAGCTAATATTCGTGACCATCTTCCTCTATTTTATATGTGGGACGCCTACCACAGCATGGCTTGATAGCCGTGTGTAGCTCCACATGCGGGATCCGAATCAACAAACCCAAGGCTGCCAAAGTGGAATGTGCAAATTTAACCGCTGCGCCACTGGGCAGGCCCTGATATTCAGTTTAATTTTGTGTATTGCATTACAATTTTCTTCTGCTTTGTGGTCATTTTTTGAGGAAGGAATTTTTATCAGCTGAAATGTTTTTATTTTCCTTTCTGTTCTACGTGTAATAATTTTGTGTTGATGAAAACTCTATGCATCCTATGAACAGGGTTTGTGATTTAGAGTTAGGTTACAAGATTGCTAGTTCAAGAGTGCCCTCCCTTGTCAGCATAGTGAAGTGCAATATCTTTAGTGGATGGCTTTCTTTTTCAAGGGAGGAGAAAATGATTTTATGATCTTTGATTTTGGTTCTTGCAGGATCCTAAATTTCTCTCTCTTTCTTCTTTTTCTCTGTACCACCAAATCTCCAAAGAATACTTTTCCTTTCTTTTTAAACTCACTTCTCTTCTCCTTTTCCATTTTTGAGGCAATTACCTTGAGTCTTGCTCATTTTTAAGTTCTTTCCCTGTAGTCAGTGTTTTGATCCACTAGAATGCTTTTTTTTACATACTTTCTTTTTTTAAAAAAAAAAGATTTTATTTTTCCTTTTTCTCCCCAAAGCCCCCCAGTACATAGTTGTGTATTTTTAGTTGTGGGTCCTTCTAGTCATGGCATGTGGGACGCTGCCTCAGCATGGCTTGATGAGCAGTGCCATGTCCGTGCCCAGGATCCAAACGGGTGAAACCCTGGGCTGCCGAAGCAGAGCACGTGAACCCAACCACTTGGCCACAAGGCCGGCCACTTTATATACTTTCATCCATAAGTTCTCCTTCTTTCTGATGTAATTTTAGGTCAATTTTAGACTCACCTTCTCCCCTTCTTTTATTTTCACAGCTTTTCTGGAGTCCTGCTTCCCTGATTCTGCTCAAAGTCCATGAGAGAAGCTAGAAAGATAGCTCTGGTAGAAATTGGTGTTTATTTTTTTATTTACTGATAATTTGAGGATTGTAATTATGTTAAGTATGGAATTTGTGTGGTTTTGTTCTTTTTGTAATCTGTGTAGTTTGGGGGAGCATGTATGGGAAGCTTCATATTTAGTTGGCTACAATTACCAAATAATCCTCAGCTTCTTTCTTTCTTATCATACATCCTAGATTCACTTCAGTAAGTTTAACAAAAAAAAAACCTTTGGGGGTTTAGTTGGAATTATGTTGGATTTATGGATTAATGCGCAAGAACTGACTTGGCTGTTAGGCATGTGCTTTGGAAACGAATTGCCAGAATTCAGATCCTGCTCTGATTTTGGGCAAATTGCTTCTCTCTAGGCCACAGCTTCTTCATTTGTTTAAAAAGAAAACCAAAAAAAACCTTCAAAAAGTTGTGTGGTCATCTGTATAAATTGCTTGACATAGAACTTGTTACATATCAAGAGACTAATTACATCGTTATTATGATGATGATTTATTACTAATTGATCTTCACATCTAGGAAAATATTTCTCCATTTTATTTGAGTCTTCTTATTTCTCCCTCAGTAAGGTTTGTTACTATTTCACATTTGTCTTGCACATTTCTTTTAATTTGATTCCAGGTATTTCATATTTTTATTGCAATTATTAATGCCATTTTTTGGCAGTGTATTCTCTGCCTTCGTATACAGGAGAACTATTGTTTTTGTCAATTTTGCATTCAACATCCTTGTAGAATTCTCTTATTGCTTCATTATTTTTTTACTTGACTCTCGTTGGTCTTTTAGGTAGACAAGAATACCCTTTGCATGTAATGATAATTTATCTTTTTCTTGCTGATAACTACACCTCATTTATTTTTCTTGTCTCTTCCATTGGCTAGGACTTCCAGCACAATGTGTAACAATAGCAGTGATGACCAGCATCTTCATCTTATTTCTGTTTTAGATAAGAATGTCTCTAGTGGTTCACTGTTAAATATGATGTTAGCTGATGATTTTATATATATGTTCTTTTTCAGGGTACTGCATTGTATAATGTGACCATTTTATTCTTATCATGTTAGTTTAGTAATATGGTTTTTTAAGTCCCTCAATATTCTGCTGAATATGATTTGCTGTTGTTTTAGTTATAAATTTTCCATTTATATGTTGATATTTATGTTTGCTTTTGTGGCTATCTTTGTTAGACTTAAATATCAGGGCTAATGAATTTTATAAAATGAAATAAGAAGTCTATATTTTTCTATGCTTTGGAACAGTTTATATACCATGGAAATTACTTGTTTTTTAAAAATTTGGAAGAACCTGCCAACCACATTTTTTCCTTTAGGTAATCGTTTGGTATCTAAAATTTTCTTCTTTCTTTTTTTTTCTACATAGAAGGTTATCTTTTATTGTTTTCTTAATTTTTATCAATCATTTTAACTTATTTGTGAATAGATGGTGAAAAATCCAAAAGTTACAAAAGAACACATACCCTTTTACTCCAGTCATTCTCTTCTCCTCAGAGGCAACCACTGTTCCTTGCATATCTTTCCAAAGATATTCTGTGAATACATAAGAGCATATGAATGTGTGTATTTATATTTTTATTTTTAGACAAATATAGCAGGCTATACACTCAGTCACGCAACTTGCTTTTTTCGTTCTACATATTAAAGCATGCTTCCAAATTGGTGCATGTAGAACTGCCTCATCCTTTCTCTTCCATTTCCCAGAAGTACCCTAATTTATTCAACTAATGCCCTAATGCTGGACTATAGTTTCCAGTCTTTTGCTATTATAAACAATACTACAATAAATATCTTTGCATATATTTATCATTCTACACATATGAGAGTGTATATATATAGCTTAAATTCCTAGAAGTGACATACCTATTAGGATGGCTAAAATCCAAAACACTGACAACACCAAATGCTGGTGAGGATGTGGAACAACAGGAAGTCTCATTCATTGCTGGTGGGAATGCAAAATGGTACAATGACTTTAGAAGACAGTTTGGCAGTTTCTTACACAATTAAACATACTCTTACCGTATGATACAGCAATGGTGCTCCTTTGTGTTTACTCAAAGGAGTTGAAAACTTATATCCACACAAAAACCTACACATGGATGTTTACAGCAGCTTTATTCATCATTGCCAAAACTTGGAAGCAACCAAGATGTCCTTCAGTAGGTGAATGGATAAATAAACTGTGGTACATCCAGACAATAGACTATTATTCAAACTAAAAAGAAATGAAGGAAGGGAAGGATGAATAGGCAGAGAGCACAGAGGATTTTTAGGGCAGCAAAAATACTCTGTATGATACTATAATGGTGGATACAGATTATACTTTTGTCTGACCCATAGAATGTACACCACCAAGAGTGAGCCCTAATGTAAACTATGGATGGGTAATGGTGATGTGTCAGTGTAGGTTCATTGATTATAACATGCACCACTCTGGTGAGTATGTTGATAGTGGGGAGGCTACTCATGTATGGGGGCAGGGGGATATATGGGAACTCTGTACCTTCCTCTCAATTTTGTTGTGAACCTAAAACTGCTCTAAAAAAAGAAAGCCTACTCTCAAAAATCCTAGAAATGATATTTCAGGATCAAAGGATATATGCATTTAAATTTTTAATAAATATAACAAGTGCTTTCCATAAAAATTGCAACAATCTACATTCTCATCAGCATTGCCTATATTTACACTTCACTCTCTTCAAGACAATGTAGTTGAACTTTTTGATCTTTGCTCAACTGATAAAGGAAAAGGGTGTCTGTTTGTAATTTTAGTTTTTATGTCTCCTATTATAAATTAGATAGGACATCTCTCTCTTTTTTTCTTTTATGTTTGAGCCATGTGAATTTCCTTTTGCGTGACCTGCCTGTTCATTTCCTTTGCACATTTTCTGTTATGTTTGCACATAATTTTATAGTTAGAAATTCACAAATTGGGATGGGAATGACAGTGTTGAAATTTCATATTTTGGATTAAAAAATATAGTTGTCACATACCTCCTAGTTAACCTCATACACCCAATAACCTGCAGCTGTAAGCATGAGGTGAAAGTAGAACAGAATGAGAAAAGTGGTAGGGTATAGGTAATTTTTCTATATGCCTGAGTCCAACCTCAGATTCTTAACAGAAGAAAAAATACTGTACCTAAATATTATAAAAAGCATAGGATCAGGCTCACTGTCTAGTTTCATTTACATTGTTTTTGTGGAATAGTCCTGAGCCACATTTCATTAGATTGTGCAAGGTTCTTTGTGTAGCCTGAAATCTGGAGAGCTGTTAACGTACCCCTGCTAAGATAAAGCTAAGCCTTGTAGCAGATATGATTTGCAAACTGACTGTTTAGAGCAACCTGAACAACTCAGTTGCTTTTTTTTGCCAAACATGAGTAAATGGACAAATACTGACCATCTACTGTGGTATTATTATACAAGGTGTGGATACTGGGCTTTTGTAATACTTTCCTAGAGCTGCCTCAAAAAAATACCACAAACTGGGGGGCTTAAAACAAAAGCAACATATTGTCTCATGTTTCTAAGAGGCTAGAAGTCTGAAATCAAGGTGTGGCAGGGCCATGCTCTGTCTGAAACCTCTAGGGGAATCTTTCCTTGCCTCCTGGTAGTTTCTGGTGATTTGTTGGCTATCTTTGGCATTCCTTGGCTTGCAGCTGTGTAACTCCCATCTCTGTGTTCGTTGTCACATGACATTTTCCCTGTGTGTTTCTGTCTTCACATGGCCATCTTCTTATAAGGATATCCTACTCCTACTCTAATACGACCTTATCTTAACTATATCTGCAACAACTCTATTTCCAAATAACGTCCTATTCTGAGTTAATGAGGGTTAGGATTTCAACATATGGTTCATTTTTTGGGGGGCAGGCAACAATTCAACCCACAACAACCTTTCTCTGGAATCTTTTGGGAGAAGGTGAGAGAGAATGTAAAAGCCAAAGATGCTGAAACATTGTACATACGCTGCATTCAGCTTGCTAAGAGATAAAGTTACAGCTTCACATTCACTGTAAACACACAGAACAGATGAGTTACTGCATAGGCTCTTACAAAGCACTTCCGCCCTACGTGGATTCTGCCCCTTTCCTGCTTCATGCTTCTCTGGACCATGTGCTCCACCTTCAGCCATTGCCCTGCCACCCTGCCCTTAACAGGAGGAGCTGCAAGCTTGAGTTAAGAGAAAAAGAAATGTATGAAGAAGGGTCAAATGACCCCCATCAGATCACAGACTGCAGGCCGAGGAGACTTTTGTTTGCTTCTGTGCTGTTGTGCTCCATGGGCCCCTCCCACTGTCCATAGGAGCTCCCTTGTCACCCTTTGAGAGGGACAAGAACCTGCAGGTGGAACTGTTCTTGAAGTAATCCTGAGTGCTCTCAAGTTTCAGTCAAAAGACGTCCTTTTTGAATTTGACACCTGCTGGCTCTAAACCTAAGAAAAATCTCTTCACTGAGGGCCAGATTTTACTGCTTGGTTCAATCACACCTCCACTGAGATCCCTTTCTGTCTTTCTGAGGGCAGGATTTGAACTTTTGCTTGTTGTCTCAGAACTAATGTGCAGCCTTTCCTTGCTTTGCTGTGGTGTTTTGTACTATTAATGCACTCACATCTAAGTGGTTTGCTTCCTTCTTTCCCAAACACACCTTAGAGTATTTCTTGCCTTTTTCAGCAGCCAAGGAATTTTACCATAATTTCTAAAAAGGCAGTGAGAAGTTATCCTTATTTTCAAATAGGAAAAGACGGTCATAGTAATGCAAAGTAATAACATTATATGTATTCATGTATGAAAAAAACATATTTATTGCTTTGCATTACTATGACCTTCTCTTCCTATTTGAATATATATATTGAGTACATATACACACATATTTAGAGTAGTCATGCTTTTTTTTTTTTTGGTTTGATGACTATGTAAGTCCTTGGCTTGTATATTATATGATACATGGGTGTGATTTTTTTAAGCATGATATTTTTGTCAGAGATAATTATTTTCAAATTATCTGGCTGATTTTTAGAAATGCAAACACACAGAGAGGTGTTTTGCTTTTTTTCCTTTGGTGAGGAAGATCGTCCCTGATCTAACATCTGTGCCAATCTTCCTCTATTTTGTATGTGGGACACCACCACAGCATGGCTTGATGAGCTGTGTGTAGGTCTGTGCCTGGGATCCAAACCTGTGGACCCCAGGGCCGCCAAAGAGGAACATGTGAACTTAACCACTAAGCCACTGGGCGGCCCCAAGAGAGGTTTTTTTTTTTTTAATCAGCTACACTCCAGTTATTTTTCTGTTGGTTCCTGCCCAAAGAGCACTGGCTGAAAAAGCCTGGTGGACCTCACTCTGGGGAAGGCAGAAAGCAAAGGCCAGTCCTGCCTTCCCCAGCCTTTGTAGCAGCAGTTGTTTCCTGGAAAGTGGGAAAAAGAAAGTAAGCAGAAAGTTAGGTTTGAGTTGAAATTGTCACTTTCTCTCCAACTGGGAGAACGTTTCTTTGACATTGCTTCAGTTGGGCCTAAAGGAGAGGTAGCAGATGCATGACATGGGGTATGAGGTACTCTCTCTCTTCTCTTCAGAAATCACCTAACAAAATCTTTCCCAAAAGGAACAAAAATCTATCCACCTTCCTCAACCACGACTCTTCCGTAAGAACCAGGCTGGTCCCTTCACCCTCCCGCTGGGTACAGATGCCCCCACTGCGAAGTGTCCTTGTCTCCTGGTGGGTTTTAAGACCCTCTCCTCCGGCTTTCCTTGCAAGTGTACTAAAACACATTGCATTCTGATTGGTCTTCTTCACTAAAAGCAGCTGGAGCGCCTAGGTCTGCCTTTACACCTCGGCTCACGTTATGAAATAAAGTCTTCCCCTTCTCAAAGCTATCCAAATTTCACTATTCGCCAATCACCTCCTCCACAGCGCCTTCCAGAACTGCGCTGATCCGCAGCAACGTCCTCTTCAGCAGTGTTCCTATGCCTCAGCACTGTGCTGGGCACCGGGACGGTGAGGTGACAGAACCCGCCCCAGCCTGGGTGGCCTGGGCCGCGGACCCCGCGCCGGACATTGTCCCGCTCTGTCCTCCAGCCGCATCTTTAAGCCGGGCACCGTGTGACAGCGTCTGCGCGCTCCGCCCGGCCCGCCACGTGAGAAAGAGCTCGCGCCGCTTCCAGGTTCTTACGCCAGAGGACTGAAAACCGCGAAAAAGCTCCGCGGTAGTGCGCAGGCGTAGCGGCACTTCTGCTTTCTTCGCCCAGGTCCCTGGTGGTTCGGCGCGCGCGGCGCGCTCCGCTGCCGGGTGGGGGCGCTGCGGAGAACGCGCCCGAAGCGGGCGGGGACCACGCAGGGGGTGGTGCTGGGCCGCGCGGGAGGAGGGGTGCGGCGCTGGCCGGGATGGGGCGGGCGTGGCGGGGCGTGCGCTGGGGGTGCCGGCCCGCGGGGACGGGTGACGGCGGTGACAGCGGGCGGGGCGCGGGCGGCGCGCGGGCGGCGTCGCATGCACGCCCTCTGGTCGGCCGGGCGGGGCAGTGGTCGGGCTCGGCGCCGGGCGCGCGGGCTGAGACGCTCCGGTCGGACGCGGCGCCATGCGCGGCCCCCCTGCCTGGCCGCTGCTGCTGCTCGTGCGGCGGGGCCCGGCCGTCTGCGCCCCCGGCTCCTGGCCGCAGCCAGCGGGCCTGGGGACTGCGCGGCCTTGGGGCGCAGAGCTGGGGCTGCTCGGCGGTGCCGGAGCCGCGCGCCGCTGGGCCAGAAGCTGCCCGGGCGGGCGGCCCGGGGGCCCGGGGGCCGGAGCGGGCCTGGCGCGGCTCCTGGGGCTGTGGGCGCGGCCCTCTGGCGCCGGCAGGTGCGGGGTGCTGGCCGGGTCTGGCGCGCCGCTGTCTCCGCGCGCCGGGCTCCCGGGCCCCCCAGCCGGCGCGGTCCGGGCAGGGGGCGAGGCCTGGCGGCGCGGGCCGGCGTTGCCTGCGGCCGCGGCTATTCCCAAGGACGACTCTCGGCTGCGGCCCGCGGCGGCCGGGCGCTCGGAGGCCCAGAAGCTCCTGGGGCTAGTTTACCCCGAGCGCCGGAGGCTGGCAGGTAGGACCGTCCTCTTCCCCTGCAGGCTGATACGCCTCACGGAGCGCGTGGTCCTGGGTCACGAGAGGGCACACTGAGGGGGCGGCGGAGAGACCCAGGGCTACCTGCACCACCGGGAGGAGGGACGGGGTGGCCCTTTACCTGCGGAGTTGTACCGGGAAGTGCTGGACAGAGCGCTCAGCTCGCTGTAGCATCAAGCCTTTCAGCTTAACTGGGAATCTGTTCGCTGCTCTGTTTTACGTTTGTTTTCTTAACTTGACACACATTAAACAAGTGGAGCAGTCTCTCATTATGAGAATCTTTGGGCTGTTTTGCTTTCGCTTTGCCAGCATTCTCAGAATGAGCTGGGTCCCTCCCCCCCTTTTTAAAATTGTTCTAGCCAAACAATAGCCATTTTGTATTATGCACTTATACTATTTTTTAAAAACGTTATTTGCTTTAGGCAGGTTTATGAAGCAGTCAACAGTATTTTTGCTATGTGAAGCAAGACAATCTAAACCCTTAGATTTGGCTTGTGTTTTTGCCTTCCTGTGTGGTAAGCAGGAAGTTACTAAGTGATTTTCAGAACAGTCAACACTGTTCATGATCAGTGATCTGCAAACTCCAGGAGCTTTGAGAAATTAGATTATAACCCAACTAAATCAAAGTTGAGTAATTTTTTAAAGAAATCAAAAGGAATTTTTGGGGGGGACACAAAATCCAGATAAACAGAAGGATTTTCTATAGTTCCCCATTTTTAGTCATAAATGGAGAAATGTTTAACAGCAAGGGCCTTGTAAGATCTAAAATGTTTTGATATTTCTCTACATTTGCAATTCTTTACTAAATATTTATTGAGCCCTCATTGTGTGCTAGGCCTTGGGGTTACACTGGCAGGCAGAGAGAAAGGTGGTTCTGCCCCTGCTGGGGCTGCCAGTGTAGGGAGGGAGAGACATTAATGAAATGGTCCCATGACTGGAGATAAAACTGCAGCTGTGGTGAGGGTGAAAAGGGGGCCTGGGAGGTTGTCAGCTGCAACACTTAAAAGAGGAGAATCCCACATTCTCTGCTGCAAATCCATTGCTTCAGGAATGTGCCCCTGGAGAGCGATTTGTCGTTTGGGCAGGTTGGTGCTGTGGAGGAGGTGGTTAGAGTGGAACATTTTACCTCTTACTGACTGTTAGAACTTAGGGGGTTTCTTGGTATCACTGAGGTGTAAAGAGAATCATTTCAGTGCTCAGTTGGTCGCATGAAGATTTTGATGGAAATAAAGATCTTTTCCTCTTTTAAAAGAAAATTTTGAGACTGAGAGCTCTCACTGGACTGTGAGCTGCTTGAGACGGGCTGTGTCTGATTCATTCCTCTTTCTGTCTCTAGTTCTTAGCATCTGTGTGGCACAGAGCAGGGGCTCAGGGTGCCTTAGAAGAAAGAATAAATGATGGTACGACCAGGCCCAGATCGAGGCCTAAATTTAGAGACCCTGAGCACTACAGAGTGTGTCCACCCTTCCCCTATGCAACTCAAAGTGTTTTGTTTTTGAAATATTAAATGTCAAGAAAGTTTTTTAGGTATCAGGCTTTGCTGGTGCCCACATGTGCCCAGCGGTGTTGGGTAGCCCAGCCCTGCCTCTCCCATGACCGTTGTCCTGGCTATGACCATTGTCCAAGTACTCTCTTGCCCTATTCCCACATGTCCTGCCATACTAGTATGTTGAGAAGACAGTCTTAAACAAGGTAGGAGCTGTATCTCCTTTTATTTAAGAAGGGGAGCTGTTTTGATCTGCTGTATTGAATAATTGTGAACATATAATTTGAGGAGATAAGTCTGGTGTTGGTATACTGTTGTTTTTTGTCTTTTTACCTTTTAAACAGATAATAAGTACATATTATATATTATGAGGAAATCTGATGAAAAACTCTTATTAGGACATGTGATTTCCTCAGAAAGTTGTTATATGTGATATATTGAAGCCAGTCTGGATGTTGGCATTTGTGGGAATAAGAGGAAGTGGGGTCCATCATTAATTTGTAATTTATCATCATAAGAGCAGCCTCTGAGGTTGGCACATCTCTTTAAAACGCTGGGGATAAAGAGCAGGGGCGTGTGTGTGTGTGTGTGTGTGTGTGTATTTTTTTGGTCAAGAGACCAAAACAGCTTGAATTGAAGAGAAGGAATTCCAATGTTAATTTGTTAATTTTTAGAGAAGTGAATAAAAAATCCTTTTTCAAAAATTCGGGTATACATTTGGATAGTAATATTTTCCTCTGTCTTCAGCAATTTGCTGAGTATGCCACCTGAACTGTATGACCAGAAGTGATTTGATCTGAAGTGATTTGTATCAGAAACTTTAAAAACAGGGTCTCCCATTTGAAATGTTCGCAGATGTGTGCAGAGAACAGTTTTAGCATTCCTTCCATTCCTCTTCTACAGGAACTGTGGTCCTCTAACCTGCCCTTCTGCCCCTCTTCCCCAAGTCTCACTTTGTGTAGGAATTTGCAGCTATCTTCCTGCAGCTGTGCCTACAAAGTTCCTCTCCCGTCTCTTTTCACTGATAATTCTTCATCTTATCACCTTGGCCAGAGGAGTCTTAAAACATGCAGGAGCTCACTGAGGAGCCCTGTGTGGGCTGATGGGATAAGAAGTAATTTGTCAGAACCCTTTTGCTGCACCTGGCAGATAGAAGAGGCTGCTGAGGCCTCTAACCATGCCAATGAGTTAGGGGCAGGGGACACTATGAGTCTTAGGAGGGCTGGTTAAACTTCCACGTACTCTGCTTCGGTGGCCCTGGTTTCATAGGTTCAGATCCTGGGCGTGGACCTACTCCACTCATCAGCCGTGCTGTGGAGGCATCCCACATGCAAAATAGAGGAAGATTGGCACAGACATTAGCTCAGGGCTAGTATTCCTCAAGCAAAAAAAAAAGAGGAAGATTGGCAATGGATGTTAGCTCAGGTCGAATCTTCCTCACTGAAAAAAAAAAGAAGTTGGGTCTTAGGAGTGAGCCGTGGGCTCTCAGGGTGCTGTGAGGTTATCACGATGATGCCAGTCTGGAGGTCCTTTGTGTGGTGGGCCTCGGTGTGCTGCGGAAGCTTGGCTTCCCCACGCTTCCCAGGCAGGTTCCTAGTTCAACTGTGGAACGTACATGTCCACCCCTCCGCCCTGCATGTTCAGTTTAGTTGGAGCCTCTGTGGAGGACTTGGGAGGGCGTCTCTCACTTAAATTACTGATAAAGGCTCATGTGGTTTGAGATTAGGACCATTCTTAGAACCTGAGGCAGAACCCAAGGCCTGCTGGAGCTTTTGCTGAATCTGTAGTTATAGTTTGTGAAGATAGTCTATGAAGTGATAAACCCAGTGGATGCAGTGAGCAAGGAGAGGGTGAGTAGTGCCTAGAATGGCTGTTTCCTGAAGGCTGAGTCAGGACAGAGGTTCTGACGAGGACAGTACTGATGGGATGGCGAGTGAACCTCTGAAGGTGAGACTGCTCCAGAAAGCCAGGGATGTTTGCCTGCTAGGGAAATGCCATATTTCAGAGAAAAATTAACATTCTGTAGCTGTGCTATGAATAGTGCTAGTCAGAGTTGATTTAAGTGGGAAATAAACATGAGATTTTGAAAGGCCTTAGTATGAAAAAAATGTAAAATATTGTTTCTTTATATTGATTACATGTTGATTTTGGATATATTGGATCAAATAAGATATGTTATTAAAATTAATTTTACCTATTCCTTTTTTCTCTTTTTAATATGGCAACTGGAAAATTTTAAATTACATAGGCGGGTGGCGTCGTGTGTCTACTGAACAGCACTGTAGTTAAAAGCAGGCCTGGCTTTTGTTAGTATAGCCCAGATGCCTAACTCTTCAGCACATGTTGAAGGTCTCGCCTTGCACCCAGTGTGCCCACGCGCAGATCTTTGTTCTACAGATTACTCCATGAACCCTAGAAGTTTCCTAAACTCTCTGCTTCCTGCTAGTCTGTCAGCCCCTCGTGTCCTCACTGCCTTCCCTGGCCAGCTTAGATGCTAGGTTCCTTCACCTCGGCCTGTAACCTGCACATTCCTCTACTTCTTTGTTCTGTAGAGTAACCACCTGCATCCATGAAAATGTCCTCTAGATACCTGGAAACTCAACATATCTTGAAACCGAAGTTACCTTCCTCCTCAAAGCTGCCTTTCCGGCTGTCCCTTCTCTCAGAGAGTGGGACTGTTGTATGAACCCCTTTGCCGAAGCCAGAGACACGCTCATTCTTGACTCCTCGTGATGACAACAGCAATAAAGCTAATAGCTGATATCTTTTGTTTACTGGGTACTGGGCTCTGCACAAGATCCTTTACATGTGTATTTAATTTAATTTACTCCTCACAACATTTCCATGAGAGAGGTGTTATTTTTATTGCCATTTTACAGATGAAGAAACTGAGGCACAGAGGAGGTTGAGTGACTCATGCAAGGTCAAACAGATGGCACAGCTAGAAGGTACTAACCCTGTCAGTCCCAACTTCAGAACAGGCCCTCCTCACATGCTCCCCAAATCCACGTGGTCCTGTCGAGTCTAGTTCTTAAAAATATCTTCAATCCTTGTCACCTCCTTTATCTGCTCTGCCCTCACCCTACTTCACCCAGTTCCTCTTTCTCCTTGAGCGCAGAAACAGTGTTTTAACTGTCTTTCTCTTGTGCTGGCCTCCAGCCCCTCCTTTCACTCTGCAACCAGAGTGGATCATTTAAAAATGCATTTGTGACCATATCACTCCCCAACCTAAAGCCCTCTTAAGCCTGCCTTGCTGCAAAGTCCCTATTCTACTTTGTAATCTAGAACCTGCTACCTCTCCCCTTTGTTTCTCAGTACTCCTTCCTCTTTTCCACGAGGTCCCTGCTCCAGCAATGTCCCGCAGCCTGTCTGCTGCCTGGCCTGCCCTAACCCTCAGGCTAGGCCCATGCTGTTTTCTCTGCTTGGAATGTAGAAAGGTGAGGAAGACATGTTTTGTCCCAGAATGTGGTTCTCCATTATAGGAACTGGGTGACTTTGGGCAAGCTCCCTCTCCTCTCTGTGCTTGAGTTTCCTCTCTGAAAAAACAAGAATGTGGGCGTTGTTGGGTGGATTCAAGAAGATAATGCATATCAAATGCTTCAGGTGGTGATGGGACTCATTTTTAGTGCTGCATCTTTCACCCTCGAATGACAGTGGGGACAGCTGTACCTGCCTAACTTCAGGTGAATCCTTAGAAGATGTGTCTCCTGTCCAGCAGGTAGTGGGCACGCTCTCCAGCTTCCTCCACTCACCCCAGACCCCTGTCCTCCCATGAGCTAGCTTCCACAGCCCTTCTACCAGAGGTCTACATTGTAGGTTTTCTTTCCCCTTTCTTTTAAAGGATATTTTTTCACTCTTTGAATGCCATGATTCAGTAGAATGAGAGTAACCAAAAGATACTTTAAGCTCTCTGCGAAGAGACCGATAACAGAAGTTGCTGGGATCCCATCAGGCAAGGATCAGAGCAAGCAAGAGGCTTACCCTGGAGAAAAGTGGAGAGAATTTCAGGAGGATTGCAGTGTGCTCAGCGTCCCGGCTTTAGGGAGGAATCTGAAACGATAGTTATAGCGCGTCTCAATTATTCATTCATGTCAAAGACAGTAATATGTAATAAAAGGTCGATTAACAAGAATCCAACTAACTGAAAGCTGAAAAACTCTTTTACTTTTGTCTACATTCAACTTGTAGGAGAAACAGGCAAATGGCAATAAAACAAGCTGATAATTTTTTTTTGTTAATTAAAAGGAAAAAGTGAGGGATATCTTGGAATGAGTTTGGACTTAGCTAAATTCCTTCCTGTTTGTGATCATGCTGAGTACTGTGTAAGAACGTGTGTTCAGAATCAAAGTCATGGGACATTTCATTCATGAAATAGAGATTCTTATTTTGCAGTAGTGACTTTCACTTAGAGCTGGAGGAGGGAGGAGAGATGGACCTTTGCAGTATTTCACGTACAGACTACACAAATTAGCTACCAGTGAAAGCTGAAACAGAGAGGCTTTTTGGATTAGTCCCTAGTTCCCCAGGACACCTGTTTCTGAAGGCTGTCTCCCTAGTGCACTGTGTCCTGCAGAGCTGTGAGTTAGACACTTTCCTGCCCTTTGGGTGCTCGGTCCCTCATGGCATTTTAAAACAAGACCCTGAGAGTTACATCAAAATGAAATGGCCCTTGGTCTGGTTCACATTATTCAGTTAAATTGTGATTATGGGATTTTAAGCCAGGTATGTGGACTTTCTGGCTCTGTGCAAAGGAGTCATATCCACGTGGACCTTCTGAGCCACCAGATAATACATTCCTCTTTAGGCTATGGAAGAACTTTGATCTGATACACTTTTTTTTAGTTAATTTTTTAATTGAGGTCCCATTGGTTTATAACATTATATAAATTTCAGGTGTACAACATTATATTTTCACTTCTGTATAGACTACATCATGTTCATCACCAAAAGTCTGGTTGCCGTCCATCACCATGTACATGTGCCTCTTTACCCTTTTCAGCTTCCCCCCTTCCCCTCTGGAAACCACCAGTCTGTTCTCTGTCTATGTATTTGTTTGTTGTTGTTGTTTTTATCTTCAGTATTTGACTTTCTCCATCTGACTTATTTCACTTAGCATAATACCCTCCAGGTTCACCCATGTTGTCACAAATGGCAAGATTTTATCATTTCTTATGGCTGAGTAGTATTCCATTGTGTGTGTATATATATATATATACACCATATCTTCTTTATCCATTCTTCCATCAATGGGTGGTCTGATACACTTTTATGCCTCCTTTGCCAAAGTTCAATTTATTCATTCACTCAAAAAATATTTATTGAGCTTTTACTCTGTGTGCCTGTCCCTGCAGATAGTGGGAATATAGCAGTGAACCAAAGAAAGCATTTGTTTGTGTCCTAATGGAGAGAGAGACAGTAAACAAATGAAGCATTTAGAGTGCCAGAAATGGGGAAAGTGCGGGGAGGAAAGTGAAGAGGGAGGGAAGCAGGCAGTGTTGGGTATGTGTATTTTACATCAGGTGGTCAGAGCAGATTGTCTTGAGAAGAGGGTATTAGATGATCTCAAGGAGGTGAGAGAGCGATGGTGTGAAATGTTCCCTACTTCAAAGGCTTACATTTCCCCCACAGCTCTTTGCCAACTAAATAACCAGTTGGCACTGAGTTTGTCCTCCACTCTTTTTATCAAGATTACATAAAAGTAATACCTTTAACTGAAGTGTTAGCATCAGGCAAAACAAAGAAGAGAAGCAGCTGCTGTTTGCAGGGTGCTGGGAGCTCCCACATCCCGGGGCTCAGTCCCTGCTGTGTTCCCCTGGGAGCCTTGCCAGTGACTTTAATGGTGGCACTAGCTGGTTCAGAGGAGCCTGTGTTACGTGTTTCTTGTGACTCTCCCCGAGATGTTCTGTGCATATGCACACTTGAAAAACCAACAGGCACTAACAGTCTGTCTTGGTGGATTGCTTCATGTCAATACCGATAGAGTCGCCTCATTCTTCTTAATGACTGCACAATATTTATAAAATAAATGCTCGATAATTGATTCGACTTGTTCCCCACTGATGGCTGTGTAGGATATTTTGAATCTTTTTCTGGTATAAGCAATGCTGTAGTGAAAATCCTTGAATGTACATATTTGTATACACATGTGGGAGTGTATCTGTAAGTTAAGTTCATAGAAGTGGAATTGCTAGGTCACAGGGAGTGTGCATTTACATTTTGACTGATATGATCAAATTGCTCTCCATTGCAGTTGTACCAATTTGCACACCCATTAATAGTGTAAGTGCCTCTTTTCCCACAGTTTCACCAATACGGTATGTTATCAAACTCTTTGATCTTTGCCAATCCAGTAGATGAAAAATGGTCTATCTTTGTAATTTAAGTTTGCATTCCTTTTTTTTTTTTTTGAGGAAGATTAGCCCTGGGCTAACATCTGCTGCCAATACTCCTCTTTTTGCTGAGGAAGACCAGCCCTGAGCTAATATCCATGCCCATTTTCCTCTATTTTATATGTGGGATGCCTACCACAGCATGGCTTGCCAGGTGGTGCCATGTCCACACCCAGGATCCCAACTGGTGAACCCCAGGGTGCCGAAGCAGAACGTGCGCACCCAACCGCTGTGCCACCGGGCTGGCCCTGCACTTCTCTTATTATGAGTGTGCTTATCTATTATGTGTGTTGTTCCTAATTGGACTTGCTCAGCATTGTCTTTTCTGATAAGACGCTATCCCCCCTGTCTGTTTTCTAGGTGTGTGAAGAATTGTGTTCTTATTTTCATATCATGCTGATATTCTGGTGGTTTATTCCCCAAAGCAATGATATTAAGAAATAACATATTGCTTGTGTAATGGATGCCTGTAACTGCTCTCCACAGGTTGTGTAAGGTGTTTTGTAATACCAGACATCTCAAGGGCTTTACCTGCATAGTTTGATCTTCAAGCTAGTATATATTTAGATGCCAAGGAGTAACAGTGTATAGCATGAATGTAGGAAAATATCATCTGGGATGAACACCCGGACCAAGAGGCAGGGAGGGAGAGCAGAATGGATTTTCATAGTTAGCCCTGGGTTATTCCTAAAAAGGAAGAGAGGATCAGACCAAGGTAGTGCAAAAAGTCATCTTATCTGGATACTTGGGTGTAGTCAGTCCCTCCCTGCAGTCGCCTACTTGTTCTGGTCCCAGGACCCTTTGGGTTCTTCCATTTAGTCGGAGGCCCAGGAGTTAAAGGAAACTCCCAGCACCTGAGAGCCGCAAATGCTCTGAAATGCTTATTAGGAAAAGAAGCCTTGTGAATTCAGCACCCTGCCCCTTTGCTGAAGCCCTGATGAACCTGAGAGCTGCTTGTGTTTTCTAGCTGCGGTTGGGTTTCTGGCTGTGTCCAGTGTCATTACCATGTCTGCTCCCTTCTTCCTGGGGAAGATAATCGACATCATTTACACAAACCCCACTGTGGACTTCAGCAGGGACCTGACCCGCCTCTGCCTGGCACTCAGCGGTGTGTTCCTATGTGGTGCTGCTGCGAACGCTGTTCGTGTCTACCTCATGCAAACTTCAGGTAAAAAAGCCCCTCGTCTTGGCTGAGTGCGCCATCCCCAGAGAACACATCTGGGAATCATGTGGTTTGTTGGGCCTCGAATTTCACGTGCTACAGGCCCCAGTTTTTCCCTCTCTTCCTGGCATCACATTCAGTGAGGACAAAGCCCAGTGTCTGGCCAGGTGCTGGAGCTGTGAATTGTTTGAGATCATGCGCTCTCTTCTCAACTCTTCTTTTCCAGGAACTGGAGTTGAGCTAGGGGTGGAAATAGCCTATTTGTCTTATGGGAGATGTGCAAACAGGGCCCTTGGGTAGGAGGCTGCAGTGCTGGGCCTTGTTCAGGGAGCTGCAGGGACTGTTGATCTGCTCCCTGCTGTGTTTCCCTTCGGCAGGAGCTGGGACAAGAACTTTTACAGTTTCTCTGTGTCAAGGCCTGGTTGTTAACAGCAGGTGAGCACCACGATGATGAGGAAGCCTGGATGCCCAACTCTAAGTCAGTTGCTCACCATTTGGCTAATAAATTCTGTAGATAATTAACCAGTTCTTGCCATTTGAAAGTTCAATACAGAAAAGGATTGCCAAGGAGAAGCAAAATTAGTTTTTGAAAAGTTAATGTAGTAAAACTTCTTTGTAAATAATGCTGTTTAAAAATCTCTCAGTCATATTATTTTTGTGTCATCACTGTATTCTCCCCTCAATGTCTGCAGTCTGTAGTTACCAAGAGAAAGTTAGCGCTCATTACTCGTGCAAGCCTGTCAGCGTGCCAGGGCTCAGGTGGGTCTGCTCCCACGGGGTTGACACAGGGCACCAGCAGTGCCTCAGAGGCTGTGGTGCTCAGAAGGGGTGCTGACGTTGGGCCAACCTGCTGTACCCAAGCTGATGCTGTTCCTGTTTGCTTTTGCAGGTCAGCGCATTGTGAATAGGTTGAGAGCTTCATTATTTTCCTCCGTTCTGAGACAGGAGGTTGCTTTCTTTGACAAGAATCGCACAGGAGAATTAATTAACCGCCTCTCCTCAGACACTGCACTCCTGGGGCGCTCGGTGACTGAAAACCTTTCAGATGGGCTCAGGGCTGGGGCCCAGGCTTTCTTCGGCATTGGCATGATGGTATGTCAGCCTGGTTTCTGTTGGTACTTTCTGGTCAGGGCTTGGCCTGGGCTGGGTCTCTCAGGCATGAGATGAGCTCAGGGTGAGCTGTGCCCATCACTCTGTAAGCCCCTTGGCCAAGAGCGCCGCCACAGAGGCTGCAGGGATGTGGAGCCTGCTTCTTCCCTCCTGGCCTCCTGCACCTTCATTTCTCCAGAATGAATTCTTATCTAGAGAATGGACCATTGCATTTAGAAAAGATTATACTGTTGCCTGGGTTTTCTGAGGATGCGTGAAGGCCGAAAAGAGCAACAGGTGGAAGGAGCCATGTGGGTGCTGAGCAGTGGGTTAAAGGAAACACAGTAAGTTACACCGCCCCCCCCCCCCCCCCAGGCAAGGCAGTGAAGCTATCATGACAGCACCAAGGGATCATTTTGTTCCTCTTCTTGTAAGAGGGAGGATCAGTTCAATCCTCTGTACGCATGAGTGGACCTGTGCTCTTTTGAGGTGAGTGCTCTCCACTCCCACAGCCTTGTTCCTTCCTTGACTGAGTGGCTTAAGCACTGTCACGTCTGCTTGCCTCACTTCTAACCATGTTTCTTTTCAGACCAGTGCTGCTGCCCAGAAGAAATGTCATGCAAGCCACATATATAATTTTAAGTTTTCTAGTAGCCACATTTTAAGAAGCAAAAAAGAAAGATGAGATGAGATTAATTTTAATAATATATTTTACTTAACCTAATATAAACAAAATATTATCTGTTCAACATGTAATTAATATAAAAATTATTAATCAGATATTTTATATTATTTTTTCATATTAAGATTTCAAAATCTGGTATATATTTACACTTATGAAATGTCTCAATCCACGTGCTAAATTTTCATTGGAAATACTTGGTCTGTATTTAGATTTCATAAAATTTGCAGTTGAAAAAGTAGATTGCCATACCAAGTTTTCCAGACATACTTAAAAATTTACCAGTAACTGGATGGAAATGGAATATTGGATTTTAAATTTCAATTTTAATTAATTAAAATGAAATAAAATTTAAAATTCAGTTCCTCAATCACACTAGCCACATTTCAAGTGCTCAAGAGCTTTGTGAGGCTATCATTGTAGATGGTGCAGTTTCAGACCCCTAGAATGAGGACTGCAGCTAATCCTTTCTCACAAGTGGAAAAGCTTAGGTTTTTGTCCTCTCTGTGTCCCCTGTAGCATTCAGTCCAGAGCAGAAGGATGTGTGAGCCTGTAAGATCTGACTTATGGCGTGGAAAACAGCTTTGAAATCTCATATATTCCCAGCAAGAGAGGACCAAAGCTTTGGAAGAAGACCCCTCCTGCACTAAAGCACCATTTCCAATTTCATGATTTTGGGGTTCAGGAAGAGTTGGAGCCTCTTTTTGTAACAGTTAAAGAGAGTTCAGTGTAAGTCAGATGGCTAATCCAAGGGCGCCTGTCTTAGTCAGCTTGCGCTGCCATGCCAAAGTACCGCAGAGCAGGGGGCTTATTTCCTACAGTTCTGGAGACTGGAAGTCCAAGATCAAGGTGCTGACAAAGTAGGTTCATTCTAAGGCCTCTTCTCCTTAGCTTGAAGGTGGCTACCATCTTGCTGTGTACTCACATTGCCTTTCCTTGGTGCTTGTGTGAGAGAGGGGGTTCTCAGATGTCCCCTCTTATAAGGACACCAATACTGTCAGATCAGGGCCCCAGCTTTATGACCTCATTTCACCTTCTTTCCTTCCTTAGCGGCCCCATCTCCAAATACAGCCACACTGGGGTTAAGGCTTCAGCATATGAATTTGGTGGGGGACACAAACATTCAGCCCATTACAGGGCCTCATGAGGTGGCACCACCTGGGACCTGGTTTTTAGCTCTGGAGGAACAGATGGATTCTTTGTTTCTCACAAGCTCCCTAGACCTGACATATAGTAAGCCTACTCACAAGAACCTGATAATCTGTATTATTAGTCTATACCACGCTGCCAGTTTAGTAATTTACATTGTGGGATCTCCCTTCCTACCATTAAGATGTGTGTTCCTGCCAGCCCTGGTGGCCTAGTGATTAAATTCAGCATGCTCTGCTTTGGCGGCCTGGGTTCGGTTCCTGGGTGTGGACCTACACCCCTCGTCTCTCAGTGGCCCTGCTGTCACAGTGGCTCACATACAAAAAGAGGAAGATTGGCAACAGGATGTTAGCTTAGGGCGAATCTTCCTCAGCCAAAAAAAACCAAAAAAGTGTGTTCCTGCTATTCCAACACTCCTTTCTGGTGACATGGCCCCGTGTTAGTTTTCAGAAGGTTATTCCTAAGCAGGGAACCAGAGTGGACAGGTGGGTGGTTCTGAGAGAGCCCACCCTGGTCCTGGGAAACCTAATGGGTGTTCCTGCCCAGCACAGAGGACACCCCATGTGATGGTTTACTTGAGCTTCTTTGTATTCAGGCCCCAGAATGTCAGGCCTGCCCTGATTGCATCATTGCCCCACATGTGTCCTGCTGGTGACCATCCTCCAGTGCCCTGGCCTGCGTGGCTTGTGTGCTCAGGGTGGGTTGTTCCATAAACCAAAGGGACCAGGTTCATTCCTGCTTCAGGCCCTTTGTATATTTGCCCCTCCGAGACCATGTTATACCTGAGATTATCCTCCCTCTCTTTTACCTGTTTCCCATCTAACTCCCACCCCCCAGCCCCTGGGATGAAATTCCTTGGGGGTCAGTGATCTGCCTAGACTAGTGTTTGCTGCACTTGGGCATTCAGTAACGAGTGGACGAGTGAGTATGAATGAATGATTGGTTGATTCGTTCATTACTTTACATTTCAGTCTGCAGCTTTTCCTCAGCATTTTAGGAGAGCCTTGTACTGATTATACTATTTTCTGTACAAATGAGATTTGGCAGATTTTAATAATTTGTTGAAGAGATGCTAATACCATTTAAAATACAATCATCAAGTTACAGAGTTGACAGGAAAGCCCCACTATGTTACTTCTAGAAGTTGCTCTTTCCTCTGAGCAGCTCCAGTTGTTAGGAGGCTCCTCCTTATGTTGCATCAGGTCCCTCCTCTGAGACTTCAGTCCTCTGAGCCGTGCACACAGCTCTAACTCTTCTTCCACTTGTTAGTTAGGCCCCTCTTCTGCCAAGTCCTCTTTCAACTGTTTGTCCTATGATGTGGGGTTTTTTGGTCTCTCTGCCATGTTGGTCATTTCAGTGGGACACATTGCTCTGGTTGTTCAGTGCCCCTGAGGCAATCTAGACTTGAATGCAGAATTCCTAGCGTGGTCTGGTCAGCGTGGAGCAGACCCGGCCTCCTTGCTTCACTCCTGTCCTGCCTCCCCCTTCGCTGCGGTTGAACAGCATGGTCTAATGTGCACAGCAGTGGGACAGTATTGTGCCAGCAATAGTATAGAATGTAAAATATTTCCACCCCTTCTTCAGCCATTCTCTGTCACATTGCTCCTGTGTGGCATGCTGAATATTCGTGGAGTTTTATGAAGATTGAAGATGTCTGAAAAGTTCCACCAAAACAGGATGTACAACTTTGAGACAGCACCTTCAAGCTGGCCTATTGACTTAAACACACACACCCCTATAGTAGGTAATGAGAATTTCTTGCTACTCTGTGTAACAAACACCTTTTGGCTTTTGTTTTTGACAGCTTTTTGTCTCACCTAATCTCGCCACTTTCGTTTTGAGTGTGGTGCCTCCAATATCCATCCTTGCTGTGATTTATGGACGATATCTACGGAAACTGACCAAAGTCACGCAGGATTCCCTGGCACAAGCCACTCAGGTAAAGGCTCCTCCCTGTCCACGTGGTCTCCACTAGACTGAGCTCAGAGCTAGGGTACCAGTGGGCAGACCCTGAGGATGTGGTTAGGCTTTTCAGGAAGTACTTAGTTTTCCTTACGTCAGACCCTAAGATCCTAGAAACCTGAAATACTCTGCCTTCTAGACTAGATTACTACTCACACCTCAGAGTAGATCTCACCTGACTGAACCTTGTGTGAACTTCTTACTTCTTACCATCACTATTTCTGATAGGATGAAAAAGCTAGTCATATTTTGAAAATAGTTTCAGGATGACACTCTAGCCTTCATTAATTAATAAAGGTAGCTTTGCAATGCTGTCCAATATTGTCTTTTTAAAAATTAAAAATAACTGTTATTTTTTCATGTTACAAAAATTATGCATCTTTATAATTGAAAATTTGAATATATAAAAAAGAAAAAATAAAGCACATGATCCTCTCAGAATTAAGATTATTAACCTTTTGGAGTCTATCCTTTTTATCTGTCTTTTTCTCTACATTAAAATATAATTCCGTATCTATCTATCTACCCTCCTGTTTATCTTTCTATCTACCTATATATATATATGTTGTGTGTGTATAGACAGATATTTGTTTCCAGAAATAGATTGTTTGGCATACTCTCTAACCTGTTTTTGACTTAGTCATGTATCACGAGCCCCTTTCCATTGATAGTGTCTTAAAAATGAGAACCACATTTTAATTTTGCCTTTAGAAGTCTTGAAATTTGGCCTTTGTCCCCCTGAAATGTATTTACTATTCTCCCAGCTAGCTGAAGAACGTATTGGAAATATAAGAACTGTTCGAGCTTTTGGGAAAGAAATGACTGAAATAGAGACGTACACCAACAAGGTGGACCATGTGATGCAGTTAGCAAGGAAAGAGGCATTTGCTCGGGCTGGCTTCTTTGGAGCAGTAAGTAGATCATTTTCGAAAGAGTAAAAAGGGTAAATGTTATGATTGGGAGAGATTTTTATTCTGGGACACTTGCCATAAATAGGAAATAATTCTGTTCTATTTCAAGACTGGGAATTACCTCCCGTAAAATATTTTTGTGAACCAGGTGGAAACAAATAAATGTAATTAAAGAAAAGGCAATGGGTGGTGAGATCAAAACAGTATGGGATCAGGCACTGATTCCAGACCACTCGCCTCAGCTTCACCTGGGAGCTGGTTAGACAGGCCGATTCTCAGCTGTACTCCAGACCTGCTGACCTGGGACCTTGGTGTGGGGCCCGCAATCTGAGTTTTAACAGGCCCTCCAGGACATTCTGCTGCGGGGTGAGTGAGACCCACTCAGGGTTAACTGGAATACTCAGTGTATTTCAAGAAGGAAGTATAAAAAAAATTGATCACAATGAACTCAAATAGGACACTGAATTAGAAAACCACAATGAGGGCAAATTTGTAATATGTTCAAACTGGAAAGAGGTTTAGAGGTGATTCAGTAATGGCCATGATTATTGAATGGCCATAGGTAAATTGTGTGTGTATTTTTTTAGTTTAAATGAATTGAATAAAAATTTTTTAAAAAAAAGAAAAAATTAAAACATGGCCACCAATGCATAGGAACCACAGACATTTTTTCTCTGAAAGGGGCTGGAAGGCAGCAAGCATTCAGAGATTGTCAGACTTCTCTCCAAAAACAATGTCAGTGACCTCAGAGTTTAGGTAATAATTTTTACTTCCTGATTTTTGAAACTGGGATATCTATAGGTGCTTGTTTTACATGGGTTTTAGTTATCATTTACAAAGTATTTTTAAGAAAAAAGAAATTATAAAATGTCCAAAAATAAGTAAATAAAGAAGCTTCGGGAAGTTGCAGGCTTCTCATGATGGCCTGTAGGCTAATCATAGATGCTAAGTACAGACAAGAATATGCAAATCACTAAAGGGAAGTCTTCAAGGCCAGAGGCCTTTCTGGTACTTCCAATTAGGGAAAGCAACAGAATGGAATTCCCGAGACTTGAGCCATTCATGCAAATTAGTCCGTGTAACTTCCAGGACACTGAATTTAAATCAGAAACCATTTGATAAATGTTTACTCCCTTTCATAGAAAGAGGAGATTTAGGAAAGAAAGAAGTCATCTGTAGTGTAGCACAGACACAACCTGACTTCTCTTGAATGGGAGGCTAAGAGCCTGTTATCCCAGATATTCTTGGATTATATCAGATGACCATAGGTTCAGCCAATGGGTTAGTCATATGATGAATTCCATAATCACCTTGTAACTGACACAGGCTTTCCTTTCTCCCTGGAAGCCAGTTTATTGCCGAAGTTAAATGAACTGTCACTTTCAAAATAATAATAGTAATAATAATAATAATGGCCATGATTTAACAGATAAGGAAACAAAGGCCCAGAGAAGGCAGCACTTACCAGAGACCATGCACCTAACAAAGGTCAAGGCAGATCAGAGATACAAGACTTTAACTTCTCAGTCTAGTCTTTGCTCAGTGCATCACATTAGAATATATAAACACATATACCAGAGATGTATTCGTTTCCTCCAGTTAGAGAAGGAATCCTTAATGTTATTCTTCTCCTTTGCAAACTGAGTAGATTGAGTAAAATAGGAATCTGATGTGTGACTTAGCTTCTAGGTTTTCGTGTTGATGAGATTATTTCCTCCAATATTGCACTATTTCAAAAGTATTTTTTATTTGAAATTCAGATTAAAACTTAATATTTTGGAAAAATCTTGCTGTGATAGTTAAATGCAAAAAGGAAATTATAGGCCATTGGTAATGCATTTTGCATTTTGGGTCTTTCGTTCCCACCTAACTTCTGTGTTTTCTTTGTTTGACAGACTGGACTCTCAGGGAACCTAATTGTGCTTGCTGTCCTGTACAAAGGAGGGCTGCTGATGGGCAGTGCCCATATGACAGTGGGTGAACTCTCTTCCTTCCTGATGTATGCTTTCTGGGTTGGAGTAAGCATTGGAGGTATATAATTTAAATAGACTTGGGGAGTTACAAATTAAAAATAAGTTTATAATTTCTGAAATAAAAACTTAACTTTCCCATTACTCCACCTCTCATCAGTTAACTTCAACTGAAAAAAACATTTCCTAGAATGTTATTCCAACCTGACTTTGAAAGAAAAGATGATGAAGGCATGAGTGTGATCCCCCTGCATGGGTGAGCAGTTTCTTGGTGGGAAGGAGGACTGTTGCAGGCCTCTTGTGGCTTGCTGAGCCCAGGGTCATCCTGGAGCAGTATTTTTCAGCCTGCCTGTTAAGGCAAGTTGTTCACTTGGGTGCTAGAACGGAGGCAGGGCAGAGGAAGGATGGTGCTGAGCAGGTGCATACAGGAAACCCACAGTCTCATGGTGGTGAGAGTTCCATCATCGACAGATCACTGGGGAATGAAAGTCCCTAGTACAAAGTGAACCATGTTCAAAACTAGTGAAGAATCAAGAAGTGTTCATTATCAAGTTCATGAAATAGAGTTGCTTGCTTTTGTCAAGAATCTCTCAGAGTTCAGCTTTTATTGTCCATTCCTGGGTGAAGGGAAGCAGGGTCCGTGGAGGCAAGGCTGTGTGAAGTGTGTGAAGTTTTCTTTTCTGTATCTTTCCGTGGCCCAGCCAACAAGGGGCAAATGATTTCCTGCTTTTTGTTTTCCTTCCCTTTGAAAACTGAGATGCAAAGGTTAGATAAACAGGTTGAGGGCTGATGAATGGAGGAACTCAGGGATCCCAGAGTGTCATCGCAACCCAAGATTTTTATTTTCAGAGTTTTGTGTCTACTGGTTAAAGGCACAGTCATTTCCTTAGACATCTGCAGGCAAAGGAGGATATTTTCTGGACTGAGATTTCCAGAAGCCCCTAAAAATAGCACTGAAGTTCTGCTGGCTGGTCTTGAAGACAAACCTGATTAGGATATTTTGGGGTACTGAGTGATTTGGGAAGTGAGAAGGTCAGTTCAGAAGGACCCCGTGATGACAGTATTGCTCTTTTCTCTCTATCCCCTGGGTTGAGCCTGCTGGGCTCTGGGTCCTCCACCCACGTGGTCATGTTCCTTTAAGTCTTCTGTCCCACCTCAGGGGCATTTGCCTGCTGCCACTTCACTTCGTGGCCTCTGTTCACATTCCATGCTTGACCACAGCCGGCTTTCCTCCCTGGCCTCCCCTAATCTTGTGACTTGATCTTTCTTAGTCCCTTGTCTCTCCCTTTTTTCCGTACTACTTGACCTGATAGAAGCTATCTCTGCCCTACATTTTTTTCTGACAAGTTCACAACTGTGTCTTGTACAGAAATAGGTTGGAAACATAGTTCTAGTCCCCTGGTTAGAGAAGGTGCTGCTGACGCTTTGTGTGCAAGATTTTGGGGTAATTTGACTTTCTTACGCATAGGCTCTTGCACAACTCTAGCCACCTGTCTTTACAATACCTGCCGTCTGGTGATGGAGGGAGGAGTACCAGTGTGGGTAGATCTGTAGGGACCGTTACTGCCACAGTTTACAGCACCACATTTACAACCTCCGCGGGTACCTGAGGCTCTGGGAATTTATGTCAACAAGTTGAGTAGGATTTTAGATGCTGCTGTGAAGCTCACTGTTTAAAGTAATTCTGTAATGAATCTGCAAGCAAGAAATCCTATTTTATTTATGAAATAAATAAGAATTTTTATAGGTTGGTTTCTGCTTAGAACAGCATACTGAAAAAACCCCAATTTCTACATACATTCTCTGCTGAGAGAGAGTCAGAAGTGCTGTTTGAAGAAAAGCATGCTTGTTTACTTTGTACCAGAGAATGCTCTTACATCTTCCTGTTGAACCCCAATGTCTTTTTTCTTATTTACTTTTTTATTGAGGTAAAATTCACATAACATAAAATTAACCATTTTAAAGTTAGCGATTCAGTGGTATTTAGTACATTTACAGTGTTATGCAACCACCACTTCTATTTATTTTCATTATCCCAAAAGAAAACCCTGTAATCATTAAGCAGTCTGTCCCCATTAACCCTTCCTCCCTTAGCCCCTAGCAACCACAACTTGCTTTCTGTCTCTATGTATTTACTTATTCCAGATATTTCATATAAATGGAACCATATAACATATGGCCCTTGCATGTTTGGCTTCCTTTGTCTAGCATAATGTTTTCAAAGTTCACCCACATTGTAGCATGAATCTGTACTTTATTCCTTTTTATCACTGAATAATATTCCATTGTATAAATAGATCACATTTTGTTTATCCAGGGCCATTTTGTTTTTGTTTTTCAGAGTCTAAATGGTTTACTATGTTGAACTACCTCCAGTTCTTTCCCATCCCTTCACTTCTTTCTTTTTTTAAATTAATGGACTTTTTTTTTAAGAGAAATTTTAGGCTCACAATACAATTGAGCAGAAAGCACAGATTTCCCACATACCCCATGCCCCTACACAAGCACAGCCTCCCCCAATGTCAACATCCCCCACCACAGTGGTGCATTTGTTACAGTCGATGAACCTACGTTAATACACTGTTATCACCCAGAGTCCACATTAGGTCTCACTCTAGTGTTGTACGTGCTGTGGGTTTAGACAAATGTATAATGACATGTATCCACCATTACAGTGTCATACAAAGAGTTTCACTGGCCTAAAAGTCCTCTGTGCCCTGCCCATTCATTCCTCCCTGCCCCTAACCCCTGGCAACCCATGATCTTTTTTATTGTCTCCATAGTTTTGCCTTTTCCAGGAGGTCATATAGTGGGGATCATACAGTAGCTAACCTTTCAAATTGGTTTCTTCCATTTAGTAATATGCATTTAAGGTTCCTCCATGTCAATTCATGGCTTGATAGCTCATTTCTTTTTGGTGCTGGTATTCCATTGTCTGATGTACCAGTTTATTTATCCATTCACCTACCGAAGGACATTTTGGTTGCTTCCAAGTTTTGAAAATTATGAATAAAGCTGCTGTAAACATCCATATTCAGGTTTTTGTCTGAACATATATTTTCAACTCCTTTGGATAAACACAAAGGAGCAAGATTGCTGGATCATATGGTAAGAGTATGTTTAGTTTTGTAAGAAACTGCCAAACTGTCCTCCAAAGTGGCTGTACCATTTTGCATTCCCACCAGCAATGAATGAGGGTTCCTGTTGCTCCACATCCTCGCCAACATTTGGTGTTTTCAGAGTTTTGGGTTTTCATTGTTCTAAGTGTGAAGTGATATCTTGTTGTTTTAATTTGCAATTCCCTAATGACATTTGGTGCAGAGCATCTTTTCATATGCTATTTGCCATCTGTATATCTCCCTTGGTGAGGTGTGTGTTCAGATATTTTACCCATTTTGTAATCAAAATGTTTTCTTATTGTTGTTTTAAGAGGTTTTTGTATATTTTAGAGACTAGTCCCTTATCATATATGTCTTTTGTAAATATTTTCTCCCAATCTGTGCCTTGTCTTCTCGTTCTCTTGACAGTGTCTTTTGCAGAGCAGAAGTTTTTAATTTTAATGAAGTCTAACATAAATTTTTTCTCTCATGGATCATGTTTTTGTTATTATATCTAAAAAGTCATTGCTGAACCCAAGGTCATTTAGGTTTTCTCCTATGTTATCTTCTAGGAGTTTTATAGTTTTGTGTTTTGCATTTAGGTGTATGATTAATTTTGAGTTAATTTTTGAGAAGGGTGTAAGGTCTGTGTCTAGATCCCTTTTTGTGCGTGTGGCCCTCCAGTTCTTCCAGCACCATTTGTTGAGAAGACTGTCCTTTCTCCACTGTGTTGTTTTTGCTCCTTTGTCAAAGATCAGTTGACTATATTTATATGGGTCTATTTCTGCCCAATGCATTTTTAATTCAATCTGAATGTTTCAGTCCACTGTATCTTACACAAATATCCATGAATATATGCACAAACATTTCTTAGAAAGAATATTTGAATTGCATTTTTTCAGCTTCCTTACTGAATGAAAGTGTTACAAGTGTGTGTTCTGGCAGTTGACATGATCCAGGGTACTTGGAGTTTTTTTGTGTGTGTGTGAGGAAGATTCGTTCTGAGCTAACATCTGTTGCCAATCCTCCTCTCTTTTTGCTTGAGGAAGATTAGCCCTGAGCTAACATCTGTGCCAGTCATCCTCTACTTTGTATGTGGGAGGCCTCCATGGCATGGCTGGTGAGTGGAGTAGGTCTGCACCAGGGATCCGAACCCACAAACCCAGGCCACCGAAGTGGAGCACAGAGAACTTTAACCACTTGGCCACGGGGCTGGCCCCAGAGTTTTTTTTAAGTCATAAGTTAAATCACAGTTCAAAGGTGACTTTAAAAAGAGATTGTTGGAATGTTTAACATTACCAAATTCCTTTTCAGTTTCTGGCATAATGAAAGTTGTATTTGTTGAGTGCCTGAAAGGGAGGTTTGATTTTGTGGATATGAATTTAAAATGAATATTGGGATATTTTATATTCCTTTAAAGTATGGAATAGGCATTATATTTTATTTATATTGCCGTGTTTTTGACTAGGTTGACTTTCTCTGTAACACTGTGATTTTAATTCAGTGGTTGATTAGTATGACTATATGTGTTTGTAAATTCCCTGATCAAACATTAAATCTTTATTAGAATGCAATGAATTTGGACGAGGAGAAGCTGAAGGAAATCAAGGGTATGAGACAGAGGGAATTATGAATATGGGTTCCCAGGTGGCTGCCTCAAATCCTTTTTTGGAAATAACAGATTTTATATTAAAAGCCAGTTATTATTACTGTTCCCAGAGGGATGGGAGCAGCAGATAGCAGCTTCCTGGTACCGGTGATGGATGTGTTTGTGGCTTTGCTTCTGGTCCTCAGGTCTGAGCTCTTTCTACTCGGAACTGATGAAAGGATTGGGTGCTGGGGGACGTCTTTGGGAGCTCCTTGAGAGAGAACCTGAGCTTCCTTTTAATGGTAGGTGTGAAATGGGTTTTTTCTTCTTTGCTGGGATTAAACAAATGTGGCTTTGGACAGTTGGACCAGCTCCCTGCCCTTCCTGTGAAGGACAAGCATGACAAGAATGTCGTCCCTGCCACATGGCAGGGACAGGGTCATCAGAAGGGCAGGCAGTGAGAGAGGAAGGAAGCTTCCACGTGCTGCTGCAGGGCCCAAGGCTGGCCCTGGAAGTGTCTACAAGGCTGACTACACCGTGTGCTGTCCACTGTTTACCACCCTACAGGTGATTTGTTACCATCGACAACAGGATGGAAGCGAATGCAGTCCATGGGTGCAAATAGGAAGGGCCTAGCCAGTCCACCAGATTTGTCATCCATAGTGATTTTGATGTTTTGCAGGGATGGGGTGGGGGTGGCAGGAGGAAAGAAAGAGGGATCATACATATGAAAGCCTCTAAGTTTCTTCGCTTTTGGAGGTAGGGTGGGAGATGCTGGTATTAATTAGCTAGAGCTGTCTCCTTTATCAACTGCTTCCCTGAAAGCCAGTACTTGGGAGCTGTGTGGCCTGGGCCAATGAACGTGGGCTCAGGAGAAGTGGCTGAGAGCAGTGACTACTTACAGCCACTCACTGACTCCTAGGACTTGTCGGTCAACTAAGGTCAATAAGTGAACACCCAGTATTCTCCAGTATGATAAGCTGGAGGAAGTAAGCCCAACTGAGGGAGATTGAGTAGCTTCTCCCTAGTCAGCAGCAAGGTAACATGAGGACAGAACAGACCTCTGACCCCCTCTAGCTCCGTGGTGGTTGTGCAACACCCAGCTGTTTATCATCATTCTCTCGGGACTTTATTTAGAGTAGATAAGATAAATCCTGGACCAAGGGAAGTACAGAGGTAGTGGCACAGGGAGAAGGTGGTTGGGTTGGAAGCCCAGCGACTCCAAGGGTGGAAGCTGCCTGCACTGCTCATTAGCTCAGGCAGGTTGTTGTCTCTGAGCCTCAGTGTCCTGTCAGTAAAACTGGGACAGTCATTTCTACCTCTCAGGGCTGCGAGAATCAAACAAGACCCCCTATGTACAGTGCCTTGTATGTAGTAGGGGCAGGGCAGGCCCCAGTAAGCCTTAGGCGGAGGCCTCTTCCTGATTTGCCCAGTAAAGAGCTTGTGCTCCAGGACCAGCTGTGATGGGGCCATCATCTATGGTCAGACAAGTAGGAGAACTGAGTTTGGTTGGGAGTTTGATCTTTGCCTTAAGTAATTAGTGTTCTGTTTCATGTTTCAGAGGGGGTCATTTTAAATGAGAAGAGCTTCCAGGGCTCTTTGGAGTTTAAGAATGTGCACTTCATCTATCCGGCTCGCCCAGAGGTACCCATATTCCAGGATTTCAGCCTTTCTATCCCATCTGGGTCCGTCACAGCGCTGGTTGGCCCAAGTGGTTCTGGCAAATCAACAGTCATTTCCCTCCTGCTGAGGCTGTACGACCCCATTTCTGGTGAGTGGTTTACCACATGGTAGGTAGGGAGGGCTCTCCTCGGCCCTTTTACTCCTGTGTCCTGGGAGAGGATCTTATTAGGCCAAGACCTTGTAATGTGAGAGTTCTGAATGCCCAAGGGTTTGTTCCCAGTGAGGAAATCCCTTAAACAGAGATGTCGCCATTAGGGGTATGCCGGCTCATCCGGAAGCCCTGTCGTCAGGCATTTTGTATATTTCGTGTCTGACCTCTTCAAGTGCAGAATGACTTCCTGCATTTTGCCATTCATTCACCATGCCAGTGTTTCCTTCTGATGCCCCCCTCCTGGGAAGGGGTGGAGGAGGCTGCTCAGCAGCTACAAGAAGGTGCCTCATGTGGCGTAAGTCCCCCTCTGTGCCCACTACTGAGCTGGTGCAGGGCCCTGTGGGGCTCCCTGGAAGGCCTCTGCCTGCTTCTGCCCCTGAACTGCTCGGGGGGTTAGTGTGCAAACGGGTAATTTGGCAGTCAGTGATTCACTTCTGTGTGACTGCTCCACTGAAGCTATTTTGAGGTAAGAGAGATTTTCTTAATGGATTTTTCTCATTTTGCTTTTTATTTTATTTTTAATTGGATTATAGAATTTTTTTAGAGCAAAGAACACATTATTTTACCTCTTTTTTTAACTCCTTATCTTTTTTACTGAGAAATAATTTAAATATAACATTATCTTAGTTTCAGGTATACAACATAATGATTCGATATTTGCAGATATTGAGAAACGTTCACCACAGTATGTCACGTTAACATCCATCACCACACATAGTTACAAAGTTTATATCCTTGTTTATATCAGAGCCTGGAGTGGATATTCCATATGTATTGATTTAATTTTGGATTGAGAAAACAATGATGTTTCTCAGAAAGAAAACAACTGTTAGCAAAAATCAGATCATGAATTTAAAAAGAATATGTCTTGTGGTCTTTGTACCTCTGCTTTTTGGTTAAAACAATACAAGAGCTGGTTATGTGCTGGATAATTATTTGACTTGCAGGTCCTCAACCACGGAATAACCAGTTGTGTTAAAATGGGTGTTACTATACTGTTTGACTCCAGAGTCACTGTCTTGGTTCACTCTCTACTTGCTAGAAAATTCTGAGTGTAGAAAAATCCCAGTGAGAGGGATGCAAATCAGGTCCCAATATTGAGTCTGTAGTTTCTTCATCACAGTGAATACATCAAGGAGGAAAGAAATGACACACCAAGTCCTGTCTGTGTAGCCTGTAGGGCACTTGCACCTTTAAGTCAAAGACCTCAAGTTTTTGCCAGTTTATGAAAATGTACAACTGGCTTGTATAATTCCACACTGCTAATTGAGAAGAAATGGCATTTCTTATGTTAGTCACTTGTCATCGTCACCAAGCATTACTGAGTTCCCTCAGTGTGTAGAACTAATTCTGTTAGCTAAGGTCACAGTTATATCTGGTCATTTAAAAGCTCTGCTACACTATCAATCAGATTCTTGGTTACAGGTAACAGATTCTCCTCCACCTAAGTTTACGCAGGAAGGGATATTTTAATGAGTAATAAAAGACCTCAGAAATCACTGGCAGGGTTAAACTTCCAGGACACTTCCCAGAACTTCACTGCAGAATGATGCTAACATGATCAGGAAGCTGCTGAATTAGGCAGCCACTGTCACGGGTGCCATTTTCAGAACTGTGCCAACTCTGCCGGGGTTTGTGCCAGCAAGTGGACACCTCACAGCTTGCCCCTCTCCCACCTAACTTTCTGCTGACCAAAGCTTTGCACAGGCGCATCTTCTTGTGGAGCCTGAGTCACTCCAGGGAAGCTCTCCATAACCCCTGTGGGAAGAGGGGCTGCGTGGGTGAACTAGAGGGCTGGTTAGCTCACCACTGCAGGGAGAGTGGACTGATGGTCCAGAAAGTCCCTTTTAGCTCTGAAATTCTGTGAAATGTGTTGGTTTTAGATTCTGTTTGGAGATTTTGAGTATACTTTTATTCTTTAAAAAACTGAGTCTGGAGGATCTTCCCACCAGATCCTCTCTTTGTTTACATTAGTCATCAGCCCCATGACACTCAGTGCCTCTTTACTTTCCTCTCTCCAAGGAACTGTCAGTCTCGATGGCCATGATATCCGTGAGCTAAATCCAGTCTGGCTGAGATCCAAGATTGGGACAGTGAGTCAGGTAGGAGGAGAGTGCTCCATTTCCGTGTTACACTTTCTTTTAAAATTGCTTTTGTCATTTGTTTTGTTCTTGGTCTTGAACCTCTCAAAAGAGAAGGAATGGAAGTTTTCTAGATGTATTAAACTAATCTCACATGGTGAGTTGTTTAGGTGTGTAAATAGTACTGTTTCCTGAAGACCTTAAACACTTTAACCAGGTGAAGCATTGACTTTTTATCAAAAGCTGGAGACCGACATCGCTTTGTAATGCAGGTAGTCTAGAGGACGGGGAGAAAATGATATAACTTGTTAGCTTGTAATGACTCTTCCCTGGTTCCCATTGTCATTACCAGCCACAGTCTACTGTTTTACAAAATAGGTTTCAGGGACAAGCAAGCAAAGACTATGACAGGAGCCAGAGTCTCCTTGCAAAGAAGTTGCAGATTTCAAGGCAGAATGTCAATGTAATATGGTCACTTTGATGAGGCTGTTTTCAAAATAAGACCATTTGGAGCAGGGAAATTTTGACACAGCTGTTAATATTTTTATTACCAGGCTATGTGCACAGCAGACAAACCTGAACTCCCCTCATTTCTGAGCCTCTCCCTCTAATTAGCTTCCCCTCAGACGTAATTCTCTCCCAGATTCCACTGGGTGAGGGGCCAGCAGGGCAGTGATGGGGGTTGCTTGGTAGTGTAAGGATATCAGTGGTGCACATTATATAGGGATGGAGAAAAGAAGCTGGAAGTTTATTTGCTTTTTAGGACCATTTCACAGGGTTCTGTCAGATATCATGTTCGCATCTGGTTTGTGTCTATTTCAAAAAGTAATGGATAGACAAAACAGGTTAGCAAACACTTAATTATAAAATTAAAGATAAAGGGAAGGAAAACATTAAAAATAAATATAATTTCGTCATTTGAACCACAAACTCACAACACAAGATGGAATAATTTGTGACAACAACAACTTAGAAGGAGAAGAAGAAAGGGATGGAATTGGCTTAGACTAAGGAAATAAGAAGCTATCAAAAAATAGACTATCTCACCTACAAGATTTTTTTATACGGATGTCATGGTAACCACTAAATCAGAACAGAGACACAATGATAAATCAAGAGAAAATTGAGAAGACTATCATTGACAACTACTAAACTGAATTGGTAGTTCAAAATAGAGGGGACGAGAAACAAAGGAAATCAGAACAACCGGAAAACAAATGATAAAATGGCAGCATTAAGCCCTCAGACATCAATAATCACTCTAAATGTAAATGGATTGAATTCTCCAATCAAAATAGACAGAGTGGTGGGATGGATTAAAAAACAAGATCTGGGGCCAGCCCAGTGGCGCAGCAGTTAAGTTTTCACATTCTGCTTTGGCGGCCCGGGGTTCACCGGTTCAGATTCCAGGTGCGGACCCACACACTGCTTGTCAAGCCATGCTCAGGTGGCATCCCACATATAAAGTAGAGGAATATGGGCATAGATGTTAGCTCAGGGCCAATCTTCCTCAGCAAAAAGAGGAGGATTAGCAGCAGATGTTAGCTTAGGGCTAATCTTCCTAAAAAAAAGAAAAAGAAAAAAAAACAAGACCCAACACTATACTGCCTCCAGGAAACACATCTCAGCACTAAAGACAAGCACAGGCTCCAAGTGAAGGGAGGGAAGATGGATACTCCAAGCTAATGGGAAACAAAACAAAGCAGGTGATGCCATACTTATATTAGACAAAGCAGACTTCAAGATAAAAAAGGCAGTGAGAGACAAAGAAAGGCAGCATATAAGGATAAAATGGACACTCCACCAAGAGGACATAACACTTATGAATATATATATATACCTAACACAGGAGCACCAAAATATATAAAGCAACTATTAACAAACCTAAAAGGAGATATTAACAACAACACAATAATAGTAGGGAACCTTAACACTCCACTTACATCAATGGATAAATCATCCAGACAGAAAGTCAGCAAGGAAATAGTGGCATTAAATGGAAAACTTAGACCAGATGGGCTTAATAGATATACGTAGAACACTCCATCCAAAAATACCAGAATACACATTCTTCTCAAGTGCACATGGAACATTCTCAAGGATAGACCATATGTTAGGAAACAAGGCAAGCTTCAATAAATTTAAGAAGATTGAAATCATATCAAGCACCTTTTCTGACCATAATGCTATGAAACTAGAAATCAACTACAAGAAAAAATCTGGGAAAGTGACAAATATGTGGAGACTAAACAACATGCTACTGAACAACTAATGGATCATTGAAGAAATTAAAGGAGAAATAAAAAAATATCTGGAGACAAATGAAAATGAAAATACATAATACAACTCATATAGGATGCAGCAAAAGCTGCCCTAAGAGGGAAATTCATAGCAATACAGGCCCACCTTAACAAACAAGAAAAATCTCAAATAGCAGTCTTAAACTATACCTAACAGAATTAGAAAAAGAAGAACAAACAGAGCCCAAAGTCAGCAGAAGGAGGGAAATAATAAAAATCAGAGCATAAATAAATGAAGTTGAAACTAAGAAAAACAGTACAAAGGATAAGTGAAACAAACAGGTGGTTCTTTGAGAAGATAAACAAAATTGACAAGCTCTTAGCCAGACTTGCTAAGAAAAAAGAGAGAAAGCTCACATAAATAAAATTAGAAATGAAGGAAGAGAAATTAACAATGCATACTCAGAAATACAAAGGATTAAATGAGAATACTATGAAAAACTATATGCCCACAAATTGGACAATCCAAAAGAAATGGATAAATTCTTAGACTCATACAACCTCCCAAAACTGAATCAAGAATAGAGAATCTGAATAGACCAATCAATGTAAAGAGATTGAAACAGTAATCAAAAACCTCCCAAAAAGTAAAAGTCCAGGACCAGATGGCTTCTCTGGAGAATTCTACCAAACATTCAAAGAAGATTTAATACCTGTCCTTCTCAAACTGTTCCAAAAAGTTGAAGACGACTGAACAATTCCTAACACTTTTTTTTGTTTTTGAAGATCAGCCCTGAGCTAACATCTGCTGCCAATTCTCCTCTTTTTGCTGAGGAAGACTGGCTCTGAGCTAACATCCATGCCCATCTTCCTCTACTTTATATGTGGGATGCCTGCCACATCATGGCTTGCCAAGTGGTGGCATGTCCCCACCCGGAATCCAAACCAGTGAACCCCGGGCCACCAAAGCAGAACATGCGCACTTAACCACTGCACCACCGGGCCGGCCCCCTTCCTAACACATTTTATAAGGCCAACGCACTGTGATCCAAAAGCCAGACAAGAACAAAACAAAGAAGAAAAATTACAGGCTAACATCGCTCATGAACATAGATGCAAAAATCCCCAACAAAATATTGGCAAACCAAATACTGCAATACATTAAAAAGATCACACATCATGATTAGGTGGGATTTATGCCAGGGATGCAGGGATGAGTCAACATCTGCAAATCAATCAGTGTGATACACCACATTAACAAAATGATGAATAAAAACCACATGATAATCTCCATAGATGCAGAGAAAGCATTTGACAAGATCCAACACCCATTTTTTATAAAAACTCTTAATAAAATGAGGATAGGAGGAAAGTATCTCAACATAATAAAGGCCATATATGACAAACCCACAGCCAACATCGTACTCAACAGGGAAAAATAGAAAGCCATCCCTCTGAGAACAGGAACAAGACAAGGGTGCCCACTTTCACCTCTACTATTCGACATAGTACTGGAGGTTTTGGCCAGAGCAATTAGGCAAGAAAAAGAAATAAAAGAAATCCAGACAGGCAATGAAGAAGTGAAATGCTTGCCGTTTTCAGACAACATGATTTTATATATAGAAAACCGTAAAGAATCCATCAGAAAACTATTAGAAATAACCAGCAACTACAGCAAAGTTGCAGAGTACAATATCAACTTAGAAAAATCAGTGGCATTTCTATACTCTAATAACAAACTAACAGAAAGAGAAGTCAAGAATACAAAGCCATTTACAGTCACAACAAAAAGAATAAAATATCTAGGAATAAATTTAACCAAGGAGGTGAAAGAGCTATACAATGAAAACTTTAAGACATTATTGAAAGAAATTGATGATGACATAAAGAAATGGAAGGATACTCCATGCACATGGATCAGAAGGATAAATATCATTAAAATGTCCACAGTACCTAAAGCAATCTGCAGATTCAGTGCAATCCCATCAGAATCCCAGTGACATTCTTCATGGAAATAGAATAAAGAATCCTAAAATTCTTATGAGGCAAGAAAAGACTCTGAATAGCTAAAGCAATCCTGAGGAAAAAGAACAAAGCTGGAAGGCATCACAATCCCTGACTTCAAAACATACTACAAAGCTATAGTAATCAAAACAGCATGGTACTGGTACAGAAACAGACACACAGATCAATGGAACAGAACTGAAAGCCCAGAAATAAAACCACACATCTATGGACAGCTAATCTTCAACAGAGGAGCTAAGAACATACAAAGGAGAAAGGAAAGTCTCTTCAAGAAGTGGTGTTGGGAAAACTGGACAACCACATGCAAAAGAATGAAAGTAGACCATTATCTTTCACCATTCACAAAAAAGACTTGAAGTTAAGACCTGAAACCATAAAACTCCTTGAAGAAAATATAGGCAGTACACTCTTTGACATCAGTCTTAGAAGGATCTTTTTGAATACCGTGTCTACTCTGGCAAGGCAAACAAAAGCAAAATGAACAAATGGGATTTCATCAGACTAAAGAGCTTCTGCAAGGCAAAGGAAACCAGGATTAAAACAAAAATACAACCCACCAACTGGGAGAAAATATTTGCAAATAATATATACAACAAGGGGTTAATCTCCAAAATATATAAAGAACTCACATGACTCAACAACAACAAAAACAACCCAATCAAAAAATGGTCAGAAGATATTGACATTTTTCCAACAAAGATATACAGATGGCCAATAGACACTTGAAAAGATATTCAACATCACTAATCATCAAGGAAATACAAATGAAAACTACAGTAAGATGTCACCTTACACCTGTTAGAATGGCTATAATCACCAAGACAAAAAATAGCAAATGTTGGAGAGGATGTGGAGGACAGGGAACCCTCAAACACTGCTGGTGGGAATGCAGACTGATGCAGCCACTATGGAAAACAGTATGGAGATTCCTCAAAAAAGTACAAATTGAAATACCATATGAGCCAGCTATCTCACTACTGGGTATTTATCCAAAGAACTTGAAATCAACAATTCAAAGAGACTTATGCACCCCTATGTTTATTGCAGCATTATTCACAAAAGCCAAGACAAGGAAGCAACTCAAGTGCCCATCGACTGATGATTGGATAAAGAAGATGTGGTATAAATATACAATGGAATACTACTCAGCCATAAAAAAGACAAAATCGTCCCATTCACAACAACATGGTTGGAGCTTGAGGGTATCACGTTAAGTGAAATAAGCCAGACAGAGAAAGACAGACACCATATGATTTCACTCATATGTGGAAGATAAACTAACACACGGATAAAGAGAAAAGATTAGTGGTTACCAGCAGGGAAGGGAGCTGGGGGTGGGCATAAGGGATAGAGGGGCACTTTTATATGGTGACTGACAAATAATAATGTACAACTGAAATTTCACAACGTTATAAACTATTATGACTGCAATTTAAAAAAAAGAAAGTAATGGATAGAGATGGATTCCCCCTCGTCCTTAGTGGGAGGCAGGCAGGTGGAAAATGCAGATGGGCTCGGGTCTTCCAGTGCCTCTCAATTCCTCAGGGAGGGAACTGGCATTACAAAGTGCCTACTGTGCGCCAGGTGCTGTGTGGGTACCTGCTATGGGATCTTGTGTTCTGTAGTGTGGTGGGAACTACAGATTAGGAAATCAATCCTGTTCATGGTAAAATATGAATTTTTTAAAAGTCAGCTTAGTGAATTAATGGAGAATGAGGAATTAGAACCAAGAAAATGGTGTATGTTCTTTGGGAGCCGTTTAATAGTTTCTTAGATGTAAGAATGATACTAAGCTCCACTATATTTATTAGACGTGTTTGAAGTCTGTTTTGGAGTTTGTGATAAATATGTTTTATTTCCAATTTGTAGGAACCAATTTTGTTTTCTTGCTCAATTGCTGAGAACATCGCTTATGGTGCACATGACCCCTCTCTGGTGACTGCTGAGCAGGTAGAGAAAGTGGCTGATGCAGCCAACGCAGCTGCTTTCATCCGGAATTTCCCTCAGGGTTTCCACACTGTGGTCGGAGAAAAGGGTGTGCTCCTTTCAGGTACCTTTTTGTTACTATTTTGTAGCAAAAACTGTCTGTTCCAAAGAACTCTCCAAACATTTCATATGGCAGTATTAGTTTCTAGTTAGTCTCTTGTCTCTAGAGTCTATGAAATTAGCCTTCCCAGTTTCTAAAATCCCTTTTGTATGTGGACAGCTCCCAAGTTTTCTTCACTTTCCACCCCAAAGGTGTTCCCAAATTCCCACTGAGTGTCCCATTGAGTCGTACTCAGCCACAGCAGCTTTTTTCTCATCTGAAAAAAGATGTGTTTTGTAACTCTAGATTGTCAAGAATTGTAGAAAATGAGGCAGATGCAGGGTGGCAGCGTGATTTGTCCAGGGAGGCAAGGACTGTGATTCAGGAACAGACCTGAGATTGAAAGAGTTCTTTATTCCCCACTTTGACTTTCCATTTTAGACCAGGGGTGGGCAAACTTTTCCTATAAAGGGCCAGAGAGTATTTTAGGTTTTATGGGCTACACAAGGTCTCTATCACATATTGTTTGTTGTTGTTTTTTTAACAACCCCTTCAAGGTGTAAGAAGCACTCTTAGCTTGAGGGCCATGACAAACGGCCTGGTCCAGAGCAGCCCATGGTGTGGTTTGCCGTGCCCCCTACTAGATGAATGGAGGACCCACAGCAGAGGCACAGTCGCTGTTCCCTGTGACATCAGAGCACATCTAATGTGTTGTAGTGTGTTATGGGTGCTGCATGTTCAGGAGGGAAAGAGAAAACTTATTTTGTATTGCTTTAGAGTCCAGAGGTGGGACCAATGAGTAGAACTTAAAGGGGAATAAATTTTTGGTTAAATACAGATATTTTTTTCATTACAAATGTTGAAACATGCTCTCTTCCACGATGAGCTCTGTGTCGCTGGAAGTGTCTGAGCAGAGGATGTCAGAGCGAAGGCTGACAGGCTGGACTAGAGCAATAGTCCTTTCCAACTCTAAACTTTTTGCTTGAAGTTAGACCACAGAAAATTTAACACAAAAATGTTTGAGGTTTATTGTGTATCATTTTTTTTAAACTGTAGGCACTAGGTGAGAAGATGCTTTTGGTAGATTTGGAAAGTTGCAGGAGTAGAATCACACATTGCTGTGTAAAGGTGAACTGCTACCGCATCTCGGAAATGTGTCCTCGGGCAGAGGACCAGCTGATGCTGCCCATGCCAAAGTCCCTGAGCACTGAGGCGAGGGGCTGGGAGCCACTGTACTCTGTCCCACCTTCCCCCTTGGAACAGATTCCACGTGTCCTTCCCTCCACCAGGATTCTCATCCTCCTTTGCAGAGTGAAATAACCAAAGTTTCCATCCACACGCTGTCTAGCACAGATGCCCAGTGCACCATTGGCCCCAGGGACTCCTCAGAGCTGACCAGAGCCCTTGGCTGGCTGCTCTGCCCACTCCCCTCAGAGCACTCAGGCTCCCCCAGCGCTCTGGGAACTTCCGAGAGAAAGGACCTCCCTGCTTCCTTGCTGTGAGCACACTGTTGCATGTTTGAGGACAGCTTTTAGCAGCACCACACTTTTCAGCTGTAAATGAGGAACTTCTTTTAAGGTGTTTTTTAAAAAATTGTATTCCTTTTTCTCCCTAAAGCCCCCTGGTACATAGTTGTATATTCTTAGTTGTGGGTCCTTCTAGTTGTGGCATGTGGGACGCCGCCTCAGCGTGGCCTGATGAGCGGTGCCATATCCACGCCCAGGATCCGAACTGGCGAAACCCTGGGCCGCCACAGCGGAGCGCGCGAACTTAACCACTCGGCCACGGGGCCGGCCCCAGGAACTTCTTTTTAGATGAAATAATATAATATCTAGCAATTACCATTAATAAGTATGTCCAGCCAATAAAATCAACCAAAAAGCAGTGTTTTCATCACCAAAAATGGAATTGAGTTTTCTGAAAGTAAATAAGTTGGGAGGAGCGAGTCCGGAGTACTGCTGAGACTTTAGCAGTTTCAAGTCAGGAGTCGTGTTCCTGAGGAAGGTAGACAGGGGTGTGAGACAGAGGTGAGTCAGGGGGTTATCACAGACTTGCTGCTTACCTCTGTCTGTCCTGTCTACATTGCCCTCACTCTCACTCCCCAGTTTGCTCCCTTGCTTTTAGTAGAATTTGAGTTTTAAAAAGTGGGGGTTAGAGTGGCCTACTCTATTTGTTACCTCAGTTTCATGCATATACACAAACTACTCTTCGTGCCAGTTGTTCCCTGGGACAGGGCAAGGAAGAGCATAAGGTGGGAGTGGAAGGTATCAAGAGCAGTGTTCTGAGGTCAAGCAGTAGAACCACAATCCCAGCGTCACTGGTGCCCTTTGCTCCCATCCATTTCACGTATGTTCAGAAACTTCTAAACATCTTGAGTGTTTGGTTTCCTTGCTACATTGGTTATTCTGTTACGGGGGCGATATGTGTTGTGGTTAAAAACATAGCCCTTCACACTGTGTAGGGTCAGACCTCGGCTCTGCCACTTACCAACTGTGGGAGCTTGGACAGGTTACTTTGCATCTCAGCTTTTCATCTGTGTAAAGGGCATAGTTATAGCATCTACTTTACAGGATTTTGTTTGTTTGTTTGAGGAAGATTAGCCCTCAGCTAACTACTGCCAGTCCTCCTCTTTTTGCTGAGGAAGCCTGGCTCTGAGCTAACATCCGTGCCCATCTTCCTCTAGTTTGTACGTGGGACGCCTACCACAGCATGGCTGCTAAGCAGTGCCATGTCCGCACCCGGGATCCGAACCAGCGATCCCCGGGCTGCCGAGAAGCGGAACGTGCGAACTTAACCGCTGCGCCACTGGGCCGGCCCCTACTTTATAGGATTTTTTAAAGATTAAATGTGATAATACGTGTCATGCATTTAGAAAATACCTGGTACGTAGAAACTCCTCAGTAAATGTTAGCTGTGATAATTGATGGTATTAATTTTGAGGTCAATGAGGAGACAGAATATTTAAAAAACAGGTTTCTGTTATACCATCTATCCCAGCTATGACTAACTGGAAGAAGCTACCTTCAGATTGCCACGTGGCTTGTCAGAAAAGCCTATTAACAAGAATTTTTGTTAAGGCTCTCAATTAAAAAAAATATTGTCATTGTCAGGTGGGCAGAAACAGCGGATTGCAATTGCTCGTGCTCTGCTTAAGGTAAGCCTGAGGCCAGTTGGCTGGCTTTTTCTCTTATTGTTTTTGATTAGGGTCCTTGTAATTTTAATTTACTATTTTTCTTCTTCTTCCTTTTTTTGGAGGGGGATGGTAGATATATGGGTGACACTTCTGGTGAAAGATGAGTTGAGAGTTGCATTAAGTGCATGTTGTCCAAATTTAACAAGTATTTCTTGGGTCTTAGGAGCCCAGCACTGTGCTAGGGTTGTGAGAGGAGAAAAGTTTAACACATGGACATCCCATCAAGAAGCATATAGTCTTAATCAGTGAAACAGTGATTATATCAAAGTATCAAAGCAATAAGTATACTTACTTGTATAATTTGTAGTCAACTGCTAAACAGAATACTACAGACTTGAAATACTGACACAAGCCTCCTGAGGGGGAAAAGCCATTTCAGCTGAAACTCATAGACACTGGATTTTTTTAGGATTTGATGGGCTTCCCCTTTGTCATATAACTACTCTCAGATTTATAGGTGATTTTTTTAAAAACAGTTTTATTGAAGCAAAACTTACATACCATAAAATTCACCAGTTTTAAATGTACTTTTCAGTGACTTTCATAAATTTGCAGAGTTGTTCTTGACCATCACACAATCCAATTTTGGAATAATTCTATCACCCTAAAAAGATCCCTTGTACCCATTTGCAGTCTTTCCCCGTTCACACCCTGAGCCCACCACTGATCTACTTTCAAATGTCTGTCCAGATTTGCCCTTTCTGGACATTTCACATAAATGGAATCAGATAAGATGTGGCCTTTTGCATCTGGCCTTTTTCACTAGTGTGATGTCTGTGAGGTTCCTCCATGTTGAGGCCTATGTCAGTGCTTTTTCCTTTCTATTGCTGAGCAGTATTCCTTTGTATGGCTGCACCACAGTTTATTGTTCACCAGTTGATGAGCATTTGGGTTGTCTCCAGCCTGGGGCTATTGTGACTAGTGCTGCTCTGGGGGAATGACGTACAGGTTTTTGTGTTGACACGTGTTTCATTTCTTGTGGACAGATTCCTAGGCAAAGCTAGAATTTAATGTCTTATATACATCCACTTACTCTCATTTTTTCTGTTTTAAGTGATACTCCTAAATAAACTATAAGCAGGACCTTGAGAGTCTAGACTCTCTCTCACTCACTTTAGATCCCCACCTCACACTGTTAGTTGATTGGCCATCAGGATAAAACTACTATAAACAATATCCAGTTCAATGATTACTGTGATAATGGTTTAAAATCATCTCTAACTCTTCCATTTATGTGCTTATCTCAGACACTTACGAGTTTTTTTTCTTCTTTTATAGCAGCTTTATTGTGATATAATTCACATACTATATAATTCACTGACTTAAAGTGTACAATTCAGTGGGTTTTAGTGTGTTCAGAGTTGGGCATCCATCACCATAATCAATTTTAGAACATTTTCATCACCCCAAAAAGAGACCGTATACCCTTTAGCAGTCATGCACACACCCTTCCTTATTTGCCCATTGACTCCAGCCCCACTAATCTACCCTCTGTCTCTATAGATGTGCCTATTATGAACATATATAAATAGAGGCACACAATATGTGGCATTTTGTGTCTGGCTTCTCTCACTTAGCAGAATGTTTTCAAGGTTCATCATGTTGTATCATGTATCAGTACTTCATTTCTTCTTATTACTGAGAGTTTGTGTTTTTCTAATAAAATTATGTTTTATTTTTAATGTTTTTCCTTCCTCAGAATCCCAAAATTCTTCTACTAGATGAAGCAACCAGGTGAGGATATCTTAATACTATGTGTAATTGTATTAAACCAAATTCTTCCTTTACAGAAAACGTATTATTCTATACTTCAAAGTGATACAGCTGAAAAATACCTTTTTCACCCTTACACTCTAAAGTGACCGAGTCTGAATAAATAATGACATCTAGGAGGCAGCGGATGGGCTGAGTCATGAGTTGAGGGTCCTAGTTCCAATCCAGACACATTTATGATGACTCCTTAATCACTCTAATCAGCAGCTGTGCAGAATGCTGTTCTACTTACGTGTCGGTAGTTCTTTGGAAATCAAGGGTCCTGTGCTTCTTTTTTATAGTATCTTTATAATATAAAATGTATATAGTAGACACAACATGTTGTGATTTTGATCACGTAAAAGTTCACTGTGACTGAAGGGCTACTGTATGTGTAACAGGAAATACATGAGTATACAGTATGCATGGCATTGACATCTTTGCTTTCTCACATGGGTTTTCCTGTTTAAGTGCACTGGATGCTGAAAATGAGTACCTTGTACAAGAAGCTCTAGATCGACTAATGGAAGGAAGAACAGTGTTAATTATTGCCCATCGTTTGTCTACCATCAAGAATGCTAATATGGTGGCTGTTCTTGACCAAGGAAAAATTACTGAATGTGGGAAACATGAAGAACTGCTTTCAAAACCTGATGGAATATACAGAAAATTAATGAAGAAACAAAGTTTTATTTTAGCATAAAGAAGCAAGTCCTGGTAAACGGAATATGAAAGACTTTAAAGCGAAACAGCACTGCGGGAAAAAAACCTTAGAGACAGTATGAAATCTGTAAATCATACAAGTTATTTGAAATATGCCTGTTTTTTACAAAGTGTGTAAAATATTGTTTTGAGATGTACCTGTTCTCAAGACCTTTTTATTCAGAATTTTAATAATTGTAACTTTCTAAATGTCTACAGCACTGAAGTGATTTTCAGGTTTTGTACTTTCTTTTATCTTGGCACATTTTAATTAATATAGCATGGAACCTCATTTTTTTTTTTACCTGCTGTTATAGACTGAAGCTATTGTCAAATGACAACTTTTAAAAGGGAATTATAAATAAAAAGCCTAATTATTTTAGGCCAGTTTGCCAATCACTGTGTAATTCTCTTGGTAGTATTCTGCCTACTTGGGTCTGGTTTTACTAGCCAGTGTACCAGAAGAGGAAAACCTGACTTTTTTTTTCATCCTGCTAATCTCATGAGGCAAACCTCACTAGTATGTGAACAGAAATAGTTAACGTGACATGGCCAGAAGGGGGCATTTATATTCCCCATCTCCTGTGTCTTCAAAGGTGTGAAAGTTTAGGAAGGTGTTCCTCTGGGATGAGACTGTATCTGAAAGTGTGCAATTTTCAACATTTTGGCACATGAGAGACTGATGAGTTTTAAAAAGGGAAGAAGCCCCATCTTTTGAATAGGAAAACCACTATTTTCATTATTCACCTATTTGTTTCTATGAATACTTTGGGAAGCGAAGCATGAAATGCTAAGTATTATCAAAAAATGGTGGAAAAATGAATTTTACATTTAAGTTATCTAAAGGCATGTACTTTGAAAATTATCTTTAAAAATTTATAATTCTTAGCCAAATTTTGTAGCTTTTTATCAGGTAAATACTTTTGAAATTTCATTCAGTGAAGCTAAAATCCAAATAGTATAACTGTAATTTTCAACCTTAAAACATTTGAAGAAAGTTTAGAAGTTCTTGCTATTCTACAGAATATCAAGAAACCTTAAGAACTTGTCACTCTTCTGAAAAGAGGACAATAACACTTTTTCTCTTATTTATGGTTATAGTTTTATTCACCTAAATGTCTTAAAATTCCTAAAGTAATGCTGACAACCATTGGATTTGCCATATTTCATTTGTGCTGGTAACTTACTGTTGCCTCAAGAAAAAGTGCTTTTTCTACATTGATGATGCCAGAGCCTAAGAGGTAACCATGTTGATGTAATGAAAATGGAAGATTTCTCATGTACTAAGTATTCATTAGTTCCCTGATTGTACTGGAAAAAGAAACCACTATTCCATGATAAGCATGGAATATTTCATTCTACGTATGGGCACTTATTAATGAACAGAATGAATTCAGTGAATGAATGAACTCATTGTTCTTTGAATTGTAAACAGTACATCAATGACAATCATTTTAACAAGCTTTACTTGTATTCTTTATACAGTTTGCTATTATGGTGTGGTTCTCAGAAAGCAGGCAAAACACAATTACAAGGTTGGATCTGGGGGAAATCTCTTTGTGCCATAGAAGCATTTACAAAATTGGATTTGATCATTATGTTTTATTTTCTAATACAAGATGTTCAGTTGTGTCTTTAGGTAATATTTTATATCATGGATTAAAATTTATAATGAACTTCATCTGTGTCTGTCACTGCTGGTAAAACTTTTTACTACATTCAGTTTCTTACTAGAATTTGGCTATAGAGACTCAGGAATAAAGAAAAACATTACAAATATAACATTATAGAAATATTATATTATTATTATATATATATTATATTATATATATATTATACAAATATAACATCATTACAAATATAGAAAAGTAAGTAGTAATTATAAGTTCCGTGTCTTTCCTCCTTATCTAAGAGTGTTAATGCTCTTATTTGTTTGTTATTGATAAACACTGCATTTAGTTGCTTCAGTTCAGTAAATAAGTATCCCCTGCCCCACCATGGACAAGGAACTGTGCTGTGGAGTTGATGACAGATGAGTCAGGCGCAGTATCTGCCATCAAGGAGCTTCTAGTTTAGAAAGAAAGGTAAGGCAGATACAAATTAACTACAAGAAAATAGCTAAATATCACAGAGGTGTTGTTAATAACACTGTGTTTGCTACCACTTTTTTGTTTCCAGAGTGTTTCCATGTGTTGCCACGTTTGATACTTTGGCAATCCTATAATTTAAACAAATTCCTATCCCCATTTCACAGATGAGGAAAGCAGCATGGGGAAGTTGTAAGTTAATTCAACACTCATGCTGTATACCAGAAGATATTAGAGAAACAGCCAGGGGCTGGACGAGGGGGCCTTCTGAGCCATGCTGAAAGTCGGAGTTTTCATCCTACATGTGTGGAGAGCCATTGAAGGATATGTATGCTCATGTAAGCGATTTAGAAAATAAGCACAAAGGAAAATTTAAATCACCTGAAATCTACATGTGAAGATAAAATTTCACATTATGAGCTTAGCATTTTGTTGTCCACCTGCCCACGCTCATCTCCATGTGCAAGGTCTCCTGACCTTGGACCTGACTAGTTCCCAGGAAATAATCCCAAGTTAAACCATTACAAGCCAAACTCTTCTAAGTGCAGTTTTATAAAGTGGGGCTGCATTTTGGGAAATCCACTGTATTCCATAACAATGCCAAAGCGTGGGGGCCATCCCCATGGTCAAGCGGTTAAGTTCGTGTGCTCTGCTTTGGTGGCCCAGGGTTTCGCCGGTTCGGATCCCAGGCGCAGACATGGCACCGCTCATCAGGCCATGCTGAGGTGGCATCCCACACAGCACAACCAGAGGCACTCACAACTAGAATCTACAACTATGTACTGGGGGGCTTTGGGGAGAAGAAGAAGGGAAAAAAAAAAAGAAATTGGCAACAGATGTTAGTACAGGTGCCACTCTTAAAAAAAAAATTGCCAAAGCTGTTAGAAAATAAATGAAAATAAATAGAAATGTTACAGGACATTAAGTACATTAATGAAAGAAGTACATGAAAACTACATTGTAAATGTTCCTTTGGGGGTGTTTTTCTACATGTTTTTTTACATCTGAGGCATAGTCGAGTTTTCCTGGCAATCTCCATTCATTCAACTGATTCCATAAACATTTACTGAGCATCTTCTATTTTGTTAGGTCCTGTGTTTGGTGCTGGCTGTGCCTCCCTCATGAAGCTAGGGCAGGGGTCAGTGAACTGCACCGGCGGTCTGTTTTCTATGGCCTGAAAGCTGAGGAGATGGTTTTTACTGTTTTAAGTGGTTAAAAAAAGTTAAATATTTCATAACACATGAAAGTTATATGAAATTCCAATTTCAGTGTCCATAAATAGAGTTTTATTGGAACACAGCGACGCTCACTCATGAGCAAGTGCAGCAGAGCCTGTACAGCGCGCAAGCTGGAGATTCTTACCCTCTGGCCCTTGACTGAAACAGTCTGCAGATCCCAGAACTAGTGAAAACAATACGCGTCCTTCAGTGCTTGAAGGGCTTTTAAACTACGCTGAAATTGAGAGTTACCTCAAAACATTCCATTGCCGTTAGATGAGAATTAGATGAATGCCTTGAAAGTGATTGGGCATGGGTAGTTTCCATGCTGAGTTCTTCATTGTTCCCTTGCCTACCCACTTTAGTAATATTGTAATGACTGTGTTGCTGAGAATGGAATTCTAACAGTTCTACCACATCTGCAGGAAATAATTCTAGCTACTTTCCTAGTGTCAATTGCAGTGATTAGCCCCATGTAAATCAAAGTCTGGTCTTAATTGAAAAGGCTGTATTTTAGGAATGTTGTACAGAGGGAGGCATCTACAAGTTGAGCATCTCACACATATACATAGGTCTATACTTGTGAGGTATTTTTCTTTTTGATAAAACAAAAATGGACTTATATTGGATATACCACTTTTTAACCAACATTTTTTTGGTTTTTTTGGTGAGGAAGATTCACCCTGAGCTAACATCCATTGCCAATCCTCCTCTTTTTTTTTTTTTCAGGAAGATTAGCCCTGAGCTAACTGCCACCAGTCCTCCTCTTTTTGCTGAGGAAGCCTGGCCCTGAGCTAACATCTGTGCCCATCTTCCTCTACTTTATATGTGGAATGCCTACCACAGCATGGCTTGTCAAGGGGTGCCATGTCCACACCCAGGATCCGAACCAGTGAACCCTGGGCTGTTGAAGCAGACCATGTGAACTTAACCGCTGCGCCATGGGGCCGGCCCCTCCTCTCTTTTTTCCTTGAGGAAGATTGGTCCTGAGCTAACATTTGTGCCAATCTTCCTCTATTTTTTTGTATGCAGTATACCTCCACAGTGTGGCTGGTGAGTGGAGTAGGTCCATACCTGGGATCTGAACCCTCAAACCCGTGCTTTGGAAGCAGAGCACGTGGAACTTTAACCACTCAGCCACCTGGCTGGGCCCTGGTCATGTGTAGTCTTTGATCTAGTGCTAGTTCATGCCCTTCATACATTTCCATTTTTTCTATTGGAGTAGCTTGTTTCTCTTGATCTTTTTAAAGAGTACTATTTTATTAAAAATATTTTTTTCTTCAGCTTGTTTGCCTTTCTACTATGTTTGTGTTTTTTGACATCCACAAATGTAGTCATATCTATATTATCTAATTCTCACAAGTGGATACTATTCATAATTTAACAGGTGATTTGAAGAAAGTCCCATTTAATTCCAGTCTATACACTCTGTCAATTACTAGACCAGTGGTTGGTTCTCAAAATGTCCCCAGACAGCAGCATCAGCCACACCTGGGAAATACAAATGTTAGAAATGCAAATTCTCAAGCCTCAGCCCAGACCAACCAAGTCAGACACTCTGAGGGTGGGGCTCAGCAATCCAGTTTATCCCAAGGCCTCCAGATAATGCTGATGCAACCTTAAGTTTCATATCCATTGCACCACACTATCCTTTCTTCTAGGTTTCTAGTGTAAGTGACTACACTAGGTAAAATAAGGTAAAAAGATAAATAAGGATGTGCAGCTACTAGGAAAAGGTAGAACTCTGGGGAGTGGTAAAGAAGCACTTATACTGCCCCAAGGTGTATGTCCTGAATATCTTCTGCTCCACTTGACAGCTTCTCCACTATATATCCCAGGAGGCTGCCCGCCATGGACTGCACTAGTGGCCTCCTCCCTCGCACTCTGGTCTCCAGAGGTGGCTGGAGGCCAGGGAGGAGTGAGGTTGTGATACTTACATCCTCAGTCCCCTTCCTCCTGGGATGCCATGAGTTGGCTGCATCTCCTAACCCAAGGCCATGGATCTGGCAGGTGGCCCTTTATCTCAGATTCTGGTGACCCCTTCCTTTCTTGACTCATTTGTTGTTAGGAGCCTCAGGGCTCTACACTATCCCTAATATTCCTTTATTAAACTCTCTTTAACTACCCAGCTTGAGGGTGCTGTTTCCTCTAGGATCTTGTTTTATAGAGCCTACAAGTCCCTTCAAGTCCCCTCTTTTCCTAATTTCCTCTACTTTTAGTCATTTGCGGTTTGTTTGTTTGTAAAGTCCCTGGAATCCATCAAAATCTTTGCTGCTTCAGGACCTTTGCCTGAGGATCCTCTGCTTAAAACACTCTTCCTCCTATGCTTTGCCTGGATGACTGCTGCTCATGCTTCCTGTCTCAGTTTAAATGTCCTTTTCTCCCAGAGGCCTTCATAGATCTTCCTCCAAATTAAGTACCCGCAGTTATTCTCCATCATATACCCTGCTTTTGTCTTTCACAGTGCACATTTCAATTTGTAGTTTTATACTTATTTGTGTTCATTTGTTCAGTATCTGTCTTTCTCATTGGTCTGTGACCTCTATGAGGGTAAGGCCCATGTCTGCTTTGTTTACATTTATAAACCTTAGCACTTATCACACAGCCTGGCACATGGTAGGTACTGGATAAATCCATAATGAATGAATGATTCATAGTGCAGTCTACTCACCATCCTTCAATAGTCATTCCAGCTCCTGCAAACAGCAGCTTTTATAACTGGATGGTGGGCAAATCACTAGCCAGTGCAACAAAGCCCAAGAACAAATTTAGCCCACCAATACCCTCTCAGACACAACTACTCTCCATTTCTCATCTCACCCCCCTCCACCCAAGTAAGAATGAAACAAGGAGGAAATGCGCTGGCTATAAGACTCAAAGACAAGCTGCAAAGTTGTTATAAACCTAGGTGGGAGAAGGAGCAAAGCAGCTCATCTGTATAACCTTGGTGAGATGACTGCCCAGACGCTATTCATGTGCACAAAAGAATGGCTTCCCCGGGGAAATGTCAACAACTGATACCCACATTCTGGTCTCCCACATCTGGATATGCTAGTGTTTACTTAGCCATTCTCTTATTTCGACAGATACTTAATGAAAGTCTAATGAACCTGTTATGGTGTGGACAAAGGTAACAGCCACTGTGCCTGCTGTTAAGACCTTTAAAAGGAGCTATGTGAGAAAGAGTTATGAAAACAACTATTATGCAGGGTAAAAATATTATAAATAGCCTACACACAGGAGCACAGGGGACAAAGGATAAGGGACACCTAATCCTGTGGAAGGCTTCACTTAGAAGGCAGCACTGAAGTAAGGCTTGACGCATGAGGTAGATGCTTGTTAGGCAACAGGAGAGGGAGGGTGTTCCAGGAGAAAAGAACCATGTGGAAAGGCATTGGAGAGGGTTACAGGTTTATTCTTGGAATGTGGAGTGCAAGTAAGAAGTGGTGGAAGTAGAGTAAGGACAGGAAAGCCAGTCAGAATTAAGTCACAAAGGACCTTGCAGCGGGGCTTAGGAAATTACCTATGGGCAATGGTCAACCAGAGCATTTACAAGCCCAAGAGCAGCTTTGGGTTTGCCTTTGTTCATTATGTTGGCAGTGTGGAAGACCCAGTGAAGTGATTAGTCAGAGGCAAGGAGACAAAAAGAGAGGCTAAAGGCTAAGAAAAGAGGGAAAAGGTGAGTACCTGTACCAGGGCAGAGGCAGTGCCAATGTGAGATCTACTGGAGGCCCTCAGGAGCCACAGGTCCCGGGGTGCTACAGTGGAGGTAAGTGTGAGCAATGACTAGGATAGAGCTCCTCTTTTTGCCTTGGGCAATTGGCCAGTTTACCAGAAGTAGCAGGCCTAACGGGAACCATGAAATCAGCTTTTAACCAGTGGATCGTGGGGAGTGTGCAGGACACCCTGCCGATAAGGGCCTGGGGGTTTTGAGCGGGATCTGGGTTAGAGATTTCTGGTCACTGGCATGGGTGAGATCGCAGAGTTGAATGGGAAAACGACAAATCTAGAGAAGAACAAAAGTAACAATGCCTGTGAAACCAGTGTTACCTTTCCAGTTTTTCTCCCTTCTCAGATTGGACCAGGGAAAGAACACTTTTCATTTCCCAGAGGCTCAGGAGAGACCAGCGTGCAGACAGGCTTCGTCAGAGTTCAAACTGACGGAGGGCCAAGCCCACCCACCGGCGAGGGTAAGGGCACCCGTACCTCCAGTTCCACTTCGCTCGAAAATCCTGACTCCCGCCGCTCCGGGCCGGAAGTCCCCCGACAGCCCCTTCAACCGCTCAGCTTACTGCCTCTTCGCCCACGCCCCACGGCTGGGCGCTGCGCTTTGACGTAATCACCGCGCGCCCTTCCACCCTCATCCTCTGGTCGCCCAGACCACGCCCCGTGGCTCGGCGCGGCGCTTTGGCTTATTCGCCTCGCGGTCTCCCGCCCCGGGGTGTTCAAGCTGGGCGCGCGGACCGCGCTTCGGCCCTACGGCTGGAGCCCGCACGCTCCCTGTCGCTTTCCCTGCCATCATGTTCCCGGCCGTCTCCTCTCCGCGGACCCCGGGGCCCGGGGCCCGAAGAGGCCCGCTGGGCGGAGTAGGGCCGAGCTCCACGCCCCGGGCGACGAGCAGGAAGGGTCTGTCCATGGGGTCTGCAGTCAGCTCCCCGGTGCTTTTCTCGCCGGTCGGCCGGCGGAGCTCGCTGAGCTCTCGGTAAGTGATTGTCCCCGGTTGGGTCCGGCGATTCACAGGCTCTTGGGCCTCGGCGGACCTAATATGGTAGTGACTCCCGAAGCCCTCGGGACCGGGGGCGGCTGGGGGCAATGTCAAAATATTGGAAAATAGGCCTTCGCCACCCTTGCAGATTATTTCAGCTTCATTTTGACTAATTCATCAATTGAGTCTTCGCTTTGCACTTTTTATGGAATTACCTTTGTGTAGAGGTGAAGAACAAACTGGATTTGAATCAGTGGTTACCTGCCTCCCTCATACTACCCCTGTGATCTGATGTAAGTCACTCATGATGCTCTTCATCAGTGAAATGGCGATAATATCTGACCTGGGCCTGCTTGACTAAGGCCAAAGGAGTCAGTATGAAATGCCACGACGCAGACATAAAGTAATGGTGAGACTGAGGGCCTCCATCCCTGGAAAATCATTGTATAATATCTAACATACTAACTGCCATTGGTATCTCCTAATTGGTAATTATAAAGGGCTTTTAGCTACAAAATTTAACTTTGTAGCTAAATTAATAGGGAAAAGGCTTTCCATAAGCAGTGAGATAAGAATAGTTTTGTTACCAAATAAAAACGTGGCTCAGCAGTCCACATCACAAGTAGAATCATGGTCCACATCCTCCCTTTCATAAGTAATCTGGAACTTTAGAAGAAAGTTATAGTTTCTGAGTAGTTTCCTCTGAATTCATAGATCAAAAATGAATTTTTCCCCGCATGAGAACGGTAATATTGGGTCTTGAACTTACAGTTAAAATTTATGTATAAAATTCTATAATACTTTAAAGGAGAAATGATTTTTAAAGAATACACTATCCTTTTGCATTTTGAAAAGTGCTCTTCAAAGTATTCATCTTGTCAATGTTTTCTACTCCTTTGAGAAAAGACAGAATAAAAGTCATACTTTAATGGTTTTTTTTTAACCTCTTTTTACCTTCTGGTGATGATTTAAAGAAAACCCTTTGTTATAATACTCTGTCAGGAAACAAAGCTCCATACCACTCTCTATGTGCATCTTATCATTTAATCCTCATGATGAGAGATAAAATAACTTTTATACTGGTAACTTTACGGTACTTTTCTGAATGTTAAGATGAAGGTGAGAAGGAAATATAATTTCTACTGCTTTATCTGCTGTTGAAGACCAGGTAACAGCAGATACTCATGACCCTGTTTAATTTCTTGCTTGGTTATACAGATCTGGTACAGTCTTATAATCTAGAACTGATGGCAGCTTAAAAGTAATCTAACCTGAGCCAGCCCTGATGGCCTGGTGGTTAAAATTCGGCGCTTTTACCACTTTCATGGCCTGGGTTCGGTTCCCCTTGGCAGAACCACACTATACTGTGGCAGTGGCTCACATAGAAGAACTAGAAGGACTGGGGTTTTGGGGAGGGAAAAAAAAGAGGAAGATGAAAAATACATTTACTTACACAATATATGTGAGCCAGAGCTTTTTTTCACTGTTACAACTCACCTTTCTTCTTGTTTATCAAAGATCTCTTTATTGTGAAATATGTATACATAAAAATTAGGATAATGGAAAATTTTAAGTTATGAGTGAAGTAATATGATCTCTTCTCTTTAGAGGAACACCTACACGAGTATTCCCACACCACTCTGTAACTGAGTGTGTAAACTATGATGTAAAAACGTTTGGATCTTCACTTCCTGTTAAAATCATGGAAGCCCTAACATTGGCTGAAGGTGGGTATCCTTTTCCATTTGCCTCTGTTAGCAGTTCAAAATAAAGCCTAAGTCTAGCCTGGAGATTAAAACTTGTGCTTTCTGTGGCATACCTTCACCTAAATGGGGAGAAAGGTAACCTATTTGGTTTTTCACCATAATGGAGAAATTTAATAAATTTGAGAAGCAAAATGAGTTCATTCTAGCACAGTTAAATTAAATCTTTAATAGTTGTAAGTACTGCATATGCAAAACTCAGTCCAATTTAAAAAGGTAATTGAATATATGAAATTTAGCTTTTAAAAAAACCAAAAAATTAGTGCCTCACATTATTTGGTTTAATAATGCAGTAAAATCAAGTCTTAGCTCCATTTCTGAATCCTGTGTAGTATCCCAGGGACTGTATGCACAAATTAATGCTGTTATCAACGTGGTGTACCTTTAGAAGATTCTGTTGGCAGAGAATTAGAGTGGAAATTTGGAAGATACAGTCAGCAGAAGCTTCATAAAAATGACATTAAGGATGAGGGGTTGGGTGACGAAGAGCAAAGTTCAGAGCATCCTCAGTGATCTCCCTAAATCATTTTTATTAAGGATTCAATTCTAGATCTTTGTGATTTTTCTGTAACAATGTTTTTCAAATTGCAGATAGTAACTGAAGTCAGTTTAGTGGTTCATAACCAGCATTGGAAAAAAAGTGAAATAGAATGCAAAAATATCAGAATGGATCTCATATCATAATGTTAAGTAACTTTTGTTTGTTTTGTTTAAATTGTATGAATGCATCATGATGTAAAGTGTATTTCATGCTGTGAATGACAGTCAAAAAAGTTTAAAGTATTGCATTCTAGAAGAAGGCTTATTTTTCATCAACTTGAACTTGCCCATCTTGCCTGTAAGTCCTTGGGAGTTTCAGGGACACTTGTTTTCAGACAACTAAATTTCGCTAATCTCTGTCATGCATGTTCCTGTTTTAAATTTATATAATATATATTATATATAGATTTTTTCCCTCTAAAAATTTCAGCTTAAATTGCATTTAAACCTTTTATGTTAATAACAAATAGTACACAGCCTCAGAGGAGAGAGCCCCTAGAAATCAGGATGTGTGAACTGAAGAGGTGCGTAAACTTGAAGAACTCTGCCCACATGGAAACCTAGCAAGTGCTGTGTGTCCTCAAGGGTTTACCAGTAGAGGATTTGGACCTGCTGTATTGCTTTCAGGAAAAGAAAATACTGCATAGATATTTCAGTTCATCAAGAAGCCCACACTTAGCCTAGGAATGATTTGATATTTTAGTTTGTATATTACTGATGCCTTTTTTTCGCCCCTCTACCCTGCCTTTAAGCAAAGAGCAACGCTCAAATTAATTAAATTTCCTGGACTGTTAACACATTATAGAGGTTTACCACTAGTGCTTATGACAGCAATATACTAATTTAGTTTTGTCACCTAATATGGAATGCAACCATTTATGTCTCCATAAAATGAAGTAATTTTTCATACTTTCAAAGAGCTCTTATTTGAAAACCATGTTGTTTTGAAAGAACATGATTTTTCCTTGAAATGTTTTATATATTTAATGAGGGTTTATTGTTTGTGTTGCTTTATCAAAATAAAATTATGAATATTACTAAACATTATAGAAAGTAAGATCTTTTTATAACAAAAATTGAGAAATAGTAAACTTAAGCCCAAAATATACTTTTTTCCCTTTAGATATGTTTCTAAAAGTGTTTATCAAAGTTAAATAGATCTCTTGTTTTGGATATTAATAAATCTTGAATTATTTAAGAGTATTTTTTGCTGAGTAGTAATCTTTTTTGTGTGTGGTGATTACATTTTTTGGTGAAGAATGTGGCAGTAAAGATGATTTTGGTATGAGGAAATTTTTTTAAGTTTTTCTTATTTGTTCTTTGAGAATAATTATGCATCTCCTTTTCTTCTTTAGTTGATGATCAGCTGACTGTCCACATAGATGAAGGTGGATGGGCTTGTCTGGTCTGCAAAGAGAAACTCATTATTTGGAAGATTGCTCTGTCACCTATTACTAAGGTAATGGCTCTTCAGAGAGCTGGAAGGAGATAGAGGAGAGGGTTACCAATTGTCTCTTAATTTTTACCCTAAATTTTTAGAGCTGTTGGAGGATAGTAATCTGAATCTACTTCAGCATCAGGGATTTGCATTTTCATAGTGATACGACATACTGAGCATGCATACATATTTGTGTATTGGGAAAAAGTTTTCAGCTTTTTAATAATCTTAAACCAGATCCATGTTATTTATATTTAATAAAATTAGAGACATTAAAATTTTTGATGAATGTCATCCTAATCAGATGGCCTAATGAAGTCTAAGACTAAATGCCATCCACGTAAGCTGATGAACTGAGTTTATTTCTAAGAAAATAGGACTGTGTTTCACTGAATCTACAGGGAAAAAATAAATTGGGAAAAAATAATAAGAATTTTTACAATTGCTAGTTTAATTTTCAGTTGTCAGTATCTCACACAGGGATGTCTAGTAACTTATCCTCAGCAACCTCTCTCTGTCTGTTCCAGATCAGGCACACTCTCTTGCACCACTCACTACTCACTCGGCCATTGTTCCATTGGAACCTGGGACTCCTGCTTACATAAGCTCCTCATGTCTACTGGCTTCTGTACTGCTGTACTTCTGTACTGCTACTGCCTATAATATACTTGTGGTTAGGAGCATAGGTGAGGGAGAAGTCCTGGGGGCATCGTGAATTAGCAGAGGGAGCCTGATATTCGACTGAGTCTGAGAAATATTTTTCTAGGCAACTTGGTATAATTACTCTATAGTCATGCAGATTTTGAATATCAAATAAAAAGTCAAGACTGGGGCCAGCCTGGTGGCATAGTGGTTAAGTTTGCATTCTCTGATTCTGTAGCCTGGGGTTTGCGGGTTTGGATCCCAGGAGCAGACCTACACACTGCGTCAAGCCATGCTGTGGCGGCATCCCACATACAACATAGAGGAAGATTGGCACAGATGTTAGCTCAGGAACAATCTTCCTCACACATACAAAAAAAGTCAAGACTAGAATGGGAAAATTCCTTAGGAAGCCTACACACTTGTCTTAGTCTGGGAAGAGATTGGACTAGTTGATATTCAGGGTCTGGTCTAGCTCTTAAGTTTTCCTGATTCTATATCTCTTAAAATGTTTTGTTTTAAAATTACTGAAATCCATGATGAAAACATGATCAAAAAGATATGAGAAGAAAGAATGTTTATAGAATGGAATTTCCAGCAGTGAATCAGAATTTAAAATACACAGATAAAGGAAATAGTGAAGTTAGATGCATATTCAAAAATTGGATTTGAGGGGACTGGTCTGGTGGCATAGTGGTTAAGTTCAGTGTGCTCTGCTTCAGTGGCCTGGGTTCATGGGTTTGGATCCTGGGCCTGGACCTATACCACTCATCAAGCCATGCTGTGGCACCAACCCACATACAAAATAGAGGAAGATGGGCACAGATCTTAGCTCAGGGCCACTCTTCCTCAAGCAAAAAGAGGAAGATTTGCAACAGGTGTTAGCTTAGGGCCAATCTTCCTCACAGAAAAAGAAAAATTTGATGTGAAAGATTGTTTGTTTGGTTTGCTCTGTAGTTATCTGTTTGCAAAGAACTTCAGCTGCCACCTAGTGATTTCCACTGGAGTGCTGACTTGGTGGCTCTCTCTTACTCTGCTGCTTCAGGTGAAGCACCTTCTACTCAGGTAGGTGACTTAAAGCTTATTGAAATACATATTTTTTTAAATAAGGGAGTTCTAAAGTTGGAGGAATCATCAACCAAATTCTGAGATAGATCTATAAAGCTATAGGAATCAAGACACTGTGGTATTGCAAAGAGCTGGACACATAGGGCAGTGGAACTGAGTAAAGAGCACAGATAGAGACCCACACAAAGGTGGCCCTTTGATCTGACAGAGGTGCAAAAGCAATTCAGTAGAGTACGATTAGTCTTTTCAGTAAATGGTTTTGGAACCATTGGTCATCCTCATGCAAAAATAAATAAATAAATTTCCCCCTAAACTTCATACATTATACAAAGATTAACTCAAAGTGGATCATAGATCTAAATGTAAAACATAAAACTATAAAGCTTTTAGAAGAAAACAGGAGAAAATCATCATGACCTGGGGATAGGCAGAGCGTTCTTGGAAATCACTGAAGGCGTGATTCATAAAAGAAAAAAATGGATAAATTGGATTTCATTAAAATTAAAAACTTAGCTTTGCTAAAGACACTGGAAAATGAAGAGACAAGCCACAGACTGGAGAAAATATTTGTAAATCGTATATCCAACAAAGGACTTGTATCCAGAGCATAAAAAGAACTCTCAAAGCTTAATAAAACACCCAACCCAATTCAAAAGCAAAGCGTAGGACTTGAACAGACACTTTACCAAGGAGTATATAAGGATGTCAAATAAACACATGAAGAGATGTTCACATCATTAGCCATCAGGGAAATGCAAATTAAAACAACAGTGAGATACCACTACACACCTATTACAATGGCTAAAATAAAAAGCACTGACACTACCAAGTGCTAGCAAGGATGTGGAGCATACATTGCTGATGGGAATGCAAAATGGTACAGCTGCTTGATTTTCACTTTCTTAGAAAGTTAAAATATACTTACCGTATCACCCAACTATTCCATTCCTGGCTATTTACCTTAGAGAAATTAAAATTTATGTTCATGCAAAAAACAGTACATGAATATCATAGCAGCTTTATTTGTGATAGCTGACAGTAGAAACAACCCAAACATCCTTTATCAAGTGATTGGGTAAACAAACTGGTTCATCCATAGAATGGAACACTACTCAGCAGTAAAAAGGAATGAATTCCTGATACATGGAGCAACCTGGATGAATCTGAGAGTCATTATGCTAAGTGAGATAAGCCAGTGTCAAAGGTTACATGCTATATGATTTCATTTGACATTCTTGGAAAGTCAAAACTATAGTGATAGAAGAAGTGGTTGCCAGGAGTTAGGGTGGGGGAAGGGTATGGCTGTAAAGGGATGGCATTAGGGAGTTTTGGGGGCCAATGGAATTGTTCTGTATCCTTATTGTGGTGATAGTTACATGAATACTATACATGTGTTAAAATTTATAGAACTGTACCACAAAAGTCAGTTTTACTGTATGATAATCTTTCAAATATAAAAAAGGCATTTTTATTTCTGATTTTTGTTAAATAGTAAATTGCCCCAGTTTCTTTATATCAGTGTTATTAGACTCCCAGTTTTTGGGTCTTTCTTTTCTTGTGATTGCTGAGTGTTATGATTTTTTTCCAGGCTGTTGCTGTCATGGTTGCCACCAGAGAAGGATCCATCCGCTATTGGCCAAGCCTTGCTGGTGAAGACAGCTACACAGAGACTACTGTAGATTTGGGAGGTGATAAGACTTACAGTTTTCTAACAGCAGTGCAGGTATACAATGGATGTTCTTTTATGTTTATTAGAAAGGTGTGATTTGGCTTGGAAGTGGGATTTGAATGAGTAAAAATGTGGGGTTTTATACGGACCATACAGTCCAGGGAGGGATCAAAAAGAGACAAGAGAAGAATGTAAGCATCTTGGATTTGAACAGTTAGACAAAGGGAAGACCTTTTCATAGGACTCTAAAATAGCAATATTGGATAGTAACCTATGTTTCAGAAACATTTTAAGAGACTAACTTAGCTCTTCGACACTGAAGAATGGTTTGCTAATATATAATCTGCAGATTTACCCACGAAGTGGAATCTGATACTTGATTTGTTGAACCTGCAATACTGTGAAGCTGTAATTTAAAAATCAGAATTAAAAAAAACATGCAGCTAAAAAAAAACCGCAACGAAAGTTTTTCTGTGTAGAGTTAATAATGTTAAGTGAATGGATTTGTAAGTAAATTTGTTTTAATAAAAAGCACTTCCATTTTTTATTCTTTTAGATTTCTTTTAAGCTACAGATGATTTTTCTCTGTATCAAAAGCATTTTGTGTTAATTTTCTTTATCTTAGTGTTAGATGCTTAATTAATCTCACAATATTTGTTCACAGGGAGGAAGTTTTATTTTGTCCTCTTCGGGAAACCAGCTGATTCGGCTGATACCTGAAAGCTTAGGAAAGATTCATCAGCATATCGTGCCTCAGGGGCAAGGCATGCTTTCAGGAATTGGTCGGAAGGTTTCTTCTCTTTTGGGAATTTTATCTCCTAGTAGTGATCTCATAGTAAGTTGTTAAAATAACTTTGTTTTACATGCTTGTTTCTTAGTGAAATCAGTGAGTTGGAAGTTTCCTATGAAGTTGGTATAGCCTCTGTATGAACAGTAGTGTACATGATATAAAACTTTTGATCTTTCAGTGAAGCATATTTATTATAATGATCAAAGGAGTTCATGCTAACCCTCTCGCATACCCTGTAACATTAATATTCTTAAATCACATAGATTATCTTATAAGTACATTCCTTGAATTAAAACTGTCAGGTAAAATTTTAAATGTGTTGAGGGACTAATTTTGCTTTCTAGACTTAACCAAAAGGATGTTCTGCACTTGCATGACTCCAGCTATCTGTGTGGATGACTCAAATCTAGGTTTGTTGGCTGGGCTTTCACCTCCAGCTTGGCAGTAGTGAGGAGAGGAGGATGGGGATTAACATTTATGGAACATCTACCCTCTGCTCGGTGCTCCGTATTTGTTATCTCATGTAGTTATTATGATGACCTATAATATAGAAAGCTTTCTCTCCAATTTGCAGATGAGCAAATGGCCTCAGTGAGGCTAAGTAAACTGCCCAAGGTTACAGAACTACTCAATGGCAGATTAATGCCCAGGCTTGTTTGAATTGAAAGCATATCCTCTTTTTACTGTGCTGTTTCCCTCTTGTAGCTATCATCTGCTTCCTTGAATTATCTTTGAACCTAAAACTTAATAAATTTGTTAACAAATTTGCTAAAAACAAATTGATCATTTTCCCTCTTCTCTCCTGTTAACTATGCACTTAACCTACAAAACTTGTTTCTCTTTTGACCTGTTTCTGTTAATGGTACTGTCCCCTTTTTTGGTGACCCAGGTATAAAACCTTGATATTTTATTTTTGGTATCTTCCTCTCCTTCTGTAGGAAATAAGTTATTTACCAGGTACTGTAGGTTTGACTTCACGTCTCATTTCCATCCCCATCTTCTGCTTCCATTGTTATGCCCTAATCTACACTGTGGGTAAGTTTCCCCTAAGCTCTCATTGCCATTTCACTCACTGTTGGCCCCTTCTATCCTATTAGTGGCCAGAGTCACAGTGACAGGAGAAATGGGGACAATTAGGTTTTAACTCAAAACAATCTTATATACTCAGCTTAAAAACACACCTATACTTCATAAGCAAGTGTATACTTAAAAGGCAAAATAACACACACCATGTATACTAACTACAACCCTGCCAGATTCGTTTTCCTGTAACATAGCTCCTGTGTTCAAAAGCCATTGGTAATATCTCCCTTGCTTATTAGGTTTACAGACTCACATTCAAGACTTCTGTGTGTCTCTAATTTTTCATTTGAGCCTTATTTTTGTTTCTTTTTTAGTTATAATCTACATTTCACTTTAACAGGACTACTTCTTCTCTGAAGACCCTATAACTTTCCTACCTCAAAATCTGCTCTTCCCAGGCCTTCTGCCTTTATGCTTCTGCCTATGGAAATCCTACCTTGCTGTCAAAGTCTATTTCAAGATCACTCCTTCCTTTGAATCCTGGATGAAGAATTCTGATAGGATTACTATTCAAATAGTCATAAAATATATGAAATGTGAATTGCATAGAAAAATACTTCATTAAGATAGGAACTTAATAATCTATAAATTTGACTTTTTTTCTTTTCTCCATACAGCTTTCAGGTGTCCTTTGGGATAGAGAGAGATCAAGCTTTTATAGCCTGACAAGTTCAAACATCAGTAAATGGGAATTAGATGATTCTTCAGAAAAACAAGCACATAGTTGGGATATAAATAGAGCACTGAAGGAAAACATTACTGATGCTATTTGGGTAAGGAACAATAATAATCATCTCTAATTTATATCTATGGTTATATGAGAATGCTAATTTCTTTAGTTATTTTATTTATTAGAACACATTTTGGTATAATACACTAACAGTTTTTAGCTATCAGATAAACAGAAATGGGGTGTTGAATCTTTAGAAATATTGGAACTTCCTGATTTTCTTAATTTTTAAAATGCATACATATTCATTCAGTAAGTGAGCTACTGTGGATGAGGCGCTTTAATAGGTGTTGGGGATACAAAGGTGAAAAAAAATGATTCCTATATTCAAAGAGCTTCTGTTATTGGTATTTTCACATAGGGATCTGAAAGTAACTATGAAGCTATTAAAGAAGGAGTCAACATTCGGTATTTGGATTTGAAACAAAACTGGTAAGCAAGTAATTTGTGGTAAAAAATATAGGTGGTTGTTTGGAAAAATAATTGATGTTTATTATAAAGTGATGAGCAGTCTTGTTATCTGTTCTTCTAATGCTATCTTATACTATTACACCTTACTAAGTGGTTTCTGTTCTTTCTCTAGAGATGTAGTTCATTTGAGAACTTCTCAATCTTCAGCTGTTATGTCTTTACAGTAGTTGTCTGCCCTAGTTAGAGATGCAGCTTTTGTGCTCTCACAGCTGAACCTTCTTTTTCTTCGCTGCTAAGAGATGCCTTCCTCGCGGCTGTGGATGCTCCATCTTGTCATCTTTCTCCTCTCCTTGGAGATACTGAGCACAATTCTCCAGCCCTTTTTCTGTTGCTGAATGAGTTTTTAGTAAGCCTCTGTTCGTGGCTATATTGAGTAAAGGAAGGACGGGATGAGGTTTTGTCTTGGAAGTGCAATAGAACTCAATCATGGTTTGTATTCAGAGTGAATTTCCTCTTGTAAACAGTGCTCTAACTGATGCTTAAGATTCCAGGTTAGTGTGATAAAGCTAATTTACCGCATGTTATTATTTAGCTTTAACACCAAAGGTCATATGGAACTTAAAAACCATTTGTAACATGGTTTCTATGTGAAAGTTCATAATGGGTGCAAATATATGACTTGTATTCCTTCAAAACACAATTTACCAGGAGCTAATGACTATTTTTACGTGTTGTAGAGTAATTTAGTTTAGTAGAACAAATTCTACCTGTTTCTTGGAAGGATGTTGTGATTCTGCTGTATAATTTTTCTCTCTCAGGCTTTTGAGACTAGCAGTAGGATCCTTCTTTACAGTTCCTGAAAAACCTTATATAAACTATCAAAAAGGCAAAAGTAATAGTATGCATTTAATTTCCATAAACAGTGCAATTAAATACAGTTTACCTGTTTTAGTTTATCTTTACAGACTTTTAGAAATTTAGAGTTGCTGCTCGAGCACAGCCTAGAAGCTGTGGGCATATGATGTGGACATTTTTTCACATACATTTTTCTGAATGGAGACATGAGTTGAGAACAAAGAAGAGAAACATACTTAGGAATTGCTATACTGGGTCAGACCCAGCGTTGCTCTCCCCAGTGATGTAACACTAACAAGATTCTTGTGAGACACAGCTCTCCCCACCTTTTGTCCAAATTGTCCAGTTGTCACTCTCTTATATCCTTGAAATCTAATGACTCATACAGAGTGTTCCACGTCTGGATGGATTTCTTCTATTTAAGAATGGTGAGGGCCAGCCTGGTGGCATAGTGGTTAAGTTCGTGTGCTCCACTTCAGCGGCCTGGGGTTCATAGGTTCAGGTCCTAGGCATGGACCTAGACACTGCTCATCAAGCCATGCTGTGGCAGTGTCCCACATACAAAATAGAGGAATATTGGCACAGATGTTAGTTCAGGGTGAATCTTCCTCAAGCAGAAAGAGAAAGATTGGCAATGGATGTTGGCTCAGGGCCAGTCTTCCTCACACACACACACACACACACACACAAAATGATATTTGTCTTCCTGATGCTCATTGATACTCATTGATTTGTTGCTCATTTTGGCCAGAGCTGCTGCTTAGGCTTATATTTTCAGTCAACAGACCTATTAATTCTTTTACTAGATTATTACTGAGACAAAACTCAGCTTCATTTTAGTTGTAAAGTTTGGATTTTTTAAAATCTTAAATGTATTGCCTTGTATATACTCACATAAAAATTTGTCAAATCTTTACTGATTTGCAAAATTGTGGTTATCTTCCTATCATCCTTAATACCTAAAATAGCTTTATGTTTTTTCAGACATGAAGATTTTTTTACAAAGATGTGAAATAAAACTGGTTCTTGGACTACTCTCTAAGGGATCTTATTTATTAGATGTTTCTCCATGACTCCGTGGGCACCTCTTATTGCACAGTGATACAGTCTTTAGAGTAAGGGCAGTATAGAGTCTTACCACAGGTGTAACTAGCTGTACCTCCCTACTTATTATGGAGGGGAGACTCTTAAGACTGCATTTTCTAGGACCGAACTCAGTTCATTCTTATATGTAATGTTCTTGTACATCATCTCTTAGCTCTTTAGGTCACTGCCAGTATGTCACAAGTTTGGGCCATTATCCCTGGATTCCTTTCAAGAGTCCAAGTGAAAGTGATAAGGTTGGGGCGCTGGGGGAAGTGAACATTGGAGAAGGAAAATGAGAGCCGTGTTAGGATTACTTGATTTGAAGTGGCATGTAATTTAGTCACTAGCTTGGTTTCTTATTTTTTAGGTGTCATTAGAGGGTGCTTGCCACCCTGTTAATACTTCTGAGGCTTGAATACAAGTTGCTAATAATGCTGCTAAATGTTTTGGAAGGGTTGAGATCAGAGACCATTGAATTCTTTGTTGGGGGCAACAACTTTCATAGACTTAAGAGGAACACTTAGCTTTAAGGTGGAAAAAGGTTTATTTTCATGTATACAGCAGCTTGAAATTTCTGTAACTCATTGTTAAACTTAAAAACAAAATGTTTTTCCCCTGGACAAAAGTAAGCTTTAAAGAACAGATTAAGTCAAGGGTTGAAAATCTTTTCTGTGAAGGGCCCTAAAATAACTATTTTAGGCTTTCAGGGCTATGTGGTCTTTATTGCAACTACCCTACTCCACTCGTGGTAGCATGAAAGCATCCATAGATAATCCACATGCAAGTGGGCATGGCTACATTCCAGTAAAGCTTCATTTACAAAATTCACCTGACATGATTTGACTTGAAGGCTGTACTTTGCTAACCCCGCGTTAAATGATTTGTTGATCTTTTTCTCTTTAAATCAGATTTATTCAGGTATATTTTACATACAGTAAAATTCACTGTTTTTAGTGTGTAATTCTGTGAGTTTTGACAAATGTGTAGTCATTGAGTCATAACCATAGTCAAGATACAGAACAGTTCTATCACCCCCAAAATTCACTTGTGCCCCACCCCTCCCTCCACTTCTAGCCCCTGGCAACCATTGATGAGCTTTCTCTCCCAATAGTTTTGCCTTTTCCAGAATGCCATATAAATAGAATCATACAGTATAAAGCCTTTTGAGTCTGGCTTCTTTCACTTATCATAATGCATTTGATATTCATTTGGTAATTTCTTCCTTTTTACTCCATTATATAGATTTTATCGGGGTTTGTTTATCTATTCAGTAGTTGAAGGATTTCGTTGTTTCCAGTTTTAGGCAATTATGAATAAAGCCACTATAAGCATTTGTACACAGGTTTTTGTGTGAACATAAGTTATTTCTCTTGGGTAAATATCTAGGAGTGGGATTGCTAGATCATGTGGTAAGTGTGTGCTTAACTGTGTAAGAACCTGCCAAGCTATTTTCCAAAGAGGCTGTGGCTCTTTCTTTTTCAATGATTAGTGATGGGCTCCTGATTTTGGCAGCAGCATGGCACCCGGCAGACAATCCGTGTCTCATCTATTACTCTTTGGTAACAGTAGAAGATAATGGCAACCAAATGTCAGATGCAGTGACTGTGGAAGTCACTCAGTATAATCCCCCTTTTCAGGTAAGATTTCTATCTGTAAGTTAAATTACAAAGTGATAATAACATTGAGGGTTTTTTCCCCTAACCATTGCAGGGTCAAATTCTTTGAGAGATTCATCTGCAGGGCTTGGAACTATTTTAAAATAGCTAGTTTTTACACACTGCCTTTTATTTGCCCTCTCAGACTCATTCCTTTGCTCAGCCTTAGCTGAAGAGAAATGAGCGGAAGCAGCTGACAGAAGCAGTTTGTTTCTTCTACTCCAGCTCTATGAAGGGATTATCATTTCTATATTATTGAGTGAAAATAAAAATTGATGATAATTGCAGAGTGAAAAACAAGGAAGGAACTTGATAGGAATTGGGGTTTGGTTTTGAGCCCTATACATTACAGAAAATTCTCCTTTTTGCTCGAAGTGGGATATTTATAGGCAGCAGCCTTGTATACTTGTCAAAGTTCATGTAAATGATTAAAAGGCAAGCTCTCTCGTTTTAAGCTTCTTAATAGCAATTAAACATATTGTTCAATAACTGATATTCATGAGGAAAAACCTTAATAGCTGTAAATTCATTTCATTTAACTTTGTGTAGTATCTAATTAAACCCTATTCTTACTATGACTTTTTAAACTGACTATTGTAGGGAAATCTTTTAATTTGTTCCTTTATTCCAAAAAAAATAAACCTTATCATGTGTTCTGATTATGCAAGAAAAACATACTCAGTGTTAAAATTTTTTAGACAATGCAAAAGGGTATAAAGAAAACAATTCATGAATTAAAAAAAAATCGTGGAATCCCACTTTTAATGTTTTGTTGGTAAAATTGCTTCTTTAATAAGAAATAATATATCATTTTTAACACTTGCTAATTTTATCATTTAATTAGGTCTTATTTCTATTTCTGTTTCTGATTTTATATATGAATAAATTAACTCAATTTTCTTGTGCATGATATCTTGACAGTGAAGTAAGAACCTAAATGTTTATAAGGGATCATTTATAAAGTTTTTGCTAATTTTAAAATAAATAATATAATTAGCTAATCCTTTTATTTTCTTTCCCATGTTTGTTGTAGGCTTCTAGTTAAACTCTTATCACCATTGAAATGTTTTCAAAATTTGCTAATTATGTGCAGTTCAACAAAGGATTTCTCTAATTGCTCCTTATAAACTTATTCTGTTGTATTTTATAAATCATCTCATGGGTAGTGTTTAGGTTTTCACAAAGACAACCAGTGAATTATCATTTTATGAGTTTTATGAGATAGTATTTTACAAAAATGTGAATTATAAAATAATACAAGTATTTTTGTTTCACTTCTCCTTAACTGTAATCTTAAATTTAATTTTCAGTCTGAAGACTTGATTATGTGTCGGTTGATGGTCCCAAACTTTTCAAACCAGACTGCCTACCTATATACTGAAAGTGCTGTCTATGTGTGCTCCACGGGAACTGGGAAGTTTTCTCTTCCTCGGGAGAAAATTGTCTTTAATATACAAGGTACAATAGCAGCTTTAGAAAGCGTGATTATGAACTCCTTAGTCATTCTTAGTAGTTTTTGTTCTCTTTCCATAAATGTTGCTTCATAAATGATACCTCCAAGTGTTACGGAGACATTCAGTGCCACACTTGTAGTAGCTGAAATTACAACCTTGCTGAAAAACCAAGAGGGTAGTAGAACTCCCAGACTGTCACATTTATGGGCCAAAAATAGTAATGTTTTTCCCAGAAGAGGCCAAGAAGGAAAGAACTGACACTAAGAGAAATAATTGCTTATTCCTACTTAGTAAGAGTGACTTATTCTGACTTGATGTTCTTTAAATAAGTTTGTCCAGACGACTGGATAAGAAGAATCCCAGGTGCTAGACTCATGCAAGGGCGCTGGGGTAGGGGCGGATGGCCGAGGGAGCCAGCCAGGAGTGAAAAAAAGCCAAGCAGATAGTCTAGTCAGGATGTTTATCTCAAGGAATTGGGCAGAGGCAAAATCTAGGTGAGGCAGTGGGATGGAATCTAAATTTTTCTAGTCCCAGCACAAGAACCTTGACTGTGTGCGGGTAGGATGTTATTAAGGTGCTGAGCAAGCTTAGACTTTTTTCTTTTTCCTCAATGGCTCACTCAATAAGTTAAGACAGAATTGGGCAAGAGGACTTCATCAGATTGAAAAAGCTGTTATTCTGAGTTTTGCAGAATGAATAAGTTTTTTGGCTTACCATACTCATTGTTCTCTTGCAAGGCTAGTTTTTATTGTCCTAAAGCTGAAGGGCACAGAGCCTGCTACTTCAAATAGCAACAGATTCTTGACATCTGATCTGGGATTAAAAAGCTAAGTTCAAAGTAGGAGTAATATTGTAAAGGGAAAAAACATTCTTTGTGTATCAAGATGATTTTCTGCTTAGGGTGGTAGTTTTAGGAAGCATTTTTTTCTTATGTATACTTGATTGTGTATTTTTCTTTCTTTTAGGAGATAGTATTTTGGGAGCTGGTTCCTGTGGTGGTATTCCTATCCTTTTTTCTAGAAACAGTGGATTGGTGTCTATTACTTCAAGGGAAAATGTGTCTCTGTTAGCAGAAGACCTTGAAGATTCCCTAGCATCTTCAGTTGCTGGACCAAGCAATGAGGTAACGTGGTTCCGTAAGATTTTTAATTTCTTATCAGTATATTTCCCACAAATGTTTAAAAAAATCAGGCAGTTTTAAAAAAGTTGTGATGAAAACATTAGTTCCTTTATCTCCCTCATCCCCTTTGTTCTCTTTCCCAGAAGCAATGACTTTTAAGTCTTTTAGCTGTTTCTTTTGGTATTTTTCTCCATATTTCTAAGTAATATGCATATATTTCTGTCTCCTAATTTACCCATTTTGGACATCTATTGATTTCCTATTATAGAAGATGAGGATTTGAGGTAACTTATATTCCATTCTCTGCCTTTCTCATCCCAGTGAAATTTTTTTCCATTGTAATGGCAAGGTGAATATTGTTTATGGTTGACTGAGTCAAGTAGTGTACTGATTACATTTCCTTTATTATACAACTGCATGTGATTCTTGAAGTAACAGGCTAATTTTATATTTGCTTACTTTTCTTTAATATCTGACTTAATCTTCCAGCACCCTCCAGCAGCTCTGTAAATACCTTTCAGTATACTTTTCCTCATAGTCAAATCTCTAAAAACTCTACACCTACTGTCATTTTGAAAGTTTCCTTTCCATTGCCCTCAGATCTTCTCCGGACTTGTCCCTGCACCACACACGGGTTTGCCTCGTCTCCTCTCTGCTCCGCCAGTTCCCATTCCTACCTCTGGTTTCCATCTTCATGTGTTGTAGTTGGAATCACAGATGTTTGGGTGGTTTTGTTTCTTTTTCTTCTTGTTACTCTGGGGTGATTTTTGAGAGGGAGAGTGGTAAAAACTGTCAATTTTTTTCCTGTCATCTTAATACCCAAAATACCCTGATCCATAAGATTTTTGATAAAAATATTTTTTTACAGGAGACTAAAAATAATTAATACTGTTTGGGGTAATTTCCATTTGAATAGTGTATGAAATATGTAGACTTTCTGTAATTTAAAATTAAAATGATTTGGTACAATTTCAACAGAAAGTAACAATTTTTTTTACCTCTTTTGTTATCTTGTGGTTTTTGTAATACTGCTATGTGTTCTGAAGCTATCTTACAGTATTCCATTTCTTTTCAATCTTTCTACATCCTTGTTTAACCTTGAAATCAACCATTATGCTTGTGATGGGTTGTATAAGAGCAAACCTATAAAAAGATTGTGTTGGTTATCATGAAATCCCAAATAATTTTGTTCACACTAGAATCTCTGAATTTTCTGTACTTTTCTATAGGACTTTGGGTGGTCATTGGTACATTTGTCTTATTTCAGTAATTATCTTAAGTGCATAGACCATTGGTATAGAAGGTGGTAAACAGTTGTGTGTCTGTGTTGTTATTGTCCTAGGCAGGTCCAGTTTTTAGTCCAATAATTAAGAATATTTTGATACCTTAACTCCTAAATTATAGTTTCTTATTTTACAGAGTATGGTTTTTGAGACCTCTACAAAGAATGAAACCATAGCCCAGGAAGATAAAACCAGATTGCTAAAAGCTGCTTTTCTGAAATACTGCAGGTATAACAGGTTTTTAAAATTATGGCTTATTTTATGTCTGAGCACGCATTTTACTGACATATGCTACTTATTTGTTGACTGGTGGGAGAAAGTTGGAGAAATGATGCCATCAAGGAGAAACTGTTTTTCTGAGCTTTAGCACTTTAACAAATTGTTACTCTGAACTTGGTAGTCATAGGAGAGTTCCAGCTAGGCTAGGAAAAAACCATGATGTAACATACCCTCTCCATGTAATGAAAAGCTATGTACCTTTAAAAATGATGATCATGAACACAGCTTGCAAGCATCTTTTACGTAAAATGTTAAGGGAAATAAGTTGCATGCAAAGTTTTATTGGTGTTATAAAGGAATTAGTCTTGGCCTGTCACTTGGGTTTTGCTGTGTACAAAATCACCACAGAACTGGTGACATATTTACTACAGCTCATGATTCTGCTATCTGGCTGTTTGGGGCTGGGCCCAGGTGGCCATTTTACTGGTCTGGTCTGAGCTCACTCATTGGTCAGCTACCAGCTGTCCTGGCTAGACTTGCTCACATTTTAGGGGCTCTGGCTGGTCAACTCTATGTATTTCACGTGGCCTCTCCTCATCTAGCAGGCTACCCTGGCCTTGTTGACATAGCTCGGGATTCCAGAAGAGGCAGGAGAGAAAGCCTTGGTAACGAGTGCTCTTCGAGTCTCTACTTGGGTCACATTTGCTAGTCTCTACTTGGGTCACATTTGCTAATATCCCATTAGCCAGAGTGACAGGGGTGAGCCCCTAGTGGGAGGGTGCTCACAGGGAGTGTGCTAAAGGGAAGGAAATAATTATACTCAAGTCTGTCAGACTTGCTGACCTGATACTTCTGGTTTTAAGGTGAATTCGGTTATTTCAGTTTGTCCTAGACATGTATTCTGCATATCAGATATTCTGGTGGCTTCCTTAAAAGGTATAGTAAGTTCATATTTGAATAACACTCAGGGAAATTGGGATCCAGCCCTTGCTCTGCCCCTAGTTAACTGTGTGAGTCTTTGGACAGATTGCTTAACATTTCTGGAGTTCTGTTTCTTCTTTGTGAAGCGTTCAGTGGGGTGGCAGTTGGACTGTATGAAGGATTATTAGTTTCTCTAGCAGATCTTTGTTTTGAGGAAGTATTCAGGGTTTACTGCCTCCCCCAGTTCTCAGCTCATGATCCTGTAATCCCACCCCTAGTGGTATCTGATGCGTAGTGGCTCACTCTCACTGAAGAGTTAACAGTTAGTTAGACTCTACAGTGCTTTACAGTTTTAAAATTCTGTGCCGCCTTAGTGATCTACTGAGCTTAGTTTCTTGTCCAGAAGAGGGCACCATTGGACAAGTTTTTTGGTTCCGTTTTTAAATAGTATTCTTTTAATCTTGTTCTGTTGCGTGGTGTTCAGTCTTAACTGCCAAGATTTGGATTAAAATACTATGATTTTGTCTTGCACAGGTTTATCCTTTAATTAACAATTCTGTCACATTTGTGGCATCTCACAATTAAATAATAATGGTGCAAGTCACTCTGGTTATTGTATTAGTTTCATGTGGCTACTATAACAAATTACCACAAATTGGTTGGCTTAAAACAATGGAAATTTATTGTGTCACAGTGCTGGAGGCCAGAAGTTCAAAATCAAGGTGTCAGCAGTAGGCTCTAGGGAAGAATCTGTGCTTGCCTCTCTCCTAGCTTCTGGTGTAGCTGGCAATCATTGGCATTCCTTAGCTTGTGGATGCATCACTCCAGTTGTCTCCAGTGTCAGATGGCCTTCTTTCCTGTGTCTTTCTTCACATGTCCTTCTAATAATGATACCAGTCGTTGGATTTAGGGCCCACCGTAATCCAGTATAACCTCATCATGACTGGTCATATCTGCAGAAACCTTATTTCCAAGGTCACATTCTGAGGTTCTGGGTGGACATGGATTTTGTGGCGGACACTGTTCAACCCAGGATAGTCATTTCTAAATGTTTTACAGGGGAAGATTGCTAAGCATGAAAAGGGATCCCTGACCTTAAGTCCTGAGAGTATAGTAACCTTAGGAGCAGAGTCATTGGGCCTCTAGCACAGCCTGCCTTTGACTTATCCTGTTTAGCATGGTTGAAGTACTCTGAGGTTAAGTAGTCATTTCTAGGCTGGTGTCAGCCAATTGTCTTAAAGAATTAGACTCTTCACAAATGGAATTGTGGTACCTTTAAAGCAGGATTGCTCAGCCTCATCTCTATTGACATTTGAGGCCAGGTAATTTTTTGTTGTTGGGCTGTAAAGGATATTGCAGAGTGTTTAAGCAGCATCTCTGGCTTCTTCCCACTTGATGCCAGTAGCACCCTTCCCCTCAATTTGTGACAACCAGAATTATCTTCAGACGTTGCCAAATGCTACCTGAGCAGTGAAAATTGGTAGATAGCACCCTAAAGTGTTATTTAGCTTTTTGCTAAGGTAATACTATTTTTATAGCATGGTTTCTTTGAAATTAATTTCTGTATCATTTTGATTTTCATTTTACCTAACTCAATATAAATATAAAATTTTTGGTTCATGAGAGTTTTGAGAAACTTATTCTCTTGATTAAAATGGTTAATTATTGATTGATCTTGCCATAGTCAACTTTGAATTCCCATAACTTGTAGCTAGGTTTCCAGCTTCAACCCGGCCTTTAACACTTTTGGGCGGTTTTTCTGTTTCTTAAGTCAGCTCTATCTCCTGTTCCACCAAGAGACCGTTTCAACCCTTTTCTAATCTCCACTTTCTCATTTCTCTACCTCCTCTCCTGCAGTTAGCAGATGACTCAGCCTCCTATTTCACAGAGATAATAGAAGCCATCGGATAACAACTCTCTGTACTTACAGCTACAGACTTACCTGCACCCAGCTACTTTCCCTCTTTCCCTCCCTGTAAAGTAGACAGAAGTGTTCTTCCTAAGACTAATCTTTTTGTCTTTGTTTTGAATGCCACTGTTTCCTGCTTCCCTTGAGACTTTGCTCTTTCAGTTCTTCCTCTCATGTATCTTTGACCTTTCTTGTGCTGGCTCCTTCTCATCAGGTGTTAATCATTTTTAATTTGCCATTTTTAAAAAAGACCTATCTTTGACTGTCCATCTTTGAGGTGCCACACCTTTTGTTTGTTCCTGTTTACAGCTGAATTACCTGAAGAGATGTCTACATTTGCTATTGTCTGCCATATTTTTCTCTCTCTCCTCCCTATGTGATCTTTTTTCCTTCTTTAGCTTCATTTACTGAAGAAATACAGATCTACCATGCTCTGGGCCATTATATACAAATGGGGAATGTTCAAAAGCAGATGTGTATTCCACAGGCACCTCTGTTGCAACATATCCAAAACTGTACTTGTCTTTGCCAAAGCTGATGCTTTCCTTTCTATCCCCCGTTACAAGTCCTGGTAATCCGTTCAGTTGTTCAGAGCAAAAACGTGGGAATTGTCCTTATACATCAGATCCAACCAATTGCCAAAACTTACCTCATATACCTTTCTTTCTCAAACCTGTCTGCTTGTCTCCTTTCTCCACTGCAGCTACTGCTGGTGGAGACCACCACATTCTCTTGCCTGGATTTTTGCGATAACTTCCTAATTGGACTTATCTCCATCCCGTCTGATACCCCATCTCAGTATTGTGGTTAGAATGATCTTTTGGAAAAATAGAACAGATTATGACACGTCCTTCTTAGTGCCTTTCCACTGTCGTTAGGATTAAGTTTAGGCTCCATAACATGGTTTTTGTACTCTGTTCTTTAACTGGTGGTGTTTCTAAGAGATCTGCCCTGGAAGCTTTCTTCTCGCTCCTCTCCCTGGGAGATCTCATCCTCCCCCCTGGCTTCAGATCTCTCCTGAGAACTTACAGGAGTAGCTTGTGCTCTCTATACTACTGTTTGCCCCTCCCCATATTCACCCCAGCCTCACTGCACCTCTTCCTTAGCCAGCAGGCCTGCACTTAGCTACCTCTTTCTCCAGGAAGTTTTCCCTGCCCTTTGGATGGTTTTGGCTTCCCTCTGTGTGCTCTGTAGCCCTCTGTTCTTTCCCTGTCATAGTATGTGTAACTGCTTGTTTAAGTGTCTGACTCCTCATGACACTGTATACTTTGAGAAGTCTCGGACTGCTTTTTAATGTCTTGTTTGTCATTCTTTCTCCGGTGCCTAGCGTATTTATTATGTGTTCAACATGTATTTGTTGAATTAATGAATGCATGATAGCTGTCTCTCTTTTAAATAAATATTATTAAAAGCAGTTAACTTTTGGCTAAAATGTAGGACTTTAATGTCACAATTAACTTTTACATGGTGAGTTTTGAAAATGTTTTGCCTCCTTTAATATTTTTGTTTTCTAATTTTATTTCAGAAAAGATGTAGGTCATGCTCAGATGGTGGTTGATGAGCTGTTTTCCTCTCCCTCTGACTTGGATTCCGATCATGAACTGGACAGGGCTGTCACCCAAATCAGTGTGGACCTGGTGGATGACTACCCAGCCTCTGATCCACGATGGGCTGAGTCTGTCCCCGAGGGTGAGAGCATTCTAATTTTAATATTATGGAGTGATCTGTGTTGAGAACATTCTGGTTCTTTTATTAAAGTGTCTCTTGCAGCGTATTTTTTAGTTTCTGGAACAATTTAATATTAATTCAATATTTTTTAAAAGGTGGTAACTTTCCTTACAGTAGATTTTGAAAAGGGCTCAGAACAGATCTACATAATAGAATAGAAACTGAGGGAACACTGGATGCTCCTGGATCCTACTTGTTCTGTCTGAAGCAGATTAACTAACCCTACTTAGCTTTATCAACATTTATTTCTAAAAGGAAATTGGTGGCATAGGTAGGCATTTGGTACTTATTAGCCCCCACATTAAATAATTTTGGCATAATCACTGTATTTGGCTAATAGAAATTATACATTTCCCTGAGAGTGACAGTGAGCAAATCTGAGCATGTAGAAGTGGGGGTGTTGTCTTTCTGCCTGATGCTTTCCTGCCTGCCCTGGTGACTGTCCTCCTTACACTTCCACCACAGCCTTAGGGGCACTCTGGGGGTTCCCAAGTACTCTATGAAACTGTCTCAAACATCCATTTCTCTCCCTCATTTTCTTCTTAGCAAGTTTGCTAATCTCATTAGAGATGTAGGGAAGAAAACATCAGTGCTTACCTTCTTTCTTTGATTGTTTCTTTTGAGCTGTCAAGCTTAGAATCATATAAATGATTAAACTAATAATGACATATTTTGTGTTTTGAATAAACACAGTATGAATTGTATCAAACCCCCAAAATTTCCCTCTGAAGTTTTTAAACTCTTGGGTACTGTTATAAATAATTGCATTGAAAGGTTGGTACTTTCCTTTTGTATAGAATTTTCTTAACTTTTTATTTTAAAAACAGTAATTATTGTAAAGCCAGTACGTTGTATGTTTAAGTTTTGTTATTGTGTTTCAACAGAAGCACCTGGGTTTAGCAATACATCACTGATTATTCTTCATCAGCTAGAAGACAAGATGAAAGCCCATTCTTTCCTCATGGACTTTATCCACCAAGTAAGCATCCCAGCTACAGTGAGCAGGGTTGGCCAGGGCACCTGGCTTTGCTGTGCCTTTTGTCAGCTCCCTCCAGGGCACTGGGAGAGCCTTTCTTTCTTATTCTGAGGTGTGGCATTAGGTGGGCCATGACTAGTGATTTCCATTTTCTGCACTGACTTGAAAGTAAATGATTCTAGGGCTGTGTGGAGCCCTGTTACTCCAAGTATAAAAGCTGCATTGGAAATAAGATTAAAAGAAAAAAATAGTGTATTTCAGCAGAAATGCTCTTTCAGCTTCTCTTGTAACATGCTGTGATACTCTCTTTTTCATTCAGATTTCCTGTGCTTTTTGTGTAAAACTTTTTCATGAGTTAATTTTATATTATTAGAGATGATGACAGATTTTTATGTGTAGATTTTTAATTTTGATGTGCCATTAGAATCAAATCCTCATTTAAAGTATTCTTTTTTTAAAGAGGTATCCCCATTTATATAGAGCCTAAAATTAGAAAATGTTTTTGCTGCTAGACAGAATCGTTACCCACAATCACCCATTCTTGCCTTGTCGATCAGTTTGCTCCCAAGCACATTATATACCCAAATGAATTAATTTAATCCTGTTTGTGCTTATTTTTTCTACAATCAGTAATGCCTTCAAATTAAAGAGATTCTAGTCAATGCTGCGTAATAGAACTTTCTCTGGTGATAAGAATGTTCTACGTCTGTGTTGTCCAGTACAGTAGTCGCTAGTCACATGTGGCCGCTGAGCACTGGAAATGTGGCTGGCGCAGATGAGGAAATAATTTTTTTTTTATTTACTTTTAATTAACTTAAATTTAAACCACCACTTTGGTGGATAGTGGCTACCTTACCGGACAGTGCGTTTCTACATGATTACAGAAATGCCTTTTTTGTGTGTGTGAAAAAGATTTGCACCAAGCAAAGAAATGTGCCAGTCTTCCTCTCCTTTGTATATGGGTTGCCTCTCCAGCATGCAGTGGAGTAGGTCTGCACCCAGGATCGGAACCTGTGAACCTGGGCCCTGAAGCAGAGCACCGGAGCTTTAACCACTTGGCCACGGGGCTGGCCTCTCCAGAAATACCTTGCTTCTACTTCTACATTCTGCTTCAATTTTAATGCATAGTTTAGCTCCTGTCTACTCCTGTTGTCTTGGCAAGAGAACTTCAATCATTCATCAAGTCTCTTTTTATTAGTGCTCTAGGTAGGCTGTAGATTAATGGGGGAAAAACATAGCATTTTCTCCTGATTTAGTTGTTTAATTAGTCAGATTTATCAGTTAACTATTAATACGGTAAAAAACCACCCCAGAATGTGGTGCATTAAAACAATTCTGTGGGTTAGCTGAGCAGTTCTTCTGCTGGTTTCACCTGGGACTGCTCTTTGCACTACATTTAGGGTGGGCTGAGTTGGAAGGTCCCCAAGTTTCTCTTGCCGCACTGGCAGTTGGTGCTGGCTGTCAGCTGGGGCCTCTTGGTTCTCCTGTACTTAGTCTCTCCTCTTCCTTTAGGCTGGACTGGCTTCCTGTGGTCTCAGGGCAGTACTCCAGGGGGATGAACTTAGAAGCTGTAGACTTCTTAAGGTCTCACCTCATTAAGATGTCACATAATGTTGCTTCCACCGAAGTGACATTGGTCAGAGCAAGTCACAAGCCCAGTCCAGATGAGAAATTCATTCTGCCACTTGATGGGAGGAGTGGCAAAGTCACATTGCAGAATGGTGTGCATACTGGGATGGGAGGAGTGTCTGACCCTAAAATGCCACACTGAGGACGCATTAATATTTGGAGGTGGGAGAGCCATAGAACATGAGCAGTTACAGCGTCTCTTGGCAGAGCCTCCCTGGGCTTCACAGACGCTAATGGAGTCACATAGCTGTTGGTAGCAGTGTCCATTGCAAGGTAATGTCTAGCTAGATCTAAAAATTCCATTCTGGCTATGCCTTTATATTTCCTTCAATTTTTAGAGCTTATTTCACTGAAGAATTTACATTAATAATCAGGGAAAAATGTATAACTAGATACTTGTATTTAAGGAAATAATTCTGAATGTAAGGCTCATCTCCTCCTCAAGCCAAACTTAGCACCAGCAAGGCCATGGCTTCCTTCCAAGGCGGTGGGAAGTAGCATCAGTGCCTCAGGACAGTGTCTTTGCCTTTAGTTTTCTGGTGTTAAGGGAAGCCTGTGTCCTCACACGTAGTATGGAAAAGCAGAAGCAAAGAGTTAATGTGATCCTCTTTATTATTATCTTCTTTATTATTGTTAGAGTAATGTTAATATGTAGTTATTGCCCCACTGGCAGTGCTGCAACACCGAGGCAAATAAAAGCAGGCAGTGGGGAGGCCCTCACGTAAAAATTGCACTTGCAGTATTTGTGAGGGAACTGGGAGGTGAATTCAAATCAGGGAAGACTATGCAACACTTACTTTAAAATAACCAGGTGAACAGATTGAATAAATTAAGACAGATTGATTCAGTGAAATCTTCCACGATCATTAAAAATAATGAATATCTAAATGTGTTGTGAAAAAATAAGATGCTATCAAAACAAGGTACAGAATAATATATATAGTATGACTCCTTTTGTGTTTTAAAAAAGATATCTCCTAGTATAAATACCATAAAAGCATATAAAGATATGAAGGAAACTTACTGTAGGGAGACGAGTGGGCTGGGGACTAGGAACTTTTACCTCTCTGTGCTATTAAATTTTCTAACTGTGCACATTTACTATTCATGCCAGTGGGAATTCTCTGGGGATTTGGATTATGAACACTAAGATAGATGATGCAAAGGATTAGAGACTCTCTCGCCCTCCCCGTGGCTTTAGGGTTCTGGAAATCAGTTGTTGAAGTGGGGACTGCTCAGTTTCTAGTTCCCAAAGATCTGGAATCTAGGGGAGTTCATTGATGTAGAAAAGGGCAGTTTTACCATTTTGATAACCATAAACAATAATTTGAGGAATAAGGTAGGTAGAGACGACAGTACTGGACAGAACCTCTGGAGTGATTGAAATCTTAGAACAGGGATATTGATACTTTCTTACAGGTGTTAATGGCCCTGGTTGAGTTGTGTGTGTGAGAAACAGCCAAAAGGAGAGACAGCTATAGGTACTTTTCTCCGGGAGAGCTAGGGCAAGTGGCTCTGTACCCATGTGCTTCTGGTGAAAATATGACTGCTTATTCTTTTGTATGTTACTGTAAATGCTTTCTAAGAATGTGTATTGTCTTTTCACAAGGTTGGTTTATTTGGACGTCTGGGCACTTTTCCAGTAAGAGGGATGCCGATGGCAACTCGACTGTTGCTCTGCGAGCATGCTGAAAAGTTGTCAGCTGCTATTGTTCTCAAGAACCACCACTCCCGGCTTTCTGAGCTGGTGAACACAGCAATATTGATTGCTTTAAATAAGAGGGACTGTGAAATTCCATCCAACCTGACCCCCGCAGATGTCTTTTTTAGAGAGGTAAGATGAGTGTTCTTTCTTCCCTTAATGTGGCTTCTTAGAGCTGTGCCATTTACTGATCATGTCCCAAGCAGGGAAAAGATTGAGGACAAAGGATCTTGTTGAAATTTTAAATTGGACTTGATATTTTTGGGGTAAATTATCCAGAGTATCACGTTTCTTGCTTTTCCTATAAATTAAAGCTTGCAGAATTGACTAGGAAGTTCTCCCTGTTGCGTGCTGGGTGTTTTCCTTTTGTCTCTTCAAATCCACTCTTGACTGTGCCCCAGGAAGGCATCATCATCAGTGAGCTCCCTTGCCCTCTGGCTTCCTGTTTGGTTTGTTGAAGGTTAGGCATCAGGTCAGAGGATGGAGGGGTTATTCCCCTGGCTTCCTTCCTTGCCTTCTTCTATTGCAGTTTGCTGTGTCCTCTGTCAGAGAACGTGGCTCCTATCTGGCTGCTCTCTCCACATTGCCGGTGACTGTTCCCTCCCAGTGCCTCTTCAGGCCTGCAGGGTGACTCCCCCTGTCACTAGCCCTGGATGCTGCACCATCCCTTGTTGGTCCCCTGAGTCCTGCCCACAATTTTGTGAACAGTCCCTTCACTGAACTCTCCTCAGCTACCTGCTGGGATCCTGCTATACACCTCACTTTTAAAATCAGATTTGTTTTCAGAGGAAAAGAAAAACCTGCTATAAACTTTGGAGGGAGAAAAGATTAAGATGCTAACCAGCTCTTGTACTTGTGTAATGCCTCACAGTCTTTTGAAGTGGCAGAGGAGACTTCACTCTCTTCCTTTAAAGATGTCGACACTAAGATTCAGGCTGATTGTCTTAACTGAGACTACGGATCCTGGTTCTGAGCCAGTCTGAAGTGCACAATTTCAAGCATGCTAGTAGGTTGCTTCTGGCGTTTATAGTCCTTAACTAGGACTGTCTCTTCTCGCTTTGTGGCATTATCTAATTTTAGAAACAGTGCTAGCTCTTCCCCAAGCTCTGTGAAATTTGGAATTGTTTTTTGCATTTGGGGAACTTTTAACTATTTAGTGCCTCTAATTTTATTTCCTTCCTCCTACACTCTAGCTACAATCTAGCATCTAACAGGCTATGCCTAGAAATCTCTTTTTTTCTTAATATTTGATGTATTATAACCTAAAAATAATTTAAGACACTGAACTACTTTCAGGTTTTCTGTTGATTCCAGAAATTTATTCAGTTAGAAGAATGCCTTGATTTTATATAATTGGCTTTTTCTTCTAGGGACTAAGGCAAAGCATTTTTTTGTTTTATTTTGTTTTAATCTAGGAAATATGCCTGCAATCTGAATGAAAGAAAAATAATTCACCTTAAATTTTATGATTTAACCAAACTGTTGTAGTTTTTGTGTCCTTTTTGTCTTTATGGCAAAACAAAGATTTTTTGTTTTGTTTTGTTTTGTTTTGTTTTTTTTGGAGGAAGATTAGCCCTCAGCTAACTACTGCCAGTCCTCCTCTTTTTGCTGAGGAAGCCTGGCTCTGAGCTAACATCCGTGCCCATCTTCCTCTAATTTATACATGGGACACCTACCACAGCATGGCTGCCAAGCAGTGCCATGTCCGCACCTGGGATCCAAACCAGCGAACCCCGGGCCGCCGAGAAGTGGAACGTGCAAACTTAACCGCTTGCGCCACCGGGCCGGCCCCAGATTTTTTTTTTTTTTTTTTTTAATTACTAATGACAAATCATTTTGAGAGAATTGAGCAAGAGTCTGGTTCCTGTTTCTGCATTTGGATCAAAGTGCAAAGCATACTATTTAATTCAGTGTATGTACGTTTTTCAATTAACTGAAAAAAAATAGAAGAGTCTGGAAATTACTAGTTGGATACATAATTTGTGAATAGTCTCTTAAGAGTATGATAGAACAAAACTAAAAATGTGATTGGTTCCTCAAAAGAATGCTTCATATGAAAAGGGGTAATATTTAAAGAGTGTTTAATCACTATTTGTCTTAATTTCTTATGACTTTTACTGGTCTTAAGCTTCCTTTGGGTGTAGCTCTAAAGGTCCTCCCACATGGCATAATCATAATAAAAAGAGCTGGAAAGAAGAAATGCGTGAATATAATAAAAATATATACACGAATAATCTTTCTTTCTCTTTACCTGTCCATCCGCGTGGAGTGGCAAATTGCATTACCAACAGGTATTAGCATTTTAAGAGAAGAGCTGGTTAATGCAAATCAGTCTCTGATTGGTAGGCTATATAGGGGAGATGTGATCTGGCAGTCCTGACAGAAAGTAAAATAATACAGAACCATGGAGCCGGCCCGGTGGTGCAGCTGTTAAGTGCACACGTTACCCTTTGGTGGCCCAGGGTTCGCCGGTTCGGGTCCCAAGTGCAGACATGGCACCGCTTGGCAAGCCATGCTGTGGCAGGTGTCCCAAATATAAAGTAGAGGAAGATGGTCATGGATGTTGGCTCAGGGCCAGTCTTCCTCAGCAAAAAGAGGAGGATTGGCAGCAGATGTTAGCTCAGGGCTAATCTTCCTCAAAATAAAATAATACAGAACCTGCTTGAGGGTGCACTCTCTGCCTTGTTTCCAGTCTGGGCAGTAGCCCAGCACTTGCTAGGGCTCTGCAAAGCAGACTCACTTGCTTAAGGAGAAGACTATGTTGGTACAGCATATAAGCAATACTTAAAACCCCTGAATTTGTAACTCATGATAAGGGTGTTTAGTGAGTGTTTTAGCATTTTATTTGCTTTTATATTAATTTCTGCCTTTTATGTCATATTTGTTTTATCTTTTTCATGTTAACAGTATAAAAAATTCTTACATTTAGTCTTACAAACTAAATGTGCCAAAGGTTTCTTGCTAGGGCAGTTAGGCTGCCTTTGACTAACATCAGAAATACAAAAGGAATACAGGATGGTTTTGTTTGGGCCACGTTTTGCATGTGTATATGTCTTATTCCTTTAACTAGTTTGTAAGCTCCTTGAGGGCAGCTAATCTGATTTCTGTTTCTTCTTATTTCTGAGTGTCCAATGCTATGCAAACTTTAAATGCTAAGTAAATATCCACTTAATAAATAAAAGGGGAAAAGCTTAACCATGGGCTGAAACTGGAAACAAGTGTTTCAATGCTTAAGAATATTTTGTCACCATTACCTTTATGTGTTAGTGACAAAAAAAATAGGAAAGAACAGTTAGAAGTGACAGTTATTTTTTATATAGCTACTGCTATTCTATAAACATTTCTCTTGTGTCTAAAGAAGAGGAATTCCTCAAAGAGAGAGATTAGCAAGTTAGTTAGTTTGGGTCTTTATTTTAATCTATTAGTTCATTAGTTTAATTCATTAGTTTGGGGTCTTACATGGTAATGTGATGTCATTTGTAACCTAGTACTATTTAAAGGTCACATTGAGCACTAATAACTATAATAAACAAATATTTCAATTACTTGATACTTAAATAAAAATCTACCTGATAACAATCCAGGATTTTCTTACTTATAAGACTTGGTTATTTGGGCACTCTAACTTTTAAAAGTTAGGAGATTTTAACTTTTTTTGGTTTTTAAATTTATTTTCACCATTAGCTGTTTTCTTCTGACTAAGAGCTGAAAGTATGACTGAGAAAAGCCCACTGAGTAGATTCTAGGTAGTTGTGTCTTACCCATCACCATAATTTTTCTTACACATATGTACTCCGTCAGGTGTCCCAGGTGGATACCATCTGTGAATGTTTGCTGGAGCATGAGGAGCAAGTCTTAAAGGATGCATCATTGGAGTCAGTTGACTGGGCTGAGGTGGTGATCAATGTGAACAATATTCTCAAGGTACAAAAGTATGGTGAAGGTTTCAGCAAGTCAAAGCCCAGAGTGTGGATAGAAGAGAAAGTGGTTTCCATATTCTTGCTCTGTATCACTAATAATTTATAAGGGTTTAGCCATTTGTTAACTCCAAAAAGTTAGAGAAATAGCAGTCATTTCATCAATCAGTTAACAAACATTCTGAATGTTGATGTTGTACGTGTTAAAAGTCTCTGTAGTCCTGAGAGTTCTATTTGGGAGAATAAACCTTTCGTTTGGAGAAGGATATATTTATATCATTACAAATGTATTAGTGTTAGTGTAGCTGTCTAAATAAGTCTATGTTTTAATTACTCAGAAGCTCACTACTTATTATTGATGAAAATGTCCCATTTAATTTGACGTAGTAGGAGTCTTAGTAATGGTTTTCCTACTTTGGTTACTATGATTTTCCAAAATTGAAGTTAAATTATGGAGTACAACAAATTGCAAATGCAAAAAGAACCAAAAAGTAATCCTACAGACCGTGCTGAGTATTTTTTCATATTAATAGACTTTGAGATTTCAAATTATCTTTAGAAATACTGGGATGCATCACTTTCTGCATGTGATACACATTTCATTTCTTCCAGGACATGCTGCAAGCTGCTACTCATTATCGACTAAACAGAAACTCCTTGTATAGAAGAGAAGAACCACTAGAAAAAGAACCTGAGTATATTCCATGGACAGGTGAGATTGCAAGCACTGAACCCAAATATACTGATTCATTAGCAGTTATTCAAAATATTTTTCTAGTGATTCATCATTTTTGGAAGCTTCCAAATGTACTATTATTATTCCCCTAGTGCAGGTATGTGAGTGAAAGGAAAAATAACGTAAGTGCCTTCTCCAAAAGGAGCAGTTCTTATGAATATCACTTTATTCCCTGGGAATAATTTATAGATCTCTCTATAATTTATTTATTTAACCAGTACTTATGCACCTACTAGGTTTTAGTAGATGTAGTTATTCATAGAAGCAGGTCCTGGCCCTGGAGGTATTGACTATATTTTATGTTGATTTAATATAAGAAAGTAAGTAGAGTAGCATTAAAACAATTTAGAAGAAAAAAGGGTCATGTTTGCCTGGCTTTGCTGGGGAAGTCTCCATAGACAATATGGGGTTTGAGCAGGACAGAGAAGAGGTATCAACTGAACCCCAGTTTGATTTATCTTTCCAGCAGCAGTGAAGTGATACAATTTTTTGGCAATTGGTCTTTCCCCTAGCCGCTATAGAACCCTTACTTACCATGTTATTTTGTGTAATTTCACAGCAACAAGTGGTCCTGCTGGCATCCGAACAGCAATAGCACGCCAGCATGGGATTGTCCTGAAAATGGTTTATCCTCAGGCAGATAGCAAGCTCCGGAGCACTCTGACAGAGCAGCTGGTAGCACTGATTGATTGCTTCCTGGATGGTTATGTTTCTCAGCTTAAGTCTCTGGACAAATCTAGTGATCAAGAAAGATATAACAACCTGGAAATGGAATACCTACAGAAAAGATCAGATCTCTTATCTCCGCTTCGTAAGTGCATGATATTTAGTGAGGGCTATGGGTCTTTGAATTTGCAGAACTGATGAAAGAGTCAAATTGTTAATACAGCGTATTCAGTGTAATATTGTTAATCCAACAGTAGCCAAGAACTGAAAGCAAAGCAAATATATACAGCTTTCTGTGTTCATTTATTCAACTTTGTTTTTGTTACTTACCAGGGACAAATATAGACAATGCTGAAGATAATTTAAAAATGAATAAATTAACAACTTGTGGAGACCGCCCTCAAAGAGCTTATCACCCCAGACCTTTGCATGAATAATTGGACTGCAGAGCAGAGCATGATGAGGGCTCTTAGAGGTACAGAGAGAACAGTGTGGCTGTCCAGCAAAGGACACGTTGTTTTCACTGGTAGGGTTAGGAGAAGGAGCTTATTTTGCCAGAACATGAAGGAATGGAATAGCATCTTAGTAGGCAGTGATGAAGCAAGGGACTGAATTTGCATCTTTAATGAGTTTATGTGGATTATGAAACTAACAGCCAGTAACTGGAAAGGTTTCCATTCTATTAATTATTTTTAATATACAATATGAATAAAGTAAGATTTCAAGTAATATTTTTTATTACATGTTAAGTTTTCAATAACAGGATTTTTTTCCAATCTGTTCTCATTTCCACAGTCACATTGGGCCAGTACCTGTGGGCTGCTTCGTTAGCAGAAAAATACTGTGACTTTGATATCTTAGTACAAATGTGTGAGCAGACTGACAACCAAACCAGACTCCAGCGCTACATGACCCAATTTGCTGATCAGGTAATGGATCCTGGGGACATAGGCAATAGATCCTGTAGTAAGGCTTTGCTATTTCAAATCTTGCTTGGGGTTTTTGGAAGATGATACGATCTTTTTGTAGTTTACTTAGATGCTAATTTGTACCTTATATTTCTTTGTAAATTGGAAGACTATTCTTTATATATAAATGTTACCGAAAGATTCTATGACCTTTGAGAAATACGTTAAAACTTTTATTTCTATTCTTTTTTTCTTTTTGCTGAGGAAGATTAGCCCTGAGCTAACATCCATTGCCAGTCTTCCTCTTTTTTTTTTTCTTTTTTTGTGGGCTGCTGCCACAGCATGGCTACTGATGGATGAGTGGTATATGTCTGCACCCGGAATCCAAACCTGGGCTGCTGAAGCAGAGCATGCCAGACTTATCCACTAGGCCACCAGGGCTGGTCTTTATATTTCTATTCTTATATTTTCAGTTATAATTAAAAGTACTGAGATATATGAATATTGGTAGAGTTTTAAAAATTTGAATAGAAGATCTTGGGAGCATAGGATGCCACTTTTAGAGAGCTTAGATTTCTAAGATTTTTGTTTTCCTTGTTTGACATCATGCTTCCTATTTTTTAAGAAAGTTCCTGTTATGGCACTGTCTCGATGAATTTAAGTGGCTCCTCATAGCCAGTTTGTTCAGTCAGTTGATCTTTACGTAAAAACTGGTTTTTTTCTTACTTTAAAAGTGACATTGTATAAAATTCAGAAAACCCCTATAAACAAAAAAAGAAGATAAAAAATCACTCATAATTCCACCACCCAGAGAGAAACCTTTTTAACGTTTGGTTTATATTTTTTAGTCTTTTTACTCTATACTGTTATAGACAAACATGTTTTGTCAACTGCTTATTTCACTTACTACATCACACATATTTGTCCATATCATTAACTATTCCACAACATTATTAAGGTGTTGTGGTATTTCATGGACTGGATGTAACTTATTTGATCAGTCCCGATTTTTGGACATGGCTGATCTAGAATTTTGTAATAGTGCTAAAATAAATACTTTTGTCCCTGTCATGATTTTTATTCTTTTTATGGATTGTAGCTCTCCGTTGACATTTTCCATCCATTTTTACATTGTTTCTTTTGTTTTCTTTAATATGTTTATAGGTATTTTGAAGTCCTTTTGTGTTAACTCCAAAATCTGATCATTGTTAGGTCTTCTTCTGTTGCCTGCTTTTTCATATTTTTCTGTTTCTTATGTCTTGTAATTTTTTTTTTGCTGTATTTTGCACATTGTATATGAAAGAACCATAAAGATGGTTTATTACACTCATTTCATTTCTGGTTTCAGAAGTTTTGTGGGACTGATGTCTTCATTAAAGAATTCTCTCTTTAGTGGTAATATCTCTTGAGTATTGTGAGACTGCAGGACATTTTAGTCTTCAAACTTTCCAGCCTAGCCTCTTATCGCACCCCACCATTCAGCAAACATCTCATAGGGAAAACTGGCTAGGTGTTTGGGGCCTCTCTAGGTTTTGATTTATCATGCCAGCCTACATGGCCATCTGGCACAGAATTCTACCCCTGAGAATCTTTCATTCTGGAATGATAGAGTCTCAGCATTGTCCAATAGAACTTTCTTTGATAATGGAGATTTTGCTCATACGTGCTGTCCAAAATGGGAGTCTGTAGCCACATATGGCCATCAAGCGCTTGAAGTGTGGCTAGTGTGACTGAGGAACTGAACTTTTAAATTTTCATTAAGTTTTCACAGCTATATGTGGCCAGTGGCTACCATATTGGACAACACATGTCTAGATTCTGCACAATCTTGGGCAAGATCCCCTCTCTGAATGTCCTTATTTGTCACATCAGGTGATGGAATTAAGTGATTTTTAAGGAACCTACAATATAGGAAATTAAAGTTTAAAACAAGAGTTCTATTCTGGAGTTTAAGGACTCTGGAAGAAATTTAGTATTTTATTATCAGAAATGTATTTTTAAAAATTGTGTTACTAAATATTATTGGATTCTTGGCTTGGTTATTTGTAGAATTTTTCAGACTTTCTCTTCCGTTGGTATCTGGAGAAAGGAAAGCGAGGCAAATTATTATCTCAGCCCATTTCTCAGCACGGACAGTTGGCGAATTTTTTGCAAGCTCATGAACATCTCAGCTGGCTACATGAAATTAACAGCCAAGAATTAGAAAAGGTAAGAAGGATTCAGTTATATGGAGCAGATTTGGGCAATTTTTTATTTAGTTACTTTTAATTAGTTTTCGTTTTTAGCAATTAAAATATTACTTAATAGATTATTTTAAATGTGTATCTCTTATTCTCTCATGTAATATGAATAAAGTATTCTTTTTGATTTATGATGGTATTGCTGTTACTTAGAATATCTCAATAAAAACATGTAGCCCATTGTGGTTTGCCTACTATTACAGCAAAATCACAAAAATTTTATTAATGTGTAAATAACAGTTATTAGCCTTTTTTTGTAATAAGTGTTTTCTTATTAAAAGATGTTCAAATTATGAGTAAAAACAGTACTTTAAAGTTTGTCTTTGACAGGATGTTGAAGTGACTATAAAATTGTTATAGAGCAAATGTTTTATTCATGTTTCTTTTCCCAATAATTAGTGTGCATGGTTGATATTTTATTGTGTAATTATTCTCAATGTAGGGTACTGATCAGTTTTTAGGTTTGCTAATATTGACTTGATCTTTCGTTGATATAGCTTAGGGGGAAAACAAGTTGGGGTAGCACTTAATCTTTATTTCACTTTGAATTAGTACCCAGGATCTTATCAGTTTTCATATTTTATTTATTGTAGGCTCATGCAACACTTCTGGGTTTGGCAAATGTGGAAACTCGTTACTTTGCAAAGAAAAAAACCCTTCTTGGGTTGAGTAAACTGGCTGCATTAGCTTCAGACTTCTCAGAGGATATACTGCAAGAAAAAATTGAAGGTAAAGAAAAGAATTTGAAGGGGGCTAGCCCAGTGGCATAGTGGTTAAGTTCACATGCTCTGCTTCAGCAGCCCAGGTTTTACAGGTTTGGATCCCCGGTGCAGACCTACACACCACTCATCAAGCCGTGCTGTGGCAGCATCCCACATACAAAATAGCGGAAGATTGGCACAGGTGTTAGCTCAGGGACAGTTGTCCTCACCAAAAAAAAGAATTTGAACAAGAAGACAACAAATGAGTCATGCTATCAATGAACTCTTATAATGCATCCCTATTTTCATTTAAGGGGAACCATTAGAAACAGGACCCATCTCTCCTTTAAGAGGAATGCTTCCTATTCAGTATCCTTAGACAATTACTCAGTCATATAGTTGGGATTCTCTTTATAGAGAAAAGTAATTTATATTTTAAATAAGAATTCCTAAAGAATAAATTCAAATGATTTTAACAGAGTACTCAGATTACACCCTTAGTGACTCATATTCTAAGAAGAAGAACTGCAAAGAAATCTTGACCTTTACTCAGTGAGTTTGTTGTAGGTAGTGGTAATTCTGAAGCTGTTGGTTTCAGAATTCAAAACTGTTTGGTGTCATGAGTGTGAAACTGTTTTATGTATATTTGTAGACTGAGAAAATGATTGTATTGTTATTTGTTTGTTTGTTCTATTTTGAGGAAGATTGGCCCTGAGCTAACATCTATGCCCATCTTCCTCTATTTTATATGTGGGATGCCTACCACAGCATGGCTTGATAAGCAGTGCGTAGGTCTGTGCCCGGGACCCAAACCTGTGAACCCCGGGCTGCCAAAGTGGAGCACAGGAACTTAACCACTGCACCACTGGGCCAGCCCCTGAATATATTCTTATTTTTGAGAATCAAGGAGAAAGGAGATATACAGAAGGAAGATGAGGAAGAACCCTGTATTACTGCATTTGAATTGGAGATATCAGATGGAATCATGATTGTTTAAAAAATTTATTTCTTAGCTCTGTCCACTGAAAAGGCCTAAAAGCAATGACACCCTAGTAGCATGGGTATTCCTAGTCCCATATTTTGGTTTCTAACTACCATTTCTCAGTAAAAGGAAACAAAGTCGATGATTGAAGAAATGATCTTGGCAAGTCTTATTGGGCCGGAAAGCATGGTTAATGTAGAGATGTCAAACAACACAATAGCTTCCACTGGCCAAGTTTGGGGTTAATTTGAACACCAAAAAGAATGATGGTAAAGGATTTTATTTTACAGTTTAAAAAAGAAAAATCTTTTTTTGTATCACTGTGTAAATCCACAGTGATACCCAAAAGGGGAGGGGTCAGTGAAATGCTTCTTTACAAAAAAAGAATGCCAGTAATAAATGTAGAAAGAATGATTGACTTGGGAAATCACTGTTTTGCAACCAGGGTGAATAATTAGTCATCGAAGGATGCTAAAACCATTGAGTTTAGGGATTAAGGGAAGAGGATATTCTCATGTTATCAGAGTATCATTACACAAATCTAGCAGATACCATCACCAGCAGTGAGGCAAACTCACACTACGTACTTCCTGGTGTGATGTTATGTCAATATTATAATACCACCTGTGTTGCATTCTTGCCAAAAGTGTTCAACCTAAATCTAATCGCAAGGGAACAATTAGATATATTCTGCTTGAGGGCATTTTACAATACAGTTGCCCCAGACTTCAAAATTCAGCCACATGGAGAAAAAAAAAAGACAGCAGGCTGTTTTAGATTAAAGGAGCCTAAAAGCCCTGACAACCAAATGCAGTGTGAGATTCTTGATTGGCTTCTCACTCATCCCCCAAGTAACCAAAACAATGACAAAATTTGGGGGGACAACTGGGGAAATTTGAACATACTTAATATTAGACGATATTACTATATTGATGTTAACTTCTTTAGGCCTGATAATGTTATTGTGGTTGAATGTCTTTGTTCTTAGGAGATACATGCTGAAGTATTTAGAAGTGAAATGTCATGATGTCTGGAACTTTCATATGCTTTAGAGAGGGAGGCAGGTAGATAGATAGACAGATGAAGCAAAGTTGGCAAAATGTTAGCAGCAGCTGGCTTTAGGTATACAGTGCCCATTGTATTCTTTAAAATTTTCTGTAGGTTTGGAATTTTTCAAAATAAAAATCGGGGAAAATCTCAACTATGTGGTTGAGGTGAAGTATATGCAAATATGGGTATTTGGTTGCAAGGCTGAGCTACAGAGTCCAACCTCTGAGGTCTGGAATCAAAATATACTGCTGTCATTTTTCTCCTCTGAGGAGTGGGTGCAGTAGAATCTGGATAGAAATGGACAGCTTTGGTTTCCGATATTTTCTCCACCTCACCAGCTTTGAGATTCGGGCAGCTGAGTGAACCTCCTGAGCCTGTTTCCTCAGCTATAAAGTGGATAGTTGTAAGGATCAGAGGCTCTGTGTGTTCCTTGAAAAAAATGTCTTACACATATTAAGTGTTCAATAAATCATAAGATTAGCATTTAACTTTTCTTATTAAATTTATTTTTCACTGTTTGGGAGAATCTTCCTTCAACCTTTTATTTTTAAGCACTAGTAGTGCTTATCCTTCTAGAGAAGAGTGTATATATTCTGCAAGGCTGGCTGACAGTCTGAAAGGGGGAACCATGTTTTAGCCTGGCCACCAAAGATAGATCATGTTAATCAAAATATTTTAGTGCAGGGCTTTATTATTTCTTGTTTTTCAACCCAATTATCATTGGAACTCTGGTCATCATTTTGCATTTGATCACTTCTTAACTTCTGCTTTCTTAACACAATGAGAATATTATCAGGTCTCAATAATTTTCTACAGACTGTTATCAGAGTGTATCTAATTGTAGGGAGTAGGTTTTTAAAAAGTAACTTCCTGGTTTTATAAATAATTCCTTGTGGGAATTTGTAAATTATAGAAAAAACACAACAAAAAAATAAGTTGTCTATAATCCCACTGCCCCAGAGATAACTGCTGTTACTGTTTTGTGTATCCTCCCAGTCTGTTTTCCTAGGTATAGAAATCGCGCAAAAATGTTTTGTTTAATTTATACAAAATTGGGATCATGTGGAATAATGCCAGTCTTTGAATGAGCCTATTTGTGCTTTGGTCACTCCATTTGTTTGTAACTGCTGTGGTTATGAGGCTATATAGCAGTTCTCAACTATTTTTCCCTGTAACCCAACACATTGTCATGGGCAAAGCCAGGTAGTGGGCTGCAACCTGGCTAGTTTATAGCAAGTAAAAGCCCCTGCCCCTCATCCTATAAAGACAGCCGTTGCTAGTTAATAGGTTTGGCACATAATCGTCCACGTTTTGTTTTTCCTGGAATATTCTCATAGTGGCTTTTAAATAGATCATTTCTCTTAGTGAATAAAATTATACTAGAAACTCTCATGGGAGGAGGCACTTTGCACTCACTTACCATAAAATGGGACTGAGAGACCTCATATTTGGGGGACTTATGCCTCGTGAAATGACCGTCTGCTGTACAACTTGTTCAAGCAGTAGAGTGTATTTTCTTAGCTCTTCTCCCCGCCTCCTCACTATTTCTGCTTTCTGTGATAATCCATATGACTTTGTTCAAAACATGAATATGTTTTAACATAATCAGGAATCAAGAATAAGCAAAATTAATAGCATTCTAAGATCACTGAAAAGTGATGAGATACCCTTTAGAGATATTCCTTTTTTCTTTTTAAATTCAGATTTGTTTTATGACAGAGCAAAAGTGAAAGTTTACTCCCCCTTCCCCCTCTCATTTTGAATTCTAGAAATGGCTGAGCAAGAGCGCTTTCTGCTGCACCAGGAGACCCTCCCTGAGCAGCTGCTAGCTGAAAAACAGCTAAGTCTCAGTGCAATGCCGGTATTGACTGCACCGCAACTCATTGGGGTATGTGCTTTGCAAATCCTTGCACCATTTCTTTGTCTCAAAACATCCTTGGTGTTCCTTGGGCCATGTAGTATAGTTCCTAAGAGGAGTCATCTTTCCATTCCTATTTGCCTGATAACTTTCCCCTAGAACAAGTTATTGGAAGCTGCTTGAGAGCAGGATGCCAATTAGCAGAAAGTGGTGGAGCAGCCTCTGCCTCACCGTATAGCTCCACCTATTCCTAAAGATGCTTATCCAGGTGACCAGAAGAAATTACTTATATTTTTCTTTTCCAGTATAGAACAGAGATGTACCATGAGATTCATTTCAGGCTCTTCCATAGGAAAAATGGTTCTTAAGGGACTGGTTTATGTAGCCTGTGTATGCGGTCCTCTCCCTTTTCCTCTGCAACATAACCCATTCCTAAGGGCATCGCTAGATTATGGGCTAGATAAGATAGTTTTGGTGTTATGTACACTAATAGCCTTAAATTTACTTCTTTTCTTTTAGGAAAGTATTTCAAATGCAAGAGTGATGTCATAGGATCACGTTGAATTTGCCGTAGTTATATTAAAAAGAAAGCAAATCGTTTTGAGAACTTAAGTATTTTAGCCATTATTAGTAACAGATTTCCTATAATTGAGCTCACAACACCTTCTTCTAATAATAGCATATTTACTTTAAAAATCTAAAATGCTGTTGCTTGTAGGGCTCACCATTATTTTATGTATCACTGAGAAGGAAAAAGTAGCGCCAATTTTACTCTGATACACCATCAATTTTAAAACCGCATTCCAATTTCAGAGATGTTAACATTGTGAAGAAAAAAGGATGTTCAGAAACACTGAACTAAAGTATTGTTTTTTTTAAGTGTTATAGGACAATGAAAACAAGTAGATAACTTTCTTCTGAAATGGTTTGAGTATTGTCTTTTGCTGTTAAAGGATCATTTGCAATACTTAAAAATGAAATTTGTAATATTTTAATAGTTGAAAAAAGAACATAGGAGAAATTCAAACTGATGTTTTTAATAAGGCAAGTATTTTTTTAATTGTAAAATTACAGGATTTGAAGAATACAGAAATGAGTATATAGTCAGCTATGATCTGACCAACCAGGGATAACTGTTGGTAACATGTTGGTGTATGCTTTCTTGTCTTTTAAGTAAACCATAGACCAACTGCATAACTTTATCATAGGTCTCATTTTTTTAAACTATTTGAAAGGGCAGCATTTCAAAAGCATTATAGCCAGCTTCAAAAGTACAAGGGCAGCAATTTATTTCAAAGAGTATGCTCAAAAGAATACTGACATGTATATGCCATCTTGAACCTAGGAATATAAATTTACTGATACTTTAAAAGTATATATACCAAGTTATGCAAATTAATTACTGATTAAACATATCCACGTTTTAAAAGACAGTTTATTGTGAGGTAACTGGATTGTAATTTCCAAATGTGACACTGTCTTTTTACTATAAAAATACCTACAGCTTACTTGAGAGACATAACTTCTTTTCTCCAGTCTTGTTTATATGATTACTTAAAATAATCCTCAACCTTATTTTAACTTACCATAGCTATATATCTGTGAAGAAAACAGAAGAGCTAATGAATATGATTTCAAGAAAGCTTTGGACCTGCTGGAATATATTGATGAAGTAAGTCAAATCACTTGAGATGATCATAGGCGAGTGTCACAATTTATATATGGTTTTCTGTAGAACTGAAGACATATACAAAGAGGAAAAACTACCTCTTTTAGCCAATCATGAAAATGTGTTAATTAAAAAAAGACTGTCTGATTTAGCCACCCCTGACTCTTGGGATACATACAGCTCTTTAGGAAAGCTGTCAAGAGATTCCATTTCCTGATCATTCTCACACATTGCCAGGTGTCTTTTTCCATGTACAAATAAAAAAGGCTGCTTTTCCAAGTCCCGAGATATTTTTTCTCTTTCACTTATTGTTATTATTTGTTCTTCAATCTAATATGTTGTTTTATCAATTTACTCTTCATAGTACTCCCTGTAAGAGCTGTTTTGCCTTCTTTGAAGAAAAGATTATAATGAAACTTCTGTAGGTTAAGTAGTTAGCCCTGCAATTGAAAGCAGTTTGGTAGATTTTAAAAACACACTGTGTTGGCTTTTACATTACCTTGTTTAAAATCTTAACCATCTCAAGCTTCCTGATAAAATCACATTTTCACATAATAAACTAATTCACAGAAATTTATTAATTGGCTTACTCTTCTGAGTAGCATTAATGTCTTGAAGAAAAGCAAATTCTTTTAAATTATGAATTAAAGCAATAATATTTATGCAGAATTAGGAGTTGACAACTCAAATTTAAGCATGTATTTTTTTAACTCAGGAATTAATAAGGATTTTTTGTTTTGCTGTGAAGGAGGAAGATGTAAATATAAATGATCTAAAACTGGAAATCCTTTGCAAAGCTCTTCAGAGAGATAAGTAAGTTCTCATAGCATGAATCTAAGGTGTGGTTTTGGAAAAGGACTCTTGAGGGAGATTATGGTATCATACATAAATGGTTTTGTAACCTAATTGTACTGTAACATATATGATGAAAATTTTAATGGTTGCGTTAATAATCTTAAATTTTTTTATTCAGTAATTAAGGAATAATTTAAGGACCTAGAACCACTGGTGTAATAAAGCTGTACTTTGGATTTTAAAATTTAGACTGTCAGTTTGCACAGAAATACATATGTTCCTTATTTTCACTGGAGTCAGGCCAGTGCTGCCAAACAAGACTTGAGGCTACTTTTTTGTTGTTGTTTAAATAAAAAGTTATTACAATTTGAGGATCAATGCCCTCTTTTAAGTTATTGAGACCTCTTTTTCAGTCATCTTCTTCCTGCAGAGGAGGGTTTCCCTCATGGGAATGACAGTGGTAGGTGGTGGCAAAGAAAGACTGAGAGTGATCAGTTGGTGGGGTGGATTGTTTCCAGGAAAAGTATTTGAAAGAGTGCGTGACTTGGGTGCTAAAAGCCTTCCCTGCTTGCAATTCTCCTTTTTCCTGTGGTGTTGAGAAATTGTGGTAGAACTGTTTTTACTAAAGCATTTCTTCCTTTGATCACTCTCAGATAGTTAAAATTGTTGTTAAATCTGGTCTTGGAGGTCACCCTCTGAAGCATCTAGCTCTGCCTACTTGATTCTCCTTCCTAATCATACAAAGGTATGCTGACGTGACTGGAGTTTCTTGTCCTGGCTTCTTGTTGAAAAACTTTAAGGTATCCTGTGGGATATGTCCTTTGGTTACTACAAAGCAGTGGCTCCGTGTGTTTTTTATTCCCATGGTAGATAATCTCAACTAGATAAAGAAAACAACATTATATTAGACACTGATTGCCATGTACTTATATGAAAAACAGAATATGTTATAACATATTATAACTATTGCCTCTACTCTGAAAGATCACATTTTTGGGTCCTTACTAGATTGTTACTTATAGAATTTTTTAGGGAAAGATAGCTTACTACTTGGTGCTGACATCAAACACATGAATACCTACCTCTGTGTAGCATTTTATATCTAATATAGAGACTCTAAGTATATCTAACATTTAAAGTTCCCTTATTTAAATAAGTTGAAATAGGATCACAAAACTCAAGATTCTCCACCGCCCTACTACCATCCAGACAAAACCACGATAGCAAACAGAAGTCATTAATGTAGGATTTGTCCGTGATTTCATTTTCCCCTCATGGTGATTTTGTTTTCTAGCTGGTCCAGTTCAGATGGTAAAGATGATCCAATTGAAGTGTCTAAAGACAGTATATTTGTGAAAATCTTACAGAAACTTTTAAAAGATGGTAAGTGGTTTGTTAATATTGGAAATTACAATATTACTCCTCAGTTTTAGAAATCTTAGCATAATGGGGATTTGCAAAGGTGTCAGATGCCAGGGTGGTTTAAGATTAAGCAGTATCAAGCTCAGAGTTAGACAGATTTGTTTAAAATACAGTTATGCACCACATAATGACATTTCGGTCAATGATGGACCCCCATATACCATAGTGGTGCCATAAGATTGGTACCATATAGCCCAGGTGTGTAGTAGGCTATACCATCGTACACTCTGTGATGTTCGCACAATGATGAAATCGCCTAAGGGCACATTTCTCAGAATGTATCCCCATCGTTAAGTGACACGTGACTGTAAAGGAAGGGCTTTTTTCCTCCGTCTCCAACTGGGGGAGCATATGTCAAGGTGAAGTCTCCATCCACTTGGGTCCTGGGTGATTACAGTGGGTGAAGTCTCCATGCTGACTCAGGACAGAGAAGAAACGGACTCAAATGTTGGTTGTGACACCAAAAATCTATATGAAAAAAGTAATCATTTCCTTTAACTTCTCAGGTAACTTTTGTGAAGGTAGAGAACTTGAAATGAGGTATAAATTTTTTGGTATATCCTCTACTAAACTGGCCATACTGTGCTTAAGAGCAAATTACGAAATGTTTTTACAAATCCATTTTGGACATTAACACTCTAAAATTCATTTTTGGAGCAAAATAAAAAGAAACTAGAATGGAGTATGTTTTGTATCCAAAGCAGTGAGCAAAATTCCATTTGCTTGATCAAGATAACAAATAGGTAAAGACGCTTTTACAGATAAAATGTTTGTTCTCAGGGAGAAAGATGAATTAGAGGGTACTTACTTTCACCTCTTTTGGGAGCTTAATATATGAAGAGTATTAGATGAGAGATGAGAGATTTTGCACATTTTATACATAGAAACAAGTGTGGCTCATATTTATTATAGAATTATTAGATCGAAATATGTGATACTAAATTCAGACAATGTGCAAAATAGGCTAACCTAGTGTTTACCTATCTTTTCAAATATAAGGACACTCTCTTTAATACCAATTAGAAAAAATACAATGACAAAAAGCTATTTTAAATTCAGTAGTCCTTCTAAATGGATGTGAATTTTATTCATTATGATGAATAAAATTTGAAATTTGAAAATTTTCCATACAAATATTTGCAAGATGCGTGATTTAATCCATATAAAACATGCCCAGCCCAGTGCCCTGTACATAGTAGTCACTCAGTAAGCATTTGTTCTTTGAATGCCTAGAATTATTTTGCAGATTCATAGCTCTAACTCCTGTGTAATAGATTCTGTTCTGCAGTCCTCTATTTTAGAATCACTAGCTTAACCAAGTGAAATGAAGGGGCCCTCAGAGAAGTACTGTGGGACTAATCACACACACCAGTGCTCTGAGGTTGAAGAGACGTCAGCTCTTAGTGTTTGAGTTCCATAAGCTTTCATCTTAGAGCCTATCTGTGTTGATCTCCTAGCATTACTTTTCATATTTTTAGTCTCTTGTTTAACTAGTCAAATATAAATGCAATTCTGTGAGTAGATTACTGGGAACTTCCCTCAGAATTGACCTGGACTTTCTTTATTTATTTGTGAGGAAGATTGGCCCTGAGCTAACGTCTGTTGCCAATCTTCCTCTTTTTGTCCAAGGAAGATTGTCGCTAAGCTAACATCTGTGCCAGTCTTCCTCTGTTTTTTGTGTGGGATGCTGCCACAGCATGGCTTAATGAGCAGTGCCAGATCTGCACCTGGGATCTGAACCTGTGAACCCCAGGCTGCCAAAGCAGAGCTTGCAAACTTAACCACTATGCCACTAGGCTGGCCCCTAACCTCGACTTTTATTTATGAAAATGGATAGTTGGTGACCCCTCACTGACAATAGACTCAATGAGTGCTTTCATTTTCAAAGATGAGCAAATAACACAAAGGTTAATTAAGCCTTTTCATTGTCAAAAAATAAATATAAATTAAAATTTAAATAAGGAAGGAATATAGCAAAAGAGAATATGTTTTGCTTGAAAATACTTAAAATTCAGAAAGAGCTAAAATATATAAATTTTTCTCTTTTCTATATTTGGAATTGAAGAAATAACTGGATATGGTTGGTTTCTCTGCACTGTTGGAGAGATTCTCCACTTGAGCCTAATAGATATTAGAAAGCATTTGGACCCCAGTCTGATGCTTTCCATGAAGTTACTTCTCTTAAAAGTCCCACAGAACTGAAGTGTGGCTAATTTAGTATTTAGTGCTATTTAAATGTCTTTTCAGTTTTTGCTATTCTATGTTATAAATCAGAGATGAAAAACAGGAATGAAAAGTTATAATTTTACAACAAGAAATAAATTTTGACCAAAGGACAAAAACAAGTAGAAACTATTATATAAATATATTTTTTAAATGGTATATATATTTATTATAAAAACAAGCCAAAGACATTTATTTTTGGAACCCTTTTAATAAGGCTTTTGTGTACAATGGTAAATGTTTTTAAAGTACAGATTCTGCAGATAGAGAGATGTAGGTAGCCTCACATTGTATTTCATAGGCTTTGACAGCCTGATTTCAGCCTGTGGAATGAATTCATCCTACAGATATGTTTGAATTACCCACATGGAGCTTTCCCATTTGTTTTTACGTGTTGTTGAAGTAGGTTATACGTAACAGAATGCACATATCATGACATGGAGTTTAAAATTCTTTCTAATAAATCATCAGCATTCAATAGTTGAGAAGAGTTCTTATAAAAGTCTTGTTTTCTGACTTCTCTTAAAACGCAAAAGATTTGCCTATTCCAGAGTGAAATATTTACCTGGCAACAGTCAGCTGGAGCTGATGAGCACTGCCCGCTTTGAATGGACAGCGGCTCTGAGTTTACCAACACCCCCGGGTCACCTTGCTCACGCTCCTGCCGGACCTCTGCAAACATTCAAGTTTCTACCCCTGCTCCAAAGAACAGGAAGGATCCGTCAAAGATTAGGTCTAAACAGAAAGCATGCAGTATAAGAATAGAAGTCAAGTAAGATGTTAGGTTTCTTTTAGAGAATTGGTCTTTTAGAAATTAATGTGATATTTTCATGATTATAATACTGTTTTGCAGAGAAAGTCTTTATTAAAAGCATGTTAATTGTAGTAAATTACATATAAATATTTTGGATTTAGTCTCAACATTTATTAACCCAGATTTTTATTGTCTATCAATTAAGTACAAAGAATGGTCCTAGGCAATTTGAGGGTATTAAAAAAAAAAACCTGGAGCCAGCCCTGATGGCCCAGTGGTTAAAGTTTGGCGCTCTCACTGCTTCGGTGGCCTGGGTTTGATTCCTGGTCACAGAACCACACCACTTCTCTGTCAGTTGCCATGCTGTGGTTGCGGCTCTTGTGGAAGAACTAGAAGAACTTATAACTAGAATATACAGCTATGTACCGGGGCTGTGGGGAGGGGAAAAAGAGGAAGATTGGCAACAGATGTTAGCTGAGGGTGAATCTTCCCAGTAAACAAAACCAAACCCGCTAATTGATTTTGAGAACCTTACGGTAATATAACAAACTATAAAAAATTGTCATTAATTTAAAAATATTCTGCTAGTTTTATTTATCAAATGAGAAAATTGTACATACTTTTTTGTAACTACATAGATATCAGTTTAAACAATCCATTTAATCAGTGCTCACTGGCTTTCCAGCTCTATAGAAGACTGATGAAGAAATGATTCTTTCACCTATCTAGTTTTAGATTTAAACTTTACTACATTTTGAGATACCATAGCTAGCTTTCATGGCAGTATTTCTGCTAAACTATTTCCCAAATAGGTAAAAATATAATTGTTTAAAATACTTGTTTTCCAGTGATTAGTTGAAAACATCCGTGTTGAGGGAATGAATTAACTGTGGAGAAGAATGAAAATACTTGAGATCTTGTTAAAGACTTTAAATAGATTGGCTATTTTGACCACTAAGAGGAAAAAGCACTCAAGCAGCCTCTTCTAAGTAAAGAATGTCATGTTGTTAGACCTGCAAGTATGTTTGACAGATGGAAGGAATGTAGAACAAAGTATTTCCCAATAGCAGAGTGACATTATATTTTAAGTAGAAGCACAGCTGGTTTTATCATCAATCATCTTAATTCGTTTGAGAGTTTTATGAAAATACAAACGTCTGTCTATGTTTGTGTTTATAGGCATTCAGCTCAGTGAATATCTACCGGAAGTGAAAGACCTACTACAAGCAGATCAGCTGGGAAGCTTGAAGTCTAATCCTTATTTTGAGTTTGTTTTGAAAGCAAATTATGAATATTATGTCCAGGGACAAATGTAACTTTTTCTAAAAATGGCCATTGTTCCTGGAAATTTGTATAAGTGTGTCCTTATAAAAATTTTAGGCCTAAACATCTAGAAGTTTGTACAGTTTTATAGCATGTATTGCTGAGTTTTTTATACTTTATTTGGAGCTACTATAAAACAGCTATGTAACTATACTTTTAATTGTTAGTTGCATGATATTTTCTCTTTTCCTTTTTTCCATCTGAAATTTATCAGTTGATGTTTCTATACTTGCTGCTCTTTCTTTTTAATCTCATTCCATCCAGGGTTCTAGACTTCTTGTCCTGGTTCTGGCTACTTGTATGCACAGATCACTTCTAGGCTTCAGTTTCTTTAACTCTAAAAATAACAAAATTGTACTGGGTTGTCTCTGAAATGGCCATGACTCTGGATATTGTGCACTGAAGAGAATCTGGAGTGTTTGGTATCTATTTTGGTTAGGGCTAATGGGAAATATCTAGTAAGATAAATGTGAAATTTTGCTGACTTCTTATAGGACAAAAGACAAAGTAGAGTGGGCCTAATTCATGTGAGCTTGATAACTGATTAATTCATTGGTAAAACTTGAAACATTTCTGCATAAATAATAGAATATTAATGGAAGTATTTTAGTGAATAAAACATTTATGTGGCTTTCTAACCTATCTATAAGTTCCGTATATTAAATTTATAGTATTAGTGTTAGTTACAGTCTTTCAGTATGGGGATTCAAGCAACTTCATATATTTTCAGGGTGATTTACACTGAGTTCCAGCTTTACCACAGTCTGTCTAGCTAATATAAAGCATGCACAATGCTAGAAACCATTATAGGGTTTCTTAATATGGCATCTGATTTAACTGAAAAGTAGTAGTTCTTAAAGTTTCTTTGTCCTAACCAATGTCATCACTCAGTTTTAATCTGGCTTTAAATAAAGACCAGAGATTGGGCAGGGAGTTGCTGGCATATTCAGACTTGGCCCAGTTGAATGCTCACTAAACGACTTGCTCCAACAGCTGAAAAGGTCAGCAGTTAAATATGGTAAAGAGAGTCCTGTTCCTGTTTCACAAAGCGCAGCCGTCATGCCCTCTCCCCTCCAGGCTGTGAAGCAGCCTTTGACCGTGTTGGGGAGAACTGGTTAGTGGAGCTGTTTGCATTAATAATCAAAGGGAGGAAATGAGGAGCCTGGTCTTTTTCTGTTTGCAGCTTGTGTGTTGGGACAGCATCAGGGTCCGGGTTAGGAATATAGGGAAGGTCCAAGAGGAGTTAGGAAGAGGAGCTTGTCAGAGAGCAGGTCAGAAATCGTTGAATTCTTATGTTATGAGATGAGGCTTTGGTTTTACAGAGACGTTAACAGTTCTCACCTGTATGATCCTGGCAGGTAGTAATGTGCTCTGGGGACACAGTATTGTGCCACCCTCACATGCCGCCACTAATCTAATTATCCCTAGTATGACAGGATAGCCAATCTGATGATGCCTCTGGCCCTGCTGATTCTGTGGATGTGAAACTGCTCTCATAGTGTCATCTCGTGGTCTGGCTGAGGGGTGAGAGGTCTCGCTCTTCCAGCACTGTCTCCTAGAGGCAGTAGCTATAGCACCACAATGGGTGGGTTTTTAAAAATTATTTTAACAGTAATAGTGAAATTAAGGCCTAAGATTTTGAATAATTTTTTCTTCTGAACTTCAAAAATTTGTTCTACAACATCATCTTTATCAAAGAATTATTGATTTTTATATAAATTGAGTAATTGATAATGACAAATTATAATTGTGCTTTAAAGGCGAGACTGTTTTCTAGTGAAAGGGAAACTTTGATTGGGAAGAGGTTTTTCCACTCCTGTCTCTGAATGCTGTTCTGAAAGTTGCAGTTTGCGGCTTTCATTAAATCAAATAATCAGGTTGTGATTCTGATAATGAGTAGCAGGCCTTGTGTGTTGGAATGGCTTAAGAATTTGTGAATGTGTCAAGGATTAAGGCAGAACTTGAGATACGTATGAGACTCACTGAAATCCATAGTGAACTAAAAGACTACTGATACGCTCTGTTTTACGGTTTTCATTTTTGAAGAAAACTTTTAAAAATTGGATTGTGTTTCTTTTTTCCTTTGGGGTCTGAATCAGTTTTCCTGAAGCGTCACTCACTGAGCATATTGGGGCTGTGGAAGAATCAGGGTGTGCCCATAGTTCTCACAGGCAGCTATTCTTCTCCGGTAACTTGTGAACAGAAGGAAACCCACTCCAGGATGACGTTAGATTCACGCTCACTCTGCTGCGATCCCACACACCTGCATGTTTGGAGGCTCGTAACTACGGGAATATTGACGTAGCCCCACCCAGCTCTTCCTGGACACTGTATTCAGAGAGTACCTGAAGAGAGAATAGCTTTACATATTTCTACGTAAAATCCTCTCATTAAATACCAAAGTACAGTTTAAAAAATTCATCTTGTATAATTCTAAAATTAAAAATATACTGTAGGAAATGTGAAATGTATTTGGGAAAAAAAGTATATTGAAAAAAATAAACCATTATAATCTCACCAGCCAGACATAACTTCAGTTACCATTTTGAAATATATCTTAGAATGTTTTGGAATGTGCATACTATTATATTTTGTAACCCACTTATTTTGATGTGAGATATTGTATTTCTGTATATCTTTAATCTAGTATTTCTCAACCTTTTTTTTTTTTTTAAAGATTTTATTTTTTCCTTTTTCTCCCCAAAGCCCCCTGGTACATAGTTGTGTATTTTTAGTGTGGGTCCTTCTAGTTGTGGCATGTGGGATGCTGCCTCAGCATGGCTCAGTGAGCGGCGCCATGTCCGTGCCCAGGACTCTAACCAGCAAAACCCTGGGCCACCGCAGCAGAGCGCGCGAACTTAACCACTCGGCCACAGGGCAAGCCCCTCAACCTTTTTTTCATTATCACTCTTCCTAAGGAGACTACAGTTTTTCCTAATCACTCCACGCCCACCCCCTGTGGAAGTTTAATACCACAGACATGCTGTGTATCTTTTTATGGACTATGATCTTTGGAGGCCGCAAATCACTGTAATATCTAAGATTTTTTTCACCCCACTCTCCAAGAACCAATTTCCCACCTCTTTGAGAATGCATGTCTTCAGTGTTTTTCAAGATATAATTTTTAATGACTGCAGACACCTTACCACATGGCTGTATCATAATTTATTTAACAGCTCCTCTGTCTCACTCTTAACAATCTTAAAACATGCAGGTTAATGGTTTTGGTAGTTAGGTTTTTTGTGGGGGTTTTTTTCCGCTTTAAATAATACAAGAATAAATCTTTGTGCAAAAATCTTTGTATGCTCCAAATACATTTAAAATTACCCTGACTCTTCCTGTTGAGTTATGATGACATGTGTTTAGTGAACAGTTCTAATAATTTCTAATTTCCTCTGCTCACCTCTTCTACTACCGCAGCCCTCTCTCCTCCTCCAAACACTTAGAAGAAAGATACCGTACCATTTATTGAATTTTTCTTATGTCCCAGGTATTTGCCTAGTTTTAATCTTCAAGTCAGCCTTAAGGAGTAGGTAGTGTCCTCAGTTGAGAGTGCTCAGTCTTTCTGGAAGTGACCTGAAGGTCACATAGCCAATGAGAGTGGGCTGCATAGCCAGCTATGCTTTACTCCAAAGCGCAGGCTTTTCACTAGTTCATTATACCAGGTGTAAGAAGGTGGTAGGGGAGGAGGAGAGAGGACCAGGCCCTGAGAGATGGCCAAGGCAGAGCAAGTCTCAGAGTGAGAACATCCCCAGCACATCCAGGCCCTGCCTTCCTGGCTGCCATGGGTTGACCTGATGTTTTCAGATGCGTGGCTTGTGAGGAGAATAAGTTTGGTGTTTTCCTTTATCCACCTGGTCCCTGGAATGTGTCTGACTGAGTTTTGCCAGCCAGTCCCACTCACTATTGTTTCTGAGACTATAGATGATAGTTGCAGATGAAGCCATGACTTCATTTCAGGATGCCTTTGGCCCTTCATTGGAAAACATCCCTTGAGGATCTGTTATGTTTCCAGAACTATTCCAAGTATTGGGGAAGATTAAAGGAAGATAGAAAGCAGTCCTCCACCCTGCCCGCGCCTAGTGGAAGGACGGGTGGCCTAAGCCTCTGCCCTGCTGCCAGCTGCCCTGGGACCTGGGATGTGTTATCCAGCTCGTGGAGCCTTGGTTTTCTTATTTTTAAAACTAAAATGAATGGTGCCTATATTATTTACCTCGGGATAGTTTAAAAAGTTAATGGGAACAACATGAGTGAATATAAAATGTTTTTGCAAATTCATGTTTAAATTGATAGGAAATCAGATAGAATGCTTAGACTGAGCAAGACTGGGATATTACAGACATGTGAGGAGTTGAGGGGACAAGGCCGGAGGGAAGGGAGGTGTGAGCACGTGGGCTGACTTGTGGTGGAAGGGCCCTGTCAGAGCATCAAGAGCTGAGGCTGCACCTGAAAACTTAGAAGCAGGAGCTCTCTGTCGAGCATGCCTGACATGGCTGACCTTTACTCAGTGATGGTTCTCAAAAGGGTGCACAGGCGGTAACCCGCTTACTCAGGCGAGGCAGGCCACTGGGTGCTCCCCGAAAGTGTACATGTATGGAGGCAGCTTTTCCACCCGCTTGTGAGGTCTGTTCCCTCAGCCAATGAGAGTTCACAAGACCAGATTGGGCCTGAGCCGGCCCTGGGCCGACCCGCAGGGACTATTTAAACCAGGCCAGGTGGGCGGAGAGCAGAGGTCCGGGCCAGCCTCTCAGGGCTGGTCCCCCTGCCGTGTGCTGTACTAGCAGATCTCCATTACTATGTGAGCGTTTGGTTCAGAGCTTTCGAATGTGTATTTGACTCTAATTCTGAGCTTAGAAGGGTTGGACTGAGAAAGAGTTTTGGAAAATATTGATAACCCCATTCCCCTTTAAAAGGTCCACGTATTCTTAGGTATTCAGTGAATGATAGCACATTTTTTCCTACCTTCAAAGCCAAAATGTAAGCAATTCCCCTTATATTGTACATATAATGCATTTTCAAGGTGGCTTTTTTCTAGTGTCTCCACGACTCACTGACGCAGGGGACACAAGGTATGAGAAATGAAATGGAGTTCTGTCATTCATTCATCCATTCTCTAAAATAATAGAGCTAAAAACGAAACGACAGTAGCTTTTAATTGGCCCTTTATACTCACTACATAGGGCCCATACTAACGAAGGCCCTTGTTTTTCAAGTGACTGATCATTTTTTGGAAGGGCTGCTGTGATGTGGGCTACAGAGGAGGGTTACATCCTTAGCCCAACTGCTGCCTTCCATGACCAAATGTGAATTGCAGCTATTTTGGGAACAGTTAAGTGCATCAGAAAAATGAATGATTCCATTCTGGCTTGCACCACATCACTGATGTGACATGTGAAAGCACGTCACTGAGTTCATCACAGAAAATTTTCTCCTTGTGCCTTCTACAGCAAGGTTAGAACTGTTCTTGTCCCCCCCCACCCCGAAAAGAAAAAAGCGACACAGGCACCAACTGGATGACCTCCTCTGACCCCCATTCTGCCTTACCATAAGTAGATCCAAATCCTTCTAGAAAATTTGAAAGGCATATCCCCATCTATCAGTGGTATAAATAGAACCGCTTCAGCAGGCTCGGGTAGGTGGTGACTCCAAGGTGGACTGGGAAGCAGCCTGGCCTTGGCGAGGCATCATTCTCTAAATATAAAGATGAGTGTGCTCAGCCTTTGCGGAAGGAAAAGTTGCTACCCATCCTAGAGTGCAACGTCCTTGTCCTCGCTGGGAGGAAGGATGAGCAAGGCTTCCTCCAGTAAGAGCACCTCACCAGTTTCCACCTCCAGGTAGTGGGTTGTGTCCCAGGAGAGGAACACTCAGCCCCACGGAGGATGTGGGGGTAGGGCACTCAGCTAGGCTCATGGCAACCTGGGGTGGGTCAGTCCTGGAGGAGAACACCCCCAAAATTCACTCCATGAATCCCGGAGGGCACTGCACATCACCCAGGCAGGCCAGTCCCGGGTGCCCTGGCTTTGTGCCCTGCGCTGCCAGAGCCACCGCCTGGGCCTGTCCCCAGGAGCCCCACACCTCCTCCCTGCCGCTCCGCCCTTGCCTCCCGCCGCCAGTTGTCTGTGCCGAGACAGCTGCAGCCCTCCCCCTGCCCTGTGGCCCTCTGCTTGGTGGGGGTGGGGGCCGACTTGGGTCAGCCCTCTGGATTTGGGGAGCTCAGGGGTGGGGAGGGAGAAACGAAGATCACTGGGGTGGTGAGGAGGGTCGCCCTCATTCCCTGCCTGGGACGCCGGGTGTGACTTCTTTTCCAGTCCTCTCAGGCCTACCACTTGGGCACGGCTTCCTCCTCCCTGTGGTCGCATGTGAGGGTTTGAGGGTCTGAGTAAAGAACCGAAGGAGTGAAATATGGGAGGCACCTTCCGGAGCGCCCAGTGATCGCCGAATGGACAGGGGTGGGGTGGCCTTTCGGACAGGTGCAGCTCGGGGAGCGCAGGCGCACACGCGCACCCACAGGCACACGCGGTGACCCTCGCCCCACCCCATCCTCTCCAGCGGGCAACTGGGCCAGGTCGGGAGGGGCTAACCCGCCGGGGACACACACCATATACGGCCTGGCCCGCGTTACCTGGGCCCAGGCCAGGCCGCTCCTTCTTTGGTCAGCGCCGGGGACTCGGCGGGGGCCCAGGCCGCGAACTGGCCAGGGGAGGGGGCTCTAGTGCCCAACACCCAAATATGGCTCGAGAAGGGGAGCGACATTCCTGCGGGGCGACGCGGGGGGAGCGCCCGCGGGCTATATAAAACCTGATCGTGGAGACAAGCGGCCACCGCAGAGGACAGCGCCGAGAGAAGCCTCCCTTCCCTTCCGTGGAGACCAGGGCCTGAGAGCAGCAGGTGTAGCCACCCGCCCAGGTAGGGTGGGAGTGGGAAGGGGACAGCGAGACAGGGCACCCCCTAGGGGAGCCTAGAGAGCTCCGGGGTAGAGCCCAACCGACTCACTGGATCAGCCCCAGGCCTGTGCCCTGCGCTGCGCCTTGGTCCCCAAAGCCATATGTGCTTTAAAGAGGAGACATAGTCAGCCTTTGGAAACGTCTCCAAATTTATCACCGGCCCCTTTGGGCTGCTCTATCTGACATTTAGTATGTGCTAGGTAGATTAAAGGTTTTGCTTTAGTTGTCCCAAGGTCAATTCACTCCCAACCTGGCACCAGAGCCACACAGAAGCAAGGGCCACTACTCCCTGGGCTCAACATCAGGTGAAAGGGTGTCTCTGTTGTGAGCATGGAATGTCGTGGGGGTCTAGAATAGGTCGTTCCTACCTGGATGGGGCATCCAAGTCCTTCCCATGGGCATCCCCTTCCACCCTCACACTTGCCCAGCAAACAGATATTGCGGGCCTTAAGCCCCTAGATGAGGCCACCGAGGCGCAGAGAGGGTGGGTGCTAACATCTAGCTCTTGCAGCAGGTGTCCTGCAGCGAAGGCAGAGAGGTCTCCAAGGACAACATGCCCCTGGGTTCCCGGGGTGTAGAAATTCTCAGTGTGGTCCCCACAACCCTGTGCCCCTCTCCTCAGGGCAGCGCAGCTTTAAGCACGGACCCGGAGTCCCTTTGGCCGCTCCGCCAGCCAGATGTGCAGCGCTAGGGGCTGAGGGTATCCATAGTTCCCGGGAGAAGGAGGGAACTTGGGAAGGCGGGGCCTCCTGCGCTGACGCACCGTGCATCTCCACCGCCTTCCTGTCCTTCCAGAAACCAGACACCATGTGCGACGAAGACGAGACCACCGCCCTTGTGTGCGACAATGGCTCCGGCCTGGTGAAAGCTGGCTTCGCCGGCGATGACGCCCCTAGGGCCGTGTTCCCCTCCATCGTGGGCCGCCCTCGTCACCAGGTCAGGCTGCCTGTCCGCGGAAGTCCCCACGCAGCCCAGCCCCGCGCCACTCTGAGCCGCGGTAACGTTGCGTGGTGTCTCCACTCCGCAGGGCGTCATGGTAGGTATGGGTCAGAAAGATTCCTACGTGGGCGACGAGGCTCAGAGCAAGAGAGGTATTCTGACCCTGAAGTACCCCATTGAACATGGCATCATCACCAACTGGGACGACATGGAGAAGATCTGGCACCACACCTTCTACAACGAGCTCCGCGTGGCCCCCGAGGAACACCCCACCCTGCTCACCGAGGCCCCCCTCAACCCCAAGGCCAACCGCGAGAAGATGACCCAGATCATGTTTGAGACCTTCAACGTGCCGGCCATGTACGTGGCCATCCAGGCCGTGCTGTCCCTTTACGCCTCCGGCCGTACCACCGGTGAGTGCCTGCGGGACCACGCAGCCCAGCTCGCGGCTGCTCCCCTCCCCCGACACTTCGCCCCCAGCCTGCACCCAACACTTTCCCTCCCGCACAACCAGTACCTAGTGCGGGCCTCGCTCCCACCGGCGGGGCCGGCCTGCTGCGGCCCGCGCCAGGTCTAGGGGCGCCGGGAGGCCTCGCTCACTCGCTGCCACGTCCCCTCCCCGCGCAGGCATCGTGCTGGACTCCGGCGACGGCGTCACCCATAATGTGCCCATCTATGAGGGCTACGCCCTGCCGCACGCCATCATGCGCCTGGACCTGGCCGGCCGCGACCTCACTGACTACCTGATGAAGATCCTCACCGAGCGTGGCTACTCCTTTGTGACCACAGGTGCGCGGTGCCCCGGGCACCCTGGGCGGGCTGGCGGCGCGGGCGGCCCCCGGCCCTGAATGAGGGCTCCTCTCCTGCCCCTGCCCCCCACAGCTGAACGCGAGATCGTGCGCGACATCAAGGAGAAGCTGTGTTACGTGGCCCTGGACTTCGAGAACGAGATGGCGACGGCCGCCTCCTCCTCCTCCCTGGAGAAGAGCTACGAGCTGCCCGATGGACAGGTCATCACCATCGGCAACGAGCGCTTCCGCTGCCCGGAGACGCTCTTCCAGCCCTCCTTCATCGGTGAGACCCGCTCGCCGCCCGCCCAGGCCCCCGGACCGCGCGCGAACCCGTCCGTCCCCGCCTGTCCCCACCCGGTCCCTGGAGCCCGTCCCAACTGCTGCGCCCGCCTGCTCACGCTGCCTCCTGCGGTCCCCAGGCATGGAGTCGGCGGGCATCCATGAGACCACCTACAACAGCATCATGAAATGCGACATCGACATCAGGAAGGACCTGTACGCCAACAACGTCATGTCGGGGGGCACCACCATGTACCCAGGGATAGCCGACCGCATGCAGAAGGAGATCACGGCTCTGGCCCCCAGCACCATGAAGATCAAGGTGGGCGGCGGCCCACGCCCTACGCCCTCGAGTGGGCTCGAGGGATGCGGCCCCCCACCTGACGCTCTATCTGCACTCTCTTACAGATCATCGCCCCGCCTGAGCGCAAGTACTCAGTGTGGATCGGGGGCTCCATCCTGGCCTCCCTGTCCACCTTCCAGCAGATGTGGATCACCAAGCAGGAGTACGACGAGGCCGGCCCCTCCATCGTCCACCGCAAATGCTTCTAGACCCCACTCCGCCAACAGCGTGCGAATTCTCCTCAGGACGACAATCTGCTCAAGTTGCAGGTGGCTGATCTCGAGCCACAGCGCAGCAACTTTCTAACAACTGCCGTTGCTGCCTCCGCAAACGACACAATGTTTATAATGTGTACATACATTAACTTATTTACCTCATTTTGTTATTTTTAAACAAAGCCCTGTGGAAGGAAATGGAAAACTTGAAGCATTAAACTCAGCCATTCTGTTACGCAGCGCAAAGTTGTGTTTATTTGCTGGGGATAGGGAGCAGTGGGGACAGGGGAGGACAGACTCCATAATCCTAGGTCACTTCTCACAACACTCCGAATGCGTGCGCTCCTTACAAGACCTTAGTTAAATCTTCCCGTACTCACGGCTTCTCCCTCTGGGTCAGATGCATTTCCAAACACTGGCTAGCCCATCGCGGCCCGACTTGAGCCTCTGGTGAGGGCTGAGGCGTCCCTCTCCGTCTGCTCGGCGCCCCAGTCAGCAGCGGGCCCGGGCCAGCTGCGGGCGGGCGGCCCTGGCGCGGCGCCGGGCGGGCGCTGACCGTGGTGCTGGGGCCCGAGCGCCGCCGGCAGAGCGCGTTTCCGCTCCTCCCGCGGCGGACGTTTCCTCGCTGAATCGCTGTTTCCCACTGAATCTCGAGATCTAACTGAAAGGTTGTGTTCTGCATTTAATGAACTAGGTTTCGCTTGTAAGTAAAAACGATCACTTCTCTTCCTAATTGGGAAGGCCTTCGCTTCGTGCCAGGTGATGGTGGTATTTGAAGAAGCGCCCCTTCCAGCTTGGGCCTGGGGAGGGGCGGCGCCCACAGGTGGGAGGAGGGCTAGGAAAGGCCAAATGAGCGCCCCAGAGAGAAGGACAGCGCATGCTGGGCGGGGCGGGCACTGAGGGCGCCGGGCAAGGAAGTGTCAGCAGGGAGCGGAGCTGAGAAGACAGTGGGAGAGAGGAGGGAGCAAGGGAGAAAGATCAGCCCCTCAAAAGCTTTAAAGGCGCAAATGTATTCACAGAGTTTGAATTTCTATGGGAGAGCAGAATATCTTTTTTTAAGTAGCTTAATATTTCCTAGTCAAGATTCCAAAGAGCAGTGGTTCCTAAACAAAATAAATTCTGACTCAAAGAAGGAAGTAAGTTTATAAGGAGAATTAACAATATAGCAGTGTTACGTGCCGCATAGCGATATGTTTATTCCCTCCTTTTATGGTCTGTTGAGAAGCTTCTGAAATCTTTGAGGCCTCAAATCCATATATCAATGGAATAAATCATTCAGTAGAACGTAAGATTTTAATAAAAGTATGATACCATGTCCACTGAAAACCATCGGTTATTGCTCCACCCAAGGTGGATAACTAAAAATGGATTAAATTCTGGTCTTTCAGAGGAATTCAGGTTTTATTGATAATAATAAACATACACATGCATGTCTGAGCAAACACAGTGCACACATACACACAGTCTGAATAATTCACGTAGCCAGAAGCCTGGAAAAATGTCAGAATTACATGAGTTAGCTAACTGTCATAATAAAACATTTTTTAACCAAACTTCCAAAACACTTCATTAAGATTCAGTTAGGTATGTAAGGAGGTAATGACCCAGTTCTCCTGTGGTCATAATCAGTAAATGACTTGTGATCATTTAGAACTCACAGAAGTTCTCAATGTAATCTGGTAGCATTTCCTCACGCACTATCTTTGACATCACTCTTTTCCTGAAAATGTGCAAAAACTATGAACTGTGTGGTTTCACTGGAAATGTGCCAAATCTAAAAATTCCCTTTCCTTTTCTGACACTTCTCTAAAAAGAAACAAGCATCACACATTTTATTAGTGTTCTGTATCTTTCCTGCTTTCCTATTAGGTTGTGATTATAGGTATTTGGTAAATTGTCTTACCTATATTAATCCTGAGAGAGGATTTTTGGTGTGGTGTAATAAAGAATGAGTATTTAAAAAATTATATCTAAAACCTATACCAATATTTGTGAGGAGAGAAGTAACTATTCCCACCGCCCTCTGAGAGCATGTAGTGATGAGAAGCAAGAAGCCCCTGTGTGGCCACGGTGTGCTTGGCACTAGAGGGAATAATGTCATGGCTGATTCCCCACTGAAAAGCCATCCCAAGAGAGTCGATTTTTGGAACACTGAGAGAATTAAAAACAACACAGCACTTTCCCTACCCATTGCTTCTGATGTGTTTCCTTAGACCTGGCAGTAGATCTTGTGAGGGATTTAAATGCAGCTGTTTCCTTCTCACAGAAGATTGTTAAATTATCATCAATTTTTTTTCATACCAAATCTATATTACTAGTATCCGGTTGAAGAAAGAAGGAACAAAGGAGAAGATGAGAAGAGAGAATGTGCCAGGATTAAAAAGAGGGATTAGGGTTGAGTGAGAAAATGAAAGGATCCTGGACTGGGGTACACCCTAGGCTCTATCATTTAAAGCTTTGGAAGTTAGAATTAGACCATGGAATTTTGTGGTCCCTCCCAGATGCATTTGTCCCCTGATCTGTTACCCCAGATGTGGCAGAAGCCACAAGAGGTTAATGGAACATTTTATTGCCCACCCACTATGTGCAAGAGGTACAGAGAAGGTTGATATGGTCCCATCCTCAGGAGCTCACTGTCACAATCCCCTCCATCACCAGGTGCTTATGTCTTGACTCTGATTACCGCAGAGCCTGTTGGAGCCGCTGGCTGTGAGGGAGGCAAGGCCCACCCTGCAATGCAAACCATCATCTGATCATCTGTGGACATCATGGCTGTTTGGCAGCCTGTTCAACTACTTGCCACTATGAGGCTGGCCCTCCTCCACACAGCATTGTTTTCTGACAAAGCTGGATGAGTTACAGATGCTGGCTCTTATGGGGAAACACTTCCCTCATTGTGCTTAAGAAGGCCTGCCCCACTGCTGGCCTTGGGGACACAGAGTAGCCCTGCCTCTCACCCAATAGTGCCTCGGCCATGAGGACTAGAGGTGGAAATGGGCTCACACAACAGGCTCGCACTGCCCATGTGGGCACTTGTGTGTTCAGCCTACCTGCCTGCCTGCCTCCTTTTCCTCTCCATCTCATTTCTGTCACTTTCATTGCCTTTCTGCCTTGCACTGTCCTTTGAAAGGCATCCACTTTAACACTGTTGATATGTCATAGTCCTTTTGAGGAGTTACCACAAGCTAATGATCTGTGCCTCAAATGCAGCTCTCAAAAAGAAGCTGATAAAATCTGGCTTTGATGGCACTCCGTTAGGTAGTCATCACAGTGGAAACACAGGGTTTCTGGTCCACCTGCATTCTTGTCACCCACAGCCAGAGCCACTCTCCCAAGCAGGCCACAGGCTGCAACTTCCATAGGTGGTATGGAGTAGCAAAGGCAACTGGAGGTTAGCTAACATGAATGGGAACATGGAGCGCTTCACCAAATGGCCCAGTCACGCAGGAAGCTAGAGGGCCCATCACTGGGTGAAGGAGCCCTGCACCCTCTGATTGACCCTGTCCCCCTTTATCAGTTTCTTAATGGCTTATCTTGATATTGAGCAATTTCTGGGGGTGATGCGTGAGTGAAAGAAAAATTGTGAAAGGTGCAACGATGATGTTGGTGGTTCTCATAAGTGTCAAGATTCTTTTGCAGGATAATCACTGGGGTTTCCTAATCCTCATCAGGATGCAGAGGGCTCCTGGTCATGGGGGTTGGCCTCAGGAGCAGCAGATCTCCTATACATCATGGACAAAGGGGCAGCTGTCAGACCCTTGGATCTTTATCCAACACTATCTTCCCTAATGTCCTTCATGGTACCTGTACTCGGTGCCTGTGGCTGCTGTAAAACTGGGTGGATTAAAACAACAGGGACTTTTTTTCACAGTTCTGGAAGCTAGAAGTCTGAGTTCAAGGTGGTGGCAAGTTTGGTTTCTCCTGAGGCCTCCCTCCTTGGCTTGTAGATGGTCATCTTCTCCCTGTGCCTTCACTTCAACTTCCCTCTCTCCCTGTCTGTGTCCACATTTCCTCCTTACAGAACATCAGTCAATTTGGATTTAGGGCCCACCCTGATGACTTCATTTTAACTTAATTACCTCTTTTAAAGACCCTGTCTCCAAATACAGTCACATTCTGAGGTACTGGGGGTTCGGACTTCAACACGTGAATTTGGGGGAGGGGGATAAAACTCATTGTGTAGTAGGCAGCAGCAACGGAACCCACCGGTAACAATTCATTCTAATAGGTCGTGCATCTCTCAGGTTAATACTGTGTCTTAAGTTATATGAAGTACTTTCACATACATGAGCTCATTTAATCCTATAAATTATCTAAGACAGGGATTATCATTCCACCTTTATGAATTATAAAAGCGAGGCTTCAAGAATGACTGACTTGGGGCTGGCCCCGTGGCTGAGTGGTTAAGTTCACGCGCTCTGCTGCAGGCGGCCCAGTGTTTCGTTGGTTCGAATCCTGGGCGCGGACATGGCACTGCTCATCAAACCACACTGAGGCAGCATCCCACATGCCACAACTAGAAGAACCCGCAATGAAGAATATACAACTATGCACTGGGTGGCTTTGGGGAGAAAAAGAAAAAAAATAAAATCTTAAAAGAAGAAATGACTGACTTGCCTAAGTTTATAAATTAGTAAAAGCAGTAGAGCAAAGACTTGAACTTACAACTCTTAACTCTATTCTTTTAGTTTCAACCTTGATGTATCCTTATATTTTATACGTATTTCTTGTAATCAGCATATGGTTGAATAGTTTTTCCAGCCTGACAATTTTGTCTTTTAATTAAAACATTTGGTCTACTTATATTTACTGTAATTACTGCTATATTTGAGTTTAAATCTACCATTTTATTTTGTGCTATTAGTTCAACCTATTCAAAATCTAAAATTAATCAATACTTTTACCCTCCTTGGACAATACAAGGCCATTTGAGGACTGTCAATCCATCCATTTACTCTCCTCCTGACTTGTTACATATTTTCGTTCTATCTTTTAAAGCCCCCAGATGTTATTATTATTTGTTATGTATCAGTCACGGTTTTAACCTCCTCAAGATTTTATAATTGTTTTATACAATTTAGATTTGCTTGTATATTAACAATTTTCTTCGCCCATTTCCCCTACAGGTCCCTTCAAGGGGAATCACTTTCCTCCTGCTTGAAGCACAGTCTTCAGAATTTCCTTTTGTGAGGGTCTGTTGGTTGCAAAATCTCTCAGTTTTCGTCTGTGTATGCCTTTATTTCTCCCTGATTTTTGAAAGACGTTTTCTCTGAATATAGAATTCCTGGTTGACAGTTATTTCTTTGGGCATATCATTGGTTTGTAAACTGGCTGTGTATACAAAGGGCAAGGAGAGACTGAAGAAAGAGGCAGCCACTCTAGATGGGTAAGTGGCAGGTTCAATAAGCAAGGAAACTTACATACAAGGCTTGTCTTGGGTGGCCACAAGACAAGTAGATCTCTGTACCCACCCACCAGAATCTTAAAAGTTTATATAGAGGCCTTAATGGGATTCAGTCACGTATACTGTCCAGATGTTCTCAACACCACCTTACTCTCTCCAGGTTGAGTCCTTGGGGCAGCTTCTAGTGCAGGGAAGGCAAGTGGAACGTAGAGTCCAATCCCTTCAGAGAGCCATTGTTGTTGTTGAGAAGTTAACAGTCTGTCACTTCGAGACAATCTGCATTTCCCTCTCCCCACCTCTCAGCTATTTTATTTTTAAGATTTTCTCTTCACTTTTGATATTCTGCATTTTTTTGTGATGTATGTAATTATGGATTTCTTTTTACTTATCTCATTTTGGACTTATGACCTTTTTGAATATGTGTATTGGTGTCTTTCAATAGGTTTGGAAAATTACCAGCCTTTGTTTTTTCAAATACTGCCTTCAGTCCCATTTTTTTCTCCTCTCATTCTGAAGAACTGACAAATTCAGCTTCACCAAATTTAAAATAGCTGCTCATTAAGGGACACCATTAAGAAAATGAATAGTCAAGCCACATACTGGGAGAAAATATTTGCAAACCATATATCTGACAAAAGACTGGTATCCGGGCTATGCAAAGAACCCCCATCATTCAATAACAAGCACATTAAAATGCAGTAAAATGGGCAACATATTTTGAACAGACACTTCACAAAAGAAGATACACAAATGGCCAATAAGATAAGCACATGATCATACTCATTAGGATGGCTATTATCAAAAACAAACCAATAGAACAGAACAGCAAGTGTTGCAAGACTGTGGCAAAATTGGCACACTTGAGCATTGCTGGTGGAAATGTAAAATGGTGCAGCATCTGTGGAAAATGGTATGGCAATTCCTTGAAAAATTAAGGATAGAATTGCCATATGATCCAGCAATTCTACTTCTGGGTATACAACCCAAAGAAATAAAAGCATGGAGTCAAAGAGATATTTGCACATCTGTGTTCACAGCAACATGATTTATAATAGGCAAAAAGTGGAAGCAGTCCAAGTGTCCATTGATGGACTAATGGATAAATAAAATGTGGTATACAATGAAATATTATTTAACCTTAAAGGGGAAGGAAATTCAGAAACATATTACAACGTGGGTGAACTTTGAGGACACTCACTAAGTGAAATAAACCAGTACTCCAAAGACAAATACCGTATGATTCCACTTATGTCTCGTATAGGATACCTAGAGTAGTCAAATTCATAGAGACAGAATGTCGAAGGGTGGTTGCCGGGGGGGGGGGGGGATGGGGATTGAGGAGTTAGTGTTTAATGGGTCAGAGTTTCAGCTGGAGAAGATGAAAATATCCTGGAAATGGATGGTAGTTATGGTTGGACAACAATGGGAATGTGAATATACTTAATGCCATAGAACTATACACTTACAGATGGTTAAAATGATAAATTTTATGTTATGTATATTTTACCACAAGTAAAAAAAAGATAAGTGCATGAAAACATGCTCAATGTTTTTAGTCATCAGAGAGAGGCAAAATAAAAGAACAATCAGATACTACTATATACCTACTATCCTGGCTAAAATTAAAAAGATTGACAACACTAAATGTTAGCAAGCATGTGGAACAACTGGAACTCTCATACTTTAAGTAGGAATGTAAAATGGTACAACCACTTGGGAAACATTTGGCAGTTTTTTATAAAACTAACCATACACTTACTCAAATACCTGATAATTCTATTCCCGGGAATTTACCCATGAAGATTAAAAACACACATTCACATAAGGACTTGAACAAGAATGCTAGTAGCAGCATTATTCATAATAGTAAAAACTGGAAGCTACTCGAGTATCCATCAATAGATAAATGGGTAAACAAACTATGTGTAGCCATATAATTGAATACTATTCAGCAATAAAAAGGCACAAACTACAGATACACACAACATGGACGGATCTCAAATACATGCTGAGTGAAAGAAAATTTACGCAGAAGCATATATATTGTAATAAGCCATTTATATGATATTCTAGAACAGGCAGAACTAGTCTATGGGATAGAAAAAAACAGAACAGTGGTTATCTCTGGGGAGTAGGGTGGAGATTGAAAAGTAGTATGAGGAAACTTTTTGTGGTGATGGAAATGTTCTATATCTTGATAAAAGATTTTGTTACACAGATCAAATTCAGTGACTGCACACTTAAGTTTAGGGCATTTCGTTTTATGTACATTTTAAAAGAAAAATTGCAAGCAAAAAATAGAATGTCAGAATTTCAGATATCCTCTTACATTAAAAAATTTTTTTGTATTTTTCATTTTAGGGGGTTCATCTGAATTGCATTGTGAGTAATTTCCCCTAATTGGTCTTCCAACTTACTAATTTTCCCTTTAACTTACTTAATCTGTTGTTAAATCCTTTTGTTCAGTTTTAAATTTCTGTTATTGAATTTTTCACTTTTAGAAATTTTTATAAATTCCGTTTCATTCTTTTTCAAGCCAACTAGGTCATGTTTTTATACTTTTCTGTCCCCTGTGCATATTTGTTAGCTTGTCTCTTACTTCTGTAGAAGTAGAGCAAGCATGGTTTTTATAGTATAGATCTAATAATCCAAGTAACTGACGTCTTGGAATTTGCTTCTGTTACCTGTTGTTTTGGTTCTTGCTCATACACCATGTTTCCATGTGTACTTGACAGAGCCATATTCACTGTGCTTGAAAAATTACTTGTAGGACACTTGGAAACCTAGGAAAAGGAGGCTTTCTCCACAAAGGATTTGTATTTGTTTCTGCCAAGGATCTCCTAGGAAACCACTAATTTTAGATGATGTTAAATGAAGTTCACAGCCTGAGGTATCTTGATTCCCCCAGGTGGTATGAATTTGGGCTGCGGATACACGTGAGGACTCAGCTTGTGTTTACAATTTCCCAGAAATCTGCACCCCACATGCTCGGGGCCATGTGAAAGGCATTTTACCTCTCAGATCCTTGAGCTGCAGTGTGGGTAGGGTTTACTTCTGGTTTCCACCTTCAGTCTTACCCTGTGGTGTAGCCCTTCAGGGTCCCAGCTTCATGTGGGGAGGCCCTAAGCTTTACAGAGCTGTCAAACCCCAAGTGCAAGGTAACTGAGATACGCAAGCACTGTAAGGGCTAGCGCACTTTCTAGAATTGCCACACTTCTGGCTTCCCTCAGATTTTGGCCTAGTAATGCCTGACTATCTTCTCAACTCTTCAGTGCTTGTAAGAGTTTTACACTACTTTATTCAGCTTTTTTAGTTGTTTTCAACAGCGGTGTTGACTCTGAGAAGTTAGCCTGCCATATTCTCTAAGACTAGGACTCAACATCTCTTACTTCTCAGGCTTGGCTTTAGCTCCCCCTGAAAAACAGCTCAAATCTCACATACAGGCTTAAGGAATTTTGCCCCAAATTCTGCTGTCTTATATTAGAGCTGTTGTTTTTTCTCTGCCTACCAGTGCACTGGGTCTGAAAAGTTCCACAGGATAACAGGGCACCCGCTGGGAGGCAGAGGTGCCTGGAGCCCTCGCAGCTCAATGCTAATGTGCCATGTGTCAACAGGGATCTGCTGAACCATGAAAACAAGAAGAGTGAAAGGCCAACGGGACAAAGGAACTAGGTCAAAGTGATCAATCACCACGACAGCTTCTGTGGGTGGGATGATGGGGGATTTTCTTCTGCCTTTTTATACTTCAATATTTCTTCTAACTTTATCTTTTTTTCAAGAAATGTGTGTTATGTTAATATTAAAAGTATTTAAGTGAAAAATTAAAAAAATAAACAGAACAGAAAAGGCTCCACTAGCCCAGCAGCCCTGAATGGTATTTCCAGTAACAGAGCCGAGTTTGGGCAGATCCATTTGCAATCCTGCTGGAGACCAGAGGCTGGGTTCCTGAGACAGGTGGAGGAGCTTAGGATTTTGGGCTGGGCAGCGGATCAGAGAATGGCTGCGTCATGCATGATCCCAAGGTGGCACCTGCTGGAAGGAGCTAGACTTGCTCCTCTCATTTCTCTGCTCTGAGCTCCAGAGGAGTGCCCAGTGAACTCTGCAGCCAGCAGTGGAAGAGAGCCTCTGGTTCTAGAGGCATTTCTCGTCTGGCTCTGCTGTTGGATTTCCATCTCTGATACGAGGAGGATGACCCGCTTCTTGCTGGTCCCTTGTTCCTCTGACGGTGTGTGAATCTGCCCTACTCACCCTTCCTGGTGGGGACACATGGGAGAGGAAGGAGAGGCTGTTCTGAAGCACCTCAGGATGCAGGGCAAGGTGGTGAGCAAGGAGAAGCGGGAATCTCAATGCCACTAAAGAGCTTCTCCACGCCCAAGTTCTCTGCAAAGTTCTGAAAAGCCTCCCGTTTTACACTTTGCCCTTCCTAAACCAGAGTGCTCAAAATTCTCCCCCCTTGCCCTCCCCCCGTCCAGTCCATTCATCAACACATATTTATTGACTATCTCTTCCGTTGCAGGCAATGAGGTACTATATGGAATATCTTGACTGTACTTGAACCTCTCCAGTAAATACTTAAAAAATTTGCCTGGCACACTTCATCTCTGTCTCTGGAATCCAGATTTTGCTCTAAGATTTGTTTCAGCCTTCTAGTGCTCGTGCAGAGCAGACAGGTGGAGAGCAGGACCATGAAGCAGAGCCAGGCCCAGGCAGAATGTGAGCTCAGGCCACCAGGGATACTGAGGCTGAACCTGCCAACCTGGGCCATCTCTCTCGGGAGGAGTGGCGCATTTCTTCCTCTACAACACTGACATTGGAGGCCAGGAGTTTGAAAGCTGAGGATCTGGCACCTCTGAAATTATGGAGAGTCTCTCACTCACATGGAAAGACACACCTTGGTCTGGCTGGGACGAGGTGGTGGCCGTCGTCACACCTGCACTGGACTGCCCTCACAGCGGCTGCTTTCTCAAGTCCCTGCACTCTGGGCACCTCACTTGCTGCACCCCAGCCCCTGCCCTGCGCTGATGACTCTATTTTTTCCCAAGGGCAATCTAGGTACTGTGAGGCAGACAGATTTGTTCCAGGCCACAGGAGAACACAGGGTCATGGTTCACAGCCAGGGAAGTGTCCTTTTTCTTCCACCCAACTTCCCGGTTATCCAAGGACACAGGAGTGGGAGCTGTCTTTATCCTCAGCCCGAGAAGTCAAGACATCCAAAATCTAGTCTTCTTATTCTTTAACTCATTTTCCAAAAGGATCCAGAACTCTGTCACTCCACTATTGCCCTGCTTATTGGCACACCCTCCAGTCATCAATTAATTGGCTGATTTATTCAACAAACTTTTACTGAGCTCCTACTGTGTGCCAGGCCCTGTGCTAGGGGATGAAATATGAGTCAAGAGAGTCAGGGGCTGGACAGTCAGGGAGCTTACAGTGTAGTGGGGGGACAATTATTTATCAAACAACACAAATCAAGAAAGTCTCTAAACTCAGGACATACTACAAAGGAGAGGCACGGCATTTGGCAACACAGGATAGGCCAGGGTGCAGGGACGGGTTCTGTGAGCAAGTGCAGGTCGAGGCACCTTTGAAGAGTCAGTAGGAGTGAGCAGGTGAAGTAGGGAGGGCACAGCTCCTGCAAGGCCAGATGAGGGGTGAAGGTGAAGCATCCCAAGGCCTACAGGGAGGGGGGTGTGGCTCGGAGGGAGTGGGATGGGCTAGGGCGATGTGGGGTGAGGCTGTATTTTTCTTTATTCTAACAGTGATGGAAAGCCATTGAACTATCTTAAGCGGGAAGGACAGAGACAGAGAGAGAGAACCCAGCATCTCTGGGGCAGGAGGGAGATTCCATAAAAACTCCCAGGTCTCTGATTCATATTTGGATGTTCACTGAAACATGGGGTGCCGGGAAGAAGTTTGTGAGCATGCCTAAAGTGTGGAGCCAAGCTGACTAGGAGTGCAGAAAGAGGAGCTGCTGGTGGGGAGGGTAGAGCAGGCCTGTGTCTAACATGCAGCATGTGGGGCCTGGGCCTGAGATGGGGAGTAAGGGGCCGGGGCCTGAGATGGAGGGTGTGGGACCTGGGCCTGAGATGGGGAGTGTGAGGCCTGGGCCTGAGATGGGGAGTGTGGGGCCTGGGGCTGAGATGGGGAGTGCGAGGCCTGGGCCTGAGATGGGGAGTGGGGGCCTGGGCCTGTGATGGGGAGTGCGGGGGGCCTGGGGCTGAGATGGGGAGTGTGGGGCCTGGGCCTGAGATGGGGAGTGCGGGGCCTGGGGCTGAGATGGAGGGTGTGACTTGGGCTGCAGCCATTTCACTTCCTCTCAGTCCAGTCCAGCATAGGTGCTGGCAGGGAGGGTCATTAGAACTGGAGTGTTCCCTATAGAAAATCAGGAAAGACCACAGGAGAATGAGAGTTTGTGCCATTTTGGCGTTTCCTACCATCTCAGGCACTGGCAGTGGAGTCTTAAGTGGTAAATGAGCCTTGGAGAAAGCTCCCTCAGACAGCATGGCTTTGTCTAGTGTCTGCTCTGAGGACCTGTATTCTGGGTGCTGGGAATGGGAGGGGAGAGAGAGGAAAAGGGAGAGGGGAGGAGGGAATGGGAAAGGGGAGAAGGAGGAGGAGAGAGGGGAGGAGAGGGGAAAGGGGAGGGGAGAGGGGAGAAATTGAAAGGGGAGGAAAGAAGGGGATTGGAGGCAGAGGAGGAGAGGGGAGGGGAGGAGAGGGGAGGGAGTGGAGGGCGCAGCTGTCTGCCCTGCTCTGCTGCCTGCCTGCCGCTTGCTGGTGAGTCACAGTGCCAGCTCCCACCGCCTGCCTCTATTTTTATATCAGTGCCTGCTCATATCTGACTTGTTAAATAAGCCTCCTCACTGGTGGAGGGGAATCTGATGGCAGAGGATGAGGACTAAATAGTCTAAATAGGAATCATAAAGCTATCCCTCTCTCTCATTAGGAGATCTTCACCTTTTTAATAACCAGGTGCTTTAAGCAGCTGCACAGGGGTGTGAAGAGTTGCCAGGCCTCCGGCAGCAACAACGATTCTGGGAAGGGGAGCAGAGAGTCAACCAGAACAACAGCCTGGGCTTTGGCCCAAAGGGCGGTGGCAGCTGCGGGAGGGGTTTGGGGAAGCTGTGCTAATAGGCACTTAAATGTGACACTCGGCATAATAGGGCTCCTCCACAGGCTGTAGGAAGGCCGCTGCCATCATGCGGAGTGGAGCGGATAATAGATATTTAGAAACAAGCGTAAGAGACTGAAGTTGGCAGTCAGATGCCAGGGGCTACCATTCTACAAGCCATTTTACCTTGTGCAAATAGTTCAACGTCAGTGAGCCTAAATTTCCTCGTCTGTGAAAGGGGGTGGTGTGTCCAGGCTTGCAGGGCTGGAAGATTACAGCAAACTGACCAGAGGTGCTCAGTGTCAATGTCAGCTGTGGTAAGAGGGAGGCTGGGAGCCTAGTGCTTCCTTTTGCTATGTCTTAAGGAGGGCTCTTCCCCCGCCAACCCTCCCCCCCCCATGCCTTCTAGAGAATTGGTGTTGCTCTTTCTCTGGTCTGTGATGGGGACACAAACCTTTTTGAGGTCATTGACAGGGGTCAAGGGTAAAAGGTGCTCTGCCATGTGCCTTTGAGCCTCTCTGGGTCTCAGGCCCGCACCTGGGAAAAGAAGACATCTTGGCTAATCTCCCAGATGACATTCCTCCTCCGATGTTCTATACTTCCAACAACTCTGTTATTTGTGCATCTAAGTCAGGGACTGCTATTTGGGTCCTCACTCCTGAGTAACTGGTTTGCATCAAATCATGGGGTGAATATTATGTCAATGCTGGTGCCTTAGAGGTACTCAGAAGAGGAGAATTAGGGTTTACTCTTGCGGGGAGGAACTGGGTAAGCTGGGAGCATGTGCTCTTTTCTCCATGCTTTGTGGAGGGGTGGACAGCTAGAGCTGATGTGCCCTTGTCCCCAGGATGGATGCCAGCCCTGCCATTCTCTCCCCAGCTCTTCAGCCTGGTGGAGAAGAAGCATGAGCATCTCTGATCTGTCCTCTAGAAGAATCCCCATGTTCAGAGCAACATTCTGGTGACCCAGGGCCCAGGGCCTGCCTATGCATTGAGGCTGGGGGCTGGACAGGCTGAGCCCCTGACCCCGGCACAGCTCCCCCTGCCCTGAGGGTCACACTTATAGCAACAGGCACCTGGCCACTGGCACAGGCTTCTCCTTCCTGGGGACTCTCAGGCAGGCAGCTGTCCTCTCCTTCACACACTGCCCGACCCTAGAAGGAAGCAGAGAGACACTGACAAGTGGCCTGTTTTTTTTTCTTTCTCCTTGGGCAAGTAAGCATGGCTTTAAACTCAAACCTTAAAGCCAAGAGTGGCTTTGGTGGGCCCTGGGTGAGAGACAAGAGCATCTAGACCCCACCAGGGAAGCACATGGGGCCAGCCAGGCTCCCTGCACATGCTGCGCTCTCCTGCCCCATCTCCTCCGATCTCCTGCCTCACCTCCTCCCTCAATTGAGCGCTGAGGCTCATTCTCCTGGACACCGCCTCTCAGTGCCTCAGGTGCCCGCCTCCCACATGCCAGGGAGCTCATCCCCCACCGTGCGCCTCCACATTTCCAGTCAGGTGTCCAGACTGTTTCTCCTTTCCTGAGCACGTGGGGAGCCCATGTGTGCTTGTCCATGGCCCTGGGCAGATGGCAGTGTGCCTGTCCTAGGGGAAAAGGCAGCTTGGCCTTGAACTGCTGAGACACTCTCCATCACCCAAGCCTGACTTGGGTCTTCTTAATCTCGGGTGCTCCTTAAGAGTGGTGACTAAGCCTCTCTGAGAATGGGGCTCCCAGAGCCATAGTTCCTTCCACTGGGGCTGGTTGAGTGAGTCTCACAGCATCTCTGCCCATCATGAACTGGAATGAGGGGATCTTCCCTCCACAACGAAGGAGCAGCTGGCTCAAGAGGAAAGCTAGAAGTAGACCCATTTTGCAGATTTGAAAAACCAGGCAGAGAGTTGATCATAAAGTCCCAGGCTGCTGTTGCATCAAGAAGCCTGTGTCTCTAGACTGTTACTTTCTCCTGAGTCGTGGAATGGCTGGGGGACGTAGTGAGGGGGTGGGTAAGTCTGGGCAGCCCTGGAAATACGGAGCTATCAGGCTTCTTCCTGGGTGAAATGTAAAAGAGGGCATTGCCCTCTTAGATCCCGTCAGTCAGAGTCAGCATTGAGGACAAAGTCTGCTACCTTCCTTAAGCAGGTTTTTAAATTTTCTCTTTTCAAAGTGGCCTCCACTCGTTCTGTGTTCCTGGTTTTCTACTTCACGGGTTTCATTATTGCGTGAACTGAAAGCGCCCGGAGTGTCCATTGCTGGCCCTGGAGCCTGAAGGCAGGAAGGAGGGTGCTGGCAGAGAGCAGCCTGCCTGGGCTGGGCTCACTGTGACAGCTGGGCCACATGCCTGCCATTCCCCCCTGCACGCTCATCCTCTCAATATAGGGTGCTGCTGGTGCACCCAGGCAGGGGCCTCTGGCTCCAGGGCGGCTGCCTGGCTGCTTTAGGGCCAGGCCAGAGGGGCCAGGCCAGGGCAGGTGTCGGCTTTCTTCCTCTCCTTGCATGGCCAGGGCCTGCAGCCTGCGTTCTGATTTGTGCGTATTATTAGGTCCCTGGGACTCCTGAAGCCGTGGGGGAGCCTCAGAGGGTGGGGCCCAATCCTGTCTGTGGTGGGAATTTATCCCTGAGCCTGAACTTTGTTGGGGGTCCTCCAGCCTGGCTGAGAGCAGGCCACTGCCTGCTCCAGGCAAAACGAAGAAGGTACCTCAGGTACTTTTAGTGCCTTTTTCTTGCAGTCCCCCCAACTGCCCCTGAGCCCACAAGTGGGCCGGCCTTGCTCAGCTCCCCCTTCCTACACCCCTCTCCCCCGACCCAGTGGCTCATTTATGTTCTATAAATTAACCGAGTTCACGGCTGAGGGGCTTAATTGCTTTCTCTCAGTGGTAACATATGGGTATGTTTACTAGGGTGGTTAATGCCCCAACTCTGCAAGGAGAGTTAATTTTGGAAGTTGGGACCACACTGCTCTGGAGGCATGGGTGGAGGCCCCATTCAGGGCACAGAGCCCTGCCTGGCCCCCAGGGCAGGGCTCTGTACAACTGAGCTCTGGGGAGGGGAGTACACGTCCCCTTCTCTTTCTGCCCCAGCCCCAATGCTCTTTGACAAAGACTGGCGAAGGAGAGAGGCTGTGCAGCTTTGCCACAGAGGTGATGGGAAGTGACAGGTATCTTTAGGCAATTGGAGAAGAGGATGTGGGCCCTTCACTTGCTGTGTTCAGCCAGAGACAGCAAGCCTGCCTTCTGCCTCTGGGGCCTCAGAGCCAAGGCCAGGCCTAGTGAGCAGGTCTGGTTTGATTTTATTATTATTATTTTATTATTATTACATTTTACTGGCAAAGAACTTTATTAACCTTTGTTTCAAATTTTATTCCCAGGCTTCTTCAGCTTAATGAGCTGACAAGAATGAATTTTGTCTAAGGAGAAACTGAAAAGGGCTGCAGTGTCCAAGGGGCTTGGGCATAAAAATATTAGAGATCTAGATTTTACCAGACCTGTGAACAGAATTCCTTTTTTGAGGAAGATCAGCCATGAGCTAACCTCTGCTGCCAATCCTCCTGTTTTTGCTGAGGAGATTAGCCCTGAGCTAACATCATGCCCACCTTCCTCTACTTTATATGTAGGACGCCTGCCCCAGCATGGCTTGATGAGTGGTGCCATGTCCGCACCCGGGATCTGAACCAGCCAATTCTGAGCCACCAAAGTGGAACGCACGAACGTAACCATTGCGACACGAGGCCGGCCCAAACAGACTTTTATAAAGCAGTCAAGGTATAAAATAGCTGTTCCCAGTAGCTTCAAGTTTTATCTTTCTTCAGAAGTTGACTCAATTCAGTTTCCCTTATTCCTGGAAGCCTCATCAAAATTCTCAAGACCTGGCATTGATCAGCATCGTCTTCACTGAGTCTGAACACACTATGAAGAGCTGACCTGGAGGCCGATGCCTGAGAGGCCGCAGGGGAATCCACATCTGTGGGAGGGAACGGCGAGATGTGCACACTGCGATGACCCTTTCCTACCTGGGATACATGATGTGATGCCATGTCTTTCTTAACAGCCAGCTTTCCCCAAAGCAGCCCCCCAGCGGGTCCATCTCATTTGCTTTCATGCTCTCACAATCCTTGGTGTCCCCACCTTCTCCCAAGTGGTGCCCCCTTCAGCCCCCTCCAGGCTGGGGCATCCTGGATCTGCTGATCTTGCTCTGGGAGAGTCCCTCCTGTGACCTGGTGCTCCCCTCTTGAGACCTTCTGCACCTGTAAAACAAGGACAGAATAGTCATTTCCAGGGCCCCTCTTTGCCCTGGAGCTCTGAAATCCTGCTTCAGTCACTGTTCATAGCTCTGGGACTCAGTGGGCTCCTGGATGCCATCTTGGCCTGTGGCCATCCTGGTGGATCCTCACTGGCCCCACCCCACCCTCAGCCCGGAGAGAAGTTCTGTGACTCCTGCCTTGCAGTGCCCCGGCCTCTAGAGCGAGTTAATTCAGGGTCTTTCTCGCATGCAGGGCCGTTCCTCTGTACTGTCCAGCTGAGGGACTCCAGTCTCAGGCCAGTCTGTGTACTGTGAAAAAAAGTCAGTTGTGAAAATCTGTTCCCTCTTCCCATGGATTGGGCAGGGGACAGTAAGTAGGAGAGGCTAAATTCCTCAGCATAAGCCCTACCCAGGAATCCAGCTGGGAGGGGAGGAGGGAGGAGGAGAGGGGGCAGAGGGAGAAACTCTGCATGGTGGAAGTGGCCCAGGCACTGCTTTTAAAGATGAGACCTCTGGGGGCCGGCCCGGTGGTGCAGCAGTTAAGTTTGCAGGTTCTGCTTCTCAGCGGGCTGGGGTTCACCGGTTTGGATCCTGGGTGCGGACATGGCACTGCTTGGCAAGCCATGCTGTGGTAGGCATCCCACATATAAAGTAGAGGAAGACAGGCACAGATGTTAGCTCAGGGCCAGTCTTTCTCAGCAAAAAGACGAGGATTGGCAGTAGTTAGCTCTGGGCTAATCTTCCTTAAAAAAAAAAAAAAAAGATGAGACCTCTGATGCTCAGCTTAGAAAACGTCTTGTGTGAATGGGTTTGTTTGCTTTTGTTTTGGGGAGTTTTTTTGCTGAGAATCCAGGCAGGGCTGAGGCCAGCCTTGGTTGATATGGTGCAGGCCAGGGCCAGCAAGCCGAGCTGAGAGGTAAAGTGGTGAGAATGCGCGCTGGAGCCGGACAGCCACGCAGATTAGACGTGATAATAATGATCACATCAGGAGGAGGAGTTTGTATTTGTGCTGCGCTTGGAATAGTGCCGAGTGGGGTGAGTGTGATGTGTGTGTTTGTTGAATGCATTAGGGTGTATTGTTTAAAAACTCAATTAGAGTTTTTTAAAAAATAAGCATTATTTTGAAAAAATTTTAGATTTATAGGAAAGTTGCAATGGGAACACAGAGTTTACCTGTACCCCACCCCCAGAGCCCCTGTTGTTAACATCTGACGCTACCCTGGTACAGTTGTCACGCTGAGGAACCAGCCCTGGTGCATTACTATTAACAAAGCCCCAGGCTCTATTTGGGTTTCAGTCATTTTCCCACTAACGCCCTCCTCTGTTCCTGGCTCCACTCAGGTATCACATTGCTTTCAGTTGTCGTGTTTTCTTAGTCTCCTCTGGTCTGTGACAGTTTCTCAGTCTTTTGTTGTTTTTCACAACCTTCGCAGTTTTGAGGAGTACTGGTCAGGTATTTTGTAGCAGTTCCTTCAATTGGGATTTTTCTGATGTTTTTCTCCTGATTACACTGGGGTGATTGGGTTTTGGAAAGAATACTAAAGAAGCTCTTCCCATCACATCATACGGGGGGACACAGGAGATCTGCATGACACTCCTGGTGACATTAACCCTCATCATGTGGCTAAGGGGATGTCTGCCAGATTTCTCCACTCTAAGTCACTATTTTTCGCTCTGCCTACAATGTTCTTTGGAGCCAAGGTTTAGAGCTTGGAGGAGCGGGGATTGGGCTCCAGGTCCTGGCGCGGGGAGTGTCTCCATGTACTGCTTGGAATCTCTTGTAAGGATGAACTGCCCCTTCTCACTCATTTATTTACTTATTCAATCATAATTTACTTCAGTGTGGATTTATATACATGTATTTTATACTTTGGGTTATAATCCAATGCTGTGTTTATTTATTTATTTATTATTGTTTTTTGAGGAAGATTAGCCCTGAACTAACTACTGTCAGTCCTCCTCTTTTTGCTGAGGAAGACTGGCCCTGAGCTAACATCGTGCCCATCTTCCTCTACTTTATACGTGGGATGCCTACCACAGCATGGCTTGCCAAGTGGTGCCATGTCTGCACCCAGGATCCGAACCGGTGAACCCTGGGCCGCCGAGAAGCGGAATGTGCACACCTAACCGCTGCACCACCGGGCCTGCCCCAATGCTATGTTTTTTATTTTGTTGCTTGAATCGTTCTGGCTTTAGCCATTAGAAGCTCTTTTGGGTTGTGTGAGATAATAGAAAAAATATATATATATGCCTCCAGTTCCTGGCACAAGGCTCCTAAAACCCTGGTCATTTGCTGTCTGATAAGTGCACTAGGAGCATCTCTTGTTCTAATATTGTTCTTTGACCTCTGTTCTTGATGCAGAGCTCCTGAAACCCTGCTAATTTCCTGGGCGACAGGAGAAGACCTCTTTTGTTCTAATGAGGTGGCTCTGGGGGGCGCTCCTGGATGAGAGCTGGTCACCGGAAAGACCAGGCTTAGAATTTTCTGCCCCGCACCCTATTCTCCTGAGAAGGGAGAAAGGCTGAAAATGGAGTTAATGATCAGTCATGTCTATATGATGAAACCTCCATAAAAATCCCAAAAGTATGGAGTTCAGAGAGCTTCCAGATTGGCGAATACATTCATATACTGAGAGGATGACACACCCCCAACTCCGTGGGGACAGAAGCTCCTGTGCTCAGGACCCTCCCAGACCTCCCCCTGTATATCTCTTCATCTGGCTGTTCATCTGTAGCCTTTATCATATCCTTTAATAAACCGGTAAATATAAGTGTTACTCTGAGTTCTGTGAGCTGCTCTAGCAAATTACTTGAACCCGAGGAGGGGGTATTTGGATCCTTCCATCTATAGCTGGTCGGTCAGAAGCGCAGGTGATACCCTGGGCTTGTGATTGGCATCTGAAGTTGGGGGGATCGTGCGGGGAGCAGTCTTTTTTTTTCTCCCCAAATCCCCCCAGTATATAGTTGTATATTTTAGTTGTGGGTCCTTCTAGTTGTGGCATGTGGGACACCGCCTCACCATGGCCTGATGAGTGATGCCATATCCGCGCCTAGGATCTGAATCGGCGAAAACCTGGGCCGCCGCAGCAGAGCGCGTGAACTTAACCACTCAGCCGTATGGCTGGCCCCCTGGGAGCAGTCTTGTGGGACTGAGTCCTGAATCTGTGGAACCTGATGCTATCTCCAGGTAGATAGTGTTCAAATTGAGTTAAATGTAGGACACCCTGCTGGTGTCACAGAGAATTGCTTGTTGTGGGGAAACACCTCCACACCTTTGGTGACCAGAAATGTCAGAAGAGAAGTGTTCTGTGTGAATAGTACAGGAGAGAAACATGGTAGGGAAGAATTGGGTTTTTCCCAACACAGGAGGTAGGCAGAACTGAGTTTTTCCTGAGCAGGTTGGTTCCTGTGTTCCTTTGACATGCTCTAATACTTTCGTTTATCAAGCACTTCCTTCTTTCTTGTGTGTATGCTCCAGGCTGGTGTTGAATTTTCCCTGCTCTAGAGTCAACCATTTCTCCAAGGAGCCCTGGTCCCTTTTATCAGAGAATGATATTTAGAAACCAAGATCTAGACACTGGGTGTGCTCTTTGCTACTGGGGTGTTGTTGCTTCTCGGCTCCTTGCAGCAGAGCTAGGAAATAATCGTGTGTATATTAACCGGTGTATATACATATCTATAACTGTTTCTGTATCTATACATCAGCATATATATTAGGTTAAACATGAGTTCATACTGAGATCTCTGACTCTATTCCAATACAACAGAGTTTTGTTGGATACATTTTTAATTGACCCATAAATCAAACTAATCTGGTAGTTGACTAGCACAGAGAAAAATATGAACATGAAAACATAAGAATCTTCATTCCCGAGGTGAGGGGGGAGGATATTGGATTTCCCACAAGGAGGAATGAAGGCCCAAGCTCATCTTCTCTCAACCCTAGGAGACCACGTGACCCTAGCTGACATCTAGGTTACAGAGAAGACATTTGATTACTCTGCGTTTCCACTTTTCACCCAGTTGTCTGCCATCATATAGTTACCAATAGAGACAGACTCAAATGGCACCTCCTCACATAAAGGAAAAAAAAATGCTCCCTCATTCCAGGGCCAGCTCGGCTAAGGTGGGAAGGCAGTGCTGTCTGGGCAGTTGGCCTTGGTCTTCTGGGGCATCTCTCTCTCATCTCTGGGCACTGCCCTTTCCTCCTTACTATGCCTGCGTGGCCTTTAGATGCTAACCCCTGACTCAGCGCCTCCGGCAGAGTTTCCTTGCTCTGAATTTCTGGGTGCCCAGGCTGGGTTGTTAGAGCCTTTGGGGCCCCCTTTCCTGAGCAGGGAAGTGCCTACAAGGTAGGAAACCTGGTCTTTGCTCCTGCGGGAAAAGGCCAGTCCAGCCCCCGACAGCACAATCCTGCCTCAGCAATGGAGCTCCCCCCGCCCTCACTCTGAAGTGGCCGGTGCTTTACCACGGCGGGTGAGCGCTGCCTTCACCCTTGGGGCAGATGGCAGTGGCTAGCCGGCAGCCACCACGGCCTGTCTGAGGGGACTCTGTGGAGGGTGGTGGGAGCACGCCTGCAGCAGGAGCTCAGCTCCCTTCACCTGCTCCTCGTCCTCTGCAGGGGCACAAAAGGGCTGCACTGCCTGAGCTTTAGCTCTCCCTCTTTAAGTCAGGGCAGAGGACACATCTGAGGGACACGTGGAGCTCACAGATCCTGGAAGTATTTGATTAAAGGGAAAGGAATCTTGGCTTGAAGCACCAAGAGTCTAAGAGACAAGACAGTTATGAAACAGAGAAAGATGCTGAGACTTTGCCTTCTGCTTTAGATCTTTTACAGGTGGGCCCTGGAGGAGGGCACGCCAGGCGTAGTGCTCAGTGTGTGCTGATCCTACAGGGAACTTGATGCTCTCTGGAGAGAGAAGTAGGATTGAAATCTAAGGCACATAAGGCAAGAAACAGGCACTTATTGGGCACTCACTGTGCACCTAGCACTCTGCTGGACACTAGGGGAGAAAGCAAGGGAAGAGGAGGCATCTCTCCTGTACTGAAGAGCCCATCATCTCCTAGAGAAAGTAAGATGCACAGGAAACCACACCGGGAGTATAGGTCCTGGCCTGTGACACCTCTGTGGGCCCACCAGTCATGACTGGGGCTTCCCTGAGGCAGTAGGAGCAGGCAGGGCATGGTGTTTGGGAGCAGACCCCAAGTCTGACAGACATGAACCCTTCCCAGATGTGTGATGTTAGGAGTTCACTTCCCTCCTCCAAACCTCCACTTCCCTGTCCATAAACTGAGAAGAATACTGGCAAGAATATTGTGAGGATCCACGCGATGATGTCTGCACAGCCTCAGCTGGATGTGAGGTGTACACCAACCATTTAGTTACTGGTAGTAGCTATTGCAGTTATTTAAAAGGGAGGGCCAAGTCCAAGGCCAACTGCCCTGGCTGCTCTGCTCTTGCATGCTCTTAGGGCATCTTCCAGAGTGAGTGGTCATGCTCAGAGGGGCGGGAGATGCCGCAAGGCACTGCCCTGCCCAGCTCCGACAGGCATCCTCTCCATAAGAACATGTGCACGAGCCTGCGCCCTTCTGCTCTTGCCTCAAATTGGAAGAGGCCAGGCAAACTAGGCTCCTTATCTGTCCGCTTGGAAGCAGAAAGGGCTACAATGGCTCAGTGGAGAGAATAGCAGCCTCCATAAATTAGTCCACGCTCTAATCCCCAGAACCTCTGACCCTCCGATCTTATGCAGCAGAGGAGATTTGGCAGATGTGACCAAGGTAAGCCCCTTGAGATGCGGAAGTTATCGTGGATCAGTGGGGTGGACCCAATGGAATCACAAGAGTCCTTATAAGACAGAGACAGGGGGTCAGAGTCAGAGAAGGAGATGTGACATTGGGAGCAGAGGTGGGAGTGACACAATTGAGAAGGGAACCATAAGCCAAGGAATGCAGGCAGCCTCTAGGGAAATGGACTCTCCCACAGAGCCTCTGGAAGGAACGCAGCCTGCCAATACCTTGATTTGAGATCCATTTCAGACTTCTGACATTGAGAAATGTAAGAAGGTAAGTTTGTGTTGTTTAAGCCACTAAGTCTGTGGTAATTTGTTACAGCAGTGATAAGAAACTAATACAAGTATCTTACGAAAAATGACCCTTTCTGGGGCTAACTTCTTTCTTCTTGGCGTGACTGAATTTTGTACAGAAGCAATAGAGACCATGCTGTAAAGGGGGCTTGTTTTTCTTTTGATCTGTATTACAAACATACTACCCCAGGGTATTGAACACTGATGCCTGTGCCAAGTTCCCACCCCTCCACATCAAAAGTGAATTTCTTATCTGCATCAACCGTCCTCGGATGGAAGCAAGCTTGCTTTTCTTTAGTCGAGGTTCTTGCTGACTGCTTCTTGGAAAGTAATAATTATCTGCCTTTGCTGTTTAGAGCATCTTCCTTTCCTGAACATCAGGTGACAACAATATCCTGTAGATAGATCTTCTGCAGCCTGAAGACTTATTTTCACACATTACTTTTCCTTTCTAAATAACAAAGTGTCTCGAGGGAAAGGCAGCTTCCCAGAGCTGGGCGTGCAGGACCGGGACATTTCTGTGGGTACGCGTCTGTGAGAGAGTGGGTGCCACGTGTTCTGACCCTCTCCGGAAATGGACTGACTAAACTCTCCATGAGATTGAGGAAGCCTTAAAAACAACAACGAACCCACTCTATGCTTTGTGCATTGTAGCTGGTCTAAGATTAAACCAAAAATATGTCTCTTCAGGTAAGGCTCCTCTGCCAGCATGACTCTCCACAAACAGAAGTCCTTGGTCATGTCACAGATGAGGCCAGTGAGAAAACAAGCAGAGCCTAAGTCCTGCATCCTGCAGTTCATGCTGATCCGGAACGGCACTTTAGAGTTCATAAAGACGCCCTTGCACATATATCATCTTAGACCTACTCTCACTTCACAAATAAGAGCTACTTTTTTGTCTTTCTTGAGAGCTTGAGAGATGGCAGGCACTGTGCTGGCTCCTTACCTGGTGTAGTGCTTGGGAGCTCAAGCTTGGAAGCCAAACTGCCCAGGTTTGATTGCTGGCATCCTCCTCTTCCCTGCTGAATGGCCTTGCCCAAAATGCTTAAGCGCTCTGTGTCTCAGTTTCCTCCTCCGTGGGAAAGAATAACAGTATTTACCCTCGGGGATTGCCATGAGGGTGACAAGAGCTGATGTCTGTAAGGGTCTTAGAATGCTGCCTGCACATTAGAGGCCCTCATCGCATCCCTTTGAGGCAGGTATTTGTCCTGAACCCATGTCAGCTGTATCCCTCGCCTCACCTTGGGGCGTAGAACTCGAACTGGATAACTTGTGTCACGTGACTCCTTGATTGATGGGTCCACTGATTTTCAACAACAGTGCCTAGTCAATGGAAGAAAGAATAGGCTTCTCAACAAACGGTGCTGGGACAACTGGATAGCCACACGCAAAAGAATGAAGTTGGACCCCTAACACAATACACTAAAATCAACTCAAAGTTAATCATAAGTCTAAATGTAAGACCTAAAATTATAAACCTCTTAGAAGAAACAGAACAGCAAATCTTGTTGTCCTTGGATTAGGCATTAATCTCTTGGTTGATGCTAAAAGCACAAGCCACAAAAGCAATAGATAAATTGGACTTCATCAAAATTAAAAACTTTTTTCCCCCAAGTTCTCTGTCTTCTTTCTTTTTTTTTAATTCAGGTACGGTTGACTTATAACATTATGCTAGTTTCAGGTATATAGCATAGTGATTCAATATTTGTATACATTGCAAAATGATTACCACAAAAAGTCTATCTAGTTAACATCCATCACCACAGATATTTACAATTATTTTTCTTGTGATAAGAGCCTTTAAGATCTACTCTCTTAGCAACTTTCAAATATACAATAGAGTATTATTAACTATAGTCACCATGCTGTACATTGCATCCCCAGGACTTATTTATTTTATAACCGGAAGTTTGCACCTTTCGACCCCTTCACCAATTTGCCCCACCCTCTACCTGCCACCCCCACCCCCAAGCAACCAGCAATCTGTTCTCTGTATCTATGAGTTCCATTTTTTCTTTTTAGAGTCTATATTTAAGAGAGATCATACAGTATTTGTCTTTCTCTGTCTGACATTTCATTTAGCATAATGCCCCCAAGGTCCATCCATGTGGTCACAAATGGCAAAATTTCCTTCTTTTTTATAGCTGAATAATATTCCATTATATGTATATAATACATATACATATATATATTCCATTGTGTATATATATATGTATATACACACACACACATATATATGAAAACGACTGTGGTTCCGTAAGATTAGTACTATATAGCCTACATGTGTAGCAGGCTATACCATCTAGGTTTGTGTAAGTACACTCTATGATGCTCGCACAACCATGAGATCACCTAACAACACACTTCTCAGAACATATCCCCTTTGTTAATTGACACATGACTGTGTGTGTGTAGATATATATGTGTGTGTGTACATATATATTTTTTTATATCATATTTTCTTTATTCATTCATCCATTTATGGACACTTAGGTTGCTTCCATGTCTTGCCTGTTGTAAATAATGCTGCAATGAACATGGGGATGCACGTTCAAGTTACTGTTTTTGTTTTCTTCAGATAAATACCCAGACTTGGAATGGCTGAATCATATGGTATTTCTAGTTTTAATTTTTTGAAGCACCCCATACTGTTTTCCATAGTGGTTGCACAAATTTGTAGTCCCACCAACAGTGCACAAGGCTTCCTTTGCTCCGCATCCTGTCCAATACTTGTTATTTCTTGTCTTTTTGGTAATAGGTGTGAGGTGGTATCTCACTGTGGTTTTTGATTTGCATTTCCCTGATGATTAGTCATGTTGAGCATTTGTCACGTGCCTATTGGCTATCTGTATGTCTTCTTTGGAAAAATGTCTGCTTAAATCCTCTGCTCATTTTTTAATTGAATTTATTTTCTTGCCATTGAGTTGTATGAGTTTTTTCTGTATTTTGCTTATTAACTCCTTGTCAGATATATGATTTGCAAATATTTTTTCCCATTCAGTAGATTGCCTTTTCCTTTTATTGATGGTTTCCTTTGCTGTGCAGAGGCTTTTTAATTTGTTGTAGATCCATTTGTTGATTTTTGCTTTTGTCGCCTTTGCTTTTGATGTCAAATCCAAAAAATCATCACCAAGGTCGATGTCAAGGAGCTTACCACCTACGTTTTCTTCTAGAAGTTTTGTGGTTTCAGTCTTACATTCAAGTCTTTAATCCATTTTGAGTTAATTTTTGTGTATGCTGTACGATAGCGGTCCGGTTTCATTCTCTTGCAGGTGGCTGTCCAGTTTTCCCAACACCATTTATTGAAGTGACTTTCCTTTCTCCATTGTATGTTCTTGCTACTTTGTTTTAAATTAATTGACCATATGTATGTGGGTTTATTTCTGGGATCTCTGTTCTTTTCCATTGATCTATGTATCTGTTTTTATGCCTATATCATACTATTTTGATTGCTATAGCTTTGTAATACAGTTTGAAATCAGGGAGCATGATGCCTCCAGCTTTGTTCTTCTTTCTCAAGATTACTTTGGCTATCTGGAGTCTTTTATGGTTCCATACAAGTTTTAGGATTGTTTGTTCTATTTTTGTGAAAAATGTCATTGGAATTTTGATAGAGATTGCACTGAATCTGTAGACTGGTTTGGGTAGTATGGACATTTTAACAATATTAACTCTTCTAATCCATGGACATGGAAAATCTTTCCATTTATTTGTGTCTTTTTCAATTTCTTCATCAATGTCTTATAGTTTTTAGTGTACAGGACTTTTACCTCCTTGGTTAAATTTATTCCTTAGTATTTGATTGTTTCTGGTGCAATTGGAAATGGGGTTGTTTTCTCTTTTTTTATTATTTTTAAATTTTAAAAAATTTTTAAATTTTTCACTGAGGAAGATTCGCCCTGAGCTAACTCCGTTGCCGACCCTCCTCTCTTTGATTCTTTGATTGAGGAAGATTTGCCCTGAGCTAACATCTAAGCCAATCTCCCTCTACTTTATATGTGGGTTGCCACCACAGTATGGCTGACGAGTGGTATAGGTCTGTGCCTGGGCTCTGAACCTGCAAACCTGGTCAGCTGAAGCAGAGTGCTGCAAACTTAACCACTAGGCCATGGGGCTGGCACCAAGATTGTTTTCTTAATTTCTCTTTCTCATAGGTTGTTCTTAGTGTGTTGTAATGAAAAACTCAAATTTTTCCTTCCTATGTGGGGAAAAACCCAGTTCTTCCCTACAGTGTGTTTCTTCCCTGTAGGTCTTCTTATTACTCACACAGAATGCTTCACTTCTGACACTTCTGGTCACCAAATGTAAGGAGGTTTTTCCCTACACCAAGAAATTCTCTGAGACACCAGCTGAGTGTCCTACAATTTAACTCAATTCTAACACTATCTACCAGAGGATAGTGTCAGATCCCACAGGTAAAGGGCTCAGATTGACAAGACTGCTCCCACCTTACTTCAGATGCCAGTCACAAGTATTAGGTCCTCAGGCGACCCACAACTTCTGTCCAATTTGGCTGCAAATCACTGGTTCCAACAAGACCCTCCTCAGGTTCAATTAATTTGCTAGAGTGGCTCACAGAACTCAAGGGAACAGTTACTCACACTTACCAGTCTGTTAAAGGACATGATAAAGCATGCAGATGAACAGCCAGATGAAGAGTTACACAGGGTGCTGTACTCAAACAAATACTGGTACATGAGTGTTCCGAGAAGCACTATTCATAATGGTCAAAAAGTGAAAATATCCCAAATGTCCATCAACAGATAAATGCATAAACAAAACGTAGTCTATCCATACAGTGGAATATTATTCAGCCATAAAAATGAATGGAGCACTGATACACGCTATAATGTAGATGAACCTTGAAAACCTTATACTAAATGAAAGAAGGCAGGCACAAAAGGTCACGTATTTTATGATTTTATTTATATGAAATATACAGAATAAATAAATCCATAGAAACAGAAAGCAGATAGGCGGTTGCCAGGAGCTAGAGGTGGTGGAGTAATGGGGAGTAGCTGCTTAATGGGTATGGGGTTTTATTTTGGAGTGATGATAATGTTTTGGAACTAGGAAGACATGGTGGTTGCACAGCATTGTGAATGTACTAAATGTGACTGTACTGTTCACTTTAAATGGTTAATTTCATGTTCTGTCAATTTCACCTTAATAAGAAAAATTAGGATAGTGATTATCCTTGGGGGATATAGAGACTGAAGGAGAACTCTGAGGGTCTTCCGGGTTGCTGGTACTGTTTGTTTATCAGGCTGTGGAATATACAACTGTGTTCAGCATGTGAAAACTCATTGAACTGTACTCTGAGGATCTGGCACTTTGCTGGATGTATATTATAAATCCATAAAAAGTTAAAATGGAACCAAATGCCCAAGGCAGTGCCTGAAGCATAAGAGGGGCTAACAGCGCCATCTCCACCACCGTCCTCCACACTCCCTCTCCAGGTGCCCCCTCCCTTGCCTTATTGCTTTCAGAAGTACAATTTGGAGAGGGAAGAGAACATATCTCAGTCTTCTCACGAATAGCGGATTTAATGTTAAGAGAGTTCCATTGCTCACACTGGAGACCTTACGAATCAGGGTTTAATCCTTAAAGACTGCTCAACTGCCAAATCCTAATGAAGAGTGCAATAGGTAATATGGTCATGTATCACTTAACGAAGGGCACACATTCTGAGAAACGCATCATCAAGCCATTTAGTCACTGTGTGAACATCAGAGAGTGCACTTACACACACCCAAATGGTATAGCCTACTACACACCTAGGCTACATGGAACTAATCTTATGGGACCACTGTCATGTATGTGGTCCACTGTTGACCAAAATGTCATTATGTGGCTCATGACTGTATACTGAGGGAATATTCTCTGAGAAAACAGATGGCAAGGAAAATGGGCATGAGTGTTTAATATTTGAAAGATTCTTTCTGCCCTTGGCTATTAAACACCATGCTAAGTAGTATAAAATGCCCTCTTAAATCATTTTCATGGAAGTTTTTTTTTTTTAAAGATTGGCACCTGAGCTAACATCTGCTGCATACCTTCTTTCTTTTTTTCCCTTCTTCTTCTCCCCAAAACCCCCCAATACATAGTTGTATATTCTAGTTGTGAGTGCGTCTAGTTGTGCTATGCGGACGCCACTTCAGCATGGCCTGATGAGCGGTGCCATGTCCGCACCCAGGATCCAAACCGGCGAAACCCTAGGCCGCCGAAGCAGAGAGCGCGAACTTAATCACTTGGCCACAGGGCTGGCCCCTATTTTCATGGAAGTTTTAAAAGAATTTTCTGCAGTGTCAGGTTGTGAAGATGGGCTCGTGCAACATCCTGTCCAGGGTGGGAGGCACAGAGATCCTTCCCATCGTCACGGTTGTGTGAGGAGCCATGGTGGCCCTAGAGCCCAAGGAGGACCTCTGTGTGGATTGGTACTGCAGCTCCTCACATCAAGGACTCCAAAAAGGAGCTCTGGGTACCACAGGCATCCCAGATCTCAGACAGAAAGTGCATGTGGAGGATGCACCTCGCTGGATGGCCCCTTCCCCTTGCTCACCGTGTCCTGGCCACTGAGGTCTTTTCCAGACCCTCAAATATGCCAATCTCTTTCTTGCCTTAAGGCCTTTGCACATGCTGTTCTTCCTGCCCACGGGCCCAACCTCCCCAGCGTCTGGGAGAAAGCAGTAGAAGCATCTCTTTGCAGAGATGTTGTTTTAAGGGGACTCGAGATTTGTTTTAATCACTTATGGTAGAACAATCAGACTTGGAAATGATTGTCACAAAGAAAGACGTTTTTTATACTTACAGTTCTCTAGAAATAGGAGGCATGCCAAGCTATGCAGAGCCACATGGGAAAGTGCCAGATTTGGTCAGAAGGCAGAGGGAACAAGGGGAAATTGTGGGCAAGAACCTATGTTATGGTTTCTGTGGGAAGGAAAGGGTGAGGCAGGATAAGCAGACTCCAGGTTGGCTGGTTCGAATCCTTTCAAGGGACTTTGGGCATTGGGGCTGTCCCCAGTTGTCAGCCATGGAGTGATTAGAGGAGGTGGTAGTGATCCGAGTGGGAGAGCCAGATAGAGGTGGTGGTGGGGGCTCTGGGTTGGTTGGCGTGCATTTGAAAAGCACACTCCTGGGGCAAGTTGTTTGTTCTCTCTAGGCGTTAGCTAACCCTGGGAGGATCAGGCCCTCGAGGGTCAGCAAGGCCCCAGATGTCAAAACATCAGATTATGGAAAATAAAAGGCATGGTTACTACAGAAGCCTTCCCAGAAACAATAATGTTTATTGTATTTTCTATCTCTCCTCTAGTTCTATCTGTTTCCTTTGCTGGAATGCCAGCTCTGGGGGAAGGGGCCATGTCTGTTTTCTTTACCCATGTATCCCTAGTGTCTAGAACTTAGGCGATGCCCAGTAAATAGTGAATTAATGAATAAGTGAATGAAATTACGTTTGCTTTAGCAAACTCTGAAATTTTAAGATCTACCCCACTAGTGCCCTAATTGTGCTTAAGTGTGCAATTCTTTTTTTAAGTTGGACACAATGTCTCAGTTGCTGACAGTTCTGAAATGAAGTGTGTTCTTCCTCTGTTGTCCTGACCTGCTTGCTGTCAGATCTCCCAAACACTTTGACAAGTGTTCGCATCCGTGACGTCAGCAATACAGTGCTGCCTAGAGGGAAAAGTGTGGGATGAAGTAGGCTGCGCACCTATAGCCCATGTCCTATTTTCTTACCAACTCTTTTTTTTTCAATTGGAATTTCTTGCTTTGAAAATGACAGGAGACCGGGAAGGTTGCACTTTTACTGAAAGGATGTGTCGTCTCCAGATGAATTTTTTTCTAGACTAAGTCTCTACCAGGCAATGATATTTGTGCTAATTCCTGTAGAATTAACTCCCTGACCACATCGTTTTCCAAATTGGTCTAATGTGCAGCTGGCAGGTCCCCAAACATGGACGAGTTCCCTTTGGCTGTGGAGCCAAGTAAGTGACTTCTGGGGCTAGAAGAAAATGAAGACTCAAGATAGGTAGGCTGCCAACCCCTAGCTGCATAAAAAGAGAAGAAAAGAACAAAAAAAAGTGAAGAGAAAAGGTGGGTGGAGATGTGTGGGGCCAGCAGGGGACTGAGTGGGCCCCCTCCCAACACTGAGTATGATTACTTGCTTCTTTAGAAATTTTGTGGGTGAAAAAAGGCATTAATTATTGAATTCATTTGTATTTCTTTGTTTAGTAGTGAAGTTGAACTTGAATTTTTGTGGAGTATGTGTGGATTATGCTTACTGGCCAAATTTTTCCTCTTTTGACTGGCCTATTCATATCCTTTGCCCATTTATTGAACAGCACATGCATCTTTCTTGTTTGTTTGTAAGGACTCTGCATTTCAACTTCTGGGTTGGTTTATACGTTGCCGTCATTTTTATGGCTCCTCACTGAGAGCAGCTTCTTTCTGCACAGCAAAGTGGGGATGGATTTGAAGTGATTTACGCACTATCAGTTAGCACGTCTATGGTTGGAGACTAGTTTTGAATTTCACACTGGTAAGAAAAACTCTTGTCACTGGGGGTGATAAACTTCCTTCCCTAAGTATCTCCCATTGAAAAGGGCTGAAGGTACTTCACGACTTCAACAGCTCTACAACACCCTTGTTGGATGGCTGCAGACAGGGAAAAAGCAGGCAGTCAGAGCCCTGGGTGATGGGGAGAACAGTGAGGGGGACTTGACTGCAGGACAGAGGCCTCCTAACCTGCAGGGAGATCTTGGCAAGAATGTGAATTCTCCTTTGATATCAGCATTAAAAGGATTTTTTGGACAACATGTCTTCTCAGACAAGGGAAACAATAGAAAGAGTAAACAAATGGGACTTCATCAGACTAAAGAGCTTCTTCAAGGCAAGGGAAAACAGGATTGAAACAAAAAACCAACCCACTAATTGGGTAAAAATATTTGCAAGTCATATATCCAACAATGGATTAATCTCCATAATATGTAAAGAACTCACACAACTCAACAACAAAAAATCAAACAACCTGATCAAAAAATGGGCAGGAGACATGAACAGACATTTCTCCAAAGAAGATATACTGATGGCCAATAGGCACATGAAAAGATGTTCATCACTGATCATCAGGGAAATCCAAATCAAAACTACACTAAAATATCATCTTACATACTAATTTGGCAAAAATAACTGAAACAAAAAGTAACAAATGTTGGAGAGGTTGTGGAGAAAAAGGAACCCTCATACACTGCTGGTGGGAATGCAACCTGGGCAGCCACTATGGAAAACAGTACGGAGATTTTTCAAAAAATTAAAAATAGGGATACCATAAGACCCAGCTATCCCAAAGAACTTGAAATCAGCCATTCCAAAAGACCCATGCACCCTACATTCATTGCAGCATTATTTACAATAGCCAAGACGTGGAAGCAACCTAACTGCCCATCAACTGATGATTGGATAAAGAAGATATGGTATATATATATATATATATATACACACACACACACACACACACACACACAATGGAATACTACTCAGCCATAAAAAGGAATAAAATCGTCTCATTCACAACAACGTGGATGGACCTTGAGGGAATTATGTTAAGTAAAATAAGCCAGATAGAGAAAGGCAAACTCTGTATGACTCCACTCCTAGGTGGAATTTAAACATGTAGACAAAGAGAACAGTTTAGTGGCTACCAGGGGAAAGGGGGGTGGGGGGTGGGCACAAAGGGTGAAGGGGTGTACCTACAATACGACTGACAAACAATAATGTACAACTGAAATTTCACAAGGTTGTAAGCTATCATAATCTCAATAAAAATTTAAAAAAAGAAAGAATGTGAGTCTCTCTTTGCCTCTGTGACCTCATCTAAAAAGTGAAGGAAGATATTTGTGGGGTCACGTTACAAGTGTACAGAGGCCACCTGTGGGGAGAGGCGGGAATGAAGAGTAGATGGAAAGGGAACTTTTACTTTTTCCTCCATCTGATTCTGCTTGAGCTTTGAGAACCTCCTTGTTTTCATGAATTTCCCCAACATTTTATTATGAAACACACCAAGCATAGAGAACATTGCAAAGATTGCACATGAGCACCTGTATACTCGCCACCTAAAGTCCACTGCCGACATTTGACTGCACTCGCTTTACCGCCCGTCCACTCATCCAGCCATCCCACTACCCACCCTTCAATCTACCTGAGTTTGGGATGCATTTCAAAGTAAGCTGCAAAGAGATATTCATAGAATATTCTTGTAATTACTTTTTTAATCTGTTCGTAGAGAAATGTCTAAATTAAGTGATCCTAAGGTTATATCTAGCTTCAAAGATTACCACATGGCACTCTTTCCAAAATGTCTCTGTCTAACAAAAAGATTTCAGGCCCCTCACTGAGGACTGTATTTTCCCTTAATTTCTTTGGCATGAGTAATATGTTGTAGTGCAAGAGCCTGTCGGTAGGGTTTTTTATTGTAATACAAGTGCCCGACATCAAGCTTTTGATTGCCGAGGTGTCACTTCAAAGACATCCATCTGGAATAAACACATTGCCTGCTAACAACTAGACAGAGAGCCAGGCTGCCTCACCTGTGAAGTTCCCTTTTTTGGAAAGCTCTAGTTGACCTAGATAACTGACCATTTGACAGCTTGCTTTTCCCTTCCCGTGCTTTAGTTCCCACTCTTATGTTTTAAATTCACTAATAAAGAGCAAACCCGTGAAACCCTATGCTCCCTACCCTTGACCAGAATAAAGACAGAACCCCAGGTCTGCTCTCTCTTTCTCTCTCTCTCTCTCCCCCCAAGATCTCACTATGTGGCCCGAGGTGTGCTGTGTATCCTCCAAGACCTGTACATAATAACCGTTTTTTTCAAAGTTCCCTGATGGTTGTTGCTGAGGGCATCTTGCAATCATAAGAAGAACCACAAGGGACGTTCCAGCCGCAATGTCAGTTCTGAAAGGGGCAACGGCTGCAGGATCACAGAAGGACCAGGTCAGCACCCACCTCAGGCATTTCTAGCCAATAGCATCTCTATCAGTAGGCTGAGACTGGCACAAAACATATGTATTTTGTTGAAAAATGAGAAAGCAGAGGTAAAAAGAAAAATGTAAAAATCTCCCAGAGATCCAATTTTGCTGTGTTTAGTTTTTTTCCGGTACAAATATATATAAGTAGTTAAACAAATGGCATCACACTTTGCAACGTTGTCAGAGATAACTGAGAAGAGTGTGGAGGGATCTCATCTACCACACTGCCTGTGAAACTTGCTTCTCACAGCAGCTGTCGAGGTCAGCATGATTACCACCTCCGTGTTCTCGATGAGGAGACTGAGAAATATGTCCAGCGTCACATGGCAAGTAAGTGGTAGAGCTGAGACTGGAATTCCCGCCGGGCTGGATGCAAAGCACATACACTTAGCTATTATATTTATTTCCAGTCAAAGGAAATGAGCATTCCTGTACCAAGAAATGGATGAATGTTTTTGGATTATGAAGATTGTTTTCAGTTCTAAAATTAGTGTTTAGAGGCATTTAGTTACATAGAGAAGGAGATATGTTAGAGGTTTGGTAGCAAGTACGAAGAAAATAGCCCAACTGGCTAAAGCAAAGGTGGAGAGGGGCGTCTGGTATTAGGATGTGGGAGATACAGCCAGGCCTTGGCACCTCTCCCTCTTGCTTGCTGTCCTTCTCCTTGAATGTCTGCTTTGTTCTTCCCTTCCCGCAGGTGGCTTTCTCTGCTCGCCTGGCCTACCACAGAGAACAGACACCCTTCAGCTCCAAATTTACACTTACAGGTCCAGCCATAGGCAAAAGCTCAGATTCTCTCTCAGTTCTACCTGACAATTCCAGGAATAAAAAAGTTGGATTGGCCCAGCTCGAATCAAGGTTCCATCTCTGGCTCAGTAAGCGACGGCTGGAAAAAGGGGTGCCCCATCATTAATGAGGCCAATGGGCATTATCTGTCACTGATAGAGGGAGGGCAAGGAGGGGAAAGTTCCCACAGAAGAGGATCACTGGCTCATGGGTGGGCAGATACCCTACAGATACCCCTTAAAACAACTGGTGGAACAGAAATTCTAGCAGTCCAAAAGCCACTCAACTCCACATCCTGCCTGCCCCATCCACTGCAGGAGACCTCTTCATTTGCAGGGAAGGACGAATGGGACACACAGAGTCTCAGGGGACGCACAGATATTGAAACAAGGACAGACTTTAGTGTGCTTTGGGGCATGAGATGTGTCATGAGACGAAGGGTTTGAAGGGCTTGGTTTGGCTCCTGTATCTGTCTGCTTGGGCTACTGTAGCAAAGTACGACTGACTGGGTAGCTTAAACAACAGAAATTTATCCTCTCACAGTTATGGAAGCTAAAAGTCCACGATCAAGGTGCCAGCGGGGTTGGTTCCCTCTGAGGGCTGTGAGGGAAGGATCTGCTCCAGGCCTCCCTCCTTAGCCAGTAGACGGCCATCTTCATTTTCACATGGCATTCTCCCTGTGTTGTGTCTGTCTCTAAATTCCCTTCTTATAAGGACACCAGCCATATTGGATTAGGGCCCACCCCGATGACCTTGTTTTAAACTCAATTACCTCTTTAAAAACCTGATCTCCAAATAAAGTCCTATTCTGAGGTACTGGAGGTTAGGACTTCAGCGTATGAATTTTAGATGGACGCAATTCAACCCGTACAGTTCCTCTCTTGGTCTCCCTCCCAGCTGAGTGGAGGCACTGGGGCCAGTTGGCTTGATGGGAGGGTGGACTCCACATCAGCGTCACCCTCAGAGTGAGCTCAGAAACTGCTCTTCACTGTTCCATGGTGCGACCCAAAGCCATCACTGTCTCTGTTGTGGAAGGGACAAAATAGATGTTTCAATAACTGTTTGTTTAATGGATGAATGAAAAAGGCAAGGACTGCTCAGAGGCTGCAGGATAGGAAGGGCAGGGACTACAATCAAAGCGAGTCTTCTCAGCAAAACAGGATCAAGTTCACAACCCAAAAAGGTTTCTCTCTTCTCAGAGTGGTGGGAAAACAGGCTGAGCATGAGCTCTTCTAAATGCGTGTGTGTGTGTGTGTGTGTGCAAGCGTGTGTGTGCAGGTGTGTGTGTGGCCCTTTTGCTCTGAGTCCTTTATGAGACTCCAGTACCCTCATTATTCTTACTCAGAAATCAGTTGCTTGCAAATAAAAGCCTTGACTTTGGATACTGTGTCTCTGGTCTGGGTTTCAGGACCCTGGCTTAGGAGTCAAAGCCAAGGATACTCTGTTCTCTAAGCTCCCTCTCGGAAGCAATAAGCCTCAGCCTCCTTAATGAAGAAAGAGTCACAGGGTGGAAAGGAAGTACCAAGAATAATGTTACTGCAAGATATTCCTCTGCTTCATAAGATCAACAGATGTAATGATTCATGTGTCTCAGAGGGTGTTCAGGGAATCAGAAAAAAGCTCAAAGAAATGAAATTAAGCAACCTTGGCACTACTTTGTCTCAACTTCTTTACTGTGAAATGACATTTGTCATTTCTGTCACTTTTCCTTATGGCCCTAGGAACTGCCTGATTGAACAGAAGAAAACAAGACCTCTTAGGATGCTACTGATCTTGCTCACATCTTTGAAGGGCCTGAAATGACCTTCTAAGGAGAGAGACAGATCAAAATGCAAACACAATGCATCACGTGGGACCCCTAGGAGAGGCCCCCATCAATGTGTGTGCAGACCATTTTTCACAGCCAGGGAGAAAAATGCTTTGTACTTTCATACAATATAAAAATAATACAATCACTCTGTCAAGTTTTGGTCTCCAAAGAACAAAATCTTGAGCATTTCCTCTAAGTCTAGACTCAGCAGAAACAACTTCATCCCTGGCTTTTTCAGGGTTGATGTCTGAGGACATAACACGTGTGGATGATAAGCATGTGAGAAGTTGATGCTTTTCCACCATGAAAAGGCAGAGGTAAACATGGTAATCTTGTGGGTTTTTTTTTTTAACATTAGCTGCTTGGATTTTTTATTGGCTGAGCTAGTTTTACTGAAGTCTGGTTTCCTTGCCCCTTTTTGCACGTTAACTTTTGTTTTCCCTTTTGAAATACTTTTTGCCTCTGAAACTTGCATTGACAGATATAATAAATTAATTTGATTTCACAGTTTGAAAAAGCCATATACACATGTCACTTTTTGTAGAGCCACACAGAACATCTAAGAGGCCCAGAGCCCTGGTGGCTGCTTTGTCACGGCTCCATTTCAGGGCTAGCACCCTCCTTCCCCATCAAACTGTCCTCAGGGTCCTTGTCCACTCAGGCCCACCGGACAGAGAGGGCCTCATCAGAAGCATGGAAACACCATGGGTCTGTGCCACTTGGCCTATGTGTATTCCTTTCAATCGACAGTTCTCAGCTTAATCTCCTTACAGGAGTGTCTAACCTTGAGACTGCAGGTGGGCAAGAAGTGTTGTTGTGGGTCCTGGAGGACTTTGGTGACTTTCAAACTAAGTCTTCATCACCTAGGGTCATTTGTAGGACATGCATGTATTTAGAAGAAAATTTGGGATTCATGGCCTGATCCCTGGGCCAGCCATAATGTATTTGAAGCCACCTCTGCACAGAAAATTCAGGGCTGTGGTCACTACAACTGTCTGTCTGATTTCCATCTGGGGTCCTGAAACCCCTGAGGCTGCCTTCACTAAAGGAAGCTGTACCAGGAGGCGTCTTAGCTCTGACGGGGAGCCCTCACGTCAATGTGTCTCTGGTTCAATGTCAAAGCCCTGAGGTTCCATGGGCAACTTCACACGTGCCCATGGTCATCTGGCAGTTGTCTTCGTTATGCCTGTATTACACCTTAATTGAAGAAGCAGTGGTGAGGGTTTGCTAGCAGAGCACCTGCCACGTCCATTGTTGAGCCTCAGTGAGAGAAGCTGAGTGCTGAATTCCCCACATATGGACCCGTCCACTGAGGAGAAAGGGTGACAGTTGTGCAAGACTTGGGAAGGTGTGGGCGCAGGTGCCTCTCCAGTGGAGTGCACTGCTGCGCACGTGGGCCGGGGCTGCTGGGTGGAGGGGTTTTGGTAGTCATCTGTGTTTTAAGTCTGTCGACACCCTTCTTTCTTCCTGGGGACTGGCCCTTGATGCTGCCCTGCACTATCAATCACATTGTTGTGCATGGGCTCCCTGCCACTCCCCCAGCAAAAAAACTGGGACTGGGCACGTGACCCAGGCTGACCTAAGCTGGGAACAGCAGTTGCTCCTGGATGAGCCCGTGAGCCAAACCGTCCAGTGAAGGTCCTTGCCCAGACTGGTCTATGGAGTTCAGCAAGGGGGACTCGCTTCTGCTGGGCCTGGGCATGCCCAACTAGGGGGGCTGTGCAGCAGTGGCCTCCCCGCCCCGGGAGGGCCCTAGGAGAGGGAGAGACATGGGGGTTTGAATTGCGTGTAAAGACCCAGCCATGCCTGAATTCATTCCTACTATTTGAGTCTACAAATTCCCTCCCACCTTTGTTTGTTTGGCTTGAGCTAGTTGGATTTGTGTTTCTGTCACTTTCAAGTAAAATAGTCCTGGCTTAGAGTCCCTTATATCGAGTCAGTTACCCTAGTGGTTAAAGACACAGATTTAGGGTCAGACTGCTTAATTTATGATCTTCGTTCCACCTCTCCAAATGCGAGACTCAGGGCAAGGCGCTAACGCTCCCACGTCTGTTTCCTTGGCTGTAAGACAGGCCAGCACCTCCCTAGGAGAGTCTGTTGGTCATGCCTAAGTGACAATGAGTAAGTTAAGCGTCCAACATCCCTTGATTACTGTGACTGAGTCCTTTTAAGGCCTCCAAACTGTTGGATGCTCCAAACAAAAGCTTTTGTTTGGAAAGAATGTTCTTATCTTTGAAGCAGCTTTAAGTGTTAACTGTATAAATCTGAAGGCCTCTACTTACTTACAGGGAAACTTATCCAGAGAAAAAGACCATTCCCATTTCTCCAGACAGCTCTTTAAGAAGGAAATCCTCCTCGTCCTAAACTTTCTGCTAAATTCCAAGGTAGAGTTATTTTAAATTAAGTGTGTGATAAATAAATCCTTAGTGAGGCGGGGACGGAACCATAGGACGTCACCCTCACGGTCCAGCCACAGCGCCTCTTTGCTGAGCTGCAGGACATGCGCTGTGGCGTCCATGATGGCTTCTTATACAATTACACTAGGCTTTCATTCACAGTGTGCAAATCCTTGTGGGAGGCTGCAGTGTTTTCTTTGTTTATTCATACACTATCTTGTTCCAGAAAGGATTTCTGATAGCTTATATAAGATTATAAAATAAAAACAAATAAGTGAAGAAATTGGAGAATAGAGAGTTGGAAAGCAAATTTAAGAGTGAGATGGGTTAGACAGGCAGGTATAAAGTGAACCATAAATTTAACTCTGAGCTTTCTGACAGCTTATGGAAAGAGGGAAATACAAGCAGGGGTACGATAACCATGTCTTTGTATTCTGAAGCTTGGATATCTTGGGACCATGATGGCCCTGTGAAGACAGCCCCAGCTAATTCCTAGAGATGGTAAACCACTCACCCTCAAGCATCTTTCACAAACAAACCAACCACTCCCAAACCCACACCCCAACCACCTCCTCCACGGGGCTCTCACACTCCAAGCCACCCTCCCCCTATTCACCCAGGGCCAGGTATCAGACAACTAGGGACAGCCCCTGTGCCCAGGGCCCACTGAGGTTATTCACACTTGCCAATCCCAAACCTACTTACCCTGTCTGCCTGCGCCTTTCCCACAGAAAGCACAGGAAAGGCGCGCGGCTGCATCCCCACCACCCCCCTGCCTCCTAACTGTGCTGGTGCTTCCCTGCAGGGCCTGTGGGATGGCCCCATTTCTCGGGATCTGTGAGTTTACAAAACTTCGTCCTTCATGACAGATCTTTCCATGTCTGTGTGTCTTACCATACCTGAGTAAAACCAACCCCTGGTACGTTCTACAACAGCGATTCCTGGCATCCAGTGAGGAAAACAAGCCAGTTGCTCAGAAGCACAATTATTCACAAAAGTGAGGCAGAGGTCATTCCTCCCATGACCCTCTTAAAGAAGATGTTGTGTCACAGAGTAAGCAAGGTCTTCCAGGGCAAATCCATGGTGGAATGGCTAGTCCTGGGCCAGGATGCTTTCCACGGCCAGTGACCGAAAGCTGAAGGAGGGTTAAACACCACGTTCGGAGGCAGCACGGCTCCACGAATCTACGGCTCCAGGGGAGCTTGGTTTCTTTGTGATTTTGGGGTTTTTCTGCCTCACCTCTGAGCACTTTCTGAGACTCAGTAGATCTGTTTATCTTAACGTTGTAGGAAAACATTTTGAAAAGTTAACTAATCATTTTTATTCTTGGTATTCCTTTCTAGCCCATGGCCCTGCTTTCCAACATTAGAGGACAAGTTCAGAGCCAAAAAATGGAGTCATATTCTTAGCCTTGACTCTAAATAAAATAGGTTTGTGAAAACCACAGCAGAGATAACGTCTTGAAAGCTAAGGATTTCAATTGGCAAAAGCCTGGCTTTTGGTGAGGATCAAAAGGCTAAGAAATAAAGAGCGAAGTGTATGCAGTTTACCTGTGAATTGATGCGGGGTCGGCAAGCCGAAGAGTCAAAAGAAAGATTTCTTGGACTCTCAAGGTCTGGCAGTAGTGCTCTTTTATTTAGAGAATAGTGTGGAATAGCATGGGGACAGGACCCATGGGCAGTAAAGAGCTGCTGCCCTGTGTTGAGGGTTAGGGCTAAATTTATGAGGCATGGGTACGTGACTTATTTTTACTGGAAAAAGAAAAAATGATGTAAAAAGTCATTAAATGGTTTCAGTGCAGATGGGGTCTGGTTATCGTGTGGTCGTATAACTTTAGATATGAACCTGGTCATACAGATGGGCATGTAGGGGAGGATGCCGTGGGCTTCTCTCCCTGGGGCAGCCCTAATCCACACCATAGAATCCATCGGGTCATATAGATCAGCATGTAGGCCAGGTCACCTTGGGCTTCTCTCTCTGGGGCAGCCTTGATCCACATCATGAACGACTGGTTGGAAGAATACTCGCCTAGCCCATTCTCTTCACCATCGAGTGAAGGGAGGAAAATTCTTTCTGGGCTGCAGGGAGGAGGGTAAGGTAGTAAGCAAGGCCACTGGTGCTGTGAGTCTCTGAGAAGGAACTCTGTGTCGGGCACACTCAGGCCAAATGAGCCACAAGAATGATAAGTTGGGGGACCCCTGAGCATCGGAGCCCTGCACTGGGGTGTGGCCCACACAGGCCAGAGCTTGGAGCAGCACCTAAGGGGGTCCTGGGTGGCCAAGGCTATGGTGCTCAAGATGGATCTTGGGAAGATGGATGGATGGATCAGGGAAATGGATAGATCAGGGAAAAGTCCTAAGACCCCAGGAGATCTTAAAACTGCTGAGAGGGTGGGGGGTGGGGGGTGCCTGGAAGAGCCTCATGGTTTTGGTGAGGAGGACATAGCTACTCGTAGAGTGGTGGACCTGGTGTCCAGGGCCATGGAAAAGCCGTGGAGGGTGCAGAGGCATGGCAATGAGGACCGCACAGAGGGGCCACGTGGGCAGAGATGGACTGAGGCCCATACTTCCTCCCCACAAGTGTGGCACTCCCGAGTCCCCCAGAGCCTTGATGCACCCCCAGGGCAGAGCAGGGAGAAACATCCGAACTTAAGTCCTGAAATGACTTCATAGTCATTAACAGAGTTTATTTGGAAACAACAAGATTATTTCTGCTCTTGGGAGAAGATATGGGCTCAAGACAAAAGCAAAACATGATTATAGAAAAATACTTTGGAAGAAAGTAGTCAAAATGTGCAAACTTCCAATTACAAGAAAATTAAGTACTGGGGATGCAATCAATGTACAACATGATGTTAACAGAGGTAACGCTGCTGCATGGTATGTTTGAAAGTCGTTAAGAGAGAAGATCTTCAGAGACCCCATCACAAGGAGAAAGACGTTGTTTTCTTTTTTTTTGGTATCTATATGAGATGGTGGTCGTTAATTAAACCTGTGGTAATCATTTCACAATACATGTAAGTCAGATCATTATGCTGTACACGTTCCAGTTATACAGTGTTGTATGTCAATTATAGCTCAATAAAACCGCAAAAATATAAAATAAGATAAATAAAAATTTTAAAAAAGAAAAACGTTGTTTCCTTTTTGCCTGGCTCAGCTCACGGGCTGTGGGGAGCTCGGTGTGAGGCATTTTGGTATTTAGTGGAGAAACAGTTGTTTCACTCCAGCTTATACCTAGTTATTGATTATTAGCTCTAGGCAGGATAGAGCATGAGTCTCAAACTCTCTTTTATCTTTACAGGAAAGTATTTTGTCTATATTTCCTCATTTTTATTATTTTTCAATAATAAACATTACTGCTGTGGCATTTATTCATTCAGCAAACAGTACTGAGGACTTCTTGGCACCCAGAGGCATGGATTAGGGTCATTTGTGAGTAAAAGACACAAAATATCAGTGACTTACACAAGATAGAAATATATTTCTCTTTCTCATAAAAGTCTGAGGACAGACAATTCAGGACTGGCATTGTGGCTCTACTCTGCAAAGTCCTCAGACACCCAGGACTATCTATCTTGCTGTGCATGGCCTCAAGTCACACAATCACTTCCTGGTCCAATATGGCTGCTCAGGTCCAGTCATCACACATGCATATTCCAGCTAGCAGGAAGGAGGAAGACAAAGGACATGACTAGCTGTCTTTTATGGAAAGCTCCTGGAAGCTTTCATGTGATACTGCTATTAACATATCATTGGTCCAAACTTGGTCAAAATATGTTGCTTCAAGGGTGACTCAGAAAAGTAATTTTTATACTGAGTGGCCCTGTGCTCAACTAAAAAGTGGGAGCTCTATAGAGATATAAAAAAGGAGAATGGTTTGGGGGGCTAACTAGCAATCTCTGACAAACACAGTACTTTAGGGATGTTTTATTTATGTCAATTTAATTCAATAGACATTTATTGGGCATCAGTGTGTGCCAGGCATTGGCAAGATGAGGTTTGGGGGCGCCCTCCTCACAGCCTTCATCCCATCATGCCGCTCTCCCTCTGAAGAGGCCACCACTTCCTCATCTCCTGATCTGACTTGGTTTTGCAGACAGATTTCTTTAAAAAATATCTCCCTTTAGCGATGTTGCCTGAGGCTGAACTCTGAGGGTAAACAATTCTGTTTTACCTACCTGATACTTTGATTCATTATGAGGAATCACCTAGCTCCAATTACCTCTAGGCCTTGAGTGTGAATCATCAATCAATATTCAATTTCTCAGACTCAGCATCACAGACTCTTCAAGCTGGAATGGTCCCAGAGAGCACTGAGACCAACGCCTCATTGTGCACAAGTGGAGACTTAAACCCCCAGTGGGGTGCAGAGGCTTGTCAGCACTCCCGGGTGTCTGGGGTTGGCGGCCCTCCCCAGACCCCTCTGCCTCCCTCCACCATGGGAATGCCAGCACCCTGGCAGAGGTCTGTTACACATCACCAGGCAATGCCCAGGGAGGTTGTGACTGATGCTTCATCCTGTTGCTTAGTCCCTACGTGACTCGTCCCAATTCTGCAGACACACATTTCTGAGCCCTGCTTGAGGTGAAACTCAGGCTTGGATTTGTGTTGTCTTGCTCCCTGTGCCTCTCCCCTTCCTCCTCTCAGCTTCTCCTCTTTCCTCCCTACCCCATTCTCACTCCTCCAGCACTTGCCCACCTTTTTACCTGTCGCTGGGTGTAGGGAAAGGGGGCAGGTCTCCCGTGCACTTGGGCAGTCAGCGTGTCCTGGGTGGGCCAGGTGCATATAATCTTTCACCCTGATAGTGAACTTCTGAAGAGATACATGATTGGGTGGGTGAGTGAAGAGTTCAGATTATTCCTCTACTATGCCACTCTTACCTCTATGCAATGACCTGTCTTGAGGGAGGGAATGGCTGAAGTTACAACCCGGGGGCTGGGGATTGGCTGGGCCCTGGCACACATGAGGAGGCTGTCAGAGGTACTCTTGGCCTCTCCACCTGCGCCCTTCCAGAAGGCAGGGTGCCAACCCCTGGTCACAGCCTCCAGCCTTCATGGAATCATGTGGAGCCCCATGCCGGGCAGAGGGTGGACCCTGCTGGGATCTGGAGGGGCCAGGCCCTCCTGAGAGGGTCCTCTCCTCCAGCTCCTGCAGCCCCTGTGCCCAGCCGCCGCCTGCCATGGGCCTCGCTGCCTCCAGTGTCCCAAGGTCCTGGGTGGTGTCCTCCAGCGGGGCCCACTCTGGGAAGCAGGCTGCAGAAGCGTGGCCTTTCCAGGTCCAGGGCACTCGGCAACCATCTACCCTCCTGTCCTGAATCTCTGGGCGTTGCAGCTGGGTGGCAAGAGTTTACTCCTCCTGTGTATGAGTAACTGAGATGTGTAAACAAGGTAGCGGAAAAAGTACAGAAAGAAAAAGAATCTGGGACCATCTTACCTCGATGGATACAAAATGAGCTCCCTTCTGGCCCACCCTTGGGGAAAGTGAAGATCAGATGTCTCTTGATCCGGGAATCATCTGAGTCAAGGTCCCAATCGGCACATGGCAGGGGGGTGGTCAGGGCCGTCAACACCCTGGTTTTGAACCATCCTTTAATGCACTGAGGTGGGTTATGTTAAGTATCAGGGAAGGATTGTGTCCATTCTGATCCACAATGAGAGTGGAAGCTTTGCCCGATATGATAGAAGATCTTGTTTTTCACATGCTTTGTTGCTCTGCGTGTGTGTCTCCAGCGCATTTCAGAATTCCTCACAGAGAGAAGCAAATATTCAATCCTGAAAAAGAAAGGTGCTTCCCAGAAGTTCTGATGTCATTGCATCTGAAGTTAGTGCTGTCCTTATGACGTGAAGAAAAAGAATGGTTATTATTTGTGTTAGATACAGACTGGTGGGTGGCCTATTTCTTTGCAAGTCATCCCAAATGGAAGGGCTAACTGCTTCTCTGTCAAGCTATTTTCCTTGAATTCATTTCCAAAAACTTGCTCCTAGAGTTCCCCATCAGAAAAAGAACACACCATATTATTTCATAGAAGGGCAAGCATGGACCGAGAATTCCTGGTCCCCTAAACCTTGTCTACCACACTCTTCCCCGTCCCTGGCCACGTGCCTGCCAGGGTGGTGCACGGTGGTCCATGCTCACCATCACAGGAAGGCTGGGGCAGGGGAGGGCATTCTCCCTTCCAGACCCCATGCTCACTTACAGGTCTCTGATAGGGCGCAGATGAAAGAGGGAGGAATTGTGGTCCGAGACCCCCCCTCCCCAACACACAGGTCCCAATCTAGTGCATTTTGGGTGTGGCTATGAGTGACATCATAACTATGTTTACAAAAGTGGCCCCTGGTCACCAACAGACAGAGCCCAGGGAGGCCCTTGAGATGGGGGTCCATTTGGCCACCCGTGAGATCTGCCCTTAAGGCCACACACACACGGCCTCCGCGGGACCCACTGAAGCCTGTTCTCCCACTTTTTCTTCTTCTGTCCTCACTTCCTATAAGAGACTCCATGTTTAAGGTGTGGGGAGGGAGGTGGAGAGGAGGAATTAGACTTGGTTAGTGATTCTTCATTTTAGTCTGAGAAATAAACGGGGATTTATTTCAGTTCATCCTATCCTGCCTTCAGGCTTCACAAGAACTGGCCCTCTTATTGCCACAAGTGGAAGAGATGTTATTTGCCAGAAGCTCTCTTAGGGAAAGCACAGTTATGCATGTGGAAACACATGTCCATAAGCTGCTTGGCCCAAGAGTGAAATCCCAAGGGCACAATCAACTGCAGAAGCGGATTTCAAAACTGATATAAGACCACAGGTACTTGTTTTGCTGCTGGTCTATGGACCACAGTTTGAGTGGAGACTCTCTGGACCCCAATTCAAACCACTCAAGTGAGTAAGGGCAGTGTCTCCCAAAGTGTGGTCCTCAGGCCATCTGCATCAGAGTCCCTTGAGGTGCTTGTGAAAATGCAGATCCCTGGGCTCCAACCCAGTCAGAATCTAGGGCAGGACACCTGGCATCTGCAGTTAAATAAAGTCCCAGATGACACTCGTGCAGACGGACATTGGTGAGCAGCTGTTCCAGGAACAGAAATGCTTGCAGCCCACCCCAGGAAAAGTCTAGGTTGCGATGGCTTGTGGGCTTGTGCTGCTGCTGTGTGCATGGTCTCCTCCTTCTGTGCCCCCAGGTTTTGGCCTTCCGACTCCTGGAAATAGGAGATTTGTATCATGGAATGGCTACAATAATTAGCACTTCAGATCTTGGCATGAGGAAGTCCTAGAGGGAACTCCACCTAAAGGAAAAATACTCAGGAGGGCATTGGAAGGGGCAGGTGGTGAAGGACCCTCGCTCTTTGTTTCACGGAGCCTCCCTTGCACCTCCAGCTCTCGGCACAGAGCCCTCACCTGAGGGAGCCACAAGGCCGGGAGGCTGGGGAACCATGCAAAGCTGGACTGGCAGGAACCTGGACGCCCCACAGGAGCAGCCTCAGGCAGCAGCAGCGCCCTCTGTGGTGAGTCAGCAGGGCCTCCCAGCAGATCCACTGTCACGCGTGGCAGAGAAATGCGACTTAGCACAGCACACGCTGCTTCTGGCCTACTCGCCAGTGGAGCGTACAGTGGATCCTATGCCTGAAAAAGGCAGGTGACAAATCACGTACAGATCTAATCACATGAGCAGATGGTGTGGTCCCCTTGACATTCACACCTGGTGGCTGCTGAAGCCCTAGAAAGGGAGTGTAATTAGAAAATAAACCACCCTTGCTTCATATATTCATTTCTCTTGCCAAGTGAGAAATTTCACCTTTAAGCAATGATTTTATCTTCCATGAAGGCTGTCTGCCTGCTCAGTGTGAGCTGCAGATGGTTTCCAACTTCATTTTCATGTGGACAATAATACGGACCCTAATGTCACCCATACCTCCATTAGCAGCTATGATGTCCTTCATGTGCGAAGGGACTTGGACTTTGCAAAGCCCTTTTCTATGGTGCCAAATCTACAGAGTCATGGAACCGCCCCCTCCCTCTTCCTCTCTTCCTTCCTCCCACGAACAAGCAGTGTGTGGAGTGGGCGTTACAGAGAAAAGAGATAGCTCCTGCTACCAGGGAGGTCACAGAGCATTGGCAGAGACAGACAGACAGACAAGCAGTTGGAATCACTGTGATGAGTGAAACAAGAGTGTGACGGGGGCGGACCCTGTGGCCAAGTGTTTAAGTTCGCGAGCTCTGCTTTGGCTACCTGGGGTTCGCTGGTTTGGATCCTGGGCGTGGTCCTACACACTGCTCATCAAGCCATGCTGTGGCAGCTTCCCACATAGAAGAATTAGAATGACCTACAACCAGGATATACAACTATGTCCTGGGGCTTTGGGGAGGAAAAACAAGAGGAAGATTGGCAACAGATGTTAGCTCAGGGCCAATCAAAAAAAAAAAAGAAAATGTGAGGATGAGCCTGGCGATGCAGACGGAGGGAGGCTTCTGGAAGTGGCAGCGCCTAGAGCAAGCCCTGAAGTTGAGCAGGAGTTTCACAGCAACATCTACTGAGGCGAGGTCTTTCCCACTCAGGGAACTGCAGGCACACGGCTTTGCTGGTACTAGGATGAGCATGGGCCGCGGGAGATGAGGATAGAAAGGCAGGCGGGGGCCAGATTGGGAAAGGCTTTCTAAGCCCTGCCAAGGGGTTTGACCCCCTCTCCCCTGCTCCCTGGCAGGAGCCCCCTGTAAGGTCTTAAGCAGAGGAGGCTTTAGTAGGATCCCTGAGGCAGCCGTGAGGAGGAGGGGCTGGAGGAGGCATGGGGAGGGCAGGCCATGCACAGCTGCCCGCCTGGGAGGAAAGGCCTTGTGGATGAACTGGCTCTGTGCTTGAACTAGTAGAGAGACTTTTGCAAACTTAAGTGCCCATCGTGGGTCTGTTCTCCCAAAGCTCTTCAAGCTCCACTTGATGAAAGATCTCGGTGCCCTGGATAGATCTAGTCAACGGAGACAGAGAGGCTGTCGGTCCAGCACGTGCCTGAGCTGGAGGTGGAAGACTGATGAAAGCCAGCCATCACACTCATTTTCAAACAATGGATGGGGAAAATACTCACCAAAATCAGAGAGAGAAATGGTTAACATATTCATACCTAAAGAAAACAGAATAGTGACCTTAAAAAAAAAGTAGAAAAGCAGGCAAGAAAGTATAAACAAATAATAATTTAAGATAAATAATGTATAAAAGCACAAAGAACATAAAATAAATACACAAACCAACACACCTGAAAAATATTTAACACTGTTAATGATCAAAGTAATGACCGTTTAAGCAATGAGAGTTGCCACTTTTCAGGTATCAAATTGGCAATATTTAAGAGTCAAACACACCTTAGTGCTGAGAACGCTGGTGAGGTGGGCTCCCCAACCCTGCTGGGGGCATGGAAATGGGAAACTTTTCTAAAAGTAATTTGAAAATTAAAACCAAAAGCCATAAAATATGTCTCGTTCTCTAATTTTCCTTTCAGGAATCTATCTTAAGAAAATAATACACGAGGCAGCAGGATGTATACACCAGAACATGCTGGGCTATTTCTGCTATGTCTCGCTTGGAAGCGACGAGTCATGGAACGAAGCTAGCCCCCTTTGACAAGCTGCGGCTCGTGGTGTGAGGTGGCCTGCCGAGCGACCGCTAGAAGTATGTACGCAAAGATTCTGAAAATCCTGGGGAACATGAACATGATACAGTATCACATAAAAAAGCAGATGAGTAAACCGTAAAATTGACATGGTCCCAGTTTCATTTTTTAAAATGAGTATGCACTTAAATAAATGCTGGAGGGCTGTGCATCCAAACGGGGAGGTTGTGAATATTTCCTTTTAATGTAATTTCTCTGTTTCCCTGTATTTTGCCAGTTTTCTACAATGAATACTACTTTTATAATAATTCTTTTTAAAAAGTTAGCCTAAAAAGCATGCTTGGCCCACGCAAGTGACTCTGTTCCTGAAGGTGCTGCCCACAGCTGTGGTTGGGGCAGATGGAATGGCAGGAGGCCCTTTGTCGGCCAGGTGCTGGGAACACCCTGTGTCACTGTCTCATCTGTGCCTGCAGAGGGCCTGGCTAGAGGTAGCCCCACCAGGGTCACCTCGGGGTGGGGGAGAGACTGCCCTTCTCCAGGAGAGGAAGGTAGGGGCTCAGGTGCAGTTGGGCAGCACGTGAAAGGACCTCTGAGGCCCTCTTGCCTCCCTGTCTCCCTGTACTGTCCTACCGCATCCTCTGGCCATGGGACGTTTGAGACGCCGCCTGGCTGAAGAGCACCCTCCAGGCTGTATGGGTGTACCCCATTTGCCCCAGTGGGCTGATCTCAACCTCTAATCACAGAGAATAGGGAGCTGATTGTACTAGTTCATGCTAAGACACAAGAAATTAACAGACTGACTTTACCTGCCAGGGATCTTTATGTTTTAAAGTTGAGCGTTTGAAAAAAAACCCGACACACACACAAAGTCATCTGTATGGAAGCAGTTTGGGCTTTGGGACAGGCCAAAGGGGAGTGCAGGCCATGGGCTACCAGCGTACGCCTGGAGGGAAGCACTTCTCCACCTGTGCACCTTGCAGAGGGAGGATCAGCTGATGTCAGCCTGGCCGTATACATGTCTGAAGGTGTAGGGGCTGGTTCTGAGACCTGTCTCAGTGACCCTGGGTGCCGTCGGGGTCAGCCCTGGGCCTCTCTGAGTCGCTGACTCCTTCTAGGGTGCAACTTGGTTTAGGGGTTTAGGTCAGTGTTTATGAAGTGCTTGCCAAGTGCAGGCACTGTCCTGGGCACTGGGCAAACCTGCAGGGCGGGCGTCTTTCTGTTCTGCTCACTGCCATACTCCCAGTGCCTGGAGAGTGTTTGCGTCAGCGCTGGGTTCCACGGGCCTGAAGCTTATATGATTTAGGAGGGCCGCTTTTTAGGAAAAGCATAAAAAATTTTTAAAAAACTGGTTCCAAATAAGTTATTTATTTAGAATGAGAAAACATAATAAATTACAAGATTTACAAAGCCTGCAAATATCACAAGATATAGGTTATAAGTTTACAGGGTAAGGATTTTTGTAGTTAGAATCAATTCTGCTGGCCACTCTTCAAATAAATTCCCCAATCAAGTCCACTCCTGTTTCTTCCAAGAATCTGGGTCTGGACCTTCAGGCCGTGTCACTGAGATTCAGACCTCCCAGCTGAGGCGCCTGGAGGCACCTGCCTTACTTTCTTATATTCTTTTCAGCCTCTCGGTCCTTTACACATCCCCCAAGACTTAGTTCTCCAACCTCTAAGAAATTTTCCGGTCAACCGCTGACCACTTTGTCATCAAATCCCAAGTCTAACTCTAAAGGAAGTCCGTCTGAAAATGCTTGCTTCTGCAGTGGGCTTGGTTTGATGCTTTCACTTCATGCAAAGCAACCGCTGGAGAAGAACTTTAAAAATTCCCCCTTTCTCATCCCAGCCGTGCCCTTTATGCCCAGGGGCCCCGAGCCCTTCCAGAGATGTTTGACACATGATGATGCCTGCCTTGGCAAGCGGATTAGACAGAACTCAAAGTTTTGGGAAGAGTCTGAATCTGGCCATGATAGCATTTTCCTTCTAAAGGACGGTTGCCTGCTGCCCAGGGAACCATGGCCCCACTGGAAAGTTGAGTCCCTGAGGACCCCCGCTGGAAGGTTTGGAAATGTCTGGACCTGTAACATTCACTGGGGTTGCAGCAGGCTCCAGCACTCAGTTTTCTTTGTCAATTTATGCCCCAGAGAGATTCTCACATGTTCTAAGAGAAATGAGAGTTTCTCTTTGCCTCGCCAGCCTCTGCATTGTCCTTTTAGGCAACAGCATAATCCAGGACAGAGCAGGATGCTTTAACTGAGTGTCAGACTCCAGACCCAGATCATCTACAACTGGGCATTCTGAAGATGCTGCTGGATATAACTGAAACCTTATTTTGGTGATTGTTAAGGAATCACAGAGAATGGTAGAAATATCAGAAAAATTGGAATTAGGCAGGCATTTCATTTTTTTTAAAAAAGAAAAATGTAGTAGATCTTAAAAAATTTTAGGTCTGCTTGACATTGCTTCCCAGAATACTCCTGGAATTGATGGTTGAATATATGATTTGTAACCGTAGGAAAAGGATTCAGAGATCAGCAGGACTCTGCGCTAGTTTGGCAGGGGCAGGTCATGCCACACCCACACCGCTCCTTGTTCAATTGTGGTACTCGGTTAACAGCTCAGTGGAATTCTGTAGAGAGTCCTTTTTTTTTTTTTAATTTCATAAGGCATCTGACATAAAATCCTATGTATGAAATAGAGAAATAGGGGTCAGGCAGTAGTTCAATTGGACAGAAGAAAGATGAGTTGATTGAAGAATTATATTAAAAACCGGACTGATATCATAGAGGAGAGTTGAGCATTCTGTTCTTGCTTTTCACTGCTCAGAAAGGGACAATGTGCCTGCCCAGTCTCTAGATACTGCAAAACTGGTAGGGAACGCTGGTGTGTAGGTGACCAAACTCAACATATAAGCTTGACAGCCTGGAATGGTGGGCTCAGATCAATGAGTAAAATGCCAACTGGGATGAATGTCAGGTTTGGATTTAGATTTTTAAATATGGGAGAAACATCTTGGCAGTTCATATGAAAAATAATTGGGCAATTAAATAGAGCACAGTGTGATGTGATTTACAAATATACACAGTCCTGCACCGCCTTCCTGGAGCGCCCATATCGGGATCAGTCTAGGCCATCAGACATGAAAATTAGTTTTCACCTAGTTTCTCTTAAGCCACATCTCAGTTCGATTGTGGGATCTGCATTGTAAGATGCAGAAACAGTGACAAACCAGAGAACATTGAGGGAGGCGCCTGGAAGCATGTCATACAAAGAAGTGAAGGAAACTTTTTAATGTTTTAAACATGTACGTTTTTAGTCTTTTACTGTTAAAAAACCCCAAAGAAATGCACATTTTAAAAGTTGGAAAAAACTAAGGAGCAGTGGAGGAAAAAACCACCTATATTGCCCTGAAGGAGCAGTCATTTTTAACCATGAGAAGGTGAGGCTGGGGGAGAGAGGAGTACGCTTGGTTAGGGCTCAGGAGTACGGACTGGGCCTCTGAGGAGCGGTTTCCTTATCCCCAAAATGAAGGGCTTGACCAGAGACCCTTCAGGCCATGCCACTGTTACGAGCAGCCTCCTGATAGGGCTGACTGTGTCCAAATGGCTCAAAGGCTGTCAGGTGACCACAGGGAGCAGATTGATCACCGCTGTCCCAGGTTCCAGAAGATAAAACCAGAATCAGTGCATGGAGTGACAGCTAAATAAACTAAGAAAACTTTACTAAGAAAAGCTTACTAATAATTAGAACTACCCAAAACTAGAGAGGACTACTTGTCAAGCACAGAGTAGCCTGCTGTGGGGTAAACTGATGTCTGTCAGTCTTAGCTTGGCCAGCAGCAGAGATCTCTACATTTTCCTCTAAGTTCCACAAGCCCCAGCCCCGACACAAGCCTCCTTCATCCAGATCCCATTTATGAAGAAGCATTTACACAACTAAAATATACCACTGTGTCCTGGGGGGATCTGGGGAGAAGAAGCAAAAAAGAAAAGAAAAAGAAAAACTGCATTATTGAGAAAGGAAATTCTTATAGGCTAGAAGTGTTGAAACAACTTCTTCCTCTGCATTTTCAGAATCTTAAACATACAAAAGGAAAAAGTTATCAAATTGCAAGACCTTTTAGAAAGGTGAGCCTAATGAATTGAAGATCTTTGCCACACAGCTTCGAGTTGCTGTTTAAGCTACAAATGTGCACACATGGAAGGTTTTCTGTTTTTCTAGCATATCAGAGCATAAAGCAGTCTAATTATGAAATCTTGGTAATGGTCATTAACCACATACCTAGCTGTACCTGGATGCATTTTATTTTGCAGAATTTAATTTAATTTGCAGAAAATTATAGCTCTTTAAAAACTCTGTAATTCGACAACTTTCATAAGATTTCCCCTCTTTTGCTGTCCTCCTTCTTGCTCCTTCCTTTCTGCTTTTAACTTTCCAGTGAAAAGGGACTTAGTATATTTCGAAATCTAGCATGACTTATGAGGGCGCTTGACACTGCACTGCTGGCGTAGCTGCAGGGTTGGGCGTGAAGAACTCCTCAGTGAGGCCCAGGGAGAATGACTGCGTGGCGTCACTGGGCTTGGTCCCCGCTCTCAATGAATCACAGCTGGTGGGGAGCAGGCAGCCTGTCAGAGCTGCCCTCCTGGCCCTTCCTGGCCCGTCCTCAGCCATCTGTGGCCTTTTCTTCCTCAGGCTTTTCACTCCTGTCATCTCTGCCTGGGGCACATTTCCTCAAAATATTTGTGCAGCTTCAGTTTCTTCTCAAACGTCCCCTTTGCAAAGAAATCTTCCTTCCAGTTTATATTTTCTTCCATAGCAGAAATTATCCTATCGACTTGGCTACTTGTTTGTTCTCTGTGTCCTTCTTGAGGGCAGGTTTTGTTCCCATTGTAACATCTGTTCCTATACCAGTGCCAGGGTTCAGTCTGTATCTGCTGAGTGAATGTGTCTGGTTCCTGCCTCAGGGACTTCGTGGTCAAGCAGGGAGAGGAGACAGCTCCACAGGGTAATTCCTGAAACGCAGGTGCATGCTGCGCGTCCCGGAGGAGGAGCGCTTGTGGTCTCCTGTGAGCGGCAGTGCAGTGGTCTGGAGGACTGAACACCTGAACTGAGTTGAAGGACAAATCGGAGCTTGCCCAAGTGACAATAGGAGGAGGGGCTCCAGGTGGAGCAGTGGGTCCACAGTCTCAGCAATGTGGAGAGACCGTGTTTGCAGACGGTTGACCTTGGCAGACGCAGTGCTCAGGGCATACTCAGGTGCTCCCATACATTTTTCTTTGCTGTCGGTTGAGTTCATGTGACCAGATCTAAAAAGGATGTGTGTTACTTCATGGCCATAGATGTTAAAAGCTGGTATTCTCCTCCATCCCTGTGAAATAATAAATGTATATATATTGGTCTTTGTCCCTGGTTCCTGGCACAGAACTCCTAAAATTCATGTAATTTTCTAAGTGATGAGAACACTAGGAGTATCTTTTGTTCTAATATTTGGGTCTTTGGCTTTGGTTCCTGACACAGAGCTCCTAAATCCCTTGGAATTTCCTGGGTGATAGGAATGTCTTTTGTCGTAATGAGGTGACTCTTAGTAGGCTGCTGGATAGCTTCGGGATGGAGGCTGGTCACCAGAAAGACCAAGTCATGATTAGAAGCTTGGAAGTTCCAGCCCCTCCCCCGATTCTCCAGGAAGGAGAGAGAGGCTGGAGATTGAGTAAATGATCTATTATGCTTATGTGATAAAGCCTCCATAAAAAAGCCCCAAGTTTTGGGGTTCTGAGAGCTTCTAGGTTGATGAACACACATCTATGTGCCAGAAGGGTGGCATAGCCCAACTCCATGGGGACAGAAGCTCCTGTGCTCAGGACCTTTCTGGACCTTGCCGCATGTGTCCCTTCATCCGGCTATTCATTCATATCTTTTATTATATCATTTTTAATAAACCAGTGAATGTAAGTAAGTTCTGTGAGTCTTTCAAGCAAATGATCGAGTCCAAGAAGAGGGGTCATGGGAACCTCTGATTTGTAGCCAAGTCGGACAGAAGTTGTGGGTATCCTGGGCATGGACTAATTGTGATTGGCCTCTGAAGTAGGGGCAGTCTTGTGGGACTGAGTCCCTAACCCATGGGATCTGATGCTATCTCCAGGTAGATAGCGTTAGAACTGAAGCAAATTGTAGGACACTCAGCTGGTGTCGCAGAATTGCTTGATGTGTGGAAAACCCACACATCTGGTGTCAAGAAGTGTTGTGACTGTGGTAGTAGTGTGAGAGTAAAGGAGAAACACACAGAGTGTTTTTCCCAACTTAATCCCTCCCTTCCCTTCTTGTGACCTGGAAACTAGGGCTTGGGGTGGCCATGACACAGATGAAGGGGTCTTGGATCTCTGACTCATTGCTGGGAGGACAGCCCCCTCTTTGTCTGAGTGAGAAATAGACTTCTATTGCTCTCAGATCCTGAGATTCTGGAATTTGTCTACTGTAGAAGCTCGTGGTTACTTGTCCCAAGTAATACAGTGACCAAGTAGGAAATGCTCACAGGGACTACCACCTTTATCCAGAGGAGATGAACAGAAAGTAAAAACTTATCAGATTTCCCTACTTTCCTAGAAAGCGAAGATTGTCATCTTGGCTTCAGTTAAAAGAGCTCTTTCTCTGTTTCACTTCTTTAAGCTCCTTTGACCAGATTTTTTTTAATGAAAGGCTTCCATTGGTTTTTTTTTTTAAGGCATAAAATAAAAAAATATAACTTTCTAGCATTTATGGAGTGCTTGTGAAGCCCTCAGTGTGCATCTCACTTAACCCTCACAACTCTCTGACATAGGTGCTGTTACTATCCCTATTCTTCAGGTTTGGAACCCGGGGCTTACAGAGGCAGACGGCTAGCGAAGGCACACTGGGAGTAGACGGGGAAGCTGAGTTTCCAGCCCAGGTCTGTCTGATGGCCAAGCCCTGGCTCCCACCTGGGAAGTAACTCCACTGATCTAATTCAGTCCTCCATTAAACAGCTGAATCCGCAACAAGGGTTTCCCACGGTCGACCTGGTGGAGCAGACAACCACATTTCTGGTCCACTTTAATTTGTAAAAAACTTATTCTTTATCCTGAGGTGAAATCTGCCTCCCAGGCCTTCAATAAATGCTTAATGAATCAAGTCATCACTGTCCCCTGTGCTGGAATCACTGTACTATGTGTGCTCCTTTCCGTTTGAAGAAGACAAAGGAGCTGTACGGATAAAAGAAAGAGCCGAGGAAGAGTTTCCCACTAACCTTCCCCTTCAGAGAGAGGTATTACACAACAGTAGTGATCATTATAAAATAGAACATTTCAACTTCAAGGCAAGAAATAAAGCATGGTGTTGGCCACTGATTTTAGGATCTACAGCTCCCCTTGTGTTGTACTTTTGTTGCTATTTTAACATCCTATAAATTTAAATTATATACTTGAAACATCTTTATTATGAGTCAAGGACAACAGTATTTTCCAGAATCATCTCTGGGTTTATATCATGTGGGCTCTCTCAGAATACGTGGTCTTTCGTGTGAATGAGTAATATGAAGGAGTAAATTCTGGCCTCAGCTCTGTCAATACGTGTATGATTTGAGAAGCTCTCCTTCCCTGAAACTTTATAAATGTGTTCGCAGCTTTCAGGACTCCAGGAATGTAGAGTAGCCAATGTCTAAGCAGCCTCTGAATTTCAGGAGACTCACGAAAGAAGGTTTGTTATATCTACTTCTCCCGCCAATAGGGATTCTCATTTAACTTTGTAGCCCAGATCAGATACTTTTTCTTTAGTTTCTATACTTTTAAATCAAGATTTCTTGATAAACTGTGTACTTGTATTTAATCTCTAGTAGTGAAAAGTTAGGGGACACAGTCCACAAGACCACCTTTGTGGACTTTGAACACCAGTTGCAAGTTTGGGACTCCCCAAGTCCACCTTTTGGTTTGATGATTCTCTAGAAGGACTCACAGAACTCATTGAAAGCTGACAGACTCACGGTTACAGTTTATAACAGCAAAAGGATAAAGATTAAAATCAGCCAAGTGAAGAGGTGTGTGGGGAAGAGTCCAGAAGGGTTCCAAATGCAGAGCTTCCAGTTGTCCTCCCTCCATGGACAGCGTTAACTTCTCCCAGCAATGATGTCTGACATGATGCACAGAATATTGCCAAACAGGGAAGTTCACCCAAGTCTTGGTGTCCAGGGTCTTTACTGGGTCTCCATGTTCAATTGCCCATGTGGAGCTTCAGTCTCCAGACCTTCTAGACATTGAGCTGATACTGTGTGACTCAAAAGCCCCCACCAACAACCACATTGTTAGACATTCTGCTGTGGTCAAGACCCCCAGGTAAACAAAGACACTGATGGGGGGACATTCCAAGGGTTTAGGGATTGCCCATCATGGGCTGAGGGCAAAGGTCACATCTCCTTTTGAGCAAGGTTAAAATCCTTACTACACATGTAGAAATGTTTTCTTTTAGATAAGCTTGCAAAGACTAGTCTTTTTTTTTTTTTTTAAATCTTGTTTTCTATTTGAGATAAACCAGAGTCTACTGTATTATCAATAGCAAATGCATTTGAACATCTACTACTGAGCTTGGAAAATCCTGTGTTACTTGTTGACATCTTTTACCCTACAATGGCTTAGCTACATCTTTCCTATTGGCAGAAGGCCATGGGGTGTGACATGCTTACACGTACCAGGAGCACAGGCTGGATGGAGTTATGACCACACAGTAGTAAAGGTTTAACCTGGTTTCTGACCAGTGCCATTATTTTTGTCATAGTTGCCAATCCCCAGGGTTCTGAAAAGAAGGCATGATGAGATGTGGAATAATATCAGTAGCCTCAAAAACTGCAGTTTATTTGTCATTGTAACTCAATTCTCTTTAGTCACCCACTTTCTCCTTCTCTCCAGGCTTAGGAAACGGGCGACTCTCTGAATTCCAAGGCTAAGTCCTCTGCCTGTGCATGAGGTCCCATTTTGCCCATTTTTAGCATCTTTATCTCTTCAGATTCTTCCCCTTCACCAAATATGGGCAAGCTACTCCTTGCCCGTAATTGCCAAATATTAATAAACATTTTTATTTAAACCAATCATGTCCCAATTTTTCTGTTAGACTCAGTTATTTGTTTGTTTATTAGACTAAACACATGTCAAAGACCTATTTAACTCATGACTGAGGGAACGAGCAAGCTGAGAGAGCTGGTTCAAAGGATTATGGGAGATACAGAAGTATGTATAGTCACAGAAAGAATGCTGGAGTAAGATTACAAAATTCAGTACAAATTGCTTAATGTTCTAGTTTCTTTTCCCATAAAAATAAATCATTTGCATCTCTATAGGACAAAATTCCTTGCATTTCTATTAGATAACAATAATTTGTGACAGATCTTAGCAAAAACTTTTTGTACCTAGTTTCTGTGAAGCCACATATAAAATATCTTTTCTGATTACAATGGAATGAAACTAGAAATCAATAACAAAATGAAAACTGGAAAATACACAAATACATGGAAATTAAACAATACTCTCAAAAAAACCAATGAGCCAAAGGAAAAATTACAAGAGAAATTAAAAAATATCTTGCAACCAATGAAAATGAAAGCAAAACATACCAAAACTTATGGGATGCAGCAAAAGCAGTGCTAAGAGGGAAATTAATAGCTGCAAACACTTGCATTAAAAAAGAAAGATCTCAATTAAACAACCTAACTTTACACCTTAAGAATGAGAAAAAGAAGAAGAAACTAATCCCAAAGCTAACAAAAGGAAGGAAATAATAAAGTTCAGAGTGGAGACAAATAAAATAGAGAACAGAAAAACAATAGAAAAAAAATCAATGAAACCAAAAGTTTGTTCTTAAAGAAGATCAATAAAATGGACAAATCTTTAGCTAAATTGTTAGAACAAAAGAGAAGTAGAATCAAATGACTAAAGTCAGAAATGAAAGTGGGGATATTACTAGTGATTTTACAGAAATAAAACGAATTATAAGAGAGTAATGGGAACAACTGTATGCAAACAGATTGACTAACTTATATGAAATTTACAAATTCCTAGAAACACACAATCTACCAAGACTGAATCATGAAGAAATAGAACATCTGAATACCCCAAAACTAGGAGGGAGATTGTATCAGTAATCAAAAATCTCTCTATGAAGAAAAGCCCTAGATCAGATCACTTCTTTGGTGAATTCTACCAAACATTTAAAGAGGAATTAACACCAATCCTCCCCAAACTCTGCCAAAATATTGAAGAGGATGGAACACTTCCTAACTTATTCTATGAAGCCAGCATTACTCCGATACAAAGCCAGATGAAGACACTACAAGAAAACTACACACGGTTACTTATTAATATTATGCAAAAATCCTCAACAAAATACTAGCAAACTTGATTCAGCAGCATATTATAAGGATTATAAACCATGACAAAGTGAGATTTATTCTCAGAATGCAAGGATAGTTAAACACATGAAAATCAATCAACATAATACAGCACATTAACAGAATGAAGGAAATAAACCACATGATCACCTTAACTGATTTAGAAAAAACCTTTTGACAAAATTCAACACCCTTTTATGATAAAAACACTCAACAAAATGGGCATGGAAAAACAGCTCTTCAACATAATAAAGATCATATGTGAAAACCCATAGTTACCATCATATTCAGTGGTGAAAAATTGAAAGCTTTTCCCCCAAGATCAGGAACAAGACAAGAATGTCCACTTTCACCATTTCTACTCAGCATAGTGTTGGAAGTTCCAGCCAGAGTAATTAAGCAAAAAGAAAAAAAAAAAAGAGTGAAAGAAAGAAAAAAAAGAAAAAGAAATAACAGATGTCTGAATTAGAAAGGAAGAAGCAAAATTATCGCTGTTCACAGGTGGCATGATCTGATATATAGAAAACCCTAAAGGTTACACAAAAAACCTGTCAGAACTAATAAACAAATTCAGAAAAGTTGCAGGATACAAAATCAACATGCAAAAATCAGTTGCATTTCTAGACAACAACAATCAGCAACCCCAAAAGGAAATTAGGAAAACAATTCCATCTACAATAGCATCAAAAAGAATAAAACACTTAGTAGTAAATTTAACCAAGGAGGCAAATTTTGTATGCTTAAAATTATAAAACATTGATGAAAAAAATGAAGGAAGACATAAATAAATGGAAAGACATCCAGTGTTCACCGATTGGAAAGACGTAATATTTTTAAAATGCCAATATTACCCAAAGTGATCTACAGATTCAACGTAATTCTTATCAAAATCCCAAAGATATTTTTTGCAGAAATAAAAAAACTCAACTTAAAATTCATATGGAATCTCAATGGACTCTGAATAGCCAAAGCAATCTGACAAGGAAGAACAAAGTTGGAGCACTCATAATTTCTGATTTCAAAACCTATTACAAAGCTACAGTAATCAAAACAGTATGATATTGTCATATAGACAGATGCACATACCAATGGAATATAATAGAGGGCCCAGAAACAAACTCTCACACATAAATAAACCTTGGCACAAGGGTGCCAAGACCATTCAATAGGAAAAGACAGTCTTCTCAACAAATGGTGCTGGGAAAGTGGGACATCCTCAGGGAAAAGAATGAAGTTGGACCCTTGCCTAACACCATATACAAAAATTAACTCAAAATGGATTAAAGACCTGAGTGTAAGAGCTAAAACTCTAAAATTCCTAGAAGAAAACGAGGAAAGCTTCATAACCTTGGTTTTGACAACAATTTCTTGTTGTCACCAAAGCACAAGCAACAAAAGAAAACATAGATAAATTGAACTTCACAAAAATTAAAAACTTTTGTGCATCAAAATACACTGTCAACAGAGGGAAAAGGCAACCCACAGATCAGGAGAAAATATTTGCAAATCATACATCTGATAAAGGGTTAATATCCAGAATATATAAAGAATTCCTGCAATTTAAAAACAACAATAAAAACAACTCAATTAAAAAATGGGCCAAAGATTTAAATAGACACTTTTCCAAAGAAGATATACAAAGACCAATAAGCACACAAAAAGATGCTTTACATTCTACATCACTCATCATTTGGGAAATATAAGTCAAAACCATTATGAGATACCACTTCACTCCCATTAGGAGTGTTGGCAGGGAAATGGAGAAATTGGAATCTTTGCACATCACTGGTGGAATTGTAAAATGGAGAAGCTGCTATATAAAAAATTGAACAGAGAACTACCACATGATACAGCAATTCCACTTCTAGGGATATACCCCAAAGAACTGAAAGCAGGGACTAGAACAGATATTTTTATACCCGTGTTCATAGCAGCATTATTCACAGTAGCCAAAAGGTGATAACAACTCAAATGTCCAAGATGGATGAATGGGTAAACAAAATGTACTATATTTTCAGCCTTAAAAAGGAAATTCTGATACATGCTATGACATGAATGAACTTTGAAGACATTATGCTAAGTGATATACGCCAGTCACAAAAGGACAAATACTGTATGATTCCACTTATATGAAGTGCCTAGAATAGCCAAATTCATAGAGACAGAAAGTACAATGGTGGTTGCCAGGAGCAGTGGGGAAGGGGAGAAAAAGGATTTACTGTTTAACAGGTATTTAGTTTTGGTTTAGGAAGATGAAAAAGTTCTGGAGATAAGTAGTGGTGATGGTTGCACAACAATGTGAATGCACTTAACGTCACTGAATTGTACACTTAAAAATGGCTAAAATGGTAGATTTTAGGTTGTTTATATTTTACCACAACAAAAAGTCATTTGCACTTTTACAAGTTAACACCAATCTTTACAGAATTCAAATTTTTCTAATCAACAGAGAAGCAAAGATACATACTTCAGAGCAGGTTTTCCCAACCGTGGCACTACTGATATTTGGGGCCAGATAATTCTTTGCGATGGGCACTGTCCTGTGCACTGTAGGGTGTTTAGCAGCATCTCTTCCCGCTTCCCACTAGATGCCAGTAGCACCCTTCTCCCCAGTTGTGTCAACCAAAAATTTCTCTAGACATTGCCAAATGCCCCTTGGGATGCCAAATCTCTACCAGTTTAGAACCACTAATAAGGGTTCTGGAAATTCCGACTCAATCCCTGATACTGACAGTTGTCTAAGCAGCATCAGCTTGGAAATCTATAGCCATGAATTTATTCCTTGAGGTATCAATATTTAGAAGCCTCTGGTACAGTGCTTTCCACCAACACCCTGAGATCATCGTTATCTGTTGCGATCAATTTCAAGAATCTGTAACTTAGAGCAGAGTCAGTCCGTACCTCAAAGAACTGTTATCCTTCATGGTGTGCATGAAATATTTTCTTAATTGACTTGAGTTCATAAATAGACAGACAAACAAAAAAACAGGACTATTAACCCAATTCTCTATTGTATTTCATGTGGCAGAGAGTAGATCCCCATCATCCTGACGTACATCACAAAATGATTAGACCATAAAATCAGATTGCTAATAATTGCTGCCACTAATGGGGAATAAAGTATTGGCCACGTGCAAATCAGAACTGGAAACAAGCTTCTGCAAGGACTAGAAACAGAAACAAAAATCATGGGGCAGGGTGGAGGGCAGATGAACAGAGAGTCTAAGATAAAATCTATTACCATGGGGCTGGCCCCGTGGCCGAGCGTTTGGGTTCGCGCTCTCCGCTTCAGCGGCCCAGGGTTTTGCTGGTTAGAATCCTGGGCGCGGACATGGCACTGCTTGTCAGGCCACCCTGAGGCGGCATCCCACACGCCACAACTAGAAGGACCCACAACTAAAAATATACAACTACGTACCGGGGGTCTTTGGGGAGAAAAAGGAAAAATAAAATCTTAAAAAAAAAAATCTATTACCACTTGAGATTCACTCCAGGTGCCAAGAAAATATGTTCCTGGGCTTAACTGGCCTAGAAGGTGCACTTTTTTGGGCAATGATATTTAACTGGTTCTGAAAGCTGTGTCCACTTGGATATCACAATAGGATCTCCAAAACTGTCAAAGTATATGCCATGGACTGAATTTTGTCCCCTCCAAATTCATATATTGAAGCTCTAACCTCCAACATGACTGTTTTTGGAGATGGGGCCTGTGAAGAGATGATGAAAGGTCAATGAGGTCATAAGGGTGGGGCCCTAATCCAACAGAGCTGGTGCTCTTAGAAGAAGAGGAGGAGCCGTCAGAGCTCTCTCTCCACACAGTGAGAAGGTGGCCCTCTGCAAGTCAGGAAGAGAGACCTCACCAGAAGTTGATCATGCTGGACCTTGATCTTGGACTTATAGCCTCCAGAACTGTGAGAAATAAGTTTCTGTTGTTTAAGCCGTGCAATCTGTGGTATTTTGTTATGGCAGCCTGAGCAGACTAATATAATATAGTTGCCCAAAAGCTGTCAGCATGACTTTTTTACAAATACAGAAAAAGCATGCATCAAAGCTTTATTTAGCCCATCAATGAGGGAACCAGCATGATGGTAAAACTGATTTTCTGTTAAACTTTTAAAATGAGTGACTTACATTGGTTATACTCATTTTCTCACTACTCATACACTTCTGAACTTCCCAAGATTCGGCTTTTATCCCATCACTTCATTGAAACCTCATTCTTTTTTTTTTTTTGCTTGAGGAAAATTCTTCCTGAGCTAACATCTGTGCCAATCTTCCTCCACTTTATATGTGGGTTACTGCCACAGCATGGCTGACGAATGGTGTACGTCCACGCCCAGGATCTGAACCTGCAAACCAGGTCTGCTGAAATGGAGTGTGCCAAATTTTTACCACTACCCCATTGGGCCACCCAGAAACCTTGATCTTGAAGCTGACCATTAAACCCTTCCATTGCAAGTCCAGTTATTTTTTTCATCCCTCACTATTCTAAATTACTTGATACTGGTCCCCACTGTTCATTTGCAGTTTGAAGACATTAAGGTGGTTCTTTGCCTGCCTCTTTGGCCACATCTATTCTTTGTCATTCTTCCTCTGACCTGGACTCATCCCCAAGGCAGAGGATCATCCTGCTGCACTGCTTTCTAATTACAAGTGCTACCATCTATTGATTGCTTATTAAATGCAGGCACAGTTCTGTCTACTTCACAAACTGTACCTTTATCCAATCTTCACAAGAACTGCTATTATGCCTATTTTGTATCTAGGAACACTGAAGCACAAAGAAGTTAAGTTTCTCGATCAAAGTCACATCGCGGCAAAGCCAAGATTCAAACTTAGGCACTCTGGCCCCAGTGCTTGGCATACTTACCCCCTACACCACATCGTCTCCATCCTCTCTATTCTCTGCCTCACAGTGCCTAGCTGATTGTCCTTAGCCAGATTCCTTTTGCCTTAATCATCTCTCCTAGCAACATGAGTATTAACTCTGGTGTCAGTCATACGTGGGTTCCAGTTCTACCTTCGCTACTTACCCGCTGTGTAACCTTGGTCAAGTTATTAGGTCTAGTCCTCAGTTTCATCACCTGTAAAATGGGCAGAATAGTAGATTCTATTTCACAGAGTTGCCGTGAGAATTGAGATAATGTGAGTAAAATGCCTGATATATAGCAGATATTAGATATCTAATCATATATTGTTTGTCTCTTGAATAAAGGATAGGTGTTCTTTTCCTGGGATCCACAAGCCAGCATGGGGAAAAGGTGACAGGCAAATGTCTTGTGTGTACATTTATTTTTTCTGGGGAGAGAGTTGATAACTTTTATCACATTCTCAAAAGAGTATATGTGATCCCTCCAAAAGTTGGGGTCCACTCAACTTTAAATGAGCCTGGAGATTGAGACCTGAGTCCTTTACACTTCCTGCCCTCAGCACAGCTGTGCACACGGCAGGACCTGGGTCTTTTAGGCTTCCTCCCCTGAGCACAGTGTTGGGCATATAGCAAGCTCTCAGGGATGAGGATGGAATTGAATTTCACTGGAATTTAGCAGCTATGTCAAAGCCTTGGATGGTGGGTCCCTGAGGTTGCCAGCCTGTCTTCATCCCATACAAAGATGCCCCAGTGAAAAGATTTCCAAAATCACTTCTTTTGTCCAAAAACAATAGGTGAAAGCTGAGTATTTCAAATGTTGCACTGGAAAAGGATGCTGATTACATCACTCAAGCTGCACTATGACATCCACTGCTGGCCAACTAGTCTGCAGGTGGAGGGGATGACTGTTTATATGGCAAATCTGTACTAGCTCTCTTTGCCCTGCCTTCACTCAAGTACCTTAAAATAATAGCAGCTGCCTTGTAAAGAACGGAAACACAAACTCTTCATTTTTATTTTACCCATATACTCATGGTTTGTCACACCAATCTTCAATTCAAAAAGTACGTAAGTCTATTTAGATATTGAATTCCAGTTAAGATATTTAATATATCTTGCTTTCCTATGTGAGATCTGTGTAGTTTCATATTACATTCTCCTGCAAGTCTCATTGAATTAAAAATATGTTTATACATAATTCTGGAGAATTAATAACAATTTTCAAACACTTAAAAAAAGATTTAAGTAAGCTTCCAAAATGCATGTAATACAAGAGGATAAGATCAATGAGAGAGGAAATCAGAGCAAGAAGAGTGTAAAATAGAGCAAAGTTGTGATAGGTTGGTGCACAAAAGGGGGCCAGAAATTTTACTCTATCCTTTATAGCAGCTGAAGCAAAGAAAAAAACACAGAATGTTCAGTGTCCCAAAGGTGAAAAATCAGTCAATCTAGGACTGACAAATTTCTCCTCTGGGTTTTCACAAGGGGATAATGGGTGATGTGGGAGACCACGTCATTGCACCTCCCTTGCATAGATTTAGCAGAGAGCTTCGCCCAGCTGTTTCCTGTAGAGTGCCTCAATGAAGCCAATGCTCTGACACCAAGTGCAATTCAGAAAAAGCAAGGCTGTGAGGCGCCAGAGCCATGCTCTTGAAGGATATTGTTTCTAATGGATTGGCTAGAAGACAAGGGGAAAAAATTAGCATTTGGAATCCCTAGAGCCATGGAGTGAGTGCACATCCATTAGGCAATCCTCCATGAAAGGAATTTTCCTGCTCCCCAGCCTATAGAGTCAGGAGCTCTATTCTCTGGGGGGGGGAAACCTGAAGTGTGGATATTTTATGCTGCTTAACTAAGTGGACAGTAGAATGTCCATCCTTTCTTGAGAATTATGAAGCCTCAGAAAAAGCTTGGTATCCTGATCTGCCTTGTGGTGGGCTGATGGAGTATATGCAGATAGGGCCAAGAACTTCTTCAGAAATGCACACAAATAGGCAACCCATGGCCCAGCATTCCACACCACAGAGCAAGACAGCAAGAACTGCAGTGTGGGCACACTTTCCAAGAAGGCTTTACAATGCAGCCAGAGGGGACTGCACAGAGAATTCCATGTTCTGACAAACTGCCACGGTAATCACGTGTTTCTGGATTTGATGGCTTATTATCTAGTAGTCAAGGTAATTGGGGATATTTTTGCTTCTTTATTAGATGGAACCAAGAGTGGGAACATCAGGGAAGGAGGACTGTTCTGGAGGGTGATAGAGGCACTGTGGGGGAAATGACGGTGTGCAGTTATATGAAAAATGCAGAACACAACTTGTTTCCGTTAGCTTTGGTGCATGGTTAACCACCCCAAAACTTAGTGGTTTAAAACAACTAACATTTATTATTTCTCCCGATTCTGTGAGCTAGCCAGGCAGTTCCTCTGCTGGTTTCACTTTGCTGGTTTTGACTCACTTGTCCAGATGCATTCAGCTGGAGGAAGAGTTGGCCTCAGAGGTTCAAGACAGCCTCACTCACAGGCGGCAGCGGGGCTGGCTGTGGGCTGGGCTGTCTTGGTCTCTTCCCTGTGGCCTCATCCTTCAGGAGGTTGGCCTGGCTTCTTCACATGGCCCTCTCTTTCAAGAGGGTAATAACAGAAGCTGGAAGGCCTCTGAAAGTCACAGACACCTAACACTCAAGTAAGACACAAGGCTAGCTCAGACTCAGGGAGAGAGAAATAAACTCCACCCCTGCCTGAGGAGCAGCGGCAAACTTGCACTGCAAAGGGGCATGCATGCTGCATGAAAAATGGGGGGCCACACTTGACAGTCACACAACCACACACACAAAAGAATATAAGGTATGAGACTGTTTTTTGTATAACTGAAAAATAGGATTAGGAATGATTCATTTGTTTGTTTTACTTTTTCCTATTTTAAACAAGTGTATTACTTTCATTCTAATTTTTAACAGTGTTATTATTAGTCAGGGCTCATCCACTAGGGAGTGACAAAACCCCAGTTCAAGCAGCTTAAACAGAAGGAATATTTATTGGCTCTGGTAGAGCTGGACCCAGGGATCCAATCAACGTCGTTGGGACTCTATTTCTTTCTGTCTGTGAGCTCTGCTTTCCTCCTGGGGGCTGGCCTGTTATTCTCCTACTGCAAACGGACTTCCTCTACACAGCTGGAGAAAGTGCCACTTCTAGCCCCAAGCTTATGTTGTCATAGCTGAGGACCACTAGCAAAAGAGAACTTCTTGGTATGCCAATTATAGAGAAAGATTTTTCAGTCATATGCTTAGCTGTTGCCACGGGTAGGAGGTGATGTGATTGGCCAAGCCTGGGTCACATGCCCATCCCTGTAAATGGGGATAGGGTGGGAGGCTGAGATTGACAGCTCCACGAGAACCACACGGAAAAGGAAGGCATGGCTCCTCAGCAAGACAATGTATGCAGACAAAACAACATATGCCATCTATATATTTGTCTTTTGTGTTTAAATAAGAACAGGATGCAAAGGATCTAATTTGACAGCAGTTGTGTGTAGGGAGGAACGTTCTGGGATGTCGTTGGCCGTAGTAAGTAAACTGCCAAGGAAACTGGGAAGCTGTGGCCACAGTGCTTAGGGAAACTCTGAGGCCAACTCTCCCTCCAGCTGAATGCAACTGGACAAGTGAGTCGAAACCAGCAAAGTGAAACCAGCAGAGGAACTGCCTGGCTAACTCACAGAATCGGGAGAAATAATAAATGTTAGTTGTTTTAAACCACTAAGTTTTGAGGTGGTTAACTATGCACCAAAGCTAACCGAAACAGGTTGTGTTCTGCATTTTTCATATAACTGCACATCGTCATTTCCCCCACATGATTAATATATTTATTAAGTTTCTTTTGGTTGCAACCATCAGAAACCAACGTTGGCCAGGTTAAACAAAAAGGAAATGCAGTAGAAAGTTCCTGGGGGTATCTCAAGGAACAGAAGGTAAAGCTGAGGGGAGGGGAGAAGTCAGGGCCTCTGTGGGGCCGTCAACAGCAGGGGGTCACGTAGTGTCTCTCCAGAAAACTGCCATTAACAATCCAGTGCTAATGACTCCTGGACTACAGACTTCAAGTTCTCAGAAGATCTGACCTGTCCCAGCTGGGCAGTGTCCACCTCAGGGTCATTTGGCTATGGTGGGGGCGGGGGCAGGACGAGGCGAAAGAAGCAGTGGAAATCCCTATGAAAGCTGGAACAGGGTAACTCACTCATGGCCCAGGCCTGCTTTTCAGCTGCTGTTTCGATTTTCAGTAACTTCTTTTCTTTCATATCTTTTTGTAACGCATGTATCAAGTCTCCTTTTAAAAGGGGGGAAGAATCTGTATGCGGCCACTTTTGAAACTGTAACGACAACCAGGGTAACATTGTATACTTTCGCACAATACAACTGACTATCAAGGTTTTAGGTGCACTCTGAGAGGGTGGGTTGGCGGATTTAATCAAGTTTAAAAAATATTTGGGGTGTGGACAAGAAAGGAACTGTACTAAAAAGGAAAAAGGGGTTAAAGCCAGAGTAACGGCTGTTGTGAACGGAGAGAGGAAAGCAGCAAGAGCCAACGTGTGGACTTGGGGTTGTTTCCAGCAAAAAAGACCAGCTCAAGGGTGTCGGGAAGGGATCAGACTGTGCCTGGCGTGGGGGGCTGCCTAGTTCACCGGACTGGGGAGCGACTCCAGACCCTAAGTGACGCCGCTTGCAGTGCCGGGTGCCGCGGACAGCGCCCACTGGGACGGCGCCTCGCACGGACGGGCGGGCCCGGGACCTGGGCCTGGGGCCCCGGCCTGGCCGACTCCCCCGCCTCCCCGCACCTTGCGGTCTCACGGAAGCGGCCGCCCCCGAAGCGGGGCGGAGGGCCGGGGGCCGGCAGCGCGCGGGGAGGCGTCTGCTCCCGGGACTGAGGCGGCGCCTTCGCGTGCCGGCTGCCGCAGGAACGCAGGCCGCCGCGCCATCGGCGACATCTTGCTCGGGAGGAAAGCGCGGGCGGGCGCCGAGCTGCTGCGCCAGGCGCGGGGACGGGCGGGCGCCGCGGGGCTGGGGCGCAGGCAGGCCGGCGCGGCGGGAAGCAGGTAAGCCGGGCCGCCCTCCTGCGCACACGCCTCGCTCGGCAAGGCGCTCCGGCGACCCGAGGCCACCCGCTCGCGCGCCCCGCGCCTCCTCCCCGCGCTCCTCTCTCCGCCCGTCCCCGCCTCCCGCCGCTCGGGCTCGGACCTCCGCACCGCTCTCTGGGGGCGCCCTCCCGCCCGCGCAGCCAGGCCGCCCCGCCCTCCCCCGGAGCCGCGCGCCCGGACCCCGCCCCGCTTCTCAGGACCGCGTCGCAGGGGGAGCCGCCTCCGGGCGGGCCTGCCCGGGACCCCGCCCCTCCCCTGGGCCTGGCCGCCCCCGCCCGCCGCCCCCTCGTCCCCGCCCGCGCCCGCCCCGTCCGGGCGGGGCTCCGGGTTTAAACGTCGCGGCGGGTCGGGCAGGCAGAGGGGACGGGCGGGGAGGGGCGGGGCGGGCTTCTGTGTCGTGTCCCGGTTCCGTAGGCGGCGGCGGCGGCGCGGAGCGGAGGGCGCTCGGGCCGGCGGGCGGCACCATGTCCCCGGGGAGCGGGGTGAAGAGCGAGTACATGAAGCGCTACCGGGAGCCGCGCTGGGACGAGTACGGGCCGTGCTACCGCGAGCTGCTGCACTACCGCCTGGGCCGCCGGCTGCTCGAGCAGGCGCACGCGCCCTGGCTCTGGGACGACTGGGGCCCGGCCGGCGCCTCGGACGACTCGGCGTCGTCGGCGTCGTCGGGCGCCGGGGGCCCCTCGCCCCAATGCACCCCGGCCTCGCCGCCCCTGCCCGCCGAGCCCACGGCGCAGGAGGGTCCCGATCCGGCGGCGCGCGGGGCCCCGGAGGAGCAGGGCGCGGAGGTCGCGGAGGCCGCGGATGCGGAGGCCGCCGAGGCCACGGCTCTGCCAGGTACCGGGCCCGGGAGGGGGTCTGCTCGGAGGACTGGACTTACTCTTGGCGTCTTTTTCTCCTAGCGCTCCGGACAAGCGCTTCCCTTTTTTTTCGTAGACCGAGAATACGCCTCCCTCGACCACGTAAGGAAGGTGTCAGCCCCGCCTCTGCCCTCCTCCCCTTTATTTCCATCATTAGGTGGCTCTGGGTTAAGCCAGCTGTGAACTTAATTGAAGTGTCGCTGATGAAGTCCTGGTCTTTACCCGAGGGCAGTGGTGGCCTTAGTGAGTCACTGAACCCCCGTCTATTTATTTCTAAGCACCCATTTTTTATGAGAGGAACCCAGCTTTCATGAGATTCTTGGTCAATGGTGACACCAAGAGGTTACGAACCACTGAGCTAAGCTTTCTGTCTCGTGAATGGGGCCCTTGTTTTCTGTATCAATTCTCTGACCTCGCTGCGCTCTCTCTAAAGAATATTTTGCATTTGTTTACGCAGGCTGTTGTGTAATTCCTGGCTGCTGGGGGAATATTCCTTGTAAATGCTAGGTCCTTGCCGTTTCTGCCCACCCACTCATCGAAAAGCGCCCATTCTCAGGCTGTCGCTGTCTGCAGGAGGAGCAGAAAATGCTGGAAAATGGCTCTCGGGTGCTGTGCGTCTGCTGTTTTGGCCATGGCCTTACACTTTCTTTCCTGCCCAGAGGGTGCGGAGCTGGGGACTCTCAGCAGGAGGGGCCGAGGGGATGGTGCTCGCGCTGAAGGCCAAGCTGAATGCCTCGGTACAGCCTTCAGGAGCCCACGGTTCCTTCTGTGACTCTCTAACGTTGGCCCGACACCACCACGAGGTCACTTGATTTTAAAGAAGAGCTAGTGAGAAAAATAACTAAAATTTATTGAGAGCTTATTATACATCCAGTCACTGATCTTAGAATCTGTATTTTCTTATTCAATGTTTAAAACAATTCTAAGAGGTAGGGTCATCATTTTTATCTTAATTTTACAAAGAAATGGAAGGTCAGGATAAATGATCAGCGGCTTTATTTTTGTTTCTAGCATTGTACGCAGTGATCAACCAAACTCCCCTCAGATGTCACCCTGCCTCTCGGTGAGAGGCTGAAGAGAGGAAACGTAGTCTATGAGCCAGGCTATTTTGCCCTTGTTCTACTGTCTGCAGCTATTCTCAGGTCCTTATCTGTGGCAGAGCTGCCTCTCCATCCTCATGTTACTTGTGAATTCCCACAGATTCCTGAATATCTAGAAGCTGGATTCCTAGCTTCAGTGATCATTGCTAGAAATGTGACTAACAGAAGGTAGGGAACTTGTCTTCCAGTTTGTTCCTGTGGGCAGTGAGCTACCAGCCAAATTAGGAGATGCGCTTTATCAGACTGAATGGGCTTTTCTTCTCCGGGCTCTTCCCCTTCATTGTTTGTGAAAGAGTTGTCAGTTATTTCCATGCATATGTATATCAGTGCAGTTTTTAGACAGCATTGTAGTATGGATGGTGCCTGTGTTTGCCCGACTTCATGATTATTTTGGTTTCCTTAGAGATGCTGAGTCCGCTCAGTGGCTAAAGTAGTTATTTCTTCTCTGCTACTATTTCTGGTTTAGGCATCAGGGAGAAGAAAGGATGTTTCTGCTTTCAGGACTCCCAGTCACAGAATCTTTTGCTTTGTTCCTGCCTGTCACAGCCCCTGTTGGTTCTTGTGTCGGGCAGGATTGAAAATCCCTGTTTTCAAATGGACGGTTTCATATACTAGAATCACGAGCACTCTTTTGAATTTCTATAGAACATTTCTTCCTTGTTTTTACTGAAGCCATATACACACATAGAATCATATAGGTCTGTATTGCATGTTACAGAAGTACGGCAGTTCCCCTGCCACACTCGCACACCAGCTCCCTATCCCTTAAGTGACCACTTCCCATTCCTCTGGTGTTTCCTCTGGTGTTTATTTCCCTTTCTCAAAGTAACATGGCTTTTATTGACGCTTGATTTTCTTCAGTTTTTAGCATTATCTATTGGCTTTAATTCTTTCTACCACTCTCCTAACCATACACATGGCTCATCCCCACACCCTCTCAATACAGTCATCATAGATTTGTTAGATTCACAATTAGTATCTACAATATTGTGCCTTTGGAAAATGTTGCTCACAGCTGTCCTATATTGTTTGCCATGATTCCCTTTTCCTTCTTTCACAATACAACCAACACATCAGGTTCACTGTTACTCTTGACATCTTCAGACAGCCCTCCCAGGCCTCTGACCCACTTTTACCTGGCCTGGTTACTGATCTTGTGGCCTGCTGCCTGGTTGCACTGGTTGCATCTTGGGAGGGCCCTTCCACCACCCCAGGGACTCCTTGGGGCTCTCATGTCATCTTCTTCCTTGGTTTACGCCCTCTTGCTGGAGCTTATCTTCTAGTAGCATTCTGAGAAAGGGTGTTTGAGAGGTTAATTTTCTGAGACCTCGCATGTCAAAAGATGGCTTTATTCTGCCTTTACAATTCAGTGAGTTTGTGGCTGGGCCTGGACTTCTAGGTTGGAAGTAACTAATTGTCTCTAAAACATCTGGAGGCATTGCTGTATTGTGCTGTACTTGTGATGTTGCTGTTACAGTTCTGTGTCATTCTGACTCTTGATCCTTTGTACCTAACAAGTTCCCGGCCTAGGAAGCTTTTAGGGTCCTCTCTTTGTCCTTTAGGTTCTGAAGTTTCTCATTGATCCAGGTCTGTTTTCCTCCGGTGTGTTTGGTGGGTCCTTGCAGTCGAACTCATGTTTTGTAATTCTGGGACGTTTCCTTGAATTGTTTTCTCATTTCTATTTTTTTCCCCCATTCCTTTCTTTCTAAACTCCTTTGTTGGATGTTAGACATCATGAATTTATCCTCTAATTTTGTGACCCTGCCCTTCCCCCATTCCCATTATTTTTTTTCTTCTATTTTTCTGGGGGATATTCTTAATCTTATCTTCCAGCTCTTCTCTTACATCTTTCATTTGTGGGATCCTATTTATTCTTTAATTTTAGAGCTCTTGAATTGTTTTCTGAGCCAGCATTCCTTCTCCCTCGCTTTCTTTCTTCCTTCCTTCCTTGCTTTCCTCCTTCCCTTGCTCTTTTTATTCCTTTATTAAAAATCGTATTCTATTCCTGATCCATGCATATAGTATCTTATCTTGCTGAGATTCTTGCTATGAAAGTTTTTTGTGCATTTTCTTCTTGTATGTTTCTTTAGCATAGTCTTTCCCCCCACCCCCTTCCTTTTGGTTCTTTTTGTTTGTAATCCTGTATTTCATGTTAGCGACTTTTCTCAAATATCTAATGATCCTCAGCTTCTCATTCTTAAGAGATGGGTACTGAAAAGCTGTTTGGACGTTCCCTGTGGCAGTGGGGTGGGAGTGCTTGTTCACTGTGGGACTCCTTCCCTCCAGAGCCAGCATGCTTTGAGGGGTGGTCTAGACTGTCTCCAATTCCTTTCTTCAGAGTCATATTTCTTTTTAAATTAAATTTTATTATTTTTTTAAGCAAAGGTATATATATGCATAATTTAAAAAAATGTGCTTAACATGAAAAAAGTAATTCTGACCATGTCCCACCCATGCCCCTTGCTCTGTAGGGTGCTCCTTCCAACTCTTTTTAGCTTTCCTTTCAGCATTGGGCCCCCTCTTCTCTGTTAGACTTATCTGTTGGCTCTGTTAGTTTAAACATTACATATTGACTTCCATTATGGGAGATGAAGATTTAGCTCAAGATCTTACCTCTGCCTTCCCCCTGCCCAGACATACTCCAGCACCCATTTTGTCCCAGTGTTAACCGTATGACTCTTTTGCTCAGCCACTATTCTGTGTTTGAATTATCCTGGCTATGTAAATATTTGCCGGTGAGCCATGTAGTAAATTCTCATTATATTTTCTTTATCATTTGTTTTTGCTGAAGTTAATCATTGCTTCATTTTTTTATACTCCCATCACTAATTCAGCCTGAAATAGTCTGGTACTACTGTAAAACTTGTCACATGCTTGACACGTTAGATGTTCTATTCATTTAATGTTTTTCCTTGGAGATACTTTTTTGGGAATTTTGATTCTCCTGTTCCAATTTAGACCTTATGCTGTCCAGATCTGACGCCGCTGCCAGACTGGGGCTTCTCTCCACTCTTTGCTGAGTAGTATTCCCGTCACTTACCTCCTTCATCTGACCCCTGTCTTATAAATCTCAGGTCTTCCTTTGCGTGGCTTATCCCTTCCTTTTGGTGGAGCACATCCTCTGTGAATCCTGAGAAATGTTGCATGGGAAGTAAAAATTTTGTGAACTTGCAAGTCTGAAAATGCCATTATTATATCCAAAGACTGGACTGATATGTTGGCAAGGTAGAGAATTCTAGATTAGAAATTTAAGTGTTTGAAGATATTATTATATTGAATTTGAGATTTTGGTCTTGCTGTTAGAAGTACTATGCCATTCTAACACCTATCTTGTGTATGTGACCTGTTTGCTGTTTTGGAAGTTTTTAGGAGACTGTCTTTATCCTAGGTGTTTTAAAAGTCTGTGTGCATCTTTTTTCATTCATTGGGCTGAAAACTTGGCGGGCCTTTTCAATCTGGGTGGGCGTTTTCTTTCAGTTCAGGGATATCTTCTAGTACTACTAGCTGTTTAAAATAATTTGCTCTATTCATTTCTTCTTTCTACAATTATTTTTAACTGGATGGATGAAACTTCTAACATTTTTATATAAAAACGTTTTGATGTTGGGATTTTTGGGTTCTATTTTGTGGGAGAACTCTTCAATTTTACCTTCAAAACTTTCTATTGACGTTTTTAATTCTACCATCCTAGTTTTAAATTTTGAAGAGATTACCTTTTTTTGTCCCAAGTGTTCTTTTAAAAAAAAAAACTCCTTTTTTGAATAGCATGCTGTTCTTGGATTTCTTTTCACTCCCTGCAGAAAGCCATAAATATCCTTTGAGAGCTCTCTTATATCCCGGCCTAGTTTTTTTCTGTGTATTTTGGTCTCTTATTAGAGGATGCACTCAAATGTCTGCTCTGAGCCTGTGTGCTCATATGTAAGTGAGGCTTGCTTTTACTGTGCTTGGTGCCCCAAGTCCATACCCCCTCTGGCTCTTCCTCTCCAGAGAGTAATCCATGTGCCTTCTGCGGTCAGAGAGGGGCGGTCGCCTGGATATGGACTAGAGGAAAGACTATGCAAGAAGTATGTATTGCTGCATAACAGAATTACACTGAAAACTAGTGGCTTACACCTCTGGTACTCATTTATTTTTGCACATGGTTTCTGCGGTTTGAATTTGGCCCAGGTGCAGGTTCTGCCTTGCCTCTGCTCTATCTATGGCCTCTGCTGGAAGGCTCCAGGGCTGGAGCCTGCTCTGCTAGGACATTCACATATGATATCCTGGTGTGCCTGGCCCTCCCTCTAACATGCTGGCTGGTCTCCCTGAGAGAGATGTGGGCAGATGCTGTATTACCCTTTACAACTTATCACTGGGAGACACGAAGCACCTCTTTCACCCCATCCCACACTTACAAAAGTCTGCCCAGGGTCAAAGGGGAGAAGCATGGACCCCAGTGCTCAACAGAGTTCCATTCATATTACATTGTCAGGAGAGCATGTGGGCTGGGCACTGATTGATGCCGGACCTTTGGAAAGGGCAGCCCACTGCACTAGCCTTTTGGGGAATCTGGTGCCTCCAATTCTAGTTCTTTCTGGGGTTCAGCTTGTGTCCTGTGGGCCTTTCTCCTTCAGGGAGTGAGGATTCGCCTTACTCAGTTCTGTGAGGTCACTTCTACCTCTTCATTTCTTTCCATCTTCCAAAATTTTATTGACCCCTTTGACTGATGTCATCACCTCCCTTGCTGTTTGTACTGTGGGTTTCTACCTTTTTTCCTTCACTTTAGTGGGGTTTTGGGAGAAAGGGGCTACACGTACCTGTCGTCAGTGCACGTTTAACCTCAATTCCTGCATTTGCTCTATTTTTACTTAGTTTACTTTTCACCACTTTTTCTCATTCTTAATCAATCTTGCCAGAGGTTTGTGAATTCTGTTAGTGTTTTTCCAGGCTAACTCTTGGTTTTCTTTATGATATGTTTTAATTAATTCATGATCTTCTTTTCCTTACTCTAATTTTCTTTGAGCTTATTTTTCTAACTTTTTAAGATGGACGCTTATCATTGATTTTTTCCCTTGCCTTTTTTGATATATACCTGTCATTTCAAATGATTTATATTCCCTCTCCTCTCCATGCTCTCTATGCCTCTGAACAAGTCACTCTGTCCTCCTGGATTCTCTTTCCCATTCTCCTCCTGGCTACCCTCAGCTTGTCCTTTAAATTACATCGTTATTACCTTCTCTAGGCAGGCTTCCCTGGAAGCTCTGGTTAGACATACATGGGATGAGAGAGGGAGAGAAGGAAGGGAAATGAATCAGGGCAGTTGGTTAGGGTGATTTTCCTCCCTTTCTCAGTATTGTAACTACACAAGCCTTGCCTCGTTTCCCTTTGTCTTGGCCCTCATGGGCTCCTTTCTGCCTCCTCCTAGATCCAGGGGAGAGAAGAGGACGAGGTGTGGACACATCACTCAGAGAAATGTTTGAGCAATGAATGGATTTAGGTTCTCATTATAAAATGGAAGGTTGTCATCCCACGTCGTCCTAAACAGCTCCAGTGCTGGCTTCAAAGTTACCGTGCATGGTGGTGCAGAGCATTAAACACAGGGTTGGGTGTGGATTGTCTGTTCCTTAAAATGTTTAGTAGTAAATGAAACAATTTGGTAGAGTCAAGGTCATTGCTGAAGACAGGACTGACAAATGGTCTATCAAGTCTTCTCGCGCACATGTGCCACTGTGTCTGGACTGCCTGTGCAGGGGCTCACTCGACTCTAAAGGGGACCTGGACACAGGCAAAAAAGAAGCACAGTTGGAAGTAGTCAGGGACAAGAGCCGGTCCTAAAGAGGTGACAAGGTTTTGGAAGAGCAATCTAGAAAATCATCACCTAGAGCCAAATTGTGAATCTTCTGAAGCGAGGGGTGTCCTTAAGGCCTAACAATGGGGGTGAGTGTAATGGGGCTCTCGATGCATCAGGGGCTTTATTCAAATGGAAGTTTAGGCTGAAATGAAACATGGGCTCACACACGATTCAAGCAAAATAGTATAACTTTTACAAAAAATAAAGGGGGTATACAAAATAACGAATGGCAAAATCATAAAAGGTATTTAGGGGAAACAGTTATGTTTGGGAGGTATCCTTAAGCTGCTGTTCACTTCAGGTCGGCAGCCCCATTCCCCGTTTCCCCAGCTCTGCTGATGGGATTTGGGACGTGTGGACCGTGGGCCCTGGTTCAGGTAGTCATTTCTGTTGTGAGTGTTGGGGAAGCTCTCCTAACACAGGAGCCCCCATCTCCAGCTCTTCCTACAGGAATGCACAGCTGTGCACCCAGGTGAGTAACTATGGAAACCACTCCCTATTATGACTGAGGGCCTGCAAATTAAGGTTGCCTGCTCTTTCCAGGAGCAGGTCACAGCCATAGGGAGCATTTCCTATAATCAGGAGCATCAAAAAGAAATGGAACCCTGGAACTCGAGTGAGTAACTTAAACACGGACCTTTTGCAGCTGCTGCTGATTACCACAAACCCAGATCTCTCCCTGAAGCAAGGCATTAAGATGAGCGGACTTATCTTGGGGATTGTGGAGAGAGCCATTAGGCCATGGTGCCTTCGTAATTTTAATATTTAATTGAGATGCTTAATCTCAGAATATGAGTGACAGTCGTTGCTTTTGAACAGGCTTGTTTTAATCTTGGTGTATTTGTTGATTTAAAAATGGGATAGACTGAAAATTATTATACTAACTTGTTTCTGTATTTTTGCTTTAAGTGAAACTTGTGAATTGAACTATAAGTGAAAATGGTACTGACATTATGGATTTTTCTATCCAAATATTTAAAGTAATTATATGTAAACCTGATTTTAAAGCATTTTCATCTTGTTTTATCTCTTTTTTAAAAAGCACTGCCAGTGAAAGATGTAAAAGAAAAACCTGAACAACAGATCGGAACAAAAGAGACTGACAAAGTACCCGACAGTATCGGACCTCGACAAAACCAAAGTGCCTTATTTGCTAGAGGAAATAGGAAAGCAGTCAAAAGTCCTCAAAGATCCTCAAGTAAAATAAAAGAAAATAAACATCCATTTGCTCTTTATGGGTGGGGAGAAAAACAGACAGATACAGGAAGCCAAAAAACACACAATGTCTGTGCTTCTGCCCCAGTGCATGAGGTGGGTTCGTATGCAACCTGTTCTCTGCTGTCCCTGGTAGGGTGGGATTGGGCTGCGTTCCTGTCACTGGGTATCATATCCTGTGTCACTGGGAAACTTTGGGGTTGTAGTAGATCTTGGGGGATGGTAGGTGGACCAAGGGAAGCCCAGAACTGGGCATCTGGTTAGCAAACAGGAGGATTCTGGATGTTGGCTGCCTGGAGATCAAGGGGTTTTGCTGGGAGTTAGCTGGTACATACATGGAAGGGTTTACCAACAGAGAGCCAGGTGAAGGAATAGATGGAGTCAGGGTTCTCGAGTTCCTTGGGGGCCAGGAGGTGCACAGGAGGGGCACAACCAGGGCTGGCAGCTGCCCATCTAGATTTGCTGTGGGCCTCTTGAGAGGTTTCCAGTTCCTTTGGCTTTGATAACTGGTGTTTCCTTGACTCCTTTGTTATTGGTTGGTCATTAGACTGCTTCTCCTGTAGTTCTTGATATCTACCATGGACTTCCTTTTGCTCTCCGGATTAAATTCAAATGAATATGTTTTCCCCTGCTCATCCATAGTGGTGGCTTTTACTCCCAGGAGTTTCAGTTGTCCCCTGAGTTAGCCCTGGCTGGTCCCTGTGCAAAGTCCTGAGAACATGTCAGACAGGAGGGTCCTCATGTAGAGCCAAAAAACAATTATGTATGTTAGCGCTAATACTATAGCCTGAAGCAAAGAGGGAATGAAAAGAAGGAGAAAGTGCAAACTGGTTGAATTCTGGTTAAATACCATAATCAAATTTTTACTGAACAAACTTCTGAACCCTAGCAGATGGTGTTATTTGGAGTGATATTTGAGACAACAAAGCTGTAGTTTAACAAAAGACCTCTGGCAACGCCATGGGATTAAGTTTAACAGGGTTCATCTGTGGTGTGAAACGTCTAGGTAGTAAAATCCCTTGAGATTGTTCTTTTAGTAATTTGCTGTAAAACATTTAAAGTCCTTTAATGGAATACTTATCCATGCTTTAATACTAAGCAGATCCAGTAATTTTCCACAGCCAATTTCTAGAGGCACATGCAAATTAGTCGCTTAACATTTATAGCTGAAATTTAGTCCGTGGACATTTTCTGTTGCTTTGTTTCTTTATCACTGATGGTGGTAAACCACAGAATCCAGGGGGAATGGCTTTTCTAGAGAAGCTTTTATACACAGAAGAACTGAATATTATGAGGTTGGGCCTGCTTCTGCCTTGCTGCAGGTGACCTGGAAGTAGTAGCCACATTGCAAATATTCTTGAAAATTAGAACAAAAGCCACTTAAGTTATACTTTTATTTTTGAACTGTCCTTAGATTCACGAATCAGCATTACGAGCCAAGAACAGAAGACAGGTGGAAAAAAGGAAACTGGTTGCTCAAAGGCAGCGTGCTCACTCTGTGGATGTGGAGAAGAACAGAAAGATAAAGGCTTCTTCCTCAGAGAATCCATGGATGACAGAATATATGAGATGCTATTCGGCAAGAGCCTAAAGGAAGAAACGGTTGCTTGGACAGCCTCTCTTAAAAAGTGTAAATGAAAGAAAGAAAAAACAGAACAAAAACTATCAAAAGAAATCGGATGCAGGTTTAAGAAACAAACTGATTATGCAAGGTTTTTCCTAGGGAATTTCTAAAAGATTGTTCTATTTTGATGAATCTTGGTGACCTACCTCAGCAGTAGGGCGACAGCTGAAGCCATAGACATTTGGTTATTTATGAAGATAATTCCCTAAATCTTTGATATTCTTATAAGGGTTTTGTTTTAAAGCATCTTAATCTTTTAAGATACTGACACCAAATGCCTTTAAGTGGCTATAGATGCTTAATATTCAGTCTTCTTTTCATAAGTTTAGGTGGAGCCAATTTTCATCCTGTTCTGAATAACTTTTCAGATTCCATAGTGAGGAAGAGCATTCCAACTTGCAGCAGCAGGCTCATTTTCTGTATGTGGTTTTCTTTGTGAAAGAATATCAAGTCAAAAGTGAGTTTCGACGTTAATCTTGATTCCGTGTATAGTGACACTAGACCTTTGGTAGTTCCTGAAAGATTAAACTTACTGTGTTTTGGTTCAGCACCACTTCATGTAGACTAACATTTAAGAATTATCTGGGCTGGGTGAGGGTCATCTTGTTAAATGACCATCTGGGCACTTAAGAGTTTAATAGTTGAAATGCATTCCGATAAATGAAGTGCCAGTGCAGTGTGTTTAGAGTAGTACTGAAGTTTCTTTTGAGTCAAAGACTCACTTTTTTTATTGTGAGGTATTTTTTAGAACACATGGGGTATCAGTCACTGGCTGAAGTCTGGACTTTTGCCTCTTCTATAGTAGTTGGCAATGACATTTAGAACTTAAAATCTGAAATTCCATTTAATAAAATTGAGATTGTCTTGCTTACTGTGGATGGGGGACAAATATTAAGATACCCATTAGAGATGTGGCCTACCCTTAATTTCTCTACTTTTTCCTTTACAGAACTAAGAACAAAGCCTTGATGATGTACATTATTCAGACTTTTGGTTGAAATACATTATTCCTAGATTCCCAGCCAGTAGCTCTTATATAGAATTTAATGAGAGAGAATGGTGGTGTGTGTATAGGCACAAATGTAATTATGTAAATGAAGTGCTCATTCTATTTAGTGCATTTGCTTTTGGGGTAGAAAAATGGTTTAAGCATCACTGGTTTCCATCCAGCAGAGAAAGGAATATCCAGGAAGATGAGTGCTAACTTCTCTGTAAGAGAGAAGGTGGTACTTTGCTGATTCCAACCTAGCCCTGGAGATACGTGAGTGAAAATTTGGTCTTTGATGTGAGGTTTCCTTGATATTTTTACTCTGGGTCTTTGAAGTATTATGGTCAATTTTTAGAACACAAATATGTTTTATTCCAAATAAAATCTTTACACAGTGTCATCTTAAAACTGTATTAAGCTTTGAAAACATCCTGAAGAACCATGAGCTTTCTCTGTTTTTTAAAAAAAGACTTTTTAAATATTTTGCATCATTTTGAGGTGAATTGTCTTACATAGAGAGCTCTCCTAACCATTCAGATGTATATTTAATAAGAGGCAGTTCTATGTGTTGTCCAAAACAACCTTGCTAGTAATTCTGGTGAATTTTGCTGTTATTAAAGTCCTTAAACATCGCAGGTACCTAAAGATCAAATTACTGTGGCATCGTGATTGTGTAGCTGATTGTGAAAACAGTTCCTTTAGAGCCACTTCTTGCATGTTCAGTTTTAACCATCCAGCTCAAGCGATCGTGTTGCATCTGACAATCTTAGGGAAGATAGCCTTGGGGAGTAGCTTGGGCCCCAGACCAATGGACTGCCTTAGAAACCCGACCTCCTCTAGGCTTTGAAGGAGCCAGACTTTCTCTAGAAAACAGACTTGTATTTAATGTGCTTACTACGGAAAATTCCAGGTGGAGATAAAACCTAGAAGGCAATATTGACCAATTTTTCCCCTTTTTAAGTAGAGGACAAATGAACTGGGTTTTAAAGTATCCTTATGTGCATGAACGACGGGTGAATCAACAGGAAGTAAGCCCTCTTCTTATGTCCGCGTCATTAGTCAGCTAAGTTTTCTTTTCTTTTTTTCTCTTTAGGGATGAAAATTACCTTTTGAGCCTATGAAAATTTTTAAGTTGTAACAATTTGATGGTTTTACCTTTTCCTTCTCATTCTGGAAACTAATGTGGTTGTAATCATGTTCCTAATTCTTGGGACAACTTGCAGGACAGCAAGATAGTTTAAAATTACCTTTCACGTTGAAAAGTTTGAAACTGTTTGAGAATCCAGTGATATTTAAATATAGAATAAAATACTTACTATATAAGACTGTCTTTTTAAAATTTTGGTTTTAAGTTCTTAATTAAAACAATTTGTCATACACGTTTTCTGTATTGCTTTTATTGAAAGCAGTAATAGAATATTGAATAACATCTAGCCCTCTGCTGGACCAAGGTGAAGGAGAAAAAAACAGGAATCTATTCTTTTTTTTTTTGAAACCTAAAGACTGCTCTTAATTAGGAGGCATCAGAATACTTGGTACCTCTGGTTATATGTATACTGCCCCACTGCCATAAAATCTCTCAGCACATAGATACATTTCTTAAGTTTACTAAAAGTATAATAGGGTATAGGTTATCTTAATTGCTCATAATGTGGCAGACATATTTATGGGACTTCATATGTAATAGCTTTGTCATTGTTTCATCAAATGTCAATTGCTAGTAATTTGAAAGGTGTGTGTGCTAGGTCACTCAAACTCAGCTAACTAAATTGCACGAAAGAAAGGTGGCTGTTGAGTTATTGGAAGTCAACTTCCGAAACAGAATTCTGCACAATTGGCAGGTTTAAAAAAAATCTTTAGTGTATTCCTTTCCTCCTCTAACTTGACAATGCTATACTGGGCATAAACTTTATAAATGGAATGTTATAGTACTTGATATTTAAAATGTTCAGAAGTGTTACTGGCAAAGAGGGAGAGAGGCAGAGCATATGTTAGAAGTAAAAACAACTTTTCTTGTTGGCTGCTTCAGTAAAAAATACTTTAGTGGATAGTTTTACATTTCACTGGACTAGATGAAAACGGTGCTAATATTTATATAGCCTGAGTCTGTAGTTGGTTTGGTATCAGACTGCTAATGCCTGACTCATAAGGTCCTGTGATCAGTTAAATAATATTTAAAAAGTGATCCTAAAAATGTGACCTTGTCATTTCAAAATGTTTGCATCTGAAATGGATTTCTGTACAATAGGACACATGGGGAGTTATGTCGTGGAAGTGTATGCTTAATACCAAATTCTATTGAAGGGGCTATTGTCTAAATTTTTGGCCCAGATTTGGTCCCTTCGAGCCTGCTAGTATGAGATGGGAAAAAGTTGCTCCTTTAATACTTATTTCCATTTTGAAAGTCAGGACACCTGAATGAAGATATTAGAAGCCTCTTTTTAAATTTCTTTTATAATTAGCAAAATTGTATTTAAGAAGAGTCTTCCCATATTATAAGTTTATTTTGAGTATTGCATTCACTTTAATATACTGAAGGAACAAAGGCTGGGCACTTATAATCACAAAGCTCAGGCAATGGGACTTTTGGGTTGTATTTTCTAAAAGCTATGTATTGCTTTTAGCTTATATTTAATATTGCAGTTACTTGGAAAAATGTGAGTAAAGTTAATTAATATTACAGGCTGAAACTTCTGTTTTGTGGGAAACAATTCTGATTAGTACATCAATGGTTGAAGAAAACATGATCACACTGACTCCTAAATGGATCTTTCATTAAATGTTTAACAAGATACATTAGGTACATTCAGCAAAAGATACTTTCTGTATATATACTTTCAGTTGAACTATAAAATTTTCCCAGTCATTTCCGTCACACCTTCCTATTGTTTTGAAAATTACAAAAGTAATAGTGCATGGTTAAAATAATTCAGAAAGAGGTATGAAAAGTGAAAGTTTCTTTCAATACCATCCCCTCACCAAAATTCTCCACCCCTCTTAGAGGATACCAGTGTTAAATTTGTTGTGTAAACTTCCAGACCTTTTTTTCTAAGCACTTTTCTGTGGAGGTACATAGACACTTTTTTTTTTTTTTCAAAAATATAGAATAACACTATACACATTCTATAACTTTTTTTCACTTAATATCTTAGGGAAGGTTCGAGTTCCAGATCAGATGGAGTTGACACACACCCTCCTTTTGTTCTCACTGAACACAACTATAAAACCTGGGTAGAACATATGGCCTGGCTATTGGAGGACTCAGAAGTAAACAGCAACACACAGAGTGGGGAGGAACACCAGAATTCTAAGTATAACTGAAGTGGTGAGTTTACCATTTTTTTATTCCTCTGGTATCTCCCGGCCTGAACACAACATGGCCCCACATGCAGAAGTGAGCAGTGGTACAGAGATCCTAGAGAAGCCTGGCTTGAGGAACAGGAAAGGAACGGCTGAAACAGAGAGAATGAGGGAAATGCCTTTTGTTTCCTCTCTTCATTTTTCATGCTGGAGCCCCCAGGTAATCCCCTGGCTGCCAATGGGAGCCTGCAGGAGCCAAGAGTCTGAGGGAGGAGGGCTTAATCTCCATTTGGTAGAGCTGAGGCACCAAGAGGGTGAGGCTGAGTCTGTGTGCTTTTTTCATCTCTGAAGGACAGGCCTCAGTTACAGAAATGGGCAGTTTCAGGCTGGTGGGCCAAACAAGGGAGCCCCAAGGAACCAGAAAGTACTGGTGAGACAGCAGAGAGGGAAGAGCTCAAGGAAGTAGTTCCACAAAGTTATTGATGAACTCTGGCTCACCCTTGACTTGTGCACCTCACTCACACTGTTCACCTGTGGAGCTGATCCTAATTAGCATACCAAACACTTGTGAGATCTGAGCTGACAGACCCCTCCTGGGATCTCAGCCTGACCGCAAGATGGTGTATACATAGGCCAGGTCCCAAAAGCACTGCAGAGGCTTTGAAAACTGAACTGACATTGGAACCAACACCCAGAGAACTCGTGGCCTGAGCCTGACCAGATCGATTATTAAAACAAAAATATCAACATTCTCCAGGGGATTTGCTTCATCTTATCATGTAATATTCACAATGTCTAGCATACAATCCCAAATTACTCAGCATATGAAGAATCATGAAAATAGCTCTGATGGAAAAAGACAATCAACAGATGCCATTATAGACTTTAAGGAAGCTATTATTAAAAACTTCAACTGAGCAATCACACACACTCTCAAAATAAGTATCAAAATAGAAATTGTCAGTAAGGAAATAGAAGGACCACATGAAAATATTAGAATTGAAAAATACCATAACTGAAATTAAAAAACCCTCACCGGATAGACTCAATAGCAGAATGGAGAGGAGGAAAGCTCTAGATCGGCACAAATCATCCAATCTAAACACTAGAGAAGAAGGAAAAAAGAGTTTCAGGGTCACATCATAGGAGTCACAGAATGATAAAAGAGTGTAGTGCTTTAAAAACACCTGCAGAAATGATGGCTAAAAACTTCCCAAATCAAGCTGAGTGAACCCCAAGGATAAACCCAAAGAGATCCTAGCCCGGATACATCATAAAATGTTGAAAACTAAAAGATATCTTGAAAGCAGCCAGAGAAAAATGAAAGATTGCCTATAGGGGAACAATTCAAGTGACAGTGAATTTTTTCATCAGAAATTGTGGAGGCCAGAAGGAAGCGGCATATTTGTTAAAGTGCTGAAAGAAAATAAATGTCAACTCAGAATTCTATAACCAGTGAAATATCCCTCAGGAATGAAGGTGAAATAAAGAACATTCTCAGATAAAGGGAAACTAAGAGAATTGATAGCCAGCAGACCTGCTTTAAAGGAACAGCTAAAGGATGTTCTTCAGAAAGTAGAGAAATAATACCAAAAGGAAACTTGGAACATTGGGAATGAAGAAAAAGCAAGTTATAGTATTTGGTCTTTGGTCCTTGGTTCCTGAAACGGTTCCAGAGCCATAAAGGCAAAAGGAGTGTTTTATTTATAACAAGCCCCTTTGAACCACATCTGAGATTGTTAATGAGGTGACTTTGGAAAGCCCCTTAGGATAGGGGCTGGTTGCCAGGGGAACCACCCTTGAGATTAGAGGGCTGAAATTTTCAGTCTCTTCCCACCCCAGTTTCTGACCTCTGGGGAAGGGAGAGGGGCTGGAGATTGAGTTCGATCACCAGTGGCCAATGGCTTTCATCAATCATGTCTACATAGTGAAGCCTCCATAAAAACTCAAAAGGATGGGGTTCAGAGAACTTCAGGTTGGTGAACACATGGAAATGTAGGGAGAGTGCTGTGCCCAGGGAGCAAGAAAACTCCACACTTCTTCCCACATACATCTACCCTATACCTCTCTTCCATCTGGCTATTCCTGAGTTACATCCTTTTATAATAAACTGGTAATCTAGTAAGTAAACTGTTTTTCTGATTTCTGTGAGCTGCTCTAGCAATTAATACAACCCAAGGAGGGGATCATGGGAACCTCAAATTTATAGCTGGACAGTCAGAAGCACAGGTAACAACAGGACTTGCGACTGGCAGCTGAAGTGGGGAGAGGGAGCAGTCTTTTGGGACTGAGCCCTTAACCTGTGGGATTTGATGCTAACTAGGTAGACTGTGTCAGAATTGAGTTGAATTGTAGGACACCTAGCTGGTATCATGGAATTGCTTGACGTGTGGAATACCACACATCTGGTGTTAGAAGTGAAGTAGTATTGTAATAGAGTGTTGAGAGTAGAGGAGACACACAAGGGGAGTGAGTTTTTCCTCAGAACCTAAGATCGGAGCTTCAAAATATATGAGCTTCTGTGCTAACAGTGCTCTTGTGAACATGGTGAATGGTCCTAAAACCTGGTGGACTTCTATAACAAGTATGGCAAGCATCATCCCTACCAAATGACAGAATGCAAGAAGAACAAGGCTTGTCTGAATGCCCAGGGAAGGCAGCATTATGACAGGAAACAGAGTGGCGACGATGGACAGACTAAACTGATCTTCCAGAAAAAGGCTAAACTGCAAAGAAGATTGGGCTAAGGGACCAGGTATGAAAGAAAATCTGACAGAATTGAAAGGAGAACTATACAAATTTACAATCACAGTTGGAGACTTCAACACTTCTATCAGTAATAGAACTGGCAGACAGAAAATAGTGAAAATACAGAAGAGCTAAAGAACATAGTTAATCAAATAACTCTAACTGACATTCACAGAACACTCCGCCCAGCGGCAGCAGAAGAGCACACGTTTTCACGTGCACATGAAACGTTAATCAAAACAGCCATCTCCCAGTTTATAAAATAAACATTAATAAACGAAAAACAATTGAAATCATATAGGGCATGTTTCTGGCTATAATGGAATTAAACTAGAAAAAAGTCTCAAGAGAAATTAGGAAATATTTTAAATGGAAGAAAAAAATTACAACATAGCAAAATTTGTGGGCACAGCTGAAGCAAGGCTTAGAAGAAAACTTATAGCTTCGAGGGCTTATATTAGGAAGGAAGGTCTCAGATCAATAATCTAAGCTTCCATGTTAAGAAACTAGAAAAGGGTGAGCAAAATAAACCCACATCTAGAAGAATGAAGAAAAAAAATAAAGAGCAGAATCAATGACACTGAAAACAAAAACAGAAAACAAATGTAGCCAAAAGCTGGTTCTTTGAAAAGATCAATAAAATTGACAAACCTCTAGAAAGCCTGACAAAAGAGAAAAAGTTATATACATACATAAAATCAGGAATAAAATGTGGTTATTTTTATTTTCATTTCAATGAGTATTAGTGAGATTAGCATCTTTTTCATGTTTATCAATCATCAATTTCTTTGATGAATGGCCTATTTATGTGCTTTCCCAACCTTTTAAAATTATTTTGGAAAAACGAGAAAAGCACGCTGCCTTTTATTTTAGTGGCTTTCTGTCTAACTTGTTAAGATCTCTATGTATCTGGTACCAAGCTTCTGTTAACTATATTGCAAATGAGTGGTCATAGCCCATTACTAAACTTTATGCTTTCTTTTGTCTTAGAGAAAATAGTAATTTGCAGAATCAAATTTCAAACCCTTCTTTACAGATGGAGGATTCTGTGTCACCTTTAGAAAGATTTACTCTTCGATCATAAAAACAAATTCTACATGTTCTTCCAATGCCTTAAAAAAAATCTTGCCTTTTGCTTTTAGATCTTTATTCCAACCAGAATTAATTTTTTAGTGAATATGAAGTAGAGATCAACCCTTTATTTTCCCCAATTAAATGGGTAGTAAATGGACTTAACATTCAGTGAAGAGCCCTTACAGATATAAAATTGTCATGTCATATGTTTTTCATAAATTGCCACAGATACAAGGGATGGTTTCTAGATTCTCCTGTGGATCAATTTGTCTATACCTGAGTTCATAGCATTGTTTTAATTTTGCAGTATATTTTAGTTTCTGGTATGTTAAGTCTCCTAACCGCTACCTTGTTCTTTGCTTTTCTTGGCAATTTTCTTTTAATATGAACTTGAGAATGAGCTTTTCAAATTCTATTTTAAAATTCCATTTGGGAGTTTTATTAAATTGCATTGAATTTACTAATTTTGAAGGACTTGCATCTTAATAACATTGAGTCTTTCTGTCCCCAAATATAGCATGTCTCCATTTAAGTTGGTCTTCTTATATTTATTGTAGTAGTTGCCATCAAAAAAGTCTTGCATACTTCTTGCTGGATTTTTCCCCCTTCTATCAAATTTTCTATATGGTTCTTGTATGTATAGGAAAGGGGCTAAACTGAAAGAAATGCTATTACTTTTTTGAAAAATGAGGGAAGGAGAATGCAGGTGAAGACTGAGAGATTAACAATGCTGTCATTAATCAAATAGTTTGGAATTACACCAAAAGAACTAGAGAATTGGTAATGACATGATTGTTTACCAATAAGGAACTGGTTAAAGAAAACAGTATACCCACACAATGGAATATTATGGAGCCTTTAATAAGAAAGTTCTCAATGTATTAAGATATGCAGAGAGCTCCAAGATTTAGTATAGATGGAAAAAAGTGTATCTAATAAGTTACCTTTTGTTTAAGAAAAGGAAGAGTAATAAAAATATCTGTTATCTACATCAAGAAACTCTGGAAGGATGCACAAACTAACAAGTGGTTACCTGTAGTGGTAGGAAAAGGAATGGAGTGATGGCGAGGGAAGGAATCTCCTCTATTTACCTTTGGCTTTTGAACCATAAGAATGTATTCGCTATTAAAAAAAAAAATCCTAGAGAAAACAGAAAAACAAAAACTAAATACTACCCCCTCTTCAAAAATATGTCCTCCCCCTAAAGATTCTAAACTATGTGACTTGTAAGCCAGGCTGGTATTAGAACCACCTGGGGGCCTCCATGGGCCCATCTGCTGCAGGCAAAGTCGAGGGCAGCCCAGCTGCCCGCCGCCTCCTGGTCCTGAACCGGGCTGGGAGGTTGTTTGAGCATTACCGTATTTAGGACACTGAGATTTTTGCATAGTAAGGTATAACGCCTGAATTTTCACTAAAAAGACTAACCTTCTCCAGGAATAAAATTTTAACATGAGGCTCTTAGACCAACAATAAAAGTAGCTGAAGCTTATCAAGTTTTTAAGAAGGACCAGGGCTTGCTTAAGTAGGCCAGGGCTATCGGCCTTTCCGCGTGTTCTGATTCGGACGCACGGAGTCTGCTCCTCTCCTCCAAGCAGGGACTGGTGTTCCGGGGATTCCCGTGGTGTATATTTTCTAACAGCAGTGCTCCAGTAGCCTGTGTGACTGCTATCTGTAGAATCTTCCGGACTACCACAGTATTTACGGCAAAAGTTAAAATTTAATAAAGACAAAACATAAACTTCAATTAAAAAAAAGTGTGTGGATTTAAGTTTGGGCCTCCTGCTCTATTAGTGGGAGTGTTAATTGGCACAAGTTCTCTGGAGGGCAATCTGGCTTTTTGTATCTTAAAAGGAACATTTCTTTGACTTGGCAATTCCACTCCTAAGCATTTCCTGATATACCCACCCGTACAGATGTCCATGCCGAGGGAGTTCACAGCAGTGTGGCATACTGGGCAGACTGGCACAACCACACGGCCTGCCTCCGATAAGGAGCTAGACTTACGGGAGAGGAATAAGAAAAGCAAAGTGTGGAACAGTCTTGAAGCATACGGAAAACACAAGTGGAAGCACGTCTGCTCCCAGTGTGCTAACTGTGCTCATCTACACACAGGGTTTCACGAAGCTAACTGTGTGGCAGGAGGTGAGACAATGCCTGCTGCTTGGAATCTTGCTACGTGTGTATGGTTTCCATTTAAACTTAAAACACTGGCTGTGTTTACTATGAAAGATAGTCTGAAATAGTTGAGTGACTCCTTGTGAAAACTGACATTGCCATTAATTTTTCTTTGTTTCTGTGACTTAGGTGTTGACTAATACGTGTGATGACTACCATATCAGTTTCTCTTTCACTATTTTATGACATGAGGATTTCAGGAGAACTGGGGAGTTCGTTCATCTCTGTGCTGCCTTCTGGTCACTGAGAGGAACCCTGGGGTGTTGGAACCACATCCTTGCTTCCTTCCACAAGCCCCCTTGGGTAACTCACCTCACTGGGGCCACTCAGGCTACCACCTCCTCCTTGGGCAGGGCACTGTAGCTTAGCTTAGCCCCGGGGGCCTTTGCCCCAGGCTCACTTGTGGATGATTCACGACACTCACCCTTCCTGTTTGCCTTCTGTGCTTTCTACAGTGTCCACTGAACTAGACTTTTACTTTACACCCAGTGGAGTACTCTGCTGTGCAGTGTCACCCAATGACAGAACAGACCTGACAACTGGGTAAGAGAAGAACCCTATGAACAGGCACCAAACTTGGCCTAAAGTTGAGGCCACTAATGGCTCCCAAAATGTAACTACTTCCATTAAAAGTCTGAAGCAACAGGCTAGCGTTTAAAGCCAAAATTACTCCTGGAAATAGAGGAAAAGAGGATGGCCAGAGTAGAATAATCTGATAGTTACAGGTAAGTAAAAAAAAAATCCTGAGTAAGTAATGAAATTTTTCTTCTACTCTTGCTCACGGACTAAGTTAAACAAATAGAGATGAGAAGCAGTGCAGGTAAGGGCTAGCCTGAGTCAACAGTTTATTGGCATACAGCAGAGGAATGTGGCCACAATAAACACATTAAATGTTGCGGGCGAGGGATGCAAACTCCAGTGTGTAAGGTGGAGAACAACCTCCCCACCGAGGGGAGGGCAACAGTCATCAGCACAGGCCTCAAAGGCACGTTCGTACCTTTACAGAGGAACACTGAACTCACGCGCAACTTCAGTACCGGACAGCGTTAACCGCGAAGGACAAGGAGATTGCAACAAGCATTCTGAAGATCAGTTAGCATGCATTTCCAGTGATGTGCTTTAAATTTACATTTTCAATTTACTGAAGGCAGGCACAAAGAAGTAAGTTATCAAATTTGCAAGTTTTTTTAGTTAAAACTCAAAACATGGTTTCATGGTGATGAAATCAACTTTTATTCCCTACTGCTAACAGTTCAGCACTAAAGGTATTTTAAAAATGGAAAATACTATTACCAGTTAAAGTGAGAACTGTTTATAGTTTTTAAAATTCCAGTAAACATGTGGGTTTAAAATTTTCATAAGAAATTTTGAGAGAAAAAAGATTCCGGTCAACAGAAATCCCAGTGCCTTGCCCAACTGTGCAGGGCCTGCTGCTCACCTCGTAGGGGGACCAGCCTCAGGCGGTGCAATTCAGGCCCCAGTGGTGAGATGGGCCTTATATCTGCTCTGCACCACTGAAAAGGGTGGTTTTGAAGGCTAAATCAGATGTGAAATGTGAGAATACTTTTAAGTTGTAAAAAATGCTATGCCCCTTCAAGGTCTTATGATTATAGACATTTCAATTGACAGTATTAAAAATGTAGAGCTTATTAAATTAAAAACTTTCTAGTAATTTCTCCAATAAAATTTTTTTTAAAGAAGAAAATAAAAGTGGGCATGAAATCCTGTACTTTGATCAGAGACACAGTGAACAACGAAGGAGCACTTGGCAACTGGGTTTCTCCATGCCCACATCTAGTTCTCAAGGCTCAGATAGGGCTGAAGGTGGAAAGATCAGGTAAAAACACATAAAACCACCCAAATAGAAAACAAAATGTAAACGTTTCAGATGAAATCATTTAATCTTAAAATTACAGTAGGAAAACTATTGTTTGCTATTCCTCTACTGCTCCTTTGAAAGGGTGGCAGGTACTAAGTTTTCAAGATCTAACTACAGCTCTGGCTTCTGCTTCAACATGGGGATTTGTCAACTGTAGCAGAGTGGGTCTAAGTAACAGAATTGAGAGACCTGACACATTTCACCCCCAAGCATTTATGACCCATCGTACATGATACGATACTTAGACAGCTGAGCATGCCTAGCCCACAGAGCAAAGGTTTACCAACAATTACATCCTCAATCCCTTCTCACAGCCCTTAAACCTAAAGCTCTGTTCTTACAGGGACAGAGCAGTGAAGATGCAGAACACAGCAGTCTGGACGCCTGCTTGCCCACAGGCTGTACTGAGGTACCGACTAAGAGTACACAGGGAGAACTTCCAAGAAATACTAATCCAAACAATGAAACCTGCAGCCTAAACCTTAAAGCTCTTACCCCTAGCATGTAAAATAAGACAACTGGGTAACTATGTACTGAAGTCAACATTCAGAAAGGGAGCAGGCTGCTCTAGGAGATAGGACTTTAGACAGTGTAATTATAATGTGTCTTGGAGAAGATAGTTTTGGATTAAAATTTTGGAGTGACCTATTAGTTTCATGAACTTGGATGTCCAGATGTCTTCCCAGGTTTGGACAGTTCTCAGCCATTATTTCTTTTCAATAAGCTTTTTCCTCTCTTCTCTTTCTGGGACTCCGTTGATTCATAGATTGTCTCTTAATAGTATCTCACATTCCATAGGCTTTCATCATTCCTTTCCATTCTTTTTTCTTTTTGTTTTTCTGACTGGATAATTTCAAATGATCTGTTTTCAGTCTCACTGATTCTTTCTTCTGCTCAATCCACTCTGCTATTGAGGTTATCAAATTCTTCAGTTCAGTCATTGTATTTTTTCAGCTTCAAAATCTTAGTTCTTTTTTATATTTTCTCTGTTGAGCTTCTTTTCTTCTTGTATTGTTTTCCTGATTTTGTTAAATTGCTTGTGTTCTCTTTAGCTCTCTGAGCATCTTTAGAACAATTATTTTGAATTTTTTATCGGGCAATTCCTGTATCTCCGTTTCTTTGGAGTTACTGGAAGTTTACTGTGTTCCTTTGGTGATGTCATGTTTCCCTGCTTCTTCATGATCCCTGTTGCCTTGTGTCTGTGCATTTGAAGCAGCAGTCCCCACTTCCAGACTTCATGGACTGACTTTGGTAAGGAAAAACCTTCACCTGTGGGTGGGGCATGCTGTGACCCCAGGACTAATAATGCAGGGTGCCAAGTGCAGGGGTATGTGGCGGCTCCAGGTCTGGGAGGAGCATGGTGTTTCATCAGTCCACAGTGGCTGCAAGGGCTATTGGGGTCCTCAATGGCACCTCCAGGTCCAGTGGCTAGAGACCACAGCAGGCAGCAGTGGTGGCCAAAGCTGATGGTATGCACATACTTGTCTGTGGAGACCAGCTGCAAGTGCCTGTGTAGTGGCAGGGGCTGGTCACAGACACACGCCTAGTAGTGGGGGCCAGGGCCAGCAACAAGGGCCTGGGCCAACTGCAGGCCCAGAGCAGCTGTGGGGCCCTTGCTGTTGGTGTGCTCTCCCATGGCTGCAGTCTCCCTACAAGTGCATGCATGAAAGTGGAGGCTAGTGATGGGGACAGGGCTGGGGACATGCAGGTGCACAGGTGGCGGGGCAGGCTGCAAGTCAGCCCAGTGGCACAGGCCAGTGATTGGAGACGGGACCTAATCTGGGCCCACAAGCAGGTTTGGGGGCCTTGGCTGTTAGTGTGCACTTCCACGGCTGTGGGACTGGCTGGAAATGAGAGTCAGGCTGGCAGCCTCCACGTGCATAGCTTGAGGGGCTAGCCACAAGTGCGCACGAGGCAATGGGGGTCAGCTCTGGGGGTTGTCTAGGCTGGCATGCGCTTGTGTAGCTGCAGAGGACTAGGCAGGCTGCCAGTGCAGATCCTGGGCTCTGCCAGGGGCAGGGAGGAATGAGGAGGGACTCAGATGGCTGGCGCCTGAGAATGGGAATACCTGTGGGGCAAAAACTGGTTGAAATCTGCAGGGAGTCCACAGCAGCTGTGCTGGTCACTGATTTCTTCAGTGCTCAAAGCTGCTGTGGTCCTCTGCTGAGCAGATCAACGGGAACCGTGGTCACTCCCACTCTGTGGCTGATACTGGGAGCCCCTGCTCTTCTTCCTTGTTCCTAGCTGTCTCTGTATGTCTCAGCTTTGCTGGTCCCTGGATGGGGTGAAAGCGAAGCAGGTCCCTCGTGTGGTGCACTGAAGAGGTGGTGGAAGCTGGCCGCTGCCCTGCTCTCCCCTTTCCTGGTGAGGGGAGCTCTTCCTGGCTGGGATGTTTCCTCTTGGTGCTGAGTGGCGCTGAGTGGCGCTGGCCTGGAGAATGGGAGGATGCAGCAAAATGAACTGTTTCCCTTCCCTTTTGTTGTGATTACTTTTGTTCCACTCTGCTGCTGAAGTTTCTTAGGTGGACTCCCAAGCCCTCCCAGAGCTGTTTTTGTTTGTTGATAGCTGTCTAACTGTTGATCTTTGTGGGGGGATGGAGGCTGGGGTCTCCTACTTTGCCATCTTGGTGACATTACCTGAAAAAGGGCCCTAGGAGTTGAGAAACTCCCTCCTAGAAAGGAAGGAATTTAGCAGGATCACATGAACACCTTTTGGAGATTTTGCAAAAAGGAATCTTACAGTGGACAGGCTGGATATCCAGGTATTTTAGAAAGACTTGGGGACACAATAGACTCTGATCTGTCCTTTCCACAAGCACTGGAGTCCTTCCTATGTACCAGGCACACAGAAGACTGCCCTGTCCTAGGGAGGTCTTAGCCCAACAGAGAAGACAAAGAAGGACAATGTATTGATCAATGTGATCAATACCAAAAGAAAGCTTAGGACAGCAAATGACAGGAGCAGAGTGTGTCTGCATATATCCAGGGGTGGGAGGGGGTTCGAGAAGGCTCCCAGCAGAGACGTTCCATGTTGTACCCTACAGGACAACAGGGCTGCAGCCTGACAGAACCGGAGAGCCAGCAGGGTGCACCACAGGTGATGGAAACAGTAAAAGCACAAGGGCTCATGAGAAAGCAAGGGACATTCAGAGAACTGCACGAGTGGCCTATAAAAACACCATTTACCCCAGGAAATGGGCGCAGTACTAGGGCGTGCAGCATACATGTATGACCACGGAAACCAACATGAGGAGTTTTCTGGAAAAGAGAATGATGTGGTAGATTTCCCTAGAATTAATCATATTACCAAATTTCCTATTCAATGGAAAATGATTTGAGGGCTCCCCACCAAACATACAGAAATTAGCATTTGCTTTCATATATAGTTGGTCCTTAAATATTTAGTGAACATAATTATTTCCATGATATTTGGGAATGTAAAATATTCAGAAATTTAGCAAGTTTGTTTTCTTAACTCTAGTCTTCCTCAAAATGAAACTGACAGGTTACATCAAGAAGTTAGAGAAAGGAGCTGTCAGAGCACAGGCTTGTTTGTTTTTCATTCAGTCCCAGCAGAAGTTCAAGGACACTGTCCTCCAGCAGGAACAAGCAGGCTGAGGTGACTGCAAGATCATGATGTGGCTCAACCCACCTCGTACTTGGTTAGCCTAAGTCCCAGAGACGCATGTGTCAGAGTTAAATACATTTTTCGTCATGGGATATGGACAGGTTAAGATGATTTAAACTAAGTGTGTCCCACGTGGTTATACTAGCAGGGGCGACAGTGAAAACGTAACCACCAGCACAGCAAGGGCACCAACCACACTGAAGTGATGCTGGCTGTGGGTAGCAGGCAGCTGTCCTGGTGTCCCTGCTGAAGGTACAACTGTTCCCTGGGCCAGGGGACAGCACTACTGGTACAACTAGCCACATGATGGGAAATCACCTCTGAAGAATACTGTATAGAAGACACACATTTTGCTTTTTCAATAAATGCCAGAAAACCTACTTTATATAATTGCAAGGTAAGAAAAAACATAACCATTCTTGGCTTTGTAACAGTATCTTTTAAGAATTTACCAGAGGGACAGTGACTATATAAAATTAAAAACTACAGATTCTTGTCAGAGATGTACAGTAAACAATTTTGGGAAAAATGATAATGTCTTGGATGTTTCCAAATACTCCAGCATAAAGAAAGTGGAGTGAAGGTAGACAGAACAGGACTGGCAAAATGTAGACAACTGTTGAATCTTGCTGATATAGTGGTTCATTATGCTATTTTTTCCATACTTGCGTATGTTTGCAAACCGCCATAATAAAAAATTGAAAAGAACATAAATGTATTTTAAAAGAAAAAACAAAGATCCCCTGATTAAATTATTTTCTAGCAGTGAGCAGTATTTTCTAACCTTAGAGGGTGATGGCTGACAACTTAGTCACTCGTCTTCCTGAAACTGGTAAGTCAAGTGTTCTCAGATAAATTCCTCTAAAATTCTCAAAACAACTCCTTAAAGAAGTTAATAAAATCAGGAAGTAACTGAGCAACAGCTGAAACAAACCCAGATTGTACGGACACGGACAAGTGACTGACCAGTGAAGAGACTCACTTTATAAATGGCACAAAAAATTATTAAAAATTTACAGGTGTTTTTAAATCCCTCTAATTCTCCCCTCCAAAAAGAAAAAAAAGGACAAAACTGACAGAAAATAAGAACCATCTACTATGTCATACTATGTAATTACAAATCATTTAAGTTTCTAATTTTAGCATCAGATTCTTCACTCTGAATATTGTTGATCTGTTAGGAATTAATGTTCTTAAAGATTTCAAAAACTCTTACGTAAGTCATAAGTAATATGTTTTCAAGGAAACCACTGCAGATTCCCAAATTCTGATGTTCTCATTTTCACTTAAATGCTGGACTGTGAAAGAATAAGTTACAATCTCAAGTCTGAATGGAGTTCAGAATCTTTTTCTGAGAAGACTGAAAAAATACTTTTCTAGAAATATAAATTAAGTGTTCTAAAAACTGAAGCTGTGGGAAATGTATACATAACATTTGTTACTAGGCTGACCATGGTTTAGTAAAAGACACATTTAGTCTTCGTCCCTTCCTGGCTCAGAGCTCCTAAAAGCCTGGAAATTTCCTGACTGATAGAGTGTCTTTTGGTACTCATAAGGATCATAAGGAGCCCCTTTTGAGCACACAGGAGTTTATGCTAATGAGATGACTTAGGGTGGGGCCCCTGGAGCACCTCAGGATGGGGGAGGGGAGCTGGAGATTAAGCTCTATAAAACCTCTGAATGTAGATATTTGATGAGCTTCTGGACTGGTGAATAAGAACACATCTTTGTGCTGGGAGTTAGTACACCCCAAACTCCAAGGGACAGTAGCTCTGGCACTCGGGGCCCTTCCAGACCTGGCCATGTGTACCTTTTCATCTGGCTGATCACTGTATCCTTTGACATCCTTGGTAATTAGCCAGTAATCTAGTAACTAAATTGTTGTTCTTAGTTCTATGAGCGGCTCTAGCAAATTAATTGAACCCAAGGAGGGAGTCGTGGGAACCTCTGAATTACAGCAGGTTGGTCAGAAGCCAGGTAACAACCTGGACTTGCAATTGGCATCTGAAGTGTGTATGTGTGGGTTGGGGGAAAAAGGGGCAGACTAAGCCCTTAACCTGTGGGATCGGATGCTATTTCCAGGTGGACAGTGTTAGAAATGAATTGTAGGACACCCAGTTGCATCTGGAGAATCAGAGAATTGGGTGGTGGTGTTGGAAAACACTGATCATCACCTAATTATCTCCCCTCTTCATTTTCCCTAAAAGCCTTTAAGAACCACCATGGCTTGATTCTCCAGCAACTTTTATTGGTCGAAGGATGTGGAATGATATGCAGTACCTCTGGTTTAATTCACAGGCTCATTTATAAACCAACTTAACATTTCTTATTTAAAAAATTCTTGCTTTTGAATAAACCGATGTGTTAGAATGGACATGCTTCTATCCCATGCAAAAAGCTGTTGGAAAATGAGCAGCCTGCAAAATTATCATACATGAGACACTGAATGAAAAATTCTTCCAGCGAGGTCCAAGAAGTAGCTCAGTCTGAGAATTTGCTTCATATTCTGACTTTCAAAATAAAATATTGAAGGCATAAAAAAAGCAAAGTTAAAATATCTAAAACAGATACATTCTGATATTTTTATCCAAGTCATTTCCCAGAGTGTGTAGTGCTGCTGTGCTCTGTTGATTAAAATAAAACAACAAAAGCAGTATAGGCAACTTCTAACTAAAAGGTAATAAAATTCACCAGTCTGCAGCTAAAAAGTCACAGTGAAAGAACACATAGAAGGTGAAGAATGCTTTTTAACCATTCAGCCTTAAATAATACTGCATTTCAACTTTAAAGAAAAGTTCTATATATTTTTTGCTTTGACATTTTAAAATATTAGAACAAGTCTTTGTAATACAATATATATTATACTTCAACATACCTTATGTGAATTAAAAACATGTCAACTTAACTTTAGTAAGGCATTTAAGTATTCAGCAAAAGCTATACAGAAATTTCTTCATGAGTGGTATCCCTTTAATAGTAACTTGATTTAGTGGGTTTCCTTAAAACGAACACAAAACAAAAAGAGACTTAAAAAAGAGGCAGTGATGCTCTAACACTGAATCCCAGAAAAAGCACAGTAGCAAACAATGTGTTTTTTAGCAGGGAGACCAGATAGGTCAGCAAATTGGGAACAGATGAGCAGCCCTAGGTTACACGGTCCGTCAAATTCACCAAGAGCTGAGAGTAGAATCCACTGCTTAGTACATTCGGTTAAAAGTACTGGAATCCTTAGTGCTGATCACGGCGCCTAAAACAGAGCAGGTACTCAGGCTAGACTTCCTGAACTGACCTGGATGAAGATGCTTTAAATCAAGAGAGAGGTGGACAGTGTTCAAGTTCATGGAAAACTCCATTTGTGATTTTATTTTGGTATGTGAGTAACTACTAATCTAGTATTTCAAGTGTGGATCAGTAAACACCTTGTGGACTGTGGTAAAGGGAATTAAATAAGCACTGCACTGGCCATCAATGCCAGAGTAGTTGAATATCAGGTCATAAATATAATCCACTCTGCAATATAACTGACATGATGATCAAAGCACACCTCACAATTGACAGATTTTAGTTCATATGATTAAAAAAAATAAAATATTAGACTGCATTTAGTACCACATTCTACCATATCATACATCAGATACCATGCTGTGGAGACGTACTGGGCTAGCGCATGTACAGTCCATGGTCAGGATTTATCTGAAGATGAAAGGGGAAATATGGAGAGAAAACTTTCACATACATGGATACATCTAATGGTGGTGTCCACTGACTTAGATTTAATATATGGTTTGCTGTGCCACATCTACTAGTTTGTGTAACATCCCAAATAATTTTTTTTGCACAAAGATCTACTTCTGTTTAAAGTAGAAAAAGACGGTGGTAAAAAAACTTCTTCTTCAAGCTCCAACAATTGTGTCCCAAATACCACTGTATGAACACCTAAAAAATATTAAGAACAATTTAGAAATATACATAACTATAAATATACAAACAAATATGACTTAAAGTCTCAAAGGGAATTAGTGAATACTCCCAACTTTTATTTAAACTAACCTACTGCTATTAGATAATGCTGACTACACATAAAAAGTCTATTATGGTAAATGAGAAAGAGGAAGCTTTAAAAAATTAAAATCCCCACTTGCAAATTTTATAAATGAGCCTTCTGTTTTAGCAACAGGCACATTCGTTTAGACTTCAATTAACCCAAAAAAGTTTCCTCATTGACATAAAGGCAGAAGGATCTCTATCTCAATCTCTCCCATCAGCTTTCTCTCAATCAATTCCTTTCTTTCTGAGAAAGAACACAAGGATTTCCTATAGAGTTTCAATTCTTTCACGCAGAAATCTAACTTTTTTTTAATAGGTTAAGTTAGGTTTAATCTACCATTTTGCTATGTTTTCTATTTGTCCTGTCTGATCTTTACTCCCCCTTTTTCTGCCGCCTTTTGGATTTTTAGATTGATTACGTGTTTATTCCATTTTTATTCCCATGTTGGCTTATCAGCCCAACCTCTTTGTCATGTTATTTTAGTGGTTGCTTTAGGATTTTCTTCTTATAAAGACTATTTTTTTGTGCAGTTTCAGGTTCACAGCACAATTGAGGGGAAAGTACACAGATTTCCCATATACCCCCTGGCCTCACACATGCACAGCTACTGCCCCCATTATCAACATCCCCCACCAGAGTGGTACTTTTGTTACAATTGATGAACCTACAATGACATGTTATAATCACCCCAAGTCCATTGTTTACATTACAGTTCCCTCTTGGTGTTGTACATTGTATGGGTTTGGACAAATATATAATGTCATGTTATCCAATAGTATGGTATTATACAGAGTATTTTCACTACCCTAAAAATCCTCTGTGCTTCATCTATTCATCCCTCCCATCCTCGACTCACTGATCTTTTTACTGTCTCCATTCCAGAATGTCATTTTTTGGAATCATACAATATGTAGCCTTTTCAGATTGCCTTCTTTCATTTAGTAATATGCATTGAAGGTTCCTTCATGTCTTTTTATGGCTTGATAGCTTTTTCTTTTTAATGCTGAATAATACTCCATTGTCTGGATGTACAACAGTTTATTTATCCAACTGCTGAAGGACATCTTGGTTTTTTCCAAGTTTTGGCAATTATAAATAAAGTTGCTATAAACATCCATGTGCAGGTTTTTGTGTGGACATAAGTTTTCAACTCCTTTGGGCTTATCAATACCAAGGAGTGAGACTGCTGGATGACATAGTAAGAATATGTTTAGCTTTGTAAGAAACTGCCCAACTGTTTTCCAAAGTGGCTGCACCATTTTGCGTCCCCACCAGCAATGAATCAGAGTTCCTACTGCTCCACATCCTTGCTCACATTTGGTGTGGTCAGAGTTTCGGATTTTGGCCATTTTAGTAGGTTTGCTGTAGTGGGATCTTATTTTAATTTGCATTTCCCTGATGACATATGATGTGGAGCGGCCTTTAAATGCTCATTGCCATCTGTGTATCTTCTTTGGTAAGGTGTCTGTTAAGGTCTTTGGCCCATTTTTAAACTGGGGTGTTCTCTTACTGTTGAGTTTTAAGAGTTCTGTGTATATTTTGGATAATAGTCCTTTATTAGAAATGTCTTTAGGAAATATTTTCTCCCAGTCTGTGGCTTGTCTTATTCTCTTGATGTTGTCTTTCACAGAGCTGAAGTTTTTAATTGTAATGCAGTCCAGCCTATCAATTATTTCATGGATCATGCCTTTGGTGTTGTATTTAAAGTCATCATCATACCCAAGGTCTCTAGGTTTTCTGCTATAGTATCTTGCAGGAGTTTTATAGTTTTATGTTTTACTTTAGGTCTGTGATCCATTTTGAGTTAATTTTTGTGAAGGGTGTTAAGGTCTGTGTCTAGATTCATCTTTTTTTTTGCATCTGGATGGCCAGTTGTTCCAACACCATTTGCTGAACAGACTATCTTTGCTCTACTCTATTGCCTTCGCTCCTTTATCAAAGATTAGTTGACTATATTTATGACAGTGTATTTCTGGGCTCTCTATTCTGTTCCATTCTATTTGTCTGTTCTTTCACATACCACACTGTCTTGACTACTGTAGCTTTATTGTGTCTTGATGTTGGGTAGTGACAGTCCTCCAACTTGTTCTTCTCCTTTAATATTGCATTGGCTATGGTCTTTTGCCACTCCAAATAAGCTTAGAATCAGCTTGGTTTTCCTCATATAGACTTTGTACATATTTTTTTAGCATTATATCTAAGTATTTCCTTTCTTTGGATGCTAATGTAAATAGTATTGTGTTTTTAATTTCAAATGGCACCTGTTCATTGCTGGTATATAGAAAAGTGATTGATTTTTGTATATTAACCTTGTATCTTGCAACCTTATTATATAATAGTGTATTTAAAAGTCTGTGGATTCTTTTGGATGTTCTACATAGATAATCATGTCATCTGCAAAGATAGTTATTTCTTCCTTCCCAATCTGTATATCTTTTATTTCCTTTTCTTACTGCATTAGGTAGAACTTCCAATATGATGTCGAAAAGGAGTTTTGAGAGGGGACATCCTTGCTTTGTACCAGATATTAGTGGTACAGCTACAAGTTTCTCACCATTAAGTATGATTTTAGCAGGCTTTTTGCAGATATTCTTTATCAAGTTGAGAAAATTCCCCTCTGTTTCTAGTTTACTGAGAGTTTTCATCAAGAATGGGTGTTGGATTTTGTCAAATGATTCTTCTGCATCTCTTCATATGATCATGTGATTTTTCTTCTTTAGCCTGTTCATGTGACAGATTACATTAATTGACTTTTGAATGCTGAACCAGTCTTGCATACATGGGATAAAGCCCACTTGGAAGTGGTATATAATTCTTTATATACATTGTTGGATTTGATCTGCTAATATTTTGTTGATGATTTTTGCATCTATATTCATAAGAGATATTGGTCTGTCATTTCCTTTTCTTATAATGTTTCTATCTGGTTTTGGAATTAGGGTAATGCTGGCCTCACAGAATGAATTAGGAAATATTCCATCTGCTTCTCTCCTGTGAAAGACATTGTAGAAAACTGGTAAAATTTCTTCCTTAAATGTTTGGTAGAATTCACCAGTAAACCATATGGGCCTAGGGATTTCTGTTTTGGAAGGTTATTAATTATTGGTTTGATTTCATTAATAGATATAGGCCTATTCAGATTGTGTATTTCTTCTTGTGTGAATTTTGGCATCTATTCCATCTAGGTTATCAAATTCGTGGGCAGAGAGTTGTTCACAGTGCTCCTTTATTATTCTTTTAATATCCGTGGGATCTACAGTGATGTCCACTCTTTCATTTCTGATATTAGTGATTTGTGTCCCCTTTTTTCCTTAGTTGGCCTGGCTAGAGGCTTATCAATTTTATTGATCTCTTCAAAGAATCAGCTTTAATTTCACTGACTGCTTTCTGTTCTAATTCTTATTATTTCTTTTCTTCTGCTTACTTTGGATTTAATTTGCTCTTCTTTTTCTAGTTTCCTATGGTGGATACTTAGATGAGCGATTTTAGATCTTTCTTCTTTTCTAATGTATGTATTCAATGCTATACATTTCCCTCTAAGAACTGCTTTCACTGCATCCCCCAAATTTTGCTAAGCTGTGTTTTGGTTTCATTTAGTTCAAAATATTTTTAAATTTCTCTTGAGATTTTTTCTTTGACCCATGTGTTACTTAGAAGTGTGTTGTTTAATCTTGGATTTTCCAGTTTTCTTTCTGTTATTGATTTCTAGTTTAATTCCATTGTGGTCTGAGGGCAGACACTGTATGATTTCTATTCTTTTAAATTTGTTAAGGTGTGTTTTACAGCCCAGAATGTGGTCTCTGTTAGTGAATGTTCTATGTGAGCTTGAGAAGAATGTGTATTCTACTGTTGCTGAGAATATCTAACTATTAATTAAGCAATCACCTCTCCTTTTCATAATGTAGCTGCAAAAAGCAATACCAACCTCTACAGTTAAGTATGCATGGAACTCTGGGTAGTGAACAGAGTACAAGGTCAAGAAGACAACAGAAATGATGCTGTGATGTGAGCACCCACCTGTGTGCTCCTGTGCTGCTTCTAACAACCACACTCCTGAGCATTTGGGGCCTGCGTGCGACGTGGCGACCGCAACTGTCTCAAGGCAGCATCTCCATACTGAATACCTGAGCCCATTCTTTCTGGGTCCAGCTCACCTGAGGACCAAGCAAGACTTCCTTTAAAAAAGCTTTTATGGTTTCTGTGTTCCCCAAAATATATTAAGTGAAAAAAGCAAAGTGCAGAACACTATGTATGTATGCCACTGTTTTTTTTTTTTTTTAAAGATTTTATTTTCCTTTTTCTCCCAAAAACAATACAAAAGGATGAAGTGTCACTCTTCCTGTTGAGACTCAGCCCTTCCATCTGGGCCCCTGACCCTCCTTCTGTCCTACTTCACCCAGCACTCTGTTTTCTCTCTGTCATCTCCTCTCCGATCCTTCTCTCCTTTACCTTCCACCTTTCCTTCTCTCTCAGCATTTACACATGCTAAAAGTTCTTCTATCACCAAAACCTCTTACTTTAAATTAACCCTTTGTACCCTGCTGTACCAGTTTCCTCTTCCTCAAGAGGAGAGTCAAAACTCTGTGCTTTCTCACCTCCTATTTGTTTCTCAATTGCTGTCTTCTACCTTCATAATTCTAGAATTGTTCTGGATAAAGATGAATAATGACTTCCTATTGCCTATCCCAATGGATATTTTTTAACTCAGTTCTTAGCTTATGATACTTTTCTCTATTGCATTTGATAATGAACAATCCTTCAACTGAATTTTGGCTGACATGATATCCACTTTCCCTGGATCTCTTCATCCATCTCTGACCATCTCCTTCTTTCTCTTTCAGAGGCTCCTCTTTCTCTGTTCGCCTTTTAGTCTCCAGGGTTTTGCTCTTGATCACTGCTCTTCTCACTATCCACTGCTCTCTGGGTGATCACATTCCTTCCAGAGTTTCAACTACTCCTATATATTGATGGCTCCCAAATGTATACTGCCAGCCCAGATTTTCCCCAAACCTTACTAGATACCTCCATGTGTTTGTGCCAGTGGCAGTGCAAAGGGAACAGATCCAAAACATAATGATCTTTATTCCAGTGAACCTGCTTATCCTCTGGCTTAACACTGTCTCTTTACTGAGTTACTCAAGGGAGCCAGTTAGTTATCTTTGGCTCCTCCTCCCTTCCTGACTCCCTTCCTCATTCCCCACCCAAAATCAATTGCCCTGCCTTAATATTTAGCATGTGCTACTCCCACAGTATTTCTTAGATTCCTCTATATCTCTTCATCCCTACTTCTACATCCTTGTTAAAGCTTTAATCAGTCACCTTTTACCCAGATTACTCAAAAACATGTTAACTGGTATCCTGGCCGCCAGCGCTGTTCTTCCTTCAATCTGTCCTCAACATGGCCATCTACTTATATATCTCAAGTCACAACCTGACCACATCTCTCACTGCTAACCACCCTTGAATGGCTTCCCACTGTTACAGCAGTGGTTCTCAATCCTGGATGAATATTAGAATAATCATATGAGAGAGCTTTTAAAAATGCTGATGCCTAGGCCATACTACAGCCCAACTGATTCAGCATCTCCAGACGTGGGGCCTGGGATTCAAATTTTCATGCATCCCAGGTGACTCTAGTGTACAGCCAGGGTTGTGACTCAGTAACCCACCAGATAATGTTCCAGACCCTTGACGGTCATCACTGGCCTGGCTGCTGCCTCTCTTCAACTTTCTCTCCTGCCATTCCCTACTGTAGTCTTTCTGTTCTAGTAACTTCAACTTTCCATCATTTTCTGCCAGTCTCAACTCATGCTGTCCCCTCTGCTGGACTAGCTTCCTCATTCCCTTGGCTGGCTCACCCGTCCTCATATTTTGAAAGACTGAGCTCAGTGGTCACCTCCTCTTGGAAGCCCTCCCTGACACCACTCCCCTGGTTCTGTAGGTTCCCCTCTTCTGTGTGACCCCAAGATCCTGCGTACCTGTCAATTACTGTATTAACCACATGATTTTATAATTATCTTTTAACTGTCTCCCACAAAAGACAGTTTCTTGAGGGTAAGGGCTGTGATCTACTCATTTTTGTATCCGAATACCTCACAAAGAATAGGCAAATAGATATCTGAATGAATCAATTCAAAGGTGAATGTCCACATAGAATTTTGGTTGATATTTAAATAAAAATCAACTTTAATAAATGACAACTACATAGTATTCTGTCACTGGGCTCTCACCTCAGCCACACGGACAAGACCTTTAAACCCATGAGTACAATTTTAGGTTGGCAGGTGTAGAGAGAATACTCTTTGACCACATCACTGCTGGAAATATTAAAAAGTGACACTGTTGAGCTAGAGAGTAATAATATGCTAAGAAAAGTGTATTAATGGAAAGCCTTTTACCTGATTCAATTTTGTTAAGTATTTTTCTTGCACATTGTACAAAGGCCTCTTCTACATTCTCCCCTGTTAGTGCACTTGTTTCCAAAAACATCAGCTCTAAAATTGACATGAAACAAAATATGAAGCCATGTTTACAAGATGATCATAATCATTTAATTACTAACAGCTTGTTTTCTATTATCTTAGAATGGCAGGAGGAATGTAATTTATTACTTAAAACCATGTGTTTATGCAAATATAAAAGCAACAAATGTCAATGTAGTTTTTAAATGTTAGAAGAATTCTAACCTTTTCTGAAAAGTAACTAGTACCTTGTGCTAGCACTTAAGTCTGTTGCAGAGACTGAGTAATCACCAATGCTGGGTAAGAAGCAGGCTGGTTGAAAGGGCCCACTGTCGCTACAAGACCAAGCAGCCATTTCCTTCTCCAAATAATTTTCATGTCACCACAAATACAACCCACAGGTGTTTAAATTTTTGGGGGGGACAACACTGCAGTTTGTTATTTTGACGCTGAAGAGGTCTCAGATGAGTTAATACTCTTGCTATCCACCAGAGCAGTGACAAGCCCAGCAAGAGGCCTGTCTTCCGCGCTGCCGGCAGGCAAACCACAGCCTCTCCAGCTGCCTGTTCCCTTACTTTAAAAAGCAGGCTCATTTAAACGACACTTAAATTCTTTTTGAGCTTTAACATTCTAAGCCTTTCTGTTTCTAAATAGCTTCTTTACAAAAATATAATGGCTTATGTTTTTCTCTCATGTTTATTTTCTTAGCAGAAAATCAGCCCGTTTGTAAGAGTATAATTTGGTAGTCCTAGAGTCCAACTGAAAATTGCTATTAGGATATTTTACTTCTTGATTGGTTCTAAAAATCAAAGTTATTTAAAATATCTGAAGTCTTATCAGTCTGTTATCTATAAGCAACCATTAATTTTATGTGTCATTCCATGTATTCTATATGGAAATTCAGAGAATTTTCAAAGGCATCTATAACCAAATGACTTAAATTTAATGTAAGTAAAGTAAAGCCAATAAGTTCAGTATTTCTTATACAGATTCCCTTTCTGTTTAGATCTAATATTTCACCAAGTTAGCTTCAAATTACGTTAAAAAAATGACATCATCTGATTAGGGCCTTTAAAAATTGTTATAAATTTCACTTTATAGTGAAATGAAAGAGAGACCTATAACATTCAAAGATCCTAAACTGGAAAGTCATTACAAATATTAATTAATTTGCTTTATCATTATAGTAACTTTTGTAGGCAGAATGCAAATAGTGAAAATATGCTAAATAAGTCTAAATTTATAGTAAAAACAATTGGAAGTTCCACATTTCCTAAATATAGTTTGATCTTAAAACTCCAGTAGATGTTTTAAAGTTGCTTTCAGCAATGTTATTACCCTCAATCTGCCATTTGAAAAGCAATAACAGGTAAAAGGTCACTTGCCATTTTCTTGAGCAAATCTGGAGGCTTCTAAGAAAGTAACTTCACGATCTGCATCCAGGTCCTTCTTGTTCCCACAGAGGATGATCACAATGTTCTGACTCGCTAGCATTCTGGCATCTGTTAACCAATTAGTAAGCGCATTGTAGGTTTCTCGGCTGCATAATATAAGATTGTGAAAATAATACATGTATTTTATAAAACTAGCAACTCTTTCCAGTCATTCACACTACTCACACTGCTTTTAAACATGTCAGGGTAATGCCAACAACCTTTAGGGTAACTCAGAAAATCTGAAAGCCCCAAGTATACACCATACCCACAGGGCTTGTTTCATTTTATTTCTAGGAAAATGAGACAGCAAGTCAGACATTTTGTTGTTTTTTGTTTGCCCAATCAGGGTGTAAAAGGAAAGAGAAGTTCCTTCCTTCATTGTACAAATACTCACTGAGCTCTTTCTTAGTATGTGCCACACTCTGCTAACAGCTAACTGCTGCCATTGAACAGAATCGGGCAATATGCTGGAACTTTGTTTTATAGGAAGTTATCACAGTGATTCTTTATAACGACTCTCTCACACAGACTCTGTCATTATCTCCCTTTTCCATGAGAAACCTGAGGCCCAGAGAGATTCATTAAGTTGCCTAAAGTGACCCAGCAGCAAGTGGCAGAGCCAGGACTTGACCAGGTCTGTCAGACCCCAGGACCAACTCTCAGACCTGCTGTTTTCAGCCCTCATATAGCTAAGGACAATTTCCTCTACTGGTACACTTTGACAGCCTTCTGACTTCACACTTGAGCAAGCCGAGCCTTTCACCACCTGGGGAAGTGCAGTTGGGCTGGGCCAGGAGCTGCCTGCTGCCTCGCCAGAGCACCTCATTCCCAACACAGACTGGATGTACGTCACAGCAGCAGGGTGACACCCTCTCACTGGACAAGTTCCTACCCAGAAAGAGCCCCCAGATGATACGGTTTAGATGGCACAATTCTAAGGTGGTGCTAGCAAACACTGAGATCAACACCGTCTGATGGGATTTCCGTGAGGACAGGAATGTGCTACAATCTGCACTGTCTAATACAGCAGCCACCAGCCGCATGTGGCTGCTGAGAACTTGAAATGGGGCAAGTGAGACCAAGGAACTGAATTTTTAATTTAACTGTGATATGTGGGTGATAGCTTCACACAGGACAGTGCACTCAGATCCTTATGATGTGCCAAGAGCTTTATATTAACCAATTTAACTGCCCAATAACCTCACGAGTATTACACGATCATCATTACTTCATATAACAGACAAGGAAACTAAAATCCAGACAGTGAGAGCACCTTGCCTGAGGATGTCACATGGCTGATAACCCAGAACTGGGATTGGACCCCAGGCCGTCTAAGCCCAGAGCCTGTGCCCTCAACCTTGATCAATGTCAATTCCTTCTAATAATTTACCACACATAAAGCTTCACTAGGTGAACCTTAAGGAAAGTGTCAAAGTATCGTGTTAAAAAACAATGAAACACTGGGGATGCTGTATCTAAAACCTTACCAACATATTTTTTTCTTTTGAGGAAGATTAGCCCTGAGCTAACTACTGCCACTCCTCCTCTTTTTGCTGAGGAAGCCTGGCCCTGAGCTAACATCCATGCCCATTTTCCTCTATTTTATATGTGGGACGCCTACCACAGCATGGCGTGCCAAGCGGTGCCATGTCCGCACCCAGGATCCAAACCGGTGAACCCCGGGCTGCTGAAGCGGAACGTGTGCACTTAACCGCTGCACCACTGGGTTGGCCCCACAACATATTTCTTTATGTGGTAAAGTAGTGGTAGGGGCTGCTTCAAAAATGTTGAAGACCCCAAATGAAAGGGCTGAGGGGCTTCCTGAGTCCCAGCCAGGCTGCCTGCCGGACACACAGCACACACTGCCCCAGGTGCACCTGCACAGGACCGGCATCGGGAGCAGATCGCCCAGCTGCCCTCCCTGGGGTCTGCATTACCTGGTGATGTCATAGACGAGGAGAGCCCCTGCGGCACCTCTGTAATAGCTTCTTGTCACAGACCTGGAAGAGATACGCTGCTTTTACTTTCAACTAGTCAACACCCTTCAGTACTGAGCACCAGCTTCCCAGGCAAAAGCACCCATTTTTGCTTTGTAAACCACAACACAGAAACAGATGTTGCTTTAAAAAGAAACAATTCAGAGATCTGAATATATTTATGAGGAGCTACTCTGTCTGAAACCATGTCACACGAACAATGGGGAGTCAATGGATGTCAAGCTGGGACCACTCTCCAACAGAACTGCAGCCAACTTTGAGAACGAGGGCGGAAGTGCCTTGGGGCAGACAGGAGCCATCACAAACGCCAGGGGGCACTAAGCGCTCAGCATCCGGCTCGGGTTCCTCTGCGGGTTCTCTCTTCCCCACTTGCCTACACAGCTGCCCGCCTTCTTCCTGGGGAAAAGGGAACTCCTCAGATGGGAGCACCCTCATCTTCCAACACGAATCCCCAGCCTCCATGCCCTGGACTCCCCTCCTGCCCTCCCCATCACTGACAAGGAGACTGTACTATCCCTTATCCCTTCTCCTATTCATGAGGATTTTTTCCTTCAGTAATATACTGTCTCCTCTGCATTACCAATCTCTGCCTCTTTGTCAGATTTTTCCCATTAGCAAAATAAAATTTGCTCTGGTACCTCCATCTAAAAAAACAAGACCACACACCGCACAACCCTGTCAGCTACTATCCCCTTGTTGGCTCTTTCCTGCATCCCTATTTCTCAAGAGCCATCTTTACCAGACCCCTCCTTTTCATGTCCTCCAATGTGGCATCCACCTCTGCTGCACCACTGAAACAGCCTGTTAGGTCAGGCAAGCTTCACATATGTGAATCCAGTGGCATTCTCTGTCCTGTCCCTCTGCCTTGTTTTGCTACTCCAGAACCCGTTCCTCGTTCTGCCTCTGCAGGCCCATCTCCCCCTCCCTCCCACCCTGCCCTCCCCCCCACCCCCCACCAGCTGCTGCTGCTTTTCCATCTCTGGAGCTTCCTTCTGACTCTGCCCAGTCTGTACTGCAGTTTCCCAGGGCTGGGTCCTGGTTTCCCTTTTCAAATTTAATCCTCAGCACAGACTACATCTGTAAGATCCAACTGTTGCCCTAACATCTCCATGTGACTGCCTAATCCTAATGAACATGTCACACTAACATTTATAAGACAGAACTCTGGTTCCCACCCTCCAGGTCCACCTGGCTGGGGCCAGGTGGGACAACGGGACACATCACTACGTGTCTTGTTTGTACAGCCAGGAACCTGCATTCATCCTCCACTCCTCTTTTTCTCTCTCTCCACGTTTGAACCACAACATGTGAACCATCAGGTCCTATCTCACTAACTGAACATAACCTATATGTGCATGTCTTTGCATCTTCACCTGCACCATTCTAATCCACACCACCAGGCCTCTGCCTGGACCCCTGCAGTCCTACAGCTAGTGTCCCCACTGCCACACAGGCACCACTCATGTCCCTCTGTCCATTCTCCAGAGCAAATGAACCCTTCATCAAGGTCTACAAGGCCCAGTATGCTTAGGGGCTGGAGACTGAGCTCAATCACCAAAGGTCAAAGATCTAATCAACCACGCCTACACACTGAAATCCCCATAAGAAACCATAAACAATGGGGCCCAGAGAGCTCCCCAGTTCATGAACACATGGAGGTGCTGGGAGGGTAGTGCAGCCAGAGAGGGTGTGGGAGCACAGGACTCGATTCCCAGACACCTTGCCCTGTGTCTCTTCCATTTGGCTGTTGCTGGGTTGTACCTTTCTATTAAATTGTTAACAGTTAATACAGTGCTTTCCTGAGTTCAGTGAGTTGTTCTGGAGAACTGTCGAACCTGGGAGAGGGGTCATAGGAACCCCCAAATTTGTATTCTGCTGGACAGAAGTGAGGGTGGCCTAAATATCCCATTTGTGACTTGTGTCTTAAGTAGGGGCAGGCTAGTGGGATCAGACCCTTAACCTGTGGGGTCTGACGCTAACTCCAGAGTGAGAGAATTGAATTGAATTGTTGGGCACACAGTTGGTGTTGGAAACCTGGATAACTGGTGTGGAAAAACCCCACTCATTTGGTCAGAAAACAGACACCACAGAAACAAAGAGTGCCTACCTCTGGGGAAAAAACAAAACTGTGGAACTTGAAAAAGAAGCCAAAACCAATCATTATCACTCTGATACTTCGAAAACGGCAGCTATTTTTTAAATTTACTTTTTAGCTCTTAAAACTCCAAAGGCAGGTATGCAGCTTGAAGCTTCCCCTTTTCACATTTTGACCATGACCATAGAGGGGCACACGCTTTAAGAAATGGCAGACAGGCGCAGGAGAAGGAGCGGATTGTCAGCTCCTCCCCAGGCAGCCTCCTGTAGCAGGGGGAAGGCCTCTTTCCACGTATATTAAGAGGCAACTCTTTTCTATTTTAGCTGCAGCAGACATCTAGTTTCTAGAGAAAGAGGTACCTAAGAGTTCTCTTCAAGATCAACTAAATTACATCTATTTCTTAATTTATTTTACATTCTACACCACCATACTTTGACATATGGCTTCTTACATAAATTATTCAAATATACAAATTTAAGCATTTTTTGAGGTATTATATTTTTTTTCAAAAGTAATTTAACCCAAAGTAATACATGTATATAGCTTTAAACTAAAACACTGCTCAAAGGCTGGACGTGAACCCCCACTGTCTCCTGCCTCACTGGGCCATGTGAACCCTGGCCCCAGGCAAGGACTCTCCTTCAGGATCAGCTTTCTCCTTGGATTCATGAAGTCACTAAAGAACACATGTTGACCACCAACATGTTAGACATGATTCTGGGCTCTGGAGAAACAAAAAATACAACAATCCTTACTTTCATGGATCTGACAGCTCCATTCTTCTGGCATTTGTGTCCATATTTCTATAAAATGCTTATGAAAACACTGGACTATTAATTCCAGAGCTTCTTGCTTCCCTGCTTTGATAAGAATCTTCAGCTCACTTACTTCACAACCCCCCTTCCTGTCATTCTACTAGTCAGGCAGCATCATGGCATAACAACACCTCATGACACTACCTTGTTCCCGTGGCTGGGGCCCCTGTTGGCTTCATCTTCCTCTTTCTGCATTTACTCCCTTGTACTGGTGAAGTATATCTTCCTGAAGTTTCTATGAACACATGAAAGATAACCTTTGTTTCCCTGCACACTTGCATATCTGAAGGTATTCTGATTTTACTCACATTTAATTGATAGTTTGGCTAATTTTAGAATTTTAGGTTAAAAAGAATTTTTCAGGCTGAGTTTTGAAGGCCTCCAAATGTTGCTGTTGAACGGTCCAATGCAATTCCCATTTCTAATCCTTTATATGTGACTGTTTTTTCCTCTTGGAATATTTTTGTTATCTTCATTTCATTCCTGGTGTTCTGAAATTTCACGACATGCCCTGGTCTGGATTTTTCCCCACTCATTTGTCGTAAGCATAATATGGGCCAATAATTCTGGAATCTCATTGCTTCAGTGGAAAATTTTCTGTTTCCTCTGCTCTTCTCTCTTCTGGAACTCCTAAAAGTCAGGCATTAGACCGACTGGACTGATTCTTCATGTTGTCTCTCCCCTTTCAACTCAAGTTTCTTTTTTAACTTTCTGGAAGATCTCTACTCTATTTGCTATTTTGACTGCTCTTTTCCAAATATAATTTTGTTCTCATTACTTGAATATAATTTCTGCTCTTATTTCTGAAGAGACAGTAGTTTTAGTTTTTTTTTCCTATTCCCTCAAAGTTCCTATTTTCTTGATTTTGGGCTCGCTTTTATTTTAGAAACTTTCTTCAAATGCCTGGTGATCCTTGGTTGGTTATTTATATTCAAGAGCAAAGAATGAAAAAATCTAAAGCAGCGCTTTACGTGTGGGCTGCAGGCTCACTGTGGGATGGCTGGACAGAGATTGGGGTTTTTATGGGGGGAAACCAAAATGGTAAACTCTTCAGGCATTTCCTTTGGGGCTACTCATTTTTCCATAGAGAAGAAGCATTTCTCCTGCCTGAGACATCACACCTGGCTGCCAGCAACCAGGGAGGAGGTGGGGGAAGTGGGTTAGATTTGCAGACAGTGAGGGCAGTCCTTGCCTCACTCCTGCGCTCTGCCCGGCCTATGGCCCTGGGTCTAGACCCCGTTTCAACTCAGACACTGAACCCCTCATCGTGTGTGTGTGTGTGTACGCACGCGTCTGCACACATGATATGAACACTTTAACCCCTCCCTTCCGTAGAGCCCGATCCTTCCAAATCCTGCCCTTTTCTGGGATTCAGAGGAAAACATGGCTTCCTGCTCACTGGCTTCCCCCATTACAAGCACTTACGACATAGCATCCTCTGCTTTAAGTCAGTCATTACACCATCCACTCCCTATCTTTAATATTTTTTTGAAATCTCTCAATCATAATTATGCATTCTCCTTTTTTCAGTCTTTTTGAGTTAATGCTATTTCAGTTATTTTATAGTCATTGCAGTGTGGTTCTAGGGGTAAGAAGACATAAATGTCAGTATTGAATCCACTGTGATTAACCAGTGCTTCTTGAAGAATGATTGTGATTAAAAATGGTTCTATTTTTTAAGCAAACAATTAGTGAACATTTAAAATATAATACATATCTGACTTTAATTAAGTGAAATGCTTGCAGTGGGAGTGAGTTTTATTTAAATGAACTCTGAAACTGAATATCTGTTCTGTTTTGACTTCGTGTATCTGTTCAAAAAACACAACTAAAATATTAATCTACTTTCTTGCTTTAGTAGTTACAGAATATTAAACACGTAATCTTATCTGCAGTGCTCTGGGGTCGTCATTCTGAACATCAACTAGGACTGCAGTGTAACAGAAGTGTGGAGGAGAGAATATTTTGTTGAATGTACATCAACCATCAGAACATGCTCTAGTTAATGTAAAACAAAACAAAACCCCTAAAGAAGTTTTTGAAAACTCTCCTTTGAAAGTGAAATACAGAGAAAACTTATTTGTGCTATGACTTTGCCTTGATTTTAATCTAAAAGTTCACTGTAGAACACACCATGCCGCGTCCTGCTGAAGTGCTCGCTGGTTCCCAAGAAGAAGTTAGCCTCTAAATTAGGATGTATTCACTCCAAAGAGATTCTAATGTATTCTTTAGTAAATCGGTGCTGCATGGAGAAAAACTGACTTTTAGTTTGTCTTAAAGCTTCCAGAGGTAAACTTTCTGAAATCTATGTGGGGGAGGAGGGGCCTTACATATATTAAGAGAATATACCTGATCATTTCAAATCTGATTTTCAAATATTTTTATTAAGTTAGAGAAAAAGCTACCTGAATCGTTCTTGGCCTGCTGTATCCCATATCTGTAACTTTACATATTTACCACCAACATTTATTATCTTTGAACCAAATTCCACTCCTATTGTATGATTTGAGTCGTCTTTGACTGAAAAAGAAAAAGAACAAGATATTTAATTTTAGAACATTCAGCAAACAAGCTTACAGAGTTAAACAAGTAACACCAAAATCAAGGGTTAAGTCAATGGAAAAATGTCATTTACTTTAGCCATTCGTTTCTCCAACAATCAGTCGATAAGAAGTACTCAATGTTTTAAACAAAATACACACAGTTCCTATTCTCAAAAAGACAATAAAGCTTTTTCTCAAAACCCCTGAAACAAACCATACATTTTAAAGCCTGGGCTTTGAGATGGCCACACCAGAGGAGAACCACGTCCACCCACCCACTGTTAAGGTACTCAAAAATGGTGAGTAAATCCCTGGGCACCATCCTGAAGGACTTACTGCCCAGTGACAAATTGGCAACTCGGTCAACATGAGGCGGTGATAGTTTCAACTACCTGAATGGGTAAATACTCTAAAGAAAGGAAAGGAAAAGCACTACAGCCCAAAAAGAAACTTGATGGACACCAAAGGTTAAGGGAAAAAGTGTAAAAGATAGAATAAAAAAAAAAATCAACCAACAAACATACCCCTAAACCGAAACCTCTATGCATATTATAGCTATTCAATTTTCATGAATTTTAGTATTATGTGGCAATAATTTGTAATGAATTTCTTAGAGAAATCAATACTGTCTATTTGAAAGGACAGACAGGCAGGCAAACTAAGTAGCGTGCTACCCCAACTGGAATAAGCTGTCTGTAAAAGAAAATTTCTGTGATGATGAAAGGATAAGCTAAAAACAAACATCGTGACTATAGAGTCCATCGACTGGCTTATACTTCATAACCACAGAACAGAATATAATAGTACTAGGAATCAGGGATGCCATTTGACAGCTGCACTTATCCCTCCTGGGGGGAACAGGACATGACAGGTTAACACTGACTACACCAGCCTGTCTCATGTCTGGGCAGTGCAGAACTGGTATGGACGCCCAACAGAAGTAAGCCACCGGGCAAATCTCAGAGTAAAAGCCTTCAAAGGCCAAGGGCATCCTGATTACAATATCGCTACAAGAGAAATAAAGTGAAGCCTTATTATATCATTACTGTAGATCACGCAGATTAACCAAACATGCCTCCCGGGCTCCGATGTGAAGAGTTAGGGGAGGACTGTGAGGGAGAATTCTCCACAGAGGAAAGGGACTGAGCGAGCTGGGTTCTCGCGCCCAGCGTCTTCTGGGTGTTCTTTTCTGAGACGATACAATGCAAAACCTTGGCAACTTATAAAGAAACCTGGACCATGTAGTGAATGAATACCCGTTAAATTCAGCAAGGACTGGTTCTGTGACTAAACTACGCAGGCTCCATGTCACCAAACAGAGAGGTTCCAATAAGCTCTTGGTTGACGAAAATGGAAGTAGCAGAATACATTTCAAGAATTTTATTATTCAAAGCTCTTTGCCAAGACACCCTGTGCTGTCTCTTTCTCCATTTCACCCACCACAGAAGGTATCTCATGCATTCCTATTTAAGATGCTCTTCATTAAATGAAATTCTATTTTCGTGCCTTCACCTGACTGCTACTAAATAGACAAGTCATTCTCCACAATTCTTTCCATTACTAGAAAAGCACTGTTTATTTTAAGGGCCTTTCAAACCCTATAGTCTTTCACAATAGTTTGGAATAAAAAAAATTGAACCTTCCTTACCAAAACAGTGCAAGTCAGTAGCAAAAGATGAGTTCTGTGGCCAAAAGGCCTAGGCTAACCAATTACTAGGTGACCATCCCAAGAGCACGCACCAACTTCTCTAAACCTATTGGTTTACCTGTAAAATAGAATTGATGACAATAGCGGCCTTAACTAGAACACAAGGCCACTGAAGACCAAATGTTATTATTCCACCCAAAGTGTACTCCCAGGGCTTCTCGGATGACTCCCTGTCAGGAAATGGAATTCCTGTGATGTTTTCTATATCATCATATTGTATTTCAGTATCTGGAAAATGTTCAGCATGATTTACTACATACTGAACGATGAACCACTATAAAACTGAAATGCTAACTCAATAAAAACTCAACCATATTACTAAAAGTTTAATAACAAATTTTTAATGTTACTTTAAAATATTTTTAAACTACAACTTTTTTCCTGAAAAAAATATTTGGGAGTTTTGCTGTACACAAATCTGAGCCAGAGAACACTCTCAGAGGAAGACATGCATAAAACACTGACTATTTGAGGTCACTTACATTTTTTTTCAATAAACTGATGAAGTAAGCAAGACTTGCCAGTTCCTGCATTTCCAATGACCAAGAACTTAAACAAAAAATCTGAAAAACAAAAAGAGACTGTGAAAAATAACTTTAAAACAGGTGCTATGAATTTATTCTTAGACTATGATCATAAAAAGAAATATTAGTTTGTTAATATACCAGAAAAAAGAGGTAACAATATTTTGTGAAAATGACAAAAACATGTTAACTTACCTTTTCACCTTTTTGATATTTGGCTTACTAACTAAGTCAGCATTTTTTCAAACACTCTTGGGACCATTTCCTGTGCTTTTGGAAATTTGAAAACTGCTCTTATAATGGATAAAATTTGTCCCTTTACTAGCCACTATTCAAAGAAATATGAATACGCAGTGATAAGCAAAAATAGCCTAGAAATTTCAAGTGTTTTCTGTACAAAAGAAAAAACCTAGTAGACTTATAGGCCTTGAGAAGTTCACTCTTTTCTTTTTTTTAAAAATAGGTCTAAGTTTCCCCTGCACGTGCAGGTTTTTGTGGTCTTGTTTCTATTCCCTCATCTGTAACCTGCAGCTCAAGCTGAGTGCCGGTCAGTGTTTCAAGTGTGAAATCCGTCTCCTTCAATGTAGAACAGAGCTCTTTGCGTCTTCTTCACGGAGGGTAACGTATTTAATTTGGGATATTATTTTCCATAAAATGGAAACAGAGGATCTCCAGAACAGAATTTGTAACTTAGCATGACGGAGCATCAGTAGCCCCACAATGCCTTGGTGACCCATTTTGCTTTTTCTGTTAGCAAAGAACTTGAGGTCTGCTCAGCCTAGGAGCAGCAGAGCACCAACGCCCTCTCCCACCCCTCACACTCTGTTCCGGACCCACCACTGCTAAACCTCACGCTGCCAGACGTATTTTGTGGCCCTGAAGGCCCTGCTCTGTATTCCCGATTCCCTGTTTGCCCCCTCACACTCCTTTTCCAGACACACACCAAACACTCTCTACCCTGGCTTCTTCTCTCCCCTAATTAAGCCCAAATAGTCTATTTCTTTATTGATGTTTGGTCTACCCCTGGTTTTTAAGAACTATATTCATCATCACTCAAAGATTAATTCTATTCAACCTCTCATGATTTTCAAATGGTTATAGGCAATTAAACTTACAGAACAGTGCTATTAGAATTGTCAGCATTTAAAAATACCAACAGGGGCTGGCCCAGTGGCACAGCAGTTAAGTTTGCATGTTCCGCTGTGGCGGCCCGGGGTTTGCTGGTTCGGATCCCAGGTGCAGACATGGCACCGCTTGGCAAGCCATGCTGTAGTGGGCGTCCCACATATAAAGTAGAGGAAGATGGGCACGGATGTGAGCTCGGGGCCAGTCTTCCTCAGCAAAAAGAGGAGTATTGGCAGCAGTTAGCTCAGGGCTAAACTTCCTCAAAAAAATAAATAAATAAATAAAATAAAAATACCAACAGTTTTATGCTTCTCATTGCATGTTTCAAAAGCATGCTCCATCCATGCTCATAGCAGCATTATTCACAGTAGCCAAAAGATGGAAGCAATCCAAGTATTCACTGATGGATAAACAGATAAACGAAATACGGTATTTACATATAACAGAATATTATTCAGCCTTAAAAAGGAAGGAAATTCTGACACATGCTACAACATGGATGAATCTTGAGGACATTATGCTGAATGAAATGAGCCAGTCACAAAAGGACGAATGCTGTATGATTCCACTTACATGAGATACCTAGAGTCACCAAACTCACAGAGACAGAAAGTAGAATGGTGGTTGCCAGGGGCTGGGGGGAGAGGAAATGGAGATTTATTGTTTAATGGATACGAGTATCAGTTTGGAAAAATTAAAAAGTTCTGGAGATGGATGGTGGTGATAGTTACCCAACAATGTGAATGTACTTAACACTAGTGAACTGTAGACTTAAAAATGGTTAAAATGACAAATCTTATGTATATTTTACCACACACACAAAATAAAACATGCCAAGTCTAATCAATGTCACTGAACAGCTTTTACAACCCAAGAAATTAAAGGGAAGATTGTTAAGATTTCCAGGTTAAAACGAAAACATTGGAATTTCTCAATCTTACTCAATACCCTCTTTATTGAAGAAATAAACCCAATACACCACATAAGTTGTAAACAGCAGAAGATGAGAACAGGAAAAGATGCTGCCAATATGTAGGCAATAGTAAATCTTGAGAGAGAAAAGAGATTGTGTATACACAAATTCAAATGTTTCTTTTATTTTATATGTAATAGAAAAATGAATTGCATAAATCCACGTACTCCTAGAATTTAAACTCATATATCTAAGCCTAGACTTTGGCTTGATGCTTGTTCCCTCATTATTTCTGCTTTGGAAGTTTTGCTTAAATGTACTCTACTATAGTAGTTGCTATCCAGATTGCACCATTGCCTCAACAGGTAAAAAGGTAACATTACCAATTGAATTGCACTTTGCTGGACAAAAGACAAGTAAGATGTGTAATTTCCATATGTAAAAATATTTAATTCCTTCAACAAACTCTTCATACTCTGAATCTTATAGCTCAAAAAGGTAAGTATTCATACTTAAATAGAAAATCTTTTTGTTTGAAAACTCTTTGAATCAAACACCTAGAAATGCTGGATAAAATATATCGCATTTTCAAAAAACACACAGCCAAGCTTTTAGGAAAGAAAAGAAAATCTCTACATGCTTGGAATAGAGAGGAAACTGAAAAAAGCAGTACAGCCCTAGATGGAGGACTGTTAATACTGAGTTTTGATACCTGTGTAGGACAGGGTACAAGAGCTGTGCCCACATGAAGGAGGGAGTGCAGAGCCAAATCTGAGTTCTCTTCAGGGAAAGGCCTGAAGCGGGAGGGTAGGCTGGGGAAAAAACCCACTCACTAGCTCAGGAAGAGTAGGTGCGTTCTCTGACTCTGCCTGGCTCTCAGCAGAATGGGAAAAGCATTCCCTTTTAAGATGAATCATGGGCTAGTACCAGTGGTAGGTTTGAAATTAAATTTAAATAACCATGTGGATGTGAGGCATCAGAACTGGCCCGCCCAAAATGTGTCTCTTTGGCTTGATTATTTTTAAGAACAAAAGACTCTGAAAGAAACTCTGACCTCCCTACCTCCTTCTCAGTGGCCTAAAAGAATTTGAAATAGAAGGGCCTGTTCCAGGAAGGAGCTAATACCATAAGATAACTTTAATGTGATGTAAAATATCTTTCTCAGGTCACATTGTCGGTATTTGGCCCATTTGCATTTCCATCTCCATATAAATTGCCTTCCTCCCCCTTGAAGTCCCAAACCACTACCCCCAGACACCCTCCTCTATCTTTAGCTAAAAATAGTATTTAGGGTGGCAACTTCAGCCATTTGGCGAGTTACCCAGTTTTCCTGGGTTTCTCCCATGTATACATGTTATAAAGCCTTGTTTGATTTTCTCCTGTTATTCTGTCTCATGTGAATTTAATTCGTATATCAGCCAGAAGGACCTAGAGAGGGCAGAGGAATTCTCTTCCTCCCCTACATGCTCCAGGAAACTCCAAGTCAATTTACAATAATAAAAATGGCTTTGGAAAGTATTATCACCTGGATCTGTGGAAGAAGCAACTCAGATCACTCTGGAAAGACAGACCCTCAACCCAAGATATCTAAGTTTCCCACACACACAGCTCCTCTGAAGATAGGTTCACAACCTAAAATTATAAAACACTCAAGGAAACAACCCACCATGAGTGAGTCAGCAATTTACAGATAGATTACACTTAAAGGAATTTGATGAAGAAAAAAAACCACATGATAAAGTATATTCAGGATGATTAATACCATTTAAAAAAAGGAATTGAGTTCGTAAGAAAGAATAAGATGACAGGAAAGAATAGGCAGATTTCTAGAGTGTGTCTAGAAATAAAAATTGCAGTCATTAAAATTAGTCAATGGATGCGTTAAAGAGAAGAATGAACAAAACTGAGGAGAAAATTAGTGAACTGGAATAGAGAATGGAGAAAATTACCAGGAGGCAGAACAGAGAGTTGAAGAGCGAGAAAATATGACAGTTTAAGAAACATGGAAGATTTAAGGAGAAGGTCCAACATAGGTCTAATAAGTATTTTGGAATGAAAAAACAGAGAATGAGGTGGAGAGCCAATATTAAAATAAATAATGGCTGAGGATTTTATAGAATTAAAATTAAAGAGATTGTCAGAATAAAAAATAACTATGAAGCATGAGCAGGATAACTAAGAATAAATCCACACTTCAACAGATCATCATAGTGAAACTACGAGAACAACAACAAAGACTGTAAAAGCAATTAGAAACAAAAGAAAAATTCCCTATAATGAAACTAGGTTCCTTAACCCCAAAGGTCAGAAGGCAATGGAATCCTATCTTTACAGTACTGGGGGCAGGAACACAAAAACAAAAACTGTCTAATGCAGAATTCCATACGCAACAAATTATCCTTAATGCCAAGGTGGACTTGTGCTTCCAAGAAGATGGAGTAGAAGTACTTTTCCTATTCCACCTGTTCAGTACAACTTAAACCTGTAGACATAATAGATAAAAGAAACATAGGAAGACTTTGAAAAATATAGAGAAGAAAGTAGACTGGCCAGGGACTTTGTGGTCTGAGGAACGATGTAGTGGTGAGTTCCTTAGATTTTCCTTTTGCCTCATATATCCCAGACTTGGAGCTGAACAAGCTGGCAACCTGGAAATGCCAATGGGTGCAGATTTTAAAAAGCTCCAACAAAAGTCTGCTTTCTCTAGCCACAGGACCAGGAAAGGGCAACACAGCAAGAGAGGAAACTCTTACACAATAACTGTTTGACTCCAGTCAAACACCACAGAAGAAACTGGCCCCACCAGACATACCAGCAAAGGCTGAGTGGGAAGCCTAGATTACTACCCTTTCAAGGCTGTAATAAGGTTCCCCAACACCCTTAGCAGGGTGGTGTCACAGAAGACCAAGTACAGAAGTGGGACTCTCATCTCTCATAACAAGTAGACAGTTATGAGCTGCCCCATGCCCCACCACAGTGTCAGCAGAGACCATGGTGGTGATGGTGGTGAGAGAGGTACAGGACACTGGAGCTCTCCTCCTCACTGAGCAGTAACAAGGAACACCCCCTCCACCTAAGTGTCAATGGAAGCTGAGCAGAGAATCTGGACTTCTACCTCCACCTGGTTGTAACGAGGCAGTGCCCAAGAGTGGAAACCAGTTAAACACAAGATTTAGATAAAGATCTAAGGTCTCATAACATAATACAGACATGCCTAGGTTTCAGCTGAAAATCCCTTGTCATACAAAGAACAAGGAAGATCTCAAACTGGAAGAAAAAAGATAATCAACAGACTCTAACACCAAGATGACAGAAATGTCAGAAATATCTGATGAAGACTTTAAAGCAGCCATCATAAAAATGCTTCAACAAACATGAAAATGCTTGAAACAAATGAAAAATAGAAACCTTCAGCAAAGAGCAAGTCTCATCAAAGAAGCAGAAAATACAAAGAAGAACCAAATGGAAATTTTAGAATTGAAAAATACAATAACTGAAATACAAAGCTCAGTGGACGGGCTCAACAGCAACATGGAAGGTTCAGAGACAACCAGTGAACTGGAATGACAAAATGATAGAAAATATCTAATCTGAACAACAAAGGAAAAACTGACTGAAAATACAGGAATAGAGCCTCATGGACCTTTGAGACAATAAAAAAAGATCTAGCATTCGTGTCATTGGAGTCCTGGAAGGAGAGAAAAAAGACGATGGGGTTGAAAAAGTACTCAAAGAAATAGTGGCTGTACAAGAAGTAAGGTTTTTGTATTTCACTTGAACTGGTAAAATGATGACACCAGTAGTCTATGATAGATATATATATATAATGTAATACCTAATATAAACACTAAAACAGCTATATGAAGAGATATACTCAAAGACATTATAGGTAAATCAAATGCAATTCTAAAAAATGTTTATATAATCCACAGGAAGATTGGAAAAAGAAAAGAGAGAAATACAAAACAGAACAGAAAAAAATATGGAAGGGCAAAGATAAATCCTAACATACCAATAATTACATTAAATGTAAACTGTGTAAATATGCCAATTAAAAGACAAAGATCGGCAGATTCGATTAAAAAACATGACTCAATTTTATGCTCTCCACAAGAACTACTTCAATTATAATCATATAGGCAGGCTGAAAATAAAAGGATGGAAAAAGGTATAGCATGCAAATATCAATCAAAGAAAAGCATTATTAATATCAGATAAAGCAGACTTCAGAGCAAAGAAAATTACTGGAGACAAAAAGGATCACTATATAATGATAAAATGGTAACTCCACCAATAAGACGTAGGAATCCTAAATGTGCACATACCAAATAACAAAGCTATAAAACATCTCAAGGAAAAACTGACAGAACTAAAAGGAAAAACAGACAAACCCATGATTATGGCTGCAGACTTCAATACCCCTCTCTCAACAATTGATAGAACAACTAGACACAAAATCAGCGAGGATAAATAAGAACTCAACGTAGTCAACGAACAGGATGGAGTCGACATTCACAGAATACTCCACCCACTAAGAGCAGAGCACATTCTTTCAAGGGCCTGTGGAACATACATCCAGATAGACAATATCCTAGGCTGTAAAACAAACCTCAACAAATCAAACAGAAAACTGAAATCACATAGAATGTGTTCTCCAACCACAATGGAATCAAACTAGAAATCAGTAACACCAAGACAACAGAAAAATCTCCAAATACTTGGATACTAACCAACACACTTCTAAAGAATCCACTTCTAAATAATCCATGATTTAAAGAGGAAGTTTCATAGGAAATCAAAAAATACACTGAGCTGAATGGAAAAGAAAATGCAACTTATCAAAATTTGTGGGACACAACTGAGGCAGTGCTGAGAGGAAAATTTAGAGCATTAAATGCATACATCAGAAAAGAGGAAAGCCTCAATCAATTATCTGAGCTCCTACCCTCAGGAATCTAGAAAAAGAGGAGCAAAATAACTTAAAGTAAGCAGAAGGAAGGAAATAATACAGAGCAGAAATCAATGAAACTGAAGACAGAAAAACAAAAAAGAAAAATCCATGAAACAAAGCTCGTTCCTTGAAAAGATCAATAAAACTGACAAACCTCTAGCAAAACCATGGTGAGTTCAAGGATTTGGGGGCTGATCAAGGAAACAGTCATGACTGTGAGATGGCCATACCATGCAACAAATTTTATTCGGGCAGCACTTTGACAGGCTGCATGGGAGTGGAAGACCCTCACAGGAGGAACTTCCAGACAAGGTGCCCAGAAGGCAGGGAACTCCTGGAGGAGAAGGAGATTGGAGAAGGGACTTGACACCTTTTATAGCCCCTGAATTTGTCTTATCAAAAGTTAGCAGATGGTGAGGGCAATTTCATAGGATATGAAATGCAGGCAGTCTCTAAATGGCTAAAAATATGCTTATTTGGGCTATATTTAAAGCAACTGATTAAGAATTTGAGTGTGGTGCTGACAGGCTTTGAACCAATGCCCCAGCTTGCTGTGGAGAAGGAAACAACGTAGGGGCCATCTTTAATCCATTTATACAAGGACTGATAAAGGAAAACAAGAGGAGACACAAATATCCAGTTTCAGGAATGAAACAGTGCATATCCCTACAGACCTGCAGACATCAAAAGGATAAGGAAGGAACGACAAGAACAACTCTAGACACATACATTTGACAACTTAGATGAGACGGACCAACTCTTCAAAAACACAAAGTGCCACAACTCACTCAACATAAAACAGATAATTTAAATAGCCCTATAACTATGAAGAAAATTTAATTTGTAATTTTAAAACTCACAAAAAGAAATGTTCAAGCCAAGACGGCTTCACTAGAGAATTCTATCAAACATTTAAAAAAGAATCAATACCAATTCTACACAACCTCTTTGAGAAAATAAGAGCGAAGGGAACCCTTTCTGAGTCATTTTATAAAGCTATTATTATCCTGACACCAAAATCAGAAAAGGACAATATTAAAACAAAACAAACTACAGAACAATATCTCTCAAGAATACTTAACAAAGTATTAGCAAACAGAATTCAGTAATACATATATGTATATATATAAAATTATACACTGTGAGCAATTAGGCTTTATTTCAGGGATAAACGGATCGTTCAATATTTGAAAATCAACTGATGTAATTACTTTATTAACAGGCCAAAAAAATTCATGTAAGCATATCAACTGATGCAGAAAAAGCATTTCACAAAAGTCAACATTCATTCATGATAACAATTCTCTAAAAAAAAAAGAATAGAGAGGAACTTCCTCAACTTGATAAAGAGCATTTAAAAAATTCTACAGCTAACCTTATACTTAATGGTGAAAGACTGCTTTCCCCCTAAGATCAGGAACAAAGTAAGGATGTCCACTTTCACCACTCTTAGTCAATATCACACAGGAAGTTCTTGCCAGTGCAATAAGACATGAAAAGGAAACAAAGGCATACAGATAAAAAAGGGAGAAGTAAAATTGTTCCTATTGGCAAATGATATTGTCTACATGGAAAATCCAAGGAATCTCAAAAAAACTACAAAAAACAAAAAACCCTTGTACAACCAATAGGTGAGTTTAGCAAGGTCAAGATTGTAGAATATAAAAATTAATTGTATTCTACCTACTAACAACAAACATGTAGGCATAAAAATTAAAAATATGATACCACTTATAATCACTCAAAAAGAAATAGGTGTAAATCTAACAAAACATGTAAAGGACTTCTATGCTAAAAACTACACAATGTTGATGAAAGAAACAAAAGAAAATCTAAATAAATGGAGAAATATACTATGTTCATGGATCAGAAGACTGGACACGGTAAAGATATTAGTTCTCCCCAAACTGATACATATGTTTAATAAAATTCCTATCATAATAGTAATAAGACTTTTTGGTAGATATAGACGAGCTTATTCTAAAATTTATATGGAAAGGTAAAGGAACTAGAACAATTCTGCAAAAGAATAATGTGGAAGGAATCACTTTACCTGATTTGAAGACATTATGTAGCTACAGTAATCATGACTGTGTGGTAATGACAGGGGGAGAGACACAAAAATTGATGGAATAGAATAGAGAGCCCAGAAATAGACCTACACTAATATGTCCAACTGATTTTGAAAGTGCAAAAACAACTTAATGACAGAAAGTTAGCCTTTTCAACAAATGGTGCTGAAGAAACTGGACATCCACAGGAGAAAAAAATGAGCCTTGACCTAAGTCTCATACTTTACACAAAATTAATTCAAAATAGATCACTGACTGAAAGGTAAAATATAATACTATAAAACTTTTAGGAAAAAAATAGGAGAAAATCTTTAGGATCTATAGCTAAGCACAAAGTTCTTAAGACTTAACGTCAAAAAAAAATCCAGGAAAGGAAAATTAATAAATTGGATTTCATCAAAATTGAAAACTTTTGCTTTGCAGAAAACTTTGTTAAGAAAATAAAAAGAGGGGCCGGCCTGGTGGCACAGCAATTGTGTGCGCACATTCTGCTTCGGCAGCCCAGGGTTCGCTGGTTCAGATCCCGGGTGCAGACATGGCACCACTTGGCAAGCCATGCTGTGGTAGGCATCCCACATATGAAGTAGAGGAAGATGGGCACAGTTGTTAGCTCAGGGCTAGTCTTCCACCAAAAAAAAAAAAAAAAAAAAAAAAGAAAGAAAAGAAAAAGAAAAGCTACAGGTTGGGACAAGAGATTTGCAAAACACGTATCCAACAAAGGACTAGCATCCAGAATACGTATATTAAAAAAAGCTCTCAAAAATCCACAGTAAAAAATCAAACAATCCAATTAGAAAATGGGCATAAGACATGAAGAGACATTTCACCAAAAAAGATACACGAATGGCAAATAAGCATGTGAAAACATGTGTAACATCATTAGCCAATAATTAGAGAAATGCAAATTAAAACCATAATGCAATATCACTACATATGTATCAGAATGGCTAAAATAAAAAACAGTGACAACACCAAATGCTGACGAGGATACACAAAAACTGGATCACTCATACACTGCTGGTAGAAATATAAAATAGTATAGCTATTCCGGAAAATAGTTTGAAAATTTCTTTACAAACTAAGCATGCAGCTATCATATGACTCAGCAACTACACTCCTAGGCATTTATCCCAGAAAAATGAAGACTTATGTTCACATAAAACCTTGTAGGGGAATGTTTATAGTAGCTTCATTCATAATAGCCAAAAATGAAACAATCAAGATGTTCTTCAACAGGTAAATAATTAAACAAACTGTAGTATATTCATACCAAGGAATACTACTCAGCAATAAAAAAGAATTAACTATTGATATATACAATAACCTGGATGACTCTCCAGAGAATTATACTGACTAAAAAAGTCAATCCCAAAAGATTATACCTTGCATGATTTCCCTAATATCACATTCTTGAAATGACAAAATTATAGAAAGGAAGAAGAGATTAGTGGTTGCCAGGTGCTAAGGAGGGTGTGGGGGCAGGCAGGAAGAGCGTACACCTGTAAAAGGGCAACAGGAGAGAGCTTTGTGGGGATGGAAATGTTCTGAATGTGCAGCTGTGGAGCATCAGTATCCTGGTTGTGAGAGCTTACTATAGTTTTGCAAGATGTTAAAACTGAGAAAACAGGTAAAGGTAACATGAGATCTCTCTTTATTTTTTCTTAAAACTGTATGTGAATCTATGACTATCTCAAAATAAAAAGTTTTATAAAAAAATATAATAAGAGATATTACCAGACAACCACTCTGGAAGTTACTATGCACAGTCCTAAACTGAAAGAATTACCAAAGAATGTACTTCAAGCAGGATGTGGTACCCAGAAGGAAGGCACAGCAGGTGAGATGCCATGCTGTCCAGTATGGTATTCTCCGCCTGGAGATGTATGTGTTTGGACAACACAGATAAAACCAAGCACTACAATGGGCAATGAATTACTCCTTATAGGTGACAAGAATCCCACTTTATGAGGAGTTTCAGTTAATATCCCTCCTGTTTACGAGAGCATTTTGACATCACACACCTCTTTGTAGCTGAGAGCCAGGAGACAGGAGCCCCACACAGTCATCTACAAAACCAGGGGTTGGGGGATGGATGGCTTGATGTTCTCTCCTCAGTGCTCAAGGTGTGCTGATTTCCAGCAGGGAGGCCCTCACGCATCAGACCCCACATCCCTGGCTATGGTAGAATTTGCATTGGTTTTACTGACTTATTTTGTTTTTATAATCTGTGGAGTTTTTCTTTCTTCTTCTCTTTCCTTGCTTGAAGTTAAATGACACAGACACATTGCATATCATGGAAATGTTTTATATGTCAGTGTACGATGCTTAACAGGAGCAGGTAAACAGCCATATTACAGAGTAATTAATGAAGGAAAAATGGCCAGTTAGGTTGTATAAGATAACCAAATGTGAACTAGTTAAATAATCATGTCTACTTTAATTAGATTTGGTGTTTTGTTATAATGAGCGTTAATTTGCAGACTCAAAATCACAAAGAAATATTTTGCATCCAATTTATGATAATCACATTCACCTGATGAGCATTTCCTCAGGAATGAACTAAGCTTGCAGGTGGGGGAAAGACCATCTCTCCAAACAGAAAATCTAAAGGGAGATATGCTACTAACGTACTTCTAATTTTTCATGGGAAATGTTAAATGAGATAATAGGAAAGGCATCAATTAGAAGTCGGTCTTGGGCAAAAGTCAGCCACTCAAGAACACAGACAAAATGCAGATCAGGCAAAAATGGCCTCCAAGCACTGAAGCAGTTAACACAGAGCCGAAGGATGAACTCTCCGGGAGAAGCCTCATCTGGAACCATTCATTCCAAGCAACCTCTACTACCTAATTTCCCAGACCACAGCAGATGAGAGGCACATACTAGTGCAGGGCTGTCAGCTACACGCGCAACGACAATCAACTGCTGACACTGACGGCAAAGGCAGTCACTGAAAGGCAGGCACAGAGCCAGAAGGTGACCAAGCTAACACAGCACGTTTGTTCAACAACTGGTAGTCAATGAGGACCTTAAGTCTTCAAGAAAATGAAGCCATAGTACACAAGATGACCTCGGCCTTCCTAGTTTCTCCCATAAGTAGTGATATTGCTTTTAAGATTTCCAGAGGTGAGAAAGGAAGCAAAGACAATGGCTTTGACTGCAGGATTCATTTCATGTGTTTCATTTCCTGGCAGAAGAGGCTGAGTACAGGGACAATGGGGTCACCTGAGAAGGGTTCCTTGGTTTCTGGCTTAGGGAACCAGCGGTTTGTGATACAAAGATCTGAGATAAGAACTACTGAAGGTTCTGAGGAGGAAGCCATTTTGCGGCAAAACAATGAGTACAGACTTAGAGATACTAAACTTAAAATCCTTGTGAGCCAACATGGTGGAGATGTGGGGAGGCAGTTCTCATAAGGGCTGACTGTGAAAAGAGAAGCTAAGTAAGATAAAGGCTGCCAAGTGTCTGCTGGGTCTGACCACCATGCCCAAAGTGAAATCTCCACTTGAGGTGGAGCAGAATTGTCAGCTGAAGTGACATGCTGCAGATGAAAAGTGCTGACAATTAACTCTTACAAGAAGCTTGGCTGTGACCGAAAGAAGAGATGAGACGGGGGAATTAAAGGAGCGTGCAGAGTGGAAGGGAAAGGACAGGAAGTTACCAGTAGAAAAAGAAAGGGATGATTGGTGATGCCAGTCCTTGAAACTCGAGGGACGAGGTCCAAAGTGGACGGCAGGGATTAGTCTCGGACACACAGAGAGACCTCCTTTCTTCTGTGACAACAGGAAAAGGGTTAAGGATAAGTGTGGAGGTAAATAAAGTTATAGGTTGAGAAGAGAAGGGGAGGAGAGGGAGTTCCCTTAGCATGGCATCTTGTTCTTCCCTGTCATCCACTGGAGGTGAGATAAAGAGATTAGTGGGGGATTAATACAGCTGACGTAGAGAAAGGGCAAGATGGCCAGGATGAGAAAAAGATTGCTAGGCACTACTGAGTACCCAGCTGGAAGCAGAAACCATAAATCTATAGTGATCTCAATCTAAAAAGAGCTTTGGCTGTATAGCAGCAGGCAAGGCGGATGGTTGGTTAGCCAGGGTTGGGAACTGCAAAGCATGGATAATTAAAGGATGAAGGAGGAAGAGGGGGAAGGAAAGGCTTTGGGTGTCATCTCTGGAGAGGGAGCAGCTCATCACCTGAAAAGAAGCAGGGTGGGAGTGGGTGGAGGGGGAGGGTGACAACGACCAGGAGCCTAGAGCTCTTAAAGTGAAGGCTGGATGGCAGTGATAAGAATTTAACATGTGACAATGTCCAGTGAGAAGCCAGGGAAGTGAGCACCTCAAGTGGGAGCAGAAAAGAAGGTGATTAGAGATGAAGTCAAGAAACTGTGACACAAAGTTGTTGAGCGACCCCTCTGCAGGGATTCTGCAGTCACCCAGGACCAGGGAGCAGGTGGAGAGGAGAGCGAGACTGTATGCCAGATGATCCTGGAGAATAACCCTGAGGTCATCGGACAACACAATGAGAAGGAGCTAGAGCACAGAAGGTAAGATGACATGTACTTCAAAGAACAAAAAGTTTTGGTACACAGGTCAGGGAGGAATTGAGCAGCAGAAACCTCGGTGAGATGGTGGCTTGGGAGAGGGAGAAGGTCTGGACAGCAGGAGGACATGTGACCTGTGGAGGGCAGGTAAAATAAGAAGGACAGGGAGGTGGAAAAGTCAGCAATGGCTAACTCTGGGACTCTGCTGCTCTGCCTGGGGTAGTGGTGGTGTGCCTGAACCTGAATTAAATGTCAGCAGGGAGGAATGGTGACATCTATGGATTTAACATTTGCAGCACAGACTCTGCAATGATTGCTCAAGGTCTGTGTGTGACAGGATCTGTGATTTTGCTAAGTGCCCATTTGGATCAAGCCCACTGTGGGCCTGGTGTGTGGACACAAGTCAGTTAGCAGGCGAGTGAGCCCAGCCAGACACCCTGCATGGAAACTGCAAGCTCTTGGTTGCTTTCTACTTGATGTAACAACATAAAAAAAGAAATTATTCTCCAAAGGGGAACACTGTCCAGGAAAGGTAGTCAGCAGCCAGTGCAGTAGACAAAAATGAAGATACCTAAGAAAAACAATTATTCTTAACCAGGAAACAAGTTTTGGACACTTTAAAGAGTAGAGTGTTAAGTTTGATTTAGAATATATGAGAGGACAAATTCTGTAAAGAAATAAGGACAAGAGTGTGTCAAAATGTTTCAGAGAACACTCCACCTAGTGTAATAAAAAGATAAAAGATGAAGAGTTAACTTTTTATTTGAGGATACATAAGGAAAACATGCCTTTCTGAACTGCAACTTTGGAGCAAGCCTTAAGTACCACGATAGTATTTGCAATTTTAGAAATGACACAGATCTGTGACAGGACCCCTTATGAATGTTGAAGGTCTTCTGCACTAGTTTAGAAGGTACAAGCTTCAGGCCCCAGCTCCCAGTTGTGCTCTGAGTTCAGGGGCAGATTTTAACTCATAGTAAACATCCAGTGCTTCTTCAGAACACACACTAGAGTAATGAGGTCCGGAGGCAGTGCTGAATCAGGGTCACCACCGATCAGAGATTTTATGGAGGAGCTCTCTATATGGGAAAGAAGAGTAAGAACTCGACTACTCTTGAGAACGTGAGGCAAGACAAATTTGAGTTCAAAGGCCAGTTCCACCAATCCTAGCTCTGGGGTCTCTGGCGGAGCACCCAACCTCTCAGCTTCCTCACCCATAAGCGAGTGAAACAGTTTCCTCACCCACCAGTGTTTACTCTACACTGTCATTGTGAGGACTGAGACACTGGATACAACGTACTCTGTGCAGATTATTCTAACTCCACCCTTTATCTAGAGGTTGGGATTATAATTCAGCCTAGACACACCAACAGTTTTTCAATAAGGAAAGGTTTCCTGGCACAACAATGGAAATAGGTTAATACCAGAAGAATCTTTGATGAGTACATATTCAAGGACATTGACTCGAAAGCTTCTTTAGTCGCAATAGCTAGAAATAACACTATTCTTGGGAACACTAACTAGAGAAAATTACCTTTATTACTAAGTAATACTTACCAGAAGAAGTACAGACATGGGTCACTTGTAACAATGTTTTTACAGTTGTGAACATTTAAAGGAACTTGTTTATATAATAATAAAATACATTTTATTTTTTATTTTATTATTTTTTTTGAGGAAGATTAGCCCTGAGCTAACTGCTGCCAATACTCCTCCTTTTTCTGAGGAAGACTGGCCCTGAGCTAACATTCATGTCCACCTTCCTCTATTTTATATGTGGGACGCCTACCACAGCATAGCATGCCAAGCACTGCCATGTCCGCACCCGGGATCTGAACCGGCGAACCCTGGGCCGCCAAAGCAGAATGTGCGCACTTAACCGCTGCACCACCGGGCCAGCCCCTGAAATACATTTTAATACCAATTTTACCAATATAGTTTCACCAGTGTGTAGACTATGAAGGTCTCCACGGATTTTAATATTGAAAAGATAATCCAAAATACAGACTTCATTCTTACAAAGGTTTGTGACAAGCGTAGTAGTCTAGTTTAGGTACATACTTATGACAAAATTCCTCAAGGTGCTAATATAAGAAAAGTGGGGAAATAGCAACGGCCACCAAATTGCCAACTTCCATTTTTTCCTCCAAAGTATTTTCACAGTCAAAGTGGCTCTAAAGAGGAACACGAGTCTTCAAAACACCAAATATTTTTAGCAGGTTCACAAAGACAGTAAGATCTAAGGTCAAATGCAATTATATTGTGTTTGCAAAATGACAAGAGAATGTTTGATCTTTCTAAGATGACAAGGGATTCTAATCTGTGTGAATCCAGCTTTGAAGCCTGTGCTCTTTCCACAACTGTGCTGCTTTCTCTGACTACCTCCCCATTGCAAGAGGAGAAGCATGAAAGAACGTTTAAGCTCATCACCTACTTCAGGAAGATCATTAACTGGAACACACTTGAGACTGAACTGTAGCTGACATTTTTTGGAGACTATAGTACATGCTGTCGTAGTAGTCTACCTAAAAGCCATTCCCCCAAGGAGCCAAAGTAACCTAGGGAAACATGGCCTTGAAGCTCCAGGACAGGTGTTAGCTATTTTAAGCCAATCACAGTCATTCCTAGCCCCCTCTGCCTTGCTAATCAGTGCGAGGCATTACCCTGGCTGTGTAATTGGTCCAAGGCTGGCACTTGACCTAACATGGCCCAATCAGATAAAGAGGAAGGACTTTTACGTTAAAAATGCAGGGAAGGACTCCTCTTTCTTGCATTTAGGAAAGGATGTAAACAAGGAAGCATACACAGATTACAAAGAGTAGCCATTTTATGACTCTGAGGGGATGAGGGATGTGGATAATACTGCCAGAGGAGAGAGATGGGAAGCATTTAGGTCTTTGCTGACACAGTTGAGCTTCTGAATCAACCAGCCCTGAAACCTCATCTATAGTTATTTGAAAAAACACATTATCATATTACCTATGGTGTTTTGAACTGGGTTTTCTGCCACATGTAGTTGGAAGCACTCCACCTGATAAAATGACCAAAACAGCCACTAATCTGTTACCTATTAAATGGAAATTTTCTGTTAAGCTTTATTTTTTAAAAAATTTTTATTTTTGGTCATATAGAGTCAACTTATAATCAGAAGGTTGTTAAGTAAGCATGGATTTATAGAACTCAGGAAGTTCATTCAACTAATATTTACTTAATAAATACCAAATGCCAGGCATTTGAATGTATAGTGACCACAGATTCAGATCACCTGATACATGTGTCACCACAATAGGGATATGTCTATCCTGGGGTGCCCCCAGGATACGTTCTGGGCACAGCGCCAGTCGTCGTAGTGCTCCAAGGACGCACCAAAGCCTGCCTTCGTGGCTGTTTCACCTCCACGGCTGACCACTTCCATTTGGTCAACATGTTCTCTCTACAGGTACAAAGTTACATTCAACCGGGCAGCAGTCAAGCCCTGCAGCTCCAGAAAGAAAGAACCACTGCAACTCTTGGCTCTGATGCATTGTGGATTGATTTCAGATTGGAATTCTCAGGAGGGAAATCTATTTTCTTAAAGGATACCTTATGTGATCTCTTTAATTCAGACCATGGTCTGTGGAAAAGGTTTTAATTAGAGTTGAATTTATATTATATACAATGTAAAAACTTAGACTTCTGCCATAAAGAAAAGAATTAAACTATATCTTAAAGTTGGGTTTTCAATTTATCCTGGCCTTTTACTTCATATTCTGTAACTGAGAGACGAATACGCCACCTCTCAATGGAATCAAAGCAGGCTCCTTCAGCATTCCTTGAAGCCTGTGTTCAGCAACAACCCACTGCTCCAGGGACAGAAAGTCACAGAGGCGGTCCCCTGCTTTCAACAAGCTTACCATCTAGTTTTGAAAGAAAGATGTGCTTTGTCACAATCAAGAGTTGACGGAATTGCAAAACAGATCTGCAAAGTCACCAGAGGCAGTGCATTTGGTGAGGACTCCTGAAATAACCAGCGTAAGCAAATGAGCTAGAGAACCAGTGCTGTCACTGAGTACACTGTGTACAATAATATTTTTAATTATAACAAAGGAGAGAGATGTTTTAAGCCCCCAAGTTTTTTGCACAATTAAAAATTCATATTTGAAGATTGATAAACCTCCCTCTAAAATACATCTTCTCATTCACAATTTATTACCACTTTATGAATAGTGTCCCTTCCCCCATATCTAAATATTGTTAGCTGCTTTTTAAGACTTCTTAAATGCAAAACAAACAAACAAACAAAAAACCCAACACACAAGAGAAACGGAAAGAATTAAAAGACTGGGGTCATTAAGTATTATCATATAAGAGTTTACCATACTGAGTAGTGTAGGATTGCACTTGGCTGTGACAGAGCTACAAGGCCTTATTTTTTTTAGGTGTCACAGCTATCATTATCTGGGATTCATTGGTATTGGCCAAATCTCTCTCAATATAACCTTATTTTTGTTTGGAAAGCTTAGAGGGAAATTACAAAGGAAGACAATCTGCAGACAGTGTTAATTTGACTTCTGTGTTGTGCTGCAGTATGATAGCCTTTATATTTGCCTCGCTTTGACCATCTTTTAAACAACTGTTCTCTGTACATCATTTTACTTTTTAACCCATACTCACAGCTATAGAGAAGCAAAAGTCAAGTATTCTTCAAACACATGGAACATGGCCCATAACCAAGATGAGGCTGGCAGAGAAAGCAGTGACATTCAAAGACAAATGTTACAGGATGCAGAGGGTTCAAAGGTTTTCCCTTGAACTATTTTCACTGGCAAGTATTCTAATAGAGTTATTAAGAATGAGGGGAAAAATCTACTACATCAGTCTGACCAATCTCTAGAGGATGGTTTAAGAGAAGAAATTCAAGAAACAGTGTCAGCTTTCTTCTCATTCCAAAGAAATATTCAGAGCATAGATCATCAATACACTTGCCTGGCTCTCTATGATAAGAGTGATTACTCTAGGATTGAACCTCGCAAAAGAATCGTTATAGCTAATTCTATACAAAAGGGCCCAAAGAATGAGATATGTCTAAAAGAATGTTGGAGACACAGTCCTTAACAGAATAGATATTACATTATAGTTAGACGTAAGACTGACATTTATGCTTACATGAAATTGTTTTCCAAGAAGCTCAAAAAGCTTTGGAAATACCATTAACTCATGATCATGATTTTCCTGTGAAGCTGTGGTATAAGTTACCAGAAGTCTGGGCCTTGAAATAAATTTTACCAAGGCTCCTTCCAGCTTACCCCTACCAGAAACCACCTCATCCTTGCCCAAGGAATTCTCTCATCTTCTCACACACAGGAGCCTCAAACTGCTCAAGCTGCTGTGACGAAGAACTTGGGGATGATGAGTTTCCTTGCCATATAATCTATTAAACTAGCCCAAACTTAACCTTCCCCTGCCTCTTCTAGGGTAAAGAGTAGCTGGAAGTAGATTAAGAAGTCAATCTAAAAGACTTAGAAACCAACCAAACTTCGGAGATAAACATGAAGAATTAAAAACGGGTTCTAACTTGGGTCTCTTAAGCAAATGGATACATGGGGAAAACAGAAGATTCGGGAGTATGAATGGGTAATTAGTTGGTTTAGGACATGCGTTAGGCTTCTCCTAGGCCATCCAAGTAGGATAGGTAGGGAAGGAGTTGAAAATCAGATCTTTAGCTTCAGTGAATGACGTGACTGGAAGTAGAGATTTAGGAGTCTTCAGAGGAAGGCAAGTCATGGGCAAGGACTGGAATGATTTATAGTTCAAATGATGGTGAAAAACTACCAGAAACTTTTGTTTTTCCAAAGAACAATGTTTTCAAAGTTCCATGGCAGGGAGGCATTATGGAGTATTTACAGTGACTTGATACTCAATCATGGTCCCTGGACCAACCACACCTGCACGGCCTGGAAGCTGGTCAGGTTTAGAACCTCCATCCACCTCACATCCGCTGAATCAGAATCTGCATCTTAACAATGGAACTGGGGGGCACGTTAATGTAAGAACTGGTGTAGTGTTCCCAAACTTTGGTCCTTGAAATGTTCGCTAATTTTCAGCGAAGGAGAAAAAGAAAAATACAAACATTTAATGATAAATTTATTCAATTTAGAGAAATGTCCTTTATTCTGGTGTTATATGCTTCCTTTGTTGACACTGTTTACATCCCCTGTCTTTTATGAAATAAAGTAATGGTAATTTAGGTGATTTCCCCAACAGCAAGTTATTTTATACTTTCCTGGCACCAGGTGACTTTGAAGATGCTATTTCCTTTACGTAGAATATCTTCCTGACTCTGCCTTGCCTTATCAAGCCTAAATTTCTCCATGAATCATATTTTGAACACCAATGCCTATGTATCAGTTTCCTACAGCTGCTATAACAAAATACCACAAACTGGATGGCTTAAAAAAGAAATCTACTGTCTCACTGTTCCAGAGGCTAGAAGCCTGAAGTCAAGGTGTGAGCAAGGCCATGCTCTCTCTGAAGGCTCTGGGCAAGGATCTTTCCTTGCCTCTTCCTAGCCTACAGTGGTTGCCAGCCATCCTTGGTTTGTAGATACATCACTCCAATCTCAGCCTCTGTCTTCACATCACAATCTCCCAGCACATGTCTGTGTCCAAATTCCTCTCATCTTCTAAGGATACTACTCACTGAATTATGGCCCACCCTAATCCAATATGACCTCATCTTGACCCGATTAGAAAGACCCTATTTCCAAGTAAGGTCATATTCACAGGTATCTGGGATTAGGACCTGAGCATATCTTTTGGGGGACACAATTCAACCCACAACAGCCTACAGTGATACATTTTTAAAAGAAAATATCCTGATAATTCTCAAAATTCAAGCACACAATAAAAATATTAAGAGTATATTGTGGGGCCAGCCCCACAGCCGAGTGGTTAAGTTTGCAAGCTCTGCTTTGGCAGCCCAGGGTTTCGCCGGTTCTAATCCTGGGCGCAGACATGGCACCACTCATCAGGCCATGCTGAGGTGGTGTCCCACACAGCACAACTAGAAGGACCACAACTACAATATACAACTACGCACTGGGGGGCTCTGGGGAGAAGAAGAAGAAGAAAGAAAAGAAAAAAACACCAGCAACAGATGTTAGCTCAGGTGCCAATCTTTAAAAACAAAAGAAGGGTATATTGTAATAAAATTAGCATAGGACCAACAATTTGTGTTCTTGTTTCATAACCTGTTTTCACTGCAGAAGGCATAAACTACAATGTGATGAGATTTGTCTCAGACTTTTCTTCACTCTCAAACTCCCTCAGCTTTTAAAAAAATTTTTGTTTCAGCATTTTCCACACCACTTACACTTTTTAGCTCCTTTTTGAACAGCATTGCTTAGTACTACCTATTTAATTTGTCAGTTTTGTCTCACAAATCTTGGTATGAGAAATTACTTAAGGCCAATTTGTGATCTCCCAAGTCTCCGATGGCTGGAGCTCCTTGGGAAGTCCCAAGCCACACTAACTGGCCAAAGCTTTAAGAAGGTTGTGAACCTAATAATATCTGAGAAACCATGGTTCACTTTAGGGATATTCAGATTGAGGGTTTCAATCTGAAACCTATGTGTTTAAGATTTCAATTTTGTATTACAACATTATATAAAGTATAGTATTCATGTGGTTAGTGGTTTCCAAGCAGCAAAATGTTGAACACTACTCAGTCTATGGAAGGTGAAATATTGCTTTAATGCGCTAAAAAGCAGGTAGATACAGCTCATTAACAGCACACTGAAGGGGCCAGCCCAGTAGCATAGCAGTTAAGTTTGCATGCTCCACTTCAGCAGCCCGGGGTTTGCTGGTTCGGATCCCTGGCATGGAGCTAGCATAGCTTATTACGCCATGCTGTGGTGGGTGTCCCACATATAAAGTAGAGGGAGATGGTCATGGATGTTAGCTTAGGGCCGGTCTTCCTCAGTAAAAAAAGGGGAAGATGGGTGGGAGATGTTAGCTCAGAGCTAATCTTCCTCAAAAAAACCCAAAGAACAGTACCTTGGAAGTACTCTTCATTTTTCATCATATCCCTGTCAAGCTACAGAGAGCCTCCATTTCCAGAAGAGAACAGGAGCACAGAGTACAAAGGAGTTTAAAGGTTAGGCAAACACTCCTTTCCCAGCTGTGTAAGAGGCAAACGTCTGGAAGGAGGGAAGCTGATTGTTTTACTTTGGGAGAACAATGCTATGCAAATATGGTCAATGATAAGTTAAGGTGACAGCCTAGGACTTGGTTTAGGTGATTTTTATTGTAGGTTGGCACTTTCAGCTGCCACACTTGCTCTTTCTAAAACTAATTTTCTATTAATTTCCTCTATTAGAAGAAAAGATTAAATTCAGTTAGTAAAAAGGAAAAACATTTGGAAGATACCACGAAATAACAGTACTAATGGCCAAGGCCTTATGATCAGAATTTAAACAGTTCATCTGTGATGCTAACACGTTCACGTAACTCTGTCTGAAGTGGGGAAGCCAAAGGTATGCTATATTTTATCAAGTTATCACCTCATAGAATACAGATGAAATGGAAAAGCTCTAGCTCCTGAACTCTTCCAATCCTTTCGTACTAATACATAACCCTCACCTGATTTTCTCATTTGGACTTCCCACCCCTCCCAAGTGCTCCTTATCCAGGTTAAAGAAAAAAAGTGCAGGGAAAGGAGCACTTGAAAAGACAGAAAAGCATAACCAAAAATTGCTCGAGAAACATTTTCTTTATGAAATCTGACTGTAGTTCTCCATAGAGAGAACCAGACCATGTGGATGCAATGTACTGCAGCATTTGCAGCTCTGACAACATTGGTCCCTATGAAACCGGTGACTTCCTGGAGGATTTCCTAAGCCTTCTAGGAACAGATGTTCTGCCCCCAGTGTCACCAAGAACAGGGCATGGACCAGTCACAGGAGTGGCTGAAGGTGAGGCAAATGCACTATGACCCCACCCCTCACAGGAGAGAGGTTCTCTCTGCCTCACCCTCATCCCTCCCCAGGCCTGTGGGGCCTAAACCACATCCCCTTACAGGAACTGCCTGTCCCTCAGGGCCTGGGCACGTGCTGTTCTGGCACGTGTGCCTCCCTGGCGCCCAGTGTGGTGGGGCTTCTTTCTTACGTTCTTTCTTAGACCACATTCCTGCAGAACTCCTGCCTGGGCTTTAACCATTCATTAGTGTTACACCTGGATTAACACGGGAATCCCCACTAGACTGTAAACTCCAGGAGACCAGAGCCGCTGCCTGCGGTGTTCCTGGTGGTGCTGACGGTGCCGCTCACACCAGGCCAGCTCCGTGAGGCCATTCCACACGTATTTGTTGAAGCAAAGGAGCAGCATATGAGGACCAACGGAGACAACACTGATTTGAGCAGAGGTACATACTTTTGAACTTGAGTCTCTCCCTCAGACTGTAAAACTCCAAAGTCTTAATCTGAGAATGTGCGCATCTGAGTGATCGGAGATGGTAAACATCTCCTCGAGCCTGACACAAAGCAGAGATATGCCATAGTGTTTATTTTCACCACGCAGGACTAAAACAAAAACCAAAAACACAGTATATGAACTGGGAAGGTTTTCGTTTATTCAAAGAAATATTTGTTGAGCACCTCCAGGTGTGGGTGCTAAAGAGGGAGCAAAGATGAGGCAGGAAGGGCTCCGCTTCCAAAGTGTCTACGGTCTTAAAAATGACACATTTATAAACAGCCATAAGGGAACCTAGAAGGGGCTAAAAATCCCTGAGAGAGAGGGAGTGAGAGAGAAAGAAGGCCAAAGGTCTCGGGAGGAAGAAATGATTAGCCTATCGATAACTCCTCACTGTAATCCCAGTGCGAAGAAAGGAATTCCACACCAGGAAAGGTCAACCTGGAATATTTGAGGAACACACTGAAGCACAGGCGTCGCCCCAAGTCCTTCACACCCCTCGCTGGGGACAATATCGCAGATGAAACCGAGTCTCCAACTGGCTTCCCACACCCAGAGCTCTCGAAATTAGACTAAAAAAGAAAAACCCTGCGGGTGTAAGTGCGGAGAAAAAGCCAGAGCAAACTTGGAAAGCACATCCCGTAAACAGGCTGCACGCAGCCCGGCCCGCGCCCCGCGCCCTCCCTGGCCCGCGGCCCCTACACTCCGGGACCCCGCGGCCCAGGCCAGGCCCCCGCGCCCCCGGCCAGCATCCGCCCGCTTCGCCTGGCCGGCCTCGTACCGTAGGTCTCGGACATGGCCGTCTGCGACATCTTGGGAGCGGCACCGCCTCTTGCCAGGTCACGGGCTGCAGCTCGGGCCAGGCCTGCAAGAGGGCAGGGCCGGGGTCGTCTGCCGCGTCTCGGTGGGGGACTGCGTGAGGCGGGGGACAGGAGGAGGGAGGGGCCGCGGTGCCCAGGGCACCCGCCGGCCACCCCGCTGCTGCCGCCCTGCCGGACTGCCGGCTCCGCGCAGGCGCACGGCCCTCCGCCCCTCTCCCGCCCGGCCGAGGACCAGGAGGCGGAGGCGGAGCAGGAGGGGCGGAGCGCGGGCCCGCCCGGCCCGTGGGTGCGCGTGCGCACGCAGCCCGCGGAGGGGACCGGCGAGGCTGGCGCGGACGGAGGGGCGGGGCAGACCTAGCCCGGTTGCAGGGGCGGGGAGGAGACGACGGTCTGCAGGCTGGAGGGTGACGGCGGGCGGGGGACAGTCAGGTCCACCTCTTGGGCAGAGGACGGAAAGTGCCTGCCTTGGGGAGGAAGAGGGTCCTTTTGCTAAATTGGCCTGCATCAGTAAGGACTTTGTCGTCATTTGGGGCTCTCAGCCAGGAAAAGACTTCCTTCAAGCTGTTATGCTCAGCCCCGGGAACGTGGTTACTGTGTAACAAGAAGGCAGTAGCCCCACATGTCCAGCTAGAGGCCAGCCGTGTGGGCGGGGAGGCAGGCTTACCTGCCGGGAAACTGAGCTTTTACTTTGAACCTGCCAGGCCCTCTCCCGGTGGGGCTGAGCTTGTGTCTGGGGTAAACCGACGGAAGCTTAAGGTATACCGGGCTGAAGAGTACCAGGAAGACTGTCGACATTGGCCCCTCTGCATCCCGCTTTAGGGGAATGTGGCTTATGGACAGGAAGCATTTCTAAGGTTAGGAGTCGTTGGCTGAGTATTTTGCTTTAAGGAGCAAAACTGAATTCAGAATTCCTTTCTGTTGGAAATGTAGAAATAAGCATTTATTGGGAAGAGAATTTTGGTTGGGAGTTTGCTCCATCTGAGCATGTTCAGGGCTACATCGTATCTCATGAGATCCAACCTTGTTCAAAAGGCATAGTAGAATACTAAAAATATAGCTTGGCTAAGCTCCCAAGTGATTTGGACTGTGGGGAAAATGCCAGTAAATACATTTTTTTCAAGTCCATTTGGCTCTATCCTCCATCAAAATTGGCATCAGACCTTCCCTGAGGCCTTTCCCCCTCTTCCCCAATGACTGTTTGGCTCTACATTTTACTCTTCTCTCTAATCCTAATAGCAAATAGATATCCTTGCTTCTAAATCACAGAGAAGGCCCCGTGCTGAAACATTGTGACAGCTGTAATTTCCTACAATTATTTTGTATACATTTCTTGTTCAGTGGCTCAAATACTCTGTTGCTTTCTTGTGTGGGTTTCTGCATGTTAGGTTTGATTTACGCTTCTCAGTATAGCTGACTTATTCTAATTAAAACTATTTCAGAAGAAAGACAGCGGTCCCATTCTTCAGAGCTAAGTTTTCTTCCTGCCAGAAACTTCCGTGGATAAGAAAGGAATTACTAGTTACAGTGATCACCTGGGTTATTGACTGAAATTGGACCTCGAGATCTCTGAAACCTGGACAGGGTGATAGAAATAAAAATGAAGCTCCTGTGTCAAAGCTGAGAGCAGCTTTCTGTTCTATGGAAAACAAAGACTTCGATAGGCCTTTGGGAAAGACTGTTTGGAAAAACCACCCAAAGAAATCATTTAGTTTGCAAATATGAAGCCAAACATCACAACTGAAAAATGAAACACTCAAGAGCTGAGGTTTGAAGGAGCCAAACCTCCTTGAATATGAAAGGTTCTTTCCATCCAGTAACTTTGGATCTTTGAGAGAAAATAAATTTCTTCTAAATATTCTTGGAGACTGCTTTGATTCTGAAGTACTGTTGATTGTGTGGAAGGGAAACATATTGCAAAATTAATTTGTGTTTTCTCCAGTTATTTTCTCCTTTCCCTTCAGGGGAGGTTTGTGATAGAGTAAAAACCAGGTTTCCAAAAACCTAAGCACGTTAGAGATTGGTCTAAGGGAGATGGAGAGAGAAGGATTTCTTCCAAAACAGATCCCACCTACTCCTCTTCAGGTCAGTGTGTCCTGCAAGTAGCTGGTACTTTCCTTCTTGCTCCTTGGCAATGCCTCACATTTAATGACTAATGGAGCCTCAGGGGGCTGCCAGTTTCATGAGGATTCCTGTTTCCCAGGACTGGCAGAAGACCAGATGGGTGGGGATAGTGATTTCTCTCCAGGGACCAGTGGGGACAGATGGACAATGACTGAAAGGGACTTCTGGACTCCTAAGCACAAGGTCAGACCTAGAATAGTGGCCTGGTCCTCTGGAAGTAAGCCCTAAAAAGGCCTACGAATGAGAATCCAGCATGACTCTGACATTCCAGGGAGCCCTGGCATTGGGAGCAAAGGGACATGGTATCCTTTCAGAGCTAGGCTTGGCTGAGGGCCCTGGTCACAGCCTCTGCAGCATGGTGACATTCTTTGGTAACTGGAGTTGAAGAGCATAAGCCAACTTGTGTCTGAGCGCTTGAGGACTCAGAAATACCTGAGTGTTACTTTGAGAAGGAGCCAAGTTCTGCATAGGCAGGTGGAGGCTGGAAAAGATGATCTCAGTTAAATACCTAGGCTGGTGATGCCTGTGACATATAACTCATGTCTTCAAGTTGGAAGAGACCTCAGAGGTCTCTGGACCAGTTTACCTTCTAGTGCCAAACAACACTGCCTTTGTGATTGGACACCTTTGTTGTTAGGGAGTATTCAGTCAGCATGGGCTAAATTAGCTACAGTAACAAAGACCTCCCAACACACTTATGACTAACAGCAAAGTTCATCTCTCACTCAGACTACCTGCCCCACTCATGCTGGCAGAGAGACTCAGTTCCATGTGGGAATGTGTAGACCCAGGCAGATCGAAGTCTCATCTAAACACATGCTCCCACCATCCCTTGGTCAGGAGAAGGAAATAGCACTGATTGTGCTTTAGCTCATGAAGGTCCCACTGGGAATTAATAAAATCACTTCCATTTACATTTTATGGGCCAAAGCAAGTGACACGGCCACACCTAGTTTCTAAGAGACCAGGGAGTGCAACATTATTATGTTCCAGAAGGAAAGGAGAGGGTGTGTGTGGAAAGGCATTATGACTAAACAGGAGACTTTTACCTGTCCAGAAAGCTGATTCGGCTTTTATTTTAGACAGCTTTATTGAAGTGTGACTGATATAGCTTCACATATTTAAAGTATACGTGTTGATAATTTTTTATCTATGTGTACGCCTGTGCTTGCTGGTACTGGGATGTCACTGCTTCTAGCCCTTTTCAGTGGTCAGAAACATTTTTTATGATTCTGTTTTATCCCCTTTGTTTTTTATTAGGATTAACTTCCTGTGAGGTTATTTTCATGGTTGTTTTAGGGTTTATAGTATAGGTCTTTAACTTATCACAGCCCGCCTTCAAGTGAAAAGTGTTTCCTGTAGAGTCTAGGAACCCTGCAGCAGTTTACCTCCATCCGCCCCCAACTGTGCTGTGGTCTAGGAACCTGCAGCAGTTTACCTCCATCCGCCCCCAACTGTGCTGTGGTCTAGGAACCCTGCAGCAGTTTACCTCCATCCGCCCCCAACTGTGCTGTGGTCTAGGAACCCTGCAGCAGTTTACCTCCATCCGCCCCCAACTGTGCTGTGGTCTAGGAACCCTGCAGCAGTTTACCTCCATCCGCCCCCAACTGTGCTGTGGTCTAGGAACCCTGCAGCAGTTTACCTCCATCTGCCCCCAACTGTGCTGTGGTCTAGGAACCCTGCAGCAGTTTACCTCCATCCGCCCCCAACTGTGCTGTGGTCTAGGAACCCTGCAGCAGTTTACCTCCATCCGCCCCCAACTGTGCTGTGGGTGTCTTGCTTCTACACTTGTTATACGCTCCACATACGTTGCTATTGTTTTGCTTTCAAGCAGTCAATTTTCTCTCTTTTAAAAATTGTGGTAAAACACATAACATAAAATTTACCAACTCAACCATCTTAAAGAGTAGAGTGCAGTGGTGTTACAAAGCTTCATAATGTGCAACTGTCACTACCATCCATTCACAGAACTCTTTTCATCTTGCAAAACTAAAACATCACCCATTAAACACAAACTCCCCATTCTCCCTTCCCCCAAACCCTGGCAACCACTGTTCTACTTTCTGTCACTATAAAGTTTACTGCTCTAGGGGCCTCATGTAAGTGGAATCATTCAGTGTTTGTCCTTTTGTGATGGGCTTATTTCATTTAGTATCATGTCCTCAAGGTTCATCCATGTTGTAGCCTGTGTCAGAATTTCCTTCCTTTTTAAGGCTGAAAAATATTCCACTGTATGTATTCACCGCATTTTCCAGAAAATTCTCTTTTGAATGGATTTAAACAATAAGAATTTTATGTTTGCCTACATAGCTATCATACCTAGGACTCCTCAGGCCCTTGTATGCATTCAGATTTCCACGTGTTGGTGTTTCTTTTTTGCCTGAAGGACTTCCCGTAGCAGATCTTGACGCTCAGGTCTGCTGGTGATGAATTCTTTCAGCTTTCTTATGTCTAAAGAAGTTTTTATTTCGCTTCTGTTTTTGAATGCTATTTTTGCTGAATTTAGATTTCTAAGTTGACAGTTTCTTTTTTCTAGTACAAAGTTTTCTGGCTTGTATTGTTTCTGATAAGAAGTCTACTGCCCTCTCTATCTTCATCTCTTTGTATACTTTGTGTCTTTTATCTCAGCCTGCTTTTAAGAGTTTTTTCTTTGTCACTGGTGTAAGTAGTTTAATTATGATGTGCTATGATATGCTTCAGTGTGGTTTTCTTCATGGCTCTTGTCCTCAAAATTCATTAAAACTCTTTGGTCTGTAAGTTTATAATTTTTATCAGATTTGGAACTTTTTCAGCCATTATTTCTTCAAATACATTTTCTGCCCCTTACTCTCTTCTCCTTTGATAAGTCTGTCACACTTATATCAGCCCACTTGAATTTGTCCCACAGCTAACTGATGTTCTGTTCATTTCTTGTCAGTCTTTTTTTCTTTCTGTGTTTCATTTTGGACAATTTCTACTGCCGTGCCTTTAAGTTCACTAATCTTTTCTGTGATATTTAATCTGATGTTAATCTCATCCAGTATATTTTCCTTTTCAGACATTGTAATTTCATTTTTAGAAGTTCAGTTTGGGTATATCGTCTTCAGTACTTATTCTCAATCTTTCCTCTAGCTTCCTGGACATATACAATATGTTTTAATAATGGTTTCAATGTGATTTTCTATGAATTTTTATCATCTAAGTAATTTCTGAGATGGTGTCTACAATTGGCTTTTCTTCTCATTATGAATGGTATTTTCCTACTTTATATGCCAGGTAATTTTTGCTATTTTATATACATATAAAATATGTACTATTTATTTAATATTTTTATTATTTTATATTTATATATATTTGAAATGTATATTACACATTTTTTTTGAGCTTTGCTCTGGGATGCAGTTAAGTTACTTGGAAAAAGTTTGATGCTTTCAGGTCTTCTTTTTAAGCTTTTTTGATGGGCCCAGAGCAGCATTTTGTCTCATTACTGAGGCCTGTAGAGAAAGAAGAAATATTCCTCTACCCTTCTCAGTTCTCCTGGTGGGTCTAAGAATTAAATAGACATAGATAGAATAACAGGAGAAAATCAAACAAAGTTTAATAACATGTATACATGGGAGAAACCCAAGAAAACTGAGTAACTCACCAAAATGGCTGAAGACACCACCTTAAATACCATCTTTAGCTAAAGACAAAAGAGAGTGTTGGGAGAAGTGGTTTGGGACTTCAAAGGGGAGGAATGCAATTCACATGGAGATGGAAAAGCAAATGTTAATCTCATCCAGTCACAAGGCTTTAAATACCATCTAAAGCTGCTGATTCCTAAATTTCTCTCTTGCCTAGGCTTCCATATACAGTTGCTTACTGGATATCTCGTCTTGAATGCCTGTTAGGCTTCTTAATACTAAAGAATAAAAACCACCCAGGTTTCTCAACCCAACCTGTGCCTTCTGTAATCTTTCCTATCTCAGAAAGTGGCAGTTTGCTCAGGGCAAAACCTTGGAGTCCTCAACTCACCTCTGTCACTCATGCCTACCTTTGATCCATCAGCATGTCCTACTGCCTTCAGGACATCCAGAATCTCGTCACTTTCACCACCTGTGCTGTCCCCCATTGGTCCAAGCCTGCCTTGCCTCTCTCCTGCATTAGGCCTCTAACTGGCCTTCCTGCTTCTATGTATCTCCCTCCAGTCTATTCTCAGCACAGCTGCTAGAGTGATCCTATTAAAGTGTAAATACAGAAAAACAAAAAGAACAATTCTCCTTTAAAGCAGTCAGTGTTGAGTGATAGGGGGAGGAAGTAGAATATAAATCCTATCTTACCACTCTCTGCTCAAAACCCTTAATCTCACCATGGCCTATAAGATCCTCCATGGTCTGCCTCTCCTATGACTCCTTTCCCTCCACCACCCCCTTATTCTCTTGGCTCTGATCACATAGACCTTCTTGTGTGTCTTCAATACACCAAGCAGACTTTGGCCTCAGAGCCTTTGCATATGCTCTTTCTTCTGCCTGGAATGCTCTTATCCCAGATGTCTGCATGGCTTGTGCCCTCACAGCCTTCATATTTTCTGCATATATGCTTCACTTATCAGTGAGGCCTTCCCTTGCAGACATAAAAGAGCAATCCCTCTCCTCCTCAGCACTTTATACACACACTGCTTTGGGTTTCTCCCCTTCTCCACAGCATTTAATGCCACCTAACACATGTATTGTTTATTAGTATATTGTCTGCTCCCCCTCTGGATTGAAAGCTCTGTAGGGGAAGGGGTTGTATCTGTCCTATTCCCTGCTCCAGCCGCATGCCAAAAATAGCATTTGGCACATAGTAAACCCTCCATAATGAAATAGTTGTTGAAAGAGTGAGTGAATGAAATAAAACTCAGCAGCTCTCTATTTAATATGGATTTAATTTAATGTAATGAACTTAATTTTAAACTTGTTGATTTATGGGAAATTTAAAAGTTGATCTTTTAGATGCCACCATGTAATTGTGAAAAGGCTGTAATAAAACCATTTAAAAATATCACCTAATACTACTGTAATTGTCGGGTGCCTAATAAACATGAGGTACAGTGCTAACTGCTTTGCATGTGCTATAAAACCCACTCATCAAGACAAACTTGTGAGGCAGATATTAGCCCGTTTTGGAGATGAGGAAACAAAGGTCCAGAAGGATCGCATATTTTGCCCCAGTTCTCAGGACTAGTACGTATCAATGTTGGGATTTTCCTCTAAAGCCAAACTGAACTAGGGACCTTTCTTTTTCATCTATAATGCGTAAGAAGGAAAAAATACACTATGAAAACACCCGAAACATGGAAGTGTGGCTTCAAAAGGTATCGGACTTTTTTTTTTTAAAGATTTTATTTTTTTTTCCTTTTTCTCCCCAAAGCCTCCCGCCGTTACATAGTTGTATATTCTTCGTTGTGGGTCCACCTAGTTGTGGCATGTGGGACGCTGCCTCAGCGTGGTTTGATGAGCAGTGCCATGTCCGTGCCCAGGATTCGAACCAACGAAACACTGGGCCGCCTGCAGCAGAGCGCGTGAACTTAACCACTCGGCCACGGGGCCAGCCCCAGGCGTCGGACTTTTTAATGTAAGAGAATCTAAGGAAAATAATGTCCTTTTGAGCCAAGTCCTGTTCTGGATGCTTTGTGTAACTTCCCTTGACCCCCGCAACACCTGACAAGGTAGTTCTCCTTATCCTCATCTACAGACGAGGATGGCAGCAAACCCGCGTTCTTTACTGCACTGTGATGCTAAGTAAGTATGGAGACATGAGTGGGAAAGTGTTTATAGAAGCAAAAATTCCTAGACCACTTCTGTACATTAAGCATAAACTCAGACTAACTCCAAGATAGAAAATAAAACTGAAGTTAACATCCAGTTCCCCAATACTAAACTCAAGTCTTTGAACTTGTCCCTAAAAGCATGGAGACTCTTGTTTATCTAGCAGGGATATGTTCACATGCTCAGTGTAACAGTATGCAGTGTTGAGTCAAGACCAGTCTTGTGGATATATTTCTTAGTTCAGTGACATGATGATTCCCCACATCCATCTTTTTTTTTTTTAAATCAATATGAAGATTTGTTATATGATACATGAATATCATACAGACCTCAAGGGCAGAACATATAGTGGGGCTAATAAGTGACTGGAGCAAAAATTAGATGCATATTAATCATGATCACCTTTTTTATTCATGTGCCATATGTCTCTGCTACAGTCTTTAGTCTTCTTTCTTTGTACAGATACAGATACTTTTCTCCCTCTCTCTCATTAAGATTTATTATAGTGAATCTTTATGAATATATTTATGTAATAAAATTGTTATTTTTTGTGTATTTGTAGTTCTATTCCAACTCTTTTATTTATTAATTATAATTTAATTTTTTATTTATGCCTTATTCAAGCACTTTTTTAAATTGCAGTAACAATGGTTTATAACATTATATAAATTTCAGGTTATATCGTTGTATGTTGATTCCTGTGTAGACTACCTCATGTTCACCACATAAAGATGAATTACAATCCATCACCACACACATGTGCTGATTAGGCCTCCTCTCTCCTCCCTTCACCTCTGGTAACCACCAATCCAATCTCTATCTCTATGTGATTGTTTGTGGTTGTTTTTGTCTTCTACTTATGCGTGAGATCATATGGTATTTGACTTTCTCCCTCTGATTTATTTCACTTAGCATAATACCCTCAAGGTCCATCTATGTTGTCACAAATGGCCGGATTTGATAGTTCCTTATGGCTGCATAGTATTCCATTGTGTATATATACCACGTCTTCTTTATCCATTCATCCCTTGATGGGCACCTAGGTTGCTTCCAAGTCTTGGCTATTGTGAATAATGCTGCAATGAACATAGGGGTGCGTGTATCTCTATGCATTCATGTTTTCACGTTCTTTGGAAAAATACCCAGCAGTAGAATAGGTGAACCATATGGTAGTTCTATTCTTAATTTTTTGAGGAATCTCCATACTGTTTTCCATAGTGGCTGCACCAGTTTGCACTTCCACCAGCAGCGTATGAAAGTTCCCTTCTCTTCACATCCTCACCAACACTTGTTTCCTGTCTTGTTAATTATAGTCATTCTAACGGGAGTGAAATGATATCTCATTGTAGTTTTGATTTGCATTTCCCTGATAGTTAATGATGTTGAACATCTTTTCTTGTGCCTTTGGGCCATCTGTATATCTTCTTTGGAGAAATGTCTGTTCAGATCTTTTGCCCATTTTTTAATTGGGTTGTTAGGTTTTTTTGTTGTTGAGATGTATGTGTTCTTTATATAGTTTGGATATTAACCCCTTATCAGATAAATGGTTTGCAAATATCTTCTCCCAATTGTTAGGTTGTCTTTTAGCTTTGTTGATGGTTTCCTTTGCTGTGCAGAAGCTTTTTAGTTTGATGTAGTCCCATTTGTTTATTTTTTCTGTTTTTTCCTTTGTCTGGTCAGACATGGTACTTGAAAATATACTGCTAAGACTGATGTTGAAGAGCATACTGCCTATGTTTCCTTCAAGGAGTTTCATGGTTTCAAGTCTTACATTCAAGTCTTTAATCCGTTTTGAGTTGGTTTTGTGTATGGTGTAAGATAATGGTCTACTTTCATTCTTTTGCATGTGGCTGTCCAGTTTTCCCACCACCATTTATTGAAGAGACTCTCCTTCTCCATTGTATGTTCTTGGCTCTCTTGTCGAAAATTAGCTGTCCATAGATGTGTGGGTTTATTTCTGGGATTCTTGATTCTGTTCCACTGATCTGTGTGTCAGTTTTTGTGCCAGTACCATGCTGTTTTGGTTACTATGGCTTTGTAGTATATTTTGAAATCCAGGTGTGTGATACTTCCAGCTTTGTTCTTTTTTCTCAGGATTCCTTTGGCTATTTGGGGTCTTTGGTTGTTCCATATAAATTTTAGGATTCTTTGTTCTATTTCTGTGAAAAATATTGTTGGAACTTTGATAGGGATTGCATTGAATATGTAGATTGCTTTAGGAAGTATGGACATTTTAATGATGTTAATTATTCCAATCCAAGAGCATGGAATATCTCTCCATTTCTTTGTCTTCTTCAATTTCTTTCAACAATGTTTTATAGTTTTCAGTGTACAGATTTTTCACCTCTTTTGTTAAGTTTATTCCTAGGTGTTTTATTCCTTTGTTGCAATTGTATATGGGATTGTATTCTTAATTTCTATTTCTGCTACTTTGTTGTTAGTGTATAGAAATGCAACTGATTTTCTCATGTTGATTTTGTATCCTGCAAATTAACCATAATCATTTATTGTTTCTAAAAGTTTTTTGGTAGATTCTTTAGGATTTTCTTATATAAAATGATGTCATGTGCAAATAGTGACCGTTTTACTTCTTCCTTTCCAATTTGAATCCCTCTTATTTCTTTTTCTTGCCTGATTGCTCTGACTAGGACTTCCAATACTATGTTAAATAAGAGCGGTGAAAGTTGGCATCCTCATCTAGTTCTTGTTCTAGGAGGGATAGCTTTCAGTTTTTTCTCCAATGAGAAAGATATTAGCTGTAGGTTTATCATATATGGCCTTTATTTTGTTGAGGTGCTTTCCTTCTATATCCATTTTATTGAGAATTTTTATCATAAATGGATGCTGGATCTTATCAAATGCTTTCTCTGCATCTATTGAGATAATCATGTGATTTTTTTTTCATTTTGTTAATGTGATGTATCACGTTAATGGATTTGCAGATGTCTAACCATCCCTGCATCCCTGGAACAAATCCCACTTGATTGTGGTGTATGATCTTTTTAATGTATTGTTGTATTTGATTTGCTAGTATTTTGTTGAGGATTTTTGCATCAATGTTCACCAGTGATATTGGCCTGTAATTTTCTTTTTTGCATGGTCCTTATCTGGTTTTGGTACCAGGGTGATGTTGGTTTTGTAGAATAAGTTACAAAGCTTCTCCTCTTCAATTTTTTGGAAGAGTTTGAGAAGGATAGGTATTAAATCTTCTTTGAATGTTTGGTAGAATTCACCAGGGAAGCTATCTGGTCCTGGACTTTTATTTTTTGAGATTTTTTGATTACTGTTTTGATCTCCTTACTGGTAATTGGTCTATTGAAATTGTCTATCTCTTCTTGATTCAGTTTTGGAAGGTTGTATGATTCTAGGAATTTATCCATTTCTTCTAGATTATCCAATTTGTTGGCGTATAGCTTTTCATAGTATTCTCTTGTAATCTTTCATTTCTGAGATGTCCATTGTAATTTCTCCTCCTTCGTTTCTGATTTTATTTGAGCCTTCTCTCTTTTTTCTTGGTGAGTCTAGCTAGAAGTTTGTCAATTATGCTTATCTTTTCAAAGAACCATCTCTTGGTTTCATTGATTTTTTTCTATTGCTTTTTTTTTTAGTATCTATTTCACTTATTTCTGCTCTGATTTTTATTATGTCCTTCCTTCTACTGATTTTGGGCTTTGTTCATTCTTCTTTTTCCAGTTCCTTTAGATTGTTATTTTATTAGATTAGATTGTTAGATTGTTTATTTGAGTTTTTTCTTGTTTGTTGAGGTAGGCCTCTGTTGCTATAAACTTCCCCCTTAGGACCATTTTTGCTCCATCCCATAAATTTTGGCATATTGTATTTTCATTTTCATTTTCCTCCAAGTATTTTTTTAAATTTCTCCTTTGATTTCTTCATTGACCCAATCATTCTTCAGTAGTGTTTTGTTTAATCCCCACATATTTGTGGCTTTTCCAATTTTGTTCCTGTAGTTGATTTCTAGTTTCATACCTTTGTGGTCAGAAAAGATGCTTGATATTATTTCAATCTTCTTAAATTTATTGAGACTTGTTTTATGGCCTAATATGTGAATCAATCCTGGAGAATTTTCCGTTTACATTTGAAAAGAATGTGTATTCTGTGGTTTTTGGATGGAATGTTCTATATATATCTACTAAGTCTATCTAGTCTAATGTGTCATTTAAGGCCAATATTTCCTTATTGATCTTCTGTTTGGGTAATCTATCCATTAGTGTAAGTGGAGTGTTGCAGCTGAGTGGGGCTGGTGCCAGGCACAGGAACACCTATTGTTTCAGGCTTTGGAAGGTGTGGCTGATCCCCTATGTGGCTGTTTGAGAAGTATAAGTCTTCTGCAGCTGACAAGCCCCACTGCCTGCAGGGCCACACACACCATCAACACAGTCATGCCCTGTGCTTGTGCCTCATCCCCCTGAAGCAGACCCAGTCCCCCCACTTCAGAGGCCTCACACACTCCACCAAAATTCTCCCCACACATTCCACCTACTCTTCATGCACTCCCTGCCCCACAGAGGTGGACCCAGTCACCCGGCTGCAGAGGATCCAGGCACCCAGCCTATGCAGGCCCACAAGTTGCCCAAGAGCTTGCTTTCAGATGGGGCTGGTCCCTAGGGTGAGCTACCTGCCCTGGTTGAGCTGGACTAAATTGGGGCCCTAGTGGGTGGGGCAGACCCTGGGCTAACAGGCCAGAGGAAGAACTCCAATGGTATCTGCCCGCATCTGTGTCAGCACACTTGTGGTAGGTCACAATAATGGCTGCCACCAATGTCTCAGTCTCTGGAAAGTTCTCACCTCTCATCAAGATGCACCCAGACCCTATCAAGTGAGTCTCTTTCCACCAAAAGACTGCACCTTTCTTTCTGATGATTTTAGGTTGCTTTCTGGAATGGGGTGAATTTGTGTGTGGGCCCTTTAAGAGCTGGCTTTTCCCCCCTTATGTCCCACAGCTTTTTCTGGGGATATTCCCCATTGTTGTTAGCAGCCAGCAAAACGAGATATTATGACACTTGTCTTGGTTGTGCTGAGTCCAAAAGATGCTTATAGTGGTAATGTTCCCCTGCTCAGGTCCCCCACTCCTCTAGGGAAGGCTGCTTACCTTAGGATTGCTCCCAGCGGGCCATGAAGCATCATGACTTTTGAAGGTGGCTTTTTTTCTCTTCAGAAAGGAATTTATGCCTCATCTACCTCAGTCAAGACTGCCCCTTGTTGAGAGTGTTCTTTTTATCCAGTTTTCAGTTCTATCTCAGGGGTAATTGTTCCAAGAGTGGTTGTAAATTTGGTGTGTCCATGGGAGGAGGTGAGTTCAGAGTCCACTTATGCTGCCATCTTTATGTAAAGTCTCCCCACCTTCATCTTTTAATTTGAAAGTTACAAGCAAATCTTCCATGAGGGCTAGTGGGAACACTTCTCTGCTTCTGTCTGCATTTAACAGCATTTATACTCAGGGGATATTTGTGAGTCCTTTTAATTTTTGTTCTGTATTCAGATAAAGATGATTTTTTGGTTCCTCTTTTCTTGTAATCATAACTTTACATAGCAAATTAACTATCTGACTAAGGATAATAAAATACTTGTGTTTCCCTCCCATTTTCTGATGAAAGTATCAGGGAATTATCTTTCTTTTATTTTTTTCTATTTCTCTTATGTACTGTGTTTCAAATCAAATAGCCTATTCTTAGCCTGGTTTCTTACTAAAAAGATATTTTGCAAAACAAGTATATATATATTTTTTTCTCTTTGGATTTTCTCCCTGATGACCACCAGACACATTTCACCAAAATTTTCTTTTGTGGGTTGATTTTTTACTTTAATCAGCTTTAGTGAGGTAAATTTACATGCAACAATAGTTACCAATTTTAAGTGTACAACTCAATGAGTTTTGAAAAGTTATCCACAGTCGAGTAACGAACAACCACAACCATCACTATATAGAACTTTTATATCACCCCTCCAAAAGTTCTTTCATGCCCTTTTGCAGTCCTCTATAGGCTGACTTTTAAGAAGTTTCAATAGACGATATTGGCTGCCACATGGGAAAATATATGTCCCATGAGATTGGGGTAGGGATTTTTCCACTGCAAGTAACACCCACCATATCATCCATCTCCAGGCATTCTGAAGTCTGTCCTTCTTCTTTCAAACTCCTTCATGTGTGTTAGCCACCAGCTCATTATGTGAACCGAAACAATAGCCAATACCATTTCCATCCATCAGCTTGGTGAACTGTGCCTTCTAATGGATGACTAATGAGACCTAAGAGAGGCAGATTCCTTGGTTTATTGATGCTCCCTGTGGCTTTACAAGAGAGAGAGATTTAAGTCTGAGTCATGAGAATTTCTCTTTCTTTCCATGAAATCATGTAGACTAGGCTGGCAGATGTGTGATGAAACACTGTGTAGTGTTTGCACCATTTCACCTTTCTCTATTAGTTTGCCAGGGCTGCTGTAACAAAGAACCACAATCTAGGTGTCTTAAACAACAGAAATTTATTGTCTCCCAGTCCTGGAGGCTAGAAGTCCAAGATCAAGGTGTTGGCAGGGTTGATTCCTTCTGTGAAGGAGACTCTGTTCTATGCCTCTTTCCTAGCTTCTGGTGGTTTGCTGGCAATCTTTGGCATCCTTAGATGCATCACACTGATCTCTGTCTTCATCTTCATGTGGGCTTCTCCCTGTGTGTGTGTGTCTGTGTTCAAATTTTCCCTTTTAATAAGGACACCAGTCATATTGGATTAAGGCCCACTCTAATGACTTCATCTTAACTAGTTACATCTGCAACCATCCTATTTCTAAATAAGGTCACTTTAGGAGGCACTGGGGGTTAGAACTTCAACATATGAATGGGGAGGGGAGGACACAGTTCAACCCATAACACTTCACTACCCAAATGCCCCACAAAAATGATAAACACAATATAACAATAATGCTTTGCATTGGTGTAGGCCCTGGCATCTTCTCAGAGGTGAAGTGCAGACTTCTGCAGATTCTCAAACTGTAGACCACATGTGAACACCTGGGGACCTATTAGAAACACAGACTTCTGGATCCCATCTCTAGAGGGTCTGATATACCGCATCTGGGTCAGGGATAAAGAATCCATATTATTTAACTAGCACCTCAGGTGTTTCTAAGGCAGGTGGTCCCCAAATTTGGAGAAATCCTGGTGTGGGCTGAGGAGGGGTTTTATTACTAAAGGACTCAGGCACTAGCTGTATGTGGAACATGGAAGGGAGAGAAGCAGAGACTGAGGAGGACATTAAACATGGTGGGTAGCAGGATCTTTATATCTGAGTAGTGAAGGCATCTTGCTCATAAGTATTTCTCTGGTACCTTACTCACTAGAACTATGGGTGGGTTAGGAATATGCCATGCACTAAATTTTAAGTGAGACGTATTTTTTTGTGGGCCAGTCCCTTGCCCCTCAGGAAACATCTCTCATTCCCCCAGTCAGACAGAGCTTTCTCTCCAGGGAAAGAGTCAACTTTCAGAGGCAAGAGCTGCCTCCAAAGGGAAAGGATGGCTTTGCAATGCCCTCCTCTTCCTGAGGCTCAGCATCCTTCCTTCATGCTCTCACCTTTCTTAGGGAGGATCTTGATTCAAGGATTTTCTCCCCATCCTCTCTGTTGAAATGGCTGATTTCCTTCTTAAAGCACAATCTGTTTGGTCCCTTTCTCTCTTGCCCTCTCCCCACCTCTGTAATTTAGTGGTGGTTCAGTATTAGCTGGGAACAGAGTTTGGTGCTCTCAGACACTAGGATGTAAATTCGCTGAGGACAGAAGCTTTACCTTTCTTGTTCTCCTTTTTTCTCCCCTCTAGTACCTGCCCCAGTGCCAGGCACATTTTAGATGCCCCAAAATAGTTGTGGAATGAATGAATGCTGGTACCACCTGTAAGGAAACAGTAAAGATGACCATGATTAATATGTTGAACCTTTAAACCATCTCAGATGAGTCCACAATCTGCGTGAAGGCTAAGTACCAGAATCCCAACGAACAGGTGACTCACTCACGGGCAAGGGTCAGGGACTGTTTATACCAAGGCTGCTTTCGTGGGTTTTCCTTCCAGCCCCCTTCTTGCTCAGCCTAAGAGTTGCACATTTCATTTGATTCAAGAGGGGCCTTTTCTTACTACTGATCTTAGGGGAACTGGAAATTCTGTTTGTGGGGTTTTGGAACTTCGGGGCTCTTTGGGAACTGATATGCAGTGGGGTTTGGTGCAAGTTTGTGGGACATGTATGAGCAGGAAGGAGTGGTGGAGTGATGGGGCCAATGAGGAAGTCGTGGTCTAATGCAGACTTCCCTTCTGGGGCAGCTTTGCTTAGAGTTGAAAACCGCCTGAGAGAGAGGAGCTTGATCCAGCCTGGGGAGCTGGCCATCCTGCTCTTCAACTTACTTTTGGATGCACGGTTTCACTTGAATCTTGGACCCAGAGGAAGCTCCTGATCCCTCTAATTTAGCTCTCCTGGCATCCCAGGAGAGTGCCCTGTTGTAAAGACTGTGAAGAGCTCCCTATCTCTTCCTGAAGAATTGATCAGCACGGGGCAACTCCGAGTCCACTGCCACACACGTGGGAACAATGAGTTTTAAAGCTGCTCAGAAATATGTAATTGGAAAAATCAGGAAATCCTTGAATCTCTCTCACATATTGAATTTGAAGATCCTAATTTAGGAAATAAAGTTAAGAAACAAATTCATTGAGGAATTTAATAAAACCACAAATATTTTTGTTATTTTCTGGTCAAGTGGTGCCCCCTGGTGGGGGGCCTTGATGTACTCTCCAGGATACTTGTTTCCCAGACTGAGCTCTGACTGTGGCAAATGAAGACGGCATCAATAAGGACCATCCTAAGAATTTCCAGTTTAGGCCCAGTCTGATGATTCTCTATGGATTGTCTACTAGGGAAGAATGTAATTTATGAAAGTGTAGTGGATTAATTTGTGTCCTCCCAAAAGATATGTTGAAGTCCTAATCCCTAGTACCTGTGAATGTGACCCTATTTAAAAATAGAGTCTTTGCAGATGTAATTAAGAAGTAAGTTAAAATTATGTCATTAGGGTGGGCCCTTAATCCAATATGACTGGTGTCATTACAAGAAGAGGAGAGAGACGTACAGAGAGAGAAGTCATGTGAGGAGGGAGGCAGACGTGACAGTGATGCAGCCACAAGCCCAGGAACGTGCCAGATTCCAGCCATACCAGGAGCTGGGAAAGGGACGTGGAACAGACTCTCCCTCAGGGCCTCCAGGAGGAACTAATCTTGCCGACACCTTGGTTTTGGACTTCCAGCCTCCGGAACTGTGAGAGAAGAAACTTCTACTGTTTTAAGCCATTCAGTTTGTGCTGCTTTGTTTTGGCAGCCTCTGCAAACTAATGCAGAAAAAGTCTGGGATTCTGAGTTAGAGTCCCAGCTACCACTTACTACCTATGTGATCTTGGAGAAATCACTGCAACTTCTCTGAGCCTCAATTTCATTAACTACACAATGGAGAAATGCAAAGTAAGTGTCCTCCTACCCCAAGGTTCCAGTGAGGATAAAATGTGATCACATATGTAAACGCATGTTGTTAATTGTAGAGCGCTGTGCAAGTGTTATATTATGACGTAAAGGAAGCTGGCAGGTGGTATAGTGTAGTGACTAAGAGCTAGGCTCTGAAGTCAGTTTGCCTGGGTCAATGTGTGGAAATATCAGCAAGGAGAATATCTTGAAAATTTGAATCTTGAATGAGACAAAGGCAGTGATGTCCAGGAATGGAGTTTTAATGAGTTAACGAGATCAGTCATCTCTTACTCTGTAACAAATTCCCCCAAAACTTAGTGGCTTAAAATAATAAACATTTATTATTTCACACAGTTTCTGTGGGTCAGGAATCTGGAGCAATTTCCCTGGGTGCTTCTGGTTTGGGGTCTCTTGTAAGGTAGCAGTCAAGAAGTTGGCTGGGCTGCATCATCTGAGGTTTAGACCCACTTCCAAGATGGCTCCCTCACACAGCTGTTGGCAAGGGGCCTCAGTTCCTTTCTCTGTGGTCCTCTCCACAGCCTGCTTAAGTGTTTTCATGATGTGGCATCTCCTCATTCCTCCCACCTCCCCCTGCCTCCCTCATTAGGTACTTCTCTTCAGCAGTGGTTCTTGACCTTTATGGGGCCGCAGACTGACTGAGATCTAAAGAGGGCTAGGGACCCTCCCTCCAGTAAAGCACACACATGCATTTACACATAACATCCTAGATAGAATTTCAAGAGGCTCCCAGGTTAAACACCACTGGTCCACAGAGAGCCCTGTAAAACACAAATCTAATTATGTAGCTCCCTGTTTAAAATATTTACATGATCCCCATTGCCCATAGGCTAAAGAAACTCCTTAGCATGTCATAATCTGACCCCAACTTACTTTTAATAACAGCAACAGCATCAACATGACATTGAGTGTCTTTCGTGTAGTAGGCGCTTTTCATACTCTTTCTAATCCTTAGAAGAACCTTCCAAGGGAGTGGGTTTTATTATTCCCATTTTGGAGATGGGAAAATCTCAGCAATGAGATGTAGCTAGTCCAAGGCCCCACCTAGAGTGAATGGCTGTGTTTGGATGGAGCCTGGTTTCTTTTGACCCTAAAGCCAGTGTCCCTCTGTCAGTTTTGCTGCCCCACTCTCTGCCCTGACATGGTTGCTGCTAGACACACTGCACCCTCCTTGCTCTGGGGCTTCAGACTGACTTAAAATTTCCAGCCCTGCTGTGGGTTTCTGCACAGGTAGTTTTCTCTTCCTTAAAATCCTTTCCTCCCTTCTCACTGTCTCCCTTCTCCAATCTTCCTCCCTAATCACTGTGGTCTGGTATCCTGTTTCTTCTTCAAGACTCAGGATGTCACTTCTTCTGTGAAGCTTTCCATGGACTCCCTGGTCACAGCTGGCACCCCACCAGGGTCACAGCCGGATAGCCCTTCATGTATTCCATGACAACCACCAGGTCGTGTCATAATTTCTCATTTACTCAACTATCTGCTACCACTAGACTGAGTTCCTTGAAGGTAGATATCAGGCATGTCTTGCCAATCTTTTTCTCCCTAGCACTTGGCATAGGATGGATGTTCAACGCGTATTTGCTAAGTGAGTGAAGGAATGAATGAATGAATGGCATTTCCTGAAAGAATGCTCAGCCAGCATGTGAATTATCCAGGTTTGAATCACTGTGGCAGGGATTTATGGCAGTCCCTGAGGCTTCAGCATTTTCTAGGACGTCTCTACTAAGCCTAGGGGTGGCAGGGTAATGCCACACCTGAAAATACTCTGCCATTTTCTATTCTTTAACATTTCAGCACCAAAAGGGAAAAGCCACAGAGCTTATTTGTGCCTAGATATAGTAGCTATTTGTCCCATTTTAACAGAAAGGGAAGCTGAATCTCTGAAAATTACAGTGTCTTTACCCAGTGTCCTATCATCTGATGCTCTGTTGAATGGGGACCAGGATCCAGATGCCCTAAGCCGACGTCTTGGGTTTTTTCTCGAAACATATCATGATTTATACAGGAAGAAGTGACAAGCTGCTTTGAGGACTTGTGAAAGGTCCGCCCAGCTTTGAAATCTTCCTGCAAGTTAAGGAGAAAAGCAGATTTCAAGCATACTTCAAGTACTTCTTTTCGTACGGTTCCATTTTAATAAGAAAAAATATAAACATGCACTTGAATACAATGATAAAATGGTGAAAGGATATACATCAAAATGGTAGTAATTGTTATCTCTGCATGGTAAAATTTTGAATTATTTTTTTCTTTTTAATTTATGTTTTCTAGTTTTTCTATGAGGTGTATGAATTAGGTGATTTAAAAAGTCTTCTAGTGGTCAAAAGAATAATGGCCTGTGATAAGATAAGCTCTTACTGTAATTTGTGACTTTTCTTTCTTAACACAGACAAGATCATGCAAGGTTTGCATGTAATGTAGGCAGTGGTTTCTAGAGCAGAAAAAATTCCGGGTGACTTCAGTGGGTACTGTTCCAGCTGGAAGGCGACTCTATCAAGGTTATATTTATAAATGTTCAGTTCAGTGAATTGGTTGACTTGGGTGCTTCTTGTTTAGATCTAGTGTCTTCAAGGAATGTCAGGAAGCCTAGAGGTGGAAGAGGCAGAGTATTTTCTAAATGTTTTACTCAACAACTGAGTGCCCAGCAGTGAGGAAAATCCCTCAGTATTTCCCTTGTTATTAACTTGTTGGTGGATTTTCTTTTAAAGAACTCAAATTGTATTGTGTTGTCCATTAAAAAAGGATCTTTGCTAAAGGAGCGGAAACAAAGGTGGGCTCTTCTGGTTCATTCGCCTCTGTGTTGACAGTGCTAGTTTCAAAGTCATTCATTCATTCATTCATTCATCTGGTTAGGAAATCTTCATTGTATGCCAATTAATTCCAGGTTCTCGCCTGGTTCCTGTTCCTGGGGATGCAGCAGTAGCAAAGCAGAGTTCTTGCCCTCATGAAGCATAGTTGTCTGTGGGAGGGAAGAGAACATGAACAAATAAGTACATATGTAACATGGCAGGAGTGATAGGTACAGTGGAAGGTGATATATACAGATGGCGGTCTGGCATGCTGGGGAGGGGTGGGGGGGGTGCCATTTTATGTAGAGTGGTGGGTTTCTTCTATAAGGAGACATTTGAGCAGAGACCTGAAAGGGGAAGGAAGGAGCACACCCTGTGATATCTGGGAAAGCCCTCCAAGCAGAGATATGAGCAAGGGGAAGACCCTGAGGTGGGAGTGAGCTGAGCGTTTGGGGACAGCAGCAGGAGACCAGGGGACCACAGCATGGCTGAGTGGGCTAAGGGTGAGGGGAGAGCACGGGTCTTGTAGGCCACTGAGTGGGGTTTGCTTTTACCCTGAGTGAGTTACTCACAAGAGGCACTGAGACTGCTAAAGCTGTGCGAGAATAGGCCATGAAGGGCAAGGCCTGGAGGCAGGGGGAACAGGGAGGGGACTGTTGCAACAATCCCCAGAGGAGGCTTGGGTAGGGGCAGTGAAGTAACAAGAAGTACGTAGATTCTGGATATATTTTAAAGGCAGAATCAACTGGATTTGCAGATGGATGAGATGTGGGATGTGAGAGAAAATGCATCTGTGCTTCTGACTTGAGCAATGGGGTAGACAACGGTACTATTATCTGAGGAAGGGAGGACTGCAGGAAGAGCTGGTTGGGGGGGCTCCAGTTATCTACTGCTGAGTAACAAACATCCCAATCTTAGTGGCTTAAAACATCAACAATGATGAGTTCTGCTCACAAATCTGCAATATGGGCAGAGCTCAGTGGGGACTTAGTGGGCACAGGTGGCATTAGTTGGGGCAGCTCAAATGCTGGCTGGAACTACCTGAGGCTCATCATTCACATGCCACAGTTGATGCTGGCTGTCAACTGAGCCATCAGCTGGGACCATCGGCTAGAACTCTTACATCTTGCCTCTCCATGCAGCTGTGGGCTCCTTCACAGCATGGTGGCTGGGCTTCAAGGGTGAGCCTCCCAAAAACCAAGGTGGAAGTGAATGACCTTTTTATGCCCTAGCCTCGTGACTCCCATAGCCTCATTTCTACTGTCCTCTATTGCTTGAGGGAGTCACAAAGTTTGGTCCAGGTTCAAGAGGAGGGGACATGAATGTTGGCACTCAATGGAGGATGTCAATGTCACATTGCAGAAGAGCATACAGGATGGGAGATATTGTGGTATCCATCTTTGGGAAATACAGTCTGCCACAGGAGGGACACAGAAATCAAAATTTGTAAAGTGTGAGTGGGGATGCTGAGTAGGAGGTAGGATGTATGAGTCAAGAGAGGTCAGAGTCAGAGAAACAAATTTTGGAGGCGTTAGTATATAGCTGGTGTTTAAAGCCACCTGGAACGAGTGGAGAGATGGAGAGGAAAAGGTCAGGGGAGGGAGGGTCATTAAGCATTGATCATTTAAGCATTATTAAACATTGCATTATTTACTATTTATTGAGTGATTATATACTTAAAAGCATTGTGGGAGATACTTTGTGGATATCAGGCAGTAATGCTCACTCCTTATATACATATATTTTCAGTTATTTTATTGAGGTCATAATGGTCTATGACATTGTGTAATTTCAGATGTACATTATTATTTATCAGTTTCTGTATAGACTGTGCTCAGGACCAATAGTCTAATTTTTATCTGTCACCATACATATGTGCCCCTTGACCCCTTTCGCCCACCCCCCCAACCCCCTTCCTCCCCTGTTAACCACTGATCTATTCTCTTTTTTTTTTTTTTTTGAGGAAGATTAGCCCTGAGCTAACATCTGCTGCCAATCCTCCTCTTTTTGCTGAGGAAGTCAGGCCCTGAGCTAACATCCATGCCCATCTTCCTCTACTTTATATGTGGGATGCCTGCCACAGCATGGCTTGCCAAATGGCGCCATGTCCACACCCAGGATCCGAAACAGTGAACCCCGGGCTGCCGAAGCAGACTGTGTGAACTTAACTGCTGAGCCACTGGACAGGCCCTGATCTATTCTCTTTATCTATGTTCTTCTTTATCTTCCACATATGAGTGAAATCATGCGGTGTTTGTCTTTCTCTAGCTTATTCTTCTTAACATAATACCCTCAAGGTCCATCCATGTCGTTGCAAATGGGACAATTTTTTCTTTTTTTGGCTGAGTGGCATTCCATTGTATACATATATATATATACCACATCTTTTTTTATCGATCCACCAGTTGATGGGCACTGGGCTGCTTCCATGTCTTGGCGATTGTGAATAATGCTGCGGTGAACAAAGTGGTGCATAAGTCTCTTTGAATTGTTGATTTCAGGTTCTTTGGACAAATACCCAGTAGTAGGGTAGCTGGCTTGTATAGTATTTCTCTTTTTAATTTTTTGAGAAATCTCCATACTGTTTTCCATTGTGCCTGCACCAGTTTGCATTTCCATCAGCAGTGTATGAGGGTTCTCATTTCTCCACATCTTCTCCAACATTTATTTCTTGTCTTGGTAATTATAGCCATTCTAATAGCTGTAAGGTGATATCTCATGGTAGTTTTGATTTGCATTTCCCTTATAATTAGCAATGTTGAACACATTTTCATGTGCCTGTTGGCCATCTGTATATCTTCTTTGGAAAAATGTCTGTTTATATCCTCTCCCCATTTTTTGATTGGGTGGTTTTTTTTTTATTGTTGAGATGTGTGAATTCTTTATATATTTTGGAAATTAACCCCTTGTCAGATATATGATTTGCAAATATTTTCTCCCAGTTGGTGGGCCGCCTTTTCATTTTGTTTTGTGTTTCTCTTTCCTTGCAGAAGCTCTGTAGCAGTCCCATTTGTTTATTTTTTGTTTTGTTTCCCATGACTAAGTAGACACGGTATTTGAAAAGATACTGTGAAGACTGATGTCAAAGAGTGTACTGCCTATATTTTCTTCTAGGAGTTTTATGGTTTCAGGTCTAACCCTCAAGTCTTTAATGCATTTTGAGTTAATTTTTGTGTATGGTGTAAGATAATGGTCTACTTTCATTCTTTTGCATGCGGCTGTCCAGTTTCCCCAACACCATTTATTGAAGAGACTTTCCTTTCTCCATTGCATGTTCTTGAGTCCTTTGTCGAAGATTAGGTGTCCACAGATGTGTGGTTTTATTCCTGGGCTTTCAGTTCTGTTCCATTGATCTGTGTGTCTGTTTTTGTGCAAGTACTGTGTTGTTTTAATTACTATAACTTTGTAGTATATTTTGAAGTCAAGGATTGTGATGCCTCCAGCTTTGTTCTCTTTTCTCAGGATTGCTTTAGCTATTCAAGGTCTTTTCTTGTTCCATATAAATTTTAGGATTCTTTGTTCTGTTTCTCTGAAGAGTGTCATTTGGATTCTGATTGGGATTGCATTGAATCTGTAGATCACTTTAGGTAATATGGACATTTTAGCTATGTTTATTCTTCCAATCCATGTGCATGGAATGTCTTTCCATTTCTTTATGTCATCTTCGATTTCTTTCAATGATATCTTATAGTTTTCAGTGTATAGGTCTTTCACCTCCTTGGTTAGATTTATTCTTAGATATTTTATTGTTTTTCTTGTGACTGTAAATGGGATTGTATTCATGACTTCTCTTTTTGTTAGTTTGTTATTAGTGTATAGAAATGCAAGTGATTTTTGTAAGTTGATTTTGTACCCTGAAACTTTGCTATAGTTGTTGATTTCTTCTCATAGTTTTCTGGTGGATTTTTTAGGGTTTTCTATATATAGGATCACATCATCTGCAGAGAAAAAGAGTTTCATTTTTTCCTTTCCAATTTGGATAATTTTTATCTCTTTTTATTGCCTAATTGCACTGGCCAAAACCTCAGTACTATGTTGAATAGGAGTGGTGAGAGTGGACACTCTAGTCTTGTTCCTGTTCTCAGAGGGATGGCTTTCAGCTTTTCACCCTTGAGTATGATGTTGGCTGTGGGTTTGTCATATATGGCTTTATTATGTTGAGGTACTTTCCTTCTATACCCATTTTATTGAGTGTTTTTTTTTATCAGAAATGGATGTTGGATCTTGTCAAATGCTTTCTCTGGATCTATTGAGATGATCTTGTGTTTTTTATTCCTCATTTTGTTAATGTGGTGTATCACATTGATTGATTTGCAGATGTTGAACCATCCCTGTGTCCCTGGTATAAATCTCACTTGATTTGGTGTATGATCCTTTTAACGTACTGTTGTATTCAGTTTGCAAATATTTTGTTGAGGATTTTTGCATCTATGTTCATCAGCAATATTGGTCTGTAACTTTCCTCATGTTGTCCTTGTCTGGTTTTGGTATCAGGGTATTGTTGGCCTCATAGAATGAGTTAGGAAGTATTCCATCTTCTTCAATTTTTTGGAATAGTTTGAGAAGTATAGGTATTAAATCTTCTTTGAATGTTTGGTAGAATTCTCTAGAGAAGCTGTTTGGTCCTGGACATTTGGCTTTTGGGAGGTTTTTGATTACTGCTTTGATCTCTTTACTTGTGATTGGTCTATTTAGATTCTCTCTTTCTTCTTGATTCAGTTTTGGGAGGTTATATGAGTCTAAGAATTTATCCATTTCTTCTAGGTTATCTAATTTGTGGGCATATAGTTTTTCATACTCTTCTCTTATAATCCTTTGTATTTCTGTGGTATACATTGTAATTTCTTCTCTTTCATTTCTAACTTTATTTGAGCCTTCTCTCTTTTTTTTCTTAGTGAGTCTGGCTAAGAGTTTGTCAATTTTGTTTATCTTCTCAAAGAACCAGCTCTTAGTGTCATTGATTCTTTCTACTGCTTTTTTGGTCTCTATTTCATCTATTTCTGCTCTAATTTTTATTATTTCTCTCCTTTGGCTGCCTTTGGGCTTTGTTTGTTCTTCATTTTCTAGTTATGTTAGGTGTAGTTTAAGATTACTTATTTGAGATTTTTCTTGTTTGTTGAGGTGGACCTGCACTGCTATGAATTTCCCTCTAAGAACCACTTTTGCTGCATTGCATAAGAGTTGGTATGTTGTATTTTCATTTTCGTTTGTATCTAGATATTTTTTAATTTCTCCTTTGATTTCTTCCTTGATCCATTAGTTGTTCAGTAGCATGCTATTTAGTCTTCACATATTTGTCACTTTCCCAGATTTTTCTTGTAGGTGATTTCTAGTTTCACAACATTGTGGTCAGAAAAGATGCTTGATATGACTTCAATTTTCTTACATTTATTGAGGCTTGACTTGTTTCTCAACACATAGTCTATCCCTGAGAAGTTCCATGTGTACTTGAGAAGAATGTCTATTCTTCTATTTTTGGATGGAATGTTCTATACATATCTATTAAGTTCATATGGCCTAATTTTTCACTTAAGGCCACTATTTCCTTGTTGACTTTCTGTCTGGATGATCTATCCATTGACGTAAATGGGATGTTGAGGTCCGCTACTATTGTTGTGTTGCTGTTAATTGCTCCCTTTAGGCCTGTTAATAGTTGCTTTATATACTTCAGTGCTCCTGTGTTCAGTGCATGTATATTCATAGGTGTTATGTCCTCTTGGTAGAATGTCCCTTTTATCATTATATACTGCCCCTCTTTGTCTCTCACTGGCTTTTTTATCTTGATGTCTGCTTTGTCAGATATAAGTATCACAACACCTGCTTTCTTTTGCTTGCCATTTGCTTGAAGTATCATCTTCCATCCCTTAACTCTGAATCTGTGTTTGTCTTTAGAGCTGAGATGTGTTTCCTGGAGACACCATGTTGTTGGGTCTTGTTTTTAATCCATCCAACCACTCTGAGTCTTTTGATTGGAGAATTCGATCCGTTTACATTTAGAGTGATTAGTGATGTACGAGGGCTTAATGCTATCATTTTAGCTCTTGTTTTTTGGTTGTTCTTTATTTCCCTTGTTTCTCTTCTCTCGTGTTTCTGACTGCCATTTCAGTTTGGTGGTTTTCTATGATTTTTTTTCAGTTTTCTCTTTATTTGTGATTTGTGTCCCTGCTCTGATTTTTTGTTTATGGTGACCATGAGGTTTGTATAAAAGATCTCATAGATGAGATAGTCCATTTTCTGATACCCTCTTATTTCCTTAGTCTAAGCAGGTTCCATCACTTTGCTCTTCCCCATCTAAGTTATTGTTGTCACAAATTATTCTGTTTTGTGTTGTGAGTTTGTGATTAAAATGAAGTGTTTATAGTTACTTTTGATGCCTTCCTTATCTTTATCTTTTATGTTATAATTGTGTTTGCTAATCTGTTCTGATAGAGAGCTACAATTTTCTGATTTTGTTTGTCTATTTATCTCCTTGCTCAAGGCTTTGTAAACTTTTGCCTTTTGTTTTTCAGGTATGAGGGAATCCTTGATGATTTCTTGTGTGGGAGGTCTAGTGGCGATGCACTCTCTCAGCTTTTGTTTATCTGGGAAAGTTTTTATTACTTCTTCATATCTGAAGGGTGGTTTTGCTGGATAGAGTATTCTTGGCTGGAAGTTTTTGTCTTTCAGTATTTTGAATATATCATTCCAATCTCTCCTAGCCTGTAAGGTTTCTGCTGGGAAGTCTGCTGAAAACCTGATAAGCATTTCTTTGTAGATTATTCTCTTCTGCCTTGCTGCCCTTAGCATTTTTTCTTTGTCATTGACTTTTGCCAATTTTACTATTATATGCCTTGGAGAAGGTCTTTCTGCATTGATGTAATTAGGAGTTCTATTGGCTTCACATATTTGTAAGTCAAATTCTTTCCCCAAGTTTGGGAAGTTCTCAGCTAGTATTTCTTTGAACAAGCTCTGTGCTCCTTTCTCCATCTCTTCTCCCTCTGCAATACCTATAATCCTTATGTTACATTTCCTGATTGAGATGGATATTTTTCAAAGAATTTCTTCATTTTTCTACACCTTAGATCTATCTCCTCCTCTACTTGAAGTATTTCTTTTTTTTTTTTTTGGATGTACATCATAATATATTTCAAATTCTGTGTAGATTACATCATGTTCACCACTGAAAAACTAATTATAATCCATCCCCTCACATGTGAGCCTAATCACCTCTTTTGCTCTCCCCTCTTCCACTATGGTAACCACCAATCCAATCTCCAATGCTATGTGTTTGTTTGTTGTTGTTTTTATCTTCTACTTATGAGTGAGATCGTATGGTATTTGACTTTCTCCCTCTGATTTATTTCACTCAGCATAATACCCTCAAGCTCCATCCATGTTGTCACAAATGGCTAGATTTCATCATTTCTTCTGGCTGAGTAGTATTCCATTGTGTATAAATACCACATCTTCTTTATCTATTCGTCCCTTGATGGGCACCTAGATTGCTTCCAAGTCTTGACTATTATGTGTAATGCTGCAATGAACATAGTGGTGCAAGTATCTTTATATCTTTACATTTTCAAGTTCTTTGGATAAATACCCAGCAGTGGGATAAGCTGGATCATATGGTAGATCTATTCTTAATTTTTCTGAGGATACTCCATACTGCTTCCCAGAGTGGCTGCACTCCCACCAGCAGTGTACAAGTGTTCCCTTCTCTCCACATCCTCTCCAACATTTGTTGTTTCCTGTCTTGTTAATTATAGTCATTCTGACTGGAGTGAGGTGATACCTCATTGTAGTTTTGATTTGCATTTCCATGATAGCTAACGATATTGAGCATCTTTTCATATGTCTGTTGGCCATCCGTATATCTTTTTTGGAGAAATCTCTGTTCAGATCCTTTGCTAATTTTTTAATTGGATTGTTGGTTTTTTTGTTTTTGAGCTGTATGAGTTCTTTGTATATTTTGGATATAACCCCTTATGTGATATATGGTTTGCAAATATCTTCTCCCAATTGTTAGATTGTCTTTCGTTTTGATGATGGTTTCCTTTGCTGTGCAGAAGCTTTTTAGTTTGATGTAGTCTCATTTGTTTATTTTTTCTTTTGTTTCCCTTGCCCGGTCAGACATGCTACTTGAAAACATGCTGCTAAGACCAATGTCAAAGAGCTTACTGCCTATGTTTTCTTCTAGAAATTTCATGGTTTCGGGTCTTAAATTCAAGTCTTTAATCCATTTTGAGTTTATTTTTGTGTGTGGTGTAAGGTAATGGTCTACTTTCATTCTTTTGCATGTGGCTGTCCAGTTTTCCCACCACCATTTATTGAAGAGACTCTCCTTTCACCATCGTATGCTCTTGGCTCCCTTGTAGAATATTAGCTGTCCATAAATGTGTGGGTTTACTTCTGGGATTCTTGATTCTGTTCCATTGATCTGTGTGTCAGTTTTTGTGCCAGTACCATGCTGTTTTGGTTACTATGGCTTTGTTGTATATTTTGAAATCCGGGAGTGTGATACTTCCAGCTTTGTTCTTTTTTTCTCAGGATTCCTTTGGCTGTTCAGGGTCTTTGGTTGTTCCACATAAATTTTAGGATTCTTTGTTCTAATTTCTGTGAAAAATCTTGTTGGAACTTTGATAGGGGTTGTGTTGAATCTATAGATTGCTTTAGGAAGTATGGACATTTTAATGATGTTAATTATTCCAATCCAAGAGCATGGAATATCTTTCCATTTCTTTGTGTTTTCTTCCATTTCTTTCAACAATGTTTTATAGTTTTCGGTGTGCAGATCTTTCACCTCTTTGGTTAAGTTTATTGCTAGGTATTTTATTCTTTTTGTTGCAATTATAAATGAGATTGTGTTCTTAATTTCTATTTCTGCTACTTTGTTGTTAGTGTATAGAAATGCAACCGATATTTGTATGTTGATTTTGTATCCTTCAACTTGACTATATTCCTTTATTGTTTCTAAAAATTTTTAGTGGATTCTTTAGAGTTTTCTAGATATAGAATCATGTCATCTGCAAGAGTGACAGTTTCACTTGTTTTTTTCCAATGTGGATCCCTTTTATTTATTTTTCTTTCCTGATTGCTCTGGCTAGGACTTCCAATACTCTGTTAAATAACAGTGGTGACAGTGGGCATCCTTGTGTGGTTCCTGTTCTTAGAGGCATAGTTTTCAGTTTTTCTCTGTTGATAATTATATTTGCTGTGGGTTTGTCATATATGGCCTTTATTATGTTGAAGTATTTTCCTTCTATATCTATTTTATTTAGAGTTTTTATCATAAATGGATGCTGTATCTTGTCAAATGCTTTCTCAGCATGCGTTGAGATGATCATGTGATTTTTATTCTTCATTTTGTTAATGTGGTGTATCACGTTGATAGATTTGCAGATGTTGAACCATCCCTGCATTGCTGGAATGAAACCCACTTGATCATGATTTATGATCTTTTTAATGTATTGTTGCATTCGATTTGCTAGTATTTTGTTGAGGATTTTTGCATTGATGTTCATCAGTGATATTGGCCTGTAATTTGCTTTTTTTGTGTTGTCCTTGTCTGGTTTTTGTATCAGAATAATGTTGGCTTCATAGAATGAATTAGGATGCCTCCCCTCCTCTTCAGTTTTTTGGAAGAGTTTGAGAAGGATAAGTATTAAGTCTTCTTTGACTGTCTGGTAGAACTCACCAGGGAAGCCATCTGGTCCTGGACTTTTATTTTTTGGGAGGTTTTTGATTGCTGTTTCAATCTCCTTACTGATGGTTGGTCTATTCAATTTTTCTACTTCTTCTTGGTCAGTTTGGGAAGCTTGTATGTTTCTAAGAATTTATCTATTTCTTCTAGATTATCCAACTTGTTGGTGTATAGCTTTTCATAGTATTCTCTTATTATCTTTTGTATTTCTGAGGTGTCCTTTGTAATCTCTCCTCTTTCATTTCTGATTTTATTTATTTGAGCCGTCTCTCTTTTTTTCTGGATGACTCTAGCTAAGAGTTTGTCAGTTTTGTTTATATTTTCAAAGAACCAGCTCTTGCTTTCATTAATTTTTTATATTGTTTTCTAGTCTATTTCATTTATTTCTGCTCTGACTTTTATTATTTCCTTCCTTCCGCTGATTTTAGGCTTTGTTGTTCTTTTTCCAGTACCTTTAGATGGGCTTTTAGATCGTTTATTTGGGATTTTTCTTCTTTGTTGAGGTAGGCCTGAATTGCTGTAAATTTCCCTCTTAGAAGTGTTTTTGCTGTATCCCACAGATTTTGGCATGTCATATTTTCATTTTCATTTGTCTCCAGGAATTTTTTGATTTCTCCTTTGATTTCTTCATTGACCCAATCATTATTCAGTAGCATTTTGTTTAAGCTCCACATTTTTGTGTCTTTTCTGGTTTTCTTCCTGTAGCTGATTTCTAGTTTCATACCTTTGTGGTCAGAAAAGATGCATGGTATTATTTTGATCTTCTTAAATTTATTGAGACTTGTTTTGTGGCCTAATATGTGATCAATCCTGGAAAATGTTCCATGTGTATTTGAAAAGAATGTGTATTCTGTGTTTTTTGGATGGAATGTTCTGTATATATCTACTAAGTCCATCTGGTCTAGTATGTCCTTTAAGGCCAGTGTTTCTTTATTGATCTTCTGTTTGGATGATCTACCCCTTGGTGTAAGTGGAGTGTTAAAGTCCCCTACTATTATAGTGTTATTGTCTATTTCTCCTTTTATGTCTGTTAATAATTGCTTTATATATTTAGGTGCTCCTATGTTGGGTGCATAGATATTTACAAGTGTTATATTTTCTTGTTGAATTGTTCCCTTTATCATTGTGTAGTGCCCGTCTTTGTCTCTTGTTACAGTTTTTGTTTTAAAGTCTATTTTGCCCCACTTTCTTTTTTTTTGCCATTTGCATGGAATATCTTTTTCCATCCTTTCACTTTCAGTTTGTGAGTGTCTTTAGGTCTGAAGTGTGTCTCTTGTATGCAGCACATACATGGGTCTTGCTTTTTCATCCAAGTGGCCACCCCATGGCCTTTGATTGGAGCATTTAGTCCATTGACATTTAAAGTAGCTATTGATAAGTATGTATTTATTGCCATTTTGTTCCCTTTTTTTCTGGGTGTTTTAGTAGTTCTTCTCTGTTCCTTTCTTTTTCTCTTGCTCTCTTCCCTTGTGTTTTGATGGCTATCTTTAGTAATATGTTTGATTTCTTTTGTCTTACTCTTTTCTTACTTATTATAGGTTTCTGAGGATCCTATTTAATATTTTGTGTATATAACAGTCTATATCGAGTTGATAGACTCTTTAGCTTGACCTCTTTCTAAAAGTTCTACTTTTTCATTCCCCTCCTTCCACATTTTATGTTTTTCAAATCATTTATAGTCTCTTGTTTAATGAGTGTCTATCTATTACCCTCTTATTGAAATAGATGATTTTAGTACATTTGTCTTTTAACCTTCATATTACCTTCACAGGAGTTGATCTGCTACCTTTACTATATTTTTACCTTTACAAGTTTTTTGTTGTTGTTGCTTTGTGTTTTTTTTGATAATTTTTTTAATCTCTATTTGTGGTCATTGCTTTCCTACTTAAATAAGTCCCTTCAGCATTTATTATAGAACTGGTTTCTTGGTGATAAACTCCTTTAATTTTTGCTTGTCTGGGAAGTGCTTCATCTCTCATTCCATTCTGAATGACAGCCTTGATGGATGGAATATTCTTGGCTGTAGGTTTTTTCCTTTTAGCACTTTAGATGTGTTGTGCCATTCTCTGCTCGCCTGTCGAGTCTTGGCTGAGAAGTCCGCTGATAGCCTGATGGACTTCCCTTTGTATGTCACTGTGGCCTTTCTCTTGCTGCTTTTAGGATTCTCTCTTTATCTTTAATTTTGGGCATTTTAATTATAATATGTCTTGGTGTGGGCCTCTTTGGGCTTATTTTGTTTGGAGCTCTCTGTGCTTCCTGAACTTGGACGTCTGTTTCCTTCCTCCGGTTAGGAAAATTTTCATCTATTATTACTTCAAATAAATTTTCTGCCCCTTTGTCTCTCTCTTCTCCTTTTGGGACACCTATAATCTGAATGTTAGCATGCTTGGCATTGTCCTCGAATTCCCTTAGACTGTTCTCATTCTGTCTAATTCTTTTTTCTTTTTTCTGTTCTGCTTGGGTGATTTCCTCTAGTCTTTCATCTACCTCACTGATCCATTCTTTTGCATCCTCTACTCTGCTATTGAGTTCCTCTAGTGAATTTCTCATTTCCCATATTGTATTCTTCATTTCTGATTGGTTTTTTAAATATCCTCCAGTTCTTTGCTGATGAACACACTGTGTTCATCCAGTCTTCTCCCAATATCTGTGAGCATCCTCATGATATTTGGTTTGAACTCTTTGTCAAGTAGGTCACTTGTTTCTGTTTCATTTAGTCCTTTTTCTGGGATTTTGTCCTGTTCCCTTGCTTGGAAACTATTCCTTTGTCTCTTCATTATGCCTCTTTCTCTGTGCTTATTTCTATGTATTAGGTGAGTCATGTCTCCTGATCTTGGAGAAGTGGTCTGATGTATGAGATGTCTTATGAGGCCCAGTAGTGTGCTTCCCTCTTGTCACTAGTCCAGAAGATCCAGGAGTGAACTCTTTGTGGGCTACTTGTGTCCTTCTGCTGTGGCAGGGTTGTTCCCAATGCAGGTACCCAGTGAGTCTAGTCTTTCCTTCCCTGGCCAGCTGTTTATAAATCCAGTTTGGGGAACCTCAGCATAATTGACTACAAAGTCTATCAGCACGCTCCTATTGCAGTTTTCCTCTTAATTGGGTTGGTACTCAGTGTAGCTGGTTGCTAGGCTCAGGGGCTTATTGTTGTGATTGGCCTCAGGCCTAAAAGGCTGTTGTCAGTTCTCTTAGGAGTGCAGCTGTGTGGGGCTGGCCCTACACAGAGAGCACTCAATTGTTTCAGGCTTTGGAAGGTGGGGCTGATCCTTTTTATGGCTATTTGTGAAGCATAGGTCTTCTGCTGCTGATAAGCCTCACCCCCCACAGGACCACACACACCATCAACACAGTCCTGGTCTGTGCAAACTTCTCAACCCCCTGGAGCATACCCCGATGCTGCACTGCAGAGGCCCCCACCTCTCCACCAATGCCCCTCACATTTCACCTAGTCCTCACACAGGCTCTGCCCCACAGAGGCAGACACGCTTGCTTGCCTGTAGAGGATCAAGGCACCCAGTCAATGCAGGCTGAACAGTAGCCTGAGGGCTTGCTGTTATGTGGGGTCAGCCCCTAGGGCAAGTTGCCTGCCCTGGCTGAACTGGATTAAATCTGTGCTCTAGTGGGTGTGGCAGACCCTGGGCTAACAGGCCAAGGGATGAACCTCAATGGCACCCACCATGTCTATGTCAGCACACCTGGACCAGTTCAGAACAATGGCCCTCACCAATGTCTCAGTCTCTAGAGAGGTCCCTCCTCTCACCAAGATGCCCCCAAAGCCCACCAGGTCAGTCTTGTTTCACCAAAGGACTGTCAGCCTTCTCTCTGGTGATTTTAGTTTGCTGCAACATGTGAGTTTGTGCGTGGGCCCTTTAAGACCTGGATCTTTTTGGCTTTTGGCTGATAGCTTTTCTGGGGTATCCTCACTGCAGTGAATAGCCAGCAAAGCCAGACAGTAAGACCCCCTTCTCAGTTGGGCTGAGTCTGAAGGATGCTTATAGCAGTATCAGCCCCTGCTCCGGACCTCACTCCTTCAGGGAGGGCTGTGTACCTTAGGGTGGCTTCTGCCTGGCCAGCTGAGAAGCTCCGCTGCTCCCAAAGGATGGATTTTTCCTCTCCAGCAGGAATTTCTGCCTCTTCTGCCTTAGTCAGGATTGTCCCTTGTTGTGGGGCTTCTTTTTATCCAGTTTTCAGTTTTCTATCCAGGGTAATTTTTACAGAAATAGTTGTATCTGGTTGTGTTCAGGGGAGGAGATGAGTTCAGAGTCTGCTTATGCTGCCATCTTGACAAGATCAGTCCCCTTGAAGCATTTCTATGTTTCTGTCCTCTAAGTTACTAATTCTGTCCTCCATAACATCAGCTCTGTTTTTTTTGATTTCTAGATTGTTTTTTTTCCTATCTCATTCATTGTGTTCTTCATCTCCAGAATGTCTGTTTGATTTTTTTCTGAATTTCAATCTCTTTTGTGATGAATTCCTTCTGCTCATTCATTTAATTCCTGAGATCATTGAACTCTCTTCCTGAGTTTTCTTGTAACTTGTTGAGTTTCTTTATGACAACTATTTTGAATTCTCTGTCATTTAGATTATAAATTTCTGTGACTTCAGGATTGGTTTCTGGAAACTTATCATTTTCCTTCTGCTCTGGAGTGTTAATGAAGTTCTTCATTGTGTTTGATTAAGTGATCCTCTGCCAGTGTGTAGTGGTAGTATTGGGTTGTAGATTCCATCTACTACCACTGGGGGAGGGGCAAGAGCTGTGTTTTCTGAACCCACTGCATCTGTTGAAGGTTGTGCTGATAGGGGTCATCTGTGTTTGTCCACCCACTGCAGCCACTTGGTGGGTCACACATGCCTATGCAGGCCCTCTGGTCTGGATCTGCTGCCTTGCCTGTGGAATGGCCAAGCTAGTGCACTAGGCACAGGGGATGGGTACTTTCTTTCACATGCATGTTGGCTCACTGTGAGCTCACAAGTGGTTCACCCGAGCTGCTGTGCTTGATGGGGGTGCCCACCCAGTGGCTGAGCCACATCACTCAGTGTGGAGCATTCCTGCAGGCCTGGCTGTCACTCCAAAAACAAAAGTCTTTATGCTTAGGCCTGCCTGCTCCCCCACCTTGTCTTACAGTCACGTGTTGGCTGCTGCGTGAGGATCCATGACTTAGATTGCTGCCTCTGGGGGTGGGGAGGAGATCTGCTCATCTCCTTCCACTGCTTCTTGGGGATCCAGTACCTCCACCTTCAGATGTGTGGCTGCATGGATCTGTCAGACATCCCATTGTGCTTTGTAGGGAATCCTCTCTTGGTTAATGAGTGTCCATTTGGTTGCAACTTAGATGGGAGAGACTAAGTGAACAGCTCACTCTGTCATGATGCTGATGTCACTCACTCCTTATATTAAAGTAGAATTCAATTCCATTTCAGACTCTGCACTCTGCATTTTTACCTTCTCCCTGCACTCTTGGTGCAGAGCACATGATTATATCTAACACAGTCTCTTTTGTCCTCAGGAAACTGGCTTCTCTGCTGTGCTTTGGAATGCCTTCAGGCTTTCCCTGCATAAAAATAGCCAAAAGGATTCAGATTTTAATAAAACCTAAAAACTTTCAAAAGGGCAATATTGAGAAAAAAAGAAATGAATTATTCCATTGTTAAGCACCTTCACGTTAGAGTAAGAGAGAACAAGAAATTATGGTGGTTAAAGCATTCCCTAGAGGTTAAAACAAGAAAAAAAGAAAGAAAAGAAATGAGTTAAGAAAGCCACTTTTCATCCCTAACCGATCAGATGAAGCTTAGAACGTAGGCTCTGGTTAAGCATCAGGAGATCCTTATTTTATGATTAGAGTAAATGCCAGACTGTCAGAAAAGGACAAAACATAAGCCTCTCAGCTTGGCACATAAAACCTTTCATCGTCTGGCAGTTTCCTTTCCAACCTCGTCTAAGAGCAACCTCCATTACACTATGCTTACTCCACTCCAAAATCCTCCAACCATGCCATGTCTCTTCACCTGTTTGTGGCTTTGTTCCCCTTTTCTATTCCTGGCAAACTCCTACTCATCCTTCAAAGTCCAGCTTAATTGTCATCTGCTCTACAAAGCAGGTGGTTGTGGTCATCCTTTTCAGTGTTCCTCTGGGCTTTGGTAGCTCTGTAATGTTTAGTACCAGCAGACAGTGCCTTAAGGGCAGAAACCCTGGTGCTTTTTTGGCAGCCCCAGAGCCTGGCAATGCTGGACCCAGAACAGAGAGTCACTACACTGTTTGCTTTTGGAATAGATACACCAAAACTTTAACAATGCTCTTTGGTATAAAACAGCACTTAGTTTCTGCTCCTGTTTCTTCCAGACTTGCCTGAGTGCCTGATCAGGCAGGACTGATTCCTCTGTCTGAAATCTTTTACCTGTAAGGCAGCCCTCAGGCATTGACAGGAGGACCGTGTTATCCCAAAACCCTGGGTTTTATTTCTGTGTACTTCACAGGTAGGGATTAGGGAGCCCTACATACTCACCAATCTCCAGAGTACTTAGGAGGCTGGGTCTTATCTTGAGCTACCATAGCATGTCTGTTGACTTCTGTTCATAGAATCTGAACTCTCAGGAATTGGTGTGTTTAACAAACTATTTTGATTACCTAAATGCACTGGCTACAGAAGCTGGTCCTAATGTAGTTTTATGAAGCTTGAAGAAAAAGGACAGAAGATGTACACTGTAGTAGTTTGTGGAAGCGATACAGCTGTTAGAACAAGTGACCTTGTCTTTAGTAGCGCCATTGTAGCATAAGAGATGATAGCAGAAGGCCCTTCAAGTCCATTGCAGACAGTTACTTCTAGTAACTGTCTTAATATCCTCTGATTGTACACGTGTGGGATGAGCTGTCCCCAGAAGGCTGAAGATTTTGGGGGAAGGGGTAATAGATGTACCAGAGACTTCCCTTTTTATATCTCGCAGTGGGCATCACTACTAGGAAATAAAGGGAAATTCTCCTCCAAGTGGAGCAACAATAAGGGGTTCCCCTCCTCTGCTGTTGTCATAGAAACATCAGTTTTTGAGTTACACAAACTCCTTTACAACAATGCCAGTATTTCTCGTCTCCGACCACATACAGGTGCACAACGTCCTGGCATTGTTACCAGTGCATTCCCTAAGAAGCTTGAAGGAAGTTTAAAGGTGCTTACCACTCTCTCAAGGTTATTTTTCAGAGCTGTATCCGGAAGAGATACTAGCATCAACTGGCCGGAACCAGACTGAGCCCCACCGTGAGGGCAGCGCCTGTGCAAATGACCTGAAGATGACCAGAAAATGCTCTTTGCCTCATCTTAATACTATAATTTCCGCCCCAGGAGGAGTCTAGGGCTTATTAGATAACATGTGATGTATGCAAGAGTACGTTTTTAGACTGTCCTGCGCCAGCTAATATCCGCCTCTACATGTTGTGACAAAACTTCCCTTCTAAATAGTCGTTCCCCATCCAAAATAAAAGGACCTGCTTCCCTTTGTTCAGAGAGCCATGACTTTGGAAATGATTCTGCGTGGTCTCCTATTTGCTGCAAATATACTTTGCTTTGTGTGACAGCTACTTCTGGTGGAGGGTCTGATTTTAACTTACCAGGGAGCAAATTCATTTTGGTTCAATAGCAGCGTGGGTGATGAGTTTACCTTTCACAGTCTAGTTTACCGTTCATTCCAGCCTGCTTATCTCCTGGGCTCTTGGGCAATCTCAAGATTCTCCCTGGAATCCAGTAGCCCTTCTTCTTCTGGTGCATGTGGCTCCCTGGTGGGTAATTATTAATCACCGTAACTGGCAATGCTGAAGCTCCAGTGATGAGCAAAGTGAGCACAGACAGTCCCAGGAATCCAACGTCTAAATGCAGGTGGGGAAGAATCTGGGGGAAGAAGCTGGAGAAAAGGAGTGAAGGAAACACGGTGATGGAGCCAGAACTTGGAACCAGGGAAGTCAGATCCAGTGGGAGAAGGTGGGAACTGAAGTGGGCATCTTGAGGGGCTTCCCAGGATTATTCACCAAGACTTAAGCCTTGTCTTGACGCTCCATCTGGGACTGACAGGGAGGGACAGCCTTGGCTTACAGTGCCAGGGCAGTCATGTGCTGGCTGAATTCCCTGCCAGTGTTCAGCTTCAGTTTCATCTTCATTCACCAGCAGCACCCTGAGCTGAAACAGTGATAGATGTGTAGACTTGAATGGGGCTGGGGAGGGTGTCTCCCATCCAGGAGATGGATGGTGAGTCCACACCCCTGTATGTGAACTAGGGTGCTGTGGTGGGAAGAGAGGGTAACCAGCAGGCTGAATGCTGGATTTTTTTTTGCTAGTTTCCTCCCACTAAGTCCTTGGAAGTGTTTCTGCCTCCAGAATGTGATTGACGTCTGTTCTAGGAGATAAAACATGCTTGCCTTTCTATTGCTGTGGAGCCCTGTTTGAACTAAGGAGCAACCAGCAGTTGAGACTTCCATCCTTAAATCTTGACGATATCTCCATCTTTGGATTGTTGTATGCTCATGACTAGACAAAGGAGGAGGAGACTGGGATTTTCATACGCTAGTCTGTAAATGCCATAAGGGCAGGCCCTGTGCCTAGTTCTCCTTCCTGTATCTCTAGTGGATAGCACAGCGCCAGGTACTGTATGCTCAGTATACATTTGTTGAATGAGTGAATGGACCCCTCCACTCTGCCCTCACCCCCACAGCTTTAAATGTTAGGAGTCTGGCTCCTATTTCCAACAGGTGGGGCTAGTGGTTGCATTGTGAGATGCATTACTCAGGCTACCCCATATCAGATTACTGAGTTTCTTTCTTCCCTTCAGCCTCTTCCCTAAACCCAGGCAAAGATGTTGTGGGTGGGGGTGGGGGTTGGGGGGGGGAGGAAATGAATCTGAAATCAGGCTAAATCAGCATTCATGTTTTTTCCCTTCTTTCCTTTGTATTAGTTATCTAGCTATGAAACAATTTACTCCAAAATGTATCAGTTTGAAACAACAAATATTATCTCTTACAGTTTCCAAGGGTTGGGAATCCAGGAGTGGCTTAACTGGATGGTTCTGGCTCAGGGTCTCTCACAAGGTTAAGATGTTGGCCAGGGCTGCAGTCATCTGACGGCTTGACTGAGGCTGAGAGAGCTGCTTTGAAGAAGTCTCACTCACACAGCTGTTGACTCACCCCGTGGGCCTCTCACTGCCTGAGTGTCTTTACAACATGGCAGCTGACTGTTATCAGAGCAAGTGGTCTGAGAGAGAGACAGAGAGGGAGAGAGAGAAGGATGGAGAGAGGGAGAGAGAGGGAGGGAGGGAGAGAGGAGAACACTACTGTGCCTTTTATGACCTGGTCTCTGAAATCCTACTCTGCCGTTTCTGCCCTATTCTGTTCATCTGAGCCAAGTAAATGCATCCTGCCCATACCCAAGAGGTGGGCAATAAGCTCCACCCCTTGAAGGGAAGAGTCTCAAAGATTTTGTGGAAATGTTTTAAGGCCCCCACAGCCCTCTGTCAAGCGTCTTCCCCCTTCCTGCCATGCTTCTGCATCTCTCCTATTTGCTCTTTTTTCTTATGTCAGCTAATTCTCATAACTCTAAGTCAGCTAATTTTCTCATAAGTTAATTAATCCTAAAGGGGATTGTAAGCTTCCTGAGGATTCTATCAGGCCCAAGAATCCTGGTATCTTTTCCCCCCCTTAACTCAGTGTCTTTCCTGCAGGACTTCTAACTATGTTGATTTAATCAATTCACCCTGAAGAATAGAAGGCTCATCAACTCACTGGGTCCAGGTGTTCTTCACATTTTAAAATGGGACTGAGAGAATCATCACTCTAGAAAGTAACTCTTTAACCTAAATGAGAGACTCTGCTGGTAGAGTTTTATGTGTGGGAGTGCCTGAGTCAGAGCTAAGCTAGTCCCACAAACCACAGGTGATTCTGTAGGGAGGAGGCACCAGTGCAGGAGGAGGAGAGGGACTTAACTGGTCCGCTGGCCAAGGAGTGCTCTCCGTCCTAGTCTGTTTCTTTGTCTCTTTGTCTCAGTCTCTCTGTCCTCACCCCCACTCCTGTGTGTGTCTTTGTGTGTGTGTGTGTCTACATTTTGAAGTCCCCCTTTGCACCGGTGGCATCTCTCCTTAGAAGAGATTTTCTCTCTTTCTTAGAAGCTCTTTTTTCTCTTTCCTCCCTAACTTCATACCCACTCCCACTCCAGATGTTATTATAGTATTAGCAGATGCTGAACAGTTACTTGTGTCATTTAAACAAAATGAAACAAAACCTATGCATAATGTAGCAGTATACTTCAGTCTAAACAAAAGGTATTTCAAACTGGGTATAACAGAAAATGTTTCTTAAATAAAACTTGTTTTCCTGATTCTGAAAGCAATACATATTAATTTCAGAGAATCTGGATTTTATAGAGAAGCACAGAGAAGAAAATTATAGTTATCTGTTGTTCCATGATTAGAGAGAACTGAGGTTAACATTGTGATATCTATCTTTAGTCTTTTACATACATAAACACACACACACGCTATTTGGATATACCCTATGTATTGTTTCATAATTTACTTACTTCTTTAACATTAACATTTTATGGTGAACATTTTACCACACTAATATTTTTCTATTAAAATATCTTAAATTACTACATAGTGTTCTACTGTATGACTATATCAGAATTTATTTAACCTGCTATTATTGGACATTTAAGATACCTCCCATCCCCCATTTTTCTTTGCTATTAGCAACAACACTGTTTTGAACCTTCTGGTACTGAAGTCTTTATCCACATCTCTGGTTATTTCCTTATCATAATTTCTAGGAATAGAATAGCTGGATTAAAGCACATTGTAAGTTCCTGGTACATGGGGCCAAACTAACCTTCAGAATAGTTATGCTAATTTCCACTCCTGTAAGCAATGTATGAGAATGCTGTTTCTCTACACTCTAGACAACATTGGCTATCATCAAATTTTATTTCTGTTACTGATTTTTAGTTTAATTCTATTGTGGTAAGAAAATATACTTTGTATGAATTCAATCCTTTTGAATTTATTGAGATTTGTTTAACAGGCCAGAATGTAGTCTATCTTGGTGAATGTTCCATGCGCACTTGAAAAGAATGTGTATTCTGCTATTGTTGGATGGAGTGTTCTGTAACTGTCAATCAGGTCAAGTTGGTTGGTAGTGTTGTTGAAATCTTCTATGTTTTTGCTGATTTTCTGTCTACTTGTTTTATCAATTATGGAGAGAGAAATGTTTTAATCTCCCGCTATAACTTTACATTTGTCTATTTTTCCTTTCTATCAGCTTTTGCTTCCTGTGTTTTGAAGCTCTGTTATTAGGGGCATGCATATTTGGCCTTGTTATGTCTTCTTGAAGAATTGATCCATTTGTCATAATATAATGGTCATCTTTTATCCCTAATAATATTCTTTGTTCTGAAGTCGACTCTGTCTGCTATAGATAGATCCTCTCCAGCTTTTTAAATGAGTGTTGTCTATATGGCGTATCTTTTCCCAACCTTCTGCTTTTCTTTTCAACGTGTTTATGTCTTTATATTTAAAGTGGTTTCTTATAGACAGTATAGATTGAGACTTGCTTTGTTAAAAAAAATCTATCTGACAATCTCTCTTTTAATTGGAGTGTTTAGACCATTTTTTGGTAATTCTTGATGCAGTTATGTTTAATCTACCATCTTATGTTTTCTTGAAGTTTCTTCTTTCCTTTTTTCTGCCTTCTTCTGGATTAATTGAGTACTTCTTTTACAGTTCTACTTCATCTCTGCTCTTGGCTTATTAGCAACACCTCTTTGTTTTATTCTTGTTCTCTAGCAGTCACTCTAGGTTCTGCAACATACAGCTTTAACTTATCGCAGTCTACCTTCATGTGTAGTGTAAGAACTGTGTGACAAAACACTTCCATTTCCACTTCCCATCCTTTGTGCTGTTGTTGTCATATATTTTACATCTACATATGTTATAAACCTCATAATACTTTGGAGTTTTTTGTGATAGACCAGGGGTTGGCAAGCTTTCTCTGTAAAGAGCCAGACAGTAAATATCTTGGTCTTTGAGGGCTATACAATCTCTATCGCAGCTACTTAACCCTGCCATTGTAGCATAAAAGTAACAGTATATAATAAGGAAATAAATGAGTGTGATTGTGTTCCAATAAAACTTTATTTACAAAAATAGATAATAGGCAGGATTTGACCTATGGGTTATAGTTTGTGACCCCTGCTTTAAATAGTTAAAACTTACACAGTGAGTAATAAGATCTTTTTTTTTTTTAAATATTTACCTGCACATTACTGGGTCTTTTTTTTTTGAGGTCCCAAATTCCATTTGGTATTATTTTCCTTTTGCCTGAAAAAAATATGACATTTCTTGTAGAGCAGGTATGCCAGCAACGCATGATCTCAGCTTTTGCTTGTTTGAAAACTCTTTATTTTGCCTTCATTTTTGAAAGACATTTTTGCTTGGTATAGGATTCTAGGTCAACAGCTTTTTTTCTTTTAGTGCTATAAAGATGTATCTCCATTGTCTTCTGGCTTCCATGGTTTCTGTCAAGAAGTCAGCTATAATTATTATCATTTCTTACTTTATCTAGGTAGTTGTTTTTCCTGGCTGCCTTTATGATTTCTCTCTTTGAGTTTTCAGCAGTTTGACTATGATGTGTCAGGTGTGTTGTGTTTACCCTTGTGTTGATCCTGCTTGGGGTTCTCTGAACTTCTTGGTTCATTAAACCTCTATGGGATGTCTCCACTGTGGCAGGAAGGGACAAAGATGAATAGCCAACAAAGGTTAGTAACACCTGTCCCTCACCCATCTCTCCTTCCTCTCTCTGCCAGCACACAGGAAGAATTTGAAGAATCAGTTGCAACCACTCCACCTACTTGTCTAAGAATACAAACTTTCAGCTTTGGGCCTGGGCCCCTGTGAAGGTCAGGACTACCTGTGGATTTCAGAGTGTCTTTGGCTACAGGTATTGCTTCCCTACCTTCGCTTCCTTCCATCCTCAGACCTTTCCCTGCTTTGGAAGTCCAATGACAGGATGATGGGCTAATTGCTTTGTGGCCCCAGGCCTGGAACTGGGCAGCTCAGGCACTACCTAGGATTTTGAGCTTGGGAGGTTTCTGAACAACAACCTCTTTTTTTCTGTCTTCTGCATTCCAAAGTCCCCCAGATTAAGTTTGGTGGTATTTGACTTGCTGAAAATCATCTAAACTGCAGTTTCTTCATTCCGCTTTCTCTCTGGAGTACAGCTTTTGAAGTGAGAATTAATGGGTGCCTGAGAACAGTTCTGGTGTACACCTGTTGTCTGAGTGTAATTATTAATTGTCCCCCCCATTCACTCACAAAAAAGCTTATTAGATAAAACAGTGTATGGTCATCTGAAATTAAGGGACCTCAAATACAATTTTGTTCTAGCTTCATCTGTTTTCTCTTCTGTTAAATGAGTCTAACAACAATTCTCATAAACATTATGAAGGTAGACGAAAGATGGGAAGAAAGTGCTTTGAACTTGCTAGTCACTCTAGTAATTCATGGTGGGTTATTATTCTTGTTATAAGTTTCATTACACCTGCTGGCTTGCAACAAATGTACTCTGATTTAGGCACCAGCTAAAACTTTAGGTTAGGCTCATAATTTTGTACATCTAATTATACATTCTTACGAATTTATATAGTTTTTGAGATGCTGTCTGTTTTTCTGAAGCTCTTTAATGGTTTTTACCTCCCTTCCACTTGTTTCTCCCTTAAACTCCCCACTCTCCGCACCTCTCTGCATCTCTCCTTGAAGAGCCGTGGCTCCTCTTGTGATACAGGTGTTGGGGGCTGTGCTCTGGCAACAGGATGGGCTCCAGCTGCTCTCCACTATCCAGAGGAGGGGTTGGCAAACTTTGTCTCTAAAGGGCCAGTTAGTAAATGTTTTAGGCTTTGCAGACCATATGGCCTCTATTGCAACCGCTTTCTTCTGCCTTTGTAGCACAAAAGCAGCCGTAGACAATAGTTAACAAATGAGGGTGTCTGTGTGTCAATAAAACTTTATTTACAAAAAGGCGCTTGGGCCATAGTTTGCTGGCCCCCTAGTCTAGAGGACTGTTCCAGGGCCCTGATTTCACCTGGGGTCTCATCTCACTAAGCCATTCTAAACCAGCTGTAGGAGATAAGTTAACACTTAAAAGAGGCCTCTGGGATTCTTTCTTCATGGGCTAAATAATTACTCCTTTCCCTTTTTTTTTTAAAGATTTTATTTTTTCCTTTTTCTCCCCAAAGCCCCCCGGTACATAGTTGTATATTCTTCATTGTGGGTCCTTCTAGTTGTGGCATGTGGGACGCTGCCTCAGCGTGGTTTGAGGAGCAGTGCCATGTCCGCACCCAGGATTCAAACCAACGAAACACTGGCCCGCCTGCAGTGGAGCGTGCGAACTTAACCACTCGGTCACTGGGCCAGCCCCTCCCTTTTTTGATAAATTAGGGTTTTCTTAGGATGATGTTGTGTCAGTATAGGTTTATTCATTATCAAGCAACTAAGGAACTTAAGATCCTAGGTTTGACCAGTCGACTAACAGTCAATGGGGAAAAATAAACTCTAAGCAACTGGTTTACAGGGCTGTACCGAACACTGGCAGTGGGTAGAGAACCCCATTGCACAGACCACTTGTCTCCGATCCTTTTCAATTTTACACTGCTGTCCACCTTTCATTTCCATATTTATCTTCTTTAGGGAAAAAAGAAAAACTTTATTTTCATGTGGGTGGGTGGTCCTGCAGGAGCCACTTAGGGGAGGTGAGAGAGTGGTTTCAGAGAGCCAGTACTTGGAGGGAAGTGTCACAACCCTGCCAGAGTGGTGGGGGCTGGGAGTAGGGGCTGATAGCATAGTTTAGCTCAGGCTGAGCTCCTTCTGCTCCGTTATGGTGCTGACCTCAGGATGGCTTTGCTGGCCAGGGTACAAGGCCCTCCGAGACAACAACTCCGATGGGGTCATGTGGTATCTCTGTTGCATTAAGTGTCTCTGACAAGGTGGTGATTAGGGCAGTGGTTAATGGGCTACCATGTCTACTAGGCTCAGAGGACAAGGTCAGTGAGTGCCATTGATTCCTTCCTAATGCAGCCACGGATCTTCTTCTTTATAGGCTCTGGGTTTCTGTCACAGACCAGTACAGAGGAAATTGGCAGTTCCCAACTGACATGTGTGTTAGGTGCTAAAAGTGAGTAGTAAGTCAGTTATTTGGAGCCTGGAATGTACTCTCACAGAAACAATGCAGTATATTGTGGTGAGGTGGCCGCCAGCTCACATGCACCTTGTTAACTCGCAGAGAACTGATCTATTAATACTGTAAAACCTGCTGTGTGTGTAAGGAGCCTTGGGGAGCCAGCAAACATTGGTGGGATCACATCCCTCTGGCCCCCAAGAGCATCAGAAGCCCCCTCCCTTCGCATCACCCCCACCTCCCACAACTAGCTTTGGCTGCCAAGACCCAGAAGCCCAGGGGTCAGGAGGAGGAAGGGCTGGCTTGGGCCCCAGGGAAGTAGCCGGAGGAGCTGTGTGTGGGCAGAGGTCCTGCCTGGGGAACCAGAGGCTGCATCCAGTTCTCAACTGACTCCTTTATGTTATTAAATATAATAACATTTACTGTTTTTCTTAATCCAGCAGTTATGAGTATTTGTTTTAGAAAACTTGCAAAATATAGATAAGCAGAAGGGAGAAAATTTAAATATCCCATCTTCTCACTAGTTTGGTATATAGACTTCCAGTGTCTTTTTTTCCCCCAGTGTTTTTCTATGCATGTGTATATACACGTCTTTACATATATATTCATACACTTTGCATAATATTTATAACTTGCTCTTCATTTAACAATATATTGTGAACATTTTTCATGTCATTAAATATTTTCCCATGGTATTTCAAAATGGATAGATACACATATACCACAATTTATTTAACCAATCTCCTATTGTTGAACTGTTAGGTTTTTCTACCAAAAGTAACCCTGTGATGAAGCCCTTGGAGTTGTGATTTTGCTTGGATCCACTATTATTTCCTTTGGATAGTTTTAAAAGGGGACAAAGGGTGTGCATGAGTTAAGACATTTAATAACTTACTGCCAACGTGCCTTCTACCCTTGGTGTGTGAGAAGACTGATCTCCACTTTTTCAACAATTGATTTTAGAAAATGTAAAAACTCTTTGCTAAATTGATAAACAAAAATGGTACTGAATTTTGTTGCATTTCTTTTCTTTTAAGCATTGGTGAGCTTGGACATTTTTTTATGTGTATTAGCTCTTTTGTGAATGAACTGCTTACTTCTTTAAGTCCCAACACTAGTGTCCCTGGATCATTACAGTCCTTTGGAAGGGAAGTGAATGGATCCAGGTTTTATTACCCTTTGAAATGTAAACACGAGCAAACCTTCCCAGGGTAATTAATTCTCTGTCTCCACCTCCCAGGTCTTGTGCTCATTCATTCCTTTCACCCAGGCTGCCCTGAGGTACAGAATCACCAGCATATTCCTGTAGTTTTCCTCCCGCCCCAGGGGGACCTAGTATTGTGAGGTACCTCGCCTGTTTGGAACTGTAGGCTTTTCTGTAATAGGAATGGAGAATACAATTGGATCGGTAAAAGAATAGGAAATCATGGATGGCCTTAAAGGCAAGAGATCGGAAATATCCATCCACTGTGAAGAGACATTTGGGTTGTTCGCAGTTTCTAGCTATTATAAACAAACTTGCTATGAATGCTCAGGTATTCGGTAGACACGTGCATTTATTTTGCCTTGGGTGTTTACCTAGGAGTGGAATTATTGGATCAGAGTGTAGGTGTATGTCTAGCTTGAGTAGATAACGTTAAACAAAAATTTTTTCAAGAAAGCTCAATTTACACTCCAACCAAGCAGTATATGAGAGTTCCAGGTGCTTTAAATCTTCAATGAATTTGGCATTTTTAGTCCTCTAATTTTAGTCATTCTGGTAGGTTTCGTATTTCTTTTACTAAGCTAATTTGATGCCACATATAATATTATATTTTTACTTTTCCCCTTTTCATTTAGTTTAATTTTAAAATAGATCTTTTTATCTTTCTACTCTGTAGATATTACATTTTACAGGCACACCCTTCTTTCAAGATTTTATGTAATACTTTCTAAGAAAAAATTCTGGGTTTATTTCCTTTACAATCATTTTCACCCTTTTATGTGCTACGTACAAATAGTTCCTCCTCATGTCTACGTTGCACGTTTCTTTTTGACAGTGTGTTGTTACCACTTCCTATTCAACCTAGGAGATGGTATCCAACACCTCACTCCTAAGTTTTGTCTTATGCTGTTCTATTAAGATGACTTGGTGTAAATATTAAGCTGAAACAAATTCAGCATGGATTCTTCTTAAACCTCTTTTCTTCAGAAGTGAGTTACATGTAAAGATTGACCCTGGCTCATATCCTGGCCACACAACTTACTAGCTGTGTGACCTTGGGTGACTGACTTAACCCTCAGAGTTTCAGGGTCCCCATCTGCAGAGTAGGAATAACAAAATGCGTTTCTCAGGATTGTTGTGGTGATAAATGAGATAGCATATATAAAGTGTCTAATGTGTAACATATGCTTGGTAAGTATTAGTTTCCTTCTGCGCTGAAAGCAAAGACATCAGGTGCCTCTTTATTACTTTTGCCTCGTTAGTTCACAAAACTATTAAAAATGGGCATTACCTTACTTATCTGCTAACTGTACCTAACTGGTTGGCAAGAAGGCCAAACTGCTAAGCATCACTGTGACTTCGTTTTACTATTGGTTTACCCTGTGCCCCAGGTGAATCTAAACATCCTATATGACATTTCTGATCTTGCTCCAGGACAGGAATAATCCAATATAAAACTTTATCTTGTGATGCTCAGAATGTCACCAATCAATATAGTACTCTTGCAGTTGGGATTTTGAGAGCCTTCCACAGATTTATGGTTTGGAATATTGTCTTTTTTTTGCCTCATTTTGTGCACATCCCTTTGGCACTTGACATTTACATCTATCTACTATAGGGGCGGGCTGCTGGCTCCTCAGTTCGGCTAGAACTTTGCCAAGCAGCCTGGAATGGGGGACCACTTTATGTTCTGGAGCCAACTTCATTCCCAATGGCCAGAGATCCAGCTCTTCCTTGAGGTGAAGGTGCTGGTGCCCAGTCCACTTGGCCTCTGAGCATACTTATTGATGCAAACATTTTAAAAATGGATGGCTGAATAACGGGAAATGAAAAATTCAGGATGCTTAAAAATGCTAACAATTGCCAAATTAGAGGCAGCTTGTGCTGTAGTAGGTGACTTGGAAATTGTCAACTCTTCCCTTCTTGTCTTTGCCCCTCTCCCTCCCTGCAATTTGCACACAGAAGCTAAAAGGGACTGGCATCAAGAAGGTACCAGCTTGCTTAGTAAGGAGAAGTCATTGTCCATCGAGGGTTTAAATATAGACTCAGTGGGAAAAATAAACACTTTTCCTCCCAGGGGAAAAAACACTAGTTCCGTTTGGAACAAGGAATGCTAATGGAGAGGAGGATTTACAGAGTACTTTTGGAGATAGTCTAGGAACCTACAGCACTGTGACTGAAGCCTGTTGGATAGTCCCAGGTAGGCACATCCCCTATCCTCTCAGCCCCATTGGAGGGCATTCCTGGGCTTTGCCTTCATGAGTGTCACCTGGGTTTCCAAGTCTGTCCTCTCCCCTGGCTACAGTGCCAGGTCTCTAAATGGCCCCAAGCCAATGCCCCTTGGGAGGCTCATTAAAACATTCCAAAATGAATTAGTCTTCTCACTTCAATTGCCAGCTCCCCTCCTCACTCTTCTTATTTCTGTTGAGGTACCATCATTTTCTTGGGCCATTCTTTCCACACTATTCAAAAAAGGTGTCATTTATTGCTTTAGGTGGAGTGCTTCAGGAACAGTAAATGCACCCCCCCACTATCCATTCCTTTCTTCTTTAATAGTAATAGGGTTTTCATCTGGGCTGCGCAGGATCAAGACTCTATTTCCTAGATTCTTTTGTCCCTGGTGTGGCAACATGCAGTACTAAGTCCTGGCCAAAGGTCTGTGAGCGAAATTATTAGATGCAACTTCTATGTGATATCCTTAAAGGGAAGGTCTGTGATCTCTTTCTACTTTTTCCTCCACCCTGCTGCTTAGACCATGTTGAGGGTGGAGCCAGTCAGTTTGGAGAATACCAACAAGGACGACACCACAGGGATGGCAGAGCAACTGGAAAAGAGGAGCCTGGTCTTAGACACATGAGCTGTCATATTAGCCTTGGGCTTTCACATGCTTGGATGACTATGGGAGAGAGAAATCAATGTCTGCTTTGTTTACATCCTGATTATTTTGGTTCTCCCTTAGAATACTTGAAATTTATCCTAATGAAAACAGCCACCAGAGAGGTCCAGTTTACCCCAAGCTTTGCCTCAGAGCTTAGTCCACTTGCAGGGCAGAATTTGGATGCAACAGTGGGGGCAGTGAGGGAAGTATCCATGAATCATGAAACACAGAGGCTCAAAATCTCCACATCATTTCCACTCCTCCTTCTGTCTTCTACAGCCACCCAGACACTGAATCTTGCCTTGTCTGACGTTGGAGACTTTTTCGTTGACCACTGCTTCCTACGTCCAGTTCCTCAGGGCTGGTCTTGGTGACATTAGAGGCTTCCTAGAAGCTTTCTCTGCCTTCTTCTTTCTTTACTCCTATCTGGTCTATACTCTGATATCAGATTAATTTTGGTAAAATAGCTATTTCAGTATCTTGATTTTTCCCTCATAGATCTCCAAAGACCCTGATAGTATTGGTTACCTCATCTTCTATCTTTCCCTCAAGCAAACTTTCCTTGCCTGCTGGGTTAATCAGATGTCCTCTGGAACCCATTAGTTCCATTTCCACTTCATAGTGCCACTTCTTTCTCCTAGTGTCCCCTGACAGTGGTGCCTCTTCTTTTTCCTTTTCCTTTTCCTGTCCAAAGTCAGCCCATTCACTGCAGTGAGAAGGCCACGCTCAGTCCTGCTCGCTCTGACCTCTGCTTTTTCTAAAGCCCCAGCCACTTGCAATTGGTCATTTAATTATTCTTGGTATGATACGTCTCTTACTAATTCCCATAGCTCATGGACTCATTAGAATTTTGGAGTTGTCAATGATTCAGATGTATTTTTCCCCAGCTGGAATATAAATTCAGATAGTGCTAATCAGACCCCTTTTTTTACAATGGGACCCCCAACTACTGCTTTGATCATATTAGCATAAAACTCGGCATTAAACTCTATGGGGCAAGCAAGTGCTACAGTCCCTAGGACGGAGCTCCTTGTGCAGTGTGCTCACGGGCAGGGTGGGCGCCCACTGTGCCCTGGGAAGAAAGTCACACCCTTGCTTCCTGTTTGGAGTTTTGGAGGAAACAGTGGTGTGACAGCCTCGTGTATGTGAAGTGAGTAGGGGGCGTCTCATCCGTGATGCCAGGCTCCGGAGTTTCTCCCTTCAGTTGAATCAGTGATCACAGTGGATCCCATTTCTGGTCTCCCTGTGTCAGAAACATGAGAAGCAGGATAGCAGAGGCCACGTAGGCAATCTGGTGATTTAGACTGATAAGAGTGGATTTCTTTTTCTAGAAAAGCCTATATAAACTCCAAGACAACCTCTGATTCCAAACATAATGACAGGCATTTAGTGGGAGCATAATATATGCTTACTGGCTCTCTGAAAATTGTGTGGCTCCCCTTAACTTCAGCTGTAGATCACAGCTCTGATCTCAGAGAAGAAATCATCCGCAAGTTTCTCTTTTCCTTGTCACATTGCTTCTGAAAGCCTTTCTCCAATGTCTAGCCAGCCTGGTTTTCATTGCCTGCCTGATTTCTGCTTCTGCCTGCTTTGTTTTTTGTGCTCTTGACTATGGCTACCATATGGAGAGTGAGCTACTGTGGTGCCCTCACAAATAATAAGACCTTCTAGTGTGCTGTGGTTTTTATTTCTTTTCTTTGCAGGAGGCAGTAGACTTCAAAGTTTTGGTCTAGCATTTAAAGGCGGAGTGGAAATAATGAGCACTCAGATGCCTTGGGCACTCAGACAATTCCTCTAGCCTGGCAAGATTTAAGTGGCGGTGTAGAATTTGTTTAAAAAAAGAACTTCCGTATCTTAGTGATTTAGCATTTATTCTGTTGACAGTAGCAGGTGTTTGCTCTGAAGCTTAGTAATAATACGAGGTAAGGATGAGTCATAATGTCAATCATTTTCTTCTAACTTCCATAATATTTTTCAGTTGAGGGAGCTTCTAAGTCAGTGAAAGGAAAATCACGGCTCTGCTGGTCATCTGGGAGCTGCAGGAGCTGGGAGTGTGGTTCGGAGCAGGTCAGGGTGTGGTCCTGTTAGAGCCCACTGCGAGGGCAGCATAGCTGGTGCTCCAGCCTGCAGGGCCCTGGAAGCCCTGATGGGTTGAAGTGCCTGCAGGGCTGTCACCATGATTTAAAGCTTAGAGAACATAAATTAGTAGGAGGTAGGTTGAGGGTGGATGGTGTCATTCTGACCCTGAAAGGCCTCCATCAATCAGTGACAGCAGAGCCCCAGCAAACTCCCTTCCAGCTGGTTTCTGGAGGCCTCCTTCCCACTCTGCTCAGACAAGTGGAAAGAAAGGACTCCTTGAGTGGGCGGGATGTGGCCAAGGTGGCCTGCTGGCTCCTGAGCTTGTAGATCTGAGCAGTTGGGTTTCCGCTGGAGCTGTCTGCTTTGCCTTCTGACACAGAGCCTCAAATTCTTGCTCCAGTGGGGACCCAGGTTCTGTGTTTGGAGGGATCTGACTTTGACAGTGGTGGCGATGAGAGAGTCTTTAATGAAACAAACTGTCGTGTTGGAGGAACACAATGGAGCTCTCTCTGAACAGTGGACAAAAATGGTTTGTTCTTTCCTTCTCCTCTTTGTGCTTTGTTAACAGAAATTCCCTGGCACATCTGTGCCCCAGCATACTGCCAAAAGCTTGGCTGTGTCCTTGCATAATCCTGGGGGACACTGTCAGAAGGTCGGCTGTAAGTCCCTCATCTGAAGGCAAATGAAGGGCTAACACCCTGCCAAGATCCTCAGGGTGTCTAGTTTTAAGGTTTAAACTTGTTCCCTGTGGCCACCCTCTCACCTCCATCCCAGTTCATCAACTCCTCCCTGTAGCTAGGGTAGAAATCTGGGATTCAAAGAGTCTTTAGTGTCCTTCTATAAGACAAGAACATCCCACCGTAACCAGGAGTCACGTGGTTATTTCTCTTTATTCTCTTCAGTTCTGTGCTCCAGCAGGCTTTACATTTTGTGGAAGGGCCAAGGTCAGTTGGGGTAAACTTTACCCCTGAACTCCTTTACTGCTTCTGCTAGGCAAGTAAGCACAGCCTTATCTCTGAGGACGGAACAGAGTGGGGTATGTGACCTCCGAGTGACTCTTAGGATCTGAGGACTCAGGTTCAGAGGTCTCTGTACCTTGGCCAATTGGCTTTCTTCTCTTCCCTGAAGTGCCAAATGCCTTTTCCCAACCATGAGAGGAGACTTATTACAGTGAAGTTGCCCCAAGCCCAAGGTTCCTTAGCCCACCCCTTTGTCTCTGCGGGCTGCTCGCGCACGCATGGAGGGACATGATGTTTTCATGGGGCAGGGGCAGAAAGTCTACTTCTGGGAGGGCTTGTTCCTTTACCTGGAACAAATGGTTCCAAACCATTTTTGTCCACTGTTCAGAGAGAGCTCCATTGTGTTCCTCCAACGCGACAGTTTGTTTCATTAAAGACTCTCTCATCGCCACCACTGTCAAAGTCAGATCCCTCCAAACACAGAACCTGGGTCCCCACTGGAGCAAGAATTTGAGACGGGAACCACCTTCACCCTAAAGCTTTGTTGGTTTTGGTTTCCAGGGGAATCAGAATAAGGAAGGAGCAGTAGACAGACCAAGCAGCTTGTCACTCCTGGAAACACTCAGTGCACACAGATGGGAGGGCAGAATTATTTGTTCCCTCAGCATGTAGTCTGTCTCCCACAGGCCTTTTGCTTACTGTGTCTATCCCAGCTCTGCCACTTTCTGGCTGTGTGGTCTTGGACAATTTACTTTACATCTCTGTATCCCATTTTCCACATCTAATAAATTAATTAATAATAGTATTATCTCATAGGATTGCTGTGAAGATTAAATGAGATAATATAGGTAAAGCTCTTAGAACAGGGCTTATAGTAAGTGCTCAAATATTGTTTTTGTTAACATTTTCTGTATATCTGTGTGTGGTTTTTATTTTTATTTTTTTTGTTTTTAGTCAAGGATCAGATCTCATTTTGTCTTTTCTTTGTGTTTTGAATTCAGACAGTGTGAACTCAATCTGCCTGCCTTTGAGACTTTTCAGTCTGAAAGATGACTTGCATTTTGGGAACAATTCTCTCAGCATTCCTTCAGGAAACCAGCTGCTTGGAACTGTTCCCCTCTCCCTTCTTACGCCTCCCGAATGATATATTCCAAACACAGAACCATCTCTAGTATGGCTGCCGTTTTCTTGTTTCTTTGTGAAGCATCATTGTTATATCCATGTTGCCATCCCAACGTGATTTAATGTGGGCTCAGAAGAGCCAGCAGAGGGAGCCAAGCGGCTGTTTCCAAGCTCTCAGGCCAGGCAAGTGCTTCTCTCTGAGTTCTGACAGTACCTATAGATCTTTCTGTTGGAAAGATAGGAAACTCCCTTGGCAGGGAGATTCTCTGTGTACTTACGCAGATAGACGTTTAGGAGAGAGAAAGCTGTCTATTAGAGCTGCTGAGAGCTTTGCAGTCATACGAAGCTGTGATGAGACTCAGTGGTGCTGCCTTGAGCAACTGGCTTAACCTCCCTTAGGCATGGTTTCTTTGTGTGTAAAAATGGGGATAACCCAATTCACCCTCATGGGGATGTTGAAAGGGTCACTGTGTGGTTAACAGAGATCTCAGCCATGGAGGCATTTAGGAAATGCTGAGTCTTATGACTTGGGGGCCACTGAGGCAATTTCAGGGCACCCCAACAGTTCACACCTGCCTTTTCTCTCTGCTTGCCCATCCACTTCCTTTTCCTCTCCCTGGGGCTCTGCTTTCCCTCCCTCCCCTTCACTGCCTGTATCTGAGGCCTGGGACTGCCTAACCCCACAGGCCAGGATAGCTAGAGGAGGAGATGAGAAACCAGAGAGTTAAGAAGAAGGCCACTGTGAACACTTGCCTGCTTTCCCTTCACTTTTCAGATGCATTATATATACTTCACCTGGGCTCTTGGTCCCTTGGAAGGCAAAGTTAACCACAAGCCTCTCAGCAAACCCACCCCCACTCCACACCGCCAGAGATATGGGATGTCAGCAAGAATAAAACCCCAGAAGAGAGTTCCTTATGGCCTAATGCACAGAGCTGGAAATGCTGTGTGGACATCACCCTGGGTGGTGTCTGTCCTCACCACACCTGGGCAGCCAGGTGGCTGTGAGCAGGGCTGCACTAGGGGCCTGGGTTCCTGGCGGCGATGGGTTGGGGACTGCGGGGTGCAGCCCCAGCTGGGTCAGAGGAGGGTCAGGAGTAGTGTCCAGGCTCAGCTTGACTCAGGGACCTGCTCAGGTCTGGGTTGATGCCACTGGTTTGCTTTGGGCTGGGTCTGGAAGTCTCCATGCCTCCTATCCTCCGGAACTTACAAGAGGCTGGGTCCATCCTGCAACTGGAGGGCTGGTCTTGACATCTTCTGTCCATAGCGGTGTGTTTAGTTTGTTCCCATTGAGACCTTGGGTCTCTTAGTGGAGGCAAAAGGGCCTGTGTGTAGAGTGACCAACTTGTCCTGGTTTAGTCTTGAAAGTCCCAAGTCCCAGGAAACCTCTCGGTCCCAGGGAGGGTTGGCTCCTTCACAGACGTGGCACATAAGGCTTTAATCTCAGGTGAGATCCCTGCCAGAGAGCTGTATGGCTCCAGGCTATGACAGGGGCACCAGGGAACACAATCCTGCTCAAGAAGAAATAACCGTGCCATCTCCTCCCACCACTAGAATTGATGGGGGAGCCAGGCCAATGAATAAGGGAGCCAGGCCAAGCCACTGTCTTCCAGAGTTTAGTAGTGAGAAGGCCAAAGGAGGACTCATGCCAAAAGAGGACACTTGGAATGGCTTCCTGCCTCTGTCCAGAAGCCCCTTCTCCACCGCCCCTGGCCCCCAGGAGTAGGCACTGGAACCTCGGCACCCCCACCTGGGGCAGGCTGCAGCAAGCCCTGCTGGAGAGCAGCTTGTGGACCTTTCCCTCTAATTGGCTGCGTTTTCAGCAGTCACTTCCTCTGCCTGCAGCAGAACTCATAAAAAGCCAGGCTTTCTTCCATACCTTTGAAAGTTCAAAGGAACCCGTATCCTGGGGAGATCTGGCAGCAAAAGCACCTGGATCTGAGGGTACTAAGGACTCTGGGTGCCCCCCTGCCCTGTACTGCTTGTCAGTGTCAGCGTCCCGTGCTCTGGGGAGGGGAGGTCCAGCCCTTCCCAAGACCAGCTCTCTTCTCTTTTATGGGATGGGGCTGTGCCCTTTAACCCTGTGCTGCATCCTGTAGCAGGAACCCTCATGGCCACGGAGGAGGCCATGAAACAGATGTCAAGCCCATCCTAGAGCAAGCGTGTGATGAAGCTAAATTCAACGACGGCGAGGGGCCAGCCCTGCTCTGGTTACACGCTGCCTTTATGGCTCTGCACCAATTGCATTCCTGCTCTTCTCTGGAGACCCTGGCCCCTGGGTTTGATTGGCAGGTGGCACACAGGCAAGCTTATCTGAGCCTGAGGCGCAGATGTGTTCAGGCTGGGAGTAGGGTTTGCAGGGTCATAGGCGCAGCTCTTAGGCATTGATTGGACTTGATTCTTCCCCAGCATCCAAGCTGGTATTGTTGGTGTATAAACATCTTAGCTGCTCCCCTAGACTTCAAACCAATAGAGAATTTCTAGGGGAAACTGAAAGAGCTCTTGCTTTCTATCCCAGTTGGTGGCACTTACAAGGTGTCTAAGGAATGCTTGTTGGAATGGATGAGTAAATTCCACTTACAGAACAGGAAACTGGGATCCGGAAAGGGGACCTGGTTTAGTTACTCGAAGGTGTCTAGACACAGGATAGGGCTAGACTGGAGGGAAAACTCTTTTTAAATACACTTTCCTCCCTGTGGTGACCTTCACTCTCCTCTACTACCCGTCAGACCAAGAGGCAGGTGCTTGTTAAATGGCACGATGTTTATTTACAGTGGAAGGCTGGCCAGCACCTTCTCTATTCCCTGCATCCTACTTTTTTCCCCTCAGCCCTCAGCCTTGATGCCTTAGGGATCAAATCGCCTCAGGGTGGCTCAGTTTGTCAGAGATCCAGAAGGCAGGCCCTCTGGGTTTTCCATTTGTCCAGCGTTTGCCTGAGCCCCTCTGCAGCCGGTGGGCTAGTATGTGGCATCTGTGTTCACATAATTTGTGATATCTTGAGATGGGATGTCTGCCTGTTGCTTCATATCCCCAGCTTCTAGATCATCCAAGATAGAGGTGACGATTAAGCACTCCCTTTTCCCCTAACACACACACACACACACAAACATACATACACATACAAACACACATATACAGAAACTCACACTACACACTCATACAAACATGCACACACACATGCACACAAACACATACATACCCGCTCCCCGCCACTGGTTGAGGAGTTGGGCTGTGAGAGAAGATAGGCACTTTTCATCTGTACTTAATCACAACATGCTGTACAACAATTGTGCTGTAGGATTTTTCAATGTGTGTCATTGAAATTGCTCTAAGTTTTACTGATAACAATAGATTAATGCTATAAAAATAGGTATGCTTTTTATCGTCTGCAGCTTCTGAAACATGGTCATTTGCTTCATGTTTAAAGAATTTGAGACAGCAGTATCCCTGATGGCTTTTTTATGTTATTAGTTTGCTTCTCAAACTCATCTCCTAAATCCTGCCATGGTGAGTGTCACGCCAGCCCCACCCAAGTTATGAATGTCATCGCTGAGCTCTGCATTAGTGAGGTTTGAATTCAGCCTATCTGACCACATTTCTGATTGTGATCTGTTTTGTGCAATGAGTCACCCTGCTGACCAAGCCACCAGCATCTCCCTGCAATGGGGGCTCTGTGTGGGGCCAGCTTGTCCTCCTGACCAGCCTTCACCTTCAGGGGACAACAGTGGCTCTCGCTGTCACAACGTAATGGGAAGAGCTCAGAGGGGAGCCTGCCGGACTGGCTTTGACTTCTAGTTCTGTCACTGCTGAGTGCTGAAGCTTAGCATTGTTGTGGTGTGCTGCCCCTCGGTTCCCCTGGGACTCAGGTGTGTCTTTCAGTCCTCTTGTGAGCTGTAAAAGAGATATTTTAGTAAAACTTCTGAAACTGGTTTTATCATCTTCATTGCGACCCACTAATGAAATAAATTTGGTGAGTTGTGATCAGCATTAAAAAAAAGAAATAAAGTAGAATAAATATTGAGTACAAGATTTCTTTTTGGGCTGATGAAAATCCTAGAATTCTAAAAGTTCCCAAAGTAGATTATGGGGTGTTTGCACAACTCTGGAAATATACTAAAAACCATTGAATCATATGCTTTAAATGGGTGAAATTTTTTTTCATTGTGACTTTTTAAATTATTTTTTTATTTTTAAAAATTTTTAAATTTGAGTTCATAATAGTTTATGTCATTGTGAAATTTCTGTTGTACATTATTTCTTGTCTGTCACCACATAGGTACTCCCCTTCACCCCCTGTGCCCACCTCCCACCCCCTTTCCCCTGGTAGCCACTGAACTGTTTTCTTTGTCCATGTGCTTGTTTATATTCCACATATGAGTGAAATCATCTGATGTTTGTCTTTCTCAGATGGCTGATTTTGCTTGGCATAATTCCCTCCAGGTCCTTCCATGTTGTTGCAAATGGGATGAATTTGTCTTTTTTCTGGCTGAGTAGTATTCCATTGACACATCTTCTTTATCCAGTCGTCAGTTGATGGGCACTTGGGTAGTTTCCATGTCTTGGCTAATGTGAATAGTGCTGCAATGAACATAGGGGTGCATATGTTTCTTTGGACTGTTCATTTCAAATTGTTTGGGTAGATACCCAGTAGTGGGATAGCTGGGTCATATGGTATTTCTATTTTCAGTTTTTTGAGGAATCTCCATATTGTTTTCCATAGTGGCTGTGCCAGTTTGCATTCCCACCAGCAGTGTATGAGGATTCCCTTTTCTCCACACCCTCTCCAACATTTATTGTTTTTAGTCTTAGTTATTATAACCATTTTAACAGGCATAAGGTGGTATCTTAGCGTAGTTTTGATTTGCATTTCCCTGATGATTAGTAATGTTGAACATCTTTTCATGTGTTTATAGGCCATCTGTGTATCTTTGGAAAAATGTCTGTTCATGTCCTTTGCTCATTTTTTGATTGGGCTATTTGTTTTTCTGATGTTCAGTTGTGTGAGTTCCTTATATACTATGGAGATTAACCTTAAATGGGTGAATTTTGTGGTATGTAAATCATATCTCAATAAAACTACATATAAAAAAAGATTAGCGAGCCCTAAAAAAATCCACCAAGCTGTCCATTTGAGATTTGTGCAGTTTATTATGGTATGTTAGACCTCAATTAAAAGTTAAATATATAAAAATAGGATAGAAAATATCAGAATACCTCAAATGTAGTAAGGGCAAGCATTGTTTTTATGACGTATACATGTAAATGTGTCTCTGTGTGTGTGTGTGTGTGCTGGGCTACAATAAAATGCATTTCTAACTCTGGGTTGTTGCATAAAATGTAAAGTCATTGGCCTACATCTGCCCAGTCAGAGTAGGCATTTAATAATGGTTATTTATACCCTTCCTTCTTTTCTTTTCTAGAAACACAGATCATGCTCATTTGTCATTGCCCTTAGAGTGCTGGCGTGTCTCTGACACTGAGAGCAGACGTCCAGACTAGCTATAGAGGCCCCCATCCTTCCCCCTTCCACGTGCATATGCACACACACATACACACACAAGTAAGTCAAGCTCTCTTTTCCAGTTAAATAAACATCACACCCTCCAAAGGAAGAACAAACAGCTGGCTTATCCCCAAAGAAAATATGCCTCCGGGCTTCTGGTTTTGGAGGTTTTGTAATGTTTATTTTTCAGCATTCTCTACTTGGCTACTTCCGCCTTTCCTTTGGTTTTAAATACCACAGTTTAAGTTAGCTGCCGTGTTCCGTGACCCTGGGTGGTGGATTGTCTTCATGGACGTGGGGCTCCCCAGCCCCTTCCTCTTCTAGAAGTGGAGAGCCGGTGAAGCTTGTATCCAGGACCTGAAAATACAGAAGCATGGCTGTTGTGTGGTGAATGGATGGCAGGGGTCTCAGCTACTGCCACCACCAGGACGGATGTGGATCGTTGCTCAATCGAGGTACATAGATTAAGCCATCAAGTGCCCTTGACCTGCTGAAGAGGATCAAGGTGAAAACAGCCTTGTGATGACTCTGTGTCACCAGGGATGAGAAGAGTTGTTTTATGTTGCTTTCTGACGATTCTGTTTCCCTTTGGTTGTTTGCCCTCAGGACACCTTTCATGACTACAGGAGGGGGCTGGTGGGGATGTGTTGGATGGAAAGACCAAGTTGGGAATGACAGGTGTGGCAGCTGTCTCCTCACTGAAGTCTGGAAAATCAGGGAATGTTGAAGAATTATTAGAATTTACTCTGGTTTTGTAAGTTGTGTGTTCAAATTTCATTTCATATTATAGAGTAAAACAACTACTAATTTGTGGTGACATTGCAACTGATTTGGGGTAGAGGATTGGGCTCTGATTGTAACTAGCTACCCTGGGAGGGCCGTGTCAACTCTTTTAGGCCCCTGGGGGTCCCTAAGTGCCCAGAGCAAGGGTGGACATTTTTATTTATTATTTTACATATTTATTGTTTTTATATTCTTTTCTTCTTCTTCTTCTTTTTTTTTAATCAAGTAGGTGGTCCATGGTGGATGGTACATGGTGGCGGTTAATCCCAGACCTGAGAGTCCCCTGCCTGGCGAGAGTCCGGCTCTGCCTCTTACCTGCAGCACGAGCTTTGTGTCTCAGTTGCTGCATCTGCAAAATAATAGCAACTCACTCATGGGATTTTGTTTTTATTGTGGTAAAATATACATGTGATAAATTTACTGTCTTACCCTCTTTTAAGTGTATTGCTTAATGGTATTAAACACATTTATAATGTTGTGCTACTGTCACCACTGCCCATCTCCAGAACTCTTTTCACCTTGTAAAACTGAAACTCTGTACCCATTAAACAATTCCCCCTTCTCCCCTCTCCCCAGCCCCTGGCAACCATGATTCTACTTTCTGTCTCTGTTAATTTGACTACTCTGGGTACCTCATATAAGTGTAATCATACAGTATTTGTCTTTCTATGACTGGCTAATTTCACTCAGCATAATGTCTTCAAGGTTCAGCCATGGTGTAGCATGTGTCAGAATTTCCTTCCTTTTTAGGGATGAATAATATTCCTTTGTATGTGTAGCCCACATTTTGTTTATCCATGCATCTGTTGTTGGACGCTTGGGTTGTTTCCACATTTTGGCTAGTGTGAATGATGCTGCTGTGAACACGAGTGTATAAACATCTGATCAAATTGCTGCTTTCATTTCTTTTGGGTGTGTACTCAGGAGTGGAATTCCTAGGTCATATGGTAATTTCTTTTTTAATTTTCTGAGAAACTATTATACTGTTGTCCATAGTGACTGCACCATTTTACGTTCTCACCAGCAGTGTACAAGGGTTCCAGTTTCTCTACATCTTTGCCAATACTTGTTATATTCTGAGGTTTTTTTTTATTATAGTTCTCCAGGTTTTATTTGAAGGTTAGATGAGAGAATATATGAAAAGCACTTAGCATAGAGCCTGGCTCCATAAATGGTAGCTGCTTTTGATATTTCAGATTGTGCTTCTCATTTTATAGAAGTTAAGTAAGTGATAACTTCCTCAGAAGCCACCCAAATGCCTAGTTGTCACCTCGTAGATCACTGGTCCCTGAACTCCAAGGGTGTGCAATTGGACCGGAATGGAGTTCAGTTCTACTTTGGAAAGGCCCTGCAATGGCTTAGGGTCATGTCAAGTTTTGTGATTTATTTCTATTTTTATGTTTTGGTGAGGAAGATTGGCCCTCAGCTAACATTTGTGCCAATCTTCCTCTATTCTGTATGTGGGATGCTACCACAGCTTGGCTTGATGCATGGTGTATGTCTGTGCCCGGGATCTGAACCTGTGACTTATGGGGTGCTGAAGTAGAGCATGCTGAACTTAAGCACTATGCCACCACACTGGCCCAAGCTTTGTGATATTTGAGGGGAGTGGTGTGGCTTTTAGGGCACCCCAGAAAGGAAGGTCCTTTCAACATAACCTGTCAGAGTCTTTTTCTTGCCTGGGTTCCCACTCCCTCACTGGTTTTATTACCTGGCTTGTAAACATAAGCACTCTATATCAAGAGGAACAATGAGAATATCTTGCTTATATTCCATAAACTCTTCTAAGAAAAGGTATGGAGATTAAACACAAGATGTATCTTTGAATTATTATGGAAATGTTGGAAAAAACAACTTTATTCACACAATCAATTTATTTAGTAAGAGAATATTTGAAATGGAATAACTTGCAAGATGAAAAATGGTCTTTATTTTCTTGAATGAGGCTGCATATTGGAGAAAAGAACAAGATGAACATGATTTTAGATAGGAAGACAGCTGACCAAATGGTAATCATTCCCTGACTGTAACATTCTGGAAGAGGCTGTGAGAAGCAGGACCAACAAGTGCTGTGTGCACGCTATTTCTCAGCCAGGCGCTGGCTGAGTTCTACTCTGTCCTCTGCTCCTTCAGCCAAAAGCTGTGCATTTTAGCTGTAGATTTCTGTACCACATTGACTGTGAGGGTTTATACTGTGTCTGGTAAAGAGAAAGCCAGAGAAGTGATTTTTGGATTAGAAACGAAAGAATCCAGTAATGTTAAAAAAAAAAAAAAGGAAAAGGATAAAAACTTCCTTCAGTCTGGAATTTTGCTCAAAAGATTCAGAACAAGTTTTTAATAGTCATGCTTCCATCGGCTTGATAGTTCCTCGCCCCCCTGTTTGAAAACAAACTGAAATGTCAGAGTAATCGTTTTTATTTAAATTTTGATTGTCTTTAAAAGAACTAATTGGAGGACACTACAGCTACAGCTATCTATGTCTATGCATCTATTGCACACACATACATATATCATGTACATACACACACGTATCTTATCTGTGTATACAGGAATTGATACCAGTTTTATAGGGTGGTAGCTGATAAAATCTAGGTGGCCTTTTTTAAGAAAAAAATATAAAGAATCTTACTTTACAAAAATTTCCAGAAGCATGACTGTGTTAATGCATTGCTCCAGCGCCTCCCAGGTTCTCGCCCGAAGCCTGAGCTTCGTTGCCTCCCTAGCAATCTGTGTCCGGGCATATGTAAGGTCTCCCCCATTTAGAGGCTCCTGAGGGGTGCTCTTTATTACCTACTTTGCTCCATTGTGCTTGAGTTTGAATGAAATGAGACACTGTAATGGTAACTAGCAACTAGATATGAATAATCGCTCCACATCCATGGACCCTCCCCATCTTTACTGCCTACTCCAAGGCCAGGAAAAGCATTTTTTTAGAGGTGAATCCAGGTGCTTTGGTCTTGAAGAAGAAAGATGAGAAAAACAGCAACAGTGGCAGGAGTGGGAGGGAAGAGAAAAAAAGAGAGAGGGGGTTGCGGGTTGGGTGGGGGTGGCAGAGTGGTGATGGCTGCAGAGTATTCTTCCAGGTGTGGGAGAAAATGGAAAAGTCAGTGGTTTCAGGCTGAGCTAAAAATGGCCTCTCCTTAAGATCAGAGCAGGAGGTTGGGAGGCTGAATTATTCATGAGAAGGAAATTGGCCGGCTCACTTCTGGGAGCCCCACTAGAATGAAAGCACTTGGTTTGAAGGGAGCTAAGTTGTGTGGTTGCTGCTGATGTCTCTGGGGCACAGTCACGTCCGCCTCTTTCCTGGCACTCTAGGAACCAGCCTGCCCTGGGGCAGCCGGTACAGACCTGACCTCCCACCCCTTCCCCTCTTCTCCTCCCCCTCTGCTTTGGCAGAGTGGTCAAGAATGACCTAACAGCTAGATGTCTTCAGGGTCAGGGTCTTGTCATCCTGCTCCTGTCCTCTTCTGTGTGTCCATCTTCTGTCCTCAGAGGCACAGGATCTGTGCACAGGGAGGGGGAGAAAGCAGGCAGGCCCAGACACAGGGGTCCAAGTTAGGAGAATGGAGAGAGACTGGGGAATGTGCCCCATTACAGGGCTGTGGCATCTGAATGCCACGTGTAGCCTGGATTGGATCCTGGGTCAGGGAAAATGGCTATAAAGGACATTATTGGGCAATTCAAGAAGCTGGTATATGGATTAAAGAATAGATAATTGCTTCAGTTTTAAACTTCCTGGATTTGAAAATTACACTACTATTATATGAAAGAACATCCTTGTTCTTAGGAAAAATTGCTGAAGTATTTAGGGGTAAAAGGGAATGATGTCTCTGCAACTTACTTTCAAATGGTTTAGAAAATAATGATAATTATATATGTATATATGTATGTATATATTTATATATGTATATATAGAGAAAGCAAATGTAGCAAACTGTGAATAATTGGCGAATAAAGGGTATCAGGGAGTCCTTTGTACTATTCCTGAATCGCTTCTGTAAAGTTTGAAATCATTTCAAAATAAAAAGTTACAAAATAAAAAAGCAGAGGGTATGGAGTTCTTAGGACCATGTTTCTTGGAGTGCTTCCCCAGCTGTCTGTTAGAATTCCCCAGGTGTTTAAGGTACAGACTCAGGGAGCCAACCCACGGGAAGTCTCCTCCCGCAGGTTTGGGATGAGGCTGAGGACATGCATTTTCCACGAGCACCTCACAAGATTCTGATTCAGGCAGCCAGCAGCTGCCACTTCCTCCTCCAGGCGGACGTGCTTACAATCTAGCCCGGGTATGCCTTGTCGGAGCCTCTCCCTCCCCCATCTCTATTGTCCCTGGCTCATTGTAAGTGTGCAGACTTGCTTCTGAGCCAACCCTGTTGAAGGCAGAGCTGGGGCTGGTTTAGGATTAGGTCACCAATCTAGAGCTCATCGTGATCCCATGTTGACCGGATACCTGCTCTCCTTGTGTCTCTTCACTGACGTGGTGTACATGGTGTCCCTAGAGATGGTCTCAGAGTCATTCAGTCCTCCTAGGAGCCTGGAGATAATGTTACTGACATCGAGGGAGGGCTCCATAAAAGGCCATGGAGGTGATGAGGGTGCTGGTGTTGCTGATGCTGCTCTGATGTAACCATTGGTAATTGATGTGCTTGGGCAAAGAAGGAGCTGAGAATGAGGGCGTGGGTATAAAGCACACCACATAAAGGAAGAGACAAGTACAGGGTGCGAGGGTGAAACACAGAATGGGTTTGCAGCTATCAATTTGCTTGTTCGGTGAATGAATATTTTTTGGTTCCACATGTGTGAGCACCTGAACACGATCAAGGGCAACAACAGACACAGCCCCCTTTTCTCTCCTGAACTCAGTCTGGGCTGGATCTCCTGGTGGGTTCGAAGAGTGGGAAAGCCAGCCCTGATCTGTAATAGAGCCTTAGGAAGGGAACAAGTGAGTGGGAAATAGCACTGTTTGGCAAGTTTGGCGCCAGATGAGTGGGATGAGGAGGGAATTCCTGGATATCAGGGAACTCGTTTTTCTGCAGGTCCTGTCAGCCTGGCAGCTAAAAACCAAAGTGTGTGCCCCAATAATAATTATAAAAAAACTCCAGCTTTTGTCTCAAGCTCTCACCGGTGGCCTTTGTAATCATCAGGGGTTCCAGAACTGCAGGCGCCTTCCCCTCTTCTACCCCACAGTGGCCGCTCTCTTTTGCTGGCTCCCTATCGCCATCACTGCAGGCAGCCTTTTGCTGCCCAGTGTAAGGAAGGTCTCAGCTAACTTCCTGTCCTCTCCAGAGCGGTCCTATTTATTCGTTTCTTATTTACTTACTTTTATTTAACTCTTATTTGTTGAGAAGATAGTGCACTCATGGAGTTGAAAAATAAAAGGTATTAAGGGTACCTAATGAATAGGGCCCCTGCCATGCCTGCCTCCCAGTCACCAGTCCTCCCAGAAGCACCCAGTATTTCTCATTTCTGGTGTGTCTTTCCAGAGTTGGTTTCTCTACATTAGGAACAGATTTTTCTTCACTTTAAGAACAAATTCTAGCACATTTTAGGTACTACTTTGTACCTTGCTTCTTTCATCTATTTACAAATATATCTTGGAGAATGTGCCCCAACAGTCCATGAGGAACTTCCCTGTTCTTCATGTCACTGCATAGTATTCCACTGTATATATGACCTATGATTTAGTTAATTGATTCCCTGTTAATGGTCGGTTTAGTTGTTTCCACACTTTTCCCATTGTAATACACAAATGAGTATAATGCACGTTAAATTCTCAAAAGTAAGATTGTCTAGTCAAAGGATATGAGCCTTAGTAGGGTTTTTTTTTTTTTAAGAAGATTAGCCCTGAGCTAACATCCACCACTCACCCTCTTTTTGCTGAGGAAGATTGGCCCTGAGTTAACATCCGTGCCCATCTTCCTCTATTTTATATGTGGGATGCCACCACAGTATGACTGATAAGCAGTGCGTAGGTCTGCGTCAGGGATCAGAACTGGTGAGCTCCTGGCTGCCAAACCAGAGCATGTGAACTTAACCACTACACCACCAGGCCAGCCCTAAGCTTTAGTGGTTTGGATGGATACCACCAGATTTCCTTCCACTGAGGTACTGACCGACATGGCCTCCAACCATCATACGTGCCTATTGTACCACACCCTTGCTGCCATAAAAGATCACGAGTTTTTGGATATTTGCATTTTTATTGGTGAAAAAAAATCTTATTGAAATTTTAATTTGCATTCCTCTTATTATAAGTGGATTTGGACATCCTTTCATGTTTAAGATCTACTTTTATTTTGGAGGACTCCCACCCCCACCCCCCTCCACCTCTGTATCCTTTGCTGTTTTTCTTTGGTGCTATTTTTTTTTCCTTTTTATTAAAAAGGGGCTCTTTATATATTAGGTCAGGTTAGTTCTTTGTTAGTGATGTGAGTTGAAACATGTATTTTCCAGTTTGTCATTTGTCTTTTAGCTTTATTTATGTTAGTTTTTGCCAGGCATATTCTAAAACATTTGTATGTAGTTGAATGGATCAATCTTTTCTTTTACAGCTTCTTTTTTGTTTCATAATTAGAAAGGTATTCTTTATGCCAAAATTATTTTAAAAAAATTATCCCATGGAGTCTTCCAACACTTTCACAATTTAAGTTTTTGGGTTAAAAATTGAAATCCATACTACATTTATCCTAGTGTAAGATGTGAAGTGTGAATTCCACTTCATTTTTTCCACAGATGGTTATCCAATTGTTCCAACACCATGTTTTCTGCACTGATTTGAAGTGCTGTCCTTTTCATACACTAAATTTTCATTTACACTTGGGTTTATTTGTGGACTTTTAATTCTCTCCCATTTATATGCCTGTCTATTTTTCATCAGTGCTTATTAATTTTAACATGTCAATATTTGCTTGGGCTTGGGCTGGCCCCTTATTACTCTTCTTTTTCAGAAATATCTTGACTACTTTGTTTGCTTATTTCTATATATGATCTTTAGGATCAGCTTATCAAGTTAATCTTCTTACTATTTCATTTGGATTGTTTATTTATGTGCTATTTATTTGTATAGGAAGTTAGGGAGAAATGACATTTATGATGTTTCCCAATCCAAGAATATGACAGGCCTTTTTATTTGCTCAGGATATTTTTTATGTGTACTACAGTAACATTTTAATTTTTTATATAGATTTTTACTTGAGTTTTGTTGAGTTTATTTCTAAGGGCTTTTTCTTTTTTCTATTGCAAATTACTCTGTTTAATATATCCTCTAGTTGGTTGTGATTAGTGTATGTTGAAGGATATTGAGTTAATTATTTCCATGTATAAATGTAAAATTCACTCTCCTTACTGAATTTTCTTATTGTTTGTGAAAAAGAAACACTGAAAGGGAGTTTTAATGATTAGAAATTAGTTTTTTCCTTCTTCCCTTTAATATTTATTCATGGGGTAAATTCTTTATCACTATTCAGTTCAAGTTTTCTGGTGCAAGTGATGACTGTTGAGTACTCTTTACTTTGACGGAGCTCGTTAGATGACTTGTCATGGATGTCCTTCCAGTTGTACTGGTGTATTAGGAGTTTTATGTTATTTATGTTGATGCCAATATTTTTTGTCAAATCAGCAAAAAGTTTAAATATTTTTCCAATGAATTCTATGATTCACTTCTCTTCATTAGTTGAATAATCAAACGCAAGAGCCTGTTTACCGTAATCTATTATTTCTGCTAGAAATCTATTTCTTCCTATTTAATGAATTATAGCTTTCAGTACGGTCCGAAGTTTCTTTTGATTACAATTTGCTTCTTGATATCAAAACAATTTCTATCAATTTCTTTGCTTCTACTTGTCACTTTTGTTTCATGTCCCACTAATTTGTATGTGGATTTTCTGTTTTTAAATAAATAAATTTAAAGATGAGAAAAAAAGTCCCTTTCGTATATGTCCCAATCAGGAATCTGTAATTATGTTCCAAAACATCTTTCAGTTGAAGTTCTAGCGGCATATTTAAGCTTTAACAAGCTTTTAACAAACATTTTGCATTTTTTTTGTATTCTCTTCCCTGTCTTCGAAAATACATTTTAGAGTACTTAAGAGGTTGTTTAGTCATGCGCACGGCTTGAACAGTTCATTTCTGAGCCTCTGATAAGAGCTGGGGACTCCCTGGATTTGAGGTTAGCGGTTTGCAGTCGCTTCTGTGTATAATCGGCTGCTGCTCGCTTCCTGGTGTGGAGCACCTCCCGGGAACAGCGCACCGCCGCCCCTCTGCCTGAGCACGGGATGCAGGAGCCCGTTCTGCAGCTGCCCGCTCCAAGTCAGCGCGGACAGAGACGGGGGTCCTAACTGATCGCAGTTAAGATAGATTATCTCTGCAAAGATTCAGTAGCATGCAACCGCATGAAGGCTGCAGCTCTTCACAGGCCTCACAAGGACAGCACGGGTGGGTGGCTGAGGCACAGCCTCTCCAGCCTCGCACGCTCTGCCTCTGCCTGTGCACAGGCCCTGTGGCTTCCCTAGTTTCTCTTAGAGAATCAAAGGTCCTTTGGTGACTTTTGATCACAAACTCCATCTCAACTAGGTAATTAATTAGTGTCCCGGCTTGTGTGATAATGAAAGCTTCTAACTTGATTCGAAGTTGCACCAACACCTGCTTCCCCTGCTGGGCCTTCTGCTGGTTAGGACTGAGAGGGGGTTATAAACTAGCTAATTCCAAGTACAAATTTTACTTTTGATCATTTTCAGTTGATTCTCTTATTTACTTATTTATTTATTTAAAGATTCGCACCTGAGCTAACGTCTGTTGTCAATCTTTTTTTTTTCTTTCTTCTTCTTCCTAAAGCCCCCCAGTACATAGTTGTATATTCTAACTGTGAGCCTCTGGTTGTGCTATGTGGGATGCCGCCTCAGCATGGCCTCATGAGCGGTGCCATGTTGGTGCCCAGGATCTGAACTGGTGAAACCCTGGGCCGCTGAAGCGGAACACGTGAACTTAACCATGCGCTGGCCCTAAATTCTCTTATTCTTTTTCAGGTAAACAATCATATTGTTGGAAAACGATGTTAGCTCCTTTGCTGCTTTTTTAGCTCTAATTTATTTTCTTGTCTAATTGTTTTGGCTAGCATGCAGAGAAGAATTAACATGGCAGACCTGAAATCCTGTCCTTGGAAAGGTCTGCTTACAAGGTTGGCCCTTGGCTGCCACCTAGGAATTGGATTTCAGGAGTGTCTCACCAGGCCCAGAACTGCTAAGAGTGGCTCACTGTGCCTGAGCTGTTCATAGAAACAATATGGTTTATGCTAAACACCTGCTTTCTTTCCAGGGTCTGGAATTTGGGTACTTGCCAGGCAGAGGCAGCTTACGTGATCAGCCCCTAGTGAAAACCCTGGGCACGGAGTGTCTACTGAGCTTCCCTGGTGGGCAGATCTCACAGGGGGAATTAATCCTGTGTGTCTCGCCTGGGAGTCTTGGAAGCTTGCGCCTGGTTTTCTCTGGACTTTGCGCCATGCGCCTTTTCCCTTTGATGATTGTGCTCATGAGTACAACTATACACTGAGTCCTGTGAGGCACCTTAGTAAATCACTGAAACTGAGGGTAGTTTTGGGGACCCCTGACACAGCTAGACACTCTATTTGTTGTGGAGTCACACTTGAATGGTGAGAAATGCCCCGTCCCCCCATATTAAGATCAGTTATTAACCCACAAACTGATAGAGTCAGAAGACCCCTCTTTCCTGCTGTTCAGCTGAAGCACTGTCTCAGAGCCTGGGATGCCTGTTAGAAATGCAGTTTGTCTCCCATTTCCAGAGCTCCTGACTGAGGAGGCCAGGGAACCAGGGACTTGGCACCACATAGTAACCAGCACCCGATGGATCTGGCCCTGATGGTCCTCTCACAGCCCATTCATCTGCTTTATCTTCTCTTAGGGGTTTGTCCCGAGAGGTTTCTCTTCTGTTCTTCTTCTCAACTTCCCTCCTCTACCCCACACCTGGCCAAGTCCATTGGGGTGTGGATGTGGGGGAAAGGATAATGCCCTGCGCTGTCCACTCATAACTGCTCCTCTTTATAGATTCCTGCTTTCCTTATCCCGCAGCTCACTCAACTCTCCTGGTATGGGAGATGTCTGCTGGGATCCAGTTCAACACTCAAAAGGCTAAGAAGTGGTCTCAGTTTCCTGATGGGACTGGGAGCCACCCACCATCAGCTCCAACTCAGGCTAGTCACTTTCTCTTTCCTCTATGGTGGGCCAGACCCTGAAACTGCCCAAATGCACAGTGGTGCTTGGTACTGCTTAGACTCTGCGCCAGGACCCCATCTACACCTGGCTAAGAAGCTTCAATTTAATTCAGGGATCATGATGAGCCGTGGAAAGTTTGTTCCAAGATTAAATCCATGTTCGGTGGTGATTAATCTGAATGTACTGCAATGTGGTAGGGAAGATGCTTTGACATCAAGGGCAACCAGTAGGGAACCGGTACAATCATCTGGCTTTGAAGTCATGGGACACCGATAAGAGGAATGGCTGACTGGGACCTTGGCAGAGAAGGACTATTTGAGAGTGATGAGACCAGAGTCAGACCTTTTCAGTCATGGGGTCAGTGTCTCATTTTCAAAACAATAGATTCTTTCAGGCTCCTCTCCCCACCCCCAATCCACTCTGCACACCACAGTAGGAATAAATTTTCCCCAAAGGCCACTTTCATCATCTCACTTCCCTATTCAATATTAGCTGGTGAGTGGCTCCCACTTGCCTCCTTCGTCAAAACCTGGCTTATCAGCTAGTTTTCAAATCCCCCCAAAATTGGGTCCCACTAACCTGATTATAATTCCCTAATATTATATTTAAACATCCTAATGGTATATATGTATGTTTATATATGTATATACACACACCCATACATACACACCTATATATAAATATATATAAAATACATATCTATATATCCCTGCATATATATGCCAGTTTTCTCACTGTCTCCAATAGACACAGTTTCTACTCATGTTCTTGCTTCCTCCCTAATGCCACCATTTCTTCTTTCATGTAGTTATCATTCTAGAAAGCCTGGCATAGGTTTGAGCTATTCTGGAACTGACATGGGGTTTAGGGCTCTTTTTAAGCCAAGTTCCAAGTGCTTTTTGCAGCCTTGGGGCTGTTTTCAAAAGGTCCAACGAGCAAGTACGAACTGGGAGTAGCCAATCTAAAGGACAGTAGGGTGAGCTGCTATGTGGCTGCTCTGAGGCTCTGCCGACTCACCAAAGGCCGTCCTCTACGGCAATTCCAGGCTGACCAAGGCAGCTGTTATTACACTTAGCAATCAACGGAGGGAATTTAGCTATATTTTTCACATTGTACCTGCAAGACATTATCAGAGGTCAGGTTTAATCAGAACATTGCATTCAATTACAGAGCTATAGCAGCATATTTTTAAAAAATTAGTTATTTAAAAAACTTAAAATTTTAATTTATTTAAATTTATTTAGTAAAATTTAATAAGTTTATGTTAAATTTATTTAAAATTATTCAAATTTAATTAATTAAAAATTAAATAATAAATTAAAAAATTTAAAACACAAAAACCTTAAAAAAGTTTTGGTTATATAAATAATTTGTGTTTATTGTAAAAATTAATAGCCAAAAGTTATTAAGTAAAAATTTCTTCTGAAACTGCCCATTTTTAACACTTGTTGAGAATCCTTTCTGATACTTTATGCATAATATATATTATCTATATCATTTCTGTGCTCTTTTCCACAATTAAGATTCCGCCATATACATGTTCTTGTTTTCTTTCCACGCATCTGTCTCCATCAGCCATGTTCCCTACTGGTGTGTAGAGAGAGCTCGTGTTGTTTTTAATGGATGCAGAGGATCTTGCTATATGGATGCTCTACTCTGTGTTTTAGCAATCCTCTCTTTTTGGACTTTTGTTTTTTCCAGTTCTTTTGCTATTAAAGACAATATTGAAATAAATATTCTCATGCAAAAATATCATTGTACATTTTTGAAAATTTATCTATTGGAGAAATTCCTGAAAGTGTAATTGCTGGGTCAAAAACATACATATTTATAATTTCAACTACCAAGGTGCTCTCCAAAAAGGTTGTGCTGCTTTATTCTCTCACTTACAACATTTGAGAGAATAACTCCATCCTTGGCTGCACGGCTGAGGAGGAGATATTTTCTGCCTATTTATGCTCTCACACAGTGGCATGCAGCAGTGAAAGAGCACTAAGATGGGACTTAAGGAATACTTGTAGAGCCAGTTTGGTGTAGTGAAAAAATCAGAGAGTTTGGAGACCTGAAGACTTTGAATTTTTTTTTTTCCCGAGGAAGATTAGCCCTGAGCTAACACCTGCCAATCCTCCTCTTTTTTGCTGAATAAGACTGGCCCTGAGCTAACATCTGTGCCCATCTTCCTCTACTTTATATGTGGGATGCCTATCACAGCATGGCTTGCCAAGTGGTGCCATGTCTGCCCTGGGATCTGAACTGGTGAACCCCAGGCTGCCGAAGTGGAACATGTGCACTTAACCGCTGCGTCACAGGGCCGGCTCTTAAAGACTTTGAATTTAATTTTGATCCCACCATCCATTAATAGAATAAATCAGGGGAAATTTAATCTCCATGAGAGGGCAGACAATGCTCCCCTTGCAGTGCTGCTATGACAGTTTAATGAGATAATATATGTAAAGGGCAGTGATAGACATTGTTTTATGTGTTTGTCAAATCTTGTTTCCCTTTACTCTTCCTTGTCTACATTTCCTAGCCTCTCTTGCAGCTAGGTGGGGCCATGTGACTGGTTCTGGCCAACTGGATGTGGGCAAGAAGGATGAAAGTCATCTCCAGGCTCTATCCTTTCCTCTGGAATAACAGGGACATGTGTTGAGATGTTAGAAGGACATGCACCCCTGGAAGCAGCCTCTGCCTCTGCATGGAGAAACTCTGCCCTGTGTCCAGCCCACATCAGACTACACAAGATCAAGTAGACTGTTGTTCTGGTAAGCCATTGAAATTTCATGGTCTGTGGCTTGAACAGTATGGTCAAGCCTGCACTCACCAATATGAGGGCTTAGTGCTGCAGACGCTCTGCAAGTGTATGTATTCTTTCTGGCTTCAAGATTGGATCTGAAGCTTATTTCGTAAGCTTGGGAAGTTCTTTCCTGGGGCCTCAGCATCCTCAACTATTAAATGAGAGTGCAGAGCTCAGTGAACCCCAGTGCCCTTCCCAGGGCTTGTACTCAACAGCTAAGAGTCAGTAGAGGGCAGTGCATATGTGTAAATCCTCGGTACCTCAGGCCCAGGTGCCAGGAAAGCTCAACAGCAAGACAGAGTAGCATGGGGTTGTTATATGGTTGTCAGAACCAGACTCCCTAGTTTCAAGTCCTACCTTCCTCCCATAAGCAGGTTACTCAACCTCTCTGTGCCTCAGTTTCCATCATTTTTCATAGTTTTCCTCATATAGACCGTATGCATATTTTGTTAGACTTATACTGAAGTATTTCACTTTTGAGGATGCTAGTGTAAATGGGACTGTGTTTTTAGTTTCAAATTCCACTTGTTCATTGCTGGTATATAGGAAGGCAATTGACCTTTCTATATTAACCTTGTATCTTGCAGTCTTGCTAAAATTGCTTATCAGTTCCTGGAGTTTATGTTGTTGTTGGTTCTTTCAGATTTTCTACTAGACAATCACATCATTTGTAAACAAAGACCAAAGAGTTTTATTTCTTCCTACTCAATCTTATGCCTTTTATTTCCTTTTTTTCCTGTTACTTTAGCTAGGACTTCTGGGACAGTATTGAAAGGAGTGGTGAGAGGGGATCTGTTATTTTTTCAATGGAAACAATAATAGGATCTCCCCAGCAGGACTCTTTTAAGGCTTAAGGAATTAGTGCATGCAAAGTACTTAGATGAGACCTGGAACTTAGTAAGTGCTAAGTAAATGTTTGTTAAGAAATAAATTACTTAGGACCCCCTCTGCCTAGATGACTTGTTAAGTCACTTTTCCCCACGAAACTTTTCAGGCACGGTGCCAGGTTGCGTGAGAGAGCTGAGTTCTGGGGACAAGGGAGTTAGAGCCAATGAGCTATCTCTGGCATAGTTGCTTTTCCTGACCAACAGGTTTCTTGCTTGACCTAAGCATTATGAGGCCAAGAAATGACACAGCCTCATTATCAAAACTCTCTATTGTTTCCAATTTAATTACAGCTGAGAATGAAAGCCAGAGCCTCTTTCTTCACTTCATTTATTGCAGTTACACCAGCATGCTCTGTTTTAACTTCAAGCCGTAAGGTTGGCCCCAACCATACTTGAACCACCCTTTCCTTGGGAAAGATAACTCCAAAGTCACTGGGAAGGGAATATCTGTACTAATCTTGCCCCAGCAGGAGCTTTGGGGTCACAGGAGGAGAAATTGCAGGAACAGCAGCTGAGCCTTGGAGTGGACAGCCCGCAGAACTATTCTTATAACTCCTACAAGGAGGCAGTGGTATAGAGAGACATGGCTCAGCTCGCAAGAGCTCGTGCGTCTCTGTAATATCAGAGTGCTAGAGGCCCTCTCCAGAGTTCCCCTGTTAATAACCCTGGCCCTGAGCACTACCGGCATATTCCTGCAGTTGCCTGGCACACTCAGTTCTCCCAAGTGAATCCATCTTGGATAGACAAAGAGGTGCCTTGGCCCAGCCAGGACTCCCATCCTTACCTACTGACTTTCTTTATGAACTTGGAGTAGTCATTCAACCTCCCTAGGCTTTTCTTACTTATCTCTAAAATAGCCATTTGAGAAGCCACTAAGGCTCTAAGCTGCTGTGAGGAGCTGATGATATCCAGGAGTGGCTCATACTCATGCTGCTGAGGAAGGGAGAATATGAGTCGGTCTTCCCCCCCCCCCCCCCGACAGGAGTCAACTGAGTTCATCTTTGGGCCACAGTCAAGAGTTTTGGAAAGCGATTGAAAAGTCTTACTTACTTAAGAAAAAGTCTTTAGAAAAGATTCGCTAATGAAGTGGTGGGATCTTTAGCTATTCTTTGGGCTCCGTCTTTAATTTGTGTTGTCACTGGGCGATCATCAGACAGGGACAGGTGTGTGCGCCTCTGTTGCTGGGAGTTGAGAGGGCTAATAAATCAGAATTCTTGTGTGTAGAGCTGTATAGGATCCAGCACAGATCTTTACAAGAGCGCCCTTTACAATCTGATACCCTGAAGGCGGCAGTGGTTTTCTGTGGTTTAGTAGGAGTCTGACCAGGAATAAATTGCTGCAGCCTTTACGTAGGAAAAACATCCTGCCCTAGATCCTTTGATCCCACAAGTGCCTGCTGGCTGGACCTGACCATCTGCAATAAAGCTCCTTCCCAAAGCTTTGAGAACAGAACCTAATTAACCGGGGAGAAGAGAGGACAAGATTGGCATTCAACATTCACATTGTAATAGATGGGAAGGGAAAGGCTGTTCTTCTCTGGTGCGCAGTGTGCTACCATCCGCCCTGGGAAAAGCAGTGAAGTGACGTCACTTACTGTTTCTCTATGTAGCAGAGACTAATGTCCATTTCAGAAACACCGCCACCCTGGCCTGGAGAGAGGAGCAGGGTCGCAGTCAAACGTCAGAGGAGACTTGCTGCTCACCCAGGCCTGCAGCACGTGTAAGGCCAGCCCACTGGGAAGCTCACCTGTCCAGGGGCCACAGAGCACTCTTCCACGTGTCCTTAGCAATCTGCCTGTTCTCAGTGGGTGGGGTGACACCTGAAACTCAGATAATGGGCCAGCTGAGGGTTAGTGTATATCCGGTGCAGCATTTATCACATGGTTGATGCTTAGTAAAGGGGTGAAGGGTTGTTGTTTGAGATTTCTATGACCCCTGGCCCAAATCCACAAGGATTGTTCTGGGAAATGGCTTGGGAGAGCTGCTTAGGGCCTAGAGAGGGTGGGGCAGATGCTCCCAGAAGAAATCTGCCCTGCTGCTGGGTCCTGTACTGTGGGAGTGCTCTCACATGCCGTCCCTAGGGGAAGTGACCTGTCTCACTGTTCCTCTTCAGTTCATGAAGGTGGAGGGGTAAAGGGCGGGTGCTTACCTCCACCACACAGCCTGGAGGAAGGCCTTTCCCAGATTATCCTCATGCCTTTTGAGTTTCTGAATTCAAAATGAGGTTTAAGACTTAGTTAAGAGTCTGACCACATTGAGCACTGCAGGAGACAGCCACAGGAGAGGGGACTCAGGCTTAGGGTGGCTGAATTAGGGTGAAGGTGAACTGAAGACAGAAAGGTTCAGCCAAAAGATGACAAGGGACAGTCATTCAGACCATCTAAAGGGCTCCTCACCCACTGCTGAAGCAGAGGGGAGGGGACATACCAGCTGCCAGCCGACTTGTCCAGCTGGCTCTCCTTCTGGGGTGTGGCCACCACCCACCCAACAACAGCGCTGAAGCTTGGAGGGGGAGCCGATTTACAATCTGTGGTCTGCCCATCATTGCTGCAAAGTGAGAGAGGACTGAGTGGCTTAGCGCCCGTGAGACTGACCTGACTTGGGCGGGGGACTCCAGCTCTGTGTGGAGGCTCATTGACAGCGTCAGGACAGCTCTGCCTCTGGATTTGTAGCTAAGTAGGGGAAAAACACTTGGCTTTGGAGCCAGACAGTCCAGACTGAAATCCAGGTTCCGTTGATGAGGATTTTAGGCCAGTTAATTTTAAAACTGCAGATGAGAAGCAGGCTCCGAGGACTGGAATTTTGCTTGCCCTTTTGAGAGACATTTGCATTTGTGAAGGAAGGGGGGATGACCTTGTAGGGACCTGAAATTGGCCACCCCAGGATGTGTCTCTTTGGCATCGCGATTGTTTGGGGCTGATTGCTTTCGATAAACTGGGACAGGGAAGGAGGCTCTGGGGAATGGAACTTGCCCTTGTTGGGACACATTTACATTTGTAAGGTAAATCTCTATCTGTAAAAGGTGCCTCCCTCTCTGTACCAGGAAGAAGAGAGATGACCTTATCCCTAGAAACTCTTAATGGGGAAGGCAAGAACTTAAGTTGATTGCTGTCTGGCAAACTCATGTAACTGATTTAGGGTGGTGGCTTCTGACCTTTACTTAATCTGATTTGATTCTTGTCTAAAAGTCATGGGATCACCCAACGACCAGACCCCACCGGCATTGATACCATTTTAACTTTTTTTCGTGTTCTTTCCTTTGTCTTGTAAAGAGATGACTCACATACCCATGCCTTATAAAATTAGCCCTAACCCTCAACTTGGGGCAGCAGCAGGAGCTCTGACTGCCCATGGGTCCTGTCCCCACGCACCAGCTCTGCCTGCCCATGGGTCCTGTCCCCATGCCAGCCGGGGCAGCAGCAGCGGCTCTGACTGCCCATGGGCCCTGTCCCCATGCCAGCGGGGGCAGCAGGAGAAGCTCTGACTGCCCATGGGTCCTGTCCCCATGCTATTCTATTCTCTAAATAAAAGAGCACTACTGCCAGATCTTGAGAGTCTAAGAAATCTTTCTTTCGACTCCTTGGCTCACCGACCCCACATCACCGTCACTTAGTATTTGTGCAGCCTTAAGAAAGTCTTCTCCAACTGTCAGAGTCCCAATTTGTGAAAGAAAAAAAATATTCTGTTGTTCGAGGTGGTAACTGTCATGCTCAGAATGGCAGGGGGTACACAGTGGCTTTTATGATGGAGAGCTCCTGATACTGTGGTCTTTGTGTCTCCTCTGAGCAAGAAATTAAGTAGTAAACCTCCCAAGTAGTAAACCTCTGAGACACACTGTTAGAGGCAGAAGGCACTCAAATATGCACGTGCTAAATGTTGGGAAAACTCGAGTATAAGCAGCCTTGTAAATTGAAAACAGCCTTGCAGTGAACCATGACGAAATTTACCATTTGGGGAAGTTATCGAAGCTCCTCCGTATCTTCCAGATTGACTGTATTAGAGAGAGCATCTTGGGATTTTCAGATGAGTTTCTGATGGTGAACGTGACATGCTGTAGCTTCATCCTTATGGTCTGTACTCCCTGAGGTGTGGTATTTGCATGTCCCAGGCCCCTGAGCACTGATGGTGGCGCTGGGAGCAGCTGGGGCTGTACTCTCTACCTCATTCCTCCTTCACCCTGGGCAAAATGCTGGCAAGATTTCCTGTTTCTGAGATGACTCTGTGATTAGAGCACGTTTTAGTTTCCTTGGGCCGAATGAGCTGGTACAGGGTTGACAGGGCAGGAGTCTTGGTGGCTGGGTTGGGGGTGTGGAGGGAGGGTGGAGGGAGGGTGGAAGGAGAGCAGAGGACAGAGGAAAGGGGGAAGGCTGAGAACTCCAATCTCAGACCCGCTTCCCCACCCCTGGGACACATGCCCTCCTGCCACCAGCCCCTCCGTCCCCCAGGAGGCCCCTCCTGGGGCTTGTCCAGCTCCAACGCTGCTTCTCTCTGTGCTGTTGCTTCGTCTTCTCCTCGTACCGTAGGAGGGATGCACGTCCAGTCCACATCTGCCTGCTGTGTTTTTGAATATCCAGATCTAAAGCCACATTAAACTGAAGAAGTGCATTTTTTGGATCATAAGAGACCAAGAATGTTTTCTCTCTTTACTTCTTTCTGGCTTTTCTCAAAGCATAGGGAACCCTCATATGAGCCAGGGAGATATCTCAAGTGCTCAAGGCAATCTGAGTCAGCGAGGTTCCTGTTGCTTCATTCCTGGGTGGAAAACCTTTGTGACCTTTGTGGGAAGTGTGACCGCCATGTTGGTAGGCTGGCTCTGCCTTGGGGACACTATGGAAGTTCACATGGGCAATGCTGAATCTGTGTTCCTGGAAGAGTGATCTTCACCCTGCCTGAGGCCACCTCGGGCACTTGGCCCTGGCAACACCAGGACGTTGCCTCATGCCCGCCTCCCGTGGGTGTTCCCTGACACCTTGTCACTGACTTGCTGAACCCCCAACCCTCCTGGAGCACGCTGCCTGGGACTGACAGCATTCGAAACCAGCCTACTGTTTTTCAACTGCAAACTCTGTGCTAGGGACTCACATGTACGCCCTCCTCTAATCCTGACAATTGCTCTGCCAGGGAGACACTGTTAGGCTCACTTTACAGCTTGGAAGCTGAAGCTCACACGGCATACAGACTTGCTCAAGGTCACAGGGCCGCTGGGATTGGAGCCCAGATCAGCCGGCCCTAAAGCCCATGCACTGCCCTGCTCACAGGTCCCTGGCCAGCGCAAGCCTGGGTGTGGCAGCAAGGCTGCAGAGTCACTGTGCACAAGACAAATGGGACGTGTGCAAGTAGGAGTGGTTGAATTGACAGCCCAGAAAATATTGCCAGAGCCACACTCAGACTTGTGGCTCCTTTCTTTCTTTACTGCTTTTCAAATCTGTATCCTGGGCCAACAGCCTCCTCCCTAGAATCAGTGCAACCGGAAGTTTTTCTGCTCTGGACTCTTTGTTTCCAATGGTAAAATGGAAGTAATAAAAATAACAGCAGGACTCTGAAAAGGATGGAGCATTAATGTCCAGAAAATATTTACTGCTTTGGAAAGTCTATTAATTGAAGTACCTTTTAGGTTAATGAAAGTAAAATGCACGAAAGCCCAGAAAACCCACAAACTGTGTGCATATCTTAAGAAGTGACCTGTAGGAGAGAAAAACAGCAACTGAGTTCAACCAGAGCTTAACTGAGCCTCCCATTATGGGAGAAAAACCTAAATTCCGCAGAGTTCATCCATGTAAAGCTTGATGAGTGAGTGACAAGTCCTTCAGCCAATGAGAATTCATATTGGAAGCATTACATCATGGAGGCAAAGGATCGTTGGTTCTCTGGCTTCTGAGACCCAACCCTGGCTCCTGGCCTGTGTAAAAATTGCTTTTCATTGGGGAGGGGGAGACAACACACCCCAGAAAGATGCTTTATCCAGCTTCTAGCATCCATCTGTTTCAGAAGGCATGATTTTCCTTCTACGCAGGCCTGGGATGCTGTTCTATTTACACTGTGAGGGCTGCTGAGAACACCTGCGGATGCACACTGAAGTCGTGTGTTTTACAGTTGGGTTTCCCTGAGAACCCTGCTCCACCTGTTGTGGTATTTCTAGTGTCACCACAGGACAGAGAAGTTCTACTGGATCAGGAGCTGGGAAAGACAATTTTAACAGCTGGCTCATTTTCTTAGTGTCTGGAGGTTAGATATATATTTACCATTCAAAGCAATTGGGATCCAGACTTCCGCAGTTTTCAGGGGAATGTTGTGGTGGGATCTTCCCCCAGGCCTAACAGAGGGGAGAAAAGCGCTGTAGACTCTACACATAGAAAAAAGAGTAGGAGCATTGTTCTCCTGGGAAATTCAGATGAGAGGGGCTCTTTATTCCTACTCCAGGAAAACATTTCCAGCTGGGAATGGAGTCATCTGAGTTCTGGAATGGCCCAGTGGCTGTGTGACCTGGAATCATCTCTGCATGCTTGGTGTGCTGGGTATTCTCACATGTTTGAACTCATATGTTAATAAAATTTGCAGAGTGAAAGAAATTCAAAGCCACAGACGAACTTTTTTTCCCCGTGTGTTGTGATGCGAGAGAAAGACCATTGGATTTGAATGCAGAGGAGCTGGATACAAATACCAGCTCCAAAATTACCAGATGAATGACTTTGAGCAAAGCTCCAGGCCTCTCAGGGCCTTGGCTCTCTCAGATATAACAAACTGTTGATAAGAACACATATCTTACATGGTGAGTATGAGAACTACATTAAGTAATTTGAGCTCCAGAGTCTATGCTCTTAAGCACTGAAGGAGGGACGTGGTGCCAAGCCAAGACAAAAATGGAAGCTGACCTGGGAGATATGGTTGTCTTCTGCTGGTTTTAAATACCATAACCAGTATTGGGGTGGGGGTGGTTGTCAGAGAATTGTAAATATGGATTTCTGTAAGTCAAGAGTTGCCTGTGTGTAATTGTGAAACAGTTTGGTACCAACTCTCAGTAGAATTGCAGTTTAGAGGAGTTAAATTGTTTTAGTAAGGGCAGGCTAACTGCTGTAAAAACATCTTCAAATTTCAGTGGCTTAATAAAATAAAGGCTTATTTTTATCTTACTCCATAGTTCAATGTGTATGTGTGTGTGTGTGTGTGTGTGCATGTGTGCACATGGGCACGATCCATGCGGGGACCCAGGCCCCTTCCTGCTGGGATCTCTGCAATTCCCTGGGCCACTGAGTCCAGCACTGGATACACTACATATGGACAGCCAGTGAGGGGAGAGAGAGAACCAGAAGAATGACTCAGAAGACTTTTTAAGGGCCCAGCCTGGAAGTGTTGTATATACTTCTGCCCACATTCCCTTAGTCAGAACTCACAGAGCCCCACCAACCACAGGGGAGACTGGGATACGTAACTGAGCTCTGTGTCCAGGGGGAGAAGAAAAATGGGATTTGGGGAATACATAGTGTTGTATCTGCCGTAGTCTATCCTTCTGGTCATCAAACACCTGTTTCATTCTTTCTCCTACACTCATTCTTCTTCAAGGGAAACACACCCTGATCCTATCTAGTCTTCACGTCCAGCTCAGTGATCAGACTCAAATGATGTGCAGTCCTCTCCATCAGTCTACATGTGGCTGCTCATGAACTAAAATGCCCCAAGAACATGATGCATATGTTCTCCCCATATCCTCATAAACTGAATGCACAGTGGTGGAACGAAAACAGGATAACCACAGTACAAGTTCATATTTGCAAAGCTGAAGAGTGGTAGGCATATAGAACTAGACTCAAATTGAAGAGTGGGAGGCACATTGCAGTTTTGAACTCCTGCTGGGAAGACATCGTGAAGAGCCCCTTCCTCCACCTCTTGATTATGTCGTTGTGTCAGTTATCTTGTTGCACAGCAAAAGACTGCAAAGCTCAGCAGCTTAAAGCAATAAATGTTTATTATCATACAGTTTCTGAGGGTCAGGAATCTGGAAGTGGCTTTGCTGCATGGTTCTGGCTCAGGGTTCTCATGAGATTGCAGTTAAGATGTTGGCTGATGCTGAGGCCATCTGAAGGCTTGACTGGGCCTGAGGAGCTGCTAACTCACATGGCCGTGGGCCATGGGCTAAAGTTCCTCCCTGGCTGTTGGCAGGAAGTCTCAGTTGCTCACCATATGGACCTGTCCATAGGACTATTTAAGTGTTCTCATGACATAGCAGAGGGAGGAGGAAGCCACATTGCTTTTTTTTTTCAGTGAAGAAGATTCACCCTGAGCTAACACCTGTGCCAATCTTCTACTTTGTGTGTGGTATGCCTCCACAGCATGGCTAATGAGTGGAGTAGGTCTGTGCCTGGGATCCGAACCTGTGAACCTGGGCTGCCTAAGCGGAGCACATGGAACTTTAATCACTCGGCCATGGGGCTGACCCCGAGCCACAATATCATTTTAATCTTAATTTCAAAAGTCATACATTGTCTCATTACCTCATTCTATTTGTTAGAAGCAAATTTAGAGACATATTTCAAAACCATCACAACCATGATTCTATCTTCTAGAAGAACCCCCTTACCCACTGTTTCTGTAGTAGTACCAGTAACCACATCCAGAGTTTTTTTCTAGACATAATTCTCAAGTCTTGTTTATTTTTCTTCCTCATCCTCATTGCTGTTCCTTTGTCAACTTCACAGTGGCCAGTTTGAGATTATTCAAGAAAATTTATTAGGAAAGCAATACCTTTAATCTGATTGTTGGTGGAAGGGGGCTTAGTTATGTCATTCAGCTGAGAAGTTTACTGGGCCTTTGACTTTAGAAAGAGTTGGCTTTTCCAACTCTGCAACACTCACATTTCTAGATTCTATATTTTCTTTCATTCTGCTTACTCACTGGGCAGTTCCCTGCTGATCTCTTATCTTTCTTGTGTAATGTTCCAAAAAAAAAAAAAAAAGCCAATACTAGTCAGTCTACACTACCACACTGGTTGTTTTTGATTATCTCCCCAGAGGCCCCCGCTGGGTAGGCTCATGGTCTGCCTTCCAAGTTACTGTGGGTGGCAGTTTTACCAACTGCTTTGCCGCTGCATAACATGGGGTGCCCTCTTTCCAGACTCTGATCCTGATTTCCTCATGGTTTGCCACACGACTGTTAAGCCAATGCCATATTTTAGTTTTCATGACGGAAACGTATTTCAGGGTTCCAATGACCATATCAGTCAGGGTTTTGTCAGAAAACCAGAAACCACTGTATTTGAGTAGAAAAGGATTTAATATAAGGAATTATATGCTTATGAAATTGTTAGCAGAGCTGGGGGAGCAAAGGTCAGGAAGAAGAGCTGTGGGATTTGAGAAAATTAGGAAGCATGGGAATTGCAGGAAGCCAGCTCTGGGAAGTCAGCTACTTGCTGAATTGAAGCAGGTGGTTCCTGGGAGCCTGCCTGGACACTGGAAACTTTGTGACTGCTATCTGACCATACATCTACCCACTGCTGTTAGGGAAGAACAATCCTTTACCCTTCTCTTCCATCTTCTGAATGGTGCCTCTCAATAGCATAAGTTAGACCAGAAACTTCCTGGAATGGAAGTATGACATGTAATTTCCAGAGTTTCAGCCCAAGTGACACAGGAGTGATCAGAAATGAGAATAGTTCTGAGCATCAGTAAACAGTAGATGGATTAGGGCAGCATTCTGGAAAAACTCATACTTGAGTCTAGAAGTAGAGACAGGATTTGAGCATGCATAGAGAATAGAGGATTCCTTTGTGAGTGAGTGGCACAGTGTGACTAGATCATACATATGACAACATGCCTAGTAGCTTCTGGCAGAAAGACACTCAATAAATGTGTGACAGAGGTAGGTGGGAATGAGTGTGTGTGTTCATGGAAGGAGACATCTGAATGGAAAGAAAGGAGAAGACGAGGGTTAGAAGGACCTGAAGCCATCTCACATGGTGCTTTACCATTCTCAGAGTAAGTTCACCCATGTTATCTTGATTCTTTCAAGTATCAGTAGGGTGGGAAGATTATCAGGGAGCTTGTGGAGGATGACAACTGACATTTACCGAGTGCTTATTATCTGTTAGGCTCTTTGTGTATCTCACCTTGTCACCTTCACCTGTGTACCTCGTGGCTTCTCTTTGTTCCTCTTTCCCTTCAAGGCTCATCTTGATCACCTCACCTCTACATGCTCACCTTGTTCCCCTTTACCTGTACATACTTCAGGACAAGCCTAGCTGGACTTGATTTTATTGTTCACTTTCCAGTGAAAAGTACCGAAGTTTAGTAAAATTAGGTGATTTATGACAGTGCCTGAATTTGAACTTATGTCTGCTTGACTTCAGATCCCCATGATTTAACCTTTATACAGAGTTTCCATTTGAGCAAGAGAGGGCCAGGAATTCCATATCTCAGGGAGCACATATTTACTTAGTACAAAGGTGCGGTAGGCCAAGTCTCCAGGCAGCAGGAGTCCTTACCCAGCCATGACTTCCTGGGGGACTTCACTATCCTTCCCTCCTCTGGGCTCAGTTTCCAAATCTATAAAAAGCAGGGACTGGACTAGAGCAGCGTCTGCCAACTGGGGCTAGAGGGTCACATCTGGCCCTGCCTGTCCTGTGGATGAGATTTTAGTGACACCCAGCCGCCCTTGCCGCTCCTGTCTGTGGAGGAGACGTGCAGGATTGAGTATGGCCTGTAGAGCTGACAGGGTTGCTCCTGCCCTTTACAGACAGAGGCTGGGACGCTGGGCCAGAGGATCTGGAAGGGCTCTCCCAGGTTTGTTCTGTGGCATTGTAAGGTCAGTTCTTAAATTCTCTCATTAACTTCAAGCCCTTGTCAGTGGCCCATTTGCTTCAAGAAATGGTTGTACCAAATCTCTTTATAAATGCTTCCTTGCAGTGTGTGTGACCAGGTGTGACCCACAACCTTGCCAAACAGCCTTGTTGCCCACAGCCCACTGGCCCCAGACAGGCCACAGGAAGGAGGAAGGACACTGGGTCACCTTCTCTGTTTTGTCTCAGGAGCTGAATTCCAAGAGTAGGCACACTTTTCCTCTACCCCTGTGGAAGCTATGACCCCGGAGAGTGGCAGGTGCTGACGAATGCCCAGGAAGCACCTTCCCTGCTGCCAAGAGGTGCAGGGCACCGAGGCCCCTAACGTCCTCAGGATTCAGGGGACACTGAGCTGAAAGAGGAGCAGGACAGGCTGGGGGAGGCAGTTGGGGGCAGGGGGGCAGATCCATCCCGGGATGGCACTGCTGCCATGTCTTCAGCTGAGGCAGTAAGGTGTGGTCTGGGATGCCAAAAAGTGGACTGTCTGCTTTTGCAGGTGGCTTTGGTCCACCAGTTAGTTTCTGATCGACTCACTTGTGGCACGAACGGCTCAGGTAATTCCAGTGACCACCCCTGGTGGGCTGCTCCTGGGTATCACCCCTTTTTGTGTGTGCATAAAGAAACTCTCTGTCTATTGATGCCACTGATTGCATATTTCATCCTCAGATCACTGGCTTTCGTGCTCTTTCAAAGATGACCTCAGCAAGAAATGCATTTTACAGTAACCCAGTATATATATACCTGGTGCTGATAGACATGTGTGTGTGTGTACGTGTGTACATATAAAACTGAAATATCAGTTTTAGGAAACAATACTCACCCTTACTACAGATGACACACTTTGATATGTTCTAGGCTAGTATTTTATCCTGGTTTCAATTTGCTGAAGTGATTTCCCGAGAAAATAGGTCATGACTTGCAATTTGGAAGTGCTGCTTTAGATAATGTGTGGCACGTGGAAAGGGCTTTCTTTTTTTTTTTTTTGCTATTGTTATGTTTTCATAATTCTTCATTTCAGGCCACTTCAGGAACGCTGGCTTGTATCAGGAGAAATGTCTTTTGTGTCTCTGTAGCTGTGTGACCTCGGGCAAGTTACTCCCCACCATCGGCCCCAATTTCTTTACAAGTCACATGGGGAGTTGGGACTAGATGACAGCTGAGTTTCCTTCCGGCTCTGAGAGTCTGTGATTCTATGTTGTGCTTGTCCCTAGGGTGACAGGAATACCTGTCATGTAGTATTTGCAACAATGTTAGAGGATACTGCTGGCTCTGGAAAGCATGGTATGTTGTTGGATGCTTTTCCATTGAAGCTCAGACAAAAGGGACTTGTCAGGAAGACCATTAAGAAACCTCAACTTGGCTGTGAACTCATCATCTGATGTACTCAAGCGCATTGCCAATCTCCTTTTGGGAAAATTCGGCTTCACCTAACAGCTCTCCTAATGCTGAGAACCTGCCAAGTGCCCACATACTCTGCACACAGGAACTGCAGGCACAGGGGCCCAGCTCCTCATGCAGAGCTGGACAAGAATCCAGGCCTTCTGACTCCCACCCCACGGGACCTCTTGGCCCCTAAAAGGGTGGGAGTGGTGTCCTTGGACTACAGAGAACAGGATGGAGAAGATGGCCTGCTCAGGGTCACTGACGGTCATGGCATCTCTTTTTTTGTCTACTGTGGAGAACTATTAGGCATGACACCTGCCATAACCAGCGTCGCCACTCCTCCCTGCTTGGAGAAGGAAGCAGTTCCAGGCTGGGTTGGTGTATGTGTGAACAGGAGTGGCCATACCTGACCCAGAGCCTGGCCTGGAGGCTCTGCCCAGGAGAGGAGGGGCAGGGAGCAAACCAAGCAGTCCAGCCCCTGCCTGCTCTGAGTTGGGGAGACAGGAGGACTGGCCAGCTGGCGGGGAACAGGCAGACCCTGACAGAGCAGCAGACAGGGCAGGGTAGGAGCCTTTAGGGCTATGAGGACAGGCGGGAGCCCAGCCTACCCTTGCTATGGCCTCCACTGCAGGCCCAGGCTCCTCGGAGCCTCCGGAGGACTCCTCCCTCTCCGGGCGGCCTGCGTGTGGGCCAGTCCCTCCTAGTCCCTGGTGCTGGAATCATGCGGCAAGTCAGGGGGAAAGCCGGAATGTCCCAACTTTCCAACCTCAGCTTCCTCCTCCATCCCTAGGTCCCTGGATCTTCTGATCATGTCAGTAGAAAGGTTTTGGGCATGCAACCCCAGCATAGGTATACATTTTATTTTATCCATATACAACTGTGTTAGTATATTTTGTGTACTAAAAATATACGTGAAACAAAGATTAAAACGTTGCAATAAATAGGATTTTGAAATAGTTTTTGTTAATTATTTATTAAAGGGTCCCCAGATCGTTTTCTCTCAGTGACGGAAAGTGTTTGAATATCCTTTATTTTCTTTTGACATCTTGGCTCACCTCTGAGTGATGTGGTAATTCAAAGGCCTGGGTTAAGTCCAGTTTATTTGAACACTTGGTTATAATGGCTGCCACCTCTAAAGAAGGTACACTGGGTCCAGGTGGCAGCTGCTCATGGTTGAGGGTATGTACGAGGCCTTCACCAAGCCTCATTACGTATTTGTTAGTTACGTCCACTGATTATGCAGGGATCTTTATTGATATTCAGTAACTAAATTTCTACCTGTCTTGCATTGGTCAGTGAAGTTCTTAAATGAATTGGATTGCCTTTAATATGCATTGTTTGAAAGTCTGAAAAATAGGATGGCAAGGTCTGTTTTTAAGAATTTTTTAGTATCGGCTTTATTGAGCTATGAGTTCACATGTACAATTCACCCATTTAAAGTGCACGATTAAATGGCTTCAGTGTATTCACAGAGTTTTGTAACCATCACCACAATCAGTTTTAGAAACTTTTCCTCACCCCAAGAGAACCCCTGTGCCCATAGTGGTCACTCCTCATTTCTCCCCTCCCCCTAGCCCTAGACCACCACTAATCCACTTTCTAACTTGATGGATTCACCTATTGTGGATATTCCATATAAATGGAATGATACAACATGTGGTCTTTTGTGACTGGCTTCTCTCACTTAGCATGTTTTCAAGGTTCATCCATGTTGTATCACGTCTCACTACTTCATTCCTTTTTATGGCCAAGTAATATTCCATTGAACTGATATATCACATTGTTCAGTATCAGTTAATGGACTTTTGGGTCATTTCCGCTTTTGGCTATTATGAACAATGCTACTATGAACATTTGTGTACAAGATTTTGTGGCTTTTGTATGGACATATATTTTTATTTCTTCTGAGCATACACCTAGCAATGGAGATGCTGAATCATATGATAACTCTTTGCTTACCTTTGGAGGAACTGCCAGACTGTTCTGCAAAGTGGTTGCACCATTTTACATTCCTACCAGCAAGATATAAGAATTCCAATTTCTCCACATTTTTGTCAACACGTGTTATTATCTACCTTTTTTATTATAGCCACCCTAGTAGGTGTGAAGTGGTATCTCATTGTGGTTTTGATTTGTGTTTCCCTAATTACTAATGATGTTGAACATGTTTTCATGTGTTTACTGGGCACTTGTGTATATTATATTCTTTGGAGAAATGTCTGTTCAAGCCCTTTACCCATTTTTAAATTGGATTGTATTTTTTTCTTTTTTTTTTTTGGTGAGGAAGATTGGCCTTGAGCTAACATCTATTGCCAATCCTCCTCTTTTTGCTTGAGGAAGATTGTTGCTAAGCTAACATCTGTGCCAATCTGCCTCTGTTTTATGTGGGATGCCGCCACAGCATGGGTTGATGAGCTGTGCTAGGTCTGTGCCCGGGACTGGACCCTGTGCAGCCTGGGCCACCACACCAGAGCACACGAATTTAACCATTATGCCACCGGGTCTCCACAGGTTGTTTGTCTTTTTATTATTGAGTTGTAAGTATTTTTAGTATGTCGTATGATATCAGATATATGATTTGCAATTTTTTACCCATACTTTGGATTGTCTTTCATTTCCTTGATGTTTCTAGGTGTTTAAAGTGTGTAGCTATGAGGGTTTCTGTAGGTGTCTCACCTAGATGGTTTTCAGGAATGAAGTCACATAATATGGACATATTTCCAAACACCGGGTTCAAAAATGCCTTCTCTAATACACGACTTTCTAAAAGAGTTATTTTCTCGCTCCTAGTTACAACTTTGCCTTACTTTGAAGACTAAGAGTGTTTTTAAAATTTATTTACATATCTTGATAGTATCTGCTGGCAGGCAAACTGTTGACTGGCACTTGCCATCACGGAAAATGTCAGCCAATTCGGAACACCATGTATAAGAGAAACGGCTGGTTTGACAAGTCTTTTAAGTATCTTGCCATGAGGCAACCATTGTGGTATAAAAATTTCATGATCACTCCAAATGCAAGTGTAAAGGTCTTGTTTTCATAAAGTTAACTACATCAGTGACATCCAGCTGCGCTAATTGCTGCATTGTGACGCCAGCTTCTATGCCACAGTAACTTGTCTGCAAATGAATTTCAAGTAAGGGGCTTTAATTGTAAACCTAACCCCAGAATTCCTTCTATGAAAAAAAAGGAATTCTGCTTCAAGCAGCACCTGCTTCTGTGGCTATCCCTTACACAGTCCTCCCATAAGGTGTCATTTTCATTAAAGGTGATATTTAATGTTGAGTCCATCGTCTCCAGGACACTATTTAGTAGCTCACAAAAAAGAATTGTTAAGATGTTTTATTACTGACACAGAGTCTAACAAATATTATAAGTGGAGCCACGTTGGGGACATCTGCACTTTCCTCTGATTGTATAATAAAGCTCCTTGACTAATTAATTTGTTCTATTGCTTGCTTCTTCAACTGCTAACCAAGATTGGAACTGACATCTTTTTATAGTATCTGCTAACAAAAGACTACATTTTAATTTGTTGCTACATTGTTTTTCACATTTCAGTCACTCTTTCCCCAGCAGGAAAAAAAACGTGTTTCCCAAATGTTAAGTGATTTCTTTTTTAGTCTATTGCTATGAAATGAGAAGCCTTGGAAGAAGTTTTTAAATTTATCATTAAGTTCAGTGAGCTGTTCAAAGGCAGCAGATTAAATATTTCCTTACTTTAAACGTTACTGAGACCGGCAGAGGTCTGTCCTTGCATCTAGTATATTCCTGTTTAGTTTTTAAAAGTTTTGCTAATCATCATGGTTTCACACTATCATTAGCCAATATCTTGGCACAATACACATTTGGGGAGATTAAGAATGGCTGTAAATTCATTCTTCAAGCCATCTTCTTGATTCTTCCATTTTCGTCAGGTCGGATTAGATTGTCACTGCTTTTCCTTGTTGATGTGGCTGAGGAAGGATTTGTATCTGGGACAGGAAGGGGTCACCACTGTCCTTCTCCAGCTGCTCTCTGGGCTTGCACGATTCATGTCATCTGAGCACCTGTAACTGCATCACACAGCAACCGCTGCAAGAAGGAGCGAGTGACCAGAGCCCACGTCACCTCCTTCTGGGTCCCTTGGACACGCATGCATCCCGTTCAACCTGGGACAGTCTGATGTGGAGAAGAAGGATCCAGTTTTATTTTTTGCCTTGTTGTGAGTCAGTTTTCCCAACCCCAGCCCAGAACGTCCTGGCCTCAGTGATCGCGGTTCACCCTCATCATACCCCAAACACGCCTGGGCTGGGTCCGAGCTCTCCGTTCTGCTTGTCCCCTACTATCGCTGTCGAGCCATTGGCATGCTGATTTATTAGTGAGGCTTTAGTGCAGGTACTAAAGTCTAGTAGGTTAAGTTCCTCCTCTCTTCTCTTCTTTTTCAATATAGATTCAGCTGTATATGGACATTATTCTTCCATATACATTTTAGAATGTGTTAATCCAATTCCTCGAAAAGTTCAGCTACAATTTTCATTGACATAGCATTAAACTGATAACGTTGATTTGGGAAAGAATAGGTATCTTTATAACATTATGTTAACCCAAGTGAGAGCGTCGAATATTACCCTATTTATTTGGATCTTTTAAAAGGTCCTTTAAAAGAGTTTAAATTTCTTCTCCACAGAAGTCTTAGATATTCTTTAAGCTCATTCTTGGATATCATATAATTTTTGTCAATAGTGTGAATCATCTTTTTATTATTATTCTTCTGTTGATTATTGTTGATAGAGGGAAATGCTATAATGATTTTGGTAAGTTTTTCTTGTATCTGGCAATTTGTATGAACTCCATTTGGTTTTTTAATATAGATGATCCCATTGTCTGCAAATAATGTTATTTTTTTCTTTTCCCTTCCAAATCTTATGCTTTTTTTTTTTTTATTTTATTTTTTCCTTTTTCTCCCCAAAGCCCCCCGGTACATAGTTGTATATTCTTCGTTGTGGGTCCTTCTAGTTGCAGCATGTGGGACGCTGCCTCAGCGTGGTTTGATGAGCAGTGCCATGTCCGCGCCCAGGATTCGAACCAACGAAACACTGGGCCGCCTGCAGCGGAGTGCGCGAACTTAACCACTCGGCCACGGGGCCAGCCCCACCAAATCTTATGCTTTTTAAAAACAAAAATTTCTTATACAGTTGGCCGAGATCTCTAGGACTGTGTTAAAGGGTGGTGTTGACGGGAGAGCATTGTCTTCCTTTCACTCAAAGGGAGTGTGGGCAAATTTTCTCCCTTAAGGATAATATTTGCTGTAAGTTTTCTGGTATATAATTTTTTCTGAGGGCATTTCATTTCTGTGCGCAGTTTGTTAAGATCTTTGTTTTTTCAATCATAAATAGATATTGAACTTTATTAGGTGTGTTTTTTACAAAACTTGAGATAATAATAGAATTATTCTCCCTTATTCTAGCAATCTTATAAACTTCATTGACAGATTTCTTTTGACATTGAAGCATTACTGCCTTTCTGAGATGAATCCTAACTGGTTATAATTTTCTTAATACACTGTTAATTTAATACACTGTTAATACACAGTGTAATTTCATAATATGCTATCAGTTAGATTATGGAACATATTATCTATTCTTTGAAAATATGGTAGAATTTACCTGTAAAAAAAGTCTGGGCCTGAAGCCCCCATGTTTTGATATGTAGTGTTTTCATGGTTAGTTCACTGCTAAGTATTTTGTAATTTTCCTTTTAGTTTTATCTTTAATCTAAGCATTATTTATTAATATATTAATTGGTTTCCAGATATATGGGATTTTAAAAGATACTCATTTGATATTGATTTCTAATTTTATTGGTATGTGGTCAGAGAATATATTATAGATGTATTTTATACACCTATATCTATATGATTTTGATGCCTTGGAACCCATTGAGGTATATGGTCAGTTTTCATAGATATTCCACATGTTGAAAAGAGTGTGGATCTTGTCTTGTGTTAGGCGTTGAATCCTCCCTGTAGCTGACGGTTCAAGCACGCTCCGCGTCTTTGCTCGTGATGTCTGTCAGCTTGAGCCATCGTGTTTGAAAGAGGTGTGCTGACTCCCCACCCACAGCTGCTGACTGAGTCCTCCTCACAGGTTTGGTAGTTGCTGCGTCCTACATTTTGAGGTTATGTTGCTTTGAATTGGGTGATTATATCTTTTGGCTCTGTTATTGTTCTTACTAGTAAGCTATGATACCTTCTGCTTTGAATCTGTTCTGTTAAATGTTAAGATTGTTATCCAAGTTTTCAGCTTTTGACTCAAACTTACCTATTATATCTTTTCCCACCTTTTATCATGATCTTCTTTTCTTTTGGATCTTTTTGTTTCCAGTTCCCTGTTGTTGTGTTTTAAAGGTTGTCTGTGTAGTGATTCTCTCTAAGTGGAGCATTCTTTTACGGTGTCTGCGAAGCAGCAGAATTTATTCAGTTCGGCACACGCTTTCCGGGAGGGCTGACCTGCCCTGGTCTCTCTCTCCCAATACCTTCATAGCTCCCCAGCTGCACAACATGGCCAGTAGTGTGGCTTTCCAGAGTCACACTGAAACCAAAAGTAAAGGCCTCGTCTCTCAGCCACTGGCCTGCCAAGCCAGAGAAGCCTGAGCTGAGCTGGGGTCCGCGTGACTCCCACACAGACGCTAGAAGTTGTCTATATGTGACAGGAACCCAATCCTGAATGAAGAGGTAGGGGGAGGAGGCAGGAAGGTTTGCTGAAGGATGAGCCTAAATGAAGCTGTTAGAAAGAGATCATAGTGATTCAAATCTTGTGCCATCCTGTGTCATTTTCATTTCTCTCCTCTTCTCTCACTTTGTGCGTGAGAGTTGGCCTGAGGCTCATCCCTCAGCCCTGATAGAGGTTTTGGGCTGGTATCTGTCAGTTTTCAAAATGGAGATGATAAAGCAGGTTGCCCTTGTGTCTGTTTGGGGAGCTTGCTAAACAACGGCTGATACGTCGGCCAAAGTAGGCCACTGAAGAGCAGTGGCGTGGATGCCCGGAGAAGGAAGGCCACTTGAGAGAGGGAGGCTTATTAGAAGATGTGGCAGGAGGGATGTGGACTGGAGAGTCGGCCATTTCTCGCTCCTCTCGCTCCTGCCTTTTCCCCTGGAGCTTGTCTGTATCAGTGCCACTCCCCCTCTACACACAGAGCCCTTGCACGTCCCAGAATGGGGTCAGCTTCTGGGGCGAGGTTGTAAAGGCCACAGAGGTTCCCTCCTTGCTCTCTTGGGGAAACCAGACACCAGGTCCAAGGACACTCACACAGCTTGGTGGAGAGAGGAACTGAGGCCTCCTGCCAAAAGCTGTGTGAGAGCTTAATTCGAAAGTGGATCCTCCAGCTCCAGTCAAACTTTCAGATGGTGTAGCTGCAGCTGACACTTGATGGGAACCTCTAGCTCGTGACAGAACTAGAACCTCCCAGTGAAGCCACTACTGAGTTCCCGCCCCGTAGAAGCGTTGCAAGAGTAAATAGTGATGATTGTTGTTTTAAGACACTGTATTTTTGGATGGTTCATTATACGATAACAGACAACTAATACACTGAGTTATTACTGAAGCTTCCAAACAGTCATTCTGACTCTACTCTCCTAAGTTATCCTGAATGCTGACTGATTAAATCCTCCTAAAATACTAATTTAATCCAGCTGTTTTCATGCTCAAGAATGGTGACCATATTTTGCCCATTGAGTCTGATCCCTCCACCCACCCCATGTACCCACTGCATCTCCTACTGCCCCACATTAGCTCTGCCCAGGAAGCTGAGTGGTCTCTGAGTGGTCCCATCACTACTCTGATGATCCCTGCCCTTTCCTTTCCTATGTGCCAGTACATAGCGTTCTCTGAGAGCACCAGCTCATTCAGTTGCCTCCCTCTTGTAGATTCCTGTGGGGTTTATGGACTTTATCCCTCAAGTCAGAAGTGATTAGGTCCTGTTCTGGATCCTACTTTGGCTGTTGCCTGTCTCTGCCTTAGTCCTCTCCCTTACTGTCTGCTCCTTGAGGTTGAGTTCTTGCTGCACCTCTTGCGGTGGGTAACAGAGGTCTGGATCTGCTACATGTCTTTGCTGACTTTTTGCTAGCACATAGTGCACACTCTCAGATCTCTGCCTCAGTTTCCTCATCTGTAAAATGGGAAGGTTGGCTTACGTGGTGTCTCAGGCATCTTCTGGAGCTAGCAGTTTATGAGACTACTGACAAATTGAATCAATGCATAAATGTAGCGAGTATCCATCTGTCTCCTTGCCTCTAGTTTTTCTCTCTTCTAATCCAGCCCTCCCACTCGCCACTCTCCACTTGCAAACTTTTTTTCCTATGACACAGATTGATTGTGTTAACCTTCTTAGAAACTTCCATTGGGTTCCCACTGCTTACAAAATAAAGTCACAATTCTTATGATTCAGTGAGACAGTTCATTATTTATTAAGAGCTTAGTCTGTGCCAAGTGCTGGGGAGACTGAGTGAACAGGCAAACCCAGCCTTCAGGTAGCAGACAGGACGGCATCTGGGTACTTAGCAGCTGGTCTTCAACCTTTCTTTCGAGCTGCATTCCACTAGTCACTCTGCCTTTCATAGGAGGTGGCGTAATATTTGAGGAACAATTTATGAGGGAGACTGGACTGGAGCTGAGCTTTGAAAGATGGATGAAGTTAGTTTGGGGGATTAATGGGATTTATCGCCATAAAAACGTGGGGATTGGTCAACATTTGTTCCCAAGGTGAGCTGAGGGAAGTGTGGGGAGACCAGTCTTGTTGAACTAGGGAATTCTTGTGGTGAGCAGTATGAGGCTAGAAAGGTGGGTTTTTATTTTCTTATTTAAGCTCTGGGAGTAATTCTCTGTTATGTGTGTACAAAAGTGCTGGGGCATCTGTGTGTGTGTACACATATGTGTGGCATGCATATAAGTGAGAATGTGTGAACGTGAGTGTGTGTAAGGGTGAGAGTGTGTGAGCATGAGTGTATGTGAGAGAATGTGTGTGTTGTGAGGATGTGTGAGAGTGTGTGTATGAAAGAGTGTATGTGAGATAGTGTGTATTCAAATGTGGGCGTGTCAGAATTTGTATGAGAGATAGGAGTGTGAGAGTGTGAGTGTGAGAGTGTTTGAGAGAGTGCGAATGTTTCTGGCCATTGGTGGCCTCTTGGCAGTGCTCCCTTTGTCTCTGGTCACTGCCATGGGCTGAGAAGGAATGTGCTTCTCTTTGAGCTGGCCTGGTGTGGGAAGAATGCACAAAGAGGGGAAGCTGGTTTTCTGAATTCTCCACATCCCTTTCACTCTCCCCACCGGCTGCTCCCCGTGTGGTCTGTCCCTTAGCCCACCTGTTGTGGGCCCCTTCACTGACCAGCACTCCCTCCATCCTCTCCCAGGAGTACAGTCCCCGGACATTTTAAGCCATTTTCTAATTGTCTGACAGGACACGGGACTAGCCTGACTAACTAATTCTGTGGCCCAAGGATGGAGTTAACTTCAAGGTCAGTAAGACCTTCTTTTACATTTAAGCTCTGGGTGTTCTTGTCTGCAAAAGTCAGCTGACTGGCTGTGGTAAACACCCCATGAGGCTGTCAATCCTCTACGAGGGATGGTCGCAGAGCTCAGTAGGCAGGCCCTGCCCTGAGGACCGGGTTTGAGTCCTGGCAGCCACATGGTCCACACTGGCCACTTACACTCTTTGAGCCCTTGCCCTCTGCCCCGGGCCATCTGCTTGAAGTAAGATGTGGGAAACATGCCATGTAAACCTGCGCTAAAATGCTGGTTATTACAGCTGTCCTGTGCAGATAAGAGCAGCGGTACCTCCAGCAGCACCCTGTGGTATCTGAGAACACAGCTGAGATTTCCTCCCTGTGTCTTAGTGGTTTGTCTTCTCTCTCCAAGCATAACGTCCTGCACTGTCTCTACCAAATTCCTTTTTTAATGGTTTCTGTTTCTCCAGTGTATGAGCGATGAATTTTGATCTAACCCTTGACAAATAAAAATGGCAAGTAATAGGATATATTGGAGTATATGAGGAAGCCATTTGGTATAAACCTAATTCGGCCTGACCTTGTCTTTCCAAAAGGGCCTGACTGAGGCTGGCCGTTGAGCATGCATTGTATATCTGCTTTAGAGACTTCCTATGGCAAGAGCAAAGGCCCTTGAGATAAAGGTGCAACTTCCCTCCCCCTCCCAACGTTGGCATCTCTTTAAGGATTAAGCATCTTTCCTTAGGCTAGAAACTGATTGCTGTGCTCACCTGTGACCACTCAGCTCGAGACAATAGACTTGCCTCCTGCTACGTCCTCTGAGATAGCAGACCCACTACCTGCTGTGTCCATCAAGTGCTGTGCTGACAGGGCAATCTTGCGACTATTGTGGGAAGGACATTTCAATCATATGTGAAACGTCCTGTATGGGGGTATATAACCACTCTGTATACCTCACTTCCTTGGTGCCCTTTCTTCCTTTGGGGAAGAAAGGCCCCGGGCCATGGTCCTCAGATTTCAGCTCAGAATAAACTCACCCAAATTTTCATTTATAGATTGGTTATGGATTATTTTCGTCGACACCCTTCACTCTCTTTCTCCGGGTATTTGGTCATCTGTTAGCCTAAGAAGTCTATTATCTACTGTGCTCACCAGAACACTGACAGGAATTGTCATATGACCCTGTGCCCAGTACACAATGCCAAGGAGTCGAAAGAAAGATTTCTTAGACTCTTAAGATCTGGCAGTAGTGCTCTTTTATTTAGAGAATAGAATAGCATGGGGACAGGACCCATGGGCAGGCAGAGCCGCTGCTGCTGCCCTGAGTTGAGGGTTAGGGCTAATTTTATAAGGCATGGGTATGTGAGTCATCTCTTTACAAGACAAAGGAAAGAACATGAAAAAAAGTTAAAATGGTATCAGTGCAGGTGGAGTCTGGTCATTGGGTGATCCCATGACCTTTAGACAAGAATCAAATTGGATTAAGTAAAGGTTAGAAAGGTTAGAAGCTACCACCCTAAATCAGTTACATGAGATTGCCAGACAGCAACCAACTTAAGTTCTTGCCTTCCCCATTAAGAGTTTCTAGGGATAAGGTCATCTCTCTTCTTCTTCCTGGTATAGAGAGGGAGGCACCTTTTACAGATAGAGATTTACCTTACAAATGTAAATGTGTCCCAACAAGGGCAAGTTCCATTCCCCAGAGCCTCCTTCCCTGTCCCAGTTTATCGAAAGCAATCAGCCCCAAACAATCCCGATGCCAAAGAGACACATCCTGGGGTGGCCAATTTCAGGTCCCTACAAGGTCATCCCCCCTTCCTTCACAAATGCAAATGTCTCTCAAAAGGGCAAGCAAAATTCCAGTCCTCGGAGCCTGCTTCTCATCTGCAGTTTTAAAATTAACCGGCCTAAAATCCTCTTCACTACTGAGTACAACTTTCTTCCTCCCGCAGAGCTGATGCAGACTTAGGAAGAGAAGCTCTTGAATGGAATGTTCTAAATGGTTACTGACCTATCATGTGAGAATTTAAAAGTACGACAGAGTTCAGTTTGGCTCTCATGGTCTCAGAGAAAATCTTGCTCATTCTTCAAGGCATCTTTGAGGACAGAATCTGTTCTTGATGCTCTGAGGTGTTCTACTTTCTCTCATAATTTAGCTTGGAAGGACCTGCTCCTGTGTGTGTGTGGGGGGTGGGGGGTGCCCTGTCCTTCACTGGTCATGTCCCCTCCCCCAGGTCCCTTCCATCGCTCCTGCTCAGCTCTTCATGAACCGTTTCTCACCCCTTGACCTGCCTCCCCACACACCTTCAGAACATAATTTCTCCTTGTGACTGATAATTAAATTCCCAAGCAGAGTTCAGGATCCCAGGAGTTTTAGCTGTCAAGACCCAACCAAGGAATGACCTTGAGAAGCCAGCAGGCAACCCATACTCAGATAACCCAGCTTTTCTGTGCCCATGTTTGGTGCTCTGTCACCCTGGGGACAATGGCAGCACAGCTGCCCTCACCGACAGGGACCTAGACTAGAACCATGTGCACTGCAGAGCCTGCTTCTTGCCTGTCCCTGTGTGACTTGGGATAAATGTTTACCTTTCTGAAACTTTGATTTTTTTCCCCATGGTTAAAAGGTGAAAAAATCAGCCTTGATCTCTACCCATTCTTATTGACTTTGGTTTAAATTGATTTATTAAAAATCCTTTTGTCCCAGACCAATGATTCAGGTTTTAATTATAAATCACGACCAATGTGTTTTGTAAGATCCTGCTCTTCCCTCTCCTCCCAACGATTTGCCCTCAGAGAATCTTTAATGAATTCGACTTGAGGTAAAAGATCTGTAGGGATTCATCTGACTGTTTCCTGAATGTCTTTTTCCAGCAGGGGCTGAAGGCGTGGCACTGAGGCCCATGTCCCAGCCCTTCTCAAGGTCCTAGGAGGGTGGGATGAGCAGGGCAGGGCTTGGAAAGATTCTGCCTGAGCTCTGAGCTACAGGTTCTGGAAGTGTGGGCCTTGTACAGGTGAAAGTGTGTGTGTGTCTTCACACGAGCTTGTGTGTAATACCAGGAAATGGGCCCTTTGTGAATCTGAAGATAAGTCCAATCTGAGCTCAAGACATTTTATTAATACTAATCACCTGGAGAAGAGAGTGTTTTTCCTAGTGGTTCCTGAAACTTGTTTCATCTCTTGAGTTTCTCTTTGTGCCCATAACTTGTACACTCTTAGACGGTGCTGGCATTCGAGATTAGTTAGAAATGAGGATTTGGACTCTCTCTGGAAAGGCTGGTTAGTTACTCCTTTGTTCCTGTGTTTGCATCTGAAAGAATGTAGGAAGGAGTGACCTTTGGAAGCTGGAGCAAGGAGCTCTGCTGCTGGGGTGCCCTGGGGCCTTGTGCATGGCTGGTTATCTTGGCCTCCCAAGATTTCAGTCCTTGAAGCAAATTGACTAAAATCACTTGGTGTCCTTTTGCTCACTGTCCCTGAAGAGTGGATAGTTTCACGCCTCCCTGAGCTTCTTATTGAAGCTGAAGCTTCAGTGATAATGACCTTAAGTTACAAAGTCCCTCTTTCTGGGGAGGAAGATCTCACACTGTATGGATTTAGTGAGAAGGGAGGGAGGGTCCAGGGGACATGAAATACCCTTAGAGGAGGGCTGCATGGACAGCCTCCCCAAGACCCTCAGAGAGGGTGGTGGCCCGCAGGTCCTGTGCCTCTCAGGCCGCATGGGACCAGGGGTGGAGTAGGGTGTGAGTAGAGCTCACCCTATGTTCCTCTCCCTTCGTCTTGCTCACTCTGTTGGAACTCTAGTCCTTCAACTCTTCCAAAGCAAAGGATGCCTTGAGGCTGGACCTTCTAGTCTCCCCTGTACTTGCCACGCCCACCCCTTGGATCCTGTTTGCCCTGATGCCATCTGCCAGCACCTAAGGTGGCAGCCTGTGATGGTTTGCCTGGTGCAAGACCCTTGCCGATGCCTGCTCATGTACAAATGAAGGCTGGAGGTTTCCATTCCCAACGGCGGTGTCAAGGACACCTTCTTCTTCTTGTGGTGGATACTTTATGCCCAGTGTTTTGAGGAGGATTGTGGAGAACAGCTGCTGGGAGGGTGTTATGCATAGGGAGGACTGGCTCACTCTACAGCCATTCTGATCTCTTCTTGTGTATGAAGATCAGTGTTTCCCAGACTCCTTTACAACTGTGGTTCCAGAGATACTTTAGGACCACTATTTAGATGATGTAGGAGGGACTTGCATTCTGAGCTAAGTCAAACAAGGAGAGAGGCAGAGTTTGGGCTGCTGTTTGCTAGTGTGGCTCAGGCATGAGCCCTGTTGTTCTGGAGCTGACGACATCCATGGCTTCTCCATGTGATCAAGAGCTTAGGGAGTGTGGCAGGGGGCAGCTCCTTGTCATTCCTGGAAAACCAGACGATGTCTGTCTCTTCGGCTGTAAATCTTTTACTGTCCGATGAGAAATCCCTGTCCTTCAATTCTCTGGAGTAGATGCTGTGCCATACAGCCAAGCTCTGTCTGATAGAGAGGGAAAATCGCCTCACATATGCATGTGCAGTGCTTCATTGGTCATCTCATTCTCTCACTAAGGGAAAGGGAAGCGTGGAAGTCCTCAGGGCCTGGCACAGACAGGCAGGGAGGAGGACGTGGGCAGCCAGGACAGACTGTTGGAGGGTGACAGGAGAACCAGAGCTCCACCTGTCATTTACGCCTGTGAGCAGAACTCGACCCCTTCCCATCTGGCTCATCTGGCTCTGAGAGCTGACTGGGAGAGGATTCCTGCGTGTGGGGTCCTTGTGAGCTGTGCACGTGACTTCTTCCAGGTGTGGCTAGGACACCCCTGCAGGCATGGGGGCATTTGCTCTGTAGTTTAGAGACAAAATCCAAGAAAATGTCACCAATTCTTGAAATCCTCACTTCCAGCACACTATATTCTCTCCCACATACTCGACTTCTCCGTTGGCCGTCTATCTAATAGGGTCACTGCACTGTCCTCATGGGTTGTCAAAAGCATCTTTTGCTCTTCTCTCCCCATATTCGTACACCTAGGAAAGTGTTAAAAAGAAACAACAGGCTCCAAATGGAGTCACTTATGCTAAGCCCACGTCACCAGACCAAGGCTTAGTACTGAGCCTAACTGCAGCTTCAACCCTCCCCAGGCATGTAGTCTTAACCCATGAGTCTGGAAATTTCAAGTCAGCACCAATTGAGGTAACCCGCCACATAGGCCCTTTCTAGCCCCTCAAGGAAGATGAGGTAATCCTCCTGATAGACCCTTTAGTCCCCCAAAGGGAGGTGACCTTGCTTGAAATAATCCTTTTTTCTGTCTCTGATTACCTTGTTCTGCCTTTAAAAACCTTTCCCTTTCTATAGCCCTTCGGAGCTTCCTTCTACTTGCTGGATGGGATGCTGCCCTATTCATGAATTATTCAATAAAGCCAATTCAATCTATAAAATTTACTCAGTTTAATTTTTGTTATTTAACAAAAGAGTGCCGAAGGAAGACTCACACCATGGCCCCCAGTCCTGACTTCATTCTGCATCCTAAGGGCATCTGTGCATGTGGTGGACTGCCCAGTTTCACATCCCTGCAGACGGTCATTCAAGCCTAGTTCACACACTGCAGTGTGTTTTGCCCTTCAGGAGATGGACCCAGAGAAGAGGCCTGTGTGGCCCTGGGAGCTGACCTGGGTTGGGGTGGCAGGAGCTTCTGGGGTCTGGCCCGGAGGGAGGAGACCCCCGATGTAAGACTCCTCACCCCACAGGGAAGGGGGTGTCTAGATGGCAGCCGAGTAGGACCCTCTCAAGTAGGGGTCCCAGGGGCTGGGTTGGCTCAGGTCTAAGGGTGGCCCTGTGACAACTCCTGCCTTATTAGTCAGGGCACTTTCTGTTGCAAGGAAAAACCTACCCCCCTCAAACTAGCTTAAGGAAAAGGGCAACTTAGTTGGGAAAAACAAGTGGAGTGGCCTTGGGAACCACTGGGTCTAAGGACTCAAAGAGATTGATCAGGGTTCTCTCTCCCCCTCACCCTCCCTCAGTCCTGGGGTACCAGTGGGTGGACTCAGACTCCTCAAGAAGCCTCTGCCTTGTATGGCCAAAGTCCACACATATCACGTCAGTATAATAACCCCATAACAAAAGACAGACTTTGTATTGTGCTCATTGAAAACACCAGGTCACGTGCCCGTCTCTGGGCCAATCACAGTGTCCAAGTAGAGGGTATAAGGATGGGCCAGGCCAGGGTCAGTTCTCGGGGTGGGCACAGGTCCTTGGAAGGAGGGTGCAGTGGTTCTCCAGTGCTGGGTGGGTGCCCTGAGGAGAAGGTTGTGTGGTGTGAGCAGAGGGGCTGGGCAGACGGAACAACATGTGCACCCTACCCCCAGCCCTGCCAGTGCAAATCTGCTTGGCCTGGAGCAGGAGGCACAATCACCCACATGCTTCTGGTTTCCTCCTTAGAAGGTTTTTGTCACGAATAATTCTTGTGCAAAGGAGTCACTAAACATTCTATGTCTTTACCCTCAGTAAAGGAGTGATGCTCTTTTTTGATTCTCCATGAAAGTGGGAGCCTACTAATTTATGAAAAGCCTGAACCTAAGGATGTGAGCTCTCATCCCGCTCCTGCTCCCCTCCCCCTTCTCCACTCCTCTCTTCTCCCTCCCTTTCCTCTTCCTTCCTCCTTCCTCTCTTCTCTCCATTTTTCTCCCCCTGTCTTTCTCCCTTCACTCCCACTCCCAATGGATTTACCTAATTTCTTCGTTCATCAGCTGGGTTCACATGTGCACAGATGTTTTGATCATTGACTTTGCCTAAGTGCTAAAAGTAGCCAGCTAGCGAGTTAAATATGGCAGGCTAGTAAAAAGCCCCCCAGGAGCAAAACAGGTGAAATGGTCTTTGATCATCTGCTTGTTTGCTGTCACACTGTTTTGCTGGAGCTTGCTCTGTCACAGCTGCAGGCTGTATTTTTCTTGATGTATAAGTTTTCTCTACCCACATCCAGTACAAGGTTTTAAGCCTTCAAATCCAATTACTTCCTGATTGGATTTGCATGCTTCTTCCTCAATTAGTAAATGGGCTGTCATTCCATCTATGGGGCATGTCCTTGGCTCTTTGTGGAAAGTGGCCCTTAAGATTTCTGCTCTTCTTTTGGGCAAGAGTGTCAAGGCTGAGTCTGCTATAAAAGGTCTGCTTCAACGATCTGTGGGCAAGAAGCTCCTGCCTGGTCCATGGACGGCGTAGTCCCATAATGCCAGGTCCTGGCTGAGACTGGTGCTGGCCAGTGCGCACTGATGGGGCAGTCTCCACGGTAGAGACTGTGGGCACACTTGAAGCTTGAAGGATATAATTTAGGGCTGTGAAGAAGGAAGAACTGCTTTTATAGGCAGCAGTTAATAAATATAGGAAGCTGACACAATGGAAATACTAATCTGTCTGTCCAGAGTCATAGGCAGCAGAAATGCAGTGGACTGTCAGGGGTGTCTTCTGGTAATTTTATTAAGATGCACCTTTTGAAATATTCCTAGAATCATCAAATGCCAGGCAGGGCACCATCTAACTGAGTGTTTTGCTATGGGCCCTGCTGACCTGGACCATTCCTTGTGCGTGGGACTGACACTGGCATTGCAGGGCATTTAGCTCCTGGGGCCCTGGGCCCCAAAAGCTAGGAGCCTCCTCCCCATTCATGGTGTCAGTCAAAAATGTTCCTGCACATTTCCATAAACCCTCTACAGTTCTCACTTTTCTGACAAGGAACCTAGATTAAGAAGATTGAAGCTGGGGCTGGCCCAGAGGCATAGTGGTTAAGTTCGTGTGCTCTGTTATGGTGGCCCAAGGTTTGCATATTTGGATCCCAGGCGTGGACCTACACACTGCTCATGAAGCCATGCTGTGGCGGTGTCCTACATATGAAATAGAGGAAGATTGGCACAGATTTTAGCTCAGTGACAATCTTCCTCAAGCAAAAAGAGGAAAATTGGCAACAGATGTTAGCTCAGGGCTAATCTTCCTCACCCCTCAAAAAACCAAAAAAATAAAAAGCAAAGCAAAGAAAAGAAAATTGGAGCCTTGCCCAAGAATGACAGCTTGGTGGTAACTTAGCTCTCACCTGATTCTCTTTCTACTTGTGCTATGTCAATCTACGTTGGGGAGGGCCCTGAGCTAGACGGCGGACAGGAGAGACTTGTGCTCATTTCGTTTTGTTGCAACTGTACTCAACATTCTTCACTTCTTCCAAGATCAGGCCCAGGCCCCTCATTCTAGCATCCAGAATTTGTTCCCAGTGCACATAACCTACCTTCTTTTCCACCTCACCCACCAGAGTGTTCTTACCCGAACCTTTTGCTTTGGCCCAAACTTTTGAGAGCAGTTCTGCAACTTGGCTTCAGATCTGTTCCCACGTCCTTGGCGAAGCCTTCTGCTGCCTTCAGCAGCCTCGCCTTCTTGGTTCCTACTGCTTTGATTCTTACTGCATCATTCCTTCAACAGTTGTCCATGTATTGCCTGAACATTTTTCCTGTCACGTGTGTTTATTTTACTTTTCTTTGTTCATGTTTTGCTGATCACTGAAGAAGAGTGGGTTCCTCGTGTTGGAGTCCTGCTCTAAGGCCTTGTGGCCCCTGCAGGGCCTCCTGAAGGCTTCTAAACCAGAGGTGCTCAGGGAAGGCGTGTGGGTTGGCCGCGGTGCTGCTTTCAGGGTGGCCAGGGACGTGGAGTAATGTGATGGGGACCCAGGCGCAGCAGCCCCAGACCCTCCTGATGATGGCCTGACAGACCGTGAAGGAGATCTGCCTTGTGATAATGGCCTGGGAACATGCAAGTTTCTAATCGCCAAATTATGTTGAAATGGTTGTTGTCGCTTTCTACCTATAGAATGTGCTACCACACGTCTTCAAAATATTTTCAAGAAGAGGAGAAATACAAAGATCTTTCCTTTTTTAAAAGACAAACTTTAACAAATTGTGATTTTCTAGATACTAAAGCAATACATGCTAATTGTGGAGACATTAGACAATAAAGATTAATAAAAATAAGGAAAATAAATCATCTATAACCTTAACTACAGATTACATTTTGGTGTATATTCTTCCAAATATATGAATGTGTGTGTTTTCTTGATTCTAAGATATTGTTATGTCTAAGATGCACTCTGGACCAATTAATAGCCTTTGAGAGACAAAAGAAGTACTTTCAATGGTAAGATTAATCCATTTCAGAAATAGTAAATTGTGATAAAGGTGCATTTTTAAGTTGTGGAAATACATATGTCATGCACAAAGTGGGACCATATTGTACATAATGTTTCATAACACTTACAATTTATATTGTAACTATCTCTCCTTTCCATTAATGCTTTTCTGTAACATAATTTTAGATGACCATAGTCATTGATTTAAATCTCTGTATGGATATAACATAAAATATATAGCTAATTCTCTGTGTTAAAAAAATTAAATTTTTTTTCACAGTTTATTCTGCAATGAACTTCTTGGTAACAAATATTTGTGTACATCTATGAGAATTTTCTTAGGCTAAATACCTAAAAGTGGAATTTCTTATCCAAGTAAATGATTATTTTTAAGGCTATTAATAAGTGCTGTCTGATGCCTCCAGGAAAAGTTGTTTCAGTCTTACTCCCAGCAGCTACGGAGCTCAGGGCCTCAATCTCTCAGCTCTTTGCCTCACCAAATATTATAGTTAAAAATCATAGTTTGATAGTTTAAAACAGCATTTGATTCCAATGTGCATTTCCAGTGAATTCACAGTAAACCAGAAAACCCCACACAGGGAACTCCAGAGTTCATTGGTTGCCCATCAAGAGTCTAGTGCTATCTTAATGTGAAGAGCTTTTTCTTTATCTTTTTCTTTTTTTTTTTGAGGAAGATCAGCCCTGAGCTAACATCCACTGCCAGGTCTCCTCTTTTTGCTGAGGAAGATTGGCCCTGAGCTAACAACTGGGTCCATCTTCCTCTATTTTATGTGTGGGACACCTGCCACAGCGTGGCTTGATAAGCAGGGCATAGGTCTGTGCCTGGGATCTGAACTGGCAAACCCAGGGCCACTGAAGCTGACTGCACAAACCCAACCGCTGTGCCACTAGGCCGGCCCCAATGCGAAGTGCTTTCTGTCTGCCTCCACTAGTAGCTCTGCTCTACGGCTCCACACAGTGATGAAGGCAGTGTCACAACTCTGTAGGCTCTACCACCTTTTAGGTACGGTCTTGGCTTGGTGTTTAGCTCACTGAGGCAACTCCACCAGGCCCAAAGCAACAGCCTAGATCAAACCGTGATGCGGAGAAGGAGCATTTCTACCTGCTCCCAGGTCTTGTAAAATCTTGGGAGCGAGTTAAGCTTAGTGCACTTTGGGAAGGGAATGAAGCAGCTTGGAAATAAGAGAAAACCTTACTAGGAGCTGCTCTTCCTCTCGTTGCTGGTGCTGTGGTTTCCCTGCTCTGAGTGTGTGAAGAAGAGCAGAGCAGGCTGGGCATGGTAGGGACAGCGTGGGAGGGAGGCCCTCCACTCGTCTTTGGTCCTACAGACCTTTATACGGTGCCCTGTCTGTAAAGTCAACAAGGTGGTTGGTACAGGAGCCCGCCTCTTGTAGCCAAGGACTGGGACGCCCAGTGAACTTCTGTTCTTGTTTTCCCAGGGTCGACCTGAAGCCACACTACTATAGTTCCAGTTCCTCATCCAGTCATATCGTAGAGATTCAATTTATTCATCATTTATCCAATAAATGTTTATTAAATGCAGAAGTGTGACATATTGTATTGCACACTGGGCATTCAACAGTATCCTTGTATCTGAGGGGTGTGCAGTCTTCTGGGGGAAAGTGGCAAAGGAGAAAAGACAGTGAACTATTAAGGATGCCAGGATAGTAGCAGACAGAGCAGAAGCAGATACAATGGGGGAAATGGCCAATTTCAATTTGTGATGGGGAAGTTCGCAGCAAAGATCTCATGAGATGGGTGAGCTTTGATCTGAGCTTTATTTTTTGCATTAAGTGAATATTTTCTATTGTAACACTATAATTTCTTTGGTTTTTTTGAGGAAGATTAGCCCCGAGCTAACATCCGTGCCCATCTTCCTCTACTTTATATGTGGGATGCCTACCACAGCATGGTGTGCCAAGCAGTGCCATGTCCGCACCCGGGATCCGAACCAGCGAACCCCGGGCTACCGAGAAGTGGAACGTGTACACTTAACTGCTGCGCCACTGGGCCAGCACCTATAATTTCTTTAATGATTTTTTTTGGAGTTTTTTTCTTAGTGGTTGCCCTAGGGCCTATCATATACATCTTTACTTATCATAATGTATTTCAGATTTATTATCTATGATTAAATATCTGAACTCCAGTGAGATATAGAGATGTTACTCCTATATGGGTCTATTCCCTTGTTCCCCTTTCTGTACTATTGTTATCCATATTTCATCTATAAGTGTTACAAACCTAACAATACATTGCTATAATTATTACTTCATTTAACTTTATGCCTTTTAGAGAAGCTGAGAAAAGGAAGGAGAGCAAGTACAAAGCACATATTCATAAAGCTGGTCCTGTTAACCTTCTTTTTGACTATTTCCTTCTCTTCACTTGATCTTGTGGATTTGTGTTACCATCCGGTGTCATTTCCTTACTCTGGCACAACTTTGCTGCCACCTACCTCCTTTGTGATGTTGTTTTCAAATATATTACATTTCTGTGTGTTATAGGTTCAACAGTACATTATATACATATTGCTCTATATAGTTGCTTTTTTTTTTGAGGAAGATCAGCCCTGAGCTAACATCTGCCACCAATCCTCCTCTTTTTCCTGAGGAAGATTGGCTCTGAGCTAACATCCATGCCCATCTTCCTCTACTTTTTATGTGTAAGATGCCTGCCACAGCATGGTTTGTTAAGTGGTGTGTAGGTCCCTGCCCAGGATCCGAACCCGTGAACACTGGGACGCCGAAGCAGAACACGTGAACTTAACTGCTACATCACCAGGCTGGCCCCTATACTATTGCTTTTTAAATCAGTTAAGAGAAGAAAAAAGATGTAGGCATTTACAGTATCTTTTATAATTACATAATTACCTTTATTAGTGTTCCTTGTTTTTTCATGAGGATTTGAATCACCGTCTTAAAGTCACTTGCTTTCAACCCAAAGAACTTCCTTTAGTACTTCTCGTAAGGTGGATTTGCTAGCGATGAATTCTCTCAGTTTTTGTTTATCTGGGAATGTCTTTATTTCACCTTTGGTTTTTGAAAGATAGTTTTGCTGGATATAGAATTCTTGGTTGACAATTTTTTCTTTCAACTCTGAATATGTCATTCTATTGCACCTGGCCTCCAGCCTTCTGATGAGAAGTCAGCTGTTAATCTTTTGGGGATAGCTTGTATGTGATACATCATATTCTCTTGCTGCTTTCAAGATTTTCTCTTTGTCCAAATATTCTACTCACAATAGACTCCAGGTAGGCATGAGACATATCATGACAGTTGTTATAAAAATTGTGAACTAATTTTATGTACAAAATTATTTATATAAAGTGCATGTTATATATGAAAATTATATGTAAATTATAATTATGCATATACAATTTAACATCTACATTCAAGGCAATTCATCTATTTGCTACCTAATTTAATCCTCATAACATTATCTTCATTGTACTGATGTAGAAACTGAGGCTCAGAAAGGTCATGAAATGTACCAATGTACCAATAGGACACAGCAACTAAGGAGTCTTCCTTCTTTCTGTCCCTCTTTTTCTTCCTTCTGAGATCTAGAGACACAAGAAAGAGCAATAGGTTGTGAGTTTGTGTGTTTATCAGGAGAAAAGATTGGAGTGGAAAGGAGACCCCTTTGGGGATATATCAGTAAACAAAACAAAGTCCTGCCTTGATGGAAGTTTCATTCTAGGTGGGGAGACAGACACACCACAGCAGATCTGGCCCCTGGGTAGGTATCTCAGTGGCCCCAGCCCTGGGTCTAGATGCTCTGTGGATCCATAGAAACTTTATCTTGACTCTTGCCTTTCCCTCTACCATGTCTTCTTGCTCCTCCCTTTGGATTGCTTCTCTGCTTTTCCTTTCTTTCTTCCTTTTTAACACAACTGGAGTTCAGACTATCATCTTCACCTGGATCTCTGCAATGACCTCCCAGCTGGCCTCTGTCCTGTCTTTGTGGCCCAGCCCAGCCTCTGCTCCAACCAGAATTGTGGGTCCCTACTACTATATTTTCTAAGGGTAGGCCCCCCTGGCTGGTCTTCAAGATGGTCCATAATCTTGCCCTTCCAAACACAGTTGACCTCATCTTTCCTCCTCTGCAAGTTGACCCCTCCTGGCTAACCGGGCACCCTTCCCTCCATTCACTGCACAGATCCTAGGCTCATTAAAACCTGTACCTTTCCTTTTGCCTTTTTGAAAAGCCAGCTGCTTTGCTGCTGCCCATCCTAATGTGTAGAATTACAGTTAAGAACATGGGCTTTGGTGTTAAAGAGATCTGTGTTAAAATTATGTAATTGCCACTTGGCTGGCTGTGTGTGACCTTATTTAACCTCTGGAGTCAGGATTACCTCGTGTAAAATGAAAATAGCACAGCAATTTCTGTGTTGACTCAGAAGGACTCAGATGTGGTTATGCTCATTGTAATTATCCATTCTTTAAGGTCTATCCCAGACCTACCTTCTTCTTTCCCTGCTCTAGCTATATAGCAATCAAGTCCTAGTGCATTGAGGGCACCAAATTTGGCCCTGAATTATTCTACATGTGGTGAATGCATTAGACATGCCTTCCACAGTAGATTGCACGCTTTTGAGAACAGAGACCTTGGTTTTTCTTCATATTCCTTCTGTATGCCACAGTACCTGTGAAATCTTCTGATCAGAGTTAAGGGGAACGTGTGTGTGGGTTTTTTCATCCATAGCTAGTCCAGGTTCTCTGAATCCAGGTTTCTCTGAGCCCTGCAGCCTCTGGATGATTTAGGGCTGGGGTCACCCTTCCACAGGGTTGCTGAAATGGGGGCAGACACCCAGAGCTGAATTTGGGCAGAGTGGGCCTGTAGCCAGTGGAGGGGCTGGATGGTGGCCTGGGTATCCAGCTGCTCTCCTGCAGGTCTCTGGCCCCACATCAGCTTGCTGGGTGACAGAGGACTCCAGAGCTGTGGTCCCCAGGGACCAGCAAGTGCCTGCTTTGCACATCCTGTGGAATTCCATTGTCGACGAAAATAATCCATAACCAATCTATAAATGAAAATTTGGGTGAGTTTATTCTGAGCTTAAATTTTAGGATTGTAACCCAGGAGAGTCTTTCCACAAAGGAACAGAGCACTCCAAAGAAGTGGGGGTACACAGGGTGGTTATATACCCTCAAAGAGGGTGTTTCACATATGATTGAAATGTCCCTCCCACAATAGTCACAAGATTGCCCTGTCGGCACAGCGCTTGATGGACACAGCAGGTAGTGGGTCTGCTCTCTTGGTGGGCGTAGCAGGAGGCAAGTCTATTGTCTCAAGCTGGGTGGTCACAGGTGAGCACAGCAATCAGTTTCTAGCCTAAGGAAAGATACTTAATCCTTAAGGAGCCGCCAACGTTGGGAGGGGGAGGGAAGTTGCACCTTTATCTCAAGGTCCTTTGCTCTTGCCATAGGGAATCTCTAAAGCAGATATACAATGCATGCTCAACGGCCAGCCTCAGTCAGGCCCTTTTGGAAAGACAAGGTCAGGCCGAATTAGGTTCATACCAAATGGCTTCCTCATATTCTCCAATACATCCTATTGCTTGCCATTTTTATTTGTCACCATGGACAACATATTGGAATAGGAAGACGGATTTTTATAAGAAACAGGAGAGAATTCTGTTTAATGAGGGGAATTTGAGATGCAAGCTGGGAAGACTATGTGAACCAACTTCTTGACAATATAATTACAGGCCATTTTTCACCACCAAATTAAGATCTTTTAGCAAGACACTGGCTCTGTTTTGGTTAGCATAGGGCACAGCGACCTGCCTCTGCCTTTCAGCAGGGGCCTTTGACATGGGAGCACCAGGGAGCCGCATCTGTGTTGGAGTGCCTGCTTGTATTAAGAATATTCTTGAAAAATGGTGGGTAAATTGGTTTTTATAAATATTTTGCCTTTGGCTGACATTAGAGTATCAAAGATGCTTCACATCTGATTGATCATCAAGTACCTTTGAATGCTTCCTCTTTTAGTTTCTTAGGTAGTCAATTGTCTGTAAATGTGTGAAGGAGGGGGCTTTCTATTTAAAGCAATATGCTATTTTAAGTGAAGCCTTTTGTAAAGCAAAATAATCCAATTTTAGTGACAAAAGATCTCCCCCAGTTGATTGCTGTAATACCAGGAGTTTCTCTTGTGCACAGCTGTTAGTGTACTAGAATTAGCCCACATCTGCAAGAGCCCTGCAGGGGTGCGTGCCTGGGGTAGCGCAGACCTGTGGGGACGCAGGGCAGTCTGCGGTGGTGAGCACTTGGCGCCTCCTGCTCTCATATAGACCATCTGGGAGTTGTGTGAGGCTCGCATTATCCCCATTTAGCAGGTAAAGAAAGTGAGGCTCGAGATTAAGTCTGTGTCTCAGGTTGCACAGCAGGCACAACAAGTGCCAGGCAACTTCGCCACCTGGCCTGGAGGCCCCTGGCTCACCCTCCACCTGGTACCCTGGCCTTTCGATGCAAGGCTGGTGGAGGGGTGATTTGGGCGCTGTGTTTCCAGGTCCCTCTCAATTCTCACTCTGTGAAGGCATTCTCAGGGCCGAGCCCCCTTATCCTTCAAGAAAGGAGATGGGTTTTCGCTGTGTGCTCTTTCCCTGGGTGCCTCTGCTGTGGCGGTGGGGTAGTCAGGCGGCTCAGTGTTTCTCCCAAGTCTCCCTGCCAAGTCACTTCTTTCTTTCCCTTCTCTTCTCCAGGATGAAGGCCATCCTACAAGACAACAGGTCATTTAGAGCAGTAAATCGCTCAGTTGTCCTTATTTTAACCAATAGCTCTGGTTAAATAAAGTTCTTAATCACCAGGTATTTCTCACAATTTACACACACTTTAAATAGGGTCACAAAAATAAAATTCAGATTTATAAACATCAATATGTTGAAAGATTATGGGGGTAGGAAGAACAATTCCATTTCAAAATGCTATCTGGACAAAAGATTTCCTTTAGCATTCCTTTAAATGGTGAGTTACATAAATGCATATAACAGTATGTTTTTAAAATTAGAATTAGGGGGGCCGGCCCCATGGCCCAGTGGTTAAATTTGTGTGCTCCACTGTGGCGGCCCAGGGTTTCGCCAGTTTGGATCCTGGGCGTGGACGTGGCACCACTCGTCAGGCCACGTTGTGGCGGCATCCCACATGCCACAACTAGGACCTGCAATTAAGATATACAACTATGTATGGGGGGTTGGGGAGATAAAGCAGAAAACAAACAAACGAACAGTGGCAACAGTTTTTAGCTCAGGTGCCAATCTTTAAAAAAAAAAAAGAATTGGGGTCCTGCCCTGTGGCCCAGTGGTTAAGTTCATGTGCTCTGCTTCAGTGGCCCAGAGTTTTGCTGGTTTGGATCCTGGGCACGGACCTAGTACCACTCATCAGACCATGCTGAGGCAGCGTCCCACATAGCAGAGCTCGAAGGACCTACAACTAGAATATGCAACTATGTACAGGGGGCTTTGGGGAGAAGAAGAAAAAAAAAGAAGATTGGCTACAGATGTTAGCTCAGGTGTCAATCTTAAAAAAAAATAAAATTAGAATTAAGTTTTTATTCAAATATGGTTTATTAGAGATAATTTATCTGGCATCAAACTATTGCATAAAGCATACGTGAGGTAATCTTTTAACAATAAATACAAACACAGTCAGCCCAGATCTTCCTAGACTTTGTAATACTTTTGTAATACTAGCATTAAAGATAGTAATGAAGTGTTCTTTGAAAAAGCTGTTCCATAACCAAATATTTGGGAAACACTGAGTAAAACAAAGTAAAATACATTAAAAAAATGCAAGACTCCCTCTGAGATTCAAATATTAATTTGATAATATTTATTTGTATTAGTTATCTATTGCTATGTAACAAATTATTTTAAAATAGTGGCTAAAAACAACAAGGAATAGTGAATGCTGCTTACAGTTTCTGTGGGTCAGGGATTTATGAGCAGCTTGGTTGAGGGGCTCTGGCTCGGGGTCTCTCACAGAGGGACAGTCCAGCTGTTGGCTGGGGCTTCCCCATCTGAAGGCTTGACTGGGGCTGGAGGAACCACTTCCAAGATGCCTCACTCACTTGGTTGGCAAGTTGTGTTGGCTGTTGGTGGGAGCCCTCAGTTCTTCTCTCTGTGTACCTCCCCACAGGGTTGCCTGGGTGTTCTCATGGTATGGTGGCCACCTTCTGCAAGAGAACAAAGCAGAAGCCGTCCTGCCCTCTATGACCTAAACTTGGAAGTAACACACCATCGCCTCTCTCTGTCTCACGAGTGATTTACTTTTCCATTCGCCTCACTTGAAGGGACCTCCTGGGCAAAGCTTACTTATCTGTGAGAGTCTCCTCCCTTCTGTCATTTCCTCCTTTCTCTGAAGAGCAGATGTTCCACTTGGGATATCTGGTCAGAGGTGAAAGGGAAAATGGTTCCCAGACAGGGTGGTTCTGCACATTTTTGGCTCTCCTTTATGTCGTGAACCTCCAGACTCAAAGTATACAACTCTTTTTTTCTACACAATTGCTGATTAAGCACCAGGGTTGTTATTACAGAGAAAAAAAGGGTGGTTTCTAATTTTGGCAGAGAGAATAAAGACTAAACTCTCCAACAAAATGCTTATCAAGGAGTTTCAAACTCTTTTCAAAGACCTGTCTTCCCAACTAGACATGGCTACCCTTTCCTCCCCCACAGGAAACCTGCTGATATTTTCACTGGTTGATATATTTTCCTAAAATACTGTGCAATCATTTTCCCTTTAATTGTCTCATGGAGGTATGTTTTCCCTGAGTGAAGGATGACAAAACTGAGGCACGAAGACAAGAAAGCTTAAATAAATTGCTTCAAAGGAACACTTCCTGGGTTTGCTGTAGCCAACTGTTCTACCCATCTCTGCAGAAGTAGCTTCCCATAAAACCCAGTGAAAGTTGGACTGTAGATCAATAGAATGCTGACCAGCCTGTTCTGCTTCTAGAGCTTAGCCTTTGGACGAAGAAGGCCCCCACCAATAGCCTGGTGCAAATGGATTCCAGCTACTACGAGAAGGGCACATGTTTTCTTGGTGACATGAAGAGTTGTTGGAACTGGTTTGCTCTCAAATTTGCTACCAGGCAGCCAGGCAGACCCCAGTAGATGGTTGGACGGAGTGTTGTGTGGCAGAGTGACTGCTTGCACTATCTGAGTCATCTGGGCTGGGTGACTGTCCTCAGTCACTGATCCCCAGATCTTTTGCCATGAGCCTTCCACTGCATCACACAATGAATCTGGAGATCATTATTGGCTCCTGGTTATGGAATGCCCTGGAATGGGATGATCAATATGGAGCCATTGCTGAATAGAAGGCTTAAGAGCCATTGCATGGCTACACTATCTCTCTTTTTTCTTTGCTGTGAGACCAGCATGTCCCAGGGAAGGGCTTCTCTTTCACCTTCTATCCTGGAGTCCCAACAACCTGGAGCAGGCTGAAGCTGAAGCCAACCCTTTTGGCTCTGACAAGAGTGAGAAATAAACCTTGGATGTTATAAGCCGCCAGAATTCCGGAGATGTTTGCTAGGAAAGTGTAAATCAGCCTGAAGTGGCTGATAAAGAGGTTAAGTCTATGTATAGTATCAAGAGTTGATAGACTGGGGATGGAGACAAGAGACCCGGAAAAGCTGTGCAGACTCAAGGTTTGGGGGTGTAACTGAGGTAGAGGGGTGAGGGAGTGAGGCATTCAGAGAGTGGGAGACTTCAGAGCAACTGGGGTAAAAGAGTCGGAAAAGAGAGGAGAGGAAAGGGACATTTTATCCAGGTTTTAAATTGAATCTCTTTAATGCTCTTGGAGAGAAAATATTCGATAGGGAATCTGCACAAGAAAGCTGCCCAGACGGGACCATAAGGGCCCTAGAATCTACCTGGGTACATAGATAAGTGCTAAATTGTGTAAAAATAACTGTAAATGCTTTAGAAAATAAGAGGCAGGTACTCAATAAAGTTTAGAATAGCTGACAAAGGCTTAGATGAATTGCAATTTTTTTTATTAATGTTATGATAGATTACAACCTTGTGAGATTTCAGTTGTACATTTTTGTTAGTCATGTTGTGGGTACACCACTTCCCCCTTTGTGCCCTCCCCTCGCCCCTCCTTTTCCCTGGTAACCACTGATCAGATCTCCTTGTCAATATACTAACTTCCACCTATGAGTGGAGTCATGTAGAGTTCGTCTTTCTCTGACTGGCTTATTTCGCTTAACATAATACCCTTGAGGTCCATCCACGTTGCTGTGAATGGGCCAATTTTGTCTTTTTTTATGGCTGAGTAGTATTCCATTGTGTATATATACACCATATCTTCTTTATCCAATCATCAGTTTCTGGGCATGTAGGTTGGTTCCACGTCTTGGCTATTGTAAATAATGCTGCGATGAACATAGGGGTGCAAGGGACTCTTTGGATTTCTGATTTCAGGTTCTTAGGATAGATACCCAGTAATGGGATGGCTGGGTCATAGGGTATTTCTATTTTTAACTTTTTGAGAAATCTCCATACCGTTTTCCATAGTGGCTGTACTAGTTTGCATTCCCACCAACAGCGTATGAGGGTTCCTTTTTCTCCACAACCTCTCCAACATTTGTCGCTCTTGGTTTTGGATGTTTTTGCCAATCTAACGGGTGTAAGGTGATATCTTAGTGTAGTTTTGATTTGCATTTCCCTGATGACTAGCGATGATGAACATCTTTTCATGTGTCTATTGGTCATATTCATATCTTCTTTTGAGAAATGTCTGTTCATGTCCTCTGCCCATTTTTTGATCGGGTTGTTCGTTTTTTTGTTGTTAAGCTGTGTGAGTTCTTTGTATATTATGGAGATTAACCCTTTGTCGGATAAGTGGCTTGTAAATATTTTTTCCCAATTAGTGAGCTGTTTTTTTGTTTCAATCCTGTTTTCCCTTGCCTTAAAGGAGCTCTTTAGTCTGATGAAGTCCCATTTGTTTATTCTTTCTATTGTTTCCCTCAACTGAGGAGATATAGTGTCCAGAAAGATTCTTTTGAAACTGATGTCAAAGAGTGTACTGCCTATATTCTCTTCTAGAAGACTTATTGTTTCAGGCCTAATCTTTAGGTCTTTGATCCATTTTGAGTTTATTTTTGTGTGTGGTGAAAAAGAATGGTCAATTTTCAATCTTTTGCATGTGGCTGTCCAGTTTTCCCAGCACCATTTGTTGAAGAGACTTTCTTTTCTCCATTGTAGGCCCTCTGCTCCTTTGTCGAAGATTAGCTGTCCGTAGATGTGTGGTTTTATCTCTGGGCTTTCAATTCTGTTCCATTGATCTGTGGACCTGTTTTTGTACCAGTACCATGCTGTTTTGATCACTGTAGCTTTGTAGTGTGTTTTGAAATCGGGGATTGTGATTCCGCCGGCTTTGTTTTTCTTGCTCAGGATTGCTTTAGCAATTCGCGGTCTTTTGTTGCCCCACATGAATTTTAGGATTCTTTGTTCAATTTCTGTGAAGAATGTTCTTGGGATTCTGATTGGGATAGCATTGAATCTGTATATTGCTTTAGGTAGTATGGACATTTTAACTATGTTTATTCTTCCAATCCATGTGCATGGAATGTCTTTCCATCTCTTTATGTCGTCGTCAATTTCTTTCAAGAAAGTCTTGTAGTTTTCATTGTATAGATCCTTCACTTCCTTGGTTAAGTTTATCCCAAGGTATTTTATTCTTTTCGTTGCAATTGTGAATGGGATTGAGTTCTTGAGCTCTTTTTCTGTTAGTTCATTGTTAGTGTATAGAAATGCTACTGATTTATGTATGTTGATTTTATACCCTGCTACTTTGCTGTAGTTGTTGATTATTTCTAACAGTTTTTCTATGGATTCTTTGGGGTTTTCTATATATAAGATCATGTCCTCTGCAAACAGCGAGAGTTTTACTTCTTCGTTACCTATTTGGATTCCTTTTATTTCTTTTTCCTGCCGAATTGCTCTGGCCAATACCTCCAGTACTATGTTGAATAGGAGTGGTGAAAGTGGGCACCCTTGTCTTGTTCCTGTCCTCAGAGGGATGGCTTTCAGTTTTTGTCCATTGAGTATGATGTTGGCTGTGGATCTGTCATATATGGCCTTTATTATGTTGAGGTACTTTCCTTCTATACCCATTTTATTGAGGGTTTTTATCATAAATGGGTGTTGGATCTTGTTGAATGCTTTCTCTGCATCTATTGAGATGATCATGTGGTTTTTGTTTTTCATTTTGTTGATGTAGTGTATCACGTTGATTGACTTGCGGATGTTGAACCATCCCTGTGTCCCTGCTATAAATCCCACTTGATCATGGTGTATAATCTTTTTGATGTATTGCTGTATTCGGTTTGCCAAAATTTTGTTGAGGATTTTTGCATCTGTGTTCATCAGTGATATCGGCCTGTAGTTCTCCTTCTTTGTGTTGTCCTTGTCAGGTTTTGGGATCAGAGTGATGTTGGCTTCATAGAATGTGTTAGGGAGTACTCCATCTTTCTCAATTTTCTGGAACAGTTTGAGAAGAATAGGTATTAAGTCTTCTTTGAATGTTTGGTAGAATTCTCCAGAGAAGCCATCTGGTCCTGGACTCTTATTTTTGGGGAGGTTTTTGATTACCATTTCTATTTCCTTACTTGTGATTGGCCTATTCAGATTCTCCATTTCTTCCTGATTCAGTTTGGGGAGATTGTAGGAGTCTAGGAATTTGTCCATTTCTTCCAGGTTGTTCAATTTGTTGGCAAATAGTTTTTCATAGTATTCTCTTATGATCTCTTGTATTTCATTGGTATCTGTTGTGATTTCTCCTCTCTCATTCCTAATTTTATTTATTTGCGATTTCTCTCTTCTTTTCTTGGTGAGTCTGGCTAAAGGTTTGTCAATTTTGTTAAGTTTTTCAAAGAACCAACTCTTTGTTTCATTGATCCTTTCTATTGTGTTTTTTGTTTCAATATCGTTTATTTCTGCTCTTATTTTTATTATTTCCCTCCTTCTACTGACTCTGGGCTTTGTTTGTTCTTCTTTTTCTAGTTCTGTTAGGTGTCATTTGAGGTTGCTTATGTGAGCTTTTTCTTGTTTAGTGAGGTGAGCCTGTATTGTGATGAATTTCCCTCTTAGGACTGCTTTTGCTGCATCCCAAATGATTTGGTATGTCGTGTTCTCATTTTCATTTGTCTCCAGATAATATTTGATTTCTTCTTTAATTTCTTCAATGATCCATTGTTTGTTCAGAAGCGTGTTGTTTAGTCTTCACATTTTTGCACCTTTCTCTGCTTTTTTCTTGTAGTTGATTTCTAGTTTCATAGCATTATGATCAGAAAAGATTCTTGATATTATTTCAACTCTCTTGTATTTATTGATGTTTGCTTTGTTTCCCAAAATATGGTCAATCCTTGAGAATGTTCCATGTGCACTTGAGAAGAATGTGTAACCTGCTGTTTTTGGATGAAGTGTTCTATATATATCTATTAAGTCCATCTGGTCTAATTTTTCATTTAATTCTATTATTTCCTTGTTGATTTTCTGTCTGGATGTTCTGTCCATTGGTGTTAATGGTGTGTTGAGGTCCCCTACTATTATTGTATTGTTGTTGATGTCTTCTTTTAGTTCTATTAAGAGTTGCTTTACAAATTTTGGTGCTCCTGTATTGGGTGCGTATATATTTATAAGTGCTATGTCTTCTTGGTGGAGAGTCCCTTTTATCATTATATACTGTCCCTCTTTGTCTTTCTTTATCTGTTTTGCTTTGAAGTCTACCTTGTCTGAGGTGTGTTTCCTGGAGGCAGCATATTGTTGGGTCTTGTTCTTTGATCCATCCTGCCACTCTGTGTCTTTTGATTGGGAAGTTCAATCCATTTACATTTAGAGTGATTATTGAGATGTGGGGGCCTACCACTACCATTTTATGTCTTGTTTTCTGGTTTTCTTCAATTTCCTTTGTTTCTCGTCCCATGGTTTAATCTGTTCTGATGAAGAGCTGCTACTCTCTGTTGTTGTTCTTCTACTTATCTCCTCTGCTCTTGGTTTTGTAGCCCCTTTCCTTTTTTTGGTTTTTCAGGAATGAGGGTTTTGCTGAGGATTTCCTGAAGAGGAGGTTTTGTGGCAATGAACTCCCTTAATTTTTGTTTATCTGGGAAAGTTTTTATTTCTCCATCGTATTTGAAGGATATTTTCGCTAGGTAGAGAATTCTCGGCTGTAGGTTTTTGTCCTTCAGATTTTTGAATATATCATTCCACTCTCTTCTAGCCTGTAAAGTTTCTGCTGGGAAATCTGCTGATAGCCTGATGGGGGTTCCTTTGTAGGTTAGTTTCTTTTGCCTGGCTGTCCTTAGTATTTTCTCCTTGTCGTTGACTTTTGCTAGCTTCACTACTATATGCCGTGGGGTTGGTCTTCTTGCATTGATAAAGTTTGGAGATCTATTGGCTTCTGTCACCTGCAGATCCATCTCTCTCACCAGATTTGGGAAGTTTTCAGCCATTATTTCTTTGAATAGGCTTTCTGCCCCTTTCTCCTTCTCTTCTCCCTCTGGTATACCTGTAATCCTTACGTTGCATCTCCTAATTGTGTCTGATAATTCTCGGAGAGTTTCTTCATTTCTTTTTAGTCTTACTTCTCTCTCCTCCTCTGCCTGCAGCATTTCTATATTGCCATCTTCCAAATTTCTAATTCTTTCCTCCATATTATCGGCCCTACTGTTCAGTGCATCTAGATTTTTCTTAATCTCCTCTATTGTGTTCTTCATTTCCAGTATTTCTGTTTGGTTCTTCTTTATCGTATCAAACTCTTTTGTGACATAGCTCCTGAACTCGTTGAGTTGTCTATCTGAATTCTCTCTTAACTCATTGAGTATTTTAATGATGGCTGTTTTGAAGTTATCATCATTTAGGTTATATATCTCATTTTCTTTGGGATTGTTTTCTGTGTATTTGTTATTTTCCTTCTGTTCTGGAGATTTAATGCATTTTTTCATATTGCTTGATGTTGTTGATTTGTGCCTCCGCATAGAGATAGAGTTTAGTTGCTCCTTCCACTTGTTTCTGCTGCTGTGGTGGGGGAGCAGCTGTTTATACTGCACCAACCAGGAACCCTATCCGCAGTTGCTAACTTGGCCTGGGCCCCTCCTCGTAGTCACAGTGGTCCTTTGGATTCCCTCTTCTGCTGTGGGGGCTGTCACAGGGGGGCTTCAGGCTGCTGGTGCCTACTGTTGCAGCCCACCTAGACGTGCTCCCTCCTTGGGGTCTGCAACGGTGTTATGGGCTTTTCCAGCGGCCAGGGGTAGGATCACTTATATTTGCTGCTCCGTCACTGTCGGCACCCACAAAATCTCACTTGTCCACTATGGGTCACAGCAGAGCTATTGGCATCTTCTACAGTCTGTGGTTAGCTCGCCTAGCTATGCTACTTTTGTCCCGGGGTCTTCCAGCCTTGTGGCTGCCAGATGGGTGCTCTCTACTAGTGCTGTGCAGAGGCTTTCCCTGAGCTGCTGTGAGCCTGTAGGGTTTCCCCCTAGGCTACGGAGCTGGGTCGCTGGAACTCCACCCAGCCCCAGTCCTGTTCCCCAGGAACTCGGGGAGCCCTTTGCCCTGTCTGGGGGATAGCCGGAGATCCTGATTTCAGTGGTAGCTGGTCAGCTGCTGCCCTGCCTGATATTCTCCTCTCCAGGACCCTCCCGGTGTTGTGGATGCTGGGCATAGCCCCTCCGCTAATAGCAGGCAGAGAGTTTTGTCTGCTGCCCTGGCAGAACTCTGGAGTTTCCCCTCCGGGCTGCAGGGCTGGCCTCTGGAGCTCCTCCCAGCCCCAGTCCTCTCCGAGATCTCCGGCAATCCCTTACCCCACGGGGCGGGCAACGGCAGCTGGGGGTCACCTCGTCCTCTGGGATTCTCTCCAGGACTTTCCTGGAGTTGTGAATGCTGGGAGTAGCCCCTCCGCTAATGGCAGACAGAGAGTTTTGTCTGCTGCCCGGGCGGAACTCTGGAGCTTCCCCTCCGGGGCCTGGAGCCGCCCTCTGGAGCTTCACCCAGCCCCAGTCCTCTCTGAGATCTCCAGCAATCCCTAGCCCCACTGTGCAGGCAGTGGCAGCCGGGGGGCCTCCGTACCCTCAGTGATTCTCTCTGGGACCCTCCGGGCACCGTGAACACTAGGCTGGATCTCCCCGCCAATGGCGGGGAGAGACTCTCCCTGCGGGCTCAGGTGTGTAACTCTAGGGTTTCCCTCTGCGTTTAGGAGTAATTGCGGGGGGTTTAGGTAGGGTTCTGGTCACCTGTTTCCACTGTCGCTCCTCTGTTGTGTGCTCGCTCCTGCCCTAGGTGTGTGTTGATCTTCTGAGGGCATCCGTTGGAAGAAAGCCGCTTGCAGGTACTAGGCTGTTTGGTCGGGGTCGGAGAGTTTTCACCTATCTCCACATCCTCCCGGAGGGAAGTCCATCCGCCTTCCAATGTATAGTCGCGTGGGTCTCTCAGACGTCCTGAGATGCTGTCTGGATATCCTTTGTTAAGCGATGAGTGTCCAAATAATTGTAGATTCGAAGGGGGAGAGACAAAGAGGACTACTCACGGCACCATCTTGGATCTTCCCCTGATGAATTGCAATTTTAAGGTGAGCCTTGAAATGTGGGCAGAGTTCAGAGGGGTGGAAGACAGTGGTCTGACTCTATACTAAAGTGGGGGCTGCATCAAAAAGCCATGGAAACAAGAAAGCCCCAGTGTGTTCAAAGACCCCAAATGAGAGAGATTCTATTGGTCTTGGATAATGAGGCCTTTTCAAAAATGTTTCCCCACCCCACCGTCAGGGAAATTTCCCTGTTTCTCGATGTGACTAATTTTAATTGAGGTGATAAATGAAGGACATAGAGAGAAAACGTGAAGGTGCAGGTGCCTCATTCATTTAGTCAACCAATATGGCGATATGAATAACCAAGGCTTGGGCTGGACACTGGGGAGAAATCTGAAGAGAAACACTGCTTTCCCTCCTGGTTACGGAGCAGACAGGCTGGCCAATTTTTGTTATCACATAGGCTCCTTAAACGCGGAACAGATTAGGTAAGGCCTTTAGAGGCCCAAAGCACTGAAAATATTTGATCTCTTCGTTTCCCCATATAGTCAAAACAATTCTAAACCATAGAAATAAGCATAGAAAGTCCAGCAAAGTTCTGCTTTTCTTCACTAAGGCTACATAATTGCTTTCACAAATCAGTTAAAAATTTATTCTAGTGGCCGGCCTGGTGGTGCTCTGCTTCGGTGGCCTGGGGTTCACCGGTTTGGATCATGGGCGTGGACCTAAGCACTGTTTATCAAGCCACACTATAGAGGCATCCCACATATAAAGTAGAGGAAGAAGGGCACAGATGTTAGCTCAGGGCCAATTTTCCTTAGCAAAAAGAGGAGGATAGGTGGCAGATGTTAGCTCAGGGCTGATCTTCCTCAAAAAAGAAAAATTATTGTCTTGTTTTGTCAGTGCCCTAAGAGTATGCTAGCCTGCCTGTTAGGCAACTGGCATTGTTCAGAACTGCTACTACTCAGCCACTTTTAGTGTGGCAAGAAAACTCACCAGGAGAGCCAGTGGATCCTCTGAGACCTGCCTCTGTGGACAGTCTGTACCAGCTGGGGGCCTCCTCCCTGACCCTGAAGGCTGGGTGTTAATGCCTACAATCCCCCCACTCTCCAGCAGTGACCAGTGGTCTCCATGGGCCTCACATGGCACCTACGTGGACGTACAGGCAGCACCTCTAGTAGGCCTGAGGGAATGCGGTGGGGCCTTGGCTCAACCTGTTCTAGGGATTGCTGGTCCCCTCTCAGACAAGTTGAGAAGAATGTCTCAAACCATCTTTGCTTCCTTGCTAAAGCCACTGAGTGTCCAGAACATAGATTAGAGTGACCTGTCGGGTATGTTATGTTTGTCTATTTGTCTGAGCCAGGTGCTCCACCTCTGGGTCCTGCCCCCCATCCTCACTGCTTTAAGCATTCGTCATGCTTCACTGTGGTTGTCTGTTTCCCTACCCTATTAGAATCAGCTTTAGTGAAAGAAATGTATATATGTTTATCTTTGTATCCTTAGTGCTTAAAGTAGAGCCTGCCACCTGGTAGGAACTCAAAATATGTTTTCTTAGAGAAGGAGTGAATGAACCATTGTCCTGGAGCAGGAAATCAGCGCAGGTGTAGACCAACCCCAGCAAATTCAGGAGGGCTCAGCTGGGATGCATCGTGCACTTCAGAAGGACCCCGTCCCTGCAGCAGGCACCGCTGGCAAGGGATCAGTAAGAGGTTGGGGGAGGCGGAGCGAGGAGGCGGAGAGCAACGAAAAGGGGTGACATAGAAATGTCTTTAGTACGTCAGCGAAAACTTGCTTCAGACGTTCGGTGAATATTTCTTGTTTTACCTTATATTTCAGCTGGCATAGGTGCTGTGTAGTTTAGGAAGTGAATGATTATTGAGGGTGGAGCAGAAGGCACATCAGAGCTACACGCTGGAGCAGAAATTATTTCCTCCTAGCTGCCTATCCCACTTTTGTTGAAAAAACCAGGAGCAGGAGGTAACCCCTGCTGAAGGAACTTTGTCCTGGTGTTGCAGTGTCATTTTTTTGATAAGTAATCAGAGTCTGCTGTGGAAAGCAGTCAGAGCTCTCCTTCATGTGCTCAGGACTGCTGGCCTTGACGCAGAAGGCCACACATGGCGCAATCACTACTGAGCAGAGTCTCCCAATTACTGGAAATCTTTTCTACACTAGACTTTTTTTTTTTTTTTGCAGGGAAGGACAATTGATAAGAAAACCAGCTCATGTTAGGCATTTAGTGAACAAAGAAAGAAAGTAGTTTCCAGGGTCTCAGAGTCCTTTATGCACTGATTTTTGCAGTGTAACTCCTTGGTTAAATGAGAGATGATATTCTATCCTAAAACAACATAAGTGGGGTTACCCTGGTTGAAGGGGAGGCGGGATCCAGAGCCCCATCCCTTGGACTAGAATGCCCTCCCCCCACCTCCAACCCGTCCCATCAGGCAGCTTACCTTTGCTTGTGGGAGGAAAGCCATTGCCTGCCCTTCACCCACCGAGGGCTTCTGGACCATGCGGCACTGCATAGCCCGCAATGACCCAAGGAAGATGCTCACCCTGGTCCTCTATTCTAGACTCAATCCACTAGAAAAGTGAACTAGAGACTCACACATGTAGGAGGGGTGCTGAAAATCATCCAGTCCAGCTCCAGGCTCTACAGTCAAGGAGACTCAGGCCCAGAACACACTTGTCCTGGATGACATGGCTAGATAATTGTAGAACCCGGACAAGAAACCAGATCTCCTGGTGCCGAGCTAACAACCCATTTGTTTTCTTGTACATTATGTTGCTTGCTTACATTTAGAAAGTTTAAAGAAAAACCATAAGGGCTGAACCAAAACAAAGAAAGGTTTTTCTTGTTAAAACCCGGTTACCAGGTGATTATTGTTCTCTAGGAGTGTTCCTCGAACAGTCAGCTAAACTTTTTATCCTTCTGTGCATCTCCATTACTTTACATTCAGCTTTAAAGTAGTTAGCCCATGACCACAGTAAGGCACATTTTGCCCCAAGTGTTTGCTTTGTAGCTCCTGGAGGACCTGTCAGTGGAAGAGGCACTTGACCTTTCTCAGAGCCTACAAGGTCTGTAATCTCTTTTTACTACGGCCCTGTGTCAGTTACAGGCTTTTCTCCAGCAGTGGGCATGTCATGGGGTGGGGTGTTCTGTGGAACCTGCCCATTCAGGGATACAGAAAACTTAACTTCCAGGTCTTTTACTATGGTTTTTTTTTTTTGCTGAGGAAGATTTGCCCTGAGCTAACATCTGTGCCAGTCTTCCTCTATTTTGTATGTAGGACACCACCACATCATGGCTGCTGATAAGTGGTGTTGGTCCATGCCCAGAAACCATACCTGGGCCGCCAAAGTGGAGGGCACCGAACTTAACCAGTAGGTCACGGGGCCAGCCGCCAGGGCTTTTACTCTTTGCCAGGGCACGCAGGACCACCAGCAGTCAGACAGCAGTCTGGCTTTGAGGCAGCAGTGTGCTTATATAGGAGGGTTCTGTACTTTTGCGGCTGCACTTTGAGCTAGGACAACGGAAGACTGAGCAGGCTCTGCAGTCAGCCTGTCCCTGCTGACAGGGAGGGGACGAGCCTGACTTAGGCTAGCCTGGACTAGGTTGGGATACACAGGCAGAGGACAGAGCCAGGCGACAAAAGGGAAGCACCTGGACAAACTGGGGTCCGGCCACTGGCTGAGGACCAGGGGCATGGAAGGGGCATGGATGCTAGTAAGGCGCTCACGGTGCAGTGCTGCGTGTGCCAGGTTTGAAGTTGCTGTACATCCATAGCTCTCTAGATTGATGTTTAAATTATCTGTTTAATAACCTGCTAATATTTTTACCATAGTATGAATTCAATTCTGTTCACCTTATTATATTGTTACTTTGCAAAGTCATGAGTTAAAAGAAATTCCTTCATACGTGTTGGGAAATTAGAGCAATTGATGTGCGGGAGCGCAGGATGCAGAATCATGTCCTCAGCCTCTGACTCTGTGAGCTTCCCGAGGGAGATGATCCCAGAGAACGGTTCCAGGAACTGGCCTCTGATGCCGTTCTCTGGGACTTCTCTATGTTACATGGAGCAGGAGAGCATTCTACTGCATAGACTCTGGTGTCTAAACAGCCTCCTTTCTCCCACGAAACTGAGATTTCTGTGCTTTCCGCAGAGGGCTGAAGGGAAAAGACCCAGGTCTACTAGGATTCCCTAGTTTACAAAGAGATGGAAGAAAAGGGCCAGCAGGGAGAAGGGAGCCTGAGGGGCAGGGAGCATGAGGGCGAGTGAGAGTGGGAAGGATGTGTGTGCATGAGAGAGAGAGAGAGAAAGAGAGAGAGAGCAGGTGCCAGAGCACACTACTTTCTTAGCATCCTGAATGCCTCATGGAGAAAAGGATGTCCACAAAGAGCACACTCTCGTGGGGGTGCCAGCACTCCCCCTCTGTGCTCACCGTGCTCCAGCCTTGGAAATGGTTTGAAGCCAATCATTTCTCAGCAGCACTGTTCCTCCTTGGCATCAGGCTTCATCCTGGGGGACACTACAAGCTTGTTTTCGTCACTATAGTGTTATGGAGGAGACATACCTGGCCCAGGTGGACTCCCCTGAGATTTCTCCTTTTCATCTCAGTGGTGTGTCTGGCTGACACAACCCTGAGGACTGGCCCAGATCAAGGGTGTTGCTGTTGGGGTGTGCCACACCTACCGGTGCCCACAGAGGGCTTTGGGGTGGAGAGTTCCAAGAACCTACTAGCTGTGGTCACATGTTCTCCTAGTGCCCAAGGTCCCCAGGGGCCCCCCTGCAGGGACTCCTGTCACCTCTGGAACTTGCATATGCCCTTTTAACGGGGTGTGTGCTGAAGGCACTGTTTGGGGCGTGTGTTGAGGATAGGACCTCCCACTAAAAGGCGTCTCCCAAGCTCCTGTGTTTATCTGCAGACCTGGCTTTCGAAGTGCGTCAGAGAACAACCTGATCTGTTGGAGTGAGGACAGGGGGTTGTTGAGAAGTGTCTCCTCCCTGCTCTGAGGCCCAGAGTGTAGTTGGCAAGTAGCAAGTTTGTGTCATAAGATGAGCCTGGACAGGGCTCAAGGGACCTGACTCCTGCCCCAGTTCTACCACCACCCCGCCCTGGGGCAGCGCTGGTCCAGCTGGGGCACCCTGCACAAGTTTCATAATCAGAGTGGATTTGCTACTTACCCGCTATCTCTCCAAGAACAAGTTATCAGCCTCAGTTTCCACATCTGTAAAATAGGGCTAACAACGCTTCTCAGGGCTGTGGCCAAGGTTAATGAAGACTCTCTGTGTGAAGAGCTCAGTGGGGACTTTGCACCCCGTTAATGCCAGCCCTTGTTGTTATTTGCTACTCATCCTCTGGTGAGCATGTGGTGGAAGATCCCGTGGGGGCAGGTGACTTGCTCATCCATCATGCATTCTGTCCTCAGGGGAGACTGAGCTGGGGCGAGAAACCTAATCTTGTGAGTTCGGGACACAGAGACGTGACGGCGTGAACAGGCTGTCTCTCCTGGGCCCAGGACACCCTGTTCTCTCAGCTGAGCTCCAGCAGGGAGGGCTGGGTTATCAGCCCCCACCTTCGCATATTGCCAACACACACAGGGGTTGGATTGTTACCTGGGACACTTGATTAAGTGAAACCAGAGCTTTGTGCTCAGGGGAGCAGCTGGAGGGTGGAGGGCTGAGGAGGGCAGGGGTTATGTAAATATTGGCTGAATAGCAGGGTTTGTGTGGTGATTAGATAAGGGCTAAGCAGTGAAGCCCAATGAATAACAATTGAGCTCCCAGGCTGGTAATGGCCTAATTTGAAAGTCTGAGGCAGGACAGCCCGGCACAGGGTGAAGTGTGGACTTCCCTGATGTGTCTTCGGCTGCTGAAATAATGCCTGGTGACAAGGGGACAGAAGTGCAGGGATCACAGAGTCTGCATGATCCTCCACATGTGTGTCCGGGTCTATCTGCTTGTGGTCTGCCCTTGATGACATACAAACACAGCCATTGAGGAACTCTACCCCGGGAGTTTAAAATCCTAATGAAGCTTACGTTAAAATTTGCAGATTAACAAAATAGTTTGTAGGGATCAAAAACATCCTGAGCAGGCATGCGCAGGCTTGGAAGTCAGCCCTAAGAGCAAAGAAATGGCAGTGGACCAGCAAGTAGTGACCCTGTGCTAGGTTCTTTACACTGGTTCTCTGTGAGGCTCTGTAAGAGAGATGACCTCATCTTCACTTCAAGGATGAGGAAACTGAGGCCCAGGAAGGTTAAGGAACCTCTCAAATGTCCACCCTTAATAAAAGGCAGGGTCAGCATTCAAGTCCATGTCTGCTTGAAGTCAGCATCCATGAGGAGGGAAGGTGGGCAAGAAGGAGAGAGGGGCCCCCTTGAGCGTATCAGGTCCACTCCTGAAGGCTCTTCCAGTTCCTAACCTTTGATGGGCCCTGAGAAGTTCTGAGACAGACCAGGGACTGCTCACTGAGGCCAACTGCAGGGCCTAACGTTCAACAAAAGACAGGCAGAGGCCTTGTTTCAGAGCTCTAGAGGTCTGTGCTGTGACTTTCCAATTAGGAAGTTCTTGAGACTCCAAATGGTGTTTTTCTCCTTCAAAAATACTGCCAGGGCCGTTAAATCTTCTGGGGTCTGGTCGGTTAGATGGCCCGAGCAGCCTCAGCTCCGTCACCTGACAAATGGGTCAGAGAAGTATTCCCACGTGCCATGTGTGCTGCCTCTGAAGCCTGCAGAGCCCTGTCAAGCCCTGTGTCTCTTAGTGGTGGGAAGTGCAAGCTGCAGTAACTTATCCTTTACCTTGGACAGGACCTGGAAAGAGAGATGAACTTAGGAAAAATTCTACCTGTCACCTGGTCTTCATATTTCCCCACTCCAACTGGAGGGTCATGATGGCTTTTCAGATCTTGTGATATCAGTGTCAGCTCAGACTCATATCTAATAGTCTTGGAAGTGCCTGATTAGACCCTTTCCCCAGGGTTTAGTGACTGACAAGTGACCTCCTGTCACTTTGGGAAAGGATTGAGGGAAAGATTACTACATATACTGTGATGGTGTGGTCACATCTTTCCTCAAGGGTATCCAGGCTCTCCTTCAGTCAGTAGACTCTAGATCTGTGAACGATTTAGATCTGAAAATTGAATGAAGGACGAACTTTCAATCCTTTTTATACAAGTTGAGTGGCACCCTAGTTGCCTCCCTCTATCTTGTGCCTAATAACACCATGATCGAGTAGGCATCCCCACGCATCCCTACAAGTCAAGGCACCTTGATTGCTATTCTGGTCTTGGGTAATTACAACCAATTTTCTTTTGAAATTTGAGTTTCCCTTGGCACCTGAAATTCTGATTTCATTATCCTCACTGATATCAGGGAGCCCAGTTCTATGACATCATCTCTCACTGTCAACTCTGCCCTAAAAAGTACAGCCATCTCCAGGCTTCTGAAAGATGTCAGTATAGCTATCACCAGTGCATTTCTTATCATCTTAGTGAAGGCTGTGTCCTTTAGGCTCTCCTAGGGAATATAGACAGGGATGGCATCTCAGGTCTTACTTGGTAAATCCACTCTAACCTCCTTCCTGCCCTGAGCTGACTTATCCTTTCCCTGATAGTATGAGAAGGAAGTTGGTATCGCGACCTCTTTAAATGTAGATTTTCTTTATGTCAAATCTTTAGGAAGGCATCTCAACAGACTCTCAGGATTGGCTTCAGGTATCCTTGTCAGACATTGGATCCAAAGTTACATGTGAGAGCTCCCATGTCAAATATATTCTCCCCTATCCAGCCTCTGTCTCCCCACTCTAATTCCAATACCCTCCAAATTATTTCCACGTTTTCCCACTTCTTGATAGTATTGATTAGCCAGAAATGCAATTCCTTTGGCATGTAAACTATATTCTGGAGCAGGGGCTATATTTTCCCATTCGGGTGACTTTTGTCTTGGAATCAATGAGGGGAGGTAGAAGCAATCTTGAGGAGAACCAGCATCATCATGCAAATCATCTGCTTCAAGAAGGTCTTTTGCTACTCAATTTCCAGGCAAAGGGACGCTCTTTTCTAGAGAGGAGGATTGGGCTGCTTCTGGTGATCACTGGATTCAGGACAATCTAGGGGCTCAAAATTCTCAGGCTTACCCACTTGAGTATTCTTGCTACAAGTCTCAGGGTCACACTGTTTTTTCTTTTTTTCTGTCATCAGGGCCCTGAGTTTTACCTAAGAGACCTATTAAGACGCTGAATTCAGTCTTTCCTGCAGCCATTATGGCTCTGCTATGTTTATAATTTGACCTTGGGCCTGGTTTTCAGCCTAGTCTGCCCTGTCGCTGCAGGAGGCAAGAGTCTCCTTAAAAGCTGCCATTGAGGCCTTCTTACTTTTGTAGTATTTGAGTTGGCAGTCAGCTCCTGAGTTTATTATTTTCTTTTTTCAAAAGGCTTACAATGCAGTTAAAGTAGTCAACTTCCTCTACAATTCTTAGGATTATTACTGTCACCATACTATTCTATGCTGAAGGCACCCCAAGCCCGATAGCTTCTCTTTACCTCTCCCTCATTCCAGTTACCCACAGACAAAAGCAGTCAGTCTTTCACCAAGTATGATATTAGTTGCAGTTTTTTCCATAAACAACCTGTACCAGGTTGGAAATACCCTTCCATTCCTAGTTTGCTGAGAGTTATTACCAGGAATGGATATTAGAATTTTGTCAAATGCTTTTTCCAGGCCAGTTGAGATCATCATATAGTTTTCTTTATTCGTCATTTTATATATTGTTGGATTTCATTTGCTAAAATTTTGTGTAGAATATTTAAATCTATGTGTATGAAAGATAACGATCTGTAGGTTTCCTTTCTTGTAATGTCTTTGTCTGGTTTTATTTTCAGAGTAATGTTGGTCTCATAGAATGTATTGGGAAGTAGTCTCGCCTCTGCAATAGTCTGGAAGAATTTGTGTAGATTTGACATTATTTCTTCTTTAAATATTGGGTAGAATTTACTAGTAGAAGCCATCTGGGCATGGAGTTTTCTTTGTGGGAAGGCTTTTAACTACAAATGCAATTTCTTTAATAGATATATGACTATTCAGGTTGTTTCTTCTTGGGTGAGATTTGGTAGTTTGTGTAGTTCAAAGAATTTATCCATTTCATGTTAGTTTTCAAATATTTTGGCGTAAAACTGTTGATAAAATGTTCTCATTTTAACATCTGTAGAATATAGTGATATCACCCCTCTCGTTCCTGATATTAGTAAGTGGTGTCTTCTTTCCTTTTTAATCGGTCAGTTGAGTGAGAGGTTTATCAATAAAAATTGATAAAAGTTCAAAGAGTGAACTTTTGTTTTCATTGATTTTCTCTATTTTTTTGTTTTCTATTTTATTGATTTCTGCTCTAATTTTTCATATTTTCTTTCTTCTCTGTAGTTTGGGTTTTATTTACTCTTTTTATTTCTAGTTCTTAAGTTTAAAGCTGAAGTCATTAATTTGAGACCTTTCTTCTTCTCTGATAAAGGCATTCAGTGCTATGAATTTCCCTCTAAGCACTGTTCTAGTAGCACCCCATTTCCATTCAATTTTAAGTACTTTATAAATATCTGTTTAATTTCTTCTTTGATGTGGGTTATTTTAGAAGTATGATTTTTAGTTTCCAAATATTTGGAGAATTTTCAGAAATCTTAATGTTATTGATTTCTAATTTAATTCCATTCTGGTACTAGAAAATCCTATGTGTGACTTAAATTCTTTTAAATTCATTGAAGCTTCTTTTATGGCCCAGATCTTTCTTGGTAAATGTTCTATGTGCACTTGAAAGAATTTTTATTCTTGTGGGGTGAGGTGTTCTATCAATGTCAATCAGCTCAAGTCGGGTGACAGTGTTTTTCAAGTCTTTTATACCCTTAGGGATTTTGTCTATGTGTTCTATCTGTTTTTGAGAGACAGGTACTGAAATCTTTGGCTATAATTGTAGATTTGTCTGCTTCTTCTTGTAGTTCTATAAGTTTTGGCAGTTCTGTTGTGTGTTTTGAACCTCTGTATTAGGTACATAAACGTTTAAGATTGTTATATCCTCTCATTGAATTAATCCCTTTATCTTATGAAATGACCCTCTTTATTCCCGGTAATTTCTCTGAAACCTATTTTGTCTGATATTAATATAATCACTTCAACTTTCTTTCGATTAGTATTAGAATGATATATCTTTTTATTTATTTATTTTTTTACTTTTAGCCTACTTATGTTTTTATGTTTAAAAAGTGTTTCTTGTAGGCAGTATATATAGTTGGATCTTGCTTTTTTATTCAATCTGATAATCTCTGCCTTTTAATTGGAAAGTTTAGACCACTTACATTTAATTTGATTTTTATATAGTTAAGTTTAAGTCTATCGTTTTGCTATTTGTTTTGTTTGTCCCATCTATTCCTTAGTTTAAAAAAAATTTTTGATTCTTCTTTTAGATTAATTGAGTATTTTTCTATGACTCCATTTTAACTCCTTTGTTGGCTTATTATCTATAATTCTTTTAGTTGTTGACTTAAGGTTTATAGATATACATCTTTAACTTATCAACCTTTACCATCATGAGATATTATACTTCATGTGTAGTATAAAACATTGCAATAGTATACTTCCATCCATGCCTCACAGATTTTATTGTTGTCATATATTTTACTAATATATATAAGTGCCAAAATACATTGTTATCTTTTGTATTTAAATGGTTGCTTAGCTTTTAAAGAGATTTAAATAAGAAGAAATTATCTTATATATTTACTCACGTAATTGCCATTTCTAGTGCTCTTCATTTTTTTTTTGTGTGTGTAGATCTTTATGTCCACCTGGTATCAAAATAGAAAAAAAAAAAGACTACCTTGAACAGTTGATACTCTAGTTGGTTGAGTCACAAAACAAACAAAATATATCCATAAAATATACACTAAAGAAAAATATAAGCCAGGAAAAGGAGACAAAGAGTAGGAGGATGTATATAGAAATTTCAGATAGGGTGGCCAGTGAAGACTTCATTCAGAAAGTGTCTTGTGGAAAAAATCCAAAGGAAGTAAGGGAGCAAGACAGGTGGATATCTGGATGAAGAATATCCCAAGTGGAGAGGATCACAAGTGCTAAGGCCTTTAGGCATGTGGGCCTTTAGGCATATGGTAGGCTGAAAAATGTCCCCTCAAAGATGTCTGTGTCCTAATACCAGAAAACTGCGAATGTGTTACCTTAATGACAAAAGGGACTTTGTGGATGTAATTAAGTTTAGGATCTTGAGATGGAGAGATTATCCTGGATAGGCCTTATGTCATCACAAGGGTCTTTGTAAGAGGAACGCCAGAGGGTCAGCATCTGTGAAGGATGTGTGATGACACTATGCTACTGGCTTTGAAGATGGAGAAGGGGCCATGAGCCGAGGAGTGCAGGTGGCCTCTAGAAGCTGTCAAAGGCAAAGGAATGGGTTCTTCCCTAGAACCTCCAGAAGGGACTCAGCCCTGCTAACCCTTTGATTTTAGCTCAGTGAGGCTGATTTTGAATTTCTGACCTCCAGAACTGTAAGATGAACTTGTATTGGTTTAAGCCAGTAAGTTGGTAGCAATTTGTTATGGTAGCTGGCGAAAACTCACACAAGGTGGGATTGTGCTGACATGTTTGAACAGTAAGGAGTGGAGAGGTCATGTGGGGTTGGTCTCAGCAGGCCATGGTAGGGACTTTGACTTTGAGTGAGATGATCTGACTTATGTGTTAACAAGATCGCTCTGGCTTTTGTGTGGAGAGTGGAGGTGGGGAGGTGATGACAGAGGCAGAGCAGAGAGACCAGCAAGGAGGCTACTGTAGTAACCCAACTGAGAGGCGATGGTGGCCTGTTTGGCAAGTTAACCATCTGGCCCTGTGACTGCTCCTAGGCCTTTCCTGACTGCTTCCCAGCACCCGATCCTCCTCCTCCTTGATGACCGTGATCTTTTTTACCCTCGCACTTTCCTGTCAGTGCCTCTCACCTGGCAGTCCTTCGTTGTTTGCCTCAGCACCCTGCCCACAGTCCTCCCTGCTGACTCTCATACTGGAGCTGCTTCCTCCTCCTTCCTCACTGCTGGGAATGACCTCCTCTGATAGTGATCGTTGTCTTTTTTCCAGCCTCTATTGAACCTAAAAGCTCTCACTCTGTTGCCTTTATATGTTGTCACCTTCTGTAGTTTCTGATCCATCTTAAGTGTGCTTTAGGTGATTAAAAATTTATCTGGGGTAAATTTAGTATTTGACCTAAAACAAAATAATTTAATTAACAGCCAGTACTTCCATAGGGCTTACTAGGCTCCAGGCTCTGTTTAAAGAGATATACCCACATCGAATCATATAATTCTCACAACTCCATGAGGGAGGTGCTATCTTCACTCTTATTACAAATGGGGAAACTGAACTACAGAGTTTGACAATTTGCTCCAGATCACACAGCTACCAAATGGCAAAACTAGGATTTGCACCCAGGAAGTCCGACACCAGAGTCCATGCTCTCAAATACCACTCTTCAAAAGGAGCCAACTTTTATATCACCAGGTAAAATGGGTTTCTTTTCTTTCAGTTGTTTCTGACCTTGAATCTTCAGGGAATGAAGACCATCATCCTCTCCTAGTGGAAGAGGTAGGAGAGAGAGAGAGACTGAGAAAGGAGAGTTCTCATAACACGGGTCTTGGTCACACAACAGGGGCGGTGCTCCAAGGCATCTGGCTCTGCTGAGCATGTGTCATGAAACGGAGTTCACGGGAAATTTGGGTCTAATATAAAGGATCAATACCCTCGCTGTTCTCCCACTTGAACACTAGGTCCCATGGCTAGCAGTTGTCAATCATCTGATGGATTTATTTCAGAGGAATTTTTTTTAAGTTCTTTAACAGACACAGGCTTAGATCCCTTCTTAAAAGTGAGAAAAATGCATGCTGTTGTGGGTTGAATCGTGTCCCCCTACAAAAAATGTTGCAGTCCTAACCCTCGGTACCTGAGAATGAAGTTTATTTGGAGATAGAGTCTATACAGAGATAATCAAGTTAAAGTGAGGTCATTAGGGTGGGCCCTAATGCAATGTGACTGGTGCCTGTGTAAAAAGGGGAAATTTGGGGCTGGCCTGGTCACGTAGCAGTTAAGTTCGTGCACTCCACTTCGATGGCCTGGGGTTCGCTGGTTCGGATCCTGGGTGCGAACATATGCACTGCTCATCAAGCCATGCTGTGGTAGGCATCCCACATATAAAGTAGAGGAAGATGGGCACAGATTTTAGCTCAGGGCCAATCTTCCTCAGCAAAAAGTGGAGGGTTGACAGCAGATATTAGCTCAGGGCTAATCTTCCTAAAAAAAGGAAGGGGAAATTTGGACACAGACGTGCATACAGGGAGAACACCATGTGAAAATGAAGGCAGAGATTGGGTGATGCATCTACAAGCTAAGGAACACCAAAGATTGCCAACAAACCACCAGAAGTTAAAGGAGAGGCCTGGAACAGACCCCTTCTCACGGCCCTCAGAAGGAAGCAACCCTGCCGACACCTTGGTCTGGGACTTCCGGCCTCCAGAACTGTGAGACAGTAAATTTCCATTGTTTAAGCAGCCAGTCTGTGGCACTTCATTAGGCAGCCCAGCCCCAGCAGACTGGTGCACGTGCAGGCACATCCGACCATAAAGACAACCATGTCTTCCTATTTTCTTACTCAGTTTTCTCTCTTCTCTGTTGTTTTCATTTTCCCTGTCTCCACACATGTTCTCTGATTCTTGCAAACTCTCTGTCCCCCTGTCCCCATGTCCTGCACAGTTTCCCACTCCTGGTTTCATTTGGGATTGTCTGCTTCAGGTGGATATGGGTCTCAGGGGACACGTCATCTTAGGGACAGATGAGATGTTAGAAACTGTCTGGTTCCATCTCTGAATTCCTCAGCTCAGTTAATACATTGCCTGACTTTAAAGATACACAGCAAAGGCAGATGCCAATGCTACCACAGGGCAGGACAAGTTTTGAAGTGTGGATAAAACGAATCCAAACCAAACCCAAGTAAGCTCAGCCTTTCCGGTCTCCTGAGCCGCTATCTGATTGGGAGACATTTTGAACCCACCTGTGATGCAGTGGGGCACTGTGCACCTCGCTGTGCCCTCTGTCAGCTCACCCACTGAGGCAGGAAAGGTGAGATGGGGTACTGAGAGCCTCCATCTGTGACCCTGCCGGCTCCTGTGCCCCGCACCTCCGGGGGCTCCCAGGGCAGGCAGTAGATGTGGACCCTGGAGTCCACCCACCTGTGTTTAAGCCTGACTTGGTTTCCTCACTATGCAATGGGGACGACAGTCTACTTCACGGGATTGTCTGTGCACTAACTGACATGAGATGTCTAAGTCACTTCGAACGTGGCCTGCAAGATGAGATCTGCTGAAGAAAAACAGGTGACCTGTTATTCTCCCCAGCCCTGAGCTGGGGAGGACACTTTTGCTGCCAACTCTCCACAAGAGAAAGAGCAATTAAATGACTGACCATGTGCTGAGAGGAGAAGAAAGGGAGGGCGGCCATCTGTGTAACCAAATCCTGTCCTAGCAGGGCGCACCGAGTTCATGGGCCCTGACTGGCAGGAGCATCTCTAGAATGTGAGTGGTGTGCTCCTAGAACTAAGTCTCTCTAGAGGTTGATCTCGGTGGCCAAGACCTTGCTCTGCAGATGCTGGCTCTCACTGGGGAAGCTCCACCCCAGGGACTGGCTCACTCTCAGTACCTTGAGTGCCACAGGGAAGGGCCACGGTGGCCTCTATTGACCTGAGCTTGTTCATTCCAGGCTGTGCTCACTGCCACCCAGAATTACATGAGGCTGATGGAAAAAGCCTTGTCCTGGGCCACAAAGACATTGGTTAGGCCTTCTCTCTCTGCTGCTTCTCTGACCTAGCTTGGGGGAATATTCCGTTCCTGTCTCATTTCATGTCTAATTTTAGTTTTATTTAGATTCTGGCAAGGTGTGATGATTTACGATAAGGATTTCTTTCCTCCTTGGCACGTATCTGCATAGAAAACATGTAACAGGAGCTGCTTATACCAGTGCACCAGTCATTTGCTCTGAGTGATTGGGAGGAGGGCTGTGTATGTATTTGCAGAGGTTGGAAGCATGTGTGCAATGAACACCACCTCTGAGTGAAAATGCAGAGTCCTGGGACTGCATTTTGAGCCTAGCTCCTCTCCTTCCCTGCAGAGGGTGGGGAAAGGCAGTGCCGTTGTTGGCTTGACAGTCTTAGGTTTCGGATTTTATGACTTGAGTGTGGTTGGTGTAAACTTTGCTACTCAGAGTAGGTCTTCATACTAAGCATGCTGCAGCTGTTCAGTATTGTGCTGCCTGAGGACTCCTGGTGCTGTGCTCTGCTCTGCACTGCATGCACTGCAACTCCAGCCACAGCCACCGCCACCAGCCAGGCCATGCATGGGTTCCCCACACTCGATCACCTCTTGGGGGCCAGGCCCACAGGGTGCCTTTGGCTCTGTTTATTTTCAGGTCCTTCCCTACTAGCCTGCTGAGATCCTAGCTGTCCTCCTGACTCAATCATTTAAATGGAGGGAGGAAATTTTGCAGATGGTATGTTGACCTCCATTCTCACTACACCCAAAGAATTTCACATTGTCCCTGATCATACTCATTTCTGTAATGTGTCTTAATGTTATTTTGGCCTAGTCACTTGGTGCTGGTGACATCATGTTAGTATTGTTCTGCTCTTGACCTCCAATGGGCTAGTTTGGGGTGCTTTTTACATCCTTCAAAGTGCTACACCCAAAAGACAAAAAGCAGATTCTTAGGAAGCAAAGAGGAAAGGAATTGGGTGGCAGGGAGGCTGGCTGATCCTCTTTCCTCTTAGGAAAGTTTCCCTTAAGAACTCAGCCTGCCGGGTGAGTGGTGGTCCTGCTATCCTGACCATGGCATTCAGACGTTTTGTGACAACATATGGATGTGGGTTTTGATGCAATTTCAGTAGGTTAACAGTATATAATGAAAATATTTAATTTTAAAAAACAAATCATTTTCTTTGGTAAGAGCCCATTCAAGACCCACATCCTTTGCAACGTCTGCCTGAGGCTCAATTTTTTCTTTAAAGTCTTCACTAGACTGACTCTTGATCTGTCCAACCCACTTGGAAATTTCATCATGGCTGCCTTGTGGCACTTTTCTATTTAACTTTCTTTCTACAAATAGATGGTCAAGGCCTCGAGGCCAAGGGCTGTGTCACACTCTTATCTCCTCCTTCCCTTCTACTGGTTTCCTAGGGCTTTGCCAGACTCACAGTTTAAATGCCCACTACAGGCTGGACTGAAATTATGAATGTTGTCTGTTATTTCATCTAACTCCTTCTTTTGAAGTGATATCTTTTCAGTTTGAGCCACCTTTTAGGTAGACAGTTTTTGAAGCTTCGTAAGAGAACTGGGCTATCCTAGTATACTTTCCCCTCATGTCCTGATGCGCAAATGAGCTTTTAGAATTTCCTAGGAGGCAAATTAGGAGGAGACTCGAGGGGCCTACCATCCCTGGGGAGAGTGAATTGTGGTCTAAGCCTTGAGGACTGAGTGCATGGGAGAAGAATGCCTGGGGGGAGGGAGTGGAGGAGTGGGGGAAAGGGCTGCTCTCGCCATCTCTGCAGGAGCTCCAGGCTCTCTGGGCAGGGAGACATTTGGCAGCTTTCCCTGTTAGGGCAGTTGGTGCTGGGCTGAAACCAGTCCCTAGGCAAGAAATGATCTCACTTGGCTGTAAGGAGATGGGAATATGAGAGATTTAAGAAGCTGACTTAGCTCGAGTTTGAATTAGTGATACCTCTGCCCATCCATAGCTTTCTGTCTCCACCTCATCGTTCTAAGGCTCCACTTTGCTTTTGATCCATGATTTGACTTATTGTTGTAGTGATTCTGACACTAACTGGCACTCTGAAATTCAATTCTGGCACTAACCACCTGGAGTTAGAGCAGACCCCATAAATTAAAGGGCAAGGACCACAACAAGACTGCTCTCATTTCTGACTGACCAGCTACAAATCCGGGAAGTTCCCATGATCCCCTTTAGGTTTGATAATTCACTAGAATCATTCACAGAACTCAGGAAAGTGCTGTACTTACGATGGCAATTTTATTGTAAAGGATACAATCAGAAACAGTCAAATGAAGAAGTACATAGGGTGAGTACCTATGCCGGTGGAATCAAGGCACATCACCTCTCTGGCACATTGATGTATTCACCAACCAAGAAGTTCCACTAAGCTTCAGTGCCCAGAGTTTGTTTGGGGTTTCATTACAAAGGCATGATGGACTGAATCATTGGCCATGTGCCTGAACTCAATATCCAGCCCCCATACATCCCTGAAGGGTGGGCTGAAATCAGTGGCTCAAAGCCCCAACCCTCTAATCAATCGCCTGATTGGACTTTCCAGCATGACCAGCCCATCCTGAAACTATCTAGGGGCCCACAGGAGTCACCTCATCAGCACACACTCAGGTGTCATCCAGCAGATCATGAATAACAAAGATACTCCTATTACTTGGGAAATTCCAAGGATTTAGAGTCTCCCTCCCAGGAACCAAGGACAAGGTCAGTCAAATTGTTTGTTAAATGATAGTAGCTCTTAGCCTTCCTGCTTTATTTTCCAGATTCTAACTCATGCATTAGCCATGGACTTGAGGAAGCCATGACATTCTTAAGGAAGGAGACAACTAGAGCTGCTCCCCACCTCCCGGTCATTTAACTCAGGGCAGATGAGGTTATGCTGCAGGAATGCAGAGCTCCAAGATCCAGTGACTTTACCAGAACAAAGTGCTACTGTTCACTTGTGCTGCATGAACCTCGCAGGTTAGTGCCCCTCTGCTACTCAGCGGCTTCACCCTGGGACCCAAGCTCACGGAGCAGCCTCGTCAGAACACGGCCAACCCCTGTGGCTGAGGGAAAGAAGAGCTCGGCCAAGCAGGCATGGGCCCTATGGCTTCTGCCCAGGAGTGACACACATCACTCACATCACATTTCATTGGTCAAAGAAGAGTTTTTGCCAAGGGACATTTGTGATCCAATCTGAGATTTAAAAAGATGAATTACTGTCCAGGTTAGAGAGGGCCAAGGGAGAGACGAAAGTAAAGGAAGAGAGGGGTGCCAGAGGCAGTGGGGAGAAGTCACGTGAGGAGGCGAGGGCAAGGAGGGACCCAGAAGTTCCTGAGGGGTCTGGCTTGGGTAATGTGGGGCTGCTGGCACCCAGGACGTCAGGAGGTGCCAGTAGAATGTCCTCTGCTTTTGCAGGATGGTGCTAGAGGCAACTTCTCACATCCTGGGCCCCCAGCCAGTGGGAGAATATAGGGAAAAGATGAGGTTTCTTCACCTCATAAACAATCAACTCATCAGTGAGCAGGCGGCCGTCTTAACCTGAACGCCCTGTGTTAACTGAAAGCCAGGAGAACTTTGACCACGGAGGCTCTATTGCATAACTGGTTTCAATGCCCTATTGTTTTCTTGCCTGTTTTTTTTCCATGATAGAAATGATTCGTGTGCCACTCTGGGCAGGAGATCATATTTAAATGTTCCCTGGGTTTGATCTCTATACAAGGCATAACCTAATGCTCGCACTAAGGCTTGGAGTAAGGCGTAAACAGGTTTATGAGTTTCAGGTATTTGAGCCATTGTTGTGGGCGATGGTGGTCTGAGGGTGGGCACTAGCTGCTTTCTAGCCTGGTCAACACCAGAAATCATTAGGTTTTGTACTTAAACAGCTCAAAGGAGTTTGACAGTGGAGAAGCCAGGGTGGAGGCGGGGAGGCTGGGAGCCAGGTGTTCCTAATGTATTTCTACTTTTGCCATGAACCTGGGCAAGTTGTGACACATTCTAAAGACTTAGCTACTGTTCAAGGACAGTGATGGGGTGAGTGTGGGAGTCACAGCTAGTGGGACATGGAAGTTTATAGAGACCTCCTTAGAGGAATTTTAAGTGCCGAGCTGCCTTCCAGAGGTTCGCTTTTCCTCTCTCTGCTGTGGGAGTGAACAGCATGACTGTTGGCACAGGAGCCTCCCTAACTTTCCCCTGCCCTTCCCCAACCAAAGTGGATTCTGCTTTGCCAGCTCCATTCCTGGGCTTTTCTGATTTAGAATCAGCTCAAGGGGAGAGAAAAAGAGAGTGGAGAATCCGGGGGGTGTGGTGGGAGATGGCCAGGATAGGCAGCAGAATAATCAGAGACCTCCTCACAGGACAGAATCAAGAACAGGGTTGAAATAAAGGAAACAGGAGAGACAGACTTCCACACAGGCTGTGAGGACACAGGCTTCACGGTGAGCAGAGAGAGAGAAGTTTTGGAGGGTCAGTGGGAGAAACGGAGAAAGAGGATTTAAGAAAAGTTTTGCTGTGCATCAAACTCCATTCTCTGATGTGCTCTTGAAAATCTAAATAGTAATTGACTTGATTGTAATTAGAATTTCCAGTAAAATGGCTGTTTTTTGAATCATCATGTGGGGTTGGGGAGCTCCCCAGAATCTGAGCTGCTCTGTAGCCTGGGTCCCTGTGAGAGCTCATTGCTGGCAGGAAATACCCTGCCTGGGAGGGCGGGGTTCTCTGCCTGGTGGTCCCAGCTTTCCCCAGAGGATGCTGGGCAGGGCTGGCTACCTCCCAGGGCCTCAGCTTTCCTATCTGTCAAGTGGAAATGGCCCTGCTCACTCTTTCGCTCCTTGGCTCTAGCTTTCTGTTAGACTGGAAGCTCCTCAGGGGCAGGTCCATGTGGACGGCAGCAAGCATGCTCTCCAGGTCTGTGGAGCAGTGAAGCAAGTGTGGATGGCCAGTGTGACCCCTTCCTCAGGACAGGCACCCTGTGGCTATGTTTCTTTTAAAGCTTATCTTCGCCTTCCCTGTTCCATGCTTTGCTAAGATGTGGTCAATCACTTGGCATCCTTAGCATCTGCTCCAACTTCCTCCTGCTGTGTCTTCAGGTTCTGCCAATATGGAAAGCTAAGCCTGCTCTTCCCAGTTCCTTTGCATGAGGGTTCTGGCTGGATGTAGGTTCTGCCGACAGAGGCTTGTGCTGAGACTGACTTGAAATGAAGTTAAGTGGAGACACAGAGGCAGGGCAGGAGCACACGTTTGCTGATAGGGCTCCTAGAGAAAGCACTGCACTTGGGCCCTGACTTTCTGGTTTGATGGCTGGAAGGTCTCCGATCACAGCAGAAGGGCTGGTCCTTCATGCCTGGTCCTGTGGCGTGGTTGTGGGAGGCGGACCTGAGGCCCAGCCTGGCCTGCATCAGCCCTCCCAGAGGGCCGTGGGCCCTTTGATCCCCCCCAGGCACCCCTTTCAGATTTCGGGTAGACGAGGATCTCTGCAGCTGGGCCTCCCTGACGCCTGGGAGAAAATCCTGATGTGGTGGCAGCTGTGAGAAGCTTGCCCCGCCTCAGGGGGCTTTGTGGTGCAATCCTGGCCGTGGGGTCACAGGGACCGAGGCAGCCGGACAATCCCACAGTCTTTTGCCATTTGCCTTCTCCCTTCTTCCCCTCTGGAAGCTGGTCACTAACACGCACCCAGGAGAGGGGTGTGGGCTAAGGCCGAAGGAGGAGCTAGAAAGCCCCAGGGCTGGGCGCCCGCGAGGCCAGGGCGCCCGCGAGGCTAGGCTGTGGGGCTCTGCAGGCGAGGGAGCAGTCTCTGCTTCTGCCCCCCGCCCCCCGCCAAGGGCCAGGCCATCCCTACTCTGTTTGGTGTTTTATTCTTAGCCACATTGCTCTGTGAAAGCCTTTATGCTTTCTCCAACATTGATTTTTCAGAACAATCCAAGGCTGGCTCTGGTGCTTTTATGTCTCTAATTTCCCAGGTTTTGTTTTCGGCAAGAGCAAACATAAATGTTGAAAAGACTGTTTGTACCTTTGGATACCTAACTTCCCATAGTGGTTGAGGTGGAGGGTCTGGGGGTTTGGGGAAGCCGAGTAAGAAGGAGGAGGCTTTGCAGTCAGACTGAGCAGCTGGACTCCACAAGTCACTAGCTGTGTGACCTAGGAGAAATAGCTAGACTTCTCTGAGCTTCAGTTTCCTCATCTATAGATTGGTAATAGCAACAGTTCCCAACTCACTGGATTATTATGCAATTCAAATAAGATAATCCATATAAAAATTTGAATATATTTATTAAGAGCTAATTTAGAAAAGCTCTCATTGTAATTAGCCTCAGTTTTTTTTCATCTGTAAAAAGGACAAATAGTAAAATGCCATAAACTAACTAATACAGAACCGACTCTACAGCAAGGAATTTTAAATGAGGCAAGCCAGACGGGCCTTGTCCTTAGGCTTGTTAGCCCAATAGAGGGGCAGAAGAGAAGGTTGGAATGGATTCCGGGAGCAGCTCAGGGTGGTGAGTACTAGGTTCATTTAACAGGATGTGCAGAGGCTGGAGCTCGTCTCTGTCCCCGCCTCTCTCCCCTCTTGAGAGCCATCTTCCCCTGGCTGCTGATGGATTATGCCGGATTCCCTCTCACCATGTGCAGACTTCAGCAAATGTGCTGGCAGCAAGCCGACCCAGGACTCTCCCTTAGGGTAGGTTTTATTTCTGTTAAACATTTACATATGGAGTCTTCTCTGGGATAAAGAAATTCTGGGTCATCAATAGGCACTCATCTGAGGCTAGAGGCAATCAGGGAAGGCCTAAATTCATGTAGAAGGTTCTCCTTGGTCCATGAGAAGAAAGAAAATCCACTCTGCATGACAATTCCATAGCCCTCCGAATACTAAAGTTTGGGAGGTCCTTCTCAGTTTTGTACACCAGGCCACTTAGGACAGAGCTATGGAGTGGTGTACAGGAGGAGAAACACATGTTTGTCCCTCTAAGTCTCTTCTACAAATGTTTCTGAACTTCTTCTGGATCCTGCTGACTTCAAATTTGATCTCTAGGATGAGATATTTTGGAATTCATCTGAATAGATCTAATGCATCCCTTATGTCAATAATCTCCAGCTCAACTTACCCGCAGCATGAAGGATGTGCAGAAAGGAAGTTCAAGAAGGCTTTTTTGAACGTTGAATTGAAGGCGTTCTTAACCATCAAAAGTTTGCTTTGGGCTTCATCCGAAGATCAACACTTTTGGATGGGCGTGGGCGTTGGGATCAGATCTCTCTTAGATGACTGAAGACTCCAGCAACACCTTCCACGGTGAGCTTGGCTATGGGTTTGGGTTTGAGGGTTCTGCAGGCCTCCTGGGGCTCCCCCACCCCTCTACATTGCCCCAAGGGACCGCTCTGTGGCTCCCAACATGCCGTCCCTCAGAAGGCTATTGCTGCCCAGATCTGGTGCTGGGCTGGCCAACCTCCATGTTAAGAATGCAAATATCTGATCACAGCTTGTTCTGCTCCCTGCCCCTATTTTGAAAACTCCTAAGATCCGGTGATTACCATCAAGAATTACGTTTATTGGAATTAGCTTTGAGGAGATTTTTGTCTCTGTCATCTCTCTAACCAGTTTAGTCAAAATATAGCCTATCTTTAAACTCCTTTTCCCACATATGTTCGTCAGTTAAAATTTTTTTCTTTCATTTCCCATTTCTCTGCTAACTTCCCTCAGATATACCCCCACCTCCTTCTTTCTCCCGGACCTCTTTTAGCCAAGGGATCCTTCTACTCCCACTGTTTTGCTGGTCTTCTCATCTTATATGTGATTTACGAAGAAAACTGGCATTGTCAGCTCCTCCTCCGCTCGCCTGAAACACCATCTAGTGAAGTAACATATCTAAAAACAATACTTGAAAATAACTTTTCAGGCTCTTCAGGAATCTTTCGTCTCTAGTTGCAACACATGGAGCCAAATAGCAGATGGAATACATTTCTTTTCTTCATTTTTAAAAACACCAAATGGTTCTTTCCTTATTTGATTTTTTAGTCACACTGATTCTGCATCTAGCCTTTGTTCTCCAACTCTCAAATCTCCTAGTTCTGTTTGTCATGAAAAGAACCCCCAGAAACATGAAAACTTGGGCTTTCAAGATGTCCACCCGTGTAGGGAGGACAAGCTGGCTTAAATGATAAGCAGTGTATCGGGCACAGGGAACTCCACTTCCACACTATGATTTTGGTTTCAAGAGAGAGAATGTGGGTTCTCATAATTAGGGGCACATAGCAATGAATGAAAAACTTAGCTTCTTTAGGAAAGGGGCTAAATCTTCCTAACTTTATAGCTTGGATACAACATAAAATTAAAATTCCAATTTGGAGATGCACTGCTCAGGTCTTGGGTGCTCTGTATGGCTCTTTTGACAGCTGTTTTTCCATCCCATTTTGATTTAAGGCTAGATCAGTCATTTCAAACACACTTATAAAGTATGGGCTGTGGGTCAACCATAACACGTAATACGAGGTGTGGATGCCCTCATCCTTTTGAGCCCAGGGAATAATGACCTAGTGAGAGGCTGGCACAAGCTCACACACAATTATGTTCTGAAAAGAACATAACCACCACTACAGGGATTCTGTGAAAGGCAGTGAGGGTTTGTAAAAGGGCAGATCACCTCCTTCTGAGGGCAGAAAGGAAAGGAAATCTGCATTAGATGCTCAAGGAAGCAAGATAAGGAGCAAGTTTCCAGCATAAATTTTGGGAGTTGAGGAATTTGTGGGAGGCAACAATGAATCTTTTTCAAAACTTATCTATATGATTCAAAATCATACTATTCACATGTCTATTCTTAATGATATGTATTTTACTTAAAAAATGAAAAAAATGAGTTCTCTATCCCTGTAACTGATTATAAAAATAATTAATTACAGTCCTAGTCACAATTCTGTTGCTTAAGACAATAATTTTTTGTCAGCTTTCTCTCCACTTTTATTAAGAAATTATTAATAATTTCTCACCAAATCAAAATTATTAATAAATTCCTCATGGAAATAGAAAGGAAGCTGACTTGAAAAATGCTGTCTTGGGAAACAGAATTCAAATAGGACTGCAGTTAATTATTAGCAAACCAACTTCTAATCCTTAAAGAGAAGTGACCTCCTCCAGGAGACGGCTCAGTGGGTCGGCACTCAGCTCGTACCTCCCGCTCTTGTGTACAGGCTATTACCTGGAAACAACTGCTTTCCCATTATTTCTTTCTGAAGAATCATCCTTCCCCATCAGAGACCTGCCAGGAGACTCAGGCCTGGATGCCCCGGGACATGTGCAGAAGCACAGCTTCAGTCTAGGAGATGGACTTTCCCTGAGGTTCCCCGGGGCTGCCCAGCCTTTCTAACCGGCAGAGCAGCAGGACTCTGAGTGCCAAACACCTGGCTCTGTGTCACAGCAGTATGATTAGGGCTGCAGACTTTGAGGCCCTGCCCTGGGGTAGCCGCCGCTTCCCTTTGTAGGGTGTGGGCAAGTTCTTTGGACTTATAGACCACCAGGCCAAGCGGTGTCATCGGGGTCCTGGGGCATTAGCAATGGGGAAGGGAAAAGAGAGAGGGACAGCGGGGTGCTAAGGAAGGGACACGTGAGAAGATGGGAAAAATGCAATGGCAGAGGCGAGAGGAAAGAAAGAGTGAGAAGGTACACCTTTTGGGGAGTGTGGGGTGCCAACTACAGCTGCTCTCAGTCTCAGGGGGCCGTGTACCGCCTATGGAGGCTGCTTCTGGTCTAAACCGGAGCAGTGCAGATGCCAAGGAGAGGGTGAGGGCCTGAAAGTCAGTGTTCCACTGAAGGGGGCAGGAGCCCAGCCTGCTGCCTTGCTCCACCTGTGTGTCCTTATAAACTAGGGCATTAACTGAGGGGGAAGGGGGAGGTAATGTGCATGAGAATCTTGGCTTGTATCACAGCTGCTTTCACGGAACCAAGTGTTTACCTACCTGAGCACAGGAAGGGGAAGTTGGGACCAAAGCCAGAGTCCCTTCTGAGGAGTCTGTGGTTCCGGCTTATTGACCCTCCCTGATAGCAGGCGTGACGGAGACCTCTCCATCCCACCAGGCACGGGCCTGATAAGGACCAGGAACATTTCTTAGGTGGGCTGAAAATAGTCCTTTCCAAACCCTGTCCTTTGTATTTCTATAGTCCATGAGCTGCCGAGATAGAAAGAACTGGCCCTACATCTAACCTTAAAGAGGTTAGTTCAGGGTACCCTTCACTGCTCAGGCATGCCATCTAAGGGGGATCTGGGGCTCCCACTGTGAAGCCCACTCTACTGCAGTGAGCCAGCATAGGAGATTGTCTCAGGACACAGCTGATACATGACTTCTGTCATCAGGAGTGACAACAAAAGCACAAAGGGAATGCCCTCTTGGGGCTTGGTGGATGCTGGGCTGCCTGGCACAGTAATCACATGGGCTGAATGATGGATGTGATGGCTGGGCCTGAGGATTGGACCCGGAGTGCCGGCTGAGAGAGTGAGGAGGTCCAGGCTGGCCCTGGGAGCTCAGCACAAGTGCCACAGCCAGGCCACTGAGATGGGGCCTGGGGTTAGGTCTCTAGGCTCAGGGGTCAAGGGTGGGCAGCGCTCCAGTGCTAGAGGAGTCAAGAAGGGGCAGGTGCAGGAGGAGTATCATTATAAGACTCCTACCCCATCTTCCACCATCCATCTTCCCCCTCAGCATCTCTCCCACCTGTTGCTGGAGATGCTGCCTTAAAATTCCCATCCAGGGGCTGGCCCGGTGGCGCAGTGGTTAAGTTCAACTTTCCATTTCGGCAGCCCGGGGTTCGCCGGTTCAGATCCTGGGTGCGGACATGGCACTGCTTGTCAGGCCATGCTGTAGTAGGCGTCCCACATATAAAGTAGAGGAAGATGGGCATGGATGTTAGCTCAGGACCAGTCTTCCTCAGCAAAAAGAGGAGGATTGGTGGCAGATGTTAGCTCAGGGCTAATCTTCCTCAAAAAAAAAAAAAAAAATTCCCATCCAACCAAGTCTTCCCCTGCTGATCCTCTTGAGAGATTTTGTAAGACAAAAGACATCCACTCCTTTAGTCATTAGACATTTATTGAGGCCCAGGGATGACACCAGGTGCACTGGTGGGAAGATGAACCTCAAGGAGCCCCCAGGTCACTCAGCCCCAAGGCATGGCCGTGTGTTGAGACTGGGCAGTGACTCCGTAGGAGAGAGAGGAAGGAGCACCCTCAGGCTCCTCCTACTTCATCGAGGGCCAGCCTGCCTTCCCACAGACACCCCTTCCTTCCTTCCGGCTTTAAGCCCTTGTTAGTGACAGGGCTTGCTCCATCCTCTCCTGTACAACGTCTCCACCTTTGTTCAGATCTGAATCTCCTCATCGTAGTGGAGAACTTACTTTCCCTTCAGCTTCCAGTTCAGATGCAGTCTCCCTCCGGCTTCCCCAGATCCCAGCACCAAGTTAACGCTCAGTAGCTGTCAGTCCCCTCCCGGTGCCCAGACCTTCCTTAATGTGACCCATGCAGAATTCACCAGCTATCTTCCAGGAGAGAAACTTTGTCTTATCCATCATGATGAACTTACAGTGCCGTGGAAATCAGTCTAAAATTGGGAAAGCTTCCATTGAAAGAGTTTTCTGAGGGAGGCGATGAAGTAAGGCATAACATCTTACAGGGATATTTGGTCACATTCACATGATCATGGGCCTGGGCTGGGGAGCAGAAAAGAGTGAAGTGGGAGGGTCCAGAATCAGGGGCTCAGCCTTGGGGTCTGAGTGCCTGGGAGGTCTCTGTCTCGAGCTGGCTCAGTTGTGGCAGGACCACATGAGACAGCTCAGCTGGGGCCACCTGAGAACGTGTGCTGCCGGCTCACCCGGAATGTTCTCTCAGGTGCCAAGGACAGCCCCAGCATCTGAGGTGCCAGACCCAGGAGAGTTAATGGTCACTTCAGGTGAGGCGTCATCTCTTGGAACAAAGCCCTGGAAATTCGAGGGAATTTATGAAAGTGGACACATAGAAAAGTGAGGACGACCTTCCACAGTGATCCAAAGAAATGCTCAACAGGCCTCTGCAGCTTTGAGGTCCAGTGTGATGTTGGCACTGTTAGAAGGAAAGAATTCGCATGTGGTTTTCATGAAATGGGGAGGTTTTCTCAGGATGCTCTGGAGCTCCTGTTACCAGTCTGGTTCAATTTTACAAATCCTTTCTCTAAATACTTCTGCAAAGTTTAGCTTGGTTTGCAGTATATAGGAATTAAAACAATCTATTTCTCCACTTCTGGAAGAATTGGTGACACTTTCCTCGGCTGCCCCACTAAGTTCCAGAGTGAAATGGAGTAGGTTTGTAGGGAATTAATCAGCTCCCTTGCCACATTTGGGTCGCACCTAGACCTCACAAGTCCAAGAGGCTAACCTGGCCAACACACACCAGCCAAAATTGACCTCCCAAATGAAAAGTCCACCCCAGACAGAGACAGTCTCTTTCCAAATCTGGGAACAGACATTTATTATTTCTGTTTAAGATTCCTCAGGTTCTACATTCTCACTTCAAAAAGATTTCAGTTTTCTCACCAGAATGGAAGTGGTCCTGCCTGCTATCCCTTCTTCCTTCTCAGAGCAGTCCTGCTGGTGAAGACGAGGCACAGAAGCTGTGGGAGGGCCAGAGGCCTCTGTTTCCCTTGAAGAAGTGCAGCCCAGGGCCCACAGACAGGCCCGTCGTGCTTGGTCCCCAGGAAGGCCTTCCTGCCTGGAGACAAAGCCAGGACCCTGAACTAGAACACGTGTCCCAGCTGACACGAAGTCTTCCGGCCCAGAGGCCTCGGCGCCTGGAGTCCCCTCCTTGTCAAGGCCAGTGTTACACATGCCTCTTTCTCTAGCTAGGAGGTGCCTGGCAGCAGGGTGCTTGACTGAGAGGCAGCCCTCCATTAGCGTAAAGCTTCAGCCTGAGTCTCTGCCCCTACCCTAGGGCGGGACTCTCTCTGTCTGGCTTTCATCTTTAATGTCCCTTGTTAACTCTTCCTGGAGGAAGCTTGTCAGAAGATGGGCTAGCTCCCTGCTGCTGCCCTGGAGACAGCACAGGCTGCTTGCTCCATGACCCTAACCCCTGCCCCATCCCTCTTCACTTCACTGTCTGTCTACAGCTTCACTCCTCCTAAAGTGCTCGCTGTGCTGAGCGCTGTGTGAAGAGCAAAGAAGAGTGTGCGTCTGGCTGTCCTAGGGCAGCTGGGCAACGTCTGCCAGGGATGGGTCTTCAGCTGGGGTGTGACAGTGATCACTAGTGTCACAGACATCTGCATATATCTAGTAAAGGTTATTAGGTGAACAAATGAACCGCACTTCATAGTTTATAAAGCACTTATGAGGTAAGCCAAGCAGAGAAAATATGAGATCATTTGTACAAGTCCCACAGATCCAGCAGCTGGGAAAAATGTCTTGCCTTAGATGAGAGGAGGAAGGCAGTGACCTTTTTAGGTTTACTGAAGACAAGATGGATAAAGACACATTCATTCTGTCCTGTGTCAGGTGCTGGAGACATAGAAATGAATAATAAGTAGCCTCTGCCCCCAAGGAATTCAGGGGCTGGTGGAGGGTGGATGAGAAAGACATGCCCATTGATTCCATCAGTGAATGTGTATTACCTGCCTCTGGCCTCTGGGCTATGGCAGCTCAGGTACAGTCCCGTGCCCATGGAGCAGAACATCTAGGGGCTGGGTGGGGAACAGACCTTAGGCAAGCCACTCTCAATACCTCACTTGGGTTTACTGCTCCACCTGTCACCTGTCACCATTGGAATGGTCCAGTCCATGTCTTTGCATATGTGGCTATTTCCTGTCTCTTGCCCCATGTTACCAGCATGTGACATTGTGACAGCACACATCTCATCTTTCATGTTATCATTGCATCCCCAAGTGCCTGGCATGTAGCAGGAGGGCAATAAATATTTTTCAATAAATTAAGCAGAAACAAATATAAAATTACTACTGGTGATAAGTGCTAGGAAGAAAGTAAGCAGGTTCAGTGGGAGACAGAAGGAAATGGGAGAGAAACAGGGAAGCACTCTGAGGAGCCGTCTGAGCTGGTACCAGAAGGCCAAGGAGGAGCTGGTCAGTTGGAGGGGGATGGGCATGGGGGTGTTCCAGGCAGAAAACTGGCTGGGTCAGCTCCCTAAAGGGAGTCTCGAGCCTGCAGGGGAGCATGAAGGAGGGATTGACTCATTCTGTCCATACGGGGAGAAGATGCTGGGTGGGGAGGTCCCTCTCAGAGGGGGCATTGGAGCTGGTCCCTGAGGGAACCATAGGGTGTGGCCAGAGCAGAAGGAAAGGGCATTTCTGGTGGGAGGAACTGCAGATGCAAAGGTCGGGAGGTAAAAGTGAGACTGTCGTGTCCTAACAGCAGACATCCTGTCCGCATGGTGGGCGGGGACTGTGGAGAGTGGTGGGTGAGTTGAAAGAGCTCTCAGTGGACAGGTTTAATATCTAAGTTAGGTTCCTCTTAGCACGTTTGGTGGGACGAGCGGTGGTAACAGACTCCCACGAGTTTTCTTCTCTCTGCTTCCCTGTGGCCATGACTACACTGGAGGGCTGAGCTAAGGCTACAACCCTGAGTTTCTGAGTCCTTGTCTGAAAACTAGGGAGATGCTAGCTGGTCTCAAAGCTTGCATCCAGCTCTGTCATTCGACAATTCTCTCACAAGCCAAATAATCACGGAAAACCAGTTACCCTAGAAAAAGCCCATAGTCTCCAATAAACTGTCCTGCTGGGTTGTTTGTGAGGGGAATTCAATGCACGCTCCCTATCGCGGTGTGCCCACCACGGAGCCTCTTCTCCCCTCTTGGCTGGTCTCAGTTACGGTGAGACAGGGCAGAGCATAAATGTCGGGCATTCTGTGACATGGTGGAATCTGCTGCTCTTGCCAGGCCCAGGTTTAACTGGCACCATTTCTAATGGTTTAGGAGAGGAAACTTGTTAGGTCCTGCCTGCCTAGTGGAATATGTCATCACCCTGGAAATAGGATCACCTGAGCTGAAATATTTTTGGTAGGTGATGAAAGAGATTACCTGGGTCAAGTTAAGAATAGGTTGAAGAAAGGCAAGGAGGGATTGCCACTTTAAATAATATAACCTTTGCTGGAGGAACTGTATGAATGTTACCTTGTGGGAGCATGCAGTAATGCTTAAGAAGTTGTTGGGATGGGTGATTTGCCCAGGTACAAAGTGCGCAACAGTCAAACGATTTTCATGGGCTTTTCATAAAGCTCAGCCAATAAAGTCCTGTCTTTTTTTAGGGACCAGTGCACTACCTACGCACCTACACCTGGAGACCAGGCTATTCTGCGGTTGATTATTCTACAGCATTCACTTAATAGCTGTTTTGTGCTAGTCACATACTAGGCTCTGGGGATAAAAAGGGAAATGCAGCCCTCAGGGAAGGACAGACAGATAGCATCTCTCCACAGGGCAGTGTGGTAAATGCTTTGATAGAAGGCTCAGGGAAGACTCTGTGGGAGAGTAGAGGAGAAGCCTTCGCCCAGACTTTGTGGGAGACGGGGAGAGAAAGGGGAGGACCAGGCCAGGGAAGTGTAGCAGGGAGAGTGGCGCCCAACATTTGCTACCTTGTTGTGGCCCAGAGAATTTGAAAGTCCTTTTAACCATACTGTGGCAGACGTCCCACATATAAAGTAGAGGAAGGTGGGCATCGATGTTAGCTCATGGCCAGGCTTCCTCAGCAAAAAGAGGAGGATTGGCAGTAGTTAGCTCAGGGCTAATCTTCCAAAAAAAAACCAGTCCTTTTAAACTGGGCTGTTGTCCTTCCGAAGTCCATTACTGACACCTCATTCTTTTAATAGAAGGGCATTACTATCAATGCATTTTCTCTTCCTGCAAGAGAACACCTGATCCGGGAGGAAGATCCAGGGGGACCAGGAGCCGCCTCCTGACTGCTGCGTTTGTGTCCACATGGCCCGCCCTGCCCCTGATCCGAGGTCAGAGGGGTGAGCAATAGGGCTGTGCCATCTAACACTGGTTGGCCAGGACCTTAATCTCACCCTGTCTTCAGTGGTAATCACTGTCTAAACAAAGTGTCAAAATATTTTTCAAACCATGGAAATATAATACAGTGGCACATCTCTTATCCAGAGGGCACTGATCTTGTAACAAACAAAGACACCAGTAAACAAGCCAAAGGCTTCGGAGGAGCCAAGCAACCGCCTCATCTCTGGACAGTGCAGTGAATATGTCCACTCAGAGGGGCCTTCCAGCCCTCACTCATCAATGTGTTTACCCTTCACGCAAAATCCCACACTGACTAAAGTGACGCCTCCCCCAGACCCGCCCTCTCTCAGAGACGGGCCAGACCCTGCTCCACCGACCATCCAGTCTGCTTGTCCTTCACCTGCAGACGAACTCCTGTCTGCCCTCCCTACCATCCTCTCCTCTCCAGCTCACATCACTGCAGTGCTCTTTCAGCTGGGGCCCTTCGCCTTGCCAGTCCGCTGATCACCCCTCAGCAGCCTGATGCGGCTTTCCAAGCTGCAAATCTGATCAATTTTTCCAAATTATACAACTGTTCTTCATTATCCTCAGGATAAAATCCAAATTTCTTCCCATGGCTTCCAGGGCCTCCCCAAATCAGGCCTCTGTTTAGCCCTGAAATCCTTCTCCTCGGATAGTCTCTGCTCCAGACATGAGAACATCTCCCAGGCCTCAGAATGTGCTGCTCGGGTGGGCCTCCAGCTTTTGCACGTGCTGCCCCCGTGGCTTATATCATGTGTCCCCAAGTTGCTCTCTCCTTCTTTTCCTTTAGAACACAGTTTGGAGAGCACTTCTTTGAAGCCTTGCCCCTCCCTTCCCACCTGGGCCAGGTGCTCTGGCTGCTGCATGTCCCTGGCTATGGGGATAATCCCTATGGGACACTTGCCCAGAGGGTCATGACCCTTCACTGAGTCTACTTTAGACTAACAGCTGCTGGAGGGCACAGCAGACTCTTACGGATCAAATGCATACAGCGAAGCGTGTAGAAGGCATTGAATCCATATGTATCAAATGAATGATGAATCTGAATTCCCAGGGAAAATTAGAAGAAGTAAGTGATTAGGGTTTAGGGTGCTTGATGAAGTAAAATACACTGTTAACTAGTTAGGAATATTTTTAGCTGAGAGTGACATAAAGCCTCAAATAATGACAGCTTGAGAAAGAAATTTGTCTCTTACTCTTTTAAAAGTCCCGCCCGTTGCGCGTGACTGTGGAAGTGGTGACCTCCTGGTGATGCTGGCAGAGGAGCCTCTTGCTGAAGCTCCACTACAGTCTGTTTCATTTTTAGTCTTTTTGATAATTCTGTGAACGATCTAGGTCTCTTTCTGTCTTAACTAACTTAACTAGTATAGATTCTAGTTGCCTACAACTAAGAACTCTGGCAAATACAAACCTTTTGCTAGAATTCTACAGAAATTTCAAAGCAGTGGGATGTGTGGTTGTGTAGAAGTGACTGGGAAGCTTCTAGAAGGACCTTCGGAAGCAGCTGAGATGCCAGGAGCTGATTCCCAGGAGGAGACCTGGTTCCTGCAGAAAACCCTCAGCTCTGGTTTTCTCAAATGTTAGAACTGGAAGGGACAGCAAGATTCATAATGGAAATGTGCTCATGGGATAGAGAGACTCAGGTGCCCAAACCACACGGCTTAGTGGCTGAGTTAGACTTGGTGCCGGGAGATCAGGGTTGTTTCTGCTGATCCACACTGCCAAAGGCCCACCGGGCGGAGAGGCAAAGAGGAACAGGAAAGCCTGATAATGGGACTAAACCTTGTCTATCTGGCTTAATAACAATCTGTGTAACCATTAATTTGTCCGCTTCTATGTGGCTTATCCCCTGAGAGGGCCTAGAACTAATTTCCTTTGCACTCAGAACAGTCAGCTGGGCATGTGTGGAGCCTGACCTCTCAGACGACAGGCATGGGGTCAGGGCCTGCCTGGCCAGAGCGAGGCACTGAGCCTGACAGAGGACCACACTCCGCAGCCCTCATATTTTTTTTTAGCATTTTCCATTACAGCATTTCTACCTGGAACGTTTAATTAGATCCCTCGAGTTTTTCTTTAGATGGGTTTAACTTTGAATTTCAGTGTCTTAAGCATTTTCCCAGCAGCGGGCCTGGCACTTTTGGAAGCTTCATTTCCTTTCTCAGGTGTCGGGGGATCACTGAGCGCTGGGGAGCATTGACGGGTCAAATGGCCCCGTTATTACTGGCCTGTAGGGTGATGGTGGCTTCTCCGGGTGCCTGAGTCATTGAAGCAGCAGCAGCTTCTAGTGCAGAGCCTGGCTCTGCAGGCTGCCTGGGGAGACGCACCAGAGAGAAGGCTGAACAGCTCTGAAGGTGGAGGGGCTGTGAGCCCGGCCCGCTTTGCAGCACTTTGAATTCCTCTCCCTTGGAGGGCTGGCTCTCATCCCCACCTGAGCCCAGCTGGCTTTTAACCCTTTCAAGCTCCTCAGACGCTCCACTGAAGGAGGAGCTGCTCCACTGAAGGAGGAGCTGCTCCTCTGGCCTCTTTCCGAACCAGTCTTCTGTGCTGTGAAACCCCAGCCTCTCAGACCAGCCGGGCCCTGAATACACTTTGAGGGGAGCCCAGCGTCCCTTCACTGGGCTGGTGCTTGAGGGCTCTGTGTATTGGGGCGTCAGACTTGGACATCGTTGTAGCCAGGATCCTCTATGACTGGATGACCACGGTGCGGCGTCCCTTGTGCGCTTGCTCTTCTGCCTCCCCAGCCCCAGGTCCTGCCTCTTACCCTCTCACTGGCTGCACTGCAAGCTGCTGGGCATGAGCATCCCCAGAGGCTCAGGCCAGACTCCAGCACTGAGAGCACTGCGGGTGGGCCCCTGGCCTGAGTGGGGTCGGGGGGGTGCATTGTTCCAAGTCAGGAGGCTGGTTGGACTGGCTCTCTCACAGTCTAGCTGAGCCTGTGAGCAGGCAGCCTTCCTTCCTAGACCTCAGGGCTGCCTCTGCAAATTCGCTCTTGATCCGTGGTGCAGGGGAGGAAAAATAATTTTCCTTCTACCCTTCTAGGTTCTTGGCTGAGACCCCTGGTTGTAAAAAAGACACATTAACAGGAGAAAAACAAGTAGAAGTTTAATAGCATGTATACCTTCTGTATACATGGGAGATACCCAGGAAAACTGAGTAACTCCTCAAAATGGCTCAAGCCACCACCTTAAATACTATCTCCAGCTAAAGACAAAAGAAAGATATTGAGGGGTGGGGAGGTCAGTTATGGGAGACCACAGGAAAAGCATAGTAAACAAGGGTAAGGTTGTTACACCAATTGAAGTCTGTGCCTTCTTCCCTGATAAGAGTCTCTGGCTATTTAGAGTCATCCTTCTCTTCCTGGTACAGAGAGGGAGACACTTGGAAATACCCCTTACAAAAGGATAACGTCTACTCAGTTTTCAGAGCTTCTCCTGCATCTGGCATTTCTTAAAAATAATCAGCTCAAGATAATCCTTATGCCAAAGAGGCATACTTTGGGGTGTCACATTCAGTTCCTCTTCAGTGGTTCCCACAGCAGGAAGGGAGGGTGTGAGGAAAAGTATTAGAATCTCTGGGAGCTTTTCCAAAAATCTCATACTGTCCTTCTCTCTAGAGGGCATTTCAACATGTCAGGGAAGGAGAGAGGGGACTCAAAAGTGTTTACATAGACAGACAGACACACATGCATACACACAGACACAAACACACAGACAAGCATGCACACACACACACTCGCATCACATGCACACACATGTGAATGTATTTTTTCTTTTTTGGATGAAAGACGAGCTCCATAGTCTGACTATCCCCTCCCTTAGCTGAGAAACACTGGGTCAGATTAGTGATTCCCAAGCCCCTGGTTGTTTAGAATTCCTTTGGCCAGGAGATTGGTTAAGAATTCAGATTCCTGGGCCCCTCCTCAGACCCACTCACTTGGAACGCCTGGAAGGGGATCCAAGAGTTTATATTTTAACACCTCCCCCGGGGGCATCTTCATACTCAGCAGCTTTGGGGATCACCAGGTAGGAGGATCCCAGGACAGTCTCCAGTCCCATGTTGAAGCATTGGGAGCAGGATGCTCCAGGTTTGGGGGATGCTTGAACCCTTTTTTAGGTCAACTCTTCAGAATTTCACAGTGGACATCCTGCATCTCCCTGGCCTGGGAAGGCCACTTGCCAAAGTCAATTCCTGTAGCACAAAGTGAAGGGTGCCCCGTCTGATTGGAAACAGACCCAACTGTGCTGTGGCAGTGTAGCAGGGGAGGGAGGTAATCTAAGACACCACGCCTGCACAAATGTGATGTAAAATCAACATCCCCTCCACTTGCCTGGTGGGGATTAAGGGAGCTACAGCACTCTTCAAAAGAACCAGGCATCACCCCACTGCCCAGGCCACCGCCCTTCAATGCATCAGACTCAGGTGCCTGGTAGGGCTGCAGCTCTTTCTAAACATTCTCCCCACCCAGCCCCTTTCCTCTGAGCCAATCAGTTTCAGAGCCCTTCTATATGAAGAAAAGTTCTTGTGACCCTGTTCTCTTCAGTGTTTGAAGGTATGGTTTGGCTTTAGAATGTTGACGAAGGAGAGGCGCGTCCTGTCTGCCAGTAGCTCTCTGAGGCCTGGTGGAAAGCTCAGGGTGCTGGACAGTGAGAGTGGGTGAATGACAGTGCCATCATCTCTGTCTGTGTGGAGAAAACTATTAACTTGGGGAGGCCACAAAGAAGAGTTTCAAAGGAAAATTTTCTCTTTTTTAAGTCAACAAGCAGTGAATTTACAGTTATGTCCTAGACGGTAGACGAGGTGGTAGAAAAAAAAAGCCATAGAAATTAAACTCAAAGTAGAATGAGTTTCATTTCATAGTGAGAAAGAGAACAGCAGCCCCACACCCAGGGGCTGGCCTGGTCCTCTTGGCCAGCTCTTCACCACTGGGCTGTGGTGTTCTCTTGCTGAACAGATACATTTTCTCAGAGCATCAGCATTGGACAAGACCACCGTACAACTGTGATGGAGCAAAACAAAAACCAGACCCCTCCAAAATCAAGTCTGAACTCAGATAACAGGCACATTGTCCAACCACAACAGACCAAACGTGCCCCTCCCCAGCTGATAGAAGCCACCGCTCTTTCTTTCCCAGTTCCAGGCTTGAGCTTGGACTGCACCTTCCCTCATCCTACATGGGATTTATTAAGATACCCAATCATAAAATTACCCCTGCTCCCTGACAGTATCCAGTGCGAATCCCCTCCCACTAATCACCCAGCACAGCTCCCATCCTACAAGTCCTGTCTGACTCCCGGCACCGAGATACCCCCAGGTTCCCCTGGAGCACATTCTCCCTCTCTGCAAAGGGTCACAAACTCGGTGTGTTTAGTTCCAGCGGCCTCCTGGCCTTTGGCTGGAGGTCACTGACAATGGTGTCTGAAATATAGACACAGCAAAGGCATCTATCTCATAACGCAAAGGATACAGGGCGAGGATGAAACTATGTCCTGTTTTTAAGCTTAGGATCAATCACTCCAGAACATCTGGTGAAAGGAAAACACAGACGCATGGGTGGGGCTGCGAAGAAATGTTAGTGTCCATGGTTTGGGGGTGGGAGGTGGAGACACAAAACTACTTTTGAAACTGACCAATTGAAAAGCCAGGTTTTCTTCCATAATCTCAGTAGATCGATGGGTCAATCCACTGATTTAACCAGTTTTCTTTTCTCTCTCTCTTTTTCTTTTTGATGAGGATATTTAAATTCTACTCTCTTAGCAAATTTCAATTAGACAATACAGTGTTATCAACTATCATTACCGGTTTTCTAATCATAATCCAAATATTCCCAGGTGTCATCAGCTGTCACCAGCTGGAAGGCACAGAGAATCACGTCTACATTAATAGTCAAATGTAGGATCTTGGCCCCTCCTCAGATTCCTCCCAGTCACTCCTTTAAGGCCCCAGAGGGCACCTCAGGCATGCTCATCTGCAAATCCACACCCTCCGGCGTTGGTGCTTTCCCACTAGTGACTGTTGGACACTCACATGCCTGGGGCCCCTGCAAAAGATGGGCGCGCAGACTCTCCATCAACTGTGGGCTCACTCAGTCCTGTGGGCTTGGAAACAGCACTGCTGGAGCCCCCAGCCTCACAAAGTCCCTCCTGAGAACCCCATGGGCTGGACTCAAGGCCTCACTCTCCTTGGTTGGCCTCTTATCTCAAGAGAGCCAAGCTGAGAGATGGGCACAAAGTCCCCTCCAATCCCCATTGGCCCGAGCCACCTAAAGCTTTCCTGTTCCTCCTTCAAGTAAAATCTAGAAGTCCCCAAGTGGATTACCTGTGCAAACAAATTCTTCCAGGCTCTCCATCCCTTACCTGATGGTCACTGAGGCTCAGGTGGGGCCACAAATCAAACAACTGCATTAGAAAATGTGGAAGGTAAGCCACAGATTCTAGACAGACCATCTGAGTGCAATTCCTCCATCTGCCATTTACCAGCTTGAACATGTTATATACTTTCTGGGTCTCAGTTTCATGTTCTGGAAAATGAGGAACAATGATATCTTCTCCTTTTTAGTTGTTGTGAGAGTCCAACAAGGCAATCTAAGTCTAGGGTTTGTCATAGTGCCAGGTATATGCTAAAGGCTCGCGTGATCTTCATCATCAATAATCAATCAATTCACGAGTTCAGAAATAAGGCATGCAGAGAGGATGGGAGGAAAGGAAAAGATGACTTGTTTTAAAGTAAATCTGGCCAAAGATGGCAGGATACTAAGGTGCTATCTGTTCAAGAAGCCATATTAAGCAGGGTTCATGGCCCCCTCATGCTCATCCTCCCTCGGCCGGGGTTCTCGCTGCATCAGTGGGTAGGTGGCGGGTAGGTGGTGGGGAGGCGAAGCAGAGGAGGCAGTAGCGGGGCCTGTTTGATGTGGCCGTCCAGCCAGCATTAGCGTTTCAAGAGGGGCCTTCTAATGTATTTTTGTCCTGGAGAGCAGCCAGCTTTGTTTCCCTTGGATGATAATCGGTCCAGATTCTCCCACTTTGCCTGTACATTTCTGTTTCTGTGGGTTTGGGTTGAGCATTAATGGCTGCATTTCCACTTGCGTTAATAAACTTAGGTAGACACAGCCATCTGGGAATGGAGCTTGAGACTGACTCCCAAGCTGAAGAGATGCTACTGGTGGGGAGAGGACAGCAAAAACCAAAGACACCAGCTCAGCAGAGGGATTTTAGTTCTCTGGCATCAGTGTTGAGGGTCAGCAAAATGACTACAAGAAGGGCAGCAGGGGAGAGGAAGGAGAGCAGGGTGGGATCATTCATCAATGGGGGAGTGTTAAATCTGGGACAATAATCAGAATTTCCACTTTTCCCTTCACCCTCAGCTTAGATAAAATCAGCTTTCTTCCCAGTTCTCCTGACAAAATTGCCTTAGATGAGGAGATGAAGAAAGAATTAGATAATAGAAAACTTGATTCCTTTATCCTTAGACCCTGCCAAAGTGAGGGCCCCTTGAAGAGCTGAGGCTGAGGGGCGGGAAGTCCATTCAATGTCTGGTTTGCCTACTGCCTTCGTGTATGTACCTTGGAGTCGAAGACATTTTATTTCCCCTCATTTTTAGTGGCGATGATCATGGAGGCTAAAGGAGGATTGCCATAATTAGCAAATAGAAGTACAGGATGCTCAGATAAATGTGAAAAATAGGTCCACTTGGCAACTTTTTGTAATTTATTGAAACCAGCTGAATACAAGACATTTAGGGCATCCTGACAAAGTCAGTAGAGGATGCAGGACAGCATCATTAAACACAGGACATGTCCCGGCTCTACAAGACGCCTGGAAACTCTGACTAAAGGTGTCAGTCACATTTAACAGCCATTTTGAGCTCTGTGATAGATACAAAGAAGGATGTACAAAATGGAATATACATGCATGTGCTTACCACTACCTACTTATTCACGTCACCACTAGCTACTTATTTACAATGAACCAGTTTATAACCTAGTCTTCTGCCCAAGAGCTCAATACAGAACATTTTGGAGTTTATCATGAACCAGAGAATACAGACACCAACTATTGTCCCATTGATCATTTTTGGTAATCACCTGTGCATCTACTTGACTAAATCTCCAATTATTCCACCAGCATCAACCAAATGTATATGGTGTATAGAGCCCGAGAATCACAAGATCCGGTTTTGAGTCTTGAAATTATGCCAATGGCTCAAAGCATCTTTGTTCTGTGTCATCTGTAAGCCACAGGAGAGTTGAGGGCAGGGGCCTTATCTTGTGCTTCTTTGTACTCTGTGTAAACACATAATAGATATTTGTTGACTGATTGTTTTCCAGAATTAACTATTTTTAGACCAAACTTTTTACAGTATTTTATTTCTCTGTCCTTTTTTCAAAACACAATTCCATGCCTTATTGTAAGTTTGATGTGGTATGTAACAAGCCAAGATAACTAAAACATGAATGCATTATTATTCTAAATAATAATTAGTCAGCAAATGCAAGTCCTGCTGGTGAAACTGAGGCAAAAAAGATAATTAACTCACCAATCAGCTTAGTTTTCCAAATAGTACTTGGCTGTTGAAAGAACTCTTTGCTTAAGAACATGAGAGCATAAAGTTCCCTGGGCTTAGGGAGCTGCTCAGAGGTTAACAGTGGAGGCCTGACTGCAGACATGGAGAAATCCTTGGACAATAGTGATTTCCTTGTTACTCCAGTTCTATCAGTGAAGGGCTTCATTGCTAATAAAACGCTAGTACAGTTGTAGAAGCTAGCTCTTTCAATGGAGAGCTCATGCTTGATATTTTCATTTACATGGAGTACATTTGTCATTTATTGCTAATTCTCCTTTAAAGCCAAGCCTAGTGGGTGGTCACAGCACTGGATGTTAAGAGAGAGGAAAACCTGCCGCTAGGTTGGCAGTCACTGGTTGAAGAAACATTTATCAGGCAGCTTGTGGGTGCCAGGCATTGCTGAAGAATGGTGGGTGCAGGGTGGATGGCTGGGTGCTGGGGAGTGGGTGGTAGACATATACAGTGTGCCTTCCTCCACTTCCCCTGTTTATCATGAAGCCGTGAGCATTAGGTACCAATCCTGGGTCCACGTGGAAACCCAGCTGGACCGGGTATGTTCTATGTTGTCTTCCTCAGTGCCTGACCCTGGGATTCTTTGAGGCTCTGGGTCAGCCTCTTGGCTGTATCCCCACAGTGAACTCCTTGCTCTTCATGCAGATAGGAGCTTTGATCAACACCCCTGTCTTTACAGTCTCGCTGTAGGTCAACCTGCATGAGCTGACCTCATGCAGCAAGCACTGGGAGGCCTGCCCAGCCCAGGTAGGTGATGAGCAAGGAACTGGGATGGAGGTGGGTGAGGGAAGGACCTTGATGTCACACAAGAGGCATACATTCCTGGGTGATAAATGACAACCTCCCACCTGCCTCATTTGGTCAATAAGCAGGTGAGGTTGGGATGTGGTAGAGAGGGGCCAAGTGCCTTGGGAAAGGCTGGCCTGCTCCAGGGGCCAAGGGTGGCAATGGGGTCGGGGGGGGGGGCGGAGAAAATGCCTTTCTTGGGAGACGATTTAATGGTTCATTTTCAACACTGGATTGCTGTGTCCTTCTGTCCATCTGATTCCACAACGGCACTGAAGGGAAGTAGGGGCGCAGTCTGTCTTTTAGGGAGGAAATGGTGGCCTAGAAAAACCAGTGATTTGCCAGCTTAGCATACCCATGCTAGTACTGGGGTTATAGCCTGTGGGCCTGTTTGGATGGAAATATCCAGAGTGAGGGTAGGAATCTAAGATAATTATCTAAACCCTTATCCAGGGTACAGGACAGTCCTTGTCTTCAAAGGGCTCGGACTTTAGTCAGGGAGATGAGCCAGCTACACGCGTGAAAGTGAGCCAAACACACAAGTGTTAAGACTAGTCAAGTACAGGTCAAGGTGGAATAGAATGGGCATTCCAAGCCAGACAATCAGAGAACCAGAGTCCCCGGTTGAGGTCCTTGCCTCCACTCCTGTGCACTTCCAAACCCTCTTCTTACTGGCACCAAAGAAGATGAACATCCCACTCCCGTGCTTAAGATTCTTCACAGCAAGAGTCGGAACTGTTAAAGATGCCTGGGATGGTCTAGGCACAGCTTCCCTTCCAGGTGTATCCCTTCATTCTGTCCAGCGATGCCTCTCACCGGATGACATGGCAGAGCAGCCGTGCTTCTTGTGCCTTCGTGCATTTCAACATGCTGTCCCTTTTGCCTGGAGTGCTAGTCTTTCTTCTGGCTGTCCCCCTGTCACCTTCTACTCATTCTATCTGACCCAGCTTCAGGGGGGAATGAAAATACCCAGTGAAAGACTTGTTTTTTTATCCGGCTAGAGAGAGTCAAGACACATCTTTTGTAGTCTTTTATTACAGTCTTTGCTAGGGGAATGCAAAGTTTCTTTAATGGATGCATAAATCAAATGGCAAATGAATTAAAAAAAATAAGTTCTAGGAGAAAATGAGGCCAAAGTATTTGGGGACAGTTTAATAGCATCCAAATAGTCTCAGTTTTCTCCCGCCTTCCCAGGTGTGTCCTCGTGTATTATAGCTGCCTGGCCCTGCCACAGGGAGTGGAGCAAACTGTAGTCAGAGGAAGGAGAGGCCACTGCAGCCTGAGTAAGGGCAGGAGATTTCATGCTGCAAGTGGATCGCTGAGTCATCTTATTGAAGATGAGTGGAAGTGAGTGGGATAACTCGGCAGAAAAGCATGAGAACAAGTGTAGGGGGGAAAGTCAGCCTAGCACATCCTGAAGCTGACCACTTATATATGACTATGGATATGCTAAATAGAATCTATTTTACACACACACACACACCATAGTGATCAGCTTCAGGATCTGGGAATATAGTCACTATGGTCTATATATATGTAGTATATACAGCATATATATACTTAATCACTATATATATATATATCCGGGATATATAGTATATATGTAATCACTGTATACATATATTCACCATAGTATATATACTCTACCATTAAGTACTGTACAGTCCTTCTAAAGAAAACAAATTGCTTTAGATCCTGGAACTAGTCCTTCAAACCTTCAGGGGTCTTCAGGTTAGGTTTATGAAACACTGCATTATTAGTTAATGGCTTTAGGCAATCACTTGTGCTAACCTGATCATAACTAAATATAAATATAGTATAAATATGAAACATCAACATGCTCCTAAAGTCTCCTAGATTACCCAGATGTTAGAGAATAAGTTTATTTTAAATTTCTAGATTATTGCAATGAAAACAAAATAATTTAGAAATTATCTTGAGCCAGCCCTGATGGCCTAGCACTTAAAAGTTCGGCATGCTCTGCTTTGGTGGCCTGAGTTCAGTTCCTGGGTGTGGAATCACACCACTTTTCTGTCAGTAGCCATGCTGTGGTGGCAGCTCACAAAGAAGAATTAGAAGGACCTATAACTATAATATACAACTATGTACTGGGGCTTTGGGGAGGAAAAAAAGAAGAGAGAGGGAGATTGGCAACCGATGTTAGCTCATAGCGCATCTTTCCCAGCAAAAAAAAAAAAAAAGGAAATTATCTTTACCCAGTACGTCTCTAAGAATATGTGTACAGAGCCCCAGATACACTTGGGAAAATGGAAAAGTTCTGGTCCAGGACAATAGCAAAATTCCTCTAAGGGAAGAAACATCTCTTGCGTCTGTGAAACACCTTAATGGATTTCTGGTTATATGAAGGTTAATCTAGGTCTTGTCTGAGTAGAAGAGGTCAAGGAAGACATTTCTTTGCCTGCATTCTGTTTTCTTTGTGGTAGCTAGAGAGACAGAGGGTCTGGCACCGGGACCTGTGAACAGAGAAGGGGATGGGTTCCCTGCAGAGGGTAAGAATGAATCCCAGCAATATGGTGGCAGGCTTGGCACCAAGGAGAGAGGCAGGGGTTCAAGTGCCTGGGAGAGAAAATAACAGATGAACTGCAGGAAGAATGAATCCAACATTCAGTCTCAGCTCTTCCTAATCCCAAACCATCAATAACAGACTATTGGACCCGATAGCATGCTGCTTCTCATGCTTGGAGAATGAAAGGGAAGAGGCTGCATCTCCTCTGGGAGAATGAGTAGAGAGAGAAAGAAGGGCAGCTCAGGGGACGAGAGAGAGGGAGGGATTGAGAGTTTAGATAGGAGCAGGACTTCGGAGTAAGAGTGGAGAGCCTGTCACTTGGCAGTACCAGGAAATCCTGGGAAGGCACTGAGTATGCCTGAGTCCCATGGGACATGTGGGTTGGGCCATAATTCAAGGTCTGTATGGGGCAGTGTCATCTCTGCTATTATTGTCTGGTCTTTATCTGTATTGTTTATTTGTATTTGTGTTATTATTAAACTTACTGTATGTGTTAGTGCCTTCTCTTCTTCAGTAGACGCTGATTCCTTGAGGGGTACAATGGACAGTCTAATTAGAGTTTGGAGGTCTGTCAAGGGGAGTAATCAGAGAGAAGTTGAAAGAAGTTGGTTAGGGCCAGATTGTTGTAGAATATTATGTGCCGTATATTTTGAAGTACTTCAGTGTGAGCCCTGTACTATGTTTATAAAGGTGCGAAGTTAACTTTACACCTGGGGAGTGGTTAGTAAGCCATTATCAGCTACCTTTAGCTGACAGGCGGCTTTAGCAAGTGCTTTGAATGTCATTGTATAAATCGGCATAGAGAGCATATGAGATATTAGAAATCATTTTTCGTTGGTGAAGTAAGTTGTATTCAGGACATGTGGTTATCTAGAAGGTTGTATAAGCACCTGATCAATGAGGTGTGAGGACACTCAGAGGCCCTGCCCTCCGGGAGAGCTTTCAGTAGAGAATTCTGCTAGATCTTGTTTCTCTCACCCCACCCTTCCCAGGGAACTCTCTCACCTGACCAGGCAGAAGACCTGGTGGTAGGACTCTTACAGCATCTGCCTCAGAGTGGAACTTGCATGCAGGATGCTTGTTGGGAGCCTAAACAGACAGAAGGCAGGACCTCACCCAGGTTACGGGACCAGCTGGGACGGCTGTTTTCATATCTGCTGATGACAATCTCATCTGAATGTTGTGCTCATCGCAACGTTCACTGTAGAGGAGGAGGAAAGTCACTACTAGTATTTTCTGGTCAGTTTGCAACACGTGGGTAGTCTTGACATGTATACAAAGGTGTTTAGAATTTGAAACACTGGCCGTAAGGGAATCACTGACGATTTTGAAGCAGGGGAATGATATGGAGAAGGTGTTCGTGCTGCACTGCTGAGGGTTGAGAGGCTGGGGCGGGGAGATGAGTTAAAACCAGAGAGTAGAGCCACGAAGTGAGTGGACTCAGAGGTAGGGCTGCAAGGTTCCCCACAACTCCTCTGAGCCCTGGGGCTGGCCCAGGACTTCCCGAGAGTCAGAAGGGATGTAAAGAGAAGCCAACTAAGTCCACTGTGACGAAGCCACATTGTGATGAGTCAGGAGGAAATCTGTCCCAGACACATGGATTGCATTTCCTCTCAGATATACATGGGGGTGGGAGTGGAATTCAGAGTGGGGCCAATGTGAACAGCAGCCTGAGCCTCGCCAAGAAGACACGCTCACAGAGATGATGTTGAAGCAGGGAGGAAGGCTCAGAGGCTCAAACTCTCAGAGAGGGCTGATTCTTGTCCCTCGTGAGATAAAACCAAGGTCTGTTGTAATGGCCTCTGAAAGGAGCCAGTGTGAAGGATCATTTTCATAAAGAAATGAACGGAACAGGGAGGCACCATGCAGATCACTTGTCTAGAGGGGGTGGAGCGTTGGGCTCAGGACCCTTTCTTGACTTGTGTTTCTTCTCCCTGCATTCCCTTTCTGGCAGGGTCTGGCATTTTCTCCCCCCTGCTCTCCCTCTCTGAGGCTCATTTCCTAAGTTTGGCTTCTTCTCAGTTGGAGGCTGCTCTTTCTCTGATCAAAACTCATGAGCTGTGCAATGCACTAGCTATTGCTCCCTTGGGTGGGTTTTCAAAAGTTTACAGAAAATGGAGTAGAACACACAGATAGGCTGGAGACAGCTTCGTTCCCCCCATCTCCCAAGCTAGGTTTACAAGATGAAGTGGAAAAACCTTTAGAAATCTTTAGCTTTTTCTTAGTTTTCTTTGTTTTCAGGCAAGTATAGACATTTGGAGACCTAGGCTCAGACACATCCCCCCTCTGGATGTCTACTAATGACTAGCGCCCAGTGATTTTTTTCCTCCAAAGATCTCTACATTTTAGGAACAATTTAATATTAGACTCATTGGAAAAGGCAGATTTTTTTCCCTCTGTCCCAACAGTCTCATCTGTGTGTTTAAGTTTGGAAGGATTCCTTGGGTTGTCCTAGGAAGTTCAAAGAATCTCCAGAGGGCTGGTAATCAGACTTGGATGCTATTCAGCCAGAAATAGAGGAGCCAGGACCACTTGGCCAGGGTCAAGGCTACATCTCAGGCATAGTGACCCACGTGCAACTCAGCATCTATGACTCAGGACAGGACATCAGAGACCAGCTTGTGACTGCCGCAGAAGGACCAGCTATGGATGCTCATCTATTCTTATTTCCAACAGGCCCCAAGCGCTAAGGGTATCAGTGCAGCATGTGGTAAGACTACTTACAGAGAAGACCCAGCCCCTCCACCTGGTGACAGCATGTGGAGCTCCAGCTCCCAGGCAGAGAATGGGAGAGTCATACCTTCTCTGACTTATTGCCTGAACTGTCATCAGGATTTTTAAGGACTGACTTAATGAATAAAATATAAGGGCTTAGAGTAAACCCCGGATGTGCAGAGTTGAAGAGAATAAGTAACCCTTTGTGTGTCTTGGGTACTCCAACCTGAGGAATTGCTGCTTCAGCCACAACTGGTGGTAGGAAAAGCTGAGAAAATAGTGACTGTAAAATGAAATGAGGCTTGGAGGTGAACCATATGAAATCTCGCGGACTGGGGGAGAAATTATCAGCTGTTACAGTTGAGCCTGGTGAAGAAGGGGCACGGTGGGGTTGGGGGTTCGTGAACAATTGAAGCACAGATTGAAAATGTGCGTTTTCTCTTGGGAAGCTCCATTCCCTGGGAAAGAAGAAGCTATCACAAAACATGAGCAACGAAACTTTGCCTGGAGAGGAATACTGTTCACATTTGCACGTTAAATGGATTGAGGCCTCTCCCTGGCTCCCCGTTGGGAGGGCTCTCAGAGGCAGCTCAACAGCTGATGCTCTCCTCCCCACACCTTACCCTGCTTCAGAGCCCACAACCCCAAAGAGTCTTGTGTGCTGTAGATGTTCAATACATATTTGTACTGAATTGCATTTAAAAGCTGGTTTCTTGAGTGACCCTCTACCCAGAAAGGCTATGCTCAGGTATCTCCTCACGTATATCCTGAATTCTGTGTATGCTGTGGAGCCAGGCTGTAGTAAGAGGTAGTTTTCATCCTAAAGACTTCCTTGCCTCAATTTCGATTTTATCACACACACACACACACGTGCATGCGCGTTCCCTTTAGATCCACAGGCCCTACCCACCGAGGTTCAGCAGCAGCGCTGCGTGTGAGTCTGAGACTTGTGAGCTTAGCACGGGTTCGCCTTGGTTTTAGCTGTCATGACTGGCCCAAAGACTGGCTGTACCTCCCCAGATCCTCTGGGTGCTGTAATCTCCAGCAAAGACTCCTCACCCTGAGGGGGGCCCGCACCAAGGAGTCGTGTTCTGCAGCTCTGTCCAACCCACCTAAACGATGTCGGAGGCTCTTGGGCACCCTTCATCTTTACACACCTGTGCACATTCTATCCTGGCACCACCCACCTGCTGCCCAGACCTCTGTCCACATGCTTGGATTCTGGTAGCTTCTTTTTTTTTCAGTGATTGGCCCTGAGCAATCAGCTGTTGCCAATCTTTTTTTTTCTCCTTCTCCCCAAAGCTCCCAGTACATAGCTGTATATTCTAGTTGTGGGTCCTTCTAGTTCTGCTGTGTGGGACGCTGCCTCAGCATGGCTTGATGAGCGGTGCTAGGTCTGCGCCCAGGATCCAAACCAGCAAAACCCTGGGCCGCTGAAAGGAGCATGGGAACTTAACCTCTCGGCCACCGGGCTGGCCCTGGTGGCTTCTGATGAATAAAAATTCTCTCCCTTTCGTTCACTTGACATATGGTTATTGAAAGACTGCTGTGTGCCAAGCATTACCCCAGGTGCTGGGGGTGTGGGAGGAGCAAAGGAGACAAAACTCTCTGCTTTTATGGAGCTTACATTCAGGGGTGGGAGTGGGGCACACAAACAACGAGCATAATCAGTAAGTAAATATTGTGTTAGAAGGTGATGCATAAAAACAGACTAGGATAAGGAGTATCTGGAGTCCATGGGAGGGATTGAGATCAAAAGGAGGGGATCAGAACAAGGCTCTGATAGAAGGGAGTACATGGCACTTATGGAAGCATGGCTGTGGCCTGTGAAGAAAAGGGGGCAAACTGGTTGGATGCAGTTATCCTTATGGAGAGGCAGAGAGGAGGGAGAAGCAGTTTGGGTGCAAGGGTGGCTGGCAAAATGAAATAATTAATTTTGGATATTATTTATGCAAACTTTCAAAGCAAATCTTAGAAATAGGAAGGAGAGTAAATGAAGAGAATACAGCTGAGACAGGTGATAGAGGAAGCTGCAGATACTCAGGGGAGAGAAGGGTGGAGGATGGAGAGCCAAAGGGTGTACATGTGTCAGGACCCCTTGGAGTGTTCTATGCCTTCCCACTGGGTGGGACCCAGGCTCAAGCTGCCCAGGGGTGGCCTCTGTGGCTTGGCTCATGGAAGGCTCTGGTCAGAGAGCCGAGTGGGAACTGTACTCTAGAGGGGGGTGAGGACCCCCTCCCTGGAAAGCCTCTCTGCTCACAGTCTGTCTTCTTCCCCAGAGGAAGCCTGGAGCATCCTACGTTTATCTCCGAACACAAGGGGATTTTGTTCTTCTGTTTGGTTTGTTGGTTTATCGGTCGTATCTTAAGTGCCTAGAAAGGGGCTTGGATCATAGTGGATGTTAGCTAGATAATTGTTGAGCAAGTGAACGGATTCATCAAGTATTCATTGGCCCCACTCTGGGATTCCCTGCTTGCTGGGCATGACAAGCTCACAAGGAGATGTGGGTATCCTTTCTCTTGGCCTCCCCTGAAACCTGGTTTAAGTAGCAGCATGTTCCTTCAGGAGGCCAAGATGTCTCCTGGGGCTTAGAGATGAAGACATGCAGAGCAAAGAGCCCTGAGCTTGCAGTCCGGGAGGCCGGGTCCAGTCAGCCGAGGTTTGCTGGCACTGGCCTTGGTTAAGTCACCCAACTTCTGTGAGCCCTTTCTCTCACCTGTGAGACCCCCAGAATGGTATCCTGCCAGTCCAGCCTGCTTTGCAGGGTGCTTTTGAGGAGCACAAAAGTGTGTAAGGAAGCACTTGGGGAGCCAAACCACCGTGCATTGTAAGGCATCATTCTCCCTACTCTTCCATTTGGGAAAAAAAAAATTAAAGACAAAGAAAAGTACGAAGAATTTCCTAACAAATACTGAGGTACTCACCCCTCGGAATAACAGATGCTAATAATTTGTTATATTTGCTTCATATCTCTCTGGAATAAGACCATGACATTTAAAGTTCAAGTCCCCTGTAACCATTCCTTCATTCTATTCCTCTCTTCCCTCCTTCTCCCCAAAGGCAACCACAGTTATAAATTTGGTGTATATCACTTTATCCCATGTTTTTAATTTTTAATATATTATTTATGGTAATTACAATATATAAAAAATGTATCCTAAAGTTTGCTTTAAAAGTTTGCATAAATAGTATTATGTTTCTGCACTCAATTCCAGTGTGTGTGTAGGTTTTTTTTCTGTACCACCACGCAATTCTCTGATACTACCCGGGTGTCCTAAAATTTAACTCAATTCTGACACTATCTACCTGACACTATCTCAGAGGAGTTGTACAAAATGGGAGGATTTTATAGGCAGAAGGCGGGGCAAGGAAATTACTAACAAAAGAAAAGGAAAGATTATTTCAGGTCAGGACATCTTTTGGGGGGAAGGGACGAACAGGGATTTTATCCTGCAGATTACCTAACTAGCACGCATCAGGAAATTTCAGATTAGCTGTTGAAAAGGTCATATTCCTGGGATAGGTTGAAACTGTTATTAAGTCTTGGTTTGCTGTCTTGGGGGCAAATGACTTCATTTTGGGCCTGTTATTTCTTATTTAACAGATGTAACTCAGAACAGCCAGAAGGAAGAGATGCATTCGGCCAGGTATGGGAACAGGGCACAGAGCTTTCATGCCCTCTCCTAGCACGCCACTCTCCCCAAATCTCCATGTGTTCCCCAAACTAGAAGTTCTCCAAACCCCATCCTTTTGAGTTTTCATGGAGGCTTCATTACATAGTGCCAACAAATAAAAGGCATAGACTGCAAGAGAAACAAAACGTTTATTTGCGGTCTCAAAAATTGCAATTTGGACACACAGATTCAAGTAGAAACTCAAATGTGCTCCGAGGAGGACAAAGGAGGCAGGGTTTATGTAGGCAAACCCACAAACTTATAAAGATTGTGTTGCACAGTTCATGATTGGTTCTGGCAAGCAGTGAGCTGATCTGCCAGTATGTGATTGGTCCTTTAGTTGTAACTAGGCAGATGGTCCTTAGAAGAGGAAATGTTTTCAGATTCGTCTTCTGCAGTCAGGCAGAGTTCAAAAGTTCAGTTAACATCTAGTGGTGGTTGTGGTCTATGTGCGTAAGTCTCACTTTCTTCATGGCCTCCTGACTCCACTTCAGAAGCCTTGATATATGTAACTCAATTTTGTTATTGCTGTCCACAATAGACAGGATTGATTAAATCATTGGCCATTGGCACTTGAACTCAATCTCCAGCCCCTCTCCCCTCCTTGGAGGTCTGGAGGAGGGACTGAAAGTTCTGACCTTCTAGTTACTGATTGGCTCCGCTGCCAACCAGCACTCATGCTTAGCTGCTTTCCAAAAATCACCTTAATAGCATAACGAAAACACACCTTTGTGACTCTTGTCACAGGACATTCCAAGAGTTTTAGGAGCTCTGTGCCAGGCACAGGACAAAGATCAAATGTGTATTTATTATGATAAATCACAATATCACAAGTATCCAAAATAAATTAAGTTCCCTTAGCAGCCCCTGTCCCCAACCTACCTCTCCTCGGTTCTCAGTTTTAATAAAGATAACTCATCCTTCTAGTTACTTAGGCCCAAAACCTTGCAGCCATCATCGATTCCTACCTTTTTCTCACACCCCACAGCTATCCTTCGATAAATGCTCTCTCTATTGGCTCCATTGTAAAACAGTCAAGACCAAGACGTATTCCTACCACATCACTGCTGCCGCCCTCACCCTGGCGCCACTCATCCCACCTGGATTCCTGCAACAGCCTCCTCCCTGGGTTTCCACTTCCAACTTTGGGCCTTACTTCTATGCTCAAAGCCCTACATGTCAGAGGAAAAGTCAGCGTCTTGACTATGGCCTGATTCTGGCCTCTCTCTTCCCCCTGGCCCCTGCCTACCCTCCTCTACCACCATCCCACCCCTTCCACACCTCCTCCTCACCCCCCACCATGCACAGAAGCACAAGTAGACTCGAGCTCAGAGCTCAGTCTTCCATTCCACCTGCCTGGGATGCTTTTCCTGCTGGCAGGTTTCTCATCCTCTTCTGAACTCCTCGGCTCTAATGAGGTGTAATCAGAGGCCTTGCTGCACCTCTACAAAAAATGGCACCCTTCTTCTTCCTCCTTGCCTTACTTTTTGGCTAAACATCCTTCTAATAATTACTTTATTTATTTATGTATTTAATCCTCCTTTTCTAAGTCTCATCCTGATTTCTTCCAAGACCTGGTTCTGGGCTAGTGGCTCTTTCCACACCTGGAAACAGCCAGTGCAGCAGTAGCTGCATGCAAGAGGAGTCCTTTCTGAGTCCTGGGCAGAGAGAGGAAGAAGAGGGAAGGACTGACCTGAGCTTTACTGTTTGGGGCAGGAAAATGGATCAGGGCTTTCCAAATTGCTGGTGCCTAAGTTACGTCAAAGGGTATGCCAGAAAACACCAAGAGAATTGGGATGTCCCTCCCCAAAGTGTGTGAATGGGGAGGAGAAGGGAGATGAAGAGAGCAGCATAGACCCCCCCCCCCCCCCAAGTACTTCATGGGCCTTCTCTTCTGCCTGGGAAAGGCAGTTCCATGCAAAATGAAAACCACACACATGTCCCCACATGCTCCCTGGACCTATTATAGCCAGCCTGCCGACTGCACACAGGCTGAGAATGGAGGTGGGAGCTGCAAGGGGAACAATCCACTGTGCACCTTGCCCCTGGAGTGGGATGGGGCTGGCCTGGGGCAGCTCTGGAAGGTAGGTCAGGCTAGGTGCTTGGGAGTTGGGGAGGCATAGGGCTCAGGCCAGGCCTGGGTCCACCCTGAAGGAAGGCTGACTCTGAGCCTACCTGGAAGCCCCAAATGTCATAGCAGTGTTCTGATGGGACCCAGGCAGGTCATTCCCTCATTCAGGCTCTGCTATAGGGAGTGCTGAGAAGAAACAGAACATGGGAGGCTGGTCCAGGCATCAGAGATTGCTCTCCTTTAAATTATATCCCAAATCCTGGCCTTGCCCTGGGGTTACCTCAACTACCTTGAGTCCTTGGAGGGAACAGAGATGGATAGAGTTGATGTATATTTTGGATTTATTTGGACTCTGACCAAGGATTATCCCAGCTCAGATCTGGCTTTTAAGGAAAAGGAGTGTTGCCTCTCTGTCTGTCACCACCTTCGTTGTCACCCTACTGGCTCTGGTACCAAGCAGGCTGTTAGGAGGACTGGGGCCCCAGGGACAGAGTATTCCTTAGTGCTTCTTCCTTCTCTTGGAGGGCTGAGTGGCCAGGTGCTGCTCAGGTGACAGGGAGCTGTGTGCAGGTCCTTGGTTCCAAAAAAACTCATCCTCTGACTCACTTTTTCCAAGACATTCCAGAGCCATGACGTGTCTCTCAGGAAGGAAGAATTATTTTTGCTTGTGGCTTAAATAAATCCAGGAACCAGTTCCAGTAATCACAAGTGTGTGCCAGCTCTCAAGCGCACGCTGACAAAAGCAGAAGGAAAGCAGCACAGCCTGCCCAGAAAGGACCCTCCCGGGGAGGCCAGTAGGATCACCCAGCACCAGAGCGGGGCTTCTGGAGAAAGGGAGCGGAAACGAGGGCTAGATTTTTATTTTATATTATCGATGTTTTCAAACAAATGGAAAGATAGGGCAATTTTAAAAACAAATCTCAAGTATTTTTGCCCAATTCACTCCAGATCTTAAGAAATAAAAAGTAAACATTATTTTACCACTAGGAACCTAACCAGATTCTATAATTCTCCAGAGATCATTGCTACCATCAATTTGTGTTTATCTTTCTCATGCTTGCTTTAATATTTTTACCACATATGTATGCACCTATAAAACAATCTTATGTGATATTCTTTTGTGTTTTAAAATTTTCTTTAAATGATCTTCTACTGTATATATGATTTTGCAACTTACCTTTTGAGAAAAACTGTTGCAAAAGAACACAACATAAAATTCGCCCTCCCAACCATTTTCGAGTGTACAGTACAATACGATATTGTCAACCACATGCACGCTGTTCCATAACAGATCCCCAGGATCCCCTTGCCCTGCATGACTGAACCTCTATACCCACCAAACGGCAACTTCCCACCTCCCCCTCTCCCAGCCCCTGGAAACCACCATTCCACATTCTATGAATTTGGCTACTTTAGATACCTCATATAAATGGAATCATAGAGTACTTGTCATTTTGTGACTGGCTTATTTCACTTAGCATAATGTCCTCAAGGTTCATCCATGTTGTACTATGTGTCAGAAATTCCTTCTTCTATTAAGGCTGAATGATATTCCATTGTACGTATAGACCACATTTTTGTTTATCCATTCATCCATCAATAGACATTTAGGTTGCTTCCACCTCTTGGCTATCATGAATAATGCTGCTACAAACATGGGTGTACAAATATCTTTTCAATTCTTGTGCATGTATACCCAGAAGTGGGATTGTTGGATCATGTGGTATTTCTATTTTTAATTTTTTGAGGGAACTCCATGCTGTTTTCCTTAGTGATTGAGCCATTTTAAATTCCCCACTAACCATGTACAAGGGTTCCAATTTCTCTTCATTCTTGCCAACACTTGTTACCTTCTGGTTTTTTGATAGTGGCTATCCTAATGTGCATAAAGTGATACCTCACTGTGGTTTTGGTTTGCAATTCCCTGATAACTAGTGATGTTGAGTACCTTTTCATGTACTTGTTGGGCATTTGTATATCTTCTTTGGAGAAATGTCTAACTCCATTTTTAATCTGGTTATTTGTTTTTTGTTATTGAGTTGACGGGGTTCTTTATATATTCGGAATGTTAACCCTTTGTTAGGTATATTGTTTGCAAATATTTTCTTCCATTCCATAGGCTGTCTTTTCACTCTGTTAATTGTTTCCTTTGTTGCACTGAAATTTTAAAGTTTGATGTGGTCCCATTTGTCTATTTTTGCTTTTGTTGTCTGTGCTTCTGGTGTAACATCCAAGAAATCCTTGCCAAATCAATGTTATGAAGACTTCTCTCTCTTTTCTGTTTTTTTTTAAAGATTGGCACCTGAGCTAACAACTGTTGCCAATCTTTTTTTTTTTTTCTGCTTTGTCTCCCCAAATGCCCCAAGTACATAGTTGTATATCTTAGTTGTGGGTCCTTCTAGTTGTGGCATGTGGGATGCCTCCTCAATGTGGCCTGACGAGCGGTGCCGTGTCTGCACCCAGGATCCGAACCTGTGAAACCCTGGGCCACCAAAGGACAGTGCGCGAACTTCATCACTCAGCCACAGGGCTGGCCCCTCTCTCTTTTCTTTTAGGAGTTTTTTAGTTTCAGATCTTATGTTTAAGTCTTTAATTTACTTTGAATTAGTTTTTGTATATGGTGCATGCAGCTTGCTTTTTTGATCTTATTTTGTCTTTGAGATTTATCCATTTTAGAACAAGTAGTTCTAGCTCACACACTGTTACTTCTGACAGAAACCCCTGTAATATTCTCCACAAGTTGCTCATTCATTTTTTGACTTGTCACACACAGTGTTGAAAGTTCTGTTTCCCATGCACACAGGTGACAAGTGGAATCACCAGCCCTGAAGGTGTGCACTCCTTCCGTATTAATAGATACCCCCCATTGCCATCAAAGGAGCCGAAGGCACTGGCAGTGCAGCTCTTCCTCCCCCAGAGCGCCTAGACCCTCATATGATGGGGTGAGATAGTGCCTCATAATGTCAATTTCCATTTTCCTGATTATTTAGGAACATTTGAGGTTTAAAGTTTATTAACCTGTTTCATGTATTTCCACTGCCCTGAGCTGTTAGGACAGGTGATTATCATAGTGTTAAAACTTGGACACTAACACTAAGGTACTCCATGGAACACTCTTTTGCTTCCTTTCTCCATGGCTTTAACTCTATGACGGTCACTCATCATAGTAGTTTGGGGTCAAGGTGGAGGATGAAACAAGTTAATAAAATTTGTGCCTATCTTAAAGAGATAAACTAAAGGAAATAAGGCCTTCATTTAGACAATGGGTCTTAAGCAAGACAAGAACTGCCCCATTCTTAGATATCTGGGTCACACTGTCCTCACTTTGTTCCTAGAGCTCCCGAGGTAAAGGTATGCTATAAATAGGAGATACATGACATTTCTTAAATTCAGACTAATAGTGGGATGTGCTGATCTGAATTAGTGATGACTGAGTTATAAGCCTTCAAAAATGCAAGTTACTAAGTTTTCAAGGGCATACAGCAAAACAAAGGCAAGTAGGCTTACTTTAGCAACCCCATGAGAATCAGCTGTTGGTCCAGCCCTCTCAGGTTGGAGCTGGAAGAGGTTGGCACCGAAGGCCTGGAGCCATACTATAACTGCAAAAGCAGTTTGCCTATTTGGGGCCACAAACAAGCCAGGAAGTTTCCAACATCAGAATGATATTCTGAAAAAGGGCTCTGCCAGGGGGCAGGATTTAAGTCATAAATAAGAAAAGTTTCTGGTCTGGCATGTTTGGAAGTTGTCACTCCTGTACTCAGAACAAGAAAAAAGCTGGACAAATTGACAATTGAGAACTCTTCTTAGATTTATTAGAGAACTGAGGTCACAGGGCAATCACCTGTACCCAAAATTAGAAAGACAGACAGGCAGATAGAGAGAATCACAACTTACCAGAACAGGAGCCAAGGAACAGAAAACTCTGTGGGAACCAGTACTGGGGTGGGAAAAGCTAAACTGTAATTGACAAGTTGCTGGAAGCTCAGTGCAGGCAAGTCTGAGAGTTAAAACCTCCAGGGGGACCCAGAATTAGGATGTGCTAACACATTTTTGTGAGTTTTGCCTCCATGAGCTCTATCAAGTTCTCACAGTGAAGACTGGAGAAAAATTCCCTTGGGCTTCTGGTAGGGGAGGAGAAATATAACTGTTTAAAAATATGCCAGAGTCTTTTGTTCTTCTTAATAAAGCCTGCCTTCAAGAGAAACTACTAACTACTGGGGTTTTATCAGAGCCTAACAAACCTGGAGGAAGGGAAATACCCCACTCCAGCTTTACACCTCTAGGCATTCTGTTCTATATAAGCGGGGGGAAACTGAGAAGCACTTCTGAAGTTCACAGCCCAGGGCTCAGGCTCATCGAAACACTGAGCTCTAATCACAGGACTATAGCACTCTCTCCCCTCCCCCCAAACCTCACCCCCACATCCACAGGGCTCCTGTGCAATAACAGAGGAATACAACTGAAAGACTACCATGTCTCAGACCTTATTTCAGAAGACTTTAGGGAAACCCAAACATAGAGATAACAGCAAATACTAAACCAAGAACATCAGAGGCAATTTTAGGCTCTGACACCTATAGCTATAGCAAACAGTAAACACAGCCTAACCCCTAGCCAAATAGACATAAAACCTCATGCTAAAGGTCTATTTACCTCAATTCCTTTTACTTAATATATCATGTCTGGCTTTCAACAAAAAACTACAAGCCATACTAAAAGACAAAAAACAGTTTGAAGAGACAGAGCAAACATCAGAGCCAGACTCAGATATAGCAGAGATGTTGGAATTATGAGACCAGGAATTTAAAACAACTATGATTAATATGCTAAGACCTCTAACAGAAAAAGTAAGCAGCATGCAAGAACAGATGGGTAATACAAGCAGAGAGACAGAGATCCTAAGAAAAAATCAAAAGGTAATGCTATAAATAAAAAACACTGTAACAGAAATGAAGAATGCCTTTGCGGGACTCATCAACAGACTGGACATGGCTGAGGAAAGAGTCAGTGAACCTGAAGAATCTCCCAAAATGAAATGCAAAACACAAACGCAAAAAAAAAAAAAAAGAAACAAAAAAAGCTGGAACAGAATATCCAAGAACTGTAAGACAATTACAAAAGGTGTAGCATACATATAATGGGAATACCAGAAGGAGAAGAAGGAAATAAAAGAACAAAAGAAATATTTGAAGTAATAATAACTGAGAACTTCCCAAAATTCATGACCAACATCAAACCATCCATCCAGGATCCTGGGAGAACACCAAGCAGGTTAAATACAAAAAATCTACACCTAGACATAATACGTTCAAACTGCAGAAAATCAAGGACAAAGAAAAATCTTGAAAGAAGACAGAATAAAACACTTCACCCACAGAAGAACAAGAATAAGAATCACATATGACATCTCTTCAAAAACCATGCAAGCAGGAAAAGAGTGGAATGAATTATTTAAAATGTCAAAAGAGAAAAACCACCATCTTAGAATTCTGTATCCAATGAAATTATCCTTTAAAAGTGAAGGAGAAATAAAAGTTTTCCCAGACAAACGAGGCACTAGATCTGCCTTGCAACAAATGTTAAAAGTTCTTCAGAGAGAGGATAGACAGGTCAGAAACTCGGATCTACATAAAGAAAGGAAAACATTAAAGAAGGAATAAATGAAGGTTAAGTTAAAATCTTTTATTGTTCCTATTCTTGATCTAACAAACAGTTTGCTCAAAACAGTAATAGTAACAACATATTTGGCGATTATTGCTTATGGATAACTGAAGTGAAGGACAGTCATGCTGTAAAGGACAGGACAGAGAAATTAGGAATACTCTGTTAAAAGGTACCTGTACTACCTGTGAGGCAGTATAGTTTTATTTGAAAGGGAACTTGGATTAATTGTATGTATACTGCAAACTCTAGGGCAATCACTAAAAAAAGTTTAAAAAAGGACTACAGTTGATGTGTTAGTCAGAGTTCTCTGAGAAAGAAAACCAGTAGGATGTGTATGTGTGTGTGGGTGTGTAAATAAGGAATTGGCTCATGCAACACTAGATTGAAAAGTCCCAAGATCTGCAGTCTGGAGACCCAGGAGAGCCAACGGGATCTGAAGTTCTAGTCTGAGTCTGAAAGCCTGAGAACCAGAAGGGCCAATGATATAAGTTCCAGTCTGTGAAGGCAGGAGAAGACCAATGTCTCAGCTCAAGGCTATCAGGTAGAGAGAGCACATTCTCTCTTGCTCAGCCTTTTGTTCTGTTCAGGCCTTCAACAGGTTGGATGAAGCCTGCTCACAATGGGGAGGGCAATCTTTACTCAGTCTGCTAATTTAAATGTTAATTTCATCCAGAAACACCCTCACAGACTCACCCACAATAATCCTTAACCAAAACTTCTGGTGGCCCAGTCAAGTTGACATAAACAATTAAACATTACAGTTGCTACTTTAAGAGAGGGGACAAAACAGAATCATGTAAAATGCTCAATTAAAACTGGAGAGGGAAAAATAAAGAATGGAAGACAAAAAGGAAAAAAAGAGAAACAAAGAACAAAGGCAATGACTAAAAAACGGTAACAAATATCATAGATAGCAATCCAACTATATCAATAATCATTTCAAACTTCAATTGTCTAAATATATTAATTAAAAGACAGAAACTGTCAGAGTAAATTAAAAAAACACCCAATTATATGTTGTCTACAAGAAATCTACTTTAAATATGAAGCATAGATATATTAAGAGTAAATGGATGCGAAAAGATGTACTATGCTAACACTAATCAAAAGAAAGCTGGAGAAGATATATTAATTTCAAACAAAGCAAACTTCAGAGCAATTATCAGATATAAAGAGAAGCGTTAGATAATAATAAAGGGACAATTTTCCAAGAAGATATAACAATCCTTGGTGTGTATGCACCTAACAACAGGACATCAAAATACGTGAGATAAAAACTGATGGAAATGCAAGGAGAAATACATGAATCCAGTATTACAGTTGGAGACTTCAACACCCCTCTGTCAGAAATGGAAATCAATAGGATATAGTTGAACTGAACAACACAATCAATCAATTGAATCTAATTGAGATTTACAGAATACTTCAGCCAACAGCCACAGAATACACATTCTTTGCAAGCTCACACAGAACATCCACCGAGACAGACCACAGTCTGGGTCATAAAATACATCTTAACAAATTTAAAAGAATGTAAATCATACACAGTTTGCACTAAGATAAAAATAGAATTAAACTAGAAATCAAAAAGAGAAAGATAGTGGGGAAACCTCAAAATACTGAAAATTAAACAACACACTTCTAAATAACACAGGAGTCAGAGAAAAGATCTCAGGAGAAATTTAAAGATATTTTGAACCAAATGAAAATACAACCTATCAAAATTTGTGGAATGCAGTGAAGGCAGTGCTTAGAGGGAAATTTACAGCATTGAATACATATGTTAGAAAAGAAAAAAAGACCTAAAATCAATCATCTAAGCTTCTACCTTAGGAAACTAGAAAAAGAAGAGTCAATTAAATCTAAAGTAAACAGAAGAAAAGAAATAATAAAAACTAGAGCAGAAACCAATGAGATTTAAAACAGGAGAGCCATAGAGAAAATAAATGAAACCAAAAGCTGATTCTTTGAGAAGATCAATAAAATTGATAAACCTCTAGCCAGGTTAACTAAGAAAAAAAGAGAGAAGCACAAATTATTCATCTCTGAAATGAAAGAGAGGCCACCACTACTGATCCCATGGACATTAAAAAGATAATAAAGCAATATTATGAATAAGTCTATGCCCACAAATTTGATAACTTAGATAAAAATGGGCTAATCCTTGAAAGTCACGATTTACTAAAATGCACGCAAAACTCATACAAGGAGAAATATATAATCTGAACAGGTACATATCTATTAAAGAAATTGAATCAATAATTAATAACCTTCTAAAACAGAAAGCACGAGGCCAAGCTGGGTTCACTGGTGAATTTTACCAAACTTTAAAGGAAGAAACTATACCAATTCTTTACAATCTTTTCTAGAAAATAGAAGCAAAGGGAATATATCCTAACTTATTCTATGAAGCCAGCATTGCACTAATACCAAAACCAGAGAAAGACATTACAAGAAAGGAAAACTGCAGACCAATATCTCTCTTGAACGTAAATGCAACCTTCAACAAATTATTAGCAAATCAAATCCAACAATGTATAAATAGAAATATACACCATGAACAAGTGGGATTTATTCCAGGTGTGCAAGGCTGGTTCAACACTTGAAAACCAACTAGCCTAATTTATACTAGTCAGTTAGAGCTACTATAACAAAATACCACAGACCAGGTGGCTTAAACAACAGAAATTTATCTTCTCACAGTTCTGGAGGCTAGCGAATCCAAGATGAAGGTGCTAGCAAATTTAGTTTCTCATGAGAGCTCTCTTCCTATTTTATAGATGGCCACTTTCTTGCTATGTCCTTGTGTGGCCTTTCCTTGGTGCATGCACATGGAAAGAGAGAAAGGGTGAGCTCTTCAATGTGTCTTGTTATAAGGACATTAATCTTATTGGATCAAGGTCCTACCCTTATGACCTCATTTAACCTTAATTACTTCTTTGGAGGCACCATCTGCAAATACAGCCACTTCAGGGGTTAGGGTTTCAACATATGAATTTTGGGGGGATTTAAATATTCAGTCCATTACATAATCCATCACATAACAGACTAAAGAAGAAAAATCACATGATCATATCAACAGATGCAGGAAAAAAAATTGACAAAATCCTTTACCCATTCAAGATTAAAAAAACCCCAAAAAACAAAAAACCTCTCACCAAACTAGGAAGATTGAGGAACTTCCTCAATTTGATGGAGAGCATATGCAAAATATCTACAGCTAAAATCATACTTAATGGTGACATATTACATGTTTTCCCACTAAGATCAACAACAAGGCAAGATGTCTTCTCTTACCTCTCCTATTCAATATGGTACTGGAAGTGCTAACTGATGCAATAAGACAAGAAGAGGAAGTAAAAAGTATGCATATGGGGAAGGAAGAAATGCGGCTGTGTTTGTTCACAACTGACATGATTATCTACATAGAAAATCCCAAAGAATCAACGAAAGAAGAAAAACTCCTAGAACTAATAGTGATTATAGCACAGTTGCAGGATGCAGGGTTAATATACAAAAGTCAACTGCTTTCCTATATACCAGCAATGAACAATAGGAATTTGAAATTAAAAACGCAATGTTATTTATATAAACATCAAAAAAAGGAAAAACTTCTGCATAAATCTAAAAAAATATGTACAAAGTTTATGTGAGGAAAACTACAAACTCTGATGAAAGAAATCAAAAAAGATCTAAATAAATGGAGAGGAATTGCATGTGCACAGATAGAGTGTGTTAGTCCTCTCTGGCCGCCACAACAAAGTACTACAGCTGGGGGGCTTAGACGGCAGTAGTTTATTTCTTCACAGTTCTGGAGGCTGGAAGTCCCAGATCAAGGTGCCGGCGGGGCTGGTTTCTCCTGGGGCCTCTCTCCTGGGCTTGCAGACGCTTGCCTTCTCCGTGTGCTCACACGGCCTTTCCTTTATGTGCTTCTTCCTCATATCCCTGTCCCTGTGTCCTAATTTCTTCTTCTAAGATCATCAGTCAGACTGGGTTAGGGCACATTTTAACTTAATTACCTCTTTGAAAAACCCTATTCTTAAATGTAGTCACATTCTGAAGTACTGGGGTTAGGGTTTCAACATATGACTTTTAGGGAGGATGCAAATTAGCCCATAACAGGGAAACTCAACATTTTCAAGATGTCAATTCCTTCCTATTTGGTTTACATATTCAATGCAATCACAATCAAAATCCAAGAAAAATCCAGTTAAAATCCAAAATCCAAGTTATTTTGTGGATATTGAGAAACCCATTCTAAAGTGTACATAGAGAAGCAAAAGGCCCAGAATAGCCAACAAAATATTGAAGGAGAAGAACAAAGTCAGAGGACTGACACTACCTGAGTTCAAAACTTACTAAAGAGGTTTTTCGTTTGTTTGTTTGTTTGTTTTGTGAGGAAGATTGGCACTGAACTAACATCTATTGCCAATCTTCCTCTTTTTTGCTTGAGGAAGACTGTTACTGAGCTCAGATCTGTGCAAATCTTCCTCTATTTTATGTGGGATGACACCACAGGATGGCTTGATGAGCGGTGATATGTCCACGCCTGGAATCTGAACCTGTGAACCCCTGGCCGCTGAAGCGGAGTGTGCAAACTTAACCAGTATGCCACTAGGCCAGCCCCCACTATAGAGTTTTTATAGTATAGAGAGATTATTATAATAATCACAGTGTGGTACTGGTGAAGAAATAGACAAATAGATCAATAGAGCAGAAAAGAGGGCCCAGAAATATACCCACGCAAACGCAGTCAACTGATCTTTGACAAAGATTAAAGATATTGAATGGAGAAAAGATAGTCTTTCCAGATAACAGTGCTGGAACAATTGGGTATCCAAATGAAAAAATATGAATCTAGACACAGACCTCACCTCTTTCACAAAAATAAACTCAAAATGGATTATGGACCTAAATGTAAAATGCAAATCTATAAAATTTCTAGAAGATAATGTAGGAGAAAATCTAGGCAACTTTGAGTTTGGCAATGACTTTTAGATATAAGACCGAAAGTACGATCCATGAAAGAAAAAATTGTTAGAAGTTAGACTTCATTAAAATTAAGAACTTCTGCTCTGTGAGAGATACTGTTAAGAGAATGAAAAGATAAGCAACAGATTGGGAAAAAAATCTTTGCAAAACACATGTCTGACAAAGATTTGGTATCCAAAATGTACAAAGAAGTCCTAAAACTCAACAATAAGTAAATGAACAATCAGATTAAAAAATGGGCAAAAGAGAGCTGGCTCTCTTTTAATCTTTGGCCCACTGGTGTAGTGGTTAAGTTCACGCACTCTGCTTTGGTGGCCTAGGGTTCACAGGTTCAGATCCTGGGCACTGGTTGTCAAGCCACATTGTAGCAGCATCCCACCTAAAGTAGAGGAAGGTTGGCACAGATGTTAGCTCAGGGTCAATCTTCCTCCCCCCCCCACCCCCAAAAAAATTAGAGCCAGCCCTCTCAAAAGGAGGCAACTCCTTTTAACAATATGGGCTGTTCCTGAAGGTATTTCTCTGTTTGTACTTTGCCTGATCAGAGAAGAGCCTTTCAATGGCAAACCACTGAACCACAAAACCATTAACTACACAGACAATAAATCTGAAGAACCTATAAAGAACTTTTGTCTTTTAATTAAGTAAACCTTAACCCTGTAGTATTATTTGCCTTACTACTTGTTTAGCAAAATTTCTCTTTCATCTATAATTCAAAAGCAAACTAAATTCAAGCTCCTTGGGGATTCTCTTGGGGAGTTGGTGGAGTCCCGATGAGTGAGGTTTTCCTATACTACCATTGTATTCTGAACCATCCTTTTCTGTAGTGATGAAGCAGTTTTCCGCTTCTTGGTATTGTAGAGGGTAGTAGAACAAATACAAGCTCCACTAATTCAGCTCTGGGACCAGCCATGGGGAATCAGTGTGGAATTTTATAGAGACTAATTGAGATTTGTTCTCAGGGATCTTGAAACCCCACCTCTTCCTTCACTGTGCAACACTGAGAAGTATCATTGACCAGTCTCTGCCACAGCGGGATGGAAACAAGAAGGCACACTGTTCAGCCAGTATGCTGGGCTGCAATGACCAGCTTCTGTGTTTGCTGCTAAAACCTTATATCCATAGGGCTTAAGACCCCTTTAATAATATCTCATAATAAACTAAAAATAAAGGCCACCCGTGAGCTGACAATGCCTGATCTCTTTCTCATGAACTTTGGAACCACATCCACCTGCCAATGGCCAGCTCCTTTTGGAACCACAGGTGCTTACACCTAACGTGTCCAGCATCGAAGCCAGCTCTTCCTCCTGTGATCTGAGATCCCCTCTGACTGAGAATGGCACCAACGTCCTCCTGTTGCTCAAGCCAGAAACATAGCCTCTTCCTTCACTCCGCCTTCCTTCCCCTTCCACACCCAGACGTCTTGTAGACCCTCCACTTCTCTTTCCCCTTCTGTACCCACCCCAGTCCAGACCACCAGTGTTTCTCATTTGGAGGACAGATTCCTTTGTTAGGTGTTTTCAAAGAACTCTGTTCTTTTCCATTAGAAAACTTATCTCTGTAATTATACAACCATTGCAGTGGTTAACTGATTTCCTGATCCCCCCCTTTGACCATAAGCTCCATGAAAGCAGGATCCTTTCTCTCTTTGCTCCCCCTTTTGCTCCCAGCATCTGCACAGAGCTTGGCACATACACATCTGTAGAGTGAGTGGGTTATTGAAACAGCTCCCTGGCTGGTCTTCTGCTCTTACCATTCTCCAATATCTCCTCCTCAGCGCAGTAAACACCCACATCTGATCATGATGACACTTTCCTGCTGAAACTTCTCAACAGCTTCTCATTGCCCTCAGGTAAAATTTACCACCTGACAAGGCTTGCGATCTGGCCCTGGTCTTGTCACTCTCTGTCACTGACCCCACGAGCTGAGCTGGGAGCCCTTCTCATCTTCATTTAGATCCTTTCTGCAGCTCTCTCTGCTTCCAAGCCTCTGCCTGGGACACTTGCTTTTCAATCCCCTTTTACTTGAGCAGCTCGTTTTTCCTTATTTTGGCTTGAATGTCACCTCTGCTGGGACGCTTTCCCTGACTCCTCCATCAGATTAGTGGTCTACACATCAGTTTGTTTCCTCTGTCACTTTACTTATCTGACTGTATTTTATTTGCATACTTAATTGCCTGACTTCCTTACATATGTAAATTATCTAAGAACAGGGAAGCTCGTAGCTTGGGGTAGACTCATTAAATCCTTGTTGAATGAATGAATAAATAAATGAATAACCGAAGGGTAATATGAATATTGGCTAATAGATCTAGGCTCTAAAAATGGGATGGGTAGTAGATTTCATCCAAGGGTTATTCAGCGACCACACATTGAGGATATGCTCTATGCTAGGCCCTGGAAACACAGTGTTGCAGAGAAGGACACAGAGTGATGGTCCTAACCAAAGGTATGGTGAGTGCCACAGAGCTCAGAAGGGCGCCCCACTGTCGGCAGGGGCCGTACCCCACCTTCCGCTCTCAGATACGGACAAGGGAGACTTGGGTGCTCTCCACCTCTTCTGCTATTTCACCCACAGAATTTGTCCCCTCACACCAGACCCACTGATTTTTTCTCTCGTTGTCTGTGATGGAAAATTAAACAGTCAGAGAATCATGGGAAGGAGGGAAATTTGAAAGTCATCTAATTAGTCTCCTGTTCTCAGGAAAGACTGCTCTTTGTTTAAAGGTGTTCAGACGAAATTCCATAGCTGCTTTTGGTAAATGTCTAGAATTTAGCAAGCCTTGATGCCAAGAAGCCTTTTCTTATAGGTAATATCAATCTCTCCTGCTACAATTTGAGCTCCTTTCTTCTTCTTTGCACCCTGCTCATGACCCACCCAGTCACTTGTTTGTGTCATTCTTCTCTGCATGGAGAGCCTTCCTCTCTCTTATCAGCTCTATCTAAATGTGGCAGTCCCTGCACACCAGCTCCCTGTGCGTAGTCCAAGGACTTCTCAGATCTAACTTGCCTTGGGGAGTTCTGAACTCCCCAAGAAATATAAAAAGAAATGAACTAGATTTCAATTTGTCAAAATGGATTGAACTCAAAAATATAACGCTGAATGAAGAAAGAGTGTGAGGTGTAGAGTGCATTATTTATGTAAATCAAATTGATGTGGCTGTGGATCAAGGCTGCCCCAGGGAAACAAGCCCAAGGCGACCTGGCCGAGATGCCGATCTACATGACCCGATTCATATCTAAAGTTATACGACCACACAATAGCCAGACCTCAACCGCACTGATACCATTTTAATGACTTTTTACATGATCTTTCCTTTGTCTAGTAAAAACAAGTCACGTACCCATGTCATATAAATTTAGTCCTAACCCTCAACACATTGCAGCTCTTCACTGCCCATGGGTCCTGTCCCCATGCTATTCTCTGAATAAAGGAGCACTACTACCAGATCTTGAGAGTCCAAGAAATCTTTCTTTTGACCCCTTGGCTTGCCAAGCCAGCATCAAAATGATATACAAAACAATACTACGTATATTATGGATGTACATGCACACACATACACATGAACAAGTGTGGGAGAAGGGCCCGGAGGATGCAGTAATAACATGAGACTGTAATTATGGGAGAGTGGGGCCAGGATAAAGGGGCACAAAGAAGAAATGAATGTCTGTGTGGGTTGAACAACCTTGTCTGGGCAGATGATGGTATTACACCACCAACTGAGGAAATGGTAACTTGAATTTGTTCAAATTCAGCCCCAAAAAGGAAAAGCACCCAGCTCAAATCAAGGTGCATTGTATGTAGACGCAGCTCTAAGGTCAACAGAGCGCAGAATCAGGGCCAACAAGAGGATGGGTGGGAGAAAGACTGGCCAGTGAGGGCACCCAGGAAGGTGAGAGCAATGTGCGCATGTGCTCTCTGGGGTTTCTGTTGTTTAGTACATCTGTGCACAGAAGGAAAGAGAAAAGAAAACAAGAAACTCTGAGCAATGGTGCCCGGAAAAATAGTCTAATATTTTTTTGGGGGATTAGGAAAGATATACAGACGTGTCCCCTGTAATAGAGCAAACAAACCTGTAAGGCATCTTCAGCTCCAAACACTAGGAACGTTTGCATAAACTGAGGAACATTGAACATCACGACTTTGTGAGTGAGACGGAGATTTTGTATCTTTAAGGCAGTGACAAAAAAGACTCATGACTCATAGAAGTTGGAGATACAAGCACCTAACCATGGCCGCCTTAGGCCAAGTCCTTGACTCCTGACTGTGTGCTGTTACCCGGATGCGCGGCACCTGCTCCCTGCCACCCTGGAGCTGGTATTTCTGCCCATCTTCTTCTCCCTTCTTTCGCACTGCTCTCTCTCCCGCCTCCAGGCCTGTTTGTGTTTTTTTGAACTTTATCTAAATTGTGTTATATTTTTAAAAATATTTTTGAGCCTATGTTCTTAGTATGTTTTTCTGTCTTAGTTTATCTGTCTTTGAATACAGTGAGCACATTTCATACGAAAGAGTGATTCAGTTAACTATGCCTATTGGCTATAAGTTATTCAGACCACAAAGCCCTAAGCCCGCTGTGCTGGCTTGCCTGCACCCAGGACCCTGTGTTTAGGAGGAAAACGCCTTCTCTGGCTTGCCAGCGGCTCAGCCCACTGTCAGTTGATGGTGAATGTTGCCCCCACCTTCCCCTCCACAACCACCCAATTTCCATCCTGATTAATGTTACACTTTGTAATGGTGTGATAAGATGGGGCTGTGCCTAAATTTTACCTGAGGCACTGTCAGTAAGTGGCCAGGGCCCAGGCCACTTGGCAGGGCTTTCAAAGGAGGACTCTGGGCATGGTGTCTTGCCACCTATAAAAGAGGATGGAGACAGGGGAGTTCAGGGGAGAATTCTTACATTGTGGATGTGCAGTGAGTCCTTCCCCTTCTGTGGGTAAGACATGGGGGCGCATCCCCTCACCTCCAGCTTAGGGAGAGGGGCTTTAAGCAGACACATTGGGGTGCTGACAAGGGGACATGGGTCTGACGCTGGCCTGAGAATCTAAGAGGTTAGAAATTGGCTTAGCTGGCTGGAGGAGGTGAGACTGAGGTTACTGGTAGGAACTTGTCAGTCTTGGCAAGGGAAGCACCAGAACAAATGTGAGTCTTGCCTGAAAGAGCAGGTCTGGGCCCTCTTGCATGTCTTTGCCCTTGACACCCCAAAAGAGAATGTTCCCCATCTCCTATGTGGAGGTGAGCCTCTGAAAACCAGGGACTGAGAGGGAATTGTTGTGGCTAGCTGGACACTGCATCACCCTTGTTCAGAGAATTGGAGGTGAGAGATAAGGAATGCCAGGAGTGGGCCCCCACAGGACCCAAGAAGACATTTGCAAGAGGGAGGCCAGTTTTCCACATCTGCCATGGCCAGGCGGCCCCAAACCAAACAGACAGAATCCCTCCCTCCTTGTTAAGACTCTGCCCACCCCAGCTCCAGTCCTGGAGAGGACGGAAATGTTGGCAAAAAGAGAAGAAGCTTACCAGGTGTTATGGGTTAAACTGAGCCCTCCTCAAAGTCACATGTTAGAGTCCTAACCCCCTGGTACCTCAGAATGTGACTGTGTTTGGAGACAAAGTCTTTAGAGAGGTAATTAAGTTAAAGTGAAGTCATTATGGTGGGCCCTCATCCAGTGTGACTGGTGTCCTTAGGACACAGAGAAGACCATGTGAAGGGAGAAGGGAGAAGACAGCCATTTCCATGCCAAGGAGAGAGGCCTCAGAAGGAACCAACCCTGCTGAGGCCTTGATCTTGGACTTCCGGCCTCCAGAACTGTGAGAAAATAGATTTCTCTTGTTGCAGCTCAGTCTGTGTTTCTTTATTATGACGGTCCCAGCAGCCTAACATGTCAGGTTCTTTCTGCAGGCTTCCTGCCTGTGACAGGCCTAAGTTTTCACTTTGAATGACTCACGTGTTAATAAGTGAACTATGGTCATTCATGGAGCTCAGATCACCAGAGAACTCCTTGTCCACATAGGAGGATATACGCTATGGCCTCTCGTCTTTCCCTAAGCTGGGAGGAGCCAGCCCCATAGGTGGGTTTGCAGGAGGGTCAAGACAAACACTGAAGTTGACTCACGACTGCAGTCAGAGGGCCTGCTCTTTAGCATCCTGCCCACGTAGTTCACGACAGCAACAGGCCCTTCCCCTCAGCCTAAGAGGCTCCCCCATGTTTTACAGAGGAGTTAAAACCTCTTGGGTCAGATTTTCATTGCACCAATTATTCTCTGGAGAAAATAGAAGTACCAATTCAAGATAATGTAGTCACTAAAGCGTGCCCTGCCCTCAGCAGGGCCCAGGCTTCCACTGTGCTGCTCACATCCCAGTTTGTCTAGGAGTCTGTTGAATCTATTCTGCTTTAAAAGACTGTCTTAGAATCCTGTGGAAAAGACGACCCCCTTCTCCGTGCTTCACTGGTGTCTTAGTTGCCTCTCCTTCAAATTACTTTCCCAAATTTAAGTCTGTCCCACAGATTCCCTCTAACAAGGTGCCATTTGGGCTCGTCTTGGATTGAATCTGCTGAGCCGGGCTCTGGTGCAGCAGTGACCCAGCAAAAGCCCACAGAGAGGGGCTGAGTCCCCAGAACGTGAAAAGTCACCCAGAAGAAGAGGGACCAGTTTGGCCCTGTTCTCCAGAGTCCTTAGGGGTGGCATTAGGAACCCACCTCCCCGGCAGGGAGAGGATGCAGGCTGAGGCCGCGGGGATGCATTCGCTTTGAAATGAAGCTCCCTTACCTCCATGCATTAGCCCCATTTCCTAAATCCACTCACGGAACTGAGTCAGATCCAACCCAAAAACTGAGGTTAAATCCCATCACTTCCCCTCAGGCCAGCTCTCTCCCTGCCAGCAAGAGACAGCCCCTTCCCCTCCTGCCCCCACACAGGGCAGGGCTGGGGCAAGAAAGGGCCCTGGGCACATCCAGCAGTTGATGTGAGTATGAAGAGGTCCTGGGGCTGCTGAGTTAAAGTTGCTTTCACTTGGAAGTGGGTCAACCTCCACTTGTCCTCGGTGAGGAAGCCGAGTGCTCACCACGCTCAGCAAGTTTATTAAAACAAGTCATAATGACAGCAAAGCCTTTGAGGATAAAGCTTGAGGCCCTGGGGCCGGGGAGCTGGGTGTGTGCTGGAGGAGCCTGGCCCCTACTCGTCCCTGGGCTGGCTCAAGGCCAGTGCCTCTTCGGTGCCGGAAACTGTTGACACAAGTCTTGTGCGTCACTGGGCCCTTGGGGGTGGTCCAGGGATCCTGGCCCTGGCGAGCTCACAGAGCGCCTGAGGATGAAGTTGCCGTGCATGACTGCTGTTCTGTGTACCAGCAATAACGAACAGGGACAAAAGCCAAATCAGCCTGCTGTGGGCTGGGGGTGGTTGGAATACTTTTGGAAGCTTGAATAGGCCCCTTTGGAAACAAAACCAACCAAATAAAGCAAATCTCCACTATCACCTGAGGATGCTTCACAAAACTCTGGCAGGTTCTAGGAACTTCTAAGCTCCAGACTGAGCCATTACTCAAGGGTTGTTAACCCTGTGTAGCAACACTGAATGCAGTCTTGTAAGTCCTTTGGGACACTTGGGACCTCGGCTGACATCCCAGAGATCCTGGAGCTGCTTTTCTGAAGGTCCATGTGCTCCTGCAACACAGCCAACTCCAATTTCTCAGACAGTAGATGCACCTCTGGAGAGTGGCTCTCAGTCTTGGAAAACATGAGATGTACCTGGGGGAGCTTGTGAAAAGTTCAGAGCATGTGCGCCTATGAGAATGGCCAAAATCTAGAACACTGACAATCCTAAATGCTGTCAAGGTTGTAGAGCAATGGAAGTTTCATACTAGTGGGAAAGCAAAATGGTACAGCCACTTTGGAAGACAGTCTGGCAATTTCTTCTTACAAAACGAAATATATTCTTATGAGTATATATGATCTGGCAATCACGTTCCTTTGTGTTTACCCAAAGGAGTCAAAAACATGTCCACACAAAAACCTGCACCCCAATGTTTACAGCAGCTTTACTCATAATTGCCAAAACTTGGAAGCAGCCAAGATGTCCTTCACTAGGTGAAAGGATGAATAAACTGTAGACATCCAGAACAATGGAATACTATTCAGCATTAAAAAGAAATGAGCAATCCATCCATGAAAAGACATGGAGCAATCTTCAATGCATGTTTCTAAGTGAAAGAAGCCAATCTGAAAGGCTGCATATTGTATGATTCCAACTATATGACGTTCTGGAAAAGGCAAAAGTACAGACACGGTACAAAGATCCATGGTTGCCAGAAGCTGGAGGGAGGAGGGAAGAATGGGCAGAGCATAGAGGATTTTTAGGGCAGTGAAACGCTTTTGTAGGATACTGTAGTGGTGGATACGTGTCATTATACATTTGTCCAAACCTGCAGAATGTACAACACTAGAGTGAGCCCTAACGTGGACTATGGACTCTAAGTGATAACAATGTATCACTGTAGGTTAGTTGATTGTAACAAATGCACCACTACGTTGGGGGATGTTCATAGTGGAGGAGGCTGGGCACATATAGGGGAAAAGGAGGTATATGAGATCGCTCTGTACTTTTCACTAAATTTTACTGTGAGCCTAAAATTGCTCTAGAAAAGTAAAGTCTATTAAAAAAAAGTTCAGATTACTGGGATCCACTTACCCACCCAGAAGACACTGATTCAAGAGTGCTGGAGCTGAGCCCGAGAATCCACATTTTGAAAACTTTTAATTTTCTCTGATGTCAGGGCTATGTGGGTCACCCTCAGGAAGCAGACCCTCCCAGCTCGTCCTGGCAGCTGGCAGAGGCAGGAGGAGAGCTGCAGCCTCAGGGTCCCCTCTCCAGGCAACAGTCACCCCCATCCCTCCCTGAGCCATGAAGCTGAGCTATGAAGCTGAGCTCAGTACCCTGGCCTGGGAGTAATGCAAGAGGTTTTGGCTTCTCACTCCCTTAGCTGTGGTCCTGCCTTTTGAGTTGGCTCAGTCACATGGCAAACTAGGGAGAAATTTTGAGAGTGTCTACTTACCTGGCCAAAGGTTTGTTACAGGCGGAGGTTGGATTATTACAACGAACTCCTTCCTGGCTACTCTCCCACCTCCAGGTTTTTCTCCTCTGCAGTGCTCATTTATACACGGACCACACAATGTTCTTCTAACAACAGTCTCATTACATTGTCTCCTTCCTCAAGAACCTTCTTGCCTCCTTGCTTCCTTTAAGGTCAACCCCAAATGCCGATCTTGTTGGTCATCAGATTTTTGGAGGCCACTTGCTCCCTCCACTCCTCTCCACCCTGTGGACTTGTTCACTTCAGCCAGGCTAATCTGCTCGCTGTTTCCAGGGCACCGCCTCTCCTTAGCCACACATCTCCCTCCTGTCAGTACACACGTTCCCCCATCCCTCCCTTTCCGATACTCCACGTCCCTTGGCTCTCTCAGCAGCAGGCTTACAACTTACCTCTTTGGAAAGCTTCTCTGCCTGATCCCCAGGGTTTTGCCCGTTCAGATTCTGGGCATGAATCCAGCACTACTCATTAAGCCATGCTGAGGTGGCGTCCCATATAGCAGAATTAGAAGGACCTACAACTAGAACATACAGCTATGTACTGGGGGGCTTTGGGGAGAAGAAAAAAAAAGATTGATAACAGATGTTAGCTCAGGGCCAATATTTAAGAAAAAAAAAAAGAAGAGGGGTTTGCAGAGCTGATCTGGGGAGTTGCCCGGGCAGTAGGACTGGCTGAAAGCAGAGGCCTGGGCCAGAGAGCTGCAGGAGAGCTGAAGACAAAGAAGACACCACTCTGTCTGGTTTAGAGAAGAGCTTCTGGAACACTCTTTACCCAAGGCCCACCTTGTAGCCTAAAACATCACCGGGACAGCCCAAGAACACATCCCTGAGGTCAGGAGGTAACGGCCTCTTTATTAGAGCGTGGCTGTTAGTGGGGGATTTGAGGAGGCTGAATGGTGTCATGATTTGGGGCTTTGGCATTGAGATGCTTTCTGTGCCATGGACTGTGACATCTTGGGTATCCTTTAAGTTCTTGAAGCTTCAGTTCCTCCTCTGTAAGATGGGGATCCTACCAACTCCCTCGGAGGGTGGTGAGGGGTACTTAGTCAGAGAAGTCACACAAAATGCCTAGACAGGGCTGGGGACTTAGTAGGTGATCAATAAATCTTAGTTCTAATAATCACTATTATTCTTTTTTTTTTTTATTATTAATGTTATGATGGATTACAAGCTTGTGAAATTTCAGTTGTACATTTTTGTTAGTCATGTTGTGGGTACACCACTTCCCCCTCCGTACCCTCCCCCCACCCCCCCTTTTCCCTGGTAACCACCGATCAGATCTCCTTCTCAATATACTAATTTCCACCTATGAGTGGAGTCATATAGAGTTCGTCTTTCTCTGACTGACTTATTTCGCTTAACATAATGCCCTCGAGGTCCATCCACATTGTTGTGAATGGGCCAATTTCGTCTTTTTTTATGGCTGAGTAGTATTCCATTGTGTATATATACCACATCTTCTTTATCCAATCATCAGTTTCTGGGCATGTAGGCTGGTTCCACGTCTTGGCTATTGTAAATAATGCTGCGATGAACATAGGGGTGCAACGGACTCTTGAGATATCTGATATCAGGTTCTTAGGATAGATACCCAGTAATGGGATGGCTGGGTCATAGGGTATTTCTATTTTTAACTTTTTGAGAAATCTCCATACTGTTTTCCATAGTGGCTGTACCAGTTTGCATTCCCACCAACAGTGTATGAGGGTTCCTCTTTCTCCACAACCTCTCCAACATTTGTCGTTCTTGGTTTTGGATGTTTTTGCCAATCTAACGGGGGTAAGGTGATATCTTAGTGTAGTTTTGATTTGCATTTCCCTGATGATTAGCGATGATGAACATCTTTTCATGTGTCTATTGGCCATATTCATATCTTCTTTTGAGAAATGTCTGTTCATGTCCTCTGCCCATTTTTTGATCGGGTTGTTTGTTTTTTTGTTGTTAAGCAGTGTGAGTTCTTTGTATATTATGGAGATTAACCCTTTGTCGGATAAGTGGCTTGTAAATATTTTTTCCCAATTAGTGAGCTGTTTTTTTGTTTCAATTCTGTTTTCCCTTGCCTTGAAGAAGCTCTTTAGTCTGATGAAGTCCCATTTGTTTATTCTTTCTATTGTTTCCCTCAACTGAGGAGTTACAGTGTCCGAAAAGATTCTTTTGAAACTGATGTCAAAGAGTGTACTGCCTATATTCTCTTCCAAAAGACTTATTGTCTCAGGCCTAATCTTTAGGTCTTTGATCCATTTTGAGTTTATTTTGGTGTGTGGTGAAAAAGAATGGTCGATTTTCAATCTTTTGCATGTGGCTGTCCAGTTTTCCCAGCACCATTTGTTGAAGAGACTTTCTTTTCTCCATTGTAGGCCCTCTGCTCCTTTGTCGAAGATTAGCTGTCCATAGATGTGTGGTATTATCTCTGGGCTTTCAATTCTGTTCCATTGATCTGTGGACCTGTTTTTGTACCAGTACCATGCTGTTTTGATCACTGTAGCTTTGTAGTATGTTTTGAAATCGGGGATTGTGATTCCGCCGGCTTTGTTTTTCTTGCTCAGGATTGCTTTAGCAATTCGTGGTCTTTTGTTCCCCCATATGAATTTTAGGATTGTTTGTTCAATTTCTGTGAAGAATGTTCTTGGGATTCTGATTGGGATAGCATTGAATCTGTATATTGCTTTAGGTAGTATGGACATTTTAACTATGTTTATTCTTCCAAGCCATGTGCAAGGAATGTTTTTCCATCTCTTTATGTCATCGCCTATTTCTTTCAAGAAAGTCTTGTAGTTTTCATTGTATAGATCCTTCACTTCCTTGGTTAAGTTTATCCCAAGGTATTTTATTCTTTTCGTTGTGATTGTGAATGGGATAGAGTTCTTGAGTTCTTTTTCTGTTAGTTTATTGTTAGTGTATAGAAATGCTACTGATTTATGCACGTTAATTTTATACCCTGCTACTTTGCTGTAGTTGTTGATTATTTCTAATAGTTTTTCTGTGGATTCTTTGGGGTTTTCTATGTATAAGATCATGTCATCTGCAAACAACGCGAGTTTTACTTCTTCGTTACCTATTTGGATTCCTTTTATTTTTTTTTTCCTGCCGAATTGCTCTGGCCAGCACCTCCAGTACTATGTTGAATAGGAGTGGTGAAAGTGGGCACCCTTGTCTTGTTCCTGTCCTCAGAGGGATGGCTTTCAGCTTTTGTCCATTGAGTATGATGTTGGCTGTGGGTCTATCATATATGGCCTTTATTATGTTGAGGTACTTTCCTTCTATACCCATTTTACTGAGGGTTTTTATCATAAATGGGTGTTGGATCTTGTCGAATGCTTTCTCTGCGTCTATTGAGATGATCATGTGGTTTTTGTTTTTCATTTTGTTGATGTAGTGTATCATGTTGATTGACTTGCGGTTGTTGAACCATCCCTGTGTCCCTGGTATAAATCCCACTTGATCCTGGTGTATAATCTTTTTGATGTATTGCTGTAATCTGTTTGCCAAAATTTTGTTGAGGATTTTTGCATCTATGTTCATCAGTGATATCGGCCTGTAGTTCTCCTTCTTTGTGTTGTCCTTGTCAGGTTTGGGGATCAGAGTGATGTTGGCTTCATAGAATGTGTTAGGGAGTTCTCCATCTTTCTCAATTTTCTGGAACAGTTTGAGAAGAATAGGTATTAAGTCTTCTTTGAATGTTTGGTAGAATTCTCCAGAGAAGCCGTCTGGTCCTGGACTCTTGTTTTTGGGGAGGTTTTTGATTACCGTTTCTATTTCCTTACTTGTGATTGGTCTATTCAGATTCTCCATTTCTTCCTGATTCAGTTTGGGGAGATTGTAGGAGTCTAGAAATTTGTCCATTTCTTCCAAGTTGTTCAATTTGTTGGCATATAGTTTTTCATAGTATTCTCTTATGATCTCTTGTATTTCATTGGTATCTGTTGTGATTTCTCCTCTCTCATTCCTGATTTTATTAATTTGCGCTTTCTCTCTTCTTTTCTTGGTGAGTCTGGCTAAAGGTTTGTCAATTTTGTTAATTCTTTCGAAGAACCAACTCTTTGTTTCATTGATCCTTTCTATTGTCTTTTTTGTTTCAATATCGTTTATTTCTGCTCTTATTTTTATTATTTCCCTCCTTCTACTGACTCTGGGCTTTGTTTGTTCTTCTTTTTCTAGTTCCGTTAGGTGTCGTTTGAGGTTGCTTACGTGAGCTTTTTCTTGTTTAGTGAGGTGAGCCTGTATTGCGATGAATTTCCCTCTTAGGACTGCTTTTGCTGCATCCCAAATGATTTGGTATGTCGTGTTCTCATTTTCATTTGTCTCCAGATAATATTTAATTTCTTCAATGATCCATTGTTTGTTGAGAAGCGTGTTGTTTAGTCTCCACATTTTTGCACCTTTCTCTGCTTTTTTCTTGTAGTTGATTTCTAGTTTAATAGCGTTATGATCAGAAAAGATGCTTGATATTATTTCAACTCTCTTGTATTTATTGATGTTTGCTTTGGTTCCCAAAATATGGTCAATCCTTGAGAATGTTCCATGTGCACTTGAGAAGAATGTGTAACCTGCTGTTTTTGGATGAAGTGTTCTATATATATCTATTAAGTCCATCTGGTCTAATTTTTCATTTAATTCTATTATTTCCTTGTTGATTTTCTGTCTGGATGTTCTGTCCATTGGTGTTAATGGTGTGTTGAGGTCCCCTACTATTATTGTATTGTTGTTGATGTCTTCTTTTAGTTCTATTAAGAGTTGCTTTACAAATTTTGGTGCTCCTGTGTTGGGTGCGTATATATTTATAAGTGTTATGTCTTCTTGGTGGAGAGTCCCGTTTATCATTATATACTGTCCCTCTTTATCTTTCTTTATCTGTTTTGCTTTGAAATCTACCTTGTCTGATATTAGTATAGCGACACCTGCTTTCTTTTGTTCATTATTAGCTTGGAGTATTGTTCTCCATCCCTTCACTCTGAGTCTGTGTTTGTCTTTGGGGCTGAGGTGTGTTTCCTGGAGGCAGCATATTGTTGGATCTTGTTCTTTGATCCATCCTGCCACTCTGTGTCTTTTGATTGGGGAGTTCAGTCCATTTACATTTAGAGTGATTATTGAGACGTGGGAGCCTACCACTCCCATTTTGTGTCTTGTTTTCCGGTTTTCTTCAGTTTCCTTTGTTTCTCGTCCCATGGTTTAATCTGTTCTGATGTAGAGCTGCTACTCTCTGTTGTTGTCCTTCTACTTATCTCCTCTGCTCTTGGTTTTGTAGCCCCTTTCCTTTTTTGGATTTTTCAGGAATGAGGGTTTTCCTGAGGATTTCCTGAAGAGGAGGTTTTGTGGCAATGAACTCCCTTAATTTTTGTTTATCTGGGAAAGTTTTTATTTCTCCATCGTATTTGAAGGATATTTTCGCTGGGTAGAGAATTCTCAGCTGTAGATTTTTGTCCTTCAGATTTTTGAATATATCATTCCACTCTCTTCTAGCCTGTAAAGTTTCTGCTGAGAAATCTGCTGATAGCCTGATGGGGGTTCCTTTGTAGGTTAGTTTCTTTTGCCTGGCTGTCCTTAATATTTTCTCCTTGTCGTTGACTTTTGCTAGCTTCACTACTATATGCCGTGGAGTTGGTCTTCTTGCATTGATAAAGTTTGGAGATCTATTGGCTTCTGTCACCTGAAGATCCATCTCCCTCACCAGATTTGGGAAGTTCTCAGCCATTATTTCTTTGAATAGGTTTTCTGCCCCTTTCTCCTTCTCTTCTCCCTCTGGTATACCTATAATCCTTACGTTGCATCTCCTAATTGTGTCTGATAATTCTCGGAGAGTTTCTTCATATCTTTTAAGTCTTGCTTCTCTCTCCTCCTCTGCCTGCAACAATTCTATATTGCCATCTTCCAAATTGCTAATTCTTTCCTCCATATTATCGGCCCTACTGTTCAGAGCATCTAGATTTTTCTTAATCTCCTCTATTGTGTTCTTCATTTCCAATATTTCTGTTTGGTTCTTCTTTATCGTATCAAACTCTTTTGTGACATAGCTCCTGAACTCGTTGAGTTGTCGGTCAGAATTCTCTCTTAACTCATTGAGAATCTTAATGATGGCTGTTTTGAAGTCATCGTCATTTAGGTTATATATCTCATTTTCTTTGGGATTGTTTTCTGTGTATTTGTTGCTTTCTTTCTGTTCTGGAGATTTAATGTATTTTTTCATATTGCTTGATGTTGTTGATTTGTGCCTCTGCATGGAGATAGAGTTTAGTTGCTCCTTCCACTTGTTTCAGCTGCTGCGGTGGGGGGAGCAGCTGTTTATACTTCACCAACCAGGAACCCTGTCCGTAGTTGCTAACTGGGCCTGGGCCCCTCTTCGTAGCCACAGTGGCCCTTTGGATTCCCTCCTCTGCCGTGGGGGCCGTCACAGGGGGGCTTCAGGCTGCAGGTGCCTACTGTTGCAGCCCACCTAGATGTGCTCTCTCCTTGGGGTCTGCAACGGTGTTATGGGCTTTTCCAGCGGCCAGGGGTGGGATCACTTATATTTGTCGCTCCGTTGCTGTCGGCACCCACCAAATCTCACTTGTCCTCTATGGGTCGCAGGAGAGCTATTGGCATCTTCTACAGTCTGTGGTTAGTACACCTAGCTATGCTGCTTTTGCCCTGGGGTCTTCCAGCCTTGTGGCTGGCGGCTGGGTGCCTTCTACTGGTGCTGTGCAGAGGCTTTCCCTAAGGCTGCTGTGAGCCTGTAGGGTTTCCCCCTAGGCTACTAAGCTGGGTCTCTGGAACTCTCTCCAGCCCCAGTCCTCTCTGAGATCTCCGGCAATCCCTAGCCTCACGGGGTGGGCAACGGCAGCTGGGGGTCGCCCCGCCCTCAGGGCTTCTCTCCGGGCCTCTCCCGGAGCCGTGAATGTTCAGCGTGGCCCCTCTGCTAACGGCAGACAGAGAGTTTTGTCTGCTGCCTGGCGGAGCTCCGGCGCTTCCCCTCCGGGTCGCAGGACCGGCCTTTGAAAGTTCCCCCCGCCCCGGTCCTCTCCGAGATCTCTGGCAATCCCTAGCCCCACGGGGCGGGCAACGGCAGCTGGGGGTCACCCCGCCCTCTGGGATTCTCTCCGGGCCTCTCCCGGAGCCGTGAATGTTCAGCGTGGCCCCTCTGCTAACGGCAGACAGAGAGTTTTGTCTGCTGCCCGGGCGGAGCTCCGGCGCTTCCCCTCCGGGTCGCAGAACCAGCCTTTGAAAGTTCTCCCCGCCCCGGTCCTCTCCGAGATTCACTATTATTCTTATAGAGGCTACTTAAGCAATCAATGGGAGCTGAAAAAATGTGAGGCTTCTCTGTACAAAATACAGGTAAGGAACAAGTCCAACCACCTGCTGCCCTGGAGACCAAGAGAAGCTTCACTGGTGCAGCCAGGCACGCGTGCTTCCCGGGCTTGCTCCAGTCTGAGAACGCGTCTCTGCAGCCTCCGAGAGACAAATGTGGGCTGGAGACTGTTCTAGTAGAGCTAGGTCTAGTAGTCTAGTAGATCAGCCTCTGGAGTCCAGACATCCACGTTTTCCATCCTTTTCAAAGACTGTTTTTCCAGGATGATTATCTTGAGAATGTTCGCCTCAGCCAAACGGTTCACGTCCAATAACTCAAAGGGAAGTCACCAGAGTTGGGCACAGAGTGCCGTGAATGTTGGGGAGTTTTGATGGGAAGGGAGAGAGCAGGGTTGGGGGCCTGGCTTCGGGGAGAGGCACTTGCCTGCCCTGTGGTCACACTGTCAGCCTGACATGGCCCGGTGGCCCGTGGCCCACTCTGCAAAGGCAGGCTGGCCTGACGGTGGGCGAAAGCTTTTTGATCCATGAGGTGGCTACCCTGTAACTGAAGGAGAAAATTCATTTTTGTGGGTAAAAATTCAGAAGTAATGTATTCTGGAGTTGGCAGTTAAAGACCATTAAGATAGGACTGGGGGAAAGAAGGAAGACAGATGAGAGGGAGGGGGACGGAGGCTGAGCGAGCGCTTCAACATGAGACTTGCAGTGAGTCCTAGCTCAGCTTCACTCCTCCCTCCCCCGCGCTAAGGTCGACATCCAATGTAAACACTACTTCAACCCATGTGTGCTCTCTCTAAAGAGGAATTTGCTACATGCTTCTCTCACCGGGGTTCAGCTGCCATGCACTCTTGCAGGCATTTCTCTGCAGAGTCAGCCAAGGAGCGGCCTTATTAGGGTCCTGCTTCTCAGCAGATGCTGCTGGTGGTGTTTTTTTCCTGATCTGGAATGACATTTAACCTCACAAAATATTTGGGAACAAGTGTGAGGGGATGAAGATCCCAGGGGCAAGCCATGCTGGAGCCTCCCACAGCGTTGGAGTCCAGGCAGCGGGCTGTGTGGAGGCGGCTGTGCATCCCCACCCCCCCCACCCCCCCCCCCCACCCCCCGCCCGGCCACCCCCAACAGGATTTGGAAGAGCGCAACACACAGCATGTGGGCTTTTCTCTGGAAAGCTGTCACTTGGGTAGCAATCTGTGTGTTCTCCTATTATGTAGTTTGATGTCTTGTGAGAATAGAAAGACTTCAAAATTAGCATCAACATTTGAGAAGAAATAAAATCTCTTCCATATGCTGCTTAGCTTGGGTTGCACCAAAAAAGGCAGAGCTGAGCCCCAGAATGTTTCGTTTATCACCCTTCTCCATGGCCCATCCAGAGCTGTTCTCAGACCGGCCGCTGCCTCCTTGGTGGCCTAATTTCTGCTTTCGCTGCTCCTGCCTGCTCCTGCCGCCAGTGCCTCCCTCCAGGCCTCTCAGAGCAGGCCCTGCTGCTGCCCGCCCTCCCTGAACCCCCTCTCCAGGCAGCGGCATCCGCGAGGTGAAGGGCAAGGCCTGCCAGCCTCCTCTTCCTCACTCTGTGTTCTTTCGAATAGGCCCGGCTCTCTTCCAATTGGGCCACATCGTATTCTCCTGGAAGCACTGCCACACCTTCCCTTGCCCTAAACACACAAACAGATGTCACTGACTGATTGCTATTTCCAGGCTTCAGTGGAGCCCTCAGATTAGAAGAGCAGAGACTCCCAGGTCAAGGCAGGCATGAACTTATGGCTCACTCTTGCCCAGAAGGATTCTGTTTTCTGACTTGTTCACTGGAATCTTTGGAACATTTTCATCAATGTATTGTGGGTACATAGGTTCTGGGCATTTTGTAGAGTCCTGTTGTCCGAAAATATCTGAGACCTTACCTTTTTTACTCTTTTTCAAACTGAACAATTTCCTGAGTCTCACTCAAGTCAATGATATTTTGCTTATTCACCAAAGGCCCTGTGGTGAGCAGTAAATTCTTGTACAAAGAGGGTAAGACAGAATCTGATCAGACGGCCTCTCCTTCCCTCTAGGAAACCACCCATCTGATCCAGGGGAGCTATCTCGGAGAATAATTAACTAGTCCAAATTGTATCAAACTTCATTCTTAAAATGCCTACATCCTTCCATTTTCACTTTCGTGCTATCAGAGCATAGAAACTCCACTGCCCAGGGTTCAAGATCTGAGATTTGGCCTTGGGCCTCCCCAACACCTTCCTTTTTTAAAATACCTGAGACCAAGGAAAACAAAGTGAATTTAACGTTAATAAAAACTAATTTATATAATTTATTATATTTATAGATAGAAGTAGGAAAAATTTATCATTTTCTTAACATACAGGGAAAAATTGACAAGATTCAACATCAGTGAATTCTAAACAATTGATAGCAAACTTGAAATAGGACGGAGATTCCTTCCCTGGGTCCTTTCTTATTGGCACAGTTTCATTTATCAAATCAGGTAGTTGACACCTTGGAGCCTTTGGAAGTCTGAGGTCAGGCAAACGTCAGTGGAGAGGGAAGGGGGCAGGACCAGCACAGGCAGGTGGGGGTGGAGGTACCAGGGTGAACAGAGACTCGGGGGCCCCCGGAAGGGCTCACAGGCATCTTAAAGAGGCAGTGGGGTGCTGGCCGGTGGGAGTGGCCCTCCTGCCTCACCCTCCATTCCCTGCCATCCCATCCTGAGTCTGTCACATTCCAGCTCCTGTTTCCAGACTGGCTGGACAGCAGGGAAGTGTGGAGGCAGCTTCAAACTCGGGCTTCTCTCCTGTCCTTGAAAGTAGCAGGGGTGAGTTGCTGTGACAAGGAGGCCACACAGGACAGACTACAGCCGTCCAGAGGTGGGAGTCCAGGCAGGGGGGCTTGCTTGATGAGGTCATTCCAAGATCCAGTTTCCTTCTCTTGCAGCTCTACTGTGCTCCGGCTGTGGTCCTCAACTGCATGGTCACATGTGCATTGTAGTCTGTGGGAAGTGGGGTTGGGGAGAGGAAGGCCGTCGGCTTCCTTTTTCAAGCATGCGACCAAGAAGCTGCACTTACCTGCTCCTGCTCATAGCCCATCGGCCAGAACTAGACGATGCCACAGGCAGCCTCCAGGGAGACTAGGAAATCTAGTCTCTAGCTGGGCAGCTATGTGCCCTGCTAAAACCCTGAGAGAGAGAATGGATACCGAGAGACAGTCGGCAGTCTCTGCCACACCCTCCCCCTGGGTTGACCCAGACACTGAGCCCAGAAGGTTGAGTCCTGCGCTCCTGCACAGTTCCCAGTGCTCCTGCATTTCAGTTTCTGAGCCTGAGTCAGTCCCCTTGCTCCCACACGTCCTGATTTCAGGGGCTGGCCTATTATCTTGTCTTCTATTCCAGACCACTTAGTAGAGCTGTGGACACTACTCCAGCTGCCAGCTGCCTGCCTGAGCTTGGAGGATTAGCAGCCGAACCCCTGGCACTGGCCCCACCTGTGCACTGGCAGCAGCTTGAGTCATTAGAGGCTGCAGAACACCCTTGTCCACCTCTCATTGTCCAGCCTTGTGAGGCAGGCCCCGCCTTCTCCCTGGGGCCCTTATCAGGTGGGCACAGGTGAGAGGACAACTGAAGGGGGCCGAGGAGGGTAATGGAAGAAGTGTCTGGGGCAGTGGGTGGGGGTGTGCCCTGGGCCCTGGTGCACTCTGCTCCTTCACTGCTTTGTCTGCACAAGAAATCAGTGCAGAAGGGCTATTATGAGTTGTTCCCCCCGCCCCCCACACCCAAATTCCTATGTTGAACTCCTAACACCTCTACCTCAGAATGTGACTGTATTTGGAGATAGTCTTTAGGTCGTGAAACTAAAATGAGGTCATAGGGTGGGCCGGTCCAATCTGACTGGTGTTCCTATAAGAAGAGGAGATTAGGACACAGACACACATGGAGGGAAGACCATATGGAGACACAGGGAGGAGATGCCATCTACACACCAAAGAGAGAGGCCTCGGAAGAAATCAACCCTGCAGACACCTTGATCTTGGACTTCTAGCCTCCAGAACTGTGAGAAATGAACACCTATTGTTGAAGCCACGCAGTCTGTGGTACTTTGTTATTGTGGTCCTAAAACCTAATACAGGGGTGAGTAAGAATGACTGGGGACATTGATTGTCAAGTCCGTGCTTCCCCACCCACCCTACTGTCTTGGAGGGCCCAGGCCTCTTGCACTCAGTAGCAGAACATAGGGGTTGAAAGAGCCCTTAGCCTCCTCCATGTTGGCATTGGTTCTCAGAGTGCTCTCCATAGCCTCGTGTTCAGGAACTGCCTGCAGGTAGGAGGGAGGGACGGGGGAGCCCTGGATAGGGCTCAGTCAAGGTTGTCCATCCTCCTCTCCTTTATTGTCAGAAAATCTGCATTTTAATCTGGAGTGCATTTTGGGGTTATGTGTAATATTTCACTTATCAAAAAAGATCCCAAAGCCTTCATTTTATACCCAGGAAAATTATGGAACAGAGAAGGTAAGTGATGGAGCTGTAGTCACACAGAGTTAGAATCTATTCAGAAACAGCCCAGTTTTCCTGACTCACAGCCCAGGGGTCTTCTCATCCCACAGTGACACTTGTCCTAATGGAGGAGGATGAGAGATGGCAGGTGTCTCAGTGCCTTGTGGTCCAGGAGGGGGCGTGTTCCAGGATCCCAAGGCATCAGGCCTGGAGGAGTTCAGGAGGCTTAGGAGGAACAAAGCAGTGGGATCTACAGTAGAGAACAGAAATTCCTGCTTGGCCTCTTCATGGAACATCCAGCTTTTATGTTCTGTAGACCAGGAGCAATACTGGGAAGACTAGTGAGTAGACACCAATCAGTGAATTGTTGTAGGTGTTGGTGGGAGGCAAGTAGTAAGTCTTAGAAGCAGCAGAGAATAGTGATCTCAATTGGCACTTCTCCAACTTTTCATGTAGATTCTGACTCAGTATGTCTGGTGGGGCCTGATTTGGGGTTTCTATCAAGCTCCCGAGTGATGCAAATGCTGCTGATGGGACCTGTGATGGTTAATTTTATGTGTCAACTTGGCTAGGCCACGATACACAGCTATTTGGTCAAACACTATTCTGGATGTTGCTGTGAAGGTGTTCTTTAGATGAGATTAACATGTAAATCAGTAGACTTTGACTAAAGCAGATTACCCTCCATAATGTGGATGGGCCTTATCCAATCAGTTGAAGGCCTTAAGAGCAAAGACTGACCTACCCATAGGAAGAGGGAATTCTGCCAGCTGATGGCCTTCCAACTCGAACTGCAACCCTTCCCTGGGTTTCCAGCTGCTGGCCTGCCCTGCCGATTTTGAATTTACCAAGTCTCCACAAATGCATGAATTCCTTAAAATAAATCTCTCTCCCTCTTTCTCTGTCTCTCCCCTCCCCGCCCCACCCCCACATTGCTCCTGTGTCTCTGACGAACCCTGACTACTACAGGACCACACTCTGAGTAGCGAGGGTGTAGAGAACACTGTGTTAGCAAATGAGCTTTGGAGACCTGGGTTCAAACTCCAGCTCTTCCACTTACTGTGAAATTTTGGATAAACTATCCCAAATCTTTGCTTTCTTCTTTGTAAAATGGAGATTATATATTTAGCACAGTGCCTGGCACTTAGGGAACTCTTAATAAATTACAAAAATAAGCTTCACCCGCACGTTGATGATTATTGCCACAGTACTGGGAGAAATCCTAAGAAGTCTTGCCTTCTCTGCCTTTAGGAAATCTTGTCTTCACTCCTACTAATCAGTGAAAACCTCACCTTCTCCTAGAAATCTCAAGGAAATGAGGTCATACAGTCCTTTTCCAGAAATCCTGAAACCCTAGACCAAAGCCCTCCAGTTATGTTTTCAGTCCTGCATCTGGTGCTGAAGGCAGCCCTTCCTGGAACAAGGTGGGACCGGCCCTCCTTTCCTGCCACACATGGGTCCCCTGGCCTGTCCGTCTTGGTCCTGGTCTTCCTAGTTCCCACCTCTCCCGTCACCACCTGGCAGGAAGAAGAAAGCAGCAAGTAAGGTTTTCCAGCCAGGACGTGCTTGCTGTCAGCCCTTTCGCTGGGGACGGGGCCAGCTGTCACTTCTTGTTTTAATTGGCATCAATCTGTTCATTATCAGTGCAGTTTTGGAGGAAGACCAGAAAAATAATTTCCTATCTGAACAGCAAAGAGCCTGAGCTCCTTTCTGCTTGTTGGCTGTCTTTAGGACTAACTCAGGCTTCATGGCTCCTTCTGCCCCCCTGACAGGCAGACATCCTGACTTAGTGTACAGAGGCCTGGGCTGGTATCAAGAAAAAGGCTGTGCAGGACCAGGGAGAGTAGCTCCAGGATTTGTACGTGGAAGGGGCTCAGGGGCAGGAATTTGGTGGTGGTGGTGAGGAGGGTGTTAGAATTGTCCTACAGCTGTGTTTACAGGGCAACCACACTGCATGTAGTTACAAACTATTAGATGCCATATTACAGAGCATGTAGGTGACAAACTGCCCAGTGGGCCAAATCTGGCCCAGCACCCGCCTTTGTAAATAAAGTTTTATGGGAACACAGCCCCATATGCATTTATTGACTATTGTTTGTGGCTTTCCTGCCACAGGGGCAGATCCGAGTAGTTGTGACAGAGACTGTATGACTTGCACAAGCTTAAAAACACTGACAGCCTGGCCCTTTACAGAAGTTTGCCAACGCCTGACAATGGGAGAGCAAAGTTTTCTAGATATGCTTCATTTATAACAATGTTCACATAAAAATGAGACCACATCCTTTGCCCGTTTCAAATAATAACATCTGTATCTGGGGAAGACTTGGTGGTGGGGTAATGAGGACCCTCAGTGGGGATGGCGTATATGGTTTTCCTAAGCTGTGATGGTGGGTACACTGCCGCCTTGGCTGGGCCCTGACTCCCCAGACCACCAGCCCTCAGCTCCTGGGTTCTGCTTTGTGTTCAGGTTCTGGCCTCTGCCCAGAGCTCCCACTCTCCTCTTGTTCTGAGTTGTTGCTTGGTGATTTCTGGCTCATGACATCCATGGAAAATGGCATTATTGATCAAAGGATGAGGCTGCTCACAGTAGAGGCACCATGTGCAGGAGCTACGCTGAGTAGGCGTTGTGTGTGGAGTGTGGGCGTGGGCCCGGCGTAGGCAGAGCTGCGGGTGCCTTACCAGTACTGAGAGCCAGCATGCTAGGAGCCCTAGGAATGGAAAGGCTTGGGAACACCCCGCCTCTGTCACCCATGTGCAACTAAAAATGAATATAACACTAAGCCTTATGTTTATGAAAAACCAAAAAACTCAGAGATTTTTCTTATGATGACTATGTCAAAAGCATTCTTTTTTGTTTTTAAAGATTGGCACCTGAGCTAACATCTGTTGCCAATCTTTTTTTCCCCTTCTTTTTCTCCGCAAAGCCCCCCAGTACACAGTTGTATATTCCAGTTGTAGGTCCTTCTGGTTATGCTATGTGGGACGCCACCTCACATGGCTTGAGAAGCGGTGCCCTGTCTGCACCCAGGATCCAAACCAGTGAAACCCTGGGCTGCCGAAGTGGAGTGTGTGAACTCAACCACTCGTCCATGGGGCTGGCCCCCACAAAACATTTTTTAATGTAAATAATTAAAATCTTAAAAAAAAGTGTTGGGGTCCTATGTTGTCGCACTAAGTATGTTCTCAGCTTTTCTATTGGCTGACCAGGATGGGGTAATATGTTTGGGAAAAATGAGCCTCTTGTTCCTTTCAGGACCCAGGAGGAAATGTAGGGAGAAGTAGGGGCATCCAGCTTGGGGTAACTTAGCTGGTCTGGGGCTGTGTTTAGACAAATGCCCCACAGAACTGTGCCTAACCGGCTGCCTGACCACTTTTCTTTTCTTTTCTTTTCTTTTTTTTTTTTAAAGATTTTATTTTTTCCTTTTTCTCCCCAAAGCCCCCCAGTACATAGTTGTGTATTCTTCGTTGTGGGTTCTTCTAGTTGTGGCATGTGGGACGCTGCCTCAGCGTGGTCTGATGAGCAGTGCCATGTCCGCGCCCAGGATTCGAACTAACGAAACACTGGGCCGCCTGCAGCGGAGCGCACGAACTTAACCACTCGGCCACGGGGCCAGCCCCCTGACCACTTTTCTTAATCACTCCTGCAGTGTTTGCCGAGCACCTCCGGCCCGGGGCATAGAAAGGGAGACGTGCCTGCTCAGAGCCAGCCTGTAGCCCAGGCAGTGCTGCTTCCATGGTCAGCGCTGGCCAAGGGCCAGGAGTGCAGGGGCTCTGAGAGCACTGCCGAAGTTGGGGCGAGGGCAGGCTTCCAGGCTGGGGGTCCAGCAGGCGAAGACAGAGGCTGGGGCCAGCACTCTCATTCTCCGCTGGGTGGTTTCCTTCCTCTGTTTCACCTTCATACCCTTACTTCTCCCTTCTCTTTCCTCTCCTGGTTTGGCCCCTGAGCTCAGCTTCAGGTGAGAGGGCAGAGCCTCAGCTGGGGACCAGTCTCCCTGCTGGCCTGTCTCCCGTGTTCTGGGGCTGGTGCTCTTCAAGCCTCTGCTTTTGACTGGAATGGGGTGGGGAGAAGGATTCCCCTCCCCTCCTGAAGCAGGAAGAATGAACCCAACGCTCGAACTCTTCATAAAGACTTCTTCACACCCCTTTAAAGAATGCTTTTTCCCATTATGGAGCCTAGAAGACAGTGAGTGGCTAAAATTCAAAGACCTGGTGTTTGGCCCCCTTTTAGCACCTCTTGTGGTTTTTCCAGCACCTCTCCTTAGAATGTGAAGGTGCTCAGAAACTGTTCTTTTCAGCACAGATCCTCACACAACAGGACAAGTCCTCATGTAAAATCCTGTTACATTCTCTACATTGTTTTTACATCCTGTCTATATGACCAAAACAGTTTCCAATGCAATTTAAAAAATTGTATGCAAGAAGCTAGTGAGTGTTTATGTGCAGTTTGCTCAGCTGCCTGGCCTGTCATGTTCATCAGATTTGTAAGGGGTTCTGTGACCCCAAGAAGGTAAAGGGCTGTTGGTATATGACATAAGGTGCGTTCACTCCCAGCTTCCTTGACGCCCTTGGGCTCTCTTGCCCGAGGTCTCCTGATGCCTTGCCTGCAATTCCTTCACCAGGTCCTTGTGTCTCCTCTTCTGCAAATGAGGTCTCATTTTCTGATCTGAATTCTGTCATTTTCTGATCTGAATTCTGATTTAAACAAATGTCTTTTCCCTGTTTAGCAGTTGGCTCTGGAATCCTACTTCATCAGTCCTGTGTGTCGCTGGAGTTTGGGTTAGGTGAGAGCTCCTGTGTGGTCTGGCCCACGGCCTCTGCTGGCATTCAGACAACGCTTCCCTACGTTTTCGACATCTGCCTGCCCTTCTGCCATAAAATCACCCAGGAGAACTGTTCACACTCTCCTAGCACTGGCAAAAGGACCCCCTGTTTTGTGGAACCAACAACTAGGAAGGCAGGTCCACCAAATTTCCTTGGCAGGACAAAAAGAGCTGGGGAGACAGGCAGAAAGGAAAGACTGTTGTTACACTGTTTTCTCTATTTTTTTTTAAAGCTGTCCAATTGTCCTAGAAACTTCTGTAGTGTGAGTCTAAGTGGGATACTGGATAGGGAGACAGAAAGAGTGGGTTCCTACTTCAGCTCATCTGCAAACTCTGAACTCTTTTCTTTTGAGGAAGATCAGACCTGAGCTAACTACTGCCATCTTCCTCTTTTTGCTGAGGAAGACCGGCCCTGAGCTAACATCCATGCCCATCTTCCTCTATTTTATACGTGGGACACCTACCACAGCATGGGTTTTGCCAAGTGGTGCCATGTCCGCACCTGGGATCCAAACCGGCGAATCCCGGGCCACCGAGAAGCAGAATGTGCAAACTTAACTGCTGCGCCACCGGGCCGGCCCCGCAAACTCTGAACTTAATTACTGCTGTGAAGTGACAAAGGCCACGCACTACCAGCCTTTAAGACCTTTGTGAGGACAAGGCTGTTGACCCACATAAGGGAGCTCCCAGGGGAATCTCTGTACAGATAGGATATTTGGAAGAGGTGGATGTCCTTGGGTCCTACCAGCCAGAGCAACATTTAGTTAAGGCAAGGTCAAAGGCTTTGCTGGTGAAGAAATCTCTAAATAGAAGAGTTGGGAAAGCATAGTAAGATCTAGTGGCAGGTCCTTTCCAGATGCCTTACAGGCTGGCATCTCCCCCAAATCAGTTTCTTAGAGTTCCGACCTCAATAGCTGCTTAATTCATATCTGATACTGCAGCTGCTGACTGGAGCAGGGAAGGGGGGGTTGCGATCAAAGCTATGCTTATTTATGTGTCTTGTTTACGTAAGAAATTCTTGAATCTTTCTTTGGCATTAAAGATGCAGGCAAAGTGTACCTGTTTTGTGCACGTGTGTCTGGTGTGTCTGTTTATGAAGGTGAGTCAGAATGCAGGGCCACCTGCTCCAGACTCCAGACAGATACTCAGTGTTGTTGTCAGACCATTGCTCTGGGTCTTTTGCTGTGAAGAGCATGGTCACAGTAGAGTTAAGCTCTGAGAAAGCTGTGCAGAGAAGAATGCTGCAGACTCTGTGCTCCTCAGGGAGCCTCGGTAGGTAAGACAGAATATGAGGGCACAGCCTGGACACAGCAGGGACAAGACAGGCTCCTGCTGTGACACAGGTAAGAGGAGTGTGGTATGCTTGCCCCTCTCCTTCAACTGAAGGGCAGAGAGCCTTGGTGGGGCCTCAGTGCCAGAGAGGGACACGGCAACACCAAGGTCTTTGTTGTGGAATAAATGTCGGGTGATGTAAATGTGGCCACCGTCCACCGTGGTCACAACGTCTGGGGCTGCCAGGCCCATGGAATGCCTCAGATGTGCAAAATGGGATTAAGAACAAGCCTGTGCATCCCAAAGAGCCACCATTGTCCCTAAACCCAGCCTCACTTTTGGGGTTCATTTCACAAGAGGGCTTGTGAACCAGGAAAAGAGCGCAGGTTGGGTGTGTGGGTGGTTGTGCCTTAGATGTTGTTAGATATAAGACTGTTGCTGTTAGATGCTCAGACTGCTTCTTACAAACACTCGCTTCATTCCCACTTACAATTTCCCCTCCTGGTCACTTGGTCCTGGGCTTTGCAAGACTTCTGTGGGTCCCAGGCTTTTGTCTCACCCTTTGAATACATTTGTTTTATGGCTGACAGAGTAAATTCAAGACTCATAAGCGATAACCGGGTCTTAAACAGTGGTGGCTTTCTGAGATCAATTTCCCGGTGACAGATGATGTGTGGATTCCATTGATCGCCTGTTCCCACAGTGACCCCTCTCATGGCACTTTCTAGCCAGCAGGTGCTCACTAAGCTAATCTCCCTAGAAAATCATGAAGAAGTGCTTGGGAAGAGGCAGAGAGACACCAACGTCAAGATCCCAAACCTCTGCACCTTAGGGAGCCAGGCTCTTCAGAAACACCTGTCTGTGTGCCGCATCTGCTGCCCTTAGTTGGCTTCTCTGTCTATCCATGTCTCTTTCACTAACACATACACACACAGGCACCCATGTATACAGTCTTTAAAAATCCCTTTCTCTCTGTTTTCCTTTTTCTAAGCATCTTTAGCACACTTAAAATATAAAAGATACTGTCTCTTCTATTTCTGGGTCCCCATCAAATTTACGTTCCTGTTTTGTATAATTTGGGAAAGAAAGAGGACAGAACAGGAATCTTGTTGAGACCTTCTTTTATTCATTGATTGATTCATCCAAGGAACCTACTGTGTGCCACATGCTTTGTTAGTGGCAAAAGGTGACATGATAAATAAGATAGCTGTGGTCTACCCTGGCCCTGGAGTTTGATGTCTGGCAGGAAGCCATCAGTGTTTGGGGCAGGTTCTCCTGTTATCACAGATGCCACCTCACCCAGACCACATTGTGAGGGCTAGAGTTTGGCCCTGATGCTCTTTCACTCTTTTCCTTCCTCTCAGTATCAACCTTCCTCTGCTCCCCCTGGGCCCAGTCTTCCTGCTGGAGGGCTCTGTGTTTCTTCTCCTAGGTCTACAACAACAGGGCTGGGCCCCAGTCAGTGCCCTTCTCTGCATCTCAGCTCCTCACGGTCATGAGTCAGCTTGGTGACTGCCCTTCTGACACTCTGCTCTAAGGGATTACCACGAGGAGAGCTGAAATAACCATACGTACCCTGACCGTCCCGCAGAGAGGTGCCCTCCCAGCCGAGATAACTAGAGAGCCACAGTCTAAAGCCTATTATCCCTGCAATAGTCCTTGAATTAAGCTTGCTTTTTTGTACCATTTCAAAACCATGGGCACTGAAGCTTGGAGAGGTTGAATGACCTGCCCAAGTTCACGCAGCTCATAAAGGGCTGAGCGAGGCTTCGGATCTGGATCTCTGACTCCACGCCCACCTTTCTGTTGTAACATACTAGATCATAAGATGACCAGGTGAGGATGCTCTGAGAGCTGTAGACAGCAAGTCAAACACCATGCTTTGGAATGTTTCTACACTGATATTTGTGTAGAGCTTTATACGGCCTCAACTTAGTGTCTATGGTAGATTTTTCAAACCCTCAAATCACTCTGTGATAGTTACACCTTTGCTAGGTTTTAGAATAATTTATTTCGATTCACCTTCTTCAATATGTGGGAAGGGCCCTGCGGGAGGGGGACATAGAATGCGCAGGGGATGCCGGGCCAGGAGTACCACGTGAGGAAACCCAATCAGGTTTAATGCAATTACCTTGGCTATGGAACCACCAATGCTACAGGGATAGAATAGCTGAGCTGGGGCAGGGAGTTCACTCTGAAAGAAGCATAGGGCGTGAACTTAGAGGAAGACAGGAGAGAGATGGGATAGCCCTGAATGAGAAAGAGCTGGTCTCTGAGGGTCATTCTTGAGGGAAAGGCAATGGACTGGATGAGTGTTTCAGGTAGAGGGAAAAATGTTGCACAACAAAAGAATGGTTATGTGAAATAAGACAGACTTCAATGATCGAGAAGAGTGCAGGAAAGAAGTTTCCTTTGGGCAAAGGTAGTGAGTCTTTAGCCCTTGGACCACTGTCTAGCCTGGGGTCAGAGTCAGAAACCCCTGTAGATCTTCATAAAAATGCAGATGTCCTGGCCCCAATGGCAGAATTTCTGATTCAGCAGATCTGTGGGGGATATTGGCATCTGAGTTTTCACAGGGTCCAAGGTGATTCTAACCCCTCCCAGTTAAGGACCCTGACCCGGCCTGCACCTCAGAGCTGACCTTCAGCTTTCTCGGTCACCCCCTGCCTCAAAGATGACTTCCTCCTTGGGGTCAGCTGAGGCTAGCCCATTTTGAGTCACCTGTGACAGCCTTTGGCTTTCTGAATGATAGAGAATAGAAGAACTCTGAAAAGTTATTAATTGGCCAGTTAGCATCTCATAGAGCTGGCAAAGGAGGGTGTGGGCCCCTAAGCCAGCAAAGCCAGTCCAGCAGGGAGGGCCCAGGCCAGACTCTCTGCCTCACAGCCCCCCCGCCCCCCCGCCCCCAGGCTGCCTCTGTATGTGCCCTCCACTCTCTCCACTCTGTACTTCTCTGTTTGTCCTATCTGATCCTTTTTCTTTCCCTAAGTCTCTCTTCCTTCGTTCTTCATTCCTCTTTCTATATTAAGTGTACATAATATGAATTTGATGCTCATTAGAAATTATTTGAAGGATTTAGTAAGCAAAAGCTCATTCATTTAAATATTCTATGAGCTTAACATCTTACATCTCTCTCAAGTCCCCCTCACAATCAAATTAACCCCAAGTGGCCCTGCCTGGATTCTCTTCTAGGGAGGTCGGAGACCTTGAAGAGCAGTGGTTCTCGCCCTTCCTGAGTGAGCCAGGGCGATGAGGGCAAGGATCTGCGGGGGCGCTCTGCCCAGAATGTGCTGCTTGACTTTCACTAAGCTGATTTCATTCCTGGCACCTCAGTTTACCTCCCTGTACAATACAGGCTTCCTCAAGGAGATGCAGCTAGTGCATGTCTGGCACTGTGGTGGGTGCCTGGAAGGACACAAAAAAGTAACAAAATACCTAGTGTTCCCCGGAGTAACAATACTAGCCCAGGGACACGAGGAAATTGGTTTAGAGAACTGGGTGTAGTTTCCACAGAAGAAAACAAGACACAAAGGACTGCTTTGTGCCCTCACCCACTCCTCTGAGCTGCAGAACACACTCTTGGCTGACATTGAGGCTTGGGGTGAGAGAGGCTCACCTGATTGCAGAGTGCTTCCTCCTTCATTTCTTCCACTGTCACTGTGTGTGAGCATGTTAGGAAGCGGCAAGCATTCGAATCGCCAGCTGTAGCCCAGCCTCTCTCCCCTCCCATGGCCAGCGGTGAGGAACTGCACCAAAAATGAGGATATGCTCATAGGTGGATTGTGCAAACAAATAAATGATTTTTACAAAGAGTTCTTAGTAACATGAGAAATGTTTATAATATGAGGTTATATGAAAAAAACACACTCTAAAATTATGCATTGTGAACTCCATAGGCCACGATGGTCCTGGGTGGGATCTGTGGTGTGTCCACTGCTGGGATCACATATGTCCCAGAGAGTCAGGTTGATGCGGGGTTGTGAGTCGAGGAGTCGAAAGAAAGATTTCTTGGACTCTCAAGATCTGGCAGTAGTGCTCTTTTATTTAGAGAATAGTGTGGAATAGCATGGGGACAGGACCCACGGGCAGTCAGAGCTGGTGCCGGCATGCTGCTGCTGGCATGGGGACAGGGCCCACGGGCAGGAGGAGCTGCTGCTGCCAGCATGCTGCTGCTGCTGCTGCAAACATGGGTGGAGAGTAAGGCTAAATTTAAGGCATAGGTACGTGAGCCACCTCTTTACAAGACAAAGGAAAGAACATATAAAAAAGTTAAAATGGTATCAGTGCAGGTGGGGTCTGGCCATTGGGTGGTCCCACAACTTTTAGATAAGAATCAAATCGGATTAAGTAAAGGCCAGAAGCCACCACCCTAAATACTATCTTCAGCTAAAGACAAAGGAGGATGTTGGGGTGGGGGGGGTTAGTTACATGAGGTTGCCAGACAGTAACCAACTTAATTCCTTGCCTTCCCCGAGATAAGGTCATCTCCCTTCTTCCTGGCACAGAGAGGGAGGCATCTTTACAGACGGAGGTTTCCCTTACAAATGTAAATGTCTCCCAACAAAGGGCAAGCAAACTCTGCTCCTCAGAGGCTGCTTCTCATCTGCAGTTTTAAAAGTAACCAGCCTAAAAATCCTCATCAAGGTGATCTTATGGGCAGACTGAGCACTGTAGAGCATCCTGGGAGGAAACTCTGCCGAAGGAAAAGAGCTGTGCGTGGCCAGCCCCAGGGGCCAGAGGGAGGGCTCTTGCCTTTCACTTGGGCCCAGGCCCTGCGGATTTCCACCTTTATCCTAACGAGAGGGAGAGCTGGGGACACACAGGGGAGAGCCTTTGCACTTGGGGCTCTGTGAACGGTGACGGGAAGGTCTGGGTGCACTTCCAGCAGAGAGCTGGCAGGAGTGATGCAGGGGCCCCTCCACGGTGCCTGGGCTGCCTTCTGCTTCTCTTGCAGGGGCCAGGAGGAAGGGCCAGGGCAGCCTGGGGAGGAGTGTCACCCTATCCAAGTGGCTTCTGAACTAAATTAATCATGTCTTTTAATTTTTGTTTTGTGATATTTTGACACCTGGGGCCTTCTGATCCTGGAAGCACCTCCCTCCTGGGGCTGGCCAATTCCTAGAGATAGCAGACAGCTCATCCACAAGGGTAACCAGCCAGTCCAGAGCCCATACCTTTCTCTAACTCTTTATCAGGCTCTCATACTCTGGGCCCTCTCCCCTGCCCTCCAGAAGGCCTGGGTTGGTATGAGCAGGCAGGAGGCCAGCTGGACTGGGGCAGGCTACCTTATAAAACATGCACCGTAGTCAGCAGGGGACATGCCTTGATGCTTCCAGAGTCCCCGTGGCTCGGCACCGTCATCTCTCCTCCTTCTTCGTTAGGTGCCCATCTTTTCCAGAGGTCAACAGTGAGCAAACTGTTCTTCGATGATGGAGAAGGGTTTTGTTTTGCTTTTTGTTATTTTTAAGTCATCTCAGTCTCTGTAAAGGAAAGGTGAAATGAAACGGTGGGAGAGTGTACTTCGTTGGGACCCTCTCTGCTGGTCTTGGTTGTGACAAGGAGCAGAAAACCAGAACCTCCACAGCTGAGGCAAGAATCTTCTCCAGTGTGTCTCTTAGGGATCCACCTCACATCCCTGTCCCCCAGCTGGAGAAGACTTTTACTCTCTATGTTCAGTGGGAAACCACATGTGTTCCTGGAGCAGATTCTTGGCCAACTCCAGAGATGCTGGTGGGCTGCTGTGTCGAATTAGCAGGAGTGACAAGCCCACCCTACACAGCTGTGAGATAGCAGCCCATGGGAACTGAAAGGAAGGGGAAGGAATGCTTGAATCCACAGGCGACAAGGACCAGAGTGGGTGCCAGGTGGGCTGTTCTCAGCTCCAGGTTGGTGGCTGCACTGGAAGACCCCCTCTCTCAGTGTCAGAGGACAGACAAGTTTGCATGGTGCCCCCCACCAGCTTATGGCCTTGGGCACATCATTTATCCTCTCTGGGCTTCAGTCTGCCCACCTGTGAAATGGGGCTGTTGTAGCTGGGTTCCATTTTCAGATCATGACTTGTGCAAAGTTTCTCTTCCTTTTTATCTTTAGATCTAAAGTGAGTCTCTTATAGACAGCTTATAATGGATCATGTTTTAATTTTTATCCATTCTGCCAATATCTGTCTTTTGATTGGAGAATTTAATTCACTACATTTAAAATAATTGCTGATAAGAAAGGGCTTACCTCTATCATTTTGCTATTTATTTTCTGTATGCCTTATAGCTTTTTTTTTGTTCCTTGTTTCCTCCATTACTGCCTTCTTTTGTGTTTAGTTGATTTGTTTTGTAGTCACATGTTTTGATTCCCTTCTCATTTCCTTTTCTGTATATTCTATAGATTTTTTTTATGATTACCATGAGGATTACATATAACCTCCTAAAGTATAACAATATAATTGAATTGATACCAACTGAACTTAAATCACATACAAAAACTACTCCCACATAGCTCTATCCTTTCTTTAAGTTATTATTGTCATAAATGACATCTTTATACATTGTGTGCCCTACAACATAAATTCATAATTATTTTTTATGCATTTGTCTTTAATTCCTGTGGAAAATAAAAAGTTAAAAGCCAAAATTACGATAATATTTGGCTTTTATATTTGGCCAAATGTTTACCTTTACCAGATATCTTTATTTCTTCATGTGGCTGACTTATTGCCTAGTGTCCTTTCATTTCAACCTGAAGGATTCCCCTTAGCATTTGTTATAATGAACTCCTTCAGTTTTTGGTTATCTGGGAATGTCTTAATTTCTTTCTTATTTTTTGAAAGACTTTTTTTTCTGGATATAAAATTCTTCATTCATAAGTTCTTTTCTTTGCAGTACTTTAAACTATCTTCCCATTGCCTTCTAACATCCATGGTTTCTGACAAGAAATCTGCTGATAATCTTATTGAGCATCCCTTATATGTGATCTTGGATTTGCAGACTCATGTCTTGAGCAAATTTGACAAGTTTTCAGCCATTACTTATTCAAATAATCTTTCTGCACCTTTCTCACTTTCCTCTCCTTCTGAGACTCCCATAATGTTTACGATGGCATCCAACATGTTCCTTAAGCTCTGTTCAATTTTCTGAATTCTTTTTTCTTTCTTCTCCTCAGACAAGATAATTTCAATTGTCCCATTTTCAGATTCACTTTTCTTTCTTCTGCCTATTAAAACATGATGTTGACACTTCTAGTAAAATTTTCATTTCAGTTATTGTACTTTTCAGCTCCAGAATTTCGTTTGGTCCTTTTTATAATTTTGATCTCTTTGTTGATGTTCTCATTTTGTTCATACATTGATTTCCATTTGTTTTTGTGCATTTTTCTTTTGGTTATTTGAACATATTTAAGACAGTTTGTTTAAAAGTCTTTGTCTACTAATTTCCAAGTCTGAACTTCCTCAGTGATGGTTTCTGTCAACTTATTTTTTCCTTTGAATGGACCATGTTTTCCTTTTCCTAATATGCCTTGTGATTTTTTTGTGTATGTGAAAAAATGGGCATTTTACTATTATAATGTGGTAACTCTGAAAATCAGAACCTTTCCCTTCCCCAGGGATTTCTTTTTATTTTTTAAACTGTTGAAGGCTGTAGTAGCCCATTTGTTCTGAGACTTTTCTAAATTGTTTTTGCAAGACTATTCCTTGTTATGTGTAACCACTGAACTCTCTGTGACTTTATTTCATGTTGAGCTAATGTTTTAATGGAGATTTCATTGAATGCTAAGAGCTCTCCCAGTATTTTCACATTGGTTCTGTGCCAGAACACTCTTTCAAGATTAGCTAGGTTAGCTGAAGGTCTTCTCAGGAATTTTCTGAGCAAGCATCTTGCTTGGGTGTGTGCTTTCTAAATTCCATTGTATACACAGCTGCTTTTGAATATCCTCATTTCCCATAGAGTTTCACCTCAACTTCTCTTCTGGGTCTTAAATATTCTATAATATGTCTCTATTGGTAATCTCTTGTCCCAGACATCTGTGAGTCTGTACTCACCTTGTAGCTTTTATGAGAAGTGTCACTGCTTTTCCTACCTGTGTTATGAGTTGTGTGACACACATGAGTCAGTCTTTCAGGTATCTCCAAGATAGTTTGGAACAGGCATGCACAATAATTGGCAATGCCTGCTCTTCTCCTTCCAGTTTGAAGGAGGGAACTGGAAACTGGGACGCTGCTGCTTTAAAACCAAGACTGCTGCCACACACAGGGGAGGATGTAGTCAGGCTGAGTAAGAACACCACAAAGTTTTCCTACCAATTTTAAGGTAGCTTTTCCTTGATTGGGAATTTACTCAGTTGCTGTAAACCTTTGACTGTCTTCCAGAACTCCAACAAAATTGGTTCAGACAGTTTCTGATTTTATATATATATATTTCTGTAGGGAAATGAGAGTTTGGAGCTTTCTAATCTGCCATTTGCCTGGCACCCCTCCTCCAACAAAATCTTTAATTACGTGTTAACATTTTTCATATTTATTTCAATTGCAAGCCTATTCAAATCATTGTGGGATGCAGCAGAGGATAAACACATAAACTCTAGTACTGGTTTCCATGTGTCCTGGGATTGTCTGCAAAGACACTCCAGTGTGAGTGCCTAACAGACTTCATACTGATGTCTTCACTGAGAAGTTTAAAGAGGGTGATTAAGTGGGGAGGGGGGTCCAAGAGCGCTTCTGGAGAAAACTTGCTGTGAAGGTATGTCTCTCCTTTTCCTGGGAAACTTGACCCAAAACCATTTTAAATTCTCTACAGCTAGTTTACCAAACTGGTAGAAACTTCTACCTTATTACTATTATTTAACCCATTTGTATGTGTGTGTGTGCACACATGCTATGGAGAGGGCAGAAGGAGAGTATCTAATTCTTTTTCATTTCCTAAAGTTGTAGAGAAGTGCCCACTTCACTGTTCCCCCTAATTTATCCCTCCTTTACCTCCCACCCTAAGAAAGTTGGAGACCTGGCCTCATTATTCCTTCCAAAGAGCTCAAAATTTGGTGAACTCCTTCCCAAACCCTTCACAACCTCCTGTGGAGCAGGTCTTCTCATGACAACTCCTCCTCACCCCTGCTGGCTTTGGAGCTAAAGTGCTCTCTGCTTGGGATTGGACAGTAGACTAGTAGCAGAGCTGGAGAGAGAACAGAGCTTGGTGACTCCCTGTTGCCTCTACTGCCACCTGAGTCTAAGTCAATTAAATTACCACTGTGGCCAAGGATGGTGGCCTGGGCTCTCCTCTTTAACATGTAGTGCAGAGAATTCTGAGACTGTGGTGACAAAGACACTCTCCTCACAGGCACAGAGGAAGAGTCAAGGAAACAGGTTCCACCTTTCCAGTCCTCCCTCTCTTCAGTGCCCCATCTGCTGCCAAGTAAGCAATTTGGGAGCTTTTGAAAATGACCTTTAGACTAAAGAGCTGATGAGAGAAAATGAGACAGGAAAAAGAGGCAAAAGAAGGACAAGACCCTTTCTAACAGTTGGCTCTTTTTCCCCTCAACCTGGCCCTGTAAGACAGTGAGCCCAAGGGATGTTTGACGTCACATTTGGTGTCATGGTCTGAAACCAAGAGATAGATACAGAGAGAGAATGTGAACCATTAAAAAGAGTAAGAGGACATCTGAGGCCTGTGAAGGACAGCTCCCAGTGCCACTTCCCCAGCTGAGGCTGAAGCCTGGCCAAGAGCTGGCAGGACCACCAGGAGAAGGGAAAGAAATCCTCCCAGGACACCTGATCTAGGCTGCAACGCCTGCTGCTCTCTTTTTTTCTCTGATGAGCTGAGTTCTCCTTCCTAGGATTATGGGAAAGAGGAGCAGCTCTAAGCAGCTCCAAGTCTAGAAGATGTGGGTGATGACTCAGATGACCATGGGAGCTGGGAGGAAACTTAGATTTGATCTGGTCCCACTTACTCATTTGACAGATGGGAAAACAGAGGCCCAGAGAGGAGAAGTGATTTAGCCAATCTTACACAGTAAATTCCTGCTGAGACGACAGCCTGGAGTACGGATAACAGGCAAGACGTGTGTGTTCTGTGATTAGCACATCTATCCACCCCACTACCTGTGCATCTTCCCACCTGCTAGCTCGAGTCAAAGAAGTCAGCTATGAGGTAAAAACCCCATGTTCTGCTTTCCTGTAGGGTGAACAAATCAGGAACACATCCCTGGCAGAGAACAGGGCAAAGTCTCCTTGTTTAATCAGTGTGACCTTGTGCACAATCTCAGCTAAAGGATGGAGTTGTTCTGAGCTCCCTTCCTTCAGTAGCTGATGTTCCCTTTGAAAAGAAAGAAACCAAAAGAAACACAGATGCAGCCCATGTTCATATGCCAGTGCATAAATCACCAAACAATTTGTACACTGGGCTGCTTTGGCCATTTACATAAGGTTTTTTCCCTCAGAATCTGTACATGGATAAGTATGTTTGCAAATTTTAACTCCTTTGTGTGTGATGGAAGCATTTAGAAATTCAGGCTGGGGTGTTCTGCTGCTAAGGACTTATCAAGGCAGGACTCTAGCTAAACTTTAACAACAGGCCAGCAAACAGAAATACCCTATGTGAATTTCCTGTTTATTCTTTATCTTAGGCATTGTTGGTGCTTCCATCTTTACTCTGCAGCACCCCTCTCTTTCTTTCACACACATTTAATTCTGGAACTAGTAGAAACTGATTAAAAAAATATGACCCAGAGAACAGGGCCAGCTATGTGGGCATGAGACTGATGGGGCCCTGTGTCTAGTTGAATGCTCTGCTGTCAAGGTCTTGAAATTCTTAATAATTTTTGGACAGGGGGCTCCATAATTTCATTTACCACATTTTCAAATTATGTAGCTGGTCTTGTTAGGATATATGACTTACAATCTTGGCTCAAACTTGTGTGACTTTAGCCAAATTTTATGCTCTTTGGGCCTATATTTCCTCATCTGTTCTCTCCACAAAGGCAGTGGCTGCATATTTATTTATTGCTAAATGCCCAGGCCCTAGCATGGTGCCTGACACATGTAGGTGCTCAATAAATACTTGTGGAATGAATGAATTAATGTTAAATCAAATCTGTTGCTGAAGATTTGAGAAAGAATGCTGAATTATAGAAATGCATTTCTTAGGCGTTATAAAGACAAACATATTCAACAGTTATTATGAAATCAGGATGACAACAACAACACCTATCATCTCTTTCTCTGACAGCTACACTGGTAGTTGACTAAATAGTGGAGAAGGACAAAAGAAAATAGCCTTCAGTGAATAAACCTGGGACCCATGCCAGACAGTTCATTGGATCTTAGGAACTCTTCATCTTTACATAAGCATTCATGGAAAAAGGCCTCACAAGCTATAAAGAAAGCTCTGGATATTACATTTCAGGCCAAGGTCTAGTTCAAAAGCAATCTGGGAAAAGTACCATTTGGGAAAGCCATCTGCCTGCAGAATTTTATTCCTCATTGATATTTTGGTCTCACTCAAGACACAAGCAGAACCAAAGGCTGAGCCTGGAAAGCAAAAAGATTTCTTGTAAGGATGCCTCTAGGCAAAGTGTGGGTCTGAACCAGATAATAACTAAGCATCAGCTCCAGCAAATCTGGGAGGCATTTGGTCAATGGCTGTGTTGGACTCTGCCTCAAGACCTCTTGATTATCTTTCCTATCTCCTTCGCCATCCCTGGGCGCATCTCGGAAACCGTGTTTTGGGCTGGCTTTACCACTTTATCACTGAGCTGCTGGGGATCTGGGCACAGTTGTGCCTGAGATGAGCTTGGAGATCTCATTTAGTGCTCAGGTTAGAGGATGAGGTCATGACCATAGTAGCTTCTGATTATTGGACCCTGCCATGTGTCAGGTAATGTGCTAGGTGCTTCATGTGTGGTTAATCCTCAGGACTCAGAAGAGTAGCTAGTACTTTACCCATTTTAAAGATGAGAAAAATGAGGTCTAGAACAGTGAAGTACTGATTCACTGATTTCATGCATTTGTTAGTGGTAAAATCAGGACTTGAACCCAAACCCCTCGGCACTGAAGCTCAAGCTCATGTTCTTTCTCATCCACTACCTGCCTCTTGATTCCAGGCTTGGCCATGACTTGGCATTGAGACAGGTGAGTAGGATGTAGGCAGCAGCTGTAAAAGTGCTCGCCGTGAGAGAGCACACCTGCAGTAAGCAGTGTCCCTCAGATGCAGCCCGAAATGGGACACAGAACAGACGGGCACTGGGCATGAGACTGGAGAGTCACTGAGCTTTGGCATCATTTGTTATCCAGTACCATTACAGCAACAGCTGATCTACACGAGCCGAGTTTCCCTCCCTGGGAAAAGACAGCAAAGACGATATATTCATTAATTCAATAAATATTTAATGATTACTCACTCTGTGAGAAGCACTGGGCTTGGTTTTGGGGAAGGCAGTAATTAATGGGTAAGACACCACAGGTTTCCTCAGTTTTGTTTGCTGACTCAATCTTCTCTACCCAACTTAAATGTTAACACGAAGGCCCCATTCTAGACCCTCTGGTTTCTCTATCTGCTTTCCCTAAGTAACCGTGTCTCTGTGCACAGCTTTAGTTCCACCCACGTCTGCAGTTCTCTCTTCCATTCTGAGCTCTAGATTGGCATAGTTAACCAATTTCAATTGGCTACTTCACTTTGCCACTCGCAATCTATTTCCAAAACTAAACTTATGCTCCTTCTTCTCAAATCTGGGCCTTCTTTTGGTAACCGTAGAGGAAGTCCTGCCCCTATTCCGTGCTGTTAGAGCAACTCATACTTCTCCTTGGTAGGGTTTATCAAAGTTGTTGGTAATTAATCTGTTAGGTAGTTGCTTGTCTCCCTCATGGGAATATGGACTCCTGGAGGGCATCCATAGACCTGCAGGTGACTATATACATGCACCTACAGAATAAGGGCCTAACTTTCTCAAAGCTCTCAAAGCTTTCTGAGGTCTGCTCTCAGCTTACCACCTAAGCCTCATTGCTCTGCTCAGGCAGCTAATACCCTTCACCCAGAAAGTGAAAGACGTGTACGCATAGGAAGAACATGACCGGTTGCCCTGAAAATGTGTGATGACACTGGAGTCCCAGGGCCTCACCTGCTGGCTCTGAGGAGCTGCCCTGTCTTCATCTTCAGGGTGGCCTCTTTACCATGCTATCTCCCCACTTTCCCCAACCCTTTTTCCTCTAGTATGTCCTCCCCACTTTCCGAACTATCTCTGTACAGCAAAGAAAGAGAAAAAGGAAACAGAGCAATGGGAGTGAAATTGAACCCCGGGAAGCTGAAGCTGCAGAGGAAAGGTGGGCTGTGTGCTCCAACCCACTCGTGTCAGAGTTCACATCAACCCCGGAGGCTGGTTTTTTATCTTTCTTCTCTAAATTTTAATGTACTACAGACTCAAACTTCCTTATCCATTTCTGGAAATCCCCCCATTTTATTTCTTTCCCAAAGGACCCATTTAAATCTTGGCTTTGTTATTAGTGATGTTTGGATTTGAACAGCTCTAAGATAAAGTGAAATGGTTCAAGTTAACATTTTCTTTTGTTTCAAGATTTCATGCTTATTTTTTTCCTGTTAAGACCTCAGTCCAAAGCCCACATTTCAGATAGCACATCCGAGCTGTGAGCTCAGACCAGTGAGCACACTGTTTGTCTTGGCTCAGGCCGCCCGGCCCCACAGACACTCAGGGTGGGCTGCCTGATTAGAGCGACAGTGACAGCCCAGTCCCGAGCCCTTGTAAAAGATGAGGCCAACCAGCTTCCAGTGGAGCTCGGGCACCTCCCCTGGGACCTCAGTAACACCTTGCTGATCCCCTGTTGGCCCTACTTTGCACCTCTGTGGTCTTTCACGTTGGCCTATGCTCCTTTGCTCAACTAGGACAGTGGTGGCAGCTGGTTATAGATGTTCTGTGCAGATTGAGAGGCAGATTGGGAAGTGGATGCACCCCTGAGAATCGTTACCACTGCATCCAGGGTCCGGCTCCAGGCCTTTGCTCACTGCCCAGTTGGAGAGCCCATTTCTCATCTGCCAAATTCAATCCCCCAGATGTAGTCAAACACTCAGAGACGATCCCTGACCCATGAACCTGACTAATGACTAATGACCCATGAACCTGAACCTGACTAATGGCTGCCTCCATCCCTGTCTGTTGGATTCTTCCTTCCTACTCTAGCCTGAGTCTTCCCTGAGATCCATACCCCTATCTAGAACTCTCCTGCTGTTACTAAGGAGCCCCAGTGCCCCAGGAGGCCCCTCCTTGCCTTTTTGCATCAAAATCTCCCCAATCTCACAGGAGCAGGGACCCAATCTCTTCTCTAGCCCATCTTCTCAGAGGGCCGGGCTCCACTGACTCGGGACCTTAACGGGACTCAAGGCTCAGGGAACTTGGTGCCCAAGTTTCTGGGGCTGTAGGGCTCAGGGCTTTGAGCAGCTCCCAGGTCCTGAGGGCAGGTGGGGATGACTGTGTTTGGGCTGGGGCTATAACACCATTTAGGCTGCATTTTGGATTTTATGGGCTGGCGTGGAACCTAACTATCACTAATGACGCCTTTTCTGTAAGAAAATGTACTGTGTGCTCCACTCACCTCATCCATACTCAGAGCGCAGGGATATGTGGGAAGCAGTGTCAGAGCCATTAAGGCTTGGATTTGGTTCAGGCCAAGTTCAAACCCAACCATTATCACTAACTAGGTGCACGGCCTTGCGTGGTTGCGTAGCTGGACCTCAGTCCGCTCTTCTGTAAAATGAAGACAACAGCCAAATGATTGGATCATCATGAGGACTGAAGAAAATGTATGCAAAATCCATTGCATGAGGCCTTCCACATAGCCCCAATAAATCCTAACCACCCTCTTGATACCTTGTTTCTAGGTAAGAGATCACTTGGCTGTTTGCAAAGATCTTCCACAGAACTTTCTGGAAGAACATGGTACTAAAATCTGAGGGTGGAGTTCTGGCTTCTGTCACAGCACAGTGTGGCTACTTCACCCACAACTGCTCCCGGCTGCCTGTTTCTGATGTGCACAACAAGTGACTTGCCTAGAATCACTGGTTTTCAAGGGAGCCCTGACCACACAGAGATGCTCAGGGAGGAGGAAGGGAGGGAGCTCTGCGCTCTCCTCTCAGCCCCTGCAGAAGAATCAATCTTTATCAGGGTCCCCACAAGCTTTCATTTGAAAGAAAGGTTTGTACTTACAAGGAAAACAAAAACCTTAGGACGAGGAGACAACTAAGACAGCTCCCCTCTAACATTCTGAACTGAGGCACTACAGCCTAGCATACGACAAGCTGGCATCTCGCTCTGCTCCAAGTTGTCCCTTATGCAAAGGCTGACTCACTCACAGGAGTGAAATGAATTCTTCTAAAGGAGAATATGCCAGGATCTAGCTTATAACCAAGTTAGGCTGAACAACACTGATTGTAAAAAGGGCACGTTGACTTGTTGCAAAGTCCCATATGGTTGATTATTTCTAATAAAATGAGTTCACATTGAATTGCCAATCTGTGTGTGTCTACACTGTCCCAGAAAAGACAGCCGAAATTGATTGAAGACTGCAAGTCTTCGGAAACTGCACCATGGATACCGTAATTGAGCTCAGCTGTCACTAACTTTGAGCCAGATGCAGGCAGCAGAAATGTGCATGTCAGTAGGGTGTGCTTCTAGGCTGGCTCTTTCCAGGTAATGGGGTTAGGCTGGGTGTGGGGTCAGCCTGGGCTGCTCACCAGGGGCAGCCAGATGGTCTGTGACAGCTGCTCACACATTTCTAAGTCCTCACCTCGTTCTTGTTATTCCTTTCCCCGCCCTTCTCTCGTCAAAAGAGACATTACTCATTGGGGAAGGCAAGCGAGGAGGCTGGTGAGGCGGGGGCTGCAGGGGTAAATCTCCTAGAAGTAACATGCTTTGTGACTTGCAACGTGATGGCTCTGCTTCCCACCTTTCTTCTGAGTCAAGCCAGCCTCTGTCTCATTCACTCTGAGGCCTGGGGAGAGTCTGGAGCCGCTGCCCAGGACAGCAGCCACAAGCCACAGGTGGCCACTGAGCACTTTAAATGTTGCGATTCCAAGCTGAGGTGTGCTACAGTGTAAAACACACACTGGGTTTCAAAGATATAGTACCAAAAACCCCAAATTTAAAAATATTACTAATAATTTTTTTACTGGTTATATGATGAAATGATAATGTTTTTGATACACTGAGTTAAAAGAAACATATTGCTAAAATTAATTTTGCCAGTTTCATTTTACTTTAGTGTGGCTACTAGAAAATGTAAGATGATGTGCGGCTCACATTAAAATTCTATTGGACAGTGCTGGTCTAGAAAGAATCAGATGGGTAAAGAGGCCCAAATGGACCATTTCAGCTGATTTGGCAAATGTTCACCAAGTGCCTTCCGATGGCCTGGTGCTGTATTAGGCCAGGCGGTGGGGGGGGGGGGGGGGGGCGGGTCACTCAGCTCGTCTCACCCCACAGATGACTACCCTGACCCACTGGAGAATATGGCAGGTGAGGCTGCACGCTCTGAGGGGCAGAGGAGGGAAATGCCCCATTGGAAGAACTTGGGGAGCAGTGCCCATGCATACCCTGAGTTATACACTGACATTTTCCTTAAGAATATCCACCCTGGGAGTGTACCCAAGAAATGTCACGGTGGAGTGCCCATGGGTGCCCACAGTGGTCATGAGCTTTTCACAGAAGCACATGGGCCAAGACAGTGCGGGTCAGCTCTGATCATAAGCCCTGAGAGCACCTTGACCACTGTTCTCCTCCACTGGACACCTTCATGACTCCTGTGTGGTGACTGTCAGGCCCAGACAGCTCCAAGAGAGCGAGGGGCTGTCTGTCCTCCTCTGGGTCCTCTCCTCTGTGGGGAGAGCCAGCATGTAGTGGAAACCCCAAAATCATTTGCTGACTGGTTGGGTCATCTGATAGAGGAGCGGAAGGAAGGAAGGAGGGGAGTGAGAAGGGAGGGAGGAGGGAAAGAAGCAGTTCCACAGGAAAGCCATGCCTCACCTTGGGGCAGATGGAGCTGGGGCAAGGTGAGAGTGACCAGTCCTGGCATTGGTTGCCCTCAGCAGGTGAGGGGGCATGGTGGGTGAGTCCTCTTCCCTCCCTTCGCGCCTCCCTTTCCTCCCTCCTTCCTCCTTTCCCTCATTCCTCCCTCCCTCCCTCCCTTCCTTCCTTCCCTCTCTTTGATGCCTGGGACTAAGCACAGGAAGAGAGCAGAGCTCCTAGAAAACAAAAGCTGAAGATAAACCTGAAGAAGCTTCCTTTGTCTTCTCTTAATCCGCTTCAGGCTCCCTCCTCCAGCTCAGTCCTAATTGAGTTAGTCCTTGAGTGAAAGGAGGTTTACAGATGTTAAACTGTTATTTAATCACAAGTGGCAGGTGGGATGTGGGGCAAAGGGCAGGGGATGAAGGGTGTGTGGGCACACTAAGCTAAACGAGGCCGTGGCTGCCCTTCCATTAGTGTTTCAGCCAATGTTTTTCAAACTGCTGACCATAAACCATTAGGGGACTGGGAAATCAGTTTAGTGGATTTCAGCCAGGATGTTTTAAATGTGGGGGTGGGGTAGGGTGGAAAGAATAGGAGTGAAAAAGAACAGCTACTGAGCTATTGAACTGTGAGTCTCCAGCAGAAAAGGTTGACAGTTGCTCTCTGATGTATCAGATGCTTCCTGAAGTGGAGTCCTGGGTGTGTCTAGATCCAGAGACATGATAACTTAGAGAGAGTAGAGTATCCAGCAGGCGAGCCAAGCTCCCCAAGAGGGCCAGGATTTGATGTTGGAGGGGGCAGGCCAGAGGACTGGGGAACGGGAATTACGGGCTGTGTGATAGAAAAGGCGGTGGCTGGGGGCGGAGGAGCAGGTGGCCTGAGTGTCTCACCCAAGTCTGGGCACAGTGGCCAGGGCCCAGTGGGCGCTTGGCTCCCCGGTCTGAACCGGAGGGACTCTGCCTCAGCATGTACTCCTGTGTGATGGAGGGAGGAGGATGGCAATGGACCGACGGTTCTGGGGTAATTTCAGACCCCACTAGAGTAGAGCCTCTGTGGACGGCTTTCCCTCAGCCCAGACAAGCTTTCAGATGACGTTTCTATTTCAGCTTTTAAAGACCCCATCTTATTCATTGGCCTTTTATCTTTTATGTGTCACATTAGTCAAAGAGCTTGTTACTCAAATAAAGAACATTTGGGATTCATATCAACCTATTTCTTTCTAAAATAATTTTTTCCACTGATTTTTTTTCTTTGGGTTCCCTTTGTATATTATCCCCATTAAACTCAAGTAGATCAGAAAGTGAGGCACATTTGGAAAAAACAAACAGAAAGATGACATAAATCCTGGTTGAAACATAGCCCTGTGGAAGGGAGCGGCTCTGCGTCCCGGAGAACAAAGAGGAGGCGAGTGAGGCCGAGTGTGTGAGCCTGGCTGCGCCTCCCAGCCTCCGCTGCCTCTACGGTTGCAAGGGATCGTCTGGGACCTACGTGACTCCTTCACACCCGTGCAGAACCCTCAGAACCTCACGGAGAAGAGAGCTTTATCTCCAAGGCGAACTTTGAAGTCTAAAAATAAAAGCAGGCACGCGTTTCCCAGAGCCAGCGTTGAGATTGTGCAGGACAGGCTATTTCTGTACGAATAAACAAGCGGCCAACAGGCGAACGAGCTAATTGCCGTTTAGATGGTCGTAACCTCCTCCTCTGAGGCTGGCCCAGGTGAAGGGTCATTTACTTGGGGCTGACATACTCACATCAAAGGAGAAATTTTAAAAATCATTTTCTTATGGAGAAAGGAAAACACTCCATTATTTTCAGATGGAGGGGAGATGGAAACCCTCATTGTTCTCTGTGCTGCTCTAGTTTGATTGATTGATTGATTGATTTTTTGAGGAAGATCAGCCCTGAGCTAACTACTGCCAATCCTCCTCTTTTTGCTGAGGAAGACTGGCCCTGAGCTAACATCTGTGCCCGTCTTTCTCTACTTTATATGTGGGACGCCTACCACAGCATGGCCTGCCAACCGGTGCCATGTCTGCACCTGGGATCCGAACCGGCGAACCCCAGGCCGCCAAAGCGGAACGTGCGAGCTTAATTGCTGCGCCACCGGGCTGGCCCCTGTGCTGCTCTAGTTTTAGAAAACAACAAAGAAACAGCCAATTGTTGAGAAATTACTTGCCTATCATTGCTCACAAAGGCAAGAAATTATTCATATAAAAAAGCCTTCGCTATTTCTTTCTCCAAAGTCACAGGGGCCGCCATAGAAGGCAGCGGGAGAAGAGCAGTGAGCCATCCAGCCTGGGGCCCCTGGGGTCATTGCCACTCCCTTCCCTGAAGGCGAGGTTGGACAGTTGCAGGTTTTCTTCTTGCCTGAGCCTTAGTGTATCCAGTAGAAGGAAGGGCATCTGAGACGGGTGGTTCTCGGCCCTGTGGTGTTCTCTTCGCCCGGCCCCGTGCATGTTACCCACGTGTAGACACAGCTGGTTGTTCGTAGCCCTAGAGTCTGTGACCAGCAACCTTTCCTGGCCTTTCCCTCACATGGCATGAAGGAGGCAAAGGCCCAGGGAAGCTCAACCTTTGTCTGGGTTGGGTCAGAAAGAAAGGCAGAGGGGGCTGGGAGAGCTGAACAGGTACATAGCGGGGAGATGACCTGCGAGGATGCTGCCTCCTTCCTCATTTCCGCGCGCTGTAAGAGGTGCATAACCATAGGGTCTCCTTGCTATGAGCACCAGGAGCACCGAGCTGCACCTTCCGAGCTCCATGGGTCTTTCAAGCCTCTCAGAGGGGCAGCTTTTCCTCTAGGCCTGGCAAGATGTCCTCGAGGGACTGTGCTGCTGCCCTCTCTGGCAGTCCCGGGTCTGGGGAGGGGGCTTGGTAGGGCCCAGTGTCCTGTGGCCATCGCTCCCAGCAGAACTCTGCTGCTTTGCCATTGCTGAGAGGTGCTCCTCCACCAGGACGCACCTTGAAGAGCCAGTGAGAGGAGCTCAGAGCAGAAGCGCAGAGTGGGTCCTGGGGGCAGGACTGGGGCAGCAGACCTCAGGCCGGGCTGAGCCTGAGGGCACGGTGCCCCAGTTTAGGAAGTAAGAAGAGGAACAGAGAGGCCTGCACCCTAAATGTGGGTCTCAGGCAGGTGAGGGGGTGTGTACCCCAAGAGGGCAAGAAGGTGGGCTCCAGGCTCGTGAAGCATGTTGCTAGGAAGGGGCAGGGAACAGAGAGACAACAGAAGGAGCTGGAGGACTCCAGTCTCTGGTCCTGGGGACCTGCATGTTGCTGTTGCTGGGGATCATCAGAGCTGCCTGGAGAGCCACTCAGCCTGAACTCGGGGCAGGCGGAAAGGATCATAGAGAAAGCACTTCTCCATGAGGATCAGGGATTAGAGAGAAGGGTTGTGGGCAGGGGGTGAGCTGGACAGCATCAGGAGGGGATCAGCCTCATTGTGCAGGCAGAACAGGGCCTGGTCAAGGACCGAGGTCCTAGTCAGAGAACTTGGAGATCCGGGTTGAGCTGCCCCAGCAGAGGCTGAGGCTTCCAGCATTGCAGTGTGGTGTCCTGTGCTCCATGCACTGAAGGTCCTTGTGTTCCAGAGACTTCTGATGGCATCACCTATGCCAGCTAGTCCAATTCTCACAGCAACCGGAAAGGCAGCGACAAATTCTGTTTTCATCTTACAGGTGAGGAATGGAGCCCCAGAGAGGCTGGATAACTTGCGCTGGGACACACAGCTAGAGGAGCAGGCTTTCCAGGGCCTGTGCTCCCTAATCACTTCCCTGAGTCTGCAGTGACCAGACCTTGGAGATATGATGATGGACTTCACCATGCTTGAGTTGCTATGGGCCCAAAGTGACCCAAAAGGTGAATAGGTTATTCCAATGATGCAGTCCCTTGATGGGAATGTCATTAGATTGGTTGCTTTATTTATGCATTTTTGGGATTTTTTTAACCTCTGAATAAGTCTTTGATCCTAAATTTCTTACCATGCTCATCTAAAGGGGTCCACAGGGCTGGGAACTAGGGGAGCGCTATGCAATTTGCTGTTTCTTTAAGGAATGAAGCATCTGCCTCCATTCTGTGTCTGGTTGTTCTCCTGGATCCTGGCATACTTACAAGCCATGCCGCGGGCTCAGGCCCACATCATGGGAACTGTCCTGCATGGGGCCATACATGGTGTCACAAGGCTGTGAGTGGAGCTGTGGGCCTAGCATGCACACTCCATCCCTTAGAGAAACAGACATTGGTAATTCTGTGTCATTGTCATGCTCCAGGAGGACCTGGCTGCCTGGATGCAGAGTCAGCATGCCAGAGTGGCCCAGGCTGACTGTGCTTCTCTGTCTGTGGCCATCTTAGTGCTCCGAGGTTGTCAGCTCCCCTCCTCTGCTAAAGGCCCGTGGGCTGCCCCGCTGTCTCCATGTGAGGGAGGCTGTGGCTACTGGAGTGTTCCTCAGAGTTGATGACTGGGACACAGACTCAGAACAGCCTGTGATTTCACCAAAGGCTGCAGGAGACCCTTCCCTCTGCTCCGGGCCCACCACTACCCTGTGATTCTCCCCACCTCACAGATGAGGAATCTGAGGTTCCCTGAGGGTCAAGGATTGGTCACGGTCCAGTAGCTTGGAAGTGGCAGATCCCAAACTCAGAGCTGAGCGTTTTAGTGCTAAAGTCTGTGCTGCGCTGTTGTGTCCAGCACCTCTTTATGTCATGGATAATGTGATGGTGGGGGAACAGACCATCAGTGTACAAATCCTGCTCCAGTGATATTGGAGTGTGACAGAGTGTGGTCTTTCTTTCATGACCAGAGTGACGTGCCCCTCTGCAGGAAGCTCCTGGCCTCTCCCTGGACTAACCCACCATGTTTACTGGGAATCCTCCTGCCCGGCATTTCCTTCGCCCAAAGAGGGGCTTTGTAGGGGTGCGGCTGCTTGGGTAAGGCAGTGAGTCAGGGTAGACCAGGCGCCTCCCCTGATCTGCAGAGAATAGCACACTGTGCACTCTGCCTGCGCCCCCGCCTTCGGGGGCCCAGGCACTTCCGCAGTGCAGACAGTTTCTGTGTTGCTTGTTTGCAAGGAAAGGCCTCCTATTTCTGCAGAGGCTGAGTGAGTGACGACAGGTGTTCTTGTTCCCATTGTTGGTGTCTCTGCCTGGAGAGCCGGGAAGAAAATAATGATTAACTTTGCTCCAGCTTTCTTTTCTCTGGCTGCTTTGGCGAAGACAGCCTAAATTTCTTTTTTGTTCTGCTTGAGGAAATCATATCAAGAGGGAAGATTTCATCAGGAAGAATGAATCAAGTCCTGCTTTGAGGGGATCCCAGCCTCCCGGCGGCCCCCGTCCACCTCCTCCCAGAGCACCCGTCAGCTGGCTCCTGGCTCCTCCTGGCACCGGGTCCCGGGCAGCAGCTACAACACAGGCTTTGTTTGGGGAGCCCTGTGGAGGCAATTGGCCACAAAGAGTTCCTCCACTGACCAGGCCTGTCTTTGACATCTGGCATCTCTCCCAGGACCCCACTTTCCCCTACTCAAACAGGATTTTGAATTAATGAAATTATAGTCCTTTGAACTGACGACAGTTCTCCTCTCTCAAGCTCAAATTACGTTTCCCACTCCGTGTGCCTAGACGGTTCCAATGCTTTTATCAAGAGTCCTCTCCCAAATCCCCAGCAGATCATCCACACTGGTGTTTTCCTAGATGAACGTGACTCCGATAGGACCTGCTGCCCAGGGGACAGTGTGACCCGTCAGCATTGACTGAGAGTCTCTACCCTGCGCCATGCACTGCACTGGGCAGTTTATATTCCTTTCTGTAACATTCACATCAACCCAGAAGGTAAATAATAAGATCTCCACTTTTCTGCTGAGGACATCAAAGTTTTAGGCAAAGTTACTCAGGTAGAATGTGGCAGAGGCTAGATGAGAATCCGTATCCCTCTGGTGCTGAAGGCTGTGAGGCCCCACTTTGTCTCTCCAAGGGACGGCTGTCGAAGACTGTGCACTGACAGCCACACATGGACAGTTCCTGAGGTGTCACCCTGACGTGTGGGATAGGCCTAAAGTAAGTCAAATTGATATGAATTCCTTGCTTGTCACCTGGCATAATGCTAGCTTTGTGTCAAGGTAGTCATATGAATGAAGCTGGCCTCCTGTTGCCTTGATATGCAGTGCTTTTTCTTCCTAAAACTGTTCTGTTCCGTAAGCTAAAATATGTCATACAATCGACTCCATCCTGACCAAGATATTGTGATTGTCACAGTGGCCAGCATCAGAAATAGACAAAATTTAAATCTTTCAAGATCCTTCCCATTCCCCTCCCCCCTCTGGGACTTCCCCTTTAGAAAGTCGGAAGTAAAATTCCTACCCTGTGCCCTACCTCGATGCGAGGTCCTAAGTTAGCTGGATTATTTTCCATTCAAGGGTCTTGAAAGTCAAGGCCAGTACTGATGCAAAATATACCCACAAAAAGAAAATCAACCCCAAAAGCGATCTAGATACTCTGGATCTATTTATCACTTTGAAAAAATCCAAAGGTCAGGGGCTGACCCTGTGGCCGAGTGGTTAAGCTTGTGCTCCACTTCAGGGGCCCGGGGTTTTGCCGGTTTGGATCCTGGGCGAGGACATGGCACCTCCCATCAGGCCACACTGAGGCGGCATCCCACATGCCACAACTAGAAGGACCCACAACTAAGAATATACAACTATGTCCTGGGGAGATTTGGGGAGAAAAAACAGAAAAAAAAGACTCGAAACAGTTGTTAGCTCAAGTGCCAGTCTTTAAAAAAAAAAAATCCAAAGGTCAGAGGAACATGTTAAATGACACCATGAGAATCAGCAGCAAATCCAGACTGTGGGAAACTCTAGAGGACAAATGACCTAGTTTCTTCTCCAACGATGGCAATCTGCAAAGAAAATGAGAGGAAAGACAGGAGGATGAGATGCACAGATGAAAATCAACTAATCTCAATGTACAGATCTTTTTTTAAATCCCAAGTCAAACAAATGAAGTATAGAAAAATGCTAAGATGACTGGGGGAATGTAAACCCTGGCTTGATATATGATGACAGTAACGGTTTACGTTAATTTTTTAAAGATGTGATGATAATGTTATTAAATTTATAATATATATAGTATATTTATATTATATATTATTATATATAATATAATAATATAAAATGGTATTAATGTTATAAAAACAGATAGACTATTTTTAAATATATAATACACACATGCAATGATATGATATCGAGTATTTGCTTCAAAATGATGTGGGTGTAGGCAGCCCTTGCTGGATATACAGATGAAACATGATTTACCATATATTGATAATTGTTGAAGCCAAGTAGTGGATATATTGGGTTATTGAACACTATCTGTAATTTGGTATATGTTAATAATAACAAGTTAAAAAACAAAAGAAAACGAGGGCAGAACTTCGGCTCGAGGGCTTGCTGAGGTCGAGCTTGCCCAGGCATTGCCCCACCAGGAGCTTTCGTGCATGGAGCAGCCAGGCTGAAGTGGCTGGGGCTCACTGAGAACTGATCGAAGAGAGAAAGAGCTTGCACATTTTGAGGGCAAAGAAGAGAGTAATGGAAAGGATTTACCAGCCCAATGGCAATCTATGAAAGGCATTTGCACAAATTGAGCATCAGTACTTATTAGCTACAATTCATGTATTTTCAGAACTAAGACTACCGTAATGTTCAGAAACCTTCTTCCAAAGGAATTGAGGCAAAATAATTAGAGGCTGATGCAGAAACACAAGGATAAAAAAGGTGTGAAAATGCAGGAGAGAGAGAATGAACCATGGGTAGGAAGCGCACTCTGAACGTGCCTAGACTCCAGTCGCTGGCTCTGCACTGCCCCCGACCCAACCCACAAGCTGCTGTGGGTTCAGTACTCGGTCCAGGGCTGCCTGCTTCCTGCCTGGCGAGCCCAGCTGGCAAGGCCAGCTCTTTGTGAAACAGGCTCATGAACTGAGATTGCCCGAGAGTCTCAGCAAAGTGCTGCCACCTGGCAAGACCAGATATCCAGGAAAACCAGAAAAGCAGGCAGAGACTGAGAGCACTGCACTGTCAAAGTCGGGGGGGGGGGGGGTCAGTTCTGGGAGTGTCTGCATAGTGGGGATGAAGTGTCTGGGCGGCCCGTGTGCTCTTTCCTTTTGCTGCCTCCGGCTCTTACCCCTGAAGCTGCCTCTCCAGTCCTTGGACTTCCCCAGACCGTGGGGCAGGGTGGAGCTGGGAGAGGGGTTCTCATCAGTTCATCCAGTTAGGCTGGTGACAGCTCCAGACAAGGGCTAATGACTGGACTGTCCTGGGTCACGCCGGGCTGGCGTCAAGCACTTAGGACCCAGGTTTGCGTCCCAGCTCGTTTGTTATGGGCTTGAGCCCTGGGGCAAATCATTCATTTTCCTCATCTGTAAAATTGGGGAAATAGTGCCTATGGCAAAGTTTTATGTTTGTGTGAGTAGAGATTAAATGAGATACCGTGTGTAAAGCACGCAGCAAGTAGTGGCTGTGGGCATCACTAGAGAAGTTTGCTTACAGGAAACTTAGGGCCTCTGTGAGGATTTCCACTTTTCCTGGAACCTCCTCATGTTGCCGTAGTAACTGAGATGACTGCTGATGTTTCCAGGCAGGGGTTCGGGAGACGAACGAGCAGGAGGCGGTGGAGTGCGGGGAGAGAACGTGGGCTCCAGGGCCTGGTGGGGATGAAGGAGAAAGCCCTGCTCCTCCTCTTGCCACTCTGTAGCTCTTGGATAAGATTCCTGAACTTCAGAATTTCCTCTTGCTCAAAAACAGTTCTTATTTTCCTCTGTACTTGCTTAACAACCATCAACAAAAAAGTTTCTTCCGTAATCCAACCCTTCATCCCCACCAATATCAGAAAGAAAGACAGAAATACCCACTTGGGAGAGTGGATGTAAAGTTGAATAATACATGTGAAAGTTCTTGGAAAGTATCAGTGTATTACAAATTTCTTTCAAAGAAAGCAAATGGAGAGAAACAAATAAATTAAGGGGACCATTGCTCTCTGCCTTGAAGTGTCAGCATCAACCATAGTAATAGAGGTTTTTGAAAGCAGTAAATAAATAAGTTACATTAACCCACAGAGACCATCTAGCACGGAAAAATCCCCTCCCCGCTGCCTGTCACGCGCAGGAGAGGCTGTGGGCTCCTCTGCCAGTAAAGAGGTTGATAGCCGTCTCCAGCCTCTTTCTGGTGATCATGTGTGGGTTAGAGGTTTGCCCTCATCTGTGGCTTATTCCCACTGCTCCATCAGAGCTCACCAACGGAAACCAGAGCCGGGTGAGATGAGGTGCAGCCACCAGCTGGCGGGCAGAGCTGGAAGCCAGCGTCCTGGAGATTCTCAAGGCACTCTGTACTTGGAAGAGCTCTGAGAAGTGCTGCAGCAAAAAGAAACAGCCTCTTTAACTTTGACTCATTTTCTTCCTTTCCTTGATACAAATTCTGGTGAATTTCTGCCATAGTATACTTTACAGCTGTGCAGTCCCGCGCAGTCAGCAAAGGCCTGTGGCTATTGAGTACCTGACCTCGGGCTGGTCTGAACTGAGATGTGCCGTAAGGGTAACACACTCACCAAGCCATGAACACTTAGTGTAAAATATCTCATTAACGACTTTTACATTGATTAAGTGTCAAAATGATAACATTTTGGCCATATTGGGTTAAATAAAATGTCATTAAAATTAATATTACCTGTTTATTTTATGTGGATACTAGAAAATTTGAAATTACATTGTGGCATTCAAATGAACTCAAACTAACTGCATTAACAAGGCTTAATTACAAAACATAATTTTGCATGGAAAAGCGAGTTATAAAATGACAAATGAAATATGAGATTATTTAAAGTTTAAAACCTTGCAGAATAATAGTATTAATGACTGCATGCATACATTCACAGTATAAAAACCATACATCGGAATGATACTAGGACTTCAGATAATTCATCCTTTTTGTAAACTGACCACCCAGCTCTTTTTACTTCTTATTCCTTTTAATACACCCCTGAAAGAGTGTTCTTCAGAGCTTGGCTTGGAAAATACTGACTTGGAAACTTAATCTCTGCTGGTGGAATTTAAGGGATGGCTTAACGGGCCAGAGAAGGAGTGGTTGTTTTTTGTTTTAGCTGAGGAAGATTCACCCTGAGCTAACATCCATGCCAGTCTTCTTCTATTTTTTAATATGTGGGCCGCCAGCACCAGCACAGCTGCTAACAGAGCAGTGTAGGTCCACGCCTGGGAACCGAACCCAGGCCGCTGAAGCAGAGTGTTCTGAACTTAACCACTAGGCCACCAGGGCTGACCAGAGATTTTTTAAAAATAGATGATCTTTTTGGCTCAAAACTTTTTCTACCTTATGTGTAAAACCAGAAAGAGGCAAAAGTAAAGCAAATTTTCCAGCATGTGCATGAGGAAAGACCTAAAGAGCTTGGCTAGTTTCTCAGCCCCCTCCCCTCCCTTCAGAGGGAGAGCTGGCACTCGGGTAGAGTCATGGAAGCCCCTGCAGGTGCAGTGTGGTGGGCAAGTGTATAGGCTGGTGGGCAAGTTACTTAACCCTTTGGCCTCGATTTTCTCATCTGTATAATGGGGATGATAATGGTCACATCTGAATGGGCTCTTCTGAGGATTAAATGAAGTGATATTAGTAAGTACAGTACTCAGAATAGTCCCTGGAATGTAGGGAGCACTATGTAAGTGTTTGTTCAAAAAAATAAACCAAAGCAGAATCCTGCCATATCAATGCCTAGGCTTTTGTCTTAATCAGTAGCTCAGACTAGTACCCCATCCTTCCACTGCCAAGGTCCTGCTTTTGTCCTTAGATGCCCACAGAATTCTCACAGGTATCTGTAGCTACTGTGGAGAACGTCCAGCACAGACTTGGCCTTCGTGTGGGAAGAAATGGGGTTTTTGGTGTCTGACACAGGATTCTCTTACATCCTCTCTGAGCCGGCCGCTGGAATTGGGTCAGCTCTCTAAATGCCCTTCAGTCTTCCACAGAGCAGGGCGTACTGAGTGTGCGAAGGTTCAGGCTGCCCCGATGGGAGCCGTACGTCTTGAACTTTCCCTTTGCTCTTCCCAAGTGTCCTCTGACGCTTTCTCTCCTTCAGTTAGTGGGTCATCACAGAAACGAGGTGGCCAGCTGATGCATGAGGTCACCGCATGATTGAAACAACAGAGAGCATCTGAACGTGGCTTCAGAGCTTTGTTTGCTCTTTTGGATTTTCTCAAGTTACTGAGCAAGGCACAGAACTCAGAGCAACTGAGAAAATTCTAGCATTTTTTTTCTTTTCCCCCACAAAACATGAGGATTCTAGGTGAAGCGGCTGCTTGTCACTCTCCAGTGCGTCTGGCCTTTTGCTCATGAGTTAACTGCAGTCAGATCTTATTAATTTTTACTTAACTTGAAATGTTGTAATTCATACAGGGCTGGATTGATGTTTCTGACCCTTGACAAACCAGATGTTGGCGAACACCTGTGTGACAGCAAAGAGTCCCAAACTTAGACTCCAAAGTGGGGGGCTCAGCTCTTAGCTACACCAAGAAGTGTCCGCAGTGAGGCCACGGGCTTCTGCTCTTCAGTTTGCTCCATCTGGAAAGTGGGAACAATAGAAGTACATACTTCAAATGCGTAAGGATTCAGCAAAATAGGGAAAGTAAATGACCTTCGTAAACTGCAGAGTTATGCAAATAAAAACAGACATTGTTTACAATAGTGTGTATTAGGAGTACAAACAGGATTGGGAGAAATAAAATGTTTAACATAATGTTTCAAAGCTCTATAAGTATTCTATCTTCTTGTGATGACCAACCCTTTCTTTTTAATTTATTATTACTGGCTTCCTATTGACCTCTGTTTGGAATCACGTCCTTAATAGTAAAACATTATATTTCAGTTACCAGAGCCACATCTTCCACAGAAGTGTCCTGTGCTGGAATATGTACATTAGTACAATTAGGGCAGTCAGCACTGTTCACTTATGAACGGAGAGACGAGCAAGGGCTATGTATTTTGTAGACAGAAATTCAAAATGAAAATGTGGCATTCTTGTTCAACAAAGGTTAGGAGTTTCGAGATGGTGGCAGCAGAGCGTCAAACCGAGGGCAGGCCCTTCTAAGTACAGGGCCCTAGGAGATGGCAGTGAGGCAAGAAGGTCGTAGGCCGAGAGCAGGGAGGTGGGAAGGGGACCCCGTGCTGAGCTCTCCTCAGTAGTTAGCAGGAATAAGCCCAGTTCAGATTCCGACGATACTGAAGAAGTTAGAAATAGATCTATTGATACAACACACATGAATTAGGTGTCTGCTCTTTGCAAAAGCCTGAGCCAGGCCCTCAAGGAGTAGGGGAGGAAAGACAAGCAGTCAGAAAGAGGAAGATGCAATAAAAAAGGTGAAAAATAAGGTCTACGGGAATCCTTCAGAGAGAGCAATGAATTCTGATTTGGAGAACCAAGGAAGGAAGACTTACTGGAGGAGGCGGCCTTTGAGTTCACCCCTGAACCTGGATAAGACTTGAGCAAAGTCCCATCCCTCCCCACGCACGAGTCAAGCAAACCCTTGGAAACCACTGCTTACTTGGACCCGTCTTATCCTGGGTAAGCTCCCAGATGAGAGATCCCTTCCAAGCATCCTCATCTGGAGGTTGAGAATCCACAGCACAGGGCTGAAGCCAACCAGTGGGCTCCTGATCCTAGAACTAGATACTACTGATACTCAACCCCTCTCTTGATGAGAGGTAGAATTCATAAGGCAAAAATGCGTGAGGCCAAGAAAAGCAACAAGGTACTTGTTTTCATCAACGCAGTGACCATTTGTGTTTAGCCACAAGCTCTGACTGCCCCTCAAGGGCCAGTGCTGACCTTCAAGGGCCAGGACTCCCCAAGGTGGGGGTGGAGGGCAAGCCCAGAGGGATGGAGAGGGCCAAGGAGCCTGGGAGGGGCGCAGTCACTTCTGTTCCAGCTCTCACCTGCCTTTTGCCTGCCATTCCTCTCTGGGGGTGTGTAGCCTTTCATCAGACAGAGGCCATAGACCATAACTCACCCCCACTTCCCATAATACAGCCTCAGTCTGAATGGGGACCCGGCTGGCATCTCCAGCTGTCTAACAGCCAGAGCCAGTCTGAGTCTCTGATTTGATGATGTCCCAAAATCCTGGGTCACAGTCTGTCACTGTGTTGAACCAGTCCTGTGCACAACCCGAGTCCAAAAGTGAATTCCCTCTTCAGAGGGGCAAGGGATAGACTGAAGGAATCAAACCTATAAAATGTTGTTGGAGACCAAGAGGAGGAGGAATGATTCTGTGGTGGTCTTAGGGTTAAATCTTACAGTCTGATCTATCTCCTAATACCTGTGTGAGTTTGATCAAGTACTTTAGCTGCTCTAAACCTCAATACACCCATCTGTAAAATGGTCACAAGGACTCTCCCCCACAGGATTAAATAAGGTAACATGGAAACACTTTGTGTTTTCAAATGTTGGCTGTCACAGTCTGGACTGTCCAGAACAGACCATCCCTAGCCTGGCATAGAAGGCTACTTTCTCCCTGGCCCAGCTTCCTCTCAGCCCACCCCTGGCCACTCCCCACTCCTGCTCTCATGGTGCTTGGAGTATCTTTTGGCCACGCTCACTTCTACAACCTATTCCTGTAACTTCCCTCTTCACGCGTGCACATATTCACCCCCCACCACCCTATTTGTCCCTCAAGTGGCAGGCTTCCTTTCAAACCTTATGTTTTCTAAGCATCTCACCGGCCTTACCACTGCCCTGGTTGAGGTCATGTGCCCTTTGTTGATTTGGTCCAGATGTCTTGCTCTCTTCCTGCTGAGCACTGGCTCACACATGTTCGTGGCGCTGAACAGGCTGGTGGCAGGTCCTCAGTCAAACCCCAGGAATTGAGCGGCAGCGCGGCCACCACCTCATCTTGTGCTCTGGGAGCCTCCTGCAGGCAGTCCTCAGCTGGCCCGCTTATCCTGATGGTAGGAAGAAAGCTTAGCAGCAAGTCAAGGGAAATCAGAGACACCTTGTCTGAACCAAAAAGAGCTCGCTTGAGACTGGGACTGCTGAGTTTGTTATTTATTGATTTATTCACTGAGCATGCATGTAATAGATGCCTGCTGTCAGGCCGGACAAGGACACACAGAGGCCTGTTGCAGAAGGAGTGCACAGAGGGTGAGCAAGCAAACAAAGCTCCTGGGAGGACAATGGCCAAGAGGAAGGAGGAAACAGAAAGTGGGCGGAGCCTTGCAGGAGGTGAGGGGGCTGAGGAGCTCACCAGGAAGAGAAGAGGGAAGGCCACCAGGCAAAGGGGCCTGGATGCACTCCTATTTGCTCTTCAGAGTCTAGGCTCCTGGTGGGGGGACCTCAGCTCTTGTGAAGTTTCAGAGGTTCTGCAAACATTTGGTTTCATTTTTTCCTTCTTTTTAAATTATAAAATATTTAAAAACATATTTCAACCAGACAGAAAAGTACAGAGAATAGTAGAGAAAACATTCACGTATCCATCAAACAGATTTTATAAATGTTGATTTCAGAAAATTTTAAAGATTTAAAAGTATAGATACAGATAAATATACACACATATATAGTATGTGTATATATATTTATAAAAATATGTATTTTAATTATGAAAAGTCACACACACCCAGGCGGGCTATATACACAATGCACATGTGCTAACCAGACTGCTGCTGGGCCAACCTCACACTAAAGCCTCTCTTGCCCTCTCTGTGCATTCCTGTAGATCCCCTGTGTGTGAGTCATGCTTAGGAGTCTGTAGCTCTGCATGTGGCCGCTTGTCAAGGTGACCACAGCACTGAACAAGATTGGCCGCAAACAGCAGGAGTCCTTAGAATCTGAGTCCAGATCACTGGGTGAGTCCGGGGCTGTTATTCCCTTTCTGTGCAGGCGTGCTTCACCTTTCTGGGCCTCAGTTTCTTCACTTGTAAAGTGGGTGCTAATCATGGCTTTGTCATGGTGTAGTTGTGAGGGTTGAATGAGCTAACATGCAGAGACCTAGAGCAGTGCCAGGCCTGAGCTGGCAATGTTACTGTTCACTCTTATTGTAAGCACTGTGTCTATTGGCGCGTGATCTTGTCAAGGCATGCATGTGGTTTTTGTGGTTATTGTGAGTTTTGCATGCTTCTGTTTCACTTTCGTTATTTATAAGTGCCTTTTTTTTCAGGCAAATTGGAACAATGACTCAAAAACTAGATTGACTACCTGGTAAAAATGAAAAATTTAAAAAAAGAGCTTTGTGGTGTATACAAAGAGATTGGCTAGGCTGCCTGTAAAGTGATACCATGCAAATCTCCCGATCAATATTCCACCCGGTGCCACCACGCAGACGAGCCTGTGAACCGGGTGGCAAAGGTAAGGCAGCGCCTCCCAGTCCAGAGGGCGACGTCACCTGTATTATCTGGGCCCCGCTTATCCTGCCTAATGCCTTTTTGGGCCCTTAGTAGGCTTATGCTGATCCTTCCAAAGTAAGATACCTTTTGAAAATAAAACAGAGTAAATAGGAAACTAGGTTTTTCATCTATTTCAGTGCAAATTGAGTGTTACTGAAAAATGATAAAAATAAATGAAATGAGAACATAAAATACCCGCATAGGGAGGTACAGTAGAAGTTACCTCTATTACACATAAGAAACAGAAGTTACAAAAGGTGAGAGGAAAACATTTCTTATTTGGGGACACTTGACATAAAGTGTGTAAGATGAGCAGTCTTCGGGAAACGTGATTTGTGCCATCGTCTGGTGACAGAGCCCAGAGATGGATCCAGGAGGCTCTGCCCTGACTCGAAGGCTTAGTTCAAAGGATGAGACCGGGGGGTTTTGTGTTTCTGTGGGGGGAAGAGTGCCCACGTTCTGGGTTTCTTTGTTTTATTTCCTTTGCAAAATATATTGATGCAAGTGAGCAAGATTTGTCTTATGTAAAACCTGACGCATTCACAACTGCCCGAAAGAAAACTTTCCATTCAGGTAGTTTTTAATACACCATCAGGTAAGTTGGAAAAACTGCCGCAGCTTCTGTGTCCCCAGCTCAGCAGCCCCAGGGGCAGGAAATAAATGGCCGCCTTGTGTTTTATGGGCTTTGGGGTGCGTGATTCATTCCCATCTTAAGGATGTGAAGCGGGCTTGCACTTGAGGATCACCAGTGGCCAGTGGCCACCGGGTGGCAGTTTCCTCACCCACCCTTGCACCTCGAAGCTCCGAGTGGGAGGCGTGGATGAGAAAGTCCTGAGGACAGGGGAGCAGCGCCCCTGCAGGGCCAGTCGTCCCCACTCGGGCAGCAGGAAGCACAACGGGGGGGCTAGTGAAGGTTCATAAACATCTTAACCAATTTTATTCCACTTCTATTTTTCATTTTATGAGAGAATGTTATGTGATTTTAAAAAATTTGAATAAGTTCAAAGAAATTCTTCTAAGAATTATAAAATTAAATTATAAGATGTAAGAAAGCATTGTATCTTTGGCAGTGTTTTTCCTTTCTTAGTGGAGCTTAAGATAATGGTGTTAGCTTACATTCCATGCACCTAGGGGTAAAATATGGTAAGTTGCATGAATAAGCACTATGCTTGGACCTTTCAAACCAGGATTGAATAATGTTATAGAAACGGACAATTTTACTAACAATTGTTTGTGATGTTATGTAAGGACTTGCCTTTTTGTGACAAAGCTTGAGATCTGTCTCTGGAGAAGATGTAATAGGGTAGGAGTGTTTAAATGAAACACATATTCACTGTTTGTATTACGTATAATTATAGACATGTATGTCATAATCTACATATGTGTGTGTGTGTATATATATATAAAATATATTTTTTTACTGATGTAGACGCTCTACCCAGCTAAATACTGCCGGATATAACATGATTACCTCAGTTTTTATGTTTTGCTTATAGTTCTAACAAATGGAAGAAATTTAGTTCGGGCCACGAGGGTTACAACATTAAGATGATTCCAACTGAAGAAAAATTTGGCAATGAAAAAAAAGAAAAGTTTAAACTCAATCTGCAAAATTAAATAAATTTGACTGTTTCAAAACTTTGCTTAACTATTTTGCAGAGATGGATAATGGGGTATCTAAGCTTTTGTTTTTTTAAATGACATTGTTTGACATTCAAATGTTTCAAAGATATATTAGGAAAATATTTTTGCAAGAAATAGAAAAACATTCTTTGATTTCCTTCAGATTGTATATTTACTAATTAATGATTTGAAAGAATCATTTAGCGCTTTTTTGGTTAGTGATTCGACTTTGGAAGAAAAATGTCCCACTATTCTCCTGAGCACCTACATCAGGGCTTAGCAAACCGCCGGCTGGATCCCACTCACCTCCAGCTTTTGTGGGCCCGTCAGCTATGAGTGGTTTTTCATTTTAAATGATTGAAAAGAAATAAAAAGAAGAATATTTTGTAACATGAAAATTGTATGAAATGAAAACTTCTGTGCCCATAAATAAAGTTTTACTGGGACAAAGCCAAGCTTATTTGTTTACATGTGGTCTGTGGCTGCTTTTGAGACACAGGGCAGAGTAAAGGAGTTGTAATAGACACGGTATAACCCACAAAGCCTGAAATGTTTACTACTTAGCTCTTTACAGAAAGATTTCACCAACCCCCAATCTGGATGAATTTGATGAAAGAGCATCCACAGTTGCAAAGTGAATTATTTAAAAATTGTTAACATGGGCCCTGTGCCCGAGTGGTTAGGTTCGCGCGCTCCGCTGCAGGCGGCCCAGTGTTTCGTTGGTTCGAATCCTGGGTGCGGACATGGCGCTGCTCATCAGACCACGCTGAGGCGGCGTCCCACATGCCACAACTAGAAGAACCCACAACGGAGAATACACAACTATGTACCGGGGGGCTTTGGGGAGAAAAAGGAAAAAATAAAATCTTTAAAAAAAAAAAAAATTGTTAGCATGCTCAACTACTTATTTGATAGAGCCAGACCTTTCTCAACTCTCTACAACTAAAAATAATATGTAGAAATAAGTCAATTGGTAGGGCTATTATCAGTATTTCAAAATTTTTTATTTATTTACTTTTTAGGAAGATTAGCCCTGAGCTAACATCTGATGCTAATCCTCCTCTTTTTGCTGAGGAAGACTGGCCCTGAGCTAACATCCATGCCCATCTTCGTTCTCTTTATATGTGGGATGCCTACCACAGCATGGCTGGCCAAGCAGTGCCATGTCCGCACTCGGGATCTGAACCGGTGAACCCCAGGCTGCCAAAGTGGAACATTCGCACTTAACCGCTCCACCACTGGGCTGGCCTCTCAAAAATTTTTGTTAAATAAAATATTCCTTGTGATGTCAATTGATTGAATCTCTAATTAACAAATGTTGTAAATTTGATGTAGCATAAATTTATGCCAATAAAACATCAATTTGTGGTTTTATATTTTGGGCTTTGGCATAAGATTTTATTTAAAAATGGAATCCACGGAAGATATTTGCAAACTATATATCCAATAAAGTGTTAATATCCAAAATATATAAAGAACTCATACATCTCAACAATAAAAAAACTAACAACCCAGTTAAAAAATGGGCAAAAGATCTGAATCTACATTTTTCTACAGAAGATATATAGAGGGCAACAGGCACATGAAAAGAAGTTCAACATCACTAGTTATTAGGGAATTGAAAATCAAAATGATGAGATATCGCCTCACTCCTGTCAGAATGGCTATAATTAACAAGATAGGAAAGAACAAGTGTTGGAGAGGATGTGGAGAGAAGGGAACCCTCATACACTGCTGGTGGGAGTGTAAACTGGTGCAGCCACTGTGGAAAACAGTACGGAGATTCCTCAAAAAATTAAGAATAGAACTACCATATGATCCAGCTATTCCACTGCTGGGTATTTGTCCAAAGAACATGAAAACACAATGTTTAGAGATGCATACATCCCTATGTTCATTGCAGCATTATGCACAATAGCCAAGACTTGGAAGCAACCTAGGTGTTCATCAAAGGATGAATGGGTAAAGAAGATGTGGTATATACACATAATGGAATACTACTCAGCCACAGAAAAGATGAAATCTTACCATTTGCAGCATGGATGCACCTTGAGGTATGGACCTCATGGATGCAACATGGATGGACCTTAAGGGTATTATGCTAAACGAAATAAATCAGAAGGAGAAAGTCAAATACTGTATGATCTCACTCATAAATAGAAGACAAAAACAACAACAAAGAATCACATAGAGACAGAGACTGGATTGGTGGTTACCAGAGGAGAAAGGGGGAGGGAGGAGGGCGAAAAGGGTGATTAGGCACATGTGTGTGGTGACGGACTATAATCAGTCTCTGGGTGGAGAACACGATCTAATCTACACAGAAATCAAAATATAATGATGTACATCTGAAATTTACATAACGTTGTAAAGCAAAGTTATCTCAATTTAAAAAGTGGAATCTATCTGTATAAAATGTGATATAAAATATAAAATGTGAAATTCATCGGAACATAAGAAGTAAGAATTAAAGGCAGTGGGGACTTTTAGGCACTGAGTCCCATTCTTCAAGGCCTATTTCACACGCCACCTCCTTCAGGTGGACACTGACCACCAGGGGTCCAAATGTCCTTTCCTCCTCCAGGTAGGGGCGGACGGGGCCTTGCTGCCACCCCTCACTCCTCGACTTCTCAGGCATTCTTAGAAATCTTTCCTCTGTCTGAGGCTTATCTCCAAAGTGAGGTTGTTGGTTCCTGAGGACAGGTGAAATGTTTCCCTTTATTTCTTAACTGAGTTGTGCTCTTAGGAGATTTGGGTTTTATTTGAGTTTTTACACTTTCCCATAGCATGAAGAGCTAATGTTAGTCTTATGGCACTACAATTGACCAGGGATTTACAATTAAGAAGCATTTTTACATATTTATGATCTCAGTTGACTTAGGAAAAGCCGATCATAATTCTACAGATGAGGTCTGTGGCTTGGCCCAAGCTCAGGTAACCAGTGTTCTTACTGGAATCAGGACCTGAGTGTGTGATTCCTAGCTTAGTGTTCACCTCTGGCCTTTCAGCTCAAGGACTGAAGCCTCAGGCAAGGCAGGACAGTAGGGGCTGGTGTAGAAAAACAGGTCATGAGAGGCATCCCTGAGTGGCTGCCTTGTGTGTTGGCTGAGGGACTGAGGCAGTGGTCTGTGTCCCAAGGGACACACTGGGCATCACAGAGCCGGAGACTTTATTGAGCACCTTATGTGTATGCTCTTACTTAGTCCTGAGACAGCCCTATGGAACAGGTTCCAAATCCCCATCTTACACATGTGAGTTCAGTAATGTGCCAAAGGTCATGCCGCGAGGACACTGTAGAGTCCTGATTTAAGCCTAGTTGTCTGATGTAGGGTCTGCGTCCCACCCACAAGATTCCCTCTTATCCCGCCACATATGCCTCTCATCTACGGGGCTGATTCCTGCTCATTTGAAACCAAGGGGAAGGACCAGTGTCCTCCCAGGGAAGCTGAAAGTGGGCATTCCCTGGGACAAGGAAGTCCTGGCAGCTAAAGAGAAGACGGACTGTATCCCAGTCAACGAAGCAACATGAAGTGGAGAGTGGCTGCATTGCCTGGGAGCTGGGGCCAGGGAGACTATATTCCCTGGCTCCCCAGATCCCAGGAGACCAGAGGAGCTGCACCAACCCAGGTGGGGCTGCTGGCATCCTGCCTCAGGGACACACAGCTCCACCGTCTCCTGCCCTCCACTGGAAGAGGGCTTGAAACTTGCCATGATTTTTCCATCCCTGGTTCCAAACTCTTGGAAGGCAAAAGCTGCTCCTCTTTCTTTCCAAGCCCGTCCTCGACTCCACTGCTGCTCGTTGAATCTAGAAAGAGGAGAACACTTTTCGCGTAAACAGGAATGGATGAGTTTTTAAGTGAACATGCCTGCTGTTGGCAGACTGGGTAAGTACCACTCGCTAGTTATCTGCTCTTTGAGCTTGGGCAAATTAGAAGCCCCCGTAGTTTTTGGTTTCCTTATCTGTAAAATGGGAATAATAATAAGTACCTGAAAGGCTTGTGTGAGGATGAAATGAGGTAATGAATGTGAAAGCCCGAGACACACGTTGGACACACACGAAGCACGAAGTCCTTGTTAGTCTCTCTCTCTCTCTCTCTCACACACACACACACACACTCAGAATGACCGGACTTGTTCTTTTGGTATACATGCCATGCTTGGGGAGCATTTTGAAAGCAAAAGATGGGACCAATGGCCAGGGCAGGGGAGGGCTGGGTGGCTCTTAGGATTCCCCCTCAGAAAGCCTGGAGGGGCTGCGTGAAGATGAAACCAACAGGGAACTTGGAAGCACACTGGCATCTGCTTGTGAGTTTTAAGAACTTGCTCACACGGTGTCTCGATTCCTGGACAGAAGAAGCTGAATGAAGCGAAAAGGTACGTATTGGAAAGCCTTCTGCACTTCTCTGTCATGAACACTTCCTGCCTACTCAGCACCGCGAGAGTCAGGAGCCCTGTTCCAGCCCAGGCCAAGCCCGGGGGCCTCGAGCTTCCCTGGGGGGTTCTGGGTAAGAGCACAGAACAGCCAAGAGTATCCAGCTGTGTGTTCACAGAGTATATTCTTTTGCCTTCCTCGTGGAGAAGCAGAGGTGAAAGGAAGGCTGCTCTTCCTCCCCAGGCCTCCTCTCCCCCTCCCTTCAGCCACGTGGAAAGCCCCTGAGGATGCGCAGTCACCTCAGGGCTGACTGATGCGTCCTTCTCTCAATGCAGTGCTGAAGTCCGTGCCCTTGGAAGAAAAACATGCGTGAGTTACTAGGACAGCACCACAGCCTTCTTTGCTTGTTTATTTGATGTTATTTTAGGGCCTGCAAAACCCTGAGAGGGAAAATTATTCCTTGTGCCGATGCCTGAGATGTCACTAAAAGCTCTGGCTGTGGTCCCTCCAGTGTGGCATTTTGGTGTGAACAAGCACACACACTGAAGAGAGGGTACGTCATTTCAAATATCTGCTGACACGCAAGCTGTGAGGGCTGGGCGGTGGGGAGACTGCCCATCAGCTGACAAGCACTGACTCATTTCTTGCGTAGTTATGGCAAACCAGGGTCTGTGCCAGACTCCAAGACACACGTTAACATGACACATTAGTCACGGTTTCTGCCTGAGTGCAGCTGAAGCCCTAGGAAGGCCCAAGAAAAGCCCACCGTCTGATGTGGTGTTGCCGTGCAGCCCTTGTTGGAGGGAGGAGAGGACCTCCCTGAGGGCCTCCCCTACCTTGATGTTTGTCACGATTAACAATGGCTGCAGCCAGAGTGTCTCCTCCAGAGTATGGCCCAGGGCCCTGTGGCCGCAGGAGGTCAATAAATATTTGTTGAATGACAGACTCCACTGCTTGTCTTATTTATTGCAGAAGCCCATGAGGCCTGCCCCTGCTGGAGAGGCCCCAACATGGCCCCGTCAGAAAACATGTGACAATAAACGGAGACGGATGGTCTGGCCGGGGATTGACACTATCTTCCATTTGGTCGTCCCCTTCCCAGCTGTGCCTTCATTGAAGTTGCGGGACAGAGTAAGTGGCCTCCAGCAGACTGCCAGGCACCAGGCCGGGAGGGCTCCTCTTCTCCCTCCCTCTCCCTGACCCAAGGCAGGGTGGACAAAGGAAAACACCACGTGGGTGTCGGATGATTGGCCTCCAGTTTCACAGCGGCCTGGCGGGGTGCCGGGGCTAAAGTTTCACAGAGTCAACAGATGGGCTTCTAATTATTTATTAGAACTTCTTTCAATGGGAATCAATTCTCCCGATGAGACGCTCCAAACTGCCACAGGCTGGTCTGTAGGTGAGTCACGCAGAGGGCGAGGGGAGGCAGAAGGGCAACATGGACCCTCCTGGCTCTGTTATAACTCAGTCTTCACCGGTGTTCGGGTATGTTTTCATGTGTGAAATGTAGAAAGTCACAGATTTAAACACAAAGCCAGGAGAACAGCACTGACTGCTGAAACGGCCTAAATGGTGAATTTATGGGCTGAATTGTGTCCTCCTCCCACCAAATTCATGTGTCTGAGTCCTAACCCCCAATACCTGAGAATGTGACAGCCTTCAGAGACAGGGCTTTCAAAAAGATGATTAAGATTAAATAGGTCATTAGGGTGGGCCCTGATCTGATATGGCTGGGGTCCTTAAAAGAAGAGAAAATTAAGACAGACATACACAGCAGGAAGACCATGTGACGACAGAGGGAGAAGGTGGCCAAGGAGAGAGGCCTCAGGACCCAACCCTGCTGACACCTTGATCTGGCCTTCCAGCCTCCAGAGCAACTGGGAGTTGCGAACAAGCTAAATTTCTGCTGTTGAAGCCACTCAGTCTGTGGTGCTTAGTCATGGCAGGACTGCAGACTAACACGGTGACCACAGGAGGCCCGAGAGAGGCCACCCTTTGTCCTGGGGATGCATGCACTCCTAGTGCATGAGCTAGTGGCTCACGTGATCCTCACAACAGGCCTGAAGGGCAAGGCAAGAAGAGCCCCAGGCACACAGTCCCTTATTCAAACCCTTGGGGGCAGATGTATTTGGCTTTCCAAATTCCTCATATTTTAGAAAGAACATGCATGTGTATACCACAAATTATCTAAAACACCCAGTGGGTCTGAGATAGCACCCGTCACCAAACACATTAACATTTCCGAAATGAAACAAAACGTGTATATAATTAGATATCTCAATATAGATATGTATTTGAAACTAAGAAGGATAAATAAAGAATGTGTAACCTCACGTTTATTAGGGTCAGATTTTGACACTGAGTGAGCTTATGCTAAACACTTGCTTGATTTGGGGGCTTTCAGAAACACGCATAGGGATTACAGGCTTGTCGAGAACCCCTGCCCCACCTCCCGACTTTAACTTTTGTTGAGGAAGAAATCAAGACTTGGGGGTCAAGCAGCTCAATGGGGATCATCTCGCTCATAGATCAGCTGGGCTCTTACTTCTGTCTTCTAACTCAAGGACCATGTCTTTCCAAATGAGCCCCAAGGGCCACCCTGTATTGTTTGTACCCCACTAGTTCTTTGCAGGATGCCACCATCCCCATCCACACATCACCCACACCCTTGGTTGTGTCTTGTTCCCTCCCCTGCTCTATCTTGAACACTTTGCAGCTGTCGACAGACATCTTCTTCTAGGCTCACTTCTCTGACCCACACGATGCTCAGAATTTCAGAATTGAAAATGATCTTAAAGATACAAATTGAGCTGTTTCAGGTGAAGCTGGTCTCCCTACTTCTCCCAACTTACCAGAGGGAACAAAGGGACCCCCACGGAACTCTGGGGAGCCCCCAAATCCAGTCTGGCAACCTCTGGTGTAGTGTGACTCCCCCTCAATACTATAAAGGAGAAAAACCAGCTCTGTTTGGTCACAAAAGCAGCTGATGTTTATGAGATGCTGGTGAGTTATTACTAATCTTATTGCACAGAGTCAGAAACTGAGGCCCCCAAAGGACAGGGCAAAAATTCCAGGTGCAAGCAGACTCCTGTTTTCATGCCAGCCCATGCCAGCAGCAGTGGTGACTCGGCGTGTCACGCAGATCCATGTTCCCGGCATTTCATGTTGCTCTCCTCTGTGTTAAATGAAGCGCTGCCCAGGTTTCTTAGGATGATGAGGCTCACATTCAGGATTCTTAGCAGGGACGGTTTGAACAACGTGAGCCGTGAACTCTCACAGCCGTCCTTGTGCCCCACTATTCATAACAATGCAGTGACTCCTGAGTTAACCACACAGAAAGAAATCCCAAAATATGTTACATGAGAAAGATTTTTATTTCTCTGCCCTAGAAACTGCCAAATGGAGCTTGTTCAAACTTTCCATCTTAAAAAAATTGCCCCTGGACTAAAATTCAAAACATAAGAGTTCAATCCAAAAAGGATAAATTTTTAAAAGGTTGTGATCCTGTGAATGTATTGGATTATAGTGAGAAATAAAGTTTTCATGGTAGGAAAAAAACATATCTAAGAGAGGTACTGTACGTATTTTTGAGACGTTTTACCAAAAAAAAACCCCTTGACCATTTCTTTGAGTTTTCTGAAAGCCACCCCGTCTTTTCCTTTGCACTTTTGACTCTGTCACGGAGTCCCCTCTCTCTGTTTGAGGATGAGTTCCTGGCCCTCAAGCTTTGGGATTGTAGTGCTGGTCAGCTACTGTCTGAAAGTGTCACAGGGACTGTAAGTTGTCCTTCGGTGAGCATCCCCCTCTTTCTCTTGAGAATGGTCTCCAGAGCATGAGCAAGGCTCATAGCGGCCCACATAGAGATTACGTTTCTCAGCCTCCCTTGCAATGAGGTGTGGTCAGTGCGTGAAGTCTGAGCCAAAGAGATGTGAGCCGAAGTGATTGGAGCGGCTTCTGAGTTACATCCTTAAAAGGACATGCTTGCACCTCACTGCCCCCTGCTTCGTGGGATGGAGGACAATACCTTAGGGTCTTATAAGAGGGTACTGAGTCCCTGGATGATGACCCGAAGCAGCATCACCCACGCTCTGGGCCATGTGTCATAGCAGCTCGGCTGCACACACTGACTAGTGTAAGAAGTTCAGTGGGGGTGTGAGTGTTACAGGAAAGAGTACTCTCTCACTCCCCCACGTGCATTTGCTTTACTTCCTGACCCATTGTCTACTTGTCTTAGCAAAGTCCTAGCTGAGGAGAAGGGCCGTGCCCTAGTTGTGAAAATGCCATGGAAACATCTTGGGAGGAGTTCCTCTGAGGAGTGCACTGTGCTAGAACAACGGCAAGAAGTTCTGGTCTTGAGCAGAGGCCAGAACATTACATCAGCTTCATGTTCACTCAGAAATTGTCAGCTTCACATTCCCCCATAAGCTCTAGGAAAATTTGCCACTGCAACCAAGGAGCTGAGAGGGCTCCAGTGTTACTGAAAAACTGGTGCTTGATGTTGTGCTTACTGATAAGAGTCCTCTCAGTCAGTGAGAGCAGCCCTGCTGCAGAGCATGGGGCTGGGCCATCAGGCCCTCAGCCCTCACATCTGGTTCACATCACGAGATCTTGTGCATCATCCCCATCACACATCTCCTCTCCCACAGGGCCCTTCTCTGTGGAGCGCTGAGCAGATGTGAACTTTATATACCATGGCGGGGGTGGGGTGGGGTGGAAGGGACTCTGAAATTACATCATCTACTCATTCGTTCATCAAAAACTATTTATTGAGGGCCTACTGTGTGCCAGACATCATGCTTAACAAAGCAGTCAAGGCCCCTGCTCTCGTGGCACTCACATTTTAGTGGTAGAATACAGATAAAAAACAAGTAAGAAAGTAAACATTAGACAATATCATTTCACATAATGATTAGTGCTGTGAATATATTAAAATAAGGTAATGTGAATGAGTGGAGGACTACTTTAGGGAGAGTGGTCAGGGAAGACCTCTCCAAGGGGCTGACATACAAACTGGGACCAGAACCATGAGCCAAGTAAGAGAGTCACAAGTGCAAATGTCCTGGGGCTGCCAAGATTTTGGTGAGCTCAAGGAGTCTAGAGAAGGCTGTGTGGCCAGAACACAGGCAGTTCAGGGTGGAGGACCATAAGCCAAATTCAGAGCAGTAGACAGGAGCCAGATGGCACAGGGCTTTGTAGACTCTGAAATGGACTTTAGACTTTATTTTAAGTGCAATATGAAGCCATTGGAGGATTTTAAACAGGAGAGAGACATGGCCTAATTTGCATATTAAAAAGATCACCCAGTTGCTGTGTGAAGAATGTCTTTTAAGAATGCAAAAATAGGAATAGGAAGACCAGTGAGGAGGGTATGACTCTAATCCTGGCAAGAGGTAATATTATTATCCCATTCCATGGAGGCCTAGAGAAGATGTAATTTATGCAGATGCAGACAACAAATAACAATAATGCTTTACTTTTATTTGCATGGTGATTCCAATTTGAAAAGCCTTTTTACCTATATCACTTCATCTGAACTTCACAACAACCCTGGGATGAATTAGCATCCCCATTTCTTAGACGAGGAATTGAAGCTCTGAGAAGTTGGTACCTGACAAGATGACAGAAGTGTTGAGTGCAAGAAGCCTGATTTAACTGTAGGCCTCGGGATTGCCAGCCCTGTGCTTTTTCCACTCCCTTTCCCTATACCACGCCCCTCCCCAAATGAAAAGCAGTGGGCATAGAAGCCAAACCAAGTAATCAACCAACCCAAGTTCGGAGGCCAACCTCCCAGAGGGGCTCCAGAGGAAGGCAGACAGTTCAGATAGCACTTATCCAGCCTCCCTGGGATGCTGAGTTCTGCTTTAGGAAGCAAGATGTTCCTTGGCTTCTAGGCACTGAAAATCTAGTTGGAAAAATTGGACGGGCTTCCATAAATAATTTAAGAATGCTCAGCAAATTAAAAGTCATATCCAATTGCAAAAACTTTAGGAAGTACCCATGTTCTTTCCTTGTGGCAAATGGACCTGAATTCCATTTACGAAGGGAGCTTCTTTAAACAGGCCTTAATGGTACTCAAGGATAGTCACCAGCCCGTTAACTCTGTTGGCAACATCATCCAGGTAGCAGTGTTTAACTGGAGAAGCCTTTTTCAAAGTGCCCTCGGTTGCCTCTTGCTTCATAGCAAAACACCTGAAAACTCAGTGGCCTAGTGCAGTAACCACTTTTCTTATCTTCATGAATTTTGTGGTTCAGGAATCTGGACAGGCCAGAACAGAGCTGGTTTATCTCTGATCCATCTTGTCCGGACCTCACCTGCGAGAACTCGAATGCCCAGGGACTGGAGTCCTCTGACAGCACATTAGGGCTGACACTTGGGCTGGGATGACTCAAAGGCTGAGCTGAGCTGGGCTTGCTGATCAAAGCATTTCCATGTAGTATCTCCATGAGGCTTTCGGTCTTCACAGCATAGCAGCCTCAAAGAAGTCATGTTCCTTGTATGCAGCTCAGAGTTCTAAGAGTCAGGGTCCCAGAGCACAAGGTGGAAGCCACTTGGCCTTTTAAGACCTGGCCTTGGAAGTCCCACAGCATCACTTCCACCACAGTCCATTAGGCAAAACATCACCAGCCTACCCACACTCAAAGAGGGGACCATAGACCTCCTACCTTTCCACAGGAAGAGCATCAGAAATTTTACAGCCATATTTTAGAACCACCACAGTCTCCTTTTGTGCCTCAAGCAGTAGGTTATCACAGGTAAAGGATTAATAACATTGGAAAATAAGATTTGTGTCAGTATGTTGGATTTTTTTCTTTACAGGTAATAACTATGGAAAACAGATATCTCACTATAGCAGATGATTTGGAGAACAGGATTTTGCTGCATTATAACCAATAAAATGCTGCTCTTACAGTTCAGTGGCCAGGACCCACTAACAATTTGTTGTTATTGATTTGTATGTGTGTGTCTGGGTGTATGATTTGAACTCTGTCAGTAAATATAAGTTAATACTGAATAAGGTGTGCATATGAGCATTGCTGGTATGAAGAATAAAGAAATGACTACTCAGGAAGGTATTACTATAGTCATTTTTCTGGAAGTTTCATTTCAGTCAGGTTTTACAGGATGCAAGAAAAATATTTCAAATGAATGCTACTAATTATAAATGAATCAACTCTTTTCATTAAGGCAAACCCAGCAGGACTTACACTTGGAAATACTTAGTGAGAATTAATGGAGTTATTATGTGCTTGAGATAAAAATAAAAAGAGAGAGCTCTGGACTGCTAGAAGAGAAAATTAAAGTGCCAGTGTAAGATCCATCATGGAAAAAGTGTGACTTTGTCTGCTGGTTCTCCTGGTGGGCTCCAGGACCACTGTCTAGTCAATTCTCTGGGAGCAAGTGCAGTCTGATTTCAGAGTGTGTGACAAAAGGAAGAGCAGGTTTTCTTCCCCCACAGTAGGATACAATGCATGTGTGCACGTGGCAGAAGAAAAATATGACGTAGTTCGAACTCTTCCAATTACTTATTTAAATAGCTTCATTGAGATGTAATTCATGTACTATGAAAACTACCCATTTAAAATGTACAATTCAGTGGTTTTGATATGTTCACAAAAGTTGTGCAACCATCAGCACAATCTAATTTTAGAACGCTTTCATCACCCCAAAAAGAAACCCCTATCGGCAGTCACTCCCATCCCCAACCCCAACTCTAGCCCTAAGTAACCAGGAATCTATTTCTGTCTCTCTAGATTTGTCCATTCTGGACTTTTCACATAAATGGACATAAAGTGATTCTTTGCGTCTGACTTCTTTCACTTAGCATAATGTTTTCAAGATTTGTTCGTAATCAGTCCTTCATTCCTTTCTATTGAGGAACAATATTCCATTGTATGGATATACCACATTTTGTTTATCCATTTATCAGTTGATGGACATTTGGGTTGTTTTCACTTTTTGGCTGTTATGAATAATATTGCTACAAACATTCATGTACCAATTTTATATGGACATATGTCTTCACTTCTCTTGTGTGTATACCTGGGAGTGGAACTCTGGGTCATGTGGTAACTCTATGTTTAACATTTTGACAATCTGCTTAAGTGTTTTCCAAAGTGACTGCACTATTTTACATTTCTATCAGCATTGTATGAGGGTTCCAATTTTTGCATACCCTCGTCAGTACTCGTTATTGTCTGTTTTTTGACTATAGCCCCCCTAGAGAGTGTGAGTTGCTATCTTATTGTAGTTTTAATTTGCATTTCCCTGATGAATAGCGCTGTTGAACATCTTTTCATGTGCTTATTGGCCATTCGTACATCTCCTTTGGAGAAGATCTACCCAAATCCTTTGCCCATTTTTAATTGCTACTTTTCTTATTATTATTGAGTTGTAAGGGTTCTTTGTATATTCTGGATGCAATTCCCTTATCAGATATATCATTTGCTAATATTTCCCCACATTCTATGGGTTATTATTCTTCTTTCTTGAAAAGAACTCAATTTTGATAAATTTTTATCTTAATTTTGTTGCTTGTGCTTTTGGTATCATATCTAAAAAATCTCTGCCTAATCCTACATCACAAAGATTTGCTCTTATCTTTCCTTCTAAAAGTTTTATGATTTTAGCTCTTATGTTTATGTCTATGATCATTTTGAGTTAATTTTTTGGTATGTGGTAGGGGGTACAACTTTATTCTTTTATTTGTGGATATCCAGTTGTTGAGCACTATTGTTGAAAAGTCTATTCTTTCCCCCATTCTTTATCTTGGTACCCTTGTGGAAATTCAATTGACCCTAAATGTAAGAGTTTATTTATGAATACTCAATTCTATTTCATTGATCTATATATATTTTTTTTATGCCAGTACCATGCTGTCTTGATTACTACAGCTTTATAGTAAGTTTTGAAATCAGGAAGTGTGAGACCTCCAACTTTGCTCTTTTTCAAGATCTTTTTGGCTATTCTGGGTCCCTAGCATTTCCATATGAACTTTACGATCAGCTTGTCAGTATCTGTAAAAGAGTTGGTTGGGATTTTAGTAGAGATTATGTTGAATCTATAGATCAATTTGAGGAGAATTATCACCTTAACAGTGTTGAGTCTTCCTGTCCATGACCTTGGGCAGTCTTTCTATTTATTTAAATGTTTTGTAGTTTTCAGTATACAAGTCTTGTATTTATTTTGTTAAATTTATTCCTAAGAATTTAGTAATTTGAGTCTTTTTGCTTTTTTTCTTGGTCAAAACTTTAGCTAGCTAAAGGGTTGTCAATTTTATTGTTCTTTTCAACGAAGCAACTTTCAGTTAATGTTCATACTCTCTTTTGTTTTTCTATTTTCCATGTCATTTATTTTCACTCTAACCTTTATTATTTCCTTCCTTCTGCTCTCTTTGGGTTCAGTTTGCTCTTCTTTTACTAGTCTCTTGTCAGAAGTTTATTAAATTATTGATTTGAGGTTTTTTTTTACTGTAGATGTTTGCACCTCTGAATTTCACTCTAAGCACTGCTTTAGCTGTATCTCATAAGTGTTGGCATATTGTGGTTTTATTTTTATTAATCTCAAAATAATTTCTAATTCTCTTGTGATTTCTACTTTCATTTATTGGTTATTTAGGAATATGTTATTTATTGCACATATTTGTGAATGTTCTTCTGTTATTGATTTCTACTTTACTTTTATTCTGGTTGGAGATTATACTTTATAAAACTTCAATCCTCTTAAATTTATTGAGGGCTGTTTTATGGCCTAAGATATGGTCTATTCTGGAGAATGTTCCACATGTAATTGAGAATCATCTGTATTCTGCTATTGTTAGGTAGAGTGTTCTATAGATGTCTGTTAGGTCTTGTTAGTTTATGCTATTGTTCTAGTCTTCTATTCTCTTGTTGATCTTCTGCCCAGTTATTCTATTCATTATTGAAGGTGGAGTATTGAAGTCTCTAATTGTTATTTTTTTTAACTGTTTATATCTCCCTTCAACACTGTCAGTTTTTGCTTCATGTATTTTGGGGCTCTGTTATTAGGTGCATATATGTACATAATTGTTATATCTTTCTGATAAGTGGTCCCTTTTATCATTATAAGATATCCTTCTTTGTACCTAGTAATAATTTTTATCTTAAAGTCTATTTTGTCTGATATTAGCATAGCCACTCTAGCTCTCTTCTGATTACTGTTTGAATGGTATATCTTTTCCCATCTTTTTACTTTTAACCTATTTGTGCCTTTTAATCTAAAGTGTGCCTCTTGTAGAGAGCACATAGTTGGATCATTTTTGTATCCATTTTGTCAATCTTAGCCTTTGACTGAAATTTTTTATTCCATTTATAGCTAATAATTGCTGATAAGGCAGGATTTACATCTGCCATTTTGCCATTTATTTTCTATGTTTTATATCTTTGCTCCTCTATTATTCCATCACCAAGTTCTTTTGTGTTAAATAGATGTTTTCTAGGTGTCACTTTAATTCCTTTGTATGTTCTTTTACTATATGTTTTCGAGTTATTTTCTTAGTGGTGACCTTGGGGATTACAATTCTCAGTTTAATTCAATGCAATCTAGTTTGAATAGACACTAACTTACTTTCATTACTACACAGAAACTTTGCTTCAATATAACCCTCTTTACTCTTTTATTGTCTATTATTGCCATAAGAATTATATCTTTGTATATTATAAATTCATCAACAGTTTTATAATTGTTGCTGTAGGTAGTTGACCTTTAAATCAAGGAGAAGAACAGAGGTATAAAAATGCATTTGTGCTGTCTTTTAAAAGTACCTATATGGTTAACTTTACCAATACTCTTTATTTCTTCATATGGATTTGACCTAGGGTCTTTTCATTTCAGCCACCAAGACTCCTTTTAGTATTTCTTGTAGGGCAGTTCTGTGAATGATGAATTCTCCTTGCTTTTGTTTATCTGGGAACGTTTTCCTTTATTTTTGAAAGATAGATTTACTGGATATAGATTTCCTGGTTGACAGTGTTTTTTCTTTTCTTTTTTTTTAATAATTGATTTTCTTTTTTTAAAGATTTTATTTTTCCTTTTTCTCCCTAAAGCCCCCTGGTACATAGTTGTGCATTTTTAGTTGTGGGTCCTTCTAGTTGTGGCATGTGGGATGCCGCCTCAGCATGGCTTGACGAGTGGTGCCATGTCCTCGCCCAGGATTTGAACCAGTGAAACCCTGGGCTCTGAAGCAGAGCTCACAGACTTAACCACTCGGCCACGGGGCTGGCCCCGGCAGTGTTTTTTCTTTCAGCACTTTCAAAATGTTGTCCTAGTGCCTTCAGGCTTACATGGTTTTTGGTGAGAAGTCACCTGTTGATCTTATTGAAGTTCTTAGGTATGTATTGACTCATTTTCTCTTGCTGCCTTGAAGATTTTCTTGGTTGTTGGCTTTGTGTTTGACTATGATGTGTCTAGGTGTAAATCCCCTTGGTATTTCCTACTTGGAGTTTGTTGATCTTCTTGAATATGCAGATTAATGTTTACCATCAAATTTGGGTTGTCTCTGGCCATTATTTCTTCAAATATTCTTTCTGCCCCTTTCTCTGTCTCTTCTGGGACTCCTACTATGTGTATGTCAGCATCACTGATGATGTTTCACAGGTCTCTGATCCTCTGTTCTTTCCACATTCTCTTTTCCTTCTGTTCCTCATGCTGGGTAATCTCAATTGATCCATCTTCATGTTCACTGGTTCTTTCTTATGATAGCTCAAATTTCCAATTTTAGTAAATCGTTAATTTTAGGTATTATACTTTAAAGTCCAGAATTTCTATTTGGTTATTTTTTATTAAATTAAATTTATTTTATTTATTTATTAAATAAAATTTATTAAATTAAAAATAATTTTTATGTCTTTATTGATATTCTCTATTTGGTGAGACATCTTTGTCTTAGTTTCTTTTAATACTTTAGACATAATTTCCTTTAGTTCTTTGAACATATTTTTAATAAGTGGTTGAAAATCTTTGCCTAGTGAGTGCAACAACTGGGCCTGCTCGGGGCTTATTTTCCAGTGTAAGAGCCATAAATTTCTTTTTTTCCCCTCTGTATCATAATCTTTTGTTGAAAAATGAATATTTTTGATAATGTAATGTGGCTACTCTCAAAATAAGATCACCCTCAAGGATTTGTTGTTGCTTGCTTTTTGTTTTGTTTTATTTTTGTTGCTAGTTAGTTTGTTTAGTGACTTTCCTAGACTAAGCCTGTGACATCTATATTCCCTGTGGTGTTCAGCCACTGAAGTTTCTGCTTAGTTAGCTTAGTTGTCAGCTAATAACTGACTAGAGATTTTCTTAAAAGCCTTGAATCAGAAGTCTTCTGCCCTTCGCCAAGGGGCTTTGTGTGTGTGTTGGAGCATCTCTTCAATGTTCAAGCAGTTTATAGCTCTGCTTTAGTCTTACATCTTCCTTGTGCCAAGCCTCATGGGCAGCCCCAGTTGAGAGATTGGGACCATCTCAAGTCCTTCCTAGGCATGTGCATAGCCTTCCTGATGTCCAGGAGCATATCAGAGCTTTTCATAGCCTCCCTATGGAATCTCATTCCCCAGGTTTTCCTTTTACATTTTTGCCCAGACTCTTGATTGTCCCAACTAGTATTGCAACTTTAGCCAGCTGCAATCTTAAATAATTGGTGCTGCTAGTTTTTGACAAATCCCCTGAGGATAGAGCTTTTCCTGTGGAGTGAGCTATGAGTCAGGACAAATATCAACAGTGCCCCATAATGGGGCTTTACAAGGAGTCTGTGAAGTAAATAATGACAATGTCCAGGGTTGGGACATTTTGAGGAGCCTCAGACCCAGTCTGGTTCCTCTGGTAGCTGCAAGTTTGGTGGTTTTCACCGCTATGGGGTTATGAGGCTGCTGGTTATCAAGGCTAACATGAAACTTGAAAGAGTGGGATGGGAGTTCAGGTGCCACAACCCTGCTGCTTTTACCAAGGCTCAGCAGTTTTTCTTGAATAAGCACTCCTCAGATTGTTGCATGCCTTCTGAAAAAGTTTATTTTGACTATTTTCTTAGCCTTTTTGTTATTTTTCTGGAAGAGCAGATTTACAAAGGTCCTCACTCCACTGTTTTGTAAATCTTGCCCCTCTTCCATTATTATGTTTTTTTTTTTTTTAAATATTGGCACCTGACGTAACATCTGTTACCAATCTTTTCTTTTTTTCCTTCTTCTTCTCTCCAAAGCCCCCCAGTACATAGTTGCCTATTCTAGTTGTGGTCCCTCTGGTTATGCTATGTGGGATGCCACCTCAGCATGGCCTGCTGAACTGTGCCGTGTCTGCGCCTGGGATCTGAACTGGCAAAACTCCGGGCTGCCGAAGCAGAGGATGCAAACTTAACCACTGGGCAATGGGCCGGCCCCACCCCCTCCTTCCATTATTAAACAGCAGCATTATTATTTGGTTGCACTGGAAAGCCATATTAAGACATTTTTCTCTCAAAAAAAGGCATTTTGTAAAAACACTTGACCAATTAGATCTCTGGTGAAGAATCTTCTATGGTCAAATAAATTAAGAAATTATCTTTTGCTCTTTCTTTCTCATTCTTGGAGAGCCTCAACTGCCAGCATTTTCAAGGTTCCAAGAAGTCCTGCTATAAAGAACCTGCTTAATTTTGTTTGCCAAGTGTTTCCTAAACATATTTGCCTGCATAACCGCTTTGTTTTCTTTTATTTGTTTAGCACCTCTTAATTAGTTCTCCTCAGAATATGCTAAACCGAGTTTTAAGATGAATTCCAGGCCGAGTTCCTGGGACTGCTTTTTAGAACTAATGCCTCAGCAGCTGGGTGTCTGATGAGAGTGGCCAAGGGTCCCAGAAAATGCAACAGGGACACATTGGGCCTATTTTCTATTTCTATTTTCTTTGTACTTTATCTGATTTCTAATAGTACTGGCTATCTTTTTCCAGGTTTGGGGATGTGGGCCCAGCTCATCACAAATATCCTGAGTGATCTGAGAAAATGATTTGATTTGTTTGTGGTTTTCTTTCCTTCCACCTAAGTAAAGACATGTAAAAGGATCTTCTGTAATAAGAAAGTGTGAAGAGTTTTGTGGTGGAACAAATGGTTTTTGTTCCCTTCAGCCTCCTTAACCAACAATGGACTCAGAAATCACTCACAGACTGAGGCAGAGAAGCTGCAGAACCAGCACTCCGCACACAAACATGCATACACACACACATGCAGAATGCCCTGGTGGGGGTGCTGAAGCCTGGTAGGGGTCAGGTGGCAGGAGTCCCCAAACAGGTTGCTTATTCCCCAGAGCAGCCTCATCCCTTTATCACAAGGGGTTGTGCAAACATATTCTTTCCTCTGAGTGCCATGGCCTGAGTAGGATTGTGGAGGCCTGCCAAGGAGGCTTGGGAGTCCTCACAGGAGGGGGTAAGGGGTCTGTGTCTTCAGCCCAGGACTGAGGAATCAGGAAACTGGTTCTTGTCCTGCCTTTGTCACTATTCTGGGAAAGTTGCTTCACTTTCCTGAGTCTTCTTTGTAGTAAAACAAAGGCATTGAACATGATTTCTACAATCCTTTTCAGCTCTGGTGTTCACAGAATTCATGATATATAATGCTTTCTTTGAGCAGGGAGTCCTGGCATCACGCATGGCCGTGGTCCCATAAAAGGCCCCATCCCCCACCTCTTGTCAGGCCTGTACAGGCCACGCCTCTGGAAAATGGCCTTTTTTCTGGTTTCCATCAGCATGGCAATTGTGGACTTCCTGCCATGTGGCCCATAAACCCAGTGTCTGAGCCAAATGTGGAGAAAGCACAAGCCTGTCTATAAGGAAGGAGCTGATGGACAGGTATGCCAACTCTGACTTCCTTTTCTGCAGGCTGAAATACAGGAAGGCCCTGGCCCTCCTCCCTACCAGTGTTTGGGGTGTGGGGCACCTGATCAGCAAGGCCTCCCACGTCACCATCACCTTTGCCTCCAAGTTTTATGGGAAGCTTGGGCTCTCGGGGTGGGGGGCAGGGTGTAATGTGCACAGGACATCAGCCAGCTCTCTTCCCAGCACCTCTGCCCCACCCCCATCCTAGCTCTCACATCAAAGCAGCAGGCTCCAGAGTGGCCCTCTGAGGATGTCCCATGAGCAGCTTCAGGTCAGAGCTGAGGAGAACTGTTCATGCAGAGGCAATTCCACATTTTACAACTCTAATTGGGTGCTTTCGCAACTGCAGCAAGTTGATTAAAAACATGCACACACAGACAAGACAGAAAGCACTAAAAACTTTGCTTATTTTACAAATGCAGTGGACTAAGACTGCAGTGTTGCTGCTGAGGCCTGATTGACCAAGAGTGTGCATGGCATCTTTCCAAAGACACAGCTGGGCCCACAAGGGCCACACGGGGACCCGCATGCCCAGTAGAGAGCACACAAACCTTGCCCCACCTTGTTCATCAGTGAATGTGTTGGGTCCTGCCTGGCACTGACTAGGTGAGGCTGGAGGCCATGAAGGCTGCATGTGTGGTGCTTCTGGCCTGAGGTTTGCAGACCTGCAGGTGGTCTGAGGTCAGGCTGCACCCAGGTGGGAGGACAGAGGGCACAGGCCATCACAGGCAATCACTGCAGGTGATGATTGAGGGTGCCCCATCAAAACTGGTTAAAAACGCCTCTTGCCTGAGCTCCTAACTTGCCTGATCCTCTTACTCAACACCTTGGATGCTGACAGGCACCTCCAGCTTATCCTGCCCAGAAGCCACGCTCGCTTTCTGTCCCAGCTGTCCCAAGCTCTTCCTTGACTTTTCATCTCAGCTGAGAGGGCCTTCCTGAAGGTTGTCTTCTCGCATGCTTCTCCTCTGACCTGTCAGTGGGTCCCAGAGAGGGGGGCATTGGAAGCAGCAGGTCTTTGCTATTGGCCCCTCCTCCTTGCGGCTGCCCCTTGTTTCTCCTTTTCCTTTATTGTCCTTTCTCCCAAAACAGCAGGAGCCGGGCTTTAAAAATGTAAGTCAGATGATACTGCTTTCTTGCTTAAAAACCCCTACTGGCTTCCCATTTCTCTGGAATAAAATCCCAAGGCATAGCCACAGTCTGAAGGCCCTGCCTCCCTCCCATACTCCATCTTTTCTCTTTCTTCATCCAGGTCCCTTCATTCCAGCCCCTGGGGAGCTTCTTCCTGTCTGTTCTTGAGCCACAACCCTGCCCCTCCCCACGAGGAGTTTTGCATTTGCTCTTTGCTCTGCTTGGAACGCTCTGCCCCAGATGTCCCCAAGGCCACACATGAACATTCTTATCTTTTTCAGAGAAGGTTTCCCTGACCCCCCCAGTGGAGAAGTCACCCCTCCACCTCACACTTCCTAGTTTATTATTTGCAGCAATTACCATCCCCAATTGAAATGATCATTTTCGTGGTATTTATTTGCCTCTAATTAACCTCCCCTCTAAGAACGAGAGCTCCCTAGTCTGTCTTGTTGACCACAGTTGCCAGAATAGCACCCGACACACAATAGGTGCCTGGCGAATGTCGAATGAATGAGGTGGAGGAAGTGAGGTAACTGGATTCTACTTTCAGAAGCCACCTCACCTGGATGGGAATGCCTACCTTTTGGAAAAGAATGACTCCCTCCCAAGACCACAGGGTCAGCAGGGCTGGCTGAGGTATGAACATCCCTCTTGCTGGAGGAGTTGACACTGCACTGCAGTAGAGACCCAGGAGCTCTTCTGTGTAGAGCCATATGCCAGCCCATTGGCAAGGCTCAGTCCGCACTATGCGGCAGCAGCCTGTGAGTGACCGGTCGAGGTCACCATGCTCGCCCACCCCTCCTGCCACCTGAACAGTCCTCCTTGTGGGTGGCTGTGGGATGGTGAAAGACATTTGTAAGTAGAGAAAAGGAAGAGGTGAGGTGAAAAGTAGCTCAGTAATTTTATCTCTTTTTGCTTATTTCTATTTGCTAATAATTTTATAACCATGTATTTCTTTCATAATTTTTTTTAAGAAAGAAAAACATAATCATTATTAAAAATATCATTCCAGGGACTGGCCTGGTGGCATAGTGGTTAAGCTCATGTGCTCCACTTTGGCAGCCAGGTGTTCCTGGGTTTGGATGCTGGGTGTGGACCTACTCACTGCTCATTAAGCCATGCTGTGGCAGCTTCCCACATAGAAGAATTAGAATGACCTACAACCAGGATATACAACTATGTCCTGGGGCTTTGGGGAGGAAAAAGAAAAGAGGAAGATTGGCAACAGATGTTAGCTAAGGGCCAATCTTCCTAAAAAAATAAAGAAAAATCATTCCAGTAGATGAATACCATCACAAAAAAAGAGAAAGAAGGCTACTAATAATAATTTGTCTTAAAAATTTTTGGATGCAATCACCTACAAACGATCCATGCTCTAGCTCGGGGGTCAGCAAACTACAGACTACCACATGTTTTAATGAGTAAAGTTTTCCTGGCACACAGCGGTACTCATTCTATGGATGCCCTCGGGCTATAACGTCTAAGTTGAGACAAAGACTGCGACCTGCGACCAAAATATTTACTATCTGGTCCTTTCCAGGAGGAGTTTGCTGACTCCTGCCCTAGATGGAAAGTTTCCTGCTCTCTGTGCTTACTGGGGCTCCCTCCACAATACTGGGTGGTCACTTGCAGCTGCTTCCAAGGTCTCTGCCTCCATTTGGTGTGTCTGTCTGTCTCTCTGTTGTTGGTCAAAAACTAAATCCATCTTTATATTATTCTAGGGGCTGGCACATTTTTGGCCTTTAAGTTAATCGATGTTATATATATTTTTTGGTTCTGCTTGCATGAGGAAGTCTCAGCTGATGTCTCACTCCTCAGTGGGGTCAGATGCGGCTGCAGAGGTGGGGGCTGTCCTGAGCTGAGCCCCATTAGGGATCCTGACAGCTGCCTCCTTCTCAGCTGGGCAAAAGCTCTTGGCCACCATGGCCAGTTCGAAGCTGGCCCTCCACAGCACTCATAGCTCACGGCCGCCACGGAAAGCCTCTTGAGAGCCAAGTCAGCAGCAGCTAGGTGTGGAGGCAGTAAACTGCCACCAGTCAGACCAAGCCAGGGAGGTGGGGGGTTGGGGGGAGAGGGCAAGTCTGACATGCAGATTTCTTTTTCTTTTTTTTTAAGAAATGCCATTTTGTTCCATTCATACGAAAATAACTGGACTCATTTATGAAACATTTCTAAGCAAGTACCCTGCAGAGCATGAAATGCAATGTGGCAATTCACTTGTAATTTGCAGCAAGCACCAATGGCACAAAACAAGCAGCCTGAACCCAGTCAATTTAATCTGTCTCCAATCCTGTGTATACTATGAATTAGCTTTTTAACACTTTGACACTCTCTACTAGGTAATATAAAGGCAAATAGCAACTGAACATGGCTCTTAGCCAGACCAAATGATCACAATTCTAGGCTAGTGGAATTCAGTTAGGGAGACTGTAAATGCAGTGGTAAGCCCAATAATTTATCTCCTATGAGAAAGTAGTGTCTATCACGAGGGCCTCCAGAAACTGTGCGTGTGTGAGTGTGTGTGTGTGTGTGTGTGCTAGCATATGTGTCAGGGGTGTACGTTGGAGGAGATGGGAGAGAGGGCCCAGCATTCTTTGAAAAGAGGAAGAATAGACCAGGGTGCACGTGAAATTCTCTCACTTTGTCGTCTGCCCACTCTCTACTCCTGAGAATGGCCGTTTGACTCCAGATGGGCCTCTCCCCTACTCGGGAGGTGCTGTGAGGCGAATGCACAGAGCCTTCCCCATCTCAGCAAAGGGTGGTAGATTCCCGTTAAGATCACGTCCCAGAGAACTCACAGTCCCTTCAGGAAATGGCTCAAGGCAAATGGCCTCATTCTGTGGCTAATCTGCAGGCGCACCTGGGGTCTCACGCTATGGCTTCACCGAAGAACCACAGGACCCAGGTTGGCTGGGGGCATGCCGACCTTGACAAAGTGTAATACTTGCTCATTATGTTTATGGAAGGAGCCATAAGCTTGGTTCCTCATGATTCCTCCATCCCTGAAGTAAGCAGGCCACTGTTTAGCATTTTCTCCAGAAGTCTGATTCCAGGGGAGCTGCCAATGCTGGACGAAGACTCCACTGTCTGCTGGAGGTGCCTGGTGGGGTTGGCAGTCATTGTTTACTTGGCAGGACCCACGGGTCCTCTGCCCACTGTGTTCCGAGTGTCACAGGAGCAGGCAGGCCCAGTGAGATGGGGCTGCCCACATCTCGAATGTCCCTCCCAGGGACTTGGGTAAAAAATGTGGACAATAGATCATTATTTTCCCTGTCTCCTTCATGGGTTCCTCCTCCTCCTTCCACCTCTCAGAACTGCAGGTCTCCAGGTTGACTGTGGGAGCTTCTGGAAAGCCTAGTAAAATGCAGATTCCTATTCCTATAAGAGTCAGAGCCTGAGGTGGTGCCTGGGAGTCTGAAGTACGTGATTCATAGACCAGAGACCATGAGGTCTCACCTGCTGATGGTCCCCAGAACCTCCTCAGGTGTCACCACTTGTCCCTGTGCTGTCCATCCTGGGCAGTGACACCCATGCCCAGGAGTAAACTACCGCTTCAATACCGGCTCTCGGTAATCTTTCCCCTGAGCTCCATCACCACCTTCATGTTCCTCCTCATCATATTTACCATCTGGTACACCTGTCATTTGCCAGACCCTGTGTGATTGCTTTAGAAATATTTTCATTTAATTTTTACAACAAACCCCGTTAGGTAAATAGTTTTGTCCCCACTTTACAAATGGGGGAACTGTGGCTCAGAGGTTAAGCAGCATGCCCAAGTTCAAGCAGCTGCCAAGTGCAGCAACTGGGTTTCCAGCTCTGTGGCCCTCAAAGGCCCTGCCATTGACAGAGCAAAGTCCTCACAAGGTGCCTGGACCTGGCTCGGATCCATGTCTCCACACTCAGCTCCCACCGGGCACCAGCACCTGTATACCAGTGTTAGGGGAGGAATTATGTCCTGCCTAAATTCATATGCTGAAGCCCTAACCCCGAGTACCTCAGAATGTGGCTGTATTTGGAGACAGGGTCTCTAAAAAGGTAATTCAGTTAAACGAGGCCATTAGGTTGAGTCCTGATGATACCAGCCCTGATATTGGTTTGCCTACATTAAGCCAGCATTTTTGGGGTTAAAACCAAAGCACTCATCCCCTTTCCCTGCTTATGCCTCAACTTCCTGGCACCAGAATCCACCATCCACCATGGAGGAAGACGACCAAGGATATCCACCTGCAGATTTCCTTATCTCATCATCTCCCTTCCTACATGCAGCCTCACAAGGCTAAACGCAGGCTAGTGGGAAAGCGTCAACCAGCGAGGCCACAGGCTCCCCCTCCCTACAAGCAGCCACATTCCTTACAACCTTTAAAACCCCTTATCTCCCATCTTTTGGTGAAACGAGATAAATTTGAGGGCTCACTCTTGTCTCCTGGCTGATGGCATCTGAAATAAACACACTTTTCTTTCCATAAGCCTGGCATTTAGTTTTTATTTAGCCCCTGTTTGTGTGGTGGGTAAAGAACCTATGTTTGTAGCTGGTAACACTAATCCAGCGTGACTGGTATCTTTATAAGAAGAGGAGATTAGGACACAGAGAGAGACACCAGGGGCACAGTGCACATAGGAAGGACCATGTGAGGACACAGGGAGAAGATGGCTGTCTATAACCCAAGGAGAGAATCTTCAGGTTTTTCCTGAGCACCCCTGCCAACACCTTGGTCTTGAACTTCCACTTTCCAGAACTGTGAAGAATAAAGATCTGTTGTTCGAGCCACCCCATCTGTGGTATTCTTCATGGAAGCTGAGTGAGCTAACACACCCAACTTCCTGGGCTGCCCTGAACTTTTGCTCACCCCTGCCTCCTGCCCCAAAACCTGGGGTGCTCTTCCTACTATCTTTCTTTGGTTAGCCTTTGCCAGTCATTTGAGATTCAATTTATGAGTCACTTCCTCTCCGAACCCTCTCCTGAGGTCTGTTTGTGCGGAGGGCTCCTTTGAACACCCAGAACCCCTTGCCATCATGCTGGTTTAGCAGACACTAGACCCATCTGGACAGCAAGCTCTTGAAGGGCTCTCTGCGCCTGGTGCAGGTCCTGGCACCTGGCCCTGCTAGATGTCAAATAATTGCTGGTGCACTAGAAACAGTGCCAAGTCCCCAAGACAGGACTTGTTGGAAACTAAGTCCCTCGTGTTCTCTGCTTCCCCAAGCTCACACTCAGAAGCCTCTGCTATCCCTGAGCAGTCTCTGAGGTGGCCACATTTCCTCCCTCTCCTCCTTTCCATGGTCACTCAGCTCCTGCCCCTCAGTGGAGCACAAGAAGCCTGTCCTAACCAGGGGAGCCTGGCTCTCCCCTGACCTGTGGTAGCTGCCCAGCCTTTTCTTGCCTTGAGCCTGCGATGTCGTTAGGCCTTCCCCTCCTTGGTGCTTCCGGATCCTGAGGTCAGTGGGATATTACAGAGGCTGGGCCTCCCCTGTCCTCAGGACCTGAAGTGTTCAGGGACAGCTCCCTGCCACCTCCATCTGCTGCCTCTGCTTCCTGTCAGTCAGCTCTGCATTTACTGCATCTCTATAGCCTGCTTCATAAGTGGGGCAGATCCCTCCATGTTGGGGCCCTGGCTAAAACAGCTAGTTTAAAGCAGCAGAGGGGGAAAAAAAGTGGTTTTGATTTGGATTGAAAATGTATTACATCATATGCATTATTTTCACAGCACCAGCTGCATTTTGCTGTTTTAATAATTTTTCACATACACTAACCTTAGAATGATTTGTATCTCTAGTGCATCCATCAACTAGTATGCTTATAGGCGTGTAAGGGTGTGACTCGCCCTTGATCCAGGTGTGGACACCTAGCAGTCCATGAGGGTAGCTGTCCTGAGCTGGCACTTCCTTACCTGTCACATGAGGACAATAATGTCTACACTGCGGGTCTTTTGAAGAGATTTTGTGATGGCTACTCAAGTGTCAGCTCTCACTGATAGCCACTGGTATTAACTTAAGTTTAAAAGCCTGAGTCAAACAACAACTTCTTTAGTATTTTCTTTACCATCTGTCATGGAACAGATCATTATTTCTTTTTTTAATTAACTAAGTGAGAAAGGGAGAAAAGAGATGTCACATTTGGGAATGGGACAAAAATAGCTTTAGCAGGTTGGAAAGGAAGTGACTAAGAGCTGCCTGCTAAGATTTGCCTCCAGGGGAGAAGGCATGTGACCAGCGACTGTGTCTGTAGGGGATTCACAACCTGGGGTCACCCTCCTTAGTCCAGTCATACCCATGGATTCCAGTACCAGCCATCTTCACGCAGCACCTTGCTGGCAATGTCCAACCTTGGCTGCACCCTGGCTACTTTTTTCTTGCCTGGAATAAACATGTGTTTTATTGTTGTTGTTTGTTTTGGCTTGTACACACTGCCACAAAACACCACTGGGCTGTGTGCATGGTTATTAATTTAACCGTTTACCAATCAAGAGAAGAGTATGTGAGGAGCCATCTTCTGCTGGGAGCATGTGTCTGAATAAAGAAAGATGCAGAAGTCAACTGCCTTGCCCTGTAGCAGCTCACAATCCAGTTGATAGCATAAGTCTTACAATTAAAAAAAAAATTAACAATATACAGTATGAGCAGTGGGAGGCACAGAGACCTTGAGTGCTCAGGGAGTATAGAGGAGGGAGAGATGGACTAGGGGCGGTGGTGGGAAGAGAGCCATTGATGATAAGACACAAAACTCAAGGAGGAGAGCAGGCCGGGCATCTATATGCTTGAGTGTGGAGTTGCATCACCATGTCTGTGGTGCCCACCGTACCCTGTCGAGCCTCTGCTGAGTTCCACGGCCCTCAGAGAAAGGATGAGCTTGCTCCAGCTCAGAAGGAAAGGTCCTGGCCCCTCGCTGAGGGTGGCTTCTCCGCCTGCTGCTTCCTCTCTCCATAGGGCAAGCAAAGCCGTTTTTCTCTGGGCAGGAAGGAACAGCCACAGGACAGCTCAGCTCCCACCTGGTCCCAGGCAGAAGGAACGTCGGAAACGGGACCTCACCCAGGCCCCACCCACCATTCTTGGATTAACCGTTTGGCAGGCTGGATGGCTTGGGTGTTCGTTCTTCCTCAGATCCTCTTTATTTTTTTTCATTTTATTATTTTTTTAGGTTAATGGATTTTTTATATTGCAGTAACATTGGATTATAACATTATATAGCTTTCAGATGTACAATGTAATATATTTCGAATTCTGTGTAGATTACATTATGTTCACCATCCACTTTCTAAAAGCTCTACTTTTTCACTCCCGTCCTCTCACATTTTATGCTTTTCAAATCATGTATAATCTCTTGTTTTGTGTGTGTCTATCCATTACTCTCTTATCATTGAAATAGGTAGTTTTAGTACTTTTGTCTTTTAACTTTCATCTTATCTTCACAGGTGGTTGATATGCTGCCTTTACTATATTTTTACCTTTATCAGTGATTTTTATTGCCTGTTTTCTTGGGGGAGGGTTTATTTTTTTGATGATTTTTTTAATCCCTATTTGTGGTCATTACTTTCCCACTTAAATAAGTCCCTTCAGCATTTCTTGCAAAACTGATTTCTTGCTGATAAACTCCTTTAATTTTTGCTTGTCTGGGAAGCTCTTTATCTCTCCTTCCATTCTGAATGACCACCTTGATGGATAGAGTATTCTTGGCTGTAGGTTTTTTCCTTTTAGCACTTTAGATACATCATGCCATTCTCTTCTCACCTGTAGGGTTTCGGCTGAGAAGTCCGCTGATAGCCTCATGGGCTTTCCTTTATATGCCACTTGTTGCCTTTCTCTTGCTGCTTTTAGGATTCTCTCTTTATAATTTTGGACATTTTAATTATAATGCATCTTGGTGTGGGCCTCTTTGGGCTTATCTTGTTTGGAGCTCTCTGTGCTTCCTGTACTTGAATGTCTGTTTCCTTCCTTAGATTAGGAAAATTTTCATCTATTATTTCTTCAAATAAATTTTCTGCTCCTTTGTCTCTCTCTTCTCCTTCTGGGACGTCTATAATATGAATGTTGGTGTGCTTGATATTATCCCAGAGTTCCCTTAGACTGTTCTCATTCTGACTAATTCTTTTTCCTTTTTTCTGTTCTGCTTTCCTCTAGTCTTTTGTCTAGTTCATTGATCTGTTCTTCTGTATCCCCTACTCTACTATTGAGTCTCTCTAGTGAATTTTTCATTTCCAGTATTGTATTCTTCATTTCTGATTGGTTCTTTTTCATATTTTCCAGTTCTTTGTTGATGAGCTCACTGTGTTCATCCAGTCTTCTCCTAATATCTGTGAACATCCTTATGAGACTTTGTTTGAACTCTTTGTTGGGTAGGTTGCTTATTTCTGTTTCATTTAGTCCTTTTTCTGGGGTTTTGTCCTGTTCCCTTGCTTGGAATATATTCCTTTGTCTCCTCATTATGCCTCTTTCTCTGTGCTTATTTCTGTGTATTAGGTGGGTTGGCTCTGTCTCCTGATCTTGGAGAAGTGGCCTTATGTAAGAGATGCCCTTTGAGGCCCAGCTGTGTGCTTCCCTCTCATCACCAGTCCAAAAGATCCAGGAGTGACCCCTTTGGGGGCTACTTGTGTCCTTTTGCTGTGGCAGGGTTGCTCTTAATGCAGGTACCCAGGGAGTCTAGTCTTTCCTTCCCTGGCCAGCTGTTTGTAAATCTGGTTTGGGGAGCCTCAGCACCATTGGCTACAAGGTCTAACAGCACACTCCTGTTGCAGTTTTCCTGTTAATTGGGTAGGTACCACTGTAGCCTGTTGCTAGGCTCAGGGGCTTACAGTTGCTATAGGCCTCAGACCTACAAGGCTGTTGTCAGTTCTCTTAGGAGTGCAGCTGAGTGGGGCTAGCCCTTGGCATGGGGGCACTCAATTGTTTCAGGCTTTGGAAGGCGGGGCTAATCCTTTTTATGGCTATGTGTGAAGCATAGGTCTTCTGCCCTGCTGATAAGCCTCACCCCCCACAGGACCACACACACTGTCAACACAGTCCTGGTCTGTGCACACTTCCCAATGCCCTGGAGCATACCCTGATGCTCCACTGCAGAGGCCCCCACCTCTCTACCAATGTCCCCCACAGTTCACCTGGTCCTCACACAGGCCCTGTCCCACAGAGGCAGACACTCACCTGCCTGTAGAGGATCAAAGAACCCAGTCAATGTAGGCCAACAAGTAGCCTGAGGGCTTGCTATTGGGTGGGGCAGGTTCCAAGGTCTGCCTGCCCTGGCTGAACTGAATTAAATCTGCACTCTAGTGGGTGTGGCAGCCCCCTGGGCTAACATGCCAGGAGAAGAACCTCAATGGTGTCTGCCTGGGTCTGTGTCAGCACACCTGGACCAGGTCAGAACAATGGCCCCTACCAATGTCTCAGTCTCCAGAGAAGTCCCTCCACTCACCAAGATGCCCCCAGAGCCCACTATATCAGTCTCTTTTCTCAAAAGACTGTCAGCCTTCTCTCTGGTAATTTTAGGTTGTTGAGATGGGTGAGCTGGTGTGTGGGCCCTTTAAGAACTGGATCTTTTCTTCTTTCATCTGATAACTTTTCTGGGGGTATCTCCACTGTAGTTAATAGCCAGCAAAGGCAGATAGTGAGACCCTCGTCTCAGTTGTGGTGAGTCTGAAGTATGCTAATAGCAGTATCAGCCCCCGCTCTGGACCTCACTCCTCCAGGAAGGGCTGCATACCTTAGAGTGGGTCCTACCTGGCCGGCTGAGAAACTCTGCTGCTCCTGAAGGTGACTTTTTCCTCTCCAGCAGGAATTTCTGCCCCTTCCGCCTTAGCCAGGAATTTTCTTGTTGTGGGGCTTCTTTTTATCCAGTTTTCAGTTTTCTATCCAGGGTAATTTTTCCAAAAATAGTTGTAACCTGGTTGCGTTCATGGGAGGAGATGAGTTCAGAGTCTGCTTATGCTGCCATCTCAACGAGATCTCTCAGATCCTGTTTAATAACACTAGTTACAATAATAAAACTAACACTGTATGATTATTATATCATATTACTGCATTTGAGCAGAGAAAGTAATCGATCATCAATGTGTTCACCATACAGCATACAATGTACAGTATAATACACAATGTGATGTACAGGGTGAACTGTACTATACAAAATAGCTCAATACGTAGACTAAACTATAATATGATATGTGATATATGGTATATAAAATATGATGATACTTGTGAGAATAGTTCACTCTATCTAAACGCAGCCCAAATAACAAACATGCCACAGGAGACCAAAGGCTGAAGCTTTGGGGACCAGAGAAGTGCTAGGCATTCTACGAATTCAGTAATAAAGACGCATAGGAAACTTTTGGCCACATCTTCCTTCGGCATACAAAAGTGCTCCTGATGTGGCCTTACTTCCCAGTGACCTGGAATTTGCTTTTTTGACTTAGCTCCATGTCCTCTGCTGCATGTGCTCGGACTCCCTCAGCTGCCTGCTCCACCTGAGCTAGGTGCCCCCTTGTCCCAGCCTGGCCCCAGCAGCCAGCTCGAGGGACCTCTGCTGTAGAATTTGGGATTGTGAATGCTTGTTCACATGGTTCTCGTCCTGATTAAACCATGGGCTACAGCATTCTTAAAACTTCTCCTCCTGGCCCATTGGTCAGTCATGAAACACCCATGTAGTGAGTTATGATCAGTATTTAAAAAAATGAACAGAATAGAACATATCAGGATGTACCACACGTAGTATGGATCAGCTCCTTTTGTAGGAATTTTGTTTCTCCTCTGTGTGTCTGTGTGTATACTGGGTCATGATGTAAAACATATTTTTTACATTTTACTGCAGATTGTGGTCAAAAGAGTTTTAAAACCCTGAGCTAGAGGACTGGCATTTTCTTACCCATTTTTATTTCCCTCAGGGCCTACAAAGTGTCTGGCCCCAGTAAACATCAATTGAATTGATACATGAATTAATACATCAATGGAGGAGTTAAGTCAATAGATAGGCAGAGTGGTTGCCTATTCTTCTCAGCTACCTCTGCTCCAACAGCTTCTAGTCCCCATCCCTCCCCAGAGCTGCAGGAATGGTCCTCCGCCAGCGCTGCCTGAGTTCACACACTGGCACTGCCAGATGAGGGATTGTGCAGAGGCCCGAGCCCACCACTCGGGTATCTGCACAGCTGAATCCAGACCTCCACTGGGTCCTGCAGTGCACGGTGTGGGGCCGAGCCGTGCCTGGTACCTGGTACCTACACTGAACTCTAGCACCTTTCTGCTCCCCTCCTGCACAGGCTAGGGGGAAGGCACCCTAGACTTGATGCTATGCAGTACAGGCAGGCCACACCTGAGCCCCACTGACTTTCCTTTGCCAGGTGTCTGATCTCACTGGACTCAGAGAATGCCAGTGATTTGCTGGAAGCAGTCCAGAGTCTGACAAGCTGGCATTCCAAAGCAGTGAACTTGGAGAGTGACCACTACAGTTATCCAGCTGAAAATGCACGACGGCCACATCTCAGCTAGCTCTGGGGGAAAATCCAGAGGCCGAGGTGCTTTGCACTGTAGCTGCGCCTGCCTGAGAGTCTCCACGAGCTTCCCTCTGGAGAAAACGCTCCCACGTTGATCGGACTCATTTGTCATACGGCTTTCACTCCAAGAACCTTTGGGAACTGAGCTGCTGCCAAACACTTGGCCTGAGATTGGGCCCTGGGCCAGACTCACTGCAAATGTGCTGCATCAGCAAACCTGCGCAGAGCAATGTGACCATGACCCAAGTGAGGCCAAATGGCCCAGAAGAAACTTGCCTCTGGCAAGGACAGTCTTCCCTAGGGGCCTTCTAAGAGCTCTCACTCAGGGATGGAGTAGAGGATACAGTGACTTGACAGCTAGAGAGGAAAGAAAGCGTGAAAACACAGATCGTCTGGTCATAGGAAGCAAGAAGTAGAGCTAGCCAGTGGGCTCTCCTTGGGACCTCCCATATTGCGCTTGGTTTCCTGAAGGTGAGATTGGCTATATGTCATTTGCTGTGTACTACACTTAGCATAAAGGCTGTGTGCAGTCTAGTGCACATTGGGCATTCAGTTTGTGTATAATGAAGGATTGTTGATTGAATGAATGACCTTCTAGGAATCTTTAGGAATCAGAACTTCTAAGTGGTCTGTTGATTCCAAAAAGCAGAATCATTATGTCTCCTGAAGTAAAGCAATTAAGATGTAAATTAAAAACAAACAAATGAAAGACCTAAATGTTCCAAGAGGCTACAGTGGTTTAGTTAGTTACGAGCAAAGTAAGCCTCAGGATTCTGTTTTCATTTCTAAATCCCCAGTGCTCGCACGGTGCTTGGCGCATAAGAGCAGAGTAAACGTTTAATGAATGGAGACATTTCAGTCTCCAGGCTGCAGAAAACCTCCTCCTGACCTCCATCTCCCTCTCCCATCCAGCCCCTCAACACACACACACACACACACACACACACACACACACTCTCATTATGTTTCCAGGCCAGAAATTCCACAATCAGAGATACTTTCTTTTAAATTGAGGCCTTGGCCCTTTTAGAAAATCTTTGTGAGGTTGAACATAATGTCTTATTGTTTATAAGCAAGAACGAGTGAGTTTGCCAAATCCTTCTTTGAGAGCTTGTTCAGAGGAGGGCCAAGAGAGCAGATGTCAACGAGGAAGCCCGTGAAGTGGTCACAGGAGAAGGGAGGGGGCCAGAATTCTCTCTCCCCGCCTCATTTCTCCTCCCCCACCTCCCCAGCTGACCTCTGGTGTAGAGATAGCCCTGCAAATCGGAAACTTAGAATTATCTATGCCTAGATCTTCATAATTGCATTGAAATTATCTTTTCTTAAAATGTTATTTATTTATTTATTTATTGAGGTCACAGTGGTTTATAACATTATATAAATTTCAGGTGTACATCATTATATTTCAACTTCTGTATAGGCTACATTGTGTTCATCACCAGCAGTCTAGCTTCCATTCGACTCTATACAAATGTGCCCCTTTACCCCTTTCACCCTCTCCTAACCCCCTTCCCCTCTGGTAACCACCAATCTATTTTCTGTATGTGTATGTTTGTTTATCTTTCACATATGAGTGAAATCGTAGGGTATTTGTCTTTCTCAGTCTGACTTATTTCATTTAGCATAATGCCCTCAAGCTTCATCCATGCTGTCACAAATGGCGAGATTTTATCTGTTTTCCGGCTGAGTAGTATTTCTTCATGTATATATACCACATCTCCTTTATCCATTAGTCCATTAATGGGCACTTAGGTTGTTTCCCAGTCTTGGCTATAATAAGTAATGCTGCAATGAACATAGGGGTGCACGTGTCTTTTTGAATTAGTGTTTTTATATTCTTTGGATAAATACCCGGAAGTGAAATAGTTGGATCATACAGTAGTTCTGTTTTTAATTTTTTGAGGAATCTTCATACTGTTTTTCATAGTGACTGCACCAGTTTACATTCCCACCAGCAGTGTAAGAGGTTCCCTTTTCTCCACATCCTCTTCAACACTTGCTATCTCTTTTCTTTAAAATAATAGCCATTCTGATGGGTGTGAGGTGATATCTCATTGTGATTTAGATTTGCATTTCCCTAATAATTCGTGATATTGAACATCTTTTCATGTGCCTGTTGGCCATCTGTATATCTTCTTTGGAAAAATGTCTTTTCAGATCCTCTGCCCATTTTTTAACCAGTTGTTTGTTTTCTTGTTGTTGAGTTGTATGAGTTCTTTATATATTTTGGATAGAAAATCAACATACAAAAATCAGTTGCATTTCTATACACTAATAACGAACTAGTAGAGAAGAGAAGAAAAGAACCCCATTTACAATCATGACAAAAAGAAAATACCTAGGAATAAATTTAACCAAGGAGGTGAAAGACTTGTACACTGAAAATTATAAGACATTTATGAAAGAAATTGAAGAAGACATAAAGAAATGGGAAGATATTTCATGCTCATGGACTAGAAGAATTACAATAGTTAAAATGTCCACATTACCTAAAGCAATCTATGGATTCAATGCCATCTCTATAAAGATTTCAAAGCATTTTTCACAGAAATAGAACGAAAAATCCCCAAATTTATATGGAACAAAGACCCTAAACAGCCGAAGCAATCCTGAGAAAAAAGAACAAAGCTGGAGGCATCACAATCTGACTTCAAAACATACTACAAAACTATAGTAACCGAAACAGTATGATATTGGTAGAAAAATAGACACACAGATCAATGAAACAGAATTGAGAGCTCAGAAATAAACCCACACACTTATGGACAGTTAATTTTCAACAAAGGAGCCAAGAGCATACAATGGAGAAAGGAAAGTCTCTTCAATAAGTGGTGTTGGGAAAACTGGACAGCCACGTGCAAAAGATTGGAAGTAGGCCGTTACCTTTCACCATGCACAAAAATCAACTCAAAATGGATTAATGACTTGAATGTATGATCCAAAACCATGAAACTCTTAGGAGAAAGCATATGCAGTATGCTCTTCAACATCGATCTTAGCAATTTCTTTTTGAATAAGGTGTCTAACCGTGCAAAGGAAACAAAAGAAAAAATAAATAAATGGGACTGCATCAGACTAAAAATCTTCTCCAAGGCAAAGGAAACCATCAACAAAATAAAAAGACAACCTACTGATTGGAAGAAGATATTTGCAAATCATACATTCAGTAAGGGCTTAATAGCAATGCAGTTAGCTCAAGTGGTAAGGAGCAGATCCTGTCATCACATCCTTAAAGAGAATTGGGTTAAAAAGAAAAAAGGCATGATTTTAAATAGGAAAGCTGCAGCCTTCAGAAAAGGACAGAAATAAAACAGCAGATTTAGATGGCAAGCTTGTAGGTGGGTTTTCTCTTGGTGACTAGATTCAGAGAGGACGAGTACCTAATCCAGCAGGCATCTGTTAGAGCCACCTGGAGCGCCGACCCACCAGAGAGCGGAGGACACAATCTCTTGCTGCCAGGTATCATAGAGGTGTTAACAGGGAGTCTCAGAAGCAGGTGTCAGATTCTTCTGTATGAAGCCCTGCCTGTGCTTCCTGATGGACAGAAGAATCACAGAGATGGGATGGAGACCCTGAGACTGAGGGGAGAGATGACTCTCCTGGAACCACACAGATCATTTTCAAGAACTGGCCTGAACCCCAAACCTTGATTGTCAGGCCACGTGCAGGTCTGCCATCTTTATCCTTGTTAGCAAGTACAGCCGGGGCAGTACTGGACTTTGGGAAGATGGCACCAGGGACTGCATGTCAGGTTTAGAGAAACCAATTATTATGGTCTTCACTGACAATATACCGAAGAAATGCTCTGTTCAGAGACCATAGGCCCCGGCATGGTAACGCAGCATAAACACCCTCAGTCTGCGCAGCACTTTTAGGCACGACCAACAGCAGGAGTCAGCTCCCCGATATACTTCAGGGCTGCCAGATCCTGCCCAGCTGGGAGCACGCAGAGGACATGAGACAAGAATCACCTGGAGGTGACAGGACCACACTGTGCAAACCCAGCGCCGCCTTCCAAGTGAAAAGAGCCAAACTGCCTAGCCAAAAGAGCTAGGTCTGGACCCAATATCCCCTGCCTGCCTTTTGCTTATAAATCCCCAGAGGGAGAGGCATACAGAGATGGTTTCTCGGAAGTGTGTCATTTCAGCCTGGGCAGCTGAAATACATCTGCCAATGTGACATTTCCAAGGCTGCTATCTTTCGGGCTAAAAACTCACCTGCAAACTGTGCATATCTAAAATGCAGCTTTTTTGACAGGCAGCACTTGCCCAAGTTTCCTAGAGTGTCCTGGGCAAGTCTCTGCCGTAGCACCCAGAACAGGGCAAGGCGCACAGGAGGCAGCTGGGAACGAGCGAATGAACAATGAAGGCGATAATTCTTTATTTAATCTCATGAGGCAAATATTTACTCATTCACTAATGAAAACGATTACTGAATTCCCAGATGGTAGGAAGCTGCTCTTCTCCTTTCCTGACACCGTTGATAGAGAACTAATGACACCTGGAAGCAGAACTAGTCCATGAACAATACGGATTGTAAGGGGATTTTGTGAAACAGAACAAGGAGAGGACAGGGGAGGCAGCGAAAAAAGAGGGGAGAGGCAGGGAGAACAAGGTGCTTCCACCAGGCCCCACATGCAGACTTGCCCTGGTCAGGTATCAGTGTACAGGCAGCCTGAGCACCGTCTCCATTTCTGGTCACTAGCATTTTGGCCCCCACGGCTGGACTGGGGCATCAGGAAGGAAGTAAAAGCAGGAAACTCAGGACAGGGAAGGGCATGACCTCAGCACCTAGACAAGTTTCGGTTGCTGCAGAAAATCGCGGACTTTAGAAGGACTGGTCATCCTGGGGCCCTCAGGAAAGCGGACACTCAGATGATAATGGCTCAGCCCCTTGTCGGAGCTTCTGTGCCTCTCAGACTTCACTGGAAGCTGAAAGGAGGGGGAAGGAGGGAGGAGAGACCAGGTCTGAGGGAGGGCGGGAAATCGGGAGAACTACCACCAGTCAAAGGCAGGTGCAGATGTCTCGTCAGGTAGAAGAGTCCTGGATTTTAGCTTTCATGTCTTCTAAAATGTCTCCTCACTGACAGCTTTCATTCTCCACGAGGCCCTTTCCCTGCCTTCTCTTTCCCTCTTTCAGATTTTCTCTGTTCAGTGAGAGTCATGTATTAGCTGGCCAGGGCCATTGGGATTTATACGTCATCCTTTCACCTTCCAAGGGAAGAAAGACTCATGCTTCTGGAGGGTCTTGCATGATCTCTTTTAATTCTAACAACAAAGCATGAGGCATCCCCACGGTACAGATGGGGACATTGAGGTTCTGAGAGGTGAAGTGTCTTGCCCAAAGTCAATTGGAGCAGATATTGCGAGCTGGACCTAAAAGTCAGTGCTTTTCCGGGGTGGGCTGCTCCTTCTCTCAGACCTGACTGCCTCCTCATTCTCGTGCTCTGTAAAGAGCCGTCCTCTCCTCTCCTCTGTTCTTTGGCTGCCCTGGGCGTGAGGTTCCCTGTACTCACCTCCAGTTTTAAAATCCCAGGGACCTTTAAATAAGAGGGTTCATTGGGTGGGACTCAACCTGACATAGAGGCCAGAGGGCCCTCTGGAGAAAGCAGGCCAGAGTGGATTCCATGGTGATTCCAGGTACCTCTGTGCCAGACAGATGACCTTCTATCCCAAAGGCACTGTGGAAACCCACATGACAGATTTTGTTCCACTGTCCACCCCTCCCCCTCGTTTCCCCTCCCTCTGCGCAGGCCAGCATGACGTGGCTGTGGGTTGTTTCTTCCAAGCAATCTCTCTTACCACCCAAGGCTCCTGCAGGTGGAGCCGATGGCCCACAGGGCTGGTCAAGCACCCCACCTGGCAGCCAGCACGTCACTAGCTCATGACCCACCTACAGCCCCAGGCATCCTGGGGCTCCACATGGAGAATGAGGTGGGACTCAGAACACAGATGGAATAAAGGCATAGGGTCAACACCAGGCACAGAGGCTGCATTAGCCCAAGGAACAAAGAGTTTGGAGCCAAGCTGAGCTGGACTCATGGGGAAAAAATGAAAAAAAACAAAAACAAAAAACCAAGAAACAAAACTTCAGACAAAGCTGGAGGGCAAAGGTCACTTGGGGACCTCATATAACCTTATTAATATTTGCCAAGAACTGATGAAAATACACCAGGGAAGAGGGATGGTGAGAGCTGCTTTAGTTTAGATCCTCATGGTGCAGTCTATGCAGCTCCAAGGCCAACTCCAGGTGGGTGTGAGGGCTAAAATGGGGGCCACTTAGAGGGAGGGGAGAGGACGAAGGCTTTGGATTATTATCCAGGAATAATACTAAGAATCAGGACTCAACATTGGCTCCACCAGTTTCTTCTTTGGGTCTTATCTCTAAAAAGGTAATGAGTGCTCCTGAAGGAGTAAATTTGTAGACTAGATGTGGACCAAATGTCCTGGCGGGCTGTGTCTAGGAATAAGGAGACAGAGACTCGAGTCATGCCCTGGGACATTTAGAGATAAGCTGGCATCGGAATGAGGCTTTCAGGTAGGAAGAAAAGGAGGGAAACTGGAGTAGAGGATTTTCTAAATGGGCGTGAAGAATCCCAGGGGAGCTGTCCACCAGGCACACACGTCACAGGTCAAACACACAGGCATACCGCTGGTCAAGAAGGTGTAGACCCATGACCACCTAACAAATCTCTTCTTCGTATGTTTCCTCTATTATCTTTACAGTATCACTGATGGCATTTCATGGTAATTATTTACTAAATTATACAAGATAAATACTGAACCAAAGATACTTGCAGGCTCTCTGAGGATCCCCGTGAGACAGCCTCAAGTCTCAGTTTTGAAGGACAGTCACTCTGGGTTTAATCTTGTCCGGTCATATTCCACCGATGGAATTTAGTAGAACTCGCCATTGTTGTCCCGGCATGATAACCAGTAACCAGCCCAAATTTGAGGTTTTCTGTGGTTTAGACCTATGCCAATATGGCCCAGCTGTCCTCACCTCACCCACTGTTGGGTGCCATGTCATACAGAAGAATCTCATTAAGTTATGGCTCATCGATGCACCCATGCAAGTGTGTGGGCTGCACAGGGGCTGGCACGGGGTGGGCACTCACTGTGCATTTGTTGAATGGTGGAATGAAGGAGTTTTTAAATCAACCCTGTTACATACATAATTAGCATAAAGTGAGCATTTTAAACTTGTCACTCTACAGTTTCAGAAAGAATTTACAACATTAAAATTGTAGTTAACATCGATTGAGTATCACATACTAGGTATTATTTCATTCAGTATTCAAAATAACCCCATGTGATTATTATCACTGACTTAAAATGAAAGATTATTGAAGCTTAAAGGGACCCTGCAACTTGCTGAAGGACAGGCAGTTAGTAAGAGGCAGGGCCAGAATGTGAACACCTGTCTGCCTGAACTTGGAGCCTGCTGTCCAAGACACCACATCGATGGCCTCTCTATACAAACTGAAATGAAAACTGCCACAAAAGCATGGCACAAAATAAGATTATTTGGAGAGCTAAGGGTGAGGCAGGAAGGAGGCCAGGCCACCAATTCTCCTCTTGGGTCAGAAGTTTAGAAATTCTCTGACTTTTATAGTATTTGTGAAATGAGGTAATGGCCTAAACCCAGTTAGTAGATCCCCAGGGTTTAACATCACAAAAATGTTTTGATTCAAGCTGCCCATCCATGTGGACATCTTCCAGGAAGCCAAGGGCTGACTCCTACCCAGTGGCTGAATCATCTTCCCTGGGAGCTGGAGGGGAGGGAGCGAAGTGGGACGGGGGCAGAATGGCAGAGGCACCACCTAGCGCTTCTTAAATGGCACTCCCATAGCCCCTGGGCCTCAACCCTGGGCTCCCTGGGCTAGAATGAAATAACAGAGGGATTTTTTTTCCCAGTTAAACTAAAATTAAATTAACAGAGAGAGCGTCCTCTATTTTCAAATTCCTCCCATAAAGTCTTCTCGAAACTTCTAATGCTTCCTACTATTTGTTGGCTAAGAGGCAGTAGAGAGCAAAACAAACGGAAACAGAAGTAAATTAATACATGGACAAAATAGTAAATAGTGAGTTATGCTGACTTTATGAGCTCATTTTTTATGTGCTCATCTGCTTATGAGTTTATAACAAGTACTTAGGAAACAGGAATGGTCTCCGCTAGTACTAGTACTGTTAGTCCTAGTTCACTCACTGAAACTGAAAATGTCAGACTGGGAGAGCGCCGCTGCCGAGGAGGAGTGAACTGGGCTTCAGCGCCCATGCCTCAGATCAGAGACCCGGCCTCACGGGGACTGCCAGCTGTGCGGCTCCGTGTCACTTCACTTCTCCAAGTTTCGGTCTCCTGACTGTAAAATGGGGACGAATGGTGTCCACTTTGCCAAACAGAAAATTGTTCTGCAATATTAAGTTTTATGCTACTTGAACAAATTTGAGAAAGACTGCCTTAAATTTCGCTGTCTTCTTTATTTAAGCAGAGTTTTATGACACTTTAAGGGCAGGATCTTTTCTTCTTGCCTACGGGAAAAGAGATGCCTGAGTGAGACGATGGGAAGTAAGATTCATATCTTCATTTACTTTTTTTTTTATTGTGGTAACCTTGGTTTATAACACTATATAAATTTCAGGTGTACATCATTATATTTCGATTTCTGTGTAAACTACATCATGTTCACCACCCAAAGACTTATTGCCATCCATCTCCATACACAAGTGGCCAGTCACGCCTTTTGCCCTCCCACTTCCCCTCTCGTAACCACCAATCTAATCTCCGTATTTATGTGTTTGTTGTTGTTGTTTCTATCTTCTGTTTATGAGTGAGATCTTATGGTATTTGTCTTTCTCTGTCTGACTTTTCAATTGGCATAATACCCTCAAGGTCCATCCATGGTGTCACAAATGACAAGATTTCCTTTTTTTTTTTAAATAGCTGAGTAGTATTCCATTGTGTATATATATCACATCTTCCTTATCCATTCTTCTCTTGTTGGGCACTTAGGTTGTTTCCAAGTCTTGGCTAGTGTGAATAAGGCTGCAATGAACAAAGGAGTGCATCTATCTTTATGCATTCATCTTTTTGTGTTCTTGCGATAAATATCCAGCAGTGAAATAGCTGGATCATATGGTAGTTCTATTTTTAATTTTCTGAGGAATCTCCATACTGTTTTCCATAGTGGCTGCACCAGTTTGCACTCCCACCAGCAGTGTATGAGAGTTCCCTTTTCTCCACAACTTCTCCAACACTTATTTTTTCCTGTCTTGTTAACTATAGCCATTCAGATAGGTGTGAGGTGATATCTCATTGTAGTTTTGATTTGCATTTCCCTAATACTCAGTGATGTTGAACATCTTTTCATGTGCCTGTTGGCCATCTGTATATCTTCTTTGGAAAAACGTCAATTCAGATCTTTTGCCCATCAAGCTCTCAGCTGCTTATGAGAAGAAAGTCTATTTTTTACTCACTGTATATGACCCAAGTGGGTTGGCAGGGCTCACATTTTGCAGAAACTGAGAAGGAGGCGATCTGTGCACTGGCTTTTAAACCTTCTCCCCTGAAGAGACATACATCTCTTCTAGTAACATAGCCCCAAAGGATGGGGCAGGCAGCCACCCTGTGTTGCACAGCCAGGAGGCCGACGTGCTTGATGAACAACTCCGATTACCACCAACAGTCATCATCATCTATGGAGCATCTCCATCTACTGAACCAGCTATCAAGCCTATGAAAGGGTTAAAGGGCTGACTTCTGTGAGGATTATCCAGTTGGGGAGACAGAAGATAAATCAATGAATAACACAAAATCATTGTTTTACCATTTGAAAGGCACCTAGAAGGCACTCCAGACACTCCCTGAAGGAGAGTGGCACAGGTCATGGAAGTCAAGAGCACTTCTTGGGCCAGGGGACTTGAACCAGTAAAGGAAAGTTAGGACTAAGGCCAGCCTGAGAAGGAGGAAGAGTGTTCTAGGCAGGAGAGCAGAGGGGAGAAGGCTCAGACAGAAACGTCTAATGCAGCCTGAGGACTGTGAGTAAACCCTGAAGCAGGAATGGAGGGCTGCTTTAGGGGAGATGTGGCAAGAGAGGGTGAGGAGCGGCAGCATTGGGGTGGAGGGGAACCATCTGCTTGAAGTTCTTGTGGTTAGGGCTTGGAAAAGAAGCCTTTACCCTGCAGGCTGCTGGAAATCATCGCAGGCTTTTTAGTAGGAGGGTGACATGTGCAAGGCCGTGCTTTACAAAGGCCATTCCATCAGAGGGTGGAGGACAGGTAGAGGGGCAGAGCCCAGCAGCGGGAGCCTAGCATCACTAGGCTGCTGTGAGGCGCTGATGCCTGGAGGAAGAGGGGGTCGGGGATTAAAAGGAAAAGGGAGCAATAGCCAACTATTGCCTGGACCAATATTTCCACTGAGAAAAATTAGAAGAGCTGGACAAAATAGGAAAAGATAAAAACAAAAACATGTTTGCAGCAGAGGATAACCACCAAGGCAGTGAGAGTGTGCAAGGCCACGGAAGGAAAGCCGGAGGGTGCTTTCCACACTGAGGCCCACATCTCCTACAAGGCCATGGCCAAGTCGAGAGCAAAACAGAGCCTGTGAAGCTGAGAAGCTCAGCAGAACTTGGACATTCTAATGGGACGGGGGACAGAAATTGATGCAGAACATGCCAAGGAGGGGGGTGCCTGCCAAATGCTCCCAGTTTAAGTTGGAGCCCCAAGATGGTGGCGAGGGAGTAGGACTGAACTGGACATGAATGAGCCTCACAGCCCCGGCCACCAGCTTTGGATCAGCTCCATCCCTGACTGGACTGACCTGATCTTCCCTGTTCCAACTGCAAGAAAAAAGTACAGATCACTCACTCTCATGAACCAAGATTCAAAAACCCTACACAAAACTTGAGCAATCTGAAGTCAGCAATATATGTAAAAGATAATAAGCCAAGATAAAGTTTCAAGGCTAGTTTAACATTTGAAAATCAATCAAGGTAATTTATCACATTAACAAGTAATGAAAAAAAATTGTATGATCATTTCAACAGAACAAGAAAAAGCAATTTATAAAATTCAAAGCTTATTCATGATTTAAAAAAAAAGAACTCAACAAACTAGCAGTAGAATGAAACTTTCTTTATCTGGTTAGAAATACAGTAAACATTATATTAAATGATAAAATTAAGATTTTCCCTCTGAAGTCAAGAATGAGACATCCGCTCAATGTCTGAATTTCTATTAAACATGATAGTCAATCTCAGCCAGTGACATAAAACATGTGAAAATATATAGAAATAAAATGCATACAGGTTAGAATGGAAGAAATAAAACTGTCATTATTCCCAAATGACATGATAATATATGTAGAAAATCCAAAAAGATCTATACATAAACTATTAGAATTAATCAGTACATTTACCAAGGTCTCTGGATACAAGGTTAATACACAAAAGTCAATTATATTTCTATATAATATCAACAATTACTAAACGAAGTAAAAAAAAATTTCATTCAGATCAAATAGCTAGGAATAAATCCAACAAGATGTCCAAACCTTCCACACAGAAAACTGTAAAATATTTCTGATAGAAACTGAAAAATTAAACAAGTGCAACAGTATACCATATTCATGGATTGAAAGGCTAAACATTTAGAGTTGTTGATTCTTCCCAAAATGGTCTATATAGATTTAACAAAATTCTAATCTATGTACCAGTAACAGTTTTTGTAGAAACTGACAAGCTGATTCTATTATTTATATCAAAACATTAAGGGCAAAGGGGGCCGGCCCGGTGGCGCAGCGGTTAAGTGTGCATGTTCCACTTCGCCTGCTCAGGGTTCACCAGTTTGGATCCCGGGTCCGGACACGGACAAGCCATGCTGTGGTAGGCATCTGATGTACAAAGTAGAGGAAGATGGCACGGATGTTAGCTCAGGGCCAGGCTTCCTCAGCAAAAAGAGGAGGATTGACAGCAGTTAGGTCACGGCTAATCTTCCCCCACCCCCCAAAAAAAGAATCTATAAAGAGCTCCTACAGATCAATATGAAAAGGACAGACAGCCCAATAGAAAAATGTGAATAAGCACTTCACAAATGAGATTGTCCAAATGCCTGATAAACTTGTGACAAGGTAGTAAATCTTATCAACGATCAGAGAAATTCAGTCTGAAACCATAATGAGATACCACCTCACAACTCATGGAACAGTTAAAGTTAAAAAGACTGACAATTTCACCAAAACTGGTGAAGATGTGAAGCAGCAGGAACTCTCACATCCTGCTGGTGGAAGTAAGGGTCGCATCAGCAGTCCTGAGTACGGTTTGTCAGAAACTGAGCATGCATTTACTCTGTGATGCAGCAATTCTGCTCCTGGGGAGAACTACCCCCTCCCCGAAATGCATAAATGAAAAACGTTTCTATTGGCATTATTTATAACAGTTAAAACCAGAAACAACTTAAATGTCCCTCAATAGAGCAGACAAATAAATTGTGGCATATTTGTACCATGGAATGCTATGCAACAGTGGAAATATGCTGTGTCTGATGACTTGAGTGAATCACATTAACGTAATGTTGAGCAAAACAAACCATCACCTTTGGGCAGGAGGCTTGCTGTCGGGGCGGCGCGGGGCACGCGGAGGGATCGGGCATGCTGGAAATGCTGCTTTGCCTTCACCCGGGTGGGATGACTGGCGGGTTCATCCTGTGAAACTGCGTTGGGCTATACACCTGTGGCTTGCGTGTTTTTGGGTGAACCGGTTATATGTCAACAAGTTTACCTTACAAAAGGAAGAGGTGGACTTCGGGGTCTCTCTCTATCTCCAAATGAAGTTTGTGGTTCACATTTAACCAATTCATTCTTTTAGGATTCCTCCCTCCCTACTGCACACACACACACACACACACACACACACACACACAAAACACAATGCCATTGTAGAAGTTTTCATTTAAAAATACAATTAAATGCTTAAATTTGATACCCTCTGTGAAGGTAAGGCCAAGGCCAATAGCACTTCTTCCTGCCCCACTGCCACTGACAGCCCCGAGGAAACTCTCTTATTTCCTGATAGCAGGACTACGTGGGCGGAGCTTTCTTGCTCCCATTTCAACGTTGAGTAAACGGGAGGTTCCGTGACCCCTCCAGGTCCAGGCGCAGACCCAGGCCTGGCTGCCTGCTCTGCTCTGTGCCTTTGCTCAGAGGCCCACTGCCTCTCCCCCTGGAGCAGGAGGCTCGCCCCAGATGTACCCTTCCCAGGAATGATACTTATTTATATACAACAGACACGGAGTTTACAGATAACAGGATGCGGCCTTTCTGGGCTGTCCCTGACTCTGTGATGTAACAAGAGGAGGGGACACGGCCACTCTGAACTAAGGCACACGTCCTTTCCTTTCTCTGCAGCCCTCCATCAGGCCCCAATGGGTTGAGCAAACACTACAGGAAGGTGCTCCTTCAGGGTTTCATTGTCTTTTTTCTTTTGTTTTAAGCATGACAGGGTAGAATCTGAAGGCCCCACCCACGACCTCCAGCTTGAAGACCTTTCAGAGGGTGGCTGGCAGGTTTCCTCACCTCTCAGAGAGCAGCTCACGCCCTCCTCCTATCACATTTGAAAACTCTGAGCGGAATAAACCCACATTCCTTTTAGGTGAGATAGCAAGTTCCAAATGATGAAAACAGTTTGCAAAAATGTGCTAGAATATTTTGAAAATGGTTTGTACTTGAAGGAATGCAGGGAGGGTGAGGTTTTCAAAATCCATCTTGGCTTAGAGAGGAGAACTGCTTTCATTCGCTCTCAGAAATTCTTCAGCTCAATCCCCGGCAGATGTGCATTCTTTTTTCTTACAGGAGGAAAAGTCACTGAAAGAAGGAATGGGGAAAGCCCTCCCTCCCCTCCTCTTACTCCCATCCTGTGTGCTCCCAAGGTCTGGCTCAGATGTGACCCGCACTTTGACCTGGACCCCGACTCAAGCCGCTAACCTCACTTCTCCCTCTGAACCCCTTACTGCCTGTGTTTCTCCTTTGATACTTAATCATGTGAGGTTTAGGTTGCATCTGCTTATCTTCCAGAGAACGGCATGAGCTGTTAGAGCACTAACGAAGATTAAATTGACTCTTAAACAAAAGTGCCATAGATATTTGGTTACTAAACTAATGCTTATTGTATAATTGCATCCATTTCAAAGAAGAAATTGTAAAAGTCCTAATTAGGATGTCTTTGGCTGCAAGAAACAGAAAACGCTGATTCCAATGTCCTTGAAAGTTAGGGATGTATGATCTCATATGACAAAGATGTCCCAGGGTCGGGCAGCATCAAGTTTGGCTAATCTGACAACTCAACATCATCTTTGTGGACCAGGGAGCTCCCTCTTTCTGCTCTGCTGTCTTCTGCAGGTTAGACTTTGTGTCCAGGACAAGTAGTCTCATGATGATAAGATGGCTGCACAGTTCCAGGCATTTCGTCTAAAATAACAATGTTTAGAAGAAAAAGAACTGCCTTTTCCTCGTGCAGTTTTTAGTCATGCAAAAGTCTTTCTCAAAAGCTCCCCAGAAAAGTTCCTCTCACATCTGCTTGGCCAGAACTTGCCCATCCTGAGACAATCACAAGGAGGATGGATTGCTGTAACTGGCTTATAGGCTAGAGTTTAGGATTTACCCTGTGCTAAGGATAGGATCACCTTCCCAGAGGGGGAGACCTGAACCGAAATGGGGTTCTGTTAACAAAGAAAATGAGGAACCATTTAGGATAAGGCAAAACCATGTGTGCCACCTGAAGGACTGGAATAGAGATTTCTCCAAAGAAGATATACAAATGGGCAATAAGGTCACGAAAAATGCTCAGCATCATTAGGGAAATACAAATCAAAACCACTATGAGACTCCGCTTTACACCCATTAGGATGGCTATAATAAAAAAACAAAATAATAAAAATCTCCCTGTCTGTTTAATCTGTATGCAGATAGTATCATACGAAAAGCTGGGCTAGACTCAGATGAAGGAGGTGGAAAAATCGGTGGAAGAAATATCAACCATCTAAGATATGCAGACGACAACATCTTCCTGGCAGAAAGCAGCAATGACTTGAAATGATTTCTGATGAAAGAGAAAGAAGAAAATGCCAAAGAAGGACCATGTTTGAACATAGAAAAGACAAAAATCAGGACGACAGAAGAACTACACAACTTTAATGTAGACAAAGAAGACATTGAAATGAAACGTTTTGTTTCCCTTGGTTCCGTCATCACTTTAAATGGAGACTGCAGCCTAGAAATCAGGAGAAGACTGAGACTTGGAAGGGCAGCAAGGAAAGAAGTAGGAAAGACCATCAAGTGTAAGGAAGTGTTGTTAGAGACCAAGGCCAAGATTATCCACACCCTCGAATTCCCAATTACTATGGACAGGTGTGAAGACTGGACAGGGAAGAAGGCTGACCAGCAAAAAGTTGATTCATTTGAAATGTGGTGTTGGAGGAGAGCTCTGCTGATACCCTGGATTGCCAGAAAGATGACAAGTTGGTCCTAGAGCAAATTAAGCCTGAAATATTTTATTTTTTTTTTTAATTTTTAGTGAGGAAGATGGGCCCTGAGCTAACATCTGTTGCCAATCTTCTTCCCCCCCCCCCCCAAAGCCCCAGTACATAGTTGTATATCCTAGTCGTAAGTCATTCTAGTTCTTCTATGTGGGATGCTCCCACAGCGTGGCTTGATGAGTGGCACGTAGGTCTGTGCCCAGGATCTGAACCGGTGAGTCCTGGGCAGCCGAAGCAGAGCATGCGAACTTAACTGCTTGTAAGCCTGAACTGTTGCTGGAGGCAAAAATGATAAAACTGAGGCTGTCTACTTTGGGCAGATCATGAGAAGGGAGGATACTTTGGAAAAGACAATAATGCTGGGAAAAGTAGAAGGCAGGTGGAAAAGAGGAAGACCAAATATGAGATGGACTGATTCCATAAAGGAAGCCATGGGCATGAGTCCACAGGAGCTGAGTAGGGCTGTTGAGGACAGGACATTGTGGACATCACTCATTCATAGGGTCACCTGGAGTCAGAGCCGAGTTGATGTCACGTAATAACAACAACAACAAAAAGGGAAAATAACAAGTGTTGTGAGCTGGTAGAGAAATTGGAACTTTCGTTTATTGCTGGTGGGAATGTAAAATGGTGCAAATGCTGTGGGGAACAGTTGGTGGTTTCTCAAAAGGTTAAGCACAGAATCACATTAAGACCTAGCAATTCCACTCCTAGGTATATTTACAAAGAATGGAAACTGGGGACTCAAACTGGTACTTGCATACCAACGTTCATAGCAGCATATTTCACAATGGCCAAAACTGGAAAAAACCCATGTGTCCACTGACAGATGAACAGATAAACAAAATGTGGTATTGTGAGATAACAGAAAATATATATTGTTCTCTGCCCCCCAGTTCCTGGCTCAGAGCTCCTAAAACTCTTTTAAATTCCCAAGTGATAAGAGCACTAGGAGCACCCTTTGTTCTAACGAGGCCACTCTGAGTGGGCTCCTGGCTGGCTTCCTGGATGGGGGCTGGTCGCCAGAAAGATCAAGCCATGGTCAGAAGCTTGGAACTTTCAGCCTCCGCCATGTCCTCCAGAGAGGGGAGAGGGGCTGGAAATGGGGTCAATAATCAATTATGCCTACCTGAGGGAACCTCTGTAAATGCCAATAGCACAGGGTTCAGGGAGCTTCCAAGGAGGCAACACGTCCACGTACTGAGAGGGGGGCACACCCCAACTCCATGGGGACAGAAGCACCAGTGCTCGGGACCCCCCCAGACCTTGCCCTAGGTATTTCTTCATCTGGCTGTTCATCTGTATCCTTTAATGTTGTTTAATAAACTGGTAAATATAAGTAAGTGTTTCCCTGAGTTCTGTGAGCTGATCTAGCAAATTAATCAAAACCAAGGAGGAAGTCATGGAAACCTATTTGTAGCCAAGTCAGACAGAAATTGTGGGGACCTACTACTTGCAATCAGTCTCTGAAGCGGGGACAGTCTTGTGGGACTGAGCCCTTAACCTGTGGGACCTGAAGCTATCTCCAGGTAGATAGTGTCAGAATTGAGTTAAATTGTAGGACACCCAGCTGGTGTTGCAGAGCGTTGCAGAGATGCTTGGTTTGGGAAAAACCCCCACACATTTGGTGACCAGAAGTGAAGTGTTCTGTGTAAAAGCAAAGGAGAAACGCATAGGAGGAGGAAAGACTGCAGCTTTTTCTCATACAGGTGTACGAGATATACATGTGTATTTACAGCGGAATAAAAGGAAGGAAATTCTGACATATGCTACAACATGGATGAACCTTGAGAACATTATGCTGAGTAAAATAAGTCAGACAGAGAAGGACATATTTTCCAAAAATGTCTACTTATATGAAGTATTTAGAATAGGCAAATTTGTAGACACAGAAAGAATAGAGGTTACCAGAAGCCGGGGGGAAAGGAGGGCGTGAGTTTGTGTAATGGGTATAGAATTTTTGTTGGAGATGATGAAAAGTTTTGGGAGGGGCAGGCCCAGTGGCGTAGTGATTAAGTTGGCGTGCTTGCTTTGGTGGCCCCGGGGTTTGCGGGTTTGGCATCAGATGTTAGCTCAGGGTCAATCTTCCTCACCAAAAAAGAAAAGTTTTGGGCACAGGCGGTGGTGATGGTTACACAGCAATGTGGATGTATTTAGTGTCACTGAAGTGTACACTCACAAATGGCTGAAATGATAAATACTATGTTATGTACGTTTTACCGTGATAAAAACCCCACAGTGTCTGCCACACTGATCTGCTTCTGTCCTTGGTTTCTCAGGTTTCGTTTTTTGGGATTATTCTCTACTTGTTCTGTTTCCTTTGTCCTTTCGATTGCGTTGCAGCCACCACAGGACTCACAGGTGCCACACACAGGATCAAGTCGTACCTGTGTCTGTGCACATCTTTAATGAGGGCCGTTTCATGTGACTGGAGCTTGTTCCAGTGAGTGGCACACCCCAGAGGGGACTTATACTGGCCTAAAGGAGGAGCTGCACTCAGTTTAGTCCCTAATTGAGGAACACGCTGATTTTTTGTTATAATTAGGAAAAAAGTCCTGACAGTTCTCTGATGTTGACGTTTTTTGGATGTGTGTATTTTATTAAAAAAATGCATATATAAGTCTGGGTTTATATTCTGTATATGTCTTGTGCAACTATAACACTTAGCAAAGTTTTTTTTTGTATATGTGAATATAAGAAAACTGCAAAAAATGTATAAAACTGGAAACAACAATGACGATAAGTCAGATGTTGGTTTTTTTGAAGAGGAAGATTAGTCCTGAGCTAACATTCGCTGCCCATCCTCCTCTTTTTGCTGAGGAAGATTGGCCCTGAGCTAATATCCATGCCCATCTTCCTCTATTTTATATGTGGGATGCCTGCCCCGCAGCATGGCTTGACAAGCTGAGCATAGGTCTGTGCCCAGGATCCAAACCGGTGAACCCCGGACCACCAAAGTGGAATATGTGAACTTAACTGCTGTGCCACCGGCTGTCCCTTAGACGTTGTTTTGAAGACAGTTAATAGATATTCTCAGAGTGATGGTGGCCCCTCTTGGCCGGGTCTTCTTGATTTGGTATGCCCACACTACCGTATTCTCCCTTCTCCCACCATTCTTTCTACGTGAATCACTGCCCCCTCTCCTTTCGTAGAGCATATGGGGATGTCACTTGGCCTTTGGCTGGCCTTCTAATATCTCCTTCTGTCGCTTTTGTTATGAGCTGGTGATCAATGTCTCACCACATGGGGCCAAGGCTTAGAAATACAGAAAACACACATGGAGGCCCAGAAGTTTTCCATGGCAGTTTTCATTTACAAGAATGTCACCCAGATGATCCAGAATAGGTATGGGCTTATATATATATATATATATATATATAATCTTTAAAATTAAAACATAAAATTAAACATTTTCATTGAGAACAGTCATATATTAACTATAGTTTCTTATTTTCTGTATTCTTGCTGCTTTGACATCTGGGACCTGGCTGACCTGGAGGGACTGTCCCTCCCAGGGTTAGCCAGTTCTTAGAGATAGTAAATAATTCACCTGAGAGAGAGTCTTTCAAATGCAAACCAACCCATGGGAGCCCACACCCCAACCATCTGTTGTATGGGGCTCTCACTCGGGGCCACTATGCCCCCGCCCTGATCACCTGGGACCAGGTACCAGACAACTAGGGACAGCCCCTCTGCCCAAGAGCCCTGAAATTACTCAAACTAGCCAACCCTGAGTCTGCTGACCCTGCCTCACCTGTTCCTTCCCGTGGAAACCACAATAAAGGCTCATGTGCCCCCTCCTCCCTCTCTCTCCTGGGTGTGTCTCCATGTGGCCTTGTGTGGCGAGCCTCCTGTTTCTTGGGATCTCTGAGCATAAAGACTTCTTCCTTTGCGACAATCATTTCCACATCTGCACGTATGACCAGGCCAGAGTAAAACAACTCCTGGGTACGTTATAAAACAGACTCCCTATAAATGTATCTATGAACTTCCAGGGGTTTGAAAAACCCTGATGTCACAGAACTTCCAAGTCAGGAGCACAGGCGGACGTTCCCACTCTGTCCTGCCCAAACTCCATCCAGCCTCATCAATGTCCCATCAGGGGATTAAAAGAGATTCAAGCACATGTGAAAGTTCCTGCGAATTGCCAACGCTTGATAAACACCATCTTTATTGCTGAGCCTGGGGTCCACTTGCTTGTTGTGAGGCCCATCTGGCTATGCTTTGGAGTTACCCCCCCCCCATTTCTCCAATTCCCCCACCAGTCCCAGGCCCTACTGGGCCAGCCAAGTAGGGTCCATGGACAGAGAGACAGTGGCATCTCATGAAATTCAAATGTATCCCCGTCTAGTGAGAGGGCTCAAGCATCTGCTGAAATCTATGAGAGCTCCACATTTTCAAAGTGATGACAAAGCTCTTCTCTTCCACTGAACACAGACAAAGCACTTCACACCGTGGATGCGGGCCAAGTTACCTAGCCTGCTCAGCTCTGCATTTGGAGAGCCAAGCTCGGTTTGTACTAACGAGACATGTCGGGGACACCTAAAAGCCCACAAGGAGAGAGCGCCCCACACAACTGCACAGTGGAAAATTGTAGGAAAGCCACGTGAAAATGCAGCAGCAGCTTAAGAGAGCCTAACCCCTGGTCGTCATTCCACACCTGACCCCTCTTTTTTCTCACTGGCCTTTGGGGTCTGTGAGGACAGGAACTGGGTCTTTTTCAATGCACCATCTCATCAGCCACCACCTTTGAGCTGCTGGGAACAGAGAGGTTAGAGCTGAGGCAGAATGCGAATGTTTTCCTCTTAACATTCATTAAAATGAAGACATACACTTACACACACGTCATAGGAAACAAAGAGGCTACCGGAAATGTTTTACGTACTTTAAATTATTACAAGAAATACTTATTTTACAATTAATTTCTATTTCTCTTTTTTTCCCATTTATCATGTTTTACTTACTAAAAATTTTTAGGCTCTTCTTTTCCTTTAGTTTCAACCTGTGTATTTATTGGTGTTGCCTTGTTCCAGATAACTGCATGATAGAAAGCTTTCTTTCTTTCTCCCATCCTTCCTTCCTTCCTCTCTTTCTATCTCTCTCTGCCCCTCTCTCTCCCTCCCTTCTTTCCTTCCATTTTTTTTCTTTTGTGAGGAAGATTAGCCCTGAGCTAACATCCATGCCCATCTTCCTCTACTTTATCCGTGGGATGCCTACCACAGCATGGCTTTTGCCAAGCGGAACCCCAGACCACCAAGAAGCGGAACGTGTACACTTAACTGCTACACCACCGGGCCGGCCCCCTTCCTTCCTTTCTTGATTTTCAATGTTTGTGTCCCCTGTCCATGGCCTTCTGACTTTGGCTCAGAGTCTTTAACTCCTAACTCAGCTGGGCTTCCACGGTGCCAGAGTCTGATAAGCCTCACCTGACCCTTACCAGACCTGCTGAGCAGAGGTGAGGGTACTTTTTGGGGCCCCTCCCAGTGCAGGGGGGCCAGCTTTAGCTTTCCCTCTGATCTCTTCACCCCAAATCTCTGTCGGATCTGCTCCCTCCTGTCAGGGGCCAAGGGGCAGTTCGGAGGCAGACCCTGCTGTCCTTTGTTTCTTATCTCGGTCCCTAAACTTCGCCATAGGAACCTTTTCCTACCCTTGTCTTCTCTTAGTCTCTTTCCTATCTCCCAGCCCCACCCACTTTTACTGAACCCCAACAGGAGTGGGTTGGAACTACTGGGTACTGAAACTAAAATCCTGAGAAGAAAAATAGAAGCAAATTCACATATACTAAAATATCAAATTTGGGGGGGGGGGTGTCTGTCCATTTGTGTCTCTTAAGCTTAAGTAGCACGTGAGCTCGAAGAGCCAGCATCCAGCAGCCTTCATTCTGTAAAGAGATGAGATGGATTCCCAACTCAAAGGCAGCACAGCAGGTCTGAGTGGAGGGAGGGAGGAAGGAGCAAAGGGGGTTTCATTAAATCCAAGGCATCCTGCTCCTCTCTTCTGTGGGAGGGGCAGGCAGCAGGAGCCGGAGGCGTCACTAGATGGCTTCCAGGAATCACAGCTGTATGGGGTTTTTAATTTTTGATGATGATTTTCAATAACACTTCGCACTTCCCAACACGGGCTTTGACATTGGTCCTTCTCCCAGTCTTGGTTACAGATTCCTTTTTGTGAGGCCAATAAGACATTCTGGGCACTGCATTCCTTGTGGATCATTGTACTGCTCGGGTCTTTGGCCTCACGTTTCAGAACATCAACTGCAGTCGTGGATAATGGACCAGAAACGCATTCTCTGTCAGGCCCTATTGCAGACGCGGGAGCAGCTTTCAGAAGTTCCTCCGAACCCGAGCGCAGTGATTTCTCAGTTCCCACCACCCACTTGGACCTAAATAGAGCCCTCCCCTCTACCCAGGAGGCCATTGCACTTTGCTCTCTCGCCACTGGGGAAGCTGAATAGCGCAGGCTGTCGGGACAAGGAGCAAAGGAAACAGAACTCCAGACTTAACCAGCATTTTCTTGGCCACCTTGGCAACACATTTGGTGAGAATCAGGTAAAGGTCACCTGCACAGCACTTGAGCAGATCTCCAATTTCCAGAAGGCGGGAAGCTCCCAGAGGTCCTGAGGCTGCCGAGACCACCACCCGAGAGTGGGCCTGCCTTCGGGCTTAGAGGATCCAGCGGTCCTTCCTCCAAGTGGACCCCACAGAGAAGTGCTCACTCCTTCTCCGAAAGTCTCCTGCCAGCTTCCACAGAAGACACAGACCTCGAGTCACGGGGCAAAGGTGGAGGAAAAGGAGATCAACGACGGGCCAGCCGTTAGTGCTGAGGAGGAGTGCACTGTGTTGCCTAGAGAGTGGGCTGGGTCCTGGCCCTGCCACATCCACGCCCTGTCATCTAACAAGTTACTTAAACTCTTGGACCTTCGGTTTCTCATTTGTAAAATGAGGATAATCATGTCTTCCTTTATTCTGTTATCACGAAGATTAAATAAGATTCTGCATATGAAGCAGTGAGTATACCCTGGCCGGTAGCAAGTGGCTCAGTAAATAAAAGCTGTTAGTAGTAATAGTACCAACGCAGAAGAAACCCTGGGCCATGGAAGAGTCTCAGAAGCGTGGACTCCTAGATCGGGATAAAGCCTACTGCCTTCTAGTCCACCCAAGTCCAAGTTCCTGGAGCTTTGAGAGGGAGGCGGGGCTGCGCTGCCTCTCTGCGGGCTCAGGCCCTCTGCTGTCCATGCAGCCAGCCCTCCCACATCCTGGGAGCAAAGCCACAGGCTTGGAGGACCTTGCTCAATCTTGAGAATGCAACCCCTCGCAGACTGGGAGTGTGACTATTACAATAGGCAGAGTCTATGTCACACTCTTCACCACTTGAACTTCATTTTGCATTTTCTCAGCTTGTTTCAAGCGAGTCTTGTCTCTCCAACTACGTGTTAAGCTCCCACATGGCGGGGCCTGGGCTCCTACTGCATTCAGGCCTCCCCCTCCTCTGGTCCTGAGCTGACGGCAGGTATTTACTAAGACTTGCCTTTTGCTTGAAAGGTTATTTTGCATTTCACTGGAGCTTAACAAATGATAAAATAAATACAGAAATATATTTTCTCTGTCATAAAGATAATCTTCCTACTACCCACAACATCCACTGCATTTAAAAAACTTCTTCCTGTTGAGATAAGGGAAAAGTTTAGAGGCAGTTTCCTAATTATTTGGGAACCCCAGTTTTTGAAGGGATTGGTGTCAATTCTAGAATTGCTGTAGAGGAGGGGTTTAGGATCACCAGTCTGGTTGGGAAAAGACAAGGGATTTATCTTGAAGTTGTGATTGTATACCAAGTCCATTGCTTCTTAAAAACTTGTATTTCATGTTTATTTGGATTAGCTTTGAGAGATATTGGAAATTATGGGGGAACGACATCTGAAGACCTCCATAAGCAAGATAATATGTAGTATCAGCACACTAGAAGTAACCATTTCAATTTCTAAACTTTGGGGTCTAATCCTTCCCCATTGTGTTAGTTATCTATTGCTACATGACAAATTACCCCAATACTTAGTGGCTCAAATAACAAACATTTGTTATGGCACAGTTTTTTTGGATCAGGAATTCAGAAATAGTTTAGCTGATGGTCTCTCATCGGGCTGCAGTCAAGATGTTGGCGAGGGCTCCAGTCATCTGGTTTAGACCAGGCCTGGAGGATCCATCTCCAGGGCGGCTCACTCACATGGATGTTGGCAGAGGCCTCAGTTCCTCACCATGAGAGCTCTCCATGGGTTGCTCCCTGCATATCTTCATGACGTGTCAGTGGCTTTCCCCAGAGCAACTGAACCCAGAGAGAGGACAAAGAGGAGGCCCAAAGCCTTTTATCACATAGTCTGAGCGGTCTTACACCATGACACCAGCCTTGTTCTAATTTGTTAGAAGAAAGTCACTGAGTCCAGTACACAGTTAGGGCAGGAAAATTAAGCTCTATCTTTTGAAAGGATGAGCACCAAAGAATTTGGGGACATATTTTAAAACCACCAACACATTTTTAGCAAGGTCAGCAAGGGTTGGGCAAGGTCCCATGCCTCTGATTTACCCAGAGCCATTATTTCTGAAGTTGTATCAGTCAGGTGGGCTGCTGGGAGAGACCACCCTCAAATCTGAATGGCTGAACACCATATAGTTTTATTTCTCATTCTTGCTCTCACACAGGTTGGGAGAGGGGCTCTGTTCATTGTCACAACTCGGGGACTGAAGATGACGGAGGCTCCATCTCAACTCGCACTTCCATGACTTCCAGGGCAGGAGAAGGATGTGGCGCATCTCACAGTGCTTAGAAAGCTGCAGTTTAGAAATGACACACTCACACAATGTAGCGGCCAAAGCAAGCCACGTGGCCTGACTGCAAAGGGGGAACAGAGCGTGCAGTCCTGAGTGTCTGTAGGACGGGGAACCAGAACACTTGCTAGCATACTGTGGTGACTTTTACCACCTCTGTTGGACACTACTTAGTAGTATTACACCTAAAAAAATCAAAATGCAAGGACGAGGTCAAAACATGCTCTGTGAGCTGTCACTGGGTTCCTGAGGGAATGATTGTTCTTAGAAACACTTTAAATCTCTTTTACATTCTGACTGGCCTGTAAGCAGGGATAGAGCAGGCAATAGAGAGAAGGAGGATTTTCTCCCAAATGTGCAGCTGTGTTGTCCCCAACTCAGCCTTTAAGTTCCCTCTCACACAAGGGCGCTAAGGGCGGGACATGAGCTCTACAAATGCAATTGGCACCAAGGAATTATGAGCATCACAGCATTTTCTACCTCTATCATCTTTATTGTAATCATGGTGGTTTTGAAGATATTCGCTCCAAATTTGTGTGCTTTGCTGTTTGTTTCTCCCAGAATCCTTCAGAGTTTCAGCAATAATTAATGACCCATTAACATGTTAAGTACTCTTCATCATTATTTATTAATCTAGCATTAAAAATGATGGCCTGTCCTGGGGGAAGCAGTGGTAGGGTCACTGTTGGGGGCAATCAGTGGGCTCCATGCAGTGCGAGGCCGCACGTACTCTGCCTCCCCAATACCCTGGTATCTTTCTCACAAAGCACCAAGTCAAGCTTCGGGAACTGTGTCTGGAAATCATGGAGGCCTTGTTAGGACTCCAGAAAAACACTGGGAATTTCAGGTTGGAGCCTGAAATTTCAAATGATGGATTTTCACCATATTCCAAAATATGAATTGCTAAAGTAGGAGAAGAGGATCTGCTCTCAAAACCAAGCTCCTGCTCCAAAATCCCCACCACAGCAGCTGTGCACGTGTGCCTAGGAAAAGGACCACTAATGTGGGGGAATTCCACCTCTTGGACAAGTGTCAATGAGCCAGGCCTTCAGATCAATAAACATAAGCAATTGCTTTCTAAGAAAATCTTTCTGAGCTGAGGAGGTTCTGATCCTGCTTCCCAAACCCTGTCTATGTGTTGAACTCCATCATCCACTGACCTGGACGGTTCCCTTGGGTTCTTTCCCAAGTGTCCAGCCGGAATGTCACAGGAAGTCATTAATTATCCAAACCCCCAACTTCCTTTCTGCTATGCACACACAGCTTCAGGATGCCCTGCTTCTGAAGCACCTTATTTTTCTAGCCCAATCGGTGATGTTTAGCATGGTGTGTTTTATTCCCCGAGCTGCTTAGTACCAACAACCTTGATGGGACAGCCCCCAGGGTTCACCTTGGCTCTTCCATTCCCCTTCCTTTGAGTCTTGTGGAGCACGTTTTGGAATCTCAGCAAAGCCTTCAGTAGAGGAGAGTGCTGTTTGCAGACGAAGGGCTGAGGTAGGCAGGGGAAAGGAGGGGGTTCTCAAGCAGAGCCCAGATCATGTCAAGAGTGCGTAGAGCTGGCTAAATGCTCGACAACTCTGCTCCATCCATAGCGATAAATCTCTGATTCTCTGACCCAAACTAAGAAGGCAGTGGGATTCCCAAGATGGAAACTTGTCCTTCAATAAATGGAAACAGTTACCTGCATGAGGCTCTGGAGTCTGTCTGCCCTGGGCCAGCATTCTGGCTCGGCCACTGACAAGCAAATGACCCAGCTTCACCAAGCCTCCGCCTCCTCTGGTTGGAGAATGAGGGTAATGAGAGTTCTTATCTCACAAGAGCTACAGGGACAAGGGAATGAAACAATGCACGGGAAATGCTTAGTGCCAAACATAAAGGGCTCAATAGTTAATACCCAGGATTTTTAAGCCATTAACTCTAATTAGGCTTTCCTGTATTAGTTGGCATTTTTCTGCCCAATTTCTATGCTTTTGTCCTTACTGGTAGGTAAGAAATCAGTGCACACCAAACACATATGAACATCACGAGACATGTGTGAGCACCACCCAGACAGGTGTGAGCACCACTCCGATAAGTTAGGTAGAGAATTTGTTGTTATTATCATCCTAACACAGCCTAAAAACCCAACAAATGGAGTTGGGATCATTCTCCCTGCCCTGGAGATAATCGTCCACATGGAATTCTGCTCAAAGCCCTGAGCTGTGCGTTGCGTGGGGAGATGAAGGAAGCAGCTACCTCCCGTGTTAGGAGGGTGGGTCTGCCGGGAGCAGGGGAGTAGGGTAGGGTAGCATAGAAACCTTGTTCCCTTCCACCCAGGGATCAGAAAAAGTCCAGCGTGAAGGTAGAGTCTCCGAGTCTGCATCTGGGCTCGGGTGGGGACTCAGCACGTGATGCGGCCCATGCTGCCCAGCAACAGACATGGCGTGCTGTCTCTGGCAGGACAGGAAGGGCACTGAGGCTCACGGGTTCTGGGCCAGCCAGGGCCACAGCCTTCCTCCCACCTCCAAACACCCCCCTTTTATGGGCTTTGGGACTCCCTCCCTTATGTATTACAGTAACCAGCAGGGTACTTGTCAGAAGGTGGACCAGGACCCTGCCCACCCCGGCCCACCCTGACTCACGTGTCACTCAGCGCTGTCAGCCCTGAGAAGCACTGGAGGAAGCCCTGAGGGCTGCTTCTAAGTCAACTGTCTGCCCTGGCTCAGACATGAGGCTGTGCTTCAGGTTCCCCACAGCCTTCTGCTCCAGAAATCAGAGGACCAGGCTTCCCAGCCTTCCTTTCCTCATGAAACCACTACATGCAGGTGTTACAAGCATCCGCTGGGTGACAGTCATGAGAAAATGCAAGAGTCAATATCTAGATTTGCCTGCAAGGGAGCTGGGAGCTGAGCAGGGCTGCACCATGCTTCTGTCTGCCAGCTTGGTGTCCCTGCACTGCCACTGCTCCCCCACCTCTGCGTCCCTTACGTTGCTGCAGTCTCACGCGGCTTTCACACAGCACCCAAAGGTCCCTGTCAGTCGGGGGTGATTCTTTGACAGTCGCATCCTGCCCTAGGCTGGCTGCCTCAGGGAAGCGCTGGTGAGTGGCACACCCTCAGGGTCAGAGCCAGTTGCCGCTCCTCCAAGGCACTTGCTTCCAGTCACCTTCCTTTCCCTCTATCTGGGAACCTCCTGATCCTGAACCATCTAGGTAAGGAGAGTCCACAGTTGCACGTATCAGAGAAGGAGAGATGAGACACAGAAACTGACAAAAAAACTGGCCCAACTGTTTTGTTCTGGAGAATGAGTTTGAAGCAGGACTCCCCACATGGAGTACCACAGTGGCTTAGAAAGCCACAGATGCTTTAGAGGGGTGTGGTGGTTGGTTCTATGTGTCAGCTTGGCCAGACTGCAGTACCCAGTTATTTAACTAAACACTAATCTGGTGTTTCTGTGAACATATTTTGTGGATGTGGTTAGTGTCCACAATCAGCTGACTATAAGATCACAATCATGTGGGTGGGCCTTGTCCAATCAGTTGAAGGCCTTAAGAGTAAAAACTAAGATTTCCTGGAGAAGAAGAAATTCTGCCTCAAGACTACAGCATTAACTCCTGCTTGAGTTTCCAGGCTGCCAGCCTGCCTTACAGGCTTCAGAGCTGCCACCCTGCTGCTTCAAGGCTGGTAGCCCTGCTAGGCACCACTTCCTGGGATATAGCATGGTTTATTGTCCCAAGCTCAGGAAGGACCCTGGTCCCATTTGGAAAACAGATGTGCCCTGTGGTCAGTTTCATCTCAGTCTGCCAGCCCTGCCCTACAGCACCATCCTTCTCACCGTGGTCTTCATCAGTAAACAGGGGGGCCAGCTTGTACCTGCGCAGGCAGCAGGATCTGCTGACTCAATCAGGTAGGGGTGCGGGCTTTTAAAGTGCTCCTTTGTCATTACATCATGGCCTTTGGTATGAGGGGAGGAGCGAACAGGCAGCCGGGGGGTCGGCAGACTCATGGGTGAAGCCCCGCTCTGACCTGTACTGGTGTTCCCTGCCTGTGCACCCTGAGGCCTCAGTCTCCTCACCTGTGAAGTCGGGGTAACAACAGGATCACCCAGCTCACAGCATTGCTGTGGGGCTCCAGGAAGTGAAGGGATGTGAAGCATTTTGAGAACTGTGAAGAATACAGAAGTTAGTTATTAATTAATTGAATATTTTCATGACTTTCCATCTGTCTATGAATAAACCCCACACGGCAAACCATTTAGAAAACAGCTTTTCTAAACTGTGCTGCTAAAAGCAAGGAGTGGGATCTCAGCATGTGCACATGGCAATGCCGGTTCCGATGCCTAACAACCCTCTTCAGATTAAGAAGTCCCCTAAGGCTGAGGGAGGTGGCTCGGCTGTGACCTCGTGGCCCCAACTTTCCACCTGTGGCTGGTGAGTGAAGACGTGTGGGAGGGAACAAATGGCATCCATCCGTCTGGGAGGCTTATCCCTCCTCCAAAGTTCTTCCTTGACTCCTGACATTTTGCGTTTAGTCCAACAGAGGCTCCGTGTACTGACTTTTGAGCAGGAAGCAACCAAGTCACTGACTGACTAGAACCGGTCTCTTCCAACACCGGCCGTGGGACCCGGCAGCTTCCTGCCCGGGAAGAGTCGTTTATAGTGTCACCTGGGGCTGACGGCACTTTTCAGGGCAGCCGGGCAATGAGGACATCATCCCCTAAGGGCCAGTTTCCATCACTCACTTTTGCCCTGCCCCGCTCAGCGGGGAAGTCTGCTCTCTGTGCTTGGCCCCTGCACCCAGAACGGGTCACCATGGCTTCACCTGGAGCTGTCCCCCAAGCTCACCACTTCCAGAAGAATGGTGAGAACTCAGATCTCCTCCTCCTGCCCTCAGGGCCCTGGAGGAGTTGGAGCGGGCTGTGACCCCGAGTCCATGGCTCAGGGAGGAGTTCAGGGAGGCTGCAGGCATGAGCTGTGAGAAGTGAGCTGATGGGGCTGAAGCCAGGGTGCTTCCCTGTCAGTGTGCAACCTAACCTTCCAGAACCTCCATTCTTCCCCTGTGAATGAGGTGATGTGATCTGCCAGTGTATATGCCATAAAGATCGTAAAATGCTCCAGTGAACAATGCCTGATACACAGCTGAGCATTAATGAGTTGCTATTGTTATTATTCTTTTTCCAATAATATGATCTAACACAAGCAAAGAAAGAGGGAGATGGACAGACAGGCAGACTGGCTTCCCACCTAGATTTGCTGTCCAGACAACCAAGGCAGGAGGGAGGGGGATCCCACACCACTCAAGGCTCCTTGTAATCTGTCCAGGATTTCCTCACAGTTTGTTAGGACAGAAAGGAAGGGACCCTACAGTTTAGCAGCAAAGTAAAGGTAAGAATCTTTGGGTTGATTCAATTAGGTATGAAATGACTGGGATATGGCTTCTTCCGCCGGCAGCTGGTTTTGAGGCCAGGGTGACTGGCATGTCCCAGACTTTGGCCCTGGTGTTTGGCATTTGACTACAAACCACACTGAGAGAGGCCAGGCTGCAGGCAGTTCTCCGCCTCGGAAGCCGAGAGGGGCCCTCTGGGATGGGGTGCTCTGCTGGAGCCCTTACTGCTCGAGAGCCCCAGCTGCAGGGAGGCTCTGTCCACAGGAAAGGGAGACACAACTGTTCATCCCTTAGGAGGTGGTGTGGGGAGGTAGAAAGGGGCTGTGGAGTTGGATAGATCTGAGTTCCAATCCTAGCTCTCCTTCCTTGGGCATTCAGACATTTCTCTAGCCCTCGGTTTCTTCCTCTGTACAGCGATAATAATAATACCTGCCTCAGGGTTCCTAGAGGACCAAATGAGAGCAAGTAAACCCAGTGTAGAGGAAGGGCGTGGTGCAGAGGAGGTGTTGGGCGAATACGCACACAGCACCCCCATACCTCCACCAGGTACAGGTCAGCATCCTGGACTGGTGGCAACTTTTCCAGGATAGCACACCTGGCAAGTGGTGCCACTGAAAGTAGAACCTACACCATTAGGTGTCCATGGTCTTCCTGCCAAATGATCTTACTGAGTGCCTCCTTCCCCGAGACTCCACGTGCTGCTCAATGGAGGCACCGAGAGGGGAGCAAGCTTGATGCTGCCTCTCCCCCCTGCATGTCTACGCCATGCCAGATGACCTTCATAATGCAAAGTGTGTTGCCAGGTGGAGCAGGTTGCTACTGCTCCCTCCTCATCCCCAAGGGTACAAAATGTTCTGAACATTTTGGCAGGCAAAGATTTGATTGCCATCCCTAAGCAGAGTCTGTTTCTAGCAAGCAAAACAAGAGGAGCTGTTTGCTAAATGGGCTACATGTAAGAGATGACCTGTGAAGTGCAGGACCAAGTGGTTCAAAGACATAGCGGTAGAGTGTGGCCATAAAGCTACGGGGAGACCAGGCCTGTGACACTACCAAGGGCTGGAGCTGGAGGCCATGTCTGCGGTTTGGGAACTACCTCAGGGGGCTAGCAGGTTGGTAGACTCCAGGAAAGGCGACAGAAGGGGACAGTCTGGAAGGTTTCACTTACTTATTCCACAAGTATTTATTGAGTTCCTGTGTGTGCCTGGTACCATCCTAGGGGCTAAGAATAATATCAAGGTGAATGAGATCACAGGGCTCCTGGTCTCAGGAGGCTTATATGCTGGTTTGGGGTGGGCAGCATATGTCAGCCAAGTAAGTTAATAAACAAAGAGATGTCATGCTGTGAGAAATGCTGCATGTGTCAAGAGTGGGCCATGCAGGCTGGTCAGGATGTCCTTGAGAAGCTGACCTCGAACACTAAGCTGATTTATGAGGGAGCTTGAAATAAAATGGAGTATTGTATACAGCTGGTAAAGAATTTATACACACATAAACACAAAATTCAATACTCTAAGAGGTTTATGGCTCTGGAAGGAATTATAACATATAACTTATAGTTAATTTGTCTAGTTATTTAGTTTTAAGAAGCTTTTTAATAACTTCCAGGTGAGAGATCAATACATCATTCTACGACATTCTGATGATGAGCTGTATCTTGTTGTACACAACCAGGCGGCCTCCTCTAAAGAGTTTTCTGGGAACCCAGTGAGTGCTAGCAGGTGTCAAGGACCCTGTGGACAAATGCATGTGAAGATGGCCAGGTTAACGGAAGTTGTTCCAAATCAGGGACGTTTGGTTATAAGAAACAGGAACGCATTTGAGGAAGTTAAGGCAAACATTGATTTAATTTGAGCAATCAGGGCGTTTTACAGACTCCGAAAGCCAGTAGAGACAGTAGTGATGAGCCTGTGAGAGACTAGAACGAAGAACTGAGTCCTCCGGAACTGAGAACGTGTCTTCTGAAAGGTGATGTGGAATTGTTTCTTAAATTTATTTTGTTTACGATCTTAGCTGTCTGTGAAATTGCTTTTTCTATATAATTCTTTGCTGTGATAAACTATATATAACACAAAATTTGTCATTTTAACTATTTTTAATTCCAACATCCCTGCCACGTCTGGTTCTGATACTTGCTCTGTCTCTTCAAATTGTGTTTTGCCTTTTGGTAGGCCTTGTAATTTTTTCATGATGGCTGGACAAGAGGTACCTGGTAAAAGGAACATGATGCTGTGAACAGGCATTTAGCAACGTCATGATGAGGTGTGGGGGAGGGGAGGCATCCTACAGCCCTGAGATCAGGTCTGGGTCTGAGTGAGCCTGTGTCTCTGGACCGTGAACTTCCCAAGTGTTTCTCAGCAGTTTTCTCCCCACTTCGGTGGGATAGGATGGCTAGAGCTGGCTGCAGTTGGATATTTCCCTTCCCTTGGTCAGTTAGGTTCTGATTGGTTAACTAGTTTCCCCTGAGGGCAGGCCTTTAAGAAGAATAGAGTGCTCTAGGGCATTTCAGAACTGTTCCTTCTCCCCTCCCTCTGCCAGAAGCCCAAGGGGATTTTCCTCTGATACTTTACTGTGGGAACCTGGTGGAGCTCCTGAAGATAAATTTCACAATATTGTGGGAGACCCTCTGTGGCCAGGTACCCTGGAGTTTTAACTCTCAGAGTCACATCGATCCTATACCAGTTTGTCAATTACAGTTGAGGTTCCCCACCCAGGGGCTGGGTCCTGCTGTGGTTCCCCCTGTATTCGCTCTCCAAACAGGGGCAGTGGTTTGCCCTGTGTCCCCCCCTTTCTTATGGATCCAAGACGAGTTGTTGATTTTTCAGTTTGTTCAGCTTTTCACTTGTTAGGATGGAGTGGCAAGGTCCAAGCTCCTTATATGCAGACCCAGAAACCATTTTTTAATTAATTAATTAATTAATTTAAGGTCATGTTGGCTTTTAACATTATATAAATTTCAGGTGTATATTATTATTATTATTATTTTGCAGAGGAAGATTCACCCTGAGCTAACATCTGTTGCCACTCTTCCTCTTTTTTTGGTTGAGGAAGATTAGCTCTGAGCTACCATCTGTGCCAATCTTCCTCCACTTTACATGTGGGTTACTGCCACAGTGTGGCTGATGAGTGGTGTAGGTCCACACCTGGGATGTGAATCCACAAACCTGGACTGCCGAAATGGAGCATGCAGAATCGAAGCGCTACGTCACAGGGCTGGCCCATGCACAAAAGTTTTAATTTTGATGAAATCCAACTTAGTTTTTTCTTTTCTTGCTCATGTTTTTAAGAATTTTAAGGATTTTTAAGAATCCATTGCCAAATCCAAGGTCATTAAGATTTATCCCTATGTTTTCTTCTAAGATTTTTATGGTTTTACCTCATGCATTTAGATCTATGAGCCATTTTTAGTTAATTTTTGTAAATAGTGTGAGGTAAGGGTGCAAATTCATTCTTTTGCATGTGAATATCCAGTTTTTCCAGCACTATTTGTTGGAAAGACTTCCCTTTCCACATTGAATGGTTTTGACACCCTTGTCAAAAATCAATTGGCCACATAGGTGAAAGCTTGTTTTGGGGCTCTCTATTCTATTCCACTGTCTCTATGTCTATCTTTGTGTCACTGCCACACTGTTTTGATTATACTATAACTTTGTAATAAGTTTTGAAATAAGACACTGTGAGACTTTGTTCTTTTTCGAGATTGTGTTAGTTTTGGGGGGTTTCTGTCAATTAATTTTGTTCTTCTGAATGTGCCATGTGTTCCTATTTCTTGGTATGCTTTGTGATGTTTTTGTTGAAAACTGGGCATTCAAATCTTATAAAGTGGTCAATCTGCAAATCAGCTTCTCTCCCTTCCCTGGAATTTGCCAGTCTCTCTCACTGTGAGGGCCACAGTAGGGCATTTGTTTAGCGACTTTGCTGAACTGGTTTTGCAGAGGTTGTATTCCTTGTCATATGTGGACACTGGAGTTTCTGTTCCTTAGTTTTGTGACTCTAATATTTTCAGAGATTTCCTTGAGTGCTAGGAACTAAAAAACCAAAACCAAAACCAAACCAAAGACAAAATTCACTTCTCCTAGTCTTTACACTTTGGCTTTGTGCCAGGTCACTCTTTCAACATTTGGTCAGACTTGCACCAAGCCTAGAGTTCAGCCTCAGGCAAAAATTTAGGGTCTTTTCAGGTCTTTTCTCTCTTGCCCTGGGCATGTGCATAGGCTACAGGATGCTTTTGAATGTCCTCAATTCCCAAAGAAACTCTCTCATGGTTTCGCTCCAGGTCTCAGGCAGTCTAAGCATGTGTTAGGCAGCCTATCGAATGTATCCACTGTAGTCTCTTGCCCCAGGAATCTATGAGTTGTTAGTTCACCTTGCAGTATTTTCAAGCAATGCCTGCTGCTTTGCCGGCCTGAGTTCTGAGTTAGGAAAAACAGAGATTGTTTCTCTTGTGTCAGTTCTTCAGGTAGCCCCGAGATAGGTTAGAACAGATGCCCACAATAATTTGCAAGGATCCCACACTGGGACTGTGGCTGCCATCTTCAAGACCTCTGCCAAGGAGGGATAGGTAGGACAAGGGCAAGCAAAGGGCCACAAGACTTTCCTACCACTTGCTCGTCACCTTTTTCTTGATTCAGCATGCACTTGGTTGCTATAAACCTTTGACTCTTTCTACAGGGTCTTGACAAAGTTGGTTTTGGTGGTTTCTGTTTGTCTTTTGATGTTTCTGTGGTGGTATAAGAGCTTAGAGCTGCCTCCACCACTATTTTGTGATGTCACGGTCCTCGTGTGGTTTTATGCCTTGTACTTTTCTCTACAAATCTGTTCTATTCTCCTCTTCTCTCTAAAGAACAGGTCTCTCTTCTTGCTCATTATTGCAAATAGCTCCAAAATAGTTCCTCAACATGGAGGCCTCAATGCTGGGGCTGTGTCACATTCAGCTCCAGCACCCTAACTAACTAAGTCGGGTTTTCTAAGTCTCAAAAGCAAAGTGTCAGGAGGTTGAACCTAATTGGCTCAGCTTGAGCGCCTTGGACCAATCAGCTATGGGGGGACGCAGCCACATGACCTGCTTCCTACTCAGCAGGGGCAGAGGGAGCGGTTCTCTTGGAAGAGGGCTAGGCTGGCTCCCTAAAAACAGAAGTAGGGGCAGGAAGAAGTGTTGAATATCTCTAGTGCAACCATTAAACATGATCCGTTACTGCCGGATATCCAAGAGGGTGAACATAGTGAGAACCAATTTCCAATCGTATTTAATCATTAAACCATTTTTTTCAAAGAAGAACTTCCAGCTCTAGTGTTTAATGGAATACAAAGTATACAAACAGTGCTTTAGGAGTCCAAAAAAAATGTGTTGAATTTGAGAAGTGAAGATTCAGACGGCATCCCTAATCTTCGTTCCAGCCATGTGCCTGGTAATTCTGCTGGGTGCAGACCTGGCCTGAGGGGCTGCAGATGTTCATTTGCTGAGTAAAGATTAGGTTCCTGAGAGCTTGTGACAGACACCGTACTGCCTGCTGTGCCAAGGAGCATGAACATTTCTCCACGCAGGTATTTGACACAAGGGAGAAGGGGGTATAAGTCCCTGATCCAAAGAAAAGGAAACATATGACCCAATTGGAAAGAGACGAATAAAAACCATGAGGAGACCTGGCTCCGGCCTGGCTTTGCCACCTTCCAGCTAAGCAGCCATGTGATCCTGGATGCTCATCAGACCTCCAGGACCCAGGTTTCTTCACCTGGGAAAGAAGGAGCTCAAACCCAATGGACAGTTTCCAGAGTTTTTGTTGCTTGCTTTTTCAATTTTTATTTTAAAGGCAGAATCTTTTCTTTAAAATAAACCATATTCAGAGCCCCAGTATATAAAAACAACGAAAGTAGAACCAGCCTGGCAGAGTGGGAACGGAGACCCAGAGGCCAGTCGCCAGAGGTTCCCATAGGCTGAGTGTTCTCCGATACTCACAGGACGCATGTTGGGGCTGTCCTTTCCCACCAGCACGTGCCACCTGTATCATGAGCTCCCCCATGTCTGCACAGGCTTATGTGCCCAATTAGACTGTAAGTCCCTGCAGGCGCGAGCTATCTAAAAGTTCATGGATGGTGAAAGCCCAGCCAACACCCTGCTCACAGCTTCTGGTTATGTCTGACAGTGGGAGATGATAATAATAATAATAAATAATAATAATAGTGAGAGTACCAGATAAGTGTGTCAAGTGTTGCCTCAGCCACAGGCCTTCCCAGATTTCTGGATTTCACGGAATAGCTAGTGTTCTGTTTTGCCAAAGACAGATGTTAAAATAGACAATTTTCTTTTTTTCTCTTTTTTTTAAGGATTGGCACCTGGGCTAACAACTGATGCCAATCTTTTTCCTTTTTTTCTGCTTTATCTCCCCGAACCCCGCCTGTACACAGTTGTATATCTTAGTTGCAGGTCCTTCTAGTTGTGGGATGTGGGACACCACCTCAACGTAGCCTGATGAGCGGTGCCATGTCCGCGCCCAGGATCCGAACCCTGGGACGCCGCAGCGGAGCGCACAAACTTAACCACTCGGCCACGGAGCCGGCCCCAAAATAGACCATCTTTGCTACTACAGTGACCTCTGGTTCTTCAAAGAAAGGGCGTTTTAGCAATAGTAAAATCGCCCAGTGCTAGGAAATCACACCTCCAGAGCCATTTTGTGTCCCTTGCTTCACTTTTTCATCTGCCTGCCCTCACCAGTCAGTGTGACTTCAGGCTGCTCTTACATCTGTGGGCCCATCCAGGGCTGGCCTCTGGAGGGTCCTCAGCTTCCTGGTTATGACATGTCTGAGCTGGATCCCAAGGGCAATTGCCCATGATTGTTGTCCTCTTCATTGGCACTGATCACTGTGACATCTCTGCTTTTGGTCCAAAGTCCTGCCTGTAATAGAGCATGACATCTGTGTCTTGACATCTGGAACAAAGTAGGCCTGAGGTTGTTTAAAGTAAATAAAAGAGGGCTGACCACCGGAACTTGCCCATAGAGGCAGGGCCAGAAGTGAAGCAGTGTGGTCTCTGTCCTCATGCTGGAGGCAGACATGGAGACAAGCCATGAAAATCAGCCCAAGTGTGTTAGTAGGGGTCCCCACAAAATGCTGTGGGAAGCCATTGGTGGAAAGAATTCCTCAGCTGGGCTTGTAGGAGATGGTGTGTGGTGTGTGTGGAAGGGAAACCAGGGAAGGCTGCTTGTAGGAGAAATGATGAGATGGTTCTTAAGGAATGAGGAGTCTACCAGGCTAATTGCAGGGGACCCTCCAGGCAGAGGGACAGAGCAAGTAGGGGCATGAAAGCCTGACAATGCTAGTAACTTTGGGAGACCATTTTCTTGAAAGTAAAATATGGTGAAGATACCACCCATGAATGTGCTATCCACAGAGCCTGTAACCCTGACTATGAGCGTGCCAATTCACTGCCACAAACCACAGTTTGGGGCAACATGTGCTTTGCAAATAACCGGCCAAAGTACAGTATGGCAGCAGAAGTTTGAGGCGGAACCAGGTAACTCAGCTGTGTTGGGAGAAGCCTTTCATCCCCTAGAAGGCTCGCCTTGGGGCAGTCCTGAAGGTAAGAACTCTTGGTCAAGGAGTTTGTGTGATTCCCCATGGAGAGTTAGGATTCTTGGCTGATTGTGGGAAGTTTCCTGGGAGGCAGAACCAATTCCAGGCCACCATATAAAGCTTCAGTCCTGCTTTCCAGGATGTGTAGTCCTTTGGCATCAGAGCATGCCACCAGACAGAGCAAGGGAGAAAAGATCCAGAGGCACCAACCCCATCCGCTGCTGGATGGGATTTAGGAAGGGCTGAAAGACACTAATGAAAGTTTGAATATTCATTCCACGCAAGAGGTCCAAAGTCCATTAAGACCCAGTCATATCCACTTTGTGGACCCAGAAAGACCCCGCAGAGTGGGGAGGCCTGGGTGAGTTCTGCATGTTGAGAGAGATCGGGTGTGGTGGGGGATGGAGAAAGGGAGTGGAGGAGTGTTCCAGGTGGAGGGAGGGGACAGCATGGGTGAAAGCATGTAAACAGGGAGAGAGAGGTGAATTTCCAGCCTCCTTCTGGAATAGCCATATATTTTTCTCATAAAAGCTGGTAACCCCCATTGACAGCCTGTGAATAGCCTACCTTCCTCATTGGATGTCTCCACGCCCCTTCAAGATCAGGTCAGTCTGGGGTCCCAAATGATGTATCACGTGAGTGGATAAGCACACATGGGCTGGGCAGGAGCAACTTCAGATTATGCAGGAGAAGCTACACAGGGCCAGACAGCTCAGGCCACCAGCACTCAATGGTGCCATCCCTGGTTCGTGAATAAGCACTGCGATGGTGATGGTGACATAGGGATTGTTATGGGTTGAATTGTGTCCCCCCAAAAGATGTTGAAGTCCTAACTCCCAGTGCCTGTGAATGTGAGGAGGTATTTGGAGAAGGGTCTTTACAGATAACCAGGGTAAGATGAGATCAGTAGGGTGGGCCTAATGCAGTACAACTGATTTCCTTATAAGAAGGGGAAATTTGGACCCAGAGACAGAGAGGCAAGGTGAAGACGCAGGAAGAATGCCATCCACAAGCCCAGGAATGCTGAGGCTAGCAGAGGCTGGGAGAGATGCCTGCAACAGATTCTCCCTCCCAGACCTCAGAAGGAGACAACTTTACCAACACCTTGATCTCGGACTTCTGGCTTGCAGAACTGGGAGACGATAAATCTCTGTTGTTTAAACCCCCATTTTGTGGTACTTTGTTACGACAGCCCCAGGAAACTAATCCAGGGGTGTTGGCTTATTGTTTGAGAAAGTCTCCAGGCTGGTGATAAGTATAAATTATGAAGGTTCAGAAATAGATGCTGTTGTTGATTCCTGAGATTGCCAGGCCTTTCCCCCGTCAGCTTGTGCTAGTTCCGTTCTACCTGGGACGTGGTGGTGAGTAACTGGCGGCTCAGTACCCAACACTCCTGGCCGAGCAGAATCTGATGAGTCCTCTTCCCAGAAAAATGCCTGCACACACACACAGAACAGGCATAGACTTTATACAAATTTCAGGCGCTTGTGCCTGGACGCTAGTGTAAAGAGTCAGGGAAGACAGACGTGGCAGCTCATTATGTGATGTGCCAGCAAAATCTTGAAAGTGAAAGGCAGCAGTTGTTCGCTGTAATCTTGAAGACCACAGGCCTGCCTCGAGGACCCTGGCAGTGGGCATTTGTGAAAAGTGATGTGGGGAAGATGTAGCTGGTGATTAAGGAGGTGCCCAGAGGAAGTCGGTGCCCATCCTGACTCAGGCTACTGATGCATCTGCCTGCAAACTGTGCATCCTGTGCTGCTGGCCCTGCCTGGGTTACCACACAAGGCCTGTGTCTCCCTGCTGGACGAGCAGGAGGGATGTGTGTGAACTGACCCACAAGTGGCCACTCTCCTGAGTCCCATCCCCTGCAGTGGCTGGAGTGCTCTGCTGGTACAGTGTGAGCAGCATGGAGATCAAGCTGCCTCCTTTGCTCCCGTGGCATGCAGGGCTGCCATCTCACTGCTCAGGGCTCTGCCTTCAGGGGCTCGATTTAATTTGCTCCAAGATCAAATGAAAGGCTTTAGCAGACAGGTCCCAGGAAAAGACTAACTGAGACTCACTTCTCCAGTAGGCCCTCAAATAGTCATCTTACACACGAGATCAGGTCATGAGCACCTACTCGAGAGGGCTGGCTTGGCTGACCTTGGTCCAGCTTCCACTCTGTCTCATTTGGAGATGCTGTGCTAGGTTGCAGGAAAGGCAACAGGTAATCACAGCATTCTTTTAATGGGACAGAGCCCACACTGGAACAGCCCATCCTAAGTCACCCATTGTTCCTTGTAGCTAAAAAAATCCAAAAGAATAAAGTCACTCTGGGGCTTGCATTATGTGAATTTCCATAAGATAATGTTCACAGCCCTGCACCTGAGGCCCCACTCTGCCCACACTCTCAGTGTCACCCTGCTGCCACCTGCTCTGCTGGCCCTCCCCAGGGAAAGCGAGAGTGCTGGGAAAGGGAACACATCCCCAGGGACTGAGGTGCCACTCAGTAATAAGTGTCCTTGTGGGAGGAATCCCAGACTTACATTTCACCTCAGTCATTGATTTAGTGGCTCTCCACAGGAAAAAGTACAAAACAGGAATGTAAATCAGTGAGAGGTAGCTGATGAAGGACGGCCTCGTCCATGGACCCTCGTTACCTTTGGCCCATTGTACTGCCTCTGCTGTAGTTGATATTGTCCACTTTCCAGTACAATTGGTGACTTGAAAAAAAATATTGTGAGCAGATGTCCTCCATCATCCCTGTCTATCTCCCTGTTATGGGCTGAATTGCATTTCCCCCAATTGATATGTTGCAGTCCTAACTCCCAGTACCTCCAAATGTGACTGTATTTGGAGACAGGGTCTTTAAAGAGGTAATTATGTTAAAATGAGATCTTTGGGTGGGCCCTAGTGCAATATGGCTGGAATCCTTATAAAAAGTGATTAGGACATAGACAAGCACAGAGGGAAGAGCTTGTGAAGACACGGGGAGAAGACGGCCTTCTACAAGCCAAGGAGGGAGGCCCTCAAAGGAAACCAGCCCTGCCAACGCCTTGCCCATGGACTTCCAGCCTCCAGAACTGTGAGAAAAGAAATTTCTGTCGTTTAAGCCAGTCAGTCTGTGTTACTTTGCTATGGCACCCTTGGTAAACTAATACACTCTCGTTAAGTCAAATGTCAAAATATCTAACACTTGTGAAGAATCCTTAAAATAGTTTAAAAGAAAAAATTTTGTAGCTATTTTCTTTTGGATCCTTACAACAACCAGTGAGATATTATACCCATTTTACAGATGGAAGAACTGAGTTTTAAGAGAGTAATGGCCTTTACTTCTTGTTGTGCAGCAATAACCAGCAGAGCTGGGGGACCCAAGCCAGCCCCTGCTCCTCTAGCTAGCACTCTCTTGTCAATTCCTTTTTATGAAAAAACCTACTTCGATGCAAAAATTCCAGGCATCTGTTCTCTCCACATGTCACTATATGAACATGGAATATTTATGGAAATATCCTGTAGGAGTTGGATCCCTACTGCCTCTTATTCTGTACACTTTTGCCTGAATTCATACTTCTGGCTGCTTATAACCTGTTTCTCAGCTAGAGCTCTTCACCGTGACGGAACTGAACATGCAGAACACACATTTATAAAGACAAGGTGTCAAAGATTCCAGCCCTGCTCACTGAGTGGACAGACAGAGAAATCAAAGCTGCATCATACATGGAAACCCAGGTGTGAGACGATTGATGGGAGTGTTAAAATGCCTGAGCACTCAGGGATCCCAGGGGAGCACGCTGTGCGCCTGTCCAGCAGTCATCTCATCCTGCAAGGTGCCACTTCACTGGGCACCTACTCACTCTGGGGTGTTGCAACTTTACAGACAAATACTGCTTTCCTCATTCCATTCAAGTACTATCCCCACCCCCTAGGTTGTATACATGATTTTTTTTTAAAAAACAGCTTTATTGATGTATAATTAACATTAAAAAACCTGCACGTATTTAAACTGTGCAATTTGATGAATGTCGACCTTTGTGTCCACTTGTGACGCTCCCACCACAACAAAGATCATGAACACCCCTCTCCTTCCCACGTTCCCTGGTGCCCTTTGTAATCCCTCCTCCCCCAGACCCATCCCCAGGCAATTGTTAATCTGATTTGTCACCATCCATTAGTTTGCATTTTCTAGAATTGTACAGAACTGGACTCATACAGTGGTAACTCTTTGTGTCTGGCTTCTCTCGCTCAGCATAGTTACTTTGAAATTCACCCATAGTGTTACACATATCAATAGTTTATTCTTTTGATTTCCGAACAGTATTCCATTGTGAGGCAGCACCATAATTTGTTCATCCATTCAGCTGTTAAAGGACATCCTTGGGTTGTTTCCAGTTTGGGGCTAGTATAATAAAGCTGCAATGAATATTCATATTCAAGTCTTTGTGTGGACGCTGCTTTCATTTGTCCTTAGTAAACACCTAGAAGTGGAATGGCTGGATCACGTAGTGAGTGTGTAGTGAACTTTTAAGACCAAAGTCACTGTATCATTTTACATTCCCACCAGCAGTATAGAGAGTTCCAGGCCCTCCACATCCTTGCCAGCACTTGGTATGGTTCATTTTTGAAATGTTAGCCCCTCTAGTAGGTGTGTATTGATTTCTCATTGTGATGTCAATTTGCATTTCCCTGATGACTAATGATGTTGAGCAATTTTTCATGTACTTTTTGCCATCTGTGTATCTTCTTTGGTAGAGAGTGTTCAAATCTTTTGCCCATTTAAAAAAAAATCGATCACTTTTTTTCTTGCAATTGAGTTTTAAGAGTTCTTGATACATCCCAGTCAAGTCCTTTGTTAGATATGTGTTTTGCATTTAATTCAGTATAATATATAAATAAGAAAGGCTTATTGGGAATAGCTAAACCATACCAAGAAATGAAATATGAACATTTATTCAACTATTATCTTAAGTATAATTTATGCATGCAAAAGCTGCAAATTGCACACAGATGTATTACTTTTAATCCCTCCCTAATGGTGTTGGTGTGACTCTGGGCCAGACGGGCTGAAGGAAATCTCCCTGTCCCAGCCTGTCTGGGTCTTCTTTCTCTCTTGCTCTTGTCTTTGGGTCTTTTTCTGTTTCCGCCCTCCCGTGTGACCCGCACCACGACGTCAAGCACGTCAGGAGCAGGAGCGGAAGGGACAGGATCGTTATCACAGTCTTCCAGGCAGAGTCCACCCACCGGCCTGCTACACTGGCTCTTCCTTTCAGCTGATGTCAAGGAGGGGCAGCTGCCTGGCAACGCCTGTTTTCTCCTCACTATTAGAGGATGAGAGTCTTTATAGATTCTCCTAAATTTTTGCAGGAAAGGACAAAGATTCTGGTTGTGTGTTACTTTAGAGTTTTCCCCTTGATTAAAAATACCCCTCCCTTTGTTAACAATTGTCCCTTCCTGAAGGTCTCAGCAGAGGGGTCACCATTTAACCCCCACTTCTGAGGGGGGTAGACTCGGCCCCTTTGTACTCCCTCTCCCCTCGGGGCCTGATATGCTATATGTTTGTAAACGTACTCGGTGTCTGCCTGTCCCCAGTAATACGTCACCCCCATGAAGGGAGGCACTTTACCTATTTTGTTTACAATTGTGTTCTCAGCCCTTGGAACAGTGCCTGACACACAGTAGGAGCTCACTAAATATTTGTTGAGTGAATAAATGAGTGAGTCTAGCATAGCAACCAGCTTGAAGAAGTGGATGCAGGGCTAAGAACCAGAAGAATTCTCACTAAGACACCTGGCTAACAAATGCAGATGACACATGAAGACCCTGGGTGTGCCTGACACGACAATGGAGTGAGGGAGGCGCCACTGGAGGCACATCATGGGGCCCTGGCACAGAGGAGGGGCCATCCGCATGCCCAAAAGGGCCGGGAGACTTCTCAGAGAAGGGGATGCTCGGAGGAGGAAGGATTCATGAGACCTACAAACAAAGGAAGAGTAAGAACGGCCTATGCATTGGAAGAGCACTGTGAGGGCTCAGATCTGTCCCAGACCTTGGAAAGCCGCTGGCTGTGCCTGTTGAGTTGCCTATGGTTCTTTCTCTTGGCTGCATATTTTCACTGGTGTTACCACCATATGATGAATTACAAAATGAAAATTTTTTTTCCTTCTTCTTTTTTTGAGGAAGATTAATCCTCAGCTAACATCTGCTGCCAATCCTTGTCTTTTTGCTGAGGAAGACTGGCCATGAGCTAACATCCATGTCCATCTTCATCTACTTTATAATGTGGGACACTTGCCACAGCGTGGCTTGACAAGCAGTGTGTATGACCACACCCAGGATCTGAACCAGCAAACCTGGGGTTGCAGAAGTGGAACATGTGAACTTAACCACTGCGCCACCGCCAGCCCCGACAATTTTTTTAAAAGTTCAAAATAATGGAAAAATTGCAAGTGATATTGAGAAAGTTTCTAAACTCACGAAAAAATTTAACCTTAGAATGATTTTTAAAAATCCTTCAAATCATTTGCTTCCACTTTGTCCTCTTTTGCGTACCTGACTTCCCGTTTCTCTTGCGTCTGGGACATTTTCCCCTTGAATCTCTCACTGTCGGCTTCACTCAACAGCTGTGAAGCATCGCCTTTCTTGGCACATCCTCCTGCTGCCCCTGGCCCAGGTTTTCTTTACCACTTGCCAAAACCGTAGCAGGTTCCTAATTGGCGTAAGTCCCTACCCTCGAACACGTCCACCCAGCCCACCTGAATACGCTCTCTCTGATGCCCTTTTGCACTGTCATTTCCCTCTTCACAAGCCATTACTGTTCACTCTCTCACCTCAATCTCCTTACATACACACTGCTCCTAAGAAACCATCCTTTCACTGTGAAAATAGTAAGGAACAGTGAGCTGTGGCTTCAGTCCTGTGCTTGCAGTCTAGGGTGGCAGGGCTGGTAAACAAGTGATCATCCCATGAAGAAATATGTGCAAACTGTGAGAACACCTTCTACGATGTTCCTAAAGGTTGTGGTGACAGACTAGGACAGGAAAACCAGATTTTGACTTGGGGGTAGGATTAGGGAAGACTTTTTTGAGGAGGTGGCATTTGAGCTGACACTAGGAGGATGAGTAGGAGCTGGCCAGGGAAGGACTAATGGAAGAGATGTGCAAAACTCTGAGCTGGGGTGACCTTGGCGTTTGGAGGAAATGACAGAAACCTGGGTGGTTGGAGTGTCATCAATTAAGGGACAAGGACACAAGTAGACTAAGAGAGAAGCCAGGTTTGGACCACACAGAGCCTTCTAGCCTGTGATAGGGGTTCCGGATCATGCTTGCTGCTGGAGGAAAGACGCCCTGGAAGCCAGGAGACCTTAGGAGGCTATGGCAGTAAGTGAGGCAAGAGCAGAGGTTGGACCCAATGGAGAGCAGGAAACAGAGGGACAAAATGTCTTCGAGGTAGAATAAATAGGACATGGTGGTGGATTGGAGATAGAGGGGGTAGAAAACGATGTCAGGGAGAGCCCCCAGATTTCAGCCTGGTGAAAGGATGTGTCGTTTTCCAGGATGTGGAAGAGAAGAGAGCAGCGTTTTTGTGGGGGATGATCCTAGGCCAGTTTCAGGCAGATGAACCTGAAGCGTCTTTCCACCCTTCCTCCTGTGATTTATTATAATCAGATTTACAGTTTCTATCACTTACATGGCAGTGAAATCCCCTTCTCGAATGTGTATGTGTTTTCTTTCAAACAAGATAAAATGCATTAGGGAGCCGGGAATGTATCTGACAGGGCTTTGTTTTGCTCATACTGTCCAGCACTGCTGTGCAGCGCCCACCACCATAGGACCTAGGCGGACATGAGCGAGTCATATTGGGACATACGAATTTTTAGCCTTCAAAACATTGTGAAGTGACAGGTAATTATCATTATTATTTTTCAGAGAAAGGAAATGCAACTTCAGAGTCCACTGTGTTTTAAGTGATGACCTTTTAATTCACCCCGATGAAACTCACAGAGCTTCAGCAGTATTTACGCTGAGCAGCCGCTCTGTGCAGACGCTTATGCTAACTACTGCCCTAGAACACCACAGAGGGAAAGTCAGGGATGAGCTCTTCCCTAACCCAACCCTTGTTCAAGATTCCCAAGTTCTGTCTTTTGCAAATGGTTTGAATTTTCCATTAAGATAAGCAAATTTCATTCAATTAAAGCAAACCACAGGAGCAATCAGGCCATATACGAAGTGATGGGATGGTGGTAGCTGGAGCTAAACTTGGGATCATGGATTGTGATCCTTACTCTATGGAAGTCAGTTTCATGACAGAAGATGTGATACCTAGCTGGAGGCAAACAGTCCCAGGCCAGGTCCAGTGAGGCCTGGGGGGCTATGTGAGAAGACCCACCAAGTGTGGCGTCTGCCTGCGCCCCACAGCTGATGGGATTCTGGGGGGAGTGTATCCTCCAGCGATTTCATGAATCATCCTCATGCCTCTGACAGTTTTTCCTGAGCAAGAGGTCAGGGGGTTGGGGTTGGGGTTGGGGTGGTGGAAAAAAGCACCAGAATTACCCTCACCATCAAAGAAGGGAAGGGAAACTAACACTCATTTCCTCCAGTCTCCTTCACATGGGGGAGCCTCTCGTGGCTGCGCCCTCCTCTGTAAAATGTGGATAATAATAGTGTCCCCCAATGGGTTTGTTGTGTGCAGAGCCCTCGGATAGCGCCGGGCATGTCAGAAGGGCTTCCTTCAAGTGAGCTTTTACTGCGAGGACTGTCATCATCACCACCTCCATCTCTCATCACAGACAGATCCTTTCACGTTCCATTTTGCAGACGAGGAGACTGAGGTGAGGAGCACATTGTCAGCTTTGGTTCTAACATGCTGCAGTAACAAACAACCCCAAGCTCAAGTGCCTGACAAACACAGAAGTTTACTTCTCACTCACTTATCTGTTGGCTGCTCTTGGTTCCATCCAGAACCCAGGCTGAAGGGGCATCCCTTCTCTGAGATGTCACCTCTCCCAGGGCAGAGGATAAAGAGAGGTGAGGGGACAAAGTTTCTGCTCAGAAGGGGCTCATGTCACTTCCACTTACATCTCACTGATCAACTCAGTCACCCTGATGAGTCTAATGTCAACAGGACAAGGAGTAGAATCTTTCCCCAGGGTTGCCTCCGTAGGGAAGGGCAGCAAGTATTTCAGCAACTACACAAACTACCACAGGGAATTTCAGTAGCTCGCCCAGGGTCACCCAGATTTTAAAAAGCCAGGATTCAAACCCAGGTCTGACTAACGCAAAGATCTTTCTGCCTGGCTCTACCTCCCTCTCCCTTTCTCCTCCTTCTCCACTGTTTATCAGAACTATGTCTGCACACTGCATGCTTTCTCCTTATTAAGGAAGGCGTCCTTCTGGTTTGAAATCTTGTATCCTTCTGATATTAAAAATACAGCAACAATGACAATAACAACAACAATAAACAGCAGCAATAGCTCTTTGAGTTTTTAAACTAGTCTTTTCCCAGAGAACCTCAGTCCTTCTTCCAAGGTGAGGGAGAAAGAAGGCAGGCACAGAATTGAATGGTTTGCCTGGGGTCACAAGCCAGGACAGCTGTGTCCAGACTTACAGCCTGTGCTCTTCAAGCTGTAGATGCCTCTTTTTCAGTTTCCTGACCCGTAAGAGGGGATAAGTTAATGCATTTCAATTCATCAAGCACTTACTGAGCATTTACTGTGTGTCAAATCTTAGAATTTGGTTATCTTGATTCACTTCCCATGACTGCAGTAAGGAATAAAATCACAGAGACCATCATTGTAATCCCGCCCATTAGTATCGGGGTTCATAGTTATTTGAGTCCATCCCTAGAAGTCAGCTAATAAATTGTGTAATCACAAGAAAAGCTAGTTTTCTAAAATATGGAAATATATTTTTAAGTTTTCTTTCAGTATTGGATTCACGAAGTAGATTCCATATCTTCCACTGATCAATATTTTCACCTCTGAGTTTTCATGAATAAAGCACAGTCCATCTGTCTGAATGGTCAGTGTTTGAACAAATTCTCTTCTAGACATCTCTAGGGCCAGGGAACTCGGGCTGACCAGGAAGGCCAGTTCCAGGCCCTCTTCTTAGCCAAGGGCATCTCCCAAGGCTGCCTCCCTTGGTCAGAGTCTTCAGCCTCGAGAACACAAAGGGCAAGTTAAACATATCATACCCTTCTCGGCCTTCAAAGGTCTGAAGATGTGGTCACGTTGCACCTCCATGAGAAATCTCTCCACTCCTTTTGACCAATCGTCCTATGTAAAGCCTGGTCCCAGCATCCTTGCTGTGCGTCAGGGCATACTCTGGGCTCTGGACTCTGTGCCCCACACAAGCTACTCTTTGCTGCAGTGACTGCTCCAGCATGGCAGCAGCGTCTCGAGCATCCCCGCGTCCTCAGCATGGAGTGCAGCTGCGGCACGCGGCAGGCTCTCAGAAATGTGCACATCAATGCGTGTTTAGAGCTGGGTGGCAACGGGGCTGTCCTCAGCTACAGGCAAAATGTGAAAAAGATGAAGATGGGGCAGGACAAGAGGGGGATGGTAAGGAGGAGGGAAAATGCCATAGACACAGGGCAATGAGGGCAGAAAGAGACAGAGCAAACAATACTTTCCCCCTGCCCGGGGCTGCTCCTTGCTGAAAACCCCTTCACTCTCCCTGAGAGACGAGCACTGAGAAGTTTCCACTTCACTAACTAGCAGGGCCACCTGAGGGAAGCCCTGTCCACCTGCCAGGGCCAAACAGTCCCATGGCATCAGGAGTGCCTCCACCTCCCTCCCTCCTGAAGAGAGAGCATGAGGCCATTTAGCAACTTGACATCCTAGAGTGGCAGGTCAGATGGTTTGCGTCCCATCACTGGTCTCACAGAAATGTGACCATCTTGTCAAGTCAAAGCCTTCCACAGGGTCCTTGGTGTTCTTTTTTATTTCTTAACCCATAATCATGTCCTCCTGCTTACATTGTCTCAACAGGTCAGACAGGAAAGTACATCCCACCTGTAAGGAGGTGGTTCTGATGTGAAGAAAGGATTTAAAGACGGATGGAGGAAAATAGGGAATTAACAGAGATTTTAAAAACTAGTAGGGATTTTTTTAACGCAATCACATCTTTCACTTTCACTCTGACCTGCTGGAGGAGCAGCCAGAATCAGGCACCTGGACACTAACTGGGTCACCAGAAGAGAGAGGCTTTCCCGGGGAATCACAGCACAGTTTCATCTCTGCCCCTCCCTCCCTGCTCCACCCTGTTCCACCTGCTTTGAAATGAGGCTGACCTGACAGGCTGCTCTATGTGTGGTGAGTGACCGAAGGAGAGGCGTCTCCTTCAGAGCAGGGGAGCAGGAGGGAGGCAGTGTGTCTCTTAGTTTTTCATCTGTGTTCTTGGTGGATGTGGAAGAACTACTCGTCATTTTCAAATGATTCACAGGAGAAGACGTAGCTGAAGAGACTGGGTGAAGGTGGGGAGCAGGGAGCAGGGAGCAGGGAGCGGGGAATGCTAGCTCTGCATGGGAGGGTGCTCCATCTCTGTCACCTGTGCCCTTTCACGAGTCAGCAACACTGGGAGAGAGGGTGTTAAAACACCGGTTTATTATTATGCAGATGTGTCAAGTCCAACAGGTCAGGAGACGACCGCCATAGAAGAGACAGTTTGTTACTCCCAGTTCCCAAGAGGAGGGGGCTTGCCACGCCATGGGGGAGGGCCACATGGGGAGGCACCAGGGCTAGTCAGGAGGAGGGGGAACCTCGGGCAAGAGCCCTGATTGTCGTTTCCATGGGAGGGAAGAGGTGAGGGTTGATAAGCAGGCTCAGGATTGACTAGTTTGAATAATTTCTGTTGGTTCTAGGGCAGAGGGACTGTCCCTTGTTGTCTGGCACCTGCCCTGGGTGATGAGGGTTGGGAGAGTGGCCCCCAGTGTGAGAGCCTAATAAGGGAGGTGCTTGGAGGGTGGGCTCGGATCGGCTGGTTTGCATCTGAAGGGTATGCTCTCAGGTGAGTTCTTTATTCTCTAGGCCTTGGCTGACTCTGCAAGGGGCAGTCCCTCCAGGGTAAGCAAGGCCCCAAGAGAGCAAAGCATGGGAATGTAAAAAACTTTACTGAAAATCACAAGTCAGCCTGCTTTTTCATCTGAAAATTTCCGTGTATATTATTTCCTCCTTCCCTTTCATCTCCCTTTCGTATGCAGAAATTCTTTCGTGGGGAAGCCCAGGAAAACCATGAAGAAAATCCGTGCTGGTATGGAAGACAGAATGACCCCGTGCGGTGTTTATGCACCCAGCCAGGCTGAAATCCACCTCAGCTCCAAAGGGGCACTTAGAGAGGAGACATCCAGATGCAGTGTATCTCCACTTTCTGCATGAAAGTCCTGCCCCATCCTCACTTCTCCTAAAGTTCCCTGGGATCCTGGGGTGGCGGCTTATCAGGCCAGGGAAACAGCCTTCGTCAGCCGCACCACCGCCTGCCTTTCTGAAAGAGTGAGCTTCAGGCTCAGCAGGCCCAAAGGCGTCACAGTGGGAGGTGGAGCGTCACCCGTGGCTTTTGCAGTGCAGCTTAACGTGACAGCGCTGCCACATATTAGGATTGCTGCCCTGGTGATTCCTTCACAGCCTCCATCCTGTACTTTTCTCCCAGGATGGAGAGCTCAGCTAATTCTGTGATTCTGTAGCCTGGCTTACTTGCTAAGTACATAGTAGAATCAAATGGCAGAGCTGTTCTTTGGTCGGCCTCACTTTGCAGGCAGAGACGACAGCCAAAATTCAAAACTGCAGCCTGAACTATACACAAGAGCAACGCTGTGTTGTCCCACCCACCCTAGAGGAAGATTGTAAGGAAAATGCATGTGCACAGAATCCTGCTCATTGAAGGGCCTGGGCACAGTTGCTGAAAGCATTGCCTTACCCACTGTGGTGCTGAAGAGATCACATAGAGAGGCCCTCATCGGGTCCAGGGAAAACAAGCCTTTGTTTTGTCTTTCCCTGTTGCCAAGCCCTCCCAGGTGGGCCCTTGCCAGATGAGCCCTGATGACTGTCATCCCATTATCAATGATGCCCCACTGTGAACAAACCTCAACCCATTCTGTTCTTTGGTTCATCCATGTTTCAGTAAGTGTACTGATTAAACTGCTTCCTCCAGCAAACAAGTTCATGGGAATATAAGAATTTGAGGGGCCAGCCAGGTGGCCTAGAGGTTAAGTTTGTGTGTTCCTCTTCAACAGCCTGGGGCTTGCAGTTTTGGATCCCAGAGGCAGACCTACACACCGCTCATCAAGCCATGCTGTGGCATCATCTCACATATAAAGGAGAGGAAGATTGGCCCAGATGTTAGCTCAGGGACAATCTTCCTCACCAAAAAAAAAAGAATTTGAGTGCATACATTGGAAACATCTGTGGATAGATAAACACATGAAGCACATGCCTATGAGGAGAAGCTCAGAGGGGGTGAAGAGGAAGAGAAAGGATGAAGGGAGCTTGATGTAGACACTCCTGCCAGCGTCAGAGTTCTTGCTTGGAATTGGGCCATGTCGGGTAACAATACCTGTGTCTGCAGCACGGCCATCTGTGTCTCACATGGGTGAGGGGTCAGATGTGCGCCAGGGCCCTGCTCACCACCCAGCCTCACCTACATGAGTGGTCACTTCGAGTTGCTGTCCATGTTTTAGACCCTGGCCCACGGTCAGAACACAGAGTCCCTTGGTCTCCATGGCCCTGTCAGTTCAGTCCCTGGGCCAGAGGGCCCCTCTCTGTCAGTCACTGTCCTCATCTTAAACCCCTCCCCTGGATCCTGCCATAAAACTCTCTTAAGCAGTCATTTGCTTCTCTGCATGCAGTGCCTTCCCTTGCTGACCTTGTGCTGAAAGGTCCCTTCTGTTATTACTCTCCAAATTTCGGATGTCTTCCCAAACATCTACTTTCTTTCCTATACCAAGTTCTAACTTGGCCCATTCCTTCCACTTAAAAGGAGGATTAACGTAACTCAATCCAGTTTTGGTTGCTCACCTCACCCTGGAACTCCTCTCTGTTACTAGATGCTTTCTGGGGAGGCATCTGGACATCAGATAGCTCATTTGTCATCCTGTGACCCGTAACCCCTCTCCCTCCCCTTGTGTCCCTATCCAAAATAGGCCACGGGCGGCTGGGGACATTGCATTAAGAGCGAAGAACTCACAATACCTCCGCTTTCTCCTCTGCAGTGTTGCTGTTTAAGCAACAGTCACTGTCATGTGCATACAGTGCACTGGGGGGCCTGGGTGAAAATGCATGTTCCTTCAGGCTTCCAAAGCTCCACGGATGCTGTGTCCTCTGTCAGAAATGCCCTTTTTACCTCTTGATGGGCCCAACCCCTCTTGACCATTCAAGTCCTATTTCATTTTAATACCTAGCTAAAATCTCCCCTTCTCTGTGAAGCACCCTCCCTGCCTCCTCCTTAGCAGCCTCGCAAGAACTTGCCCGTGCTCCTGGGCCTTCTCAGTCCTTCTCTGCTGTGGTTGTCTATGTGCTGCATCTCCTTTGCGAGGCTGTGTGAGCATGGAGGCTGGTGCTGTCCCAGTTGCTCCATACCCGTAGAGCCTTCTCCAGGGCACTGAGTACCTTGGTCCTCAATCACTGTTTATTGGGCTTATGGGTGGAAACATCACCATCAGTGGTGTGTGTGTGTGTGTGTGTGAGACCGGGGAGGTTTGGGTAGTAAAGAACAAATGAGTGACTTAACCTCTCTGTGCCTTGGTTTCCTCATCTGTAAAATAGGTGTGATGATGACAATACCTATGTCCATGTCACAAGGGAGGTTGTGAGAACTGAGTTAATAGTCATAAAGCACTTAAATCAGTGCCTGGAACTGGCCCTTAATATGTGTTCAGTAATTGTGGACTGTCGCTATCTTAGGGAGAGAGAGGAGACTGAGAGGAGCTGACTCTGATGACTTGACCTCATAGGGAGGGGACAGTAATGTGGTATCTTAAAAATCTAGGCTCATTCACTCACCCTTTCGATATTTGTTTTTTCAAACCATAGTGTGCCCTCACCTCTCAATTTTCCAATGATGAAGTGATCAAAAGTGGGATAGAGTGGGCTGGGGGTGGGGGCAAAAGAAAAACAGATTCAGAAAAATGGAGAAGCTGTTTGGTGGGCCCCTGAGTTGTACTGAGTATACAGGCAGGGCACAGGTGGGATGAGACTGGCTGGAGTTCCAGGTCCCCGTTGAACCCCAGTTCCATAACCAAACGTGTGCGGTGCCTGAGGTAAGCTTCCTCGTTCCTTTTAACCTCAGTGTTCTCGCCCGTGAGATGGGGATGAGGAAGCCACACAACCTCCAAGGTCTCTAAAAAAGATCTCATGATTCTAATTCTAAATGTCACTCTCCACATATAGTCTTTCTAAGCTGGAAAAATAAAAGTGTAACTTATTTTAGTGGCAGTCTTGGAGGTAAGCAAGCTAGTAAAACAAATGAAAGCAAAAACAAAAAAAAAATTTTAAACAAAGAAAAGAACACCGAAAAACCCCCAAAATCCATCTTCACCTAGACTAGGAAGTATTTTTACATTATTTACAAAGCTGTTCTTATTTTTATAATAAAAATATGTATATTATATTGTATTTTATGTACATAAAAATATATGATTGTTATATGTGTCATAAATATGTGTATATGATGGTTTTCATAATGGTCTCTCACCAATGTATCGTTTTAAATAGAATTCATAACTGTGGGCATTATAACTACCCAGGACCCATCTCCCAGGAAGTGATTCATTTAGAAAGGCTGCTGCTCTAAGAGCAGACTCCCTGGCCTTAGGACTCTTGGCCCTGGGAGAAGCATGAGCAGAGAGCAGCCAGTTCCTTAATGACTCAGGTTTTGAATCATCACTCATTTGGGTCTTGGGCTACCGAGGTTTTTTGTGTTTCTTTTTTACAGGCCATTCAGAGGTGTGGAAAGCGACCACGACAGAGCCAGGCTGGCGGGTGTTGCAAAATGCCTTTTACTGAGTCGTGCCTCCCACCAACGCACTCATTGGGTTTCCCACCTCGTTTCCCATTATCCTCTCCAAAGCCCCCTGAGGTGGCTGGAGGAGCAGAGTGCAATTGGCCCTGACGTGGATTATATTTGGGGCTGGGGAGAAGGAAGTGACCATCACTCTGCTGCCTCTACCAGCAAAGAAAGGACTATCCTGCAGGCCTTTCAAGTCTTGGAGCACACAGCTGTCCTGGGAGCCACGGCTTCCCCTTCCCCGGTGGCTCCTCGGATCATTCCTGCAGAAATGGAGCTCTGACTCAGGAGCATGCGTGTGCCCCTGAGGCTACCTCAGATTCTGGTGTCGGGTTACTTCTCAATCATTCGAAAGAAAAAGGGTTTTGATTTTTTTCAATTTAAACAAAGTTAACCACATTTTGATGTCCTAAACCAGATAGATGTGCATCTCTCTGAAATTTTCCATGTTTGAGGATGTTTTATGTGGAAAGTTCTGAGCCTGCAAGGAATTGTTTTTGGAAAGTCTCTCCCAGCTAGGAGGTAGTAGGAATTCTAGCTACAAATATCTCTTGCAATTTTTAAAATTGTGGTTAAAATATATGTAACATAAAATTTATCATTTTAACAGTTTTTAAGGGTACAGTTGAGTGGCATTAGGTACTTTCCTATTGCTGTGCAGCCATCACCACCATCTGTCTCCAGAATTCTTTCATCTTGCAAAACTGAAACTCTGTTCCCTTTAAACATTCCCTATTCCTCCCTCTCTCCATCTCTTGGCAACCACCATTCTACTTTCTGTCTCTATGAATTTGATTCCTCTGGGTACTTTATATGGGTGGAATCATACAATATTTGTCCTTTTGTGACTGACTTATTTCACTTAGCAACATGTCTTCAAGGTCCATCCATGTGGCAGCACGTGTCAGAATTTCCTTCCTTTTAAGGCTGAATAATATTCCATTGTATGGATATACCACATTTTGTCTATCCATTCATCTGTTGATGAACATCTGGGTTGCTTCTCCTGCAATTTTAAATCAGATATTTCCCATTAGGCTTATTTCCTTTCAAATGAAAATTTCAGAAAATTTTGTTTCTGCAGCAGTTAAAATATGCCAGCAAAAATGATGTTTTTCTTTCATTTGATTAAAAAAAGTTGAAACTCAAACTGTATAAGTAAGAATTGGATTAATACTTTAAAATGACTTAAGAAAGTCCTTGAATTTTACATCTAACCAGCTCAGGAAACTCTCCCTTTGCTTCCAACACTGGCAGCAACGTGGAGGTTGGGGCAGTGTGTAGGGACACACTGGAACGTTCTTGAAATAGTTGAGATAAGATGTGAAAGGGATGTGCATGGATGAGAGGGGTAGGGGCAAATCTGAGAGGAGTTTGAGGAGGACATTAGCTGGTAGTGGAGGTGAGGGGGAGGGTGGGCACAAGGAACCAGGTAGCCCAGTTGGTTAGAACTGGATCAAAATAAGATTCAAAGGGCTCCTGACAGCCTCTAAGCTAAGCACGGGTTTCCTAGAGCATGTTGATCTGAAGGTTCCCAGAGAAAATCAAATAACTAGATTTTGTGGCTTCCATTTTGGCTGCTAAGACTCTTCTTTTTCTCTCCTTGTGTTCTATTGTTTTCAAAATGGGTGGAATTGTCAAATGATTTTCAGTTGATCGTAGGACTTTCTCCCTGTCCTGCTCTGTGTATTACCACCTTTTATATTACACATCGCTTTCTGTCTTCAAATTCATCCTAGACTACCCATACTTTATATGCAATTATTTGTCATACAAAACAACATAGCATTTTCTGCTTTTATAAAGAGAATATTCTGTGAGCTGAGGCATTACTACGAATTACTCACTCGAACCCTTTCCAAGATCCTGAAAGGGGCCCTCGCAGTTTTATAATTGTAATTTTGCATTATGTTTTCTTAATGAGGGTCCCTCAAGTTTTATAAACTTCAGACCCTTCAAAATCTGGAATTTCCCTGTCTGTGGGTCAGGACTGAGTGGAAAGCCAGGAGCCTGGGTCACCTTTTCTCAGGGATTTCTAAAGGTTTTTTCATCTGACAAATGGGGGGAACACTTGCCGTCAAGTCAGTGGTTCTATCTCCTAGCACCCCATCCTCCACACCCCCATTTCCTTTTCCCAATCTTTCTCGCTGCTATAGAACATTTTTGAAAACAGATTTGCTCAGCAAAAATGAAACAAGGACAAAAAAACTGAAACAATTGCCTCAGTTGAGATGAGAATGTGTTGTTGGATTTTCAAATTTTGCCTAGTTTTTCCTAAAGTCACCCCAAATCTAGTTGTCCTGCCTACCTTGGCCTGGGAACCAGGAGTCAGCCTCAGTACCCCCTGCCGTCTTTGTCCTTTGCACACGTGTGGTACACATTACCCTGGCAGGGCAATCCGTGGAGACCTGGTGAGAAATCAAAACTTTCTGTGCGGGGATAAATCGGGTCCTGAGCAGAAAACTAAGGGATGATCCACATGCATTTTTAACGTCCTTTTCTCCCTTTTAACACCATTCTTCTACCCAGACCCACCCCTCCTAACAATGGGAAACAAAGCCCCCTCCCCTTGGCCCTGCTCGTTGCCTCCCAGCAGCTGGGCTTTTAAGGAGAGAGCAGAGAGCAGCTGGCAGGGGGCTCAAGTGCTGAGATGGGCAGGGGAGGGAGAGAAAGCCCCCAGAGGGATGGAGGCTGGATTTGGGTGACAGATCGCCATAATCACCGCCTTGATTATGAGAAGAAGAGAAGGAAGAGAAGGAAGAGAGAGAAGGAAGGGCGAACAATAAAAATCTATATTTTCCATGAATAAAACATGACCAGATTCACTTGGGGAAGATGAAATGACGAGTGAGGCCTCGGCAAGTTTGTAAACTGATGTGTTTCTCTCGCACAGCTCTCTGCAAGGGATTGCTCTGCGTTGCCCCAGTGATCTAAGGCCCTGGTGCTGATTTTCAGAGTTGGGGCGGTGTTACCCTGACATTAACTCCCAGAAAGAGAGCCCAAAAGCCTTCTGGAGAAGGACTTTGCACTTTTCTATATCCAAAAATTGATCAAAAATGATCTTTCTTAGGAAAAAAACAACCTTTAACTATGTTTTATATCTTTGAATTTTTAATTAAAATATGAGATACATAGAGAAAAGTGCACAAATCATAAATATACAGTTCAATAGGTATTCACAAAGTCAATACACTAAAGTAAGCAGAAAGAGAATATAGAAATGTAACCAAGAAAGAGGACCCCTCTCTTGGCCTCTCCCACTCACTTCCTCCCTTCCCACTGCCCAGCTCAGGCAGCCAAGATCCTAACTTTAAACTGCAGAGGAGTTTTGCCTCTTTTTGAATTTTGTCTAAATGGAGCTGTACAGCATAAAATCTCTTATTTCTGATGTATTGTGCTCACATTGTATTTGTGAGATTCCTTCATATTTTGAATGTAGCAGTAGTTTGTCTCTTTTCATGGATGTATAGTATTCCATTGGGTGACCATGCCACCATTTACTTTTTCATTATACCTTTGATGGAAATTTGAATCATTTCAAGGCCTGCTACAAACATTGTAATTTTTTTTTTTAGGAAGATTAGCCCTGAGCTAACATCTGCTGCCAATCCTCCTCTTTTTGCTGAGGAAGACTGGCCCTGAGATAACATCCATGCCCATCTTCCACTACTTTATATGTGGGATGCCTACCACAGCATGGCTTGACAAGCGGTGCATAGGTCCGCACTCAGGATCCAAACAGGTGAACCCCATGCCAATGAAGCGGAATGTGTGAACTTAACTGTTGCACCACTGGGTCGGCCCCCTACACACATTCTTATCTGTGCCTTTTTGAACATAAATAAGCATTTTGGGGGACTATTTCTAGGAATGACATTACTAGATCATAGGGCATCTCTAAGTTCAGCTTTAGTAGAAACTGCAAATTAACCAAACCAACTCATTATTCAATGAGTTTTTGTCCAACAGTACCAAGAGCATAGCACTCTTTTTGACACTGCAGGAAATACAAAAAGAAAGACAAGATATGGCCCCACCCTCCAAGAGTCCCAAAATGGTCAAGGGATTCACTTATGAAAGAGTGAAAAGATCCTACGACTTATTTGACTGGGCACCAAATCGATGTTAGTGATACAAAGTGTCATAGGACCAAAGTCACAAGTAGGAGAGAACATCCAGACCTTCCTCCTGACAACAGTGAGGACACTGTCTTTCAGGGAAATGCAGGCAAGGGTTTGTGAAGTTAATCCCTTTCATGGCATCTCCTCTGTGAACCCCAAAGGGCCTGCCTTTCTCTCTGCTCTTTCTCTGCAGCAACTTCACTTCCTTGCATTTGATTCTTACCCCATGGGTAGAAGGCCACAGTACCTATGGATAGGAAATGGAAAAATAATAAAATACTAATAATATAGAGATTTCTCCTTATAGAAGTTTCTGCCAAGTTATTTGAACCAATCCTCCCCATGAAAACAATCGATGTTCTAGATTAAATATTTGAAACATCTCCTTAACAACATGAAATAACTGACAAAAGAGTCAGGCACTACGGGGCCAAAGGAGAAACTTAGAGACAAAAAGGAGTGTTGAGGCTGCATCCGGCCTAGGTCCTTTGCACAGCCAGGCATGTCTGGGTTTCGGTTTTGGCAGCTTTGAGGGACCAGAGGCCAGAAGCCAAAGCCCAGCACTGACCTGAGGTGGGGAGTCTATAGAGATACCTTCTCCCCATAAATTGGGACTTCAGAGGCCTGCAGACTCAGGGTAAAGGTGAACCAGAAATAAAACCACCCTCACTTTCCACCTCTTGGAGGCTGCAGGTGAGGTCACCTTGGTGCTAAGCAGAGCAGAGGAAAAAAGAACAGGAAAACAGTAACTGCTCTTAAGAAGTTGTGACTGCAGGCTGACTCTACTAAAGATGTGCGTCATAGGCTCACACGGCCTGGGTGGTCCAGGAGAGCTCAAACCATGAATTTACTTTAATATGGTCCCAGGCTGGTAGTGCCTGGGGGTGCCTGAGAGAATTAACCACAAATCCTTTTATGGATAAATGTTTCCTCAACATAGGCCTATAAACACTTTCACAAGGACAATGAGCAGTACACAGTCAAAAATAACCAAGCACAGAAGGAAATAAGGTATCATAAAAAAAAATCAAACAATAAGCTGAAGGAATATGCCTTTAATATTTAGATATTGGAATTATCAAACAAAGATTATCAAACAACTATGCTCCCTGTGTTTAAAGAAACAAAACAGGCTTGCAAATATCTGCGGGCAACAGGAATCTGTAAAAAGTGACTTGGCATATTTGAAAAGGAAACAAATAGAACTTCTAGAAATAAAAATACAATGTCTGAAATTTAAAATCCCTTTGGTGGGTTTAATGGCAGATTAATACAACTAAAGAAGGAATGATAAGATTTCATAAAATCCAAGACACATAAGAAGCACCATTATTTTATGAACATTAAGAAAGAAAGAAAAAGTCACCGATTAAACTATGGCTTTCTTTTCTTTCTTTAGAATTCTTACTTTACACTTACCGAAAAGCTCTTTTAGACATATAATTTTAAAGATCTGTAGTGAAATATCATATTTGTGCAGGCATAAAGAGGAAAATATAGTTGAAATAAACTAGTTAAAATGCTCTTAAAACTTGTTTGTAGTCAGAGTCTGATTCTCCTAGGTCATTCAACTCAAAGTTTTTGCTTGTGCTTTTCCCCAAGCTTGCAATGCAGCATTTCTTAGAAAGTGCCCCATGATTGTTTCCAGGATCTTCTTCTAAGACCCATTTTGCAAGTTCTGATTCTGGTGCTTTCATGACCTTATCAGAAATGATCGGTTTGTAAAGGTTTTCCACTGAAATTCAGTTTCATGGGAAGGCTTTAGATAACGACTGGGACTCAGCTTCCTTCCTTCCTCAATTGCCCTTGTTTGTTGACTGGAACATCAAAGAGCTGCAGTGGTCCAGTCATGTGCCAGGAATAACAACCACATTCTTATCTAGACAGTGACAGTAATTATAAACACCATCAATTGTAACACACAGCCCTGTTTCAGGATGTTAAAACGTGAAAGAAGTGTGGATCTTAAAATGGATAAAATATGGTTGATGAAGCCCTGCTCAGGAATTTTTGGTGTCTCCTTACTTCTGCTACAGCCAGTCTGGGTGGCTTTGAGACTCTGTCGTTTTACGACCCCACCTTCCTATTCTCACCTCCATGACTCCTTTGGGAGCTGCGCTGAGTCCCTGATGAGGGGAAGCTGTGTCCAGCTGTGCAGGAGAAACCCAGCCATCTTGCTCCCTCCTCACTCTGCCCCCTCCCCTCCTACTCCTCTCGTCAACGCTCCTATCCCTCTGGGCTCCCTGCTGTTGCCATTGCCTGAGCCTCATCCTCTTACTCCCCGCAGATGATGCTCACATTCCATTTTCTCTGTCAGCAACAACTCCTCCTGCACTGAGCCAGCACCTGCCCCAGGTCTCAATGCCCCTCCCAGTGTTGGAACACGTCTGAGTGTAGGGAGGCCGCACACCATACTGGTCAGACTCTCCCCGAGACCAGGCTGCCCCTAGGTACTTGTTAGTTGAACCCCATGTGAAGCTTCGTTAGCGCCTTAGTACTGAAGACAAGGGTCAATGGAAAGACAAACATTTTTTCAAGTGGCAGTCATGAAGCCAGTGCCTCTGGCTAACAAATATTTCTTAAATTGGCTCTTGGGCCTGGTGAGCAGAGCTCCTAAAGGGATCCTCTGGAGCTGAGTGTCTGGTCTCTGTCCTCCAGGAACATTCATTAGCATGTGCCCCCGACAGGGACAACAGTGCACTGCAGTGAAAAGGGGCTTTTAAAGTCCTTGGGCAGTGTTCACAACAGCACATTTAAATTTTAATAATGTATTCAGTAGGTTTGATCAAAACAATTCATAGCGGCATTTCAATGGTTCTTTTTTCCCCTCATAACTGATTCAGGCCTCAATCTTTCAACATAGGACGATTTATCTTCTCATCTTATTACAGATTCTATGGAAATAGGATCCCAAATGAGACTGCCTTGTAGAAAATTATGTAATACTTCTATCATAAATTTTGAGAAATTTGCTTTTACATATCATTTACACATTGTGTCTGTCCAACTGAAGTCATTCAAGATCTCCATTCATAATTGAGGGAAGGGAAACGTGGTTTTTTCATTGGCCAGATTTTGCAGAAATAGAACATTTATTTGCAAACTCTCCCTCTCCAGCAGCCACAAACCCAAGACAGCTTTCTTAGCTGTGGTCTCACTAGGAGTTTGTTGGAATTATGCAAATGAAAAGTTTAAGGTCTATGTATTAGTTTTCTACTCCTGCTGTAAAAATTACCTCAAACCTCACCAGGCTTAAACAATAGCAATTTATTATCTTGCAGTTCTAGTGGTCATAAGTCTGACACACGTCTCACTGAGCTAAAATCAAGGTGTCAGCAGGGCTGCGGCCCTCCTGGAAGCTCCAGGGGAGAATGCATTTCCTTGCCTTTTCCAGCTTTCTAGAGGCCACCTGAATTTCTTTGCTCATGGCCCCTCTCCTCCGTCTTCAAAGCCAGCAATGTTGCACCTCTAATCATTCTTCAATAGGAACATCTCCCTCTGACTCTCCTCTTCTGCCTCCCTCTTCCACTTTTAAGGACCCTTGAGATTACACTGGGCCCAACCAGATAGTCCAAGATAATCTCCCTATCTTAAGATCACTTTATTAGCAACCTGAATCCATTTGCAACCTTAATTCCCCTTTGCCACAAAACAGAACATACTCACAAATTCTAGGGATTAGGATATGGATCTCTTTTGGTTGCCATTTTTCTGCCTCCCTCAGTCTGGATAACATGAGAACTGGGCAGACCATGAAGAAGAGAGCATCAACCTTAGGACTGCTTCCTGACCCAAGCACAGCACATAGGAAATAGCTGTGGCATAATTCTTCTTGGGGATATTTGCTGAACATAAAGAACTTACGTTAGTGACACGAGAGTCCAGGCCCTGTTGGCCCCCAAGAAGGTTTCTATTGCAAACAGATGTACCAGCTCAGTGTGGCTCCCACTTTCAGCATAGTTTAAGATGTGGACAATTCTCCCTGGCCCTCTAAGGGGGTAAATATTAAGATTAGTGAGAATTTTTGAAAGTGGAAACGTTGAAAAATTGACAAGCTTTCCTTTATCATTCAAATTCTGCTTTAATTTAGCAATTTACCAAGATGGCCTTGAGCCTCTATGCCATCCCATTCATTATGGAGTAATCATGGCACAATCCATTCTGTCCTCTGTGTTAATCAGTGTAGAGTGGCAGAGAAGACAATTTGCTCTTGCTCATTTAAGCAAAGCAGGATTTATTTAGAGTTTTTAATGGTTTACAGAATCATTGGCAGAACCAAGGAAACAGACTGGAGGCCAAGCTTCTAGGAATGACACCCAAAGCCATGCTGCACAACTGGCTGCCAAAGTGGCTACAGTTGCTTCTGCTCTTGGGGTCTGCCCGCTGCACCAGGAGGCTGCCACCAGAGCTGCAGTGTCCGGAACTCCCCACCTCTGCTTAAGTGGGAAGCTGCCTCCAGAAAATCAGAACACTGTGCTCCAGCTGCTGCCTGTAGAGCCGTGATCTTGCTGCCACAATCTTGCACCTCAAAACCGCGTGCCTCATGTCCAGCCTCTTGCCTCACTTAACTCAGTTCTGAGATCGAGTCTTCCAGGAGGAACCCAAACACATCTGGAGCTCAGCCTGGGAGAATAGATTTCAGCTTTCTAGGCTCTGGATATGGGCAAGCTGTCTAAGACAGTGGTGGGAGAGAGACCGCTTAATCAGCCCATGGGGCCTATCGTCACCATCAGTGAGAGGGGGAGAAGATTTAGTGCCCAAAGCCCCCAAAGGACCACTGTGGAAGGTGATTTCCCTGACATGACCGTTGCCAGAATGGAGTCTGAAACAAGACTGCAAAGTGCATGCTGCCTCATCCTCTTTTTCTGCTTTACATCTTCCCTTTTAACAACATTTCCTGGGCTTGTGTTAGTTCAGTGTTTGGTTTGGCTCTTGTTTTAGCTGAACTAGTTCACTTATTCTGGCTTTGTGGCTGCCGCAACGAAATATGTACATATTTTGCCTGCGTATGGCTATCTTTTCCTTTTTTCCTTCAGGGAAAATATATCAACATAGAGTCCATGGCACTAATCCAGATAAAACAGCACGCAGAATGGCCGCCACCAGCAGAGCTCTCTGGTTGACTCACGGGAACTGGGAATAAATGACAAAATGTAAACAGTGGACTTGTGCCAACTTCTTTTCTAGCAAATAGTCTCCTGTGGTATGTGAAAAAAGCAGCTGGGAAAAGCTCAGCTGGGACACCTTGCCATTTGCTGCTGCTAGCTCACAGCCATCGTTACTCAGGGTGCAGTGCACTCCGCTGTTTAGAAACAAGCCTTCCTTGCTTGCTTTTCTAATGGCCCCCTTTGGTTGAGAGTCACCTGTAAGGCACAGACTTCCTCTGCCACTCAGTGCTTAGGCCTATTTGCCGTGTTGCAAAAGGGTTCCCAAATACCTCACCATGTGGTTGGTACCATTGAGAGAGGACACACTGACATCCCTAGCCAGGTGTGCCACTCTTACCTTCCATATGCTTAACAGCAAGATCCTCTAGTGGCCTCAGCTGACCAAGATCGAAGATAGATGATAAACAGAGAGACAGATGTGACAGATGGAGATAAATAATAGACTATAGATATACATATATTTGGTATGAGAGGTATGATAGAGAGAAGATAGGTACGTAGATAGACAGTTGATAGATGGATAGACAGATGAAGGATAGATGCAGATGACATATAGAATAGGTAGATAGACAGACAGACAGACAGACAGAGATAGGATGTGCAGCTATCACAGCAGCAGTCACTGAGGGAAGCTGAATGATCACACACGTGCTTCCCATCAGGCCTCTCCCTTTCTTCTCTGGCTCCTTATGGGATCTTCTGCTCAAAAGGTGCTGGAGGCATCAGAACCTCACAGGAATGCTGCAGCCACTTCCCTCCACCGTTAGTGCCCTGCTGGGGCCGGTCTCTGAGTGCTCCTGAAGCTGAAGACCCCCCAGGGCACCTAAAGACACAACATTCCCTCCTAGGCTCAGAGCCTGGGCAGGGGACACTGTGTCCTGTGCAAAAGTGAAGAGAATGCTCCTTTTCCCAACTCTGTCACACCTTCTCACCTGACTCCTGAAGCAAGGCAGTGCACACCCAGAGTCTTCCAAAGACCTTCTTGAAAACAACTCACTTCACTCTGCCTGTAGCCCTCTTTCCACGGCTCTGACTGTGCCCCTGGGGCACATGTGAACTCTCAGCCAGGGGGCTGGTCCCCAAGTCCTTCTCTGCCAGCACTGCTCCCCATCAACTCCAGCCAATCAGCCTACAGGTGTGTGTGCACATGTGAGCTGTGCGTTAAGCGTGTGTGCATCTGAAAATGTGCAGGGAAGCACGGTTTAGGCTAAGCTGGAAGCCCCCATTTGCTTAGATGGAGGAAACCAAAATATGGGAGGCCCTTGGCAAGCTTCATGGAGTCAGGAACAAGTGTGGAGGGCCTGAGGGAAAGAAGTCATCTTAGGAGACGATACTTAGTCTCCAGCCCTCCCAAATGACATTGCCACACTCCTAGGTCTCCTACACTTCGGAGTATCATTTCTGAACCATAAATGAGACCCATAGTCTGATTCTGGGACCATGATATGTGGTGGCTTGGGTGCAGGCTCTGAGTTTGGCGGCAGGCCTAAATGGTCCAGGAGTGTCTTCAGGACCAGCTTACCCCACCCCAATGAGTGGAGGAAAGACCACTCACACCTCTGTGGGTCCCAACATGCCAGAGAATGTAAAAGAGGGGAAGCCCAGGAGAGACTGAAGCTGAACTGTGCTTACACACCATTGAGAGCATCCTCCTTCCTGGGTATTGCTTTAGATGACGGGAGAGGAAAGGCGAGATGCAGATAAAAATATTTGCTTTGGCAATTTGGATTTTTGCATTTTTCTGGAAAGTTGTATTAAATATAGGGCCCAGTGTAAGTCTCAAATGTGGTATGAGTACATGAACCAAGGAAAAGTTCTAGATTTGAGGGAGTAACTATAAGGCCTTCTGTTCTTGCTACTTGTAGGGGCCTGGGATGGACGGAGCCTTCTAATGCATGGCTCTCCCAACCTCAGCACAGGCCTGAGGTTCCACAGTTCTCTAGCCTGGCACCCCTCCATCCACATCCTGTTGGCCACAGCAGTGGAGAGGGTAGGGCTGCCCAGTGGTGGCAAGACTTCATTACAGGCCTGTTAGATATCTAGGAAGCTTTCTAAATGCTACAAACTGTCTGCCCACAAGTTATCGCCCAGCACCAGCAGGCAGGGACAACACACGGAATGGCTGAGCCAACATCTCTCCACCCTCTGTCTTCAATTGGCTTTGGCTGTTTGTTCTGTGTGGCTGCTTGGACACTGGGCCACAAGAAGAGCTAGTGACCCCTGCTTCGGATAAGACCCCATCATTTTTTTCCCAAGCCCAATTCGGGAAGTTCCAAAAGGGCCTACTCCACGTGGCACTGGGCTTTCCTCGTGTCCTTCAAGGAGTTGCTCCCAATACCAACCGTTTTGGGTCTTTTGCTTTTTTCTGGAGGGAGAGTGTGGGGAGGGCTGCCTGACGCAGTCTGCCACTCGTCCCAGCCTATTGTTGCATTTCAATAAATTGGCTGTAGCCTTGGTGCCCGGGCCTCTTTAAAGTCAGTGCACATTTATGTTACAGAGGAAAAGAGACAAACTCTTACTTCAACCACAAAAATGATCTTTAACGTCAGAACAGCCCACATTCTAGGTTGCCAGAATGTTTCTTTCTGCACACGTCTGGTCCCACACGCGTGTGCTCTAGCTGGTTCTGCGCTGACCGGAATGGCCAAGCGGCCTTTTCTTCTGACTTGTTTCTCGTCAAGAAGGAGGTCTTTTATCACGTCAGGAAACAGGAAAATGCTCTCCCCGCGGCCTGCTGTCAAATCATGATCTCACGCACCTTAAGTAAAAACAGGCCAGCTGCTGGAAAGAGGCAGCTCCCAACCCTGCACACAGCCTGCGCCCCCTTGGCGGCTGTGGGAGGGCTGCGAGGCAGAGCCGCGGGGCCTTGTGCGGAGCACAAGGGAGCTGCGCTGGGGTGTTTCGTGGTCCCGTGGGTGAGGACGGCAGGACCTCTTTAAATCCCATGTCTGGTTGATTTAACACTAGCTCGGGAGGTCAAGGAAAGCCGCAGGATGCAGCTGTTTTGAAGGCAGAAGAAGATGGGCTCACAGTCAAGTCTCCCTGCCAGCAGCCCCCCTGGATGATGGTTCTTCCACCTGCCCTCAGGCCAAAGCTGAGCAAAGTGAGCCTGTGCATCCAAAATCCACATTCCTTGTTTCCACTCTCGTGTGTTTCTAAATCTTTCACGAGGAACACGACTTTCTTTTCCTTTCACACCTGAATCTGCACTTGTTCTGGGTCATGTGCTGGCCAGGCTGCTGGAGGATCCCAGAGTGGGTCACCCTGGGGGGACAAATGGCACACACCGACTTCTGGTCCATTTAGTTCATCCTTGGGGGTTGTGCCTTCTCTCACCCCTTCATCAGGCTCCATTGGAACCTCTGGAAGCTGCTGCTTTACCTTCACCAGCCAGATTACTCAAGCTCATGGCTCCCAAGAGCATGTCCACATACTGCTGCCTCCAGGCCTTTGCACTTGTCCCTCCCTCCTTCCTCTGCCTGGGCAGCCCCCTACCTCACTCCTGCCATATCCCCAAGGCTCCTGCCCTCTCCCTGCAGGCTCCCTGCTGATGCCGCCTCAGCAGTGAGGGCTTCCCACTATCCCACCCCACTCCTTAGCTCGCTCATTTCATTTTCTGTCTAGACTTGCCACCACCTGACATCCTCTACAGTTCACTCCTTTTGTTGCTGTTGTCTATCTCCATCTTAGCCACCAGACAGCCATCTCCATGAAGGCAGAGATTTGGATCTGTTTTCTTCTCTGCTGCTGTATCCTCAGCAACTAGGATGCATAGTATGCCCTCAGTGAAGATCAGATTTTGCACAGCAGAGATATAATTGTGTATTCTGCTTTTCCATCTAGACTTCTATTACATTATTTTTCCTGTTTCCATATAAATGTGGACTGCTTTCTGAATCAGAAAAAAAAATCAACAAACGTGTATTTAAAAATCTATTGTGTGCTGGCCCTGTGGTGTAGTGGTTAGGTTCAGCACGCTCTGCTTTGGTGGCCCAGCTTCATGGGTCTGGATCCTGGGCATGGACTATACCACTCATCAAGCCATGCTGTGGTGGTGACCCATGTACAAAGTAGAGGAGGATTGGCACAGTTGTTGGCTCAATCTTCCTCACTCCACCCGCCCACCCACCCCCAACGCCAAAAAAAATCTATTGGGCAGAGGCCCTTCATGCTTTGAAGTAGTTCTTAGCCACATTTAGGTCAGAGCCCTTTGAGAATATGATAAAAACTATGAATATTCTCCCCAGGGAAAAAAAAGTGATTATGTCCATATGCACATTTCCTCCACAACGTCAGGGGGTCCCAGACCCCTCACACTCCATCAATTAAGAACTCTGGGTTTAGATCAGTGACTCCGTCTCACCTCACATCATCCCTCCCCCAGAGAGACACTTCAGGGTGGTTGGGGTGTCAAGAGAGTGACGTTCTGTCTTTGTGTTGAACCCGTCAGCCACAGTGCCTGCCATGACCTCACTTTCTCACTGAGGGAATTTCCCACCTGCTCCTGCTGAACAAGGTGACGATGGTCCGCTCTGGGTGTCCCACCCAGGAAATGGGAAGGAGGAGGCAGTTAGAGGCAGCACAGAGAGCAGAGCCTGTGGGAGCAGCTAGAAGAAATTTCCAGACAACCTGTGAGGCCTGCCTGTTACCATGGCCCAGGTGTTCATGGCAGGCCTGGTCATTCATCTTTTTGGGGTTCTTGTTAGATCACATGTGTCCTTAAAGTAACAGTCTCTATCCTATGAGTTGCAGTGACCTGCATGAGACTTGGTTCCTCTCAACAAGCAGAGTCTGGGGTGCACAGCGTTGGGAGCCCATCTCCAGGAGGCCAGAGCTGCTGACCAGGAGCGTCTCCCTGGCAGAGGACCTGGCAGAGGTCCTGTTGACAAAACTGCCACCGAGGACACCTCACCTCTCCTCCCTGCCCACGCTGCTCCGGCTGGTTCGCCAACCGCTTGGCTCCCTGTGGCTAACAGAGTCTGTGGTCGATGAGAAATTCACTGCAGGTGGGTTCTTTGAGATTCCCAGATGAAAGGAACCAAGAAAAACAAAACATAAAAATAAAAAGTAAAACTGGTGATTTATTTGCCTTTCTCCAGCTTGATACCATTGGGAGTGGCCTCCCCATTTCCAAAATCCGACAAATTAATGCTTACATCTTAACTGCACCTCTCACCCCACACTGCCAACTCTGCTAGCTCTTCCCTCCATCCCTGCTTAGCCGCCTGGTGCTTCCGTGGAACCCACATCCCCACATGTAGACCTGAACCTCTGCCCTGGGACTGCCCAGCGTGGCCAGCAACACTGAGAGACGCTCATTTAATTCTTCTTAATCAGCCTTAGCTGCCCTGCATGGCCCCCAATAGCATCCACAGACTTTCCTGGAAACCACCCTGGAGCAGTCTCCAGCCTGGCTCCCAGCCCCTCCTTCCACTTCTAGTTGCCCTCTGTTTACAGAGGAGAAGCTGTGACCCTTTTGATGGCTTTCGGCCCTCTTAGCCAGAAAGGGTGCTTTGTACTTGGCGCTGGAGGAACAGCATGGCTGCCACATCACACCCCTTCTCAATGAAATGGCACAAGCTGGAGACGTCCTTCAGCCTCTTCCCAATGGCTTTGGGAACTGTGCTAAAAAGGGGTAGGTGGCAGCGGCTGGAGAGCAGGAGTCCTGACTTCCTCTCAGTGGCTACGTGATCCGGAGAGGTAGCTTGACTTCTCTGGCTTTGGTTTCTGTCATCAGTAAAATGAGGTGACAATGCCTGCCTCCCAGAGCCAGTTGATAGACTCAGAAGTGATGAGGCCCAGCACAGCACCTGTGAGGAGCTGGGGCGGAGATGGTGCTGTGTGCTCACAAACCATTTCTGGCTCGTCCTTGGCTCATAAGGCGACTCTTCCAGCTCGCCTCCTTCCAGCTGGAGCCATGGGATTGGCTCTGGACAATGGCATGAGGGCTGAAATGAGGGATACCCCTCCAAGCCTGGCCCATAAACCAGTTCCCTTGACACTCTTCCTCTCTCATCCCCTTTTGCTACAACCTGGAAGGCATGTGTTGGGGCTGGCAGTTCCCCAAGATGGAAGGCTCCAGATCTTTGAACAACTGTGCTTCGGAGAGCCCTCCCCAACTCTGACCACGTCAGGATGTGAGGTGAGTGAGCAATAAACTTTTATTGTGACAAGCCGCTGAGATTTCAGAAATTCTTTATTTTGGTGGCCTAGCTTTGCCTATCTTGAGAAAGGTGGCAAACGTGTAGCCTATAAGCCAGAGGTATTTGGTATTGGACAAGGCAACGACTTCAAAAAATTGGAATTTAAATACCCTACAGAGCATGCTTCCTCCAGTTTGCCACAATCCCCAGTGCTCCCTATTGGATTATACCCAGATGCTTTACGCATTTACCTGCCTAGCTCCATTTAGCATACTACAGGTAGTATTTTTATATTTCCAACACAGTGGGGCAGGCAGGGAGGGCGACTGGCCAGATCTGCAGAGTGAGGTGAATATTTGGGAATCGAAGATGTGCACTTTTATTAAAAATAGTTATCCTCATTCCAGACTGCTTTGTGCCCAAATGCCATTCTGAGATTGGCCTTGAGAGACTTCCGAGAAGAAGTCAGCACCGGTGTGTGAGCCTCATGGGTCCAGGCAGCAGGCTCGAGTCCTTCCCCAGCTGTGCCCCTGAATTCCTCTTCAGGCTGGGACACAGATGCTCCCCAGGTACTGACACTAGCTTTCTCCATTTCTCCAATAAGGGACAATAATCCTAGCCCACTAACCAAAAACTATGAGAAATAATTTGCTGATGCTGACCAAGAACTCTGAAACACACACAGTGCACACCCTGAACGATTCTGAAATGGAGATGTATCTGTTTTGCAACACTTGGGTCAGCGCTGGACATTTTGTCCTTTTGGACAGTCTCTGCAAATTAAAAAGTCCAGTGACACCAAGAGTAAGGTCAGAGCTTTCAGCCCAGTGGTGTCCTCAGAAGTGACAATCAACCATTTGGTCCCTTCAAATGTACAGAATCCCCCTAAACACCTCATAAGGCTGTGGGAATTAATCTGGGTTAGAGTGGATAGTTACTTAGAGTACTTTGGTGACTTAGAAGAAACCTGCCATGTCACAGTAAGAGACAGACCCTTTGCAAGACTGTAGAATTCAGTGAGAAGCCAGAGGCCTTGATGCATTTCGTTCCCCCATCACAGTGGTCCCTGTGACTTTGGATGCATCCCCTGACCTCCCGGGGCCTGAGCTTACCCATCTGACAGTGGGAATGGCAGGGAGGAGAGTTTAACTATACGAAAGCAAAGGAGCTCTTAGCAACTGTCTGCATTTTCAGAGAAGGTACTTTGAAAGCTGAGGTATTGCTGTCTCAGCAGGCCTGGGAAGGGCCGGAGCTTTGCGTGGGGATCTGGAAGTCTCCTGGGTAAAAAAAAAGCCCTAGAAGATAGACTTTGTTCAAGAGGTCTGAGGTCTGCTGAGGTGACACAGTGTCCCCTTCAGACACCTCTGTGCCCGGCCCATGAACACTGTCCAGACAGGATGGCTGAGGTAAATAGGGGCCCACGGAACAGCAAGTCTGCCCAGCTCTGAAGCCAGAGACAGAGTGTAGCAGACCTGGGGGGAAGGTGAACCTCCATGCTGAGGGACCGTGGCCCAGGGCTGGCGCAGCAGGACGGGAGATGCCACCGGCAGCCTGGACACAGCATTGACCAGTACTTGTGAGGCTCCTTAGGGGCCAAAGGGCCAGACCTGGTGTTGAGCTGGCCAGCAATCTGTAGGAGAAGCCAGGCCGAAAAGGATTCCATCTGCTAAGATTCTGCTCCCCAAGGAGGCGAAGATGCTGTCTTTGAGTCCCTGCTACAGACCCCCTTGCTTCCGTGCTCTGAGAGCCTACGTCACCTTTGGAAACTGGTGATTTACGCACAGACCTGTGCCACCCTCTACAGCAGGACAAAATGGGCACATGAGGGAGGCTGAGTCTAGGGCGTCCATGACAGCCTGGAAACTGAGCCAACTGGAATCCCTCTGGAACAAAGCAGGCAGTAAACAAATACATGCATGAGTAGATGGAAACGGAATTCCTAATATCCAAACACCCACACCACCAGCAAGCGAGATTTACAGCAGAACTTCAAGAAAGATGACCCTCTGCCAAAGCATGGTTAGGTCTCCCCTAACTGAAGGACGCCTACTCAATACCCTCCAGCTGCCCTCAGATCTCTTTTCTTCCTTTCACCTGCTCTTTCCCTGCCTCCACTTCCTCAACGCCCACTCCCCATTAACCCACTTCAGTCAAGGTTGGGCCCCATCATTGGCTGGAAATCTCTCAGCAGTCACAGAAGATGTTTTCATTGCCAGATGCAATTTTTAACCCTCACTCCTTGAAAGGTCCCTAACTTCCCCATTAAATTCTATCCTCCTCCATCTCTGAGGGCTCTTACCTTCAGTACAATGCAAGATCATGTCCTGTGCCTTCTTTTCCTTTCACCTCTCCCTCTTAGCTCCTTGGCCATTTCATCCAATCCAACTCTTCTCGTCTCACAGCTGTGGGCCCCTCCCAGCTGGACCTCTGGGCTGGATCCTTCCAAAGTCAGAGGGCTGCATTTTCAACCATTTGAACATTTCCCGTTATGTCTCTCAGTCACTGTCCAGCATTTCTCCTCCATCATCCAACTCAAGTGCTTTGTACTTTTAAAAACATCTCTCTTTCCTTTATTCTAAATGAATATTGAATTCCTTCTGTGTTCTGAAGGAACCAATTACCAACTTCTCATGAACACTTACTCAATTGTCCTTGTGATTATACCCTCAAAATCTCTTGACAAGAATCTCACTCTGACCATGTCAGAGTAGACAAATAGGAATCTGAGCATATGGATGAAGCAGCTGTTTTCAGACGTTGGACAACAGGCAGGAGGACAGTGGGTCCCTGAGAGAGGCGAGGCCTGCAGGTTCCCCTGCACTCTGCCTGCAGGCAGTTTCTGCCCACAGCTGATGGAAAGGATCCAAGTGGAGATGAGCACTCAAGAGAACAGAACATGAAGAGATTGGGCCTCTGTCAGTTGGCGGGGAGGGAACAGGACAGGAGGGAGCTGTGAAAACAGTCCACCGATTGCTTAGGGATCTCCTGGAGTTTGTTACTGAGTACTAATCAGAGAAAATATAAAAAGGCCTCCATGAACAGAACACAGAACTCTAAGGGTGCTATGTACTGAGCTCGCGTGAGCAAGGACATAGTCAAGCCCTAGCCAGAAAGAACGGACAGGCTTGTTAAACATTGTTAAACTCTAAAAGGCTGAGTCTTTTCAGGTGCTGTTTCTTCATCTATTGAGATAATTTCAGTCTTCCACATAAGCTGGTGCTAATACCTTCATAAGGATTTTTACATCTCCATTCACGAAGGGAAATGGTTTATAGTTTTCTATTCTTGTAATGTCTTTGTCACATTTCAGTGTTGGAATGATGCTAGGCTGGCAACGTTTTCTCCTCCTTTGTTTTTGGAGAGAATTTGTGTAGGCTTAGTTTTACTTCTTCCTTAAATGTTTAATGAAATTCAACGTGGAAACCTCCTGGGCCTGGAGTTTTCTTCATGGGAAGGTTTTTAATTCTAAATTCAGTTTCTTTAATAGATACAGAGGTATCAAGAATTTCTATTTTTTTCTTTTGGTGGTTTTGGTAACATATGTCTTTCAAGGAATTTGCTTGTTTCAACTAAGTGGTTGAATTTATTGGCATAAAGTTGTTCATATTATTCTTTTAGTATTCTTTTAATGTCTATAGGATCAGTTGTGATGTTCCCTCATTCATTTTTTTTTTTTTTAGGAAGATTAGCCCTGAGCTAACATCTGCTGCCAATCCTCCTCTTTTGCTAAGGAAGACTGGCCCTGAGCTAACATCTGTGCCCATCTTCCTCTGCTTTATATGTGGGATGCCTACCACAGCATGGCTTGCCAAGCAGTGCCATGTCCGCACCCAGGATCCGAACTGGCGAACCCCATGCCGCCAAAGCGGAACGTGCGAACTTAACTGCTGCGCCACTGGGCCGGCCCCCCTTCATTTATTTTTGATATTGGTAACCTGTTTTCTCTTTTTTCTTAGTCTAACTAGAGATACATTAGTCATTTCAAAGAACCAACATTTTGGTTTCACTGATTATTTTAATTATTTTTTCTATTTCATTGATTTCCTATTACTTTCTTCTACTTACTTTGAATATAATTTGCTCCCCCTTTTTTTAGCAACTTATGCTAAGTGATTTAGACCTTTTTACTTTTCAAATAAAGCTATAAACTTACCTGTGAACTTTAGCTTCTTGCCACAAATTTTGATATGTTGTGTTTTTATTATCATTCTGTTAAAATTAATTTCACAGTGGAGAAATTTAGCAGAGCCCACATGAATCAGATGATTGACAGGAACTTCAGCGGTCATGGGATAGATAGAAATCCTGTGTTATCTGATATGACACAATGAGAAGAACATGGCATTGCTGCTGTGAGATTCTTGCCAGAGTTTCATAATCTGAATCCAATGTGAGGAAATGCCAAATCTACATCGAGTGTTACTGTATAAAATAAATAGCCTGTTATATTAAAATACTACTCTAAGACTGGCACGCTTTTCCGTAATGGAGACTAAAGAGGTCTGACAACTGAATGGAACATATAATTCTGACTTGTGTTCTTTTGACACTGAGACATTGCTGGAATGGGAATGGGATCTGAGGATTAAATGGCAGTAATGTATCAATATTAATGTCCTGATTTTGGTGGTGAGCCTAGGAAATACACATTAACAGGGCTTCAACTTGGCAACTCAATCTGAAATGGTTCAGAATAAAAATATTCTTTGGATTATGATTGCAGCTTTCCTGTAAGTTTCTTTTTCTGAAGTTTTTTTTTATTGTCCACACCCCAAAGGAAAAAAATTTTTCTGATACAAAAAAAGCTAGATGCAAAACAGTAGCTAGTCTATGAGTCCATTTATATTATATGTAGTATATACAGTATTATCTTATTTTGGTTAAAAAATTTATATATAAAATGTGTGTATACACACACATACATGGAAAAAGGAAAATATGCCTAACCTATTAAAACTGTGATATTTGGGTAGTGGGAATAAATTATTTTTATCATATTTTTGTTTTTTAACTTTTAACAAACTTATTCCTTATAAGGCACACACACAGTGGCTTATATAAAAAATAATGTGGTTGGAAGTTGTGGAGGGCTCTGCTACACACAGTTGCTCAGAGGTCTGGCTCCTTCCAGTGCGGGGAACCATCAGCCCCAACACATGGCCTTCCAGGTTGTGGCAGAAGGGGATGAGAGAGAAGGAGTGTGCAAGGAAGGGTGTTGGTTTATGGGCCAGGCTTCTATAATAATAAAAGGTTCTTTTTTCAAAAAAGGTTTTTATTCTGATTATGCTTCTGCATTCTCTGAGTCCCTCGTCCCCTCACTCCATCTTGCCTAAAACACTACAGTAGACCCCATCCTTAATCTTGACCCACCCCATCTATCCTACAGATCACTCTCAGATTAATCCTCCCACAGGGAAGTCGGCAACTGGGCAACTCCACTAACAAGCATAGTTCCATAGATCCTGCCTATACATGCTGTGAAATCTACACTTCTCAGCCTGATGGTCTCATTCCTGCAGGACCAGTCCTGTCCCACATCTCTGAGCTCATCTCCCAGTGCCCCCTGCATCAGTCACTCTGCTTACCTGTCCACTACCCCATCCCCAGCTTCCCTGCCCACAGCCTTGCTGGGACACCAAACCCTTTCTGCTGAGATTCTGCCTTTCCTCTCGTGCCCAGCTCCAGGGCCTTTCCGCAGAACTTGCATGCCCATGAGTTTTCGCAGCATTTATTGATAGTTTCTAAGGTTGACCTTAATGTGTAGTTCCATAAAATACTAAATAAATACATGAATGAATGATGTTCTCTAATTAAGAGAGTATTCTCATTTAAATATTTTATCCAAGGTATAAAAGAAATATCTTAAGGATAGCAAATTATACTTTTTTTCTAAAAGGGATAGAAGTTCCCCTCCATACTCACACATTCTTATGAAACCAAAATTGATGAAATGGAGCATGAATCATGTTCTCTAACCCCCAGTGAAGAACATGTGTCACAATCGGGTTCAGAGGACCTTATTTTTTTCTCCTCTTTTGAAACTACACTCTTAATGCCTGACAGATAAGGTGGGATTACCCTGTTTCTCAGTCACTATGTCTACCCCTTGTAACTACAATACTGCATGCTGGTGTTCTCCTTCCAAAATTTGCAAATCCTTTCAGGCTTAGAGATAAGGACTTGTAGGAAAAGGGGGAAAGAGTAGAACTCTCAGTCACCAATAGGAAAGCAGTTCTTATTCCTGTGGAGCAGATTGAGCCAGTGGTCCTGTGGGGAGACATTGGTGACAGGAAGGGGAACCATGAGAGTAACAACCCTGAACCCCAGGAAAGCAAATACGATCTCTCTGGGTTTCCCTTGGAGCCAAAAAACGGGAAATAGCCTGATCTGCTTCCCAGAAGTGTGCCTACACTCACTGCCGAGGATCCCAGAGGATTGCTCCAGAGCATGCTGCCCATAGGGCCAGAGCCACAGAAAGAAAGGGGGCAACTGCCTCCCGCGCCAGCCCAGTGAACACTCCAGGCAGGACCAGGGATCATGAGGAAGTAGGGCAACCTCTTGAGGTAGGCACTGCATGATCACTAGTTCACAGATGAGAACATGGGCGTAGAGAAGGTACTTGTTATGGGCCATGTTGTGTCCCTCTCAAAAGTCACATGTTGAAGTCCTAACCTCAGAACCTCGGAATGTGACTGTACTTGGAGACAGGGTCTTTAAAGATGTGATTAAGGTAAAATGAGGCCATAATCCAGTATGACTAGTATCCTTATAAGAAGAGGAGATTAGGACATAGACAGGTACAAAGGGAAGGCCAAGTGAGGACACAAGGAGAAGACAGCCATCTACAAGCCAAGGAGAGAGGCCTCAGAAGAAGCTAGTCCTGCCAACACCTTGGTCTGGGATTTCCAGCCTCCAGAACAGCAAGGAAACAAGTTTCTGTTGTTTGAGCCACCCAGCCTGTGGTACTTTATTATGGCAACCCAAGAAGACTAATATAGACTAGAAATTGATAGAGTTGAGATTTGAACCTAAGTCTGGCTGCAGAGCCTGCCATCTGAACTGTACCATACCTTCTCTCTGCCCCAAACCCACTGGATCATGATTTATAAGGTGTGGCCTGGCTTCTGTGGAGCTAAGAAACTCCCAAAGAGGCCTCCTGGAGATGGGCATAGGACTGCCCTCACAGTCCCCTTTCTCATGAGAATAAGCTCAGTGGGTTAAGAGAAAAAACCCGGGGATTATTAGGGAGCAGACTTCCATCCCCATCCTGAGTGTGTGAACCTCCAGCAGCTGTAATACTCCTGGCCTCTCTTGGCCCCTATACATTCTCATGCTGCCTTAAGCGAGGACTAATTTAATTTGATGAGTAAATATGGGATGAATAACTGTGCGTTCTCTTCTCAGATTCACCAGTTCTTCTTCCTCATGGAAGAAGCTGACCTGCAGGGAGCATGCATCCTCTGCTCCTCTATGCCTAAGTCTTGCCAGGGCAGCCCCCTCCATATGGGGAAGCCTGGCCTGGGCTTGTGATGCCTGACGTTTAGTTAGCAGTCACGTTTCACTCTTGTACTCAGCCATGTGCTAAAATTAAACTCCGAAATGAAAAAACCAGCACACACAACAAGGCCCCAGGTGATCATGCACAGTAAAGTTTGAGAAACTCTGCCATAGAAAATATGCCTTTTTCTTTATCACAGCTGATTCTCAACCACTGAGAAAGATGCCAAGCAATAAGTTCCAATAATTAAAGTCCCCTGGCCCTAAGAAGCAGATCAACAACATCATTACATGCCATGAACTCCTGGATTTTCTTCAGTGAATTTTCTTACACGTAAAAGGAAGGTGCTAGATTTCCCTCAAGGTTTCCAAGGGCCCTTTTGGCTGATGCTCAGGGCCTGGGTTCCAGCAACAGCAGCATTTCCTGAGAGCAAATTGTGCAGACATTAAGACAGATACTATGTTCTTTGTGTGGCTTATGATTTAATTGGAGTGAAAAGAGAAAACACATGTGAAATATAAGGATAGGGCAGTGTTGGCCAAGACTAGGGAAGTTACAGACTGTTAAGAGCTCTCTAAGGGGAGAGAGAAATTCTAGGGCACAGGAGTCAGGGCAAGTTCAGGGAGAAGGTGGCTCAACCATCAAGGTCAATGTCATGGCGCTAGACATGCTTTCTAACAGCGACTGGGAGAGAAAGGGCTCTCTTCCTGTCTGGCCACCTCCATCAGCTTAAGTCATGCATTGCCTCTTAGTTTCAGTTTTTGATGAGGAATATTGAACCACATCCCTAGAAAAAGTTTAAAATACTTAACATTCTCATCATCACTTGGTATTTCCATAGCATGTTTTCCTTTGATTTTTGCAAGTGGCATGACTCTGGCAGGATGGGGAAGAAGCCCATTACAGTGGAGGAAGAATGCAGTTTAGGGTGATGTATAGCTCGGAAATCCCCGGCACGGCCGACACGCCTAAGTTACAGCCTGCTTTTCCATCTAGTCAGTCCTGGATCCTCCTCAGCAGCCCCACTGCCGAGTGGCAGGATTCATGGGGGTATCCTCAAGCATGTGAGTGGAGTGGAGGGTTCTGTGCCAGCAGCACCAACTCCAGCTTTGGAGTTCCAGGTGGCGTCCTGAGGAGAACAAGCAGAACTCTTAACAAACTCGAAATTCATTTCCCTTATACCTACTGTACCTAGCTCCTCCCTCACCGAGGATAAGGAGTGTTTCTCTGTAAAACTCTTAGCAAACCTTGGCAGGAGCAGCCAAGATGAGGCAGCTCCATGGCCATCAATCATCATTGTGATGCTTATAGTCTTTATCATCACCCAGAGGAAAAGGGGTTGCATGTTTTGTACCATCTGACTGACAGATCCCTTTATATAACTGTCTAAACAAGATGAAAAGGAAAATACTCATTTGCTTTAAACAGAACCAGAAAAACCACAGACTTCTCAAGTTTAAAATTTGCTGAGCTGCTAATTTTTTTTCCCTTTTTTTCCCCAAAGCCCCCTAGTACATAGTTGTGTATTTTTAGTTGTGGATCCTTCTAGTTGTGGCATGTGGGACACTGCCTCAGCATGGCCTGACGAGCAGTGCCATGTCCACGCCCAGGATCCGAACCAGGGAAACCCTGGGCCGCCGGAGCAGAGCGCACGAACTTAACCACTCAGCCACAGGGCCGGCCCCTGAGCTGCTAATTTTAATGTTAAAATTTGGAGTTAAGACTGCAAAGAGCTGGGTAGCGCTGGCATATGGCCTGATTACTGAGGGCTCCCCAGTGGGACTGGCATGGGGTTGTGGTGACAAGAGAGCGGGTTTCTTTCTCCATTGTCTTCTAACTTTATTCTTACAGACCCAGATGTCTTTGACTTTTCAAACCCATCATTTGCACATGAATGGTGAGTCTGAGCAGTAGAGTGACCTAAGCCCTCTAGAAAATTAGACACACCCAGGATAGCACAACGAAGAACAGGAATTCAAAATTATTAGGAAGAGAGGGAGATGACAAGTAACACAATGATGAGTTTTGTTGTCTTCACTACTCAACATAAAACTTTCTCAGCAACTTCCGTTCCAAAGAATTGGGTAGAACTCTTCAAAACTAGGCTAGGTTCCTCCTTCAGAGTAATGAATGGGAAGAATCAAGGTACGGGGAGAGCAGGCGTTGTATTCAAAGTCATAATGAGAGACACATTTGGGCAGGTCTCACATAATTTGGAATCCACTTGATAATCTCAGTATCCAGTCTGTGTTCTGTTTTGCAGAGATTTATCAAAGGTTAGTGGGGAGCTCACAGAACCCCCAAGAGGGTCAGAGGATCATGCAGGAAGACCACATATCCAGGAAGAGTGCCTCAAATACAGCACAGAACCCCTCCACTGAAGTCCCTTATGAACCTTTAAAAGGGATAAAAATAGATTGAAACTTGGAGGTAGGCAATTCAACCTTCAAAAAGATAGCCAATATAAATGGAACAAACTCTTCCAAGGAAATGACAGCAGACATCGTGTTCCTACTCCAGTGCTCCTGTTGGGACTGCTCATTGGCCCCATAGATTTGGGGCCCAAACTGCCCCACAAATTGTGCCTCTCCTTTTTGTCCCCTTGGACTTGATCTTTTCAGAGTGGTCACCCCTCGCCATGTCCCCCAACCTCATTCCAGCCTCATACCCACACCATAGTGCTTTGTGTGTGCTCTTCTGATGTCTGCAGCCCAAATTTCCCTGACCATGTGGTTGCTCCTATTGTCCCTGCCTCTTGACAAAGCCTAGGTGGGTCACCAGAGCCGTTCTTGGGACAATAGGTTCTTACTGTTTGTCTCAAATAACATTTCTCCAAATATAATCTGACTGCAAAAACAAAAAAGCTCCACTGGCTTTTCTGAACCCAGAACTACTTGGCTCCAATAGTTTGGGATTCAAACTAGAGGCAGGTAGGTAAGTTTCAGGCCCCCAAGTAAGTTTCACAGCTGCACAGGTATAGCTACAGGGTCCACAACTGAAAACAACTTGACAGGGCATAACTCATCACTAAGTTGCTTTCTTTCTTGGTTTCCTACAGCTCCAACCACAGCCCAGACCGCGGTTCTCTTTCTCCATCACCCCACCCTCCTCCCTAATTGAGATAAGAAACCCTCTCTGTCTCAGTCTTCCAGGAAGCCCTCTGCAGTTCCAGAAGTCATTCTCCCTAGCTGAGCCGGGGAGACCCAGATGAGAGACTGGTGCTTTTCATTTGAGAAAGTTGCTCACGTTCCCAGAAGTTCAGTTCAGCCTTCCTCTCCACTCAGAGCTGGCTGATGGCCCAGCGTGGAGACAGGAAATGTAGGACAGTAGTTCTCAAACCATGGTGAACACAGGAACCACCCAGAGAACTTGTTAAAGAGACTACTGGGCCCATCTCCAGAGATGCTGTGTTATGCCTAGGGCATAGGCCCAGGGATTTTCACTTTTAATGAGCTCCTCAAGTGAGTCTGATACAAATATTCTGCGAGCCCCAATTTGAGAAACACTGATTTAGGATCAGAGATAAAAAGCATTAAATGTGTTTCCTAGTTACCTGCTATATTAACCATGTCTTATACTATCTAGTGCTTTCCCATCTTGGACCTTGTTGATCCTGGAGGGACTGCCCCTACCCAGGGTTAGTCAATTCCTAGATAGTAAACAACTTGCCTTCAAACCCGGGTCTCAAATGCAAACCACCCAATCCAGAGCCTACACCCCACCCACACTCCAGGACACTAGCTCCCTGCCATAATCACCCAGGGAATGTATCAGACAACCTATACCCTAGAGCCCTGAAATTATTCAAACTAGCCAATCCTGAGCCTGCTGACCTTGCCTCACCTGTTCCTTCCTGCAGAAACCACAATAAAAGACTCATGTCCATGTTTCCCTGTCTCCTTCTGCCCTGGTGGCTCTTGCGTGCCCCTCCCCTCTGATGGCATGGCGTGCCCTGCCCCCCCTCCCCAGCTTTTTGGAACTGTGAGTAACAAGCTATCTTTTCAATAGCAACCATCTCCTGATCTGTTGGCTTTATTATATCTCAAATTTTCTATTAATACACTATATTTTTAAACACCTGCAGTGCAGCCTGAATTCTGGAGGGAGAGCTAAATCATGAGTATAAGAAGATAACTAGAATAAAAGAAAATGGCCTAAGATGAAAATAAATTGTTCAGAAAATCAGAGCTAAGAGGATTTGGTAGATGTGATGTCATCATATCTGGGGATAAGGGACAGCTTCAGGGAGCAGGCAAAACTGAATAGGGCCTTGAAAGGAGCACAAGACTAATCAATAATGGCCCAAATTCCTGGCCCTTGCCATGTGTCAGGCACTGATCTATGGTCTTCCCATGAAGTAGTCCCCTTGGATCTCCAACAACCATGTGAGAATTTCCTCGACCTCAAGAAGCAGCACTTTGTAGTAATGAAGAGCATGGCCAACAGAGTCTTGAGCCTGGTTCCATCCTTCACTGCTCATGTGACCTCCAGCAGGTAACTTGGTAGCTTGTTTCTTGCCCTTCAGGGTCCTCATCGATGAAATCGGAATAACATCAGTACCTAAGCACTTGGAATGGTGCTTAGTTCTTAGCAAGAAGTTGATAAGTGTTTATTATTATCTCATTATACTAATGAGGAAATTGAGGCAAAAATAAGTTTAAGTCACTTGCCAAAAATTACTCAGCTAGTGTTAGAACTGGACAGGACACAGCATTCTAATTTCAGCATTAGTGCTATTTTAAACCACTAAAGGAGGATACAGGAATTTGTGTTTAATTACATATATCACTTAAAAATTGTTTTTCTTGTCAGCCTCCCCTATGCAATACTCACCGTGATAAATATTTTAAATAAATGAAGGAGGTTTTTCATCACAAAGGAAATGACATGGCTCAGGACTGAAGAGCAGGAATGCTCATGAAGGATAAGTAATAGAGAGTAAAATAGTGTGGCTAGGTGAGTAAGTAGCAGGAAATGTAAGTAGTGAGAAACAAGGTTGGTGTCATATTAAGCTGCATAGCCTCAGGTAAGAGAATGAACCATAGCCTGTGGGCTGAGGATGCCATGGAGACTTTCAGTCAGTTACCAACATTGGCAAAAGTGTCCTCCAGCTCAGTAACGCAAGAAACGGTGGACTGAGTGACAAGAGTGGAGGCTGTATAACCTCTCGGATGCAGAGCTATGTGGTTGTCACTGGGAACAGACAAGGCAGGCGAGAGGCTTTCTGAAGAATTGACAATATTTGATGAGTGATGAGAACCCAGAGAAGCCAAAGAGGAGAGAGTCTCAGGCATGATCCCTCTCTTTCCTAAGTGGTAAATTAATAAGAAATGGAATTTCTCTTTCCTTCCATGTTCCCTCATAATGTAAGCTTAGGGATGTCTCTCTTTCGAGATGAAGCCCGTGTTACCATATTGGTTTTAAGAAAGTCACACCCTTATTATGCTATTATTCTAAACTAAAGTCCCATAAGAAACACAGTTTTCTATCATTCTTAAGCCTTTTGTAACCAACACAAACTCATTAAGTCCTCAGGGTTTGCAAAAGAAATTTTGGCAAAGATAGCCAAAGTTGCAGTCATCTAGGGTTTATGTCAATATTTTGGAACTATAAGTAAACTTAGAGAGAACAGCTAATCCAACACTTCTTACCAAAGTCAAAATCAGGCAAGAGTCTCATCTCTTGTTTGCATGGTGGAGAGAAAAATAAGCAGACTCCCAACTGCTTATCAAACATTTAGCAATTTCTGTCTTTTCTGTGGGAAAGAAAAGATCAAAAGGAAGTATGAGATTCAAGAAACATTGATGATTGGTGATAAACAATGAGACATCAGGAGACGACATTGATGGTGGTGATGGTGGTGGTTCCTTTATTCCCTTAAAACTGTTTATTGTGAGAGTGATGTCAGAAACATGGTGGAGAGAGCTGTTCCCTTTGTCTCTCCCCATTTTGAATGACAACTAAATTGGCATTCATTGACCAATGAAGGAAGCCCACACAGTACAACAGGATGCCTGAGAGACACACACAACTATAAATCTGAAGGTGGATAGACTGGCCATCAGGGAAGTGGTGGAGGTAGGTGAGTACTCCCTGCCCTCCCCTAGTAGCCCCATGCATGCACACGAATGTTTTCCAGCCTGGTGTGAGCAGCTCAAAAGTGGGAACATGCACCAGGGTGACTGTAGAAAGAGGCCCAGAAGCCCTTAGCCCAATTGTGATTGCTTTCCTGGTGGGGGCTGGGGAACCCACTGTGCCCCTGTGGCCCTGAGAAGTGGTCCTAGCTTGATCCTGGGGAGGAAGCCCTGTCCATCAACCACAGTGGCCAGCAGGACCACAAGCAGAGATGGCAGCAGATCTATATGCCTGGGTAAGCGCATGCCAGGGCCATGTGAGCACCCATAGCACCAGTGAGCCCTGAAAGAGGGAACATGCCCAGGGTGACTGTAGGAAGAGGTAGTGGCAGCCCTTAGCCTGCTCGTGATCTCTTTCCCAGTGCAGGGGGAGGAGCCCACTGTGCCCCTGTGACCCCAAGGAGTGGCCCTAGCTCAGTGTCCATGAGGAAACCCCACCCACCAAGCACAGTCCAGACAAGCACCTGAATGCTCCCCAGGCCAGTGCAAGTGCCTGTAGTACCCCCACAGCTTCCATCAGACAGGGTAGGACCAGAAACTCTGCTCCTGCTTCCCCCTAGTGGTAACAGGTGGAATCTGTGACCCAATACTACCACAAATGCCCTGACAAAGGTTAGTTCATCAAACACCATGAGAAACTGGAGCAATGATTCAGACCAGAAGGAAAATGACAATTCTCCAGAAACCCTGAAGGCACCAAAATTTACAACCTAAATGACAGAGAATTCAAAATAGCTGTCATAAATAAACTCAATGATTTACAAGAGAACTTAGAAAGATAGTTCAATGAGCTCAGGAATAAAATGAATCTCTTCACCAAAGAGATTGAAACTATTAAAAAAAAAACAAGCAGAAATTCTAGATATGAAAAACACAATTAATGAAATAAAAAATAATCTAGAATCCTTAAGAAATAGAGCTGATGTTATGGAGGAAAGAATTAGCGATTTAGAGGATAAACATATAGATATTCTACAGGTGAAGGAGGAGATAGAACTAAGATTTTTAAAAATGAAGGAATTCTTCAAGAAATATCTGACTCAATTAGGAAAGGCAAGATAAGGATTATAAGTATTCAAGAGGAAGAAGAGAAGGAGAAAGGAGTAGAGAGAAGCTTGGTGAAAGAAATAATAGCTGAGAACTTTCCAAACCTGGGAAAGGACTGGATTTACAAATACATGAAGTTAATAAAATGCCTAATTACATCAATGGTAAAAGATCTTCTCCAAGGCACATAATAGTAAAATTGGCAAAAGTAAATGACAAAGGAAAAATATTAAGGGCCACAAGGCAGAAGAAAATAACTTACAAAGGAAACCCTATCAGATTTTCAGCAAATTTCTTGGCAGAAGCCCTACAGGCTAGGAGAGAAAGGAATGATATTTTGAAAATACTGAAAGACAAAAACTTTCAGCCAAGAATACTCTATCCAGTGAAACTTTCCTTCAGATATGATGGAGAAATAAAAGCTTGCCCAGATAAACAAAAGCTGAGGGAGTTCATTGCCACTAAACCTCCCCTACAAGAAATAATTAAAAATGCCCTCATACCAGAAACAAAAAGGCAAAGGTCTTCAAAGCTTTGAGCAAGGCGATAAATAGACAGAAATAATCAGAAAACTGCAGCTCTCTATCAGAACAGGGAGGCAAATACTCAATTATAACTTAAAAGATAAAAGGAAAGAAAGCATCAAAAGTAACAGTAAACACTTCAACTTAGTCAAAAACTCCGAACATTAAAAACAGAATAATTTGTAACAGCAATAACTCAGAAGGGGAAAAGGAAAGTGATGGAACATGCTTAGGTTAATGGAGATAAGAGGCTATGAGAAAATAGAGTATTTCATCTATAAGATCTTTTATACAAACCTCACGGTAACCACGAAACAAAAAATCAGAGCAGAGCCACAATTCACAAAAAGAGAGAAAACTGAGACAATCTCCTCAGAAAACCACCAAAATGAAATGACAGTCAGAAATACAAAGGAAGAGAAACAATGGAAACATAGAACAACAAGAAAACAAGAGATAAAATGGCAGTACGAATCCCTCATATATCAGTAATCACTCTAAATGTAAATGGATTGAATTTTCCAATCAAAAGACACAGAGTAGCTGGATGGATTAAAAAATAAGACTCAGGGTCCAGCCCGGTGGCACAGTGGTTAAGTTCTCACGTTCTGCTTCTCGGTGGCCCGGGGTTCGCTGGTTTGGATCCTGGGTGCAGACATGGCACCGCTTGGCACGCCATGCTGTGGTAGGCATCCCACATATAAAGTAGAGGAAGATGGGCACGGATGTTAGCTCAGGGCCAGGCTTCCTCAGCAAAAAGAGGAGCACTGGCAGTAGTTAGATGAGGGCTAATCTTCCTCAAAAAAAAAAAAAAACAAAGAAGACCCAAAAATACACTGCCTCCAAGAAACCCATCTCAGCTCTAAAGACAAACTAAGAGTGAAGGGATGAAAGACGATACTCCAAGCTAATGGCAAACAAAAGAAAACAGATGTTGCCATAGCTATATCAGACAATGCAGACTTCAAGATGAAAAAGCCAGTGAGAAACAAAGAAGGGCACTATATAATGATAAAAGGGATATTGCACCAAGAGGGCATAACATTTATGAATATATATGCACTTAACACAGCAGCACCAAAGTACATAAAGCAACTATGAACAGACCTAAATGGAGCAATTAACAGCAACACAATAATAGTAGGGGACCTCAACACCCCACTTACATCAATGAACAGATCATCTAGAAAAAAGTCAACAAGCAAATAGTAGATTTAAGCAAAACACTTGAACTGATGGACTTAATAGATATATAGAGAGCATTCCATCCAAAAACAGCAGAATACACATTCTTCTCAAGTGCACATGAAACATTCTCAAAGACAGACCATATACTGGGAAACAAGGTAAGCCTCGATAAATTTAAGAAGATTGAAATCATCTCAATCATCATTTCTGATCACAATGCTATTAAACTACAAATCAACTACAATAAAAAAACTGGGAAAGTCAGAAATATGTGGAGATTAAATAGCATACTAATGAACAACCACTGGATCAATGAAGAAATCAAAAGGGAAATTAAAAAATACCTGGAGACAAACAAAAATGAAAATACAACATACCAACTCTTATGGGATGCAGCAAAAGTGGTCATAAGAGGGAAGTTCATAGCAACACAGGCCCACCTCAACATGCCAGAAAAATCTCAAATAAGCAATCTTAAAATGCACCTAACAGAGCTAGAAAAAGAAGAACAAACAAACCCCAAAGTCAGCAGAAGGAGGGAAATAATAAAAGTCTCAGCAGAAATAAATGAAATGGAGACTAAAAAAAATTAAAAGGATTAATGAAACTAAGAGCTGGTTCTTTGAGATGATAAACAAAATTGACAAGCCATTAGCCAGACTCACCAAGTAAAAAAGAGAAAAGGCCCAAATAAATAAAATTATAAGTGAAAGTGGAGAAATTACAACAGATACTGCAGAAATAGAAAGGATTATAAGAGAATACTATGAAAACTATATGCCCACAAATTCGATAAGGTAGAAGAAATGGATAAATTCTTAGACTCATACAACCTCCCAAAACTGAATCAAGTAGAAATAGAGAATCTGAATAGACTGATCACAAGTAAAGTGATGGAAACAGTAATCAAAAACCTCCCAGAGAGCAAAAGTCCATGACCAGTTGGCTTCTCTGGAGAATTCTACCAAACATTCAAAGAAGATTTAATACCTATCCTTCTCAAACTATTCCAAAAAATTGAAGAAGATAGAACATGACCTAACTCATTCTATGAGCCCAACATCACCCTGATACCAAAACCAGACAAGGACAACACAAAGAAAGAAAATTACAGACCAGTATCACTGATGAACATAGATTCAAAAATCGTCAGCAAAATATTGGCAAACTGAATACAGCAATACAGTAAAAGGATTATACACTATGATCAAGTGGGATTTATTCCAGGGATGCAGGGATGGTTCAACATCTGCATATCAATCAATGTGATACACCACATTAACAAAATGAGGAGTAAGAATCACATGATCATCTCAATAGATGCAGAAAAAGCATTCAACAAGATCTAACATCCATTTATGAGAAAAACTCTCAATAAAATTGATATGGAAGGATAATACCTCAACAACATAATAAAGGCCATATATGACAAACCCACAGCCAATATCATACTTAATGGTAAAAAACTGAAAGCCATCCCTCTGAGAACAGGAACAAGACAAGTGTGCTCACTCTCACCACTCCTATTCAACATAGTACTGGAGGTTTTAGCCAGACCAATTGGGCAAGAAAAAGAAATAAAAGGAATGTACACTCAAAATTTCACAATGTTATAAACCATTATGATCTCAAAACATAATGGTTTATAACATTGTGTAATTTTGGGTGTACATTATTATTCATCAGTTTCTGAATAGACTTCATCGTGCTCACCATCAGTAGTCTAATTTTTGTCCTTCACCATACATATGTATGATTTCAATAAAATTACTGGAAAAAAAGTCACACACAAAAAAATAAAAAAGTAAAAATGAAACAAAACAACAACAACAACTACAACAAAGTATTTATTGCATGCCTCTGGAGTCCAAACATGGTTCCAGGCACAGAGCACCAGTAATGAGCAAAGCATACAAAGACTTAGTTCTCATGAAGCTTACTTTCTAGTAGGGGAGATAGATTTTAAATTCACATACACACATATGTGCACACACACCAAACAAAAATGTTAAGTAGTTAAGTGCTAAGAAGTGCCGACATATTGCAAAGTGCTATGAAGATGAAGAAGATGATGATGATGATGACAATGATGACAAGTTGAGCGTAAACTCCTAAGGCAGTTCCACTTATGCAGAAATGGGCTTTTCTGGCTCACACGTCCTATGGGCACTAGAGGGCTACACATCTAAGTGCTCCCCGCTCTGTACCCAGGTCATTCTGAAGGGCATGAATATGTGGAGGCTGCTCTGATTAGGCCTGACAAGGACCAGAGAGGGGACCAAGGGTCTTGCGTGGAAGGGCCTTTCTCATATTCTTGCTTATGTTCCTTATGTCTCTAGGTCCTCCTTGGTGTAGGATGGTTTCATGATGGTCACATCATCTCCCACTACTGGGGAGACCACAGTGAACTCACGCTGAGTGTGCCATAGACAAGAATCCTGCAAAGTGTGAAGACTTCCAAGAAGCATGCTCTGTGATCCTAGGATTGGAAGAGAAACCCACGTGGCAACGTTGAAACATGGCCCCATATTCTTTAACTCTTCTCCCGCCTGAGAGGAGGGGACTGTATACGGCCTCCCTCTGGAGTCTGGGTTCTGTGAGACTCCTTGGCCATTGGGGTACAGTAGAAGGGATGCTGTGGCAGTTTCCAGGCCCAGGCCTTAAGAAACTGCTAGCTGTCATTTTCTGTCTCCTGGAACCCAGACATTGTGATGCGAGGTAGCCAAGTGGGACAGGAGAGGCTACCTATAATTGTTTTGGCTGATGGCGCAAGCAGGGGTCCACCAGTAATAATCACCTAACATGTGGAGTGAGTGAGGCCTCAGACAATTGCATCCCAGCCTTCAGCCATCCCCAGCCCCACAGAGCAGAGATAAACAAGCTGTCCTCACTGAATTCCGCCCAAATTGCAAATTTGTGAGGAAAATAAATGTTGTCTTAAGCCACTAAGTTATAGGGAGTTTGCTACTGAGCAATAGAGAATCGGAACACCCACCAATACCATGGAGCCTGACAGTTTCTAGGGTGGCCGGCCATAGTGTTTCGTCTCCTCTTGAATATTGAACACCCCCTTCCCCTTTCTCAATTCCAAAATGAGAAAGGATCCACTAATCCTTTGCTATTTTCAAATTAAACGCTTGTGAGCCCTTTTGCAAAATAGACAACTTTTGCTGCCATTTCTAGGAATAATGAAGAAGCAGGGGGGTGAAAAGACGCAGCTGCTAAAAATGTCTTTCTCTTGCTCTGACTTTTAGCTGCTGTGCAGACCAGGCCCAAGAGAGGAAGTCTGAGCAAGCCGAGCTGCTCACATGCACCCCAAAGTTAAAGGAAGGAGGTCCTCAGTTCAAGTGTAGTTTTGTGTGACCTGGGGGTCTCACAACGTGCAGCAGTGGCCCTGATTGAATTAAAAGGCCTTCCTGCTCTCATGTTCATTGCAGCATTGTTCACAACAGCCAAGATTTGGAAACAACCTAAGTGTCTGTCTACAGATGAATGGATAAAGAAAATGTGGTGTATATATACAATGGAATATTATTCTGCCATGAGAAAGAAGGAAATCTTGCCATTAGTGACAACATGGATGGATTTTGAGGGCATTATGCTGAGTGAAATAAGTCAGACAGAGAAAGATAAATATGTTCTCACTTACATGTGGAATCTGAAAATGCTAAACTCATAGAAACAGAGTAGAATGGTGGTTGCCAAGGACTGGGAGGTGGGAAAAATGGGGGATATTGGTGAAAGGGTCCAAACTTCCAGTTGTAAAAGGAATAATCTCTGAGGATATACAGTACAGCATGGTAACTACAGGTATCAACACTGTATTATATATTTGAAAGTTACTGAGAGAATAGATCTTAAATGTTCTTACTACACACACACACACACGGTAATTATGTGAGGTGACTAATCCCATTGTGGTAATAACTTTGCAATATATACGTGAATCAAATAATCACATTGAACATCTTAAATTGGCACAATGTTATATGGCAATTATATCTCATTAAAGCTGGGGGGAAAAAAGAATTTCCCAGTGATGTTCTTTTGTGTTGGACTATTTCGTTACTACTTTTGCTATATAAACCCCCAATCCAGGAGAGCGATAGTGGATTAGCTACACTATGGCTCCTTCTATTCCATTCTCATCTGGGCCACTCAACTTTTGAGTGACATTCTCTTAATTGATGTCTGGAGTTCCCCTTTCTCTTTGAGTCCCAATATACAAAATTATTGGGATAGTCCTTTAGCCAACGATGGCTAATGGTTCTGTGGCATATCCACCCTCCCCATACGCATACTCTCATTGCTCATAATTATCAAACTACCGGGTAAACAGAAATAATAGGCCCAACTTTGCCTTAATACAGAAAAAAAAATCTTCAAAGAACAGGGTTTTCATCTGTTTTGTAGACACAGCAACTGAAAAAATGATTAGGAGAAAGTTGAAACTCCTTGTTTTGCCCTCCACTAAAATAGCCTCAGCATATGTAAGAAGCTTTGGGATTAAAACAAATAATAATAAAAACATACACATAAATAGGGAGATTTTAGAGTTGTATCTACTCTATTTTCTCCACCCAGTTTTCCTTCAAGCTTTTTTCTGTCTAACGAGGATCTAAGGTAGTTAATGCTCAGTGCCTGAAATGATGTATTCCCTTCTCTCTTGGTCCAGATGCCGGGATCTAGGAGAAATCTCATTATTGTCAGCGAACCAACTGCAGAAACGATGAGTGAACATATATCCATCCCTCCTTGTTGGGGAAGGACACCTCAGCCATGTCCCTGCCTGTGTCCTCGTCTGCATGAGAGCCATGGGAGAGGGGTATCAGCAAGCCACATGTTAAAAGCAGTGAATGAGTGCACTATTAGGTGTGTGCACAAAGGTTCAGCTACAAAGATATTAATCAAAGCACTGGTTTGAATAGCAAATAGCCTGAATGTCCAGCAGTAAAAGATCAGATAAAGCTAGAGTACACAATGCTATACAGCATGGAAAACAATGTGGCAGGTGATGAAAAGATGATTGAGATAAGTTTTAAGTGAATAAAGCAGATTATCAAAACCTATGTACAGTTTTGTTCATTTTACTTTATACGCACATACACACACAGGAGAGATTCTGGAAGAAGATGGACAGAGGTATAAAAATTATTATATCAGCATGGTGATATTATAGAGAAGGTTTTACTACCTTTCTTTTGCTTATAAATTTTTCTACATAAATATACTTCTTTTGTTAAAAAGGGCTATGTTTAGCAGTAAAAGTATTTTAAGCAAATATATTTTAATCAGTTTTATTCTCTGCAGGAACCTCCTGGGACCAGCTTCAGGTAATCAGATTTTACACACCAAGACTGTGGCCCACTTCTGAGTTTGCTTTGAGGGTCTGGAGATTTAGGATGGGAACAAGTGTGCGCAAGGCCGAATCAGGAAGCAGAGGACAGTTAGGAAGTTCCCTGGACAAAAGACAGGCTGGAAATGCCCAGATGGTGCATGGCAGCTTTCTCTGAATTGCCTGGGGCCCTTCCTTCAGTGACCAGCTCTCAGCTACTTCAGGTCCCTGTTAGAATGTCACAAATCACTCCCTTGTTTATTTCTCTCGTGACGCACACTGCAGCTTGCGATTATTTTATTCATTTGATCGTTTACTTCTTGTTGGTTTATTTCCCTCACTAGACGGACAATTTCCTGGGGACAGTGACCAGATCTGACCTGCTCACTTCTGAATGCCCAGTGCCAAGTATAGCACTGGCCCATAGTAGGTACTCCAAAAATATCTATGGAATGAAAGAAGAGGAAATTGGAAAAAATGGCTTCCTGGAGGGGTCACAGAAAGGAGCAGGAGAAAAAGATGGAGGAGAAAGGAGAATGAAAGCAAAGTGACACAAAGTCATCAGAACCACTAAGGTCACTAAGAATAAGAGGGAGTGAGGGAGCAGCCCGCCCTGCCTGACGGGGATGCAGTGGGGGTAAGCTGGGTTTACCAGGAGGCAGACAGCCAGTCAGGTAGGAAGTGGGTTATCAGACTAACTATGCCGTTCCCAAGAGTCAAATCAAATTAAAGAGTATACATTTCTCTGCAGAGCGAGGAGGCTGAGCAAGCCACAAGGAGATGTGAGCACAGTCTTGCCATGACCACAGTTCAGTGGTAGGAGCAGCAGTACCCTGGCTCCTGTGCCATGTGCTACTCAGATTCATAGTATTCCTAAAAGAATGGCGAGATGCAAACAAAAAGGAAAAAAAAAATAGTTGAAACTGATCATCAAGAAAGAAGCTGCCAAATGGGGACATGAGACAACCCCAGCCGAGGAAGGAGGGAGGCAGAGGAGTCACCAGGCTGGGAAAATCCACACCCAGTGGGGAAAGAGGTTAAGAGCTGGTTTAAGAGGGAAAGAGAAGTAACTTAAGACACACTCCAGTCTTCACAAGAGAACCAGCACTGCGGAAACAGAATACAAACCTGGAAAGATCTGCGTGCACTTGCTGTGGGCTGTGGGCTTGGCTCCAGTGAAACATAAACTGTTTAAAATAAATGGATCTGGTAAGCGGTCAGCTCTGGTGGAGGCCTCTCCACTTTAGCCGAGGCTCCAAAAAGTGTCAGAGTAACTCCTGGAAATGTCTTCTTCTGTGGCACCTTTTTCTACTTCCTCCTAAAACACCCAAGCTTCAAGACTCACCTGATTTATTTACTATGTCTTACAGTGGTATCTTTAGGTAAGTGAAGTTACCCTCAATGTAACTCTAGTTGACCAATACATTAGTAGTTTCTAACTAACAGTGACATCATTATTTTTAACCAGCTCACTTTCTTAATTATCCTCATTAAAAACTCTTAGCCTGTTACCTTAGGGACAAAATGATAAATTTTTTCAAAATGTCTTACTTGCGCCTAAATTATACCCAATGAAACTGGTGTGTGGTTGTGCCAATAGTCTATTCCAGGTATCTACACCTGTGTAACAAACCATCCAATTGTAATATTGTTCTTGATTCTCAAGGTCAGGAGTTCAGTCAGGGCTCAGCAGAATGACCCATCTCCACTCCACATAGGTCAGAGGGTGACTGGGCTGAGGCTGGAGACCAGCCAACTGGGGGTGGTGCTGTCTGTCACCTAGCACCTTGGCCCTTGAGCAGATCACCCCAGTCTCCATGATCTCACCATGATCTCACCCTCTATCCAACCTGAGATTCTCAACCAGGCAGCTGGCTCCTGAAAGAGAGAAAACAGAAGCTGCATGACCCCTTATGGGAGAATTTCTGTCACATTTCTCTTTGTCAAAGTGAGTCAGAGGGTCAGTTGGCAAAGTGACATTGCAAAAGGGCAGGTAGGATGGGGAGGTTGTTGTGATCACCTTTAGAGACACTGACCCTCAAGAACGAGTGTTGATTTCTTGATGCTGATGGCCAGGGGCTAATGAAAAGCATTGGCCAGGACAGATCCACTGTCTGCCTGTACACTTGAATCCAGTGTATGGCTCCAGGGCCACTGCTGTTCATCACACACAGCTTTTGCTCTCTTTCAGTGTCTTTCTTGTCCATAAAAACAGCAGTCTGATATTTGTGTAAAGATTCAATATGCAGTACTAAGATGGTCACTGCCAGTTGCTTTGTCCCTTTGCTTATTCATCAAGTCACTGATTTTCAAACTTTTCCACTGAAATGACTCTAGGAGCAAAAGAGAGTGAAGATGTTACCCAAGAAAAGCACAACATTTCTTTAACATCTCAAGTTCTATCTAAAGAATTCATGCAAATGGTATTTCTAATCCATAAAATATCTATATTTGTTTTGATTTAAAAAACAAAACATGGCATATTTTTCTCCTCCAAATCTACGGGTAGTGTCGATGCTGTAGGAGTGTGCCCTCATGCCGGAAACCCAGGGCTGGCTCTGGCCTCACTTGCAGCCCTGCTCTGGACCCACAGAGTGCCACATTCCCCAGGCAGTGAGCAGCAGAGATGCCTGTGCACCCGCCGCCCCCGTCCTCATCCCTCCCGTGATTGTTATTGATGCTGGCTGAGCTCTACTCACAGCAGAAGAAATCGGTTCAGAACTCAGTGCGGAGGCAGGCCACAAGACAGTCACAGCTGAATAATCATGTGGATTTTACTGAATGTGGATGGGATTCTAAGACCCCAGAAAGAGACTCAGTTCCTGCATAGTGGGGCTCCATGGATAAGGAATGGGAACATCTCCTTGCATGGGGCAAGGTCCACTCAGGAGAGCAGCAGAGGGCTTATGGCTGAGGGATTGGAGGCCTTTCAGAGTATTAGACAAGCCAGCTAGTTGCTAAATATCCTCTGAGCAGTCGCTGTGTACCAGGCTAACAAGGAGAGGCTTAAGACATGGCCCCTAGGCCAGGACAGCATGCACATCTGAAAAGAAGCCTCTCCCCACCCTATGCACCTGGAGGGCTTAAGCATCCAATGAATGGGCTGACTGGAAGTGCTCAGGGGATCTCAGATCCCAGGGGAGTCAGAAGAGGACCCACTGTGTCCCCTGCCTGCCTTTCTCCACATGACCCAAGGCAGTGGTCCCTAAAGTGGACCAGTAGTATCAGCAGCACCTGACACTTGGTAGAAATTCAGATTCCAGGGCCCACCCCAGACCTGCTGAGTCAGGAACAGTGGAGTGGGGCCCAGTATCTGCAGTTTAGCAAGCCCTACAGGGAACTTGATGACCTCTGGTCTGGTGTGCCCTCTCCTTGGCAGGTGTTCCCTCACCAGGACCTGGGTCGGGTCCTGGCTAACCATGCACCGTAGTCCTGTCCAGCAGAGTCTGCCTACAAATGCCATTTTCTCCAGAACATTTTGGAGGACAAATGTCCAGCCTTACCAACTGTCACTTCCCACTAGCTTGGCTCCTGGAATGACTACTGACACACAGCTTTCTTTTCCAATTGAGTGATAAAGACTGGAAAGGATGTGGAAAGGAAGCCAGAGGAGAGAAAGGCAGACAGCGGGCCCTGGGAGGCTGGAGAGGAGGTAGGAAGCAGGCATGGGGCCCTGTTACAGCATCATCCCAGGCTCCAAGCAAGAGGAAGGAGGGTGCCTTACTCTTACCCCAGTGAAAGGAGCTCTTTTATGAGACAGTCACAGCAGGAGGGTGGCATAACAATGATGGGAATAATGTCTTAGGGGTGAAAATTGTGAAGACATAAAAATGTCAAAGCCAGCTCCATACAGAAGCCACTGAGTGTAAACAGTGGAAGGGTCTGGAGAGCTCACTGTATGATTCCAATATTTTACTTTATTAAGAAATAGTCCCTGTTGTCTGGCTTCTTTTAGACTGAATGGGAGAGAGAAACCCTTATTTCTTCTAATAAGATTTTATATAGAACCCAATATCTAAAAGCAATAGGCTCCAACAGCATAAGTTGTTGAAGTGGGGGAGGGGTCAGTGTGTGCTTGGTCCCCCAGTCCTGAAGAGCCTCCTTACCCCCAGGGGCCATGAAACACCTCTACTCAGCTGCAAAACATGGTTTGGAAACAAGTGGTGGTCAGAGAGGGGAGCCAATTTTATGGAAGTCCCATAGCCTGGGAGAAACAGGGCCTGGCCTGGAGTCCAGGCAGGGCCATAGCCACCAGCCCATCCCATCTGATCCGCGGCAGGCTGGCAGTCTCCTGTATTAGTCTTTATTAGCCTGTATTAGTTGGCTTGGGCTGCCAGAACAAAATATAGCAGAGACCATTTTAGAGGCTGGAAGTTGGAGATTAATGAGCAGGCAGGGTTGGTTTCTCCTGAGGCCTCTCCCCTTTACTTGTAGATGGTGTCTTCACATTGTCTTTTCTCTGCGTGTGTCTGTGTCCTAATCACTTCTTCTTGTAAGGACGCCAGTCATGTTGGGTTAGGGCCCACCGTAATGAGCTCATTTTACCTTAATTACCTCTTTAAAGACCTTTTATCCAAATACAGCCTCATTCTGGGAAGCCAGGGTCAGGGCTTCAACAGACAAATGTTGAGTGGACGCTTCTCAGAAGTGCTGACCACACTCCACGTGGAACAGAGGGTGTTTCAGGGACCGCAGAGAGGCTGGGCAGGCCCACACCTGGTCTGGTCTGGGTGATCCTCCAGCTCTGACCGCCCACATGTGGGCCTCGCTTAGTTCTCAGGGATCCCGGATGTGCCGCCTGGGGCCCACAGGCCTCAGATGCCTCTGGGTCCTGAAGGGAACTGCCTGGGGCCATTGACTTTTTCATTCTGCACTTTTGTCATTTCTGAAGAAATCCAGTGGCCTCTGGACTGCTATCCTTTTGTAAAGGTCTCCAAGTAGTGAGCCGAGAGTAGGCAAAGTAGGAGCAGGGACAGTAGCCAGCGCTGCCTGAACTGCTACGAAGAGCGCAGCGTGTGTGTGTGTGTGTGTTTGTGTGTGTGTGTCCCTTGGAAGTTTACAGCACAGGGCCCTTCCCACTGTGACTTCGCTGGAGCCTCCCTAAGGCCCTGAAAGGCAGGCAGAGTGTGTCTCACCATCACCCGACGCAGCTGAGCAAAGAGGAGCCAGCAGCATGAACTGACTCAGTCCCACGTGGGAAGTGGGACCACCAAAGCCCACACTGCGTCCCGAGCATTCATTCTGGGAGTGCCAGCCCAGGAGGAAGACTCCAGGAGACAGACAAGGGGAGACATAACAGCCCACCTGGCCTGGACCTTGGACACTACGAAGAGGAAAAGCGGCATTCAGCGGCCTTCACTGCCTTCTCCATCTCCCCTTCCTGACCCAGCAGAGGCCCCAGCTCCTCCCGAGGCCAAGACAGACTCTTGGTCAGAATTGCTGGTAGTCACCTCATCTGTGCTTTTGGAAGTGGCCTTGTCCAGGCCCATGTCTGCATAAATTAGCAGATGAGTGAGGAAGATGGAGCCTGGGGTTCTGAGTGGCCTGAGTATAAGGCTGGGACAGAGTCCCCAGAGTAGGCAGTGGAATGAGGGGTGCTGTTCCCTGGAGAAGAGTGTTATTTGACTCCCCTCCAGATTCTTAAGACCAGAAGAAATGGGAGAGGCCAAGACCAGCTGAGACCCCAGGCCAGTGGGCCTCTCCCCCTCCACACTGTTCGCCCACTGTCCCTTCCCCTGACCCAGGCAACAAGAGCTGTCTCTGAACCCAGAGTCATTCACCCCAACCCTCGTCCTTGGCCCAGGAGGGCCTCTCCTTGGGTCCACATCAGCATGGCAGCTTGGGTTCTGAAGCCCTTCTTCCTATCCCTTGCCTGCCCCAAGGTCTGGATTTACAGAGGGGACTGTGGTCCGCCCACAGTTTTCATGGATGTGAACTCGAGCCTCACTGTTCTCATGTGTAAAAGCAGTTCCCTCAAAAGGCTGTGAAGACGAGGGGCTGGCCCCATGGCCGAGTGGTTAAGTTCGCGCGCTCCGCTGCAGGCGGCCCAGTGTTTCGTTGGTTCGAATCCTGGGCGCGGACATGACACTGCTCATCAAACCACGCTGAGGCAGCATCCCACATACCACAACTAGAAGGACCCGCAATGAAGAATATACAACTATGTACCGGGGGGGGCTTTGGGGAGAAAAAGGAAAAAAAAAAAAAAAAGGCTGTGAAGACGAAACCCGTCGTGTATTTGAACATGTTAAAGCCCTTTACAAGAATCAGGTCTTCCCTGGGAAAAGGAAAATCCTTCCCGTTCATTTATTCCTTCCTTTATTTCTGTTCTTTATTTCTTCTGCCTTCCTGGGTGAATTCTTCGTGAGTAGGAGTGTTGTTTTATGCTTCTGTGTCACCTCCGTCTTCTGTCTCCACCACCGGCAATCTAGTACCCCACGCGACACTCCATGACCTCAGCACGTGGAATTAACTTGATAGCCCTGCAGAGGAATCCCAAGACGGCTGTCCTGCTTCACTATCTCATGTAGCTGCCTCTTGAGCTTGGTGTCCTTCCCCCTATGCTGCTCAGCCCGTGCTCTCTCGTCCTCCCAGCTCTCCTCACTCTGCTCTTCTTCGAAGGCAACCGACAGTGCATCCCTCCACAAAGTGTGTGGCCAAATGCCTGCCATTTTCAATGCAAATGGCTGGAAAAATGTACTTGATTTACAGTGTGTGGTTTAGCGAAGCTACCTTCATGAGCCATCAGGAAACCCACCTTGAAGTCATTCCTAGAGTGAATACAGTGTCAGCTGGAGACCCCCATGGCTGTCATCGTGAGGAAGAGGAGCTTGAGCTTTTGGAAAAGAGAAAAAGTCTGGCGTGGAGCAAGTTGCTCCTTGAAAGGCCTGTCTTGAGAGAAAGACACTAGATCCTTTGCTTAAGGAGTTTCTCCTCTCTGTTCCTTGCCTCAGCCCCGGCCCCCCACAGGGCGTTGTCAGCTATGAGAGCTACTCTCTCTGTGACATTTCTATACAACCTGACAGGCCAGAGCTCTCAGTTGGCTCTCCACTGGCTTTCCTTTGTGCCACATTAGGGTGGTCCCAGCCCTGCGGGTTCTCCTTGGCTAATTGTCAATTTACTCAAAATGATGAGGATATGCCTGCCTTGTATCTGATGAGCATGTCTCTCTGGAAAGGTCTGTGTTAACCAGCACATCAGCTGGTCCTAGGCCTATCCTGTGAGGTAGGGGCAGGAGAGAATTCCTGTTTTCCTGTAATGGAGGCCAGGGGAGGCTGAGAAGTTTGCCTAGATGTGTGCAAGTAAACAGCTAGCACCTGGAAGACACCGATTACACCTCGGGCAGTCTGCTGTCCATGAACACTGGCATTCCTGAGATGCAGGATGCCCAAGGCCCTGTGAGTCACAGGGTCTTGCCTTCTAGAGCTACGTATTCAGGATCTGCTTCCAAGCAGCTCCAGGTGGGCTTTAGAAAAGTCATCATTTTTGCTGTCCCCAGGCAGTTCAGGAACCTTCTCCTTCAGGACCCAGCTGCCCTGCTCCCCTGCTCCACCACATGGGGGCCTTTGGTGACTGTAGGGTAGCTGGCTTGGTCTTCTGAGCCTTTCTCCTGTGGGAAAGATTTCTGGGGGGGGGGTCCTCTGCACACCCTCCTGTCCTCTGAAACACCACGGAGGTCTCTGATTTCAGCCTGAAATAGATGCACATAAACCAGATTTCTGTCCCAGAGCCCAGTTTATGACTTTCTGTACAGAAAGTTTTCTTTAAGAGAGCACAAAATGCAGCATTTCTGAAAAGTTCCTGAATGCCTCACACAGTGACCACTTTCAGAATAAAAGAGAAGGAATAAAGTCCTAACATTATTTTAGGCACTCTCTGATTTCAAAAACTGCATGCAACAGGCATAGGAACAGTCCCACACTTAAACTGGCATTCTGCGCAGCATGAGGGGTGCCTGACTTGGGGATGATTCTCAGGGACAGGTAGTCCCTGTGACGATGCAGCCCACGACTGCAAACCCATCACAGAAAGTGATTTGGATGCTGCAGATAAGAAGCAGTGTCCCTGCGCAGCATGGCCAGGCCCATCTCTGGCTGCAAGGAGCCAGGGCGCCCAGCACCGAAGAGGAAGTGCAGGGAAGGCGCTCTGTGGGGTCTGCTCAGTGAGCCTCCACCTTGGCTCCCATCAGCCTCTTTTTTTTTTTTTAAATTGTGGTAAAATACACTTAACATAAAATTTACCATCTTATTCATTTTTAAGTGTACAGTTAGTGGTATTAAACACATTCATAATGTTGTGTTTATGTCACCACTATGTTGTGGACGTCACCACTGTCCATCTCCAGAGCTCTTTTCATTTTAAAAAACTAAAACTCTGTACCCATTAAATGCTAACTCGCCATTCCTCCCCCCTCCCCCAGCCCCCGGCCACCACCATTCTGCTTTCTCTCTCTGTGGATTTCACTACTGTAGGGACCTCATATAAGTGAAATTATATAGTATTTGTCCTTTTGTGACTGGCTTATTTCCCTTCGCACAATGTCTTCAAGGTTCATCCACATTGTAGCGTGTGTCAGGACTTCCTTCCTTTTTAAGGCTGAATAATATTCCATCATATGTACATGCCATGTTTTGCTTGTCCGTTTATCTGCCAATGAGCACTTGGGTTGCTTCCATCTTTGGGCTATTGTGGATAATGCTGCTATGAACATGGTGTACAAGTATCTCCAGACCCTGCTTTCAATTCTTTTGAGCATATACCCAGAGATGGGATTGCTGGGTCATGTGACAATTCCATTACCTTTTGAGGGACCGTTGGAGCATTTTCCATAGCTGCTGCAACTTCTACTTTCCCACCAGCAAAGCACCAGCTTCCAATGTCTCCACATCCTGCCAACACTTGTCATTTTCTGGTTGTTGTTTTTTTGATAGTAGCCATCTTAATGTGTATGAGGTGGTCCCATAAGCCTCCTTCTAAACAAAAAGCATTTAAAATTATATCAAATACTGAAATTAAATTTCAATTGTTAAAATAGGAAAACTACATCTGTGTAACAGTTTTCTGTTCACAGAATCAGATACATTACCTCATTTTATCGTTATAACACCATAAAAAGAGTGCATTGTTACCTATTTTGCATATGAGGAAGCTGAGGCTCACTGAAGGAAGCTAATGTAGATGCTGCTGCTGAGATCCAAACTCCGTCTCCTTCCTGCTTCTTACAAGAGCGCATTATTGCCATTTTGACAGGTTTTAAAATCACTTCCCAGTGTTAGGATCTCACTGTACCTCAATCTCAACCTCAGAGACCTTCAGTCTTCAGTTCCTCCTTCTGTCCCCCACGTCTGAGCTCACCTCTTCTTCACATCCTTCCCCAAGTGCCTGGACTGTGAGAGACAGCTTGCAGAGTGGGTGGGAGCTTAGGTTTCAGAGCAGGCAGATGGGGCTGGAATCTGGCCCTGACTTACCAGCTGTGTGACCTGAGGCACTGTTTCAACTACTCTGACCCTCTGTCCCCTCAGCTGTGGCACTGGGGTAACGGAGACTTCTATGAGGTGATGTTGGTGCCCTGGTGGGCCTGGGACACTGCAAAGTGCTCAGCACCTGCTGCTGCATTTAGTGTCATCACTGACACTGTTCACCCACCCCTCCCCAGCATGTTCTCCTTCTGCACCACATCACCTGGTCCAACCCCAACAAGGAAACACGCACTGCTCTCCCTACAGAAATCACATATGTGGGTAGGCTTCGGCGCCTGCTCTGGCAGGCCTTCCTCACACGCTGCAACACAGCCTTCACCTAGCTCTCGATTGTTCACTGACCTACCCGCACCCCGACCCCAACTCACCCTTCTCCACACCACAGATGTCATGATGAGCCCCTCACATAACTCACAGCATGGCCTCTGCTGCCAGGTTCCCCAGTTTATGCCCCTATGCTTGCCCACTCTTGTGCCCGAAGACATTGGTGTCCCCAACAGGAAAGAATGGGACACTCACTTCTGCTCTTAACAGCTATGTGACCTTGTGCTAGACACTTACCCTTCAGAGAATTTGGTGAAGAGCATATGATAGAAGTTGTGAGAGTACTTGCTATCTTGTAAAACCATCTACAAATCTCAATTGTCATCACAGACAATTCCCTTGCATGTAACACTATTTTCCCTGGATTATAAATGCCTGAAGAGGGCCATGCACTTTGTACAGTAACTAATTGAACTCTGTAAGTGCTCGATAGATGCGTTTTATCATGGCCATGGTCATGTATGTAAATTTATAACATGGACAATATAACTGGTCGGCTTTTCTTTGTCAAGGTGTATAGAACACAAATATCCAAGAACACTTACATTTAATCATATCAGTATCCTTAGATATGCAAAGTGCATACACTCATGCCATCTGTTAAATCCTGCTTCACTAAGCAGGTGCACATAAAGACATATGGGCCATACATTGTTTTATAGATGCTTCCCCCAAACACTCTGACTTAGAGACAATCTACTACAGCATTCTCTGCTATGTGGGCCTGATGACCAGGGACCCCCTCCTGGGGGCAGTGAGCCCAGCACACTCCCGGCCAGTGAGTCAGAGCTGTGAGCACAGCGGCCACGTTTGCATGCACTGGACGGCTGCCTGCTGCTGTTGCCTGTTCTTATCAGGAGCAACTGGTACCTCTCTCCCCATGTAAACAATCACAGAGAGGGAAGGAGAAAGCCTTAAATATTTGCTTTCCTTTACAAGACCACCTACAAAATGTTGAGACCCTGCAGGCAAAATAATCCGTCATGATTCCAGCGCCGGGCGAATATAAACACCTAGAGTGCTCTGGAGGAGCAGCCAGGGTTCCCATAGGTTTTCACAGGTTTTCCAGGTGGGGGGGTTTGGGAGGGGTGTCTTCTCACCCCCCTCTACTTTTCATCCTCTCTCCTGTCATTGTTTTTTTCTTGGTGAAGTACTTTCCCAATAACAGTTTGGATTAGAGATTGTACACGCGAACCAGTGAAAAAGGTGGCTTTTACTCCAAAGCTGGGGGCCCCTGTCCTTCCTTTAAAGGACACCAGTATTGGAGTGGTGGTCCCCATGGGCTGCAGCAGGCTGTTAGGGTGAGAAGTCACAGAGCCTTAGCCTCCATGACTTATCTGAAGCTGGGCAGGTGACGAGCAGATGCAGGAGAAGTCGTGGAGCTGTATGGACCCGAGCTCGCCTCTGCCTGCACTTGGTGTTCAGTTCACACTGGAGAGCTCAAGGGGAAAGATGACTCATTGGAAATATTTTGAAACTTGAATTTGTTTTAATTGTGATCCATGACATTTCCTTCTGGCTCTCTGACGTGGTCTGAAAGAGCAGGATGGCAGGGAGCTGGGTGCGATGGAGCTGGGGAGATGGGGCAAGCGGGATGGGGCTGGTAGGGTGGTGCTGGTGGGATGGATGCAGCCACTCAGGACACTGAGATTCAGGCAAGGCCCTCAGACATTTGGGCCTTACTGTCCTCAACTTTAAAGTGTGAGTGGAGGGGGATCTCACTGTTTCTCCCTACCCCTTCCCGGTAAAAATCACAGAGAGCTTTTACTGAGAGAATGTTGGAAAAGTTAGTGCTCTGCTAATCTTGGAGTTCTTTTGAATTTCCCATTGGAGTTGGCAAGTGATTATTAGGGTAGGATAAAGAGAGGTGGCCTCCATGCCAAGCCTTTTAGACCCACCCGCCCTGCAGACTCCCCTGTGGTGGAGGTGAGCGTTGTGGCCTCCCTCTGTCAGACCCGAGGAAAGGAGAAGCCTTTATCAGGCAATCTCTCCACAAATAAACCCAAGATGGGGAGTGGGTGGGAGGGGCAGCATGGAGCGAGGGTGTCCCTGGCCATTTTGGGCAACTTCGCTCCCTGCTCTCCTTTCTCAGATCCAGAGCTCTGAGCAACATCTTCCTCTAGAGGCTTCCCAAGCTCCTGCCCAAAAAGCAGCCTTCGAATGGGGACATTGTCACAGCTGCTTGGGGACATCACCCCTACAGGCCACCTCGGACTTTTGAGGGGGCTGAGGCACTGTTCCCACTGTTATCTTCATCTCCCCTGAAAACCCTGTGAGACAGGCAGGAATAAGTATCATGACTCTCTCAGCCTAAGTTTCTCAATCTGCTAAAAATTAAGTTAAAAGCATAATGGTAAAACTGACCTTTTAAAGGAGGTTGTGAGAGCCATTGACGATGCAGGGAAGCTTTTAGCATCTAGCCTGGCACTTACTGAGTGTTATCAAGAAACACCAACCACCAACTAGACAAATAAAAAGCAGTTGTAGATCTCAGAATCTCTAAGGGAACTTGATCTGAGTTCATCATCTTACCAGCTCACCACTCCACAGAGCATTTAGGGGTTTGGTTGAGTTTTATCCCCAAATCCAAAGGCTCTTTTGGTTTTAAGTTATCAGTAAGGATTTGAACATGGGGAACATCATTGGAATAGAGTCACCTGAGATTTGATGCCCCCTTCCATTTTCTCTCACAGCCTGTGACTCCCCTGTAATCCAGCCCTTCCCCAAGCCAATGCCCACTGTGTGACCAGCGAGCAGGAGGCTGAGATGGCGGAAGGACCCTGCCGGATTGGCCGCTGGTACTTGGCAAGACTGGAGACAGTCTGGCATGATTCTTTCCCGATGCTGCTTTCTAAAGGACAACCTCACCTTGTAAGGCTGGCGGGGTTTGCATTCGGCTCTCTGCCTGGGGAGTGTGTGTGTTCTCCTTGGGCAAGGAGAACTCTCCTACCAGTCATGCATCCATTGCTTGCACCCACCCAGTGGATCAGCTATACCAGGTTCTAGAAAAGCAACTCCAGAGGAGGCTCATCTTGAGCCCACACAACCACCTTCCCTTCCCTGAACTTCTGCAATGGCCCCAATTGGCCACCCAGCTCCCCCCAGCTGCTTTGCAATCTGTGCTCTTCAGTGTCACCAGAGAGACTTCCATTACTTCTGGAATAAATCCAGACTTCTTAATGAGCCTGCAAGTCCCCATGACCCTCGTGGAATTTGCTCCACAACAATGCTGCCTTTCAGGGTTCACATTGTTCCCACCTCAGGACCTTTGCATAAATGGTTCCTTCCTCCTCGAAGGTTCTTTGTCCTCCCTACTCCCCACCTTGCCCCCTGGCACAGTTCACTTTCCCTTGATCTTCCAGATTTCAGTTCAGCTCCATTTAAGGAAGCTTTCCCAGCCTTCCAGACAAGGTCAGGCCTTGACAGATGCCTGTAGCTCTCCTCATGGACAGTGTCAGAGTTGGTGAATCTGTAGGTGAATGCGTGCTTGATTGTCTGAAATCCGCCCCAACCCCAACACTCTGCAAGGGGCACAGAGGCGTGGGTCATGTCCCCATGCCCGGGACCAAGCCCAGCATGCACAGGCTCTCCCTCTGCCAGGCGCTGAGCCCTTCAGGAAAGGCAGTGCTGCTGACAAGAGCATGTTACCAGCAGTGGGTCCTCAGGCGAGGACACTCAGCATCTCTGGGCCTCATTTCCTATCTGCAATTGGGATGATAACGGTAAAGATAGTCTCTCCCTCACAGGGGATATGAAATTTAAGAGTTAATTTGTTAAAAACATTTAAAATAATGCTTGAAGCATAGTAAGCACTTTATAATTGTTGGCTATGGTGATGACGACTGGATTTCCAATGGATTAATGACCATGTAAACAGTAAAACTATAAAGTTAATAGGAAAACTATAAAGCTATATATTAGATAGCTTTGTTATCCACCAATGAGGAAAGACCTCTGAAATAAAAGTTTAAAAGTAGAAACCATAAGGCAAAAAGAGAGAGAAAGATTAATTTAATTACATGGAGATTAAAACTTCTCTTCAACAAAAGACAGTATGGACAAAGTTAAGGGATGATAACAGATTGAGAGTTTTTTTCCAAATGGCTAAAATTAACAGGAAACTAATACCTAGAATATGCAAAAGTCCCTATAAGTTTTAATAAACAAAAAGAGACAGGAACACCAAATGAACAAGTAATGCACAGAAAAGAAAACTCAAAACCATAACCAGCATATGAAGAGTATGCAGACTCGTGAGTTATTAAAGAAAGACAAACACACAGTGATGTGTGCCCACCCCACATCTGCCATCTGGCAAGTGGGTTGAGAAGGTGGATGGTGCCATGCTGGGCCGTGGTTCTGGGAGTGAAGGCCCCTCCTGCATGTGGGGGGAATGGGGGCCACCACAGGAGCAATCCGGCTCCAAGTACACACCCGCAGAAACCCTCGCTCCTGGAGGAACTGGCAGAAGGCAGAAGCACTGTCCCTCTGTGGTGGCCGTGGAGACAGGCTGGTTGCCAATCATGGGGGAGCTCCACGGAATCCGCACAGACAAGAAGCGCTCTGAGCAATCTGGCCAGGGCGTCAGTGAAAGGCAAGAAATGAGTGAGTTCTCTAACAGGACGCCGTCGACGTCAATCTTAAAATGCATGCAAAATATATTTATATTTCACAAGACACACACAGAAGGAAGTGTGGCTGCCCCTGGGAGGAGCAGGAGGGGACTGGAGCAGGAAATGGGGAGGAAAGGGGTGATCTCAGGGCTGCCAGCAGGCCAAGGAGTGTCAGTAATTCAATCGTTGGTCCCTGAGGTTAAAAGGCAAATGAGAGAAAGCGGGGAAAGAGATACTGAACAAACGGATGTCCTATAGAAGTTACTCTGGATTACACTGAAGTGCTCGATGCTCCCAAAGACGAGCTTCGTCCTCCATAGATCTGTGACTGGTCGCCATGACTGAGTGTTTCTTATGCTGTTAACCATACACCAGCCCCCTGTGAGGATCCTAGCATCAGCGTAGAGCCTTCGCTCTCTCCCCTCCAAATGCAAGCAGTCACCCAGCACTGTGGCCTGGGCTCCTGGGAGCCCTCTGTCCATGTGTCCTCAGCCCCTTGGCTGGCCACAGCCAGGCTCTCCTGGATCCCCGCCTCAGCCTCTGGTCTGGCTCCCTTTGCCTGGCCCCTCTTCCTTCTGCATTGTTGCAAGGACAGGCTCCACAGCGCTACTCTCAGGCTTTAAGCCTCTCAGACTCTCCTGAGTCAAATTAAAATCCTTAGCAAAGCATGGGTGTCAGTCAGCTCAGGCTGCCATAATAAAATGCACAGACTGGGGGCTTACAACAGACATTCATTTCTCACAGTTCTGGAGGCGGGACGTCCAAGACCAAGGTGCCACAGATTGGGCTCCTGGCGAGGGCTCTCATCCGGGCTTGAAGATGGCTGTCTTCACTCTGTGTCCTCACGTGACAGAGAGAGAAAGAAGGTCTCTCTCTTCCTCTTCTTATAAAGTCACTAATCCCATCATGGGGACCCCATCCTCATGACCTCATCTCAACATAATTACCTCCCCAAGTCCCACCTCCAAATACCATTACTTTGGGGGTTAGAACACAAACATTCAGCCCACAACAGCACAGCAGGCTGTCCACAATCTGATACCTTCGTGTCCCTCTGGACCCACCCCCCACTGGACCCAGCCAAACATCATTCATTCTGCTTCTCTCTTCCTTGCCTTTGTGTGCGCTGTTCCCTCCAAACCTGTCTGCTGAGAAAACCTCTTTCTCCTCTGGGATTTGACTCCTACCCCCTCCCCTCTGGGAAGCCTTCCTGGTGTCCTCGGCGGGCAGCATCGATCTCCCTTTGAGCCACCACTGTGTCCTGTGCACATCTGAGCCTCCCAATCATCTTATACGCTCCCCGTTCCTGCAGCCTCTGCTTGCCCTGGTCATGGCATTGAGGGGTAATTGTTTGGACACTGTCTGCTCCCCTCTTGGATGCAAGCTCCATAAAGAGGAAGCAGGTCTGACTAGCAGTTAAAGCCCCAGGCTCCAGCACAGAGTGGGGCACTTAGCAGGACCTCAGCAGGCCCCTGCTGCACAGAGGAGTGAGTGAGCGATCAGTGAACGTAGCCCTATCACAGGGAGCTGGGGTCATTGCTCAGACGTCTCCATCCTCTGGTAGGAGATGAAGCACTTGAGAGCAGAGAGGGTCTTACTCATTTTTTCGTCTCCAGTGCCTGGATACAATCTGGCCCAAGGCAGGGAAAAGTGTGCTTCACTCACCCATTCTGGCTATTCCAGTATTCGAACAACTTACAGCCACTGTGTCTCTGAGATCTAACAGCCAGAGACAGCCTCTGGGAAGGCTGGAGCAGGGGGGGTTGGGGAAGCCAGGCTCACTCCTCAAACAGCTGACTCTCCCAACCTCAGAGGTTCAGAAAGACAGAACCCCCAACAAAGCCAGGGCTCAGCAGGAGGGGGAAGCCACAGGGAAGGCGTGTGCCCCTCATGCGGGGGCTGCTCCCTGGGAGTGCGTGTGTGCATGCCAGGGAGGAGCGGTGGGTGTTTGGGTGATTGGGAGAATGGAGGGTCAGTGTAGTGCAGACTCGACAAACAGGAGGGTGGTACCTGGCACAGAGCCTGCCAGCTGCCAGGTGACAATCAATCACTGCAGCCTCACCTTGGCTCATACCCTCTGCAGCCCCTCTGTAGCCCCTCTGCAACCCCAGGAGCAGCGGAGCACTCTGAGCTGGCTCTGTGACCTTAGACAGTGACTCTCCTCCTTAAAAAAAAAAAAAGAAGACATTAAAAACAAACAGCTCCCCTTCTTTCCATCCATTTTCAGAAAAACCATTCAATCATCTCAAGGACTTAGAGAGCTTTTTCCTCTAAAATTGTGGGGAACTTGTTGTTTACTATAACCATCTCCTTGCTGCTGAAATGTGTGGCCTGAATCCTTGTCTGCTGGAAGGTTCGAATGATGAACTGATCAGAGCACTGAGCCCGGAGTCCAACCCCTGGTCCACTGTGCCTCAGTTTCCCCACCCAGAAAGAAGGTGATCTCTTGGTTCGTGAGTCGCACTGTCCAACAGGACTTTCCGCAGTGAGTCAAATGTCCTAGGTCTGCACTGCCCAGTACGGTGACCCCCTGCCACATGTGACTTTGAATGGTGGCTGGTGCAACAGAGGATCTAAGTTGATTAATTAATACTTAATTTAACACTTAATTAACTGGACTGCACAGCTCCAAGGTCCAACCTGGCTCTGACTTTACGTCCCGTTCCCACAGCCGTGCCCTTCTCCAGTTCTCACAGCCATTTCCTCCACAGAAGGGTAACTGGGTTGTTCATTCCAGGGGCTTGTAGACACCTGGGTCAGAAAGGGCGGAAAAAGCTGCCCTGGAGATTCATGCTGTAAACTTGCCTCTCCCCTGTCGTAACCCTGCTGAGACAACACCGGGCTGTAAATCAAGGTCAGCTCTCAGGCCGATCCTGCAAGAGCAGGCTTCCATTTATTTTCTTCCTTTTTCATGATCCTCCTTCTTAAAAAGCAACACCCTCCCCACCTGCCCCTCAGGATCTGTTCTGATGCTAGTGATTGTAGACATTGTACTAGGACAGATGACCTCAGGACAGGAGCTTTGGGACTGCAGAGATGCCACGATGAGGCGCGGACACCTGGGAGGCACCAGAGCTGCAGCAGGCACAGGGCAAGAGCGGGAGAGCGAGGCTGAGTCCAAGCGCTCTGGCACCAGCGCCCTGCTGAACTACACTCACTCAGCCAGTACCTCAAATGGATTTATTGATCCAGAACCATCGTGAGAATGTAGTCCAGCTGGCTACGCTGCCGGATCAATCCATGGGCATCCAAGGTAACTGGTTGCACCCAAAGTGTTTGATCGGCCTTTTGCTGTTGTTGTTACTATTTACCACTGACGTGGATCAGACAGTCTCCTGGGAGAGCCCCATTCCCTGGAGCCTGGTTTGCTTGAGACGGCACAGTCCCTGCTCCAGGACTTCGGGATCACATGGAGGAAGGCGCCGTGAACACCATAAAGGAGGCGCCAGGGAGCGCGCCTGGCTGCTGTAAAGTGCAGGTGTGTGATGTGTGAACGAGTCAGACTAGAGGTTAGTCAGGGCCGGCAGCCAGGACACTCCTGCTCTTCTTCTCTACCTCAAAAATTCTCTGCACACATTTCTTCTCTTCCAGGTTTTTTTTTTTTTTTTTTTTTGAGGAAGATTAGCCCTGAGCTAACACCTGCTGCCAATCCTTCTCTTTTTGCTGAGGAAGACTGGCCCTGAGCTAATATCCGTGCCCATCTTCCTCTACTTTCTATGTGGGATGCCTACCACAGCATGGCTTGCAAAGTGGTGCCATGTCTGCACGCAGGACTCAAACCGGTGAACCCCAGGCCACCGAAGCAGAATGTGCGAACTTAACTGCTGTGCCACCAGGCTGGCCCCACTTCCAAGTTTTTTAAAAGGAAGAAAAGCGCAGCAATAGCGTCCCTGCTTCACGGGCCAAATGAGATGTGACATGTGACAGATGCTGGGGGGCAGTTCTGACAGACTGTTTATCCCTCAGCCCCACACAAAGCCTGGCTCTGGGTACAATCTTCTCTCCCCGCCCACACTGCTAAATGGTGTGCCCACTGTGAGGGCCGGGGGAGACTTGGTTCAGCCCCTCTATGCAGTGGCTCCTACATTGTATTAAAGAGACTTAGGAAAGGACGGGGATCCCTGGTCCTTGGTGTGACACAGCCGCCCTCCAGCCCAGGATGGCTGAGTTCTCCATGTGACTCCTCATGTCACTTGCAGTTGACCCGAAATGGGCCCACGGAGGAACTCGGAGGACCCTGTCTAAATGTCTAACCGTCAGCAGTTTTCAACATTGTTACTCCTCCAAACTCTGCTCATACCACGGTAGTCTCCAAACAGAATCGATATACTTTAGTTCAAATTGAGGATTCTAACTGCAGTTAGCTGTTTTCAAAAACAACAATAAAGATCCATAAGTTAGCTGACTTCGCCTCTAAAAATGACTGTTTTCTGAATTCTTGGTTGTTCCCCTAAGACTCACAGGCATAAGGCACGCTGAGTTACGGCCTCGGTCAATCTAACAGGCTTTTCCGCACGTCAGTCTTTTCCGTACGTCAGTCTTTTCCGTCTGCTCGGCCGCCTGCTCGGGCAATACTGTTATTGTTCCTGGTACATGAAGCTTCTCTCCTTGTAGACTGGCAGTGACGGCAGTCACTCCGTCTAACCGACGAATTAGGAAAGAGAAGCTGGGGAAGGGGGCTGGCCAATCAACTGAGGAGCAGTCGCGGCTCCATGGGCACAGGGGTGGTCTGTGGAGCACATGACCACACAGGACCGGCTTCATGGATTGCCCCGAGCAAAACGACACTGCAGGGCCCCTTGCTTAAAAAGCAGGCTAAGGTGCCCCTGAGGCTACTGACATACAAAGCTCCTTCCTTTCTCCCAGCAGGTCATGGTTTTCATTTGCCATTTAATGTGCTGGGCCCTCGGGCCGAGGCACTCCACAGGGGCAGGGTGACTGCTGGCCTTCACAGGGCCAGGGACCTGCCTGCGACTCCACAACTCTGAATGCTGCTGGGACTCCAAGTGCCAGCTGTCTCCTCTGCCAGCCATTGGGTGGAGGCTCTGGCCCTGCTGGGAGCAGGGAAGTCCAGTGGATGGATGTCTCTGCTTCTCGCAGGCCCACGCCCTGCCCCCCGCAGGCAGGGACCCAGGGTCTTGCCGTCTCTGGAGCAGGACATGCCAAGTCCCTGGATCAGGGTGGTGGGAGCCACTCAGTCCCCACCCTCAGCCACCCACCAAACTAGTCAAGGTGCTGCCAGACCGAGGTGGGGACTGCACTGCCAGGCCCACCCCCAGACACTGTGGGCCACACGCCCTGCTGTGCTCCTCCTGGAACCTGCACCCACGTCCCTGCTGCAGGCAGAGGGGGCACCAGGAGTGGATGAACAGGTGACGAAGGACCAATGGCAGGGAGATGGGAGGTGGCAGAGGCAGAACCCTGGAGGAGCCGAGGCTCCAAGCGCCAGTGTGTGCTCCATTATGTCATTGGACAAAGTGCAATTTCAAGGATAAAATTATTCAGAATTTCAAGACAGCAACCGCAGAGCATTAAACTCCGAGTGTGGGCCCCTTCTGAGTACAGGGCTCTGTTGCCCACCCGTGAGACTGGGTCTCCTAACCACTGAGCTCAGAAATAGAAATTCCTCAGACAATCCCTCAGGCAAGGGACAGAAGCTTCGTGGGCCATCAGAGAGGGACAGAAGACTCCCACAAGAACCAGCGCAGCCTGCAGCCGGCTGCTGAAGTAAGTCATGAGCAAGGACCAGGCCTTGGCCACTGAGGCCTGGTGGCCTCCGGGAGAACGGTTTCAGAAGGGGATCTGTGTAGTAGTTTCCTATCACTGCTGTGACAGATTACCACAAATTTAGTGGCTTAACGCAACACGAATGTATTATCTTTCAGTTCTGGAGATCAGAAGTTCAAAAACAGATCTCACTGGACTAAAATCAAGATGTCAGCAGGGCTGGTTCCATCTGGAGGCTTCAGGAGAGAATCCATTTTCTCACCTTTTCCATCTTCTACAGGTTGTCCACATTCCTTGACTTGTGACTCCTCTCTCCATCCTCAAAGTCAGCAACTTCAGGCCTCGTCCTTCCCACATCGCATCACTCTGACATCCTCACATCTCCTGGTCTGACTCTCTTCTGTCTCCAGCTCCCACCTTTAAGATCCCTTGTGATTACCTTGGGCCCACAGGATAATCTAGGATAATCTCCCCATCTGAAAGACAGCTGATTAGCAATTTGAACTCTATCTACAACTAAATCCCCCTTTAGCATGTAACCTACCCAGTCATAGGTTCTGAGGATTAGGATGCGGATGTCTTTGGGGACTATTCTTCTGAGGACCACCAGGTCTTAACAAGAGAGGAAAAGAAGGCAAACTTGCCCTAAGCAAGGAGCTGTGGTGGTGAACACACGGGGCAGGAGCAGAGCCCTGGAGTAGCTGGGCACAGAGAGGTGCTGGGCCACACTCAGACAGCCATGAACAAGTCCTGGGAGGGGCTGAGAATCACCCCAACCTAGCAGAAGGGACAATCTAAGTCCAGCAGAGCTGGTATTGGGCACGACTCCTTAGAGAACCCACAGCAAGAAGGCTGTGAATGAGCAGCGAAAACACAATCCAACCAAGATCCAAAGTATAGCTGAATGGAGTGGAGGAGCCAGGGCTGTCCGTTTTAAGGTAGCTTGTAACTTTATTCCGTCCTCATTGCAACGTGTATGTGTTATAAAAACTACACTGGGACCTGGGATTAGAAACTGGTTCTAGTGACAAAAGACTTGTGAGTTTGAGGTTTATTCTGCAGTGAAACAGGAAAAATGGTGTCAAATGGCAGAGCAGGAGGGCTATTTTCTTCTGGGACTGAAAGTGGAGAAAAGAGAGAGCCAGTCCAGGACCTAGGTGGCTATGTTAGTCAGAGTTCTCTAGAGAAACAGAGCCAATGGAATGTATACATATAGAAAGAGATTTATTGTAAGGAGTTGGCTCACATGATGTGGAGGCTGACAGGTCCCAAGATCTGCAGTCAGCAAGCTGGAGAGCTTGGAGAGCCGATGGCTCCAGTCAAAGGCCAGCAGGCATGAGACCAGGAAGAGCCAATGTTTCGGTTTGAGTTCAAAGGCAGGAAAAAACCCACGTCCTGGCTCAAAGCAGTCAGGGAGAAAGAGTTCCTTCTTATTTTCAGACAGGTCAGCCTTTTCGTTCCATTCAGGCCTTCAACAGATTAGATGAGGTCCACCCACACTGAGAAGGGCCATCTGCTTCACTCAGTCCACTAATTCAAATGTTAATCTCATCCAGAAACACCCTCACAGACACACCCAGAACAATGTTTGACCAAATGTCTGGGCTCCTCATGGCCCAGTCAAGTTGACACATAAAATTAACCGTCACAGTGGCCCATGTCCCTGGGCACCAGTCAATGAGGAGCCACAAAATCACTGCCCTTGCAAATTCCAAAGCAGCCAAAATCTCTCAGCAGAATGGTGTGGGCACTCAAAGTTGCTGGTGGGAGCCATTGACATGCCATGCTCTGGTGGCTGTGTCCTGACTATCACATTTCTTCTCCCCGCCTCCTCAGACACACTCCCTCGCACCTTGACAAGACTGTGGGACTCAGCCCTCCTCAGTGCCCCCGACCCCTTGTGCAGCCTCTTCTATCACAGACCTTAAACACTGCATAGCAATTGTTGGCTTACTTTTCTCTCTCCTTGTAAATCGTGGGCTCCTGGGGAAGAAGACAGTGGACCAGGTTAGGTATTCCCAGGGCTGACAGAGTTCCATAGAATAGTGCTTCCAAAGAATAGTGGTAGGAGAAGTAGTAGTAATGTTCCAGATAATTTTTTTAAGGTAAAAAACATTACTTTTAAATATATTATTCAAATTTCAAGTATATTATTTCAAATATAAAATAAACACAGGTGAAAGATTTTATTTAACTCATTAAGTAGCTGTTATTTACTTAACTCAATCAGTAAGAAGTTACTCTCATTCCAGGAGAAGAAATATAGGCCATGAAATGAATTTACAAATCAAATAGATGCAAAGCTGCTTTTTTCCACAAGAGTTGGAATCAACTGTCTTCCGCCAGACAGAATTTATTTGTATGTCTACAGACAAAGATTATTTGCTTTGCTGTCATTTACCTACAGCTTTCAGAGCAGTAAAATAGCTCAGAGATGGTGAAAGGCGCCAAGCCCACAGATTCCGATAACTCAGAAGGGTGTGTGTGAAACACTAGTTTTTCATTGAGGACACCCAGGAATCTTGTTGGTCATTTCAAATTCTTTCATATTTTTTCTGTGGCAGTGTCTCCCTTTTGCAATCGATAATCTCAAAGAAAGATTATTTTTGACCACAATATAAGTATTTCATCAGGTTTAGCCTGGTTATTTCCACAGATGCAGCAAGAGTGCTAACCACCGCACAGGACTCCTTGGGAGTGCTTTGAAACATCTAGAGCCAGCCACACAATTGCCTTCTATCCGGAATTTGTATAAGGGATCAGACTGGATTTTAAGAGCTTCTATTATCAGCTATTCTGAGGCCAGGAAGCCAAGCCCAAGAAACTGTCTCCATCAGATTTCCCTTGCAGTCCTATAACTTTGGGTGACTTCTTTTCTGGAGGTTTCCCAAATATCCTAATGCTCCTGACCTGTCAGGAAGTGACCTTCCATACCACCCAGAAGCCTTGCCCTTGTAAGTCAGCTACCAGGTCAGTTTTCTTTGAAGGATTTTGTAGATATTGTCTTCAAAAGTATGGTCAAACTTTATACCTTAAAAGTGGCTTGTCATATGTGGAACCAACCTAAGTGCCCAGCAACTGATGATTGGATAAAGAAGACATGGTATATATACACAATGGAATACTACTCAGTCATAAAAAAGGACAAAATCATCTCATTCGCATCAACATGGATGGACCTTGAGGGTATTATGTTAAGCAAAATAAGCCAGACAGAGAAAGACGAACTTTATATGACTCCACTCATAGGTGGAAGTTAACATATAGACAAGGAGAACTGATCGGTGGTTACCAGGGGAAAGGGGGAGGGGGGTGGGGGGAGGGCACAAAGGGTGAAGTGGTGTACCCACAACATGATTAACAATAATGTACAACTGAGATCTCACAAGGTTGTAAACTATCATAATCTTAATAAAAAAAAAGTGGCTTGTGATAGACTTAGTGAGCATTGTTCTCAAATATGACACTGCCATAAGCCTTGGTTGTACAATCAGTTTGTTTAATTATATTCTTGGTGGAAAGCAAGACAGTTTCTTACTGAGCCTATGCAAATAACTATATTTCCAAGAGTAGTAAGAAGACGTTGTAAGTTTCTGAATTCCTTAAGATCAATGAAAATCTAAAATCATTTTAAAATGTTTCATTTCACTTCATAGAAAGAAAATTTAATAAATTGTTGTGGATTATGGATAGCTTAAGAAGAAAGAGAAGGAGAACCCTTGTATATTCAGAAAATAGAACATTAAAACAAATACACAATATACCAAATAGATAACCACAATAAAATTTTCCTCATTAATTCATCAGTCCTATGAAATTACTACTGTTCTGTTGGATCTTGGGCTATTAGTATCATCAAGCCATATGTGTCTCAACTAAAGAGTTCTGGAAATCCTGACTCAGCCTACTGGCAGTCTAAAAGTTGTCTAAGTGATGTCAGCTCAGAAGCCGGTACCCAAGAGTCTATTCTTTGAAGTATCAGTAGTTAGAATTACCTGGTACACTTCTTTCCCATGCGTCACTGAGATGGTCTTTGTTGAAGACACAATATGTGGTCCATCCTTTATCACAGAGCCTCAGGTGAGCCTCAGAGTATAACAAAAACTGTCAGAGTATAACAAAAAAGACTTAATGACTATGGTTAGTTTGTTACCAATAATTTTTAAATATAGAAGTTCTAATGACAATTTATAATAAGAACAATGCATCTGACAAAAAAAGTGATTGTTTCTCTGCGTACAAAACAAAGAAAATAAAGTCATTCCAAAAGAATTTTTTAGACAAATATTTTTAAGAAAAATAATTAAATTTATTTTCAAAGAAGTCAGTGAATGTTAAGTCTGATTTATAATGAATGAACATAATTTTTATAGAGGAAAAAGCCTGAGATACAATGTACAATAGTCCTGAAACATATAGAGGGAGGTAGGGGTGGTGAAGGAAATCAATTGTCTCTTCACTAGACAGAATTTATGTGCACTTCTAGTAACAAGGATTATTTGCTTTGCTGCAGTTATGTATAATTTATGGAGTTGTAAAATAGCTCAGAGACAATGAAAAGTGCAAACTGCATAGAATCAGAAAACTCAAAAGGGTGTGCCCTATATAACATGTAGTTCTTGTTGCAGATGAACAGCAATATTTCATTCCATTAAAGTCTTCTCTAAAGAGGAGATAGAGGGAAGATAGTGGAGTTGGAAGCATCAGGAACCCATCTCCCCACCTAGGCAACAATTGCCTTGGCAGAATCTGTCTGATGTAACTATTTTGGGCCTCTGGAAATGTATTAGTCACCTTGGGCTGCCATAACAGAATACTACAGATTAGGTGACTTAAACAACAGAAAATTATATTCTCACAGTCATGGAGGCTAAAAGTCCAAGATCCAGGTGCCATCAGGCTTGGTTTATGGTGAGACAGCTCTTCCTGGCTTGTAGATGGCTGTTTTCTTGCTGTGTTCTCACAAGGCCTCTTCTCTGTGCATGCACAGAGAGAGAAAGAGAGAGAGAGCTCTGGGATCTCTTCCTCTTCCTATAAAGACACCAGTCCTATTGTATTAGGGACACCCTTGCAACCTCATTTAACCTTAGTTACTTCCCTAAAGACCCTATCTCTAAAGACAGTCACAAAGAGGGTTAGGGCTTCAACATACAAATTTTGGGAGAACAGAATTCAGTTCACAACAAGAGATTACTGAAGATTTTCAACTTCCATGGGAAAGCTTGTGCAATAGCTGTTGTTAATTTTGGTCAATTTTAACTCTTAACATGGTAGCAGCTACCCCTCCTCCAACCTCCGGCCCCATGACAAGCAACTGAGCACACATTTTGGGAGTGGCTTATACACAGCTTGTGGGAACCATGTTGGGCACTAAGGACCCTATTCTCCAAATAACTGGAATCTGTGCTCTGGTCATTGATTGTGGATCAGATGCAGAGGTGGGAAGCCATTGTTGCACACCCTGTCCACTCTGGCTGAAGTGACTTTAAGGAGATTTAAAGGGCTGGTCTTTTATTTGATTCATTTTTCTCTTTTCCCACTTTTGGGGACCAAACATTTAAGGACTAGGATATTCAAAAGCAACAATATATAAGGGAGAATTTAGAAAGCCACTTCGCATGCCCAGTGAAAATCATAAGCTCAGAAAAGACCTGAAAAGACCTCAAATTTACAACTCAGGCTGATCCCTGGCATAGGGATACCCTATAACAACAGCAACAACAGCAAACAATAAACCCTGATGAAGGGGAAGAATTGGATCTCCAGAGTTACCACATTATTAGATTCAAATGTCTACTTCTCCACAACAAAAAAAAATCACAAAGCATAACAAGAAACAGAAAAGTATAACCATTCAAAGGGAAAAAAATCAATCAACAGAAACTGTCTCTAAGAAATACCAGTTGGTGGTTTTAGTAGACAAAGACTCCAAAACAACTGTCTTAAAAATTCTCAAAGAGTAAGAGAAGACATGGACAAAGTCACAAAACAATATTTGAACAAAATGGAAATACCAATAGATAAAAAACATTAAAAAGGAGCCAAAAAGAAATCCTGAAGCTTAAAACTACAATAACTAAAATGAAAAATTCCCCAGAATGATTCAAAAGCAGATTTGACAGAAAGAAGGAGCAATGAACTCAAAGATAGGACAACTGAAATTATTACATCTGAAGAACAGAAAGAAAAAAGATTGAAGAAAGTGAACAGAGCCTAAGGGACATCCAGCTGATCAACCTATACATTGTGGAAGTCCCAGAAGGGAAAGAGAGAAAGGAAGGGGTAGAGAGATCATTTGAAGAAATACTTGCCAAAAACTTCTCAAATTTGATGAAACACAAGAATATAAACATCCAAAAAGCTAAATGAACCTTAAGCAAGACGAACTTGAAGAGACTCACACGGAGGTACTTTATAATCAAACGTGAAAAAGCAAGAGACAGAGAAAGCAGCAAGAGAGACACAACTCATCACATACAAAGAATCTCCAATAATATTATCTCGAGATTCCTCATCAGAAACCTTGGAGACTAGAAGACAGTGAATTGATATATTCAAAATGTTGAAGGAAAAAAAACTGTCAGTCAAGAGTCCTATATCCAGCAAAACTGTCCTTCAAAAATGAGGGAGAAATTAAGACACTTCCAGAAAAGTAAAAGTAGAGAGAATTTGTTACCTCTAGACCTGCCCTGAAAGAAATCAAAATGGGAGTCTATCAGGCTGAAGGACACTAGATGTAACTTGAAGATGCATGAAGAAATAAAGATCTCTGTTAAAGGCAAATACATGGACAGTTATAAAAGCTAGTATTGTTGTACCTTTGGTTTATAACTCCACTTTTTATTTTCTACATGTCTTAAGAAAGAGACTATACATAAAAAAACAATGATTGGTCTATGTTTTTGGAAATAAAATACACAAAGATACAATTTTGTGACATCAATGACTGAAATAGATGGGATCAGAACTGTATAAAAGCAGAGTTTTTTTATGTCATTGAATTAAGCTGGCATAAATTCAAATTAGAATGTTATAACTTTAAGATGTTAAATGTAATCACCATGGCAGCCATAAAGAAAACAGCTACAGAATAAACACAAAAGGAAATGAGGAGGGAATTAAAATTTTTCCTACCAAAAAAAATCACTAAACACAAAAGAAGACAGTAATGCAAGACACAAAAGGCAAAAAACCTATGAGGTATATAAAAAACAAATAGAAAAATACAAAAGTAAGTTCCTCCCTGTCGGTAATTACTTTAAATGTAAATTGCTTAAACTTTCCAATCAAAAGACAGAGATTGGCAGAATGGATTTACAAAACATCACCCAACTATGTGCTCTCTACAAGAGACTCTCTTAAGACCCAAAGATGCAAATAGGTTGAAAGCGAAAGCATGGAGAAAGAGATGGAAATGGAGAACTAAGGAGTTAAAAAATCTCCCCTAGAGCAAAAACTTTAAGATAAACTTTGATAACTGCAGCTGTGCATGTTTAACATAATCAACTGTCGTTCAAAACTAACCAGGTCTGTCTGTCCTTAGTATATTAGTGGGTGTCTTTCTCAGAAATTCAAGGTCCAGACATCAAGATTCAGTCTTCAAGGCCAAACGCAGTCTGGTGGGAAGGCACCAACTAGCAAGGCCACATGCTCCCCTCCCCCACCTAAAACCCCAGCACAGCTCCCCTCCCCTACCTAAAACCCCAGCACAGCTCCCCTCCCCCACCTAAAACCCCAGCACAGCTCCCCCTCCCCCACTTAAAACCCCAGCACAGCTCCCCTCCCCCACCTAAAACCCCAGCACAGCTCCCCTCCCCCACCTAAACCCCCAGCACAGCTCCCCTCCCCTACCTAAAACCCCAGCACACTCTCCCTCTCCCACACCTAAAACCCCAGCTAAAAACCCACACCTTTTTCCCTTAGAGAAGGTGGATCTGAGTGCTAACTCCCATCTTCTGGTCTGGCTGCCTTTTGATAAGAAACCATCTTTCCTTGCTAGAAGCCTGACATTTCAGTTACCGGCTCTACTGTGGGGCAGGTAAACAAACCCATGTTTGTGTTTGGTAACAATATTCCATGCAAATAGGAAACAGAAGAGAGTGGGAGTGGGCTATACTAATATCAGACAAAATAAGCTTTAAATCAAACAAGTTCATAAGAGACAAAGAAGTACATTATATATTTATTTTATTTTTTTATTTTTTTTTGAGGAAGATTAGCACTGAACTAACATCTGCTGCCAATCCTCCTCTTTTTGCTGAGGAAGACTGGCCCTGAGCTAACATCTGTGCCCATCTTCCTCTACTTTATATGTGGGACGCCTGCCACAGCATGGCTTGACAAGTGATGTGTAGGTCCACACCCGGGATCCAAACCTGTGAACCCCAGGGTGCTGAAGCAGAAGGTGAGAACTCAACCACTGCACCACTGGGCCGGCCCCAGAAATACATTATATATAATAAAAGGTTCAACACAGCAAGAAGATATAACAATTATAAACATTTATACACTTAACAGACATCAAAATACATGAAGCAAAATTTGATAGAACTGAAGGGAGAAATAGATAGCTCTATAATAACAATTGGAGACTTCAATATCCCACCCTCAGTAGTGGATAGAACAATCAAGACAGAACATAAGTAATGAAATAGAATAGAGGACTTGAACAATGCAGTAGACAACTAGACATATACAGAACACTCTACCCACCAACAGAATATACATTCTTCTCAAGTGCACATGAGACATTCTCCACGATAGACCATATGTTAGGCCACAAATCAAGTCTCAATAGGTCTAAAAATGTATCATGCAAATAATTTTCTCTGACCACAGTGGGATGAAATTAGAAAGAAACCTGAAAACCCCACAAGTTTATGCAAATTAAACAACACACTATTAAACAACCAATGGATCAAAGAAGAAATATGAATGGCCAATAAGCACATGAAAAGATGCAAATCAAAAACCACCATGCCATACAACTTCACGTCCACTATTACGACTATCATTAAAAAAACAAAAATCAAAGGCGAGTGTTGGCAAAGATGTGGAGAAATTGAAACTCTTTTTGCTTTGTTCGTGGGAATATAAAATGATGTAGCTGCTACGGAAAACAGTATGATGGTTCCTCAGAAAAGTAAAAATGAAACCCTCACGTGATCTAGCAATTCCATTTCTGGGCATACACCTGAAAAAATTCAAAGCAGGATTTTGAACAGATATTTGTACATCCATGTTTTTAACAGCATTATTCACAATACCCAAAAGGTGGAAACCACTCAGATGTCCTCTGATGGATGAATAGATAAATGGATAAACAAAACGTGGTATATATGTACAGTGGGATATTATTCAGCCTTAAAAAGGAAGGAAATTCTGACACATGCCACAACATGGATGAACCCAGAAGACATTATGCTACTTGAGATAAGGCAGTCATAAGAGGACAAATACTGCATGATTCCACTGATAGGAGGTCCCTAGAGGAGTCAAATTCATAGAGACAAAAAGTAGAATGGTGGTTACCAGGGCCTCAGGGGAGGGGAAGGGGGAGCCGTTGTCTGATGGGTGCAGAGTTTCAGTTTGGGGAGATGAAGAGTTCTGGAGATGGATGGTGGTGATGGCTCACAACAATGTGAACACACTGAAGGCTACTGAAATGTACACTTAAAAATGATTAAAATGATACATTTTTTATGAGCACTTTACCACAATTTTTAAAAAGTAATTAATTTTTTTGTCTTCCAATCTTTTCCTAACAGTTGCTTCTATTTATTGATGCTTTCTATGTGCCAACCAAGTGCTCTTCCAAACACTTTACCTGTGCTGTTTTATCTAATTGCCATAATAATCTTATGAAGCAGGTGCTATCATTATGTCTATTTTTCAAAATAAGAAAACTGAGGCACAGAAAAGTTTAAGTATTTTATCCAGGGTCATAGAGCCTGTTAGTGGTAGATCTAAGATTTGAACCCAAGCAATGTGATTCCAGATTCCTCATTCTTAGCCACTATGCTATGCCACTTCCAAAATGAGTGAGCAACTAATACTTTATAAGTTATTATTGATTTGATTGTCATCATGTGATTTTAGATCAGTTGCTTTGCAGCTCTGTCTTTCCTTGCATGCAACACTGAAATTCAGAACTCCTGCAAGTGGTTGTGACCTTCCTTGGCATAGCTGCAGTACGAGGTGGTGCAGCCAAATCAAGGTGAAATGATATCCCAAAAGATGAGTCCCAGACTCACCCCCTCAGAAGGTCTTGCCTTCTCTGACATTGAAAGTCCAAATGCCTACTCTACTACTTCTTGCTGTTTGATCTTGGGCAAATTACTTGACTTCTCTGAGCTTGTTTCCTTATCTATAAAATGGAAATCATAACATCTTTCTTACAAGGCTGTTGGTGAGTGTGACCTAAATATCCTCAGGCCTCATTGGCCTGTGGATGTAAATAAAACCATATCAAAGTTAATGTGTAAATTTCACTGGCTTAGGATCCCCTCCAGACTAAATATGTCAACATAAGATACACACATACATGGGGCCGGCCCCGTGGCTCAGTGGTTAAGATCACACACTCTGCTATGGCGGCCCAGGGTTTCACTGGTTCGGATCCTGGGCACGGACATGGCACCACTCATCAGGCCACGTTGAGGCGGCATCCCACGTGTCACAACTAGAATGACCCACAACTGAAATATACAACTATGTATTGGGGGGATTTGGGGAGAAAAAACAGAAAGAAAAAAAAAAGATCGGCAACAGTTGTTAACTCAAGATGCCAATCTTTAAAAAAAAAAAAGACACATACAGAGAGAATCTGCAAAGCCATATATATGCTAAATAGATTATAGCCAGTATTTTTATTGCTTTAAATAGTACATCAGGTCAAGGTGGAATAATGCCTATATTAACAATCTCAGAGTTTGGATATTATTTTCTGACTAATCCTCACCCATTTTGAATGGGAAACTTATGGGACCAATCTTTGAACTGCAGTATGCATATTCCTTGAAGAAATGGAAGACTTTCTAAGGACTACATGGACATGTAATCATTTTAAGGGAATCTATTTCTGATCCCCATTTCCATAAGTATTCTTCCTTAAAAGTGATGTGCCTGAGAATGTGCCTGGAGAGAGGGTGGGGCTCTCCTCTCCCCCTACCACATACAAAACTGCCCTCCCACCATCTTGTGTTGGTGCATTGCTTCCAAGGGACATAAACTTCCCAGGCACTTAAGAGACCATTTACCAAATGACTGTGACAGTTAGGCGACTAACATGTATACAAGGCGGGGAAGGAAGGGGCAGAGCGAGCAATTCTTTTTATCCCAGCACAAGTGAAAAAGGATCTGATCTTGTATGCTCATTGATCATTAAAAATAATTTTGATGCATTAAATTATTATATAATCATTGACGTGCAACTCAAAGAGTTAAAAGAATTGAGGGAAATTTGCAATTCTTTATGTTCTGTTCCATTTGTATAACCAATGTTTGTTACTCTTTATTTGTACAAAGAAGAAAGACAGGAATAGAACTAATGCTGAACTGTGTCTCGTTCTAACATAGGGGTCATCTATGGATATCTGTACTAATAATTTTTAGAAGATCCAACCTTTCATTAAGAAAAATATTTTAAATTAAATTTTGATTTCATCTTTTATTTAAATTCATCAAAATGTGTGCTATATTACTGTTTTGATTAATTATAGTGAGAATGCCTTCCAGAAAAGAAAAAAAAATTAATAAATAGAGCTTTATGGTCACCAGGTTGTTAAAATCTTTAAATTTCAATTTGCATATATTTGGCAGAGAACTAAGATGGGATGATCAACAAAAGACAATAATTTTATGATTAGATTAGAATTTTAGGATTAAGAATAAATTAGGATTGGGGGAATTAAATGGAAATAGATATTCAAAGAGAAATGGGGACAATGTAAAATTTTCAACCAATAAAGAATAATTTGGTCACATATCCGTGAAAGTGGATATTGATGATTATCAAATTACTGATTCCACTGTAGTCCTTTAAAAGAATGATAAAGCAGTTTTATTTTAAAATGTCAATATTACAATATGTTTAAAATTCTTCTTTGTGACTATTTAAACATATATGAAAAATTTTAGATGATAACTTGAAAATACATGAGGGGAACATAGTTTTATGAAAAAAAGATGTTATGGAGTACGTGAGCAAAAATTTGAAGACCATTGACCAAGAGCCATTTTTGTCCCAGCAAATGACCCAGCAGGGTTGGCCTGATCCCACCAGGATGGGGACGTGCATTTATTCCATCTCTACTGTTAAAAGACAAACTGAAACACGTTAAAAATTTTAATTTAATTTGATTTCAGCAAAAATCCATTCAAATAGGGCAGCAGCAAAGGGGAAGCAGTTAGGAGCCCTCTGCCAATGGGAGCCAAGGGGAAGACAGAGAGAAGGTTCGGAAGAAAAGAAAGGAAATTATTGAATGGCTGTGGCTTAAAGCCTACTTGGCTGTTTACGATCTGTAGTCCTTAGATTTCAATTTTGTAACCTTGAGGCATTTACAGGCTTCGATTTTGGTTTGCTTACATAGGCCACCACGGCATTAAAACCACCTCAGTTTAATGGCTAATTTAACACTACACATGGCCCCTGGCCAAGGAAATGCTCCTGGCAGCCTGGGTAGGCCTTGTGACAGTGCTTGAGGTATATGTGTTAGGGTGTGTGGGGGTGTGTTTGTGATGGTCTGTGCATTAGTGTGTTGGGTGTGAGTGTGTGTTGGGGGGTGTGTATTGGTCTGTGTGCCTGTGTATGGGGTGGGGGCTGTGTGTGTGAATGTGTATTCGTCTGCATGTCTGTGTGTTGGGGTGTGTGTATGTGAGTATATGCTGAGAAGTGTGTGTGAGTGTGTGTTGGGGAATGTGTGTTGGTCTCTGTGCCTGCGTGTGTGGTGGGGGGGAGGCTGTGTATGTGAGTGTGTGTACAGATGTGTGGGCATGGATGCGTTTTGTGGTGTGTATGTTGGTCTGTGTGTGTAGGAGGTGTGTGCACAAGGCCTCCTCTGCCGCTCCTCTCCTTGAGGAGTCTCACCCCTCACACACGCCGACAAGGCCGAGGCTAAGGCCTGAGTCCCCAGTGTTATCTCCGGTTGTCAGGTCTGAACATGGCAGCGGGGGAATAATATAAAAATACAGCTTCAGGGTTTGATTATCACTTAACCACTGTTGAGGAGAATTGTGATTTCCCTTACGGTGAAGGCAGAAAAGTATAAAAATAGCAAAATGAGGAAAGAGTTATAAAACATGGAGCTGTCTTCACTGCACTTTGGTTTAACAGCACCTCTTGAAACTACGTGATGCCGTGTGAGCCGCACCGACTGCCATGGAGCGCTGGCGCCCAGCGACGGCTTCACGCTGCTGAAGCCCTGGCAGGGAAACTGGGTCTTTAAATTCTCCTCTAGATTAATTGAGTCAAGAGCAGCATTCCTTATATAAGAGGATAAAAAGAACCCCCCAAAGGGCTTAAAAGCCTGACAAGAAGTCTTTTAAATTAGCAGGGGGCTGTCACAGTTGTGTATTGATGTCACCGCATGGTACTCTTCACATCCAGATCCCGCCGCCGGGGTTGAGAGGAGAGCCTTTCACTGGAGACGCAGGAACGGAGGCAGAGACAGGCAGCGCAGGGTGTCACTGTAATTCCACTCCGCCCCCCAAGCTGCACTTACGGCCCCTGTAAGTGATATACCCACTGATATACCCACAGTACAGAACAATTCAATTCACATTTTCAACATCACAAAAGGGTTCTCTCCAGAGGGATTCCCAGGAGAGTTCAATTAAATAGAAAGTTCCTCTGCAGCATTTAAACCGATTCTATTTACAAAATATCCACAAACAGTAAAATCTCAGGAACCCAATTTTGCAAGCTAGATGCAGCTACTACACATCGTGAACCAAGTCCTTCCTGGAGGGTATCTCTAAAAGACTGTGGTGACTGGAGAGGACGAAATAGTGAGCTTTCAAGATGATTGCAGAGAAGGACTAAAGATCTGCAGAGAAAGGCAGCTGGTGGTTTAGCCTGGAGGGAGAGGCTACAGGTAGGCTTCACCCTGGCAGCAGGCGCCAGGCGCCAGGAGCCACAAGGACTTCTGTAGGAAGGATGTGAGCAGCTGTTATCCAAATCCTGGTGCAATAGATTCACATCGGCCCCCTCTTCCTCAGGCCTGCAGTCCAGGTGAACAAGGTCACCTCGGATCTGGTAGCAAGAGCCAACTGTCCAGGCTTTCCCAAGTATAACCAGAGCCTGAGACAGCTAATACAAAAGCAGAAAAGGATGTCTTTCCAATGAAAGTGAAGTTTTATTAAAATAAGAATATGTGTATCTATAAGAGCAATGACTAAGAGCTTCATAGGTTCAGCTTCAGGAGTCTAAATGTAACAGGCAAATGGAAACACACCGTCACTCTGACACAGATGCAGAAGGAAGATGTTTCTGTCTGTAGTGTAATCGAGGCCCTGCCATTGGTGATCTGGTCATTGCAAAGCTTTCCATGCCCTGTCTCTGTATAGCTGAGGGTAAAGCCCTTAAAAATTGTAGGACTCCATAAAATGCTGGTTTCTCATTCGTTGGAGACCCCAGGAGGCATAATTTGAAAAGGGGCTGAGAAAGAGGGAAGTGTGCTGTGCTGCAGTGTCACGTCCCAGCTGCCGAGTGAACTGTGAGCAAGCTTGCAAATTCTGGGGCAGTTGGAAAAAATATTTTGGGGGCTGGCTCGGTGGCACAGTGGTGAATTTGGCACGCTCCTCTTCAGCGGCCAGCAGTTCACAGGTTCAGATCCCTGGTGCGGACCTACATACTGCTTATCAAACCACGCTGTGGCAGCCGTCCCACATATAAAGTAGAGGAAGATGGGCATGGATGTTAGCTCTGGGCCAGTCTTTCTCAGCAAAAAGAGGTGGATTAGTGGCAGATGTTAGCTCAGAGCTAATCTTCCTCAAAACAAAAAAACAAATTTTCTTCTTCCACATGGGCGTTATCTCAACATGGACTGAAGCACTGTCTTTCTAGCTTTGTAGAAAGGTAGCCTCACACTTTGGGAAACACACAGGCCCAGAACAGGGACCCCACGCCCCAGAGTGAGGACCAGGGAAAATTATGTCACACCCAGAACAATTCCCTGATCTGATAAATGGGAGCCATAAAAGTCCCACTTCCTTGGCTTGCGGTGAGGATTAAATGAAATAATGCTCTTTTCATGTTTAGCAAAGGACCTGGCTGATAATAAACTCAATCAGTGGCTGTAGCTATTCATAAACGGTGTTATTAATAGGAACATGCCCCTGCTCATCTTGACCTGTTCTCTGTTATTCTTGAATACATGTGAGGTTTCAGTTCATTTGCCTTTCACTTACTTTGAGCAGCCTATTAATTGCCTTTTTACCTGTCCTAATTGTCCTTTGTACCTGCACCTTTGTAGCAGGAAAGAGAAGGGCTTTGGCTCCAGGCAAGTTACTCTCTTCTGGAGGCCCCTGCTGAGATGAGCTTCGGGGTGGGGGAGCGGGGTGACTTCCTCACCCCAGGCCTGCGTCCCCTGAGACTGACATTACTTATTCACTGCAGGCGCTTACAAGAAAGGATGATTTTGCTCACCTTTGCATTTTCTCATCAGGTTTATAAACTTCGTTCAGAGGCATGAAGCCTTTCCTGTTGTGATCACTTTAAAACATATTTGAACAAAATAGTCTTGCAAATAGAAAACAAACCAAAGACTCATTCTATAGACAGAACCTGGAGAGCTTCTTATGCTGTTCTGAGAAGCTTGAATGGCATTTATAGGCAATAGGGAGCTCTAGGGGGCTTGATCAGGGGAGTGATGTGATCAGCCGCATGGAAGGAGGTGTGGAAGGGCAGGGAATGAGGAGCTGCAGTCACAGGCAGAGGCTGCTGAGGGCACCAACTGAAGTCAGGTCCATAGTGCTTAGAAGGACCTTTGACTGACAGGTGCTTCGGAGGGAGATCCAAAAGGACTTTGTGCCTGGATGGATGCAACAGAGAAAGGGGAGATCACAGCTGCTCATTTCCAATCTGAGTGCCTAGGAGGCTGCTTTCACAGACTGAGGGATAATACCGAGAGAAGCAGAAGTGTGCTTGGAAAGCGTGGCTCACAAAGTGACCTTGGAATTCAAGAGGCTCTGAGGGGAGCCCCAGCAGGCAGCTCGGAATCCAAGTCTGAGCCACTTGAAATCCTGTTTGGAAGAAGAAAAAGCATAAATGACTACGGAAGAAACTCTACAAACTAAGAAAATAGTAAGAAAAAAATTCAGAAATGAACTTGGGAAGTCAGGGGTGGAAGTGAGAAGGTGGGCGTCGCCAGCTTCGAGGTGATTATTGAAGACACAGATGAGCAGCAGAGAGATCAGAGTGCTGAGCAGGAGCAGGCAGGGAGACAATTGGGGCTCCCAGAATGGGCAGGGCTGACCCCAGGGCGGAAGGCTTGGTGCCCGCAGGAGGGGAAAGCAAGGGGTGGCTCGTGGCACAGCTATGAGTTGAGCTGTCAGGAAGCCAGAGCTTGGTCTTGAATTTTCCAGATAAAGAAACTGCAGCTCCTAGTACGGAAATTAACCTGTCTTGCCCCAAACCACATCTTCAGTCAACTAGACTCACCAGAGCAGCCTGCAAAAACAGAGGCAAATTCTCTCTCTCTTTGTTTACCGGGTAGTAAAATAACCCCAAAGCTACTGTAATTAATGATGGTTTCCACTGGCACAGAGACGATTGAATGGACTGGTAAAAAGATTTGGAGCCAAGAAGTAGATTCAAGAGACATCAAAGATTTAACATATAACCAAGGTGATATTTCAATTCAGGGAGAAAATAAGAATAAATGCTTTAATAATAAATGCTGCTGGCATAGTTAGCTTTTCATGTGGAAGAAAAAATAGCTAAACTTCTACTTCACACAATACAGAAATAAATTCCGAAAGGATTCAAGACAAATATTAAAAATAAATTGCAAGAAATAAAAAATGTTTTTGTAATTGAGGAAAACATCTGTATAATCATACAGAATGGGTTCTGTTTCTAAGCCAGATATGAGAGCTAGAGGCCATGAAAAAAAGACCAGACATATTTGATTAAATAAAAATGAGAAGCTTTTGTGTGGTTACAAAAAAAGTAAACTAAGGAAATAGTAAAAAAAAGTCTATTGGGAAAAAATATTTCTAATACTTATAGTAGGAAAAGGTTTAATATGCCTAATATTCAAACAACTTCTACAAATTCATAAGAAAAATATACACTCACTAAGAAAATGGTGAAAGGATATGCACAGAATAAATCCCACAGGAGAAATCCAGAAGGCCAGTAAACACAGGAAAAGATGCTCAGTTTCACTGAGAGTCAGGAAAATGTAAAATAAAGTAACGTGACGATATCCCCTTATCATGCGATTGACAAACATTGAAAAAAAGAGTGAAAATAACACCTAATGCTTTCAAGAATGCAAGAAATAGACAGTGGGGTGCATTGCTAGGGGGAGTGGGAATTGCTCCAATTTGGGAAAATAATGTAACAATATCTGTTTAAAAAGTTACATATATCCTTTTACAGATCTATCTCATTTATGATTCTGTTCCACTGAAGTAAAAGCACCAATAGGTAAGAATATATAGAGGATGTTAACTACAGCTTGCCTAATGGTAGCAAGCAAACAAGCAAGTGCAAACCAGATACAGCCTTCATGCCCGTAACTAGAGGGATAGTTTCATTCGCTGTGTCCACCTGCTTGAGGAAATCTCACACGACTTTTAAAGAGAACTAGGTAGCGCCATATTTTTACGTGGAGGGATGTCCATGATGTGTTAATACAAGAGGAAAGCAATTTGCAGAGTAATTTATACAGCATGATCCCATTTCTGTAAGAATCCACAAGACATTTCTCTATATGTGCATGTATGTTTGTGAAGATTGAGAGAGATGTGGACAGACAGACAAACTCTGTTCACTGGTCACTTGGGGAGAAGAGGACAGAGAGTGGCGAAGCTTTATGACTGTTTATACAGCCCTATGTTTTGGTGCTGTGTCACCGGTGTAATTTTAAAATTTATACAGAAAATGTTTTTTAAAGGAGAGACTTTTTCTAATGTTACCCAGATTCCCAGGCCCCCATTCTGTTTGAGCGGGTGGGAACGAAGCCTAGGAATCTGCATTTTGACAAGTAGCTTCAGTGATCCTTGGTGTGGTGGCCATGGACCACCCCTGAGGAGGCAGGCCAGTACAAGTTCCCTTGGGAGGGCAGCAAGGCCCACGTAGGGCTTGGCAGAGGATCCCCCGGAAAGGTCACTTTGGAAGAAACAAGAGAACTAGCTGGCAGGACAGGAGAAGGGAAGGGAAGGGAACCGCACACATACGGGCCTCAGTTTGTGAAAACAAGACAGCTCTTCCTCTAAGCAGAGACGGTAGAAGGAGAACACCGGAGAGGAGTATGTGGGGAGATGCAGAGACATTTCCCAGGGCAGGAAAGGGAATTCTGGGAGTTCAGGTGAGAGTGAGGAACTTGGAGAAAGAATGAGGAAGGACTCGGGCCGTGGAGGGGCTGGCTGTACTCACAGGCTGGGGTTCGCGCTAGAGCTAATCTGCAGGTGGTGGTTCCCACCAGCACCAGCAGGACCAAGTAAAACATGCTATGCCTTCTCCCCCACAAAGAGGGAGAGCCTCTGGGCAGGTCGCTACTCTGCCCTGCCAGCCATGACTGCAGGGAGAGACGGGACTGAGATTGGGATTTGTGATAGGCATTTAGCGTGAGCACAAATTGGGTCAGATCCCAGTTGGGAGGTCTGGGAAATGACACCCACCATTTATGAAATGCCTGATGCTGTACAAATAACATTTCTAATCTTTCAACAGTTTCTTGGGATAGATATTGTTGCACCCATTTCCAGAAAAGAAAATCGAGGTTTAGAGAATTGACTTTGTTCCTTTGGGCAGTGGCAGCTCCAGGATAGGCAGGCACACCTCTCTGTCAGCAAAACTCAGGTTCTCTCCACTACCTCTGCAGAGGGAAGGGGGTTGATGGCCCTGCCCAGAGCCCCAGGAGGAGGGAGGAGGAGCCCAGTGGGTGCCATAGCCCTTTGTCTTCAGGTGCAATGAACAGACTGGCCTCAGCCCCTCAAGCTGAGCCCGTGGGATTCTAGATCTCTCTGGCATATTCTTTCCGCAGCTTACTCACAATAGCTTTGTTGATGACTCACCCACTCCACTGATACACATCACTGTCCTGCAAATAATGCTGTCAGAGCAGGGGTCAGGGTGGCAAGCCAGGTTCCTCCCTCCCCCAGAGCCCCAAGGCACAGTTGGGAGCTTCAGTTAGACAAGAAAAGTGGGTCACCCTTTCTGCTCTTTCCTCCTTCCCTCCTCCTACTGGCATGGCCTGTGTCCCTTTTCCCTGTCTGTCCTCAGCCTGTGCTTAGCGCAGGCAGAGAGGTCCTGCTCCAGGCCCACAGGCCTGTGCACCAAGGGAGAGTGTGGGCAGCACTGGCTACCGGGGACTTACCCAGAAGGATTGGGTGAGGATCCAAATTCCTTACCAAGGGAAGATGTGGGGTGGGGAGAGTGGGCCGCAAGCGTGTTCGTCTCCTATCCAGTAAGTGTCCATTAAATGCCTGCTGTGTGTATGCCAGGGATGCCCAGATGCTGAGGGCACAGAATCAGGTGAGAAGGTTCCCCGCGGAATCCTTGGCGTTCTGTTCACGTCTGCAGCTCCGACGCACGGAACAGTGTCTCTGCACACACAGGCTCTCAGTAAACGTCTGTTGAATGAAGGGATGACAGACTCGGTCCCAGCCTTTATGAAGCTTACAGTATGGGAGAGGCAGACGTCAAGGAAATAATCACACAACTAATTGACTCCAATCGTGACATGGATTATGAAGCTCAGGATGAACTTGCAATTATTTCGGAAAGCTTTAAAAGTTTTTTCCTTGAGTGCAGTTTTCTTTTCAGAGTCTTCTCAGTTTCAATATGAGAAAAAAAAAAATCTTAAAAATTAGCGCAAGTCTTAGGTGGAATTGGAGCTATAGACAGTTCAGCATGCTATAGTCTCATTTAATGGAAGAATGAATCCCTGTGGTGGCAAAACAAAACAAAATGGTGTGTGTGTCTGTGTGTGTGAGAGAGTATCCAAGCTCTGTGTCTGTGCAGGGGGGGTCCAGGGGCCTTCTCAGTAGCAGTCCCATGGGGGCTTTGGATCGACTGTTTATCATTTATAGTTTGGCCCCTCCTCTTCCAGTTATGGAATACTGAACAAAGCATTTGGCTAAGATGCTCTAAATACCATTCCTCCCTTGTCCTCATTCCCTAGTCCACTCTCCTCCATGATGGTCAGTGGCCGCCTTATATAGCCCCTGCTGACCCTGGGCGCTGGACCACTCTCTACTGGGGTAGTTCCTCCTAACAGGGCGGGCTTAGCTGCCTTTCTCTTGCCCCATAAGCCCTCCCTAAAGAGCAGGTTGTCTTCCACTGGACCACTGCCCCAGCATCAGAGCCGAGACCCTGACTATTTAGAAAAACAGTAGATATGCTATGCTTCAGTGGGAGGCACACGTTTTGGATTAGGAAGACCTTAAATCTCGTAGTGGCTATTTTGCAGAATCACAATCTTGATCAAGCGACTTAACCTCCCTGAGCCTCAGTTTTCTCATCTGCAAACTGGGACTGACAATATTGTCTTCCTGACCTAGCTGTTGAGGGATAAGAACAAATGGGAGAATGTATGCAAAAGCCCAGGAGTGAGAGGACATGGCGGATGACTGGGAGATAGCAGCAGTGCCCACGGGAGCCTGGCTGCCTTGCCCCGTCCCGGGCCAGGGCAGAACATTTAGAATGCTGCCCAGCCACGCCCCAAGAGAAAGTCAGACACAAGCTAAAATCACCTCTTTTCCCAGGTCTTTCTTTCCTTGGGAAATGTCTATTTGTGTGGCCACTGTAAGTGTGTGTCTTAGTCTGTTTGGGCTGCTGTAACAAAATACCATAGACTGGGTGGCTTATAAACAACAAAGATTTATTCCTTATAGTTCTGGAGGCTGGAAGTTCAAGATCAAGGGGTGAGCATGGTTGGGTGAGGACTGTCTTCCTGGATCACAGCAGGTGCCTTCTCACTGTCCTCACATGGAGGAAGGGCCAGGGAGCTCCATGAGGCCTCTTTTATAAGGCACTAATCCCATTCCTGAGGGCTCCACCCTCACCACCTAAGCACCTCCCAAAGGCCCCACCTCCTAACACCATCACCTTTGGGGTTAGAATTCTGACATATAAATTTAGAGTGGTCACAAACATTCAGACCATAGCAACGCGAGTGGTCTTAAAACAAATAAGACAATGGGAGCAACCAGCGAAGCTTGGCCCAGGGTGCAGACCCCAGGTCTGGGACCCTCCTTGAGTGTGGCCTCCTGTGGCGGAGGGTGGGGGCCATTTTAGCCTTTTTGTCCAGTTAGAGATTAGTTACCACTCAAAGAATCCTTTAAATTCTTGAATGAAAGCCACTGGTTTTCTTCCCACCTAGGATTCTAGAACTCTGAGACCATAAAACACACCTATTTTTAAATTGTCAAACAAAGCTACATGGAGTTTTTGTAACTGGAGAAGAGCAACCCTGACCATCATTTTCCTCTGATGGTGGGAACGCCTTACGGAAGGGTCACTTGGTACTGTTCACCGGGGCCAACAGCATAAGTCACTGACCTCTGAGGTAATTTTGTCTCCAACTTAAAGCAAATGGAGGTCTGATTTGTAGACACAGGTAAGAAGTGAAGGGAAAAAGAAACAACAAAAGCTAAGAAGCTGAGAGCGCCCAGTGAGCAGCTGTGTCCTCTAGTTGTTGCTGGATTCCATCCGTGTGGGCCTCCCAGAGTCTCTGGCTGCCATCCAGGCCACATTAATGGCATAAGGCCTTTGCACTGTGTGTGATGTAATCGCTACAGCTCAGCAGTTTGCTAAAGGAACTACCCAGCTGCTAGTTATGATAAATGGAGGATGTCCACATATATTCCCTCCTGAGGCCCCCAGACGTCGAGCTCTGGGCTGAACCTAGCTTTTCCATCCACTCATCTCTCTCACCTGTGATGATCCTGTCTGTGCTTATTGAGCACAACTCACAAAGGAAGTTAAAACGGTACCAAAATCAGCATCTATGCATTCAATCTAATTGTTAAAGTTGGTTCTGTAACTGAAGACTCTGAGCTGCCCAGAAGCTTCCAGGAGACTAAAAGAGTCTGTCCAGACCTCTCATTAAAGATTAACAGGCTGGAGTTATGGCCCCAGCTCAGCCTGGCTGTCACTGCCCCCTCCATTCCAGGGTGAACATGCTGTCATGGGGCAGGCCAAGCACCCACTGAAGAACCAGAACAAAAGCCCCCAGACACAGAGGGGGAGGCCAGCATCTAGACCCCAGCTCTCCTCTAACCTCCTGGGGCCTCAGTTTCCTCACGTGTAAAATTGTGGGATTGGACCTGACTCCTCACAGTACATGAGAGAGGGCAGCCAGAGAAGGTGCTCTGCGAGGAGCTGGGTTGGTGTCCAGCGAGCTGCTGAACCCCTAAACCCTCACTTCCCTACAGAAGGAAGACCGTGTGCCCCGTTCCCCCTGACTGAGGGAGCGCCTCTAATATTCACCCTCAGGGCCACCCTGTGAAGGTCCTGGGGCGCTCAGCAGGAAGGCATTTTGAGGAGGAATCACTAGCTGCAAAGTCCCAGTGAGCCACAGCAGATGCCCACGGGACACCTGAACAAGAAATCAAGTTTGGCCTTGCCCTGGGGAGCAGCACATAAAGTGGTTTTATGTTCTCTGAGAAGTTTTGCTGTTTGCTTATTTTTAATGAGAGGCTTTACGGGAATTCCTACATTTTAACATATATCCTTAACACCATGATAAGACATTCTGAAACGACACATATCTCAGAAATGCAGACTCCCATCTCTTACCCACAGGGCTCACATAGCATCAGGTGTTCACAGGCTCCAAATTGGTTTTAATTCAGGAAAACAAATGAAAACACAAAACCAAGCAATTTGAAGAGCAGTCTCTTGAGGGTTAAACTAGCGAGTGTCTGTACCAGTCTGTACCACTGTTTCCTTCTCCCGTCCACAATCAGATAAACGTGGGCCTGGAAACGCAGGCTCGTCATTTTTGTTTCAAGCAGGTGGAAGCTTCTCACCACGGTTGTGTGGTTCTGACACACATCTCAGTTAAAAATAAATAAAAACAGAAAGAGTACCACCAAGTAAAACACCGTGTGTCTCCATTGGTCCATGCACCCATCTGACATGGCTGAGTGATGGCTGTCAGCTCCTGGACCTGCTGGATACTGGGGAACCAGAACAGAGCTACCCAAACTACCAGGATCCTGCTCTCTCTATAAGTATACTGAAACCCGAGGAAGGAATGCGTGTCATATTCTAAGGGTGTTCTTGCACGGCCTCGATCTGTACTCTGATTCACTAAAATGCTTAAGTCATCCTGCTTATTAGGGACTTTTAAGCTACAAAAGACGCTTAGAGGCTGTGAGGAGATATAGAAGAAATAAAGGCCTGCATTCCTGCCCTCAAGGAGTCTTCCTTCTAAGGAAGAGAGAGCAAGAAGCACATGAAAAAGTAACATACATAAAGAAATGCAAACTCACTAGTGTGAACAATAGGCCCAGTCCTGGGGGTTATGGGATCAACGAACATTGCAGACCAGGTGACTCAGGGAAAGATTTGTGGGGTAGTGAATCCATAACAGATCATAAGATCATAGATTATCAGATTCTGGACGTTCCCGTCAGTGAAGGCATGTCCTCCAGCGTGAGTAACACATGTAGGCTCCTAGAGTGGGAACCTGTAAGCACGCTTCCTTGGAGCAGAGTGTGAGAAAAGGACATAAGTGAAGATGAGCCACATGGAATGACCTTCCCATGTAGACCATTGGTGCCCATTCACACGTTTGTCTGGTACTGACACCTGTATGCGCTGTCCTGCATACTCCTTCACACCGAGAAGTATGGATAGGAGCGTGGCAGGAGTCAGGAACCAAAGCAACGACACCATCATGGAAGAAGGGAATTTATAGACAGTGTGAAGGAATGTTTATAGCACAATAAAGGCCGGAAGTGAAAACAAATAAAATAACAAGACTTAGGAGAGTTTTATTTAGAAAAATAAATACATGGCACAAAACTTGTAGAATTTTGTCCTCATTGTTTTGTGATCTTTTAAATCCAGACTAAAAGTTTAGAAATAAGTACATAGCATGCTGCAACAAAAACAGAGACAATGAAGTGGGTGTTCATTAACATTAGGTGCTTAAAGCCATGTTTTTCCATCAAATTCAACATAATCTGTACACCAACAACCTGGATCCCACAAAATTCAAAACAAATAATACTCCCTCCAAATGGTCAGAGATCCCACAAGCTGCCCAACCGCCTACCAGCTTCTCCTTACAGTCCTTATGACAGCCTAAAACCCAAAGGAAGCAAAGCCCATAGTTAGGGGCTGAAGGAAGAGTCAGCACTCATGTTTGGAGCCTGGCACTGAGCATTCAACGACTGCATGGTCCGTGTTTCAGGGCGCAGTGTTAGACGCACTGGACTTTCCTCCCTGAGGCTGTCACCAGCCAACTTCTCATAGCCTTCCTTCACGACAGGTGTGCTCACATTCTGGGTCGCCCACTGCTCCTCACGTGCACACACACACCCAGGCCGAGCCCCAGCACCAGCTCCTGCCCAGTGGGGTGTGCCCTGGGCCTGCCTATGTTGTCTGCCTTTGTGAAGGTGTGTCGTCAAACACTCCAGAGCCTTTTAGTCAACGCAGCTGCTTCTCACCCTGTCTGAGCTGCCGTGCTCTGAAACAGGCTGGCCAAGAAACAATAGACCTAAAAATGTCTCTCAGGGCTCCGCGGGCTTGCAAACTGCCACGAATTAAAACAATATTTTAACAGATTGTCCAACCAACAGGGATCCTGGGACTTTTATGTTAGGATTCCATGACTAATCCCGTCAAAACTAACACAGAGTAGAACAATATTTAGCCAGGGAAACTGCTGCCAGCTGCCAGTGTGTGGTCCTCCCTTTATTAGGATAGGATTGGGACTAGCTAATAGTGAATTCTCAGGATTTTATGCTGGGCTTCGGTTTGGGAAGGAGATGGCATTTCAGAGAATGTTTACCTGCCACAGAACAGTGCCTGATGCATTCCAAGAAAAAGCCCACTGCGCATTCACACCTCCAGAGACTGGGCTGCACATGTGTGGGGTCTTTCGGGCACTCACTTTGCAAAAGGCAGACTGAGGTTCCCCCAAATAACACATTATTTTTATTCTTGTAGCTGTGGGGCTGGCAACTTCTTCTGCAGCACCTGCCAAGATTCTGAGCCTTCTCCATAAAGCCTGAGAAGGGAGGCAGGCTAGGGAGGGGCTGTTCCCTGCCACTGGCCCTGGCAATGGTTCCTGCAGATGGAGGAGGAAGTAAAGTCCCCTCTGAGCTTTTAGGGCTGATGCCAGCTTTCCAAATGTGATCCGCAAGTCAAAATCAGTCAGATGGGAACTCTGTCTGGACGCAGCATCCTCAGCCCTGCTTTGGATGTTTTCTGTTCTCTGTGTCACATCTTCTTATACCCTGAATGCACACACGTGTGCATGCACACATATGTGTACACAAGTGCTCACACAAGCAAACACATATCTCTGTACACTCACACTCACACAAGCACGTGCAAACCTCCCCCACCCCCGGGAAACGACAGAGACAGACACAAGTGCACAGAGCTGCGAAGGAGAAGCAGAGAGTTGGGTTGTGTGTACAAAGGCAATCTGCCAGGGTAGCTCGAGTCAGGACATGGGTCAGGCAATAGCAGAGTCCCAGCTCCACCACCGGCGAGCTGGGTATTGTTGGGTTAGCAACTTAACCTGGGGCCTAGTTTCTTTTCCTCAAAAATGAAGATAACACCATGTACACGGGGGTTTTTTTTGAGCATGAAATGAAATGATATGTGCTAAATTATAAATTGCAGTGCCATGAAGAGTCCTACAGGAGCCAAGGAAAAAGGAAAAGGTGCACCCTTACAAGCACCTAAAATAGACTTACATATTTTGAACCAAGGGTAAAAAGTTAATTAAATCTCTGCAACCAAAAAATATGCCTCCATCTAAAGCCAGTGTTGCCATTGTCAACCATTGTACATCACCTGGTCGGAGGCAAGGGGACAGGGGCAGCTGCACCAGCCTGGGAACCCTGGGCTATTGGAAACCACTGTTTCATTGCACAGTAATCCAGGGTCATGAGACTAGCAACAACATCCTGTCTTTATTTAAAATTTTGATACTTTGTCACATTATGGGTTTTTTGGATTAGTTTTTAAATACTGCATTAAAATAGTATTCATTTGCTTACTCAATTCTTTGGTGCTCCCTTAAATGTCACATGGGCGGTGAGTGCCTCCCTTGCGTCTCCAGCCCCAGCCCCAGTGAACTGGAAATGTTACTCCTTGCTGTGCTTGGTTTCACTGGATCTTCTGTGCAGCTTTAGCCAAGCTACTTTATCTTCCTCCCCCTTTGCCCAAACTATAAAATAGTAAAACTGTTGTAAAGGGTATAAAAGAAGCCAGAAAGCTGGTCCTTGAAGTCAAGGACATTTCTGTCTGGTTGGGGAACCAAACTGCTTACAGTCCAAGGACAGTCTGAGCTGCTATTATACAAGACAGTGCAGTACAAACTCTTGTTATACATTTTGTAGGAATTCAGAATAGGAAGAAGATGTCTGGGAGCCATGGCCCCTCTCCAACGGATTCATCAAGGTGAACCTTAAGGGAAATAGAAATTTGGATTAGCACACAAAAAGGCATTTTCAAGAGATGGACATTGCATGGACTGAGATGGCACAGGCCCACTTCCTTCTGTCTGGCTCCTGGGGCAGCCCTCAGTCCTGAGTAACCTTGATAGACAAAAGTGATGGCAGTCGGAGTTCTCTCTCTCAAAAGGAGGGTTCAAGTTCTCCCCGGTACTCAAAAACTCACAGCAGCTGACAATATTTTTTGGCCTTTTGGGCCATTTTGGCCATTTCAGCACCAACCCTTAAAATGGGTCTTAATGATGTGTTTTTTACCATAATACAAAAAAAAAGAAATAGTCAAGGTCATCAAAAACAGGGAAAGTCTGAGAAGCTGTCACGGCCAAAAGGAGCATGAGGATACCTGACAACTAACTGTAATGTGGGATCTGATGGTACACTGACCATAGTAAGGACATTAGGTGAAAACTAAGGAAATGTGGATGGAGTCTAGATTTGAGTTAGTAGTAAAGATGTAAGATGTTAATAACAGAGTAAGTCGTCAGGGGCACCTGGGGGCTCTGTACCATCTATGTAACTTTTCTATACATCTAAAACTACTCAAGTAAAAAGTTTATTACAACAAACAAAAGCAGAGGTTTTCATGGTGCAGTAAGAAGGATGAAGATTAAAATGTGTCCTGAAGATACACAAGATCAAAGCACTTGGGCCAAAGGCTGTTTTCTGAATGTCCCCAAAGTGGCACATGGTGAGGCAGCTGAGTAATAAAGAAAGGGTGAAGAAGGAGTTCAGGGGGCTCAGTATTCCTTCACCCAGTAAAACCCCAAGTCCTTAACCACAGCCTGGGTGTTCTGAGCTGAGAATGACTCATAAAAAAGTCTCCCAGAACAAAGCCCAAGACGTCAGAAGGGAAGCAGGGTTCCTGTTGCCCTCCACCGAGGACCTCTGGCTCCCGGAGGCTGGCTCGGGCTTCCTTGGTGGCTTTGGGGATCCCACTTGCCCTCTGGGCCTCATCCTGGATAGCTCCGGAAGCTGTGACCCAACATGTTCTCTTCTGTTGGACGGCTCCTCTGTGGCAGTCTGGACCCAGCTCTCAGTCTAGCCCCTGCCTCCTAGGCCTAATCCCAAAGCAGAAATGCACAGTGCTGATATGCCTCAACATGGGGTGAAGATGAAAAGTCATTAAAATAACAAGGTAGCTGAGGACACAGGGAAGTTCTGCAGACACATGGTCCCAGCCCCAGCCTCCAGGGCACCGTGGATTTGTTTAAGTTTCCCTATTTGAGAAACCAGAACATGTGCTGAGATGAAACATGGAAGGTCTTACTAAAAGCACACCCTGCATGTGCACACATGCACACACTGCCAGGCCTACCACTCAGTCAGCAGTGCCGGACAAGCAGACAGGGGTCCGTCAGCCCACGGTCCTCTCACAGGGGCTGCCTTCTGTGCCCCTCCACCTGGTAAAGTGTTAGCCCACCTGCCTGCTCCACTCACAGGCTCCCAACGCCAGGTCAGACAACTGCTCATCACGTGCAGTTGCCTTCTCATTTTTTTCAAAACCACAAAGAAACTGTAGGACCCTTTGCCTTCAGTCTGCATTTATCCTGCTATGTGACTGGAAGATTTCCAGTACCCCACACCAAGCAGCGCTCCCTTGACACAGTCAGATATGCAGAAACGGTGTCCAGTGTTGGCGCAGAGCCCCATCATCCTGGCCAGCAAGCCCATGTGATTTCACAACAGCAGGATAGAGACCAACCACCCAATTCTGTGGAGAGCCTGGCCCGCAGCTCATGCACAATCTTTGATCCAGGCACAAACAGTCAGTTAAAGTGTCCTGAGACCAGGCGCTTTGAGAATCGTCTGATCAAGACCCACAGACCCACTTATCAGTGGCCTCTGGCCTGGCCATGTCAGGCCCCTGACTCTTCGCCTCAGAGGCACAGTCCCTGGGACTTGGTGTTGGTGACTCAGTGTCCTTGTTTTCACCTCGCACTTGCCTCACCTCACCTCCAGTTCTCTCTTCTCCAACACTAACAGAAGCTTTCCTTTCTGACTCCCCAAAATGTCCATCATCTGGCTCTTATTCTGCCTCCTGAAGCCACCTAGTAGTGAACTTACTGTGTATGCTGTGTGAGGGACCCTTGTAGTGTTGAAGGCATTCCCTCCAGAGCATTTTCTCCATCCTGGATCCACCTTCAGCGAGCACTTCACTTGCAGAATTGTCACTACTTTGTTTACCTACTGTGGACACTTTGCTTTATCACCATCCCTTAAGGACTCTGTTCTCATAGCACAGTTTGGAGTTTAGAAGGAAATTAATGCCAAGGTAATTGATCCTAACTTTTCCCTTTCTAGCACAACTGGATAATAATTTCATTAGAAATTTCAAATCATTGATTTTCTGATTCTCTCATCCCTTCTACATTTATCTCCCTTTTTCTGTAAAGTAGAACTTTCCCTTATCAACTGAAGCTACTTGGCCAGCATGACAGGCAAGATGAACACTTATTATACTTTAATGAGCTTCAGAAAAGAAGTTGATTCTTTGGTGCAACAAATACTGTAAATGGAGGACTTCTCTCTCTCTCTCCTGATAATCATTATGAATCCACAGATTTTTTCCTTTCTAGAGATAAAGCAGTAAAGCCCAGAGAAAGTTTCCTTTTCCAATGTTATGTAGCTAATAAGTGACAGCACTAGGACTTCCAGGACAGTCTAATAGCAAAACCAAGCTCCTAACCATTATACCTCCTGCTTCTCTATTGTTTATGGCTTTTTAGTTTCCAAACACTGATTTTGAAAGAACTAATTCTTACAGTTCACTTGGTTAATCCTAGATCCAGACACTTGAGTTAATGTTGCTTTGGTGGCTCTCTGCCTATCCTGGCATTTAATTTGTTTTTAATAATCCTTCTCTTTCCTGTTTTCAAGATCATTCTCACTGATAGAGAAGACAGAAACAAAACAGACATTGAGAGACTCTGCTTTTTTGCTAACGTTATAGATCTTTCCCGAGCAGTGGCCCACCCCTTTATCGTTCATCTTTTTCTATGAAGGCAGCTATAAATGTCACAAATACAATCCAGAGAACTACGAGAACATTCAGGTGAAATACATACTCTCTTCCTCTTTCCTGCTTCCTTCTCCAGATGTTCCCCACTGACATCACACCAGGAGTTTTGTGGCTTTCTTAACCCATAGAGTTCTTTCTCTGTTCTCGATTCTATTTAATTTTTTTTTGAAGTAGCTATGTCTTTCCACATAGTATTATAGTTGGTTCACATAATACCAAGTGATATTTGGCCTACTTCATCTCACCTACTTCCTCCTGTCTATAGGATCGACTCCCATCGTGTCCTGTACCTGTTTCTGCTAACCTTAAGATGGACTACTTCTCAGTTCTAAGGAGAGAGGTGGGCCTGGTATCTAGGCTATTTTTCTGTGTAAATAAAATCACAAATATGAGTGACAAATAAGTAAACAGCTAATCAACTCGTGTATTTGTGGGTTAAATAAATGTTATTGACTGATATAAATCTATCATTTAGAACATTAGTATTAAATAATAGTTAACAATTTTGTCTTCATTTATCACGGACTAGGGAGCATAGTAAGTCTTTTACTTGCATTATCTCATTTTATCTTTATGGTAACCATTTAAGATGGATATTTTATCATCCTCATTTTACAGATGAGAAAACCAAGGTTTAGAAAAATTACCCAAGGGTAGAAAGTGGCTGAGCCAGTGTTCAAAGCCAAGCCCTCCAACCAGGTAGCGCACACTTCAACCACTCTCTGTGACACTATCGCTTTGCTACTCAGGATACGTCAGCCAACAGAAAAGGGGCTTTGGACATAGAGTCGCTCATGTACAATGCTGTCACATGAATTCTGAGAAACAGACTTCCACTTTCAGTTATGAGTAAGTACCTTGGGGCAGATTAATGTTCCTGCCAAAAATAACTTAAAAAGCTAGATAAAAAAAAATTTTAAATCACTTCCCATTCATCGGAGGGCCGTTGAAGCAAAGAGGACTTGAGGGTCCAAGATTCCAGAGAAGGAAGTGAGCTGACGTTGTGCAGCTATGTGAACCCTACAGGCCTGTGTTGATTCTGAGGACGGGTCAAGGGCTGACAGTCCCGGCTCTGCCTGGGCAGAGGAGCTGCTGGGGACAGAGGATCAGCAGAGCTTTGGGAGTTTTCTTGTGCACACTTGAGGGGCCAATTATTTCAATGAGAATGAAAGAGCAGAGACATGGACCTGTCACACTGCCAGGTTTTCCCTCAAGAAATTTCTCAAACTCTGAAGCGAGGCAGAGCAGAAGGTTAACAAGCAAACATACCAAGGAGACAGAGCAGCCCTCCATCGCACTCTTATTCCTGCTAAGTACAACTAAAAGCGCTGGACAGTGTATATAAAGCAAACCTCAGAAGACTCTGAAAGGTGGAGAGAAGAAGGCAGGTGGGCTAGGACCTCAGGAGCTAATGAGTGACTTGGTGGTGAGTTCTCTAGGTCTGTGTATTGGTTTTGGTTAGTTTGCCTTGTATAATCCATAATCAGAGCTGAAGAAGCCAGCAACTTGGAAATGACAATAGGCACAGACCAAAAAAAGTCCCAGCAGAAGTGTGTTGTCTCTTACCACAGGGCCAGGAAAGGGCAGCCTAGCAAGACAGAAAAACTTTAGACAATAACTGCTCTACTCCAGGCAAACACCACAGAAAATACTGTGGTTTCACTGCCACCCATACCAGCAAGGTGTCCAACACCCCTTCAGGAGTGGTATCAGGGCAGACCAGGTAAAGAGCTGGGACTCTCCTCCCTGCCGGCTGGTGTGAGTGTCCTCCCCTACAGTCAGTGAAGACCACATGGGGCGAGGGGGTATCTGCCTCCATCTGGCAGTGCTGAGGCAGAGCCCCCGTCCCCTGCCAGGCCAGTGTCAGAGGAAGCCAGTGAAACAGAAGGTTTAAGTAAGATTTCCATAACATAACATAATATGAAAATGTGTAAGTTTCCTCTGAAAATCACTCATCACACCAAGAAGCAGGAAGATCTCAAACTGAATGAAAAAAGACAATCAACACTGAGATGAGAGAAATGTTAGAAGGATCTGACAAAGATTTTAAAGCAGCCATGATAAAATGCTTCAATAATGCACCACAGTGTAAATGTATTTAATGCCACTGGAACACGCTTTAAAATGGTTAAGAGGGTAAATTTTATGTTATATGTATTTCCCACAATTAAGAAATTTTCAAATGCTTCAGTAAGAAATTATGAACTTGATTGAAACAAAATTTTTAAAAAGCCTCAGCAGTAGAAGACGTAAAGAAGAACCAAATAGAAATTTTAAAACCAAAAATGCAATAACCAAAATGGAAGCTCAGTGGATAGGCTCAAAGCAGAATGGGACAGAGGAAAGAATCAGTGAACTGGGAGGTAGAATAATATAAAGTACTCAACCTTTACAAGAGAGAAAGTAGACTTAAAAAAAAAAAAAAACGTGAACACACCCTCAGAGACTTGTGGGATTATAACAAAATATCTAATATTCATGTCAATGGAGTGCTATAAGGAAAGGAGAAAGAGGGCAGGGCTGAAACGATACTCAGAAAAACAAAGGCTGAAAGCTGAGCAAACTCTAAACTAGATAAACCCAAAGAAATCCATACCAAGACACATCATATAAGTTAAAGAACGTATGCGTTATAGACACTGAGAATATATATATACTATATATTTCTCTCTCAAAATTCAGTTGTATTTCTATGTAGTAGCAATGAACACAGAGAGACTGAACTTAAAAATACAATATCATTTATAGTCACTCAAAAAATGAAATACATAGTGTAAATCTAGCAAAATATATGCAGGACTTGCAGACAGGAAACTGCACAATGCCAATGACAGCAACCGAAAATCTAAATAGAGACATACCATGTTCATAGATTGGAAGACTCAACATGGTAAAGATATATGAGTTCTCCCCAAATTGATATACATGTTTAACACAATTACTATGAAAATCTCACCAAGATTTTTTGTAGCTATAGACAAAATTATTCTAAAATTTATATAGAGATGCAAAGGAACTAGAATAGCTAAGCAATTTTGAAAATGAAAAAGTGAGAGGAATCAGTCTACCCAGTTCACAACTGTGAAGTGCTGGTAGCGTAGACACACACATCAGTGGAACAGAATAGAGCACTCAGATACAAACCCACAGAAATATGCTCACCTGATTTTGAAAAAGGTGTAAAAGCAATTCAATAGATGTATGATAACTTTCTCAGCAAATGGTGTTGGAACAATTGGACATCTATTGGCAAACAAAAGAAAGTCAACTTAAGTCTCACACTTTATACAAAATTTAACTCAAAATGGATCATAGACTTAAAGGTCAAACATAAAACTATAAAACCTTTAGGAAAACAATGTGGGAGAAACTTTTCAAGATCTAGGGCTAGGCAAAGAATTCTTAGACTTGACATCAAAAGCACAATCCACAAAAGAAACAATTGGTAAATTGGACTTTATCAAATTTAAAACTATTGCCCTGGAAAAAGATTCTGTTAAGAGGATGAAAAGACAAGCTATAGAGTGGGAGAAAACATTTTCAAATCATCTACCTGACAAAGGACTAGTATCTAGAGTATATAAAAATCTCTTAAAACTCCACAGTAGAAAACAGACAATCCAGTCAGAAAATGGGCAAAACGTATAATGAGCAGCGAGGCTGAAGCCATGTGACTAGTTGTGCCCAAAGGGCTCTGAGCAGAAGTGGTACATCACCTCCAGCTGGAGTAGTTAAAAAGTGGTATGAGTTTCTCATGTTTTCCCTCTTCCCTTTCCTGGAAGCCATGTGTTGAGATGGTGGCTTCACAATGTGCAGTGGCCTGGGTCTCTGATTCACTGCATGGAGGAGAGATTCTCTGGATTGTTGCTCAACTTACATTGACCATTGCTTGAGCAAGAGACAAAACTTTGCTGTGTTAGGTAACTGCAATTTCTGGAATTATTTGTTACTATGACTGTAACCTGTTCTACCTAAAAAATGTAGTAGGTAAACTATAATGTAATAATTTGATACATATTTCACTATCATTGGACAATTATATGACTTCCAGCTTTCCACAGTTATTTATAATTAATGATGCTGCAATGACCATCTTTGTTTATGCATACAGTTATTGCAGGATTTTCTTTGGAGTAGTATAGGGATGAAGATTATTCCATAGGATATTTCTGAAAGTGGTATTACTGAGTGAAGAAAATAAAGGGTTTCTATTATTCTGTATATTAGTGTCTAGTATACAGAATTTGGCCATCATAATTTGTTGAATGAACACTTCCTAATACTTGCCACCACCAATCTTACTAACTTTTACTATTACCATGTTTTGGGCAAAGTTAATGGGCGTAACATGATTCTTTCCTGATATTTTAGTTTCCAAGGCTTTAGTTAGACGTGAGACTGAGCATATGCAAATATATTTGTTTACTAATTCTGATTCTTCTTTTGTGAGTTTCCCGAACAGAGATATTTGCAATTGAGAAACAAAGCAGTAGCTCTGTCTGGTGAAGCTGTTTCTCTTTGTTGGCTCCCCTAAAATAGCAATCAATCACATTGAAAGGTGAGAAGTATACCATCTCTTTCTCTAACTATAACTCCTTACATGGAACAGAGCCAACTCTTTCCGCTGAGATTAGCTTTAACTAACCCTTTCAGCTGAGATACTCAAATGTTCTTTCATTATGTTCACCCAAATGTTTAATTAACTATGGTGATGATTAATTAATAGACACCATTTCTGCCATCTGGAATAAGCTCCCTCTACCTCCTGGCCTTATCATTTCTCCAGTTCAGTTAAGATCTTAGTGAACACATTTGTCTTCTTTTTCATCTCATTTTTCTTCCTCTTTTCTTTTTAGTGTTTAATTGTTAGGAGAACCCCAGGTAGGAGAATTTCTGCCTAGGAGAAGACTGGGAGAACTCACTTAGATTTTCAGCATCAATGCGGCAAAGTTTTGTTACAGTCCTTTATTTGCTCTATTGCCTAAAAAGCCATAGTAAACTGTTCATTAGCAAGTATGAAAAAAAAACCCTGAATAACAACAGAGCTTTTCTTGCTCTGGCCACTGTCTGCTTTTCCAGTCCCCTTCTGAACACAGCACCATGCATTCTTGTCATACCAAATTGCTCACACTTTCTAGCGTGGCCCCCCATCCTACATCCCTACATGTCTTTGTATTATGCTCTTCTTCAGCCTGGAGTGCCCTTTCCCACCTTTTCCACCTAAGAATTCCACATATTGGTTAGGACTCACACTATTGTCAACATGTCTGTGAAGGCTCCCCTGACACCCTGGCCAAGAGCTCATCACTCCTCCCTCACATTTCTGCAGGATGTGTCAACACTGTCACACCTACCTCATTGCACAGCTCTCTTGTCCTCCAAATTGTGAGTCATCAAGAATGCATCTTCTCTATCTTTTTGCTCCTAACATCTATCACAGTGGAGAGTAAGAATGTAATAGGCTTCTGTTCAATGAATGACACTAAGTCCAACCATTTAGCAAAGCTTATCACTTTCAACTTCTGACTGGCCAGACATCACCCCTGAGCAGTCATCAGAAACAAAACTAGAGTGACTCTTTTTGAGTGAAAGCATCCAAAAGAGCATCATAAAGCCAAGGGGAAAATTATCAATGCTGTGATTCAGGGCTTAGCACCAGCATTCCAGACCCTGTGGGGTCCCCATTCTAGCCACTGCCCTCACCACGACCTAGGGTTCTGAAATGCTCTCGATATACACAGGGAAGGGGTCTCCCAAGTCTAGGTGCACATTTTAGAAATGCTCATTCCAAGCCCAGAAATAAAGGGATGCATATACGTCAACTAATACTTGACAAGGGAGCCAAGAATACTCAGTGGAGAAAAGTCAGTCTCTTCAATAAATGGTATTGGGGAAATTGTATATTCACATGCAAAAGAATGAAACTAGACCGCTATCTTATATCACTCACAAAAATTAACTCAATCTGGATTAAAGACTTAAATGTAAGACTGGAAACCATAAAACCCCCAGGAAAAAAGTAGGAACAAAGTTCTTTGACATGGGTCTTGGCAATGATTTTTTGGGTATGACATCTAAAGCACAAGTAACAAAATAAAAAATAAACAAGTGGGATGACATCAAACTAAAAAGCTTTTGCACAGCAAAGGAAACCATCAACAAAGTGAAAAGACAACCTACGGGATGGGAGAAAGTATTTGTAAACGTGTATCTGATAAGGGGTTAATATCCAAAGTATATAAAGCACTCATAAATTTCAATGGCAAAAAAACAAATAATCCAATTTTAAAATGGGCAAAGGACCTAAATAGACATTTTTCCAAAGGAGATATATGAATGGCCAACAGGTACATATGAAGATGCTTAACACCATTAATCATCAGGGAAATGCATCCCTGGCTTCAATTAACCACAAAGAGGTATTACCTCACGTCTTTTAGAATGGTTATCATCAAAAAGACAAGAGATAAGTATTGGTAAGCATGTGGAGAAAAGGGAACCCTTGTGCACTCTTGGTAGGATTGTAAGTTGGCACAGCCACTATGGAAAACAGTAGGGAGGTTCTTCAAAAAATTAAAAATAGAACTAGCATATGATCCAGCAATTCTACTTCTGGGACTACATCCAAAAGAAACAAAAACACTACGTTGAAGAGATGTTTGCACCCCCATGTTGACCACAGCGTTATTTACTTGGATGAAGGTGGTCAAAATGTACAAACTTCCAGTTATCAGATAAATAAGTACTAGGGATGTGACGTACAACGCAATGACTATAGTTACCACTGCTGTGTGGTGTATTTGAAAGTTGTTAGAGTAGATACCAAGAGTTCTCAGCAGAAGGAAAACATAGCTTTTTTCTTTTTCTTTTTTTCATATCTATGTGAGATGATGGATAACTAAAGTAATTGTGGTAATCATTTCACAATATATGTAAGTCGTTATGCTACACACCTTAAACTTATACAGAGCTGTATGTCACTTATATCTCAATAAAACTGGAAAAAAAAAAAAAAGAAGTGCTCATTCCAGGACTGAACTGATTCCTACCATAGATGATAATCCTCACAAAACTTGAATAGCTTTCTAAAAGCTGTGGATGACTCTTACATATGCATAATGTGGAATAGATAACTGTTCTTACCAGTTAAAATCGTATGTGTTATAGGATCTTAAAAATCTAGGTATTTCTTTTAGGTTACTTTGGTTGGTTTTGTCGTTCCAGCACTGTCACAGCCCACAGCATCTTGGCGTGACTTATGTTCAGGCAGGGCTTACTCTGAGCATACCTATGTTCTCTGTTTAGCCCTGCTTTTGAACAGCACAGGTACAAAATGCCACTCTGTTGAGCTCACTAACTGCTTAGACTCCTGGTAAGATGACACAAATGACTGAAGAGGGACCCGAGGAAAGGGAGTAGACACAAGGTTGAAATTTAACCCCTTTTCAGGGAGCAAAGCTATACTTAGAAACAAACATAAAGGTTATGTTAATACGGGCAAATTACCACTAGCAATCTAAGTCTCATCCAGAAGACCAGTGATTCAACATTCCTGTCCAGTGTCATCAAAAATCCCCTTTATACAAGTAGAAAGGGGAAAGTTTCAGAGGCTGGTGATGACACGGCCATTAAGTGGCCCCACCCCCCAAGAGGGGACTGCTGCGGGGGGGACAAAGGTGTCTCCTAGCCTAAGGGAGGAGCCCAGGTTTGTGGCTCAGTATCTTATTCCATGATCACCAGGTTTTAACAGCTTCAGTCATCAGGAGTGAAACTTCCCAGGAACCGAAATGGGGTGTGTTAAGTTTCCAGACAGTTCAGGTCAATATGATGGATCATTAACTAATGTTTTTGTTTAAAGATGAGTGGGAATGAGTAAGTAAGTAGTGTCCTTCATCCAGAAAGTTCCCAGAACACAGGGTGTAGAGGGGCCTCCAGAGCCGTCCTAGCCTGGGGCGCATGTAAGTCAGCTCTATTATGTAAGTCAGTTCCCTGGTGGACTTTGGATTCTGGAACATCTATGGCCTGAAATGTCCATAGCTGTCATGTTAGTGGGACAGCACATTTAAAGAAATATGGAACCTAAGATAAGGAAACTTTACAAAGTAACAAAAAATTTAAGAGTTCACTGGCAACAGAACGTTCAATTAGCAAAAACAGTTTTAAGTGACACTGCTCAAGAGAATAATGAGGTAACAGGATAGCACTGATGGAATGTGAAAGAATCTGAGGACTGGATGGACCTGAATGTTCAATGACCTAACTGTGCCACTGTTCAAAACTCGGACTTTTGAATACCAAATAAAAAATGCGTAGGGAAGACCCCCAGATTTTCTCTGTTCTAAGTAAATTAATCATCTATCAAGTTGTAATAGTGTGGTAGGGTTGTGGGTGATTTTTTTCTCTATTTTCCAAACTTCCTAAAATGTTGTTTTACTGTTTTGCTAATAATAGTAAATAGATAAATTAACCTAGTAATAGGCTAATATAAACACTTAAGGCTTTTATTTATACCATGACATATGCAAATAAACAGAAGAAAATATTTACCCTTAGGAAGCTGTTTACAGGAAAACATTCCCACAGCGAACAAGAGGGGTCCCCCCACCCCAGCCTCCACTGTCCGTAGCATTGAACATTCTGTTGCAACCCCAGCCTCAAGGCTCCAGTTGCCCTGGAGAGGAGGTCCCTTAGTCCCCCAACCTCTCACCTCACCCCATCTGACTGTGCCGCATTCTTCCCTCACGCTGCATCTCAGGCCCCATCTGGACCAGCTGTGACCCACACCTACCATAAACATCCCGTCTCACTCTGGAATTCTCAGGGACCTTCAGACATCACCCACCCGACTGCTTTGGCCTCCTTTCAGCTTCCCACCTGGGCTGAGTGGGAAAAGAACTCCTTAGGACAAGGGGGACTTCAAGAGTCTTGCTGCTCATCCCAGGTACATTACTTTCCCATCTAGTATATTGTCCAACACACCCAGAAGGAGCGAGTTGCAAGTGGTCAAGCTTTCACCCAGGGAGCTGCAAACAACTTCATTCATCTTCTAGGCACAGAGATAAGCAGCACTGTTAGCTTTGATTTACAGAGCTTCTAGAGAGAGGGGCGAAGTTTTTGGCCAAGAGTCTCTAAGCAAAGCAGGAAAAACAATAAGTAGTTTCTTCACTTTTCATGTGCTGCTGCCAGAGGCCAGCTCGCCTCTCTGTTTTAAGCAGGCACCAAAAGAATGGGCCGGCACAGCACGGTGAACATTAGCACGTGAGGAATCAGCAGTGCCTGGTCTTCAGAGTGCCCTCCCCATCAGCAAGCAACTGCTGCAGGCCTGGGGGCAGAGGGAGAAAGGATAAAGACATCCTTTCATTATAGGGGACAATGGGAAGACCAGGACTCCTCGGAGGGAATGCCTGTACCTCAGAAAATGATCCTCCAGAATTTCAGACTTTCTAAATTTGTCATCGACACCCCAGCCTGGACCCTAGGCTTCTATGCACAGCTACATTCTGATAGGCCTACCCACTTCCCTACATCCCTGCAACTTCCTCATCCCCATCGCATAGTGCACTGCTGTTCGTCTCTGTGCTGAGAGCCCAGGAACTCACTGGGCATCTCACCTGCTCTCCTGTGTCCACTGTTTCATAAACAGCTGCTCCTCTGGGTAGACACTGTTGGACGCTGCTGCCTTCTAAGCTCCCTCGTTGCTGTGATTCAGAAAGACTTCGTCCCCCAACTCTTTCTGAAGACTTTGGCATCTGACCCATAGTCATCTCGACCGCGTTCCCAGCCTCCTCATTCTTGCCGTTATCTTAAGTGACTGCCGTGTGTGTGAATTACCCACCCAGATTCTCGACCTTCTCATCCCCAAAATGATTTTCCTTACTTTCACTACAGACACCCAAGCAACATGGTTCTCCTGGCCACATGGAACAGCTCCACCTCCCAAGTTCAGATGTTCCTGAACATGCCGCCACATCCTCCTGCCTCTGACCCCTCTGCTTCTGCCCTCTGCCTTACCCATTCTGTCTACCTCTCCCTTCCTAACTAGCTTAGATTCCAAGGCCTGTCTTTTCATCCATTCCCTGAGAACATCTCCCCTACTTTGTCCCCTTGTTCGTCGGTAGCCTCACCCGTGGGTGAGCAAACACACTGGAGCACCGCCTCCCACAGGCATGGGCTAACCAACATTTGTTCCTGGTCCCTTAGCTGCCTCCATTCCTTCCTGCCTCAAAAAGAGTTCTGAGACCTGCATCCGCAGTAGCTACCCTTTGACCTCTGGAGAAAGGCTGAGAGGATGGCCCAGATGCCAGCCCTGACATCACTGAGCCTCTGAACCAAAGGCAGATCTTGCCTCAGTTGGATTTCTGGTCATTTACCCCACTTTCTTAGGTCAAATTTATTCCTAACAGATGCAAGGCCTCTGTAAATTCACTGTTGTTTGTCTCAGTTGAGTCCTCATTCAATGATACCTGTTTATTATGCCTCCAAAACAATTCTTAATTATCTCTCCACTGCACTTAGCCAGTCTGTGCCTCCTTTGGCTAGCACAGTGCCTGGTATATACAGGAAAACAGTGATAAACGCCTGGCTTGAAGGCAAAACCTAAGGTTTATTTGGGCTTTAAAATTACTCAGTCCAATCTGTGGACACAATGCCTTATACAGGGACATTCGGGATTACAGTGCAGGACCCGGAGGCTTAGCTTATTTGGCTACAGACATTGAAATGATGCTAAAAGTCAGTTATCAGAAGCAAAAGGAAACAGCGAGTAAGAGACAGGCAGTCAGCCAAGAAAATGTAAACTAAAAGAGGAAAAGGGTCTCTCAGAGTTCTGGGAATGGACAGCGTCATGAAAAAGCAGAGAGTCAAGACAGAGAGAGAGACAAGGCAGGCTGGGTAAATGATCTTTTTATTGTTTCAGGGAACACTTTTCATGCCTGAGGGTTCCAGTAAAATGCATAAACGAGACTAAAGGGATATTGATGTCTGACCGGCCATTTAGCATTTAAACAGCTTTTGCCTCACCTTCCAGGAAGCAGTGTCTCTCTGTCTCTATCAACAGTGCCGTTAGTTTGGGGCACTGATTTCATGACCGTGACCTCCTTAGAGCCTCTGTGCAGACACCAGCCTGCTGTGAGAGAGACTCAGACACATTCATTCTTCTTATTTTACAAGTACAGAAATGGAGTTATGGACGTTCAGGATCCTAGGAAATCTCTTGTGGCTGCCCCTAAGTCACATCTGTGGTTAAGACTCTTGGCTCATGAGGACAGGCAATGGAAGGAAAATAAGGATTGGCCTGAAGACCAGCATATGTTTATGTAACGAAGCCCATCAGACAGGTCCTTGCCTGGTCCCCTCCTCCTGCTCACCCAAGACCAGGAAAGACTAACCTTGGCAGTGAGTCTAGCTCACCTGACTTGGGGCGGCGTTTAGTCAGTGGAAGTGAGGATGGACCAGACAGGACTTCGGCATCCATGACGGGTATTGGGGTGAGGAATGGGAGGGAGAAAGTAGCGGGGGGGAAAAGGGTGTCAACATGGCACACTTTGCAGCTGGCTGGGGTAGGACCAACCTGAGGAACAAGGTGGCGAGGCGACCTCTGTAGTCCGGGTGTGGGGGAAGCACTGCTGCCTTCAGCACCTTTCCACCCCTCACTTTTCTCTCACACCCTGAGTCCCAGCAGCAATAGCTTTAGACCTCCAAGGAAGGTATGTTAATATTAAATATTGGAGGAAGCCCTGGCACAGATGACTCTGTCAGCTCACAAACAGGCACAGGCTTCGCAGGGGTAGCCTCTGAGAGCTGGATGAGGAGGAGCCAGGATAAAGCCACCTGCTTCCTGGTTATAAAGGACTTTTCCATTTTCCTGTGTCAAAACACACTGTTCGGCTTTTGGAAAGAACCCAAGTTCTGAAGATGTCTGTCTCTGAGGACAGCTTGTGAAAGATGCAGTGTGTTCAATCATCATCTCCAGACGCCAGCTCCAGCAGCTTCAATCAAACCAAAGGAGGGAGGGCCACTCACTGTCAGGGAGTCAGCCCCGCCCCGCCAGTGCCACATGGCCGGGTACACATCTCTTCACTCCCAGTGTAGTGCTGGGTGATACTGAGGCACTGACAGATTTGTGGAAAACAAGAAAGCAAACTGGAGGGTGGAGGAACTGCAGAGTAAAACTACCAATCATTCCTCATCTCCAGAAAGCAGCCACTTCATCTCCTTCATCCTTCCCTATGCAGCAGACATCAAGCTGCAATGTTAACCGCCTTGTGTTTACTCTGACTCAGCAACAGAAAACTGTGTTTGGTGGGAGCAGCCTCTGGTGTGGGGAGCAGGGAGCCAAGTCCCGCGCCCTTATCAGAGGGTGGCCTGGGTCCAAAAATCAGAGATCCAAGGATCTGCATAGAAGCAGACGTGCAACCAACACAGTTCAAAGTGTTCTTTGCTGTGTGGACACGAGGGGTAGGGGTGAGGGGGGGCTGCCTGGCCGCCATTGTGAAGATAACCTCCCGTGCCAAAGTCTCCCAGCGCTGATAGAGCAGAAGGCTTCAAAGCAGTTTCTTGACGGGGCTCTCTCGGCAAGAAGCAGAGCTACATTTCTCAATCTTCTTTAATTCCTCAGAACAGGCGAGGCCTGAGCCTTGGCTGGCTGGCTCCATGTCTCATGGGAGAAGGTTTACTCCATTTCAAAGCCAGAGTCACAAAACCATCTCCGGGGGATAAATGTTCGCTGCTGTCCTGGAGGACAACTGCACTAGCATCAGCCAGAGGCCCAGAGGCTGGCGGGCAGATGTGAGAGTGTATGATAGCTGTTTTCCCCTCCAAAAATTAAGATCATTCTTCATCAGCATATATGATATTTTCTACTATAAGTAAAAACAAAATGTCATATTTAGAGAATGATTCCCAAGTTGGGTATCAGGAACCCAATGTCCCTTGTCCAATCATCTCTGAAGTTTTCCTTTCTGGTGCTTGAGACAATGAGTTCATGAGACCCTGAATGTCCAAGGCCAGCAATCCAATGCATTACGCTGCGTTCCAGTTAAATGCTTTTCTCTGGATGTGACACAATCTCAAATGGAGCTATAGAAATGGGGTAGAGTGGAGAGGGGGCCCCCTTTAGCACAAAAGACCACGGAGAACTCTTCTCTCTAGAATATTCCATTTCCATGATGTTCAGATACTCTGAGTTTAAGCAGAAAATAAGAGTGGAGGTTTGGGTCAAACCAGACACCTTGATCTGCTGGAGAGTGGCCATGCCCCAAGGAGAGGACTTGTTGGTGATTTTGCTCTTTAGAATGGCCCCCAAGTATAGTGCTGAAGTTCTGTCTAGAGTGTGTAAGTGCAGGAAGGCTGTGATGATTTTACGGAGAAAATCTCTGTGTTAGATGAGCTTCCTTCAGGCCCGAGTTACAGTGCCGCTACTGTGCTGGTCAACGCTAGTGAATCCACAGTAGATATTACATAAGGCATCTTTAAACAGAAACAAACACAAAACAAGGTTATGTATTGGCTATATGACAAAAATGTTATGACTGGAGAACCTAACTCTATTTTCTCTTGGAGTGATGGCCCAATATTCACTAATTCAGTGTTCACGGCAACTTTGTAGAACATAACTACTGCCAATGACAAGAATCAGCTGTAACTGTGCCCCAGGTTTCCGGCTTGAACAACTGGGTGGATGGTGGTGTCATTTGCTGAATCAGGCCTCACTGGGTTATTAGGCAGGGAACATAGCAAAACTCTGGAATTTTCCTCTCCTCCTGGGTCTCCCCGGCCTTATTTTGGTGTCATGAGCTGTGGCTGGACAAGTCCCACCCTATTCTGAGATGTTATTTGGATCAAGTAAATCAAAAGACCACTCAAGGTAATTCATTCAGTCTGATAGATAATATCACTGCTCCTGCCTTCCATCTCTCCGAGCTCCCCAATTTAATCCTCCAAAACCAAAATGCTGTAAACTGTAGGGAGGTGCCCTCAACCAAGTGGGAGATTTGCAAATGGAATTTCATAATGAGCTCAGGGTTTACCGCCAGCAAATAGAACAATGTGATGACAGAAGGGGAAAGAGAAAGGTGGCTGAGCTTTAGAAGACTGCTGAGGAGTAGGAACAAGAAGGAATGATGCTCAGCTAGGATAGCATCTTATGGAAATTAACCCAGACTGATTGCCTAGAAGATAGACCAAGAAAAAGGATTCCAGAAGAAGTGCGCCTAAACTTGAAATATTAAGGAAAAATGGAAGGGAGAGGAAAAGTGAGAGGAAGAATAAAAAAGAACTTACAAAGAGAATTCCAACATGCCTGTGAAGGTGAGTGACATAGGTTGTCATGTACCTAAAACTCACCTGACCCATATGAAGTTCATCACCTTGAGAGTGCTCACACTGTGATAAAGCAGACCAGGGGCTGGAAAATTTATGGCCCGTGGGCCAAATCTGCCTGTTTTCTGTTTTTGTACAGTCCATCAGCTAAGAATGGTTTTTACATTTTTAATAGTTGGAAAAAAAGTCAAAAGAAGAATGGTATTTTGAGATGTGAAAATTATATGGAATCTCAATTTCAGTGTCCCTAAGTGAAGTTGCATTGGAGCACAGCCACGCTCCTCCATCTCCCCCTTGTCTATGGCTGCTTTCAAGCTACAACAGCAGAGCTGAGTAGTTAAGACAGAAACCATATGGCCTGCAAAGCCTAAAATATTTACTATCTGGCCCCTTACAGAAAAAGTTTGTCGACTCTAAACAGAGCTTGCCTTTTAAGCAGTGTACCTAGGGTATGTTTCAGATGCCTCTATACAGAAAAAGAGGGAAAAGCCAGGAGGGTCGAGTGGCAGAACCTGGGTGCCACATGCACAGTTTCAAAAGCAGTTGTCCTGTAATTCTTTAGGTAATGGCCACTATGTCAACAGTGACCTTGGAGAGTTAGTGTCCTGGCTTTTTTTATAGCCAAATGTTATTAAAACAAAACAAAACAAAACAAAACCAGTACAGCCTCATAATAAAATGCAATCTCAAGAAAATTCAGTGCAACATGGTAAAATGGACATCTATCTCTAAAAGTCCTGTCCCGATTTCTCTTTTAAAGAAAAGTCATTCTTTTTTTTCTTAAGATTTTATTTTTTTCCTTTTTCTCCCCAAAGCCCCCCAGTACATAGTTGTATGTTTATCGTTGTGGGTCCTTCTAGTTGTGGCATGTGGGACGCCACCTCAGCGTGGGTTGATGAGCAGTGCCATGTCCATGCCCAGGATTTGAACCAACGAAACACTGGGTCGCCTAACTTAACCACTCAGCCACAGGGCCAGCCCCAAAAAACAGTCATTCTTTAGTCAGCTCAGCCAGGAAAGCTGAAATTCCCTGCCTTCTGCCCCCTGATGTCAAAGCTTGAAGCTGTGCTTCTCCCCAGCCTTTCCTGGGAGTGCAGGCTGGCCCTGGGCTGGAGAGCCTGACTGGGTACAGGCACCTCACTAGTTAGCCTCCTCCAGTCAGAGGCCACGCCTCAGCCCTGGGGAGCAGACAGCCTCCCCTCCACCTGCCTTCCCATAATGTGCTCTCTGTTCTGATTTGACCTTCCTTCTCATTGCTATTGAGGTCAACCTCTCATCTTAATCCAAGCTAGTTCTCAGGGAAGTAAAAAGCCCATCAGGGTCCCTTACAAGCTCCCTCTCTGCGCTATTCTCAGTCTCTGCTCTCGGAGATGGCTGCACAATGCCTTTGATTTTCCACCTTGCTCCTCTTTCTCATGAGGTTCACTTTGTCTGATGTCTCTTACCTTTCCAGACCTTGTCTGCTCTCTCTCACAAGCTCCCCTGCAGCCACAGCCTCAGACACAGCCCTTCTAATTTGTGGATTTCTTTCTTCTTGTTGCTGTAGCTACAAAGGTTGTAGTTCTACAAAATAAGGCTCTCCCTGCCTGATTCCATGCTAGAACACTACAGGGCATGGCGACCCTGTGTACATATGCACCTATGTATATCTGTGTGCATACATATGCGCGTCTGTGTACAGACTCACGTAGGTACCTGCAAGTCTGCCTACCAATGTGGAGGTGGCACCGGCTAGCTTACCTGTCAGACCAGTGCGTTGGGCCAGGCAGTCTCAGTGGCCAGGCTCAGATCTTACTGCCCAAAATATAAGCTTATGATTGATTTTTCGAATGCGTATGTGTGTATATATTTGCATTTATAGGAAAAAGAGGCCTTAACATTTACCTTATAATTTTTACATTTCATAATAAAAATGATAGCATCTTAAAAATAATATTGCAGCCGAGCTCCCTTCCTGATTGATGACAGAACAGAGGGAGCTACAGAAAACAGAGGTCCAAGTCAAGCACTTTAGGTCCTAAGAAAAGAGCCACAGGGAGAAATTAGAGTTATTCCTTTCTAGAACTACTTTTTAAATGGATAATCAAATCCATTATTTTTTAATGGATTAATTTTTTAGGCAATTTTGATGGAACTATTTTTAATGGATAGCTGTTGTCAGCAGTGCAGGTGCTTCTTGGATCATCCAGGGAATATTTCCTATGCCTCAAATCTGTTTTGCCAACCAATGTGCACCCAGCCCCTACTACACTGCCTGACAAGTAGGAAAAGCTCAATAAAAATTCTTCAAACACATAATGCGTATTGTTAACCTCAGAATCAATCCAAACTGAGGGAGGTCTGACAGGAACCACTTTGCAGGAAGCTTTTTTCTGGTGAAGGGAAGTGAAGGAAAGAGGGTGTGGAGGATGGAGGGAAGAGGGATCTGTGTCCCCCAGCAACAGGGGGGAGCTGGGGTGAGGAGGAAGCCTGATGTCTTTCCAAGACGCTGGTCCTCCTGTCCTGTGCTCTAGTCTTAGATCTGAGCTCCACATGCAGAAGGGATGCAGGCACCAAGTTCCCCAGTGTGGCTTTGGTGCCAAGTGACATGAGGGAGGCTCCTGCGCCACACAGGGCCCAACCCTGTTGCCTTGAGGGCCTGAGGTAGGCAGCAGCTAGGAAAGTGGCAGCCTCGCCAAGCAGGCTGGTCAGTCAGCAACTGAGACAAGGGAGGCAGCTCCAAGAGGTGGCGTCATGGGGGAGGCAGGAGCACAAGACCTGTACCAGGCAGGACCAGATTGTTCTAGAACTTACATTTCTCATGTAACCCTCTCTGTACCCAGAAGCCAATGAGCCTGTAGAAACTCAGCTATCCTGATCCTATGGATAATGAGATGCAATTCTACATGATTTTAGGCACAAATGACATGCTTTATCAGGCCCCACGGTTACTACTCGGGCTCCTTGAAGGTGGAAGTCCAGGATTCTTACTTGTACATCATCCAGGGATCACTGGACCCTTAAGGGGTCTTGACACTGAGGAGTCTTGGCAGCTCAGCCCTGGCCTGTGGCACCGGCTGGGGTGGAACTGTCGGTGGCTGGGGCTGGTGAGTCCCCTTCGCTGGAACACAGAAAAAGCAGGCCTTACAGATTGCTTCCCCTCATTTCCACCTTGAAAGCAACTTTTTTTGGAATCCAGATCAACTGTTTCCAAGCAAATTTCTTAGATGGTCTTTTTTTTTTTTTCCTGAGGAAGATCCACCCTGAGCTAACATCTGTTGTCAATCTTCCTTTTTTTTTGCTTGAAGAAGATTACCCCTAAGCTAATATCTGTGCCATTCTTCCTGTACTTTGTATGTAGGTTGATGCCACAGCATGGCTGATAAGTAGTGTAGGTCTGCACCTGGAATCTGAACCCGCAAACCTGGGCTGCCAAAGCAGAGTACTCCAAACTTAACCAGTAGGCCATGGGGCCGGCCCCTTTGAGTCCTTTTTAAGGCTCAAAATTTCAAAGGACTCTTAGCTAATAAATATTCTCCATCTGCTTGACGATTTCTGGTTGCAGCAAGATAGAGACCAAATGCGTCAACATGGTGCTCGGCTTTTCAAAGTTGTTCAGGATTTAAAGAATCTGTTTCTTCAGCTCTATTTCCTTCCTGACGCCATATTGTGAGCTCCAGCCCACACTACCAGCCACATGCGGGTTCATCCCCACCCTCGACAACCAGCTCAATACCCAGTAGATGATTAAAAAGAAGCAAAAATCTCTTGTCACTTTCAACCCATGTGGTCAGGCTTCCATCCCCAGGACCAATAGACATCAAGAACCACCCAACACGACTCAGATCTTGCTCTCACCCCAGCCGCCACTGTTCACGCAATTCAGGCCTTGGTCACCTCTTACCTATACTTCTTCAGTACTCTCCAAAGTGATGGCTGTCCCTGACTCTGGTACAGATCTCTCCAATCCATTCTGTCCTCTGCTTCCAGGAAGGCATACCTGACTGCCAGCCCTACCATTTTATTTTCCTGACTGTAACAGGATAAGCAATGGCCCCTAAAGATATACAGGTTCTAATCCCTGCGACCTGTGAATGTGACCTCATGTGGAAAAAGTTAAAGATCCTGAGATAGGGAGATCAGTCTGGATCATCCAGATGGGCCCCAAGTGCAATCACAAATGTCCTTGTAAGAGGGAGATCACAGTGATGGAAGGGGTGGAGGCAAGGCAGCTACAGAGACGGAGAATGCTGTGATGTGGTCACAAGCCCAGGAACACCAGCGGCCACCAGAAGCTAGAAAAGGCAGGCAAGGATCCTGCCTGGAGCCGCTGGAGGGTGCATGGCCCTGCCCACACCTTGATTTTGAACATGTGGGTCCAGAACTGTGAGAGAATGGATTTGTCTTGTTTAAGCCACCCCATTTGTGATTTGTTATGGGCCACAGAAAACATACATTGACCAAAACCCTGCTCTCCAAACCATAAAGCCTTCAGTATCTGGGCCCTGAATATTCTTTAGACTCGTCCCTCATTTCGTGCTTCACTCGCAGCCATACTTATGCTGACAGAGTTTTGAGAGCTCCCCTGTTCCTCGTTTGCCCTGGAGAAGATGTGCACAGAGCTCCTGTGTCACCCTGAAAGTCATCTGCCTGAAGCCTTAACAGTCTGCTCCACCCATCCAGCATATTCAGTTCTGAGCTCCTGGAGCATCCCACTTGTCTATTTATAGTGTCTCTTCTACTAACCTGTAAGATCCTTAAGAGCATGGACTGAAGAACTTCTGTTCCTGGTATAGTGTTTATCACATAGTAGAAAGCTAGTAAATGTTTTAGTGTTTCCATGTTTAAATAAAATTACTTTTGGGCAACAATTTTGTACTGATGCTCATTGCCTCCATCTTCAAACTTGTCTCCCTTGGCTTCTGGTGTACCTTCTTCCTTAGTCCATTGCGACCTTAGTGATTGTCTTTCCTCATTTTCCTTTACTGGCTCTCATGCCCTATCCATCTCATGTTGGCATTGCTTAGAAGCCAATTTTCAGTCTTCTTTCTATTTCTCTCTCCCACTTACACTCTTTCTGAGTGATTTTGGCCATTCCCCTATGTCGTTGGCTTCCAAACGTAGTTCCCTCCCTCCTTTGAACTCTTTTCCACCTGCCCACTGGAAATCTCTGCACAGATGTCCCACAGACACTTCAAGCCTAACATGCCAACAACAATTTTCTTCTCACCTTCCACTGCCTATTAATCTGGGCAAGCAGGGCCCATAGGCTAGGATCCTGGGAGCCAAAGCAGGACACAGGGAAGAATAAGATGGGACCAGGCAGGAGCTGGAGGCCTCACAATCAAGGACATCCAATGTCAATGTCTATGGGGAAGTTCAAACTCTTCTTCAAAGGGCTCAGCAGAGATGCAGAAACAGGACGTGAGACCACAACCAAGACACAAAAACAGGTCAGCAGGATGGGGCTTCCAGGTAAGAGGCAGCATATAGAAATATTGTGCAGAAACAAAGATTCCACAGTCTTCTCATGGGGCACTTTAAGATATCACTTTGGGTAACACCCACTCCTCCTACATTTCCTTTTTCCTTTCATTCAGCTGTCCAAACTAGAAACCTCAGAGTCATTCTTGATCCTTACCTTGCCTTAGCCCACACCAGTGAGCAGGCTCTGTTGAAGGAACTCCTGACTATCTCCCCTGATACTTTCACCCCCTCCCTATTGTCTCTTCTTGTCTCAGCCTGGAGCACTTTGAAGAGGAAACTCCCTGTCTACAGCATCTTCCCACATCTACCACTCCCAACGTGCTGCCAAAATGCAGATATGCATTAAAACCCTTAGTGGTCCCCTGTAGCCTCTAGGATGAAATCTGAACTCCTAAGGAGGACACCCAAAGACCTTCACACATGCCAACCCTCACCTCTCCCCAGTCTGGTCTACTGACAATTCCCCTCTTACCTTAAACCCAGTCCTGCCCAGAAACTCACAGGTCCTTGTGGCACCATGCTATTTGACACCTCAGAGCATATACACTCCCTTGCCTTTTCTACCTGCAAATTCTGGCTCATCTTTTAGAAGTCTACTCCAATGCCACTTCTTTTCTCATGTCCCTCCTGAGTGCCTCCTGGTCTGTCCCCATTTTCTGGGCTCTTGTGATGCTCTGCGCTCACCTCCTTGATCTGTTATCACACTATTCTGGGAGACTTGTTTCCACATTCACACACCCTACAAAACAGTGAGCTTCTCGACTGCAATGATAGCTTCTTATAAACTTTCATATTTCTAGCACTTAGCTTGGAACCTGGAACACTGTGGATACTTAATGTTTGTTAAATGAGTGAATAGGATGTAAGCAAAGATGATAACTATGAACAGAGAGGAAGAAGAGAGCCCCCAGTGGCTCCATCCCCCCCATCTTAGTCCACTCAGACAGCTATAACAAAATGCCATAAACTGGGTAGCTTATAAACAACAGAAACGTATTTCTCACAATTCTGGAGGCTGCAAACTCCAAGATCATAGTGCTGGCAGATTCAGTGTCTGGTGAGAGCCCACTTCCTCATAGATAGCTTTCTTCTCATTATAACCTCACATGCTGAAAGGGGCAAGGGAGTTTTCTTGGGTTTCACTTTTAAGGGCACTAATCCTATTAGCAAGGGCTCCACTCTCATGACCTCATCACTTCCCAAAGGCCCCACCTCCAAATATCATCACTGTGAGGATTAGGATTTCAACATTTGAATTTGTGGGACAAAAACATTTAGTCTATTGCACTCCCCAAGAGCTCCCATTGACTAACCATGCCGTTTCAGATAGAGAAGTTTTCTTAGCTTGCCCTGGGAGGAGGACAAGAAGTCAGGGAGTGAATACTTCCTGTGCATCGTCCAGGACTGGACACCAGGGGTGAGGCCAGAGAAACTGACAAAGGGTTGATGGAAAATGTGAGTGTGGCTCTCAGAACATCAGAGCTGGAAACTTCTTAGCTTTCACTTAGTCTACACCCTTAATTTATAGCTGAGGGGACTAAGGTCCGGTGAGGTGATAGGACTTACCCAAGGAAGTGACAGATGTGTTTATCACAAGGCAAATGGGCAGATTATCAGAAAGCAGCAGCTGGAGAGAGAAATGAATGGAACCAAAAGGAAAACTAAGTAGATTTAATTCATAGCACTCCAGACATCTTTCCTCTCCTCAGTAGTTTGAGGAATAAACTCAGTAGTTGAGTTTATTCCTCAAGTACACATATATTTGTGTGTTCATGTTGCTTTACAAAGAGATTTTTTCATATTATGTTCAGTAAACAACTGTTTATCTGTCTTTCCAACCAGATTAGGAGCTCCAGAAGAAGGTAGCACACTTCTCCATTCTTTGAGTTCCCACCTCACCGCTCCATGCATCCGCAGGACCCACGTAGTCACACAAGGTCTCCATCTCAGGCTTGCTTTGACATCTAAGAACATGATGTCAACTTGCAGATAGTTGTCATTGCCAGTTTGGAGCAACACACCTAATCCTGTCAATTCACAGGAATTTTCCTCCTGTTCCTTTTCCAGTTCTGTTTCGCCTTACCCTAGCATCATCTTACTCCATTTACTAGTTTTCATTTTGAAGCATATTTTCTCCGGCCTCCACCCATGTTTTCTCTCAAGTTCCCCTATGTTGCCTTAGTACAGTTTCACTTTTCCAACAACAGATAGCATCTCCATTGCCTTAGACAAAGATTCATGGGGTCATGTATTTCCTTATCCCCGCGATGAGAGGTGGGGCCAGCGGAGGGTCTTTCCCAAAACAGACGGGGTCTGCAGCCAAAGGGCTGCACAGCGCAGAGCCGTGGGAGGCTGGTCATTTGCCTTTTGCTCTCCAGTCCATCCCTCACCTTTTTCCTGCTGGCTTTACCTCCCAGGGAGTTGAGCAGATGATGCAGAGTTTATTTTATGCCCACAAAGGACATTCATGACCTGGGTTCAAAGCCTTCTTGGAAGATGATGAGACTCATAGAGAGCTGTTTCGTGGTTCACCAATGGGGTAACAGATATGACAGAGGCTGGCTGTGCACCCTAAGGAACCACTCAGCTTTCTTGAGCCATGTGGCCCAGGTGCACAGCCTGGACTCAGACATCCTTACGCTCCCCAACCCTAGAACAGAGAGATGACAATGGTGACAACCTCCCTAAGTGGTGACTGTATTGGCAGACCACATCCTGGAACACAACTTCATGTGGATATTTCCAGAATCTTTGCCAGGCAGGTTAAGTTGCCTAGGGAGGACTATACCATCTGCTGTGGTCAATACTAATTGCCTGCTGTGGACACCCAGGTGGCTGGGGGCCACGCGAATCCCTTCATCAGACTTCTTCCTCATCCCTTTGGAGGCAAAAAGCCAGAGGGCTCTCCCTGGATTATGCTGATTTTCTATATCAGCAATCAAGATGAACAAGTATACACTCTATGAAAGTTATACCTGCTTATCAGGGGTGAAGGAGAGTCCTCTTGGGTTTCAATGAAGTAGGAGTCTGCCCCGCTTTCAGCATTCAGGGCAACCTTTGTCCCAGGAGGAGAAGAAACTCACTTCACTGAATTTTAAAAGAAGGCCAGAGAGAAGTTAGAAACTGGGGAAGGACAACCTGCTCCAGAGGCTGAAAGTGGCGATTCTGTCTTGCATTAGTGTAACAGTAAATGGCTCACACATATTTGATTTAACATGACCCTCCTGATGGCCTGCGAGTATTGTTGTCCTCTCCTGATCCATAAGAACAACAAAGCTCAGGCGAGTGCATCCACTTCAGCAACACCCCATACACATGGAGCGAGGGTCCACAAGCTCTCAGAGTTCTGGGAAGGCAAGGATGAATAGTACAAGGTCCCCTGCCCGCTGGTATTTGTAACCCAGTCTGGAAGACAGACGAGTAAATAGGTCTTAGGCAGCAAGCGCTGTGAGAGAGTCTCCACAGGAGCCAGCCTGCTGAACCTGGTAGAGACCCAAGGCATGGATGAGGGGAAACCTCTCTGCATAAGGCTACTCAAGAACTCAACCTAAATGACCAGTGAGATGAGCAGGCCAGGAGGGCCTGAGAACACGTGGTACAAGACACACCAAGCCCAGACCAGCAGGGTCAGCGAGGGCGCACTGCTGAGCCCTCTGGAAACTGGACCAGCACGGATGGAGCGTCAGCGCCAGGCAGGAGGGCCTTGGAGGCCACAGTGAAATGTTTGCCGAGGAACGATTTAAAGACTTTAAACAAGTGAGTAATTTGGCAGATTTTCTTTAAGATGCCGCCATGACTCAGATAACTGGGAAATGGATTTGAAGGGAGCAAAACAAGAGATAGTTAGGAGGCTATTACAACAGACAGGTGAGAGATGATGGAAGTCGGTCCAAGACAGGGCGCTGGTGGGAGAGAAACCTGACTGAAAAATATTTAAGAGGTAAAGAGTGACTATGAGGAGCAAAAAAGCAGTGGTCCAGGATGACCGGAGTTTATGATTTGGAGCTGCCTTTGATGGTGATGAGATATTGGGGAGTCGGGGGGCGGTGACTACAAATCCAAACCCCTGGCTCCCCACTGCAGGGTCTTTTGCATGTCCCTTGATGGGGAAGGGTACTAGGAGACCAGAGAAGGAGGGTGGTCTCTAACAGGAAACAAGATCACGCACCACCATAAAACACACCCTGAACGAAAGCAAGGCTACATAATTCTCTGAAAAAGTTGAGGGTGGCCGAGATCTGGGTTCCCAAAGAGTGGTGCACGTCTACCCCAGGCAGAGCGGAGGGGTATGCAGGCTCCTCGTGACCTGACAGAGAATTCAGCAGCCCTAGCCCATGCACACATGGGAGTGTGGTGTGTGACCTCCCGCCATCCCATCAGCCAGGGTGTTGGTCTGACAGAGAGTCTAGTAACCGTGAAAACTATTTCTTTCCCTAATGCTGACTACCTTTCTCTCATGGTTCCCCTCTGTCTCTCAACCCCAGGAGCAGGTGCCCATGTGCCGGGGAACCAGCAGAGCACACAGCTTAAGCACCCAAGTGCCTGGACCCTGGAGCTACTACTGCTTCCTTGCTGTGAGACCTCCCTCCCCACCCCCGACACATACCCCGACACATCCCCACGCCCACACCCTCTCCCACAAGCTCTCCTTCACCCCTCCCCCCACCCCTCCCCACAGCCACACCCCCACACCCACCCCCTCCCCTACTGTTTCCTGCTTTCTCCTGGGTATAAATACATGTGCAACACATAGAATGCTGCCTGGAGGGCTCATGGGAAGTGCTGCGTGTGTGTTGGCTTCTCATTCTCTCTCACTGACCTGGAGGTCAGGTTTCTGTTCTCCCCGCAACAACAATTTCAACTCTGTCCCTGCCTGCCTTCCCAACCAACAAATGAACCCTGATTAGGGTAGAAATCGGATAGCAGTTTTCAACTCCAGTTTGATTTCCTGGTACAGACATTTCCCCAGAACTGAAATGCTGGTGAGTGAAGTGGAACCAGCCTGCTCTGTATTCTGGCTCCATTATTACACACTCTTTCTGGGTAATGAAATTATTTCTTATCCTCATGGTTTATACCGACAGCAATAAAAATTATGTTCAACCTTGTTGCTAGAATTCTTTGTTTAGTCATAGGAATAAAATTAATTCCCGAGTAATTTGAATTAATTCATTATCTCAGTATTTTACATATTTTTTATGTTGGACAATATGAAATTACTGCTATTTGACCTTTTCTGACCTACAGGATGACAATGTCTTATAGTCACCTAATATTTTCAACCACTGATGGAATTTCTATTTATGCAGATGGGTTGGGTGAAAGAGTTGTTTGCTAAGATAACAGTAGAATTCCTCTTTGGGACGGAGCTATCTTTGTTTGGGGAAATAACCTTAATAGACATTCTGATTATGTAAAAGATTAGAGATGTGAAAAGACTAAAAGGAGCTATAATTTTTCTGCTTAATCAAATCATTAAGTTCGCAAGGTTTTTTTCATTTTGTTTCTTCTGTTGTCTCAGACAGAGGAATTTAACTTTTTTTGTGTGGGGAGAGTAAGACAGGGAGGTGTAGGCCTCAGGAGAGCAGGCCCTGGAGCTAAGGAAGAGACCAAAGAGTATGGACAACATGACCATGGCCAAGAAACTTCAAGTGCAGAAATGCCCCCGATCAGTTTGAAGCTGAATTGTTGCTCCAGCATCTCCACACAGAGCCAGCTTTACTTACTGGCCTTGTGTTAGTGGTGTTTGGGGAATGTCAGTGCCAGAGTGCTGTCTACACTGTTGCAGAGAGAAAAGGCCCCTCGGGGCCAAGAGAGGAGGAGGGCCTTCAGAAGAGCCCTGCACAAACCAGCTCTTGAACAGAGGTGATGGGGGCTCACCCAAATGCAGGCATTGCATGGGACGTCTCAGAAGCATTGCACGTCTGGGCCACTGTTGGCCAGCCTGCAGTTTTATGTGTGATTCTAGAATTCTGGAGGATTTGGGGACACCTGGAATCCTTCATTCTGAGAACCCGAATCATCTGCATGTGCCTTTGTTCTTTCAGGAAATTCTCGCCTAGGAAAAAAAAAGTTCCAAATAACTTTGTTTCAAGAACTTCTTGAAAAATCCATTCAAAGGAACAGTCAACTATTAGACTTTTCAATAGAGAGCATTAATGACTATTTATACCCCAAGACTCTTTGAACCCCTTGCCCCAAAACCCTCATGTTGCTGTGTTCACCAATCCTAAGCCCTAAAATCATGAACTTTCCTCAATTCTAACTAAACTCCCCATGCCCAATGCACTGAGCCTCTTAAATCCACCCCCCAAAGCCTCGTAAATACCCCAACTGAAGCTCCCCTCTCTGCGATGCTATTAAAAGTGTCAAGGTCGTGTTGTCCCTGACCACAGTAAGCAATGAACATGGCTTATCAGCAGGTTATATGGTGGTATTTTCAAGGAGCCAGAATTTGTTCAGAGGAGTGGGGCTGGGTACTGGGGGTACAAGTTCAGCCAGTCTTTGCCTTCATGAAGCTTCCATTATGATGGACATGAATGGAACAGGTCATCCCATTTAAGTCATTCAATAATTGATTGTAATTATGTAAATATCATTGTGGTAAGTGCTACAAAAAAAAAAGAAGTACAGAGCCCTAAACAGGTGCAGCCCTGACCATTCTGATGAGAAGCAGGGGCTTGTGGAGAAGTGAGAGGGGCTGAGTCTGCAAAGGAAGCTGGCAAGGCTGGAGCTCAGCCCTGTACATCGCTACATTGCTCATTTTCACAGTGTGGCAGGGCAGGGTCTCAGGTTTATTAAGAGGGGACTGCATTTATAAAGAGGGAGAAGCACTGTCCTAGCCTACAGTGAGGGGATCGCAGAATCTGGGCTGTGCACAGCAGTCCCTAGAGTGGGAGCAAGCATCCTTCACAGATGGGGAGAGAATGGCGGTTGCTGCTGGGGAGGGCCAGGCAACAACGTGGGGAGAGGACCAAAGGTGAGCCATTGAGAAGTGTGCCTAAGTCATAATCCAGAGACCTGGTCAGGGGAGAACGGATGGCTGAAGCAGGTGGTTCTCGAGGCCAAGTTAGAAGCCTCTCCAATCCTTCAAAGAAGAATTGATAGAGGCTTGGACTGACGCTGTGGTAGGAGGAATCTTGAAGAGAGGATAGACTTGGGAATGTAGAACAAATACCTCTCAGTGCCTTACAATAAGAGGTAGGAAGTTGAGGGGAGGGAAGGGAGTGGTTTTAAGTGGCCTTAAGTCATGTCTAGATTCTAGACTCTGAAAGATTATAAAGGTAGGGCCTGGTGCCCTGGAATATGAAAGAATATGGCCAGTGCCCACAATAAAGTGTAAGACTGGTCTCAGAAATGCAGGTGCAACCCAAGAATAGATCTGGGCCACCAGGTCTGGGCTGACTTGGATACAGCAAGAGTGGCTTGATTCTGAGTTGCTGCCAGACATTCAGAGAAGCCTCTTAATGCCTCTCTAATAAAAAACAAGCCTATGTCTGCAGGCAGTGGGAGGAGGGATTCAGGGAAGAGAATCAAATCAGAGACAAAAACTTGAGAAGGACAAGGTCATGTTTGGGGGATGAGGGAGAAAAGCCTGTGCTGAATGGAGGGCTCATTTGTGGAATAGAGATGAGGTGGGGAAGGTGTGCTGGGCCTGAAGGTAGAGAGCTAGCTGGGGATCAGAGGGAGCCCTGGAAGAGTCTGGATCAGGTACACGATGTATTAAAAGCAATGTGTTAGCAAGGGTCAGCTGGTATATGAAGGGTTAAGAGCCTAACAGGGCAGCTCTGGCCTTCCTCAGCTGAGATGACTCAGATCTGCAGAGGGTGGTGGCTGCAGGAGGTAGGGACAGGTGGAGGGGAACCTCGTCCAAGGCAGAATCCCTGGGGCCTCCTAATAGTTCAGAGGGTGGGAAGGAGAGGAGGGGTTACCAAGGCTGAGTTTGGAGCCTGAGTGACCAGGAAAATGGAGGAATTGGTGAAAGAACAGAAAGCCCAGGGAGAAGTAGGCTCAGGAGGTTACACCATCCTCAGCTTGGGATGCGTTGAGTGTGTGGCCGAGCGTGTGAAGTCCAAGTGGAGACGGATCATAGCGAGGCCCAGAGACTATTTCTCCACTGGATCAGAAACTGATGGAGATCCAAGACCTGATTGATTTGCTTTTGGGTCCCCTCAGTGCCCAGCACCTGATCTACATTTGATGGCCTCGACCAATGTCTAATCTCGTTGAATCCAATGTCCAGTGGCTGCTGGAGAGGAAGTCGTTGCTATGGCATCCACCACAACAAAAGCTTATGTACATATCCTCATATTCACGCTGGGAAGTAAGGACAGGTGTGATCTAACCCACTTGAAAGACAAGAAGTTTAGCAACTTCTCCAGCTAGAAAGTAGCAGTATCAGACTTTGAACCCACATGCTCTTATACTAGAGACTGGGCTCCTGACTGTGGCACTCCTTGGCTCTGAGTACGTATCAGTTAGTGTAGATTTGAGAATCACCAGCATAGTGCACGAGCAAGGAAGAGAGACAGGAAAACAGACGCCTGAGTTGAAAATGTAAGTCTTTCCTCTCCTCCATCCCCACCTTTCATCTATAGGACAGGACTGAGTGAGCTACCTCACCTCTTAGGAATTAAATCCTTAAGGGGCCCTGAAACTTGGAAGCCGTTCCTGAGTTCTTATTCTGAATGACTCACCTGGGCTCTAGGACAGTCAAAAGTCCAAGGGCTGAATGCTAATTCATTGAACTTTTGAGCTCTGAAATGAATGACAATATATCCATCATTCCTATGGAGGTGACCTTCCAAAATCTCTCTCTCTCTCTCTCTTTCTCCACACACATACACACACACACACACACACACACACACACATCCCTGAAGAGCTCTGGGAGTAATTAAAAATGAGATAAGGAGCCTCCTTGTCTCTGGGAGGAGCTGGCTTCTATTGCTGAACCATCAGCTTGGTTCAGGATTTCTAATCAGCCCCTTGTTTGTGTCTTCCCAGAGATGTTGGATCTTGAGGCAATTGTCAGATAAGCTATACCCACCTCTAAAACAGATGGCCCCTGCCACCATCAGTAACACATAACATTTAGATGTAGCCAAATTCCCCAAAAGTAAGCAACGTTGGGGTCATGTGGGGTGTGTCCTATCAGAACAAAAAATGACAATGAATTAATAAAACATACCTAAATCTCCCTTCCTTCCTATTTGTTCTGCTTAAACCACAACACAGAAGCAGGCTTAGAACTACACAGTGGTTCTCACAAGGGTTCTCACTCTATTTCATCCGCCTACTTAAGTACTTTCATAGCACAGGGCTGCAGCAATGAAGGGAGTGGCTCACATCTTCCCAGCCTGGCCCTGGCCCTGCCCCTGGCGGTGTGTCCCCTGTGAGCTGACATTCTTCAAGAGTAAAGCGGCTCATCTGATTGGGTCATTTTACGCAGAAGAGAAGAGAAGCTCTGAGACACAGCAGGCTTTCTATGGAGACAAAGAGCCTTTCTGTTCTTTGTGATTTGACACTAATTTGGTTATTATTTTTGCTTCATTCTACAGCTGGCCTCTGAGAGGAGCTGACTTTTGCCTGGGGCCATCTTGCCAATGTTAACAAGTCCTCTATCTATTTGCCCTGGAGAATCCTCCTCCTGTTTTGAAACATAGCATCGGATTCACAGCTTATATCCACCTGGCTGCTGCCTACAATGTTTCCCAATTAAGGAGACACATGGGGTGAGCCCCACTGAGGGCAGGGCCCTGCCCATGTGGTGGGGACATGGTACACAGGATCAGGGTCCAGCATCACCCAGGCACAGGCCTTACTGTCATCCCACGGCCCCTGCTTCCCATCCTGCCCCCTCTTCCAGGACATCCTGAGCTGTGGACATCAGATATTCACAGTTGGTCTCCTGTGTCACTTTTTAAGTATCTGCTCTGTCTTGGTCCTTCCACGTGCACTTGATGTGCCCATGCAGCCATTTAAACAGATTTGCCTTCTTTCTGGTCATTTTCTACTCTGCACCATTCACTTGCCTGGGCCCTGTCCCTTCAGCTCTACTTTCTGTGTTGCTCTTTAAAATGGGCCACCCACCCTGTACCTGAGCCCCTAGGGACTCAGCACTTCCTTGTCCACCAGCCACTCCTGAACTGGACTCCACCCTGGTCCTCCACTCATGGGAGAGGCTCCTTTGAAACATGTAATTTACTCTAGTAAACGACTTTTCCAGAGCTCACACAGAGTAGAATGTTCCATAGTGAGGACCACAGAACAAAGCCCCAGGTTTTCTATGAGTGCCTGTGGAAATGCAGATTCCTGGGCCACATTCCAGACCTCCTGAGTCAGGATCCTTGGAGGAAGAACAAGGAATCTGCATTTTTATGACCTCCCCAGGTGTGTCTTATCCTCACTGTTTTCAGAACATGCAGGGCAAACGTTCAGTGAGGACCAGGAAGTCTCAGGAAGCTTGCGATCTTAGGGAAGTGAAAGTAGACACAACCACAGTACAAAATGGTTCCCAACATTTCCCAACAGTTTGACAAGAGAATTTCTGGGACCCTTTTGTGCCCTAGGACTCCAATCTCCACAGTTTCTGGCTTCCAGACAGGAGCTAGCTGCCTGCATAGGTGGGTGATTTTCTGCTGCTGAGAAGAAATTATTTCCTCATACATCATTCATTCCTTCATCCCAACACTTATTAAGTGCCTACTGTGTACAAGTTCCTATCACAAGGAGGGCGTGTGCCCTAGAGTACAGAAGGGCCCATAATTTCTCTTGTCGAAACTTCTCAGTTTATAGAGAAAAAGCCCCAGAAGTTCAGAAAAGAAAATAACTTGCACCTAGTCACATAACCCCTATGAACAGACCAAGTCTTGGGTGCTCATGTAGGTTCTTTTCCATTTGGGTTTGGGTTTAGTGAAGATTTTCACACTTTTATTCTGATAATAAGCAAAAATGTTCTTTTGAATTTGTATTTCTGCTATTATATTTTTAATTTTCAAGAGCTCTTTCTTTGTTGTTCTCCAAGTTTTTTTTTAATAGCATACTGTTCCTGTTTCATGGATATGAAGTCCTCTCTCGTCTCCTGATGTTGTGCACTACAGTTTTTTTTTTTCCAGCATTATCTCTTGTTTCCTTCAAGATTTTTTTAAAAAATCTGTTTTGGTCCTTGCCTCTCATGTTAAAAACTTCCTCGAGGTGTTTGGTGTCATTAAAGAAAGGCATTAAAAAGCTGAATGGCGCTGGCATCTGGTGGACTCTGCTGCACAGAGTCGGGGCTGTCCTGCCCATTGTGTCCTTGGGAACCCCTCACATTTTCATACCTCTACATCTGTCTCTTGGGCTGCATCCATTCAGGATGTAGGATTTTACTTATTCTCCCTCTTTTTAGTAGGGCACCTCACCCTTATCTCTGTTCATATCACTCTCTGTCCAAAGCCTCTCCAGTTTGAGTTCTCTGCAGAATCAGTTCACCGTCTCCTGGCTGTGTGGGTTAATAGAGGAGGCAGGGTAGGCAAGATGCATCTAATTGCCCCTTGTGCACATTTTCCCTCAGTCCTCCTGTTTTGTACCTCACTAGTCAGTTGTGCCACCTTCTGAGCTTTGGGTGCCTCAACCCCTCTGGGGCTCGGCAGTGGCATGGGCTTACTTCTACTTCGCATTCCTCCTCTGCAGACATGCAGGTTTCTGCTTTCTCTGTCCTGTTGATCAGTTATCAATCATTGATCTGCTGTCATCCGCCAAAACTGTGCTGATGTCTCTTGTCTTCTGTGCTCACCACTACTGTCCTCCTTGTCCTTGTGAGTTTATACCATTCACTCATTCATTTATGTACTCTCATTTTGGTGGGTTTTGGAATGGAACATGGGTCCAGTCTTCTTTGTTTAACTGGAAGCCTTGTAGAAGTTTAAGAGTCAAAATGTATAATATTCAAGTTCAACCCCTTCAATTGATAGAACTGCAAATAAGCTTGAAAAATCTTCCCACCTTAGCTTGTCCTTATATTTCGAAGGTCACTGAGAATCTTCACTCCTCAGAGCAGATATATTTAGATATCCCTGTTTGTGGCTAGCCAGTTCTGAGTGAGTGGCAGGTAAATGGTGACAGGCCTAAAATGCATGTTCCTAGTGAGAAAGAGGAGTAGGGTGACCCCCAAGCAGACAGGCAGAAGAGACATTCAGTGGCAGGTAGTGATCAGAGATTTAATGGGATTCTCCCAAAGAGAAAAACATCCATCACACATCCCCAGGGTGGAAGCAATCTCCTGAAAATGGGCTGTCCTCTCAGTTCTTCTCCCTCACACGCTGTGAACACCTTCAGCTGTGACAACTTCCAAGTTCAGGATTAGAAAGAGAGACAAAGGTCGTTTATGATGTGGATTAAGGCTGCCCCAGCTAGAGAAGCCCAAGGTGACCTGGCCTACATGCCAAACTATATGACCCAGTGGACTTTTTTTATGGTATGAATTAGGACCGCCCCAGGGAGAGAAGCCCGGGGCATCCTCACCTGCATGCCGATCGATATGGCCAGATTCGTATCTAAAGTTATATGACCGCATAATAACCAGACCCCATCTGCACTGAAATCATTTAATGACTTTTTACATCATCTTTTTCTTTTTTTCCAGTAAAAATAAGTCACGTACCCATGCCTTATAAAATTAGCCCTAACCCTCAACTCAGGGCAGCAGCAGGAGCTCTGACTGCCCGTGGGTCTTGTCCCCACACACCAGCTCTGCCTGCCCATGGGTCCTGTCCCCATGCCAGCGGGGGCAGCAGCAGCGGCAGCAGCAGGAGCTCTGACTGCCCGTGGGTCCTGTCCCCACGCACCAGCTCTGACTGCCCATGGGTCCCGTCCCCATGCGGCAGCCGCAGGAGCTCTGACTGCCCGTGAGTCCTGTCCCCACGCACCAGCTCTGACTGCCCATGGGTCCTGTCCCCATGCTATTCCACACTATTCTCTAAATAGAAGAGCACTACTGCCAGATCTTGAGAGTCTAAGAAATCTTTCTTTCGACTCCTCGGCTCACCGACCCCGCATCAATATACACCTGCAGAGCAGATTAACAACAGGTCCAACTGGCTTTGAAGCTTTCATGTCTAAGTTTTCTTCTTATTAATCAAAGTGTGTGACGGTGCGTGACTTTAGCTTTTTCTCCTTTACATCATACTCAGTATCAAGAGGGCTTTGCGGCTTCCTGCATCTCCCTTGTTTCTGCTGGCACATTCCAATTGGTGAAACTCCCCAGCAGGTAGGGCCCAGGGCAGGGAATGTGCTGCACCCGCCTCAGAAGACAGGTGGGCCAGGCCCTTCTCAGCTCAGGGGCAAAGAGCAGTTCTCCAAGACACACAGCACCTCTGCAGGTGGGAGCCTAACACTCATGTGCCTCCTTAACACATTGTTGTCAGGAAGTTAAATGAAATAATTTATGTGAATATGCTCTCTCTCTTTTTGATGGGAGGTTATTTCCTCTTTTAAACTTTTTGAAGTGCTACCTATTTACAAAAATGTATACAACTTGCAATAATCTAATTCAAAGTGAATATGCTCATGTGACCACCACTCAGAATCAGAAACAAAGCACTTCTGGCACCCAAGTGCCCCTTCATGCCCTCTCCCCATCACGAGCCCCAACTATAACCACTCTCTAGTATTCTAACAGCACAGATTAGTTTTGCGTATTTTTAATATAAGTAATTATTATGTAAATATATCATCCAATATATAATCTTCTGGGTCTGGATTCTTTTGTTCAACATTATATTTGTGAGATCCATCTATTCTCTTGTGTATAGCTATCATCCTGAATGTTTTTAAACTGTAAAGCAATAGATAAAATTAGGTTTTAGCTGTTTAGCTGTATAATTCAAATGCCATTTAGAACAATCATTTCTTCTGCTTGTCTTAAAAGCTACCAGTAGGAGCAAAGAATTATTTGTATTTTAAACATATCATATAATGGATCTAAAATTCTTTCTTTTATGAAAAAGAAATGGCAAGGGAACCATGATTTGTCTATTTCATCATAGCCTGTCAAATTCTCCAGGTCCTAATGGATTTTGTCTGAAAGTCTTCTTGCCTGCTTCATTCCCCCTAGTCTCAGACAGGCCTCCTTTTCCTGAAGCAGATGCTCCCCACGAGGAAGCACATTCTCCTTACCCGGAGTACAACGACAGTATCCAATCTTAGACGCTCTTTTTAATCTATATTTATGTACTTATGCAAATTAGTGGGGCCATGCTGTTCATCTCCAAGGGAAATATAAAAGATTAAACTGAATAAGAATAGTGTAACTACCTACTCACACCAGAGCCTACCATCTGGTATGATTATGAGATCACTAAAATTAATGGCACTTTTATTTAGCTAATGAAATAGTCTGTGGCCAGATCAAATACCAAAGACATTCATTAACTCCTAATTGAGGAAAGAGGGAAACTTAATTGAATTTTACATGCTAATGTTTTCTGAAACAAAGCAAAATCAAACTAAGGCAAAAAGAAATGAGACATTTGTAAACTTCTCAGCAAGCTGCCAATATTTCCTTTCTCTCTACCCTTGCATTCTGTGTGGTGCCTGACCATTGCATACAATCATATTCTCCATTAGCAAATACCCCCAAAGACACTGTAAAAAATCACCGTAAAGGAGTAAAGTGCCTAGAACAGTGATATGGTTTTTACCCGAGCAATAGTTGATGAAAATAGCAGATAGTTTTGGGAAAGAAAGCTGGCAGTTGGCTGAGCACAATTCCCAGATGCTGTGTCGACGCCCGTGGGAGGAGGACACAGGGCAATCACGGCTCCTCCCTCAGCACTTGTTACATTATTACCCAATTTCTACTCACCTTTTACAACATTTTCTGTAGAAGTCCATGCACCCTTATGACCAAGAGACCAACTCAATGAGTATCTTTTATGAGAAGGAAAACCCAATCAGTGGCAGCATTTGAGGAAATGGGAACCTAATGACACTGATTAGAGAAGTGACACTAGAGAGGACACGACTCCCTCCCGGGGGCACAGCAGGAGCTCACAGCGGCTGGCTGGGCTGCAAACTGTGATTTAGCCCAGCAGATGCAGCAAGGCCGTCTGTAAACATGAAATTGCATCATCTTGGCCCTTAGCCCAGCTGCTAATTCATGGAAGGCAGAAGTGACCCTGTGAGCCATAAAAAGGTGCAGGTTACTTTGAGAGGAGTAGAAGTGGAAATAAGGACTGTGAAGTGCTTCAGAAAAAAATCAGATGAGAAAGAAAGAAAATAGCTATCTTAGAGCAGTTTATTATAAACAAAACATCTAAACGTATGCCTCTGGGAAAGTGCTTTCTCACCTCAAGAACAGATAGTATACAATTGATACGCACATTTCGGAGTTAAAACTGGCAACTTCCATCTCACTTACACCTTTGAACTTGTTTTTATTGTTTTCTATTTCAGAATGTTTGTGGTAATTTGAACAACCACAGGTAATATCCCTCAGATTTCGATTTCTAACCAGACAGTTTCCATGACCCGTCCTGAGCACTGGCGTCAGGTTCACCTTCCTAGAACAAGGCAACCTCCACTCAGCACTCCCTCAGTGATTCTCTCACTCAGGGAAGTGCAGCTCCTCTGCTGAGCACACTCCACCTCCACTTCCCCCTGCACCTTACTCCCCACTACTTCCCAAAAAGCCTTCCGGTCCAGCCAAGCCAGGTCCCTCACAGCATCCCCTTCACAGCATGCTCCGTCCTGGGTTTATTCAGGTCTGCTCTCCTCCCCTCCTCGATTCTGTTGAACTCTGATGCCCTTTCACATTGCTACCCAGACATTACTATATCTGTCCAGTACCCTCTTGGAGACAGCCAGACTCGGCAGAAGCATTCTACGCGAAGGGACTTTGTGTTCTGGGGACGAGACTGGACCAAGGGAGACGTTCATCCAGGGTGGGCAGAGAAAAAACCCAAATCCTAGCCAAAGAGGAGCCCAAAGTCAGAGAGGCCTGGAAAGTGGCACTAAGCTTCAGATTCAAAGGGCAGAAGGAGGTAAATACCCTGGACATACTGTGGGACTACACTGCCCCCGCCCCGCCCATGTGGGTTAGGTGTAGCCACAAGGCTGGCATCAGCCAGTGAAGTGAGAGTGGAAGTGAGGATTCTGAGCAGGGTTATTTCTATTTGCTGTTTGCTTTCTTTTACAGAACATTAGCATATACCATTGGACTCGATTTCCTTTCTCCCAATAATTGCAATTGATACAACTATTTGGTATTTGGTCACTCCTGGCCACAAGCTATTTACAAGCAAAATGTGGACTTCATTCATTTTAGTAATCTCATGATGATACTGAGTAACAATATCTGAGAGGCAGAATCTGGTGCGAGCAGGTGGCTCTGAGTTCTGGGGTCAACTTTGCAGTTGGAAATGGCATGTGCCTCTTTTTGTTCAGTTTAAATAAACTTTTTACTTTAGAATATTTTTCAATTTATGGCAAAGTTGCAAAGATAGTACATGGAGTTTCTGTGCATTCCTCCCTCTGTTCCTCCTCTTATTAACATCTTACATTAATATGACACATTTGTCATCGCTAAGGAGTGAACCCTGGTCCATTACTACTCTCTAAATGCCACGTTATTTGGATTTCACTAGTCTTCTCCTAGGGTCCATTTACTGTTGCCAGGCCCCATCCATAATACCACATCACATTTGGTCGGCATGTCTCTTTAGCCTCTGCCGGGTGGTGACAATTTCTCAGACTTTCCTTCTGTTTGATGACCGTGACAGTTTTAAGGAGTCCTGGTCAGAGATTTTGTAGAATGTGCCTCAATTTGAGTTTGTCTGATGTTTTTCTCATGATTAGACTGGAGTTACAGGTTTTAGGGAAGAAGACCACAGAGGCGAAGTGCCCTTCTCATCCCATCGCATCAAGGCTACAGGCTACCATGGTGACTTATCACTGATGATGTTCATCATCTGGCCGATGGCGTTTGCCAGACATCTCCACCGTGAAGTCACTCTTCTCCCCTTTCCACACTTTTGGAAAGGAGCCACTGAGCACAGTGCACATCCTGGGCTGGGGAGTTAAGCTCCACCCCCTTGAGGGAGGAGTATTTATATACATTATTTGGAATTCTCCACACAGGAGGTTGGTCTCTTGTCTCTTGTGCCACCAGAATGGAAGTTTTAGATGTCAGAGTAGCCTTTGCTATGTTCTCTCTTCCTACTGTAGTGATGACTTCTAACAGTGGCTCCATCAGCCTGGACCCAGAAAGAGGACAATGATGACATGCAGCAGTGTTCCCAGCTGACCTGCAACAACATGTAATAGGAACAAGAAATGAACCTCTACTGCTGTAAGCCATCAAGGTTTGGGGAGGTATATGTCATGGCACCATCACCAAGCCTATCCTTTCTCAGGGAAGGGGAAAGTGAGGTTGTGTTTAACGGGGAGGAGTCAGGAAGGTTGGAGCCATGCAGAGGCAGCACACTCTTATGTGGTTTAAGACTGAGGCTGTGGACAGGGCCAGGACATTGGAGGTCTGCTCTGACATGATGTGCTCTATGCAGCTTGAGGGCCACATGGCACTGAAAACCCCTGCCTGAGGGTGCAACTTTCCCTTCCAGATCTCTCCCTAGCACTGCAACATACACTGGTTTTTTCATCCTTCAAATCCTGAATCAAATCATTATCTCCTCCTGGCCCATAACCAACTTCTCCTCTCAACTTTGTATTTCTGCACATGGTGTAGTCATTTTCCCTTTAATGTTTCCTCGTTGATGACTTAGTGTGGCTGAATGCAGCTTCTCCCATGCTCAATCATTTCTATAGATTTTACTCCACAGGGTTACAGTGATCCTCAGCTTTTCATTCCCACAGTCCCTTCTCTAGCTCAGACCCGCACTGCTTTCTGTCTGGACCACTGTGATGTATCCTAATTAACCTCCCGATCTCTCTTCACTCTTCCCTTCTTCCCCTCTAAGTATCTGTCTCTAAATCAAAGACCAGATCAATTATTTCTATTGTGTGAACTACCTTCTTGGTCTGCCTTTCACAGTTTTGCACAATCTGGTCTCAGTCTGCCATCCAGCCTCATCTCTTGTTAGTTCTCCACATCTCGCCTCCACTGCAGACATGCCTGATGGATCCATTCTCCAAGTACTTATATTTCTTTATAAAGTATCACTCTGCCTGTTACACCTTATCCTCTTTTCTCCTCCTAGTGGCAAACTCTCATGCCCTTCAAGTTTTGTCTCAAAAGTCATCTCTTCTTTGAAATATTTGCTGACTCTTTTTCTATTTCATTTCTTCTTCCTTTCTCAATTTAGAAAAATCATATTCATCATTCAATGTTTGATTCAAGAATCATCTCTTTTATAACATTTCTCTTTCTTTTCTCCCCTCTTCTTCCTTCCTCCTGCTCTTCCTCCCTCCCTTGTCTCTTTCTATTTTTCTATAGAAAAATAAGTTAAGCCCTGTGCTTTTGGCAGCAATAAGACAACAAAGAAGACACAGTTCTTGTCCTAGTCTATCAGAAGGGGCAGACACATAATCAAATAAGAGGAAACTCCCTTCAGAAGGAACTATCAGCCTCCTTGGGCACTCCGTCAAGGCTCTGTATCCCATGCTCTATCTTCAGAACTCCTCACATTGTCCTAGAATGGCTCATCTAGCTTCCTGTCTCAGGAAGAAATTGTGAACTTCTAAAGAACACAGCCACCTTAGTCATCTCTGAATTTATAATGCCTAGAATCATGCCTGGTACATAATGATTAATCAACAAATACTTGTTGAGTTAAATCCAAATAAATTTATACTATACGTTCTCTCTTGGGGGTTTCTTGCTGCTTGGTGAATTTTTTTAGCAGACTTGAATAAGGAACAAGTTTCCTGTTATAGTCACCTCGTAGGTGAGCATTAGATTTTGTTTTGTGTTTATACCAATAAAAATATGAATCCATATCTAAAAAGAGGCAAGGTTTATATAATGTTGGAGAAAATGACTTCTTCTGAGTTTTCTTCTATTTGGAAACCTCACAGGTCTTTCCCTTTGCAATGAGTTGTGTGTTTAAAGTTTATAACTGCAATGATGAGTTAATATTAGTTACATTTTATGTGACCCAGAAATAAAAATAAGCCTCATACTCTGCGAAAATGGCAAGCAATTTAATCAGAATCTTACAAAAACTTGATCTATTTTAAGGAAATAAAAAGTGCAAAAGACAAGTGTTTGACTTAATTATTACATAAAGTTTAAACAACTAACTTGAAGCATTAACTTCCCAGTCTAGTTTCAGGTCATTGGTGGCTGTTCGTAACTGGCTCTTGGGCCAGCTCCAGGGTATGCTACAATTGCCTGTTTAGAAACTGATGTGAATTTTCCCTCAGCTTCACTTCCATCTTCTAAGAGTATGTGGAAGAGCAGTGCGTGACCATTTTGTGGCTGTGTGTGTCATGTTGTGGCCTGGGCAGTGGAGTGGCAGCGGCCTTCAGTAGGAGCTGCAGGAAACCAGTCAACCCCCTCAGGGTGAGGAGCAGAAATTAGGGAGCTGGGAAGGCCAGCCCCCTGAAGCTCCTCATTGGTCTCAGCCTTTTCAGAAAGGTCCTGCTCCTCTTTGTCAAGCTCTTCTAGGCCTCTGGAGAAGTGGAGACCAGGAATAACTTCCCATGGGTGTGTAGGTGGCAACAGCCAAGACAAGCTGCAGAGAGACCTGGGCAGGTTGTGTTGTTGGGGGTGGAGCAGAGCCCACTGCTGGAGGAGCAATGGCTGGGCCTCCTGGACCCAGCACTGTAGTGTGAAAAGACGATGTTAAAGTAAAATAATAATAATAATGTTAGCAGGCACTTATACAGCACTTAGTATGAGCCAGGCAGCGTTCTGACAGCATTACATATATTAACACATTGTGAGCTATTTTTTCTCTAATATCATAACCCCCAAAATGCAAGGGACTACTTACTCCTTGGTATTTCTGGCAAGAATCCATTTTCCATTAAGGCTCTTTAAAATCTGCTCTTAGCATACAAGGGGAAAAAAAGAGCAATCCCTACCTTGAGAGAGCCTATCAGAGACTGCCTAGTAAACTTTTTAAAAAATCTGTTTATGCCATGTAATTAAACTCTTGAAATTTTGCTTTAAGGGCCAAAATAGGTTATATGACCAAAAGCCAAACTCAAGTAATTTTTATGAACAAACAATACATAGCTAAACTGTAAATTCTTTTTGGATCTCACAGTGTTATAAAGTTTTCCTTCACACAAAAGTAAATTTTCCTCCCTGGAACGTCCTTCTTTGTTCTTTATGATCTCTCCTGGGGCAGCTCAAAGTATGTTCAAATAAACAGCGCTCATTTGTTCCCAGTCATTTCCCTTCTTCCTTGGTAAACCTAATCAACTAATTGAGGCCTTCTTTAGATGAGATGTATGTATGTATATAAAATAGATAGTTATAGAAATAGTGCACTGTGTCGTTTAAAATGGACATTCTGTGTGTGACAGTACAAGCACATGAGACTGACATTGATAATACATACATTGATAAGACATACACATACACGGGAAGTTCTTTGACAATGGGCCCTGTCAGTGCAATGCAAACACACTCTACCAACAGTGAGAGCCTCTTTCCTCCTTGGGGAACAGTCAGCATGCATGCCTAAGATGGCATGCATTTACTGGCATGGTTTTACTTTCTCCCAAGTGTATTCCATCGCTTCATTATGTCTGTCTTTGGTTCACATTTTTGTCCATCGGATTTTACAGACAATCTGAAAAGCAGAAATCATATGAGAGATTATGAAGCTTGTACCCATCAGTGTCCCAGCAGGAAAGAGATGATATGCTCAAAGGGGTAACTGAAGAGACTTAAGTGACAGGCTATCTAGAAGAGTCAGAGGAGGATTAAGGAAACCAATGAGCCATGGTAAAGCCCCAGGGATCAGCAACAAACAGAAGGTTACCACCCCTGGGCCTGGAGGGACAGGTGGGGAACACTGATCAGAACTCAGAGGGATGGTGGGGAAGATGGCTGTGACAAGACCTGGGGCTCCAGGGCAGGAGCCAAGTACTGCAGAGGCCCGGTCTGTTAGGGAGAGAGCCAGGCAAGAAATCTCCAATTCTCCCCTGCTCCCGTCTCTCTCAGTGCCCCCCATCAACCAAGCCCAACAGGAAGCAGAGGTCCAGGTGATGGGGAGGGAAGAGGTCAGCCTTCCTGCCACAAAGTCAATGTGAGCAGGGTAGCAAGAAGATCTAGAAGGGCAAACAGAAAGCTCAGCCCAGCACGAAATGCAGTGAGAGAAGCCAGGGTCCCGGAGGGCGGGGCCTGTGCACTGCATGTTTCATGACTGTGTCTAGTGCGGAGCTGACACACCCTGTGCGCCCCACAAGAGGTTGACTGAATCTGTGAACAGATTAGAAGTAAGGAGCTCCGGAAATCTAAAGTATTATAACTGACAGGAGAATACTCATCACCTTTGATTTTTTTAAACAAGGAACACATCACATATTAATACTATTTAAAACTCCCTCTTCCTAAAACAATGTCTTTCTTTCACTAATCAGCTAATATTAAAGAGGAGTCTGATGTTTGATTTTCCTCTCCACTAACCCATCCATAACCAATGCACAGCGGAATTGTCTTCAGAAGGGAGTTTCTGATGCCTTTACGCATCTATTTTTATAAATAAATGAACGAGCAAAGCCCTGCTAAACAGAGTACCAAGGCCAATAAGGCTTGGCCTCAGGAGGCAGATGCCTTGAGCTCAAGACTCCAATTCCATGACGTGTGTTCCGTGGGGTAGGTCACCCACAGTCTCCACACCGCAATCTCCTCAGCTGGAAAATGGGGATAACAATCGTACGTACCTCTTAGGTACCCCTTTGTGGTGACTACCTACCTTCATCAAACACTGATGTAGCACTTGGTATGTTTCAATCAGTCAATAACTTCTATTGATTCAAACATGCAAAAGCTCTTGCTTTGACCTGGAATCTCTGATTGATCCCACTGCCTGGTCACTGGAACCTACCTTTCTGTCTGGCCCCTTTGGAGGGACACATTGGCTCTGTTCTTCAGTTTTGGAAATGGTGATTAGAGTCAGGCTACTGGATAAAACACAGGATTTTAAAATACAAATAAGTACAGAAAATACGCAGATAAAATATCAAGTCAAAAAAATTGAATTTCAGACAGAAAACAAATAATTTTTTAATATTAGTATGCCCCAAATATTGCATGGCAACCCTTGTTGGGAGGCCACCTCTCAAATCACTGTCAAGTCCAGATTGGCCCATCCCATGCCATGGTCTCCCCCTCACCCAGTGCAATCCCGGGGCTAGAGCCCAGGTTCAACACCCCTGCTCCCCTAGAGGGGATGTTGGGCAGATACCCACACTGGCAGTAAAGCTATATTTTGCCCTCACTTGAATCCTTGGCATAGATATTCTGGAGTCTATTCTCAATATTAGGCATGTAGGATGAGCTGTATGAAATAAAGTAAAGGGATTCAAATTTTAATGGTCACCTTTTGCTCTCTAAGGATCTATCAGAATTCCACCTTGGATGTTATGAAAAAGAAGTTTCCTCTCACATCGCTTGTCAATGGACTTTCAATAAACTTATATGGACTTTATTTGCTTTGTGAATGGATGAAAGAAAGACTAGATTTTCTAGCTTCTGTTTTGATAATGACAGTTGGGAATCTGAAAGGCCTTTTCTAGGTTAGTGGGTCAGAATTCTGAAGATGCTGCCTGGAATCTTATCAGATTCAAAATGGACTATACATTTATTCTCACTTTCCCCAAGTCCAAGGACAATCCTCGGAGGCAGAATGCGGTTTGTTCACCAGGAAGGAAATGGAGGCAGGTGCTGGCAAGTGGTCTGATTCCATAAGGGAACTCACGGTTTTCATCTTCATTATCCATGGAAATTTGCCCCACTGACTGGATAAAGGCAATGGAGCTTATTAGCAAATTTAAATTAAATAAGGCATCCAGGGAAGAATTTTCTGCCACCCAATATTTTTCAAAGTTTGGGCTCTAATTCTTGTCAACTTATTTATCACTGTTAACTCTACAGATATAATTAATTTTGCCAGTTTTATTTCAAAATGTAGTACATCTTTTTTTTTTAAGGGTAACCTTTACTCTGCTCCCCTTCCTCTCCCAATTATAACTGTTTCTCTCTGCTTACTTCCTGAATGCTGACATATCATAAGTCAGGTTTTCAGACCAATATGCCGGAGGCAGGTGGCCATGAGGATACTGGTCTTTCTACAGCTAGGCATTCTTATGTCCTCTGTCACGTGTTTATGTAATTAATCCAACAGCCCATCTCCACTCTCCCCCTCCCGCTGCACCCTGTGACCAGGGCAAAACCCCTACATTTGCTGGATAAGCTGAATGCATGTCTCTATTTTTGTAAGAATAGAAGACAAGTTTCTGCCCCACATTGATGATCATTTTATTTTGTGCATTCAAATCCCCTGGCTCTGCCATCTTCTAGCCATTGAACTTGGACAAGTTGTTTAACCTCTCTGAGCCTAAGTTTTCTCGCCTGTCAAACGTAGAAAATAAAAGTTAAGTCATGGTTATTTTGAAGCTTAAATATAATTATTTAAAACATTGCCAAGCACGTACTGGAGGCCAATACATGGTCGTTGTTATCACAAGCGAGCTATGAGCACATGGACCTCTCAGATCTGAGATTCACTTGGTTGGTGTGGCAGCCATGGACCTCCATCCCCATCACCCCCAGGAAAGAGAGCTGGGAGGAGTGCAGGGGGCAGACAGCCTCCAGTTACCCGGCGGTCATCTGAGCTGAGGTTATACTCTTCCCCGGCAGCCTCCAGCTGACCTAGCAGGGCAAGGTACTCGGGCCTGGTTACTCCTGCCCAAAGTGGGGCTCCTATGAAGGACTCTGGGGCTCTGGAGCCTCCTCTTATTGACTGAGACTGTCCCATCTTCATCAGTGTCTGCCAGTGGCCCTAGCCAGCCTGCTTTCTCCCCTTTATCTTCCACAGACATCACTCCCCCAAACCTCTCCCACTCCTAATCCCATCTCATGGCCTACTTCCCAGAGGACCTGGATGACGCAGAGAGAGGGAGAAGAAAAGACATTGGACAACCATGGGGAGGAAAGGAAGCTCCCTGTTCCTGGGCCTACCCTCAAGTTCCTTCCATTTAAGATCTGGCCTACTGAAGAGCAGTGAGCGTCCCTACTGAAGCAGTAGTCTTCACCGGGCGACTGCATCCAATGTCTGGCCAGAACCCTGAAAGTGAGTGAACTAAATCCACGACCCTGCCCCGAGCCAGCTCTGGGCCTCTGAATTCCCAGTGTCTGGTGGGTTTTCAGAAGCCTGATAACCACATCAAATATTAGCAAGCATGAGAGACTTTCTTATCTAGAACTCCTTCCTAGCTGTTTACTTTGTTTTATTCTTAAAGCTGTCCTCTGAGGGAGGACTTTTTCTAACTGAGGACAGTAAAGCACAGAGCAGTTGAGTAACTTGTCTGGAGTTGCACAGCGATGAAGCAGCGGAGCCACGGCTTCAGAACAGCTTCGTCAGACCTCCATCATCCATCACACTGCTGCTCCGCAGGGGGCTCCACTGCTAAAGGCACCTTATCCCTTAACTAAACCTCTGATGCACAAAACAGTAGGAACAAGGCTTTCTCCTTCACAGTTAAAGCCGAACCGATTTGGAATGAGCAATTTCAGCACAAACCTGTGTCATTTTGTCTTAAAGTTGTCATGCATGCACTGTGCATGCATCATATAGGCACATCACCTTTTGATCTTGTAAACATATGAAGTCACAGACCTCTTGGCTGTCATATCTCTCCTGAAAGTATCTGCAGAGACAAGTTTGGCCAGAATCAGCTCACGATTTGACAGACCAGTGGAGATGCTCTTTGCTGCTGCTCAGGAAACAATGGGGCAGAAAGGACAAGATTCTCCCCTCCTGCTAGCTGCTCCCTCAGCTGCCAACCACCAGCCAGTACAAAACAGTCTGCTTCCAACAGTCCAGTTCTGCATGACAGGAGCACTAACTGCTGCTCCCACCTGGACAGCGAGGCAACGCGGCAGCTGTATAATTTTTTGGGGGTCTTGGAAACTTGTGCTTCCTGAATATTTTGCCAGTTCAATGTGGAACTGAAGCTGTGTTTTGTTCCTAGCATGGCCACATCCTAACAGGTCACAAAACCTTTGGGGTGGGGGAGGGGAGTGTAACACAACAGCTGTTCCCAGATATGTGCTCCCTCCTCCTTAGAGGCCACTTTCTCTCCTACACAGAGTTTCCGTGATGAGAGCTCAGCCTTGAAACGGAGCCTGATGGAAGCCACCCACCTAAAGTTCCACATGGGCTTTCTAATGTCTGCACAGAAGCCAGCCTTGACTTGATTTTTCTTAAAAAGCTGCCTGAGAATGGAAATAAGGGAATGGAATTTTCTCAAATGTCTAATGTTTGTCAACTGTTTTTACAGTACCATTGACACCTATCACAGACAGACGGGGCAGCAGGAGCTCAGGCCCATGTGGAGAGGCTCTCCTATTAGGTGCAGTTGAGGTGAGAAGTCCTGGGGCCCATGGCAGATGTCTGACACACGGCAGGATGTTCACATACAGAGGAAGCTGAGGAGTGGGGGTCTATGGCCCTCATTCGGATTAAACTAGTGTGAAAAATTAAAGAACATTCACAAGACACAAAATCTAAACTGACGTTTCAGCAGAGGCAAGAAGTCCAGGTCAGAGACCCTGGGGAAGTCCCTAAACTTTCCCTAGATGTAGAAAGGGAGTTTAAGATGATCTTGTCAAGTCATAAAGGGCAGGCTGACCCAGCTTTCTCCAGGTGATGCATGCAGAGAGTATGGTGATTAGTCGGCGGGACTGGGACAGAAAGCAAGGAGGAAGCATAAGTGCATAAAAGAAAGTCCTGGAATGAAAATATCAAAATATCGGGTGATGGGACTATGATTGTTTTTCTCCTTTCTAATTTTCTAGTTTTTCCAATATTCTTATAATGATAATATATTTTATCATTTAAAAAGTATTAAAATAAACAGTTGTTAAGGGTAGTTTCTGAAGGTAATTTCTTCCTAAACACGCAGTCCTCATGACTCATTTTTTATTCACCACCCTGCAGCAGCCACACGCACAGCAATAACTTTTGCAATATTTGTTATGCATTAAATCGTAAAACTCTTTGAGGCCCGGCAGACCTGCACTCAACACGGTGCTTTGAGGATAAAGGTCCCCATTTAATAAGTACTTGAGGACTGCCACATCTTTGTCAGTGGACTATATATTATGATATTGTTTAAATTGTGGCATATTTGTGGTTGAAGGCTATGGTTAATTGTTAAAAAGTTAATTGCTATTGAGTCATAAGAGATAACTCTGTCTCCCCAAGAGAGACTAATTAACTTGGGAAGTCTCTGTAAGAGGAGATCAGATCAGAGAGGGAGCATATTTATCTCTACATGACTTTCCACAGCCAGCACAGTACGTTCCTGATGTGCAAGGAGTCTGTACGTTCAGTCTCACATTGGCAAGTACACATTGGTGCATAATAAATTCTTTTCTTCTTACAGATAACAACCAAGAAACTGTCGAGGCGTAAACTCACTTTAATCAACTTCATTATTTTCTCTGTTTTGCACTATTGGAATCTTCTTCCTTTTCCTTTTTCTTCTTTTCCTTTGAACTTTAACAGGTTTTGCTTAGTGAAGAGTTCATTCACTGAGCTGCTCATGCATCAGAAAGTGAGAGATTTTCTGTCTTCCTGGAAAACCCTTTATTTACCCAGGACTCGTCCTGCCACGTTCTTAGGACGCCCAGCTGCCTCTTCTTTCTGTGTGCCTGTGCTGGAGCTGCTGAGGCCTCTATCCACAATCACATGGACCACTTGAGACCAATGGTCTCACGACATAATTTTCTGTACTTGGAGTTTGGTGAGATCTACTGATTTCTTAACTTGATATTGATTTTGCTTAACATGAAAACTCCTAAGCCTTTGGAGATCAAGGCTGAAAAGAAGTGTGATTATCTTAAAATTAGAGAAAAAAGGAGCAGGGGAGATTTCTTAGCTTTAGCTCCTGGTGAGGTTGAAGAAATTAAACTCATGCACAGGCAGCACGAGGACCCTGGAAGCCACTCCCCTCAGCCCAGGGCCTCGTAGCCCCCGCTGGTGGCATTGCCGCAGCAGCAGGCTATCCTAGAACTGCCGCTCTCCACTGAGTTCCCAACGTGGGCGTATCGCAAACTGCATGCAAGAGAAAAGCAAACTAAGGTCTCAAAAGTGGAAACAGGACCTGGCAGAGGAACAATGAGAGACAAAGTTAGATGGTCTCAGAGTATCCTGGGGCATAGCTACCTATGAAAATGCCTTTAGGGAGGCAGAGAAGCAGAATAGGAAACAGAACCAGCCAGTACAGAAGCAGCACTTCTCTCTTTGTTTTTCTTTCTTTCTTCTTCTCCCCAAAGCCCCCCAGTACATGGTTGTATATTCTAGCTGTAGGTACTTCAGGCTCTGCTATGTGGGATGCCGCCTCAGTATGGCTTGATGAGCAGTGCTGGGTGTGCGCCCAGGATCCGAGCTGGTGAAACCCTGGACCACTGAAGCAGAGCTCACAAACTTAACCACTCGGCCACGGGGCCAGCCCCTCCACTTTTTCCATTTTGAAATAGAAACACTTGACTTTCAGTAGCACCAGATCAGTTTTGGGGATGAAGGTAAGGTGATTTTGATTAGGGCTTTGGTGACATGGGAGACTAAGTTTGGGTGAGTAGTCAGCAACATGAGAGCCAGTCTTATTGAAGGTTGGCACAAGGGCAATAACTACTCATATAATGGCCCACCCCCTTTCTCGTCCCTTAGATTCTGCAATAAAGTGACAAAGGAGGTAAATTGTGTAGATCAAATAAACTTGTTGAAAATCCACTCGTCAGTGACTGTGTCTGGTTTAGACCATTAATGAGCAATAATTGCCTGTGTACAGCCCTCCTAGCTTTGTGGTCTGGCCTGAGATTTCATTCTAGAATGAAAATTAGGAAGCCAGGGGGATTGGGGAGAGAAAGGGGACATGGTGGAAGAGGATCCAAGTGGAGGGAGAAGTTTGGGGGATCTAAGTGATTTTGTGCGTGTGGGATTTTTCTGTATTTTTACCAATAAAACCTTTGATAAATAAATGAGTCAAGCTGAGCTGTTTCTGTTTTCCTTGCTATGGCTGATGACTTTTTAGATATCAGAGTTCTAAGTCCCTATCAAGGATCTCTTGAGACACTTCAGCAAATTCGAAATGGAAGTCGGGCCCAGCCAGCTGGGTCTGGTGTCATCTAAATTTGCGACAAGTTGAAGCACAAATAGTAGTCAAGCTTCTTGATTTCCTTGATAAAATGTCCGTTTTGATATTTGTTCCTGAAGCACACGACTTTCTCTTTCACCAACCACGTACAACAGTGGTTCTTATCTCAAAGTTAAACCTGAACCACCTATTATCTAGCATCTCTCAAAGAGTGATTGATGCAAGTGCTACTTCTGAAAGCTTGTGTACTAAAGGATGCACTAGAATGTCTAAGTTCTATTTGTGCTTTAAGTTAAATACTCCAAAGCAGTATGCCTGGGTTATAACAGCACATGCCCTGTGGAAACGCTTTCCATAGCCACCACACTGTATGCGGAATTAACGTTAATACCTCTAGATGTTTGATTGAGAGGAAACGCTAGCAATAGCCTTATGGAAAATGTTTCTCCATCTTCTGCAAAACCAGACGCAGATGTAAAATATTCACGTTGACATTTTTAATACATTTTCTCCCCAACTGAGGCCAAATCCTAATCAGAAGCCATTCTACTAATGTAATATGAGACAGCACTGTCTTGGAGAGGGAAATTCAGGTGGTCGGTATGATCGCTGCATTCTCTCCCTTTGGGGATCTCCCTGAGATGCCAAATCATAATGAACCTGTTTGCGGGGTCCTGAAGAATAAGGAGAGATAGGAGATGTGGATGTTTAATGATATCAAGATAAGACAAGACTTCATCTATCTCACGATAGAGATGGTTTTGCCAGTGGGACCAGAAATATTCAATGTCATTGACTACTACCTCAGTAGCTCTCATCCCAGGAGGGATGACCTGCCTTATCTGTCTCTGTCAGCCAGCTAAGCCAAGGGGGCCTGCCAACATTTTCCCAGGGACTCTCTGCCCCTATGTCTGGCCAAGACTGCTGTTGACAGCTGCCTGGTACCCTTTCAATGTGGGCATGAATTCAGGCAGATGATCGCCAAGCCCCATTGGCCTTGGAGCCAGTCTGTCTCAGGATGGCTTTGCCAGTTTCACTTTGTGTTCATCTAATAATTTACCTTGAGTGTGAAGGGGACACCCTGAATCCCCTGATTTTCATGTTCTTGGAGACCATCTTCACCTTGGCTCTCAACTATCAGTAACAGGAGATCGTAGCATCCCTTCACATACACATAATCATGCACACACACACACACACACACACTCACACACACACACACACACACACACACGACTGTCTATTGGTTTTCGGTTTTGTTTTGCTCTTGCTAACTATGGCAGAAAGAAAGCAGTTGTTCTCCATGTTCAAATTAATGGAGAGAAGAGACCAAAGGGGAAGGAAGGTCCAGCGGTGTCCTGGATCCCCTCTCTGAGGAGTGAACGTGGGCAGCGTGGACCTCTCTGAAGTGAGGGGGCAGGGAAGGCTGAAGCAAGCTCCAAGTGAACGCTATTTAAAGACAGGGAAAAATGCTATGTACACTCTGCAGAGAGGATGGAAGAAGCACCTAAATTGGTTGGGGGCATCAGAAACCCTTCTCAGAGAAGGTGACATTAATCCTGAGACCTGAAGGACTGGCTTATTAGGCACACACGTGGGAGGAAGGGCTTTCACACTCTGGGAATATAGTGAACCAAAATCCAGGGACCCGAGAGTGCAGGGTACTTTTGGGAGAGCCAGCCAGAACAGGGTAGGACATTTAAAGCAGACGGGAGGTAAGATCCAGAGCAAGAAAATCCTTGCAGGCCTCGCCAAAAGGAATTTGGATTTTCTTTCAGGCCTGTGGTTCCTCAACAGAGGGCCAGCCACCTCTGGGGGTGATGGAGTTAATGACAAGAGACGGGAGAACCTACAGAAGCACCGAGCTTGCAGAATAATGCCACACACGTATGTGCTCCTATTTTTCAATTATATGTAGATGCTTTTGTGATTAGCTTAATATCAACTGAAAGCATTACTGAGCAGAAAATAAAATGAAAATCACTTTTGAATTCACAAAGGCTTTTATTATTGTTATCTCAATCAATGTGAAAGTGCAATTACATGTGGTTTTTTATTTTTATGTACTTGGATAAAAATAGTAAAAGTACAAATTACTATTGTGTAAAGTCTGCAAAATTTGGAGGCATTTTAAATGTCTGGGAATCAATGCTAGTGGCAATGGAGCATCACTGAACATTTCTTAGAAGTGAAGTGATGTGAAAAACTTTGAGTGTTAAAAAAAAAAATCCCACTGGCCATAGTGCAGATGCTGGTATGGAGAGAGGCCAGACAGAAGCCCTTCCCTGCATTCCTTCTGTCCTGTCCACACTGGCCTCCAGGACATGCCACACAGTCCTCTGCCTCAGGGCATTTGCACCTGCTATCCCTTTTGGAAAACTTTTCTCCCAAATACTTATTCATGTAAACATCTCCGTGAAGCACTCCCTGACGTCCTCCAAAGTGACTGGGCCCTCTATCGATGTATCCTGGGAAGGCTTGTCCTGGAGATGGAGGGCAGGACTGGGGCCAGACGAGGAGAAACTTCTGGGTCCCTCTGGGCTAGGAGCAGGCGCCCTGTGGTGGCCAGTGAGGCAGTCTAGGACCCTACATGCAGATGAGCAGTAGTTTTAGTTACTCTCTGCACAGTATTCCAGTCCACTGAGGTTGAAGGTTCAGTGGATACAAAAAGATCATAGCCTTGCCCTGGAGGCAGCGTGTGGAATGAAGTGGACAGGCCCATCCTTCACTAGATGACCAGGACCACTGTCCACCCCCTTCAGGCTGGAGGGGGGAAGTAGGATGACATCTGGCCCCTCAGAATGGTCCTGTCCCAGGGCCGCATCCCTGGAGCCCTTAAAGTAAGGGCTGCATCTGGGTAGTAAGGTGAGAAGGCTGACGGCAAGAACCTGAGAAACACATCCAACATGTGGGCATCTCCAGCGCCCTCCGAGATGGGGACCCCAGAGCTCTGCTGGTCTTCATTGTAAAGTTGGTGGGGCTCATGTGCCTTTAACTTCTGATCCCTTCGCTGGCCACTACAGATCTAGGACCTTGACCCGTACGTGCACACGCGTTCTCATTCGGAACTCAAATAGCCTGGTGGGAAAGGCAGCACCAAGCTAGGCTCAGACCTAGCGACCTCTCCATCTCATCACACACTAAGTGCTTCTCTGAGTCTGGACTTTCAGGTCCAAGAACAGTGCTCCCTCCAACACACAGGGACATAGCACACGACCCGTTACAGATGCAGAGTCAGAGAGCGCTCATGTCAGACTGTAACCCCAGAACTCTCAAAACTCCACATCGATTAAGCACTTACTGTTGGTTGGGGGGTGCATTCCCAAAACATCTCTAGGGGCACGCCACGATGCTTCCCAACCAGCCTTCTTCTGGATGTGGCTGAACTTTTATTCACTTCCAACAAAATTCTTTGGTAGAAAAGGCAAGTGCAGTTATATCCATAGGTCAGAATTTATTTCATACCACATCATTTATAGCATTTGAAAGGACAACGTTCAGCTCAACATCATTTATACTTGAAACAGAAAAGCACAACTTGGTAAGGCATCAGATTACAAGAGTCTGGGGAGAAGACCTTACCCTCCCTCCTGGCTTCTGTGATACCTCGGTGGTTTCTCTTAAGTCTGTCAAGCACAGAGAGCAACATTACAAAAGGTTCATTTCCACAGACTTGGTAAAAAGAGACAACAAAACAGGTTTGGAGTATGTTGAATTTTTAAATTTTGTCTGGTCTACACTGGAGGAGTTAAACTAAAGTGGCATTTTCTGAAGCACAGCTCTTATAAAGTCTTCTCTGCAACACCAAGCTACAAGTTGAACAATGTTTGAGCTTTGAAGTGAATCAACTTTGTATTTAACTCAAGCATATACTTTTCAAAACTTTTCCTCTCAAGTCTCTATTTTCACAAAGAAATAAAAATGGAGAAAAACCTCAAGGAGAATCGTACCTTTACTATTCTATGAAATGCAGCAACATATTAAAAATGGTTGCAATTTAGTATCAACCCTCTAGATGTTCAGTGCTAATGGCACAGGTTGTATCAAGCTGCGCAAAAATAAACCACTTGAGTAAAGCTCTCAGAACTGGGCCACACAGGCATTCTTCACTAAGCGCTTTCCACCAGTGGCCCTAAAGGCAGAGGGTGCCAAAGGTCCCTCCCAGGGGGACCAGGAGTGGCCTCCATATGCTGTCACATGCATAAAACTCCTTTCAAGTTTTGTGTTCTGTCTTAAAAAGTAATTTGCACTGTACTCCATGGCATTTGCTTAAATATAAAAATACTGTTTAAACTTACCAGTCAAATAACTCACCTCCCACCCCCACCTCTGCACACCCGGGCAGGCAGCGCCCAGTCTGGGAAGCTGGCTTCCCACAGAGAGGTGAGCCAGGCACCCAAGCTCCGAATGCATTTCATTGGGTCTCTTGAGGCATTTCCACAAATGAAGTAATTTTATTTACTCAACTTGCAACTAGCCACTTCAGAAAACTATGACTGATATCAATTTCAATGTACTGAAAAATAATAGTAAACAGTCTATGTATTTTAGATTTTAAACAAAGAAATTAATTTCATTTACTAACAGAAATAAAAGAAGCCCCTGACCTAAAGTATAATCTGATCTTTTACTTTTTCTATAGAAAAACACAAGACCCACAGAAAGAGAAAACTCTTCTATGCAATGGCTCTACAGAGAGTTCCCTGGTAATTGAATAGATTTTGGTAAATCTGCTCTACCCACTGCAAACTCCACACCACAATTCAATGCATTAGGCTCCTTTTTGGCATCTCAGAAGCATACCCATCAGAGTGCAAAACCTCTCTCCTAACATGACATTTTTTTCTCAAGAAGGTTAAGCCCTAAAAAACTGCCACCCTAAAGAACATTAATGTTTCACAAAAAGTGGTTTTCTGACTGTCCCACAGTATGGATGCAGCTAAGTGTGGGGGCTGTGGTCCTGGCACATGCCCTGCTCCTGGCCGGCCACAGCAGACCCCCCACGACCCCTCTGACACGCAGCACCGGCCTCTGCTGCCAGGTCCCTGAAAGGCGTCTATGGATCTATTAATTGGTTGTTTTCACAGGTTTCAAGTGACATTCATTTTAAAAGAGGTTTTAAGAGGTGTTCATGTTTTGTTTTAAGATGGTGTCAAAAATGTGTTAAGATACACTTAAAATCATATCTAGGGTATAATCAAAAAGAGATCTGTTTAAAGAAGTGTTAACAAAAAGAGGAAGCCAAGCTTCCCTCACATGTTTTTGTGACCATGCTTTTTCCCACTAACTGCTTAGAAGTCTGAATCAGCAGCAAACGCGGCCATATGTATACGTACGTGTACGTGGACATGTGTACGGAGAAGTACGTTGTGCCTGACTTATGAAAAAAGCACACTTTCTGTCCCACAAACATTTGCTGCAGGCCTTTCAAGGGTGCTCCCTTCCCTGCAGGGAGTGACAGGACAATTTAAGGTTGGCCGCTTACAAACCACCGGACAGGTGCTCCCCAGCGCCGGGACACTGGGACTAAGGCCGTCCAGAGCACGTGCATCGCAGCAAGTACCACCTGCTGATCTCAACAGGAATCACTCCCTAAAGCAAACCTAAGAGCTACCGACCAACACTTGCTTTACCCCTCGTGGCATTTTGGCTATTTATACAGTGTCAACACAACTGGTCTGAGAACAAAAAATTCCAATAAATAATTTTTCCTTTTTGGCCTACTCAGTGCCAAAGAGTTAGTGGGATGATTTTTGTTGGTTGTTTTTAAATCTTAAGCACCTGGGTATTAGTTTATGACAAAAGTGACTGGTTTAAGGTTTTGTAGGCAGAAGTCTCTCATTTTCTCTCAGATTTTTGCTCCTTAAAAAAAGAAAAAAGAAGTATGGCATTTCAAAGCTAAGAGTTGTTCTGAGCACAGCTGGCCCGTATACACAACACACTGTGCACTAGGCAGCCCTTAGCCAAGGGATGGCTAACCACGCCATTTCCTCTTTGTTCTTCTGTACATTGTAACGTAGTGAAACTTCCTTCTTGACACCCAGATTTGAGGTGTCTTTTCCATATTAGATATAAATTAATCCAGAGATATAGAGCTATAAATTTCCAGAGTTACAAAAAACGTTAACTTACTTCAAAAATATCTTGCGTAAGTACCTCCTCCCTAAGCGCAAACACACAGGACAACCAGAGGCAAGAAGGAGCGCACGGGGTGAGGACCCTCCTGCAGCGCAGACACACGCTCTGCAGACGGGCTCCGCACGGTGCAAGAAGTCACGTCAGCTAATGTAGCCTCTAATGTTGATTCCGTCGGGACACAGCTGCTCTGGGTTTCTTGCCGGCGTCATACGAAGCAGCAGTACGTCTTCCACCAGGACTTGGAGAGGTTTTTCATTTTGTCTGGAGTCCTGCTTTTGGACTTCTTTGGCTGCTGCTGGGAGTCTGAGTATTGAATGCCAGCGACAATGGCCGCGTCAAAGACCTCTTTGAGGTTTTTCTGAGTCAGTGCCGAGCACTCAACATAGGAGGCGGCTTTGATTTCCTCGGCACACAGCTTAGCCGCCTCTTCAGGCACGGGCTTCTCTTTGCATTTGTCCAACTCAATGAGGACTTTGACATCTTCTCTCAGATCTGACTGAGTTCCAACCAGGATGATAGGGGCTTTGGGACAGTGGCATCGAATCTCCGGCACCCATTTCTCACTGACGTTCTGGAAGGAGGAAGGGCTCACAACACTGAAGCACAGAAGGAAGATGTCCGTGTTGGTGTAGCAGAGAGGCCGGAGCTTGTCAAACTCATCCTGCAACCAATCAAAGAAGCCAAGAGGTATTTTTTAAATCAATTTTCATCTCATCAGCAAAAAGACTATCTTAATATTTTTCTGGACCGGATCTGGCAGTGAGAGAAAGCCCACTGGGTATGGAAGGAAGAGCCTGCGCTGCTTACTTAAATGGGGCCATGCTCCCAGTGCCACAAAATCCGCCAAAGGTGTTCAACATCTTCATCAATACTCATGACCTACTTGCGACTTACCATAGAAAAAGTACTTAGATTTGATGGATTTTAGAAATAAAATTTATTTTATCTAGACTTCAGCCCAGAGTAACCGATGCTTACTTTTTCAACTCTGGTACTTCGCTACTCTTCTAAAATTTACCCAGCACCCATACTGATCCCTAAGACCTCAGCCTGATCCCAGTGAGCCCCAGTCTAACACAGCTCCCCTCTTTAGGAATCCAGCCCTGGGGCCAGCCCTGTGGTTGAGTCGTTAAAGTTCCACGCACTCCGCTTGGGTGTTCTGGGTTCGCAGGTCCCAGGTGTGGACCTACTCCATTCGTCAGCCACAACATGGAGGCATCCCACAAACAAAAGACAGAGGAGACTTGGCACAGATGTTAGCTCAGGGCGAATCTTCCTCATCAAAAAATGAAAAGAATCCAGTGCTGCCCATCCTCAGGCCAACTGTGAGCAATGCCCATTTCATCCCATCTGCACTGTGCACACTCAGGGCACACACCGTGCAGAGTAATGTTAACCAGACACAAGGGCAGACCAAGAGTGGGGGCTGAGGACCTTTGTCAGGTGGCTCTCACCAGCAACTCAGAGACTCTGTGCCTCTCACTGTCACTGACAACATTAGCTTACACACTCTCATTCTTGCTCTGTATACTTCTTTCTTCTTGCTTTATCTCCTTTTGCTCCCTCCTTTCTTCCTTACTCCCCCCTCTTTTTCTGTCTACCAATACCAGAGGCCTCCATGCTAGGTGCTTGGGGAAGACAGAGGACCAGAGAAAGGGCATACGCACCATATCCTAAGGTACAGAGACTGGATGGGATCGGTTAGAGTCGATTATCTAAGCCAGCCAGCAGGCTGCTGCACACTCTGCTGCAGTCCCCCACTGAGAGACGCATGCTGACCACAGGCACTGTGAAGGGCCCGGGACACGGCAGGGAACAGACAGACACGGCCTCCACCTTTCTAGAGATGTCTGTCTCCAAATCAGCATTTCTTTACGTCAAACACCCGACAGTCCCCTCCGGTGCCATATTCAGCTAACTGGAAGCTTTCACTCAACTCTCTTGCAGGAAAATATTTACATCATCTCATTCCTATTTAATATTTCTATCTGTGGGTGCCACATCCTCAGGTATAACGTGATGGATAATTTCCCGTGGCAAAAAAGTTAAATGTCATCCAGGCTTTTGTTACTCAATTGGCATACTCTGATTATTTAACAAACTACCATTTACATGCAAATTATTCTGCATTTGTGGTCTTTTTCTAGGCGTAAAGGAAACCTGGATCTGTTTTATTTGAAGGCACTTTCTTCATTTGAGGCTCCCCATATTTCAGTTGTGGGGCAACCAACGATATTAAAGCCGACCAGCTGAAACACTCAGGAAGTAATATGGCATTTCAGAACGTCGCTGCCACGTGTCCATCTTCTATAAGCCAAAGTTAAAAAGGAACGACTTAGGTTTCTCGGTGCCAACTTTGTGCCGAACGAATAAACACTGAAACTCAACTAGGTAGACTAAGGCCCAGCTCTGAAGATCTTTTAATGAAATGTTCCCTCTGTTTTCAGAGGGCTTAAAGGAAAAAGCACAAAACCAAGAGTGGTGTGAAGTCAGCTCCCTCAGGCAGCTGCACTTGCTGCTGGAGGGCAGTTGCCCTTGGCCGAGCCCTGGGTTCTGGGGTTGCATTACCAGTAAAAAGAAAGGTGCGGGCAGGGGCTGGCCTTGGGAATCTAGCCCCCCAGACCTCCTGAGATTCTGACTAAGGGCTTGGGAAGTAAAGCAGAAATTAAACCCAACTGCTCACTGCCTGACCAGAAACCTTAGATAGTTGCTGAAATAGACTCAACACACGTATGTGCGAGAGGCATACTGGAATGCACCCTCAAGGAAATGCGCTCCGAGGCCCGGCACTTTGCACGCCTTGCCAGGTCTGCGGGAAGATGTGCAGGATTCGGTCCAGGGGCAGGGCAGGGCAGACACGCAGCTGGACAGTAGCATTGGTCAAGATGCAAACTGATTTTTCTTTTTCTTCTTTTTTAGTACGTTTTCCCAAGTGCTTTATGGGTCAAAAGGCTGAAGAATTCTCCACTCCTATTGGCAATGCTACAGTGACCTGTTCCTATTTCAGTGCTGCTCCTTTCTCTTCCATTTCTTAAAGTCCTCAGTCTCTGATCACTTTCACTTGAGTAAGACTGTGAGTCCAGTGTCAGAAACTCCTTTCAACATCTTATATACTCACCGACCCTCCCTAACGAGAAAACTCACAGGCACAGAAGCAATTTCTAGTCATTTACTCAGCCAGTAGACTATATTCTTGGCCTGAGCTTCTATATGAAAGCCAGTTTGGGCCCCAGCTTATGGCTTCCTGTGCTCATCTTCTCCTGGAGTGTGAAACAGAGGTCGCTGGAGCCACGTTCCCCTACGAGGCAATCATGAGGGCTGCCTAGGGGCAGAGGGAGACCCACTGGCTGGGTCAGCATTGAGAAAATCTGGCAGTGTCCAATCAAGTCCCTTAGAAGGTACTTCCTCAGATCTGGGTTAGGACGACCACCTTGCCCAGCTTTGCTAATAGTCAAGACCGAATACTAACTGACAGTTGGGAGCAGGAAAAAAACTGACTTTATCTTACCAGCTGTGTATTTTTCATAAATACTTTTTGAAGTTGATTTTCTACAAATCCTTAGGTGGTGGCCTCCTTCATTACATAATAAGGTATACTTTACTAGCCAGAACATCAGCTAGGAAAGGCAGCAAATCTCAATGAAGACACTGCTGAGAGACCAGAAGAATAATTTCCAGATAAACAAAAGCTTACCAGTTTGCATCAAAATCTTTTTTTTCCCCTAATTATAAGCTTTTTTCATGCAAATATTTCTAAAATGATTCTCCTGCTTCCCTGGCTTTTAGACGGACCACACTAAGGAAAAATCGAACTCTTCCTTGGTAACTCAGGATCATTTCTACAAAGTTTGTCTGGTAAAAGGCCCATTCCTCCTCCAAAACTGCTTGGAAGTTTCCCTCCCAGACCCACTGGCCCTGCGTACCGAGCTGCCATTGTCTTCCCCTTTCTGTAACTTGGCTGGTTTCCTTCATAAAGTGGACTAACTGGTTTGTCTTCCCTATGGACTGTAAGTGTGTTGAGGGGCAAGCCCATGACAAGTTTGCATCCTCAGGACCTAGCACACCATTCATTCATCCATTCACAAACCCTGATAAAGCCCTACTATGTGCCAGGAAGGAGGGCACAGGGGAGGGAGGCAAGAGGCATAAAACCCCCGCTCAGGAAGCTGCCTCTGCAAGAACCAACGCTTAATGGAGAGCCCAGTGGGGCGGGGACGGGCACTGGGCTGCCTGCTCCTCCCCTAGAGGGTCCCAGACAACCATGCCTCTCAGTGTCCTGTGCTCCCTATCTTCTACCATTGTTGTCAGGCTGTTCAGCTGCCACTTCTTGCTTTAGCACGGACCCCTATGTTTATTGAGATGCTGCTCTGCCCCCATTTTGACCCACAGTAGGAAAAACATTCTCACTTTATACAAAGCAATTAAGCTTTAACTATAAATACCAGAAGGACATTCAGAAAGATTAAATATGAGAAAAGCCCGAGTTCTTTGATTTTTCTTTTCCACAGGCAGTAAAATAAGGACTGTGCCTGGTTTTCCTGCTCGCAGTGCAGGGGAAGCGGAGGTGCTTCAGTGATGGGTAAGGAGAGAACGGAGGAGGCCGGCCGGGCTACAGCTCACGGCACTGGGGCCACCGCCAAACCAGCATCCACCCGGGGATCAAGGCTGCCAGTCTCGCATCACCTTGAGGTTTGAAAACTATGGCTCTGAATGTGCTGTCCCAGAGGTGAGCAACGTGGAGGCCCTGGCTTGGCTGAGGCACCTGGGGACACTGGAAAGCCTACTTCTTCTTAAATGCAGATGGACATGTGACAACAGCTCAGAAAGTGAGGTGGGCACTTTTACCTGCCTACAAAGTGCCCGCAGCACTTTCTCGAACTCTAGCAAGTACTGGAGAGACTGCATGTTTATTAACTGCCACTTTGGCAAACTCAAGAAATGGCACCCTGGGGTCTCAGAGAGCACAGCGAGACTTCAGTGACTTGAGCACCATGCCAGGGGGCACAGGGTGATGACAAGCGCCCAGAGCTCTTTGGGGGTATGCCCCAAGGGGGACCTCTTCCCATCACCTGGGTGTATCATCCAAGTGTGTGATGCTCGAGACAAGAACAAATGGTCATGATTTGGAAAGACTAAGTACCAGGTCCTTCACTCCTCCAGCCTCGGACAGCTCTGATCACTGCTTCAAGGGAGGCGATGGCCCAATGAGCAAGCCCACAGCTTAGGAAGGGAAATATTAATGCTTACTGACATGAACTCTATCTTTGTCTTGAGTAAATTTCTTAAATATTTGGCTTGTTGGCCTTTAATCAAACGATTATAAGATATCCCCAACTTTGAGACACGATTACAAAGCCTCATTGATAATTTTTAACAAAAACTAGAAAGTGAATAACATCAGAAACTCCTATAAGATCAGAACTGTTCTTAACTGTCTCCCTGGCCTGCCCATGCAAAGCCGGGCCAAACCCTGCTTTACTGCCGCAGAGCTCTCCCCCTACCCCAGCCCCAATCCCTCTGAGAGGGGCCAGCAGCAGCGGTGCAGCTCCTTCGCGAGGCTTTAGAACAGCCCAGGTATTGAGGGAGGTTCTTCGGAGACCTTTAAAAGGCCGTTTCCTTTCCCGGCACTGAACAGCGACGTGATACTCACCTGTCCTGCCGTGTCACAGAGCTGGAGTCTCACAGGCCGCCCATCCACGGACACCACAGCTTAAAAACAAGACCAACATGACCATCAGGTGGTGTCTTTTAAGCCCGTTTGGAAGAACGACAGTTTTAGCTCGCGCTACCATTTTCTCTCCAAACCCTTCAGCTCCTCTTCTGGGTCCCCTAAGGAATTAAAGACCTGCCTGAAACAAGCAGGCCATAGAGGCATTTTTCTATACAAATCTCCCAGAGCTGGCAATTCACTCCATTGCCACAGACAGGCAGCAAGTCCCTGAGCCCTTTGATGGCACCCCAGAAGGGCCTGCGCCTTTCTCCCAGCCAGGAAGATTTATTTTCCTGTCACTCTAGTTTCAAAAAAACCTAAAAACCACACTGGAGGGTAAGTGGAAACCAACTTTACAATTTTAAATCAGTGGAAAACCTCACAAATAATTGTTTTCCCTTGGGAAATGTTCTGAGACTTCAGGGTATATCATAAAATTGTAGCTTGTTTTGGGAACATGTGCGAACCCACGCTGCCGGGCATTGTCCTGTTTATAAAAGAGGGCACTGCTTATCTCTCCCTGTCAGCTCTAAGAGAGACTGAAAAAGAGAGAGACATGAAAGGCCCCGTGGCCACCTTTGTGCGGGGATGAAGTGTCTGGGGGGGCGCCTGCATCAGGGCAGGCCTGGAAGTTTCTACTCGAATTAAGCCTTCAGTTTCGTCTCAATACAACTTTCTAAATTGTTTATAAATGTTTATACTAGTGAGTTGAGAGGAAAAAAGGAAAGAAACAATTCCCTTGATGTGGGAAACCCACCCGCACAGCTGTTTTATCTAGGGACCTTGAGATGGAAGAAAGCAAGCCCTTGCCATCACGACTTTTTAAGAAGTGGAGAAGCAATTTTTTTTAAGAGTGCGCGAGAGAAAGTGTTTCACACTAGCTTCTGTGGATTTTAATTTTTTCTTAAATTTCAAAAAGACAAGAAAAATCAAGATAAAAGATTTCTTTATCTTTGTATCTACCAAACCAAATAACACAGTACCCCATACCTAAGAGCTTTACGTAGCTCAAAGAGACACTGAAAAGATACTAAGAATCAGAAACTGGGCCATGGGGGGAGGTGGAAGAGCGGCAGTGGGGGCGGGGGTGCCACAGAAGGAAGGAATCGATCGTGTTTACTCTTCGGGTTTAATCCAAACCTAAGACTTCACTAGTGCCACCAGCGCTATTTCCACTGAATCAACTATTTTACCATCTCTGCGGCTCTTTGAATTGGAGAGGCCCCTTGTGAGGGGAGCCGCCGAAAGGAAAGGACTGACACTGGAGGCCACATGTAATGGCACCTGCGCGTCACCTTCCGATTGAAACTGGCAGTGGCGCCAGCAACGTCGACCTTACGCCACTTCTGTCCGCAGCAAACTGACCCAGCAACCTGAACTCTACCTGTTTGATCCTCGCTCGACTGTGACTAAATTGCGGGGTCATTTCTTTTGCATCGCCTCTGACTCTCGGTCGCCGCCCCCTCCTCCAGCTCTGGTTGTGGGGCTCCCCACTCCTCCGCGGTCCCTCGGTTTGCTCGGCGCTCGCCCCGTCCCCGAGGCTCAGGGAATGTCCTGCACTCTGCCCTGGGTCCGCTCCCGGCCGGAGTTGAGAGCCCGGGGCCCCGTAGCCCCCTCGAGGCGCCGCGGCCCTCGCCCCGCGCTCCCCTCTCTCGGCACTGTGTCCGTCAGCACCGCGTCCGCGGACGGCGGCCACGCGCCCCCGCCCCGGGCCCGCTCACCCGAGAAGTTGTCGAAGGCGGTGGGGATGTACTCGGTGGGGTAGCCGTTGGTGGTGTAGCTCACCACCAGGCTCGTCTTGCCCACGGCGCCGTCGCCGACCAGCACGCACTTGACGCCGCGCCCCTCTGCGCCGCCCGCGCGCCCCCGGCCCCCCGGCGCCCCGGGCCCGCGCCCTCCGCGCGCCCCGCGCTCCCGGCGCGGCGGCACGGGCGGCGCCTCGCAGCGGCCCGGGAACGCGGGGTCCCCCTGCTGCGGGGGCATCGGTGCGCGCGCTCGGACGTGCAGGCGCGGGCGAGCAGGGCCCGGCCCGACCGCCCCGCCGTCCCGGAGCCCTCCGGGAACGAGGAGCTGTCACCGACCACTCCGGGCGCGTGCCCGGCCCCGAGAGCGGCGGTTCCGGGCACGGCTGCGGACAAAGGCGGCCGGGGAGGGTCGCGGCTCCGTGCTCCGGCGGCGCCACCCGACTCTGCTCCGCGCGGTCGGAGGACTGCGGGCCGCGCGCTGTGGAGCCCGAGCGCTCTGTCTCCTCCCGGCTTCCCGGCGACACGACGCGTCGGGGGCGGGCGGGGAGGGGAAAGAGGCGGGCCCGGCCCGGCAGCTCCGTCCCAGAGCCGAGGCCACAGCGCCCCCCGCCTGCGCGCCGGGTCCCTGCACCCGCGCCAGAGCCCGTGCCACGCCGGGCGGGTGCGGACCGCAGACGGCGGCTCCGGGGACCCAGGGCACCCGCTCTGGGGGCGACGCCTGAAAGAGCCGGACTGGGCGAGCGCAGCTTCTTCCCCAGCGCCAGCGACGGACACCATCGCGGGGCTGGCCGGGGAGCCGCCCGATTGCGCCGCGCGGGCAGGGCCGCCTGGGCTTCCCCCGGTATCTCGCCGCGCGCCCCCCTCGCCCCCTCCTTCCTTCTTGGTCGGCGCCTGTGCTGTGGGACCCAAGGGGAGAAATGAACTGTCTTGGGGACATGTCGTCTGAAGGAGACTAAATTAACAGGCAACTTTTTTTTTTAATTCTAGCTTCAGCCCATCGTGTGATTTTTCTTCCTTTAAAATAATTTATTCTCGTATCATTTGGGAGCGGAAGGGTGCCAGGTCCACTGTTAATGCTCACTTGACTTTCTCTTGGGCATGCCATGAACCAGCAAATTTCTGTATAACCCCAATTCCTTCATTTACTTAAGTATAATTTCGTGACATTAATATCATCTGAAAAAAATTTACCTTTTTCTCTGACTCTTTCCTCTCTGCCTTCCTCCTACCTGTGGCCAACAGTCGCCTCAGAAAACAGGGAAGCCTCTCTGGGCCCAGGCAGGACTCAGAGGCTCCTTGGGGTTTACAGTATGGTGTGAGGAGAGGCACATGCTATCTGCACAAATACTGATGCTGCAACTAAGAATAATAAAAATAGCCACAGCTAACAAATATTCAGCCTTTCTCACGTGCCAGACCCTGTTGTAAGCACTCTGCCTGAACTTAAATCCTTTGGTGTTAACGTTACTTATCCTCATTTTACAGATGAGCTCATCTAAGGACAGAGATGTTGAAGTGCTCAAGTTCCACAAGCTGGTAAGTGGCAGTGACAGGATCCAAACCCAAATAGTCTAGCTCCAGAGCCTCAGCTCTTAACCATGGTCCTGAGAGCAAAAACACACTGCGTCATAAACGCAGACTTGGAAGAGTGGCTGTGGTGGGAATGAAGAGGTGGATTTATCAAGAGGCCAGATGCTTGAATCCGGGTCCCTTTGCTTGCAAAGAACCCTTCCCAAGCCCTGGGGACCCTAGCAATATGAACACATGGTTATAGATTTTTGTAAATTTTACATAATAATTTATTTTAACCACCACCAGTTAAGTGTACTGTCTCTTTCAACTCTCACTTCCCCTCATATTGAGCAGCTTTGAAGTCACTGTGGACATTTTAGGGATCAAGCCAAGGAAAGTGAAGTTGGGGAGACGTTTAGTTTGGGTTTAATGGATACACAGCCAAGACTAAGGTGAGGCAAGGGAGGTGCCAAGGGAAAATTTTAAGGGAGCCACCCTTGCACATCAGCCTGACCCTGAGGATGTGTGCCCCTTGAAGTTCTGAGCCTCAGGCGCCTGGCTTGCCTCTCCTTAACCCTGACCATGATGGAATATATTTACGCGGTTTATAACTCCTATGTGTAAGTATGTTCTTGCTGTGTAAGAATGGCTACCAGTGACATGCTTACTACCCTCTGTGGAATCACGTTGGTGTCTACCTGAACTGTCCTACAGTCCCTGGCACTGGAAGGATTCCAGTAGCAAAGGAGGAACAGAGTTTGAGATGGACCAAGCAGAAGCTAGTCTGTGGTAATTCTTGCCATCATAAAACACATAGTCTTGTTAGAGAGGATTTGGCTCTCTCCACTACACCTGGTCAAATGGAAGTTCACTCCTGTCAGGAATATACTCCACATGCAGCATATATAGTTATAAATGCACCATACATTTTTGGAGGAAATCACATGACATAGAATTGATGTGAATTCCTACTTTTGTGAGGACACAAATCTGTGGTAGTATCTCAAACAGCAAGTGTACCTGCATGTGAAGTACATTTCCATTCTTCTCATGGAAAACATATCACAAAATTGCAAAACTGAAAAAGTGGTCAAAGGCTATGCAGCTAGGGAGATATGGGGAGACGTTGTTCAAGGGGCACAAAGTTTCAGTTATACAAGATAAAAAAGTTCTGGAGATCTCATGCACAACAATGTGACTATAGTTAATACTGTATTACATACTTAAATTTGCTAACAGGGTAGATCTTAAGTGTTCTCATACACAAAAGTAACTAAGTGAGGTGATGGATATGTTAATTACTTTGGGGTGAATATTTCATAAGGTATACATATATATCAAATTATCAAGTTGTATAACTTAAATGTATACAACCTTTAATTGCCAGCTATACCTCAGTAAAGTTGGGGGGAATGACGTGCAGCTAAAAAATACTAAAAAATAATATTATCAAGGTGGGTCAGGCAGTTTATTAAAATGTTTTCTTGTGGATTTTTGTAAAGTTTATGGTGTTTGTCAGCCTTTTAAATTTTATAGCTTGTTGTGACACATTTCTCATTTTAAATCTATGTTTATTTTGTACCTAATTTTCTATTCTTAAATTTTTATGCTTTCTCTTAAAGAAGGCCCCAAAATTTGACAAGCTTCAGGCCCTACAAAATTTGGCTCTATCCTGACCACTGGCCATATATTAGTTTTTGTATCCTGTAGCCTCTGCCTCTTGTTTTACTTTCTTTAAAAAAAAAAATTATTCAATTCACTCATGTCTTCCACCTCCCTGCACCCTGCTTCTTGCAACCACTAGTCTGTTCTCTGTATCTATGAACTTGTAGTGTTGTTGTTGTTTTAGATTCCACGTGTAAGACAGATCTTAGAGTATTTGTCTGTCTCTGTCTGACTTATTTCACTCAACATAATGCCCCTGAGGTCGATCCATGTTGTTGCAAATGGCAGGATTTCATTCTTTTTTGTGGCTGAATGATATTCCATTGTATATATGTAGTACAATGTCTTTATGCAATCATCCATCAGTGGAAACTTGGATTGTTTCCATATCTGGGCTATTGTAAATAATGCTGCAGCAAACATGGAGGTGCATATGTCTTTTCAAATTAGTGTTTTTGTTTTCTTCAGATAAATAACCCAGAAGTGGAATAGCTGGATCATGTGGTAGTTCTGTTTTTAATTTTTTGAGGAACCTCCATACTGTTTTCCAAAGTGGCTGCACCAATTTACATTCTCACCAACAGTGCACAAAAGTTCCCTTTTCCCCACATCCTCGCCAACACTTGTTATTTCTTGTCTTTTGGGAGTAGCTATTCTAACAGGTAGTATCTCATTGTGGTTTTAATTTGCATTTCCCTGATGATTAGTGACGCTGAGCACCTTTTCATGTACCTATTGGCCATCTCTCTGTCCTCTCCGGAAAAATGTCTGTTCAGATGTTCGTCCATTTTTTAATCATAGTGTTTGTTTTTTTGCTATTGAGTTGTATGAGTTCTTTATTTTGGATACTAGCCCTTTATCACATATATGATTTGCAATTGTTTTATCCCATTCAGTCGATTGCCTTTTCATTTTATTGATGGTTTCCTTTGCTGTGCAGAAGCTTTTTAGTTTTACTCCCTATTTTTATGCTGTCCCTTTTATGTTGAATATTGTCACACCCCACTCATTTTGACCCATCTTTCTAGATTTGACTTAATAAGCTCCCTGCAGCCTTATCTAAAATACCAATAACTAATTCTTGCCCTATTTATAATAATCTTCTGCAGCGATGCAGGAAAGCAGACCCTGCATTGCACCATGCAGTATCTCATTCAAGTCCAGAAGTAGAGAGACGGCCTCGGATGGCAGAATGTGACTGAGGTCAGGGACTGCAAGAGGCCCCTCAAGCGTGTGGCTCCAGATCACACGATGCATGTTTTGGTCTGTCTGTTTACTGTCCATCTCCCCTTGCCAACCCCATGAGGTCAGGGACTTTTGTTCATCCCTATACCTCACACCTAGAATTGTGTGGGGCAAATAGTAAGTTCCTCTTTCTATTAAATATTTTTAGAACACATAAATCAAATTTGACTACCTCTTGAAGCAATTAATATGAAACACCATTTCTTTGCTTTCTTTTAAGAATGCATTACCCCTCATGTACTCCCCTTTGTATTCCACCAGGACGGCACAGTTGCAATATCTTCATTGTGTCTTGGATCTAATAAATTTGGGAAATGCTGCACTTGCCTGGGTGCAGAATTTCTGCTCTTAAGATCTGATCCCCTGCACTAACTTCAGCTGGATGGGCTTAGTGTCTGTTTCCCTCTTCCCTGGTAACTTTGGAACTCATGAAAGCTCCTCTTTTTTGCTCTCGTCCCTTGGAGTGGCTGTTTTCCTGACTGAGCCCTGACCACACTCTTCCTTGGTCTCTTTTTTCCACTGAGGATGCCATCCTAGAAAAACAAATAATCTTGGCATTTTCACTAGAGAAGATGAGAGAATCATTTAAATGTCACCAAGTCACCAGCTGATCCACCAATGGGTCTTTGTCAGTAATCACAAAAATCCCTGAACTCTCCCACCAGCTAGTACTATGGTAAGGGTTCATAGACATGGTCCAACCTGTTGATATTGGTGCCCCGTCTCTAGATGTCTTTTTGTCATTTGCCATTACCCTGTTGGTAACTAGAATGAATAAATTAAGATCTCCCATTGGCATGATGAATTTTTCAGATGTGAAAATAAATCATTACTTTTGATTGTAAAAAATATTTCTGGAAATAAAATGTTTATATTGTTTCTATTGGTCAGATTAGGCTAGTCTGTGCTGCAGTGATAAATACACTCAAAATCTTAATGCCTAGGAACATAGGAGTTAATTTTTTGGTCATGCAAAATCCACTGCAGATCTAGTGGGTCTGCAAGGCAGCTCCCTTCCAAATTGTGACTCAGGCATCCAGTCTGCTTGCATCTTGTAACTGTGCCACCTGGAACACGTGGTTTACAGGAAAGAGAGTGTAGAGGGTCATGTGCCATCTATTAAATGCTTCATCTTGGAAATGACTTCTGCTCACAGCTCTGTATGTGTACCATGCATTTCTGTGTATGTACCCATGCGTACAACAGCCATTTTATAGTAGTTCAAAACTGCAAACAATCTAAATGCCCAAAACAGTAAAATGGATCAGTTAATTTTGGAATTTGTGTTATATTATTCAGTCAAGAAAATGAATAAACTACAGATCAATACAACAACAATAATGAATCTCACTAACATAATGAGGAGTGAAAGAAACCAGACACAAAAAAGTGTAAACTATCTGGATTTGATGTATGTAAATGGGCAAAACTAAACAGTTGTTGGATGTCAGAGTAATTGAGAGTAATTGTTATATTTGAGAAGGAGAGGGGCCACTGGGGGCTTTTGATCTTCAGATATGTTCTAAGTGGTGGTTACATAGGTGTTCACTTTCTATTAATTAATTATACTATATATTTGTTTTATTAACTTTTATGAATTGCATTTTATTTCAGAATTACTGTAGTTAAAATGGCCTATAAAACTTATAAATATAAATTAAAAGGGATTCTTGGTTATTTGCATTTTAAAGAACTATTTCCTTTAGCCTAGCATGGTGCTAATTATATATTGTATACTTTTTTTTTTTTTTTTTGCTGAGGAAGATTCACACTGAACTAACATCTGTTGCCAATCTTCCTCTTTTTGCTTGAGGAAGATTCGCCCTGAGCTAACATCTGTGCCAGTCGTCCTCTATTTTTGTATGTGGGTCGCCACCACAGCATGGCTGCCGGTGAGTGGCATAGGTCCACACCTGGGACCGTACCCAGGCCACTGAAGTGGAGCCAGCTGAACTTAACACTAGACCATGAGGCCAGCCTCTGTATACTTTTTGAATTAAATAACAAACTCTTATAGTAAAATTTAAATGTGATTTGATTGACTGAATCCTATTTATACAAACTCATCCAGGAACACATATCATGAAGTACTGCTGTACAGTATTTACATCTCTAATATTTACTTTTAATGTGGGTATCATCTTCCACAAGTGCTGTTTATAAGAGTTTTAGTATTTTTAACAAACTAAGCTAGTCCTGCAGGAATATTACAATGAAGTGAATGGCAATTCATATACATAAGGTCCTGGAGAAAAGTGAAAGCTGCAGGCTAGGCCCTTGGAGGGCCAGCAGGTGAATTTGTACTGGGAGCTCACTAGAGAGGGAGGGCTGGAATTGCTGCTAATGTTGAACACAGATGCTGGGCAAGGCACGCTGGGCTGCACGGCCGGCACCTTTCTCCCCTCAGTCTTTGTTTATTTTCCTTTTTGAAACCCCCTGTTCGGGGTCTTCCCAGATGTTGCAACTCAGCCATTCCCAACTTAGCCATTTCCACGCCCTCGGAACTACTGGAGCATTCTGAGCTGCCCTCCCTGCTGTTCCGGCCTTTCCGACAGAAGGGCTCCTTCCCAGACCTTTGCAGCAACTGATGTGCTTCCAACTTCTCTCCCCGAGCACACATCACAGAGACTCCATGGCCAAACCAGCTGCCCAAATCCTCACAGAAGATAAGAACTCTTGAGAAACCCCTTAGCTGTTGCAAAACCTTGACCTCCTCTAATTTTTCAGCCACGCTGAAGATAAGAACTGATCATGTAATCATTTCCCAACAACCATAATCCCCCTGACCAGCAATTCTGAAATGATAGGACTACTCCCTTCCAGAAACTGCAACCATTTTTTTCCTAAATCTTCCCACTTGAGGGCAAGGAAGCAGCCACAATCCTACCTGGAGAAGAGAAAGGAATTTTCACATATTCCGATAGTTGTCACATCCATTGCTGGCTTTGCAATGACAGTGTACTGAAATCCAAGTGCCTTATAAACCTGTCTATGTCTGTCTTTGAGAAGAAAGAGTGCAGTGGGAGGCCTGTTTTCTCTCGTGCATCCTCAAAGAATATATTAGAAGATGAATGCTGCTTCTGCAAACTGGAATTGTGACATTAATTTGATTTTGTAGGGGGAGGGGTACAGTTGTTAGCTGCATTATTGGATGGAGAGATCCAACTTATGAACTTGGGATGACTAAGCGAGAACGATGGAGATGCCTACTGATGTGCTTAGATCAGGCTCTGGACTTCGAGTTTACAATTCTACTGAGAGGAAATATCTGTAAAATAACTGCAATGCAATCCACAATATGATGCAGGATATGCAAAGTGCAGTCAACAGTCAGAGGCCACGTGAGGACGGAATTCTGGTTGGGAAAATTCAAGGCCCCTTCTTCTGAGGCAGGCGAGCACACTGCTCAGAGCAATCTCCTGTTCCAAAAAGACCCTCCTTCCTCTCCTCCCCCCACCCGCTAGGTGATTGCAAAGCTTCAACAAATTATAGCCACACTGATTAGGCTCTCGATGTCCTAAGCATTTTACATGCATTGTCATGTTTAATCCGCAAAATCCACGAAATCTAAACATGTATTATTATTTCTTCAGTTTTACAGAACAGAAACTGGTGACTCAGTGATTGAGTTTCCCAGGGTTGCCCAGATAGTGCCTCCCGAGAGTAGAGGTTTTTACCGTACCCTGTAACCACGCCATCAAACCATTGCACATATACAAGACAACAGAGTGACAAGGTTATATTAATGTTTTTTTGAAAAAAGCAAACCTTTAGCAGCATGTCACAGGACAGAGCAAAGGTGTTGCTCCCTCGATCACTGATTCAGTATGAGGTGCACGGATTACATGAGGAAGCCCTGATCATTTGGGAAAGACAAAGGAATCAGACATCCAATGTCTTGCAGTAAACATTAGGAGAAGGGAGAAAAATACAAATGTGCATAAAAGAATAAAACCTAAGAGTTGGGGAGGGGAAAAAATGCAGAAAACCCACAGTAACTTGGAACTTTTGAAAAGGCTGGGGTAAAAATTTTCCTCTTATTAGCTATTTTTAATGTTTATATGATATTAAGAGGATTGTAGAGGGAATTCTTAAATAGTTAAGAAGTAGGATCTATATCATGTGCTTTTGAAATATCATTTTCATACATATGTTTTGCTAATTTAAAATCATTTTTATCTATTCATTAAATTAATTCCATAAACATTCAGTGAGCCCCATTGTTAACTTAAGGAGTTATTAATGATCAAATATTTTATGTTTTAAATTTTTTTCTATAATTCTAAAATTTCATTAATTCAGATGGCTTTCTAATCAGTAAAAATTGGAAATTTTTAAGTCACATTAAATAATATTTTATAGAATTATTGCTGCCTGGAGAGCCCTTTCCATTGTCTTTACCAAATTAAATCATAAGGGTCTTCGCAGGTCCAGCGGGAAGTATTGCCATCATTCTAACCTCCGTGCTCAGCACCGTGGGAGACGTCCTCCTTGGTATTCTCATCACCCTCAGACAGGGCCCTCTTCTCAGTTCCCATGGGCTCCTGGGCCTGGAGGTTGAATAGAGATACACAGTTTTGCCAGGGAGGCTTCAGGAGCTCCGGGAGGGTCTCTGTAGCATTGGACCCTGGGCTCGCTCCACCCATGGCATTCTGGGGCTGAATCCTAGAGCTCTGTACCTCCAAACATGGCAGGGAACCAGATTTGGGATCTACCGGGTGAGAAATTCTTCTGGGCTATACCTCCCTAGGAATATAGACTGAGCCTGGTTGCTATTGGGATCTAGTTTCTTTAAATTTTGAAACTCTGCCCTCTGGAACTTGAGAATGGAAAGTGAATTCCTGCCACGTATTCCAAGAGAGTGCCTTAAAATTCATTAATTGAAATACCCCAGAAGATGAATATGAACTGTAGGAAGAGTTTTATTGCATTGAAAATATTGGTTTTCTTTTTCTTTAATCCCTATAACAGTAGTCCTGAGATTTAAAAAACAACATACACACACAAAAATAGAATAAAAGAAGAGAAAAAGGCAGAGAAAGACTGTCAGACAAGAAAGGACTCAAGGACAACCAACTAAAAAGGGGCAGTTTGCTCTGTTGTGAGAAAGGAAATATCAGAAGCTGGAAAGAGAGAATTGGAAAAGTATCTGCCAAGTGCGCCACCTCCATGAATAAGAGCTTATCTCCACCGGTGCCTGCCACCTGACTGCACAGCCAGCCACTGGGCCCATTTTGAATCTGAAACAATCCTTGTCTCCTTTGTTTACAAGGTGGTCAATAATAAACCCAATATGGCCCTGTGGCCACCCTGCTTACCGACTGATTGCTTCTGTGGTTTCCGATGCTGGGTTGAATTTCAGTGAAGGAGGGCATATCCAAGACTGAAACAAAACGTCTGGGCAGTCGTGGGGGCGTGTCTTCAGCATGCAGCCCTGAACCAAACAGTCCGGTTTGCTTTGTCCAGCATACCCACTGGATCTGGACATTGATCTGGCTGCGTCAGTAAACAGATCGCCTGAGCTTGTTTTGCTTGATGAAGATCATGTGTGCTCTAAGCTTATTAGAACTAAAGGGACAGCCATAGAGGTTTTCAGGCTCCACTTTGACTGATAGTGAAACTCTAGTCATTGCTTTCCTTTTAAAAAGTGTTAAAATAACTTGCTTATGACAAGCATGTCTTAGGAAGAAAAATGTTCTCTTGGATCCTCTAACTTATGTGTGAAGCTGTTCAGTTACTGTTTTGAGAGACAAGGTGACAATTAAATTCTCATAGCCCACGGTAAGAGTCTGGAGGCCAGAGATGACATGGAGTCACCAGTGACCTGTTCTGCAAATGTAAAAAACCTAAAAAAGACTGTCAAGAGGATTGGGGGTGGTGGTAAAGTGATTTCATTAGAGGAAAGTGCTGGTTGATGTTTATTGCATCGTTGGAGCGTGTTCTGTTGGGGGTGGAGTGCGGGAGATGGTCTCCTGGTTAGAGGATCCCATATTTGAGCCTGACAGAGCCACGTACCTGTGAAAGTCATTTTACTTCGACCTCGAACCTCGTCCTCTGTCAAATATGTGTGTTAGTTTCCTGGGGCTGCTGTAACAAAGTAGCACAGACTGGACTGCTTCAACAGCAGAAATTTATTTTCTCACAGTTCTGAAGGCTGGAAGTCCAAGATCAAGGTGTCAGCAGGATTGGTTCCTGCTGCGGCCTCTCCCCTTGGCTTGTCGATGGCTGTTTCCCTGTCTTCACGTGATCTTCCCTCTGCTTGTCTGTGTCCTAATCTCTTCTTACAAGGGCAATGGTCATATTGGATTAGGGCCCACTCTGATGACCTCATTTCAATTTAGTTCCCTCTTTAAGGACCCTATCTCCAAATACTGTCACATTCTGAGGTACTGCGGGTTAGAGCTTCAGTACGTGAATTATGGGAGACATAATTCAACCCATAACAATGTGGATAATGCCACTTGTAGAGAGTATTATATTGTATTTATGTATTGAGTATGTATTATGTATGCATGATAATATATATTATCTATTGAGAATAATATCTGACAAAATTCTGTTTTTAAGTGTTTGTGTACACAAACAAATTTTGCTTAAGTGCCTATAATCTAATAGGAACTCTTATGATTACAAAGTGAGACCAATATAGATGTTTACAAAAAGATACTTATGTCTAACTTTTTTAAGGTATGGAGAAATTATCATGTAACTTTCTCTGCAGTTATTTCAGGTATGCTTGGCAGCAATAAGAGTCTTATCAAAAGAAGCAACATCTCATGATGCTCAGGAGAGACAGCTACTGAGTTAAGAAAAAAATTAGATAAATCGTTTTAGGAGATGTGATCCAAAAAGCATGGACAGACGGGCCAACCGGAACTCAGTGGCAGTGTTGCCGTTTGTTAATTGTGTGACTGTCACCTTCAACAAATATTAGCTCCCTTACCCTTGATTAGTGTGGTCACATGTTCCAGAGACAGAATATTGCGGTAATGATCTTTGGAGAGCACATTATTTTATGAATTGAAAATTCAACAATTTTGGTTTTTCTTTAGAGAATCAAGGCACAAAGTAAATGATCAATAAAAATTGGATAGGTGGATGCATGGATGGATAGGAGAGCAAAATAATACAGGAATATATGAGGACTTTTTTTTGTCTCACTTAATCTAAACACTTGCCAAATATTAACTTGGCTGGTGAAGCCAACAGGAAGTCTCAGTCCTTCTTCTACTTTCACTTATCCCCTCAGGGTGGGTGCTGTGAAGTAGATGCTATTAAGGGTTATATTTCTGTTTTAAAGCCACATTGCCTTTTGCTTCATCAGCCACTTAGCCAAGGCTGATTTGGGTTGGCAATGCAAAACCTGCTTTCCCATCTGGTAAAAGACCCAGTCCCTCCCAGAGTAAGCATCCAGGGTCATGAGCAGTGTGGTCGTCCCCAGTAATGTCCTAGGAAGAGATGTTCATCTCGATGACCATCCTCATCCTCTCAGTTCACACCTTAGTCTCTAGGTTTCTAGATGAGAAAGGCAGTTTTCTAAATGTCTCCCAAATATTCTACATCTGAGCTTTAAGCAACCTTATAAGTACTTTGCATAGTTTTTCCTTCCTTCCTCTTCCAAAGTTCCCTAAGATTCTGGGCCCCCGTTTGTCCAGTACTTGTCCCAACCCATTTCTTCATCCAGTTGATAGGGCAGTTCTTACCTTTAATGAGGTGCAGCTTTTTCTGCATCTTGTAGGCTGGCATTGGGCATAGCCTTCTGTGGTAGCTGCTCCAAGTGATCCCATATCCTGGGATTCACACCCTACATTGTCCTTGTCCCACACTGAGTAGGGTGACTCAGACCAAGTAGAATATTGCAGAAATGACAGTGTGACTTCTAACTCTCTCTTACAAAGCTGGCTATCATGTCATGCGAACACTCAAGCAGACGTGTGGAGGGGCCCACGTGGCAAAGAACTGGGGCCTCTTGCCTGTAGACATGTAAGTGAGCCATCTTGAGGTTAAGCCTTCAGAAGACTGCAGCCCCAGCCAACATCTTGACTACAATCTCATAAGCCAGAGCCACCCAACTAAGCTGCTTCCCAATTCCTCCCCACATAAACTGAGAGATAATAAATGTTGTTTTAAGCCACTATGTGCTGAGTTAACTTGTTAGGTGGCAATAGATAACTAACAAACCTCCCAAGCTGCCCCAAACCTTAATGGTCCTTGAAACTTATTGGCATCATCCTAACATCTTCCCCTTATGTCTAGAAGCAACTTCCTGACTCTTCCTATCCCAAGCTCTCTTTCCTCTTAACCCTTCCACTAGAAACCAATGGATGAAGAAGTGTTTTTTGTAGAGGGTGAGGGAACTCAGGGTGTCATCTCTTCCTCTCACTTCCACAGATTCTCATTATGATTTCTAATTTAAGTGTCCCCAAGGAAATGGTCTTCTGGAATACCACTTTTTAATACCAAATTAAGTATGTTATAGCATATAGTCTATATTCTATATATAGAAAAAAAGAGACATAATTTCACAAAGGAAGTTAATCCAGGTAAAATGATCTATATATATGTCCTATATTATAGTCAGGCATGATGCTACCTTATTAGTCAAATGTCCCAATGAAGGGCATGGAATTACCTTGATCTTTTCGATTGTATCTTCTTCTGATCCTGAATGAACTTTTTAAATGGCTGGCTGGGTTCAAGGGTGCTGTGTTTAGCTCAAGAACACAGAACTGGGTTACATTGAGAAGGGACTAGGACACTCCTCTCATTAACTCAGATGACTGGCTACCAGTCAAATATTGTCTCTGATAAGATCATTTCACTAAAGCTGATTCTCAACTTTTTCCTCCACCAAGATTCCAGAGGGTATGCCTCCAGCACAGCTCCCTAATAATAGTGCACTTAGACAGTGGTTTTCCACACATCAGGTGATAAGCGGTAGATATGCCCTTCTCCCCATTCTACCTAGCCCCCTCCATGGTAGGACTAAACATACTCTCTGGGGTGTGTAGTTCACAGGCGACTTGAATGTTCTCCCTAATATCTAAGACTGTCTAACTAAAGTGATACTAGCATACCACAGAGCTCTAGAAGCTGAGCGAGGTCATTTTAATTCCAGGGAATCTGTTGCTTATGAATAAAATAGTTTTTGTTATGAGTCTTTCTGGCTCTATCCTTGTAAAGAACTTTGTACTTCTTGGCAGCCAGGTGGTTGGCACACAGTGTTATTACAGAAACAAATGGAGCAATTCCAGGCATCCTTTCAAAGTAGGATATATCAAAAAGGCATCTTTAGATGGTTTTAAAGATCTGAAATTCTTCATTCTTCTAAAATCCTCCTGGGAAAGGTAATGCTTTCACTTTAGTGGCATGAAAAGGCTAACTCTTGACTGCAGTTCCTCCAACTCTGTTATCCACACCGATAGCATGTCCTCAGCACAGCCCTTGTATTGGACCACAGCCCATCCATTTCGGGGTGCTTGCAGGAATGCCAGCTGGTTCTAGGCTTTCTAATCCCTAGATAAGAAAGTTAAAATAATTCATTTATTCAACGGTGAAAATGAGGAGAACTGGAATATTTGTCTGAATAGAGAACGAAGCCTCCGTCTCTCAGTGGCATTTCCTCATGAGGGATTTCACACTGCACCAGGGTGAGAGAAACTTACAGTGGAACTGAAAAAACAATTTGTGTGTGTGTAATTGTGACTACTTTCCACTAATATGGAAGCTAAGACATATAAAATACACATAGAAGGATCTGTGGATTCATTTAATACATACTTATGGAATGTCAACCCCGTGGTACCCACTGTATTAAGTGCTGGGAGTTCAACAGTGAACAAAACAAGCACAGCCCTTTTTCTCATGAAGCTCACAGACAACAGACAGACAACAGTAAGCTACCAACTAATGTTGGGAGTTAACTGTTAGTGTTAAGTGTTAGGAAAGAAAAATAAATGGTGACTGTGAGCTACCTGAGGGCTGTTCCTTGTTTTCCTATTCACAACTGCTTCCTCAACACCTGGAATCAGGCCTGGTCCATAGTAGGAATTTAACATGTACAGAATGATTTGATGAATTTATAGGTTCATCATAATAAATTATAATAGAGAGACAACTTAAATTGTGGGAAGTCAGGGAAAGTTATGACATATAAACACCAATGGGAAAAATCAGCAGAAATTATCCACACGAAGTGGGTGGGACGCAGAAAACCATTCGAGGAAGAAAGCAAAATGGGTTTTATATTTTTTAAAGCTAAAAGTTACAAATCACAGTCAAGATATTTCCATTACAAATATACACACACCAAATAACACGACAAAGCCTGCACCTTTATAAAGCAATAATTACAAGAGATGCAAAAAGGCGTAGGTAAAACACAGTAATGTGGAAGACTTTAACACACTGCTCAGAACAAGACAAATCCAGTCAAACAAAAATAAGGGAAATATAAAAGAGCTAAACAACATAGTCAAAAAGGTAAAACTTACGGCTATGTATTAAACTTTTCACCCTGATAATAGAAAATATAATGCCTTCTCAAGGCATAGGAATCATTCACAAAGTGATCATATATCAAGTCTCAAAGAAAATATCAGTGGGTTCTATAAAGTAGAAACATCACAGACAACCCTATCTGCTCACAGTGTAATGAAACTAGAAATTATTAACAACAAAAACCAAACAAAGCTGTTCCACCTGAAAATGTAAGAGCTTCTACTAAGGACTCCTGGAAGAAAGGAGAAATATACACTAAAATTACAAAATTTCTAAAACATAATGATAATAAAAACAATGTGTCAGAACATAAGACACATTTAAAGCAGTGATCACAGGAAAATTATTAGTCTTAAACACTTTTATCAACAAAAATAAAAGATTTTAAAGAAATGAATTAAATTCCTAGGTCAACAAGCTAGAAAAAGAACAAAAAAGCAGACTAAATGAAAGCACAAGGAAGGAAAAATTAAAGATAAAAGCAGAAATTAGTGAGGTACCAAGAAAAACAGTAGATCTAACTAGTAAGTCAAATTCCCAGTTTCAAAAATAATTAAGAAAATAGACAAGCCACTAGGTAACTTAATCAAGAAATAAAGGAGAAGCAGAAAGCACAACAAAATAAGAAATGACAAGGAGGAAATAGCTATTGAAACAGGAGAAATTTAATAAACCATAAGAGACTATTTTGCAGATCTCACTGTAAATTAATTTGAAAAATTAGGTGAAATGGATAATTTCCCAGAGAAATACAGTTAACCAAAATTGACCTCTTTAGATTTAGAAAAGTCAAACAGACTAATATCTATAGAATCTGTGGAGAAAGTCATCAAGAAACTATACCCCTAAAAGGCACCAGGCCTAGAGGGTTTCAGGAGGAAATTCTACCAAATCTTCAAAGATAAAATAATCTCTAAACTGTTCCAGAGCATTGAAAAAGAAGGAAATTTTCCTAATTCTTTTCATGAAGCAAATATAACATTGATACCTGAACTTGTTAAAACAGTAGAGAAAAAATAAAATTACAAACTAATAAAATATATGAAAATTGAGACAAAATTTTAAAATAAAATATTGGTAAACAGAATTCAGTACCACGTTAAGAAAATAATACACCAAGACCAAGACGGAATTATTCCAGAAATTCAAAATTGGGTCAATATTAAGAAATCGACTAATATAGTAAACCCTACTACTAGATCTAAGGAGAAAAATCACAAGATTGCCTCTATAGATGCTGCAAAAACTTTTATAAAATTCAACATCCATTCCTGGTAAAAATAAATGAAAATAGAAATTAACTGACACCTTCTTAATCACAGATATATAAACACATGTAAATATGTATCTTAGTCCTAAAGTCCTAAAGCCAGCATCTTGCTTAACGGGAAAACACCAGAGCACCAGAAGCATTTCCACCAGGATTAGGAACAGGGCAAGGATGCCCATTACCACCACTACTTTCAACATTATACCGGAGGCATAATGCAATTAGGCAAGAGTAAACAATGATGCATTGTACAGACCACAATCCAAAAGAAGCAAAACCATTTCTATTTGCAGAGGATACAATTGCGTACCTGTAAAACTCTAGATAACCAATGATAAAACTAACTCAAATGAAATAATTCAGTAAAGTAACAATATAATAGTAACATACGGAAAACAATAGCTTCACATACACAAACAATAACCAGTTAGCTGATAAAAATGATAGAGAAGGGGCCGGCCTGATAGCTCAGCGGATAAGTTTGCACGTTCTACTTTGGCAGCCCTGTGTTCACTGTCCTGGACCCCGGGTGTGGACCTATGCACTGCTTGTCAAGCCATGCTGTGGCAGGCATCCCACATATAAAGTAGAGGGAGATGGGCATGGATGTTAGCTCAGGACCAGTCTTCCTCAGCAAAAAAGAGGAGGATTGGTGGCACATGTTAGCTCAGGGCTAATCTTCCTCCAAAAAAATGTTACAACAGCAACAAAGAAAATAAAATACCTAGGAATGCATTAAACCAAGAAATGTGCAAAATTTATATTAGGAAAATTTTTTAAACTTCTGAAAACCACAAAAGTAGACCTGAACAAATAAAAAGACATCACTTTTTCTTAGGTAAGATGATTCAATTTCATACAGATGCACTTCTTCCCAAGTTACTTTATTAATAAGAAGAAAATTGTTTTTGTAAAGCAATTTTTTGGTAAGGCAATACCAAGAAAAATATTAACAAGGTTTCCATTTTTTTATGGAATTAAACAAGTTTAGATCCATATCTTACACCATACACAAGAATACATTCCAAATGAGTGAGGGATTTAAGAAACCATACAAATACTAACAAGAAACATGGGTGAATTCCTCTTTAACCTGGGTATAGGAGGAAGGTACCAACTCAAGTAACTTTGGAATAAAATATTTGGCATATGTGTCCCTAAGCTAATGTATGTGTAATGTAAAAAGGCTTTCTGGGGCCAGCCCGGTGGCGCAGCGGTTAGGTGTGCACGTTCCGCTTCTCAGTGGCCCAGGGTTCACTGGTTCGGATCCTGGGTGCAGACATGGCATCACTTGGCACGCCATTATGTGGCAGGCATCCCACATATAAACTAGAGGAAGATGGGCACGGATGTTAGCTCAGGGCCAGGCTTCCTTAGCAAAAAAGAGGAGGATTGGCAGTAGTTAGCTCAGGGCTAATAGTCCTCAAAAAAAAAAAAAAAAAAAGGCTTTCTAACTATGACTCAAAATCGAGATGCAATAACAAAAAAAGAATGGCAAATGTAACTACATAAAATCAGTAAATAAAAACTTTAACACGGAAATAAAATACCCAAAGCATAAACAAAGTTAAAATACAGCTAGAAAACTGGGAGAAAGTATTTGTAATATATTTTATAGATAATGGGCTAATCTTCCTCATACATAAAATACTCTTCAAAAAATGTAGGAACAAAAGACAAAAAACCTGAAAAAAAATAGACAGACAACATGAGTTTGGCAATTCACACAAAGATATAAATATGATCCTTAAATATACAAAATTACTTTCAACCTCACCCGTTATAAGAGAAAAGCAAACCAAAAACTACACTGAGATCCACATAAAAAGGTGGAAAAAGATGCATCATGCAACCACCAACCAAACACTAATCAAAAGAAGGCCAGAGTGGCTAAATTAACATCAGACAAAGTAGACTTCAGAACAAGGAAAATTACCAGGGATAGATAAAAAGGAACAATACATAATGATAAAAGTGTTAACTCACCAAGAAGGTATATCAATGCACTTAATAGAAGCATCCCAAAATGCTAATAGAAAGAAAAGAAGAAAAAACTAATAGAACTGAAAGGAAAACATGGACAAGTTCGCAATTATACTTGGATATTTCAACACTTTTCTCTCAATAACTGATAGAATAGACAGAAAATTAGCAAAGATGTAGACAAACTGAATGACACCATCAACCAACTGCAGGTAGTTGACCTTTGTAGAACATTGCACTCCACAAATGCAGAACAGATTCTTTTCGAGTGCACATAAAATATTCAGTAAGGTAGACCATCTTCCAGGCCATCAAATATACTGTGCTAAATTTAAAGAATTGAAATCATACAAAGTATGTTTATTCTCTGATCATAATGAATTAAATTAAAAATCAGTAATAGAAAGATATTTAGAAAATGGAAATTTATTTCAGTTATTTGAAAATTAAACAGCTCACTTCTTAATAACCCCTGAGTCAAAGTATCATGGAAAAATAGAAAATATTTTGAACTAAACCTAAATGAAAACACAGCGTATCAAAATTTGTAGGATGCAGACTAAACAACACTTTGAGAGAAATTCATAGCACTTTTGTAGAGAAATTTAGAGCTTTAAACACCTATACCAGAAAACTAACATATCTAAGCTGCCACCTTAAGAAAGAAGAAAGAGAAGAGCCTGATTACAAATCACAGATCTTGTTCAGCTTTTCTTCTCCTGGGAGGCTTCATATAACAGGGGCGATGGCATAGTTAGGTTTGAGCTCTCAACTCAGCTTTTCAAAACTAAACCATGTGTTACTGACGGCTCATACATGAGAAGTAAAGCCTCATGGAAAAACAAGGGGATTATTAATACAGAAGTCAGGATATAGTTATCCCTTGTGAAAGGACAAGGGGAGGCCCTTGACAGGAGTGTATAAGGAACTTCTGAGATGCTAGTTACCTTCATCATCTTAACCTGAATGCTGAGACACAGATGCTCATTTCATTGTTTCTTTAAACTATACGTTTACTTTTATAGAGTCTTGTGTATATATGATACACTTTCTCCCTTAAAATTTAAAAAATAGAAAATGAAATATATTAAATATAGAATCTCTCTGCCCCAATCTTCACTCATCTCACAAATTTTCATGTGACCACAAAACCTACCCACAAGAACTGATTGAACTTCACAGTTCTTACTTCTAAGATAATATTTCTAATCAGACTATTTTTTCCTATTACCTAAACAGAATAAAGAAGAAATGACTCTTTCACAATTAACTGGTCTGGCCACCTGGATTTGAGGCCTCCAAGTAGTTTACACAAACAACCTGCATGTGGGAGGACAGAAGCCCAGAAGGAAACAATAAATGCAGAAAATAGATTGCTCTCTTCCTGTTTGTTTACACCCAGACTCCAGGTCTGTCACCAATTCGCATTGGATGAGATTTGCTCTTTACCTATCCTCAAGGGGACCTAACTTTGGGATGCTGGCCCTCAGAGACCTTAATACAGTCTCAGGCTTGCTCAGCCCTGGCTGGGGAGGGAGAGCCAGGCTGCACCGACAGTAGGTGCAGGTGTCACCCAGACTGAAACATTAGTAGATCCCAGACAGCGATGCTGGGCTGGAGTTTCAGGTTCTCACGAGGCCCAGGCTGAATCAGAGGAAGGGCCTCTGTGTGTCTATGAGAGCTGTTAGGAGCATGATCCAACCTATCAGCTTGACCGGGGATGTTTCAAGATGGTCACAAATCTTTTGGCATTCTTCATCTTGGGAGGTAGTCTCCACATCCCCTCCCCTTGCAACTGGGCAGACTCAGGAGTACTTGAGTAAAGAACACAGTGAAAGGGACCCTATACCTGATTCTGGGCCCAGGTCTTCAGACACTGGCAGCTTCTACTTCCTGTTTGGAATACTTGCTCAAGGGGAAGCCAGGGGCTATGATATGGAAAGTACAATTATCCTGAGATCCCCATGCTGTGAGAAAGCCCAAACTAGCCACATGGAGGGGTGTATAAAGGGGGCTTTGCCCAGCTGCCCCCACTGTTGCAGCCATCCCAGCTCTGTGCCAGACATGTGAGGGAAGCAGCAGATGACCCCGCCCTAGTCCCTGTCTGACTGCAGCTCCCTGAGAGACATTTACACTATTAGGATAGCTACTATCAAAAAAATAAATAATTAAAAACAGAAAATAACAAGTGTTGGCGAGCATGTGGAAAAATTTGAACCCTAGTGCATTGCTGGTAGGACTGGAAAATTGTGCAGCTGCTGTGGAAAACAGTGTGATGAGTCCTTAAAAAAATTAAACACAGAATTACCATATGAACCAGTAATTCTACTCCTGGCTATTACCCAAAAGAATTGAAAGCAGGGACTATAATAGATATTTGTATGTACACCAATATACACAGCAGAATTATGCACAATAGTCAAAAGGTGGAAACAACACAAATGCCTATCGACAGACAAATGGATAGGCAAAATGTGGTTTGTCTACACAATGGAGTATTATTCAGCCTTAAAAAGGAAGGAAATTCTGACATATGCTACAACATGGATGAATCTTGAGGACATTATGCTAAGGGAAACAATCCAGTTGCTAAAGGACAAACGCTGTATGGTTCCACCTACATGAAGTCCCTAGAATAGGCAAATTCATAAAGACAAAAAGTAGAATGGTGGGTGCCAGGACCTGGGGAGGGGGAAAAGAGGAGTTAGTGTTTGATGGGTACAGAGTTTCTGTTTGGGATCATGAAAATATTCTGGAGATGGATAGTGTTAATGGTTACACAACAATGTGAATGTACTTAATGCCACTGAAGTGGTTAAAAATGGTTAAAATGGTATATTTTGTGTTATGTATATTTTACCACAATAAGAAAAAGAACCACTCACAGAACTGTGAAAGATCATGACTAATCATTGTTTTAATCTACTAAGTTTGGGATGATTTGTAAGAAGTCCTAGAATTATCGCTGTTACACAGATCAAGCATGGACTGCCCACCTATTTCACTCCTCAGGATACCGTGACTGGTTAGCCACTCTCAGGTATCTTGTGGTTCAAAACACTCTGATTACTATTTAGTCTCAACTACCCATAAAAGTCATCTGCCCAATGGGTCTTTTGGTGGTTTCATACTGCTGCTGCACCTCCGGTTTGCCGAGATCCTGCCCTCCTCCCTGTGATCTTGCCCTCCTCCCTTCCATCCTGCCGTCCTCTCTGAAATCAGGGAGCACATCTCAGTGGCAGCATCTGCCACCAATCCTGGCTCCAGAGGACAGCAACTATGGAGGATGTTGATGCCTCCTGCACTTAGTGAACATCTTACTAAAGAGGTGACCTCTGGATCCCCAGGGAGATGCGGCAAAGGGGCAGCAAGTCAATATGATAAACCTGTTTCAGCATTTCTACATATCCATCCTTTAGATTGCTTCCTCTTACTATGCCAGGGAAGTCTTGGCATCTTAATCTTATTGACTGTTGGTCAACCAAGCAAACGGCTGCTAAACGTGCCCTGATAATCTGAACCCCACGTCCCTGTGCACACGCTGCACTGACTCTCAAGGCCAGGCTGGTCAGCAGGCCAGGCCTTCGCCTGCGTGTCTATGTCTGTCTCTGTAGAAAAGGAAACAAATGGAAAGAAAACTGAGGGCTTTTGTGCCTTATGAGATAAAATTTCACCACACGATATGCAGCTTTCTCTTCCTGAGGGAGAACTGAATCCTAAAGTAAATATAAAGGGGTTGACACACCTCTGTGTTTGAGGCAGGCTTGGTCACAGTTGCCACGACCTTTGAAAGACAAGAACATAGAGTATTTAGCGTGCAGAAGACTGTCAAAGGTTTATTTTTATTGCCTCTAACAGTGCTGCTTTTTCAGTGATCCTGTTGGGTCTACGGCTGGTGATGAGATCGTGAGACAGCTTGAGATCATTATCCATCTAGTCAGATTTGGCGGGAAGATGGGTGCCAGGAGCACATAGAACTCAGAATTAAAACCTCAAGAGGACTTATGCTCTCTCCTCATTTCTCAAGTTATTATTTCTTACGTGACAATTTCCTTTACTTATTAGTCTCATCAATAATGTCAGGGGCCGGCCCCGTGGCCGAGTGGTAAAGTTCACATGCTCTGCTTCAGCAGCCCAGGGTTTCGCCAGTTTAAATCCTGGGCACAGGCATGCCACTGCTCGTCAGGCCACACTGCAGCGGCATCCCACATGCCACAATGAGAAGGACCTGCAACTAAGATATACAACTATGTACCAGGGGGATTTGGGGAGAAAAAGAAAAAAAAAAAAGAAGATTGGCAACAGTTGTTAGCTCAGGTGCCAATCTTTAAAAAAAATAAAATAATGTCAGTCATTACTTTCAGCATACTGTGGGAACGATCAAAGATAAAATCTAAAAACACATGTCAGACAATAAACTATTACAATGAGATAGACAGGAAGTAAAGAAAAGAGAACAAGGGAAAGAAATAGAGAGAAGATGAGCCAAAGCAAAGGGAATTTTCAGATATAAATAAATAACGGGCCACAAAGCACCTTCCTTCCAAGCGGAGGAAAAAACACTCAATAGACGTGCTCCCAGCAATTTCTCAACCACCAGGGTTCAGTTCTCCTCCTGATGAATAAGAAACGGAAAAAGAAAAAAGACGCAGGAGCTAATATCTGGAACTCTCAACTGAGCACGAGTTAATCTCCTTAAATGTGAATCAGCCTCAGAGGATATGTTTCTAAGGGATTGGGCTTTTTAAAAACATGTTTGTACAGTTTTTATATAAAATACACGAAATAATGTAGAAAATGTGAGAAACAAAGAAAAGCAGGGAAAACATTAACTCAAATTGCAACTTCTAACTAAACCATTAGCTTTTCCAAAACAGGCTTTTCTCTGTTTTCTTGAATTCCAAATGTCTGCTCTTGGCACATTCCCTTGCTTTTATTATTACAACCTACATTCCTCCTATTACTTCTATATATATCTTGAGAAACTGAGTGTCAAATAATTATCATAATAATTATTATGATTATAATAATAATCACTAATGCTGCACTTAGCAAGTAAAACAAAAAAACAGGCCATTATCTTAATCATAAGACAGATAAGTTGGGAGGAATGGGAAAAATAGGTGAAGGGGATTAAAAGTTACAGATTCCCAGTTATAAAATAAATAAGTCACAGAGATGTAATGTATAGGGCCTATAGTCAATAACACTGCCAGAACTTCATGTGGTGACAGACGGTTATTAGACTTGTTGTGATCATTTCATAATGTATGTAAATGTCAAATCACTATGCTGCACATCTGAAACTAATATAATATTGTATGTCAACTATACTTGAATTAAAAAAATTTTTTAAGGCAGACCGGTAATAAAATGGTCTCTATATCCACACGTAGGTCCAGGAAGCTTGGTTTCAGCACCACAGAAGCTCATTGTAACTGTCTCCACTCCGTTGCTGAAAAGCAACATGTGCAAAGCCACCCAGCACAGAGCTACAAGGAGATAATATGACTCACAGCTGAAACAATAGCTGATTAAACACTTTATGGAAAGAAAAGTCTGTCCTGGGCAATTTGAAATGGGTGTGGAGCGATGGAAAAATACTGAGTTGCAAATTCTGAGATGTGGTCTGGCACTGAGTGGATTTATGATCTTGCCTAAACTGATTTGTAGAACACGGACAATATATGGGACAAACTTTGAACTTTTGTGTAGAAAAATTGGTTCTCGCTAGCCCTAAAATCCTATTATTCTAATACTTTAATTTCATTCATCACCTAGTCTTGGGGGAAAAAACAATGTTTCCTTGATAATAGGTAATGTTAACTTAAAAGATCATCTTTGATGGTCTCACCTGTATGTAGAATAGAAAAACAAAACAAAACAAAAGAGCTCATACATCCATAGAACAGATTAGTGATTGCATGAGCTGGAGTGGGGGGTGGGCAAAACGGGCAAAGGGAGTCAAAAGATACAAACTGCTAGGTATAAAATAAATAAGTCATGGGGATATGATGTACAGTGTGACAACTATCGTTAATAATACTGTATAGCATATCTGAAAGTTGCTAAGAGAGTAAATCTTCAAAGTTCTCATCACAAGAAAAACAAATTTTGTAACTATGTATAGTGATGGACGTTAATTAGACACTGTAGTGATCACTTCACAATATGTACAAATAGTGAATCATTATGTTGTACATCTAAAATGAATACAACATTATTTGTCAATTATATCTCAATTAAAAAATAAATATTAAAAAATCATCTTTGGGGGCCAGCCCGGTGGCACAATGGTTAAATTCGTACTTCCACTTCTCGGCGGCCCGGGGTTCACCAGTTCAGACATGGCACTGCTTGGCAAAAAGCCATGCTGTGGTAGGCATCCCACATATAAAGTAGAGGAAGATGGGCATGGGTGTTAGCTTAGGGCCAGTCTTCCTCAGCAAAAAAAGAGGAGGATTGGCAGTAGTTAGCCCAGGGCTAATCTTCCTCAAAAAAAAAAATCATCTTTGTTTAGCTTCCCAGCAGTCAATTATCTTAAAATTAATTATTAACTTGAAGCAATTATGTGACTTCTATATTTGAGCTGGATATCAATGTCTGTTTCCTTGAATGTCTTTTAATATCTTCTTTATCACACTTCAAGCTAATTGAATCCTATCTGGGTATCAAATTAAAATTCTGAGTTGTTCTAAGTTTACCAGCCTGGAAGCCCACTACCGAGGGGAGATAGACAGGTTGAGGCCTGTCCACACTGACGGAGCTCTGCCACCCCTTGTGACCAGAGCCAAGTGTGAACACCAACTGTAAACAAAACACCTTCATTTAACTTTGTTTTCATAATGGTTATTCTTACTGAAAAGCTTTCTTTTCTTTTTTGCTTTTTTTGAGTCATGGGTTAATAACCCTTAGGGTTAATTATTACTGAAGAGAATGATTGTTTATCTTGTTGAACTTCCCCTACTTAAATAGGCCCTGGGCTGGACCTTTCTGACCAAAAACCCAGTAAGACTCACAGTAGTAGTGTGGGCATGAGCTAGATGTGTGCTATGTGTGATCCTGTGAAGTTGTATTAGATCTAAATTTCGTAATGTCAGTTATATACCATAACAGATTAGGGGAGTTTGAAATTTTAAAGGAGCTATTCAATGAAAACTTCAACAACACTCTTTTGTTATGTAAATACACTGTTCCTAGTTGTTTTGCTTTTGAAGTTTTGATTTTTCAAGATATCAGATTTTCTTAAATATGGGCACATCCACCAATGTTGTAAAAACTGATTTCAGAATCAGCAAAACAGAGAAGCCCCATCTGCAACTCAGGAAACCAAAGATCCTAATGAAGAAAGCAAAATCTCTAATCCCTGTGCCTAGGAAGATTCTTCAGCAGGACCAGGGAGGGGTCAGGATGGGGCACAGAGGAAAGGGCAGGGTCTGCTGTGATATTTTGACCTGTGATGGAGCTGAGGGCAGAGCTTGGTAGCAACAAACAATAACATGTGGATAATTAGAAAATAAAAGATTTCATAAAGTCCTTGAGTAGTTAAATTTTTTTTAACCTTTAATAATGGTCATTGCAGGATAATTTTTTTAAGAATTATATATTTCATTGAAACACATACTGGATTTTCTTCTCCGGCTATCTGGGGGCTTCAGTTCTATGAATCTACTAATCTCGGGTCTTTGGTGTTAACTTATTACCAGGATCTGAATTAAGATTATCTTGGGCACTACCAACTGGTTCAGTTGTCACAACCTTTATAAAAGTCCTTGTGCAAACCATTTCCACATTGTTTCTTCCATAATTACAGCCTAAACTATTTATAGTTAAAAGCAACCATGGCATGTTTCAAGGTCTCAGGCAATCAAAAGGAAGTTTGTGATTGCATTTAGTCTGTACTTACTGCATACTCGTGGACTAATTGTTTCCAAGTACAATAAACTCTGGATAATATGGTTAAATACTTCCGCCATGGTTCTTTCAACCTTTGTATTGACTTTGCTAACATTTGGGATGGTTGCCTTGGTGAGGAGGCATGGCAGGAACTAGATTTACAGCTGTACTGCTTGGGTCAAATTTTACCAGCTACTGTTCTCGGATACTAAGGACTAAAGGTAAAAAAATTATAGCCTGGAAAACTTATGTCCACAGAAAAATCTGCACATGGATGTTGATCACAGCTTTATTCATAATTGCCAAGACTTGGAAGCAGCCAAAATGTCCTCCAGCAGGTGAAAGGATAAATAAACTGTAGCACATGCAGAGAATGGAATACTATTCAACATTAAAAGGAAATGAGATATCAAGCCATGAAAAGACATGGAGGAACTTGAATGCCTATTGCTAAGTGAAACAAGCCAATCTGAAAGGCTGCAAACTGCATGACACCAACTAGATGACATTCTGGAAAAGGCAAAACTATGGAGACAGTAAAAAGATCAGTGGTTGCCAGGAGTTCGGGGAAGGGAGGGATGACTAGGCGGACACAGAGCATTTTAGGGCAGTGAAACTACTCTGGATGGAACTACTATGGTGGAGACATGTCATTAAACATTTATCAAACCCACAGAACGTACACCACCACGCCTGAGCCCTAAAGTAAACTATGGACTCTGAGTGATAATGATGTGTCACTGTAACTTGTTGATTGTAACAAACGTACCGCTCTCCCTGGGGTAGGTCCACAGCGAGGGAAGCTGTGGCTGGGGGTGGGGGACAGCATAGGGGAGCTCTGTACTTTCCGCCCATTTTGCTGGGAACCTAAAACTGCTCTAAAAAATAAAGTCTACAAAAAAACTATAGCCTGAATCCTCACAGTAAATTTAGCTTCCTTCGCAAGCAGACTTTCAGGGAGTAACTGCTTTAAGTCGTTTCCTCCCTCGGGGACTCCCCGACAGTGCATTGCGGGCAGCCGCCGCCGCCGGAGGTCTCCCTCTCCTGTGTTCCCTCCGTCCCGAGGAGCAGAGGCACTGAAGGAACAGAAAGTGAGTTATAGGCACGCTCTCTCTTACTAGTCACCTCACTATTATTTTTTAAATTCTCCTTTGCATTTAGATTCTGACATCGAGGCTTACAAAATTAGGAACTGGGGATTTTAAGAGTAGATGTGGCTGCCAACTGCCTTCTTTGATGATGGAGCAGCGGTCGCAATAACATATGCTAGCCGCCATTAGAGGGCACTGTTCTCACAAGTCAAGGGTCACAGACTTTTCAACAGCCCTAACTGCTAAATAGCGACAAGTCCTCAGGGAGGGTTGGATTACTAAACGTCACAATTCCCGTAATGTAGGAATAAAACTTCCATTGGAGTTCTGAAACTGAAATTCAGAAATATATTGCTGGGGCCAGCCCCTGGCCCAGTAGTTAAGTTCACACGCTCTGCTATAGTGGCCCTGGGTTTGTGGGTTCAGATCCTGCGTGTGGGACATACACACCTCTCATCAAGCTGTGCTGTTAGCTCAGGGCCAATCTTCCTCACTAAAAAACAAAACAAAACAAAACAAAAACCCAGCATTAAAAAAAGAAATATATTGTTAACATAATGGGTTATAAACTGCGGATATGTAATTATTATATTTTATATATTTTCATTGTTTTTGTTTTGCTAAATATATATATAACATAAGCTACTGTTTCTGTCATTTTAAGTGTACAATTCAGTGGCATTAAGTACATTCATAATGTGCAACCGTCACCACTATTTCCAAAATTTTTATTGAACTGTCGACGAAAATAATCCATAACCAATCTATAAATGAAAATTTGGGTGAGTTTATTCTGAGCTTAAATCTGAGGATTATAACCCGGGGCCTTTCTTCCTGAAGGAAAAAAGGGCACCAAAGAAGTGGGGTGCACAGACTGGTTATATACCTCCAGAGAGGATGTTTCACATAGGATTGAAATGTCCCTTTTACAATAGTCGTGAGACTGCTCTGTCGGCACAGTGATTGATGGAAACAGCAGGTAGGTCTTCTGTCTCAGTGAACACAGCAGGGTGGCAGTCTGTTGTCTCCAGCTGAGTGGTCACAGGTGAGCTGGGTGGTCAAAGGTGAGTGCAGCAATCAGTTCCTAGCCTAAGGAAAAATGCTTATCCCTAAGGAAATGCTAATGTGGGGGGAAGTTGTATCTTTATCTCAAGGGCCTTGGTTCTGGCCAAAGGAAATGTCTAAGCAGACATACAATGCGTGCTCAATAGCCAGTCAGGCCCTTTTGGAAAAAACAAAATCAGGCCAAATTAGGTTTATACCAAATGGCTTCCTCATATACTTCAATATATCCTATTGCTTGCCATTTTTGTCAATCCCAAACAGAAACTCTATTGTAATACTAACTAATAAAACACATTAACTACAAAATACTAAACACTATATAGATATTGTCTCATTTAAACATCACAGGAGCCTCATGAGATAGGTATTTTTGTTTTATTGATGAAGAGGTTGAAGATAAGGGAGATTTAACAAATTCCTCTAAATCTATTAGTAGTAGAATCGTAATTCAAACTTAGTTGCAACTACACATCTCTGTAAGCAAGAGAGATTTTGGGTCAATGGACTAATATAGAGGACTGATCATTAACATATATTATGTTTTCTCATAATAGTTAAATTTCATCTTTGCACAATAAGATGCCAAAATGTAAAAGCTCTGATCTTACAAACTCTGATTAGGGTGAAATTTTAAGATTCTTGGCTTTTACAATGTTTCCATTTACAGATTTTTTAACAATAGCTCTGGGGAGTAATTAAGGGTTGCTCCAGATTAACTCTCCAGGAGAAAGGAGTGGGTAGGAAAAAAGCCCTCGTCTCAAATGCTGCTAATTAAGGGTTTCACAAAAGGAGAACAAAGGGTTTTTTGAATTAGAATGTAAAATGAGAGGATTAAATTTGATTAGAAAAATACGTTTAATTTATGTATACTTTTAACTGGAAGATATCTATTCACACAGTCATTTTACGAGTCTCTGAATACTTTAGTTATCTTCAAAAACTCTCAAATTCCTCAGTAAGCTGTCAGAACAATATCCTACCACTCTTCAATTCAAAACTTTCAATGGACTTCCACTTTAATTTTTGATGGAAATAAGTGGCTCCTCCTAGAATGGCATTCGAGTTGCTTCTGACTCGCATTTGCAGCCTGCTTTCCCTGCAGCTCTTCTCTGCAGTGTTTGCGCTTCTTCTAGACAACACCCTTCTAGCTCCTAGTTTGTTACCAACTGTCATCAATAATTCATTCACAAATTCCTATCTCCAGCCAGATTTCTAGTCTGAGCTCTGGATCTGTATATCTCCTGTCTGATCCTGGGACATCTCCCCAACCTGTCCCCCATTCAGGGTTCACAGTGGCTCAGGGATTGGCACCAACTTCCATTCTGATCTCCAAACCAGAAACTGGGAGTCATCCTTGACACTTCGTCTCCCTCACCCCCACAACTACTCTGTCACCTGATCTGGCTTGTTTTTCCTGCCATATGTGGGGCGACTGCATAATCTAGCTTCCAACGTGAACACTTCTGAGGGTAAAAAGGAGTAATATAAATATTACGCTGGGGACCAGGCATACACCAGGATTGTATGATTTCCTACTAGATGGATCATTGTTTTCCCCCATGTCCACTGCTGCCACCAAACCCAAATCTCCATCATCTCTCACCTCAGTCGTTCCAACGGTTTCCTAAGTTGCTGGTTCTCATGGATGGACACCCACGCTGACACTCCATTCCATGCTGCACAGGCAACCAGACACAGTGATCTTTTAAAATGTCCATCTGATGAAATCCATTTCTCCCACTCCACTTCCTATTTATAACTTTCCTGTAGATCCCCGTAGCTCTTGCATAAAATCCAAAATCTTCAACACAGCTAACCTGCTTAGAATGACCTGGTCCCTCTAAGCCTCTTGAACCACACTCCTCCTCACCCTCTGTTCTCAAGACACATAAGGCCTTTCCTTCAGTCGCTGAAAGTCGTCTTGGGCCTTCCTAGCAAAGCGCCTTCGCATATGCTCCTTTCTTTCCCCAGAGCACCTTTGCCTCTTCTCTTCCCCTAACTAAGGGTTATTTGGCCTTCAGACTTCAGCTCAATTGTCACATCCTTAGGAAAGCGATCCTTGAAATCTCCAATCAAGTTGCAGTCACCCATCTCCAACAATGGCCTTGATTTCTCCCCTCCTTATGTTACCCAACCAAGTTAATTTTTGCCCACCACCCAGAAAGCCAAACACCCAGATGACGAGATTGCAGCAGAGAGAGAGTTTACTCACAAGGCAGCCATGCAAGGAAGCGAGAGCATGAGCCTCAAATCCACTTCCCTGAAAATAGGCACTCAGGGATATTTATGGGATGGGGGCAAGGTGGTCTGAAATGTGGAGAGAGGTGATTGGAGGTGAGGAGAGGTGAGATAACTGATGATCTGCACAAGCGTAGACAGACTTCATGCCTCTTTGTAGGACCCATGTTCACAAAACAGCAGTGTTAGTATGATCTGAGGGTGGAGTTTTTAGCCTCTTGACGTCAAAAGGTCACCTATCGGACATCTGTGCTGACCCATTTGCTTAGTTGGTGATCTCAACTGGCCTGAAGTGGACAAGGAGTTCTAATTCCTTAGAAACAGCTCCCACACCCATTACTGTGGTGACCTAGGCTCCAGGGAGATGTTATCTGTAGCAGCCTAGTGGGAGTCAGAGAGCATATTGCCTAAACAGCACAGTTAACGATGGGTGGGTTAAACAGCTAGAGCTATAATCAGTAATTGCAAAAAGGAAAAAAAACCTTTAGTTCCTAGCTGCTTAATCCTCAATGGCTAACTCTCTGCTGGTTTCACTTGTGGGAACAACCATTCCTCCCAACTGCTCCACTCATCCAGAGGTGCACCTAATTGTATAAGTGCTGCAATAAACATACTTCATGTGACTCTTAATGTACATACATACGTGCTTCTCTAGGGTAAATGCAGAGTGGTGATGGCAGTGGATGTGCATTTAGTGGATATGCATACAGAGTGCCAAATGTTCTCCAAAGTGGCTGTACCGATAGCAGTACATGATTGCCCTGCAATGTAGCCAACTTTAATTTTATCAAGTTCAAAAATATTGCTGCTTTAGTGGACTCAGAGTGGTTTTCCAGTGTTTAATTTGTATTTTCCTAATTATAAGTGAGGATGGGCATCTTTTCATATGTTTATTAGCTATATGTGTTTCTTCTTTTATAAATTTCTTGTTCTTATCCTTTGCCCATTTTTATTATGTTGCTTGTCTTTTTCTTATTGATTTCTATGAAATTTTTATAAATTCTAAATATTACCCCTTTGTTACATATGCTGCAAATATTTTTACCTTCCTATCACTAGATTACAATTTGTTAAGAATGTCTTTGCTATAAAAAAGTTTTAAAATCTTGCTGTTGTCAAATTTGTCAATCTTTTCCTTTATGGGTTTTGCTTCTTTCCATCTTATTTAAGTGGGCATTCATTAAGTCAAGAACTCAAAAACATTTTCCTAAATCATATCAGTATATTTGGTTCTAACTTTTTTCTTCCCAAATGGAAAATTTGTTGTTCCAACATCGACTGGATAATTTATTCCAGCTGTGTCATATGCAAAATTACGGCATCTACCTGACCTCATCTCCTGATTCAGCTCCTTGACCTGTTTGAATATTCCTACTGTCGACGAAAATAATCCATAACCAATCTATAAAAGAAAATTTGGGTGAGTTTATTCTGAGCTGAAATCTGAGGATTATAACCCGGGAGAGTCTTTCCACAAAGGAACAGAGCACTCCAAAGAAGTGGGGGTACATAGGGTGGTTATATACCTTCAAAGAGGGTGTTTCACATGTGATTGAAATGTCCCTCCCACAATAGTCACAAGATTGCCCTGTGGGCACCACACTTGATGGACACAGCAGGTAGTGGTCTGCTATCTCGGAGGGCGTAGCAGGAGGCAAATCCATTGTCTTGAGCTGGGTGGTCACAGGCGGGTGCTGCAAGCAATCAGTTCCTAGCCCAAAGAAAGATGCTTAATCCTTAAAGAAATGCCAATGTTGGGAGGGGAAGAGAAGTTGCACCTGTATCTCAAGGGCCTTTATTCTTGCCATAGGGAATCTCTAAAGCAGATATACAATGCATGCTCAACGGCCACGGTCAGGCCCTTTTGGAAAGACAAGGTCAGGCTGAATTAGGTTTACACAAAATTGCTTCCTCATATATTCCAATATATCATATTACTTGCCATTTTTATTTGACACTACCATAATACCACCCAATATACCTTTATCTTTCTCCTTCTCACTCTCCAGAACACAAGCAGGATAAAGGTGAAGTCCTTGCCTTGTCCAGAAGACAAATGTCATTAGCCAAGACAAGAGGAAGGAATGCCTCTGCCACTACAGGGAATGCCTCCCTCCAGACCATCATCAGTTAAGTGGCAACCTATGGAGTTTCCTGTGACTCACAGCCAAATTCAAATTTGAACTGATACTGTGTACTTCTGGTGGAGTTGACTTTACCGCAGACTCCAAGGGTCAGAATGAGACTCAGGACAGTTCCTCTGGGCAGTTGACCCAACAACGTCCAAGAGAATGTAGTAATTCTTTTGCTGGAATAACTGGCCAAGAGCCAGTCATGTCTTCTCCTACTGAATGTAAACAAAAGAAGGATATGGGCCTCTGGAGCTGCCTCCTGTCCCCTTGCAGGAAGAAATAGCATCGTTTGGCTCCTTCTCTCTGCTCTCTCCCACATCTCCATTGCTCTGACTCATCCTCTGTGTATCATCTGGGACTTTGATTTCAGATCTTTATGGTATGCATCCCCTTTCCTCATTCCTTCTGGCATTATAAGTAAGTTTCACAAATATTTATATGAGTGGTGGTGGTGATGGTGATAGTGATGAGTTTGGCTTTCTTTTATATGTTATGGGGTTTTATTTTTGTTTCTGTTGATTCACCATTGCTTCTTTTATCCAACCTTTTCTTCTTGGATCCACTTTTCTCTCCAGAGCATGTCATCTAGAAATTATTTGACGAGGTGGGTGGTTGTGGGTGTTATACTTTCTAAGTCCTTATAAGTTTGGAAATGTCTTTTTTTTATTCTCACCTGAATGATAGTTTGGTTAGATATTTGGAAAATTCTAGAATTCTAAGTCCAAATTACTTCTAATTGGAATTTTGAAAAATTTAATCCTGTTTTCTGATATCTAGTGTTGCTGATGTGAAGACTCATTTCCATCTTATTCTTATGCCTTTAGAATTAGTAAGTTTTTTCTCTCTATAAAATTTGAAGGTGCTCCCCTTGCTTGTGGTGTCCTGAAATTTCCCCATGCTATGTAGAAGTGTCAGGATGGTACAGAGATCCAGAAGGTTAGTCATTGGTGGTGTTCACTGTCAGACACATGGCAGGACTGCCTATCCATAGAGATGTAGGAGCCTGAGGGTTAGTTGTAAGTATCTTTATTCCAGGCTGATAGTCCCCTTGGCAGTGCAACTCTCTCAAAAACTTAGCTTTTATCAATTTGATTTCAATCAGTGACTTAGTCACACTCTGGTGGACAGCCTTCTAAAATGCCCCCAAAGATCCCCGTCTCCTGGAATCTACACATGTATTAGCCTGCTTGGGCTGTCAGTACAAAATACCACAGACTAGACAGCTTAAACAACAGAAATTTGTTTTCTCACAGTTCTGGAGGCTGGAAGTCTGTATTCCAGGTGTCAGCAGAGTTGGTTTCATTTGAGGCCTCTCTCCTTGGCTTGCAGATGGCCTTGCCTCTGTGTGCATGTGAATCTGGTGTCTCCTTTTGTGTCCAAATTTCTTCGTCTTGTAAGGACACCAGTCATATTGGATTAGGGCCCACCTTATCAGCCTCATTTTAACTTAATCACCTCTTTAAAGGCTCCATCTCCAACTACAGTCATTCTGAGGTATGAGTCGGGGGTTAGAGCTTCAACATACAAATTCTAAGGGGACACAATTCGGCCCATAATGACTTTGTGTAACTACTTTGTGTAATGCTCTCCCCTTGAGTGTGGGCTGGACCAAGTGGCTTATTTTTGACCAATAGTATATAGCAAAGGTGATGGAATATCACTTCCATGATTAGGTTGTAAAAGTTTGTGTTGCTAGCAGATTTTATTGCCTTCTCAGCTTCAGCCTATGGGCTTTCTTGCAAGAACCATAACCTTAGTCTCCTTTTCCTGAGCCATTGTTTTCTAATGAAGGGATTTTCTAGGCTCTATACTCTTTGTTGGACCCTAATATGAAACATTTTAATGCCTTCAGAGGTTTAACAATAGGTGCGATGGCATTGCCCTTCATTCGATCCTTGCCAAAGGCCGATTTTAGTATCTTCTCTTTCTCAAAGTTACATTCTTTTGGAGGGGATGGGATGAGGGGGAAAGAAGGGGATCAAAAGTAATTGTTTCTTCCAACCCTGCAAGAGCCTGAATTCAGCTATTCTCTATTCCCTTTTCGTCCTACTTGCAAGTGAATCATCTTTTATGAGCTATTTAAAAGTGAAATCAACATGTACTACTAATGTTCTGTATTTCAACCTCTTCTCCTGGAACTACCAGTCTTCATGTATGTAATTTCCTTCTCGAGGTAATATTTCATAATATTATCAATTATTTCATCACTAAATAGCAAGGATAACTGTTTCTCTAGGCTTTAATAACAGTATTCTCGTTTCCCACTGTCTGACCACTAAGATAAAGACACGTAATTTCCATTTTTGTTTCAGCAACACCAAACTTCTGCCACCAAGTTCTGTCAGGACAGTCTAGGCTAGGCTCAGAATCTCATTAGCTTAATACAACAAAAATTTATTTCTTGCTCATGTTACATGTTCTATGTGGGGGATGTGCTCAGCTTAGTCAGTCAGGGACCCAGGGAGACAGAGCCTCCTCTCAACACACGCTTCCACCAACACTGCATCAGGGCAGAGGGAACACAGTGAATTGTGCACTGGGTCTTAAAGCTTCCACACAAACATAACCTTGAGTGAAAGAAGCCAGACTCCAAAAGGTATATGCTGGATGATTCCATCTATATACAAAACAGAAAAATGAATCTTTAGAGTTAAAAGTCAAGAAAGTGATTATTTTTATTAGGGTGGCAGAGAGGGATGTGGTAGACAGAATAATGGCCCCCAAAAATGTTCCTATCTTAATCCCTGGGACCTGTGAATATGTTACATTACATGGAAAAGGAACTTTGCAGATGAAATTAAGGCTATGAACCTTAAAATAGGGACATTATCTTGGATTTTTGGGGTGGGCCAAAGTGGACTGTTAAAAGTGAAAGAGGAAGGCAAAAACTAGTCAGAGAGATGTTAGAAGAAAAGTCAGGGGAAGTTTGAAGCATTAAAGAGATTCAACCCACTGTTGCTAGCCTTGGAGATGGAGAAAAGGGGCCAGGAGTCAAGGAATGTGGGGACCTCTAGAAGCTAGGAATGGCTCTCAACTGGCTCCAGAAAGGAAATGTGGACCTCAGTCTTACAACCACAAGGAACTGAATTTTGCAAAAATCCTGAATGAGCAGGAAAGCAATTCTATCCCAGACCCTCCAGAAAGGAATACAGTCCTGCAGACACCTTGCTTTTAGCCTAGTGAGACCCATGTCAGACTTCTAACCTGCAAACCTTCAAGAAAATAGGTTTTTGTTGTGTTAAGGTGCTAAGACTTTGGTGATCTATCACAGTGACCATAGAAATGGACTCAACAGGGGAGGACAGGAAGAGCTTGGAAGGGGGCCTGAGAGGGACTGCTGAGATGTTCTCAGTGTCTGTTTCTGCTCTGATCCAGTTATGTGAGTGTGCTCACTTTGTGAACATTCATTAGCTGGACACTTATCATTTGGGAATTTTTCTGTTTATAGATTATATCACAATAAAAAATCTACATTAAAACAAGGCAATGTAAGGGTTTATTATTGAGGTCAATGTTGGAGGTTATGGGAGGTCGTTTCTCTTTAGGGCCTCTGAGCACCACACAGAATTTCTTCCAGAACTGCTCACCTTACAGACAGAAGGTAACCTCCTCTCAGTTTGTTTGAAGGTCGCTCCTGGGACACTGATTCCCACACACTTGTGGGTTGTGGGTTGTGTGTTGGCTAAGAAAGTTCCTGAGTAGCAAAAAAGGTTTGGGGGAGAATTCTGGAAGATATTGTGTATGCACTTGAGCTATCAGCCTCCACTGCTGCTCACCACAGATGCAGCTGAACTCTGAGGTGGGCCAAGGGGATGTGGTGTGGCCACTGGAGGCCTTTGCAAAACAGGCCAGTTTTACTCATAAACATGCAAAATTTCTGAACAAAGTATTAGCAAACTGAATCTAACAGCATATGGAAAAGGATAATGTTCCATTTCCAAATTGGGTTTAGTCCAGAAATGCATGGATAGCTTAATATTTGAAAACAATCAAAATGATTTATACATTAACAGAATAAAGGAGAAAAAGCATATGACCATCTCAAGAGATTCATTAGAAAAACACTTGATAAAATTCAGCATCTATTCATGATTGAAAAAAAAAAAACCTCTTAGCAAAGTAAAGATAGAAGGATACTTCCCTATTATGCAAAAACAAACCAAACAAAACTTGAAATCAAGCATTGCATTTAATGGTGAAGTGTTACCCTCTGAAATCGGGAATGACTCAAGGGTGCCCATTATCATCACTTTATTTAACATTGCATGTGAGGTCCTAGTCAGTTCAATAAGTTGAGGAAGTTAATTAACAAGAAAATTCATCAAGAATGATAATTACATATATGGACAGATACAGAGAAAGAGAGATAGAGACAAAGGGAGAAACAGAGAGAGAGAATCCAAAAGAATCTACGTATAAACTATTGCAAGGTCATTGAATATAAAATCATTCTACAAAAATCAAATCTATACAGTCATGCATCACTTAACAATGGGGATACATTCTGAGAAATGTGTCAGGTGATTTTGTCATTGTGCAAACATCATAGAGTGTACTTACACAAACCTAGATGGTCTAGTCTACTACATATCCAGGCCATGTGGCATAGCCTGTTGCTCCTGGGCTACAAACCTGTACAGCATGTTACTGTCCTGACTGCTCAGGCAATTGTAACAAAATGGTAAGTATTTGTGTATCTAAACATAGAAAAGTACAGTAAAAATATGGTATAGAAGAAATGGTACACCTGTATAGGACACTTACCATGCAGAATGGAGCTTGCAGGACTGGCAGTTGCTCTGGGTGAGTCAGTGAGTGAGTGGTGAGAGTGAAGGCCTAGGACATCACTGTACACTCCCGTAGACTTATAAGCACTACACTTAGGCTGCACTAAATGTATAGAGAAATATCTCAATAATAAATTAACCTTAGCTTACTGTAATTTTTTTACTTTATAAACTTTTTAATTTTTTTAACTTTTTGACTCTTTTGTAATAGCACATAGCTTAAAACACAAACACATTGTACAGCTGTACGAAAAATATTTTCTTTCTTTATATCCTTATTCTATGAGCTTTTCTCTATTTTTAAATTTTTTCTTTTACTTTTTAAACTTTTTTTGTTAAAAACAAAGGCACAAACACACACAGTAGCCTAGGCCTACACAGGGTCAGTATCGTCAGTGTCACCATCCTTCAACTCCACATCTCGTCCCACTATAAGGTCTTCATGGGCAATAACACACATGGAGCTGTCATCTCCTATGATAACAATGCTGCCCTCTGCAATATTTCAGAAAGGACTTGCCTGAGGCTCTTTTGAGGGTGTGTCACTTTCTTCAGAAATATGTTCATGGTGATTTGCTTGGTTTGTTTCTTTTTTTCATAATAGGTTTGCTTGTAAGCATATAATGCACCTCATGCATTCTTCTCTATTAATGAAAACCTTTTGGTGTTGGGGTCCATGTTTTCAAACGTTTTAAGAAGCTTGTTGAGGTCTGCAAAAGCTTCTGCTAAATCCTTCACTGTGAATTTTCTTGAGGGTTCTTCTTTTTCTTCTGCAGTTTCCTTTGTTCTTGCCTCTTCTTCAGCTGTGTATTCCTGTTCCAGTTCCAACAAATCCTCATGCGTCACTTCCTCGGACATCACCTCTAGAAGCTCCTCAGTACCATCCTCATCCATGCCTAGGTTAAGGTTGTTTGCCTCCTCAACCACTGCCTTGTTGATTTTTGCAACATCCTCCAACCTCCTCATCCTTAGCAAATCTTTTAATGTCTGGATGAATCTCTTGAGTATCTTCTTCCAGATGTATTTATACACTTCTTGGTGACATCACTGCAAGCCCAAGCAAGGTTCTTTTTTTTTTGTTTTTTTGGTAAGGAAGATGGTCCCTGAGCTAACATCTGTGCCAATCTTTCTGTATTTTGTAGGTGGGATGCTGCCACAACATGGCTTGATGAGCAGTGTGTAGGTCCACGCTGGGGAACCAAACCAGGGAACCCTGGGCCTCTAAAGTAGAGTACATAAACTTAACCACTATGCTACCGGGCCAGTCCCCCAAGCAAGGTTCTTGATGTAGTCATATATGCTGTAATCCTTCCAGAATTGCATCAATGTCTTCTCAGTGTCTTAGCATAATACTCTCAAGATTCACCCATGTTGTTGCAAATGACAAGATCTCATCTTTTTTTATGTCTGATAATATTCAATTATGTGTGTATGTATATATGCATTTATACATGTGATATATATATATCTCACATCTTCTTTATCCATTCATCTGTTGATGGGCACTTAGGTGGTTTCCAAGTCTTGGCTATTGTAAATAATGCTGCGATGAACATAGGGGTGTGTATATCTTTTTGAATTAGTTTTTCATATTTTTTGAATAAATACTCAGAAGTGGATTAGCTGGATCAGACAGTAGTTCTGTTTCTAATTTTTTGAGGAATCTCCATACTGTTTTCCATAGTGGCTGCACCAATTTACATTCCCACCAGCAGTACGCAGGGTTCCCTTTTTTCCACATCCTCTCCGACACTTGTAATTTCTTGTCTTTTTAATAATAGCCATTCTGAGGGGTATGAGGTGATATCTCATTGTGATTTTGATTTGCATTTCCCTAATAATTAGTGATGTTGAACATCTTTTTATGTGCCTGTTGGCCATCTGTATATCTTCTTTGTAAAAATGTTTGTTCAGATCCTCTATCCACTTTTTAATCAGGTTGTTTCTTTGTTCTTGAGTTATATGAGTTCTTTATAAATTTGGGGTATTAACCCCTTATCAGACCTGTGACTTGCAACTATCTTCTCCCAATTTGTAGGTTAGTTTTTCATTTTGTTGATGGTTTCTTTTTCCATGCAGAAACTTTTTAGTTTGATGTAGTCTTATTTTTTTCTTTTGTTTCCATTGCCTGAGGAGACATATCCAAAAATATATTGATAAGACTAATGTCAAAGAGCATACTGCTTCTATTTTCTTCCAGGAGTTTTATGGTTTCAGGTCTTACATTCAAGTCTTTAATTCATTTTGAGTTAATTTTTGTGCATGTTGTAAGATAATGGTCTACTTTAATTCTTTTGCATGTGGCTGTTCAGTTTCCTCAACATCATTTACTGAAGAGAACTTCCTTTCTCCATTGTATGTTCTTGCTTCTTTGTGTAGTTTTATTTCTGGGCTCTCAATTCTGTTCCATTCATCTGTGGGTCTCTTTTTCTGCCAGTACCATGTTATTTTGATTACTATACCTTTACAGTATATTTTGAAGTCATGGACTGTGATGTCTCCAGCTTTGTTCTTTTTTCTCAGGATTGCTTTTGTTATTCAGGGTCTTTCATTATTCCATATAAATTTTAGGATTCTTTATTTTATTTATGTGAAAAATATCATTGGGATTCTGATTGGAATTGCACTGAATCTGTAGATTGTTTTAGGTAATATGGAATTTTGACTATGTTTATTCTTCCAAACTATGAGCATGGAATATCTTTCCATTTCTTTGTGTTTTCTTCCATCTCTTTCAAAGTGTCTTATAGTTTTCAGTGTACAAGGCTTTCACCTCCTTGGTTAAATTTATTCCTAGATATTTTATTCTTTTTGTTGCAATTGTAATTGGAATTGTATTCTTGATTTCTCTTTCTGCCAATTAAGAGTTGATGTATAGAAATGTAACTGATTTTTGTATGTTGATTTTGTACCCTTCATCTTTACTGTATTTGTTTACTATTTCTAACAGTTTCTTGATGGATTCTTTGGGGTTTTCTATATATAATATTATGTCATTCACCAATAGAGACAGTTTTACTTCTTCCTTTCCAATTTGGATATCTTTTATTTTTTTCTTGCCTAATTGCTCTGGCTAGGACTTCCAATACTGTTTTGAATAAGAGTGGTTACAGTGGGCATCCTTGTCTTGTTCCTGCTTGGGGGATAATTTTCAATTTTTCACTATTGAATATGATGTTAGCTGTGTGTTCGTCATATATGGCCTTTGTTATGTTGGGATATTTTCCTTCTTTGCCCTTTTTATTGAGAGTTTTTATCATATAAGGATGCTGAATCTTATCAAGTGCTTTCTCTGCATCTATTAAGAAGATCCTGTGATTTTTATTCTTCATTTTGTTAATGTGACGTATCATGTTAATTAATTTACTGATATTGAACCATCCTTGTCTCCCTGGAATAAATTCCACTTGATTGTGGTATATGATCCTTTTAATGTATTATTGAATTCAATATGCTAATATTTTGTTGAGGATTTTTGCACCTGTGTTCATCAATGATATTGGTCTGTAATTTTCCTTTTTTGTGTTGTCCTTGTCTGATTTTGGTATCAGGGTAATGTTGACCTCATAAAATGAATTAAGATATATCTCATCCTCTTCAATTTTTTTGGAAGAGCTTGAGAAGGATAGGTATTAAATCTTCTTTAAATGTTTGGTAGAATTCATCAGAGAAGCCATCTAGTCCTGGACTTTTGTATTTTGGGAGGTTTTTGATTGTGCTATTTCAATCTTTTTACTTGTGATCAATATATTCAGATTCTCTATTTCTTCTTTTTTATTACATTTAATGAATTATTTTTATTGAAAGGATAAAATTACATGAAATTGAGAAAATCTAGTACACGTAATAATCAAAATATATACAAGTGTGTGTATATTTATTTATATATGTATACAATGTAGTTTTGTCTAAGTGTCAACATTCACAGGAACACAAACATTATGGTTTCATTCTTCTTAGAAACAATTAAAAAGTTGTCTCTAATTTTCTTTTGTTGAGTGATATTGGTGCATTTTATGGCCATGGATTTAAAATGAGGTCATAGTAATCCTACCTGATGCCAATTTTATTTTATAGTTATATACTTTTTCCCGGTATGATTTCATTTATATAAAGCCCCAAAATGAACAATCAAATCTCTGGTGATAGAAGTCAAAATAGCGATCATCTTTGGGGAGTAATGTTTGATACTTCTGGGGTACTAGTAGTGTTCCCTAACTTAATCTGGCTGGTGCTCACTTCATAAAATTTTTATCAAGCTACATATGCATGTGATTTGTTCATCTTTTATATATATGTGCTGTATTTTAATTAAAATAGTTACTTAGAAAATTTCCAGGACATAGCCTTAGATAGCTCAAACATCCAAATGCGTTTCCGTGCTCTCTTCTTGCAAGCAAGTAATCTTCCCTGATGCCAGTTTTAAAGATAAACCTGTCTAAATTTCTCTCATCAGTTGTTAGAACCTCTGCCTCTCACAAAAGTGTTCAAACTTTTCTTTTAATTTTTTGATATACTTTTCCCAAAAGATTATTTCTTGTAATGAGTTTTATAAGTTTATTCATTGAAGAAAGTGATGTTTGATTTCCTCTAGCCTTACTTTCTCAATTTGAAAGGGGATTCTTTTGTACTAAAATTTAAAACTCAGTATTTAAGGCTTTTTTTCTTATATTATTTTAAAATGTTATATATATATTTATCACATTCTCACTTAGTCTTCCCTGTCATAGCATGCAAAATGCTGTTCTCTTCCACTTTGATTCACAACGAATCTTTAGTTTTCATTTGTCTTTCTACTTTTGTCACTTTTACTGAACCCATTCTGGATTTACTAAAATTCTAACAACCTTTCTGGAGGAGTTATGGCCAGTATTGCACAGGGATTCTGGTCATACCATAGTTTAATAAAAGTGCAATGTCATAATGTACAAGTACTAGTAAAATAAAAATATTGTCCTGCTTTACCAGCTTACTTGTTAAGCTTTTTTGGCCTAGCTTAACTTTGAATTTTAACTATTTTTAAGTATTCTTTGTTTGCAGACACATTCTTTGGTGCACAAATAAAAGGTATTAACATTAGAGATTATTAACTGTGAAGTTGGTTTGGCATGCAGGACGCTGCTGAGTACATCTACAATAGCAAATAAATACAAATTCTAGTATTTTGTTTTTTTATTTTAATAAAATTAGGATTTCATTTGAAGTGCTTGGAATGCTTCACAAACAGCTTGGTACACCCCTTTGGCCTGCTTACCCCATTGGAATGTCATTTTATAAATAACATCCCAATTCACAAAATTGTACCTTGATGGCATAAAAAAAACTCCCAACATATATACTGGAAGAAGCATGCAAACTTTCTATTTTTAAAAATCTGAGCTCTAAATTTTCTGTTGCCTTCCTAAATCCTACACTTATATCCAAAAGATAGGAAAGTACAAAATACTTCCTCTTTCAGTCAGTCACTTTTTTAAACTAATTTTCTTCACATTTTCAATTCCTTTATATATTTATTTATTATTGCAGTAGCATTGGATTACTACATTTTATAACTTTCAGGTGTACAATGTAATATCTTTTGAATTCTGTGTAGATTACATCATGTTCACCAACCAAAGACTAACTACAATCCATCACCACACATGTGTGCCTAATCACCCCATTCACCCTCCTCCCTACCCCCCGCCCCTCTGGTAAACACCAACCCAATCTCTGTTGCTATGTGTTTGTTGTTCTTTGTATTATAGGTTTCTGGTTTGTCATTACCATGAGGTTCATATACAATATTTTATTTATATAGCAATTTATATTGAGTTGATAGTCACTTTAGTTTGACCTCTTTCTAAAAGCTCTACTCTTTTATTCCCCTCCTCCCACATTTATTATTTTTGAAATCATATCTAACCTCTTATTTTATGTGTCTATCCATTACCATCTTATCATTGAAATTGGTAATTTTAGTACTTTTGTCTTTTAACCTTCATATTATCTTCATACTGGTTGACCTGCTACCTTTACTGTATTTTTGCCTTTACCAGTGATTTTATTGCCTGTTTATTCTTTTTTCATAATTTTCTTATTCCTATTTGTGGTCTTCTCTTTCCCATTTCCATAAGTCCCTTCAGCATTTCTTGTAGAACTGGTTTCTTGGTGATAAATTCCTTTAATTTTTGCTTGTCTGGATCTCTTTATCTCTCCTTCCATTCTGAATGATAACCTTGCTGGGTAGATTATTCTTGGTTGTATGTTTTTTCCTTTTAGCACTGTAAATATGTCATGCCACTCCCTTCTAGCCTGTAGGGTTTCGGCTGAGAGGTAAGCTGATAGCCTTCTGGGGTTTCCTTTGTATGTCACTTGTTTCCTTTCTCATGCAGCTTTTAGGATTCTCTCTTTATCTTTAATTTTGGACATTTTAATTATAATGTATCTTGGTGTGGGCTGTTTTAGGTTTATCTTGTTTGGTGTTCTCTGTGCTTCCTGTAGTTGGATGTCTGTTTCCTTCCTTAGGTTAGGAAAGTTTTCAGCTATTATTTCTTCAAATAGATTCTCTGCCCCTCTGTCTCTCTTCTCCTTCTGGGACACCTATACTATGAATGTTAGTGCGCTTGATATTGTCCCAGAGTTCCCTTAGACTATTGTTGTTCTTTTAAATTCTTTTTTCTTTTATCTGTTCAGCTTGGGTGATTTGCTCTAGTCTTTCGTCCAGCTGTCCGATCCATTCTTCTGTATCATCTACTCTATTGAGTCCCTCTAGTGAATTTTTCATTTTCAGTATTGTATTCTTCATTTCTGACTGGTTCTTTTTTATATTTTCCAATTCTTTGTTGACGTTCTCACTGTGTTCATCCAGTCTTCTCCCAAGGTCAGTGAGCATCCTTATGACTTCTTGTTAGAACTCTGGCAGGTAGATTGCTTATTTCTGTTTCATTTAGTTCTTTTTCTGGGGTTTTGTCCTGTTCCCTTGCTTGGAGTGCATTCTTTTGCCTTCTCGTTTTGCCTCTTTCTCTAATATATCTATGTATTAGGTGAATGAGCTATGTCTCCTGATCAAGGAGAAGTGGCCTTATGTAAGAGATGCCTTTTGAGGCCCAGCAGAGTGCTTCCCTCTTGTCAACAGCCTAAATGTTCCAAGAATGACCCCTGTATGGGCTACATGTGCCCTTCTGCTGTGGCAGGGTTTCTCTTACTGCAGGTACACAGGGAGTCTAGTTTCCACCTGGCCAGCTGTTTGTAGATTGTTTGGGGAGACCCAGCACAGTTGGCTGCAAGGTCTAATAGCTTATTCCTCTGGCAGTTTTACTGTTAAGTGAGTAGGCAACCAGTTAAGTGAGTGGCTGGTTGCTAGGCTCAGAGGCTTGCAATTGCTATAGGCCTTAGGCCTGCAAGGCTGTTGTCACCTCTCTTAGTTTTGCAGCTGAGTGGTGGTGGCCTCAGGCACAGGAGCACCCAATCGCTTCAGGCTTTGGAAGGCTGGGCCAGTCATCTTTGTGGCTGTTTGTGAAGCACAGGTGTTCTGTCACTGATAAGCCTCACCCACTACAGGTCTACACAAATGGTCAACACAGTCCTGGCCTATGCACACTTCCTAACCACTTGAGGCATACCCAGTCACCCCACTGCAGAGGCCCCCACACTCTCCAACATTGCCCCCCACAGTTCACCTGCTCCTTGCACTGGCCCTGCCCCACAGAGGTGGACACACTCACCTCCCTGTAGAGGATCGAGGTACCCAGTCTATGCAGGCCAATTAGCCTGAGGGCTTGCTGTTGGGTGGGGCCAGTTCCCAGGGTGGGCTGCCTTCCCTGGCTGAACTTGATTAAATCTGTGCATCAGTGGGTGGGGAGACTCCTGGGCTAATAGGCCAGAGGAAGAATTCCAGTGGCATCTGTCAGCATCCTTGTACTAGGTCACAACAATGGCTGCCACCAATGTCTCACTGAGATGCACCCAGAGCCTACCAGGTGAGTCTCTTTTCACAAAAGGACTTGCACTTTTCTTTCTGGTGATTTTAGGTTGCTCTCTGAGACAGATGAATTTGTGTATGGGCCCTTTAAGAGCCAGCTTTTTTCAGCTTACGTTCAATAGCTTTTCCTGGAGTATTTCCTGTTGTAGTTAATAGCCAGCAAAGCCAAATATTATGAACACTCATCTCAGTTGTGCTGAGTCTGAAGGACACTTATACTGGTAATGTGCCCCGGCTAAGGTCCCCTCTTCTCCAGGGAGGGCTGTGTACCTTAGGGTGGCTTCTACCTGGCCAGCTGTGAAGCTCCATGGCTCATGAAGGTGGTTTTTCCTCTCTCCAGAAGGAATTTCTGCCTCTTCCACCTCAGTCAGGACTGTCACTTGTTGTGGGCATTCTTTTTATCCAGTTTTCTGTTCTATCTTGTGTTAATTTTCCAAAAATACTTATAACCTGGTTGTGTTCATGGGAGGAGGTGAGTTCAGAGTCTTCCTATGTTGCCATCTTGACAAGTCTTCTCTATTTCTTGATTCAGTTTTGGAAAGTTGTATGATTCTGAGAATGTATCCATTTCTTCTAGGCTATCCAATTTGTTGGTGTATGACTTTCATACTATTCTCTTATAATCCTTTTTATTTCTGTGGTATTCATTACAATTTACCCTCTTTTCTTTCTGATTTTATTTGAGCCTTCTCTCTTTTTTCTTAGTGAGTCTAGTGAAAGATTTGTCAATTTTGTTTGTCTTTTCAAAGATCCAGGTCTTTGTTCCATTGATCTTTTCTATTGTCCTTTTAGTCTCTATTTCATTTATTTCTGCTCTGATTTTTATTATTTCCATTCTTCTACTGACTTTGGGCTTCATTTGTTCTTTTTCTAATTCCTCTAGGCATAGTGTTAGATTGTTTATTTGAGATTTTTCTTGTTTTTTTTAGGTAGGCCTATGTGCAATAAACTTGCCTCTTAGTACTGCTTTTGCTGCGTCCCATAGATTTTGCTATCTTGTGTTCTCATTTTTATTTGTCTCTAGGTACTTTTTAAGTTTCTCTTTTGATTTCTTTATTGATCCAATAGTTATCTAGTAGCATGTTATTTAATCTGCATGTATTTGTGATTTTTCTAACTTTCTTCTTATAGTTAATTTCTAGTTTCATAACACTGTGGTCAGAAAAGACGCTTGATATGATTTTAATCCTCTTAAATTTATTGAGTCTTGTTTTGTTTCCCAGCATATGGTCTATCTTTAAGAATGTTCCATATGCACTTGAGAAGGATGTGTATTCTGCTGCTTTTGGATGGAATGTTCTCTATATATCTATTAAGTCCACCTGGTCTAATGTGGCATTTAAGGCCAGTGTTTCCTTTTTGACTTTCTGTCTGAATGATCTATCCTTTGATGTAAGTGGGCTATTAAAGTCCCCTACTATTATCATATTGCTGTCGATTTTTACCTTTAGTTCTGTTAATAATTGTTTTATATACTTTGGTGCTTCTATGTTATGTGCATATATATTAATAAATATGTCTTCTTGGTGGGTTATCCCCTTTATCATTATATAGTGTCCATTTTTGTCTCTTGTTATCTTTTTTTCCTTGAAGTCTATTTTGTCTGTTTTAAGTATGGCTACACCTGCCTCTTTTGGTTGCCATTTGCTCGCAATATCATCTTTTATCCGTTCACTTTGAGGCTGTGTTTGTCTTTAGAGCTGAGACAGGTCTCCTAGAGGCAATGTATTGTTGGGTCTTGTTTTTTAATCCATCCCATCACTCTGTGTCTTTTGATTGGTGAATTCAATCTACTTACATTTAGGGTGGTTATTGATGTATGAGGACTTAATACTGCCATTTTATATTGTGATCATTGGTTGCTATCTATTTCCATTGTTCCTTTTTCCTTGTGTTTCTGTCTGCCATTTCAGTTTGGTGGTTTTCTGTTTTTGTGCTTTTCAGTTTCATCTTTTTTTAAGTTTCATGTGTTTGCTTTAAATTTTTGTTTTGTGGTTACCACAAGGTTTGTATAAAAGGTCTCATAGATAAGATAGTCCTTTTTTCTGCTGATAGCATATTATCTTCCTTTGCTATGGAGGTTCCATCCTTTTCCTCTTCCCTTTCTATTCTTTTGTTCTCACAAATTATGTCTTTTTGTATTGTGAATTCATGACCACATTGAAGTAGTTATAGTTATTTTTATTGCTTCCTTTCCCTTTATCCTTTGTCATAATTGTTTACTAACCTATTCTGGTATAGAGTTGCAATTTTCTGATTCTGTCTGTCTATTTATCACCTTGCTCAAAGTTTTGTATATCTCTGCCTTTTTGTTTCAGGTAGGAGGCCTCCTTTCAATGTTTCTTGTAAGGCAGGTCTAGTGTCAATGAACTTCCTCAGTTTTTCTTTGTCTGGGAAAGCCTTTATTTCTCATTCACATCTGAAAGATAATTTTTCTCCAAGGAATATTCTTGGCTGACAGTTTTTATCTTTCAAAAGTTATAATATCTTGTTCCACTCTCTACTGGCTTATAGTGTTTCTGCTGAGAAATCTGCTAATAGCCTAATAGGGGTTCCATTGTAGGTTATTGATTTTTTTCCCCTGGCTGCCTTTAATATTCTTTGTCATTGACTTTTGACAGTTTTATTATCATGTGTCTTGGAGATGGTCTTTTTGCATTGAGATAATTGAGAGTTCTATTAGCTTCATGTGTTTGTATATTCAGTTCTTTCCCCAAGTTTGGAAATTCTCAACTGTTATTTTTAATTTAATTTGAAAAAATTAAATAAGATCTCTACTCTTACCTCTCTCTTTTCTTTCTTGGATACCTGTTATCCTTATGTTGCCCTTTCTCTTTTTTTTCAATTTTTTTATTGAGTTATTGATAGGTTACAATCTTGTGAAATTTCAATTGTACATTAATGTTTGTCAGTCATGTTGTAGGTGCACCACTTCACCCTTTGTGCCCACCCCCCACCCCACCTTTCCCCTGGTATCCACTAAACTGTTCTTGGTCCATAATTTTAAATTCCTCATATGAGTGGAGTAATACACAGATTATCTTTCTCTCGCTGGCTTATTTCACTTAACATAATTCTCTCAAGGTCCATCCATGTTATTACAAATGGAACGATTTTGCTCTGTTTTGCAGCTGAGTAGTATTCCATTATTTATATGTACCACATCTTCTTTATCCATTCGTCTGTTGCTGGACACTTAGGTTGCTTCCACGTCTTGGCTATTGTAAACAGTGCTGCAGTAAACATTGGGTTTCACAGGACTTTTGGGATTGCTGACTTCAAGCTCTTTGGATAAATACCCAGTAGTGGGATGACTGGATCGTATGGTAGTTCTATTTTTAGTTTTTTGAGGAATCTCCATACTGTTTTCCATAGTGGCTGCACCAGTTTGCATTCCCACCAGCAGTGTATGAGGGTTCCTTTTTCTCCGCAACCTCTCCAACATTTGTTGCTATTAGTTTTAGATATTTTTGTCATTCTAACGGGTGTAAGGTGATATCATAGTGTAATTTTGATTTGCATTTCCCTGATGATCAGCAATGATGAGCATGTTTTCATGTGCCTATTGGCCATCAGTATATCTTCTTTGGAGAAATGTCTGTTCATGTCTCCAGCCCATTTTTTGATTGGGTTGTTTGATGTTTTGTGGTTGAGTTGCGAGAGTTCTTTATATCTTATGGATATTAAGCCTTTGTCAGATATATGACTTGCAACTATTTTTTCACAGTTAGTGGGTTGTTTTTTTGTTTCAATCCTGTTTTCATTTGCCTTGAAGAAGCTCTTTCATCTGATGAAGTCCCATTTGTTTATTCTTTCTATTGTTTCCCTTCTCTGAGAAGGCATGGTGTCTGAAAAGATCCTTTTAATACTGATATCAAAGAGTGTACTGCCTACGTTTTCTTCCAGAAGCCTTATGGATTCAGGTCTCACCTTTAGGTCTTTAATCCATTTTGAGTTTATTTTGGTGAATGGTGAAAAAGAATGGTCAATTTTCATTCTTTTACATGTGGCTTTCCAGTTTTCCCAGCACCATTTGTTGAAAAGACTTTCTTTTCTCCATTGTATGCCCTCAGCTCCTTTGTCAAAGATAAGCTGTCCATAGATGTGTGGTTTTATTTCTGGGCTTTCAATTCTGTTCCATTGATCTGTGCACCTGTTTTTGTACCAGTACCATGCTGTTTTGATTACTGTAGCTTTGTAGTATGTTTTGAAGTCAGGGATTGTGATGCCTCCAGCTTTGTTCTTTTTTCTCAGGATTGCTTTAGCAATTCCGGGCCTTTTGTTGCCCCATATGAATTTTAGGATTCTTTGTTCTAATTCTGTAAAGAATGTCATTGGGATTCTGATTGGGATGGCGTTGAATCTGTAGATTGTTTTAGGTAGAATGGACATTTTAACTATGTTTATTCTTCCAATCCATGTGCATGGAATGTCTTTCCATCTCCTTATGTCGTCATCCAATTCTCTCAGAAAGGCCTTGTAATTTTCATTATATAGGTCCTTCACTTCCTTAGTTAAATTTACCCCAAGGTATTTTATTTTTTTGTTGTGATTGTGAATGGTATTGTATTCTTGAGTTCTTTTTCTGTTGGTTCATTACTGGAGTATAGAAGTGCTACTGATTTATGCAAATTGATTTTATACCCTGCAACTTTGCTGTAGTTGTTGATTACTTCTAACAGTTTTCCAATGGATTCTTTGGGGTTTTCTATATATAAGATCATGTCGTCTGCAAACAGCGAGAGTTTCACTTCTTCCCTCCCTATTTGGATTCCTTTTATTCCTTTTTCTTGCCTGATTGCTCTGGCCAGGACCTCCAGTACTATGTTAAATAAGAGTGGTGACAGAGGGCATCCTTGTCTCCTTCCTGTTTTCAGGGGGATGGGGTTCAGTTTTTGCCCATTGAGTATGATGTTGGCTATGGGTTTGTCGTATATGGCCTTTATTATGTTGAGGTAGTTTCCTTCTATGGCCATTTTGTTCAGAGTTTTTATCATAAATTGCTGTTGGATCTTGTCAAATGCCTTCTCTGCATCTATTGAGATGATCATGTGGTTTTTACTCCTCAGTTTGTTGATGTGGTGTATCATGTTGATTGATTTGCGGATGTTGAACCATCCCTGTGTCCCTGGTATGAATCCCACCTGATCCTGATGCATGATTCTTTTGATGAATTGTTGAATTCTGGTTGCCAAAATTTTGTTTAGAATTTTTGCATCTATGTTCATCAGTGATATTGGCCTGTAGTTCTCTTTTTTCGTGATGTCCTTGTCAGGTTTTGGTATCAGCGTGATGTTGGCCTTATAGAATGTGTTAGGAAGTGTTCCATCTTCCCTAATTTTTTGGAATAGCTTGAAAAGGATAGGTATTAAATCCTCTCTGAAAGTTTGGTAGAATTCCCCAGGAAAGCCATCTGGTCCTGGGGTTTTATTCTTTGGGATGTTCTTGATTGCTGTTTCAATCTCTTTCCTTGTGATTGGTCTGTTCAAATTCTCTGCCTCTTCTTGAGTGAGCTTTGGGAGATTGTAGGAGTCCAAGAATTTATCCATTTCCTCTAGGTTATCCATTCTGTTGGCATATAGTTTTTTGTAGTATTCTCTTATAATCTGTTGTATTTCTGCAGAGTCTGTTGTTATTTCTCCTCACTCATTTCTGATTTTATTTGAGCTTTCTCCCTTTTTTTCTTTGTAAGTCTGGCTAGTGGTTTGTCAATTTTATTTATCTTCTCAAAAAACCAGCTCTTTGTCTCATTGATCCTTTCTACTGCCTTTTTCATTTCAATAGTATTTATTTCTGCTCTGATTTTTATTATTTCTCTCCTTCTGCTGACTTTGGGCTTCATTTGTTCTTTTTTCTCTAGTTCAGTTAGGTGTGCTTTAAGGTTGCTTATTTGGGATTTTTCTTGTTTGTTAAGATGTGCCTGTATTGCGATGAATTTTCCTCCTAATACAGCTTTTGCTGTATCCCATATGAGTTGGTATGGCATGCTACCATTTTCATTTGTTTCCAGGTATTTTTTTATTTCTTCTTTAATTTTTTCAATGATCCATTGCTTGTTCAGTAGTGTGTTGTTTAGTCTCCACATCTTTGTGCCTTTCTCAGCTTTTTTCTTGTAATTAATTTCTAGCCTTATAGCACTATGATCTGAGAAGATGCTTGTTATTATTTCAATTTTTTTAAGTTTGTAGAGGCTTGCCTTGTTTCCCAACATATAGTCTATCCTAGAGAATGTTCCATGTGCACTTGAGAAGAATGTGTATTCAGCTCTTTCAGGGTGGAGTGATCTATATATGTCTATTAAGTCCAATTGTTTTAGTTTTTCATTCAGCTCCACTATTTCCTTGTTGATTTTCTGTCTGGATGATCTGTCCATTGATGTGAGTGGGGTGTTGAGGTCCTCTACTATTATTGTGTTATTTTTACCATCTTCCTTTAGGTCTGTTAATAGTTGCTTTATGAATCTTGGTGCTCCTGTGTTGGGTGCATAGATATTTATAAGCGTTATTTCTTCTTGATGAAGTGTCCCTTCGATCATTATATATTGTCCTTCTGTGTCTCTCTTTACCTGTCTTATTTTGAAATCCACTTGGTCTGATATGAGAATTGCAACACCTGCCTTTTTTTCCTTGCTATTTGCTTGAAGTATTGTCCTCCACCCCTTCACCCTGAGTCTGTGTTTGTCCTTGGGGCTGAGGTGTGTTTCCTGGAGGCAAGAAATTGTTGGATCGTGTTCTTTAATCCATTTTGCCACTCTGTGTCTTTTTATTGGAGAGTTCAATCCGTTCACATTGAGAGTGATTATTGATGCATGTGGACTTAATGCTGTCAATCTGTTGCTTCTTATCTTGTTTTCCTGTGTTTCTTTTCCTGTGTGCTTTAGACTACCCATTTAATACTGCAATTTCTTATGCTGGGTTTCTTAGATTTTTCCTTATCTATGATTTGTGACTCTGTTCTGTACTTTATTTTAGTGTCTACCTTGAAGTTTGTATTTAGAATCTCGTGTATAATATAGTCTATTCTCTGGTGGTCTCTTACCTACTTGACCAATACTGATTTAGACCTTTGCTCTTCCCCTCCTAAATAATTATTTTCATTTTTTATTCCAACTCGTCTTATTAATTTGTAGTTAGAGTGCTAAGATCGTCCTTGTTTTGGTAGTTTCCTTACTTTTACCCTAATGCTATAATTGAATATTTGCTATCCTGTTGTGGTTCTATCCGTTGGTCTCCCTAGTCTGTGGATTGTGTCCCCTTTCTCCCTTTTTTCTTTTTTCAGGTGTGAGAGCCTTCTTGAGGATTTCTTGTAATGGAGGGCTTTTAGTTACAAATTCCCTTAACTTTTGTTTGTCTGGAAAAGATTTAATTTCTCCCTCATATCTGAAGGAAATTCTTGCTGGATAGAGTATTCTTGGCTGAAGGTTTTTATCCTTTAAAGCTTTGAATATATCACTCCGTTCTCTCTTAGCTTGTAGTGTTTCTGTAGAGAAATCCGCTGACAGTCTGATAGGGGCTCCTTTATAGGTTATTCTCTTTTTTTTCCTTACTTCCCTGAGTATTCTCTCCTTATCATTCCTATTTGCCAACTTTACTACTATGTGCCTTGCGGTAGGTCTTTTTACATTGACAAATCTAGGAGATCTAAAACCCTCCTCTACACACATTTCTCCATTGATCCCTAGATTTGGGAGTTCTCTTCAATAATTTCGTTAAGCACACTTTCTGCTCCATTTTCCTTTCCCATATTCTCGGGAACTCCTATGATCCTTATGTTCTTACTCCTCATTGGATCCATTATCTCTCGGAGATTTTCCTCATTTTTTTTAATGCTTAGTTCTCTTTCTTCCTCTGTCTGGCGCCATTCAGCCTGTCTGTCCTCGATTATGCTAATTTTCTCCTCTATGTTGTCTACACAGGCATTCAGGGAATCCGTATTCTATTTTATCTGGTCCATTGTGTTTTTCATCTCAAGTAATTCTGTTTGATTCTTCTTTATGATTTCAGTCTCTTTTGTGAAGTAACTCCAGAACTCGGCTTGTTTCTCTTTCTCTCTACCTCATTGAGTTTTTTGATTATAGCTGCTCTGAATTCATTGTCACTTAGTTTGCCTAATTCCAAGTCCTCAGGACTTAATTCTGTGTTTTTATTGTTTTCCTTCTGGTCTGGGGCTTTTATAAATTGCTGGATGGTAGAGGAGCGGTTTTTTCTCATGGTGGTAGAATTCAGTTGCAGTTACAGCCTGTCGCCACTAGATGGGGGTCGAGAGCAGCGTGTTAGCTCTCCGCCTTTGGGGCAAGATGGCTGCGCCCACTGGCTTCGCTGGGGGGGAGGGACTGTTACTCACACGCGCCAGTCTGGGTTCAGATCAGTTCTGTTCTCTGGTCTCCCAAGGCCCTTAATTTATGGGGTCCCCGCAGATGGAAGTTATCCCCCCGTCAGCGGGTCTCCACTGAATCAGCAGCAGGAGTCCTGGATGATCCCCCGGTCGCACGGCCCCTCCCCCGCTCCTTCCTGACGCGCGCGCCGCAGCAATCTCAGACTCTAAGGGAGGGAGCGATGTTCTCTCCTACCGTTCCAGTGCCTCCAAAGGTGTAAGCAAAGTTTATGATCTCCGCCTTCTTGGTATTGTAGGTCTCTAACAAGCTGGCATTATGTTTATTCTCTGAAATTCAGTTCTTCCAATCTTTTGTTGTATTTTGGAGGGGAGAGAATCCCGGGTCAGCTCACCCCGCCATTTTGCTCCGCCTACTTTTCCTTATGTTGCCCTTTCTAATGGAGTCAGATAATTCTCAAAGAATTTCTACATTTTTTTAAGTTTTAGTTCTTTCTCTTCTACCTGCATCATTTCTAGCTTTCTATCTTTGAGTTCACTAATTCTAATCATAATTCCATATGATCTGCTCTATTTGTAATGCTTTCTAATGCATTCTTCATCTCATTTATTAAGTTCTTCAGCTCCAGAATTTCTGATTATTCTTTTTTAGAATTTCATTCTCTTGGATAAAGTATTCATACTGTTCATTGATTTTATTCCTGACCTCATTGAACTGCCTTTCTAAGTATTCTTGTGGGTATTGAGTTTCTTCATGATAGCTATTTTGAATTCTTTATCAGTTCGATCATAGTCTTCCATAGCTTTATGTTTAGTTTCTGGAGAATTCTTATTTTCTTTTTTGATGCCATGTTACCATGGCTTTTTGTGGTGTTTGCTGAGTTACTGCTCTGCTGGTGCATTTGTTGTAGCATGCACATTTCTTATTTAGGTATAGATTTGTTTATTTTAATTAAAAATTTTCAACTGCTTGGAGATTAGAAGCCTTTCTTTTGTTTTTCAGTAGGTGGCACTATTGTGCTAGTTTTGAGTTTCTCTTATCTGAGCTTCCTCTGGCTCTGTTTGAGGATCTGTACATTCCAACCTCCATCACCCCTATTTGGAGTGTCATTGGAATTCTTGTTGTCACCACCTGCATCTTTGGGGGTCACTGATGCCTTACTGTTGTTGGTGTCACTGCAGTTGCTGGCTTCATCTCCGCCATGTCCCAGCTCACCTGGTATGGAAGCTCCACCACCTTGGGGAGATGGAGAAGTGCAGGGAACCAGGTCATGAGGCACTGTCTCAGATATTGTCCATTACCTTGTGGCCAAATGTGCCACTGTGGTTAGCTGACCAGAGTGACAAACATGCCTCCACTGCTGCCCTCTGAGTTCCCAGGGGCTGGGGCAGCTGACTTGGCCACCACAGCTTGGAGTACATGGTCTTGGGTTCTGCTTATGCTCTTCCCCTGTTTTGCCTCCTCGATGTCCTCCAATCCACCCACCTTCCTGTATGCTGATGTGTGGATCTCTCCAGTATCCTGGTGTGTTGGGCAATGTAGCCTTTGTTGAGTTACGGAGGTTTTGCTCACTGTAGATTGAAATGGAGAGAAAGGATCCTCCCACACTGCCATAATGATGATGTCTGGCTCATTGAATTTCTTCATAACAACTATTTTGAATTCTGTATAAGTTTGATAGCAATATTCCATGCCTTTGTGTTTAGTTGCAGGAAAATTATCATTTTACTTTTTGTGATACCATATATCCTTGAGTTACAATAGCGTTTGAATATGTGCACCTCTGTGCTTATATCTGAAGTAGCAGATACCTTCCTTAAAGATTTATGTTTGCTTTGGTTCTTAAAATTCACAAGGCCGCCTATTAGAAACCTTTTCTTTGTATTCCAGCAGGTGGCAATATAACTCAAGTTTGTGGTTTCTCCCTTGCCAACTGATTGTAGCCTATTTTCTGAGCAAGCTCTCTGTCTACTGAAGTCCTCTGTCATGGATGCCCTCGGGGTGCACAGGAGCAGGTGGCAGAGTGGAGGGAGGCATGGGTTTTAGCAGTCGGGGCTTTCAGGGTGCCTGTAGGCCACGCTGGAGAAGTTTTCTAGTGGGGTAATCCCAGAGGCTTGTGCACAGATTTCATGCTGAAGTACTGAAGAAGACAGTGGGAACCATGTTCCTTTAATGCCTTTTGATACTTATATGCTTTGTCCCCTTCCTCCTCCCTTTTCACAGTCATGAAGACCTTTCCTCAGAAATCAGGGAGCTGCTGGAGAGAAACAGGTTTCTCCAGTCATGACACACACAACTGTATAGCCAGGCAGTTACTCACCAGTTTCTACCTCCTCTGTGAGAGAGGTCACCACTACTGCCACACTTCAGCTCAGCCCCGTGCAGTGTTGTCCTGTGGAGGGAGTAGCTCTGGTATAATTTCTCCCTGTTCTCTGTGTCCCCGCCTGTCTCTATCCCACTTTGATGGCAGGTTATAATCTCCTTTCAGGCAGGCTGGACATTAAAATCTCTTGCCTGTGGGTATCTGCTCAGGTCAGAACTCTGCGGGATTTTTTTTACCGACTGTGGTGAGTTGTGGTGGAGCAGGTTCTCTAACTCCTTGGATCCACAGCCCTCATTAAGGTCTTATTTGTTTATTTTTGGTTGCACAAGTGGGCAAGATTCCTCCTGAGTCCCTTGGCGTAGGGTGCTGTGACACTTTTGTTTGTGTATCTATGTCTAATTAGTTGTTAAAAAAGGAGGGGGGAGGAGGAACAACTTACACTGTCATGATGCTGATATCACTTGCTAGGAAGAAATACATTTCACATTTATTTAGACTTCAAAACAAAATCAAGTGTGGTTCAGAGTTGCTCGTTTTCAGAACATGAAATAGTCCAAATATATATATATATTTATGTATAATTTATATATATATTTTATAAATATATTTATATTTAATATATAATATATATATATATTTCATAGACTGATCTCAGAAGTGACATCACACTGCTTTTGCTGTGTTCTATTTGTTAGAAATAAATCACTGGGTTCAGCCCACACTAAAAGGGAGGGAATTACACAAGAGTGTGAAGACTGGGAGGTGGAGATCATTGGGAGCCAGTTTAGAAGTTGCCTTTCACACTTACAATTTGCAAAAATGAAACAACTCAAAACCAGTTACATGACTCTTAATACCTCATTCTCATTGAAGGAACAGGAGGGTCAAATTCCATCAGTTACTGAGTTGTGCCCAAACCTCTGTTTTTTGCACTAGTCTAATTTCTTTAGTAGAGCTGTCAATTTTTATTTATTTTGAGGATAAGTAATTAGGTGCACACAAATTTGGAATTGTTTTGTCTTTCAATAGAACTCAGTCTGCTGTCACTATAAAGTAACTTTTTTTCTCACATTCTTTTTGCTTTAACAGATATTTTAATGTTAATATGGCTACACTAGTTTTTGTTTGATTAGTATTTGTGCAGTATGCATTGTCTACATTTTTTTTTTCCTGTGGAAGATTCACCCTGAGCTAACATCTGTTGCCAATCTTCATTTTTTTGCTTGAGGAAGATTAACCCTGAGCCAATCTCCCTCCACTTTATATGTGAGTCACCACCACAGCATGGCTGATGAGTGTAGGTCCATACCTGGGATCTGAACCCATGAACCTGGGCTGCTGAAGCAGAGCATGCTGAGCTTAACCACTACACCATAGGGCTGGCCCCTGTATTTTCTACCTTTTTAATTTCAACTTTTCAATTTTAGATTTTTTTTTGTAAATAGCATACTGTGTATATCTATATCTACATATTTTTAATGTATCCTGAAACTTTTTCTTTTCACACAAGCATTTAGCCCATTTTAATTTATTGTATTTATTAATATTTTGAGCTAAAATTTACCATATCAACTATGTGTTTATTATTCATCCTGCTAGTCTATGTTCCCTTTTTGCTCCCTTCTTGAATGAATTAAATATATTTTCACTTTATCTCTGTTAGTTTAGAGAATATATACTCTTTTAAAAATTGAGATATAATTTAAAAAACATAAAATTCCTAATTTTAAAGTATACAACTCAATGGTTTTAGTATATTCACAAGGTTGTGTAACCATCACCACTATCTAATTCCAGAACATTTTCATCATTTCAAAATAAAACCCAGTACACATTAGCAGGCACTTCCCATTCTCTCCTATCCACTCCCTAGCAACCATCAATTTACTTTCTATTTCTATGGATTTGCCTATTCTGGACATTTTATATAAATAGAATCATACAATAAGTGACCTTTTGAGTCTGGCTTCTTTCACTTAGCATAATGTTTTCAAAATTCATCCACATTGTAGCATGTATCAATTATTCATTTCTTTTTATTGCCACATAACATTCTGTTGTTTGGATATACCATATTTTGTTTATCTATTCAACAATTGATGGACATTTGGATAATTTCCACTTTTGTCTCATGAATAATGCTGCTATGAACACTAATGTTCAATTATTTGTTTGAGTACCTGTTTTCAATTCTTTGGGGTATATGACTAGGAGTTGGATTGCAAGGCTGTATGGTAATTCCACATTTAACTTTTTGAGGAACTGCGAAGCTGTTTTCCACAATGGCTGCACCAATTTATATTCCTACCAGCAGTGTAGGAGGATTCAAATTTCACATCATTATTAACATTTGTTATTTTCCATTTTTTCTTATTATCTATCCTAATGGTATGAAGTGGTATTTCATTTTTATTTTGATTTACATTTCCCTAATAACTAATGATGTTGTGCATCTTTTCATACAAACTTGCCATTTGTGTATCCTTTTTGGAGAAATGTCTGTTCAGATCCTTAGTTCATTTTAAATTCAACTATTTTTCTTTTTATTGTTGAGTTGTAAGATTTCTTTATTCTGAATGCTAGACCCTCATGACATATGTAATTTTCAAATATTTTTCCCATTCTTTGAATTGCCTTTTCACTTACTTGGTAGTGTCTTTTGAAATACCAAGATTTTTAAATTTTCATGAAGTTCAATTTATCTATTTTTCTTTGGTTGTTTGTGCTTTTAGTGTCCTATCTAAAAAATCATTGTCTAATCCAAGATCATGAAGATTTATACCAATTTTTTCTTCTAAGAGTTTTCTGGTTTTAGGCTTTATGTTTAAGTTTTTTTCTTTTAATCAATTTTAAGTTAATTTTTCTATATGGTGTGAGGTAAGGGTCTAACTTTAATCTTCTGCATGTGGATATCCATTTGTCCCAGCATCATTTGTTCAATTCAGTTTCTTTCCTCATTGAATGGTCTTGGCACGTTTGTTTAAAATAAACTGATTATACGTGTATGGGTTTATTTCTGGACTCTCAATTCTACTTCATTGACCTATATGTCTATCCTTATGCCAGTATCACACTATCCTGATTAAAGTAGCTTTGTAATAAGCTTTGAAATTGGGAAATGTGAGCTTTCCAGCTTTGTGCTTTACTTTCAAGATTGTTTTGGCCATTCTGGGCCCTTTGCATTTCCATATGCATTTTAGGATTGATTTGTCCATTTCTGCCCCCAAAAAAATGGCAGTTAGAATTTTGGTAGGTATTTCAGTGAATCTGTAGATAAATTTAGGAGTTTTGCCAGTTCAACAATATTAAGTCTTCCAATCCATGAATCACTTTCCATTTATTTTGGTTTTCTTTAATTTCCTTTGGTAATTATTAGTATTATTATTATTTTGCTGGGAAAGATTTGCTCTGAGGTAATAGCTGTTGCCAATATTCCTCTTTTTTTTTCCCTCCCAAAGCCCCAGTACATACTTGCATATTCTGGTTGTAAGTAATTCTAGTTCTTCTATGTGAGCTGCCACCACAGCATGGCTACTGACAGATGAGTGGTATAGTTCTGTGCCCAGGAACCAATCCTGGGCCACTGGAGTGCAGTGCACTGAACTTTAACCACTAGGCCATCAGGACTGGCTCCTTCAGTAATGTTTTTTAGTACAAGTATTATACTTCTTTGGTTAAATTTATTCCTAAGTGTTTTGTTCTTTTTGATTCTATTGTAAATAAGATTTTTTTCTTAATTTCATTTTCAGATTGTTTATTGCCAGTGTATAGAAATACAACTGATTTCTTTCTTTTTCTTTTTCTTTCTTTCTTTCTTTCTTTTTTTTTTTTTTTTTTTGCTGAGGAAGATTTCCCTGAGCTAACGTCCATTGCCAATCTTCCTCTTTTTTTTCTTATGTAGGCCACTGCCACAGCATGGTCACTAACAGATGAGTGGTGTAGGGCTGGTCCCAAAATACAACTGATTTTTGTATATTTACCTTGTGTCCTATAAACTTGATGAACTCATTTATTCCTTGTAATAGTTTTTTGTGGATTCTTTGTTTTCTATACATAACATTATGTCACCTGCAAATGCATTGTTTCACTTCTTCCTTTAAAATCTGGATGCCTTTTACTTTTTTCTTGTCTAATTGCCCAGGCTAGAATCTTCAGTGCAATGTGGAATAAAAGTGTCAAGAGCAAACCTCTTTGTCTTTTTCCTGATTTTAGGGTAAAAGCTTTCAATGTCACCATTAAGTAAGATGTTAGCTGTAGGTTTTTCATAGATGCCCTTTATCAGGTTAGGAAAATTTTCTTCTATTCCTAGTTTTTTGGTTTTTGTGTTTTTTTGAGGATTGGCACCTGAGCTAACAACTGTTGCCAATCTTTTTTTTTTTTCTACCTTAACTCCCCAAACCCCTGCTGTACACAGTTGTATATCTTAGTTGCAGGTGCTTCTAGTAGTGGGATGTGGGACGCCGCCTCAACATGGCCTGACGAGCGGTGCTATGTCCTCACCCAGGATCTGAACCCTGGGCCGCCACAGTGGAGCGCACGAACTTAACCACTCGGCCACAGAGCTGGCCCCTATTCCTAGTTTTTTGAGTGTTTTTCTTGTGATGGGCTATTGAATTTTGTCAAATACTTTTCCTGTATTTATTGAGATGATTGTGTAGTTTTATCTTTTATTCTATCAATGTGGTATACTACATTGATTTTTTAATGTTGAATGAACCATGCGTTCTTGGGATAAATCCCACTTGGTCATAGAACATAATTTTCATATGGTGCCATGTTATCTTGCTGAGAAATTTTGCATCCATATTAATAAGATATATTAATCTATAGTTATCTTTTTTGTCATGTCTTTGTCTGTTTTTGGTATTAGGGAAATACTGGCCTTATAGAGTAAGTTAGGAATTGTTCCCCCATCTTCTGTTTTTTGGAAGAGTTTATGAAGGATTGGTATTGATTCTTTTTTAAATATTTGATACAATTTATGAGTGAAGTCATCTGGCTCTGAGATTTTTTTTGTGGGAAGTTTTTTCTATGGCTGATGCAATCTCTTTACTTGTTATGCATCAATTCAGGTTTTCTATTTCTTCTTGACTCAGTTTCAGCAGTTTGTGCTTTTCTAAGAATTTTTCAATTTTATCTTGCTTATCTAGTTTGTTGGTATACAATTGCTCATAGTATTCCCTAATAATGCTTTTTATTTCTGTAAGCTTGGTAGTACTGTCCCCTCTTTTATTCCTAATTTTAGTAATTTGAGCATTCTTTCTTTTTTCCTTGTCAGTCTAGCTAAAAGTTTGTCAAATTTGTTGATCTTTTCAACCAACCAACTTTTGAGTTAACTGATTTTCTCTATTGTTTGTCTATTCTCTATTTTACTTACTTTTACTGTAATCTTTTTTTTTCTACCTTCCACTTGCTGTGGGTTTAATTTTCTTTTCCTTTTATGGTTTGTTAAGGAGGAACATTAGGTTATTGATTTCATATTTTTCTACTTTTTAAATATAGGTATTTTGTTATGTAATTTATTATACATTTTGTTATGCTATGTTTTCACTTTCATTAATCTCGAAGTATTTTCTAATTTCTCTTGAATTTTCTTTTTCTTTTTTCTTAAGATTGGCACCTGAGCTAACGTCTGTTGCCTTGCCAGTCTTCTTTTTTTTTGCTTCTTCTTCTCCCCAAACCCCCCCAGTATATGGTTGTATATTCTAGTTGTAGGTCCCTCTGGCTGTGCTATGTGGGATGCTGCCTCAGCATGGTCTGATGAGTGGTACCATGTGAGCACCCAGGATCTTGAACTGGTGAAACCCTGGGCCGCCGAGCAGAGTGCATGAACTAAACCACTTGGCCACAGGGCCGGCCCTTCTCTTACACTTTCTTAATTGGCCCATTGACTATTTAGCAATGTTGTGATTAATTTCCACATAAGTTTGAATTTCTCAAATTTCCATTTCTTATTGATATCCAATTTCATCCATTGTGGTTAGAGGATATACTTTGTAGGATTTCAATCAATTTTAAATTTGTTGAGTCTTGTTTTATCACTTAACACATGATCTAGCCTGGTAAATGTTCCATGTACACTTGAAAGGATATGTATTCTGTTGTTGGATGGAGGGTTCCATAGATATGTGTTAGGTCTAGATGGTTTACAATGTCGTTCAAGTCTTCTGTGTTCTGATTGATCTCTTGTCTAGTTGTTTTGTCCATTTTTGAAAGTGTGGTTTTGAAGTCTCCAATTTTATAAGTTGAGTTGTCTGTCTTTGCTTCATATACTGTGGGGTCTGGTTAGGTACATATATGTTTATAATTGTTATATCTTCTTGGTGGATTGCTCCCTCCATTACTGGGAATATGAGATATTATTTTTCAAGGATACGACTGAGCTAGAGAGTGCAGAACGGGATAAGGACAAGTTAAAAAGCCACAAAGCTTACTGTAGTGAGCTTCAGACTTTTTTCTTGACTACACATTCTCTAGGTTGCTCCAAGCTTTTGGATAAGTTGTAAAAAAAAAGTTCATCCTGATCATTTTCATGTTTCTTTTAACTTTTATGGAGGGAAAAATATTTGGACATCTTAAGTTCCCTCATTTTTTTCTGACAACACCTGTATCCTGTTTTAATTATATGTTAGTGGTTTCTCTAGAAATTCAGGCATGTATCCTTGACAACTATTTCTGTAGTTGGTCCAGTTTCTTTCTTTCTGAACAAGCCTAGAACCTTGTACACTTCAACCCCACTTACTCTCGTTCTAAGTTATGTGTTATTTTCTCAGGTATTTTAATTTAATATATATTTTGAACCCAGAATACATTATTGTCATTACAGTCAGTGTTAATGTAGATTTACAGGCAGTTGTTATGCTTTTTATTCCTTCTGACATCTCTGCCTCCATCTGGATTCATTTTTCTTCTGGATGAACAACATTCTTTGGACTTTATCTTAGTGGCAAGTTTCCTGTTGGCAAAATTCCTCCTTTTTTATTTGTCTGAAAATTTTGATCTCATCTTCATTATTGAAGAATATTTTCTTTGACTGTAGAAGTTTAGGTTTGCATTTATTTTCTTATAGCATATTAAAGATATAATTTTATTGTTTTCTGACATCCATTGCTGTTCTCGGGAAGTTAACTTTATTCCTATTGTTAGTCCTTTCAAGCTCTTGTCCTTTTCTCTGGCTGCTTTCAATACTTTACCTTTGACTTTCTGCCATTTCACCTTAATATGTCTAGTTGTGGATTTCTCATTATGTTTCCTGCTTTGGATTCACTGGTTTTCTGAAATATGTAGATTGACTTTTTTTCAGTAGTATTGGAACATTTATAGTCTTTATTACTTGAGGTATTATCTCTGTTCCATTCTCTCTTCTTCTTTTATGGTTCTAATTAAATGTATGTTGCACATTCTCTTTGTATCTTTTTGTCTCTTACCCCCTTTGTTTTCCATATTTTTGAATCTCTGTGCTTCAATCTGGATATTTTTTCCACCCTATTTTTCATTTCTTTAATTCTGTCTTCATCTATGACTACATTTGTGGTTAAACTCATCTGATAAGCTCTTAATTTTGGTTATTATGTTTTTAATTTCTAAAATTTGTATTTGGTTCATTTTCACACCTGCTATATAACTTTTTATGATTTCCAGCCCATTAGTTGTTGTCTTTAACTTCAAGTTGTCTTTAACTCTTTTAACATATGAACAAAGTTGTTCAGTTTGCTTTATTCCTGTCTTATAACAGTATCTACAATCCCTAAAAGAGTGTTTCTGTTGTTTCCAGCTCTGTCATTTTGCCTCCTCATACGTCTGATTATCTTTGATCAGGTGCTGTCCACTAAATTAGAAAACTAGAACTAGAAAACTAGTGATAGAAAAAAGCCCTAAACATTGTTTTTTTTTTTTCCAAAAATGGTTTGAGTACTAGGATAGCATTGTTTTCCTCTAAAGTGTATTTTCTCTTGTGTCAGTTAAGGTACATACCTGGGTGATCTAGCATCTAGGTTCACCTTAATTCGATCTCAAGGCAGAAATTTATGGGCCACACAGATGATTGGGGTTGCAGAGCTTGCAGTGAGGGTAAAGGCTGGTTAATATTTAATTCACCCTTACTTCTAGAGTGCAGGCTTCCAGGATTCATTCCCAAAGCATAGAACGATTTTCCAGGGTTCCCACTTTTGGTAGATCCTTGATTCCAATTTTGTTCCACTAGCTCTGTGAGGCTGTGAAAAGTTCAACTCAATCATTTTGTTCCTGTTTGGCACAAAACCCCAGGCAACAGTGGCCTTATCTCCTTGGATTTCTTTCCTCTCCTGGATCTTCACACAGTAATTTCTTGGTATTTTATTATCTTGTCGATACTTTAAGAATTTTAAACATTTATTCTATCTTTGTTACTTGTCTTCAGTGGGAGAGTTGGCCCAAATTACCAAGTTCATAATCAGTAGAAGCTGAATTCTCCACATGATTGTTTCGTGATTACAAAAATAATACCTGATCATATGACAGAAAGTTATAAATTGGCAGGTTAAAGAACTGAAACCTATACTCACTAAATACTTAGAGGAAATTTGAAGAATCTGTTTAGTAAATCTAGTGGTTTTGCTAAGGAACAAGATTTAGCTATGACACATTTCATGGACAGAAGTAATAGCTACAGATGAGTCTGAGAGAAGGACAGCCCAGGGACACAGGGCTCTGTCAGCTTGGTTGCTCACTACCCTCAGGAAGCTCAGTCTCATCTACTTACCCTACGTCTCACTCTTTGATCCCATTTGATGACCTCTCTGTTATTGATATCCTTCTCCTATCATAACCAACTTTCCCCAACCCATTCTTTCCTGTCCTAGACTGCAGTCAGGCTTCTGATTCTTCTGACACATTAACTCCAGGTTTGTGTCCTAGAAAAGTTATGTGGAAAGGTTTTTATGAGCAGAGATTTTTCAAATGGCCTACAGAACATGCCAGGGGGAGCCTTGCCCCCCAGAAGAAGGGAGAGACTCAGAGGAGGTAAAAGTAGTCATCATTTGACTGTATCTCTGAAGACACAGACAAATGTCTGCTTTGGTAAAAATCACATTGGATGATTTGAATATTAGTTTAAAAGTTACCTTTTTGATAGGGTAGAAAACTGCAGTATTTCAAAATTAAAAGCCTACTTTAAGATTTTAGACCTTAATGTACTTAGATGACTAATTCAGGTATTGGTAAGAATAAAAGCTAAGGGCTAATAAATTTTACTGTTAATTTCTATTTTTCTAAATTTTACATTATAGTCTAAAACTGGGGCATCTCTCTCTCTCTATATATATATATGTATATATATAATATATATATATTATTTATGTGTCGCTATTTGGTAGGTGCCAATTCTCCTGCAACATACACAATTTCTTTCCTTTGGAGAAGTTATAACATTTGTTCACGTTAGTGTACGCAAAGTAGAAATGTAGGAGTGGGTTGGGGCCTCTGTGATGTGGCCAAAGAAGAGAGGAAGTTGGTCAAGGAGGCTAGCCTCTGGTCCTCTGGGCTCCTGCTTTGCCTGAGATTTGAGTCACCCCTCATTCGCTCTTTACTAAGTAACAGAAGGCTGAGAGGAGCCATGTGAGCAACCCAGCCAGGCACTCTCCATGCACTTCTCTCCATTTACTTCTCTACACTTCTCTTCATGATGTTCACATCTTGGGCATAGAATTCCCTTCAAAATTCTAGGTTCTTCTGTAGTCTTCACTTTTTTTCTTTGCAGAGATGTCACTTACTAAATCAGCCTACCAAAAATTTTTTTGAGAGCTCTCATTTTGTAGAGTGATCATGTATTATTCATATATATCATACTTGGGAGTCAGGCTTTTGTCACACCCCTTCTGCGCAGTCAGCTTCCCACCAATGAGCAACATTTCATTTGCCTGAAAGGAAGAAGAGTTGATGCCATTATAAAATGTGAGGGAGAGGTAGGCAGAGGAGATTTAAGCCAAAAACTAGAGGGAAGACAATACCACAACTAACTCACTTAAAATAAGCATGATGTTCTCAAGACCAACTTGAACCACACAGTCTTAGCTGGGATAGTGGATTCAGACAACTTTGCCAGGCCCTGTGTGTCCCATTTGGCATGGTATGAGTAATGAAGAGCAAGCATCCCCACAGGGCCATCTCTGTCCTCCCCAGTCATTTCTTTGAACGTTATTTTTTGCCATTTGGAGGTAAATTCACAGCCCCACTGCTGTTCTCTTCCTTCTGTCTCTCTTTTGTTCCTTTCCTTGTTCTCTCAGGTGTGATACCAGTGAGGTTGGGGCCATTAGCCAATCAGAACAATCCTTCCCTCTAGTCAGCCAACTGTCACTCTTACCCATCCTCTTCTTTTCAGAGCTGGGCTAATTCCATTCCTGTTGTCACTGGAGATTCTTTCTCTACTCTTAGTTTTCTCTATTCCACATGGTTAAATGTACAAGACAACTAAGAGCACTTCTCGATTTACCCAAGAGTGTGAAGCGTAAGACTCATTCTTGATTGTTAATGCCTTCTCACTTCAGCACAGGCAGTGAGTTGGTTTAAGCTATAGCCATCAAATAAAATAAGAAAAAACTCCCCTTGGTAAATTAGCAGGGTTAAATAAATTCACAAGTTGAGTGAGCATATTCTCATACACAATTTTCTATAGCTTTAAAATGAGAGGTTTTTAACATCTACGCAACAGATTGGCAAAGATATAGTCATCATAAAATTTGTTAATTGCCATTTTGTTTCAAGATGGCAGACTGACGTGGGACTAAATATAGACAACCTGCAAAAATACCTGATTTGGTCAAAATTGCCCAACGATTTTTAAAAAGTTATTGTGTAACCATCCAGACAAAGGAGAAATAACAAAAGGAAAGTGAAATAGAGTCTTCTTTTTGTTCAGCCCAAATGATCACATCAAGACGTGTGGTGAGGAAACTTGACTGGTTTGACTGGGAGAGATCAGTGAGTTTCAAAGCCCAAGGAGGGAGCTGTGGCAGTGGTTTTACCACTTTCTCCCTTAGGCCGGTCTCTAAACTCCCATAGGGCAGCTCTCAGAGGTAAACTCAGGGCAGGATATTAACCATTTATTGGCACTTCTCTAGTATCACATATGGGCAGGAATCTGAGAGCTGTAAGGTTTACAAATAGGAGCCTGTGTTAGTCAGACTGGGCTATCCTTTGTGCTCCCCTCAACTGAGGCTCCTTCAGATGTCAACCACAGCACCTAAGACCCTCCTTGAGTGTACAGGCTCACAGAGGTGGTCCTTGAGATGGGACTGTGACTTTGCAGTGTCTGGCACACAGTGGGCACTTGATGAATGTTTATTGGGGATAAGGATGGCTAGATTATACATAAATATACTTCTAAGCTAATTTACACATTTTATGACTACAGCTTAGCTCCAAAGAGCTCTCTCCCTACAGCAGACACAGTAAGAAAACGATAGCTCTCATTGCTTGCTTTATCCACGATTTTTTGCTTTTTTTCCTGAGGAAGATTCACTCCGAGCTAACATCCATGCCAATCTTCCTCTGTTTTTAGGTATGTGGGCCACCAGCACAGCATAGCTGCTAGCAGAGCAGTGTAGGTCCCTGCCCAGGAACCGAACCCGGGCTGCCAAAGTGGGGCATACTGAACTTAACCACTAGGCCACTGAGGCTGGCCCAACATTCACATTGTTGTATAACCATTAACACCATCCATCTCCAGAATTTTTTTATCATCCCAAACTGAAATTCTGTACCCATTAAATACTAACTTCCCATTCCTTCCTCTCCACGGCCCCAGAAAACCACCATTCTACTTTCTGTCTACGAATTTGACTACTCTGTATACTTCCTATAAGTGGAATCATACAGTATTTGTCCCTTTGTGACTGACTTATTTCACTTAGCATATCGTCCTCAAGGTTCACTCATGATGTAACATGTGTCATAATTTCCTTCCTTTTTATGGCTGAATGATACTGCATTGTATGTATACACTACATTTTGTTTATCCTTTCATCCATTGATGGATGTTTGAGTTATTTCCCCGTTCTGGCTATTATGAATAGTGATACTATGAACATGGATGTACAAGTATTCTTTGAGACTCTGATCTCAATTCTTTTGGGGAATATACCCACAAGTGGGATTGTTGGGTCATAAGTTTAATTTTTTGAAGTTAAATTATATTTAATATTTTCCTAAATTAGCCAGAACATGTTCTCAAATGCTATCATAATGACTCTCTAGACAGGCAGTTCCGAATTAGTGTATGTTATAGATCCCCAGGGCAAAAGACACCATTAAAGCTCTAAAGGCAAAGCCTCACCAAAAGCACAGCAATTAATCTCCAAAAGACAAAGCCAGGGGTTTTTTCTGCTATAACACACAGAGAAGAGTAAGTCTTGTAGTTAGCTCCTAAATGCAGGCCACGTACTTAGTTCTGGGGTTTCTAGAGGCCAGAGGAAGAGTGGAAATCCCATTTAAAAAAGATTTTAAGATAAGGCAAACCTATTACTTAAATAGATAACATGGTACTTCTAAGACGCAAGAGAAATTTCTCTCTGAGGGTCTTTGAAACATACAAGAGACCAATACACACACAGATAATTCGGCTGCCCCAAAAACGGAGAAATGAAAACAGCCATAAAGGCAAAGGACAATGCATGACTTGGCAAATCAAACTCAGCAGAACCCCTAAAGTAGGTAAAAGGAGTACTTTTCCCCATCTTTCCCCATACGTAGAACCATTGTTTCCTCGCTAAACAAAATCTTACGTGGAACCTCAAAAACAAAACTGACAAAAGCAGAAATGTTCTGGTCAATGGGGGTGCTTGTTGACTCCCTGTCAGCCTGTGAGGCCAGTTTGTCAGTGATGTAGTGCTGGCCATGCGGGTGGCTAAACCTCCACTTGGGGGCCTTGCCCAGCAAATGGAGAAACGCCAAACTTCCTTGGATTTATGAAGCACCATAAGAAAATGGAAATATGTAATTATATTTTAGAAACGGGCTGTGAGGAATTGAGACATGCCTCTGTCCTCACAGAGCTCAACTGTTTGCCTAGAATGAAATGCCCAGATAAAAGTGAATGGTCAGAATCAATAAACCAGGGAAAGGAAGGCTTGGGGAACAGAAACTGCCATCTAGATCTTTTCACTTTTCTAGGCATTATTTTTTTTATTGTGATAAAATACACATAACATAAAATTTCCCATCTTAATCTTTTTTTTTTTTTAAAGATTTTATTTTTCCTTTTTCTCCCCAAAGCCCCCGGTACATAGTTGTGTATTTTTAGTTGTGGGTCCTTCTAATTGTGGCATGTGGGATGCAGCCTCAGCATGGCTTGATGAGTGGTGACATGTCTGTCCATGATCCGAACTGGCAAAACCCTGGGCTGCCAAAGCGGAGTGCGTGAACTTAACCACTCAGCCACGGGGCCAGCCCCCCCATGTTAATCATTTTTAAGTGTATGATGGTATTAAATCCATTCACATTGTTGTGGAGCCATCACCACCACGTATTCCCATAATTATTCCATCTGTAAACCTAAAACTCTATACCTATTAAACAACAACTCATTCTCCCCTCCCCCCCAGCCCCTAGCAACCACCATTATACTTCCTGTCTTTATGAATTTGACTACTGTAAGTACCCCATACAAGTGGAATCATACAGTATTTGTCCTTTTGTAACTGCCTCATTTCACTTAGCGTAATGTCCTCGGGGTTCATCCATATTGTAGCATATTGCAAAATTTCCTTCCTTTTTAAGGCTGAATAATATTCCATTGTATGCATATACTATATTCTGTTTATCCATTCATCTGTCAATGGACATTCGCAATGCTTCCACCTTTCTGCTATTGAGAATAATGCTTCTATAAACATGCGTGTACAACTATTTCTTCAAGACACTACTTTCATTTCTTTGGGGTATATACCCAGAAGTGGAATTGCTGAGTCATATGGCAATTATATTTTTAATTTTTTGAGGAACCTCCATACTGTTTCCTGCAGTGGTCATATAATTTTACATTCCCACCAACAGTACACATGGGTTCCAATTTTTCCACATCCTTGCCAACACTTGTTGCTATCTATTTATGTGTGTGTGAGGAAAATTGGCCCTGAGCTAACATCTGTTGCCAATCCTCCTCTGTTTGCTTGAGGAAGATTGTCTCTGAGCTAACATCTGTGCCAATATTTCTCTACTTTATGTGGGATTCCACCACAGGGTGGCTTGATGAGTGGTGCTAGGTCTGTGCCAAAGATCCAAACCTGCGAACCCTGGGCCACTGAAGCTGAATGTGTGAACTTAACCACTATGCAACCAGGCCAGCCCCTATTATCTATTTTTTTGATAGTAGCCATCCTATTGGGTGTGAATTGGTATCTTGCAGTTTTGATTAGCATTTCCTTAATGATTAGTGATGTTGAGCATCTGTTCATGTACTTATATGCCATTTGTAGTTTGTACATTGGAGAAATATCTATTCAAACCCTTTGCACATTTTTGAATCAGGTTGCTTGTTGAGTTTTAGGAGTTCTCCATTTATTCTAGATATTAATCCTTTATCAGATATATGATTTGCAAATATTTTATCCCATTCTATAGGTTACCTTTTTACTCTGTGGATAGTGTCTTTCATCAATGCATACTTTTTTTAATTTTCATGAAATTCAGTTTGTGTATATATATATATTTTGTTGCCTGTGCCTTTGGTGTCATATCCAAGAAATCATCAACAAATCCAATGTTGTGAAGCTTTGTCGTATGTTTTCTCCTAAGAGTTTTATTGCTTTAGGTCTTTGATTCATTTTGTATTAATGTTTGTATAAGTTGTTAGGTAAGGGTCCAACTTCAATCTTTTGCATGTGAATAGCCAGTTTTCTTTCACAATTTGTTGAAAAGACTGTCCTTTCCTCATTGAATAGTCTTGTCACACTTGTCAAAAATCATTTGGTTGTATACACAAGAGTTTATTTCTGGACTTTTAATTCTATTCCATTGGTCTATGTGTCTGTCTTTATACCAATACCACACTATTGAATACTATAGCTTTGCAGAAGTTTTTGAAACCAGCAAGTGTGTCCTCAGGTTTTTAGCCCTTTTGTAAGTGCCTTATTTCACTTAGCATAATGTCGCCGAGGTTCATCCATATTGAGGCATATTGCAGAATTTCCTTCTTTTTTCAATGAAAGGAAAATTATTTTTCAAAATTGTTTTGGCTACTCAGGGATCCCTTGAGATTCCACATGAATTTTAGGATGGATTTTTCTATTTCTCCCAAACACACATACTGGGATTTTGATTGGGATTGTTTTGAATCTATACATCGCTTGGGTAATGTTGACATTTTTACAATATTAAGTCTTCCAATCCATGAACATGAAATTTATTTTCATTTATTTACATCTTCTTTAGTTTCTTTCAGAAAGTTTTGTAGTTTTCATTGGATAAGTCTTTCATTGTATGTCTTTCACCCTCGGTTAAATTAATTCCTAAATATTTTATTCTTTTTGATACTATTGTAAATGGCATTGTTTTTGTCATTTCCTTTTCAGATTGTTCATTGTTAGCATACAGATATGCAACTGATTTTTGCATGTTGACTTTGTATCCTGCTATTTTGCTGAATCCATTTATTAGTTTTAGCAGCATTTTTGTGGAGTCTTCAGGATTTTCTACACACAAGATCATATCATCTGCAAACAGAGATAACTGCACTTTTTCCTTTCCAATTTGTGTGCCTTTTATATCTTTTTCTTGCCTAATTACTCCAGCCAGAACTATTCTGGCTAGAATAGAAGTGGTGGAAACAAGCTTCCTTGCCTTGTTCCTGATCTTGGAGGAAAAACTTTAAGCCTTTCAGCATCGAGTATTATTTTTGCTGTAGGTTTTTCATACATGGCTTTTATTATGTGGACGTAGTTTCCCTCTATTATATTTTGTTGATTGTTTTTATCATGAAAGGACCTTAAATTATCACATTTTTTTCTGCATCAATTGACGTGATCATGTGTGGCTTTTCTTTCATGATGTTGATGTAGTGTATTATACTGATCAATTTGCATATGCTGAATCATCCTTGCATTCCTGGAGTAAATCCTACTTGATCATAGTGTATAATCCTTTTAATATGATACTGAATTCTGTTTGCTAATATTTTCTTGAGGATTTTTCCATCAATATTCATCAGGGATGTTGGTCTGTAGTTTCCTTTTCTTGTAGTGTCTTGGTCTGGCTTTGGTTTTAGGGTAATGTTGGCTTCATAGAATAAGTTAGGGAGTATTCTCTCCTATTCATTTTTTGGAAAAATTTGAGAAGGATTGGTATTAGTTCTTCTTTAAATGTTTGATGGAATTCACCAATGAAGCCATCATGTTCAGGGTTTTTCTTTGTTGGGAAATTTTTAATTACTGATTCAATCTTCTTTTTTTGTAATTTATTTTTTTATTGCAGTAGCATTGGTTTATAACATTATATAAATTTCAGGCGTGCATGGTAATATATTTCGAATTCTGTGTAGATAACAATATATTCACCACCCAAAGACTAATTAGAATCCATCACAACACACATGTTCATTACCATCCCATTCACCCTCCTCCCTCTCCCCTTCCCCTCTGGTAACTACTAATCCAATCTCTATTGCTATGTGTTTGTTTGTCATTGTTTTTATCTTCTGCTTACAAATGAGATCATACAGTATTTGACTTTCTCCCTGTGACTTAGTTTGCTTAGCATAATACCCTCAAGGTCCAGCCATGTTGTCACAAATGGCCAGATTTCATCATTTCTTATGGCTGAATAGTATTCCGTTGTGTACATATACTACATCTTCTTTATCCATTCATCCCTTGATGGGCACCTAGGTTGCTTCAAAGTCTTGGCTATTGTGAATGATGCTACAATGAACATAGGGGAGCATGCATCTTTATGCATTTGTGTTTTCAAATTTTTTCAATAAATACCCAGCAGTGGAATAGCTGGATCATATGGTAGATTTATTATTAATTTTCTGAGGAAACTCCATACTGTTTTCCACAGCGGCTGTGCCAGTTTGCACTCCCACCAGCAGCTGACGAGTGTTCCCTTCTCTCCACATTCTCTCCAACACTTATTGTTTCCTGTCTTGTTAATTATAGCCATTCCGACGGGAGTGAGGTAATATCTCATTGTAGTTTTGATTTGCATTTCCCTACTATTTAATGATTTTAACATCTTTTCATGTGCCTGTTGGCCATCTGTATATCTTTGGAGAAATGTCTGTTCACATATTTTGCCCATTTTTTAATTGAGTTGTTAGTGTTTTTGTTGTTGAGATGTATGAGTTCTTTGTATATTAACCCCTTAACTGATATATGGTTTGCAAATATCTTCTCTCAATTAGTAGGTTGTCTTTTCATTTTGTTCATGATTTCCTTTGCTGTGCGGAAGCTTTTTAGTTTGATGTAGTCCCATTTGTTTATTTCTATTATTTCCCTTGCCCAGTCAGATATAGTATTTGAAAAAATGTTGCTAAGACCGATGTCAAAGAGTGTACTGTCTACGTTTTCTTCTAGAAGTTTCATGGTTACAGATCTTACATTCAAGTCTTTAATCCATTTTGAGTTGATTTTTGTGTATGGTGTAAGGTAATAGTCTACTTCCGTTCCTTTGCATGTGGCTGCCCAGTTTTCCCAACACCATTTGTTGAAGAGACTCTCCTTTCTCCATTGTATGTTCTTGGCTCCCTTGTCGAAAATTAGCAGTCCATATATGTTTGGTTTTATTTATGGTCTCTCAATTCTGTTCCATTGATGTGTGTGTCTGTTTTTATGTCAGTACCATGCTGTTTTGGTTGCTATAGCTTTGTAGTATAGTTTGAAATCAGGGAGCATGATATCTCCACCTTTGTTCTTTTTTCTCAGGATTCCTTTGACTATTTGGGATCCTTTGTTGTCCATGTAAATTTTAGGATTTATTGTTCTATTTCTGTGAAAAGTATTGTTGGAGCTTTGATAGGGATTGCATTGAATCTGTAGATTGCTTTAGGAAGTATAGACATTTTAACTATGCTAATTCTTCCAATCCAAGAGCACTGAATGTCTTTCCATTTCTGTGTGTCTCCTTCAATTTCTTTCAACAATGTTTTATAGTTTTTTGGTGTACAGATCTTCACCTCTTTAGTTAAGTTTATTCCTAGGTGTTTTATTCTTTTTATTGCAATTGTAAATGAGATTGTATTCTTAATTTCTCTTTCTGCTACTCACTTGTTAGTGCATAGGAATGCAACTGATTTTTGTATGTTGATTTTGTAGCCTGCAATTTGACTGTATTCATTTATTATTTCCAAAAGTTTTTTAGTGGATTTTTTAGGGTTTCCTATATACAAAATCATATCATCTGCAAATAGTGAAAGTTTCACTTCTTCCTTTCCAATTTGGATCTTTTTTATTTTTCTTGCCTGATTGCTCTGGCTATGACTTCTAATAGTATGTTAAATAAGAGTGGTGAAAGTGGGTATCCTTGTCTGGTTCCTGTTGTTAAAGGGAAAGCTTTCAGTTTTTCTCCATTGAGAATGATGTTAGTTGGGTTTATTATATATGGCTCTTATTATGTTGAAGTGTTTTCCTTCTATACCCATTTTATTTTGAGTTTTTATCATAAATGGATGCTGTATCTTATCAAATGCCTTCTTTGCATCTATTGAGATGATCATGTGATTTTCATTCTTCATTGTGTTAATGTGGTGTATCATGGTGATTGATTTACAAATGTTGAACCATCCTTGCATCCCTAGAATAAATCCGATTTGATTATGGTGTATGATCTTTTTAATGTATTGTTGTAGTCAATTTGCTAGTATTTTGTTGAGGATTTTTGTATCAATGTTCATCAGTGATATTGGCTTGTAATTTTCTTTTTTTGTGTATTGTCTGATTTTGGTATCAGGATAATGTTGGCTTCATAGAATGAGTTAGGAAGCTTCTCATGCTCTTCAATTTTTTGGAAGAGTTTGAAAAGGATAGGTATTACGTCTTCTTTGAATGTTTGGTAGAATTCACCAGGGAAGCCATCTGGTCCTGGACTTTTATTTTGGGGGAAGTTTTTGATTACTCTTTCGACCTCCATGCTAGTGATTGGTCTATTCAAATTCTCTATTTCTTCTCGATTCAGTTTCAGAAGATTGTATGATTCTAAGAATTTATCCATATCGTCTAGATTATCCAATTTTTGGGCATATAGCTTTTTATAGTATTCTCTTATAATCTTTTGTATTTCTGAGGTGTCCATTGTAATTCCTCCTCTTTCATTTCTGATTTTATTTATTTGAGCCTTCTCTCTTTTTTCTTGGTGAGTCTAGCTAAAAGTTTGTCCATTTTTTTCTCTTTTCAAAGAACTAGCTATGGGTTTCATTGATTTTTTTCTACTGTTTTTTTTAAGCCTCTATTTCATTTATTTCTGCTCTGATTTTTATAATTTAATTCCTTCTGCTGATTTTGGCCTTTGTTTGTTCTTTTTCCAGTTCCTTTAGGTGCACTGCTAGATTGTTTGGGATTTTTCTCGTTTGTTCAAGTAGGCCTGAATTGCTATAAACTTCCCTCTTAGAACCACTTTTGCTGTATCGCATAGATTTTGGCATATCCTATTTTCATTCATCTCCAGGTAGTTTTTTATTTCTCCCTTGACTTCTTCATTGACCCAATCCTTGTTCAGTAGCATTTTGTTTAATCTACATATATCTGTGGCTTTTCTAATTTTCTTCCCATAGTTGATTTCTAGTTTTATCTTTTGTGGTCAGAGAAGATGCTTGGTATTATTATGATCTTCTTAAATTTATGGAGACTTGTTTTGTGGCCTAATGTGTGATCAATCATGGAGAATTTTCCATGAACACTTGAGAAGAATGTGTATTCTGTGGTTTTTGGATGAAACATTCTATATATATCTACTAGGTCCATTTGGTCTAATGTGTCATTTAAGTCCAATGTTCCTTATTGATCTTCTGTTTGGATGATCTATCCACTGGTGTAAGTGGAGTGTTAAAGTTCCCTACTATTATTGTGTTACTGTCTATTTCTCCTTTTATGTCTGTTAATAATTGCTTTATATACTTATGTGTTCCTGTGTTGGGTGCATAGATATTTACAAGTGTTATATCCTCTTGTTGGATTGTTCCCTTTATCATTATGTAGTGCCTTTCTTTGTCTCTTGTTACAGTTTTTGTTTTAAAGTCAATTTTGTCTGATATAAGTATTGCTACCCCAGCTTTCTTTTCTTTGCTATTTGCATGGAGTATCTTTTTCCATCCCTTCACTTTCAGTTTGTGAGTGTCTGTAGGTCTGATGTGTGTCTCTTGCGTGCAGCATATATATGGGTCTTGTTTTTAATTCAATTGGCCACACTATGTCTTTTGATTGGAGCATTTATTCCATTGACATTTAAAGTAGCTATTGATAAATATGTATTTAGGGCGATTTTGTTACTTTTTTTCTGGGTGTTTGAGTAGTTCTTCTCTGTTCCTTTCTTCTTCCCTTGTGGTTTGATGGCTTTCTTTAGTAATAAGTTTGATTTCCTTTCTCTTACTTATTTGTGTATTTATTATAAGTTTCCGGTTTGTGATTACGATGAGGTTCATATATAATAATCTTTGTATATAGCAATCTATATTGAGGTGATGGTCTCACTAGTGGAACCTCTTTCTAAAAGCTCTACACTTTTACTCCTCTCCTCCGACATTTTATGTTTTTGAAATAACAGCTAATCTCTTATTTTGTGTGTGCCTATCCATTAACCTCTTATCATTGAAATAGTTCATTTTAATACTTTTGTCTTTTAACCTTCATATTATCTTCATAGGTGGTTGATCTGCTACCTTTACTGTATCTTTGCCTTTATCAGTGATTTTATTTTATCGCTGGGTGTTTTGGGGGGTTTTTTGGGTAATTTTCTTATTTCTATTTGTGGTCTTCTCTTTCCCACTTACATAAGTCCCTTCAATGTTTCTTGTAGAACTGGTTTCTTGGTGATAAACTCCTTTAATTTTTGCTTGTGTGGGAAACTCTTTATCTCTACTTCCATTCTGAATGATAATCTTGTTGGGTAGATTATTCTTGGCTGTAGGCTTTTTCCTTTAAGTGCTTCAAATATATAATGCCACTCTCTTCTAGCCTTAGGATTTCAGCTGAGAGGTCAGCTGATAGCCTTATGGGGTTTCCTTTGTATGTCACTTGTTGCCTTTCTCTTGCAGCTTTTAGAATTCTCTCTTTATCTTTAATTTTGGACATTTTAATTATAAGGTATCTTGGTGTGGGCCTCTTTTGGATTACCTTGTTTGGTGCTCTCTGTGCTTCCTGTACTTGGATGTCTGTTTCCTTCCTTAGGTTAGGAAAGTTTTCAGCTATTATTTCTTCAAATAGATTCTCTGCCCCTTTGTCTCTCTTCTCCTCCTGGGACACCTATACGACAAATGTTAGTGCGCTTGATATTGTCCCAGAGTTCCCTTAGACTATTGTTGTTCTTTTAAATTCTTTTTTCTTTTATCTGTTCAGCTTGGGTGATTTACTCTAGTCTTTCATCCAGCTCTCCAATCCGTTCTTCTGAATCATCTACTCTGCTATTGAGTCCCTCTAGTGAATTTTTCATTTTCAGTATTGTATTCTTCATTTCTGACTGGTTCTTTTTTATATTTTCCAATTCTTTGTTGACGTTCTCACTGTGTTCATCCAGTCTTCTCCCAAGGTCAGTGAGCATCCTTATGACTTCTTGTTAGAACTCTGGCAGGTAGATTGCTTATTTCTGTTTCATTTAGTTCTTTTTCTGGGGTTTTGTCCTGTTCCCTTGCTTGGAGTGCATTCCTTTGCCTTCTCATTTTGCCTCTTTCTCTATGCTTATATCTATGTATTAGGTGAGTGAGCTATGTCTCCTGATCTAGGAGAAGTGGCCTTATGTAAGAGATGCCTTTTGAGGCCCAGCAGTGTGCTTCCCTCTCGTCATCAGTCTAAATGTTCCAAGAATGACCCCTGTATGGGCTACATGTGCCCTTCTGCTGTGGCAGGGTTGCTCTTACTGCAGATACTCAGAGAGTTTGAGCTTTCCCCTCTGGCCAGCTGTTTGTAAATTGTTTGGGGAGCCTCAGCACAGTTGGCTGCAAGTTCTAATAGCACACTCCTGTTGCAGTTTTTCTGTTAAGTGAGTAGGCACCCAGTGTGGCTGGTTGCTAGGCTCAGGGGTTTACAATTGCTATAGGCCTCAGGCCTACAAGAATGTTGTCAGCTCTGTTAGGATTACAGCTGACTGGGGTTGGTCTCAGGTATGGGAGCATCAAATTGTTTCAGGCTTTGGGAGCCAAGTCCAATCCCCTTTGTGGCTGTTTGTGTAGCATAAGTCTTCTGCCACTGATAAACCCCTCCCCCACAGGTCCACACAGACTGTCAACACAATGCTGGCCCATGCACACTTCCTGACCTCCTGGAGCACACTCAGTCACCTCACTGCAGAGGCCCCCACATTCTCCACCAACACACCACACACTTCACCTTCTCATGCAGGCCCTACCCCACAGAGGTAGACACATTTGCCTACCTGCAGAGGACTGAGGTACCCTGCCTATGCAGGCTGACATGTAGCCTGAGGGTTTGGGGTTGGGTGGGACCAGTCCCTAGGGTGTGCTGTCTCCCCTGCATGAGCTGGATTAAATCTGTGCCTTAGTAGGTGGGGCAGACCCCTGGGCTAACAGGCCAGGGGAAGACCCCCAATGGTGTTGACCAGCATCTGTGTCAGCATGCCTGTAGTAGGTCACTACAATGGCTACTGCCAATGTCTCAGTCCCCAAAGAGGTCTCACCTCTCAGCAAGGTGCACACAGAGCCTATCAGGTGAGTTTCTTTTCACCAAAGGACTGTGCATTTTTCTTTCTTGTGATTTTAGGTTGCTTTCTAAGACAGGTGAATTTGTCTGGGAGCCCTTTAAGAGGTGGATTTTTCTGCTTATGTCTGATAGCTTTTCTGGGGGTATTCCCCGTTGTAGTTAATAGCCAGCAAAGGCAAGTATTACGAGACTCATCTCAGTTGTGCTGAGTCCAAAGGATGCTTATAGCAGTAATGTGACCCTGCTCAGGTTCCTGCTTCTCCAGGGAAAGCTGTGTTTACCTTAGGGCTGCTCTCATCTGGCTATGAAGCTCCACAGTGCAAAAAGCTGGCTTTCTTCACTCCACCTCAGTCAGGACTGTCCCTTGTTGTAGGGGTTCTTTTTATCCAGTTTTCAGTTCTCTTTCTGGGGTCATTTTTCCAAGAATAGCTGTAATCTGGTTGTGTTCATGGGAGTAGGTGAGTTCAGAGCCCACCTATGCCCCCATCTTCAATATCCAAGTTCAATCTCCTTTCTAGTTATAGGTCTATTCAGTTTTTCTATTTCTTTGTGATTTAGCATTGGTAAGTTTCATGTTTCTAGGAATTTGTCCATTTCATCTAGGTTATCCAATTTTTTGGTGTACCATTCTTCATAGTACTATCCTGTTTGGGGTTAGTCTTGGCCTATCAATAGTGATGCTATCAGCTAGAAATGCCTGTGGGCAGTCACCAGGGCCTGTACTATTTGTGATGAGCCCTCACAGACATTTCCCTTACTGGAGCTAATGTTGTTACTGGCCCAGCCCTTGTGGTTCTTATTACAATTGTAAGATGCACCTCAGCAACAACCACCAGAAAACTTTGAAAAGGCCAAGTATATTACTCACAGATCCTGGAGGCTACACAGCATCCCTAGGGCCACACAGCAAGGTGAAGGGGAGAAAGAGAGAGTGTGAACGTGAGGTTCTGCCTTTACAGGCGTGGGGTGCCTAGGGTTTCCCAGTTTCACTCTTTATTGGTAAATTTAAATCATAAGAGTGGGAGTTAAAGCATGAGAAAAGAAAAGCAAGTGGTCAAATGGTCAGTTATCTTCAACCAGAAGAACACCTGGTTTCAGGTCAACCAGAGCTTTCCGAAAACAGGAACTCCTGGTGAGGTGGCCTGGTTCCTTATCTAGTTGTGTAGTCAGCAATGTGCTTATTTGAGATGCGTGTCTTTGAAGTGGATGCCTTGACAATTGAAAGCTTAATGTCAGGCTATTGTTGGGTGGAGGGTTCTGTGTATGTCTATTAGATCTAGTTGGTTTATTGTGTTGTTTAAGTCCTCGTTTCCTAACTTACTTTTTGTCTGGTTGTTCTATCCATTATTGTGAAAGGGGTATGGAATTCTCCAACTATTATTGTAGAACTGTTTCTCCCTTCAATTCTGTCAGTTTTGCTTCATGTTTTGATAGTCTGTTGTTAGGTGTGTAATTGTTTATAATTGTTATATCTTTTTGTGGAATTTAACCTTTATATGGTAGCTGCTAGTGTGCTAAGAACTAAAATTAACCACAATTTACCATCCAAGCTTTCCCCTGGAAGTTGCAACTCTTTAACAGACTCCAGTGTTCCAAAATAGTTAAATCAGACAGATTCTGCCAGTGCAACTATTGTCTAGGTGTGAAGACAGATTCTTGGTGCTTCCTACTCTGCCATCTTCCAAGAATCTTCCTTCATACTGTTTTAGAAGATGAAAATTTTGAATGAAGATGAGGAAAAGGTAGTTAAAATTATATTTTAAATGAAATATACCTGGAGATTTTACTTTTCCTTTTCTGTATATTTTCATTGATATTTGCTCCTAAGTATGTACATATTTCTTGTATGTATACCCTCAAAATCAATGGTTGTAACCACTTATTTGTAGTCACCATTTATGAAGCCCTGAGCTCATACCAAACACTGGGCTAGATGTGCTTGATGCAGAGATAAATAAGACACAGTCCTAGAAGCTCATAACCTCATAGGGAAGTTAGACATGCCAAAACACATTCAAAACCTGCTGAGTTTAAAAAAAAAGTAATAGGACTAGGTACAAGTTCAAGGCTAAGACACAGGAAGTCACGGAGGCAGGCTCAGGCATAGGGAAGAGGGATTGACAGTTGCAGAGTTGGTCCTAAGCTTTAAAATGATCTCTCTTTGGAAAACAAAAATCCTTTGCTAGCTTGTCACCTGAATTCATTTGTTTACCCTTCTTTTTCATGTAGTAGAATTTTGGAGAGGATTTAACATGTAATGGGAAGAACTCTACATTTGCAGTCAGGAGACTGCATGTTGACCCACCTGAGAGACCAGCAATCTTGTTCAATTCCTTGGGTTGTTATGTGCTGAGATCCTTATTTGTAATTGTGGTGGTTTGGCTATATGATGTCTGCATTCCTCCCAGGCGTTACTGGCACTTTCCTGAAAATTTTTCTAACATATTCTACACGGTAAATTTAGCCAAACAGCATGCAAATGTGTGTTTTGTGGTTCCTTGTTAACACAATTTTGTATGGCTTTTGAGAGCACAAGTGTGTTCAAAGTTGTGCAAAGCTGTGAGATTATTCATGTGGTTCTAGGCATTAATACAAAGACAGAGCTTACTGCATTTTGGGACTCTGAATTAGTAGCAGTCTCTATTTATAATGCAACTCTACCTTGACATGGAACATACTTTTTTTTTTTTAAAGATTTTATTTTTTCCTTTTTCTCCCCAAAGCCCCCCGGTACATAGTTGTGTATTCTTCGTTGTGGGTTCCTCTAGTTGTGGCATGTGGGACGCTGCCTCAGCGTGGTCTGACGAGCAGTGCCATGTCCGCGCCCAGGATTCGAACCAACGAAACACTGGGCCGCCTGCAGCGGAGCGCGAGAACTTAACCACTCGGCCACGGGGCCAGCCCCTGGAACATACTTATTTTTAAGAAAGATTTTATATATAAATACTCTAATAAGATAGCTATCTTGCTAGCTCCAAGTAGTGTTAGTTTTTAGGGTTTTTGAGGGAGGCTGGAGGAGTGGTTGGTTATGACAGGATTTGCTGGCCCTGTGGAAAGCCCTATGGAACAGATAAAATAATGAGCTGTGGACCAGACTACAGTTTACTCTGTGTGACTGTTCAACACCCCCACAAAGCGACACAAGCATAATATTTCTTTTAATTAAATACACAGAAAGTAAATCAGAGCTCTTCATTTTACAAAACTTCTTGGAAGTGTGAAGGAGCATCACAGGAGGGCCAGTGTCTGTGCCCCAGGACTTCAAGAATGTCCCTGTGCCAGACTTTGCTGTTCCTCATGAGACTTTCTAGAACAACTTGAAGGAATCAGATCCAGCTTTGCCAGGTCAGTTCATTGGTTCATCATTGCTAGTGGTAGCTCAGTCTAACCTGCCTTTGCCCACATCCTTAAGCAAGTAAGTGCACATATCTGAAATGACTCAGAGAGTCTTTGAATAAATCAATTTTCTCCTTTTATTTGAAATTTAAAATAGGTGTGTTTTTTTTTTTTTTACCAGAAATTACCTCTTATGCGTTTATAGCTTACGTATATCTCCTGGAATTTACTACATTTTTAAAATCAGCACTTGAGAGATCTGCACACATATGAGCCTGGCTATGGCTTTCTGTTTTATTAGGTCAGGTGGTCACACACTTAGTCCAGCTCCAAGGATCAATAACTGGGAGTGCAATGAATGTCCCGTAGAAGGTAAAAGCGCCGTGATTGTTTTGTTGAGATAGAGTGCGTTTGTATCCCCATTTATTTTATTGAAAGGAGCAGCTGGGGGAGGATATTATCTGGATGCTTACTCTCCAGAGATCTTTCTGCGAGTCCTTTGCAAATGCCTCCTGTGAATGTTCTAAATGCTTAGAATGACCACTTGATCATCAGAAGCGTGACGCTGGACTTCACAGAAGCCCTGAGTAACCCCATCTCTACTGTTGCAGAGTGTTACCTCCATTCTAATTGGAGTCTCGTTGTGGGTTTGTATATTTGATAACTACTTTTTATGGTTGATTTAATTCAGGTGAGGCTGATGAGAGGCTGTACTTTTCAAAATGAAATGAAAACTATACCGAGTGTTAGCTTGGGGTTGAGGGAAAAGAACATTATACCCTACTTATGTTAAAGGTTGGAGCACTTAGAAAGGAGGAATGCCCTGCAGCTGCATCAAAGAACACCAATTTTCCAGGATCGTGTACCCAAATGAAAGCTCATCTTGAATATGATGTCACGATAAAGCCAGATTCTCCCATATTGTGGATTATATGCTTAAATGAATATTGCTTTTTGATGTGCCTAACGCATTTAGGCCACAATTTTTTAGGTGCAATTTTTCAAACCATATTTTTAGAGCACAAATAATTTCCTCTGAAATTTCCTAAAGTTCCCATGCTGAGCCCCCTTTTCAAAGTCCAGATCAAGCATGTCACTCTGCATTAAGGAAGCTGTCCTCCTCTCCTGACCCTCTCCCTCAGAAAATAAAGTATCTTTTTAACACTGTGATCTTGTTTCCACGGTCTGTTCCTGGTCGGGGTAGGATGTGAGACCACCCAGGAATACACCTTCATCTTCTCCTCACACCCTCCACCACAGGCCCTGGCAATTCACAATTATGTCCAAAAGATCCAAAATACCAGCTTGCCCCACAAACATATGGCAGAGATTTCTCCAAAGGATCTGGTCTGCCATCCCATTGAATGAAATGGCCTTCCCATGACAGGGAAGGGTAAAGGGAACAAACTAACCTTATACCCAGTGTGCAGTACCCATGGTATAGTCCTGAGTAAACAGGACATCGTGGGGCCTCATGACTCTTAGGCCCATTCACCTCCACTGCTTCTGAGAAATAAAGAGGTGCTTCTTCAAGTCCATGGGTGTCACTGCAGTAGGGGAGAAACACACACACTCACATATACACATAAACACAAACATCCTCTGCTCCTTCAGGTCCATCCACCAGGCCCCGGCAGCAAGGGACTCAGAAAACGGCCCAGGAGACCGTTGCGGCCAGTTCCTGGAGCCCTTCACCTGAAGGCCAGTCTCAGGTCAGTGCTATCTCTTCCTGGCCCAGCCCAAGCACCAGCACTCAGACATGGGGGAGCTGGCCTCTTCCCTCAAACCTCTCAATCAGGAAATGTTCTCTTCCTTTGAAGACCATGGGCATTGCCCTGAAAGTGGAATGTGAGGTTGCTGAGGAAGGCAGGCAGGGCTCGGCCAGAGCTCTCTGAGAGATCTCTGAGGCTTAAGGTGTGTAGGAGGAGGTAAGTTGTGGAGTGGCTGGAATGGCAGCAAGGGGAAGGGCTCAGATGAGGACCAGGTGGAGTTCGGAAGACCTCAGAAACAGGCCCTGGACATGGCCAACCACACTTCTCAGAGTGAGCCCAATCTCATGGGATCTCAGAAGCTATGCTTGGACTGGTAGGTAGTCCCTGGATGAGAGACCTGGATGCTTTGAGCTCTGGAGAGGCCTTGCACCCCTGACTAGGCAGCAGGGCAGTACAGGGTCTGGCTCATGCCACCTTTCCAGCCTCTGTGTCAGGGGCAAAAAGAGGAGGCCCATGCACCCCATGGGATTGCCAGGTACTCTGGGCCAGGCCCTATCCCCGTACTCCTAGGGAAGACCTGGATTGCCAGAGACCACATCAAGGGAGCAAGCTGTGTGTTACTACACTGCTCAGCTCTCTGCAGCCAGGGGGCCCAGAGCGGCATCCCAGGATCCAGACCAGGGCCCATGTCAGCAGAGGCAAGAGTCCCTGGCTCGGGGTATTAGGGCCAAATGTTGCCAACATCCAAGCCTGTACCAATACAAATGTGCTTATTCCCCTCTGAAATGGAAAATTCAGTGTTATCAAGACCAAACAACTGGAGCAAATACCTTAACTTGTGGTATAATCTCCAGTAAAGTAGACGGTGCAAGGCCTCAGTCACCTCAGGCCTGCTCACTGCCCTGGACAAAGAGCTTCCTTAAGAGTGTGGGCTTAACTTCAGGAAGGGGAGAAGCAGAGATACACATACACAGACTGACTCCCTAGGGCCTGCAGTATGGGGAGCAGAAAATGTCCCTGGAGACTGCTGAAGTGTTGCTGCCAGTTCCTGGAGACCTTGGCCTGAGGGTCAGCCTCAGGGCAGTGCCCATGTGTGAGCATCCTGTGATGAGGAGCTGGCCTCTCCACCCAAGCCTCTCAATTGAGAAATGTTCTCTTCTTCTAGCTAAACCTGCCTCCCTGCCCTCCTTTATCACCCACCCCTCTCCTGGCGAGCAGAGCCTGGTCTAGGCAGGTTTTGTGTAGGTTCTCAGAGGAAGGGAAACAGGCTTGAGCTGGGCTCCCTTGTAGCTGGGGGTGTGTGTGGTGTAAGTTAGCACCTGGCTGTATGAGCAGCCAAGGGTTGAGCTTGGATTTGCTGAGGGTTGGAGGGATCTCAGAGAAGGGTGGAAATGAGTTTAGTCCGGACAGTCTACATGCTTCTCAGAGTAAGCCAGATCTCGGGGATCTCAGAAGCCCTGTAGGGGCCTGAGCATCTTTGGATGGAAGAAACCTGGGACCCCTGGGTGCCAGAGGCCCCATACCCCATATCTGGCAGCAGGGCAACACGAGGTCTGGCCCATACCATCTTTCCAGCCACCCCATTAGAGTTTGAGATGCAGTGGGGTGGCTGTCCCCAGGTTGGTGGCCAGGTGTGGAGGCCATGATCTGGCCCGACAAACATGGAGGGGTGAGACTGACCAAGACCAGGTCTGGGGGAGTGAACTGCACATGTGCTCACCATGAGGCTATCTGCAGCCAAGAGGCCCAGGGCCCAGGGGCAGGGCCAACCAGGTTTCCTTGGATACCAATTCACATATGCCTAGGTCCAAGGCCACAGCAAGCCACACTTGCTGTTCCTTTCCAAAATCAGAAACTAAGGGGCATCCAGCCCACAGAGGACCTGAATGGGAGCCCACCTGAGAATACTGGGTGCTGTCGGCTTTTGCCACCCTTCTCTGCCTGCCCCCTGCTATCCTCCTCTGTCTTCTGCCTGGGAACAGAGGATGGCTCCCTCCAAACACCACCTGCCCCACGTCCACACAAACCACAGTCCCTGCCATTCTCACCTGCCCAATGCCTCCTAAGGCAGAGGCAGTTTGGGCATCCCAGCCCCAAGATGCCCTGGGCGCACACATATCTGAGACCAAAGGAGGTTGCCGGGGCTCCACTTTCGATTCCCTGGAGAAAGGCTACCTGATCTCCGTCTCTAGGCAGCACCAGGGGACCCTGGCAATTCTCACCCACACACCATCATTCCTAAACAATGGCTTACTGCCCCGCCCAATGGCAGTGTAGATCTTCTCATCACTAGACTGGGGCTGCTATCCCATCCAATGAAATGCCTTTTCACAACAAGGAGGGGGATAGGGAACAAATGGCCCTTTCACCCAGAACCCAAGGCACACTCCCAAGTACAGAGTCTACAGCAAGGCCTCAGACCCCTCGGGTCTGCTTATCACCATGTCTATCAAGAAACAGGAAGGTGCTTCATCAATTCCATGAGCTTGAGGCAGTAAGGGGAGAAACAAAGACACACACACAGAGATAACTCCCAAGGCCAGAGAGAAATGCTTCATAAATACTCCTCTCTGTCTCATCAGGAGGCCCTGGCACTTCTCATGCATTTGCAATGGTCTGAAACGGTAGCTGGATGCACACACCAATAGCAAAAAGAGCTTCTCTCTGCTAGACTTGGGCTCCTAGCTCAGTGAATGAAATGGCCAACACAAGACAGTGTCTAAGAAATACACACCCTGACATTTAGGGTTCAGGGGCTGATCACCATGTGTTAACTGGAACAATTAGTATATTTCTTGGTAGCGTTGACCTTTCCAAGGCAGGCATTTTAAAACGGGGTGGGGTTGGGGTCATCCTAAGGACACAGCCTTATGCTGTCAGAAGCCATGCCAGAGTTTGGTCAAGTGTCTTAGTGCAGGTCTTTGGATGGGGTCGTTATGTGCTGAGAGTTCTGCAGTTCTCAATGTGTTGTTCTCAATTTACAAATTTTGTATTATTTCTGGGGAGAAATTCAATACAAATCAGAAGAAAAAACACATATGCAACCTTGAAATGAATATACAAAATACCAAGTGTTCCAGGCAATTGAGTTGGGGACACCCAGTGTCCAGCTGAGCCATATTGGAACCTGAGGCAAAAGGGAAAATCTGTGCCCTATATACACACATGCTTTTATTAAGTTTTTTCATAGTTAATTTTCCCTACAATATTTAAGCAGTTTAAAAAACGTTGAGAAAATTTAAAGTAGGTGTACAAAAATTCACAATATATGTTATTTATATTATGTTATGTTATTGTATTAGTTGTGTTATTTACACCCAAATCAGAATTTATTGTAATTTTACTTTCCCAGCTTTAATGGAAGCATGCTAGTCAATAATATTTTAACTATATATTTCTTAACATCCCTGATTTTGAGTGGGAATAAATGCTACATCTGACAAGTTTTCATGGCTCAGTGACCATAAACATTTTTCTTTAATTTCAACTTAGTGAAATACCTTTTCCAGGTCCCCACTATGACTGCTGTTTTCCAAATATACAATCAATATTGTTAGCTATAATAAACATGCTGTACATTACAGCCCCAGGACTTAGTTGTGTAACTGGAAATGTGTGCCTTTTGACCACCATCACCGATTTCACCCAGCCCCCAGCTCCCAGCCCCCACCTCTGGCAACCACCAATCTGTTCTCTGTATCTTTGAGTTTATTTTTTTTTCTTAGATTCTACATATAAGTGAGATCATACCATATTTGTCTTTCTCTGTCTAACTTATTTCCCTTAGCATAATGCCCTCAAAGTCCATCCATGTCGTTGCAAGTGGCAGGATTTCCTTTTTTGTGGCTGAATAATATTCTAGTGTGTGTGTGTGTGTGTGTGTGTGTGTGTCTGTCTGTCTGTCTGTCTGTCTGTCTGTCTGTGTGTGTCTGTGCCTGTGTATATACCACATTTTCCTTACACATTCATCTGGTGATGAACACAGGTTGTTTGCATGTCTTGGCTATTGTGAATGATAGTGTAATCAACATGGGGGTGCAGATATCTTTTTGAGATAGTGATTTCATTATTTTGGATAAATACTCAGAGGTGAAATTTCTGGATCATATTGTAGTTCTACTTTGAATTTTTTGAGGATCCTCCTTACTGTTTTCCATAGTGGCTGCACAAACTTACATTCCCACCAATAGCATACAAGTGTTCCTTTTTCTCCACATCATCACCAATGCTTGTTATTTCTTGTCTTTTGATGATACCCATTCCAACAGGTGTGAGGTGATATCTCATTGTGGTTTTGATTTGCATTTCCCTGATGGTTAGTGATTTTGAGCACCTTTTCAGGTACTTGTTGGCCATTTGGATATCTTCTTTGGAAAATTGTCTATTTAGCTCCTCTGCCCATTTTAAAATAGGATTGTTTGCTTTTTGTTGCTGAGTTGTATGAGTTCTTTATATATTTTGTATATTAACCCCATATCAGATACATAATTTGTAAAAATTTTCTCCCACTCAGTAGGTTGCCTTTTCATTTTGTTGATGGTTTCCTTTGCTGTGTAGAAGCTTCTTACTTTGGTATAGTCCCACTTGTTTTTTATTTTGTTTCCTTGCTTTTTGGTGTCAAATCCAAAATCGTTGCCAAGACCAATGTCAAGAAACTTACTGTCTATGTCTTATTCTAGACGTTTCGTGGTTGTAGATCTTATGTTCAAGCCTTTAGTCTATTTTGAGTTCATTTTTGTGTATGGTGAAGATAGTGGCCTAGTATCATTCTTTTCCATGTAGCTGTCCAGTTTTCCCAACACTGTTTATGAAGAGACTGTCCTTTCCCCATTGTATTTTCTTGGCTCCTTTGTCATAAATTAGTTGACCATATATGTGTGGGTTTATTTCTGGGCTCTCTATGCTGTTTCATTGATTTATGTGTCTGTTTTTACACCAATATCATACTTCTTTGATTACTATAGCTTTGTAATATAATTTGAAATCAGGAAGCATGATGCATCCTCTTTGTCGTTCTTTCTCAAGATTGCTTTGGCTATTTTGGGTTTTTGTGGTTCCATACAGATTTTATGACTGTTTGTTTTATTTCTGTAAAAGGAGCCATTGGAATTCTGATATGGATTTCTTTAATCTGTAGATTGCTTTGGGTAGTATGGACGTTTTGATAATATTAATTCTCCCAGTCCATGAGCATGGAATATCTTTCCATTTATTCACGTCTTCTTCAGTTTCTTTCATCAATTTCTTACAGTTTTCAGTGCACAGGTCTTTCACTTTCTTGGTTAAATTTATTCCTAGGTATTGTATTCTTTTTAACACAATTGTAAATGAGATTGCTTTCTTAATTTCTTTCTGATAGCTCACTATTAGTGTATAGAATCACAATTGATTTTTGTATATTGATTTCATATCCTGCAACTTTACTGAATTCATTTATTAGTTCTAACAACTTTTGGGGAGAATCTTATGGCTTTCTATATGTAACATTAGACATCTACAAGTAGAGACAGTTTTACTTCCTTTGTGATTTGGATGCCTTATATATATATATTTTTTCTTGTCTAATTGCTCTAGCTAGGACTTCTAGTACCATGTTGATTAAAAGTGGTGAGAGTGGGCATCTTTATCTTGTTCCTGACCTTAGAGGAAAAGTTTTCAGAGCAAGACCTGATGGCCTCGTGGTTAAAGTTCAGCACACTCCATTTCAGCAGCCTAGGTTCAGTTCCTGGGCACAGAACCACACCACTCGTCTCTCAGTAGCTATGCTGTGGCAGCAGCTCACATAGAAAAGCTAGAAGGACCCATAACTAGAATATACAACTATGTACTGGGGCTTTGGGGAGGGGAACAAAAACAAGAAGATTGGTGATGGACATTAGCTAAAGGTGAATCTTTCCTAGTAAAAAGAAAGAAAAGAAAAAAAAGAACCCTGAAATATAGCATTTCCTGAAAGATCCCATAACATAATTAAAGCCATTGGTACAGGGAGCTAAAGTGACTTAAAAAAAAAAAAAACTTTCAGTTTTCCATCATTAAGTATGATGTTGGCTGTGGGCTTGTCATATATGACCTTTATTATGTTGAGGTACATTCCCTCCAAACCCACGTTGTGAAGAATTTTTTAGATGAATGGATGTTGAATTTTATCAAATGCTTCTTATGCATCTATTGAGATGATCATATGATTTTTATCCTTTATTTCATTAATATAGTGTATCATATTGATTTGTGGATGTTAAACCATCCTTGCATCCCAAGAGCAAATCCCGCTTGATCATGATGCATGATCCTTTTAATGTATGTTTGAATTCAGTTTGCTAATACTTTCTCGAGAATTTTTACATCAATGTTCTTCAAAGTTATTGGCCTATAATTTTCTTTTCTTATAGTGTCTTGTCTGGTTTTGATATCAAAGTAATTCTGGCTTCATAAAGTGAATTTGGAAGTATTTTCTCCATCTTCTCTTTTTTGGAAGAGTTTGACAAGGATTGGTATTAATTCCTCTTTAAATGTTTGGTAGAGTTCTCCAGTGATGCCGTCTGGTTCTGGACTTTTGTTTTTTAGGAGGTTTTGATTAATGATTCAATCTCCCTATTAGTACTTGGTCTCTTCAGATTTTATGTTTCTTCATGATTCAGTCTTGGTAGGTTATATATTTCTAGGAATTTATCTATTTATTCTAGGCTGTCTAATTTGTTGGCACATAGCTGTTCATAGTAGTCTCTTGTGATCCTTTGTATTTCTGTGGTCTCAATTGTAATGTCTCCTCTTTCATTTCTGGTTTTATTATTTATTTATTTATTTGCAAGGAAGATTGGCCCTGAGCTAACATCTGTGCCAATCTTCCTCTATTTTATGAGGGATGCCACTACAGTGTGGCTGGACGAGCAGTGCTAGGTCTGCGCCCAGGATCTAAACCTGCAAACCCTGGGCTGCCGAAGCAGAGCACGCCAACTTAATCACTACACCACTGCACTGGCCCCATCATTTCTGGTTTTGTTTATTTGAGTCCTCCCTCTTTTTTTCTTCATAAGTCTAGCTAAAGTTTTGGCTATTTTTTTTATCTTTTCAAAACAACAACTCAATTTTATTGATCATTTCTAATATCTTTTTAGTCTCTATTTCATTTATTTCCACTCTGACCTTTGTTATTTTCTTCCTTCTAACTTTGGGTGTGGTTTATTCTTCTTTTACTAGTTCCTTGAAGCATTAATTTAGGTTGTTTATTTGAGATCTTTCTTATTTCTTAAAATAGGCATTTCTTGCTGTGAACTTTCCTCCTAGGACTGTTCTTTTCCACATCCCATAAATTTTGGTATGTAATATTTCCATTTTCAATCTGTCTCAAGATTTTTTTATTTCTCTTTTGATTTCTTCAATGGTCCATTGAGTGTTCAGTAGTATGTTGTTTAATCTCCACATATTTGTGAATTTTCCAGTTTTCTTCTTGTTGAATTCTAGTTTCATACCATTGTGGTCAGAAAAGGTGTGTGATATGATTTAAATCTTCTTAAACTTATTAAGACTTGTTTTGTGGCCTAACATGATCTACCTTGGAGAATGTTCCATTTGCACTTGAGAAGAATGTGTGTTCTGCTGCTTTTGGATGGAATGTTCTGTAAATGTCTCTCAAGTCCATCTGGTCTAATGTGCAGTTTAAGTCCAATGTTTTGCTATTCTCTTTCTGTCTGGATTATCTATCCAATCATGAAAGTGGGATATTGAAGTTCCCTACTGGTATTGTATTACTGTGTATTTCTCCCTTTAGGTCTGTTAATATTTGATTTATATATTTATGTGCTCCTATGTTGGATGCATCAATATTTACAAATGTTATATCTTTGTTGGATTGATTTCTTTTATCATTATGTGATGACTTTCTTTGTCTCTTATCACAGTCTTTGTCTTAAAGTGTTTTTGTCTGATATAAGTGTAGCTATTTCAGCTTTCCCTTGGATTCCTTTGTGTGGAATATCTTTTTCCATCCCTTTACTTTCAGTCTATGTGTGAACTTAAAGCTGAAGTGAGTGTCCTATAGGTGGCATACAGTTGGGTCTTGTTTTTTTAATCCATTCAGCCATTCTGTGTATTTTGATTGGAGTGTTTTGTCCATTTACATTTAAAGTAGTTATTGATAGGTATGGACTTGTCATTTTGTTAATTGTTTTCTTGCTGTTTTGTAATTCGTTTGTTTCTTTCTTCTCTTGCTCTCTTTCTTTGTGATTGATGACTTTGTGCAGTGGTATGCTTAGATTCCTTTTTCTTTATCTTTTGTGTATCTACTACAGGTTTTTGCTTTGTGGCTACCATGAAGCTTATGTAAAACATCTTATGTTGATAGCAGTCTAGTTTAAGTTGCTAACACATAAGTTCAAATGCATTCTAAAGCTCTACATTCTTACTGCTCCCATCATGTTTTATGTTTTTGATGTCACAATTTACATCTTTTTACCTTGTGCATCCATTAACAAAGTATTGTAGTTTTAGTTATTTTTACTACTTTTGTCTTTTAACCTTCATACTAGCTTTTTAAGTGATTAACCCACCACCATTACAATATTGGATTATTCTGAATTTAACTATATACTTACCTTTACCATTGAGATTTATACTTTTGTATGTCTTCCTATTACTAATTAGCACCCTTTTGTTTCAGCTTAATGAAGTCTCTTTATCATTGCTTACAAGGCCAATCTAGTGGTGCTGAATTCCTTTAGCTTTTGCTTGTCTGAAAAAGTCTTTCTCTCTCCTTCAATTCTGAAAGACAAGTTTGCTGGGAAGAGTACTCTTGGTTGGCAGTATTTTCTTTCAGTGCCTTGAAGATACCATGCCACTCCCTTCTCACTTGCAAAATTTCTGCTGAAAAATCTGCTTATAGGGGTTCCTTTGTACATAGTAAGTTGTTTTTTCTCTTGCTGCTTTTAACACTGTCTCCTTGTCTTTAACATTTTACAATTTAATTATAACATGCCTTGGCATGGGTCTGTTTGGATTCATCTTTCTTTGGAACTCTATGGGCTTTCTAGATCTGGATGTCTGTTTCTTTCCCAGGTTAGGGAAGTTTTCAGCCATTATTTCTTCAAATACATTTTCTTCTCCTTTCTCTCTCTCTTCTCTTCATGGGACCCCTATAATACAAATATTGGCCATCTTTATATTGTCCCATAGGTCTCTTAACCCATCTTCACTCTTTTTCATTTTCTCCTCTGATTGAATGAATTCCACTGCCTTGTCTTTGAGATTGCTGATCCCTTTTTCTTTTTCATGTAGTCTGCTGTTGAGTCCCTCTATTGAAATTTTCAGTAGAGTTATTGTAGTCTTCAGCTCTGTGATTTCTGTTAGTACTTTCTTATATTTTCCGTTTCTTTGTTGAACTTCTCACTTTGTTCATGTATCCTACCTTGGTGAGCATCTTTATGATATTATTTTGAACACTTTATTAGGTAAATCACTTATCTCCATTTCATTAAGGTCTTTTTCTGAGGTTTTATGTTGTTCTCTCCTTTGGAACATTTTCCTTTGTTTCTTCATTTTCCTTGACTCTCTGTGTTGATATCTTTGCATTAGATAAAATAGCCACTCCTCGTTTGAAGAAGTGATCTTATGTAGGAGATGAAGCTTTTCATTCAACCCTATCCCAGTTGTGGGTTGCCACTTAAACCTTCAAAATTATCCAAGCAGTCTTCTTTGTTCTTAGTGGCTTCCAGTAGCTGAAGGTGTGCTAAGACCTGACAGTGTCCCAAAGCGAAGGGTCTCAGTCAGCACCTAGATGTAGGCTGACTGGAAGCCAGACCCTCAGGCAACAGCTTTTAAAGTATAGAAATATGCTTCTTCCAGGGGAAGAACTGGGAGATGGGCACTCTGTCTTCTCCCTCTGCACTGAGCCCTGGGGAGATAGCCAGTTAAGAACTGTTTGTTTGCTACTATCTCGTTGACAGTGAACACAAGTCCCTCTGGCCACCAGAGCCAGGCTATCAAGGGATGTGTCCTCTGGGCAGAAACCACAAAATCTGGGGTTCTAGATTTGTGCACACGCTCCTTTCTCAGAGACACCAGCAACCTGGAGCAGAGCAGAGGGACAGCACAAAGATGGTGCCCCCTAGCCTCTCTGATTTCTGGACAAGATTGCAGTCAGCCCTTAAATGTGTGTAAAATTACAAGCCCTGCCCCTCAGGCCCCAGATTTTAAGGTAAGTAAATACACCTTTTTCACAGAAAGACTAAGTATTTCTGCCTGCTGCCTCTGCAGTGTGCCCTGGTAAGATAGCTGCTTAAGAACTATTTCCCTATTTGGTACAGTCCTGTGGGACTTGCTAACTTAAGCCCTGGTGGCCACCAATCAAGAGGCAGCCCCTGGGTGGTAGCCACAAAAACTGCAGCACCAGACATAAATGCACAAGCTCCTTTCTGGGAGATCCCAGTGACCTAGAGCAAGGCAAAGGGAGAGTGGGGAGATGGGGCCTACTGGCCTCCCCAGTGTCTGGAGAGTATTTCAGTCAGCTCCTAGATGTCTTTTAAATTAGAAGACTACCCCTCAGGATGTAGCTTTCAAGTTAAGCAAAGAAGAACTTTCAGTGAAATACTGGGTGCATTTCAGTCTGCTGCCTCTGGGTTTGGCTCTGAGGGATTAGCCAAGGTGAATCCATGTGATCCCTTTAAGAGCTATCTCTGAGTTTTTATAGCCTTGTGGGTCTCATTGGACACAAGCCCCACTGACTTTCAAAGCTAGATGTTTTGGGGGCCCATCTCTCAGGTGGAAGTCTTAAAATCCAGGGCACCAGATATGAGGTCCAAGCCCTTCATTTTATTCCTCAGGGAGAAGCTGAAAGTTGTCAATCCCCTCCTGGTTATATGTTGCCACACTAGGGGTGGGGTTTATGGTGAGATTGTATCTCAATCACCCCTACTTGTTTTTTCTCATCTACCCAATGCATAAGAGTCACTCAGCTAGTTTCTGGATTTCTTTCAGAAGAAATTCTCCTGTAGGTAGCTGTAGATTCAGCGTGTCCATGGTGAGTTCAGGAGTCTGCATCTCCATCTTGAACCAGAACCCCCCAGCTGTGACTGGTATTGTATAGACAAATATATGTCAAGAGTACTTCTAAATTGGGATAATATTACAGTAAGCAAAATTCATGAATCAATTTCAGAGGGTGGAAACTTGATGGTGATTTTAAAAATAAACCTATTGATATTTCATGTTATTTAAGATAAGGACATTTCAATAGGGCCTGAATCATCAGAATATTTAATAAACGTCAGTGACTACTTTTTGGATTTTAGATGTATTAACTGAAAATAAATTTTCTCCTCTTAAAAATTCAAAATCTCAAAGCACTGTCAATGCAAACAATCTATAATCAATCTGTAATCCAAATTGGGGTATGATCATTATGAGCCAGGTTTGAGGACTGTAGCCCAGGGCCTTCCAAGGAAGGAAGAGAACCAAAGAAGAGGTGCATACAGAGTGGTTACGTACCATCTTGGAACAAAGAGCATACATCACATATGACAGGAATGTCTCTTTTGCTACTGTCACAAGATGCTTAGCGGGCACAGCAGGTCAGTGGTCACAAGGTGAGCACAGCAGATCAGTAATTAATCCTCAGTTTCCAAGAAGAAATGCATGCCCTTAAAGAAATGCCGATATGGGGGTAAGCTACATCCCTATCTTTAATGGCATCGTTCTTATCTTTGGAACATAGTAAATGTTTAAAGCAGACGTACAATGCCTGCTCAACAGGCCACACCAGGCCTTTTTGGAAAAACAAAGTCAGGCCGAATTAGTTTTAAAGCAAACAGCTTCCTCATATACCCCAGTATTTCCTATTGCCTTTTATTTATTCACCAGCACTTTGTTTATTTTTATATATCTGTGTTTCATTGTGAAATTAGGAGGACTATTATCTCCTTATTTTTGTTACTGGCCTATTTCCTTGAATAACTAATCCATTCATATGGTCTTCATACATTTCTACTTTTTTCTTTTATTATTTATTTTCAAATTCAGGAAGCATATCCATATGTTTTGTTAAAGTTTTGCATTCACTGAACAGACTTTCAAATAGATTCTGTCAAATCTTAATCTCCCTGAGCTTAGAGTGATCAGCTCTTTAAAGAGCAAATCAAGGACACAGCCATACCAGAACTGCAATAACAACAAAAAGATAATAACAATCTATACAGTATGGACTGTATGTCGTGTTGGTTCTGTGTTTTCTTTGATTCTGTATTTGCCTATTTAGCATCCATTCACTACAGGGCTCATTACATTAACTATATTTCCATACTTTCCATATTCTTGATATTCTGGCATTAGGGGGCCTTACAGAACTGGGGAGACTGCCCCTCTCAGGGATAGTTAACTCCTAAAGATGAGAATAACTTTCCAAGGACTATGTCTTTCATATGCAAACCAAACAATTCCAAGTCAGTAGCTCCAGCCGCCTCATTATCAAACTCTCATATACCAAGTCCAACATTTCCCCCGCCCTAAATCAGCCCGGACCCAATATCACGTGCCTGGGGTTGCCTCTAGCTCTCGAGGCTGCTGGAATTCTTTAAACTAGCCAAACCTAAGCTGTTCACTCTGCACTGCTTTGCCTTTCCTGAGGAAATCCCAATAAAAGCTCTGGCCTAAGATTTTCCTCTCACTCCCAAATTCTGCCTCCTGACCATCCTGGTATTGTCCCTGGGGCCCCAGGTAGAGTGGCATGTACCTTCTTCTTGGCCTTTCCCCATGACATTGGCCTCTCCATATGGTCACCCAGTTATACCTATGCAAGTTAAAGTGAAAGTATAATTTTAGAACAGTGTCTCCCCCAAATTTGTATGTTGAAGCCCTGATACACCCCATGTGGCTGTGTGTGGAGATGAGGCCTCTAAAGATACAATTAAGATTAAGTGAGGTCATAAAGGTGGGGTCTTGATAGCATAGCATTAGTGTCCTTGCAAGAACAGGCACCAGAGAAATTTCTCCTTCTCTGTCCGTACATAGGCACTAGGGACTTCCGTGTGAAGATCCAGCCAGAAGGCAGCCATCTGCAAGCCAGGAAGACAGCCCTCACCAGGGACCAAACTGGCTGGCACCCTCCGAGACTCCAGAATTCTGATAAATCCATTTCTGTTGTTTAAGCCACCCAGTCAGTGCTATCTTGTTATAGCAGCCCAAGCAGGCTGATATTATACAAAAACTATAATCGTATGTGTTATTACTTTAAAGTAAAATATGCGTTTGATACTATACATTATCCTCTATCATTAATTTTTCTTACAAAGTTGCTATTAATTGAACAAAACCATAATAGGATTAGTTAATAGTGACAAATATTAGTAGGATTATTTAATATGGTTTAGAAAAAACATAATGGTTTTAGAAAAATATAACAATATTTTAAAATAAATTTTTTGCTTTAGAATTGTTTTACATTTACAGAAGAATTGTGAAGACAGTGCAGAGATTTCCTATGTAGCCCAGAACCAGTTCCTTTTCTTAATAACATCTTATCCTTGTGTGGTACATTTGTCACAATACCGATACGTTATAATTATACAAAGTAGAGCCTTTATCCACATGTCCTCAGTTTCTTCTTCTTTCCCAGGATTCTATCCAAGGATCATGACATTTTGCTGTCATGTTCCATTAAGCTGCCTTTGACTGACAGTTTTTCCGAGTTATGTCAGATTTAATGATCTTGACAATTTGGGGGAGTGCTACTCACATATTTGTAGAATGTCTCCCAGTTTGGATATATCTTATTTTTTTCTCTTGATTAGATTTGAGTTATGAGTTATGTAACCAAAGAGGTAAAATGCCATTCCCATCGCTTCATATCAAGGGCACCTGGTCTGAAGACTCTTTGTCACTCTTGATGTTCACCCATGATCTCCTGGCTGAGGAGTGGTGATCAGGTTTCCTCACTGTAAACCTACTCTTATTGCCTTGTCCATACTGTGTTTTACTCTTTGTGAGGAAGTCACTAGGTGCAGCCCACACTTAAGAAGTGGAAAGTTGTATGTTCCACCTCTTTGATGACTGAGTATGATTTATTTAGAATCTTCTCTGTGGGAGATTTCTATTAGTCAGCACTTATTTATTTACTTATATACACATGGAATGATGGGTGTTTTATACTTTGGATTGTCATCCATTTTACTTATTTTGTTACTTAAATTGTCCCAATTTTGGCTATTGGGATTTCTTTCAGTTGGCTCCTCTTTTCCTTTGGCATAACCTCATCTTTGTAGATTTTTTGAGCATTCCTAATTTCTGACACTACAAGATTCTCCAGGCTCTTTTGTATGTTTCCTGCCCCAGTCCTGCTATCAGCCATTTCTCCAAGGATCCGTGGTTCCATTTATTGGTGAATAGTATTAAGAACCTGGACAATGAAGATAAGTCACCTCTGTTCTAAGTGTGCTTACTGCTACTGGAGTGATACAGATTCTCTGCTCCCTCAGCTGATAGTGCAAGGAAATATATGCATGTATCCTAAACTGTGTATATGCCTAGACACAAATATTCCCATAGAGAATCATCTGTATCTATATTGATGTCTCTAACTCTAATTCACTGCCACATGAATCATTCTAGCTTTTTCATCTTGCTTATCCTTAACCTTCTACTCCAACAGTGAGACACCTGGCAGCCACCATTTGCCATCCATCAATTGTCCAGTTCCAGGATACTAGTATATATGTATAACAGTTTCTGAATTAACTAGTGGCTCTGTGGGAAATAAGGTTATCATATAGAGTCAAATATTTGTATACAATTCATTCGCCTTAATTCTTAAAGGTTTGACTCCTTTACAGTAACTTGCATCAGTGTCTTCCTTTCACACCACGTGCAGTGAGATTATTTCATTTATTTGCAATATGGCTTGATAATTTTGTCACATTCTGCATTCTTCTTTAGGATACATCAACCTCCTAAATGATTATTTTTTATTTGCATACTTTACGGCTTACTGTTTGTGCAATAAAATTTTGTGGGTTTTGACAAATGCATAATGGCAGCTCTCTGCCATCAAGGTATCCTAGGAAACGCTTCACCTATTCAGCCTCCCTGCTCCCAAGGAGGCCTGATATGTTTACCTGGTCTCTAGTTTCATCTTTTATACAATGTCATATAAATGGAATACCAGAGTATGTATTCTTTTCAGACTAACTTCTTTCACTTATAAATATGCACTTAAATTCATCAGGTCTTTGTGTGGCTCGATAGGTCATTTCTTTTTATCTTTATTATAAAACATCATATGGATGTAACAAAGTTTGGTCACTCATTCACCTATTGAAAGACACCTTGTGTCCTTCCAGGTTTGCACCACTGTAAATAAAGCTACTCTAAATATTTACAGCTAAATATAAATATCTAAATACTTATATCTAAATACATATCTAGACCAATCTAATATATCTAAATATAAATATATAGGTATGAAATACCTATATTTCACATCCTCATGAAAAATTGATCATAGATAGACAGAGATAAAGTTATTCCTAGAGGTATGTAGCAATATCTCATTGTTTTGATTTCATTTTCCCTAATTGCAATCCATTTTGAGCATCTTGTATGTTAATGTGTCATCTGTATACCTTCTTTGATGTGGTGTCTGTTCAGATAGCAGGTTGCTTGATTTTTTCTTGTTGAATCTTACAGAGTCTCTGCAGACTTTGTGTACAACTTCTTTTCCAGATACATGTTTTGCAAATATGTTCTCCCAATGTGTGGCTTGGGCTTTTATTCTCATAATAATCTTTAGGAGAGTAGAGAGTTTGAACTGTAATGAAGTCCACCTTAGATTTTTTTTACTTTCTTTTTTTTTTATTGGTACCTAAGCTAACATCTGTTGCCAATTTTCTTTTTTTTCTTCTTTTTCTTCTTCTCCCCAAAGCCCCCCAGTACACAGTTGTATATTTTAGTTGTAGGTCCTTTTGGTCGTGCCATATGGGACACCACTTCAGCATGGCTTGATGAGCGGTGCCACGTCCGGCCCCAGGATCTGAACCAGTGAAACCCTGGGCCGCACAAACTTAACCACTTGGCCACAGGCCAGCCCTTTTTTTCTTTCATAGATTGTGCTCTTGGAGTTGTAGAGACAAATCCTTCACCAACACCAAGATCAGGTTAATTTTCTCCCAGAATTTTTATATTTTTGCATTTTACGTTTAAGATTATGAACTATACTGAGTGGATTTTTGTGTAAATTGCAAAGTTTGTGTCTATGTTCATCTTATTCCACATGGTTGTCCTATTGTTCCATTACCACTTTTTGAAAAGACTACCTATTCTATATTGAATTGCTATGGCTCCTTTGACAAAGATCAGGTGCTCCATTTGTATAGATGTACTTTGAGCTCCTTATTCTATACCGTTTATCTATGTATCCATATTATTCAGGTATCATGTTCCCTTTCATGTAAGTTCTAGAACACTGTTCTTTGCAACATAGATCAAGTTGGAAAGAATTGTCATCTTCACAAAGTTGAGTCAAACAGTCATGGAAAAGGAATATCTCTTTGTTTAGATAGTCTGTGACTTATTTCACTATGTTTCATCATTCCTGGATACATATTTGTAATTATTTTGTTATAATTATACCTAAGAATTTCATTTTTTGGTGTTATAGAAAGAGACATTTTTAAAATTTTGAATTCAAACACCTGTTGCCCCCACATAGGGAATAGTTGCGTGTGTGGAGTGTATACTTTGCTTCTTTATATCTCCATCCATTACAGTCAAGGCACAAGATAGTGGGCTCAGTAGGGGGCTGCTCCCCTCAGATGGATGGCCCAGAAAGCACTCTGGAGACTGTCACTGCCAGGGTTTGGAGCCCTTGGCCTGACAGATCCTCAGGGCAGTCCTCTCCATTCATGGCCAAGCCCACATGTGAACATCCTGCAGCGAGGAGCCAGTTTCTCCACCCAAGCCTCTCAATCAAGAAATTTTCATTTCTTTTGAACGTGGGTGAACACGGAGGGGGCCCAGGCCCTTGTCCCACTGGGTAGAGTGTGGGGTTGCCCAGGAAGGTAGGCAGGACTGGGCCAGAGCCCTCTGGGTGATCTCTGTGGCTTAGGTTGTGTGGGGGTAGGTAAGCTATGGATGGGCTTCAGGAAAGAAAGGGGAAGGGCTGGGATGAGGACTTCAGGGTCTCAGGGGACCTAGGAAACAGGCCCAAGATTCAGAGGATCATACTTCCCAGAGTAAGCCTGATTTCAGATGCTTTCCCCAGATGAGAGATGCCTAGGAGCCCTGAGTGCCAGAGAGGCCTAGTGTCCCGGATCAGGCAGCTGGGTTGTTATGGGTCTGGCTCAGGCCACCTTTCCAGCCTCTGCATCAGGTGCAAAAAGCTTGGGCCCCAAGCCCCAGGCTGATCACCCAGACTACAGGGCAGAGCCCTGGCTCAAAAGGCCTGAAGGGTCAGCTTTGCCCAAGGCGAGATGACAGGGAACTAACTGTATAGGCGCACACCTTGTGGCTATCTGCAGCCAGGAGGCCCAGGGTCCAGTGCCAGGGTCTGGTCATGGCCCATGCAGGCAGTGGCCCCAGTTACTAACTCCTGAGGCCAAATCACACATGCCAAAGCCCGAGCTCGTACCAACATAAAGTCACCTGTTCTCCTCTGAAATGGGAAACTAAGTGCTATCAGGACCAGGCATGACCTGGAAGAGTGGACCCACTTGAGAATACTGGGTACCCTAGGATTTGGCTACCTCTCCTGCCCTAGCCATTCATCACTCTCTCCTTTTGCCAAAGGCCAGAATAGGGCTCCCTCCAAACTCCACATGCCCCTATGTGCACAAAAACCATAGTCCCTGTCACCCTCACCTGCCTAGTGCCTCATATCATGCCAGTAGGCAGAACATTCCAGGCAAACAAATCCCAGGCACATGTGTATCAAGGACCAAGCTTGGGGTTGGTGGGATTGCACCCTGATGCCAGAGTGAAAGGCTCTCTAAATCCTAGGTTTCTTCCCAGGCACCTAACCGGATGCCCTGTCAATTCACAATAATGTCCAAAATGCCCACAAACACCAGCTCACCACTCATACATTTGGCAAAGGAGATCTTCTCTCCTCAGGGCCTGCTCTGATATCCCATTGAATGAAACAGCCTTCTCACGACAGGGGAGGACTAAAAGAATGAAGCCCTTATACTCGGAGCCCATGATACAGTCCTGAGTAAACAGGATGGGGCTGAGGGTCAGGCCCCTTGGGCTCACTCACCGCCACTGCTCTTGAGAAACAGTGCAGTGCTTCCTCAGGAAGATGGGCCTCACTGTACAAAGGGGAAAAGCAGAGATGAACATAGACACACACACACACACACACATGCAGAGAAACACACACATACTTATCAGGTCCAACCATCAAGGTCCCAAAGCAAGGGGCCCAGAAAACATCCCAGGAGCCCTTTGCCTGAGGCCATCTACAGGACAGCACTGTCTCTTCCTTGCCCAGCCCAAGTGCCAGCACCATGTGATGGGGCAGCTGGCCTCTAACTTCTGGCCTCCTAATCAGGAAGTGTTTTCTTCTTTATTTCATCCTGGTAAGATGCCCACAGGCCAGGCCCTTGTCCAACTGAGTGAGGTGTGGGGTTGCCCAGGAAGGTAGGCAGGGCTGGTCTGGGGCCCTCTGGGTGGTCTCTGTGGCTTAAGGTATGTGTAGAGGAAGGTAAGTAGCAGACTGACTTCAGGGGCAACAAGGGAATGGTCTGGAATAAGGACCTCAGAGGAGTCAATGGACCTAGGACAAGGGCCCAACATGCCACCAACCACACTTCCCAGAGCAAGAGTGATCCTACAGGATCTTGGGAGCCGCTGGGGTGGGAAATGATTCCCCAGATGAGAGACACCTGGAAGCCCTGAGTGCCAGAGAGGCCCAGCATCCCTAATCAGGCTGCAGGGCAGTATGGGGTCTGGCTCACACATTGTTTCTAGCCTCCATGTCAGGGGTGCAAAGTGGGGACCACATCCACCATGTGGATCACTGGCTGTGCAGTGCCTGGCCCTGACCACACAGGCCTGAAATGATGGGACTGCCAGAGGCAAGGTGCCAGGAGTGAAATTCCTGTGAGCACCCTTACCCGCTCTCTTCAGCCAGGATGCCCAGTGCCCAGTGCACAGATCCAAACAAGGTCCGTGTCTTCAGGGGCACCAGTCACAGGGTGCTGGCTCCTGGGGGCCAAACCACACTCGCCAAAGGCCAAGCCCTTACCACACGAACAGGCCTCCTCACTCTGAAATGGGAAACTAAGCATGTCAGGACCAGGTATGACCTGGAAGGGTCGGCCGGAGTGAGAATACCAGGTGGTCTAGGATGCAGCCACCTCTCCTGCCCTAGCCACACACACTTTCCTCTTGCTGAAAGACAGAGTAGAGATCCCTCCAAACGCCACCTGTTCCTACGTGCATAAATGTCACAGACTCCATCACCTTCACCAGCCCAGTGCTTGGTATCACAACTTCGCAGAGCAATGCCAGCCTCCCAGGATCTCTGAAGCCATTCCTGAGCAGGCAAATTTCCCTGGCTGAGACACCTGGGAGCCCTGACTGCAGGAGAGACCTCATATCCAGAACAGAGAGCAGGGCAGGATGGGGTCAGACTCACCCCCACTCTACCTTTCCAGCTGCCACCTCAGGGGAATAGTTCTGGGAGGCCAGCTCTTCCCAGACAGATGGCCAAGTGAGTGGAACAGCCCACCTGGCCAGCTACCTGGAGTGAGAGGGTTGATCCACAACCTCTGGTGTGGTGGCTGCAAGGTGGTGAGAGTCAGACCCCATTTGGCCCTGCTGCCTGATGGGGACCCAGGACCTCTCCAGCAACCAGGACTCCCAGGTGTGTCACATTCCAGGAGGCCCTGGCCCCAACTAGCAAGGCTTCAGATTTCCTGCCATATCAGGCCATATCAGGGTGAATAGAAGCATTGGGTAGGTGTGGGCTTGGATCTTGGCAGATGCCTTGTATTCCCAAAGAGCCCCTGATAGTGACTTGGCCTCCTCCAATCCGGGTTCTGGCCAGGTTCCAGGTCCCGGGCTGGACGCTGCTCCCCCTTGCTCAAGAGAGCTGCTTGGCACAGACCTGAGCAGTTCACTCTTTTGAGCCAGGCCCCCAGCAACCCACACCCACCTGGCCTGTGGGACAGGAGGCTGGCTCCCACCAACTGGACATCTGACTGGAGTGACAGCCTCCAGCCGCTGCAATGCATTCACATGCGGCTGGTGCAAAGACGGTGAGAAACAGAACTGATCAGCAACCAGGGCTCCCAAGTGTCTCCCATTGGAGGATACCCTGGTCTGCCCTGCCCACCCAGGCAAGAATTCCCAGTTCTCACCAGACTTGGCATCAGGGGCAACTGGTGGGATTGGGTAGGTGCACGTTTGAACGTTGGCAGATGCCTTGGTCCCCCATAGCCCATACGCATGGCTCAGCCTCTTAGGACCCATGACCTGTCCCAGATCCGGGCAGACGCTAGCGCAGTGATGCCTGGCTCCCAAAACCACACAGCATGAATGTGCTCTGCACGCTTCCAGACACCAAGGGCTTCTGGACATCAATGCCTGTGTGGCTAGTGCCTGGCCCAGCCAACTGGTCATCCTCCTGAGTGGAGGGGGACACTCCCACAACACATTCCAATGCAGAGCCTAGAAGTGTGGCAGCAGTCAGTCCTCATTTGGTCACATGCCTGATGGGGACCCGGGGCTTCTCCAGCAATCAGGGCTTCCAGTCGTCTCTTATTGGAGGATACCCCAGCCAGCCATTACCCAATCCAGCCTGACTAAGCCTTCTGAGTATCTGGTAACTCTGGCTACAGGGTGAATGGAAGACATTGCTTAGGTTAGTCTTGGAATTAACTGGACACCATGCATCCCCCAAGAGCCTGGGCCAGTGGTCCATCATGTCACAAACCTCTACCAGTTCAAGTTCCCTGGCTACCCAGAATGGCATGGCATGGACATGAGCAGCACCCACCAGGCCGAGGGCAGGCAGGGCCGTCCAGGCCTGTGGGGCCATGGCCAGACCCAACCACCTGAATACCCTCTTGGGTGGAGAGGGACCCCTGCAATACAATCTGAAACTGAGGCTGCAAATTGGCAAAGGTCTATCTCCATTTGGTCATGCAGCCTGATGGGGACCTGGGGCTTCTCCAGCAACCAGAACTCCTAGGGGGTCCCTTATTGGAGGATACCATTGCTAGGTCCTCCCCACCCTGCCCCGGCAAGGCTTTTGAGTTCCTGCCAGATCTGCCTCCCAGGGAATAGTCACCATGTGTAGATTTGGGCTTGGAATTAGGCAGATGCCCTGTTCCTCCAAGTGCCCAATCTGATGACCCAACATCTCCTGACCTGTGACCTGTTCCAGATCCCTGGATACTCTGAAATCTGCTGCAAAGATAGGCAAAATAAACACCCCTCCACCAAGCCTTGGACAGTGAGGTCATCCAGGCCTGTGGGGCCATGGCCTGTCCAAACCACCAGGATATTGTCCTGGGTAGAGGAGGCCCCCATGTGATCTGATATTTGAGCTGAAAAGGTAGTGACACTCAGTTCCCATTTGGTCGTGCTGTTGACGGGTCCAGGCCCCTCCACGAACCAAGACTGTCAAGTATCTCTCATTCAATGACAGGCTGGTCTCACCAATCAAGGCTTCAGTATTCTTGAGATATCTGCCACCAGGGTGAATAGGAACCTCCGCACAGATGGGGTCTTGGACATTGGCAGATGCCTGGTTTCCCCCAAGAGCCCCTGAGAGTGACCTGGCCTCTCCTACACCAGGTCCTGGCCTGGGACCAGGTCCTGGGCAGGGTCACATTTCTACTTGCTCTGGAGACCTGCACAGGACATGCCTCCAGCAGCTGTGTCCTTCCTTGCAAACAGGATTTTCAGGTGCCTCTTACCGGGAAATTTGCTGGTCAGCCCCTCTGCACCCTACCCTGGCAAGACTTTTGAATTCCCCCCACCTCTGCCTTCAAGGGGAATAGCCAACATTAGGTAAGATAGGGATTGTAATTACGCAGACACGTTGGGTCTCCCATGAACCTGCAGGCCTGAACTGACCCCTCACGACCCTTGAACTCTTCCGGACCCCTGGTTGTCCTGAGCTGCATGTCTTGTGCATGGGTAGTATGTACCCCTTCACCAGTCCTTGGGCATCCAGGGCCCTCCAGGACTGCAGGGCCATGGCCTGTCTACACCCTCTGGCTATTGTCCTGGGTGGAGGGGCTCCCCCTGCAATAGGATCTGAAACTGGAGCTGCAAAAGGAGCAATCATCTCCATTTGATTGTGATGCTGATGAGGTCCCAGTCACCTCCAGGACCCAGGACTTCCAGGCATCTCCCATTCCAGATTGCCCCATCTCACCAGTCAGAGCTTCAGAGTTCCCCCAATATCTGGTTTCAGGGTGAATAGAGTCTCTGTGCAGGTGCGGGCTTGGACACTGGCAGATGCCTGGCTTCCCCGAGAGCCCCAGAGAGTGACCCAGCCTCCCCTGAACTGGGTCCTGGCCCGGAACTGGGTACTGAGCTGGGTCTTATTTCACCTGCTCTGGGGAGCTGGGCAGGCCCTTCACTCTTGCCTCAGGCCTCGTCAGCTGTGGCCTCTACAGCAATCAGGGCTCCCAATATGCCTCCTATTAGAGGACAGCCCGGCCAGCTCCTCTCCACCCACTGTGGCAAGACTTTTGAGTTCCCCCTAGTTCTATGTTAAAACCAAACACAAAGACCAACCTTGAAAATTCCCTGAGCAGACAAAACCAGTCTAGTCATAAAAGCAAAGCTTAATTTAGCTTCTTTTGTAAGACAAGTAAGACTAACTTGACCTGGGTCATTTCTTGCTTATGCCTCTGAAAGTCATAAGCAAATCTTAAACTGTTTCCCAAAACAGATATGAAGTAACCACCAACCAATTCCCTATCATTTAAGAAAATTCTAATATAACCAATCACTGTGTTGAAAAAACCATCACTGCCCTCTCACTATATAAGCTGCTTTATAACAATATACCCCTGCACCTTGTTCGCTATTTTGGTTCAAGTGATCTCGGTTGGCAGAACTGTCTTTTTGGCATGTGCACAGTAACCTTCTACTAATTACTACTTCAGTGATGCATCGATTTTACTTCTGCTATGTCTGAACTTCTGACATTTTATGGTATCAGAAGTGTGATGAAAATACTAAGAATAGCAATAAGTTTTCGCATATTGAGGTATATGGGGAAGCCATTCTGGATTAAATGTGATTTGCCCTAAGACTTGCTTTTCCCAGAGCAGCCCGACTTATGACCCATCAAACAAGCATTGTACATCTGCTTCAAACCTTTTCTCAAAGCACAGAATGCACTCTTTAAAGATAGGGATGGCCGCCTCCCTCTCTCTGATGTTGATACCAGTACTTTGAAGATAAGCCGTCTCTCCCAGAGAGCTAAGGTCAAGTTGGCTTGTTGTGTATGTTCTGAACTGCAGCAAAACATCTTGTGGCTTTGGGGGAAAAAATTGTATTCCTGTCATGCCTAGTGTATGTTCTTTGTTCTGAAATGGTATATAACCATGCTGTAAACCATACTTCCCTGGAGGGCTTTCCTCCCTAGCCAAGAGAGTGTTTCCAGACTAGTCCTCTAATCCGCTCATTAAATCTCTCTTTCTTCTCTATAGATTGGTTACTGATTATTTGTACCTGACAGGTGGGATCCAAAGAAACCCCCTCCCCCAGGACTCTGAAGGTGGTGAGCAACCAGGTGCTGGCGTCCCCAGAGCCCCTTGAGCTTGCTGCTTTCTCACTGGGCCTGGAGTTTGGTAAGTCTGGAGACACCTGGAGAAGGTAAGTCTTGGATCCAAGGTCTCCTCACTTTGTGTTTTGAGCACTACGACTTTATTGTGCATACTTGTAGTTTGTTTGTTGAAGCTTCTTGGTAAGCCACTTTATTCTGTTCAAAAGGGGAAAAAACATGTGATTCCCTGTATTTTGGAAAGCTGTTAAGATCCAGGGTCCCTCATAGTTAAGATGTCTTAGAGAATCTAAAAGCAAAGATGGGTTTCACCTGGTCTAAAACTCTTTCTCCATCTCCCTCAAAAAATTCTTCTTCCAATATGTATACCCACTATGGACCAGGATCTAGTGCCTTTTTGGAAAATAGGTGAACTTTTGTATAATTTGGAATTTTAGTGACCACTTCAGGGAAACATTAACTTAGATAAGTCCACTTTAAGGGACACAATTAAAAGAGAGGATCCCAAACCTCTCAGAGGCAAGGGAATGCATTCTTTGGTTGATATGAAGACGTTGCTAAAAGACAAAATGACCACAAAAATAGCTCTAGAAGGATTCTTACAGCATGCAAACAAAAAATCTTTAGTGAAGAATTTTGGCCATCTGAGCAGGTAAACCTAACTTAGTCCATCTGCCAGAAACACTATTTGGATCCAACTATTCTTTTGAGTTTTGTACTATTGTAGCTGAGACTTGGCTTTGATGGACAGGGATTCGCAGGCCTGGATCCCAGGCATGGACCTAGGCACTGCTTATCAAGCCATGCTGCGGCAGGTGTCCCATATATAAAAAAAGCAGGAAGATGGGCACAGATGTTAGCTCAGGGCCAATTTTCCTTAGCAAAAAGAGAGTAGGATTGGTGACAGGATGTTAACTCAGGTCTAATGTTCCTCAAAAAAAAGTATACTAGTGTTGGGGCCAGCCCCATGGCCCAGTGGTTAAGTTCAGCATGCTCTGTTTTGCAGCCTGGGTTCAGTTCCTGGGCCCAGACCAATACCACCCATTGGCAGCCATGCTGTGGCAGTCACCCACCTATTAAATAGAGGAAATTGACATGGATATTAGCTCAGGGAAAATCTTCCTCAAGCAAAAAGAGAAAGATTGGCAATGGATGTTAGCTCAGTGCGAATCTTCCTCAGCAAAAAAAAAAAAAGTATACTGATGCAAAATTAGAAGTTGTTTTTCTCTCTGTTAAAAAAACAAAGTTATTTTTTACATTATTGGTCGATGCTTGATGAAAAATTATAAACAAAGGCTTTTCTTTACCTTTAGTGTAATCTGCCTAAGAAACAAAGATTCTGCGTCTTCAAAAATATTTCCTATGCACCATGTTGTCTTTCTCACGTCTTTGATTACTTAAGAAAACTATCTTCTCTATTAAAAGAACTAAGGTTGTTTTATAACTATGTAACTTTCTGAATTTGCCTTTGAAATCTTTTAATCGTCACTTTGGTTGAATGGGTAACTAAGCAACTGCATCATTTTTCATGTGTATATGTGAACTCTCACCAGATCTTTAACCATATCTATTTTTAAGTCTTTTGTCTCTCACAGACAATTACAGTTTTACTTTGATGCTTTTGCAAAGGTGTTCCTGCAAAAATGCTTCATCTTCAAAGAGATTCATGGGAAAGATCCTGACAAGTACTTTAAAATGCGGGTTTCTGATACTTTTAAGATAGTGACACCGAACTGGGTAAGAATTTCTAAAACTCTAATTGGAAACCGATTGATTCATAGAGCTCCTAATCCAAGATGAAGCAAAACAAGAATTACACGAGACTGAATGAAGTGATAAAGATGATTATAATTTTTATGACTTTTTGTTTGAAACATTATGGGTTCTTTTATGTTTTGTTTTTTCAGTTTTAAGGAAACTTTTTTCTCTTAAGCTATCAGCGATTTGGTAAAATACGCATTTGTGAACAAAGATGAAACATTTTTATTTTCCTCCCTTCCACATCCCTCCAGAATTCAAAAACTCTTAGTATTCTTATTTTCATGGCAATATAGTTATTTGCATAAGTTGAATAAGAATCTGTTCTCTTTGTAAGAGGACACAATTGGACAAGTCCTTAGCTTAGATTCTTGCCTAAAGAGACTTGAAAGGTCAATCTGAGGTTCCTCATGAAAAGTTTCAGCAAAGCAGATTTGAAAAAGCCTATATGGTCAATCAGTATTCTTGCTGCACTTATGTAAGTAATCAGGCCAAGTGTTTCAGAGTTGACTTAATTTGCAAACACATGAGTCTTACTTTGGGGCTTTCTTTGATAGAAATGGTGGTGAACATAAAGGGAAAAATTATGTTTCAGTAACACACTTGTGTGAATATCAGATTCTAGTCCTGTTAATTGTCTTTAAGGTTTTGTTATCTTCTTGTCAACTTCAGAAAAAACATCACAACAGATTATGAATGGGCAAGCTTCATACCTGATGCTGTATGGGCCACTCAAGAAAGTTCAACAAAACACCTGATGACAGCATCAAAGACAGTCAAACTGCAAACCAGGAAAGTCCATCAGACTAAAACTGCCATCCTCATTGCACCATCTGAAGATGCTTCCAACCCAAATCTAGAAATGGTCTCAACTGGCTGCTCTCCAAACTCAAAAAATGAATTTATAATTTGCTCCAACTATTAACCTTTGTTTTTTCTCTTGTGTCCACAGAAGTGCCTTTAATTAAATTACCTGATTCTTCATATCACATACAGGCCTAATTTAGGTGGAAGCTCACCTGCAACACTGCCGCTGAAATTAACTCCTCATGTCCATCCTGTCCTGAGTAATCATGAGGATATGTCATGAATATAGCATGTTGTGTCCACGTAAAAAACTCAGAAAAAAAATCTGAAACCCACTTATACATTATCTCCCTCCCCCCAAGGATGTAGATTGACTTAGGTAAAACCTGAACGTTATTATAACCCATTTGAGTTATTTAATTGGTTAAATCTTGGCTCCTGGGAATCTCTGCTCTGGGGAATTTTTACATCCTTGGCTAGTGTTCTCCTTATAAGTCATCATATTAACCTCTCTAGTGCATTGTATCCTCTCAAGGGTTTTAAATGCCTTTTGGCAGCTAATCATACACACATCAAATGATATCCACCGGGATTAGACAACTCGAAGAACTGACTGCCCATGTCCATGATGATGACAGCGCAAGTGTTAGTAACAGTGACTACATGGCCCTCCATCCTGTCCACTCAACTGGTAGAAACAGCAAATATGTTATTCTTCAGACTGGCTATATCAACAGTAGTAAACTAGAGTGCACTATACTTGGCACGCGGAGAGAATGATGAAAAGAGGGAATTGTTAAAATCAAATAATGGGGACCAAACTTGGAAATTCCCTGAGCAGACAAAACCAGTTTTGTCACACAGGCAAAGCTTAATTTAGCTTATTTTGCAAAACAAGCGAGACTAACTTGACCTGGGCCATTTCTTGCTTATGCTTCTGGAAATCACAAGCAAACCTTAAACTATTTCCCAAAATTCATATGAGGTAACCACTCACCAATTCCATATCATTTAAGAAAATTCTAATATTACAGCCAATCACTGTGAAGAATGGAGGCATTGCCTTCTAACTACATAAGCTACTTTGTAACAATAGACCCCTGAGCCTCATTCCATGTTTTGCTTTGAGTACTCTCTTCACAAGCTGTCTTTTTGGTGTGTGCACAATAAACTTTTGCTAATAACTACTTTGGTGACTCATTGGTTTTATTCTGCTATTTCTGAACTTTTGACATCTGTCTTCAGGGTTAATACACACCATTAGGTAGGTATGGCTAGAATTAGGCAGACACCTTAAGTCCCCCAAGAACCTGTGACAGATATCCAGCCCATCACAACCCTTGAACTCTTCTAGAACCCTGGCCATCTGAACTACACAGCATGTGTACACACAGTACCCACCCCTCCAACTGGCCTTGGGCACCCAGAGTCATCCAGGCCTGTGAGGCCCTGTCCGTCTATACCACCTGATATTCTCCAAGGTCAAGGAGTCCCTCTTGCAATAAAGTCTGATATTGGGGATGCAAAGGTGGCGACAATCAGTCCCCATTAATTCGTACTGCTGATGAGGTCCCAGCCCCCCAGGACTCCCAAGAGTCTGTCATTCCAGGGCTCTCAAGTCTCACCAATTAAGGCTTCAGGGTTCTCACGCTATCAGGTTCTGGCTGAATAGGAACCTCTGTGGTATGGGCTTGGACATTGGCAGATGCCAGGTTTTCCCCAAGAGACCCAGAGAGTGACCTGGCCTAGCCCTAAATGGTTCCTGGCCTCTCACTGGGACCCAGGCTGAACCATATTTTCCCTTTCTCTGGAGAGCTGTGTGGGACCCACATGTGCAGTTTACTCTCCATCCACAGGTCTCCAGCATGCTGGGCTCCCAGGTGTGTCTTATTGGAGGATACTGTGGCCTTCCCCTGCCTACCTTGCCCTAACAAGGCTTTTGAAAGTTCCTCAGTTCTGCCTTCAGAGGAAGTATGCACCATTAGGTAGGAATTATGCAGAAGCCTTGAGTCCCCCCAAACATGCTCCAGTTATCCAAACCCTTACAAGCCTTGAACTCTTCTGGATCCCTGGCTACCCTGAAACTCACAGCACACCCATGGGCAGTATGCACCCTTTCAGCAGGCCTTGGGCACCCAGGGCGTTCCAGGCCTGTGGGGCCATGGATAATCCAAACCACCTGGATATTCTCCTAGGTGGAGTGGTTCCCCCCACAATACAATCTGGTGCTGGGGTTGCAAAGATGGCAGCAGTCAGTCTCCATTTGGTTGTGCTGCTGATGAGGTCCCAGGCCACTCCAGGAAATAAGACTCACAGGTGTCTCTCATTCCAGGATGCCCAGGTCTGGCCAATTAAGGCTTCCAAGTTCCCTAATTATCAGGTTCAGTGTGAATAGGAGCCCATTTGTAGGTGCCCAACTTAGACATTGACAGATGCCAGGTTTCCCCCAAGAACCCCCAAGAGTGACCCAGCCTCCCTGAACCAGGTCCTGTTGTGCAATTGGGTCCCAGTATGGGTCATATTTGCCTTTGCTCTGGAGCACTATGCAGGATGGGCATGCACAGTTTGCTTTCTGCCCTGGGTATTTAACAACCACAGGCCTTCCAGCAACCAGGGCTCCCAGGTGTCTCTTACTGAGGTCAGCCCAGCCAGCCCTGCCCCACCCCACCCTGGCAAGACTTTTCTGATTCCCCCAGCTCTCCCTTCAGAGAGACTAGGTTGCATTAGGTGGGAGAGGGTAAATTCCCAAATAACCCACACCAGTGACCTGGCCCTTCATGACCCTTGAAGCCATCCAGACCCCTGGCTACACTGAACTGCACAGCACGTGCATGGGCACTGCACACCCCTTCAGCAGGACTTGGGCACCCAGGGCCCTCCAGCTTTGTCTACGTGGAGTCATGTTACTAACTCTTCTCCTGACCAGCCCTGATGGCTTTGAATTCCAGTTTGGACATGATATAATGATAAAGGAGACAATCCATCAAGAAGACATATATTTATTAATATATACGCACCCAACACAGAAGCAACAAAATTTAAAAAGCAAATCAACTTTTAACAGACCTAAAAGGAGAAATTACAGCAATACAATAACGGTAGGGGATTTTAACACCCCACTTACATCAATGGATAGATTATCCAGGCAAAAAGTCAACAAGGAAATGTGAGCCTTAAATGACACATTAGACCAGATGGACTTAATAGATACATACAGAACATTCCATTCAAAAGCAGCAGAACACACATTCTTCTCAAGTGCACACAGAACACTTTCCAGGACAGACCGTATGTTGGGACATGAAACAAGTCTCAATAAATTCAAGAAGATTGAAATCATATCAAGCATCTTTTTGTGACCACAAAGGTATGAAACTAAAAATCAACTATAAGAAGAAAACTGGAAAAGCCACAAATATATGGAAATTAAACAAAACACTACTAAACAACTTTTGGGTCAATGAAGAAACAAAAGGAGAAATCAAAAAATACCTAGAGATAAATGAAAATGAAAATTTATGGGACACAGCAAAAGTGATTCTAAGAGGGAAGTTTATAGAAATACAGGCCTGTCTCAACAAACAAGAAAAGGCTCAAATAAACAATCTAACACTGCACCAAAAGTAACCGGAAAAAGAAGAACAAACAAAGCCCAAAATCAGTAGAAGGAAGGAAATATTAAAAATCAGAGTGGAAATAAATGAAATAGAGACCAAAAAAAAGAGAAAAAAATCAATGAAACTAAGAGCTGGTTCTTTGAAAAGATAAACAAAATTGACTAACATTTAGCTAGACTCACCAAGAAAAAAAGAAAGAAGGCTCAAACAAAAAAATCAGAACTGAAAGAGGAGAAATTACAAGAGACACCTCAGAAATAGAAAATATTATAAGAGAATAGTATTAAAAGCTATATGTCAACAAATTGGATGATCTAGAAGGAATGGATAAATTCTTAGAGTCATACAACCTTCCAAAACTGAATCAAGAAGAAATAGAGAATCTGAATAGACCAATTACCAGTAAGGACATTGAAACAGTAATTAAAACCTCCCCAAAAGTAAAAGTCCAGACCCAGATGGTTTCCCTGGTGAATTCTAACAAACAATCAAAGAAGATTTAATACCTATCCTTCCCAAACTCTTCCAAAAAACTGAAGAGGAGAGGAAGCTTCCTAACTCATTCTACAAGCCCTTGATACCAAAATCAGACAAGGACAACACAGAAAAATAAAATTACAGGCCAATATCACTGATGAACATCAGTGCAAAAAGCCTCAACAAAATACTAGCAAATCAAATACAACAATACATTAAAAAGATCATACATCATGATCAAATGGCATTTTGTTCCAGGGATGCAGGGATGGTTCAGCATCTACAAATCTATCAATGTGATACACCACATTAACAAAATGAAAAATTAAAATCACATGATCATCTCAATAGATGCAGAGAAAACATTTGACAAGTTATGATAAAAACTCTGAATAACATGAGTATAGAAGGAAAGTACCTCAAAATAATAAAAGCCATATATGACAAACCCACAGCTAATATCACACTCAGTGGAGAAAAACTTAAAGCTATCCTTTTAAGAATAGGAATCAGACAAGGATGCCCACTTTCACCACTCTTATTTAACATAGTATTGGAAGTCCTAGCCAGAGCAATCAGGCAAGAAAAAAAATTAAATAGGAACCAAATTGGAAAGGAAGAAGTGAAACTGTCACTATTTGCAGATGACATGATTTTATATATAGAAACCCCTAAGGAATCCACCAAAACACTTTTAGAAATAAGTGAATACAGTAAAGTTGAAGGATATGAAATCAACACACAAAAATCAGTTACATTTCTATACACTAACCACAAAGTAGCAGAAAGAGAAGTTAAGAATAAAATCCCATTTACAATTGCAACAAAAAAATAAAACACCTAGGCATAAACTTAACCAAAGAGGGGAAAGGCTTTTACACTGAAAACCATAAGACATTATCAAAAGAAATTGAAGAAGACACAAAAAAAGGAAAGACATTTTGTGCTCATGGATTGGAAGAATTAACATTGTTAAAATGTTCATACTTCCTAAAGCAATCTACAGATTCAATGCAATCCCTATCAAAGTTCCAAGGACATTTTTCATAGAAATAGAACAAAGAATCCTAAAATTTGTATAGAATAACAAAAGACCCCAAATAGTCAAAGGAATCCTGAGAACAAAGAATTCTACCTTGGTTAGAGGTACCACACCTCCTGATTTTAAAATATACTACAAAGTTATAGTAATCAAAACAGCATGATACTGGCACAAAAACAGACACATCGATCAGCAAAACAGAATCAAGAGCCCAGAAATAAACCCATACATCCATGGACAGCTAATTTTCAACAAGGGAACCAAGAGCATATGATGGAGAAAGGAAAGTCTCTTCAATCAATGGTGGTGGGAAAACTGGACAGCCACATGCAAAAGATTGAAAGTATGCCATTGTCTTATAATATACACAAAAATTAACTCGAAATGGATTAAAGACTTGAATGTAACACCTGAAACCATAAAACTTATAGAAGAAAACATAGGCAATACACTCTTTGATATCCATCTTAGCAGCATATTTTCAAATACCATGTCTGACTGGGCAAGGGAAACAAAAGAAAAAATAAACAAATGAGACTCTATCAAACTAAAAATCTTCTGCACAGCCAAGGAAACCATCAACAAAACGAAAAGACAACCTAACAATCGGGAGAAGATATTTGCAAGCCATACATCTGATAAGGGGTTAATATCCAAAATACATAAAGAACTCATACAATTCAACAACAACAAAAAATAAACAACCCAATGAAAACATGGCAAAAGATCTGAAGAGACATCTTTCCAAAGAAGACATATAGATGGCCAACAGGCACATGAAAAGATGTTCAACAACATTAATTATTGGGGAAATATAAATCAAAACCACAATGAGATATCACCTCATGCCTGTCAGAATGGCCTAATTAACAAGACAAGAAATAACAAGTGTTGGAGAGGAAGTGGAGAAAAGGGAACCCTCATACACTGCCCATGGGAATGCAAACTGGTCTAGCTACTATGGAAAACAGTATGGAGAGTCTTCAAAGAATTAAAAATAGAATTATCATATGATCCAGCTATTTCACCACTGAGTATTTACCCAAATAACATGAAAACACAACTGTGTAAAGATATATGCACACCTATGTTCATTGCAGCATTATTCACAATAGCCAAGACTTGGAAGCAACCTAGGTATCCATCAAGGGACGAATGGATAAAGAAGATGTGGTATATACACACAATGGAATACTACCCAACTATAATGCCATTTGTGATAACATGGATGGACCATGTTGCTATTAGGATCTTATGCTAAGTGGAACAAGTCAGACAAAGTCAGATACTGTATGATCTCACTCATAAATAGAAGATAACAACAACAACAAACAAACATATAGATACAGAGATTAGATTGGTAGTTACCACAGGGGAAGAGGGGAGGGAGGGGAGTGAAAAGGATGATTAGGCACATGTGTATAGTGATGGATGGCAATTAGTTTTTGGGTAGTGAACATGATGCAGTCGACACAGAAATCGAAATATAATGATGTACACCTGAAATTTATATAATGTTATAAACCAATACCTCAATAAAAAAAGAAAGAAGAAAAATCTCAAATAAACAATCTAACCTTACACCTAAAGGAACTAGAAAAATAACAAATGCAGTCCAAAGTCAGTAGAGAGAAGGAAATAACAGAAATCAGAGTGGAAATAAATGAAATCGAGACAAAAAAGACAATAGAAAAATCAATGAAACTAAAAGCTGGTTCTTCAAAAAATAAAATTGACAAAACTTTAGCTGGACCCACAAAGAAAAAAGAGAAGGCTCAAATAAATATAATCAGAAATTAAAGAGAAGTTACAATGATACCACAGAAATACAAAGGATCACAAGAGACTACTACAAACAGCTATACATGAACAAATTAGAAAATCTGAAAGAAATGGATAAATTCTTAGAATCATACAACCTTCCGAGACTGAACCATGAAGAAACAGAAAGCCTGAACAGACCAATCACTAATAAGGAGATTGAAACATAACCAAAAATGTCCCAAAAAGCAAAAGTTCAGCACTAGACAGCTTCACTGGGGAATTCTACCATACATTCAAAGAAGATTTAATACCTAGCCTTCTCAAACTCTTCCAAAAAAATTGAAAAGGAGGGAATACTTCCTAACGCATTTTATAAAGCTATCGTTACCCTAATACCAAAACCAGACAAGGACAACACACAAAAAAGAAGGTTATAGGCCTTTATCTCTGATGGACATAGATGCAAAAATTCTCAACAAAATATCAGCAAACCAGTGATAACAATACATTAAAGGGATCATAGAGCTGGCCCTGCTGGCCTAGTGGCTGAAGTTCGGCATGCTCCGCTTTAGCGGCCCAGGTTCAGTTCCCAGACACAGAACCACACCACTCATCTGTCAGTAGCCACGCTGTGGCAGCTGTTTGCATAGAAGAACCAACAGGACTTACAACTAGAATACATAACCATGTATTGGGGTTTTGGAGAGAGAAAAACAAAGAGAGAGGAAGATTAGCAACAGACGTTAGCTCAGGGCTAATCTCTCCCAGCAAAAAAATAAAAATAAAGGGATCATACTCCATGGTCAAATGAAATTGATTCTGAAGGTGCAAGGATGTTTCAACATCTGCAAATCAATCAACATGATACACCACATTAACAAAATGAAGAATAAAAATCACACGAGCATCTCAATAGATGCAGTGAAAGCATTTGACAAGAAACAGCATCCACTTATGATAAAAATTCTCAATAAGATGAGTATAGAAGGAAAGTACCTCAGCATAATAAAGGCCATTTATGACATGCTCACAGTCAATATCATGCTCATGGGGAAAAACTGAAAGTTATTCTTCTAACAGGAACCAGACATGGATGCCCACTCTCACCACTCTTATTCAACATAGTATCAGAAGTCTTAGCCAGAGCAATCAGGCAAGAAAAAGAAACAAAAGGTATCCAAATTAGAAAGGAAGAAGTAAAGCTGTCACAATTTTCAGACGACATGATTTCATATACAGAAAACCCTGCAGACTCCACCCAAAGGCTATTAGAAATAATAAACCAAGACAGTAAAGTTGCAGCATACAAAATCAATATACAAAAATCTATTGCATTTTTATATACTAACAATGAACCATCAGAAAGAGAAATTAAGAAAACAATTCCACTTACAATTGCAACAAAAAGAATAAAATATCTAGGAATAAATTTAACCAAAGAGGTGAAAGACCTGTACACTGAAAACTATAAGACATAATCAAAAGAAATTGAAGAAGACACAAAAAAATGGAAAGACATTTTGTGCTCATGGATTAGAAGAATTAACATTGTTAAAATGTCCTTATTACCTAAAGCAATGTACAGATTCAATGCCATCTCAAAGTTCCAATGGCATTTTTCACAGAAATAGAATAAAAAATCCTAAAATTTATATGGAACCACAAAAGACCCCCAATAGCCCAAGCAATCCTGAGAAAAAAGAACAAAGCTGAAAATACCACAGTCCCTGATTTCAAACTATACTAAAAAGCTGTGGTAACCAAAACAGTATAGTAATGGCAGAAAAACTGACATGTAGATCAATGGAATAAAATTGAGAGCCCAGAAATAAACCTACTCATAAAAGGACAAATAATTTACAACAAAGGAGCTAAGAATAAACAATGGAGAAAGGAAAGTCTCTTCAATAAGTGGTGTTGGGAAAACTGGACAGTCACATGCGAAAGAATGAAAGTAGACCATTATCTTACACCATACACAAAAATTCACTCAGAATGGATTAAAGACTTAAATGTAAGAGCCAAAACCATAAAACTCCTAGAAAAAAACATAGGCAGTATGCTCTTTGACATTGGTCTTAGCAATATCTTTTTAGATATGTCTCCTTAGGCAAGGGAAACAAAAGCAAAAATAAACAAATGAGGCTACATCAAACTAAAAAGCTCCTGCACAGCAAAGGAAACCATCAACAAAACAAAAAGACAACCTACCGATTGGGAGAAGGTATTTGCAAATTGTATATGCAATAAGGGACTAATATCCAAAGTACATAAAGAACTCATACAACTCCACAACAAAAACCAAACAACCTGACTGAAAAATGGGCAGAGGATCTGAACAGATATTTTTCCAAAGAAGATATACAGATGGCCAACAGGCACATGAAAAGATGCTCAACATCAGTAATTATTAGGGAAATGCAAATCAAAACCACAATGAGGGGGCCGGCCCCGTGGCCGAGTGGTTAAGTTTACGCCATCTGCTTCAGCAGCCCAGGATTTCACTGGTTTGGATCCTGGGCGCAGACATGGCACTGCTCTTTAGGCCATGCTGAGGCAGTATACCACATGCCACAACTAGAAGGACCCATAACTGAAATATACAACTATGTCCTTGGGGGATTTGGGGAGAAAAAGCAGGAAGTAAAAAAAGAAGAAGATTGGCAACAGTTGTTAGCTCAGGTGCCAATCTTAAGAGGAAGAAAAAAAAATCACAATGAGATATCACCTCACATCCATTAGAATGGCTATTATCAAAAAGACAAGTCTTGGCAAGGATGTGGAGAAAGAGGAACCCTTGTGCACTGTTGGTGGGAATGCAAACTGGTGCAGCCACTGTGGAAAACAGTATGGAGGTTCCTCAAAAAATTAAAAACAGAACTACCACATGATCCAGCTATTCCACTTCTGAATATTTATCCAAAAAATAAAAAAACACCAATTCAAAAATATATACACCCCTATGTTCATTGAAGCATTATTTACAATAGTCAAGATATAGAAACACCTAAGTGCCCACCAATGGATGAATGGATAAAGAATATGTGGTGTGTATATATATACATGGCACCACTTGGCAAAAACCATGCTGTGGTAGGCATCCCACGTATAAAGTAGAGGAAGTTGGGCACAGATGTTAGCTCAGGGCCAGTCTTCCTCAGCAAAAAGAGGAAGATTGGCAGTAGTTAGCTCAGGGCTAATCTTCCTCAAAAAAAAAATCTTGCTATACCTTTACATGGTTACCTTGACATTCAAAACTCTGTTCACATGCACAAAAATCTGCACAATAATTAATACAATAAATACAAAAATAAATAAAACAGAGAAAGAAAGACACCAAACAACTAAAATACATCTGGATCTTTTATCAGATCTGCTGAGCTTCATGGAGATTTTCTGCTCTGTGTTGAATAACCAGCAGTAATTACATGGCTCTGAACAGAGCTAAGTAGGGCACAGTCACTCGTCAAGAAGAAAACAATGATGCCCTATGATCTATAGGAGTAACGTTATCACAAGTTCCCCTTGCCACCACTTTGGAGCTTAAATATCGCTTACAAAGGGAAGGAATTGTTTTTCAGTCATTGAAAAGTAAGAAATTCTTAGATGCTGTAGAGCCTGAGGCTTCCTTACCCCAGCAGAGGGTCTGGTCCTGTCCAGTCTCTGAGCTAATGATAATGAACCTGGGTGTGCCTTAGGACCTCATCTCTGAAAGCAGAGGTCTGCCTTTGATCTTGATGCCCTAAGGCTGGTGACCATCACCTAGGGAGCTGCAGTCCCCTCTATAAATTCTGTGATTTGTATCCAGATAGTTAATTTTCTCCCCTGCTTCCTTGTTTACATTCTAAATCTCTTCCTGACCTAGAAGACTTCCTTGTTCATGGTCCATTTGAAGAGGTCTTGCCCTGAAGCTTGGCTCCTTCTGTTCTTCTCCAGTGGACTGGACCCTGCTCTGTCTTTCTGGTTTGTACCTCCTAAAAAACTCTCCTGGAACTTGGAGGAACTCAGCCTTCATATATGGCTGGTGTAAGAAGATTGCTCCTGAAATATCTTAAAGCTCAAATCCGCTTTGAAAATGATGCTATGGCTGGCCTCCCTGGGTTTGGTACACCCCCAAGGGCTTTGGCATTAGGATGACTGGTCCTTCCTTGGGGACAGTTCTACTATCAGGTTGGTTTCCTTATTTCCAACCCTGCCCATTATAGGCTTCCTCTACTTTCCCTACTGAGCAGGTGCCTAGAGACTTGCCCCTGAGTTCCCACTTTCCTTAGTGACCAGGATTATTTTCTCTCCATTCACATTCTTTATTCTCATAGTTCCCACAGTGAAACCACTACTTGAATACAGATCATCTAATGCAGTGCTTTTGGGTAAAAATGACAAGATAATTCTTCCCTTCATTTACATATTATTTAAAGAAGAAATGAAATAAGAAATGAAAAGGTTAGTATTGAAAGTGTCTCCTGAGCTGCCTAGACATTCCCGTGGATTTGTGAGAAATGACTGGGAGATGGCAATGTGGGGAATGGGGCGGTATGTGAAGCAGAAACCTACAACTCAATTTCTGGGCAGAGTGCAAGGATCTACTTACTTTCTCATCCCACAGGTCACTCACTACAGACAAACACTGTCCACACAGTTATTTTCAATTCATTTCTCTTCTGCAACACTTTGCATCTCAGAACTCGGAAGTGCCTCAGGAGTGAAATTTCTGCTAAAGATGAAGGAATTTGGCTGTGGGATGCTTGAACTGACCATATGGAGAGTTTTATAAAGTCATGAATGCAAATAATGAGGGATTGTTTCCTTTCTTTCTTTCTAAAGAAGATTAGCTCTGAGCTAACAACTGTGCCAATCTCCCTCCACTTTATATGTGGGTCACCTCCTCAGCATGGCTGATGAGTGGTGTAGGTCTGTGCCCAGGATCTGAACCTGTGAACCTGGGCCACTGAAGCAGAGCTCGCTGGACTTTACCACTATGCCATGGGGCTGGCTCAGGATTGGTTTATTTTTATGCATCTTTTTTACAGTTGAAAAGCCTGAGACTAACAGCCAAATTGATGAATGGAGGAGTCTAGTGTGCTTCATGCCAAAAGTCACTTGTCACAGAATAAGAAAAGCCTTCCTCCCATCGAGATCAACTATCAGAATGAAAACGGGTGTTGGACGAGGTTTAATTTACGGGTCTCCTGTAAACCATCACCCACACTCTACCAGAGGCTGTTGAGCTCCCCATTGAGATGACAATCCATGTACCTGCAGTATGGTTCATCTCCTGTCCGTTTTTTTCTAAAGTCAACAGAAGTTTCTTCTCAAATCAAAATGTCCTTAGTCCTTGACTTATGTGTAGCCTATGAACTTCAGAGCATAAACTGCTCAACACTAAAAGCCAGGCTAAGACACTACAAGAAAACTACAGACCAGTAGTCCTTGTGAACATCACTGCAAAAATCCTCGGTGAAATACTAAGAAACTGAGTTCAGCAATATATTAAAACAATTATATAGCATGAACAAGTGGGACAACAACAAATAACATCTAGAGATAGAGATTGGATTGGTGGTTACCAAAGGGGAAGCGGGGAGGGAGGAGTGCGAAAGGATGATTAGGCACACGTGTGTGGTGATGGATGGTATTTAGTCTTTGGGTGGTGAACATGACGTAATCTAAACAGAAATAGAAATATAATGATGTACCCTAAATTTATATATTGTTATAAACCAAAGTTACTTCAATAAAAAAACATAAAAAGTAAGCAAATAATATGACTTTATTTCAGTCCTAGAAAGCAAAGGTAGCTTTATTTTAAGTTCCATATTTTTAAATAGTAGTTATAAATGTAAGAGAAAGGCCTACACATTGTCACATTGTTTAGATTATTCTTTGTCATTTGTATCAGAATTTTGCAGTTTGTATTTTGTTGTCGTCAAGTTTTCTTTCCAGGAAGCAGGATAAATAAACCACACTATTTTCTACTAATTTATCAAGAATAAAGGGTAATTTTCTAGCTATGTTGAAAACAGATATTTGTAGACATCTGAATCCCCTAACCCTGGTGGGCATTTTGGAAGAGATGGGTGGAGGGGTCCTACTTTCACAACAGTGAGTCCCCCAGGGTCAGACAGCAGCTGTGGATGACACTGCAATCATGGCAGTGCCAGAACAAGAGCAAGGTGCTGGCAGGTCAGCCTGAGGAGGAAGATCGAATGGGCTACTCAAGGGGATCAGAGGTGTCCTCTAAGACCTGCAGTGGGGAGCCACACAGTGAGACGATCAGGGAGGCCAAAGGAAGCAAGAGAAGGAAAAGCAGAATGGTGACTCCAGGACACACCTGGGGCCAGGTCGGTCCTGGCTGAGGGGTGCTGTAAGAAGGCCGACAGGTATAAAGAACCTGGCAGTTTCTGAGGCAAGGCAGTCTACTTATGATGATGTCACATCTGGGATAGTGCATGAGAGTCCCAATTTCGAACATAGTCTCAATTCTGTCAGGTCTTATGTCCCATGTTCATTCATTCAGCAGTATGTCACAACTACTACTAGCAGGTATTGGCCTAGTGGCCCATGATGGACTCAGAACCAGTGTGTAAACTGGGCTCTCAAATGGCTGAGCAATGATCATAAGATAACTCAGAGTGATGACCTATTGTAGGCAGAGTAACAGGTCATTAAAATCATACCCTTATCTCTCTGTCTCTGTTGTTCTAACATGTTTTCCTTGTTCTGACCCTGATGGGTTTTTAGGATATGAAAGATTTCGCCCATTTCTCCAGGGGAAAGAAGACTGGTGCTTTGGGTGTAGTAAACAGTGTTACCAACCTTGGCTCTGCTGAGGAGGAGCTCTCCCTCTCTGACGGACTCCTGCTGAGCTCTCGTGCTCATTACCTTCATCGTGTCTCCTAGGTTTTCAGCGACATTTTCAGGGTCTTGTGAACAGGCCACTTGCTACCCAAAGACTCATATCACAAAGAAGGGACAGCATGATTGAAAATATCTCTAACACATTACATCTAAGGTCAAAAGATGTTTTACAAAGATAGATGTTGTTGATGGATGAGGGCGAGGAAGGGACGGAGGTGGACGCAGATGGGAGTGGACACATAAGTCTACATGTCTGTGTCACAAGTGACATCTTCCAGTCAGTGGCTCACCTTATATTTATTACTGGTAGGGGATTTCCATTAGCTGGCAAATGAAATTGAAGAAGAAAAGCAAATAAGTAATCGTTAAAGAAGCTCTCTAAGGTTATAACGCATGTTCTGAAGAGAATTAACTTGTGCTGTAAACTATTGACAGGGCCGTGTCATTGTCATGAGTGGCCAGGCACTGCCCTCTGGTGGCCATGTGAGAAATGGCAGGAGTGCTGCAGGGCTCCCTGGTTCTGTCAGTAAAAGAAGCCACATTGGAACTTTGGCATCTTCACAGGATTGCAAGTGGATCAAAAACAAATTCTGTAAGATTCAATGTTTTGTAGCTGCCTTCTAGTAGAAGTCATTGTCTTGTCACTTGACACTATGAAAAAATAGGCCTCTCCCCAAGTGGTGTTTCAGGGAGTATTACTGAGCGCCTGAGTCAGGCCCTGGTTCCAGAGCAGAAAACAGAGACCAGGTCGCTGCCTCCCAGGACGCACAGCGGGTGGAGTGGGAAAGTGTGGGGTAACTGGTCTACATCGCAGCACCTTATGACAGGCTGAAGAAAACAATGTGTCACAACAAAGCATATTTATGGAAATCTTCTGATTAAACAATCAAACATTTTAGGCAATTGGAAAGCTATCACTCAACACATTTGTATACTTTCATCTAAATTTAGATATAGAGTTATTCTAAAAATTGGAGCACCCTTGGGGTTGGCCCTGTGGCCGAGTGGTTAAGTTCGCGCGCTCCATGTAGGCGGCCCAGTGTTTCGTTGGTTCGAATCCTGGGCGCAGACATGGTACTACTCATCAAATCACGCTGAGGCAGTGTCCCACATGCCACAACTAAAAGGACCCACAACAAAGAATATACAACTATGTACTGGGGGGCTTTGGGGAGAAAGAGGAAAAAATAAAATCTTTAAAAAAAAAATTGGAGCAACCTATATTCCTACTCATTTTTCATTTAGTATGAATAATTATTCCTGCCCTTTAATATTGTTGAATGTGTGATTTCAGTCGCTGCATAGTATTCCTTATCATATCTTGTACACAATTAACTGCTTCTGTGGTTCTTGCTGCCATCTTCCTCCACCAACAATATCTTGATTATGTCTCACAGTGGAGTTCAGTAGATAGCATGTCCAGGCAGCTTCCAAATCTAAAATTATTCCCTGAACTTCCAGAACGCTTTCATTTTATCCTTTTCTCTGAGGATGGCAGGCACTTTGTACCGTCTCATCTCCTCTAGATTGGGAGCTTCTCCCAGCCAACATGCTGCTCAGTCAATTCTCCATCCAGCCTTTAAGCAAATGCTTGGCATATATGGTAAATACTCAGCAAAGATTTGAAAAGCACAATAAATCTAAATGAGCTGCTCATTGGTGCAGAGAACTTTGTCCATCAAAATCCATTCTGCACTTCTTGGAGCGCACAGCTGCACTCCATTATCCAGCCTCCCTTGGGGCCCTATGACCACGTCTTTGCCTGGGAAAGAGGAAAGGAACTGATGTGCGCCATTCTGGACCTGGCTGATAAAGTCCTCCCATGTTCATTTCTTCACGTTCTTTCCCCTGATGCTGATGGATGCCCATGTGGGTGATGCCCTTGGGACGGAGAAGGCACATGGTGGAAGTGTGGGTTCCTGAAGGACCAGGTGAAGGAGTGCAGTTTCTCCAACATGAACACCCACCCAGCACTGTAATGTGGGGCGATATATAGTGACTTGCTACTGAAATTTGGGGAGTTACTTGGTAATTCAGCATAACCTAATATATCCACAAAAGGTTTAAGTCACAGGATTAACTTAAGTAGTTATCAATCTAGCACATTTAAAATGGTAGAAGTCAATTTGGCCCTATCAATGGAGCTGGTCAGTGGTGGGATGGATCCTCATGTATTCATTTACCAACTGCACCCTGAGCACTCAAATAGTGCCAGGGCTGGAAAAGCCAACAAGGTCCCTGCCCTCCAGGAGCTCAGTCTGGAGGGGAATGTGGACAGAACCACGAAAACAAAAACGTGAATAAAAAAGCAATTGCTATGTGGAAAACAGCAGGCGCTACAGTGGCGTGCTGGGCTCCACTAGGTGAGGGGTCTGGCAAGGCAGCATGGGGGTGACATTTGTATTTCCAGCAGCAGGACAAGAAGGAGCCAGCCCTGCACAAACCCGGGGAGAGTTGCCTGGCAGAAGGCACAACAGAGCAGACGCTTGGAGGCAGAAGTGAGTTTGGCCAGAGAGGAGGTTAGACTGGAGACCAGTGTGGCTGGAGGGAGCTTGGGAGGACAGTAGGGGAGGAGGGAAGAGGGAGGGGGCAGGGCCAGGGCCTAGGGCAGGACGACAGTATTAGTGATCTATTGCTACTGCGGTGTGACATTTCCCCAAACTTAGCGGCTTAACCACAAACATTTATAATCTTACAGTGTCAGTGGACCAGGAGTCTAGCAACGCTCAGCTGGGTGCCTCCGCCCGGGCCTCTCAGGAGGCTGGGGCTGTGGTCTCCCCTGGGGTAGGCCCTGCTTCACCCAGGGTCTGACTCGCTCAGGGACTATTAACAGGGTACTGTTTGGACTGAAGGCCTGAGCTCCTCTCTGTCTGTCGGTCTCCCTCGGTGCGAGGCCACGTGGGCCTCTCTCCATCTCCACCCGTAACACAGAGGCTTGTTCTCCAGAGCGAGGGATCTGAGGGAGCGAGAGAACCAGGGCAGAGGGAGCAGCGGCCAGGCACTGACTGCCTATAACTAAGTCTTGGAAGAAGCGGCACTGGGTCACTTTGCGTCTTCTGTGGAATAGAAATGAGTCACTAATTCCAGTCCACACTCACAGGGAGGGGATTACACAAGGATGTGTCCCCCAGAAGGTGGGATCACAGGGAGCCACTGAGGGGAAAAGGTGAAGGTCCCAGAGGTTCAGGGCTTTGCCAAAAATCACAGACCGGTGAGAAGGTGGACCCAGGTGTGAATCTAGCTGTGTCCTCAGAGTGGGGCCCTGTCTGGCCCCAGGCTTTCTCAGAGGGCCCTGGAAAGGCCCATGCTGCTGTAACTGTGCACAGATATAGGGATGGCTTGCGGGTGAGGGGAGCATGCAGCAGCCTAGACAGGCATTTGGCAAGTTCTTGTCTGAGGAGGAGCCTAGGTCGGGGGACCCCCTGAGTGTACCCCTCTCCACATCGCACCCAGATAGAGGGGACAGGGGCCACCTTTACGCTGAGCTCACACTTATGCAGATGTGAATCTAATCCCTCAGTGGATAATGGGGAAACTGAGGCCCAAAGAGAGGCAGGGACTGGCCCATGGCCCATGACAGGCAGAGTTCAGGGGTAGGGTGTGTCCCGACCTTCTAGGACATGGCTTGATCCCCTGCTCTAGGGTTTGCTTTGGAAATTAGAAACCCTAAGATCTTGGCAACCTCTTGCCCATCCCTTCCTCTATGGGAGCTGTTTTATTCTGGGCATCCAGAACATGAGCACTGACACGCACACACATACACGGTGACACTAGATGTGAGAACTACAAAATGGGATCAGACACAGGGGAGGTGACAAGAGGAAGAAGAAAGAGGTTGGAGGCATTACCTGTGTGTGACACTATTCCTCCAATTTTATAGGTGTCATCGCCCACACGGCTGCAGACATCTCTAGGAAGTACTTGCTGGAATAATCCCCATTGTGCGGGTGGGAGACAGAGGCCCTGAGAGGCACAGTGGCTTCTCCAGGATCAAGAACAGGTAAGAATGAGGAGTTGTGTCTGAATACAGATCTGTCTCAAAGCTGAGACCCTCGCTGCACCCAGACCTTCCCAGGGCTCCGTGGAGAGGGACGTGTTGGTGTAACAGCTATGGTGTTGCATGGAGAAGCAGGGAGCAGTCAGCAGCCCAGAGGGCTGTTTGGATAGGTGTTATCCGAGGAGGGGACTCAGGTAAGAGACCCCAGGAAGTGAAGCCATTTCCTTGACATAGACCCCCACAGAACTTGGGACCCCTGAAACAGGCACCCACATTCTAATGACAGCCCCAGAGCCAGCTCACTTGGCCAGAGACACTCGATAGTGAAAAATGTTCTCCTGCTGTATCTCTACTTCCCAGGGCTCTGGCTTCAGGACACTCCCGAGTGAGAATCTTTTCAGATGCTGCAGACCTTGGCTCATCTCTCACCCCCGGCACCTCTGGCCATTTTCCAGAGGTCCCCTAAGGTAACACCAGATGGCCTGAGTCAGGCTGATCCAGGCCAGACCACCTCTGTGAGCAGCCCCCATCCCTCCTCTTCATTGTGGGGGCAGAGGGACATGTGGGGAGGGCTCGCCCTGGGCAGGAGCAGGTTGGTGGGTGGTTGATAACCTGGTGGTCCTGTCATGTTCAGACACCAGGTCAGGGCTGGCAGGCGGAAAGGGGATTGCTGAGGTGCCCCTTATTTGCACCATGTACATCCAAGGCCCTCAGGCTGTCGTCTCTTCTCCCTCCTTGGTGGAGGTTTGTACAAACTGATCAAGTAGCACAACCGCAGCCCCTGCAGCAGACCTGTCCACAGGGCCAGGCACCTAGACAGCACTTTGCCTGCAGGACCCCAGTGAGCCCCTAGAGTAACCTGATGAGGTTGATCTTCTATTCACACCTTTGTGTAGAGGAGCAAACTGAGGCTCAGCAACACGCTGAACCCCACTCTGTGAGAGATTAGCCTCAGTGGGAGAAGGAGATCCACATAGGGCACCTAGTGAATCATGTAGCACACAGGCACAGGAGCTAAAGATGATGCCCTACAGAGAGGCACAGGCAGCCTGTGAATCCAGTGCTTGAAATCCTGCGTGGGGCCCAGTGGACAAAGACGCTGCATCCAGATGCTACAGGAGGGACCTCTCATCTCTGAAGTCACATGAACTTTTGCTCCTTATGCCCAGAGAGAAACCTCCTTCTGCCTAGGGATTGCCTGATCTTGGTACAGGGAAACCCTACAGTGCCCAGGGCTGGCCATCTCAGCCAACACCCCAAGCCCCAGTCACAGGGGTGACACCGCTGCCTGAGCTCAGTGAGGTCTTGAGGCCTAGGGGATTGGATCTGGAGGAATTCTGGACCCCTGAGGTCCAGGGAGGAGCAGGGTGGGTGGAGCACAGAGTCCAAAGACAGAGACTGCAGTTATAGTCCCTGCTCAGCCTCTTTCTACCTGGGTGGCCCCAGGCAAGGCTCTGAGCCTCAGTGACCCCATCTCTAAAATGGAGAAAGTAAATGGAGCTGTTTAATGTGCTGTCAGGAGAATTGTTTGAGAAATGCCTGTGCAATTCTTCCCCGGTGTCTGGAGTGCAGTAAGAGCCATATGGAAATGTGGTCATGTTGGTGACCATTTATCCAGTGTATCTGTTTTTTCTTTTGTTGTTTTTGGTATCATCCTTGAGAAACAGATGCCAAATCCAAGGTTGTGAAGATTTGCTCCTACGTTTTATTCTATGAGTTTTACAGTTTTAGCTTTTAAATTGAGGTCTTTGATCCATTTGGGGTTAATTTTTTTATATTATTTTAGGTAAGGGTCTGCCTTCTTTCCATCATTCAGAATTTTACACTTCTGCATGTGTGAAGAGGGACATCTTCCAGACAGTGCATTACCTATTGTTGTTACTTGTGGGGAACTTTAATTAGAGGAAAAGCAAATAAATAATCCTTAAAGATATCCTCTAAGGTTAGAAAACATGTTCTGAAGAAAATTAACTTATGAAGTAAAATTCAACATGGGGCCGTGTCATCATCATGAGCAACCGCACACACACTGCCCTCTGGTGGCCACACGAGAAATGGCAGGAGTGCTGCGGGGCTCCCCGGTTCTGTCAGCAAAGAAGCCACGTTCAAACTGAGACATCTTCACAGGATTGCAGTTAGACCAAAATAAATTCTGTAAGATTCAATATTTGGGGGGCGAAAGTCATTGTCTCCTCACTTCTCATTATGAAAAAATAGGCCTCTTCCCAAGTGCCGCCAGCATTCAGGGCACCTGAAGTCGAGCACCTGAGTCAGGCCCTGGGTTCCGGCTCAGAAAATAGACTAGGTCGCTGCCTCCCAGGATGCACACGGGGCGCGGGGGGAAATTGTGAGGAAAAACGTCCACATCGCAGCTCTGTGTCTGGTTTCATGAAAATAGTATATCACACCAACGTGTATTTGTGGAACGCTTTGATTATTTTAACAGTAAAACAGTTTAGGAAATTTGAAAACTGTCCCTCAATATATCTATACACTTTCTTCTAAATTAGGTGGGATCATCTTATATTCCCAGTTACTTTTTCATTTAATAGGAGTACGTACCCATGTCATTAAATGTTTTTGACAACATAATTTTAATGGCTGTTTATTATTCCTTAATATCTGGGACATAAATTACGTGAGTTTCAGTTACACCATTAAAATATATTGTCAAAAAAGTTTTAAACTTTAACCTAAAGCTTATCTTTTAAATTTAGTTTAATGAGAATTCCTCTGAAGAGCTAAAATTCCTATGAAAAGTAAGTTCATTAGAATCCTTCTTCCTTCCACTTGTCATATCTTGTTGTAAATTACTCCTAAGGACTTCCTGACCTTATTCATATTCTTGCATTTAACTGTAATTTTCCATTGAGATAACACTTTAAATTTGGAGTTTAAGAATGTCAAGAAGGACCCTAGTGAACAAAGATGCAAAAATACTCAACAAGATATTAGCAAACCAAATTCAACAAAACATGAAAAATATCATACACCACGATCAAGTGGGATTTATTCCAGGGATGCAAGGATGGTTCAACGTCTGCAAATCAATCAATGTGATACACCACATTAACAAAATGAAGGATGAAAATCATATGATCATTCACTATATGTAGAAAAAACATTTGACAAAACCCAACAACCATTTATGATAAAACCTCTCAATAAAGTGGATATACAGGAAACATAATTTAACATAATAAAGGCCACAGATGATAAGCCCTCAGCTAACATCATACTCAAGTGAAAAGCTGAAAGTTTTTCCTCTGAGATCGAAAACAAGACAAGAAGGCCCACTCTTGTCACTTTTATTCAACATAATATTGGAAGTCTTTGGCAAAGCAATTAGGCAAGAAAAAAAATAAAAGCCATCCAAATCAGAAAGGAAGAAGTAAAACTGTCATTATTTGCAGATGACATGATATTATATATAGAAAACCCTAAAGAGTCCACCAAAAAACTGTGAAAATTAATAAAATTCAAGAAAGTTTCAGGATACAAAATCAATGTACAAAACTCTGTTGTGTTTCTATACACCAATAGCAAACAATCAGAAAGAGAAGTTAAGAAAACAATACCTTTTACATTGCATCAAAAAGAATAAAATGTCTAGGAATAAATTTAACCAAGGAGGTGAGAGACCTGTCACTGAAAACTACAAGGCATTTATGAAAGAATTGAGGAAGCCACAAATAGATGGAAAGATATCTCGTGCTCAGGGGCTGGAAGAGCTAATATTATCAAAATGTCCATACTACCCAAAGATAACAACAGCTTCGAGGCAATCCCTATCCAATTCCAAGGCATTTTCCACAAAAATAGAAAAACAATCCTAAAATTTGTATAGAACCACAAAAGTCCCTGAATAGCTGAAGCAATCTTGAGAAAGGACAAAGCTCGAGGACTCATGCTTCCTGATTTCAAACTATCTTACAAAGCTATAGTAATCAAAATTATATGGTGTTGGCATAAAGACAACACATGCATCAATGGAACAGAGTAGAAAACCCAGAAATAAACCCACACACATATTTGGTCAACTCATTTACAACAAAGGAGGCAAGAATATACAATGGGGAAAGGAGAGTCTCTTCTATAAATAGTGCTGGGAAAACTGGACAGCCACATACAAAAGATAGAAAATGGACCCCTATCTTATATCATACATACAAACTGTCTCAAAATGGATTAACGACTTGAATGTAAGACCTGAAACCATAAAACTCCTAGAAGAAAACATAGGCGGTAAACTCCTTGACATCAGTGTTAGCACAGATGTTTTGAATTTGACATCAATAGCAAAGGCAACCAAAAGCAAAAGGAAACAAGTGGCCTATTTCAAACTAGAAAGCTTCTGCACAGCAAAGGAACTCATCAACAAAATGAAAAGGCAATGTACTGAATGCGAGAAAATATTGCTAATCATATATTTGATAAGAGGTTAATGCTGAAAATATATAAAGAATTCGTGCAACTAAAGAGCAAAAGAACAAACAATCTGATTAAAAAATGGGCAGAGGATCTAAACAGACATTTTTCCAAAGATATACAAACAGCCAACAGGTACATAAAAAGGTGCTTAACATCACTAATCGTCAGGGAAATGCAAATCAAAACCACAATGAGATATCTGTTAGAATGGCTATTATCAAAAAGACAAGAAAGGGGGCCCGACTCCTAGCTGAGTGGTCGAGTTCATGTGCTCCACTTCGGTGGCCCGGGGTTCACCTGTTTGGATCCTGGGTGCAGACCTACGTACCACTCATCAAGCCATGCTGTGGTGGCATCCCACATAGAAGATCTAGAATGACTTGTAACTAGGATATACAACTATGTACTGGGGCTTTGGAGAGAAAAAAAGAGAGAGGAGGATTATCAACAGATGTCAATCTAGGACCAATCTTAAAAAAAAAAAGGCAACAAATAACAAGCATTGGTGAGGATGTGGAGAAAAAGGAACCATTGTGTGATGCTGGTGGGAATGTAAATTGGTGCATCAACTGTGGAAAACAGTATGGAGGTTCCTCAAAAAATTAAAAATAGAACTACCATATAATCCAGCAATTCTACTTCTGGGTATTTACCCAAAGAAAATGAAAACACTAACTTGGAAAGACATCTGCACCCTCATGTTCATCACAACATTATTTACAAAAAAAAAAAAAAATACATTGCTGAAAGTCCTAGAAACGTCAAAATGCTCGTAAAAAGAACAAGGCTGGACTTGATTTCAAGACTTACTAGAAAACTATAGTGATCAAGACAGAGTGCTATTATTGGCTTAAGAAGAGAGACATAGATCAAAGAACGGAGTAGAGTCCAGAAATAGATCCGCAATGACACACTGGTTGTTTCCTGACAAAAACACAAAGACAATCCAATGGCAGGATGGAGAATTATACTTTACGTAGCATTTTGTGTCTGATTTTTTCTGAATAACACAGCGTTTTTGAGATTTATCAGTCTTACTGCATTTATCAGAAGTATGATCCTTTTATTGCTGAGTGGTATTCTATTGTAAAAATATACAACATTTATATACTTACCCATTCTCCTATTGATGGATGTTCAAACTGTCTCCAATTTGGAGCATTCTGAACATTCTGGTAAAAACCTCTTTGTGGACATGTTTTATTTCTCTTGAGTAAATACTGAGGAATGGAATGACTGCATTATAGACAGGTGTACATTTACTATTACAAGAAACTGCCAAAGTGATTGGATTCATTTTACACTCCAAAAAGCGATGTATGGGAGTTCTGGTTGCGTCATATCCTCTCTCACATTTGGTGTTGCCTTTTAATTTTTTTTTCTTAATAAAGATTGGCACCTGAGCTAACAACTGTTGCCAATCTTCTCTTTTTTTAACTGCTTTTTCTCCCCAAAGCCCCCCACTACATAGTTGTATATTTTCAGTTGCAGGTCCTTCTAGCTGTGGCATGTGGGACGCCACCTCAGCATGGCCTGATGAGCAGTGCCACGTCCACGCTCAGGATCCTAACCGGGGAAACCCTGGGCCACCAGAGCAGAGCCCACGAACTTAACCACTCGGCCACGGGGCCGGCCTCGCCTTTTTAAATTTTTAGCCTTGGAGTGTTGTATTTTGGCACCTCACCGTGGTGTTAATTTGTTTCCCTAATGATTCACGTTGAGCTCTCCATCCCTGTTTACTAACCATGAGTATAGGTTCCTTTGTGGAGGATTATTCAAATCATTTGCTCATTTTTACATCAGGCTGTTCTCTTTTATTATTGAGGTGTAAGCATATATCTATCTATCTTCTGGATTAAAGACCTGTATCAAATATATATATATATACACACACACTATATAGGTTATATGTAGTACGTTTATATGATATATAAATATAGAAAATTTAATATATAAATACATAAATATATGTTTGATATATAATACTATAGTACATATTTGACATATATATATATCATATATTTGAATATATTATGTACATTAAATATGTATTATAGTATATATTAGGTAAAATAAAAATAATGTCAAATTTTCCTCCTAAAACTTTATAATTTTAGCTCTAATATTTGGCCAATTGTCCACATTGCATTATGGTTTGGGAATGGTAAGTGGTAAGGAGGTTCTTTTTTTCTCCCCATAAAGATGATAAATTCTGAAAATTTTTTGTAAAGTTCTTTTTAATCTTCATAACTACTGCCCAAATAAAGATATAGACATTTCTATCACTCCAGAAATTTCCCTTTTACCTCTTTACAATCCATTCAATTCTCCCCTTTTGCTATAACATTTATAGTTCCATTGTAGTTTACACAAGACAAAAGGTCAGATCCCAGGCTGTCCAGTTCAAAATAGGACATGAGTTACAAATGTGTATCAGTCAGGATCTACTCAGGAAACAGAAACCACACCAGTAATTTGAACAGAGCTAATTTAATATGATGAATTATTAACTGGTAAAGGTGCTTAACTACCAACAGGGATGAAATTCTTATAAAGAATATAAGAATTGCAGCTAGAGTGAGTCTCCACCAATCAGGTCCGTTTTCAGGGATTTCAATTCAAAACTAAGCTAATTAAGAAGCTCTGTATTTTGCTGGCAAAAGTGGGTGCACACGTGTCTGGCTTTTGGAACCATCAAGGTTTCGAGAACACATTCCTGACACAGAAGCGGCACTGGCTCTGGTGGAAGTAGCAGTTGCAGTAAAGTCGGGAAGTGTGGCGCCATCTTGTGGCCGTGGGGGAAAGGCCAAGAGAACCACTAACATGCAGGACAGGCCATTGTGAGCTGCTTAACCACGTGCGGGTGTCTGTTGATGCTGACACTGGACAGTTTCACGTTCCAGCACTTCTTTGATCTCCATTCTCATGCCTGCCAATGCTTACCTTTCTGGTATATGAGTCTTTTAAATAAATCATTGTTATTAGTTTTTCATAGTACCAACTTTTAGATTTGTTGATTTTCCCTATTGTACATCTGCTTTTGATTAATTAACTTCAGCTCTTACATTTCTAATTCAGTTGCTTCCACTTCTTTTGTTGAATTTGCTATTCTTTCTCTGTATTCTTGCAGTACAGGATGAGTTAACTGGTTTTCAACATTTCTTCTTTTCTAATATGAGCATTTGAAGCTGAATTTTCTCTCCAGCTACATCCCACAGTATTAGGATATGGTATTTTTATTACCATTTGTCCAAAACATTTCTTAAATGTCACTGTGATGTCTTCTTTGATGCCTGGGTCACATAGAAGTGTGTTGCTTCGTTTACAAACAGTTGGGGCTTTTCTAGTTCTCTTTCTGCTACTGATTTCCAGTTTAATTCCACTGTTTACAGAGAACAAATTCAGTGTGATTTCAGTCTTTTGAAATTTGTTGGGACTTGGTTTATTCTCCAGCTTACAGTCTATTTTGGTAATTATTTTATTTACAATATAAAAGAATGTATGCTCTGTAGTTGCCACTTGTATATATCAGGTCAAGTTAGCTAAGCATGTTGTTTGAGTCTCCACCTCCTGACTGGGTTTTTGCCCTCTGGTTCTAGCAGTTAGTTCAAGAGTCTCATCATAGTTGACATTATAGTTACATTATAGCTCCATTGTAGTTTACACAAGACAAAAGGTAATCTCCAACCATGGTTTTGGATTTGTCTGTTTCTCTCTTTATTTTGAAGCTATGTTATTACATGCATACTAGTTTAGGGTTTGTATATTACCCTGCTGAACTGACCCTTTTATGAAATGCTCCACTTTATGTCTGGCAATAGTTCTCCTCTTGAAGTCTGCTTTGCCTTATAGTAATAGAGCTGCAGAGCTTTCTTTTGGTCTATGTTTGCAAGGTATTTATTTTTCTATCCTTTTATTTTCAACTTTCCTTGTGGGTCTGTACGTGTAAGTTGTAGGCGGCACATAGCGGAGTCTTGTTTTTCATTTCGCTCTGCGTGTGTTCACTGCTCATTTGCTTTTGATTAGTCCACTTTACATTTAATGCAGTTGTTGATATACAATTTTACTTATGCTCACCATCTTGCTATTTTATTTTATTTCACCATTCTGCTCTTTGCTCCTTTATTCTTCTTTTCCAGTTGTTTTTGGATTAATTATTTTTTAATTATTCCATTTTCTCCTCTTTAGCTTTTTAATGATGTCTATATCATATCTCTATTAATAATAGTATTGTTATTAGTTTTGTGACTATCCTTGAGACTTGGTTGCTTTCTTATTTTCTTTTGGATTATTTTTCGTGATTCCATTTTTCTCCTCTGCTAGCTTTTTAGTTATGTATACATCTATATATTTATATCTACTTCTACATATGTGTGTATACATATATAATTGTTTTAATTCAATTGGTGGTTAACCTAGGGATTCAATATTTACCTGCACATACAGTCATGTGGTTTATAGTAGTTTTACTACTTGTAAACAATCAAAAATCTTAAGGTGCATTCAATTCATTTATTACCTCCTGCCTTTTTATTATTACTGTCACGTGTTTTAATTCTATGTCTTCAACCTTGCCAATTGTTATCTTTAAAAAGTCAATTTTCATTCTTTTTATATATTCATATATAGATCAATATACATAAATACATATGTATTTGTATACGTATACATACATATACCAAAATGTATATGGAACACTTTTGCTCTTCTTATTTCCTTCTTGCAGTTCTGAGCCTCGAGTAGAAACATTTTCTTCAGCCTGAAGAAATCCCCTTAGCGTTTCTTGCAGGCAGATCTAGGGTGAATTCTCCTAGGTTTTGTGGGACATTGTTTTCCACTGCTTAGAAAACCTTGCCTTAAAAACAAAGAATGACTGTAAAGGTGGACATATTAGATAATGTAGGATCTGATGGATAAATATTTTTATTTATGTGGGAAATTGATTACTTATCTGATCTCCCTGGTGTGGGAAGCAAACAGCTTTATCCCTACGTACAGATGTCAAATATACTGCTCACAGCTGTCTTAGTAACTAAGTTAACAGTCTTCTTTATGGTTTGATACCTTTAACAATAATATAAATAGTGACATTTTAGCTGCTTTGTTAGTAGATCTTAATGTAAGAATGCATGGCTTATGCTGAATACTCAGTAAATATACGCTGAATGGATGAGCATGAAAAGAGGTTTTTAAAAATAGCAATCATTAAATTGTAGACGTAAAGATAAATATATTTCATCACTTGTCAGTTACTTGAACCCTATTTTGAGCAGCAAACATCCCTAATAAACAGAGCAGCCATCAGTTACATTGGCCAAATATTAAGTAAAAAGAAACATAAAGCATGAAATGACAGATTTTCTGGTTACAAATGAAGAGAAGATATTTGAGGAAAATTTCCAAGATGCTTAATCTTCTCTTTTTTTTATCATGACAAGAGTCACACCTTTTCTATTTAATTTTGCTGCAGAATTATATCCATATTACATAATTAGAAGCCCGTATAAATCATGTGTCAACGCCTATCCAAATGGAAATGAGTGCATATGTAGAAAATGATCACATAAATCACATCATAAATTTAAATCTATGAAGAACAAATTTTATATTTAGAACTTTGGTAATTATCAAAGATACCCTTCATTTACACCTAACAACACTAAAAGGTGAGGAAGTCATATCAAGATATATCTCCTTTCACTAATCTAGGTAAATTCTCAAAATTCAATTTAGAGTACCAACACATCTGCCTTCTTTATGGTAAACACAATATGTGATGTGACTTCTTCGTGTGGAGATACATAAACGCAAAGCCCATGTATTACTGCACCACAGGACGCTTTCTTAACTTCAAATAACTTTCTTTTTATTCAGATAGTTTGGGTTTCCATTTGGTGCAAAAGTAGGGAAGGGGTCAGATTGTTATTTCCTGAAGACATTAACATAAAATAAAACTTTAAAAATCTCTATCTCTTGTTTTAAGAATTTATTGTCTAACAATTTCTGTAGCAAAATGGCTCAAAATCAAACAAAAAATACCATATTTTATTGAATCTAAGTCATCATCAGTTGTAAAATTATTTTATGTACGACTGAAAAAGAAAAAAGCCTCCAATTCTATTATTACTCAATGCTTGTGTTTTAAAGAAACTTTTTATTTTAGAAGAGTTTTAAGTTTACAGAGCCCACTGATTTTTAGTCATTAAAACTGTTTTAGTACATTTAATGACAGAGCTCTTGGAGACTTTGGATAAGGATTTTAAAGCATGTATCTTTCTCCTGCATATGTGAAAGACTGAATATAAGCAAAATTAATTAGCTGAGACATTTCCAAAGCTTCTTGGTGTTCAGCGTTCAGCTTTCTGAATCACAGCCTCTGCTGTCCATTTTCTTTTTCGGTACCCTCTTCACCATCAAGAACCTTGACGATGCCCCAGTTTTTAAAAGCACACACCAGTCAAATTGCTGGGGTTTTCTCTCTGGTTTATATTCATTCTGCAAATTTGACTGCTGGCCCTTTTCTCGATTTACTGGGTGTAGACGTGATTCTGGCTAACCATGTTATCCAAATGTTATCCATGTTAACTGGTAACATGGACAACCATGTTACAATCCCAACTGGATAACTGTGTTTTTAGGATGCAGTCAATTTCAGATTAAGTGTGAAACTAGGAAGACCATGTGAATCATAGAATGAATTCAATACTGGAATTCTTTTCTCTTCACAAGCAGCTCTCCCTCCACTGCTTAGCACAAATGGGCTGGGCAATAAAATAAAATAATACAATACAACATATTTATAATTTTATTATTCCTGTTTTAATGTTAGAGAGGAAAAATATTTAAATAAAAGTTTTTCATATATTTTGAAACCATAGAATTTTTATACAAAAAGAAAAACTGTATTGTTTTGAACATTACACTTTATTATATCTGGTTAGCTCAAAGCCAGCACCAGGGGCAGTGGGGGACTGCAAGACAAGTGACTGAGACCTAGAAAGATGCATGCAAACCACAGGTGCATGACCATGTAGGGAACAGCAAGATGGGTAAGCCTATGCATTAGTTGTCACATGAGGCCAGGATCAGCAATGAGGATTACACAGGCAAGCTGCAAAGGCTCAGGGGCTCAGACAGAAGTCAGCCACCCCAGGATAGGAGGCTAGACAGTGACAGCAGCAACAGGCCAGGGCACTCACTGGGGACTCGCTGACCGACACTGATTCAAACACCCTAGGTAGCCTGGCTCCTAGAATTCACGCCCAAGGCCAAGTCAGCTTTAATCCTTTGACTCAGTCACACCCACATCTCAGGGCCACCCCTGTGTCTCAGGTCCATTTGCACTGAGCGTTTGTGCTCACCTGATTTCATGAACAGGCCTTCCCATCAATCTCAGAAGTGGGTCACACTAGTTGTGAATATGACCTAAAGAGCAATACATGGGTAAGTAGACGAAGTGAGAGGAATAATGACAAAAGTGCATTTCGGAAAGGTGAAAAGACCCCTACCAAAGAAGACATGGTATCTTTATGGAAGAGGTGCCAAAAGCCTTTAGAGTCAGACAGACCAATATCTGAATTTAGATCAGTCAGTTTATAATGTGTGATCTTAGGCAAATAACTTCTCTGAGACTCAGTTTCCCTTTTGTAGACTGTCTCAAAAGACCGCAGAAGGAATAAAATGAACGAAAATACATTAGCAGAGCACCTCGCCCACAAAAAGCGTTTGACAAAATGGAGACTATCCTGTATCATTAAAGTATATTCATGAATTTTTGAGGATTCTTTTGTGAAAAACTTGCACTTAATGCTAAAATTAATTTATAAGGACTTTGGAGGGTCATATGGCCTTTCAGAGTACATTGGCTGTTCAAACAATGTATGTCATTTGAATTAACAGAAAAGTCTGTGTACATTTCATGTTATAAATCAATTAGAGAGCAGCCGTGGACCCTATATTTTGTTATCCTATATTCGTATAAAACGTCATTTGTATATAATAAGATAGACATTATATATCATTTTTCAACATATTGGGAAGATCTGATGGTCTCCTAAGTTCCTCTTTCACACTCAGATAATGACATGCCTTGAGTTCCATTTTTAGAAATCTCCTTTGAAGTGCAAATATCTGGCCTTCTGGGGACTTCTTCCGTTGCACTGCTCTTTTTTTTGCTTATGTACACAAAATAATTTTTTAAAGCTATATATCTCTTGCATATTTTTAATTTGTAAACAATTTTGTCACACATCTAATAGCTTAAAGGACACATTTTCCTGCATGTGCCACCTTATCTCTGTTCATTAAAATATATTTTTATCAAAACCTTGTAGTGCAGATTTTATCATTCAGCTTATGGCAAATGTACACCATATAATCCAATTGACAAAGCCAGCCGTCAGTGTCAAACTAATCAGTCAAATTACGTTTACTTTATGTTAGAAACAAACCGACCGGGGCTGGCCCTGTGGTGCAGCGGTTAAGGGCACACATTCCGATTCGGTGGCCCGGATCCCAGGTGCGGACATGGCAAGCCATGCTGTGGCAGGTGTCCCACGTATAAAGTAGAGGAAGATGGGCACAGATGTTAGCTCAGGGCTAGCCTTCCTCTGCAAAAAGAGGAGGGTTGGCAGCAGATGTTATCTCAGGGCTAATCTTCCTCAAAAACAAAAAAGAAACAAACAAACTGACCTAATTTTGCAATTCAAATAAACGTGGTAATACATGTTCTTATGACAGCTACCTCATCTTTGAATTTAATTCATAATAGATTAATGAATGAATAGCTAGATAAATAGATGGATGCATGAATGGAGAAATAATAAATAGATGAATAGATGGATGAACGGAGAGATGATAGATGCATGGGGCTTTAGCATAAGTTTGCTTTCTGAATGAAATAAGGCACTACTCTCTGCAATATTTCTTACTGAAGCTTTATTTGCTTCTCTGCCACAGGACATTCTCTCAGGAACTATGCACTTTGAAACTGTTTTTTTTTTTTTGTTGTCCAGATTTTTTGTGCACGGGAGTGAGATTCGGGCTGGGAGAGAGGTCTGTCATGTAAAGTAGGAGAAAGGCAGGTGTACAGGAGAAAGTGACCTTTCAAGCAGGTCAACTTTGAAGAAGACGACCTATGGCAGTTGCATATCTAGAAAATGACTCCTTTAAACTCACTATACCCTAGTGCTCCCTGTAAGGTTCTCATGTATGCCCACTGATATTCATATCCCCGTTTGAAGACCAACGCCCTGGAAGGGAAGGCTGGGATCAGTGAATAAAGTGTAACCAAACATTTAAAACTCTAAAAACAAAGGGGTCTCTTTATTTAATGCGTTTCTTGTCATCGGAATTATTTACACAGAATCTAGGTGGTCTGTTGTCAAGGATGATATAGAAGGAAGGATCTTTGCGTTGAATATAAATATACTGAAGAGTGAAAGGTCTCTGCCAACTCAAGGATCTATGATATTCTAGCCAGGGTTGCTCCAACTTTAGGATGCACTTGAATCGTAAACTATTTCCTGAATCCTGAAAGGAAAAAAGAAGTCATTATCTCTTAATAAACAATGAGTGTTTATTTTATTTTTATTTATCTCTATTTCTCTGTTTTTACAGGTTGGTTCTATCTTCTGCAGTCACCTACTGTTTGCCAACTGTTAGCTAACACAATGGAATGTAATTAGCTTAATAATACAGGAGGTGATTTTTTTAACTTCAGAAGCAGGAAGGTCTAAACTTGGGTTAGAAAGGGCACATGAAGTTTATACAATTGGTCTCAACAAGGTAAGACATACTTCTGGGCCAGGGGCACAGGGGACAGGAAGAAGGGATTGGGGTGTGGAGGGCAGGGAGAGCAGACAGGGAGAAAGGGTGGTGTAGCAACTCAGGTTTGCCACCTTGACAGGAAAGCTTATTAGGTGTGTACTGTTTGTTTCTCATACAATCAAAAAGGGAATAGAATTATGGTAAGCATTCTATCTGGGTTTTGGGGGAGTCCCTAGAAAGTCTGACCTTGAAGTGGCAGGAGTGTGGATTAGGGTGGGAGGTGGGTGGTGTGTGGGGAGCCATCTGATACCTTATCATTGCTCCACAGGTACTCCCACTGCTGTTTTGATCAACGAAAGATATGTCACTGATTCCATGACAAAGGCAGGATGCTTTTACACAATGGTATCTGAGAAATTATTTTCTTACAGCCTGACAAAGGATGGGCCTTTTTATATTATTCTGAACTTCAGAGGAGACCCGACCCTGTGAAGCAACAGTTAAAGGAACTCACAAAAGAAGAGAGCAGGACTGGCTCTGCATAAGCATCTCACTTATGAATGTCATCTATACTCTGGGCCTCAGTGATGCTTTCGATCTCAAGCTAACCGAGAGGGCAACACAATGGAGGTAACTATTTCTAAAGATATTTATCCCATGCTGGTGAAATCAGGTTTAAAAAGTCAGATTTCCAAAGAAACAACCTGTTCTAGAGGCTGTGGTGGTGCGGCAGTACTTACAGATTTGTTTGGATCCATGAGCCAAGATTTAAAGAAATATATTACCAAAGTTTCTTTCGCCCTATCAAACGAAATGTGAAAGAATCATTGCTCTGGAGAGGTTAAGACTATATCAGAAACACCACATTCAATCAATTATCATAGTTGCTGAGCTGCTGCACACAGGAGACAGAGAAATCTAAAAACGAAATTACTTGCTTGCAGGATGCATTCAGAAGAAAGCACAGGAAATAAACTATAACTTACTAATCTATAGCCAGGAAGCCAGCGGGAAGGAGGCCTGGAGCGTCCGGGGCCGGCTTGGGAGAGCGCCTAGACTTGCGCCCCGCCCGCCCACAGTCCCCGGGGTGCCCGAGGCCTCCCGTGCCCTGGGCGGGCGGCAGGGCAGGGCAGGGCAGGGCAGGGTTTGGCTGGCCGCGGCGGCGGCGGCGGCGGGAGGCAGTGGCAGGCAGGCGGCAGGCGGCGGAGCGCGGGGCGCAGGGGACGCGGGCGTCCGGTGCGCGTCACAGGGGCTCGGGCGCGCGCGTCACAGGGGCCAGGCGACGGCGCGTCACAGGGACCAGGCGACAGCGCGCGCGCGCGCGCGCGCGCGAGGCTTCTTAGGGGCACAGGCGGCAGCCACCAGCGTCTACGGCCATACCACCCTGAACGCGCCCGATCTCGTCTGATCTCGGAAGCTAAGCAGGGTCGGGCCTGGTTAGTACTTGGATGGGAGACCGCCTGGGAATACCGGGTGCTGTAGGCTTTTGCCTCCCGCCGCCTCCCTCTCCTTTTGCCCCCCCCCCCCCGCCCCCAGCGCCGCTCCCTCCATGCTCCTCCCGCCCCTCCTCCCTCCTCACCGGTCGCCCCATCGCCCCGCCACGCCCCCACCGCTGTCCAGCCGCGCGAGTGCCCCGCGGCCGCGGCCGCCGCCCAGCCCTTCCACCTCGCGGCCCCACGGGAACCCAGGGCCAACCGGGGCCGGCCCCGCGTGGCCGTGCCCCCGACGCCGCCCTCGTCCGGCGGGCTCCCTCTGTCCTCGGCGGCCTCTTCCCACCCGCCAGGCTCCTGAGAGACCCTAGCGGTCCACTCGGCCGGCGCGGCCCCCAAGCAGTTGGTCGAGTCGTGGTGTGCGATGGAACGGATCCCGCTCCGGGCTGCGGAGGCCCGGACAGCTTCGGCAAGCTGCCGGCAGCCCATCCGTCTTCCAGAGCCCATCTAGGAAAGACCCCGGGTCAGGCTTCTCCAAACAGCACCTACAGAAGGACGGGGCCCACTGGGCTCGACAGGAGCCTTCCGGGCCTGGCCATCCATCCCAAGCGGGACGGCTTCTGGATTTTCTGATGCCTGCGCCGTGTGTCAGCTTCTCCAAGTCGGCACCTGGCTGTCCTTGATACCGTCGTTCGCGAGAAACCCTCGTTTCCGCACCGGAGTTGGTACGGGTCCTTTTGTGTTGTCTTGCCTTAAAGACGTCCCCTTCCCCAAGTGTCTAAGTTTCAAGCGCCTCCCCCCGCTCCCCGGCTGGGATCCAACTCCGTCTCCGTCTTCGCTTTTGTCTTTTGGGGGGTGGGGGCGGGGGGTCCTGCCTTCGTTTGAAAGGTCGGTGTCTGGCTCCTCCTGGATCCCTCGCATCCGTTTTGATTCTGAACAGACTGGATGGAAGGATTAGGAATCTGGCTGCGCTCGCCCAGGGTTTTGGTGTCCCCTCACTCAGGTGCCTCACTCTGTCCTGCCCCCCTCCTGGCCTCTGTCTGCCAGAGGGAGTGGACGAGTCCCCCGAGAGGACATTTCCGTCCTCAGCGGCCAGCCCTTCCTGGCTCCTTGGCTTCAGCTTTCATTTCGTGCGGCTCGGGCAGCTTTGAAAGTCTGCTCTTCCCCTGCCTGTGTCCGCGCAGACTATCGCGGAAAGGGGATCCGGGAAAGCGGGAGGGGAGTTTGCTCCAGGGGAGGAGAGCCGGGATGACAGGGAGGAGGAGAGGGGAGACTTGCCTCAGATCGCACGGACTTTTACATTTTCAAGGGGGGAATTCATCAAGGTAAGCCGTCTCTTCCCCACCGCGGACAGAAAGCAATAGTTGCTCGCTGTGGAGAAGCTGGGACATGCGGGCACAGCAGGAAGAGAGGACCTCAACCTCCATCCTCTCACCGTTCAGCAATCATCCTGGGAGCGAATATCCTCGTGTTTCCCTTTTCCCGTGGGCCCCACTTTCCCTGCCAGAGCAGACCCAGGGCACCTGTGGCCTGCTTCCTGCTTGCCCGGGATGGCGGGGTGGCGGGGCGGCGGCGGGGCGGGGCGGGCCGCGCGTCGCTCCCTGCAGGGTAGCGCCCTGGGTGGTTCTGGTTCCGACGGCTCCCCCAATCTGACCTCCGGTGAGCGTGTTCTGCTGGGAGAACTGGGGCTGTGTCTCCGTAAGTTTCCCAGAGTGCGGGCCCGGAGGCTTGGTCTCAAACGAAGGCTCGGCAGCAAGGGCCGCCGTTCCTGCGAGGGACTCGCCCTCCCTGAGCGGCAGTTGCCTCATCTGGTTGGAAAGGGGGTCCCGTTAGTGCCTCGTCGGTGGCGTTGTTGCGAGCACGGAAGCGGGAGCACGGAGCACACCGCTCAGCACGGAGCGCGGCACTGGTTGGTGCGCGCTCATCGTCTGCCGTCCTTCCCTGTGAGCATAGTGCTTTCCGCCGACATTCGCCCGGCACCTGCGGGCCGCGTGCCTGCTTGGGGCCGGACCCAGCAGCCGAGGACGCAGGTGCCAAAATCTCTGCCTTTGGGGGAGTTCGCCGCCTCGTGCCTGGGACGGGAGGACCGACGGCAGGCCAACACGTCCCGACGAGAGGCGGCGTCCCCGACGACGGGACGCGGTGCCGTCGGAAATGGAGAGCCTGGCACAGCCCAGGTCCTGGTCAGACATGCGTTGATGGCGTCGTCGCTCTCTTTCCCCCAGCCCGCCCCCCCCACCCCCCCACCCCCGCCCCTTTCCTCTCCCTCGCGTCCCGAGGTCCCCTTTCCAACGGGATCCAAGAACGCCCACAGGGCCCAAACTCTTGAGCTGGGCAGTGCAGACATCGTGCGCACTGGATCCCGGGTGGACGACGGGAGAGGGCTGCGGCCCAGAACCCTGAAGCCCAGAGGTCTCGGGACGGGGATACCGGTGACGTCGGGAGGCACCAACGGGTGTTCGGACGTGCGTTTCCCTCCCCGTAATCACACCGTTGCGCTCATCCGTCCATCCTCGGCGCGCTAGCCATCTTGGTAAAACTAAGGAGACTCAACGGGTGACCTAACCTGTGGGAGACCCTGGGTAATGTCCCTACCTGCACTCGAGCAGACTGTGGACGCTGTGGTCGTCGGGGAGGGGGTTCTGTACGTCTGGTAGATTGCGTTGGTTTCTCGGGCGAAGTTCTCCGTGTCCTGACTTTTCTGGCTGGTCGTTCTGTCAACTCAGGAAGTCCGGGGGCGCCCCGCAGAAAGAGGAAAAGAGCCAGAACGAAGAGGCGAAGAGAGAAGGAAAGAAACACACAAACAGACACAGACACGCAGGCGCACACAAAAACGCACACACACAGAGCGAGAGCGAGAGCGAGAGCGAGAGCGAGAGCGAGCCCGAGCCCGGCTGCCAGTCCGTGGCTCCTGGGCGTCCGGGTCGCGGGACAGGAATCCCAGGAGCGCTGCACTCCTGAGACCCTGTCTGCACGTCCCAGGGCCCCAGGGGTGATCGCCAGCCCCAGGGCCCCCGCCTCCTTGCCCGGGCCCAGCTCAAGCACCACCGCCCTCCTGTGGGGAAGCTGCCTCTTGGGCAGGGCCTCTCTGCGTCAGCGTGAGCGTCTGTGTGTCTGTCCCGGTGGGTGTCTGTCTGGGTCCGTGTCTCGGATCCTCTCAATCTCTCTGTCTCTGTCTCTGTCTCTGTGTCTCTCAGGTCGGTCAGTCAGGAGCTGTCCAGGGTGGCCGCGGGGCCTGGGGTTGAGGGCGCGGTCCGGGTCCCGTGGGCGGGGCGCGGGGCGGGGCGGGGAAGGGTGGCCCGCCCTGGTCTCCCCGCGCCCCGCCGCCCGCCCCGGAGGGGTTTCCGGTGATGCCCTCTGGTCGCGCCGGTGGCTCCAGCTGGATTTGGGCAAGTTGGGGCCGGGCCGGAGCGGCGGCCGCCGGGGGTTGTTGGGCCCGGGTTCGTTGGGAGGCGCCTCGGGCCGGAGGGGCCTCGCGGGCCCGGGGCCCCGACGCGCCGACGCGCCGACGCGCCGACGCGCCCGACGCCCCGGGCCACCTGGCCCCGAGCAGAGCAGCCGGATGTCCTGCGACCCGTCGCCGGGATGCGGGCGGACAGGAGGCCTGGAGCGTCCGGGGCCGGCTTGGGAGAGCGCCTAGACTTGCGCCCCGCCCGCCCACAGTCCCCGGGGTGCCCGAGGCCTCCCGCGCCCTGGGCGGGCGGCAGGGCAGGGCAGGGCAGGGCAGGGCAGGGCAGGGCAGGGTTTGGCTGGCCGCGGCGGCGGCGGCGGCGGCGGCGGTGGCGGGAGGCAGTGGCAGGCAGGCGGCAGGCGGCGGAGCGCGGGGCGCAGGGGACGCGGGCGTCCGGTGCGCGTCACAGGGGCTCGGGCGCGCGCGTCACAGGGGCCAGGCGACGGCGCGTCACAGGGACCAGGCGACAGCGCGCGCGCGCGCGCGCGCGAGGCTTCTTAGGGGCGCCGGCGGCAGCCACCAGCGTCTACGGCCATACCACCCTGAACGCGCCCGATCTCGTCTGATCTCGGAAGCTAAGCAGGGTCGGGCCTGGTTAGTGCTTGGATGGGAGACCGCCTGGGAATACCGGGTGCTGTAGGCTTTTGCCTCCCGCCGCCTCCCTCTCCTTTTGCCCCCCCCCCCCCCCGCCCCCAGCGCCGCTCCCTCCATGCTCCCCCCGCCCCTCCTCCCTCCTCACCGGTCGCCCCATCGCCCCGCCACGCCCCCACCGCTGTCCAGCCGCGCGAGTGCCCCGCGGCCGCGGCCGCCGCCCAGCCCTTCCACCTCGCGGCCCCACGGGAACCCAGGGCCAACCGGGGCCGGCCCCGCGTGGCCGTGCCCCCGACGCCGCCCTCGTCCGGCGGGCTCCCTCTGTCCTCGGCGGCCTCTTCCCACCCGCCAGGCTCCTGAGAGACCCTAGCGGTCCACTCGGCCGGCGCGGCCCCCAAGCAGTTGGTCGAGTCGTGGTGTGCGATGGAACGGATCCCGCTCCGGGCTGCGGAGGCCCGGACAGCTTCGGCAAGCTGCCGGCAGCCCATCCGTCTTCCAGAGCCCATCTAGGAAAGACCCCGGGTCAGGCTTCTCCAAACAGCACCTACAGAAGGACGGGGCCCACTGGGCTCGACAGGAGCCTTCCGGGCCTGGCCATCCATCCCAAGCGGGACGGCTTCTGGATTTTCTGATGCCTGCGCCGTGTGTCAGCTTCTCCAAGTCGGCACCTGGCTGTCCTTGATACCGTCGTTCGCGAGAAACCCTCGTTTCCGCACCGGAGTTGGTACGGGTCCTTTTGTGTTGTCTTGCCTTAAAGACGTCCCCTTCCCCAAGTGTCTAAGTTTCAAGCGCCTCCCCCCGCTCCCCGGCTGGGATCCAACTCCGTCTCCGTCTTCGCTTTTGTCTTTTGGGGGGTGGGGGCGGGGGGTCCTGCCTTCGTTTGAAAGGTCGGTGTCTGGCTCCTCGTGGATCCCTCGCATCCGTTTTGATTCTGAACAGACTGGATGGAAGGATTAGGAATCTGGCTGCGCTCGCCCAGGGTTTTGGTGTCCCCTCACTCAGGTGCCTCACTCTGTCCTGCCCCCCTCCTGGCCTCTGTCTGCCAGAGGGAGTGGACGAGTCCCCCGAGAGGACATTTCCGTCCTCAGCGGCCAGCCCTTCCTGGCTCCTTGGCTTCAGCTTTCATTTCGTGCGGCTCGGGCAGCTTTGAAAGTCTGCTCTTCCCCTGCCTGTGTCCGCGCAGACTATCGCGGAAAGGGGATCCGGGAAAGCGGGAGGGGAGTTTGCTCCAGGGGAGGAGAGCCGGGATGACAGGGAGGAGGAGAGGGGAGACTTGCCTCAGATCGCACGGACTTTTACATTTTCAAGGGGGGAATTCATCAAGGTAAGCCGTCTCTTCCCCACCGCGGACAGAAAGCAATAGTTGCTCGCTGTGGAGAAGCTGGGACATGCGGGCACAGCAGGAAGAGAGGACCTCAACCTCCATCCTCTCACCGTTCAGCAATCATCCTGGGAGCGAATATCCTCGTGTTTCCCTTTTCCCGTGGGCCCCACTTTCCCTGCCAGAGCAGACCCAGGGCACCTGTGGCCTGCTTCCTGCTTGCCCGGGATGGCGGGGTGGCGGGGCGGCGGCGGGGCGGGGCGGGCCGCGCGTCGCTCCCTGCAGGGTAGCGCCCTGGGTGGTTCTGGTTCCGACGGCTCCCCCAATCTGACCTCCGGTGAGCGTGTTCTGCTGGGAGAACTGGGGCTGTGTCTCCGTAAGTTTCCCAGAGTGCGGGCCCGGAGGCTTGGTCTCAAACGAAGGCTCGGCAGCAAGGGCCGCCGTTCCTGCGAGGGACTCGCCCTCCCTGAGCGGCAGTTGCCTCATCTGGTTGGAAAGGGGGTCCCGTTAGTGCCTCGTCGGTGGCGTTGTTGCGAGCACGGAAGCGGGAGCACGGAGCACACCGCTCAGCACGGAGCGCGGCACTGGTTGGTGCGCGCTCATCGTCTGCCGTCCTTCCCTGTGAGCATAGTGCTTTCCGCCGACATTCGCCCGGCACCTGCGGGCCGCGTGCCTGCTTGGGGCCGGACCCAGCAGCCGAGGACGCAGGTGCCAAAATCTCTGCCTTTGGGGGAGTTCGCCGCCTCGTGCCTGGGACGGGAGGACCGACGGCAGGCCAACACGTCCCGACGAGAGGCGGCGTCCCCGACGACGGGACGCGGTGCCGTCGGAAATGGAGAGCCTGGCACAGCCCAGGTCCTGGTCAGACATGCGTTGATGGCGTCGTCGCTCTCTTTCCCCCAGCCCGCCCCCCCCACCCCCCCACCCCCGCCCCTTTCCTCTCCCTCGCGTCCCGAGGTCCCCTTTCCAACGGGATCCAAGAACGCCCACAGGGCCCAAACTCTTGAGCTGGGCAGTGCAGACATCGTGCGCACTGGATCCCGGGTGGACGACGGGAGAGGGCTGCGGCCCAGAACCCTGAAGCCCAGAGGTCTCGGGACGGGGATACCGGTGACGTCGGGAGGCACCAACGGGTGTTCGGACGTGCGTTTCCCTCCCCGTAATCACACCGTTGCGCTCATCCGTCCATCCTCGGCGCGCTAGCCATCTTGGTAAAACTAAGGAGACTCAACGGGTGACCTAACCTGTGGGAGACCCTGGGTAATGTCCCTACCTGCACTCGAGCAGACTGTGGACGCTGTGGTCGTCGGGGAGGGGGTTCTGTACGTCTGGTAGATTGCGTTGGTTTCTCGGGCGAAGTTCTCCGTGTCCTGACTTTTCTGGCTGGTCGTTCTGTCAACTCAGGAAGTCCGGGGGCGCCCCGCAGAAAGAGGAAAAGAGCCAGAACGAAGAGGCGAAGAGAGAAGGAAAGAAACACACAAACAGACACAGACACGCAGGCGCACACAAAAACGCACACACACAGAGCGAGAGCGAGAGCGAGAGCGAGAGCGAGAGCGAGAGCGAGCCCGAGCCCGGCTGCCAGTCCGTGGCTCCTGGGCGTCCGGGTCGCGGGACAGGGATCCCAGGAGCGCTGCACTCCTGAGACCCTGTCTGCACGTCCCAGGGCCCCAGGGGTGATCGCCAGCCCCAGGGCCCCCGCCTCCTTGCCCGGGCCCAGCTCAAGCACCACCGCCCTCCTGTGGGGAAGCTGCCTCTTGGGCAGGGCCTCTCTGCGTCAGCGTGAGCGTCTGTGTGTCTGTCCCGGTGGGTGTCTGTCTGGGTCCGTGTCTCGGATCCTCTCAATCTCTCTGTCTCTGTCTCTGTCTCTGTGTCTCTCAGGTCGGTCAGTCAGGAGCTGTCCAGGGTGGCCGCGGGGCCTGGGGTTGAGGGCGCGGTCCGGGTCCCGTGGGCGGGGCGCGGGGCGGGGCGGGGAAGGGTGGCCCGCCCTGGTCTCCCCGCGCCCCGCCGCCCGCCCCGGAGGGGTTTCCGGTGATGCCCTCTGGTCGCGCCGGTGGCTCCAGCTGGATTTGGGCAAGTTGGGGCCGGGCCGGAGCGGCGGCCGCCGGGGGTTGTTGGGCCCGGGTTCGTTGGGAGGCGCCTCGGGCCGGAGGGGCCTCGCGGGCCCGGGGCCCCGACGCGCCGACGCGCCGACGCGCCGACGCGCCCGACGCCCCGGGCCACCTGGCCCCGAGCAGAGCAGCCGGATGTCCTGCGACCCGTCGCCGGGATGCGGGCGGACAGGAGGCCTGGAGCGTCCGGGGCCGGCTTGGGAGAGCGCCTAGACTTGCGCCCCGCCCGCCCACAGTCCCCGGGGTGCCCGAGGCCTCCCGCGCCCTGGGCGGGCGGCAGGGCAGGGCAGGGCAGGGCAGGGCAGGGCAGGGCAGGGTTTGGCTGGCCGCGGCGGCGGCGGCGGCGGCGGTGGCGGGAGGCAGTGGCAGGCAGGCGGCAGGCGGCGGAGCGCGGGGCGCAGGGGACGCGGGCGTCCGGTGCGCGTCACAGGGGCTCGGGCGCGCGCGTCACAGGGGCCAGGCGACGGCGCGTCACAGGGACCAGGCGACAGCGCGCGCGCGCGCGCGCGCGAGGCTTCTTAGGGGCGCCGGCGGCAGCCACCAGCGTCTACGGCCATACCACCCTGAACGCGCCCGATCTCGTCTGATCTCGGAAGCTAAGCAGGGTCGGGCCTGGTTAGTACTTGGATGGGAGACCGCCTGGGAATACCGGGTGCTGTAGGCTTTTGCCTCCCGCCGCCTCCCTCTCCTTTTGCCCCCCCCCCCCCCCCCGCCCCCAGCGCCGCTCCCTCCATGCTCCTCCCGCCCCTCCTCCCTCCTCACCGGTCGCCCCATCGCCCCGCCACGCCCCCACCGCTGTCCAGCCGCGCGAGTGCCCCGCGGCCGCGGCCGCCGCCCAGCCCTTCCACCTCGCGGCCCCACGGGAACCCAGGGCCAACCGGGGCCGGCCCCGCGTGGCCGTGCCCCCGACGCCGCCCTCGTCCGGCGGGCTCCCTCTGTCCTCGGCGGCCTCTTCCCACCCGCCAGGCTCCTGAGAGACCCTAGCGGTCCACTCGGCCGGCGCGGCCCCCAAGCAGTTGGTCGAGTCGTGGTGTGCGATGGAACGGATCCCGCTCCGGGCTGCGGAGGCCCGGACAGCTTCGGCAAGCTGCCGGCAGCCCATCCGTCTTCCAGAGCCCATCTAGGAAAGACCCCGGGTCAGGCTTCTCCAAACAGCACCTACAGAAGGACGGGGCCCACTGGGCTCGACAGGAGCCTTCCGGGCCTGGCCATCCATCCCAAGCGGGACGGCTTCTGGATTTTCTGATGCCTGCGCCGTGTGTCAGCTTCTCCAAGTCGGCACCTGGCTGTCCTTGATACCGTCGTTCGCGAGAAACCCTCGTTTCCGCACCGGAGTTGGTACGGGTCCTTTTGTGTTGTCTTGCCTTAAAGACGTCCCCTTCCCCAAGTGTCTAAGTTTCAAGCGCCTCCCCCCGCTCCCCGGCTGGGATCCAACTCCGTCTCCGTCTTCGCTTTTGTCTTTTGGGGGGTGGGGGCGGGGGGTCCTGCCTTCGTTTGAAAGGTCGGTGTCTGGCTCCTCCTGGATCCCTCGCATCCGTTTTGATTCTGAACAGACTGGATGGAAGGATTAGGAATCTGGCTGCGCTCGCCCAGGGTTTTGGTGTCCCCTCACTCAGGTGCCTCACTCTGTCCTGCCCCCCTCCTGGCCTCTGTCTGCCAGAGGGAGTGGACGAGTCCCCCGAGAGGACATTTCCGTCCTCAGCGGCCAGCCCTTCCTGGCTCCTTGGCTTCAGCTTTCATTTCGTGCGGCTCGGGCAGCTTTGAAAGTCTGCTCTTCCCCTGCCTGTGTCCGCGCAGACTATCGCGGAAAGGGGATCCGGGAAAGCGGGAGGGGAGTTTGCTCCAGGGGAGGAGAGCCGGGATGACAGGGAGGAGGAGAGGGGAGACTTGCCTCAGATCGCACGGACTTTTACATTTTCAAGGGGGGAATTCATCAAGGTAAGCCGTCTCTTCCCCACCGCGGACAGAAAGCAATAGTTGCTCGCTGTGGAGAAGCTGGGACATGCGGGCACAGCAGGAAGAGAGGACCTCAACCTCCATCCTCTCACCGTTCAGCAATCATCCTGGGAGCGAATATCCTCGTGTTTCCCTTTTCCCGTGGGCCCCACTTTCCCTGCCAGAGCAGACCCAGGGCACCTGTGGCCTGCTTCCTGCTTGCCCGGGATGGCGGGGTGGCGGGGCGGCGGCGGGGCGGGGCGGGCCGCGCGTCGCTCCCTGCAGGGTAGCGCCCTGGGTGGTTCTGGTTCCGACGGCTCCCCCAATCTGACCTCCGGTGAGCGTGTTCTGCTGGGAGAACTGGGGCTGTGTCTCCGTAAGTTTCCCAGAGTGCGGGCCCGGAGGCTTGGTCTCAAACGAAGGCTCGGCAGCAAGGGCCGCCGTTCCTGCGAGGGACTCGCCCTCCCTGAGCGGCAGTTGCCTCATCTGGTTGGAAAGGGGGTCCCGTTAGTGCCTCGTCGGTGGCGTTGTTGCGAGCACGGAAGCGGGAGCACGGAGCACACCGCTCAGCACGGAGCGCGGCACTGGTTGGTGCGCGCTCATCGTCTGCCGTCCTTCCCTGTGAGCATAGTGCTTTCCGCCGACATTCGCCCGGCACCTGCGGGCCGCGTGCCTGCTTGGGGCCGGACCCAGCAGCCGAGGACGCAGGTGCCAAAATCTCTGCCTTTGGGGGAGTTCGCCGCCTCGTGCCTGGGACGGGAGGACCGACGGCAGGCCAACACGTCCCGACGAGAGGCGGCGTCCCCGACGACGGGACGCGGTGCCGTCGGAAATGGAGAGCCTGGCACAGCCCAGGTCCTGGTCAGACATGCGTTGATGGCGTCGTCGCTCTCTTTCCCCCAGCCCGCCCCCCCCACCCCCCCACCCCCGCCCCTTTCCTCTCCCTCGCGTCCCGAGGTCCCCTTTCCAACGGGATCCAAGAACGCCCACAGGGCCCAAACTCTTGAGCTGGGCAGTGCAGACATCGTGCGCACTGGATCCCGGGTGGACGACGGGAGAGGGCTGCGGCCCAGAACCCTGAAGCCCAGAGGTCTCGGGACGGGGATACCGGTGACGTCGGGAGGCACCAACGGGTGTTCGGACGTGCGTTTCCCTCCCCGTAATCACACCGTTGCGCTCATCCGTCCATCCTCGGCGCGCTAGCCATCTTGGTAAAACTAAGGAGACTCAACGGGTGACCTAACCTGTGGGAGACCCTGGGTAATGTCCCTACCTGCACTCGAGCAGACTGTGGACGCTGTGGTCGTCGGGGAGGGGGTTCTGTACGTCTGGTAGATTGCGTTGGTTTCTCGGGCGAAGTTCTCCGTGTCCTGACTTTTCTGGCTGGTCGTTCTGTCAACTCAGGAAGTCCGGGGGCGCCCCGCAGAAAGAGGAAAAGAGCCAGAACGAAGAGGCGAAGAGAGAAGGAAAGAAACACACAAACAGACACAGACACGCAGGCGCACACAAAAACGCACACACACAGAGCGAGAGCGAGAGCGAGAGCGAGAGCGAGAGCGAGAGCGAGCCCGAGCCCGGCTGCCAGTCCGTGGCTCCTGGGCGTCCGGGTCGCGGGACAGGGATCCCAGGAGCGCTGCACTCCTGAGACCCTGTCTGCACGTCCCAGGGCCCCAGGGGTGATCGCCAGCCCCAGGGCCCCCGCCTCCTTGCCCGGGCCCAGCTCAAGCACCACCGCCCTCCTGTGGGGAAGCTGCCTCTTGGGCAGGGCCTCTCTGCGTCAGCGTGAGCGTCTGTGTGTCTGTCCCGGTGGGTGTCTGTCTGGGTCCGTGTCTCGGATCCTCTCAATCTCTCTGTCTCTGTCTCTGTCTCTGTGTCTCTCAGGTCGGTCAGTCAGGAGCTGTCCAGGGTGGCCGCGGGGCCTGGGGTTGAGGGCGCGGTCCGGGTCCCGTGGGCGGGGCGCGGGGCGGGGCGGGGAAGGGTGGCCCGCCCTGGTCTCCCCGCGCCCCGCCGCCCGCCCCGGAGGGGTTTCCGGTGATGCCCTCTGGTCGCGCCGGTGGCTCCAGCTGGATTTGGGCAAGTTGGGGCCGGGCCGGAGCGGCGGCCGCCGGGGGTTGTTGGGCCCGGGTTCGTTGGGAGGCGCCTCGGGCCGGAGGGGCCTCGCGGGCCCGGGGCCCCGACGCGCCGACGCGCCGACGCGCCGACGCGCCCGACGCCCCGGGCCACCTGGCCCCGAGCAGAGCAGCCGGATGTCCTGCGACCCGTCGCCGGGATGCGGGCGGACAGGAGGCCTGGAGCGTCCGGGGCCGGCTTGGGAGAGCGCCTAGACTTGCGCCCCGCCCGCCCACAGTCCCCGGGGTGCCCGAGGCCTCCCGCGCCCTGGGCGGGCGGCAGGGCAGGGCAGGGCAGGGCAGGGCAGGGCAGGGCAGGGTTTGGCTGGCCGCGGCGGCGGCGGCGGCGGCGGTGGCGGGAGGCAGTGGCAGGCAGGCGGCAGGCGGCGGAGCGCGGGGCGCAGGGGACGCGGGCGTCCGGTGCGCGTCACAGGGGCTCGGGCGCGCGCGTCACAGGGGCCAGGCGACGGCGCGTCACAGGGACCAGGCGACAGCGCGCGCGCGCGCGCGCGCGAGGCTTCTTAGGGGCGCCGGCGGCAGCCACCAGCGTCTACGGCCATACCACCCTGAACGCGCCCGATCTCGTCTGATCTCGGAAGCTAAGCAGGGTCGGGCCTGGTTAGTACTTGGATGGGAGACCGCCTGGGAATACCGGGTGCTGTAGGCTTTTGCCTCCCGCCGCCTCCCTCTCCTTTTGCCCCCCCCCCCCCCCCCCCGCCCCCAGCGCCGCTCCCTCCATGCTCCTCCCGCCCCTCCTCCCTCCTCACCGGTCGCCCCATCGCCCCGCCACGCCCCCACCGCTGTCCAGCCGCGCGAGTGCCCCGCGGCCGCGGCCGCCGCCCAGCCCTTCCACCTCGCGGCCCCACGGGAACCCAGGGCCAACCGGGGCCGGCCCCGCGTGGCCGTGCCCCCGACGCCGCCCTCGTCCGGCGGGCTCCCTCTGTCCTCGGCGGCCTCTTCCCACCCGCCAGGCTCCTGAGAGACCCTAGCGGTCCACTCGGCCGGCGCGGCCCCCAAGCAGTTGGTCGAGTCGTGGTGTGCGATGGAACGGATCCCGCTCCGGGCTGCGGAGGCCCGGACAGCTTCGGCAAGCTGCCGGCAGCCCATCCGTCTTCCAGAGCCCATCTAGGAAAGACCCCGGGTCAGGCTTCTCCAAACAGCACCTACAGAAGGACGGGGCCCACTGGGCTCGACAGGAGCCTTCCGGGCCTGGCCATCCATCCCAAGCGGGACGGCTTCTGGATTTTCTGATGCCTGCGCCGTGTGTCAGCTTCTCCAAGTCGGCACCTGGCTGTCCTTGATACCGTCGTTCGCGAGAAACCCTCGTTTCCGCACCGGAGTTGGTACGGGTCCTTTTGTGTTGTCTTGCCTTAAAGACGTCCCCTTCCCCAAGTGTCTAAGTTTCAAGCGCCTCCCCCCGCTCCCCGGCTGGGATCCAACTCCGTCTCCGTCTTCGCTTTTGTCTTTTGGGGGGTGGGGGCGGGGGGTCCTGCCTTCGTTTGAAAGGTCGGTGTCTGGCTCCTCCTGGATCCCTCGCATCCGTTTTGATTCTGAACAGACTGGATGGAAGGATTAGGAATCTGGCTGCGCTCGCCCAGGGTTTTGGTGTCCCCTCACTCAGGTGCCTCACTCTGTCCTGCCCCCCTCCTGGCCTCTGTCTGCCAGAGGGAGTGGACGAGTCCCCCGAGAGGACATTTCCGTCCTCAGCGGCCAGCCCTTCCTGGCTCCTTGGCTTCAGCTTTCATTTCGTGCGGCTCGGGCAGCTTTGAAAGTCTGCTCTTCCCCTGCCTGTGTCCGCGCAGACTATCGCGGAAAGGGGATCCGGGAAAGCGGGAGGGGAGTTTGCTCCAGGGGAGGAGAGCCGGGATGACAGGGAGGAGGAGAGGGGAGACTTGCCTCAGATCGCACGGACTTTTACATTTTCAAGGGGGGAATTCATCAAGGTAAGCCGTCTCTTCCCCACCGCGGACAGAAAGCAATAGTTGCTCGCTGTGGAGAAGCTGGGACATGCGGGCACAGCAGGAAGAGAGGACCTCAACCTCCATCCTCTCACCGTTCAGCAATCATCCTGGGAGCGAATATCCTCGTGTTTCCCTTTTCCCGTGGGCCCCACTTTCCCTGCCAGAGCAGACCCAGGGCACCTGTGGCCTGCTTCCTGCTTGCCCGGGATGGCGGGGTGGCGGGGCGGCGGCGGGGCGGGGCGGGCCGCGCGTCGCTCCCTGCAGGGTAGCGCCCTGGGTGGTTCTGGTTCCGACGGCTCCCCCAATCTGACCTCCGGTGAGCGTGTTCTGCTGGGAGAACTGGGGCTGTGTCTCCGTAAGTTTCCCAGAGTGCGGGCCCGGAGGCTTGGTCTCAAACGAAGGCTCGGCAGCAAGGGCCGCCGTTCCTGCGAGGGACTCGCCCTCCCTGAGCGGCAGTTGCCTCATCTGGTTGGAAAGGGGGTCCCGTTAGTGCCTCGTCGGTGGCGTTGTTGCGAGCACGGAAGCGGGAGCACGGAGCACACCGCTCAGCACGGAGCGCGGCACTGGTTGGTGCGCGCTCATCGTCTGCCGTCCTTCCCTGTGAGCATAGTGCTTTCCGCCGACATTCGCCCGGCACCTGCGGGCCGCGTGCCTGCTTGGGGCCGGACCCAGCAGCCGAGGACGCAGGTGCCAAAATCTCTGCCTTTGGGGGAGTTCGCCGCCTCGTGCCTGGGACGGGAGGACCGACGGCAGGCCAACACGTCCCGACGAGAGGCGGCGTCCCCGACGACGGGACGCGGTGCCGTCGGAAATGGAGAGCCTGGCACAGCCCAGGTCCTGGTCAGACATGCGTTGATGGCGTCGTCGCTCTCTTTCCCCCAGCCCGCCCCCCCCACCCCCCCACCCCCGCCCCTTTCCTCTCCCTCGCGTCCCGAGGTCCCCTTTCCAACGGGATCCAAGAACGCCCACAGGGCCCAAACTCTTGAGCTGGGCAGTGCAGACATCGTGCGCACTGGATCCCGGGTGGACGACGGGAGAGGGCTGCGGCCCAGAACCCTGAAGCCCAGAGGTCTCGGGACGGGGATACCGGTGACGTCGGGAGGCACCAACGGGTGTTCGGACGTGCGTTTCCCTCCCCGTAATCACACCGTTGCGCTCATCCGTCCATCCTCGGCGCGCTAGCCATCTTGGTAAAACTAAGGAGACTCAACGGGTGACCTAACCTGTGGGAGACCCTGGGTAATGTCCCTACCTGCACTCGAGCAGACTGTGGACGCTGTGGTCGTCGGGGAGGGGGTTCTGTACGTCTGGTAGATTGCGTTGGTTTCTCGGGCGAAGTTCTCCGTGTCCTGACTTTTCTGGCTGGTCGTTCTGTCAACTCAGGAAGTCCGGGGGCGCCCCGCAGAAAGAGGAAAAGAGCCAGAACGAAGAGGCGAAGAGAGAAGGAAAGAAACACACAAACAGACACAGACACGCAGGCGCACACAAAAACGCACACACACAGAGCGAGAGCGAGAGCGAGAGCGAGAGCGAGAGCGAGAGCGAGCCCGAGCCCGGCTGCCAGTCCGTGGCTCCTGGGCGTCCGGGTCGCGGGACAGGGATCCCAGGAGCGCTGCACTCCTGAGACCCTGTCTGCACGTCCCAGGGCCCCAGGGGTGATCGCCAGCCCCAGGGCCCCCGCCTCCTTGCCCGGGCCCAGCTCAAGCACCACCGCCCTCCTGTGGGGAAGCTGCCTCTTGGGCAGGGCCTCTCTGCGTCAGCGTGAGCGTCTGTGTGTCTGTCCCGGTGGGTGTCTGTCTGGGTCCGTGTCTCGGATCCTCTCAATCTCTCTGTCTCTGTCTCTGTCTCTGTGTCTCTCAGGTCGGTCAGTCAGGAGCTGTCCAGGGTGGCCGCGGGGCCTGGGGTTGAGGGCGCGGTCCGGGTCCCGTGGGCGGGGCGCGGGGCGGGGCGGGGAAGGGTGGCCCGCCCTGGTCTCCCCGCGCCCCGCCGCCCGCCCCGGAGGGGTTTCCGGTGATGCCCTCTGGTCGCGCCGGTGGCTCCAGCTGGATTTGGGCAAGTTGGGGCCGGGCCGGAGCGGCGGCCGCCGGGGGTTGTTGGGCCCGGGTTCGTTGGGAGGCGCCTCGGGCCGGAGGGGCCTCGCGGGCCCGGGGCCCCGACGCGCCGACGCGCCGACGCGCCGACGCGCCCGACGCCCCGGGCCACCTGGCCCCGAGCAGAGCAGCCGGATGTCCTGCGACCCGTCGCCGGGATGCGGGCGGACAGGAGGCCTGGAGCGTCCGGGGCCGGCTTGGGAGAGCGCCTAGACTTGCGCCCCGCCCGCCCACAGTCCCCGGGGTGCCCGAGGCCTCCCGCGCCCTGGGCGGGCGGCAGGGCAGGGCAGGGCAGGGCAGGGCAGGGCAGGGCAGGGTTTGGCTGGCCGCGGCGGCGGCGGCGGCGGCGGTGGCGGGAGGCAGTGGCAGGCAGGCGGCAGGCGGCGGAGCGCGGGGCGCAGGGGACGCGGGCGTCCGGTGCGCGTCACAGGGGCTCGGGCGCGCGCGTCACAGGGGCCAGGCGACGGCGCGTCACAGGGACCAGGCGACAGCGCGCGCGCGCGCGCGCGCGAGGCTTCTTAGGGGCGCCGGCGGCAGCCACCAGCGTCTACGGCCATACCACCCTGAACGCGCCCGATCTCGTCTGATCTCGGAAGCTAAGCAGGGTCGGGCCTGGTTAGTACTTGGATGGGAGACCGCCTGGGAATACCGGGTGCTGTAGGCTTTTGCCTCCCGCCGCCTCCCTCTCCTTTTGCCCCCCCCCCCCCCCCCGCCCCCAGCGCCGCTCCCTCCATGCTCCTCCCGCCCCTCCTCCCTCCTCACCGGTCGCCCCATCGCCCCGCCACGCCCCCACCGCTGTCCAGCCGCGCGAGTGCCCCGCGGCCGCGGCCGCCGCCCAGCCCTTCCACCTCGCGGCCCCACGGGAACCCAGGGCCAACCGGGGCCGGCCCCGCGTGGCCGTGCCCCCGACGCCGCCCTCGTCCGGCGGGCTCCCTCTGTCCTCGGCGGCCTCTTCCCACCCGCCAGGCTCCTGAGAGACCCTAGCGGTCCACTCGGCCGGCGCGGCCCCCAAGCAGTTGGTCGAGTCGTGGTGTGCGATGGAACGGATCCCGCTCCGGGCTGCGGAGGCCCGGACAGCTTCGGCAAGCTGCCGGCAGCCCATCCGTCTTCCAGAGCCCATCTAGGAAAGACCCCGGGTCAGGCTTCTCCAAACAGCACCTACAGAAGGACGGGGCCCACTGGGCTCGACAGGAGCCTTCCGGGCCTGGCCATCCATCCCAAGCGGGACGGCTTCTGGATTTTCTGATGCCTGCGCCGTGTGTCAGCTTCTCCAAGTCGGCACCTGGCTGTCCTTGATACCGTCGTTCGCGAGAAACCCTCGTTTCCGCACCGGAGTTGGTACGGGTCCTTTTGTGTTGTCTTGCCTTAAAGACGTCCCCTTCCCCAAGTGTCTAAGTTTCAAGCGCCTCCCCCCGCTCCCCGGCTGGGATCCAACTCCGTCTCCGTCTTCGCTTTTGTCTTTTGGGGGGTGGGGGCGGGGGGTCCTGCCTTCGTTTGAAAGGTCGGTGTCTGGCTCCTCGTGGATCCCTCGCATCCGTTTTGATTCTGAACAGACTGGATGGAAGGATTAGGAATCTGGCTGCGCTCGCCCAGGGTTTTGGTGTCCCCTCACTCAGGTGCCTCACTCTGTCCTGCCCCCCTCCTGGCCTCTGTCTGCCAGAGGGAGTGGACGAGTCCCCCGAGAGGACATTTCCGTCCTCAGCGGCCAGCCCTTCCTGGCTCCTTGGCTTCAGCTTTCATTTCGTGCGGCTCGGGCAGCTTTGAAAGTCTGCTCTTCCCCTGCCTGTGTCCGCGCAGACTATCGCGGAAAGGGGATCCGGGAAAGCGGGAGGGGAGTTTGCTCCAGGGGAGGAGAGCCGGGATGACAGGGAGGAGGAGAGGGGAGACTTGCCTCAGATCGCACGGACTTTTACATTTTCAAGGGGGGAATTCATCAAGGTAAGCCGTCTCTTCCCCACCGCGGACAGAAAGCAATAGTTGCTCGCTGTGGAGAAGCTGGGACATGCGGGCACAGCAGGAAGAGAGGACCTCAACCTCCATCCTCTCACCGTTCAGCAATCATCCTGGGAGCGAATATCCTCGTGTTTCCCTTTTCCCGTGGGCCCCACTTTCCCTGCCAGAGCAGACCCAGGGCACCTGTGGCCTGCTTCCTGCTTGCCCGGGATGGCGGGGTGGCGGGGCGGCGGCGGGGCGGGGCGGGCCGCGCGTCGCTCCCTGCAGGGTAGCGCCCTGGGTGGTTCTGGTTCCGACGGCTCCCCCAATCTGACCTCCGGTGAGCGTGTTCTGCTGGGAGAACTGGGGCTGTGTCTCCGTAAGTTTCCCAGAGTGCGGGCCCGGAGGCTTGGTCTCAAACGAAGGCTCGGCAGCAAGGGCCGCCGTTCCTGCGAGGGACTCGCCCTCCCTGAGCGGCAGTTGCCTCATCTGGTTGGAAAGGGGGTCCCGTTAGTGCCTCGTCGGTGGCGTTGTTGCGAGCACGGAAGCGGGAGCACGGAGCACACCGCTCAGCACGGAGCGCGGCACTGGTTGGTGCGCGCTCATCGTCTGCCGTCCTTCCCTGTGAGCATAGTGCTTTCCGCCGACATTCGCCCGGCACCTGCGGGCCGCGTGCCTGCTTGGGGCCGGACCCAGCAGCCGAGGACGCAGGTGCCAAAATCTCTGCCTTTGGGGGAGTTCGCCGCCTCGTGCCTGGGACGGGAGGACCGACGGCAGGCCAACACGTCCCGACGAGAGGCGGCGTCCCCGACGACGGGACGCGGTGCCGTCGGAAATGGAGAGCCTGGCACAGCCCAGGTCCTGGTCAGACATGCGTTGATGGCGTCGTCGCTCTCTTTCCCCCAGCCCGCCCCCCCCACCCCCCCACCCCCGCCCCTTTCCTCTCCCTCGCGTCCCGAGGTCCCCTTTCCAACGGGATCCAAGAACGCCCACAGGGCCCAAACTCTTGAGCTGGGCAGTGCAGACATCGTGCGCACTGGATCCCGGGTGGACGACGGGAGAGGGCTGCGGCCCAGAACCCTGAAGCCCAGAGGTCTCGGGACGGGGATACCGGTGACGTCGGGAGGCACCAACGGGTGTTCGGACGTGCGTTTCCCTCCCCGTAATCACACCGTTGCGCTCATCCGTCCATCCTCGGCGCGCTAGCCATCTTGGTAAAACTAAGGAGACTCAACGGGTGACCTAACCTGTGGGAGACCCTGGGTAATGTCCCTACCTGCACTCGAGCAGACTGTGGACGCTGTGGTCGTCGGGGAGGGGGTTCTGTACGTCTGGTAGATTGCGTTGGTTTCTCGGGCGAAGTTCTCCGTGTCCTGACTTTTCTGGCTGGTCGTTCTGTCAACTCAGGAAGTCCGGGGGCGCCCCGCAGAAAGAGGAAAAGAGCCAGAACGAAGAGGCGAAGAGAGAAGGAAAGAAACACACAAACAGACACAGACACGCAGGCGCACACAAAAACGCACACACACAGAGCGAGAGCGAGAGCGAGAGCGAGAGCGAGAGCGAGAGCGAGCCCGAGCCCGGCTGCCAGTCCGTGGCTCCTGGGCGTCCGGGTCGCGGGACAGGGATCCCAGGAGCGCTGCACTCCTGAGACCCTGTCTGCACGTCCCAGGGCCCCAGGGGTGATCGCCAGCCCCAGGGCCCCCGCCTCCTTGCCCGGGCCCAGCTCAAGCACCACCGCCCTCCTGTGGGGAAGCTGCCTCTTGGGCAGGGCCTCTCTGCGTCAGCGTGAGCGTCTGTGTGTCTGTCCCGGTGGGTGTCTGTCTGGGTCCGTGTCTCGGATCCTCTCAATCTCTCTGTCTCTGTCTCTGTCTCTGTGTCTCTCAGGTCGGTCAGTCAGGAGCTGTCCAGGGTGGCCGCGGGGCCTGGGGTTGAGGGCGCGGTCCGGGTCCCGTGGGCGGGGCGCGGGGCGGGGCGGGGAAGGGTGGCCCGCCCTGGTCTCCCCGCGCCCCGCCGCCCGCCCCGGAGGGGTTTCCGGTGATGCCCTCTGGTCGCGCCGGTGGCTCCAGCTGGATTTGGGCAAGTTGGGGCCGGGCCGGAGCGGCGGCCGCCGGGGGTTGTTGGGCCCGGGTTCGTTGGGAGGCGCCTCGGGCCGGAGGGGCCTCGCGGGCCCGGGGCCCCGACGCGCCGACGCGCCGACGCGCCGACGCGCCCGACGCCCCGGGCCACCTGGCCCCGAGCAGAGCAGCCGGATGTCCTGCGACCCGTCGCCGGGATGCGGGCGGACAGGAGGCCTGGAGCGTCCGGGGCCGGCTTGGGAGAGCGCCTAGACTTGCGCCCCGCCCGCCCACAGTCCCCGGGGTGCCCGAGGCCTCCCGCGCCCTGGGCGGGCGGCAGGGCAGGGCAGGGCAGGGCAGGGCAGGGCAGGGCAGGGTTTGGCTGGCCGCGGCGGCGGCGGCGGCGGCGGTGGCGGGAGGCAGTGGCAGGCAGGCGGCAGGCGGCGGAGCGCGGGGCGCAGGGGACGCGGGCGTCCGGTGCGCGTCACAGGGGCTCGGGCGCGCGCGTCACAGGGGCCAGGCGACGGCGCGTCACAGGGACCAGGCGACAGCGCGCGCGCGCGCGCGCGCGAGGCTTCTTAGGGGCGCCGGCGGCAGCCACCAGCGTCTACGGCCATACCACCCTGAACGCGCCCGATCTCGTCTGATCTCGGAAGCTAAGCAGGGTCGGGCCTGGTTAGTACTTGGATGGGAGACCGCCTGGGAATACCGGGTGCTGTAGGCTTTTGCCTCCCGCCGCCTCCCTCTCCTTTTGCCCCCCCCCCCCCCCCCCCGCCCCCAGCGCCGCTCCCTCCATGCTCCTCCCGCCCCTCCTCCCTCCTCACCGGTCGCCCCATCGCCCCGCCACGCCCCCACCGCTGTCCAGCCGCGCGAGTGCCCCGCGGCCGCGGCCGCCGCCCAGCCCTTCCACCTCGCGGCCCCACGGGAACCCAGGGCCAACCGGGGCCGGCCCCGCGTGGCCGTGCCCCCGACGCCGCCCTCGTCCGGCGGGCTCCCTCTGTCCTCGGCGGCCTCTTCCCACCCGCCAGGCTCCTGAGAGACCCTAGCGGTCCACTCGGCCGGCGCGGCCCCCAAGCAGTTGGTCGAGTCGTGGTGTGCGATGGAACGGATCCCGCTCCGGGCTGCGGAGGCCCGGACAGCTTCGGCAAGCTGCCGGCAGCCCATCCGTCTTCCAGAGCCCATCTAGGAAAGACCCCGGGTCAGGCTTCTCCAAACAGCACCTACAGAAGGACGGGGCCCACTGGGCTCGACAGGAGCCTTCCGGGCCTGGCCATCCATCCCAAGCGGGACGGCTTCTGGATTTTCTGATGCCTGCGCCGTGTGTCAGCTTCTCCAAGTCGGCACCTGGCTGTCCTTGATACCGTCGTTCGCGAGAAACCCTCGTTTCCGCACCGGAGTTGGTACGGGTCCTTTTGTGTTGTCTTGCCTTAAAGACGTCCCCTTCCCCAAGTGTCTAAGTTTCAAGCGCCTCCCCCCGCTCCCCGGCTGGGATCCAACTCCGTCTCCGTCTTCGCTTTTGTCTTTTGGGGGGTGGGGGCGGGGGGTCCTGCCTTCGTTTGAAAGGTCGGTGTCTGGCTCCTCGTGGATCCCTCGCATCCGTTTTGATTCTGAACAGACTGGATGGAAGGATTAGGAATCTGGCTGCGCTCGCCCAGGGTTTTGGTGTCCCCTCACTCAGGTGCCTCACTCTGTCCTGCCCCCCTCCTGGCCTCTGTCTGCCAGAGGGAGTGGACGAGTCCCCCGAGAGGACATTTCCGTCCTCAGCGGCCAGCCCTTCCTGGCTCCTTGGCTTCAGCTTTCATTTCGTGCGGCTCGGGCAGCTTTGAAAGTCTGCTCTTCCCCTGCCTGTGTCCGCGCAGACTATCGCGGAAAGGGGATCCGGGAAAGCGGGAGGGGAGTTTGCTCCAGGGGAGGAGAGCCGGGATGACAGGGAGGAGGAGAGGGGAGACTTGCCTCAGATCGCACGGACTTTTACATTTTCAAGGGGGGAATTCATCAAGGTAAGCCGTCTCTTCCCCACCGCGGACAGAAAGCAATAGTTGCTCGCTGTGGAGAAGCTGGGACATGCGGGCACAGCAGGAAGAGAGGACCTCAACCTCCATCCTCTCACCGTTCAGCAATCATCCTGGGAGCGAATATCCTCGTGTTTCCCTTTTCCCGTGGGCCCCACTTTCCCTGCCAGAGCAGACCCAGGGCACCTGTGGCCTGCTTCCTGCTTGCCCGGGATGGCGGGGTGGCGGGGCGGCGGCGGGGCGGGGCGGGCCGCGCGTCGCTCCCTGCAGGGTAGCGCCCTGGGTGGTTCTGGTTCCGACGGCTCCCCCAATCTGACCTCCGGTGAGCGTGTTCTGCTGGGAGAACTGGGGCTGTGTCTCCGTAAGTTTCCCAGAGTGCGGGCCCGGAGGCTTGGTCTCAAACGAAGGCTCGGCAGCAAGGGCCGCCGTTCCTGCGAGGGACTCGCCCTCCCTGAGCGGCAGTTGCCTCATCTGGTTGGAAAGGGGGTCCCGTTAGTGCCTCGTCGGTGGCGTTGTTGCGAGCACGGAAGCGGGAGCACGGAGCACACCGCTCAGCACGGAGCGCGGCACTGGTTGGTGCGCGCTCATCGTCTGCCGTCCTTCCCTGTGAGCATAGTGCTTTCCGCCGACATTCGCCCGGCACCTGCGGGCCGCGTGCCTGCTTGGGGCCGGACCCAGCAGCCGAGGACGCAGGTGCCAAAATCTCTGCCTTTGGGGGAGTTCGCCGCCTCGTGCCTGGGACGGGAGGACCGACGGCAGGCCAACACGTCCCGACGAGAGGCGGCGTCCCCGACGACGGGACGCGGTGCCGTCGGAAATGGAGAGCCTGGCACAGCCCAGGTCCTGGTCAGACATGCGTTGATGGCGTCGTCGCTCTCTTTCCCCCAGCCCGCCCCCCCCACCCCCCCACCCCCGCCCCTTTCCTCTCCCTCGCGTCCCGAGGTCCCCTTTCCAACGGGATCCAAGAACGCCCACAGGGCCCAAACTCTTGAGCTGGGCAGTGCAGACATCGTGCGCACTGGATCCCGGGTGGACGACGGGAGAGGGCTGCGGCCCAGAACCCTGAAGCCCAGAGGTCTCGGGACGGGGATACCGGTGACGTCGGGAGGCACCAACGGGTGTTCGGACGTGCGTTTCCCTCCCCGTAATCACACCGTTGCGCTCATCCGTCCATCCTCGGCGCGCTAGCCATCTTGGTAAAACTAAGGAGACTCAACGGGTGACCTAACCTGTGGGAGACCCTGGGTAATGTCCCTACCTGCACTCGAGCAGACTGTGGACGCTGTGGTCGTCGGGGAGGGGGTTCTGTACGTCTGGTAGATTGCGTTGGTTTCTCGGGCGAAGTTCTCCGTGTCCTGACTTTTCTGGCTGGTCGTTCTGTCAACTCAGGAAGTCCGGGGGCGCCCCGCAGAAAGAGGAAAAGAGCCAGAACGAAGAGGCGAAGAGAGAAGGAAAGAAACACACAAACAGACACAGACACGCAGGCGCACACAAAAACGCACACACACAGAGCGAGAGCGAGAGCGAGAGCGAGAGCGAGAGCGAGAGCGAGCCCGAGCCCGGCTGCCAGTCCGTGGCTCCTGGGCGTCCGGGTCGCGGGACAGGGATCCCAGGAGCGCTGCACTCCTGAGACCCTGTCTGCACGTCCCAGGGCCCCAGGGGTGATCGCCAGCCCCAGGGCCCCCGCCTCCTTGCCCGGGCCCAGCTCAAGCACCACCGCCCTCCTGTGGGGAAGCTGCCTCTTGGGCAGGGCCTCTCTGCGTCAGCGTGAGCGTCTGTGTGTCTGTCCCGGTGGGTGTCTGTCTGGGTCCGTGTCTCGGATCCTCTCAATCTCTCTGTCTCTGTCTCTGTCTCTGTGTCTCTCAGGTCGGTCAGTCAGGAGCTGTCCAGGGTGGCCGCGGGGCCTGGGGTTGAGGGCGCGGTCCGGGTCCCGTGGGCGGGGCGCGGGGCGGGGCGGGGAAGGGTGGCCCGCCCTGGTCTCCCCGCGCCCCGCCGCCCGCCCCGGAGGGGTTTCCGGTGATGCCCTCTGGTCGCGCCGGTGGCTCCAGCTGGATTTGGGCAAGTTGGGGCCGGGCCGGAGCGGCGGCCGCCGGGGGTTGTTGGGCCCGGGTTCGTTGGGAGGCGCCTCGGGCCGGAGGGGCCTCGCGGGCCCGGGGCCCCGACGCGCCGACGCGCCGACGCGCCGACGCGCCCGACGCCCCGGGCCACCTGGCCCCGAGCAGAGCAGCCGGATGTCCTGCGACCCGTCGCCGGGATGCGGGCGGACAGGAGGCCTGGAGCGTCCGGGGCCGGCTTGGGAGAGCGCCTAGACTTGCGCCCCGCCCGCCCACAGTCCCCGGGGTGCCCGAGGCCTCCCGCGCCCTGGGCGGGCGGCAGGGCAGGGCAGGGCAGGGCAGGGCAGGGCAGGGCAGGGTTTGGCTGGCCGCGGCGGCGGCGGCGGCGGCGGTGGCGGGAGGCAGTGGCAGGCAGGCGGCAGGCGGCGGAGCGCGGGGCGCAGGGGACGCGGGCGTCCGGTGCGCGTCACAGGGGCTCGGGCGCGCGCGTCACAGGGGCCAGGCGACGGCGCGTCACAGGGACCAGGCGACAGCGCGCGCGCGCGCGCGCGCGAGGCTTCTTAGGGGCGCCGGCGGCAGCCACCAGCGTCTACGGCCATACCACCCTGAACGCGCCCGATCTCGTCTGATCTCGGAAGCTAAGCAGGGTCGGGCCTGGTTAGTACTTGGATGGGAGACCGCCTGGGAATACCGGGTGCTGTAGGCTTTTGCCTCCCGCCGCCTCCCTCTCCTTTTGCCCCCCCCCCCCCCCCCCGCCCCCAGCGCCGCTCCCTCCATGCTCCTCCCGCCCCTCCTCCCTCCTCACCGGTCGCCCCATCGCCCCGCCACGCCCCCACCGCTGTCCAGCCGCGCGAGTGCCCCGCGGCCGCGGCCGCCGCCCAGCCCTTCCACCTCGCGGCCCCACGGGAACCCAGGGCCAACCGGGGCCGGCCCCGCGTGGCCGTGCCCCCGACGCCGCCCTCGTCCGGCGGGCTCCCTCTGTCCTCGGCGGCCTCTTCCCACCCGCCAGGCTCCTGAGAGACCCTAGCGGTCCACTCGGCCGGCGCGGCCCCCAAGCAGTTGGTCGAGTCGTGGTGTGCGATGGAACGGATCCCGCTCCGGGCTGCGGAGGCCCGGACAGCTTCGGCAAGCTGCCGGCAGCCCATCCGTCTTCCAGAGCCCATCTAGGAAAGACCCCGGGTCAGGCTTCTCCAAACAGCACCTACAGAAGGACGGGGCCCACTGGGCTCGACAGGAGCCTTCCGGGCCTGGCCATCCATCCCAAGCGGGACGGCTTCTGGATTTTCTGATGCCTGCGCCGTGTGTCAGCTTCTCCAAGTCGGCACCTGGCTGTCCTTGATACCGTCGTTCGCGAGAAACCCTCGTTTCCGCACCGGAGTTGGTACGGGTCCTTTTGTGTTGTCTTGCCTTAAAGACATCCCCTTCCCCAAGTGTCTAAGTTTCAAGCGCCTCCCCCCGCTCCCCGGCTGGGATCCAACTCCGTCTCCGTCTTCGCTTTTGTCTTTTGGGGGGTGGGGGCGGGGGGTCCTGCCTTCGTTTGAAAGGTCGGTGTCTGGCTCCTCGTGGATCCCTCGCATCCGTTTTGATTCTGAACAGACTGGATGGAAGGATTAGGAATCTGGCTGCGCTCGCCCAGGGTTTTGGTGTCCCCTCACTCAGGTGCCTCACTCTGTCCTGCCCCCCTCCTGGCCTCTGTCTGCCAGAGGGAGTGGACGAGTCCCCCGAGAGGACATTTCCGTCCTCAGCGGCCAGCCCTTCCTGGCTCCTTGGCTTCAGCTTTCATTTCGTGCGGCTCGGGCAGCTTTGAAAGTCTGCTCTTCCCCTGCCTGTGTCCGCGCAGACTATCGCGGAAAGGGGATCCGGGAAAGCGGGAGGGGAGTTTGCTCCAGGGGAGGAGAGCCGGGATGACAGGGAGGAGGAGAGGGGAGACTTGCCTCAGATCGCACGGACTTTTACATTTTCAAGGGGGGAATTCATCAAGGTAAGCCGTCTCTTCCCCACCGCGGACAGAAAGCAATAGTTGCTCGCTGTGGAGAAGCTGGGACATGCGGGCACAGCAGGAAGAGAGGACCTCAACCTCCATCCTCTCACCGTTCAGCAATCATCCTGGGAGCGAATATCCTCGTGTTTCCCTTTTCCCGTGGGCCCCACTTTCCCTGCCAGAGCAGACCCAGGGCACCTGTGGCCTGCTTCCTGCTTGCCCGGGATGGCGGGGTGGCGGGGCGGCGGCGGGGCGGGGCGGGCCGCGCGTCGCTCCCTGCAGGGTAGCGCCCTGGGTGGTTCTGGTTCCGACGGCTCCCCCAATCTGACCTCCGGTGAGCGTGTTCTGCTGGGAGAACTGGGGCTGTGTCTCCGTAAGTTTCCCAGAGTGCGGGCCCGGAGGCTTGGTCTCAAACGAAGGCTCGGCAGCAAGGGCCGCCGTTCCTGCGAGGGACTCGCCCTCCCTGAGCGGCAGTTGCCTCATCTGGTTGGAAAGGGGGTCCCGTTAGTGCCTCGTCGGTGGCGTTGTTGCGAGCACGGAAGCGGGAGCACGGAGCACACCGCTCAGCACGGAGCGCGGCACTGGTTGGTGCGCGCTCATCGTCTGCCGTCCTTCCCTGTGAGCATAGTGCTTTCCGCCGACATTCGCCCGGCACCTGCGGGCCGCGTGCCTGCTTGGGGCCGGACCCAGCAGCCGAGGACGCAGGTGCCAAAATCTCTGCCTTTGGGGGAGTTCGCCGCCTCGTGCCTGGGACGGGAGGACCGACGGCAGGCCAACACGTCCCGACGAGAGGCGGCGTCCCCGACGACGGGACGCGGTGCCGTCGGAAATGGAGAGCCTGGCACAGCCCAGGTCCTGGTCAGACATGCGTTGATGGCGTCGTCGCTCTCTTTCCCCCAGCCCGCCCCCCCCACCCCCCCACCCCCGCCCCTTTCCTCTCCCTCGCGTCCCGAGGTCCCCTTTCCAACGGGATCCAAGAACGCCCACAGGGCCCAAACTCTTGAGCTGGGCAGTGCAGACATCGTGCGCACTGGATCCCGGGTGGACGACGGGAGAGGGCTGCGGCCCAGAACCCTGAAGCCCAGAGGTCTCGGGACGGGGATACCGGTGACGTCGGGAGGCACCAACGGGTGTTCGGACGTGCGTTTCCCTCCCCGTAATCACACCGTTGCGCTCATCCGTCCATCCTCGGCGCGCTAGCCATCTTGGTAAAACTAAGGAGACTCAACGGGTGACCTAACCTGTGGGAGACCCTGGGTAATGTCCCTACCTGCACTCGAGCAGACTGTGGACGCTGTGGTCGTCGGGGAGGGGGTTCTGTACGTCTGGTAGATTGCGTTGGTTTCTCGGGCGAAGTTCTCCGTGTCCTGACTTTTCTGGCTGGTCGTTCTGTCAACTCAGGAAGTCCGGGGGCGCCCCGCAGAAAGAGGAAAAGAGCCAGAACGAAGAGGCGAAGAGAGAAGGAAAGAAACACACAAACAGACACAGACACGCAGGCGCACACAAAAACGCACACACACAGAGCGAGAGCGAGAGCGAGAGCGAGAGCGAGAGCGAGAGCGAGCCCGAGCCCGGCTGCCAGTCCGTGGCTCCTGGGCGTCCGGGTCGCGGGACAGGGATCCCAGGAGCGCTGCACTCCTGAGACCCTGTCTGCACGTCCCAGGGCCCCAGGGGTGATCGCCAGCCCCAGGGCCCCCGCCTCCTTGCCCGGGCCCAGCTCAAGCACCACCGCCCTCCTGTGGGGAAGCTGCCTCTTGGGCAGGGCCTCTCTGCGTCAGCGTGAGCGTCTGTGTGTCTGTCCCGGTGGGTGTCTGTCTGGGTCCGTGTCTCGGATCCTCTCAATCTCTCTGTCTCTGTCTCTGTCTCTGTGTCTCTCAGGTCGGTCAGTCAGGAGCTGTCCAGGGTGGCCGCGGGGCCTGGGGTTGAGGGCGCGGTCCGGGTCCCGTGGGCGGGGCGCGGGGCGGGGCGGGGAAGGGTGGCCCGCCCTGGTCTCCCCGCGCCCCGCCGCCCGCCCCGGAGGGGTTTCCGGTGATGCCCTCTGGTCGCGCCGGTGGCTCCAGCTGGATTTGGGCAAGTTGGGGCCGGGCCGGAGCGGCGGCCGCCGGGGGTTGTTGGGCCCGGGTTCGTTGGGAGGCGCCTCGGGCCGGAGGGGCCTCGCGGGCCCGGGGCCCCGACGCGCCGACGCGCCGACGCGCCGACGCGCCCGACGCCCCGGGCCACCTGGCCCCGAGCAGAGCAGCCGGATGTCCTGCGACCCGTCGCCGGGATGCGGGCGGACAGGAGGCCTGGAGCGTCCGGGGCCGGCTTGGGAGAGCGCCTAGACTTGCGCCCCGCCCGCCCACAGTCCCCGGGGTGCCCGAGGCCTCCCGCGCCCTGGGCGGGCGGCAGGGCAGGGCAGGGCAGGGCAGGGCAGGGCAGGGCAGGGTTTGGCTGGCCGCGGCGGCGGCGGCGGCGGCGGTGGCGGGAGGCAGTGGCAGGCAGGCGGCAGGCGGCGGAGCGCGGGGCGCAGGGGACGCGGGCGTCCGGTGCGCGTCACAGGGGCTCGGGCGCGCGCGTCACAGGGGCCAGGCGACGGCGCGTCACAGGGACCAGGCGACAGCGCGCGCGCGCGCGCGCGCGAGGCTTCTTAGGGGCGCCGGCGGCAGCCACCAGCGTCTACGGCCATACCACCCTGAACGCGCCCGATCTCGTCTGATCTCGGAAGCTAAGCAGGGTCGGGCCTGGTTAGTACTTGGATGGGAGACCGCCTGGGAATACCGGGTGCTGTAGGCTTTTGCCTCCCGCCGCCTCCCTCTCCTTTTGCCCCCCCCCCCCCCCCCCGCCCCCAGCGCCGCTCCCTCCATGCTCCTCCCGCCCCTCCTCCCTCCTCACCGGTCGCCCCATCGCCCCGCCACGCCCCCACCGCTGTCCAGCCGCGCGAGTGCCCCGCGGCCGCGGCCGCCGCCCAGCCCTTCCACCTCGCGGCCCCACGGGAACCCAGGGCCAACCGGGGCCGGCCCCGCGTGGCCGTGCCCCCGACGCCGCCCTCGTCCGGCGGGCTCCCTCTGTCCTCGGCGGCCTCTTCCCACCCGCCAGGCTCCTGAGAGACCCTAGCGGTCCACTCGGCCGGCGCGGCCCCCAAGCAGTTGGTCGAGTCGTGGTGTGCGATGGAACGGATCCCGCTCCGGGCTGCGGAGGCCCGGACAGCTTCGGCAAGCTGCCGGCAGCCCATCCGTCTTCCAGAGCCCATCTAGGAAAGACCCCGGGTCAGGCTTCTCCAAACAGCACCTACAGAAGGACGGGGCCCACTGGGCTCGACAGGAGCCTTCCGGGCCTGGCCATCCATCCCAAGCGGGACGGCTTCTGGATTTTCTGATGCCTGCGCCGTGTGTCAGCTTCTCCAAGTCGGCACCTGGCTGTCCTTGATACCGTCGTTCGCGAGAAACCCTCGTTTCCGCACCGGAGTTGGTACGGGTCCTTTTGTGTTGTCTTGCCTTAAAGACGTCCCCTTCCCCAAGTGTCTAAGTTTCAAGCGCCTCCCCCCGCTCCCCGGCTGGGATCCAACTCCGTCTCCGTCTTCGCTTTTGTCTTTTGGGGGGTGGGGGCGGGGGGTCCTGCCTTCGTTTGAAAGGTCGGTGTCTGGCTCCTCGTGGATCCCTCGCATCCGTTTTGATTCTGAACAGACTGGATGGAAGGATTAGGAATCTGGCTGCGCTCGCCCAGGGTTTTGGTGTCCCCTCACTCAGGTGCCTCACTCTGTCCTGCCCCCCTCCTGGCCTCTGTCTGCCAGAGGGAGTGGACGAGTCCCCCGAGAGGACATTTCCGTCCTCAGCGGCCAGCCCTTCCTGGCTCCTTGGCTTCAGCTTTCATTTCGTGCGGCTCGGGCAGCTTTGAAAGTCTGCTCTTCCCCTGCCTGTGTCCGCGCAGACTATCGCGGAAAGGGGATCCGGGAAAGCGGGAGGGGAGTTTGCTCCAGGGGAGGAGAGCCGGGATGACAGGGAGGAGGAGAGGGGAGACTTGCCTCAGATCGCACGGACTTTTACATTTTCAAGGGGGGAATTCATCAAGGTAAGCCGTCTCTTCCCCACCGCGGACAGAAAGCAATAGTTGCTCGCTGTGGAGAAGCTGGGACATGCGGGCACAGCAGGAAGAGAGGACCTCAACCTCCATCCTCTCACCGTTCAGCAATCATCCTGGGAGCGAATATCCTCGTGTTTCCCTTTTCCCGTGGGCCCCACTTTCCCTGCCAGAGCAGACCCAGGGCACCTGTGGCCTGCTTCCTGCTTGCCCGGGATGGCGGGGTGGCGGGGCGGCGGCGGGGCGGGGCGGGCCGCGCGTCGCTCCCTGCAGGGTAGCGCCCTGGGTGGTTCTGGTTCCGACGGCTCCCCCAATCTGACCTCCGGTGAGCGTGTTCTGCTGGGAGAACTGGGGCTGTGTCTCCGTAAGTTTCCCAGAGTGCGGGCCCGGAGGCTTGGTCTCAAACGAAGGCTCGGCAGCAAGGGCCGCCGTTCCTGCGAGGGACTCGCCCTCCCTGAGCGGCAGTTGCCTCATCTGGTTGGAAAGGGGGTCCCGTTAGTGCCTCGTCGGTGGCGTTGTTGCGAGCACGGAAGCGGGAGCACGGAGCACACCGCTCAGCACGGAGCGCGGCACTGGTTGGTGCGCGCTCATCGTCTGCCGTCCTTCCCTGTGAGCATAGTGCTTTCCGCCGACATTCGCCCGGCACCTGCGGGCCGCGTGCCTGCTTGGGGCCGGACCCAGCAGCCGAGGACGCAGGTGCCAAAATCTCTGCCTTTGGGGGAGTTCGCCGCCTCGTGCCTGGGACGGGAGGACCGACGGCAGGCCAACACGTCCCGACGAGAGGCGGCGTCCCCGACGACGGGACGCGGTGCCGTCGGAAATGGAGAGCCTGGCACAGCCCAGGTCCTGGTCAGACATGCGTTGATGGCGTCGTCGCTCTCTTTCCCCCAGCCCGCCCCCCCCACCCCCCCACCCCCGCCCCTTTCCTCTCCCTCGCGTCCCGAGGTCCCCTTTCCAACGGGATCCAAGAACGCCCACAGGGCCCAAACTCTTGAGCTGGGCAGTGCAGACATCGTGCGCACTGGATCCCGGGTGGACGACGGGAGAGGGCTGCGGCCCAGAACCCTGAAGCCCAGAGGTCTCGGGACGGGGATACCGGTGACGTCGGGAGGCACCAACGGGTGTTCGGACGTGCGTTTCCCTCCCCGTAATCACACCGTTGCGCTCATCCGTCCATCCTCGGCGCGCTAGCCATCTTGGTAAAACTAAGGAGACTCAACGGGTGACCTAACCTGTGGGAGACCCTGGGTAATGTCCCTACCTGCACTCGAGCAGACTGTGGACGCTGTGGTCGTCGGGGAGGGGGTTCTGTACGTCTGGTAGATTGCGTTGGTTTCTCGGGCGAAGTTCTCCGTGTCCTGACTTTTCTGGCTGGTCGTTCTGTCAACTCAGGAAGTCCGGGGGCGCCCCGCAGAAAGAGGAAAAGAGCCAGAACGAAGAGGCGAAGAGAGAAGGAAAGAAACACACAAACAGACACAGACACGCAGGCGCACACAAAAACGCACACACACAGAGCGAGAGCGAGAGCGAGAGCGAGAGCGAGAGCGAGAGCGAGCCCGAGCCCGGCTGCCAGTCCGTGGCTCCTGGGCGTCCGGGTCGCGGGACAGGGATCCCAGGAGCGCTGCACTCCTGAGACCCTGTCTGCACGTCCCAGGGCCCCAGGGGTGATCGCCAGCCCCAGGGCCCCCGCCTCCTTGCCCGGGCCCAGCTCAAGCACCACCGCCCTCCTGTGGGGAAGCTGCCTCTTGGGCAGGGCCTCTCTGCGTCAGCGTGAGCGTCTGTGTGTCTGTCCCGGTGGGTGTCTGTCTGGGTCCGTGTCTCGGATCCTCTCAATCTCTCTGTCTCTGTCTCTGTCTCTGTGTCTCTCAGGTCGGTCAGTCAGGAGCTGTCCAGGGTGGCCGCGGGGCCTGGGGTTGAGGGCGCGGTCCGGGTCCCGTGGGCGGGGCGCGGGGCGGGGCGGGGAAGGGTGGCCCGCCCTGGTCTCCCCGCGCCCCGCCGCCCGCCCCGGAGGGGTTTCCGGTGATGCCCTCTGGTCGCGCCGGTGGCTCCAGCTGGATTTGGGCAAGTTGGGGCCGGGCCGGAGCGGCGGCCGCCGGGGGTTGTTGGGCCCGGGTTCGTTGGGAGGCGCCTCGGGCCGGAGGGGCCTCGCGGGCCCGGGGCCCCGACGCGCCGACGCGCCGACGCGCCGACGCGCCCGACGCCCCGGGCCACCTGGCCCCGAGCAGAGCAGCCGGATGTCCTGCGACCCGTCGCCGGGATGCGGGCGGACAGGAGGCCTGGAGCGTCCGGGGCCGGCTTGGGAGAGCGCCTAGACTTGCGCCCCGCCCGCCCACAGTCCCCGGGGTGCCCGAGGCCTCCCGCGCCCTGGGCGGGCGGCAGGGCAGGGCAGGGCAGGGCAGGGCAGGGCAGGGCAGGGTTTGGCTGGCCGCGGCGGCGGCGGCGGCGGCGGTGGCGGGAGGCAGTGGCAGGCAGGCGGCAGGCGGCGGAGCGCGGGGCGCAGGGGACGCGGGCGTCCGGTGCGCGTCACAGGGGCTCGGGCGCGCGCGTCACAGGGGCCAGGCGACGGCGCGTCACAGGGACCAGGCGACAGCGCGCGCGCGCGCGCGCGCGAGGCTTCTTAGGGGCGCCGGCGGCAGCCACCAGCGTCTACGGCCATACCACCCTGAACGCGCCCGATCTCGTCTGATCTCGGAAGCTAAGCAGGGTCGGGCCTGGTTAGTACTTGGATGGGAGACCGCCTGGGAATACCGGGTGCTGTAGGCTTTTGCCTCCCGCCGCCTCCCTCTCCTTTTGCCCCCCCCCCCCCCCGCCCCCAGCGCCGCTCCCTCCATGCTCCTCCCGCCCCTCCTCCCTCCTCACCGGTCGCCCCATCGCCCCGCCACGCCCCCACCGCTGTCCAGCCGCGCGAGTGCCCCGCGGCCGCGGCCGCCGCCCAGCCCTTCCACCTCGCGGCCCCACGGGAACCCAGGGCCAACCGGGGCCGGCCCCGCGTGGCCGTGCCCCCGACGCCGCCCTCGTCCGGCGGGCTCCCTCTGTCCTCGGCGGCCTCTTCCCACCCGCCAGGCTCCTGAGAGACCCTAGCGGTCCACTCGGCCGGCGCGGCCCCCAAGCAGTTGGTCGAGTCGTGGTGTGCGATGGAACGGATCCCGCTCCGGGCTGCGGAGGCCCGGACAGCTTCGGCAAGCTGCCGGCAGCCCATCCGTCTTCCAGAGCCCATCTAGGAAAGACCCCGGGTCAGGCTTCTCCAAACAGCACCTACAGAAGGACGGGGCCCACTGGGCTCGACAGGAGCCTTCCGGGCCTGGCCATCCATCCCAAGCGGGACGGCTTCTGGATTTTCTGATGCCTGCGCCGTGTGTCAGCTTCTCCAAGTCGGCACCTGGCTGTCCTTGATACCGTCGTTCGCGAGAAACCCTCGTTTCCGCACCGGAGTTGGTACGGGTCCTTTTGTGTTGTCTTGCCTTAAAGACGTCCCCTTCCCCAAGTGTCTAAGTTTCAAGCGCCTCCCCCCGCTCCCCGGCTGGGATCCAACTCCGTCTCCGTCTTCGCTTTTGTCTTTTGGGGGGTGGGGGCGGGGGGTCCTGCCTTCGTTTGAAAGGTCGGTGTCTGGCTCCTCGTGGATCCCTCGCATCCGTTTTGATTCTGAACAGACTGGATGGAAGGATTAGGAATCTGGCTGCGCTCGCCCAGGGTTTTGGTGTCCCCTCACTCAGGTGCCTCACTCTGTCCTGCCCCCCTCCTGGCCTCTGTCTGCCAGAGGGAGTGGACGAGTCCCCCGAGAGGACATTTCCGTCCTCAGCGGCCAGCCCTTCCTGGCTCCTTGGCTTCAGCTTTCATTTCGTGCGGCTCGGGCAGCTTTGAAAGTCTGCTCTTCCCCTGCCTGTGTCCGCGCAGACTATCGCGGAAAGGGGATCCGGGAAAGCGGGAGGGGAGTTTGCTCCAGGGGAGGAGAGCCGGGATGACAGGGAGGAGGAGAGGGGAGACTTGCCTCAGATCGCACGGACTTTTACATTTTCAAGGGGGGAATTCATCAAGGTAAGCCGTCTCTTCCCCACCGCGGACAGAAAGCAATAGTTGCTCGCTGTGGAGAAGCTGGGACATGCGGGCACAGCAGGAAGAGAGGACCTCAACCTCCATCCTCTCACCGTTCAGCAATCATCCTGGGAGCGAATATCCTCGTGTTTCCCTTTTCCCGTGGGCCCCACTTTCCCTGCCAGAGCAGACCCAGGGCACCTGTGGCCTGCTTCCTGCTTGCCCGGGATGGCGGGGTGGCGGGGCGGCGGCGGGGCGGGGCGGGCCGCGCGTCGCTCCCTGCAGGGTAGCGCCCTGGGTGGTTCTGGTTCCGACGGCTCCCCCAATCTGACCTCCGGTGAGCGTGTTCTGCTGGGAGAACTGGGGCTGTGTCTCCGTAAGTTTCCCAGAGTGCGGGCCCGGAGGCTTGGTCTCAAACGAAGGCTCGGCAGCAAGGGCCGCCGTTCCTGCGAGGGACTCGCCCTCCCTGAGCGGCAGTTGCCTCATCTGGTTGGAAAGGGGGTCCCGTTAGTGCCTCGTCGGTGGCGTTGTTGCGAGCACGGAAGCGGGAGCACGGAGCACACCGCTCAGCACGGAGCGCGGCACTGGTTGGTGCGCGCTCATCGTCTGCCGTCCTTCCCTGTGAGCATAGTGCTTTCCGCCGACATTCGCCCGGCACCTGCGGGCCGCGTGCCTGCTTGGGGCCGGACCCAGCAGCCGAGGACGCAGGTGCCAAAATCTCTGCCTTTGGGGGAGTTCGCCGCCTCGTGCCTGGGACGGGAGGACCGACGGCAGGCCAACACGTCCCGACGAGAGGCGGCGTCCCCGACGACGGGACGCGGTGCCGTCGGAAATGGAGAGCCTGGCACAGCCCAGGTCCTGGTCAGACATGCGTTGATGGCGTCGTCGCTCTCTTTCCCCCAGCCCGCCCCCCCCACCCCCCCACCCCCGCCCCTTTCCTCTCCCTCGCGTCCCGAGGTCCCCTTTCCAACGGGATCCAAGAACGCCCACAGGGCCCAAACTCTTGAGCTGGGCAGTGCAGACATCGTGCGCACTGGATCCCGGGTGGACGACGGGAGAGGGCTGCGGCCCAGAACCCTGAAGCCCAGAGGTCTCGGGACGGGGATACCGGTGACGTCGGGAGGCACCAACGGGTGTTCGGACGTGCGTTTCCCTCCCCGTAATCACACCGTTGCGCTCATCCGTCCATCCTCGGCGCGCTAGCCATCTTGGTAAAACTAAGGAGACTCAACGGGTGACCTAACCTGTGGGAGACCCTGGGTAATGTCCCTACCTGCACTCGAGCAGACTGTGGACGCTGTGGTCGTCGGGGAGGGGGTTCTGTACGTCTGGTAGATTGCGTTGGTTTCTCGGGCGAAGTTCTCCGTGTCCTGACTTTTCTGGCTGGTCGTTCTGTCAACTCAGGAAGTCCGGGGGCGCCCCGCAGAAAGAGGAAAAGAGCCAGAACGAAGAGGCGAAGAGAGAAGGAAAGAAACACACAAACAGACACAGACACGCAGGCGCACACAAAAACGCACACACACAGAGCGAGAGCGAGAGCGAGAGCGAGAGCGAGAGCGAGAGCGAGCCCGAGCCCGGCTGCCAGTCCGTGGCTCCTGGGCGTCCGGGTCGCGGGACAGGGATCCCAGGAGCGCTGCACTCCTGAGACCCTGTCTGCACGTCCCAGGGCCCCAGGGGTGATCGCCAGCCCCAGGGCCCCCGCCTCCTTGCCCGGGCCCAGCTCAAGCACCACCGCCCTCCTGTGGGGAAGCTGCCTCTTGGGCAGGGCCTCTCTGCGTCAGCGTGAGCGTCTGTGTGTCTGTCCCGGTGGGTGTCTGTCTGGGTCCGTGTCTCGGATCCTCTCAATCTCTCTGTCTCTGTCTCTGTCTCTGTGTCTCTCAGGTCGGTCAGTCAGGAGCTGTCCAGGGTGGCCGCGGGGCCTGGGGTTGAGGGCGCGGTCCGGGTCCCGTGGGCGGGGCGCGGGGCGGGGCGGGGAAGGGTGGCCCGCCCTGGTCTCCCCGCGCCCCGCCGCCCGCCCCGGAGGGGTTTCCGGTGATGCCCTCTGGTCGCGCCGGTGGCTCCAGCTGGATTTGGGCAAGTTGGGGCCGGGCCGGAGCGGCGGCCGCCGGGGGTTGTTGGGCCCGGGTTCGTTGGGAGGCGCCTCGGGCCGGAGGGGCCTCGCGGGCCCGGGGCCCCGACGCGCCGACGCGCCGACGCGCCGACGCGCCCGACGCCCCGGGCCACCTGGCCCCGAGCAGAGCAGCCGGATGTCCTGCGACCCGTCGCCGGGATGCGGGCGGACAGGAGGCCTGGAGCGTCCGGGGCCGGCTTGGGAGAGCGCCTAGACTTGCGCCCCGCCCGCCCACAGTCCCCGGGGTGCCCGAGGCCTCCCGCGCCCTGGGCGGGCGGCAGGGCAGGGCAGGGCAGGGCAGGGCAGGGCAGGGCAGGGTTTGGCTGGCCGCGGCGGCGGCGGCGGCGGCGGTGGCGGGAGGCAGTGGCAGGCAGGCGGCAGGCGGCGGAGCGCGGGGCGCAGGGGACGCGGGCGTCCGGTGCGCGTCACAGGGGCTCGGGCGCGCGCGTCACAGGGGCCAGGCGACGGCGCGTCACAGGGACCAGGCGACAGCGCGCGCGCGCGCGCGCGCGAGGCTTCTTAGGGGCGCCGGCGGCAGCCACCAGCGTCTACGGCCATACCACCCTGAACGCGCCCGATCTCGTCTGATCTCGGAAGCTAAGCAGGGTCGGGCCTGGTTAGTACTTGGATGGGAGACCGCCTGGGAATACCGGGTGCTGTAGGCTTTTGCCTCCCGCCGCCTCCCTCTCCTTTTGCCCCCCCCCCCCCCCCCCCGCCCCCAGCGCCGCTCCCTCCATGCTCCTCCCGCCCCTCCTCCCTCCTCACCGGTCGCCCCATCGCCCCGCCACGCCCCCACCGCTGTCCAGCCGCGCGAGTGCCCCGCGGCCGCGGCCGCCGCCCAGCCCTTCCACCTCGCGGCCCCACGGGAACCCAGGGCCAACCGGGGCCGGCCCCGCGTGGCCGTGCCCCCGACGCCGCCCTCGTCCGGCGGGCTCCCTCTGTCCTCGGCGGCCTCTTCCCACCCGCCAGGCTCCTGAGAGACCCTAGCGGTCCACTCGGCCGGCGCGGCCCCCAAGCAGTTGGTCGAGTCGTGGTGTGCGATGGAACGGATCCCGCTCCGGGCTGCGGAGGCCCGGACAGCTTCGGCAAGCTGCCGGCAGCCCATCCGTCTTCCAGAGCCCATCTAGGAAAGACCCCGGGTCAGGCTTCTCCAAACAGCACCTACAGAAGGACGGGGCCCACTGGGCTCGACAGGAGCCTTCCGGGCCTGGCCATCCATCCCAAGCGGGACGGCTTCTGGATTTTCTGATGCCTGCGCCGTGTGTCAGCTTCTCCAAGTCGGCACCTGGCTGTCCTTGATACCGTCGTTCGCGAGAAACCCTCGTTTCCGCACCGGAGTTGGTACGGGTCCTTTTGTGTTGTCTTGCCTTAAAGACGTCCCCTTCCCCAAGTGTCTAAGTTTCAAGCGCCTCCCCCCGCTCCCCGGCTGGGATCCAACTCCGTCTCCGTCTTCGCTTTTGTCTTTTGGGGGGTGGGGGCGGGGGGTCCTGCCTTCGTTTGAAAGGTCGGTGTCTGGCTCCTCGTGGATCCCTCGCATCCGTTTTGATTCTGAACAGACTGGATGGAAGGATTAGGAATCTGGCTGCGCTCGCCCAGGGTTTTGGTGTCCCCTCACTCAGGTGCCTCACTCTGTCCTGCCCCCCTCCTGGCCTCTGTCTGCCAGAGGGAGTGGACGAGTCCCCCGAGAGGACATTTCCGTCCTCAGCGGCCAGCCCTTCCTGGCTCCTTGGCTTCAGCTTTCATTTCGTGCGGCTCGGGCAGCTTTGAAAGTCTGCTCTTCCCCTGCCTGTGTCCGCGCAGACTATCGCGGAAAGGGGATCCGGGAAAGCGGGAGGGGAGTTTGCTCCAGGGGAGGAGAGCCGGGATGACAGGGAGGAGGAGAGGGGAGACTTGCCTCAGATCGCACGGACTTTTACATTTTCAAGGGGGGAATTCATCAAGGTAAGCCGTCTCTTCCCCACCGCGGACAGAAAGCAATAGTTGCTCGCTGTGGAGAAGCTGGGACATGCGGGCACAGCAGGAAGAGAGGACCTCAACCTCCATCCTCTCACCGTTCAGCAATCATCCTGGGAGCGAATATCCTCGTGTTTCCCTTTTCCCGTGGGCCCCACTTTCCCTGCCAGAGCAGACCCAGGGCACCTGTGGCCTGCTTCCTGCTTGCCCGGGATGGCGGGGTGGCGGGGCGGCGGCGGGGCGGGGCGGGCCGCGCGTCGCTCCCTGCAGGGTAGCGCCCTGGGTGGTTCTGGTTCCGACGGCTCCCCCAATCTGACCTCCGGTGAGCGTGTTCTGCTGGGAGAACTGGGGCTGTGTCTCCGTAAGTTTCCCAGAGTGCGGGCCCGGAGGCTTGGTCTCAAACGAAGGCTCGGCAGCAAGGGCCGCCGTTCCTGCGAGGGACTCGCCCTCCCTGAGCGGCAGTTGCCTCATCTGGTTGGAAAGGGGGTCCCGTTAGTGCCTCGTCGGTGGCGTTGTTGCGAGCACGGAAGCGGGAGCACGGAGCACACCGCTCAGCACGGAGCGCGGCACTGGTTGGTGCGCGCTCATCGTCTGCCGTCCTTCCCTGTGAGCATAGTGCTTTCCGCCGACATTCGCCCGGCACCTGCGGGCCGCGTGCCTGCTTGGGGCCGGACCCAGCAGCCGAGGACGCAGGTGCCAAAATCTCTGCCTTTGGGGGAGTTCGCCGCCTCGTGCCTGGGACGGGAGGACCGACGGCAGGCCAACACGTCCCGACGAGAGGCGGCGTCCCCGACGACGGGACGCGGTGCCGTCGGAAATGGAGAGCCTGGCACAGCCCAGGTCCTGGTCAGACATGCGTTGATGGCGTCGTCGCTCTCTTTCCCCCAGCCCGCCCCCCCCACCCCCCCACCCCCGCCCCTTTCCTCTCCCTCGCGTCCCGAGGTCCCCTTTCCAACGGGATCCAAGAACGCCCACAGGGCCCAAACTCTTGAGCTGGGCAGTGCAGACATCGTGCGCACTGGATCCCGGGTGGACGACGGGAGAGGGCTGCGGCCCAGAACCCTGAAGCCCAGAGGTCTCGGGACGGGGATACCAGTGACGTCGGGAGGCACCAACGGGTGTTCGGACGTGCGTTTCCCTCCCCGTAATCACACCGTTGCGCTCATCCGTCCATCCTCGGCGCGCTAGCCATCTTGGTAAAACTAAGGAGACTCAACGGGTGACCTAACCTGTGGGAGACCCTGGGTAATGTCCCTACCTGCACTCGAGCAGACTGTGGACGCTGTGGTCGTCGGGGAGGGGGTTCTGTACGTCTGGTAGATTGCGTTGGTTTCTCGGGCGAAGTTCTCCGTGTCCTGACTTTTCTGGCTGGTCGTTCTGTCAACTCAGGAAGTCCGGGGGCGCCCCGCAGAAAGAGGAAAAGAGCCAGAACGAAGAGGCGAAGAGAGAAGGAAAGAAACACACAAACAGACACAGACACGCAGGCGCACACAAAAACGCACACACACAGAGCGAGAGCGAGAGCGAGAGCGAGAGCGAGAGCGAGAGCGAGCCCGAGCCCGGCTGCCAGTCCGTGGCTCCTGGGCGTCCGGGTCGCGGGACAGGGATCCCAGGAGCGCTGCACTCCTGAGACCCTGTCTGCACGTCCCAGGGCCCCAGGGGTGATCGCCAGCCCCAGGGCCCCCGCCTCCTTGCCCGGGCCCAGCTCAAGCACCACCGCCCTCCTGTGGGGAAGCTGCCTCTTGGGCAGGGCCTCTCTGCGTCAGCGTGAGCGTCTGTGTGTCTGTCCCGGTGGGTGTCTGTCTGGGTCCGTGTCTCGGATCCTCTCAATCTCTCTGTCTCTGTCTCTGTCTCTGTGTCTCTCAGGTCGGTCAGTCAGGAGCTGTCCAGGGTGGCCGCGGGGCCTGGGGTTGAGGGCGCGGTCCGGGTCCCGTGGGCGGGGCGCGGGGCGGGGCGGGGAAGGGTGGCCCGCCCTGGTCTCCCCGCGCCCCGCCGCCCGCCCCGGAGGGGTTTCCGGTGATGCCCTCTGGTCGCGCCGGTGGCTCCAGCTGGATTTGGGCAAGTTGGGGCCGGGCCGGAGCGGCGGCCGCCGGGGGTTGTTGGGCCCGGGTTCGTTGGGAGGCGCCTCGGGCCGGAGGGGCCTCGCGGGCCCGGGGCCCCGACGCGCCGACGCGCCGACGCGCCGACGCGCCCGACGCCCCGGGCCACCTGGCCCCGAGCAGAGCAGCCGGATGTCCTGCGACCCGTCGCCGGGATGCGGGCGGACAGGAGGCCTGGAGCGTCCGGGGCCGGCTTGGGAGAGCGCCTAGACTTGCGCCCCGCCCGCCCACAGTCCCCGGGGTGCCCGAGGCCTCCCGCGCCCTGGGCGGGCGGCAGGGCAGGGCAGGGCAGGGCAGGGCAGGGCAGGGCAGGGTTTGGCTGGCCGCGGCGGCGGCGGCGGCGGCGGTGGCGGGAGGCAGTGGCAGGCAGGCGGCAGGCGGCGGAGCGCGGGGCGCAGGGGACGCGGGCGTCCGGTGCGCGTCACAGGGGCTCGGGCGCGCGCGTCACAGGGGCCAGGCGACGGCGCGTCACAGGGACCAGGCGACAGCGCGCGCGCGCGCGCGCGCGAGGCTTCTTAGGGGCGCCGGCGGCAGCCACCAGCGTCTACGGCCATACCACCCTGAACGCGCCCGATCTCGTCTGATCTCGGAAGCTAAGCAGGGTCGGGCCTGGTTAGTACTTGGATGGGAGACCGCCTGGGAATACCGGGTGCTGTAGGCTTTTGCCTCCCGCCGCCTCCCTCTCCTTTTGCCCCCCCCCCCCCCCCCCCGCCCCCAGCGCCGCTCCCTCCATGCTCCTCCCGCCCCTCCTCCCTCCTCACCGGTCGCCCCATCGCCCCGCCACGCCCCCACCGCTGTCCAGCCGCGCGAGTGCCCCGCGGCCGCGGCCGCCGCCCAGCCCTTCCACCTCGCGGCCCCACGGGAACCCAGGGCCAACCGGGGCCGGCCCCGCGTGGCCGTGCCCCCGACGCCGCCCTCGTCCGGCGGGCTCCCTCTGTCCTCGGCGGCCTCTTCCCACCCGCCAGGCTCCTGAGAGACCCTAGCGGTCCACTCGGCCGGCGCGGCCCCCAAGCAGTTGGTCGAGTCGTGGTGTGCGATGGAACGGATCCCGCTCCGGGCTGCGGAGGCCCGGACAGCTTCGGCAAGCTGCCGGCAGCCCATCCGTCTTCCAGAGCCCATCTAGGAAAGACCCCGGGTCAGGCTTCTCCAAACAGCACCTACAGAAGGACGGGGCCCACTGGGCTCGACAGGAGCCTTCCGGGCCTGGCCATCCATCCCAAGCGGGACGGCTTCTGGATTTTCTGATGCCTGCGCCGTGTGTCAGCTTCTCCAAGTCGGCACCTGGCTGTCCTTGATACCGTCGTTCGCGAGAAACCCTCGTTTCCGCACCGGAGTTGGTACGGGTCCTTTTGTGTTGTCTTGCCTTAAAGACGTCCCCTTCCCCAAGTGTCTAAGTTTCAAGCGCCTCCCCCCGCTCCCCGGCTGGGATCCAACTCCGTCTCCGTCTTCGCTTTTGTCTTTTGGGGGGTGGGGGCGGGGGGTCCTGCCTTCGTTTGAAAGGTCGGTGTCTGGCTCCTCGTGGATCCCTCGCATCCGTTTTGATTCTGAACAGACTGGATGGAAGGATTAGGAATCTGGCTGCGCTCGCCCAGGGTTTTGGTGTCCCCTCACTCAGGTGCCTCACTCTGTCCTGCCCCCCTCCTGGCCTCTGTCTGCCAGAGGGAGTGGACGAGTCCCCCGAGAGGACATTTCCGTCCTCAGCGGCCAGCCCTTCCTGGCTCCTTGGCTTCAGCTTTCATTTCGTGCGGCTCGGGCAGCTTTGAAAGTCTGCTCTTCCCCTGCCTGTGTCCGCGCAGACTATCGCGGAAAGGGGATCCGGGAAAGCGGGAGGGGAGTTTGCTCCAGGGGAGGAGAGCCGGGATGACAGGGAGGAGGAGAGGGGAGACTTGCCTCAGATCGCACGGACTTTTACATTTTCAAGGGGGGAATTCATCAAGGTAAGCCGTCTCTTCCCCACCGCGGACAGAAAGCAATAGTTGCTCGCTGTGGAGAAGCTGGGACATGCGGGCACAGCAGGAAGAGAGGACCTCAACCTCCATCCTCTCACCGTTCAGCAATCATCCTGGGAGCGAATATCCTCGTGTTTCCCTTTTCCCGTGGGCCCCACTTTCCCTGCCAGAGCAGACCCAGGGCACCTGTGGCCTGCTTCCTGCTTGCCCGGGATGGCGGGGTGGCGGGGCGGCGGCGGGGCGGGGCGGGCCGCGCGTCGCTCCCTGCAGGGTAGCGCCCTGGGTGGTTCTGGTTCCGACGGCTCCCCCAATCTGACCTCCGGTGAGCGTGTTCTGCTGGGAGAACTGGGGCTGTGTCTCCGTAAGTTTCCCAGAGTGCGGGCCCGGAGGCTTGGTCTCAAACGAAGGCTCGGCAGCAAGGGCCGCCGTTCCTGCGAGGGACTCGCCCTCCCTGAGCGGCAGTTGCCTCATCTGGTTGGAAAGGGGGTCCCGTTAGTGCCTCGTCGGTGGCGTTGTTGCGAGCACGGAAGCGGGAGCACGGAGCACACCGCTCAGCACGGAGCGCGGCACTGGTTGGTGCGCGCTCATCGTCTGCCGTCCTTCCCTGTGAGCATAGTGCTTTCCGCCGACATTCGCCCGGCACCTGCGGGCCGCGTGCCTGCTTGGGGCCGGACCCAGCAGCCGAGGACGCAGGTGCCAAAATCTCTGCCTTTGGGGGAGTTCGCCGCCTCGTGCCTGGGACGGGAGGACCGACGGCAGGCCAACACGTCCCGACGAGAGGCGGCGTCCCCGACGACGGGACGCGGTGCCGTCGGAAATGGAGAGCCTGGCACAGCCCAGGTCCTGGTCAGACATGCGTTGATGGCGTCGTCGCTCTCTTTCCCCCAGCCCGCCCCCCCCACCCCCCCACCCCCGCCCCTTTCCTCTCCCTCGCGTCCCGAGGTCCCCTTTCCAACGGGATCCAAGAACGCCCACAGGGCCCAAACTCTTGAGCTGGGCAGTGCAGACATCGTGCGCACTGGATCCCGGGTGGACGACGGGAGAGGGCTGCGGCCCAGAACCCTGAAGCCCAGAGGTCTCGGGACGGGGATACCGGTGACGTCGGGAGGCACCAACGGGTGTTCGGACGTGCGTTTCCCTCCCCGTAATCACACCGTTGCGCTCATCCGTCCATCCTCGGCGCGCTAGCCATCTTGGTAAAACTAAGGAGACTCAACGGGTGACCTAACCTGTGGGAGACCCTGGGTAATGTCCCTACCTGCACTCGAGCAGACTGTGGACGCTGTGGTCGTCGGGGAGGGGGTTCTGTACGTCTGGTAGATTGCGTTGGTTTCTCGGGCGAAGTTCTCCGTGTCCTGACTTTTCTGGCTGGTCGTTCTGTCAACTCAGGAAGTCCGGGGGCGCCCCGCAGAAAGAGGAAAAGAGCCAGAACGAAGAGGCGAAGAGAGAAGGAAAGAAACACACAAACAGACACAGACACGCAGGCGCACACAAAAACGCACACACACAGAGCGAGAGCGAGAGCGAGAGCGAGAGCGAGAGCGAGAGCGAGCCCGAGCCCGGCTGCCAGTCCGTGGCTCCTGGGCGTCCGGGTCGCGGGACAGGGATCCCAGGAGCGCTGCACTCCTGAGACCCTGTCTGCACGTCCCAGGGCCCCAGGGGTGATCGCCAGCCCCAGGGCCCCCGCCTCCTTGCCCGGGCCCAGCTCAAGCACCACCGCCCTCCTGTGGGGAAGCTGCCTCTTGGGCAGGGCCTCTCTGCGTCAGCGTGAGCGTCTGTGTGTCTGTCCCGGTGGGTGTCTGTCTGGGTCCGTGTCTCGGATCCTCTCAATCTCTCTGTCTCTGTCTCTGTCTCTGTGTCTCTCAGGTCGGTCAGTCAGGAGCTGTCCAGGGTGGCCGCGGGGCCTGGGGTTGAGGGCGCGGTCCGGGTCCCGTGGGCGGGGCGCGGGGCGGGGCGGGGAAGGGTGGCCCGCCCTGGTCTCCCCGCGCCCCGCCGCCCGCCCCGGAGGGGTTTCCGGTGATGCCCTCTGGTCGCGCCGGTGGCTCCAGCTGGATTTGGGCAAGTTGGGGCCGGGCCGGAGCGGCGGCCGCCGGGGGTTGTTGGGCCCGGGTTCGTTGGGAGGCGCCTCGGGCCGGAGGGGCCTCGCGGGCCCGGGGCCCCGACGCGCCGACGCGCCGACGCGCCGACGCGCCCGACGCCCCGGGCCACCTGGCCCCGAGCAGAGCAGCCGGATGTCCTGCGACCCGTCGCCGGGATGCGGGCGGACAGGAGGCCTGGAGCGTCCGGGGCCGGCTTGGGAGAGCGCCTAGACTTGCGCCCCGCCCGCCCACAGTCCCCGGGGTGCCCGAGGCCTCCCGCGCCCTGGGCGGGCGGCAGGGCAGGGCAGGGCAGGGCAGGGCAGGGCAGGGCAGGGTTTGGCTGGCCGCGGCGGCGGCGGCGGCGGCGGTGGCGGGAGGCAGTGGCAGGCAGGCGGCAGGCGGCGGAGCGCGGGGCGCAGGGGACGCGGGCGTCCGGTGCGCGTCACAGGGGCTCGGGCGCGCGCGTCACAGGGGCCAGGCGACGGCGCGTCACAGGGACCAGGCGACAGCGCGCGCGCGCGCGCGCGCGAGGCTTCTTAGGGGCGCCGGCGGCAGCCACCAGCGTCTACGGCCATACCACCCTGAACGCGCCCGATCTCGTCTGATCTCGGAAGCTAAGCAGGGTCGGGCCTGGTTAGTACTTGGATGGGAGACCGCCTGGGAATACCGGGTGCTGTAGGCTTTTGCCTCCCGCCGCCTCCCTCTCCTTTTGCCCCCCCCCCCCCCCCCCGCCCCCAGCGCCGCTCCCTCCATGCTCCTCCCGCCCCTCCTCCCTCCTCACCGGTCGCCCCATCGCCCCGCCACGCCCCCACCGCTGTCCAGCCGCGCGAGTGCCCCGCGGCCGCGGCCGCCGCCCAGCCCTTCCACCTCGCGGCCCCACGGGAACCCAGGGCCAACCGGGGCCGGCCCCGCGTGGCCGTGCCCCCGACGCCGCCCTCGTCCGGCGGGCTCCCTCTGTCCTCGGCGGCCTCTTCCCACCCGCCAGGCTCCTGAGAGACCCTAGCGGTCCACTCGGCCGGCGCGGCCCCCAAGCAGTTGGTCGAGTCGTGGTGTGCGATGGAACGGATCCCGCTCCGGGCTGCGGAGGCCCGGACAGCTTCGGCAAGCTGCCGGCAGCCCATCCGTCTTCCAGAGCCCATCTAGGAAAGACCCCGGGTCAGGCTTCTCCAAACAGCACCTACAGAAGGACGGGGCCCACTGGGCTCGACAGGAGCCTTCCGGGCCTGGCCATCCATCCCAAGCGGGACGGCTTCTGGATTTTCTGATGCCTGCGCCGTGTGTCAGCTTCTCCAAGTCGGCACCTGGCTGTCCTTGATACCGTCGTTCGCGAGAAACCCTCGTTTCCGCACCGGAGTTGGTACGGGTCCTTTTGTGTTGTCTTGCCTTAAAGACGTCCCCTTCCCCAAGTGTCTAAGTTTCAAGCGCCTCCCCCCGCTCCCCGGCTGGGATCCAACTCCGTCTCCGTCTTCGCTTTTGTCTTTTGGGGGGTGGGGGCGGGGGGTCCTGCCTTCGTTTGAAAGGTCGGTGTCTGGCTCCTCGTGGATCCCTCGCATCCGTTTTGATTCTGAACAGACTGGATGGAAGGATTAGGAATCTGGCTGCGCTCGCCCAGGGTTTTGGTGTCCCCTCACTCAGGTGCCTCACTCTGTCCTGCCCCCCTCCTGGCCTCTGTCTGCCAGAGGGAGTGGACGAGTCCCCCGAGAGGACATTTCCGTCCTCAGCGGCCAGCCCTTCCTGGCTCCTTGGCTTCAGCTTTCATTTCGTGCGGCTCGGGCAGCTTTGAAAGTCTGCTCTTCCCCTGCCTGTGTCCGCGCAGACTATCGCGGAAAGGGGATCCGGGAAAGCGGGAGGGGAGTTTGCTCCAGGGGAGGAGAGCCGGGATGACAGGGAGGAGGAGAGGGGAGACTTGCCTCAGATCGCACGGACTTTTACATTTTCAAGGGGGGAATTCATCAAGGTAAGCCGTCTCTTCCCCACCGCGGACAGAAAGCAATAGTTGCTCGCTGTGGAGAAGCTGGGACATGCGGGCACAGCAGGAAGAGAGGACCTCAACCTCCATCCTCTCACCGTTCAGCAATCATCCTGGGAGCGAATATCCTCGTGTTTCCCTTTTCCCGTGGGCCCCACTTTCCCTGCCAGAGCAGACCCAGGGCACCTGTGGCCTGCTTCCTGCTTGCCCGGGATGGCGGGGTGGCGGGGCGGCGGCGGGGCGGGGCGGGCCGCGCGTCGCTCCCTGCAGGGTAGCGCCCTGGGTGGTTCTGGTTCCGACGGCTCCCCCAATCTGACCTCCGGTGAGCGTGTTCTGCTGGGAGAACTGGGGCTGTGTCTCCGTAAGTTTCCCAGAGTGCGGGCCCGGAGGCTTGGTCTCAAACGAAGGCTCGGCAGCAAGGGCCGCCGTTCCTGCGAGGGACTCGCCCTCCCTGAGCGGCAGTTGCCTCATCTGGTTGGAAAGGGGGTCCCGTTAGTGCCTCGTCGGTGGCGTTGTTGCGAGCACGGAAGCGGGAGCACGGAGCACACCGCTCAGCACGGAGCGCGGCACTGGTTGGTGCGCGCTCATCGTCTGCCGTCCTTCCCTGTGAGCATAGTGCTTTCCGCCGACATTCGCCCGGCACCTGCGGGCCGCGTGCCTGCTTGGGGCCGGACCCAGCAGCCGAGGACGCAGGTGCCAAAATCTCTGCCTTTGGGGGAGTTCGCCGCCTCGTGCCTGGGACGGGAGGACCGACGGCAGGCCAACACGTCCCGACGAGAGGCGGCGTCCCCGACGACGGGACGCGGTGCCGTCGGAAATGGAGAGCCTGGCACAGCCCAGGTCCTGGTCAGACATGCGTTGATGGCGTCGTCGCTCTCTTTCCCCCAGCCCGCCCCCCCCACCCCCCCACCCCCGCCCCTTTCCTCTCCCTCGCGTCCCGAGGTCCCCTTTCCAACGGGATCCAAGAACGCCCACAGGGCCCAAACTCTTGAGCTGGGCAGTGCAGACATCGTGCGCACTGGATCCCGGGTGGACGACGGGAGAGGGCTGCGGCCCAGAACCCTGAAGCCCAGAGGTCTCGGGACGGGGATACCGGTGACGTCGGGAGGCACCAACGGGTGTTCGGACGTGCGTTTCCCTCCCCGTAATCACACCGTTGCGCTCATCCGTCCATCCTCGGCGCGCTAGCCATCTTGGTAAAACTAAGGAGACTCAACGGGTGACCTAACCTGTGGGAGACCCTGGGTAATGTCCCTACCTGCACTCGAGCAGACTGTGGACGCTGTGGTCGTCGGGGAGGGGGTTCTGTACGTCTGGTAGATTGCGTTGGTTTCTCGGGCGAAGTTCTCCGTGTCCTGACTTTTCTGGCTGGTCGTTCTGTCAACTCAGGAAGTCCGGGGGCGCCCCGCAGAAAGAGGAAAAGAGCCAGAACGAAGAGGCGAAGAGAGAAGGAAAGAAACACACAAACAGACACAGACACGCAGGCGCACACAAAAACGCACACACACAGAGCGAGAGCGAGAGCGAGAGCGAGAGCGAGAGCGAGAGCGAGCCCGAGCCCGGCTGCCAGTCCGTGGCTCCTGGGCGTCCGGGTCGCGGGACAGGGATCCCAGGAGCGCTGCACTCCTGAGACCCTGTCTGCACGTCCCAGGGCCCCAGGGGTGATCGCCAGCCCCAGGGCCCCCGCCTCCTTGCCCGGGCCCAGCTCAAGCACCACCGCCCTCCTGTGGGGAAGCTGCCTCTTGGGCAGGGCCTCTCTGCGTCAGCGTGAGCGTCTGTGTGTCTGTCCCGGTGGGTGTCTGTCTGGGTCCGTGTCTCGGATCCTCTCAATCTCTCTGTCTCTGTCTCTGTCTCTGTGTCTCTCAGGTCGGTCAGTCAGGAGCTGTCCAGGGTGGCCGCGGGGCCTGGGGTTGAGGGCGCGGTCCGGGTCCCGTGGGCGGGGCGCGGGGCGGGGCGGGGAAGGGTGGCCCGCCCTGGTCTCCCCGCGCCCCGCCGCCCGCCCCGGAGGGGTTTCCGGTGATGCCCTCTGGTCGCGCCGGTGGCTCCAGCTGGATTTGGGCAAGTTGGGGCCGGGCCGGAGCGGCGGCCGCCGGGGGTTGTTGGGCCCGGGTTCGTTGGGAGGCGCCTCGGGCCGGAGGGGCCTCGCGGGCCCGGGGCCCCGACGCGCCGACGCGCCGACGCGCCGACGCGCCCGACGCCCCGGGCCACCTGGCCCCGAGCAGAGCAGCCGGATGTCCTGCGACCCGTCGCCGGGATGCGGGCGGACAGGAGGCCTGGAGCGTCCGGGGCCGGCTTGGGAGAGCGCCTAGACTTGCGCCCCGCCCGCCCACAGTCCCCGGGGTGCCCGAGGCCTCCCGCGCCCTGGGCGGGCGGCAGGGCAGGGCAGGGCAGGGCAGGGCAGGGCAGGGCAGGGTTTGGCTGGCCGCGGCGGCGGCGGCGGCGGCGGTGGCGGGAGGCAGTGGCAGGCAGGCGGCAGGCGGCGGAGCGCGGGGCGCAGGGGACGCGGGCGTCCGGTGCGCGTCACAGGGGCTCGGGCGCGCGCGTCACAGGGGCCAGGCGACGGCGCGTCACAGGGACCAGGCGACAGCGCGCGCGCGCGCGCGCGCGAGGCTTCTTAGGGGCGCCGGCGGCAGCCACCAGCGTCTACGGCCATACCACCCTGAACGCGCCCGATCTCGTCTGATCTCGGAAGCTAAGCAGGGTCGGGCCTGGTTAGTACTTGGATGGGAGACCGCCTGGGAATACCGGGTGCTGTAGGCTTTTGCCTCCCGCCGCCTCCCTCTCCTTTTGCCCCCCCCCCCCCGCCCCCAGCGCCGCTCCCTCCATGCTCCCCCCGCCCCTCCTCCCTCCTCACCGGTCGCCCCATCGCCCCGCCACGCCCCCACCGCTGTCCAGCCGCGCGAGTGCCCCGCGGCCGCGGCCGCCGCCCAGCCCTTCCACCTCGCGGCCCCACGGGAACCCAGGGCCAACCGGGGCCGGCCCCGCGTGGCCGTGCCCCCGACGCCGCCCTCGTCCGGCGGGCTCCCTCTGTCCTCGGCGGCCTCTTCCCACCCGCCAGGCTCCTGAGAGACCCTAGCGGTCCACTCGGCCGGCGCGGCCCCCAAGCAGTTGGTCGAGTCGTGGTGTGCGATGGAACGGATCCCGCTCCGGGCTGCGGAGGCCCGGACAGCTTCGGCAAGCTGCCGGCAGCCCATCCGTCTTCCAGAGCCCATCTAGGAAAGACCCCGGGTCAGGCTTCTCCAAACAGCACCTACAGAAGGACGGGGCCCACTGGGCTCGACAGGAGCCTTCCGGGCCTGGCCATCCATCCCAAGCGGGACGGCTTCTGGATTTTCTGATGCCTGCGCCGTGTGTCAGCTTCTCCAAGTCGGCACCTGGCTGTCCTTGATACCGTCGTTCGCGAGAAACCCTCGTTTCCGCACCGGAGTTGGTACGGGTCCTTTTGTGTTGTCTTGCCTTAAAGACGTCCCCTTCCCCAAGTGTCTAAGTTTCAAGCGCCTCCCCCCGCTCCCCGGCTGGGATCCAACTCCGTCTCCGTCTTCGCTTTTGTCTTTTGGGGGGTGGGGGCGGGGGGTCCTGCCTTCGTTTGAAAGGTCGGTGTCTGGCTCCTCGTGGATCCCTCGCATCCGTTTTGATTCTGAACAGACTGGATGGAAGGATTAGGAATCTGGCTGCGCTCGCCCAGGGTTTTGGTGTCCCCTCACTCAGGTGCCTCACTCTGTCCTGCCCCCCTCCTGGCCTCTGTCTGCCAGAGGGAGTGGACGAGTCCCCCGAGAGGACATTTCCGTCCTCAGCGGCCAGCCCTTCCTGGCTCCTTGGCTTCAGCTTTCATTTCGTGCGGCTCGGGCAGCTTTGAAAGTCTGCTCTTCCCCTGCCTGTGTCCGCGCAGACTATCGCGGAAAGGGGATCCGGGAAAGCGGGAGGGGAGTTTGCTCCAGGGGAGGAGAGCCGGGATGACAGGGAGGAGGAGAGGGGAGACTTGCCTCAGATCGCACGGACTTTTACATTTTCAAGGGGGGAATTCATCAAGGTAAGCCGTCTCTTCCCCACCGCGGACAGAAAGCAATAGTTGCTCGCTGTGGAGAAGCTGGGACATGCGGGCACAGCAGGAAGAGAGGACCTCAACCTCCATCCTCTCACCGTTCAGCAATCATCCTGGGAGCGAATATCCTCGTGTTTCCCTTTTCCCGTGGGCCCCACTTTCCCTGCCAGAGCAGACCCAGGGCACCTGTGGCCTGCTTCCTGCTTGCCCGGGATGGCGGGGTGGCGGGGCGGCGGCGGGGCGGGGCGGGCCGCGCGTCGCTCCCTGCAGGGTAGCGCCCTGGGTGGTTCTGGTTCCGACGGCTCCCCCAATCTGACCTCCGGTGAGCGTGTTCTGCTGGGAGAACTGGGGCTGTGTCTCCGTAAGTTTCCCAGAGTGCGGGCCCGGAGGCTTGGTCTCAAACGAAGGCTCGGCAGCAAGGGCCGCCGTTCCTGCGAGGGACTCGCCCTCCCTGAGCGGCAGTTGCCTCATCTGGTTGGAAAGGGGGTCCCGTTAGTGCCTCGTCGGTGGCGTTGTTGCGAGCACGGAAGCGGGAGCACGGAGCACACCGCTCAGCACGGAGCGCGGCACTGGTTGGTGCGCGCTCATCGTCTGCCGTCCTTCCCTGTGAGCATAGTGCTTTCCGCCGACATTCGCCCGGCACCTGCGGGCCGCGTGCCTGCTTGGGGCCGGACCCAGCAGCCGAGGACGCAGGTGCCAAAATCTCTGCCTTTGGGGGAGTTCGCCGCCTCGTGCCTGGGACGGGAGGACCGACGGCAGGCCAACACGTCCCGACGAGAGGCGGCGTCCCCGACGACGGGACGCGGTGCCGTCGGAAATGGAGAGCCTGGCACAGCCCAGGTCCTGGTCAGACATGCGTTGATGGCGTCGTCGCTCTCTTTCCCCCAGCCCGCCCCCCCCACCCCCCCACCCCCGCCCCTTTCCTCTCCCTCGCGTCCCGAGGTCCCCTTTCCAACGGGATCCAAGAACGCCCACAGGGCCCAAACTCTTGAGCTGGGCAGTGCAGACATCGTGCGCACTGGATCCCGGGTGGACGACGGGAGAGGGCTGCGGCCCAGAACCCTGAAGCCCAGAGGTCTCGGGACGGGGATACCGGTGACGTCGGGAGGCACCAACGGGTGTTCGGACGTGCGTTTCCCTCCCCGTAATCACACCGTTGCGCTCATCCGTCCATCCTCGGCGCGCTAGCCATCTTGGTAAAACTAAGGAGACTCAACGGGTGACCTAACCTGTGGGAGACCCTGGGTAATGTCCCTACCTGCACTCGAGCAGACTGTGGACGCTGTGGTCGTCGGGGAGGGGGTTCTGTACGTCTGGTAGATTGCGTTGGTTTCTCGGGCGAAGTTCTCCGTGTCCTGACTTTTCTGGCTGGTCGTTCTGTCAACTCAGGAAGTCCGGGGGCGCCCCGCAGAAAGAGGAAAAGAGCCAGAACGAAGAGGCGAAGAGAGAAGGAAAGAAACACACAAACAGACACAGACACGCAGGCGCACACAAAAACGCACACACACAGAGCGAGAGCGAGAGCGAGAGCGAGAGCGAGAGCGAGAGCGAGCCCGAGCCCGGCTGCCAGTCCGTGGCTCCTGGGCGTCCGGGTCGCGGGACAGGGATCCCAGGAGCGCTGCACTCCTGAGACCCTGTCTGCACGTCCCAGGGCCCCAGGGGTGATCGCCAGCCCCAGGGCCCCCGCCTCCTTGCCCGGGCCCAGCTCAAGCACCACCGCCCTCCTGTGGGGAAGCTGCCTCTTGGGCAGGGCCTCTCTGCGTCAGCGTGAGCGTCTGTGTGTCTGTCCCGGTGGGTGTCTGTCTGGGTCCGTGTCTCGGATCCTCTCAATCTCTCTGTCTCTGTCTCTGTCTCTGTGTCTCTCAGGTCGGTCAGTCAGGAGCTGTCCAGGGTGGCCGCGGGGCCTGGGGTTGAGGGCGCGGTCCGGGTCCCGTGGGCGGGGCGCGGGGCGGGGCGGGGAAGGGTGGCCCGCCCTGGTCTCCCCGCGCCCCGCCGCCCGCCCCGGAGGGGTTTCCGGTGATGCCCTCTGGTCGCGCCGGTGGCTCCAGCTGGATTTGGGCAAGTTGGGGCCGGGCCGGAGCGGCGGCCGCCGGGGGTTGTTGGGCCCGGGTTCGTTGGGAGGCGCCTCGGGCCGGAGGGGCCTCGCGGGCCCGGGGCCCCGACGCGCCGACGCGCCGACGCGCCGACGCGCCCGACGCCCCGGGCCACCTGGCCCCGAGCAGAGCAGCCGGATGTCCTGCGACCCGTCGCCGGGATGCGGGCGGACAGGAGGCCTGGAGCGTCCGGGGCCGGCTTGGGAGAGCGCCTAGACTTGCGCCCCGCCCGCCCACAGTCCCCGGGGTGCCCGAGGCCTCCCGCGCCCTGGGCGGGCGGCAGGGCAGGGCAGGGCAGGGCAGGGCAGGGCAGGGCAGGGTTTGGCTGGCCGCGGCGGCGGCGGCGGCGGCGGTGGCGGGAGGCAGTGGCAGGCAGGCGGCAGGCGGCGGAGCGCGGGGCGCAGGGGACGCGGGCGTCCGGTGCGCGTCACAGGGGCTCGGGCGCGCGCGTCACAGGGGCCAGGCGACGGCGCGTCACAGGGACCAGGCGACAGCGCGCGCGCGCGCGCGCGCGAGGCTTCTTAGGGGCGCCGGCGGCAGCCACCAGCGTCTACGGCCATACCACCCTGAACGCGCCCGATCTCGTCTGATCTCGGAAGCTAAGCAGGGTCGGGCCTGGTTAGTACTTGGATGGGAGACCGCCTGGGAATACCGGGTGCTGTAGGCTTTTGCCTCCCGCCGCCTCCCTCTCCTTTTGCCCCCCCCCCCCCCGCCCCCAGCGCCGCTCCCTCCATGCTCCCCCCGCCCCTCCTCCCTCCTCACCGGTCGCCCCATCGCCCCGCCACGCCCCCACCGCTGTCCAGCCGCGCGAGTGCCCCGCGGCCGCGGCCGCCGCCCAGCCCTTCCACCTCGCGGCCCCACGGGAACCCAGGGCCAACCGGGGCCGGCCCCGCGTGGCCGTGCCCCCGACGCCGCCCTCGTCCGGCGGGCTCCCTCTGTCCTCGGCGGCCTCTTCCCACCCGCCAGGCTCCTGAGAGACCCTAGCGGTCCACTCGGCCGGCGCGGCCCCCAAGCAGTTGGTCGAGTCGTGGTGTGCGATGGAACGGATCCCGCTCCGGGCTGCGGAGGCCCGGACAGCTTCGGCAAGCTGCCGGCAGCCCATCCGTCTTCCAGAGCCCATCTAGGAAAGACCCCGGGTCAGGCTTCTCCAAACAGCACCTACAGAAGGACGGGGCCCACTGGGCTCGACAGGAGCCTTCCGGGCCTGGCCATCCATCCCAAGCGGGACGGCTTCTGGATTTTCTGATGCCTGCGCCGTGTGTCAGCTTCTCCAAGTCGGCACCTGGCTGTCCTTGATACCGTCGTTCGCGAGAAACCCTCGTTTCCGCACCGGAGTTGGTACGGGTCCTTTTGTGTTGTCTTGCCTTAAAGACGTCCCCTTCCCCAAGTGTCTAAGTTTCAAGCGCCTCCCCCCGCTCCCCGGCTGGGATCCAACTCCGTCTCCGTCTTCGCTTTTGTCTTTTGGGGGGTGGGGGCGGGGGGTCCTGCCTTCGTTTGAAAGGTCGGTGTCTGGCTCCTCGTGGATCCCTCGCATCCGTTTTGATTCTGAACAGACTGGATGGAAGGATTAGGAATCTGGCTGCGCTCGCCCAGGGTTTTGGTGTCCCCTCACTCAGGTGCCTCACTCTGTCCTGCCCCCCTCCTGGCCTCTGTCTGCCAGAGGGAGTGGACGAGTCCCCCGAGAGGACATTTCCGTCCTCAGCGGCCAGCCCTTCCTGGCTCCTTGGCTTCAGCTTTCATTTCGTGCGGCTCGGGCAGCTTTGAAAGTCTGCTCTTCCCCTGCCTGTGTCCGCGCAGACTATCGCGGAAAGGGGATCCGGGAAAGCGGGAGGGGAGTTTGCTCCAGGGGAGGAGAGCCGGGATGACAGGGAGGAGGAGAGGGGAGACTTGCCTCAGATCGCACGGACTTTTACATTTTCAAGGGGGGAATTCATCAAGGTAAGCCGTCTCTTCCCCACCGCGGACAGAAAGCAATAGTTGCTCGCTGTGGAGAAGCTGGGACATGCGGGCACAGCAGGAAGAGAGGACCTCAACCTCCATCCTCTCACCGTTCAGCAATCATCCTGGGAGCGAATATCCTCGTGTTTCCCTTTTCCCGTGGGCCCCACTTTCCCTGCCAGAGCAGACCCAGGGCACCTGTGGCCTGCTTCCTGCTTGCCCGGGATGGCGGGGTGGCGGGGCGGCGGCGGGGCGGGGCGGGCCGCGCGTCGCTCCCTGCAGGGTAGCGCCCTGGGTGGTTCTGGTTCCGACGGCTCCCCCAATCTGACCTCCGGTGAGCGTGTTCTGCTGGGAGAACTGGGGCTGTGTCTCCGTAAGTTTCCCAGAGTGCGGGCCCGGAGGCTTGGTCTCAAACGAAGGCTCGGCAGCAAGGGCCGCCGTTCCTGCGAGGGACTCGCCCTCCCTGAGCGGCAGTTGCCTCATCTGGTTGGAAAGGGGGTCCCGTTAGTGCCTCGTCGGTGGCGTTGTTGCGAGCACGGAAGCGGGAGCACGGAGCACACCGCTCAGCACGGAGCGCGGCACTGGTTGGTGCGCGCTCATCGTCTGCCGTCCTTCCCTGTGAGCATAGTGCTTTCCGCCGACATTCGCCCGGCACCTGCGGGCCGCGTGCCTGCTTGGGGCCGGACCCAGCAGCCGAGGACGCAGGTGCCAAAATCTCTGCCTTTGGGGGAGTTCGCCGCCTCGTGCCTGGGACGGGAGGACCGACGGCAGGCCAACACGTCCCGACGAGAGGCGGCGTCCCCGACGACGGGACGCGGTGCCGTCGGAAATGGAGAGCCTGGCACAGCCCAGGTCCTGGTCAGACATGCGTTGATGGCGTCGTCGCTCTCTTTCCCCCAGCCCGCCCCCCCCACCCCCCCACCCCCGCCCCTTTCCTCTCCCTCGCGTCCCGAGGTCCCCTTTCCAACGGGATCCAAGAACGCCCACAGGGCCCAAACTCTTGAGCTGGGCAGTGCAGACATCGTGCGCACTGGATCCCGGGTGGACGACGGGAGAGGGCTGCGGCCCAGAACCCTGAAGCCCAGAGGTCTCGGGACGGGGATACCGGTGACGTCGGGAGGCACCAACGGGTGTTCGGACGTGCGTTTCCCTCCCCGTAATCACACCGTTGCGCTCATCCGTCCATCCTCGGCGCGCTAGCCATCTTGGTAAAACTAAGGAGACTCAACGGGTGACCTAACCTGTGGGAGACCCTGGGTAATGTCCCTACCTGCACTCGAGCAGACTGTGGACGCTGTGGTCGTCGGGGAGGGGGTTCTGTACGTCTGGTAGATTGCGTTGGTTTCTCGGGCGAAGTTCTCCGTGTCCTGACTTTTCTGGCTGGTCGTTCTGTCAACTCAGGAAGTCCGGGGGCGCCCCGCAGAAAGAGGAAAAGAGCCAGAACGAAGAGGCGAAGAGAGAAGGAAAGAAACACACAAACAGACACAGACACGCAGGCGCACACAAAAACGCACACACACAGAGCGAGAGCGAGAGCGAGAGCGAGAGCGAGAGCGAGAGCGAGCCCGAGCCCGGCTGCCAGTCCGTGGCTCCTGGGCGTCCGGGTCGCGGGACAGGGATCCCAGGAGCGCTGCACTCCTGAGACCCTGTCTGCACGTCCCAGGGCCCCAGGGGTGATCGCCAGCCCCAGGGCCCCCGCCTCCTTGCCCGGGCCCAGCTCAAGCACCACCGCCCTCCTGTGGGGAAGCTGCCTCTTGGGCAGGGCCTCTCTGCGTCAGCGTGAGCGTCTGTGTGTCTGTCCCGGTGGGTGTCTGTCTGGGTCCGTGTCTCGGATCCTCTCAATCTCTCTGTCTCTGTCTCTGTCTCTGTGTCTCTCAGGTCGGTCAGTCAGGAGCTGTCCAGGGTGGCCGCGGGGCCTGGGGTTGAGGGCGCGGTCCGGGTCCCGTGGGCGGGGCGCGGGGCGGGGCGGGGAAGGGTGGCCCGCCCTGGTCTCCCCGCGCCCCGCCGCCCGCCCCGGAGGGGTTTCCGGTGATGCCCTCTGGTCGCGCCGGTGGCTCCAGCTGGATTTGGGCAAGTTGGGGCCGGGCCGGAGCGGCGGCCGCCGGGGGTTGTTGGGCCCGGGTTCGTTGGGAGGCGCCTCGGGCCGGAGGGGCCTCGCGGGCCCGGGGCCCCGACGCGCCGACGCGCCGACGCGCCGACGCGCCCGACGCCCCGGGCCACCTGGCCCCGAGCAGAGCAGCCGGATGTCCTGCGACCCGTCGCCGGGATGCGGGCGGACAGGAGGCCTGGAGCGTCCGGGGCCGGCTTGGGAGAGCGCCTAGACTTGCGCCCCGCCCGCCCACAGTCCCCGGGGTGCCCGAGGCCTCCCGCGCCCTGGGCGGGCGGCAGGGCAGGGCAGGGCAGGGCAGGGCAGGGCAGGGCAGGGTTTGGCTGGCCGCGGCGGCGGCGGCGGCGGCGGTGGCGGGAGGCAGTGGCAGGCAGGCGGCAGGCGGCGGAGCGCGGGGCGCAGGGGACGCGGGCGTCCGGTGCGCGTCACAGGGGCTCGGGCGCGCGCGTCACAGGGGCCAGGCGACGGCGCGTCACAGGGACCAGGCGACAGCGCGCGCGCGCGCGCGCGCGAGGCTTCTTAGGGGCGCCGGCGGCAGCCACCAGCGTCTACGGCCATACCACCCTGAACGCGCCCGATCTCGTCTGATCTCGGAAGCTAAGCAGGGTCGGGCCTGGTTAGTACTTGGATGGGAGACCGCCTGGGAATACCGGGTGCTGTAGGCTTTTGCCTCCCGCCGCCTCCCTCTCCTTTTGCCCCCCCCCCCCCCCGCCCCCAGCGCCGCTCCCTCCATGCTCCTCCCGCCCCTCCTCCCTCCTCACCGGTCGCCCCATCGCCCCGCCACGCCCCCACCGCTGTCCAGCCGCGCGAGTGCCCCGCGGCCGCGGCCGCCGCCCAGCCCTTCCACCTCGCGGCCCCACGGGAACCCAGGGCCAACCGGGGCCGGCCCCGCGTGGCCGTGCCCCCGACGCCGCCCTCGTCCGGCGGGCTCCCTCTGTCCTCGGCGGCCTCTTCCCACCCGCCAGGCTCCTGAGAGACCCTAGCGGTCCACTCGGCCGGCGCGGCCCCCAAGCAGTTGGTCGAGTCGTGGTGTGCGATGGAACGGATCCCGCTCCGGGCTGCGGAGGCCCGGACAGCTTCGGCAAGCTGCCGGCAGCCCATCCGTCTTCCAGAGCCCATCTAGGAAAGACCCCGGGTCAGGCTTCTCCAAACAGCACCTACAGAAGGACGGGGCCCACTGGGCTCGACAGGAGCCTTCCGGGCCTGGCCATCCATCCCAAGCGGGACGGCTTCTGGATTTTCTGATGCCTGCGCCGTGTGTCAGCTTCTCCAAGTCGGCACCTGGCTGTCCTTGATACCGTCGTTCGCGAGAAACCCTCGTTTCCGCACCGGAGTTGGTACGGGTCCTTTTGTGTTGTCTTGCCTTAAAGACGTCCCCTTCCCCAAGTGTCTAAGTTTCAAGCGCCTCCCCCCGCTCCCCGGCTGGGATCCAACTCCGTCTCCGTCTTCGCTTTTGTCTTTTGGGGGGTGGGGGCGGGGGGTCCTGCCTTCGTTTGAAAGGTCGGTGTCTGGCTCCTCGTGGATCCCTCGCATCCGTTTTGATTCTGAACAGACTGGATGGAAGGATTAGGAATCTGGCTGCGCTCGCCCAGGGTTTTGGTGTCCCCTCACTCAGGTGCCTCACTCTGTCCTGCCCCCCTCCTGGCCTCTGTCTGCCAGAGGGAGTGGACGAGTCCCCCGAGAGGACATTTCCGTCCTCAGCGGCCAGCCCTTCCTGGCTCCTTGGCTTCAGCTTTCATTTCGTGCGGCTCGGGCAGCTTTGAAAGTCTGCTCTTCCCCTGCCTGTGTCCGCGCAGACTATCGCGGAAAGGGGATCCGGGAAAGCGGGAGGGGAGTTTGCTCCAGGGGAGGAGAGCCGGGATGACAGGGAGGAGGAGAGGGGAGACTTGCCTCAGATCGCACGGACTTTTACATTTTCAAGGGGGGAATTCATCAAGGTAAGCCGTCTCTTCCCCACCGCGGACAGAAAGCAATAGTTGCTCGCTGTGGAGAAGCTGGGACATGCGGGCACAGCAGGAAGAGAGGACCTCAACCTCCATCCTCTCACCGTTCAGCAATCATCCTGGGAGCGAATATCCTCGTGTTTCCCTTTTCCCGTGGGCCCCACTTTCCCTGCCAGAGCAGACCCAGGGCACCTGTGGCCTGCTTCCTGCTTGCCCGGGATGGCGGGGTGGCGGGGCGGCGGCGGGGCGGGGCGGGCCGCGCGTCGCTCCCTGCAGGGTAGCGCCCTGGGTGGTTCTGGTTCCGACGGCTCCCCCAATCTGACCTCCGGTGAGCGTGTTCTGCTGGGAGAACTGGGGCTGTGTCTCCGTAAGTTTCCCAGAGTGCGGGCCCGGAGGCTTGGTCTCAAACGAAGGCTCGGCAGCAAGGGCCGCCGTTCCTGCGAGGGACTCGCCCTCCCTGAGCGGCAGTTGCCTCATCTGGTTGGAAAGGGGGTCCCGTTAGTGCCTCGTCGGTGGCGTTGTTGCGAGCACGGAAGCGGGAGCACGGAGCACACCGCTCAGCACGGAGCGCGGCACTGGTTGGTGCGCGCTCATCGTCTGCCGTCCTTCCCTGTGAGCATAGTGCTTTCCGCCGACATTCGCCCGGCACCTGCGGGCCGCGTGCCTGCTTGGGGCCGGACCCAGCAGCCGAGGACGCAGGTGCCAAAATCTCTGCCTTTGGGGGAGTTCGCCGCCTCGTGCCTGGGACGGGAGGACCGACGGCAGGCCAACACGTCCCGACGAGAGGCGGCGTCCCCGACGACGGGACGCGGTGCCGTCGGAAATGGAGAGCCTGGCACAGCCCAGGTCCTGGTCAGACATGCGTTGATGGCGTCGTCGCTCTCTTTCCCCCAGCCCGCCCCCCCCACCCCCCCACCCCCGCCCCTTTCCTCTCCCTCGCGTCCCGAGGTCCCCTTTCCAACGGGATCCAAGAACGCCCACAGGGCCCAAACTCTTGAGCTGGGCAGTGCAGACATCGTGCGCACTGGATCCCGGGTGGACGACGGGAGAGGGCTGCGGCCCAGAACCCTGAAGCCCAGAGGTCTCGGGACGGGGATACCGGTGACGTCGGGAGGCACCAACGGGTGTTCGGACGTGCGTTTCCCTCCCCGTAATCACACCGTTGCGCTCATCCGTCCATCCTCGGCGCGCTAGCCATCTTGGTAAAACTAAGGAGACTCAACGGGTGACCTAACCTGTGGGAGACCCTGGGTAATGTCCCTACCTGCACTCGAGCAGACTGTGGACGCTGTGGTCGTCGGGGAGGGGGTTCTGTACGTCTGGTAGATTGCGTTGGTTTCTCGGGCGAAGTTCTCCGTGTCCTGACTTTTCTGGCTGGTCGTTCTGTCAACTCAGGAAGTCCGGGGGCGCCCCGCAGAAAGAGGAAAAGAGCCAGAACGAAGAGGCGAAGAGAGAAGGAAAGAAACACACAAACAGACACAGACACGCAGGCGCACACAAAAACGCACACACACAGAGCGAGAGCGAGAGCGAGAGCGAGAGCGAGAGCGAGAGCGAGCCCGAGCCCGGCTGCCAGTCCGTGGCTCCTGGGCGTCCGGGTCGCGGGACAGGGATCCCAGGAGCGCTGCACTCCTGAGACCCTGTCTGCACGTCCCAGGGCCCCAGGGGTGATCGCCAGCCCCAGGGCCCCCGCCTCCTTGCCCGGGCCCAGCTCAAGCACCACCGCCCTCCTGTGGGGAAGCTGCCTCTTGGGCAGGGCCTCTCTGCGTCAGCGTGAGCGTCTGTGTGTCTGTCCCGGTGGGTGTCTGTCTGGGTCCGTGTCTCGGATCCTCTCAATCTCTCTGTCTCTGTCTCTGTCTCTGTGTCTCTCAGGTCGGTCAGTCAGGAGCTGTCCAGGGTGGCCGCGGGGCCTGGGGTTGAGGGCGCGGTCCGGGTCCCGTGGGCGGGGCGCGGGGCGGGGCGGGGAAGGGTGGCCCGCCCTGGTCTCCCCGCGCCCCGCCGCCCGCCCCGGAGGGGTTTCCGGTGATGCCCTCTGGTCGCGCCGGTGGCTCCAGCTGGATTTGGGCAAGTTGGGGCCGGGCCGGAGCGGCGGCCGCCGGGGGTTGTTGGGCCCGGGTTCGTTGGGAGGCGCCTCGGGCCGGAGGGGCCTCGCGGGCCCGGGGCCCCGACGCGCCGACGCGCCGACGCGCCGACGCGCCCGACGCCCCGGGCCACCTGGCCCCGAGCAGAGCAGCCGGATGTCCTGCGACCCGTCGCCGGGATGCGGGCGGACAGGAGGCCTGGAGCGTCCGGGGCCGGCTTGGGAGAGCGCCTAGACTTGCGCCCCGCCCGCCCACAGTCCCCGGGGTGCCCGAGGCCTCCCGCGCCCTGGGCGGGCGGCAGGGCAGGGCAGGGCAGGGCAGGGCAGGGCAGGGCAGGGTTTGGCTGGCCGCGGCGGCGGCGGCGGCGGCGGTGGCGGGAGGCAGTGGCAGGCAGGCGGCAGGCGGCGGAGCGCGGGGCGCAGGGGACGCGGGCGTCCGGTGCGCGTCACAGGGGCTCGGGCGCGCGCGTCACAGGGGCCAGGCGACGGCGCGTCACAGGGACCAGGCGACAGCGCGCGCGCGCGCGCGCGCGAGGCTTCTTAGGGGCGCCGGCGGCAGCCACCAGCGTCTACGGCCATACCACCCTGAACGCGCCCGATCTCGTCTGATCTCGGAAGCTAAGCAGGGTCGGGCCTGGTTAGTACTTGGATGGGAGACCGCCTGGGAATACCGGGTGCTGTAGGCTTTTGCCTCCCGCCGCCTCCCTCTCCTTTTGCCCCCCCCCCCCCCCGCCCCCAGCGCCGCTCCCTCCATGCTCCTCCCGCCCCTCCTCCCTCCTCACCGGTCGCCCCATCGCCCCGCCACGCCCCCACCGCTGTCCAGCCGCGCGAGTGCCCCGCGGCCGCGGCCGCCGCCCAGCCCTTCCACCTCGCGGCCCCACGGGAACCCAGGGCCAACCGGGGCCGGCCCCGCGTGGCCGTGCCCCCGACGCCGCCCTCGTCCGGCGGGCTCCCTCTGTCCTCGGCGGCCTCTTCCCACCCGCCAGGCTCCTGAGAGACCCTAGCGGTCCACTCGGCCGGCGCGGCCCCCAAGCAGTTGGTCGAGTCGTGGTGTGCGATGGAACGGATCCCGCTCCGGGCTGCGGAGGCCCGGACAGCTTCGGCAAGCTGCCGGCAGCCCATCCGTCTTCCAGAGCCCATCTAGGAAAGACCCCGGGTCAGGCTTCTCCAAACAGCACCTACAGAAGGACGGGGCCCACTGGGCTCGACAGGAGCCTTCCGGGCCTGGCCATCCATCCCAAGCGGGACGGCTTCTGGATTTTCTGATGCCTGCGCCGTGTGTCAGCTTCTCCAAGTCGGCACCTGGCTGTCCTTGATACCGTCGTTCGCGAGAAACCCTCGTTTCCGCACCGGAGTTGGTACGGGTCCTTTTGTGTTGTCTTGCCTTAAAGACGTCCCCTTCCCCAAGTGTCTAAGTTTCAAGCGCCTCCCCCCGCTCCCCGGCTGGGATCCAACTCCGTCTCCGTCTTCGCTTTTGTCTTTTGGGGGGTGGGGGCGGGGGGTCCTGCCTTCGTTTGAAAGGTCGGTGTCTGGCTCCTCGTGGATCCCTCGCATCCGTTTTGATTCTGAACAGACTGGATGGAAGGATTAGGAATCTGGCTGCGCTCGCCCAGGGTTTTGGTGTCCCCTCACTCAGGTGCCTCACTCTGTCCTGCCCCCCTCCTGGCCTCTGTCTGCCAGAGGGAGTGGACGAGTCCCCCGAGAGGACATTTCCGTCCTCAGCGGCCAGCCCTTCCTGGCTCCTTGGCTTCAGCTTTCATTTCGTGCGGCTCGGGCAGCTTTGAAAGTCTGCTCTTCCCCTGCCTGTGTCCGCGCAGACTATCGCGGAAAGGGGATCCGGGAAAGCGGGAGGGGAGTTTGCTCCAGGGGAGGAGAGCCGGGATGACAGGGAGGAGGAGAGGGGAGACTTGCCTCAGATCGCACGGACTTTTACATTTTCAAGGGGGGAATTCATCAAGGTAAGCCGTCTCTTCCCCACCGCGGACAGAAAGCAATAGTTGCTCGCTGTGGAGAAGCTGGGACATGCGGGCACAGCAGGAAGAGAGGACCTCAACCTCCATCCTCTCACCGTTCAGCAATCATCCTGGGAGCGAATATCCTCGTGTTTCCCTTTTCCCGTGGGCCCCACTTTCCCTGCCAGAGCAGACCCAGGGCACCTGTGGCCTGCTTCCTGCTTGCCCGGGATGGCGGGGTGGCGGGGCGGCGGCGGGGCGGGGCGGGCCGCGCGTCGCTCCCTGCAGGGTAGCGCCCTGGGTGGTTCTGGTTCCGACGGCTCCCCCAATCTGACCTCCGGTGAGCGTGTTCTGCTGGGAGAACTGGGGCTGTGTCTCCGTAAGTTTCCCAGAGTGCGGGCCCGGAGGCTTGGTCTCAAACGAAGGCTCGGCAGCAAGGGCCGCCGTTCCTGCGAGGGACTCGCCCTCCCTGAGCGGCAGTTGCCTCATCTGGTTGGAAAGGGGGTCCCGTTAGTGCCTCGTCGGTGGCGTTGTTGCGAGCACGGAAGCGGGAGCACGGAGCACACCGCTCAGCACGGAGCGCGGCACTGGTTGGTGCGCGCTCATCGTCTGCCGTCCTTCCCTGTGAGCATAGTGCTTTCCGCCGACATTCGCCCGGCACCTGCGGGCCGCGTGCCTGCTTGGGGCCGGACCCAGCAGCCGAGGACGCAGGTGCCAAAATCTCTGCCTTTGGGGGAGTTCGCCGCCTCGTGCCTGGGACGGGAGGACCGACGGCAGGCCAACACGTCCCGACGAGAGGCGGCGTCCCCGACGACGGGACGCGGTGCCGTCGGAAATGGAGAGCCTGGCACAGCCCAGGTCCTGGTCAGACATGCGTTGATGGCGTCGTCGCTCTCTTTCCCCCAGCCCGCCCCCCCCACCCCCCCACCCCCGCCCCTTTCCTCTCCCTCGCGTCCCGAGGTCCCCTTTCCAACGGGATCCAAGAACGCCCACAGGGCCCAAACTCTTGAGCTGGGCAGTGCAGACATCGTGCGCACTGGATCCCGGGTGGACGACGGGAGAGGGCTGCGGCCCAGAACCCTGAAGCCCAGAGGTCTCGGGACGGGGATACCGGTGACGTCGGGAGGCACCAACGGGTGTTCGGACGTGCGTTTCCCTCCCCGTAATCACACCGTTGCGCTCATCCGTCCATCCTCGGCGCGCTAGCCATCTTGGTAAAACTAAGGAGACTCAACGGGTGACCTAACCTGTGGGAGACCCTGGGTAATGTCCCTACCTGCACTCGAGCAGACTGTGGACGCTGTGGTCGTCGGGGAGGGGGTTCTGTACGTCTGGTAGATTGCGTTGGTTTCTCGGGCGAAGTTCTCCGTGTCCTGACTTTTCTGGCTGGTCGTTCTGTCAACTCAGGAAGTCCGGGGGCGCCCCGCAGAAAGAGGAAAAGAGCCAGAACGAAGAGGCGAAGAGAGAAGGAAAGAAACACACAAACAGACACAGACACGCAGGCGCACACAAAAACGCACACACACAGAGCGAGAGCGAGAGCGAGAGCGAGAGCGAGAGCGAGAGCGAGCCCGAGCCCGGCTGCCAGTCCGTGGCTCCTGGGCGTCCGGGTCGCGGGACAGGGATCCCAGGAGCGCTGCACTCCTGAGACCCTGTCTGCACGTCCCAGGGCCCCAGGGGTGATCGCCAGCCCCAGGGCCCCCGCCTCCTTGCCCGGGCCCAGCTCAAGCACCACCGCCCTCCTGTGGGGAAGCTGCCTCTTGGGCAGGGCCTCTCTGCGTCAGCGTGAGCGTCTGTGTGTCTGTCCCGGTGGGTGTCTGTCTGGGTCCGTGTCTCGGATCCTCTCAATCTCTCTGTCTCTGTCTCTGTCTCTGTGTCTCTCAGGTCGGTCAGTCAGGAGCTGTCCAGGGTGGCCGCGGGGCCTGGGGTTGAGGGCGCGGTCCGGGTCCCGTGGGCGGGGCGCGGGGCGGGGCGGGGAAGGGTGGCCCGCCCTGGTCTCCCCGCGCCCCGCCGCCCGCCCCGGAGGGGTTTCCGGTGATGCCCTCTGGTCGCGCCGGTGGCTCCAGCTGGATTTGGGCAAGTTGGGGCCGGGCCGGAGCGGCGGCCGCCGGGGGTTGTTGGGCCCGGGTTCGTTGGGAGGCGCCTCGGGCCGGAGGGGCCTCGCGGGCCCGGGGCCCCGACGCGCCGACGCGCCGACGCGCCGACGCGCCCGACGCCCCGGGCCACCTGGCCCCGAGCAGAGCAGCCGGATGTCCTGCGACCCGTCGCCGGGATGCGGGCGGACAGGAGGCCTGGAGCGTCCGGGGCCGGCTTGGGAGAGCGCCTAGACTTGCGCCCCGCCCGCCCACAGTCCCCGGGGTGCCCGAGGCCTCCCGCGCCCTGGGCGGGCGGCAGGGCAGGGCAGGGCAGGGCAGGGCAGGGCAGGGCAGGGTTTGGCTGGCCGCGGCGGCGGCGGCGGCGGCGGTGGCGGGAGGCAGTGGCAGGCAGGCGGCAGGCGGCGGAGCGCGGGGCGCAGGGGACGCGGGCGTCCGGTGCGCGTCACAGGGGCTCGGGCGCGCGCGTCACAGGGGCCAGGCGACGGCGCGTCACAGGGACCAGGCGACAGCGCGCGCGCGCGCGCGCGCGAGGCTTCTTAGGGGCGCCGGCGGCAGCCACCAGCGTCTACGGCCATACCACCCTGAACGCGCCCGATCTCGTCTGATCTCGGAAGCTAAGCAGGGTCGGGCCTGGTTAGTACTTGGATGGGAGACCGCCTGGGAATACCGGGTGCTGTAGGCTTTTGCCTCCCGCCGCCTCCCTCTCCTTTTGCCCCCCCCCCCCCCGCCCCCAGCGCCGCTCCCTCCATGCTCCTCCCGCCCCTCCTCCCTCCTCACCGGTCGCCCCATCGCCCCGCCACGCCCCCACCGCTGTCCAGCCGCGCGAGTGCCCCGCGGCCGCGGCCGCCGCCCAGCCCTTCCACCTCGCGGCCCCACGGGAACCCAGGGCCAACCGGGGCCGGCCCCGCGTGGCCGTGCCCCCGACGCCGCCCTCGTCCGGCGGGCTCCCTCTGTCCTCGGCGGCCTCTTCCCACCCGCCAGGCTCCTGAGAGACCCTAGCGGTCCACTCGGCCGGCGCGGCCCCCAAGCAGTTGGTCGAGTCGTGGTGTGCGATGGAACGGATCCCGCTCCGGGCTGCGGAGGCCCGGACAGCTTCGGCAAGCTGCCGGCAGCCCATCCGTCTTCCAGAGCCCATCTAGGAAAGACCCCGGATCAGGCTTCTCCAAACAGCACCTACAGAAGGACGGGGCCCACTGGGCTCGACAGGAGCCTTCCGGGCCTGGCCATCCATCCCAAGCGGGACGGCTTCTGGATTTTCTGATGCCTGCGCCGTGTGTCAGCTTCTCCAAGTCGGCACCTGGCTGTCCTTGATACCGTCGTTCGCGAGAAACCCTCGTTTCCGCACCGGAGTTGGTACGGGTCCTTTTGTGTTGTCTTGCCTTAAAGACGTCCCCTTCCCCAAGTGTCTAAGTTTCAAGCGCCTCCCCCCGCTCCCCAGCTGGGATCCAACTCCGTCTCCGTCTTCGCTTTTGTCTTTTGGGGGGTGGGGGCGGGGGGTCCTGCCTTCGTTTGAAAGGTCGGTGTCTGGCTCCTCCTGGATCCCTCGCATCCGTTTTGATTCTGAACAGACTGGATGGAAGGATTAGGAATCTGGCTGCGCTCGCCCAGGGTTTTGGTGTCCCCTCACTCAGGTGCCTCACTCTGTCCTGCCCCCCTCCTGGCCTCTGTCTGCCAGAGGGAGTGGACGAGTCCCCCGAGAGGACATTTCCGTCCTCAGCGGCCAGCCCTTCCTGGCTCCTTGGCTTCAGCTTTCATTTCGTGCGGCTCGGGCAGCTTTGAAAGTCTGCTCTTCCCCTGCCTGTGTCCGCGCAGACTATCGCGGAAAGGGGATCCGGGAAAGCGGGAGGGGAGTTTGCTCCAGGGGAGGAGAGCCGGGATGACAGGGAGGAGGAGAGGGGAGACTTGCCTCAGATCGCACGGACTTTTACATTTTCAAGGGGGGAATTCATCAAGGTAAGCCGTCTCTTCCCCACCGCGGACAGAAAGCAATAGTTGCTCGCTGTGGAGAAGCTGGGACATGCGGGCACAGCAGGAAGAGAGGACCTCAACCTCCATCCTCTCACCGTTCAGCAATCATCCTGGGAGCGAATATCCTCGTGTTTCCCTTTTCCCGTGGGCCCCACTTTCCCTGCCAGAGCAGACCCAGGGCACCTGTGGCCTGCTTCCTGCTTGCCCGGGATGGCGGGGTGGCGGGGCGGCGGCGGGGCGGGGCGGGCCGCGCGTCGCTCCCTGCAGGGTAGCGCCCTGGGTGGTTCTGGTTCCGACGGCTCCCCCAATCTGACCTCCGGTGAGCGTGTTCTGCTGGGAGAACTGGGGCTGTGTCTCCGTAAGTTTCCCAGAGTGCGGGCCCGGAGGCTTGGTCTCAAACGAAGGCTCGGCAGCAAGGGCCGCCGTTCCTGCGAGGGACTCGCCCTCCCTGAGCGGCAGTTGCCTCATCTGGTTGGAAAGGGGGTCCCGTTAGTGCCTCGTCGGTGGCGTTGTTGCGAGCACGGAAGCGGGAGCACGGAGCACACCGCTCAGCACGGAGCGCGGCACTGGTTGGTGCGCGCTCATCGTCTGCCGTCCTTCCCTGTGAGCATAGTGCTTTCCGCCGACATTCGCCCGGCACCTGCGGGCCGCGTGCCTGCTTGGGGCCGGACCCAGCAGCCGAGGACGCAGGTGCCAAAATCTCTGCCTTTGGGGGAGTTCGCCGCCTCGTGCCTGGGACGGGAGGACCGACGGCAGGCCAACACGTCCCGACGAGAGGCGGCGTCCCCGACGACGGGACGCGGTGCCGTCGGAAATGGAGAGCCTGGCACAGCCCAGGTCCTGGTCAGACATGCGTTGATGGCGTCGTCGCTCTCTTTCCCCCAGCCCGCCCCCCCCACCCCCCCACCCCCGCCCCTTTCCTCTCCCTCGCGTCCCGAGGTCCCCTTTCCAACGGGATCCAAGAACGCCCACAGGGCCCAAACTCTTGAGCTGGGCAGTGCAGACATCGTGCGCACTGGATCCCGGGTGGACGACGGGAGAGGGCTGCGGCCCAGAACCCTGAAGCCCAGAGGTCTCGGGACGGGGATACCGGTGACGTCGGGAGGCACCAACGGGTGTTCGGACGTGCGTTTCCCTCCCCGTAATCACACCGTTGCGCTCATCCGTCCATCCTCGGCGCGCTAGCCATCTTGGTAAAACTAAGGAGACTCAACGGGTGACCTAACCTGTGGGAGACCCTGGGTAATGTCCCTACCTGCACTCGAGCAGACTGTGGACGCTGTGGTCGTCGGGGAGGGGGTTCTGTACGTCTGGTAGATTGCGTTGGTTTCTCGGGCGAAGTTCTCCGTGTCCTGACTTTTCTGGCTGGTCGTTCTGTCAACTCAGGAAGTCCGGGGGCGCCCCGCAGAAAGAGGAAAAGAGCCAGAACGAAGAGGCGAAGAGAGAAGGAAAGAAACACACAAACAGACACAGACACGCAGGCGCACACAAAAACGCACACACACAGAGCGAGAGCGAGAGCGAGAGCGAGAGCGAGAGCGAGAGCGAGCCCGAGCCCGGCTGCCAGTCCGTGGCTCCTGGGCGTCCGGGTCGCGGGACAGGGATCCCAGGAGCGCTGCACTCCTGAGACCCTGTCTGCACGTCCCAGGGCCCCAGGGGTGATCGCCAGCCCCAGGGCCCCCGCCTCCTTGCCCGGGCCCAGCTCAAGCACCACCGCCCTCCTGTGGGGAAGCTGCCTCTTGGGCAGGGCCTCTCTGCGTCAGCGTGAGCGTCTGTGTGTCTGTCCCGGTGGGTGTCTGTCTGGGTCCGTGTCTCGGATCCTCTCAATCTCTCTGTCTCTGTCTCTGTCTCTGTGTCTCTCAGGTCGGTCAGTCAGGAGCTGTCCAGGGTGGCCGCGGGGCCTGGGGTTGAGGGCGCGGTCCGGGTCCCGTGGGCGGGGCGCGGGGCGGGGCGGGGAAGGGTGGCCCGCCCTGGTCTCCCCGCGCCCCGCCGCCCGCCCCGGAGGGGTTTCCGGTGATGCCCTCTGGTCGCGCCGGTGGCTCCAGCTGGATTTGGGCAAGTTGGGGCCGGGCCGGAGCGGCGGCCGCCGGGGGTTGTTGGGCCCGGGTTCGTTGGGAGGCGCCTCGGGCCGGAGGGGCCTCGCGGGCCCGGGGCCCCGACGCGCCGACGCGCCGACGCGCCGACGCGCCCGACGCCCCGGGCCACCTGGCCCCGAGCAGAGCAGCCGGATGTCCTGCGACCCGTCGCCGGGATGCGGGCGGACAGGAGGCCTGGAGCGTCCGGGGCCGGCTTGGGAGAGCGCCTAGACTTGCGCCCCGCCCGCCCACAGTCCCCGGGGTGCCCGAGGCCTCCCGCGCCCTGGGCGGGCGGCAGGGCAGGGCAGGGCAGGGCAGGGCAGGGCAGGGCAGGGTTTGGCTGGCCGCGGCGGCGGCGGCGGCGGCGGTGGCGGGAGGCAGTGGCAGGCAGGCGGCAGGCGGCGGAGCGCGGGGCGCAGGGGACGCGGGCGTCCGGTGCGCGTCACAGGGGCTCGGGCGCGCGCGTCACAGGGGCCAGGCGACGGCGCGTCACAGGGACCAGGCGACAGCGCGCGCGCGCGCGCGCGCGAGGCTTCTTAGGGGCGCCGGCGGCAGCCACCAGCGTCTACGGCCATACCACCCTGAACGCGCCCGATCTCGTCTGATCTCGGAAGCTAAGCAGGGTCGGGCCTGGTTAGTACTTGGATGGGAGACCGCCTGGGAATACCGGGTGCTGTAGGCTTTTGCCTCCCGCCGCCTCCCTCTCCTTTTGCCCCCCCCCCCCCCGCCCCCAGCGCCGCTCCCTCCATGCTCCTCCCGCCCCTCCTCCCTCCTCACCGGTCGCCCCATCGCCCCGCCACGCCCCCACCGCTGTCCAGCCGCGCGAGTGCCCCGCGGCCGCGGCCGCCGCCCAGCCCTTCCACCTCGCGGCCCCACGGGAACCCAGGGCCAACCGGGGCCGGCCCCGCGTGGCCGTGCCCCCGACGCCGCCCTCGTCCGGCGGGCTCCCTCTGTCCTCGGCGGCCTCTTCCCACCCGCCAGGCTCCTGAGAGACCCTAGCGGTCCACTCGGCCGGCGCGGCCCCCAAGCAGTTGGTCGAGTCGTGGTGTGCGATGGAACGGATCCCGCTCCGGGCTGCGGAGGCCCGGACAGCTTCGGCAAGCTGCCGGCAGCCCATCCGTCTTCCAGAGCCCATCTAGGAAAGACCCCGGGTCAGGCTTCTCCAAACAGCACCTACAGAAGGACGGGGCCCACTGGGCTCGACAGGAGCCTTCCGGGCCTGGCCATCCATCCCAAGCGGGACGGCTTCTGGATTTTCTGATGCCTGCGCCGTGTGTCAGCTTCTCCAAGTCGGCACCTGGCTGTCCTTGATACCGTCGTTCGCGAGAAACCCTCGTTTCCGCACCGGAGTTGGTACGGGTCCTTTTGTGTTGTCTTGCCTTAAAGACGTCCCCTTCCCCAAGTGTCTAAGTTTCAAGCGCCTCCCCCCGCTCCCCGGCTGGGATCCAACTCCGTCTCCGTCTTCGCTTTTGTCTTTTGGGGGGTGGGGGCGGGGGGTCCTGCCTTCGTTTGAAAGGTCGGTGTCTGGCTCCTCGTGGATCCCTCGCATCCGTTTTGATTCTGAACAGACTGGATGGAAGGATTAGGAATCTGGCTGCGCTCGCCCAGGGTTTTGGTGTCCCCTCACTCAGGTGCCTCACTCTGTCCTGCCCCCCTCCTGGCCTCTGTCTGCCAGAGGGAGTGGACGAGTCCCCCGAGAGGACATTTCCGTCCTCAGCGGCCAGCCCTTCCTGGCTCCTTGGCTTCAGCTTTCATTTCGTGCGGCTCGGGCAGCTTTGAAAGTCTGCTCTTCCCCTGCCTGTGTCCGCGCAGACTATCGCGGAAAGGGGATCCGGGAAAGCGGGAGGGGAGTTTGCTCCAGGGGAGGAGAGCCGGGATGACAGGGAGGAGGAGAGGGGAGACTTGCCTCAGATCGCACGGACTTTTACATTTTCAAGGGGGGAATTCATCAAGGTAAGCCGTCTCTTCCCCACCGCGGACAGAAAGCAATAGTTGCTCGCTGTGGAGAAGCTGGGACATGCGGGCACAGCAGGAAGAGAGGACCTCAACCTCCATCCTCTCACCGTTCAGCAATCATCCTGGGAGCGAATATCCTCGTGTTTCCCTTTTCCCGTGGGCCCCACTTTCCCTGCCAGAGCAGACCCAGGGCACCTGTGGCCTGCTTCCTGCTTGCCCGGGATGGCGGGGTGGCGGGGCGGCGGCGGGGCGGGGCGGGCCGCGCGTCGCTCCCTGCAGGGTAGCGCCCTGGGTGGTTCTGGTTCCGACGGCTCCCCCAATCTGACCTCCGGTGAGCGTGTTCTGCTGGGAGAACTGGGGCTGTGTCTCCGTAAGTTTCCCAGAGTGCGGGCCCGGAGGCTTGGTCTCAAACGAAGGCTCGGCAGCAAGGGCCGCCGTTCCTGCGAGGGACTCGCCCTCCCTGAGCGGCAGTTGCCTCATCTGGTTGGAAAGGGGGTCCCGTTAGTGCCTCGTCGGTGGCGTTGTTGCGAGCACGGAAGCGGGAGCACGGAGCACACCGCTCAGCACGGAGCGCGGCACTGGTTGGTGCGCGCTCATCGTCTGCCGTCCTTCCCTGTGAGCATAGTGCTTTCCGCCGACATTCGCCCGGCACCTGCGGGCCGCGTGCCTGCTTGGGGCCGGACCCAGCAGCCGAGGACGCAGGTGCCAAAATCTCTGCCTTTGGGGAGTTCGCCGCCTCGTGCCTGGGACGGGAGGACCGACGGCAGGCCAACACGTCCCGACGAGAGGCGGCGTCCCCGACGACGGGACGCGGTGCCGTCAGAAATGGAGAGCCTGGCACAGCCCAGGTCCTGGTCAGACATGCGTTGATGGCGTCGTCGCTCTCTTTCCCCCAGCCCGCCCCCCCCACCCCCCCACCCCCGCCCCTTTCCTCTCCCTCGCGTCCCGAGGTCCCCTTTCCAACGGGATCCAAGAACGCCCACAGGGCCCAAACTCTTGAGCTGGGCAGTGCAGACATCGTGCGCACTGGATCCCGGGTGGACGACGGGAGAGGGCTGCGGCCCAGAACCCTGAAGCCCAGAGGTCTCGGGACGGGGATACCGGTGACGTCGGGAGGCACCAACGGGTGTTCGGACGTGCGTTTCCCTCCCCGTAATCACACCGTTGCGCTCATCCGTCCATCCTCGGCGCGCTAGCCATCTTGGTAAAACTAAGGAGACTCAACGGGTGACCTAACCTGTGGGAGACCCTGGGTAATGTCCCTACCTGCACTCGAGCAGACTGTGGACGCTGTGGTCGTCGGGGAGGGGGTTCTGTACGTCTGGTAGATTGCGTTGGTTTCTCGGGCGAAGTTCTCCGTGTCCTGACTTTTCTGGCTGGTCGTTCTGTCAACTCAGGAAGTCCGGGGGCGCCCCGCAGAAAGAGGAAAAGAGCCAGAACGAAGAGGCGAAGAGAGAAGGAAAGAAACACACAAACAGACACAGACACGCAGGCGCACACAAAAACGCACACACACAGAGCGAGAGCGAGAGCGAGAGCGAGAGCGAGAGCGAGAGCGAGCCCGAGCCCGGCTGCCAGTCCGTGGCTCCTGGGCGTCCGGGTCGCGGGACAGGGATCCCAGGAGCGCTGCACTCCTGAGACCCTGTCTGCACGTCCCAGGGCCCCAGGGGTGATCGCCAGCCCCAGGGCCCCCGCCTCCTTGCCCGGGCCCAGCTCAAGCACCACCGCCCTCCTGTGGGGAAGCTGCCTCTTGGGCAGGGCCTCTCTGCGTCAGCGTGAGCGTCTGTGTGTCTGTCCCGGTGGGTGTCTGTCTGGGTCCGTGTCTCGGATCCTCTCAATCTCTCTGTCTCTGTCTCTGTCTCTGTGTCTCTCAGGTCGGTCAGTCAGGAGCTGTCCAGGGTGGCCGCGGGGCCTGGGGTTGAGGGCGCGGTCCGGGTCCCGTGGGCGGGGCGCGGGGCGGGGCGGGGAAGGGTGGCCCGCCCTGGTCTCCCCGCGCCCCGCCGCCCGCCCCGGAGGGGTTTCCGGTGATGCCCTCTGGTCGCGCCGGTGGCTCCAGCTGGATTTGGGCAAGTTGGGGCCGGGCCGGAGCGGCGGCCGCCGGGGGTTGTTGGGCCCGGGTTCGTTGGGAGGCGCCTCGGGCCGGAGGGGCCTCGCGGGCCCGGGGCCCCGACGCGCCGACGCGCCGACGCGCCGACGCGCCCGACGCCCCGGGCCACCTGGCCCCGAGCAGAGCAGCCGGATGTCCTGCGACCCGTCGCCGGGATGCGGGCGGACAGGAGGCCTGGAGCGTCCGGGGCCGGCTTGGGAGAGCGCCTAGACTTGCGCCCCGCCCGCCCACAGTCCCCGGGGTGCCCGAGGCCTCCCGCGCCCTGGGCGGGCGGCAGGGCAGGGCAGGGCAGGGCAGGGCAGGGCAGGGCAGGGTTTGGCTGGCCGCGGCGGCGGCGGCGGCGGCGGTGGCGGGAGGCAGTGGCAGGCAGGCGGCAGGCGGCGGAGCGCGGGGCGCAGGGGACGCGGGCGTCCGGTGCGCGTCACAGGGGCTCGGGCGCGCGCGTCACAGGGGCCAGGCGACGGCGCGTCACAGGGACCAGGCGACAGCGCGCGCGCGCGCGCGCGCGAGGCTTCTTAGGGGCGCCGGCGGCAGCCACCAGCGTCTACGGCCATACCACCCTGAACGCGCCCGATCTCGTCTGATCTCGGAAGCTAAGCAGGGTCGGGCCTGGTTAGTACTTGGATGGGAGACCGCCTGGGAATACCGGGTGCTGTAGGCTTTTGCCTCCCGCCGCCTCCCTCTCCTTTTGCCCCCCCCCCCCCCCGCCCCCAGCGCCGCTCCCTCCATGCTCCTCCCGCCCCTCCTCCCTCCTCACCGGTCGCCCCATCGCCCCGCCACGCCCCCACCGCTGTCCAGCCGCGCGAGTGCCCCGCGGCCGCGGCCGCCGCCCAGCCCTTCCACCTCGCGGCCCCACGGGAACCCAGGGCCAACCGGGGCCGGCCCCGCGTGGCCGTGCCCCCGACGCCGCCCTCGTCCGGCGGGCTCCCTCTGTCCTCGGCGGCCTCTTCCCACCCGCCAGGCTCCTGAGAGACCCTAGCGGTCCACTCGGCCGGCGCGGCCCCCAAGCAGTTGGTCGAGTCGTGGTGTGCGATGGAACGGATCCCGCTCCGGGCTGCGGAGGCCCGGACAGCTTCGGCAAGCTGCCGGCAGCCCATCCGTCTTCCAGAGCCCATCTAGGAAAGACCCCGGATCAGGCTTCTCCAAACAGCACCTACAGAAGGACGGGGCCCACTGGGCTCGACAGGAGCCTTCCGGGCCTGGCCATCCATCCCAAGCGGGACGGCTTCTGGATTTTCTGATGCCTGCGCCGTGTGTCAGCTTCTCCAAGTCGGCACCTGGCTGTCCTTGATACCGTCGTTCGCGAGAAACCCTCGTTTCCGCACCGGAGTTGGTACGGGTCCTTTTGTGTTGTCTTGCCTTAAAGACGTCCCCTTCCCCAAGTGTCTAAGTTTCAAGCGCCTCCCCCCGCTCCCCGGCTGGGATCCAACTCCGTCTCCGTCTTCGCTTTTGTCTTTTGGGGGGTGGGGGCGGGGGGTCCTGCCTTCGTTTGAAAGGTCGGTGTCTGGCTCCTCCTGGATCCCTCGCATCCGTTTTGATTCTGAACAGACTGGATGGAAGGATTAGGAATCTGGCTGCGCTCGCCCAGGGTTTTGGTGTCCCCTCACTCAGGTGCCTCACTCTGTCCTGCCCCCCTCCTGGCCTCTGTCTGCCAGAGGGAGTGGACGAGTCCCCCGAGAGGACATTTCCGTCCTCAGCGGCCAGCCCTTCCTGGCTCCTTGGCTTCAGCTTTCATTTCGTGCGGCTCGGGCAGCTTTGAAAGTCTGCTCTTCCCCTGCCTGTGTCCGCGCAGACTATCGCGGAAAGGGGATCCGGGAAAGCGGGAGGGGAGTTTGCTCCAGGGGAGGAGAGCCGGGATGACAGGGAGGAGGAGAGGGGAGACTTGCCTCAGATCGCACGGACTTTTACATTTTCAAGGGGGGAATTCATCAAGGTAAGCCGTCTCTTCCCCACCGCGGACAGAAAGCAATAGTTGCTCGCTGTGGAGAAGCTGGGACATGCGGGCACAGCAGGAAGAGAGGACCTCAACCTCCATCCTCTCACCGTTCAGCAATCATCCTGGGAGCGAATATCCTCGTGTTTCCCTTTTCCCGTGGGCCCCACTTTCCCTGCCAGAGCAGACCCAGGGCACCTGTGGCCTGCTTCCTGCTTGCCCGGGATGGCGGGGTGGCGGGGCGGCGGCGGGGCGGGGCGGGCCGCGCGTCGCTCCCTGCAGGGTAGCGCCCTGGGTGGTTCTGGTTCCGACGGCTCCCCCAATCTGACCTCCGGTGAGCGTGTTCTGCTGGGAGAACTGGGGCTGTGTCTCCGTAAGTTTCCCAGAGTGCGGGCCCGGAGGCTTGGTCTCAAACGAAGGCTCGGCAGCAAGGGCCGCCGTTCCTGCGAGGGACTCGCCCTCCCTGAGCGGCAGTTGCCTCATCTGGTTGGAAAGGGGGTCCCGTTAGTGCCTCGTCGGTGGCGTTGTTGCGAGCACGGAAGCGGGAGCACGGAGCACACCGCTCAGCACGGAGCGCGGCACTGGTTGGTGCGCGCTCATCGTCTGCCGTCCTTCCCTGTGAGCATAGTGCTTTCCGCCGACATTCGCCCGGCACCTGCGGGCCGCGTGCCTGCTTGGGGCCGGACCCAGCAGCCGAGGACGCAGGTGCCAAAATCTCTGCCTTTGGGGGAGTTCGCCGCCTCGTGCCTGGGACGGGAGGACCGACGGCAGGCCAACACGTCCCGACGAGAGGCGGCGTCCCCGACGACGGGACGCGGTGCCGTCGGAAATGGAGAGCCTGGCACAGCCCAGGTCCTGGTCAGACATGCGTTGATGGCGTCGTCGCTCTCTTTCCCCCAGCCCGCCCCCCCCACCCCCCCACCCCCGCCCCTTTCCTCTCCCTCGCGTCCCGAGGTCCCCTTTCCAACGGGATCCAAGAACGCCCACAGGGCCCAAACTCTTGAGCTGGGCAGTGCAGACATCGTGCGCACTGGATCCCGGGTGGACGACGGGAGAGGGCTGCGGCCCAGAACCCTGAAGCCCAGAGGTCTCGGGACGGGGATACCGGTGACGTCGGGAGGCACCAACGGGTGTTCGGACGTGCGTTTCCCTCCCCGTAATCACACCGTTGCGCTCATCCGTCCATCCTCGGCGCGCTAGCCATCTTGGTAAAACTAAGGAGACTCAACGGGTGACCTAACCTGTGGGAGACCCTGGGTAATGTCCCTACCTGCACTCGAGCAGACTGTGGACGCTGTGGTCGTCGGGGAGGGGGTTCTGTACGTCTGGTAGATTGCGTTGGTTTCTCGGGCGAAGTTCTCCGTGTCCTGACTTTTCTGGCTGGTCGTTCTGTCAACTCAGGAAGTCCGGGGGCGCCCCGCAGAAAGAGGAAAAGAGCCAGAACGAAGAGGCGAAGAGAGAAGGAAAGAAACACACAAACAGACACAGACACGCAGGCGCACACAAAAACGCACACACACAGAGCGAGAGCGAGAGCGAGAGCGAGAGCGAGAGCGAGAGCGAGCCCGAGCCCGGCTGCCAGTCCGTGGCTCCTGGGCGTCCGGGTCGCGGGACAGGGATCCCAGGAGCGCTGCACTCCTGAGACCCTGTCTGCACGTCCCAGGGCCCCAGGGGTGATCGCCAGCCCCAGGGCCCCCGCCTCCTTGCCCGGGCCCAGCTCAAGCACCACCGCCCTCCTGTGGGGAAGCTGCCTCTTGGGCAGGGCCTCTCTGCGTCAGCGTGAGCGTCTGTGTGTCTGTCCCGGTGGGTGTCTGTCTGGGTCCGTGTCTCGGATCCTCTCAATCTCTCTGTCTCTGTCTCTGTCTCTGTGTCTCTCAGGTCGGTCAGTCAGGAGCTGTCCAGGGTGGCCGCGGGGCCTGGGGTTGAGGGCGCGGTCCGGGTCCCGTGGGCGGGGCGCGGGGCGGGGCGGGGAAGGGTGGCCCGCCCTGGTCTCCCCGCGCCCCGCCGCCCGCCCCGGAGGGGTTTCCGGTGATGCCCTCTGGTCGCGCCGGTGGCTCCAGCTGGATTTGGGCAAGTTGGGGCCGGGCCGGAGCGGCGGCCGCCGGGGGTTGTTGGGCCCGGGTTCGTTGGGAGGCGCCTCGGGCCGGAGGGGCCTCGCGGGCCCGGGGCCCCGACGCGCCGACGCGCCGACGCGCCGACGCGCCCGACGCCCCGGGCCACCTGGCCCCGAGCAGAGCAGCCGGATGTCCTGCGACCCGTCGCCGGGATGCGGGCGGACAGGAGGCCTGGAGCGTCCGGGGCCGGCTTGGGAGAGCGCCTAGACTTGCGCCCCGCCCGCCCACAGTCCCCGGGGTGCCCGAGGCCTCCCGCGCCCTGGGCGGGCGGCAGGGCAGGGCAGGGCAGGGCAGGGCAGGGCAGGGCAGGGTTTGGCTGGCCGCGGCGGCGGCGGCGGCGGCGGTGGCGGGAGGCAGTGGCAGGCAGGCGGCAGGCGGCGGAGCGCGGGGCGCAGGGGACGCGGGCGTCCGGTGCGCGTCACAGGGGCTCGGGCGCGCGCGTCACAGGGGCCAGGCGACGGCGCGTCACAGGGACCAGGCGACAGCGCGCGCGCGCGCGCGCGCGAGGCTTCTTAGGGGCGCCGGCGGCAGCCACCAGCGTCTACGGCCATACCACCCTGAACGCGCCCGATCTCGTCTGATCTCGGAAGCTAAGCAGGGTCGGGCCTGGTTAGTACTTGGATGGGAGACCGCCTGGGAATACCGGGTGCTGTAGGCTTTTGCCTCCCGCCGCCTCCCTCTCCTTTTGCCCCCCCCCCCCCCCCGCCCCCAGCGCCGCTCCCTCCATGCTCCTCCCGCCCCTCCTCCCTCCTCACCGGTCGCCCCATCGCCCCGCCACGCCCCCACCGCTGTCCAGCCGCGCGAGTGCCCCGCGGCCGCGGCCGCCGCCCAGCCCTTCCACCTCGCGGCCCCACGGGAACCCAGGGCCAACCGGGGCCGGCCCCGCGTGGCCGTGCCCCCGACGCCGCCCTCGTCCGGCGGGCTCCCTCTGTCCTCGGCGGCCTCTTCCCACCCGCCAGGCTCCTGAGAGACCCTAGCGGTCCACTCGGCCGGCGCGGCCCCCAAGCAGTTGGTCGAGTCGTGGTGTGCGATGGAACGGATCCCGCTCCGGGCTGCGGAGGCCCGGACAGCTTCGGCAAGCTGCCGGCAGCCCATCCGTCTTCCAGAGCCCATCTAGGAAAGACCCCGGGTCAGGCTTCTCCAAACAGCACCTACAGAAGGACGGGGCCCACTGGGCTCGACAGGAGCCTTCCGGGCCTGGCCATCCATCCCAAGCGGGACGGCTTCTGGATTTTCTGATGCCTGCGCCGTGTGTCAGCTTCTCCAAGTCGGCACCTGGCTGTCCTTGATACCGTCGTTCGCGAGAAACCCTCGTTTCCGCACCGGAGTTGGTACGGGTCCTTTTGTGTTGTCTTGCCTTAAAGACGTCCCCTTCCCCAAGTGTCTAAGTTTCAAGCGCCTCCCCCCGCTCCCCGGCTGGGATCCAACTCCGTCTCCGTCTTCGCTTTTGTCTTTTGGGGGGTGGGGGCGGGGGGTCCTGCCTTCGTTTGAAAGGTCGGTGTCTGGCTCCTCGTGGATCCCTCGCATCCGTTTTGATTCTGAACAGACTGGATGGAAGGATTAGGAATCTGGCTGCGCTCGCCCAGGGTTTTGGTGTCCCCTCACTCAGGTGCCTCACTCTGTCCTGCCCCCCTCCTGGCCTCTGTCTGCCAGAGGGAGTGGACGAGTCCCCCGAGAGGACATTTCCGTCCTCAGCGGCCAGCCCTTCCTGGCTCCTTGGCTTCAGCTTTCATTTCGTGCGGCTCGGGCAGCTTTGAAAGTCTGCTCTTCCCCTGCCTGTGTCCGCGCAGACTATCGCGGAAAGGGGATCCGGGAAAGCGGGAGGGGAGTTTGCTCCAGGGGAGGAGAGCCGGGATGACAGGGAGGAGGAGAGGGGAGACTTGCCTCAGATCGCACGGACTTTTACATTTTCAAGGGGGGAATTCATCAAGGTAAGCCGTCTCTTCCCCACCGCGGACAGAAAGCAATAGTTGCTCGCTGTGGAGAAGCTGGGACATGCGGGCACAGCAGGAAGAGAGGACCTCAACCTCCATCCTCTCACCGTTCAGCAATCATCCTGGGAGCGAATATCCTCGTGTTTCCCTTTTCCCGTGGGCCCCACTTTCCCTGCCAGAGCAGACCCAGGGCACCTGTGGCCTGCTTCCTGCTTGCCCGGGATGGCGGGGTGGCGGGGCGGCGGCGGGGCGGGGCGGGCCGCGCGTCGCTCCCTGCAGGGTAGCGCCCTGGGTGGTTCTGGTTCCGACGGCTCCCCCAATCTGACCTCCGGTGAGCGTGTTCTGCTGGGAGAACTGGGGCTGTGTCTCCGTAAGTTTCCCAGAGTGCGGGCCCGGAGGCTTGGTCTCAAACGAAGGCTCGGCAGCAAGGGCCGCCGTTCCTGCGAGGGACTCGCCCTCCCTGAGCGGCAGTTGCCTCATCTGGTTGGAAAGGGGGTCCCGTTAGTGCCTCGTCGGTGGCGTTGTTGCGAGCACGGAAGCGGGAGCACGGAGCACACCGCTCAGCACGGAGCGCGGCACTGGTTGGTGCGCGCTCATCGTCTGCCGTCCTTCCCTGTGAGCATAGTGCTTTCCGCCGACATTCGCCCGGCACCTGCGGGCCGCGTGCCTGCTTGGGGCCGGACCCAGCAGCCGAGGACGCAGGTGCCAAAATCTCTGCCTTTGGGGGAGTTCGCCGCCTCGTGCCTGGGACGGGAGGACCGACGGCAGGCCAACACGTCCCGACGAGAGGCGGCGTCCCCGACGACGGGACGCGGTGCCGTCGGAAATGGAGAGCCTGGCACAGCCCAGGTCCTGGTCAGACATGCGTTGATGGCGTCGTCGCTCTCTTTCCCCCAGCCCGCCCCCCCCACCCCCCCACCCCCGCCCCTTTCCTCTCCCTCGCGTCCCGAGGTCCCCTTTCCAACGGGATCCAAGAACGCCCACAGGGCCCAAACTCTTGAGCTGGGCAGTGCAGACATCGTGCGCACTGGATCCCGGGTGGACGACGGGAGAGGGCTGCGGCCCAGAACCCTGAAGCCCAGAGGTCTCGGGACGGGGATACCGGTGACGTCGGGAGGCACCAACGGGTGTTCGGACGTGCGTTTCCCTCCCCGTAATCACACCGTTGCGCTCATCCGTCCATCCTCGGCGCGCTAGCCATCTTGGTAAAACTAAGGAGACTCAACGGGTGACCTAACCTGTGGGAGACCCTGGGTAATGTCCCTACCTGCACTCGAGCAGACTGTGGACGCTGTGGTCGTCGGGGAGGGGGTTCTGTACGTCTGGTAGATTGCGTTGGTTTCTCGGGCGAAGTTCTCCGTGTCCTGACTTTTCTGGCTGGTCGTTCTGTCAACTCAGGAAGTCCGGGGGCGCCCCGCAGAAAGAGGAAAAGAGCCAGAACGAAGAGGCGAAGAGAGAAGGAAAGAAACACACAAACAGACACAGACACGCAGGCGCACACAAAAACGCACACACACAGAGCGAGAGCGAGAGCGAGAGCGAGAGCGAGAGCGAGAGCGAGCCCGAGCCCGGCTGCCAGTCCGTGGCTCCTGGGCGTCCGGGTCGCGGGACAGGGATCCCAGGAGCGCTGCACTCCTGAGACCCTGTCTGCACGTCCCAGGGCCCCAGGGGTGATCGCCAGCCCCAGGGCCCCCGCCTCCTTGCCCGGGCCCAGCTCAAGCACCACCGCCCTCCTGTGGGGAAGCTGCCTCTTGGGCAGGGCCTCTCTGCGTCAGCGTGAGCGTCTGTGTGTCTGTCCCGGTGGGTGTCTGTCTGGGTCCGTGTCTCGGATCCTCTCAATCTCTCTGTCTCTGTCTCTGTCTCTGTGTCTCTCAGGTCGGTCAGTCAGGAGCTGTCCAGGGTGGCCGCGGGGCCTGGGGTTGAGGGCGCGGTCCGGGTCCCGTGGGCGGGGCGCGGGGCGGGGCGGGGAAGGGTGGCCCGCCCTGGTCTCCCCGCGCCCCGCCGCCCGCCCCGGAGGGGTTTCCGGTGATGCCCTCTGGTCGCGCCGGTGGCTCCAGCTGGATTTGGGCAAGTTGGGGCCGGGCCGGAGCGGCGGCCGCCGGGGGTTGTTGGGCCCGGGTTCGTTGGGAGGCGCCTCGGGCCGGAGGGGCCTCGCGGGCCCGGGGCCCCGACGCGCCGACGCGCCGACGCGCCGACGCGCCCGACGCCCCGGGCCACCTGGCCCCGAGCAGAGCAGCCGGATGTCCTGCGACCCGTCGCCGGGATGCGGGCGGACAGGAGGCCTGGAGCGTCCGGGGCCGGCTTGGGAGAGCGCCTAGACTTGCGCCCCGCCCGCCCACAGTCCCCGGGGTGCCCGAGGCCTCCCGCGCCCTGGGCGGGCGGCAGGGCAGGGCAGGGCAGGGCAGGGCAGGGCAGGGCAGGGTTTGGCTGGCCGCGGCGGCGGCGGCGGCGGCGGTGGCGGGAGGCAGTGGCAGGCAGGCGGCAGGCGGCGGAGCGCGGGGCGCAGGGGACGCGGGCGTCCGGTGCGCGTCACAGGGGCTCGGGCGCGCGCGTCACAGGGGCCAGGCGACGGCGCGTCACAGGGACCAGGCGACAGCGCGCGCGCGCGCGCGCGCGAGGCTTCTTAGGGGCGCCGGCGGCAGCCACCAGCGTCTACGGCCATACCACCCTGAACGCGCCCGATCTCGTCTGATCTCGGAAGCTAAGCAGGGTCGGGCCTGGTTAGTACTTGGATGGGAGACCGCCTGGGAATACCGGGTGCTGTAGGCTTTTGCCTCCCGCCGCCTCCCTCTCCTTTTGCCCCCCCCCCCCCCCGCCCCCAGCGCCGCTCCCTCCATGCTCCTCCCGCCCCTCCTCCCTCCTCACCGGTCGCCCCATCGCCCCGCCACGCCCCCACCGCTGTCCAGCCGCGCGAGTGCCCCGCGGCCGCGGCCGCCGCCCAGCCCTTCCACCTCGCGGCCCCACGGGAACCCAGGGCCAACCGGGGCCGGCCCCGCGTGGCCGTGCCCCCGACGCCGCCCTCGTCCGGCGGGCTCCCTCTGTCCTCGGCGGCCTCTTCCCACCCGCCAGGCTCCTGAGAGACCCTAGCGGTCCACTCGGCCGGCGCGGCCCCCAAGCAGTTGGTCGAGTCGTGGTGTGCGATGGAACGGATCCCGCTCCGGGCTGCGGAGGCCCGGACAGCTTCGGCAAGCTGCCGGCAGCCCATCCGTCTTCCAGAGCCCATCTAGGAAAGACCCCGGATCAGGCTTCTCCAAACAGCACCTACAGAAGGACGGGGCCCACTGGGCTCGACAGGAGCCTTCCGGGCCTGGCCATCCATCCCAAGCGGGACGGCTTCTGGATTTTCTGATGCCTGCGCCGTGTGTCAGCTTCTCCAAGTCGGCACCTGGCTGTCCTTGATACCGTCGTTCGCGAGAAACCCTCGTTTCCGCACCGGAGTTGGTACGGGTCCTTTTGTGTTGTCTTGCCTTAAAGACGTCCCCTTCCCCAAGTGTCTAAGTTTCAAGCGCCTCCCCCCGCTCCCCGGCTGGGATCCAACTCCGTCTCCGTCTTCGCTTTTGTCTTTTGGGGGGTGGGGGCGGGGGGTCCTGCCTTCGTTTGAAAGGTCGGTGTCTGGCTCCTCCTGGATCCCTCGCATCCGTTTTGATTCTGAACAGACTGGATGGAAGGATTAGGAATCTGGCTGCGCTCGCCCAGGGTTTTGGTGTCCCCTCACTCAGGTGCCTCACTCTGTCCTGCCCCCCTCCTGGCCTCTGTCTGCCAGAGGGAGTGGACGAGTCCCCCGAGAGGACATTTCCGTCCTCAGCGGCCAGCCCTTCCTGGCTCCTTGGCTTCAGCTTTCATTTCGTGCGGCTCGGGCAGCTTTGAAAGTCTGCTCTTCCCCTGCCTGTGTCCGCGCAGACTATCGCGGAAAGGGGATCCGGGAAAGCGGGAGGGGAGTTTGCTCCAGGGGAGGAGAGCCGGGATGACAGGGAGGAGGAGAGGGGAGACTTGCCTCAGATCGCACGGACTTTTACATTTTCAAGGGGGGAATTCATCAAGGTAAGCCGTCTCTTCCCCACCGCGGACAGAAAGCAATAGTTGCTCGCTGTGGAGAAGCTGGGACATGCGGGCACAGCAGGAAGAGAGGACCTCAACCTCCATCCTCTCACCGTTCAGCAATCATCCTGGGAGCGAATATCCTCGTGTTTCCCTTTTCCCGTGGGCCCCACTTTCCCTGCCAGAGCAGACCCAGGGCACCTGTGGCCTGCTTCCTGCTTGCCCGGGATGGCGGGGTGGCGGGGCGGCGGCGGGGCGGGGCGGGCCGCGCGTCGCTCCCTGCAGGGTAGCGCCCTGGGTGGTTCTGGTTCCGACGGCTCCCCCAATCTGACCTCCGGTGAGCGTGTTCTGCTGGGAGAACTGGGGCTGTGTCTCCGTAAGTTTCCCAGAGTGCGGGCCCGGAGGCTTGGTCTCAAACGAAGGCTCGGCAGCAAGGGCCGCCGTTCCTGCGAGGGACTCGCCCTCCCTGAGCGGCAGTTGCCTCATCTGGTTGGAAAGGGGGTCCCGTTAGTGCCTCGTCGGTGGCGTTGTTGCGAGCACGGAAGCGGGAGCACGGAGCACACCGCTCAGCACGGAGCGCGGCACTGGTTGGTGCGCGCTCATCGTCTGCCGTCCTTCCCTGTGAGCATAGTGCTTTCCGCCGACATTCGCCCGGCACCTGCGGGCCGCGTGCCTGCTTGGGGCCGGACCCAGCAGCCGAGGACGCAGGTGCCAAAATCTCTGCCTTTGGGGGAGTTCGCCGCCTCGTGCCTGGGACGGGAGGACCGACGGCAGGCCAACACGTCCCGACGAGAGGCGGCGTCCCCGACGACGGGACGCGGTGCCGTCGGAAATGGAGAGCCTGGCACAGCCCAGGTCCTGGTCAGACATGCGTTGATGGCGTCGTCGCTCTCTTTCCCCCAGCCCGCCCCCCCCACCCCCCCACCCCCGCCCCTTTCCTCTCCCTCGCGTCCCGAGGTCCCCTTTCCAACGGGATCCAAGAACGCCCACAGGGCCCAAACTCTTGAGCTGGGCAGTGCAGACATCGTGCGCACTGGATCCCGGGTGGACGACGGGAGAGGGCTGCGGCCCAGAACCCTGAAGCCCAGAGGTCTCGGGACGGGGATACCGGTGACGTCGGGAGGCACCAACGGGTGTTCGGACGTGCGTTTCCCTCCCCGTAATCACACCGTTGCGCTCATCCGTCCATCCTCGGCGCGCTAGCCATCTTGGTAAAACTAAGGAGACTCAACGGGTGACCTAACCTGTGGGAGACCCTGGGTAATGTCCCTACCTGCACTCGAGCAGACTGTGGACGCTGTGGTCGTCGGGGAGGGGGTTCTGTACGTCTGGTAGATTGCGTTGGTTTCTCGGGCGAAGTTCTCCGTGTCCTGACTTTTCTGGCTGGTCGTTCTGTCAACTCAGGAAGTCCGGGGGCGCCCCGCAGAAAGAGGAAAAGAGCCAGAACGAAGAGGCGAAGAGAGAAGGAAAGAAACACACAAACAGACACAGACACGCAGGCGCACACAAAAACGCACACACACAGAGCGAGAGCGAGAGCGAGAGCGAGAGCGAGAGCGAGAGCGAGCCCGAGCCCGGCTGCCAGTCCGTGGCTCCTGGGCGTCCGGGTCGCGGGACAGGGATCCCAGGAGCGCTGCACTCCTGAGACCCTGTCTGCACGTCCCAGGGCCCCAGGGGTGATCGCCAGCCCCAGGGCCCCCGCCTCCTTGCCCGGGCCCAGCTCAAGCACCACCGCCCTCCTGTGGGGAAGCTGCCTCTTGGGCAGGGCCTCTCTGCGTCAGCGTGAGCGTCTGTGTGTCTGTCCCGGTGGGTGTCTGTCTGGGTCCGTGTCTCGGATCCTCTCAATCTCTCTGTCTCTGTCTCTGTCTCTGTGTCTCTCAGGTCGGTCAGTCAGGAGCTGTCCAGGGTGGCCGCGGGGCCTGGGGTTGAGGGCGCGGTCCGGGTCCCGTGGGCGGGGCGCGGGGCGGGGCGGGGAAGGGTGGCCCGCCCTGGTCTCCCCGCGCCCCGCCGCCCGCCCCGGAGGGGTTTCCGGTGATGCCCTCTGGTCGCGCCGGTGGCTCCAGCTGGATTTGGGCAAGTTGGGGCCGGGCCGGAGCGGCGGCCGCCGGGGGTTGTTGGGCCCGGGTTCGTTGGGAGGCGCCTCGGGCCGGAGGGGCCTCGCGGGCCCGGGGCCCCGACGCGCCGACGCGCCGACGCGCCGACGCGCCCGACGCCCCGGGCCACCTGGCCCCGAGCAGAGCAGCCGGATGTCCTGCGACCCGTCGCCGGGATGCGGGCGGACAGGAGGCCTGGAGCGTCCGGGGCCGGCTTGGGAGAGCGCCTAGACTTGCGCCCCGCCCGCCCACAGTCCCCGGGGTGCCCGAGGCCTCCCGCGCCCTGGGCGGGCGGCAGGGCAGGGCAGGGCAGGGCAGGGCAGGGCAGGGCAGGGTTTGGCTGGCCGCGGCGGCGGCGGCGGCGGCGGCGGTGGCGGGAGGCAGTGGCAGGCAGGCGGCAGGCGGCGGAGCGCGGGGCGCAGGGGACGCGGGCGTCCGGTGCGCGTCACAGGGGCTCGGGCGCGCGCGTCACAGGGGCCAGGCGACGGCGCGTCACAGGGACCAGGCGACAGCGCGCGCGCGCGCGCGCGCGAGGCTTCTTAGGGGCGCCGGCGGCAGCCACCAGCGTCTACGGCCATACCACCCTGAACGCGCCCGATCTCGTCTGATCTCGGAAGCTAAGCAGGGTCGGGCCTGGTTAGTGCTTGGATGGGAGACCGCCTGGGAATACCGGGTGCTGTAGGCTTTTGCCTCCCGCCGCCTCCCTCTCCTTTTGCCCCCCCCCCCCCCCCGCCCCCAGCGCCGCTCCCTCCATGCTCCTCCCGCCCCTCCTCCCTCCTCACCGGTCGCCCCATCGCCCCGCCACGCCCCCACCGCTGTCCAGCCGCGCGAGTGCCCCGCGGCCGCGGCCGCCGCCCAGCCCTTCCACCTCGCGGCCCCACGGGAACCCAGGGCCAACCGGGGCCGGCCCCGCGTGGCCGTGCCCCCGACGCCGCCCTCGTCCGGCGGGCTCCCTCTGTCCTCGGCGGCCTCTTCCCACCCGCCAGGCTCCTGAGAGACCCTAGCGGTCCACTCGGCCGGCGCGGCCCCCAAGCAGTTGGTCGAGTCGTGGTGTGCGATGGAACGGATCCCGCTCCGGGCTGCGGAGGCCCGGACAGCTTCGGCAAGCTGCCGGCAGCCCATCCGTCTTCCAGAGCCCATCTAGGAAAGACCCCGGGTCAGGCTTCTCCAAACAGCACCTACAGAAGGACGGGGCCCACTGGGCTCGACAGGAGCCTTCCGGGCCTGGCCATCCATCCCAAGCGGGACGGCTTCTGGATTTTCTGATGCCTGCGCCGTGTGTCAGCTTCTCCAAGTCGGCACCTGGCTGTCCTTGATACCGTCGTTCGCGAGAAACCCTCGTTTCCGCACCGGAGTTGGTACGGGTCCTTTTGTGTTGTCTTGCCTTAAAGACGTCCCCTTCCCCAAGTGTCTAAGTTTCAAGCGCCTCCCCCCGCTCCCCGGCTGGGATCCAACTCCGTCTCCGTCTTCGCTTTTGTCTTTTGGGGGGTGGGGGCGGGGGGTCCTGCCTTCGTTTGAAAGGTCGGTGTCTGGCTCCTCCTGGATCCCTCGCATCCGTTTTGATTCTGAACAGACTGGATGGAAGGATTAGGAATCTGGCTGCGCTCGCCCAGGGTTTTGGTGTCCCCTCACTCAGGTGCCTCACTCTGTCCTGCCCCCCTCCTGGCCTCTGTCTGCCAGAGGGAGTGGACGAGTCCCCCGAGAGGACATTTCCGTCCTCAGCGGCCAGCCCTTCCTGGCTCCTTGGCTTCAGCTTTCATTTCGTGCGGCTCGGGCAGCTTTGAAAGTCTGCTCTTCCCCTGCCTGTGTCCGCGCAGACTATCGCGGAAAGGGGATCCGGGAAAGCGGGAGGGGAGTTTGCTCCAGGGGAGGAGAGCCGGGATGACAGGGAGGAGGAGAGGGGAGACTTGCCTCAGATCGCACGGACTTTTACATTTTCAAGGGGGGAATTCATCAAGGTAAGCCGTCTCTTCCCCACCGCGGACAGAAAGCAATAGTTGCTCGCTGTGGAGAAGCTGGGACATGCGGGCACAGCAGGAAGAGAGGACCTCAACCTCCATCCTCTCACCGTTCAGCAATCATCCTGGGAGCGAATATCCTCGTGTTTCCCTTTTCCCGTGGGCCCCACTTTCCCTGCCAGAGCAGACCCAGGGCACCTGTGGCCTGCTTCCTGCTTGCCCGGGATGGCGGGGTGGCGGGGCGGCGGCGGGGCGGGGCGGGCCGCGCGTCGCTCCCTGCAGGGTAGCGCCCTGGGTGGTTCTGGTTCCGACGGCTCCCCCAATCTGACCTCCGGTGAGCGTGTTCTGCTGGGAGAACTGGGGCTGTGTCTCCGTAAGTTTCCCAGAGTGCGGGCCCGGAGGCTTGGTCTCAAACGAAGGCTCGGCAGCAAGGGCCGCCGTTCCTGCGAGGGACTCGCCCTCCCTGAGCGGCAGTTGCCTCATCTGGTTGGAAAGGGGGTCCCGTTAGTGCCTCGTCGGTGGCGTTGTTGCGAGCACGGAAGCGGGAGCACGGAGCACACCGCTCAGCACGGAGCGCGGCACTGGTTGGTGCGCGCTCATCGTCTGCCGTCCTTCCCTGTGAGCATAGTGCTTTCCGCCGACATTCGCCCGGCACCTGCGGGCCGCGTGCCTGCTTGGGGCCGGACCCAGCAGCCGAGGACGCAGGTGCCAAAATCTCTGCCTTTGGGGGAGTTCGCCGCCTCGTGCCTGGGACGGGAGGACCGACGGCAGGCCAACACGTCCCGACGAGAGGCGGCGTCCCCGACGACGGGACGCGGTGCCGTCGGAAATGGAGAGCCTGGCACAGCCCAGGTCCTGGTCAGACATGCGTTGATGGCGTCGTCGCTCTCTTTCCCCCAGCCCGCCCCCCCCACCCCCCCACCCCCGCCCCTTTCCTCTCCCTCGCGTCCCGAGGTCCCCTTTCCAACGGGATCCAAGAACGCCCACAGGGCCCAAACTCTTGAGCTGGGCAGTGCAGACATCGTGCGCACTGGATCCCGGGTGGACGACGGGAGAGGGCTGCGGCCCAGAACCCTGAAGCCCAGAGGTCTCGGGACGGGGATACCGGTGACGTCGGGAGGCACCAACGGGTGTTCGGACGTGCGTTTCCCTCCCCGTAATCACACCGTTGCGCTCATCCGTCCATCCTCGGCGCGCTAGCCATCTTGGTAAAACTAAGGAGACTCAACGGGTGACCTAACCTGTGGGAGACCCTGGGTAATGTCCCTACCTGCACTCGAGCAGACTGTGGACGCTGTGGTCGTCGGGGAGGGGGTTCTGTACGTCTGGTAGATTGCGTTGGTTTCTCGGGCGAAGTTCTCCGTGTCCTGACTTTTCTGGCTGGTCGTTCTGTCAACTCAGGAAGTCCGGGGGCGCCCCGCAGAAAGAGGAAAAGAGCCAGAACGAAGAGGCGAAGAGAGAAGGAAAGAAACACACAAACAGACACAGACACGCAGGCGCACACAAAAACGCACACACACAGAGCGAGAGCGAGAGCGAGAGCGAGAGCGAGAGCGAGAGCGAGCCCGAGCCCGGCTGCCAGTCCGTGGCTCCTGGGCGTCCGGGTCGCGGGACAGGGATCCCAGGAGCGCTGCACTCCTGAGACCCTGTCTGCACGTCCCAGGGCCCCAGGGGTGATCGCCAGCCCCAGGGCCCCCGCCTCCTTGCCCGGGCCCAGCTCAAGCACCACCGCCCTCCTGTGGGGAAGCTGCCTCTTGGGCAGGGCCTCTCTGCGTCAGCGTGAGCGTCTGTGTGTCTGTCCCGGTGGGTGTCTGTCTGGGTCCGTGTCTCGGATCCTCTCAATCTCTCTGTCTCTGTCTCTGTCTCTGTGTCTCTCAGGTCGGTCAGTCAGGAGCTGTCCAGGGTGGCCGCGGGGCCTGGGGTTGAGGGCGCGGTCCGGGTCCCGTGGGCGGGGCGCGGGGCGGGGCGGGGAAGGGTGGCCCGCCCTGGTCTCCCCGCGCCCCGCCGCCCGCCCCGGAGGGGTTTCCGGTGATGCCCTCTGGTCGCGCCGGTGGCTCCAGCTGGATTTGGGCAAGTTGGGGCCGGGCCGGAGCGGCGGCCGCCGGGGGTTGTTGGGCCCGGGTTCGTTGGGAGGCGCCTCGGGCCGGAGGGGCCTCGCGGGCCCGGGGCCCCGACGCGCCGACGCGCCGACGCGCCGACGCGCCCGACGCCCCGGGCCACCTGGCCCCGAGCAGAGCAGCCGGATGTCCTGCGACCCGTCGCCGGGATGCGGGCGGACAGGAGGCCTGGAGCGTCCGGGGCCGGCTTGGGAGAGCGCCTAGACTTGCGCCCCGCCCGCCCACAGTCCCCGGGGTGCCCGAGGCCTCCCGCGCCCTGGGCGGGCGGCAGGGCAGGGCAGGGCAGGGCAGGGCAGGGCAGGGTTTGGCTGGCCGCGGCGGCGGCGGCGGCGGCGGTGGCGGGAGGCAGTGGCAGGCAGGCGGCAGGCGGCGGAGCGCGGGGCGCAGGGGACGCGGGCGTCCGGTGCGCGTCACAGGGGCTCGGGCGCGCGCGTCACAGGGGCCAGGCGACGGCGCGTCACAGGGACCAGGCGACAGCGCGCGCGCGCGCGCGCGCGAGGCTTCTTAGGGGCGCCGGCGGCAGCCACCAGCGTCTACGGCCATACCACCCTGAACGCGCCCGATCTCGTCTGATCTCGGAAGCTAAGCAGGGTCGGGCCTGGTTAGTACTTGGATGGGAGACCGCCTGGGAATACCGGGTGCTGTAGGCTTTTGCCTCCCGCCGCCTCCCTCTCCTTTTGCCCCCCCCCCCCCCCCCCCGCCCCCAGCGCCGCTCCCTCCATGCTCCTCCCGCCCCTCCTCCCTCCTCACCGGTCGCCCCATCGCCCCGCCACGCCCCCACCGCTGTCCAGCCGCGCGAGTGCCCCGCGGCCGCGGCCGCCGCCCAGCCCTTCCACCTCGCGGCCCCACGGGAACCCAGGGCCAACCGGGGCCGGCCCCGCGTGGCCGTGCCCCCGACGCCGCCCTCGTCCGGCGGGCTCCCTCTGTCCTCGGCGGCCTCTTCCCACCCGCCAGGCTCCTGAGAGACCCTAGCGGTCCACTCGGCCGGCGCGGCCCCCAAGCAGTTGGTCGAGTCGTGGTGTGCGATGGAACGGATCCCGCTCCGGGCTGCGGAGGCCCGGACAGCTTCGGCAAGCTGCCGGCAGCCCATCCGTCTTCCAGAGCCCATCTAGGAAAGACCCCGGGTCAGGCTTCTCCAAACAGCACCTACAGAAGGACGGGGCCCACTGGGCTCGACAGGAGCCTTCCGGGCCTGGCCATCCATCCCAAGCGGGACGGCTTCTGGATTTTCTGATGCCTGCGCCGTGTGTCAGCTTCTCCAAGTCGGCACCTGGCTGTCCTTGATACCGTCGTTCGCGAGAAACCCTCGTTTCCGCACCGGAGTTGGTACGGGTCCTTTTGTGTTGTCTTGCCTTAAAGACGTCCCCTTCCCCAAGTGTCTAAGTTTCAAGCGCCTCCCCCCGCTCCCCGGCTGGGATCCAACTCCGTCTCCGTCTTCGCTTTTGTCTTTTGGGGGGTGGGGGCGGGGGGTCCTGCCTTCGTTTGAAAGGTCGGTGTCTGGCTCCTCCTGGATCCCTCGCATCCGTTTTGATTCTGAACAGACTGGATGGAAGGATTAGGAATCTGGCTGCGCTCGCCCAGGGTTTTGGTGTCCCCTCACTCAGGTGCCTCACTCTGTCCTGCCCCCCTCCTGGCCTCTGTCTGCCAGAGGGAGTGGACGAGTCCCCCGAGAGGACATTTCCGTCCTCAGCGGCCAGCCCTTCCTGGCTCCTTGGCTTCAGCTTTCATTTCGTGCGGCTCGGGCAGCTTTGAAAGTCTGCTCTTCCCCTGCCTGTGTCCGCGCAGACTATCGCGGAAAGGGGATCCGGGAAAGCGGGAGGGGAGTTTGCTCCAGGGGAGGAGAGCCGGGATGACAGGGAGGAGGAGAGGGGAGACTTGCCTCAGATCGCACGGACTTTTACATTTTCAAGGGGGAATTCATCAAGGTAAGCCGTCTCTTCCCCACCGCGGACAGAAAGCAATAGTTGCTCGCTGTGGAGAAGCTGGGACATGCGGGCACAGCAGGAAGAGAGGACCTCAACCTCCATCCTCTCACCGTTCAGCAATCATCCTGGGAGCGAATATCCTCGTGTTTCCCTTTTCCCGTGGGCCCCACTTTCCCTGCCAGAGCAGACCCAGGGCACCTGTGGCCTGCTTCCTGCTTGCCCGGGATGGCGGGGTGGCGGGGCGGCGGCGGGGCGGGGCGGGCCGCGCGTCGCTCCCTGCAGGGTAGCGCCCTGGGTGGTTCTGGTTCCGACGGCTCCCCCAATCTGACCTCCGGTGAGCGTGTTCTGCTGGGAGAACTGGGGCTGTGTCTCCGTAAGTTTCCCAGAGTGCGGGCCCGGAGGCTTGGTCTCAAACGAAGGCTCGGCAGCAAGGGCCGCCGTTCCTGCGAGGGACTCGCCCTCCCTGAGCGGCAGTTGCCTCATCTGGTTGGAAAGGGGGTCCCGTTAGTGCCTCGTCGGTGGCGTTGTTGCGAGCACGGAAGCGGGAGCACGGAGCACACCGCTCAGCACGGAGCGCGGCACTGGTTGGTGCGCGCTCATCGTCTGCCGTCCTTCCCTGTGAGCATAGTGCTTTCCGCCGACATTCGCCCGGCACCTGCGGGCCGCGTGCCTGCTTGGGGCCGGACCCAGCAGCCGAGGACGCAGGTGCCAAAATCTCTGCCTTTGGGGGAGTTCGCCGCCTCGTGCCTGGGACGGGAGGACCGACGGCAGGCCAACACGTCCCGACGAGAGGCGGCGTCCCCGACGACGGGACGCGGTGCCGTCGGAAATGGAGAGCCTGGCACAGCCCAGGTCCTGGTCAGACATGCGTTGATGGCGTCGTCGCTCTCTTTCCCCCAGCCCGCCCCCCCCACCCCCCCACCCCCGCCCCTTTCCTCTCCCTCGCGTCCCGAGGTCCCCTTTCCAACGGGATCCAAGAACGCCCACAGGGCCCAAACTCTTGAGCTGGGCAGTGCAGACATCGTGCGCACTGGATCCCGGGTGGACGACGGGAGAGGGCTGCGGCCCAGAACCCTGAAGCCCAGAGGTCTCGGGACGGGGATACCGGTGACGTCGGGAGGCACCAACGGGTGTTCGGACGTGCGTTTCCCTCCCCGTAATCACACCGTTGCGCTCATCCGTCCATCCTCGGCGCGCTAGCCATCTTGGTAAAACTAAGGAGACTCAACGGGTGACCTAACCTGTGGGAGACCCTGGGTAATGTCCCTACCTGCACTCGAGCAGACTGTGGACGCTGTGGTCGTCGGGGAGGGGGTTCTGTACGTCTGGTAGATTGCGTTGGTTTCTCGGGCGAAGTTCTCCGTGTCCTGACTTTTCTGGCTGGTCGTTCTGTCAACTCAGGAAGTCCGGGGGCGCCCCGCAGAAAGAGGAAAAGAGCCAGAACGAAGAGGCGAAGAGAGAAGGAAAGAAACACACAAACAGACACAGACACGCAGGCGCACACAAAAACGCACACACACAGAGCGAGAGCGAGAGCGAGAGCGAGAGCGAGAGCGAGCCCGAGCCCGGCTGCCAGTCCGTGGCTCCTGGGCGTCCGGGTCGCGGGACAGGGATCCCAGGAGCGCTGCACTCCTGAGACCCTGTCTGCACGTCCCAGGGCCCCAGGGGTGATCGCCAGCCCCAGGGCCCCCGCCTCCTTGCCCGGGCCCAGCTCAAGCACCACCGCCCTCCTGTGGGGAAGCTGCCTCTTGGGCAGGGCCTCTCTGCGTCAGCGTGAGCGTCTGTGTGTCTGTCCCGGTGGGTGTCTGTCTGGGTCCGTGTCTCGGATCCTCTCAATCTCTCTGTCTCTGTCTCTGTCTCTGTGTCTCTCAGGTCGGTCAGTCAGGAGCTGTCCAGGGTGGCCGCGGGGCCTGGGGTTGAGGGCGCGGTCCGGGTCCCGTGGGCGGGGCGCGGGGCGGGGCGGGGAAGGGTGGCCCGCCCTGGTCTCCCCGCGCCCCGCCGCCCGCCCCGGAGGGGTTTCCGGTGATGCCCTCTGGTCGCGCCGGTGGCTCCAGCTGGATTTGGGCAAGTTGGGGCCGGGCCGGAGCGGCGGCCGCCGGGGGTTGTTGGGCCCGGGTTCGTTGGGAGGCGCCTCGGGCCGGAGGGGCCTCGCGGGCCCGGGGCCCCGACGCGCCGACGCGCCGACGCGCCGACGCGCCCGACGCCCCGGGCCACCTGGCCCCGAGCAGAGCAGCCGGATGTCCTGCGACCCGTCGCCGGGATGCGGGCGGACAGGAGGCCTGGAGCGTCCGGGGCCGGCTTGGGAGAGCGCCTAGACTTGCGCCCCGCCCGCCCACAGTCCCCGGGGTGCCCGAGGCCTCCCGCGCCCTGGGCGGGCGGCAGGGCAGGGCAGGGCAGGGCAGGGCAGGGCAGGGCAGGGTTTGGCTGGCCGCGGCGGCGGCGGCGGCGGCGGTGGCGGGAGGCAGTGGCAGGCAGGCGGCAGGCGGCGGAGCGCGGGGCGCAGGGGACGCGGGCGTCCGGTGCGCGTCACAGGGGCTCGGGCGCGCGCGTCACAGGGGCCAGGCGACGGCGCGTCACAGGGACCAGGCGACAGCGCGCGCGCGCGCGCGCGCGAGGCTTCTTAGGGGCGCCGGCGGCAGCCACCAGCGTCTACGGCCATACCACCCTGAACGCGCCCGATCTCGTCTGATCTCGGAAGCTAAGCAGGGTCGGGCCTGGTTAGTACTTGGATGGGAGACCGCCTGGGAATACCGGGTGCTGTAGGCTTTTGCCTCCCGCCGCCTCCCTCTCCTTTTGCCCCCCCCCCCCCCCCCGCCCCCAGCGCCGCTCCCTCCATGCTCCTCCCGCCCCTCCTCCCTCCTCACCGGTCGCCCCATCGCCCCGCCACGCCCCCACCGCTGTCCAGCCGCGCGAGTGCCCCGCGGCCGCGGCCGCCGCCCAGCCCTTCCACCTCGCGGCCCCACGGGAACCCAGGGCCAACCGGGGCCGGCCCCGCGTGGCCGTGCCCCCGACGCCGCCCTCGTCCGGCGGGCTCCCTCTGTCCTCGGCGGCCTCTTCCCACCCGCCAGGCTCCTGAGAGACCCTAGCGGTCCACTCGGCCGGCGCGGCCCCCAAGCAGTTGGTCGAGTCGTGGTGTGCGATGGAACGGATCCCGCTCCGGGCTGCGGAGGCCCGGACAGCTTCGGCAAGCTGCCGGCAGCCCATCCGTCTTCCAGAGCCCATCTAGGAAAGACCCCGGGTCAGGCTTCTCCAAACAGCACCTACAGAAGGACGGGGCCCACTGGGCTCGACAGGAGCCTTCCGGGCCTGGCCATCCATCCCAAGCGGGACGGCTTCTGGATTTTCTGATGCCTGCGCCGTGTGTCAGCTTCTCCAAGTCGGCACCTGGCTGTCCTTGATACCGTCGTTCGCGAGAAACCCTCGTTTCCGCACCGGAGTTGGTACGGGTCCTTTTGTGTTGTCTTGCCTTAAAGACGTCCCCTTCCCCAAGTGTCTAAGTTTCAAGCGCCTCCCCCCGCTCCCCGGCTGGGATCCAACTCCGTCTCCGTCTTCGCTTTTGTCTTTTGGGGGGTGGGGGCGGGGGGTCCTGCCTTCGTTTGAAAGGTCGGTGTCTGGCTCCTCCTGGATCCCTCGCATCCGTTTTGATTCTGAACAGACTGGATGGAAGGATTAGGAATCTGGCTGCGCTCGCCCAGGGTTTTGGTGTCCCCTCACTCAGGTGCCTCACTCTGTCCTGCCCCCCTCCTGGCCTCTGTCTGCCAGAGGGAGTGGACGAGTCCCCCGAGAGGACATTTCCGTCCTCAGCGGCCAGCCCTTCCTGGCTCCTTGGCTTCAGCTTTCATTTCGTGCGGCTCGGGCAGCTTTGAAAGTCTGCTCTTCCCCTGCCTGTGTCCGCGCAGACTATCGCGGAAAGGGGATCCGGGAAAGCGGGAGGGGAGTTTGCTCCAGGGGAGGAGAGCCGGGATGACAGGGAGGAGGAGAGGGGAGACTTGCCTCAGATCGCACGGACTTTTACATTTTCAAGGGGGGAATTCATCAAGGTAAGCCGTCTCTTCCCCACCGCGGACAGAAAGCAATAGTTGCTCGCTGTGGAGAAGCTGGGACATGCGGGCACAGCAGGAAGAGAGGACCTCAACCTCCATCCTCTCACCGTTCAGCAATCATCCTGGGAGCGAATATCCTCGTGTTTCCCTTTTCCCGTGGGCCCCACTTTCCCTGCCAGAGCAGACCCAGGGCACCTGTGGCCTGCTTCCTGCTTGCCCGGGATGGCGGGGTGGCGGGGCGGCGGCGGGGCGGGGCGGGCCGCGCGTCGCTCCCTGCAGGGTAGCGCCCTGGGTGGTTCTGGTTCCGACGGCTCCCCCAATCTGACCTCCGGTGAGCGTGTTCTGCTGGGAGAACTGGGGCTGTGTCTCCGTAAGTTTCCCAGAGTGCGGGCCCGGAGGCTTGGTCTCAAACGAAGGCTCGGCAGCAAGGGCCGCCGTTCCTGCGAGGGACTCGCCCTCCCTGAGCGGCAGTTGCCTCATCTGGTTGGAAAGGGGGTCCCGTTAGTGCCTCGTCGGTGGCGTTGTTGCGAGCACGGAAGCGGGAGCACGGAGCACACCGCTCAGCACGGAGCGCGGCACTGGTTGGTGCGCGCTCATCGTCTGCCGTCCTTCCCTGTGAGCATAGTGCTTTCCGCCGACATTCGCCCGGCACCTGCGGGCCGCGTGCCTGCTTGGGGCCGGACCCAGCAGCCGAGGACGCAGGTGCCAAAATCTCTGCCTTTGGGGGAGTTCGCCGCCTCGTGCCTGGGACGGGAGGACCGACGGCAGGCCAACACGTCCCGACGAGAGGCGGCGTCCCCGACGACGGGACGCGGTGCCGTCGGAAATGGAGAGCCTGGCACAGCCCAGGTCCTGGTCAGACATGCGTTGATGGCGTCGTCGCTCTCTTTCCCCCAGCCCGCCCCCCCCACCCCCCCACCCCCGCCCCTTTCCTCTCCCTCGCGTCCCGAGGTCCCCTTTCCAACGGGATCCAAGAACGCCCACAGGGCCCAAACTCTTGAGCTGGGCAGTGCAGACATCGTGCGCACTGGATCCCGGGTGGACGACGGGAGAGGGCTGCGGCCCAGAACCCTGAAGCCCAGAGGTCTCGGGACGGGGATACCGGTGACGTCGGGAGGCACCAACGGGTGTTCGGACGTGCGTTTCCCTCCCCGTAATCACACCGTTGCGCTCATCCGTCCATCCTCGGCGCGCTAGCCATCTTGGTAAAACTAAGGAGACTCAACGGGTGACCTAACCTGTGGGAGACCCTGGGTAATGTCCCTACCTGCACTCGAGCAGACTGTGGACGCTGTGGTCGTCGGGGAGGGGGTTCTGTACGTCTGGTAGATTGCGTTGGTTTCTCGGGCGAAGTTCTCCGTGTCCTGACTTTTCTGGCTGGTCGTTCTGTCAACTCAGGAAGTCCGGGGGCGCCCCGCAGAAAGAGGAAAAGAGCCAGAACGAAGAGGCGAAGAGAGAAGGAAAGAAACACACAAACAGACACAGACACGCAGGCGCACACAAAAACGCACACACACAGAGCGAGAGCGAGAGCGAGAGCGAGAGCGAGAGCGAGAGCGAGCCCGAGCCCGGCTGCCAGTCCGTGGCTCCTGGGCGTCCGGGTCGCGGGACAGGGATCCCAGGAGCGCTGCACTCCTGAGACCCTGTCTGCACGTCCCAGGGCCCCAGGGGTGATCGCCAGCCCCAGGGCCCCCGCCTCCTTGCCCGGGCCCAGCTCAAGCACCACCGCCCTCCTGTGGGGAAGCTGCCTCTTGGGCAGGGCCTCTCTGCGTCAGCGTGAGCGTCTGTGTGTCTGTCCCGGTGGGTGTCTGTCTGGGTCCGTGTCTCGGATCCTCTCAATCTCTCTGTCTCTGTCTCTGTCTCTGTGTCTCTCAGGTCGGTCAGTCAGGAGCTGTCCAGGGTGGCCGCGGGGCCTGGGGTTGAGGGCGCGGTCCGGGTCCCGTGGGCGGGGCGCGGGGCGGGGCGGGGAAGGGTGGCCCGCCCTGGTCTCCCCGCGCCCCGCCGCCCGCCCCGGAGGGGTTTCCGGTGATGCCCTCTGGTCGCGCCGGTGGCTCCAGCTGGATTTGGGCAAGTTGGGGCCGGGCCGGAGCGGCGGCCGCCGGGGGTTGTTGGGCCCGGGTTCGTTGGGAGGCGCCTCGGGCCGGAGGGGCCTCGCGGGCCCGGGGCCCCGACGCGCCGACGCGCCCGACGCCCCGGGCCACCTGGCCCCGAGCAGAGCAGCCGGATGTCCTGCGACCCGTCGCCGGGATGCGGGCGGACAGGAGGCCTGGAGCGTCCGGGGCCGGCTTGGGAGAGCGCCTAGACTTGCGCCCCGCCCGCCCACAGTCCCCGGGGTGCCCGAGGCCTCCCGCGCCCTGGGCGGGCGGCAGGGCAGGGCAGGGCAGGGCAGGGCAGGGCAGGGCAGGGTTTGGCTGGCCGCGGCGGCGGCGGCGGCGGCGGTGGCGGGAGGCAGTGGCAGGCAGGCGGCAGGCGGCGGAGCGCGGGGCGCAGGGGACGCGGGCGTCCGGTGCGCGTCACAGGGGCTCGGGCGCGCGCGTCACAGGGGCCAGGCGACGGCGCGTCACAGGGACCAGGCGACAGCGCGCGCGCGCGCGCGCGCGAGGCTTCTTAGGGGCGCCGGCGGCAGCCACCAGCGTCTACGGCCATACCACCCTGAACGCGCCCGATCTCGTCTGATCTCGGAAGCTAAGCAGGGTCGGGCCTGGTTAGTACTTGGATGGGAGACCGCCTGGGAATACCGGGTGCTGTAGGCTTTTGCCTCCCGCCGCCTCCCTCTCCTTTTGCCCCCCCCCCCCCCCCCCGCCCCCAGCGCCGCTCCCTCCATGCTCCTCCCGCCCCTCCTCCCTCCTCACCGGTCGCCCCATCGCCCCGCCACGCCCCCACCGCTGTCCAGCCGCGCGAGTGCCCCGCGGCCGCGGCCGCCGCCCAGCCCTTCCACCTCGCGGCCCCACGGGAACCCAGGGCCAACCGGGGCCGGCCCCGCGTGGCCGTGCCCCCGACGCCGCCCTCGTCCGGCGGGCTCCCTCTGTCCTCGGCGGCCTCTTCCCACCCGCCAGGCTCCTGAGAGACCCTAGCGGTCCACTCGGCCGGCGCGGCCCCCAAGCAGTTGGTCGAGTCGTGGTGTGCGATGGAACGGATCCCGCTCCGGGCTGCGGAGGCCCGGACAGCTTCGGCAAGCTGCCGGCAGCCCATCCGTCTTCCAGAGCCCATCTAGGAAAGACCCCGGGTCAGGCTTCTCCAAACAGCACCTACAGAAGGACGGGGCCCACTGGGCTCGACAGGAGCCTTCCGGGCCTGGCCATCCATCCCAAGCGGGACGGCTTCTGGATTTTCTGATGCCTGCGCCGTGTGTCAGCTTCTCCAAGTCGGCACCTGGCTGTCCTTGATACCGTCGTTCGCGAGAAACCCTCGTTTCCGCACCGGAGTTGGTACGGGTCCTTTTGTGTTGTCTTGCCTTAAAGACGTCCCCTTCCCCAAGTGTCTAAGTTTCAAGCGCCTCCCCCCGCTCCCCGGCTGGGATCCAACTCCGTCTCCGTCTTCGCTTTTGTCTTTTGGGGGGTGGGGGCGGGGGGTCCTGCCTTCGTTTGAAAGGTCGGTGTCTGGCTCCTCCTGGATCCCTCGCATCCGTTTTGATTCTGAACAGACTGGATGGAAGGATTAGGAATCTGGCTGCGCTCGCCCAGGGTTTTGGTGTCCCCTCACTCAGGTGCCTCACTCTGTCCTGCCCCCCTCCTGGCCTCTGTCTGCCAGAGGGAGTGGACGAGTCCCCCGAGAGGACATTTCCGTCCTCAGCGGCCAGCCCTTCCTGGCTCCTTGGCTTCAGCTTTCATTTCGTGCGGCTCGGGCAGCTTTGAAAGTCTGCTCTTCCCCTGCCTGTGTCCGCGCAGACTATCGCGGAAAGGGGATCCGGGAAAGCGGGAGGGGAGTTTGCTCCAGGGGAGGAGAGCCGGGATGACAGGGAGGAGGAGAGGGGAGACTTGCCTCAGATCGCACGGACTTTTACATTTTCAAGGGGGGAATTCATCAAGGTAAGCCGTCTCTTCCCCACCGCGGACAGAAAGCAATAGTTGCTCGCTGTGGAGAAGCTGGGACATGCGGGCACAGCAGGAAGAGAGGACCTCAACCTCCATCCTCTCACCGTTCAGCAATCATCCTGGGAGCGAATATCCTCGTGTTTCCCTTTTCCCGTGGGCCCCACTTTCCCTGCCAGAGCAGACCCAGGGCACCTGTGGCCTGCTTCCTGCTTGCCCGGGATGGCGGGGTGGCGGGGCGGCGGCGGGGCGGGGCGGGCCGCGCGTCGCTCCCTGCAGGGTAGCGCCCTGGGTGGTTCTGGTTCCGACGGCTCCCCCAATCTGACCTCCGGTGAGCGTGTTCTGCTGGGAGAACTGGGGCTGTGTCTCCGTAAGTTTCCCAGAGTGCGGGCCCGGAGGCTTGGTCTCAAACGAAGGCTCGGCAGCAAGGGCCGCCGTTCCTGCGAGGGACTCGCCCTCCCTGAGCGGCAGTTGCCTCATCTGGTTGGAAAGGGGGTCCCGTTAGTGCCTCGTCGGTGGCGTTGTTGCGAGCACGGAAGCGGGAGCACGGAGCACACCGCTCAGCACGGAGCGCGGCACTGGTTGGTGCGCGCTCATCGTCTGCCGTCCTTCCCTGTGAGCATAGTGCTTTCCGCCGACATTCGCCCGGCACCTGCGGGCCGCGTGCCTGCTTGGGGCCGGACCCAGCAGCCGAGGACGCAGGTGCCAAAATCTCTGCCTTTGGGGGAGTTCGCCGCCTCGTGCCTGGGACGGGAGGACCGACGGCAGGCCAACACGTCCCGACGAGAGGCGGCGTCCCCGACGACGGGACGCGGTGCCGTCGGAAATGGAGAGCCTGGCACAGCCCAGGTCCTGGTCAGACATGCGTTGATGGCGTCGTCGCTCTCTTTCCCCCAGCCCGCCCCCCCCACCCCCCCACCCCCGCCCCTTTCCTCTCCCTCGCGTCCCGAGGTCCCCTTTCCAACGGGATCCAAGAACGCCCACAGGGCCCAAACTCTTGAGCTGGGCAGTGCAGACATCGTGCGCACTGGATCCCGGGTGGACGACGGGAGAGGGCTGCGGCCCAGAACCCTGAAGCCCAGAGGTCTCGGGACGGGGATACCGGTGACGTCGGGAGGCACCAACGGGTGTTCGGACGTGCGTTTCCCTCCCCGTAATCACACCGTTGCGCTCATCCGTCCATCCTCGGCGCGCTAGCCATCTTGGTAAAACTAAGGAGACTCAACGGGTGACCTAACCTGTGGGAGACCCTGGGTAATGTCCCTACCTGCACTCGAGCAGACTGTGGACGCTGTGGTCGTCGGGGAGGGGGTTCTGTACGTCTGGTAGATTGCGTTGGTTTCTCGGGCGAAGTTCTCCGTGTCCTGACTTTTCTGGCTGGTCGTTCTGTCAACTCAGGAAGTCCGGGGGCGCCCCGCAGAAAGAGGAAAAGAGCCAGAACGAAGAGGCGAAGAGAGAAGGAAAGAAACACACAAACAGACACAGACACGCAGGCGCACACAAAAACGCACACACACAGAGCGAGAGCGAGAGCGAGAGCGAGAGCGAGAGCGAGAGCGAGCCCGAGCCCGGCTGCCAGTCCGTGGCTCCTGGGCGTCCGGGTCGCGGGACAGGGATCCCAGGAGCGCTGCACTCCTGAGACCCTGTCTGCACGTCCCAGGGCCCCAGGGGTGATCGCCAGCCCCAGGGCCCCCGCCTCCTTGCCCGGGCCCAGCTCAAGCACCACCGCCCTCCTGTGGGGAAGCTGCCTCTTGGGCAGGGCCTCTCTGCGTCAGCGTGAGCGTCTGTGTGTCTGTCCCGGTGGGTGTCTGTCTGGGTCCGTGTCTCGGATCCTCTCAATCTCTCTGTCTCTGTCTCTGTCTCTGTGTCTCTCAGGTCGGTCAGTCAGGAGCTGTCCAGGGTGGCCGCGGGGCCTGGGGTTGAGGGCGCGGTCCGGGTCCCGTGGGCGGGGCGCGGGGCGGGGCGGGGAAGGGTGGCCCGCCCTGGTCTCCCCGCGCCCCGCCGCCCGCCCCGGAGGGGTTTCCGGTGATGCCCTCTGGTCGCGCCGGTGGCTCCAGCTGGATTTGGGCAAGTTGGGGCCGGGCCGGAGCGGCGGCCGCCGGGGGTTGTTGGGCCCGGGTTCGTTGGGAGGCGCCTCGGGCCGGAGGGGCCTCGCGGGCCCGGGGCCCCGACGCGCCGACGCGCCGACGCGCCGACGCGCCCGACGCCCCGGGCCACCTGGCCCCGAGCAGAGCAGCCGGATGTCCTGCGACCCGTCGCCGGGATGCGGGCGGACAGGAGGCCTGGAGCGTCCGGGGCCGGCTTGGGAGAGCGCCTAGACTTGCGCCCCGCCCGCCCACAGTCCCCGGGGTGCCCGAGGCCTCCCGCGCCCTGGGCGGGCGGCAGGGCAGGGCAGGGCAGGGCAGGGCAGGGCAGGGCAGGGTTTGGCTGGCCGCGGCGGCGGCGGCGGCGGCGGTGGCGGGAGGCAGTGGCAGGCAGGCGGCAGGCGGCGGAGCGCGGGGCGCAGGGGACGCGGGCGTCCGGTGCGCGTCACAGGGGCTCGGGCGCGCGCGTCACAGGGGCCAGGCGACGGCGCGTCACAGGGACCAGGCGACAGCGCGCGCGCGCGCGCGCGCGAGGCTTCTTAGGGGCGCCGGCGGCAGCCACCAGCGTCTACGGCCATACCACCCTGAACGCGCCCGATCTCGTCTGATCTCGGAAGCTAAGCAGGGTCGGGCCTGGTTAGTACTTGGATGGGAGACCGCCTGGGAATACCGGGTGCTGTAGGCTTTTGCCTCCCGCCGCCTCCCTCTCCTTTTGCCCCCCCCCCCCCCGCCCCCAGCGCCGCTCCCTCCATGCTCCTCCCGCCCCTCCTCCCTCCTCACCGGTCGCCCCATCGCCCCGCCACGCCCCCACCGCTGTCCAGCCGCGCGAGTGCCCCGCGGCCGCGGCCGCCGCCCAGCCCTTCCACCTCGCGGCCCCACGGGAACCCAGGGCCAACCGGGGCCGGCCCCGCGTGGCCGTGCCCCCGACGCCGCCCTCGTCCGGCGGGCTCCCTCTGTCCTCGGCGGCCTCTTCCCACCCGCCAGGCTCCTGAGAGACCCTAGCGGTCCACTCGGCCGGCGCGGCCCCCAAGCAGTTGGTCGAGTCGTGGTGTGCGATGGAACGGATCCCGCTCCGGGCTGCGGAGGCCCGGACAGCTTCGGCAAGCTGCCGGCAGCCCATCCGTCTTCCAGAGCCCATCTAGGAAAGACCCCGGGTCAGGCTTCTCCAAACAGCACCTACAGAAGGACGGGGCCCACTGGGCTCGACAGGAGCCTTCCGGGCCTGGCCATCCATCCCAAGCGGGACGGCTTCTGGATTTTCTGATGCCTGCGCCGTGTGTCAGCTTCTCCAAGTCGGCACCTGGCTGTCCTTGATACCGTCGTTCGCGAGAAACCCTCGTTTCCGCACCGGAGTTGGTACGGGTCCTTTTGTGTTGTCTTGCCTTAAAGACGTCCCCTTCCCCAAGTGTCTAAGTTTCAAGCGCCTCCCCCCGCTCCCCGGCTGGGATCCAACTCCGTCTCCGTCTTCGCTTTTGTCTTTTGGGGGGTGGGGGCGGGGGGTCCTGCCTTCGTTTGAAAGGTCGGTGTCTGGCTCCTCGTGGATCCCTCGCATCCGTTTTGATTCTGTCAGACTGGATGGAAGGATTAGGAATCTGGCTGCGCTCGCCCAGGGTTTTGGTGTCCCCTCACTCAGGTGCCTCACTCTGTCCTGCCCCCCTCCTGGCCTCTGTCTGCCAGAGGGAGTGGACGAGTCCCCCGAGAGGACATTTCCGTCCTCAGCGGCCAGCCCTTCCTGGCTCCTTGGCTTCAGCTTTCATTTCGTGCGGCTCGGGCAGCTTTGAAAGTCTGCTCTTCCCCTGCCTGTGTCCGCGCAGACTATCGCGGAAAGGGGATCCGGGAAAGCGGGAGGGGAGTTTGCTCCAGGGGAGGAGAGCCGGGATGACAGGGAGGAGGAGAGGGGAGACTTGCCTCAGATCGCACGGACTTTTACATTTTCAAGGGGGGAATTCATCAAGGTAAGCCGTCTCTTCCCCACCGCGGACAGAAAGCAATAGTTGCTCGCTGTGGAGAAGCTGGGACATGCGGGCACAGCAGGAAGAGAGGACCTCAACCTCCATCCTCTCACCGTTCAGCAATCATCCTGGGAGCGAATATCCTCGTGTTTCCCTTTTCCCGTGGGCCCCACTTTCCCTGCCAGAGCAGACCCAGGGCACCTGTGGCCTGCTTCCTGCTTGCCCGGGATGGCGGGGTGGCGGGGCGGCGGCGGGGCGGGGCGGGCCGCGCGTCGCTCCCTGCAGGGTAGCGCCCTGGGTGGTTCTGGTTCCGACGGCTCCCCCAATCTGACCTCCGGTGAGCGTGTTCTGCTGGGAGAACTGGGGCTGTGTCTCCGTAAGTTTCCCAGAGTGCGGGCCCGGAGGCTTGGTCTCAAACGAAGGCTCGGCAGCAAGGGCCGCCGTTCCTGCGAGGGACTCGCCCTCCCTGAGCGGCAGTTGCCTCATCTGGTTGGAAAGGGGGTCCCGTTAGTGCCTCGTCGGTGGCGTTGTTGCGAGCACGGAAGCGGGAGCACGGAGCACACCGCTCAGCACGGAGCGCGGCACTGGTTGGTGCGCGCTCATCGTCTGCCGTCCTTCCCTGTGAGCATAGTGCTTTCCGCCGACATTCGCCCGGCACCTGCGGGCCGCGTGCCTGCTTGGGGCCGGACCCAGCAGCCGAGGACGCAGGTGCCAAAATCTCTGCCTTTGGGGGAGTTCGCCGCCTCGTGCCTGGGACGGGAGGACCGACGGCAGGCCAACACGTCCCGACGAGAGGCGGCGTCCCCGACGACGGGACGCGGTGCCGTCGGAAATGGAGAGCCTGGCACAGCCCAGGTCCTGGTCAGACATGCGTTGATGGCGTCGTCGCTCTCTTTCCCCCAGCCCGCCCCCCCCACCCCCCCACCCCCGCCCCTTTCCTCTCCCTCGCGTCCCGAGGTCCCCTTTCCAACGGGATCCAAGAACGCCCACAGGGCCCAAACTCTTGAGCTGGGCAGTGCAGACATCGTGCGCACTGGATCCCGGGTGGACGACGGGAGAGGGCTGCGGCCCAGAACCCTGAAGCCCAGAGGTCTCGGGACGGGGATACCGGTGACGTCGGGAGGCACCAACGGGTGTTCGGACGTGCGTTTCCCTCCCCGTAATCACACCGTTGTGCTCATCCGTCCATCCTCGGCGCGCTAGCCATCTTGGTAAAACTAAGGAGACTCAACGGGTGACCTAACCTGTGGGAGACCCTGGGTAATGTCCCTACCTGCACTCGAGCAGACTGTGGACGCTGTGGTCGTCGGGGAGGGGGTTCTGTACGTCTGGTAGATTGCGTTGGTTTCTCGGGCGAAGTTCTCCGTGTCCTGACTTTTCTGGCTGGTCGTTCTGTCAACTCAGGAAGTCCGGGGGCGCCCCGCAGAAAGAGGAAAAGAGCCAGAACGAAGAGGCGAAGAGAGAAGGAAAGAAACACACAAACAGACACAGACACGCAGGCGCACACAAAAACGCACACACACAGAGCGAGAGCGAGAGCGAGAGCGAGAGCGAGAGCGAGAGCGAGCCCGAGCCCGGCTGCCAGTCCGTGGCTCCTGGGCGTCCGGGTCGCGGGACAGGGATCCCAGGAGCGCTGCACTCCTGAGACCCTGTCTGCACGTCCCAGGGCCCCAGGGGTGATCGCCAGCCCCAGGGCCCCCGCCTCCTTGCCCGGGCCCAGCTCAAGCACCACCGCCCTCCTGTGGGGAAGCTGCCTCTTGGGCAGGGCCTCTCTGCGTCAGCGTGAGCGTCTGTGTGTCTGTCCCGGTGGGTGTCTGTCTGGGTCCGTGTCTCGGATCCTCTCAATCTCTCTGTCTCTGTCTCTGTCTCTGTGTCTCTCAGGTCGGTCAGTCAGGAGCTGTCCAGGGTGGCCGCGGGGCCTGGGGTTGAGGGCGCGGTCCGGGTCCCGTGGGCGGGGCGCGGGGCGGGGCGGGGAAGGGTGGCCCGCCCTGGTCTCCCCGCGCCCCGCCGCCCGCCCCGGAGGGGTTTCCGGTGATGCCCTCTGGTCGCGCCGGTGGCTCCAGCTGGATTTGGGCAAGTTGGGGCCGGGCCGGAGCGGCGGCCGCCGGGGGTTGTTGGGCCCGGGTTCGTTGGGAGGCGCCTCGGGCCGGAGGGGCCTCGCGGGCCCGGGGCCCCGACGCGCCGACGCGCCGACGCGCCGACGCGCCCGACGCCCCGGGCCACCTGGCCCCGAGCAGAGCAGCCGGATGTCCTGCGACCCGTCGCCGGGATGCGGGCGGACAGGAGGCCTGGAGCGTCCGGGGCCGGCTTGGGAGAGCGCCTAGACTTGCGCCCCGCCCGCCCACAGTCCCCGGGGTGCCCGAGGCCTCCCGCGCCCTGGGCGGGCGGCAGGGCAGGGCAGGGCAGGGCAGGGCAGGGCAGGGCAGGGTTTGGCTGGCCGCGGCGGCGGCGGCGGCGGCGGTGGCGGGAGGCAGTGGCAGGCAGGCGGCAGGCGGCGGAGCGCGGGGCGCAGGGGACGCGGGCGTCCGGTGCGCGTCACAGGGGCTCGGGCGCGCGCGTCACAGGGGCCAGGCGACGGCGCGTCACAGGGACCAGGCGACAGCGCGCGCGCGCGCGCGCGCGAGGCTTCTTAGGGGCGCCGGCGGCAGCCACCAGCGTCTACGGCCATACCACCCTGAACGCGCCCGATCTCGTCTGATCTCGGAAGCTAAGCAGGGTCGGGCCTGGTTAGTACTTGGATGGGAGACCGCCTGGGAATACCGGGTGCTGTAGGCTTTTGCCTCCCGCCGCCTCCCTCTCCTTTTGCCCCCCCCCCCCCCCGCCCCCAGCGCCGCTCCCTCCATGCTCCCCCCGCCCCTCCTCCCTCCTCACCGGTCGCCCCATCGCCCCGCCACGCCCCCACCGCTGTCCAGCCGCGCGAGTGCCCCGCGGCCGCGGCCGCCGCCCAGCCCTTCCACCTCGCGGCCCCACGGGAACCCAGGGCCAACCGGGGCCGGCCCCGCGTGGCCGTGCCCCCGACGCCGCCCTCGTCCGGCGGGCTCCCTCTGTCCTCGGCGGCCTCTTCCCACCCGCCAGGCTCCTGAGAGACCCTAGCGGTCCACTCGGCCGGCGCGGCCCCCAAGCAGTTGGTCGAGTCGTGGTGTGCGATGGAACGGATCCCGCTCCGGGCTGCGGAGGCCCGGACAGCTTCGGCAAGCTGCCGGCAGCCCATCCGTCTTCCAGAGCCCATCTAGGAAAGACCCCGGGTCAGGCTTCTCCAAACAGCACCTACAGAAGGACGGGGCCCACTGGGCTCGACAGGAGCCTTCCGGGCCTGGCCATCCATCCCAAGCGGGACGGCTTCTGGATTTTCTGATGCCTGCGCCGTGTGTCAGCTTCTCCAAGTCGGCACCTGGCTGTCCTTGATACCGTCGTTCGCGAGAAACCCTCGTTTCCGCACCGGAGTTGGTACGGGTCCTTTTGTGTTGTCTTGCCTTAAAGACGTCCCCTTCCCCAAGTGTCTAAGTTTCAAGCGCCTCCCCCCGCTCCCCGGCTGGGATCCAACTCCGTCTCCGTCTTCGCTTTTGTCTTTTGGGGGGTGGGGGCGGGGGGTCCTGCCTTCGTTTGAAAGGTCGGTGTCTGGCTCCTCCTGGATCCCTCGCATCCGTTTTGATTCTGAACAGACTGGATGGAAGGATTAGGAATCTGGCTGCGCTCGCCCAGGGTTTTGGTGTCCCCTCACTCAGGTGCCTCACTCTGTCCTGCCCCCCTCCTGGCCTCTGTCTGCCAGAGGGAGTGGACGAGTCCCCCGAGAGGACATTTCCGTCCTCAGCGGCCAGCCCTTCCTGGCTCCTTGGCTTCAGCTTTCATTTCGTGCGGCTCGGGCAGCTTTGAAAGTCTGCTCTTCCCCTGCCTGTGTCCGCGCAGACTATCGCGGAAAGGGGATCCGGGAAAGCGGGAGGGGAGTTTGCTCCAGGGGAGGAGAGCCGGGATGACAGGGAGGAGGAGAGGGGAGACTTGCCTCAGATCGCACGGACTTTTACATTTTCAAGGGGGGAATTCATCAAGGTAAGCCGTCTCTTCCCCACCGCGGACAGAAAGCAATAGTTGCTCGCTGTGGAGAAGCTGGGACATGCGGGCACAGCAGGAAGAGAGGACCTCAACCTCCATCCTCTCACCGTTCAGCAATCATCCTGGGAGCGAATATCCTCGTGTTTCCCTTTTCCCGTGGGCCCCACTTTCCCTGCCAGAGCAGACCCAGGGCACCTGTGGCCTGCTTCCTGCTTGCCCGGGATGGCGGGGTGGCGGGGCGGCGGCGGGGCGGGGCGGGCCGCGCGTCGCTCCCTGCAGGGTAGCGCCCTGGGTGGTTCTGGTTCCGACGGCTCCCCCAATCTGACCTCCGGTGAGCGTGTTCTGCTGGGAGAACTGGGGCTGTGTCTCCGTAAGTTTCCCAGAGTGCGGGCCCGGAGGCTTGGTCTCAAACGAAGGCTCGGCAGCAAGGGCCGCCGTTCCTGCGAGGGACTCGCCCTCCCTGAGCGGCAGTTGCCTCATCTGGTTGGAAAGGGGGTCCCGTTAGTGCCTCGTCGGTGGCGTTGTTGCGAGCACGGAAGCGGGAGCACGGAGCACACCGCTCAGCACGGAGCGCGGCACTGGTTGGTGCGCGCTCATCGTCTGCCGTCCTTCCCTGTGAGCATAGTGCTTTCCGCCGACATTCGCCCGGCACCTGCGGGCCGCGTGCCTGCTTGGGGCCGGACCCAGCAGCCGAGGACGCAGGTGCCAAAATCTCTGCCTTTGGGGGAGTTCGCCGCCTCGTGCCTGGGACGGGAGGACCGACGGCAGGCCAACACGTCCCGACGAGAGGCGGCGTCCCCGACGACGGGACGCGGTGCCGTCGGAAATGGAGAGCCTGGCACAGCCCAGGTCCTGGTCAGACATGCGTTGATGGCGTCGTCGCTCTCTTTCCCCCCGGCCCGCCCCCCCCCCCCCCCCCCCCCCCGCCCCTTTCCTCTCCCTCGCGTCCCGAGGTCCCCTTTCCAACGGGATCCAAGAACGCCCACAGGGCCCAAACTCTTGAGCTGGGCAGTGCAGACATCGTGCGCACTGGATCCCGGGTGGACGACGGGAGAGGGCTGCGGCCCAGAACCCTGAAGCCCAGAGGTCTCGGGACGGGGATACCGGTGACGTCGGGAGGCACCAACGGGTGTTCGGACGTGCGTTTCCCTCCCCGTAATCACACCGTTGCGCTCATCCGTCCATCCTCGGCGCGCTAGCCATCTTGGTAAAACTAAGGAGACTCAACGGGTGACCTAACCTGTGGGAGACCCTGGGTAATGTCCCTACCTGCACTCGAGCAGACTGTGGACGCTGTGGTCGTCGGGGAGGGGGTTCTGTACGTCTGGTAGATTGCGTTGGTTTCTCGGGCGAAGTTCTCCGTGTCCTGACTTTTCTGGCTGGTCGTTCTGTCAACTCAGGAAGTCCGGGGGCGCCCCGCAGAAAGAGGAAAAGAGCCAGAACGAAGAGGCGAAGAGAGAAGGAAAGAAACACACAAACAGACACAGACACGCAGGCGCACACAAAAACGCACACACACAGAGCGAGAGCGAGAGCGAGAGCGAGAGCGAGAGCGAGAGCGAGCCCGAGCCCGGCTGCCAGTCCGTGGCTCCTGGGCGTCCGGGTCGCGGGACAGGGATCCCAGGAGCGCTGCACTCCTGAGACCCTGTCTGCACGTCCCAGGGCCCCAGGGGTGATCGCCAGCCCCAGGGCCCCCGCCTCCTTGCCCGGGCCCAGCTCAAGCACCACCGCCCTCCTGTGGGGAAGCTGCCTCTTGGGCAGGGCCTCTCTGCGTCAGCGTGAGCGTCTGTGTGTCTGTCCCGGTGGGTGTCTGTCTGGGTCCGTGTCTCGGATCCTCTCAATCTCTCTGTCTCTGTCTCTGTCTCTGTGTCTCTCAGGTCGGTCAGTCAGGAGCTGTCCAGGGTGGCCGCGGGGGCCTGGGGTTGAGGGCGCGGTCCGGGTCCCGTGGGCGGGGCGCGGGGCGGGGCGGGGAAGGGTGGCCCGCCCTGGTCTCCCCGCGCCCCGCCGCCCGCCCCGGAGGGGTTTCCGGTGATGCCCTCTGGTCGCGCCGGTGGCTCCAGCTGGATTTGGGCAAGTTGGGGCCGGGCCGGAGCGGCGGCCGCCGGGGGTTGTTGGGCCCGGGTTCGTTGGGAGGCGCCTCGGGCCGGAGGGGCCTCGCGGGCCCGGGGCCCCGACGCGCCGACGCGCCGACGCGCCGACGCGCCCGACGCCCCGGGCCACCTGGCCCCGAGCAGAGCAGCCGGATGTCCTGCGACCCGTCGCCGGGATGCGGGCGGACAGGAGGCCTGGAGCGTCCGGGGCCGGCTTGGGAGAGCGCCTAGACTTGCGCCCCGCCCGCCCACAGTCCCCGGGGTGCCCGAGGCCTCCCGCGCCCTGGGCGGGCGGCAGGGCAGGGCAGGGCAGGGCAGGGCAGGGCAGGGCAGGGTTTGGCTGGCCGCGGCGGCGGCGGCGGCGGCGGTGGCGGGAGGCAGTGGCAGGCAGGCGGCAGGCGGCGGAGCGCGGGGCGCAGGGGACGCGGGCGTCCGGTGCGCGTCACAGGGGCTCGGGCGCGCGCGTCACAGGGGCCAGGCGACGGCGCGTCACAGGGACCAGGCGACAGCGCGCGCGCGCGCGCGCGCGCGAGGCTTCTTAGGGGCGCCGGCGGCAGCCACCAGCGTCTACGGCCATACCACCCTGAACGCGCCCGATCTCGTCTGATCTCGGAAGCTAAGCAGGGTCGGGCCTGGTTAGTACTTGGATGGGAGACCGCCTGGGAATACCGGGTGCTGTAGGCTTTTGCCTCCCGCCGCCTCCCTCTCCTTTTGCCCCCCCCCCCCCCCCCCGCCCCCAGCGCCGCTCCCTCCATGCTCCTCCCGCCCCTCCTCCCTCCTCACCGGTCGCCCCATCGCCCCGCCACGCCCCCACCGCTGTCCAGCCGCGCGAGTGCCCCGCGGCCGCGGCCGCCGCCCAGCCCTTCCACCTCGCGGCCCCACGGGAACCCAGGGCCAACCGGGGCCGGCCCCGCGTGGCCGTGCCCCCGACGCCGCCCTCGTCCGGCGGGCTCCCTCTGTCCTCGGCGGCCTCTTCCCACCCGCCAGGCTCCTGAGAGACCCTAGCGGTCCACTCGGCCGGCGCGGCCCCCAAGCAGTTGGTCGAGTCGTGGTGTGCGATGGAACGGATCCCGCTCCGGGCTGCGGAGGCCCGGACAGCTTCGGCAAGCTGCCGGCAGCCCATCCGTCTTCCAGAGCCCATCTAGGAAAGACCCCGGATCAGGCTTCTCCAAACAGCACCTACAGAAGGACGGGGCCCACTGGGCTCGACAGGAGCCTTCCGGGCCTGGCCATCCATCCCAAGCGGGACGGCTTCTGGATTTTCTGATGCCTGCGCCGTGTGTCAGCTTCTCCAAGTCGGCACCTGGCTGTCCTTGATACCGTCGTTCGCGAGAAACCCTCGTTTCCGCACCGGAGTTGGTACGGGTCCTTTTGTGTTGTCTTGCCTTAAAGACGTCCCCTTCCCCAAGTGTCTAAGTTTCAAGCGCCTCCCCCCGCTCCCCGGCTGGGATCCAACTCCGTCTCCGTCTTCGCTTTTGTCTTTTGGGGGGTGGGGGCGGGGGGTCCTGCCTTCGTTTGAAAGGTCGGTGTCTGGCTCCTCGTGGATCCCTCGCATCCGTTTTGATTCTGAACAGACTGGATGGAAGGATTAGGAATCTGGCTGCGCTCGCCCAGGGTTTTGGTGTCCCCTCACTCAGGTGCCTCACTCTGTCCTGCCCCCCTCCTGGCCTCTGTCTGCCAGAGGGAGTGGACGAGTCCCCCGAGAGGACATTTCCGTCCTCAGCGGCCAGCCCTTCCTGGCTCCTTGGCTTCAGCTTTCATTTCGTGCGGCTCGGGCAGCTTTGAAAGTCTGCTCTTCCCCTGCCTGTGTCCGCGCAGACTATCGCGGAAAGGGGATCCGGGAAAGCGGGAGGGGAGTTTGCTCCAGGGGAGGAGAGCCGGGATGACAGGGAGGAGGAGAGGGGAGACTTGCCTCAGATCGCACGGACTTTTACATTTTCAAGGGGGGAATTCATCAAGGTAAGCCGTCTCTTCCCCACCGCGGACAGAAAGCAATAGTTGCTCGCTGTGGAGAAGCTGGGACATGCGGGCACAGCAGGAAGAGAGGACCTCAACCTCCATCCTCTCACCGTTCAGCAATCATCCTGGGAGCGAATATCCTCGTGTTTCCCTTTTCCCGTGGGCCCCACTTTCCCTGCCAGAGCAGACCCAGGGCACCTGTGGCCTGCTTCCTGCTTGCCCGGGATGGCGGGGTGGCGGGGCGGCGGCGGGGCGGGGCGGGCCGCGCGTCGCTCCCTGCAGGGTAGCGCCCTGGGTGGTTCTGGTTCCGACGGCTCCCCCAATCTGACCTCCGGTGAGCGTGTTCTGCTGGGAGAACTGGGGCTGTGTCTCCGTAAGTTTCCCAGAGTGCGGGCCCGGAGGCTTGGTCTCAAACGAAGGCTCGGCAGCAAGGGCCGCCGTTCCTGCGAGGGACTCGCCCTCCCTGAGCGGCAGTTGCCTCATCTGGTTGGAAAGGGGGTCCCGTTAGTGCCTCGTCGGTGGCGTTGTTGCGAGCACGGAAGCGGGAGCACGGAGCACACCGCTCAGCACGGAGCGCGGCACTGGTTGGTGCGCGCTCATCGTCTGCCGTCCTTCCCTGTGAGCATAGTGCTTTCCGCCGACATTCGCCCGGCACCTGCGGGCCGCGTGCCTGCTTGGGGCCGGACCCAGCAGCCGAGGACGCAGGTGCCAAAATCTCTGCCTTTGGGGGAGTTCGCCGCCTCGTGCCTGGGACGGGAGGACCGACGGCAGGCCAACACGTCCCGACGAGAGGCGGCGTCCCCGACGACGGGACGCGGTGCCGTCGGAAATGGAGAGCCTGGCACAGCCCAGGTCCTGGTCAGACATGCGTTGATGGCGTCGTCGCTCTCTTTCCCCCAGCCCGCCCCCCCCACCCCCCCACCCCCGCCCCTTTCCTCTCCCTCGCGTCCCGAGGTCCCCTTTCCAACGGGATCCAAGAACGCCCACAGGGCCCAAACTCTTGAGCTGGGCAGTGCAGACATCGTGCGCACTGGATCCCGGGTGGACGACGGGAGAGGGCTGCGGCCCAGAACCCTGAAGCCCAGAGGTCTCGGGACGGGGATACCGGTGACGTCGGGAGGCACCAACGGGTGTTCGGACGTGCGTTTCCCTCCCCGTAATCACACCGTTGCGCTCATCCGTCCATCCTCGGCGCGCTAGCCATCTTGGTAAAACTAAGGAGACTCAACGGGTGACCTAACCTGTGGGAGACCCTGGGTAATGTCCCTACCTGCACTCGAGCAGACTGTGGACGCTGTGGTCGTCGGGGAGGGGGTTCTGTACGTCTGGTAGATTGCGTTGGTTTCTCGGGCGAAGTTCTCCGTGTCCTGACTTTTCTGGCTGGTCGTTCTGTCAACTCAGGAAGTCCGGGGGCGCCCCGCAGAAAGAGGAAAAGAGCCAGAACGAAGAGGCGAAGAGAGAAGGAAAGAAACACACAAACAGACACAGACACGCAGGCGCACACAAAAACGCACACACACAGAGCGAGAGCGAGAGCGAGAGCGAGAGCGAGAGCGAGAGCGAGAGCGAGAGCGAGCCCGAGCCCGGCTGCCAGTCCGTGGCTCCTGGGCGTCCGGGTCGCGGGACAGGGATCCCAGGAGCGCTGCACTCCTGAGACCCTGTCTGCACGTCCCAGGGCCCCAGGGGTGATCGCCAGCCCCAGGGCCCCCGCCTCCTTGCCCGGGCCCAGCTCAAGCACCACCGCCCTCCTGTGGGGAAGCTGCCTCTTGGGCAGGGCCTCTCTGCGTCAGCGTGAGCGTCTGTGTGTCTGTCCCGGTGGGTGTCTGTCTGGGTCCGTGTCTCGGATCCTCTCAATCTCTCTGTCTCTGTCTCTGTCTCTGTGTCTCTCAGGTCGGTCAGTCAGGAGCTGTCCAGGGTGGCCGCGGGGCCTGGGGTTGAGGGCGCGGTCCGGGTCCCGTGGGCGGGGCGCGGGGCGGGGCGGGGAAGGGTGGCCCGCCCTGGTCTCCCCGCGCCCCGCCGCCCGCCCCGGAGGGGTTTCCGGTGATGCCCTCTGGTCGCGCCGGTGGCTCCAGCTGGATTTGGGCAAGTTGGGGCCGGGCCGGAGCGGCGGCCGCCGGGGGTTGTTGGGCCCGGGTTCGTTGGGAGGCGCCTCGGGCCGGAGGGGCCTCGCGGGCCCGGGGCCCCGACGCGCCGACGCGCCGACGCGCCGACGCGCCCGACGCCCCGGGCCACCTGGCCCCGAGCAGAGCAGCCGGATGTCCTGCGACCCGTCGCCGGGATGCGGGCGGACAGGAGGCCTGGAGCGTCCGGGGCCGGCTTGGGAGAGCGCCTAGACTTGCGCCCCGCCCGCCCACAGTCCCCGGGGTGCCCGAGGCCTCCCGCGCCCTGGGCGGGCGGCAGGGCAGGGCAGGGCAGGGCAGGGTTTGGCTGGCCGCGGCGGCGGCGGCGGCGGCGGTGGCGGGAGGCAGTGGCAGGCAGGCGGCAGGCGGCGGAGCGCGGGGCGCAGGGGACGCGGGCGTCCGGTGCGCGTCACAGGGGCTCGGGCGCGCGCGTCACAGGGGCCAGGCGACGGCGCGTCACAGGGACCAGGCGACAGCGCGCGCGCGCGCGCGCGCGAGGCTTCTTAGGGGCGCCGGCGGCAGCCACCAGCGTCTACGGCCATACCACCCTGAACGCGCCCGATCTCGTCTGATCTCGGAAGCTAAGCAGGGTCGGGCCTGGTTAGTACTTGGATGGGAGACCGCCTGGGAATACCGGGTGCTGTAGGCTTTTGCCTCCCGCCGCCTCCCTCTCCTTTTGCCCCCCCCCCCCCCCGCCCCCAGCGCCGCTCCCTCCATGCTCCTCCCGCCCCTCCTCCCTCCTCACCGGTCGCCCCATCGCCCCGCCACGCCCCCACCGCTGTCCAGCCGCGCGAGTGCCCCGCGGCCGCGGCCGCCGCCCAGCCCTTCCACCTCGCGGCCCCACGGGAACCCAGGGCCAACCGGGGCCGGCCCCGCGTGGCCGTGCCCCCGACGCCGCCCTCGTCCGGCGGGCTCCCTCTGTCCTCGGCGGCCTCTTCCCACCCGCCAGGCTCCTGAGAGACCCTAGCGGTCCACTCGGCCGGCGCGGCCCCCAAGCAGTTGGTCGAGTCGTGGTGTGCGATGGAACGGATCCCGCTCCGGGCTGCGGAGGCCCGGACAGCTTCGGCAAGCTGCCGGCAGCCCATCCGTCTTCCAGAGCCCATCTAGGAAAGACCCCGGGTCAGGCTTCTCCAAACAGCACCTACAGAAGGACGGGGCCCACTGGGCTCGACAGGAGCCTTCCGGGCCTGGCCATCCATCCCAAGCGGGACGGCTTCTGGATTTTCTGATGCCTGCGCCGTGTGTCAGCTTCTCCAAGTCGGCACCTGGCTGTCCTTGATACCGTCGTTCGCGAGAAACCCTCGTTTCCGCACCGGAGTTGGTACGGGTCCTTTTGTGTTGTCTTGCCTTAAAGACGTCCCCTTCCCCAAGTGTCTAAGTTTCAAGCGCCTCCCCCCGCTCCCCGGCTGGGATCCAACTCCGTCTCCGTCTTCGCTTTTGTCTTTTGGGGGGTGGGGGCGGGGGGTCCTGCCTTCGTTTGAAAGGTCGGTGTCTGGCTCCTCGTGGATCCCTCGCATCCGTTTTGATTCTGAACAGACTGGATGGAAGGATTAGGAATCTGGCTGCGCTCGCCCAGGGTTTTGGTGTCCCCTCACTCAGGTGCCTCACTCTGTCCTGCCCCCCTCCTGGCCTCTGTCTGCCAGAGGGAGTGGACGAGTCCCCCGAGAGGACATTTCCGTCCTCAGCGGCCAGCCCTTCCTGGCTCCTTGGCTTCAGCTTTCATTTCGTGCGGCTCGGGCAGCTTTGAAAGTCTGCTCTTCCCCTGCCTGTGTCCGCGCAGACTATCGCGGAAAGGGGATCCGGGAAAGCGGGAGGGGAGTTTGCTCCAGGGGAGGAGAGCCGGGATGACAGGGAGGAGGAGAGGGGAGACTTGCCTCAGATCGCACGGACTTTTACATTTTCAAGGGGGGAATTCATCAAGGTAAGCCGTCTCTTCCCCACCGCGGACAGAAAGCAATAGTTGCTCGCTGTGGAGAAGCTGGGACATGCGGGCACAGCAGGAAGAGAGGACCTCAACCTCCATCCTCTCACCGTTCAGCAATCATCCTGGGAGCGAATATCCTCGTGTTTCCCTTTTCCCGTGGGCCCCACTTTCCCTGCCAGAGCAGACCCAGGGCACCTGTGGCCTGCTTCCTGCTTGCCCGGGATGGCGGGGTGGCGGGGCGGCGGCGGGGCGGGGCGGGCCGCGCGTCGCTCCCTGCAGGGTAGCGCCCTGGGTGGTTCTGGTTCCGACGGCTCCCCCAATCTGACCTCCGGTGAGCGTGTTCTGCTGGGAGAACTGGGGCTGTGTCTCCGTAAGTTTCCCAGAGTGCGGGCCCGGAGGCTTGGTCTCAAACGAAGGCTCGGCAGCAAGGGCCGCCGTTCCTGCGAGGGACTCGCCCTCCCTGAGCGGCAGTTGCCTCATCTGGTTGGAAAGGGGGTCCCGTTAGTGCCTCGTCGGTGGCGTTGTTGCGAGCACGGAAGCGGGAGCACGGAGCACACCGCTCAGCACGGAGCGCGGCACTGGTTGGTGCGCGCTCATCGTCTGCCGTCCTTCCCTGTGAGCATAGTGCTTTCCGCCGACATTCGCCCGGCACCTGCGGGCCGCGTGCCTGCTTGGGGCCGGACCCAGCAGCCGAGGACGCAGGTGCCAAAATCTCTGCCTTTGGGGGAGTTCGCCGCCTCGTGCCTGGGACGGGAGGACCGACGGCAGGCCAACACGTCCCGACGAGAGGCGGCGTCCCCGACGACGGGACGCGGTGCCGTCGGAAATGGAGAGCCTGGCACAGCCCAGGTCCTGGTCAGACATGCGTTGATGGCGTCGTCGCTCTCTTTCCCCCAGCCCGCCCCCCCCACCCCCCCACCCCCGCCCCTTTCCTCTCCCTCGCGTCCCGAGGTCCCCTTTCCAACGGGATCCAAGAACGCCCACAGGGCCCAAACTCTTGAGCTGGGCAGTGCAGACATCGTGCGCACTGGATCCCGGGTGGACGACGGGAGAGGGCTGCGGCCCAGAACCCTGAAGCCCAGAGGTCTCGGGACGGGGATACCGGTGACGTCGGGAGGCACCAACGGGTGTTCGGACGTGCGTTTCCCTCCCCGTAATCACACCGTTGCGCTCATCCGTCCATCCTCGGCGCGCTAGCCATCTTGGTAAAACTAAGGAGACTCAACGGGTGACCTAACCTGTGGGAGACCCTGGGTAATGTCCCTACCTGCACTCGAGCAGACTGTGGACGCTGTGGTCGTCGGGGAGGGGGTTCTGTACGTCTGGTAGATTGCGTTGGTTTCTCGGGCGAAGTTCTCCGTGTCCTGACTTTTCTGGCTGGTCGTTCTGTCAACTCAGGAAGTCCGGGGGCGCCCCGCAGAAAGAGGAAAAGAGCCAGAACGAAGAGGCGAAGAGAGAAGGAAAGAAACACACAAACAGACACAGACACGCAGGCGCACACAAAAACGCACACACACAGAGCGAGAGCGAGAGCGAGAGCGAGAGCGAGAGCGAGAGCGAGCCCGAGCCCGGCTGCCAGTCCGTGGCTCCTGGGCGTCCGGGTCGCGGGACAGGGATCCCAGGAGCGCTGCACTCCTGAGACCCTGTCTGCACGTCCCAGGGCCCCAGGGGTGATCGCCAGCCCCAGGGCCCCCGCCTCCTTGCCCGGGCCCAGCTCAAGCACCACCGCCCTCCTGTGGGGAAGCTGCCTCTTGGGCAGGGCCTCTCTGCGTCAGCGTGAGCGTCTGTGTGTCTGTCCCGGTGGGTGTCTGTCTGGGTCCGTGTCTCGGATCCTCTCAATCTCTCTGTCTCTGTCTCTGTCTCTGTGTCTCTCAGGTCGGTCAGTCAGGAGCTGTCCAGGGTGGCCGCGGGGCCTGGGGTTGAGGGCGCGGTCCGGGTCCCGTGGGCGGGGCGCGGGGCGGGGCGGGGAAGGGTGGCCCGCCCTGGTCTCCCCGCGCCCCGCCGCCCGCCCCGGAGGGGTTTCCGGTGATGCCCTCTGGTCGCGCCGGTGGCTCCAGCTGGATTTGGGCAAGTTGGGGCCGGGCCGGAGCGGCGGCCGCCGGGGGTTGTTGGGCCCGGGTTCGTTGGGAGGCGCCTCGGGCCGGAGGGGCCTCGCGGGCCCGGGGCCCCGACGCGCCGACGCGCCGACGCGCCGACGCGCCCGACGCCCCGGGCCACCTGGCCCCGAGCAGAGCAGCCGGATGTCCTGCGACCCGTCGCCGGGATGCGGGCGGACAGGAGGCCTGGAGCGTCCGGGGCCGGCTTGGGAGAGCGCCTAGACTTGCGCCCCGCCCGCCCACAGTCCCCGGGGTGCCCGAGGCCTCCCGCGCCCTGGGCGGGCGGCAGGGCAGGGCAGGGCAGGGCAGGGCAGGGCAGGGTTTGGCTGGCCGCGGCGGCGGCGGCGGCGGCGGTGGCGGGAGGCAGTGGCAGGCAGGCGGCAGGCGGCGGAGCGCGGGGCGCAGGGGACGCGGGCGTCCGGTGCGCGTCACAGGGGCTCGGGCGCGCGCGTCACAGGGGCCAGGCGACGGCGCGTCACAGGGACCAGGCGACAGCGCGCGCGCGCGCGCGCGCGAGGCTTCTTAGGGGCGCCGGCGGCAGCCACCAGCGTCTACGGCCATACCACCCTGAACGCGCCCGATCTCGTCTGATCTCGGAAGCTAAGCAGGGTCGGGCCTGGTTAGTACTTGGATGGGAGACCGCCTGGGAATACCGGGTGCTGTAGGCTTTTGCCTCCCGCCGCCTCCCTCTCCTTTTGCCCCCCCCCCCCCCCCCCCGCCCCCAGCGCCGCTCCCTCCATGCTCCTCCCGCCCCTCCTCCCTCCTCACCGGTCGCCCCATCGCCCCGCCACGCCCCCACCGCTGTCCAGCCGCGCGAGTGCCCCGCGGCCGCGGCCGCCGCCCAGCCCTTCCACCTCGCGGCCCCACGGGAACCCAGGGCCAACCGGGGCCGGCCCCGCGTGGCCGTGCCCCCGACGCCGCCCTCGTCCGGCGGGCTCCCTCTGTCCTCGGCGGCCTCTTCCCACCCGCCAGGCTCCTGAGAGACCCTAGCGGTCCACTCGGCCGGCGCGGCCCCCAAGCAGTTGGTCGAGTCGTGGTGTGCGATGGAACGGATCCCGCTCCGGGCTGCGGAGGCCCGGACAGCTTCGGCAAGCTGCCGGCAGCCCATCCGTCTTCCAGAGCCCATCTAGGAAAGACCCCGGGTCAGGCTTCTCCAAACAGCACCTACAGAAGGACGGGGCCCACTGGGCTCGACAGGAGCCTTCCGGGCCTGGCCATCCATCCCAAGCGGGACGGCTTCTGGATTTTCTGATGCCTGCGCCGTGTGTCAGCTTCTCCAAGTCGGCACCTGGCTGTCCTTGATACCGTCGTTCGCGAGAAACCCTCGTTTCCGCACCGGAGTTGGTACGGGTCCTTTTGTGTTGTCTTGCCTTAAAGACGTCCCCTTCCCCAAGTGTCTAAGTTTCAAGCGCCTCCCCCCGCTCCCCGGCTGGGATCCAACTCCGTCTCCGTCTTCGCTTTTGTCTTTTGGGGGGTGGGGGCGGGGGGTCCTGCCTTCGTTTGAAAGGTCGGTGTCTGGCTCCTCGTGGATCCCTCGCATCCGTTTTGATTCTGAACAGACTGGATGGAAGGATTAGGAATCTGGCTGCGCTCGCCCAGGGTTTTGGTGTCCCCTCACTCAGGTGCCTCACTCTGTCCTGCCCCCCTCCTGGCCTCTGTCTGCCAGAGGGAGTGGACGAGTCCCCCGAGAGGACATTTCCGTCCTCAGCGGCCAGCCCTTCCTGGCTCCTTGGCTTCAGCTTTCATTTCGTGCGGCTCGGGCAGCTTTGAAAGTCTGCTCTTCCCCTGCCTGTGTCCGCGCAGACTATCGCGGAAAGGGGATCCGGGAAAGCGGGAGGGGAGTTTGCTCCAGGGGAGGAGAGCCGGGATGACAGGGAGGAGGAGAGGGGAGACTTGCCTCAGATCGCACGGACTTTTACATTTTCAAGGGGGGAATTCATCAAGGTAAGCCGTCTCTTCCCCACCGCGGACAGAAAGCAATAGTTGCTCGCTGTGGAGAAGCTGGGACATGCGGGCACAGCAGGAAGAGAGGACCTCAACCTCCATCCTCTCACCGTTCAGCAATCATCCTGGGAGCGAATATCCTCGTGTTTCCCTTTTCCCGTGGGCCCCACTTTCCCTGCCAGAGCAGACCCAGGGCACCTGTGGCCTGCTTCCTGCTTGCCCGGGATGGCGGGGTGGCGGGGCGGCGGCGGGGCGGGGCGGGCCGCGCGTCGCTCCCTGCAGGGTAGCGCCCTGGGTGGTTCTGGTTCCGACGGCTCCCCCAATCTGACCTCCGGTGAGCGTGTTCTGCTGGGAGAACTGGGGCTGTGTCTCCGTAAGTTTCCCAGAGTGCGGGCCCGGAGGCTTGGTCTCAAACGAAGGCTCGGCAGCAAGGGCCGCCGTTCCTGCGAGGGACTCGCCCTCCCTGAGCGGCAGTTGCCTCATCTGGTTGGAAAGGGGGTCCCGTTAGTGCCTCGTCGGTGGCGTTGTTGCGAGCACGGAAGCGGGAGCACGGAGCACACCGCTCAGCACGGAGCGCGGCACTGGTTGGTGCGCGCTCATCGTCTGCCGTCCTTCCCTGTGAGCATAGTGCTTTCCGCCGACATTCGCCCGGCACCTGCGGGCCGCGTGCCTGCTTGGGGCCGGACCCAGCAGCCGAGGACGCAGGTGCCAAAATCTCTGCCTTTGGGGGAGTTCGCCGCCTCGTGCCTGGGACGGGAGGACCGACGGCAGGCCAACACGTCCCGACGAGAGGCGGCGTCCCCGACGACGGGACGCGGTGCCGTCGGAAATGGAGAGCCTGGCACAGCCCAGGTCCTGGTCAGACATGCGTTGATGGCGTCGTCGCTCTCTTTCCCCCAGCCCGCCCCCCCCACCCCCCCACCCCCGCCCCTTTCCTCTCCCTCGCGTCCCGAGGTCCCCTTTCCAACGGGATCCAAGAACGCCCACAGGGCCCAAACTCTTGAGCTGGGCAGTGCAGACATCGTGCGCACTGGATCCCGGGTGGACGACGGGAGAGGGCTGCGGCCCAGAACCCTGAAGCCCAGAGGTCTCGGGACGGGGATACCGGTGACGTCGGGAGGCACCAACGGGTGTTCGGACGTGCGTTTCCCTCCCCGTAATCACACCGTTGCGCTCATCCGTCCATCCTCGGCGCGCTAGCCATCTTGGTAAAACTAAGGAGACTCAACGGGTGACCTAACCTGTGGGAGACCCTGGGTAATGTCCCTACCTGCACTCGAGCAGACTGTGGACGCTGTGGTCGTCGGGGAGGGGGTTCTGTACGTCTGGTAGATTGCGTTGGTTTCTCGGGCGAAGTTCTCCGTGTCCTGACTTTTCTGGCTGGTCGTTCTGTCAACTCAGGAAGTCCGGGGGCGCCCCGCAGAAAGAGGAAAAGAGCCAGAACGAAGAGGCGAAGAGAGAAGGAAAGAAACACACAAACAGACACAGACACGCAGGCGCACACAAAAACGCACACACACAGAGCGAGAGCGAGAGCGAGAGCGAGAGCGAGAGCGAGAGCGAGCCCGAGCCCGGCTGCCAGTCCGTGGCTCCTGGGCGTCCGGGTCGCGGGACAGGGATCCCAGGAGCGCTGCACTCCTGAGACCCTGTCTGCACGTCCCAGGGCCCCAGGGGTGATCGCCAGCCCCAGGGCCCCCGCCTCCTTGCCCGGGCCCAGCTCAAGCACCACCGCCCTCCTGTGGGGAAGCTGCCTCTTGGGCAGGGCCTCTCTGCGTCAGCGTGAGCGTCTGTGTGTCTGTCCCGGTGGGTGTCTGTCTGGGTCCGTGTCTCGGATCCTCTCAATCTCTCTGTCTCTGTCTCTGTCTCTGTGTCTCTCAGGTCGGTCAGTCAGGAGCTGTCCAGGGTGGCCGCGGGGCCTGGGGTTGAGGGCGCGGTCCGGGTCCCGTGGGCGGGGCGCGGGGCGGGGCGGGGAAGGGTGGCCCGCCCTGGTCTCCCCGCGCCCCGCCGCCCGCCCCGGAGGGGTTTCCGGTGATGCCCTCTGGTCGCGCCGGTGGCTCCAGCTGGATTTGGGCAAGTTGGGGCCGGGCCGGAGCGGCGGCCGCCGGGGGTTGTTGGGCCCGGGTTCGTTGGGAGGCGCCTCGGGCCGGAGGGGCCTCGCGGGCCCGGGGCCCCGACGCGCCGACGCGCCGACGCGCCGACGCGCCCGACGCCCCGGGCCACCTGGCCCCGAGCAGAGCAGCCGGATGTCCTGCGACCCGTCGCCGGGATGCGGGCGGACAGGAGGCCTGGAGCGTCCGGGGCCGGCTTGGGAGAGCGCCTAGACTTGCGCCCCGCCCGCCCACAGTCCCCGGGGTGCCCGAGGCCTCCCGCGCCCTGGGCGGGCGGCAGGGCAGGGCAGGGCAGGGCAGGGCAGGGCAGGGCAGGGTTTGGCTGGCCGCGGCGGCGGCGGCGGCGGCGGTGGCGGGAGGCAGTGGCAGGCAGGCGGCAGGCGGCGGAGCGCGGGGCGCAGGGGACGCGGGCGTCCGGTGCGCGTCACAGGGGCTCGGGCGCGCGCGTCACAGGGGCCAGGCGACGGCGCGTCACAGGGACCAGGCGACAGCGCGCGCGCGCGCGCGCGCGAGGCTTCTTAGGGGCGCCGGCGGCAGCCACCAGCGTCTACGGCCATACCACCCTGAACGCGCCCGATCTCGTCTGATCTCGGAAGCTAAGCAGGGTCGGGCCTGGTTAGTACTTGGATGGGAGACCGCCTGGGAATACCGGGTGCTGTAGGCTTTTGCCTCCCGCCGCCTCCCTCTCCTTTTGCCCCCCCCCCCCCCGCCCCCAGCGCCGCTCCCTCCATGCTCCTCCCGCCCCTCCTCCCTCCTCACCGGTCGCCCCATCGCCCCGCCACGCCCCCACCGCTGTCCAGCCGCGCGAGTGCCCCGCGGCCGCGGCCGCCGCCCAGCCCTTCCACCTCGCGGCCCCACGGGAACCCAGGGCCAACCGGGGCCGGCCCCGCGTGGCCGTGCCCCCGACGCCGCCCTCGTCCGGCGGGCTCCCTCTGTCCTCGGCGGCCTCTTCCCACCCGCCAGGCTCCTGAGAGACCCTAGCGGTCCACTCGGCCGGCGCGGCCCCCAAGCAGTTGGTCGAGTCGTGGTGTGCGATGGAACGGATCCCGCTCCGGGCTGCGGAGGCCCGGACAGCTTCGGCAAGCTGCCGGCAGCCCATCCGTCTTCCAGAGCCCATCTAGGAAAGACCCCGGGTCAGGCTTCTCCAAACAGCACCTACAGAAGGACGGGGCCCACTGGGCTCGACAGGAGCCTTCCGGGCCTGGCCATCCATCCCAAGCGGGACGGCTTCTGGATTTTCTGATGCCTGCGCCGTGTGTCAGCTTCTCCAAGTCGGCACCTGGCTGTCCTTGATACCGTCGTTCGCGAGAAACCCTCGTTTCCGCACCGGAGTTGGTACGGGTCCTTTTGTGTTGTCTTGCCTTAAAGACGTCCCCTTCCCCAAGTGTCTAAGTTTCAAGCGCCTCCCCCCGCTCCCCGGCTGGGATCCAACTCCGTCTCCGTCTTCGCTTTTGTCTTTTGGGGGGTGGGGGCGGGGGGTCCTGCCTTCGTTTGAAAGGTCGGTGTCTGGCTCCTCCTGGATCCCTCGCATCCGTTTTGATTCTGAACAGACTGGATGGAAGGATTAGGAATCTGGCTGCGCTCGCCCAGGGTTTTGGTGTCCCCTCACTCAGGTGCCTCACTCTGTCCTGCCCCCCTCCTGGCCTCTGTCTGCCAGAGGGAGTGGACGAGTCCCCCGAGAGGACATTTCCGTCCTCAGCGGCCAGCCCTTCCTGGCTCCTTGGCTTCAGCTTTCATTTCGTGCGGCTCGGGCAGCTTTGAAAGTCTGCTCTTCCCCTGCCTGTGTCCGCGCAGACTATCGCGGAAAGGGGATCCGGGAAAGCGGGAGGGGAGTTTGCTCCAGGGGAGGAGAGCCGGGATGACAGGGAGGAGGAGAGGGGAGACTTGCCTCAGATCGCACGGACTTTTACATTTTCAAGGGGGGAATTCATCAAGGTAAGCCGTCTCTTCCCCACCGCGGACAGAAAGCAATAGTTGCTCGCTGTGGAGAAGCTGGGACATGCGGGCACAGCAGGAAGAGAGGACCTCAACCTCCATCCTCTCACCGTTCAGCAATCATCCTGGGAGCGAATATCCTCGTGTTTCCCTTTTCCCGTGGGCCCCACTTTCCCTGCCAGAGCAGACCCAGGGCACCTGTGGCCTGCTTCCTGCTTGCCCGGGATGGCAGGGTGGCGGGGCGGCGGCGGGGCGGGGCGGGCCGCGCGTCGCTCCCTGCAGGGTAGCGCCCTGGGTGGTTCTGGTTCCGACGGCTCCCCCAATCTGACCTCCGGTGAGCGTGTTCTGCTGGGAGAACTGGGGCTGTGTCTCCGTAAGTTTCCCAGAGTGCGGGCCCGGAGGCTTGGTCTCAAACGAAGGCTCGGCAGCAAGGGCCGCCGTTCCTGCGAGGGACTCGCCCTCCCTGAGCGGCAGTTGCCTCATCTGGTTGGAAAGGGGGTCCCGTTAGTGCCTCGTCGGTGGCGTTGTTGCGAGCACGGAAGCGGGAGCACGGAGCACACCGCTCAGCACGGAGCGCGGCACTGGTTGGTGCGCGCTCATCGTCTGCCGTCCTTCCCTGTGAGCATAGTGCTTTCCGCCGACATTCGCCCGGCACCTGCGGGCCGCGTGCCTGCTTGGGGCCGGACCCAGCAGCCGAGGACGCAGGTGCCAAAATCTCTGCCTTTGGGGGAGTTCGCCGCCTCGTGCCTGGGACGGGAGGACCGACGGCAGGCCAACACGTCCCGACGAGAGGCGGCGTCCCCGACGACGGGACGCGGTGCCGTCGGAAATGGAGAGCCTGGCACAGCCCAGGTCCTGGTCAGACATGCGTTGATGGCGTCGTCGCTCTCTTTCCCCCAGCCCGCCCCCCCCACCCCCCCACCCCCGCCCCTTTCCTCTCCCTCGCGTCCCGAGGTCCCCTTTCCAACGGGATCCAAGAACGCCCACAGGGCCCAAACTCTTGAGCTGGGCAGTGCAGACATCGTGCGCACTGGATCCCGGGTGGACGACGGGAGAGGGCTGCGGCCCAGAACCCTGAAGCCCAGAGGTCTCGGGACGGGGATACCGGTGACGTCGGGAGGCACCAACGGGTGTTCGGACGTGCGTTTCCCTCCCCGTAATCACACCGTTGCGCTCATCCGTCCATCCTCGGCGCGCTAGCCATCTTGGTAAAACTAAGGAGACTCAACGGGTGACCTAACCTGTGGGAGACCCTGGGTAATGTCCCTACCTGCACTCGAGCAGACTGTGGACGCTGTGGTCGTCGGGGAGGGGGTTCTGTACGTCTGGTAGATTGCGTTGGTTTCTCGGGCGAAGTTCTCCGTGTCCTGACTTTTCTGGCTGGTCGTTCTGTCAACTCAGGAAGTCCGGGGGCGCCCCGCAGAAAGAGGAAAAGAGCCAGAACGAAGAGGCGAAGAGAGAAGGAAAGAAACACACAAACAGACACAGACACGCAGGCGCACACAAAAACGCACACACACAGAGCGAGAGCGAGAGCGAGAGCGAGAGCGAGAGCGAGAGCGAGCCCGAGCCCGGCTGCCAGTCCGTGGCTCCTGGGCGTCCGGGTCGCGGGACAGGGATCCCAGGAGCGCTGCACTCCTGAGACCCTGTCTGCACGTCCCAGGGCCCCAGGGGTGATCGCCAGCCCCAGGGCCCCCGCCTCCTTGCCCGGGCCCAGCTCAAGCACCACCGCCCTCCTGTGGGGAAGCTGCCTCTTGGGCAGGGCCTCTCTGCGTCAGCGTGAGCGTCTGTGTGTCTGTCCCGGTGGGTGTCTGTCTGGGTCCGTGTCTCGGATCCTCTCAATCTCTCTGTCTCTGTCTCTGTCTCTGTGTCTCTCAGGTCGGTCAGTCAGGAGCTGTCCAGGGTGGCCGCGGGGCCTGGGGTTGAGGGCGCGGTCCGGGTCCCGTGGGCGGGGCGCGGGGCGGGGCGGGGAAGGGTGGCCCGCCCTGGTCTCCCCGCGCCCCGCCGCCCGCCCCGGAGGGGTTTCCGGTGATGCCCTCTGGTCGCGCCGGTGGCTCCAGCTGGATTTGGGCAAGTTGGGGCCGGGCCGGAGCGGCGGCCGCCGGGGGTTGTTGGGCCCGGGTTCGTTGGGAGGCGCCTCGGGCCGGAGGGGCCTCGCGGGCCCGGGGCCCCGACGCGCCGACGCGCCGACGCGCCGACGCGCCCGACGCCCCGGGCCACCTGGCCCCGAGCAGAGCAGCCGGATGTCCTGCGACCCGTCGCCGGGATGCGGGCGGACAGGAGGCCTGGAGCGTCCGGGGCCGGCTTGGGAGAGCGCCTAGACTTGCGCCCCGCCCGCCCACAGTCCCCGGGGTGCCCGAGGCCTCCCGCGCCCTGGGCGGGCGGCAGGGCAGGGCAGGGCAGGGCAGGGCAGGGCAGGGCAGGGTTTGGCTGGCCGCGGCGGCGGCGGCGGCGGCGGTGGCGGGAGGCAGTGGCAGGCAGGCGGCAGGCGGCGGAGCGCGGGGCGCAGGGGACGCGGGCGTCCGGTGCGCGTCACAGGGGCTCGGGCGCGCGCGTCACAGGGGCCAGGCGACGGCGCGTCACAGGGACCAGGCGACAGCGCGCGCGCGCGCGCGCGCGAGGCTTCTTAGGGGCGCCGGCGGCAGCCACCAGCGTCTACGGCCATACCACCCTGAACGCGCCCGATCTCGTCTGATCTCGGAAGCTAAGCAGGGTCGGGCCTGGTTAGTACTTGGATGGGAGACCGCCTGGGAATACCGGGTGCTGTAGGCTTTTGCCTCCCGCCGCCTCCCTCTCCTTTTGCCCCCCCCCCCCCCCGCCCCCAGCGCCGCTCCCTCCATGCTCCTCCCGCCCCTCCTCCCTCCTCACCGGTCGCCCCATCGCCCCGCCACGCCCCCACCGCTGTCCAGCCGCGCGAGTGCCCCGCGGCCGCGGCCGCCGCCCAGCCCTTCCACCTCGCGGCCCCACGGGAACCCAGGGCCAACCGGGGCCGGCCCCGCGTGGCCGTGCCCCCGACGCCGCCCTCGTCCGGCGGGCTCCCTCTGTCCTCGGCGGCCTCTTCCCACCCGCCAGGCTCCTGAGAGACCCTAGCGGTCCACTCGGCCGGCGCGGCCCCCAAGCAGTTGGTCGAGTCGTGGTGTGCGATGGAACGGATCCCGCTCCGGGCTGCGGAGGCCCGGACAGCTTCGGCAAGCTGCCGGCAGCCCATCCGTCTTCCAGAGCCCATCTAGGAAAGACCCCGGGTCAGGCTTCTCCAAACAGCACCTACAGAAGGACGGGGCCCACTGGGCTCGACAGGAGCCTTCCGGGCCTGGCCATCCATCCCAAGCGGGACGGCTTCTGGATTTTCTGATGCCTGCGCCGTGTGTCAGCTTCTCCAAGTCGGCACCTGGCTGTCCTTGATACCGTCGTTCGCGAGAAACCCTCGTTTCCGCACCGGAGTTGGTACGGGTCCTTTTGTGTTGTCTTGCCTTAAAGACGTCCCCTTCCCCAAGTGTCTAAGTTTCAAGCGCCTCCCCCCGCTCCCCGGCTGGGATCCAACTCCGTCTCCGTCTTCGCTTTTGTCTTTTGGGGGGTGGGGGCGGGGGGTCCTGCCTTCGTTTGAAAGGTCGGTGTCTGGCTCCTCGTGGATCCCTCGCATCCGTTTTGATTCTGAACAGACTGGATGGAAGGATTAGGAATCTGGCTGCGCTCGCCCAGGGTTTTGGTGTCCCCTCACTCAGGTGCCTCACTCTGTCCTGCCCCCCTCCTGGCCTCTGTCTGCCAGAGGGAGTGGACGAGTCCCCCGAGAGGACATTTCCGTCCTCAGCGGCCAGCCCTTCCTGGCTCCTTGGCTTCAGCTTTCATTTCGTGCGGCTCGGGCAGCTTTGAAAGTCTGCTCTTCCCCTGCCTGTGTCCGCGCAGACTATCGCGGAAAGGGGATCCGGGAAAGCGGGAGGGGAGTTTGCTCCAGGGGAGGAGAGCCGGGATGACAGGGAGGAGGAGAGGGGAGACTTGCCTCAGATCGCACGGACTTTTACATTTTCAAGGGGGGAATTCATCAAGGTAAGCCGTCTCTTCCCCACCGCGGACAGAAAGCAATAGTTGCTCGCTGTGGAGAAGCTGGGACATGCGGGCACAGCAGGAAGAGAGGACCTCAACCTCCATCCTCTCACCGTTCAGCAATCATCCTGGGAGCGAATATCCTCGTGTTTCCCTTTTCCCGTGGGCCCCACTTTCCCTGCCAGAGCAGACCCAGGGCACCTGTGGCCTGCTTCCTGCTTGCCCGGGATGGCGGGGTGGCGGGGCGGCGGCGGGGCGGGGCGGGCCGCGCGTCGCTCCCTGCAGGGTAGCGCCCTGGGTGGTTCTGGTTCCGACGGCTCCCCCAATCTGACCTCCGGTGAGCGTGTTCTGCTGGGAGAACTGGGGCTGTGTCTCCGTAAGTTTCCCAGAGTGCGGGCCCGGAGGCTTGGTCTCAAACGAAGGCTCGGCAGCAAGGGCCGCCGTTCCTGCGAGGGACTCGCCCTCCCTGAGCGGCAGTTGCCTCATCTGGTTGGAAAGGGGGTCCCGTTAGTGCCTCGTCGGTGGCGTTGTTGCGAGCACGGAAGCGGGAGCACGGAGCACACCGCTCAGCACGGAGCGCGGCACTGGTTGGTGCGCGCTCATCGTCTGCCGTCCTTCCCTGTGAGCATAGTGCTTTCCGCCGACATTCGCCCGGCACCTGCGGGCCGCGTGCCTGCTTGGGGCCGGACCCAGCAGCCGAGGACGCAGGTGCCAAAATCTCTGCCTTTGGGGGAGTTCGCCGCCTCGTGCCTGGGACGGGAGGACCGACGGCAGGCCAACACGTCCCGACGAGAGGCGGCGTCCCCGACGACGGGACGCGGTGCCGTCGGAAATGGAGAGCCTGGCACAGCCCAGGTCCTGGTCAGACATGCGTTGATGGCGTCGTCGCTCTCTTTCCCCCAGCCCGCCCCCCCCACCCCCCCACCCCCGCCCCTTTCCTCTCCCTCGCGTCCCGAGGTCCCCTTTCCAACGGGATCCAAGAACGCCCACAGGGCCCAAACTCTTGAGCTGGGCAGTGCAGACATCGTGCGCACTGGATCCCGGGTGGACGACGGGAGAGGGCTGCGGCCCAGAACCCTGAAGCCCAGAGGTCTCGGGACGGGGATACCGGTGACGTCGGGAGGCACCAACGGGTGTTCGGACGTGCGTTTCCCTCCCCGTAATCACACCGTTGCGCTCATCCGTCCATCCTCGGCGCGCTAGCCATCTTGGTAAAACTAAGGAGACTCAACGGGTGACCTAACCTGTGGGAGACCCTGGGTAATGTCCCTACCTGCACTCGAGCAGACTGTGGACGCTGTGGTCGTCGGGGAGGGGGTTCTGTACGTCTGGTAGATTGCGTTGGTTTCTCGGGCGAAGTTCTCCGTGTCCTGACTTTTCTGGCTGGTCGTTCTGTCAACTCAGGAAGTCCGGGGGCGCCCCGCAGAAAGAGGAAAAGAGCCAGAACGAAGAGGCGAAGAGAGAAGGAAAGAAACACACAAACAGACACAGACACGCAGGCGCACACAAAAACGCACACACACAGAGCGAGAGCGAGAGCGAGAGCGAGAGCGAGAGCGAGAGCGAGCCCGAGCCCGGCTGCCAGTCCGTGGCTCCTGGGCGTCCGGGTCGCGGGACAGGGATCCCAGGAGCGCTGCACTCCTGAGACCCTGTCTGCACGTCCCAGGGCCCCAGGGGTGATCGCCAGCCCCAGGGCCCCCGCCTCCTTGCCCGGGCCCAGCTCAAGCACCACCGCCCTCCTGTGGGGAAGCTGCCTCTTGGGCAGGGCCTCTCTGCGTCAGCGTGAGCGTCTGTGTGTCTGTCCCGGTGGGTGTCTGTCTGGGTCCGTGTCTCGGATCCTCTCAATCTCTCTGTCTCTGTCTCTGTCTCTGTGTCTCTCAGGTCGGTCAGTCAGGAGCTGTCCAGGGTGGCCGCGGGGCCTGGGGTTGAGGGCGCGGTCCGGGTCCCGTGGGCGGGGCGCGGGGCGGGGCGGGGAAGGGTGGCCCGCCCTGGTCTCCCCGCGCCCCGCCGCCCGCCCCGGAGGGGTTTCCGGTGATGCCCTCTGGTCGCGCCGGTGGCTCCAGCTGGATTTGGGCAAGTTGGGGCCGGGCCGGAGCGGCGGCCGCCGGGGGTTGTTGGGCCCGGGTTCGTTGGGAGGCGCCTCGGGCCGGAGGGGCCTCGCGGGCCCGGGGCCCCGACGCGCCGACGCGCCGACGCGCCGACGCGCCCGACGCCCCGGGCCACCTGGCCCCGAGCAGAGCAGCCGGATGTCCTGCGACCCGTCGCCGGGATGCGGGCGGACAGGAGGCCTGGAGCGTCCGGGGCCGGCTTGGGAGAGCGCCTAGACTTGCGCCCCGCCCGCCCACAGTCCCCGGGGTGCCCGAGGCCTCCCGCGCCCTGGGCGGGCGGCAGGGCAGGGCAGGGCAGGGCAGGGCAGGGCAGGGCAGGGTTTGGCTGGCCGCGGCGGCGGCGGCGGCGGCGGTGGCGGGAGGCAGTGGCAGGCAGGCGGCAGGCGGCGGAGCGCGGGGCGCAGGGGACGCGGGCGTCCGGTGCGCGTCACAGGGGCTCGGGCGCGCGCGTCACAGGGGCCAGGCGACGGCGCGTCACAGGGACCAGGCGACAGCGCGCGCGCGCGCGCGCGCGAGGCTTCTTAGGGGCGCCGGCGGCAGCCACCAGCGTCTACGGCCATACCACCCTGAACGCGCCCGATCTCGTCTGATCTCGGAAGCTAAGCAGGGTCGGGCCTGGTTAGTACTTGGATGGGAGACCGCCTGGGAATACCGGGTGCTGTAGGCTTTTGCCTCCCGCCGCCTCCCTCTCCTTTTGCCCCCCCCCCCCCGCCCCCAGCGCCGCTCCCTCCATGCTCCCCCCGCCCCTCCTCCCTCCTCACCGGTCGCCCCATCGCCCCGCCACGCCCCCACCGCTGTCCAGCCGCGCGAGTGCCCCGCGGCCGCGGCCGCCGCCCAGCCCTTCCACCTCGCGGCCCCACGGGAACCCAGGGCCAACCGGGGCCGGCCCCGCGTGGCCGTGCCCCCGACGCCGCCCTCGTCCGGCGGGCTCCCTCTGTCCTCGGCGGCCTCTTCCCACCCGCCAGGCTCCTGAGAGACCCTAGCGGTCCACTCGGCCGGCGCGGCCCCCAAGCAGTTGGTCGAGTCGTGGTGTGCGATGGAACGGATCCCGCTCCGGGCTGCGGAGGCCCGGACAGCTTCGGCAAGCTGCCGGCAGCCCATCCGTCTTCCAGAGCCCATCTAGGAAAGACCCCGGATCAGGCTTCTCCAAACAGCACCTACAGAAGGACGGGGCCCACTGGGCTCGACAGGAGCCTTCCGGGCCTGGCCATCCATCCCAAGCGGGACGGCTTCTGGATTTTCTGATGCCTGCGCCGTGTGTCAGCTTCTCCAAGTCGGCACCTGGCTGTCCTTGATACCGTCGTTCGCGAGAAACCCTCGTTTCCGCACCGGAGTTGGTACGGGTCCTTTTGTGTTGTCTTGCCTTAAAGACGTCCCCTTCCCCAAGTGTCTAAGTTTCAAGCGCCTCCCCCCGCTCCCCGGCTGGGATCCAACTCCGTCTCCGTCTTCGCTTTTGTCTTTTGGGGGGTGGGGGCGGGGGGTCCTGCCTTCGTTTGAAAGGTCGGTGTCTGGCTCCTCGTGGATCCCTCGCATCCGTTTTGATTCTGAACAGACTGGATGGAAGGATTAGGAATCTGGCTGCGCTCGCCCAGGGTTTTGGTGTCCCCTCACTCAGGTGCCTCACTCTGTCCTGCCCCCCTCCTGGCCTCTGTCTGCCAGAGGGAGTGGACGAGTCCCCCGAGAGGACATTTCCGTCCTCAGCGGCCAGCCCTTCCTGGCTCCTTGGCTTCAGCTTTCATTTCGTGCGGCTCGGGCAGCTTTGAAAGTCTGCTCTTCCCCTGCCTGTGTCCGCGCAGACTATCGCGGAAAGGGGATCCGGGAAAGCGGGAGGGGAGTTTGCTCCAGGGGAGGAGAGCCGGGATGACAGGGAGGAGGAGAGGGGAGACTTGCCTCAGATCGCACGGACTTTTACATTTTCAAGGGGGGAATTCATCAAGGTAAGCCGTCTCTTCCCCACCGCGGACAGAAAGCAATAGTTGCTCGCTGTGGAGAAGCTGGGACATGCGGGCACAGCAGGAAGAGAGGACCTCAACCTCCATCCTCTCACCGTTCAGCAATCATCCTGGGAGCGAATATCCTCGTGTTTCCCTTTTCCCGTGGGCCCCACTTTCCCTGCCAGAGCAGACCCAGGGCACCTGTGGCCTGCTTCCTGCTTGCCCGGGATGGCGGGGTGGCGGGGCGGCGGCGGGGCGGGGCGGGCCGCGCGTCGCTCCCTGCAGGGTAGCGCCCTGGGTGGTTCTGGTTCCGACGGCTCCCCCAATCTGACCTCCGGTGAGCGTGTTCTGCTGGGAGAACTGGGGCTGTGTCTCCGTAAGTTTCCCAGAGTGCGGGCCCGGAGGCTTGGTCTCAAACGAAGGCTCGGCAGCAAGGGCCGCCGTTCCTGCGAGGGACTCGCCCTCCCTGAGCGGCAGTTGCCTCATCTGGTTGGAAAGGGGGTCCCGTTAGTGCCTCGTCGGTGGCGTTGTTGCGAGCACGGAAGCGGGAGCACGGAGCACACCGCTCAGCACGGAGCGCGGCACTGGTTGGTGCGCGCTCATCGTCTGCCGTCCTTCCCTGTGAGCATAGTGCTTTCCGCCGACATTCGCCCGGCACCTGCGGGCCGCGTGCCTGCTTGGGGCCGGACCCAGCAGCCGAGGACGCAGGTGCCAAAATCTCTGCCTTTGGGGGAGTTCGCCGCCTCGTGCCTGGGACGGGAGGACCGACGGCAGGCCAACACGTCCCGACGAGAGGCGGCGTCCCCGACGACGGGACGCGGTGCCGTCGGAAATGGAGAGCCTGGCACAGCCCAGGTCCTGGTCAGACATGCGTTGATGGCGTCGTCGCTCTCTTTCCCCCAGCCCGCCCCCCCCACCCCCCCACCCCCGCCCCTTTCCTCTCCCTCGCGTCCCGAGGTCCCCTTTCCAACGGGATCCAAGAACGCCCACAGGGCCCAAACTCTTGAGCTGGGCAGTGCAGACATCGTGCGCACTGGATCCCGGGTGGACGACGGGAGAGGGCTGCGGCCCAGAACCCTGAAGCCCAGAGGTCTCGGGACGGGGATACCGGTGACGTCGGGAGGCACCAACGGGTGTTCGGACGTGCGTTTCCCTCCCCGTAATCACACCGTTGCGCTCATCCGTCCATCCTCGGCGCGCTAGCCATCTTGGTAAAACTAAGGAGACTCAACGGGTGACCTAACCTGTGGGAGACCCTGGGTAATGTCCCTACCTGCACTCGAGCAGACTGTGGACGCTGTGGTCGTCGGGGAGGGGGTTCTGTACGTCTGGTAGATTGCGTTGGTTTCTCGGGCGAAGTTCTCCGTGTCCTGACTTTTCTGGCTGGTCGTTCTGTCAACTCAGGAAGTCCGGGGGCGCCCCGCAGAAAGAGGAAAAGAGCCAGAACGAAGAGGCGAAGAGAGAAGGAAAGAAACACACAAACAGACACAGACACGCAGGCGCACACAAAAACGCACACACACAGAGCGAGAGCGAGAGCGAGAGCGAGAGCGAGAGCGAGAGCGAGCCCGAGCCCGGCTGCCAGTCCGTGGCTCCTGGGCGTCCGGGTCGCGGGACAGGGATCCCAGGAGCGCTGCACTCCTGAGACCCTGTCTGCACGTCCCAGGGCCCCAGGGGTGATCGCCAGCCCCAGGGCCCCCGCCTCCTTGCCCGGGCCCAGCTCAAGCACCACCGCCCTCCTGTGGGGAAGCTGCCTCTTGGGCAGGGCCTCTCTGCGTCAGCGTGAGCGTCTGTGTGTCTGTCCCGGTGGGTGTCTGTCTGGGTCCGTGTCTCGGATCCTCTCAATCTCTCTGTCTCTGTCTCTGTCTCTGTGTCTCTCAGGTCGGTCAGTCAGGAGCTGTCCAGGGTGGCCGCGGGGCCTGGGGTTGAGGGCGCGGTCCGGGTCCCGTGGGCGGGGCGCGGGGCGGGGCGGGGAAGGGTGGCCCGCCCTGGTCTCCCCGCGCCCCGCCGCCCGCCCCGGAGGGGTTTCCGGTGATGCCCTCTGGTCGCGCCGGTGGCTCCAGCTGGATTTGGGCAAGTTGGGGCCGGGCCGGAGCGGCGGCCGCCGGGGGTTGTTGGGCCCGGGTTCGTTGGGAGGCGCCTCGGGCCGGAGGGGCCTCGCGGGCCCGGGGCCCCGACGCGCCGACGCGCCGACGCGCCGACGCGCCCGACGCCCCGGGCCACCTGGCCCCGAGCAGAGCAGCCGGATGTCCTGCGACCCGTCGCCGGGATGCGGGCGGACAGGAGGCCTGGAGCGTCCGGGGCCGGCTTGGGAGAGCGCCTAGACTTGCGCCCCGCCCGCCCACAGTCCCCGGGGTGCCCGAGGCCTCCCGCGCCCTGGGCGGGCGGCAGGGCAGGGCAGGGCAGGGCAGGGCAGGGCAGGGCAGGGTTTGGCTGGCCGCGGCGGCGGCGGCGGCGGCGGTGGCGGGAGGCAGTGGCAGGCAGGCGGCAGGCGGCGGAGCGCGGGGCGCAGGGGACGCGGGCGTCCGGTGCGCGTCACAGGGGCTCGGGCGCGCGCGTCACAGGGGCCAGGCGACGGCGCGTCACAGGGACCAGGCGACAGCGCGCGCGCGCGCGCGCGCGAGGCTTCTTAGGGGCGCCGGCGGCAGCCACCAGCGTCTACGGCCATACCACCCTGAACGCGCCCGATCTCGTCTGATCTCGGAAGCTAAGCAGGGTCGGGCCTGGTTAGTACTTGGATGGGAGACCGCCTGGGAATACCGGGTGCTGTAGGCTTTTGCCTCCCGCCGCCTCCCTCTCCTTTTGCCCCCCCCCCCCCGCCCCCAGCGCCGCTCCCTCCATGCTCCTCCCGCCCCTCCTCCCTCCTCACCGGTCGCCCCATCGCCCCGCCACGCCCCCACCGCTGTCCAGCCGCGCGAGTGCCCCGCGGCCGCGGCCGCCGCCCAGCCCTTCCACCTCGCGGCCCCACGGGAACCCAGGGCCAACCGGGGCCGGCCCCGCGTGGCCGTGCCCCCGACGCCGCCCTCGTCCGGCGGGCTCCCTCTGTCCTCGGCGGCCTCTTCCCACCCGCCAGGCTCCTGAGAGACCCTAGCGGTCCACTCGGCCGGCGCGGCCCCCAAGCAGTTGGTCGAGTCGTGGTGTGCGATGGAACGGATCCCGCTCCGGGCTGCGGAGGCCCGGACAGCTTCGGCAAGCTGCCGGCAGCCCATCCGTCTTCCAGAGCCCATCTAGGAAAGACCCCGGGTCAGGCTTCTCCAAACAGCACCTACAGAAGGACGGGGCCCACTGGGCTCGACAGGAGCCTTCCGGGCCTGGCCATCCATCCCAAGCGGGACGGCTTCTGGATTTTCTGATGCCTGCGCCGTGTGTCAGCTTCTCCAAGTCGGCACCTGGCTGTCCTTGATACCGTCGTTCGCGAGAAACCCTCGTTTCCGCACCGGAGTTGGTACGGGTCCTTTTGTGTTGTCTTGCCTTAAAGACGTCCCCTTCCCCAAGTGTCTAAGTTTCAAGCGCCTCCCCCCGCTCCCCGGCTGGGATCCAACTCCGTCTCCGTCTTCGCTTTTGTCTTTTGGGGGGTGGGGGCGGGGGGTCCTGCCTTCGTTTGAAAGGTCGGTGTCTGGCTCCTCGTGGATCCCTCGCATCCGTTTTGATTCTGAACAGACTGGATGGAAGGATTAGGAATCTGGCTGCGCTCGCCCAGGGTTTTGGTGTCCCCTCACTCAGGTGCCTCACTCTGTCCTGCCCCCCTCCTGGCCTCTGTCTGCCAGAGGGAGTGGACGAGTCCCCCGAGAGGACATTTCCGTCCTCAGCGGCCAGCCCTTCCTGGCTCCTTGGCTTCAGCTTTCATTTCGTGCGGCTCGGGCAGCTTTGAAAGTCTGCTCTTCCCCTGCCTGTGTCCGCGCAGACTATCGCGGAAAGGGGATCCGGGAAAGCGGGAGGGGAGTTTGCTCCAGGGGAGGAGAGCCGGGATGACAGGGAGGAGGAGAGGGGAGACTTGCCTCAGATCGCACGGACTTTTACATTTTCAAGGGGGGAATTCATCAAGGTAAGCCGTCTCTTCCCCACCGCGGACAGAAAGCAATAGTTGCTCGCTGTGGAGAAGCTGGGACATGCGGGCACAGCAGGAAGAGAGGACCTCAACCTCCATCCTCTCACCGTTCAGCAATCATCCTGGGAGCGAATATCCTCGTGTTTCCCTTTTCCCGTGGGCCCCACTTTCCCTGCCAGAGCAGACCCAGGGCACCTGTGGCCTGCTTCCTGCTTGCCCGGGATGGCGGGGTGGCGGGGCGGCGGCGGGGCGGGGCGGGCCGCGCGTCGCTCCCTGCAGGGTAGCGCCCTGGGTGGTTCTGGTTCCGACGGCTCCCCCAATCTGACCTCCGGTGAGCGTGTTCTGCTGGGAGAACTGGGGCTGTGTCTCCGTAAGTTTCCCAGAGTGCGGGCCCGGAGGCTTGGTCTCAAACGAAGGCTCGGCAGCAAGGGCCGCCGTTCCTGCGAGGGACTCGCCCTCCCTGAGCGGCAGTTGCCTCATCTGGTTGGAAAGGGGGTCCCGTTAGTGCCTCGTCGGTGGCGTTGTTGCGAGCACGGAAGCGGGAGCACGGAGCACACCGCTCAGCACGGAGCGCGGCACTGGTTGGTGCGCGCTCATCGTCTGCCGTCCTTCCCTGTGAGCATAGTGCTTTCCGCCGACATTCGCCCGGCACCTGCGGGCCGCGTGCCTGCTTGGGGCCGGACCCAGCAGCCGAGGACGCAGGTGCCAAAATCTCTGCCTTTGGGGGAGTTCGCCGCCTCGTGCCTGGGACGGGAGGACCGACGGCAGGCCAACACGTCCCGACGAGAGGCGGCGTCCCCGACGACGGGACGCGGTGCCGTCGGAAATGGAGAGCCTGGCACAGCCCAGGTCCTGGTCAGACATGCGTTGATGGCGTCGTCGCTCTCTTTCCCCCAGCCCGCCCCCCCCACCCCCCCACCCCCGCCCCTTTCCTCTCCCTCGCGTCCCGAGGTCCCCTTTCCAACGGGATCCAAGAACGCCCACAGGGCCCAAACTCTTGAGCTGGGCAGTGCAGACATCGTGCGCACTGGATCCCGGGTGGACGACGGGAGAGGGCTGCGGCCCAGAACCCTGAAGCCCAGAGGTCTCGGGACGGGGATACCGGTGACGTCGGGAGGCACCAACGGGTGTTCGGACGTGCGTTTCCCTCCCCGTAATCACACCGTTGCGCTCATCCGTCCATCCTCGGCGCGCTAGCCATCTTGGTAAAACTAAGGAGACTCAACGGGTGACCTAACCTGTGGGAGACCCTGGGTAATGTCCCTACCTGCACTCGAGCAGACTGTGGACGCTGTGGTCGTCGGGGAGGGGGTTCTGTACGTCTGGTAGATTGCGTTGGTTTCTCGGGCGAAGTTCTCCGTGTCCTGACTTTTCTGGCTGGTCGTTCTGTCAACTCAGGAAGTCCGGGGGCGCCCCGCAGAAAGAGGAAAAGAGCCAGAACGAAGAGGCGAAGAGAGAAGGAAAGAAACACACAAACAGACACAGACACGCAGGCGCACACAAAAACGCACACACACAGAGCGAGAGCGAGAGCGAGAGCGAGAGCGAGAGCGAGAGCGAGCCCGAGCCCGGCTGCCAGTCCGTGGCTCCTGGGCGTCCGGGTCGCGGGACAGGGATCCCAGGAGCGCTGCACTCCTGAGACCCTGTCTGCACGTCCCAGGGCCCCAGGGGTGATCGCCAGCCCCAGGGCCCCCGCCTCCTTGCCCGGGCCCAGCTCAAGCACCACCGCCCTCCTGTGGGGAAGCTGCCTCTTGGGCAGGGCCTCTCTGCGTCAGCGTGAGCGTCTGTGTGTCTGTCCCGGTGGGTGTCTGTCTGGGTCCGTGTCTCGGATCCTCTCAATCTCTCTGTCTCTGTCTCTGTCTCTGTGTCTCTCAGGTCGGTCAGTCAGGAGCTGTCCAGGGTGGCCGCGGGGCCTGGGGTTGAGGGCGCGGTCCGGGTCCCGTGGGCGGGGCGCGGGGCGGGGCGGGGAAGGGTGGCCCGCCCTGGTCTCCCCGCGCCCCGCCGCCCGCCCCGGAGGGGTTTCCGGTGATGCCCTCTGGTCGCGCCGGTGGCTCCAGCTGGATTTGGGCAAGTTGGGGCCGGGCCGGAGCGGCGGCCGCCGGGGGTTGTTGGGCCCGGGTTCGTTGGGAGGCGCCTCGGGCCGGAGGGGCCTCGCGGGCCCGGGGCCCCGACGCGCCGACGCGCCGACGCGCCGACGCGCCCGACGCCCCGGGCCACCTGGCCCCGAGCAGAGCAGCCGGATGTCCTGCGACCCGTCGCCGGGATGCGGGCGGACAGGAGGCCTGGAGCGTCCGGGGCCGGCTTGGGAGAGCGCCTAGACTTGCGCCCCGCCCGCCCACAGTCCCCGGGGTGCCCGAGGCCTCCCGCGCCCTGGGCGGGCGGCAGGGCAGGGCAGGGCAGGGCAGGGCAGGGCAGGGCAGGGTTTGGCTGGCCGCGGCGGCGGCGGCGGCGGCGGTGGCGGGAGGCAGTGGCAGGCAGGCGGCAGGCGGCGGAGCGCGGGGCGCAGGGGACGCGGGCGTCCGGTGCGCGTCACAGGGGCTCGGGCGCGCGCGTCACAGGGGCCAGGCGACGGCGCGTCACAGGGACCAGGCGACAGCGCGCGCGCGCGCGCGCGCGAGGCTTCTTAGGGGCGCCGGCGGCAGCCACCAGCGTCTACGGCCATACCACCCTGAACGCGCCCGATCTCGTCTGATCTCGGAAGCTAAGCAGGGTCGGGCCTGGTTAGTACTTGGATGGGAGACCGCCTGGGAATACCGGGTGCTGTAGGCTTTTGCCTCCCGCCGCCTCCCTCTCCTTTTGCCCCCCCCCCCCCCCGCCCCCAGCGCCGCTCCCTCCATGCTCCTCCCGCCCCTCCTCCCTCCTCACCGGTCGCCCCATCGCCCCGCCACGCCCCCACCGCTGTCCAGCCGCGCGAGTGCCCCGCGGCCGCGGCCGCCGCCCAGCCCTTCCACCTCGCGGCCCCACGGGAACCCAGGGCCAACCGGGGCCGGCCCCGCGTGGCCGTGCCCCCGACGCCGCCCTCGTCCGGCGGGCTCCCTCTGTCCTCGGCGGCCTCTTCCCACCCGCCAGGCTCCTGAGAGACCCTAGCGGTCCACTCGGCCGGCGCGGCCCCCAAGCAGTTGGTCGAGTCGTGGTGTGCGATGGAACGGATCCCGCTCCGGGCTGCGGAGGCCCGGACAGCTTCGGCAAGCTGCCGGCAGCCCATCCGTCTTCCAGAGCCCATCTAGGAAAGACCCCGGGTCAGGCTTCTCCAAACAGCACCTACAGAAGGACGGGGCCCACTGGGCTCGACAGGAGCCTTCCGGGCCTGGCCATCCATCCCAAGCGGGACGGCTTCTGGATTTTCTGATGCCTGCGCCGTGTGTCAGCTTCTCCAAGTCGGCACCTGGCTGTCCTTGATACCGTCGTTCGCGAGAAACCCTCGTTTCCGCACCGGAGTTGGTACGGGTCCTTTTGTGTTGTCTTGCCTTAAAGACGTCCCCTTCCCCAAGTGTCTAAGTTTCAAGCGCCTCCCCCCGCTCCCCGGCTGGGATCCAACTCCGTCTCCGTCTTCGCTTTTGTCTTTTGGGGGGTGGGGGCGGGGGGTCCTGCCTTCGTTTGAAAGGTCGGTGTCTGGCTCCTCGTGGATCCCTCGCATCCGTTTTGATTCTGAACAGACTGGATGGAAGGATTAGGAATCTGGCTGCGCTCGCCCAGGGTTTTGGTGTCCCCTCACTCAGGTGCCTCACTCTGTCCTGCCCCCCTCCTGGCCTCTGTCTGCCAGAGGGAGTGGACGAGTCCCCCGAGAGGACATTTCCGTCCTCAGCGGCCAGCCCTTCCTGGCTCCTTGGCTTCAGCTTTCATTTCGTGCGGCTCGGGCAGCTTTGAAAGTCTGCTCTTCCCCTGCCTGTGTCCGCGCAGACTATCGCGGAAAGGGGATCCGGGAAAGCGGGAGGGGAGTTTGCTCCAGGGGAGGAGAGCCGGGATGACAGGGAGGAGGAGAGGGGAGACTTGCCTCAGATCGCACGGACTTTTACATTTTCAAGGGGGGAATTCATCAAGGTAAGCCGTCTCTTCCCCACCGCGGACAGAAAGCAATAGTTGCTCGCTGTGGAGAAGCTGGGACATGCGGGCACAGCAGGAAGAGAGGACCTCAACCTCCATCCTCTCACCGTTCAGCAATCATCCTGGAAGCGAATATCCTCGTGTTTCCCTTTTCCCGTGGGCCCCACTTTCCCTGCCAGAGCAGACCCAGGGCACCTGTGGCCTGCTTCCTGCTTGCCCGGGATGGCGGGGTGGCGGGGCGGCGGCGGGGCGGGGCGGGCCGCGCGTCGCTCCCTGCAGGGTAGCGCCCTGGGTGGTTCTGGTTCCGACGGCTCCCCCAATCTGACCTCCGGTGAGCGTGTTCTGCTGGGAGAACTGGGGCTGTGTCTCCGTAAGTTTCCCAGAGTGCGGGCCCGGAGGCTTGGTCTCAAACGAAGGCTCGGCAGCAAGGGCCGCCGTTCCTGCGAGGGACTCGCCCTCCCTGAGCGGCAGTTGCCTCATCTGGTTGGAAAGGGGGTCCCGTTAGTGCCTCGTCGGTGGCGTTGTTGCGAGCACGGAAGCGGGAGCACGGAGCACACCGCTCAGCACGGAGCGCGGCACTGGTTGGTGCGCGCTCATCGTCTGCCGTCCTTCCCTGTGAGCATAGTGCTTTCCGCCGACATTCGCCCGGCACCTGCGGGCCGCGTGCCTGCTTGGGGCCGGACCCAGCAGCCGAGGACGCAGGTGCCAAAATCTCTGCCTTTGGGGGAGTTCGCCGCCTCGTGCCTGGGACGGGAGGACCGACGGCAGGCCAACACGTCCCGACGAGAGGCGGCGTCCCCGACGACGGGACGCGGTGCCGTCGGAAATGGAGAGCCTGGCACAGCCCAGGTCCTGGTCAGACATGCGTTGATGGCGTCGTCGCTCTCTTTCCCCCAGCCCGCCCCCCCCACCCCCCCACCCCCGCCCCTTTCCTCTCCCTCGCGTCCCGAGGTCCCCTTTCCAACGGGATCCAAGAACGCCCACAGGGCCCAAACTCTTGAGCTGGGCAGTGCAGACATCGTGCGCACTGGATCCCGGGTGGACGACGGGAGAGGGCTGCGGCCCAGAACCCTGAAGCCCAGAGGTCTCGGGACGGGGATACCGGTGACGTCGGGAGGCACCAACGGGTGTTCGGACGTGCGTTTCCCTCCCCGTAATCACACCGTTGCGCTCATCCGTCCATCCTCGGCGCGCTAGCCATCTTGGTAAAACTAAGGAGACTCAACGGGTGACCTAACCTGTGGGAGACCCTGGGTAATGTCCCTACCTGCACTCGAGCAGACTGTGGACGCTGTGGTCGTCGGGGAGGGGGTTCTGTACGTCTGGTAGATTGCGTTGGTTTCTCGGGCGAAGTTCTCCGTGTCCTGACTTTTCTGGCTGGTCGTTCTGTCAACTCAGGAAGTCCGGGGGCGCCCCGCAGAAAGAGGAAAAGAGCCAGAACGAAGAGGCGAAGAGAGAAGGAAAGAAACACACAAACAGACACAGACACGCAGGCGCACACAAAAACGCACACACACAGAGCGAGAGCGAGAGCGAGAGCGAGAGCGAGAGCGAGAGCGAGCCCGAGCCCGGCTGCCAGTCCGTGGCTCCTGGGCGTCCGGGTCGCGGGACAGGGATCCCAGGAGCGCTGCACTCCTGAGACCCTGTCTGCACGTCCCAGGGCCCCAGGGGTGATCGCCAGCCCCAGGGCCCCCGCCTCCTTGCCCGGGCCCAGCTCAAGCACCACCGCCCTCCTGTGGGGAAGCTGCCTCTTGGGCAGGGCCTCTCTGCGTCAGCGTGAGCGTCTGTGTGTCTGTCCCGGTGGGTGTCTGTCTGGGTCCGTGTCTCGGATCCTCTCAATCTCTCTGTCTCTGTCTCTGTCTCTGTGTCTCTCAGGTCGGTCAGTCAGGAGCTGTCCAGGGTGGCCGCGGGGCCTGGGGTTGAGGGCGCGGTCCGGGTCCCGTGGGCGGGGCGCGGGGCGGGGCGGGGAAGGGTGGCCCGCCCTGGTCTCCCCGCGCCCCGCCGCCCGCCCCGGAGGGGTTTCCGGTGATGCCCTCTGGTCGCGCCGGTGGCTCCAGCTGGATTTGGGCAAGTTGGGGCCGGGCCGGAGCGGCGGCCGCCGGGGGTTGTTGGGCCCGGGTTCGTTGGGAGGCGCCTCGGGCCGGAGGGGCCTCGCGGGCCCGGGGCCCCGACGCGCCGACGCGCCGACGCGCCGACGCGCCCGACGCCCCGGGCCACCTGGCCCCGAGCAGAGCAGCCGGATGTCCTGCGACCCGTCGCCGGGATGCGGGCGGACAGGAGGCCTGGAGCGTCCGGGGCCGGCTTGGGAGAGCGCCTAGACTTGCGCCCCGCCCGCCCACAGTCCCCGGGGTGCCCGAGGCCTCCCGCGCCCTGGGCGGGCGGCAGGGCAGGGCAGGGCAGGGCAGGGCAGGGCAGGGCAGGGTTTGGCTGGCCGCGGCGGCGGCGGCGGCGGCGGTGGCGGGAGGCAGTGGCAGGCAGGCGGCAGGCGGCGGAGCGCGGGGCGCAGGGGACGCGGGCGTCCGGTGCGCGTCACAGGGGCTCGGGCGCGCGCGTCACAGGGGCCAGGCGACGGCGCGTCACAGGGACCAGGCGACAGCGCGCGCGCGCGCGCGCGCGAGGCTTCTTAGGGGCGCCGGCGGCAGCCACCAGCGTCTACGGCCATACCACCCTGAACGCGCCCGATCTCGTCTGATCTCGGAAGCTAAGCAGGGTCGGGCCTGGTTAGTACTTGGATGGGAGACCGCCTGGGAATACCGGGTGCTGTAGGCTTTTGCCTCCCGCCGCCTCCCTCTCCTTTTGCCCCCCCCCCCCCGCCCCCAGCGCCGCTCCCTCCATGCTCCTCCCGCCCCTCCTCCCTCCTCACCGGTCGCCCCATCGCCCCGCCACGCCCCCACCGCTGTCCAGCCGCGCGAGTGCCCCGCGGCCGCGGCCGCCGCCCAGCCCTTCCACCTCGCGGCCCCACGGGAACCCAGGGCCAACCGGGGCCGGCCCCGCGTGGCCGTGCCCCCGACGCCGCCCTCGTCCGGCGGGCTCCCTCTGTCCTCGGCGGCCTCTTCCCACCCGCCAGGCTCCTGAGAGACCCTAGCGGTCCACTCGGCCGGCGCGGCCCCCAAGCAGTTGGTCGAGTCGTGGTGTGCGATGGAACGGATCCCGCTCCGGGCTGCGGAGGCCCGGACAGCTTCGGCAAGCTGCCGGCAGCCCATCCGTCTTCCAGAGCCCATCTAGGAAAGACCCCGGGTCAGGCTTCTCCAAACAGCACCTACAGAAGGACGGGGCCCACTGGGCTCGACAGGAGCCTTCCGGGCCTGGCCATCCATCCCAAGCGGGACGGCTTCTGGATTTTCTGATGCCTGCGCCGTGTGTCAGCTTCTCCAAGTCGGCACCTGGCTGTCCTTGATACCGTCGTTCGCGAGAAACCCTCGTTTCCGCACCGGAGTTGGTACGGGTCCTTTTGTGTTGTCTTGCCTTAAAGACGTCCCCTTCCCCAAGTGTCTAAGTTTCAAGCGCCTCCCCCCGCTCCCCGGCTGGGATCCAACTCCGTCTCCGTCTTCGCTTTTGTCTTTTGGGGGGTGGGGGCGGGGGGTCCTGCCTTCGTTTGAAAGGTCGGTGTCTGGCTCCTCGTGGATCCCTCGCATCCGTTTTGATTCTGAACAGACTGGATGGAAGGATTAGGAATCTGGCTGCGCTCGCCCAGGGTTTTGGTGTCCCCTCACTCAGGTGCCTCACTCTGTCCTGCCCCCCTCCTGGCCTCTGTCTGCCAGAGGGAGTGGACGAGTCCCCCGAGAGGACATTTCCGTCCTCAGCGGCCAGCCCTTCCTGGCTCCTTGGCTTCAGCTTTCATTTCGTGCGGCTCGGGCAGCTTTGAAAGTCTGCTCTTCCCCTGCCTGTGTCCGCGCAGACTATCGCGGAAAGGGGATCCGGGAAAGCGGGAGGGGAGTTTGCTCCAGGGGAGGAGAGCCGGGATGACAGGGAGGAGGAGAGGGGAGACTTGCCTCAGATCGCACGGACTTTTACATTTTCAAGGGGGGAATTCATCAAGGTAAGCCGTCTCTTCCCCACCGCGGACAGAAAGCAATAGTTGCTCGCTGTGGAGAAGCTGGGACATGCGGGCACAGCAGGAAGAGAGGACCTCAACCTCCATCCTCTCACCGTTCAGCAATCATCCTGGGAGCGAATATCCTCGTGTTTCCCTTTTCCCGTGGGCCCCACTTTCCCTGCCAGAGCAGACCCAGGGCACCTGTGGCCTGCTTCCTGCTTGCCCGGGATGGCGGGGTGGCGGGGCGGCGGCGGGGCGGGGCGGGCCGCGCGTCGCTCCCTGCAGGGTAGCGCCCTGGGTGGTTCTGGTTCCGACGGCTCCCCCAATCTGACCTCCGGTGAGCGTGTTCTGCTGGGAGAACTGGGGCTGTGTCTCCGTAAGTTTCCCAGAGTGCGGGCCCGGAGGCTTGGTCTCAAACGAAGGCTCGGCAGCAAGGGCCGCCGTTCCTGCGAGGGACTCGCCCTCCCTGAGCGGCAGTTGCCTCATCTGGTTGGAAAGGGGGTCCCGTTAGTGCCTCGTCGGTGGCGTTGTTGCGAGCACGGAAGCGGGAGCACGGAGCACACCGCTCAGCACGGAGCGCGGCACTGGTTGGTGCGCGCTCATCGTCTGCCGTCCTTCCCTGTGAGCATAGTGCTTTCCGCCGACATTCGCCCGGCACCTGCGGGCCGCGTGCCTGCTTGGGGCCGGACCCAGCAGCCGAGGACGCAGGTGCCAAAATCTCTGCCTTTGGGGGAGTTCGCCGCCTCGTGCCTGGGACGGGAGGACCGACGGCAGGCCAACACGTCCCGACGAGAGGCGGCGTCCCCGACGACGGGACGCGGTGCCGTCGGAAATGGAGAGCCTGGCACAGCCCAGGTCCTGGTCAGACATGCGTTGATGGCGTCGTCGCTCTCTTTCCCCCAGCCCGCCCCCCCCACCCCCCCACCCCCGCCCCTTTCCTCTCCCTCGCGTCCCGAGGTCCCCTTTCCAACGGGATCCAAGAACGCCCACAGGGCCCAAACTCTTGAGCTGGGCAGTGCAGACATCGTGCGCACTGGATCCCGGGTGGACGACGGGAGAGGGCTGCGGCCCAGAACCCTGAAGCCCAGAGGTCTCGGGACGGGGATACCGGTGACGTCGGGAGGCACCAACGGGTGTTCGGACGTGCGTTTCCCTCCCCGTAATCACACCGTTGCGCTCATCCGTCCATCCTCGGCGCGCTAGCCATCTTGGTAAAACTAAGGAGACTCAACGGGTGACCTAACCTGTGGGAGACCCTGGGTAATGTCCCTACCTGCACTCGAGCAGACTGTGGACGCTGTGGTCGTCGGGGAGGGGGTTCTGTACGTCTGGTAGATTGCGTTGGTTTCTCGGGCGAAGTTCTCCGTGTCCTGACTTTTCTGGCTGGTCGTTCTGTCAACTCAGGAAGTCCGGGGGCGCCCCGCAGAAAGAGGAAAAGAGCCAGAACGAAGAGGCGAAGAGAGAAGGAAAGAAACACACAAACAGACACAGACACGCAGGCGCACACAAAAACGCACACACACAGAGCGAGAGCGAGAGCGAGAGCGAGAGCGAGAGCGAGAGCGAGCCCGAGCCCGGCTGCCAGTCCGTGGCTCCTGGGCGTCCGGGTCGCGGGACAGGGATCCCAGGAGCGCTGCACTCCTGAGACCCTGTCTGCACGTCCCAGGGCCCCAGGGGTGATCGCCAGCCCCAGGGCCCCCGCCTCCTTGCCCGGGCCCAGCTCAAGCACCACCGCCCTCCTGTGGGGAAGCTGCCTCTTGGGCAGGGCCTCTCTGCGTCAGCGTGAGCGTCTGTGTGTCTGTCCCGGTGGGTGTCTGTCTGGGTCCGTGTCTCGGATCCTCTCAATCTCTCTGTCTCTGTCTCTGTCTCTGTGTCTCTCAGGTCGGTCAGTCAGGAGCTGTCCAGGGTGGCCGCGGGGCCTGGGGTTGAGGGCGCGGTCCGGGTCCCGTGGGCGGGGCGCGGGGCGGGGCGGGGAAGGGTGGCCCGCCCTGGTCTCCCCGCGCCCCGCCGCCCGCCCCGGAGGGGTTTCCGGTGATGCCCTCTGGTCGCGCCGGTGGCTCCAGCTGGATTTGGGCAAGTTGGGGCCGGGCCGGAGCGGCGGCCGCCGGGGGTTGTTGGGCCCGGGTTCGTTGGGAGGCGCCTCGGGCCGGAGGGGCCTCGCGGGCCCGGGGCCCCGACGCGCCGACGCGCCGACGCGCCGACGCGCCCGACGCCCCGGGCCACCTGGCCCCGAGCAGAGCAGCCGGATGTCCTGCGACCCGTCGCCGGGATGCGGGCGGACAGGAGGCCTGGAGCGTCCGGGGCCGGCTTGGGAGAGCGCCTAGACTTGCGCCCCGCCCGCCCACAGTCCCCGGGGTGCCCGAGGCCTCCCGCGCCCTGGGCGGGCGGCAGGGCAGGGCAGGGCAGGGCAGGGCAGGGCAGGGCAGGGTTTGGCTGGCCGCGGCGGCGGCGGCGGCGGCGGTGGCGGGAGGCAGTGGCAGGCAGGCGGCAGGCGGCGGAGCGCGGGGCGCAGGGGACGCGGGCGTCCGGTGCGCGTCACAGGGGCTCGGGCGCGCGCGTCACAGGGGCCAGGCGACGGCGCGTCACAGGGACCAGGCGACAGCGCGCGCGCGCGCGCGCGCGAGGCTTCTTAGGGGCGCCGGCGGCAGCCACCAGCGTCTACGGCCATACCACCCTGAACGCGCCCGATCTCGTCTGATCTCGGAAGCTAAGCAGGGTCGGGCCTGGTTAGTACTTGGATGGGAGACCGCCTGGGAATACCGGGTGCTGTAGGCTTTTGCCTCCCGCCGCCTCCCTCTCCTTTTGCCCCCCCCCCCCCCCGCCCCCAGCGCCGCTCCCTCCATGCTCCTCCCGCCCCTCCTCCCTCCTCACCGGTCGCCCCATCGCCCCGCCACGCCCCCACCGCTGTCCAGCCGCGCGAGTGCCCCGCGGCCGCGGCCGCCGCCCAGCCCTTCCACCTCGCGGCCCCACGGGAACCCAGGGCCAACCGGGGCCGGCCCCGCGTGGCCGTGCCCCCGACGCCGCCCTCGTCCGGCGGGCTCCCTCTGTCCTCGGCGGCCTCTTCCCACCCGCCAGGCTCCTGAGAGACCCTAGCGGTCCACTCGGCCGGCGCGGCCCCCAAGCAGTTGGTCGAGTCGTGGTGTGCGATGGAACGGATCCCGCTCCGGGCTGCGGAGGCCCGGACAGCTTCGGCAAGCTGCCGGCAGCCCATCCGTCTTCCAGAGCCCATCTAGGAAAGACCCCGGGTCAGGCTTCTCCAAACAGCACCTACAGAAGGACGGGGCCCACTGGGCTCGACAGGAGCCTTCCGGGCCTGGCCATCCATCCCAAGCGGGACGGCTTCTGGATTTTCTGATGCCTGCGCCGTGTGTCAGCTTCTCCAAGTCGGCACCTGGCTGTCCTTGATACCGTCGTTCGCGAGAAACCCTCGTTTCCGCACCGGAGTTGGTACGGGTCCTTTTGTGTTGTCTTGCCTTAAAGACGTCCCCTTCCCCAAGTGTCTAAGTTTCAAGCGCCTCCCCCCGCTCCCCGGCTGGGATCCAACTCCGTCTCCGTCTTCGCTTTTGTCTTTTGGGGGGTGGGGGCGGGGGGTCCTGCCTTCGTTTGAAAGGTCGGTGTCTGGCTCCTCGTGGATCCCTCGCATCCGTTTTGATTCTGAACAGACTGGATGGAAGGATTAGGAATCTGGCTGCGCTCGCCCAGGGTTTTGGTGTCCCCTCACTCAGGTGCCTCACTCTGTCCTGCCCCCCTCCTGGCCTCTGTCTGCCAGAGGGAGTGGACGAGTCCCCCGAGAGGACATTTCCGTCCTCAGCGGCCAGCCCTTCCTGGCTCCTTGGCTTCAGCTTTCATTTCGTGCGGCTCGGGCAGCTTTGAAAGTCTGCTCTTCCCCTGCCTGTGTCCGCGCAGACTATCGCGGAAAGGGGATCCGGGAAAGCGGGAGGGGAGTTTGCTCCAGGGGAGGAGAGCCGGGATGACAGGGAGGAGGAGAGGGGAGACTTGCCTCAGATCGCACGGACTTTTACATTTTCAAGGGGGGAATTCATCAAGGTAAGCCGTCTCTTCCCCACCGCGGACAGAAAGCAATAGTTGCTCGCTGTGGAGAAGCTGGGACATGCGGGCACAGCAGGAAGAGAGGACCTCAACCTCCATCCTCTCACCGTTCAGCAATCATCCTGGGAGCGAATATCCTCGTGTTTCCCTTTTCCCGTGGGCCCCACTTTCCCTGCCAGAGCAGACCCAGGGCACCTGTGGCCTGCTTCCTGCTTGCCCGGGATGGCGGGGTGGCGGGGCGGCGGCGGGGCGGGGCGGGCCGCGCGTCGCTCCCTGCAGGGTAGCGCCCTGGGTGGTTCTGGTTCCGACGGCTCCCCCAATCTGACCTCCGGTGAGCGTGTTCTGCTGGGAGAACTGGGGCTGTGTCTCCGTAAGTTTCCCAGAGTGCGGGCCCGGAGGCTTGGTCTCAAACGAAGGCTCGGCAGCAAGGGCCGCCGTTCCTGCGAGGGACTCGCCCTCCCTGAGCGGCAGTTGCCTCATCTGGTTGGAAAGGGGGTCCCGTTAGTGCCTCGTCGGTGGCGTTGTTGCGAGCACGGAAGCGGGAGCACGGAGCACACCGCTCAGCACGGAGCGCGGCACTGGTTGGTGCGCGCTCATCGTCTGCCGTCCTTCCCTGTGAGCATAGTGCTTTCCGCCGACATTCGCCCGGCACCTGCGGGCCGCGTGCCTGCTTGGGGCCGGACCCAGCAGCCGAGGACGCAGGTGCCAAAATCTCTGCCTTTGGGGGAGTTCGCCGCCTCGTGCCTGGGACGGGAGGACCGACGGCAGGCCAACACGTCCCGACGAGAGGCGGCGTCCCCGACGACGGGACGCGGTGCCGTCGGAAATGGAGAGCCTGGCACAGCCCAGGTCCTGGTCAGACATGCGTTGATGGCGTCGTCGCTCTCTTTCCCCCAGCCCGCCCCCCCCACCCCCCCACCCCCGCCCCTTTCCTCTCCCTCGCGTCCCGAGGTCCCCTTTCCAACGGGATCCAAGAACGCCCACAGGGCCCAAACTCTTGAGCTGGGCAGTGCAGACATCGTGCGCACTGGATCCCGGGTGGACGACGGGAGAGGGCTGCGGCCCAGAACCCTGAAGCCCAGAGGTCTCGGGACGGGGATACCGGTGACGTCGGGAGGCACCAACGGGTGTTCGGACGTGCGTTTCCCTCCCCGTAATCACACCGTTGCGCTCATCCGTCCATCCTCGGCGCGCTAGCCATCTTGGTAAAACTAAGGAGACTCAACGGGTGACCTAACCTGTGGGAGACCCTGGGTAATGTCCCTACCTGCACTCGAGCAGACTGTGGACGCTGTGGTCGTCGGGGAGGGGGTTCTGTACGTCTGGTAGATTGCGTTGGTTTCTCGGGCGAAGTTCTCCGTGTCCTGACTTTTCTGGCTGGTCGTTCTGTCAACTCAGGAAGTCCGGGGGCGCCCCGCAGAAAGAGGAAAAGAGCCAGAACGAAGAGGCGAAGAGAGAAGGAAAGAAACACACAAACAGACACAGACACGCAGGCGCACACAAAAACGCACACACACAGAGCGAGAGCGAGAGCGAGAGCGAGAGCGAGAGCGAGAGCGAGCCCGAGCCCGGCTGCCAGTCCGTGGCTCCTGGGCGTCCGGGTCGCGGGACAGGGATCCCAGGAGCGCTGCACTCCTGAGACCCTGTCTGCACGTCCCAGGGCCCCAGGGGTGATCGCCAGCCCCAGGGCCCCCGCCTCCTTGCCCGGGCCCAGCTCAAGCACCACCGCCCTCCTGTGGGGAAGCTGCCTCTTGGGCAGGGCCTCTCTGCGTCAGCGTGAGCGTCTGTGTGTCTGTCCCGGTGGGTGTCTGTCTGGGTCCGTGTCTCGGATCCTCTCAATCTCTCTGTCTCTGTCTCTGTCTCTGTGTCTCTCAGGTCGGTCAGTCAGGAGCTGTCCAGGGTGGCCGCGGGGCCTGGGGTTGAGGGCGCGGTCCGGGTCCCGTGGGCGGGGCGCGGGGCGGGGCGGGGAAGGGTGGCCCGCCCTGGTCTCCCCGCGCCCCGCCGCCCGCCCCGGAGGGGTTTCCGGTGATGCCCTCTGGTCGCGCCGGTGGCTCCAGCTGGATTTGGGCAAGTTGGGGCCGGGCCGGAGCGGCGGCCGCCGGGGGTTGTTGGGCCCGGGTTCGTTGGGAGGCGCCTCGGGCCGGAGGGGCCTCGCGGGCCCGGGGCCCCGACGCGCCGACGCGCCGACGCGCCGACGCGCCCGACGCCCCGGGCCACCTGGCCCCGAGCAGAGCAGCCGGATGTCCTGCGACCCGTCGCCGGGATGCGGGCGGACAGGAGGCCTGGAGCGTCCGGGGCCGGCTTGGGAGAGCGCCTAGACTTGCGCCCCGCCCGCCCACAGTCCCCGGGGTGCCCGAGGCCTCCCGCGCCCTGGGCGGGCGGCAGGGCAGGGCAGGGCAGGGCAGGGCAGGGCAGGGCAGGGTTTGGCTGGCCGCGGCGGCGGCGGCGGCGGCGGTGGCGGGAGGCAGTGGCAGGCAGGCGGCAGGCGGCGGAGCGCGGGGCGCAGGGGACGCGGGCGTCCGGTGCGCGTCACAGGGGCTCGGGCGCGCGCGTCACAGGGGCCAGGCGACGGCGCGTCACAGGGACCAGGCGACAGCGCGCGCGCGCGCGCGCGCGAGGCTTCTTAGGGGCGCCGGCGGCAGCCACCAGCGTCTACGGCCATACCACCCTGAACGCGCCCGATCTCGTCTGATCTCGGAAGCTAAGCAGGGTCGGGCCTGGTTAGTACTTGGATGGGAGACCGCCTGGGAATACCGGGTGCTGTAGGCTTTTGCCTCCCGCCGCCTCCCTCTCCTTTTGCCCCCCCCCCCCCGCCCCCAGCGCCGCTCCCTCCATGCTCCCCCCGCCCCTCCTCCCTCCTCACCGGTCGCCCCATCGCCCCGCCACGCCCCCACCGCTGTCCAGCCGCGCGAGTGCCCCGCGGCCGCGGCCGCCGCCCAGCCCTTCCACCTCGCGGCCCCACGGGAACCCAGGGCCAACCGGGGCCGGCCCCGCGTGGCCGTGCCCCCGACGCCGCCCTCGTCCGGCGGGCTCCCTCTGTCCTCGGCGGCCTCTTCCCACCCGCCAGGCTCCTGAGAGACCCTAGCGGTCCACTCGGCCGGCGCGGCCCCCAAGCAGTTGGTCGAGTCGTGGTGTGCGATGGAACGGATCCCGCTCCGGGCTGCGGAGGCCCGGACAGCTTCGGCAAGCTGCCGGCAGCCCATCCGTCTTCCAGAGCCCATCTAGGAAAGACCCCGGGTCAGGCTTCTCCAAACAGCACCTACAGAAGGACGGGGCCCACTGGGCTCGACAGGAGCCTTCCGGGCCTGGCCATCCATCCCAAGCGGGACGGCTTCTGGATTTTCTGATGCCTGCGCCGTGTGTCAGCTTCTCCAAGTCGGCACCTGGCTGTCCTTGATACCGTCGTTCGCGAGAAACCCTCGTTTCCGCACCGGAGTTGGTACGGGTCCTTTTGTGTTGTCTTGCCTTAAAGACGTCCCCTTCCCCAAGTGTCTAAGTTTCAAGCGCCTCCCCCCGCTCCCCGGCTGGGATCCAACTCCGTCTCCGTCTTCGCTTTTGTCTTTTGGGGGGTGGGGGCGGGGGGTCCTGCCTTCGTTTGAAAGGTCGGTGTCTGGCTCCTCGTGGATCCCTCGCATCCGTTTTGATTCTGAACAGACTGGATGGAAGGATTAGGAATCTGGCTGCGCTCGCCCAGGGTTTTGGTGTCCCCTCACTCAGGTGCCTCACTCTGTCCTGCCCCCCTCCTGGCCTCTGTCTGCCAGAGGGAGTGGACGAGTCCCCCGAGAGGACATTTCCGTCCTCAGCGGCCAGCCCTTCCTGGCTCCTTGGCTTCAGCTTTCATTTCGTGCGGCTCGGGCAGCTTTGAAAGTCTGCTCTTCCCCTGCCTGTGTCCGCGCAGACTATCGCGGAAAGGGGATCCGGGAAAGCGGGAGGGGAGTTTGCTCCAGGGGAGGAGAGCCGGGATGACAGGGAGGAGGAGAGGGGAGACTTGCCTCAGATCGCACGGACTTTTACATTTTCAAGGGGGGAATTCATCAAGGTAAGCCATCTCTTCCCCACCGCGGACAGAAAGCAATAGTTGCTCGCTGTGGAGAAGCTGGGACATGCGGGCACAGCAGGAAGAGAGGACCTCAACCTCCATCCTCTCACCGTTCAGCAATCATCCTGGAAGCGAATATCCTCGTGTTTCCCTTTTCCCGTGGGCCCCACTTTCCCTGCCAGAGCAGACCCAGGGCACCTGTGGCCTGCTTCCTGCTTGCCCGGGATGGCGGGGTGGCGGGGCGGCGGCGGGGCGGGGCGGGCCGCGCGTCGCTCCCTGCAGGGTAGCGCCCTGGGTGGTTCTGGTTCCGACGGCTCCCCCAATCTGACCTCCGGTGAGCGTGTTCTGCTGGGAGAACTGGGGCTGTGTCTCCGTAAGTTTCCCAGAGTGCGGGCCCGGAGGCTTGGTCTCAAACGAAGGCTCGGCAGCAAGGGCCGCCGTTCCTGCGAGGGACTCGCCCTCCCTGAGCGGCAGTTGCCTCATCTGGTTGGAAAGGGGGTCCCGTTAGTGCCTCGTCGGTGGCGTTGTTGCGAGCACGGAAGCGGGAGCACGGAGCACACCGCTCAGCACGGAGCGCGGCACTGGTTGGTGCGCGCTCATCGTCTGCCGTCCTTCCCTGTGAGCATAGTGCTTTCCGCCGACATTCGCCCGGCACCTGCGGGCCGCGTGCCTGCTTGGGGCCGGACCCAGCAGCCGAGGACGCAGGTGCCAAAATCTCTGCCTTTGGGGGAGTTCGCCGCCTCGTGCCTGGGACGGGAGGACCGACGGCAGGCCAACACGTCCCGACGAGAGGCGGCGTCCCCGACGACGGGACGCGGTGCCGTCGGAAATGGAGAGCCTGGCACAGCCCAGGTCCTGGTCAGACATGCGTTGATGGCGTCGTCGCTCTCTTTCCCCCAGCCCGCCCCCCCCACCCCCCCACCCCCGCCCCTTTCCTCTCCCTCGCGTCCCGAGGTCCCCTTTCCAACGGGATCCAAGAACGCCCACAGGGCCCAAACTCTTGAGCTGGGCAGTGCAGACATCGTGCGCACTGGATCCCGGGTGGACGACGGGAGAGGGCTGCGGCCCAGAACCCTGAAGCCCAGAGGTCTCGGGACGGGGATACCGGTGACGTCGGGAGGCACCAACGGGTGTTCGGACGTGCGTTTCCCTCCCCGTAATCACACCGTTGCGCTCATCCGTCCATCCTCGGCGCGCTAGCCATCTTGGTAAAACTAAGGAGACTCAACGGGTGACCTAACCTGTGGGAGACCCTGGGTAATGTCCCTACCTGCACTCGAGCAGACTGTGGACGCTGTGGTCGTCGGGGAGGGGGTTCTGTACGTCTGGTAGATTGCGTTGGTTTCTCGGGCGAAGTTCTCCGTGTCCTGACTTTTCTGGCTGGTCGTTCTGTCAACTCAGGAAGTCCGGGGGCGCCCCGCAGAAAGAGGAAAAGAGCCAGAACGAAGAGGCGAAGAGAGAAGGAAAGAAACACACAAACAGACACAGACACGCAGGCGCACACAAAAACGCACACACACAGAGCGAGAGCGAGAGCGAGAGCGAGAGCGAGAGCGAGAGCGAGCCCGAGCCCGGCTGCCAGTCCGTGGCTCCTGGGCGTCCGGGTCGCGGGACAGGGATCCCAGGAGCGCTGCACTCCTGAGACCCTGTCTGCACGTCCCAGGGCCCCAGGGGTGATCGCCAGCCCCAGGGCCCCCGCCTCCTTGCCCGGGCCCAGCTCAAGCACCACCGCCCTCCTGTGGGGAAGCTGCCTCTTGGGCAGGGCCTCTCTGCGTCAGCGTGAGCGTCTGTGTGTCTGTCCCGGTGGGTGTCTGTCTGGGTCCGTGTCTCGGATCCTCTCAATCTCTCTGTCTCTGTCTCTGTCTCTGTGTCTCTCAGGTCGGTCAGTCAGGAGCTGTCCAGGGTGGCCGCGGGGCCTGGGGTTGAGGGCGCGGTCCGGGTCCCGTGGGCGGGGCGCGGGGCGGGGCGGGGAAGGGTGGCCCGCCCTGGTCTCCCCGCGCCCCGCCGCCCGCCCCGGAGGGGTTTCCGGTGATGCCCTCTGGTCGCGCCGGTGGCTCCAGCTGGATTTGGGCAAGTTGGGGCCGGGCCGGAGCGGCGGCCGCCGGGGGTTGTTGGGCCCGGGTTCGTTGGGAGGCGCCTCGGGCCGGAGGGGCCTCGCGGGCCCGGGGCCCCGACGCGCCGACGCGCCGACGCGCCGACGCGCCCGACGCCCCGGGCCACCTGGCCCCGAGCAGAGCAGCCGGATGTCCTGCGACCCGTCGCCGGGATGCGGGCGGACAGGAGGCCTGGAGCGTCCGGGGCCGGCTTGGGAGAGCGCCTAGACTTGCGCCCCGCCCGCCCACAGTCCCCGGGGTGCCCGAGGCCTCCCGCGCCCTGGGCGGGCGGCAGGGCAGGGCAGGGCAGGGCAGGGCAGGGCAGGGCAGGGTTTGGCTGGCCGCGGCGGCGGCGGCGGCGGCGGTGGCGGGAGGCAGTGGCAGGCAGGCGGCAGGCGGCGGAGCGCGGGGCGCAGGGGACGCGGGCGTCCGGTGCGCGTCACAGGGGCTCGGGCGCGCGCGTCACAGGGGCCAGGCGACGGCGCGTCACAGGGACCAGGCGACAGCGCGCGCGCGCGCGCGCGCGAGGCTTCTTAGGGGCGCCGGCGGCAGCCACCAGCGTCTACGGCCATACCACCCTGAACGCGCCCGATCTCGTCTGATCTCGGAAGCTAAGCAGGGTCGGGCCTGGTTAGTACTTGGATGGGAGACCGCCTGGGAATACCGGGTGCTGTAGGCTTTTGCCTCCCGCCGCCTCCCTCTCCTTTTGCCCCCCCCCCCCCCCGCCCCCAGCGCCGCTCCCTCCATGCTCCTCCCGCCCCTCCTCCCTCCTCACCGGTCGCCCCATCGCCCCGCCACGCCCCCACCGCTGTCCAGCCGCGCGAGTGCCCCGCGGCCGCGGCCGCCGCCCAGCCCTTCCACCTCGCGGCCCCACGGGAACCCAGGGCCAACCGGGGCCGGCCCCGCGTGGCCGTGCCCCCGACGCCGCCCTCGTCCGGCGGGCTCCCTCTGTCCTCGGCGGCCTCTTCCCACCCGCCAGGCTCCTGAGAGACCCTAGCGGTCCACTCGGCCGGCGCGGCCCCCAAGCAGTTGGTCGAGTCGTGGTGTGCGATGGAACGGATCCCGCTCCGGGCTGCGGAGGCCCGGACAGCTTCGGCAAGCTGCCGGCAGCCCATCCGTCTTCCAGAGCCCATCTAGGAAAGACCCCGGGTCAGGCTTCTCCAAACAGCACCTACAGAAGGACGGGGCCCACTGGGCTCGACAGGAGCCTTCCGGGCCTGGCCATCCATCCCAAGCGGGACGGCTTCTGGATTTTCTGATGCCTGCGCCGTGTGTCAGCTTCTCCAAGTCGGCACCTGGCTGTCCTTGATACCGTCGTTCGCGAGAAACCCTCGTTTCCGCACCGGAGTTGGTACGGGTCCTTTTGTGTTGTCTTGCCTTAAAGACGTCCCCTTCCCCAAGTGTCTAAGTTTCAAGCGCCTCCCCCCGCTCCCCGGCTGGGATCCAACTCCGTCTCCGTCTTCGCTTTTGTCTTTTGGGGGGTGGGGGCGGGGGGTCCTGCCTTCGTTTGAAAGGTCGGTGTCTGGCTCCTCGTGGATCCCTCGCATCCGTTTTGATTCTGAACAGACTGGATGGAAGGATTAGGAATCTGGCTGCGCTCGCCCAGGGTTTTGGTGTCCCCTCACTCAGGTGCCTCACTCTGTCCTGCCCCCCTCCTGGCCTCTGTCTGCCAGAGGGAGTGGACGAGTCCCCCGAGAGGACATTTCCGTCCTCAGCGGCCAGCCCTTCCTGGCTCCTTGGCTTCAGCTTTCATTTCGTGCGGCTCGGGCAGCTTTGAAAGTCTGCTCTTCCCCTGCCTGTGTCCGCGCAGACTATCGCGGAAAGGGGATCCGGGAAAGCGGGAGGGGAGTTTGCTCCAGGGGAGGAGAGCCGGGATGACAGGGAGGAGGAGAGGGGAGACTTGCCTCAGATCGCACGGACTTTTACATTTTCAAGGGGGGAATTCATCAAGGTAAGCCATCTCTTCCCCACCGCGGACAGAAAGCAATAGTTGCTCGCTGTGGAGAAGCTGGGACATGCGGGCACAGCAGGAAGAGAGGACCTCAACCTCCATCCTCTCACCGTTCAGCAATCATCCTGGAAGCGAATATCCTCGTGTTTCCCTTTTCCCGTGGGCCCCACTTTCCCTGCCAGAGCAGACCCAGGGCACCTGTGGCCTGCTTCCTGCTTGCCCGGGATGGCGGGGTGGCGGGGCGGCGGCGGGGCGGGGCGGGCCGCGCGTCGCTCCCTGCAGGGTAGCGCCCTGGGTGGTTCTGGTTCCGACGGCTCCCCCAATCTGACCTCCGGTGAGCGTGTTCTGCTGGGAGAACTGGGGCTGTGTCTCCGTAAGTTTCCCAGAGTGCGGGCCCGGAGGCTTGGTCTCAAACGAAGGCTCGGCAGCAAGGGCCGCCGTTCCTGCGAGGGACTCGCCCTCCCTGAGCGGCAGTTGCCTCATCTGGTTGGAAAGGGGGTCCCGTTAGTGCCTCGTCGGTGGCGTTGTTGCGAGCACGGAAGCGGGAGCACGGAGCACACCGCTCAGCACGGAGCGCGGCACTGGTTGGTGCGCGCTCATCGTCTGCCGTCCTTCCCTGTGAGCATAGTGCTTTCCGCCGACATTCGCCCGGCACCTGCGGGCCGCGTGCCTGCTTGGGGCCGGACCCAGCAGCCGAGGACGCAGGTGCCAAAATCTCTGCCTTTGGGGGAGTTCGCCGCCTCGTGCCTGGGACGGGAGGACCGACGGCAGGCCAACACGTCCCGACGAGAGGCGGCGTCCCCGACGACGGGACGCGGTGCCGTCGGAAATGGAGAGCCTGGCACAGCCCAGGTCCTGGTCAGACATGCGTTGATGGCGTCGTCGCTCTCTTTCCCCCAGCCCGCCCCCCCCACCCCCCCACCCCCGCCCCTTTCCTCTCCCTCGCGTCCCGAGGTCCCCTTTCCAACGGGATCCAAGAACGCCCACAGGGCCCAAACTCTTGAGCTGGGCAGTGCAGACATCGTGCGCACTGGATCCCGGGTGGACGACGGGAGAGGGCTGCGGCCCAGAACCCTGAAGCCCAGAGGTCTCGGGACGGGGATACCGGTGACGTCGGGAGGCACCAACGGGTGTTCGGACGTGCGTTTCCCTCCCCGTAATCACACCGTTGCGCTCATCCGTCCATCCTCGGCGCGCTAGCCATCTTGGTAAAACTAAGGAGACTCAACGGGTGACCTAACCTGTGGGAGACCCTGGGTAATGTCCCTACCTGCACTCGAGCAGACTGTGGACGCTGTGGTCGTCGGGGAGGGGGTTCTGTACGTCTGGTAGATTGCGTTGGTTTCTCGGGCGAAGTTCTCCGTGTCCTGACTTTTCTGGCTGGTCGTTCTGTCAACTCAGGAAGTCCGGGGGCGCCCCGCAGAAAGAGGAAAAGAGCCAGAACGAAGAGGCGAAGAGAGAAGGAAAGAAACACACAAACAGACACAGACACGCAGGCGCACACAAAAACGCACACACACAGAGCGAGAGCGAGAGCGAGAGCGAGAGCGAGAGCGAGAGCGAGCCCGAGCCCGGCTGCCAGTCCGTGGCTCCTGGGCGTCCGGGTCGCGGGACAGGGATCCCAGGAGCGCTGCACTCCTGAGACCCTGTCTGCACGTCCCAGGGCCCCAGGGGTGATCGCCAGCCCCAGGGCCCCCGCCTCCTTGCCCGGGCCCAGCTCAAGCACCACCGCCCTCCTGTGGGGAAGCTGCCTCTTGGGCAGGGCCTCTCTGCGTCAGCGTGAGCGTCTGTGTGTCTGTCCCGGTGGGTGTCTGTCTGGGTCCGTGTCTCGGATCCTCTCAATCTCTCTGTCTCTGTCTCTGTCTCTGTGTCTCTCAGGTCGGTCAGTCAGGAGCTGTCCAGGGTGGCCGCGGGGCCTGGGGTTGAGGGCGCGGTCCGGGTCCCGTGGGCGGGGCGCGGGGCGGGGCGGGGAAGGGTGGCCCGCCCTGGTCTCCCCGCGCCCCGCCGCCCGCCCCGGAGGGGTTTCCGGTGATGCCCTCTGGTCGCGCCGGTGGCTCCAGCTGGATTTGGGCAAGTTGGGGCCGGGCCGGAGCGGCGGCCGCCGGGGGTTGTTGGGCCCGGGTTCGTTGGGAGGCGCCTCGGGCCGGAGGGGCCTCGCGGGCCCGGGGCCCCGACGCGCCGACGCGCCGACGCGCCGACGCGCCCGACGCCCCGGGCCACCTGGCCCCGAGCAGAGCAGCCGGATGTCCTGCGACCCGTCGCCGGGATGCGGGCGGACAGGAGGCCTGGAGCGTCCGGGGCCGGCTTGGGAGAGCGCCTAGACTTGCGCCCCGCCCGCCCACAGTCCCCGGGGTGCCCGAGGCCTCCCGCGCCCTGGGCGGGCGGCAGGGCAGGGCAGGGCAGGGCAGGGCAGGGCAGGGCAGGGTTTGGCTGGCCGCGGCGGCGGCGGCGGCGGCGGTGGCGGGAGGCAGTGGCAGGCAGGCGGCAGGCGGCGGAGCGCGGGGCGCAGGGGACGCGGGCGTCCGGTGCGCGTCACAGGGGCTCGGGCGCGCGCGTCACAGGGGCCAGGCGACGGCGCGTCACAGGGACCAGGCGACAGCGCGCGCGCGCGCGCGCGCGAGGCTTCTTAGGGGCGCCGGCGGCAGCCACCAGCGTCTACGGCCATACCACCCTGAACGCGCCCGATCTCGTCTGATCTCGGAAGCTAAGCAGGGTCGGGCCTGGTTAGTACTTGGATGGGAGACCGCCTGGGAATACCGGGTGCTGTAGGCTTTTGCCTCCCGCCGCCTCCCTCTCCTTTTGCCCCCCCCCCCCCCCCCGCCCCCAGCGCCGCTCCCTCCATGCTCCTCCCGCCCCTCCTCCCTCCTCACCGGTCGCCCCATCGCCCCGCCACGCCCCCACCGCTGTCCAGCCGCGCGAGTGCCCCGCGGCCGCGGCCGCCGCCCAGCCCTTCCACCTCGCGGCCCCACGGGAACCCAGGGCCAACCGGGGCCGGCCCCGCGTGGCCGTGCCCCCGACGCCGCCCTCGTCCGGCGGGCTCCCTCTGTCCTCGGCGGCCTCTTCCCACCCGCCAGGCTCCTGAGAGACCCTAGCGGTCCACTCGGCCGGCGCGGCCCCCAAGCAGTTGGTCGAGTCGTGGTGTGCGATGGAACGGATCCCGCTCCGGGCTGCGGAGGCCCGGACAGCTTCGGCAAGCTGCCGGCAGCCCATCCGTCTTCCAGAGCCCATCTAGGAAAGACCCCGGGTCAGGCTTCTCCAAACAGCACCTACAGAAGGACGGGGCCCACTGGGCTCGACAGGAGCCTTCCGGGCCTGGCCATCCATCCCAAGCGGGACGGCTTCTGGATTTTCTGATGCCTGCGCCGTGTGTCAGCTTCTCCAAGTCGGCACCTGGCTGTCCTTGATACCGTCGTTCGCGAGAAACCCTCGTTTCCGCACCGGAGTTGGTACGGGTCCTTTTGTGTTGTCTTGCCTTAAAGACGTCCCCTTCCCCAAGTGTCTAAGTTTCAAGCGCCTCCCCCCGCTCCCCGGCTGGGATCCAACTCCGTCTCCGTCTTCGCTTTTGTCTTTTGGGGGGTGGGGGCGGGGGGTCCTGCCTTCGTTTGAAAGGTCGGTGTCTGGCTCCTCGTGGATCCCTCGCATCCGTTTTGATTCTGAACAGACTGGATGGAAGGATTAGGAATCTGGCTGCGCTCGCCCAGGGTTTTGGTGTCCCCTCACTCAGGTGCCTCACTCTGTCCTGCCCCCCTCCTGGCCTCTGTCTGCCAGAGGGAGTGGACGAGTCCCCCGAGAGGACATTTCCGTCCTCAGCGGCCAGCCCTTCCTGGCTCCTTGGCTTCAGCTTTCATTTCGTGCGGCTCGGGCAGCTTTGAAAGTCTGCTCTTCCCCTGCCTGTGTCCGCGCAGACTATCGCGGAAAGGGGATCCGGGAAAGCGGGAGGGGAGTTTGCTCCAGGGGAGGAGAGCCGGGATGACAGGGAGGAGGAGAGGGGAGACTTGCCTCAGATCGCACGGACTTTTACATTTTCAAGGGGGGAATTCATCAAGGTAAGCCGTCTCTTCCCCACCGCGGACAGAAAGCAATAGTTGCTCGCTGTGGAGAAGCTGGGACATGCGGGCACAGCAGGAAGAGAGGACCTCAACCTCCATCCTCTCACCGTTCAGCAATCATCCTGGAAGCGAATATCCTCGTGTTTCCCTTTTCCCGTGGGCCCCACTTTCCCTGCCAGAGCAGACCCAGGGCACCTGTGGCCTGCTTCCTGCTTGCCCGGGATGGCGGGGTGGCGGGGCGGCGGCGGGGCGGGGCGGGCCGCGCGTCGCTCCCTGCAGGGTAGCGCCCTGGGTGGTTCTGGTTCCGACGGCTCCCCCAATCTGACCTCCGGTGAGCGTGTTCTGCTGGGAGAACTGGGGCTGTGTCTCCGTAAGTTTCCCAGAGTGCGGGCCCGGAGGCTTGGTCTCAAACGAAGGCTCGGCAGCAAGGGCCGCCGTTCCTGCGAGGGACTCGCCCTCCCTGAGCGGCAGTTGCCTCATCTGGTTGGAAAGGGGGTCCCGTTAGTGCCTCGTCGGTGGCGTTGTTGCGAGCACGGAAGCGGGAGCACGGAGCACACCGCTCAGCACGGAGCGCGGCACTGGTTGGTGCGCGCTCATCGTCTGCCGTCCTTCCCTGTGAGCATAGTGCTTTCCGCCGACATTCGCCCGGCACCTGCGGGCCGCGTGCCTGCTTGGGGCCGGACCCAGCAGCCGAGGACGCAGGTGCCAAAATCTCTGCCTTTGGGGGAGTTCGCCGCCTCGTGCCTGGGACGGGAGGACCGACGGCAGGCCAACACGTCCCGACGAGAGGCGGCGTCCCCGACGACGGGACGCGGTGCCGTCGGAAATGGAGAGCCTGGCACAGCCCAGGTCCTGGTCAGACATGCGTTGATGGCGTCGTCGCTCTCTTTCCCCCAGCCCGCCCCCCCCACCCCCCCACCCCCGCCCCTTTCCTCTCCCTCGCGTCCCGAGGTCCCCTTTCCAACGGGATCCAAGAACGCCCACAGGGCCCAAACTCTTGAGCTGGGCAGTGCAGACATCGTGCGCACTGGATCCCGGGTGGACGACGGGAGAGGGCTGCGGCCCAGAACCCTGAAGCCCAGAGGTCTCGGGACGGGGATACCGGTGACGTCGGGAGGCACCAACGGGTGTTCGGACGTGCGTTTCCCTCCCCGTAATCACACCGTTGCGCTCATCCGTCCATCCTCGGCGCGCTAGCCATCTTGGTAAAACTAAGGAGACTCAACGGGTGACCTAACCTGTGGGAGACCCTGGGTAATGTCCCTACCTGCACTCGAGCAGACTGTGGACGCTGTGGTCGTCGGGGAGGGGGTTCTGTACGTCTGGTAGATTGCGTTGGTTTCTCGGGCGAAGTTCTCCGTGTCCTGACTTTTCTGGCTGGTCGTTCTGTCAACTCAGGAAGTCCGGGGGCGCCCCGCAGAAAGAGGAAAAGAGCCAGAACGAAGAGGCGAAGAGAGAAGGAAAGAAACACACAAACAGACACAGACACGCAGGCGCACACAAAAACGCACACACACAGAGCGAGAGCGAGAGCGAGAGCGAGAGCGAGAGCGAGAGCGAGCCCGAGCCCGGCTGCCAGTCCGTGGCTCCTGGGCGTCCGGGTCGCGGGACAGGGATCCCAGGAGCGCTGCACTCCTGAGACCCTGTCTGCACGTCCCAGGGCCCCAGGGGTGATCGCCAGCCCCAGGGCCCCCGCCTCCTTGCCCGGGCCCAGCTCAAGCACCACCGCCCTCCTGTGGGGAAGCTGCCTCTTGGGCAGGGCCTCTCTGCGTCAGCGTGAGCGTCTGTGTGTCTGTCCCGGTGGGTGTCTGTCTGGGTCCGTGTCTCGGATCCTCTCAATCTCTCTGTCTCTGTCTCTGTCTCTGTGTCTCTCAGGTCGGTCAGTCAGGAGCTGTCCAGGGTGGCCGCGGGGCCTGGGGTTGAGGGCGCGGTCCGGGTCCCGTGGGCGGGGCGCGGGGCGGGGCGGGGAAGGGTGGCCCGCCCTGGTCTCCCCGCGCCCCGCCGCCCGCCCCGGAGGGGTTTCCGGTGATGCCCTCTGGTCGCGCCGGTGGCTCCAGCTGGATTTGGGCAAGTTGGGGCCGGGCCGGAGCGGCGGCCGCCGGGGGTTGTTGGGCCCGGGTTCGTTGGGAGGCGCCTCGGGCCGGAGGGGCCTCGCGGGCCCGGGGCCCCGACGCGCCGACGCGCCGACGCGCCGACGCGCCCGACGCCCCGGGCCACCTGGCCCCGAGCAGAGCAGCCGGATGTCCTGCGACCCGTCGCCGGGATGCGGGCGGACAGGAGGCCTGGAGCGTCCGGGGCCGGCTTGGGAGAGCGCCTAGACTTGCGCCCCGCCCGCCCACAGTCCCCGGGGTGCCCGAGGCCTCCCGCGCCCTGGGCGGGCGGCAGGGCAGGGCAGGGCAGGGCAGGGCAGGGCAGGGCAGGGTTTGGCTGGCCGCGGCGGCGGCGGCGGCGGCGGTGGCGGGAGGCAGTGGCAGGCAGGCGGCAGGCGGCGGAGCGCGGGGCGCAGGGGACGCGGGCGTCCGGTGCGCGTCACAGGGGCTCGGGCGCGCGCGTCACAGGGGCCAGGCGACGGCGCGTCACAGGGACCAGGCGACAGCGCGCGCGCGCGCGCGCGCGAGGCTTCTTAGGGGCGCCGGCGGCAGCCACCAGCGTCTACGGCCATACCACCCTGAACGCGCCCGATCTCGTCTGATCTCGGAAGCTAAGCAGGGTCGGGCCTGGTTAGTACTTGGATGGGAGACCGCCTGGGAATACCGGGTGCTGTAGGCTTTTGCCTCCCGCCGCCTCCCTCTCCTTTTGCCCCCCCCCCCCCGCCCCCAGCGCCGCTCCCTCCATGCTCCTCCCGCCCCTCCTCCCTCCTCACCGGTCGCCCCATCGCCCCGCCACGCCCCCACCGCTGTCCAGCCGCGCGAGTGCCCCGCGGCCGCGGCCGCCGCCCAGCCCTTCCACCTCGCGGCCCCACGGGAACCCAGGGCCAACCGGGGCCGGCCCCGCGTGGCCGTGCCCCCGACGCCGCCCTCGTCCGGCGGGCTCCCTCTGTCCTCGGCGGCCTCTTCCCACCCGCCAGGCTCCTGAGAGACCCTAGCGGTCCACTCGGCCGGCGCGGCCCCCAAGCAGTTGGTCGAGTCGTGGTGTGCGATGGAACGGATCCCGCTCCGGGCTGCGGAGGCCCGGACAGCTTCGGCAAGCTGCCGGCAGCCCATCCGTCTTCCAGAGCCCATCTAGGAAAGACCCCGGGTCAGGCTTCTCCAAACAGCACCTACAGAAGGACGGGGCCCACTGGGCTCGACAGGAGCCTTCCGGGCCTGGCCATCCATCCCAAGCGGGACGGCTTCTGGATTTTCTGATGCCTGCGCCGTGTGTCAGCTTCTCCAAGTCGGCACCTGGCTGTCCTTGATACCGTCGTTCGCGAGAAACCCTCGTTTCCGCACCGGAGTTGGTACGGGTCCTTTTGTGTTGTCTTGCCTTAAAGACGTCCCCTTCCCCAAGTGTCTAAGTTTCAAGCGCCTCCCCCCGCTCCCCGGCTGGGATCCAACTCCGTCTCCGTCTTCGCTTTTGTCTTTTGGGGGGTGGGGGCGGGGGGTCCTGCCTTCGTTTGAAAGGTCGGTGTCTGGCTCCTCGTGGATCCCTCGCATCCGTTTTGATTCTGAACAGACTGGATGGAAGGATTAGGAATCTGGCTGCGCTCGCCCAGGGTTTTGGTGTCCCCTCACTCAGGTGCCTCACTCTGTCCTGCCCCCCTCCTGGCCTCTGTCTGCCAGAGGGAGTGGACGAGTCCCCCGAGAGGACATTTCCGTCCTCAGCGGCCAGCCCTTCCTGGCTCCTTGGCTTCAGCTTTCATTTCGTGCGGCTCGGGCAGCTTTGAAAGTCTGCTCTTCCCCTGCCTGTGTCCGCGCAGACTATCGCGGAAAGGGGATCCGGGAAAGCGGGAGGGGAGTTTGCTCCAGGGGAGGAGAGCCGGGATGACAGGGAGGAGGAGAGGGGAGACTTGCCTCAGATCGCACGGACTTTTACATTTTCAAGGGGGGAATTCATCAAGGTAAGCCGTCTCTTCCCCACCGCGGACAGAAAGCAATAGTTGCTCGCTGTGGAGAAGCTGGGACATGCGGGCACAGCAGGAAGAGAGGACCTCAACCTCCATCCTCTCACCGTTCAGCAATCATCCTGGGAGCGAATATCCTCGTGTTTCCCTTTTCCCGTGGGCCCCACTTTCCCTGCCAGAGCAGACCCAGGGCACCTGTGGCCTGCTTCCTGCTTGCCCGGGATGGCGGGGTGGCGGGGCGGCGGCGGGGCGGGGCGGGCCGCGCGTCGCTCCCTGCAGGGTAGCGCCCTGGGTGGTTCTGGTTCCGACGGCTCCCCCAATCTGACCTCCGGTGAGCGTGTTCTGCTGGGAGAACTGGGGCTGTGTCTCCGTAAGTTTCCCAGAGTGCGGGCCCGGAGGCTTGGTCTCAAACGAAGGCTCGGCAGCAAGGGCCGCCGTTCCTGCGAGGGACTCGCCCTCCCTGAGCGGCAATTGCCTCATCTGGTTGGAAAGGGGGTCCCGTTAGTGCCTCGTCGGTGGCGTTGTTGCGAGCACGGAAGCGGGAGCACGGAGCACACCGCTCAGCACGGAGCGCGGCACTGGTTGGTGCGCGCTCATCGTCTGCCGTCCTTCCCTGTGAGCATAGTGCTTTCCGCCGACATTCGCCCGGCACCTGCGGGCCGCGTGCCTGCTTGGGGCCGGACCCAGCAGCCGAGGACGCAGGTGCCAAAATCTCTGCCTTTGGGGGAGTTCGCCGCCTCGTGCCTGGGACGGGAGGACCGACGGCAGGCCAACACGTCCCGACGAGAGGCGGCGTCCCCGACGACGGGACGCGGTGCCGTCGGAAATGGAGAGCCTGGCACAGCCCAGGTCCTGGTCAGACATGCGTTGATGGCGTCGTCGCTCTCTTTCCCCCAGCCCGCCCCCCCCACCCCCCACCCCCGCCCCTTTCCTCTCCCTCGCGTCCCGAGGTCCCCTTTCCAACGGGATCCAAGAACGCCCACAGGGCCCAAACTCTTGAGCTGGGCAGTGCAGACATCGTGCGCACTGGATCCCGGGTGGACGACGGGAGAGGGCTGCGGCCCAGAACCCTGAAGCCCAGAGGTCTCGGGACGGGGATACCGGTGACGTCGGGAGGCACCAACGGGTGTTCGGACGTGCGTTTCCCTCCCCGTAATCACACCGTTGCGCTCATCCGTCCATCCTCGGCGCGCTAGCCATCTTGGTAAAACTAAGGAGACTCAACGGGTGACCTAACCTGTGGGAGACCCTGGGTAATGTCCCTACCTGCACTCGAGCAGACTGTGGACGCTGTGGTCGTCGGGGAGGGGGTTCTGTACGTCTGGTAGATTGCGTTGGTTTCTCGGGCGAAGTTCTCCGTGTCCTGACTTTTCTGGCTGGTCGTTCTGTCAACTCAGGAAGTCCGGGGGCGCCCCGCAGAAAGAGGAAAAGAGCCAGAACGAAGAGGCGAAGAGAGAAGGAAAGAAACACACAAACAGACACAGACACGCAGGCGCACACAAAAACGCACACACACAGAGCGAGAGCGAGAGCGAGAGCGAGAGCGAGAGCGAGAGCGAGCCCGAGCCCGGCTGCCAGTCCGTGGCTCCTGGGCGTCCGGGTCGCGGGACAGGGATCCCAGGAGCGCTGCACTCCTGAGACCCTGTCTGCACGTCCCAGGGCCCCAGGGGTGATCGCCAGCCCCAGGGCCCCCGCCTCCTTGCCCGGGCCCAGCTCAAGCACCACCGCCCTCCTGTGGGGAAGCTGCCTCTTGGGCAGGGCCTCTCTGCGTCAGCGTGAGCGTCTGTGTGTCTGTCCCGGTGGGTGTCTGTCTGGGTCCGTGTCTCGGATCCTCTCAATCTCTCTGTCTCTGTCTCTGTCTCTGTGTCTCTCAGGTCGGTCAGTCAGGAGCTGTCCAGGGTGGCCGCGGGGCCTGGGGTTGAGGGCGCGGTCCGGGTCCCGTGGGCGGGGCGCGGGGCGGGGCGGGGAAGGGTGGCCCGCCCTGGTCTCCCCGCGCCCCGCCGCCCGCCCCGGAGGGGTTTCCGGTGATGCCCTCTGGTCGCGCCGGTGGCTCCAGCTGGATTTGGGCAAGTTGGGGCCGGGCCGGAGCGGCGGCCGCCGGGGGTTGTTGGGCCCGGGTTCGTTGGGAGGCGCCTCGGGCCGGAGGGGCCTCGCGGGCCCGGGGCCCCGACGCGCCGACGCGCCGACGCGCCGACGCGCCCGACGCCCCGGGCCACCTGGCCCCGAGCAGAGCAGCCGGATGTCCTGCGACCCGTCGCCGGGATGCGGGCGGACAGGAGGCCTGGAGCGTCCGGGGCCGGCTTGGGAGAGCGCCTAGACTTGCGCCCCGCCCGCCCACAGTCCCCGGGGTGCCCGAGGCCTCCCGCGCCCTGGGCGGGCGGCAGGGCAGGGCAGGGCAGGGCAGGGCAGGGCAGGGCAGGGTTTGGCTGGCCGCGGCGGCGGCGGCGGCGGCGGTGGCGGGAGGCAGTGGCAGGCAGGCGGCAGGCGGCGGAGCGCGGGGCGCAGGGGACGCGGGCGTCCGGTGCGCGTCACAGGGGCTCGGGCGCGCGCGTCACAGGGGCCAGGCGACGGCGCGTCACAGGGACCAGGCGACAGCGCGCGCGCGCGCGCGCGCGAGGCTTCTTAGGGGCGCCGGCGGCAGCCACCAGCGTCTACGGCCATACCACCCTGAACGCGCCCGATCTCGTCTGATCTCGGAAGCTAAGCAGGGTCGGGCCTGGTTAGTACTTGGATGGGAGACCGCCTGGGAATACCGGGTGCTGTAGGCTTTTGCCTCCCGCCGCCTCCCTCTCCTTTTGCCCCCCCCCCCCCCCCGCCCCCAGCGCCGCTCCCTCCATGCTCCTCCCGCCCCTCCTCCCTCCTCACCGGTCGCCCCATCGCCCCGCCACGCCCCCACCGCTGTCCAGCCGCGCGAGTGCCCCGCGGCCGCGGCCGCCGCCCAGCCCTTCCACCTCGCGGCCCCACGGGAACCCAGGGCCAACCGGGGCCGGCCCCGCGTGGCCGTGCCCCCGACGCCGCCCTCGTCCGGCGGGCTCCCTCTGTCCTCGGCGGCCTCTTCCCACCCGCCAGGCTCCTGAGAGACCCTAGCGGTCCACTCGGCCGGCGCGGCCCCCAAGCAGTTGGTCGAGTCGTGGTGTGCGATGGAACGGATCCCGCTCCGGGCTGCGGAGGCCCGGACAGCTTCGGCAAGCTGCCGGCAGCCCATCCGTCTTCCAGAGCCCATCTAGGAAAGACCCCGGGTCAGGCTTCTCCAAACAGCACCTACAGAAGGACGGGGCCCACTGGGCTCGACAGGAGCCTTCCGGGCCTGGCCATCCATCCCAAGCGGGACGGCTTCTGGATTTTCTGATGCCTGCGCCGTGTGTCAGCTTCTCCAAGTCGGCACCTGGCTGTCCTTGATACCGTCGTTCGCGAGAAACCCTCGTTTCCGCACCGGAGTTGGTACGGGTCCTTTTGTGTTGTCTTGCCTTAAAGACGTCCCCTTCCCCAAGTGTCTAAGTTTCAAGCGCCTCCCCCCGCTCCCCGGCTGGGATCCAACTCCGTCTCCGTCTTCGCTTTTGTCTTTTGGGGGGTGGGGGCGGGGGGTCCTGCCTTCGTTTGAAAGGTCGGTGTCTGGCTCCTCGTGGATCCCTCGCATCCGTTTTGATTCTGAACAGACTGGATGGAAGGATTAGGAATCTGGCTGCGCTCGCCCAGGGTTTTGGTGTCCCCTCACTCAGGTGCCTCACTCTGTCCTGCCCCCCTCCTGGCCTCTGTCTGCCAGAGGGAGTGGACGAGTCCCCCGAGAGGACATTTCCGTCCTCAGCGGCCAGCCCTTCCTGGCTCCTTGGCTTCAGCTTTCATTTCGTGCGGCTCGGGCAGCTTTGAAAGTCTGCTCTTCCCCTGCCTGTGTCCGCGCAGACTATCGCGGAAAGGGGATCCGGGAAAGCGGGAGGGGAGTTTGCTCCAGGGGAGGAGAGCCGGGATGACAGGGAGGAGGAGAGGGGAGACTTGCCTCAGATCGCACGGACTTTTACATTTTCAAGGGGGGAATTCATCAAGGTAAGCCGTCTCTTCCCCACCGCGGACAGAAAGCAATAGTTGCTCGCTGTGGAGAAGCTGGGACATGCGGGCACAGCAGGAAGAGAGGACCTCAACCTCCATCCTCTCACCGTTCAGCAATCATCCTGGAAGCGAATATCCTCGTGTTTCCCTTTTCCCGTGGGCCCCACTTTCCCTGCCAGAGCAGACCCAGGGCACCTGTGGCCTGCTTCCTGCTTGCCCGGGATGGCGGGGTGGCGGGGCGGCGGCGGGGCGGGGCGGGCCGCGCGTCGCTCCCTGCAGGGTAGCGCCCTGGGTGGTTCTGGTTCCGACGGCTCCCCCAATCTGACCTCCGGTGAGCGTGTTCTGCTGGGAGAACTGGGGCTGTGTCTCCGTAAGTTTCCCAGAGTGCGGGCCCGGAGGCTTGGTCTCAAACGAAGGCTCGGCAGCAAGGGCCGCCGTTCCTGCGAGGGACTCGCCCTCCCTGAGCGGCAGTTGCCTCATCTGGTTGGAAAGGGGGTCCCGTTAGTGCCTCGTCGGTGGCGTTGTTGCGAGCACGGAAGCGGGAGCACGGAGCACACCGCTCAGCACGGAGCGCGGCACTGGTTGGTGCGCGCTCATCGTCTGCCGTCCTTCCCTGTGAGCATAGTGCTTTCCGCCGACATTCGCCCGGCACCTGCGGGCCGCGTGCCTGCTTGGGGCCGGACCCAGCAGCCGAGGACGCAGGTGCCAAAATCTCTGCCTTTGGGGGAGTTCGCCGCCTCGTGCCTGGGACGGGAGGACCGACGGCAGGCCAACACGTCCCGACGAGAGGCGGCGTCCCCGACGACGGGACGCGGTGCCGTCGGAAATGGAGAGCCTGGCACAGCCCAGGTCCTGGTCAGACATGCGTTGATGGCGTCGTCGCTCTCTTTCCCCCAGCCCGCCCCCCCCACCCCCCCACCCCCGCCCCTTTCCTCTCCCTCGCGTCCCGAGGTCCCCTTTCCAACGGGATCCAAGAACGCCCACAGGGCCCAAACTCTTGAGCTGGGCAGTGCAGACATCGTGCGCACTGGATCCCGGGTGGACGACGGGAGAGGGCTGCGGCCCAGAACCCTGAAGCCCAGAGGTCTCGGGACGGGGATACCGGTGACGTCGGGAGGCACCAACGGGTGTTCGGACGTGCGTTTCCCTCCCCGTAATCACACCGTTGCGCTCATCCGTCCATCCTCGGCGCGCTAGCCATCTTGGTAAAACTAAGGAGACTCAACGGGTGACCTAACCTGTGGGAGACCCTGGGTAATGTCCCTACCTGCACTCGAGCAGACTGTGGACGCTGTGGTCGTCGGGGAGGGGGTTCTGTACGTCTGGTAGATTGCGTTGGTTTCTCGGGCGAAGTTCTCCGTGTCCTGACTTTTCTGGCTGGTCGTTCTGTCAACTCAGGAAGTCCGGGGGCGCCCCGCAGAAAGAGGAAAAGAGCCAGAACGAAGAGGCGAAGAGAGAAGGAAAGAAACACACAAACAGACACAGACACGCAGGCGCACACAAAAACGCACACACACAGAGCGAGAGCGAGAGCGAGAGCGAGAGCGAGAGCGAGAGCGAGCCCGAGCCCGGCTGCCAGTCCGTGGCTCCTGGGCGTCCGGGTCGCGGGACAGGGATCCCAGGAGCGCTGCACTCCTGAGACCCTGTCTGCACGTCCCAGGGCCCCAGGGGTGATCGCCAGCCCCAGGGCCCCCGCCTCCTTGCCCGGGCCCAGCTCAAGCACCACCGCCCTCCTGTGGGGAAGCTGCCTCTTGGGCAGGGCCTCTCTGCGTCAGCGTGAGCGTCTGTGTGTCTGTCCCGGTGGGTGTCTGTCTGGGTCCGTGTCTCGGATCCTCTCAATCTCTCTGTCTCTGTCTCTGTCTCTGTGTCTCTCAGGTCGGTCAGTCAGGAGCTGTCCAGGGTGGCCGCGGGGCCTGGGGTTGAGGGCGCGGTCCGGGTCCCGTGGGCGGGGCGCGGGGCGGGGCGGGGAAGGGTGGCCCGCCCTGGTCTCCCCGCGCCCCGCCGCCCGCCCCGGAGGGGTTTCCGGTGATGCCCTCTGGTCGCGCCGGTGGCTCCAGCTGGATTTGGGCAAGTTGGGGCCGGGCCGGAGCGGCGGCCGCCGGGGGTTGTTGGGCCCGGGTTCGTTGGGAGGCGCCTCGGGCCGGAGGGGCCTCGCGGGCCCGGGGCCCCGACGCGCCGACGCGCCGACGCGCCGACGCGCCCGACGCCCCGGGCCACCTGGCCCCGAGCAGAGCAGCCGGATGTCCTGCGACCCGTCGCCGGGATGCGGGCGGACAGGAGGCCTGGAGCGTCCGGGGCCGGCTTGGGAGAGCGCCTAGACTTGCGCCCCGCCCGCCCACAGTCCCCGGGGTGCCCGAGGCCTCCCGCGCCCTGGGCGGGCGGCAGGGCAGGGCAGGGCAGGGCAGGGCAGGGCAGGGCAGGGTTTGGCTGGCCGCGGCGGCGGCGGCGGCGGCGGTGGCGGGAGGCAGTGGCAGGCAGGCGGCAGGCGGCGGAGCGCGGGGCGCAGGGGACGCGGGCGTCCGGTGCGCGTCACAGGGGCTCGGGCGCGCGCGTCACAGGGGCCAGGCGACGGCGCGTCACAGGGACCAGGCGACAGCGCGCGCGCGCGCGCGCGCGAGGCTTCTTAGGGGCGCCGGCGGCAGCCACCAGCGTCTACGGCCATACCACCCTGAACGCGCCCGATCTCGTCTGATCTCGGAAGCTAAGCAGGGTCGGGCCTGGTTAGTACTTGGATGGGAGACCGCCTGGGAATACCGGGTGCTGTAGGCTTTTGCCTCCCGCCGCCTCCCTCTCCTTTTGCCCCCCCCCCCCCCGCCCCCAGCGCCGCTCCCTCCATGCTCCTCCCGCCCCTCCTCCCTCCTCACCGGTCGCCCCATCGCCCCGCCACGCCCCCACCGCTGTCCAGCCGCGCGAGTGCCCCGCGGCCGCGGCCGCCGCCCAGCCCTTCCACCTCGCGGCCCCACGGGAACCCAGGGCCAACCGGGGCCGGCCCCGCGTGGCCGTGCCCCCGACGCCGCCCTCGTCCGGCGGGCTCCCTCTGTCCTCGGCGGCCTCTTCCCACCCGCCAGGCTCCTGAGAGACCCTAGCGGTCCACTCGGCCGGCGCGGCCCCCAAGCAGTTGGTCGAGTCGTGGTGTGCGATGGAACGGATCCCGCTCCGGGCTGCGGAGGCCCGGACAGCTTCGGCAAGCTGCCGGCAGCCCATCCGTCTTCCAGAGCCCATCTAGGAAAGACCCCGGGTCAGGCTTCTCCAAACAGCACCTACAGAAGGACGGGGCCCACTGGGCTCGACAGGAGCCTTCCGGGCCTGGCCATCCATCCCAAGCGGGACGGCTTCTGGATTTTCTGATGCCTGCGCCGTGTGTCAGCTTCTCCAAGTCGGCACCTGGCTGTCCTTGATACCGTCGTTCGCGAGAAACCCTCGTTTCCGCACCGGAGTTGGTACGGGTCCTTTTGTGTTGTCTTGCCTTAAAGACGTCCCCTTCCCCAAGTGTCTAAGTTTCAAGCGCCTCCCCCCGCTCCCCGGCTGGGATCCAACTCCGTCTCCGTCTTCGCTTTTGTCTTTTGGGGGGTGGGGGCGGGGGGTCCTGCCTTCGTTTGAAAGGTCGGTGTCTGGCTCCTCGTGGATCCCTCGCATCCGTTTTGATTCTGAACAGACTGGATGGAAGGATTAGGAATCTGGCTGCGCTCGCCCAGGGTTTTGGTGTCCCCTCACTCAGGTGCCTCACTCTGTCCTGCCCCCCTCCTGGCCTCTGTCTGCCAGAGGGAGTGGACGAGTCCCCCGAGAGGACATTTCCGTCCTCAGCGGCCAGCCCTTCCTGGCTCCTTGGCTTCAGCTTTCATTTCGTGCGGCTCGGGCAGCTTTGAAAGTCTGCTCTTCCCCTGCCTGTGTCCGCGCAGACTATCGCGGAAAGGGGATCCGGGAAAGCGGGAGGGGAGTTTGCTCCAGGGGAGGAGAGCCGGGATGACAGGGAGGAGGAGAGGGGAGACTTGCCTCAGATCGCACGGACTTTTACATTTTCAAGGGGGGAATTCATCAAGGTAAGCCGTCTCTTCCCCACCGCGGACAGAAAGCAATAGTTGCTCGCTGTGGAGAAGCTGGGACATGCGGGCACAGCAGGAAGAGAGGACCTCAACCTCCATCCTCTCACCGTTCAGCAATCATCCTGGGAGCGAATATCCTCGTGTTTCCCTTTTCCCGTGGGCCCCACTTTCCCTGCCAGAGCAGACCCAGGGCACCTGTGGCCTGCTTCCTGCTTGCCCGGGATGGCGGGGTGGCGGGGCGGCGGCGGGGCGGGGCGGGCCGCGCGTCGCTCCCTGCAGGGTAGCGCCCTGGGTGGTTCTGGTTCCGACGGCTCCCCCAATCTGACCTCCGGTGAGCGTGTTCTGCTGGGAGAACTGGGGCTGTGTCTCCGTAAGTTTCCCAGAGTGCGGGCCCGGAGGCTTGGTCTCAAACGAAGGCTCGGCAGCAAGGGCCGCCGTTCCTGCGAGGGACTCGCCCTCCCTGAGCGGCAGTTGCCTCATCTGGTTGGAAAGGGGGTCCCGTTAGTGCCTCGTCGGTGGCGTTGTTGCGAGCACGGAAGCGGGAGCACGGAGCACACCGCTCAGCACGGAGCGCGGCACTGGTTGGTGCGCGCTCATCGTCTGCCGTCCTTCCCTGTGAGCATAGTGCTTTCCGCCGACATTCGCCCGGCACCTGCGGGCCGCGTGCCTGCTTGGGGCCGGACCCAGCAGCCGAGGACGCAGGTGCCAAAATCTCTGCCTTTGGGGGAGTTCGCCGCCTCGTGCCTGGGACGGGAGGACCGACGGCAGGCCAACACGTCCCGACGAGAGGCGGCGTCCCCGACGACGGGACGCGGTGCCGTCGGAAATGGAGAGCCTGGCACAGCCCAGGTCCTGGTCAGACATGCGTTGATGGCGTCGTCGCTCTCTTTCCCCCAGCCCGCCCCCCCCACCCCCCCACCCCCGCCCCTTTCCTCTCCCTCGCGTCCCGAGGTCCCCTTTCCAACGGGATCCAAGAACGCCCACAGGGCCCAAACTCTTGAGCTGGGCAGTGCAGACATCGTGCGCACTGGATCCCGGGTGGACGACGGGAGAGGGCTGCGGCCCAGAACCCTGAAGCCCAGAGGTCTCGGGACGGGGATACCGGTGACGTCGGGAGGCACCAACGGGTGTTCGGACGTGCGTTTCCCTCCCCGTAATCACACCGTTGCGCTCATCCGTCCATCCTCGGCGCGCTAGCCATCTTGGTAAAACTAAGGAGACTCAACGGGTGACCTAACCTGTGGGAGACCCTGGGTAATGTCCCTACCTGCACTCGAGCAGACTGTGGACGCTGTGGTCGTCGGGGAGGGGGTTCTGTACGTCTGGTAGATTGCGTTGGTTTCTCGGGCGAAGTTCTCCGTGTCCTGACTTTTCTGGCTGGTCGTTCTGTCAACTCAGGAAGTCCGGGGGCGCCCCGCAGAAAGAGGAAAAGAGCCAGAACGAAGAGGCGAAGAGAGAAGGAAAGAAACACACAAACAGACACAGACACGCAGGCGCACACAAAAACGCACACACACAGAGCGAGAGCGAGAGCGAGAGCGAGAGCGAGAGCGAGAGCGAGCCCGAGCCCGGCTGCCAGTCCGTGGCTCCTGGGCGTCCGGGTCGCGGGACAGGGATCCCAGGAGCGCTGCACTCCTGAGACCCTGTCTGCACGTCCCAGGGCCCCAGGGGTGATCGCCAGCCCCAGGGCCCCCGCCTCCTTGCCCGGGCCCAGCTCAAGCACCACCGCCCTCCTGTGGGGAAGCTGCCTCTTGGGCAGGGCCTCTCTGCGTCAGCGTGAGCGTCTGTGTGTCTGTCCCGGTGGGTGTCTGTCTGGGTCCGTGTCTCGGATCCTCTCAATCTCTCTGTCTCTGTCTCTGTCTCTGTGTCTCTCAGGTCGGTCAGTCAGGAGCTGTCCAGGGTGGCCGCGGGGCCTGGGGTTGAGGGCGCGGTCCGGGTCCCGTGGGCGGGGCGCGGGGCGGGGCGGGGAAGGGTGGCCCGCCCTGGTCTCCCCGCGCCCCGCCGCCCGCCCCGGAGGGGTTTCCGGTGATGCCCTCTGGTCGCGCCGGTGGCTCCAGCTGGATTTGGGCAAGTTGGGGCCGGGCCGGAGCGGCGGCCGCCGGGGGTTGTTGGGCCCGGGTTCGTTGGGAGGCGCCTCGGGCCGGAGGGGCCTCGCGGGCCCGGGGCCCCGACGCGCCGACGCGCCGACGCGCCGACGCGCCCGACGCCCCGGGCCACCTGGCCCCGAGCAGAGCAGCCGGATGTCCTGCGACCCGTCGCCGGGATGCGGGCGGACAGGAGGCCTGGAGCGTCCGGGGCCGGCTTGGGAGAGCGCCTAGACTTGCGCCCCGCCCGCCCACAGTCCCCGGGGTGCCCGAGGCCTCCCGCGCCCTGGGCGGGCGGCAGGGCAGGGCAGGGCAGGGCAGGGCAGGGCAGGGCAGGGTTTGGCTGGCCGCGGCGGCGGCGGCGGCGGCGGTGGCGGGAGGCAGTGGCAGGCAGGCGGCAGGCGGCGGAGCGCGGGGCGCAGGGGACGCGGGCGTCCGGTGCGCGTCACAGGGGCTCGGGCGCGCGCGTCACAGGGGCCAGGCGACGGCGCGTCACAGGGACCAGGCGACAGCGCGCGCGCGCGCGCGCGCGAGGCTTCTTAGGGGCGCCGGCGGCAGCCACCAGCGTCTACGGCCATACCACCCTGAACGCGCCCGATCTCGTCTGATCTCGGAAGCTAAGCAGGGTCGGGCCTGGTTAGTACTTGGATGGGAGACCGCCTGGGAATACCGGGTGCTGTAGGCTTTTGCCTCCCGCCGCCTCCCTCTCCTTTTGCCCCCCCCCCCCCCCGCCCCCAGCGCCGCTCCCTCCATGCTCCTCCCGCCCCTCCTCCCTCCTCACCGGTCGCCCCATCGCCCCGCCACGCCCCCACCGCTGTCCAGCCGCGCGAGTGCCCCGCGGCCGCGGCCGCCGCCCAGCCCTTCCACCTCGCGGCCCCACGGGAACCCAGGGCCAACCGGGGCCGGCCCCGCGTGGCCGTGCCCCCGACGCCGCCCTCGTCCGGCGGGCTCCCTCTGTCCTCGGCGGCCTCTTCCCACCCGCCAGGCTCCTGAGAGACCCTAGCGGTCCACTCGGCCGGCGCGGCCCCCAAGCAGTTGGTCGAGTCGTGGTGTGCGATGGAACGGATCCCGCTCCGGGCTGCGGAGGCCCGGACAGCTTCGGCAAGCTGCCGGCAGCCCATCCGTCTTCCAGAGCCCATCTAGGAAAGACCCCGGGTCAGGCTTCTCCAAACAGCACCTACAGAAGGACGGGGCCCACTGGGCTCGACAGGAGCCTTCCGGGCCTGGCCATCCATCCCAAGCGGGACGGCTTCTGGATTTTCTGATGCCTGCGCCGTGTGTCAGCTTCTCCAAGTCGGCACCTGGCTGTCCTTGATACCGTCGTTCGCGAGAAACCCTCGTTTCCGCACCGGAGTTGGTACGGGTCCTTTTGTGTTGTCTTGCCTTAAAGACGTCCCCTTCCCCAAGTGTCTAAGTTTCAAGCGCCTCCCCCCGCTCCCCGGCTGGGATCCAACTCCGTCTCCGTCTTCGCTTTTGTCTTTTGGGGGGTGGGGGCGGGGGGTCCTGCCTTCGTTTGAAAGGTCGGTGTCTGGCTCCTCGTGGATCCCTCGCATCCGTTTTGATTCTGAACAGACTGGATGGAAGGATTAGGAATCTGGCTGCGCTCGCCCAGGGTTTTGGTGTCCCCTCACTCAGGTGCCTCACTCTGTCCTGCCCCCCTCCTGGCCTCTGTCTGCCAGAGGGAGTGGACGAGTCCCCCGAGAGGACATTTCCGTCCTCAGCGGCCAGCCCTTCCTGGCTCCTTGGCTTCAGCTTTCATTTCGTGCGGCTCGGGCAGCTTTGAAAGTCTGCTCTTCCCCTGCCTGTGTCCGCGCAGACTATCGCGGAAAGGGGATCCGGGAAAGCGGGAGGGGAGTTTGCTCCAGGGGAGGAGAGCCGGGATGACAGGGAGGAGGAGAGGGGAGACTTGCCTCAGATCGCACGGACTTTTACATTTTCAAGGGGGGAATTCATCAAGGTAAGCCGTCTCTTCCCCACCGCGGACAGAAAGCAATAGTTGCTCGCTGTGGAGAAGCTGGGACATGCGGGCACAGCAGGAAGAGAGGACCTCAACCTCCATCCTCTCACCGTTCAGCAATCATCCTGGGAGCGAATATCCTCGTGTTTCCCTTTTCCCGTGGGCCCCACTTTCCCTGCCAGAGCAGACCCAGGGCACCTGTGGCCTGCTTCCTGCTTGCCCGGGATGGCGGGGTGGCGGGGCGGCGGCGGGGCGGGGCGGGCCGCGCGTCGCTCCCTGCAGGGTAGCGCCCTGGGTGGTTCTGGTTCCGACGGCTCCCCCAATCTGACCTCCGGTGAGCGTGTTCTGCTGGGAGAACTGGGGCTGTGTCTCCGTAAGTTTCCCAGAGTGCGGGCCCGGAGGCTTGGTCTCAAACGAAGGCTCGGCAGCAAGGGCCGCCGTTCCTGCGAGGGACTCGCCCTCCCTGAGCGGCAGTTGCCTCATCTGGTTGGAAAGGGGGTCCCGTTAGTGCCTCGTCGGTGGCGTTGTTGCGAGCACGGAAGCGGGAGCACGGAGCACACCGCTCAGCACGGAGCGCGGCACTGGTTGGTGCGCGCTCATCGTCTGCCGTCCTTCCCTGTGAGCATAGTGCTTTCCGCCGACATTCGCCCGGCACCTGCGGGCCGCGTGCCTGCTTGGGGCCGGACCCAGCAGCCGAGGACGCAGGTGCCAAAATCTCTGCCTTTGGGGGAGTTCGCCGCCTCGTGCCTGGGACGGGAGGACCGACGGCAGGCCAACACGTCCCGACGAGAGGCGGCGTCCCCGACGACGGGACGCGGTGCCGTCGGAAATGGAGAGCCTGGCACAGCCCAGGTCCTGGTCAGACATGCGTTGATGGCGTCGTCGCTCTCTTTCCCCCAGCCCGCCCCCCCCACCCCCCACCCCCGCCCCTTTCCTCTCCCTCGCGTCCCGAGGTCCCCTTTCCAACGGGATCCAAGAACGCCCACAGGGCCCAAACTCTTGAGCTGGGCAGTGCAGACATCGTGCGCACTGGATCCCGGGTGGACGACGGGAGAGGGCTGCGGCCCAGAACCCTGAAGCCCAGAGGTCTCGGGACGGGGATACCGGTGACGTCGGGAGGCACCAACGGGTGTTCGGACGTGCGTTTCCCTCCCCGTAATCACACCGTTGCGCTCATCCGTCCATCCTCGGCGCGCTAGCCATCTTGGTAAAACTAAGGAGACTCAACGGGTGACCTAACCTGTGGGAGACCCTGGGTAATGTCCCTACCTGCACTCGAGCAGACTGTGGACGCTGTGGTCGTCGGGGAGGGGGTTCTGTACGTCTGGTAGATTGCGTTGGTTTCTCGGGCGAAGTTCTCCGTGTCCTGACTTTTCTGGCTGGTCGTTCTGTCAACTCAGGAAGTCCGGGGGCGCCCCGCAGAAAGAGGAAAAGAGCCAGAACGAAGAGGCGAAGAGAGAAGGAAAGAAACACACAAACAGACACAGACACGCAGGCGCACACAAAAACGCACACACACAGAGCGAGAGCGAGAGCGAGAGCGAGAGCGAGAGCGAGAGCGAGCCCGAGCCCGGCTGCCAGTCCGTGGCTCCTGGGCGTCCGGGTCGCGGGACAGGGATCCCAGGAGCGCTGCACTCCTGAGACCCTGTCTGCACGTCCCAGGGCCCCAGGGGTGATCGCCAGCCCCAGGGCCCCCGCCTCCTTGCCCGGGCCCAGCTCAAGCACCACCGCCCTCCTGTGGGGAAGCTGCCTCTTGGGCAGGGCCTCTCTGCGTCAGCGTGAGCGTCTGTGTGTCTGTCCCGGTGGGTGTCTGTCTGGGTCCGTGTCTCGGATCCTCTCAATCTCTCTGTCTCTGTCTCTGTCTCTGTGTCTCTCAGGTCGGTCAGTCAGGAGCTGTCCAGGGTGGCCGCGGGGCCTGGGGTTGAGGGCGCGGTCCGGGTCCCGTGGGCGGGGCGCGGGGCGGGGCGGGGAAGGGTGGCCCGCCCTGGTCTCCCCGCGCCCCGCCGCCCGCCCCGGAGGGGTTTCCGGTGATGCCCTCTGGTCGCGCCGGTGGCTCCAGCTGGATTTGGGCAAGTTGGGGCCGGGCCGGAGCGGCGGCCGCCGGGGGTTGTTGGGCCCGGGTTCGTTGGGAGGCGCCTCGGGCCGGAGGGGCCTCGCGGGCCCGGGGCCCCGACGCGCCGACGCGCCGACGCGCCGACGCGCCCGACGCCCCGGGCCACCTGGCCCCGAGCAGAGCAGCCGGATGTCCTGCGACCCGTCGCCGGGATGCGGGCGGACAGGAGGCCTGGAGCGTCCGGGGCCGGCTTGGGAGAGCGCCTAGACTTGCGCCCCGCCCGCCCACAGTCCCCGGGGTGCCCGAGGCCTCCCGCGCCCTGGGCGGGCGGCAGGGCAGGGCAGGGCAGGGCAGGGCAGGGCAGGGCAGGGTTTGGCTGGCCGCGGCGGCGGCGGCGGCGGCGGTGGCGGGAGGCAGTGGCAGGCAGGCGGCAGGCGGCGGAGCGCGGGGCGCAGGGGACGCGGGCGTCCGGTGCGCGTCACAGGGGCTCGGGCGCGCGCGTCACAGGGGCCAGGCGACGGCGCGTCACAGGGACCAGGCGACAGCGCGCGCGCGCGCGCGCGCGAGGCTTCTTAGGGGCGCCGGCGGCAGCCACCAGCGTCTACGGCCATACCACCCTGAACGCGCCCGATCTCGTCTGATCTCGGAAGCTAAGCAGGGTCGGGCCTGGTTAGTACTTGGATGGGAGACCGCCTGGGAATACCGGGTGCTGTAGGCTTTTGCCTCCCGCCGCCTCCCTCTCCTTTTGCCCCCCCCCCCCCCCCGCCCCCAGCGCCGCTCCCTCCATGCTCCTCCCGCCCCTCCTCCCTCCTCACCGGTCGCCCCATCGCCCCGCCACGCCCCCACCGCTGTCCAGCCGCGCGAGTGCCCCGCGGCCGCGGCCGCCGCCCAGCCCTTCCACCTCGCGGCCCCACGGGAACCCAGGGCCAACCGGGGCCGGCCCCGCGTGGCCGTGCCCCCGACGCCGCCCTCGTCCGGCGGGCTCCCTCTGTCCTCGGCGGCCTCTTCCCACCCGCCAGGCTCCTGAGAGACCCTAGCGGTCCACTCGGCCGGCGCGGCCCCCAAGCAGTTGGTCGAGTCGTGGTGTGCGATGGAACGGATCCCGCTCCGGGCTGTGGAGGCCCGGACAGCTTCGGCAAGCTGCCGGCAGCCCATCCGTCTTCCAGAGCCCATCTAGGAAAGACCCCGGGTCAGGCTTCTCCAAACAGCACCTACAGAAGGACGGGGCCCACTGGGCTCGACAGGAGCCTTCCGGGCCTGGCCATCCATCCCAAGCGGGACGGCTTCTGGATTTTCTGATGCCTGCGCCGTGTGTCAGCTTCTCCAAGTCGGCACCTGGCTGTCCTTGATACCGTCGTTCGCGAGAAACCCTCGTTTCCGCACCGGAGTTGGTACGGGTCCTTTTGTGTTGTCTTGCCTTAAAGACGTCCCCTTCCCCAAGTGTCTAAGTTTCAAGCGCCTCCCCCCGCTCCCCGGCTGGGATCCAACTCCGTCTCCGTCTTCGCTTTTGTCTTTTGGGGGGTGGGGGCGGGGGGTCCTGCCTTCGTTTGAAAGGTCGGTGTCTGGCTCCTCGTGGATCCCTCGCATCCGTTTTGATTCTGAACAGACTGGATGGAAGGATTAGGAATCTGGCTGCGCTCGCCCAGGGTTTTGGTGTCCCCTCACTCAGGTGCCTCACTCTGTCCTGCCCCCCTCCTGGCCTCTGTCTGCCAGAGGGAGTGGACGAGTCCCCCGAGAGGACATTTCCGTCCTCAGCGGCCAGCCCTTCCTGGCTCCTTGGCTTCAGCTTTCATTTCGTGCGGCTCGGGCAGCTTTGAAAGTCTGCTCTTCCCCTGCCTGTGTCCGCGCAGACTATCGCGGAAAGGGGATCCGGGAAAGCGGGAGGGGAGTTTGCTCCAGGGGAGGAGAGCCGGGATGACAGGGAGGAGGAGAGGGGAGACTTGCCTCAGATCGCACGGACTTTTACATTTTCAAGGGGGGAATTCATCAAGGTAAGCCGTCTCTTCCCCACCGCGGACAGAAAGCAATAGTTGCTCGCTGTGGAGAAGCTGGGACATGCGGGCACAGCAGGAAGAGAGGACCTCAACCTCCATCCTCTCACCGTTCAGCAATCATCCTGGGAGCGAATATCCTCGTGTTTCCCTTTTCCCGTGGGCCCCACTTTCCCTGCCAGAGCAGACCCAGGGCACCTGTGGCCTGCTTCCTGCTTGCCCGGGATGGCGGGGTGGCGGGGCGGCGGCGGGGCGGGGCGGGCCGCGCGTCGCTCCCTGCAGGGTAGCGCCCTGGGTGGTTCTGGTTCCGACGGCTCCCCCAATCTGACCTCCGGTGAGCGTGTTCTGCTGGGAGAACTGGGGCTGTGTCTCCGTAAGTTTCCCAGAGTGCGGGCCCGGAGGCTTGGTCTCAAACGAAGGCTCGGCAGCAAGGGCCGCCGTTCCTGCGAGGGACTCGCCCTCCCTGAGCGGCAGTTGCCTCATCTGGTTGGAAAGGGGGTCCCGTTAGTGCCTCGTCGGTGGCGTTGTTGCGAGCACGGAAGCGGGAGCACGGAGCACACCGCTCAGCACGGAGCGCGGCACTGGTTGGTGCGCGCTCATCGTCTGCCGTCCTTCCCTGTGAGCATAGTGCTTTCCGCCGACATTCGCCCGGCACCTGCGGGCCGCGTGCCTGCTTGGGGCCGGACCCAGCAGCCGAGGACGCAGGTGCCAAAATCTCTGCCATTGGGGGAGTTCGCCGCCTCGTGCCTGGGACGGGAGGACCGACGGCAGGCCAACACGTCCCGACGAGAGGCGGCGTCCCCGACGACGGGACGCGGTGCCGTCGGAAATGGAGAGCCTGGCACAGCCCAGGTCCTGGTCAGACATGCGTTGATGGCGTCGTCGCTCTCTTTCCCCCAGCCCGCCCCCCCCACCCCCCACCCCCGCCCCTTTCCTCTCCCTCGCGTCCCGAGGTCCCCTTTCCAACGGGATCCAAGAACGCCCACAGGGCCCAAACTCTTGAGCTGGGCAGTGCAGACATCGTGCGCACTGGATCCCGGGTGGACGACGGGAGAGGGCTGCGGCCCAGAACCCTGAAGCCCAGAGGTCTCGGGACGGGGATACCGGTGACGTCGGGAGGCACCAACGGGTGTTCGGACGTGCGTTTCCCTCCCCGTAATCACACCGTTGCGCTCATCCGTCCATCCTCGGCGCGCTAGCCATCTTGGTAAAACTAAGGAGACTCAACGGGTGACCTAACCTGTGGGAGACCCTGGGTAATGTCCCTACCTGCACTCGAGCAGACTGTGGACGCTGTGGTCGTCGGGGAGGGGGTTCTGTACGTCTGGTAGATTGCGTTGGTTTCTCGGGCGAAGTTCTCCGTGTCCTGACTTTTCTGGCTGGTCGTTCTGTCAACTCAGGAAGTCCGGGGGCGCCCCGCAGAAAGAGGAAAAGAGCCAGAACGAAGAGGCGAAGAGAGAAGGAAAGAAACACACAAACAGACACAGACACGCAGGCGCACACAAAAACGCACACACACAGAGCGAGAGCGAGAGCGAGAGCGAGAGCGAGAGCGAGCCCGAGCCCGGCTGCCAGTCCGTGGCTCCTGGGCGTCCGGGTCGCGGGACAGGGATCCCAGGAGCGCTGCACTCCTGAGACCCTGTCTGCACGTCCCAGGGCCCCAGGGGTGATCGCCAGCCCCAGGGCCCCCGCCTCCTTGCCCGGGCCCAGCTCAAGCACCACCGCCCTCCTGTGGGGAAGCTGCCTCTTGGGCAGGGCCTCTCTGCGTCAGCGTGAGCGTCTGTGTGTCTGTCCCGGTGGGTGTCTGTCTGGGTCCGTGTCTCGGATCCTCTCAATCTCTCTGTCTCTGTCTCTGTCTCTGTGTCTCTCAGGTCGGTCAGTCAGGAGCTGTCCAGGGTGGCCGCGGGGCCTGGGGTTGAGGGCGCGGTCCGGGTCCCGTGGGCGGGGCGCGGGGCGGGGCGGGGAAGGGTGGCCCGCCCTGGTCTCCCCGCGCCCCGCCGCCCGCCCCGGAGGGGTTTCCGGTGATGCCCTCTGGTCGCGCCGGTGGCTCCAGCTGGATTTGGGCAAGTTGGGGCCGGGCCGGAGCGGCGGCCGCCGGGGGTTGTTGGGCCCGGGTTCGTTGGGAGGCGCCTCGGGCCGGAGGGGCCTCGCGGGCCCGGGGCCCCGACGCGCCGACGCGCCGACGCGCCGACGCGCCCGACGCCCCGGGCCACCTGGCCCCGAGCAGAGCAGCCGGATGTCCTGCGACCCGTCGCCGGGATGCGGGCGGACAGGAGGCCTGGAGCGTCCGGGGCCGGCTTGGGAGAGCGCCTAGACTTGCGCCCCGCCCGCCCACAGTCCCCGGGGTGCCCGAGGCCTCCCGCGCCCTGGGCGGGCGGCAGGGCAGGGCAGGGCAGGGCAGGGCAGGGCAGGGCAGGGTTTGGCTGGCCGCGGCGGCGGCGGCGGCGGCGGTGGCGGGAGGCAGTGGCAGGCAGGCGGCAGGCGGCGGAGCGCGGGGCGCAGGGGACGCGGGCGTCCGGTGCGCGTCACAGGGGCTCGGGCGCGCGCGTCACAGGGGCCAGGCGACGGCGCGTCACAGGGACCAGGCGACAGCGCGCGCGCGCGCGCGCGCGAGGCTTCTTAGGGGCGCCGGCGGCAGCCACCAGCGTCTACGGCCATACCACCCTGAACGCGCCCGATCTCGTCTGATCTCGGAAGCTAAGCAGGGTCGGGCCTGGTTAGTACTTGGATGGGAGACCGCCTGGGAATACCGGGTGCTGTAGGCTTTTGCCTCCCGCCGCCTCCCTCTCCTTTTGCCCCCCCCCCCCCCCCGCCCCCAGCGCCGCTCCCTCCATGCTCCTCCCGCCCCTCCTCCCTCCTCACCGGTCGCCCCATCGCCCCGCCACGCCCCCACCGCTGTCCAGCCGCGCGAGTGCCCCGCGGCCGCGGCCGCCGCCCAGCCCTTCCACCTCGCGGCCCCACGGGAACCCAGGGCCAACCGGGGCCGGCCCCGCGTGGCCGTGCCCCCGACGCCGCCCTCGTCCGGCGGGCTCCCTCTGTCCTCGGCGGCCTCTTCCCACCCGCCAGGCTCCTGAGAGACCCTAGCGGTCCACTCGGCCGGCGCGGCCCCCAAGCAGTTGGTCGAGTCGTGGTGTGCGATGGAACGGATCCCGCTCCGGGCTGTGGAGGCCCGGACAGCTTCGGCAAGCTGCCGGCAGCCCATCCGTCTTCCAGAGCCCATCTAGGAAAGACCCCGGGTCAGGCTTCTCCAAACAGCACCTACAGAAGGACGGGGCCCACTGGGCTCGACAGGAGCCTTCCGGGCCTGGCCATCCATCCCAAGCGGGACGGCTTCTGGATTTTCTGATGCCTGCGCCGTGTGTCAGCTTCTCCAAGTCGGCACCTGGCTGTCCTTGATACCGTCGTTCGCGAGAAACCCTCGTTTCCGCACCGGAGTTGGTACGGGTCCTTTTGTGTTGTCTTGCCTTAAAGACGTCCCCTTCCCCAAGTGTCTAAGTTTCAAGCGCCTCCCCCCGCTCCCCGGCTGGGATCCAACTCCGTCTCCGTCTTCGCTTTTGTCTTTTGGGGGGTGGGGGCGGGGGGTCCTGCCTTCGTTTGAAAGGTCGGTGTCTGGCTCCTCGTGGATCCCTCGCATCCGTTTTGATTCTGAACAGACTGGATGGAAGGATTAGGAATCTGGCTGCGCTCGCCCAGGGTTTTGGTGTCCCCTCACTCAGGTGCCTCACTCTGTCCTGCCCCCCTCCTGGCCTCTGTCTGCCAGAGGGAGTGGACGAGTCCCCCGAGAGGACATTTCCGTCCTCAGCGGCCAGCCCTTCCTGGCTCCTTGGCTTCAGCTTTCATTTCGTGCGGCTCGGGCAGCTTTGAAAGTCTGCTCTTCCCCTGCCTGTGTCCGCGCAGACTATCGCGGAAAGGGGATCCGGGAAAGCGGGAGGGGAGTTTGCTCCAGGGGAGGAGAGCCGGGATGACAGGGAGGAGGAGAGGGGAGACTTGCCTCAGATCGCACGGACTTTTACATTTTCAAGGGGGGAATTCATCAAGGTAAGCCGTCTCTTCCCCACCGCGGACAGAAAGCAATAGTTGCTCGCTGTGGAGAAGCTGGGACATGCGGGCACAGCAGGAAGAGAGGACCTCAACCTCCATCCTCTCACCGTTCAGCAATCATCCTGGGAGCGAATATCCTCGTGTTTCCCTTTTCCCGTGGGCCCCACTTTCCCTGCCAGAGCAGACCCAGGGCACCTGTGGCCTGCTTCCTGCTTGCCCGGGATGGCGGGGTGGCGGGGCGGCGGCGGGGCGGGGCGGGCCGCGCGTCGCTCCCTGCAGGGTAGCGCCCTGGGTGGTTCTGGTTCCGACGGCTCCCCCAATCTGACCTCCGGTGAGCGTGTTCTGCTGGGAGAACTGGGGCTGTGTCTCCGTAAGTTTCCCAGAGTGCGGGCCCGGAGGCTTGGTCTCAAACGAAGGCTCGGCAGCAAGGGCCGCCGTTCCTGCGAGGGACTCGCCCTCCCTGAGCGGCAGTTGCCTCATCTGGTTGGAAAGGGGGTCCCGTTAGTGCCTCGTCGGTGGCGTTGTTGCGAGCACGGAAGCGGGAGCACGGAGCACACCGCTCAGCACGGAGCGCGGCACTGGTTGGTGCGCGCTCATCGTCTGCCGTCCTTCCCTGTGAGCATAGTGCTTTCCGCCGACATTCGCCCGGCACCTGCGGGCCGCGTGCCTGCTTGGGGCCGGACCCAGCAGCCGAGGACGCAGGTGCCAAAATCTCTGCCTTTGGGGGAGTTCGCCGCCTCGTGCCTGGGACGGGAGGACCGACGGCAGGCCAACACGTCCCGACGAGAGGCGGCGTCCCCGACGACGGGACGCGGTGCCGTCGGAAATGGAGAGCCTGGCACAGCCCAGGTCCTGGTCAGACATGCGTTGATGGCGTCGTCGCTCTCTTTCCCCCAGCCCGCCCCCCCCACCCCCCACCCCCGCCCCTTTCCTCTCCCTCGCGTCCCGAGGTCCCCTTTCCAACGGGATCCAAGAACGCCCACAGGGCCCAAACTCTTGAGCTGGGCAGTGCAGACATCGTGCGCACTGGATCCCGGGTGGACGACGGGAGAGGGCTGCGGCCCAGAACCCTGAAGCCCAGAGGTCTCGGGACGGGGATACCGGTGACGTCGGGAGGCACCAACGGGTGTTCGGACGTGCGTTTCCCTCCCCGTAATCACACCGTTGCGCTCATCCGTCCATCCTCGGCGCGCTAGCCATCTTGGTAAAACTAAGGAGACTCAACGGGTGACCTAACCTGTGGGAGACCCTGGGTAATGTCCCTACCTGCACTCGAGCAGACTGTGGACGCTGTGGTCGTCGGGGAGGGGGTTCTGTACGTCTGGTAGATTGCGTTGGTTTCTCGGGCGAAGTTCTCCGTGTCCTGACTTTTCTGGCTGGTCGTTCTGTCAACTCAGGAAGTCCGGGGGCGCCCCGCAGAAAGAGGAAAAGAGCCAGAACGAAGAGGCGAAGAGAGAAGGAAAGAAACACACAAACAGACACAGACACGCAGGCGCACACAAAAACGCACACACACAGAGCGAGAGCGAGAGCGAGAGCGAGAGCGAGAGCGAGAGCGAGCCCGAGCCCGGCTGCCAGTCCGTGGCTCCTGGGCGTCCGGGTCGCGGGACAGGGATCCCAGGAGCGCTGCACTCCTGAGACCCTGTCTGCACGTCCCAGGGCCCCAGGGGTGATCGCCAGCCCCAGGGCCCCCGCCTCCTTGCCCGGGCCCAGCTCAAGCACCACCGCCCTCCTGTGGGGAAGCTGCCTCTTGGGCAGGGCCTCTCTGCGTCAGCGTGAGCGTCTGTGTGTCTGTCCCGGTGGGTGTCTGTCTGGGTCCGTGTCTCGGATCCTCTCAATCTCTCTGTCTCTGTCTCTGTCTCTGTGTCTCTCAGGTCGGTCAGTCAGGAGCTGTCCAGGGTGGCCGCGGGGCCTGGGGTTGAGGGCGCGGTCCGGGTCCCGTGGGCGGGGCGCGGGGCGGGGCGGGGAAGGGTGGCCCGCCCTGGTCTCCCCGCGCCCCGCCGCCCGCCCCGGAGGGGTTTCCGGTGATGCCCTCTGGTCGCGCCGGTGGCTCCAGCTGGATTTGGGCAAGTTGGGGCCGGGCCGGAGCGGCGGCCGCCGGGGGTTGTTGGGCCCGGGTTCGTTGGGAGGCGCCTCGGGCCGGAGGGGCCTCGCGGGCCCGGGGCCCCGACGCGCCGACGCGCCGACGCGCCGACGCGCCCGACGCCCCGGGCCACCTGGCCCCGAGCAGAGCAGCCGGATGTCCTGCGACCCGTCGCCGGGATGCGGGCGGACAGGAGGCCTGGAGCGTCCGGGGCCGGCTTGGGAGAGCGCCTAGACTTGCGCCCCGCCCGCCCACAGTCCCCGGGGTGCCCGAGGCCTCCCGCGCCCTGGGCGGGCGGCAGGGCAGGGCAGGGCAGGGCAGGGCAGGGCAGGGCAGGGTTTGGCTGGCCGCGGCGGCGGCGGCGGCGGCGGTGGCGGGAGGCAGTGGCAGGCAGGCGGCAGGCGGCGGAGCGCGGGGCGCAGGGGACGCGGGCGTCCGGTGCGCGTCACAGGGGCTCGGGCGCGCGCGTCACAGGGGCCAGGCGACGGCGCGTCACAGGGACCAGGCGACAGCGCGCGCGCGCGCGCGCGCGAGGCTTCTTAGGGGCGCCGGCGGCAGCCACCAGCGTCTACGGCCATACCACCCTGAACGCGCCCGATCTCGTCTGATCTCGGAAGCTAAGCAGGGTCGGGCCTGGTTAGTACTTGGATGGGAGACCGCCTGGGAATACCGGGTGCTGTAGGCTTTTGCCTCCCGCCGCCTCCCTCTCCTTTTGCCCCCCCCCCCCCCCCGCCCCCAGCGCCGCTCCCTCCATGCTCCTCCCGCCCCTCCTCCCTCCTCACCGGTCGCCCCATCGCCCCGCCACGCCCCCACCGCTGTCCAGCCGCGCGAGTGCCCCGCGGCCGCGGCCGCCGCCCAGCCCTTCCACCTCGCGGCCCCACGGGAACCCAGGGCCAACCGGGGCCGGCCCCGCGTGGCCGTGCCCCCGACGCCGCCCTCGTCCGGCGGGCTCCCTCTGTCCTCGGCGGCCTCTTCCCACCCGCCAGGCTCCTGAGAGACCCTAGCGGTCCACTCGGCCGGCGCGGCCCCCAAGCAGTTGGTCGAGTCGTGGTGTGCGATGGAACGGATCCCGCTCCGGGCTGCGGAGGCCCGGACAGCTTCGGCAAGCTGCCGGCAGCCCATCCGTCTTCCAGAGCCCATCTAGGAAAGACCCCGGGTCAGGCTTCTCCAAACAGCACCTACAGAAGGACGGGGCCCACTGGGCTCGACAGGAGCCTTCCGGGCCTGGCCATCCATCCCAAGCGGGACGGCTTCTGGATTTTCTGATGCCTGCGCCGTGTGTCAGCTTCTCCAAGTCGGCACCTGGCTGTCCTTGATACCGTCGTTCGCGAGAAACCCTCGTTTCCGCACCGGAGTTGGTACGGGTCCTTTTGTGTTGTCTTGCCTTAAAGACGTCCCCTTCCCCAAGTGTCTAAGTTTCAAGCGCCTCCCCCCGCTCCCCGGCTGGGATCCAACTCCGTCTCCGTCTTCGCTTTTGTCTTTTGGGGGGTGGGGGCGGGGGGTCCTGCCTTCGTTTGAAAGGTCGGTGTCTGGCTCCTCGTGGATCCCTCGCATCCGTTTTGATTCTGAACAGACTGGATGGAAGGATTAGGAATCTGGCTGCGCTCGCCCAGGGTTTTGGTGTCCCCTCACTCAGGTGCCTCACTCTGTCCTGCCCCCCTCCTGGCCTCTGTCTGCCAGAGGGAGTGGACGAGTCCCCCGAGAGGACATTTCCGTCCTCAGCGGCCAGCCCTTCCTGGCTCCTTGGCTTCAGCTTTCATTTCGTGCGGCTCGGGCAGCTTTGAAAGTCTGCTCTTCCCCTGCCTGTGTCCGCGCAGACTATCGCGGAAAGGGGATCCGGGAAAGCGGGAGGGGAGTTTGCTCCAGGGGAGGAGAGCCGGGATGACAGGGAGGAGGAGAGGGGAGACTTGCCTCAGATCGCACGGACTTTTACATTTTCAAGGGGGGAATTCATCAAGGTAAGCCGTCTCTTCCCCACCGCGGACAGAAAGCAATAGTTGCTCGCTGTGGAGAAGCTGGGACATGCGGGCACAGCAGGAAGAGAGGACCTCAACCTCCATCCTCTCACCGTTCAGCAATCATCCTGGGAGCGAATATCCTCGTGTTTCCCTTTTCCCGTGGGCCCCACTTTCCCTGCCAGAGCAGACCCAGGGCACCTGTGGCCTGCTTCCTGCTTGCCCGGGATGGCGGGGTGGCGGGGCGGCGGCGGGGCGGGGCGGGCCGCGCGTCGCTCCCTGCAGGGTAGCGCCCTGGGTGGTTCTGGTTCCGACGGCTCCCCCAATCTGACCTCCGGTGAGCGTGTTCTGCTGGGAGAACTGGGGCTGTGTCTCCGTAAGTTTCCCAGAGTGCGGGCCCGGAGGCTTGGTCTCAAACGAAGGCTCGGCAGCAAGGGCCGCCGTTCCTGCGAGGGACTCGCCCTCCCTGAGCGGCAGTTGCCTCATCTGGTTGGAAAGGGGGTCCCGTTAGTGCCTCGTCGGTGGCGTTGTTGCGAGCACGGAAGCGGGAGCACGGAGCACACCGCTCAGCACGGAGCGCGGCACTGGTTGGTGCGCGCTCATCGTCTGCCGTCCTTCCCTGTGAGCATAGTGCTTTCCGCCGACATTCGCCCGGCACCTGCGGGCCGCGTGCCTGCTTGGGGCCGGACCCAGCAGCCGAGGACGCAGGTGCCAAAATCTCTGCCTTTGGGGGAGTTCGCCGCCTCGTGCCTGGGACGGGAGGACCGACGGCAGGCCAACACGTCCCGACGAGAGGCGGCGTCCCCGACGACGGGACGCGGTGCCGTCGGAAATGGAGAGCCTGGCACAGCCCAGGTCCTGGTCAGACATGCGTTGATGGCGTCGTCGCTCTCTTTCCCCCAGCCCGCCCCCCCCACCCCCCACCCCCGCCCCTTTCCTCTCCCTCGCGTCCCGAGGTCCCCTTTCCAACGGGATCCAAGAACGCCCACAGGGCCCAAACTCTTGAGCTGGGCAGTGCAGACATCGTGCGCACTGGATCCCGGGTGGACGACGGGAGAGGGCTGCGGCCCAGAACCCTGAAGCCCAGAGGTCTCGGGACGGGGATACCGGTGACGTCGGGAGGCACCAACGGGTGTTCGGACGTGCGTTTCCCTCCCCGTAATCACACCGTTGCGCTCATCCGTCCATCCTCGGCGCGCTAGCCATCTTGGTAAAACTAAGGAGACTCAACGGGTGACCTAACCTGTGGGAGACCCTGGGTAATGTCCCTACCTGCACTCGAGCAGACTGTGGACGCTGTGGTCGTCGGGGAGGGGGTTCTGTACGTCTGGTAGATTGCGTTGGTTTCTCGGGCGAAGTTCTCCGTGTCCTGACTTTTCTGGCTGGTCGTTCTGTCAACTCAGGAAGTCCGGGGGCGCCCCGCAGAAAGAGGAAAAGAGCCAGAACGAAGAGGCGAAGAGAGAAGGAAAGAAACACACAAACAGACACAGACACGCAGGCGCACACAAAAACGCACACACACAGAGCGAGAGCGAGAGCGAGAGCGAGAGCGAGAGCGAGAGCGAGCCCGAGCCCGGCTGCCAGTCCGTGGCTCCTGGGCGTCCGGGTCGCGGGACAGGGATCCCAGGAGCGCTGCACTCCTGAGACCCTGTCTGCACGTCCCAGGGCCCCAGGGGTGATCGCCAGCCCCAGGGCCCCCGCCTCCTTGCCCGGGCCCAGCTCAAGCACCACCGCCCTCCTGTGGGGAAGCTGCCTCTTGGGCAGGGCCTCTCTGCGTCAGCGTGAGCGTCTGTGTGTCTGTCCCGGTGGGTGTCTGTCTGGGTCCGTGTCTCGGATCCTCTCAATCTCTCTGTCTCTGTCTCTGTCTCTGTGTCTCTCAGGTCGGTCAGTCAGGAGCTGTCCAGGGTGGCCGCGGGGCCTGGGGTTGAGGGCGCGGTCCGGGTCCCGTGGGCGGGGCGCGGGGCGGGGCGGGGAAGGGTGGCCCGCCCTGGTCTCCCCGCGCCCCGCCGCCCGCCCCGGAGGGGTTTCCGGTGATGCCCTCTGGTCGCGCCGGTGGCTCCAGCTGGATTTGGGCAAGTTGGGGCCGGGCCGGAGCGGCGGCCGCCGGGGGTTGTTGGGCCCGGGTTCGTTGGGAGGCGCCTCGGGCCGGAGGGGCCTCGCGGGCCCGGGGCCCCGACGCGCCGACGCGCCGACGCGCCGACGCGCCCGACGCCCCGGGCCACCTGGCCCCGAGCAGAGCAGCCGGATGTCCTGCGACCCGTCGCCGGGATGCGGGCGGACAGGAGGCCTGGAGCGTCCGGGGCCGGCTTGGGAGAGCGCCTAGACTTGCGCCCCGCCCGCCCACAGTCCCCGGGGTGCCCGAGGCCTCCCGCGCCCTGGGCGGGCGGCAGGGCAGGGCAGGGCAGGGCAGGGCAGGGTTTGGCTGGCCGCGGCGGCGGCGGCGGCGGCGGTGGCGGGAGGCAGTGGCAGGCAGGCGGCAGGCGGCGGAGCGCGGGGCGCAGGGGACGCGGGCGTCCGGTGCGCGTCACAGGGGCTCGGGCGCGCGCGTCACAGGGGCCAGGCGACGGCGCGTCACAGGGACCAGGCGACAGCGCGCGCGCGCGCGCGCGCGAGGCTTCTTAGGGGCGCCGGCGGCAGCCACCAGCGTCTACGGCCATACCACCCTGAACGCGCCCGATCTCGTCTGATCTCGGAAGCTAAGCAGGGTCGGGCCTGGTTAGTACTTGGATGGGAGACCGCCTGGGAATACCGGGTGCTGTAGGCTTTTGCCTCCCGCCGCCTCCCTCTCCTTTTGCCCCCCCCCCCCCCCGCCCCCAGCGCCGCTCCCTCCATGCTCCTCCCGCCCCTCCTCCCTCCTCACCGGTCGCCCCATCGCCCCGCCACGCCCCCACCGCTGTCCAGCCGCGCGAGTGCCCCGCGGCCGCGGCCGCCGCCCAGCCCTTCCACCTCGCGGCCCCACGGGAACCCAGGGCCAACCGGGGCCGGCCCCGCGTGGCCGTGCCCCCGACGCCGCCCTCGTCCGGCGGGCTCCCTCTGTCCTCGGCGGCCTCTTCCCACCCGCCAGGCTCCTGAGAGACCCTAGCGGTCCACTCGGCCGGCGCGGCCCCCAAGCAGTTGGTCGAGTCGTGGTGTGCGATGGAACGGATCCCGCTCCGGGCTGCGGAGGCCCGGACAGCTTCGGCAAGCTGCCGGCAGCCCATCCGTCTTCCAGAGCCCATCTAGGAAAGACCCCGGGTCAGGCTTCTCCAAACAGCACCTACAGAAGGACGGGGCCCACTGGGCTCGACAGGAGCCTTCCGGGCCTGGCCATCCATCCCAAGCGGGACGGCTTCTGGATTTTCTGATGCCTGCGCCGTGTGTCAGCTTCTCCAAGTCGGCACCTGGCTGTCCTTGATACCGTCGTTCGCGAGAAACCCTCGTTTCCGCACCGGAGTTGGTACGGGTCCTTTTGTGTTGTCTTGCCTTAAAGACGTCCCCTTCCCCAAGTGTCTAAGTTTCAAGCGCCTCCCCCCGCTCCCCGGCTGGGATCCAACTCCGTCTCCGTCTTCGCTTTTGTCTTTTGGGGGGTGGGGGCGGGGGGTCCTGCCTTCGTTTGAAAGGTCGGTGTCTGGCTCCTCGTGGATCCCTCGCATCCGTTTTGATTCTGAACAGACTGGATGGAAGGATTAGGAATCTGGCTGCGCTCGCCCAGGGTTTTGGTGTCCCCTCACTCAGGTGCCTCACTCTGTCCTGCCCCCCTCCTGGCCTCTGTCTGCCAGAGGGAGTGGACGAGTCCCCCGAGAGGACATTTCCGTCCTCAGCGGCCAGCCCTTCCTGGCTCCTTGGCTTCAGCTTTCATTTCGTGCGGCTCGGGCAGCTTTGAAAGTCTGCTCTTCCCCTGCCTGTGTCCGCGCAGACTATCGCGGAAAGGGGATCCGGGAAAGCGGGAGGGGAGTTTGCTCCAGGGGAGGAGAGCCGGGATGACAGGGAGGAGGAGAGGGGAGACTTGCCTCAGATCGCACGGACTTTTACATTTTCAAGGGGGGAATTCATCAAGGTAAGCCGTCTCTTCCCCACCGCGGACAGAAAGCAATAGTTGCTCGCTGTGGAGAAGCTGGGACATGCGGGCACAGCAGGAAGAGAGGACCTCAACCTCCATCCTCTCACCGTTCAGCAATCATCCTGGGAGCGAATATCCTCGTGTTTCCCTTTTCCCGTGGGCCCCACTTTCCCTGCCAGAGCAGACCCAGGGCACCTGTGGCCTGCTTCCTGCTTGCCCGGGATGGCGGGGTGGCGGGGCGGCGGCGGGGCGGGGCGGGCCGCGCGTCGCTCCCTGCAGGGTAGCGCCCTGGGTGGTTCTGGTTCCGACGGCTCCCCCAATCTGACCTCCGGTGAGCGTGTTCTGCTGGGAGAACTGGGGCTGTGTCTCCGTAAGTTTCCCAGAGTGCGGGCCCGGAGGCTTGGTCTCAAACGAAGGCTCGGCAGCAAGGGCCGCCGTTCCTGCGAGGGACTCGCCCTCCCTGAGCGGCAGTTGCCTCATCTGGTTGGAAAGGGGGTCCCGTTAGTGCCTCGTCGGTGGCGTTGTTGCGAGCACGGAAGCGGGAGCACGGAGCACACCGCTCAGCACGGAGCGCGGCACTGGTTGGTGCGCGCTCATCGTCTGCCGTCCTTCCCTGTGAGCATAGTGCTTTCCGCCGACATTCGCCCGGCACCTGCGGGCCGCGTGCCTGCTTGGGGCCGGACCCAGCAGCCGAGGACGCAGGTGCCAAAATCTCTGCCTTTGGGGGAGTTCGCCGCCTCGTGCCTGGGACGGGAGGACCGACGGCAGGCCAACACGTCCCGACGAGAGGCGGCGTCCCCGACGACGGGACGCGGTGCCGTCGGAAATGGAGAGCCTGGCACAGCCCAGGTCCTGGTCAGACATGCGTTGATGGCGTCGTCGCTCTCTTTCCCCCAGCCCGCCCCCCCCACCCCCCCACCCCCGCCCCTTTCCTCTCCCTCGCGTCCCGAGGTCCCCTTTCCAACGGGATCCAAGAACGCCCACAGGGCCCAAACTCTTGAGCTGGGCAGTGCAGACATCGTGCGCACTGGATCCCGGGTGGACGACGGGAGAGGGCTGCGGCCCGGAACCCTGAAGCCCAGAGGTCTCGGGACGGGGATACCGGTGACGTCGGGAGGCACCAACGGGTGTTCGGACGTGCGTTTCCCTCCCCGTAATCACACCGTTGCGCTCATCCGTCCATCCTCGGCGCGCTAGCCATCTTGGTAAAACTAAGGAGACTCAACGGGTGACCTAACCTGTGGGAGACCCTGGGTAATGTCCCTACCTGCACTCGAGCAGACTGTGGACGCTGTGGTCGTCGGGGAGGGGGTTCTGTACGTCTGGTAGATTGCGTTGGTTTCTCGGGCGAAGTTCTCCGTGTCCTGACTTTTCTGGCTGGTCGTTCTGTCAACTCAGGAAGTCCGGGGGCGCCCCGCAGAAAGAGGAAAAGAGCCAGAACGAAGAGGCGAAGAGAGAAGGAAAGAAACACACAAACAGACACAGACACGCAGGCGCACACAAAAACGCACACACACAGAGCGAGAGCGAGAGCGAGAGCGAGAGCGAGAGCGAGAGCGAGCCCGAGCCCGGCTGCCAGTCCGTGGCTCCTGGGCGTCCGGGTCGCGGGACAGGGATCCCAGGAGCGCTGCACTCCTGAGACCCTGTCTGCACGTCCCAGGGCCCCAGGGGTGATCGCCAGCCCCAGGGCCCCCGCCTCCTTGCCCGGGCCCAGCTCAAGCACCACCGCCCTCCTGTGGGGAAGCTGCCTCTTGGGCAGGGCCTCTCTGCGTCAGCGTGAGCGTCTGTGTGTCTGTCCCGGTGGGTGTCTGTCTGGGTCCGTGTCTCGGATCCTCTCAATCTCTCTGTCTCTGTCTCTGTCTCTGTGTCTCTCAGGTCGGTCAGTCAGGAGCTGTCCAGGGTGGCCGCGGGGCCTGGGGTTGAGGGCGCGGTCCGGGTCCCGTGGGCGGGGCGCGGGGCGGGGCGGGGAAGGGTGGCCCGCCCTGGTCTCCCCGCGCCCCGCCGCCCGCCCCGGAGGGGTTTCCGGTGATGCCCTCTGGTCGCGCCGGTGGCTCCAGCTGGATTTGGGCAAGTTGGGGCCGGGCCGGAGCGGCGGCCGCCGGGGGTTGTTGGGCCCGGGTTCGTTGGGAGGCGCCTCGGGCCGGAGGGGCCTCGCGGGCCCGGGGCCCCGACGCGCCGACGCGCCGACGCGCCGACGCGCCCGACGCCCCGGGCCACCTGGCCCCGAGCAGAGCAGCCGGATGTCCTGCGACCCGTCGCCGGGATGCGGGCGGACAGGAGGCCTGGAGCGTCCGGGGCCGGCTTGGGAGAGCGCCTAGACTTGCGCCCCGCCCGCCCACAGTCCCCGGGGTGCCCGAGGCCTCCCGCGCCCTGGGCGGGCGGCAGGGCAGGGCAGGGCAGGGCAGGGCAGGGCAGGGCAGGGTTTGGCTGGCCGCGGCGGCGGCGGCGGCGGCGGTGGCGGGAGGCAGTGGCAGGCAGGCGGCAGGCGGCGGAGCGCGGGGCGCAGGGGACGCGGGCGTCCGGTGCGCGTCACAGGGGCTCGGGCGCGCGCGTCACAGGGGCCAGGCGACGGCGCGTCACAGGGACCAGGCGACAGCGCGCGCGCGCGCGCGCGCGAGGCTTCTTAGGGGCGCCGGCGGCAGCCACCAGCGTCTACGGCCATACCACCCTGAACGCGCCCGATCTCGTCTGATCTCGGAAGCTAAGCAGGGTCGGGCCTGGTTAGTACTTGGATGGGAGACCGCCTGGGAATACCGGGTGCTGTAGGCTTTTGCCTCCCGCCGCCTCCCTCTCCTTTTGCCCCCCCCCCCCCGCCCCCAGCGCCGCTCCCTCCATGCTCCTCCCGCCCCTCCTCCCTCCTCACCGGTCGCCCCATCGCCCCGCCACGCCCCCACCGCTGTCCAGCCGCGCGAGTGCCCCGCGGCCGCGGCCGCCGCCCAGCCCTTCCACCTCGCGGCCCCACGGGAACCCAGGGCCAACCGGGGCCGGCCCCGCGTGGCCGTGCCCCCGACGCCGCCCTCGTCCGGCGGGCTCCCTCTGTCCTCGGCGGCCTCTTCCCACCCGCCAGGCTCCTGAGAGACCCTAGCGGTCCACTCGGCCGGCGCGGCCCCCAAGCAGTTGGTCGAGTCGTGGTGTGCGATGGAACGGATCCCGCTCCGGGCTGCGGAGGCCCGGACAGCTTCGGCAAGCTGCCGGCAGCCCATCCGTCTTCCAGAGCCCATCTAGGAAAGACCCCGGGTCAGGCTTCTCCAAACAGCACCTACAGAAGGACGGGGCCCACTGGGCTCGACAGGAGCCTTCCGGGCCTGGCCATCCATCCCAAGCGGGACGGCTTCTGGATTTTCTGATGCCTGCGCCGTGTGTCAGCTTCTCCAAGTCGGCACCTGGCTGTCCTTGATACCGTCGTTCGCGAGAAACCCTCGTTTCCGCACCGGAGTTGGTACGGGTCCTTTTGTGTTGTCTTGCCTTAAAGACGTCCCCTTCCCCAAGTGTCTAAGTTTCAAGCGCCTCCCCCCGCTCCCCGGCTGGGATCCAACTCCGTCTCCGTCTTCGCTTTTGTCTTTTGGGGGGTGGGGGCGGGGGGTCCTGCCTTCGTTTGAAAGGTCGGTGTCTGGCTCCTCGTGGATCCCTCGCATCCGTTTTGATTCTGAACAGACTGGATGGAAGGATTAGGAATCTGGCTGCGCTCGCCCAGGGTTTTGGTGTCCCCTCACTCAGGTGCCTCACTCTGTCCTGCCCCCCTCCTGGCCTCTGTCTGCCAGAGGGAGTGGACGAGTCCCCCGAGAGGACATTTCCGTCCTCAGCGGCCAGCCCTTCCTGGCTCCTTGGCTTCAGCTTTCATTTCGTGCGGCTCGGGCAGCTTTGAAAGTCTGCTCTTCCCCTGCCTGTGTCCGCGCAGACTATCGCGGAAAGGGGATCCGGGAAAGCGGGAGGGGAGTTTGCTCCAGGGGAGGAGAGCCGGGATGACAGGGAGGAGGAGAGGGGAGACTTGCCTCAGATCGCACGGACTTTTACATTTTCAAGGGGGGAATTCATCAAGGTAAGCCGTCTCTTCCCCACCGCGGACAGAAAGCAATAGTTGCTCGCTGTGGAGAAGCTGGGACATGCGGGCACAGCAGGAAGAGAGGACCTCAACCTCCATCCTCTCACCGTTCAGCAATCATCCTGGGAGCGAATATCCTCGTGTTTCCCTTTTCCCGTGGGCCCCACTTTCCCTGCCAGAGCAGACCCAGGGCACCTGTGGCCTGCTTCCTGCTTGCCCGGGATGGCGGGGTGGCGGGGCGGCGGCGGGGCGGGGCGGGCCGCGCGTCGCTCCCTGCAGGGTAGCGCCCTGGGTGGTTCTGGTTCCGACGGCTCCCCCAATCTGACCTCCGGTGAGCGTGTTCTGCTGGGAGAACTGGGGCTGTGTCTCCGTAAGTTTCCCAGAGTGCGGGCCCGGAGGCTTGGTCTCAAACGAAGGCTCGGCAGCAAGGGCCGCCGTTCCTGCGAGGGACTCGCCCTCCCTGAGCGGCAGTTGCCTCATCTGGTTGGAAAGGGGGTCCCGTTAGTGCCTCGTCGGTGGCGTTGTTGCGAGCACGGAAGCGGGAGCACGGAGCACACCGCTCAGCACGGAGCGCGGCACTGGTTGGTGCGCGCTCATCGTCTGCCGTCCTTCCCTGTGAGCATAGTGCTTTCCGCCGACATTCGCCCGGCACCTGCGGGCCGCGTGCCTGCTTGGGGCCGGACCCAGCAGCCGAGGACGCAGGTGCCAAAATCTCTGCCTTTGGGGGAGTTCGCCGCCTCGTGCCTGGGACGGGAGGACCGACGGCAGGCCAACACGTCCCGACGAGAGGCGGCGTCCCCGACGACGGGACGCGGTGCCGTCGGAAATGGAGAGCCTGGCACAGCCCAGGTCCTGGTCAGACATGCGTTGATGGCGTCGTCGCTCTCTTTCCCCCAGCCCGCCCCCCCCACCCCCCCACCCCCGCCCCTTTCCTCTCCCTCGCGTCCCGAGGTCCCCTTTCCAACGGGATCCAAGAACGCCCACAGGGCCCAAACTCTTGAGCTGGGCAGTGCAGACATCGTGCGCACTGGATCCCGGGTGGACGACGGGAGAGGGCTGCGGCCCAGAACCCTGAAGCCCAGAGGTCTCGGGACGGGGATACCGGTGACGTCGGGAGGCACCAACGGGTGTTCGGACGTGCGTTTCCCTCCCCGTAATCACACCGTTGCGCTCATCCGTCCATCCTCGGCGCGCTAGCCATCTTGGTAAAACTAAGGAGACTCAACGGGTGACCTAACCTGTGGGAGACCCTGGGTAATGTCCCTACCTGCACTCGAGCAGACTGTGGACGCTGTGGTCGTCGGGGAGGGGGTTCTGTACGTCTGGTAGATTGCGTTGGTTTCTCGGGCGAAGTTCTCCGTGTCCTGACTTTTCTGGCTGGTCGTTCTGTCAACTCAGGAAGTCCGGGGGCGCCCCGCAGAAAGAGGAAAAGAGCCAGAACGAAGAGGCGAAGAGAGAAGGAAAGAAACACACAAACAGACACAGACACGCAGGCGCACACAAAAACGCACACACACAGAGCGAGAGCGAGAGCGAGAGCGAGAGCGAGAGCGAGAGCGAGCCCGAGCCCGGCTGCCAGTCCGTGGCTCCTGGGCGTCCGGGTCGCGGGACAGGGATCCCAGGAGCGCTGCACTCCTGAGACCCTGTCTGCACGTCCCAGGGCCCCAGGGGTGATCGCCAGCCCCAGGGCCCCCGCCTCCTTGCCCGGGCCCAGCTCAAGCACCACCGCCCTCCTGTGGGGAAGCTGCCTCTTGGGCAGGGCCTCTCTGCGTCAGCGTGAGCGTCTGTGTGTCTGTCCCGGTGGGTGTCTGTCTGGGTCCGTGTCTCGGATCCTCTCAATCTCTCTGTCTCTGTCTCTGTCTCTGTGTCTCTCAGGTCGGTCAGTCAGGAGCTGTCCAGGGTGGCCGCGGGGCCTGGGGTTGAGGGCGCGGTCCGGGTCCCGTGGGCGGGGCGCGGGGCGGGGCGGGGAAGGGTGGCCCGCCCTGGTCTCCCCGCGCCCCGCCGCCCGCCCCGGAGGGGTTTCCGGTGATGCCCTCTGGTCGCGCCGGTGGCTCCAGCTGGATTTGGGCAAGTTGGGGCCGGGCCGGAGCGGCGGCCGCCGGGGGTTGTTGGGCCCGGGTTCGTTGGGAGGCGCCTCGGGCCGGAGGGGCCTCGCGGGCCCGGGGCCCCGACGCGCCGACGCGCCGACGCGCCGACGCGCCCGACGCCCCGGGCCACCTGGCCCCGAGCAGAGCAGCCGGATGTCCTGCGACCCGTCGCCGGGATGCGGGCGGACAGGAGGCCTGGAGCGTCCGGGGCCGGCTTGGGAGAGCGCCTAGACTTGCGCCCCGCCCGCCCACAGTCCCCGGGGTGCCCGAGGCCTCCCGCGCCCTGGGCGGGCGGCAGGGCAGGGCAGGGCAGGGCAGGGCAGGGCAGGGCAGGGTTTGGCTGGCCGCGGCGGCGGCGGCGGCGGCGGTGGCGGGAGGCAGTGGCAGGCAGGCGGCAGGCGGCGGAGCGCGGGGCGCAGGGGACGCGGGCGTCCGGTGCGCGTCACAGGGGCTCGGGCGCGCGCGTCACAGGGGCCAGGCGACGGCGCGTCACAGGGACCAGGCGACAGCGCGCGCGCGCGCGCGCGCGAGGCTTCTTAGGGGCGCCGGCGGCAGCCACCAGCGTCTACGGCCATACCACCCTGAACGCGCCCGATCTCGTCTGATCTCGGAAGCTAAGCAGGGTCGGGCCTGGTTAGTACTTGGATGGGAGACCGCCTGGGAATACCGGGTGCTGTAGGCTTTTGCCTCCCGCCGCCTCCCTCTCCTTTTGCCCCCCCCCCCCCCCGCCCCCAGCGCCGCTCCCTCCATGCTCCTCCCGCCCCTCCTCCCTCCTCACCGGTCGCCCCATCGCCCCGCCACGCCCCCACCGCTGTCCAGCCGCGCGAGTGCCCCGCGGCCGCGGCCGCCGCCCAGCCCTTCCACCTCGCGGCCCCACGGGAACCCAGGGCCAACCGGGGCCGGCCCCGCGTGGCCGTGCCCCCGACGCCGCCCTCGTCCGGCGGGCTCCCTCTGTCCTCGGCGGCCTCTTCCCACCCGCCAGGCTCCTGAGAGACCCTAGCGGTCCACTCGGCCGGCGCGGCCCCCAAGCAGTTGGTCGAGTCGTGGTGTGCGATGGAACGGATCCCGCTCCGGGCTGCGGAGGCCCGGACAGCTTCGGCAAGCTGCCGGCAGCCCATCCGTCTTCCAGAGCCCATCTAGGAAAGACCCCGGGTCAGGCTTCTCCAAACAGCACCTACAGAAGGACGGGGCCCACTGGGCTCGACAGGAGCCTTCCGGGCCTGGCCATCCATCCCAAGCGGGACGGCTTCTGGATTTTCTGATGCCTGCGCCGTGTGTCAGCTTCTCCAAGTCGGCACCTGGCTGTCCTTGATACCGTCGTTCGCGAGAAACCCTCGTTTCCGCACCGGAGTTGGTACGGGTCCTTTTGTGTTGTCTTGCCTTAAAGACGTCCCCTTCCCCAAGTGTCTAAGTTTCAAGCGCCTCCCCCCGCTCCCCGGCTGGGATCCAACTCCGTCTCCGTCTTCGCTTTTGTCTTTTGGGGGGTGGGGGCGGGGGGTCCTGCCTTCGTTTGAAAGGTCGGTGTCTGGCTCCTCGTGGATCCCTCGCATCCGTTTTGATTCTGAACAGACTGGATGGAAGGATTAGGAATCTGGCTGCGCTCGCCCAGGGTTTTGGTGTCCCCTCACTCAGGTGCCTCACTCTGTCCTGCCCCCCTCCTGGCCTCTGTCTGCCAGAGGGAGTGGACGAGTCCCCCGAGAGGACATTTCCGTCCTCAGCGGCCAGCCCTTCCTGGCTCCTTGGCTTCAGCTTTCATTTCGTGCGGCTCGGGCAGCTTTGAAAGTCTGCTCTTCCCCTGCCTGTGTCCGCGCAGACTATCGCGGAAAGGGGATCCGGGAAAGCGGGAGGGGAGTTTGCTCCAGGGGAGGAGAGCCGGGATGACAGGGAGGAGGAGAGGGGAGACTTGCCTCAGATCGCACGGACTTTTACATTTTCAAGGGGGGAATTCATCAAGGTAAGCCGTCTCTTCCCCACCGCGGACAGAAAGCAATAGTTGCTCGCTGTGGAGAAGCTGGGACATGCGGGCACAGCAGGAAGAGAGGACCTCAACCTCCATCCTCTCACCGTTCAGCAATCATCCTGGGAGCGAATATCCTCGTGTTTCCCTTTTCCCGTGGGCCCCACTTTCCCTGCCAGAGCAGACCCAGGGCACCTGTGGCCTGCTTCCTGCTTGCCCGGGATGGCGGGGTGGCGGGGCGGCGGCGGGGCGGGGCGGGCCGCGCGTCGCTCCCTGCAGGGTAGCGCCCTGGGTGGTTCTGGTTCCGACGGCTCCCCCAATCTGACCTCCGGTGAGCGTGTTCTGCTGGGAGAACTGGGGCTGTGTCTCCGTAAGTTTCCCAGAGTGCGGGCCCGGAGGCTTGGTCTCAAACGAAGGCTCGGCAGCAAGGGCCGCCGTTCCTGCGAGGGACTCGCCCTCCCTGAGCGGCAGTTGCCTCATCTGGTTGGAAAGGGGGTCCCGTTAGTGCCTCGTCGGTGGCGTTGTTGCGAGCACGGAAGCGGGAGCACGGAGCACACCGCTCAGCACGGAGCGCGGCACTGGTTGGTGCGCGCTCATCGTCTGCCGTCCTTCCCTGTGAGCATAGTGCTTTCCGCCGACATTCGCCCGGCACCTGCGGGCCGCGTGCCTGCTTGGGGCCGGACCCAGCAGCCGAGGACGCAGGTGCCAAAATCTCTGCCTTTGGGGGAGTTCGCCGCCTCGTGCCTGGGACGGGAGGACCGACGGCAGGCCAACACGTCCCGACGAGAGGCGGCGTCCCCGACGACGGGACGCGGTGCCGTCGGAAATGGAGAGCCTGGCACAGCCCAGGTCCTGGTCAGACATGCGTTGATGGCGTCGTCGCTCTCTTTCCCCCAGCCCGCCCCCCCCACCCCCCACCCCCGCCCCTTTCCTCTCCCTCGCGTCCCGAGGTCCCCTTTCCAACGGGATCCAAGAACGCCCACAGGGCCCAAACTCTTGAGCTGGGCAGTGCAGACATCGTGCGCACTGGATCCCGGGTGGACGACGGGAGAGGGCTGCGGCCCAGAACCCTGAAGCCCAGAGGTCTCGGGACGGGGATACCGGTGACGTCGGGAGGCACCAACGGGTGTTCGGACGTGCGTTTCCCTCCCCGTAATCACACCGTTGCGCTCATCCGTCCATCCTCGGCGCGCTAGCCATCTTGGTAAAACTAAGGAGACTCAACGGGTGACCTAACCTGTGGGAGACCCTGGGTAATGTCCCTACCTGCACTCGAGCAGACTGTGGACGCTGTGGTCGTCGGGGAGGGGGTTCTGTACGTCTGGTAGATTGCGTTGGTTTCTCGGGCGAAGTTCTCCGTGTCCTGACTTTTCTGGCTGGTCGTTCTGTCAACTCAGGAAGTCCGGGGGCGCCCCGCAGAAAGAGGAAAAGAGCCAGAACGAAGAGGCGAAGAGAGAAGGAAAGAAACACACAAACAGACACAGACACGCAGGCGCACACAAAAACGCACACACACAGAGCGAGAGCGAGAGCGAGAGCGAGAGCGAGAGCGAGAGCGAGCCCGAGCCCGGCTGCCAGTCCGTGGCTCCTGGGCGTCCGGGTCGCGGGACAGGGATCCCAGGAGCGCTGCACTCCTGAGACCCTGTCTGCACGTCCCAGGGCCCCAGGGGTGATCGCCAGCCCCAGGGCCCCCGCCTCCTTGCCCGGGCCCAGCTCAAGCACCACCGCCCTCCTGTGGGGAAGCTGCCTCTTGGGCAGGGCCTCTCTGCGTCAGCGTGAGCGTCTGTGTGTCTGTCCCGGTGGGTGTCTGTCTGGGTCCGTGTCTCGGATCCTCTCAATCTCTCTGTCTCTGTCTCTGTCTCTGTGTCTCTCAGGTCGGTCAGTCAGGAGCTGTCCAGGGTGGCCGCGGGGCCTGGGGTTGAGGGCGCGGTCCGGGTCCCGTGGGCGGGGCGCGGGGCGGGGCGGGGAAGGGTGGCCCGCCCTGGTCTCCCCGCGCCCCGCCGCCCGCCCCGGAGGGGTTTCCGGTGATGCCCTCTGGTCGCGCCGGTGGCTCCAGCTGGATTTGGGCAAGTTGGGGCCGGGCCGGAGCGGCGGCCGCCGGGGGTTGTTGGGCCCGGGTTCGTTGGGAGGCGCCTCGGGCCGGAGGGGCCTCGCGGGCCCGGGGCCCCGACGCGCCGACGCGCCGACGCGCCGACGCGCCCGACGCCCCGGGCCACCTGGCCCCGAGCAGAGCAGCCGGATGTCCTGCGACCCGTCGCCGGGATGCGGGCGGACAGGAGGCCTGGAGCGTCCGGGGCCGGCTTGGGAGAGCGCCTAGACTTGCGCCCCGCCCGCCCACAGTCCCCGGGGTGCCCGAGGCCTCCCGCGCCCTGGGCGGGCGGCAGGGCAGGGCAGGGCAGGGCAGGGCAGGGCAGGGCAGGGTTTGGCTGGCCGCGGCGGCGGCGGCGGCGGCGGTGGCGGGAGGCAGTGGCAGGCAGGCGGCAGGCGGCGGAGCGCGGGGCGCAGGGGACGCGGGCGTCCGGTGCGCGTCACAGGGGCTCGGGCGCGCGCGTCACAGGGGCCAGGCGACGGCGCGTCACAGGGACCAGGCGACAGCGCGCGCGCGCGCGCGCGCGCGCGAGGCTTCTTAGGGGCGCCGTCGGCAGCCACCAGCGTCTACGGCCATACCACCCTGAACGCGCCCGATCTCGTCTGATCTCGGAAGCTAAGCAGGGTCGGGCCTGGTTAGTACTTGGATGGGAGACCGCCTGGGAATACCGGGTGCTGTAGGCTTTTGCCTCCCGCCGCCTCCCTCTCCTTTTGCCCCCCCCCCCCCCCCCGCCCCCAGCGCCGCTCCCTCCATGCTCCTCCCGCCCCTCCTCCCTCCTCACCGGTCGCCCCATCGCCCCGCCACGCCCCCACCGCTGTCCAGCCGCGCGAGTGCCCCGCGGCCGCGGCCGCCGCCCAGCCCTTCCACCTCGCGGCCCCACGGGAACCCAGGGCCAACCGGGGCCGGCCCCGCGTGGCCGTGCCCCCGACGCCGCCCTCGTCCGGCGGGCTCCCTCTGTCCTCGGCGGCCTCTTCCCACCCGCCAGGCTCCTGAGAGACCCTAGCGGTCCACTCGGCCGGCGCGGCCCCCAAGCAGTTGGTCGAGTCGTGGTGTGCGATGGAACGGATCCCGCTCCGGGCTGTGGAGGCCCGGACAGCTTCGGCAAGCTGCCGGCAGCCCATCCGTCTTCCAGAGCCCATCTAGGAAAGACCCCGGGTCAGGCTTCTCCAAACAGCACCTACAGAAGGACGGGGCCCACTGGGCTCGACAGGAGCCTTCCGGGCCTGGCCATCCATCCCAAGCGGGACGGCTTCTGGATTTTCTGATGCCTGCGCCGTGTGTCAGCTTCTCCAAGTCGGCACCTGGCTGTCCTTGATACCGTCGTTCGCGAGAAACCCTCGTTTCCGCACCGGAGTTGGTACGGGTCCTTTTGTGTTGTCTTGCCTTAAAGACGTCCCCTTCCCCAAGTGTCTAAGTTTCAAGCGCCTCCCCCCGCTCCCCGGCTGGGATCCAACTCCGTCTCCGTCTTCGCTTTTGTCTTTTGGGGGGTGGGGGCGGGGGGTCCTGCCTTCGTTTGAAAGGTCGGTGTCTGGCTCCTCGTGGATCCCTCGCATCCGTTTTGATTCTGAACAGACTGGATGGAAGGATTAGGAATCTGGCTGCGCTCGCCCAGGGTTTTGGTGTCCCCTCACTCAGGTGCCTCACTCTGTCCTGCCCCCCTCCTGGCCTCTGTCTGCCAGAGGGAGTGGACGAGTCCCCCGAGAGGACATTTCCGTCCTCAGCGGCCAGCCCTTCCTGGCTCCTTGGCTTCAGCTTTCATTTCGTGCGGCTCGGGCAGCTTTGAAAGTCTGCTCTTCCCCTGCCTGTGTCCGCGCAGACTATCGCGGAAAGGGGATCCGGGAAAGCGGGAGGGGAGTTTGCTCCAGGGGAGGAGAGCCGGGATGACAGGGAGGAGGAGAGGGGAGACTTGCCTCAGATCGCACGGACTTTTACATTTTCAAGGGGGGAATTCATCAAGGTAAGCCGTCTCTTCCCCACCGCGGACAGAAAGCAATAGTTGCTCGCTGTGGAGAAGCTGGGACATGCGGGCACAGCAGGAAGAGAGGACCTCAACCTCCATCCTCTCACCGTTCAGCAATCATCCTGGGAGCGAATATCCTCGTGTTTCCCTTTTCCCGTGGGCCCCACTTTCCCTGCCAGAGCAGACCCAGGGCACCTGTGGCCTGCTTCCTGCTTGCCCGGGATGGCGGGGTGGCGGGGCGGCGGCGGGGCGGGGCGGGCCGCGCGTCGCTCCCTGCAGGGTAGCGCCCTGGGTGGTTCTGGTTCCGACGGCTCCCCCAATCTGACCTCCGGTGAGCGTGTTCTGCTGGGAGAACTGGGGCTGTGTCTCCGTAAGTTTCCCAGAGTGCGGGCCCGGAGGCTTGGTCTCAAACGAAGGCTCGGCAGCAAGGGCCGCCGTTCCTGCGAGGGACTCGCCCTCCCTGAGCGGCAGTTGCCTCATCTGGTTGGAAAGGGGGTCCCGTTAGTGCCTCGTCGGTGGCGTTGTTGCGAGCACGGAAGCGGGAGCACGGAGCACACCGCTCAGCACGGAGCGCGGCACTGGTTGGTGCGCGCTCATCGTCTGCCGTCCTTCCCTGTGAGCATAGTGCTTTCCGCCGACATTCGCCCGGCACCTGCGGGCCGCGTGCCTGCTTGGGGCCGGACCCAGCAGCCGAGGACGCAGGTGCCAAAATCTCTGCCATTGGGGGAGTTCGCCGCCTCGTGCCTGGGACGGGAGGACCGACGGCAGGCCAACACGTCCCGACGAGAGGCGGCGTCCCCGACGACGGGACGCGGTGCCGTCGGAAATGGAGAGCCTGGCACAGCCCAGGTCCTGGTCAGACATGCGTTGATGGCGTCGTCGCTCTCTTTCCCCCAGCCCGCCCCCCCCACCCCCCACCCCCGCCCCTTTCCTCTCCCTCGCGTCCCGAGGTCCCCTTTCCAACGGGATCCAAGAACGCCCACAGGGCCCAAACTCTTGAGCTGGGCAGTGCAGACATCGTGCGCACTGGATCCCGGGTGGACGACGGGAGAGGGCTGCGGCCCAGAACCCTGAAGCCCAGAGGTCTCGGGACGGGGATACCGGTGACGTCGGGAGGCACCAACGGGTGTTCGGACGTGCGTTTCCCTCCCCGTAATCACACCGTTGCGCTCATCCGTCCATCCTCGGCGCGCTAGCCATCTTGGTAAAACTAAGGAGACTCAACGGGTGACCTAACCTGTGGGAGACCCTGGGTAATGTCCCTACCTGCACTCGAGCAGACTGTGGACGCTGTGGTCGTCGGGGAGGGGGTTCTGTACGTCTGGTAGATTGCGTTGGTTTCTCGGGCGAAGTTCTCCGTGTCCTGACTTTTCTGGCTGGTCGTTCTGTCAACTCAGGAAGTCCGGGGGCGCCCCGCAGAAAGAGGAAAAGAGCCAGAACGAAGAGGCGAAGAGAGAAGGAAAGAAACACACAAACAGACACAGACACGCAGGCGCACACAAAAACGCACACACACAGAGCGAGAGCGAGAGCGAGAGCGAGAGCGAGAGCGAGCCCGAGCCCGGCTGCCAGTCCGTGGCTCCTGGGCGTCCGGGTCGCGGGACAGGGATCCCAGGAGCGCTGCACTCCTGAGACCCTGTCTGCACGTCCCAGGGCCCCAGGGGTGATCGCCAGCCCCAGGGCCCCCGCCTCCTTGCCCGGGCCCAGCTCAAGCACCACCGCCCTCCTGTGGGGAAGCTGCCTCTTGGGCAGGGCCTCTCTGCGTCAGCGTGAGCGTCTGTGTGTCTGTCCCGGTGGGTGTCTGTCTGGGTCCGTGTCTCGGATCCTCTCAATCTCTCTGTCTCTGTCTCTGTCTCTGTGTCTCTCAGGTCGGTCAGTCAGGAGCTGTCCAGGGTGGCCGCGGGGCCTGGGGTTGAGGGCGCGGTCCGGGTCCCGTGGGCGGGGCGCGGGGCGGGGCGGGGAAGGGTGGCCCGCCCTGGTCTCCCCGCGCCCCGCCGCCCGCCCCGGAGGGGTTTCCGGTGATGCCCTCTGGTCGCGCCGGTGGCTCCAGCTGGATTTGGGCAAGTTGGGGCCGGGCCGGAGCGGCGGCCGCCGGGGGTTGTTGGGCCCGGGTTCGTTGGGAGGCGCCTCGGGCCGGAGGGGCCTCGCGGGCCCGGGGCCCCGACGCGCCGACGCGCCGACGCGCCGACGCGCCCGACGCCCCGGGCCACCTGGCCCCGAGCAGAGCAGCCGGATGTCCTGCGACCCGTCGCCGGGATGCGGGCGGACAGGAGGCCTGGAGCGTCCGGGGCCGGCTTGGGAGAGCGCCTAGACTTGCGCCCCGCCCGCCCACAGTCCCCGGGGTGCCCGAGGCCTCCCGCGCCCTGGGCGGGCGGCAGGGCAGGGCAGGGCAGGGCAGGGCAGGGCAGGGCAGGGTTTGGCTGGCCGCGGCGGCGGCGGCGGCGGCGGTGGCGGGAGGCAGTGGCAGGCAGGCGGCAGGCGGCGGAGCGCGGGGCGCAGGGGACGCGGGCGTCCGGTGCGCGTCACAGGGGCTCGGGCGCGCGCGTCACAGGGGCCAGGCGACGGCGCGTCACAGGGACCAGGCGACAGCGCGCGCGCGCGCGCGCGCGAGGCTTCTTAGGGGCGCCGGCGGCAGCCACCAGCGTCTACGGCCATACCACCCTGAACGCGCCCGATCTCGTCTGATCTCGGAAGCTAAGCAGGGTCGGGCCTGGTTAGTACTTGGATGGGAGACCGCCTGGGAATACCGGGTGCTGTAGGCTTTTGCCTCCCGCCGCCTCCCTCTCCTTTTGCCCCCCCCCCCCCCCCCGCCCCCAGCGCCGCTCCCTCCATGCTCCTCCCGCCCCTCCTCCCTCCTCACCGGTCGCCCCATCGCCCCGCCACGCCCCCACCGCTGTCCAGCCGCGCGAGTGCCCCGCGGCCGCGGCCGCCGCCCAGCCCTTCCACCTCGCGGCCCCACGGGAACCCAGGGCCAACCGGGGCCGGCCCCGCGTGGCCGTGCCCCCGACGCCGCCCTCGTCCGGCGGGCTCCCTCTGTCCTCGGCGGCCTCTTCCCACCCGCCAGGCTCCTGAGAGACCCTAGCGGTCCACTCGGCCGGCGCGGCCCCCAAGCAGTTGGTCGAGTCGTGGTGTGCGATGGAACGGATCCCGCTCCGGGCTGTGGAGGCCCGGACAGCTTCGGCAAGCTGCCGGCAGCCCATCCGTCTTCCAGAGCCCATCTAGGAAAGACCCCGGGTCAGGCTTCTCCAAACAGCACCTACAGAAGGACGGGGCCCACTGGGCTCGACAGGAGCCTTCCGGGCCTGGCCATCCATCCCAAGCGGGACGGCTTCTGGATTTTCTGATGCCTGCGCCGTGTGTCAGCTTCTCCAAGTCGGCACCTGGCTGTCCTTGATACCGTCGTTCGCGAGAAACCCTCGTTTCCGCACCGGAGTTGGTACGGGTCCTTTTGTGTTGTCTTGCCTTAAAGACGTCCCCTTCCCCAAGTGTCTAAGTTTCAAGCGCCTCCCCCCGCTCCCCGGCTGGGATCCAACTCCGTCTCCGTCTTCGCTTTTGTCTTTTGGGGGGTGGGGGCGGGGGGTCCTGCCTTCGTTTGAAAGGTCGGTGTCTGGCTCCTCGTGGATCCCTCGCATCCGTTTTGATTCTGAACAGACTGGATGGAAGGATTAGGAATCTGGCTGCGCTCGCCCAGGGTTTTGGTGTCCCCTCACTCAGGTGCCTCACTCTGTCCTGCCCCCCTCCTGGCCTCTGTCTGCCAGAGGGAGTGGACGAGTCCCCCGAGAGGACATTTCCGTCCTCAGCGGCCAGCCCTTCCTGGCTCCTTGGCTTCAGCTTTCATTTCGTGCGGCTCGGGCAGCTTTGAAAGTCTGCTCTTCCCCTGCCTGTGTCCGCGCAGACTATCGCGGAAAGGGGATCCGGGAAAGCGGGAGGGGAGTTTGCTCCAGGGGAGGAGAGCCGGGATGACAGGGAGGAGGAGAGGGGAGACTTGCCTCAGATCGCACGGACTTTTACATTTTCAAGGGGGGAATTCATCAAGGTAAGCCGTCTCTTCCCCACCGCGGACAGAAAGCAATAGTTGCTCGCTGTGGAGAAGCTGGGACATGCGGGCACAGCAGGAAGAGAGGACCTCAACCTCCATCCTCTCACCGTTCAGCAATCATCCTGGGAGCGAATATCCTCGTGTTTCCCTTTTCCCGTGGGCCCCACTTTCCCTGCCAGAGCAGACCCAGGGCACCTGTGGCCTGCTTCCTGCTTGCCCGGGATGGCGGGGTGGCGGGGCGGCGGCGGGGCGGGGCGGGCCGCGCGTCGCTCCCTGCAGGGTAGCGCCCTGGGTGGTTCTGGTTCCGACGGCTCCCCCAATCTGACCTCCGGTGAGCGTGTTCTGCTGGGAGAACTGGGGCTGTGTCTCCGTAAGTTTCCCAGAGTGCGGGCCCGGAGGCTTGGTCTCAAACGAAGGCTCGGCAGCAAGGGCCGCCGTTCCTGCGAGGGACTCGCCCTCCCTGAGCGGCAGTTGCCTCATCTGGTTGGAAAGGGGGTCCCGTTAGTGCCTCGTCGGTGGCGTTGTTGCGAGCACGGAAGCGGGAGCACGGAGCACACCGCTCAGCACGGAGCGCGGCACTGGTTGGTGCGCGCTCATCGTCTGCCGTCCTTCCCTGTGAGCATAGTGCTTTCCGCCGACATTCGCCCGGCACCTGCGGGCCGCGTGCCTGCTTGGGGCCGGACCCAGCAGCCGAGGACGCAGGTGCCAAAATCTCTGCCTTTGGGGGAGTTCGCCGCCTCGTGCCTGGGACGGGAGGACCGACGGCAGGCCAACACGTCCCGACGAGAGGCGGCGTCCCCGACGACGGGACGCGGTGCCGTCGGAAATGGAGAGCCTGGCACAGCCCAGGTCCTGGTCAGACATGCGTTGATGGCGTCGTCGCTCTCTTTCCCCCAGCCCGCCCCCCCCACCCCCCACCCCCGCCCCTTTCCTCTCCCTCGCGTCCCGAGGTCCCCTTTCCAACGGGATCCAAGAACGCCCACAGGGCCCAAACTCTTGAGCTGGGCAGTGCAGACATCGTGCGCACTGGATCCCGGGTGGACGACGGGAGAGGGCTGCGGCCCAGAACCCTGAAGCCCAGAGGTCTCGGGACGGGGATACCGGTGACGTCGGGAGGCACCAACGGGTGTTCGGACGTGCGTTTCCCTCCCCGTAATCACACCGTTGCGCTCATCCGTCCATCCTCGGCGCGCTAGCCATCTTGGTAAAACTAAGGAGACTCAACGGGTGACCTAACCTGTGGGAGACCCTGGGTAATGTCCCTACCTGCACTCGAGCAGACTGTGGACGCTGTGGTCGTCGGGGAGGGGGTTCTGTACGTCTGGTAGATTGCGTTGGTTTCTCGGGCGAAGTTCTCCGTGTCCTGACTTTTCTGGCTGGTCGTTCTGTCAACTCAGGAAGTCCGGGGGCGCCCCGCAGAAAGAGGAAAAGAGCCAGAACGAAGAGGCGAAGAGAGAAGGAAAGAAACACACAAACAGACACAGACACGCAGGCGCACACAAAAACGCACACACACAGAGCGAGAGCGAGAGCGAGAGCGAGAGCGAGAGCGAGAGCGAGCCCGAGCCCGGCTGCCAGTCCGTGGCTCCTGGGCGTCCGGGTCGCGGGACAGGGATCCCAGGAGCGCTGCACTCCTGAGACCCTGTCTGCACGTCCCAGGGCCCCAGGGGTGATCGCCAGCCCCAGGGCCCCCGCCTCCTTGCCCGGGCCCAGCTCAAGCACCACCGCCCTCCTGTGGGGAAGCTGCCTCTTGGGCAGGGCCTCTCTGCGTCAGCGTGAGCGTCTGTGTGTCTGTCCCGGTGGGTGTCTGTCTGGGTCCGTGTCTCGGATCCTCTCAATCTCTCTGTCTCTGTCTCTGTCTCTGTGTCTCTCAGGTCGGTCAGTCAGGAGCTGTCCAGGGTGGCCGCGGGGCCTGGGGTTGAGGGCGCGGTCCGGGTCCCGTGGGCGGGGCGCGGGGCGGGGCGGGGAAGGGTGGCCCGCCCTGGTCTCCCCGCGCCCCGCCGCCCGCCCCGGAGGGGTTTCCGGTGATGCCCTCTGGTCGCGCCGGTGGCTCCAGCTGGATTTGGGCAAGTTGGGGCCGGGCCGGAGCGGCGGCCGCCGGGGGTTGTTGGGCCCGGGTTCGTTGGGAGGCGCCTCGGGCCGGAGGGGCCTCGCGGGCCCGGGGCCCCGACGCGCCGACGCGCCGACGCGCCGACGCGCCCGACGCCCCGGGCCACCTGGCCCCGAGCAGAGCAGCCGGATGTCCTGCGACCCGTCGCCGGGATGCGGGCGGACAGGAGGCCTGGAGCGTCCGGGGCCGGCTTGGGAGAGCGCCTAGACTTGCGCCCCGCCCGCCCACAGTCCCCGGGGTGCCCGAGGCCTCCCGCGCCCTGGGCGGGCGGCAGGGCAGGGCAGGGCAGGGCAGGGCAGGGCAGGGCAGGGTTTGGCTGGCCGCGGCGGCGGCGGCGGCGGCGGTGGCGGGAGGCAGTGGCAGGCAGGCGGCAGGCGGCGGAGCGCGGGGCGCAGGGGACGCGGGCGTCCGGTGCGCGTCACAGGGGCTCGGGCGCGCGCGTCACAGGGGCCAGGCGACGGCGCGTCACAGGGACCAGGCGACAGCGCGCGCGCGCGCGCGCGCGAGGCTTCTTAGGGGCGCCGGCGGCAGCCACCAGCGTCTACGGCCATACCACCCTGAACGCGCCCGATCTCGTCTGATCTCGGAAGCTAAGCAGGGTCGGGCCTGGTTAGTACTTGGATGGGAGACCGCCTGGGAATACCGGGTGCTGTAGGCTTTTGCCTCCCGCCGCCTCCCTCTCCTTTTGCCCCCCCCCCCCCCCCCCCCCCCAGCGCCGCTCCCTCCATGCTCCTCCCGCCCCTCCTCCCTCCTCACCGGTCGCCCCATCGCCCCGCCACGCCCCCACCGCTGTCCAGCCGCGCGAGTGCCCCGCGGCCGCGGCCGCCGCCCAGCCCTTCCACCTCGCGGCCCCACGGGAACCCAGGGCCAACCGGGGCCGGCCCCGCGTGGCCGTGCCCCCGACGCCGCCCTCGTCCGGCGGGCTCCCTCTGTCCTCGGCGGCCTCTTCCCACCCGCCAGGCTCCTGAGAGACCCTAGCGGTCCACTCGGCCGGCGCGGCCCCCAAGCAGTTGGTCGAGTCGTGGTGTGCGATGGAACGGATCCCGCTCCGGGCTGCGGAGGCCCGGACAGCTTCGGCAAGCTGCCGGCAGCCCATCCGTCTTCCAGAGCCCATCTAGGAAAGACCCCGGGTCAGGCTTCTCCAAACAGCACCTACAGAAGGACGGGGCCCACTGGGCTCGACAGGAGCCTTCCGGGCCTGGCCATCCATCCCAAGCGGGACGGCTTCTGGATTTTCTGATGCCTGCGCCGTGTGTCAGCTTCTCCAAGTCGGCACCTGGCTGTCCTTGATACCGTCGTTCGCGAGAAACCCTCGTTTCCGCACCGGAGTTGGTACGGGTCCTTTTGTGTTGTCTTGCCTTAAAGACGTCCCCTTCCCCAAGTGTCTAAGTTTCAAGCGCCTCCCCCCGCTCCCCGGCTGGGATCCAACTCCGTCTCCGTCTTCGCTTTTGTCTTTTGGGGGGTGGGGGCGGGGGGTCCTGCCTTCGTTTGAAAGGTCGGTGTCTGGCTCCTCGTGGATCCCTCGCATCCGTTTTGATTCTGAACAGACTGGATGGAAGGATTAGGAATCTGGCTGCGCTCGCCCAGGGTTTTGGTGTCCCCTCACTCAGGTGCCTCACTCTGTCCTGCCCCCCTCCTGGCCTCTGTCTGCCAGAGGGAGTGGACGAGTCCCCCGAGAGGACATTTCCGTCCTCAGCGGCCAGCCCTTCCTGGCTCCTTGGCTTCAGCTTTCATTTCGTGCGGCTCGGGCAGCTTTGAAAGTCTGCTCTTCCCCTGCCTGTGTCCGCGCAGACTATCGCGGAAAGGGGATCCGGGAAAGCGGGAGGGGAGTTTGCTCCAGGGGAGGAGAGCCGGGATGACAGGGAGGAGGAGAGGGGAGACTTGCCTCAGATCGCACGGACTTTTACATTTTCAAGGGGGGAATTCATCAAGGTAAGCCGTCTCTTCCCCACCGCGGACAGAAAGCAATAGTTGCTCGCTGTGGAGAAGCTGGGACATGCGGGCACAGCAGGAAGAGAGGACCTCAACCTCCATCCTCTCACCGTTCAGCAATCATCCTGGGAGCGAATATCCTCGTGTTTCCCTTTTCCCGTGGGCCCCACTTTCCCTGCCAGAGCAGACCCAGGGCACCTGTGGCCTGCTTCCTGCTTGCCCGGGATGGCGGGGTGGCGGGGCGGCGGCGGGGCGGGGCGGGCCGCGCGTCGCTCCCTGCAGGGTAGCGCCCTGGGTGGTTCTGGTTCCGACGGCTCCCCCAATCTGACCTCCGGTGAGCGTGTTCTGCTGGGAGAACTGGGGCTGTGTCTCCGTAAGTTTCCCAGAGTGCGGGCCCGGAGGCTTGGTCTCAAACGAAGGCTCGGCAGCAAGGGCCGCCGTTCCTGCGAGGGACTCGCCCTCCCTGAGCGGCAGTTGCCTCATCTGGTTGGAAAGGGGGTCCCGTTAGTGCCTCGTCGGTGGCGTTGTTGCGAGCACGGAAGCGGGAGCACGGAGCACACCGCTCAGCACGGAGCGCGGCACTGGTTGGTGCGCGCTCATCGTCTGCCGTCCTTCCCTGTGAGCATAGTGCTTTCCGCCGACATTCGCCCGGCACCTGCGGGCCGCGTGCCTGCTTGGGGCCGGACCCAGCAGCCGAGGACGCAGGTGCCAAAATCTCTGCCTTTGGGGGAGTTCGCCGCCTCGTGCCTGGGACGGGAGGACCGACGGCAGGCCAACACGTCCCGACGAGAGGCGGCGTCCCCGACGACGGGACGCGGTGCCGTCGGAAATGGAGAGCCTGGCACAGCCCAGGTCCTGGTCAGACATGCGTTGATGGCGTCGTCGCTCTCTTTCCCCCAGCCCGCCCCCCCCACCCCCCACCCCCGCCCCTTTCCTCTCCCTCGCGTCCCGAGGTCCCCTTTCCAACGGGATCCAAGAACGCCCACAGGGCCCAAACTCTTGAGCTGGGCAGTGCAGACATCGTGCGCACTGGATCCCGGGTGGACGACGGGAGAGGGCTGCGGCCCAGAACCCTGAAGCCCAGAGGTCTCGGGACGGGGATACCGGTGACGTCGGGAGGCACCAACGGGTGTTCGGACGTGCGTTTCCCTCCCCGTAATCACACCGTTGCGCTCATCCGTCCATCCTCGGCGCGCTAGCCATCTTGGTAAAACTAAGGAGACTCAACGGGTGACCTAACCTGTGGGAGACCCTGGGTAATGTCCCTACCTGCACTCGAGCAGACTGTGGACGCTGTGGTCGTCGGGGAGGGGGTTCTGTACGTCTGGTAGATTGCGTTGGTTTCTCGGGCGAAGTTCTCCGTGTCCTGACTTTTCTGGCTGGTCGTTCTGTCAACTCAGGAAGTCCGGGGGCGCCCCGCAGAAAGAGGAAAAGAGCCAGAACGAAGAGGCGAAGAGAGAAGGAAAGAAACACACAAACAGACACAGACACGCAGGCGCACACAAAAACGCACACACACAGAGCGAGAGCGAGAGCGAGAGCGAGAGCGAGAGCGAGAGCGAGCCCGAGCCCGGCTGCCAGTCCGTGGCTCCTGGGCGTCCGGGTCGCGGGACAGGGATCCCAGGAGCGCTGCACTCCTGAGACCCTGTCTGCACGTCCCAGGGCCCCAGGGGTGATCGCCAGCCCCAGGGCCCCCGCCTCCTTGCCCGGGCCCAGCTCAAGCACCACCGCCCTCCTGTGGGGAAGCTGCCTCTTGGGCAGGGCCTCTCTGCGTCAGCGTGAGCGTCTGTGTGTCTGTCCCGGTGGGTGTCTGTCTGGGTCCGTGTCTCGGATCCTCTCAATCTCTCTGTCTCTGTCTCTGTCTCTGTGTCTCTCAGGTCGGTCAGTCAGGAGCTGTCCAGGGTGGCCGCGGGGCCTGGGGTTGAGGGCGCGGTCCGGGTCCCGTGGGCGGGGCGCGGGGCGGGGCGGGGAAGGGTGGCCCGCCCTGGTCTCCCCGCGCCCCGCCGCCCGCCCCGGAGGGGTTTCCGGTGATGCCCTCTGGTCGCGCCGGTGGCTCCAGCTGGATTTGGGCAAGTTGGGGCCGGGCCGGAGCGGCGGCCGCCGGGGGTTGTTGGGCCCGGGTTCGTTGGGAGGCGCCTCGGGCCGGAGGGGCCTCGCGGGCCCGGGGCCCCGACGCGCCGACGCGCCGACGCGCCGACGCGCCCGACGCCCCGGGCCACCTGGCCCCGAGCAGAGCAGCCGGATGTCCTGCGACCCGTCGCCGGGATGCGGGCGGACAGGAGGCCTGGAGCGTCCGGGGCCGGCTTGGGAGAGCGCCTAGACTTGCGCCCCGCCCGCCCACAGTCCCCGGGGTGCCCGAGGCCTCCCGCGCCCTGGGCGGGCGGCAGGGCAGGGCAGGGCAGGGCAGGGCAGGGTTTGGCTGGCCGCGGCGGCGGCGGCGGCGGCGGTGGCGGGAGGCAGTGGCAGGCAGGCGGCAGGCGGCGGAGCGCGGGGCGCAGGGGACGCGGGCGTCCGGTGCGCGTCACAGGGGCTCGGGCGCGCGCGTCACAGGGGCCAGGCGACGGCGCGTCACAGGGACCAGGCGACAGCGCGCGCGCGCGCGCGCGCGAGGCTTCTTAGGGGCGCCGGCGGCAGCCACCAGCGTCTACGGCCATACCACCCTGAACGCGCCCGATCTCGTCTGATCTCGGAAGCTAAGCAGGGTCGGGCCTGGTTAGTACTTGGATGGGAGACCGCCTGGGAATACCGGGTGCTGTAGGCTTTTGCCTCCCGCCGCCTCCCTCTCCTTTTGCCCCCCCCCCCCCCCCCGCCCCCAGCGCCGCTCCCTCCATGCTCCTCCCGCCCCTCCTCCCTCCTCACCGGTCGCCCCATCGCCCCGCCACGCCCCCACCGCTGTCCAGCCGCGCGAGTGCCCCGCGGCCGCGGCCGCCGCCCAGCCCTTCCACCTCGCGGCCCCACGGGAACCCAGGGCCAACCGGGGCCGGCCCCGCGTGGCCGTGCCCCCGACGCCGCCCTCGTCCGGCGGGCTCCCTCTGTCCTCGGCGGCCTCTTCCCACCCGCCAGGCTCCTGAGAGACCCTAGCGGTCCACTCGGCCGGCGCGGCCCCCAAGCAGTTGGTCGAGTCGTGGTGTGCGATGGAACGGATCCCGCTCCGGGCTGCGGAGGCCCGGACAGCTTCGGCAAGCTGCCGGCAGCCCATCCGTCTTCCAGAGCCCATCTAGGAAAGACCCCGGGTCAGGCTTCTCCAAACAGCACCTACAGAAGGACGGGGCCCACTGGGCTCGACAGGAGCCTTCCGGGCCTGGCCATCCATCCCAAGCGGGACGGCTTCTGGATTTTCTGATGCCTGCGCCGTGTGTCAGCTTCTCCAAGTCGGCACCTGGCTGTCCTTGATACCGTCGTTCGCGAGAAACCCTCGTTTCCGCACCGGAGTTGGTACGGGTCCTTTTGTGTTGTCTTGCCTTAAAGACGTCCCCTTCCCCAAGTGTCTAAGTTTCAAGCGCCTCCCCCCGCTCCCCGGCTGGGATCCAACTCCGTCTCCGTCTTCGCTTTTGTCTTTTGGGGGGTGGGGGCGGGGGGTCCTGCCTTCGTTTGAAAGGTCGGTGTCTGGCTCCTCGTGGATCCCTCGCATCCGTTTTGATTCTGAACAGACTGGATGGAAGGATTAGGAATCTGGCTGCGCTCGCCCAGGGTTTTGGTGTCCCCTCACTCAGGTGCCTCACTCTGTCCTGCCCCCCTCCTGGCCTCTGTCTGCCAGAGGGAGTGGACGAGTCCCCCGAGAGGACATTTCCGTCCTCAGCGGCCAGCCCTTCCTGGCTCCTTGGCTTCAGCTTTCATTTCGTGCGGCTCGGGCAGCTTTGAAAGTCTGCTCTTCCCCTGCCTGTGTCCGCGCAGACTATCGCGGAAAGGGGATCCGGGAAAGCGGGAGGGGAGTTTGCTCCAGGGGAGGAGAGCCGGGATGACAGGGAGGAGGAGAGGGGAGACTTGCCTCAGATCGCACGGACTTTTACATTTTCAAGGGGGGAATTCATCAAGGTAAGCCGTCTCTTCCCCACCGCGGACAGAAAGCAATAGTTGCTCGCTGTGGAGAAGCTGGGACATGCGGGCACAGCAGGAAGAGAGGACCTCAACCTCCATCCTCTCACCGTTCAGCAATCATCCTGGGAGCGAATATCCTCGTGTTTCCCTTTTCCCGTGGGCCCCACTTTCCCTGCCAGAGCAGACCCAGGGCACCTGTGGCCTGCTTCCTGCTTGCCCGGGATGGCGGGGTGGCGGGGCGGCGGCGGGGCGGGGCGGGCCGCGCGTCGCTCCCTGCAGGGTAGCGCCCTGGGTGGTTCTGGTTCCGACGGCTCCCCCAATCTGACCTCCGGTGAGCGTGTTCTGCTGGGAGAACTGGGGCTGTGTCTCCGTAAGTTTCCCAGAGTGCGGGCCCGGAGGCTTGGTCTCAAACGAAGGCTCGGCAGCAAGGGCCGCCGTTCCTGCGAGGGACTCGCCCTCCCTGAGCGGCAGTTGCCTCATCTGGTTGGAAAGGGGGTCCCGTTAGTGCCTCGTCGGTGGCGTTGTTGCGAGCACGGAAGCGGGAGCACGGAGCACACCGCTCAGCACGGAGCGCGGCACTGGTTGGTGCGCGCTCATCGTCTGCCGTCCTTCCCTGTGAGCATAGTGCTTTCCGCCGACATTCGCCCGGCACCTGCGGGCCGCGTGCCTGCTTGGGGCCGGACCCAGCAGCCGAGGACGCAGGTGCCAAAATCTCTGCCTTTGGGGGAGTTCGCCGCCTCGTGCCTGGGACGGGAGGACCGACGGCAGGCCAACACGTCCCGACGAGAGGCGGCGTCCCCGACGACGGGACGCGGTGCCGTCGGAAATGGAGAGCCTGGCACAGCCCAGGTCCTGGTCAGACATGCGTTGATGGCGTCGTCGCTCTCTTTCCCCCAGCCCGCCCCCCCCACCCCCCCACCCCCGCCCCTTTCCTCTCCCTCGCGTCCCGAGGTCCCCTTTCCAACGGGATCCAAGAACGCCCACAGGGCCCAAACTCTTGAGCTGGGCAGTGCAGACATCGTGCGCACTGGATCCCGGGTGGACGACGGGAGAGGGCTGCGGCCCGGAACCCTGAAGCCCAGAGGTCTCGGGACGGGGATACCGGTGACGTCGGGAGGCACCAACGGGTGTTCGGACGTGCGTTTCCCTCCCCGTAATCACACCGTTGCGCTCATCCGTCCATCCTCGGCGCGCTAGCCATCTTGGTAAAACTAAGGAGACTCAACGGGTGACCTAACCTGTGGGAGACCCTGGGTAATGTCCCTACCTGCACTCGAGCAGACTGTGGACGCTGTGGTCGTCGGGGAGGGGGTTCTGTACGTCTGGTAGATTGCGTTGGTTTCTCGGGCGAAGTTCTCCGTGTCCTGACTTTTCTGGCTGGTCGTTCTGTCAACTCAGGAAGTCCGGGGGCGCCCCGCAGAAAGAGGAAAAGAGCCAGAACGAAGAGGCGAAGAGAGAAGGAAAGAAACACACAAACAGACACAGACACGCAGGCGCACACAAAAACGCACACACACAGAGCGAGAGCGAGAGCGAGAGCGAGAGCGAGAGCGAGAGCGAGCCCGAGCCCGGCTGCCAGTCCGTGGCTCCTGGGCGTCCGGGTCGCGGGACAGGGATCCCAGGAGCGCTGCACTCCTGAGACCCTGTCTGCACGTCCCAGGGCCCCAGGGGTGATCGCCAGCCCCAGGGCCCCCGCCTCCTTGCCCGGGCCCAGCTCAAGCACCACCGCCCTCCTGTGGGGAAGCTGCCTCTTGGGCAGGGCCTCTCTGCGTCAGCGTGAGCGTCTGTGTGTCTGTCCCGGTGGGTGTCTGTCTGGGTCCGTGTCTCGGATCCTCTCAATCTCTCTGTCTCTGTCTCTGTCTCTGTGTCTCTCAGGTCGGTCAGTCAGGAGCTGTCCAGGGTGGCCGCGGGGCCTGGGGTTGAGGGCGCGGTCCGGGTCCCGTGGGCGGGGCGCGGGGCGGGGCGGGGAAGGGTGGCCCGCCCTGGTCTCCCCGCGCCCCGCCGCCCGCCCCGGAGGGGTTTCCGGTGATGCCCTCTGGTCGCGCCGGTGGCTCCAGCTGGATTTGGGCAAGTTGGGGCCGGGCCGGAGCGGCGGCCGCCGGGGGTTGTTGGGCCCGGGTTCGTTGGGAGGCGCCTCGGGCCGGAGGGGCCTCGCGGGCCCGGGGCCCCGACGCGCCGACGCGCCGACGCGCCGACGCGCCCGACGCCCCGGGCCACCTGGCCCCGAGCAGAGCAGCCGGATGTCCTGCGACCCGTCGCCGGGATGCGGGCGGACAGGAGGCCTGGAGCGTCCGGGGCCGGCTTGGGAGAGCGCCTAGACTTGCGCCCCGCCCGCCCACAGTCCCCGGGGTGCCCGAGGCCTCCCGCGCCCTGGGCGGGCGGCAGGGCAGGGCAGGGCAGGGCAGGGCAGGGCAGGGCAGGGTTTGGCTGGCCGCGGCGGCGGCGGCGGCGGCGGTGGCGGGAGGCAGTGGCAGGCAGGCGGCAGGCGGCGGAGCGCGGGGCGCAGGGGACGCGGGCGTCCGGTGCGCGTCACAGGGGCTCGGGCGCGCGCGTCACAGGGGCCAGGCGACGGCGCGTCACAGGGACCAGGCGACAGCGCGCGCGCGCGCGCGCGCGAGGCTTCTTAGGGGCGCCGGCGGCAGCCACCAGCGTCTACGGCCATACCACCCTGAACGCGCCCGATCTCGTCTGATCTCGGAAGCTAAGCAGGGTCGGGCCTGGTTAGTACTTGGATGGGAGACCGCCTGGGAATACCGGGTGCTGTAGGCTTTTGCCTCCCGCCGCCTCCCTCTCCTTTTGCCCCCCCCCCCCCGCCCCCAGCGCCGCTCCCTCCATGCTCCTCCCGCCCCTCCTCCCTCCTCACCGGTCGCCCCATCGCCCCGCCACGCCCCCACCGCTGTCCAGCCGCGCGAGTGCCCCGCGGCCGCGGCCGCCGCCCAGCCCTTCCACCTCGCGGCCCCACGGGAACCCAGGGCCAACCGGGGCCGGCCCCGCGTGGCCGTGCCCCCGACGCCGCCCTCGTCCGGCGGGCTCCCTCTGTCCTCGGCGGCCTCTTCCCACCCGCCAGGCTCCTGAGAGACCCTAGCGGTCCACTCGGCCGGCGCGGCCCCCAAGCAGTTGGTCGAGTCGTGGTGTGCGATGGAACGGATCCCGCTCCGGGCTGCGGAGGCCCGGACAGCTTCGGCAAGCTGCCGGCAGCCCATCCGTCTTCCAGAGCCCATCTAGGAAAGACCCCGGGTCAGGCTTCTCCAAACAGCACCTACAGAAGGACGGGGCCCACTGGGCTCGACAGGAGCCTTCCGGGCCTGGCCATCCATCCCAAGCGGGACGGCTTCTGGATTTTCTGATGCCTGCGCCGTGTGTCAGCTTCTCCAAGTCGGCACCTGGCTGTCCTTGATACCGTCGTTCGCGAGAAACCCTCGTTTCCGCACCGGAGTTGGTACGGGTCCTTTTGTGTTGTCTTGCCTTAAAGACGTCCCCTTCCCCAAGTGTCTAAGTTTCAAGCGCCTCCCCCCGCTCCCCGGCTGGGATCCAACTCCGTCTCCGTCTTCGCTTTTGTCTTTTGGGGGGTGGGGGCGGGGGGTCCTGCCTTCGTTTGAAAGGTCGGTGTCTGGCTCCTCGTGGATCCCTCGCATCCGTTTTGATTCTGAACAGACTGGATGGAAGGATTAGGAATCTGGCTGCGCTCGCCCAGGGTTTTGGTGTCCCCTCACTCAGGTGCCTCACTCTGTCCTGCCCCCCTCCTGGCCTCTGTCTGCCAGAGGGAGTGGACGAGTCCCCCGAGAGGACATTTCCGTCCTCAGCGGCCAGCCCTTCCTGGCTCCTTGGCTTCAGCTTTCATTTCGTGCGGCTCGGGCAGCTTTGAAAGTCTGCTCTTCCCCTGCCTGTGTCCGCGCAGACTATCGCGGAAAGGGGATCCGGGAAAGCGGGAGGGGAGTTTGCTCCAGGGGAGGAGAGCCGGGATGACAGGGAGGAGGAGAGGGGAGACTTGCCTCAGATCGCACGGACTTTTACATTTTCAAGGGGGGAATTCATCAAGGTAAGCCGTCTCTTCCCCACCGCGGACAGAAAGCAATAGTTGCTCGCTGTGGAGAAGCTGGGACATGCGGGCACAGCAGGAAGAGAGGACCTCAACCTCCATCCTCTCACCGTTCAGCAATCATCCTGGGAGCGAATATCCTCGTGTTTCCCTTTTCCCGTGGGCCCCACTTTCCCTGCCAGAGCAGACCCAGGGCACCTGTGGCCTGCTTCCTGCTTGCCCGGGATGGCGGGGTGGCGGGGCGGCGGCGGGGCGGGGCGGGCCGCGCGTCGCTCCCTGCAGGGTAGCGCCCTGGGTGGTTCTGGTTCCGACGGCTCCCCCAATCTGACCTCCGGTGAGCGTGTTCTGCTGGGAGAACTGGGGCTGTGTCTCCGTAAGTTTCCCAGAGTGCGGGCCCGGAGGCTTGGTCTCAAACGAAGGCTCGGCAGCAAGGGCCGCCGTTCCTGCGAGGGACTCGCCCTCCCTGAGCGGCAGTTGCCTCATCTGGTTGGAAAGGGGGTCCCGTTAGTGCCTCGTCGGTGGCGTTGTTGCGAGCACGGAAGCGGGAGCACGGAGCACACCGCTCAGCACGGAGCGCGGCACTGGTTGGTGCGCGCTCATCGTCTGCCGTCCTTCCCTGTGAGCATAGTGCTTTCCGCCGACATTCGCCCGGCACCTGCGGGCCGCGTGCCTGCTTGGGGCCGGACCCAGCAGCCGAGGACGCAGGTGCCAAAATCTCTGCCTTTGGGGGAGTTCGCCGCCTCGTGCCTGGGACGGGAGGACCGACGGCAGGCCAACACGTCCCGACGAGAGGCGGCGTCCCCGACGACGGGACGCGGTGCCGTCGGAAATGGAGAGCCTGGCACAGCCCAGGTCCTGGTCAGACATGCGTTGATGGCGTCGTCGCTCTCTTTCCCCCAGCCCGCCCCCCCCACCCCCCACCCCCGCCCCTTTCCTCTCCCTCGCGTCCCGAGGTCCCCTTTCCAACGGGATCCAAGAACGCCCACAGGGCCCAAACTCTTGAGCTGGGCAGTGCAGACATCGTGCGCACTGGATCCCGGGTGGACGACGGGAGAGGGCTGCGGCCCAGAACCCTGAAGCCCAGAGGTCTCGGGACGGGGATACCGGTGACGTCGGGAGGCACCAACGGGTGTTCGGACGTGCGTTTCCCTCCCCGTAATCACACCGTTGCGCTCATCCGTCCATCCTCGGCGCGCTAGCCATCTTGGTAAAACTAAGGAGACTCAACGGGTGACCTAACCTGTGGGAGACCCTGGGTAATGTCCCTACCTGCACTCGAGCAGACTGTGGACGCTGTGGTCGTCGGGGAGGGGGTTCTGTACGTCTGGTAGATTGCGTTGGTTTCTCGGGCGAAGTTCTCCGTGTCCTGACTTTTCTGGCTGGTCGTTCTGTCAACTCAGGAAGTCCGGGGGCGCCCCGCAGAAAGAGGAAAAGAGCCAGAACGAAGAGGCGAAGAGAGAAGGAAAGAAACACACAAACAGACACAGACACGCAGGCGCACACAAAAACGCACACACACAGAGCGAGAGCGAGAGCGAGAGCGAGAGCGAGAGCGAGAGCGAGCCCGAGCCCGGCTGCCAGTCCGTGGCTCCTGGGCGTCCGGGTCGCGGGACAGGGATCCCAGGAGCGCTGCACTCCTGAGACCCTGTCTGCACGTCCCAGGGCCCCAGGGGTGATCGCCAGCCCCAGGGCCCCCGCCTCCTTGCCCGGGCCCAGCTCAAGCACCACCGCCCTCCTGTGGGGAAGCTGCCTCTTGGGCAGGGCCTCTCTGCGTCAGCGTGAGCGTCTGTGTGTCTGTCCCGGTGGGTGTCTGTCTGGGTCCGTGTCTCGGATCCTCTCAATCTCTCTGTCTCTGTCTCTGTCTCTGTGTCTCTCAGGTCGGTCAGTCAGGAGCTGTCCAGGGTGGCCGCGGGGCCTGGGGTTGAGGGCGCGGTCCGGGTCCCGTGGGCGGGGCGCGGGGCGGGGCGGGGAAGGGTGGCCCGCCCTGGTCTCCCCGCGCCCCGCCGCCCGCCCCGGAGGGGTTTCCGGTGATGCCCTCTGGTCGCGCCGGTGGCTCCAGCTGGATTTGGGCAAGTTGGGGCCGGGCCGGAGCGGCGGCCGCCGGGGGTTGTTGGGCCCGGGTTCGTTGGGAGGCGCCTCGGGCCGGAGGGGCCTCGCGGGCCCGGGGCCCCGACGCGCCGACGCGCCGACGCGCCGACGCGCCCGACGCCCCGGGCCACCTGGCCCCGAGCAGAGCAGCCGGATGTCCTGCGACCCGTCGCCGGGATGCGGGCGGACAGGAGGCCTGGAGCGTCCGGGGCCGGCTTGGGAGAGCGCCTAGACTTGCGCCCCGCCCGCCCACAGTCCCCGGGGTGCCCGAGGCCTCCCGCGCCCTGGGCGGGCGGCAGGGCAGGGCAGGGCAGGGCAGGGCAGGGCAGGGCAGGGTTTGGCTGGCCGCGGCGGCGGCGGCGGCGGCGGTGGCGGGAGGCAGTGGCAGGCAGGCGGCAGGCGGCGGAGCGCGGGGCGCAGGGGACGCGGGCGTCCGGTGCGCGTCACAGGGGCTCGGGCGCGCGCGTCACAGGGGCCAGGCGACGGCGCGTCACAGGGACCAGGCGACAGCGCGCGCGCGCGCGCGCGCGAGGCTTCTTAGGGGCGCCGGCGGCAGCCACCAGCGTCTACGGCCATACCACCCTGAACGCGCCCGATCTCGTCTGATCTCGGAAGCTAAGCAGGGTCGGGCCTGGTTAGTACTTGGATGGGAGACCGCCTGGGAATACCGGGTGCTGTAGGCTTTTGCCTCCCGCCGCCTCCCTCTCCTTTTGCCCCCCCCCCCCCCCCCGCCCCCAGCGCCGCTCCCTCCATGCTCCTCCCGCCCCTCCTCCCTCCTCACCGGTCGCCCCATCGCCCCGCCACGCCCCCACCGCTGTCCAGCCGCGCGAGTGCCCCGCGGCCGCGGCCGCCGCCCAGCCCTTCCACCTCGCGGCCCCACGGGAACCCAGGGCCAACCGGGGCCGGCCCCGCGTGGCCGTGCCCCCGACGCCGCCCTCGTCCGGCGGGCTCCCTCTGTCCTCGGCGGCCTCTTCCCACCCGCCAGGCTCCTGAGAGACCCTAGCGGTCCACTCGGCCGGCGCGGCCCCCAAGCAGTTGGTCGAGTCGTGGTGTGCGATGGAACGGATCCCGCTCCGGGCTGCGGAGGCCCGGACAGCTTCGGCAAGCTGCCGGCAGCCCATCCGTCTTCCAGAGCCCATCTAGGAAAGACCCCGGGTCAGGCTTCTCCAAACAGCACCTACAGAAGGACGGGGCCCACTGGGCTCGACAGGAGCCTTCCGGGCCTGGCCATCCATCCCAAGCGGGACGGCTTCTGGATTTTCTGATGCCTGCGCCGTGTGTCAGCTTCTCCAAGTCGGCACCTGGCTGTCCTTGATACCGTCGTTCGCGAGAAACCCTCGTTTCCGCACCGGAGTTGGTACGGGTCCTTTTGTGTTGTCTTGCCTTAAAGACGTCCCCTTCCCCAAGTGTCTAAGTTTCAAGCGCCTCCCCCCGCTCCCCGGCTGGGATCCAACTCCGTCTCCGTCTTCGCTTTTGTCTTTTGGGGGGTGGGGGCGGGGGGTCCTGCCTTCGTTTGAAAGGTCGGTGTCTGGCTCCTCGTGGATCCCTCGCATCCGTTTTGATTCTGAACAGACTGGATGGAAGGATTAGGAATCTGGCTGCGCTCGCCCAGGGTTTTGGTGTCCCCTCACTCAGGTGCCTCACTCTGTCCTGCCCCCCTCCTGGCCTCTGTCTGCCAGAGGGAGTGGACGAGTCCCCCGAGAGGACATTTCCGTCCTCAGCGGCCAGCCCTTCCTGGCTCCTTGGCTTCAGCTTTCATTTCGTGCGGCTCGGGCAGCTTTGAAAGTCTGCTCTTCCCCTGCCTGTGTCCGCGCAGACTATCGCGGAAAGGGGATCCGGGAAAGCGGGAGGGGAGTTTGCTCCAGGGGAGGAGAGCCGGGATGACAGGGAGGAGGAGAGGGGAGACTTGCCTCAGATCGCACGGACTTTTACATTTTCAAGGGGGGAATTCATCAAGGTAAGCCGTCTCTTCCCCACCGCGGACAGAAAGCAATAGTTGCTCGCTGTGGAGAAGCTGGGACATGCGGGCACAGCAGGAAGAGAGGACCTCAACCTCCATCCTCTCACCGTTCAGCAATCATCCTGGGAGCGAATATCCTCGTGTTTCCCTTTTCCCGTGGGCCCCACTTTCCCTGCCAGAGCAGACCCAGGGCACCTGTGGCCTGCTTCCTGCTTGCCCGGGATGGCGGGGTGGCGGGGCGGCGGCGGGGCGGGGCGGGCCGCGCGTCGCTCCCTGCAGGGTAGCGCCCTGGGTGGTTCTGGTTCCGACGGCTCCCCCAATCTGACCTCCGGTGAGCGTGTTCTGCTGGGAGAACTGGGGCTGTGTCTCCGTAAGTTTCCCAGAGTGCGGGCCCGGAGGCTTGGTCTCAAACGAAGGCTCGGCAGCAAGGGCCGCCGTTCCTGCGAGGGACTCGCCCTCCCTGAGCGGCAGTTGCCTCATCTGGTTGGAAAGGGGGTCCCGTTAGTGCCTCGTCGGTGGCGTTGTTGCGAGCACGGAAGCGGGAGCACGGAGCACACCGCTCAGCACGGAGCGCGGCACTGGTTGGTGCGCGCTCATCGTCTGCCGTCCTTCCCTGTGAGCATAGTGCTTTCCGCCGACATTCGCCCGGCACCTGCGGGCCGCGTGCCTGCTTGGGGCCGGACCCAGCAGCCGAGGACGCAGGTGCCAAAATCTCTGCCTTTGGGGGAGTTCGCCGCCTCGTGCCTGGGACGGGAGGACCGACGGCAGGCCAACACGTCCCGACGAGAGGCGGCGTCCCCGACGACGGGACGCGGTGCCGTCGGAAATGGAGAGCCTGGCACAGCCCAGGTCCTGGTCAGACATGCGTTGATGGCGTCGTCGCTCTCTTTCCCCCAGCCCGCCCCCCCCACCCCCCACCCCCGCCCCTTTCCTCTCCCTCGCGTCCCGAGGTCCCCTTTCCAACGGGATCCAAGAACGCCCACAGGGCCCAAACTCTTGAGCTGGGCAGTGCAGACATCGTGCGCACTGGATCCCGGGTGGACGACGGGAGAGGGCTGCGGCCCAGAACCCTGAAGCCCAGAGGTCTCGGGACGGGGATACCGGTGACGTCGGGAGGCACCAACGGGTGTTCGGACGTGCGTTTCCCTCCCCGTAATCACACCGTTGCGCTCATCCGTCCATCCTCGGCGCGCTAGCCATCTTGGTAAAACTAAGGAGACTCAACGGGTGACCTAACCTGTGGGAGACCCTGGGTAATGTCCCTACCTGCACTCGAGCAGACTGTGGACGCTGTGGTCGTCGGGGAGGGGGTTCTGTACGTCTGGTAGATTGCGTTGGTTTCTCGGGCGAAGTTCTCCGTGTCCTGACTTTTCTGGCTGGTCGTTCTGTCAACTCAGGAAGTCCGGGGGCGCCCCGCAGAAAGAGGAAAAGAGCCAGAACGAAGAGGCGAAGAGAGAAGGAAAGAAACACACAAACAGACACAGACACGCAGGCGCACACAAAAACGCACACACACAGAGCGAGAGCGAGAGCGAGAGCGAGAGCGAGAGCGAGAGCGAGCCCGAGCCCGGCTGCCAGTCCGTGGCTCCTGGGCGTCCGGGTCGCGGGACAGGGATCCCAGGAGCGCTGCACTCCTGAGACCCTGTCTGCACGTCCCAGGGCCCCAGGGGTGATCGCCAGCCCCAGGGCCCCCGCCTCCTTGCCCGGGCCCAGCTCAAGCACCACCGCCCTCCTGTGGGGAAGCTGCCTCTTGGGCAGGGCCTCTCTGCGTCAGCGTGAGCGTCTGTGTGTCTGTCCCGGTGGGTGTCTGTCTGGGTCCGTGTCTCGGATCCTCTCAATCTCTCTGTCTCTGTCTCTGTCTCTGTGTCTCTCAGGTCGGTCAGTCAGGAGCTGTCCAGGGTGGCCGCGGGGCCTGGGGTTGAGGGCGCGGTCCGGGTCCCGTGGGCGGGGCGCGGGGCGGGGCGGGGAAGGGTGGCCCGCCCTGGTCTCCCCGCGCCCCGCCGCCCGCCCCGGAGGGGTTTCCGGTGATGCCCTCTGGTCGCGCCGGTGGCTCCAGCTGGATTTGGGCAAGTTGGGGCCGGGCCGGAGCGGCGGCCGCCGGGGGTTGTTGGGCCCGGGTTCGTTGGGAGGCGCCTCGGGCCGGAGGGGCCTCGCGGGCCCGGGGCCCCGACGCGCCGACGCGCCGACGCGCCGACGCGCCCGACGCCCCGGGCCACCTGGCCCCGAGCAGAGCAGCCGGATGTCCTGCGACCCGTCGCCGGGATGCGGGCGGACAGGAGGCCTGGAGCGTCCGGGGCCGGCTTGGGAGAGCGCCTAGACTTGCGCCCCGCCCGCCCACAGTCCCCGGGGTGCCCGAGGCCTCCCGCGCCCTGGGCGGGCGGCAGGGCAGGGCAGGGCAGGGCAGGGCAGGGCAGGGCAGGGTTTGGCTGGCCGCGGCGGCGGCGGCGGCGGCGGTGGCGGGAGGCAGTGGCAGGCAGGCGGCAGGCGGCGGAGCGCGGGGCGCAGGGGACGCGGGCGTCCGGTGCGCGTCACAGGGGCTCGGGCGCGCGCGTCACAGGGGCCAGGCGACGGCGCGTCACAGGGACCAGGCGACAGCGCGCGCGCGCGCGCGCGCGAGGCTTCTTAGGGGCGCCGGCGGCAGCCACCAGCGTCTACGGCCATACCACCCTGAACGCGCCCGATCTCGTCTGATCTCGGAAGCTAAGCAGGGTCGGGCCTGGTTAGTACTTGGATGGGAGACCGCCTGGGAATACCGGGTGCTGTAGGCTTTTGCCTCCCGCCGCCTCCCTCTCCTTTTGCCCCCCCCCCCCCCCCCGCCCCCAGCGCCGCTCCCTCCATGCTCCTCCCGCCCCTCCTCCCTCCTCACCGGTCGCCCCATCGCCCCGCCACGCCCCCACCGCTGTCCAGCCGCGCGAGTGCCCCGCGGCCGCGGCCGCCGCCCAGCCCTTCCACCTCGCGGCCCCACGGGAACCCAGGGCCAACCGGGGCCGGCCCCGCGTGGCCGTGCCCCCGACGCCGCCCTCGTCCGGCGGGCTCCCTCTGTCCTCGGCGGCCTCTTCCCACCCGCCAGGCTCCTGAGAGACCCTAGCGGTCCACTCGGCCGGCGCGGCCCCCAAGCAGTTGGTCGAGTCGTGGTGTGCGATGGAACGGATCCCGCTCCGGGCTGCGGAGGCCCGGACAGCTTCGGCAAGCTGCCGGCAGCCCATCCGTCTTCCAGAGCCCATCTAGGAAAGACCCCGGGTCAGGCTTCTCCAAACAGCACCTACAGAAGGACGGGGCCCACTGGGCTCGACAGGAGCCTTCCGGGCCTGGCCATCCATCCCAAGCGGGACGGCTTCTGGATTTTCTGATGCCTGCGCCGTGTGTCAGCTTCTCCAAGTCGGCACCTGGCTGTCCTTGATACCGTCGTTCGCGAGAAACCCTCGTTTCCGCACCGGAGTTGGTACGGGTCCTTTTGTGTTGTCTTGCCTTAAAGACGTCCCCTTCCCCAAGTGTCTAAGTTTCAAGCGCCTCCCCCCGCTCCCCGGCTGGGATCCAACTCCGTCTCCGTCTTCGCTTTTGTCTTTTGGGGGGTGGGGGCGGGGGGTCCTGCCTTCGTTTGAAAGGTCGGTGTCTGGCTCCTCGTGGATCCCTCGCATCCGTTTTGATTCTGAACAGACTGGATGGAAGGATTAGGAATCTGGCTGCGCTCGCCCAGGGTTTTGGTGTCCCCTCACTCAGGTGCCTCACTCTGTCCTGCCCCCCTCCTGGCCTCTGTCTGCCAGAGGGAGTGGACGAGTCCCCCGAGAGGACATTTCCGTCCTCAGCGGCCAGCCCTTCCTGGCTCCTTGGCTTCAGCTTTCATTTCGTGCGGCTCGGGCAGCTTTGAAAGTCTGCTCTTCCCCTGCCTGTGTCCGCGCAGACTATCGCGGAAAGGGGATCCGGGAAAGCGGGAGGGGAGTTTGCTCCAGGGGAGGAGAGCCGGGATGACAGGGAGGAGGAGAGGGGAGACTTGCCTCAGATCGCACGGACTTTTACATTTTCAAGGGGGGAATTCATCAAGGTAAGCCGTCTCTTCCCCACCGCGGACAGAAAGCAATAGTTGCTCGCTGTGGAGAAGCTGGGACATGCGGGCACAGCAGGAAGAGAGGACCTCAACCTCCATCCTCTCACCGTTCAGCAATCATCCTGGGAGCGAATATCCTCGTGTTTCCCTTTTCCCGTGGGCCCCACTTTCCCTGCCAGAGCAGACCCAGGGCACCTGTGGCCTGCTTCCTGCTTGCCCGGGATGGCGGGGTGGCGGGGCGGCGGCGGGGCGGGGCGGGCCGCGCGTCGCTCCCTGCAGGGTAGCGCCCTGGGTGGTTCTGGTTCCGACGGCTCCCCCAATCTGACCTCCGGTGAGCGTGTTCTGCTGGGAGAACTGGGGCTGTGTCTCCGTAAGTTTCCCAGAGTGCGGGCCCGGAGGCTTGGTCTCAAACGAAGGCTCGGCAGCAAGGGCCGCCGTTCCTGCGAGGGACTCGCCCTCCCTGAGCGGCAGTTGCCTCATCTGGTTGGAAAGGGGGTCCCGTTAGTGCCTCGTCGGTGGCGTTGTTGCGAGCACGGAAGCGGGAGCACGGAGCACACCGCTCAGCACGGAGCGCGGCACTGGTTGGTGCGCGCTCATCGTCTGCCGTCCTTCCCTGTGAGCATAGTGCTTTCCGCCGACATTCGCCCGGCACCTGCGGGCCGCGTGCCTGCTTGGGGCCGGACCCAGCAGCCGAGGACGCAGGTGCCAAAATCTCTGCCTTTGGGGGAGTTCGCCGCCTCGTGCCTGGGACGGGAGGACCGACGGCAGGCCAACACGTCCCGACGAGAGGCGGCGTCCCCGACGACGGGACGCGGTGCCGTCGGAAATGGAGAGCCTGGCACAGCCCAGGTCCTGGTCAGACATGCGTTGATGGCGTCGTCGCTCTCTTTCCCCCAGCCCGCCCCCCCCACCCCCCCACCCCCGCCCCTTTCCTCTCCCTCGCGTCCCGAGGTCCCCTTTCCAACGGGATCCAAGAACGCCCACAGGGCCCAAACTCTTGAGCTGGGCAGTGCAGACATCGTGCGCACTGGATCCCGGGTGGACGACGGGAGAGGGCTGCGGCCCAGAACCCTGAAGCCCAGAGGTCTCGGGACGGGGATACCGGTGACGTCGGGAGGCACCAACGGGTGTTCGGACGTGCGTTTCCCTCCCCGTAATCACACCGTTGCGCTCATCCGTCCATCCTCGGCGCGCTAGCCATCTTGGTAAAACTAAGGAGACTCAACGGGTGACCTAACCTGTGGGAGACCCTGGGTAATGTCCCTACCTGCACTCGAGCAGACTGTGGACGCTGTGGTCGTCGGGGAGGGGGTTCTGTACGTCTGGTAGATTGCGTTGGTTTCTCGGGCGAAGTTCTCCGTGTCCTGACTTTTCTGGCTGGTCGTTCTGTCAACTCAGGAAGTCCGGGGGCGCCCCGCAGAAAGAGGAAAAGAGCCAGAACGAAGAGGCGAAGAGAGAAGGAAAGAAACACACAAACAGACACAGACACGCAGGCGCACACAAAAACGCACACACACAGAGCGAGAGCGAGAGCGAGAGCGAGAGCGAGAGCGAGAGCGAGCCCGAGCCCGGCTGCCAGTCCGTGGCTCCTGGGCGTCCGGGTCGCGGGACAGGGATCCCAGGAGCGCTGCACTCCTGAGACCCTGTCTGCACGTCCCAGGGCCCCAGGGGTGATCGCCAGCCCCAGGGCCCCCGCCTCCTTGCCCGGGCCCAGCTCAAGCACCACCGCCCTCCTGTGGGGAAGCTGCCTCTTGGGCAGGGCCTCTCTGCGTCAGCGTGAGCGTCTGTGTGTCTGTCCCGGTGGGTGTCTGTCTGGGTCCGTGTCTCGGATCCTCTCAATCTCTCTGTCTCTGTCTCTGTCTCTGTGTCTCTCAGGTCGGTCAGTCAGGAGCTGTCCAGGGTGGCCGCGGGGCCTGGGGTTGAGGGCGCGGTCCGGGTCCCGTGGGCGGGGCGCGGGGCGGGGCGGGGAAGGGTGGCCCGCCCTGGTCTCCCCGCGCCCCGCCGCCCGCCCCGGAGGGGTTTCCGGTGATGCCCTCTGGTCGCGCCGGTGGCTCCAGCTGGATTTGGGCAAGTTGGGGCCGGGCCGGAGCGGCGGCCGCCGGGGGTTGTTGGGCCCGGGTTCGTTGGGAGGCGCCTCGGGCCGGAGGGGCCTCGCGGGCCCGGGGCCCCGACGCGCCGACGCGCCGACGCGCCGACGCGCCCGACGCCCCGGGCCACCTGGCCCCGAGCAGAGCAGCCGGATGTCCTGCGACCCGTCGCCGGGATGCGGGCGGACAGGAGGCCTGGAGCGTCCGGGGCCGGCTTGGGAGAGCGCCTAGACTTGCGCCCCGCCCGCCCACAGTCCCCGGGGTGCCCGAGGCCTCCCGCGCCCTGGGCGGGCGGCAGGGCAGGGCAGGGCAGGGCAGGGCAGGGCAGGGCAGGGTTTGGCTGGCCGCGGCGGCGGCGGCGGCGGCGGTGGCGGGAGGCAGTGGCAGGCAGGCGGCAGGCGGCGGAGCGCGGGGCGCAGGGGACGCGGGCGTCCGGTGCGCGTCACAGGGGCTCGGGCGCGCGCGTCACAGGGGCCAGGCGACGGCGCGTCACAGGGACCAGGCGACAGCGCGCGCGCGCGCGCGCGCGAGGCTTCTTAGGGGCGCCGGCGGCAGCCACCAGCGTCTACGGCCATACCACCCTGAACGCGCCCGATCTCGTCTGATCTCGGAAGCTAAGCAGGGTCGGGCCTGGTTAGTACTTGGATGGGAGACCGCCTGGGAATACCGGGTGCTGTAGGCTTTTGCCTCCCGCCGCCTCCCTCTCCTTTTGCCCCCCCCCCCCCCCCCGCCCCCAGCGCCGCTCCCTCCATGCTCCTCCCGCCCCTCCTCCCTCCTCACCGGTCGCCCCATCGCCCCGCCACGCCCCCACCGCTGTCCAGCCGCGCGAGTGCCCCGCGGCCGCGGCCGCCGCCCAGCCCTTCCACCTCGCGGCCCCACGGGAACCCAGGGCCAACCGGGGCCGGCCCCGCGTGGCCGTGCCCCCGACGCCGCCCTCGTCCGGCGGGCTCCCTCTGTCCTCGGCGGCCTCTTCCCACCCGCCAGGCTCCTGAGAGACCCTAGCGGTCCACTCGGCCGGCGCGGCCCCCAAGCAGTTGGTCGAGTCGTGGTGTGCGATGGAACGGATCCCGCTCCGGGCTGCGGAGGCCCGGACAGCTTCGGCAAGCTGCCGGCAGCCCATCCGTCTTCCAGAGCCCATCTAGGAAAGACCCCGGGTCAGGCTTCTCCAAACAGCACCTACAGAAGGACGGGGCCCACTGGGCTCGACAGGAGCCTTCCGGGCCTGGCCATCCATCCCAAGCGGGACGGCTTCTGGATTTTCTGATGCCTGCGCCGTGTGTCAGCTTCTCCAAGTCGGCACCTGGCTGTCCTTGATACCGTCGTTCGCGAGAAACCCTCGTTTCCGCACCGGAGTTGGTACGGGTCCTTTTGTGTTGTCTTGCCTTAAAGACGTCCCCTTCCCCAAGTGTCTAAGTTTCAAGCGCCTCCCCCCGCTCCCCGGCTGGGATCCAACTCCGTCTCCGTCTTCGCTTTTGTCTTTTGGGGGGTGGGGGCGGGGGGTCCTGCCTTCGTTTGAAAGGTCGGTGTCTGGCTCCTCGTGGATCCCTCGCATCCGTTTTGATTCTGAACAGACTGGATGGAAGGATTAGGAATCTGGCTGCGCTCGCCCAGGGTTTTGGTGTCCCCTCACTCAGGTGCCTCACTCTGTCCTGCCCCCCTCCTGGCCTCTGTCTGCCAGAGGGAGTGGACGAGTCCCCCGAGAGGACATTTCCGTCCTCAGCGGCCAGCCCTTCCTGGCTCCTTGGCTTCAGCTTTCATTTCGTGCGGCTCGGGCAGCTTTGAAAGTCTGCTCTTCCCCTGCCTGTGTCCGCGCAGACTATCGCGGAAAGGGGATCCGGGAAAGCGGGAGGGGAGTTTGCTCCAGGGGAGGAGAGCCGGGATGACAGGGAGGAGGAGAGGGGAGACTTGCCTCAGATCGCACGGACTTTTACATTTTCAAGGGGGGAATTCATCAAGGTAAGCCGTCTCTTCCCCACCGCGGACAGAAAGCAATAGTTGCTCGCTGTGGAGAAGCTGGGACATGCGGGCACAGCAGGAAGAGAGGACCTCAACCTCCATCCTCTCACCGTTCAGCAATCATCCTGGGAGCGAATATCCTCGTGTTTCCCTTTTCCCGTGGGCCCCACTTTCCCTGCCAGAGCAGACCCAGGGCACCTGTGGCCTGCTTCCTGCTTGCCCGGGATGGCGGGGTGGCGGGGCGGCGGCGGGGCGGGGCGGGCCGCGCGTCGCTCCCTGCAGGGTAGCGCCCTGGGTGGTTCTGGTTCCGACGGCTCCCCCAATCTGACCTCCGGTGAGCGTGTTCTGCTGGGAGAACTGGGGCTGTGTCTCCGTAAGTTTCCCAGAGTGCGGGCCCGGAGGCTTGGTCTCAAACGAAGGCTCGGCAGCAAGGGCCGCCGTTCCTGCGAGGGACTCGCCCTCCCTGAGCGGCAGTTGCCTCATCTGGTTGGAAAGGGGGTCCCGTTAGTGCCTCGTCGGTGGCGTTGTTGCGAGCACGGAAGCGGGAGCACGGAGCACACCGCTCAGCACGGAGCGCGGCACTGGTTGGTGCGCGCTCATCGTCTGCCGTCCTTCCCTGTGAGCATAGTGCTTTCCGCCGACATTCGCCCGGCACCTGCGGGCCGCGTGCCTGCTTGGGGCCGGACCCAGCAGCCGAGGACGCAGGTGCCAAAATCTCTGCCTTTGGGGGAGTTCGCCGCCTCGTGCCTGGGACGGGAGGACCGACGGCAGGCCAACACGTCCCGACGAGAGGCGGCGTCCCCGACGACGGGACGCGGTGCCGTCGGAAATGGAGAGCCTGGCACAGCCCAGGTCCTGGTCAGACATGCGTTGATGGCGTCGTCGCTCTCTTTCCCCCAGCCCGCCCCCCCCACCCCCCACCCCCGCCCCTTTCCTCTCCCTCGCGTCCCGAGGTCCCCTTTCCAACGGGATCCAAGAACGCCCACAGGGCCCAAACTCTTGAGCTGGGCAGTGCAGACATCGTGCGCACTGGATCCCGGGTGGACGACGGGAGAGGGCTGCGGCCCAGAACCCTGAAGCCCAGAGGTCTCGGGACGGGGATACCGGTGACGTCGGGAGGCACCAACGGGTGTTCGGACGTGCGTTTCCCTCCCCGTAATCACACCGTTGCGCTCATCCGTCCATCCTCGGCGCGCTAGCCATCTTGGTAAAACTAAGGAGACTCAACGGGTGACCTAACCTGTGGGAGACCCTGGGTAATGTCCCTACCTGCACTCGAGCAGACTGTGGACGCTGTGGTCGTCGGGGAGGGGGTTCTGTACGTCTGGTAGATTGCGTTGGTTTCTCGGGCGAAGTTCTCCGTGTCCTGACTTTTCTGGCTGGTCGTTCTGTCAACTCAGGAAGTCCGGGGGCGCCCCGCAGAAAGAGGAAAAGAGCCAGAACGAAGAGGCGAAGAGAGAAGGAAAGAAACACACAAACAGACACAGACACGCAGGCGCACACAAAAACGCACACACACAGAGCGAGAGCGAGAGCGAGAGCGAGAGCGAGAGCGAGAGCGAGCCCGAGCCCGGCTGCCAGTCCGTGGCTCCTGGGCGTCCGGGTCGCGGGACAGGGATCCCAGGAGCGCTGCACTCCTGAGACCCTGTCTGCACGTCCCAGGGCCCCAGGGGTGATCGCCAGCCCCAGGGCCCCCGCCTCCTTGCCCGGGCCCAGCTCAAGCACCACCGCCCTCCTGTGGGGAAGCTGCCTCTTGGGCAGGGCCTCTCTGCGTCAGCGTGAGCGTCTGTGTGTCTGTCCCGGTGGGTGTCTGTCTGGGTCCGTGTCTCGGATCCTCTCAATCTCTCTGTCTCTGTCTCTGTCTCTGTGTCTCTCAGGTCGGTCAGTCAGGAGCTGTCCAGGGTGGCCGCGGGGCCTGGGGTTGAGGGCGCGGTCCGGGTCCCGTGGGCGGGGCGCGGGGCGGGGCGGGGAAGGGTGGCCCGCCCTGGTCTCCCCGCGCCCCGCCGCCCGCCCCGGAGGGGTTTCCGGTGATGCCCTCTGGTCGCGCCGGTGGCTCCAGCTGGATTTGGGCAAGTTGGGGCCGGGCCGGAGCGGCGGCCGCCGGGGGTTGTTGGGCCCGGGTTCGTTGGGAGGCGCCTCGGGCCGGAGGGGCCTCGCGGGCCCGGGGCCCCGACGCGCCGACGCGCCGACGCGCCGACGCGCCCGACGCCCCGGGCCACCTGGCCCCGAGCAGAGCAGCCGGATGTCCTGCGACCCGTCGCCGGGATGCGGGCGGACAGGAGGCCTGGAGCGTCCGGGGCCGGCTTGGGAGAGCGCCTAGACTTGCGCCCCGCCCGCCCACAGTCCCCGGGGTGCCCGAGGCCTCCCGCGCCCTGGGCGGGCGGCAGGGCAGGGCAGGGCAGGGCAGGGCAGGGTTTGGCTGGCCGCGGCGGCGGCGGCGGCGGCGGTGGCGGGAGGCAGTGGCAGGCAGGCGGCAGGCGGCGGAGCGCGGGGCGCAGGGGACGCGGGCGTCCGGTGCGCGTCACAGGGGCTCGGGCGCGCGCGTCACAGGGGCCAGGCGACGGCGCGTCACAGGGACCAGGCGACAGCGCGCGCGCGCGCGCGCGCGAGGCTTCTTAGGGGCGCCGGCGGCAGCCACCAGCGTCTACGGCCATACCACCCTGAACGCGCCCGATCTCGTCTGATCTCGGAAGCTAAGCAGGGTCGGGCCTGGTTAGTACTTGGATGGGAGACCGCCTGGGAATACCGGGTGCTGTAGGCTTTTGCCTCCCGCCGCCTCCCTCTCCTTTTGCCCCCCCCCCCCCCCCCCGCCCCCAGCGCCGCTCCCTCCATGCTCCTCCCGCCCCTCCTCCCTCCTCACCGGTCGCCCCATCGCCCCGCCACGCCCCCACCGCTGTCCAGCCGCGCGAGTGCCCCGCGGCCGCGGCCGCCGCCCAGCCCTTCCACCTCGCGGCCCCACGGGAACCCAGGGCCAACCGGGGCCGGCCCCGCGTGGCCGTGCCCCCGACGCCGCCCTCGTCCGGCGGGCTCCCTCTGTCCTCGGCGGCCTCTTCCCACCCGCCAGGCTCCTGAGAGACCCTAGCGGTCCACTCGGCCGGCGCGGCCCCCAAGCAGTTGGTCGAGTCGTGGTGTGCGATGGAACGGATCCCGCTCCGGGCTGCGGAGGCCCGGACAGCTTCGGCAAGCTGCCGGCAGCCCATCCGTCTTCCAGAGCCCATCTAGGAAAGACCCCGGGTCAGGCTTCTCCAAACAGCACCTACAGAAGGACGGGGCCCACTGGGCTCGACAGGAGCCTTCCGGGCCTGGCCATCCATCCCAAGCGGGACGGCTTCTGGATTTTCTGATGCCTGCGCCGTGTGTCAGCTTCTCCAAGTCGGCACCTGGCTGTCCTTGATACCGTCGTTCGCGAGAAACCCTCGTTTCCGCACCGGAGTTGGTACGGGTCCTTTTGTGTTGTCTTGCCTTAAAGACGTCCCCTTCCCCAAGTGTCTAAGTTTCAAGCGCCTCCCCCCGCTCCCCGGCTGGGATCCAACTCCGTCTCCGTCTTCGCTTTTGTCTTTTGGGGGGTGGGGGCGGGGGGTCCTGCCTTCGTTTGAAAGGTCGGTGTCTGGCTCCTCGTGGATCCCTCGCATCCGTTTTGATTCTGAACAGACTGGATGGAAGGATTAGGAATCTGGCTGCGCTCGCCCAGGGTTTTGGTGTCCCCTCACTCAGGTGCCTCACTCTGTCCTGCCCCCCTCCTGGCCTCTGTCTGCCAGAGGGAGTGGACGAGTCCCCCGAGAGGACATTTCCGTCCTCAGCGGCCAGCCCTTCCTGGCTCCTTGGCTTCAGCTTTCATTTCGTGCGGCTCGGGCAGCTTTGAAAGTCTGCTCTTCCCCTGCCTGTGTCCGCGCAGACTATCGCGGAAAGGGGATCCGGGAAAGCGGGAGGGGAGTTTGCTCCAGGGGAGGAGAGCCGGGATGACAGGGAGGAGGAGAGGGGAGACTTGCCTCAGATCGCACGGACTTTTACATTTTCAAGGGGGGAATTCATCAAGGTAAGCCGTCTCTTCCCCACCGCGGACAGAAAGCAATAGTTGCTCGCTGTGGAGAAGCTGGGACATGCGGGCACAGCAGGAAGAGAGGACCTCAACCTCCATCCTCTCACCGTTCAGCAATCATCCTGGGAGCGAATATCCTCGTGTTTCCCTTTTCCCGTGGGCCCCACTTTCCCTGCCAGAGCAGACCCAGGGCACCTGTGGCCTGCTTCCTGCTTGCCCGGGATGGCGGGGTGGCGGGGCGGCGGCGGGGCGGGGCGGGCCGCGCGTCGCTCCCTGCAGGGTAGCGCCCTGGGTGGTTCTGGTTCCGACGGCTCCCCCAATCTGACCTCCGGTGAGCGTGTTCTGCTGGGAGAACTGGGGCTGTGTCTCCGTAAGTTTCCCAGAGTGCGGGCCCGGAGGCTTGGTCTCAAACGAAGGCTCGGCAGCAAGGGCCGCCGTTCCTGCGAGGGACTCGCCCTCCCTGAGCGGCAGTTGCCTCATCTGGTTGGAAAGGGGGTCCCGTTAGTGCCTCGTCGGTGGCGTTGTTGCGAGCACGGAAGCGGGAGCACGGAGCACACCGCTCAGCACGGAGCGCGGCACTGGTTGGTGCGCGCTCATCGTCTGCCGTCCTTCCCTGTGAGCATAGTGCTTTCCGCCGACATTCGCCCGGCACCTGCGGGCCGCGTGCCTGCTTGGGGCCGGACCCAGCAGCCGAGGACGCAGGTGCCAAAATCTCTGCCTTTGGGGGAGTTCGCCGCCTCGTGCCTGGGACGGGAGGACCGACGGCAGGCCAACACGTCCCGACGAGAGGCGGCGTCCCCGACGACGGGACGCGGTGCCGTCGGAAATGGAGAGCCTGGCACAGCCCAGGTCCTGGTCAGACATGCGTTGATGGCGTCGTCGCTCTCTTTCCCCCAGCCCGCCCCCCCCACCCCCCACCCCCGCCCCTTTCCTCTCCCTCGCGTCCCGAGGTCCCCTTTCCAACGGGATCCAAGAACGCCCACAGGGCCCAAACTCTTGAGCTGGGCAGTGCAGACATCGTGCGCACTGGATCCCGGGTGGACGACGGGAGAGGGCTGCGGCCCGGAACCCTGAAGCCCAGAGGTCTCGGGACGGGGATACCGGTGACGTCGGGAGGCACCAACGGGTGTTCGGACGTGCGTTTCCCTCCCCGTAATCACACCGTTGCGCTCATCCGTCCATCCTCGGCGCGCTAGCCATCTTGGTAAAACTAAGGAGACTCAACGGGTGACCTAACCTGTGGGAGACCCTGGGTAATGTCCCTACCTGCACTCGAGCAGACTGTGGACGCTGTGGTCGTCGGGGAGGGGGTTCTGTACGTCTGGTAGATTGCGTTGGTTTCTCGGGCGAAGTTCTCCGTGTCCTGACTTTTCTGGCTGGTCGTTCTGTCAACTCAGGAAGTCCGGGGGCGCCCCGCAGAAAGAGGAAAAGAGCCAGAACGAAGAGGCGAAGAGAGAAGGAAAGAAACACACAAACAGACACAGACACGCAGGCGCACACAAAAACGCACACACACAGAGCGAGAGCGAGAGCGAGAGCGAGAGCGAGAGCGAGAGCGAGCCCGAGCCCGGCTGCCAGTCCGTGGCTCCTGGGCGTCCGGGTCGCGGGACAGGGATCCCAGGAGCGCTGCACTCCTGAGACCCTGTCTGCACGTCCCAGGGCCCCAGGGGTGATCGCCAGCCCCAGGGCCCCCGCCTCCTTGCCCGGGCCCAGCTCAAGCACCACCGCCCTCCTGTGGGGAAGCTGCCTCTTGGGCAGGGCCTCTCTGCGTCAGCGTGAGCGTCTGTGTGTCTGTCCCGGTGGGTGTCTGTCTGGGTCCGTGTCTCGGATCCTCTCAATCTCTCTGTCTCTGTCTCTGTCTCTGTGTCTCTCAGGTCGGTCAGTCAGGAGCTGTCCAGGGTGGCCGCGGGGCCTGGGGTTGAGGGCGCGGTCCGGGTCCCGTGGGCGGGGCGCGGGGCGGGGCGGGGAAGGGTGGCCCGCCCTGGTCTCCCCGCGCCCCGCCGCCCGCCCCGGAGGGGTTTCCGGTGATGCCCTCTGGTCGCGCCGGTGGCTCCAGCTGGATTTGGGCAAGTTGGGGCCGGGCCGGAGCGGCGGCCGCCGGGGGTTGTTGGGCCCGGGTTCGTTGGGAGGCGCCTCGGGCCGGAGGGGCCTCGCGGGCCCGGGGCCCCGACGCGCCGACGCGCCGACGCGCCGACGCGCCCGACGCCCCGGGCCACCTGGCCCCGAGCAGAGCAGCCGGATGTCCTGCGACCCGTCGCCGGGATGCGGGCGGACAGGAGGCCTGGAGCGTCCGGGGCCGGCTTGGGAGAGCGCCTAGACTTGCGCCCCGCCCGCCCACAGTCCCCGGGGTGCCCGAGGCCTCCCGCGCCCTGGGCGGGCGGCAGGGCAGGGCAGGGCAGGGCAGGGCAGGGCAGGGCAGGGTTTGGCTGGCCGCGGCGGCGGCGGCGGCGGCGGTGGCGGGAGGCAGTGGCAGGCAGGCGGCAGGCGGCGGAGCGCGGGGCGCAGGGGACGCGGGCGTCCGGTGCGCGTCACAGGGGCTCGGGCGCGCGCGTCACAGGGGCCAGGCGACGGCGCGTCACAGGGACCAGGCGACAGCGCGCGCGCGCGCGCGCGCGAGGCTTCTTAGGGGCGCCGGCGGCAGCCACCAGCGTCTACGGCCATACCACCCTGAACGCGCCCGATCTCGTCTGATCTCGGAAGCTAAGCAGGGTCGGGCCTGGTTAGTGCTTGGATGGGAGACCGCCTGGGAATACCGGGTGCTGTAGGCTTTTGCCTCCCGCCGCCTCCCTCTCCTTTTGCCCCCCCCCCCCCCGCCCCCAGCGCCGCTCCCTCCATGCTCCTCCCGCCCCTCCTCCCTCCTCACCGGTCGCCCCATCGCCCCGCCACGCCCCCACCGCTGTCCAGCCGCGCGAGTGCCCCGCGGCCGCGGCCGCCGCCCAGCCCTTCCACCTCGCGGCCCCACGGGAACCCAGGGCCAACCGGGGCCGGCCCCGCGTGGCCGTGCCCCCGACGCCGCCCTCGTCCGGCGGGCTCCCTCTGTCCTCGGCGGCCTCTTCCCACCCGCCAGGCTCCTGAGAGACCCTAGCGGTCCACTCGGCCGGCGCGGCCCCCAAGCAGTTGGTCGAGTCGTGGTGTGCGATGGAACGGATCCCGCTCCGGGCTGCGGAGGCCCGGACAGCTTCGGCAAGCTGCCGGCAGCCCATCCGTCTTCCAGAGCCCATCTAGGAAAGACCCCGGGTCAGGCTTCTCCAAACAGCACCTACAGAAGGACGGGGCCCACTGGGCTCGACAGGAGCCTTCCGGGCCTGGCCATCCATCCCAAGCGGGACGGCTTCTGGATTTTCTGATGCCTGCGCCGTGTGTCAGCTTCTCCAAGTCGGCACCTGGCTGTCCTTGATACCGTCGTTCGCGAGAAACCCTCGTTTCCGCACCGGAGTTGGTACGGGTCCTTTTGTGTTGTCTTGCCTTAAAGACGTCCCCTTCCCCAAGTGTCTAAGTTTCAAGCGCCTCCCCCCGCTCCCCGGCTGGGATCCAACTCCGTCTCCGTCTTCGCTTTTGTCTTTTGGGGGGTGGGGGCGGGGGGTCCTGCCTTCGTTTGAAAGGTCGGTGTCTGGCTCCTCGTGGATCCCTCGCATCCGTTTTGATTCTGAACAGACTGGATGGAAGGATTAGGAATCTGGCTGCGCTCGCCCAGGGTTTTGGTGTCCCCTCACTCAGGTGCCTCACTCTGTCCTGCCCCCCTCCTGGCCTCTGTCTGCCAGAGGGAGTGGACGAGTCCCCCGAGAGGACATTTCCGTCCTCAGCGGCCAGCCCTTCCTGGCTCCTTGGCTTCAGCTTTCATTTCGTGCGGCTCGGGCAGCTTTGAAAGTCTGCTCTTCCCCTGCCTGTGTCCGCGCAGACTATCGCGGAAAGGGGATCCGGGAAAGCGGGAGGGGAGTTTGCTCCAGGGGAGGAGAGCCGGGATGACAGGGAGGAGGAGAGGGGAGACTTGCCTCAGATCGCACGGACTTTTACATTTTCAAGGGGGGAATTCATCAAGGTAAGCCGTCTCTTCCCCACCGCGGACAGAAAGCAATAGTTGCTCGCTGTGGAGAAGCTGGGACATGCGGGCACAGCAGGAAGAGAGGACCTCAACCTCCATCCTCTCACCGTTCAGCAATCATCCTGGGAGCGAATATCCTCGTGTTTCCCTTTTCCCGTGGGCCCCACTTTCCCTGCCAGAGCAGACCCAGGGCACCTGTGGCCTGCTTCCTGCTTGCCCGGGATGGCGGGGTGGCGGGGCGGCGGCGGGGCGGGGCGGGCCGCGCGTCGCTCCCTGCAGGGTAGCGCCCTGGGTGGTTCTGGTTCCGACGGCTCCCCCAATCTGACCTCCGGTGAGCGTGTTCTGCTGGGAGAACTGGGGCTGTGTCTCCGTAAGTTTCCCAGAGTGCGGGCCCGGAGGCTTGGTCTCAAACGAAGGCTCGGCAGCAAGGGCCGCCGTTCCTGCGAGGGACTCGCCCTCCCTGAGCGGCAGTTGCCTCATCTGGTTGGAAAGGGGGTCCCGTTAGTGCCTCGTCGGTGGCGTTGTTGCGAGCACGGAAGCGGGAGCACGGAGCACACCGCTCAGCACGGAGCGCGGCACTGGTTGGTGCGCGCTCATCGTCTGCCGTCCTTCCCTGTGAGCATAGTGCTTTCCGCCGACATTCGCCCGGCACCTGCGGGCCGCGTGCCTGCTTGGGGCCGGACCCAGCAGCCGAGGACGCAGGTGCCAAAATCTCTGCCTTTGGGGGAGTTCGCCGCCTCGTGCCTGGGACGGGAGGACCGACGGCAGGCCAACACGTCCCGACGAGAGGCGGCGTCCCCGACGACGGGACGCGGTGCCGTCGGAAATGGAGAGCCTGGCACAGCCCAGGTCCTGGTCAGACATGCGTTGATGGCGTCGTCGCTCTCTTTCCCCCAGCCCACCCCCCCCACCCCCCACCCCCGCCCCTTTCCTCTCCCTCGCGTCCCGAGGTCCCCTTTCCAACGGGATCCAAGAACGCCCACAGGGCCCAAACTCTTGAGCTGGGCAGTGCAGACATCGTGCGCACTGGATCCCGGGTGGACGACGGGAGAGGGCTGCGGCCCAGAACCCTGAAGCCCAGAGGTCTCGGGACGGGGATACCGGTGACGTCGGGAGGCACCAACGGGTGTTCGGACGTGCGTTTCCCTCCCCGTAATCACACCGTTGCGCTCATCCGTCCATCCTCGGCGCGCTAGCCATCTTGGTAAAACTAAGGAGACTCAACGGGTGACCTAACCTGTGGGAGACCCTGGGTAATGTCCCTACCTGCACTCGAGCAGACTGTGGACGCTGTGGTCGTCGGGGAGGGGGTTCTGTACGTCTGGTAGATTGCGTTGGTTTCTCGGGCGAAGTTCTCCGTGTCCTGACTTTTCTGGCTGGTCGTTCTGTCAACTCAGGAAGTCCGGGGGCGCCCCGCAGAAAGAGGAAAAGAGCCAGAACGAAGAGGCGAAGAGAGAAGGAAAGAAACACACAAACAGACACAGACACGCAGGCGCACACAAAAACGCACACACACAGAGCGAGAGCGAGAGCGAGAGCGAGAGCGAGAGCGAGAGCGAGCCCGAGCCCGGCTGCCAGTCCGTGGCTCCTGGGCGTCCGGGTCGCGGGACAGGGATCCCAGGAGCGCTGCACTCCTGAGACCCTGTCTGCACGTCCCAGGGCCCCAGGGGTGATCGCCAGCCCCAGGGCCCCCGCCTCCTTGCCCGGGCCCAGCTCAAGCACCACCGCCCTCCTGTGGGGAAGCTGCCTCTTGGGCAGGGCCTCTCTGCGTCAGCGTGAGCGTCTGTGTGTCTGTCCCGGTGGGTGTCTGTCTGGGTCCGTGTCTCGGATCCTCTCAATCTCTCTGTCTCTGTCTCTGTCTCTGTGTCTCTCAGGTCGGTCAGTCAGGAGCTGTCCAGGGTGGCCGCGGGGCCTGGGGTTGAGGGCGCGGTCCGGGTCCCGTGGGCGGGGCGCGGGGCGGGGCGGGGAAGGGTGGCCCGCCCTGGTCTCCCCGCGCCCCGCCGCCCGCCCCGGAGGGGTTTCCGGTGATGCCCTCTGGTCGCGCCGGTGGCTCCAGCTGGATTTGGGCAAGTTGGGGCCGGGCCGGAGCGGCGGCCGCCGGGGGTTGTTGGGCCCGGGTTCGTTGGGAGGCGCCTCGGGCCGGAGGGGCCTCGCGGGCCCGGGGCCCCGACGCGCCGACGCGCCGACGCGCCGACGCGCCCGACGCCCCGGGCCACCTGGCCCCGAGCAGAGCAGCCGGATGTCCTGCGACCCGTCGCCGGGATGCGGGCGGACAGGAGGCCTGGAGCGTCCGGGGCCGGCTTGGGAGAGCGCCTAGACTTGCGCCCCGCCCGCCCACAGTCCCCGGGGTGCCCGAGGCCTCCCGCGCCCTGGGCGGGCGGCAGGGCAGGGCAGGGCAGGGCAGGGCAGGGTTTGGCTGGCCGCGGCGGCGGCGGCGGCGGCGGTGGCGGGAGGCAGTGGCAGGCAGGCGGCAGGCGGCGGAGCGCGGGGCGCAGGGGACGCGGGCGTCCGGTGCGCGTCACAGGGGCTCGGGCGCGCGCGTCACAGGGGCCAGGCGACGGCGCGTCACAGGGACCAGGCGACAGCGCGCGCGCGCGCGCGCGCGAGGCTTCTTAGGGGCGCCGGCGGCAGCCACCAGCGTCTACGGCCATACCACCCTGAACGCGCCCGATCTCGTCTGATCTCGGAAGCTAAGCAGGGTCGGGCCTGGTTAGTACTTGGATGGGAGACCGCCTGGGAATACCGGGTGCTGTAGGCTTTTGCCTCCCGCCGCCTCCCTCTCCTTTTGCCCCCCCCCCCCCCCCGCCCCCAGCGCCGCTCCCTCCATGCTCCTCCCGCCCCTCCTCCCTCCTCACCGGTCGCCCCATCGCCCCGCCACGCCCCCACCGCTGTCCAGCCGCGCGAGTGCCCCGCGGCCGCGGCCGCCGCCCAGCCCTTCCACCTCGCGGCCCCACGGGAACCCAGGGCCAACCGGGGCCGGCCCCGCGTGGCCGTGCCCCCGACGCCGCCCTCGTCCGGCGGGCTCCCTCTGTCCTCGGCGGCCTCTTCCCACCCGCCAGGCTCCTGAGAGACCCTAGCGGTCCACTCGGCCGGCGCGGCCCCCAAGCAGTTGGTCGAGTCGTGGTGTGCGATGGAACGGATCCCGCTCCGGGCTGCGGAGGCCCGGACAGCTTCGGCAAGCTGCCGGCAGCCCATCCGTCTTCCAGAGCCCATCTAGGAAAGACCCCGGGTCAGGCTTCTCCAAACAGCACCTACAGAAGGACGGGGCCCACTGGGCTCGACAGGAGCCTTCCGGGCCTGGCCATCCATCCCAAGCGGGACGGCTTCTGGATTTTCTGATGCCTGCGCCGTGTGTCAGCTTCTCCAAGTCGGCACCTGGCTGTCCTTGATACCGTCGTTCGCGAGAAACCCTCGTTTCCGCACCGGAGTTGGTACGGGTCCTTTTGTGTTGTCTTGCCTTAAAGACGTCCCCTTCCCCAAGTGTCTAAGTTTCAAGCGCCTCCCCCCGCTCCCCGGCTGGGATCCAACTCCGTCTCCGTCTTCGCTTTTGTCTTTTGGGGGGTGGGGGCGGGGGGTCCTGCCTTCGTTTGAAAGGTCGGTGTCTGGCTCCTCGTGGATCCCTCGCATCCGTTTTGATTCTGAACAGACTGGATGGAAGGATTAGGAATCTGGCTGCGCTCGCCCAGGGTTTTGGTGTCCCCTCACTCAGGTGCCTCACTCTGTCCTGCCCCCCTCCTGGCCTCTGTCTGCCAGAGGGAGTGGACGAGTCCCCCGAGAGGACATTTCCGTCCTCAGCGGCCAGCCCTTCCTGGCTCCTTGGCTTCAGCTTTCATTTCGTGCGGCTCGGGCAGCTTTGAAAGTCTGCTCTTCCCCTGCCTGTGTCCGCGCAGACTATCGCGGAAAGGGGATCCGGGAAAGCGGGAGGGGAGTTTGCTCCAGGGGAGGAGAGCCGGGATGACAGGGAGGAGGAGAGGGGAGACTTGCCTCAGATCGCACGGACTTTTACATTTTCAAGGGGGGAATTCATCAAGGTAAGCCGTCTCTTCCCCACCGCGGACAGAAAGCAATAGTTGCTCGCTGTGGAGAAGCTGGGACATGCGGGCACAGCAGGAAGAGAGGACCTCAACCTCCATCCTCTCACCGTTCAGCAATCATCCTGGGAGCGAATATCCTCGTGTTTCCCTTTTCCCGTGGGCCCCACTTTCCCTGCCAGAGCAGACCCAGGGCACCTGTGGCCTGCTTCCTGCTTGCCCGGGATGGCGGGGTGGCGGGGCGGCGGCGGGGCGGGGCGGGCCGCGCGTCGCTCCCTGCAGGGTAGCGCCCTGGGTGGTTCTGGTTCCGACGGCTCCCCCAATCTGACCTCCGGTGAGCGTGTTCTGCTGGGAGAACTGGGGCTGTGTCTCCGTAAGTTTCCCAGAGTGCGGGCCCGGAGGCTTGGTCTCAAACGAAGGCTCGGCAGCAAGGGCCGCCGTTCCTGCGAGGGACTCGCCCTCCCTGAGCGGCAGTTGCCTCATCTGGTTGGAAAGGGGGTCCCGTTAGTGCCTCGTCGGTGGCGTTGTTGCGAGCACGGAAGCGGGAGCACGGAGCACACCGCTCAGCACGGAGCGCGGCACTGGTTGGTGCGCGCTCATCGTCTGCCGTCCTTCCCTGTGAGCATAGTGCTTTCCGCCGACATTCGCCCGGCACCTGCGGGCCGCGTGCCTGCTTGGGGCCGGACCCAGCAGCCGAGGACGCAGGTGCCAAAATCTCTGCCTTTGGGGGAGTTCGCCGCCTCGTGCCTGGGACGGGAGGACCGACGGCAGGCCAACACGTCCCGACGAGAGGCGGCGTCCCCGACGACGGGACGCGGTGCCGTCGGAAATGGAGAGCCTGGCACAGCCCAGGTCCTGGTCAGACATGCGTTGATGGCGTCGTCGCTCTCTTTCCCCCAGCCCGCCCCCCCCACCCCCCACCCCCGCCCCTTTCCTCTCCCTCGCGTCCCGAGGTCCCCTTTCCAACGGGATCCAAGAACGCCCACAGGGCCCAAACTCTTGAGCTGGGCAGTGCAGACATCGTGCGCACTGGATCCCGGGTGGACGACGGGAGAGGGCTGCGGCCCGGAACCCTGAAGCCCAGAGGTCTCGGGACGGGGATACCGGTGACGTCGGGAGGCACCAACGGGTGTTCGGACGTGCGTTTCCCTCCCCGTAATCACACCGTTGCGCTCATCCGTCCATCCTCGGCGCGCTAGCCATCTTGGTAAAACTAAGGAGACTCAACGGGTGACCTAACCTGTGGGAGACCCTGGGTAATGTCCCTACCTGCACTCGAGCAGACTGTGGACGCTGTGGTCGTCGGGGAGGGGGTTCTGTACGTCTGGTAGATTGCGTTGGTTTCTCGGGCGAAGTTCTCCGTGTCCTGACTTTTCTGGCTGGTCGTTCTGTCAACTCAGGAAGTCCGGGGGCGCCCCGCAGAAAGAGGAAAAGAGCCAGAACGAAGAGGCGAAGAGAGAAGGAAAGAAACACACAAACAGACACAGACACGCAGGCGCACACAAAAACGCACACACACAGAGCGAGAGCGAGAGCGAGAGCGAGAGCGAGAGCGAGAGCGAGCCCGAGCCCGGCTGCCAGTCCGTGGCTCCTGGGCGTCCGGGTCGCGGGACAGGGATCCCAGGAGCGCTGCACTCCTGAGACCCTGTCTGCACGTCCCAGGGCCCCAGGGGTGATCGCCAGCCCCAGGGCCCCCGCCTCCTTGCCCGGGCCCAGCTCAAGCACCACCGCCCTCCTGTGGGGAAGCTGCCTCTTGGGCAGGGCCTCTCTGCGTCAGCGTGAGCGTCTGTGTGTCTGTCCCGGTGGGTGTCTGTCTGGGTCCGTGTCTCGGATCCTCTCAATCTCTCTGTCTCTGTCTCTGTCTCTGTGTCTCTCAGGTCGGTCAGTCAGGAGCTGTCCAGGGTGGCCGCGGGGCCTGGGGTTGAGGGCGCGGTCCGGGTCCCGTGGGCGGGGCGCGGGGCGGGGCGGGGAAGGGTGGCCCGCCCTGGTCTCCCCGCGCCCCGCCGCCCGCCCCGGAGGGGTTTCCGGTGATGCCCTCTGGTCGCGCCGGTGGCTCCAGCTGGATTTGGGCAAGTTGGGGCCGGGCCGGAGCGGCGGCCGCCGGGGGTTGTTGGGCCCGGGTTCGTTGGGAGGCGCCTCGGGCCGGAGGGGCCTCGCGGGCCCGGGGCCCCGACGCGCCGACGCGCCGACGCGCCGACGCGCCCGACGCCCCGGGCCACCTGGCCCCGAGCAGAGCAGCCGGATGTCCTGCGACCCGTCGCCGGGATGCGGGCGGACAGGAGGCCTGGAGCGTCCGGGGCCGGCTTGGGAGAGCGCCTAGACTTGCGCCCCGCCCGCCCACAGTCCCCGGGGTGCCCGAGGCCTCCCGCGCCCTGGGCGGGCGGCAGGGCAGGGCAGGGCAGGGCAGGGCAGGGCAGGGCAGGGTTTGGCTGGCCGCGGCGGCGGCGGCGGCGGCGGTGGCGGGAGGCAGTGGCAGGCAGGCGGCAGGCGGCGGAGCGCGGGGCGCAGGGGACGCGGGCGTCCGGTGCGCGTCACAGGGGCTCGGGCGCGCGCGTCACAGGGGCCAGGCGACGGCGCGTCACAGGGACCAGGCGACAGCGCGCGCGCGCGCGCGCGCGAGGCTTCTTAGGGGCGCCGGCGGCAGCCACCAGCGTCTACGGCCATACCACCCTGAACGCGCCCGATCTCGTCTGATCTCGGAAGCTAAGCAGGGTCGGGCCTGGTTAGTACTTGGATGGGAGACCGCCTGGGAATACCGGGTGCTGTAGGCTTTTGCCTCCCGCCGCCTCCCTCTCCTTTTGCCCCCCCCCCCCCCCCCCGCCCCCAGCGCCGCTCCCTCCATGCTCCTCCCGCCCCTCCTCCCTCCTCACCGGTCGCCCCATCGCCCCGCCACGCCCCCACCGCTGTCCAGCCGCGCGAGTGCCCCGCGGCCGCGGCCGCCGCCCAGCCCTTCCACCTCGCGGCCCCACGGGAACCCAGGGCCAACCGGGGCCGGCCCCGCGTGGCCGTGCCCCCGACGCCGCCCTCGTCCGGCGGGCTCCCTCTGTCCTCGGCGGCCTCTTCCCACCCGCCAGGCTCCTGAGAGACCCTAGCGGTCCACTCGGCCGGCGCGGCCCCCAAGCAGTTGGTCGAGTCGTGGTGTGCGATGGAACGGATCCCGCTCCGGGCTGCGGAGGCCCGGACAGCTTCGGCAAGCTGCCGGCAGCCCATCCGTCTTCCAGAGCCCATCTAGGAAAGACCCCGGGTCAGGCTTCTCCAAACAGCACCTACAGAAGGACGGGGCCCACTGGGCTCGACAGGAGCCTTCCGGGCCTGGCCATCCATCCCAAGCGGGACGGCTTCTGGATTTTCTGATGCCTGCGCCGTGTGTCAGCTTCTCCAAGTCGGCACCTGGCTGTCCTTGATACCGTCGTTCGCGAGAAACCCTCGTTTCCGCACCGGAGTTGGTACGGGTCCTTTTGTGTTGTCTTGCCTTAAAGACGTCCCCTTCCCCAAGTGTCTAAGTTTCAAGCGCCTCCCCCCGCTCCCCGGCTGGGATCCAACTCCGTCTCCGTCTTCGCTTTTGTCTTTTGGGGGGTGGGGGCGGGGGGTCCTGCCTTCGTTTGAAAGGTCGGTGTCTGGCTCCTCGTGGATCCCTCGCATCCGTTTTGATTCTGAACAGACTGGATGGAAGGATTAGGAATCTGGCTGCGCTCGCCCAGGGTTTTGGTGTCCCCTCACTCAGGTGCCTCACTCTGTCCTGCCCCCCTCCTGGCCTCTGTCTGCCAGAGGGAGTGGACGAGTCCCCCGAGAGGACATTTCCGTCCTCAGCGGCCAGCCCTTCCTGGCTCCTTGGCTTCAGCTTTCATTTCGTGCGGCTCGGGCAGCTTTGAAAGTCTGCTCTTCCCCTGCCTGTGTCCGCGCAGACTATCGCGGAAAGGGGATCCGGGAAAGCGGGAGGGGAGTTTGCTCCAGGGGAGGAGAGCCGGGATGACAGGGAGGAGGAGAGGGGAGACTTGCCTCAGATCGCACGGACTTTTACATTTTCAAGGGGGGAATTCATCAAGGTAAGCCGTCTCTTCCCCACCGCGGACAGAAAGCAATAGTTGCTCGCTGTGGAGAAGCTGGGACATGCGGGCACAGCAGGAAGAGAGGACCTCAACCTCCATCCTCTCACCGTTCAGCAATCATCCTGGGAGCGAATATCCTCGTGTTTCCCTTTTCCCGTGGGCCCCACTTTCCCTGCCAGAGCAGACCCAGGGCACCTGTGGCCTGCTTCCTGCTTGCCCGGGATGGCGGGGTGGCGGGGCGGCGGCGGGGCGGGGCGGGCCGCGCGTCGCTCCCTGCAGGGTAGCGCCCTGGGTGGTTCTGGTTCCGACGGCTCCCCCAATCTGACCTCCGGTGAGCGTGTTCTGCTGGGAGAACTGGGGCTGTGTCTCCGTAAGTTTCCCAGAGTGCGGGCCCGGAGGCTTGGTCTCAAACGAAGGCTCGGCAGCAAGGGCCGCCGTTCCTGCGAGGGACTCGCCCTCCCTGAGCGGCAGTTGCCTCATCTGGTTGGAAAGGGGGTCCCGTTAGTGCCTCGTCGGTGGCGTTGTTGCGAGCACGGAAGCGGGAGCACGGAGCACACCGCTCAGCACGGAGCGCGGCACTGGTTGGTGCGCGCTCATCGTCTGCCGTCCTTCCCTGTGAGCATAGTGCTTTCCGCCGACATTCGCCCGGCACCTGCGGGCCGCGTGCCTGCTTGGGGCCGGACCCAGCAGCCGAGGACGCAGGTGCCAAAATCTCTGCCTTTGGGGGAGTTCGCCGCCTCGTGCCTGGGACGGGAGGACCGACGGCAGGCCAACACGTCCCGACGAGAGGCGGCGTCCCCGACGACGGGACGCGGTGCCGTCGGAAATGGAGAGCCTGGCACAGCCCAGGTCCTGGTCAGACATGCGTTGATGGCGTCGTCGCTCTCTTTCCCCCAGCCCGCCCCCCCCACCCCCCACCCCCGCCCCTTTCCTCTCCCTCGCGTCCCGAGGTCCCCTTTCCAACGGGATCCAAGAACGCCCACAGGGCCCAAACTCTTGAGCTGGGCAGTGCAGACATCGTGCGCACTGGATCCCGGGTGGACGACGGGAGAGGGCTGCGGCCCAGAACCCTGAAGCCCAGAGGTCTCGGGACGGGGATACCGGTGACGTCGGGAGGCACCAACGGGTGTTCGGACGTGCGTTTCCCTCCCCGTAATCACACCGTTGCGCTCATCCGTCCATCCTCGGCGCGCTAGCCATCTTGGTAAAACTAAGGAGACTCAACGGGTGACCTAACCTGTGGGAGACCCTGGGTAATGTCCCTACCTGCACTCGAGCAGACTGTGGACGCTGTGGTCGTCGGGGAGGGGGTTCTGTACGTCTGGTAGATTGCGTTGGTTTCTCGGGCGAAGTTCTCCGTGTCCTGACTTTTCTGGCTGGTCGTTCTGTCAACTCAGGAAGTCCGGGGGCGCCCCGCAGAAAGAGGAAAAGAGCCAGAACGAAGAGGCGAAGAGAGAAGGAAAGAAACACACAAACAGACACAGACACGCAGGCGCACACAAAAACGCACACACACAGAGCGAGAGCGAGAGCGAGAGCGAGAGCGAGAGCGAGAGCGAGCCCGAGCCCGGCTGCCAGTCCGTGGCTCCTGGGCGTCCGGGTCGCGGGACAGGGATCCCAGGAGCGCTGCACTCCTGAGACCCTGTCTGCACGTCCCAGGGCCCCAGGGGTGATCGCCAGCCCCAGGGCCCCCGCCTCCTTGCCCGGGCCCAGCTCAAGCACCACCGCCCTCCTGTGGGGAAGCTGCCTCTTGGGCAGGGCCTCTCTGCGTCAGCGTGAGCGTCTGTGTGTCTGTCCCGGTGGGTGTCTGTCTGGGTCCGTGTCTCGGATCCTCTCAATCTCTCTGTCTCTGTCTCTGTCTCTGTGTCTCTCAGGTCGGTCAGTCAGGAGCTGTCCAGGGTGGCCGCGGGGCCTGGGGTTGAGGGCGCGGTCCGGGTCCCGTGGGCGGGGCGCGGGGCGGGGCGGGGAAGGGTGGCCCGCCCTGGTCTCCCCGCGCCCCGCCGCCCGCCCCGGAGGGGTTTCCGGTGATGCCCTCTGGTCGCGCCGGTGGCTCCAGCTGGATTTGGGCAAGTTGGGGCCGGGCCGGAGCGGCGGCCGCCGGGGGTTGTTGGGCCCGGGTTCGTTGGGAGGCGCCTCGGGCCGGAGGGGCCTCGCGGGCCCGGGGCCCCGACGCGCCGACGCGCCGACGCGCCGACGCGCCCGACGCCCCGGGCCACCTGGCCCCGAGCAGAGCAGCCGGATGTCCTGCGACCCGTCGCCGGGATGCGGGCGGACAGGAGGCCTGGAGCGTCCGGGGCCGGCTTGGGAGAGCGCCTAGACTTGCGCCCCGCCCGCCCACAGTCCCCGGGGTGCCCGAGGCCTCCCGCGCCCTGGGCGGGCGGCAGGGCAGGGCAGGGCAGGGCAGGGCAGGGCAGGGCAGGGTTTGGCTGGCCGCGGCGGCGGCGGCGGCGGCGGTGGCGGGAGGCAGTGGCAGGCAGGCGGCAGGCGGCGGAGCGCGGGGCGCAGGGGACGCGGGCGTCCGGTGCGCGTCACAGGGGCTCGGGCGCGCGCGTCACAGGGGCCAGGCGACGGCGCGTCACAGGGACCAGGCGACAGCGCGCGCGCGCGCGCGCGCGAGGCTTCTTAGGGGCGCCGGCGGCAGCCACCAGCGTCTACGGCCATACCACCCTGAACGCGCCCGATCTCGTCTGATCTCGGAAGCTAAGCAGGGTCGGGCCTGGTTAGTACTTGGATGGGAGACCGCCTGGGAATACCGGGTGCTGTAGGCTTTTGCCTCCCGCCGCCTCCCTCTCCTTTTGCCCCCCCCCCCCCCCGCCCCCAGCGCCGCTCCCTCCATGCTCCCCCCGCCCCTCCTCCCTCCTCACCGGTCGCCCCATCGCCCCGCCACGCCCCCACCGCTGTCCAGCCGCGCGAGTGCCCCGCGGCCGCGGCCGCCGCCCAGCCCTTCCACCTCGCGGCCCCACGGGAACCCAGGGCCAACCGGGGCCGGCCCCGCGTGGCCGTGCCCCCGACGCCGCCCTCGTCCGGCGGGCTCCCTCTGTCCTCGGCGGCCTCTTCCCACCCGCCAGGCTCCTGAGAGACCCTAGCGGTCCACTCGGCCGGCGCGGCCCCCAAGCAGTTGGTCGAGTCGTGGTGTGCGATGGAACGGATCCCGCTCCGGGCTGCGGAGGCCCGGACAGCTTCGGCAAGCTGCCGGCAGCCCATCCGTCTTCCAGAGCCCATCTAGGAAAGACCCCGGGTCAGGCTTCTCCAAACAGCACCTACAGAAGGACGGGGCCCACTGGGCTCGACAGGAGCCTTCCGGGCCTGGCCATCCATCCCAAGCGGGACGGCTTCTGGATTTTCTGATGCCTGCGCCGTGTGTCAGCTTCTCCAAGTCGGCACCTGGCTGTCCTTGATACCGTCGTTCGCGAGAAACCCTCGTTTCCGCACCGGAGTTGGTACGGGTCCTTTTGTGTTGTCTTGCCTTAAAGACGTCCCCTTCCCCAAGTGTCTAAGTTTCAAGCGCCTCCCCCCGCTCCCCGGCTGGGATCCAACTCCGTCTCCGTCTTCGCTTTTGTCTTTTGGGGGGTGGGGGCGGGGGGTCCTGCCTTCGTTTGAAAGGTCGGTGTCTGGCTCCTCGTGGATCCCTCGCATCCGTTTTGATTCTGAACAGACTGGATGGAAGGATTAGGAATCTGGCTGCGCTCGCCCAGGGTTTTGGTGTCCCCTCACTCAGGTGCCTCACTCTGTCCTGCCCCCCTCCTGGCCTCTGTCTGCCAGAGGGAGTGGACGAGTCCCCCGAGAGGACATTTCCGTCCTCAGCGGCCAGCCCTTCCTGGCTCCTTGGCTTCAGCTTTCATTTCGTGCGGCTCGGGCAGCTTTGAAAGTCTGCTCTTCCCCTGCCTGTGTCCGCGCAGACTATCGCGGAAAGGGGATCCGGGAAAGCGGGAGGGGAGTTTGCTCCAGGGGAGGAGAGCCGGGATGACAGGGAGGAGGAGAGGGGAGACTTGCCTCAGATCGCACGGACTTTTACATTTTCAAGGGGGGAATTCATCAAGGTAAGCCGTCTCTTCCCCACCGCGGACAGAAAGCAATAGTTGCTCGCTGTGGAGAAGCTGGGACATGCGGGCACAGCAGGAAGAGAGGACCTCAACCTCCATCCTCTCACCGTTCAGCAATCATCCTGGGAGCGAATATCCTCGTGTTTCCCTTTTCCCGTGGGCCCCACTTTCCCTGCCAGAGCAGACCCAGGGCACCTGTGGCCTGCTTCCTGCTTGCCCGGGATGGCGGGGTGGCGGGGCGGCGGCGGGGCGGGGCGGGCCGCGCGTCGCTCCCTGCAGGGTAGCGCCCTGGGTGGTTCTGGTTCCGACGGCTCCCCCAATCTGACCTCCGGTGAGCGTGTTCTGCTGGGAGAACTGGGGCTGTGTCTCCGTAAGTTTCCCAGAGTGCGGGCCCGGAGGCTTGGTCTCAAACGAAGGCTCGGCAGCAAGGGCCGCCGTTCCTGCGAGGGACTCGCCCTCCCTGAGCGGCAGTTGCCTCATCTGGTTGGAAAGGGGGTCCCGTTAGTGCCTCGTCGGTGGCGTTGTTGCGAGCACGGAAGCGGGAGCACGGAGCACACCGCTCAGCACGGAGCGCGGCACTGGTTGGTGCGCGCTCATCGTCTGCCGTCCTTCCCTGTGAGCATAGTGCTTTCCGCCGACATTCGCCCGGCACCTGCGGGCCGCGTGCCTGCTTGGGGCCGGACCCAGCAGCCGAGGACGCAGGTGCCAAAATCTCTGCCTTTGGGGGAGTTCGCCGCCTCGTGCCTGGGACGGGAGGACCGACGGCAGGCCAACACGTCCCGACGAGAGGCGGCGTCCCCGACGACGGGACGCGGTGCCGTCGGAAATGGAGAGCCTGGCACAGCCCAGGTCCTGGTCAGACATGCGTTGATGGCGTCGTCGCTCTCTTTCCCCCAGCCCGCCCCCCCCACCCCCCACCCCCGCCCCTTTCCTCTCCCTCGCGTCCCGAGGTCCCCTTTCCAACGGGATCCAAGAACGCCCACAGGGCCCAAACTCTTGAGCTGGGCAGTGCAGACATCGTGCGCACTGGATCCCGGGTGGACGACGGGAGAGGGCTGCGGCCCAGAACCCTGAAGCCCAGAGGTCTCGGGACGGGGATACCGGTGACGTCGGGAGGCACCAACGGGTGTTCGGACGTGCGTTTCCCTCCCCGTAATCACACCGTTGCGCTCATCCGTCCATCCTCGGCGCGCTAGCCATCTTGGTAAAACTAAGGAGACTCAACGGGTGACCTAACCTGTGGGAGACCCTGGGTAATGTCCCTACCTGCACTCGAGCAGACTGTGGACGCTGTGGTCGTCGGGGAGGGGGTTCTGTACGTCTGGTAGATTGCGTTGGTTTCTCGGGCGAAGTTCTCCGTGTCCTGACTTTTCTGGCTGGTCGTTCTGTCAACTCAGGAAGTCCGGGGGCGCCCCGCAGAAAGAGGAAAAGAGCCAGAACGAAGAGGCGAAGAGAGAAGGAAAGAAACACACAAACAGACACAGACACGCAGGCGCACACAAAAACGCACACACACAGAGCGAGAGCGAGAGCGAGAGCGAGAGCGAGAGCGAGAGCGAGCCCGAGCCCGGCTGCCAGTCCGTGGCTCCTGGGCGTCCGGGTCGCGGGACAGGGATCCCAGGAGCGCTGCACTCCTGAGACCCTGTCTGCACGTCCCAGGGCCCCAGGGGTGATCGCCAGCCCCAGGGCCCCCGCCTCCTTGCCCGGGCCCAGCTCAAGCACCACCGCCCTCCTGTGGGGAAGCTGCCTCTTGGGCAGGGCCTCTCTGCGTCAGCGTGAGCGTCTGTGTGTCTGTCCCGGTGGGTGTCTGTCTGGGTCCGTGTCTCGGATCCTCTCAATCTCTCTGTCTCTGTCTCTGTCTCTGTGTCTCTCAGGTCGGTCAGTCAGGAGCTGTCCAGGGTGGCCGCGGGGCCTGGGGTTGAGGGCGCGGTCCGGGTCCCGTGGGCGGGGCGCGGGGCGGGGCGGGGAAGGGTGGCCCGCCCTGGTCTCCCCGCGCCCCGCCGCCCGCCCCGGAGGGGTTTCCGGTGATGCCCTCTGGTCGCGCCGGTGGCTCCAGCTGGATTTGGGCAAGTTGGGGCCGGGCCGGAGCGGCGGCCGCCGGGGGTTGTTGGGCCCGGGTTCGTTGGGAGGCGCCTCGGGCCGGAGGGGCCTCGCGGGCCCGGGGCCCCGACGCGCCGACGCGCCGACGCGCCGACGCGCCCGACGCCCCGGGCCACCTGGCCCCGAGCAGAGCAGCCGGATGTCCTGCGACCCGTCGCCGGGATGCGGGCGGACAGGAGGCCTGGAGCGTCCGGGGCCGGCTTGGGAGAGCGCCTAGACTTGCGCCCCGCCCGCCCACAGTCCCCGGGGTGCCCGAGGCCTCCCGCGCCCTGGGCGGGCGGCAGGGCAGGGCAGGGCAGGGCAGGGCAGGGTTTGGCTGGCCGCGGCGGCGGCGGCGGCGGCGGTGGCGGGAGGCAGTGGCAGGCAGGCGGCAGGCGGCGGAGCGCGGGGCGCAGGGGACGCGGGCGTCCGGTGCGCGTCACAGGGGCTCGGGCGCGCGCGTCACAGGGGCCAGGCGACGGCGCGTCACAGGGACCAGGCGACAGCGCGCGCGCGCGCGCGCGCGAGGCTTCTTAGGGGCGCCGGCGGCAGCCACCAGCGTCTACGGCCATACCACCCTGAACGCGCCCGATCTCGTCTGATCTCGGAAGCTAAGCAGGGTCGGGCCTGGTTAGTACTTGGATGGGAGACCGCCTGGGAATACCGGGTGCTGTAGGCTTTTGCCTCCCGCCGCCTCCCTCTCCTTTTGCCCCCCCCCCCCCCCCGCCCCCAGCGCCGCTCCCTCCATGCTCCTCCCGCCCCTCCTCCCTCCTCACCGGTCGCCCCATCGCCCCGCCACGCCCCCACCGCTGTCCAGCCGCGCGAGTGCCCCGCGGCCGCGGCCGCCGCCCAGCCCTTCCACCTCGCGGCCCCACGGGAACCCAGGGCCAACCGGGGCCGGCCCCGCGTGGCCGTGCCCCCGACGCCGCCCTCGTCCGGCGGGCTCCCTCTGTCCTCGGCGGCCTCTTCCCACCCGCCAGGCTCCTGAGAGACCCTAGCGGTCCACTCGGCCGGCGCGGCCCCCAAGCAGTTGGTCGAGTCGTGGTGTGCGATGGAACGGATCCCGCTCCGGGCTGCGGAGGCCCGGACAGCTTCGGCAAGCTGCCGGCAGCCCATCCGTCTTCCAGAGCCCATCTAGGAAAGACCCCGGGTCAGGCTTCTCCAAACAGCACCTACAGAAGGACGGGGCCCACTGGGCTCGACAGGAGCCTTCCGGGCCTGGCCATCCATCCCAAGCGGGACGGCTTCTGGATTTTCTGATGCCTGCGCCGTGTGTCAGCTTCTCCAAGTCGGCACCTGGCTGTCCTTGATACCGTCGTTCGCGAGAAACCCTCGTTTCCGCACCGGAGTTGGTACGGGTCCTTTTGTGTTGTCTTGCCTTAAAGACGTCCCCTTCCCCAAGTGTCTAAGTTTCAAGCGCCTCCCCCCGCTCCCCGGCTGGGATCCAACTCCGTCTCCGTCTTCGCTTTTGTCTTTTGGGGGGTGGGGGCGGGGGGTCCTGCCTTCGTTTGAAAGGTCGGTGTCTGGCTCCTCGTGGATCCCTCGCATCCGTTTTGATTCTGAACAGACTGGATGGAAGGATTAGGAATCTGGCTGCGCTCGCCCAGGGTTTTGGTGTCCCCTCACTCAGGTGCCTCACTCTGTCCTGCCCCCCTCCTGGCCTCTGTCTGCCAGAGGGAGTGGACGAGTCCCCCGAGAGGACATTTCCGTCCTCAGCGGCCAGCCCTTCCTGGCTCCTTGGCTTCAGCTTTCATTTCGTGCGGCTCGGGCAGCTTTGAAAGTCTGCTCTTCCCCTGCCTGTGTCCGCGCAGACTATCGCGGAAAGGGGATCCGGGAAAGCGGGAGGGGAGTTTGCTCCAGGGGAGGAGAGCCGGGATGACAGGGAGGAGGAGAGGGGAGACTTGCCTCAGATCGCACGGACTTTTACATTTTCAAGGGGGGAATTCATCAAGGTAAGCCGTCTCTTCCCCACCGCGGACAGAAAGCAATAGTTGCTCGCTGTGGAGAAGCTGGGACATGCGGGCACAGCAGGAAGAGAGGACCTCAACCTCCATCCTCTCACCGTTCAGCAATCATCCTGGGAGCGAATATCCTCGTGTTTCCCTTTTCCCGTGGGCCCCACTTTCCCTGCCAGAGCAGACCCAGGGCACCTGTGGCCTGCTTCCTGCTTGCCCGGGATGGCGGGGTGGCGGGGCGGCGGCGGGGCGGGGCGGGCCGCGCGTCGCTCCCTGCAGGGTAGCGCCCTGGGTGGTTCTGGTTCCGACGGCTCCCCCAATCTGACCTCCGGTGAGCGTGTTCTGCTGGGAGAACTGGGGCTGTGTCTCCGTAAGTTTCCCAGAGTGCGGGCCCGGAGGCTTGGTCTCAAACGAAGGCTCGGCAGCAAGGGCCGCCGTTCCTGCGAGGGACTCGCCCTCCCTGAGCGGCAGTTGCCTCATCTGGTTGGAAAGGGGGTCCCGTTAGTGCCTCGTCGGTGGCGTTGTTGCGAGCACGGAAGCGGGAGCACGGAGCACACCGCTCAGCACGGAGCGCGGCACTGGTTGGTGCGCGCTCATCGTCTGCCGTCCTTCCCTGTGAGCATAGTGCTTTCCGCCGACATTCGCCCGGCACCTGCGGGCCGCGTGCCTGCTTGGGGCCGGACCCAGCAGCCGAGGACGCAGGTGCCAAAATCTCTGCCTTTGGGGGAGTTCGCCGCCTCGTGCCTGGGACGGGAGGACCGACGGCAGGCCAACACGTCCCGACGAGAGGCGGCGTCCCCGACGACGGGACGCGGTGCCGTCGGAAATGGAGAGCCTGGCACAGCCCAGGTCCTGGTCAGACATGCGTTGATGGCGTCGTCGCTCTCTTTCCCCCAGCCCGCCCCCCCCACCCCCCACCCCCGCCCCTTTCCTCTCCCTCGCGTCCCGAGGTCCCCTTTCCAACGGGATCCAAGAACGCCCACAGGGCCCAAACTCTTGAGCTGGGCAGTGCAGACATCGTGCGCACTGGATCCCGGGTGGACGACGGGAGAGGGCTGCGGCCCGGAACCCTGAAGCCCAGAGGTCTCGGGACGGGGATACCGGTGACGTCGGGAGGCACCAACGGGTGTTCGGACGTGCGTTTCCCTCCCCGTAATCACACCGTTGCGCTCATCCGTCCATCCTCGGCGCGCTAGCCATCTTGGTAAAACTAAGGAGACTCAACGGGTGACCTAACCTGTGGGAGACCCTGGGTAATGTCCCTACCTGCACTCGAGCAGACTGTGGACGCTGTGGTCGTCGGGGAGGGGGTTCTGTACGTCTGGTAGATTGCGTTGGTTTCTCGGGCGAAGTTCTCCGTGTCCTGACTTTTCTGGCTGGTCGTTCTGTCAACTCAGGAAGTCCGGGGGCGCCCCGCAGAAAGAGGAAAAGAGCCAGAACGAAGAGGCGAAGAGAGAAGGAAAGAAACACACAAACAGACACAGACACGCAGGCGCACACAAAAACGCACACACACAGAGCGAGAGCGAGAGCGAGAGCGAGAGCGAGAGCGAGAGCGAGCCCGAGCCCGGCTGCCAGTCCGTGGCTCCTGGGCGTCCGGGTCGCGGGACAGGGATCCCAGGAGCGCTGCACTCCTGAGACCCTGTCTGCACGTCCCAGGGCCCCAGGGGTGATCGCCAGCCCCAGGGCCCCCGCCTCCTTGCCCGGGCCCAGCTCAAGCACCACCGCCCTCCTGTGGGGAAGCTGCCTCTTGGGCAGGGCCTCTCTGCGTCAGCGTGAGCGTCTGTGTGTCTGTCCCGGTGGGTGTCTGTCTGGGTCCGTGTCTCGGATCCTCTCAATCTCTCTGTCTCTGTCTCTGTCTCTGTGTCTCTCAGGTCGGTCAGTCAGGAGCTGTCCAGGGTGGCCGCGGGGCCTGGGGTTGAGGGCGCGGTCCGGGTCCCGTGGGCGGGGCGCGGGGCGGGGCGGGGAAGGGTGGCCCGCCCTGGTCTCCCCGCGCCCCGCCGCCCGCCCCGGAGGGGTTTCCGGTGATGCCCTCTGGTCGCGCCGGTGGCTCCAGCTGGATTTGGGCAAGTTGGGGCCGGGCCGGAGCGGCGGCCGCCGGGGGTTGTTGGGCCCGGGTTCGTTGGGAGGCGCCTCGGGCCGGAGGGGCCTCGCGGGCCCGGGGCCCCGACGCGCCGACGCGCCGACGCGCCGACGCGCCCGACGCCCCGGGCCACCTGGCCCCGAGCAGAGCAGCCGGATGTCCTGCGACCCGTCGCCGGGATGCGGGCGGACAGGAGGCCTGGAGCGTCCGGGGCCGGCTTGGGAGAGCGCCTAGACTTGCGCCCCGCCCGCCCACAGTCCCCGGGGTGCCCGAGGCCTCCCGCGCCCTGGGCGGGCGGCAGGGCAGGGCAGGGCAGGGCAGGGCAGGGCAGGGCAGGGTTTGGCTGGCCGCGGCGGCGGCGGCGGCGGCGGTGGCGGGAGGCAGTGGCAGGCAGGCGGCAGGCGGCGGAGCGCGGGGCGCAGGGGACGCGGGCGTCCGGTGCGCGTCACAGGGGCTCGGGCGCGCGCGTCACAGGGGCCAGGCGACGGCGCGTCACAGGGACCAGGCGACAGCGCGCGCGCGCGCGCGCGCGAGGCTTCTTAGGGGCGCCGGCGGCAGCCACCAGCGTCTACGGCCATACCACCCTGAACGCGCCCGATCTCGTCTGATCTCGGAAGCTAAGCAGGGTCGGGCCTGGTTAGTACTTGGATGGGAGACCGCCTGGGAATACCGGGTGCTGTAGGCTTTTGCCTCCCGCCGCCTCCCTCTCCTTTTGGCCCCCCCCCCCCCCCCCGCCCCCCGCCCCCAGCGCCGCTCCCTCCATGCTCCTCCCGCCCCTCCTCCCTCCTCACCGGTCGCCCCATCGCCCCGCCACGCCCCCACCGCTGTCCAGCCGCGCGAGTGCCCCGCGGCCGCGGCCGCCGCCCAGCCCTTCCACCTCGCGGCCCCACGGGAACCCAGGGCCAACCGGGGCCGGCCCCGCGTGGCCGTGCCCCCGACGCCGCCCTCGTCCGGCGGGCTCCCTCTGTCCTCGGCGGCCTCTTCCCACCCGCCAGGCTCCTGAGAGACCCTAGCGGTCCACTCGGCCGGCGCGGCCCCCAAGCAGTTGGTCGAGTCGTGGTGTGCGATGGAACGGATCCCGCTCCGGGCTGCGGAGGCCCGGACAGCTTCGGCAAGCTGCCGGCAGCCCATCCGTCTTCCAGAGCCCATCTAGGAAAGACCCCGGGTCAGGCTTCTCCAAACAGCACCTACAGAAGGACGGGGCCCACTGGGCTCGACAGGAGCCTTCCGGGCCTGGCCATCCATCCCAAGCGGGACGGCTTCTGGATTTTCTGATGCCTGCGCCGTGTGTCAGCTTCTCCAAGTCGGCACCTGGCTGTCCTTGATACCGTCGTTCGCGAGAAACCCTCGTTTCCGCACCGGAGTTGGTACGGGTCCTTTTGTGTTGTCTTGCCTTAAAGACGTCCCCTTCCCCAAGTGTCTAAGTTCAAGCCCTCCTGCCTGGGATCCAATTCTGTCTCAGCTCTTCCTTTTATCTTTTGCTTGTCATTCCCTTTTAAGCCCGAATAATATTCCGTTGTAAATTTATACTACCTTTCGTTCATACATATTTCTGTATGATATCATCTTGTTTGTTTTCCCCATTTGGCTATTGTGACTAATTCTACTGTGACCGTTGCTCTAAGCTACCTTATCTAGTTGGTGCTTTCATGTTTTGGGGGATGAATGCCCAGGGTCGTGTGATAATTCTGTTTCATTTTTTGTGCAATCACCATAGTGTTTTCCACAGTGCCTGCAATATTTTGCATTTTCATTTGCAATGCAAAGGAGTTCTGATTTTCCCAGATCCTCTCTAACACTGTTATTTTATGTTGTTTTTATAATAGACATTGTATCTTGTGTGAGGTGATGTTTCATTTTGGTTTTGATATGCAATTTCCTGTTGATGTGTTTGTTGAGCATGTTTTTGGCTCTGTATATCTTCTTCGTAGAAATTTATATTAAAGTCTTGCATAATTTTGAATTGTGTTTTTAATTGTTTTGTTGTCATGTTGTTGGAGTTCTTCATATAATCTGGATGTTAATCCCTTATCATACATATGGTTTGTTAATATTTTCTCCTATTCCATGGCTTGTCTTTTCACTGTGTTGACTGTACTTTTGATGCATAAAAGTTTTTAAATTTGATGAAGTCTCATTTATATTTTCTCGTTTTTGCTTCTGTTTTTGGTGTCATATTCAAGAAATCATTTTCAAACTCCATGCCATGAAGATTTTCCCCTGTCTTCTTAAAAGAGGTTTATAGTCTTGATCTTGAGTTTTGGTCTTTTGTCCACTCTGAGTGTATTTTTGTATGTGGGGTATGGTAGGTGTCCAACTTCATTCTTTTGTGTGTAGATATCCAGTTTCCCCAGCACCATTTGTTGAAAAAACTACTTTATCCATTGAGTTGTCTTGGCACCCTTGTTGATCATCTGACCATGTATGTCACAGTTTACTTCTCTGCTCTCTATTTTATTCCATTGGTTTATATATCTGTCTTTTTTCAATACCACACTGTTTTAATTGCTGTAGCTTTGTACTAAGTTTTAAAATCAGGAAGTATGATACTTCCATCTTTGTCTTCTTCAAGATTATTTGGCTGTTCAAGGTCTATTGCCGTTCCAAATAAATTTTAGGATGGACTTTCAATTTCTTCAAAAACAGCATTTAAACTTTTATAGGAATTGTATTGAATCTGCACAGTGTTTTGGGCAGTACTGGAATTGTAACAATGTTAAATCTTCCCGTTCATTAACATGAGATTCACTTCATTTATTTGTGTTAGTAATTTTCTTCAGCAATGTTTTGTAGTTGTCTGTGTACAAGTCTTTCTCTCCTGGATTAAGTTTATTCCAAAGTATTTTATTATATTTGATGCTGTTGTAAATGGCATTGTTGTCTTAATTTCCTTTTCAGAGTGTTCATTATTAGTGTATAGACATGCAACTGATTTTTGTGTGTTGATTTTGTATCCTACAACTTTGCTGAATTTGTTTATTTGTTCTAATTTTTTTTTTTTTTTTGCGTGTGGAATCTTTAGGATTTTGTACACAGAAGATCAGACAGAGATAATGTTTTACTTCTTCCTCTCCAGTTTGGATGCCTCTATTTCTTTTTCTTACTTAATTACTTTGGCTAGAACTTCCTATACTATGTTAAATGGATCTAAGATTCTTGGTTGACAGTTTTATTTTCTTTCTATATTTTGAATTTTCATCCCAAAGCCTCCTAACCTTTATTTTTTCTAATGCAAAGTCAGTTGTTAACCTTACAGAGGATTCATTATGTGTGATGAATTGTTTTCTCTTGCTGTTTTTAATTTTCTCTCTGTCTTTCAATATTTTGACCATGAGGTGTCTGGATGTGAATTTCTTCTTGGAGTTCATTAAGGTTCTTGGATGTGTAGATTAATAATTTTCATCAAATTTGGGTGTCTTCAGCCTTTAATTCTTTGAATATTTTTTCTGTACATTTTTCTCTCTCCTCTCCTTCTAGTGCTCTCATTAGGTATCTGATGGTATGCTTAATAGTTTTTCATATTACTCTGAGGTTTTGTTTATTTTTCTCTATTGTTCTTTCCTTTTGGTTCTTTAGATTTCAGTCTCTATCAATCTGTCTTCAAGTTCTTTGATTATTTCATCTGCTTGCTCAAGTTTACTGCTGATTTCCTCTAGTGAAAATTTCCTTTTGATTGTTGTACTTTTTAACTTCAGAATATTCATTTTGTTGTTGTTGATATTTTTAAAATATATTTTCTACATTTTTATTGGCATTCTCTAATTGACAAGATATTTCATCATACCTTCTTGTACTCTTTCAGCATAGTTTCCTTTAGGTTTTTGAACACATTTAAAATTGTTGCTTTGAAGTTTTTGCGCTATGTCTGATCTGGACTCTTTCAAAGGCAATTTCTGTTTCTTGCTTCTTTTCTTTTTACGGATCACACTTCCCTGTATCTCTGCGTGTCTTAAAATTTTTTGTTCAAAACTGGATGCTTTAGATAATATTTTTTAGCAACTCTGGATACTCATATGACTTTTCTCTGCCCCTCACCTTCTTGGGTTGTTGTTATTAGATTCCTTATTTTTTATTGACTTGACTGGACTATATGTTGAAGTTTATTTCTCTTGCAATTTTGGGGCCCTCTGATGTCACTCCTTAGGGCTGTATGCTTGGGTATGTGTACTCTCAAGTTGGGATGCCAAGGTTTTTAACAGTGCTCTCTTTGATTCTCTCTTTCCCTGATCTGCTAAGTTTCTGCCTCTTTGGTCATCACATCCCACTATTAGATTCCAGTAATTGATGGCTGGTTGCTCTGTCATTTTTGAGAGTTCCCTGAGGCATCGATTGCTCTACTGTCTGATCTAAATATTTGGAGCTTTTATGAGAGCAGTCTTTGAAACCTGTCTTTGAAGTTTATTTTAACTTAGGAAGGCTCTTCTTAGCTGTTTCCTCGCTTGGTTTGTATTGTACACTTCTGGTGGGTTTATGATTTAGATTGTTGCTCTCATTAAGCTACCATCCTCTTCTTAATTGCTTATGACCAAAATCACCACTGTTTTTCACAGTACCCTTAAGGTTGAGTTTCCCCATGCTCTTTTCCAAATAAAGTCAGTTTCCTTAGGGAGAACGAGGAAGTTCTTTTCTTTCTCTTTTTTTTTAAAGATTGGCACCTGAGCTAACATCTGTTGCCAATCTCTTTTTTTTCCTTCTTCATCACAAAGCCCCCAGTACATGGTTGTATATTCTAGTTGTGAGTGCCTCTGGTTGTGCTACGTGGGACACTGCCTCAGCATGGCCTGATGAGTGGTGCCAAGTCTGCACCCAAGATCTGAACCAGAGAAACCCCAGGCTCTGGAAGCGGAGCGTGCACACTTAAACACTCGGCCATGGGGCCGGCCCCTGAAGCTCTTTTCTTATGGCCTGCCTCTCTCCCTGGGCAGGTCCACCATGCCACTGCTATGGAGTTAGGTTGGAGACAGTGGCATGCTATTGTCACATGACTTCTCTTCTCTGTGAGTGGGGCATAGCTCCTGTCCTTCTGCCTCTCCTGGCATGGAACCTCCTCTCTTGGCATAGAATTTCCACCCTATGAGTGATCTGGGGTAAGGGCATTCAGGGCCCATTATTCTCAGCCTGCTGTGCTTGGAATAGAGCTTCTGCCCTAAGAGTGGAGGTTGGGTGGAATAAAGGAGCTTTAGACCTCTCGATCAAGCTTGCCTGGAACAGAGCTTCTGCAGTGTAGAGCTAGATGAGATGAGAAATGGTGGTGGTCTGCCTCATCCAGGGTGAAACTATAGTTGTATACTGGGAGCTGGGGACAAGGGAGCCCTATCTTTTTAGCTGCTCATCCCCAGAGCGGAGTTTCTGTTGCACTGAGCTGGATGGAGGGGAGGGAGGGAGTGGGTCAAGGTTTAAATGCTGCAGACTCTCACTGCTCTTCCTGAAATTAGTAGGTTTTCCTGGATAACTGTTTATTCATTTGCTGTATGCTTTTAGGAAAATTTCCACTCACTTTAATATTTTTTGTTTTGCTTTTAATTTTCATCAGTAATGTTTGTTTCACTTTGGAGAGTGTCTGTGGAGCTCCCCATGCCATCATTCTGGAAATGTTTTTTGCATCATTGCTTCCCAGTTCCTGAAGAGTGAATCCTTTTTTTCAAATGAAAGGAAGCAGGTAAAATTGGAGATGCTCCAGTTGAACATAAGGTGAACTAATGCAGGGGCTGGAAGTGTTGACTGACTGGCTTGTCTCTTGTTTCATCCCCGGCTGAAATCCCTATCCTCCAAGCCCTTGATCCAGGTGCAAATACTGTTGAGAATCACTTGCCTTTAGGACGAAGCCCTCACTCTGTGCACTGGCCCTACATGATCTCGCTCTTTCTGCTCTTATCCACTCACTCCTCAGCCCTTCCCTTGTGTATCAGTTAGAGTTCCATCAGAAAAACAGAACCAGAAGGATATGTGTACATATGAAGAGATTTGTTGCAAAGATTCACTTATGCGATTGTGGGATTTTGGTAAGTCAGCCTGAAATCTGTAGGTCAGGCTGTCAGGAAGGGCATGCTGGAAACTCTCAGGCAGGAGCTGATGCTACTGTCCACAGGACATTGTCCACAGGAGGAACTTCTTCCTCAGGGAAAAACTCAGTTCTGTTCTTAAAGCCTTTCAATTGATTGGATTAGGCCCACCCACATAATCCAGGACCACCTCTGTTATGTAAAGTCAACTGATTGTAGATATTAATTGCATCTATAAAATATCTTCACAGCAACATCTAGATCAGTGTATGGTGGAATAACCAGGTACTTTAGCATAACCAAGTTGACACGTAAAACTGACCATCACACCACACTTCAAATACTGTACTCTTTCCTGAACACTCCATATCTTATCATTCCCATGAAATCTTGGGATATTTCCTTCCCTTGGTCTGGAGGACCCTTAGCCTCCTTCTCTGTCTCCTGATTTCCACCTCCAAGAACCTACAAAAGTATTGCTTCTTCCATGGAGCCCTCCTTGACTCCTCCAGGCAGAATTAGTTGAATCTCTTATGAGTTCCCATAACTTTTGCTCATACCATGTTTTGACACATTACCATTCTCTCCCATCAGTATTTGCTCCAGTCTCCATCTCCCCCAACATATCCTGAAGTACTTGAGGGCAGGGACTGTATCTTATTCCTCTCTTGGTCTCCAGCACAATGCCAGGCACAGAGAAGCTGTAAATAGATCCCAGAGAGGTTGAGTTATTGGAGAGCCTGCAACTTGCTGGAAAGTATGGTTTTTGTGGTTGGCAAAGCAGACAGGCAGCATGAGCCTAAGTTCATCAGAGCAGCTCTAACCTCCCATTTAGCTGGTTGCATGATCCTGAACTCATGGAGTAGACCTTGTGGCATGTCCACAGGAAGCCTTGCAGTCCCTGTGCCCATAACTGCAGTAGGAAAGTGTGCCCTTCCAGCAGGACAACATGACTGGCCAGGGAAGTGATTGGGGATGGGTTCTTCTGATTAGTCATTTTCCCCTGGAGTGTGTTTTGTAGAACCCCACCCTCTTTTGGCCAGCTCCAAACATTTATAGCTCATTTCAGTTTCTCCTGGCCCATTTGCACAGTTAAGTAAAATTAAGCACTGACTACCACTGAGCACTAAAGAAATGCTCATTCATTGGAGATTTAGAGAAAGAAACAAAAAGCAATCAATTGTCCAGAACCCTATCTCCCCATGCCTGCCCTAGGATAGATGACTTCATAGTCCTCAGGTTGATGTTACCAGCCCCTCCCAGCCCCGTTGCTTGTTTAGCTGTCATCTGTCCCATGCCAGGAACAACAAGAGGAATAAGACTGAGTCTTAAGAAGTTTGCATATCTTTGTAGGGGTCCTGCTGTGAGGATAATGATGAACCACCTATTGCAGCTTCTTCATTCTGTGGTCAGAGCTCAGACACTTTTGGATGAGTACCTGACCTCCCCCTACCTTCTCCTCCTTTGTGCTTTCAGAACAAGACCAGACTTTTGACCAGACTTTTGAGACTTTTTGAGAAAGACATCTTCCCTTTCTCAAGCCTGTTATACAAGAAGTGGGGCAGGGCCACCCCATGCTACTGTACCTTGAGTTATGCTCTCCTAAGACCCAGGAAGGTTTACCATCTATAGCACAAACAACTACTCTCTTTTATTTAGGAAGACAAAGCTAATGAACATTCTTCCCTTTGGAACTTCTTGACTAACTTCAAAGGCACTTTTTAATCCATGAAGGACAAGATTCAAACAGACTTGTTGTATTTGTTATTAGTGTTTTTTTTTCCAAAAGGAAGACACTTCCCTTACTCAGGCTGAAACCCATCTGACATTTTTATCCCACAATTATATAAACACAAGAAATGATTTCTACAAGCTCTGACTGAGGAAGCACAAGAGAAATAGTTACTCCAAGGAGCAGTGTCTTCGGCCCTCCAAGAAGCTGGCCCTAACTCTCGTCTTAAAGGGCCCCTGGTTGCTCTCTCCCCTATCATGTCAAATGAACTTTCTTCATGCTACCTGACAGCATCCTGTGTCTTCCCTTGTTTGCTGTCTCCTGCTAGAGGCTGAGCACTCTGAGATCGTGCCAGTTCTGTTCACTTTCACATGCACGATCCCCACAGCAAGGATTTCAGGTGACATGAAGGTGGGGAGAAAGGGAACTAGTAATTTTTTAGGCACTTTGTGCTAAGAAATTTTGCATACTCTGTCTAATTTATTCTTACAACACCGCTAGAAAGTAAATATCGTTACTCAATTTTACAGAGGAGGAAGCCCAAGTTGAAACATCTCCTGAATGGTATTGTGTGTGTGTGTATGTGCATGTGTGTGTTTAAATGTCTCAAGTCTGTAAGAACTGCAATCAGAATCCAAGAAAGTGCCACTTAGAGTGAATAAATCTTAAAGAAGAAAAATGTTCCAGTATGACGAAAACCCAGTACCCAAAAATGTCAATTATGCCTCTGAGGTTAACTAACATTTACTAGAGCTTCATATTGCCAGGCACAGTGGTGAGCATCTTATTTGGGCAGGTACTATTCTGACCTCCATTTTGCAAATGGAGAAACTGAGATAAAGAGGGACTAGGTGACATTCCCGAGGTCATATAGCTAGTAACTGGTAGAGCTTGGATTTGAATCTTGGCAGTCTAACCTCAGGACCGCAGGTGTTAATCAAAGATGTGGAGGAGAAGGGAGGTGTGATTTGTAAAATGAATGAAAAAACCCCACTTTTCGATCCAGAAGACTGATGATAAAAGTATCAACAAATAGGGGCTGGCCCAACGGCGCAGTGGTTAAGTTCACATGGTCCACTCTGGCGGCCTGGGGTTTGCTGGTTTGATCCTGGGTGCAGACCTACGCACTGTGTCTCCAGTCATGCTGTGGCAGGTGTCCCACATATAAAGTACAGGAAGATGGGCACAGATGTTAGTTCAGGGCCAGCCTTCCTCAGCAAAAAGAGGAGGATTGGTGGAAGATGTTAGTACAGGGCTAATCTTCCTCAAAATAAGTAAATAAAATAAAAAGTATCAACAAACGTTTGCATAGCACTTCTTACATCACAAAGCACGTGAGTTTTTTTTAAAGATTTTATTTTTTCCTTTTTCTCCCCAAAGCCCCCCAGTACATAGTTGTATATTCTTAGTTGTGGGTCCTTCTAGTTGTGGTATGTGGGACGCTGCCTCAACCTTGGTTTGATGAGCGGTGCCATGTCCGCGCCCAGGATTTGAACCAACGAAACACTGGGCCGCCTGCAGCGGAGCATGCAAACTTAACCACTGGGCCTTGGGGCCAGCCCTCACATGATTTTTTCTTGCACATCATTTCACTGTGTTTCTCAGGATGGCTTTGGGAGGCATGAGAGGTGAGTGTTCTCATTCTCAGCTGACAGTTGGGAAAGAGAAGCTCAGAAAGGTGAAGTGACTTGCCCAGTAAGTCTATTCCATGAGGCGGCCATGATGGCTCTCCTTCATCTTCTCACCTGTCCAGGACTGGAGGCTGGTGAGATTTCACACTAGATGCCAGCTCCCCAGGGACAAAGTCTGGAGGTCCTGCTTGGAGAGGGGAAGAGGGAAGCCTGAGGTGGGAGGAAGTGGATAATGAGGGGTACACCCTTATTCTCACCCAGCTTTGGGGATAAACACTTTTCACCTTTGGCCTTGCAAGGCTGGTGTGGCCAAGACCCCACAGTGCTGGGCCAGTGGCAAAGTGAAGAGCCGTTCCAGAGTGAGTGGGGGGCGGGTGAGGGGAGAGCGTGATTCCATAGAGGAATCCTCTTGGTTTTCATCTCAACAGCTGGTCCCCAAGTGGTGGTAGCAAAAGGGGCAGAGTGTGGAAGGTGAATCTAGGGGCTCATGGGCCACCAGGTTTCCTTACTAAGCAAATCCCTCTCAGAGGTGCCAGGAATGTCTCTGAGGCCTCCTGCATTTGAGAGGAGGCTGACTCCATCACCCACTGCTCAGTGCTCAGCACTGGGATTTGCATTACTGGATGCTTAATAAATGTTGAATCAGTGAATTTGCTTCCTGTTTAAGTCTTGATTTTTGTAGTTAGGCAAACCCCTCTGTCCTTTGATTATTCTTCATTTTGTCACCTCTCATTTAATCTTGTCTGTAGACTCTGATATTTTACTAAGGGGCTACTGCAGCTGCAGATGGTCTATGGCTCTTTTCTGTGTCCTCTTCCTTCTGGGATCAAGGCTAAAGGAGCTGCCTTATCTAGAACACTGCCATTTTCATGACAGGGCTACAATTTGTAGGAACTGTGCAGTGGTGTTTAAAACTTCTGTTCATGAGAAAATATGATCTCCTTAGGGGCTGAGCAGCTTTTTCAGCCTGTTTTTTTTTGCCCATAGAAGGTTTGGACTTACGGGTTGTTTCAAACCTCAAAAAGTCACAGTCTGCTTTAGTCTAGGCTAGTAGAAAAAAATTTTTTTGCAGTACAAATATCTCAAAAATTTAGTCAGCTGTTAATTTATTTGATATGTCAGACTCATGCTTATAGCCACACTCACACTTCATTGAGACATGTCTCCCATCTAGACTTAATTATGAGTATCTTGAATGCATCACGTTCTCTATCCTTGGTCTTCTTCTCTGAGCCATTTTTATCCAAGTGACAGGATTTGTTGAGTCACTCCTCAATTCAGAATTTAGCAAAATGTCACTGCTGCCCCTTAATTCGGCACTTCACATGAGCTTGGGTTTTAACGAGACTTTACTGCTCACAGCTTTTCTGAGTTTCATCTTGTACTGGTTGCAGATGAGAAATTGTTGTGACTTTGAACACAGCAGGTCCCGGAATTTCTGGATTCCCTCTATTCCTTTTCATCCCACTTCCAAGCTGGTCAATTATTTTCTTTTCTTTTTTTTTTAAGATTTTCTTTTTATTTTTTTTTCCTTTTTCTCCCCAAAGTCCCCCGGCACATAGTTGTATATTCTTAGTTGTGGTTCCTTCTAGTTGTGGCGTGTGGGATGCCGCCTCAGCGTGGTTTGATGAGCAGTGCCATGTCCATGCCCAGGATTCAAACTGATGAAACACCGGGCCACCTGCAGTGGAGCGTGCGAACTTAACCACTCAGCCACGGGGCCAGCCTCTTTATTTTCTGAGCTTGTTTCTTTCCTGTAGTACTTTAAGATGCACCCCACAGCAATCAAGGCACACTCTTAATAGTCTATTTTCCTAATTACTCACCTGAAACCACAGGATTATTAGTGCATTATTTGCCTTCCAAATTATGTTTACCACTACAGAACAGGGGTTACCATCATTCCAGTCTCCAACAACAGTTTCCTCACTGCCCACTCCTAGAGCCAATCCCTCATATTTTAACAGCTCTTGTCATTATTGTTCTTGTTCTTGTTCAACACTGCATTTTTAGGTAACAATGTCAATATCACTCAGCTTTCATTGGCTATGCTGCAGTAACAAGTCTAACATCTCGATGGTGTATGATAACAAAAGATTATTTCTCATTCATTGTACATGTTGGCAACAGCTCTGCTCCACTTCCTCTGCTCCACTTCCTTTTTGCTTTTACTAAAGGAGCATTCTTTATCTGGGACATTGATGTGCTAGTGGAAAAGAGAAAAATAGTGGTAGCAGAAGCACAAGATATCATCAAATGTGATATAAATTATTAATTTCATAATAAAATATAAATTATATAATTTTATAACACATATTTCTGTATGTCTTATATTTGTAAGAATATTAAAGAAAATAGTCCATCTGGTCTAGTGTTTCATGTAAGGCCCCTGTTCCTTTGTTAACTTTCTGTCTGGATGATCTTTCCATTGAGGTAAGTGGGGTGTTAGGTCCCCTTTTATTATTGTGTTGTTATCAATTTCTCCCCTTACATCCATTAATAGTTGCTTTATATACTTTGGTGCTCCTATATTAGGTACATATATATTAATAAGTGTTATGTCTTCTTGGTGGAATGTCCCTTTTATCATTATATAATGCCCATCTTTGTCTCTCATTATCCTTTTTATATTGAATTCTTCTTTGTCCAATATAAATATGGCAACACCTTCTTTCTTTTGCTTCCCATTTGCCTGGAGTATCATCTTCCATCCCTTCACTCTCAGCCTACGTTTGTCTTTAGAGTTGAGATGTGTTTCCTGGAGGCAGCGTATTGTTGGGTCTTCTTTTTCAATCCATTAAGCCACTCTGTATCTTTTGATTGGAGAATTCAATCCATTTACATTTAGAGTAATTATTGATATATGAGGGCTTAATGCTGCCATTTTATCTCTTGTTTTCTGGTTGTTCTATATTTCCACTGGTTTTTTTCCCCTTGTATTTCTGTCTGCCATTTCACTTTCATGATTTTCATTAATGGGTTTCTCAGTTTTCTCTTTATTTGTGATTTGTGACTCTGATCTGATTTTTTTATTTTGTGGTTACCATGAAGTTTGTATGAAAGATCTCATAGATGAGCTAGTCCTTTTTCTGATAGCTTTTTATCTTCATTTGCCTATGCAGGTTCCATCCCTATCTTCTTCCCCTTAAATAGTTTGTTGCCACAAATTATTGTTTTTTGTGTTGTGAGTTTGTGACCAAATTGAAATGTTTATAGTTACCTTTCATGCTTTCTATCCTTCTATCCTTTATGTTATAATTGTTTGCTATCCTATTCTGATAGAGAGTTTCAATTTTCTGATTATGCCTATTTATCTCTTTGCTCAAAGTTTTGTAAACCTTTGCCTTTCTGTTTCAGGTACGAGGGCTCCTTTCAACATTTCTTGTATGGCAGCTCTGGTGGCAATGAGCTCCCTCAGCTTTTGTTAGTCTGGGAAAGCTTTTATTTCTCTGTCACACATGAAGGATAATTTGACTCGATAGAGTATTCTTGGCTGATATTTTCCATCTTTCAGTATTTTTAATATGTCATTCTACCCTCTTCTAGCCTCTAAAGGTTCTGCTTAGACATCTGCTGAAAGCCTGATGGGATTTCCTTTGTAGGTTATTTTCTTCTCTCTTGCTGCCCTTAATAGTTTTGCTTTGTCGTTAACTTTTGACACTTTTAATATTACATGTCTTAAAGAAGTACTTTTTGCATTGAGGTAATTAGGAGTTTATTAGCTTTATGTACTTGCATGCCCAGTTCTTTCCCCAGGTTTGGGAAGTTCTCAATTATTATTTTTTTGAATGAGCTCTCTGCCCCTTTCTCCCTCTGGGATGCCTGTGATCCTTATGTTACTTTCCCTAATTGAGTTCGATAGTTCTCAAAGAATTTCTCCATTTTTAAAAAATCTTGGTTCTCTCTCCTCTTCCACCTGAATCATTTCTAGGTTTCTGTCTTTGAACTCACTAATTCTCTCCTCCATAAGGTCTGCTCTATTTTTAATGCTTTCTACATATTTTTTTAAATCTCATTAATTGTATTCTTCATATGCAGAATTTCTGTTTGGGTTTTGTTTTAGAGCTTCAACCTTCTTGGTGAAGTATTCCTTCTGTTCATTAATTTTACTCCTGAGCTCATTGAACTGTTTTTCTGAGTTTTCTTATAACTTGTTGAGTTTCTTTATGAAAGCTATTTTGAATTCTCTGTCAGTTAGATTGAAACTAGAATGTAGGTCTAGTTTCTGGAGTCTTGTCAGTTTCCTTCTGTTCTGGAGTGTCCCTGTATTTCTTCATGGTTTCTGATGAATTGATTCTTTGCTGTCGCATTTGTGATAGTAATCATCTTTTCTTATTTGGATATGGCTTTGGTTACTTGATCCAGATCTGCTTCTAATTGTATTTGGGAGCCTGTACTTTCCACCTTCCACTGCCTCTATCAGAAGTATTGTCAGTGCCCTCCTTGTGCAGCTTGTGCCTCTGGGATTGCTGGTGCCTTGCTGCTTAGATGTTGCTGCAGTCTCAGGTCACACCATTGGGGTCAATAGGCTGTGAGCACTTCTGCTGCTTCTGGGTTCACCTGGGTTTCATGTTCCTCCACTGGTTCTCTATGGGCTTGGATGCTTCTGTCCCATGTGTCACGTACACTGCTCTTCCTGGGTTGTTTGGGTGTGCACCACTACCAGGGGTGATGGGTTCATGGGTTTGGCTGGCACTGGTAAGGGGCTGGTGACCTGGAGACTTGTATGCAGCCCTCACTGCCGGTGAAGCTGGTATCGGGGTGCTGTCCCTGGGGGCTGTGTTACCAGTTCTGCTGTGGTTCCTGATGCTTCTGGTTGCAGTTTCCACTTTCCACCTGGTTGGGGGCAGGGGCTGTTTTTCTGCTCCTGTCTCATCTCTTCACATTTGTGTGGGTTGGGCTGTTGCCACTGCTGCCACTCCAGTGACTGCTGCATGGGCAGAGCCACTGCAGTGCCCATGGGAGTTTACACATGCAGGCCAGGCCACCCTCCCCTCCATTCACAGTTGCATGGGATACTGTGCAAACTCAACAAGTTTTTTTCCTGCATTGTATAATCTGCTCTTAATCCCACCCAGTGTATTATTAATTTCAGACATTGTAACTTACATCTCTAGAAATTCAATTTGAGTCTTTTTATATCTTCTTTGTCTACATTTATTATGCTTTACTTTAGCTTCTTGAACATATGGAATATTGCTATGATGACTGTTTTAATCTCTTTGTCTACTAATTCTATTATTTTTGTCATTTCTGAGTTTGTTTTGATTCATTTTTCTCACTATGTGTATGTTTTCCTACTTATTTTCATGTCTAGTATGCAAATAATGCCTGCTATGAGAATTATTTTTAAGATTCTGTGGACATCTTAAAGAAAATAACAATGTTCAATAGTTTGTTCCAGGGAAAAATGAGCATTTCCTGTTTTTTTTTTTTTTTTTTTTTTTTTTTTGCTGGTTTCTCATAGAAGCAGCACAGAGGAAAAGATTCAGAAACTAAGGATAAAGATGCAGGAAGATCGCGATGGAGAGGAATGAAATTGAGGAGCTCTAATGGATGGTATTTCTCTTCTTAGGAAGGTAGGAGATAAGGCCAATAATTGAGTGTGAGGGAAAAGTAGAAGGGGAGAAAATTGAAGAGTATGAAATGTGCTCGGGGCTGCAGCTGGGTGATAAGGAATCAACCAAAAAGTAATAACTTGATTGTTTTAATAGTTGGTCCTAGCTGAGGTTAGGGGTTAGGCCTGGAAAATGTGGGCAGTAGTATTGTCCAGGCAGGACTCCTCATAACATTCTGTAGATCCCTAAATGTGCACTAGCTTCCATGAATCTCCTTGGACAGAAGGGCTCTCTGAGTGCTAAGTCTCACAGCACAGACACTGCTTTCTTTCAGTCAGTCATGCCACACCTCTGCTTGGCACTCTTCTTTATCAGATGGAAACTTTTTGGGGTTATGCATAACTTTTCAGGGTCCCACCACTTTGGTGCTCTTTCTGGATACTGCATGAGGATGTTAGAACTCTTGAATTAATCTTTTTACTTTCTTCTTTTAAGTTTCAGTATTTATCCTTTGCCTCTCTGCTTCTTTCACCCTTCTTCACCTTTCCCTCCTTCCTGTATAGCTGTATAACCATTCCCCTTTTCTTTTTTGAATCTTTGTTCTTGAGAGTAACATATAAAACTCATTCTGACTGCCAGTCTTTTGTGTAATTGCCTATCTTTAGTTTTCTATTGCATTTCTGTGGCAATTGTTAATTTTTTCCAAAAATTTATTCTCCCTTTTCCTGTGCATGTGACTTCTCAGCTTGACTAAATTTCCAAGCTTCCCTTGCATCTAACTGAGGCAATGTAACAAAATTTTTGCCAATAGAATGTGAGAAGCTATGTGTCCAACATCTGCCTCTCTTGCTTAAAATGAATTGCTTTTCCTGGGCTTCCTGTCTCTTCCCTTCTTATCAACTGAAATGTAGAGGTTGTGGCAACTTTCATTATGGTGCAGAGAATAACAGCCTAGGAGATCAAGAATTTTTGACTTGTGAAGAAGCTGGGTCCCTTATGACTTAATGGAGCAAGCCTACCCCATCAGTCTGAAACTATCCCCCCATTCACAAAGACCTTCAGACTGTTGAGTGAAAGAGAAGGTATTAAGCCACCATATATTTGGGTCTCTTTGTTATAACAGTTTAGCCTTTAACCTAACATACACATTTATTCCTAAATGGTAGTATATTATTAACATCACAGGAAGGGAATCCTTTGTTTTTGTATCTTTTATTTTGTTGGAAAACAGATAGTCTGCTTGGGCTTAATACTGCCAAGGTAGAATTTGCCTGTGTAACTTTTCTATTGATGACTCATCCATAATAACAACTTACATGGTTTCTAAAACAGATTCATATACATCATCTTATTTAATTCAAAGAAAAATCCCAAAGGTAGATATTATTCTTTCCGTTCTATAGATTAAAAAATTTAGACTCACAGGGATTATGAGACTTACACAAATTCACACAGCTACTTAAGTAACAGAGTCAAGTCTCAAAGCCATTTGCGAACTATTTAGTTTACTGCTTGTCCCAAGTAGATCACGCTGCTTAGTAAAATTAGGACTATTTGAAGTACCTTTTAATAACAAACCCAACTCTCCAACCAAACTAATCATTCACTTAATCAACGGTTATGTAAGTGCCAGTTATATTCAAGACATTTTCATAGGGGGGTAGGTTACAGGCAAATATCAACTGTTCTCTGAGTGCTAACTAACACAGAAGAACATATATATGTAAATAGGTGCCAAAGTGGGGGAAGAGTAAATAGAATATTGCTAAGCCCTTTTCGTGTTTTAGCTACTGTGATAATGAGGTGTCTTATTGTTATTATAAGTAAGTCCTAGAGGGGTTAAGACACTCACCCAAAGTCACACAATCAGTAGGTTTTGGGGTTGGGATTTGACCCTGACTTCAAAGCCCATGTTATTACCACTAAAGCATGAATGTGACAGAGCTTTATCAGAGAGCGATCATTTCCCTCCAAGGAGTCAGAAAGGCTTGATAGAGGAGATGGAGTTAGATCTGGGTGGGATTTGGATACAGACAGAAAATATGGGAATTGGAAAGGCAAGATACCTTGGTAAGGGACCCAAGGTGTGAGTGAGGGACAGTGAGGGGCCAGCTCTGTTGGTAAGGGTGGTTTATGCAGGGGAGCATGGGGACGTTTGCTCCATACCTCTAGTCTGCCAAGGAAGACAGTCTAGAAATGCTAGCTGTCTGCCTGATACCCTCTTGTCAGTCCACATGTGTTTTCACATTATTCTGAGTACCTGGATCTGGGTCTACCCTGCCCCAGATTCCGTGAACTGGGAAAGAGGGTCAGTCCTGCCCTCTGCTCAGGCTTGCACCCTTTTATGTACATTTAGATCAGAAGTCTGAACTGGCCTTCATATGAACACCAATGACAGTCAAGTACCCAGCAAAGAGGCACTTAATTTAATTGCTCCTTCAGGGTCCACTTAGAGTGATCTCTGTGGATATTTCTCCCAAGTGTCTCCCACAGGCAGTGACAAATTTTGCTAAAGATGAGCCAAAAAATCTTGGCAAGATCAGTTTAAATAGGAGAAGAAAGCTTCATTTCATCTAGACCTGTCTTGTCTTAGTTCACATACTGCCTTGTTGTCACTAGGTTTCCAACCTCAGTTGTGGTCAACAGAGAAAGGACGGATATACATAAAATCTATTATCTTCACGAAAGTGAAAGAATTTTTTCAAGGTAATTAGGAATATTCTGAAGATGGTTCATTGTATAGGGTGATATAAAAGAATGAGAAAAATTCTACTCATAACTTTAAGTCTGCATAATTTGGATTATTAAATGTATAAAAGACCTGACGATTTTTGTTTAGCTGACTCAAAGTCAGTAACATTTGTGGATTTCTCACTGTGTATTATTACTATTTGATCAGGAAATGAAATAATAAAGCAAATAGGATGCCAAAAATGGCTGAGAGTTTAGGGTTTGCCTTCCACACCTCAATCATAATAAATGTCCACATAAATTCTTGGTTGATTTTTCTTTTTCTTGACTTTTCTTTGGCATTTGACAAGGTTGGATTTAGCGGGGGCAACTGACAATTTACACAGCAAAGAATTGTAGGCTGGAATCAGAAGTCCTGGGACTAGATACCAGCTTTGTCACTAATATTCTTTGTGATGAGGATAAGTCACTTAGATGCCTTGTGTCTTTACAATAAATAGGTTGGACTAGATCATCTTCAAAGTATATTTCAGATTTAAACCTGGACATATGAGATTTTGGCGTTTCTTGATTTTTAGTTTTCTGGTCTTAACATATGTTTACAATTTACCTTCATATATAATAGAAGGACATTGGATTAATTATATAGTGTCTATGAAAATCCTCAAACCCCTTAGAGATAAAAACAATGGAAGTAGTCAATTTCTCCATTATTAATTAAATACCTTAAAACAGTAATAATTCTCCATTTGTAAAATTATGAAAAATAAATTGGAACTAAGATAAAACTTCACTAAAGCAAATTATCTTCCACAGAAAATTCCATCTATCTTTAGGAAAAACTCAATGAAGCAAACTTTTAATTTCAGAAATTTTGAGGACACTTCATGCTGTTTCTTTAAAGTTATTAAACCATCCAAGATGCATTTTTATTTTCTCTGAAACTTGAGCACTGAAGGGTCTGGTAAGTGTGGAAAATAACCACTGTTTAAATGTCCTATCGCCTTGCGTGTGGGGAGTTGGGTTGTCTGAATGTAGTATGTGTTTAAACTTGACAATAGATACCTGAAATCTTTTTCTTTTCCCTCACACCTTTGGTCATAATCTTGTGAAGATTGATGAGAATTAAAGCCCATGCCCTATGAACCTCTAGAGAGAAAGGTCTTTGTTATTTTCAGAAGAGGAAATGACCGACTAAGGTCCAACAGAGATTTCGTGGTCATCCTCAGAAAGAGTCTTGGCATCTGATTCTTTGATATCCTTGTTGACCAATTGGATGAGGAGACTGTCCACCGGCCCTGGAAATTATGGTGAGAGGGTAATTATCTGAGGGATAATTTGCTCCCAGAATGTGAATTGGTTTGTTGACATTTCCTTGTGCTCAGCACCTGTTCAAAACTTGCATTTATGTTGCTGTTTATTTAATTTTTCTATCCTCACTCTGGAGCTGAGCTAAGAGAATGACTAGGTTTAAGATTTCCTTTACAATAGGTTCTCTTGGTGCTCCAGTAACGCTATAATATGATAGAGCTGGACACTACAGCTCAGTATTTGGTGATGGACATGTCTGTCTCTTCCTAGGTGTGGCCGCAGCATTCTGAGTCTCTGGTTTGTAATCTGTACTGTGGAGTGGACTGTGAGTGATGACGGGGCATCATGTGGCTAGAATCTACCTCAGCTGTTCAGTCTCACAGTGGTTAAACAGAAGTCACTCACCAGATTGTGGTGAGGAACCAATAAAGTTACAGAGCAGCAAATACAATCTGCAGATACCCAACTCAAACTTAAAAAGTGTCCCAAACAAAAACGAAACAAGCATATTGTATTTATTACATTCACCAAAGTGATCGAGCTGACCTGATACCTTGCTGCTGGGAAGATGGAGCTGGAACTCCACCATTCCATCAGCTCTGATCAGAGTCCTCACTAATGCAACTAACTGCTCTCAGTCAGAGGAATCTTAGGCCTTTCTGTTCAAACAACAGTCTTCACCTTACAAAGCAGTGATGTGACCCGATTGCAGTTCGACAAAAACCAAAATTCTTAATTGAAAAGGAGAATCTTACTTAAATTAACTCTTTTAATGAATAAAGAGTTGAAAAGGAGAATCAAATGCGACACCATACTGATTTCACCTTAAACAATAAAGAATGAGCGCCATCTTGAGAATAGAAAACATTTTGCTTTTATTTGTATAGACTGTTCTTTAGCAGTATGTATTTGTATGTATGTATCTTTAACAGGTGTATTTGAGGGCCCACCTGTTCCATACCAGGCATAGAGCTATGTGCCAAGCAGAGATGTCCAGATGTGAATGAGGAAAATGTACCAACCTTAGCGGAGAGGGTTGGAAAGTGATGTATAATGGGTTCTAGGATAGAAGTCAGTACAGAATCCTGAGGGGCCATCAAGGAGAGGGTGGTTCTTTCTCTCTAGGGAAAGGATGTTAGAAAAGGAGGTGGCTGATGATCAATATGGTTCATGAGTAGGAGGGCATTCCCAGCTGAGAGGGCTGCAAGAATGATGCCATGAAAACCTGGCATGACTTGTATGTTGGTCAGCCTGGGAGTTCTGGGTGTGGCTGGAACTCTGGCTTTGAGGGATAAGATGAGTGGAAAGACATTGGCATGAAAGGAGGTGGATCCAGGAGTAGCAGCTGGAAGCCTTTGTTCTGTCAGCAGTGGGGAGCCATGGAAGAGTTGTCAGAAGGAGAATTATGTGATAGATCTGCCTTTCTGAAAGGTTATTAAATGGAAAAATCAGAAATTACAGAGCAGCAAAAAGAGGAAATGAAATCAAGTACAATCCATCCCCACTGTTCAAATTCTGGTCTATCACTAGCCAGTTCTTTTTCCATGGGTATGTATGCGAAGATGCTTCCTCTTTTAACTCAAAATGATATCCTACTGTACAGACTATTTTTGAACTTTTTTCATTCTGTCTTCATAATCATCAGTCAAACTCTTCTAAAACATCATTTTTGTAAGAACATAGCATTCCATTATATCAATATATCACAATTTACTCTCCTTTAAGAGTATAGGTTGCTTTTAAATTTTTGCTATGATAAATAATGTTGTGACAACACCATGAAGATTCTCTTAATTATTTCCTTAAGGTAAAGTCCTAGAAGTGAAAGTTCTGCCTCAAATGGAATACAGATTTTAAAAGACCTGCATCTTGGCACCCTTGCTAAAGTTAGTCAATATCATGGTTTTCTAACTTTGCCAAATTGTGGCTGATAGAGTGGATCACTGATTTAACTTGCATTTCTTTGAGGTTGAGGATGCTTCATGAGTTTAATTGGCCATTTGTACCTCCTTTTGGTTTTTGTGTGTGTGAGGAAGACTGTCCTTGAGCTAACGTCTGTGCCAATCTTCCTCTACGTTATGTGGGATGCCTCCACAGCATGGCTTGATGAGCAGTGCTAGGTCCACGCCAGGGATCCGAACCTGTGAACCCTGGGCTGCTGAAGTGGAGTGTGTGAACTTAACCACTATGCCATGTAGCCAACCCCAACTTGTACCTTCTTTTTATGAACTGAATGTTCATATCCTTTTCTTATTGTCACATTTCTGTGTTTATCTTGATTATAAGTCCTAGTGCATCTGTATAATATTGCTTGAGCCATGATGTCAGGGATGAATGAAACATGGTAGCAGCTTTCCTTAGGACGTCTCTCGTTTCTCTCTCTAGCCCTGAAATCACATGAAGTTGCGGGTGGAGATTCACCTGATAGCTGTAGAAACCCCTCTCAGCCCCAGGACCATGAAGAATCAGACTCTGGTAACAGAATTTATCCTGCAGGGCTTTTCGGAGCACCCAGAATACCGTGTGCTGTTTTTAAGCTGTTTCCTCTCCCTCTACTTTGTGGCCCTCCCAGGAAATATCCTCATCATTTTGTCCATCACCTTCCATCCCAGGCTGCACACTCCCATGTATGTTTTTCTCTTCAACTTGGCTACTATGGACATCATCAGCACCTCCTCCATCATGCCCAAAGCAGTGGAAGGTCTGATATCAGGAAAGCTCCCTCTCCCATGGGGGCTACATGGTCCAGCTTTATTTCCTCACATGGACTGAATCTTCTGAGCTGCTCCTCCTAACAGTCATGGCCTATGACTGGTCCGCAGCTATCTGCCACTATCTGCATTACAGCACCATAATGAGCAAGACATTCTGCTGCATGCTAACAACAGGTGAGTGGGTGCCCTGTGCCTTCAACACAGCCATCCACACTGATGCTGAACTTGCATTTCTGTGGGCCCAGTGTCATTACCTATCTCTTCTGTAAGGTCCCTCCTCTGTTAATTCTCTCCTGTAGCTCCACATATGTGAACAGCATCATGATTGTCCTGGCTGATGCCTTTTATGGCATAATGAACTTCCTGATGACCATCGTGTCATACGGCTTTATCATCTCCAGCATCCTAAAGATGCAGACTGCTGCCAAGACCAGCTAGGCAGCCAGTTGAAGGGGCAGATGGAATTAATAGACAGAACACAGTCTATATAATAGACACAACACAATATGTATTATTCAATGGGACAGGGGACTATCAGCCTCAAGGACTGAGGTGAGGTCCCTGTGATCGCCATGTATTTATTTGTGGGCAAAGAAATACAAGCATAGCAGGAACTCATGCCAGCAGGGATATGCAAGTCAAACCTCAGCAGTTCTAGTCTTCCTCCCTTCAACGTACCCCGGCCCTACCCAAGGCCATTCCCTTAGGGAGTATCCTAGGAACAACCAGCAAGTTACGCAGACGGCGTTCTGTTCCTGCAAGAGCCCAGCGTTCCTAAGCCCCTTGCCTTCATGTTTGATAAGATACTCCCTTCCAGCCTTTGATTCCAAAGCACAAACAATCTAGTATAGTAATTTATGAGAATTAGCAGATCACGTATTTCTCAGCCACCCATTTATAACTTATTCTTGCTAAGTTTAAAACCTAGCAAGAATGTTGCTATGATCTCCTGCAACAACGGACTGCAGAGGGGAAGAAGAAAGCCTTCTCCACCTGCTCTTCCCACCTTATTGTGGTGTGCATGTTTTACACTGCTGTTTTCTCTGCCTACATAAGCCCTGTCTCCAGCTGTAGTGCTGAGAAGAAGAAGTTGGCTGGCATGCTGTACACCATGGTGAGCCCTACTCTCAACCTCCTCATCTATACTTTGAGAAACAAGGATGTCAAACCAGCCCTCAGGAAGCTTTTCCCCTTCTTCAGAAATTAATCTGTGTCTTCTGAAGCTCTTCTTGGAAACTGAAGTTTTAGTGGGAATTGACCTTTCTGTGCAGGGTCTGATGAGCAAGTTTCTGGACTGGAAGGTCAGCAAACCTGTCTGTTCTACCTGTGCCATTCTGTAGCAGAATGTCTACATGGATGAGCTTAGAATTCTGGTGCCCCAAGGCTGAGTGATGTGAGGACTGTGGTTTGACATGACCCTTTGAGACATGTGGTCTCAAGGTCTGACTCCAAAGTAATGTCTGTGCTGAGTTGGCAGAAAAACAAAGCTCTCTAGGAGAAGAAACGGGTCTCGTGCTTTAGACTTAACAGCTGTGTGAAAATGTTTTCCTGTTTCCTTTTTCTTTTGTATGTACAGTGTTCAGTATGTAGATCCTGAAATCACACCTAGAATTTTGGTGTGTGGGCCTGAAAAAAATTAGGCAGGATATGTGGACTTTATAGCATGTGGATTGTCAGACTGAAGAATTGCTTTAAGGTGACCACTGGCCCCTAAGAAACCATCTACTCCTACTCTCTTACCTCATGTGTTTCCTCTAGAGCCAGTCAGACTCCAAAATAGTTCAGAATGCAATGAAAACAGTTGTTTCTGTTTATTTTCTTCTCACTAGCAATCAAGGTAAAATGTATTATTAGGACCACCACTTCGTTTATTTGTTTTAACAGTTTTACTGAGGTATAATTGATATGCAAAAAAGCTGCATATAGTTAATGTGTACAATTTGATGAATAGGGACATATGCAGTCACTATTTTGTTTTGAATGTGGAAATTTCAGCTGTAACACTTGATGCATGGGCTGTACATCTAGACCTTGCCTGAGATTTCTCATCCCTCCTTTACTTTGTCCTCATATCATGAGGATCTGACCTATCTCATTGATCTGGAGTGGGGATAACTGCTCTGATTAAGCTATAAAGTTGCACAGCATTGTAAGCATTGCTACCCTCCCATTGTTTCAGAATACAACCAGGTGGACAAATCCTCCATGTCTAATGAAGACAAGTCTTGAACTTGGCTCTGTGCTGTTAGAAAACTAGACTGGAAAATAGATTCTCTTTATCATGATCCATTAAAGATGACAGAAGAAGTTGTGAATGTTTACCTGAGTCTTTCGGATTGAATAAAAATACATACTGTTTGCTATTGAGATGTAAGCTGAGAGTAGTTTGATATTGATTTAGAAGAGATGAATTGTCCATGGTTCTTCATCCGGGATTCTCATTGTCATTCATCAGAAGCACATTGATTTTGGGTATGAAATTCAAGAATTTGATGAACCATAGACTGACTGTGGCCATGACACATAGATTGGTATGGACCAGGTCTAGTCTCTTCTAACAGAATTTTGACACCCAAATAACATGTGGAAGCCCCCAGTGGTCTCAGAGACTTTCCACTGAATAAGGCTTTGAAAACTACCACTAATGAATCAATATGATTACTAGCAGATTTTAGACATGGCAGGAAGAGCGTATATTGGTTTCTTGTAATTTTTATATTTTCTACATTTTGTAATGGATTAAAAAAATAAAAAATAGATGAATATTGAGTGTTTAAGAGAGCGTTACTCATTTGACAAAACAGAAATATGAGACTTGATCTCTATTCTTGGAAAACTGGTAATCCAGTTAAGAAGGCACTAGTACCCATGATGATGCATACAAAAAGAAAAGGCATGAAGACTGCTGTGTTGCAGGATGTGGTGTCATGGTGTTGTGGATGCAGAGATGTGTGTAGTTCTTGAACTGGGAGTGGGTGGATAAGATCTGGGTTCAAATTCAGCCTCTTTCAGAATACTCAACTCTTTTGAGCTGTAGTTTCTTTCTAAGTATAGTGAGGACAATAAATCAACCTAGAGATGCTGCCAAGATTGAATGAGAGAACCGAAGACAGTGATATCAAGTGCCATGTAAGCTTAAGATGTTATTTTTGGTGAGTGATCACTGAGATCAGGAGCAGCCAAGGAAGCCTGAATGTCACAGCCCTTCACCACTCCTTGGCTTAGGGTGATGTTCGCAGTGGTTAGCTGGAAAGGGCAAGTTGAGGCCAAGTGGCGTGGGACCACACAGAAAGGGGCTGTTGTGTATTTGACTCTCTCAAATGACCTAGCAAGGAGAAGCAAGTGGGATGGGTAAATGAGAGACCATGCCCCGATGGTTGTTCTCCGAGGTAATGTGGATCCTCTTTATCTCAGGAAGCTTCAGGCTCGTGAGTGACACCATTTCTACTTGGGAAAGGCCAAATAAGGGAGTTTCCTGACAGAGATGGACTGCCAACCTTTCCTTAATCCTAGATTCTCTCCTAGCTCCTGAAAGCCCATCTTCTTTCAGCCCCAACACGTTTTTCCTGCTCTTCAAACTCATACAGGTCCATTTTAGTTCTCATATCACTTCTCTTCCATGCTCAGTTGAGCCCCATCTCAGTCTGTTCATCTTGTCCCCTGAGCCCCGTATGGGCAGCTGGTCCTTCTTTCTGTAGCCGTCTTGGTCCAGGAAGAGCTTCCCTTCCTGCCAGGATGCCGTCTTGCTTGGGGTTTTCCTTCTCAGGAACATATGCCTTCTTTTCCTTTAACTGACATGACAAGTGAGACTTTGTTGTTTTTGTGGCTCTTTTTCAGGAACTAGCACCAATTTTCCTCCCTTAGCTGAGACAGAGAGGCAGTTCTTGCTTCCTCATAATGTTATATCTTAAAATTAGTCCTTGTGGTTTAACGCAGACAGACTCATGACCCCACAGGCATCCTGCAGGCAGCACTTCCTGTGACCAGCTGACTATGACTTCACATTGTCAATTCTTTGAAGAGCCACAGAGAAGTAATAGAACTTCCTCTTCATCCATTTTCCTCTTTTTTGTCTTTGATAATGTATATCAGTCAAGAAGGCACATCCTTTCTTCAATTGATTCTCTAAACTCAAGGCCTTACCCTTTTGACCTCTCTGGCTCAAGCAGACCTCCAGTACATGATGAGGACCATGTTGATCTTCCAGCACCAGCAGCCATATGATAAAGAGTCTGTCTGATCCAGATAAGATATGGGCCTGTAGTGCATCCCTTTCTGTGAATGCTGCTTCATGACTGAAGTCTTTAGAGACACTCCTGTCCTTTGATCCTGGACAATAAGGTAGTTGAATGCCTGTGTTTTATATTGACTTTCCCTTTTCTTCATTTTAGGAATTAATCCTTGGGTTTGTCAACCTCAAAACCGTTGACACTTGGGCTGGGTCATTGCTGCAAGAGGTGTCCTGTGCATTGTAGGATACTTAGCAGCATCCTTGGTCTCTAACAAATAGATGCCCGTAGGATCACCCCAGTTGTGACCCTAAGAATGTCTCCAGACATAGCAAAATCAGCCCTGGAGGAGAACCAGCGAACTACAAGCAACCAGAGATGCCCTCTCACATTTGGAAGGATTTGTGGTGGTTGTTGTGCCATTTTTACCACTTTATGACTAGTGCCTACTATTACAGCAGAGCTTCTATACATCAGGTCTGGGACTAAGTGCTGCCACTATTTGTCTTTTGTTTTCCAGTAACACTGCAAGAGCCTAAGTAATGTGTCCAAGTCACACAATGAGTGGGAGGTAGAGATAAGACTTGAATGGAAGCTCTGTGAATCCAGAGCATAAGCTCTTAACCACCAAAGTATTTTATTGCCTGTTGTGGACTCCAGCTTCTAGTGTTGTCCATGGTTGGAACAACAAGGGACTTTGCTAACAAGCAGTAAGCCTGCATCAGCTCCTGCCCAACCTGACCAATGTGTCTGGAAGAGCAATCTTTTTGAAAGTGTTTTGAAAGTGTCACACCTGCCTCAGTAGAGAACACAAGATTTAGACCCTACTAACTTTTGTCAGAGCTACAAAATTGGTGCAATGGTGTCTGCCACTTGACAGAAATTGGAGACTTGAGCCACTCTCACAAATGTAGATTTCTTAGACCCTGTCCGACAGGTGCAGGCATTTATTCCAGAGAAAGGGTGCCTCCACAACACTGGATAAGTCCCATCACATTTAACTTCCATTGCATGGAGCAGATTCTTATTTTATTTTATCTTTTAAATTTAATCTAAGAACCCTCTTTCTATTTGAAAAGGAGGCTAGAGGAGTTACTTTCATCAAAGGCAAGAAAGAGGCATTTGGCCCACCCCATCTGGGAGGGGACATAGCTAAAGGCAGGGCTAGGTCTTTGTCCTCAACCACCAACTGGGGTGAGCCCAGTAGCCTCCTCAGATGAGAGCTCTACCCGACAGCCAGGCACCACTGCTGGGTCTTATAGCTAGAGAGTGCTCTTGGCATTCCCTAGAAAAGCATGTGATGAGGAGGGGACCTAGGCTTTTGAGGACATTTCTTTACACTGGTCCCATGTCAATTAAGAAAGGACCAAGTCTTGAGGTAGTCTTGCTTTGTCCTTTTTTGGGGGTAAGCAAGCCTCACGTGTTAGGCAGGCCGGGATTCCCCATACACAAGCCTGAACCTGTTAGTAGTATTGTACTGAGTTGATCTGCTTTTGTGTGCTCCCATATGCAGTCTTTTCCTCAAATATTTGTACTCAGACTATTATAGCCTAATCAGAAGAATGAGACCTATCAGAATGCTTCATTTTTCTGAATTATAATGAAATATAACCAAGAGACATGATTCGGTAGCACCATAAACATATACTTTCTAGGACAGACTTGTCACTCATGTTTGCTGTATTGGACAGCGGAAAAATTTAGAGCCCAAATTATAATCCGACCTCCACTTAGATTCCCTGGGATGCTTTTTATGTTGCCCAGGATAACTTTTCTTGGGTCTGCATGTCAGGAAACACACCACGTTCTCCTGCTTCCTTCTGTGCTGGAGTAGCTACCCAAGCTAGTTTAGATGGAAGGGGCAGCAACTCGCTCGTTATTGACCTATTGTCTCTCAACTTCAAACCCAACTTTGGAACTCTGGGCCTGGGGTTCTGCAAACCACATTTCACGTTTACAGCTGAATTTCTTGTTTGTCTCTGCACATAGGGGGACCTAGAGGGAAGCTTAAGGACTGGAGAAGGGAGCTGGGACTTGCTCTTTCCCACTTGCTTCCTGCTTCTGTCAGCATTGTCCAGTGTTGTCCTTTTACTTTGCAGCAGTGATTGGGCTCAGTGGCAGCAGCTGGATGCAGTTTTCACACTTTCAGGGGCAGCCTCATTGGGCCCCTCAGAGATTCCAGCACGTGGTCATCAGTGTTGCCTCCTCAGAGGTTTGAATCCCAACCCAGCGGAGGCTCTCCTCCAAGGTCCTGTGGAAGCAGCACCAATGAGCAGTGCATGTTCCTCAGAGGCCTGAGCCCTAGCTCTGTGGGGTCTTTTCACATGCAAGAAGACCTGGGCTGCACAGGAAGCACACCCCAATCCAAGGTCTCTGACCCAGTGCAGTGGAGCCCCTTCTCTGGGCTTCTCAGTTACAATGGACTTAAGCTTTCCTCTTTGTTCTTCCAGTCATAGGCAATAAAGCTGCTTTCTGCACTTGCTGTCTCTGTATCGCCTCAGTGTTCCTTCCATGTCCTACAGTCCTCCAAAACTTATCTAATCAATTTCTGTATTGAATTCTCTCTGTTAAGATATGTGAGGTGGCCTCTGTTTTCCTTCCTGGACTCCAACGGATGCATACTTCCTTTCAATGGGTCATTGGCTTAATGATGCTGCTGCTGCTCCCATGGTCTCCATCAGGAGTGTTTCAGTCCCTGAGCTAAGCCTGGCTCCAACTATTTCTGACACTGACAACTGGTTGAATCCAAGCCCTTCAAGGGCCAGAGCACGTTCTGCCCCAGGAGTGAGGAGATCATAATTCTGAGTTTGTTGACATTTTTGATGACCTTAGATGATCTCTTCTATAAGAGGTAAAGCTTCTTTCAGCCATCCTCTTCCATATTTCTAGATCCTTTTAAAAAAGAGGTTAACATCCTGTCTAATTGTGCAACTGGGCTGGAGAGGAATCTCTTTGACTAGAAAACCTTCTCTCTTGATCTGATTTTTGGCTTCAGAACAGAGCTTATAGCCTTATTCTCCAATCACAGGATGAATGTCCTTGCTTTCCTAGTGCACCTCCCACTGAGGGTAGGGAGAGGAGCCTTATCTCTCCTTCAAACATAGGAGTAATTATCTTGGTGTCTGGAATCTAACCATGTACATTTTAAAGGTCCTTTGTTCATTAAAGTCCCTTTCATTATCCTTTCTGGAGGTCCTAAGGACCCCTGTAAAGCTCTTTCACTCTTGCCCCTTCCTAATACATCAGAGTTCTTCTGGTGGATATACAGACCAGCTCTTTTGGATCATGGGGTCCAGTTATATGATCACAGGTCAATGTTATTAGTCACCCCCTGGTCAAAGACTGAGGGCCATTGTCCTCAATCACTGGAGGCTAATTACAGCTTTGAGAGGACTCAGGATTACAATGCAGAGTGTATAAACAAAATGAATGTAAAACAAGCCATTAGCCTATTAATTGGATCAATATATGTTATAAAGCCTATATAATGTACTCCTTAAAATATTATTTTCCCACTGGTATGACTATTTGGCCAGGATCGACCATATCATTATCTTATTCTAACTGTCTCCTTATAGAATTCCATTCCTTCTTTCCCTCTTACCACAGATACTTATGCTGCCCTCATCAACCCATGTAATACCTGCTGAGGATACAGTAGTGAGCAAGACAGGTAAAAACTGTCCTACCGTCTAGTTGGAAAGGCAATTTAACAAGTAATGAAAATAAAATGTCATCGTGGGGAAGCACACCCACAGCAAGGGAACCTCATTTACCTGTAGGTGTCAAAAACAAGCCGCTTAAAATAGTGTCATTTAAGCTGAGATTTAAAGGCTAGGTAGGAGATAGGCTGATTTTGGGAGGGGATGAGGAAAGAGAGTATTCTAGGTTAGAGATTCCTGGCAAGAGCAGGGGACAAGAGTGAGTGTGGCAATATGACCAGTTGAAAGAAATAAGAATAGTGCAGATTAAAAATGGTGGCAGTGACCAAGATGGTCAGACAGGAGGCTGCTGAACTTCCCTGCTCCCACAGACACCCTGAATGTACAGCTAAACGTGGAGAAATTCCCTCTAAAAGAAATTCAGAAACTAGCTGCATGGCTCCAGCACATTGAGCAAACACCCACAGCAAAATGGCTGGGAAAGGCTAAGACATACTCTTATCATAAAACCCACCCACAGCACAGTGCCATACAGTCAAGAGGGAATCTCCAACTCCCAGTTTCTCTCTGATAAGAAGGGTTTGGAGTGTATATCTAGTGCCCCAGCTTTTAAGACCCCCATCCAAGAGCTTTGAAAGCCAATGGAGCTTGTGTCCGTGAGACCCACAAGACTATAGAAAACAAAGAAGCAGTTCTTAATGGATTCATGAGCAATTGCTGTGGCTATTCCCCCAGGGCTCAGTGCAGAAAGAACAGCCAAGAATGCCCATCTTCCAATCTTTCTCCAAAAAAGGTCTAGCTGCATATGCTATAAGCGGCTTCCTGAAGATCTAGCTTGTAATTTTAGCACATATCTAGGGGCTGGCTGTGATCTCCTCAGAGACTGGGAAAGCTGGCAGATCCTTCCTCTGCTTCTCCCTCTGGCCTGCTCCAATAACAAAACCAAGTCTGTGGTATCTCCCTGGAAGGAGGTTGTGTGCATGACTGGCACTCCAGCTTTTGGTTGCCATGTAAGGGATGGGCCCAAGGATTGCCTGGCTCTGATAGACAATGGGGCTTGCATTCATGGGTCCCATAGGACTATAGCAAACAATGAAGCAGTGTTTAAATAGGTACAGGAGCATGCTTTCCATGGGTACATACCTGGGCTTACCACAGAGGGGGCAGGAAAAAATGCCCATCTCCAAGTTTCTTCCTGGAGGAGGTTAACTATATACTTTTCCAGCTGCTAGTTGAGGATCTGGCTTCTAATTAGCCTACGTCTTGGTGCTGACTGGAATCCTTCTCCTTGGGAATGGGTGCCTCTTGGCATACCTTCAACTATTGGGAGGCACTAAGAACAAAGAAGCAACTTGAACAATCACAAAGGTTTGAGAGACAACCAGGAGCTTGGGTGAGCTGATGGACAATGTTTATCTCCAATATGAGACCACTCTGTCAAGAGAGAGAGGTCGCTGTTTTGTCTAACATGCAGAAACCAACAGAGATCAAGTAAAATGAAAAAACAAAGAAATATGTTCCAAACAAAAGAACAAGATAAATCCCCAGAATCAGATCTTAATGAAATGGAAGTAAGAGATTTACCTGACAGAGAGTTCAAAATAATGTTCCTAAAGATGCTCACTGAGGTCAGGAGAGTGATGCATGAACAACACGAGAATTTCAACAAAAAGATAGAAAATGTTAAAATATTCCAAACAGAAATCACAGAGCTGAAGAATACAATAACTGAACAGAAAAATTCAATAGAGGGGTGCAACAGCAGAGTAGAGCAAGTGGAGTAAAGGATTAGTGAACTCAAAGACAAGGCAGTGGAATTCATCTAAATATGGAACAAAAAGAAATACAATGAAAAAGAGTGAAGATAGTTTAAGGGACTTATGGGACACCATCAAGCAGACAAAATATACATGACAGAGCTTCTAGAAGGAGAAGAGGGAGAAAGGGAGCATAAAGCTTATTCAAAGAAATACTGGCTGAAAAATTCCCTAAGCTGGAAAAAGAAACAGTTGTCCAGATCCAGGAAGCCCCAAAAGTTCCAAATAAGATGAATCCAAAGAGATCCACACTGAAGCACATTATAAATAAATTGTCAAAATTTAAAGACAGAGAGAATCTTAAAAACAGCAAGAGAATGGCAACTTTTTATGTACGAGGCAACCCCCATAAGACCATGGAAGACTTTTCAGCAGAAATTTTGCAGGGCAGAAGGAAGTGGTATTATATTCAAAGTGCTGAAATAAAAAAACATGCCACCCATGAATACTCTACCCAGCAAAGTTCTTTTTCAGAATTGAAGGAGTGAGAAAGAGTTTCCTAGACAAACCAACAAAAACTGAAGGAGTTCATCACTACTGGATTGGCCCTACGAGCAATGTTAAAGGAAGTTCTTCAATCTGAAACGGAAGGATGTTAACTAGTAACAGGAAAATATATGAAAGTATAAAACTCACAGATAAAAGTAAATATATAGCTACATTTAGAAAACTCTAATATTGTAATGGTGGTGGGTAAATCACTTATAACTCCAGTATGAAGGTTAAAATTCAAGAGTATTAAAAATAACTGTAGCTACAATAATTTATTAATTGGATACACAATGTGAAAAGATGTTAATTGTGACATTGAAAACATAAAATGTACATGTGTGTGGAAAGTAAAATGTTATATGCATTCAAAGTTAAGTTATCAGCCTGAAATAGAATGTTATAAATATGTTTTATGGGAGCTTCAAGGTAACCACAAAGCAAAAACCTGTAGTAGATGCATAGAAGAAGAAGAGAAGGGAATGTAAGCATACCACTACAGAAAACCATCAAATCACAAAGGAAGAGATCAAGAGAGGGAGAAAGGAGCAAAGGAATTACAAAACAGAAGAAAACAATGAACAAAATGGCAATAGTAAGCTCACATCTATCAATGATTACTTTAAATGTAAATAGAATAAATTTTCCAATCAAAAGACACAAATCGATAGCTGAATGGATAGCAATAGATAAAAAACAAAACCCATCTATATGGTACCTACAAGAGACTCACTTCAGTGTCAAGGACACAAATAGACTTAAAGTGAAGACTTAAAGTGCATGGAAGAGATATTCCATGCAAATGAAAACCAAAAGAAAGCAAGGGTAGCTATATTTATATCAGACAAAATAGACTTTAAGCCAAAGACTGTAACAAGTGAAAAGAAGGTCATTATATAATGATACGGGTGTCTTCCATCAAAAGGATATAAAATTTTTAAATATCTATGCACCCAAAATAGGAGCACCTAAATATATAAAGCAAATATTAACAGATATGAAAAGAGAAATAGACAGCAATATAATAAGAGTAAGGGACTTCAACACTCCACTTTCAACAATGAATAAATCATCTAGACAGAAAATCAATAAGGACTTAAACTACACGTTTTACCAGACAGATCAAACACACATATACCAAACATTCCATCCAATGGCAGCAGAGTAGTCATTCTTCTTAAGCACACATGTAGCATTCTTGAGGATATATCATATGTTATGTCATAAAACAAGTCTTAATAAATTTAAGAAGATTAAAGTCATATCAAGCCTCCTTTCTGACCACATGGTATAAACTAGAAATCAATTACAACAAGAAAACTGGAAAATTGGCAAGTATGTGGATATTATAGGATGCAACAAAATCAGGTCTAGAGGGAAGTTTATAGTGATAAACACTTATATTTTTTAAAAAAGGCAGGATTGAGGCCAGCCCAGGGACATAGTTGTTAAGTTCACACATTCCGGTTTGGTGGCCTGGTGTTTGCAGGTTTGGATCTGGGGTGCAGACATAGCACTGCTTATCAAGCCATGCTGTGGTGACACCTACATAAAATGGAGGCAGATTGGCACAGATGTTAGCTCATCAACAATCTTCCTCAAGCAAAAAGAGAAAGATTGGCAACAGATGTTAGCTCAAGGCCAAACCTCCTCACAACAAATGTTAAAAAAGGGAAAGATTCCAAATAAACTGACAAACTTTACACCTTGAGGAACTAGAAAAAGAGGAATGAACTAAGCCCACAATTAGTAGAAGAAGGAAATAACAAAGATCAGAGAGGAAATAAATGAAATAGAAGCTAAAAAGACAATAGGAAAGATCAATGAAACTAAGAGCTTGGGTTTTTTGAAACATAAAATAGACAACATTTAGCTAGACTTACAAAGAAAAAAGGACTCAAATAAAATTGTAAATGAAAGAGGTGACATTGCAATTGATACTGTACAAATACAAAGGATCATAAGAGACTACTATGAGCAATTATATGAAAACAAATTGGACCACCTGGAAGAAATGGATAAATTCCTAGAAACATACAACTTACCAAGACTGAATCACGAAGAAATAGAAAATCTGAACATACCAATTACTACTAGTGAGGAGATTGAATCAGTAATCAAAAACCTCCTAACAAAGAAAAGCTCAGGATCAGATGGCTTCATTGGTTAATTTTATCAAACATTTAAAGAGTAAATAATACCAATCCTCCTCAAACTCTTCCAAAAAATTAAAGAGAAGAGAATACTTCCAAACTCATTTTACAAGGACAGCATTACCCTGATAAGAGAACCAGACAAGGACACTACAAAAAAAGAAAATTACAGGTCAATATCTTTGATGAACATAGATGTAAAAATCGTCAACAAACTATAAGCAAACAGAATCACACAGCACATTAAAGGGATCATACACCATGATCAAGTGGGATTTACTCTAGTGATGCAAGGATATTTCAACATATGCAAATCAAACAATGTGATACATACATTAACAAAATGAAGGATAAAAATCATTTGATCATCTCAATAGATGTAGAAAAAGCATCTGACGAAATTCAACATCCTTTCATGATAATAAAAGGCCACATCTGACAAGCCCACAGCTACCATTATACTCAGTGGTGAAAAGATGAAAGCTTTTCTTCTAAGATCGTGAGTAAGACAAGGGTACCCACTCTCACCACTCCCAGTCAACATAGTACTAGAAGTCCTAGCCAAAGCCATTAGGCAAGAAAAGGAAATAAAATTTATCCAAATTGGAGACTGGAGGAGCCCCCGCTAGTGTACCTAGATCATTCACATTTAATGTAGTAATGTTATTTTTGATGTCTTAGGGCTTAAGTCTGCCATTTTATGTTTTGTTTTCTGTTTGTTTTTCATTTCCCTGGCTTCCTGCATTCATACAGGTTACTTGAACATTTTTTATGATTCCATTTTGATTTATCTATAATGCTTTTGAGTGTATCTCTTTGTATAGCATTTTTAGTAGTTGCTCTAGATATAATTTTATTTCTGTTTAGAGAACTTCCTTAGGCCATTCTTTTAGGATAGATATGCTGGTGTCAAACTCTCTCGGTTTTCCTTCATCTGAAAATGTCTTTATTTCTCCTTCATTCCTGAAGCATATTTCCCTGGATATAGAATTCTAGATATAGGGTTCCATATATTGACAGTTCTTCCCTTTCAGCACTTGAAAAATATTACTCTCCTTCTTTCTAGCCTCCATGGTTTCTGATGAGAAATCTACTGTCATTTGAATTGTTCTTTCACATGGGTAATGTGTTGTTTCTTTCTTGCTGCTTTCAAAAATGGTTCTTTGCCTTTAACCACCAGAAGTTTGAATATTATGTTTCTTGATGTGGACTTCTTTGGATTTTTCTTATTTGGAATTTTCTCAGTTTCTTGAATCTGTATATTACATTTTTTTTGCCAAATTTGAGAAGTTTTCAGCCTTTGTTTCTTCAAATCCTTTTTCAGCCTCACTCTTTTTCTCCTCTTTTTCAGACTCCAATGATATGAATGTTAGATCTTTTGTTATAGTTCCATACGTCCATGAATTTGTATCTATTTTTTTCAGTCTATTGTCTTTTTGTTGTTCATACTGGGTAGTTTCTACTGTTCTAACTTCCTGTTCATTGGTTATTCCCTCTATTCCCTACATTCTGCTGTTGAGCTTATCCATTGAACTTTTAAAAATTTTTGTTTATTGTATTTTTCAGTTCCAGAATTTCCTTTTGGTTCTTCTTTATGTCTTCTATTTCTTAGCAGAGAATTTCTATTTTTAAAATTTATCTCAAGCACGTTTGTAATTGTTCATTGAAGCAGTTTTATGATGACTGCTTTAAATTCTGTGTCATGTCATTCTAATGTTTGTCATCTTGATATTGGTGACTGACTTTTTTTCATTCAAGTTGAAAGATTCCTTGTTCTTTGTATGAAAAGTTATTATCCACTGAGATATGAACATTCTGTGTGTTACGTTATGAGACTCTAGCTCTTATTTAGACTTTGTGCATTATCTGGTGTTCTTTGGCACTGCTCTGGCAGAATAAGGGAGAGCTTCACCTTATTACCACCAGGTGTGAGTCCAAGATCCCCACTTGACCTGCCAACTCCATTTTAGTAACATAATGCAATTTGAGACTTTATAAACTCTAGGAGGATTATATGTACTCCACTTTGAAGATTTTCATGGAGGACAACACAGACATTTGGGAGTCCATATTACTATATCTGCATACATAATGAAAGAATAACTATGATGTTTGTATTATAATTTTCTATTTCCAACAAAACCCAACTGGAAGCCACCAGAGATCCTAAAGACACACTGATCTCTAGATGGCTTTGTTCCATCTTCTAATGAGGTCTGCTGTGTCTGGGGTCTACCTACTGGTCCTTGTGGATCCTGATTGGTGTCAAGAGGCAGTCCAACATGAAATATATGATGAGGAAAGTTAATTTCACTGTCATCTCTGCTCTCAATGTCATGTGTATTCTCCCCAATCAGGAGAGGTAGGGGAGTAGTAACACATTTTATCTGCCCTGGAATGCATTTTTGAAAAATACTATCTACAGGGACCTGTTTGAGAGAGGAGGCTATTGTCTCCCACCACACCTTGAAGAATTTTCTCAGTGAGCAGGGTGGCTCATGAAAGAGTAGACTGGGAGTCTGGGGACCATGGGGCCTGCAAAGAGGGTGTGAAAGCTTTTGGGATTCAAAGTGAACTCACTCCCAGACTCCAGTAGAACATTGTGGGCAGTATGTGCTCTCCTTTCTTTCCCAGGATTTCATCAGGCAAGATTGCCATGGAGCTATCACTTTGGTCTATCTCAACTTTTGAAAGCTCTGCATTCTTATGAAGAAGGATGCTTAGCAGACATGGTGCAGATGTTAAACTTTTCTCTGGGACAAATTAGGGTCATCTCAAATGCAAGTGTTTCTTTCTTTCCTTTTTTTTTTTTTTTTTTTTTTTTTTTTACATTTCTAACTGCCTAAACCAGCATCTTGGTTGTTGGAAGAGTGAGAGAGCAGGGGACAGAGCTCTGGCTGCTGTGAGCTGCATCTGAGTGAGTACATGATCTTAGTGTGATTGGATCATCTTGTTATTCATTTATTGTAAACTGAAGCAGAGTCTGTTCCTCTTTAAGCTAATTGCACATACTAAAAGAGTGAGTGTTTGGATAAATCAGACAGCTAGTTCAGAGATCTGAGATGAACACTAGTTGACCAGAGTGACAAAGGCTCACATAAGAGAAGTTCATGGATTTAAAGGGTGAATGAGGATATTTTATTTAGGTGGACAATAGGAGAGAAAGTGAATTAGAAAATAATTGCTGGAGTCAAGGCGTGCAATCCCTTTTCTATCCTCAGGCTGATGGACTGAAAGGGTCAAAAGACCCAAGTTCTCCCCTAGACTGACCACTTGGCATAGAGGGAAGGGAAAATTCTTCTCTCCTACTGACTTGTCTCAAGTTGTGTAGGAAAATGGCCTGGACTAGGTCTCCAACAATCTGAGTAGAGTCCATCTGCTAATCTTCTAATCTAACTCACTTTAGAGGGCTGCAGCTGGAGCCACAGGAAGTTTTCCTACAAGTGATGTTAGGACCTCAAATATGGATGACAAATCCTAAAGATACCATGGGGGAATATTTTTTGGTGAGATGACAGACTCCATGATGACAAGTGGTTTTTTTTTCAAGCCTCCAGTTTTCCTTCTGCAATATTCACCTTGTGGATGCGTGATATGAGTGGTATCTTACCAGGAATGTGTTGCATGATCCGATATATCACTAAAAGAAGGACTTTTTTTCCATCTTGGCGATCGACTATATAAGAAAATGACTAACACTGTTAAAATTACATTATCATTTATGAAAACCTGAAGCCACATGCACAGTTCTTATTTATCCAGGAGTTTAGGCTGCATTTAACATAAACATATTCAAAGATAAAAATTATTTATTTTCACTTAATAATGGGCAAAAACTACACATAAAATATAATGTTTAAAATAACATCTAGTCACCATGCCTACATTAATTTATACGTTTAATGAAATTGATTTCTTCACTTTTCAGTCATGACACCCTGCAAAATAGCTCAAAGAGAGTTGACTGAAGAAATGGAAACGTCAGTGATGAAGGATGCAAGAAACAGGACAGCAGTCCAGTAATTCACCCTGGAGGGGTTTGCAGCTGTCCAGCATCATAGGAAGGTTTTCTTCCTGGTGCATCTTCTGGAGTACCTGGCCTCCATCATGGGAAACATACTCATAATCACCATCACCTGGGCTGACCATCACCTCCAGACACCTATGTACTTCTTCCTCAGCAGTTTCTCCTTTGTTGAATGCTGCTTATAACCACTGTTATTCCTAAGTTGCTGGCTATCTTTCTGTCATGGAGGAAATCAATTAAAAACATGGAGAAATCTATACCAGGGCACATACTAATCAAATTGCTCAAAACCAGTGATAAAGAGAAATCTTCAAAGCAGCCAGAAGAAAAAAAGACACATTTCATACAGAGGAACAAAGATAAATATACCAAAGATTTCTCTTTGAAAATAACTAAGTGAGAACTCAATGACACAATTTTTAAAGGACTGTGAATAAAAATTTGCCAACCCAGAATTCTGTAGTCATGAAACTATCTTTCAAAAATGAAGGCATACAAAAGATAAAAGAATTAATCACCAGCAAATCTACAGAATGATAGTTGGTAAAGGCAGTCCTCCAAGAGAAAGAAAATTATACCAGATATAAATATGGATCTATGCAAAGAATGAAGAGCACCAGAAATAGTAACCATGGGGTAGGTATATAGGGTATTTTTAAATAATTTAAATTTCTTTGAAAGATCATTGACTCTGTCAACAAAAATAGTAACAATGCACTGTGGGGTTTATAACATATGTATAAGGAAAATGTATGAAAAGAATAGCATAAAGTCTGAGGGAGTAGAAATGGAAGTATGTTATTACAAGTTGCTTATATGATATGTGAAGTGGTAAAATATCACTTGAAGGTAGACAATGATAATTTAAAGATGTATACTATAAATCCAAGGCAACCACTGAAATAAAAATCAGAGTTGTAGCTAAGGAGCCAACAAAGGAGATAAAATGGAATCATCACAATGGGGCAGCAGGAAACTTTTGGGCTGGTGAATATTTTCATTATAATCATTGTGGTGGTGATTTTACAAATGTTTAAATGTGTCAAAACTTATCAAATTGTACTCTTGAAATATGTCCATTTTATTTTGTATCAATGATACCTCAATAAAGCTGTTTCAAAGACAATAAAGCAGATTGCAATGGAATATTAAAAATGCTTCATTAATTCAAAAAAAGAAAGGAGAAAATAAGGAATATATAATGGTGGGGACAAATAGAAGGAAACATCAAAATTGTAGAGTTAAATCTAACTTTACAATAATGAGATTAAATGTAAATAGACTAAGCACTTGAATTAAAAGAGAGAGAGAGAGATTACTACATTAGGTAAAAAGGAAGACCTTACTATGACTTGGTTACAGGAATAACATTTAAATACACAAACGGAGTAGAAATTTCAAACAAACATCAAGCTTGTTTGACTATAGTAGTATATAAAAAAATAGACTTCACAGTCAAGTGTATTTTCAGAGATAAAAAGGCAAATTTATAGTGATAAATGAATGAAATCACCAAGAAGACATAGTAATTCTACATACACACGCACACAATGATAGACAATCAGATGAGGTTAGTGAAAACACAAACTGGGGTCCTACTTCCCATTATTTTAAGTGGGAAAACTATAATCAGTACTCAATCTAGTCCCACCTCCAACTAGTTTTCTAAACCACAGTAAAAATGTCTCTGTATAAATAATAAGCATCATGTTAGGGTACAAAATGCTTAAAACTTTGCTACATGATTTCCAAAAAACTAATGTCATTCTTGGCAAACTGTTGCTTCTCTGCACTAACATGACCTTTAAGAAAGAAAATCCAAGAAACACTACCACTCTGTTGACATTCTGTGGCTTTTCAAACATTTATCTTTGTATTTTAATTTGGGCCTTTTCTCGCGTATAATTTTGTTTTAATGTTGTATTGAGCTTTGGAGTTGAAAATATTAATATTTCCCACATAAACATTATTTAGCAATTTTTACTAAGAGATATGTTCTCTGAAGTTTAAGTACTAACGCTATGGGTTTTTCTACTGGTGAAAAGTTCTGCAGGATGTGCCTATAAATGATGAAGTTGGTTTAATAGGTACATGTCCACATGCCAGGACACCACAAACCCTGCATGTGTTAGATTGTGTCTTCTGTCAATTGTTAGCTTCATATTCTTTCTAGGTTAGGTTTTTGTCTATCAGAGAAGGCTTTAATGACATTCAACAAACAACATTGAAGATGTCCAGAAAAACATGGAGAAAAATTCAAATTTCTATGGAGACTAATGAGTTGCAACCATGAAGACTTTCTATACATGGGAATTCTTTACAAAGAGCAAAAAATAGTTTCCTTGCATGTACCTGTGGCCCATATTAAAGAATGAAGAAGACATCAATAATTTTTAAATAAGATATAGAGTTTACATTCTCCATTCAAAATGTACAAAAACTAGAAATTAGTAGCAGTTTTATAAACAATAATTGCTTGGCAATTAAAAAATCTTCCTATACAACTTCAGCAAAAGAGATATTGAAATTACCACTATAGAAAAATCACACACTTTAATCTTCTGGGATTTAACCACCTGGGATTTCTAATTGTCCCTCTCCTTTGGTTTTATCCTTTATTTGCTTTTTTTTTCCTACTACTGAAAAATTCTCCTCCTGCACATGGTATTTGATATCACTTACAGCATCTGCCTATGCCTTCAGCTCATCTTTTCTATTTCTTCTCCATCTCACCTTCACCTGTAAGCATATGAAAGTATGCCGCATGATTTTATAACTCCATGCTTTACAAATGCTGTTGACCAACCTGAAATCCCTTCCATTTTCATTGTCCAAATGGAAAATTCCTGTGTCTTCCAAAATCACCTCTTTTATACAGTCTCAAAAATAAAGAACTCATACAACTCAACAACAAAAAACCAAACAGTCCGATTAAAAAATGGGCAGAGGAACTGAATAGACATTTTTCCAAAGAAGACATACAATTGGCCAAGAAGTGCATGAAAAGATGAACAACATCGTTAATAAAAATGCAAAAATCACTAAGGGGAATGTAAATCAAAACCACAACGAGATATCATCTCACACTTCTTTGGATGGCTATGATCAAAAGAACAAAGGACAAGAAGGGTTGTCAAGGATGTAGAGAAAAGGGAACCCTGTACACTGTTAATGAGAATGTAAATTGGTGCATCAACTGTGGAAAACAGTATAGAGTTTCCTCAAAAGATTAACAGTAGAATTTACATTTGATCCAGCAACCACATTTTTTAGTATTTAGGGAAAGGAATTGAAATATGTACATCAAAGAGATATTTTCAGTCCCATGCTTGTTGCAGCATTATTCACAATAGCCAAGAAATGGAAAGAACCTCAATGTTCATCCACAGAAGCATTCATAAAGAAAACCTAGTATATACATATAATGGAATATTATTCAACCTTAAAAAAGAAGGAAATGTTGCCATTTGTGAAAGCGTGGATGTACCTGGAGGGCATTATTCTTAGTAAAATAAGCCTGACATGGAAAGGCAAACATTCCATGATCTCACTTATGTATTGGAATCTAATTAAACATATAGAAGAAGAGAGTAGAAAGGTAGTTGTCAGGGGCTGGGTATGGAGTAGAATAAGGAAGTGTTGATCAAGGGTACAAACTTTCAGTCATATAAAATAAGATCTGGAGATCTGTACAACACAGGGCCTATGATTAACAATATTCTATTGTCTACTTAAAAATTTTCTAAAAGGGTAGAGCTTACAAGTGCTCTTACCGTATAAGAAAAAAAACCCAAACAAACAACAGAGGGGCCAGGAAGAAACTTTTGGAAGTGATAGATAGGTTTCTATCTATCACATGGCATTGATATTGATGTTGGATTTCATACTTATCTCCAAACATATCAAGTTGTATACATTGAATATTTACAACTTTTTGTATATCAATCATACTTCAATAAAGTAGTTAAAAAATTATGATTGGAAGTATCTTCAGTGTGAAACTAGTTGAGGGGATTTCTATCCATAAAATGTTTTACAGCACCAGAATCTAGTGCATTTATCTCCACATCAGAGTTTATCTTTCATTGGGTACCATCTATGGCTCATAATAAGCAACCTGGATTCGTGGACTCAGTTTTGGATTTGTGGTCATCATTTTTCTATTTTTCAAGCTCACTCTTCATTCATACTTTATCTTGAAGTCATATAAAGTGCATTTGACTAGTTTATGTGTAATAAATTATTATCAAATCTTGATTAAAACCTTGAAGAGGCTCATACTCTTTTTGTAGTCTGACTATGATTACTTAATTTATTCCTACAGTTGCTAAACCTCAACCATTTCAATATACTTTTCAGTAGTTGAACTCTTACAGTGGAATATTATTTCCATGTTCCTGCAGCATCTTGATGCTATCCCCATGCGTCACCTTCAACTGGACTCTAGAGATTATCTGGCTCAATCTCCACATTTTATGGATAAGGTGACTTAAGTGTCTTGGGAAGTCAGTCAGTTAGTTGAAGGCAGCACCAGGCTTAGAACCCAGGGCTTGTCCATTGCGAAATTGTTCAGAGTCTACTATTGGTCCCCTTGAGTTCCATTCCCACTGTCACTTCCCTAAACCATCATTGTCTTTCTCCCAATTTATGTAACAGTCTCTGTACCCACTTTCCTACTCTGATCTTGGCTTTTCCAATCTCTTTTTCATACAATGTCCACAGCTATGTACTATCTGTAGCTAATCATAACGTGTCTGTGATTTGTTAGAGAATGTTGATCGTTCTTCATTGTTAGTAATATGAAATCTGAACTTTATAATAGAAATTTGAAGGCCAAGTATGATCCAATCATGGTGTAGAACATATTTCATAAAACATATTTGTAATTAACCGACCTCAGAGTTCGAGTTAAAAAACAAACAAAATAAAATAAAAATTGCATTAATCTTTTCAGAGGTATTTTCTCTCAAGAAAAAACAGACACACTTCTATCCTGGAATTAGGAGCTGAAAGCACACAAAGGCTAAGGATTGAGATAATGGAAAAGTTAGGTCTAAAATAGGTTATCAATGAAAAGATAACCTTGTAGTTGACAACACAAGTCCACCAGGAAAAAAATGTTTGATTTGCTTAAATTATTTTCATTACTAATATGAAGTAGATAAGCAAATAACTTGCAAATAACTTCCATCACCTTGAATCTTTGGAAGAAATTATTCTTATTCCATACTTGTATGATTTCTTCCAAAGATTCAGATTCAGGTCCCTTCCTCTGGTATACGTGCACATTCTGTAGTAACAGTTTTAGGATAAGAACCAATCATAACTATGAATTATGCATCTGAGGGGCTGGATCTAGAGTATATAATTTAGAAAAACAGGAGCATTAGTCAGCTGTGGGATGCTATTGTTATTCCCTCTCCTCAGAGAATGGTCTGAGATTGAAAAAATTCTATTTCTCTCCAGCACGGGAATGATGAATACGTGTGTAGCTAAACCAAGGGCTGAGAACAGCAATTAAGAGCCCATATGATGCAAACCATATATATCCCAAGGTGAAGGGTGCTATGACCATTATTTCCTTGGGCTAGGTGTGGGAAGAATGTGGGCACAAGCATTGCTACTATTTCCATTGTTTCCTTCGTAACCACAACCTAATATATAAACTTCTATTATTTAATGCATTTTGGTAAATAGTTATTAATTATGTTGAACTATGTGTATGGCTAGAGATGAATGAAATAAAAAGAGTATAAATTACTAAATTTTGGATTTCAAGCACATTGTTTATATCAGAGGGAAGAATATAAATTCAGTAAAGGATTTTTCTATTAAAATTAATTGTCATCAACATGTGGAATACTTAGGGAGAAGATAGTTATGCACACCAAGGGAAAACATAGCCTTGAAAAAATAGAGAATTCCCTTTTGCTAGAGATATGCAAACAGATCAAGCAAGCTCTACCAGCGACTCTCAGCTGGGAACTCTGTGGAGAGCTACATCAGCCAGAATGAAGACGCATGGTTCTCTGAAGACTTCCAATCCAAGGCCATGTGATTTTTTTTAATCTTCATATTTTCATTCTGAACATTATCTCCTTCAGAGCCTGGTGGACCTGCTTGTTCCACATAGAGTAGATGACAGGGTTCAGCAGTGGGGTCACCACCGTGTTCCCAAGAGCAGCCTCTCTGTTGGAGTACAGGCTGTTTGTTTGCTTTGGTTTCACGTATATAAAGACACAGCTACCATACGTCAGAGAGGGGACAATGATGTGAGATGAACAGGTGGAGAAAGCTTTCCATCACTCCTTGGCTGATGGGAGACAGATGATTGTGACTACCATCTTGCTGTATGCAAAGATGGTTATGATGAGGGATGTTGAAGGGATACATAAAGTGAGGACAAAGGCAAACACTTCAACAGATCTGGTGTCAGAACAGGAGAGATGGATTAGGGGGCCAAGGTCACAGAAGAAGTGAGGGATGACATGGGGACCACAGAAGGATGGCTGGGAAACCTTCACTGCCAGACTAGTGTTGAGAGTCAAGTTCAAAGCAAAGCAGGTAGTGACCAGGAGGAGGCAGGTCCTCAGGTTCATGATGGTCAGGTAATGCAGAGGCTTGCAAATGGCCACGTGCTGATCCAGAGACATCATTGCTATGAGGAAGAAACCTGCTGCTCCTAGAAATACAAAAACAAAGCCTTGTATGAAACAGCCAGGAAAGGAAATCGTTTGCTGGCCTAAAAGGAAGATGACCAGCAACTTAGAAACAAGAGTACTTGTGAAACAACACTCAAGGAAGGAGACAATGCTGAGGAAAAAGTGTGTAGGTGTTTGGAGGCAGGAGTCAGCACAGGTGATGGTGACTATGACCACATTGTGTACAAGGGACGCCAGGGACACCAGCAGGTGCACCAGGAAGCGGAACTTTCCCAGATGCTGGACAGCAGGCAACCCTTCCAAGGTGAATTCTTGGACAGTTGTTCCATTCCCCATTTCCATGGGCATCTCTTTGCACAGCAGCACCACCTGCTGGCCTTAACCTACAATAAAGAGATCACAGCAAGCACTGAAGTTTTAGGGGAGCACAAGGTCAACTAACTTGAATATCCAAGGAGAATAGGTAGATAGTAAAGTGCTCCAGTGAGTTGATTCTTAAATCAGAAGGACCTGAGTTCAATACTGGGTTCTAACCCCTCAGAGATGGGTCATCCATGGAAAGCTAGTAAACCTTTGAAAACTTCGCTTTCATCCTCTGTAAAATGAAGATGCTAGGGTCTATGTGTTCATGTTTTTGTGAGAATTGAGTAAGATAAAGCATGTAACTCACTTGGCATGTGATGCCAAGGTTTCCAATGTGTTCCTCAAAGTCTAATTTGACTATTATGATCATTAATATGCTCTTATATATAGCTTGATCAGTAGACAGTGTGATTGAAATTTTCCTAGTTATGGAACATTTGTGTTTTACAATATTATCAATTGGTAAATAAACATAATGGTAATATTAGCAATATTCTCTTTGAATATTCTCCTTAAAACATGCAACAAGTTCTCTGGTCCAAATCATCATCAACATCATCATCGTCATTAGTTGAGGACTTTACTAATACTTGGTACTGTGCTAGTCACCGAAATTCTGTATTTTTATTTCTCCCCACAACAATCGTGAGTGTTGGGTTGCCCCTACCACTTCTACTACTGAAGCGGAAATGAGGCATAGAAAGGTTAGGTCACATTAGTGGGACTTAACTAGATATGCCTGAATCCAAAGCCCCTGCTCTTTCCAAATGCTGCAACAAAATATTTTAAAATGGGAACAAATCTATTGTTGAAGATCTCTCAAGTGAAAGTTTAGCTTTATTTAATTTTTTCTATCCTTCATTTAATATCATTGATGAATTATTAGCCTATGGAAAGACATAAGTCTTAGAGTCGATCTGCTTTAGCACAACCATTTTGTAGAAGAAGCTGGAGACCAGAGACATTGGGGAGCTCAACAACATGGTATAAGTTGTAAATCCAGGATTTACTCCACTTTCCTGAGGCTCCATGCTGGCATGAGAGAGTGATGGGGAGTGACAGAAGTTCACAGATTAGCTCATTTAGGAAAGATAATCTGGGATGATGGCACCTGTGCACTCACTCTTACATCATAGCTCAATGAACATTCTCTTCCTCTTTCACTCCCCCTCGATAAATCACTTTTCCAAAGTATCTGACTGTAGTATCTCAATAGTAAGCTGAAGGTCTGCAGTGTGGAATGCGTCTCTCTCACTAACGTGTCATGGGCCATGTTCTCTGAAGTGCTGGTCATGCAACCAACAGCTCACTCCTGTGTGGCACTACCCACAGGGCTACATAAAGGAGCCTCTGCCTCTGTTCCAGTTGACAGCATTGAGCCCACCAAGCTACCATGATTCCTGAGGCCAGGCACACATGCGAGTCACCTCATGGGTGGCAGGGCTTCCTACTCTTGTAACTACTGTCTTCCAAAAAATTGAGAGCTTGCTGTGGGCTGAGGGGAAAGGAGAGGAAAAAGAAACTCGCTTGTCACAGCCTGTTTTCCCAGTTCTGGGGTAAATATGCACCCCATGTTCCCAGTGTCCCTGGCTGCAAAGCCCTGTTTCTATAGCCCAGAATGTTTCAGACCACAACAAGGCTACATGGCAGCCTTGACATTGAAACCCCAGAGAGGAGAAGACGGAACAAAACAACCACATTTCCCAGCCCCCAATTCTGGCTCTGCCTCCCCTGGTAGACAAAAGCCCACCTAACATGCGATCTTGCTGTCCATATACTATGCCAGCTAACAGGAGCAGGCAGCTTCTTCTGAGCACAGCCCTGGGAGCTACTGAGACAAGGCTTCTTCTGTTGAAGTACTCCATTGTCATGGCACATCTGCTCCAAGATACGCTCTATTGCACTACACTCCTCCATCATGTCCTCACCTTCTCATGTGAAGAAGCATCCTTGTTCCACTGCATCAGCGATGAGCAGCTCATGACATGCAGTTCTGAGGTCTCTGTGATAGTTTTCCTGCAACACTGTGTTTGGTCATCAAGCAAGATGTACCCAGCCAGTGAGCAGGGAGTACAGGCTCCCAAAACTCATTAGGAGCTAAAGGGTTAGGGGCAGAAAGTAAAGGCAAGGCTGGTGCCAGGGAAGGGAGCTAACTGGTCACTGCTGAGAACAAGAGTTACTGGCACAACACTTATATTTAAGTTTCCGTTGTCTGTGATGACATTGACTCCCAGATGGCCATGCTGTTCTCTGTCAAGATTTTTCAAAGAAATTATATGACAATTTCCCAAGTGTTTCTAAAAATCCCAATTTGAATGTTGCTACTGCTTCAAGGTGAGAAAGATACTGATTTCCGAGGAAGGAGATGGGGAAATTCATCTTCCTTTCTCAACCACTGCTCATGCCTCCACCAACATTATGATTCTTTTCATTGGATATTTTTGTCTGAAGAATATTCTTCTTGTCCTTCCCAATCTCCTTGAAAAAGAAAAGCACACATTTCTTCTTCTTCTGGGAAGAAAAAGGAATGCTAGGTTGTTTCTGTGACATCTCTAACCTGGATGGCACCTCTCCTTTTAAAAGAATTTGGAAAGTGGAGCCCCAGATTCCTTTTGGATGCAGAAGAGGAAGGAAGAGATGTGAGCCCCAGAGTGGAGAAGCTGTTGCCATAGCAACCACTGGCTTTGTAGGCTGCTTCCCCTCCTGGGTACCTCAGCTGGGCTGCTGTGGCAGGAGTGACCCTGCCATCCTGCTGCAGCAGGAGAGGTCATTTTTCTGTGGCCTCTGGTTTCTCATCAAAAGCCAGGTGAGCAGCTTGAACCCCTAAAGTGTGTTTTCAGGTAACTCTGGGGCATATGATAGCTGTCTAGAGGCCTGTTCTGCCTCAGTCTTCCCTCACCAATGTTGATTTTACAAGGTCAAGGCAAATATCCTAGAAATTTTTATGAGCATTCATGTGAGTCCCACCTTCCCACAATAGAAAAAACCATTTCTACAACGTCTGTTCATCTACACACTCTGCTTTCAATCCATGCCAAATGTGGATCTCATGGTGAATTCTCATTTGGAAGTTAGGGAAAATAAAGAATAATGGGAGATAAGTTAGAGAAGCTGGAGCAAAGAGAGACTATCCGTATTGATGCCCAGATAAAGGCTCACTTGCATGGCGTTGTTTTAATTTTATTCAGTGCCAGCTTCATGGTGCAGAAATACCTATTCCACTGGAGCGAGTCACAATGTGAATATGACAGTGGGAAGGTGAGAGGAGAGTGGACTGGCATGTGGTTTGGTGAAAAGGCTTACAAAGGGAACACTCAGAAATGGGGTGAACTAACCATACCATGCATCTAGCTCAAGGGGTGGTGACCTGGCACCAAGAAATGTTTCAAAGTTTACTTGGTCTAGGTTTCTCTTTTCTGGATCGTGCCTTCACAGCTCTCTAATACTCATTATTCTTTTGTGTTTTTAATGATACTCTGATATCTCATTTATCTTTGAAATTTTTCAGTAATCCATGTGCTTTGAGGATTTGGTTAGCTAGTTAATGAAAGGGATAGTTCTTAAAGCTGTGTTTGTGATTATCTAACCACGGAGAAAGAAAGCAAACATTAGCTTGTGGCTTCTCCTCTGCAGCATATTACTATGTTTGCCACTCTGTCCTTGAGCCACTCTTGAAACATTAGGCTACACCAATATCCAGGATTTAGATAATAAGAATATTTTGGTTTAAAATGTATCTGTTTAATATGATCTGTTCATAGAAAAGTTTTGGTGTCTGGTATTATATCCCTAAGTAAGAAGGCTAAGTATGGCCTAAGGAAAGGCAAATCCTATCACCCATGATATTGTGGGAGAGAGACTAGGGGATGCTAAGTTGAACAGGAAATGGGGGTTGGGATGGGGAGAAACACTGTCAGCAGGCCGAACCCCAGTCTGAGGGTGGAGTCGCTGTAATACTAATAAGACTTGAAGAACCAAACTGTCTCTTCATGGAATTTCCATAAAAATAAGCCAAGACTTCCAACAGAGACCCAGAACACATCAGTTCTGATCTAGGGGGCTCATTAATATCATACCCAATATCATGCATTCATATGTGGAAAACCTATTAGTCTAAGTATCTTCCAACGGGGGACCAGGAGGGGAAGCTCAACGTAAAAGGTAATTTACATGTCTGAATTTCTTATTTCCTTTTTTATACAAGCATGGAAAAAAGAAGTCTTTTGTTTTTTAATGAACCTCCCACTAGAGAATGAGTAAGTTGAATTATGTGGGATAGGAAGACATGGAAAAAGCTATCTGTAAATCTCAGAAGAAGCTATTTTGTAAGATTCTGGACCTTCAATTCTGTTACCTTCCTAGTAGGATTTCTTGTGTTAGTCTCACCTCTGATGTGTGGAAGCTCCAGGTGTTGGGGAGAATAACTGTGGTTCTAAGTGGTGTCTTTAGCATCAAGATTCCTAAGCATCTTTATCTCCAGATATTTCCAGCATGAAATGGTGAATGTTATGTTTTGCCAGGTCAAGATTTTACACAAAATATGGAAGACCCCCAAAGGAAACATCCTAAAACAAACTCCTTTGAAATGGGGACGAAGTTCACATTTATATGTTCACACCTCTCCTGATAACACCCTCACAGCTTATTACATGATACAGAGTTTTACTGTTACAGGAGGGACAACTTCTTAGAGAAGAAGATGAAAGATGTGCAATGGAGAGAGAAAACTAATTTATGTAACCCCCTTTTAGGAAATGGGATCCTTTGGGCTGGACTTGAGACATCACCTCACCAATTATTATTACATTGCTGTGTGTCATGAAGTCAGTTTCTGAGATTCCTAGGTTTCAGTAAACCAGATTGATCTCTTTCCACATGTATAACTCTGGGGATCTCAGGGTGATCAGAGCTATTTGTGTGGGTGTTGGGGAGATGTTCCCTAGACCTATAACACAAATGCTGTCTTCTTAGCCAGCCCTTGTCACTGCTTCGAGGCAACGCACCTGAAAAGAATTCTCAGGAACCAGAGAAGACAAACTGGAATTCTTCAATCTCCTAACGTGACTGGACTGCTCAATCTTGGGTGGAGGAAGCTATCCGCCTCTTCTTCCTGATATGGTGGTCAGGCCATCCACAAGGCAGGGAAAGAAAGGGGCCAGTGCAGGCATAGTAGGGGAGCCCGTGCTCAGGCTGACTGAGAGGCACACTGCCAGGGTGAGCACATGCTGTATCCTCAGAAGGCTGGCTTCTTCTAGTAGTGTGCCTCGTATTTGTACATCGTGTCTGCTGATGGGGAAAGACACATCCAGGCAAAGATAGAGGATCTAGGTAGGCTCAGTTCTGCTTTCTCCTCATATCCATCTTAGTTTGACACTTTGTTATGAAAAGAATAGAAATCCAATCACCCTAGTCAATGGGGCGTTTTTATTTCATGAGTGGCATCTCATTCATAGAAATCCTGAAACTAGAGTCACATTAGGCCTAGTCCTTATGGACACTGAAGGTAGAGAATGGTTGCAGATTCAAGGCAGCTCTAAGAACTTCAGCATCTGGGTTTTTGTATCATCCTTCCACTGTTCTCCCATTAACACTCCAACCACGTTCTTCATGTCTGCCACTGGCTTTCTACCAAATTATGTTCTCTATACTCTTAATTTCTATCTCTCTATCACTTCAGTGACACCGGGTCCATAGAGGCTGTGATGATTTCTTCTGGTACATCTCAGTGCTTCTTTTAAGGGAGAAACAATACAAATCTTATACACTCTTCCAAAAGGTATGAAAAGGGTAAATATAATAATTTCAAAAACACTTTATGAAGCAGAATATTGTTTTTTTCCCCAGCCTTATTGAGATATAATTGACATATAACATTGTGTAAGTTTAAGGGATACAAAGGAATAATTATTACAAAGTGTATGCCACAATAAGGTTGCCAGTTAACACATGCTTTGCCTCACATAATAACCATTTTGTTGTTGTTATGGTAAGAACATTAAAGCTCTACTCTCTTAGCAACTCTCAAGCTTGCAATACAGTATTGTTAACTATAGTCACCATGCTGTCCCTTAGATCTTCGGAACTTACTCATCTTATAATGGAAAGTTTGTACCCTTTGACCAACATTTACCCATTTCCCCTACGCCTCAGCCTCTGGCAATCACCATTCCCCTCTCTGTTTCTATGAGTTTGATGTTTTTAGCTTCCAATATAAGTGAGAACATACAGTATTTGTCTTTCTCTGCCTGATTTATTTTACTTAGCAAAATGCCCTCAAGGTCTATTCATGTTGTTAAAATGGAAGGATTTCCTTCTTTTTTAAGGTTGGATAGTATTCCATTATATATATGTATGTATGTATGTATATATGTGTGTGTGTGTATGTACATATATGTCACATTATCTTTCCTGTTTTTCTTTACTGGTCACCATGCTACACATTACATCCCCACGACTTATTTATTTTATAACTGTAAGTTTGTACCTTTTGACCCCCTTTGCCCATTTCACCTATCAACCCCTCCATGCCCCACCTCTGGCAACCAACAATCTGTTTTCTGTATCTATGCATTTGGGGTTTTTTGTTTTGTTTTGTTTTATTTTTAGATTCCACATATAAGTGAGATCATACAATATTTGTCTTTCTTTGTCTGACTTATCTCACCATAATGCCCTCAAGTTCCGTCCCTGTTGTTGCAAATGGCAGGATACCTTTTTTATGACTGAATAATATATTTCATTAATATATACATACATATATATATACACACACACGTATATCACATTTTCTGTATCCATTCATCTGCTGCTGGACAGTTAGATTGTTTCCATATCTTGGCTATTGTAAGAAATGCTGCAAAGAACATGGGGCAGATATCTTTTTGAGATAGTGATTTCATTTCCATTGGACACATACGTAGAAGTGGAATTGCTGGATCATATGGTAGCTCTCTATATAATTTTTTGATGAAACTCCAGTCTGTTTTCCATGGTGGCTGTACCAATTTACATTCCCACCAATAGTACAGCACGGTTCCCTTTTCTCTACATCCTCACTAGCACTTGCTATTTCTTGTCTTTTTGATAACAGCCATTCTGATGGATGTAAGGTAGTATCTCAGTTTGGTTTCGATTTGCATTTCCCTGATGATTGGTGATATTTAGTACCTTTTCATTTACCTGTTGTCCATTTGTACGACTCCTTTGCAGAAATATCTATTCAATTTCTCTACTCATTTTTAAATTGAATTGTATGGGGGTTTTTTTGTCTATGAGTTGTATGAGTTCTTTATATATTTTGGAGATTAACCCCTTATCAGATATATGGTTTTGAAATATTTTCTCCCATTCCTTAGGTTGTCTTTTCTTGTTGTTGATTTGTTTTTCTTGCTGTGCAGAAGCTTTCTAGTTTGATGTAGTCCCACTTGCTTATTTTTGCTTTTGTTGCCTGTGCTTTTCAAAAAAATTAGTTAATTACTTTTTATTTATTTTACTGAGGTCACGTTGATCTATAACATTAAATAAATTTCAGGTGTACATCATTATATTTTGACTTCTGCATAGACTGCATCATGTTCACAACCAAAAGTCTAGTTTCTATCCGTCATTATACATATGTGCCCCTTTACCCCTTTTACCCTCTGTCTACTTCTTTCCCCTCTGGTAACCACCAATCTGTTCTCTGTATATAAGTTTCTTTATCTTCCACATATGAGTGAAGTCATATGGCAATTGTCTTTCTCCATCTTACTTATTTCGCTTAGCATAATACCCTCAAGGTCCATCCATGTTGCAAATGGAAAAATTTTGTCTTTTTTTTATGGCTGAGTAGTGTTGCATTGTATATATATATACCACATCTTTTTTATGCATCCATCCATTGATGGGCACTTTGGTTGCTTCCAAGTCTTGGCTATTTTGAATAACACTGCAATGAACATAGGGGTGCATATATCTTTTCTAATTAGTGTTTTCATTTTCTTTGTGTAAATACCCAGAAGTGGAATAGCTAGATCATATAGTATTTCTATTCTTAATTTTTAAAGGAATCTCCATACTGTTTTCCATAGTGGCTGCTCCAATTTACATTTCCACCAGCAGTGTACAAGTACTCTTTTTTCTCCACATCCTCTCCAACATTTGTTATTTCTTGTTTTTTTAATAATAGCCACTCTGACAGGTGTGAGATGGTATCTCATTGTGCTTTTGATTTGCATTCTTCTGGTAATTGGTGATGTTGAACATCTTTTAATGTGCCTGTTGGGCATTTGTATATCTTCTTTGGAAAAATGTCTGTTCATATCCTCTCCCCACTTTTTGATCAGGTTGTTCATTTTTTGTTGTTGAGTTGTATGAGTTGTTTATTTATTTCGGATATAAACCTCTTGTTGGACATATGATTTGCAAATATTTTCTCCCAATTGTTGAGGTGTATTTTCATTTTGTTGGTGGTTTTCTTTGTTGTTTGGGCTTTTGGCGTCTTATCCAAAAAAACCATTGCCAAGGCTAACATCAAGGAGATTTTTTCACCTAAATTTCTTCTAGAAGTTTTATGGTTTTGGTCTTACATTTAAGTCTTCAATCCATTTTGAGTTGATTTTTGACTATGGTGAGTATTTTGAGTATGGTATCTTAATACAGGTCCAATTTCATTCCATTGCATGTGAATGTCCAGTTTTCCCAACATCATTTATTGAAGAGACTATCCTTTCTCCATTGAGTGTTCTTGGCTCTGTGTCAAATATTAGTTGACTATATATTCATAGGTTTATTTCTAGACTCTTGGTTCTGTTCCATTGTTCTATGTGTCTTTTTTTTTTTTTTTCCTGCCAGTCCTATACCATTTTGACTACTATGGCTTTGTTCTATAGTTTGAAATCAGGAAGTGTGATGCCTCCAGCTTTGTTTGTTCTCAAGATGCTTTACAGATTGAGGGTCTTTTGTGGCACCATAGAAATTTTAGGATTTTTTTTCTATTTCTGTGCAAAATGCTATTGGAATTTTGATAAGGAGTGCAATGTATCTATAGGTGACTTTGGGCCTATAATATGGACATTTTAACAATATTAACTCTTCTGATACATGAACATGGGATATCTTTTCATTTATTTACGTCTTCTTCACTTGCTGTCTTCAGTGTCTTATAGTTTTCAGTGTAAAGATCTTTCACTTCCTTGGTTAAATTTATTACTAACTATTTTATCATTTTAATGCTATACAACTTGCATTATTTTCTTTATATCTTTCAGATAGTTCATTGTTATTGTATTCAAACACAGCTAATTTTTGCATGTTGATTTTATACCTTGAAACTACTGAAATTGTTGATTAGTTCTAACTGATTTTTGATGGAATTTTTAGGATTTTCTTTATACAACATCATGTCATCAGCAATCCTAGAAAATGTTACTTCTTCCCAGATGCCTTTCACCTCTGTTTCTTGCCTAATTGCTGTGGCTGGGACCTTCAGGACTCTGCTGAATAGAAGAGGTGACAGTGGGTACCTTGTTTTGTTCCTGGTCCTAGAAGAAAAGCTTTTCATCTTTCACTATTGAGTATGATGTTAGCTGTGGGTTTGTCATCTATGGCCTTTATCATGTTGAGGTACATTCCTTCTATATCCAAATTGTTGAGGATTTTTACTAAGAAAGGATGTTGAATTTTGTCAAGTGCTTTTTTTTGCATCTATTGAGATGATCATATGTTTTATTCTTTTTTAAAAAATTTAATTTTTAAAATTATTTTTATTGAGGTATAATTGATATACAACATTATATTAGTTTCAGGTGTACAACATAATAGTTCGATATTTGTATATATTTTGAAATGATCACCACAAGATGTCTAGTTAACATTGTCACCATACATAATTACAGAATTTTTTCTTGTGATGAGAACTTTTATGATCTACTCTCTTAGTTGTTTTCAAATATGCAATACATAGTATTATTAACTATAGCCAGCAAGCTGTACATTACATCCCCATGACTTATTTATTTTATAATTGGAAGTTTATACCTTTTGATTCCCTTCACCCTTTTTTGCCCACTCCCCACCTCCCTGTCTCTGGCAACTGCCAATCTGTTCCTTGTATTTATGAGCTCAGTTTTTATTTTTTTAGATTCCACATATAAGTGAGATCATATGGTATTTGTCTTCCCCTGTCTGACTTATTTCACCTAGCATAATGCCCTCAAGGTCCACCCATGTTGTTGCAAATGGTAAGATTTTATTCTTTTTAATGGCTGAATAATATCCTATTGTATATATATATACACCACATCTTCGTTAACCATTTATCCATCGATAGACATTTAAGTTGATTCCCAATCTTGGCTATTGTAAATAACGCTGCAGCAAACATGGGAGTGCATGTATCTTTTCAAGTTAATGTTTGCATTTTTTTTGGATAAATACTCAGAAGTGGAATTGTTGGATAGTAAGGTAGTGCTATTTTTAATTTTTGTGGAACCTCCATACTGCTTTCCCTAGTAGTTGCACCCATTTACATTCCCGTAAACTGTGCACAAGGGTTCCCTTTTCTCCACATCCTTGCCAACTTTGTTATTTGTTGTCTTTTTGATAATAGCCATTCTGATAGGTGCAGGGTGATATCTCGTTGTGATTTTGATTTGCAATTCCCTGATGATTAGTGATGCTGAGCATCTTTTCATGTACCTGTTGGCCATCTGTACGACTTGTTTGGAAAAATGTCTATTCAGGTCCTCTGCCCATTTTTTAATCAGATTGTTTTTTTCTTTGCTATTGAGTTGTATGTGTTCTCTATATATTTTGGATATTAACCCCTTATTAGACATATGACTTGCAAATATTTTCTCTTATTCATTTGGTTGTCTTTTCATATTGTTTTGATTTCTATAGCTTTGTAATATAGTTTGAAATCAGGGAACATGATATCTCTAGCTTTATTCTTCTTTCTCAAGATTACTTTGTCTATTTTGGGTCTTTTGTGGTTCACACAAGTTTTAAGATTGTTTGTTCTATTTCTGTGAAAAATGCAGTTGGAATTTTGATAGAGATTACATTGAATCTCTAGATTGCTTTAGGCAGTATGGACATTTTAACAATACTAATTCTTCCAATCCATGAGCATTTATTTGTGGGTTCTTCAATTTCTTTAATCAATCTCTTATAGTTTTCAGGGTATACGTGGTTCACCTCCTTGGTTATATTTATTCCTAGGTATTTTCTTCTTCTTCTTCTTCTTCTTCTTCTTCTTCTTTTTTTTTTTGCAGAGGAAGATTCACTCTGAGCTAACATCTGTGCCAATATTCCTTTATTTTGTATGTGGGTCACCACCACAGCATGGTTGCTGATGAGTGGTGTAGGTTTGTGCCCAGGAACTGGGCATGGGCCACTAAAACAGAGCACACTGAACTTAACCACTAGGTCATAGGGCTGGCCCCTTAATTTCTCTTTCTGATAGTTCCTTATTAGTGTATAGAAATGCAACAGATTTATGTATATTGATTTTTTATCCTACAACTTTATTGAATTCATTTATTGATTTTTATCCTTCATCCTGTTAATGTGGTGCATCACATTCATTGATTTGTGTATGTTGAATCATCCTTGCATCCTACAGATAAATCCCACTTGATCATGGTGTATGATCCTTTTAATGTGCTATTGAATTTGGTTTGCAAGTATTTTTTGGAGAACGTTTGTATCTGTATTCATCAGGGATATTGATCTGTAGTTTTCTTTTCTTGTACAGTCCTTATCTGGTTTTGGTATCAGGGTAATGCTGGTCTATTAAAATGAGCTTGGGAATGTTCCCTCTTCTTCAGTACTTTGGAAGAGTTTGAGAAGAATTGGCATTAATCCTTCTTTAAACGTTTGGTAGAATTCACTAGTATAACCATGTGGTCTCATGATTTTCATTGTTGGGAAGCTTTTTATTACTTATTCAATCTCCTTACTTGTAATTGGTCTGTTCAAATTTTCTGTCTTCATGATTCGTTCTTGGGAGGTTTTGTGTTTCTAGCAATTTAACCATTTCTTCTAGATTGTCCAATTTTTTGGTGTATAACTGTTCATAGTAGTCACTTATGATCCTTTGTATTTCAGTGGTATCAGTTATAATGTCTCTTCTTTCATTTATAAGTTTTTCACTTGCTTTCTCTCTCTTTTTTTCTCGGTTAGTCTAGCTAGTTGTCAATTCTGTTTATCTTTCCATAAAAACAATTCAGTTACATTGCTTGCCTATTCTTTATTTCATTTATTTCTTCTCTAATCTTTATTATTTCCTTCCATTTGCTAACTTTGGGCTCAGTTTGTTTTTCTGATTCTAGTTCCTTGAGGTGTAGTGTTAGGTTGTTTCTTAATGTAAGTGTTTATCTCTATAAGCTTCCCTCTTAGAATTGCTTTTGCTACATCCCATAAGTTTTGGTATTTTTTTCCCATTTTCATTTGTCTCAAGATAATTTTTTATTTTGCTTTAGATTTCTTCTTTGCTCCATTGGTTGTTCAGGAGTGTGTTGGCTAATTTCCAGTTATTTGTTAATTTCCAATTATCTTCCTGTTTTTGATTTCTAGTTTTATACTGTTGTGATTGGAAAATATATCCGATATAATTTCTTTTTCTTGAATTTGTTGTCTTCTTCTGTGCCCTATCACTATGATCTATCCTGGAGAATGTTCTGTGTGTACTTGAGAAGAATGTGTATCCTGTTGCTGTGGAATAGAATATTCTGTATATGTTTGTTAGATCATACACATACACATATATCCATCAAAATGTATGTGTAGCACTAATTGTAAAAGCCCAAACCTTGTAATGCAAATGTCCTTCAAGAAAGGGATGAAAAAATAAATTGTAGTATATTCAAACAGAGTACTGAACAAAATACATGTTCAGGAACCATGATGTATGCCTACACTTATAAATAATATAAAAAACTGGCAAAACTAATATATCATGTTAGAAATCATGATAGTGGTTACCTTTGGGTGGGTAGTTACTGATTACTTGTATGTGTTTATTTTGAAAAAATATACTTATGTTTGGAACTTTTAAAATATGTACATTATCCTTTAATAAAAGTTCTATTTGAAAGTGTGCAAATACTTCATAAAAGGAGAATAAAAGAGAAAAAAATAAAGAAGAGAAAAATAGAAAACAAAGAGTGAGAAGGTAAAGATAACCCAAATTTACAGTAACAAATTAAATGGAGATAACCTAAACACTCCAACTGGTCTATAGTGTTTTTCAAATCCACTGTTTCCTTATTGATTTTCTGTCTGGATGATCTATCCATTGTTTAGAGAGAGTGTTATTGTATTGCGGTTTATTTCTCCTTTGGTTCTCTTAGTTTTTGCTTTATGTATTTAGAGGCTCTGATGTTGGGTGTATAAATGCTTATGTATGTTATATCTTCTTGATGAATTGACCCCTTTATCATTATTTAATGACTTTTTGTTTCTTGTGAACATTTTTAGCTGAAAGTCTATTTTGTCTGATATATTATAGCCACATCTGCTCTCTTTAGTTTAACATTTACTTGAAATATCTTTTTCTATCTCTTTACTTTCAGACTACATGTATCCTTAAGGCTAAAATGAGTCTCTTGTAGGCAGAATATTGTTGAATCTTGTTTTTTTGAACTCCATTTAGACATTCTATGTCTTTTCATTAGATAATTCAATTCATTTGTATTTAAAGTAATTATTTATAGATAAGGATTTATTATTGCCATTTTATTAATTGTATTCTGATCATTTTGTAGTTCCTTTGTTCTTTTTGTCATTGCTTGCTGTCTTCTTTTGTGATTTGATAATTTTTTTGTAGTGGTATGCTTTGGTTCCTTTCTCTAAATCTTTTGTGTATCTACTAAAGGCTTTTCCTTTGTGGTTACCACGAGGATTACACGAAGCATCTTATAATATCTTATTTTAAGCTGATAACAACTTAATTTTGATAGCATACATAAATTGTACTTTTACCTCCTTCACATTTTATTGATGTTACAACTTATATACTTTTTATATTATGGGCCCAGTAGTAAATTGTTATAGTTATAGTTAATTGTAACACTTCTTTTTTAACTTTAAAACTAGAGTTGAGGGGCTGGCCCAGTGGTGCAGTTGTTAACTTTGCACATTCTACTTCAGCAGCCCGGGGTTTGCCGGTTTGAATCCTGGGTGAGGACCTACACGCCACTTGTCAGGCCATGCTGTGGCAGGCATCCCACATAAAATAGAGGGAGATGGGCATGGATGTTAGCTCAGGGCCAATCTTCCTCAAAAAAGAAAAAATAAACCCTGGAGTTGAATATGATCTATGCACCACCATTACAATATTAGAGAATCTGACTTTGACTACATATTTACCTTTACTGGTGGGTTTCACACACTTACAAATTTTTACACTGCTAATTATCCTTTCATTCAAGCTTGAAGAACTTCTCCTAGCATTTCCTGTAAGGCAGGTCTAATGGTGATGAAGTTCCTCAGATTTTGTTTGTTTGGAAAATGATTCTCTCCTTTTCTGGACAGCTTTGCTGGTATAGAATTCTTGGTTGATATTTTTTTCTTTCAATATTTTGACTATATCACCCCACTCTCTTTTCCTGCAGTGTTTCTGCCAAGAAATCTGCTTACAGTCTTACTAGGGCTCCCTTGAATGTGCTGAGTTGCTTTTCTGTTGCTACTTTCAAAATTCTGTCTTTCTTTGAGTTTAAAAATTTAATTATAATGTGTCTCAGTGTAACCCTTTTCAGGTTCCACCAATTTGGACACTTTTAGGCCTCATGAATCTGGATGTCCATTTCTCTACCAACGTTTGGGAAGTTTTCAGCCATTATTTCTTTAAACTGTCTTTCTGTCTCTTTCTCTCTCTCTTCTCCTTCTAGGATTCCTATAAATATTGTTTTGTCTGAAGGTTTCCCATAAGTTCCTTAGTCTTTCTTCATTCTTTTTCATTAGTTTTTCTTTTTTTCCTCTGAGTGTATAATTTCAAATGACCTGTGCTTGAGTTCACTGATTTTTTCTTCTGCTTGGTCAAGTCTGAGTGTGCAGTCATTGGCTTCTTCGGTTCAGTCATTGTATTCTTCAGCTCTCAGGTTTCCTTTCTTTTCTTTTTTTGTTTTTTTTTTGATGGTTTCTATTCTTTGTGGAACTTCTTATTTTGTTCATATCTATGTATATATGTAAGACATACAAAATAAATTTTAGATAAAAAGTTATAAATATACATACACATATATCCATCAAAATGTATGTGTAGCACTAATTGTAAAAGCCCAAAACTTGTAATGCAAATGTCCTTCAAGAAAAGGATGAAAAAATAAATTGTAGTATATTCAAACAGAGTACTGAACAAAATACATGTTCAGGAGACAACATAGGTGGAAAATCACAAACCTAATATTGAGTGAAAGAAGCCAGACACAAAAGAACCATGATGTATGCCTACACTTATAAATAATATAAAAAACTGGCAAAACTAATATATCATGTTAGAAATCATGATAGTGGTTACCTTTGGGTGGGTAGTTACTGATTACTTGTATGTGTTTAGTTTGAAAAAAATATACTTATGTTTGGAACTTTTAAAATATGTACATTATCCTTTAATAAAAGTTCTATTTGAAAGTGTGCAAATACTTCATAAAAGGAGAATAAAAGAGAAAAAAATAAAGAACAGAAGAGAAAAATAGAAAACAAAGAGTGAGAAGGTAAAGATAACCCAAATTTACAGTAACAAATTAAATGGAGATAACCTAAACACTCCAACTAAAAGAAGATCATCAGATTAGATTTAAAAATAACCTGAGCTATATGCTGCTCAAGAGACACATCTGATGTATAAGAACATAGAAAGTTTGTAAGTAAAAGGATAGGAAAATAAAAACTAAACATATCCCATACAAACTAAGAGAATGGGGATGCAGGTATATGAGTATTGTACAAAGTAAACTTTAAGACAAAAAATATTACAAGATGTAAAGAGGGACATTTATTCTAATAAAAGTATTGATTTAACAGGAAGGCATAATAATCTAAATTTACCTCAAAATATATGAATCAACAGCTGACAAAGATAAAATTAAATCGAAAATCCTAAATGGAGATTTTTAAAACATCTCTCTCAGTAGCTGATAGAATAAACAGACAAAAATATCAGTAATGAAAATGACAATTTAAACTGCATATTTAAACACTGACACATAGAATACTATATCTAACAACTGATAGTATTACTAGTAATAGAGTAATATTGCTATCCAGTGCACACGGAACATTTACGAAAATTGATCATATGCTGACCATAAAGAAAGTTGCAGCATAGCTTTAATACTGGACCCGACAAATACATTACATAAAAGGAACATCACGGAACAATAATAATTATGGAGCATTATGGTCTAATACATATAGATGCAAAAAGGCTCGATAAAATAGTAGTGTATCAAGTCTGGCACATTTTAAAATGTTAATACAAGTTAGCTTTATACCAGGAATGCAAGTTGGTTTAATATTCAAAGTCAACCAATGTAATTCACTATATTAAGACAAAAGAGCATAAAATGACATAACTTTCAAACTCAGGAAAAGAATTTCATAAAATTTAGCACCTATTCATTAACAACAAAAGCTCTTAATAAGATAAGAATAAAAGTGAATTTTCTTAATCAGAAAAATAGTAACAGCAACAACAAAAGTCTAAGTGAAACATCATATTTGATGATGAAATACTGAAATCTTCCTCTGAGATTAGGACAGAGACAAGTATGTCTACTATAACTACTTATATTCAATGTTGTTCTGAAGGTCCTAGTCATTGTAATAACTCAGAAAAAGAAAAACATATAAAATTGAAAATAAACAAATAACATTGTCAAAATCACAGATGATATGACTGTGTATGAAAAAAAATTCAAGGGTGAATTGGCCATAGTTGCCAGACACTTAACATACAAAAACCAATTTTATTTTTATATGCTAGGAACAAAAATTACAAAATAAAAATGTTAAATAATACTATTTGCAGTCTCATCAAAATATATCAAATATCTAGGGATAAACCTGTAAAAGACAAGTGAGGGCTCTACATAGAAAACTATAAAACATCACCGAAATAAAAGAATATCTGAATTAGTGTAGTGAGCCATACTATAACCATGTATTGGAAAACTCAGTATCATGAAGATGTCAATTCTTCCCAAACCAATCTACAAATTCAATGCAATTGTAATAAAAATACCAGCAGGCATTTTTTTCTGGAAATTAATAAGCTGATTCTAAAATTTGTATAGAAATTGAAAGTACCTAGAATAGCCAAGATGGTCTTGACAAATTAGAATAAACCTAGAGAATATACAAGACTCAAGACTTATAAAGCTATAGTGAGGAAATATTGGGCAGTTTGTGCAAGAACAGATAAATAGACCAATAGAAGAACATAGCATCTTTAGTTTGATTGAGCTTCTGGAAACCAAGTTTGATTTGTGATAGAAAGTAACTCTAACTAGAATTCAATGAATAAATCAATTCTCTTAAATCCATACTTTCTGTTTAGCCATCTGGGGTAAAATGGTAAGAACAGCTGCTTGCTTGTCTTTTGTAAGCTCATGGCCTGGACATGAAGGCATCATGTTCCCTCCCTCCTGGAATATCTTTTGTGCCCAAAGACACCCAATTTCAAATTTACCACTTTTATATTGAAGATAACAGTTATTTTTCATCTGGATACACTGATTCACTTTTGGTAGAAAAAAATGGGTGGAAATAAATACACGTAATTTTCTCTCACTTTTTAATTTTGAAATAATTGAAACCTTTCAGAAAAGTTGCAAGTGTTGTACAAAGAACTCCTACGTACAGTTCACCCAGGTTCCCCAATTGTTAACATTTTACCACATTTATCTTAATATTCTATTTTTTCTAAACTATGTAGCAGACATGATGACCCATTACTCATAAGTACTTCAATGTGTATTTCCTAAAACGAACGACACTTTCTGTTATGGATTGAAATATCTTCCCCTCAAATCAATATATTGAATCCCCAACCCCCAATGTGACTGTATTTGGTAGTAGAGCCTTTAATGAGGTGATTACAGTTGAATGAAGTCAGAAGGGTGTGGCCCTAATCCAATAGGACTGGTATTCCTATAAGAAGAGGAAGAGATGCCACGAGTGTACATGCACACAAAGGAAAGGCCTTGTTGAGGACACAATGAGAAGATCTGCAAGCCAGGAAAAGAAGTCTCACCAGAAACTAGCCATGCCAGCACCTTAATCTTGGACTTCTGGCCTCTATAACTGTGAGAAAATAAATTTTTGCTGTTTAAGCCACCCAATCAGCAGTATTATATTATGGCAGCCCTAACAGACTAATACACTCCCCTATTACAGCACAGTCATTAAAATCAAGGTATTAATATTCATACAATCCACAGACCCTATACAAGTTTTCCAATTGTCCCAACAATGTTCTTTATAGCAAAAACAAAACCAAACAAACTTCCCTTTTTTCCCTTTCATTTCTAGTCCAGGATCTAATCCAGGATCACATGTTGATTTACTTGTCATGTGTCTTTAGTTACCTATAATCTGGAACAATTCTTCAATCTTTCATTATCTTTTATGATTTTAAAGTTTTTGGGTACTGGTAAGTTATCTTATATCTCAATTTTATTTTGTTTGATATTTCCTTGTGACTGGATTAAGTATATGCACTTTTGGCCAGAATACTAGAGAAGTGAAGCTGTGTTGTTTTCAGTGTAACATACCAAAGACCTGTGATATTCATTTGTCCCATTAATGGTGATGTTAGCTTTTATCACTTGGCTAGGATGGTGTCAGCCAATTTTCTCTGCTTTAAAAGTAATAACTATTTTTATTTATTAACTGTCATATATAAATATTTTACTTACCAATCAATAAGTAATTAAGTATGGATTTTACTTATCAATTAATAACGAATTAGTAAGTGTTTTGTGCAACAATACTTTGAACCTATGTACAAATGCTGTTTTCTCAATTATCCATTAATTCTTTTTTTTTTTTTTTGAGGAAGATTAACCCTGAGCTAACATCGACTGCCAATCCTCCTCTTTTTGCTGAGGAAGACTGGCCCTGAGCTAACATCTGTTCTCATCTTCCTCTACTTTATACGTGGGACGCCTGCCACAGCATGGCATATATCTAATAAAGGGCTTGTATCCAAAATATATAAAGCAAACTTATAATTTAATAATAATAAGACATTCAATCCAATAAAGAAATGGGAAACATAGTTATATCAATACTTCATCAAGAAAATACATGCAAGTCAATAAGTATATGGAAAGATGATCAAAATCATTAGCCATCACGGAAATGGATTACTTTTTAGCAATAAAATGAAACCAACTACTGACATATACAATAACATGGAATAATCTCAAAAATGTGCAGAATAAAAGAAACTAGACACAAAGAGTACATATTGTATGATTCCAATTATATGAAGTCCAAAAATAGACAAGACTATTATATGATAATGAAAACCAGAATAGTGATTTTCTCTCAGGATAGTAGGCAGTAACTGGTAAAAGAGAGAAGGGAATTTTGGGGGGTTGTAGAAATGCTATATATCTTAATTAATATTGTGGTTACATGAATGTATACGTTTGTCAAACTAATCAAACTTTAAACTTATGAACTGTGCTTTTTATTACCTGTAAATCATACCTCCAAAAAGGAGAAATGGAAAAAAAATGCTAATTGCAAGCTGAAATTTTAACTAAATTATGAGTGGATACATAATTTTCCTCAAAATATAAAGTACTTACAAAAAATTGAAATAAAAAATAGTTTGGTCTTTAGAAATAGATCTTACAAAACAAAGCATTACAATCATCTTTGAGTTGTAAGTATATTTTTGTGAAAAAATTTCTGTTGCAAACTCTTCTCGACTCTAATGGGAGGAAGAGTTCAGAGATAGTTATGAGCTAACTACAAAAAACTTCCTCTGACCCTAATGTTCAAAGAATTTCATCTCTTGTTTGATAATTTTGAGGAAACTTTTAGAAAAATACTTAAGGTTTTATTTTTCAGGGGCCAGTCCTTCTACTGATAGCTAATTGCAGTCTATTAAGAAAAACTAAATATGCCTTCATACTTTTTATTTTCATGATGTTTAAATGGTATTCAATGCAGGATCACCAGGACCAGTGTCGGCATTGTCCTGGACATATTCTACTTGTTCAAAACTTCTCTGAAGTAAGTGAAGAATTTCTCTTATAATGGAAGTTTTGCTTAGTCAATCAACATCTCCTTAGAAGATTATGGTGATATAGAGGAATGCTTTGGAAACAAGGACAAACTGTTCAATTACAGTATATAGTTCTGCACCTAGACATAATGATTTCTATCACAGGACACAATGATTCAGATTCCAGATTATTTATAATACTGAAATAACTGTGTCACATTAACAAAATCCATTTTTGGCTGAATACAAATTTATATGATATTAAGAATGGTAAGAAGTCAGCCAAGAAGTCTCAGTGGGTTATTTAAGTAACATGTAGAGAGCAAGCTAATGCCATATTTGTGAAGTCTGATCATTAAAAATGTATTTGTCAGATGTTCCTAGGACCATTGAAGGAGAAAAAAACCTGGAGGAAAGATGAGCGGATTTTTATTTTAAAAAAATGCCACTGGGGATAATTGCCAAAATGTTATGAGTGGCTAGACAGATTAAATATCCAGGCCAACAGATTGAGCAGGCAGAAAGGGAATGGAGCCTTTTGGCATTGTCAGCCCATCTCCCAATATTTATACCCTGCTCGCTCTGCCCCTACCCACTCAGGGTGCTAGTGACAAGTTTCTTCCAAGCATGGTGGAAAAAACAGTTCAATAGGTCCTTACAACTTGACAAACAATCCAATCTGGAACACACTCTTCTCCCTATTATGCCAGAGCCAGGCAATTATTAACTCCTTACTTGCAATGGTCCCCAAACATTGGCATGCACCAATACAACCTAAAGGGCTTGTTAAAACACGGGTTGCTGGGGCCCACTCCATGAGTTTCTGGTTCTGTAGGCAGACTCCAAGAGTTTGCATTTATAACAAGTTCTAGGTGATGTATTGCCACTGGTGTGGGATCAAACTTTGAGAACCAATGAAATATTTCATTCTTTTGAGATCATTCCAATTCTCTTCCAGTAAATGTAAGTTAGTCTTTCAAGAAGATTAGCAGTGTGGGAAATGAAGCTGCAGAAATAATAAGCTGTTTTACATCCAGGAACAAAGTGGAGTATAAGCAAATCAATATAGTGGGAAATAGTATGCTCAAATGAGGGGCCAAGTAGAATTGAGCTGTTTATAGGAAGTGGTGTTAGAAAGAATGAAGAGGCAGGGGAGAGAGGAAAGAGGAAGTTTACTTTTTTATTTTTCCCTACTTTGTGTGTCAACTGGCTATGAGAGCCATGAGCAGAAGTGGCTTGAGAGCTAGTTAGTGGTAACCGTGATAGAACATTTTCAGGGAATTCTCCAGGGCTGCATAGGACCTTTGTAATCCATGAACACCATGAGTAAGGAGGTACCACACAGGAACTCTCTGTCCACATGGCCTTAAGATAGAAAGTAATAAATTCACTTCCTAGTTTACCAGTCACTCCAGTGGGGATAAATTAGCAGCTAATTAATTCTTCAGGGAGTACTTTTTCCATTGTCTAGTTTAACTTGAAAATCTTTTCTTTGAAAATTACCTGCTTATGTGAAATCATAAAATATTATTTTCATTATCTTGCTTATGTTCTAAGTAATTAATGCAGGAAAATAGTTACCAGGCATTTCCCCTCAAAACCTCAGTGAATCTGCCCTTTGATCTCAGTGTGGGCTAGGCAAGGCATGCAAGTCATTTAATAATATAGTGACTGAGTATTGGCCTTCACTGAGGAAAAAGGAAAATGAGTCAAGACCAGAAGATGTTCAAACTTTTGAGGTCCAAGATTGGATGTAGGTGATGTGCAGAAATAAAGGAGTAAATAAGTAATCACAGGAACCAGTTCCAAGTCAGTTGGGGAAAACGTGTTCCACCCTGTATCTTCCACTGAATGCAGCTGTGAAACAGAATGGATGCAGCAGCTATTACAGGACTCTGTGAAGTGGATAGTAGCAGGAGAATTGGCAGAAGACCAGAATTTAAAGTACCGTCGAATCAGTGGTGAGCTTACCCTGTTTTTAATCCCCTGATCCTCATGCCTCTTGATCCAAGACACAGGTGAAGTCACAAAAGTGAGCAGCAGAGAAGAGGAACTAAGCCTCCATGTTTCTGACCACAGAACTTCAGAGTCACTTCAGGGAAATGAAATGTACTGGGGAGATTATGATGAGATTATTATAAGATCTCAAGAAAGAAATCCCGTTAAATTGTTAAATAACTCCAAGGTTTACTCCAAAAATGTGCATGACTAGATCTGATCCTAATCAGTATAATAAAGATTTTGAAAACTGAATTGCCAGAAAGATTTCTAGCCAGAACCCACACTGCCACTGGGTGATGCACATGTAGGACAGATCTGAATAGCTCTGCAAATGTTTTTGAAAACTGAACTGACATTGAAACCACAGCCTACAGAAGATGGAACAGACCTTGTGGCCTGAACCTAATCAGGTCAGTTCCTTACCAAAGTAAATATATCAACATTTTCCAAAGGATTTTTAAAAGACTCAGAGTCTGAAAACCTGATATCCCAGCCCAAAATTACTCAGCATATAAGAACCAGGAAAATCTCAATTCTTATGAGAAAAGATGACTGTCATCAACTCTGACATGGCACACATGCAGGAATTATCTGACAAAGACTTTAAATCAGTTAAAAGTATTATAACAAGCAATTGAAAGAATCCCTAAAATTAAAAGAAAAATAGAGGGACTCAGCAATGATGTGTAAAAAAGAACCAAATGGAAATATTAGAACTGAAAAATACAATAACTGAAATTTAGAGGTCACTGAATGAGCTCAAAAGCATAATGGAGACGATAGGTGAGACTGTCAGTGAAACTGAAAACAGATGAATAGAAATTATCCAATCTGGGAACTAAAGAGAAAAAAAGACTTAAAACAAATGAACAGAGTCTCAGAGATCTGTGGGAAAATAACAAAAGATATAACATTCTTGTCATCAGAGTCCCAGATGGACAGCAGAAAGAATTAAGTGCTGAAAATATATATTTCAAGAGATAATGTCCTAATTTTTCCTTAATTTGACAAACCGCATAAGCCTACAGATTCAAGAAGCTTAACAAATCCTAAACAGGATAAATCCAAAGAAATTCCATGCTCAGACCAATCATAATCAAACTGTCGAAAACTAAAGACAAAGAAAAATATTGAAGTCTACCGGAAAAAAATGACACATTGTCTGTAGGGGAAGAACAATTTGAATGGCTGTGAATTTTCAACCAGAAACTAAGGAAGGAAGTGGTGTGATATTTTTCAGTTGCTGAAACAAAAGAACTGTCAATCTGAAATTTTATATTTAGTTAAAAAAGACCTTTATAAATGAAATGAAGGTAAAGTGAAGGTGTTCTCAGATGAAAAAAAACTAAGACAATTTGTTGTTAGCAGATCTGCTGTAAAGCAATTGTTAAAGGAAGTTCTTGAAGAAAGAAGGGAAATGATACCAGAAAGAATATGGTATATCAGGGACAACAAGCAAGAGAAATGGTAAATATCTTGGTATATATAAAAGTCTATCCTCTTGAGTTCTTGAAGATATATTTGATGGTTTAAGGCAAAAATAATAACATCATCTGCACAGGTTTTTCAATGTATACAGATATAATATATAAGACAATATAACATAAAGGGGGGAGTGTAAAGGGATCCATATGATTGAAAAGTTTCTACATTCCACTTAAGTAGTAAAGTATTGATTCTAATTAGACTGTGAAGAGTTAAACATGTGAATTGTAAGTTTCAAAGTAATACCAAAAACAACCTATACAAATAGATATAGTAAAAAAAAAAAAAACAACACTTGGTCAATTACAATAGAATAATAAAAATATTTAGATAAGTCAAATGAAGGCAGGATTTGGGGAAACAAAGGAAGTAAAAACCACATCAAACAAATAATGAAATGATAGACCTAAATCCAAACAGATCAATAATTTCCTTAAATGGAAATGGCTTATACTCACCAATTAAAAGACAAAGATTGTCACAATAAGTGTTGCAAGATTACTCTTATATGAGCTATCTAAAGTAGTCAAATTCTTAGAAAAAGAAGGTGGGAGGGGGAAAAGGGGAGTTGTTTGATGTGTAGAGAGTTTGAGTTTTGCAAGATGAAAAAGCTCTAGAGATCTGTCACACAACAATGTGCATGTTGTTAAAGCTACTGCACTGTACACTTAAAAATTGCTCACATGGTAAATTTTATGTTGTGTGATTTTTACCACAATAAAAAAAGACAGAGATTGTCAGATTAAAAAAACATAAAAATAAAAAATCAACATGACCAAACCTACGTAGTTCACAAGAAACTAATTTCAACTATCATGATATAGATAGTCACAAGTAAAATAATGGAAAATGATATAGCATAGAAACACTAATCAAAATAATGCTGGAGTAGGTATATTAATATCAGCAAAGTATACTTCAGAGCAAAGAAAATTACCAAGAATTAAAGAGGAATATTTCATAATGATAAAATTGTTCATTCACCAAGAAGATGCAAAACTCCTAAATGTATGCATACCTAACAAAAGAGCTTCAAAATACTTGGAACAAGAAAAGGGCAGAATTAAGGAGAAATAAACAAATCCACAAATATAATTCAGACTTGAACACTCCTCTATTAGTAATGGATTTAACTAGGAGAAAAACAATCAGGAATATGTGGAAGAACTGAACACCACCACTAAGTAGATGTAACAGACAATTACAGAATACTTTACTGAACAACAGCAGAATATACATTATTTTCAAGTGCACATGGAACATTCACCAAGATAAACCTTTTTCCATGTCATAACACAAATCTTAACAAATTTAAAATAATTTAAATCATACAAGTATGTTTTCTGACCATAATTTTATTAAACTAGAAATTAATAATAGAAAGATAACTAGAAAATCTCCAGGTACTTGGAAGTTAAACAATACACTTCAAAATAATCTCTTGGCCAAATAGGAATTCTTTAAGCCAATAGAAAGCATTAGCAAAAATATTTTAATATTTTGAGCTGAATGAAAAATGAAAATATAACATATCAAAATTGATTGTATGGAGCTAAAACAGTGTTTCCAGGGACAATTATAGTGTTAAATAATTATATTAGAAAAAAGAAAGTTCTCAAGTCAATAATCTAAGCTTCCATGTTAAGAAATTAGAAGCAAAAGGGGAAAACAAATTCAAAGCAAGCAGAATGAAGGAAATGATAAAGGTAAGAGCATTAAACAATGATCTTGAAAACAGAAAATAGACAAAAGAAAAGAAACAAAAATCTGGTTCTTTGAAAAGATCAATAAAGTTGATAATCAATTAATAAGATTACAAAGATAAAAAGAGAAAAGACATACATTACCAATATCAAGAATGAAAGACTGAATATCACTACAGATCAGACACATTAAAAGAATAATAAGAAACTACTATGAACTATTCTATGGACATAAATTCAACAAAGTAGAGGAAATTGCCTATTTTCTTAAATATAAAAAATGACCAAAACTTACCTAAGATGAAATAGACAACCTGAATAGGTTTATAATTATTAAAGTAGTTGAATTCATAGCAAAAAGACTTCCAATATACTTCTGAGGTGTAAAGGGCTTGGACATATCACTCTCATCCTTATAACAAGAAAATGCTGAAAAACTTCCTGAAAATCAACAACTTTTTTGAGATTCATCAGAGAACAAGTTTGCAAGACACACTGCTACCACAAAATCTGGGGACAGGCGCATCCAGAGAGACATGGCTAGATTGGATTATGTGGAGCAGTAGCCACTGGAACCATAAATTGATAGGAAAACTTAAATAGTCATTTTGACTTACTGCTGGAAGCTGAGTCTGGACTAGCATGAGAGTGAGAAACTATTGTGGATTGCAGCTTGGGAGGTGGGCCCAACACTTTTGTGGGCTTTATCTCCAGGAACCTTACCAAATACTGACAACGAAAATCCCAGAAAGATCTTCTGATGACTCTGGTGGGGAGAGGGGAAGAGTAACCATTGTGAAATATGCCCAGAGCTTTCTACGTAATGAAGTCGCACATTATGGGGGAAAACTTTGCCAGAGCCTTATCCTAGTAGATGCAGGGGCACTTTTCACACTCCAGCCTTGTCTAGACTTCTTTTCTCAGGTAAGGGGGAAAACACCCAGAAATAATGGTCCAGAGTTTCAAGGAGATATTTTGGGAATACTGCAGCTAGGGAAGAGAGCAGGGACCCAGGGGAAAAACTCCACCACTGGAGAAATATTTGTGAGGATCACAGGCTCAATATTAAAATATTAAGATTTCATGAGAAGATTACAGAATGTCTCTCTCCTCCACACCTTATCACTACAACAACGTGGCTCAAATATAATAACTGTGGGTTATAGATGAAGGAGATCTGAAGAGGAGTACTTATGGAAACAAAGTCAAGAAAGGAGAAAAAAACAAGAAAATTGAGAGGAATTTGAATAATCTGATAACTACATCTGCAGCAAACATCAAACAGAGCCCAAATCCTAGCTATAACAATATAATTCCTCACAATAAAAGCATATGTACCTCAGTTCCCGTTATGTGATACATATCCAGCTTTCAACAACAAAAAAATTATGAGAAATGCTAAAACAGCAAGAAAAGACTATTTGAAGTGCAAAAGCAATAATCAGAACCAGACTCAGATATGACAGTTATTGTCCTTATCAGATGAGTAGTTTAAAGTAACTATAATTAATGTGTTAAGGGCTACAATGGAAAAAGTAGACAACATGCAAGAATAGATGGGTCACATGAACAGAGAGATGGGCACTCTAAGAAAGAGTCACAAGAAAATGCTAGAAATAAAAAACCACTGTAATGAAAATAAAGAATTCCTTTGATGGGCTAATCAGTAGAGCTGACAAAATTGAGGAATCAGTGAGCTTGACACAACAAAGGAATAAGTGAGTTTAGGTCAGTAGAAACTTCCTAAACTGAAATGCAAAGAGAAAAAAAATGAAAAAGAAAAACACCACCAAAACAAAGAAACATTCAAGAATTATGAGAAAATTTCAAAAGGTATAACATGTGCATAATTGAACTACCAGAAAGAAAAGAAAGTGAATGAAGCAGAAGAAATAGTTGAAATAATAATGATTAAGACCTTCCAAAAATTAACAGCAGACAATAAAACACATATCCAAAAATCTCATAAATACAAGCAGGATAAATACAAAAAACACACAGATACAAGTAGAAGATTTTATTTAAACTGCAGAAAACTAAAGTCAGAAAGAAAATCTTAAAAGACTCAAGAGGGGGGAAAAATGCTTTAACTGTATAGGAACAAGGATAAGAGGTGATTTCTTGGCAAAGTCCATTCAAATAAGAGAAAGTAGATTTAAATATTAGAGTTAGGGAAAGACAAAAAAATAACAACCTTGAATACTATATCCAGGAAAATTATCTTTTAAAAGTGAGGGAAAAATAAAGACTTTCTCAGACAAACAAAAACTGAGATAATTCATTGCCAGCAGACCCACCCTTCAAGAAATGTTAAAAGAAGTTCTTTAGGTAGAAAGAAAATGATAAATCAGAAACTTAGATCTGCATAAAGGAAAGAAGAGCATTAGAGAAGAAATAAATGAAAGTAAAATAAAATCCTTTTGTTACTCCTTATCCTTAAGTGATCTAAAAGATAACTACTTGTTTACAGTAATAACAACAATAATGTATTGGGTAGTTATTAGCCTATGGATGAGTAAAATGAGTGATGTCAATAACACAAGTGGTGGGAGGGGGAAATTGAGAATACTTTGTTATAAGGTACCTACACAAAACATAAGGTGATCTATTGTTATTTGAAGGTAGACAGAATAATTAAATATGTATATTGTAAACTCTTGGGAAACCACTAAATGAATTTGAAAAGAATTATAATTGATATTCAAAGAGAGGAGATAAGACAGAATCATACAAATTGAATCCAGAGAAGGCAGAAAAAGTGGGGGAAAAGAAACAAAGAACAAACTCAACCAACAGAAAACTGTTGTAAATGTGGTAGATATTAATCAAACTACATAATTACCTTAAATATGAAAGGTATAAATACACCAATTAAAAAGCAGTGATTGTCAGGTGGATAAAATACTAAAATGCAAATATCTGCTGTCCACAAGAAACGTTAACATAAGGAATTAGATAGGTTAAAAGTAAAAGGCTGGAGAAAGATAAGCCATGCTAATGCCAATCAAAAGAAAGCTTGAGTAGCTATACTAATTTCAAACAAAGCAGACTTCAAGTACGAAAATTATCAGGAATAAAGAGGATAATTCTCCAAGAAGAGATAGCAATACTTAATGTGTATATGCCTAACAACAACGCATCAAAATCTAGAAGGCAAAATAGACAGAAATGCAAGGAGAAATGGATTAATCCACTATTATAGTTGGAGATTTCAACACCCCTTTTCCAGTAATTGATAGATCAAGCAGGCAGAATATCAGTAAGGATATGATTGACCAGGACAGCAATTTGATTTTGACATTTATAGAAGACTCCATCCAACCACAGAATACACATTTATCTCAAGCAAAAATGGAACATTTACCCAGACAGATCACATTGTGGTCCACAAAGCATTCCATAATAAATTCAAAAGAAAAGAAAAGAATAGGAATCATGCAAAATACTTTTTCAAACTACAGTGGAATTCAATTAGCAATCAATAACACAAACAGAGGTGGAGTTTCTCCAAATACCTAGAAATTAAACAAAACAATTCTAAATAATCCATGGCCCAAAGAAGAAGTCTTAAGAAAATTTTAAAAATATTTCAAACTAAATGAATGAATAGCTTATCAAAATTTGTGGAATGCAGCAAAAGCAGTGCTTAGAGGAAAATTTATAGTATTAAATGAATATATTAGAAAAGAAGAAAGATATAAAATCAATAACGTAAGCTTCCACCTTAGGAAACAAAATAAAGAGCAATTTAAACCTAAGGTAACCAGAAGAAAGGAAATAATAAAAATTAGAGCAGAAATCAATGAAATTGGAAACAGGAAAATAGAGAAAATCAATGAAACCAAAATTTGGTTCTTTAAAAAGATCAATAAAATTGACAAATGTCTAGCCAGGGTAACCAAGAAAAAGAGAGAGAAGACATAAATTACTAATATCAGAAAGAAATGAGAGATGATCATTACTGGTCCCATGAACATTAAAAGAATAATAAAGGAATACTGTGAACAATTCTATGCCCACAAATTTGATAACTTAGATGAAATAGACCAATTCCTTGAAAGATACGAACTACCAAAACTCACACAAGGAGAAAAAGATAAATTTAATAATTCTATACCCTTAAAAATAAATTTATTCAATAGTTAATAACTTTCCAAAAAAGAAAGTACAGGCATATCTTGGAGATGTTGAGGGTTCTGTTCCAGACCACCATAATAAAGCGAATATTGAAATAAAGTAATTAAACGAAGTTTTTGGTTTCCCAGTGCATATAAAAACTGTGTTACAGTATGCTGCAGTCTATTAAATGTGCAATAGCATTATGTCTAAAATAACAACGTACATATCTTAATTAAAAAATAATGCTAAAAAATGCTTAGCCTTCAGTGAGTTGTAATCTTTTTGCTGGTGAAGGGTCTTGCCTTGATGTTGATGGCTGTTGACTGATCAGGGTAGTGGTTGCTGAAAGCTGGGGTGGCTGTGGTGACCTCCTAAGATAAGACAACAATGCTGTTTGCCTCATCGACTGACTCTTCCTTTCATGAACAATCTCTGTAGCATGTGATGCTGTTTGATAGCATTTTGCCCACAGTAGAATTTCTTTCAAATTTGGAGTCAAATGTCTCAAATCCCGCCCCTGCTTTATCCACTAAAGTTACGTAATATTCTAAATCCTTTGTTGTCATTTCAAGAATCTTCACAGCATCTTCACCAGGAGTAGATTCCATCTCAAGAAAGTGCTTTCTTTGCTCATCCTTAAGAAGCTACTCCTCATTCGTTAAAGTTTTATCACGAGATTGCAGCAATCCAGTCATATCTTCAGGCTCCACTTCCAATTCTAGTTCTCTTGCTAGCTCATGTCTGCAGTTACTTCTTCCACTGAAGCCTAACCCCTCAAAATCATCCAGGGAGGTTGGAATCTACTTCTTTCAATCTCCCATTAATGTTGATATTTTGACCTCTTCCCATGAATCGTGAAAGTTCTTAATGGCATCTAGAATAGTGAATCCTTTCCAGAAGGTTTTCAATTTACTTTGCCAAGATCCATCAGAGGAATCACTATTTATGATAGCTGGAGTCTTATAAAATGTATTTCTTAAATAGTAAGACTTGAAAGTCAAAATTACTCCTTGATCCATGGGCTAAAGAAAGGATGTTGTGTTAGCAGGCATGAAAACAATACTAATCTCATGGTACATCTCCACGTACCATTGCCAGAGCTCTTGGATGACCCGGTGCATTGTCAATGAGCAGTAATATTTTGAAAGGAATCTTTTTTTCTGAAAAGTAGGTCTCAAGAGTGGGCTTAAAATGTTCCGTCAACCATGTTGTAAACAGATGTACTGTCATCCAGGCTTTGTTGTTCTATTTATAGAGCACAGGCAGGGTTGTTTCAACATAATTCTTAAGGGCCCTAGGATTTTTGGAATGGTAAACGGGAACTGGCTTCAACGTAAAGTTACCAGCTGCATTAGCCCCTAACAAGAGAATCAGCCTGTCCTTTGAAGACTTAAAGCCAGGCATTGACTTCTCCTTTCCAGCTATGAAAGTCCTAGACAGCATCTTCTTCCAGTGCAAGGTTTTTTTGTCTACATCAAAAATCTGTTGTTTAATGTAGCCACTTTTATTAATTATCTTAGCTGGAGATTCTGGGTAACTTGTTGCAGCTTCTACTTCAGCACTTTCTGCTTCATCTTGCACTTTTATGTTATGGAGAAGGCTTCTTTCCTTAAACCTCATAAACTAACCTCTGCTAGCTTCAAACTTTTCTTCTGCAGCTTGCTCACCTCTCTCAGCCTTCATAGAATTGAAGAGGGTTAGGGTCTTGCTCTGGATTAGATTAAATTTGGCATTAAAACTTTAAGTGTGGATTAAAATTTTCTCCATATCAGCAATGAAGTTGTTTTGCTTTCTTATCATCTGAGTATTCACTGGACTATCACTTTTAATTTCCTACAAGAAATTTTCCTTTGCGTTCATGACTTGGCTAACTGGCACAAGAGGCCTACCTTTTGGCCTGTCTTAGATTTGACACGCCTCCCTCACTAAGCTTAATCATTTGTAGTTTTTGATTTAAAGTGAGAGATGTGTGACACTTCCTTTCACTTGAACACTTAGAGGCCATTATAGGGTTATTAATTGGCCTAATTTCAATACTGTTGTATCTCAGGGAATAGGGAGGTCTGAGGAGAGGGAGAGAGACAGGGGGACAGCTGGTTGGTGGAGCAGTCAGAACACACACAACCTTTATTGATTAAGTTTTCCGTTTTATATGGGCGTGGTTTGTGGCACCCCAAAACAGTTACAATAGTAACATCAAAGACCACTGATCAGGAGTCACAATAACAAATATAATAATAATAAAAATGTTTGAAATATGCAAGAATTGCCAAACTGTGAAGAGAGACATGAATCAAACAAATGCTATTGGAAAAATGGTGCTGATAGACTTGCTCAATGCAGGGCTGCTACAGAACTTCAATTTGTAAAAGATGCAGTATCTGCAAAGTGCAATAAAGTGAAGCACAATAAAATGAGGTATACCCGTAGCAGGTTGGGATTATTTCACTGGTGAATTCTAAAAATCATTTAAGGAAAAGTGGTACAAATGTTTCACAACTTTTTCCAGCAAACAAAAGCAGAAGGAACATTTCTTAACTCACTCTAGACGTCAGCATTTCCTTAATATCAAACATCATTAAAAAAAATGGAAAACTACAGACCAATATGTCTCATGTGCAAGGATATAAATATCCTCAAAAAATTTTAGCCAAAAAACATCCAAAAGTAAAAACAATTGTACATCATGACCAAAGGGGATTTATTCCAAGTAAGCCACGCTGATTCAATATTTGAAAATTAATCATTGTAATCCAGCACAACACCAGGCTAAAGAAGAAAAATAACATGATTGGATCATATCAGTTGACTTCAGAATAGTATTTTTACAGAATCCAACACCCATTCATGATAAAAACTCTTAGCACACTAAGAGTAGAAGGGAATTTCCTCAACTTGATAAAGAACATCTAGAAAATTGTACCACAGCTAACATCATAATTACTGATAAGAGACTGGACACTTTGCATTTAAGATGGAGAACAAGGAAAGAATGTTCCCTCTCACCGTTCCTATACAACATTGTACTGAAGTCCTGGCGAGTGCAATAACATAAGGAAATAAATAAAAGTTTATAAATTATAAAGCGAGAAAGAAAACTGTCTCTGTTCTGTGTCATGATTGTCTACATAAAAAGCCCCAAAGAATCTATTAAAGAATTCCTAGAGCTAATAAGTGAGTATAGCAATTCTGTATGGTATGTCAATATAAAAAAACATTAATTACTTTCCTATATACCAGCAATCAACAACTCAAATATGAAACTGAAAAAACAAGTTATAATAGCATACACATAAAATAAATAATCAGTGGAAAATCTAACAAAATATGTATGGGGTCTGTACAACTATAAAACATTGATGAAAAAATTAAAGATAATCTAAGTAAATTGAGAGATATATTTCTGTACTAGAAAGCTCAATATGGTTAAGATGCCAATTTTTCCATACTTGGTTTATAGATTTAACACAATTTCAACAAAAACCTCAGCAAACTATTTTGAGGATATTGACAAACTGATTCTAAAGTTTATATAAAGAGCAAAAGACCTACAATAACCAACATAATTCTAAAGAAGAAGAAAAAAGTTGGAGAAGTCACATTACCCAATTTCAAGATTTACTGTAAAGATACCATAATCAAGACTGCATGGGATTGATGAAAGAACAGACACATAGATCAATGGAATAGAATAGGTAGCCCATAAATAGCTCAACTGATCTTTGAGAAAAAGTAAAGAAAACTTAATGGAGAAAAGATAGTAATTTCATAAAAAGTTCTGGAAAAATTGGACTTCCATATATTAAAAAAATAATGTAGACACAGTCCCTTTACCTTTCACAAAAATTAACTCAAGATGAATCTCAGGTCTAAATGCAAAATTCAAAACTTATCTAGAATAAAACATAGGAAAGAATCTACTTGACCTTGGGTTTGGTTATGAGCTTTTGGATACGTCACCAAAAGCTCACCTCAAGAAAGAGAAACATTGATGAGTTAGACCTTAAGAAATTATAAAATTCTGGTCTGTAAAAGACACTGTTAAGAGAATGAAAAGACAAGTCACAGACTGAGAGAAAATATTTTCAAAACACATATCTGTTACAGCACTTGTATCCAAAATATACAAAGAGATCTTAAAATTAAACAATAGAAAACAACTTGATTAAAAATGGACAAGATAGGGGCTGGCCCTGTGGCCGAGTGGTTAAGTTCGCGTGCTCTGCTGCAGGCGGCCCAGTGTTTTGTTGGTTTGAATCCTGGGTGCAGCCATGGAACTGCTCATCAAACCACGCTGAGGCAGCATCTCACATGCCACAACTAGAAGGACTCACAACGAAGAATATACAACTATGTACTGGGGGGCTTTGGGGAGAAAAAGGAAAAAATTTTAAAAAAAATCTTTAAAAAAAAATGGACAATATATCTGAACAGATGCTCACCAAGGAAGATTTTTCAGACAGCAAATAAGTAGGTGAAAAGATGTTCAACATCACTTGTCATTAGGGGACTGAAAATTAATGCAACAATGAGCTAGCCCTACACACCTTTTAAAATGGCTAAAACATAAACTGGTAATACCAATTGCTGGCAAGGATGCAGAGTAACGGAAACTTTCATGCAATACTGCTGGGAATGTAAAATGGTAGAACCACTTTGAAAGATAATTTGGCAGTGTCTTACAAAGCTCGTAGTATCACCATAAAATCCAGCAGCTGTACTCCTGGGTATTTATTGCTTTGAAAGCTATGTCCAAACAAAATCCAGCACAAAAACGTTTGTAGCAGCTTTACTCAATATTTCCAAAAATTAAACGTAACAAAGATGTCCTTGAGTACATGAATGGATAACTGTGGTACATCCATACAGTGGAATACTATTCAACAATAAAAAGGAACAAGCCACCAAGCCATGAAAATGCATGGATAACTCTTAAATGCATATCACTAAGTTAAAGAAACCAACCTGAAAAGGCCACATAGTGTATGATTCCTATTACATAGCATTCTGAATAAGGTAAAACTATAGGTATTGTAAACAGATCAGTGGTTGTAAGGAATTCAGGGGACAAGTGGAGGGGGAATGAGTTTAATAGAGAAGCTCAGGGGATTTCTTAGCATGGTAAACTATTTTGTAAGATACTGTAAAAGTAAGTACATGACATGCTTATGTCAAAACCCATAGAACTTTACATCATAAAGAGTGAATCTTGATGTAAGCAAATTAAAAATCTTTAGGAAGTCAGGGGATCCCAGAATGGAATGTAGAGTGTAACAAAACAATCTAACTATATACAAATATATGTAAAATCTTACTGAAGGGAAAAGTTGATAGCTTAAGTAACCTTGATATGAGTGGAATCCCTAAGATTAAAGGCTAAAGAAACTTTACATAAGCACTATACTTTAGCTGATAATGTTTTTTCCAACAAGGGTATGGGTTAACAATTCTGAAAGCACTATAAATGTATACTAAGACTGAACAAGTGAGTAAATGATTGGCAGATGCTGGGAGCCAGGTTTTCCATTGTTGGAGTTGGAGGTTACTTATAATCAAGGGAAAGACGATAGAATGATCCATGTGACAATGGATTAGAGTTGGAGTCATCAATAAAAACTCATGTTTAGCTCAATATAGATACATATAGAAATGTTTATAGATATGTGTATATGCACAGGATATTATACACACATATATTTCCTTGATCTGTCATCTGAGAAGGCCTAGAAGCAATGATACTCCAGTAGCAATGAGCAGACCTAGCACCCAGATCATGGTTCCAAATACTATTCTCCAATAGAAGGAACTAAGGATCCTTGGAGAAATGGTTGGCTATAAGATTGCTGTAGGAAATATACAAGATGACCATGGAGCATCTTGAAGTGCCAGAAGGTAAGGAAGTGCTAAAAAAAATCCCCAAATGATGAGAGTATGGCAAAGGGAAATGGAGTCAACTGAAGGAGCTCCCAAATGCCAATGCTGGAATAATTTGACCAATGACAAAAATGATATAGCATTGGATAATAACCCAAAGTGTAAAATAAATATCCACAAGTTCATACTGACATGAATGATTGAATAAATAAATAATTGGACGAGAATAGAAAAATCTCAAATGCAGAATTCTGAATAATTTAAGGTGAAGTATAACTCCCTACTCCTTAAATGTGGGCTGCAAATAACGACTTTCTTCTGAAGAGTATAGTATGAAAGGAGTTGGGGGAGTAACTTCACAGTGGAAAAAGCTGACAAACTTTATGACACCCAGGTGATGAAAGTCAACATCAACAATTATATTGTTGGTGGTATATATATATGTTGATAGTACATACACTTGATATGATATAATAAAAATGGTACTTTCTCTCTGTGTTCTTCCTTCCGAAAACCTGTAAGTCTAGTCTAATCATGACAAAAATATCATATAAATCCCAATTGAGGGGAAAAAATACCTCACCAGTATTCCTCAAAATGTTCAAAGTCATCAAAAATAAGTACAGTCTGTCATATCAAGATAATCCTAAGGAGACATTATGACTAACAATAATGTGGTAACATAGATGAGATCCTGGAACAGAAAGAAAGACATTAGGTAAAAACTAAGGAAATCTGAATAAAGTATGGGCTTTATTTAAGAATAGTGTATTAATATTGGTTTAGTAGTTGTAACAAATGTACCCTGCTAGTGTAACATGTTAATAATAGGGGAAATTGGGTGTGGGTGTATGGGAACTCTCTATATTCAAAATTTTTTGTAAATCTAAAACTATTCTAAAATAAAAAAGTTATTAAAAACAAATTTCCAATAAATAAATTTTTAGACCCAGGTGGTTTCACTGGTAAATTCTACCAACATCCAAAGGAGAAATACCACTAATTCTACAAATCTCTTCCAGGAAATAGAAGAAGAGGAAACAATTTTTGGTGTCCAACATCACCCTGATACCGAAGTAGAAAAAGACAGTATGGAAAAGAAAACTGTAGACAAATATCCTTCTTGAGGGCTGACCCCATGGCCTAGTGATGAAGTTCAGTGCACTCCACTTCAGTGGCCCAGGTTCATATCCCAGGCACAGACCTACACCACTGATTGGTGGCCATGCTGTGGCAGCAACCCACATACAAAATAGAGGAAGATTTGCACAGATGTTTGCTCAGGGTGAATTTTCCTCAAGCAAAAAGAGGAAGATTGGCAACTGGTGTTAGCCTAGGGCAAATCTTCCTCAGAAAAAAAATATATATATATATATATCCTTCATTAATATAGACGCAAAAATTTCAACAAAATAGTAGCAAATTGAATTCAGAACTATATTGAAAGAATAATAAACCAAGATTTATCTAAGGAATTCATGGATGGTTCAGTTTTTGAAAATGAATCACCATAACGCACAATATTAACAGTCAAAAGAAAAACCACATCATAATATCAGTTGATTTAGAACAAGCATATGACAGAATTCCACACTTATTCATGATGAAAATTTCTCAGAAATCTTCTTCAATCTAAAAAGGATATTTACAAAAAAATCTTCACTTGACATACTTAATTGTCAAAGGCTGAGTACTTTTCCCTTAAGTTCAAGAACAAATCCAGGATGTCGTCTCTTACCACTTCTATTCAACATCATACTATAAGTCTCAGCCAGTACAATAAGATAAGAAAGAGAAATAAAAGGCACATAGATTGTAAAGGGAAAAATGAAACTATACCCATTAAGAGATGATGTGATTGTAGTCATAGAAAAACTCAAGGAAACTACAGAAAGTTTTCTAGAACTAATAAATGAGTTCACAAGCCACAGGATACAAGTTCAACACAGAAAAATCAATTGTATGTCTATATACTAGCAATGTACAATTGGAAACAGACATTTAAAAAATACAGTTTACAATATCTCAAAAATATTAAATATGCAGGCATAAATATAAGGAAACATGGACAGATTTGGTATGCTGAAAACCACAAATTGATGATGAAAGTAATCAAAGACCTAAATAAATATTATGTCCAAGGATTGGAAGAATCAATATTGTAAAGGTGTCAATTCTCCCCAAATTGACTTAAAATTTAATTTCAATAAAAGTCTCAGCAAGATTTATAATAGATATAGAGAAACTGATTCTACAATGCAAAATGTTTTTCTAATGCAAAGGTTTGGAATAGCTTAAACAATTTCAAAAAAGGAAAGTAAAATTGGAGGAATCATACTACCATATCTTAAGGTTTACTAAAAACCAGAGTAATAACGACAGAGTGGCATTGGTAAAGAAATAGACACACAGATCAATAGAACAGAATAGTGAATTCAGAGATGGATCCACACAAATATGACCTATGATTTTGTGCAAAGGTGCAAAAACAGTTCAATGGAGAAAGGACAAGCTTTTGAATAAATGGAGTTGAGGCAACTGGACATCCATATGCAAAAAGAACAAACCTCACACCTAACCCAAATTAACTCAAAATGCATCATTGATCTAAATGTAAATGTAAAACTTTCAGAATAAAACCAAGGAGAAAATCTTAAATTTCTAGAGTAAAGCAAAGAGATCTTAGGTTTGCAATATTTATCTACTGACTCCCACTCCTCATAGGTTGAGGGTTGCCTCCAGGGGATGGGGGTGAGGGCATGTCAAATCATTCCTGGGCTTCCCCTGACATTGGGATGAGCAAACTCCTATAACATTGGAGAAAGACCCTGGATAGAGAAAGAGAGAGATACACATGCTTGACGTGGAAAGCTCTCAACACATGTGAGAAACGTCCATTACAACTGAATGTGAACTTGGAATTGGGAGAAGAACCTCCTACAGTAAAGAGCTAAAGGCAAAGTGGTAAAGGAGCTAGAGAGGTGGGCTTATCATTGCTCACCAATGTGATTCTGTGACTCCAGTGCTGTAAGGGTAGTTCTCATGGCCAGAGCCATAGAGTGTATGAACTATTGAGGATGACTATATATGAAAAAGTTGTGAGAACCTTTTGAATGTTCTTGCATTTGGGAGGTGAGGAGGGATTGCTGAATTTGCTCATTGGAGGGAAGACCTCACACACATTTTCCCCTTTGTGTTCTATGTTGTCCACACTAAGTAAGAACAGATTCATTTTATAGTAGCTCTTCCCTTGTTCCTGGGTTCTCTTGCCATTGACCTCTCAATTTATGTCTCTAGATGTGATCTCTTCAATTTCCAAATTTACCACTCTAACTATTCACTTTACATCTTTGTGGGGAGCACTCATAGATTTCTCAGATTTACAAAGTGGGTATCTTGGTTTTTCTCCACTCTGTACAATCTGAGCACCAATCCCAATGCCATTGCCAGTCATCCACATGTCAATAAATAACACCACAAGGTCCCAGTTGCTCAAGCCAGGAACCAAGATAGAGTAGATCCATCCATTATTCTATATCTCAGCTTCCTTTTATTTCCTTTATAGCATTTCTTATAATTTTGAAGTATTTCATTGATTTGGTGGTTTGCTTGTGTTCTTTTTTGTTTGTCTCCTGCACTATAATATAAGCTCCTTGAGGACAGGGACAATATTAGTCTTCTTTGCTAAGGTACTGCCATAGTGCCAAGAATATAGTAGAATGAATGTATAAATACAGGGACTTACAAGACTAGCATGGTCACACTTGTCACCAGATTAACTTAGAGTCCCATAGGACAGGAAGCAAAGTTTTTAAGCAGGGCAGAACTGAGCATTTCTCTTCAGTAGGAGGAGTCCTTGCAGCTGTCCAGAAGTTATTATTATTCTCTTCGCCCACCCAAATGACAGCCCAGTTCAAGGAGATAAGACCCACAGGTGAGTGTGGGTTCTACCTTGGATTAGAAGTCCCACACCCCGTAGAATCATATTTCTTGTGATGACTCTGTATATAGCTCCCAGAGTCCTCACAAAGGTCAATCCAGTTAGCAGTATTACTGCACTCAGGTAAGCCCAAAGCTATGGCTTCCGATAAGGTCCAGATGCAATTTATCAACTGGGGATCATTTTACCATAAACAATCCTGCCTAATAACATAGCTGACATACCACCTGTATTAGTTATCTACTGCTATACAACAAATTGCCACAAACAGCAGGTTAAAACAATGTTTATTTATTATCTGACAATTTCTGTGGAATCTTGGTGTGATGGTGTAGTTTAGCTAAACTACTCCAAAATATTGCTGCCTTGGTGTACATTTGTGCTGCCAAGTGGCCTGCATGTGCCTTGAACCAACACTAGCCTTTCTCCCACGAGTGCATGCCCTAGATAACAGCCTGCAGAGTAACAAGTAAATGTAAATTCCTGATATGACTCTTCCAGTGACCCTTGTGATCAATTCTCTCTCCCACTGCCCAGGACCTTTCCCTTGTGTTCCCCTTAGAGAAGACTCTCACGAAGATTACCAAAATCCTGTTCTTTGGGATTTTAATTGACCAATCCAGCCTTAGTCTGGGAACCCCAAAGCACTCCACCTGCAGACTCTAATCAAGGAATGTGCCCAGGTCCTGCTGTGCTCTTTCTGCCTGCACCCTGCCTTGACCTGCCTGCGTGGCCCTTTGTGGCATGCTGTGTACCTACTCCAGGACCTGTGAGTAATAAATGTTTCTATTTCACTTTCTCTTGTGGTGTTTGAACCATGGCTCACCATCCCACACCCCGGGGCTCTCCATAACAAGTGTTAATTTAACAAAGTCACAACGTATGGCTTAACTGGATTCTCTTCATGAGAGTTTCTTTCAAGGCTCTAATCACACTGTCAGCCAGACCTGAGTCTTATCTGAGGCTCAACTAAGGTTTTGCTTCCAAGTGTATGTGGTTGTTGGCAGCATTCACTTTCTTGCACGTTATCAGACAAAGGCCTCAGCTTCTTGCTGGCTGTCAGTCAGTGGCTACCCTCAGTTTCTTGCCACACGGACCTCTCCACATGGCAGCTCCCTTCATCAAAGCCAGCAAGGGTGAGAGTCAATGGAGAGAGTCTCCTACCAAGACGGAAGTTACAATCTTATGTAACATAATATTGGAAGTGACATGCCATCACCTTTCCCATATCCTATTGGCTAGAAGAAAGTCACAAGTCCTACCCATACTCAGTGGGAGGGGATTACGCAAGGGTGTGAATAACAAGAGCTGGGGATATTTGGAGACAACCTAACTGTATGCCACAGCATGTTTATAAGATTTCCATAGGAACAGAGCTGGAAAGCTAACCAAAGGCAAATCTGTCCTTAGAGAAGGAGAAAGGATTTCATTAACACTTTACTCTCAAAACGTTTAAAGAAAAAGTGAATAATCTCTCCTTTTCTCTTCCAATCTCCCCGCTCCAGGTCCACCCCAATATAGTCCATTTCGGTAGCCAGTGTTAGTTGCTGAGTTTTTAGCCTTAAATTCTCTAGACTCATATATTCATGTGTTAAACAGATTTAAGTTAAATATTTTAATAGGCCTTTTCTCTTCTTTACAAAAGTTAGATCATATCAATTAAATTATTTTCAAACTTACTTTTATTTCTCTTAAATTTTTAAAGTTTAAATTTTCACTTTGAAATAATCTCAAAGTTACAAAAAAGTTGCAAAATTAGCACAAAAAATTCCAATATACCCTTCACATAGCTTCCCCTAATATTAGCATCTTATATAAACACAGAACAATTATTAAAACCTAGAAATTAACATTCATTGTGCCGCTCTTATTCAAATTTTGTCAATTACCCCCACTAACCTCCTTTTTCTGGTCTAAGATCCAATCCAGGGACATATGTTGCATTTAATTTCTTGCCTCCTGGGTCTTCTCCAATCTGAGACAGTTCTTCTATGTTTCATTGCCTTTCATGACTTTGATACTCTTGAAGAGTACTGTCTAGTTATTTTATACAAGACCTTCCCTTGGAGTTTGTCTGATATTTCTTCACGGCTAAACTTAGGTCACGCAATTTTGTCAAAAATGCCACATAAACGATGTTGTGCCTTTCTCAGTGCATCATATTAGGAGACATGTAATGTCACCATATCTTATTAGTACTAGTGATGCTAATTTTTATCACTTGGTTAAAGTGATGTCTATCAGAGTTCTCCTCTGTAAAGTTACTATGAATCCCTTTGTAATTAATATCTTACAGGAAGACACTTTGAGACTATGTAAATATTCTGTCATCATACTTTAGCATCCAATGATGACTCTTGCCTGAAACAATTATTACTGTGGTATTTTCAAATGCTGATGTTCTATTTCCATCATTCCATTTACAGATTAATTAGAATTCTACCATAAGGAAGTGGTTTTCCTTCTCCCTCCATTTATTTATCCAATTCTTTATTCATATCAGTATGGACTCATGGGTATTTGTTTTGTTCAATGGTCTATAGTCTATTACTACAATAGTTTATTGTGTTGCTCAAATGCTTCCATATTTGGTCATTGGGAGCCCCTTCAAGTTAGTTCCTGTGCCTTTTGATATGTTTCCATTATTTTTTGATCACCTCCCAGCTTTCTGGGATCACAAGGTGCTCCAGGCTCATCTTGATTTTTTTCTTGCCCCAGCATTCCAATCAGCCATTTTTCTACTAGCTCTGGTTCCTTTTATTGTGCTAACTTTGGCAATCTCAATCCCGATCATGACTGATGAGTGTCCCCATTGGTAATCCAAAGCTTTGAATTTTTTTTATAGACTTTCTTACCACTGAATCTAGCTGCATTTATTTTATTTTCCTAGGCTTGTGGTGTGTAAGTACTTGTCCATTCCTGCATGCTTTATTTGATTATTTAGTCTTTGAAAATTAAAAACAATAGGAAGCCTGTGATAGAAACTTTCCTCCTTGGAAAGTTTGGAGAAATACTACCTTCCCATACTGTCATTTTCTTTTACTTTTATTAACCAAGTTCTGAATTTATCTCTCCTTTTTCTTGTTTGTTTTGTTTGACCCTAGGTTGAATGTTAAAAGGGAAGATTCTTAAGGAAAGGGGAGTCATGTAGTCTTTCTTAGTCACCATTCAGCTGGCCTTGGGGACTAATAGGTATGGAGACACTGTTAGGCCAGCTCTTGCTTGCTGGAATAACAAACTATTACTCTAAAAAACACTCATTGGGAAGATTCTGTCTTGTCTGTTTAAAGAGAAATCGCTTTGTTTAATACAGGATGTCCTCATTCCTAATTTTCCTACTCCAAAGCTTATGATTTCCAGGCTATTAGTCTTATAGCTTTATTATTTAATTTTAATTTTTTTTAAATAATCAAAAGCCTGAGACACCACTTCACAAGTACCACTAGATGCTGGCCATCAAGACTCACTCCTTTTGTGTGTCAAAATGGGTCTCTGTCAACGTCAAGCCTTCTCCAAGCAGAACTCATGTATATTCTCACTATAATCATAATTTTTGTGCTCATATTCTAAAATAGCACAATTTCAATAAACAAGATTTAGAATTGCAAAAGCTATTATGGGGAACTTTTGAAATGGTAAAGACAATACTTCTTAGAGTAGCTTCTGGAAAGAAGAAGGAAACGTACCAAATAATCAGAAGGAAGCTTTTTTGACTGGTATGCTGAGGGCTCAAGACAAAATTTTGACTCCATTATAGCCTTCCTCAAAGAGTCTCTGGCAGTAGCTAAAGTTAAAAAATACTGCTCGAATCATCATAAACCTGTCCTCGTCGTCCTTCCTCGTGTTCTACCTGTTATGATTTCACAACATACTTAGACTACTCTCCTCAAGGTCTTCTCTAGAAGGCTACTGATTTAATGGGTCACTGCTCATCCAAGATTATTATGCAAGAAGGTAGATTGATGGAAGGTGAATATAAATTAAGTCATAGTAGAGCCATAATAAAAGACTTCCAAAACCCCAGAAATGACAAAACATTGCTATGGAGTCTTGAATTCTATTAGACACTTACTGGCCAGAGATTCTAGATCTAAAACAATTTATTTTTCTCAGATAAATAAAAAATTCATTGAACCCTATCCAGTGGGAAACAGAAAAAGATTTTTAAAATTCCATCATGGAAAACACTTAAGAAAGACTAGAAAGAGCAAGAAAAGGAGATCATTTCTGAAGCCTTTCCTTAAAGACTAATATCTAAGGTTATATATTATATAACATGTATAATATATGCCTTATAGATTATATACATATGTGTATATATATATATATATATATATATATATGATTCTAGAATTCTGTTTCAAAACACTTTTAAACAATATTCTGGGGTGGACTCTGAAGCTCATGTAAAAGGATCCCTGTCCTCACTTTGTATAAATGGGCTAAAACCTGAAATAGGGAACTTGGTTGGAAAATTGTAGACTTGGGGATTTCCACTACTTGGCTGAACATTCTCAGGTGGACTTATAAAAATTGATAAGCTAAGGGCCGAGAACAAACTTATGGCCTTTCAGATAAAACAACTGGTCCCTAAAACAGAAGCTGAATTGAAAGGCCCTCCACCATCCAAGAATTAGAGAGCTATTAATGAGGATATGTGCACCTATTGCAAGCAAAAATTTCATGGGAAAAGCCAATTTCCATATTATTTAAAACCAAATTGAATCATCCCTTTCAATAGTCCTTGTAATACTCTTGTTTTTCTCTAGAAGGGCCAAATGGATGAGACTGTCACTCTGTTCAAAATTTGCATGCAATTAATGCAATAGTATACTTTGCTTTTGATATTGTCTAATCCAAACAGCATAGTGTCCTTCGTCCTAGATTGAAGACAAATTCTTCCCTAACATAGACTTATAGTGTCAACATTCTTTACTATCCCAGTAGATAAAGACAGTCAATATTTATTTGCTTTTATTGGGGAAAAGTTACAATACACTTGGACAATGATGACTCTGTGACGCTTTATTGAGGTTCCATCTCTTATCTCCCAACCTTTAGATCAGGACGTCTAAAGTAAAGTGCTTACTCTGATCTACCTTGATACAATATGTAGACGATCTCCTTCTATGCTTCACTGATTCTGATTCTTCTAAAACTGATTCTAAATATCTGTTGACTGAATTGGTTTAAAAAGGATACACAGTTTTTAAGGAAAAGCTTCCAAGTCCTAAAAGGCAACAGTTCACGATCTCAACCATGACTTATCAGCTAAAGGTAGGACTTATTTGGGGAAAGATTGTTGACTGTTGAGAACAGCCAATATTGTTTTCTAAAAGGTAGCTGTGAGACTTTCTTGGATTTACTGTTTATTGCAGACGATAGGGACCCAGCTTTTCTGAAATATCAAAACCTTTACATGAGCTTTGCTTCTGTGGAACTCAGAAGCTAAAGATGGCTTTTAGTAACATCAAAATACCCCTACAACAACCAGCTTTGCTGTGTCTTCCAGATGATCATAAACCTTTCTTCCTGTATGCCCAGGAGAGTTCAGGTCATGGTCTAGCTGCATGAATGTAAAACACTGTGTAAAGCCTGCCTTCCCATCCAGTAGGCAAGGCTTTCTCTCCCTGCCTCTGAGAAACTGCAGCTTCAGCTGAATTGTTCTACTAGTGAAACTGGTCACTCTTCTCCCCTTACCTGATGACTGGGCTGTGATTATGTTTTTAACAGAAAGTATCTATGCCCCAAACTGGACATCTGGATACTCTTTTCCAAAATCTTGATGTGATATTATTTGCTGATGGATCTTATCTTAAAAATGAAAAAGGTTAATACCACATGTGGTTTCTTCTTGCCCAAGCAAGAATTTTGAAATAAATTAATTTTCTTTAGGTTTGAGAAAAGTATAATTTCCTTTAATAAACAGCTGTACAATATCCCATCATATGACTGTGCTGTACTTCCTAAGCAAGATAAGCCATCAAGTTAGTGATTTAAAAAATATACTAAAAGTTGCATATTCAACTATATAAAAGATTACTGAAATTCTATATAGAAAAAATTATATTTATATATATAAACAAATGAAGTACAAAATGATAGATTGGAAAAAAATATTTACATCATACCTGACAGATAAAGGTTAGTATTCTTAATATACAAGTCACTCCAAAGAGAAAGATAAACAATTAAACAATCCAATAAAAAGTTTACAAACAATAGAAAAGGATAATTCTCAGAAGAGGAAATGTGCACGTCAAACACACTAGTAATGAAACAAACACAGGGGCTGGCTCCATGGCCTAGTGGTTAAGTTCACACCCTCTGCTGCGATGGCCCAGGGTTTCGCTGGTTCAGATCCTGGGCACAGACATAACACCACTCATCATGCCATGCTGAGGTGGTGTCCCACATGCCACAACTAGAAGGACTCACAACTAAAATATACAACCATGAACTGGGGGGATTTGGGGAGAAAAAGCAGGAAAAAAAAAAAGATTGGCAACAGCTGTTAGCTCAGGTGCCAAACTTTAAAAATAAAATGCAAAGTAAAATAATAAACAGTGAAATAAAATTTTACCTATCATATTGGCCAATACTTAAAATAATTACAACAGTCAGCGCAAGCAAAGGATACTGAAAATAGGCCCCATTCCTCTGCTGTGGGTGTGTGAATTGCTGCAACTTTCATGGAATAGAACCTGACAGTACCTCATGACATTTAGAACAGCATGCCCTTTGACCTGGCAATCACACTTGGGAGCTCCATCCTACAGAACTTAAAGTCCCAGAACATAGAAATCTATATGCCAAGATTTGTTTCCCAAACTTAACCTCCACACTAGAAAATTGTTGATCATGATGTGTACTTCTTGAGGCCACTGTGACAATTAAAGTTAATATATAGGAAATGCATTTTGCAAATTAATTATAATATTTAAACACATGGCCATGTGGAAACACTGTGGGATTTCCAAAAGAGGACCTCAGCTTTCCTAACTTCTATTTCCTAGCTTTTTTCCTCCCAGCTTTTCTGACTCCTCATATATCATCCTCTGCGCCTGGTGTTTCCCACAGTACAGCACTCAGCAGAGGCAGCAAAGAAAATAGCAGAGACATGTGACAGTCCAGGAGAGAAGCCTGTGCTTCCTCAACCCAGAATGAAGCCACCTCCTAGAACTCTAGCTCACTAGTCTATTGATGTTTCTCTCGAGTATTAATTACTCCCAGAAAGTTCCAGGTAAGGGTGAAAAAAAGCCTCTGGATCTTGGAGGCAGAGACAGCCCTGGCTGTGGCTGCAGGGATCCTGGGGTCTGGCCATTATCTGTGAGTCACTGCGGGCTCTGTTATCTCGCGGAGGCAGGTCTCCAGTGAGTGCTTCCAGGGAGCTTGGAGGCTCTGGAGCAAGTTTTGAGGGACCACTTCTAGTCATAGGTGACTCTGGGAGCCTTTGTTAAATCTTTGTAAATCAGAAACCGATAGGCTTCAGGGGAATTATGATAACCAAGAGAAAAGTCTACAGGCTGGAGTCAGTACGTGCCAGGAGAAATGGAGGCCTCAGAGGACTCTTCATTTGGGAAATGATACACTTTTGTGCTGATGATACCCCAAGTTAGTGAGCTGGCTTTCACAAAAGCCTGGGCTACAGGGTTAGAATGCTCACCGTTGATTAATTGGAGACGTGTAGTGTTCATAGGGCCTTCCTCCCCAATGCTCACCTAACATTTATTCCTCTTACCTCATCTCCCACCCCTCTATCACCACCTCACTGGCTACTAGGATAGCATGGCCCTTTAGAAAAATAAAAGGCAGAGGGGCCAGTCCAGTGGCATACTGGTTAAGTTTGAGTGCTCCACTTCTGCGGCCTGGGTTTGTAAATTCGGATCCTGGTCATGGACCTACACTACTTGTCAGCCATGCTGTGGCAGGGACCCAAATATAACGTGGAGGAAGATTGCATGGGTGTTAGCTCAGGGCTAATCTTCCTTAGAAAAAATAAATAAATAAATAAAATAAAAGGCAGAGAAAATGCTATAAAGTTAGTGTGATGGGGTGAGTGAGTGGAATTTGACTGGACTTAATTTTATTGCTCTGTGTCTATACAGAGAGGCATAAAGATGAAATAAATGTGGAGTCAGACAACTGAGGACACTTCTCTACCACTTGTCATGTGTGTATCACAGGTGGCTTCATCTCCAAAATTTTTCTCTTGTGTGAAGTGGCCTGAAACCACAGAGAAGCTCCTCAGATATTTGTTCCCTTACCTTTGAAATAAAGGCCATGCTTTTGAAGGTTGGTCCAATGGGCTTTATCATCTGGCTAAGGTTTCCAAATAAAATTAGCATAACTTAATAGAAAAGAAAAATAAACTCCAAACAAACCCTGAATATTTGACAAATTAACATGTAGTAAATACAGCTTCACAAGTAAATGCTGGTGTTTGAACAACAACTAAGTATTTACAGAAATGTCTTCTCACTTCATAATATATCGTAAATTCTAGTTGAATTAAAGAGCTCTATATGGACAATGAAACCATAGCAAAATATGGTGAATATTTAACTCATCTCTTAATGGCAAGTAACTTAAGCACAAAAGCGAAGAAGGAGGAAGAGAAGGAGAAACAAGTGAGATATCAATAGATTTAACTATATAAAATTTTAAACCTCTTACATTGAAAAATATCAGGAATATACAAGAGAATTAATATTCTTTTTTTTTTTTTTGAGGAAGATTAGCCCTGAGCTAACATCCGTGCCCATCTTCCTCCACTTTACATATGGGATGCCTGCCACAGCATGGCTTGATAAACGGTGTGTAGGTCCACTCGTGTGATCTGCACTGGCGAGCCCTGGGCCGCCAAAGCAGAGCACACAAACTTAACCACTATGCCACCCCTCCAGCCCTGGAATTAAAATTACTAAGATTAAAAAAATCTATCCAAGTCCATAAGTAAAATATAAGCACTTAAAAGAAATATGGTCAAAGGATGGGAATAGAAAACAACAAAAGAAGAATTCTAAGCGATATAAACGTGAAAAATCCAACTCATTATAAATCAGAAGAGCAAGATCTAGATGTTGCCTATAAAATGGCAAATGCTAAGAGGCATATTAATATTCAATGCTAGCAAGGGTGCAAATGGGCCGTATAATGCACAGCTGTGAAGTGGGGGACACAAGTGACCCCATGTAGGGGACCTGCCACCGGAGAAACAGAAGGTGTGGGGCAGCTTGCTTCTAAGAGGAAGAGGAAAGGGAGGGCTTGGGACATACCTGTCCAGTTTTTCCTTCAAAATTCACCTGTCACACATAAGTCATCCCCAACACACACCTCTGCAGGAGAGGGGTGAATGAGGTTGGAAGAAGGCAAGTGTGTGACAGTTGGAGGAGATCTCTTGGTATGGAAAGAAACATCAGGAGTTGGACAGAAGTCCCCCATCTCAACAACAAGCATATTCATTGTTTTTTCTTTTTGATTGTTTAACTACTTATATTAATTTTCCATTGCTGAGCAACAAATTATCAAAAACTTAATAGCTTAAAACAATACACATTTATTATCTTCCTGTTTCTATGCATCAGGATTCTGGGCATAGCTTAGATGGGGCCTCTGTAATGCTCCAATTGAAGAGTTGGCCAGGATTTGGTTCTCATCCAGAGGCTCAACTGGTAATGGACCCACCTCCAACCTCACTCAGGTTTTTGGCAGAGCTAATTTCCTTGTCACTGTAAGACTTCAGGGGCCTAGCTTCTTGCTGGCTATCGGCTGGAGGCCTCGCTAAGCTCCTAATGGCTTCCTGCAATTCCTTGACATGTGGCCCTCTCTATAAGTCCTATTATAACATGACAGCTTGCTTCTTCAAATGGAAAAGAGAGAATTGCTAGTAAGATGGAGTCTCATATAACATAATGTAATCACAGGACTGACACACATCATCATCTTTGCCACATTCTATTGATTAGAAGCAAGTCAGAGGTGTCATCTACACTCAAGGGTAGACCACACAAGGGTCTGAACACCAGAGGTGAGGACTAAGGGGGCCATCTTAGAGTGTGCCCACCACACTACTGGATAACAGGTACAATCTGGCCCCAAATAAAGGGATGCTCACTATCCTCACTCTTCCTATCTCATCATATTTTATAATCTGACTTTTACAATACTCTAATCCCAAGTATCATATTCCTACATTAATCAGGACTATTGGTTTTAAAATGACATATACCCAACCCAAAAATAGCTTATGAAAAACGGCAAATTTATTAACTCACAAATACAAGAAATAAATGAATATCAAAACTATAAGAATGGTAAGGATGGATCTCAAGAAAAATTGAAACTAGGCCTTCAAATGCTAACAGGACACTTTTTCCATCTGTCATGTGTGTTAGCTTCATTATCTCTTATTGTGGTGAAATTTCTCTAAATAGTGTTAAACATGGCTACTGATAGCACTTAAGTTTTGTATCTAAAGCTTCTGAACTGGGAAGAAATGGGCCCTTTCTGGTTAAAAATACCAGATAGGGACTTTTACTTCCATGCATGATGGAGTAGCCTATTGCAGAAAAAGTTAAAAGATGTTGTTGAGATCAACTTTAAAAGCCAGATAGGATATATTTTTAAAATCCACTTATTTTTAAATCAACTACAAGAATAAAGCTGGGAAAGGGCCAAAAATGTGGAGACTAAACAACATGCTGCTGAACAAACAATGGATTATTGAAGAAATTAAAGAAGAAATCAAATATTATCTGGAGACAAATGAAAATGAAAACACACCGTACCAAATTATTTGGGACGCAGCAAAGGCAGTCCTAAGAGGGAAATTTATTGCAATACAGGCTCACCTCAATAAGCAAGAAAAATCTTACATAAACAACCTCAAACAACACCTAACAGAATTAGAAAAAGAAGAACAAACAAAGCCGAAAGTCAGTAGAAAGAGGGAAATAATAAAAATTAGAGCAGAAATAAATGATATTGAAACAAAAAAGACAGTAGAAAGGATCAATGAAACAAAGAGTTGGTTCTTTGAAAAAATTAACCAAATCGACAAACCCTTAGCCAGACTCACTAAAAAAAAAAAGTCTCAAATAAATAAAATTAGAAACGAGAGAGGAGAAATCACAACAGATACCGAAGAAATACAAAGGATCATAAGAGAATACTATGAAAAACTATATGCCAACAAATTGAACAACCTAGAAGAAATGGATAAATTCCTAGACTCATACAACCTACCCAAACTGAATCAGGAAGAATTAGAGAATCTGAATAGGCCAATCACAAGTAAAGAAATAGAAACAGTAATCAAAAACCTCCCTAAAAACAAGAGTCCAGGGCCAGATGGCTTCTCTGGAGAATTCTGCCAAAAATTCAAAGAAGATTTAATACCTATCCTTCTCAAACTATTCCAGAAAATAGAGGAAGATGGAGCACTCCCTAATACATTCTATGAAGCCAACATCACCCTGATGCCCAAACCTGACAAGGACAACACAAAGAAGGAAAACTACAGGCCAATATCACTGATGAACATAGATGCAAAAATCCTCAACAAAATTTTGGCAAACCTAATACAGCAATACATCAAAAAGATTATGCACCATGATCAAGTGGGATTTATACCAGGGACACAGTGATGGTTCAACATCCGCAAGTCAATCAACGTGATTCACTACATTAACAAAACGAGAAACAAAAACCACATGATCATCTCAATAGATGCAGAGAAAGCATTCGACAAGATCCAACATCCATTTATGATAAAAACCCTCAATGAAATAGGTATAGAAGGAAAGTACCTCAACATAATAAAGGCCATATATGACAAACCCACAGCCAACATCATACTCAACGGACAAAAACTGAAACCCATCCCTCTCAGAACAGGAACAAGACAAGGGTGCCCACTTTCACCTCTCTTATTCAGCATAGTACTGGAGGTTTTGGCCAGAGCAATTCGGCAGGAAAAAGAAATAAAAGGAATCCAAATAGGCAATGAAGAAGTAAAACTCTCGCTGTTTGCAGACGACATGATCCTATATATAGAAAACCCCAAAGAATCCATAGAAAAACTATTAGAAAGAGTCAACAACTACAGCAAAGTTGCAGGGTATAAAATCAACATACATAAATCAGTAGCATTTCTATATGCTAACAATCAACTAACAGAAAAAGATCTCAAGAACTCAATCCCATTCACGATTGCAACAAAAAAGAATAAAATACCTTGGGATAAATTTAGCCAAGGAAGTGAAAGATCTATACAACAAAAACTACAAGACCTTCTTGGAAGAAATCAACGACGACATAAAGAGATGGAAAGACATTCCATGCACATGGACTGGAAGAATAAAAAATGTCCATACTACCTAAAGCAATCTACAGATTCAACGCTATCCCAATCAGAATTCCAATGTCATTCTTTACAGAAATTGAACAAAGAATCCTAAAATTCATATGGGGCAACAAAAGACCCCGAATTGCTAAAGCAATCCTGAGAAAGAAGAACAAAGCTGGAGGCATCACAATCCCTGACTTCAAAACATACTATAAAGCTACAGTAATCAAAACAGCATGGTACTGGTACAAAAACAGATGCACAGACCAATGGAACAGAATTGAAAGCCCAGAAATAAAACCACACATCTATGGACAGCTAATCTTTGACAAAGGAGCTGAGGGCCTACAATGGAGGAAAGAAAGTCTCTTCAACAAATGGTGCTGGGAAAACTGGACAGCCACATGTAAAAGAATGAAAATTGACCATTCTTTTTCACCATTCACTAAAATAAACTCAAAATGGATCAAAGACCTGAAGATTAGGCCTGAAACAATAAGTCTTCTAGAAGAGAATATTGGCAGTACACTCTTTGACATCAGCTTCAAAAGAATCTTTTCGGACACCATAACCCCTCACATGAGGGAAACAATAGAAAGAATAAACAAATGGGACTTCATCAGACTAAAGAGCTTCTTCAAGGCAAGGGAAAACAGGATTGAAACAAAAAAAACAGCCCACTAATTGGGAAAAAATATTCACAAGTTATTTATCCGACAAAAGGTTAATCTCCATAATATACAAAGAACTCACACAACTCAACAATAAAAAATCAAACAACCCAGTTACAAAATGGTCAGGGGACATGAACAGACATTTCTCCAAAGAAGATATACGGATGGCCAATAGACACATGAAAAGATGCTCATCATCACTAGTCATCAGGGAAATGTAAATCAAAACTACACTAAGATATCACCTTACACCTGTTAGAATGGCAAAAATATCCAAAACCAAGAGTGACAAATGTTGGAGAGGCTGTGGAGAAAAGGGAACCCTCATACACTGTTGGTGGGAATGCAAACTGGTGCAGCCACTATGGAAAACAGTATGGAGATTCCTCAAAAACTTAAGAATAGAAATACCTTCTGACCCAGCCATCCCACTACTGGGTATCTATCCTAAGAACCTGAAATCAGCAATTCCAAAAGTTCCATGCACCCTTATGTTCATCACAGCATTATTCACAATAGCCAAGTCATGGAACCAACCTAAGTGCCCAGCAACTGATGATTGGATAAAGAAGATGTGGTGTATATATATACAATGGAATACTACTCAGCCATAAAAAAGGACAAAGTCGTCCCATTCACAACAACATAGGTAGACCTTGAAGGTATTATGCTGAGTGAAATAAGCCAGATAGAGAAAGATGAACTCTGTATGACTCCACTCATAGGTGGTAGTTAACATATGGACAAAGAGAACTGATCAGTGGTTGCCAGGGGAAAGGGGGGTCAGGGGAGGGCACTAGGGGTGAAGTGGTGTACCTACAACAAGACTAATAATGATGTACAACTGTAATTTCACAAGGATGTTAACTTTCATAACCTTAATAAAAAATCCACTTATTTTTTTTCTCAGGATTGCTTTGGTTATTCAGGGTCTTTTGTTGTTCCATATAAATTTTAGGATTCTTTGTTCTATTTGTATGAAGAATGTCATTGTGATTCTGATTAGGATTGCATTGAATCTGTAGACTGCTTTAGGTAATATGGACATTTTAACTATGTTTACTCTTCTAATCCATGAGCATGGAATATCTTTTCACTTCTTTATGTCTTCTTTGATTTCTTTCAATAATGTCTTATAGTTTTCAGTGTATAGGTCTTTCACCTCCTTGGTTAAATTTATTCCTACCGGGGGACTGCTGGGAAGATGGTGGCATAAGAGTACTCTGAACTCACCTCCTCCCATGGACACAACAAATTTACAAGTACGCTTAGAACAATTACCCCTGAGAGAGAACTGGAACTGGATAAAAAGAACCCCCACAACAAGGGATAATGCTGACTGAGGTGGAAGAGGCAGAAATACCTTTCTGGAGAGGAAAATGCCACATTCTAACCATGGCACTTTGTGGCTGAGAGCAACCTTAAGCTATGAAGCTTTTCCTGGAGGAGTGAAGGATCTGAGCAGGAGAGCTTTGCCACAACAAGCAGCTTTTGAACTCAGCACAACTGAGATGAGTGCCATGATATCTGGCTTTGCTCGCTATTAAAAACAATAGGGAATACCCTCAGAAAAGCTATCAGATATAAGAGAAATAAAAGCCTGCTCTTAAAGGGCCCACACACAAATTCACCCAGTCTGGAAAGCAACACATAATCACCAAAAAAAAAATGTGCACAGTCCTTTGGTGAAAGAGATTCACTTGATAGGCTCTGAGCACATCTCAAAGAGACAGGAGGCAGCAGGCAGCTGGGACCACCTCCCCAAGGACTGAGACATTGATGGCAGCCATTATTGTGACCTAGTGTAGGCATGCTGACATAGACACTAGCAGATGCCATTGGAGTTCTTCCCTTGGCCTGTTAGCACAGGGGTCTGTCCCACCCACTAGAGTACAAATTGAGCTCAATCAGGGCAGGCAGCTCACCCTAGGGACTGGCCCCTCCACCAGCAAGCCCTTGGGAAACTTGTGGACCCACATAGGCAGGGTGTGTGGGGTCTCTGCAGCAGGGCAAGTGGGTCTGCTTCAGGGGGGGCAGGGCATGCACATGGGACAGAACTACACTGAGGGTGTGTGGGCCTGTGGGCGATGGGGTTTGTCAGCTGGAGCAGACTTGTGCTTCTCCAAAAGCCACACAGGGGATTGGGCTCATCTTCCAAAGCCTGAAACAATTGTGTGCTGCCACACCTGGGGCTGGCCCCACCCACCTGCATTCCTGAGAGAAATGACAACAGCCTTGCAGGCTGGAGGCCTACAGCAATTGTGAGCCCCTGAGCCTAGCAACCAGCCGTGCTGGGGGACAACTCACTTAATAGTAGAACTGTAGCAGGAATGTGCTATTAGATCTTGCAGCCAACTGTTCTGGGGCTCCTTTTCCCAATAAAGTGACTGAAGGGACCATAGTAGCCTCTCACAGCTGAGCCTTACAACCAGCCAGCCAGGGGAACAGCCTAGCCTCCCCAGGCACCTGCAGTAAGAGCAACCCTGCCACCACAGAAGGACACATGTAGCCCACACAGGGGACACTCCTGGAACATGTGGAACTGGTGAAAAGAGGAAAGCACGTTGCTGGGCCTCATAAGGTATTGCTTACATAAGACCACTTCTCCAAAACTGGCAGATGTAGCTGATCTACTAGTACATAGACATAAGCAGAGAAACAGGCAAAATGAAGAGACAAAGGAACATTCCAAATAAGGGAATAGCACATATCCTCAGAAAAAGAGCTAAATGAAACAGAGATAACCTGCCTGATAAAGACTACAAAATAATAGTCATAAGGATGACTTTCACTTCTTCCTTTCCAATTTGGATCCCCTTTATTTCTTTTTCTTGTCTAATTGTTCTGGGAAAACTTCCAGTACTATGTTCAATAAGAGTGATGGGAGTAGGCACCCTTGTCTTGTTCCTGTTCTCAGAGGAATGGCTCTCAGTTTTTCACTGTTAAATATGATTTTGGCTGTGGGTTTGTCATATATGGCCTTAACTATGTTGAAGTACTTTCATTCTATACCCATTTTATTCAGAGTTTTTTTTAACAACATAAATTGATGTTGGATCTTATCAAATGCTTTCTCTGCCTCTATTGAGATGATCCTATGATTTTTATTCTTCATTTTGTTAATGTGGTGTATCACGTTGATTGATTTGCAGATGTTGAACCATCCCTGCATCCCTGGAATAAATCACACTTGATCATGGTGTATGATGCTTTTAACATATTGTTGTATTCAATTTGCTAATATTTTGTTGAAGACATTTCCATCTATGTTCATCAGCAATATTGGCTTGTAATTTTCCTTCTTTGTGTTGTCCTCGTCTGTCTGGTCTTGGTACCAGGATAATGTTGGCCTCATAGAACTAGTTAAGAAGTGTCCCATCCTCTTCAATGTTCTGGAATAGTTTGAGAAGGATGGGTATTAAATCTTCTTTGAATGTTTGGCAGAATTCTCCAGAGAAGCCATCTGGTCCTAAACTTTTGTTTTTCTGGAGGTTTTTGATTACTTTTTCAATCTCTTTACTTGTGATTGGTCCATTCAGATTCTCTATTTCTTCTTGATTCAGTTTTGGGAGGCTGTGTGACTCTAAAAATTTATCCATTTCTTCTAGTTTACCCAATTTGTTGGCATATAGCTTTTCACAGGATTCTCTTATAATCCTTTGATTTATGTGGTGTTTGTTGTAATTTCTCCTCTTTAAGTTCTGATGATATTTATTTGAGTTTTCTCTCTTTTTTTCTTAGTTAGTCTGGCTAAGTGTTTGTCAGTTTTGTTTATCTTCTCAAAGAACAAGCCCTCAGTTTCATTGATCCTAATTATTCAGGAAATGAAAATCAAAACTACAATGAAATATGATCTCACACCCATCAGAATGGCTATAGTTAATAAGATAAGAAATAAGAAGTGTTGGAGAAAATGGAACCCTCATACACTGCTGCTGGGAATGCAAACTGGTACAGCCATTATGGTAAACAGTATGGAGATTTATCAAAAAATTAAAAATAGAAATACCATATGATCCAGCTATCCCTCTACTGGGTATTTATCCAAAGAGCATTAAATCAACAATTCAAAGAGATTTATGCATCCCTATGTTCATTGCAGCACTGTTCACAATAGCCAAGACATGGAAGCAACCCAAGTGCCCATCAACAGATAAATGGATAAAGAAGATGTGGTATACATATACAATGGAATACTACTCAGCCATAAAAAGATGAAATCATGCCATTTGTGACAATATGGATGGATCTTGAGGGTGTTATACTAAGCAAAATAAGCCAGACAAGAAAGACAAACACCATATGATTTCACTCATATGTGGAAGATAAACAAAGACGTGGGTAAGGAGAACAGATTAGTGGTTACCAGAGGGGAAGGGGGTTGGGGGAGGGCAAAAGGGGTAAAGGGGCACATATATATGGTGATGGATCAAAACTAGACTTTTGGTGGTGAACATGATGCAGTCTATACAGAAACTGAAATACAGTGATGTACACCTGAAATTTACACAATGCTATGAGCAATATGACCTCAATAAAATAATTAAATTAAAAACCACCACCAACAACAAAATATCAGAAAATATTTCAAATTAAAGTAAAATAAAATTTTTAAAAATACACTTAAGGCACTGGGGGGTTGTTGAAGCAAAGAGGACTAGAAGCACCAATATTCCAGATGGGGGAAACCATGGATTTATCAGACAACGTTCTGCAGCCACTTTCCCTGGAAGCATTTGCTAACTTTGGGCACAGAGGAAAGAGGCTAAGAATCTGAGTTCTGCTTAGACAAAGGGTTATTACTAGGGAACAGTGAAACCAGCAGAAACTCTAGCAATCTTCTGGAATTGAAGAAGAAAAATGAGAGACTTGAAGAGCCAACATTTTAATGAGAAGGGAAGGGAAAAGAACTACACTTGGCAGATGGACAATTTTCCTCTCAAGAAATTTGCTGAATCCTGAAGCTGCACAGGGAGGGGGGGGAAAATCTCTGAAAAGTGAAGAGGTATATTTAACAAGCTCGAGTTGTTGAGGAGACAAGGTAGTTCAGGAACCTCCAAGAGGAAGAGCTCAGGTATACACACAAGGCTCTTAGCTGTAATCCCTAGAGAATCGTGCCCTAGGACTATGGGTGAGAGGTAAATGGAGCCTTTCTAAAGCTGCAGCCACACCTGACTCGCATAGATCCTGATCAAAGTGATCAGCTAGCATCTGTCTCCCTATAAGAAAAAGAATAGTTTTATTTGGAACTTTTCCAATTATTTTATATGCAATGTCCAGCATAGAATGTCAAGACTCTCTAGGACCAAATGACCAAAAACACCAAGAGAAAGAAAAAACAGACAACTTAAAAAGACTCTCGGGTGAACTAGATATTAGTGGACAAGGACTTTAAAATGCCTTAATTAAAAGGATTAACATATCCAAGATATAGAGGAGAAGATGATGAAAACAATGGAGAAGAATTTTAGTTTAATTAAAAGAATCAAGCTGAAATCCTAGAACATAAAAATATAATATTCAAAATTAATAATTCAGAAGAATGGGTTTAACAAGCAGATTGGACACAACAGAGGAAATAATTTGTAAGTTAAAGACAAATCAATAGAAAGTATTCAAACAAGCACACAGAGAAGTAATAAAAAGAACAGAAAAAAGTATAAGGGACATAAGGTACATAGTGAGAACACAACATACATAACACATAACTAGAGATATATAAGGAAAGTGAATGGGACAGAAGAAATATTTTTAAAAAAATAGTGGCCAAGAATTATCCAGAACTGATAAAAAGACATCACTGCACAGATTCAAAAAGGTCTATGAAGGATAAATAGGTTAAATTTGAACCAAACCATACCTAATTACATCATAGTAAAACTGCTGAAAATCAAAGATAAATCAAAGGGATCATTAACTTCAAAGGAATAACAATAAAACTAAAGTTGAATTCTCAATAGAAACAATGGAAGGTAGAAGGCAATAGAATATCTCTGAAATGGTGAAAGAAAATAACTGTTGACTTAGAATTAAACACTCAGAAATATATCCTTCAGAAATGAAGATGCAATAGACATTTTCAAACAAACACTCAGAAAATTGATTGCCAAAGAACTGTAGTAAAACTAAAACTAAAAGGGAGTTCTTTAGGCAGAAGGAAAAAAAAGCTAAATGGAAACATGGAAATGCAAGAGGGAATAAAGGTACAAGAGAGTAAATACAAATGAATATTGTCTATACAAAACAACAGCAATAGTTCCTTATGCAGTTTAAAATACACATAGAATTAAAATGCATGCTAAACATAAAGCAAAGGCATGTGGATGATAAAATAAGTGAAATTGTTCTAAAGCACTAGTATTATCAGAGAAATAAAGTAATAACTTATATCAGACTGTAATAAGCTAAGAATGAACACTGTAATTACTAGGGTAATAACTAAAAAAGGTAAAATATTGTCTAGGTAGCAAGAGACAATATGTATATTATAATTAAATAAAGAAACACATGCGCACACATGCCCTTCCACAATAAAAGAAAGAGGAAAAGAAATATGTCAAACAGAAAAAGAAGATGGTAAATATAAACACAAAAATATCTGTAATAATGTTAAATATAAATAAGGTAGTTGCTCCAATTAAAAGAATAAGCTAATCAAACTGCGTGAGAAAACTAGAAAACTAAACCAACTATATGCTATATACAAGAGAACACCTCATTAAAGATATAAGTTTGAAAGTAAAATGGTGGAAAATGTATATTCTAAAAAAGTAAAAAAAGGAAGAAAAACTGGTATAGAAACTCATATCAAAGCAGACTTTAGGGCAGGAAGAATTACCAGAGAAAAAAAGAGGATATTTCAGAATGGCAAAGGAATTAATCCACAAGAGGATTTAGCAATTCTCAACCTGTATACACCAAACATCCTAGATTCTAAATATGTAAAACTAAAATTGACAAAAGTAAAAGGAGACATAGACAAATCTACAACTAAAGTGTGAGATTATAATACATCTCACTCAATAACTAATAAAATAATCTAAAAAGGGATACAGAGTAAAGATATATAGAAATTTTGAAAAACTTTTACAAAGATAGCCCAATTGATGATAGAACTCTGCATCCAACAATGACAGAATACAAAACCTTTCCAGTGGCCATGGAGTACTCATCAAAACTGACCATATTCTGGGCATAAAGCAAATTTCAACACATTTAAATGATAGAAATTATTCAAAGTATGTTCTCTAACCACAGTTAATAGAGGAAACTTCATGATCTTAAATGTATATATTACAGAAAAAACATGTCTGAAAATTAGATATTTTTGCTTACATATAAATAAGCTGGAAAAAGAAAAGTAAAAAAAACCTAAAGAAAGGAAAAGGAAAGGATAAAGCAAAGAGCCAAATTCCATGAAATACAATACAAAGGAATTGCAGCTCCACATGTAAGAACGTGGAAGCTGCCACTCTGTCCTAACAACAAGCAAAACGCTGAACGAGCTGAAAAAAACCAACAACTCTTCTTAGATCTGTAAGAGAGGGGAGGACACAGGCCAAACCACAGCTTCCAAGACTGGAGAGACAGACGGGAGAACACAGGTCATCACAGCTTACCAGAGCAGAGAATCCCAAGTGGAAACCTCTGGGGGGATCCAGCGCCAGGGCAGGAAAACAGGAACTGTATTTGACAGATTGCTGGGGGCTCAGTGTAGACGACTCTGAGAGTTAAGAACTCCAGGGGGACCCAGCTGTAGAGGGGTCCCCTCAATCTTATGAGATTACCTCCAGGAAATCAGCCAGGTTCTCAAAGTAAATACTGGGGAAAAATCATCTTATGCTTCTGGCAGGGGGAGGGAAAAAGGAACCGTTTTGAAATAAATCCGAGCACTGTTCTTAACAGAACTGTCCTCAGGGAACCAATGAACCAGAGCCTAACCTGCTGGGGTGTTATCAAAGCCTAACTGACCTGGGGGAGGGGAAATATCTAACTCCAGCTAGCTCTAGCCATTCTGTCCCATCTATGGCGGTAGAAAAAAACTGAGAAACACTAAAAGACTGAGACCTAATAGGGGACTACAGAATGCTTCCCCTCCCCGGACACGTCACCACCACGTTACTAAAGCCCTGCTTACAGCAGTCCCTTTTACCCAGCACATCACCTTTTGCTATCAAGAAAAATTTACAGGGCATACTAAAACCTAAAAACACAATTTGGAGAGACAGAGCAAGACTCAGAAGCAGATATGGCAGGGATGCTGGAATTATTAGATTAGGAATTTAAAACAACTATGATCAACATACTAAAGGCTCTAATGGATACACTAGACAGCACGCAAGAACAGATAGGCAATGTAAGCAGAGATGGAAATCCTAATATGGAACCAAAAAGAAACGCTAGAGATAAAACACACTGTAGTAGAAATAAAGAACGCCTTTGATGGGCTTATTAGTAGACTTGACCCAGCTGAGGAAAGAATCTCCGAGCTGGAGGATATATCAGTAGGATCCTTGAACACCAAAAAAGAAAGAGAACAAAGACTGAGTAAAACAGAACAGAACATTCAAGGACTGTGAGACTACTACAAAAGGTGTAACATATGCGTAATGTGAATACCAGAAGGTGAAGAAAGAAAGGAACAGAAGAAATATTTGAAACAATAATGACTAAGAATTTCCCCAAATTAATGTCAGACACCAACCAAAGATCTGGAAAGCTCAGAGAGCACTAAGCAGGATAAATGCTCCCCAAAACTGTACTCAGGCATATCATTTTCAAACCACAAAAAATCGAAGATGGGGCCGGCTCTGTGGCCGAGTGGTTAAGTTCGCGCGCTCCGCTACGGTGGCCCAGGGTTCGGATCCTGGGCGCGGACATGGCACTGCTCGTCAGGCCACGTTGAGGTGGCGTCCCACATGCCACAACTAGAAAGACCTGCAACTAAGATATACAACTGTGTACGGGGGTTTGGGAAGATAAAAGCAGAAGAAAAAAAAAATAGAAGATAAACTCCTGAAAGAAGCCAGAAGAAAAAAACATCTTACCGGCAGAAGAAAGAAGATAAATATTATATCTGACTTCTCCTCAGAAACCATGCAAGTAAGAAGAGAGTGGAGTAAAATATTTCAGGTATTGAGGTAAAGAACCCACCAACCTGTAGTTCTATACCTTGTGAAATTATTGTTCAAAAATGAAGGAGAAATGAGGACTTTCTCAAACAAAAATCAAGGGAATTTGTTGCTAATAGACCTGCCTTGCAAGAAATATTAAATGAAATTCTTTAGAGAGAAGGAAAATAATATACGTTATAAATTCAGATCTACATCAAGTAAGAAAGAGCATCAAAGAAGAAATAAGTGAAAGTAAAATAAAACTTTTATTTTTCTTATTCTTAATTGCTCTAACAGATCACAGTTTGTTAAAAGTAATGCCAACAGTGTATTCGATTATGTGTACTTGTGTATATATGTATATATGATATATGTAATAATATATGTATGCTTATGTATAAGTGAAATGAATGACAACAATGACAGGAGGGAGGAATTAGGATTATTTTGTTATCATAAGGTACTCACACTACCTATGAAATGGTATATGTTACTTGAAAGTGGACTTTGATTAGCTGTAAATGTATATTACAAATTCTATGGCAACCACTAAAAACAGTAAAAAAAAAGTATAAATGATATGCTAAGAAAGGAGAGGAAAATGGAATAATATAAAATGCAGTGAAAACACTCTGTATGCTACCATAACGACGGCTACATTTCAGTATACATTTGGGCAAAGTCATAGAATGTTCAACACCACAAGTGAACTGTAATGTGAACGATGGAATTTGACTTTTTTGATAGATTAATAAAAATGTATGTCCCTAGCAACATTGATAAAGAAAGAAAAGAGAGAAAACACAAATTATCAATAACAGGAATGAAAAAAGAGACATCACTGAAAATACTATGATGTTCAAAAGCTAATAAGAGGACATTAAAAACAAGTTTATATCAATAAATTTGACGATTTAGATAAAATATATGTATTTATTGAAAATTTTGCCAAAATTGACATAAGGAGAAATAGAAAATTTGGATTGTCCTTTTTTTTGAGGAAGATTAGCTCTGAGCTAACTGCTGCCAATCCTCCTCTTTTTGCTGAGGAAGCCTGGCCCTGAGCTAACATCCATGCCCATCTTCCTCTACTTTATACATGGGACGCCTACCACAGCATGGCTTGCTAAGCGGCACCATGTCTGCACCCGGGATCTGAACCAGCAAACCCTGGGCCGCAGAAGCAGAACGTGCACACCCAACTGCTGCGCCACCTGGTCGGCCCCACTGAATTGTTCTTTATATATTAAAAATATTAAACCTGTTATTTAAAAATTTCCTACACAGAAAACTTCAAGCCCATGTGGTTTCACTGATGAATTCTCCCAAACATTTAAGGAAAACATATCATCAATATGCACAGTCTCTTCCATAAAATAGAAGAAAGGAAAATGTTCCATCTCATTTATGAAGATGGAATAACTTTGGTACCTTAATATCCAAATTTGTTAAAGACATTACAAGAGAATGAGGGGCTGGCCCAGTGGCATAGTGGTTAAGTTTGTGCCCTCTGATTCAGTGGCCCCGGGGTTCACCAGTTCAGATCCTGGGCATAGACCTACATATCACTCATCAAGCCATGCTGTGGTGGCTTCCCACATGCAAAGCAGAGGAAGATTGGCATGGCTGTTAGCTCAGAGACAATATTCTTCAAGCAAAAAGAGGAAGATTGGTGGCAGCTGTTAGCTCAGGACCAATCTTCTTCACCAAAGAAAGAAAGAAAAGAAAATACAGGTGTGCCTCCCTCAGAAACATAAATACAAAATGCTAACAAAATATAAGCAAATAAAATCCAGTGACATATAAAAGAGCAATGCATCATGCATCACAACCAACTAGTGTTCATTACAGGAATCAAAGATTGTTTAAAATTTGAAAACTAATCATCTAATTCGCCACATTAACAGAAAAAGAGAAAAATCACATGATCATCTGGATAGATGAAGAGAAAGTATTTGATAAAATTAAAATTGTTTCACATTACAACCAATCTTTGGAAACTAGAAATAGATCACTCTCTATAAAAGGTTTCTACAAAAATACTTAACAAATCTCATATTTCATGGTGTAATTCTGATTGCTTTTCCTCTAAGTTTGGGAATAACACAAGAACACCTACTATGGCTAGTACTAGTCAACTTTGTACTAAATATTCTAGCCAGTGCAATCAGACAATAAAAAGAAATAGAGGGGCTGGCCCCGTGGCCGAGTGGTTAAGTTCGCGCACTCCGCTGCAGGCGGCCCAGTGTTTCGTTAGTTTGAATCCTGGGCGTGGACATGGCACTGCTCATCAAACCACGCTGAGGCAGCGTCCCACATGCCACAACTAGAAGGACCCACAACGAAGAATACACAACTATGTACTGGGGGGCTTTGGGGAGAAAAAGGAAAAAAAATTAAAATCTTTAAAAAAAAAAAGAAACAGAAATTAAGAATATTAGGACAAAATATTTAGAGATAAAATTGTTGCGTACATAGAAAAAAACAAGAGAATCAATACATTATTAGAATTAATGAGTGAATTTAGCAAGGTTGCCTGATATAAGATTAATTTAAAAATTAATTCTATTTCTATATGCTAGCAACAAACAATAAGTAATGATATAAAAGCAATTGTGTTTATAATGGCATCATAAACTACCAAATACTTAGGAAATAATCCCAATCAAAATCCCATCAAAATGTTTATGAAAATTTACAAGTGTCTCTAAAATGCAGATGCCTAAGAACAGCCAAGTCAGTCTCACAAAGAATAAGCCTGAGGACCTATGCTACCAATGTCAAGATTTACAAAACTATAATAATTAAGACAGTAGGATATTGGTGCAGGAATAGACAAAACAATGGAACAGATCACAGAATCCAGAGATAAATCCATGCATGTACAGTCAGTGAATTTAAGAGAATGGTGACATACGATATGCAGTAAAAAAAAAAAAAAAAAATTGGTCCTTTAAATAAACAAATAAGAAAAAGTTGGTCTTTTAAATAAACAGTGCTGAATCAATTTGATAGCTACCAGAGAGTGAGAGAAACCAAGTTATATGCTCAAAATATGGCTAGGGTCCCTGTTTCTAACCTGCTGCTTCTGTGCCTCTCCACATAGCATCTAGAGCGATACTACTAAAGCCTTAAGGCAGAACGTTACATTCCTCCACTCAAACCTCCAATGTCTAGCCAGTTCACTCAGTGAGTGCGAGAGGGACCTGTGAGCTGATTCCGACCAACAGAATGTGGGAGAGGTGAGGCTATATCACTTCCATGATTATGCTAAATAAGATTGTAACTTCTGTCCTGCCAGGAGATTGTCTCTTGGCTTTGAGGGATGTTGTAAGGTCTGTATGGAAAGGCTCGCATGGCAAGGAACTGAGGCGGCTTGTGGCCAACAGCTACCATGAAATTAAGGCCTTCAGGCCAACAATTCTCAAGGAACTAAATTCTGCATATAACCACCTGCTCTGGGAAGTGAATCCTTCCCGGGTCAAGCTTTGAAGTGAGATTGCGGCCTGGTGAGAGACCACGAAGCAGAAGGCCCTGGTAAGCTGTGTCCAAACTCTTGACCCACAGAAACTGAGATAATAAATGTGTGTTGTTCTAAGCTGCTGAGTTTGTGGTTGTTATGCAGCAACAGATAACTAATACAGCCTCTGAACTGAGAAAACTCCCCATAATTGCAGTTTGGAATGGTCCTTCCTCCTGATCCCAGTATACCATATGTGTCCCCCATCATCGTAGCCAATGACTCGTGAATTAGATCTCTGTCCACCACATTCTTTCTCATATAAAAATGAGAAATTTGTTCTTTTTCTCTACAATCTGCAAGAGTTTCTTGAGCTTTCTTCCAAATAGCTCTATTGTCGAAAATTTCAGTATTTGTCTCTGCTGCTTATAGTGTAGATTTCAATTGCTGAATTTCAATTTTAGATTCCTTTAACTCTTGCTAATCCACCCACTTCCTTACTCATCTCATTTTTGTCTTTTGCTTTCTGGACTTGGGCTTCTTTCATAATTTCGAGGATAAGAAGCGTTTTCCTGAGTTTCAGTAGATAATTTTTGGAAGTATTGAAGCATCTGGTTTGGTGTTAAACTCCCATCCTCTCAGTCTCCTTTCTGATTCTAGCTGTAACTGAGGCAAACAACTCAGTGTGGGCTTTGACTCACCTCACACCAAGAGCATCTTGCCCCAAACATTCCCTGCATGTTTTTTGCACTTTATTTTGGGGTGCCCCTGACATCATAGACTACAGCCCACTGTCTGGCACACAGGCACTGTCACAATCTGGAAGTGGGGGTGGGGAGCTGTGAAGTCCTAGGCAGCAGTCCTATCAGAGGCAACAGAGAAAGACCTCTCCTGGTGGCCCTCAGACAGACAACTGGGAGAAGCATTCTATGGGCTCCTTTGAAGGTTCTCGTGGGATCAAGTCCCAGTTGCCCTCAGTCTTTCCTCCTTCTATCACTCTTGTCTTAAGTCTGTTTGGGCTGCTATAACAAACTACCACAGACTGGGTGGCTTAAATGACAAACATTTTTTTCTCACAGTTCTGGAGGCTAGGAAGTCTAAGATAAGGTGCCAGCACGTTCAGTGTCTGGTGAGGGCCCAATTCCTGGTTTATAGTGGCCATTTTCTCGTCATACCCTCACATAATGGAAGGGACCAGAGAGTTCTCAGGGGTCTCTTTTATAAGGGCACTAATTCCATTCATGAGAACCCCACCCTATGACCTAATCACCTCCCAAGGCTCCACCTCCACATATCATTGCATTGGGGATTAGGCTTCAGCATATGAGTTTTGGGGGGACACAAACATTCAGTCCATAGTAACTTTCCCAGGGGCCTCCCTTCTACTCTCTGGGATTTCCTCCCAGTAAATTTCCTACAAACACATTCAAAACGCTATGCTTTTGGTGGTATCCCAAGTCAAGTTTATTTTTTCCATTTTAATTCTGGGAGAGTAAATCCTTTCCATTACTCTATAGTACTTGCCAACAATTTGAATGACTTGGAAGTAAATTCTTGCACAGAGCCTCCAGATAACAGCCCAGCCTGGATGATGCCTTGATTTTCATCTTGTGAGACCCTAAGCAGAAAACCCAGTTAAGCCTGCCTTGACTTCTGATCAAGAAAACTGTGCTGTTTTCAGCCACTAAATTTGTGGTTTCGGGTTTTATCACTGATTTTGAGTCATCGGAGCAGGTGGAGAGATAGAACCTGTACTCAGCTGGATAGTGTCCCCCCAAAATTCATGTCCTTGAAATGTCAGAATAGGACTTTATTTGGAAACAGGGTCATTGCAGGTATAACTAGTTAAAATGAGGTGATACTGAAGTAAAGTGGACCCTTAATCCACTATGACTGGTGTCCTTTTAAGAAGAGAAGAGACACAGAAACACATGGGGAGAATACCATGTGAAGATGGAGGAAGAGTTTGGAGTATATGTCTACAAGCCAAGGAACACCAAGGATTGCTAGCAACACCAAAACCTAAGAGAAAGGGTCCCTTAGAGCCCTGAGAGAGAAAGAGATAGAGAAAGAGAGAGAGAGAGAGAGAGAGAGCATGGCCCTGTCTATACCTTGATTTCAGACATCTAGCCTCCAGAAATTTGAAAAAATAAATTTCAGTTGCTGGAAGCCACCTAGTTTGTGGTATTTGGTTGTGACAGCCCTAGGAAACTAATGCAGGATCTAGGTGTCTCCCCACCCTTTATAGGTGGTCTTTGGTTCATCAGTCAAAGCTTGAGCATGCTGTGAAATGAAGTCTGGGCTATATTTTCCTTAATCCAGCCTCATTTGCTAACAGGTTGTCTACCATTCTGAGTTTTTAGTGAGACTGTGGGTTTTTATACTCACCTGTCTGTTCATGATGATTTCAGTGGGAGGTTAGAAGAAACTACTAGTGAATTCCGTGCAGCACGACCATTCTGACTATTGCTGTTGATATTGATGTTGCATACTTTTTAAATCTACCAAAAACCTTTTCTGGAAACAGGTGAAGGATTAATTAATTATCAAGACAATAAATATTGACAGAAGGTAAGAGGGTCCTTCAATCCATTACCTTAGCTTTGCCTTGGCTATGGGGCTTTGGGGTTTAAAAGACCAGCTCCAGAAAGAAAAGGCATAAACCAGTCAATTTCCCTTCAATCTCAGAAAAGTAATAAAATAATGTGTGATTGTCAAGTGGTGTCATTTAGAATAACATACCCTTAGCATCAGAAGGTGGTCAAGGAGAGGAAATTGAAAAGAATCTGTGAAATATGCAATACACTACATCCTTGAGACATTCTTCTACACGCTGCCAGAAAAATCCATCAAAAATGCAAATCTGCTTCTTCCTTTCCCCTACTTAAACTCCTCTGATGGTACCACACTGTTTTGAGGATATCAGTCCACTCTTCTTAGCTGGGTGTTCAAGTCTCTCCATGATCTGTCCCTGCCTACCTCGCCTACTCCCCAGCACACACTCTAAGCAACAGTCACACTGGGCTATGCACATCCCCTGAATATCCCATGCTCCTTTACCCCTCTGTGCCTTTGCACATGTTTCCACACTGGCATGCCTTCTCCTCCCTCACCCATCTCCCCCTGTACTGGCAAACCCTTCCCTGGCCCTCCCAACCCGAGCTGGTCCTCTCCATCCCCAGTGCCCTGCTGTAGCCAGTGCAGGTCTCTATTTTGCACATATCCCCATCTTATGCAATGCTTTTTTCCATGGTTGACTTTTCTACTATGCAGAGAGCTCCTAGGCAGGACCAGTGTACACTATACTGGCACTACTGGTACAGTGCCCATCAGTGTTGATTGTTGAAAAGACACAAAGTTGAGCACTGACTGAACTTTTAGAGTTGCATCAGAAGCGAGAAGCAGCTTGGTTATCCACAAAGTAGAAAGTCATAGAGGTGGATAAAACCTCATAATACATGTTGAGTAGGATGTGACTACATAACTTTTTAAACTAAAAGAGAAAAGTCAAACCAGTGTGATCACACAGGCTTAAAAGGCATGCCTTTTCCAGCTTTGTGACTCCCATGCGCACCATAGCAACCAGATTTCTATTTCCGATATTATTTCCCAGTAAAAGGAACCAGGACCCCCTGGAGGACAACTGATTCCACGGCTCAGGAAAAATCACAGTGGGTCTGGTCTGCACTTACTGATAACAGAAAGCGAGGATGCTTTCAAGATGTCAGGGGGAGGGGCTCCCACTAGGGAGGATCAAAAGGCAGGATAATACTTATGTTTAATTAGCACAAGTGAAGCCTGTGAAGGGCCATGACAAGTTCATAAAATACTTAAAAGAGAAGAGTTAATATTATGTGATAAAACAGTAGTTGTAACATCAAAGAAAGATGAGTATAATAGGATTAAAACAAATTTATATTTATTTCAATAAGTATCAGAGTATTAATACAAGGGATTTTTTTCTCTTAATTATATGTTAGTAAAAAGGTTTATTTTATATATATGTAAGAATATACATCTGTATTTTTTATCTGAGTGAACAGGAAAAAAAGAACAAAATAATGTGTTCAGAGTGGAAATATACAATCTGAAGGGCAAAGTTAGAAAAATGTCTTAAAAATTCTACCACAAAGAATAATGTTTAAAAACCAAAACTTGAGATAGCTTAAGATGTTTTTAAGGAAAAACTGCCTGTGAGGAACTTTTCTCAATTAAGTGTGAAGTAAAATACAGTTTAAATAAATTTAGTTTTATTACTTCTGACTAGATATGATTTACTTACTGGAAGTCCTTAGAAGATCTTATTCAATAAATATGAAAGTTTAATAATATTTTTGTAAGAATGGATACAAACATAACACAAACACATACACACAGATGAATTGTTGTTTCTTTGAAAGTAGTCATATCAGAAAGTTATGTGTTCATTATAAGGTTACCATTACTTAAAATATTGTTATATCACTAATTTGGAAATTGTCTTCAGAGCTAATTTATAAGTTTCAAGAATATAAGTCCTATTTCTTTATTCTTTTCTTGTATCTCATCTCCTCTCCTCCCTCTCTCCCTTCCTCCTTCTTCATTGTTGGAAATGGTATTACTCCTTCCCCTTGCAAAACACACACGTTAAAGACAGGAAGGAGCCTTCTCCTCACAGCTGCCAGGCAGAGGGTAGCTAGAGCTGAGAAATTCCAATGGCAGCCCCTGAAGATCCGCCCATGGCCTCCAGATCCCTGGGGCTGCCTTGGCTCCCATCCTTCCTAAGGCCTAGTGGTTCAACTCTTTAACCATCTTCTTTTGCTGCTCTTTATTTTGCTTTAGTTAGCCAAAGTTTGTTTCAATAGCTTGTAGCCACAGAATCATAACTGAAACAACTGGTTTAATCGCCAAATTTGACTTCATTTGATAGATGAGCAGACTTAGAGTCAGAGAGGAAAAGTGATTTGCCTGAGGGCACATGGATATTCTACAGCCGACCTTGATCTAGAACTCAGAATGAATCACTCGGATTCAGAGAGCTTTCTCTTATATCACTGCCTCTTACATTCAACAACCCCCGACCTCACCCCAGATGCACCCAGCTGCTGAACACAAAGATGCTCCCATGTGTAGGCTCTGTGTCATAATTCATTTTTCTTGAAAGTGGGGAAAAGAAAAGCACCAGGAAAGGGATTAGAGGAATAACTAACAGATGAGTCATGAGTTTATGAAATGCAACGCTACTTAGGACTTGCAACTCACCAGACAAAGGAGACAAAGCACCTACACGTTGCTCTGGGACCCCCACTCCTGTTTTCTGAGACTGTTCCCAATCTCTGTCTTGCTATAGAATGCAATTGACTTTAAATTTATGTTTTAATTGTAAATATAATGCATTCACATGGTAAAAAGTTCAGCTAATTGGACGTGACCAAAGGTTCAAACCACAGAAAACAAACTGCTCTCCCAACTCTAAGGTTCTGGCCTCGGTCTCTGCAACTGTGTTCCATGCCCTGAGGGCTCCAGCCTTCCCTTTGAGCAGAGCCTTTCTCTCAATGACCTGGGCCACTGTTCTGCACATATTTTCCTGGAGAAACCTTGGAAAGAGTGTTTCTGAGCAGAACGGTGGGTGAAAGCTTGATGGGCATTGACTGGGGAGAATGCTGTAAGGAAAGGGGGAATTAGAGACAAATCTTTCAGGAAGTTGCCTGTAGAAGAAAGCGGAGAAAATAGCTATGATTTATTTAGCAAACACTTTAGATAATTTCTTTTCTTCTTCTACCAGGATAAGAAAGGGACTTACTTATCCCTCTATGCCTTATATGTTATTTAATATCTAAGTTACAGTGGAAATGGAAATGACATTCAGGTAATTTGACTAAAATATGCTCAATTTTTAAAATTATGCTTGTGTCTTCAAAGACATTTCACTGAATCCCAGCTGACTGTAAATAAAGGCCCCAAGTTTTCATTTTGAGTATGGTATTTTCAAAGGGAAATATCAAGTTGCATGTAGAGAAACTACAGGCTGGTTTCTATTCTATCTCCTTTGCTGCCATCTAGTGACAATTCTAGGTCATGTAAAGAAATGTAAGAAGGCCCAGTGTCCAGGGCCAATGAAGACTGTGTGACTGAGCACTTTCCGTTCCCTTCGCCCAGGGAGGCAGTGCCCTTATCCGGCTGGAGATGTTTCCCATTGAGCCTGGAGATTTAATCTGCAGATTTGCACCAGCGGTGACACAACCTCCTCAAGGGCACTTGCGAAACACGTTTCTGGGTCCTGTGCAAAGTGAGGCAAGCGGATTCCTGAAAATGACAGCGCAGTCCAACCACAGCTCAAGTCAAAAGCCATGAGCACATCATGAAAAACAAACCCATCACTGAACAAATATATGATATGTTTACATTGCAACTAAATATTTCACAGTGAGAAACAAGTCTTTTCTGTAAAAATGTGCTGCAATGTGTGTATATTATTTCGTATTTTGGGGATTATATCTTTAGGACTAATTCCTAGAAGCATAATTTCTAGGTCAAAGAGTAAATCCATATACAAATCTGCTGGATGTTGCCAAACACCCTTCTGTAGCACCTCCAACATTTTGTATCCCCATCAACAATGCGTGAGCTTGGCTGGTTCTCCGCAGCCTCGCAACGGAGTGGGGTTTACACTTTAGGATGATTCCAAATTGATGGGTAAGAAATGGTACATCCTTGTACTTTTAGTTTGTTTCTCTTATTATTGTTGCTGCAGTCTAGATCCAGCCAGGAAGAGAGAAACCAGACCAATTATTTTAATAGAGAAAACTGAATTCGGGTAAAAGGCTAAGCAGGAATTGGTGGACTAAGCAGGCAAAGAGGAACCAGGAGGAACAGAGAGAAAGTCTAACCAGCTATATTAAAATTCTTCATAATTGGAATGTATAGAGTGGCTTCGGTATTCTCACTGAACCATAACTTCTCTCCATGACTGTTTGCCCCTGAATCGTGATATTGCCCTCTCTCTGACTCACTTGCTCAAATTCTGACACTTAGTCTTTTAATCCAACTGAATAGAGATGCTTCTTATATACTAGGGAACCCAGTTAGAGTGCCTTGAATGTAAGGATATGACCAGAGGGCTCTCTGGGATTGGAGGAGAAGGATATTCATCTCAGACAGTTTGTTTAAATCAGCATGCCTGTCCCAAACTCCTGAATTTTTAAAAATCTGTGCCTGAGAGGTCCCTTGACAAATTAGGAGGCAGAGTGACACATTACACAAGCCACTGAATACTGCAATCTTGACCCAGTTTCTGAAAGACTCCATGATGTAATCAATAGCAATATATCTCATGACAAAGATAACAGAAAAGAAGAAATTTACAACAAAGTTGATTCATGTATATTGATTCAAAAACTCTGAACAAAATACTATCAGATGTTATAGTGCTAACAATAAAATAATATTAATAATAAAATGCCATGACTTAGTAGGTATACATTCTAGCATTTATTCCAGTAGATTAACAGGTATGTGGGTGAAAGGAGAAAAATATAAATTACCATCTCATAAAATAACTATAAAAGATTTACTCTTGCTTATATGTAAAGACATGAAATGATTCTAGGCAACAGTGCTGCTTGTGCATGATTGTGCTACAAGAAATGCAACTAAAAATTGTGTTTCTATAGTTTTTGTCTTTTCTCATCTTTCAGCAGCAAAATTTATCAATTTCAAACTGGAGTGGATTATTTTACACTTATTCTGAAGAAAAAAAAAACCTAATTGTTTTACCAGATACGTCATTGTGCTTTATCTGAAAATGACAGAAAAAATTTCTGGGTTATGAGTTTTACTACAAAACCCTGAATTTAAGAGACAGCCCAATACTCTTTTTTCCTAAATAAAATTAAAATAGATAGCCCCTTAGTCACTAGGGTGGTGAAAAAACCTCAGTCCTATTTTGGAGTTCCCCTAACAGCTCTAGAGTTACCATCTAGGACCTTATATGGTACTTGGAAATTGGAGGAAGGTGCTCGGGCCTCCAGTTTATCATGACTGCCCTTGGGATGTTCATTATCTAAGCTAGTTGGTCTATCTAAAATCAAGGTGAGGGTAGGGATCAGCTCCCTTGGCACAAAGGATCTTGCTGTTTCAGGTGAGTCCTCTGGTGCCCACTCATCGTCCTCTCACTGGTCCTGTCACACTCAGACTCTGCATGGTGGAGGGACACCCATCCTTTCTCCCACGTCTGAAGAAGGCATATCAGCCTCAGGACTGATTTTTCTAATCCCAGGCGTGATGTCACAGCACATTCTGGGCTCTCTAGATGAGCGGATGTTCACCCAGAGCTGCAGAGTCACAGGATATGAATAAAACACAAACACCTTTTAATGCTGCCTTTTAAGGCCTAGTGAAAAAGAAAGGGAAGGGTCCCCAGCCAAAAAAGGAAGTTAAGTGGTAGTATTTTTTGCCACTCTTGGAAGGACTTCAGGAGGAAACAGGGAAAAATAGTAAGAGAGGCAATGTTTCTCAACTATGGAGTCTCGCAAAGCTGAGTCTTTTCTCTTCAGGCCACTGAAAAGACAGAACTTTCGGGACTGGATGACTGGGTCCTGACAGGCACAAACAGAGCAGATGGGTATCAGTTGGGATAGGTTGGGTTATGTTGTGGTACCAAATTCACTCTGAAATCTCAGTGGTTTAACTCAACAGAGTTTATTTCTCATTCTCATATGTCCGATGCAGGTTGGCAAGGGACTCAGGAACTATCTGGAATGTCCCCTCTACTATAGTCTAGGAAGTGGGATCACAGAGAATCACACAACAGCTTTTAAAAGCACCAAGTTTGCTTACAGTCAAATGGCCAGAGCTAGTCTTGTTTCTCACCTGACTGCAAGGGTGCCAGGAAATGTGGGGGAACACTTGGGTCTTTGCTCATCAAGCACTCATTTTCCCCCTTCTTCCACATGGAACACATTCACCTTCCTTCCAGGGAAGACACTCTCAAATCCATACAGTCACTACAACAATCTGAAAATTCAAGATCTCTGGATCATCTCTAGATCAGGCATGGCTGTATCTCCTATTTGTCTAGAGCCCTACTAACCAAGAAGATCCACCACGTGTGCTCCCCTTCACACTCTCCCAAACATGGCAGAGGGACAGAGTAATGTATGACCATGCTCAATAGTCGACAGAATAAGAAATGCATGGGAGACCCTGATGGGTGGCAATTCTGGTGCACTGAGGGCAGACATCCTGAAAGCCTCCTCCTGGGAGGTGGGGGCATCTCCTTGTTTAGGTTTTGACTCCGAAGTACCAGGGGATGAATAAACGCTGCTATGCTTAAGTCAAAATAAAATGTTTTCATTATGATTCATTATACTTCGTATTTTTGCTGTATAAGCAACTTTTCTGATAAATTTGCCAACTCTGGGTCCAGATTTCATTGAGTTAGAGGGCTTTTTCTGTAATCACTCTCTGCCTTGTGCTATTTATAGCTTGTTGTTACTCAATGGTGCATATTCCCTGTATTCTTCACATTTCTGTACATTTTATCTCCTCCTGAATTACATGTTCCTTGAAGATAGGAAGGGTGTCTTTTCTCAAATACCTGCAGCACCTGGCACAGTGACTGCTAATATTCACCAGGGGCTCAACAGACTTTGCACTGAGCTAACTGCTAACCATCCCTCACTTCTTTACTGCAAGTCTCTCCATCCTCTGCATCTGAAACACCGCACTGTCAGGATTCTTTGACTCTTCTGATTATTACTTCTCTATTACAAACTCATTTCCTCAATTGTAACCATTCCTCAATGTTTAATCCTATGATAGTCCTCTCTTTTCTCTACAGTATCTCAATTGAAAATATTATCAGAAGAGTGATATTCAAAACAATTATCAACCAACATGGCCAAGGTCCTGTCCAATCACAGGTGGACCCCTACTGTTTTGGACATTAACTCTTCAATTACTGAAGGAGACCGAGGGGTTCTGGGAAGGACCCAGGTGGCTGATGGAAAACAGGAGTGTGGCAGTGCTGATGGGTGATGGTAGGAAGCACTGGGGTGCTAGGGGCAATGACCAATTACCAACAAGCAGGGAAATATTTCAAAATTTTAACAAGTGGCTTGCCTTGACCAAGGTTTTCTGGCTCAATGCAGCCCTGCTTACCCCTGTAGCTTCTTGCAGGCAACTCGAAGTGAGGTGTACACCCAATAGAGATCTTTAATACGCTGTATACACGAAAGTGGCTACTACTGTCTTCCAATCTAACTCCACCCTTCTCAGAACCAGAGATGCATGTTTGCATGTTTCAGGCTTCTCTCTCTTCCTCTCCCACACAGCCTTCCCCTTTCCTTTCTGAACACTCGCCATGGCATACAGGCTTTACCCTTCATAAGCTGTAGTTTTCAACCTCAGAGAAAACAAGGGAGGAGTCACTGAATGAAATGAGGACAGAGGATCAGTATATGTAATCCTGGCCCTTTGCTATTCTTTAGCTCTGGGTATCTATCTCCTCCCGGCTTGAGGAGGCCCAGTCAATAGGGGGCAGCAAGTGTGTTTTGTTTCATGCTCAACTCCAGGGTGAATACTGCTAAGGCCACGTGTGGGACCACAGTCAACACCAGACCCAGTTAGACTTTTGGTTCCACCAAAATACTTTCCAGTAGAAGACTTCACCGTGTTCTCCCTACTTGTCAGCAATTAGAGGACAACCCTTTGTCTCTCCCCGGACCACCATTCATTTTTATTAAGTCTTCAGAAGAACTATAGATCAAGACTTGTAAAACTGTCCTTGGAGTAGCTGAGTTGAACAACTAAGGTCTGCACGTAAAACAGAACCTAGCTTTTGATCCCTATGGTTCTCAAGGGACAAAGAAATCCAGACTCACAGACATCGATGAAACCAAGGTAGACACAGCCAGGGAGCCAGGAGAGCTGGAGGCTGTGTGGAGAGTCAACACTCATTCCTGTCCTACTCTATTCTGGCAAGTCTCCTCTCTTTGAGGGCAGGGAGATTGGAGTTGTCACTTTCATTTTTGATGCCCATAAAGGTGGATTCATCTCACATGTTCTAGGATAAGGTAACAAGATTTTTAAAATAGATATAGAAAAGGCCATGGACCTTCTGGTCCCATTTGACCTTGAGTAAGTTACTTGAACTCTCTTGAGTCTGTTTCCTTATCCAGACAATGGGAATATCTGTTGTGGACTGAATTGTGTCCTCCCCAAATTCATATGTTGAAGCCTTAACTTCCAATGTGACTGTACTGTTAGATAGGGCCTTTAAGGAGGGAATTAAGGTTAAATGAGGTGATAAGTGGGGCCCTAACTCAATACGACTGGCTCCTTTTAAGGAGAGATACTAGAGTGTCTTGCGCGCTTGTACGCTGTGTTTGCATGCATAGAGGAAAGGCCATGTGAAGACACAGTGAAAAGGTGGCTACCTGGAAGCCAGGAAAACAGAAAACCACCCTGCTGGGACCTTGATCTTGGGCTATTGGCCACCAGAACTGTGAGAAAAATGTCTATTTTTTAAGCCGCACAGTCTGTGGTATCTTGCTATGGCAGCTTAAGCAGACTAATAAAATAGCTAATGTATGTAAAACACCTGACACAGAATGGTACAAATATTAATTTACTTCAATAATTTCCATGCTTCAGACACAGATATTCATTTCCTGTCCTACTTTGCCACCCAGATTAGCATCTTAAGATCAGTATTTCCTAAAAAAAATTTATCATCTTCTCCCCCAAACCTCCTAGTCACCTAGCCTGGAAACCTCCATCACAGCGTTTCCTCTCTTGCTTGTACCTCAGATCTGATGTCTCCAGGTCTGTCCATTCTGTCACCACAGTGTCTCTTACTTTCGCCCCTCCCCCGCGCTCCCCACTCCCCCCACTCCAGAGCCCTACTTTAAACATTTGTTCCTATTTGGACTATTCTAAGAGTTCTCTTGACTCTCAGTGACAACAAGTGGTTTCCTTGACCCAAGTCAATACCTTTTCAGATCATCTAGCAACAGTCTCTCCAAATAACCAACTTAAAATCTCTTCCAAAACTTCATTGACTTTCCAGTTTTGGAGGATCTGAAATTGCTTGGTCACAAAATTGATATTAAAAAAAAAAATGTGTTTTAAAGTCTGAAAAGTCCTTAAAATGTTCTAGATCTGTTTTTTTTTTTCCTTTGAGGAAGACTAGCCCTGAGCTAACAGCTGCTGCCAATCCTCCTCTTTTTGCTGAGGAAGGCTGGCCCTGAGCCAACATCTGTGCCCATCTTCCTCCACTTTATATGTGGGACGCCTGTCACAGCATGGCTTGACAAGTGGTGCAAAGGTCCGCACCTGGGATCCGAACCAGCGAACCTGGGGCAGCCAAAGCAGAAAATGCTAACGTAACCACTGCGCCACTAGGCCAGCCCCTAGATCTAGTTTTAACAGGAAAAACATAGGGCTTTGAGTCATTTAAAAGTTGGATGTCCCACAATTAGAAGGACCTGCAACTAGGATATACAACTGTGTACGGGGGGATTTGGGGAGATAAAGCAGGCAAAAAAATAAGTTGGACGTGACATTAGTTTTCTAAACTATATAAACTCTACGTATATATGTTTTATAATTCAAAGAGCATAAAAGAAGAATCTAGGTCACTAAAAACTAATCATCCAATTTAGGAGAGGGTCAGGTAAGTGGCCTTCCAGGTCCTTTCACACCATGAGAATGTCTGATTCCTTAAGGTTTGATGCCATTTTATACATTTGTTCTTTCATTAATTACGTCATTCATGCATTCAACAAACATAAGCGTGTACACAATGTGCAAGGCTAAAGAATGAATTATGCAATGAGCGATGACTTCCAAGAGAACAGAAGATTGAAGAAGCGGGATAGGGATGGAAGATGGGGGAAGAAAAGTTCTAGGTGGGACTCTCCAGCTAGTAGGCATGGTAGCTGATAGCCAGGCTGAGAACTTTCCAGAACTAACTTCTTACCTCTTTCTCTAACCTTCATTCTGAACTTCCCTCTTGGCCTTTCTTCAGTAAAACTTTCAGTTGAATAACTGGTATAAGCCAAGAGCTAGCAGATGAGAGGAAGAATGAGAGAAAGAGATTGAAATATGGATCATTACAATTCAGTTTACAGGAAGAGCACCTAAGGAAGGTTCAAGGCTTCCTGGAGGCCTCTCAGAATAGATACTGGACAAAGCAAAATAAACAAAGGTACAGAGCATTTTGGAGCTGCTGTCATTCAGTGTGGGGCAGGGAATGGAAGGAGGTAAGACTTGAGGCCCAAGGTAGGAGGTCAAGCCCTACAGGTCCAATTAGCCAATTGGTTGGGTCCCTTTGGGGGAATGTTTCTTCTAGCTGGTTGTTACTTCTCATTGGATCAATTTCTAACCTATGCTCTAACAAACTTCTTGCATCCCATCTTATCAAACTATTCCACTCTTAAGGTTGATATTTAAGGCTCTCCTGGAGGCCCATTCCAGGCTTATCTCCCACAACTCTCTTAGATGAACCTGGACTATCTATAAAGTAGGTATCTGTTTCCTGAGAAGGATCTGTTCTCTGAGTAGATCCTTCTGTGCTTTGCAGCTTTCACTCCACCTTGTACCTCTGCCTCTCCCCTCCCCTCATTCCCTGGTCCCCCACCATGCCCTCTCTCCACCCTACCCCCACACAGTCACACACAGAGCCTTCACATCCTTAAAAGTCTAGACTAGGTCTGGCAAACTGGTAAGAATGGTTGTGACTTTTAAAATCTGGATTTCTGGTTTCTCTTGAAAAATCAAGAGCCAGCATATCTGGGCCTGAATGTCAGCAAGGTAACCACTGGCTGATACCGAGCCAGGGTTATCCTTTTGGATGGGCATGTGCACTCCTGTTCACAGCACTCTTCTCGCTCCACTCATTTACACTGGCTGCCTGGCCTCGATAGACTTTTGGGTTTCTATTCCCTAACCTAGTGTAAATCTCATCCCTTGAAGATCCTTTCCTTCTTCCCTGTACCAGATGTAAATTCTCCAGTTTGAATGGGAATCACACTGTGTATTCATCACCTCTTTTAATATTACTTTTTAAAAATGTTAATTTACGTTTCCTACCAGTCTTTTTTACATGGCAGGTGCTCAACAAATATTTATTCCCTCAAAAAAATGAAACACTTTGCTTTCCTAACACAGGGAATAACACTGCGTTTATGGCTATGTACTTCTACTTTGAAGAGGTACTCTCACTACCTGTCAAAAAATTCATACAGATTCTTATATTTCCCTTAGAAACGTATTAGATGATTCTTGCCCTTTTTAGGTATACCTTTCTCTCCAAGAGTCTTGACTCAGCCAAAATAAAACAGAACTCACTTTTAAATTTATGGGATAAAACTTTGCCACTGACAATTTCAGATTTGATTCAACAGCTTCTCCGCCTCCAGCTCCCTAATAAGTCAATCAGAAAACAATGTCCCAGGCTCTCTGCCTGCATTACTTCATTTAATTCTACCTCCACAACTCAACCATCAGTATCTTCTTCAATGTAGTCAAGAACAAAAACTCAAATTGCCCAGTTGCTAGTTAATTGAGATGTAAACCTAAGTAGGTTTACCCCAGGGCCCAAAGTCTTCATCATTAAATCCTGCCTACCCTTGTCAAAGGTTTAGTATTATGTATGTATCTGACTTAAACACCACTTTATCTAAGCACATCACTAACCCCCAGTAATAGGCTATAGCAGTGGTTCTCAAAGTGTCCTGCACAAGCATGTTACTATGACCTGTGAGCATGTCAGAACCCTAAGTTATCCGGCTACAGCCCAGACCTACTGAATATGCAGTTCTGCGAGTGGGCCCAGAAATGTTTTACCAAGTCCTCCAGGTGACAGTGATACGTACTGAAATTGAGAACCACTGGGTCAGAGGTCCCTCCTCTGTGCTCCCATAGTGCCCTATACTTATTCTAGTTTTTCATTTCCTCTACTTGACTACTCACTTAAGTTCCTTTAAGCTAAAGCTGCCTTGATCACTTTTATTTCTACCGCATTTATTAAATGATTGAATAAATAAAAGAATGTGGAAGCCAAGCATTTTGTTTTTTAAAGCTTGGCACCTGAGTTAACATCTGTTGCCAATCTCTTTTTTTTTCTTTTTCTTCTCCCCAAAGCCCCCCAGTACATAGTTGTATACTCCAGCTGTAGCTCCTTCCAGCTGTGCTATGTGGGATGCCGCCTCAGCATGGCCTGATGAGCAGTGCCATGTCCACACCCAGGATCCAAACTGGTGAAACCCTTGGCCCCTGACCTGAAGTGGAGCACGAGCACTTAACCACTTGGCCACGGGGCCGGCCCCAGAAACCAAGCATTTTTAACAACACATCTCACTCGCTGGTGTAGGATTGAAGAAATTTCAGCAATATTTAAAAAAAAATACACTTGGAGCTTTTTTTCCCCCCTAAATAAAACATCCAGATTGTATATAAAAGGAGCCTGCCAGAAGAATAAAAGGATTCAGAGTTTGGTAAACCTGAGTTATGGTGGAAATTCAGACCATTGAGGGGCAGCATATTTTCATGCAAGACTGTATTCAAAGAGGCAGTGCCTACAAGACTCAATTTCTAGTAGTGCAATATTTCCTTTACTCATTAATGTAAAGCAGCTGTGATATTTCTCTCTTCTAAGATGCTCACAAAAGTAGCATAAAGTAGTAGTACCACATGCTAGTTACCAAAGAAGGTCACCATAAATGTTAGTGACCTATTTGCTCTGTTTTAGGGCTCTAAGAAGAAATGCAAACCACAGTCAAACTGGGAATACACCTAAATCTGAAGAGTTTCTGCTTTACTTTTATAAAGTATGTGGAAGTCCATTTAGGATAAAAATGAAAACTAAAAAATCTAATATACACAGGTTTTTCTGTTGCCCTGTGGTTGCTGTCAAAATTGGCAAATTTATTAAATTTGAGAAAGTGATGTTGGTCCCAGTCAGAAGTTACTCCAGACCCAAAACTGCTATAACATGGATGGTAGATCCTCAAAACGGCCCTAGGCACGCCTCTGCTACAGAGTGACTTGGGTGTGAGTAAACACAACACTTGCTAAGCCATCAAAGATCAAGTCTTTTGTGAAAGATAACTGCAGTTACCTCACACCCACAGGACATTTTGTGGACACCCTGTTGGATGAAACTGTTGTCAACAAGGCCATCTTCTATGACTTTGCATTCAAACGCAAGGCCAGGAGGGAGGCAAAGTTCAAGTCTGAGGCAATCAAAAATAGGCAAAACAAGTGATTCTGCCAAAAGCTGTGATGTTAGATGTTGCCTAAATTATTAAGACAACTTCCCAGGAGAAAAATGAACAGAAGGCAGTAGTAAGCAAAATATCCCACTTAAAAAATTTTTTTATAGTAACCGTTATTAATACAGCAGGAACTTGTATGATTATAAAAGATACAAAAAAAATCAAAAGAATGTTAGCATTCAATAGAAATTAAAACCTGAGCTGAAGGTTGATCAGAATGTCTGACACTTGGCATTGTTCTGATGGAAGACACACATTTACTAGACTCGGCAAATAATTCACATAATTCACAAAAAGTTAACAGATTTCAAAATCTACACATTGAGCTACAAGCACTGACATTTGAATTAAATGACTTTTGCTGTTGACAAACATTCATTTAAGATAACCAGGGTTATCCTAAAGCTCTCAATGGGAAACACATAGAGGTTGAAAATTGTTAATTTCTAATTAGCAAGTGGAGATTGTTTCGGTAAAATATGGTTTAATTATTTATTCATGTAGATCTAAAAGGCTAGCTCACTTTGTCAGAGCACAAGAGAATGCCAAAAGAAATCAAAGCCATGGGGATGGACGGATCAACATAAACCCATCCCAACTTCCAGAAAACAAGCGACACCGAGTAAGACCATCACAAAGAACGGTATTGGTAGGAATAGGAGACTTGTGGTCTAATTCAGTTCTCACTTTGGCTTCTAGAGTGCCTTTTTCTAAGAATTTGGTGAAAAACAGAGAAATTCTACACCTTTAATTAATAATTGTCCATAAGCAGAAGAGAAGAAACAAAAGAAAGCTAACATACAGTGATGGGCCTTGTTGATTAAAAATCTGTGAACATGAATACATTTTAATATATGGATCCTTGAGTGATACTTACAAACAAACGGTTAATATACTACAAAAACTTTACAAACACAAAATGTCCTTATCTGTTGCAGAACTCCAAAACTAATGGAATTAACTTCTCCCTTTTAAAGTACTGATTCCACAGAAAGCCCTAAAATCGAGTTGTCATTGGAATTCCTGTACTTTTACATGTGTCATCAAAACAGGATTATTTTCTCATAATGATGCAGGAAGCAATTTCAAATGAGGTCAAGGATCTTATATTATCTCAAAAGATATTTTCAGTTCCTTGTACTCCATGTTACACACACAAAAAATGAGGACAGCTGGACACATGTAATTTCTTTCATACCAACCTCATTAAACTCCCAATGTCTCCATGCTGGGAAAGGATACCGTACTGAAGTGGTCTATTATAAAGTATCTCCAGTTCTAAAACAGATACTTTTTATTTTTTTAAAAGATGGCTGAAGTAGTGTCCTCTACCTAGCGGAGACGAGCCACTGACTTCCTTCCTGTACCAGCCTTCCAAGATGATACCGAGTGCGTCTTTGCCCTAATATTCTTGCCCCGGGTCTTACGAGGCTTCTCTTCTTTGTGCACCTTCATGTGCTGCCTAAGATGAGAGCTCTGGCTGAAGCACTTGCCACATTCACTGCACTGGTAGGGCTTCTCCCCCGTGTGGGTTCTCTGATGTTGAATAAGGTGGGAACTCTGGCTGAAACAGCGGCCACACTCATCACACTGATAGGGCTTTTCTCCAGTATGAATTCTCTGGTGCTGAATGAGATTCGAGCTCTGTTTAAAGCTTTCTCCACACTCATCACACTTATAGGGCTTCTCCCCGGTATGGATCCGTCGATGCTGAATGAGATTAGAACTCTGAAAGAAACTTTTCCCACAATCAGCACATCTATAGGATTTCTTTCCAGTATGGATCTTCTGATGTTGAAAAAGAGTTGAGCTCTGACTGAAACTCTTTTCACATTCAGTACATTTATAGGGCTTCTCATCCAGGCTTCTTCTCAGTCTACTCAAGTTTGAGATAAATGGAACAGTCATTCCCCATTTTTGCCGCTGCCGGATGGTTTTGCGCTGGTTCTCAGAGGCTTTTCCGTGGCTTGAGCTCCGAGAAATACCACCCTTAGGTTTTCCTAATCTCATGGTGAAGAGCCAAATGTGTTAAGAGTCTACTCTCTTCTTCTGAACTAATGTTTCACTTCCTAGAGCTACACAGCTCAGAATTTTCTGTGTGTAAAGGAAAAAATAAAAATACAAATTATGGGCGATTAATTATTCAGCTTTAATACCTCTTCAACACATCAAAATCGCGTCCATGTTTAAATTAAAAATGTATTCAATACATATGGAAACAAAGACAATTTTGGGGAAAAGATATTTACAAAATAATTTTAATAATTCCAGAGTTTAAGCTTAATAGCTTTTATTATGCTTTATCAAATGAGAATGTAATTCTGAAGGATTAAAAAGTGGAGACTATACCTTAATGGAAATAGAAGACATAACTCCAAAAGACAATCAAAATTTGGGTAATAGACTACCATTATGTTTTAATATTTACTCCCACATTAAACTTCTACTTACTGGTGACTATCTAATTGAGGTGTTCAACTTAGAAAGAAATGACAAACCATACTACTTGACTGAATATTTCTGTTTATCCTGATTTGTTTAGCCATTCCATTTTCACAACTATAGATAACAACTTAGCTTTAACTTGATAGCATAAGTGGTTTTGAAAGTAGGACTACTCTATAAAGAGTGATAAGTTGGGGCCGGCCCAGTGGCGCAGGGGCTCAGTTCCCACGTTCTGCTTCTGCAGCCTGGTGTTTGCCTGCCCGGATCCTGGGTGTGGACCTACGTGCTGCTTGTCAAGTCATGCTGTGGCAGGTGTCTCACATATAAAGTGGAGAAAGATGGGCACGGATGTTAGCTCAGGGCCAAGCTTCCTCAGCAAAAAGAGGAGGATTGGCAGCAGATGTTAGCTCAGAGCTAATCTTCCTCAAAAAAAAAAAGAGTGATAAGTTTCCGTAAGTCAATTCAATAAATACCAGATGACAAAAACGTCAAAGAGATGCTGTATTATTATTTTTTCTAGATTCTAATGATTCAAGAAAAAGGACAATTCTTTGAAAACTTGAAACAAGAGGATTGTTTCTGGAGAGAGAAACAAAAATTTCAAAAGACGTTTTACCAGATGGCAAAAACGTCAAAGAGATGCTGTATTATTATTTTTTCTAGATTCTAATGATTCAAGAAAAAGGACAATTCTTTGAAAACTTGAAACAAGAGGATTGTTTCTGGAGAGAGAAACAAAAATTTCAAAAGACCTTTTACCAGATGGCGAAATGAAATTGAGTAGACAAAAAGGCCATAGGCAGAACACAAGCAAAAGAGGAGGAGAAAGCAAGTTTACATGTAAAAATAGGACAGAATTTTAAAAATGCCCAAATGCTGCAAAAACTCAAAATTCCAAAAATTAATTTCACTCACTTGCTTATAAGGTTATTTAAAATAATGGCCATAAACAAACAAACAAGCCACAAACTCCAAATAGATGACAATGTAGGAGAAGCTAAGCTGTGAAAATAAGATTACTGCAACTATTTTCCACATCCTGTGTCAAGAAGCAGACTTTAAAATGGGAATAATTGCCCTGGAACTCTGCATAGAGGCTTATAAAGCAAAGAAGAGGAAACACAAATTACATCATTGTTCTCGCCTTTCCTTCAGCTCATTGCATAACTGAGACTCCAGGCCTGATAGTGCTGAGAACTTTATCTGGGATTTAATAATTCTATCTGCTGTATCACAAAGAGCGAACTGCATAAAACAAAATTACAGAGAGCACTATTCATTCCTCAACTTTAGTAAATACTTATAGAACATCTATTACAAGGAGACATTTATTAGGTAATGTTACTGTTGAAAAAATAGCTTTAACGGTAATTATACATTTTTAAAAACTACATATATTTCTTATACGATATAATTCCGATCCGGTGGGAAACTCAGAGACTATCTAATCCACCTAGAACAATACAGATGAAGAACTCATACTAACAGGTGTCCTTTGTGCTACCTTTCATAATTCCCATAGCAGCTTTATGCGGTTATCTGCGTTTTACAGCTAAGAAAAGGCAGGCATACAGCTGGGAAGACTTGGGCCAGGTTCCCAAACCCAGCGGCCCACTGACGGGCAGCCCCACCTTCTAGCGCCAAGTCCAGCGCTCGGACGGTGCTCAGCATAACTGGACGGCAAGGGCGGGTGCGAAGGTAAACTTGAGCGACACGGGCTACCAGTCGTGCGAACCCGCGTCACTGCACTGTGCCTCAGTTTCCTCCTACCTAAAACTGGGATGACAATAGAGCTGCTGCATCATCAGAGTGTCGGAAGCTTAAATGAGTCAAAATCTGTAAATGGCTCAGCACAGCCCTGCGGTGACCGAGTGTTCGTTCAGTACATGCAGCCGGGCAACGCGCCGCACGGCGGAAGGACTGCGGCCCAAGGGACCTGCGCGGCCGTCTCCCGCCGCAACTCGCTGGGGCCCCGTGAAGGCCTCCGCCCCGCTGCCTCTGCCACCGCCCCCGGCCCGGCGCCGAGCCCTCCCTGCGGCGCGGGGAGCGGAGCCCGAGGCAGCGCCCGCCCCACCGCGCTTGAGGCAGCTCGCGCCCGGGCGGGCCACTCACCGCGGGGCCGGCCGCCGCCCTCTCTCTCCCGCTCGGTGCCCTGGCCCTGCCGGAAGTGCGGGCTGCGGCTCTTCGGCGCCACCGCGGTCGCTCTAGGAACGTGGCGGAGCGACCCTCTATGGTCCCGGGCCCACCTGAAAGAAGAAACGCTTCGTTGCGTCTCGTTTTGTTTCCCTCTCCCGCCCCTCGGAAGGCCTGCCTGCTGGGGTCCCAGGACCGCCAGGCCTGTGGCCGGCTCCTCTGCGGAGGAGGAGCGGCCGGCGAGCTGCAACCTGGGTCAGTCGCGGCTTCTGAAACGCAGCGCCAGCCTGCCCATCCCGAGACTTCGTTCTTTCTACAAATACTGAGCACTTATTAATTATAAAGAGGGACTTTCGGAGAGCCTCAACTGTTCCTATTTTTCATGAATCACCTCATTTAATTATCACCCAGAGGCCCCTGCAAGATGGACATGATCCTACTCATTTTACAGCTAAAGAAACGGAGGCTTAGAGAAGTTTGCTGAAGTTCACACGGTGTAAGTGGACGACCAAGGATTGGGACGGGTCTCTCGCGATTTAAAACCACCTCCTTGCTTTTCTTTAGTAACGATCTTTCCCGCTTCTCCTCTCCCACAGGCTCCTCTTCAGCCAATGTGGCGGCGCTGCGTCCGTCCTCTGGTGGCCTCCTTCCCCTGCGGACCTCCTCCAGTTTAACGGTTTCACATGCGGTCTCTATGTGCTGAAGACTCCGAATTGGCAACTCCAGTCTGACCCTGGGATGCAAATATTACTGAACTGTAGATTTGTATATCCAACTAGTTACCCAGTACCATTTGTATGTGATGGACATCCCCCAAATGAACTTCTGATAGTCACCAAGCCTGTTCCTTCAGCAGCATGCATCCCAGCAAATTGATGGCAACTCCTCCATCTTTCCAGTTGCTCAGGCCAAAACTCTTGATGTCATTGTTGTCTGTTTTTTCACCCCAAACCCAGATCCAATCCATCTGCAATTTTGTTGGCTTTATCTTCAAAATATATCCAGAATTGAGCCACTTTCAACACCTCCACTGTTAGAACATCCACCAAGCTGCTGTCATCTCCTGTTTGGATTATTGTGTTGCCTTCCTGACTAGTCTCCCTCTTGAGACCCACGTCAGATCATGTCATTCATTTTGTTCAAAACCCTTCACAGACTTCCCATGTCATTAGAGCAAAAACCGCTGGCCTCATAGTGGCACACACAGCTGTCATGATCTGTCTCCTGTTCTTGGTTGGGTCTGCAATGCTGAGAACAGCAGGTAGCAGGAACTCAGCCAGTATTTGTTGAATGAATGAATGTACAGGATGCCTCATTGTTTACAAGTGCCTTTATATCTATTCTTTGGTCATTCATCTTTACTACAGTCTCATGAAGCAGGGATCATCCTGTCTTGCAGATCAGTAAAATGAAGCTGAGAGAGGGAGACTTGCCTGAAGTGACACAGAGAGTTGATGGCAGAGGCCACACTAGATCAAAGGTTCAGACTTCAGTCTGGAGCTTTCTGCTCTGCAGATGGCAAAGCATGAAACTGACTAAGGCCTAGATAAGGAATTTCCAGTCGGTAATCTAGATAAAAGCTAGACTGTTACAAAGATTAAATGAGATAATGTGAGGCACTTAGCACAATGCATAACACATTGATATTACTTTTATTATTATTGTTATAAGTGATTGATGCTAGTGGTTGGAGAGAGTGGGGGTATGGCCAGAGATAGTTTAGGAAGTTTCAAGAGCAAATATGACCTGCTGGGACTGTTTGCTCTATGCACATTAAAATAGTAAGATAAAATTTATTCAAAAATATTTGATTAGTAAGACAGTCATTAATTAAATCTTTCCCTGTCCCACATAAAGGTGGGTTATCCCTTTTTCCTGTACCTGAAAACCATCGGGCCAGCTGCAGAAGACCCAGAGATGTGTAGATTAGAAAGGGAGATAATTGGGTAAAGAAAGATGAATTTTAAAAAGGAGAGAGATGAAAGTCAGGAAATAAAGGGGTGTGGGTGGCTAAGAGTGGACAGAGCAGAAGGTAAGGATGGAGAGAGGCCAGAGATAGAAAAGGATATTGGGTGGGGAGGAGGAGGAAGAATAAAGGGAAAAGAAGAAAGGGGGAGAGAAAACAGGGAGAAGGTTGTATGCCTTCCATTACTTATTAGTATAATAACAGTCGGCACTTACTGAATGCTTAGCGTGTGGCAGGCACTGTCCGGAGCATCTGTAGTACCTCGTTCAAGATTCCTGTGGTATGACTGTTCCTGAGCATTTGCTCTGCCTTTCTCGGATTTTACATCCCTGTTTAGTGCTGTGTGACTTTCAGTGCCTCCTAGCAAACGATATGTCGTCCCAGTGATGTTGACTTTACATGTGACTAGCATTGGTCAATTGCATGAGAGTGGACGCAAAGTGTACCACATCCCAGAAGCAGCTTTGGGTCACTGTGTTCCTGCCACCACTGTATTCTTTCCCTTTGCCTCAAGAATAATATGTCCCAAACAGGAGAAGACATGTGGAGCAGAGCCATATAAGCCCACCTGCAGCCACAAGTAACATGTGACAGAAATAAATGCTCTTGTTGTAGCCAGTGAGATTTTTGGTGGTGGTCCTGCAGCAGAGCCGACTAATACACCTCCCACAACTTTAAGAGATAGGAACTGGTATTATCCTCATTTTATAGATGGGAAACCAGTGGCAAGTAATTTGCATAAGGTCACACACTCCTAAGTGGCAGAGCCAGGCTTTAAAGCCAGACAGTCTGGCTCCAGAGCCTCTGCTCCTGACCTCTACATAGCAGTATCTCTCAAATGGGATTCCAAGTTATTTTAAGCAAATTAAGTTATCGAAAATGGTCACACCTGATATTTACAAAACAAAGGGGAAAGGGGGTGGGGGTTGGAGGGATGGACAGTCAGGGCAGCAAAGATAGGCTATGTCACCACGTTCTGCTAACAGCACATCTTTCGAGGGGAACTGGGCCAAGAGAGGCCAGACCCCTTAATGGCTGGGGCTTCTCTGGGAAGCTGCACCCAGCAGGGGCCAGTGTGCCCCAAGCCCTGTCAAGACAGCTTCCTTTTATTATGGCTTTGTCCCCTGCATCCCTACTCACAGGCGCGCAGGTGCGCTCACACTCGCACGCACGCACGTGCGTGGAAAAGCATGTCTCAACAGGGAGCACTGCTGCCTTGGGTCTGCATTTGGCAACAACAGTGCAAGGGAGGCCAGTCACATGTGTGGCCCACGTGCAGTAACAGGAGTGGTCCACCTCCCATGAAGGGACCCTGGACAATGGTTCTGTGCACTGTGGACAGAGTTTTGGGACCTCTCTCCCAGGTGAATCTAGCAAGCAAACTGCATAGGCTATGAGTCAGTACAGCAAAATCCATGCTGTGCTGTGAAGCAGCCGTGCAGGCCATCTTCAGCCTGTGTCAGAAGGACCTCGCAACCCCACATAAGACACCAGCTGGACAGATCCACAGCAGGGAAAGATAAAGGGTAACTCACTCTCACATCTCCCAGCTGCATTTCTTAGAGATTGAGAGACTAATTAAGCACCCTGGTCCTTGCCTCCCTCCATACATCGATAACATCAGCATCTCTGTACTCGTTTGATGTATAACCAAAGAATTCTTACGTTACCATCAATGTATAATCCAGAGAAAAGCCCAGATGTACTCTATCCCTTTTTTGATATTTTTGAAATCTAGTTGTAAGTTTTTTTTCTTCTTCCCTGCACGTGCACTGTGTTGTACACACAGTGTACAGATGTAAGCTGCACTTAAACTCACACCCCTCGGAGCAGCTCCATCAGATCACGCTCTCTGTTGAACTGTTTTCCTGGGGTTCAAACTCCTCACGCTGGTTAGTGAATAAACTTCTTCACTAATATCACCCAGGCTCTTTATTTCAGTCGACACCATCAAGCCTGAGACTTTGCTTTCTGTTTCTTTTGGGTCCTCCAGGAAAGGAAACTTGGGGAATTCCCATTCCTGGGTTTGCAGAAAACATCTCACAAGCCAAGCCAGGAGGGAGCAGAGCCCCACGCCCACGGCTGTGAGTCCAGGGGCAGGTCAGCAGCTGGCTTTCTCGCAGACAATCACAGCCCCTTGGGCCTAAATATACCACATGCATTTGGTTGTTTTTATACTCAGAACAGCTTGGCTCTGACTGCACTTCCTGCCTGATCATGGCTGAGGGACTGCAGGGCGGGGGTCTGCTGCCCACCTCGGGCACCTGACAAGGATATGGCCGCTGCTCTGCAGCTGCAGGGCACCTGTGTCCTGCCCACACAGGCACACTGCATGGCAGGCTCCTCCACAAGGTACCTGCTCAGATCAGATAAGCCTCCTGCTTTGTTTCCCCGGGACGAAAGGTCCAGATGTGTCCTGGGTGAACCCATGGCTTTATTTTGATAGTGGGAAGCTCTTTAATCCATTTTCTGGTAAACATCCCCAGCAGGTAGCATATGGTTATCACCACGAGAAAAACAAGCTGTTTTTTGATTCCTTCTGGTAATTTGTTCTGGGCAAACCACCCTGTTTTTCCTGAGTCCAGTCCTTTTGCAATCATGTTGACTTCATCCTGTGTTTGTGATTTTCTCAGTGCCTGAGGCCTGGCCTGGGAGGAGTCCTGTTTTAGGAGAGGACACTCTCTCTCAGGAATCTTCACCTTGTCGTTGGATCCATTTATTACCTGAGATACCCGTTAGCGAAGGAGCCTGTAAGAAATATTGTCATCTCTGTGGAGAGAGGACAGTGGAGCGCCCACAGAAATCAGCAGGAAACCACAGAGCCTAGCAGGGAAAGTCGGAAACTGTGGTGTCTTTGTGAGCCGAATTAGCAGTTTTTCAAGTGGCCTCTGAAAAGCAAATATTTTGTTGGGAAAAAGATTTGTTAACCCCTCAGATGACTATAGAAGTGTACATTTTCCCCTTTCCTGTGCAACTTGCTAGTGATTTTTCTTAGTTATGATATTCAGAAGTTAGTTTTGAAAACATCTATTTCAAAAGTGATGCTTACCTAGACACGCCTTAACTAATATTGTAAAACTGCAAAAAATTTTGAAACAAAAAATACCCCATACTGAAAAAGCAAAATCGGTGCATGCTTACAGAGGGGCTCCTGATCAACGGCTTCCCATGTGTCAGGCCCTGTCTGCTCCCAGCTGGCCAGTGTCTCTCAGGCTGGAATGCCACACACACTGTCTTAGCCAATGTGGGCTCAGTCTCAGGCGTCCTTCCCAGGACCTGTACCGGCTCCCTGCTCTGCTGGTCCCCTGAGCATCCCTGGTATCTGGCCTGCTTCTCCTGATGAGGAGACCCTTGAAAAGAGGGTGGACTGTGGCTCTGTCTTTGTCCCTCTAGGGTGGAGCACAGGTGTGGCACAAGGCAGTCACTCAATTACCGCTGAACAATGGCCTGGCAGTTGTCCTAGACCTGAGGTGGTAAATACTGGCTGGGGAGTAAAATGACCTGGGGCAGCCTGTTTGTTTTGTTTTCCACCCTCTCGTAGGCCCTGGCACCATCCCACTTGAGTCCCTGCCTGGAAGATTCCTGAGGTCCTCCTGATGCTGAGATTCTGCAATTCAGGGTGATTCTATCACTCATCTTCCAAGCTGCCCACAGACCCACACCAATGACTCCTCCTCCATGCCCAACGGGGGCCTCTGTCCCAGGCCCCACATCAATTCCCAGGATATGCAGGGAAATGAAGGAGTCATATCATGTCAAGAGCAGCAGGCTGCGGCTCAGCTTTAGCTCTTCTGCCAAACTTGGCCATAAATACCATAGGATAAGAGTTTCAGGGGTTAGAGCAGGGGGTCAGGGTGGACACGCACAGCAAAGAGAAAGCTTGGTCCTAATTCCAGTACAGCACACCTTTATTGAGCACCTAGGAAACTATGCTGCTAAAGGAGAGCACAGATAACAGAAACTGCGGCTGGGCCTTCCCCAGCCATCTCTCTGCATGTCTCTGTGACAATGGAGCGAGTTGGGGGAAACCCTGAAAAGTAGGTCCACATGGCATGGCTGCCCCAAGCTCTGTTCTTTATAGGCGCTGATGAGGAGCTGCTGCAAGAAGCAGAGATGGAATCTCCTGTATTTGGAAGACTTTATAGTTCTTCTCTTTAAATTTGCTATCCACAGGCCCCAGTGGGAGAAAAATTTGCTCTGTTTTGGACAAACACTTCACATGACAGATGTAAACTGTTGCATAGTTTTACAAAGACCTTCTATTTCATTCCAGAAATTCTCCACCAGCTGATAAACCCAAATTGTTCAGTATCTGGTCCCAGGGAATTCAAAGTCCTTTCTCCTCAAACAGGCATTACTCCTTATCTTGCTCCTTTGAGAGTGGAGGAATGCAAGCCCAGAGAGGGCAAGAGGTACACAGGTGTCCATGGAACCGCAGCAATGGGGACTGAGCACTGCCTTCCCAAGGTGCTGCCCGGCAGCCCCTGGACTCTCATCTACAGGGGAGGCATCCTTCCAATGCCACCTGGGCTACCTCCCCCATGTGATCAAATTGACATGTTTCTTGCAGCACGCTCCCTATAAGAATTCCTTACTCACTGAGGAAGTCCAGAGCGAGTGCTGCAGAGAGAAGATAGGATGCTTGTGCTCTTATTTCTAGTCTGACCTCTGCTGCCAGGGTGCTGGGCTGTGTGAGGTTCATGGGGTGACATCAGAGGCTTGGAGGCCAGGGATGCCATGGTGAAGTGATGGGTGGGAGGAGGGCATGTCTCAAACCTGCTGGCAGCCCCTGCTTTTCCTGGCAGAGCTTCTGAGTGGCAGCATGAGGCGAAGGCAGACAGGAATCATGTAGTTCATATGGATGATGAGGACAGGGGCTTGTGGCCCTGCAGAAACTCTGAGCCAGGCACTGGGAAAGCAGATGGAGCTCAGGGCCCAGGGGCTCAGTCATCTACCGCTCCCCTGAGCAGGAGAGATGTGGAGAGAATAGGACTGGCCACACCATCCAGCCACATAATGTGGCTGGTGCCACAGCTTCAGAGCTGCTCACTACACAGGCCAGTCTATGCACAGACCCCACCAAGCAAGTTCCTAGCTCCTCAGACTTGGGTCTGGGCCCTGTGAGTGCTCACCTTGGAGCCAAGAGCCAGGGACATGGGACTCATGGGACTCAGGCAGGTAGACAGGTAGAAGCATGGCTGCTGGATTCCTCAGCTGGTGGCCATCAATCAGTGTGACCAGTCAGGGCCCGGCCACTGGCACTCAGTGTACACTGGCTGCTGGGGGCTTTGGAAGAGGCAGATGCTGTCCGGCTACTTGGCCTCCACTAGTTGTTCCAGGCGCCGCAGCATCGTCAGACGCAGGGCTTGGAACCTGGAGAGAGACAGAGCCAAGAGGACTCACTGACACTGGAGGGGACAGGGAGCAGAGCAAGGGGGTGCACAGATGCCTTGGCCAGGAGACCCACAGCTCCTAAGTGGCTGATTAGCGGCCACCATCTCTCCACCACCAAGGACAGGGAAGAGCCAGGCCCACACCCTGCGAGACCACTGTCTTCGAGGAGCAGTCAAACAGGGCTGCAGACCCTGTTAAGCTTCAAAGCAGAATGCTGATGTTTCTATCCCAAAGATTTTCCAGTAGAAAAAGGAGCATGCTGGAGTGGACAGGGCAGCAGAGCAGGGATCAGGAAGCCTGTGTTCAAGCCTGGCTCTCTAATAACTTGTGTTACAACCTTCCTCATCTCGGGCCTCTGTTTCCTCTCTGTACACTGAACAGACTGACCAGGTGACCCCAGGTTTCTTCCAGCTCCAAAATCTTACAGTGACACTGCTGACTGCATGGTAGACTGTGCCCTCTGATGGAGGTCTCAGCTGATGGCCCAAATGGGGTCTGACTGCACAGATGGAAGCCTAGGGGGGCTGTGGCTTTCCAAGAATTATTCAGCCAGAAGCCAGAATCTGAACCAGTCCTCAGACTACAGGCCCTCCCAGTGAGCAGCCTCCTTCCTTCCCTTCCTAAGAGGGACTCTCACCCTGGCCCTGGCTGAGCACCCTCCACATGTCCCCTCCATGCTTCACCTTCCAGGGGGAGAGAAATCACTGGGACACGCAACCCAGCTAACCTCACACAGCCAGGACTTGACATAGCTTCCCCAGGAGCCAGCAGGTGATGCCTACTCACCTTTCCATTGAACGGGTCCCCTGAAACTGAAAAGCTGGTGCAGGGAGTTCCAACCACCACCACTTTTTGGTAGGCTCAGAATTCCCACTAGCACAAAAGGCCAAGACCAGGCTGAATGTGCATGGAGCAGGCCCTCTACTCAGCTGCTCCTCCAGAACTGTGTCATCGGCAGAACTCACAAGCCTGGTCCAGCGCCCACCCATGCTCCTGCCTGACCCGCCTGCCCAGTTTTCAGCAGCTTCTGTCTCTCCCGTGCTGGTGAGATGCTGAGGCTGGATGGTCCGACTAGACTGCATGCCACCATTTTGGCAGGCTGTCACCCCAGCTTGGTGTCAATAGGGGGGAGGGGGCCAGAGGGCGGTGCTGGGGAGCAAGGGTTAGCAGGCATCCTTGAGCCAAGAGCTGTGCAAGGGCACCCGGTGCACTGGAGGAAAGAGCTCTCCTGGTCCCAGCCCTGGGGTCTCTGCCCTGCAGACACGACCTGATGTTCAGGACCCATGACTGGCCCTTTAAGTGCTGCTTACTTCATGGTCAGTTTGATTATTTCTCTTTCCTCCTCTTCTTTTAATTTTTCAACAAAACTGTCCAGCACCGGCATTTCAAACTTAATGTACTGAGCGACCTAGAAAATCCAAGAACATTTTAATGTGTTTTAAATTAGAAGCCAAAAACATGTTTCCTTTTCTTTGTGGCTTCCATAGTGGCCAATTCAGCACCATCTAGTCTCCATGGAAGTGGCCACCCCAGCCCCTGCCCCTCAGGGCTGTGTGTCCCAGGATGAGAGGATGGGGCCCATTCTTACTGCAAAGAAAACTATTGCCCCTGGGAGGAAAGATTGAGATGAATATTAGGAAAAGCATTCAATAGTTAGCACAGTCACACTGGGTGGTCTCTGGGGAGGGGGTGGGGAGTGGTGGGAACACTATTGTTTCTAACAATGGAATGAAGTGCAATAGCTCTGAATGGCCCCAGGGATACAGGGTCACTGGTCCAAACCCTATAGGTCTTTTCTGTGCAGGGGAGTTTGGAAATGTGCTCCTGGCCTCTCCAGGCCTCAGGCTGTGGTAAGACTTAGACACCTAGTTCCCTTCCACAGGCCCTGGGTTAGACACCTAGTTCCCTTCCACAGGCCCTGGTTAAGGACGTTTGTGTGGGTCTTTAATGAAATGTCAATAAAACACACTCCAACAGAGGAAAAGGTTCTACCTGCCTAAGGGGAAAAGCACAGCCTTGGTTTTCTAGGACCCAACTTCTTGTTTCCCCTAAGCCAGCCAATGGGCCTGGCGGTCACTGACAGGAAGAGGGAGGGCTGGAGCCATCCCCATGCTGGGCTTGGGGCCCTTCAGGACAGCCGTGTGACCCCTGGAGACGTCACCTGAGAGGGCTCTGGCCAAGGTCGCCTTCAGAGCCCTCAGGAGTCCCCCATTCTGTCACCTAGGCCCTTCCTCAGGAGTAGGCCTCCAGGAGCCTCAGCCCCTACTCACGTCATGGGGGACTTCCTCGCCCAGGTCAGCTTCCATCAGGAACATCCTGGCGATCTTCTCACAAGGCCCATGCAGGATTCTGGAAATCAGCGGGTACTCACAGTCTTTTAATTTTGTCCGCTCTGAAAAAGAAGGTGATTTGGAAAATTCATGGGGCATTAGGATTGCCTCTGTTTCATCCAGGATGGGACTGTGATAGAAAATGGATGTCCAGGGGGCCCAGGAACCTTCTCCAGACCTCGCTGAGAATGTTGCCCTGAATGATATATGATTGTGTCATTCAGCAAAGGCCCAGCTCAGAGAGGAACAGGAGCCGGAGGAGCAGGAGAGAGGGGAGAGCGGACATGGGGAGGCCAGGCCTGCTCAGTTACTAGACTGAGCCGTGCAAGTGCTGCAGAGAGCACCATGCAAGTTCTCCAATGCTTCTCAGGGGGTGAGGAGCTTCAGCTCCCTGTTGCAGACCCCCACATCCACCCTGAACCCCTCCCAACTGAGTGAGGCTGGAGATGGCGGATTCCCACGTGGTTTTGGTGGGATTCTGAAAGGGTTGAGAAATGTGCCTAGGTTTCGGCTGGGGAAAAGCATTTGTGGTGGGGGCATGGTGTGTCTTAAGGCCAGGAGGACAGGTTGCCCTGTGCCAGCTGCACACGCCAGCACGGCCCTGAGAAGAAGCATGATTGGTGAGCTTGCCAAATGGACAGAGACTTTTGTTTGTATGATCTGGAAGCAAAGGCAGATGCTTACCCCCAGACTCGTGTACGATGTAGAGTGCAAACTCACTGGGGCCATTTTCCACCTACAAAGGCAGCGACAGGAAGTCAGACCATGGCTTTTTGAGACCAGAGAGACAGAAAGGGACCCCTGGCAGTAACCACACCCCCAGTGCCACACACACAAGTCCCCAAGGACCCTCCCCTCTCTCTGCTTCAAATCCCAGAGATGCCAGCTCAACAGGGGAAACTCTACTAGACCTTCTACCCAGGAGCCACAGGCATCTCCCCCTAGTCTTCGCCAGCCCCTCCCCAACCACAACAGCAAACAGCAGCGTCAGGGCAAGGCTGCTCTGGCTGGACTTACTCGGAACTTGTTCAGCAGCAGGGTGAGCACGTGCAGAGTTGTCATGGTGCTGTTGACCCTCACATTGGTCACGGATCCATAGGCAGGAGTAAATACGGAGGTCTGTACAGGGAGCGGGGGAAATTCAGGGTGGGGCCAGAGGGGACATGGGGCTCACATCATGCAGGGTCTGGGCACACTGTCGGCCTAACGGTGCTGAGCAGACTGAAGCAGCAGGCAAACCTGGGCTCTGGGAACACCTGCGCCTGTCATTCACATAGGTCCACACACAAGCTGTGCTCAGATCTGGGCGCACTGGGGAAGCTATAACAGCTCATGTCTTACAGGAGACTGTGAGGGCCAGCTCTGTAGATCCTGGGAACCAGTGCCGTGGTAGTAAGTCACAAGGGGTGGGGGGAACCAGTCTCTTCCTCACTCCTGCTATTGATCAGATCACCAAATGTCTGTTGATTCTAAGGCTGAGAGTTCTCAAATCTGTCCACTCCTCTCCAGGCTCCCTAGGGGGCCCGAGTAGAGGCCCTCAGCTCACACCGCATCAGCTTCCCAACTTTTCCCTTTCCAGTCTCAGCCCTTTCAATCCACTCTCCAGACTGCTGCCCAATAGAACAACCTTTGGGAAACCCTGCAACTAGAAGTGCATGCTGGACCAGCTGTATCAGTGAACAGACTCAGGCCCCTGGCCCCAGAATTCTGAACCAGAATCTGCATTTTGAGGAGAACGCCAGGTGGTGCCATCTGCACAGTACAATTTGAGAAGCAGTCTTATGGCATGTTCTAGTTAAAAATATCTGAATGCTCCCCATGGCCTAAAACAATGCCATCCATGGCTCTGCTCACTATGATGCACATGTGGTACGAGGATTCCCTCCCAAGCACCCTGTGTTCCAGCCACATGGCTTCTTCAGTTTTGGGGTCCCATTATATTCTTTTTTTTTTTTTAAAGATTGGCACCTGGGCTAACAACTGTTGCCAATCTTCCTTTTTTTTTTTTTTTCCTGCTTTATTTCCCAAACCCCCCTGGTACATATTTGTATATCTTAGTTGCAGGTCCTTCTAGCTGTGGGATGTGGGACGCTGCCTCAACATAGCCTGACAAGCAGTGCCATGTCCGCACCCAGGATCCGAACCCTGGGCCGCTGCAGCAGAGCGCGTGAACTTAACCACTCGGCCACAGAGCCGGCCCCCCATTATATTCTTAAAGGTACCTTGCCTTTGCCTATGAGATGTGGTATATGAAGTCAACCAGGGAATTGCCTGAATCTTAGTAAGTCCTCAATGAACACTAGCCAGGTAGTAAACCTGTAAGCATTTTACATATAATCTTTGACTTAACCTCACAACAGCCCTTTGAAGTACCTGTCACTAGCCTCCTTTCTTAGAAAGGACACAGAGGCTTTGAGAGGTTAAATAGCTTGTCAGGGGCATCCATCTAGAAAGGGCAGAGCCACCGAAGCCCCATGCTTTACCCCCGTGGCACTTGGGCCTCCCTGAGAGATCGACTCCCCTAAGGTGAGCTCCTCCTCGCTTTTCAAAACGAAGTTCATGTTCGCACATTCCTCCTCTATGGTCCTAGCTCTGCTTTCCTTAGGATGTTACTGGGGCTCTGGGTGCACGAGGGACTTGCTCCACGCCCCCAGCTGGTCCCCAAGTACCAGAGCCAGACTCAAACCCAGACCTGCCTCCTCCATAGATGAGGTACAGAATGACTCTGGGTTACACAGAAAGCCAGACTAGGCTTTCAGTTTCCAAGAAATATGGAATAAATAGAGGAGTCAAGCTATGTCAAGGAGAACAAAGGTCTTGTCAACAAAACGTTGTTAGTGTTTTTTCTGCCTGAAGCCTTTTCTCAAGATGATATCAAGCAGCTCCAAGTAGGAACAAAGGTCCGTGGCTGCTGTCCCATCTCTAACCACAATGGCTTCTCTCTGATAGAACACATCGGAATCCAACAGGCCAGGGCAAAGCAGTGGGAATCATAGCAATATTACTGTGAATCAGCACAGTTTTGGAAAATGACTAAGTAAAGTAATAGTACACCGTTCTAGCAAACAAAACGCAGAACAACCACTGAAGGAAGTCAATTTTAGGAATTTCTTTTTCTTAAAATTGTTGCCTGTGACTCAAGTACTCTGTCACCTGATTTCTAAGGACACTGACTCTGAATGGATGTAGAGCAAGGCGAGAGAGAAGGAGCCCCTTACTCACTCAGGAGATGTGAATCAACTGTCCAGCATGCCTGAGACACTAGTCCATTTCCTAGAAGGCAGTCAGTTTTCCTGGAAGAATGGACCCATATTCCTCAGGTAGATCTGTTACTAGGAGGTAAAGCCCTGACTGGGTTACAGGACAGTGTGTGCAGTGTCAGGCTGGCTGGCTGAGGGGCCCTTCCTGACAGAGTGCTCCGATGGACATGAAAGGCTGTGATGAAAGCCCTTGCTATTCATTTCTGTTCATTTCAAAGGCTACAGAGTGCTCAGGCATCTCCATGTCCCTGTGACATTTGCAATCATTAAAATAAGGTTTAATGTGCCAGACATACCTCTCAGAGATAAATGATCCCTTAGAGGAGGGGTGGATGTACTGAAGATAAACCCTGCTATTCGGTACCTTGAGTTATGGAGCAAAGGCTCTTTCTTTAGGAACGAAGAACTAGGAAAGAGCCTAAAGCCACGCAAATATTCCTTTGAATTTTTTAAAATAATTCCTTAGAGTAGCATATCAATATCTATACAAATACTAGCGACTGGTGCTTACTTAACACTTTACAGACTAAACTCCTTTTGGAACAAGATTTAAAGAATACCCAACGCAGATCATGGTCTTTTGGCTGATCTAAACTATTCTTAATCTCTGTTTAACTCCAGCCCTGCATCCCCCTCACTGTCTCAGGAAACTCTGCTCTCAGATAGTCCCAGGTTTTCCTGGACTGAGCAAAGGCAGCCCTATTGCCACTCACTACCACTCCTAGCATGGAGTGGAAAGGAGGTCCTGATAGTAAAGCAGGGTCCCTTCAGCTTGCCTTCCTGAATTCTTCAACCCAGAGTCCAAGGCGCCCCAGGAGAGGCTTGAATGGCTCCTACAGGCCTCACCTGTGCAACTGTTCTTCGGCTCTGCCCCCAGACCACCCTCTATCCTGGCCCCCTCCCTCTCCCATGAGTCATCATCTATCAAGAAGGGCAGCCGCTTCAACTGGAAACCTCTGCTTCCATTTCCCAGGGCTGCAGGATGTGGCCCTGTTACAGGACACTCCATCTAGGACCCCACCCAAACTGCCACTCATGCCATTAATAGTAACAATCAACGTCTCCTTTTACAGTTTGGTTTGTTTATGGAATGATGTCATCTGGGGAAGGAGATCTTTTCCTGAGGTCAGTACAATACATACTCGGACAAAAGGCTAAGTGCTGGGAATCGGGAGCAGTACAAGTTCTCTGGGACACAAGCACGCACCTCTGGGCACACCTCAACCATGGGCTTAACCTACCAAGCAAGAATGCCAGCAGGGTACATGATATTCCCACGAAACTATCAATCGAGCTCGATGGAACCCTCTAGAAAATTGCCTAATTAAAGATAAACTTGGCATTACTTTCCAAAACACCATGCGACTTGTGAGAATGGATTGACAGTGAGTGTTTGGTGGAGAAAATACAGGCTTTGGGGTCATCAACTGGAATGTTATTTTGATGTGACTTTGGTTAGGACAGTTCTCCTCCTGAGTCTGTTTCTCCTCTCTGGCAGGACATGGGTATGACTACACCCGCACAAAGGGCCATCGTGAGAGTGCACTCTGACATGACTATCCTGGGGCCTGGCCTACAGAAGGCCCAATAGTTATGCCCATGCTTGAGGCTGGTTCCCTATGGTCTCAGCTTCAGGGCCCGAGCAAGATGCCAGGCTGGGATGTCACCTTATGGTTGTAAAAGTGCCCGTTGATGGAGAACCGGTGTCGCCGGATCTTCTGGGCCTCTCCAGGTGTGCGGCACCTGGGCCTCCTCTGGATCACACAGGCTGCATCGCTCTTGGTCCGCATCAACTGTGGCGTCTCCTCGTCCTCCTCCAGGGCCTCTGTAGCTAGAAACAGATGAGGGGGTTAGACCCAGGTGGAGCAACAGTGACAGAGAACTGCTGTGCTCCAGCAGTGGTACTGTGTGTGGGTCTTGGCTCCCTGGAGCCTTGTGGTCACACCACGCTGTAGCAGGAGGCAATGCGAATGCTGTTCCTGTCATAGAGGCTGGGGTCCAGCTCCAGCGATGCCCACTTTGCAGATAGAAAAGGTGACTGCCAGACATGATGACCTGTGTCACCATGCCACATGGCCATAAGTCTCTGGGCCTCCATCTCCAGGCCCCAGGACAGGCCTTTGGCAGCTCCAGCCCTTTCCTCTGAGCACCCACTCTGGGACGTGCCTTTCACTGAGTGCATGGGAGAGTACAAAGAGGACAGAGCAGTTATGGATCCCAGAACATGAGGAAGATGTCCTAGAGGCTTGCAAGGCCAGGAGGGCACCATGCCCTCTACTGACGTTCTCTCCTTTCTATGATGCAGCATGGTGCAGGGGACTCAAGCAACCTACATCAAACAGCAGCACCTCTACAAGCCTCTGCTGCCCTTTTGGGAAGTGAGGAGTCGATGAGAATGCCTGGTACTGAGGGGGTATTTAGCAAAGGGTTGCTCCTGATGACAAATGAAGCCACTCTTTGCTACTCCACAAAGCTGTTCTTCAGAAATGGTGGTCATGAGCCAAGCTTCTCCTCCCCTACCCTGGATGAGTGAGACAGGGTCCTGGGTAGCTGGAGGCTCCACTTACCTGAGCTGTCTCTGGAACTCTCAGCCTGCTGCATGGGCTGAGCACTTGGCTCCTGGGCAGTGACCCTGAAATCCTGAAGAGGTGGCTCCTTTCTGAAAAGAAACAATCATGGTGCTCAGAGGGCTGCTGGTAGAGAAAAGTAGCTCAGGCCAAAGAGAAGAGGCTGGCTGCCTCTGTGGACAGGACATGGGCAAGAAGCAGGGTAGGCCAAACTGAGGCCAGGATTTCAACTGAGTCAATGTAAGATACTAAAAGAAAAGCAGAGGATTGCCACAGTGTCTGCTGGAAGGAGAGAGTCTGCGTGCAGACCTGAGTGGCCGGTGCTTGCCTGCACCGCACGGACACATGCAGTGCCCGTGTGCTCCTGGGCACCAGGCTGAGGCAGGCCGGTGTCTGCGAGCCCGTGCCCAGTGGGCCCTCTGGGCATCCCTAGCCCTGGTGGAGTGTTGGACAGGGGCAACCTTGAGGCGGCCAACTTCCGGGCCTCTGGGGAGGGTCTCCAAGCCAGGGCAGCTGGTGCCGGGCTGGAGAAGGAATGGACGCGATGGGAACTAGCCCCACATTGAGAGGGAGTCAGGGAGGAGCAGAGAGAGCAGTGGAACCCACTCTGAGAGACCCCTGAGGGTCCTGCTGTGACCGCTCATGTGACTGCTTTTACCCCAGGGAGTAGGAAGCAGGAGTGACACTTGCAGCCCTTCTAAGAAGAGCATACAAACTTTGTGCTCTAAGTCTGTGTGGCTCAAAATTCACTTTTTGAATTTTGAATTTTTTGTCTGTAACTAGGACAACTTGGGATGCACCACGGGTGTCAACGTGCTAAGTGGCCTCAGAGCAGCAACTTTACTTGAATTTTTGAAGAGGAAGGGGTTTGAATTTCCTCCTCTTAGAAGGATTTATTACATGCAGAAACAAGCAAAACTCAGCAGCTACCTGCCCTTTCTCGCGAGTCAGGGGGAGAGGAGGCCAAGGCCCACCAACAAGAAGACAGGTAAGCATTTCCTCCTGAACAAAACACTTTTCTGATATTAAAATAAATCTGATATTAAATTCTGATAAACTTATAAAAATGAATTCTGATATTAAAGTGAAAACAGAGCAGTAGGAGGCAAAATTTGTGTGATTTTTAAGAAAGAATGGGAGGTGCTGAGAAATATTCATCAGGCAAAGGGTGGGGAGCACCCTGGGCTACAGCCCTTTCTCCTTGCAGTCAAGGTGGCTCCTGTGAATGTTTGAGAAACACAACTGGAGGTGATGGGAGCCTGGAACATTCTCCAGGAGGAAGGAGACTTGGTCGTCATGTAGAAAGATCACCCTGGGTGAGGCTGCATGTTGGCAGGCGAGGCTGTGGGCTGAGGCAGCCAGGGGGTGACAGGGCTGAGGCTGGGTAACACTCCCAGGCTTGTGCCCATACAGGAGCAGGGCTTTTGCCCCGAGACTGAGGACACCACCCTTCAGACACCCCAAACAATAAGCTCAGGTTGAACAGGTGTCATGGAGGCCCCCTGACCCCGCCCCACCAGCTCAACACTTACGGGTGGCAGCTTGGCCGTCCGGGCATCCAGGAGGCCGCAGAGAGGTGCACTCGCTCCCTGTCATCCTGTATCTGGAGCCGGATGGGCCGCCTCAGTCCCCAGGCGATATTGAGGAGCCCCTCAATGATCAGAGCCCCTTCTTCCTGTAGGAACCCACAAAGGTCAGCCTCTTTCCCAAGATCAGGTGTCCTCAGGGGTCACTGCCTCCATCCCCGAGCCCCCTCAGGACCCAGCCCCTCATCCATGGGACTCCAAGTACACTTGGGCCCCCAAACATACCCTCTCCTCCTGAGGTCCCGCATCCCCCGAGGGAAGGCTCACAAACTTCTACGTGCTCTGAGGCATCAGGCCACGGGGCCACCAGGCCAAAAAGAGGAAGCCTGAGGCATGCCCTTCCACTGCTCAGCCCATGCCTGGTGAGAGGCATGGCCAGGAACAGAGTGGCTAAGTCAGGTGTCCCACAGGAACCTAGCTGATGTCCGGCAGGCATGTCCATAAAGCATAAGGAAACACATTCCTGGGAAGCACGGTCGCGCTGACACCAGTGCAGCACAGGCACCTCTCCACCCACCACCATGCCTGGTCACCATGGTCACCAGGTCCTGCTGGGAACGTGCCGAGGACACTGGATTTCATGCCACCAGAGCAGAAGTGGCTGTTCCTTCTCAGCCCTACCCTTCTCCCAACACTGTTCTCATTAGTGGGCAGAACCCACCCCCAGATTTCTAAGCTGGCTGCTTTCCCGAGGCCCAGTCTTGCTGTTCTCACCACCTGGGACATTGCCAGCCCCACGTCTCACCACTGACACGCACACTTAGAATATCTACAACAGCTCTCATTCCGTGTCCTCAGCCAGCCTTGATTTCCCCAGGTCTGTGGATGGCAGGGCTACTCACCTGTTGCCAAACCCTGAGGTCCTAATTGACAGAGCTCTCCAGAGGCTCTCCTAGCCAGCGCCCACCAGCACCCCTCAGGTCCTTGATTCTGTTTCTCTGGCCTATTTCAGCCTCCTGTTTATGCATGACCATGTCCAGGCTCTCTGTGCCCAGCCAGGCTGCTCTGCTTGCAGCCTTAGAGCATCTGCCAGAAACCTTCTTGGCCTTACTCTTCACCAGAGCCATGGTCCTCCCAGCTACGTGCTCTTAATCTGCTTTGATACTAGTCTTTTGGCAATGAACTTTAAGCATCATTTTCCCATTGCTATCTCAAGCGCCATTTTAGGTTCACAAATCCTGTTTCTTTCTCCTTGTTGGCACTGAAAGCCCTGTAAGGACAAGGGCCTTGTAGAGAACTTCTTTATATCCCTGGCAGCACTTACAGAGGCGTCCTGCAGTGTTGATTTCATGGGTAGTTAGTAATGGTTTAAAACTCCCTGCCGTCTGATCAAAGTTATCAAAAAAACACATACCTTTTTTTTCCTCTTTTTTTATTTTTCCTTTTTCTCCCCAAAGCACCCCCGGTACATAGTTGTATGTTTTTAGTTGTGGGTCCTTCTAATTGTGGCATGTGGGATGCTGACTCAGCATGCTCCGACGAGCGTTGTCATGTCTGTGCCCGGGATGTGAAGTGGGAAAACCTGGGCTGCTGAAGTGGAGCACGTGAACTTAACCACTTGGCCACAGGGCTGGCCCCCAAATGCTTCTTTTTCTTTCTTTTAGTTTTTTTGAGGAAGATTAGCCCTGAGCTAACTACTGCCAATCCTCCTCTTTTGCTGAGGAAGATTGGCCCTGAGCTAACATCCATGCCCATCTTCCTCTACTTTATACGTGGGACACCTACCACAGCATGGCTTGCCAAGCGGGGCCATGTCCACACCCAGGATCCGAAGCGGCAAACCCCAGGCCACTGAGAAGCGGAACGTGTGAACTTAACCGCTGCACCACCAAGCCGGCCCCTACACATAGCTTTCTGAAATGACCTTGAACTATTTGCTAAAAAAGCAGACAAACACAAAAAAACAGAGCTATTTGATAACCACTGATGTTACACAGGCACAGATATGTAACTAACCCTCCCTATAAAGACTAGATTGATCCGTGGAAGTTAAAGGTCTTACAGGGTTAGCAAGAAAACCCAAAGTGGGGTTCAGTTCTTTGTTCTCAGTCTTGGGTTCGGATGCCCCTGTCAGATGTCAGCACTTCATTGAAGAGAGCCCAGCCCCACCTGGAACATCTCGGCAAGTTCATTCACGCAGACCCAGCAGCCCCACACTGGACCCTGGGTGGAGGGAGACGAAGCAGAGATGGCCCCGGTCATGAGGCGCTCATGTGGGGGGAGGAAAAGAGGGCACAGCCGCGGCAGGGGCAGTAGGCTGGAGACACCAGGGCCAGGCCTTCAAAGATGCTGCGGGCAGGTTCTGGGGACCTTGCAGTGAAGAAGGAGGCAGGAGGAATTGCTCTGGGACTAGGAACGAGGGGCTGAGGCTGAGCTGCTGCTTCTGACGTCAGGGATAAGCTGTGCTGGGGAGTGGCTGGCCCGATGTGACTCAGGCCTGATGTCTCTGCACAGGCAGCTTATGTGCCCCTGACTTGTTCCTCCATCAGAATGGAGGAAAGGCCCTGTCAGCCTGCAGCTGTCTGATCAAATCAGAGGAAGCCAGAGGTCACAGCGGAGAACCTTCAGGCTACTGGGCAGCCCTCACCATACAGGCAGAGAAGGGCGTGTAAGTGGAGGCAGGATGAGACCCGGGTCCTGGGGCCTCGCGTTTCCATAAGCCAGGAAGTCATTCTGGGCCCTCTCTCTGTCCCAGTCAATATTTCCCTCCTTAGCTCAGCCTATTGACTAATTTGCTAACGTGCTAGTGAATTCAGAGAGTCAGAGAAAGAGATAAAAGGCTCTACAGAAGCATCCAGACAGAAAATCTGTCAAGGTGGGAATTGCCACATCTAGTTATAATCCTGATTACCCAGCTCTGATGGGCTTCCTGGCCCCACGCTTTTGCCCATGAGGAATACCCCACCCAGAATGCAAGAACTTGGGACCGCCAGCCCCTCCAGTTTGCCTTAGGAGTCTGGGATCAGCCCAATAATCAGACCTCAGGCTTGGGTTGCTATCTCAGTGGCTGCTTTCTGTCACCTGTGGCTGAGGACTGCGTGGATAATCTAAGAAGTCTGAAAAAGTGCATGGCGCCAATTCTTTACCAAGAGCTTTCCTGGGACCGCCTATCTCATCCTCAGCCGCCTCTGTGCTGGTCACCCCTGGACATCTGCAGTGGCTTATAATGCTGCCCAGATGCTCCCTGGTCTCCCCATTAGCTGCCCCTTTAGCCCATGCACAGTGGCCAGGCAAATCCTTCAAAGCAGAAGCCAGACTATTGCACCCTTGTTCAAACACTGCAGTGTTGTCCATCCCCCTCAGAGGGAAACCCAGGGACCACACCAAAGTCCACTGACTTTCTCCCACATGGGCCAGTCATGTGGGCCCCTTGCTATCTCCTGAGCATGTCCAGTACACTCCTTTCAGAGGGGCTTTGCACACCCTGCCCCATCCACTGGGAACACAAACCTCTATTTGTTCAGATCCCTGCTCAATGTCCCCTCTTAGAGATGACACTCCTGACACTCTGCCACAGCTGTCCTGTACTTTTCTTTGCAGCTGGTATCAGTTCCTGAAATTACAGCACTGATCCACAAGCACTTGACCATCTCCCTCACTAGAAGGAAAACTCCAGGACACAAGGACTTTATTCACTGCTATGTTCCCTGAGCCTAGAGCAGTCACTGGTGCACAGGAGAACTAAGTAAGATACCTGGGAAAAAAGTAAACAGACAAGTTCTCCTTGGAAAGCACCACACCTGGGAAGCAGCAAGACCAGGACCCTGCAGGCTGCCCTTGCCTCAGAGCAGGCCCAGGGAGCTCTGCCTCAGCCACCTCCAGGCTGAGCCCTGCGTTGCCATGTCTGGCAAGGCTGCCTCACAGGTGCAGGCACAAGGCTCTCCCAGAACTAGAGCTGGGCAGAGTGTTCCAGGGTCGTAGGGTGCTGGTGTAATCTGTAGTGGGGAACTCTTCTAGGGGGTGGTGGCAGACCCTAGAGCTGCTTGTGGGAGCCCAGTGCAGCTTCCTCCTCCTCTCCCAGTGGCCTGAGGTGGCCAGGAGTCCTGTCCACCCCGCCCCGACCCTGCCCTGCAGAGTAAACACTCCCAGAGCCTCCCACAGGAGCAAACACTCTCCAGGCTGGCAGCTGGGCCAGGCCCCACCCACCAAGCTGTTTTCCTCTGAGAGCCTTCCCAGGCTGCTATTTTTGGCCCTCGTGACAGTAATTGATGGCTGGTGGAAAGATACAAAAGCAGCTGCCAGGTCTGGGGGTTTGCAGACAGCTCAGGGAAGATTTCGCTCTGGACAGTGGCACAGCAGACAGAGGCCGTGGCACATCGTCCTCACCGACCTCCTGCCGGCGATCCGACGCGGACACAGGGCTCTGACTGCTGGCCCCCCATCACTCTGCCCTAGCTTCCTGGGGACTTCCCGCAGACTGCCCTTGCTCATCCAGCATCCCTGCTAACCCCCAGACCCCCTCTGCCACAGGTAAGAGAGAGCAACTGCCCTCTGGTTTGAGATAAAACAAAAAGGCTTTGTGTATCTTTGAGGGTGGTTCTCTACCTGGGACTTGCACAGCCTCACTGCGGATTAGAGACCAGTTAATGGCAGTGATAACAGCTGTAGAGGGCTTTATATTTATAAAGGGATTTCACATGAGGTGTCATTCCATACATTTCTCACAACCCCTGTGTGGTGAGTATTTATAACCCCATTTTATCAAGGAGTAAGTCAAGGCTTAGAGAGGTGAACTTGCCAAAGGTCCCCAGGTCAGGAAGTGGCAGAGCCTGGTTTTACCCAGGTTTCCGCTGACCCAGACTGGGTTCTCTTATCTGTACAGGTTCCTAAACGATAGTCTTAGGTACGTGGGCTTTTAATATTAGCAGGAAGGAATGCCCAGGGGTTTGCACCTGGTCTAGAATCTGTAGGCTTCACAACACTCAGGCACAGGATTCACACAGGCAGCCTCAGATGAGGGAGGGGACACGGGGGTGTCAGGATGGCATGCAGACTCTCACTCTCTGCCAACCAACAGGTTGCTGCTTCTCTGTCGCTGGCAGCCATGAGGTCCCGGCTTCTGCTTTCTGTGGCCCACCTGCCCACAATCCGGGAGGCCTCGGAGGAGATGCTGCCCGGGGGGCCTGGGCAGGAACTTCCAGCCTCCCCCAGCCTGGATGACTATGTGAGGTCTATCTGTCAGCTGGCGCAGCCCACCTCAGTGCTAGATATGGCTACAGCCAGGGTCCGACCCAGCAGACCCCACCGGACAGCCCGAGCCTGCGAGAAGAGCTGCCCCCCTGGGTCCCTGCAGGACATCACCACCCACTTCAGCGCCCAGCAGCCTGCAGCGCCCAGGCCCGGCACTGCCGACCCCCTGGACTGGCTCTTTGGGGAGTCCCAGGAAAAGCGTCCAAGCAGGAGAGAACTGCCAAGGATGACTGGTCCTTCTGCTGAGCCCAGGGGTCCACGCAGACAGATGGACAGCAGCAACGCCTGGAGGGCCCACAAAGGGAGGCTCGGTGATGCCAGGATGCCCAGACACTCTCTAGCAAGACCACTGAGGGATGGGCACCAGGACACCCCTAACAGCCGCTGCCCCAGCAGTGTCCTCAGAACTCTCTGTCTGCAGCTCCCGGTGATCCATGAACTCTGACCCCTCCTCAATAAAGGCTTCTGTACCGAACATGCAGGTCTATGTCATCTCCCCACCCTCCCTCCCCTGAGGTGGGCCCTGCCCCTGGCAGGTCTCTGGGAGGGAAACACCTTTCTGCAGGGGCTGCCTGCTTTGGCAATTTACAGCAAGACCCCTACTCTGAATAGGATAACAGCCTATTTCACGTGATGTGATCCGGCTCACACTGCTCATTACTGGCTGATCACCTTGGGCAAGTTGGTTAATGTCTCTGTTCCTTGGTTTTCTCATGGGTAAAGTGGGGGAAATTAATGGGACCTGCCTGCTGGGCTGTAAATGTGATAAAACCCACACACCTCATGAGGCGCATGTTACAAGCCCATACACGGAGTAGCTGTTGTCTCTGTGGCTGCCTCAGAGGACTGGAAATGAGGTTAGGTGAGAAGAAGCGAAGGTCTCAGCCCCCCACTGGTTTCAGAGCGAGGCCCTGGGCACTCCCAAGTCAGCCTCTTGGCCCCCACCCTCAGAGTCTGTGTTCCAGGAGGCCCAAGAGAAAACATGAGGTCTCAGCAAATGTACCCACTGTGTTTCAAGGGACCTGTCCAGGGGTGCCTGGGAGAAGCTCAGTGGCTCCAGCCCACAAGTTCTGTTGTGTCATCAAGAGAGTTCTCCCCATGCTGAGGGCCAAGACAGAAGCTGCACCAGCTCAGCCTGCAGGGCGCCCAACGCCTGGACCAGATGGCCCCATCCCCCTTCATCCCCACTCCTACCCCCTCCACCCAGGGGGGCTCCCAGCTGTGGGAGGAAGCCCAGGGTGTTGTCCAGATGCCCTGCTTTCAGGCAAGTCCAGGGACCAAGGCCTCACCCCACAGAGGCTCAGGCCAGCCTGGGCAGCCCTGGGTCCCCCACAGCCTGGCAAATCCCCGTTCCCGGAGGCATCCGGTCAGCAAGGAGGTAGGGGTAAGGAAGGAAGGTAAGGAGAGGGAGGATTTCCTTCCTCAGAGAAGCAGGTGAGGCATCAGACAACTCAAAAGATATCAGGCCTGAGGACCTGTCACCCTGTTCCCTTGGGCCAGGCTGGAGCTGGCTGACCACGGCTCGGGCAGAAGGGACAGAGACGAGAGGAAGAGGACAGAGCTGGGCCGGCAGCTGAGCTCACTGCCTGCTTCAGTGGACATTCAAACTTTTTTCTTTTCTGGCTATTTTTAAATTTCTTTGGACTTTAATAACGTTTATCTGTCCTCTTACATGTGTGTTTTGTGGAGAGGCAGAATGTAAATCAGATTTAAAAGAAGAAGTTTCAGACAAGCAACTTAGTTTCCTTATCTGTAAAATGGGGGCCCCAACACCTACCCTTCATACCTACAGGGCTCAGGGAAATGGGACAAGTGAACGTGGAGGTGGAGTTACAAGCACCATATACAAACGTTTGCATCTGTCACAACCAGCTGAGTCTCTGCTCAGCTCAAACCTGCGGGTCGCTGACCTTCTCCGGAAAATACATCCGGGGCAGCCTTCAGCCAGAACATCCTTAGGAGGTGGTGGGCAGGCTGACCTGCCGAGTGGGCGCCTGGCTGGTGAGTGGATGGGCTGGGCTTATTGGGCCCAGCCTCACTGCAGCCCCTTCCGTGAAGCACTGTGCCACTAGGTCAGAGGGAGGCAACTGGGATGATGTTGGCCAATTCCCCCCAGCTCAGAAACCACACTGCTGTATTTGGGGAGGTTAGAGGGCGTGAAGAGACCCTTGGACTCTGGGCTCCTCTGCTAATATCTCCCGATATGAAAGAAGTTAATGATACCTTCAAAATATGCCAAAATATTTTTTTTTGTTTTTGAATAAAGGGCTGTGGGAAGAAGAGGCTTCTGGCAGTGTCCCAAGCTCCTACAGGACAGAACAGCTTAGCAGAAAGTCCTCACGGGGTGGGGGTGGGGCCTGGGCTAAAGAGCAGTCTCATTTTCTCCCACCCACTACCGGAATAGGGAAGGCACACAACGCCCTACCCAGAGGGGCAGGTTGGGAAGCACTCTGGGGTGCCCAGGGAATATGTTCAGGGGCCAAGCACTCACCCAGGGGCCAGTGGTATGTCAACTGCCCATCGTTCCTGCCTTTAGGCCTCAGAAGAAGAGGGATCATTATACGAGGGAAGGGCATCCTGACTTTCTGCCCCCTGGGAGAGACAGCGCTCTTTCCTTTCACACATTGAGCAGGGGGCCTGCGGCTCAGGCTGGGGACTGGGAGTGGTGCATGCTCCTGCCACCAGGGGGAGCCTGCAGCCCACTGAGTGCTGAGCGAGAGGCAGGTGGGAGGTTGGGGCCACAGGCACACACCAGGACACGGGGGTCCTACTGTCTCTTGCTCACACAATTTGTCAAGGGTGATATATTTACCCACTGGTATTTACAGGGTCTGTTTTTCTCTTGAGATGCCAACCAACTTGGTTAAAATGCTTTGCTATCTTCAAATGCACAGATAGCTCCCAGATACTCATGCTTTTCATTGTAACACAAGCAAAATTATCCCAAAGGCAAGACTTAAAATGAAGGAAGCTAGTGCCTTGGCCTCCTGAGCGGGTAACCCCTCTCTCCTAGCCCTTAGGAGGCTGGGACAAGGTTCCCAAGGAAACACTTGCCCCAGGGCGTGCCCCCTGCCCACTGACATACTTCATCTCTCCAAGTTCTATGGACCCCAGACAAAGCAGCAGAGGAGAGGATGCCCCTGAAGTGTAGTGGTCTGGCTACAATTGCTCCGGGGAAGCCCCAGTGACAACGGGGCGGGTCTTCCAGGGACCCACATGGCGGTGAGAGAGCACACACCCGGTGCTGAGCCCCTCATCAGCCAGAGGAAACTTAGCTTGGGGATCGAGGGTGACAAACAGCATTCTGAGTCCCTGAGGCTTGTTGAGTGATATGCCACCAAGACCTCCAAAGACCTCCAAAGCTTAATGCTGGAAATGATACTGCCGTATTATAAACTTCTGTGCTCAGGCCCGGGAGCCACACCAGCGTCTTTTACCTACTACAGTGCCATCTTGGATGAGAAACTTAAACTCTGAGAACCTCAATCTCTTTGTCTGGAAAGTGGTCACTCCTACGTTGCAAAGCTCTTGTATTACAACTAATAAAACAGAGGCAAAGTATCTGGTGCATTGGAGGTGCCTGGAGAATCGTGGGTTCCTCCCGTCTGCCTGCAGTGCCCAAGGAGAAGTCAGCCTGGGGAGGCCCTGCAGCAAGTGCCTAGAATTGCAAGTTCCCCAAGGCCCAAGAGATCCCACGTCTGCAATCCGAGAAAGTGTAGAGGCCCTGGGTGGTGGGTGGGTCACTGAGGGATATGGTGTCCCAGGAACCAGTCATGCATTTCAGCCTCAGAACCCCGTGCCTCCCAGGCCTACAGCCTGTCTTTAGGGTGGTGGTGACCTCCCAAAGACGCACACTCCCTCAGACTGGGATCCTTCACTGTTAAGGCTCCAGAAGGTTCCTGAATGGTACTTTTTGGCTCCAAGGAGATCAATTCAGACCCTCACATCTTCTTTAGGGTTAGGAAGATGAAAATCCCTGCTGTGGGATGTTAACTTCCTACCTCTGGCAGCTGTCAAGGATACCTCTTCCCTATTGTGGGTCCCCACTTCTCCAGGTGGACTGTCCCTTCACATACAAATACAGGGCACAGGTTTGGGGCTTCCCAGCCCCACTCCCCACAGAGCTGTTCCTACAGAGGGGATTGTCTTGGGGAATCCCAAGAGCCAAGACCAAGCTCTTAGACTAGTGTTTCTGAAACTTTGCCTTCCATCAGAATCCCCTGGAGAGCTTGTTAAAACACAAATAGATGGGTGAAGAGTTTCTGACTCAGCAGGCCTGGGGGAAGGAGGGTGATAGGAATTTGCATTTCTAACCAGTTCCCAGGTGATGCTGAAGCTTGTTGGTGTGAGGACTATAGGTGGAGAGTCACCATGGTCTTAGATCAATCCCTGAATGGCCCAGGGCTGAGCAACAGGGCCCAGCAGAAGACCCCAGCCCATGCCTTCAGCACAAGAACCAAAGTGAGCCTAGCTCCTCACTTAACAGCACAGATCAAAACTTCCCAGCGCAGTGGAGCTCAGGACTTACCCCAATTTACCCCACACCTGTACCTGATGGCTAGTCATCCCACACCTCTGCACAGGTATCACCCTGTGCCTGGCCCACAGGATGCAGAACCAGGTAGGCACCTAGGCCTAGGTCTGCGGGTTTACCACCCAAGTAAGAAAAGAGACAGTGAAACCAGAGAAAGCAGGGCAATGGGATCAGAACCTGCAGGTAGCAGTAAGGGCTGAGCCAGGGCAGGCTGATAAGACAGATGTCAGAGACCACTCCGCAGGGGAAGAACATGAGGAAGGAAGCACAGGGCAGCATGGAGGGGATGGGGAACAAGTTGTCAGGGCTGGCCCCAAGGCCCTGTGCAGAGCTTCAGGTCAAGGGGAGGTGGACCCTGAGGGGTATGCCACCCAGGTCATCACACACAGCCCAGCTCTGCCTGAACCATGAGCCAGCAGCCTCCCTCCCATTTAGGCTGCTGAACCATGACACTGGCCTGGCCTGGCTGACTGGAGGCTGATGGAGGCAGTCTGGTGAATGGGTTCCAGTTGGCCCTCCTTCCTGGTACTGACTGGCAATCCCTAGCTGCCTAGACATCAGGGCTCGCCCTCTGGTCTGGTAACTGAAGAAAGATGTGTGGCTGTCTGAATAACTAATGGAAGCCAGGATTAGTGAGCAGAGTGGCCTCTTTCTGGATGAGGTCTCTGTGGGTTGACCTGGGCTTGAAGTGCCCTTTCCTGTGTTCAACAACAGAAGGGGGACTTGGATGCCACTGGTCAGACTGACTGGCCGGAGAAAGTCCAGGAGCCAGCCCGATCTCACCCTCAGACACCTCCCAAATAAAACATTACCACTATAAGACTCCCCATTAGGTTTTACAAATAAATTGAATTAGACCAAGATGGGGCCCAATGTCCCGAGTGGGGTTCCCACGTGAAAGGCAAGACTAGGCCTCTGCTTGATCTGCCTGGTGAGTGGTTCCCCGAGCCTAGGCTCTGCTGGCCACTCCATGGTGTCTGTTTGGCCTACAGACACATTTTGTTTAGCCCATAAGATGTTTCAAGGTTTGGGAAATTCCACGTGAAATTCCAGATATCTAACTTCTTTTGAAAAATCAGAAAGGGTCTGGCTGTACTTAGCCCACATTCCTGCATAGCAGTGATGAATTTGATCTGAAGGCAGCAACAGGCTGCCGACAGGACACGCTCTCCAGCTTCCTCCACTCCCCACACCTGCCCTGCCTCTTGCATTCAGGCCTGCCTGGCCCTGTGAGCATCTTTTGGGGAGCTCTCCTCCATCTCAAAGCTTTCCTCTGATGTTTATTATGATTGACAAGCATGGAGGCTGCCTTCACGCCTCAAGTGTCCTGTAAAATTGGAAGCCAGGGCCCTGTGCTGAGTTCCTTATTTGCGCTGTGGGATGGGCAAAGAAAGGATCGGGCTGTGTGGTCTCAAATATTTCCAACTCCAATATCCAGGCAGTTCATGTAGGCAAAAGTGCCGGGTGGGAGGAGAAGGGCCACAGGTGATTTCCACCTGCTCTGAACTCTCCCAGGGAGGCTCAGGCCCTCAGCAACCCGTACAGGACCTCAAAGGAGAGGTCCTGACTACTGGGAACCTGACCCCCGACTCAGAGGACAGGTGACCTTATAATTCATTATCTGAACTGGGACACTTCAGAGAGTGCAAGGGATAGTCTTAACAATGACCCTGGGTGGGAAATAACAGGTAGAAACCAGGGCTGTCTTCAGCAAACCAGGATAAACGGAGACCCTATGAATAAAGAGAAACAGGCCTTACCTCTCGGTGTCTCAGCTGAAAGCTTCTGCCCTCATGATAGCAGTTGTAGGTTTTCAGCAGGCTTAAGAGCTCCGACCTGAAAAGGTAAAGGCACACACACAATCTTGGAGCACGGCCAGGCCTTGCACAAGGCGTTGGTTTCACTGGTCTCAGTTTCCTGATTTGTAAAATGGGCATAATAGTCCCATCTTGCCAGCCACACATAATCAGTTGAGAAATAAGACTCTGCCATCAGACACACACCTTTTAGTCTTCCAGAGGACTTCTCAGATAAGCCCTTGTGGAAGGCATAGGAGTGGGGCTGAGAAGGAAGCGAAAATCACAGATGGGCCACATCATTGCACAGCCAGGGTGTTTGCACACTTTCACTATTACAGATAAGAGTGCCTGACAATCTCCCTGAACTTTACTCCTGAGTTACTTCCTCAGAATAAATCCCCTGGGCTTGGATTACTGGCATTTTAACGACTCTTGCTTTTTCCCCATATTACTTCTACAAGGCCCTGGTGTGCTGCTGTGGGGCCACCATGAGAGGCGCCTGCCTCTTCCCCATCCTGACTTTCTGGAGGTATAATCAAGGGATGAAGGTGACAGCTGTGGGAATAAGATACTGAAGGCCCTAAGGAGGCCACTCTGCCCAAACGCCTTCTCCCAAGAAGAAAGGGAAAGCCACACTTGTCCCTCTGCTGGCATGGAGCAGAGAAAAAACGAGAACAGCTCCCTGGTCTCAAGCTGGGCTCTGCAGGACAGTGCAGTCCCATAGACATGAAATGTGAGCCATGCATGTAAGTTAACATTTTCTAGTAACTATATCACAAAAGAAAATGAAATAGGTGAAATTTGTTTTAATAACATATTTTATTAAACCCAATATATATAAAATATTATCATGTCAACATGTAATCAATATAAAAATTATTAATGAGATCTTGCTCATTATTTTATTTTGTAAGAAGCATTTGCCACCTGGAGCCTCTTTTATAGTAACTACACCTTTCCAGCCACAGGTCACGTGCCCGGCAGCCACATGTGGCTGGTGGCTCCACTACTGCATAGCACTGCTGTAGAATCTCTTTAGGCAGTGATTTCTCCCACACTCAAGTGACCCAATGTGTGGATGAGCAAAACTTGCTCTGGTGTTCTGGTGTCATCTGTGTGTGACATGGGGATAATGGCAACTGACAGGGGAAGCGATTTACAACTTCATGGCATTAACAAAGGAGGATTCAATGTTGCACATTCACTGTGCTTACAAGTGAGTCAATGCTGACCATAAAATTATTAGGATATGTGTACATGAAATTAATCGTGTTATGGTTATTATTATGACTTTTAAAAATATTGTTACATTGGTCTTCTTATAAAATTTAAATAAGGAAAATGAAGGTAAGGGCAGTTTGTGAAATGATAAGATGGAATGCTGCCTGTTTTCTCAGGGTCCTCTAGCAGGAGGACCCCAGGGGGCAGGTCCTCAGCAAAAGCTAGCCCATTTCAGGAGGCTGATTTGTCTTCAGGGTGGCCAATAGGAGCTGCTCAAATTTAGAAAATATTTGGACTCAAGACATAAAAAAGCAAGATAAAATAAAAACTATACTGTTCTTTAGTTCAAAAATGAATTTGAAAAAGTATCCCCAAAACTTTTTATGATGAGATAGAGAATAAAGAACATAAGCAAAGTCAAAAATCATTATGTCAATAAAATACACTTTTTTCAATAAAACTCAAAATCAGGGGCTGGCCCAGTGGCGTAGCGGTTCAGTTCACGCACTCTGCTTTGGTGGCCCAGGGTTCGCAGCTTTGGATCCCAAGCAAGGACCTATGCACTGCTCATTAAGCCATGCTGTGGCAGCGTCCCACATGCAAAATAGAGGAAGATTGGCACAGATGTTATCTCAGGGCTAACCTTTCTCACACACATAAAAAAGAACAAAAAAAACCCTCAAAACTGATTTTGAGGGTTTTTTGTTTTTTCCTAAACTGTTTAACACAATAAGAGTGTTAGGATTGCTGTAGTTTTCAAATAAATTAAATGCCATCTCTGCAGAGTCACAGAGGGCATTGTCACACTCTCCTGCTTTTGTGGGCCCGAGAAGGCAGGGGTCAGACTCACGCCCCAAAAAGATATTTCACTTCCAAAGAGACAGGCTTCCAAAAGAAGTCCCTCATCACTGTCCATGGGGCAGGCACGCTGTCCTATCTATGAAGAACACCCAGAATCCTTGACCCAAAGGCTGCCTAAGGCAGAGGAGTGGCCACAACAACCGCACGTCTGAAGCTCCCTCTCTGCTCACAAAGGCTTACTTCAGAATGGACTTGCTGTTGCTGATGGGCACGTGAGAACTGGGTGGACAATCTTCCTTCATCTTCTCCTCTTGTTTGCAGACTCCAAGTTACCTGCTGGGAAGATGAGGAAGGATGTAGAGACAGGCGAGCCTGGAGGAGCGCTGGCCTGTGCAACACCCAGAGTCCTGGTGCAGAGTGCGGGGACCTTGGCTTCACCTCCCACCTCCCCACTCTCTCCCACCCTCCACCTCCACTCCCCGGCACAGGGCGGCTGAGGTTGAAGGGTCAGGCCGAGAGGACTTAACACGGCCCCACACCCACACATGTCAGTCAAGCTCCCCCTGGCAGGGCAGGGTCAGAACTGCTGAGCCAGGCCCTATCAGCTCCCCTCCCCAAAACTGTCCATCAGTCTCCTAAATGGTTCAGACCACATGCCCTCTTCCCTCAGCCAGGACATCCTGGATGATGGTTTCTGCCTCAATAGCTCCTCCAAACCTCCAGATCACCCTGGGGCTTTCTCCGCCATTCCCACTGAGCCCAGTGGTAGCTCCATTGCTGCCTTTAGAGTCAGTACACCTGAGCCAGCTCTCCTAGTGATGGGTTCCTTGGTACTGTACTCACTACGTGCTGGACACTGTGTTGAACATTTTCTATGAATTAGCTTATTTACTTGCAACAACATTATGAGAGAAGTACCATTCTATTCCTGTTTTATGAGTGAGAAAACAGGGACAGAAGTTAAGGACTTTGCCCCAGATTCTCAGTGGATAAGTAGTAAAGTCACTGAACACAAGCATTTAGACCCTAGATTCTGGTCTCTTAACCCCTTCTCTATACTGATCTTGGACAGTGACTTAAACCCCCCGAGCCTTCCTTTTCTCATCTACACAGTGGGGTAATCCGTATCCTACAGGAGTGTTAGTGGATTCACATATCTGTTCATATCTCTTCCCATTCACGACCTGGAAGGGTGTACGGAGCTTCTCAAACTCTCCCCAGGGTTTCTTTCATGGCGGGTAAGTCCACTAGAGCCTTCTCTGTCTTCTTGGCATCTTCTGCACAGACTCCTACTCTACTCTTCTCTCTCCACATTACCCTTGCCGAGGACCTTCTCTCATCAAAGCCCCATGTGTCAGGCAGTGAGCCTCAGCTTCACATACATACACACACACACACACACTCTCTCTCTCTCTCTCTCCAGTCTTAACCCTGCCTCTACCTCCCTTCTCCCAAGATGCAGTAGGAATCTGAGGGGTTAAGTTACACTGGCAGGTGGCACAGACAGGGCACACAGCCTGCCCTTCACACCACAGAGACTGGCTCCTTCACAAAAGCCCAACATCTGTTCACACAAAGCTGGCTCAGTCATGTCTTTCCAGCCTGTGTGTGTGCAAGTGTCACTGGGAGGCTCAAGGTCAGGTCCAGCTGCTTTCATATTAATGTCCTCAGAGTGGATGGAGCACCCCATCCCCTTGGGCACCGACTTTGACCAATCCAGCACGCTCTCTCCCTCTTGTTTGATACCATTCACAAACAAGACGAGCCTGCCTCCTGGGGTAGCACCAGCCCTGAATGAGTACTTGATTCTGGAGGCAGAGGAAAAGTGGAGAAGGGGATGATTTCAAGGAGGTGGGCTTCCCTGTGACCTCAGAATCATCCTATAAATACCTCCCCTCTGCCTCGATCCAGAGTGAAGCAAGTCATGGCCTAGACAGAGGGCAGGCCACCTTGTGGGGCAGGCCCCCAGCAGTGGCCAGCAGCAAGGCCCTTCCTCCACAGGGCAGAGGGAGGAGCACCATGGGGGCTAGAGCTGGGGACCTCCAGCTGCATTCTTCTCAGCCTATTTCAAAATAGGGTTTCAGTTCCTCAGCACCTCAGCTCTCCTGTGGAAAAAGTGATCTGCCAGGCTCCTTCTCTGGGTAGTTCCTCAAACACTTATGATGCGGAAGCTGGCTTCAGCACAGGCTAAGGCAGTGTGTCTGGGTTTCTCGCTCAACACTGTGTCTGTGGGTCTGTGGCACAACTGTCTTGCTTTAAGCAAGCGCATTATAGGAAGGGCTGGATTTACTCAGAAATAACACAAGGTGGGTGTTTTCTCGCCTCCCTCTATAGCCAACTTCTCTCCTGCTCCTCCTCACTTCCTGCTCTGAGCTCCAGCCTTCCTGAGCTGCTCACAGCTCCTATCTAAAAGGCCCTGTGCTTCTTCCTCACTTTGAGCTTTTACGGCGCTGTTCTCTGCTCAGAACACAGCCTGGGCCTCATCCTACGCTCTCAGGTTAGCTCCTCCAGGAAACCCTTGGGAGCAGCCCCCTCCTGTAACGTCAGCAGCAGCTCCTCTCTGCCCAGCACCTGCTCCTGGCTCCTCACCGTGCCAGGCACAGCAGGGCCTGCCTCTTCATTTGACTCCCCCAGAAGAAAAGGAGTGTGGTGGGCAGGGATGTTGCTTCTCTGCCTCTTCTTTCCAGTATCGAGCATTATAAGAGTATTATAAGAATATTGGAAACCTCATGGGATCTCCCAAAGTCAACTTTCCCAGAATTGTGCACATAAGCACCAGAACAAATCGTGTACACATCTCCAGGGGCCAGGGAGATGATCTGGCTGAGAGACACTGGCCAGTGGAGTCCACTGGGAATTGGGGGACACATTCCTCCTCTAAAGGGGCAGCTTTCCTGGTTTTCAGGAGAAACTAGAGATCTAGATTTGGGGGGCTATATTTCACCATTTAAAGCAAGGTGATGTGGCAGAGAAATTTACTGCCCCTGGAATGACCATGTGATGGCTCACATTCCAGCCCCCTGCAGCTATGGGGCCAGGTGACGAACTCTGCAAACAGCACTGTTTTGTGTCACTCTCAGGCCAACACATTGAAGCTCATGCATGACCCTGCAGCTCTCCTGTCCTCCACCGTGGTGACTCAGAAAGCCACATGTTCCAACTGGTGCAGCACATGGTCCTCCTGGGTCCTTGAGTGCCTCTGTGGACCAGAGCCCTCTGCCACCCACAATGGACATGAGTGAGAAAGAGAAATAAACCCCTGCTGTGATAAGCCACTGGTGTTTCAGAGATTTGTTACTGCAGCAGAAACTAGACTATCCTAATATAGTAAATAATTCCATTAAAATGAATACATACAGTTAAAAATAAAACGTAGCCAGAGAAAACATACTTGCAAGATAGATGCCCTTAGTGGGGCTCCAGTTTGTAACTTCTGATTCGCATCATGACTCAGTTTACAATACTTTCACCCTCCCACAGTATGTGGGGAAAATATCCATTCTGCTCTACGTAATAGAAACATTTATAAGTGGAATTCTCTGTAAGTCAGTCAGTGATTAGTTATGAATAGAAGATGTTTCCTAAAGAGCTCTGGGCTGCCCCAGACCTGTGTGGCTTCAGTTGCTTGCCTTTTCCTCTCTGAGTCGTAATCTTCCCATCTGTACTACGAGAATATTAATCTACAATGGGTTAGAAATTTTCTCAACTGTAAAATTCTTAGTTCAAATGGAATATGTATGCAAATCAGATTAAAGGGGGCTGCTCTGGTTGACAGTGAGGCGGGTGGAGGGAGCTCCATCCAGGGCTTTGCCTCGGGCTCCAGTAATACTATTAGTAAAGCACTGTGCTGAGTAACACATGAGATCCTCTACACTGGCCTTCCGGAGGAGTGCTTCACCCTCAAGAACCTGCTTATTTAAAGGACATGACCAACACGGTGAGCATTGCCAGTCAGAGGTGGATGGCATCAGCTAGGGGAGGCTGCTCAGAGGGAATCAGGAGGAAAGTGAAGGAGGGTCCTGGATTGCAGACGGCAAAGTGAAGGGAGGAAGAGGAAGGCAGCTCATGGGGTAAACAGCTCAGTTTGGCATGGACTGAGAATAGGGTACACCATCCAGGTGAGGGCAGGAGTTAAGTGAGCAGAGCTGAGGGAAGCAATGCAGGGCTCACTTCAGCAAAGGGTGCTCTTCCAACTTACCGGGCAGGGTCCAAGCCTTACGGGGTGATAAACTTGACCCCACAAAAAAACAGTTTCTCCTTTGAGAGAACCACGTATTTCTGAGTCCTCTGACATTCACTGTCTGCGTGACCCTAAGCAAGTCACGCAGTCTCTCTGGTTCTTACATGTCCCATCCCTCCACCCTAAGCAGGCAGCATCTCCATCTCCCTGAGCTCCAGACCTGAGCTCTGGTACCTCTCACAGAATTCCACTCCAAATGTGAACACTGTGCATTTGAGTCTCCTTTGCCAGACTGAAGGTTGACATGATTTTCATTCATTTTGATACTCCCCATGTCTTTCGAGTTCTAAAGTAAGCTGCAAGTGGCCTAAGAGGCATCCTAGAGATAACTTGATGAGAGAGCTTCAGAGGAGGGAGAGAGCACACACATCCCTGCAAGAAAGCAAAGGGAGATTTCTCTCCATTTGGAGCATGTTCCTGAAACGTCCCCTTAAACACTCGCCTCCTTGTGCATTGGGCAGGCCTTAGAGAATCTCTAATGGAGTGTTTTTCAACCTTTCATAATAAGCACAATCTTATCTTTAAATAAAACCCTAGGCAGAAGCCCAAAACACAAATGGATTAAGGCGAGGCTGCTTTGGTTGAAGCAGGAGTCAGGGAGAGGGGAGGATGAGCTGGGGCCAGACTGCCATCCAGGCACAGTCTGAAACCACAGAGTGACAGATGCAACTGGGTAGGCCCAGCCCAGTGTTGAAGGAGTCCAGCCTTCTGTGTCCTGGTCTGCTCCCCTCCCCCAGGCCCCAGAGCACACAGCTCAGGGCTCCACGCTTGCTTCCCTGGCTAGAGGGGGCTCTGTCCCCACCCAGAGGCCTCACTGCAGCCAGGGCCCCCTGTTCCCCAGAGGAGAGGCCCCAGGGCAGTGTGCCAGCCATGGTTACCTGTCCCCAGTGAGCAGGCAGTGACTTGTTTTCGCTTTCCAGTTCAGCGGGTACTCCGTCAGCTGGGTGGAAGGGCTGCTGAGGACAGCTGGCACCACAACCTGTCCTCACCATTGTCCCTGGCCTTTGATTTGAGACAAAGGACACTGAAGCCCTTACAACTGCTAGGCTTGTCCCATCTTCCCTCTTTTGTGGTCATGGAGTTGTGATCACAGAAGAAGGCAGTGCTGTGGCTCCTCAGGTCCCCACTGCAGCCCGGTGGCAAAGGAGAAAAAGACGGCTAATGAAGTGCAGTTTTCATGAAGACTATGCACTGCCTGCTTCTTAGTCTTTCAATGCCCTCTCTTTCAAAAAATGATGGCAAAAATAGATGGTCATTGTTGTCCTCACTTGGCAAAATGGAAGATGCATCAGTGCCAAATTACAATGTCCTGAGGATGTCTGTGAAATCTGAGAGCTTGGTTACCCCTGTTCTGACATTTCATAAAATTAGGATTCTTATTTTCTTATTTAGGCATGATTAAAACCAAACACATAAAGAAAGTGACATGAGAAGCCAAAGAAAGGAGGACAAAGCATGTGGGGCACAGCTGGGGGCCTTTTGGCCCAGTCTGTTCCCACTAGAAGGAGGCAGGAGGTCTCCAGGGAGAAGGCATGTGCTGGTGACACTGCCATGCATTCCTGGGAAGCTAAAGCTCCCTGCTCTGCAGCCCATGGCCACAACTTTCAAATGCCAGCCAGGGACAGCAGGACAGCACTGAAAACAAGGAAGCTTTAAATGAGCCGCCCTGGCACCTGTCAGCCAGCAAATGGCAGGCGGTTGGCCAGGGGAGAAGCTGCAGTGCCTGCTGGTACCAGCTGCCTCTGAGAGGGCATCTGGCTGGACACAGGCCACTCCTCAGCAATACATTTTTGCTGAGAAAGCCAGCTTCTGGGATATGGATGGCAAGCATCAATTCAGCAGCTGCAGCTCCTGCCCTCTTCCACACTACTGTCCTCATCCCTCCTCCCTGTGCCACCATCACCTTGCTCTGGCTTGGCCACACCCCTCCCCACCCCAGCAGTGATGGCTAGGAAGCCCTGGGAGGACACTGTGCACAGCCCAGAAGGAGGTGATGGTGGTGACCGAGGGAGGGCAGGAGAGGAGGCCACAGAGCTACCAGCCACCTCTACTCACCACCTTCTCTTGGGCCGACCCCATGGACCGCAGCTTGCCTTTACTTTTTCCTCCCCACCTCCACAGTCCGGGGCTCCCACCAGGTCTCGCTGAGCCCATTCTGGCACCCAGGCCTCCCTGACACCGTTGCCCTTCCTCTGAAGAGCCTGGCCCTTTGCACCCATGCAGACTGGCCTTCCTCACAGCTTCCTGACAACCCCAGCCCAGAGGCAGTGCCTCACTCAGACCCCTGTGGCCAGATTTCTGGTTTCTGACCTTGCTTTCAAGGCACAGCAACCTGGGGCTAGAAAAGCCATTTCCAATCCTCCTGCTCCCACTTATTACACACACACTCCCTGCCCTGTGGAACCGTCCCTCCCAAATCGGGCTCAGCTCTTGCCTAGGAAAGAGGGGATCTGTGGCCACAGGAGTCCTCCTAGCCATGCTTTTTGGGCTAAACAGGTGCTCAGAATGACCACTAGCCAATATCCTGAGGGCCTGGGGCCAGGGGAGTGGCCCAGGGGACAGTCCCTCGAAGTGCTGGGTGCCAGCTGCTGCAAGGCCACACTGGGCAGTCCGTACGGCTGCCCCCAACTGTGCTATCCACTGCCAGGCCTGTGTGCCACATGCAGCTGCTGGGGGTGGTCTCCTGTGACATGCGGTGTGTCTCAGAAGTCTTCTGGGTCATGGAGCCCTTTGGAGTTTCTTGAAAGTTAACATTCTCTCCCCAGAAAAATCCATGTGTGCATGAGTGTGTGTGTGTAAATATACACACACACTGAATTTGCACACCACTGCAGGGGGATCAGGAAGGCCCTGTTATGCGCCCCTAAATCCCCAGATTTCAGGTTAAGAATTTCTGCTAAAAGGTGTCGCAGCAAGAGAGGGGAGGCAAAGGAGCAGCACAGACAGAGAAGTCTGGGTGTGAGCTTTGCTGGGGCATCAACTTAGCCTGTGGCTTCAGCATGTCGTGCCATCTCTTAGGCCTCAGTTTAGCCAGGATTGTACTGGCAGCTGGTCTAGTGTCTTCAGGGCTCTTCCCAGCTCTGGGGCTATGGGGCTGTAGGACACGCCGCCCCTAACCCCCAAGGTCAGGCAGGGCAAGGGGAAGGGGTTCCAAATGTCTCCCTCAGCAGTGCATCCTGGGGAAGGACGTCAGACAGCCAGAAAAGGTGACTGAGCAATCTGCAAGTTCCTCTTTAACAAGAGTGAAAATACTGCAGAAGCTTTGGGAAGTGCAGCCACTTCCTATTTGATTTTAACTTACTTTAAAACAATTTCAAAATATTCTCTGTGACAGGATAACCACCCAGCCTTTGCAAGGATCTGGGTTCACAGCTCTGCTCTGTGATTCTTTAGCTGTGTGACTTTAGGCAAGTCCCTTTCCTGCTCTGAACCTCAGGTTCCTCATTAGCTGAATCACTGACTGCTGCGAAGGTGAAGGAGGAGGCACGTAAGATGAGTTTCATATGGGGCTCACCCACAATAAACAGCAGCTCCTCTTATAGGTCATAATGTGAGTCAGGGGCTCCGGAGATGGGAATGTGGGACTCAAAGAGGATGACAGTCCTCCCAGGAGGAGCAGCTGTGAGCAAGGACATATCACTGAGTTTACTCTCAAAACCAGGACCCAGGTCCCCAGAGGCCCAGTCCAGAGTGTGTTCTGATAGACCTCAGAGTCCCCCTTTGAGGCTTTGCATTTACAGGATCTGAACTGCAACATGTCCCAGTTCTGCTCAAGTTCCTTATTATGTGTCATTGTCCACCTGACCCTGACCCAGGGGGACCCTGAACCTTCACTCTGTTCTTGACCTCCAGGCCACCCACTGGAGTCTTACGGTGGAAACACGACCCCACCTCCCAGCTTTCACACTGACACTAGAGTAAACTGTGGCCTCAATCTCACTTCACTGTCAAGTCTTGAACCACCAGCACTACACACAGAACTAGGACAAGAACTAATGACAACAGTTAGCAAACACTGGCAACGTGCGCAAACACACCCTATTACAACTTCCAGCCAGCAGTTTCTCATCTAAGTTTAACACGCTCCATGCTCCGTTCCATCTTCTCTCCCTTCTTCTTCCCCTTCTCCTCCTCCCCCTCCCCCACGCCCTCCTCCCTCCCTCCCTCTCCCCAGCACCTCTGCTCTGGTCCGGGCAGCTCAGGAATTACACAGGGGAGTGGGAGGCAGGCAGATCTGCTCCTATCTGTACCTGTTAATTCTACCAATTCCCTTACAGTTCGTTTGTTTAATCATGGCTTCTGGCAACAAATTCTGATTGTGCCCTGGGCAGCTAAACTACAGAAAAGCCAGCGAGGGTCTCTTCTGCCAGGGCAAGTGCATGGCTGTGGAGTCTAACCTGCTTGGGTTCAAACTCCAGAATCCCAGCCCTCATTTGCTGCGAACTTATTTAATTTGTTTGTGAAGTAGGTTACAGACGCTCTCCCTACAGTGTCTTAAGAAAGCACTGGCACTGGCTTGGCACTGATCCTGTGGTGAGAGGAGGCCCTCCCCCCCACAGGGCCATGCCAGGTTAAGGAAAACACTGAGGCAGCTCTCGGGAGTTGGAAAAGTAGGACTGAAAGTCTGGAGGCTCGGGGAGAGCAGGGTGGGCTCTGCCGCCAGTGGGTGAAATGAATGAGACCTGGCACCATCAGCCTCGGGTTCAAATCCTGACTCCGCCACTGACTCATCTGGGTAAACCCGACGATTCCACAACTCTTTAACCCTCAGTTTTCTCATCTGAAAATGGAGATTATGAAAGTATCAGGGCTGTGAGAAGTAGGTGGCATACTGTGCTAACGCCCTTAGCACAGGTCTGGGAAGGAGTCAAATCATCTATAAATAGTGTTTGTGAGGCAAATCCCTCTTTCTGCTATAATCTTGGCGTTGGTTTTCACCCATGAAATCTGAGAGTTGTGCCAGAGGCGCTTCAGGACTCTCCCCCCAACTCTAAGTTCAATGCTTCTAGGATGTTGGCTAAGAGGAGAGACAAGGTGGTCAGACGTGTATGGAGCCTGCGGCGGCCTCACCTGTCTTGCTCAGGTTTTAGCCCTAAAGGGCCCTCCCCTTGAAGAGGTGCCTGGCACACTGCCCACTGTCAGCATTGGGCCCAAGGCCCGGGATGCGCCAGCCTGGCAGAGGGAGGGGACCCCGCGCGCGGCAGCCAAAGGGCACCTAGTGCCCGGGCTCCACCACCTGTGGCTGGGGGTGCTCTGGGGCTCGGGGCGGAGGTCTCGGTGCTCCGTGGACGCCCCCGAACTCTCCTGCCCGTGCATCACTCACCGCCTACACATCTCGCAGTCCAGAAGCCTCTGCCCGTGCTGCGATCTCGCCGGCACCAGAGCGGCCTCCGCAGCGCCTACTGCCCAAGGCCCGGCGGGTTCCCAGCGTGGGGTCCTCCCGTCCCCGCCCCTCGCCCAGCGCCAACCAATGCACCGCCCCGTCTCTCGCTCTCCGCCTCGCTCCCCCCGCCCCTCCCCCCGCGCCGGCCAATGGTGCCGCTTCGTCCGGCCCGCCCCGCCCCAGGCACGCCGCGCAGGATCTGCTCCAGGCGGTGCCCAAGGGGTGGCGGGGGAAGTTCGGTCCGTCTAGTGCTGGGAGGTGTCCTCGGACCGCCTCGAGGGCGCCCGGAGACGCGCGGGGGCAGCAGTCCCGGCTCCGCAGGGGTAGGGAGGGTGTGGTGCGGGCGGTGGCAGGGACCCTGGGGTAATGGGACCTTTGGGTTTCCAACAAAGGCCGCTGCGTGGGCGCTGCAACTGCTAGCGTGCCCGTGGCTGGGGGGGGGGAGGTTATCGGTAAAGCCCGGAGCGTTGTTATTTTTTGCTCTTTATGTATGTGCTGCCCTGCTGTTTGCTTGGCGTGAACTCTTAGAGCTCCACCACGTTTAAGAAATCGGATCCGATGATAAAGAGAAAAGGATAAACTTCTATCCTAGTCACCTCCTGCCGGACGAGGATTTGCTGGCGCGGAGGCAGAGGGGACAGAAGACCACAGGCCTTTTGGGGAACTCGGAACAGTTCAGTGTTTCTGGGGTGTGAGCATGGCAGGGCGGGGGAGGGGTTAAGGAGGATGTTTACAATTTTTGTTTTATCTCAGATTCCCAGTCCTGACCTTGGGATGGATCTCCTGTCCTCTGCCCCAACATAAATCATTTTAGTTTCATTCAATGTGTGGTTCCTAATCTTTTTAGCATCACATGGCCATTTTAGAATCTGATATGGGCCTTCTAGAAAAGTGCGGGTACCCACATAGGCAAAGAGCAGCTGCGATTTGAGTCTATGGGCTCCTGGCCCCCCGTTGAGAGGGGCTGGGCTAAGCATTCTTGTTACGATTGCTGGATTCTGGGCAAAGAGATTGGGTTGCCGTCTGTTTCCTGCCTGACCTCCCCATATTGCAACCCTTCTGGGCATGTTTCCCCACTTGCAAAAATGAGGGGGTTAAAGGTGACCAATACAGGGATCCTTCAGGTCTATGATGAATAATGAAAAGCAGTGGGATATATTGAGGTATATAAGGAAGCCATTTGGTTTAAAACTAATTTGGCCTGAACTTGTTTTTCCAGAAAGGCCTGACGTGGCATGTTGGCACACATTGTACATCTGCTTTAGACATTTACAATGTTCCAAAGCCAAGAATGATGCCCTGAAGATAGGGATCTTGCCTACCCCATATGGGCATTTCTTTAAGGATAAGCATGTCTTCCCAGAAGCTAAGGATTAATTACTCATCTGGTTTAACTCATCTCCTGACCACTGACCTGCTGACCAGCGACTTGCTGCAGTCACCTGGTGAACACTGACCTGCTGTGCTACCAAAGTATCTCGTGACTGTAGTACAAGAGATCTTCCTGTCACATGTGATGTATGCTCTTTGTTCCAATGATGAGGATCAAGGCTGCCCCTGCCCCAGGGAGAAAAGCCCAAGGCGTCCTGCCCTACATACTGATCTATATCATCCTCGGGAAGCACAGGACGTCCTGACTTAATCCGATCTGAGTCTTACCTAAAGTTATAGGACCACCCAATAACCAGACCCCACCTGCACTGATACTATTTTAATGACTTTTTTACATAATCTTTCCTTTGTCTTGTAAAAAGATAATTGACATACCTATGCCTTAAATTTAGCCCTACCCTCAACCAGTGTTTGCAGCTCTTACTGCCCGTGGGTCCTGTCCCCTTGCTGCTCCATGCTATTCTCTGAATAAAAGAGCACTACTGCCAAACCTCGAGAGTCCATGAAATCTTTCTTTCGACTCCTCGGCTCACCAAGCCTACATCACCAAGATGGTATAGAACCACGTTGTCCCCCCACTTCTTCAGAGAACTTCCTTTCTTGGTTGAAAAGTTCTCCTGGGCTATACTCCTCAAATTGGTTCATCATAAACTCCCCTCAGTTTTGATTTTTAGATTGATTATGGAGTATTTGCGTCAACATCTACCTGTGCATGAATTCGTGAAGAATGGCCTATTGTCTGCCACTGCACGGCATCCCTGTGGTCAGGACCTCTGCTCCTGCACAGCCCAAAAGTCTAGAGATCAAAGCTGAGGCCAATAATTGGCTTCTAAAATTGTTTTTTAAAGCAGTGGGTAACATTCGACATAGCCCACAACCTCTGTGCATTCGTTCATGCCCGATAGGATAAGTAAACATAGCACCAGGTGACATACAATTTCCCTGGGCTCCCCGGCACTTGCGAGTGAGTCATTCTCTCTGATCTAGTTGATGCCGTCTCCAGGGCCAGGACTGGTCTGGAGTGATGATTGGACCTGAGGAAGCAGCCTGATGTATCTTGCACTCCCACTGCGTTACATCGGGGGTCCAGTCCAGTCCCCTGAACACTCCTGGGGAGTGGGTGTTACTCCCTGTATTTTACTGGATCACAAGTGCCCATCTTCAGGGTCCTAGTTCCTTCAGAGAGAAGATCCCCTTTTCCTTCAATATTCGGTGGAGCTGTATTTGACCTCCAGCTCAGTTATGGTGGGTGTTGTGGATACTGTTAGCTGTCAACGCAACTCTGGAAAAAAGAAAGAAGAAGGAAGGAAAGAAAGAAAGGAGAGAGAGGGAGAGAGGGAGTGAGCAACTTGTTTGGAGCGGCAACATGCCAGCCCCTAGTGATGGATCATGGCCGCTTGTATTTTTCATACTGCGCTTACAACCCTGTAGTGGGTCATGAAACTAAGTTAGTAGATGATGTGACTAGTATTTAAAAAAATAGAAGAGAAAATAGTGTACAGCATACATAGTAAATGTAAGTTGTGTTTTATGAAACTTTCATTTGCATTGTTTATATTTCAGTTATGTATATTAGGCTGCAATATAAAATGTGTTTCTCACCATGGGCCATGGCTAAAAGAGTTTGAAAGCTACCGTCTAAGTCAATTTTGACAATCTTTTTCATGGCTTTTCCAGCTTCCTTTGAAGCTAGAAATGGCCATATGACCCACTTCTGGGCAAAGACAGGGAAAAGTGTGCTGGGGGAGCAAGGATTTGAAGGAGGGTGAAGACAGCTTTTGCTTTCCTGATAGAAGGAAGAGATACCCCTTTTCTCTGCCTTCCTATCTCAAATATGGATATAATGTGTAATGTCTGGAGCATTGGCAGCTATTTTGAGGTCATGATACAACATGTCTACATGCTAAGGCTGGTGGAGCGTAAAGATAAAAGGAATCTGGGTCTTTATTAACATCATGGAGCTAATGTACCTTGCTTGCATTTCCTAGTCAAGACTTCTTGCCATGGAGAAAAATAAACACATATGTTTTTAAGCCAGAAGTTGGTAAGCCTTTTCTGTAAAGGATCAGATAGTAAGTATTTTAGGCTTTGTGGGCTAAATGGTCTTTGTTGCAACTACTTAACTCTGCCAGTGTAGTTTGAAAGCAGCCATAGAGAATATGTAAACCAAAGGGCATGGCTGCAGTCCCGGTAAAACTATTTACAAAAACAGGTGGCCGGCCATGTGTGACTCATGGGCTATAGCTTGCTAACTCTTTCCCTAGATGATCTTGCCTCCTCTGTTGCCTCTTTAATCTCATCTCCTCGTACTTCCCCTCTTTCTCTTTGCTCTGGTCATACTCTACTTCCCACATACCAGGACCACTCCTGCCTTAGGGTCTTTGTATCTGCTGTTCCCTCCGCCTGGAAGGCTCTTCCTCCAAAATTCTGCAGGACTCATTCCTTCAGCTCCTTCAGGTCTTTTCTCACATATTTCTTTCTTTTTGAGGTCTTCCCTGGCCCCCTATCTAAAATGACCCTCCCTGGCCCACAAGTCCTACTCTCTGGCATGCTATATATTTCACTTCTTATTATGAGCTCCTTTAGGCAGGTAGACTGTGTCTGTTTCCTTAGATATTGATTCTACCTGGAGTGTCATGGTGTTTAGTCAATATCTGGTATATGGTTGATTTTTTTCCCTTTCTGCCAGATTCAGGTAAGAAAACAGATTTGGGGAGGCTCATTCCCCCATTCAAGGGGACAGAGTGAGTAAAGTGGTAGAATCTGGGTTTGCCTCCGGTGTCCCTGGGGGCTCGTGTCTGTGCCACCAGGGAGTGAGGGCAGAACAGCATCTACCTTATTGGAAGATCAGGCCTCAGGGAAGCTGAGGCCACACAGTAGTTTCTGTAAGACTCCTAGCCCTAGGGCATCGCCCCAGTAAAGGAGGCCTCTGGGAGCCCATTCAGGGAACAGGGCATTATCCTGTTCACCGTGGGCCGTCTCACTTTTTATAGCATTCCTGCATCAGAAAGTCTTTAGAAAACTCATTGTTTTGCGAACAATCCAGACTAACTTGTAAGATCTATACAAAACCAAATGGAAACACTCGTGATCCAACATTTTTAGTCAAGAAAGAGCCACAAAGAATGACTGTATTTGACTTGCACATGGGGAAACTTAAGGGAGCCTGAGTCTGACAAAACGCATGTGACTTCCCGCGTCAGGTGAAGCTGCCGTTGGGCAGGGTGCTCTGCTTGGCTTTGGCTCAAGGCTTCTTGGCACCAGGGCTCTGCTCCAAGAAGGCCGAGAAATTACCTTCTGCCCTCTTTGAGAGGCAGGTCGTGAAAATGCCTGCGGAGGATCACATCTCGTTGAGGAACAGTTTAAATTTCTTTGAGTCTTAAAAAATAAGTTTCTATATTTTAACGTAAATGATATTAATAATTAGGACCATTTTCAAAGCCATTCCTTTACAACGGTAAATGGGAGTTTGAATTAAAATTGCTGGTTAATTGCCTAAAGCCTTTTATGGATGACGTATGATTTTTTTCCCTTCATTTTCTCCGACATATGATTCAGAACAAATGACTTTTTAAAGCAATTTTTCAGAAAGTCTGCGTGATGCCAAATGTATATTCTTTAGAAAACAGTTGGATGATTGCCCTTGATTGAGATCCAGAAGATCCAGTTGGAACTAAGCAGCTTTTCTTTGCCTGCAGTGGGCCCAGTTTTATTACACCCGCCAGCAGGAAGAGGCCTGTGGAGGAGGCTTCTCGAACCATTGGCTTCCGCCACATCTTGAGTAGTGAGGTCATCCCACTGTGTGATCTTAGCATACGGAAGGATTTGCCATCAGTTTTCAGATGATTTCTTAAATAATCTGCAAATCGTCTACCCTTCTTTCCTTTGTGAAATGGTTTTCATTAACTCCATCTGTTAGCATATAAATAGTAACTTCAGGTTAATAGATGGAACTTTTCAACCCATACCAGAGGCAGGCTGGAAATGAGAATTTATTCTCCAAATGGACAAAAATGTCAATGATATGTGCCACATAAGTGCCTTCTCATGAAACACACATACACTTTACATATGATTTTTCTTTTATGGTTATGCTTCGGGAAAGCGTTTGGATCCCACCCTACAGAACTAGTAAATGCCTAGGCACATGGTTTCCTAGGAGGGGGAGAGCTTGCTTTGAAAGTGATATAGCTAAAAATTGCTGCTGAAACTTCTTTTTGGGGAAAAATAAGTGCTTAGCTCAAGCCCTTTCTCCACTTGGTCTTGAGAAAAGATATGACTGTCCCCAAGTCTACTCCAAAAACCTATGTGAGAACAATGATGGCTTGACCACCTATAGGCAGAGAGCATAAACAGGTCTGATTTGTTGATGACAAGGGTCTTTCTCTTCCCTCTCTCCTCCCTATCTTCCTGACACTAGAAATAGATAATTTGGTGGGGGGGGGGGTTCACCCATCACAAGACGAGGGAAGGGACGTCTCTCCACCACCTTAGGCTTTCTCTGTCTTCCAGGTCTCCCCCAGACCTGGCTCCCTCCCCACCCAGCCACACTTCATACATCCTTCCACCTTCTGCTTGGGCTGTGCTCCTGGGTGCTAACAGTGTGGGACTGCCAGAGGTTGACTATTATTAGTGGACATTGTAAAGGCCATGAGTGATAACATCTTAAAGATAAGATGAAAATAATTATGGAAATGCAAGACACCAGAGCAAACTGTGTTTTCAATATAATTTTAATAATACCAGAAAATGACTTTATGTTGTTCAATATTTTGATTCATTTAACAAATAGCAAGACTGTTTGCTGGACACAGGGAGCTAGGCATGAAACAGTACGAGGCAGGAGGATTTACAGAAGGACAACACTTCTCAAAGTATAACGTCTTAAGTAAGGATTTACCTCCACAAACAGTCTAGTGTTGCTTGAGTGCCAGAATTCCTATGAATAGCAAGATACTGACTGAGATTCGAGGCTGAGAACCAGGAAGTGATTAGGACATTCTTTCGAGCCAGGATATTAAACAGCCAAAGAAAGTGGTGACCTTCCAGATGGAAAAGAAAGGAACCTTGAGAGAGCACAGAGCATTTGCACAAACAAGGACCGCTTGTCCTGTCCCTGGGCTGTGTGTTTCAAAACAGATCACGCTCAGGGCCCTCTGGGGAGACTCACCAGCTAGAGAATGTGGCTGCTGCTGTGTCCTGGAGGGAAGAGCAGCTCCTCTGCCTCGCCTTCCAAGGAGGGGGCTTCCCCAGGAATGTGAAACACCCCTAACGAGGAAGGGGCGAGCTGACCAGACTTGACCTGCTAACCCCGTGTTTAAAAAGATGTTTCAGCTGAGTTGACCTCCCTCTGGAACCTGCCATCAAAGCCACCACTGTTTAGCCTCTGGTGTAACAGGGTCTGCCCTTCCCAACCTTTGTAACTGTGGACTGAGGACCTAATGTTTAAGAAAGGATGGCTCCATATAACTGCTAAACTTCTTAAATTCTGTGTCCATTTGGGAGTCACCTCTCGCTTTTTCACTTTGAAAACTCTTTCTCAGTGTAACAGATAAGATGTGGACCTGACAGCTGGGACAGAATTAGAAGACCAGTGGATTAGTTAGGGTTTTCAAGAGAAACAGAATAATAGGAGATATGTACATCTCTAATCAGATAGACAGATAGAGATGAGAGCAAGAGAGAGCAAAAGAGAGAGGGAGAGAGAGATTTATTTTAAGGGATTGGCTCATGTGATTGCGAGGGCTGACAGGCCCAAAATCTTTCAGGCAGGCCAGCAGGCTGGAGATTCAGGTAAGAGCTGATGTTGCAGTCTTGAGTCTGAAAGCTGAGGCCAGCAAGCTGGAAACTCAGGCAGGGTTTCGACTGCAGTCTTCAGGCAGAACTGCTGCTTCTTGGGAAACATCAATCTTTTCTCTTAAGGCCTTCAACTGATTAGACGAGGCCTACCCACATTATGGAGGGTCATCTGCTTTACTAAGAGACTAGTGATTTAAATGTTAGTCTCATCTAAAAAATACCTTCACAGAAACATCTAGACTAGTGTTTGACCAAACAACTGGGCACCATGGTTTAAGTAAGTGGACACCTAAATTAAGTATCACAACCAGTCAGTTTGACCAACAGCTTGCACCATCTCATGTCCCACTTAGGACAACTCCATGGCAGAGTGTGGCCTGATACTCGGTGTTCTGAGACTCTTCAGGATGTATCAGTGCCTCTTTTTCCAGGGATTTCATGTTTTAATGTACCTGTATAATCTGTGTCAATTTTTGAGGAACTTTTGCTTCTCTATCAGCCTAATGGGTCTAAATTAGGGGTTGGTCAGAGAGTAAATATTTCCATATTTGTAGACCATACCATCTCTCTTGACAGTACTCAAGCAAAAACAGCCATAGACAATCTGTAAGTGAATGATGTGGCTATGTTCCAATAAAACTTCATTTACAAAAATAGGCTGAGAGCCTAAATTGGTCCATGGGTAAAGAAAGAGTTTGTAGTGATATCAGACCTTTTCTCCCTGCCAAACCTGGCAAAGGGGGTGGGTAAACTACATTCTAGTTTGGGATGCTTTTAGCTAAGAGGAATAAAAAACCCAAACAAAGGGAACTTTATTATCTCTCATAATAAAAAGCCCCAGAAGTGAGTAGTTTCAGGGTTGGTTAAGTAAATGTCTCAAAGCCGTCTTCAAGGACCCAGGTTCTTTCCGTCTTTGCACTCTGTCCTCTTCAGCATCTTGGTTGAGTTCCCGCTGTTTGCAAATGGTTCCTATATTTCCTGGTGGACGTGACCACATTCAGTAGAAGAAGAGGAAGGGTATGTTTCAGTGAGGCTCATTTTAGTAGCAAGAAAACCTTTCTCAGAAGATACCAGGCCATCTCCTCCACTTCTCATTGACAGGACTAGGGTGTGGGCAGGCTGCTGAGGATGGACCTACTGCGACCTGCTGGGGAAAGAGCATGGCCGGCCAAGGGGAGGAAGGTACATTAGCCATGAAAATTCAGGTTCGACCAGCAAGCTGGGGCTCCCCGGTGCCCCTGGGAAGAAGTCCAGCAGTGCCTGCTCTGACTGCAGAGTCCTAGCAGACAAGGTGGGTCCATTCCCAGGGGCAAAGTCACCACCTGGTGATGAGTGAGCAGCATCTGAAGGGGGAGAAGAGGGGAAACAGGCTGGAGAGAAGCTGAGGAGAGCAGCTTCCCCTGTCCAGCGCCATGTAGGAGGGGAGGAGGCTCTGAGTAGCTGGGAGAGGATGCTGGCTAGAGAAAAGTAGCCTGGCCACGAGCACAGGGAGCTACCCTATCAGGAGAAACAGGCACTGAAAAAGCCCATGGAGAATTGAAGAGCGGCTGCCAGGACCGAGGCCAGAAGGGCCTCCACCAGCCACTGGGGGCCCTTAGCCAGTGAGCTCTGGGGTCAGGGGAGCAAGAGGCCTTGGGGAGGCTGTGCTGGCTGGTCTGTCTGCTAACCTTCTTTGTAAGCCCTAGGAAATGGAGCTGGCAAGCAGGAGCAGCAGGGGATCTGGGCCTCTGGAAGGAAACCAGAGTGGGTGCCCAGGTGTTTTAGCTGTGTTCCTAAGTGTCAGTGACGTTTACTCGGCCACATCTTATCTGCCTGGGGCAGGGAAGACCTTGCTGAGGCTGGGACTTTTGTCCTGGGCTTAGAGGAGGGTGTACAGGAGGCCTTGGCACAGCTCCCAGGCTCTGCCCAGGGCCATCAGCTGCCCAGGGGCAATCCAAGAGGCGCCAGGCCTCCGGCAGTGTGAGTAGCGCAATGCTGATGATCGATCACGCTGGAATCGGGAGAGCCACCAGGCACAGCTCCAGCTCTGAGTGTTGGGGTGGGGGTGCTTAGCACTCAGTTTGGAAACAGTCCCTGAGCATGCGAGAGCACAAGAGTGAAAAATGAGGTAGATGTGGTCACAACTAAAGTGAGGAGCTGGTCTTCTAGGAGCGCCACCTAAGCTTACTCTCCCCACTCTCTTGCTTGCTTTATCTCTCCCTGTCCCCTCCTCCTCTCCATCCACCCCCAAGAAAAGGAGTCTCAGGTGACTCAGTTGGAAGGAACCTTAGGGTCACCTGGTCAACACGCTTCTCCATCAAAAGATGAGGGGAGAGAGGCCCAGAGGGAGGAGGAGGGTGTGGCCCAGGCTGTGGTCTGGGGAGGTCTGTGGCCAGTCTCAGGCTTTGTTCTGATGGCATTAAGAATCCTGGCTCCGGAGCCTCAAATGAATACTGGCTCTACTGCTTTTTAGCTGTGTACCAGTGTGCAAGTTACTAAATTCTCCAGGCTGTGGTTTCCCATCTGTGAATGTGATCATAACAAATTCTGTCTCATAGGCTGTGAGGATTAGAGGAGACGGAACCTGCAAAGCACTGAATGCCCGGCACACTCAGCTCTCAATTCTGTCAGTTGTTATTATCATTGTTGTTGATATGGCTCTTTGCTTCTACTCTTTCCACAAAAATCTTCTTTGTTATGTATGGAAAACATATCTGCTGACTTCAGACTGATGGACTTGGCCGTGCTTTCCTGGTCCAAGAATAGACAATTATGTGCCTAATAATATTCTAGTCCTACTTTTGAAACCAACACAAATCTACCCTCCTAGATTTCCTTTTGAATTCACTCTCATGGCACATTGTTTGCGATTTCACTGTAATGCTTATATCTGTCTCATATCAGTCACACTTATGGTCCATCTATGGGGTCAGATTTGACTCACCCCTCCAGCCAGCACCTGGTATGGTGCCTACGCCACCAGTAGGTGCTTGATCAATATTTATGGAGTTACATTGGCTCTCATCCCTAGCAACCTGTTCTCTAAGTTTATAGTGGTGCTGCTGGTTTAAAAGAAAGGAACGTGTTCCACTCTGGAAAGAGGAACCCAAGACTTGGGGTCTGCAAACATCATACTGAGTTTCCTGGAAACTGGAAACTGAAGCAATAGTGGGCTGGTGGCACCCTCACCCCACTCTGGGCCATGTGCAGCCTCAGACAGAAGCAGGTGTCTAGGGACAAACAAATCATCACAGGTGTCACCCATTTACTTTATTTGTTATCTACTCTTTAAAGGGGAATTCGATTTGAGACTCATGGAGGCTTTCGATATCCATTAGGTGGTAAACATTTCATTGGCTTGGCTCTTGCACCTGCCCCAGTATATTCCCAGTATGCCTCTCTGGTTCTAATGCTCCCGGCTTTCCCGGATCACTGTTCTAAGATACTATGCAAATTTCTCAGAAGCTCAAGCTGTAAAAACCATCGCACAACCTAACTTTAGACCCAGTACTGGATTTTCCTTGGGCCTGCTCTGAAGTCTGGGCAAATGCTCCCTGTTAATGTGCATAGCGGGGCATCCCTGAGGCTCAGAGCTGGCAGGACCTTTAGAGATGACCTAATTCCGTTTAGTTATGTAGAAGGAATGACTCAAGGCCCCAGATTTCAGCAAAGCCAAGTGGGACCATACTCCTGTTCTCCTGGAAGCTTCCTTCTAGGAAGATGTTTTCACTGTTGTCATAGTGTGAAGCTAGGAGCATAATGTTCCACTTAAATGAAACTTGGCTTCTCTGAATGTCACATCTCTTCTGTGCAAAGGCCTTGACTTACCAGTTCTTCCTTCTTCTCAGGACAATGATAAGATAACCAGTCAGGCAGATCCCATGGGAGCAGCCCCTATACAGCCAGTGGGGACAGTCCCTCTTTGTCTCCCAGGAGCATTATGTTTTCTCCCGTCTCCAGGAGGTCAAACAGCTGCTATCCACCTGCAGGCCAGCAGCTCTGGACTCCAGCTGAGCCCAGGGCTTTGAGGGGAAGATTTAGGCTGGATGACTGATCAGTTTACAGAGAGACCTTGAAATTTTGTGCAGGTGGGGGATGGGGCAAGAGGTTTTCCCACTTGGACATCCCAAAGTATGTTTCCTTTGAGAGATTAGTGAGGTGTGGGGTGGCATAAGAGGCTCCAGTTTGTTCCTAGGACAAACATGCAAAATATTGGTTACAGGCTAAGCTAAAAGGAGCAGGTGAGACTTGGCAAGAGGAACGTGCAGCCTGCAGAGAGAGGTGAATCCCAGCAGAGCTGACCAAGGAGGGACAAAAGATGCCAGAGCGGCTGTAGGCACCCATGCCCCAGGCAAGGAGCACTCAAGGACCAGGAGTACCAGGGGGCTGGTGTGTCCTGAGTCCCTGCCAGCTGCTGTACTTCACACATAGCATCAACTTTAACCCTCAGTCAATTCTTGGAAGTACCTACTATTATTATCCTCACTTTACAAATGGAGAAGTTGGGGCTCAGAGGGGTTACATGAGCTCAGGCCATACAGCTGGTGCAGAACAGATCTAGGGCTCAAGCCTAGGCTTTGTGCACTTCATGGTCAAAATTCTCATTGGCGTGCTCCATTTCTTGATGGTCATGACAAAAAAAAAATTAGGAACAAGACTTCTGGACTGGCAGTGCAAGGAGCTTGAGGGACCCTCTCCCCAACAAAACAGCTATTTAAGTGGAGAAAATTGTAAATATCAATTATTTAAAACCTCTGGAAATTGTCCTAAGAGCATATAACAAATGGAGAAACATTCGTTCAAGAAAATCTACTAAATTGTGGTAGGAATAGTGAGGTCTATGGCATTTGAACCACTACACATTCCCTTATTCCTTCTCAGCTCCATCTCTTGGGAATCACCTTACTCTGGGCAAGTATGGCCAATAACACAGGGGCTCCCTCTCCCTTCAGATTCCAGTTTTTTACCCTGAGAGGGGCAAGATGCTAGTATTTCTCACCCCTCATGGCCCTGTGTTGCAGAAGTTCTATTCTAGGGGGGGCATATCCAAGATGACTGAGGCCCGCTTCTCCCACTGAGCCCTCACTCATACAGCAGAAGCTCTGCTCCAGGTGCAGCAGGCTGAGAATTCTGGGGCCTCAATTGCCCCATCTCAGCTGACTTTTAGGATAGAGGTTCTATGCTGGAAGTGGTGAGCTGAGAATACCAGGGCCTGTCCCCCGATCCCACTACCTACTTGTAGAGCAGGGATGTCACTCCAGGGAAGCAGATATCTGTCCCCATCTCTGGCTCCTGTGCAGTGCTGCAGAGGTTCTGCCCAGGGAGAAAGCAGATAGAAGGATGAAGAGCTCATAGTTCTGCCTGAGAGGACTGACTTTACTTAGAACAGAATGTGGAGAATTCCATTTATCAGCAAGTTATTGAGAACAATGGAGGTCTTGGTGGCGAGCAATTAAAAGAGTGTTCACAACTCCATGGCTCTGGTGGCAACAAGCAAAAGGGCAGAACAACCAGAAGTTTACTAGAAAACTGGGTAAAGAGATGGCCAAGAAGAGCCCTCCTGGGATCACAGTCAACTCTGGGGGTTGGGAAGGCTGGGTGCAAGTGCTAGGCTGTAATCACTCAAGAGGAATCGTCAGGATGTGGGGAAGACTTGAAAAGATCCCCCAAGCCCACACAGAGATCCACAGACAGAGGGTGATGCCTCACTGGCACAAGGGGCTTATGCACACTCTCTGACCAAATACTGGGCCAGGGGCAATTCCTAGAAAGTCAGGATTTCAAATAGAGTCACATACATCCCTGACAGTCTGGCAAACAGTTTTGTGTGCCCAAGTGTGTGCCCTCTCAGGAGTGAACAGAGAAGAAACATCTAAGCTACTAGTCCCCAACAGACTTTAGGAAAAAAATGTAAATTCCTCAAACTATGATAGAAGTTTTCAGGTGACACACAGACACACACACACAATGGTAAAGAGGAAGTGTCTAACTAGTCAAAGGCCCTTAATCATAACTTTTGACCAATAAGTGGCTTATGCTGATCCAGAGGAAACTCTTAGAGAACCAGGCTAAAAGATTAAACACAAAGAAAAAAAATATGAGCAGGACATAAGAGGCCGACACTGGGGAAAAACTGATTAACTTCATAGAATTAGTCCAGCCAAGTCAGTAAAAAAATAAATGAATAAACAAACAACAACAAGAGACCTAGGCAGGGATGGGAGGAGGACCACTATCCAGAGTAGCTACCATATATTATCTCAAATGTCCAGCTGTTATAAAAAATTTTTGAGATATACAAAGAAAGAACATGTGATACATAGGGGAAAAAGCAGGCAATAGACACAGTGTTTGAGAGAGCCCAGAAGTAGGACTTAGCTGACAAAGACTTTAAGGAAGCTACTATAAATATGTTCAAAGAAGTAAAGGAAACCATGTTCAAAAAATTAAAGGAAAGTATGACAACGTGTTACCAAATAGGGAATAAAAATAAATATGCAAATAAATAAATAAAACAAGTAAAGAGAGAGAAATTATTAAAAAAATAAATGAATGAAAATTCTCTAGCTGAAAAGTACAATTAAGTAAAATGGAAATTTCACTACACTCCACAGTAGATTTGAGACAGCAGAGAAAACAATCAGCAAACTTAAAGATACATTGACAGAGATTATGCAATCTGAAGAATGGAGAAGAAAAAGAGAGAAAAAAAATGAACAGCGCCTCAGACTGATGTGGGACACCAGTAAACATAATGGGAGGAGAGAGAAAAGGGGCAGAATAAATATTCTAAGAAATAATGTCTGAAAAATTCACAAGTTTGATGAAAAACGTTAATGTACACACCCAGGAAGCTCAATGAATTCTAAGTAGGATAAACTCAGAGACTTACATTCAGGGAGATCATGGTCAAAATGTTGAAAGCCAAAGAGAAAATCTGGAAAGCAGTAAGAGAAAATGATTCATCAGGTACAAGATAAGCATAATAAGTATGACAGCTGACTTCCTGCCCGAGACCATGGAGGTCAGAAGGCAATGTGGAGACATATTCAAAGTGCTGAAAGTTAACCCAAAAAACAAAAGACAAAACTGTCAAGCAAGAATCCTATACCAAGAAAAACTATCTTTCCAAAACTAAGACAAAATAAAGATATTCCCAGACAGACAGAATCTGAGAGAATTTGTTGCCAGCAGATCTGCCTAACAAGAAATACTAAAGGAAGTTCTTCAGGCAATGATGATAACAGCACAAAGGAGGCAGGTGGAAACAAAACTGTGTTGCAGTAAGGAAATGACACGGGATGGTAATTTGAACTCAAATGAGCAAATGAAGAGAACCAGAAATGGTAAATAAGAAGGTTCATATAACAAATGATAAATATATACTTGCTCTCCTTTCTTCTCTCAGCTTCTTTAAGACTTAGATCGTAAAAAGTAATAGTTACAACAATGTATTACTGGGTTTGTAATATTTATAGACCCAGTTTACATAACAATAATCCACGAAAACGTCAGGACAGGATGATGGAGCAATATAGAAGTAAAATTTCTATATTTCAATGGAATTAAGTCAGTATGAATCTGAACTAAATTTTGATATGTTAAAATCGATATTGTAATCCCCAGAACAACCACTAAGAAAATAATTGAAAAATATAATTTAAGAAATCATTAAAGGGGGGCTGGCCTGGTGGTGCAGTGGTTAAGTTCATGCGCTCTGCTTTGGTGGCCCAGGGTTCACTGGTTTGGATCCTGGGTGTAGACCTATGCACTGCTCATCAGGCCATGCTGTAGCAGGTGTCCCACATATAAAGTGGAGGAAGATGGGCACAGATGTTAGCTCAGGGCAATCCTCCTCAGCAAAAAGAGGAGGATTGGCAGTGGATGTTAGCTCAGGGCTAATCTTCCTCACCAAAAAAAGAAAAAAAATCATTAAAGGAATTAAATTTTTACACTAGAAAATATATACTCAATAAAAAGAAGGTGGAGAGAAAAATACATGAGACATATAGAAAGCAAAAAGCAAAATGGAATATATAAATCCTACTACATCAATAACATTAAATGTAAATGAATTCAACAATAAAATCAAAAGGCAGAGGTTAACAGATTGAATGAGAAAACAAGATTTAACTGTATCCTGTAAATAAGAAAAATACTTTAATTTCAAAGACACAAATAGGTTGAAAGTAAAAGATAAAAAATTTATACCAGGCAAATAGCAATCATGAGAGCTAAAGTGGATACAATAATATCAGACAAAATCCACTTAAAACAAAAATGCTACTAAGGGTAAAGAGAGACATTTCATAATGATGAAGAGTCAATGCCTCAAGGATATATACTATTATAAACATACGTATCTAACATCAGAGCCTCAAACACATGGAGCAAAAATGGATAGAATTGAACCACACTTCAAATAATGGACAGAACAACTATCCAATGATCAACAAGGATTTAGAAGACATCAATAACACTACAAACCACTTATACCTCCATGGAACACCCCATCCAACAATGGGAAAATTACACACTCTTCCTAAGAGCATGGGAAACATTCTCCAAGGTAGACCACAGTAGATGATAGACTATAGGACAAGCTCAATATATTTAAAAGGTTTGAAATCATACCAAGGGTGTTCTCCAACCACAATGGAATTGAATTAGAACATGCGTAAATTAAATCACACACTCCTAAATGGCCAATGAGTCAAAGAAGAAATTACAAACAAAACTAGAAAATACTTTTCAGATAAATGAAAACAAAAACTCAACATGCCAAATTATATGGGAGGCAGCTAGACTAGTTCTCAGAAATTTATAGATGTAAGTGTACACATTAAAAAATATCTCATATCAGAAACCTAAACATTCGCCTGAAGAAACTAGGGAAAGAAGAGTAAACTAAATGCAAAGTAAGCATAAGGAAGGAAAGAATAAAAATTAGAGCAGAAATAAATGAAATAGAGAATATAAAAACAGTAAAGAGAAATCAATGAAACCATAAGTTGATTCTTTGAAAAGATCAATGAAATTGACAATCCCTTAGCTAGATTAACCAAGACAAAAAGAGAGGAGACTCAAATTACTAAAACTGAGAATAAAAAGAGTGGCTATCACTATTGATCTCACAGAAATAAAAGGGACTCTAAGGTGATATTATGAACAACAGTATGCTAACAAATTAGATAACTTAGATGAAATGGACAAATTCCTAGAAAGACACAGACTACTGAAACTGATTCAAGAAGAAATTTTTTGAAAATCTAAAAAGTAAAGAGTTTGAATTAGGCCTAGGCCTAAATGGCTTCACTAGTGAATTCTACAAAAGTGTAAAGAAGAATTGACATCAGTCCTTCACAAACTCTTTCAAAAATAGAAGAGCAGGGAACACTTCCTAACTCATTCTATGAGGTCAGTATTACTCCATTACCAAAACAAGACAAAGACATCACAAGAATAGAAAACTACTGATAAATAGCCCTAGGAATATAGACACAAAAATCCTCAACAAAATACAGCAATTATAAGACATAATCCAGCAACATATAAAAAGGATTGTATACTATGAGCAATTGGGATTTATCCCATGAATACAAGGTTGGTTGAACATTTTAAAATCAATGAATGGAATAAACTGTATCAATAGAATAAAGAACAAAAGACAAATGATCATATCAAAAGATGCAGAAAAAGCATTTAATGAAATCCAATAAACTTTCATTATGAAATCACTCAAAAAACTGGAAATAGAAGGGAACGTCCTTAACCTCATAACAGACATCTACGAAAAATCTTGCCAACATCATACTCAATGGTGAAAGACTGAATGCTTTCCCTGAGGATCAGGGGCAAGAAAAGTTGTTTGCTCTTGTTTTGTTCAATGTTGTACTGGTGGTTCTAGCCAGGGAAATTAGGCAAGAAAGAGAAATATAAGGCTTTCAGGTCAGAGAGGAAGAAGTAAAACTATCTCTATTTGCAGATGACATGATATTATGTGTAGATATTGATAAAGAATCCATTCAAAAACTATTGTAACATAAAGTAGTTCAGAAGCACCACATTTCCTGACTTCAAACTATATTTCAAAGCTATAGAAATCAAAACATATGATATTGGCATAAAAACAGACATATAGATCAATGGAACAGAATAGAGAGCCCAGAAATAAACCCAGGCATATATGGTCAACTAATTTATGACAAAGAAGCCAAGAATATACAATGGGGAAAGGACAGTCTCTTCAATAAATGATGCCGGGAAAACTGGATGTTCACACGCAAACGAACAAACCTGGAGCCCTATCTTAAACCATATGCAAATATCAACTCAAAATGGATTAAAGACCTGAACACAGGACCTGAAACCAGGAAACTCTTAAAAGAAAACATAGCGGGTAAGCTCCTTGACAGTGGTCTTGGCAGTGATTTTTTTGGATTTGACACCAAAGCAAAGGCAATAAACGCAAAAATAAACAAGCAGGACTACATCAAACTAAAAAGCTTCTGCACAGCAAAGGAAACTATCAGCAAAATGAAAAGGCAGCCTACTGAACTGAATAAGATATTTGCAAATCATATATCTGATAGGGTTTAATATACAAAATATATAAAGAACTCATACAATTCAATAGAGAAACAAGTACAATTAAAAAATGGGCAGAGGAATTGAATAAGCATTTTTCCAAAGAAAACATACAAATGGCAGACAGGTACATGAAAAGGTGCTCAACATCACTAATCATCAGGGAAATGCAAATCAAAATCACAAGGAGATATTATCTCACACCTGTTAGAATGGTTATCTTCAAATAGACAAGAGATAGTCTTATTACAAGGAAAAAAATTTTCTTTTTTTTGTCTCTATATCAGATCATGGATGTCAGCTAAACTTATTGTAGTAATCAATTCACAATATATGTAAAGTCAAGTCATTATGCAGTATACCTTAAATTTACACAGTGCTGTATGTCAATTACATCTCAATAAAATTGGAAGAATAAAAAGACAAGAGAGAAGTGTTGGCGAGAATGTGGAGAGAAGGGAATCCTTGTGCACTTTGGTGGGAATGTAAATTGGTGCAGCCACTGTGGAAAACAGTATGGAGTTCCTCAACAAATTAAAGGAAATGAAAGGGATTTTGAGGAGATATCTACATCCCCACATTCATTGCAGCAGTATTCACAGTAGGAAAGACATGAAAACAACTTAAGTGTCCATCGACAGAGGAATGAAAAAAGATGTGCTGTGTGTATGTATGTATGTATATATATATATATATATACACAATGGAATCTTATTCAGCCATGAGGAAGAAGGAAACCGTGCCATTTGTGACAACATGGATGGGCCCTGAGGGCATTATGTTAAGTGAAATAAGTCAGACAGAGGAAGACAAATACTGCATGGTATCACTTATATGTGGAAACTAAAGAAAAAAGATCAAACTATTAAAAACAGAGCAAAAAGTAATTGCCAGTGGCTGAAGGGTGGGAGAAATAGGGAGAGGTTGGTAAAGGGTACAAACTTTCAGTTATGAAATGAATAATTTCTGAGAATAAAATGTAAAACATAGTGACTATAGTTGATAAACTGCATTATATAATTGAAATTTAAAAAATAAGTAAATTATTCAGTAAGTTTGCAAGATATAAGATCAATACACAAAAACCAATCGTATTCTGTCTACTAGCATCTGAAAATGAAATTTAAAAAAGGTAACTATGGGGACTGGCCCGGTGGTGCAGCGGTTAAGTGCGCATGGCCTGCTTTGGCGGCCCAGGGTTCAACGGTTTGGATCCCAGGTGTGGACATGGCACCGCTTGGCAAGCCATGCTGTGATAGGTGTCCCACATATAAAGTAGAGGAAGATGGGCATGGATGTTAGCTGAGGGCCAGTCTTCCTCAGCAAAAAGAGGAGGATTGGCAGCAGATGTTAGCTCAGGGCTAACCTTCCTCAAAAAAATAAAAAGAAAGGTAACTATGTGAGGTGGTGGATAAGTTAATCAACTTGACTGTGGAAATCATTTCACAATGTATATGTATATCAAATCATCACATTGTACACTTAAACATATGCAATTTTATTTGTCAATTATACTTAATAAAGCCCTGAAAATAGGAAAATAATTCCATTTACAAAAGTCATGAAAAAGAATAAAATACTTATGAATAATTTTAACAAAAGAAGTGTAAGACTTGCACATTGGAAACTACAAAACATTACTGAAAGAAATTACAGCACATCTAAATAAATGGAAAGACACCCCACATTCATGGATTGGAAGACTTCATACTGTGAGGATGGGGATACTCCCAAATTGATCTACAGAGTGAATGAAATCCCTATCAGAATCCCAGCTTGCTTTTTTGCAGAAATTGATAAGATCCTAAGATTCATATGGAAGTAGGAGGGACCTTGAATAACCAAGACAATCCTGAAAAAGAACAAAGTTGGGGGCTCATATTTCCAGGTTTTGAAACATACTTAATACAAAGCTACAGTAATCAAAACAGTGTTGTAATGTTACAACGATAGACATACAAATATATGAAAGAGAGTTGCAATTCCAGAAATAAATGCTTAGATTTATGATTTATAAAGTTTGATAAACGTGCCAAGAAAATTCAATTCAGCACATGGTGCTGGAACAACTGAATATCTGCATGGAAGGGAATTAATTTAGAGTCTATCTCACACCATACGCAAAAACTACTTCAAAACTGATCATATTTCTAAATTTAAGAGCTAAAACTATAAAACCCTTAGAAGAAAATACAGGAATGAATCTTCGTGACCTTTGGTTAGGCAATGGTTTCTTAGATTTGACCCCCAAAAATTAAGCAAGAAAAGAAAAAAACAGATAAATTGGACTTCACCAAATTAAATCTTTTGTGTTTCAAAGGACAGTTCAAGAAAGTGTAAAGACAACCCACAGAATTGGAGAAAATATTTGAAAATCATATATCTAGTATCCAGACTATATAAAGAACTTTTGCAACTCAAAATAAAAAGACAAATAACCCACGCAAAAAAAAAAAAAACAAGCAAAGCGTTCACATAGATATTTCTCAATGAAGATAGGTAAATGGTCAATAATTACACGAAAAGATGCTCAAAACTACTAGCCACTAGGGAAATGCATACCAAAACCATAATGGATGGAGGACTATAATAAAAAAGACAGACAATAGCAAATGTTGGCAAGAATGTGGAGAAATCAGAACCCTCATACACTACTGGTGGGAATGTAAAATGGTGCAGCTCCTTTGGAAAACAGTTTGGCAGTTTCTCAAGAAGTTAAACATTGAGTTACCATTTGACCTAGCAATTCTACCCCTAGGTATATAGCTAAGAGAAATGAATACATATGTCCACCCCAAAACTTGTACATGAATGTTCATAGCAGCATTATTCATAACAGACACAAAGTGGAAACAATTCAAATGTCCATCAACAAAAGAACAGATAAACACAAGTAGTATAACCATATATTGGAATACTATTCAGCCACAAAAAAGAATGAAATAAAGACACATGTTTCAAGGATGAACCTTGAAAAATTGTGCTAAGTGAACAAAGCAAGTCGTGACAGACCACATTTTATATGATTCCATTTATATGAAATGTATAGAAAAGGAAAATCTAAAAAGACAGAGAATAGACTAGCGGTTGCTTAGTGTGGGTGTGGGATGGAGTGGGGAGTGATTGCTAATGGGTTTTTTGGGGGGTTGATGAAAAATAATGTGAACTTTGTGGTGAACTTGATTATGAATACACTAAAAACCGTTTAAATTGTTCAATTTTATATTTGAGCTATATCTCAATAAAGACATTTTAAAAACTAAAATAAAAAATCCCTTAGGATTGGTGGGAGAGAGATTGGACACCCTGGGTGACCTCCAGGGCATGGCTCCTCATGATTGGGGTCCACTACGGCTCTCTCTCTAAGCTGGAGGGTGGTGGCTGCACCCTTCCCACTGGAATCTGGAGTTGAGAAAGGAGCTCTTGGACCAACATTGGCTTTGCCCCACAGACAAGTCTTGGTAGCGTTTCCTCAGTGCTTCCTTGCTTTGGGGCGTCCTCACCATGAGACCCCCATGGTCATAGGAACATTCAGTCACAATGATGTGGGTGATTTGTAATCTGAAGAGCACTTTCCCCATCTCTCTTGGTTGAGGTCATTGTACCAGTCCTGAGAGAAGTGCTGTTATTCGCACTTACTAGGGGAACCTGAGACCAGAGAGGTGAAAGGGTTTCCCCAAGATCACTCAACATGTTAGTGGCACGTTTAATGATTCGTCTTTCTACTTCCAATCGCTTTTTTCTACATCTGCAAAGTATCTGCTCTGCTTTCTGCTGAGAAAGGGAGGCGGGCCACAACGGGTCAGCCCTTCTGGCTTTTGTTTCTTGGCAAGAATGAGGGCTCTTACAGCTTCTTTGCAGGGACAGCAGTGGATAAGGATGCAGCTATAGAGTGTCTCGGGCTACGAATCACGTGGAGACGCATGGTGTTCATCTGCTTAATGGGAGGTGCCTCTTTTTGCCTGGTCCACTGTCAGAGGTGAGGGTTCTGGTCTAGTCAACGATCTCATCCCAGTTGTTTTTGGGGTAAGGGGCAGCAATAAGAGTGTTTGAGGGCTTTCCTTTGCTAAGCTAGGTAAGATCGTAATTGTCTGAGCCTCTGACGCTGCATACATAACCAGCAGGTGCCCTGAACTTAGTTCAGGCACCAGGAAGCCCAGATGTCTCAGGATCACATGCACTTCATATCACCTGGAGCTCCCAATGCCCACCTCACCTCTAAGATGCATCCAAGACGATGCTCTAACAGTTGGGTTTACAGAAGTGTGTATTAAATGGGATCTGACAGCTTTGACGTTACACTTTTGGGTTTGCTTCTTGCGATCTGGTCATCCAACCAGCTCTGCTGGCTTGGGCTCTGAGAGCAGAGCCGCAGTGTCGGGTTCCCCAGAGGCCTGCCTCACCTGTGCCATGAGGGTGTCTGTGCCCATCACATTCCCCTCCCACTCATGACAGGTACAGGACCCCTGGCTCCTCCCCACTTGGGCTCCTGTGTGCAGGGGGCCTGCCTGGGCACCTGGCCCATAAGGAATTGGACGCGATCAGCGCCTACCCATACCCACTTTCTGTATTATTCACTCTCCCTCGACTGTGACTCTCAGATCCTGAAGTCCCTCCTTGGTGGCAGCTAAAGAAACAGTTCTATTGCTTCCACCATGGAGGGCTTATGGGAATGCATTCATTTGTCTTTTCTCACTTGGTTTCAGAGAAGAACTAGGTTATTTCAGGAAGAAGTCTGTTTATTTGGGACACCTGCTGCATTTAGCCACCAAACTGATACTAGCTTCGGGTTGGCTGTTATTTTCATACCTTTGCAAAATAACTGGTAGGGGATGTTGAAAAGTGTGCAAGACGAACGCACATTTCTTATCTAGACCTTAAATCATGTCTTTTCAGCCTTGCTCTACAGAACCCAGGGGTTTGCTCACACACACGAGCTGGGGAGCAACATAACTGTTTCTTCAGACTGCTCAGTAATTAAGATTGCCTATGAAAAATGATGTGTCTGATCTTCCGTGCAACAATCCTGTGGAACAAAGGACACTTTTTAGAAATAAAAACCATATTGTAAATTTTTTAGCTAAGAACTATATGATTCATATTTCTTTGTTTATTCTAGGTTAACTGTCACTTCCATAGCCCTGTGGGAGAAAGCTAGCCTGCCTGCCCATTTTCCTCCAATCCTCCCTCTTTTTCTCCTCTTCCCTCCCTCCCACTCATTTTGAACAAACATGTATTTATCACTCATTCTGCTACCAGGCACCAAAGTGTGGCAGAGCCACTTCTCTGTGCTGTGTGTCTCAGGGCACCGCCTCCATGGTTCCTGCACACAGCAGGCACTGTGTGCTGTGCCATGGCATTCACTGCTGAAGATTGTCATCGGCTTTCAGGATCTTTTAGTTTACATCGTCTACTTGGAATCTTAGAAAAGTCCATGTGGTGGGGTTCAGGGAGCCCTCAGCAATGCTTCTGGAATGAGCATCACTCATTTGGCCCGGCTTTCCTGAAGTGAGCACAGAGCAGCATTGTTTCCCTGAGCGACTCTGTAACTCCTGCTGCTCAGCGCCAGCCCCAGAGCATGCAAAGAATGCAGCCTGCTGCTCGCTCACTGGGCGCTGCTCCACCCTGAGGGCTTCAGCTTTGCCTTTCCTCCCTATCCTGGGCAATCTCGCTTGGGGGTTGGGACCCCGCGCCACTGTTGACACCTGCCTTTGAGATGCTTAAGTTACCAACGCATCCCTTCAGAGCTGGAATGTTGCATCAGAGATGGGCTGGCCATGAGTCCTTGCTGAGTGCTGGACCCTGTGTCAGGAGCCAGAGGCCTGATGGCTCCTCCTGGGGGTGAGGCAGCCTTGTGTGAAATGGGAGTGATGGCCTCTTTTGGAGAAAGCACAAGGATTTCACCACTCTTTGTCCAGGAAGGAGGAAGCTGTACTGGCTTGAGGCAGCATGAGCTTCATTTGTGTCTCCCTGAAGGCCTCTGCAGGACCTGTCATGCTGCTCAATGGCCCAGAGGTCCAGCCGCCATGGGGATGTCTGGTCATTTCTTAAAGAGCTGACCTGTGAAGACCCTGAGCTCCCTGGAGGGCACTTGGATCTCAGGAAACTCCAGGCAGGATCATCAGTCTATGCAGACCCCTCTCTGAGCATCCCCCAGGCTTGAACTTGAGCTCAGAATAAGTCAGTGCCCGTGAGAGAAGGCAGGAAGAGTGGGGCCTGGGGGGGAGGGATGATGGGGGTGGTGTCAGAGGTGGTCTCCTCTGGCTCGCTGTCCCCATCATCCAGGCCTTCAGCAAGGGACGGGATGATTCTGACCACACTGTCTTCAAAGTGTACCTGCTTTTTCTTGGCCAGCAAGTCAGCTGGCTCCAGAGTCAGCTCCGTCAGGGTGTCTGGGCGCTGGAAGGTGTTGGGCTTCTCGGTCCGCTTCAGGATGCTCTTCATGTGGATGAAGAGGGAGCCAGGCCCCTCTTTGAGGGCCCCGTGGAAGGTATAGGTTTGTTCGGTGTCCCCAGAGCCAGTGGTGCTCGTGGCACTGCTGGAGGGGTCTGTGTACTGCTCTGGGGAGGCCAGCACCTTGGGGGCAGCTTTGCTCTTCTTCCTCTTGCTCAGCAGGAAGTAGGCCAGACCAGTGATGATGAGCATGGAGCCTGGAAGAGATCTGGGAGGTCAGGATGCTGGACGTGTCCTGGAGAAAAGCCAGAGGCTGTCTAAGCCCACGGTTCCAAAGGGCCACTGCAGCATGCCTATGCGGCCACACTTAGGCCCCTGTGCTCCAGCCCTCACCCCTGACTTGTCCTCATACACCCACATCAGACTCAGGGGGCAGGCCTGACATCCAGCCAAGGGATATCAGTAGGGCTGGTGCCATGTTAGGGCCATCACCCTGACTGCTAGTGAGGGGACCCTGTGCCTGAGGCCCTTTTTCTGTTGACAGCCGACCCTGGTGCTGCCCGCCCAGCCTCCCATCTCCATGCTCAGCCTCCCTCTCGGGATGGCTTCTTGGGGCTGGAGCTGAAACTCCTCCCATGGGCCTGGACTCTGTTTTGGATATCGGGCCCTCCGTGCTAAACTGGGCTGCCTTCTGTTCCCAGAAGTAGAGAGGTCCCCCGTCACTTCAGCCTCCCAATAAACACAGAGGAAAGTGCAGTTTGGGTGGGGCTAGCATAGCACTGGTGCCCCTCCTGGCCCCTCACCCAGCCTCCAGGCCAGAGGCCCCTCGGTCCCAGGCTGAGACCTGCTGCTCTGCCTTGTCTGTCAGGATTCCACCCCGTCCAGAGGAAATGGGAAAGGTGGCTGTCCTGCCTGCCAGGACCCGAGCCTCCTGAGTGTCTCTCACTCTCCAAGGAGTGGGAGGTTGTGGCTGGCTCTGGCCTCGGCAGTGCTGAGTCCAGCTCAGGAGTCCACTGGAGGCCATGTAGAGTGGTCTTGAGAGGCTGTGACAGGCACGTTAAGAGAACCTGCGGGAAGGAATAGGTGGCTCTGCCTTTCCACCTCGTCTCCCTGGCGGCTGGTGGCCCCGGCATTGTAGACGAGTCACAAGGAGGGGCACAGTTTTACAGCTAGGGAGGAAAGAGGAAGAGGGCACTAGCAGAAAAGGCCAGGGACAAACACAGGAGGTGGGAGCACTGAGTCCTGGCTTCTGCGATCAGAAACCAGGCTGACCAGTAGGGTCTATGAGGTAGAGTGGGAGAAGACAATGAGGCTGTGAGGGTCTTTTGGGGTCCCATCTTGGCACGACTTCTGAACCAGACCGAGGAGCTTAGACCTGAATTGGTAGCTGCTGGGGAGACACAGAAGGGTTTGGGCAGAGAAGTGACCATCTTGTGCTCTCTGAAAGCTCCAACCACACACAGGCATCAGAGGAAAGGCCAGGTCCCTTTTGTGAGTGCAGCCTTTGGATACCTACATGAAGGATGCACTTCTCGGGACATCCTTGCCACTTAATCAGCATGGAGGACGTCTGACAGCTCCTCATCCCCACAACCTAGGCCAGAGAGGGCAGTGGGGCCGCCAGTGGAGGCCCTGCAGCCAGCATCACTGCAGGCCTCTGTAAGGGGCATTCAGCCCCTTCTGCTCAGAGCCCGTCTGCAGTGGGGGCTGCGTGCCTCTACTACCTCCCGGAGCTCCTACCTGGGATGGTCACATGCCAGACCAGAACAGGGTGGAGAAAGCAGGCCACGGACAGCAGTATGTAGGCCAGGAACTTCTGGAAGCAGCCCAGCCAGCAGGCCTTCTCCCTTGCTCTGTAGGCCAGGGACCCTGGCTGACACCTGGCGGGAGCGAGTTCAGGGTTAGCAGGAAGCAGGACACAACCCGGGAAAGTCCCAGCAACACACAAGGCTGTTGGAGGCTGGAATAAGGTCCTGCTGTGGTCATGTTGTCTGCAGTGGCCTCTGGCTGAACCTCCCAGGGGCTGGAGTTCTCACTATGGGATCCACAGTTAGAGGTCTTGCCCATGCCCCTCCAGAGGACCCACAATTTATTTGAAAGGTTGCCCAGCCCTGCCTTTCTGCTCAAGGAGGAAGGAAGGTTAATGCTCTCAGGATGCTGCAAAGGCAGTGGGAAGGAGAGTAGGGGACTCAGGGGCCTGCTTGGAAGCCCACAGTGGAATGGAGAAGGCGAGCAGCACAGGAGACACCTGGCTGGGATGGTTGTGTGGATTGTGTACTGCACAAGGGGCCCGGCCATGGGGGTGAGTGGGCTGGAATCCAGCTGCACCCTGCTCACGGAGCCTTGCCTAGGCATGGGATGGCATCAGCCCAAAGGGGCTTCTCTCTTAACTGGCACGCAGGGACCACACATGGGCCTGGCAGCAGCCTGATACCCAGCAGGTTTCCTCAGGGGTGCTGCCTTTCTCCAAGTTTCAAATGAGGAAAACGCTTGCCTTAGGTGCATCTTCTTATCCTCTGAACTGGTCTGGAGCTGGGCCCTGTACAGCTGCATCCTGCCCAGGCTAACTTTGGGAAGTGATTGGGGCTGGCAGAAGGTGTGTTGGCCTAGAGCAAGGCTCGCCTCCCACACCCAGCTGCCATGGCTCTTTGGTGCCCTCTGGTGGTCATTATTTTGTGACCAGATCCTGGCTGGGCGTGGAGAGGTCCAGGGCAGGTAAAACACCCAGGGGTCCTCCATCCCCTGATGCTGGAGAAGTTGCAAGCACCCCTTGTCAGTGGAATTCAGCAGAAAGGGGGGATGCATGCTGCCTCAGAGCTGGTAACCTTGGGAAGCAGCTGGTTGTCTTGCAAGGTAGCAGGACAGCTGGGTTTGAGACTTGGCTCTTAAACTGACCACCTAGAGACCCAACTGTCTAGGTCCTGAGAGCCGTGGTCCAGAGACAGCCCTTGGCCACGCTGATGACAGCTTCCACGAACTGGGCACTGCTGGACAGCAGGTATGGGCCTCCGTGGCCACATGGCTTCCCAAGATCCTGCAAGGTCTGTGCTCCTGTTCCGGCAATCAGGCGTGGAGGCTTGTGACCCCTGGCTTGTCCCTGGGTCCTGGCAGGAGGCAGAGCCAGTTCTCAAACTCAGCTCTGCTCACTCCATGCTGAGCCTTCTGCAGGGTTCTCACCCTGCAATGGACGGCTCAGACGGTAAGGTGCAGAGACTGGCTCTTCCTGGAGGTCAGAGATGGACTCTGCAGGGGGATTCTGGGTGGGAGCAGGCCCTGAATGAATGTGTTAGTCCACTCCCCTGTCAGGATCAGGGAAAAGGGGATGATTGAGCTCTTCAGGCCTGAGCCCATGGCCAGGCCAGGGCTCACTGCACTGTGGGGAGGGAACCTGTCCATGGCTGCTTCGAGAATAAATATCGCCTAGGCTGTGTTCTTACAGCTGGAGGTGTCTGGGGGTGTCTAGGCCTTGGGAGTAGTGGAGGGGCGACTCTGGAAGCTACTTACTGGAAGCAGATGGCCAGCAGCTGAGCCACAAAGTAGGCCCCTTCGCACACGGAGATGGCAGCTCCTATCGACCTGTGGTGGAGACAGAAGAGTGAGGCTGGGCACCCTCTGATTCCCCCTTTGCTTTCCTACAGGCTGTCATCACACAGCACCTGGCCCTCCTGGGCACCTACAGCTGACCAACTGGCCAGGAACTTCTTGACCTAATCCTGTCACCCAGCCAACATCTACCAGGAGTGGCCTCGATGCCAGGGCCTGTGCTGGGCCCAGGGCCCAGAGACAAGTGAGGAAGGAGCTGCAGGCCAGCAGGGGAGACCACCTTGACCCCAGCATCCTGTGTGGACACTGACAGGCATGTCCTTCTACCTACTGTCACCAGGATGGACACCCACTGCTTGACTGTGCAAGCCTTAAATTTGGATCCATTCCTGACCCCTTTCCCTCTTTCTCTTCTGCAATCATCCAGTCACCAGGAGTGGTCCTTTGCGTTCCTCAAATAGCCTTAGAATCGCGCCCATTCTCTCTGGCCTCACCTGTATCGCCTGAGTTTGGGCACTGCCCACTGAGCCCCTTGTGCCAGCTTCCCCCTTTTGGTCTCGCTGACTCCCTGGCGCTTACCTCCCTGCCTCCTGCTCCTCTGCTTTCTCACCGCCAGGCTGCCCTGATGGCTCCTTCTGACACCTGGATCTGACCACATTCCTCTCAGTGCAGAACGATTCAGAGGCTCCTCAGGCTCCAAGTGTGGTCCAGGGACCCTCCAACAGAATCTTCTGGGGAATATGTAAAACCATAGATTCCTGGGCCAGCCCCAGACTTTATATATCAGTCTTTGAGGTGGAACTTACATTTTTATTGGAGGGTCTCACTGTCCTATAGAACTGAAATTTCTTAGCATTCCTTTTAAAGCCCTATATGAACTTTCATATTCCTCTAACTACACAGGAAGCTATCAGGTGCCACAGGGCCTTTAAACAGTCTAGTCCCTCTTAGAAGGACTCTGCCTTCCTCCTCTTGTCTATCTGGTCACCTCTTGCTTCTCTATATTGTATTGTGTGGCTATAGCCACCAGTCTGAACTCCCTGTTGGAGCTCCCTCTCTAATTCTGCCACACAGTCCAGGCTACTGGGAAAGGTCTATTGTGAAGTGCTCCATGGACATGCATTGGAGCGAACAAGTGAGAGGAGATGCTACCTTGCAGGGGAAAGTGGGTCAGGGCCAGGGTTCCTCAGGGCCCTGGGCCTTGCCCCTGCTATTGATCAGTTGACTTCTCCATGCCTCAGTTTCCTCATCTGTAAACTGAGAGTAATTATAGTGCTTCAACAATGAAATTGTTATAAGGACTAAATGAGTTAATATTTGTAAAGCCCTTCGGATGTCCTTGGCACACAGAGCTTATTATGTAAATGTTAGTTATCATCAATTCTCTCTCTCTCTCTGTGACCATTTAGTGCTTAATCTCCATTTTCTCCCGCTTTCTTTATGCCTCCTAGGGTCTCCCCAACTCCTACTGCTCAGCTTTTAAATGGAAATAGCTAATATTTATGTAAGGATGACTATGCGCCAAACATGTTCTAAGGGCTTTACAAATATCAATTCATTTAGTCCTTGTAACAATTTCATTGTTGAAGCACTATAATTACCCTCAGTTTAAAGATGAGGAAACTGAGGCACAGAGAGGTCAAGTCCCTTGCTATGGTCACACAGCCAATCAGTATGATGGGCAAGATTCGAACCCAGCACTCAGACTCCAAAGCCTGTGTGCCTAACAAGTACACCAAAGCACGTGCTTCGCAAAACAAGTAGCATTGACTTTTCCTACATCCTGGGACAGAGGGAAACTGAGCCTTGGGGAATAAAGTGACTTATTCAGACTTGCCATCTGGTGCTTCAGAGGCTGTGCCTTTTGAGTCCAGGGAAGCCTGGTCACTCAGGCAGGGCAGGAATCCAAGCCAAGAGCCCTGCCATGGCAGCAAAACCCTACACTCCAACATCTCTGCCCAGGGCTCCACGTGGGCCACATGGGTCCTTCGGCCACCATTGGTGGGTGAGGAAGGCAGTGAGGGCCTCACAGAAGGAGGAAGACAGGAGAGGAAGCACATGTGGAGAGGAGAAGTGGAAAAAAACGAGGAGACAGCCAGTGACAGCTCAGTTCCTACTGATGCTTGCTCTCAGCCACAACCCCTGCTGGGTCCTGGGGACACAGAGAGGGAGTGATGTCCTACGGGGGATCTGTTACCCTTGGTGACCGCTCAGAGATGAGGGAACACACTTAGGAGTCCGCGATCTGCAGGGGAGACCGCACGTGTGTGCAGGCGCAGGGGCAGCGGGTGCCACAAAGAGCAGGGTACGGGTGGAGAACGTAGACTCGTTCACAGTGAGGGGCAGGGGCACCCGAGGCTGGAAGTGACAGTTCCTAGGACTGGACCACAGAGTGACCAGATGGGCAGTGTGTCCCCTCAAGACAGGTAAAGAGCAGTCAGGAAGAGGCAGTGTCCTGGGGAGAAAGCAGTCTGCATGAGCCAGCCTCGGCCCTGACCTGTTACAGTTGGATCATAACCTCTACCTCTTTCCCAAAGTGATGTTTGTGGGTGAAATGGGCAACCATGGGGAGAAGGGAAGATGGTGCACGCGGCCAAGAACAGGCTCAGTAAGACGTGGAGGGAATTCCGAGTGAGGAGAAGTCACTTCCAGCCAGCGGGCTCCAGGCTCGGGGCAGGCTTCCCAGGGCAGAAAGCCAGGGAGAATGTAGGGCTTTAGGAATGCTGAAGTGGGTGGAAAGGGCCCCAGGGGTGCTCAATGGGATGAGCAATAGCTTAGAGGTGAGGTGATGCTGGTGAGTTTGAGAAAGAGTCAGAAGCTCCCGGGATATAAATTGGGTGGCAAGAAATAAGGTGGAGGACAGAAGATAGAAAGCGAGTGTGGACTGGAGGCTGTGGCAGCTCTTGAAGGTTGTCAGAGTGACCTGTGTGTCTAGGTGGCTAATTTTGTGGCGGTGTGGAAATGGCCTGGAAGGGTAGAACATGATTGGGAGATAGTGGATGCAATTCATCCAGCAAACCAAAGAGCCTGCCCTGAGACAGGAGGGCTCCTTAGGATGCAGACCAGGCCACCGTGATGAGGGTGGATGTGGAGGGTGGAGGATGGAAAGCACAGGCTCCCAATGTCCTTCAAATGTGGCTGCTGAGAAACTGGGCGGTCAGAGCCAGCAGGGACCCCAGGCTCTCCTCCCTCTCTGGGACACAGTCATCTCCTTCCTGCCAGGGAGTGTTTGCAGAGACAGCTGGCAGAGAGGAAAGGACAGAGGTTGGGAAACTAAGTGGACCTGGGCCTGAGTCTGTGCCCTAATGCTCATGAGCTTGGTGATGTGGGCTGAGCTGCTTACTCCCTGAGTTTTCTCATCTGCAAAACTAGGACAATATGCACTCCTATGGTGCTGTCAGAGTTAAAGGACATAATGTAAATAAAACATTTAACTGTGCTCGGCATGTAGAAGGGCTCATATATATAGTCCTTTGAGCTGATTCCCCTCTCTTTAAAACAAGAGCTCGTTAATGTTTGCTGAATAAAGAAAAGACTCAAGATGGATGGGTGGATAGACGGCTGGGTGTGTGGATGGATAGATGGATGGATGAGTGGATGGGTGGATGGGTGGGTAGATGGATGGGTGGATAAGTGGGTGGATGGATAGATGGATGGATGGATGGGTGGATGGGTGGGTGAGTGGATGGAAGGATAATTGGTTGATACGTGGTATGGTCTGACCAAAGCCCTGCCCAAACCGGGGAATATCTTGGAAGCCCCCTTGACTCCTTCCATCTCTGGGATAGGGTAGAGTTAGCACAGGAAAGGGAGGGCTGCTCTAGGTTAGTCTGATCAGATAGACTAAAGTGAACTTGAGGAGAACATGCAGGCAGGGAGGGGCACATGCACACATACTCACAGTAGATAGAAAGCCAGGCTTTTGAATTGCCCCTGGATGAAGGTCTCAGTGCCCACGCCGATCAACACTATGGGGGGAAGAGGAGAGAGGAGAGTAGGCCCAGGTGATTTGTGCCACAGCACTGACCAGTGGAAGGCTCCTGGGCCATGCATTGACCCTTCTTCCTGGAGATGGGGAGCCAGGGTAGGCTCTTCTCTACGTGCACAGGGAGCTGTGTCTGGGAAGATACAAGACAGCAAGGAGCCTTCTGGACTGGTCTCTGGAAACCAGGAGGATTTCAGGTAGAAGCCCAGATGTCTTTTAGTCCAGCCTCGCCAGAGCACCAATGCTGGCCTTTCTTTCCCCAGATTGGTCATGCACCCAGAGACAGCCCACATTGATGGGCCACCAACACCCCTGCTTCACAGCTGTCTTGCACATGTCATGGCTTCAAGGGCCCTCACCTCCTGGATGCCCCCACCAGAGTATGCTGTATGTCTGGGTTCAGTGCTTGGCTGTGGGACCTGCCCCACCCTCCTTCCCTTGCCTGGATCTCTGTTCTTACTGTTTCTGTGACCTCATTTTCACTTGCTGTTTTGGCAGCTGCATCACACACTCTTGGCTCATGGCTTTGGACCCAGAGCTGGCTAAGCCCCTGGGGTTTTGCTCTGACATGAGATGCTACTCAGCCTCGTCTCTCCTGCTCTTTCTTGGCAGTGGTCTATGCTTAAAAACCTCACCTTCCATTTGTCCAGAGTGAATTTTATCTTGGCCTCACCATTCCAGACTTGCTGGCTCCCAGTCATCTACTTAGGGAGATTCCCTCCCTCTTCTGGTTTTACTCAACCAGCCGTGGCTCTGACCCCAACCACTCACTGATGGAACATTCTAGACAGCACTGAGGTGCCCAAGATCTTCCTCCAGGACCATGTCGGCCCACTAATCAGACTTCTTTCTGGCCTTAGTTGATTATATCCCATGCACCCTGCATTTCTCTCTCTGGACTCTGATGACACACCCAGATATTTGCTGAATTGCGGCTTCACCTTGTCTCACTCCCAGAAAGTCAAAGATGGCAGGGCTGAGCTGTGGTACTGGCTGCCCATGTGTGTCCTTTGTCTCTGCCGCTCAGGGGGCTGCTTCCCTGGGCCCAGTGCCTCCTATCTTCCCTGGCAGACACGCTGTGTAAGCTTCCATCCTCGGGCATCCCTAGCCCTTTGTCCACTGCAGAAATGCTGCCTCCTGAAACACGGGACAGAGCCCCTCACTGAGGCTACCAATATCTCCACCCACTTCTAGAGGGCATTGTGGGAGTACTTCATGGAGAAGGGGACAGAGAACTTCCATCTAGGAAGGGAAGGGGGATGTGGCTGTGTTTTCTTTGTGATGGAGGGTTGCAGTGCTCCCCTGTGTTTCAGCTCCAGAGCGGAGGATGACACAGTGCCTCCACCCTCTCCAGCTGCTAGCTGCTCACTGGCTCCTCCCAGGTGAGGGGCCGGGGATGGTAGTCAGCCACACACCCCTCTGCAGGCTCAGCATAACTTGCAAAGCTTAAGAGTTTATATGCAATGGTCACACACAGGTCCTGGCTCCTCATAGCAGCCTTGTGACACAGGGGAGCTCTATTGTCTCCATTTTACTGGGAGGAAAAAGAGGCTCAGTGACCTTGTGTAGTTCTCTCAAGGACACATGCCAGAAAGTAAGGGACTGACAGACTAAACTTGAGACTTCTGGCTCCAGGTTGTGGGCATTTTCCTGGTTTCTACTGTCTGCCAGTGTGTGTGTATGTGTGTGTGTGTGTGCGCGCGCGAGTTGTGCAAGCAAATGTCTATTTATTTAGTTTTCACATTTAGGTTTCACTGTGTATCCTGTCCTGTTCTCAGCACTTAGCCTTTATTAACCTATTTAAGCATCACAACAGTCCAAGGTGAAAGTCATATGTTATGCTCATTTTACAGAAGAGGAAATTGAGGCACAGAGAATGTAAGCAAAACAAACGAAAAAACAACCATGGGTGCCTGGGTCAGATCCTGCATTTCAGACTCACGTTTGCCGGTTGATAGCTGAGTCACGCAGTCTCTCTGATCCTCAGTTTCCTCATTATGCCTCCTGCACATAATGGTTATGAGGATTCAATAAGCCAACTGATAGCAAGAACATCAAAGTCCATGAAATCACTTGTTAATTTTTGGTGCAAGGATCCAGCCTGGGGAAGGGTCTTTCCACCGAAGTGGGGACGGGCCCTCAGCTCAAGGCTGATGCTTATTACTGTGCACTTCCCTGGCAAGCAGGGGGCTACATTCACGTCCCTGGTCTCTGTGGATCTGCATGGTCTTGTGGTGGACGACCAGCAGGTGGCAGGAAAGGGTCTTGGGAACTCAGCCCCTTTCTCTGACCTGACATACGGAGAGCTATTTTGATGCCTTTTGACTGAAACAAAGGGTCAGTAGTCAAAAGGGCATGCAAGGAATGCTCTAGAGGTAGCACTGGTTTGCAGTTAAAAAACAAATCAAACTAACAACAGAGGAAAGAGAGAGCTGGGGTGGAATCCCAGTTCTGTGTGTTATTATTGGAGTGATAGTGAGAAAGTACTGAACGCCTCTGAGTTGGGTCTTCCCATCTGTGGAACGGGAAGTGTTATTGCTTGGATTGGAGAAAATAAAGAGTCTGAAATGCGTGGCTCTGCCTGGTAGATATCATGTGGCCAGTATGCATGAGCTCCTTCCTCCCCCTGCCTCTGGCATTTCCTAGCCTGAGTTAGCTTTCCCAGCCTCCATCTATCCTATTTGCACTAAGGAGTTACCCTCCCAAAAGTTCTCAACCAACCATTGCCCTGCTGGATTCTGCAAGCCTGGGGATGGAGGGATGCCCTTTGGCTGGAGGAGGAGAGCAGAGGGATGGAGTCAGGAGTGTGGGTCCTCAGGCCAGGAGATTCATAAAGGGATCCAGTGGGATTCTCATGGGAGGCCTAAGGCCTTTTGACACTGGGGCCAAGGGGTCACCACTTTCTGCTTGATCCTTTTAGTTCTGGGGCTCACATTCTAGGAGGCAGACCATGTGAGGTTGAGACAATGCTGACAACATGAATTCCTTCCTTCTGTCCCTCATGTCTGTCTTTTGGCCTGTGACTTCGACCCACGGGCCTGCTTCTGCCTGGGAGCTGCCCGCCCATGCTCCTTGGTGTCTCCTGGCAGCTCTTCCTAGACTATGCTTCCATCTCATCTTCTGTGGTTTCCTCTTGGGGAGATTTGGGATCAGGCCCAACACTGGGCTCGAGTCAGGCATCGGGCTCATCTCTGGGGCATGCTTGGTCCAGGAGGAGTGATATGTATTGAGAAATGTACAGCGACTCAGGCTGTAAGAGAGGCTCGTGGAAGTGCTCTGGGGCCAGAAGAGGGAAGGGCCATTCATGGGGACTATCAGGAAAGACTTTATGAAGAGGTTTCAACCAAGGGGGACTGGAAGTGGCAGGAAATGGACAAGTGCAAATGGAGGGGTGTGGCACTGCAGGAAGACCCCCTCCTCCCCACCACAGCAGCAAGGAGCAGAGGCACAGAAGGGGGCAATGGGCCGTACATGTGGACCGAGGCTGGACTGTGGGTCTTTAAATATCAGACTGCACAGGTTGGGCGGGGGGACTTGAGTGTTTTGGAGCAGCTGAGTGACATGTTCATATTGGCATTTCAGCCGATGGGGTCAGGGGCTTTTCTGATATTTGGCCGAGACTGCCCGTCAGATGTGAGGCGGTGGCAAGGGACAGGGCCGTGTTCTGGGTGTTTGGCCTCTTGCTCTCCTAGGACACTGGTAGCTGCTAGTTACTTTGGTGGCTTGGCTTGAAGCAAAGTTCTGGTTGTGGCTTCTCATGGTGTGGCCAGGTGACCCTGTTCACTTGCCTGCAGGGCAGTGTGCTTGGCATAGGGGCCTGGTTCTGTCTGGGGGCCCCGTCAAGGAGGCTTCCCAGGCACAGAGAAGGGCATGCCCTGCTGTGGCAGCTGGTCTTTTGGCTTTTTTGGGCAGTGGAAGGCAGAGGCGTGGCATGGTTACGGGTGACCAGAAGGTATCTGGGTTTGGAAGTTCCCTGGGAGTGCCAGCCCCACTGCCTCTCAAGGAGGTCCTACTATGGTGTGGGGATGCATCTCATTTAATCGGCACAACATCCCCTGAGGAGGGGGTTGTCAACCCCATGCTAGGTATGGAGAGATCCAAACAAGTTTCCTAGAGGTGCAGCACCTTGCCCAAGGCATGCTGATAGACAAAGGCAGAGGGAGCCAGGAGCAGCTTGATTCCCACTGCTCCCCAGGCCCTGGGCAGGGGTCGAGGAAGGACTCTGGGAGAGCAGTGCAGCGGGGGAGGACATTTCCTGCGGGCCTTCAAGAGCATAGGGGGTTGCCACATGGATGAGACTTATGTTGTTATGGGCAGTGGACCACTGTGTCCCCCAGGCCCAGCTGTGAATGGATTTTTGTAATGTCCGCATCAGAATGAGGCAGGAAACTACCCCTTTACTACTTTAATGACTAGCCTGGTGCCCAAGTTGTGGGTCAGTGTGGTGACTGCCCATTGGTCCCTCACCCCAGGTATCTGGCATGAGCGCCTCAGCCTGGGCAGAGCTCTCTTCTGAGTGTCAGAAGCAGTTGCAGCCTGAATCTTCCCACCCAGGGCAGTTCCATCCAGCAACCCAAGAGTTACCCTAGTCAGTCAGGGTCCAAAGTTCCCAGTGGTCAGCCTGCACCCCCATTCATGGCATGTCCTCTGTGACAGGTCTGGTAAAGCACAGTGGTGCAAAGGAAATGTGCATTGGAGCCCAGGCAGATGGTCCCAGACCCAGGAAACAGAGAGATGTTGAGGTTGGGAACTGGCACAGCACTCTGGGAACAGGACTGTGCAGACTCCATTCTGCCTGGGAACCCAGGACAGCTCCGCAAAGAGGGAAGGCAAGGTGATGCCAGGAGGATGGAGCAGTGTGAGCGAAAGTCTGGAACTGCCACAGCTGTTCCACGTACCAATAATGGACAGGACCTTGTCTCTGGGTGCTTCTCTGTGCAGCTTCCAGGGCTGGGCAAGGCCACAGGGCCACACTAGGGCAGTGACAGTTGGCTTCCTAGGCCCACATCCTCAAGTCCTTCTACACTTTGCGACTTCCTCCCATCCCACCAAGAGAGCCAGGCCCACTGAGAAAGCTGTGCCCTATGGTCCTAGGAAAATCCCTCCCTCCACAGTCCGAGTGCAGCCAGGTTGCCTGGGGACCAGCTCTGCTGCTGCAAGGACTTACTCTAGTCCCTAACACCTATCTTGCCAAAGGTCTCCCAGGCTCTCAAGGTCGTGCTAGTTGCCATCTCTAGGTGAGTGAGCCAGGAATTGTCTTGTGAAGACGTTCCTGCAGATCCCTGGGGTGGCAACACTCCCAGTGAACTTGTGAGGTGATTGTAGGGCTCTGTGGCAGAAAATGGAGATTGAGCCCCATGTGCTTTAGACTGTTAGGTGAGAGACAGAGTCACACAGAGTGTGACCCTAGTCACAGCAATGCAATTTGGTGTTTCTTTATTGCAGCATGTGTTAGATTGAAGCTGGCCACAAATTCTTTTCAATTCTTCTCATTGAGAGAGGGAGTCTAATTTGTTTTCTCTTGAATGTGGGCTGTCCTCAGGACTCACTTCTCCAATAGAATGATGTAGACGTAATGTTTGAGGACTTGCATGGCTAATTCACAAAGAGCATCCACCCAGCCCTCTTAAAATGCTTGATCTGGGGGAAGCCACCCACTGTGTAAGAAGTCTGATGCTCCTGAGATTGCCATGTATGAGGAAGCCCAAGCTTATTATGTAGAGAGATTCCTAGAGAAAGAGAAAGAGAGAGAGAGGTTCAGCCCCCTCAGCCAGGCAAAGGACAGGTGAGTGAAGAAATTATCTTGGACATCCTGGCCCCAGAAGGTACCAAGTGGAGAAGAACTGATGAACCAAGCCAAAAGTCAGAATCAAAGCTGCAGACATATGGCTCTCGAGCCATTCCAGCCACCCCACCTGAGCCCATCATCACGGAGCAGAGAAGAGCCGGCTCCACTGCGCCCTGCCTGGATTCATGAGCCACAACATTTTGAGCATAATAAAGTGGTTGCAATCTTAGCCACTAGGTTTTGGAGTGGTTTTATTATGCACCCACAGATAATTAGAAAAGTGGTTTGTCCTATCCTCTAACTACCTGAGATCTTTGGCTGAGAAGTCCTTGTCCTGGTGTGGTCTATATTCTGACTCTTGCAGCAGTGGGCATCCTTCAAGGCCCCATGGGCCTGTGGCGTGTCTCACTGGGTCCTCAGCTTGGTTGTCAGAAAGCCAACTCCCAGGCTCCTGCAGCTCCTGTCCCCCTCCCCAAGTGTGAGCAGCCTTGGAGATGGAGTCTGCTAGGAGTAGGAGTGGTATCTGGGGACTTCTTTTGCGCCATAAAATCCTACTGGTGATTTTATATCTTAGGATTTCATGGAGGATCTGTGAGCCCTGCCTCATCCAAAGCAGGTTTCTCCTATGGCTTCATGTTGCAAAGATTCCCAGTGGAAAAAGCGAGGAAAACAGAAATTGAGATCCCCCTCCTGCAGGAGAATTCTGTGAACTGTATCCAACATTCACACCAGGCAGCCACATTGGCCGGTGCATGGAAGCCCCTCGCCTGTGTGCTGCATGAGCTGGGCCGGGAACAAGCTATCTTTGGAAGGCACCATAGTTCCACGTGACATAGATATAAGACTCATGTTTTGACTGAGCGCCTGGAGTTTCCTAAATTTTTTCAGGGAACCAGTCTCCAGAACTGGGCATTTCAGAAGCCAGGAAGCGTGGCCTTAAATTGGAAGGTGGGGCGTTGTGTGGAGAACGAGATTGGTGTGAGAATGAGTTTGGCCATCCTGTCTCCTGACTGTCTCCTCAAGACTGCATAGGTGGCCACCTGCTCTCTCAAAGGCCTCCCACCAACCCTGTGGATGAGGACGGGTGTAGTCACTGCTGTGTGGAATTGGACTGAGGAACTCTGCCAGGTTTCCAAATTTAGGCAGGTGGTCTGTAAAACACAGAAGTTAGGGCATCCAACAAAGCCAGGACTAGGAGGGGCGGGCAAGGCCCCTGGGCACAAAATTTAAAGAGGTGCTCACTAGAAATTTAAGGAAGCATTCGCTCCCAGGGCTGTGCAGCAGCAGCGATGGCCCTTGTGTGACCCTGAGAGTGGTGCCTCTAGCCCTGATGTCCAGAGATGTACATGACCCAGGGTTGAGGGCTTCTAGCTCCTCCGGAACTTGGCCTGCACTTGTGGTCCTCTTTCCTCCTCAGGTGGCAGCCTGGCTGGCATCTCTGAAACTCTGCCTTCACAGGGCTCTAGTTCAGTGCAAAATGGGCAACCTGCATCAGCAATTCACCCCAGCAAATGACCCTAAGCTGAGCATGGGGACAGAGGAACTGTCAGTTTGACAATGGAAACAGAGGGATAAATGCCATTCATGTCCCCAGAATCAGGACTTCATTGTAACAAATTCAGTACAAGAAAGAATTGCCCCCAAGAGCAGCCTTGACCCCAGCTGCATTGTTCTTCACGCTGCCAGTGGGAGGGGTGCTGTGGCAGAACCACTCTGTTAAGTGGCCTGTTAACTCCTTCCATCCTTCCCCAATATCTGTCCCTCAGGATCCTGTTACCCCTTGTCCCAGCCCAACAGAACCACGTTACAAGCCCACCTCACTGCAGTACCCCCACCCATCCGTCTCTCTTCCCCACACGGTCTCCAGGGAGGTATCTTGCATGGTGCCAGTTAGAGCCAGCTCTTCTTCCTCAAGCATCTGTGGACAAGCCTGGTCTCCTCATCTTGTCCCCTTCCTTCTAGTCTCTGTCCCTCCTGTCTGGGCTGAGTCCCCTTCCTTCTAGTCTCTGTCCCTCCTGTCTGGGCTGAGTCTAACCCAAGTACAGTATTTTCTTCTTCCAGAGGCCAGGGCTTTCTTCCGAGGTGCCTTCCCAAGCTGTTTATTGTAGATCAGGCTTAGCGGGGATCAGAGATTCTGGACCAAGAGCCTGTCGTTCAGGCCTGGGCTAGGCAGCTACCTTCAGAGCATCTTTCAGGGCATCCTGAAGCTCTGGTCTCAGAGCATGGATGGATGAAATCTCTGAGGGTGCTGTGCTGTAGCAAAGAGAACATGAGGCTTGATCAGAAAAGCCGAGTCCTGGCTCCTCAAGCAAATCATAACTCTCTTGTCTGCTTCCTCTTCTGTAAAATGAGAATAATAGAAATTTGCATAACTCACTATAAGCCTTCAGTCTTAGGAAATTATAAAGTATTGAGCAAATGTAGTTGATGGGTAATGGAATTATTAGGAGAGGCCGGTTGTTCCCATCAGTACTCTCAAGGGGGTGGTGAGGGTTTATTCTCATCCTTTCCTTCCATTAATACACATTTTTATGTGGCTAAAGAGCTCTTCTCCATGCGCTGATGTTGCTCATTGATTTTTCTGTCTTGGGTTTCTTCTACAGGCCCCACTATAGGTCCCAAGCCCCAGCCACCTCAACATCTCTTGTATAACATCCTCTGTGCAATCTGCTAGGGACCTGAAGGGCTCAGGGCCAGTGTGCTCCTGAGGATGGGGCCTGTCTATGGTGCTGACCACTGAGGGGCCATCCCCACCCCAACAGCTTCCATCCTTGTGTTCATTTTGCCTCAGGACGAACCTCATGGTTGGCTGTAGGTTGTCCATTCTGACTCCATCGCTGGGTTGAGTCTTGACACCTCTCTTACATTCAGTGCAGGGCCCGGGTGGCAACATAGGACACTTCACAGAGGCCACCCTAAGTGGCTTTTCATGCCAGGCTGTGATTTTGGCCCTGGATGCCTGGGGAGCCCGATGAGAATGTCATATTCACTGCTGCTGAGGGCAGCCTCACAGCTCACCATGTTGTATTTATCACTCCTCTTCATCCTCAAGTATGGTGCATCTCCTACTGGTCGTAGGGTCTGTAAGGAAATCTTAGGTAAGGACATACTGGTTGATGACAAATGGGGATGGTTTACATTCTGAAGGGGTCACAGCTGGTTGTAGAGATGAAAGCTAGATTTGCAACATTTCTAAGAACATGAAGATGTTGGAACCATCTTCTCGCTAAGAATCCACTGAGACAATAAGGTTGTAGCTGCAGGCTTCTTAACTCAGGAGAAGTTGTGGCAGATTCTAAGCATGGCAGGGAGGTTTACCTGTGCATTGAGAGCCATTCAGCTGACACCTATGAGCCAGGATTCAGAGACACTGTGAGAAAAGGCCAAGATTTCATAGAAGAAGATTCTAGATACTCAGACGTGATTTTAGAGTATAGCATGGCAGTCAGTACACTTCAACACCTCTCACAAGCCTGTTTGGGCAGAATTTCCTGAAGGCGAGAGCATCCACTCATTCTCTACTAGATTCTCTAAATATGAGTCATAGAATAAAACTCCCCAGCCAAGAGGCCTATTTTGTTTGACCTTGTAGGGTCCCTATGGTAGATTACAATGATGCCCCCAAATGTTCCCCACTCAGTATCCGTGCCTTCGTTATGTGACTTTGCAGTCCCTCATGCTGAAGAGAAGTCTGTTTCCCCATCCTGTGAATCTGGGCCCAGTAATGTGACCTGCTTTAGGCAAGAAGATATTATCAGGCACTATGCAAACAGATATGCAATGGGCTCATGAACTGGGCCTGCCCTCTTGTGCCCCTGCCATTATCATGAGCACGTGCCCGGGCCAGCCTGCTGGAGCATGAGGGATGCAGAGAGCTGAGTGGCCCTTATCATCCCAGTCAAGGCCCGTCTTGACAGACCAATGGCCATCTGAGCTGTTGCTCAGGTAGCATACCCAGCCAATGTCAGGAGGACTTCCTGGCCTACTCACCCAGATGTGTGAACAGCAAAAACTTACTGCTGGATGCCACTAAGGTTTTGCAGCTGTTATACAGCATGACTTGGCAATAGAGAGCTGACACATCTACTTTTAAAAAGAGCTTTATTGAGGTATAATTGACATCCAACAAATTGCCCATATGTAAAGTGCGCAATTTGCTAAGTATCGACATATGTACCCACCCAGGAAACCATCACTACAATCAAGATAATGAACATATTTATCACCTCAAAAGTTTCCTCGTACCCTTGTAATCCTACCCTCCTACCTTTTCATCCACCCCCAGGCAACCACTGATCTGCTTTCTGTCACTAGAGATTAGTCCACACTTTCTAGAAGTTGATACAAATAGAATCATACAGCGTGTACATTTTTTTTTGCTATCTACTTTCATTCAGTGTACTTATTTTGAGATTCATCCATGTTGCAGCACGTACAGATGGTTCATGTCTTTCTATTGATGAGGAGTGTGGATGTGCCTCAGTTAGTTTATCACTCATATGTTGATGGGCACTTGGGTTGTTTCTAGTTTTGGTCATTACAAATAAAGATGCTATGAACATTCATGTATAATCTTTATATGGCCATAGGCTTCTTTTCTCTTGGGTAAATACCTAGGAGTGGAACAGCAGGACCATATGGTAAGTGTGTGTTTAATTTTTTAAGAAACTGCCAAACCATTTCCAAAGTAAGTATACTATTTTATATCTTCATCAGTTGTGTATGAGTTCCACGTCTTTGCCAACACTCCAATGTGTGGTATGGTGAGTCTTTTTAATTTCAGCCATTCTAATGGGTGTGCAGTAGAATCTCACTGTGGTTTAATTTGCATTTCCCTAAGGACGATTGATGTGGAACATCTCTTGTGTTTTTCTGCCATCTTATCTCTTTGTTGACTTGTTTTTCATTCTTTTAACGTATTTTGAAGAGGGAAATTTTTAATTTTGATGGTGTGCAGTTTAGCAATTTGTTCTTCTATGTGTTGAACTTTTGGTATTGTATCTAAGAAATCTCTGTCTAACACATTACTAAAGTTTTATACTATTGTCTAGAAGTTTTATAGTTTTAGCTTTCACATTTAGGTCTAGAATCCATTTTGAGTCACTATTTTTTTGTATATGGTACAAAGTATAGATAAAGTTTATTTTTTGGTAAATGGATATTTAATTGTTCAGTACGATTTGTATAAAAAGTTATCCTTTCTACACTAAATTCTCTTTGTACTTTTGTCAAAACCCTGTTGTTCATGTATGTCCAGGTCTATTTCTGGACTCTTCTGTTCCATTAGTCTCTTTGTCTTTCTTTGTGTTAATACTGTACTGTCGATTTCTGTAGCTTTATAATAAGTCTTAAAATCAGTGTTAATCTTCTAATTTTTCTCTTTGTTTACAAAGTTATTTTGGTTAAATTAGGACCTTTGAATTTTCAGATGAATTTTAGAAATGGTCTGTCAATTTTTAGACAAAAAATCCTTCTGATTTTGACTGGGGTTGCATTCAAACTGTAGAGTAATTTTTTTTTTTTTTAAATTTTAGTTTTTTCCTTTTTCTCCCCATAAACCCCCCGGTACATAGTTGTAGGTCCTTCTAGTTGTGGCATGTGGGATGCCGCCTCAGGGTGGTTTGATGAGCAGTGCCATGTCTGCGCCCAGGATTCAAAATGACGAAACACTGGGCTGCCTGCAGCAGAGTGTGTGAACTTAACCACTTGGCTACGGGGCCAGCCCCTGTAGAGTAATTTTGGAGACAAATGACATCTTAACAATATTGAGTCTTCTGACCCACAAATAAAATACAACTATTTATTTAGGTGTTCTTTACTATGCCTCAGCAATATTTTTTAGTTTCCAGTGTACAGGGTTTTTTTTTTTTACATTTTTTGTTAGATTTATCTGTAATTATTTCAAATTTTTGATGTTATGATGAATTGTATTTTGAAAAATTTATTTTCTAATTGTTTGTTGCTAGTATATAGAAATAGAATTGTTTGTTGTATAGTGATCTTATTTGTAGGTGTCTTGCAACCTTGCTAAACCCTTTATTAATTCTGATAGCCTTTCTGGTAGATTCCATCAGATTTTCCACAATCATGCATCTGTTAGTAACAAGTCTTCTTCTTCCTTGTCAACCTGCATGCATTTTCTTTCTTTTTCTTGCCTTATTGCACTGGCTCGAAACTCTAGTGCAATGTTGACTAAAAGTGACGAGAGTGGACATCCTTTTCTTGTTACCAACCTTAGGAGAAAAGCATTCAGTCTTTTACTTTTAAGTAGCTGTATGTTTTTTGTAGATGCTCTTTTTAGGCTGAGAAAGTTTCCCTCTATTACTAGTTTGATAATGGTTTTTATCATGACAAAATGTTGATTTTGTCAAATGCTTTCTCTGTATTTAATTAGATAATAATATAGCTTTTCTTTTTTAGTTTAATATGGTCAGTTACATTCATTGATTTTCAAATATTAAAGTAACCTTAGATCTCTGAGATAAACTTAACTTGCTTATTATGTATTATCCTTTTTATATATTTTTATTGATTTGCTAGAACTTCATTCAGAATTTTTACATCTATGTTGATGAGGGATATTAGTGTATAGTTTTCTTTTCATGTGATATCTTTGTCTAGTTTTGGTATCAGAGTAACGTTAACTTCATAGATTGAGTTAAGAAATATTCCCTCCTTTTCAAATTTCTGGAATGGTTGTGTAGCATAGTATTAATTCTTCCCTCAATGTTGTAGAATTCACCTGTGAAGCCATCAGGGCCAATACACCACTTTTTGGTGATGACATCATGTACACGGAAGGACTCTACAGACCTGCAGTCTTCACTGATACTATTAAGGACATTGCCTCTGATGCAGAATCGAATCCTCCTCATAAGGAATCACAGAGAAAATTTCTTCTAGGTCTTGATTTCAGGTCAAGGTATTTGGCCAAAGTGTTTCTTTCTTATTCTTTCTCACATTCAAAGAGAATGTATGGACTCATTCTTCCACAAGGCAGCTTTCCTGGTGCCAGAAAACAATGACCATGCTTCTAAGTGTTCTATATCCATGCCACACATGCCACATTTCTTCATCTGACCTTTATTTGGCCTATGGCAAGCTAGGAAGGCTCAGAGGGAAGACAGGAGGGCTTCCTTTCCCCAACACAAGCCACTTGTATCTGACTACATTCCTTTTTGATAAGAGCCCTCTTAGATGGTTGTACAGAGCTAAGGAAAAATCTTAAAACAAGAGTCAGCCCATGAAAAATAAAATGAGGCTACCATCTTCCTTCTGGTTTGATCACTATGTGTGGTGTAGAATGACCAAATTCCTGTGGGCCAATTTTAATGACCCAAGCTCAGAATGTGAAGGAAAATGTTACTCAGTGTAAGACCTTTCACAGTCTAGCCCCTTCATCTCGTTCTAGCCTCTAGGGTCATATATTGCCTTGTTCCTTTCCTCTGATCTCTCTTCTTTATCCAACATGCGGGAAGAGCCCATCACTTACGCTGTGCGGTCCCTTTGTCCTGCACTTTCCTGTAAAATTACCCAGTACTGAGTGAGAATCTGGGTGCCAGGCAGTTTTCTGCTTTAGTCATTGTTTCCCTGAATGCTCACAACACCAGAGGGTAGATACACTTGTTATCCCCATTTTATAGGTGAGAAGACTGACGTTTAAGGTGATTAGGTGACATGCCTGAGGTCACACACGTTGTAAGTGGTAGAGAAGGACAAAAGTTCACCCTCCCTAACACTAAACTTCAATGCTTGGTGCTGAGATGTGTATTTACTAGCTTGTATCCCTTGTCAGACCATGCGCTTCTCTAGGGCAGAGGTCATACCACCCTAATCCATATGTCTACACTGAACAAAGTGAGAACTCAGCAAATATTTTCCAAATAAATGACTCCTGAGTGGAGTTCCAGATATCTTGTTCTAAATCTAAGAAGGAGGATACAGGCATAAAGAAGTAAAGAAATAAATGCTTCAACAAAATCATATTATCTTTTAGTGGTACGAAGATGGAACAGAGGTAGGAATATTTCATTTACTCATTGGGACAATCGGATCGGAAAAGGAAAACAGTCAACATCAACTGAGAGATGCTGAAAACAATGTGATCCTGATTGGGTAATAAATCCACCTGTGGACATGTTGGAGCGCATGAAGTGTCCTTAGACGGCAGGAAGTGGTCATGGGGATATACATTTAAGATGGGTGGAAATTAGCATGGAGGGCCAAAGATGACTGCCTCAGAAGCATTAGTTTGTTTTTATTTTGAAGGCTTTGATGGGGCTAAGGTCAAATTATGCATTTACTGTGCTCTTTAAAAAATAATGAGAACATCTGGGTTTAAATGCTTCTTTTCTCTTAGGCTACATTAATAAGCCAGTCTCCATTTTGAATGGAGTGTGGCAAGGAATGAGGCTGTTGGGAGTGGGGCTCTGTCTTTTCTGTAGAGAAGAGGTTAATGGGTCAAAAGCCTCGATCAAACAAAACCCCTAAGTGATCCCAGGTTGATCCAATGTAGTTGATTTGTGAGAAAGAGTACGTTAGCCTGATAAGCAAGCCTTGCTCAAAATGACCTTGTCTCAGTCCCAGGGCATTTCCTTGTTGGCTGTATAGTGCCCTTCTCTTTGGAGGTTTGTGCTGACCGCCCCCAGACATCCCACTGCATCCCTGCCCTGTGAATGGGCAGACTAGAGATCCAGCACCAGTCCTCCTGTCTCCTGGCTGTGTGACCTCTGCCAGGTTACCTAAACATTCTGAGCCTCAGTTTCCTCATTCATAAAATGGGACTAAGCTCTGCATTTGGCCCTCAAAGACACTGGGTGTCTCTGGGGGGGCTTCAGCAAGATAATGATTTTATAGCATGTTGTCAGTAGTGAACCTCTGGACCCATAAATGGAAGGTCCTACTGTGATAGTTCCCTCTGGAAATGTGTGCAGATTTGTCTGTCCCCACATGAGGTCCAGGACTGGGTTTGGCTGGATGGTCGTGGTAGTGCCAGTCAAATTATGCATAGCAATCATTCAGAGACAGAGAATGAGCATCTGGATCAAACAGCAGTGTCTTTAGATTTAGGAAGTGTTTGGTCATCCTTACTATGCTTCAATGTAACTATGCCCATTCTCACCAGGACCCTACCTGCCTGAGCCTGTGCATGGGCAGAACTGACTGATAGCGGGGCCACTAGGGTAGACTGATGGAATGACCTCAATTAGACCTCTTTGGTACACTCTGCGTGTTTTGCGTCCTACATCCTGGGGTCACCAAGACATGCCCTTCAGCCTGGTTAAGGTGGAGAGCACGTTGATTAAGAGTAGGGCCTCAGGAGTCGACTGTCATCAGTCAGAATCTTGCCTCTTTTCTTCCTAGTTGTGAGATGTTGAGCAAAGTGCTTCACCCCCAGGCCTCAGTTTCCCTTGCTTACAATGGTGAGGAGGGTGAGCATGATGGTGCTTCAAAGGGTAGTTATGAGGACGAAATGAAATACTGCATTTAAAACAGGTAGCACAGAGCTTGACTCACAGTAAATGCTCAAATAAGAATGTTCGTTATCCAGCTATTGACCCCAGAGCAGAGGCTGGGAGAGTGAAGAAGAGCCCTTGAGTGTTGGCAGTGAGAAGCCTCAAGCTTGGGCCCCTTTGCTCTGAGGAGAGTTGGGAGGCCTAACCAAAGGGCCCAGAGACATTTCCTCTTTTGGGGAGGCCCATGCCCTTCCGTGTGCAAGGACATAGCTGTGAGGAGACGGCTTTCCCTCCAGCACTCGGGGCCTGGGGAAGCGAGGCTCCCCTCTTCCCTTCACACCCCTACCTGAGTCTGGAGGGCCTTTAAGGTGCATCATCTATCCCAACACAGGGGCCTATTCCCATTCTCCTGCCCCCAGGCTTGGGGCAGGGGCTGATGAGTGGTGAGGAAGTCCCTGGAGATCCACCCTCAGGGATAGAGAGGATGCTGAAGTTTAAAGGGAAGCCAATCCTGCCTTCTAAGAACAGGGATGGGACCAAGCCTGTCAGACAGGTCCTTTTCTTATTTTATAGAGAAGCACCCTGGGCCTCTGTGCTCCCATCTCAGTTAAAACCCATTTTCCCAGCCCCCGTCTTCTGAAAGTTAGTTGGTAGTGAGAACAAATCACAGGGGTGAGCCTCCCCTGGGGCCTGAGCCTCTAACTCAGGATATCATGGCCCTGCCTTCAGGTGGACACAGTGAGAAGCTGCTTTGAGAGATGGACAGGTAGGTGTCAAGGAGAGGCAGGGTGCTCATGACCTTTGTGTGGTCCCCCAGTTGTGCCTGCTTCTTTGGGTGGCTCCTTGGGCCACATCTCAGTAACAGAGGCACTCAGAGGTCACACATGCAGGTGTGCTTGCATGCGCGCGCACACACAAACACACACACACACACACACACACACACACACACACACACACTGCCTTCCTGGGCCAGGGAGGTAATGCAAATGAGTGAAGTTAGCCAAGAGTAAGACAAATGGGGCAGAGTGGGTCTGTAATAGCCTGGAAACCTTATGATTTGTTCTAAGGGAGAGAATTTTCTAATTTTAGAAATACTTCCACTGGGTGCAGTCTTCCCATGCCCTGTCAATCCTGTTTTGGCTTTGGTGGTGGCAATGCCCTGTCTGTGCCAACTCATGGTGTGGGATGGAATGTGGGGGTGGGGCAACAATGGCCCTTGGGATCACTGGATATCCTAATGAAACTTCATCCAAAGGGGCTGGGTGGAGAGGAAGAGATGAACTCAGCCACCCAGCATCTGCACAGGGCATGCTGCAGCCATAGCCACTGGGCCCTACCGTCCTGGTGGAGTCCCCCAGAGCCTTGTGCCTGTGAAACCTCTGACAGCCCCAGATCCTGTCTGCAGAGGGGAAGGGGGTCTAGGGAGGAGGCCGCTGGGTCGGGAGCCACCTGGTCCTTGCAGGTGAAGCTTCAGGCAACCTTGGATCACATGGTTTTCCTAGCTTCTGGAGAACACAAACTCCTTCCCATAGGGGGACCAGGGGCCCCCTTAGGCCTCCTGGGGTTTCTGCAAAGTGATAGCCTCTGTCTCAAGTCTTATTTCCTCTCTAGCAGCAACGCCCCCATGAATGAGGCCTGGACTTCTCAACAGAGATTTCAACAAAAAAGAGGCTTAAAGGAATAAGGAATTTGCAAATCTTACATGCTGGAAACAGGCCAGGAGTTCAGTGACGCTGCAGGAAACTTGAGATTTTCCTAAGAGCACCAAAGCCCCTCTCTCTAGCTTCCTGCTTGCCCCCAGCACTCTAGAAAGCTCAAATAAGATTATTGGAAAGCCTGGCCGTTAGAAGGCAACTCATGGTCTATTTTTAGCCTGGATCCTGTATCAAAACCAAGTGACAAGCATATCCTTAGCATTAACAGCAGCCCTTTGCTCAGAGATAAGGGCTGTGGTTAAGAGTAGTATGCGTGTGCATGTACGTGTGTGTGTGTGTGTGTGTCTGTGGCTGCAGACCCTTCCACTGGCTGAGACTTTTAAACTGTCTTTTGCTAATCTATCAGAAGGATGGACACATCTTTAGAAAGCTTCCCAAGAGGAATAGGCCTCAGCTTTGGGCAGAATGTGGCAGAGGGAAGCATCCCTGTGCTGACAGCTAGAAGGGGTACATTTTACATATTTGGAAACCAAGGCCTAGAGGACGGCAGAGTGGACTCAAGACAACAATGTCAGATCAGGACTTGAACCCCACACATGAAAACCCTATTTAATGTTACCTTCCCCTCCCCAGGACGGATGGTTGGGGGCCTTGGTGGTCATTCCCTTTCATGTAGGTGACAAGGTGGTTCTCAGGGAACCGGCTACCCCCAGCGCATTTACTCAAGGCCCTCAGCAGAGCGATTCCAGACCCTTCCTGCTGTTTTCTGGGGAGAGCTTCCTACCCTGGGAAGCAGGGAGCTCTTTAGCCAGAGTCCTGGCCTTTTCAAAAGTCAAGGGACACAGGCTCCAAGCTGGCTGTCCCTCTGACCTGCAGCGTGACCTTGGAGAAGGTCACTGCCCCTGTTGAGCTCAGGTGCTCCGTCTCATCATGTGAGGGGTGGGATTAGACCTCCAGCAGCCCTTCCCGTGTTCACTCAGGGCCTCGATGGCAGAAGAGCCCACTAGCCCAGCACCCTGGGAATGACACAGGCCCCCACTGGGCTCTGAACTATGTCACGGGGGCTTCTCTCAAGAGATCTATGTCCTCAGTTCCACCTAGCTATGCTCAGTTTGTGCATCCTTGATCCTCCAAAACACCCGGCCAGTATGTCCAGTTATCTCCACTTACAGATCAGAAAGTGGCATCCCAGAGGGGCCAGGTGGCTCTCCCAAGGTCACACATCAGCAAGTGACAGGGCTAGGACTGGAACCAGCACTGTTCAAGTCTGAGCTGGGGGACATTTCCCACTTTCCAAGACCCATGCATAAAACTTGCGGAATTCTATCCCCAGGAAATGGGGCTGTGGTTTGAGTAAAACAAGAGGGGCTCCATTGACCATTTTCATAACTATACAGTGAGACATCCAATTCTCACATTTGCCTGGCACTTTACAACTTCAGCCCCCACCTCCACTTCACAACAGTCCTTGAGGAGGTAGAGCAGACCCCCTCAATTCATGTCACACATGAGGATGCGGAGGGCTCCCCAGGTCACAGGTGGTGGGTGGCCAAGGAGAGATTCATCACCGGGCCCCCTTGCCCCAGCCCCAGGCTCACCCAGGTACACTGCTGCTGCCCTGCAGAGCAGTGCTTCTTGAGGGACTGAGAAGGAAAGCGAGGGGCAGATGTTGACAGATGTGCCCACCTGTCCCTGGCTGGCTTGCTCCCACCCCTTGGGTAGCCCTGTATGCTGTGCCCAGTGTGCAGGGGATTACAGCCAGGAGGTGGGGTCTTACCAGCAGCAGTGGCGATGCCTAGGAGCCGGCAGGTATATTCCAGCCCGGTCCAGAACACCTGCAGTTTCATGGTGCCCAGGTCAAGGAGAGGGTCCCAGCAGGGTGGGCAGTAGAGGCTCTGGCCCGAGATGCTCCTGGAAGCCTATGTGCAGGGGGAGGCTGTGGCTGCCAGCTCCAGGCCCCCGTGCCTGGGGGCCCTGCCTTCCCAAACAGTCCGGGCCACCACAGCCTGGCCGAGGTGTGAATAGGGCTCACCTTCCTTGCTTGGGCGACCGTGCCCTTGCCAGGCGCTCAGCTTAATCATTACCTTGGAAGAATTCCCCTACTGCTCTGCACAGCCCTGGCCTGGCCTGGAGCCGCTGTGGCTCCAGCGCAGCCGCCTGAGATCAGGCCGATTAGGGCTGGGCTGGAGGCAGCCTGGGGCTGGCAATTAACCATTTCCAGCGGGGAGGAGACAGACGCACGCGGACCCAGCCCAGTCCCTTCCTTCCTGGGCAGCTCTGAAAAAGTCACACCTGGACCTCAGGCCTGCGGGGGCGGGGAGAGTATGTCTGGAGGTGATGATGTGCATGCAGGTTCATGTGTGTGCCCCTGTGAGAGAGGGGGATGTGTCTTTAAATCACCAGCAGAAACAACTTTTGAAATGAGTTCCAGGCTTCTATTCTTCCGCATATAGGTGGATTAGAAAGCTTTCCAGTCTGTGGTGGATTTGAACTCTGACCAGACATACTTAGCTCAGGCCCACGCCACACATGGACCTTCCTTTATCCCCAACATGCATCCCAGACATGTGATGTAGGAAATTATCATGATTCTTTGGGAGGAGAGTTGCCACGTCAATAATTAACTGGGTGACTTTGGTGAAACTCAAAGATATCTGGGAGCCTTAGTAACTTCTGCAGAAAATGAATGAGAGGGTTTGGCTGGATGGGTGGTTCTCAAGCTGTGTTCTGAGAGCTCCGCCAAGAAGCCTAGCCTCTAAAATTTGACAATCGTGGGCCTTTATTAATTCTTAATTTACTGACTGATAGAACGCATTGAATGATATCAAGTTTTAATTTTCCTCCCAGGCATTTTTCTGAAATCTTTGACCTGTTTGCTTGTATGGGATAGACAACAAAACAACCAAAAACATTCAGGGGAAAAAGTCCCCCAAACCAAATTACAATAATAATGGGGAACTCAGGCATAGTCTGTCTTGCTTTTTTCTTTGGTGAAGATGAATAGACCCTCATATAATGAATAGATATTTTTTGCTATTAAAATTATTCTAATTTGATTAATTTGATCAAGACTTCATAGCATCCATAAAGACTACCATTTTCTCATCTTGCTTTCTGAATGAGTTTAAGAACCTCTGTGTTCGTGTGATCATCAAGACCAACTTTAAAAATGTTTGATTTGACATACTTATTTCTTGAGTTAGCTGACTGTATTTAATAGCAGACTGTTTATCAACTGCAGACTCCCCAATTTTCCACAGGTCTTGATACCTGTGTACCCCGCCCCCAGATGCTGGCTCCTGGATCTCTGTGGTACACACCGACCTGCACAGATGTTGCTGCTGGGGCCTGGGCATCAGAGCCCCATGACTGGATGCCCTTTAGGAGCCTGTTCTCTCTGAGCTCCTTGGGAAGCTCTGCTGGCCCCACAGCATCCTTGCTTCTTCCTTGAAGTTCTCCATCTCCCCCAAGCTGAGCCTAGTGCACAGGAAAGTGCTTCCTGACGAAAAGGCTGTGGAGAGAACTCAGTTCAGGCACTACCCACCATATCAGGCAAAGTGCTTTTAGCTGTCAGGAGGTTAGGGGTGTTCTTCCATCCCTGAAGGTGTCCCTGCTTCACTGGAGCTGCCTCCTAAGAGGGGTGGAAGAGTTGGGTGTTGGGCTGATGGTGGAAGGAGTGTAGGGCTTGTGGCAAAAGCAAAATGTGGAGGGACCCAAGAGAGAGCCCCTTTTGAAGAAACTGCAAAGAAGCATCCCACAGAGTTTCTGAGTCCTCTTACTACCATTCAGCCATCTATGGAGCTTCATGGGGAAAGGAGAAATCTGGCTGGGCAAGCGAGTCCCTTTGACCTCTCAGAATTCAGAGAAAAGACTGCCAGGAACTAGGGGCCAGAGACTCTAATATGGAAGAGGGCAAAGAAGGTGGTGAAGCTCTCAGACATTCAAGTCTGACTTTGCAGTCACTAATTGCCCAGAGGAAGAAGAGAAGGGACATTTCCCAGAGAACTCAGTGGACCGCCTAGGGAGCTCGTGGAAGGCTGAGAAGGGGGCAGGATAGAGGGAAGGACAAGGAACTGTGGAAGGCTGTGAGGAACCTGCAGAGGGTGGTAAAGTGCTCTGAGCAACAAAAAGGGAGTCTCAGATTACAGCAGCACAGGAAGCAGAGTTCCAGGGACCCTGCTGCTCTGGACAATGGTAGAGAAAGCCCAATTTCAACCTCTATTGCGTCCTAAGGAGTCCAAACTTGCATTAGGGGGTGGAAACTATGGGCGAAGCTTTTAGCTCAGATAGGGGAAGGTGCTCTGACAGTCAATCATCCCCCGACTGCTGAGATGGCTGAGGTCATGAGTTCCCCGGAGCCCACATGAATACTGGGGGGATGCGGAAGGGGTTGGAGCGACGCTGTGTGCAGTTCTCAAGCACTGATTGAGCAATTATGTCCCAGGACTCTGGTTCTGGATGGCTAGGATTCCTGGAAGAATCCAGACAAGCGCTCGGAGGAGTGCAGGGATGCCACCTAGAACACAAAGGAAGAGAGCCGGGGTCTCTTACCTTGTCTGGTTCCTCTTCTGCCCATCTGCCCACCATCTCTGGATGCCCGGCAGGGGCAGAGAGCAGAGTGGGGAGAGAAAAGAAGAGGTGCCAAGCTCAGCTCTGCAGTTACCAGCTGTGCAGCCTAGGGAGTTCCTTACCCCCTCTCAGTCCTAACCTCCTTACCTGTAAAATGGGTCTACAAGGGGTCTTACTGGGTTAGTTGTACTGTGTCAAAAGTACCTATGTAGAGCAGATGCCAGGAGATGGGAGCCAATATGAGTGAACAAAGAAAACTTGACTGTACTGTGGCCAACCCAAGGTATGTTTTATTAACGCAGGATTCCAGCCATTGAATCAACAAGACCCCAAACTGAGGGCACAACCTGGCCCTGACCTCATGTAGAACCAGGGTAAGGGGAGTACCTGATCTTTGGGATGACAGGGCTCGTCCAGAGATTTCTTTACTATGTTGTTTCGTTTCCTTGTATACCAACCAGAGTCCCTGTGTGCTGCAGCCATAGAAAGGCAGGTTGACTCAATTACTTAAATAATCCAAGTCCCTTGGTGATAGAATGTCCTGCCTCCACGGCTATGAAAACTAGTGCTGACATCAGCAACGATTCTAGCAGCTGGTGTTGGCTCAACAGTAACTGCATTCCAGGAGCTGTGCTCACTGCCTTACATGCATGTCTATTCTTCTTCTTATTTACATTTTACAGACGAAGAAGCACAGTCACATTTGGTTAAGTGCATTTGCTCACGCTCACACAAAACAGACATGAAGGGATGATGAGTCCAGTGCTCTCAGCTCGGCCCCTCTGCTGCCCATTGTGGTTTTACAGGTGCCTCTGTCATAAAGTGGCCCAGCCAGAGGAGTCCATCCCAGGAGCCCTGGGGCAGATCATTCAGGTGAGTTTCAGGTGGAAACTGGTGTTGACTTGTTCACTGCTCCTAGAGCTGAGGAGGCAGTGGTGGACTAGCGGAAGCTCTCCAACGTGTTCTCCTGATGGTGGTCCATGGGAATGAATGCCTCCAGCAGTCAGGCTGCAGCTCTCCCCCCACCTTGTCTAGAGCTTCCGTGTGTTGCTATAAATGGATGCTTCACAGATACTCCTCACCCTACTCCTCAACATATGGGATGGCCATAAATTGTGCATCATTAAAAAGAGTACAAAAATTCTGCATGCCCACGATGGCTCTGGGGAATGCGAGAAGTCAGGAAAAGATGAAATGTGAATATGTGCTAATCTTCATCTGTTGAGGATGAGGAAGCTTCCACAAAATAGTAGGAAGCTCATGGGCATAGCTCAAAGCAAATACCTGGCCCTGGAGAAAAATCCCTGGAGGCAGTCTAAGCCTTTGATCTCTTCAGATCCTTTTGTCACCTCACCTCTCCTCTCAGTGTCTGCAGAAGAAAATAGAAACCCTCAGGCCTGCACCCTCCAAACTCCTTGCGTTCCTCCTAATTGCACCCTCTCCCTCACCTGTTCTTTACTTCCAGTGGAGGAAGAGGGGTTAATCCTTGTACTTGTGCTTTCAATTGCTATCCTTGTGTGTCTTCTGGGACCTGGGACCCATGTCTTCCAACTTTTCCCTCCACCTGTCCCCTCTATTCATCTATAGCTAAGAGCAAAGCTTTCCTGCAAGACACTGCTTTCCCCTGCCCACCACATGTGGTCTCTCTTCCCTTCATCACCTAGGTTTTTGAAAGTGGTCTAAATTTACCACTGTCTCCTATGTCTTTGTTTTCCATTCCCTTGTCTATCTACTGAAATGTAGTTTCTACTTGCTTCCACGTCACTATGACCACACTGGCCTGACATCTGACCACCAGATCCAGTGGCCTAATTTCTGTGCTCATTAAGCTCCACCTCTTGGGATTTTTAGCATTTGAAACTGTTAACTGTTTCTTCCTTCTGGAAAAGCTCCCTGTCACATTATCCATGGTAATCATCCATGTGAACTACGTGCATTAGGGCTTGCATTCTTTCTACTTTCTCTGTGTCCTTTAATGAGTCCTTTTTCTTTGCTGTTTTCCTAGTGATGATCTGTGGTGAGCAGCCTCCAGATGGTCTCAATGATCCCCTCTCCTGGTATTCACACTTTGTATGATCTCCTCCCGCATTGTACTAGGGTTGGTCTGTGTGACAGAACACGACAGAAGAGGTAGCATGTCAATCCCAATGTTAGGTTATAAAAGACACTACCTTGGTCACTTTCTCTCTTTTAGGGGAAGCCAGTTGCCAGGTCCTGAGGAACCCTGCCTAGAAGCCTGCATGGCGAGGAAATGACATCTCCTGCCAACAGCAGCCATGTGAGTGTGCTTCAAAGCAAGTGCCCAGCCCCAGTCCAACCTTCAGGTGAGTGCAGCCCCGGCTGCCAGCGTGACTGAACTCTCAGGAGAAACTCTGAGCCAGACCCACACAGTTGTTTGTTCTTTCAAGTTGCTAAGCTTTAGGGTAATCTGTTACTCAGCAAGAGTGAAGTAATATATCATTTGGAAACCTCTTTTCTCTCATCCACTCTCTGCTTGTCCTGATTATTTTCTAATTCCATGGTTCGAGTGTTGTCAGGATAAGGATAATTCCCAGTGAAGGCCTCTGCCCCAGGCCCTCTTCTTAGCTGCAGAGCTAAATTTCCTCCTGTTTATTGGTCATCTCTGTATCAAACTCAGTATGTCCTGAATTGAATCTAATGTTTCCACTCAGTTATTTTCCTTTTTTCTGAGTTTTACACCTTGGCTACTAGCCTCATTATTATTCTAGTTACCAAAGCCAGAAATACACAAATCGGTTTTGACAACTCTTCTTTTTCCCCAGTTCTGCCAATTCTACCTTATAATTACTTTTCATCTGCCTCCCCTTGTCTGCTGCTCTTAGCCCTCTTTGAGCTTAGCCCTCATTATTTCCGTCTTAGTTCACTGACACAGCAGGGTCTTCCCGCCTCCAGTGTCACCGTCTCCAGTCAACCCTCCACCCTGCGCCTGAGTTGTCTGTGGAGACTGCAGCTCTTCACAAGTTACGTCCCTGCTCAATGCTTTCAAAGACTTTCCATTGCCTAAAGAATGACGTCTGAATTCCTTAGTTCAGAACCCAAGCCTTCTGCAAGCTGCCCCACGCCGTCTTTCCGCCTGTCCAGTCTCCATCTCCTCCCTTCTTCTCCAGACCATCTAGGCTGTCACCTCAGCCCCGCCAGACACACGCTTTCACGCTGCCCTTCCCCATGCTGTTCTCTTGCAGTGTCTTGCCTCCTTCTTATGCAATATTCTCTCCTCCTCATCACCACCACACTCACCATTCAAAGTCCAGGCGAATGGCACCTCCTTGAGGAGCTGTTTCCATCTCCTGCAGTCAGAGTTAATTACCTCTCCTCCCAACCCCCCAGCCCCCATCACAATGTATTCAAGTTTCCTAAGTTAATGTTGGCGTCTCCCACCCACTGGGGAGATTTGTGGACTCAGGGATAACAGATGCTTGAATGAATGAAGGCGTCTTGTTCAAGGTGACACTTTATTTACGTTTTTGTTCTTTAGGATCAGTTTAGCTAAAGCAGAGGAAGTAGGCAAAGCCACATGTCTAACAGTGTAACAAGGTGCAATGAATATATTTTCAGGCAAATTCACCTTTGCCCCTCACCTCTCCTTCCTTCTCTGTGTTCCGTGAAATCCACATTTACTCCCTCACAGTGCAGTGGGCACCCAGAATCTGTGCAGGGCCTGTGTTACTGTATAAGGCTGTGTTAATGATTGCCCTGCGAATTTTAGCTCACGGGAGGCAGAGCTGCCCAGGGTCCCTCAGGCGTTGCTCTGTGCAGGGCGGAGTGAGCTACCTGCTCTGGAATGGGGTGGGGAGGGGCTTCTGAGCTGCAGCTCACATAAGGGCCTTGGAAGCTCTTGTTTTGCCATCTCGGTTCCGGCAGAGGGGATGGTGCAGCGGTCTTCCGGCCAGGTTACCTGGGGTGATTTCCACCATGACTCTAAAGGTCAGTGTAAGCTTGAATAAATCATACCTCTTGGGCACCGATTTATCTGTATTTATAATGAGGCAGGTGGACCCTTCAGGTCCTCTGAGTCACTGAGGCTGAGGTCTTTATAGCCTTGAACTCCATTTCTTAAAAGAGAAGACTGACGGGGTGAGGGATTGTCACATCATGTGGGGGTCTGCCACGGGGACCACCTGCTTTGCTGAGCAGACCTCATCAGACACGGTCAGATGGCCTTGCCGGTACAGCCCAGGCTCCTGGGATGAGCTGTCGAGACACAGATTTAAGGTGTGGGGCCATGAGAGGTTTTAAACATTCCTCGGGCTTAGCCCTCTTGATGACCACAGATTTCTGGAAATTAGTCTCTGACATCAGTCCTCCCAGGAGACGCAGGGAGACTAAATACCTGTCTAGGTTTGTAGCATTTAGGAGGTTAAAGCCCCGCACTCCCAGGAGTGGACTCCAACATGTGGAGGAAGCAGTATTTTAGTCAAAGTCGCCGAATTGCCCTGGACAGGATCCGCCTCTGCTGTTGCTGTGAGGAAGGGGTTTCCTCATCAATCAGAGCCTCAAGGGAGGCTCAGGAGAAAGAACACAGACTCCTTCATGAGGGTCCTGGCTGTGCTCTCCCAGAAAGTCACACCGACCCTGGAATGTACGGCTGGAGTGAAATTAGGCAGGGGAAGCTAAAATTTCCCATTCCGTGTCAGTGCTTTTAATGATAGTGTCTCTGAACATTTTGATTTTTTTTGTCTAAATTAATTCTCAAAAGATGTTTAAGTCTTTGTCAGGAAAAATGGGAATTCTGTAGGTGAATTTTGTTTAGAAGTTGTCCAAAGTCATTTGTAACTTCCTTAAGTGCTAAAATTGTGTTTTATTCATTTGGTTCTGTTCGTTCACTCACCATGACCAAATTGCTAATCTACACACCCAAAAATATATATTTTCTGATATAACTGAAAAAAAAGTCTGTTTTTGAAAACACAAGGGCTTTCAGATGAATGTGGCTATTTAGCAATAAGCATTTGGCTCCTCCTACAAAAATGGAGCATGAGAATTTAAAAATAGTTCACTCCAAGCACACAAGATAAGCACAGACAGGAGTTCAAGTGAAGGGGCTGGAGGAGTGGTGACGGACTTTACAGAACATGGGGAGACCTGACTACTTGCCTGCAGTGGGTCTTTCCTGTGAGCAGTGAGAGCTTTACTCCGGAAACTCCTGAGGGGCTTAGCACTCAGGGACACCAAGAACCAAGGAGCAGAGGTCAGACTTGGAGCTAAAAATGAGGGTGGGATAGCTGAAAGTCTGTTAATAGAGCAGTTGGACCCTCAGGTCCTCCCCCTCCCCCATTCCATCTGGGGGCGCCCATCCCCGCTCTCCACCCGGCCCTTCTCTTACTCCCCCATCCAGTGTAGTCCGGAGGTTTACTCTCCAGATGAACTGAGTGGTGATGTGTCAGGACCTGGGAGCCTAGGCAAAGCAGAGGACAGAAGATAGGGACTAAAGTCAGACTTGTGCTGACCTGTGGGCTCTTCAGCCCCTCCCCCGCCCTGTCTCTAGAACAGCAGAGGCTGACCGGTGTCACCAGGCGGGCAGCTGGAGGACTCTTCCTGGAGAGTGTGGCTAGCTCCAGAGAAGACCTGGCTACTAACCTGTGGGGGACCAAAAAGTCTGGTGAACCTCTGGTGAAACCCACAGGTTCTTGAAATCTCCATCAACATTCACACATAACACTTCAAATCAGTTTTTCGGTATCTCATCCTGAGTATAAGGACAGCCCAGGCTCACCAGGTATTTGAGGAAAGGCTCCCTCATGACAGAAAGAGCCCAAAACAAACAGAAAAGGAGGATCCAGGGAGGTGGTATGGACGATGTAGGACATATAGAAAACACAAAATAATAAACCCCATAATTACTACCTCGAAACACATATGAGAAGATGTTACATCTATAAGACAAGGACAGAATAGAATGAATAAATAACCAGAGCAGAAGAATCTCAAAATGAAAAACAAACAAAACCCAAACAAAATAAAGCAAACAAAAACAACAGAACAGTTGGAAGCTAAAGTCAAGTAGAACAAAAGATGAAGAAAGGGAAATAGAACAGAAAGGCCAAGTCCATCTACTGACCTCCAGGAGTGCTAGAAAGACAGACAGAGAGGGAAAAACCGTCAAAGATGTAACACAAGGAAATTTTCCAGATCGAAGAAAACAAGTCTCCAGAATGATTATGTTTAAGGAAGACATGAGGAGAGGTAGTGATAAGGAAGCCAAAAGTTAATGCCTACAGCTGATCAATCAAAAATTGCAACATGAGTATGTTACTAAAATATATGAAAGTGAATATCAGAAGAATTTGCTAGAAGAGTTTACAATACTTGTCTTTGGGGAGTGGAACTGGTGACACAGGGGACAGCTTTTTGTTGTTTTTGTTTGTTGCTTTAAGACTTTTATTATTTCTTGACTTTTTAAGCTTGGTGCATGTATTACTTTGACAAAAATCAAAATGTACTTTGAAAAAGGAAACAGGGATAAAAGTTAAGAAAGCATCCCACTCCTGATGTTAATATGTTAGAGTATATCATTCTAGATATATGTTATACAGAAAAATATATTTTCTTACCACAACAGGATTATAACATCCATGCTGCTAGTTGTTTTTTTTTACCTAAAAATATACCAGAATTGTGCACTTCCCAGTAAAACATGTACTCCCAGTAAAAACATAAGCTATAGAGTGCTTACATATGGAAGACACTGCAGAAGAGAAGGAAGCTGTATAGAGTTAACAACTATAAAAGCTGCATGAACTGAGTGCCATGGGAAAGAAACAACAGGGCTGAGCTGATTTATCTAGGAAGTGGTTTCCAGGAAGTACTCCAAGCCACAAATGTTGAGGCCTCGGTGATGGAGAAGACAAAATGCCCCAGGACCACGCCAGCCCTATGCCATCCACGGCTGTTGAAGTGAATGCCTGGGCCTAGCTGGAAGACTGGGCCCACGTCAGTAACGGCTGTAGCCCATGTAAGGGCCAAGGGACCGGGCCTTGCTTGGTTACAGGAAGCTCTGTCCCTGGCTAGGAAGGAGGGTGGGTAGAACCAGGTGCCTTCTCCATCTTGGTGATGATATTCACCATGTGCCTCACCACACTAGACCTGAATCTTTTTTTCCTTGCTGAGAAGTTTCCAGCAGTTCGAACACTGTAAGCTGTGTAATGATGAGCTGAGCTGCCTTGAGCCTGGCGAGGTCCCATCACTGGAGGATTCTGGGGAGAGGCTGTGTTGGGCCAGTGGGGATGCCTACGTGATCTGCTTGGGATGAAGTAAAAGCGGTCTCACTTTTTCTCTCTTTTGTTTTTTTCCTGTGATGCCTCACCCTTCTACTCCTTCCACCTGCAGTTTCTGCCTGTATAATTCCAACCTGTTTTAACTGGTCCAAAAGACTACCTTGAAGTGGGGTTCTGGAAGCTTTGGGATGGAGGCGACTGCACCAGGGCACAAACAGGACAGGGGCAAGGGGCAGCATGTGGAATACAGAACCACAGAGTTCTGGGGCTGCAACAGGAGCCTGATTACTGTGTACATGGGGGGAACTCAGGTACACTGTTCTCCTTACTGAACCCAGTGGGAGCCATTGTTGTGACTAAAACACGTGTAAAAAATGTTAGTTCCATTTATTGCTCCCATCCTTTCTGTATGTTTCCTATTTCTGCTGTAACAAATTCCCACATTTAGTGGATTAAAATGACACAGATTCATTATCTCACAGTTTTGGTGGTCAGAACTCACTGGGCTCAAATCAAGCTGCCACCAGGCTGCATTCCTCTCTGGAGCTGCTGTGTGAGGACCCCTTTCCTTGTTCATTCAGGTTGTTGGCAGAGTTCAGTTCCTTATGGCTGTTGGACTGAAAGCCTGGTTTCCCTGCTGGCTGTCAGCTGAGGGGTGTTCCCAACTTCTAGAGGGCACTTACATTCCTTAGTTTGTGGCCCCCTTTTTCATCTTCACAGCCATCAAATGTGGTTGAGTCCCTCTCACCTTCAAATCTCTCTTTTACATCCTCTCTCTGCAAGATGGGAAAGTGGCTCCGCTGTGATTGCGTTGGACCCACCTGGATAACTCTGCATAGTCTCCCTATTGTAAGGTCAGCTCATTAGCAACTTAATTCCATCTGCAACTTTACTTCCCTTTTCCATGTAATGACACTCACAAGTCCCAGGGATTAGGACACGGACATTGTGGGGGGGCATTAATACACCTGCTACACCCTCCATCCTTCCTCTGCAGATCTCACAGAAGATTAGGGTGGAGAACCTAAGCACTAGAAGTTGGGGTATTTTATTTAGCCTTGCAGAGAATCCTTGCACTGGAGGAAAAGCTTCAATTGAGGGAAAGGTAGAAACCAGCAGCTTTTGGACCAGTGGTTGTCAAAGGATGCTCTCTGGACCAGCAGAATCAGCATCACCTGGGAACTTGTTAGAGATGAAAATTCTGGGGCCACACCCAGACCTACTGAATTAGAAAGTCTAGGGTTGGGGCCCAGCAACGTGGGGTTTAATAAGCCCTGCAGGTGACTCTGATGGGATCCCTTGCTCTGGAACAGTCATCCTTCCGTGCCTCACTGTGGTCCTGTGCTGGCCTGTCAGGGTGGCCTTAGGCTGGGCTTTCTTCTCTGCACTGCACTCAGCCACTGAGGGCTTCTTCTTAGGCTGCCAGTGCCTCCCAGCCGCTCTGGGCCTCCCTGGGGAACTGGGCACTCAATTTCCTCAAAAGTCAGGATGCTAATGTTCTGCAAAGGTAACATGACCCAGAAAATTGACCAGGAGGAACTGAAAAGCCTCTGGCAGGGTTTTCTGGGAAGCCAGCTGGCCTCATAGCTCAGACAGGGCTGTGAGAAGTCAGGACTGCAGGGCAGAGCCTCAGAGATGCCTCCAGCATAGGATGCAGGCTGGCCTGAGCTCTGCAGTGTTGCTGCAGGCGTTCTTTGTGTGCTGGTGTTTGAGGACCAGGTGAAACCAGAGATCTTGACCCTAAAGAATGATCAACCTCAGGGTTCACCCTGCAGGGTTAACAAGCACCCAGGTGATGGGGTCCTTCGACTTTTCTGAGAAACCTAGACTCACTCTTTCCCTAGGAGTCACCTAAGACATTGGGCCTCATTCTTGACTGCTCATAGGAATCATCTAGGGAGGTTTTCAAAATCCTGATGCCCAGGTAGCACCTCAGACTAATTCAGTCAGAATGTCTAGGGGTAGGACCCAGGTTCAGCATCCTTTTTAAAGCTCCCAGATAACTTTAATGTGCAGGTAATGTTGAGAACCACTAGTCCAACACAATGGCTCTTCATCCTGACTGTACATTAAAATAAACTGGGAAACAAACGAAAATCAGCAGGTGCTCAGTGCTATGTACCAGTCTCCGGGGAGGCCAGCCTGGGCGTTGCAGGTGTTAGAACTCCTCAGGTGCTGCTAGTAAGGTGCAGCTAGGATGAAACCCCCGGTCTAATGGGAGTAGTGCTGTCTCTTGTTGGCTGTGTGAGGTCTTGAGGTTCAGCTCCATCCATCAACTGTGGGGCGGGGTCCTCATCATTTAATTTCAAGATGTGAAGCACCTCACCTAGCCTTGGCCCATGGCAGTGCTCCGAGAATTTTCCTTTGTCCTCGGTTAAACTGGCTTTTATCTGTGTCCAGCAAGGAAAACTGTGGTAGAAGAGAGGATTGGGCCAACATATGGGACCTGAGTGGTATCCCTGAAGTGACCATGGAGATTGAAGCCTAGCTTTAGTCAGAGCTCTTTTTTTTCTTAATGAAGACCCAGTACTCATATTTTGATGGATTGTAAAACAATTTCCCTCATCTTCCCTCTCTGCCTTTCTCCTCTGGCAGTTCTGTATAATGCACAGAGAAGCCAGACAAAGGAACAGAAAAGCTGACGACTCCTCAGCGCTTGCAGGTATGACAACATGGCAACCACACGAACCTTCCAGATCCCCGTTTGGGGAAGGAGGGTGAAGCAGCAGTGTCTGGAAGCCCAGCTCTCAGCCTTCCTCTCTTTCTGACAGGCAGGTAGGACGTCTCACGAGCTATCCTCTCTGCAGCTCTTAGCCTTCAGGGTTCACTTTATAGCTGCCAAAATCGGTGGGCCATTTCCCTTCAGCTACAGGCCCCCAGAGTATCGCGTAGTGTGGTTGATAACAGCAGGGTCTGTGGGCTGCTCAGGTTCAGCTGTTTACCAGATGTGTCACCCTAGGCAAGTTACTTACTCTCTGAGCCTCGGTCACTCCATCTGTTCTTAGTGGGTACAGATTTTAGTTCGTGGCACTCAAGTATGAGAATCATCACATTTCTCCAAAGTAGATAATCTGCCCCAGCTTTTAATGACTAAGCCGGTGGGTGACGTGTTCTGTCCAGTTAGAGGACCTCCTTCTCCATTGGATTGAGCAAGAGTCTCAGGGGATTTAAATGGCCCAGACACTCAGAAGAGGCCCTCTGGTATTCATTCCACGTTTATCACCACTGAAATTTTCTTTGTTCAAATCCACATGTTTACTGAAGACACGCGGTCCTAAATCATCTGTATCAGGTCATGGGATGGTGGCAGAGTGCACGAATGGCCACGATCCTTCACTCTTTCGTGTATCCTCACTCTTGGCAATGTGACATTGCAGCTCCTCCCCTTGCCTTTGAACCAGGGCTGGCCTGTGTCTTTCTTTAGTCAATGGAAGGCAGTGGAAATGAAGGTGGGCCAGCTCTGAGCCTCAAGGCCTCATGTGCTTCCGTGTTCTCTCTTTCTCTAAACTCACCCAGGTGCCAGTGGAACAAGTCCAGGCCAGTCTTCTGGAAGATAGGCTGTCCCAGACCAGCCAGGCCTGAGCGGAGTCAGCAACAGGAGACAAAACTGTAGTTGAACCTGGCTCAAGTTGCCAAGCTGCAGGATTGTGGGATGAGAAGTGCTTGTATTCTAAGTCACTTTGACATAGGATGTTTGTTAGTCGAAGCTGACATGGGGGCCTCCACCACTTTGGGACTGCACAGACATAGCTGCTGCTACTTGTTGAAAGAAATCCAACTCGTGCCCAGACTCATGAGGAATTCCCCTCCCCACTCTCTCCGCAAGTTCCCCAGTGTTCCCTCTCAGCTCAGCCACCTTCAGCAAACTAGAGTCTGTGAGGGTGATGTCTTTCTTTTGAGCACTGTGCAGCTTTGGCTCTGGTTTCTGGAACACGAACACTAGGCACAACTCACTGGGGAAGGGCTCCTAGGTTAGAAGACACAGAGTGGCCTTTATCTCACAATGAAGGGCATCATTTCATTTCATTCTCTGTAGCAAGGAAAACAAAGTACAACTCTATAGAGAAAATGGCACTGGAGCCTGCCAGGACCTAATAAATGAGGGTGAACTAATGTGTGTGGGGTCCATAGCACAGATCTGGGTACACAGTTTCTGTGAGATGGTGGGGGAAGGGGCTGTCATTAGTATCACTGTTGCTCTGTCCACACTGCACTGAGGTTGTGCTGGCCTCCTGCCTGGGGCCTGCCCATTGTTGCAGCCATAGAGAGAGGCAGGATTGTCTCTCGCGGGTGCCTGGCAATGAATGAGCTGGGACGAGGGATTCCTGCTCTCCCCAGCCTGAAGGGCTGTGCCCAAACTTGCTTCCTTCAGAAAAGGCCCCGAACTCTCTGGATGTGGGGCAGCTCCCACTTGCTAGTACTCCTCTAAGCAGTTGGCTTGTGTGCTCAAAATAGTTATTCTCCCCATGCAAAGCTACTCTCCCACTCGTCCTGTCAAAGGGAGAGCAACGAGGGCTGGGTGGGTCTTGGTGCCTCCCAGCCTGTTGTTCTATAGGATGCCCTGGGATAATGAGTGACTTTTGACCCTGCTGACCTTTCTGCTTATGAGTTTCAGCCTGTACTAAGTGACAGCCCTGGTGATACTGAGCCTGTGGGATTCAGAAGTCCTCCTAGGGCCTCTCTTGGTCTTTGTTCCCTGGGTGTTGGGAGGGACTTGGAGGAACACAGTAGACTCAGGGAGCAGAGTGGAGCTGCCATTCAGTATGGCCATGGGCCCTCCCCATGGGGTTGTTCCATTTTTCTTGTCCCAGGAGCTTGGGGTGTATGTGCACTCCTGGGGAGCCGGCCTTGCCTTCTTCCAAGGAAGTTTCTCATGCCTCACAGGGGGAGATTTGGTTTCTAGTCCTGCCTGATGTCCCTTTCCGATCAGCGTATTTGGCTTCCCTTCTTTTGGGACTGCCATGGCATAATGATGTATTTCATGCTTCTTCTGAAGGGGATCTTATGTCTGAGTTCACCTATTGACATGTAAACCTTTTGTTCTTGCTGAATGACTCAGCTGGGATGCAAAGGTCAGTTTCTTTGAACAGATTTGTTAACGATGATCTCAAAATAATGTCACCCATTTGAGGAACAGCAGGTACTGCCCTTAATAGACCTTGATGGGCTTGTCTGGGCCAAGGGCTGGCCTGGGAGTGATAGGCTTGGGGCCTGCTTACCTTGTATAAACCCTGGGCCTTGCTGATCTCATCTGTACAATGAAGTGAGAGGGTCTGAGGATCACAAACATCCTCCAGCTCTGAAACCCTGAGACTGTAAAACGAGGTGAAACTTATTAAGTAGGGGAGATGATCTCTAGCCAAGAACACAGATATCTTTCCTTCAATCTCCACTTAGCTCCTGCTGACGTCCCCAAGGTGCCCCTCCCTAAGAGTTCAAGATCTGACCTTGTGTAACTCTTAGGCAAGAGAGCACCTTCTTGCTCCCTGTTTTTTCAGACCGTGGAATGCCAGCATACGAGCCAGCTGGGATTTATATCTCTAGCATTGGTCACTGTTTGGTGCTTGTTGGATTTTGAGATATAAATTATGCCTGTGAATGTGGCCTGCTCCAGAACACGTGTTACTTATTGTTTGAGGTTGAGAGGTATAAAGGATCAGATGTGGGAGACCGAGCGAGTCTGGGTAGGGACAGTTTACAGGACCTGTATTCTTGTCCCCTGTTCTTCATTCACTCACGTTGGTTCCAGGCATTTTGAAAATGAGCAATGGCCCATACACTTGAATGCAAAGCTTGGGTGAGCTGCCTTTGGCCTTGCCATCCTCTCCAGCCCTGGTCTGTGCCACACACAGGAGTGGCGGGGTAGAAGGGGAAGGAAGTGCTGGGACTGACCCTCAGATTCCCTAGGTCTGACAGTGACACATTACCAAGCTTGCTAGACAGGCTGCCAGTGCCCTGTCACCTCTCTTTCTATGGAAAGAAACGTAGAGACAGTTATAAATTTGTTGAGATTACCTTTGACGATGCCTTAAACTGCCTGTAAGGTATAGAATAAATAGGCTGGTGTCTACAGCCCTGGACAAAAATGTGTGCTATAGATGAATAACGCACAGAGCAATGGAAGCATGCAATAAACATATCTGCAGGATGCAATCTGACACTATTTCATTGTGATTACTTAAAAGAGAGCAAAAGACTACTTCACACCCATTCGCGTGACTTTACTAGAAAAATGGAAAATAATGGGTGTTGGTGAGGATCTGGAGAAATTGGAACCCTTCTGCATTGCTGGTGGGAAAGGAAAATGGAGCAGTCACTTTGGAAAACAGCTTGGCAGTGCCTCAAAGAGGTCAACATAGAATTAGCATATGATCTAGCAATTCTACTTCTAGGTGAAGCTAAGTGAAATGTCAGACACAAAAGGACAAATACTGTGAGATCCCACTTAAACGAGGTACTTAAAACAGGCAAATTCAGGGAGTAAAATGGAAGTTCCTCGGGGCTGGGGGAATGTGGGCAGTGGGGAGTTGTTGTTTAACAGGTACAGAGTTTCAGTTTGGGAAGATGGAAAAGTTCTGGAGATGGACGGTGGTGATGGTTGCACAACATTGCGAATGTTCTTAATGCCACTTAAAAATGGTTAGGATGGTAAGTTTTGTGTCTATTTTACCACAATAAAAAAAAGAGAGCAAAAGCACCTGTGGCTGAAGTCAGCTCGTTGGCCCTACCCTGCAGTGGACGCCAGCACGTCCCATCTGCGCTTCACCATGGTCCTGTTTCGGGGCAGAGCTGGGACACTGGTCCCATGGTATAGATGAGTAAACAAGGGGACAGGGAATTTCCCAAGGGCCTGTTATTCTCTTTTAGTTTCTTCATAGCACATCCGTACGTATTCTCGTTTGTTTGTCTCTCTTCCATTGGAATATGCATTTTCTCAGCACAGGGACTTCATGGAGTTGCACACCTCAGTATTCCCAGGGCCTGCTACATGAAAGACATTTCTATTGAAGGAAGAAGCAAATGACACTATTCGTCTGAGGCTGACGCCTGGGCTGGCAGGGAGCACACACAGAACATGAGCATCGTCCTTCTGGTTCCAGCTCCCTGTGTTCTCCTCCTCAGGATGCTGGATGGGCAACTGGGGACCCCATAAACATGAAGGCCCTTCACGTTCCAAACCAGGATAAAGGGCCTCCAAAGAGCTGCACTCTGAGCAATAGGGGCCTCTCTTGATGGCTGTGGGGCCTCTCCACTGGAACTGCCCCATTTTCTGGGCTGGAACTCTTCCTGGCCTCCCTCCCCACCCTACCTTGCCCCATCCCAGCATACCCCAGCACTTGGACAGGTGTGCTCTCTTCTCTTCCTTTGCTCCCACTGGACCCAGGCTGTTCTGCCTCCCTAGTCCTGTGCCAGAGTGAGAGCTCGCCCTGCCCCTCTCAGGGTAGCCGAGAGCCAGGGCCTGGGCACATTTGGGGAGAAGGTGAAAGCTGACTCCAGGCTGAGCCCTCAGCAGCCTTCTCCACCCTTTAGCACTTCCTCTCCATTCCCAGAGCTCCCTGGGGCTGCCATTTCACCTTTGCTTCTCACCCTCATCTCCTGCACAACGTGCCTGCCCTGTCAATGCTGACCATAAATCAAGTTGCCCCTTGTTGAACGAGCAAGTGCTGCCTCTACCAGACCTGGGTCCCACTCCTGTTTTTGGATACATCAGGGATGTGGTGCCAGCCTGGGAGTGACAGGCTTGGGGCCTGCTTACCTCATATGAACCTCTGGGCTGTGATGATCTCATCTGTATGATGAGGTGATAGGATCTGAAGATCACAAACATCCTTCCAGTTCTGACACCCTGAGATTGTAAAAAGAGGTGAAAGCTTGCTGAGCAGTGTTGATGATCTGCCAGCCAAGGACATGGACATATTTCCTTCAGTCCCTGCTTGGCTGATATCCTGTGTTCAGGGTCATGGGGCACCACCAGTTACTTCTGCTTCAAAATAGCTCAAAGCTTTCATCTTTTCTCAGTCCTGATCCTCAGTTTAAGCCTCCTTCTGAGGCTTCTAACTTGGCCGATGACATCAGCCTCTACCCATCACTTGGGCTTAAAACCTCAGAGTCAGCTTCTGCTTCTAGTTTTCCTTCAGCCCTTCCCAGTTCAGCATAAGCCCTGCTCTTCCCACTTCCCTAGCATTGAGCTCATCTGCCTCCTTATTTCCACCCCAGGGCCTGCCTGTTTATCCTCTGATGTGTGCCGTTGACTGCTAGCTGATTTCCCCACCTCTCATACCTCCTCTCACCGTTCCAGATGCTGCACTACAGCTAGAGGGGTCATTCAGAGACACAGAATGAACCATGTCACTCCTCATTGTAAAATGTCAACAGTTCCTGCAGGGTACACATGCAGCCCTCACTAGGCTCTGGGACGAGTGTGCTGGCTGGTAAATGTTTAACAGGCGGCCATGAAAAAAGCCCTTATTTATAGTGTCTGCCAATTTGTGTGGGGTAAATACTCCCATTGTGGCTGATTTCAAGCTACCAACCTGATGTTACTGAATGCAGAGCTGTGAAGACACACAGTAGCACACAGTTATATATATTTCCTTCATGCAGATACAATGGGTGCTAAATGACTTTATGAGCAGAGATACGAGTGGAATGTAATAAATTAATTGGACCATGATGAGTTTTGAATATTTATTAGATTTTACTATATAATTTATTTATTCGAATACAATTTAACTTTTAATGATGACTTTGTTTAACAACAAGCTCTTAAAATACCTGAAAATTTAACAATCATCTCTCACAAAACAACATGCGTCGACTCCAGCACGTAACTGCCTATGACCCAGTTGGTCTCTGTCTTGACTGGGCTGTAGCAAAGGACCGTTGGCTTGGGAGTTGAACTTCATCAGCTTGTACAGGGATTCTTGCCTGGTTTCTGATGAGCAAGTCCTGATGAGGTCTTGTCCTACTCTGGTCTCCTCCTCAGAATCTCAGGTCCTCCAAAAAGTGGTCCCATCTTGTGGTTCTCCAGTTCCTTCCACCTTCAACAATCTACTCTCAGTTGTGTTTGTGATGTATTAGCAGCAGCCAATGCCAGCCCCCTGCATGGACCAGTGCAGAGGCATGCTCTCTGTGGGGTTCTGTGTTGCCAGACCACCGATTTCCTTTTCACCATCATTCTCGCAGAGTCTGAAGGCAGGAACTCTGTTCTGTTTTCTGTGTGGTGGAGTGGCTTGGATAGCCTGTGACCTGGGCTGTGTGTCTGACAGTCTTCTTGCTGTGAAGCATGCACATCATTAGACTTCACTTTACTGCTTCCCACAAGGAAACGGGGGGCTCCAGATTTCTTACTGCAAGAGGAAGTGTATTAAAAATAAAGCAAAACCAAATGAAAGATATCCTCAGCACATCTGGGCGATGTACACATCAGGGTCCATTGTCTTTTGGGGGTCCAGGAAGTTGGAAGAGGCCAGGGAGATTAATAAGTAGAAAAAAAGGAAGAGGGAGAGAGAGGTCTGTCCCTACTCCCCCCATCCTCTCATGAAGTCAGCCTCTTGGAGGATTGCTGTGCTGTTCTCAGAGTCAGAATAGGCCCCAGTGACCTTCACACCCACTTAAGGAGCTCTAGTGAAATAGACTCTCTGAATAGAAATCACCTCCTTATCTTACAAGGAGAGGCTTGTGCACACTTGGGAAAACTGTGCTCTAATTTGGATCCAGACAGAATTAAGTGCCAGAGGCATATTCCAGAGTCTGAGAACCTGAAGGACAACCATCCCGAAACGTCAGAATGGAGAAAACTATCTGTGGAATTGAAATAGAAAGCATTGCATATTCAATATTCAATCCTTAATCCATGCATCCTTTTCACTTATGGAAAACAAAGCACAGATGGCTTTGGAAAGCTCCTGGAATCTGATAAAATGCCATTTGAAATCATTCTGTGGTTTTCCATTATGAGAAGTCCGAGAGATTGGTAAGATTTATGGTTGGTGTTGTAAGATCCCTGTAGAAGAATTTTTCTTTGTAATCAGTCATCCTTCATCTCTGATACTCATTTTCAAATACGCAGAGTAAATGGGAAGGAAACCCTTCCTGGGAGGGGACAAAACCAACGTAGCTTTCCTTGAAGACTGCTCATAGCAATGGTGCCAGTGCAAGCTTAAATGTGAGCCAGCCTGATCCTTGGGCCAGGATTCTGGGTTGTTGGCCCAGCCCCTCAGTCCTCCATAAGGGACTCTGCACCCCAGGACTCTTTGTAGGCCCTTTGCAGTTGGCCCAGACATTTTTCTGACCCTCTGTGTCTTGTCTCTTCCTCTGTCCACCAGCTTGAGCACGTTTCATCCTGTGGGCTCTTTGCCCATTGTGACAGACTTGGTCATTTGTGTTCTATGCTGCCAGAAAACCTTATCCACACCTTTAAGGTTGTCCTTATCTCACTGTAATCATCATCATCATCACCATAATCGTCACAGCCACTGCTAGTTCTGAAGACTTACAAGGTGCTGAGCACTGAGCTGAGCAGTTTGAGTGGTTTACGTGTCTATGTCCCCTACCCCTTGTTCTCGGAGCTCTGGGAGGCAGGGACCAAGTTTAGTACACCTTAGTCCCTTTGCTCCGGTGGCTAACATAATGCAGAATTTACAGTGGGTAGCCTATATGTAAATATTTATTAAAGGAACTTGGGAGTATTGATTTGTAACCGTGTCCTTTATAAAATCAAACTCATTTCTATTTAACATTTTAATAAAATGGCTTTAGTCATTTGTCTTTTGCAAGAAAGTCCTTCCTCCTCTTAATGTCCCTCCTCCCATATTAGATGTACTACATCCACAGGACACTTACTCAGTCCACAAGCTCAGCCCAGCTTCTCCTCCCTTCCCACTGAGGCCGAGATTGGAGGACTCCATTGCTGGGACGAGGAGCTGTTTCCTGTGATGTGGCTACAGGGCGGTCACATTGATCTTGTTCCTGCCATGAAACATGCCTCATCATTGGGTGTTTCTGCAGCCCCCTAGGGGTCTCCTTCACGTGGTTGAGGGATTAAACTTGGACAATCAAAATTCAGTGTATGTCTACCACATGGGTGAATGTCACGAGAGTGTCATTGATACTCCAAACTGCTGAGCTCAAACTTCAATATTAGATTTATAAATAGTTGCTTCTGTACGTCTCCATAACCCTAGTGGTGGATGACCTCTTACATCTTAATTAAAATCATCCCTTTATCACTCGTCTTCCAACTCTAAATAACTCTGTCTTGTTTTTAAAATTTAGTTCCCTGTACACTAGCAATTTTTATTGTTTCCCAGAGGTGGAGATGTTCTCACAGTGATGCTGGCAAAGGTGCAGGTACTTCAATCTGACCTACCAGGGACTTGTGGGGTCTGTGTTGGGGCCAATGGATCCGAAGCAGAAGTTATAAACCCCCTTTCTATCTCCTGTCTGCACTCCAGTGCAAAAGAAAGTCGGGGAAAGCAGAAGTGAGGTGGATGAAGGAGAAGGACCTCATGTGGCTTTTTCCCCTTAATAAATCTCTTCACAAAATACATACATGATTGTTCCCATCAGCATGGCGACATGCTGGGATTTCTTGGAGAGAGAGAGAGACAGAGCAAGAATATCACTGTTTAGTTGCCGCCCCATTTCTCTGCTCCCCTGAGAACATGGCTTCTGAGCGAGTGGTCTGCATTTGCTGTCTGTTTGGTGTGTGGCATGAGGAGAAAGCTATCCCACCCCACACTGTTGGGTTGTAGAAATTGTATAATTATATGGTTGGTCAATGCATGTTGACAAATTGGATACTTTAACGTCTGAGTCTGGGTTTTCTGAGTCATCCATAGTTGACCTTGGTATTTAGCAATTTAGAACAATTCAGTATTTATAGAGCACCTATGGACTGCTTGCCCCTGCCAGGCAGAGGGGATACAGACAGGAATGACACACTTCACTGTGTCGCACGAGTTTCTGGTTTGGGAGCTCAGAACTGGGGGAAGCAGGCAAGGATTGTGACTCAGGAATGCATTTCATAGACTCTGCCTCTGTAGGACTCAGGGAGAGGCGAGGTTAGGTCTGTATCCACGTGGGCATCGGAACCCTTCCTGGCAAGTCCCCAGCAACTAATTCAACTTGGGAATTCAAGGTGGGGCCTGTAGCAGTAGACACGATTTGTCCTTTATAACCCAGGGCATCTCATCCCACCCAGAGATCTCCATACAGTTCTTAGGCCCATGATCTTCACTGAGCTTTTTAAAATTGCTTTAATTGAAGTACAACCAATATACAGTAAAATGGAAGATTTTAAGCCTTCGGTTTGGAGGATTTTGATAATCATGTCTACCTGTGTAACCACCACTCAAAACAAAATGTAGAGCATCTTTAACCCCGAGAGAGCTGCCTCACACCCCTCTCCAACCAACCACCCAACATTGGTGTTCTTACTTTCGTCTCTCCAGATTAGTTTTGACTATTCCAGATTTAATATAAATGGAATTGTAAGTATGTACCCTCCTGTATTTGGCTTCTAAATATTTTAAGATTCATCCATTCAGTTTTTATATTGGTAGTTCCTTCCTCGCTATTATGCCACAGTTCGTTTAACAATTCGCCTGCTGTTTCCAGGGGTTTTTTTTGACTATTTGAAGCAAGCTGCTATGAACATTCAAGTACGATGTTCTTTTGTAGACATAGGTTTTTATTTCTTGTGGTAAATACTTGTGAGGGGAATTGCTGAGTCAGAGGGTAGATGTATGTTTAACTTCATAGAAACTAACCAGTCTCTTTCGGGGTGTGCTGATCTACACGCCCAGCAGCCATGAAGGAGAGCTCTGGCTGGCTCCGATTTTAGCAACACTAGTGGGTGTGAAATAGGATCTCATCGTGGAGTTTTAACTCACACTTGTTTGGCACATTTCACACCATCCTCCTGGATGTGCACAGCTTACCTGTTAGGTAGTTTGAGGATGTCTTGGGGTGTTTATAGATAAGGAACCCGATGCTCATGGAGAGTGTGTGCCTTGCCCAATCAGCCAGATGAAGCCGGCAGAGCCAGCATTCCAGCCTGGCTCTGGCTGTGTGGTAAAATGAAAAATAGACATTCGATCTTTGACCCTGGTTCCTGGCACAGAGCTCCTAAAACCCTCGGAACTTCCTGATAGGAGTTCTTTTATTATTCATAATGAGCCCCTTTAGACCACACCTGAGTTTATGCTATTGCAGCGACTATGCTAATACAGGTGCCTAGAGAGCTTCAGGAAGGGGGCTGGTTGCCAGAGGAACCAACTACATGATCAGAGGATTAGAACTTTCAGCCCCAAACCCCTGACCTCCGGAGAGGAAAGAGGGGCTGGAGATGGACTTTAATCAGAAATGGTCATGGTTTAATCAATTGTGCTTACATTAAAAATAACCAACAATAAAAAACCAATAAAAGCAAACTTGGATAAAAATTCTGAAAGAGTGAATCAGAGCTTCTGAGTTGGTGAACACATCCAGCTGCTGGGAGGGTGGTGCACCTGGAGAGGGCACGGAAGCTCCCTGCACCCCCACCCCCATACCTTACCTCTCTCTCATTTGGCTATTCATTTATATCCTTTATAATAAAACTATAATTGTAAGTACAGTTATTTTCCTGAGTTTTGTGAATCTTTTTAGCAAATTAACCTGAGGGGCAGTCATGGGAACCCTGAATTTAGTTGGCCAGGCAGATGTGCAGATTGTCTGGGGACTCCGTTTGCAGCTGCATGTGAAGTGGGGACAGTTTTGTGGGACTGAGCCTTTCACCTGTGGGGTCTGCACTAGCTCCAGGTGGTTAGTGTCAGAATCTAATTGAATTGTTGGACCTCCACACGGTGTCGGAGAAACAGAGAACTGGTGTTAAAATGATTTATGTGACGTCAGCAAAAACCACACTGGCTGACTCTTAGCTACTTCCTCCCGCTGCCCCTGTATTTTCTGTGGGCACATAATACTAAGTTGCCTGCCAGTGTTGGAACCTAAGAGTGACAAGAGAGCCCTCTGAGCCGTGTGAAATATGCTGACGTTCGTGTTAAAACAGCAGCCTCATTATGTGAGCGGAAGTCTCCAGGGATTTGCCAGACACTATCTATCAAGCTTCTTGAGACAGACTCTTACAAACACTGAATTCCAGAACGTGTCACAGAGCCACGGAGGGGAAGCAGACAACATAAATTGTCAACTGTGAGTTGAGGGAGGTGACATGGCAAAGTCTTGGAAGAATACTTTAATGGAAACGTAAATATCATCAATGAGCAAGACTAAATGGCAGTAGAGTGATACTTAGGGATGTTTTATGAGTTTTGTTATGTTTTGTGCATTTTAAAGGACTAATAATAGGAAAAGAGGGATACATAATTTTAATCTCTCATTAATATTTTTACATAATAAACATATACATTAATGGTCTTTGGACTACTTATTAGTTTCAATTTTTCCAGAAATGTTGCTTTCCAGAGTATTTAGGACTTCCCTGCTCGTACTGAATTGTTGAGCCCGGAGCCTGTTGCAGTTCAGAATCTGAAGCCGACTTTTTCACGAGGATATCTGGGTGATAACACTAAACTGCTCAGGCAAGCTTTCCCACAATCTGTCTATGAATTCCTGGTGCATTGAGACTGCACAGGCACATGAGCATGTATTGAGGAGAACCACAATGTTGGACTTTCAGTTCTGTAGAATTTTGCAAGAAGTGGCCCTACACATCATCTGTTTTTACCACTTGTTGGAAGACGAAAAGCTCAATCCTGGAGTGGGAAAGTGCTTGTCCAAGTCCAGCTGGTCACTGACAGCAGTGGGAGGAGAACTCCATCTCCTTTGGCTTTTGTGCTGTGCGGGATTCAGGTCCTGGGACAATACCTCACCTCTAGAGAGAAAGGAAAGGGAGAGAGTAGTCGTGTCTTAGGAAAATAAAGGCCATGGTTTTCGAGCACTTACCACGTGTCAGCATTTTGTCAATGCTTTACAGGCATCCACAGCCCTAAGGAGATAAGGACATTAGCCCAGGAAAGGTGAAGTCAGTTCTCCAAGGTCAAGCAAGTGGGTGTCTGCCATGGGGACCAGGCTCCGACTGTGCAGTAGCCCAGTGTAGTAAACGTTGCCTTCCCTCTTGTTTAGACAGTCTGTCTCACTTATCCTCATTGTCCAGATGATGATGTAATTTGGGGTTTTCCCAGCCTCAGTTTTCCAGAATCCATTGGTGGTTATTTTTTTAGGCTGGTCCCTGATCGCCCAAGGACCATGTCCCTGTTGTCCTCATGGGGAATGCTCAGGCTGGCTCTGAATCACCCACCTCCATTTTCTCGGGTCTTCCCTGTAGCTCTGAAAAGGCAATCCCACACACGGAACACTACTGGTCCAGCATTCAGTTATGCCTTTTACTCATCTAGAGTGAATTGGTCTAGTCAATGGCTCTGTTTTCTAGTGGCTGAAGGAACAAGTGCCTTCCGTTTTAGCTCATGTTCTGTGTCTTCCACAGAGTCCCCTGTGCGGCAGGTAGACCTGGGGACTGTTCTAAAGTTGCCTATCCTCACTCACCATCTGCCTTGCTTGCTGTACCAAGCTCCCATGGCCCATAAGTGCTCTCAACACTCATCATTCTCCATGATGCAAGTGTGAGGAAGGTGTTCTCTCCCCATTCTACAGGGGGCAGACTGATGCTCACAAGCTGTAAGTGGCTTGCCTTTGAGGACACAGGGTGTTGCGGAGCTGACTTGAGGCCAGGCTTTCAGACTTCTCCTCTGGGGTTTCTGTCATCTCACTCCAACTCCTCATCCAGCCTCAGGCCTGAATTTCCCCACTAGGTACCTGCTCTGCATGAGAGACCAGGCAGGGGTGTCTTCTTAACATCCTTGGGGAATAATCTGTTCTTGGAGTGATTTCCAGAACTATACAATCCACCACCTCCTAGATGTCCCCATCTGGGTCTTCCACAGGTCTATCAGTCCTTCTGTTCCTAGAACAGATCGTGTCCTTCCCCCTCCCACACCTACTCTCTTTGCAAGAGCTGCACCTTTTAGCCAACAACCCACTAGGAGCCCGGGGCTGAGCTCATCTTCCACATTCAATTCTAGTGTCCTTGTCTTCTTAATAGCTATTTAATCCATCCCCTTCTCTGCACACTCACTGCTCCTGTTTCAGCTTAGGCACTATTCATTTCTCATTGTGGCAGCTGGAATAGTCTAAGACAGGGTTCCCCTGCAACTGGTGTCCCCTGCTCCCTGTGGTCCTGCGTGCCTTGCCTGCTCACACTGAGTTGGAGGGATGCAAGTTTGCCCATGGGACTGAAGGGAGGGCTGGTGAACCAGGCCTGGAGCAGGCAGATGTTGAGGGTCTCACCAGAGAGAATAAACCCACCTCCCTCACCTTTACTCTTATAAATCAAATGTCCACAACAGCTTCCAACTGTGCGATAGTGTCCAGAGATAAGGGAGCCAGAGGCTGGCTGAGGGCATGGCTTCCCAGGGCCCTGCGTGAAGAATTTGGGAATCAGTGAATGAGGCAATGGGCAGTGTCTTTGGGAGGAAAATGAAATCAAAGCTTGGAAGGCCACGTAACTAATCATCAACTGGAAGAAGCAAGGCAAGGAGAGCTGGGGGTGGGGGGGGGGAGGAAGGAAGTGGGAGAAAGAGAGAGAGGGAGATAGGGAGGGAGGGAGGGAGAGAGGGAAGGAGAGACGGAGGAAGAGAGGAGACAAAGAAGGAAGAAAGGAAGATAAATGCAGAAGGAAGGAAAGAAGGAAGGAGGGATGGAGGGCGGAAAGAGGAGATTCGAGATCTGAGATAGTGGCTAGAACCCAGGAAACCCAGACAGGTGTTGAAAGGTTTGAAGCAGAGTGTAGATGGGGAAGTGCCTTGGGCTGTAGGCTGCAGCCTCTGGAGCTTCTTGTGGGATTTGAGGCCTCAGGTGTGTACAGAAGAAAGTCTTGAAGGCCACTTACCCAGAGCCATGCTAGGCACAAGAAGAGCAAGAGGAATGAGCCACAGACCTGTCCTCAGTGCCCACGGGGTAGCAGGGGCCCTGAGACTGCCTGGGAGATTTGAGTGGAACCAGGGATGGGAGAGGATGCAAATAGCTAAGGCTGTTGAGCACGAGGTTGTTCCAGGTCCTCTAGGTGTTCTAGGTGATGTCACTGTCCCCCTCACAGATGAGGACAGTCAGACTCAGAGATTGAGAGACCTCATCAAGATCACAGCTAAAAAGTGGCACCACTGGGGTCTGAACACAGGGCTGTCTGCTTCCAAAGCACATGTGCTTACCTTCATACCACATCTGCAGCCTCTGTGTGTGGCTACAGGATCTGAGGCTCAGGGAGGCTAGAGGAGGCTGGGGAGCACAAGGGGGTATTTGTATCAGGCGAAGGTGCCGCTGCATCAAGGCCACTTCTCCACCTGGCCCAGGCACACCAGGGTCCCTCTGCAGACATCCATCTCTGCAGCTGGGTGGGCAGCGTTGGGGGGGCCTTTCCCACCTCCTCCAAGCTGGCCTTTCAATGTCACCAAGCTGCTCTTTCCCAGGTTTCTAGCATATTCCCAGCTGTTGATTGCTCCAGGGCCTGCAGGAATGCGTCCTGTGACCTGGCTGTTTTCTCAACCCAGCACAGTCACAGGGCTTGTTTTGTTTTCCGCCACTGCTATTAACTCAACATTTGCAGTGCAGCATTGAATTGTGGACTTCGAGCATCCTTGTTATATCTCATTTCCAGGCCTGCCTCCATTTGTCATGCCTTTCAGTACACCATCTGGAAATCCAGTGACCATTCTGAAAGACAAGGGACCTTGTTACTTGGAATTCTCTGTCTCCTAATGAGGAGTCAGTGGATCGAATACCAACAAGCCATTAGGTAAACTGAAAATACCACACTTGGACGGATCTGAGTTGGCATTAGGTATTTTCTAGATCTTGGCCCAGCATACGAATAAATAAACATTTGAAAATTGTCCAGTTACAGTGTTTGATGTGGTCAGGTAGAACGCCGGTCTCTCACAAATGATAATTCAGGTCTCAGTGTGGTTTTAGTGAATTCGCTGATTTGTCTATTGCTGTGATTAATAAGAGAATTGCTGGCTTTTCCTTCCTTTTGGAAGGAGCCTGGGAAATGCCAACTTCCCCTGTGCCCTTGAATGTAAAAATGAAGCTGGACTTGGTGACACAGAGCATCCTCACTGCCACTGCTGGTGAGGGACACTTCTCCTGTGGTCCCTGCTCCATGCAGGAGTGCTGTAGCTCTGGGGACTAGAGTGAGGAGTAGTGAACCTCATGGTCATATGCTCACTGGGGGTAGCAATTTGGAGCAGACCTTTTCCACTTGGAAGACGACTGCAAGCTGTTGTGGGTGGAGCTGAGCCTGGGTTCTTGGACCCTGTGCTGCACTGGTGGGACGGGGGACACAGAGGGGAGCAGAAGGAAGCAGCACCCTGCAGGCCTGGGGAGCCGGGGTTACCCTGACCCAGTAGGGTTGCTTGCTTGCTCCACTGGTCCACACTGGTGGCATCTTTGCAGACACAGAGGTCGTGCTTGTATTTTATACTAATCCACATTTTATACATGTTTCCACTCAGTGGGTGTGGGGTGAGTTCTGTCCAGCCTATTCTCTTGCCCTTATTTCACAATCCCCTTACTTTCTGAGAGTGACAAGAACAGAGCACAAAGGATGGGTGTATTTCAGGTGCTGTCCTGGCTGGGAGGACAGGCCCCCTTTCACATAGGTGTGGTTTAGGGTTCCATTTCCAGGCCAGAGCCTTGGCCTATCATGCACTGCTTCCGTCTTCCCCTTTCTGGCTCATTGTTGGGGACCATGACTTTCCTCTATGTTCTAAGGGCTCACACCTTGCAGCTGGTTTCCAACTCCCTCTCACACCCCAAATCTTTCCCTCTCTCACCTTATGGTAACCATACTGTCTCTACACTGGCCCCTGCTGTTGTGCTTTCTGAAGTCATGTTAAGAAATCAAAGGGCAATCTGTAGATAAATTGGGCTGATGGTGGATGGAATGAGGTCCAGAGCTGAGATGCAGACACATCATAAGTATGCCTGTGTGGGAATAGGGAGTAGCACCGTTAGGTAATGAGAAGAACTTCCTTTCCCGGAGAGGGGGGCGGGACATGCTGGCAAGAGCCCAGTTATGGAGGCCCAGACATGTCTGGGGAGCAGGGGTGGGGCCATGCCTTGTCTTTAAAGCTGGATGAAAGCTCTGATTATCTGCAATCTACCCTTCCTCCCCCAAGTCGCTCGCCTCATTATGAAGATACAGCTAACCTGATGATGACTCTTGTTTGAATCTAATAGTTTAGGAACACAGCAGAAGTCCGTCATTCTTCTGAGTGCCATTCTCTTCATTAATTGGCATTTACTGATCATCCCTGGATGCTGGAAGAGCAGAGCCCGTAAGAGACAAACCACTCACTCTAGCAAGACAGGGCTGCATCTAGTTAACTGAAATTGGTGGCGTGTATAAGATAAACATACATTTATATCTATATGGGACCATGTTACCACACACGTATGACCATGGTGCAGGCTCTGAAGTCCGAATTCATTCTTACCTCATATAGACAGGAGGATCCAGCATTTTCCCATCAGTAAAACACCTCACAGCTTCGCTTATCCACTCTAATCGGACAGGGAATTCTTATAGTTACTCTGCTTAGGAAAAGTGACCTCTATGTTCAATATCCAACTCGGAGGAGGGAACAAAGGCTCCACCTTGCTTAACACATAGAATGAAAGGGTATTGAACATGTGAAAATGTTTTGGAAATCATAGAATATACAGAAATGTCAGGAATTATTTTTATTATTATCACTGTGCCTTCATATATGCATATAGGAACTCTGCCTTTGCTCTAAACTCACTGACTCTTAATTTAAGTATATGTAACCCCAAATTACATGGGCCTGCTTGACTTGATCTTAAGGTCCAGTCTTAACACTGTAGTAAATCAAAAGAAATGGAGTTTCAACTCTAAAAGCATTTCAGAGTAACATAAAATTTTAATTAAGTCTTTGGAGGGCTAGCATACAGGGACCATAACACGCAGCCAAGGGTCTCACAAAACCTTTAGGAACGATTCATTGCAGTTCCCGTCATTAAGGCCTTCTCCCTCACCCCCTTTCACAGGCCACAGGCCTCTTCTGGTGCCTCCTGAAAGCTCTGGCCAGCCGCCCTTTCACAACCACTTCCCACCTCTTATACTCTCCTCTTGGTCCCCTGGCTGAACCCACAAGCAATTCAGGATCCTGCTTCCACTCGTGCTCCCAAGGTGAGGTAGGGGGAAGCTTAGGAATACTTTAGGCCATATTTTTATCTTTGTGACATACTATAAAACCCATCCAGGATGGGTCTAAAGCATTCTTTGACTACATATTCTGTAGGTATTGAGCAGTGTGAGAAGCTGCACCTTCATAACAACTCACGAAGCATCCCCTGTGGGATCCACAGGGATGGGAATTTCAGCCTCATTTACTGATGAGGACACAAAGGTTCAGAGGGGTGATTTGACTTGCCCAAATCACAGAGCCTTAAAGAGCAGAGCCTGGTCTTAAACCCAGGTCTCTGGCTCCCATTTTAAGGGTATGTCCATTAACTTCCAGAAAGCGGGAGCTGAGTAGCAGAGTCGATCTTTGGGTCATGCACGGTACAGTGGGAGTCACAGCTTCACAGGGAATGAGTGTAATTTTGCTTTGCTGCACAAGCTTGTGGCACTTCTAGCAGTAACATTGGCTGAGGGATGAGTGGGGCTTGGTGGAGAGTGGGGGTAGGGAGCTGCCTTTGGGACTCAGACTGGGTGACCCTCATGTCACTTGTGCTACATGAGCCCACCCAGAGAAACACTGTGGTCTAGCCATCCTGGTGGGGCTGCACTAAGACTACTGGTTCCTCAGCAGCCAAAGCTGCTTTTCTTGATGGAATGCAAACCATTCCTTGACTGGGGCTCTGCCAAGCCTTGGCAGGATCAAATGTGACATTCAGTTCCAGATTAATTCAAATTGGAACAGTTTTGCTGAAGGTGTAGAGACCTGTGATTTATTTATTTATATATTTGGTTGGTTTTTTATTTATTATTTTCTGAAACCCCGAAATGACTTTAACAACATGGTTTTAGATTTCTGCATGTGAGATGCGTAAGTACATAGAAGCATTTTTGTAATAGATACTATTGTAATTATAATAACAATGGCACCTTATTATATTTCTTTAAGGTTTGTTTCCTTCTTTTAAGCTTCATCCTAGGAATTTGGGCTGGAATTTAGGGATTTCTAGAACTGCACAGTGTGAGAGGAATGGACGTGTCCTATCTGCTTTCTGAATCCTCTCTATGAAATTTCCACCAAGTGTCCTCTAGTTGCACTCCCCCAGCCATGGGGAACTTCCTACCTTACTGAACAGCCCATTTACCCTCTGACAGCCTGGTTGTCTATATCAAACTGAATCAATATTAATTTTTTTAATTAATCAAAATTAAACAGATTAAATTATTAATTACTAAATTATTAAAGGTATGCGATTAGAACTTTTTAATGTAACCTTGTGGGGGGCTCAGGACTGGGTGGGCATTTTTCTGGGGCTTAAAAAGCAAATCCTTCTTGTTGAAAATGTAAACGTTGGAAAAATTGTCAAATTGTTATTATGCAGAGTATACAGATCAGAAACACATATTTCTGTGATGGTTGTTCATGATGCTCAGTGTCGTCACTTAGAGCCAAGCAGTGATCACACTATGCAGCAGGGGTTCTCAAAGTGTGGTCCCTGGAGCAGCACCACCAGCATCACAGGGAACTTGTTACAAAGGCCACCCCACCCTACTGAGTCAGAAGCTAGGGGGATGGGGCCCCACAAAGTGTTTGCACAAGTCCTCCGCAGGATTCCCATACATGCTAACTTTGAAGCCCACTGCTCTACAGAATATTGTCTTCCTGCTCTATGACTGTGTGATGGTGAATTTTTTATGTCAGCTTGGCCAGGCCATGGTGCCCAGTTGATTGGTCAAATACGAGTCTAGATGTTGGTATGAGGAATTTTTTAGATTTAAATCAGTAGACTTTGGGTAAAACAGATTACCCTTCATAACATGGGTGGACCTCATCCAATCAGATGAAAGGCTTAAGAGAAAAGACTGAGGTCCCCTGGGGAGGAAGGAATTCTGCCTCTAGACTGCTCTGGAACTCAAGACCGCAAAACCAACTCTATCAGAAGTTCCAGTTTGCCAGCCTGCTCTACAAATTTTGGACTTGCCAGCCCCCATAACTGAATGAACCAATTCCTTAAAATCTCTCTCTCTCTTTCCATATTTCCATCTTTTTATCTTTCTATCCATCCATCCATCCTATTGACTTTTTCTCTGGAGAACTCTGACTAATACAAACAGCATTAGAACCTAGTCTTGGCAATCCTTCTCACTAAGCCCAAACTCAGCTACGTGATCTTTCTTAGCACAAGACTCTAGACAGCTACTTTCCTTAGGCAAGGGTTGGTACAGGCATGAAACTTAGCTATTCAGGACTTAAAATACTAACTAAGAGCTTAAAATTTTATAGGTATACCTGGTTTAGCAGAAACCATTTGATTTTAGGTCATCCTTTGAAAGCTTCTTTATTTAAAAAAAAATTCCAGCTTTCAGTGAGCAGTTTAAAACCCGATGGATCTCAGTTTGAATCCCTACTCTTACTTTCCAAATGACCTCAGACAAGTCACTTAACACATGTGAGCCACATTTTCCTCATCAGTGAAACAAGGTTACTAAGATTTTTTCCTTTTATGGCTTTAATAAAGCTTCTAGGTAGCATATCCGAAGTGCTTATACTAGGCATTCAATGAATGGTAGCTGTTATTTCAGCTTGTTGTTTCTAAAAGTGGGGTGTACTAGAAAGATATTACTGTCAATTGGGAGTTCTAGGTAACTGTTCTCTGGTTAACCTTGGATTTATTGTGATGTAGCAGAGACAGCACTTTCAATTGTAATCAATACTATGATTATTTGGGCAACACACTAGGCACTGAGTGGGAAGGGATAAATCTTATGAACATGGAAGATGCAATATCAGCCCTTAGCAGAATGAAATACCAAAGGGAGGAAGAAGAGAGTGAAGGATTCACCTACAGTTTATTGTAGAAAGAACCCAGGCAAGCCATAAGTTCTTGAAATTTCTATTAAAGCAAAACAGACTTTCAAAGGAGGACATAGAGTACACAGTCTCTTGGAGACATTATTGGTTGTACACAATTCTAGAGATATGTATGAACATCATCAAACGAAACAATTTTCTGTTTTCAACTGGGAGGAAGCCTGACTTATATAAATAAGCACAGATTGGTAAGTGAACTCAGCATAGCCCAAATGGGCCAAACCCTCTTGTTCCTGGAAATGCTCATATATATTATGTTTAATTTTATGTTAATAACTTCAAAAAAACAGATGCAGTGGATAGAATTTTAGAAAAATAAGGGTCAAAATTAGTTCATGAAGAAATTAGAAAACTTATATAAACCAATAATTATTAAGACTAGGTATTCAGAGACTTCCTGTCTTCAAAGCCTTGAGTCCAGGTGAGTTATAGGTGAATTTTACAAAACTTTAAGGAATACTTAATTCCTGATTTTTATAAGTGATTCCATCAAATAGAAAAAGGGAAAGTTTTCTGGCTCATTTAACAAGTCTAATGTAATTTTTAATTCAAGATTCAAATAAGAACAATAAATGTAAAGAAAACAGTACTCTAACTTCACTTAATGTAGCAGGAAAAACCTAAATCTGAGCTAAGTGAATGAAACAATATGTTAAAAAATATATCATGATCAAGTAGAGTATAACCTACAAATGTGCCTCACCATTAGAAAAGTTATCACAAAGCCCTTTGGTAAAAAAATTTACCGTGTTAAAAGCCTAGCAAAGAAAAATTACATGACAATGTAAATTAATACAGAAACGTATTTCATGGAGTTCAACAACTTTTATGATTTAAGAAAAAAATAGAAAACTAGGAACTGGAGCAATTTTCCTTAACTTGGCAAAAGTTATGCTCAAAAATCCAATAGCAAACTTACTATTTAATGGAGAAACATTAGTCCCATATTCTTTTAAATTAGCAACAAGATAAGGATGCACACTGGTACTGTTTGCTTGACATGGCATTTGGGGTTCTGGCCAATGCTGTAAGAAAAGGAAAAAGAGATGTAAGAGTTGAGTGGGAGAGAGATTCTAGCTGCTTTATTGACAGTTCAGTGAAGGGAAAGGTGGAAGGAAGGAGATCTCAGAAGAGACTAAATAATCCAGGTGAGAGGTAATGGTGGCCAGGGTGGTAGCAGTATAGGTGGTGAGAAGTGGTTGGATTCTGGGTAAATTCTGAAGTTAGAGTTGACAAATTTCCTAAAGGATTTGGAACTGGGGTGTGAGAAACAAAGAGGAGTTAAGGGTAACCCAAAGGTTTTTTGTTTTATTTTGTTTTGTTTGACCTGAGCAATGACAATTACTAAAATGGGGGAGAAAGCAGTAAGAACCGTTGGTGGGGAAGATCCAGAGTCAACTCTGAAAATGCGAAGTTTGAAATTTCTATTGGATATTCAACTGATAGAGAGGAGCCTAGGGTTCAAGGAGGAAGTCTGAGCTATAGAGATAAATTTGAGAGCTGCTGGTGTATAGATGGTATTCAAAGCTATGAAATTAGGTGACATCACCAAGGGCGATGACTGAGAGACAGGAAGAGGTGAAAGGACTGAGCTTCAGGGCAGTGCAAGCTGAGAGGTTGGGGTAACGTTGGGGTAAGGAGAGAGAGTAGCCAGGAAAGTATGGAGAAAATCGCAGGAGTGTAGTGTCCCAAAAGTCAAGTGGAAAGTTCTTGTGAAAGAAACTGTGCATTGATTGTTTACTGATAATCTGTACAAGTGACACAAGTGAGTGAATAATGATGATCACAAATTACTTAGTTGCTGTTCCAAGATTCATTTCCTCCCTCCCTCCCTCTCTTGCTTTTCTTCCTTACCTATGTATTTTAACAGCTTTATTGAGGTATAAATGATGTAAAATAAATTGCACGTATTTAAAGTGTACAATTGATAAGTTCTGACATATGCATACACCTATAAAATCACCACCACAGTCAAGAAAGTCAACATCTCCATCACTCCAAAAATTTCCTTCTGCCCTTTTGTAATCCTCCCCTCCTGCCCCTCCTCGTTCCCTCCCTCAACATGTGCAATACTTATGACACAGGATCTACTTTCCATCAGTGTAAATTATTTCTAGGATTTTATGTGAATAGAATCTTAAACATTCTTACAAAGACTTTTTCATCTGGCTGCTTTCACTCAGCATAATTCGAGTTTTGTCTATGTTGTTGCTTGCATCAATAGTTTATTACTTTTTACTGCTGAGTAATACTCCATTGAATGGATGTATAACAGTTAGCTTATCCATTCATCTGTTGATGAACATTTGGGTTGTTTCCAGTTTTTGACAATTAGAAATAGAGCTGCTAGGAGCATTTATACACAAATCTTTGTATAAACATGTGCTTTCATTTCTTTTGGTAAATACCTACATATGGAATGGCTGGATCACATAACAGGCATATGTTTAACTTTTCAAGAAACTGCCAAACTATTTCCAATGTGATTGTATCATTTTACATTTGTGCTAGCAGTGAATGAGGGTTCCAGTTCTTGCACACGGCCTCTGACATTTGGAAAGATCAGGTTTTTCCATTTTAGCAGTTCCAATGAGTGTGTAGTGGTGTCTCATTATGGTTTTAATTTGCATTTCCATAATGACATCTTTTTATGTGCTTATTTATCACCGATATCTTTTTGGTGATGTGTCTTACACATCTTTTGCCCATTTTTTAAATTGGCTTCTTTGCTTTCTCATTATTGAGTTTTGACAATTCCTCATATATTCTGGATACAAGCCCTTATTGGATATATAATTTGAAAGTATTTTTTCCCATTCCGTGGCTTGTGTTTTCATTCTTATCATAGTATTTTTTGAGGGACAGAAGCTTTACTTTGTCCTTTTACTTTACTTTGATGAAGTCTAATTTATCCTTTTGTTCTTTTGGTAAATCATGCTTTTGTTGTCATACCTAAGAAATTTTTGCCTAAGCCAAAGATCACACATAATTTCTTCTATGTTTTCTTTTAAAAGTTTCATAGTTTGATTTCGAGTTAATTTTGGTAGATGATGTAAAGTACGGTTTGGAACTTATTTTTATCCATATGGATATCAAATTGTTTCAGCATCATTTGTGGATAGCCTATTCTTCTGACATTGAATTGTCTTTGCACATTTGTCAGGTCTTAGGTGTTCTTATGTGTGGGTCTATTTTTGGACTCTCCATTCTTTCCATTAAGCAGCTATTTGTATATTTTTGCCCCAATACCATATTATTTTGATTACTGTAGTTTATAATAATTCTTGAAATCGGATAGTGTTAGTCATCTTTGTTCTTGAGAATCAGTGTCTCAATTTCAACAAAATAAATCCAGCTTTTTGGGTTTCCAATGGGATTTGGATTACAGAGTTTATAGATCAATTTGTAAAAAATTGACATCTTGGTGGTATTACATCTTTTGTTCCATGGATGCAATGTATCTCTCTATTTTTTGACGTTTTTTAAATTTTCCTCAGCAATATTTTTTGGTTTTTAGTATATAGACCTTGAACATATACTGTCAGATTTATCCCTAAGTATTTTATATTTTTGATGGTATTGTAAATGTTATTGTGTTTAAATTTCTGTTGTTCATTGATAGTATATATATGAAACACAGTTGATTTTTGCATGTTGATTCTCCAACCTGAAACCTTTGCTAAACTCATTTATTAATTCTGGTATCTTTTTTGTACAGTCCATTGGATTTTCAACATGGCGTGCTATCTCGGAGTAAAGATAAACATGTCACCTGGCAATCTTAATGCCTTTTATTTCTTTCTCTTGCCTTGTTGTGCTTGCTAGAACCTACAGAAAAATGTTGAATAGAAATTCAAAGAATGGACATCCATGTCTTGATCTTGATCTGAGGGTGAAAACATTAATCTTTCCCCATTAATTGTAATGTGAACAGTAGGTTTTTTGTAGAGGTACTTTATCAATTTGAAGAGGTTCTTTGTATTTCTGGTTTTCTGAGAGTTATTATGATGGATGGATGTTGGATTTTTAAAAATGTTTTTACCGTCTATTGAGATACTTATATGGTTTTCCTTTTTTTAATTTACAAATACGGCGAATTACATTGATTGATTTTCAAGTCATAAACCAACCTTGCATTCCTGGGATATGCCTCACTTGGTAGTGATGTATTATCTTTTGATTTTGTTGGATTTGATTTGCTAGATTTTCTTCGACTTTTTCTTTTTGCATCTGTGTTTGTAGGGATATTGGTCTGTACTTTTCTTAGTTTGTAATGTCTTTGTCTGGTTTTGGTATCAGGGTAATACTGGCTTCTTAGAGTGGGTTGAGAAGTATTTCTCTTTTTTACAGTTTTCTGAAAGAGTTTATATAGAATTGGTATTAGTTCTTCCTTAATTGTCAGGTAATGAAGCCATCTAGACCCGGAATTTTCTTGTGGGAAGATTTTAAAGTAAAAATCCAATTAAAAAAATAGACACAGGTTCTTTCAGATTATGTTTACTCTTAACTGAGCATTGATAATGTTTTTCAAGGAATTTGTCCAATTTATCTAACTTGTTGAATATATTGGCCTCAAGTTTTTCATAATTTTCTCTTATTTTATTTTTTAACATCTGTAGAGTCTACAATAATATCATTATCTCATTCCTGATATTAGTAATTCAAATCTTCTCCCTTTTTTTGTGATCAATATGACCTAGAGGTTTATCAATTTCATTGATCATCTAAAAAGAACACCTCCAGCCTTTAATTTCATTGATGTTTCTCTCACATTTTTAAAATTTTGTATTCCATTGATTTATTCTTTGATTATTTCCTTGTTTTCCTCTTTACTTTGGGCTTAATTTGCTTTTCTTTTCTAATTTTTTTAAGGTGGAAGCTGAGATCATAGATTTGATAGTTTTCTTCTTTTCTAACCTAGTTTAGCACTATAAATTTCCCTCCAAGTAAAGTTTTATCCACAACCCACCTATGCTGATATGTCACATTTTGGCACTCAATCCATTGATTGAGTTTTCTCCTCATTATGGGTCATTTTCCCTGCCTCTTTGCATGTGTGGTCATTTTTCATCAGATACCAGACATTTTACTTTTTTTTTTTGCTGTGTGCTGAATAGTTTTGTTCTTCTGTATATATTTTTGGGCGTTGCTCTGGGACATAGTGAAGTTACTTAGAAACAGTTCAATTCTTTTAGATCATGTCTTAAAACTTTCTTAAGGGGAATTATTCCTCACTCCTGTAGCAAGCCACTACCTAATGCCTCAGGGTCTGTGAGGTTTTCAGTCTGGTTGGTGGAAAGAGACACTATTCTGGTCCTGTGTGGATGCCAGATATTCTTGCCTCCTATCCCTTCAGGTGGCTCTTTTTCAGGCTCTGCTAACTTCCTCGCACACTCTAGAGATGAACAGCACCCTGCTGCACGCTTAAAGGTCCCTGTGCGGTTCTCTGGAGCTGTCTCTCTCTGCTGCTCTCTTCCTCCAGGTGCTCTCTGCCTGCCTTGGTTTCTCTTAACTCTCCGTTTTATCTCCTTAACTCATGGAATCTGCGCACGGTGCCAGGGTCCTCTCTCTGTGCTGTGGCCAGAAACTCTGAGCAGGGAGGTGGGAAATCACAGGGATCACTGTCCTTCGTGTCTTATGTGCTGTGTCTTGAAAACTGTTATTTCAGATATTTTGTCAGATTTTTCTCTCTGGTTCTTTCAGGTGGGAGGATAAATCTGGTCCCTGTTACTTCTTCTTGGCCATTTAAACCTCATACCATGCTTACAGGTAAGGACTATTACATCCCCACCTTACAAATGAGAAAACTTCTGCACAGTTGTTTTAAATAACCTCCCAAGGTCCCCCACTAGAGAGTGGCAGCAGTGGACCCAGCCTCAGAGGAACCCCTGGTCTCTGGGCTCCCACAGCAGAGGAGGAGTTGCGGGCAGGGTCTGCTAGGGGGTGCCAGAGGTCCAGTGTTTGGATAAACCGGGTTGCTTTTTTTCCTTGTGGCTTCTTCCAGTTGGTTCTCGTTGTTGGTTCTTAGCCTGTCACCGCTTTAGTGTCCACTTCTGGCAATTTCTTAGCTTTAAGCTTATTGCCTCACAGCTTTGTTTCTTGGATGGTGGACTGAGCTGAAGCCCCAGAGACACTCCCCGAGGACAACAGCTTACAGAACCCCCAGGGAGGGAGCTGAGAGGCCGCGGTACTGGGCCAAGCACAGACTGACACACGTGGGAAAGCTGGATTTCCTTTCACTCTCCAGCGTAACTTATACAAAATTGTATCACATTTAAAAATATGTTTACAGACTTTGACAAGCTAAAACCTGGTTCCAGATTCCATTGGGCTTGGCAGTCTAGCAATTCTGGGCTCCCTCGACATTGCATCAGTTTACTCTGCTTATTTAAAAAATTTTCTTTTTGCTTTCCTAGACCTTGAGGAAATACATAAACAAGGTTAAATGCCATAAATTTATTCTTTAAGTAGGCGGTTCAGGGAACTGATATCAATTGATTACTCTTGTTGAAAGTTCTTGGACTAAAACAGGCCGTCTGCTCAGTGCAGAGGCAGCCTTTCCGACAGACATCTGGGCGTGGTCTCCTTCCTGGCACTGCCTTTCCTCCAGGCTCAAATACAGACCTCCGAGGGGCAAAGGGAGGCAGAAGTCACCAGAAACCTTAACGGAATGCAGCTGCATGGAGACCGCTCCCATACATGTGTGTTCACATCTCCTGGGTCTGGGCTCCTGGCTGGCTTACCTTTGTACTCATGGAGCCCACCCAGCTCAGAGTCAGTGCCAATATTCATTTTTTTTTTTAAAGATTTTACTTTTTCCTTTTTCTCCCCAAAGCCCCCCGGTACATAGTTGTGTATTCTTCATTGTGGGTCCTTCCAGTTGTGGCATGTGGGACGCCGCCTCAGTGTGACTTGATGAGCAGCGCCTGTCTGCGCCCAGGACTTGAACCAACGAAACACTGGGCCGCCTGCAGCGGAGCACGCGAACTTAACCACTTGGCCAAGGGGCCAGCACCCTAATATTCATTCTTAATCAAACAATGGATTCCAGCTGCATATATTATATTCTCTTTCCTTATACCCATGGCATCATGATCTCAAAGACTTGTCAACGTTTTTTTCATTTATTTATTCACTAGTTAAAAATATGTTCATAGATCCTGTGAGGGTTTTGGTGTGCAAAACAGACATGATCACTTGTTCGTAGAGCTTGACATCAAGCAGGAGGATCGATGCGGAGGGTGCAGGCGACATGAAGCCAGGAGACCTAACTGGGTCCTGGGGTCGAGGAAGACTTCATGGAGAAGCGAGCTTTAAGGTGGGAAGGGTAGGACCAGCCGGGCAGCAGGGAGGAGCTGGGGAGGGCGTGGACGGCCTTGGAGCCAGCAGTGCCTGGGACACTGTGGCTGTAGCTGCGGGGCTTTGCTCAGGGTTTGGAGGGAAGCGGAGCTGCCCTGGGTATTTCGAATAGAGAGAGATTTCATATGGGGAACTGGGGCTTTTTCAACTGTGGAGAGACTGGGGGAGTGGCAGTCAGGAAGCCTCTCTCAGGACTTCCAGGACAGAAATTGAAGGGAAGTCTTCACTAGTGACCTTGGGGCCTGCTGTCCCAAAGCTGGTGTTGTCAGGAAGGCACCTGGAGACCCGAGAGCCACCTGTCTGCCGTGTCACCTCCCCGCAGCACCCAGAGGGGGATTTTCAGGAGAAGCCCTGGAGGCCAGAGAGAGCATGGCTGATGACCACAGCTGCGGGACAGAGAAACGCGCAATTTCTCCACTTCCTGCTCCAGATCCAGCACCTGTGCTCACGGACTGAGTGTAAGCTCGACCCAGAGGTGACAGTGATTTTGTGGCTCCAGGTGTATCCTTGAGAAGCAGAGGACAGTGTAGCAAGGACAAAGAGACACTGACGACAACAGACAGTCCAGAAAAAGCAGTTTTGGAGAAAGAACTGGGTTCATGTCCTGACTCTATCACTTCCTGGCTACGTGCCTATCTCCCGTCCTCAGTTTCCTCCTCTGTAAAGTGGGATGACAATACTATCTATCATAGGATCTATCATAAAACATTTGACCCATCGTAAAACACTAGACAAGGTAACATAGGTAAAGTTCTTAGCACAGTACCTGGCGTGGAGGTTTCAATGATTTCTGTTTATTATGATTGTTAGTAATGTTTTTGTCATTATATATTGAAAATAAAGGTGTAAGCCATTAAAGGATTTTAAAACAGAAGAGAAATATGCTCATCTTTTTAAAACATAAACACAGTGGATACCTTCTGACAAAACTGATTCTTTCTGTTTATTCCTTTGTTCTTTATCATTTTAATGGAGGCGACACTGGTCCCAAGGGAAGAAGTTTAGAAATCGAGCCTCTGTGTTTTACTAGCATTTGGTAACCTAGCAACCACTGTTCCCATCTCCATCCCCAGACACACACGCTCTGTTCAGACAACAACAGACAAACGGAGTCTCAGGATCTCAAACTCGCAAAGGCCCTGCACAACCTATCTTTCTGAGGAGCTCAAATGTCTCTTCCTGAATCGTCCACTTATTAATCCTGGCTCCTGGCTCCAAGACTTTGTTTCCTCATCTTAAAACCTGCTTCTCAGGGCGTTCTGGGGGGTAAGTGAAGGAGCACATGGAGAACATTAGTTGGACTCGACATGCCCTTGGCAGCCCTCAGATGTTGACTCACTTTACGCTCTTCAGTTTTCATCCCGGGGCCCGACAGCATGCGTGCTACTCTCCCTGGGCCCTGTAAGAAGTCCGACAAAAGGTGAATGATCTAGCAATGTGGGGTGTTGCTCTTCTTAGGGAGGTGACATGCTCCCCGAGGCTTCAGAAGAGGGCCTTGGCGTGATCACCAGGCTCTTCCTCTTCTTCACCATCCCTGCCCTGGGATGCCTACTCAGAAGTGGGATGGTGGAAGCCCAGCCATCAGGAGAAGGATCTGTCCCCTCCCTTCTTTCCTCTCTATCCCAGACTCCACCCCTTGTCAGTGGTCCTGACATGGCAGGGGCCCCACAGAAGGGGAAGGAAGGGCAGGTTGGGATGACCTGTGTCCAATCATGCAGGGGCTGCCAGGGCAAGGTGGGGGAGGGCTTGTCATCCTGTCAGTCCCTCAGCACCTCCTTCCCTGGACTCCCAAATTCCAGTAAGCTTTCCATGCTTCCTTTTCCAAGGATAACCCAATCCCATGTTTGTACAGGCACCTGGATGTTTTTCCCCCAGTTCAGAGTGGTTCATGCCTTCTCCTCTCTCTTATCAACAGGGATCTTGTTCTGAGGAAAGATCTATTTGGCCTGAATTTATACCTTATTCCAGAATGTTTCCAAGGGCTTCTGAGCAGATGGTGAACCAGGGGAATGCAAGGCAGCCCGTCACCTTCTCTCCATCCCAGCCACTGGGAAGGAACAGCACAGAGAGAGGTTTGAAGGCCTTGCCACTGTGGTTGCCTAAAGTCCAGCCAATACCTGGACTGGGACTTGAATTCCTGTCATATGAACAAGGCTCCTGACCCAAGAAGGGCTATGGACAGGAAAGTTCTCTTTGGGGTGTCCATGCGGCAGGTACCGGACAGCTCAAGCTGAACATGGCATAGCCAGATCACTGAGTTTAATTTTCCAGCTGAACAAACTGGGACCCAACCACTGCGACTTCCACTCTGCTTTGGAGTTGATAAAATGTTGCTGCAAAGTAACAGAGAAGAAGGTCATTGCTGTCCAGTCCCACCAAGTTCCGGGGCTGGGCCCTTTCCATTATAGCTGCCCTCTGGGTGTCAGGGGTGGCAGCCTCTGTCTCAGGGGACTTGTGAGAGTTGGAAGAGATGATCCATGGATGGACCAGTCTGGATGGGGAGCTGTGAAGCCTCAGCTTTGGAGGGAATCACTTCTGCGTGCAGCATGTGGACAGCTGCGGTGGGATGACCCCAGTCCACAGCAGTGGAAGGAACCGCTCGCTTGGTTCTCAACACGGGCCCCTCAGAAGGTGACCATCCAGTCAGTGGCCCTCTGGTGCTGGATGGAAGGCTCTTTCAATGCTGACCCTTCTTTATTTATGGTCCCCCAGGCCCCAGCCTCCCTCCTTCCCTCAGTCCAGGTGCCAGTACTCATCCTTTCTCCCAGGCCCGGGCCTAGCTCTTTTCTCTCCCTAATCTGTTGTTGTGGGTAGAAAGTTATTCCTGCTCTCCGGGAAGTCTTCCCTTTAGAGTCCCAAATTGTCTTAACACAACTTGCCTATTGCAAATCAAAAGTTTTGGCTTTTCTCACTATTGTCTCCTATGTGAGCTTTAAGACCTAGCCGAGGAGTTCAAAAAACTGAATATTGAATATTTTCTTCCCTTGTGTTCCTGCTACATCAGTCCTGATTCTCCTTCCAGCAAGACAGACTGAAGGAAGGGTGGTATACGGGAAATGGTGGGGAGTAAATGCACAAAAGTAGCATTTCTATCATCACCTTACTCCTCCTTCTAGACAGAAGATGCCTGTGTTCATTCGGTGGGCTGGCCCACACCTTGAAGTCGTGGGTTTGCGCCATCTCCTGGCAGACAATGGAGGCCCAGGGACCGCATTCAGAAGTCCAGACACCCTGTCTTTCAGCTCTCAGTCTCCTGCCCTTTGGCCTTCAGTGTGAGCTCAGAGCAATTACCACCACCTCAAGACTCATGTGTCTCTCCCGTTTGCTTCCAGGGATGTTTATAAAACAACTTAGACTAATGATAGTTTTTTAAAAACCTCATGAAGAATTCCCCAAATCTTCCCATGACCTCTACTGCAGAGTTAATAATGTCCCCAGAAGGCAGTGTGGTGTAGTGGGGACAGCACCTGCCTGGGGAGCTGCAGACCTCCTCAGCTACCCGTCCCTCCCTCCACCCCACTCTGCAGCCATGCAAACTGCATGCCCTGTTTGAGCCTCCATGATATGCAATGCAATGTAGCACAATCTTGCCCTGCTGGATTCACGGGATTGTTTTAAGAATCCAACCATTGTAGATGGGAAGGTCTTTGTAAACCGAACAATGCTGGACCACTTGTGCTTTTATTCACCATCTCCTGGTCACAGCTGAAAGACTGGGAGCCCTCCCTTCCTTATCCTCGGCACTTGTCCCACACAGGTCACTCTCCTGACCACAGGGGGCAGTCCTGCCTCCGTCCTGGGGGTGCCCTGGCTGGAGGTCTGCTCTGGACTGAGGCTGAGTTCAGAGTGCAGTCTAATTAGCTGAACAATTCACAGTCTTGCTCAGCAAAGAAACCCTTAGGGGAGCGCGTGGAGTGTGAGTCACATTCCAACTTCCTGATGAAGGAGAGTGTTTTGAAAGTCATTCTAGCGCTGCAGCCTGGGGTCACACGATCCATACACTTGGCTTCTCTTCCTTCCCCAGCATTCCTAAGACCTTTCTTTTTATCCCTCCCCCCAACCCCCACACCATGCACCAATGGGCTTAGTCAGAGTAAGGGATCAAGAGTCCGCTGGAATAAAGACTCTCTGTGTCCATGCTGCCCAACATTGGGCTCCTTTTCCACACCAGGTCCTGGCCAGACCCAAGGTCTTTTTTACAGACGTGTGAACACAGAATCAAAGGGCCTGGACAGAGCATGCAGTCTAATGGAATCGGTAAAGTGTAAACTGTACCTGACAAAGGAAGGAGGTGGAAGGAGGTTGGACATTGCTTGATGACCTACTGTGTGCAAGCCCTGTGTGGAGCTCACTTCATCTCCACAGCAGTCCTACGTAGAGCCTTGGGAACTTGATTGTCTGATGGGAAAGCAGGGAACTGAAGAAGGTACAAGAAGCCTGAGAGGAAGTGCTGGACCACTCAAGGCCTTCTGGGCCATGGGAAAGATTTGGGTCTTTTGCTCAAAAGCAACTGGAAGTTTTTGAAGGGATTTAGAGGGTGAGTAATACAATCAGGTTTGCTTTTTTTTTTTTTTTTTTTAAAGTGAATCAATTGCAGAGAGTCAGTACTGCAGTCCAGGAGGAGAATATTGCAGTGGTCCAGGTAGGCAGGGAGGATGGCAGCAGGGATTAAGGTGGTGAGGGTGGAGATGAAAAGAGTGGATAGGGGCTGGCCCCGTGGCCAAGAGGTTAAGTTTGTGAGCTCTGCTTTGGTGGCCCAGGGTTTTGCCCGTCAGATCCTGGGCACGGACCTAGCACCACTCATCAAGCCATGCTGAGGCAGTGTCCTGCATAGCAGAGACAGAAGGACCTACAACTAGAATATACAACTGTATACTGGGGTGCTTTGGGGAGAAGAAGGAAAAAAACAAAAAAAGGAAGATTGGCAACAGATGATAGCTCAGAGCCAATCTTTAAAAAAACAAAGTGGACAGATTTGAGGGATGTTTAGTAGCTAAAAACACAAACCTGCTCCTGCCAGAGCAACTGTTCAACCAATTGCTAGCAATCAACTCAAAGAAGTGAATCCCAGTCCTAGGACATAGATCCGTAGGTCCAAGGGCAGGGGGACTTGCATGAGGCACACAGCAAATTGGATGCAGAGCCTGATGCAAATTCATGGGAACCACACTGGGGCCTCACAACATCGCCCATCTGTGGACCAGGCACCTCCTCAGGGGCTGCTGGACTTGTTTCAGGGAAAGGAGATGAGAGGAACCTGGTCCCCAGCCTCCAGGGGCATTGAAAACCTGGTGTTCTAATTATGAGGGGACCTGGGGAGGCGAGAAAGACTAGAGGAGGGGAACAGGGCACTGGGGTCTCCGTTTAGTCCCTCTCCCAGTTTCACTGTACCTACAACACATGTTTCAGCCAAGGACTCGAAAGGCAGCAGGGTAGAGAATCCGAGAACAACTGGGCATTTGATGCCTCTGGGGGCAGGGCAGATAATGAGATGCAGGCATGAGCCCAGGGGGACTGTTTGCAGTCTGACTGGCCCCCTTCCTGGCACTGAGGGCAAACTTAAAGGTCAAGAGGCCCCTTCCCCTAGTGCAGTTCCTTCCTTCCAGCTCCTCGGACGTGGGATCCTCTCATGGGGGGCTGTCCTGGAGGCCCCCTTCCTCTGTGCTCGTCTTCCTTGCCCCTGCATGCTTGTGCCCTCATCAGCTTCAATGCCTCCATTGTGGCAGCAGCTGCAGCACTGTGGGCTCTGGCTCTCTCTCTCTCTCTCTCTTCTCCCTTCCTGCAACCCCCGGGAGAAGCTCGGTCCTATGGGTGGAAAGCGGAGCAGCTTTGTTGTGTTCTGTACCCCCAGGACCCTATTGCATGGTTTCTGGTTCCCCTTCTCCAGTCTGGGCAGGTGGCTGCCAGTGGCCCTGTTCCTTCTCCTGAGTTTTCTGGGAGGATGCTGTGAGTGAGGCAGGAAAGCTATTCCTCTCGCAGGTGGACTTGGGGCGACCAGGATCCACCTTCTCCACCTCCACAGAAGCATCTTACTGGTGCAAATCTTGGCTTTTTTGCAGGATCCACATTGGAAGGAAGATGACAGACCCTGAAGAAGAGGGCCGTGCTTTTGGTTATAACTTTTTGAATCAAAGCTAGAGATAGAGAGAGAGGAGGAGAAAAGCATTTTTAAGATACCACCTTTATTCTTTTATTCTGTAGGTGCACTACACCAATCCTGGTAAAATAGAATTTTGGAGTCACCTGGTTTGAGTGGATAAGCCGTTCACTTTGATATGGAACTTAAACAAGTCTTTTCTCTTTTCTGGCTTTGGTTTCCTTATCTGCTATCAGGGTCTCAGAGCTCTAACACCTCTGTGGGTTGTGTGATTCCAGGAGATCAGGGAGCAAATGCCTGAATGAATGACAAGGGCCACACAGGAAATATTCGGTACAGGTTGCTCCATCCTGCAACCCCTGCCTTTCATTAGAGTGCCATTAAGTGCAAGCGCATGTGATAAGCGACAAAGCAGGATTTTTTTTAAAAAGGTGAAGATTTCATGAAGAACTGGGCATTTGAGCTGGATGGGGGAGGTTGTCTCAAGTTCTGGCAGCCCCATAAGCCCAACCAGCTGGCCTCCCAGACAGGCTCCGTGTGCCGGAGAGAGGGTTTGCTCTTTGCTCCCTGCTCCAAGCTGCCAGCAAACTCCTGCAGGCAGTGGGCATGTAGGGGAGGGTTGGGGGCCTCACTGGGCAGTCTGGAGCCCCAGGCCATGGCACACAACTGAGCAAGGCTGGGATCCCCCAAGGCTCCTGTTGGGCATGCGAACAAGCTCTTGCAGAGGCCTAGAGAGGGAGCCCATGTTGGCCAAGTCCGGCTCTTGGATGCCCCACCGTGAGGCCACTTCTTACCAGTTGGTGACTGTGCACTTCTTCGTAGGGAGACAGCTGCCTGGGAAGGCACCACCTTGACTCAATTGTTACCCAGAGGCATTAAGGCTGCTAGCCTCCTGGAGAAGCAGGCGGCACCCTTGCTCCCTGTGGTCGGGGTAGCCTCTGCTCCCTGTGATGAGAGACTGTAGCTCAGAGACCACACTGACCCACAGTGTCCCTGGTCTCAGAGTCCTACTGGAGCCACGGGGAGCCAGTGAGCCTGTCTAGCTCTATGAACAAAAACCCCTCGTGAGGAAGGGACTAGGGAAGCATGACACCGCCTCGTCCCAGTCCATCCACCAACAGGAGTCATTGGGAGCCCTTTGTGCTGCGGAAGAGAAACCTACGAGTAGGCCCTCCTGCCCGCTCTGTCCTCACTCTCTATGAGTTCCAGCGACAAGTTTAGCGTGACTGAGGCCCATGTGCCCGGCATTCACCGGTGATGAGCAGTCAGTGAGGAGCTGTTCATGGCTGGGGTCCCGGCCCCATTTTAGCCCCTGGCTCTGGAGGAAGTGCTGACACAGGGTACAGGGTTGGGGTAACGAGGTGAATGCCTGCTTGATAACTGTGTATGGACACATAGAAGCAGGGTGGTCTCACTGTGAACCAAGTACTCCCTGGCTTTGGTAGCTGCTGGGCAAATTGGGCAGATTGCTTCCTCTCTCTCAGGCTGTCCCTGCACTGGAGGCCCTCTGTGAGGCTGGGGTTGAAGGTAGAAGCAGAGATGACCTGCTAGCCCAGCAGAATTGGCCTGGAAAGGAAGCAGCGGCCAAACATGTGGTGCTGTCTCAGGATCTCTGGGAAGGCTTGGGTCCATAAACATCCCCCCAGGTTCACAGATACCTTTAATTTCATGTTGTAGTTGCTTTCCTTCTCCTTAAGGTACCACCTCTTAAAGGAGATTCTACCAAAGGCTGTCCCCTCCTTTCACTTTTGTTAATTGAGCTATAATTTTTCTTTAAGCACAGGGAACTCAGCTCCCAACGTTCTGGGGGCATGGTAGGCCCCTCCAAGGCTCCAGGGCTGACGCTAGAAAAATAATCATGGTAATTCCATTTTTATGGCCAGTGATTTGTTTACTAATGGGCAGAAATATAACCCTGGTCATTGAGGTGTGAGGAGAGGTTTAGTTGAGGTGCTCTCAAAAGGGTGAGAATTCTCATTTCTGACTTTGCTGAATCTTGTCAAGTGTGCATGTGATGCCTGGGACAATGGCAGCTGTTTTGTGATCATGAGGCAACAAGTTTAAGGACTAAGTCAACAGGCTGCAAATGTCAGAGTGGAAAGATGGAAAGAACCTGAATGGTCCATGACATCTTTGAGTCAACCATACAGCCACCATACCTCAGAATTCTTGCTGTGTAGAATAATAAGTGCCTGTGTTTTTGAAGCCACTGTGGTTGGGTTTTCTGTTTCATGCTGTGAAAGCACTCATACAGATATAGCCTCTCTTCAGGTATGTAGCAGACAGTCTTGGTGCTTGGCCTAGATCCCCTCATATCTCTTATTCCCATTTCTTTCCACCCACCACCCACCTCCACTCTCACCCTAGTGTAATCTCAGCATCCAGGGCCTGGGGATCTTCCTTGGAGGACTCTGAGGCAATTGGACCTGCTTTAACACTGGAGAGCAGAAAGTGCCTGGGAGACTCTGTGTCCTAGTCTCTGCCCAGCTCCCTGCCAATCCCTCATCTCCCTGGGGCACATCCTTGGTAATTCACATGTGTGGATCCTCATCTTGGGGTCTGCTTCCAGGAACCCAACTAAGACAAGGTGTAGCTTCTCCCAGGCAGCTGGCTGGCCATCACAGTGCAGGTGGGAGGCAGGGCCAGGCCCAGGACAACGCCCTCCCAGAACTTCCCACACCATTGCAGTCCCTGCCCATGGTTCCTGGTGCTCAAAGGTGCCCTTCTGAGGGACACCCTACTGACCTTCTCACCCCTGTTTGGCATGTGTACCAGGCTGGGCCCAGCTGCATTCTCCATGCTCTGGATCGCTCCTTCTCCAGGCCCCTGTGATCCTCCCAGCCGACTGTGGGGGGCATCATGGCAGCATAAACCCTCTCTTCCCGCCCACTAAGGAAGCCTGGTCTTCCCTGACTTAGTTGTGGTGTCTCTTATTGCTGAGCCTTTCTTAGAACTGTTCTCTTGGCCTCGATTTCCACCCTTCTATCTCCTCTCATATATTGACTCTTCGATCTTATAGATCCTTCAGGGAACTTGTCACATGCTTCTTCCTGCAGGAAGTCTTCCAGGAACCTCCTAAGAACTGACCTCTCCTTTTGTTGGGCTCACACAGCATGTGCATGTGGCCTTCGTTTGTGGCCTGATTACGCTGAGCCTTGCATTGCTGTGGACTGTGGGTGTGGCTTACTTCATCAGACCACGAGCTCCCTGTGGGTCTCTGAGCCTTTCAGTCACCCAGGGTTTCCAGAGAACTTACCATGTGCCGGGCCTGAACAAGCACTGCAGCTGCCAAAGGGACAGGAGGAAGTCCCACAAAGAGCGGGAGAGACAGTCCCAGAATTCCACCAATAAGCAAGGGCGATGGAGAGGGGCACCCAGTGGGTGGGAGCCAGGGCAGGGTGGTGGGGTGGACAGAGCGTGGGCTGGAGAGCTGGCGGGGTCCGATCAGGAAGTCTTTTCAGGTGAAGAGCGTTGCATTTGTGGGAGAGTAGTGGTCTAGCCCAGGGCTACGTGAAGCAGAGGATGCTTTATAACTTGTGGCTGAGTTCCTGAGGCCCCGCCTTTGGGCCTTCACCCCTCATCGCCCACAGGCCCTGCCTCTCCTCTCCACCTCTGCAAAGCTCAGGCCGCCCTGCGAGCTCTGCCCGCTTCCCCTGCCCTGTGTGTGCAGCACCCGCTCAGCATTCACCACCCTGCATGAGCCGTCAGCTGTCCTGCGGGGCATCCTGCAGGGGCAGGGTTGCGGCTCTTCAAGGACAGGGCTGTCCAACCTTCTTGTACTCTAGGGTGCCCGGGGGTGTCCTGGGCTCACAGGAATTATCCAGCTTATTGTTGCTGACTGATTGGCTGATGCCAGGTCTGCCAGCCGAGAGCTGTCACCTGGTCTGAGGGCCTTTCTCCTGGCTCTTAGTGGTCCCACCCCTTTGCTGTGAGATGCTCCTGCCCCGTCCCTCCAGCCCATGAGTTCCATCTGCATTCACCAAGAAGCACAGCACTTTTATCCTCCGATGACAGGTCAGACCCTGTAAGATGCCTTGTTCTTTCTTTGTGGGGAACTGGATGCTACTTTCACGCCTGGGCAGAGAGCATGTGGATGATGCTGCACTGCTGTTTCTCCACTGTGAACTCATGACTCCGGGCTCTAACAAAGAGCCCCTGCCCTTGGCTTCCCCCACCTCAGATGAGGCTCTGGGGTGTCCGGGGAGCCACTCTAGGGCTGGGACAGCTTCACCCTCCCCACTTCTGTGTGGGGGTTGCCTCGTGGTGTGCAGTGACCTGGTAAAAGTCAAAACTTTTGTCTCCCCAGCCCATGTTGGGTGTCCAGGGCCCTTTATACAAATAGGACCAGGTGGCATGAGAGGAGGTCCCATTCCTGGGAGCCTGGGTGGTGGGACCCTGATCCCAAGCAGCAGCTCCATCCTATCTTAGGGCAGGCTTCACCAAGCATTGCCCACTGGGGCAGTTTCCATACACAAACCTGAGAAGTTTGAGAGAGGAGCTTTCTGGTCTAGTTATCTATTGATGTATAATAAAGAACTCCTAAATTTAGCAGCTTAAACGAACAACATTTAATTTGCTCAGGAATCTGCAATTTGGGCCACTTAGCACCATCTGGGGCAACTCGACAGCCTGGACATGCAATTGTCAGAGGCCTCAAACAGTCACACCCACATGGATTTCCATGTGGCTGCCTGGCTTCCTAACAAGATGGTGACTGGGTGCCAAGTGCCAGCTTCCTGAGAGAGAGAGAGAAAGGGAAAGGGAGATTAGAGATGGAGAGAGAGGGAGAAGGAGAGAGGGAGAGAGAGAGAGTCAGGTAGAAGCTGCATCATCCCCTTTTATGATCTAGCTTTGCAAGTTACTTCTGGTACATTCTATTTGTTAGGAGTAAGTCACTAAGACCGGCCCATATTCAAGGGGAGGGAGAATAGACTCCACTATTTGATAGGAGGAATGTCAAAGAACTTGTGGGTTTGTGGACATGCTTCAGTACCACCACACTTTTCAGGCCCCTTCCACTTCTAAAGAGGCTGTGGGTATGACATGGTGAGTGACAGCAGTGTGAGGGCCAGGCTTTCTCCTATTGCCCCACTCTGCCAGTGCTGCTTCCTAAATCTCACTCCTCTACCCAACGGAATCTACACGCTCCCAGGGACAGGACATCACAGCCGTCCAGAGGCGGCAGCATAGCCAGCATCTCTTTTTGGGCAACTTTAGCAAGAAAGTAGCTCAGTGCATAAAGAGGTGAGTTGGGGAGTATCTGAAAAGCGCATTTCTGGAAATCTCCAATCGGAAGAAAGAAACCTTCTTACTTTTCTTTGAAGACTCCCCAGAGTGGTTCTAGCCCAGATGCAAGGTGCCTCACCCAGTTGTCCTCCAGCTGGCTCCTCTAGCTCAGTTGGCGGTCACCCTGAGCTGAGAGCACTTGCCCAGCCTGGGATCAGGGGCTGGACACCTCCACGTTGTTCACGTGTCTTTCTTCTCCTTTGTATCGGCTTCTCTGTCAAGAAGGCTTTCATTATTTCCAATGGTCTGAGCCCTCAAGTTCCCCTTCCTTAGGAGAAGTGCATTTCTAAAGATGGGTTTTCAGTCAAGCACTGTATAATTGTGATGGATGCTACCTGGGGAGGGGGTCTGGGGTCCAGGTGTTGGTGGTCACCAGCCATGCTCAGAAGGGAGTCAGTTAAAGGGGCCTCACTCAGCCCATGCTGCTTTGATGACAGAAGCTTCATTTTCTGTCCTCGGCTTATATCCTGGGAAGTCTCCATCCTGTGCGTTTCCCGTCCCATGGCCTCTAGGTGGCAGCAGCAGAGAACTGGAGGGCAGAGAAGTGGGAGTGGGAGGTGGTTGGTAGAGCAGGAAGGGAAACAGCAGTCATCTCTGATCCCTCTCCCTGCCCAGCTCATTTCTGTTGCTGAAGAAGACGCTGTTCTCGTCCCCTGACACTGGGAACTTTCCTTCCCTGAGGCAGGAGGGCTCTGGTGCGACTCTCAGCCATTTCTGCTCATCATCACGAACCCCCAACGTGGCAGGCACGGAGAGCAGAAAGAAGCTGCTGTAAGTCCACCGCTGGTGTTTGCAGCCCCTTGTGTGGCATAGTGCAGCAAGCATGCCACACGACTCTGAGGGGCACCTGGGGACCCGTCCACAGAGAACAAGGTGAGCAAGTTGTGCAAAGCAGCTGCTAACCCGTGAACACAGGATTAGCCATTATGAGACCTAGATGCAGATTTCAACTTCACCCTTATCTAGATGTGTGACAAGTGACAGGTCATTTCCCTTCTCTGGCTTTCAATTTCCCCCTCTGCACAAGGACAATTTTGGACTAAGCTATCGCTAAGCCACTTTCAGTTTGAATGTTCTGTTATCCTAGCTGTGATGAAAGATTATGAATGCCCAGTTCATGACAAAGAAAATGAGACACTCTTTTGGTTGTGGTTCTGGGGTAGTTCCTAAAAAGGAGACAGAGGGCCAGAGTGCACCACACAAACATGCTGCAAGGTATCAGAGACTGGTTGCAATTAGAAACTAGGGAACCATAGCGGGCCAGGCCTAAGGGGACTGTGAGCCTGGACTCAGAGGCACATCTGCTGGTGCCCCTCTGCTGAGCTTTTACTCCAGCCCCCCGCCTCCCACATGGTTCCCTTCACTTGGTCCCCTCTTCCTCCTCATTACCTGACTACCTCCAACCCACTCTTCAAGACTCAGTTTATGCATCAGCTTCTCCATGAAGATTCCTCTGGACTCCGCATCTCTGTCAGGCACCCTCCTTTGTGTTTCTTCTGGGCTCTGTGCTTATCATCACTGAGTTTTCATCTTTTACACACAAAACGGTTGCAGTGCTTTGTTTCTGTAAAATCAGTCATGACCAGCTTGAAGCCCCACTTCTGCTAGGGCTGACCGAAAGAGCCGTCATCTCTGCAGTTGAGGTTCCTTCCACCCACCTCAAAATTCTGTGAAGGCTCGGGGGTCTTACTTCCAACAAGACATCTGGGGGACTCTGCTGGCTGCCTTGGATTTACTCCTTGTCCAATCCACCTGGGCTCCTGCCTGCCTCCCTGTGGGCAGACAGTACAGTAGTAGGCTTCCATCCCAGCCTTTGGTGTTTGGCTCCTTGCTGAGACTGAGAACGCTGGGGCCTGGGTCCAGTCTCCCTGAGGTTCCCACATGGGCAGTCCTCTCTGAGGTCCTCCCACCTCCCTAGGGTGCTCTACGTGGGTTAGTGCAGGTGCCTGCTGATGACACAGTCCCATCTGATGTGCTCTTTCTAGTGTCGGGGAATCTCTCTCTCCCTTTTTTTGCCCTTGCTGTTTCTCTTCCTCCCTGTACTCACCTTCTCTTCTCCTCCAGGAGGATTCATGCGCTACTCTCAATGAGCCACAAATTCACATCTTAGTAAATCGTTTACCATATGAGATTGAAAAGCTGTGTATATATGTATGTTTTCGTAATTAGCAACAAACTTCGGGAGGGCAAGAGCTGTGTCGTATTAATCTTTATAATTCCAACAGCTGGAAAAGTGCCAGACACATGAGAACTAAAGACGTTTTTATTAAATTAAATTGAATTGAACGTCCCAGTTGTCCAAAGTTGTTCAAGATGAGTCTGAATCAGGATAATTCTCTCTCTTTTTTTGGTGGATCTGGTTATGTGAGTGCAGAAAAATCAACAATAATTTCTGTTTCATGGCATTCTGGAAACATTTTTGAATCTTTGAGAACTGGCAAAACTCAAAGTCAGATGAGTGATAACATCTTGAGTTGTCAGTAGCTGGGAGGTAAAGGACTCAGGTTTCAGCCCTTAAAGAAAGGGAAGCCTGTCCAGGCCAGAAAAATTTGGGTCACAGCCAAATAGGAACTAAAATACAAATTTAGAGACAGAGGAGAAAGCCAGTCTCAGAGACTGCACATATTTGGTGGTGATTGGAGCAAGGCAGTGGTGGGTGGGGGTGCTGAGGGGAGCATGTGATGCTAAGGCATAGAGTAAGGTGTGGTAATCTGGAGCTTTAAGCATTGGTTTTATCAGCTGGCTAGCCCCCGTTGAATTTCTGATTTTGTCTCTGCCTGAGATTGACAGGCTATATGGACTACAAAATGTACTCCAAATTTAAGTAATGGAGCCCACTGACTCATTGAATAGAATGGTGTGGAATGTCTGCCAAGAGCAAAAGTGACACTTTAGCCAAGTTAACGTTCTACTCTTCTTTCCAAGCGCAATTAGCCCACAGGGTCGGCTGTTTCTAAAGGTCTCTTCTGGCTCACAATAGTAAATCTTGCCACTAGCAGAGGTGGTGGAGGGGGGTGCTCATTTTCCTGTTTGTTGTGGCACACAGGCATTCATAAAGTTTGTTTAAAAATCCCGAATCAAGGTATCTAGACATAAGTGAAAGCAAAGGGTGCTAGTCCTGAGTTTAGGTTTGGAAACTGAGCTGTTAAGAGATTTCCTTCCCACCTTCATTTGGCAATAACTTTGTGGTAGAGGTTCTCAACAAGCATTTCCAGTCAACCTGGTTTCCAATTAACTTTCTAGGGAGCTTAATCAGGTTGTTTTAGTGATTGGTCATGGAACGGCTCTGTCTAAAGCCTCATTTAAGCCTCCGTAGAGCTTGTGAGATAACAGACTGATTGGACTTTATCACAGGCAGAGGCGATCGGGAGGAGATGTGCAGTGCACTGAGATAATAATGGTGATGACTCCCCCTCGATTCCATCTTCAGGATTAGGAGTAGATTATTTGGCTAGAATTAGAGGTCCTATTCAGGAATGGCCCTGAGGAATTTGTGAAAGACAGTTTGTAGTGGAAAGAATTAACAGAGTCATTTATTCATTAATCCATTTTTTTCCTGTTTCCATTTGCCTACAGGATTGATTTTTTCCTTTTTAAAAAAATCAAACTTTTTATTTTGAGATAACTGTAGGTTCACATGAAATTGTAAAGAATAATGCACAGTGCAGACTTTACTCAGTTTCCCCAATGAATAAACAATTTGTGGTACGTCCATACTACGGAACTATAGTACAATATCACAACCAGGATATTAATATTAAAGTAGTCAAGATACAGAATATTTCCACCCCACAGACCCCTCAAGTTGCCCTTTAATAATCATGCCCACTTTCTGTTCCCATCACTCCTTAACCCCTGGAAACCACTATTCTGTTCTCTATGACTATCATTTTTTATTTTAAGAATGTTATATAAATGGAATCAGAAAGTACGTTATCTTTTGGGGATTGGCATTTTTCACTCAGCATAATTCTCTAGAGATGTATTCCGGTTGTTGTATAAATAGTTTGCCTCTTTTCACTGCTGAGCAGTGTTCCGTGGTACGGATATACCTAGTGTGTTTAACCATTTACCTGTTGAATGACCTCTGGGTTGTTTTCAGCTTTTAATTGTTATAAATAAAGCTCCTATAAATATTTGTGAAACAGTTTTTATGGGAACACGTCTTCATGGATCTAAGTTTCAGTCCTTTATTAATTAGTTTAACTCCAGGTTTAATGCCCGTAATTATTGGTTCATATGGAAGTTGCTTGTTTAGTTTTGTAGAAATTGCGAAATTGTTCTTCAGAGTGGCTGTACCATTTTACATCCCTAACAGCATTGTACGAGGGATCCAGTTTCTTTGCCTCCATGACAGCACTTGGTGGTGTTACTATTTTTTAGTTTGGCCATTCTGATAGGTGTATAGTGATATCTCACTGTGGTTTTAACTTCATTTCCCTAAAGGCTAACGCTGAATATCATTTCATGTGCATATTTGCCATCTGTGTATCTGCTTTGTTAAAATGCCTCTTTGTGTCTTTTATGCATTTTCTAATTTGATTGTTAGTATTATTTTTCCTATCGAGTTTTGAGGCTTCTTTGTATATTCTAGGTGTCAGTCTTTTGTTGGATGTGCGGTTTGCTAGTGTTCTCTCACACTCTGTAGCTCGTCTTATTATCCTCTTAACAAAAGCTTTCAACTTGGGTAAAGTGTTCCTTTCTCTCCTAATTTCTGGAAAAGATGTGTAGAATTAGTCTTACTTCTTTAAACATTTGGTAAAATTCTCCAGTGAAGCCATCTGGGCCTGAAGATTTCTTTGTGGGGTTTTTAAAATTACAAATTCAATGTCCTTAATTATGGGCTATTCAAATTATTTATTTATACTGGATAAGGTGTGTTAATTTGCCCTGTTCAAGGAATTGGTCCAGTTAATCTAATTTTCAAATTTATGTATGTTAAGTTGTTCATAGTATTCCTTTATTATCCTTTTGATGTCTAAAGTGTCTGTAGTGATAGCTCCTGTTACATTTCTGATATTGGTAATTTGTGTCTTCTCTCTTTTTAGTTTGTCCATCTTGCTAGAGGTTTGTCATTTTCACTGATCTTTTCAAAGATGTTTGTTTCATTGATTTTCTGTTTTCAACTTCACTGATTTCTGCTGTTACTTTAATTATTTCCAGAAGCTTGCTTTGAATTTATTTTGCTCTTCTTTTTCCAGCTTCTTGGGGAGGGTGGAGGAAGATTAAATTGTTGAGACTTGTCTTTTTTCCTAATGTGTGCATTTAGTGATAGAAGATTCCCTCTCAGCACTGCTTTTAACCGTGCCCCACAAATTTTGATGTTATATTTTTGTTTTCATTTTCTTCAATGTCTTTTGATTTCCATTAGATGCTCTCTTTGATTCATAGGTTATATAGAAGTGTGCTGTTTAATTTCCAAGTATTTGGAAATTTTCCTGTCACCTTTCTATTACTGATTTCTAGTTTAATTTTATTGTGGTCAGAGAATACAGTCTCTGTGATTTCAATTCTTTTACCCTTGTTTAAGCTAGTTTTATAGTGTAAGATAGTGTGTATCTTGGCGTTTATTCTGTGGGCTCTTGAAAAGAATGTGTATTCTGCTGTTGAGTGGAGTTTTCCATAAATGATTAGTTCCTGTTGGCTGTTGGTATCCTTGCCCATTTTCTATCTAGTTAGTATATCAATTGTTAAGATGGGTTTTGAAGTTTCCAATTATAATTGATAATTTGTCTATTTATCCTTTCAGTTCTGTCACCTTCTCCTTTACACATGTTGTAGCTCTGTTGTTTGGTGCATACACATTTAGCATTGCTATGTCTTCTTGGTAGATTGACTCTTTAATCATTGTATAATGTCTTTGTCTCTGGTAATTATTTTTGCTCTGAAATCTTCTTTATTTGATATTAATATAGTTACTCCTGCTTTATTTGATTAATGTTGGCATGATATATCTTTTTCCATCCTTTTACTTTAAATCTGCCTATATTATTATAAATGAAATGAGTTTCTTGTAGACAACATATATTGGGTCATGTTTTTTAATGTAGTCTGCCAATCTCTGTCTTTTAATTGGTGTATTTAGTCTGTTTATAGAATGCTTAATTGTATTCCAAATTAAGGTGTTGTGAAAGCTTATCTGATTGGCAGAAAATAAATAAACAAGAATCCTAGCTGCTAGGGAGTTTAGGAAAGCTGCTTTTAACTTTCCAAACTCTGTGTTCCAGTCACACACGTAAGAAGTTAAACCAGAAGCTGAGTGAAGTGTCAACTCACTTCTCAGAGACGGCCCACTACTTGCTGAGGGACTCCGGAACGCCTCAGTTCCCGGAACTGCTATTCTCCTTCTCAGGTTCTAGTCACAACCTACCTCCTGGGAATCAGTGGGGTGTGGTGAATTCATGATGAACCTCCTTACTTAAAGGCGGCTTTCCTTATGGTGCTCTCTTTATGTGATCTTTGCTACTGGTAAAAACATTGGAGCTATTCTGTTAAGTGTCTGCAGACGTGGGTTGATGGGCTAATATGTTAGGCTTCTTCAAGTTCTTAACTTATTAAGGGAACGTCTTCTCTCTGAGGTAAAGGAAAAGAAGCACAGGAAGCATCTATCTATCAGGTCACACTTAATGCTGCAAAGTTCTGAGGGAGTTTGGCTTTGTATGCTAATGGAAGATTTAAATGGAACTGATGCACATGGACCTGAAGGTCCAATCATCTCTTTCAGAAGGACAGTGATGTTAACATGCATCTGTAGAGGCATCATCTGTCCTCACCGCTGGGAAGACCTGGACAAGACATCTAAAGCAGCACTAGATGGCACAGCCAAGAAAACCACGGGAAGGCTGGAGAATTAACTGGTGGAGTCTAAAGCTCTATCGAATGGCCAGAGTGAAGTGTAAGAAACAGAGTTAGAATTCAGTTACCAATGTGCAAGAGGTGCCCGAGTCCAAGAGAGCAAATGCTAAAGGTCGAGCCCAACTGCCCGTACAGGTAAAACCAAAGGGACCTGAAGAAAGACACAAGGCTGCAGTGTGCCTTCCTGCAAGGGCAGTTTGGTTCAAGGCTTTTATTCCAGTCAAGAGGCCCAGAAGTCTAAGGTGTCAATCTAGAGAAAAAAGGAAGGTGTGAAAAAGATAAGGGAGACTCTCAGGGCTCTGGGCTTAGGTGGAAGGAAGAGAGAGGTGGTATGTGCTGAAAGCCCATCGGGAATGCCCTCTCACCTGGAGTGAGGGCCCGTCTGTGCTCTGCTGTGTGGGTCCCAGCATCTTCTGCACCAGGACCCAACCTGGTCCCTTCATGCACCAATCATCATCGTCTCCTTTCTCTCCCATCTCCACATTTTCTTACATGCCATGTGTCAAAAACTGTCCTTCTTTTTAAATATCAATTTCAACACTCCCTTCTATGAGATTTTCACATTCCCCCACTGTTCTCAGAGAAGATTGCTTGAACCTTTACTCGAGTTCTTATTTATTTTGTAGTTAATGTGATAGAATATCAGAATGTATTATTATGAGGGCAATAAAAGACTCAGGAACAGGTGAGTGACGTGGAAATGAGAAAACTCTGACAGGGAATTAAAAAAAAACCAAGCAATAAAAAATGTACATCTGTCCATGCTACCTAAAGCAATCGACAGATTCAGTGCTATCCCAATCAGAATTCCAATGTCATTCTTTACAGAAATTGAACAAAGAATCCTAAAATTCATACGGGGCAACAGAAGACCCCGAATTGCTAAAGCAATCCTGAGAAAGAAGAACAAAGCCGGAGGCATCACAATCCCTGACTTCAAAACATACTACAAAGCTACAGTAATCAAAACAGCATGGTACTGGTACAAAAACAGATGCACAGACCAATGGAACAGAATTGAAAGCCCAGAAATAAAACCACACATCTATGGACAGCTAATCTTTGACAAAGGAGCTGAGGGCATACAATGGAGGAAAGAAAGTCTCTTCAACAAATGGTGCTGGGAAAACTGGACAGCCACATGTAAAAGAATGAAAATCAACCATTCTTTTTCACCATTTACTGAAATAAACTCAAAATGGATCAAAGACCTAAAGATTAGGCCTGAAACAATAAGTCTTCTAGAAGAGAATATCGGCAGTACACTCTTTGACATCAGCTTCAAAAGAATCTTTTCGGACACCATAACCCCTCACATGAGGGAAACAATAGAAAGAATAAACAAATGGGACTTCATCAGACTAAAGAGCTTCTTCAAGGCAAGGGAAAACAGGATTGAAACAAAAAAACAGCCCATTAATTGGGAAAAAATATTCACAAGTTATTTATCCGACAAAGGGTTAATCTCCATACTATACAAAGAACTCACACAACTCAACAATAGAAAATCAAACAACCCAGTTACAAAATGGGCAGGGGACATGAACAGACATTTCTCCAAAGAAGATATACGGATGGCCAATAGACACATGAAAAGATGCTCATCATCACTAATCATCAGGGAAATTCAAATCAAAATTACACTAAGATATCACCTTACACCTGTTAGAATGGCAAAAATATCCAAAACCAAGAGTGACAAATGTTGGAGAGGCTGTGGAGAAAAGGGAACCCTCATACACTGTTTGTGGGAATGCAAACTGGTGCAGCCACTATGGAAAACAGTATGGAGATTCCTCAAAAAGTTAAGAATAGAAATACCTTCTGACCCAGCCATCCCACTACTGGGTATGTATCCCAAGAACCTGAAATCAGCAATTCCAAAAGTTCCATGCACCCCTATGTTCATCACAGCATTATTCACAATAGCCAAGTCATGGAACCAACCTAAGTGCCCAGCAACTGATGATTGGATAAAGAAGATGTGGTATATATATATACAATGGAATACTACTCAGCCATAAAAAAGGACAAAGTCGTCCCATTCACAACAACGTGGATAGACCTTGAGGGTATTATGTTGAGTGAAATAAACCAGACAGAGAAAGACGAACTGTGTATGACTCCACTCATAGGTGGTAGTTAACATATGGACAAAGAGAACTGATCAGTGGTTACCAGGGGAAAGGGGGGTCGGGGGAGGGCACTAGGGGTGAAGTGGTGTACCTACAACATGACTAATAATGATGTACAACTGTAATTTCACAAGGATGTTAACTTTCATAACCTTAATAAAAAATAAAATGTACATCTGTATAAGGGGCCAGCCCAGTGGCACAGTGGTTAAGTTCACACGTTCCACTTCAGCGGCCCGGGGTTTGCTGGTTTGGATCCTGGGTGTGGACTTACACCACACTGCTCGTCAAGCCATGCTGTGACAGGCGTCCCACATATAAAGTGGAGGAAGATGGGCATGGATGTTAGCTCAGGGCCAAGCTTCCTCAGCAAAAAGAGGAGGACTGGCAGCAGATGTTAGCTCAGGACAAAAAAAAAAAGTACCTCTGTATAAATGAAGCAATTAGATTTACTGAAGGACATAGCAAGACCTGAATAAATGGAGAGACCAGTTGTGTCCCTGAACAGGAAGACTTGATACTAAGGGCACCAATTTTCCTTAAATCAGAGGATGCTTCTTTGTCTCAGTTTTAATCCAGTTCTTCTCTTGATTTCTGCCTCCACATCATTATTTTAAAATTTACTCAACTACTGCCTCTTTCATGTTTATTGGCTATTAATACCTTTTGCTATGAATCTCATATTCATATACTTTGACTATGTTACATGTTACATTGTATGTCTTTTTAAATTTTTGTAGGAATTCCATATGGAATTCCATTAGGAATCTTATTGGCATGTGGATTTTTTTAAAGAGAACTTTTTCTATTATTTTTTTTTAAAGTTACTGGTGTTCTTATTTTTAATCACCCACCTCATTGGATTCTATTATAATTTTAATATTTAGTTATTTCTTTTGTTATTCTAGGTACATGACCCTTTTAATCTGCGAATATAAAATTTTATGTTTTGTTTTCAAAATTACAGGTTTGATTGATTTTTATTGTCATTGCATTAGCTGAAACCTCTGTGCAATGCCACATAATAGCAATAATTATAGGCTTGTCTGATTCCTGATTTTGTTATATTTTCTAATACCTAGAAAATGAACCAATATTCAAGAATTTTAGTTCTATTTCCATCTCAGTTGCTACCCCTTGTTTGTTTTCAACCTTTTTAAAAATAAGGGGCTTGAATTCATTGACATCTTATTTCCTTTCCAGTTCATATATTCTTTTAATATGTAATTTAATGGATGAGCACTAGAACAAAGATCAGCTTTTGAAAACAAAATGTAAAATGAAATGAAATCTCAATGATTTATAGTGAAATGGAGTCTAACTGATAACTAGACTATAATTTCCCTAACAAGATTTGAGAAGTCAAGTGAACCTGCCAGTTGGAGATGCTGAGGCCCAGAGATGTCTCTCACAATAATGGACAAAGTGGGAGGAGAAACTGGAGGGAATTAGATGGTTGTGTTAACAAAACGTAGGACAGTGAGGGATGCAGCACTGGTTTAGCCTCTAACCCATGCCTTCTGAAAGTCAGCCATAATTCTTTGGTCAAATTGTCTGAACAAGGATCCTAAGGGGTGTCAGAGAAAATGGAGTAGATCAGAGAGTTATGGGGCCTCTGTCCACTCAGGAGAAAGCTAAGGGGCCTCGTGGAAGACAGTGATGGATTCAAGCCATGTGAAAAAGCATATATCAGGTGCCTCAATTTCATCCCTATCTTTGGAGGATGTATGTAATTTATAGAGTGTTTAAATTAGACAAATGGCCCAATCAATTTAGAATAAGGAACAGGAAACATATGTTTCTTTTGCATTAAACTGAACTTCACCAGAGTAGAAATGCTTATGATTTCCTGAGTTATAGAGCTTGGGTTCTTCATCAAAGGGCTCCTAATTACAGGGATTGTGCTTTTCCACAAAGGTGATCCATTATGGAGCATGCTGTCTCCATAAAGACAAGAATACGCTAAGCAGCTCAAGCTAAGTGGTAATTTATATTATTGTTTATAAGAAGAAAGAGCAGGAGCTAGCAGGAGAGTGAGGGTGAGAGCAACAGAACAAGAGAGAAAGTAACCTGAAGAATGGACGTTTGAGTGAAGACGGAAAAGGACAGTAAAAACGACTGAAACACACCGTGGAAAATGACACTAGCCTTCTGTTCAGAGGAATTGAGCTGTGAGCTGAGGAAAAGAGGAGCTGCAGAGAGTTAAGTTTATGTTTCTTTAAATTTCTTACTTACTCCTGGGTAGGTGATCAACGTGAATTCTCTGGAAGCCACAGGTGCAAGACCCTGCTTAGAGCCTTTTCCTGGGAAGCAAAGTCACTGAAAACCAATTTGCCAATAGCTAGTTCATTGAGAATCAAGTGACCAAATTCCAAAGCACAGAGTGACCTGCTCCTTGATATGTTGAGGGATTTGCTCCTCTGCGTTTGCATATACCATTTTATAGGTGAATGGGTCGGCTTTCCCTTAAATGCAATTTACTGTGGTGCCCCCTTTGTTAATCTATGCTCTGACTCTGTATGCGGCACTGCCTTGGCCCAGGTTTCCGCTCCTGCCTCTGCTTCTGTCAGCAGGCTGCTGCAATAACCCTGCAATACCCCGGATATTCATCTGGTGTACACTGTGAATTGGCTTTTGGAAAATTGATTTTCAGTAAATTGAACTATAGTTCTTCTATAGGTTAATCAGAGTCCCTCTACATCTGAGCCATCAGGCTTTGCCGTATTCCTACATGCTATTTATCACCTTCCTGAACCCAGCTGAGAATTAGTGGGGAGATGGTGGAATTACATCTGAAATGACATTGGCCACCCCAGTCACTCTCCAGTGTGTGCCAATTACCAGGTGGCTTTAGACCCAGAATGCAGCTTCCAAAATGTGAATGCACATGCAAAGGCAACACATCCTATTTTCTATACAAAGCACACATTTCTTAGCATGCATTTGAGGCCCTGCACAGCCTGGCATCAGTCTCCTTTTCTATCTCATTGTTGTGACTCCTCAGATTTCACTGTCCTCAGAGCAAACTGAGCTCGCCAAAGTCACTGCTTGTGTCTGAAATGCCTCTGCTTTCCTTCACCTTTTGCCAGGGCCTCTTTACCTGCCTAGAGCAGTTTAAATGCCATCTTTCCATGTGTCCTTCCCAAACACCTTCGGGCGGACATGTTTCCTGTTCGTCTGTCTTTCCATAGCTCCTCAGAGATTCTTCTATTACAGGGCCCAGCACCACCTTGTAGTGAACCTCCCAATGGAATGTGAGCTCCACGAAGGAAGAGGCTGTGTCTTATTTTCCTTGGTGTCTCCATGGTCCGGCACTGGGTCTGCACTGAGTAACTTCTCCATGTTGGGGGGTGATGATCAGTGGAAAGAAAACTAAGCAGTGATGGACCTGAGAGAAGAGGACCCCAGGCCAAGGGTGGTTCCTTGGCATACCGAACTTTAATGTGCTGAGTGACAAGAAGAATGCCAGGGGAGCTCGAGGAAGGCTGGGAAGGAGTAGAGGGTCTCCATGGGTTGAGAGTCCCTTCTAATCCCATACATCCAGAGTAGGAAGTGAATCTTTGAAAGTTCAGAGCCCTCTGTCTGTACTATGCAATCACTTACACTCCAGGACCAGTTGACAAGGTGGTAAAACCCTTAGTGAATTCAAGCAGGTATCTCCGATTTATTTTTAGTTGGAATATTATTTAGTGATTCACAGCAATGCTCTACACCAGCACTGTCCAATCATATTTTCTGCAGTGACAGAAATGTTCTATATTCACACTCTCCAATATGGTAGCCATTTGCTACACTGAGCACTTGAAACATAACTAGCGCAACTGAGAAACTGAACCTTTCATTTTTTCAGTTTTTAAGTTAATTTTGGCTACTGTGTTGGATAGAGCAGTGAGATGCAAACCATATGGACTCAAACCATATGGCTCTGCCAAATGTATACTGGCTGTTTGCCCCTATTTCCTCATTTATTAAATAAAGATAATAGTATACTTACTCCTTATGTTGTTGTAAAGATTAAATCAGTTATTAATGTGCATTAGTTATCTATTACTGCATAAAAATTACTCCAAATTTAGTGGCTTAAAATACCAATAATTTATGATCCTCCTTGGTTTCTGTAGGTCAGGACTTTGGGTAAGGCTTATGTGCAGTTTTTCCACGTAGGTCTCATGTAGTTGCTGTCATGTTGGCCTGGGCTGCGATCATCTGAAGGTTCCACTGAGTGATCCTCTTCCACGGTGGCTCTTTCACATGGCGTTGTTTAGGGGCTTCTCCATGGGCTGCTTGAGTGTGTGCCCCAGCATAGCAGCTGCTTCCCCCAGAGTAAGTGACCCAAGAGAACAAGGGGCAGCTGCAATGTCTTTTCTAGTGTAGCCTCAGAAGCCACACACACAGTCTGACGACCAGTGCCAACTATCTTGAAGGTAGCTCCAGAATCTGTAAAGTGTTTTGAAGGGTGCTTGGCACATAGTAAATGTGGATATTAGTGTTTCTTATCTGATGCTTCCCAAAGGCAGCAAAACCTTGTGGCTCCCAGCTTACACTCATAATACTGGAAGCAGCTGCCCTGGAGCAGAGCAGGGGAGCTGGGGACGTGGTTACACCCTCTGAAGTGCTCACAGCCTGGCACGGACTCCTTGCATTGTCTTCCTCCCAGTGCAGCCCCAGAAGATGACTTCATGGGAATTTTGGTGTGGGCCAATCAAAAATGGCAAAGTCAGTCCTTCCTAACTTAGGATCTGACTTAACTTTGAGAATACAGCATGTGAAAGAAACAGAATCAGAAGCTCTGGGACCAGCTTCCAACTCCTAGACTTAGAGTTAGGAAAAGAAAAAATCATAGCCTCAGTTTATTTGTCCAAAAATGGGAATGCTGTTCTTGTCCTATAATGATGACTGTTTAGATCAGTCAACTCAGCCTGAATGCACTGGGGACTTCCTGTGTTCCAGGCGCTGTGCTAGTGAAGACGGCATAAATGTCTCTGCTTTATGCATCAAACAGACAAGTGAGAGAGATGGATGTGAAATCACTGCAGGGGTGGGAAGCACGGGCTGTGCTGGAGCCTAGTCTGAAGACTCCGTGAAGGAAGGAGCTTGGCTCATCAGAAATGTTGAGAGATGCCCATGCAGCTGAAGCACGTGGAGCCAGGACGGAAGTATCAGAGCACTGACGCGTGTGAAAGGGTTTGTAAACTGCTCTTACTGCTTTGGGTCAGACATCCTTACTTTCTCTACTGCTCCCAAGGATCCCTTTTTACTGCTGCCCCCTCTTCTTAATGATGTTTCCAAATGAGTAGTGCCAACCCGGGTCCCGGGGGCAGTGTAATGGACTGAGGCTTTTGGTTTCTCTTCACCCTCACACAGCCCGGAGATGTCCTCCTTCCCAGCAGTTCAATGGCTCAACACCACCATGCTGGCCTCTGAACGGAGGGCATGTCCCCTTTGCAGAACACAGCAAGAACTTGGGTTGCAGCTCATTCTTCAATGGCTCTTGTTTTGCCACCCGTTCCCAAAGTGCAAGTATCTTAGAGGACAATGACACAGGTATCTGACAAAGCTATTTGGCCATCGCTGTATATCAATATATCATCTTGACCCTTCCCTTCACAGCTCCTCTCCCTAGCAGACAGCCAGGAGCCAAGAGAGATGTGGTGTTGCCTCCACTGCTGAGACATCACTCTCCCCTGAAATGTGCCTGTCTCGCCCCCATGGCTGTGTGTGCACATTAATAACAGAGCCAGGCACTGGCCTCTCTGTGGCCTCTCCTGAGAGCATCTTAGGGTCTCCACCATGGATCTTCTGCCTCCCCCTCCACCGTTTTCCAGGATCCAGCCAGCTGTGAGCAAACACTTCTTCTTGGCAAAAGAGAATCTCCGGGCTTCCAGCGGTTTTAGCACAGCGAGGAATGGTGATTTGGGATACTTTACAGGGGTGATCATCTTTTGTCCTCCATGGCCCTCCTCCCCCAAACCCTGAAATGTGAGGCGGCCCCTCAGCTGCCCGGTGTGGCTGTCCGTCGAAGGGAAGCTTCTCTTGGCTGTGGAAGCCGGCAAGGGTCTCCGCCTCAGGGACTTAGTTTATTTATCTAGCTGGACTCCATCTCTTAGTATTCAGCTCATGGAGGAAGAGGCTTTTACAGCTAAGGTAGCCCCATCCCCCCTGTGGAGACAGTGAGCAGAGAAAGAACAGATATTCACTGAGGCCTGAACTCCCCTTGGTGTTGTCTGCAAGGCTGTGGACAGGTGGGGCTACAGGGTCATAGTCAGAAAGCGCAGAATCACAGCACTGGAGGCCCTAAGGTCATGGCAGCCAGCACTCTTTTCTTCCGGAGGGACTGAAGGCCTTTGTTGGTCTGATTATGGAAGCAAAACTCTTATTTCGACCCATCCTCCCAATCCCAGAACCACTGTTAACAATTTAGTGTGTGCATTTCCAGATCTTTAAATATTAACTCAGCCATTTAATTGAGATATTTTTTACATACATGTAAGATGGACTGCAATTTCAAAGGAACACTATCTATTTCATATTATATAATCAGTATATTCAGCAAGAAGTACAAACAAATAATCTCTTATTTTATAATAATCTCATTTGTTTAATGAGATGAGAAATGGAAGTTCAAATAGTGAGTTGTCCAGGCTGGCAAATGATGGAACTGGAAATTCATTCAACCACATCCAGAAGGTTCTACTTGCTTTGCAAAAGAATCATTTGACCAGTGACAAAGAGGCTGACACATGAGCCAGGCAGCAGGGAGAGAGCCTGTGCCCTGGCAGGGATGGCATCGTGCTCTCCTGCTCCCCGTACCTGGAGGATCCTCCAAGTTTGAGCTGACACTGTCTTGTCAGGATGGGGGTCCTCCGGTTTCCTGCTTACCTTGTCTTGTTCTTATGCCAATGGGCTGCTTCCTGGTTGTGCTGATGGGCCACTTCCTGGATGGCTTTCTCTGGTCTCATTGGCCCCTGGCCAGAGAGCTATGCTCTGTCAGGCACATGGAACTGTGGAAGGATGAAGGAATTGCCATTGCTCTTGCACAGCACAGACCCTGGAGGGGACTGCCACATGGACCCAGTGACCTCTGCGCCTGCACACGTGTGGGAGGCTACAGCTCTGTCTGGAAAGGAGAAGGTACCATGTTTGTACAAGCAGTTCTACGTGGTGCGGTGTGTTCAGTGCCTGCTGCTCACCTTCGTGACGTCACCATGGGTCAGGCCTTCTCCTCTCCCACTCAGGCTTCAGGTATCAAATGAAGGATTGCATGGACTGGCTGTACCATTCTTTTTACCTCTGACATTCTGTAACTTATACAGTTTTAAACTTGCAACACAGCTGTTAAAATAAAACAGTCAACCTTTATAGTTATGTTTTCGCTGCCTTTGGGAGGAAATAGGTCTATTGAGTCTTCCTTTTTTTTTTTTTAATTCACATAAAAGAAAAGCTTTGGATACTCCAATAGAGGAAGTTTTATTTTGTTTTGTTTTGTTTTCCTTTTCCTTAAAGATCAAAGTTTGTCCAATTTTCTCTTTCCTCGGAGGAACTGGTCTTCTGGAGATGCAGGCCTGTGTCCTCGTCCCTTCCTGCACATTTCCTCCCTTCTCCTCTCAGGGGAAGAGGCCAGATGCTCTCCTTGAACTCAGTGCTCAGCACAGGTACTTTCTCCAGAAGAGGCAGGCAGGGGGATATGCACGTTAATAGCTCAGCTGGCGGGCTGTCACCGACCTGTGCTAGGGGAGAAGATCAGACACTGATCAGAAGTCCCTGAGGAGATCTCAGGACCTGCCACCTGCCCTCTGGTCATCTTGTAATGAGTTGGAGTCTGAGGCACCCTGTGGCCTATTCTTGCCAAGGAGAGAGATAGCTTCTGCTTCCACATACACATCTTCTCTCTCCACTTGTCTAAGCATAAGAGCTGCTGAAGTATGGATCATTTAGAGAAAGAACTTTCTGAGGAGAGCTGGGCAAAGATGGGCCAAGCTGCTTCTGAGGTGGTGAGTTCAGCATCACTAAGACATGTAATGCCACCCAGACATTATGATGTATGAGGTAGGTCTCAGAACTCCATTCAGAGAAGACTTCATGTGAGGCATCAGGTAGGTGAGACCTCCAGCTCAGAGAAGACTAATTATTTTATTATCTTCTTATTACATTTCATTCTCATTTAACTAGCTTCTGTATTATCTTCATGAATTCCTTCCTCAGCTTTTTTTTTTCTTTTTACTTTGCAGAGCTACCGAAATAGAATGTTTATTTCAGTATTTTCAGAAAAATTTTAAGGGAAATACATTTTTAAGGCTATAAATGTTCCTCAGAGTACTACTTTGGCCATATCTTACAGATGTTGATATATATAACATTCTCAATTACATTCTCTCTTAAATAGCTTTAAATTTTTACCTTGGATTTCTTTCTTAGTACAAATATTATTTTGAAGTTGTTTTATCTTTTTAAATGTTAACCTTATTTTGGAGGATAAATGCTATCCTTTATTCTTAGTATCTGGATTTATTTTACATATGGACTCATTATGATTAAAAATCTTTCAAATTAAGATTTTATTGGGAATAAAATACACAGTAGATTTTTATAAAATTTCCATGCATTTTTAAAACATTATATTGTTTTTGGTGAAACAATATCTTTATCTATATTTTATATCTCTAGCTATATAATCAAGATTGCTAATTTTATTATTTAAGTCCTTGGCCTTTTGTGTTTTTATTTTATCAATTTATTAAATAAGTTTAAGTTCCACCTGTTTTTGACAATTAGGGAGAGATAAATACTTATACATCTTCTGTGGTTTCCTAAACAACAGGGAATAGAGCTGGATAAGTGCCAAGAACAGTAATGGCTTTATTACGGAAAACTAATTCTGTGCCCAAGGGCAAAATGGAATTTTCTTTTCCTTCTACCTTGAATTGAGGAAACTTGGTACTGTAGACTGAGATGACCAAGTTACCTAATCAGCTAAAGTCTGGAAATCTAGGAACAAATGAGCAGGGTGCCAACTTGGCCTCCCAGATACAATGATAAAGCTCAGACAGGTCCTAGAAACAGCAAGATAAAGCAGAATATGCCCTCTCTGCTGAATTTTTAATGTGAAGTATGTGAATGTGGTCACTGAATCCGTTAGAAGTCACTTTCTCTGCATTCCTCTGGTCAGATAATTCCTTCTCAGATAGAGACTTGCACATGAGGGAGTGGAAAGGGAAACAAGCCAGGGGCTGGAACAACTTCCTTACCTCTCTAGAAATGTGAGAAACAAGGAGATAAGCAGGATTGTATTACAACTTTGATACTCTTGTCTATCTTAGTTTTAATCTTATGTATATATGTGTTTGTGTGTGAGAGAGAGTTTGTATTAAGTAAACAACACATTTGGTTTGACATAATGTGATAGTCTTTATCTTTCAAAAGAGAAATTTAACCCAGTAATAGTCATTATAATCAGTGATATATTTGGTTTTATTTATTCAATCTAATTTTATGATTTCTATTCAATAGACTATATCAAGAAAGCAGCAGAGTATAGTTGTTAAGAGTGTGGGCTCTGGGTTTGAATTCCAGCTCTTCAAGCTACTAGAAGGGCCACCATAAGAAAGCCATTTATTATGTGTATAAGGTTTCTCTTCTTTAAAATTCATGTCACAGAATTGTGAAAAAAACAAGTGATTTCATATTTATAAAATGTTTAGAATAGTACTTGGCACAGAGTAAATCCTCCAGCTGTTACTGTTGTTTTACTCTCATCTCAAATTTTGCAACATTTCTTGAATTTTGACTGGTTCTTTTTTCCTCTCAGAATAGTTTGGCTTGAAAGTTCCACCTTTTATTAAGGGTGCACATTTTTAATTAATATACATCTGTTTTATATTAAGTATACTATGAATTTTCCTGTTAATTAAAGAACAATTAATCTTAAGGCACTGAGATTTATGGTTTAAAGATGCTTTGAATACTGCTGAAAACAACAATAAAACCTAAAATGGAACGGAGAGAAAATGAACAACTTAAACGGAACAACAAATTGCCACAATTTCAAACCAGAAATGAGGTAAAACATCTGCCAAATACCACGCCTTTGGGCAAACACGAGATGAATACTGTGCATGCCGAGGGGCTGCACACCTCCTGGGACCATGGGCCACACACAAAACCTCCCAATTGTTATTACCACCTAGAAGATGCCTTCAATGAACCTTAGATTAACCACAGTCTAATCCACGATGGTTTAACTATGGAACCACTTGGCCACAGCTGACCCCACTCATCTGCATGGACACTGAAATCTATGGAATCCCGCATGAGGTCAAGGTTCCCCTGTGTTCATTGTTGCTGATGTATTTGCTAATAAAATCCTAGTGCTTCATTTTATTGACTTCCTTTATGTAATGAAAGAAAATCCAACACATTGCCTTTCTTTTTGACAGTTCACTGCAACAGAACTAACCCCAGTTGAGATGTGTTTGTGAGGCACCAATTTAACGCGTTCTTTGTCTTTGCAGGAAGCGTTTTCTTGGTCTGCTTTCCTAAGCGGGGTTTCTTCTTGCAGACTGCAGCTTGCGGTTCCAGAGCAGAGAAGATGTTCTTGTCTTCCATTGAAGTGAATTGATGCTCCTCCGGGAGTCTGGAGATTATCAAGATGATAAACGTTGAGGATTTTTTTCAGGAGCAGTAAATCAGATTCTCTGTGAGGTGTACATTCAATCTCCTTGCTCCTCTTTCTTCTAGAAGTGGCTAAGCCAGAGTGATGCCTTTGTCTTAGCTACTGTAGATGGAGGTGGGGAAGGATGTCTAGTCACCCAGGCCCCTGCTCCGGACCCAGAGACCTGCTGGCTTCCATTTGACTTCCAAATGTTCACGCATCCAGGGCAGCTCGTTGTATCCAAAGTCCCCCACATTCCCTCATTGGAACCGACTGGCTTCCCATTGCCTCATCTACACATTCCAATACTTTGGGGTCTTCCCTGTGCATTTACTAGGAATACACGAGGCCTTATCAGGTGAGCTGGGCCCGACTGATGCTTTGTCTTCTTGCATGTTTTCCCATCTCAGGCGAGGTGCCTGGGTCCACCCGGTGCTTTGCTTTAGGAGTGCCTTCCAAAGCCCTCAGAGGCACAGGAGAAGGAGTTAAATTTGTCTTAATTGCAGACAGAATTAGGAGTGATTAACATAAAATATTTATTTTTCATTCAGAAGTTAATTGCACCAATGTTAGGTAGTGAATGTTTTGGAGTTTAGGTGTCTTGTAGCTTCAGTGGGAGCCAACATCAACACACATTGCTAAAAAGGCAATCCTGGGCTGCATTAATAGAGAAATGGAGTGTGGATCAGAGGAGGAGATAGCCCCACTGTCCTCTGTGCTGTCTACTTTGTCTGGAACTGCATATGTTGAGTGTCCATTGCATTATAGAAAGTACTTTGAAAATGAATATAGGAGACAGTGACTTACATCTTGAGGAATCTAGAAACCATTCTATATGGAGAGAAGTGAAAGAATGGTCTAATCCAAAAGGGCTGTCTACTGGAAGATAAAAAAGAGGACTGGAGGGAGAAAGACTGCTGTCTCCAGATGTTTAGAGAACTACAGTGTGGTAGAGAAAACAAGCCGATTCCGTATAGACACCGCAGGGTAGAACTTTGATCTGTAGGCGTAAATTCCAGGGACAGATTTCATTTCATTCTATCTTAACCCAGGGGCAGTTGCGTGGGAGAGCGGTTGCCGTGTCACCGGAATGCCAGAGCCAAGGCTTCTTTCTCCAGGAGCTCGGGTGGTGAGCTCCGGGACTCTTGCCTCTGAGCACAAGTGACTCTACATTTGCAGGAACAAGAGGCGATGGCGTCTCTCCCGGGGCTCCGGAAATGTGGAAGGAGAGCAGCAGGGCCGAGCTGTGCTCACGGGGAGGGCCTCGCTGCCGCCTGTGGGGGATGTTTGTTCAGCTTTAAGACTCGAGTTGATGCAGCAGGCCTGGAGCTTCACCTGCAGCCTCTATTGCACTCCTCCCATCTGAAGGGACGGCTCCAACCCCGAATCAGACAGATCCATCCGCACCCTAAGGACAAGGCCAGCGGTGAGCAGCGTTGGCCTAAGGATGAAAGGCAGAGACTGAAGTTCTGGGTCGGAGGCTGGGCTGCAAACATGCTGCAAGGCTTTCTCTTTCCTGGGGCTCTTCCCAGCTGTGAAACCCATTCCCATGAACATTTCAGGCGCTGTCAGTCTGGTTAAGGTGAAAAGCTAAGACGGCTCCGCAGGAAGCAGCTCCAATGTTTATCCAAATCCAGTGGAGTCCTTTGTCCCGCTCCGTCCAGCTGAAGGGCGCTAGGGCCCATGGGCTTGAGTTGCCACTTGTCCCTCTTGACTGACGGGAAGCGTATCAGTAAATTGGCAGACTAGTCCGACGGCGCCGAGCAGGGTTTCTAAGGCTGATACACCACGGCATTGCAAGTGCCTACAGCCTTCTCATGGGCACCGTCGGAAATAAGAGTCCTTCCCGACGCCTTAACACGCAGATTCCATCTTTCATAGGAAAGAGAAAAGCAGAAGGAAAGGAAAACTGGTGTTGAATTTACTAAAAAAATCAAGTTCCAAGGGAATCCTGAAGTTATTCTCATTCTTTCCAATTAATCTACACCTTTCTTTCACTTCCATTTTTAACTTACGTTTTAATATAATTTTATACTTACATAAAAGTGCACAAAAATGTACAAAGAATTCCCATATACCTTTTGCCCAACTTTACCAGATGTTAGTGTTTTATGTAACACAAGTACGATGATCAAAATCAGGAAATTAGCATTGATATGACACTAATCTGTAGGTCTTACACAGATTACACCAATTGTTCCATAAATGTCCCTTTTCTGGTCCAGGTTCCAAACCAGGTTCATACATTGGATTCAGTTGTCCTATCTCCTCAGTCTCCTCTAATCTAGAATAGTTTTACCTACACCTTTGGCAAATTCAAATCTAGAGAGGGAGAACATATTCATTCGAGAAATACTAAGTGTTGGCTTCACTGTGCTATGCCCTGCTGGGAATGAGGGAATACCACATGGAAGAGGACAGACACTGTCTCTGCAATCCGAGGGCTCTCAGTCCAGTGTTAAACATAGACAAGAAAACCAACAATTTCCATGTGGTATGGCAATTACTGTAAGAGGAACAAAGGGGACATACAGGTTGGGACATAAACCAAGGTGGGAAGAGGCAGGGAAGGATTCTTGGAAGAGATATTGCAGGAGGTGAAGCCCATGGGATAAGCAGGAGTTAGGCTGGGAGAAGGATGTTGCTGATGAGATCATACGGACAGTGGTAATGGCATTGCTGAAAGCCCCGTGGCCCATGGCACCTGCTCTGTTCACTGAACTGAAATGCATTCTAGAGTCTGGACATGAGATGTGAAGTAGAGAGGCATGTGGGGGGCTGGAGAGGCAGGGAATGGCTGGATCGTGCAAAGGCTTGGAAGTCGTAATAAGCGATTATTGTCGACCATAGTGCAATGGAAACACGTTGAAAGATGTTTTGTACAGGAGTGTGATGATCTGATTTGTGTTTTAAAAAGACTACAAAAGATGATGTCGGCCTGCAGTAAGGTGAAGCAGCGGGGGTAGAGAGACGCGAACAAACCTGAGATATGGAGGAAGTAGAAAAGACAGGACGTGGCGATTGGTTGGATGGAGAGGGTGAGGGAGAGGCAGTGGTGAAAGATGAAGCCCAGGCTTCTGCCTTTGACACTGAGCAGAAGTTGGTGCCATTCTCTGTTAGAAGACACCGTGGGAGCAGGAGTTTTGAGGATGTTTTATGCTGAAGAGTTTGGCGAACTTGTATAAAGTTGGAATGTGAGGCTGAGGTCCTCTCGACTCCCAGTCCAGGGCTGTTGATGCTACAGCATGTCTCCTAGCTCTTTTCAATCCAGCAAGCCATTAGGTGTGAAAGACACAGACAGGCAGCCCTGAGAAGCAGGCTGCATGCCCTGGTCCCTGCCCCCAGGGAGACCACGGCCAGGGGATGCCCCAGGATTGGGCAGACACTGTAATAAAGGCAGTGCAAGGAGGCCCAGGCCCGGGCAAGAATTTCTGTTGTGTACTGTCCAGCTGGGAGAGGCAGAGGCAAGTCAGGCTGGCTCGATCTGGTGTGAGGCTCTGCCTGATGCTCCTTCCTCGTCCTTCATTCAGGATCTTGTTCTTGATCCACTGCAAGGCTAGTCTTGGATAAAAGCTGGTCTAAAAGTGGCCATGTCCAGTTCTGGCTTCAGCTCCAGGGGCTTTTGTTGATATTTATAGAGGCTGTCTCTTCCTTTCTGACCCATAGTCACCCCTGTTTGCAGACCTGCTCTGTCCCACCTGGTTGGGCTGGAAGCACTTAAGAAGACAAGGTCTCAGCTGGACTCTTCCTCTCCGTCCAGCATCGGAGAGATGGAAGTCTGCTCCCACCCAACAGTCAGTCAGCCACTTGGCAGTTCAGCTGGAGGGGGAAGTCCAGTCAGCTGGGGGCAGTTTGGCTCAACTAAATCCTCCAAGGTGGGGTGCTAAGAACAGAGGAGAGAGAACACGACTGGAATGTGAAGGACTCAGGGGAAATAACTTGCCATGCCCCAGTTTCTCATCTGCCAGGATTGTAACTGAGGAAGTGGCTGCTGTCAGGTAGCATTAATTGACATTCAAGGTCACCTGCCCATCTTCTTAGCACTGTGTCCCCTCTTCATGTCTGGGCAAACCCACCACCCACAGATCGGTACCGAGTCTGCACTCACAGGCTGATTTCAGACCTGAGAGGCAGGAATGATGGCTAGTCTAGAATGGGACATACTCCTGGCTCAGTGCGGGGTTTTTCCTACTATCAGGATGTCCTGGGAATCCAGCTCCAAGGAACTTTTGGACCACGTAGGAAGGACACAAACAAGCAGAAAAAACTTGCGATGTATTTATGGACCGAGTCAGGCTGCCACAAATGGCTGGGCAGCATCCCTGAAAAACGAGTCAGGGGTCTCCCATGCAGAATCTTGGAGCAGAAGTGAGCAGTGTGAAGACTTTTTGTGCTAAAATTTGCTTTATGTCTTGGGAAAAGAACCTCAAGCTTCTTCGATCCCCCTCTATCATGTATCCTTGGCAGCTCTGGGAGATATTTTCCCTATTAAGCAAACCAACAGCTGCTGATTTTGGCTACAGTTTGCCTTGCTTAGTTCTTGGGAGGAAAGAAGATGCTCAGCTATCCTCAAAAGCCACCAGTGGAAATCAAAATAAAAACACAGAACAGATGGGCCTGGAGGATGGAAACCTGGAGGGGGGCCGTGGCTTCCCATCCTCAGCAAAGCCGCAAACCCCCAGCGGTTGTAGAGTTCTCCTCCTGCCCAGGCCTGGCCTCCTGTGGGGCTGTGCGGTGTTCCTCAGGGCTCCTCCCATCTGACCTTTCAGGAGATGATACATAGGTAGACAAGAGACATGGCAGATTTCTATGAGGGGACAGTGAAGAAGGCACAGGGAAATTTCCTGGATCAAAATACTTCGCCCATCATCACATTACCAATTCTACCATAAGTGATTCATTCTTTTGCGTGTCAACTTCTTCATTACTGGGTTCTGATTTGAACCAACTAAAACAGCAGTTAACCTTTGTATTGTTGTTTCCTATGTGCCAGGCCCTCACTAGTATACAGATTTGCAAGGTCACACTTAATCCTCACCTTATTCTTGTGCTGTACCCATTTTACTGATTAAAAGTTAAGGCTAAGAGAAGTCAAACAATTTAGTCAAATTCAGAGAGTTAGTAAGTGCCATTGCTGGTTAGTCCACCACCAAAAATACTAAAAATGCTTAAATACCAGGATAGATTGCCTCCCTGAGAAGACTGACACCATTCATTCAATACATAGAAATATAAGTAGAAGCATATGTGTATGGCAGACTTAACCCCCAGCAGAAATATACATCCATCTACTCCTCAGTCAAGGAGACAAATGCAAAGATGGCCACACAGCCAAGAATTTCTAAACATTGGAGGAAAATCAGCATCATCAGAGGGACATGTCAAATTACATTAAAATTACATTGAAATTACAAATTACATGAAGAAGATATTGCTGTAGGAAACAAAATTTAGAGCATCAGGAAATTCTTCAGAATAAGTATAGTTATAATTAACATATAACATTGCAAAAATGGATGAGAGTATTTCATATATAAATGAAAACAAAACCTTAGAGATCTGGAGAAAAAATAAGATCAATGAAATAAAAAAGTGAGTTAAAGAACAGAATTAACACAGCTGAAAATTGAATTTGTAAGATGGAAGATAGCAACAAAAAATAATTTCAACGTGAAGCCTCAAAGACAAAGAAATGGAACGTACAAACGGAGACAGAGTGGATTTATCCCAAAGACTTCCAAATTCTGCCTAATTGAACTTGCAAAAGGAAAAACATAAACAAAACAGAGAAGGGAAGGGAGGAAATAAAAAACAGAAGACACAGTTTTCAGGAATGAGGACGAGCTCTCAAATTGAGACAGTCCACTGGGTGCTAGTTATGACAAATGTAACAGACAAGCCATATGCACACAAGGTGGTGACAGTTCAGAAAACCAATGACAAGAAAAGTGTTCTAAATGCTAACAAGGAAAAACTAAAGAGACTGTAGATTCTCTATGAAGGCAGGAGCATCAGTTTGGAATCAGATTTCTCAAAAGCAAGAGAGGATTTCTGAAAGCAATAGAGCAATATCTTCAAAGTGTTGAACTAGAATTCTATTCCAAGCAAAAACAAGGAAATTAAATATAAGGTAAAAAATATTTTTAAAGCCCTTTAAGGACTCAGAAAATTTACCAATCAGAAGCTCTATCGGAAATTTCTGGAGAATCTATTACAGCAAAATAAACTAAAAAATATTGGTAATTGAGTTGAGGAAGACTTGGGATATGGGGAGTAGTACTTAGCCAAAAAAAATAGTTATTATTTCTAAATAACTATTGATTTTAGAAATAATTAATGTTAATAAAAAATGAAATCCATTTTCCTTAAATGATTTCAGAATAGTTCAGATCACAGAAGAAAGGAAAACATTTATATTTTACAATCTCTATTAGAGCTTTTATTCCAGCCTTTTGAACAAGGGGGCTCATGTTTTCATTTTGTACTTGGCGCCATAATCTATGTAGACACATCTGTCACCCACACAGGAGACTTGAGATTTTTTTTGTTGAAGAAACTGAAACAAAGAGGCTCCATATTTGGAGACATCAGGCACATAGGAAAATTGGGTGAAAAGAGGAGAATTAAGTGAGTTGCTAACAACTGATTTAGAGATACCTCCAGACCCCCACTGCCAAGGTGGGAGATTGCAGGGTCTTTCGCTGGAACAACCAAATCATTCAGGGCAAAAGACCTGCGCATCCTGACATTTGAAGGTCACTAACATCGTTGTTGGTTGGCTGTCCCCTCAAGCTGCTGTGGAACTCTCCAGTATATAATCTCTTCCATGCACCTATGGCTAGTTCCAAGCCATTTTCATCTCCGCCAAAGGAGATGCTATATCCAGGGGTTAATGAAGCATTTCTATTTCCCCTCCTGCCTTTTAATTGGGGAATTGTATCCATTTGCATTTAAGGTAATTATTAATTAACATGTTGTGCCTCAGGTTCTGTTGGTTTTCTTCCCAACATTTGTCACAATGTACAATTACTTCACTGTCATTGACTTATGAACTTTTTTCACACCTATCTTCCCATAGGCCACAAGCTCCCTGAGGACAGGAGCCATCCCTGTCTTGTTCATTGCTAGATCCTCAGAATCTCATGCTGTGCCTCTCCAGGATGTCTCTGAGTAAACTGATTTGAGTGAACAAATGTGAAAGGACTTAGTAACCTGTATACTGATGTGAGCAAAATGGCAGCTTCTTATTACAGGATGGATAGAGAGCAGATTCCAAGGAGGCCTGTGATTATAAGATGCTGATTCTAAGACAGTATGAATGACAGATATGCTACCTAGGTCCCCATACCCTCATCAGCATCCTGGGAACTGTGAGGAGTCAGACAGGATGAGAACTGGGTGATTTCTTAGCTGGAGTGGGGCAGAAGCAAAGGCCGATATATCCTTCTTTTCTCTTCTCCCCTGCCCGACCCAAGCACAGTGGGACCTATGAAGTTCAGCTTGATTTTGAAGATTCTTATTCTCCATTGCACTCCCAGACCTTTCCTTTATCTCTGGCTCCATCCCTAGGAATAAATTTCTTGGTCACACTCTTCAATCAGGTTCTCGTAGAGAAAGGACCCAGCTGCAGGAACGATAAGAACCAGACTTCAAATGGTTTTCCAGGAGCTGAGGGAAGTAAAGTCTTTTCCTACAGTTTCTCCAGCCATGGAATTAAGGAAAGGAAGTGGGTCATAGAGCTATAGCAGTGTAAGGCAGAAATCCAAGACTTCTCTGGGACTCCTGGGAAGGCCTCTTTCCCTTCACACAGAAGCTTCCCTCTGCTTTCCATGCGGAGCCTGGCTCACCTCATGAGAGGCTCTGTGTGGAGACACCAGTGGCATTTTTCACTTGAGTGGATTATTCTGAGGAAAGATATAGAGGAAGAAAATTTAGCCCTTTATTTCTCTTGTCTCTTTGGGCAATGGCAAGAAATACTGCCTTTAGACCCTTATTTCATCCATGAGAGTTGCCTTTTCCATTCAGGAGTGATTCCTGCCTCTCCAAGCAGCTGTCGCCCTAAGTAGCCACTTGATTCCCAATCACCTGAGCCTGAAGGTGTCCTGTGGCATCAGCATGCCTATCTGCATTGTCCCTGGTCACCATCAGTGCAGCATGAAAGAGCACGGGCAGCGGGAACACGCTCCCTGTGTCACAGCCTGCCTTCCACATTATAAAGTTTGAGGACAGCTTCCTACCGCCCAAGGGGGAAGCAGCATAGTCCGCCAGAACAAGGCAGAGCACGGATCATCATTGTACCCAGGATCACCTACACAAAGTTGAAAAGAGAAACTCTGTGTCCTGCAACAGTGCAGACAACTCAAATTCATATTCAAGATAAAAGCTAAAACAAAAGCCATGGGAGACCTACTACTCTCCAGGTAGATGGTGCCTTTCCGGCAGACTTCAACCTCCACTGGACACTTCGCAGGACCTACTCCTGCCGATCAGCTCGGCCTGGACCACCACGAATTCAGGACAAGCTGGAGCAAGGAGACTTCCAGGCTTCCTCTGCAAATGACGTCACTGCTCAGGAACTAAATGGAGCCACCTCCCTCTGGTTTCTCAAAGCAGTTTCTCTGGGTCCCTCACCTGCCGCTTTGTACTACTTTAACTGGATTTTTTTTACGTTCTATTACCTGATAAAAACTTTCCTATATCTTATTAATATCCTTCCTACAGACTCCACGTGGAATTTTAAAAATTATATCTTGACTACGTTTAAACAAGGCTTGGCTCATGGGAGGCATGAAATACATCCACGTAAATAAATGAGAGGCTCAGCACTCCAGGCTTCTGTGTCCAGCGCCACCTCTGACTGTTCCAGGCCACCGAAGAGATTGCCCAAATTCCTTTTTCTGAGGAGAAATGATGCCCAAGTACATATTCAGACTCCTCTAGGGGGCCTCACTGGATAGAGGGGTAGAACAAGGCTGAGTCTTGGTTTAAAAATCAAAACTTTAAAGACTCTGGAAGGAAGTGGACTATAAAGCAATTCAGTTTTCTGCAAAATTACTGTATTGAATTTATACTGATCAACTTAGTGAGCAGGAGGAAGAAACTAATATTCATTCTAAAGTTACAGAAACAAGCTTATGTTCACCTCGCTTATTTTGCACTACTTCTTCTAACCAATCTAAAGGGTTACTTTTATTTATTTTAATTTAAAATGCCTTTATGCATTTATATGGCAAATAATACTGCCTAACAATGGTATTTGACTTTCAGTCTGGTGAGTGTAGCTAAGAAATTCATGTCTCTTTTGTATAACACGTATTGAAAGATAGGAAAAGTCAACTTAATAGATGTTATTAACTAATTCACACATATGCCACAGCTGGATAAATGGTTCAGGTACAGATGAGCAGTCAGTGTGGGTACGTGATGGGCAGGTGACATTCTGGGTGCTCTGCAGGGTTTAACACAGAAGATTTATTTCCACTGATTTATGCTAACAACTTGCTCTCTGTGAATCTTTAAAGTAACCAATTCCAAATCTTCTAGCTCTTGGAGAAGGGTAATGTCTTTTAAAATTTTTCCCAACTTGTTGCTTTTCTAGCTGCGTTTTTCAGTTGCTGCTTGTTCGGTCAAGGTTCAGTTGCTTTCAGGTCTTCTTTAAGCTTCTTGAACTTTTCCTCTGCCTCCACACTCACTGAGACACAGGACTCCCTGATCTGCGCTGTGGGGCAGGCATAGGTGCCGAATCTTGGTTCCTGTCACTTCTTGCTTCCTGTTTTGCAGCTTTCTTAGCCTCATATTTCCTTTGATTTTCAAGGGCTGCTTTTGATAATGGCTTATCATTTCCTGGTTGTGATTTCTTATTCTGGGGTGATTTCTCCTCAGGCAGCTTGGAATTGGTGATTGGTTTATTTCTTAAAGCTGAGAGTCTATCAACCATTGCAAACTTAGGTTCCTCACGGGGCGCTTCACTTGTAACTGCTTGGGAAGCTATTGTTTTTGCTGGAAATAGTCCATCCAAAAATGGTTGCCAGGATAGGGCTGGCATAAGGCCAAAGCTTGTACCCATTATTAGTGCCCAGCCTGGAAACATGCATGGCAGTTAAAATGTGCTCCCCCTCTGGTCATTGAGCAAAATATGTAGGATCAGAGGCTAATGGTTGACAAACAGGTTTGTATTTTTTAACATCCCATGATTGCATTTGTCCCTTATATTTCTAAATCCAGCTGCCATTAATGTATGGCCACGAGGACCAAATAAGCTGCATTAGAGCACCAGTTCCAAATTCAAACACAGGACCACACTTCAAGTTGAAAATCGTTGCTTTGACAGGCATAAAACTCTAAACGGTATAAAACTCAGTAGAATTAGAAGTCTAACTCACATTATAAATGGGACTATGTTTTGGTAATTGAACGAATTACAGAACTTTCTCCATTTGTTGGTGTGGCATTGCTCACTGTAGTAGGAAGTTCCTGTCTTTTCAAATCTGTTGTAGCTATGACAACACAGCAGTAGCTTTTTCACTCCATATTGTCAGAAGCTTATCAACCTTAGAGGAATAGTTGTTGACTAAAGCTGTGTGAGGTCCTCTAAAGTTGAGTAGAGGTGGAACCTAACAAACGAAGGTGCACCTTTGCTCCTTGGAACATAGACAGTCCCCATGTGCTTAAGTGATAACACACAAGAATTAATATTTTGGAAATGCAAACTACTTGCAATTTTATTAAAATTGTTTTTTAAAGAAGTGAACTTCCTTGTTAGCATTTCAGGCACAAATAGTTTCATCATCTGACTAGGATGGATACCAATTTTGCATTGTTTCTGGATGAAAGACTTTAGGAGGTCCCAGTTTTAACATCATGGAGTTGCAAGTTGGGTCTCCCACAGGGGCACATGTGTAGGGGGAGTGTAAGGCTTCTATGTTGCCAGAACATGGTTTTGTTTTGGAGATAATTCAAGTCAAACTGCCTTTGGAGGTTAAAGGAGTGTAGTAATCCTGTGTTAGTGACATTGATAATGTTTACTGTTTTTTCCCTTGCCTCAGCAAATAAAGTGTCACCCTCACTAAAGGCGTAGACTTTGCAATTTTCCTGTGGTTCCCTGTGCTTTATGTAAAATATGGTGGTACATTCACTATAGAGGGTCCTTCTGACCCTTGGATGGGTTCCTTTATCGAATGTGGGACCTTGAAAACATCGCTACCTCTGAATCCATGCCCAAATCTGCCAGAGGTGGCTGGATGGCCCCATCTTCCCCTGGAAAACAGTTACATTCATTTTCAATGCCCCATATTGTCGTAAATCATTCTACTGCTGCTGGGCTTCTTATCTAACTTGGAAGAAGTCAGTATTTGGGTCCTCTTCTCACTGCTGAAAATACATAATTCCTCAAGGAGTGCAGACTTTTCTTCTCCAGTTTCTCTTTGGTCATGCTAATAAGTCCAGGATGAATATCTGAGCAGCAGGATCTTGGAGCCCCATCCAGTGCTTTCTGTCACTGCTTTATTGACAGATGGCTGCAGAAAGCACCACTCAGTCTTTAGTGGGGGTCTGAATGAACAGAGTGGGAGTAAAGACGTAAGCTGTGTGGACCAGTGCACAACACCCCCTGTGCATGTAGAGCTCACATCGAATTCACGCTCACCTACAGAGGAGGCCTGTCACCATGACTTACATTTCGGCTCCTTCAGGGCAAGGAATAACATCTAACCTTCCTTCCCCACCTTCCAGCCTGAGTCTTCCTCTGGTATCCTCATCTCAGGCTCAGGAAGGGTCACTGCCATGCGTGATTTGCTCAGTTCAAAGTCCTAAGAGTTTGGCTAGATTCTCTTCTTTCACTTCCCTTCCACAAAGAACCCATGATTGGATCCAAATATGCCTCACACTCCTCCACATGTCTCCACTTGTACTGCCACCCTCTGTGTAAAAGCTCCATCTTCTCGTCCTGTCTCCACGATGGCCGCCAAGCTGTTCTCTATGCTGCCCCTCTTCCAATCACACACCACACAACAGCAGAGCAACCTTGCAGACATGACTCTGACCCACTCTCTCACTGTTTACAGCTCTAGAGCACTGCCCATCACATCTACAATAGCTCCAGAAGCCTCTTACTCCCTTTTCCTCCAGCCTCACGCCAAGCACCTCTCTGCCTTGCTCAGTACCCCAGCCAGCCTCCCTCCAGTGCTGTGAACACACATGGCCTTTCCCACCTCTGAGCTTTGCACTCTTCTCTAAGCTTGAAATGCTCATTGTGGCTTTTTATGTGACTACTTCCTCTTTACCTTGCAGATTTTAGTGGAAATATCATCCTTTCCAAAGTAGCCTCTCCCAGATAATGTCTACCTCAATGTCCTATTACTTCCCTCTCAGTCATTATCCTTCTTAGTTGTGTGTTTGTTTGTCCACTTTCTCTTCCCTAGCAAAATGTAGTCTCCATGAGGGAAAGAAGCTTGTTGGTCTGACTTACCACTGATCCCGGTCCATAACACAGAACCTGGAACCCAGTAAGTACTCAATAGTTGCTTGCTATATGAATTAATTTCTGTCTCTTCCCTAGCCCTCAGTGCCCAACATGCTCAGTCAATAGCTATTGAATGAAGAAAAATAGATGAATGAATTGATAAATGCGTATTTCTACTGTTAATCCCACTTCACATGCCCTCCAAGCATGGTGTAGCTGAACCTGAGCACGATAATACTTCCCCATCTTTCTTCCTGGTCCTGTTCATGCAGCAGCATTGTTTATAACCTCGTCTCCTTTGATCACTTCCAGGACAAGAATGAATCATATGTAGGTGGAAGACATCATGATTGTGGAATCCCGAATATCTTCCAGCTCGACTCTTTCACTGGAAAAAAGGAGCCTGAGGATGGGGGGCCCTGGATGAGAGAGAAAGTTCTGAGTTTCCTTGTCTGTGGTTTAGACTGAAACGAAAGTGAGTCCCTGACCTGGTATTCCCCCTGACTAGGTCTCCTGTTCTTGCGCATTTTCTCCAGGGAGAAGTGCAAAAGAGGAGACCACAACAGGAAGGGCACAGCAGTTGGAAAACTCTGAATCCACTGGTCTCAGGCTCTGGTCTCAGAGTCTAGGACCAGAGCCACCTGGAAGTGGTCAAGTAGTTAATCAGAGAAGCCATAGTGGCAATGGAGATGGTGCGAAGATGTAGAGAAGAGATTTGCCTCAACAAGCCACCAAGACCTGCCTCCAGATTTGCCTTTTGTCTTCTGTTCCAGGGCCTTAGTCTCTAACCCTGGCCATCCTCAGCATCTTTTGGAGAAGGCTTCTCCTAAGACTGACTGTAAAGTAGGACATGTGCCTTCAGATTTGACTCCCACCCCTCAGGTCCCAAAGACAAGCCTGGATGAGAAACAAAGAATATTCCCCTGGCTTTCTTTTTTTTGAGGAAGTTCAGCTCTGAGCTAACTACTGCCAATCATCCTCTTTGTGCTGAGGGAGACTGTCCCTGAGCTAACATCCGTGCCCGTCTTCCTCTACTTTATATGTGGGACGCCTACCACAGCGTGGCTTGCCAAGCGGTGCCATGTCCATACATGGGATCCGAAACAGCCAACCCCGGGCTGCTGAAGTGCAATGTGCACACATAATTGCTGCACCACCAGGCCAGCCCTCCCCTGGCTTTCTAGAACCTCTTCTCCCCTCTGCTAAGCGCTTGGCCCTGCCCATGGAAAGAGCTGTGTGGGCACTCTAGGAAAGGTCGATATTCATAATCCTGCATCCAGGTGCTCTGTCCAATGAGTGAAGCAAGGCTCCTTGGGAACCCTCTCTCGCATGCCTGTCCTCCAAGGCTCTGGTTCTGGGGGTGGACTCGCTCCCTTCCACTCAGGGTCAGAGACCCGGTTTGCTTCACATGTTTATGCTTTTAGTTCCTTTGGTGTAACGCATTGCTGGTGAAAACTTGGCGCACTCAACATCTCTATCCAGTAACTCATTTGTTTTAAATTTTGGAACCATCTGAAAAATACATGATGGTGTTAAAATGTGTGTGTGTGTGCGCGCGTGTGTTGTGTGTGTGTGTGTGTGTGTGTGTGTTTGAAAGAGCATGTGGGAAAATCCCTTTCCCTTGGCTATTTATAACCCTTCCCAGGCACTAAAAGCTCAATGGCCATAACTCTCACCCTTCCAAAAAGTGCCGAGTGCAGCACTTTCTTATTTTATGCACCTCCTTGCTCTTAAGTGCTCACTGTTTGGATTTCTGGTGTGATAACTTTATTTAAAAATTGAGGTTTCCTGGAATTGTGCGCTTGTCTGAGCTCTTTTTTCTGGCCAAGCACTTCTTCCTTCCACTCTGCAGAGCCTGACCAGCATGGCGCCTGCTCTCAGTGGTGCTGCAGGCTCCAGTCAGAGACACTGATTGTCATTCAACTAGGGGCACCTGAATATGGTTCTCCAGAAGACCCTAACACTGCAGAAGAAATGTCATGCAGACCATGCAAAGTACTGCACCTTGTGGCACCAGGCTGTCCCTCTCACTTCATCCCCTGACACTTGGCAGAAGCCTGGGACCCAGAAGGTGCTCTGTAAATTCTTGTTCAATGAACATTCCCAACTCTATCCTCTGCTACCCAAGTTCCTGAGATTCTCTGGTTACATCATGCTCTTTCATGAATCTGGGCCTTTGAACAAACTCTTCTATCTTCCCATTTGCTTTCAGAAGGCACCTTTTCCAGTTTCCCAAATGGTAAATTAGGTCCATGTGTTTATCTTTGAAATGAAGAAATTGAAAGAAGTTTGCAAAGCATTTGGAAGATGGAAAATGGTGCTATAAATAATCTCTAGACATAAAGGAATTTTTGAGAGACAGGGGGCTAATGGCATTGGAACCAGCCGTTTCCAGATTTCCAGGATTCAGCATTGCAAGAGAAAGGGCCCAAAGAGCCCAAAAACCACTCAGCTTGAGTGGTGGGGCTGGAAGTACTGGGGGGCCATACAGAACGTAGGCTCAGAGAATAGGATTTTGGGGACCCCACTAATGCCCTGCTGAGCTTCCCTTTGCTCAGCCAGCATGCAGAGGAGAAGAAAGATGTGCCTGCAGGCTCTGAGATTGCTTAGGCAGGGGCATAGGGAATCTTGGCTGACTCTGGAGTGTACCATGAACCGGGACACACTAGCCAACAACCCAGCCCTGCAGCGAACCCCTAATTCTCCTGATGATTGAGGCAAGATAAGCTAAGTCTATCTCTATGCAGAAGGGAGGATGATCAGAATCTACCATTGAGTGAAAAAATGTCACAAAAATTACATGTTTATACATACAGCACGTGTGTGCGTGTGCAGGCATGCACGCACACACACACACACAAGCTCCTCGAAGAGTAACCAGCAGCACACTAATGCAGGGTTCAGGATTTGAATGGATGCTCTCTTATAGGTGCTGTCACCTCATCAGTTTCAACCCCAGTTTCCACAGAGACAGTTCTCAGAATTTGTGTGCTCCCTCCAGACCTTCGCATACGGATGCAGGATGTTATTTTGTGGTTGGTTCTATTATATGTTAGTTGGCCTTTCATAGCTATAAAAATGTTCAAAGCTGAACGTTGCCCTTGAATATGATTTTCGCTGTAGGATGTAGATATTGATATGCAAGAGTCTCCTTTTCATTGAATTATAGGTAACCTTCCATATGTAATTTCCTCTTTATTCCAGGGGATAGTTTAGAGACTATTTTTGAATTTTCAAATGGATATTTTAGTCATCTTTTGGTTGTAATTGATTTTACTGAGTAATGATTGTAAACACAACTTGTACAACCCCTTCTTCTGGAAATTCATTGAGATTTTCTTTATGAATAATTGCATGGTTTGCTTTTGGAAATATTTCATGGGCTAGGAGAAGAAAACCTTCTCTGGAGAGCTGGAGCAGAAACCTTGTCAGGTATCCACGAAATCAAGTTCCCTGATTATGGTTATTGAAATCTTGTAGACCTGAACTGAAGGAAATGCATGAAAGTCTTCTGCTATGATTGAGCTACTTTTTAAAGGTTTTAAAAGTATTTCCATAAAGTGTTATTTTATTTATTCATTTTACTCCTGGGTTGTTTTATGAAAAAGTTAATGACTATTATATATTTTTATGGATCATATCTTTTATTATTGCTGGTATATCATTAATTATCCCAATTTAACATTTTAATTGATTTTAATATTTAATATTGATTAACATTGTTTATTTTGTCTTATAGTCTACTTACTACATTTTTCCCAATCCTCTCATTTTCAAGCCATCATTTTTACTTATTTATTTTTGCATTTTTAACTTTTTATTTCAAAATAGTTACATAGTCATTTCCACCAGCAATGTATGAGAGAGAATTTCTCCACGTCCTTGCCACCATTTGGTATTGTTACTATTTTTTGTTTTAGCTGTTCTCATAGGTGTGCAGTATATTTCATTATGGTATTGATTTGCATTTCCCTAGTGGCTAGTGATGTTGAATATCTTTTCATATACCTGTTTGCCCATCATATATCTTCTTTGATGAAATATATTGTCTTGTCTTTTGCCTATTTTCTAATTGGAATGCTAGTTTTTTTATTACTGTTGTGTTTTGAGAGGTCTTTATAAATTCTAGATATGAGGACTTTGTCAGATGCATAGTTTGCAAATATTTCTTCAAGTCTGTAGCTTGTCTTTTCATCTTCTTAAAACGGTCTTTCACAGAGCAAAATGATTTAATTTTGATGAAGTCCAGTTTATTGATTTTTTTCCTTTTAAGGCTCATGGTTTTGCTATCATGTCTAAGAATTCTTCACTGAGCTGTAGACAATTATTTTTTTCCTATACTAACTTCTAAAAGTTGTATAGTTTACATTTCCCATTAAATCTATGATACATTTTGAGTTAATTTTGCTTAAAGTGTGAGGTTTAAGCTGAGGTTAACTTTTTTGCCTGTGGATGGATACCTAATTGCTCCAGTGGCATTTGTGGCAAAAACTCTCGTTCCTCCACTGAATTGCTTTTCAGTTTTGTCAAAAATGTGTTTGCTGTACTTTGTCAGCCTGTTTTTTGCCTTTTTATCCTGTTCCATTGATCTATGTGTCTATTCCTCTGAAAATACAGCATATTCTTGAGTAATAAAGCTGTATCATATGTAGAGTACTCCCTCCCACTTGATTCTTCTTTTTCAAAATTCTTTTAGCTATACCAGTTCCTTTGTATTTCATATAAATTTTTGAATATGTTTGCGTATATCTACAAAAATTCTTGCTGGAATTTTCGTAGGAATTTTATTAACCTTGTTTATCTATTTGGGGAGAACTGACATCTTTACTCTACTGAGCCTTTCAATCCATGAACACAGTGTATCTCGCCATTTATTTAGATCATTTTTTATTTCATTCATTAGGGTTTTGTAGTTTTCAGCATGCGAGTCCTATACATGATTTATTAGATTTAAATCTAAGTATTTCATTTTGGGGGTACCTGTTGTAAATTGTATTATATTTGTAATTTTGGGTTCCATGTGTTCATTGCTAGCATATAGAAATAACGGTTATTTTTGTGTGTTGATCTTTTGTCCCGTGACCTTGCTGAACTCACTTATTCTAGAGTGTTGTTTGTTTTGTTTGACTCATGGATTATTTAGATCTTCATTTAATTTCCAAGTGTTTGGAGATTGTCCTGTTATCTTTTATTGAATTCTAGTTTGACTCCATTGGAGTCAGGGAATAATCTCTGCATAATTTAAATTCTTTTAAATTTGTTGGTTAAATTCCTTTTCTGGGCCAGTCTGTGGTCTGTCTTGGCAAACGTTCTGCAGATTATTGAAAAGAATGTGTATTCTGCTGTTTTGGGCTGGAGTGTTCTATATATGTCAATTAGATCCTGTTGATTGATCATGCTGTTGAGTTCTTCTATATTGCTGCTGGTTTTTTGTCCAATTGTTCCATCATTGTTGAGAGAGGAGTGTTGAAGCCTGCAACTGTAATTGCAGACTTGTCTATTTCTCCTTTCAGTTGTATCAGCCTTCGCTTCATGTATTTTTCACCTCTGTTGCTTGGTATGTACACTTTGGGATTGCTATGTCTTCTTGGTGGATTTACTCTTTTATTATTACATAATGTGTCTCTCTGCCCCTGGTAATTTTCTTTCTCTGAAGTCTACTTTGTCTGATATTAATGTACTCACTCCTGATTGCTTTTGATTAATATATGCATGGTACATTTTTCTGTTCTTTACTTCCAGCCTACTTGTGTCATTATAACTGAAGTGAGTTGTTTTGTAGATGGTATGTAGTTAGATCATGCAATTTGTTTAATCCACCCTGAAAATCTGTTTTTAACTGGTGCATTTAGACCACTTACATTTACAATAATTATTGCTATGTTAGGACTTAAGCCTACTGTTTTATTTTTTGTTTTCTGATTGTTCTACTGTCTGTTTTATTTTTATTCTCTTCCTGTGAGTTACTTGACATTTTTTAGAATTCCATTTTGACTTATCTATAGTGTTTTTCAGTGTATCTTCTCATATACAGCTTTTCCAGTAATTGCTTAGGTTTATATTATATATGTGCCACTTCCTTCTGGCCTTAATGGTTTCTGATGAAAATCTGTCGTCATTTGAACTGTTTTTCCTCTACAGCTAACTTATCCTTCCTCTCTAGCTACTTTTAAGACTTTATCTTTAGTTTTCATAAACTTGCCTATTATATATCTTGGTATGAATTTCTTTGGTTTTATTCTGTTTGGTGCTTGCTTGGCTTCTTGAATATATAAATTTATATATTTTTCCATATTTGGGAAATTTTCTTTTTTTTTTCTTAAAGTTTGTCACCTGAACTAACAACTTGCCAATCTTCTTTTTTTTTTTTGCTTTTTCTCCCCAAATCCCCCCAGTATATATGTGTATATATATATATATATATATATATATATATATATATATATATATATTTTTTTTTTTTTTTTTTTTAGTTGTGGATCCTGCTAGTTGTGGCATATGGGACGCGGCCTCATCATGGCCTGATGAGCAGTGCCATTGTCTGCGCCCAGGATCTGAACCAGCAAAACCCTGGGCTGCTGAAGCAGAGCATGCGAGCATAACTGCTTGGCCATGGGCCCAGCCCCAGCTTTGGGAAATTTTCTGCCATTATTCTTTGAATACTTTTTCAGCTCCAATCCTTTTCTCCTCTCCTTCTGGGACTCTATTAACATAAATATTAGGTCTCTAGTTATAGTCTCACATGTCTCTGAGTCTCTTTTCTTATTTTTTTCAATGTATTTTCTGTCTATTGTTCAGATTGAGAAATTTGTATTTTAACTTCAAGTTCACTTATTCTCTCCTCTGTTTTTTCCATTCTGCTGTTGAGCCCATTTTTTGTATCTTTGTTTTTGTTTTTGTATTTTTCAGTTTTAAAATTTCCATTTTGTTTTTCTTTTGTGCTTTTATCCTGAGACTATATATATATATATATGTATATGGAGTAGAATGGTTATTGTCAAAAACTTTTCTGTCTTGTGAGGCTGCTCCAATTCTGGTCTTTGGTTAGAGAAAGCAGGCTTTTCTTGTGGAGCTATGTTTTTCTATGTCTCTTGGCAGTTCCATGTTGCTATCACCATCAATGAGGTGGACCCACATTGACTCTAGGGATGTTTGAACACAGCTGTCCTCTCTGGGCATGATGATAATCACTACAAGTTAAGGCAATGACCTAAAACCTCACACTGTCATCATCTGATTCTGCTCCATATTAAATGAACTTGCTGGTCACAGCCCAGTGGGAGCCTTTTGGGCAAACATATATATATATATTTTCAAGCATCTTTATAATTGTTCCTTGAAGAATTTTTATCATGGCTGCTATGAAATCCTTGTCAGACTATTCCAACATCTGTGACATCTTTATGTTGGTGTTTGTTGATTGTCTTTTCTCATTCAAGTTGAGATCTTCCTAGATCTTGGTATATTTAATTGAGTCCTGGACATTTTAGCTATTATGTTATGAGATTCTGGATATTCATTAAATCTTGTGTTTTTGCAAGCTTCCTCTGACACCATCCTAGCCATGAGTGGGAAAGGTGCCTCATTAGTGCTGGGAGGGCATTAAAGTTCAGGGTCTCACATGGTGTCTACTGAGACTGGGGAGTGGGGAGGAGCTCATTGTTTCTCAGCAAAGATGAAATTCCAGGCTCCCCACTTAGTTTACCTTACCACCATCTTACAGAGGAGTGGGAGAGGGGCCTTTTTAACACCCTAGTGAGAGTGGAAGTGTTGGCTTTCCATTCAACCTTTACTGGTGGAGACGAAGGTGGAGCAGCAGTTTTTTCTGTGATGTTTGGCTGGAGTAGAATGGTTATTGTCAAAAACTTTTCTGTCTTGTGAGGCTGCTCCAATTCTGGTCCTTTGGCTAGAGACAGCAGGATTTTCTTGTGGGGCTATTTATTTCTATGCCTCTTGGCATTTCGAGGTTGCTGTCTTCTCTAGTACCCAGTCTGGCATTTGTGAAGGTAAAATAAAACCCTGGAAATTCACCACTATATTATTCTTTGGCTCTGAGGTCCCTCAACAGTCTGGTTTTTTCCTCTCTACTTTTCACTCTTCTTATATTTGTTTCATAATGCCCAGATTTTTGGCTGTACTCAGCAGGAGGAATAGAAGTAAGTATATTTACTCCATCATTGTGAAATTGGAAGTCCTCCACCATTTGTTTTCAGTGTGTTTCTTTTAGACAGTTTACTTCTCAATTTTAGTTTTACCTATCTGTCTTTATATTTGGATAAGGAAATTCAGCCCATTCACATTGTTTTCAAGTACTGATACAGAGCAAATAATTTCTTCCATTTTGTTTACTATCTCTGTACTTTGTAGTGATCTTTTTCTTCCCTTAGTTTGTTGATTTAATCAGTTAAAGTTTTATTTCTTTTCTCTGTGTCTCAGTTTCTCTAATTTGGATGTTCTGTTATGCATCTCCATTGCGCTCTGAGTGACTTCTTATCCTGAGTGGTCCATAGCTAATAAATAGAGAGTTATTGATCCTCTGTGAGTATTTTGAGATCCTGGGGCAGTTTTCATCTAGGAACACATAAGTTGTGACTTCTCAATCAGTCTTTTGGAGTAAGTACACACACTTATGCCTCTATGAAAGAACATCAGAAAGCTAAATCATGGAGGCAGGAAGCAGAGGAGGTGGACCACATTGACTCTAGGGGTGTTTGAATATAGCTGTCTTCTCTGGGCATGATGATAATCCCTATAAGCTAAGGCAATGACCTAAAACCTCACACTGTCATCATATGATTCTGCTCCATATTAAACAAACTTACTGGTCACAGCCCAGCAGGAGCCTTTTGGGCAAAGAACTTTGGGTAGGGAACATAATTTCAAAGAAGGCCTTCTGGTCTTAAGCTGGTTTTTCTTAAAAGGTGACATGAGGTCATGACCTAGAATCTCAGAGAATCTCAAATATCTGTCTTTTGGGAGCAGGCCTTCCTTATCCATCATAATGGTTTGATAGATGGAGATGGAGTGCCTGGGCCTGGAGTCACCTGGGCTAATAGGACATTGGGTTAATTGTTTCCACCCAGTACTTCTCATTCCTGTTGCCTTCTAACAGCCCCTTGTCTTAGGCCACAGTTAGTGAAGAAAAGCAAAGAGTGGTGGTGATTTTTTATTTTATTTTTTCCTGATGCAGCACCACCTCCCAAAAGGCTGTGCCTCACAAGTCCAGGTATTCACTCAAGTTAGGTCAGGACGCAAGTTGAATATTAGCCATGTGTCTACCTCATCTGACGCAGAACACTTGCTTAGCCTTTCTATGTCTCAATGTCCCCCTAGAGAGTTTGTTGTTAGCAGTCCCAAGTTAATAAGAAATCACTCAGAAATGTATCTCAGTGTGGAGAAGGGATTTATGAATCTGTCCTGCCAGTCCGACATGGCGGATATTTTCCTGTTGTGTGCTAGTAGGCAAGAGAATGCTACCAAAGTGTGTCTTAAATGTAGTGAAACTGCTTCGTCTCCATGGGATTCATTTTCCAAATAGAAATATCTAACTTGTACATGTAAAATTCAGTTCCTGAAGAATTTTAGAATATTGATGTCTTAAGGTACCAGTCCTCCTCTGGAGCCTGTGTTGTGTTCTTGCCACGAATCAGCCTTGGCACATCTGGAAGGTGACTGAAAAGGACTCTCAGGGACTATCTGCATAAAGGACCAAGGAGCTTCCTGGGATGGGCCTCATCCTAAGGAAAAGGCAGTGGAAATGGGCTTGGAGTGATTCAGGGCAGAGACTTGCAATAAGGCCGTGTACTGACTGAATGGGACGAAGCGGTGTGAGCACCAGGCATGAGCAACACTGATTCCAGGTGTTCAACGTGACAGGGCGTATCACGTATTTTACACTGTGAAAAACTCAGACTGGCTATGACTGGCCAAGGGTCTTTCAGCCCCCATCCCAGAGTGCTTTCCTCCATACCCAGGAGATCACTGGTCTTTTGGTACCACTAGGCTGCTCACAGAGCTGTGACGAGGGACAATCACATGGTGGGATGTGAACAAGGCAGTTTCACCCGGACAAAATTGTCCTTTTCCCTCTGTCTGATCCTTCCCCTCTGAGCTCAGACTCACACTGTGCTTTGCCCATGGCCTGAACTTTATCCTATGTTCCATTTTACGGGTTCTCATTCAGTGATTCAGTGCATCTTTGTTAAATATTTGCTCATTTATTCTCCTCCCTCTCTTCCTTCCACAAATATATATATATTGGGGGTGGAGTGGCAAAGGGCTAGACCCTATAAGAAATTGTAAGCACTTTGTGCTTTCCTCTGTGTATAATAAGGAGCCACTGAAGCCTTCTAAATGAGGAGTGACATGACCTGGTCTTTGTTTTAACAAGTTCACTCTGGCTGCTGTGTGGAGTGTAGAGTGTAGGGGTTCGAGGGCAGAAGCAGGGATGTCAGTTAGGAGGCTACTGCAGAAGGCCAGGGAGTGGTGGTAGTATCTGGACACGCTAGAGGTGATGACAAGTGGTCAGATGCCAGAGATATTTTGGAAAGAGACGTGAGAGGCTATACTGATGAATTATGTGGAGTGTGAAACAGAGAAGTAATAGATGATTCTGAGAGTTTGGCTGAGCAAGTGGGAACTCATATTGGAAATATGAAATTCAGAGTGCAACTGGCCACAGATACATCTTATTTTAAATTTTGTACTTCTGGCTTCTCTTGAACAATTGGAAGACCTGACATTAATGAGTCCAAAGTCTTGCATAGCAACAATTTGCTAGACATGCTAGACGTGAGTTGATACTCTCTTTTAGAGTGGGGCAAGGGCCCTCCAATTTGTCACAGTCCCCACTGCCCCTTGTTGTTATATCTACCTGCTTCACTCAGGATATTGCCATATTGCCTGCCTGATCCCTGCAGTTATTTGATTTTGTAGGTTTTGTGTTCTAAGTGCTGTATTCGATACTTCCATATGTCCTTACATATATACTTATTGTTGAGAACTCTGACTCTCACTTGCGTTTCTAGGGCCACACCAGCAGAAGTGGCCATGGTGATGAAAAGGTCTGCCCCTTCCCATTTTGCAGAAGCTCCAATCCCCTCCATCTCCTTCCTTACAGTTCTAGGAGACCAAGAGTGTGACTCATGCGTTTTCTGGACCACCATGCAGTATCTGCCGTTTCCTGTCTCTGTTGAGCCTGCTCATCTTTCCTGATGCCTGTGATACGTCCTGTCACGTTGAACACCTGGAATCAGTGTTGCTCATGCCTGGTGCTCACACCGCTTCGTCCCATTCAGTCAGTACACGGCCTTATTGCAAGTCTCTGCCCTGAATCACTCCAAGCCCATTTCCACTGCCTTTTCCTTAGGATGAGGCCCATCCCAGGATGCTCCTTGGTCCTTTATGCAGATAGTCCCTGAGAGTCCTTTTCAGTCACCTTCCAGATGTGCCAAGGCTGATTCGTGGAAAGAACACAACACAGGCTCCAGCTGAGACTCTGATACTTGACCTTTGTTCTACAAATGGAAACAATGGAAAATTAACAATGAAAAAATAACAAAATCTTACAAACTTAATATATTAAAGTTCCATATACATTTAATTTCAGTATCTCAGTAAATGAGATACATTTTTCCATAGTGTTTATCAGAGCTCTAGTTCCATAAGATGTTTCTAGAAAAAGTGTTCCTTCGACAGGTAATTATATCTGCTACTCGGGGCCTTAGGAAACACGTTAGTGTGTTCAGAGCTCAATAGGTCCTGCAGTAAAGAAGTCCGCTTATTCTGATTTAATCTAGCTGGTCCCTGGATTATGGAATGCCTTTATCAGTGAATACTTTCAGCATACATTTTGGAAACATTGTTTTGTATATTCATGACAACCATGGAGGAAACACTTAGGCTTTGAGAGGTGAGGTTCCCTCTCCCAGAAGTCAGAATATACTGGAAAGAGTGGAAAATACCCCACATCTTCCAACTCCAAACCTGGTTCTTTTGATGGATACCCTATTATCAGTTCACTCTGAAAATATTCTGCTCTCCTACTATACATACACTATACGCATGCATATACGTATACAACTTACTTTGCAGTGATTCTCAAGGGGTTGGGGGGTCGAAGAATTGTCCTGAATATATTTACAACTCTAGTAGCCTCATATCCACTTTATTGTTATTACTCGTTACATGTGTTATATGTAGCAGAAGGATTAAATTACATTTCTAATCAATAACTTACTTATTTTGTATTCTGAGAATGATGTGTGCTTACTGAAGAGAATTTAGGGAAAAGTAAAAAAAGAATGAAGGAAAAAATCACTTCAACATAGAAATAACCCAGTTAACATGATGGTGTTAAGTGTGTACACATATGCATGTACACACGCATGCATGCATGCCCGCTATTGGGATAATGCACTGTCTACATTGATTTGTCATGACTTCTCTGTTTTGCTTAACATTGTATGTTGTGAAGATGTTCACGCCTCATTAACGCTCTTTGAGAGCATACTTTTAATAGCAGCATGAGGATCCCTCATCTGACTGTGCGATGTTTCACTTAGTCATTTGTCGCAGAGTTATGCTGTGGATTCTCCACACCATTTCCTCTCCCTGAGCACTTGGGAAATCCGTGTTTCCAAATATCTTCTGCAATTTGATTGGGACTGATAAGTTGAGTTCTGGACAACGAGATGTGGGCAGAAGTGATGGATGCCACTTCCGTGCCTAGCACAGCACACTTGGCATATCTTTCTCCTCATTAGTGTTGGTGGATGACAGAACCACAGGTTGGGAGCAGCCTTATCTGAGACTCACTGCCTGGGGGAAAGCTGCCTCGAGATGCCCAACCTACATCAGATTTTGAGTGAGAAATAACCCTTGGTTGTGTTGAGCCACTGAAATTTCAACACTTACTTGTTATTGCTGTGTAACTTAATACTTACTGATCTGTCATCACGTTTATTGAATAGTTGAGTTTATTTTCAATTTCTTGCTTTAAAAATAAAGTATCAATGAATACGTTAATGCATATATCTCTGACTGCCATCCTTGAATATTCTTTTTTTGGAAAATGTGTACTAATATACATCCCCACAAATGTACACGCAAAGTTGTGTATGAGAGTAACCGTCAGACCTTGGCCTTATCAAAATTGTTTATTATTTAAAAAAACTTTGCTAATGTTATAGATTGCAAATAGCATCTCATCGTCTTAATTTGAATGTTTTTGATTTCTAATAATGTTGGAAACATCCTGTCCTAAGGCCTCTCCAGGAGAGAGGGTGAGTAGATGGCTGCTGGATGACTGAAGTTGCCAGCATGAGCATCTTCTCAACTCTGGCTTCTATGCATCTTCTGTCTCCATGAGTTGGGGCTTCTTTGGTTGAGCTCTGACCATAGAGAGGTGCCTTTGGATTTGTCTTACAGTTAATTACCTTGTCAATGGTCTGGATGAGCACTACTGTGTCTAGATGGAAATGAAGATACCAATTCTTAGCATTTCATGTCTCTTTATTTTATTTTAATTTTAATTTTTTTATTTTCTTAATTGCAGTAACATTGGATTATAACATTGTACAGCTTTCAGATGTACATCGTAATATATTTCGAATTCTGTGTAGATTACATCATGTTCACCACCCGAAAACTAATTATAGTCCATCCCCTCACATGTGAGCTGAATCACCCTGTTTGCCCTTCCCCCTCCTTCCCCTATGGTAACCACCAATCCAATCTCCATTGCTATGTGTTTGTTTGTCATTGTTTTTATCTTCTATTTATGAGTGAGATCATATGGTATTTGATTTCTCCCTCTGACTTATTACACTCAGCATAATACCCTCAAGGTCCATCCATGTTGTCACAAATGGCCAGATTTCATCATTTCTTATGGCTGAATAGTAGTCCATTGTGTATAAATACCACATCTTCTTTATCCATTCATCCCTTGATGGGCACCTAGGTTGCTTCCAAGTCTTGGCTATTGTGTATAATGCTGCAGTGAACATAGAGGTGCAAGTATCTTTATGCCTTTATGTTTTCAAGTTCTTTGGATAAATACCCAGCAGCGGGATAGCTGGATCATATGGTAGATCTATTCTTAATTTTCTGAGGATACTCCATACTGCTTTCCATAGTGGCTGCACCAGTTTGCACTGCCACCAGCAGTGAACAAGTGTTCCCTTCTCTCCACATCCTCTCCAACATTTGTCGTTTCCTGTCTTGTTATAGCCATTCTGACCCGAGTGAGGTGATACCTCATTGTAGTTTTGATTTGCATTTCCCTGATAGTTAATGATGTTGAGCATCTTTTCATATGCTTGTAGGCCATCCATATATCTTATTTGGAGAAATCTCTGTTCAGATCTTTTGTCCATTTTTTAATTGGGTTGTTGGTTTTTTTGTTGTTGAGCTGTATGGGTTCTTTGTACATTTTGGATATTAACCCCTTATCTGATATATGGTTTGCAATATCTTCTCCCAGTTGTTAGGTTGTCTTTTCGTTTTGTTGATGGTTTCCTTTGCTGTGCAGAAGCTTTTTGGTTTGATGCAGTGCCATTTGTTCATATTTTCTTTTGTTTCCCTTGCCCAGTCAGACATGGTGCCTGAAAATATGCTGCTCAGACCGACGTCAAAGAGCGTACTGCCTATGTTTTCTTCCAGAAGTTTCATGGTTTCGAGTCTTACAGTCAAGTCTTTAATCCATTTTGAGTTGATTTTTTTACATGGTGTAAAGCAGTGATCTACTTTCCTTCTTTTGCATGTGGCTGTCCAGTTTTCCCAACACCGTTTATCTATTTATTTTTATTTTTTAATTTTTTCTGCTTTATCTCCCCAAACCCCCCCGTACATAGTTGTATATCTTAGTTGCAGGTCCTTCTAGTTGTGGGATGTGGGACGCCACCTCAACGTGGCCTGACAAGCGGTGCCATGTCCGTGCCCAGGATCCGAACCCTGGGCCGCCGCAGTGGAGCACGCGAACTTAACCACTCGGCCATGGAGCCGGCCCCTCCAACACTATTTATTGAAGAGACTTTCCTTCCTCCATCGTATGCTCTTGGCTCCCTTGTCAAGTATGAGCTGTCCATAAATGTGTGGGTTTATTTCTGGGCTCTCGATTATGTTCCATTGATCTGTGTGTCTGTTTTTGTGCCAGTACCATGCTGTTTTGGTTACTATGGCTTTGTAGTATATTTTGAAATCAGGGAGTGTGATATCTCCAGCTTTGTTCTTTTTTCTCAGGAATCCTTTGGCTGTTCGGGGTCTTTTGTTGTTACATATAAATTTTAGGATTCTTTGTTCTATTTCTGTGAAAAGTGTTGTTGGAACTTTGATAGGGATTGCATTGAATCTATAGATTGCTCTAGGAAGTAGGTACATTTTAATGATGTTAATTCTTCCAATCCAAGAGCACGGAATATCTTTCCATTTCTTTGTGTCTTCTTCGATTTCTTTCAACAATGTTTTATAGTTTTTGGTGTACAGGTCTTTCACCTCTTGGGTCAATGAAGAAATCAAAGAAGAAATCAAAATATTCCTGTAGACAAATGAAAATGAAAATACGACATGCCAAAATCTGTGGGATACAGCAAAAGCGCTTCTAAGAGGGAAGTTTATAGCAATTCAGGCCTACCTCAACAAACAAGAAAAATCCCAAATAAACAATCTAAAAGTGCACCTAAAGCTACTGGAAAAAGAAGAATAAAGCTCAAAATCAACAGAAGGAAAGAAATAATAAAAATCAGAGCAGAAACAAGTGAAATAGAGACTAAAAAAAAATAGAAAAAAATTAATGAAACCAAGAGCTGCTTCTTTGAAAAGATAAACAAAATTGACAAACCCTTAGCTAGACTCACCAAGAAAAAAAGAGAGGAGGCTCAAATAAATAAAATAAGAAATGAAAGAGGAGAGATTACAATGGACACCTCAGAAATACAAAAGATAATAAGAGAATGCTATTAAAAGCTATACGCCAACAAATTGGATAAGCTAGAAGAAATGGATAAATTCTTAGAAACATACAACCTTCCCAAACTGGACCAAGAAGAAGTAGAAAATTTGAATATATCGAAAACCTCCCAAAAAATAAAAGTCCAGGACCAGATGGCTCCCCTGGTGAATTCTAGCAAACATTCAAAGAAGACTTAATACCTATCCTTCTCAGACTCTTCCAAAAAATTGAAGAGGAGGGGAGGCATCCTAACTCATTCAAAATTATCCTGATACCAAAACTAGACAAAGACAACACAAAAAAAGAAAATTACAAGCCAATACCACTGATGAACATTGACGCAAAAATCCTCAACAAAATACTAGCAAATCGAATACAATACATTAAAAAGACCACACGTCATGCTCAAGTGGGTTTCATTCCAGGAATGCGGGGATGGTTCAACATCTGCAAATCTATCAATGTGATACACCACATTAACAAAATGAAGAATGAAAATCAGCTGATCATCTCAATAGATGCAGAGAAAGCATTTGACAAGATACAGTACCCATTTATGATAAAAACTCTAAATAAATTGGGTATAGAAGGAAAATACCTTAGCATAATAAAGGCCATATATGACAAACCCACAGCAAATTTCATTCTCAATGGAGAAAAACTGAAAGCTATCCCTCTAAGAACAGGAACCAGACAAGGATGCCCACTGTCACTATGCTTATTAACATAGTATTGGAAGTCCTAGCCAGAGTAATCAGGCAAGAAAAAGAAATAAAAGGGATCCATACTGGAAAAGAAGAAGTGAAACTGTCACTGTTTGCAGATGACATGATTTTACATATAGAAAACCCTAAAGAATCCACTAAAAAACTTTTAGAAACAATAAATGAATACAGTCAAGTCACAGGATACAAAATCAACATACAAAAATTCGTTAGGTTTCTATACACTAACAACGGAGTAGCAGAAAGAGAAATTAAGAATACAATCCCATTTACAATTGCAGCAAAAAGAATAAAATACCTAGGAGTACACTTAATCATGTCTCTGTAAAAGGAAGAGAAGCTCTCTTAGTTTCCTAAGGAGAAGCCCTTAGTGATTCAGGAAAGGCTTCATGGATTCCCACTAAAACTACAAAGGACTCACGGACTGTTGGGGTGAGGTAGACACATGCATATATCACTACACACCCCATGGTGTGTTGCAAAATAGTCAACCAAGAGATTGCAGGAGAACAGAGAGTAGGGGGCCACTTCTGCCTGGGAGGCTGGGACATTCAAGATGGATCTTGAAGGTGATGTTCAAGGTGACATCTAGCTTGGTCTCTGTTCCAGTTCCCAGGCTGGGTCTCGTCTTCCCCAGGCAATTCTTATGGCAGCCCGTTTAATAGAGTATACAAGCCAGGTTTTCCTGTGCTGAAAGGTGATCAAATCAGACAAATTGTAAATCTACAGCTGTTGTTTTGTCAGCATGTATATTTTTATAGAAAGGAGCAAATCTCTGCTGAGCTGGCCAGATAATCATCTCTGCTTTTTGTTCAGAACTGTGAAAGAATGCCCTCGGCGGGGACCTGGTTTTAATCACCTTTGATTAACACAGAAGCTTTTGAAGGCAAAGGTGCTTTCTGTAAACTGTGGCAGGGTCCCAAGGCATTAACATTTCAGGCCTTTCCCCAGTATGTGAAATGTCTAGAACAGAGCCAAGGCTTCAAGCCCGTGGAGACAATCCACTGTGTGGGGAGTTACTTTAATTCCTCTGACTCATTCTTCAAAGAAGTTTTCTGGGTTTTTTATCATTATTGTTTTTCATTCTTGAAAAATTGCAGACCATGCAAAGCTAGAGACTTCTGAGTCCAAGGAATGTTTCAGTTTGCTTTTATTTAGTACAAAAGGAAGGCTTTTAGGAGAGATTTAGAGAAGCTAGAGAAAGCCTTGGGAATGGTTTCAGAAATGATTAGAGGCTGGGAAGATAGAGCCAGAAGAAAAGCAAGAGGGTTTGGGAGACTTCCTTGGGGACAGTAGGGCATGTCACTTTCTGCTCTCAAGAAAACTCAGAGTTAAAACACAAATAGTGTTCCCTCTGCCCAGGGATTTCATTAGGAGCTGCATGGTTTGGTTGGGGATGTAGGAAGCCTGGGGCATACAGGGGTCGGTAAGGCTGCATTGTGCAGGCCTTTAAAACCAGGGGCAATATCCATCCTTTGACTCAGTTTAAGTGTTAACCACTTTGTAGGCAATGCGGATAAGCTGACACCTGACTTCTGAGGATGGGGCTCTGAGGAGCGCAGGAGGGGTGAGAACGGACAGGAAAATGCGATATTTGTGATATTTGCTTTTAGAAGTCCTAACTTGGAGCATAAACCTCTGTTTGCAAAGCACCTGAATGAACACTGAGTGAAATATGCTGATGGAGCCCAGACTGGCTAAGGAAGTCTTGGTGAATATATTCTCTCCATTCCTTCTCAAGGTCAGGTAGCACCAGGCACACACCCACTGAATATGCTTCCAATTCTTTTCTCATTTCATAGGAAGAGGTTCCCCTTGGAAAATGCAGCCATTGATAAGAGTTCACCTTTGGCTTGGGCTGCCCAGATCTCCTAGGCACCTGGTGCTCCTCAGACATGGAGACTTGATTAGGAATCTTGGCTCTCTGATTTGACTGACATTGATTAATTTTGCTGGGCCCAGGGTTACTGTGGCATCCAGCCCACCCAGAATTGTCCAGGAGAACCAACGCACAACTTTGGGTTTTCCATGGAGCAGAGAGTGTTGCTTTAAAACAAAACATATCTGACGCTACCCCACTGGTGAGAAGTAGGAGAAAATATTCAGAGAGAGGAGCCCATGAACATCCTTGAGAACCCAAGGACTTCTGTGTTCCATGTCGTGTATCTTCTCAGAATCACTTGGTCTCAAAAGCATCACATTCAGAAGGAGAGCTGAGAGGGAAAGAGGAGACCCCACCTCAGGGCCCGTCTTCCTGGACATGGTCCTGAAGGCTGGGTGTTCTCTAAAGACCATCTGTGACCATCACACAGACATTTCTTCTTATTCAGTCATACTTATCTTCCTAAGATTCTGAAAATCAAAGTCACCTGCATTGAGACAAGTTGGGCCCCCACTTTCAAATATGAGAGTCAGCTGCGTTTGCAGGCTGGTTTCTGTGTTTGATGGAAGCTTCCAGCCAGCCAATGTCCAGACTGCAGCAGCTGGGAGGGCAAGATCAAGTGTTCTATGAGGTTATGAATGTGCTGAGATAGTAAAAGCTTTGAGCCAATAGCTGGTGTGTCAAATTTGACCCACGGACACTTGGAGACTCTGGTGCACTAGGCATTCATTCCTCCTGACTGGCCTGTGGACCTAGCAGCAGCTGCCCATGCATGAGCCATGATTTTCGCTCTTGTTTAATTCTACTTCTCGCATCTCTGCACATGCCCTGACTGCTGACCTGGGGGGGGGGGGGGCTCCTTTATCCTCTCAGACAATTTGAGTTTGCATTCTCAATGGTAACATTTCAAAACTTATTTAATGTACTTTTCTATGGTGAAATAATATACCACGTCATAAAATATTTGGAAAATAGAAGCACGATGAGATAAACACTGCAAATCTCGTTATCATGCATACTGTCATCATTTCTTCCAGTAATTTTTCTTTCAGTTCTCATGTCACACAATTATTTTTATGTGCTTGATTTTACTTAATATTAAATTATGTTCTCCATGTTGCTGTGCAGTTTTGTTGATCAGCACTTTTGATTACCTCATAATATTCTATATAGTTATGTGACCTTATTTGCTTGGCTTTTTCATTATGTAATGAGAAATACTGCTATGATGAACAGCATCATGAATATTTATTTTTTCATATTTAAATTAAATATTAAGTAAGTACAAACTTTTGTATTTACTTTAATATATTATGGCACATTTCTTTGCAAAAAGATTGTAGCGATTACAACACTTCCAAAAAATATCAGTATACAAAACTCATAGCCAGTTTTGGGTTTGTTTATGAATTTATTTATTAAGCTAATTTAGCTAGAAAAAAATGGCACATCCAGTGTCTGCGACATTTGAAAGCCCCTTCCAACATGACATCTTGAAGATCTGACATGAAATCAGACTGTGGACTGTATACTCTCGTTGTCATTGTGCCGAGCTGCATCTTCTGTGGTGGGAGAGTATCTGCCATTGACTAACTTGCATCCCCCAGTGTGTTCATCTCTCTGCCTCTTCAGCTGTCTGTGCATATTTCCACCTATTTTCCTATATCTGTCATGCTTCACGAAAGGTCCAATGTTGTCATATAACAAAACACCACCCATTCCAAATAAGTGTGCTGATGAAACAAGGGGAACACAAAACCAGGAGAGCCAGGGGGTAGTTAGAGTCTTTGTGGCCCACAGACCTCCAGGGATGACTGCAAAGGTGCTGACAAGTCCCCTTGTGGTCAAAGAGAAGAGACAATCACAACTAGCTGCAGGGGCTGCAGTGTCCATGAGGCCAAGCCAAGCCATCTGCTCAGGGAAAGCCAGAGAGGTCCGGGTACCAGTCAGGAGAGACTTTCCCCGTGGTGCTAGCGATGAAGCTGCTGCATACGGTGATGTGCCACATCCATCAGCACACATAGCGTGCCTCTTGGAAGCAGTTTCCTATAAGGCCTCACTGAGTGCACTAGTGACCAGGTCACTAAACCAGTGTCTCTCAGGGCCTTGTGGGGAGGGGAACATACGAAGATGATGGGGCAAGGAGGGGTTCTCAGCTGGTTTGGCTTAATCCATAAATTAATCTTTTACAGTATCTGGAGAAATGGATGGAGGAGAATCTCTAAATTCTGCATAAACTGTGCTTTTCTCAGCCACATTTTGAATGAGTCTGAGAGGTAGCGACGTTAGAATTTGACAAGCGCCTAATGCAGCAATCTTCTCTGGTCGGTTGGCCAAAGCTTGAGAACCAAGCAGCCTCCATGTGGACATAATTGCACATGGTCTTGTTAACGTCCAGGATACGAATGATGGCCCTTGTAGGAAAGAAAGGTGTCCGTCTCTGCTCAAGGTGAGTCAAGGGAGAAAACATAGGCAGCGTGGAGTTTCTCCTCAAAGGAGATGAAAAGAAATGGGGATAAGAACACAGGTGAAAGGGCTAGCCCACATCAGTGGTTTTTAAGGTGTGATCCCTGGACCAGCAGCATCAGGATCACTGGGAACTTGTTAGAAATGCAGATTCTCAGGCCTACTCCAAACCCACTGGGTCAGAAACTCTGCAGGTGGGCCCAACACTCTGTACTTTAACAAGTCCTCCACGATTCTGATGGCAACTAAATTTGAGAGCCACTTGGCCTAGGAACTGAGGAAGGATTGATTAACTTAGAACCTGGTGAGTTGGTGGAAGCAGAGAAGAATTGAAAGAACAGTGAAGGTAGAGACCTGGCATCTGGGTTCCATCTAAGCTCTGACGGTAATTTGTGGTGTAACCTCGAGCTGGATTCAGCTCTCTCATATGAAAAATTGGTCTATTGATCTCTGCTTTACTACTCTATCACGTTGTTACGAGAAAGGAGAAGAGCCTTTGGAAACTATAGAATGCTATCAAAATTTGATTTATGTTTAAGTGTTTAAAACTACTTAAATCAAAGTGACAAAACATACAGCTTCTCTTCTTTTAAGAGAACACTGTACCAGAACGGAATCAATAGATATTTATCAAGAGAATGAGTGGATAAAGGAAATCAACAAAGGCGTGGGCAGCTGAGTGCCACTTCATGGCATGGAAGTTCCCTTTGCTGTTGCAGGTAGGTGACAGTTGTTGGTGACAGTTGTGTCTGAAGAGGCAGCGAGCAAAGTAGGTGATGAGATGAGGGTTGTGCAGAAGTGGGTGGGTGGTGCTGCTGTTCACAGGGAGAGAAAATGCTGAAAGATGAACAGGATTGGCTGGGAGTGCGAGAATTTGCCTTCAATCTTGGAAGCATTGTTATGAGAGTTCCTGGGTCATCTGGGAGAAGACATTAAAGTGGGTGAGATATCCAGATCTGAAGCTGAGAGAAGGCACCCAGCTGTAGGTACACATCTGAGTGTCATCTGGTTGTGGGTGGCAAGTGATGCTGTGGGGCTGGATGACATCACTCATGATAAGACTGCAGAGTGAGAAGAGAAAGTGCAAGGAGCTGCCCCTTGAGCAGTGCCCACACTGACCGTGGGCAGAGGAGGCTGAGACTGAACAGAAGGAAAAAGAAAGAGGATAGAGAGGGAGGCAGAAGGCCAAGGTCACTTGGTAGTCTTTGAGAGCATGTGTGGTTTGGATGTCACCTTCTCCGAGGAACCCGCCCTGACCAGTTTGTTGTTGACCATCAAAACCCACACGCTCCCCATCAGCACTCCTGGGCTGCCTGACTTTGCTACATGCTACTCACAGCATTTCACCCTCTGAGAAACTGTGACATTTTCTCATTTTTTTTTTTTGCTCTCTCATCACTAGGATGTCCATTCCATGAGGGATTTTGTCTGCTTTTTTCTTCAGTGTATCTTCAGTGCCTAGAGAAGTGCTGGGACACAACAGGTGCTGCTTGAGTGAGTGAGTGAGTGAGTGCGGCTAGAGGCCGAAGTGGAGGGGGAAGTGAGTAATTACAAGACGAAGAGACACAAACAGAGATACAGGAAGCGTAGACGTGCTGTGCGATGTTTGACTGTGGGAACAGAAACCTGGAGGGGCAGGAGGAGGGTTTGCAGTGCTTGATGGAGAGCTTCTGGTTGCAATTTGTTGAGGGATAGATTTGAGAGTGTCCAAAACCCAAGGAATTGGAAGGATTCAGTTGAGAGGGAGAGGTTTAAGAGAGAGGAAGAATATTTATTATTCTTTCTGAGAAGGCATAGGGAGGGGACTCAAAGCGGGAGGAGAGGCCTGAGCCAGGTGGAGGAGAGGCCCATAGACAGGCGCAGAGTTTGGAAGTCTCATTATTATGGATAAGGAAGACATCAATGTTCCCTTCCAAGGGCTACTATGTTCTCTGCTGAGCAGGAGAAGAGGGCAGCGCTCAGGAGCCAGGGGAGAGGGAGTAGAGAAGGCTGAGGCATGTTGTTTGCACAGCTGTTGAGAAGATAGTAAACTCCTGGCTATGGGAGGGCCCCCGTGAGCTTGGCTTTCTGATGGGGGCCTTTCTATAAACACCGACCTCTCTGGGCCCTTGGGATTTTGCAGAAGATCAAGAGACAATAGCTCTGAGGTCTTGTCTTCACATGACAGAAAAATGTTCAGAAGACTGTGGTACACATGGATCATGTATGATACCCCATGATATTTCACAGGAGAAGAGGGGCCTGCATGTTGCAGTTGCAATGTGACCATTTTTTTTGTCCTGTGTTTCCTTGCAACCAGCAACATGCCTCCTGACCTATCAAGGCCATCTCTGGATATGCCCTGTGTCTGCCAAGCTCAGTGCCCCTGGATTTCCTTTCAATTTTGTGCCTGGTGCTTTCCATGCCAGGTTCTGGCATGGATGATTTCATTTAATCCTTGCCAAAAACCCTTTGCAATAAGTAAGTTGTCTTTATATTCAACAAAAATTAGGCTAGAGGACCAAGAAATTGTTCAAGGTCTTACAGACACAATGAGTGCAGACATGATTGGAACCAAGCTTCTCTGACTCCACAACCTGTGTTGGTAAGTGAAACAGAGTGCTGGAGTGTTTAGGGACCAGTCATCAGCATGGGGAACCGAAAATGGGAGCACCCCTGAGAGAAAGAGACCTTGGCTAAGGTGTACATCTGATGTCAGGGTGAAACAGTGAGAGCTTTCTCTGAGCAGCAAGCATCACCATAACAGTATATGAAGGATGGATCCAGAGAACCGTGTGTGTGTGTGTGTGTGTGTGTGTGTGTGTGTGTGTGTGTGTGTGCAAGTTTGTGTGTGTGTGTCTGGGGTGAGACGTCAGGCAGGAAGGTAGAAGTAAGATCCTACACAAGAAAACTGATAAGGCTGAGTGATAAGAGAAATAAAAGAACTGGTTGAGAAGCAGGTGCCAAATGAGAGAGGCTAGGAACAGAAGACTGAGGCTGTGGACAAGAAAAGAGCTACTGAGTCACTGTTCCATGACAGGCTGAGCAGGAGGCCGGCCAGGATGGTGTGGGCGGTATCGAATCTCTGACAATCGGAGGCTGTGACCATGTTAAGGATATCAAAAAGTCCTTTCCTTTTTATTTTTTAAGTGACATTTCCCCTAAGAATTTCAAGTAAAGTATAGGCCTGTTGTTTGAGGTCAAGAGGGCAATGCTGATGGATGACAGACAGAAAGCAGAACTCCTCACCTCCTATAATGCTTCTCCTTCTTTGTCAAGAGACATTAGACTGGAAAGGGCTGGAGGAACATTAAGCTGAAGCTCAAGCTGGTGGAACTTTTGTAAAAGGCTGTTCTGGGCGAATGCTCGTTACTGGGCTCTGAAGGACACCGTCCTTGATCTTCAAGGACCTGGAACTCGTGAGTCCCCTGAGTCACCCTCTTCCTGAGCTCTGACGTGGAGGAGGGGGGAGTGTCGCTGGAGCCGGAGAGAATGCCCATGTTCTTTGTCATCCTGTACCAAACCATGACCTAAGCTGTATTCCACATGAGTCACTCTGGCACTGCAACCATAGAAGTCTTTCGTCAATTATTGGATAACCAGTAATTACGGCCCAGCACTGGCTTTTCTCTAAACAGTTCATTCACTATGAAAAGAACCAGGTGCCCAAGGCTGTTTTCTTCACCATATACAATTGAGCAGTTCTAGAAGTCTCTTAATTTGACTAGTTTGTTTTTTCTTAAAGTATAACAAACCTGATCAGCCTTACCTGTATTCCCCCTCAGCCTTACAGTTTCTTGTTGGAAAGGCCAGTTCTCCCATTGAGCTTGCCTTCCAACAGGCTGGTTGGACAGCCCCCTCTCAGGTAGCCCCCATCCCCGCTCCGGCTTCCTTAGTGCTAGAGGTTCGCTCATTCACTCCCTGATTCAGTCAGGTGTTCGTGGGGTAGACTCACTGTGCTGTGGTGCTCCACTAAGAATCTGTGCTTGAAAACCCCAATGGAGAAGGCGCAGTCATTTTTCAATCCAGGGACCTGAGTCTCACGTTTGTCCTTACTAACTTCCCACCTGGAGCGTCGCTGGTGTTCTCTGGAGGATGGGATGGTGAGAAGGTTGTCCCAGGACTATTGTAGGAATGATAAATCGTACTTAAGTAAGAGAATTCTTGGATTCCAGCTATAAAATAAATAACTCATGAGGATGTAGCATATAACATGGTGATTATAGTTAATAATACTGTATTGCATATTTGAAAGTCGTTGATTTTAAGAGTTCTCATCACAAGAAAAAAACTTGTAACTACGTATGGTGACAGATGTTAACTAGACTTGTTGTGGTGGTCATTTCATAAAATACCCAAATATAGAATTGTTATGTTGTATAGCTGAAAGTAACATAATGTTAATTATACCTTAATAAAATTTAAAAAATGACAGAGAGAATTCACGGGGAATTTGCAGACTAAACTTCTGTACAAATTGAGATGGTTAAGCTATTATTGTACTTTTTTTCAGAATAAAAAATAGTACCTTGGGAGGGAAACATGTCTGTTAAGAGCCCCAGAAAGCGGAGATGGGAGAATCACAAGCTCTTTTGCTTGAGCCAAGTTGAAGTCATACATTGAGTTTCAATAAGATAGGGCAGGCTGATGAAGACCTAACACGTCTTTACTTTCTGCTGGACTGAAATCTGCTTGGTGAGGCAAGATGATTATTCTCTGCTGATTAGAATGGAAAACAAAATGGCATTTATTGATAAAAACGAACTTGTAAAAGAAAATTTGAGAGAGGATCCTTGAATGAACATATTATTAACATTGGCCTTCCATTGTTTTCCGCTTTCTCCATAGCAACTTCCAGCTGACAGAATGGGACCCAGCATCAGAAAAGCCACATTTACAAACTTCACAAGTTTGCTAGGGCCCTGGCTCCCTCAAGAGATGTTCTTTCTAATGCACCCAGAAACCGAAGCAGAGTGGTTTCACAAGGACAGTTACAAATTTTGTCCATCATTAGGAGTTAGAAGCAGGCAATTTATTGCATCCAATTCAAAACTTGTGAAAGTATCCTTCAGATTTGGGTGCCTTCCATGTCTTTTAGGTAAGTTGAACATATCCTTCAGTTCTAAGGAAAACAGCTTGTAAAATATTTGGGAACTCCTGGGACGTCAAACAGCTCTTAGGAGTGCATTTTAATGGTTTACTTGTAAAAGAATCAGTAAAAGAGGCAGAAACATATGGTTTGAATTCCTCTGAATAATACGAGGTATTTTTGCAGGCGTCTTTTTTTTTTTTTTCCTGAGGGTCTCAACATATCTTTGAGTGCTTACCCTAAAAGTACTCAAAATAACCCTTAGATGTACTGACACAGTGAAGGAGACAGCCGTTCCACAACAGTGTCTTCTTGTTGGTCCTGGCGGCCTGGGTCCTAGCAGACCCTGGGTTCATCAAGAAATGTCGGGGGAGGAAAGAGACAAGAATGTCTGCAGAGTTGTGAGTAATTAGGTACAGAGGGAACTAGTCCAGGAGCTCAAGGCTTAAAAGTTTACAAATTCCAAGCAGGTAATATTAAGGCTTGAATTGGTTCCTGAGAATTAAAAATGGAGGGTGGCATGGGGTGAGCATCTTGAAAATTCTAGAGCTCTTGCTTGCCCAAGGGCATGCAAAGTCAACTAAAACAATGTGCTGGCTGAACAAAACAGGCCTGTGGCAGCACCTGCCACCATCTATCCCCCCACACCCCTGCAATCTAACTTCCTTGGCTGTGGATTAGGACATTTGAGGGAGAGCACCTTCCCAAAAGTCAAACCAGTAGAAAGGGGAGGGGTGGTACCTAATATAAGTCCTGGACCCCTTGCACTGCTACATCTGAGTGCATAGGCCAGCATGAGGCTGTAGAACATGAGTGAGAATAGACCAGGGTCAAGTTCATGTGACCTTGGGCCAATGACGTCATCTTATTAGTGTGAGATTTCTCAACTGTGAGACAGGAGCAGTAAGGACCACCTCACTGACTTGTGAGGACGGAATGTTAAGGCTACGTTAATTGTTATTGTAACAATCAATTTTCCCTCTCGTAGGCACTAATTTAACAAATAGTTACAAAGTGCCTACTGTGTGGCCTGCATTAGGCATATGGTGATGAATCAACACACATACAATTTCTTCCCTCCTTCAACTTAGAGTCCAGTGGGAGAGACTGACATTACTGAAACGACCACACAAGCAAGCACAACAGTGCACTGGGGCCAGAGAGAGAGTGAGGCTGTGTGTGGAAGATTCAGAGGCTTGGACCCATGGAGAGCTGAGGAGCCAGGCAGGGTGAGTCCAGACATGGAGGAACCGAGGGAGGCCACAGGGAACTAAGGATGTGATGGGAGCTCCACTAGTTTCTGATCCCATGCTTTCGACCCAGGAGCATCTGCAGGATGCTTTGGGCTGCCCCACCTCTATTTTCAGTTGCTCCATCCCGAGCTTCTGCCCACCCACCCACTGCTTTGGTCACTCATCGACTATCCTAGTTCACAGGACTCCTGGGGACTCATCTCCGATCCCTCCTCTCTGGCTCAACTATGAGTGCTTGTCCAGATTTCTTATTTCCCTGTCAGGCTCCACCTGCCACTGCATAGTCCCCACCTGTGCCTTGTCTGTCCCAGTCCTAGTCACTGAGACTACATCCCAGGCATCACGTGTGATACTGTCCCCTCCCTTCTCCTTAACAGGGAATGATACCCAGAGGCCTAACACTCATTTGGGCAAGATCCTTGGTTGCATGCAAGAGAAACTGACCCTGGCTGATCTTTTCAAGAAAAGAGATTTGTTGACATGCTGTTGGTCAATTCAGAGATCCCCTGGGAAGGCCATGGAACAGTGTTTAGACAATGTGATGGCAAGGCACAAAGGAAGCTAAGCCATAGGCAAGACAAGTACCAAAATCACACCCAGAGTTGGTCTGTGACCCCTGTGGCCACACCTGCTCTACCCAGAGGCCTCACCTGCCCTTCTGCCTCAGCAGTCAGCACTTGCCTTGCTCACAGGGGCTGAACGCCACTGCTGCTGCCCCTAGGAGCCAAGGCTTCTTGGCACCAGCGCAAGTTGGCAGAAGGATGGCTTACCTGTCAGGACCTTGGCAAAGTGAGTATCAAAAGTTTCCGTTTTCAGAATAGGAGGCAAATGTTGCAAGACTGGCTGAAGCTCCAGAAGCTCATGAAGCACAGAGAAGAGAAAACTCAGGTGCTCTTTCTGGCCAGATTCTGAATTGGTCCTAGAATGGAAGGACTTAGAGATTGACTAGGTGATGAGGAGTGAGCCAGAGAGGGGAAGAGAATGATGCCTAGCTTTTGGCTTCAATCATGGGGTGACAATGGTGGCACGTACTAAGATGGCCATATAGAGAAGGATCATGAACAAAAATTTTGTCATGGATGAAATGGATTTGACATAGTTGTGGGATACTAAATGGACCATTGGATTTGCACCATGTTTGGTGCATAGTAGATGCTCAGTAAATACTTGCCAAATGGATGTCTTGACCTGAAGGTGGTTTGGAAGATGGGGACTGTAGCTAATGAATAGCCATGGGTTTATGCAGGAGAGAGGCAAAAAAGGTTTCCTCACTGCCATCCCCACCGACACAAATGGCCCTCTTTCACGTAGCCTGCTTAACAGAATTCATGCTAACATGTGCTACAGGCCAATTTGGGGGCCCTGGACTCTTCTCCAGAGCTCCCTGGGGCCACAGCTCAGCTCTTAGTGTCAAGCATTGCTGTTTCTCAGTAGTGTCAAATTCCTGTGGCCTCCACTGGTCTCTCCTTTCCCTGGTGAGCTATTTGGCTACCACTTTGCTGATACTCTTCCTACTGGGGCTTTCTAAGTTTTCCATGGGGTTACACTAACGGTAGAAAAGAGGGAATTCACATAGGCTTTTGGGAGCAGAGCAGGTTGGACAAGCACTAAATTTCTTTGAAGTTTCCTGCCCTATTTAAAAAAATTATGTAAATATGTGTTATTCTACTTTGTAAGATTTGTTTGTTTTAATGTATAAGCCCAAAGCTTTACATTTTTTATTATAAAAGCAAATTGACATTCCTGAAACATGTGTTTTCTGTATCTTCAAATACTGCTCCCTCATTCCAACCTGGCTCCAGTATGAGAAGAAAGACTAAAAGCCTTTCTCCCATTAACTCTCCTGTACCACCCACCGAGGACCAGCTACCACTCTCCCTCTTTTCATGTTCCATAATGCCTCATATCCATGATGGTGCAGGTGGATTTATGTTTATGAGGCTGTTGAATTTGGACAAGATCAAAAAGGGGTATGTGGCCACAAATGTCATAACTTAAAGGGATCTTAGTGGTTTCCTGACCTAGGGAATAGAAGATGCCTGTATTCTGGTTTTCTGTGTCCAAAGCGGAAGGTCATCTGTCATTATCACAGACTCCTTCCCTTAGAGCCTTAGAGCCCTTCCCAACATAGCATTCTAAGGAGCTATGGCCACGTGCACAGAATTGGCATTGGATTTAAAACCTACCTGTGATCCTCCAGATGGTCAAACTCTCTCCGCTTTACTGAAAGTGATATTGAGGCCCAGGGAGGCTGGGGTTTACAAGGGCTTCTTACAGCAGAGCCTGGGCTTCTGATGTCCAATTTAATCCACTCTGAACTGTACGCTCAAGGGAGGGGCTGTTCCATTGCATGACTTGGGACAGGGACTTGTCTTCCCTCCCTCTTAAAAAAGGGACCAGCCAAACCGTCTTAAAGGGCTTTAACACAGTTCTTTGTTTAAAATTCAAATGAAGTGATTAAAATTTCTCATCAAAGTGCTGAAGACATGAAATAACCAGAAATTGCCTAATGAACTGAAAGAATAATCTGTTCCTTAAGTGAAAGGAGATGGGACTTCATGCTACGTTATAATAACTGATAATTTTTGTCAAGACCCTTCCCTTGTTCATCATAAATGCTATCTAGACAAATTCCTATAGTTGAGACTGAGGGAGGCAACATGACATGGTGGAAAGAACAATGGCTTTGGAGAAGGTCGTATCTGGTTTGCATCCCTGCTCCACCACTTACAGGGTGAGTAATATTGGGCAAGTTACCTAACTTCTCTGAGATCAGTATTCATCAACTGTAAATTGGGGATAATATCTACCTTGAAAAATAGAATGATTATTAAAAGAAATAATGTTTTAAATGCCTGGAATATAAAGGGCATTTGACTGAAAAGAATTTGTTGTTGTCTCCTTCCTTTGTCAAGGGAAATTATTTTCCTAGGACACTTGGGCTTAGTTCTAAAAATGCCTGTACATTCTAGACTACTGGGCAGGGTGTTCCTAGGTTCTCACAAACTACAGTAAAGAGTCTAGACAAGCTAGAGAGACTGGCATAAGACAATGAGATGTATTTTTTTTCCAACTAAAATAGGTCAGCAAAGGGCAAATGATGTGAAACAAATGTGCAAAGAATGTAGAAAATGGAGAGAAGTTCAACCTAGAAATAAGCATGGAATGTAATGCCACCAAGGAGAGGACTGGGCAGTCACAATGGACCCCAGCTGCTGGAGTCCTCCTATGGGAAGTGTAGCATCTGTTCTATGCGGAACCCAGCTGGCTCTCCAGGATCTGCAAAGGTGACAAGCCACACACAGAAGAAGGCACTTCTTGGTCTTCTGAATGTCTACAGTGGGGGGAAAGCAGCTCCAGGGACAGGCTGGTGGCCATGTGGCAAAGGGCCAAACTGTGGCTAAGAAAGCAGATGTGGACTAGCTCCCCAGGCCAAAAACACTGCCCATCACAGTGCCAGGTCCCCTCACAGGACCAAGAACAGGTGCATATCTTAGAAAATCTGCTATTTTATGTGGCCCGCATTTTCTTTTCTGTTTTTTACTGAATTCTCAATGAGAATGCTAGTCAAATCTGTGGTACAACCCAAAGGAAAGGGTCCGCTATTGAAAAATTAGAGATGCCCCATGTGCAGTGGAGAGTGAGTGACCGGGGTTTGCATCAGGAGTAGAGACTCCAAGGAGAAGAAAGATTCAGGGAGCAGATGGGCGATTGCTGAGCAGTGTCTTCAGCAAGATCTCCTTATTCTGGAGCACGTCTTTCTTGAACCATTAGGAGTATGGGATTTGGATTTTAAAGAAGAGATCCTTTCCTTATAATTTCTCCCCTGCATTTGTTTCTCACATCCCTCTGGCTATTTATCATTCACTTTACAAGAAAATTTATTTCTTCTCTTTGTAAAACGACCATTGGGATTACTACTTTGCCATTTGGGGAAAAAAAATAAGATTCTTCCTTTACACCTTACATCTATATTCCAGGTAGATTAAAATAACTGTCTCTAAAAATATGCATGTATTAGAATAAATTATGTATAGAATAAAATATAGAATATTATCTAAGTAGAAACCACAAATGAAAAGACTTGTAAATATTACTGCACAAAAAAGTAAAATTTCTGTAGAATGCAATCTACTATACATAAAGTTTAGAAACAGAGAACAAATCAAGAGAAAAAATACAACATGAAAGAAAGATGGCGTGTGATTACTTTTAACCTTAGAGATCTTACTTTAATATGAAAAATAGGATTGGTTTGATCCAAAGGGGAAAAAATGGGCCAAGGATATGTATAAGTGTCCAGTGGAGATATAAAATACATTTAGCTTAGTTTATAATGAACTAAATATAAATGAAAATAGTGAAATATTGTTTTATATTTGTCAAGTCAGAAAAGATGAGAAAGATTGTTGATACCGACAAGGGCAGGAGGAGAAGAAATGGCAGCATCTGAACCGTGGAGGGCCTTACTCAGAGTAGTCAGAGCACAGATACAAGCAAATCCAGTTGGGTTTGAATTCCAGTTCTACTAGTTGCTAGCTGTCACTTCCATTCTCTGTGCCTCAGCACCATCCTCTGTATAACGGGATTCATGATGCCTCAAGGCTTGTCGGGAGATTAAAGGAATCAACATGCAAAGTGCTTGAAACAGTGCCTGACTTATAGTAAGTGCTACATAGCATTAAGTAACTAATCTTATTATGATTATTATTGTTGTTATTCTCAGCATGTTACATACGGGACCATAAATTGATATAAACTTGCTGAAAAATAATTGGTTTTATACATGTATTTAAATGTGCATGCACTTGAGCTCAATTTTTTCTATTATTTTATCCAAAAGTATTAACTAGAGAGTATGTAAGGAGCCATGTGCAAACATATTCATCTCTGTCTTATCACAGCAGCAAAATATTTGCAAAGAAGTTGTAACGATAAGTTTAACAATAAAAAAATCATCGAATAATGGCAGTCAAATCAGTTTGATGAACTACTATGTATCAATTAAAATAAAAAATTAAGTATCACATGTACCTATATGTGTATCCGTGTCTGTATCTGTACCTACATGTATGCTTACATTTATTTCCATTCCACGAAATCTGGAATGAAAAACAGAAAATACACACAGATGTGATCTCTATTTTGGCATTATAGGGTGATTTTTATTTTTATATTTCTTATTTATTTTCTGAATTTTCAATGAGTGCACTCAAAATGAAAATAGCTTTATTTTTTCTAATTATAAATGTAACAAATACTCTGAAATCTCAAATAATTGAAACACTTAAAACAAGTGGAACCACCTACAATTTCTAGACCTTAGTGGAATTGTGTTTATCTTTCTAGTTTGCTTTCATTGTACTTATACATATGGATGAGATGTACTTATAAACATAAACCCACACACAATATATAAGGAGTTCAGTATTTGCAGGTTTTTTAGTTGTTTTTGTTTATCTTACTTATCGAAATCACAGACATCACTCTCTTTGAATAAATATAGTTCTAATTCATCATTTTAATAAGCTGGTTAGTACCGTACCCTATGGATATATAATGCATTTTTCACACGTATTTGTCCAAGCTTCTAGGTTCCTAGAAGTAGAATACTATGTTAAAAGAAACGAGATTTTAAGACTCGTTAAGGATATTTCAGGTTACTTTCCAGAAAGATTATACCAACTTATACTCCCGCTAGCAGGGTTTAGGACTATCTCAATATACTTTCATTTAAATTTGTGTTAATTGAGCTATTGGAAACACTGTCTCTTTGGTCTTAGTCGGCACTCAGAGGAATCTTTCAGTCCAAAGCCCACGTGGAGGAACAGCGGAGACTCTTCTGAAAAGAAAAAACACTAATGATGCAAAGATGAGCATTTCAAGCCTTCATATATGTAGACAATTCATTTCCAAATGTCAAGAACAAAAAGTACACATCAGAAATATCATAGCTTGAGAATATATAAGAAACAGATTTTGTGGGTGCCATTCGATTCTAGTGGAGAGTCATATTTAACTCTCATATCTTTGTTTGTGGCATCTTTTGCAGTTGGAAATGAGCTATAGAAATTCAATTACAATAAATTTTTTGGCACTATTTTTTCTTTTTATTATGCATGCCCCAAATGTTTACTTCTGTCTACATTGTTACTTTGTAAAACATCTCTCTTATCTTTGTGGTTACACACACGTTGACTTAGCAATCACAACTAGACACAATGTTTGCATTTTTCACTTTTACAAAAATGCATTGAGATAGCAAACTTAGTGCATGACATATGTAGGTAAATTGTGTGCAAGCAGTATGTGTGTATGAGCATGTGCATGTGTATGTGTGGGTACACTTGGGGTGGAGGTACAGGGAAGGATAAGGCCAAGAAAGAAATCTGGGATATTCACTGCCCTCTGGAACTGAAGCCTATTGTAAGGACTTAGATTTGCAGTGTGGTCATTGCAGCCACATGGAGCTGATTGAGGCTTACGGCATCCCTGTGGAGTTAGGCAGACAAGTGGTATTCTTCCAAAGTCAAAGCTTGGGAGAGTCACTGGCTTGCACCCAAGGCCCTCAGCTGGAGGTGGAGGTGGAGGGACCAGGATTGCCCTATCTTCTGATTCCCAGCCCATGTTCTTTCCCTTCCAAGCTGCTGCCTTGCCCAACTCTTCTTCCTCTGTGCCCCATACTCGAGGCACTAAAGATATTTGGCATGTATAAGCCAGGAAAGGTGAGTCTGGCCTCATCCTTCCCAGTCATCTGCTTCATTCTGATATTCTCCCAGCATCCTATGCTGGTGCCTCCCTGTGATTTGTGTCTGTGGGTCCCTGAAATGGTTGGAGCATGGCCCTCCTGGTTATAATTCTCTGCATCTCTCCCCTTCAAGGAGCCCGGAGCTCAGAGGACACTATCTGTGAGTATTCTGGGTAGACAGGCTCTCTTCCTCCATGCTGAGTTCACTCGCTTGTCTTCAGGATCCTGTTTTCTTTACCTCCATGCAGCGAGCCTCCCACTGTGCTCATCGCTGTGGCAGATTAATGAGATCTGGGCAAGGAGAGAATTATCCAAAGGCCCAGAAGCATCAGCCTCAGACAGGCTTGCAGACTTTAAACATAATCTGCTCTTTGGAGAGTTTGGTGGAAGATGTCAATCACAGAATCATCTTTTCATGGCCCAGCTCTGTTGAGTAGTGTCTGTTTGGGTCTCTTGCAGCCTGGTCCACAGGCAAATGGTTCCTGGCTTTCATCTCAGCAGCCAGCTGGGCATCATAAACAAGAAATCACTTGACCAAGCAGAGAGGGTTGGCATGTTCTCAGTGGCTTTGACTCCCACTCGAAAACCTTCTCTCTGGCAAAATGACTCCTCATGTTAGCCTCAAATTCTTTTTTCATTGGGGGAATAGCTTACAGAAATGAGTTTGACAGAAAATATTGTGGGCACACTTTATTCTGTTTGCAACTGGCACATCAAAGCACTCTCATCTCAGAGTATGTCAGAGAATGTTGTTACTTCAGATCCGTCAGAGCCCTGAACCTTGGAACGAGCTTGTCCTGAAATCCACCAGCTTCCCCATCCTCCACCTCCCCTGCCTTTTTTCTGCCTCGAGCCTGCTCAAAGATTCTTTGGCCTTGTGGCCCTCTCAGTGCACACTATGGGCAGGATCTTATGCAGGCTGTTTCCTTCTAAAGTGACTCAAAATATCCTAAATTCCCCTTCAGGAACACCCCCTCTTTCTTCCTTCTTGCTGTAGGTCTCACTTTACCCACTTAGCAACAAGAATGGCCCGTTTGTGGGAGAAATTCAGCAGAGCCCCTGCAGACAGATGGCTCTTATAATGTGCTGCCATTGGGATATAGTGCAGGAACCCCAGTCACTTGGAGGACATCTTTAGTTCAGGTGTAAATAAAACCAAGGCACCATAGTGATTTGTTTTAAGATGCAATTATCTCACTCTTCATTCTCAACATAAATTCCTCACGATATGTCACATTGGGTGATGTGGTAAGCAGAATAATGCCCCCAAAGGGGCCCATGCCCTAATTATGAGAACATACAAATATATTCTCTTCATGGCAAAAGGGACTTTGCAGAAGTGATTAAGGATCGTGAGTTGGGGTATTATTTGGATTAACCAGGTGGCCCAATGTCATCACATGCGTCCTAAAATTGGAGAAGCTCGTGGCTGTGGTCAGAGAAAGAGATGTGACAGTGGGAACAGGGTCAGGGGAAGAGGGTCAAAGGTGAAACATTACAAGCTTTGAAGATGAAAGAAGGGTCCACCAGCCAAGGGCATCCTCTAAAAACTGGAAAATAGATCCAAGCAAGGAACTACCTCTTCCCCTAGAGCCTCCAGAAGGAACGCAGCCTGCCTGCACCTTGCTTTTAGCCCAGTGAGCACCATGCCAGACTTCCAATCCACGGAACTGTAAGATCACAAATCTGTGTTGTTTTAAGCCACTCAGCTTGTGTTAATTTGTTATGTTGGCTAATACAGGTGAGAGGCAACCAAGTGTCACTCCTTCGGTTCAGGCTGGCCTCCCATTGTCCTGTGTACCGATGCTTCGTAAAAGCCGTCCCTCTGCATGCTGTGAAATCATGCTCCTCTAATCTGTTCCTTTTGTGGATTCCCAAACTCATGGCGTGCGGTGGTCTTTCAGTCTGCCTTTACCCCAAGGCAGTTCAGTGGCTTTTCTGAAATGGCCTGCTTCCAGTGGTTGAGACCCTTTCTCACTTTCCTGAGCCAATTAGGCAGCAGCAATGCAACACCATATCCAAGAGTGGGAAGCTTCTTTTATTTTGAAGGAATAGAGCAAGATGGGAATATCATTCTGGAATTAAATACCCCAAGTGGCTAGCTCATCTAGAGTTGCTCAAGAGGTAGATTAACTAAAGCTGAAAAGACTTGCTCTGCCACTCATCCTCGTGCACTCTTTTCTCCTTGTACCTTAGTTTTTGCTGCTCTGAGGGCTGACTTGGCTTTCAGAAATGCACCCAGAGCCTCTCAGAGTGAATTTTCAACGTACCATCCAATGTGCAATGTGGGGACGCCGTCCTACACACATCTTCCCACGTCAGAGAAGCTGGCTGTTTCCCCACAGTGCTATTGGTAACAGGTGAGAGAAAACTAGACATTTCATGTACGCAGATTCCCTGCACAGCCTCTCCAGAAAGGAAGGTGGCATTTAAACGAAAATAAATCAGACTTCCAGAACCTTAGGAAGGCCTCTCCTTACTGCTGTCTAATGGGGTTCTCATTCTCATCTGCCTCCAGGTGGAGCGGCTGCAGAGATGCCTGCTCTCTTTACGAAGGCAGCCAGTCCTGGGGTAATTGTTTCTTCTGCCCTCTCTCTTTCATTCTGCAAGTTCCCTAATTTCTCTCAAACAGTGCAATTAAAATATTTAGCCCAGTGCTGACATAGCAAATGCTCAATAAATGTTAGCTATTATTATAATAACAGCTATTAAGCTATTATTATAATCAGCTTAATTGGAAAACTTTTAGAAAACACAGATTAGTTATAGAATGTTCTTATCAAATTTGTGTAGAGGAAATCCCAATTTCCTTTAGAATTCTATTCCTTTGCAAGAGATATATTCACATCAGGAAATTCCCCCAAAACATTTGAATCGAAAATGAATTTTAGGGGTGCATGTTAAAATTGCATACTTCATATCCATCAGTGGTCTCACTCATCATTTCCCACACTTACATTTTATTATAAAAATCATTTAAGTCTATACACAAAATTCCACTTAAGTGTATCACTTTTCTTCTTCTCTTTTATAGTTCCCAAAAAGTGAAGTCTATGCTTCTTGAATCTCCTTTCATTTTTACAACCCAATAAAAATTGGCTTCAACTATCCTTGAACCACTAAAACTACTTTATTAATATCTTTGAGGACTGCATTATTTACTACATTTTAATTCCTTATGGATGCCCATTTCTGGAAACTTTCCTTTTATATCCTCTCTAATAGTACATATAAATCCATTACTCCATTCTCTCATTTATCCATTTATCCTTTCAATTTATTTTTATCACTATTTTTTACATTGAAATAATTTTAGACATACAGAAGAGTTGCAAAAATAGTACATGTTTCTCTTATACTCTTTACCCAGCTTCCCCTATGTTAATATCCTGTATAACCATCCAGCATTTATCAAAACTAAGAAATTAACTCTGGTATAACACTATTAACTAACGTGCAGAACTTATTTGGATTCCATCAGCCTTCCCACTAATGTCTTTTTACTGTCCCAGGAGTCTATGTCGCATTTCCTCACTGGGAATTCCCTTTGCCCTCACAGGGAGACAGACCACAGCTAATGCTTGGCCATTGTGGAGGTTCAAAGGACTGGTTGCCTTGCCTCCATTTGGGACAACTCTAAAGGGCCACCGCAGCTCTGGAATGCCCACAGGTACAGACAAGGCCTCAGCTGCCACTATACTGAGGTTCAGCCTCTCCCTCCCACATTCCCACTTTCTTCATTTTGTTGCAGGTATGTCTGCTGAGAGCTGTCCCCTGGAAACATTTTGCATGCAGATCTCATCTCAGAGTCTGTTTCCTGAGAATCCAACCTAATATTGTTGGTGCTGTGATTGGTCCTAGGAATGAGACTGTACAGTGGGATTGGGATGCTGGATTACTCACTGGCTGGCTGGCAAAGAGGACTCCATCCCTGATGGTGCAAGCAGTATTTGAGCAATTATTAAAGCCCCCACCTATGGTGAACTGAGATGGGATACCAGTGGAAGGTGATGTGATAGCTAGTACAATGTCTCTGGCCATTAAGAAGTATGCTAGAAATGATGACTATTACTCCTAAGAAGTTGGATGGCTGCTACTGAGCACAAGTGCTTCTTATAATAAAGTTAATGACGGGGGGACATCACCACAGTGGCACCATTGGAGACTCCAGCTTCCTTGTCCTCTCACAAAGATCAATAGTCAGATAGCTATCCATGAACAAAACAGCTCTGGGAGAGCTCTGGAGGCCACCTCAGAAATTTTAGCAACACAGTTGAACAAAATAACTGAAAATAATTGCATAAGAAGAGAAGGCAGACAGCTTGATTTTGCTGCATCATCCCATCTCCCAAGCTGGCATTGCTCAGCACCGAGAGAGAACTTTCCAGCTAGAAAATACTCCTCTCACCAGGAAAGGAAGGGAAGGTGAGCAACCAGCTTCTCCAGCCTTTCTCCAGCACTGAAGGCCCTGCTTCAGTTTCACCCCACCCAGACTAGCAAAGCTGAGACATATAGTGACGGCGAGGAACAAGGAAGAAAAGCAGGGCCTACTAATAGTAGCCGTATGGCTGGGGCAATTGCAGTTCATAGTGACCTGCACTGCAGACAAATCCAGTAGATTTTACCACTGATGAAACCAATGATGAAACAGCTGCCACAGAACCCTGCAGATTCCGCCAGCCTTCACCCCACAGGTGTTCGTGTAGCTACTGATCCCTAGCTGTCTGAGTGGCCCCCCCCCGCCCACACTGGAGCCTGGGATCTGTACTGGCAGTGAGCTCAGGCCTCTGTGGCTCCCCAAGTACAAGACTCCAGCCTAGACACTCCCCCCCCCCACACTCACACATGCTGTGTGTGCACTCGGGGCTAGCCTCTCTAGCTGTGCACGTGTATGTGCATGTCACCTGCTTGATGCCCACCAGCCTCCACTGCAGTGAGCACTCCTGAGAGGAGAGTGTGCAACTGTGGGAGAGCATGCTGATAGCCAGGTCCCCACAGCTGCTTGTGGGCTTGGATAAGGCCCTGTCTTCTGTCACCAGTCTGCACTACTGTGCTCACCTGTAGCTAGCCCTTCCAGCTGTGCATCTGCACACCTCTGACCTGATATTTTTCACCAACCTCCACTGCAGTGCACACACCTGGGGGAAGACTGTGCATCTATGGGAGAGCATGCTGACAGCCAGGGCTCCCACCGCTGCCAGTGAGCACTCAGTTGGCCGCAGTCCTTGCTGCCTGCCCTGGCTCTCTCAAAGAATTCAAAGAATTCAAAATAATTGTTCTCAAGATGCTCAGAAAGCTACAAGAAAACACAAACAGTTTAATGATATCAGGAAAAGAAAACAAGAATAAAATGAGAAGTTTGACAAAAAGATAGAAAAGATAAAAAAGAACCATACAGAAATTTTGGAGCTGAAGAATGCAATGAATAAACTGAAGAACTCAATAGAGAGTTTCAATGGCAGACTTGACAAAACAGAAGAAAGAATCAGTGAGGTATAAGACAGATCAACTGAAGTAGAGCAGGAAGAAAATTGAAGACGAACAAAAAGAAAAAAAGAATGAAAAGGAATGAAGAAAGCCTAGGGACTTATAGGACACTATCAAGAGAAATAACGTAGCATCATCGGAGTCCCAGAAGAAGAAGAGAAGGAGAAAGGGGCAGAAAGTTTATTTAAAGAAATAATGACGCAGAACTTCCCAAACATGTGGAAAAATTCAGACATTCAAATTCATGAAGCTATTAGGCCACCTTAAAATTTCAATTCAAAATGATCTTCTCCAAGACACACTATAATAAAGCTATCTAAAATTGAAGACAAAGAATGTTAAAAGCAGCCAAGAAAAATTTCTCTCATAGAGGGAAGCCACCATAAGGCCATCAGAAGATATCTCAGGAAGACTCTGCAGGCCAGGAGAGAATACGATGATATATGCAAGGTGAAGAAACTGCCAACTAGGAATATTTTACCCAGCATTTCTCCCTTTAGAAATGAAGGTGAGCTAAAGACTTCCCCTATCGAACAAAAGCTGAGGTTCATCACCACTAAACCCGCCTTACAAGAAATGCTGAGAGGAGTTCTTCAAGCTGAAACACATGGACAATGATTAGCAGCATGAAAACCTACAACATACTGGTAAAGCTAAGTATACAGTCAGATTCAGAATACTCTAGTACTGTAATATGGTGGTGTGTTAACTACTTAACCCTAGTATAAAGGTTAAAGGACAAAGGCACTAAAAATAGCTATAGCAACAACAATTTGTTAATGGATGCACAATATAAAAATATGTAAATTGTGACATCTAAAACATTAAATGTGAGGGGGAATAAAAGGGTAGTATTTCTATATGTGATCAAAGTTAAATTATCAGTGTAAAATAGACTGTTATATCTATAAAATGTTTTATGTAAGCCTCATTGTAACCACGTGGTGAAAATCTACACTAGAATCACAAGAGATAAAGAGAAGGAAATCAAAGCATAGCATTGTGGGAAAACATCAATTCACAAAGGAAGGCAGCAAGAGAGAAAGAAAAGAACAAGGAAACCACAAAACAAAAAACAATTACTAAGATGACATTAACAAGTCCTTACCCATCAATAATTACTCTAAATGTAAATGGATTGACTTCTCCAATCAAGAGACACAGAGTGGTTGGATGGATTAAAAACAAAATACAAGATGCAACTATATGCTGCCTGCAAGAGAATCACTTCAGCTTTAAGTACACACGTAGGCTTAAAGTGAAGGGATGGAAAAAGGTATTCCTTGAAAGCAGAAACCAAAGAAATGGAAAGATATTCTGTGCTCTTGGATTGGAAGAATTAACATCGCTAAAATTTCCATACTCCCTAAAGCAATCTATAGATTCAATGCAATCCTTATCAAAGTTCCAACAACATTTTTCACAGAAGTAGAACAAAGTATCGTAAAATTTATATGGAACAACAAAAGACCCTGAATAGCCAAAGGATTCCTGAGAAAAAAGAACAAAGCTGGAGGTATCACACTCCCTGATCTCAAATTATACTACAAAGCCATAGTAACCAAAACAGCATGGTACTGGCACAAAAACAGAAACACAGATCAATGGAACAAAATTGAGAGCCCAGAAGTAAACCCACATGTTTATGGACAGGTAATATTCAACAAGGGAGCCAAGAGCATACGATGGAGAAAGGAGAGTCTCCTCAATAAATGGTGTTGGGAAAACTGAACAGCCACATGCAAAGGAATGAAAGTAGACCATTCCCTTACACCATGCACAAAAATCAACTCAAAATGGATTAAAGACTTGAATGTAAGACCCAAAACTATGAGACTTCTAGAAGAAAACATAGGCAGTACGTTCTATGACATTGGTCTGAGCAGCATATTTTCAAGCCCCATGTCTGACCGGGCAAGGGAAACAAATGAAAAAATGAACAAACGGGACTACATCAAACTAAAAAGCTTCTGCACAGCAAAGGAAACCATCAACAAAACGAAAAGACAACCTAACAATTGGGAGAAGATATTTGCAAACCACATATCAGATAAGGGGTTAATATCCAAAATATACAAAGAACTCATACAGCTCAACAACAAAAAAACCAACAACCAATTAGAAAATGGGCAAAAGATCTGACTAGAGATTTCTCCAAAGAAGATCTACAGATGGCCAACTGGCATATGAAAAGATGCTCAACATCATTAGCTATCAGGGAAATGCAAATCAAAACTACAATGAGGTATCACCTCACTCGGGTCAGAATGGCTATAATTAACAAGAAAGGAAACGACAAATGTTGGAGAGGGTGTGGAGAGAAGGGAACACTTGTTCACTGCTGGTGGCAGTGCAAACTGGTGCAGCCACTATGGAAAGCAGTTTGGAGTGTCCTCAGAAAATTAAGGATAGATCTACCACATGATCCAGCTATCCCACTGCTGGGTATTTATCCAAAGAACTTGAAAACACAAAGGCGTAAAGATACTTGCACCCCTATGTTCATTGCAGCATTATACACAATAGCCAAGACTTACAAGCAACCTAGGTGCCCATCAAGGGATGAATGGATAAAGAAGATGTGGTATTTATACACGATGGACTACTACTCAGCCATAAGAAAAGATGAAATCTAGCCATTTGTGACAACATGGATAGAGCTTGAGTGTATTATGCTGAGTGAAATAAGTCAGAGGGAGAAAGTCAGATACCATATGATCTCACTCATAAGTAGAAGATAAAAATGACAAAAAAACCCCACGTAGCATTGGAGATTGGACTGGTGGTTACCTTTGGGGAAGGGGGGAGGGGGGAGGGCAAAAGGGGTGATTAGGCTTACATGTGAGAGGATGGACTATAATTAATGTTCGGATGGTGAACATGATGTAATGTACACAGAATTAAAAATATGATGTACATCCGAAAAAAATAAAAATTATAAAAAAGCAATTACAATAAACTATCATTCACAACTAAAGAAAAAAAGAAAGTAGAAACCAAAAAAGAGCAGGGGTAGCTATAGTTACACTAGACAAATTCAACCCTAAGCCAAAAATGGTAACGAGACAAAGAAGGTTATTGTAAAATGATAAGGGGGTCTATTCATTAAGAAGATGTAAAAATCAAATATATGTACACCTAACATTGGAGCATCTAAATATATTAAGCAAATACTAACATTTATTAAGGGAGAAATAGATGACAATACAATAATAGGAGGGGACTTCAATACTCCATTTTTAAGAATGGATAATCATCCAGATAGAAAATCAACAAGGAAACATTGGAATTGAACTATTTAGACCAAATGAACTTAACAGTCATATAGAGAAAATTCCATCTAACAGTGGCATAATACACTTTCTTCTCAAGTGCACATGGAACATTCTCTGGGACAAATCATGAGATAGATTACAAAACAAGTCTTAGCAAATTTGAGAAGACTAAAATCATACCAAGTATCTTTTCTGACCACAGTGGTGTGAAACTAGAAGTCAATAACAGGTGGAAAACCGGAAAAATCATAAATATGTGGAAATTAAACAGCATAATCATGAACAACTAATGGGTCAAAGAAGCAACCAAAAGGGAAATCAGAAAATATTTAGAAACAAATGAAAATGGAAACACCATAGAAAACATTAACAAAACTAAGAGTTGGTTCTTTGAAAAGATAAACAAAATTGACAAACTTTAGGCTAGACTAACCCAGAAAAAAGAGAGAAAGGACCTAAATAAATAAAATTATAAATGAAAGAGGAAACATTACAACTGATCCAACTGAAATAAGTCAGACACAGAAAGACAAATACTGTATGACATTGCTTATATGTGGAATCTAAAACAGCTGAACTCATAGAAACAGAGTAGAGTGGTGGTTACCAGGGAGTGGGGGTGGGGAAAATGAGGGGATGTTAGTCTAAGTGTACAAATTTCCAGTTATAAGAGGAATAAGTTCTGAGAATCTCATGTACAGCATGGTGATTATTGATAATAATATTGTATTATGTACTTGAAAGTTGCTAAGAGAGTGGATCTTAAACATTCTCACCACAAAATAAAATGGGAATTATGTGATCTGATGGAGGTGTTAAATAACATTATGCTGGTAATCATATTGCAATATATAAATGCATCAAATGAACACATTGTACACCTTAAACTTATACACTGTTATGCATCCATTATATTTCAATAAAGCTGGGGGAAAAAAGACAATGACAGGCTCAGGGTGATTGTTCACCAATTCAAAGCAACATGTGGAAGCTAGTACACTTCCCTTGTCGAATTAAGGAGGGCTGGCAGAGTAGAGGTCCAGGTTTAGGATTTATTTGTAAGAAAGAGTCACCAAGTTTCAGAAAAGGTTAATCATCACAGCTTTTAGGGCTTCAACTCTAAAATCCCAGCTCTGACAGGGAAGGAATGGGAATCTGAGACTTGGAATGGGGATGTCTTGGTAAATGCAGACATGCTTGATTTTCCTGAAGCTGCAAGGCCTGCAGACGTGGTCCTTGTTAGAAGATGGTGGTCTCCCCTTGTTTAGGATCGTGCAGGGGATTTGGGGATTCCATGCAGTAGATGCCTTAATAGACAATTCTTGTCCCCTCAGAATCTATATCCACCTCCCCTCCTGGATTCCAAACTAAAAACAAGAATCAAATCTCATCACAGCCCACCTGGGGATTACCTGGTTTAAGAAGGATGTAATATGCCAAAGGATCTAGAGAACCTGACTAATAAGAACTGGTAGGAGCAGAGAGAGTGGTTGCAGAGACTGGATCTTCAATGTATCGGATCAAGGGATTGGGAGCATAAAGTTGGATAAGGGAGAATTTATTGAAAGGAAAGCACCCTTCTGTGATATATGATTTACCACCCTGGCAAGGATCCAAGGAGAAATGGTCATAAGCTGCTAGGATGGCTCTTGTAAACTTAAAGAAAGCAATGGGCCACACTAAATGAAGTATAAATGACATGGCAAATAGTGGAGGAAGGGATCTGAAGGCTCAGGGAATTGGATGTACTAGAGAAGGTATATACTACATAAGGCTGAAATGCCCACCTGCTGACTAGGTGCCAAAGGAGGGTCCAGAGGACCTTCATCGCTCAAAGATAAGGAATGTTCTGGTTCTAGCATCATGGAGAAGCTCAGTGGTGGCTATCCTCTATAGGCCAGGTTGACGGCAGGAAATGCTCTTGGGGAACTGTGCTCCCTAGTAACAATGGCAGTTAGAGAATTCCAAAACATTAGAGGTCAGCTGACTGCTGATTCAATGACTTCAGAGCCGAAGTGGGTACAGATATTATAATGATCAGGAAGATCAGAGAGTCCTTGGGGTCCTGAATTGCAGAAAGGGAGCTGTTTAATAGAAAATGGTACTTCTAGGGACTAGATAGATGGTAGCTAACAAGTGTATTGCTTAATGTATACAATGAAAATAAATCAGAAGACTGAAGGCAGACGTCTAAGTAAAGAGTCACAATCCCTTATACTGTTTCTGGATACGAACTAGGTCTCAGACTTGGAATCCATTGATAAAAGAAGAAGCTGAGAAGCTCCCTGGTATACCGTGGCAAGAATTTCCAGTACTGAGTCTTCTAGTCCTTCTCCAGGGGCATCTATGGCAATTTTCTCAGGTAAACATGCACTAGGGAAGGGGGTGTATCCAGACATTTCAAGTATTGTTGGATATAGAATTTACATCGATACCCAGGGACCCAATGAGTCACCAAGGCATGCCTTTTAGAGTGGAAGTATATGGCAGACAAAAAATAAATGAATTTCCTGCCTGGAGCCCAGTTCACAGTAGGTCTTATGGGTCCCCATAAGATGACTTAGTGGTCATTTCTCTGGACCTTGAATGTATAATTGGAATAGACATACACTTAGCAGAACTTTCATACTGGTCCGAGGATAAGAGCTATCCTAATAGATAAGGCCAAGTGCAACCCAACTCCCCTCCCTTCCAGCCCAACACACAACCTGGGCCAAGATAATAGATCAAAACTAATATCATACCCCAGGGGAATAGGTAAGATTAGTGCCATCTTTAATGATAAGGTACACAGAGCCCATAGTTCTTATCATATCCCCATTTAAATTCATCAATCTGGCTCCTACAAAAACCTTATGGATCATGGGAAATGAAAGCAAACTACTGCAAACTTAACTATTTGCATCATTTGCCCTGATTGTAAATGATGTGTCAGAAGTGGCATCTGACCTAGAAGATATTAACACATCCTCTGCTGAGTGATGAATGCTTTTTCCTCCATCCTCTTCAGGGAGGAGGATCACAGATGGTTCGGGAGAGGAAACAGTATATGTTTATGGTTTTACCCCAGGGCTATGTTGATTTGCCCAACTTCTGTGATAGTATAGTCCAAAGGGACCTGGCCAGTCAGGATAAAAACATCACATTATATCAATGGCATCATGTTAATAAGACTGGTAAACAAGAAGTGGCACTTGCATTCTAGGCTTTGGTGAGATATAAAGACTCCAGAGGATGAAAGATAAGCCCTGTGAAAATTCAGTCACTATCAATGAAGTGTGTAGGGGTCCTATGGCCTAGGGCATGCCAGAACATGCCCTCCAAAGTAAAGGATAAGTTAATGCACTTGTATCTTTCACAACTAAGAAAGAAACATAATGCTTATTAGGTCTCTTTGGGTTCCACACCTGTAGCACACTTGAAATAATGCTCCAAGCCACTCATTGGTGGCATAAAAGGCTGCCAGCTTTGAGGGAACCTGGGATAATAAAAGGCTCTGTAGCAAGTGCAGACTACACATGGGCCACACAACTCAGTAGATTCCATGGTAAAAGTGTCTTCAGTGGGAAAGATGCTATGTGGAATTTGTGGAAAGCCTCAGCTGGAGAATCACAAAGTAGACTCCAGAGTTCTAGAGCAAAGCTCTGCCATTTTTAGCAAAGAAACAAATATATACAAAACATAACTTTGAGCTTACTACTGCGCCCTGGTAGAGGAGGAATGTGTGACGATGGAATGCCAACTTCCCATGTAGCAGAGCTGCCCATACAACTGCGTAGTTCAAGTGGCAATCCACTATATGATGTAGTGGTACATCTGGGACTGGACATAAGTAGGACCAGAAAACACAAGTAGCAACACACATAGAGAGCCCATGACCTCCATGTCATCTACCACTTGTGCACTCATGCCTCTCCCTCAGCTCACACACATGGCTGCTTGAAGGGTATGTCACTTACGACCAGCTAACAGAGGAGGAAAAATGCTGGTTCACAGATGGGCTAACTTGGTGTGTTTGTTAAAATCAAAAGTGGACTGCTGCTGCATGATAGCCCCACTCAGAGTCACCCTGAAAGACAATGGTGAGGGAAAATGTAGAAGGAGCAATAGTCCTAGGTAAAAATAAACATGAACTCATGAACATGTCAAATGTATTGGCTTGTTGGTCAAGGGCCCAGAAGGAGAAAGTTTGAAACATTGGAAATGAGAAGGTGTGGGGAAGATGCATGTGGATGGAACTGTGGAAGAGGAAAGTGTGAAGATTCTTGTGTCATATGTTAACATCCTCTAAGAGCACCCATGTAATAAAAGGCACAGATTAGCCAAGTAGTGAGAATGATTCAGCCAGCTGATATCAGACAGCCTATGTCTTTGGCAACCCTTGTGTGGCATGATGGGCACATGAGCAAAGTGGCCATGGTGGCAGGCATGGAGGCTCTGGAGGAATGGTCCAAAAGCATGGCTCCCACTTACCAGGGCTGACCTAGCTAATGCCAAGCTGCCAGCAACAGACTAATACTGAGCCCACGGTGTGGCACAGCATCCTCCATCAAGGAGACCATTCAGCCACATGGTGGCAAGTTGATTATATCAACCTCCTCTACCTGGAAGGGGCAAAGCATCATCCTGAACATGACTGACATGTGTTCTGGGTATTGTTTTGCCTTTTCTGCCTGCAGGGTCTCAGTCATCATCACTATCCGAGGACCTAGAGTGTTACATGCACCTACATAGGGTCCCACACAAGATCACCTCAGATAAGCAACCCACTTTACAGTGAAGTGGGTCCTTTCACATACCACATCCTCCAGAAACTGCTTACATGGCCAGCAAGGAAATAACCTCTTAAAAACATAGCTGAGACAGCAGTTTGGGCACAATTCATTGTGAGAGCAGGGCACCTTCAGCCAAAATGCAGCATTTACCATAAATCAGTGACCACTTCATGGTAACATGCCCCAAAGGTGGAACACAATGGTTTAGAACCAAGGGGTAAAATTAGTGGGGAACACACTTGCCATCAGTCTCAATGACCCATTAGTAGTCAGATAAGAGAAAAAAGTACATTAATGTTATTTTAACATGTTTGTAGTCACCAACTAGTAAACATAACATATAAATATAATTATTCTGAATAACAATAAAAGCCATACAATATCTAGGAATAGCTCTAGTAAGAAATGCAAGATTGTTATGAATAAAATTCTTTATAAATAAAAATATAATTGCAAATATATAGAAGCTAAACAAACAAAAAGGTAAACCAGTTTCATTGATGGAAAAACTCAGTACTGTAAATATATCAGTACTTTCTTAGAGAATCTATCATTTAAATTCAATACTCATTAGAGTATTACAATGCTTTTTATGGAACGTGAAATTTTAATTCTGATTCCCATGTCCGAGAAAATTCAAAAGAGGAAAATAAGCAACCATTTTCCTTATTACCTATCATCATTTATTACAAAGGCGAAGAATGTAGAACAATGTGAAAGAATAGAAAAACACACCAAAGAATAGAAAGTATAGGCATTTTCACAAATATGTGGGTTGTTAATAAGTGATGATAATATTTAAAATCTGTAGCAAGAAATGGACTATCCAATGCAGTAGAATTTTTAGCTATAGCTTTTAGCTATAAACTTGAAAAAACTTTTAGCTATAAACTTGGAAAAAAATAAAAGTTAGATCTTTACCACACATACCAATCATAAAAATAAGTTCCAGATGGGTTACAGGGTTAAACAACAATAATTTAAAAAAACTGGAAAGATTTAGAATGGAGAATGTTATGACTTAGGAGTAGGAAAGACCTAAAATAAGAAATGCATTCTAAACTCATAAGGATCGACAAATGTGATGACATCAACATTTAAAACTGTATAACGAAAAACATTTTTAAAAGGTTAAAAAAGGTAATAGACATTACTTGAAAAATTAAAATTAGTAATATGTAAACATTAATAACATGTAATAGCTATAAGACCAATATTCTAAATATATGAAGACTTCCTTTATTCAATAAGAGACTAACCCAAATAGAAAAAAAGTCAAAAATATTTGAAAAGTCTGTTCACACTAAAGAAAACACAAATTGCCAGTAATTTGTATTGACTGATATTCAATTTCTCATCTGGAAAAGTCCATTTAAAACAGCAATGATACGGTGAAATTTTCAAAGTTTGATAAAAATGGTGATAATAGGGTGATAAGTTTCGTGGGACTGTTCATTGATACAGCTGCTTAAAGGGCAACTTTGCAGGAACTGTAATAATTAAAAATGGACATACACTTTAACTTAGAAATTCCACTTCTTGCTAACTCTCCCAGAAAAATAATCACATGGGTTCATGAAAGGGCAGGTAAAAGGATGTACTGAGATGTTAATTATAACATTATTTTTGTTAGCAAACATAAAATAAAATAAAAATGGAGCAATCTAAATTCCATCAGTGTAGAAATGGCAGGCACCCAAAGGACATGGGAGATAGACATGCAGTAGCATTAAAAGATCTTTAAGACGTTATTTAGTGACAAAAAGATACAACACAATAAATGCAATGTGGTAAATTCATGTAAAACAAAAACAGGCACACACATCACATAAGCACAAAGTCATATATTTCTGTAGGTCAGTGCTGTCCAATACAACTTTCTCTGATGACGGAAATGTCCCATAATCTGTGCTAATATGGTAGCCACTAACGACATGTGGCTTTGAGCACAGGAAATGTGGCAGTTGTGACTAAAGAGCTGAATTTTAAGCTTTATTTAATTTTAAATCATTTAAATTTAAAAAACCGTGTGTGGCTTGGGGCTTCCGTATTGGACAACACAGCTGAAGATTCACGTATACGCATGACAGATCATCAATGAGGACTGTATTCAGGTGTTGAAACATGTCACGAGTGAGTTCCTGTCTTACTTGTGTCATTGGAAAAGCAATGTTTGAAGAGCAAAGTACAAGAAATAGTTTCTCAAAAGATGTACAAATTCATTTTTGCAAAAAAATAATAATTACTGGTTAAATATTTCCTTAATAATGAGATGGTCCTGAAAACATGGCCAACTGGTCAACCCCTACCTAAGAGAAAGGCATGGCCAAAGAAGGCTGGTGCTGCCATCTGAGCTGAGGTCCAATTCTGGGCATGAAGAGCAGGAAGGGCAGAGGCCTCTGAGGACTCAGGGCTGAACTGCAAAGACCTATGTCAGCAGCCAAACAAAAGAACGGGCATAAGGCTGAAAATAGAAGAGCAAGAAACATTTGACAGGGTCAGGAACTTGAAATAACTGAGCCTGACTATGTGAGCCAGTGTGAGGGCTGGTGGAACAAAGGCACATGGTGTACCAAAGGTATCCTCTTGTCTCAAAAGCCCATGGACATCTCAGTTTGAGGATAGATTTTGCTGGCTGAAGCACATAGAGTCACAATGGACACTTCCATTATTATGTTTATTTAAATGAGTGGCATCCATTCAGCCTGTCCTTTTCATCAAGAGACCACGTCCCCTGTTGATGGATTGTTGATGTGCACAGTGAAGAGGGATTAAGCATAGAATTACCACACAGGAGAAGTTCCCCTTCAGAGCCCCTATTGTACCCTGCAGACCCAGCGGGCGAAATCAGACAGTTTGATTTAATGTTAGAGAAATGCCTCACTGCTTCCCAAGCATTGCAAAGTAAAAGAAGGATTGCTGATGGGCTGCTTTATAGAGACCAATCATCCAGCTCAGAGGGACAGACGTGCGTTTGTTTATTTATTTGCAGCTTCCTAAAGATAGCAAAAAGATCAGATTCAGTGGGTCAAAACCATAGATAGCAACATTCTGAATTCATCCTCTTTCTCAAGAACAGGATCTGGCCTCAGGGAATACGCTCAAAAGCTGGGTATTCTTCATTAGATTATTTTATACAGGGTGCTAAGTGCTTTTTCTCTGCACTGCTGTGTATATGTGAGTGAAAAACAAAAATAGTAATGAGGAAAGAACCCTGATTAGGAATGATTGAATGCTGTATGTGGTAAGTGATACTGTCCACCAATTCTTCAGCTCAGCTCAGTGAATTTCCCCCACGTACTCAGCCTGTGTGACTCCTTGCACTGTGCTTGGGGGTGCTAGAAAGAGAGATAAGGCTGCAGGGAAGAAAACCTGGGGCAGTGAGGAGCAGAAGCCAGGGAGTGGCCTGAGGCAATATAGAGTCCAAATGGGGATGTGTCAAAACCAGGCCAAGTCAGGCGGGCAGCGGGAGTGAGAGCAGGAGACACAGGCCATCTGGAGTAGGCCCGGGACACAGCCTGGAGCACAGAGCAGTGAGGAGGAGCCTCAGACAAAGCAAGGTGGGCTTGGCGAGCAGCAGAACCTGTCCAGGGAACAAGCTGACAGTCATGAGATGGGCAACAGGCCCTGGCCAATCTGGTGGGATCTAGGGTCAGGGGCCTGACTTCTGGTAGTCATTGCAAGTTATTCATGCTGTGTATTAGTTTATTAAGTACCACAAACTAAGTGGCTTAAACAACAGAAATGTAGTGCTTCTCAGTTTTGAAGCCTAGAAGTCTGAAATCAAAGTGTTGGCAGTGTTGGTTCCTTCCAGCGCTGTGAGGGAGAATGTTTCAGGCTGCTCTCCTTGGCTGGTAGGTGGCCATCTTCATGTTCATATGGTGTTCTCCTTATATGATTCTCTGTCTGTATTTATAAGGACACTAGTCATATCAGATTAGGGCCCACCCTAATTATCTCATTTTAACTTGATTACTTCTGTAAAGACCCCAACTCCAAATACAGTCACATTGTGCGATACTAGGCTAAGACTCCAACATATCTTTTTTTGGACAACACAATTCAACCCATAACACCCTGGAACTTTTCTTCTCACAGTGCCCCTCTCACTTTTCTTTCTCTCTTAAACTTTTAATCATCTTGGAAAACCTCACCTCTGGTGTCACATTTTCCAGAAAGTATTCCCAAACTTCCAGGTTGGACTAAAGCCTCCTTCTCTCTGCCCCAAACACATCCCCAGTTTCCTCTACTTTTGCTCATACTGTATCTGAGTGAGAGCTATTATGTGTCCTATAGTAACTGTGAGACTGTGAGCAATACCTTTCTGTATTCCCAGGACCCAGTGAGGCGTAGGGTGCAGAGTAAGGTGTATGCTAAATGTTTTCCAGAATCAGCCCCTCAAGACATCCTGACCAAATGGCTAGATGGGCAGTCTTCCCCTCATGCAGTTTTCCAGGACATACTGACACCCCAAAGGAGCATCCAAGTGCCTGGAAATCACGTGCTATGGACTGGATGCTTGTGTCCCCTCTCCAAATTCATATGGTGGAGCCTAATTCCCAAAGGGATGGTATTTGGAGGTGGTGCCTCTGGGAGACAATTAGGTCATGAGGGTGTAGAACTTTTGAATGGGATTAATGCCCTTGTAAAAAGAGGAGGAGACATGATATGTCTCTCTCTCTCTGCTCTCCACCATGTAAGCACACAAGGAGAAGCCGCCGGTAAACCAAGAAGAAGGCCCTCACCAGACATCTCTCAGTGCTTTGATCCTGGACTTCCCAGAGGCCACAACTGTGACCACAGAACAGAAATAAATTTCTGTTTTTAAGCCACCCAGTCTATGGTATTTGTTATAGCAGCCAAGCTGACTAAGACATCATGAAACTTCCAAACCACCACTGTTTATCAGAGTTAGGACTTCTGTACACTAACCCGGGGTCCTCTGATTGCTTTCCACTGGAAGATGAGGCAACCCTAAACACCAGGGCAATAATCAGGAATAGCCAGGAACAGACAAGCATGGGCCATCACCAGATAAACAAGAGTCCTCATTCTCAAGTAAGATGATCAAGCAAAGTGTATGAATGAGTGACTGCAACATAAGGAGGACAAAGGTAACTCAAAGGCTCTAAGATATCAGAGCAGCCAAAGGATCCAGCAGCAGCAGCTTCCTGGAAGAGGTGAGTCCAGCATGGAGCTCTATGATAGATAAGATTTCCACAGGCTGTAAAAGAATGGGGGAAGATGTAGTTGTTATGACACATATAGGTTTATCCACGAGGCATACTGGGCATGAGGAACAAGCTGAAGTAAGTATATCTGAAGTTAAGAGGATATTTTTGGCTGTTAGTGTGTCTCCTATCCATAGAGGAAATACCCAATAGCTAATATAACAATTTTGGACAGAACATGACTGATCCAGACTCGTGTTGGTATCTCAGGAGCTCCAAATAATGGGTGTGAAAGCTACAGCAGCAGGAATCTCTGGGCAGAGACTATGAGCTAATGGTCAAGTTATAATTCCATGATCTGACCCACAGTGGAGGGAACTTGGCCTGGGAGGTGGAGAAGGCACACATTGTAAAGACACCTTGAGATCCAATCAAATGACCTTCAAAGTCAAGAGAGAGCTCTAATCCCAGTGGGAGAATTGGACTTCAATCTGGAAACCAAAGCATAAGAGGCAAACTGGGCTTAGAAGTCTGGACAACATGGCAGGAGAAGCTCTTGCAAAGCACAGATATAGGGTTCCGGACAGCAAGACTAATTTCAACAGCTTCCTCCTGGTGTCAAGGGGGCTCCTAACACACTGGGGTTTTGTAGTCTTAGAGCTTGATGAGCCTACATCTGTAGGATCCTGCCTGCCTAGAGCTGGAATAACACAGGGCACAGGATGAATTAAGACATAGGGGCAGGAATCTATGGTGCCGTTTTAGCAGGAATATCTGGAGAATACATTGCTTATTTGCACAATTAGAGAATTTGATAGTGAAATGAGACAAAAAGAAATAATTCACCTTTTAAGGAAATTGATTATGAAAATATTCAAAGAATCTCCGTAGACACAGTCAAGGATCCAGATGTGCTTTATCAAGTCAAACACTCCCCAGATTCATGGCACCTAGTGAAACTTTGGGAAACGTTACTAACTCTTCCACGCTGTTAGCCACACAGCTTTTTGGCGGAACCCTGAAAATCAGTGGTGCCCAGGTATACTTACTGAGAATAAGATTGAGACTTCACTGAAAAGTGAGATTCTCTGCCCTTTCCAGTCCTGTTTTCGTCTTGTTTTAAGGTGATCCAGACTCAGGGGAACCAAAAACACTCTCAAAATATAAACACCCAAAGTCTAGGAACCAGCTATGAAGTGGAAGCACAGAGTGGATAAGAAAAGGAAAAACATGCAAAATATTAAGGATTTTATTGTTAACTTAAAACGGAAAGAAGTGAGGTCCATGCCATTTACCAGCCATCTGATCTCAAAGGTGATGACCAAAAAAGTGCATCTGGTCACCTGGGGGCAACAGTTTTAATAGGGGTGACACTAGCAAATGGGCAAATGACACCCACAACTTGTGAACCTTAGCTCCCACATCTGCAAAAGAGAATGCTTGTGAAGCCTGCCTGGAGCTACAAAGTCGACTTGCAGGTGAATTTTTACCATTACTTCCCCAAACTGGGACAGCCAGTGGAGCTCGGCCAGCTGCAATGAGCACCTTAAACTGTCGCCTTTGAGCTGCTGTAATTCAATACGAAAGTAAGGAAATCACATGCGAACCAAACACTCTGGGAATTTTCGAATCTTGACTACACACAAGCCCGTGAGAACACTTCACAGCATTTTACACCAGTTTCCTATACTAAAGAGGTCCATATGGACTCAAATTGTCTTGACCTTTGTTCATCTGCTATTTCTCAAGTGGAGTTCTCGAAAAGCATGGTGCTGACCCTCTGCATGAAATGTGCCCAGCAGCTCAGATTGCTCAACAAAAATACAAAGGCATCTAGGACTCAACCATTCTCCAAACAACCACTTTCCTAACTTCAATGTGTGCAGTTGCTGAGTCTGTTTCCAATTATCCTGGGAAGCTGCAACTGCGGCCTCACCTTCTGCTCAGGATACTGTTGGGCTGCCACGGAGAGAGAGAGACACGGGGAACAGTCACCAAGAAAGGACATTTCCATTTACATGCCAAGCACCTTCATAAGTGCGGCCACGTTATATGAGAAACGGGGCCAAAGGGAACGGCATTCCTTCAACATGTGTTTATTGAGCACTCTGATGTTTTAGACACTATTCAAGGTGTCAGGGAAAGAAAAATGGAAGAAGATAAACTGCCTGTCCCTGTGAAGCTTACGTTCTAGTGGAGCAAGAAAATGTGTACATCTGTATCTGTATCCACCCCTAAACCTAAATCTCTATCTATATATCTTCTCTACTTTATATACGTGTGTGTGTGTGGTGTGTGTGTATACAATTTAATTACACATAGCCATAAGTCTTACGAGGTCAAGCGAAGCAGGACTGGGGACTAGTGGATGAGTGTGAGGTTGGAGGGAGGTTATTTACTTTAACTAAGTGGTCAGTGAATGGCTCTTGGAGAAGGTGATACTTGAATAGAGACTTGAATGGAGTGAGACAAGTACAGATTTGGGAAAACAAGTCTTCCAGATAAAAGGAACAGCGAAGGTAAAAAGAGTGTCATTGGAGTGGTGTGAGTTAGAGGAGGAGTGTGGCAGAGGGATCAGGGCCATTAGCCATGGCTCTTGTGCAAACGGCAGCATAATTCTGCATCGGCCTTCTCCCTCCCCTCCCCACCCAAATGCCATCCCTAACCTCTCACTCCTTCACTTGGAAAGGGTATTATTCTCTCAGCACCCAGGCTTGGTCTCATCTTGCTCCTTTCTTCTTCCTCCTATCTTTCCCACTTCCACCGTTATATTAGCTGAATATTTTATTAATGTATTTTTAAACATTTTATTGACATACAATAAACATACAGAAAAGGGCACAGAGATGTCCATCTGCACGGATTTTCACGGACTTCGCACACCCAGATGGAGACACTGAACGTGATATCACCCCAGAAGCCCTCCTCCTCTCTTTCCCAGACATCTCCCTAGAGTAACCAGCAACTTAATTTGGCCAGTTTCTGTATTTTACATAAATAGACTCGTAAAGCATATGCTCTTTCCTGTCTGGTTTCTTTCACTTAATTTAACATGATATTTGTGAGATTCATTTGTATTGTCGTGTGTAGCTGTGCATCATTCATTCCCATTGCTTATGGCACTCTGTTGTGGGAATATACCAGAATTTATCAATTTATTCTATTACTAATGGGCATTTGGACAGTTTCCAGCTTTGAGGTATCATAAATAGTGCTGCTATGAATGTTTCAGGATATAAAACTTGGTGAACATATGTAGGCATTTGTTGAGCCTATGCCTAGGAGTCGAATTTCTCAGTCATACAATAGGTGCATGTTAAGATGGGCTAGATATTACCAATGGGTTTTTCAATGTTGATTCGTTTAAAAAGAATATTTGTTTTTATGATAATATAAGCAGTGCATATTCAGTGCTGGAAATTTAGAAAACAGATTAAAATAAAACAAAATAAACCCATATAAAAGCCTTTATTTATTTATTTATTTTTTGAGGAAGATTAGCCTTCAGTTAACATCTGCCGCCAATCCTCCTCTTTTTGCTGAGGAAGACTGGCCCTAACTTTCCTGCCCACCTTCCTCCACTTTTTTATATGTGGGATGCCCGCCACAGAATCACTTGACAAGTGGTGCGTAGGTCCACACCTGGGATCCGAACCAGCAAACCCCAGGTCGCCAAAGTGGGACATGTGAACTTAACTGCTGCACAACTGAGTGGGCTCCTATATATTAATCTTTATTTTTATAATCACAGAATCAGGATCATGCTATATATCCTTCTGTTTTCATTTTACCTTGTGGCATTTTTAATATTAAGTGTTTTTCAAAGCAAAAGTTTTTTTTTTTTGAGGAAGATTAGCCCTGAGCTAACATCTGCTGCCAATCCTCCTCTTTTTGCTGAGGAAGATTGGCCCTGAGCTAACATCCGTGCCCATCTTCCTCCACTTTTCTTTTTATATGCCACAGCATGGCTTGCCAAGTGGTGCCATGTCCGCACCCGGGATCTGAACCAGTGAACCCCGGGCAAAACAAAACTTTTAACAACAGCATTTGGATGTTTTAAAATAAGCATAATGATTTCAATTGTTTTTAATGTTTTATTATTGTAAACAGTGCTTCAATGAACATCACTACATAAATTTTATGCACACTTCTGATTATTTCCTCAGAAAGTAATTTGAGAAACAGAATTTCTGAATCAAAGCACTTAGTACATTTAAAATTCTTTCTTTATATTCCCTAATTTCTCTCCAAAAATTGAAAACAGAACTCATTTACACTTCTGCCAGTTTTTGGCTCATTCGTTTCATTAACGACATGAGGGTATAACATTTTATGAATTAGTATTTACGTAATATCTATTAAGATTAAATATTTATGTGTTAATTGGCCAATTGCATCTTTGGTAACTTCCCTGCCTAAGTCTTTTGCTCATTTTCTGGGGTATTCAACTTTTTTTACTGATTTGTTAGTAACTTTTTGTTTTCAAATTATTAACTGCACTTTGTCATGCTCTTATCTTTTTACCTATATTGTGCAATTGTTAATATTCTGTGAAAGAAAGCTCATGCCCCACAGACAGAAAGGACTTGAGAGCTACAATTTACCTTCCTTGAAAGGAAAGTGCCTATATATTTTGGATACGCATCTGTACCACTTATATCATTTCTACTCACGGTGATCTATTAATTGCTGAGGGTTTATAATTGGAATGGGAATTGGAAGCGTGACCCTCTCCCACTGTTCTTAAGCGCTAATAAATGAAAGAGCTAAAAATTACCCAAGGGATGCCTCATCCAGTGTCCTCATTGTACAGGTGGGAAAATTGAGGCACAGAGGACATAAGAGACTTGCTTAAGGTCGTAACCGTGGATTGGTGTCGGGGAATCAAAACCCAGGTATCCTTCCATTCATCACCTCACTGGCTCTTGAAGGATAATCCTACCCTCTTCCTGTGAATTTCTTTTGTGTTAAGTGCACATAGATGTACATAGTATATTTTTTGTTTTCTCTGGCAATCATGTTCTGTTTGTGGAGTGCTCTCACCAGAGGTCCCTGAATACAAGCACCTGAGAGCCCCTACTGAACATCTGGCTGTTCTCTCCCTGGGACCCAAAATAAAGGTTCCTGCCTCAAGTCTGACTTCCCAGATCACTGGGTGAACCACCACCATAAACACATTTGTCCCCTTCCATCTCCTCCAGGTCTCTTCCGCAACTCTGGCGCCTGAGGCCAGTTTCCTCCATGATCGCTTTCTGGTGATCCATATGTAGAGGTAGATCCTAAATGATCTCCTGGAGCCCTTCCAGAGCCTTGTGGGAAAGCTGGAGGATGATGGGTGCCAAATGGGCCTGTGTGCAAGCTGGACGGGATCCAGAGATCGAAAGATGTCTGAATTCCTCTGAGCGCATCCTTTCAGTGGACATTTCCCAAAGCAAGACTGGCCCCTAAGGATGACATTTCATTAGAGTTCAGTTTCTTGGCAACGTTCTTTGTACATCTACAAGGAAGTTTATTTCAAAACCAAAAATCTGGAATATATCTCTCATCATAAAATCAGACTTGCAGAAAATTTCAAAGTGACATGAGAAATCAAGGTCGAGGGTTTAGTTACCATGCTGAATAACACTTCAGGGTTGGCTGTTTATGACAATGGAATGGATCTGCTGTCCTGTCCAACTCGAAATCACCTGGCCTCAGGGTGTGCATTAGGGACTGTCAGGTAATTCAGGAAGAAATCTTGCAGGAATTTCTAAATTGTGATACCTACATTATTCCTAACTAAACTAGGATTAAACAGTTCATATATTAACCCTTTTCAGATTGCAAAAGTAAACATAGAAAGCTTTCATTTTGCACACATTTACAAACATTCCAAGGTTAGAAAGCATAATGTATGACTAGCATTCATTTTACAAGTCCTGCTTCAAGAAACTTAAAAGTGTAGATAAGCCAGAGAACACTGGCTAATGTATAGATTAAAACAATCTATAAGTCACTAATTGTTTTCCCATTTATAATTTAGGTAAAACACAATGTTTCTTTTCTTAACAGTACAATTCTTGGTTTTAGATTTTGGGCCTATTAATAAAATAATTTCAAAGTTACTTTAGGAATCGTTCAAATGTCATGCCTTTTATTTAATCAAGAGAATAAAGTTAAGCCAATACTTTCAAATGGAAAACAACATCAATCAAAGGGAAAGTATGATTTAATCCAACTGCCACTGGAATTGAGCGATGAAAAAGAAAGTGCTGTCATGTGTTCACTGTTCTTCCCCATGGGGAAAAGAGCTCATGGTTTGGTTTTAGACTTTACCAAGGGAGATGCAGCAGAAAATAAATTGCAGGATCTCTTCCTTCCAGCTGTCTCCGTAGTCAGCATTGATCACCACTGAAATGGCTGTGGTTCTGGCTGACTTACCCACATAGCACCCGTGCTCCCTAGAGCAGTTCCCTTGATCCCCAGAGCTTCTTCGTGGGAACTTGGGAAAGGATCTCCAGCTGAACACACTGTACCTTGTCCCCTCCACAGCACCGACCGACAGGCGCCTGCTTATAACAACAGCCTGGATATCACTTATTAAAATGGGGACGCTGAGGTAACCTGATTAGGTCAAAATATCTTAATGTGTTTTGGAAGAGTGAGCAGCCAGTAACTGGACTGAGAATTATGTGGCAGCTGCTGCTCAAACTGCGTGTAGCAAACACATGCAGTCACGCAGGGTTCAGAGCTCAGAGCTCAGAGCTGACTGTGGGGTCTTGTCCTGGTCTCTTTGTTTGTATTTTCTGTGCTAGTTTTTGATGCCATGAGTTCATTACTTTTCCCCCAGCTTTTTTGAGGTATGATTGACAAATAAAAACTGTAAATATTTAGATTATACAATGCAATTTTTAAATGTGATGATTTGATATAGATACACATTGAGATATGATTACTACTACATCTAGCACCTCACAATCTTACCCTTTTCTGTGATGAGAACACTTAAGATCTACTCTCTTAATACATTTTAAGTATACAGTGCAGGGTTATAACTATAGTCACCATACTGTACTTTAGATCTCCAGAACTTATTCATCTTAAATCGCAAGTTTGTACCCTTTGATCAACGTCTTTACATTTACCCCCAACTCCCAGCCCTGGGCAACCATTGTGCTGCTCTCTGCTTCTGTGAGTTCTACCTTTTTGGATTCCACATATAAGTGAGATCTTATAGTATGAGAGTGGGCATCTTTTTCGTGTTCCTAATCTTAGAGGAAAAGCTTGCAGCTTTTATCATTGAGTATGATGTTAGCTGTGGGCTTGTCATATATGGCTTTTATTACGTTCAGGTACATTCTTCTTATACCTAATTTGTTGAGAGTTTTTACCATGAAAGGATATTGAGTTTTGTCAAATGTTTTTCTGCATCTATTGAAATGATCATATGATTTTTATCCTTCATTCCATTAATGTAGTGTATCACATTTACTGATTTGCATTTGTTAAAACATCCTTGCATCCTAAGGATAAATCTCACTTGATCACGGTGTACAATCCTTTTAATGTGCTGTTGAATTCAGTTTGCAAGTAGTTTGCTGAGGATTTTTGTATCTATGTACATCAAGGATATTGGGCTGTAATTTTCTTTCCTTGTGGTGTCCTTGTCTGGTTTTAGTATCAGGGTAATGCTGGCCTTACAAAATGAGTTTGGTACTGTTCCTTCATTATTAAAGGAAGAATTCAGTGAAATTTCAGAGGACAGTAGGCATTTGCAAGCTGCAGAATGAGCATGAGATAAACATGAGAACAGAATATCCCTTCTTTACTGGCCTTACGGTCAAAGGCACAGCACCGAAACCCTGTGAGCCTCAGCGAGCACATCACTGAAATTGGAACTCTAATACCTGCCTCACCTTGATCTGAGGGGCTGACGGAGATCGTGAGTGGGGACACACTCTATGAAATAGATCAACTGAACAGAATAGAGGATCTAGAAATAGACTGACACAAACATGTCCAACAGATTTCTGACCAAGGTGAAAAGGCAATTCAATGAAGGAAGGACAACCTTTTAAATAAATGAATAACTGGCATGGGAGCAATTGGGGATCAGAGGCAAGAAGTAAAATAAAATTTACCTTGACCTAAATCTCATACCTTACACAAAAGTTAACTCAAAATGCACCACTGATTTATTTGTAAAATGCTGTAATAAAGATTTATTAGTTATAGCCCTAACCTGAAACAATCCAAATGGCCTTCAGTGGGTGAATGGACATACGGCTAGGTGAAGAATTCTTAGATTTGGCAAGAAAAGCATGATCCATAAAAGCAAAAACTAATAAACTAGACTTCATCAAAACTAAAATCTTTTGCTCTGTGACTCTGTTAAGAGGATGAAAAGGCAAGCTGCAAATTGGGAGAAAGAGTTTGCAGACTACATCCAACGAAGACTTATGTCCAAAATGTGTAAAGAACTTAAAAACTCACCAGTAAAAATTTAAAAAAAGATCAAATTAGAAAATGAGCAAAAGATATAAACAGATATTTCACTGCAAAGAACATACAGATGGTAAATAAGCACATGAAATGATACTTAGCATCATTAGCCACTAGGGAAATGTATAATAAAGTCACAATGAGATATCACTACACACCTATTGGAATGGCTAAAATGAAAAGTGACAACGCCAAATGTTGGCAAGGATGTGGAGAAACCAGGTCACTCATATATTGCTGGTGGGAGTATAAAATGATATAGTCACTTTAAAGGAGAATATGAAAGTTTCTAACAAAAGTAAAAATGCACTTACCACACAACCTAGAGGTTTCCTTTTAGGCAATTATCCCAAAGAAATGGCTACATACCCATATAAAGACATGTCCATGAGTATTCTTAGAAATGTTGTTAGTAACAGCCCCAATTGAAAATAACCCAAATGTTCTTCAATGGGTGAACAGTTAAACTATGGTACATCCATACTATGGAATAAAAAAGCAACGAAAAAGAATGATCTATTGATACGCAGAACTTAGAAGGGTCTTAAATGAAAAAAGGCAATCACAGGTTGCATACTGTATGGTCCTATTTAATAACATTCTTAAAATACTCTATTATTTCTTGAAATGCTAGATTGAAAATTACAGTGATGGGGAACAGATTAGTGCTTGTCAGGTGCTGAGTCAAGAGGGGGAAGCAAGTGTCTATAAAGGATAGTACCAGGTGTCCTTGTGGTGAAACTCATCCTTATGTTGACTGTGGTCACATAAATTAGCACATGCAGTAAAATTTCATAGAACTAATACACGCACACACGCACACATGAGTATATGTGAAACTGGTGAAATCTGTATAAGGTTGATAAACTATCAATGTCAATTTCCTGATTGTGATATTGTGTCATAATTATGCAGTATTGCCATTGGGAAAAACTAGGTAAAGCATACACAGAATCTCTCTGTGTTATTTCTCACAATTGCATGTCAATCTACAATTAACTCAAAATAAAAAGTTTTTAAAAATGAAAAAAAAATGAAAGAAGATAAATTAAACTTCAAGATGTAGAGCAAAAAAGACAAAACGACAGATAATATGAGATAAAATATATGAGACAGAGAAAACATCTGAACAAGAGTCACATACAGAGAGAGCTGAGGAAATACTTTGTGGCTAATGCTGCTTGAGGATACACTCAAAAATAGGTGACCAGAAACAAACAAACAAAAAGGAAACGGGATGCTGAAATCAGGGGCTGAAGGCCCAGAGACACAGTAAATAAAAGTCTTGAGATGACAGCTCTGCAGCTCACGAAGAGAACAAGCTTGGAGATCATGGCAGCAAATCTGAAAACTCCAGGAAAGACGTCGCTAAGGGAAAAAGAAAGTATTTCATGCCACAGACATTATAATTGAGGATTTGGATGAAATTGAACATCTGTTGAAGGCACATTATTCTTCCTACAAAAGAAACAAGAAAGGCAATTTGAAACTCCAAAAAAAACCAGAAAGCTCTGAAAACTGTGGCCCAAATATGAAACAAAGTAAAATGTGCCTTACTTCAAGCAATGATACAGAATAAGGAAACCAAATATATTTTATCTCAATGCTGTGAACATTTGTTGCCCAGGGATCTTATCATGAGACCATACAGAGATCTAACTCTCCCAGACCACTTTACCATGAAATTAACAATATTTTCAGTAATAACAATGTTAGTGACATTACTTAACTTTTAAACTTTTGAATTCAACCATAGAAAATGTACAGAAGGCATAATTATGACTACAAAACAGACTGAGACAGTTAAAACCTCGACAATATAAAAATAAGATTGACGGAAAGTAGAAAGTAGCAATGAGAGAGTAAGAGAGAGGGAGAGAGAGAGAGAGAGAACAATGTTTTCATCTTTCACTAGAGAAATCCGGAATAAGCAATAGAAATACACATATGTCATTTAAATTAACGAACAAAGCGATAGTGCAACAGAGAAAGGCAACATAGATGAGTGGTTCCCAGCCCGTATTCTGATGCCACCAGCCTGGGTTCAAATCTCAGCTCCAGCACTTAATTGTTCTTTACCTTGAGTGAATCACTTAAACTCTCTGTACCTTTTCTTCCTCATCTGTAAAATAGAATTAGCAATAGCATCTGCCTCAAGGTTGTTACAAAGATGGAACGAGTTAATATTTGTAAACTACTCAGACAGTGCCTGGCAAAAGTAAGGCCTACATAAGTATTTGATAAATAAACCATAACGTTTTGGAAAAGGCTTATGGGAGCAGAGGTTAGGAGTACTGTATTAAGGGAGCTGAGTCATCACATTCATTGTGAACACTGGCCTGGCACTGAAAAATAAGGAATGGAAATATTTTCATGTTTTTAAATTTATGAAGAGATAAACTAAAACCAGAAAAGATTAAAGAGAATAGCTTTAGGAATGAGGACTGGGCAGGGAGAGGGATGAGGTGTGACATCGTCTCTTTTTTATTCAAAGCACACACACACACACAACTTGTCAAGCATAGCACAGGCCAAGGGTAAGGCCTGACAGAATCAGCTGGAGAAGGAACAATGAATCCTTTTTAGATAAAGACAGTTTATTACTTACATAAACAGCAGAAGGAAGAGTGGCCAAAGGTACCCACTCTCTGTGGCTCTTCCCATGGTGACACCCAAACAGAGTGGCCAGATGACTGCAGCATGAGTGATAGGATGCACTTTGCTGAGGAGCCAATCCCAGCCTGCGGTTAAGGGGTTTTATAGTCTGCAGCTGTCTTCTGAGGGGGGCGGCTACAGGCCTCCTACTTCATCAGAACTTGGGAGGAGATGAGAAAAAGTCTCATGACAGCCTCCCTTGGGAGGCAGGGAGGCGAGAGGGAGATGGCCTCCCAGCTCCTCACAGGCCTCCCATACTCTTGTGTTCTGGGACAGTCATAGGCATTCAGCCGAGAATCAGATCAGTGGTTTGAGCCTTACCTTTGTGTGTGGCCTATGTGCATACAAGCAAGATTGCCATGGCCATGCTAGACACAGAGGCATACCTGTATATATATGTGTGTATACTTACACATATGCATAAAACACTGTCATGGCTGAAAAGTGCTGCTCATTTCATGGTAAAGTATTCTTCTACATATGCGTGTGTGTGCGTGTATGGTATAGAATCGTGTCGTATATTGGACATACATAAGGTATTATAGTACAGGGGCATAGCAGAGGAGGCATTCACATCTGGGCTGAATCACTCAGGCATGCAGGAGCAGGGCCAGACGACCCCCAGCTGGCAGCGAGAGGGACTGGGGCTGACCAGTGTTTGAGAAAGAGGAGCAGTTACATCCTAACACCTTGACCAGCTAGAAAACTGTCCTCAGAGCTGAAATTTACAGCAAAAGTTCAGAGAAAAGGACAGAGCTGTAGGATAGTTTGAAAATGAATAATGGAAATGACTAAGCTGGTTTGAAAATGAGTAATGGAAATGACTAATCTAATCTGGTTCAGTTAAAAACTGCACTTTCTCCTTCTAAAGGGTCATTGAATAATGACAATGAGAGCAGTGGGGCAAAAGAGTCAGCAGGGGGCCATTAGACAACTTAGTACTATTCTCAACCCTCAAGATAAAACTATTTCACACAGAACGAAAATTGGCAGGAGTGACCCCAATTAGGAGGGAAGGAGTGATAAGATAGCAAAAGAACTCTCTGAGCCCGAGTTTTTCCATCTCTAAAATTAGGATTAAATATTATACCCTGCTTATGTCACAGGTTATTGTGGAGAACAAATGAGAGAGGGAGACGTTAGCCTGCGCTGCACCACCGTCGGCATCCCGCATAGACAGATCATCGCCCAGAGGCGTCTGAGTGGGAAAAGGGCCAAGGGGCCCAGGTTATGGGACAGGCCTTGTGAGAGCACTCGATAGAACATAGAGCACTGAGGAAATGGAAGGTGCTATTGAAACGATATTAAAAGCTATCAAAAAGGGTCTGATTCAAGAGTTTGGAAGCTTTTCTTACTCTTGGGTAATTCTTTTCAATACAGAGATTATGGTCAGCTTTATCGCTTCATAAAGATCTGTGCTGGAGTGAAAGCTCTGCCCCTAGTTAGCTATGGGACCTCATATGTGTTTTACCTCCTTAAACCTCAATTTCCTCAAGTGTAAAATGTCATTGATGACACAGTCTTTGCCGAGTTGTGAGAATTAAATGAGAATGTATTTAAATCCATAACACACAGCTTAGCACCTGGCAGACAATCAACGGAGCTATTAAAATTACTATTATTATTAGAATTACTATTTTCCTATATGATGGCTCCAGTAAAGACGGTAACTGGTGTGTGGAATCACCATGGGCTGAACTGAACAAATTATTTTGATGCTACAAATAACACGTGCACAATATCTTCTCTTCATCGGGGAGTGTCCTTGCTCACAATCCTGTTAGTCCCTCACGTTGAGTTGAGGCAGGTGTTAGGGCTCCAACTCCCCGGATGCAGACTCTGAGCCTCAGATGCCTTCAACCATGTGCCCTTGGCTCATGGCCAGTAAAGAAGGGGACAATTCTGCTCCTCGTCTTATGTCCTTTCTGCAGCATACAAATACCTGCTGTCTGCGGATAGTTCACTAGATCCTTTATCACTAAAAACTTGCTTTTCTTAGTTCTACGATGAAAGAAATTTGCTTCAAATTTTTAAAGACATTTCATCGTAGAATGTCAGACTTGGATGATAGCTCAGAAGCCAACTCCCCAAACTCATTAACATATCAGTCTGGAAAATTTTCCTCAGGAAAAGGAGATACTCAAAGTCACAAAGCTAGTAAATATTGACAGCACAATCCAGCTGGTCCATGTCTTATGGAAATGCCTATTTAAGGTACACGTGGCTTCTCAGACAGACCCAGCAATTGGTTTGTGTATTTGTGTGTGTGTGTGTGAGCATGTTTGCATACTGTAAGCGTAAACATGTCACGCAAATCCACCTGTCTCTCCCTCCAGAGTGGATGAGGGCCTTCTTACTGTGCATATGTAGTATATCCAGCATCTGCGGAAGAGGAGATATTCACCATCCTGTAATACACTCACAAACACGGCAAGCTTTTGTGGTAAAGCACACTTTATAGCCAGAGTCACTGCAGCCATTTAGAGTTCAAAGCTCTTTAAAAAGGTGCAGCAGGAATTTTTTGCCGGCTCCTGCTAGACTGGCACAGGACTAGAGGAGCTTGCCTGCTACAGATGCCCCAAACCCTAGATGCTGCCCCTCAGGGGAGCTGGAGAGTAGATTAGTGAAGCGAGAACTTTACTCCACTCATGTTAAGCAAACAGTGGCAAATCAACCCAACAACAGAAGTCATCAGGCTCATGAGGAATGAAATATCATCCAGTTTACCCAACAAAATGACCGTGCCCATGGCTGGGCAGATTGTATAAACAACTTCTAAAACCTCTCTCCTCCATGAAATATTCACCTGTTGTCTGCTGCCAAAACCAATAAACCACCTCCTTGGCAGAGTCTTCTAAACATTTCCTTTGACAGCAGCAGCTTTCAACTCCAACTGCAAAGCCAAGTTGCATGACTAATATACCGTTGGCTCTATCTTTGGATATGAGTGATGTTTTCTACCAGCCCATTAAAACCATACCCTGCTGTTGTGGATGAAGTGTCAATAGTCCTTGGAAAACACATTGAAAAGAACAATGGCTCATTTCTCCATGGCTCTGAAACCTGTAGACGGATTTTGTTAAAAAGACTTAGATAGTGTTATAAAGCCAAGACATAAACCTTTCTTCTCCCCTCCATGACTGCCTCTTCCATATGTGTGTATGCACAGGCACACGCCATCTCATCTTTACATTGTGTGCTGGGGATGGGGTTAAATCCCATAGAGTCTGTCCCACAGATGAGTGTGAGGCTTGCCTGATGCCCACTTTTTTCTTGGGGCCCCTACACTAAAAATGGTCTGTAATTTATAGACTGTAAATTACCCCAAAGTTCATATGACACTTTCCAGATTCTCTCAGCAATGGCTCTATACAAGTTTGACAGATCTCTAAATCCATCCTCTGGGGAAGTGGCACATCCATTTGAGCACAACTACGCTTACCATGTATCTGAACTGTGTAGAGAGTATTAGGTACAAACTCTCATAGTTACCATGACTAAGACTGGTTATTCAGAACACATCAGTCACACAGGAGTCATAGATTCCAGACATTAACCTTACCCATTTTATTTCAACTTCAAACACATGAATGGGGCCAAGTTGTGTCTTATTACCTTTCTTGCATAAACCATATCTATAATTATTTGCAGTTATTTAAAATAGAACTTTTGCAAAGCAACCTGAGTGTAGAATTTTGCTAGATTTTTTAGATGAAAAAAATTCCAATATTTTACAATTGTTTCTCTCATTCTCAATTTGAGAACAATTTTTAAATAACTCTACGGAGTTCTTCCAAAATATTCAGCTTAATTTTATTATATTCAGCAGCTCTCTCTTCATACTGTTATGCCAGTTTCATAATATTTGATTATGGTATAATAACAAATATAAGTGACATAAACAGTTTTAGAAAGTGCAGAAATTTGTATACATGCTAAGGAATAGTTTTCCGGTCCCAACTTTCTTCACTGCCATATATATCAGTCAATGCATTTAAAGAGGGAATGAGAAGCATTGGTTAATTCAGCAAGTTTAGTTAAGGACAAGTAAGGTAGCTTCTGCTGGTTTTGTGTTTTTGTTTTTTTTTTGCTTAAAAAAAAGTAAGTGGATGGGCTGCTTTTCCCTCTATAGCTGTTCTTAAAAAAATTAATAGATTTTATTTTTTAGAGCAGTTTTTGTTTCACAGCAGAATTGAGCAGAAAGTGCAGAGAGTTCTCGCATTGATGCCCTCACCACTCCCCACACACGACAGCCATGTTCTGGATGTACCACAGTTTATTTATTTATTCACCAAAAAGGATATCTTGGTTGCTTTATACCTTTTTTAAATTAAAATATTATTTTGAGATAATTGTAGATTCACATGCAGTTGTTAGAAATAATACACAGAGATCTCAGGTGCCCTTTAAACAATTTCCCCCAATGACCACCACTTGCAAAATTATAGTACAATACAACAACCAGGTCATTGACATTGATACAATCCACTGATCTTATTCAAATTTCTCCAGCTTTACTTGCACTTATTTGTGTGTGCACATGTGTGTATTCAGTTGTATGCAACTTTGTCATGCATAAGTTTGTGTATCAAAGTCAAGACCCTGAACACTTCCATCATTACAAGAATCCCTCTTGTGACCTTTTATAACCACACCATCCCTGACTCCCCCCAACTCTCTCCCCATCCATAACACCTTGCAAACACTAACGTATTCTCCATTTCAAAATATTACATAAATGGAATCATACGGTATGTAAGATTTTTACCAAGAGCTTTATTGAAATATAACTTAAATAGCACAAAATTTAACCTTCTAAAATGTATAATTCAGTGGTTTGTAGTATAGTCATAAGATTGTGTGACCATCACTACTATCTAATTACAAATATCTAAATACCCATATCCACTAGCAGTCATTCGTCACTCCCACTTTCCCCCAGCCCCTAGCAATGACTAATGAATGGTAGCAATGTCATAAGGCGGGAGGGAGAATTTGGAAATATTCTAAGTTACCTGAACTACACATGAAGTAGAATAGTGCGATTTGAAGGTACATTTATATTAGTTAAAAATGAATATTTAAAACTCTATAGCAATTACAAAAATAAAAAATAGAACTATAAGTCATACATTATGAGAGGAGATAAAATGGAATATAAAATGCTCAATTAAAACTAGAGAAGGCAGAAAAAATGGAGAAAAAGAACCCAAAACCAAATGTAATGAATAGAAAACGGCTACACAATTTCTTGATGTTAATCCAAATATTTTAACATCATATTAAATGTATATGGCCTAAATGCACACATTAAAAAACTGATTGTCAGAGTGGATGACAAAACAAGACCCAAATATATATTGTCCACAAGAAACCCACTTTAAATATGAAGAGACAGATAGGTTAAGAGTAAAGGGATGGAGAAAAATATACCATGGTAACACTAATCAAAGGAAATATGGAATAACTATATTAATTTCAGGTAAAGCAGACTTCAGAACAAGACAAATTATGAAAGATAAAGAGGAGGAATTGCATGACAACTAAGGAGACAATTCTCTAAGAAGATGTAACAATCCTTAAAGTATATACATCTATCGGTAGACTGTCAAAATATATGAAGCAAAAACTGATAGAATTGGAAAGAGTAGTAGACAAATCTATTATATGTTTGGAGACTAACAACACTCCTTCAGTAGTAATAAATCAAATACGCAGAAAATCAGTAAGGATATAGTTGACCTGCAAAGCACTATCAAGCGACTTGATCTACTTGTCATTTATAGAATATTCCTTCTAATAACAGTGGAATACACTTTCTTCTTGAGCTCATATAGAACATTCACCAAGACTGACCACATTCTAGGTCACTTTAAAATATAAAAAGTAGAAATCATACAAAGTAGGCACTCAGGTCACAATGGAGTTAAACTAGAAATCAGTAACAGAAAGGTAGCTGGAAAATTCCAAAATGTTTGGAAATCAGTCAATACCTTTCTAAATAACATGTGGGTAAAAGAAAAAGTCTTGAGAGAAATAAAAAATATTTTGAACTAAATGAAAATATAACATCAAAATTTGTGGGATGAAGCTAAAGCAATGCTTAGAGGGAAATTTATAGGGTTAAAAGCATATATTAGAAAAGAAGAAAGATCTAAAATCAATAACCTAAGCTTCCATCTTAGGAAAGTAGAGAAAGAAGAACAGTTTAAGCTTAAAGCAAGCGGAAGGATGATAACAAAATTCAGACCAGAAATCAATGAAATTGAAAACAGGAAAACAATGGAGAAAAATTCTAAAACCAAATGCTAGTTCCCAAACGATCAAGAAAATCAACAAATCTCTAGGCAGGCTAACAAAAATAGAAGAGATAAGTTACAAACTTCCAGTATCAGAAACAAAAAGAGGTCATCACCTCTGATCCCATAGACATTAAAAAGCTAGTAAAGGAATACTATAAACAACTCTATGCCCACAAAGTTAGATAAAATGGACTGATTCCTTAAAAAGACACTACCAAACCTCACTCAAGGGGAAATAGATAACTTGAATACCCCTGTATCTGTTAAATAAAGCATATCAATCATTACAAAACTTCTGTCAAAAAGAGTCAGTCCCTAACAGTTTCTAATTCTTCGCAATTTCTTTCAGAAAATACAATCAGAATGAGCATTTCCTAACTATTTCTATGAGACTAGCATTGCTATACTACTAAAAGAAGTTAAGATATTATATGATATGAAACATACAGGAAAATATCTCTCAGGAACATAAATACAAAAATCCTCAACAAAATATTAGCATATTGAATACAATAATATATAAAAAATTTATACACCACAAACAAGTGGGATTTATCCTAGGCATGCGAAGCTGGTTTAACATTCAAAGTCTATTTACTATAATCTACCAGACCAACAGCGTAAGAAAAAATATGTGATTATATTAATTAACTCAGAAAAAGCATTTAACATAATCTCACACTCATTTATGATTAACACTCCCTACTAGCAACAACAATAGGAATTTGAATTCAAAAAATTCAATACAATGGCACAAAAATGTAGGATTGAGGTATAAATCTCAAAAAATGTGAACAGGTTCTATATGCATAAAACTACAAAAGACTGATGGATATCTGAATAAATGGCGAGATATTTCATCTTCATGGATTGTAAAATTCAATATGGTTAAGATGTCACTTCTTCCCAAATTAATCTACAGTTCACAAGTCAACACAACTTCAATCAATACACAGCAAGCTATTTTGTAGATAACGATAAACAAATTCTAAAATTTGCATGGTAAGCAAAGGTGGTAGGGTAGCTAAATCAATCTTGAAAAAGAATAGAAAAGTGGAGGAATCAGTCAACCTAATATCAAGGCTTACTGTATAGCTATAGTAATCAAGGCAATGGTACTGGCAGAGTGGTAGGCACAGAGATGGGTGGAACAGAATATAGACCCACATAAGTACATCCAATTGACTTTTGATAAAGATTAAAAAGCAATTCAATGTAGGAAGAATAACTTTTTCAATAAAGGGTGCTGAAATAATTGGACATCCATGGGCAAAGAAAATGAAATTGACCTAAACCTTATGCCTTTTACAAAAGTTAACTCAAAATAGATCATAAACTTAAATGTAAAATGTAGAACTATGGAATTTATAGAATTACATGTAGGAGAAAATCTTTGGGATTTTGGGGTAGGGAAAGAAGTACTAGACTTGACACCAGAAGTACAATCCATAAAAGAAAAAATTGAATATTGAGCCTTATCAAAATTAAGAACTTTTGCTCTGCAAAAACCTGCTAATAAGATGAAAAGGCAAGCTGTAGAATGGAGAAAATACTCACTAACCACATATCCTACAAAAGGTTATGATCTAGAATATATAAAGAACTCTCAAATTAAACAGCAAAAAAATCAAAGAACCCAGAGAAAAATGGATTTCACCCAATAATCTTATATATATGGATGGCAAATAATCATGTAAAAAGAGGTTCAACATACTTGGCTAACAGGGATGCAAATTAAAGTCACAATGAGCTATCACTGCACACCAATGGAATGGCTAAAATAAAAGTAATGACCATACAAAATGCTGACAAGGATAAGGAGAATCTCCATCACGCTAATGTTGCTGGTAGGAATGTAAAAGGGGTTTTGGAAAACAGTTTGTCAGTTTCCTATGAAATTAAACGTGCAATTACCATATCACCCAGCACCAACTGTCTTTTGGGCATTTATCCCAGGGCTTTGGAAAGTTATATTCTCACAAAAAACTCTATAGGAATGGTCACAGCAGCTTTACTCATAACAGCTCAAAACTGGAAACAACCCAGATGTCTTTCAATAGGTGAATGGTTAAACGAATTGGCACATCCACACCATAGACAATACAAAGGAGCAAGCTGTTGGTACGTGCTATGACTTGGATGAATCTCTTGGAAATTATGCTGAGCGGAAAAGACAATCTCAAAAGGCTACATATTGTATGATTGTATTTATATAACATTTTTGAAACGACAAAATTTTAGAAATAGAAAACAAATTAGTGGTTGCCAAAATTTGGGATAGGAAGGGGACTACAGAAGGGAGGCTGATGTGGTTATGAAAGGGCACCACTTGAGGATCCTTGTAGAGGTGGAACTGTCCTATATGTAGATTGTTGTGGGTACACGAACCTGCACTTGTGGGAAAATCACACAGAACTCAGCAAGCACACAGAGAAATGAATGACACTGGGAAAATCTGAATAAGATGGGTGGACTTTATCAACGTCAATATCCTGGCTGTGATATTGTACTATAGTTCTGCACATATTACCATTGGGGGAAGCTGTATAAAGGGTACACAGGGTCTGTCTGTCTTAACTTTTACAACTGCATATGAATCTATAATTCTTTCAAAATAAGAAGTTAATTAAAACTATTTCTGAGCTTTTTTCCAGGATGCAGTTATGCGGAAACAGTTGGATCCTTTAGAGATTTTCTTTAAGTTTTGTTAGGTGGGTCTTTAGTCTAGAGCTAATTTTGTCCCGTTACTTCTGAGTATTCTACCTGATGCTCCATGTATTACATGGTTTTTCAACTTTGATTAATGGGAACATGAATTATTCGTGGCCCTGCGTGAGTTCTGGAGGTTGCTCTGCCTGCTCCTCTGGACGATTTTACCCCTGGTCCCTGGTTGTTTCTCATTCGCTTGTGCTGATCATCGTCAGCTGAAGACTCGAGGGTCTCTCTGCAGATCTCTGGGGCCCTGTCTGTGAAGCACTCTCCTCTCTGGTTCTCTTCCCTGCAAACTCTAGCTGGCTTGGCCAGTCAGAACTCTCAGCTCTGTCTCCTAAACTCATGGAGATTGCCCTGTTCTTCCTGGGTTTTTCCTTCCCACATTGCAGCTTTAAACCTCCAGCATTCTTAAACCATTTGGCATCTGGGGCAATTGTACACTGAGTCTTTGTCCTAGGATGCCTGTCGTCCAGCGTCAGAACATTGTCATTTCACATAATTTGTCCTTTTAAAAATTCGTTTTAATGTGAAGGATAAATCCAGCTACTCTTACTCCGTCTTGTTGGAAGTGGGGGTAGACCACAGACTTTTTTTCCCAAATAAAGAAAATTTTAAAATTAGAAAGATACGTTTAAAAAGTTAGGAAAATAGAAGCTAAGAAATAATAGCAACTGATTGGGGAAAATGTTAAATAGATAATGTTGAAAGGAATTGAGAATATTTGTTAATGAGTAGTGAGAATATGTGCAATGGGGAAATCAATACCTTGAAAGAGGGAAAAGCATTAGATTGGTTGATAAACTAGGAATGTAGGAAGTCAGTAAACTAAAATAGTATACCTTATGGAATAACAGACAAGCTAGAAGAGAAAACTATAAGATATTTGGGAAATTGGAAAGTGGCCTTAAAGCCCCCTCCCTCTCCATTCCTGCTGAATAGACACCAAAAGAAGAAAGTCAAAGGAAAAAGGAAGGACGCAGTTCAGAGTGAAAGTACAGATTCATATCACGAGAAAAATATTAAGATCCAAAATGTTATTACCTTTAAGTAGAAACTGAAAGCATTAAAATGTCATATTGAATAAACAATGGATGCATTCAGAGAAAAAGTAACTAAAAAATGTAGGTGGTCTCACATCTCACAGTATGTTAGAAACAAGTAGACATGTGTAAAAGATAATCAAACCACGGGACCTCTGCTATGAAGAGCAAGTGAAACACAGATGGATCAGCCTAACTCCAACTATTGCCACAAAATATTATAGGAAGGGAACACATAAGCCCACTCATTACCATGACATAATGGAAGCAACTGAACTGTGGGTCTTATAGATGCCAGGAGTGAGCAGTAATATAAGACCATGCCAAGAGAGAGACCGCGGAGGACTTTGCCTGAAAATAAAGGAGGAGGGGCTCTCCAGCTCTGTATAAACCTGTTTAGACATTTTCTGGCACCTCAGGCTGTTTGTGCCTCCACTGACTCTGGTCAAAGTCAGCCCCCGTCCTGGCTACACACAACCATTTATTTGTCTCTTCCAGCACCCCTAGGGACTCAGGGCCACTCAACTTCCCCTCTCACGACTGGCCCTGAGTTCCAGCTTCTGTTCTCCTCTTTCCACGTGATGTTGCCTCATCAGACAATCTGCTGATCACTTTATTCCCCAAAGTGTCACCACATGAAGGCTGAGTGTGAAGCAGACTTTACCAACGGTGGGACACTGGGAAGGGTTACATCAGAGAAAAGTACGCTAAACAACTTACCCTTGAATAGTAGACTTCACTGTTCTTAAAAGTCCTGCAGACATTTCCAGCCCTGAGAAACTTTCAGTAGCATCTCTTTTCCAGGGCCCTGCCTCCCACTATGTTAACAGCCCTAAGCACCATGCCTGGCCTCCTGAGACCTACGTCTCTGTGTCCATAGGCTGGCTGCCTTTGGCTCCAAAAAGATCTGTTCATTATATAGAACAATAATCAGTCTCCTCTCTCTGCCTTGCACTACGTTCAAATGAAGCCATTCAGAGATTTCACAGGATTCCCCACAATAGGCAAGTGTAGTTTGTTTCTTTGTTTAATGTTTATCTTTCGAAGTAGACTGTAAGTTTCATTAAAACTGTGCTTGTGTTCTTGTTTGCTGCTTTATAACCAGGAACTTGCTCAATCCCCAGCATAGAATATAGCTCAATAAATATATGTGGAATAAATGAATAAATGACCAGTGACTCATTTTCATGATCAAATACATCTATCAAAGTGTATTCTTAAGTAATACAATTCTGTTCCTCAGAAAAATTCTTCTGTTAGCTATTAAAAGAGACTTTTCTTCCTAAAAATATTTTTGGTTGAGGAATGTAGCATACTTCTTTTGGGAATTGTAGATTTGTGCAACAGCAATTTGAAGCTTTATTAATTGGTTCTGCAGCTCTGGATCTCAGAAGGGACCGGTTCTTTAGGATTCGTCATCCACCAGGGTGGATCATATCAGGAAGAGAAATGGTACACCATAGGAGGCAGACTTGCAGAAAGACTGGAATTCAGATGCGACCGGGGGTCTCCTTAACCAAGTGCTTTGCTAATATTTTAGGGAAAGTAAATAGTTCACAGTACAATCATATCTTCTTTTGTGTTATATGTATTTTATTATAATTTTTGAATGTATTTATGCTTAAGTTAACTCTTTTGTAAATAGTAGATAGTTCATCCCAAAACATGTTTCTTTCTTCTTTTAGTTAGCTGCTTTTTGGTTATGATCACAAAATTAATATATTCCTGTTTTGGAAAATGCAGGATAGGATGCAAAAGAATATAAAAATCACCTGTAATCACAATATCCAGGAAAATAAGTGGCTTTGTGTGTTTTGATAGTACTATGTTCTATATGCTGTTTTATACCTTACTATTTTTTATACTTAATCTTTTAATGAGAATATGATGTTTAAAGGCTATTTGATATCGTATCATATGATTTCTTATAATATTCTATCATAGAATTCATTACTTATTTCACTACCATTTAAAATGTAACTTGATACTCTTTTAGTATTATAAATTATATGGATAATAATGCCCTTATGGATAAATCTCTGTCTGCAGTAATGATCTTTCTTAAGAAAAATTTCTAAAAATAGAATTACCGGGTTAAAAAGTAAACAGGTTTAAAACTCATAATATATGATGACAATTTGCATTGCAAAAAAAGTTATATTAATTGAAATTTCCAATCCTAAATTTTCATATAAAATCTCAGAGAATTTGATATGAGGAAATGGTATCACATTGCAGTTTTACTTTGCAGTTAGTTTACAGTCTTTTTGTGTGTGTGTGAATTATATTGTTCATGTTCTTTACTCACTTAGCTAACGAGATTCTGTCGTTTTATTGAATTTTATATCCTTCTACGGTAAGAATGACAATACTCTGTGCATCTCATCATTTCTTGATGTATTGTTTGCGTGCTCATCTGGTGGAGTTTCAGTTTATTGGTCACATCCCATCTTTAGTTCTTTCCTTGTGATTTTTGATTTCATGTTTTGAAAGTCTTTCCCAATCTGAGATAAGATAGATATTCAAAATATTCTTCCAGTGTTTTAATACTTTAATTTTAATAGTTAAGTCAATCTGAAAGATTATTTTGATGGATAGTGTTGGGTAATGATACACGCATATGATTTAAAAAATGAAAATCAAATATTTAGGGTTATAATGAAAAGCAATAGGTCCCTATTTCTCTCCTCCCCAGTCCTGATATCACTCATAAAGGTAACAATTTTTAAGTGTTAATGTTTTTAGATCTTCTAAAAGTTTCTTCTATTTTTCCAAATTGTATGCCTCATATTGCTATTTCTTGATTTAATCAATTTTAAACAGTATTAATTTTCTGCTCTTATAATTGAGGATTTTGCTCATTTGAACCATATGCAGCTACTCAAATATCCTCCTTCAAATCTACTAATATTAGCAAGATCTATTCCAATATCAATCATTTCCATTATTACAAATGGTATAAATATAAAAATCCATCATTTTCCCCATTAATAATGGAGAGAATTTTGTGACTCCTCACTCTCTAAGATAAGAGAGAATATTTAAATTCCTCCACTTTTCTCTGTCTCCATTCTCTTCCTTCCATCTCAGCTTCTTAGACCCACCCTAATATTTGTGGAGCCCAGGACAAGAATACAAACCAAAATACAAATATTTAGAAGTTATGTATCAAGCTTATAAACTGCTAACTAAAATATGCTTTATTCTCCTACTTTGACAAACATACCTTCCTAAAGATGGAAATTCCAGGTTTGGATTTAGATTTCTCTGACTCTGTGCAAATCTAGATGGAACCAAGCTATATCCATAAACAAAACTCAGATTCTTCTCTAATGTAACTTTTTTCAGAAAGTTAAAATATAGATTAAGAAAGCAGTTTATATAAGGCAAACTCATGTGTAACTCTCAAATGTAACTTCCAACGAGAACTAAGAGTATATCGAGATGAGCACAGCAGTATCTATGAGATACTTCCTAAATGTAAGCTTTCATAGACAGCTACAGAAAATCTGAGCAGAGTCAGGATGTATCCATAAATAAAATATATGGACCACTCCTCAAAGTCATTTTCACAGTTAGAGCAAATCTAGATGCCTCCAAAAAGTATCCACAAATAAAAAGTCAGGGGGCAGCCTGGTGGTGTAGTCGTTAAGTTTGCACACTCAGCTTTGGCAGCCCTGGGTTCACAGGTTCAGATCCCAGGGGTGGGCCTACACGCTGTTCATCAAGCCATGCTGTGACGGCGTCCCATATACAAAATAGAGGAAAATTGGCACAGATGTTAGCTCAGGGACAATCTTCCTCACTAAAAAAGAAAATTCAGCTTCATCTTAAAAGCAAGTTTTCACAGAGGCTTTAGAGGAAATCTAGATGACAAAAATGCAGTTTATGCTTAAAGAACTTCAGATTCACAAACACTTCTCAAATGTAACTTCCCAAGGAGAGTTGGAGTAAATTTGGATGAAACCAACTAGTATCCACTAATGAAATCTCAAGATCCTTCTCAAATATGAATTTTAAGGGAAAATTAGAACCCAACTATAATAGCTAGTCTTTATTGAGTGCTTACTATATTCTAAGACATTTATATAAATTCTCTCCTTGAATTCTTCCATCAATATTTTGAGATATGTACTAGCTTTATTCACCTTTTTATATGTTGGGAAATAGAGGAATTAAATAAATTTTAATAATGAAGCCACAACTTGAACTCAGTCTTATTCTGGGGCCTTCTTTCTTTACTGCTATGTGATATGACTATGTCCCAGTTCCCGGATTTGTTGTTACCTCCTAGTGCTTTGACTCCAAGTCATTATCACTAAATTATTGTTTGTATGTTAGATAGTCTCTTTTACATTCATGGTTTTGAAAGTATCATTGCTACTAATCAGTCTTATAAAACTGATTTTGGAAAATTGTTCAGGTAAATTCTTGTTTAACTGGCTTTGCATTGGCTTGATTTCATTATGTTGACTCCTGACTCATCTTTGCATGAGTTTTTAGAAATGATTCATGGGTTGTATGTTTCTGAATAGTTGTGCATTTGAAAATATCTTTAGGTCATTCTTAGATATGACTAATGGCCTATTGTATTCTTGAATCAAAATGTTTTTTACTCAAAGCACAGCATCCATAACTCTACTGTTTTCTGCAATTTGCTGTTGTAGACTAGGGCAGTCTGAGGATTTTGGGGTGTTTGTTGTTTTCATTGCTCCTTTACAGTAACCTATTTTAATTCCTGGATGCAAGTGAGAATTTCAAATTTAATCTTATATGCAAAATTTTACTTTGTATCAATTCAATTGAACCTAAGAGATAGTTTTATTTTTCAGTTAAAAAAGAATGGTGATTTTGTTTCTACTTTTTCTTATATTCACAATTGTGTCCTTTTCTTCTTTCTTTTTTGTTGTTTTGTTCATTTGTTTTCTTCCTCAAGAATACCTTATATATGTACAAGTGTCCCAATTTCTCCACATTCTTACTAATACTTTTTTCTTTTTTTCTTTTTATTACAGCTATCCTAGTGGGTGCAAAGTGGTATCTCATTGGGTTCTGATTTGCATTTCCCAGTGACTAATGATGTTGGGCATCTTTTCATTTGCTTGTTGGCCATTTGAATATCTTCTCTGGAGAAATGTCTGTTCAAGTCTCTTGCCCACTTTTTAATTGGGTTGTTTGCCATTTTGTTACTGAATTGTTGAGGATTTTTGCATCTATGTTCATGAGATATATTGATCTATAACTTTCTTTCTTGTAATGCCTTCGTCTAGTTCTGCTGTTAAGAGAATTCTGGCCTTATCAGGAAGTATTAGGAATTAGGAAGTATTCTCTCTGCTACTATCTTCTGGATGAGATTGCATAAAATTGGTAAAATTTCTTTCTTAAACATTTGGTCGAATTTCCCTGTGAGCCCATCTGAACCTAGTGTTTTCTCTTTTTGAAGGTTTTTAATTATTGATTCAATTTCTTTAATGGAAATAAGTCTATTCTTGCTGTCGATTTCTTGTGTTGTGTGAATTTTGACAGCTTGTATCTTTGGAGGAATTGGTCCATTTCATCTAGGTTATCAAATTTGTGGGCATAGATTTGTTTATTTTATTTCTTTATTATCCATTTAACATCCATGGGATCTGTAATTATGTCCCCTCTTTCATTTGTGATATTAGTAATTTGTGTCTTTGCTCACTTTTTAAATTAGGCTGGCAAGAATTTTATTGATTTTATTGATCTTTTCAAAGAACCAGCCCTTGGTTTCATTGATTTTCATGAGATATTAGCCCTGATTTTCCTCAGATATTAGCCCTGGCTAATATCTGTTGCCAATCCTCCTTTTTTCGTTTTTCCCTCCCCAAAACCCCAGTGCATAGTTGAATATCCTAGTTGTAGGTCATTCTGGCTCTTCTATGTGGGATACTGCCACAGCATGGCTTGATGAGTGTTGTCTAGGTCTGCCAGGATCCAAACAAGTGAACTGTGGTCAGTTGAAGTGGAGTGCACAAAGTTAACCACTTAGCCATGGGGCCAGCCTCTATTATTTCTTTTCTTCTACTTACTTTCAATTTAATGTCTTCTTCTTTTTCTAGTTTCCTCAGGTGGAAGTTTAGCTTATTGAATTTAGATCTTTCCTCTTTTCTAATATATGCATTCAATGCTATAAATTTCCCTCTAAACATTGGTTTTGCTGCATCCACAAATTTTGTTTAGTCTTTTCATTTTCATTTAGTTCAAAATATTTTAAAATTTCTCTTGAGATTTCTTTGACCCATGTGTTATTTAGAAGTCTGTTTAATCTCCAAGAATTTGGGGATTTTCCAGATGTCTCTCTGATGTTCTGATGTCTTTCTGGTGAATTGTAAAAGTTCTTTATTTATTCTGGATACTAGGCTCATATCAGATATATGATTTGCAAATTTTTTCCCCGTTCTGTAGATTGTCTTTTTTGATAATGTCCTTTGATGTATAAATGATTTTAAATTATTTTTTATTTTAAAGATTTTATTTTTCATTTTTCTCTCAAAGACCCCCGGTATATAGTTGTGTATTTTTAGTTATGGGTCCTTCTAGTCGTAGCATGTGGGATGCTGCCTCAGCATGGCTTCATGAGCAGTGCCATGTCCACGCCCAGGATTCAAACGGGCGAAACCCTGGTCTACTGCAGCAGAGCATGCGAACTTAACCACTCCACATGGGGCTGGCCCCTAAATGATTTTAATTTTGGTAAAGTCTGATCCATCTGTTTTTTTCTTTGATTGTTTGTGCTTTTAGTGTCATATCAAGGAATTTATTGCCAAATCCACTGTCATAAATATTTGCCCCTATTTTTTTCCTAAGAATTTTATGAATTTAGCTCTTATATTTAAGTTATTGATACATTTGAATTAATTTTTGTATACGATGTTAAGTAGGTGCCCAACTTCATTATTTTACATGTAGATATCCAGTTGACCCAGCACCATTAGTAGAAGAGACTATTCCTTTCCCATTGAATGGAATTGCACCCTTGTTGAATTGACATGGATTTATAGATTTACCTCTGAACTCTCAGTTCTAATCTAGTGGTCTATATGTCTATATGTTTTATCCAGTTACCACACTGTTTTGATTACTGTAGCTTTGTAATAAGTTTAAAATTAGGAAATGTGAGTCCTCCAACTTTGTTCTTTTCCTACTTTGTTTTGACTATGTAGAGCCCTTTCCAATTCCTTATGAATCTGAGGATTGGCTTTTCTACTTCTCCAAAAATAAAAAAGGTCGCAGGAATTTTGACAAGGCTTGTGTCAAATCTGTAGATTACTTTTGGGTAGTATCACCATCTTCACAATGTTAAGTCTTCCAATCCATGAACATGAGATGTCTTTCTATTTATTTACATCTTTTAAAATTTCTCTCAGCAATGTTTTGTAGTTTACAGGGTATAAGTTTTGGACTTCTTTTGTTAAATTTATTCCTAAGTATTTTATTCTTTTTGGTACTATTGTAATTGGAATGGTTTTCTTAATCCCTTTTTGGATTGTTCATTTTTGGTGTATAGAAACACAACTGATTTTCATTTCTTGATCTTGTAACCTGCAACTTTGCTGAATTAGTTTATTAACTCTAGCAATAGTTTTGTGGAGTATTTGGAATTTTCTATATGTGGAAAGAATTATGCCGTCTTCAGGGAGAAATAGTGTTACTTCTTCCTTTCCAATTTGGATGACTTTTATTTCTTTTTCTTGCCTATGTGTGCTGGCTTGGCTTTCCAATGAAATGATGAAAAGCAGTGATGAGGACAGGCATCCTGGTCCTTGTTCCTGATCTTAGATGGAAGGTTTTTCGTCTTTTATAATTAAATATGATGTTGGCTGTGGGTTTCATGTCTTTTATGTAATTGAGCGAGTTCCCTTATATTCCTAGTTTTATGAGTGCTCTTATCATGAAAGGGTGTTGCAATTTGTCAAATGCTTTTTCTGTGTCAATTAAGATTATCATTTTCTGTTTGTTTGCTTTATTTTTATACCTATTAGTGTGATGTATTACACTGATTATTATTATTATTATTTTTAAAATTTTTAGCCAACCTTTCATTCAGGGGATAAATTCTACTTGGTCATTGTGAATAATCCTTTGTATGCTCTTGTATTTGGTTTGCTAGTATTTTGTTGAGAATTTTTGCTTCTATATTTATGAGCGTTATTGGTCTGTAGTTTTCCTTTCTTGTGATATCTTTGCTTAGTTTTAGTATCAAGGTGTTGCTGGCCTTATAGATTTCATTGGGAAGTGTTCCCTCCTCTTCAATTTTTTGGAGGAGTTTGAGAAGAATTGGTGGTAGCTCTCCTTTAAATGTTTCCTAGAATTCACCAGTGAAGCCAATTGATCCTAGACTTTTCTTTTGGGGAGGGTTTTGACTATTGATTTGATCTCTTTTTCATTATAGGCCTGTTTGTATTTTCTATTTCTTTTTGATTCTCTTTTGGTAATTGTGTAGTCTTAGCCATTTGCCAATTCCATCTAGTTTATCTAATTTGTTGATGTACAATTATTCATAGTATTCTCTTATAATCCTTTTGCATTTCTTAAGGTCAGCAGTAATATTCCAATTTTCTTTTCTTATTTGGTTATTTGCATCTTCTCTTTTCTCCTCAGCCAGTCTTTTGTTAATTTTGTTGATTACACTTGCTTTTAATGGTCTTTTTCCTCTTCTCTATAGAGTTTCAAGTTGAAAAGACCCTGTTAACTTATGGCAAGAGGAACTTTAACCTGTTGGATATAATTATTATATAAATATCTTTTTGGTACCGGGTCAATTGACTTACGCATAAATAAAAAGTAATACTCAATGCTTCCTAAAATACTACAGAGATATCTTTTATTGGACAGATTCTGGCAGTATTATCTAATTTATGAGGTCTTACGGCTAGGTGTTTCTTCTTGGATATAATCTGCAACATTCAGAAATGTAGGGAAAACAAACAAACAAACAAAATACCCATTTTCTCTGTTCTCTTACAATGTTCAGGCCCAGAATTTTTTACATCTTTCTCTTAAGTGTCAATCATCATACCACATATGGCTATTAGAATCAAACAGGCCTATGTTGTTTCCTAAGCTCTACTACTCATTATTTCATTTGTCTAATTAATTACAAGATGTGTTTGTGGTATAATGGCTAAAGACCTCAATTTCTGGAAAAGACTCTTTGGGTTCAAATCCTAATCTCATGGCTCACAGTGTATTCTTGGGCCAGTTACTTAAATCTCTTTCAGCATCAATTCCCTTATATTTAAAGTATGTTTCTCAAAAATCACCTACTTCATAGAGCTTATATGCATTAAATGAGATGGTCTACATAAAGTTCCTGACACGCAGAAGGGCTCAATAAATGTTTTTGGACATTCTTGTTTTCATAAACCATTAAGAACCTCAATTTACTTATGTCATAATTAGGGATAGTAATAGCACCTACCTCATATCACTGTGAAGGATTTTGGTCATCTGTTACTGTATAACAAACCCACTCTAAACTTACCAGCATAAAATGAGTACCACTTATTATGTTCTTAGGAAATAACGGTTAAGAATTCAGATAAGGCACAGTAGGCAAGGTCTCAACTAGGGAGACTCAAATAGCTGGGGCTGGAAAAGTCGGAAGGTGTCTTTGCTCATAGGACTGGCACCTACCCTTGGATCACTCAAAGAGTAGGCTCAGATGCAATTCTCTACTAAGTGCCTATATTTGGCATCTCCATGTGGCTTGGGCTTCCCACTGAAGGTTAGTTGGATTCCAAGAAGGGGTGTCCCAATAGGGAGTATTCAAAGAGACATGATGGCAGTTGTAAGTCTTCACAGCCAGCCTCAGAAGATATGCAGCATCCATTCTGCCTCAATCGATTCGTTACCAGTGAGTCACTAACACCAGTTCAGATTGAAGAAGAGGTTAATTAGATCCCACTTCTTGATTGGACAATGAGGATAGCACACTTCAAAAGTATGTGGAGGATGGGCGACAATATTTGGCCATCTTTGGGAAGTACAATATGTGGCAGACAATGCATATATTTCACTTAACTCACTGCAGATACATAGTGAGAATTTAATAAAAATAAACCTTTATTTTGCTTTTGTTATTATGTTGATCCGACTAAGATACAAATAATTACTTTTGATGGACTTATAATTTAGTGGATTAAAAATTACGTAAAATGCATGTAATAGTATGTCATGATGGAATCCCATAACGATTATGATGGAACCTCAGAGGAAGAGATTGTTAATTATCCCTATCAGTATAAGTAGAGACTTTCTGGAGTAGATGGACCTTGAGTTGAGTTTATCCAAAGCAAGCAGAGGAAATTTCTTATGTCGAGTCTTGTTGGGCCAGAAATAAAATCCCAGAGAAATTCTAGTCACTGTTGTTGAACTCCAGCTCCTTCTCACCATTTAAGAACCACCAAGCTGGGACTTATTATCTAGAGCAATGCTCTCTAAATTGCCTGATTGATCCTCATGTGATGAGATTGATAGATATGAAATTCTTGCTTCTCTGACCAGATATAGAGCCTCATCTGCATACCAACAGACAGCTTAAAATATCGGTCCACATTTACCCAGAAATGAAGCAGGAGAGTGAAAGTTTCACTCTACTGGTAAAACCACTCTGGAAGGGAGTAGAGTCTTTTTTGTGGTCAGGAAAGGTGGTCAGTATGAGGATGCTACGTGCCAAGCTCAGAATGGATTATGGCAAAAGGAAGAACAAAGAATATGACAAACTTCTTCATGTTTTGCACCTTTCTTATGGCCTTGAGATTGTTGACCTTTTCGTTATAATTAATTGAATGTTTAATAGATCCTTCTTCCATATTCCTTCTATGCCCAGCAAAACAAGTTTCTAAGAGGGCAGACACTGTGCCTTTGTAATTCCACATTGTCAGAAACATACTGGACCCTCAATAAATGTTTAACAAATAAAGAAAGATCCTTTATTTTCTCGTTCAAGAACATGCCACAGCTTTTGTTTTATATGTTAATATTTCATAAGACTAGCCACCTCAGTTTCACAATTCCTACATCACATCAAAGTTTTTGGGAAAACTAACCAATACATCTGGTATGTTTAATCTGTGTGTGTGTGAGTGTGTGTGCATGAGTATGTATGCATGCATGTATGTGTGTGTTAAGGAAGGAGGTTGGTGGGGAGATTTATGGCAACATAAACTCATCCAGATTTTCTTAATGGAATAGATGTCTGGCAGTGTTTTTAATAAAGTTAATGTTTTTAGGAGTGGATTGGAGACAAGGCACCCATGTCAATGTGCTCCTTTCTTATCCTTGGAGAGAATAATTGTTTTCTTCTCTTTTTCCCTACAAGCAGCTCCAGTGGGAGTGTCAGATGACTTGGGTGATGGAAAAACATTTACAAATGTTTCCCTTTTGCCCCTAAGGAGATATTCTGGGATATTTCCACATTCCTGCAAATGAGTTTGGCTGGAGGAGGAGAGGGAAGGATTTTCACACATAGAGTTGGAGTTGTATGTTTAAATTGTCTGCAGGAAGTTTGGAATGGTCATTTTGAAGTAGTCCTCAAGAACTCTAAGGCAGTTACCTAGTAGTTTTGATGTTTCTGAATATCCTCTTTCCAAAAACCTTGCATTGAAGTTTGTAATGCACAAAATGTATTATACATTCTGGAGTTCACTAAAAGTATAGATTGCTTTCTGGATAATTTCATTTTCATACCACCTACAGCCACACCAATGCCTAATTTGAAGTCAGTCTGTTTTGAAAAATATCTTTTACACTGTATATTTTCATTGCCATTAGTTGTCTGTAAGGGATTTAAGGAGGAAAAATGGCTTGTGGTGCCAGGCAGATGTGTCCCCTATGTGTAAGCCATTGATGGAGTCAAGGCAGAGATGGCAAAATGAAGTTTAATTACATGCCATTTTCTGCTGAATCACCACATAATGGCTGGGGATATTAATGGTTTGTGTCCACATTTTATGAGGCATTGGCAGAATAAGAGATGGCCAGGAGAAAGAACTGTTTTTTCTTGCAGAGACAGCTATAAAGCAGTCATGTATAGCAATTGCTTTATGTATATAATTTTTCAAACTATCCCTGCTATAGAAAAAATTATTCATGTTACCTGTTAAAGACAGCAACGAAGACTTTATTTAAGGGGGGCTACTACAATAGGTTTTTGTAGTAAGGGCGAGAGATTGGGCTCAACTCTGAATACAATAATCAAAAGTATGGCTTTATAGCCAAGGAGCAGGGTGGGGGGCGGTGAATGAAAAATTACTAGGAGTGGAGCTAATTCTTTGAAAAACTGACCCAACAGGATTTTAGGCAGGCTAAGGGTATATGATATTGAGGGTAGGAGATTTTAACTAAACTGATTCAGCAGGATTCTTGCTAAAACTGGAATAAATTGGCCAAGAACAGAGTCCAAGGTCACAGCCTAATCAGAAAGAGGTCTCATGGGAACCTGACTTAAGTTTAGCCACGGAGAGAGTCTTTGTCATCCCCCAAATATGTTCTCCAGGACATCTTACTCTATCCAACTAAATATCATTTCAAATATTGAGGACATTTAGTTTCTAATCAAAAAGCAAATTATCCTGAAGTTGAAAATTTTATTTTGGTAAAATCTCTCTCTTTCCTTTAATCTAGGTTTGTTGATAGGGCTATTTTTTCTCACCTTTTTTATTGCATGGATTTTGCTTTTTTAAATTTTCATTTAAATGATTTCAATTTTTATTATAGATGTCAATTAGTCAATTAAGCAAGTAAAAAATTGAACTCCTATTAGGGGCCAAAGATGCCTCTCTTTAAAAAAGTAGATTGAGGTCTCAGCTTTTTGGATGGTGGAATGAGGATCTGGGTGAACTCACTGTCCCTCTAAAATAATAAAAATACAAGCAAAATGGCTAAAGTCAACTTCTTCAGAATTCTGGCAATTAACCAAAACCATAGATGGAGCTCAAAATTGTATTTCCAATAGAAACTACTGTACCTTGGTAAGAAAGTGGGGTCACAATTGAACTTAGGCAAAGCAGCAGAGTCTGTAATATTTTAACTTGGGCTATTTTCACCCTCTCTCCTTATCCTGCTCAGTGATATAAGAGTCAAAGCTGGTAACTTCACCAACAGTGGAAAGATCTGACAGCATCTGGAGGTCTTCTAAATGGAGGTCTTCTCTCAATAGAGAACAGGTAAAATTTTGCCCAAGCTTGCAGTTCTCTAGGAAATCTGTATTTTCAGTGTTAGGGGGCTAGGTGATCTGACTTAGAGCTCACCTCAGTGAGATAGGAGAGAGCCGATGTTTTTACACACATAGCCTTGGGAAAGGGTAAAAGAGAAGGCATTTTTTTTAAAAAGCTTCTGAGCAATTATTAGCTTACCACTCAATTATACTGACCCAGGTGTGATTTTTAAGAAGCCAATTTTAACAATGAACACAAGAGCTTAAAAGAAAAAAGCTAGTTAAGAACTCAAAGGCTACACATTGAAAGAAATACAGAATCAGTCCAGGAAACTCACCAAATAAATGAGTAGCAACAAGAAAAAGAACAATGATAAAAACCCAGCAACAAATCAGCCACAACAACAAATGTCGGGGGTAGGTGGAAGAATATGGTACCAGATTTGTTACTGTATATTATCTAAAATGCCCAGTTTTCAACAAAAAAAATTTAAAAACATGCAAAGAAACAAGTAAATATGTCACATACACCATAAGACAAAAATATAGGTAGTCAACAGGAAATGCCCCTCATAGGCTTAGTTGAAAAAGATTTTAAATCAGGTATAATGAATATTTCCAAAGAGTTAAAGGAAACCATGTCTAAAGAATTAAAATATGACAGCAATGTCTCACTAAGTACAGAATATGAATAAAGGTGTAGATATTACCAAAAAAAGAACTAGATAGAAATTCTGGATTTGAACAGTATTATAACTGAACTGAAAAATTTAATAGAGGGGCTTAACAACAAATTTGAGTTGACAAAAGCAAAAAATTTGATAAGCTAGGAGACATGTCAATAGAGATTACCGAATCTGTGGAAGAGAAAGAAAAAAATAAAGAAAAATGAACAGAATCTCAGAGGCCTGTAAAACACCATCAAGAATAATAACATATGCATAATAGGAGGCTCAGAAAAAGAGAAAAAGAGAGACAAAAAATATTTGAAAAAATAATTACCAAAATTTTCCAAATTTGATGAAAAATAATAATCTATACATTCAGGAATCTCAGTGAACTCCATGTAGAATAAACTCAAAGAGAGCCACACATAAAAAAATCATAGTCAAATTGAAAAAATCGAAGACTAAAAGAAAATCTCAAAAGTAGCAAGAGAAAAGCAACTTATTATAATCAAGGGATCCTCAATAAGATTAACAGCTGATTATCATAAAAAATCATGGAGGGAAAATTGTGGGGTGATATCTTCAAAATGTTGAAAGTAAAAGATTATCAAGCAAGAATTTGCTTTCATATAAACTCTTCTTTAAAAATGAAGGACCATTGAAACCATTTCCAGATAAATAAAAACTAAGATAATTTTCTGCTACCAGACCTGCCTATAAGAAATCTAAAGGGAATCTTTCCAGTTGAAATTAAAGGAAACTAAACATTCTCTTAAATATATGCAAAGAAATAAAGAGCACTGGCAATGATAACTACATATGTATTATGAAAGATGGTACAAAAGTGTTTTCAACACTTTTCCTCTTCTATAAGTTTTAAAAGATAACTACACAAAGCAATAATTTAAAAAATTGTGTTGGTGGGCTTATGATGTATACAAATATAATTTATATGACAAAAGCAGTAAAAAAGAGGGAAAGAGAACAAGGGTCTATTGGAGTAATTTTTATATACTATTTAAATTGTTAGTTTTAATCAGAACAAGATTTTATAAATTAAGATGCTGATAGTAATGCCCAAGGCAGCAACTAAGAATATACTAGAAATATATAGCAAAAGATATAACAGAGGAATTCAAAAGGTACACTAAAAATTTCTATTTCACAAAAGAGAAGCCCATAATCCAGGAATAGAGGAACAAAAATAACAGTCATGACACATAGAAAATGAATAACAAAATGGCAGATATAAACCCTACTTTATCAGTAATTACATTCAATATGAATGGCTTAAAGACCTAAGTAAAAAACTAAAAGATTGGGAGAATGGATAAATAACATGATTCAGCTATGTGCTGTTTTAAACAGACACACTTTAGAATAAAAATCAAACAGGTTGAAAGTAAAAGAATAGAAATAGGTATATCATGCAAGGTGTAACCAACAGAGAAATGGAGTGGCTATATTAATACTATACAAAATAGAATTTAAGGAGAAATTGATACTAGAGACAAGAAGGACATTTTATAATGATAAGAGCATTATCCCATGGAATATAGCAATTATAAACATACATGTACCTAACAACAGAGTCCCAAAATACATAAAGCAAAAACTAAGAGAATTGAATGTAAGAATAGACAATTCACCAATAATAGTTGGAGATTTCAATACCCCATTTTCAATAATGGATGGAACAATTAAGCAGAAGATTGAAAATAGAAGACTTAAAAAAATAGAAGACTCAAACGGTATTATAAATTAACTGGACAAAACAGATATCTATAAAACACTAAACCCAGGGATAGAAAAATACACATTCTTCTCAAGAGGATCCAGAGCATTCTCCAGGATTGCTAAAGTCTGAATTGGTAAGGTTCCCTTAAAGTTCATAGGTGGGAATTCCAACCCTCAAAGATGATAGTATTAGTAGGTGGGGCCTGTGGGAGGTGCTCAAACCATCGTGAAGGGGACTAGTGCTTTATAAAAGAGGCTCCAGAGAGCTCTCTGATCCTTTCCACAATGAGCGGCTACCAGCTATAAAACAGAAAAAGAGCCCTCGCCAGAGAATGTAACCATGCTGGCACCTTCATCTCGGACTTCCCAGACTCTAGAACTGTGAGAAGCCTACCTGTTGGTTATAAGCTATGCAGTCAATGGTATCTTGTTATAGCAGTCCAAATGAACAAAGACAAGGATAGATTGGGTGTTAGGCCACGAAATGTCTCAGTACATTTATAAAGATTAAAATCGCAGAGTTTTTTTAATTACAGAGATTGACTTGCTTATTCTAAAATTTCTGTGGACATGCAAAGGACCAAGAATGGCCAGGGGCCAACCCCGTGGCATGACAGCTAAGTTCACACATTCCGCATCTGCGGCCTGGGGATTGCTGGTTCGAATCCTGGGTGCAGATCTATGCACCTTTTGTCAAGCCATGCTGTTGCAGGCGTCCCACATATAAAGTGGAGGAAGATGGGCATGGATGTCAGCTCAGGACCAGTCTTCCTCTGCAAAAAGAGGAGGACTGGTAGCACATATTAGCTCAGGGCTAATCTTCCTCAATGAAAAAAAAGAATGGCCAAAACAATCTTGTAGAAGAACAAAATAGGAGGACCTACACTTGCTGGTTTCAAACCGGAAAATTACTGTGTGTGTGTATGTGTTACTGGCATAAGGATACATATAAAGTTTAATTTAATAGAATTAAGAATCCAGAGATTAGCCCTTCCTTGATATTGAACAAGGGTGTAAAGATAGCTCAACAAGGAAAAGTACATTCTTTGCAACAAATGGTATTGCCACAACTGAGTATCCACACCTGAAACTGAATTTTGACCCTTACCTCATACCATACACACTAATTACCTCAAAATGGATCATAAAGCTACATGCAAAAGCTGAAATTATAAGACACCTAGAATAAAATTTAGCAGTAAATCTTCGTGACCTTGCGTTAGACAATAGTTTCTTTTATATGATGTTAAAAGCACAAGAGACAAAAGAAAATAGATGAATTGTACTTATCAAAACTGAAAACTTCTGTTCCTTAAAGGGCATGATCAAGAAAGTGAAAGGACAACCCACCTCACACTTAGAGGCTTATAAATAGTAATTAACTAATTAAGCTCACAGATTCTGTGACTGAAGAATTCAGACAGAGTATAATGGAAAAGACTTGTCTCCACTCCACAATGTTTCAGGCTCAGGTGGGTAGATTCAAAAGGCTGGAAGTGACTTCAATAGTTGAAGGCTATAATCTTCTGGAACTTTCTTCACTGACATGTCTGGTTCCTGGGCTGACATGATTTGAAAGCTGGACTTAGCTGGGACTATTGATCAGAGTCCCTCATGTGGCCTCTCCAAGTAACTTGGACTTACTCCCAGCATGGATTTTCATGGTGGTCGGACTTCTTACATATCAATTTAGGGCTAGAAGACCAAACGTTCCAGTAACGCCCTAGCTGCAGAAGGTACATAGTGTGTTTCTTTCAATTTCTATTGTTTGAAGAAGTCACAAGCTCCACCAAATTAAAGGAAATAGGACAAAGGTCATAACTTCTTGATGGGGGTAATTTTTAAGTAACTTATAGCCATGTTTTAAAACTACTGCACTCTCTAAGGGAAACAAGCACTCAATAGAAAAGATTCAGTCACTAGGCATATACCCACTCGCTTGGGATGGGAATGATTGAACCTCACTATTATTGGGCCTCACTAAGACCTACATGGAATGTTACTCAAAATTCTTCCACATTTATATTATATTTGTGTTTCAGGCCCTTTATTAAGAAATATCCAGCTCCATGAATTAATAAATTGTATCTTGAAAAGGCAGTCTCATCTGAGCTTGGTTACAGTGAATCGGTTTCCTGAGTGAGAAGCCTGAGTGCTCAGATGAAATGACTCTAATTTAATAAGTCATGTTGAGGACTTGATATCAGAGACCCCACACATATACTAACGCCACCTGTGTGCATAATGGAGGAGTGACCACATTTAGAGTCAGACAGACAGGTTTCTAGATCCAGCTTCACCTCTGTATGGCCCTGGATAAATCTTTTAACTCCCTGAGCAACTATTTCCTCATTTGTGAAATAGAGATAATAACACATACCTTGCTGAATAACTGTGAAGTTTGGACATGTGTGTATAAATATAAAACACACAAATTTTACTAAATGGTAATTGTTAATACATTAAATGAAATCTTAGCATACAAGTTATTTTTAATAACAGGAAATTCTAAATATCAGCATCTATTCACAGTTCTGTCTTCTAAACTATTTAAAACAATAATATTCACACAAAGTCCTCAGATCTTCCAATAAATATTTACTGAGCGCCAACCATGTGCCAGGCATTGTCTTCCAAACTGGAAATATACCAATGAACAGTGCAGCATACAATGAACAATGAAATATACCAGTAAACAAAATCAGATGGATAACATCTAATGGTGGGAAAATAGTTCACTGAGAATCTTTGAGGTTCCAGGGTGTCCACATTTGAAGAGGACAGACCTATGCAAGGTTTGATACTCACTCTGCATCCTTTAGCTTCTCCCTACTGATCCTTAAACTTCCAGGCTATAAAAATCAGAAATAGATCTTTATATTCAGCTGCCAGAAGAAAGAGTCAAAGGGATCTGGGCAAATAAATTCAACGGAAACTGCCCAACATAGCCTGCAGTGGGCCAAAGAGCATTCCTGTCTGAGGACAACAAGATCCTGGCTTTCATCAACCTGGTGCTTCCCACCCTTTCCCAGACTTTCCACTAGGCAGTTGTAAGTGTGGCTTCCTTGGGCCTAGACTCTTCCCTCATGGGCAGCAGCCTTCTCGTCCCCTGATAGGATGGTCAGCAGAGTCTTGTCCATTCTGGTTCTGTATATCTTTCCTTCTACACCAGTGGACTTCCTGTGAGTCGCTCCCTGAGGCAGATGCTTTTCCTTTTTGATGGAGGTTGCTTCAGTTCCTCACTTACTCTGTTGACAAATTTTGCCCTTATACAAGGAAAAGCTAATCTTCTATCTTGCACACACTGCAGCACTTCTCCTCAGATCCTGAACATTATCATTGTCCCAAAGTTACCATAGTTGAAGCCATCTATAGATGTGACTGAAAAATAATTAGATAAAAATGACTCTCACTGCCCAAAGGAATGTGGGGTCCTCAGATGTCCAGGCTTCACAGTAATTAAGACCTCAATTCTGGGGCTTGTTGTGGCCATGCCCATGGTGGCCTAAACCAAATCTTGTCTATTTTTTAAAAATTATTATTATAAAAGTTAAGGCTGAACTATTCTTCTATATTTGTAGTATCTTAGCAACCATACAAATAGCACAGAGAATTTCCATCAAACTGCCTGTATTTATCTTTTCCCAGCCACCCCATCAGTCCAGGGTTTTCTTGGGAGAACACTTCTAGCCCAAGAACTGAGTTTGGCAGTTATTGAGTCATAAGCCCTCTTTTAAGGAGGACATGGTGACTGTGATTTCTGGCCTGAAGAGCTCAGTTTGTAATAGATGAGGTGTCTGGGGAAAGCTTCAGGGAAAAGAGAAATGAGTAAAAGGGGTCTGGGCTGCACCTCCTGACACCCTTCACTTGACCTACTGGGCCTGTGGAAGATGTGGAGGTTTTTGCTCTAATGGTTCCAGTATTTTCCAATTGTCCATGGATTTGGAACATTTTCTGATATATGTCAACTACCCTCACATTGCAATATCAAAATTCATTTCTACAACACATCTCTCCTTTGAATAATGCTGTCCCAAGTTGTGGGAAAACATTATTTAAGTTAAACAAACAGAAAAAAACCTCCACTCCTTGAGCTGCAAGCCAAGGTCTCCACAAGCCAAAAAAAACTGATACTGAGATGTAAAATGAAATGGCAGGCATATCTAGGATGAGTTATCGTATGATATTTGAAGGAAGGGCCAACATTGTCTAAGCAGAGGGTTCAAGTGATTTTCAAGCAATAAAAAGCTAATGATTATTACATGTTATAGGAAAAGAGAGTTAAACCTGTGCAATGCACAAATCAAGGGTATGTGGCTGAGGTGACTGCTAGAGCAGTAAAGGCAGCTGAGAGATGAAGCCAAAATAGGAAATCTCGAAGTAAAGGGGAGGGCCCAAGAAGTAGGGCATCAGACAGAATGAGTTAGAGTCCAGAACAAGGGAGAGACTAAAGGCTCCAGCACTTGTCAGACAAGAGTACAGGATGGTATAACCTTGATAAATTTACCTATTTATTGGAAAAGTTGAGGACTTCATGTGAATATTATTGTTTTATACAGTTAGGAAGACAGAGCTATGAGTTGATGGTACTGTTTAGAATTTGCTGCCATTAAAAATAAGTTGTATTCTAAGGTTTCATCTGTTGTATTAGTAATAGCTACCATTTAGTAAATATTTAAGGTATTTCCTCTTCCATAAAATGACAATTAGACCCTATCTCATGGGGCTGTCATGAAGATTGAATTACCTTATATATATTACATATAAACGTACATGATGCTTGGCATCGTGCATGACACATGATAAAAAGCACAATAAATGGCAGATATTATCACCATAATCACCACTACATAGCCCATTTCTAAAAATAAAATTTATCACTTCAAGAGGGGCATTGGTAACATAAAGAACCAACAGGTTGCAAAATAGACTGCGTTTGACACACTCTTGCTTTTAAAACATTGCCTTGCATCAAAAAGAATTACAAGGAATCAAGTAATATCAGTAGATGAAGCTCGCTGAGAGGCAAGCAGAATAATGCCCCTCCCAAGGATGTCCACACCTAGTCCCCGGAAGCTGCGTATATGTTACCTTACAAGGCAAAAGGGACTTTGAAAACATGATTAAGATTATGGACCTTGAGATGAGAAGATTATTCTGCATTATCAGATTGGGCCCAATCTAATTACTTGAGTCCTTAAAAGTGAAAGGGAGAGGCAGAAGAGTGGGTCAGAGAGATAGAACAGGAGGACTCAACCTTCGGCGGGCATTCTTGACTTTGAAAATGGAGGAAAGGGTCCACAAGCCAAGGAATGCAGAAAGCTCTAGAAGTTAGGAATGGCTCTTAGTTGATAGCCAGTAAGAAAATAAGGATCTCAGTCCCGCGACTGTAAGGAACTGAACTCTTCCAACAGTCTGCATAAGGAAGGGGTTCTCCCTCCAGAAAGGAAGGCAGCCTGCTGACATCTTGAGTATAGTTTGGTGAAACCTGTACCAGACTCTGATCTGCAGAACTGAAAAATAATAAATTTATATTGTCTAAGCCACTTAATTTGTGGTAATTTGTTATGGCAGCAACAGGAGACTGATATCATATCCAAAAATAAAAGATGTTTCCTCAGAGAGCAGAGAGTTCTCTGTCACTGGATAGGAAAGAGTAAGGGAATTAACATTTTGGACATCTCCTATCATCCATATATTATTTTATTTTCTCTTTTAAAATTCAGAATAACCCAGTGAACTATGCATTATTTCTATTTTATAAATGAGTAAACAGGTTCAGACAGCAAAATTAGCAAATTACTAAACCAAGGTCTTCCTGACTCCAAAGTTCATGCTGTGACTAGTTTATCATTCTACCTCCTTATGCTTGAAACATTCACAGGGAATGTTTTTGTGTGAAGATTAAAGCAAGGAGTGAGGGGCTGAATTCACATTTTTCTTGTAGCTCTGAGACTTTTCCTCATCAGGATGATAGGTTTTTTCCCCTGACTTTCAACAGAAGACCTGCCTTTGTATAAATATCTAAAGCATTACATTTCACCTGATGCCCAAAGCTGACTCACCCTCACTGCACCCCCAGTGCTGATGCTGTCCCTAGAAACTCTTATATCTGAGTATCAGGAGACTCAAGTCAGCTGTAAGAACACAAATGCATTGTTTACAACAGGAAAGACTTGCTTAACAATTTAACTCAGAGCCTTCGAGGCTACCAGACAAGAAATATCTCCAGTGGGCAAGGTCAGGAGATTGCATAGTCCCAATCACATCTCTTGACATTATCTGACCATTGGGATCCTTCCTTATTCCTGAAGTTGGCTCAATGTTATCTTTTCACTCAGGAGCAAGCTCAGATCTTGGCTTCTCTAAAAATAGCTGAGGCAGGCTGGTTGATTCAAACAGCTTTTCCAGGGCCTGCCTGGTGGCATAGTGGTTAAGTTTGCATGCTCTTCTTTGATGGCCCAGGGTTCCTGGGTTCAGATCCCAGGTGCGGACATATACACCACTCATCAAGCCATGCTGTGGTGGAGTCCCACATATAAAAAATAGAGGAACATTGGCACAGATGTTAGCAACAATCTTCCTCAAGCAAAAAGAGGAAAATTGGCAGCAGATGTTATCTCTGGGCCAATCTTCCTCACACACACACACACACAAAATTATTTCTAAAACACTAAGGGCAAGCCCAAGGGATCCATAGAGGCCACATGAGGAATACAAAAGTTCCCCCTGGAAAGTCCAGGATTTGGGTTCTACTAGATACAATTTATGTTCATATGACCTGCTGTCACAGGATGGACCTACTCTCTAATCTCAAATGACCAGAATAACAGGCCCTGTGTCTTGGTTTATGCCTTAATACCTGGCCTAACTCATAATAAAAATAGGCAACAGGTTCAGAGAGACCTTCACCTTTCCGCTGATGAAAATGAGAGCAGACCCCATTTCCCACCTCTGCTGGTTCTTAGTCTTAAGACACTTTTTCTCCTAAGTGAATGACTTCAGGGATCATCTCGTACTTTGATTTAGACCCATCTATTTTGTAAAATGCTGACTTTGTTACTATACTCATCCACTAAAAGCTTTTTATGCAGTTTCCCAAAGTATAGTATTTATGTTCCTAGTGAGCCTCAAGAGGATTTTAAATGGTATTCACACTCATACTTTTATTTCAATAATTATGACATTAATATGTATACCTATTTTAATATGTCTAATAAAATTTTAACTAGTACACCATAATGATAATTTAACTGATATTACTTAGGATAAGTTTTAAAGGAGATTCAAGTTACAGAAAACATAGTTCTTCATCCATAAAGGAGTGACATTAATTATGCCATAAAAAAACTAGAACACTGGGCAAAATACAGGAAATATCTGCTTTTATACACTGGACAGTAGGCAGCACCAGACTGTGACACCCGAGTAAAGAGAAACAAAGCAGGTAAGCTTGATTGCCTTGGCCTTCTGCCTGGAAGTAAGTTCTAGACCACAACACGGGAAGGAGAAACTCAAACAGAGCCTGGTGGTCTCTTGAATCTATGAGTCATAGATCAGAGTTCAGGAAGGCTGAGGCAGCTAGAATTTGTGGGCCAAAGTACCATAAAGTAAGGAGTTACATGGTAAAAGAGCTCCAGAAGGATGCATTGAGTTTTTGGCTGAATACCAATCTAAATGTGCATATGGCAAAACTTTATAAGGCCAGGCAAAAAGTAACTGCTAGGAAAAGAACAATTACCTTGGACTTGTAAGCTAAACAACTCTTAGAGCTTGCACAGAGCTTGGAATCACGCTATTTTTCACTACCTAAGCCAAAATATCTTGTTGAATACAGGAGTCATTTAGTAGGGATCCCAGAAGTGTCACCCCCTAGCTGTGGGACTAAAGCATTCCTTGAGTAAACCAAGTTCCTAAATATATGACCTAGAAAATCTTAAAAAGTAATACTTGAAGGGATTGAGCTACTCCATAGGTAGTGTAACTGCCTTACAAAGTTGACACTCATTAAAGAAATACAATAAAATCCAGAAAACTAAAAAACAATATCCACAATATGTGACACCAGTAAAAAATTACTAGACATGTATAGAAACAGAAAAATATGACTCATAAGTAAAAGAAAAATTAATCAATATATGTCATCGAGAAATGATAATAGAGATTATGGAATTAGCAGATAACCAGGTATAAAGAGAAATTCCAACCAGAGAGAGGGGTGAAACATTACATACATAGTACCAACGATACAAATAATAGCAGATTTCTTGTCAGAAACTATACAAGCCAAAATACAATGAAATAACATTTTTGTATAGTGAAACAAACAAAATAAAACTGTCAATTTAGAATACTATCTATAGTATAGATAGAATACCATCTATTACAAAGTGAAAAAAGTAACTTTGTAAACTGTAAAAGTTAAATAAAAACATTTTCAGATAAACAGTAGCTGGAAGAATTTGTCGCCAACAGACCAGTGCCAGTACTTCACGAAATGTTAAAAAAAGAGTTAATTGGGCAAAGAAAAATGATACCAGATGGAAATTTGTATCTATACAAATAAATAAAGAACACTGGGAATAATAAATATGTGGGTAAATATAAAAGCTATTTTTTTGATGGTTAAAGTTTTCTGAAAAAAATTACTGCTTAAAGTCAAAAATAATAACATTAAATGTATTGTGGGGTTTGTAATCTATGAAAACATAAACAGTATAAGAACAATAACAAAGGATGGGAGAAATAGAAATATACTGCTAAAGATTCTCACATTATACGAAGACGTACAGTTTTGGAAAGGAGCCTGAAATAAAGATGCATTTTATAAAGCCTAAAACAACTTTTGAAAAACTTAAAGAGCAGTACCATTAATAAGCCAATAACAGAGGTAAAATTGAAAAGTAATCCAAAAGAAAGCAATAAAAGAGAAGAGGAACAAAGAAAATCCAAAACAGGTAAAGAACAAAGTAGCAGATTTAATCCAATCATATCTATAATAATAATAGTTCTTATCATTATTATTTTAAAGTCATGGAATTAGAAATAAATAGTCTAAAAACTCGTTACAAGACAGAGATTGTCAAATCAATTTAAAACAAAATATTGTTTGTGATACATAGGTGAGTAATAAAGCACACATCATGAAGACTGTATAATAATGATTAAAGTTTTGGCAAACATTTTTTCATTGAAATATAATAACTACAGCATTAGTTTAATTAAAAAGTGCACACACAACGTGGGGGATTGGGAGTGAGAGTGTGTGAGGGTGCAATTCCCAAACGATATAGAGATAAACATCATTGCATCTAATTCAAATCTTTTTGTGTGAATGGCTAAGATATTTTCTCTAATGTCACCTTCAAACAGTTAGGAGTGGCCCTAAGTAATCTATATATTCTTAATAAACCTTCTGATGTAATCAGTTATAAATTATGTATACTTTCTTTTGAACTTGTTCATTATTTCAGCCAATACTGTCAAGTGGAGACATAACTTCTATAATTTTATTATTTTCTATGTTTAATGCTTTCAATAGAAGCGTAAGAAATATTCCTGTATACTCTGTCACATTTGATGTTCATAACAATTTTTTATTATAAGAATTTTCTATCCCCAAATTTCAAGTATTGAAACAGGTGTAAATAGATAAAATGTGTTATTTATGAGTTTATAGTGGTCATGTGGCTTAAATGAGGTTTTATATCCATGCTTTTTGACTTCAAACCTTGTCAAGCTTCCATCCCACCTTCATGTTCTGCTAGAAAAAGACTCATAATGAACGTCCAGGTTTTCTTTAGTTCTTCTTCTCTTAATAAACATTTTGGATTTTTCTTCCTAGTTTTTATTTTTAAGCCAAAGCTTGTTCCCCTGGAGCGCATGCTTAAGCTGATCTCCTCATCATCTTGGCCTTCTGCTTTCCTAAATCCAACATAACACCATGAAGACCTGAGGTCACCCCTAGGCCCACGTCCTCTGTCCCTTTCTGTTTTGTAGGGGTTGGAATCACACGGCCTAGACTTGGAGCGGGCCTTGCCGTGTACCTTGAGTAAGCTGTGGGTTTGCTCCAACCCTCGAGTTGTTGCACCCTGAAGGATATGATAACCCAAGGCTTGGTGGAGAACCATTGAGATCTATCATGTAAAGCTCTTAGCAGGGAATCTATAATGATATATACTCTAAAAATTGCTGTTTTTTTGGTTACTGCTATTGTTGTCACTAATGGAAGTTAAGAAAAACTTTCGTATGACTTCTTTCAGATTTTCACCCTGGTACCAGTAAACTCTAGAGAGCTAGGAGTTTGTTGCGGATATAGGTCTCAGAGAAGCTTGACCTGGGGCGTACAGCAGCCAGCAGCCAAGTTGGCTGTCCAGTCCTTGAAAGGTGACTAGTCTAAATTGAGATGAGTGTAAGTGTAAAATACAGTATAGAAAAATAATGTAAAGTATCTGTTGATAATTCTACATTAATAATGTGTTGAAATGACAACAGTTTAGATATTGGGCTAAATAAAATATTTTATTAAAATTAATTTCACTTGTTTATTTTTACTTTGTTTTTTGGTGAGGAAGATTTGCCCTGAGCTAACATCCATTGCCAATCCTCTTTTTTCACTTGAGGAAGATTAGCCTTAAGCTAACATCTGTGCCAATCTTCTTCTAGTTTTCATACATGGGACGTCTCCAGAGCATCGCTGATGAGTGGAGTACGTCCACATGCAGGATCAGAACCCACGAACGTGGGCCACCGAAGTGGAGCACGCAGAACTTTAACCACTTGGCTACGGGGCTGGCCCTTATTTTTACTTTTATCATTTGGCTGCTAGAAAATGTAGAGTGACCTGTGTGGCGCCCTGTTGTTTTTTCATTGGAAAGCTCTAGTCTAGTGTTCACTTTCTCACAAACAGCTCAAAAGCAGAGTCAACTCTGTGCTACACCCTGGAGATAAAGACTCCCAATCTGTTCAGAACCTCGAGGAGGGGTTCTAGAAACAGACAGAGTTTTTATGAGTATTTAATGAAGCAGCTTACATTCGGTTACACAAAGTTGAGCATATAGGGTTCAACAAATGTTAACTAATATTATTACTATTGCTATCTCTGTGTTAAATGTAAGGCTGTGTGGCTCTGGGATTTAGGAGATGTGGGAATCATCTAACCTCCTCAGACAACTGATGTGTTTCTGGACTCCACAGCATGCACTACACTTAGGGAGAATCGTTCTAGAACTGGCCGGTCCCAGAGGCCATGTGACCAGCAGCAGGGTTGTGGAGCATCTGCCTGGGTCCATGGAGCTCCGCGATGCCACCCTGTGTGATCGCCTCTAACTCTGCAGTGCGGGGCAAATTACAGACGAGAGATTTGTGGATTGCTGACTTAAGTGGTGCAGAGAATGGATGTTTGGGTAAGGACGCTGGGGAGGCCTGTGCTTTCACCGCATTCCCTGAGAACTGACTGGCTTCTCTACCCTGTGTCTCACCCCCCACTGAGGTTTCCAGGGACCAGAGTGTCTCCTTGTGAGGTGCAGACCACTGGTGATTTATTTGAGGTTCTCCTGCCAAGTACTCTCAATGGGTAACAGGTTTTCACCAGAGCATCTCATCTTCCTTCTCCCAGTTCTCTCAGTTTCTTTACTTCTCGGTGCTAGATGTTAAACACATTCGGATGGACAATTTGGCTTGCTCATCTCCTTCCTGGCCACTGCCTGTGCTAGCTTGCACAAATAAAACCTGAGCTGACAGCAGTGGAATTTATGAAGACCAGTAAGAAATGAGGTATGTGGAGCAGCCCTCACACACTGTTGACCCTAGAAGTGCTGACGTCTCTATTTCCAGGCCAAATTGCGCAAATGGTAGGGCTTGCACCCTTGCAATTGCAAAGACCAAATATGCTAAGGTAATTAAAAGAAAATCGTTGATTTGTCTCTGGAAACCTAAGATTGGAAGTGTGCTGTGGGTCTCCTCTGCCCGTTCACCCCACACAACCCCGAGTTCCCAATTACCTCTAGGCCTGCCACATCCCACAGTTGGGTGTGATTATTTAAATCCCACCCTAGGATCCGAGCTAGATCTTGAGCTCTAAAGAGACCACATCCAGAGATTTGCTTGTATGGCTTTCCTTCTGATGTTCTAGTTGTAGAGAAGAACAGAATCAATGTGAGCTGGTAACGTTTCCCAGATCTCCTGTTGCACTAGGCGGTCTCCTTCTCCAGAATGGGAATGTAGGTGCTGTCTCCAGGCACGTGACAGAGCTCTGTGCAGTTTATATTTCACTGGTGGATTGTGATGCCCTCAAGGGTTGAAAGGAACTGATCGCCCTGTGAGGTTGAAAGGAACTGATCACAGAGGCCAATATACTTTCTCAGCCAGACTCCTTGCCTCAGAGTAGTATGTTCATAAGTTCCAATGGAGCCCTTCTGCACACAGAATTGGAAACATGCTCTTTCCAGCCTTGAAATATAAAGGAAACAAATAAATATGCCAAATGAGCATTTAATTTCTGTTAAATCACACACATACTATGTATATACATATACATGCATACACACATATATGTCTATACACATATTTATGTATGCATACACATATGCATAGATGTACATGCATTCATATTTGCATATACATGAACAGATAGATGCTTCTATGAATAAACATATATATATACCACGTACGTACACACACACACATTACCTATTTCAGAACCTCTATAGACTTACTGGCAATACTGATTCATACTGAAATCTGGATGAAAAGTTCACTAACTCCGATTCCTCATGATTTGACTGCTTGACTTTGAGAGCTGGGCACTGAAGATCCAACCCCTTCAGAGCTGGCTTGTGATAGGGACATTTGTTATTTCGAGTTAAGAATGTGCCTAGAGAGAGTGATTCCTCCTGAGCAGAGGGCACTGCTCCGTGCTGCCCTAGATCCCTGGAGGTTTGAGCGGATGCAGTGAGGCAGACCCCTGCTCTCCTCGTGTCGGGTGCAGAGCTGACCCTCAAATAAACTCAGCCACACTTCACTATTCTACACATTTTAATTTCAGACAGTAATGTATGGCCACTCAAATGCTTTCCCTGGAAGTAAACACGTCTGAGGAGAGGCTGTCATGACGGGCAGAGGCACAAGTGCCAAGAAAGTGCTCCCTGCTTCCTTCCTGCCTCGGCTGTCAACGTGACAAGTTCCAAAGTCAGGAACCTTGTGTTGGATGCCGAGAAATATTAATAATATAAAGTAAGTTCAAAGAAAGGAAAAAACCCAGATATGCTCCTAACAAATCATGTTTGGGAAAAACTGGAAATGATATTTGGAAATAACTTAGAGTTTGTCCAGCTCACCAGTCTCTGCTTTCTGGAATAGAAACCTCCCACCAGCCTGGATACAAGGCACTAGCTTGTGCAGGCAGGTTGCCGCCCTCGGAGTGCAAGCCAAAGGAGGCACCATGCACGTGAGCTTCATTTCTCTCCTCAGTCTTTCCCTTTTTTGCCCAAACAACCATCCCTAGGAAAATTAGAAAAAAGCAACTCTGATGATAATGGAAAAAGCAATGTTGCCTAAGTAATTGCCTGAGATTACCGCGACTATATCCAGTCTTTAAAGACACACGCATGCCGTTAAATGAACATGTTAGGTTTTTTAAAGAAATAGTAATTTATTGTGTCATAATCCACTGACTGAATTTAATGTCCTGCAATTCAGATTCGGGTCCACTGACATCAATGGTGCTTTGTCATGAAGTTGAGCAGACAGCAGCCTGTTAGTCTTGGAACATGATATTTACACCTCCCAGAGAACCGTCAGCACCTGAAACCCGACTTTCATGGGGGGGTAATTCTTCTGTTGGGCGCTGCTTCCTCTTCTGAGTATTTTAGGGAAGACAAAGCAATAGTGTTAGCAGGACTCTTTGAAGTGAGTGTTGTGTGGTACCTGCATTAAACAGACTCAAGCTGCCTCATTCACGTGCCTCAGCTTAACGCAGCCCAGTCCACAACATATGGCATGGGTGTAAAATCACCCAAAACACGTGTGTATATGAATTGTCAGATTGCTTTATATCTTTTAAATCAAACTCAATTTTACCTCCACGTAGAAAGAATTTTGAACTTCATTGTTATTGGCAGACTCTTGCTGTGTTCACAGCGATTGCATTTCCCTCACAGTTGAAGTTAGATAGGGCCACGTGTCTAGATCTGGCCAATAAACCACCAGCACGGGTGGCATGCACCATTTCTCAGCTGAGATGGTGCATGTCACAACATGCACTGAGGTGGTGAAGTCTCAGCTCTACCCTCCAGCTCTCTCCTTCCTGATCAGCAAGCTTCAAAATCATATTTTCCAGATGGTGTCACTCCATATAGAAACAGGTCACCAGATCCATATTCAATTTTCTGGAAGCAACAAAGAAATTTTCATTGAGTTAAGCTAGGGACATTTAGAAGTTAATTTGTTATCATCGTGTAGCCCAATTTACTTGGCTAATTGTGTTCTCTAGGCTCATACAGGAATGGGAAAGACTTACCCCACGACAGGAACATGAGAGAGAGGCCCTTTCAATGCCACTCTGTCATGGTGGCCACAGATTTGCTGATTGTCTGAGCTCTAGCGACCCATTTAAAGCAGGTGCCTTTGGTGATTCCACACCATATTTAAGGGTCAGAAGTTTTACTCTTGCCAAGGGGAGAAAGGGAGAAAGCCCGAGATTCTGAGCGATAAGGCAGCGCTGAGGCAACACCCTCCAGACGCACTTCGCTCCCTGGCGGTTTGCACCGGGGCCGGAGGGACGCCGTGGGCGGGTTACAGGGAAGTGTTGTTGTGCCTGTGGGATCTGAGGCTGCCATGGTCAACTTACTCGCAGCTAAGGATGAAGGAGGAGCAGAACAGCCTCCAGAGGAGAGCAGGTTTTTCTCTTCTGCCCACGATGTGCTCTAGCATCAAGCCTCTGAAGGCTGAATAACAGGAAGTGGAAGGAAATGTAGCAAAATAAAATCCCTACCCCAAACGGAAGTATATGTTTAACATAATTCCTGACAAAACCCCAACAATATTTTTTATAGAAATACAGAATCTTATTCTAAAATGTATGTGGAAAGGCACAGGCTCCATAATAACCATGACATTCCTGAAAAAGAACTTCGATAGAAGAATAATTCAGTAATCAAGAGAGAGTGGTGTGGTGGAAGAACAGACAGATCAATGAGACAAAATAGACATTCTGGAAATAACCATGCGAATAAGCCCAACCGATTTTTAACAAAGGTGCAAAAGCAACGCTACAGAAGAAAGATAGCCTTTTCCATAATCGGTGCTGGTGCAACTGGACATCCATCAACGAAGAAGCGAATCTCAACCTAAACTTTACACCTTTTATATAAATTAACTCAAAATGGACTGTGGACTTAAATATAAGACGTAAAACTATAAAACTTTCAGAAAAAAACTTAGGAGAAAATCTTCTGGACCTAGGGCTACATGAAGAGGTTTTAGACTTGACATTAAAAGCACAACTTGTAAAAGGAAAAATTGATAAGCTGTAGATCATCAAAAACTTTAAAATTTGTCCAACAAAAGACTCAAAGACTCTGTAAAGAGGATGAAAAGACAAGTTGCAGCCTGGGAGAAAATATTTGCAAACAACATTTCTGACAAAAGACAAATTTCTAGATTAAATAAAGAAATCTCAAAATGTAACAGAAAAGAATACTCTAGTTGAGAAAAGGGTAAAAGACATGGATGGACATTTCACTGAAGAAGATATACAGGTGGCAAATAAATACGTAAAATTATGTTCAACATCATTAACCATTAGAGAAATGCAAATTAAAACCATAATAAGATATTGCTACACTATCAGAATGGCTGAAGTAAAAAAATAGTGACAATACCAAATACTAGTGAGGATGAGGAAATACTGGGTCATCCACACTTTGCAGGTAGGAATTTAAAATGGTGCAGTAACTGGAAAACTGTTTGGCAATTTCTTAAAACATAAGATGCAACTATCGTAAGATCCAGCAGTTGCACTCCTGGATACTTAACCCAAAGAAATGAAGTCTCTTGATCACACAAGAATCTGTACATGAGAGTTTATAACAGCTTTATTTGTAACAGTCAAAATGAAACAACCCAGATGTCTTTTGTGGGGGTAATGGTTAAACAAACTGTGGTCTGTCCACAGCATGGAATACTACTCAGCAATAAAAAGGAACAAACTGTGGATACACTCACAGACTTGGATGGTCTCAAGGGAGTGATGCTGAGTAATAAAAGCCAATCTCAAATGATCACATATTGAATGATTCCATTTATATAACATTCTTGAAATGAAATTATAGAGATGGAGAATGAATTAGTGGTTGCTAGGAGCTAGGGATAGGGATGGGGATGAAGTGCCTATAAAGAGATAATACACAGAAAATTGTTGTGGTGACGGAACAGTGGTGAATACTGTGGTGGTGGTTACACTAATATACATATGTGGTAAAATTGCATAGAACACATGTGTACACACATAAATGAATGCATGCAAACTGATGAAATCTGAATAAGGTTATGGCCTCTCAATGCCAATTTCCTGGTTTTGACATTATACTGTAGTTATGCAAGATGCTACAACTGGGGGAACCTGGTTGAAGGGCATACGGTACTTTCCTATACATCCTTTGCCACTTCTTGTAGCTCTATATTATTTCAAAATAAAAAGTTAAAGAAAAAGCCTCTGATTGGAGACCATGCCCTTAGATTCCTTGTTTTACAGACTACAGTGGGCTACCTGCCAGCAGCATCTGCCCTGTCTTTGATTCTCCCCTTAACTTCTGGCAAAGACTCCAGATAGAGGAGGGAGAGTGGCTCTCTGCTGACTGAAACGCAGCTAAGTAGAGACTCCCGAGTCTTAGGCTTGACGTGGAGTGCAGAACTCACTCATGTTTTTATCATTTGTTCATTCAGGAAACAGGCATCAGTTGAGTACCCACTGTGTGCTAGGCCTATGCTAGGACATAGGGCACTAAAACCTGCACCCTTCCTGCAAGAAGGGCTCCACTTTTCTCCTCTATTGTCATGATGTGTCATAATGGGGCCTGACAAGTAGACAGTAGAGGTGAACACAGGGCATTGAGGGATCCCATGCAAGCGAACTACCCAGCTTACAGGCTTAGACACTGAAGTCAAAACCAAACTGAAATTAAGTCAAGAGCAGGTAGACTGTTTCAGGTGGAGAAGAAACCATACACAAAGGTGCAGGCCATGATGCAGTCAAAGACATGGTGGAGATCCTTGGGAACTATGGTGCCAGGGAGGCTGGTGAGGCTAGAAGCCTCAGGTAAGAGATGGGCTATAGCCCAGGGCAGATGTGGCTGTCCTGAGAAGACTGCCTCCAGGCAGAGCCAAAAGAAAGCTGTTCAAGGACATACAAGTAGGGTCACCCACCGGAAGAAGGCTAGTTAGAGAGAGAGTCTGGCCTCACAGGCAGCAGGATGAGGGCTGAGAAGAGAGTGAGTTTGAAGTGAAGAACAAGAAGCAGGGCCTGGAACAGTTCCAGGGCACAAAGGAGGCAATGAGAGCAGCTTTTCATAGAATGCTCAGCCATAGGCTGGGCACAGCCAGAGGGGTTCAGTGTGCAGCTGGCAAGCAAACATCAATGTACATGGCAGCAGCAGCACCAGCATCCTGGCCTGGTGAGAGTTTTACAGTTTACACAGGCTCTGCATATCTCACTTACTAGTGGTATTGATTAATTAGCAGCAGTACAGTATGGTGCATGAGGACTCTTGTTCTCAACTTATGTGACTTGGCTTCCAGCGCTGGCTTTACTAGTTACAAAAAAAGACCATCTTAAGCAAGCTGCGGATTTCCACTACTATCCAAAAGCAGAGTGTTCCTATGAAAGCTTTTGTAAGCAGAAATGACATAAAGAGAAGAAGCAATTACTATTAATTTATATGGGAAAAATTTTTGAGTGTTCCCAGATCCAAAATATAACCTGCCAAATCATACTACACCAAATAATACCACAGAACACGTAAAACCTAAAATAACTCTAACATATACTAAGAGAAGGAATGCTATGATAAACACACAGCCTGCATAAAGAAGAAATAATGTATGTACAGTGTAGGTTTGCTTATCAAAATTGAGAAGACAGCGAGCACACTGGAAGGCCAAGAGGTGGAGGTGGTGATGATGGTGTGTTAGGCTGGGTTGTAGGAGGTTAGGGTGGTGGGAGGTACAGGAGACTGGGATGCAGCAGAGAGAGGAAGAGGGTCATCTATTAGCATCTCACCGTTGTACGTATCCATCAGGGCAAGCAGGTCGCTGACATCAACACCTTCTTCTGTCTGCCTGCCTGGATGTCGAAGGTTGAGGTTTGTTGTCTGTCGTAGCTGATGTGGAGGCTTGAAATACGAGTCTGCTGGCTGCTCAGCCTCTACAGTGGCTCACTGCAAAACCAACGCTGAGTGCAGTTTTTGCTTTTTGCTTTTTTTCATAAAAGCGAAAATTCTCCTCGGATTTCTTTCAGTTATCAAAAACAGGCACTAATGTGGGTCTTTCCTGAAAGTGAAGTGGCGTAAGGCAAACTTTTGGGTAGCAGGGGAAACCTGTACCCAATTTCTCAGATTCTCAGTTTTCTTCCCCACACAATAAACATAACGTTAACCTACATGATATTGTTGTGAGGATTACATAAGATCATGAGTAAGGGGCTTGTCAGAGGGCTAGGCACAGAGTAAGTAATCGTTACTTATAGTTATTACTACAATTACCACTACATCATTATTATTATTATTCCTTGACTTGATAATCCCCGAAGTGTCTTCCGCTGTGTTTCTACAGCACCTCTCTCCGGAGAGGCGAGCTTTTCCAGGTCAGCCCTGGAATCTCCCTAGATAAATCAGGGACTGGAGAGTCAGGCTTCAATGTAGACACGTCATAGTGGATTTCCAAGCACTCTAGTGCAAGGTCAGGGTGGCCAGATCTATATATTTCTAGCGTAAGCTATTTTTTCTTTTAGGCTTTTTATGGGCTTGGGTACAAGTCAAGTTCTTCATCCTCATTTCCTCCTGTAGCCTCTTCCTCACTCTTTGGAAGTGAGACATCATAAAGAGACTTCCCCAGGGGGCACTGAATCATGAAAGCAAAGAAAGGCATTTCACGGCATTGGAGAACATCCTTTGATTTTTTCCAGGACCACATTTTCTTCTCCAGTTAGCTTTGTCTTCTGGTTGAAGGATTAAAAAAAAAAAAAAAAACACCACAGTAAAGGCTCCATGTATCTTTTGAAAGGTAAAATAGAGCCAGCTGAACCTAATCAACTTTCGGAGGTGCCATAAATACCTGCCAGGCTATAAAAGCACAATCACTCTGATATGGCAAAAGAGAAGTGAGAGCTATAATGGGAATATGGCCCACCAATCCCAGGATAAACACTTCTCAAACTTGCTTTGTGCTCATGCCTGTCAGAGTTTGGAGGCTGGGCTGAGGATTAGAAAGAGAACTTTAAGTGAGGACTCCCAGAGAGCCCACACCTTGGTCCAGGTGCTTCCTGGGGATTGGAGCTTCCCAGTGTGTGTGATGGAGAGAAATGACAGCTTATGGAAGCCAAGCAACCCAGTGAAGGGGTGTTGAGGATGATGTTGTGGGGGATTGGAATTGGCCACCACAAGATATGTCTCTTTGGCATGAGGATTATTTTGTTGTGGTTACTTTTAAAAACTGCAGACATGAGAGAAGCTCTGAAAAGTAGAAGTTACTCTTTGTAAGAGACATTTACATTTGTAAGGGAAATCTCCATCTATAAAGGTGTCTCCCTCTCTGTACCAGGAAGAAGGGGGGGTTGACCTTGTCTCTAAAACCTCTTATCAATGCAAAAGGCAAGGACTTAAATCTGCATAATAACCTTATTCTTGTTTACTGTGCTTTTCTGTTAGTCTCCCATAACTGACTCCCTCCACCCCGAACATCTCCTTTATAGCTGAACATGGTATTTAAGATGATAGCCTCTGCCATTTTGGCAAGTTGCTCAGTTTTCCTAAGTCTCTTCTATGTATGCATGTTATAAAGCTTTGTTTAATTTTTTCCTGTTAGTCTGTCTCGTGTGAATTTAATTCATAGCCTGGCCCTAAGGACCTAGAGTGGGTAGAGGAAATGTCTTCCTCCCCTACAATGTCATGGGAGGTTATCCTCTTTTCTGCTTGGACAGTAAAGGTTTTAACTATGTGTCTAGTCTCATCTTCATCAAATTCAGCCAGTTGGGATGATTCACAAGTCTCGTTTGGGCTGCAAAACTTTCTTCCCTCAGGGTCTACAAGTAGAGCTTTCCCTTCCTTTGCAATACTCCCCCAAGTTGAGCCTTTTGGCCCCTCAGACATCAGCAGATAATTAATGGAAAATATCAGGGACATCATAACTTTTCAATAAAATTCAACTTCGCCTTTTCCCTCCAGAGAGAACTTACGCCCTCTTCTACCCTGCACAGTGACCCACAACTTTCTTGAATATCCTCACACTTCTATTTTCTCTTCTGTTCTATCTTCTTTAAAACTTTATCCCCTTCTACTTGGCCATTATGTGTTAGTGATATGGGGCCACTGAGGAATGTCAGAATATTGGGGAGGTTGGATAAAAGCTGGTCTGGTGACTTGAAAGAGACAGACCTACTTGAAACAAACCTGGGGAGGCTTGACTTGCCCAGGTATAGACCAGAGCTAGGATGTCCCTTCCTATACCCTCTGTTTGTATTATGAACCACAGCACAGTCCCAGCCACATATGTTGTCAATCCTTGTCAGAGAATGAAGAGTAGTTTCTCTCTTAGGCTCTAAGGGTCCCATTTGGGCTCAAACTGGCTCTTTTGCTCCAGTGATGATCTCTTCTCCTTGGATGGACCCACATACAACCTGCCACTCAGGTTACTCTGAGATTCAAACCAGCAAATACTCCAGATAACTGCAGCCCCAAGGGAAGGGATTCTTCCAGACCCTTATCTCAGTCCTGGCTGTGTCACTTGTCAGCTGTGTCACTGGGTTCTGGCAGCTATGGTGTCAAAGAAGCTGTTGTCACCAGTTTGGTTTGCACCAAGGCAAAGCAGGAGCATGGAGACATACCAAGAGGCAAGATAGGAAAGAGATAATAGGTAATTCTCTTCATCCTAAGCAGCTTCCCCTCCTTCCTCCTCTGCACTTGGAATCGAGGCCATTTTCTTAATTACAGAGACTGGGCTACTCAGTCAAAAGGCTTGGTAAAAATAAACATATCTGCATGGGAACTGCGAGTGTTGTGCATGTGTGTGCGTGAAGTGAAACAGGCTCCTAAGCTAGCTTTTCATTCCTTTTCTGAAAATACTCCCACAGACACTTTTATTTTAAGAGGTTTACTATTAAACAACATTAATAGACAGAAATAGCCAAAAATAACAGGACTGGGGAAGGGACAAAGGGTCCTAACCTTCTTCTGAGGTGATTCTGGATCTCCCCTCACACTTTTGCTCTCTGCTGTCATTCCTAACATTGGGGATCACCAAACCTCAGTCCCACCCACCTTGATTTTCCTCCCCTCTGTAGGTCAAGCTGCAGTGCCCAGAATCTCAGAAGATGACATGACAGAAGGCACTACTTGCCTTGAAGGCTCACTTGCAGTTTGGAGGCCCTTGTTGCAAGGCACTGCCCATTTCCCTGGGCCTCAGTGGCTCACCCAAGACCCCCCCCCTCAGGAATCTCTCCTCAAACCTTTGATGCCCTCCCACTCTGTCCTAGACGCAGTGGTTCCCTGGTCATGCAACTTGCCAGAGAATCTGACTGGGAAGCAGGATTTAGAAGTAGAAGGAAGAATCTGGCGAGGAAGCAGCAGGAGGGTGGTGCCCACTAGGTGGGCTTGGATTTAGAGTGACAGAGGGGAGAGCGCTCAGAGCTTCATATCCTTCCAACCAGTGCTCAGTCCTGGAGGGATGCAGTGAGAGGAGACCTCAGCTGGATCCAGGCTCCCTCTGGATCATGACCAACAATGACACAAGGCTTCTTCCACCAGGATCACAGCAAGAACAACTCCTCATGTGGCACACGGAAGCATTCTCTGTTGTTTCAGGGTTCCCGAATCTTGCCATTTAGTACCTCAGTTTCCTTATCTGCAAAATGGACAGAACAATAATAGATATCTATAAAGATATGAAAGCTAATAGTTTTGAGAGTTTACCGTACGTCAGCCACACATGCTTGTGCTTTTTATGCACTGTCTCATTTAGTCTTTAAAACAACCCACTGAGGGATATGTAGGATTACTTTAATCATTTTACAGGTGAGAAAATGGATCATTTCAATGATTTGGGCATAACAAATAGAAGACATTCATATCATCACCATCATCATTATCATTGTCATCATCACCATCATTTCTTCATCCACCCTCTTCCTTCTTATCCTTCTCTTGCTATCCTCATTCTCTTCTTTCTTTTATTTCTTCTTTCCAGCAAATAAGTAGGACAGGTGCCACCCTTAGCCCTGGCATGTCTGAGGCCATTGTCAATAATCAGTCTCTGCATTTTTTTCCTTCTGAGCCCTGACTAGGCCTTAGGAGTCCTCCTCAATGCAGTCATCCATCAGCAGTTCAGTGAAGTTGGAAAATGAGATAAAACTTCTCTGTCGCACAGGCCTTCTCTAACTATCTTGATTTATTATTCCCAGAATCACCACTAATGTGTCATCTGATGTGCTTCTATTCACTGGTTTCCAAGGAAAAAATACCCTCAGAGTCCAAGAGGATTGAAGGGAATCTGCATAAATAGTGACAAAGTGCTGAATTTATGCCGTGCTAGCAAGGTCCAATGTGGGCATTATGATTTGTGCTGTGGCCAAGAAGAATGAATTTGAGGCAATAAAGGGCTCAGGACTCATGTTTTCCATTAAGTCTTGGAAACAGGGGACAGAGTTTAAATTGTGTTCGTGTGAGTGGGTGTGGTTTGCAAACTCTTCGTTTTCCAGAAGGAGTAGAGGTCCATCTTGCTTTAAGAAACCCAATGTATCAGCAGAATTTCTAAAGGACTCATGGACCTAGGTGTCCCAATGAGTTCCTATTAACAGTAACAGTTTACAAGACTCAACATATGGCCACTGATGTAGATTGCCAGTCTGTCCCTCCTTAGTATTTGTTTCTAGGAGTGGTTTCCAATAAACTCATGACCAAGTTCCCTCTCTCTGGGTATGGCTGCTGCTTCTCCTCACTTATCGGTTCTCGGTCACTATTCTTCCTGATACCATGCAGCTTCTGCCTGGGGGAGAGAATTATGACTCTTCAGAGTTTAACATTTTCTGAGACGCTTTCAAAATCTCCCACTTCTTCTTCAGTTACCATGGCACCCTCCTTCTCTATCTGGTATAATAATTTCCTCTCAGGGATGCTAAGACTTTTCCAGGAATCATCGAGTTGTGGTTGTCTCTACTAAAAAAGGTGCATTCATGTCAGGGTATACTGTTCTGGAAAATGAAGAGTATAGGTATGGTGAATGTTGGACAATGACACTCCAGTGACAGATTATTTGTTTTGTGTAGCATCACCTCTCCCATCTGCTTGGAGAGGAGCTTCTGCTGTGCTCCTGAGGCAAAAGTTTGGGAAAAATTCTCTTCTAGGATTCTTTCCCCTAATAGAAAAGGATTTCTGATAAGACATCCCAACATATGCAAGACATGTTGCCCCATCACACAATCCACATGGGTTCCATTATAGTTCAAGGATACTCCTTTGCCTCCATGCACACAGGCTTCTGTTGGCCCATCACTTTAGTTTGCTGAGCATCAGTAGATATGTTTGAGAGTTAAAGTTAGGCTATAGACCCCAAATGTGGAAATGATGACTTAGAAAACAAAAATTTGGTCTTGAAATGCATGTGTCGCGAGGTGGAGTTTCCAGAATGGTGGGTGGTATGCAGAACTTAGCAGATAATCTCCCCATTGAAATGACAATTTGGTGAAAATCACAAAAAACAAGTTCACCTTTAGAAATTATCATAAGGGCATATTGAAAATAGAGAAACATTTATTCAAGGATATCTACTAAATCTTGGTAAGAACAGCAAGAAACTATGACAGGTGAACCACAAACTGCTCCCACCTCCATCCCACCCAAGCCACATGTGACAGAAGCTCCACTCTGGGCACTCTATTCCAGATGTGTTCAACCAAGAAGATGGGGCCTCCCTCTCCCTCCAGATCCCAGTCTACAGCTTTGGCTTCACCCAAAGAGGGGCATATTTCCACCCTGTCTCATCCCCCTCAAATCTGTTCTGGGGGCATGTGGCTAAGAGGACTGGAGCTTGCCTCCCCTACCCAGCTCCCATTCACAGGGCTGAAGCTCTACCCCAGACATGGAAAGTTGAAAATAGTGGGACTCCAATTGTCCATGCCCTAGCTTGCTCATTGGGTGGAGGTCCCATACCAGGAGAGACAGACCTAGAAGACCAAGGGCTACCATCCTTGACCCGTGACCACTCACAGATCAGGGCTATCACTTTGGGAGGAGTAGATCCTACCCACAGATCCTGTGCAGTGCCACAAGGATTCTGCACACAAGGAGAGGAAGGCCTTATGGATGGATTGCTCCACATCTCTGCCTGAGGGGACTGACTCCACCCAATGAGCACAGAATACACTTTTTTCTCAAGTGCACTTGGAACATTCTCCTCTATGTGGCTCTATTTGAGGCCATAAAACCAGACTCAATATATTTAAAAAAAATGAATTCAGACAAAGTATTTTCTGAGACCAGAGTGGAATGAAATCAGAAGTCAATAAGAGAAGGAACTTTGGGAAATGTTCAAATATATGGAATTAAACAACATACTCCTAAATAACCTAATGGGTCAAAGAAGTCAAAAGTAAAATTAGAAAATACTCTGAGATGAATGAAAATGAAAATACAATGTATCAGAACTTTTGGGATACCATTCTTAAAGGGAAATTTACAGCCATAAATGCCTATATTAAAAAAAAAGAAGGAAGATCTCAAATCAATGACCCAACTTTCTAGCTTAATAAAATAAAAAAAGAAGCAAATTGAACTCAAGCAGAAGGAAGGGACAAATAAAGAATAAAGCACAAATAAATGAGAATAGAAAAATAATAGAGAAAATCAACATGACCAAAAATTGGTTCTTTAAAAAAGTCAACAAAATTGACAATCTTTTAGCTAAACTGACCTAGAAAAAAAAGGAAAAACCAAATTACTAAAATCAATACTGAAAGAGGGGTATTACTACTGACCATACAGAAATTAAAACGATTATAAGAGAAGAGTATGCCAACAAGTTAGATAATCTGGATGAAATGGACAGGTTCCTAGAAAGACACAAACTGTGAGTGATGTTCACGTTACTGATCCTCAGAGTACCAGTGCCTTCTAAGTCAGTAAGGAAAGATTTCATTTTGCCCCATCACTTTCTTTGGAAATTGCTGTTCTCAGCATTAATTGCAACAGTAGTGACTAAATCAGTAAAGAGATTAACACTAAGAGACGAGACCATGCAGATCCACATGTAGGGTGACCAACCATCCTAGTTTGCTTGCAACTGTCCTGGTTTTAGTCCTCAAAGTCCCTCATCCAAGGTGAACTGGGAAGGTCACAGTAAATTTATCACTCTAATGCAAAGGCATATCCTGGGGAGACTGTTCTTGACAGAAAGGCTCATTCTCCTTCTCCACTGACTAGCTGAGGTCTGGCAGCTGATGATTACCTCTCTGAGCCCTAGTTTTTAAATCTTTATAGTGGGAAAAATAATAAACACATCACAGGTGTCTTATAGAGTGATACATAAATATCCTGTTGTCCCACAGTCCTAGGTCGTTAATAAATATTACCCTCTCCCATGCCTAGCTAATTCCTAGGGTTCTTAGCCCTCTAACCCTGCCTTTAAACCCAGGATACTAACAAATCCTGATTTGGAAATGCCAATGCTATCATCTAAGTCAGACTTGCACTTGTGGCTCCTGGAGTCCTGGCTTGTTGTGGCTCCTGCACATAGGTCCCTCTCATCATGCTACCCCTGACTAAGTCTCTCTTGAAAACCTAAGACTGGTATCTGGCCATGTTCTTGCCCATTTCCCTAGAAGGTGGTCCCATTCCTCTGAACCCTAGACTCTCCCTGATGCTGATCTCAGGAAGTTTTCCGTGGTCTGTCTGCCTTTTGGGGCAACTCCTTTTCATGAGACTTCCCTGATGCCGACAGCCTGGCCATGCTCTCACCAGCTGTCACCCTTACTCTTGGCCCTGAGGTTTCTGCCCATTTCTGACAGATGAATCTGGGCGTAGTGCCTACCCACTCAGCGGGTGTTTGGTTCAAGTCCTCAATGCCACCGTGCCCTAGCTGAGCCTCTCATACCTCTGCCCACTCCATGCCCCATCCCACTCATCTGAGCTCATTAGTTTCAGGGATGATCCTGTAGTCTCTGCAATTCAATGTAATAGTGTTTCTTTGTGGTCTAGCTCCACCTGCTATTGCTTCCTGTGATAGAGGAAGAGGGAAATAGTCCTCCCTTTGTCAAGGAACCTGTGTTTTAGAAATCATGAGCAGTACACAGGTCCTTTTGTCCTCCAGGCACTGGGTAATCTTTTCTTTCTATTACGCACAGGTGTGCCTGGCTTGTCCTTCCCACTCAAGTGCTCAGAAGACAGCACACGTGTGTTCCAATCAAGGGTTCAGGGATCCAACTCATTGGATGAGCCGGGACTTGTTGAGCATCTCCCACTGATGCCTGCTTGGTAGGTAGCACTACAGTGTTGAGATATCCTCATCTAACAGGAGGAAACTTTTAGCATCCTGATAGAGCTATGGAAGCACGTCTCACCCCAAGGAAACAAATGCATCAGAAGAGGACATAAAAAGGTCTCCCTGGAGCTTACCCAGGGTGAATGCACATGTTCCTGGATTGTGTAGGGAGCTGTCCTTAGAGAAGTGGTGGAGGAGAGGAACAGGAACAGGACTACAAGAGCTCAGCTAGCCTTTTGGGTGTGGCAGCCAGGCAGCCCAGCTCCTCCCCACACTCCCTCCTGCCTCCTGTCCATGGGTTGGCCCTGCAGGGGGCCCTGGCTCGTCCAGGACACCTACAAGAGCTCAAAGGTGGCTCCTCCTGTCTTTAATTACATGCAGATATGTCTCTGTTGCTTTTTTCAAGTCAGGCTGCATCCTTGGTTATCACTGGGAAACAATGCACCTTTTCTACAGTCGTTGATACAAACTAGCCCAAGATGGGGACGGGGAACAACACCAGACCTCCTTGGGTACTGAGCACAGTTAAGAGCAATCCGGCCATCCAGAAGCTTCCTTTAGACCAGGGTTTCTAAATTTTAGTAGGGTTGACATATGAGGCTGGGTAATTCTCTGTTGCAGGAGGACTGTCCTGTGCATTGTAGGATGTTGAACAGCATCCCTGTCCTTTACCCACTACCTTCTAGTAGCATCCAACCTCTACATTTGTGACAACCAAAAATGTCTCCAGACATTACCAAATGTCCCATGGGGGATAAGATTGCTCCCAATTGAGGACCAGTGGGGGCTTTAGAGTCAGATCAACCCAGGTTCAAGTCTGTCAGCATCCCTCAACAGTGAAGCCCCTGTCCACTCTGTAGCATAAGAATGATGCTACTTACTCTCCTGTGCTGTCTAGGGATAAAATGAGTAGATACATATGAAGCATTCCTTTCATGAGGGCACTCAAGGCATCTCTCCTTTTGCTACCTCTCACCCCACCCTGTGGCACTACCACCACTTCCCTCTGACTCATTCCCCCTGCCCTTCCCAGACCAGCCTTTTCTAGGCAGCTCTGGACATTGGTCTTACAATCTCTGAGTCATGGAATGTGTGAGCTGGAAGGTGTTATTTCATACAACTCCTTCATTGTTCAGGTGGTGAAAGAGAAATCAGGTGGGTCGACTTGCCCAAACCTATGGGATAGTGCAGGACAGAGAAAGGATTCTCACCAGCTTCCCACCTTCTGAATTTGTCTCTCTGCTTTACCCCTCTCCCCTTCTTTTACACCCATTATCCCACTGGATTCTCCAAAGCCCCTAGCAGTAAGGAGGCAGACCAGGGATGAATGGTCTAACTTTGCAAGGAGGGAAACTGGGGCCCAGAGATCTCAGAGAACCTTTTTAAATCACACGGCTAGTTAGTGACAGAACTAGGACAAAACTGAGCTGTGCTGGCCCCTCATTTGTGCTCCTTCCAGTGCCCCTGCACGTTGAAAGAGGAAGGAGGGATCAGTCTGAAGCCTTGGGCAGAGCCTGTAGGAGAGACCTGTCAGATCACACAGGCTGCACCGTAAAAGAGCAGTTCTGCAGTAATTGCTTGTTAGAATCACCAACGTAGCTTAAAACAAACAAACAAACAAACAAAATGCCATGGCCTTACCCCAGATCTGGGTCATCCATATACGAGAAAGTTCCACTCTGGGGATCCAGATGTGCAGCCAAACAGGGGGCTACTAGTGAAGACACTCTCACTTGCACATGAAAGTAGCCCTCAGATGCAGTGTACTGAGGGCGACCTGCTGCAAGGATCTCTGTGCTGGGAAAGGGAGCTTGTGCCTGTGTGCTCACCTGTTCCAGCAGAGGCCTCCTTCCTAGCAGAAGTGATTGGCAGTGATGCTACGGGCTCAAGAGCTCCCCTCTGACAGAACTGTTGGATATACAATCCAGTGAAAGTCCAGGAAAAGACTTTTCTTTCTACCTAAAATACTCCTTGTTATAAAGTGAATCTTTGTACAATCAAGAAATTATCCTTTTTATTTGTTGGCTTGAATGTTTTCTTTTCTTTTTTGATTTTTGATGTAGTAGTCTTAACTGGTGAAACAGTGAAAGCTAATTTTCTTCCTCTTCCCATAGGGCATTCAGTGGGGTTTTGTGTTCCAGGCTCTGAGCTCCTTCTGCCCAGTGAATGTTAGCAGCTTTCACGTTTGGAAGTTTTGGGAAGATGGGGCCACATTCACCCAAGAAAACAATCAGCTGCCGCTGAGAGTTGGATGCCCCCCCAAACAGCTTCCTCCTCCCTGGTTCACGAGGAAACTCCATATTGCTCCTACCCAGTGGTTTCCAGCTGGGTCTGTGTAAGCATTTGGATCAGTGGCTGCTTATCCAGAAGAACGTGTCTAAATTGTCCAGAGGGGGAAGAAGTGGAAGATTTTGTATTCCAAGGATAAAAGATGGACATTGCAGACCCTGGGAGGGAATTGGATTCCAAAAGATGAAGGACAAAGAAACTGTGGATTCAAATAATAGAATCAGGAACTTAGATGTCTGCATGCTGAGCGCCACAGCCTTAGGAGCTGTAGTGAAGAGTTTGGCCTGATAGGTGAGCAGTGAAGAGGGACACATACAGGAGGCCTGGACAATGGGTATCTCTATGGCAGAGCAGTGAATGATGGACTGGAAACTAGAGGTCCATTCTCAGATAATGCCCGGGAAGGGAGAACATTTGTCCCAACCAGATGACTTGAGACTAAGTGTTCTCCAGATGTAACTGTACGTAGAAAATTATAGGAAAAGGTTTTTCCTGTGCCTAAGTGTTAGAGAGCAATTCTTGTGGTTTATAACATAAAACCATAACACCATTCCCATAATTTTACCAAGATTTGTAACATGTATTATCTCATTTGATCTTAAATGTAGTTGGCATCTTTGCAATCTGTGAATATCTGTCACCTTAATTGGGAAGGAATTGGATCCTGAAAATGATCATGTAAGTATGTGGAATTCTCATTTTTATTGTGAAGTAAGACTTTTTTTTTCATGTAAGAATTCTGACACTCAGACAAAAAAAGTGACTTGCCTTAAATCAAACAGCTTGTAAATGCTGAGGTTTGAACCCAAATTCAAGCCCTATGTCAACCTCCTTAACTAATATAGAAAATGACAATCTCTTGCTACAAGCCTGAGGGCTTGGGTCCCAGAATGCCCACTGATTTGCCCTGTGAATTTGGGCCTTCATATTCCTTCTTCAGTCTTCCATCAAAAATAGGAGGCAGGGGCTGGCCCGGCGGTGCAGTGGTTAAGTTCACACGTTCCACTTCTCGGCGGCCCAGGGTTCGCAGGTTCGGACCCCAGGTGCGGACATGGCACCGCTTGGCACACCATGCTGTGGTAGGCGTCCCACATACAAAGTAGAGGAAGATGGGCACGGATGTTAGCTCAGGGCCAGGCTTCCTCAGCAAAAAAGAGGAGGACTGGCAGTAGTTACCTCAGGGCTAATCTTCCTCAAAAAAAAAAGGAGGCAAAGTGCTTACTTGTTCAGAATATGGCCATGGCAGGTAACATGATGAGTGGGATGAGAACAAGGTCTAGTGGGATTAAATATTGGCTATATCACTTATTAACTATGTGCTTTTGAGCAAGTTTTTCAAACTGTCAAAGCTTTCATTTCCTCAGCTGTAAAATGGATGCTAATAAGACCAATCTCACAAATTTGTTGTAAAGATTAGAAACAATGATTTCGTAGCAGTGGGGACACCGTAGACATTCACCGAAAGCAGCTGTTTTATAACTTGAAACCAAGAGCAAGAGTAACTTTCTGATTTCCTTTGTCACAGAAGAAGGTGGAATTCTTCACTGTCGGTTAGACTATTGCGGAACTCAGCCATTACGTGCAGTCAAAGAAGAGAAGACTAGGGACACACGCAGAGCCCTGGGTCTCTGTCAGCCCACAGAAAGGGATTCCAAGTGAATCTGAGGGCTGGTTAAAATCGACACATGCTGAGGGACACTCTCTGTGTTGAGAAAGCCCATTAGAATGATGAAACCCAAAAGACACAGTTCCACCCACAGTGGTTCATTATGAGCAAAACATGACGACTTCGTTTGAACGGAGGCTAATGGTGAACAGATGGGCTGGCAAGGCAAAGAGCACAAAATGCTGTCGCCAAAAACATAGTTATGTTCTGTAAACGCTGAATACTGTTCTCACTTTTCAGTCCCCAAGACTGAGAAAGATGGCTGATGGGAGACGGAGCATAGCCAGAGAAGCTGTTTACGCTTCTGTGACACTAAGATATTACTGTTAGCTGTCTCCAGCAGGATGGAAGTGAGGTGTATGAAAAGAGAAAGGGAGCCAGGATATGGCCCTTGAAGCTTATTTAAGAGTTATCTACATGGGGATGTGTTCTTGAAATTGCTTCTCATAAGGTAACGACCCAACAAGGAAGAAGAAAATGAACACTTACTGAACTGTGTCTAGAAAGTTCCCATACTAGATTTCACACACACATAACATATACACACTATTTTATAGTGAAACCACCTTCCAAGCTAATTTTCATTTCATTTTTTTTTTTTGGTTTTTGCCTTTTGTTTTGTCATTTTGTTTGGCTGGCACCAAAATACTGTTGAGTTTTTGGGTCAACCTCAGTGAAATGGAGTTTGGAGCAGAGTTTAGAGACTAGAGAATCAGTAGAAATGGCAGAAGACAGTACACTCTGAGACCCCCCCCCCCAAATTTTTATACAGTTGATTGTGACTCAATTGCATGGAAATTCATAAATAATTGCAATTTCATGTCTGGGTTGATGTGGGGACAAAACAGAGACAACATAATGGAAGCTGAACACAGGAGAAGCAAAGAAGTTTAAATTTAAGGCATTAGCAGAAATTGTGGAGAGGGATTTGGCATCCAAGGGCATAGAATTGGAGGTTTAAATAAAACCAAACTGACTTTGATTTACACTATTTGTTTCATTAAAACTGAAAAAAATCCTAGAGTTGAAAATTATTGGCCCCATGTTATTAGGAAATTGACAAACAAAAGAATAAAGTTAAAAATTGAGTGGGGGAATCAGCATTTGAATTCAATTCTTTTTAATTACAAAAATTCTGACTTATCAGAACCACAAAACTGCCTACCCTATTGGCCTGGGAACATTACCACATTGCAAGAGGCTTGATCAAATGCGTCTATTCTATCCCATGACAGAAGTCGCTGATCCTGATTTAGTCTACCTCCTAAGCTGCTTTCTCCTTAACATATTTTTTAAAAGACTATTTTTTCTTTTAAACAATTGACACTTATGCATTATAAAAATAAGATGAAAACAAACTTAAAAATACAAAAATAAATTTAAAAAAATGTGTCAGCTCAAATCCCATACAGGGACATTGTTGTTACCAAGAGTTGATGATCATCATTATTGGCATCTTCTTATAAAGGCATCAGCTGGATAGAGAGATTCTGTAAAAATTGATATCAAAATTTAAATCAACATATTTATTATGAAAATATGAATTTTCCCAAGATGAATTTATAGACAATGCAACTACATTAGAAAGCCCAACAGGATTAACTAGAGATTTGAAAAACTGCTTCCGAAGTTTATATGCAAAAGCTTATAGCCAAAAATAACCAAATAAAAGAGAAGAAGGTAGAGAATGCACTTTACCAGTTATCAGGACTTCTAAATATTTATGCAAAATAGAGCCCATGCTGGTTTGGTCCAGAGATATGCAAACATACAATAACTCCTCCAGAAGGAAAACAAAAGTAAAATTGGAACCTATATCATGCTGTGCCCAATAGTCAGTTCCAAGTGAATTAAAACTTAAATTAGTAAAGCAAAGCAGTGTAAATCCAGAAGAAATATAGGAAGTTACATTTAATACCTAAGGGAGGGAGGGAAAAATTTCTTTTTGAAAAACCACAGAATTACAAACCATAGAGAAAAATTTAGTTAGTTCACCTATATTATAATTGAAAACAGGTGGTACTTGTGGCTATGGTAAAGAGTATGGTGAAGCTTCTCCCACAAAATCAAATTTAAAACTAAAAAAAATTATTAAAAACAAGTATTTCAGGCCTCTGGAGAGTGACCAGAGGTAGAGAGCAAATTAAGAGGTATTTATTCACGAAGAGCTGCTGAAATTTTGGGCAAAAACTGTGGGAGTCTGAGGCTGCTTGCCTGGGGCTTCTTCTGTCCTCCTACCCCAGCTCTGTTTCAATAGTTTTATGAGGGGAGGACTGGCCATGAAAACTCAGTAACTTTGCTGCCAGGGGTAGCTAACTTGGTTTGCAGTAGAAGATAAAAACCCATGGCTGATGGTGTCAGGAAAAGTAAAAAAGCTAAGTAGGAAAAGAAAATAGAGACAACGCATGGCTCTGCTAGCCTAAGGTTGTTAGTCTTGGTAGTAATGAGAGGCAGACCAGCCATAAATTTAAGGGGAATACACTGAAAATTAGAGAGCCCTAGAAGGGTTAGATAAGCTCTACACAAATCTTTGGGAGACAGGGAAACTATGCATGAAAATGGTGAGAAAGTAGAAGCCAGGACAGACCTGAGAACTGCCTGAACTTTGAATGTGCCTCCCTTCCCACACACAGATCCATTGCAGCGGGTGGAAGCCTTACATTTTGAGCACAGGCTTACATTTGAGCACACACTCTTCTCCATTGTTGGCTGATTGCTGAGCTATTCAGACACTGGGGCAGTGCACGGAAGCGTCAGTGACCACGCTGTCTGCGCGGCAGAGTCTACAGGTAAGTCTAGGCAAGCTAATAAACAAGCAAAACACTCAAGACAGAAATGCTTCAGAACCCACAGTTGCTACAATGTATTATCTCAGAGCTCCATTTTTTTTTAACAACAAAAAATCGTGACATGCAAAGAAACAGGAAAGCGTGACCCATACTCAGGGGCAAAAACGCAGTTAACAGAAACTGACTCCGAGTGGCCCCAGATGTTACTTTGGGTAGGAAACATTCCAGCTATTACATGTTAAAAGATAAAAGGAAATAGTGTTTAAAGAATTAAAGGAAAATATAATGACGATACCTCTACAAGTAAGATATCCATATAAAGAAATATAAACTGTAAAAAAATAAGCAATGGAAATTTGATGGCTGACATAAAAAATCATCAAATAATTTCAAAGTAATATTTGAAATAGAATAATCAGTGAACTTGATGATTGAATTGCAGAAATTATCTGATGTGAAAAATATTAAAGAAAACTGAACAGAGGCTTAGAGGCCTGTTGGACAACGTGAAACACTCCATCTGGGCATATGGAAGACCCTCTCAACACTCAGGACCAGGTATATCAATGGTCACCTATTGGGCGTTGCTGGTGATTCCCAGATGCCTTCTATTGCAATTTCTTCATCTTTTTGTGGGTTTTTTAAAAAAGAAATTAAAACAAATTAATGTATTATTTTATTGATGCATTACTTATTCATTGTTCCTTTTAATTATTGTTTAAAAGTCTCACCATATGTCACTTGATACATTCTGTTCACCACTGACCATATTTGCATTTCTTTTGCCTCACTTTGCCTCTTTTTTTTTTTAAAGTGATACTTTTTTAGAGCAGTTTTAGGTTCATGGCAAAATAGAGAGGAGAGTACAAAGATTTCCCAGACACCCCCGCTCCTACACAGGCATAGCCTTCTCCATTCCCAACATCCCACTCCAGACTGTTGCCTTTGTTGCAACTGATGAACCTACAATGACGCATCATAATCAACCAAAGTTTATAGTTTACGTTATTGTTCACTCTTGGTGTTGTGTAGTCTCTGGGTTTAAACAAATGTATCATGACAAGTATCCATCATTATGGTATAATCAAGAGTATTTTCACTTTCTTAAAAATCCTCTGTGCTCCACTTGTTCCTCCCTCCCCCCTCCCCAATTCCTGACAACCACTCATCTTTCTACTGTCTTTGTAGTTTTGCCTTTTCCAGAATGCCACATAGTTGGAATCATACAGTTTGTAGCCTTTTCAGATTGGCTTTTTTCACTTGGTAGTATGCTTTTAAGTTTCCTCCATGTCTTTTCATGGCTCAATTGGTCATTTCTTTTTAGTGCTGAAGAATATTGCATTTTCTGGATGTGCCAAAGCTTATTTATCCATTCACCTACCAAAGGAAAGTTTGGTTGCTTCTAAGTTTTGGCAATTATGAATAAAGCTGCTATAAATATTAATGTGCAAGTTTTGGTATGGACATACGTTTTCAACTCCTTTCAGTGAATACTGAGGAGTGTGATTGCTAGATCATATGGTAAGAGTATGTTTAGTTTTGTAAGAAACTACAAAATGTCTTCCAAAGTGGCGGGACCATTTTACATTCCCACCAGCAGTGAATGAAACTTCCTGTTGCTCCATGGTCTCCCCAGCATTTGGTGTCGTCAGTGTTCCAGGTTTGGGCCTTTCTGATACATGTACAGTGCTATCTCATTGTTGTTTTCATTTGTAATTCCCTCATGGCATATGATGTGGAGCATCTTTCATTTTTTTTTTTTTGCCATCTGTATATCTTCTTCAGTGAAGTGTCTTTTAAGATCTTTAGTCTATTTTTAAATTGAGTTATTTGTTTTCTTATTGCTGGGTTTTCAGAATTCTTTGTATATTTTAGATAACCATCCTTTATGAGATATGTTTCTGCAAATATTTTCTCACAGTCTGTGACTTGTCTTCTCATTCTCTTGACATTGTCTTTCACAGAGCAGAAGTTTTTAAATTTAATTAAATCCAGCTTATCAATTATTTCTTTCACATATCACGTCTATGGTGTTTTATCTAAAAAGTCATAGCCATACCCCACTTCCTCTAGATTTTCTCCAACATTATCTTCTAGGATTTTTGTATTTTACATTTAGTTCCGTGATCAATTTTGAATTAATTTTTGTGAAGTGTTCAAGGTCTGTGTCTAGATTCATTTCCCTGTGTTTGGATGTCCAGTTGTTTTAGCACCATTTGTTGAAAAGACAAAATTTGTTGCCTTGTGTTGCATTTTCTCCTTTGTCAAAGATCAGTTGACTGTATTCATGTGAGTCTATTTCTGTGCTCTCTATTTTACTCCATTGATCTGTCTGTTTTCTCGCCAGTACCACACTGTCTTTGTTACTTTTGTTTTAGGGTATGCCTTTAAATCAGGTAGTGTCAGTCCTCTAACTTTGCTCTTCTCTTTCCATATGTGTTGGCTATGCTGGTTCTTTCCCCTCTCCACATAAGCTTTAGAATCAGTTTGTCAACACCTGCAAAATGACTTACTGAGATTTTGATTGTGATTATATTGAATCTATAGATCAAGTTTGGAAGAACAGACATCTTAACAATATTTATTCTTCCTAGTTTTGAACATGGAGTATCTCCCCACTTGTTTAGTATATTTTTTTCAGTTTCATTCATGATAGTTTGTAGTTTTCCTCGTATAAATCTTGTATATTTGTTAGATTTGTACCTAGGTATTTCATTTTTGGAAAGTGCTTAGGTAAATGGTATTGTATTTAATTTCGAATTCCACTTGTTCATTGTGGGTATATGGGAAAGTAACTGACTTGTACATTAACTTCATATCCTGCAGCCTTGCTATAATAGCTTATCAGTTCTAGAAGCTTTTTGTTGATTCTTTTGGAATTTTTATGTAGAAGGTCATGTCATCTCTGAACAAAGACAGTTTTGTTTCTTCCTCCCCAATCTATATACCTTTTATTCTCTTTTCTTGTCTTATTGCCTTAACTAGTACTTCTGGAATGATATTGAAAAGGAGTGTTCAAAGGGGATATTCTTGCCTTGTTCCTGAGCTTAGTGGCAAAACTTTAATTTCTCACCATTAAGTATGATGTTAGCTGCAGGATTTTTGTAGATATTCTTTGCGAAGTTGAGGAAGTTTCACTCTATTTTGAGTTTACTGAGAGTTTTTATTGTGAATTGGTCTTGGATTTTGTCAAATGCTTTTTCTGGATCTATTGGCATGATCATTTGATTTTTCTTGCTTATGTGGTGGATTACATTAATTGATTTTCCAGTATGGAACCAGCCTTGTGTGTCTTGGATAAACCCCGCTTGATTGTAGTACATACTTCTTTTTACACATTGTTGGATTTGATTTACTAATATTTTGTTAAGGATTTTTGAATCTATATTCATGAGACATATTAGTCTGAAGTTTTCTTTTCTTATAATGTCTTTGCCTGATTTTGGTCTTAGGTAATTCTGGCTTCATAAAATGAGTTAGGAACTATTCCTTCTTCTGCTACCCTCTGAAAGAGATTCTAAAGAACCAGTATAATTTCTTCCTTAAATATTTAGTATCCAGAACTTCTGTGAGAAATTTTAGTGGTATTAATGCTTTTATTAAACATTCAGTGTTGTTAGAACATGACCCATTTTTTTTTAATATCCTGTAAAAGTATCACTTGTGACTTCATTAATTGATGGGTGCTATTGGAGTCCCAAAATGAAACTTACTAGGTTTTTTGTTGTTGTTGCTTTTTCATGAAACACGAACTAGAGAATTGAACTTTATAATAAAGAAACATTCGGTGGAAATCCTTTAAAAATGATTATCTACCTACTTCTATTTCCTTTCCTTTGCTCTAGGTTTTTCAAGATGGAGGCATACTGAGGCATCAGTGTGGTTTTTGCTGTTTGTTTATCACTTCCTTTCCTTTCCTGATGCCTTAAGAAAAGGGAGTGGACAGAAGGAGCGACCTTACCAAAGATCGTGGCTGGGTAGATTAGAAATGGCCTTGATTGGAGAAGGGCTGGATAAGGAGGGAAGAAACTGTTTTTCTTGTTTTCCTAATAGGCATGTAGCTTTTCTGTTTTACTATAGTGCTTGCCTTTTTAAACTCTTAAATCACCTGGACAGAAGAAAATATTCAAAAATATATACAAGTTCCATTAGTCAATATAAAAATACATTTAATGTTTACTTTTTATACAGAAGGTTTTGAATTAGTGTGCAAATAGCATTATAACCAGGAACTTAATGTTGTTTTTTAAAAATAGAGAAGATTCTTTCTGTTCTGTTATGTAAAGAACCACCAGACTAACTTAATTACAAAATTTGCTGTGGCTAAATTCGTGTTTAGCCCCCAGAAGTTTCACTTGATTATAATTAATAAACATTGTTTGTTCTTTAAAAAAAACACCATTTCACACAAATGAGATTGATAAAAATATTTTAAAGTCTGACAGTGCCAACTATTGGCAAACAAATATTGAAATGGGAGCACTTGTACTCTACAGTAGGAATGTAAACTTTTATAACCATTTGAAAACAATACCACAGTATCTAACTAATAAGAAGACCCACTTACAGCTCTCTGTGACTCAGCTGTTCCTCTCCTGGTTATGTAACTTGGAAAAACACCTGTACATGTACTCAATAGAAACATAAAACATGAACACCAGCATTTCTGAGAGCACAAAATTGGACCAGCTGAAATACCCATCAGCAAAAGAAATTATAACTAACAATTGATAGATGGTTTTTTCTATAATGATTTCCAGCAATGAAAGCAAAGGAATTAGATCTACAATTATCAGCAACCATAGATCTCATAAATGTAACAGTGAGTAAAAAAGCAGCTTTCATAAAAGTATGTACAGAGTGATTCCATTTACAACATGTTTAAAACTACGCAAAACAAGATTATACATTCTGCAGATATACACACATATGTGGCAAAACGTAAAAGAATAAAAGGAACGACAAACAATACATTCAGAAGAGTGGTTACCTCTAGGAGAGGGGATGGAATGATAGCAAGGATGGATACACAAAACGCTTCAACAATAGTTGCAATGTGTTCTTTTTCAATCTGAATGGGGTTAATACATAAATGTTTATTTTATTATTCTTTACATCTTTTGTAGACCTGAAACACTATACAATTTTTATAAAAGAAATACTCTCTTATGTAGTCTAATCACATTAGGCCAATTTGAAACAGAGCTACTTAAAATATTAATAAAGTTCCAGTTTATCTACAAAATTGAAAGTATTGAAAAACCCAACATTTTAATGAAAGTCAAAAATTAAATGATTTCTAACCTAGGGGGCGCCAAACACTTGGCAAATTGTTTTTACTTTATTATTTCATAGCAATGCTGATAAACAGAATTTCCCACCATTCTCTTTCAGGACATCACCTCCCAGAACTTCTGTGAGAAATTTTAGTGATATTAGTGTTTTTATTAAACATTCAGTGTTGTTAGAATATGACCTATTTTTTATATCCTGTAACAATATCATTTGTGACTTCCTTAACTGATGGATGCTATTGGAGTCCCAAAAACAATGTACTGAAAATAAGTAACTTTGGAAAAGAACCCAGATGCAATAAAAGATTTTAAAGCAGACCAAGAATTGTTGTGGCACTATTAAGACGGTATGTTTCAAAATATTAGAGATAATGAGAAAATAAAAAGTAGCATTTAATCTGCATACCATTTAGTTTACTAAAAATATTGTGTAGAAATAGAATAGCACAGTATCATTAACCTCTAAGTTACACTACACCTCTTAGTTTATATAGCCATCCTCTTGGCATTTAAGTTTGAGGCTTCTATTCCAGAAAATGCAAGAGTTTACAAATAATTTACCTTTAAATATATTAGAGTAGTTAGCCCTATAGTAATGCTATTTCTACCAATAAGTGTTTCAATATACTTTCCTGAGTGGTAGAAAAAAAAGCAAAGTTATTCCCAGTATTTCTGAGTAACAACCTGGGAGCAGGTCTCACATACTGTACATTACTCACATGTGCACTGAGGAGGGAGGAAGGATTAAGAACTCCTGGCTTTTCAATGCTATATTCTATATGCTCTAAGGTTTAGGCTATATTTGGCAATTTGTATAAGTAATTCAAGTTCTTTTCCTCATGGGAAATTGGGGATAATAACATGCCCTCATATACACCATTGAAGAGATTAAAGGCAATCATGTGTGCCCATCTTAGAACTCGATACATGTTAGTCCCCAATTTCCACCTCTCTTTTCCTCTAGTTAAAGTGGAGGGAATTGGGGAGGATATCATAGAGGATAGAACAGTTGAATGGTATTTTGCCTTAGAAGACAGGGCGGATTGGGATTTGCCAATGGATTTATTTCTAAAGTTTACACTGTACAGTCCTCTCCTCTCTCCCCTCCCCCCATAGAAGTAAGGAAATTAGGAGCCAGATGGTGACTCTCTTTAACTTGCAGTAACCGCTAAGAAAGGCTGTATACTATAGTCCAGCGTTGTCTGATAGAACTGCCTGTGACGGTGGGGAGGTTCTGTACCTGTGCTGTTAACGTAGTGGCCATTTCCCGTGTGCGAGTTTTGAGGACTTAAAATGTCGCTAGTTTGGCTGAGGAACTGAATCTTTTAGTTAAATTTAAGCGCAAATAGCTACATGGGGCTAGTAGCTATTGTATTGAGGAGTGCAGGCTTAGAATTTAAGGGACTCCCCCCCCCCCCCACGTGGCTATCAAGAGGAAGAAATGAGGTTATGAATGTAGAGTGTTGAGCACAGTGCCCAGCACACAGGAAGTGCTCAATATATCACCTACACTCTAATACTAATAGCTAATTTGAATATTGATAGTTTCTTCTTCAGCATTGTCCATGAAAGAAAAGTAAATGGACTCTGTGGAAATATCACTCAATAAGTTCTTTAGATTATAGGCAGTTGATTGTGTGTGAAGATTTGAGGAATCTATCTCAGAACTTTGTCATCTGGACATTTAACAGATGATTGTAATGTCTTTAAACAACTGATCCTGCTCTTTGTAATTGTTTTGAAAAAAATACTTATTTCCTGTAGATTTATGACAGAGGTTAATGCATGCAACAAAACTGATTTTGCATGAACTAATTTGCAATTATGCTTATCCACTGGTAACTGCCAAGCCAGTGCCCTGCCAGGAAACTTCTAGATTTATTACATAGTGTGAGTGTATGTTTCCTACCTTTTGAATCTATGTGCGTGTGATGACATTGAAGTGAATGGAGCAAGTGTCCTGAGAACCGGAGAGCGTGTGGGAGCTTTACCTCAGATCACTTACATCGTGTTGAGAGAGGTGATTGTTAGTCTGTATGTCTCAGTTTCCTTATCTATCTAAGGAAAAGACAAAATGCACCCCAGTGCTGTCTGCTTTTGAGAAATACGGAGACCATTCAGTAAATCATGAGAATGAGGTAGATGGAGACTTAACGAAAATGAAGTGAAAATAGAAAAAAGAAAGTGTAACATATTTTATTCAACTGTCCTGTGTGGCCACGCGGATGGATGCTTCCCAAGAGAGAGCAGAATAGTAGAGCGTGTTAGTTGCAGATGTGAAACGAATGGAACTTCTAGCTGAATATTTTCCCTAGCTTTATCCAGATGAAGCAAAGATGTTTTACAAATCATCTTTATATTAAGGCTAAGGTAACCCAACTAAGTTTAAAAATGATTACATTTTTCAAATGGTGCTGTTTCCCAAGCAGTGTACTCTGGGCAGAGTTGGCTTCAGAAGATGATCCCTAACCTGATCCCCCGGGCTCCCAATCCAGTAGCCTCTGGAAACCTGAGTGTAGCCCGTTCACCTCCTGATACAGGGGAATCAGGTGCAGGTCCCACACTCTGTGTCAGAGTCTCCTGAGGGGTAGTACCTCCTTTCACACGGGGAAAATGAGGAGACCCGGCCATGGACAGCTTCAGGGAAAGGCAGGTTAAAATGAAACCCCTATGAGCAAATTCTATCCCCTGCTCTCATGAGTGAAACATCTGCTATGGCCTGGGTCTTCCCGGTCCAGCTATGAAGAACCTGCATCGGACCAGCCACTACTTGGGCCTATTGGTGCCATATGCATATGAAAGAGTTAGGAGAAAACAAGTTGACTCTCAGTCTACCTGGCAGCATCTTTATCTGCCAAGAAAGTTCTCTGATGTTGATATTAGGTGAAGCCACAAACTGAGCTCAGTTCTAGGTTGCTCTGGTAGCAGCTGAATTTCATGGTACTGCTGCCTCTTCTCAAGCGTTTTTCTCCTGGGGCCTCGATATCACAGTCTAAGGTCTCCTCCATTAAATAAGCAACTCCTTTGCACTTGTCAAAGGGGCACAGATTGGCTAAAGTGATTGGCACTGGAATATCTATGCTTTGGAAGAGAAACTTTCTCCCTTGAAGACAGGAATGTGATCTTGTACACATTATACTAAGAACATAATTGTTCAAAAACAATACATTTGGAATGACTCAATTTTAAAATTTTTTGCTTTACCTGGAGATTGACGCTCATCCAGTCTGAAGTGTAGTACAGCATGCCAAGTGCATTTGTTTTCAGTCTGACCTCCAACTGGAGCAAACTCAGTGCCCGGGCCTGCACATCCGATGGTGCGGCCCATTTCCCCAGGTTTTCTGGCACTGACTGTGTGAAGCGTGTGATCACTCAAGCATGCACACACAGACACACACTTGCCTGCTCGCAAAAAAGATAAGCAATAATCTAGCATCATTGAGATCCATAGAAAAAATAATATTTTCCCCCAAAACTAAAAGGTCTTCAGAAATGCAACACCTGGTTTACTCTGCCAAACAGGTAGCTGAACAGGAACCTGTCTTGACATCTGCATTCAGGTTAGTGGTTTACCATTCAAGTCTAGGTTTACCCCAAAGCAAGGGCTTTCTCAAACAAAACAGCAAACTCCCACATGGGCATTTTGGAAACAGGAAAAAACTTCAGCTTCTTAGACGCACGCCCAGTCTCTGCTCATCAAAATTTCAAAAGACCTTGTTGTCAGTTGCCCACATTCACACACCGTTATGTACATTATTGAATTGATGTGCAACATAGACCCAAACATTTCCTCAAGGTCATCTAGCCTTGGCCAGAAACAAGTTATTTTGGTTCCAGATCCAGTGGGGATTTTCCCCCACTTTGCAACATGCCTTATAGATGTGCCTGATCACTCCTATGATTTCCTCATTGGTGGAGATTCCCAATCTCCTGATATCAAAGCTGGAAGGCACTGACAGCATCTCTTCCCAGCTACCCCTCACTTTACAGAGGGCACTAGAGTCCCAGGAGACCCTGTGGTTTGGGCAAGTTCACAGAGAAAACAAGCAACAGAAAAATGACTAGAACACAGGCCCAGGAATCAGAGTCCAGGTCATAGTCATCTTAACTTTTATTATCTGGAAAAACGTAATGGAGTCAAAGCTGCCAAAAGTCTATTCCTTTAGGGGAACTTTTGTTTCTCCAAAGTCATTAGAATATCAATTTGCAGCAAGCATTTGATATTCAGAGGCCTTGAAGATCCAGTGAGATTATTAAAAAGAACACTAAATTTTGTTGCTTTTTAACAAAATTTTTTATCTTACAAATGTGAAATTAAATTTTGCTGAGCAGTTCCAGGTTCCAAACCAGACAGACTCTGTTAGTAAGAGGAATATGAGTGAACAATGGCTCTAATGGTAAAGCACAAGAGTCTCGCAAATTGTCCGACACGGTGTGCAATGTTAAAAAGATACGTGAAAATCATCCTGCTTTCCTCTTTCATTCGTTTAATTGATACTTTCTTCCTTCCTCTTTTGTATGCAAAGTTAGAAGCTCTTATGGGCGTAGGTGAGACAAACAGCAATGGAACTAAGGAGTAAACTCCCCATGTTCCGGTTGGACTTGTTTGTGGCAGTTCTGTGCTTTAGAAGTATCTGGCCAGCTACAAAAACATACCCATGCCCAAGTACCACTCGGTGGGCAAAGTCCTGGCCTGGACATCTTCAAAAGCTCATGCCAGTGAAGTTTGTGTGCAGCCAGTGTGGACAATCACCAAGAGAGAGTCACGTATTTGCTCTTGACTTCTCACACTTGCTGCAGATCCTGCCACAGGGTGGGACCTGTGATACGTGCTGAGGACAGAGATGTGAACCCCACAAAGTTCCTACAGGTTGTTGTGATTGAACAGATGGTGCAGCTCATAGGACTGGAAAGATGGCTGTGGTAACCTTTCAAATCTACTCTTCCAAATTCGAGGTCTGCTGAGTCAGCTATCTATTATGTTCAGTTCCTTCTAGAACCAGGGCTTTACTACATTTCTCTCTCCACTCCTTCCACCAGAACATGCCCTAATGTCAGCCTGACTTGTGTCCAGCAGCTGACTCTGCTGCCTTAGTTTCCATATTTGTAAATTATGATGCCACTAATATCTGCCTTTAGGCTTCTGGTGAGGATTAATTGCTCAGCCCAGTGCCAATGAAGAGAAAAATAAAGAAACCTCAGCTAATTTCTATCAAGTGGCCTCTAACATTAAAATGATCTTGTTCTCCTCGATGCTCAGAAGAATCTAGATCACACTGACTCATCTCCCCTTTCTAAAATTTGGCTTTCTCTTCTTTAAGCTGTGTAGGGTCCATCAGGGGTCCTCTTTCGATGTGTCATCCTCTTGGACGAGAACATCCATCTGGTTTCTGCAAGCCCCAGGGGTCTGGAGACCCTTCCTGTTTGAATTCCAGAGGCTTGGACCTCTGAGTGTCTGGGATTACAGCAGATTATAGTTTCTTCTGTTTAGTCACAGGTTTTAAGGTCTGGCAGGAGCCTTACAGGTCATATTTTAATGCTCCGCCCACACAGGATTCTCTCTGGCAAATGATTAAACAGTCTCTCCTTGAAAACTTAAAGTGATAGAAGACTCCTTGCTTCACAAAGCTAACTCATCCCATTATTGGGCAATGCTAATTGTTCTTTTTTTAAAAAGTTCTTCTTTGTAGTGAGCAGAATCTGTCTGACCATAGAATCTCTCCTTTGATGCTAGTTCTTCCCTCTTACTTTCAAAGATCATGCTGATGTCGGAGTAACAGATAAGTTCCATCTCAGCTTCTATAGAATTGGCAGTGGCTGCCTAGAGTGTGGTGATGCAGTCAAAGAGGTTACCTCGTGCTCCTTGGGAAACAGAAACGGGGTCCTTCCAGGCACGTCTGGCCACAGGAGAGGGCGACACCCAAACGAATGATTCATTGGCTGATCATGGTCTAACCCTCATCCATGTAGCAATCATTCAGCTGTCTGTTTTCATGTTTTCTGAATATGTTATTTTCACAATTAAACATCTTGATTTTCTGCATGCCCCCTTTCTGTGCATTTTTCAGTTTTGGTTTTTTTTTTTTGGAGTTTTTAACAATATCAATCTCAGCCTAAGTCTGACTAGAGCAGGTAAAAAGCAGTTATTTTGTCTTCCTTTTTCTCAGGATAGTGCATAACGTTTGACACCCAATTTCTGCTTGCAAAGAGTCTTTCCACTTTGCTGCTTTCACCATTTTACATTCGATTTCTCTATTCGGGCCTGGGACATCATTTCGTATCCTGTTCTGTGGTCCAGTGTGTCCTCTCCCTCTCCCTACTTTGACACGTCTGCAAATGCAATCAGCCTGGCGTCAACATTCTCATCCAAGACACTGAGAAGTTGCAGGGTTTATCTTCCGGGCTTTCCATCAGCACCCTTTCCCCACACCATGCCTTTTACACCACTCTGAGGCTGTTAACTAGCTCCGAGCTAAGATTCCAGCCAATACCTTTGTAAGTTCTAACCCTTCCTGTGGTGTATGCATTTTAATAAAGGGCTCTGGAGGCCGTAATGTTGTTATTTCAGGCAGCACTGAAGCTAACGAGACTGGGTCAGGTGGCTCACACAGCCAGTTAGGAGCAGGGCCAGGACAGCTTATGTGCAACGTTCCAGGTTCCAACAGGGCGCTGAAATGTGTCTGTGAGCAGCGGGCAAACATTCTAGGTTTTTGAGATGAGTCAGTGTTCTAAATGGTCTCCAACTCCCTCTCTAGTTCTGCTCAGCTGGATACTCCCTGCTGCGGTAGCTTTCCCTTGTCTTCACTGACAGCTCCCAATTCCTATGTGTGTATGCGAGTAGGGTTGGCAGGGGCATCTTGGAGCCTTTACCAGCTGGAGACCTTCCCTGAGTGCACCTTTTTTTTTTTTAGGAAGATTAACCCTGAGCTAACTTCCGCCATCAATCCTCCTCTTTTTGCTGAGGAGGATTGGCTCTGAGCAAACATCTGTGCTCATCTTCCTCTACTTTATATGTGGGATGCCTGTCACAGCATGGCTTGATAAGTGGTGCGTAGGTCCAAACCCGGATCCCAGTCAGTGAACCCTGTCGTGAACTTAACCCCTATGCCACCGGCCGGCCCCAAGGTGAGCTTGTTTTTGATGGGGGTGATTTTGTTGTCACGGTCCCAACTATAGCCTACTTGTGATTGCATGGTAATTGAGCATGGCTCCATGCCCATCTTCCAGCCCTGAAACTGGGAGCACCAGACACTGCAGAATTTCCACCCTTCCCTGGGGAGCTGCTTTGCTGAGGACTGTCAGTCTGCCTCTTTGTGAATCCAAGACAACCTGCCCTAATTATCTACACTATATTATAATTGTAATTTCAGCTACAAGAGGAAAGAAAACCCTAGATTAACAATCAAGGAAAACTGTTTTTTAAATTATTTCTAACTCATAAAGCACCAGCCTGTGGACAGCCTCATCCCAGAGGTTCAAGTCTATAATCAGTTTTACTGAAGAAAAGAGTGTGGCGTAAGCAGATAACTGTACACTGAAAACTGGGAGGCCCGGGTCTAATCTCAGCACCAACATTTAGCAGCAATCTAGAGGCCAGGCCCCAAGCCTAGGGCTGTGGAGAGGCGGGGTTCAAGTCACACTGAGCAGAGATTAGAAACTAAAGCAAATACCATTCCAAGAGGGAGGAGAGGAACTGAAACAAGGGACCTGAGACACTGGTAACACGCCAGGGAAAACACACTGTCCTGGAAAGGTCATGTCCATGGGAAAGTGGGAGCAAAAAAGCAAGGGTTATGTTCAAGCCAAGAAAAGATGAAGAAATATGCATGCTGCTTCAGGCCTGGGTCTCTGGCAACCTCTTAACTTAGAGGCCATGCTGTTCCTGTTGTCCACAAGGTACAAAGCCCCCTCCTCATGAATATGACAGACCCTTGATTTCACAGAGTCAGGCTTGCCACTCATGTGACTCTGGGAAAGTCACTTAACCTCTCCAAGCCACAGTCAACTCATTTGAAAAATGAGGCGAGCAGGCCAGAAGTTGTATTCCCTCTGCACCCCTAAAGTGACTCTAATTCTATGAAAGGACAATTCAAGTAGATTAGCATGCCAAAAACATATGTTTAAGTAAAACCTAATTAAAATATAATGCTAAGTCAGCATAGAGTTTATTCTGGATGCATAACCCAGTTGCTTTTCGGATCACCGAGTCTCAGCGGAGCATTAAAGTCATCCAGGCAATCCACATGGGGAAGTGTAGCCGAGAATCTATGCCATGAACCTATTCAGTTCAATTCGTAATGAAATCATTGCTTATTTTGGGCATCCAGGGCCAGGATGAAGAGAACACATACCAATGTTGATGGCAAGGTAAGTGTGTTTAAAAGTGTGGAAGATTTTCCCCAGAAATCAGAATTGGAACACTCCTCTGAAAGAAATTTGGGGCATTCAGAGTAAAAGCCTATTTTGGCCAAAGTGTACAGTCAGAATCCCGCCGCTGCCAGATGTGAAACTGTCCTGAGATCTGGGCAGGAGCAGAGAATTCCTGTTCCATGGCTGCTCCTTTGCTCTCTTCTTTTAACCCCCTGCTTCCTAATGAAATGCAGAGACTGACACAGCAGGACTGGGTGTGACAAGCTCACGCAGAGAATTAAGGACAATTCGGAATTCAAAGAGCTCCTAGAGAACAGAACACTGGTGCTCCTGTGATCAGGGAAAGGCAGTGAAAACCCAGGAGGCTACACAGCACTAGCAGAGTCCCCGGGGAAGAGCCGTGAGGGGAGCACCTCTCCTGCCTAGGAGAGGTTTCGGAGGACACTGAGGCACCTTTGCTTGGACGTGGGGCAGAATCAAAACAGCGGCCCTTAACTCAGCCAGGTCGGAAATAGGATTTTCCCCAAAGTCTTTATGTCCACTTGGAATTAGTTATCCCTGTAGACTCTTCTTTATTATTTAGCATAATTTTCTAATAAAAAATACATCTTCTGTAGGGAATAATTAGAAAAAATACAAAAAGCATTAAAAAATCAGCTATATATTCAGAGAAAAACTTCAGGAAGCAATACTATAGACATTCTTTGAGGAGATTTGGAAATTATGTACAATTTCTTTTCTTCACTGGAATTTAGCATGACATGTTTCTCAGTATATTCTGTATTTTTTCCATGTCAGTGAATGATGTTTTAACATGTTCAAATATTGATCCTCCACTTCGCTCCCTATGCTCACCCCCAGTCCCTTCTCTCTTCTTTATCTCTTTCCTTTTCTGTTTGAAGGTGGATCTTCACTATAGGATTTTTCTCAGTGATCATTTCTGATGCATAAAAAAACCTCGGGAATTTTGTGTATTTGTTTTGTACTTAGCCACCAGACAGATTTTTATTATTAACTCCAATACAGCAGCTAATTATTATAGGTTCTCAGCACATGTGAATGATGTATTTATCTCTTTCTTTCCAAAGATTATAATCTTTAAGCTTCTTGCCATATGTAATGGCTAAAACTGTTTTCTTAGTCATTATTATTTTGTGTTTAACTGAAATATCTCTAAAATTATACCAATGAGTTGTATAATTGGCTTGAATATCGCTTTCAAGTATTTGCTACCAATTTAAAGAATGTATCCATTTATTCAGTTTTTCTAAATTTTGAAAAATAGTTTTAAATCAATAATGGATGTTAAATCTTATCAAATGATTTCTTCACATCTATTGAAATAATTGTATGGTTTTTTTCTTCCTCTTGAATTTTCTCTTATGATGTATTATATTCTTTTTCCCTCCTATATTTTCTTCCTTGAAATATTGGGATAAATGCTTTTATTAGTTAGTGTAAACTACTTTCTGCAACAAAAACTCCAAATTCTCAGTGACTTAATTCAACAAAGTCTTATTTCCACTCTTGTTCTGCCCAGTGTGGTTAGTGAGGGGCTTTGCTTCACTTAGGAGCCCAGCCTCCTCTATTAGTGGCTTTGCCGTCTTCCAGGGGCCGAGTCCTTTCTAAATCCCTTGGCTCTATCCAGGGGACAGGGAAGAAAGAGAGTATGGAGGACAGGACACCCACTGATGTAGTTGGTAACGCTCCTTATCACACTCATATTCTATTGGTGAGAATTAGTCACATGATTCCATCTAAGATGCAAGGGAGGCTGGGAAATGCAGTGTAGCTGTGTGTACAAGTGGAAAAGGAAATGGGGTTTGGTTAACACATGACATAGTCTCTGTACAACCTTCATAGTATGTATTATTTGAACAATCTGATGGATTTTATGCCTAATATTCCAGTTAGAGAATTGCATATGGATTCAAAAACAAGATTGGCTCATTGATTTTCTCTGTTTGTGATATCTTTGTAAGATTTTGTTACTAGCCATGATTTACAATGCTTTCCCTCTCCCCATCAGTTTATTTTCCTGTACTCTGAAACACTGTATGAAGTATCTAGATTGCTTGTGTCAGAACTCTTCTTCTTTTCAATTTTTTTCTGTGTTAGAACCTTATATCCAGATTGTGATTGTTATTCAAATGTTACTGTTCTACATAATTAATAATTATTTTGTAAACTTTCAAAAAGAATTATTTAGACTGAGCTCTAGTTAAACAAGTGAGTTGCATCCTTTTCCACCAATGTTTCTTGTGAAGTCCCTATGCAAATCTGGTACAAGGATTTATCTCCCAGTCAGCTAGTGTGTCCTGCTTTGATTATTTTCATGATTTTGGGGGACTTTTCAGAAATGCAAGTATACGTTTCTTGCACAAGTAGACAATTTGTCTAGGCATTTGTTGTTGTTAGTGCCATCAAGCTGATTCCAACTCCTAGCGCCCCTGTGCACAGCAGAGCTTTCTCTGTACACAGAAAGACCCACCCGGTCTTTCTGCACCATCCTCCACCTTCCAGTGCTATATCAGACAATGCCCCACTGCTGTTCATAGGGTTTTCATAGCCAGTTTTTCAGAAGTGGGTGGCCACGTCATTATTCCTAGTCTGGAAGCTCTGCTGAAACCCTGTCTACCATGCGTGACCTCCTGGTATTTGAAATCACAGTGGCATAGCTTTCAGCATCACAGCAACATGCAGCTGCCACAGTATGACAACCGACAGACTAGTGGTGTGGTTTCCTGACTGGGGAATGAACCTGTCCCTGGGGGTGAGAGCACCGAATCTTAACCACTAGACCACCATGTCTAGGCATAGATGCTTCCAATTCTTTTATCATGACTTTTCCCTTTAAAACTTGACTCTTTTCAAATGTCTTTTGACAGAATTGCAAGAAGTTTGAAGCCACCTTCACTCTTTGTTCCATTAGAATTTTCTTCTTCCGTTTTTTTCTTCTCCTTTCCTTCTTTTCTCCTCCTTCTTCTCCTCCTGTTCCCACTTGCTTTCTCTCCTCTTTCCTTCCCTTTTTGCTGCTTCCTTTTTTTTTTCTTGGATGCTTCTGAGAATTTTTTATCCTTAAATTAAAAAAATATATCTCCTAAGGATGTGCCCAGACACAGGATTATTTTAATTAATTTTGCTAGTACTTAGTGAACTTTTTCTGACTAAGATTACTTTAGTTAAGCTGAGTTGTCTTTGATTGTTTTTTATATTGTCACATTAACTGCATCTGTTTCGTTTTCTCTTTATGAATTTCTTGTTAAATATATAATCAATCTTCTGGATCTTTCTTCCATCTCTGTGTTAACTGAATATAGCAGAAAGTCTGACTTAAACTAGCTTAAACAGTAAATAAAATATATTGGTTTTGTTTCTGAAAATCCAGAGGGAGTTCATGCCTCAGATGAGAAATGAGAAGAGTCCCTGACAGCATTTCTGTCAATTCCCTTGGCTCTAGGGTCCTCCTTGTGTTGCCTCCATCTCCAGGCTGGCTTCTTGCATAGTATCAAGATGGCTTCCAGCAGCATTCAGTGTGACAGAATTCCTCACAGACATCCAGACACATCTCTTCCCATAGTTACTGAACAGAAATCCTGATGTCTCTGGTCAAGTAACCTTGAATGACATGCTCTGCCCAGAAATAATCACACTGGAAGGAAAGATTCGGTTGGTGGCAGGTCCACATCATCCGCGCCAGGGGGCATCGTCTCCTTCAAAACTCTCTCATCTTTAGTCTAATTCTCATATATTTATCTCTCTTTGATTTCTGGATAAATTTCTCAAGTTAATTCTCTCTTGGACTTATTAAGTTCTCTGTGATTGTGGAGGTGAGAGGAGTGGATTATCCTTCTCATTTCTATACACATTTTTTAAAATATGTAGATTTTTACTCCTTCAGGAACACTGGTACTGGTTATATAGAGTCAATGTCTTTTCAGATCTTGGTGAGGATATCACTCAGACATTTCTCTTTTCCCAATTGGAGAGGCAGTTTGGGGAGGGGTGGATTTTTTTATTTCAGGCATCTTTCACAGGCTCAGTGACTTTTCTCTTAAATTTCCCCATACAACCCCGACACAAATTTCAAAGAAACTTTATAGTATTTCCAATAGCTGATCTAATCTAATCTGTCTCATAACTCCTTGCCCGATGAGTATGGAGGATGTTGGAGAGGGTTGCTTATACCTGCCATTTAGCAGCATCTAAATCTCTTCTTTTTCAAAATAGTCTATTTAAGGCAAATGTTGCCTTTTTCCTATTTCCTCCTCTCCCCACTACTCCCCACAATGTGATGTTTGGGTTTTTGTGAGTGTGTGGCTATGTGTCCTTGTGGCCCTGGGAGGAATAGGGCTCCATGCCTACATACCGGAGTCTGAACAAGGTCTATGTTGGCCTCTATCTTTGCCAAATCCCTGATTTTGCCACCAGTGCCACCTGGCCTTCAAGCCTGCAATAACATTCAGTATTACTGACCACAAACTCTGTTACTATCTCTGTTGAATGATAACCCAACCCTCGGTATCCCCTTCTTTCTAATTCCGGGACTCTGCTGGTTCTTGAGTTCCATCTGCTCCACACAGTCCCTCTCCAGGAATTGCAGGAGTCTCTGGACCCCTGCCTGCTGCATAGTGGCTATGGGAAGCTGGCAACATCAGCACTGACTACTTATCCAGGCACTTCCCTCTGCTAGTGCTGCACTATCTCTTCCACATCATTTTGGCCATGAGTCCAGCCAAATGACGAGTTTTTCTTAGTCGTGTGCAGTTCCCTCCATCATGCCATGCATACTCTAATATTCTCAGGTTTCCTCAAACTTATCTAAATTTTTATAGCTCCTTTCCACCAATTTGGGTGATCTTACCCCATGGTGGATCCCTGAAACTCATCTGCCTCTCACACCCTCCAGGAAAAGAATGGGTGGGGTTTCCACATCTCTAACCTCTCCAGCACCATGCGTGGTATGTTGAAACCTCTCCCCTCTGTGCTTATAATATAATTGCTAATTATTCTACCAGGTCGGATTCTTGTAAACAGTCACAAAATAACCAGGAAATATATTGAGTTCATATCTCCCAAACTGCTCATTGAAAAGGTGGAGGCTTTGCTTTCTGGATTTCTGCTTAAGAAAGCCATTTGTTCTGGAAGGAATCCTCAGAGAGTAGGTTTTCGGCTCCTCTTCCTTCTAGCTATACTCACCCCTCTGAGATGAGAGATATTAGAAGTCCTCCCTTGATATCTTCCTTTAGAGAAATGAAATTGTGAGTCAGGCTTTTGACTTGTTCAATCTTTACCCATCTGTTGTATTTCTAGCAAAAATTTCTATGCATAGATGGTAATTCACTTCATTGCCAATGTTAGTGTTTCTCTATTTTTGTATTCTTCTAATCCTTTCTACAGAAATCTAGAAATGGTGGATAGTGCTATCATAGTACCTAAAAATCTGAATGTGTGTAATAATCTGAAGCCATAGAAAAATGCAATGTTATCATTTTATCTATCAAAGGATTTTACCCTTTGTCTACAAAGATGACATACCAACAGTATCCTGTATTTGGTGGGCACAGATGATGCAGATGAGAACAATTGTGCAGAATGTGGTGTTTTAATGCCTGACGCTTAGAACTCACACCTTTGCAGCTTTTGGCCCCTCAGACTGTGTCTGAGACACCGTGTTTGGGAGGAGTGTGCTATAACTGGAAGCAGCGGTGTAATGTTTACAGTAAATAGCTTTGATCCAAACATTAGCCCTCACTCTTGCTAGCTGTATGACTCCTGGTAAGGTGTTTAATTTCTCTAAGCTTCAATTTTCCTCTTTATAAACCAGAAATGATAAGAAAATCTTCCTTCTAGTTGTGGTAAAAATCTGATAATGGTAATTCTTGTTATTACCATGGTTCTAATGGTAGTAATAGAGCTAACACTAGTAATGAAACTCAATGGAAACCCCTCTTGTCTTGCCAAAATCAAATTTACTGCCAAGCGAGCTGAACATAATTGCATTCCGCTGTAGACATTTCAGGGATAAGCAATGACTTCCTGAACACAGGCCTTCTTGAGAATTAAGAAGATGGAGTTTACCAAAGAAAGCTCTACCAGCTTAGTGGGAAGTCATTAGTTAGGGATTGGAGTGGTTCATAGGGGGACAGTTGACCCTCAACATGCACTGGATTAACAGGACCCATTTATGGCTGACTACTGGCTCTTGCCCAAGTGGCCTGTAAAGTGTATCGGCCAAGCATTCGCTTTACAGTCCTTTTAAAAGAGGGATCCAAGTGTTGTAGGATATCTTAAAGTCTAAGTTGTTACATATGGAAGGGACCACCCATGCATACTTAGAGTCTCTCTTTTAGAAGCAAGAGCACATTCCAAAAGCTGCACTTGGTGTGACTTGCCAGGCCAGCATTTCCAGGCTGTTAATATAAACTATTTCTTGGACGTTGGATTCCACACTCATTTGCTTAAGCTGGAATTTTTTCATTTCCCAGTAAGTGGAAGACCTTAAATAAAAAGTCGGATATTGAATTGGTGGTTTTTCAAGCCAAGCTCTGAGAGAGGGGACAAGATTTGAGCACGGCAGTTACTGTTCATAACATCAGCAGTGCACCTAGTTGCAAAATATGATTATGCAATCAGTTCTAGTGTAATAAAGACGTAGTCAGGGGCGACTACCATGGAAACCCCTAGGCTATGATGATTGAAGACAGTCTGCCCATGCTCGGCGGGCTCATGGACTAGTTTCTTACGAGGAAAGTCATATAAATCAATAGTCATTATAGATACCAGTCCTATGCAGTGGTCTGTATAAAGTGCTATGGAGAAGAGAAGAGAAGGCAACTGGTCCTGAGTAACAACCTTGGGGAGATTTCTGAGAGATGGTGAGGATATGCCTGGGCTTTGATGGATAAGTTGAACATCACCAGGAAAAGAATAACAAAACATTATGAAAAGCTAGCACCATTTTAAGAAAATAAGTGTTTGTGATAATAAAGCTAACATGATGTTAGCAAAATAACACAATTTACCAAATTTATAATTATCTAACCATGTAATTGTTAATAATAGACATATTAAAGGAGTAATTTAATTCTCCCTTATGTTTTCAAAAAGGCATAGCAACTGAGCTTCCTACGAATGAAACTTAAAATCTCTCCAAAGTGCCTCCTAGAGGGTTAGAGCAGAAAAGAGTAGATGTTCCTCACCGCCTTCCGTGGGGCACATGGAAAGCGATTCCCACCCCAGAGGGGAAGACACATCTTCTTCTGGAGCTGTCCCCCAGCCAAGATGAGGTGTAAGTGGAGCAGCATAGTCTGACTATTCCCTGAAATACTCACAAAGGCCTTTGTCCCAGGGAGCACAGGCAAGGTAGAGATTGGTAGCCTGAGCAGAGTGCATTTAGAGCAGGAGTCCGAGAACTGGGGTCCAGACCCAGCTCCTCTGCTGTGACCCAGACTGACCCTTGTCAAGACGGTTGACTTCCTGTCCAACCTCCCCTTAACCTCCACTTTAACAACCTTCAAATTTGCTCCTTTTAAATTAAGTAGCCAGCCCTTGGTGCTGGACATTCCATCTAGATTTTTGAATGCTGTGTCTTCCATTCAGTTTCAACCCTTTAAATCCTTGTATGTGTGACCCTTGCGATGTAAGAACTGAAGATATTTCTGAAAACAACGTCTACGATCTTTTAAGAGATAGGCACTTTATTTGGACTGTTATGCTATGCTTCATTTTAAAAGTGCCCATCGCACTAACAGACGGTGACGTGGCCCTTCCTTCTTCATGACCCACACTGGCGAGGAAGAGCATTAACTCTAAATTGTGAGACATATATTTGGTAAGCAGATGTTTCAGAGGCACCTCCTCCCACGCTATTTTCTGTCCTTACCCCTCCCTTGGTGAAAATGACCCCTCCATTCCCAACGTAGTCTTTATGCTTCTGGAGCCTGGTGGTGATGCCAAGCAGACAGTAGGCTGCCTGTGGACATCAGGAAATGGATCACTTACAGAGCGGGTCACCCTGTACATTGGGCCGTTGCCAGGGAACAGGAAGTGAGGGATTTGAGTTGTTCCTAGATCATCCTCTAGCTTTCTCCTGACTTTGAGGAGATAGTTCTGACCACAAATCTCTTAACCCCAGAGGTCACATAAGTAGTGGATCACTTCCAGCGAAGTACCACATCCCTGGGAGAGGATTTAGATATTTTCAAGCCACATCTATGTGCCAGGGCCTGCATCTGAAAATTTATATGAGTTGTCTTATTTGATCTGCACAGTATCATGAAGTAGAGTTATTAAGCCGTTTCACAGATGAGATCTAGAAAGATGAAGTGGTTTGACCCAACTAGTAACTGGCAGAGCCTGGGTGAGAATTGGGCTGGTTTGGCTGCACTGTGCTGCTTCTCTGGGGGATCACCAGGCTCCTGAGCAGAGGCAGCTCTGTAAAATAGAGACTCTGAAGCATTCTCAGCAGCCCCTGCACATGTCTTCCTGGCACCTCAGCCTCCCTTGTCCAAAGCTGAACTCACATTCTTCTCCTCAGCTTGCATCCTCTCCTGTAATGAACATCTTTAATCGAATGCCTGCGGAGTGGCTAAGCTGCAGCTTCTGGAGCTAGACCACATGGGTTTGTGTCCTAGATCCACCACTTACTGTGTAATCTTGGGCAAATTACTTAATCTCTCTGTGCCTCACTTTCCTTATTTGTAAAATAGTGATAAGCACAGTATCTACTTATGGGGTTGATGGGGAGGCTTGAATAAGTTCACATGTATAAAGTGCTTAAAGTTGTGCTTGGCACACACTAAGTGCTATGAGCATCAGCCACTATCATGATATTATCATTGTCATAAACACCATCATCCAAATGAAGCCTGGTAAGATATTTTTGAGTCCACTCCATTCCTCACTCTCCATCCTCTGGGCGCTGGATATCTTTTTCCTACATGTTTCTTGTATCCATCTCTTTGTCCCTAGTGCATTGCTGTTAACTTCACCGTCTCCAACTCCTTGCAACTGCTTCCTGCCTGGTCCTCTGTGACTAACATCTTACCTTCCCATTCACCACCTACACTGCTACAGAGAGATCTTTCCACAGTCAAGTCTGAACACGGCATCTGCTTAAAAGCCTGGTTTGTCTCCTCATTGCCCGGAGGATCAGTTCCTAACTCCTTAGTCTGGAATTTTCATTACTTCCTAATTTGACTCTTTTAGAGATGTGTATTGTCTGTCTTCTCACCCTGCCTGTTGTCTATTTGCCTCCCTCTGTTCAACCTTCCCTGAAGACACTCACAATATCACATTTCCATACCTCGTCCAGTCTGTTCCCTCTCCCAGATCCCATTCTCTTTCTCCACCTGGCAGATTTCTACTCCTTTCCCTGTGTCCTTTAGCAGCCATTGTGAGTTCTTTCTGGAAGCCTTGTAACTGGCACTTTGGCTCCTGCCCCCAGACAAACTCCAGGATAGCACCCTCCTCTCAAACCCTCCTGCTTCGTTCCCTCCATTCTCTGAGTTTCTCAAGTATTTATATATCCTAGCACCTGGCAGAGGGCCTCCCCCAGGGAAAGTGCTTGGTAAATGTTTGTTGATTGAAAGCTTACGTAACATTTGGGGTTGGAATGGAGAATAAGCTCCCTAATATTTTTGTTTTCAGAAAAAGACACAAGTAAAGAATGCATCAGGGCCAGTATATTTATGACTTTGGATTCACCAAATGCTTCAAAAACAGGTCTTAAAAGTCTGACTTAGATGGGTTCTAACTACACTTTCTTTCTACTCTGCTCGCCTTCAAGTGTGAGCCCAGGTGTGCATGCCTATAGGGAAGTTGATTCTGTGAGCTTTGAGCTCTTTTTAATAAATTTATTCTACTATCCTTTGTGGGAGCCCATCGGAAATCCAAGATGCCTAGGTTAAACCTTAAAAGAACAGGAAGTCTCCAGTTTTTAAAATGCAAAGAAATATAAATAAATGGACTTACGCCCTAAGAATTTTAACACGACTGAAAACCCAGGTGCAAGAGACTCTCCGGCTTCCACACCTGGAGAGAGAGCACTCTCCTAGCTGCCTCTGCTGACGCAGGCTTCTGGTAGATGAGCAAGTTAGTTTTGGATTTGCCTTCTATTCCATTAGGAAGAAAAAAAAGTCATCTTAGAATAGGTGGGTCGAGATGAAAATTATCTCAGCTTCACATTTGGATATATAACTGCTTGGGTCAAAATCTTAGAATTTCAGGTTGCAAGACTGTTCTTTAGCAGATGATGAACCTGGAGTCCAACAACTTGCCTGAGGGCCCTTCCCACAGTCCCCCTTTCTATCCCACTCCCCTCTGTGCCCACCACAATGCCCCCACCCCCAGCCCCTTGGTGCCTGACAGGGACTGAACTTGGGCTGTTTGCTTTAGCCAGGGCTCTCTCTAGAGCTTGGGAGAACAATTTCCTCTGTTTTCTCTGGAGCTAAGACCCTCTTCACTTCCTGTTCCAGCTACTCCATCTGCAGAGTCACATTTTGTGTCACTGCATTTGAAGCAGTGTTGAGATGCTCTTTAAGAGGAGGGGCTGTGGGAAGGAGCCTGGTGGCTTCAGAGGGGCCTCATGGAAGGGTTGGGCTGCACCCTGAGCCAGAGTTGGGCCCAAAGCTGCAGGCTTTGCATTCACAGTTGGGGCAGGACATAAAAAAGAACCCACAGCCAGACGCAGTGGAACAGGCCTGTGGGCTAATATTTTCCAAAGCATCATTTATATACTAAGGGAGCAGCTGCTCCTGAACCATTTCCCAGGCTGAAGGGTTGAGTAAGAATGATCCAATTCAGCAAATATTCATCAATGACCCCTGCATTCTGGGTCCTGCACTGTGTGCTGGGGAAAAAGACATGGCGTGATTCCTGTCCTTAGCAAGCTCAAAGTCTGGTGGGGGAGACAGATGAGTAAATAGTGAACCATGACATAAAATGTTGGGCCTTATCCTTGCATAGTGAACAAAGTGTGATGGGAATGAAAGTGAGTGAGGGAAGATTTGCAGAGATGAGGTCTGAGAAGAGGTTGGAGGCACAGGTTGGATTGGGGAGAAAGATATAAAGCAGGTCGATGTGAGGGGGAGAGGACGAAATGGACAGAGAGACAGGGAACAGGAGCAGGGATCAGCATTGAGAAGGGAAGTAGGGTGTGCACCATGGGCTGGGGCATGGTGTCCATGGGGACATGGGGGGAAGTGATGATACAAAAAAGGGCCCTGGGGTCGGGGAGGGGGAGACTTGAACCCTCAGGAATTTGGAGCTTTTCCTCTAGGTTAACCCCTACAGTGCTAAAAAGAAAGTATTTTCCCAGTTGCCTGTGACCTTGGCCCTAAATCCTTAGGATAAGGGCATGTGATGTTTGATTCCTGGAATCAATTAACAGAGAGCAGTAGCTGCTTTGCTTTTGTTGCAGGCTAACGATACCTGGTAACAGTGTTGTTTGTTTTAACATGTACTGTGGTGTTTTACCCAGGGGATTGATGGTGAAGACCCTGGAAACTGAGAGACAAGGCCAGCCCTGGATGTGCTTTCATAGGCCCCAAGGGGTGGGTCTCTTGACCTCTTCTCTTGTTTGATTCCTTCAGCCTGGCTCCAGTCTGTCCCTCAGTTTAGTAAGTTTTACCCTGGGGTCTTCCTTCATTTCCCAGTGTCCAAAAGGGCAAAAATTTGGCAGATTTCTATCAACACCTGATTCATCCTGTACTTCTAGAAAAGAAAGGGTGTCACCAGGGGCTTTGGGAATGTAGACACAGAGGAGACCCACAGACGCAGGGCAAGGGGCTTTGAAGGCAAGCCTACATTGAGACAGCAGCACTCCCCTTCTCTGCAAGCTGCTGTGTGCATGACACTGCATTCTTGCCAGTGGAGGGAGCTCCTTCCAGAAGCTGATGGGACTGAGAATGGTCCTAGAGCACCCTTAGTCTAAACCTCTCATGTGATAAGTAGGAAAACTGAGGCCTGAAGAGGTAAAAAGTCAAATGTGTTTAGTTAATCTAGATGTTTGGAAAAAAGATGTGGTGAAGTCAGGGAGGACCAGGTGAGGCAAAGAGGCTTGGAGAAGAATCCCATCTCTCAGGACAGACTCCTATGAACAAGGTCATGAGAGACTAATGGAGAGACCAGGAAAATAAGAAACTGAGAGGCTGGAAAGGCCAGAATACTGGCACCCTCTGACTGTATATATCATCCTGTGTAGGCACAAGACAAGAAGAAAGTCACCAGGGCTTTGACAGTGCTAGGTGACTTAGGCAGAATGCTATCTGCTACTCACCTGCTTTCTTCTGGTTCATCCAAACATACCTGTTGGAGTTGAATTCAAGTGACATTCTGCAGAAAGCCTTCTGGAATGCTCCCACCTAGGGCAGCTTGCTTGATTATTGGTCTTGTAGCCCCAAGTCCCTCTCCTTCAGAGAACTTATCAGAATTGCAATTGCCACCTATTTCATTAAAGTTTGTCTTCCCCTTTAAACTATAAGCCCCATGAGGGCTTGAATGATGTCTGCTTTGACTCAGTTTTGGGTACCCAGTGCCAAACATGGTTTTCAGCAATTGGTACATTGAATTAATGAATAGAATAATGAATAAATATGATTGCCTGAGAATGAGTGGTTAGTAAGAGACAATTTAAAACTGGAAGTTTGAAATAACTACTGAGAGACACAAGAGAAGAAACATATCAAAAGCAAATAAAAAGTATGGTATAGATGAGAGATACTGGCTGAGATGGAGACTATGTCTTTATAGTGGTTTTTGTCTACAGTTGGGAAATGGTCTTAGTCACCCAACAGATATTTGTTGAGCATCCATAATGTGTCCAACTTCATGCTACTTACTGGGGACACAAGGATGGCTGTTTGTTTCATGGAATTTCCAGTCTAAACCTGACCTGTAGCCGTGGTGTAAGACAAGTCATAGGAGAGATCCAAGATAGGAATTATACTGGGTGAGTTCACTAACAGGACAGTAGTATGAGAAACTTGGCAATGCTGGTGATTAAAAACAATCAGATGATCAATCCTCAAGTTTCAGGCTGTAAAAAGAAGAAACTAAAGCTAGTTTTAAAGAGAGTCACTCTTTTTAAAGAAAGTGACTGAGAGCAAGAGTGGAAGGAAGGAAGGAAGAGAGTGAGGAAAGGAGAGAGGAGGGAGGAGGGAAAAGAGAGGAAGAGAGAGAAGGAGAGAAAGTCCAAGTGAGAGAACAATAATAGCCTGGTATTCTCCGTGAGTTTGAACAAGAGTTGTGATGGGATTGTGAGCACCAGAGAGTGCGAAAGATGCACATGTGACACCTAATTTAAGATTTCAGCCACAGGCATTTCTACGCGTTTGTCAGGCTTTGACATTGGTATAGACACCTAAAGTGGGATAGCGTGAAGGATGAAGAGAATTGGAGAGGTGAAGACATTGTGAGTTCCACGTGTTGGATCACCCAAATAGCCATAGGAGACACCCAGTATAGAAAAACCAAAATGCCTTAGACAACTTCTAGATCAACACTTAGTGACAAGATATCCCTGCATGTATCAAAATAGTAGTGGGTGAAGAAAAACTGCCAGTTGCAACAAGATCTTCATGGCATGGTAGATATGGGAGGGAGGGCAAAGGGATTCTGACAACCTTCATAACTAGAGAACTCCTAAAGCACAAATAAGTGCTAACCGGACATCCCAGTTGGCTATTCTGAAACCATCAGACGAAATTGTGGAGGGTCTTTTGCAGACTTCTAATATGAGGATGAGTAAAGGAACCACAGTAATGTCACATGGTTGGTGGAGGGTTTTAGGCCCTGTGTTTCTCAAGACCAACCAAAAGACACTTGTTTCCAGGATGAAGCTTGAACTGAGGAGAACTACTAGGAGTAAAATTCAAATTGATCATGGCAGGGACAATAGGGGCAAAGAAAAGAAAAGATCCAAACAGAGAAGGGAAGTGCAAGAAGACCAGCAGGTCCTGCAAAGTTTTAAACTTTTGGCAAAAAGTATAGAAGAGAGCTCTTGTATCAAGACCTCAAGAATATTATCCTGATCTACCTTTCTGTGTAAGAGTATAGTAAAATTTCTCCACTTAAACATGAGCAATAGAAAAGAATTGTTGTTAAATCCCATAGAAAGCTATATTTTAAAAAAGGGAATAAAGAATGGAATCATGTCTTGACAGATAAAGAATACACAAATAGGTAAAAGCCATCACTTAATAATAAAAAATGAGATAAAAGAAATAAGAAAATGATAGAAGATATAAAATAATAGCATAAATCAGGATTAAGAAAAAATTCAGAAATGAGATTATTGGAAGAAAAGATTTGAAAAGACAGCTAATAAAACTCAGAGAATAATTGGAAAAAATACAAAAAATCATTGTTTTGTTTCTAATTAAATTCTAATTTTATTTAAGAAATAATGACTAAATTAGAAGAAACACAAGAATGAATAACATCATTGATCACGCCTGAAGAACATAGAAGATGGAAAGAAATTAATGTATAAAAATGGATCAAGAGAAAGTGACAGTTATAGAAGATAGGCAATGAAGATCCAATATATGATGATAGGAGTCTCCAAAGAAGAAAATGAAAGAAGGAGAATAGAAAAACAATGTTGAAAATAGTATTTTATTAGTTAGAGTTCTCTAAAGATAGAAACAGAGAGACAGAAAGAAAGAGAGAGAGAGACTGGCCATATAATAAAAGATATGCATACACATGCAATCAAATAGTATGATATATGAAATAAGTAACATGACGCATTTATCCTTTACAAATTCTAAACTGGCATAATATTAAAAGTAAAAATAGTTTTAGATTGGCTAACAAAGCTAAATCCAATATTATGTTGCATACAAAAGACATATCTAAAATAAAGAGATTCTGAAATGTTAACAACAACAGCAAAATGATGGACCTCTGCCCTTACAAAGATAGCAGAAATATTTCAGGCAATTCAAAAAGAAAGAAAGTAGGAGTCACAATCCTGATATTCAATGAAGTAAAATTCATATTTAAATGTTTCAAAAGAAAAAACAAAGGATATTTTATGTAGTAACCTTATAATTCACAATGATATATAATGGTTATTAATATTCCTGAATACAGCAGCACAGTAGCAATGTTTCTGAAACAGAAATTTCAAAAGATTCCAGAGAAAACTGAATCATGCTACTCATAAGATATTTTAACCTACTTTGTCACTTCAAGAAAGAAAAATGGACAAACCTATAGATAGACAAAGATATCTAGGATATAGATGAGTTAATCAAATGAACTAGAATTTATTGCTCTATCACAGACTCTGAACCCAGATAATAGACAATGTCCCAAATTTTCAAGTACACATGAGAAATAACTATATTCTGGGCCATGAGAACAATTTTTTTTTTCCTAAGGAAGATTTACCCTACTCTAACATCCATTGTCAATCTTCCTCTTTTTGTCTGAGGAAGATTAGCCCTGAGCTAACATTGTGCCAGTCTTCTTCTACTTTGTATGTGGGATGCCGCCAGTGCATGGCTGGTGAGTATACAGGTCCGTGCTGGGATCCCAACCCATGGACCTGGGCCACTGAAGCAGAGCGGGCATAACTTTAACCACTCCGCCACTGGGCCAGCCCAAACAAGAACACTTTTACATACTCCAAATAATAGAAAAAACGTACAAACAGATTTCTCTGAACACAGTGCAATACATTTAAAAATTTACTTTAAAAAACCTCAAAAACTAATGGCCTTTTGGCACAAAGGAAATTAACAATACACATTTAAACAAGGTTTTTAATGTTATACTCTTTATCGTAGCAAGAGACAGGAAGTAACCCAGTGAATAAACTTTGGTATATCCACTTGTAAAATGGAAGGAGGGATATTTATGTACAATGCCATCACAGTAAGTATTGTTATGTGGGGAAAAAATACAATTGTGATGATAAAGTACATTTGGTATGTTATTGTTTATTAAAGAAAGGGGAAGACAAATATATATATATACCTTGTTGCTTTTATATTTTTTAATGGAAATATAAATCCCCAAAGTGTATAAAAGTGATTAGTTACTTACTTCTGGGTTGTCCAACACTCCATTTGCAGCAACTAGAAAAAATCAGCTAAACTATAATAAATAACATTTGCCAATTTGTCAGGGAGCTATGAAAGCAAAAAGGATTATATCAGCTAAAATTCCAGATAGGAAAAAAATTCTGAGATGTGCTGAAAATCTCCCCTGATGAAAGAAATAAAAGAAGACCTAGCTAAATGAAGAGATATTTCATGTTCATGGATTGGAAGACTCAATATTAGTAAGACAGGAATACTTCCCAATTTGATGTATGGATTAAGCACAATCCCAATCAAAAACCCAGGAAGCTACTTTGTAGATATTGACAAGCTGATTCTAAAGCTTAGATGAAAAGGGTAAATACCTAGGACAGCCAGCACAATACTGAAGAAGAACAACAACACACGATACTGAAGAAGAAGAAGAAAATTGGAGGGCTTAAACTAGCTGATTCAAAGACTTCCTGTAAACCCACAGCAATCAAGGCAGCATGGGATTGGTGAAAGAATGGACATATAGACCAATGGAACAGAAAGGAAAACCCAGAAGCAGAGTCATGCAAATATAATCAACTGATCTTTGACAAAGGAGCAACGACAATTCCATGGAGAAAGGCTAGCTTTTTCAACAAAGGACTTGGGCATTGAATATCCATATGCAGTTAAGTGAACCTAGGTACAAACTTTATGCCTTTCACACAAATTAACTCAAAATGAATCATAAGCCTAAATGTAAAATGAAAAACTATAGAACTACTAGAATTAACATGGGAGAAAATCTGGATGACCTTGGATGGTGATGAGTTTTTAGATACCATATCAAAAGAATGATTCATGAAAGAAAAAATTGATTAGCTGGACTTTATCAAAATTAAAAACTCTTTCTCTGTGAAAGAAACTGTTAATGGAATGAAAAGACCAGCCACAGACTGGGAGAAAATATTTGTAAAACACATATCTGATAAAGGACTGGTATTCAAAATACAGAAAGAGCTCTTACAACTCAACAATAAGAAAGCAAACAACTCAAATAAAAATGAGCAAAAGTACTGAACAGACACCTCACCAAAGAGGATACACAGATGGCAAATTAGCATATGAAAATACACTCTACGTCACTGGGGAGATGTAAATCAAAACGTCAATAAAATACCAGTGTACAAAATATCTGGAGAGAAATTGACAGTAAGATTGAGCAAAAAATGTAAACTTACTGGCAGAACTAAGATTAAATGAAGGTTATAAGAGTTAAAGTATTTCATGTTGGCTCTGTAACGGCTATGTGCACTGACAAAAGATTGAAATTATTCATAGTATGTTTTCTGACCACAAGGGAATTAAGCAGAAATTATTAATACAAAAAATATTACAAACACCCCAACTATGTGGAAGTTAGCCAATACACTTACAAATTGTCTATTAATTCAAAAAACATCAAATGGAAATTAGAAAATGCTTTAAGCCAAATTATAATGAAGGCTACTTACCAAAACTTGTGGGATGAAAATAAACGATGCTTATAGAGAAATTTATAGCATTAAATGCTATATTAGAAAAGGAAAAAGGCTGAAAACCAATTAAGATTCTATTTCAAAAAACAAGAAAGTACTTTAAGGCAAGCCCAAGGAGAAGAGAAGAAAAGAAATAATAAATATAAGAGGAAATACCAATAAAATTGAAAACCAATGAGCTGTAGAAAAACATCAACAAAAGTAAAAGCTACTTAAGATTAACATAACTGATTAAATCTTGCAAAACTGATAAATATGAAAGGAGACAAACAAATTACTAACGTACAGAATAAAAAGGAAACATTACTACAGATCTTGTAGAGAAAACCTGCATATTTTGATATACATAAAATTGAATCCATATTTCCTCAAAGAAAACCCTGGCAACAGATGGCTTCACCTGTGAATTCTTCCAGACATCGAAGGGAGAAATATCACAATCTTGCACAAAACTTCCAAGGGATAGAGGAGGGGAACGGATGGGGAACCATCCTAACTCTTTTCATGAGGTCAGCATAATATTGATTCTGAAACCTGACAAGCACATTATAAGACAAGAAAACGACAGACCAGTCACTCTCGTGAGCGATTTTGCATAGGTGGAAAATTCTTAGTTAAATATTAGCAAATCAAATCCAACAATATATATAAATGAGAATACATTATGACTCAGTGAACTATTCTAGGTATGCAACCTTGGTTTCTACTATAGAATCAATCAATGTAATCTATCACTAACAGAAAAAAGTAGAAAAATTTTACGATCACCTTGAAAGTCGCAGAAAAGGCATTTGTCAGAATTCACCATCAATTAATGATAAAAATTTCTAGCAAGTTAGAGATAAATGAGAATTTACTTAATCTGATAAAGACTCTAAAACCCCCCAGTTGATATACTCCTAGCAAAACTTTGGAAAATTTACTCCTGCAGTTAGGAACAAGACCAGGGAGCTTGCTACATCCCTCTCAACGTTATACTGGAGGCAGTGCAATGAAGCAAGAAGAAGAAATAAAAATTGTAAGAATAGAAAAAGAAGAAACAAAACTTTCATTATTTGCAGACGATATGATCTCACTTATCTACAAAATTCAAGAGAACTTATAGAAAAACTATTAGCATTAGTAAGTGAATTTAGTAAAGTCTTTGAAGATAGGGTTAATGTACAGAAATCAACTGTCTTTTTGTAGTCAACAACAGTAAAGTGCAAAGTTAAATTAAAAAAATTTACATTAACCTCAAAAATATCAAATTCTAGGAGTGAATCTAACAAAGATTGCATACGACTTCTACACTAAAATTAAAATTTTACTAAGAAAACTAAAGGAGACTTGAATGAAAGGACATATGTATTGTTTAGTAGATATTGTCAAGATGTCAATTTGCCTCAAATTAGTATACATATTCAGTGCAATACCAATCAAAATCACAGGAGAGTTTTTTAAGGGGGGAGGAGGGTAAATTGACAAGCTGATTCTAAAATTCATACAGAAATGCAAAGAATCTGGAATACTCACAACAATTGTGAAGTTAGAGAACTTAGACTATCAGATATCATGAGGTATTATAAATCTATCACTGGTTCAAAGAAAGACAAACTGAACTGTAGGATGGATGAGAGAGTCCAAAATCAAACGCGTCTGTTGTTGTTTATGACAAAGTTAGCAGTGCAGTTCATCAGAGGGGACAACGGCTTTTTCAAGAAAAGATACTCGGTCAACAGGATATCTACAGGCAAAAAATAGTGGAACTAGATTACTTCCTTTCACCAAACACGTACATAAATTGCAGACGGGTTTTAGATCTAAATGTGAAGTCTAAAACAATAAAGCTGTTTAAGAGAACATAGTAATAGGTATTTGAGAACTTAGGGTAAAAACGGTTTCAGTTTTGTTTTTTTCTAAAAACAGACACAACACTGACTATTAAGAAAAAGTAATAAATCAATCTAGTGAAACTTAAGAAATTTTGTTCATCAAAGGCAACTTTCAGAGTAGGAGGAGCTATTTGCAACACATATATCCAACAAAGGACCTGTATCCAAAATATATTTTTAAAAACCGTATTCATCAATAACAAATAGCATACCTTTTTTATTATAATTATCAAATGCTGGTACTCAGAAATCCACTTAACTTATATATTGACTCTTTTAATTGGATCTCAGTTGCACAGAATTGGATACTCCCCGGTTCATAACATATTGTCATCAGTGATTAATGCATCACTTTCCTTTATTCAGTTAATTCTTTTATAATGTAATATACCCATGAACTAACCACCCTTTAAGACAAAAACTTCAAGTTTAACCTACATCTGGCCATAAATTCTTCCTTCTCCCTGTCTCCTTGCTTCCTCCACTGCAAGTTAACCATCATCCTGAATATCATGTTCTTCTTGCCTAGTTTCCTGTTTATCTGGTTTTGCTACATCAATATATATTCCAAAAAAGTCTCTATATTTTTCTTTTAATTACTTTTAACTTTATAAGAATGCCATAAATAATTTTGGAGATCGCTTTTATCATTTGATATTACATTCTTAAGATTCATGCAAACTTTTGTTGTCGCTGTTGTTTATTCTGACTGGTATGTAATATTCCATTCTGTGACTGTGCTGCATTTCGTTCATCCTCTTCTCTACTTGTGGACATTGGGTTGGTTCCAGTTGCTATTGTAAACATTGTTTTATGTGTCTCCTATGGAATATGTATAAAAATTCATCTTAGATATATGCCTGGAAGGTCAATTGCTGGGTCATAGTGTTTATGAATAGTCAGCTATATATTCATTTTGCATCCCACAATTGTTTGTTCTTCATAGAGTTTTTCCAAATGATTTAACTTACCATATTTTGCTAATTCTAAGATGCACTTTTTTCACATTTTAAATTCTTTAAAATAAGCATAGTCTTATAATCAACGGTGTGTCATAGTCTGTTGGTGTTTTTTTCTTTCTAAATGATACATAAAATAGTGACTTGCCTTAAAATCAACAGTATCTTAGATTTCGTAAATATTATAGTTTTCACAAAAACAACTCTTTTCACACATGTTCTTCATCACCCCTGTACTTCATCGGGTTACAAAATGTTAAATTCTATAGTTAAAATAATAGGTACAAGTGGCATTAAACAAGCGCTGGGGAGAAGACAACCAACTCTTGGAAAGCACACACAGAACTAGCAGCAGGAACAGAGACAAGGAGTAAAGAGGAGCGCTGTTGGACAGTACTTACCTCCTGTGGGCATCACAGGATGCACTATGGAGAGAAGGGAGAGGGTCCATCTGTCAGTCAGTTAAACGGAGATGGGTGGAGAAAGCTTCCAGGAAAACCCTGCATTGTGGCTTTCCCCTACACAAAGCTGTGAACCATCCCTTTTCACACGTCGGCTTGAGAAATTACTAAGCCAGGTGGTGTGGCAGGCAGCTCAGCACGAGGCAGCTCTCTGTGCAAAGGGACTTCTGGTCCTCCCTGGCCTGTTTCAATGAGCTTGGGCTGTTAATACATGTCTCCCCAGCAAAACATTTTCACTTCCTATTCCGTTCCTTTGAAAAACTAGGAAGATAACATCAAAGAAAGGAATACTGCTGCGTCTTCAGCAAAACCTTATTTTTCTTCTTCTTTAAAAATAAGATGTTCTGAGGGTTTTTTTTTATTATTTGCCTCACCTTCTCATTCTCAAATATGATCTTCAAAAAGCTCAGTAATTGGAGAAGGAGGAAGGACTAAAGGGCTTTCCCTGGGGCCTCCATTTCTATGTATCTGTGGTTCTGGGATGAGTCTATGAGCTTCCAATCTGAGGATTCAAATCTGTTTTGTAATTTCCAAATCAGGCAGGCAGCATCATCCTTCAGAATGTGTGACCAGGAACAAGAGAGAGACCTGGTTCATATCTTGGCTTTACCACTACACACTGGGCCTGGGTGTCCTCACTTTGTGCCAACCCCACAGTATTGTTGCAAGGCTTAATCATGATCATTTTGGCAAGGTGTTTTGTGTTGTGCCTGCACACAGTAAGCACCGAATAAATGCCATTATCATTACCTTTATTCATTGTCTAAAGACAGCAGTGGGGGGGGGGGGCGTTAGCCTCTCATGCTATAAAAAATAAATTTGCTTGTCACAGTGATTAGGAGCAAAACAGGAAAGTCTGGTTAACTGCCAACACTTTCCCTGCAGTTTTCAATTTCTCTTTTCTAGGAATAGAAGCAGAAAGAATAGGGAAAATGTCATTTGGCAGATAACCTCCCCTCCTCCAGTTTTGTTTTATTATTATTTTCCTTCAGGCATCACATCAAAATAAAAGGGAAAAATTATTTTATAAAATTTCTTAGCTCAAAAATTAAAACCACATTTCTCTGTCTGTGGCTTCTGACTTCTCTGAGCAGATGGCTTTGGCAGAACTCCCTGCCTCCACACCAGGATCAGTGCACCCTCCTCCTTCCGTTGATCATTGTGACACACCAGCAGTGCCGGAGCCTGGGCAGAGCAGGGAAGCCCAGGGCTAAGGTGTAGACATAGACTCATTCAAGCTGGAATATAATATTGCAGTCACAGTGGTCTTTTTCAAATATGCGTTCTGCAAATTACTTTAAACCAGAGGATTTGAGAGAAGACATTCAAATGAATTGTAAGAATCAATTAAAATAAAATCACTTTATAGTTTAGAAAATGCCTATATGCGTATATTTTATTATTCAATCCTTACAGTGACAACATAAAGGACCATTCATAACCCCTCACTTGCACGTGAGGGAACTGAGACTTAGAAAAGTTGAATGGTTTATCCAAGAATACAGCACAATCAAGGTGCAGGGCTAGTGCTTGAAACAAGTTTCAGAGCCTCTGGTCTTCCAAGAGCTCAAGACTTAACATTGCAAGGGATTTCAATTACATCACTCCAGCTCTGACTCCCCACTACTTCTCTCCTAAGATTGAAAAAAAAAAATTAGTTACCCTATATGAAACTGCCAAGAAAGGAAGGAAGGAAGAATGGAAGGAGAGAGGGAAGAAAGGAAGGAAGGAAGAATGAAAGGAAGGGAGGGAAGAAGGGAGGGAGAGAGGGGGGAAAGAAAGAAGGGAAAAGAAGCAAAGAAAGAAAATAGAAAAAAAGAGAAGAAGTTGCACCTTGGCATCTGGTTTCTCCACTGAAGAAACCTCTGTGTATCCTCCAAACCATGAGAAACGGTCCAGCTCTTTATTATAAATTATCTGGAAGAGATAGTGCAGGCTTTGACAGCACAACACGTGGAAAACCTTTACTAAAATCCTCTTTAGAATTCTCTTCTTCTTTCTGAAGATTTAAATTCAGAAAACAACTCCCCTTCATCTTTCCGTAGAGTCCTCTGACAGCACGTTACTCTTCCTTTTCTGTCGCATGTGGGCTCACACACCCTGGCCTCCTCAGAAGCCTGGGCTCCTGTCCTGTGATTCTCAGCCAGGAATCTTCCCTCATCTTACATATAAGACCCACTGCTCCCTTAAAAAGGGAAAACAAATGAGAGGAGCTTCATGAAACAACCATATTTGGTCTTAGAAAAAAATGGAATTTCAAATAGAAACTAGGAAAGGAGATAAGGAACTAGAAGAGACTGAGGCTGCCAGGAGGAAATTAAGTTCCTCACTGAGATAAGTGAGCCAAGATGTGGGCCAGGTGAGGCTGAGAGGAGGAACACAGAGGACTGACCATGGTTGTGACCAGCAAGAGATGAAAGTACTTGCATCTAGCAAGATGCATGGGAGGGGGTGAGAAAGTGAGGTATTCCCTCCACTACCTACTTCTACATCTTGTATTTGCTGTAATAAGTGAATGGAGGTGCATAATATTTGGTAAATGCATTTGAATTTTGAAGAATATGGTACTGGATACATGGGCCTGCTTAGCACCCTGGAATGGCTCTTTTCTTTGGGAAACATGGTGGACCATGGGAGTTTTGGGGGGTTGTGGGGGGACCATAGCAGTTGGGAAGCTCAGTAACACCCAGTGTTCTGATGCCAGCCAAGGGCCCACCCCGCTGTACCACGGCTGTCTCTCACATTAGCTGGGTGATTCTAACATCTCAATCGTTAATGACATGGAAAACTCTAGGAGGTAAGCCACATACTTGTGGGTTCTTAACATTTTGATAGTTTGGCTGTTATACAGGCTTTTATTAAACCCAGATCTACACACACACACACACACAAATAGCTCTGAAAAGAATTTGTCTGAAGATCAAAAGATATTTTGGCCTGGCACCTTCTGCCCGTCAGTATCCTGGTTGAGTGAGAGGGAGAGAGGGGAGTGATCAGACTTTCCCTGGTTCACTGAAGGTGGTAACTCAGTGCTGTGGAACCCATGGGCTGGGTGCCTCTGCCCCCCGAGTCACTCTGACCACATGATTTTAGAGATTTTAGCATCAAGTGAATCTCTAGTGCCGTTAGTGGCTTCCATGGGAATTTGATAGGTTTACTACTTCTTGGTTTGATGAATTATGGGTGGTGATGTTCTGTATTATGGCATAACCCCTCCATCTGCTGGATTTGGAACACAGCATATGCTAACACTCAAGAAATGCTTCTTGAATGACTGATAAAGTGACTTGTGGATGAATGAGTGAATGGACTAATGCAGGGGGACCTGGGTTCCATTATGGTTTCTGCACTGTGATTTTGGTTGTAGCCATAGGCCTCAGTCCCCCAAGGAGGAACATAATTATTTCAGAGCCTTTCCAAGGTGAGCTCAGCCCATGACCCTTGGCTAGAGGCTAGAAATGAGCCTCCAGTCCAGCAGCGACAGTGCTTCTACTTCTGAGTGATGTCACAGCAGTGTTTCCCAAAGAAGGACAGGATAAGCTGCAGGGAGGACTCACCTGGGAAGATTTGATGGGGACTTTCTGCCTAGATGCACAGCTTGCCGGGCAGGGCTACATGGAGGAGCACATTTTCCTACAAATGAACGTGTTTGACCCCATCACTGGGACCCTGTCACGCGTTCAAAGGTTTAGCAACAAATACTCAGAACAGCTGCAGCTCCTCTGTCATCTCATAGTGAGCTGTTCTGAATCGACTTATGCCCAAACTGCCGAATCTGACACTTGGATCTGTTACAAAATAACATATATCATATGCCTTTTATATAATTAATAATGAATATTATGTAAGAAAAATCCACCCCCATTAAATAAAAGGCCCAGCTGACAATAGCTAAAACTTCTCCCAGTACAATTTGTTACTGATTAAATCTTGATCAGAAGAATAAATCTTTTGCCAAAATTCAGATCTGTCAAGTTTGACTGAGAAAATGTTGATGTCATTGAAATCATGGCCACAGCTGAACCCTGAAAGTGAGCTCTGCCCTGACTGGGAGTGCTTCTGAGGGCGCAGGAGGCTCCAGTTACAGCCTCTCCTTACTCTCTTCTGGGTGGGTCTGAACTTATTTGTCTTGGTCCCCCAAAGACTTATCTTCTTGTGGAAAGTGAGGCAAGAACAACACCCTATGAGGGCACAGGGGGAGGGGCACAAGAGCTTGGTCATGGAGGGGTGATGGGCAGGGTGCTGCAGGAGTGGGCTGTGTGAGGGGGGTGGGGCCAGGGAGCCCGGTGTGGCAGGCAAGGCAGGAAGCAGGAGGAGGAAGGGAATGAGAGCAGACCCTGGAAGAGTCCTTACAACTGGAAGAGCAGGGTCTCTTGGGAAAGGAACTTCTGGGGCGGAGGACGCACAGGCCATTTGACACTATGGTGATTTGAACGTAAGTGTTTTACCCACAATTAAAGAAACACGATGAATTATGAAGATATGACTCACCCATAAATTTTTGTCCCTAAACAAACTTAAAGCTTCTAGGTTCTGCCTATGGCCATTTGTGACACTGTGATATAATTCACAGATATAAGTTAAAATTATAAGACAATATGGGAGCTTTCGAAGATGGCGCCGTGAGTAGTCCTCTTTGTCTCTCGCCCTTCAAGTCTACAATTATTTGGACACTTATCACTTGACAAAGGATATCCAGACAGCATCTCAGGACGTCTGAGACACCCACGCGACTATACATCGGAAGGCGGACGGACTTTCCTCCGGGAGGATGTGGAAATAGGTGAAAACTCTCTGACCCCGACGGGCAGCCTAGTACCCGCAAGCGGCTTTCTTCCAACGGACGCCCCCAGAGGATCCACACACATCTAGGGCAGGAGCGAGAACACAACAGAGGAGCGACGGTGGAAAACAGGTGACCAGAACCCTACCTAAACCCCCCGCAATTACTCCTAAACGCAGAGGGAAACTTTGGAGTTGCACACCTGAGCCTGCGGGGAGAGTCTCTCCCCGCCATTGGCGGGGAGACCCAGCCTGGTGCTCGGGGTGCCCGGAGGGTCCCAGAGAGAGTCACGGAGGGTACGGAGGTCTCCCAGCTGCCGTTGCCAGCCCCGTGGGACTAGGGATTGCCGGAGATCTCGGAGAGGACCGGGGCTGGGGGAACTTTCAAAGGCCGGTTCTGCGACCCAGAGGGGAAGCGCCGGAGCTCCGCCCGGGCAGCAGACAAAACTCTCTGTGTGCCGTTAGCAGAGGGGCCACGCCAAGCATTCACAGCTCCGGGAGAGGCCCGGAGAGAATCCCAGAGGGCGGGGCGACCCCCAGCTGCCGTTGCCCGCCCCGTGGGGCTAGAGATTGCCAGAGATCTCGGAGAGGACTGGGGCGGGGGGAACTTTCAAAGGCCGGTTCTGCGACCCGGAGGGGAAGCGCCGGAGTTCCGCCAGGCAGCAGACAAAACTCTCTGTCTGCCATTAGCAGAGGGGCCACACCCAGCATTCAGGGCTCCCGGGAGAGGCCCGGAGAGAAGCCCAGAGGGCGGGGTGACCCCCAGCTGCCATTGCCCGCCCCGTGAGACTAGGGATTGCCGGAGATCTCAAAGAGGACTGGGGCTGGAGAGAGTTCCAGAGACCCAGCTTAGTAGCCTAGGGGGAAACCCTACAGGCTCACAGCAGCCTTAGGGAAAGCCTCTGCACAGCACCAGTAGAAGGCACCCAGCCGCCAGCCACAAGGCTGGAAGACCCCAGGGCAAAAGCAGCATAGCTAGGTGTACTAACCACAGACTGTAGAAGATGCCAATAGCTCTCCTGCGACCCATAGAGGACAAGTGAGATTCGGTGGGTGCCAACAGCAATGGAGCAACAAATATAAGTGATCCCACCCCTGGCCGCTGGAAAAGCCCATAACACCGTTGCAGACCCCAAGGAGAGAGCACATCTAGGTGGGCTGCAACAGTAGGCACCTGCAGCCTGAAGCCCCCCTGTGATGGCCCCCACGGCAGAGGAGGGAATCCAAAGGGCCACTGTGGCTACGAAGAGGGGCCCAGGCCCAGTTAGCAACTACGGACAGGGTTCCTGGTTGGTGAAGTATAAACAGCTGCTCCCCCGACCGCAGCAGCTGAAACAAGTGAAAGGAGCAACTAAACTCTATCTCCATGCAGAGGCACAAATCAACAACATCAAGCAATATGAAAAAATACATTAAATCTCCAGAACAGAAAGAAAGTAACAAATACACAGAAAACAATCCCAAAGAAAATGAGATATATAACCTAAATGATGATGACTTCAAAACAGCCATCATTAAGATTCTCAATGAGTTAAGAGAGAATTCTGACCAACAACTCAAGGAGTTCAGCAGCTATGTCACAAAAGAGTTTGATACGATAAAGAAGAACCAAACAGAAATATTGGAAATGAAGAACACAATAGAGGAGATTAAGAAAAATCTAGATGCTCTGAACAGTAGGGCTGATAATATGGAAGAAAGAATTAGCAATTTGGAAGATGGCAATATAGAATTGTTGCAGGCAGAGGAGGAGAGAGAAGCAAGACTTAAAAGAAATGAAGAAACTCTCCGAGAATTATCAGACACAATTAGGAGATGCAACGTAAGGATTATAGGTATACCAGAGGGAGAAGAGAAGGAGAAAGGGGCAGAAAACCTATTCAAAGAAATAATGGCTGAGAACTTCCCAAATCTGGTGAGGGAGATGGATCTTCAGGTGACAGAAGCCAATAGATCTCCAAACTTTATCAACACAAGAAGACCAACTCCACGGCATATAGTAGTGAAGCTAGCAAAAGTCAATGACAAGGAGAAAATATTAAGGACAGCCAGGCAAAAGAAACTAACCTACAAAGGAACCCCCATCAGGCTATCAGCAGATTTCTCAGCAGAAACTTTACAGGCTAGAAGAGAGTGGAATGATATATTCAAAAATCTGAAGGACAAAAATCTACAGCCGAGAATTCTCTACCCAGCGAAAATATCCTTCAAATACGATGGAGAAATAAAAACTTTCCCAGATAAACAAAAATTAAGGGAGTTCATTGCCACAAAACCTCCTCTTCAGGAAATCCTCAGGAAAACCCTCATTCCTGAAAAATCCAAAAAAGGAAAGGGGCTACAAAACCAAGAGCAGAGGAGATAAGTAGAAGGACAACAACAGAGAGTAGCAGCTCTACATCAGGACAGATTAAACCATGGGACGAGAAACAAAGGAAACTGAAGAAAACCGGAAAACAAGACACAAAATGGTAGTGGTAGGCCCCCACGTCTCAATAATCACTCTAAATGTAAATGGATTGAACTCCCCAATCAAAAGACACAGAGTGGCAGGACGGATCAAAGAACAAGATCCAACAATATGCTGCCTCCAGGAAACACACCTCAGCCCCAAAGACAAACACAGACTCAGAGTGAAGGGATGGAGAACAATACTCCAAGCTAATAATGAACAAAAGAAAGCAGGTGTCGCTATACTAATATCAGACAAGGTAGATTTCAAAGCAAAACAGATAAAGAAAGATAAAGAGGGACAGTATATAATGATAAAAGGGACTCTCCACCAAGAAGACATAACACTTATAAATATATACGCACCCAACACAGGAGCACCAAAATTTGTAAAGCAACTCTTAATAGAACTAAAAGAAGACATCAACAACAATACAATAATAGTAGGGGACCTCAACACACCATTAACACCAATGGACAGAACATCCAGACAGAAAATCAACAAGGAAATAATAGAATTAAATGAAAAATTAGACCAGATGGACTTAATAGATATATATAGAACACTTCATCCAAAAACAGCAGGTTACACATTCTTCTCAAGTGCACATGGAACATTCTCAAGGATTGACCATATTTTGGGAACCAAAGCAAACATCAATAAATACAAGAGAGTTGAAATAATATCAAGCATCTTTTCTGATCATAACGCCATTAAACTAGAAATCAACTACAAGAAAAAAGCAGAGAAAGGTGCAAAAATGTGGAGACTAAACAACACGCTTCTCAACAAACAATGGATCATTGAAGAAATTAAAGAAGAAATCAAATTTTATCTGGAGACAAATGAAAATGAGAACACGACATACCAAATCATTTGGGATGCAGCAAAAGCAGTCCTAAGAGGGAAATTCATTGCAATACAGGCTCACCTCACTAAACAAGAAAAAGCTCACGTAAGCAACCTCAAACGACACCTAACAGAACTAGAAAAAGAAGAACAAACAAAGCCCAGAGTCAGTAGAAGGAGGGAAATAATAAAAATAAGAGCAGAAATAAACGATATTGAAACAAAAAAGACAATAGAAAGGATCAATGAAACAAAGAGTTGGTTCTTCGAAAGAATTAACAAAATTGACAAACCCCTAGCCAGACTCACCAAGAAAAGAAGAGAGAAATCGCAAATTAATAAAATCAGGAATGACAGAGGAGAAATCACAACAGATACCAATGAAATACAAGAGATCATAAGAGAATACTATGAAAAACTATATGCCAACAAATTGAACAACCTGGAAGAAATGGACAAATTCCTAGACTCCTACAATCTCCCCAAACTGAATCAGGAAGAAATGGAGAATCTGAATAGACCAATCACAAGTAAGGAAATAGAAACGGTAATCAAAAACCTCCCCAAAAACAAGAGTCCAGGGCCAGACGGCTTCTCTGGAGAATTCTACCAAACATTCAAAGAAGACTTAATACCTATTCTCCTCAAACTGTTCCAGAAAATTGAGAAAGATGGAGAACTCCCTAACACATTCTATGAAGCCAACATCACTCTGATCCCCAAACCTGACAAGGACAACACAAAGAAGGAGAACTACAGGCCGATATCACTGATGAACATAGATGCAAAAATCCTCAACAAAATTTTGGCAAACCGATTACAGCAATACATCAAAAAGATTATACACCAGGATCAAGTGGGATTTATACCAGGGACACAGGGATGGTTCAACATCCGCAAGTCAATCAACGTGATACACTACATCAACAAAATGAAAAACAAAAACCACATGATCATCTCAATAGATGCAGAGAAAGCATTCGACAAGATCCAACACCCATTTATGATAAAAACCCTCAGTAAAATGGGTATAGAAGGAAAGTACCTCAACATAATAAAGGCCATATATGATAGACCCACAGCCAACATCATACTCAATGGACAAAAGCTGAAAGCCATCCCTCTGAGGACAGGAACAAGACAAGGGTGCCCACTTTCACCACTCCTATTCAACATAGTACTGGAGGTGCTGGCCAGAGCAATTCGGCAGGAAAAAGAAATGAAAGGAATCCAAATAGGTAACGAAGAAGTAAAACTCTCGTTGTTTGCAGACGACATGATCTTATACATAGAAAACCCCAAAGAATCCACAGAAAAACTATTAGAAATAATCAACAACTACAGCAAAGTAGCAGGGTATAAAATTAACGTGCATAAATCAGTAGCATTTCTATACACTAACAATAAACTAACAGAAAAAGAACTCAAGAACTCTATCCCATTCACAATCGCAACGAAAAGAATAAAATACCTTGGGATAAACTTAACCAAGGAAGTGAAGTATCTATGCAATGAAAACTACAAGACTTTCTTGAAAGAAATAGGCGATGACATAAAGAGATGGAAAAACATTCCTTGTACATGGATTGGAAGAATAAACATAGTTAAAATGTCCATACTACCTAAAGCAATATACAGATTCAATGCTATCCCAATCAGAATCCCAAGAACATTCTTCACAGAAATTGAACAAACAATCCTAAAATTCATATGGGGGAACAAAAGACCGCGAATTGCTAAAGCAATCCTGAGCAAGAAAAACAAAGCCGGCGGAATCACAATCCCCGATTTCAAAACATACTACAAAGCTACAGTGATCAAAACAGCATGGTACTGGTACAAAAACAGGTCCACAGATCAATGGAACAGAATTGAAAGCCCAGAGATAAAACCACACATCTATGGACAGCTAATCTTCGACAAAGGAGCAGAGGGCCTACAATGGAGAAAAGAAAGTCTCTTCAACAAATGGTGCTGGGAAAACTGGACAGCCACGTGCAAAAGATTGAAAATTGACCATTCTTTTTCACCACACACCAAAATAAACTCAAAATGGATCAAAGACCTAAAGATTAGGCCTGAGACAATAAGTCTTTTGGAAGAGAATATAGGCAGTACACTCTTTGACATCAGTTTCAAAAGAATCTTTTCGGACACTGTAACTCCTCAGTTGAGGGAAACAATAGAAAGAATAAACAAATGGGACCTCATCAGACTAAAGAGCTTCTTCAAGGCAAGGAAAAACAGGATTGAAACAAAAAAACAGCTCACTAATTGGGAAAAAATATTTACAAGCCACTTATCCGACAAAGGGTTAATCTCCACAATATACAAAGAAATCACACTGCTTAACAACAAAAAAACAAACAACCCGATCAAAAAATGGGCAGAGGACATGAACAGATATTTCTCAAAAGAAGATATGAATATGGCCAATAGACACATGAAAAGATGTTCATCATCGCTAATCATCAGGGAAATGCAAACCAAAACTACACTAAGATATCACCTTACCCCCGTTAGATTGGCAAAAACATCCAAAACCAAGAACGACAAATGTTGGAGAGGTTGTGGAGAAAGAGGAACCCTCATACACTGTTGGTGGGAATGAAAACTGGTACAGCCACTATGGAAAACAGTATGGAGATTTCTCAAAAAGTTAAAAATAGAAATACCCTATGACCCAGCCATCCCATTACTGGGTATCTATCCTAAGAACCTGATATCAGATATCTCAAGAGTCCGTTGCACCCCTATGTTCATCGCAGCATTATTTACAATAGCCAAGACGTGGAACCAGCCTACATGCCCAGAAACTGATGATTGGATAAAGAAGATGTGGTATATATACACAATGGAATACTACTCAGCCATAAAAAAAGACGAAATTGGCCCATTCACAACAACGTGGATGGACCTCGAGGGCATTATGTTAAGCGAAATAAGTCAGTCAGAGAAAGACGAACTCTATATGACTCCACTCATAGGTGGAAATTAGTATATTGAGAAGGAGATCTGATCGGTGGTTACCAGGGAAAAGGGGGGGTGGGGGGAGGGTACGGAGGGGGAAGTGGTGTACCCACAACATGACTAACAAAAATGTACAACTGAAATCTCACAAGGTTGTAATCTATCATAACATTAATAAAAAAAAAAGACAATATGGTATTTCACTTTATTGTCCTTTGAGTTTTCCTGATCATTAATGAAAGTAATATGTTCATACATTTATTTTTTACGTATTTATTGGCCAGAAGTGACTCTTCTTCTGTGAATAGCCTGTTTCGTATACTTTCTTCATTTCAAAAAATGTGGCTATATTTAGAGTCATGCATTTCTTAATGACGTGGATATGTTCTGAGAAATGCCTCATTAGGCGATTTTGTCACTGTGTGAAAATCACAGAGTTCCTCTACACAAACCCAGATGGTATAGCCTACTACATACCTAGGCTATTTGGTACTATTCTTATGGGACCACTGTCGTGTATGTGGTCCTTCCTTGACCACAATCTCCTTATGTGACAGATGACTATACTTTCCTTATAGATTTGAATGAGTGCCTTATATGTTATCTATGTTGATCCCATGTCAGTTGTGTGTATTCCAAATATTGTCTCCCTGTTTATAACATTATTTTCCTAGGGCTGTCTTTTGATGAAGAAAAGCTTATGATTTTAATATAGTCAAATTTCAATCATTTCTTGTATAGATAATATGTTTTTGATCTTGTTTAAAATTTTATTCTCTGCTACAAGGTCTAAGAATCATTCAACTATATATTCTACAAAAAATTTCCTTTTTATTTAGACATTTAAATAATTTTCAGTCTGAAATATATCTTTGCATGTGGCGTGAGGTCAGCATGCAATTTTATCTTTGTCCACTTGGGTAACCATTTTTAAACACTCCTTTCTCTCCCCCACTGATCTGGTTACTGCACCCTTCACATAACAAAGGTTTTTATGTGCACAGATGTTTTTCTGAGCTCTCTTTTTTTCTCTCTGATAATATATTTTGGAGCCAGTATCACACTGTCTTAATTATTATGGGATTAATATTGGGTTAGGTGTTTCCTCTCTCTGCTCTTCTTTTGAAGTATCCTGGTTATTCTTGGAACTGTATTCTTTCAAACGAATTTCAGGATCGACTTATCGAGTTTTAAGAAAACCTCACTGGGATTTGGACTGGAGTTACACAGCGTCTGTAAAGTAACTTTTAGACGATGGACATCTTAGTGATTTGTTTCATTTCTATGATCACAGTATTTTTCTCCACTTATAAACATCCTTGACATCTCTTAATAGCATTTGAATCTTCCTGTGGAACCATACACACTTCTTGTCAGAATTATTGTTAGATTCTGATACTCTATAATTTACCATTTTAAAAGGCATTGTCTTTTAAATTACACTATCTATTATTTGTTGGTGATTAATAAAAATTTAAATGCAAAATAATAAATAACATAAATGAATAAATAAATGTTGTGTAGCATTTCTAATAATTTATTTATATGTTCTTTTGATTTTTCCACGTAAAGGATCGCATCATCTGGAAGTTTTCACTTAACTGGTTATTCTCCTGCTGTTATTGCACTATTGTAGAAACCCAACACAGTGTTGAGTAGACGGAGGAATAATGGGAAGATTTCTAATGTTTCCTCATCAGCATAGCATTTGCTGTAGTATTTTTACAGATACCCTTTATTAGATTATAAAAGTGCTTTTACATTCCTAGTTTACTAAACGTTTATAATCATTAGTATATATTGAATGTTATCTTAGGGTTTTTTCAATCTATTGATATGATAATATAATTTTAATCTATTAATATGGTTAGGTAGGTGCTTTATACACAAGTAGCATAAAGCCAGGTTTATCTTGTTTGGTTGTCTTTTTATGTGTTTGATTCGATTTGTTAATGTTTTATTTAATGTTCTTTAATATATATTAACGAGTTACTTCTTCAAAATGTCAGTGTTTGGTTTGGGTACCAGGATGATGGTAGCCTGTCACGACGGGGCGAGATGGATTCCCCCCTTCTATTTGGTGGAATAGTATGAAAGACTGGATGATTTGTGCTTGAAAAGCTTGGTAGGACTTACGGGTAAAACTGTTGAAGCCTATTCTTTTTCTTCTTCAGAAGATTAATAACTGTTGTTTCAACTGTGTTATCTTTTATTCTTCCAATGTCAGTTTTAGTAAATTATATTTTCTATGATTTTTAACATTTATTCTGTTTTTAAAATTGTTGGCATCTATCATATTTTAAATTTCTGTTTAAATGATTTATATCTTCTTTTACATTCAAAATATTATTTACTTTAGTTTTCCTTTTTTCCCCTTAATCTCACCAGAGGTATTTTCCTACCTTTTAGTTTTTGTTTTATCCATGAAACCACTCTTAACTATATTCATCTTCTCTATTGTACTTTTCTTTGGGATCATTCTGTTGTTCTTTCCCTAATTTTGTAATTTTCAGCCTTTCTCCTTTTCTAAGTATTTAAGGGTATAAATTTTTCTCATGGTACTACTCTTGTTACATCTCTAAATGTGGATGTGTAGTATATTTATTATTGTATAATTCTAGGAGTTTTAAATTTCCATTATAATTTGTTATTTAAACCACAAATTATTAGTAGTGCTTTCTTTTAGTTTCCAAATATACAACATTTTGGGTTTAGACACTTGCTTTTAGCTTCAGGTTAATTGTTACAATGAGCAGACATGAACTCTACAGTGTGTGTGCCGTGAGTTTTATCGAGGCTTTATGACCTAGTGCCTCAACCAATGTGTAATGTTCTTTGTGTGCTTGAGAATAATCTGTATTATCTAAGTGTTAGATATAAATTTAACTTAGTTCTTTACGTCTTCAATATTCTTGCTAATTTTTGTCTTTCTGACATAGCTATAATCAAGAGAAGCATTTTGAAGTTCCTAATATATTGATGATTGTCAAAGCTTCCTAGAATTCTACAAAATTGGCATTGCATATTCTGAGAGTATTTCACTAAGTGTGCATATATTTAAAATTCTTATATCATCTTGACTTTTGAATATTTTATCACTTATCAAGTGATTTCTTTATGCCTAATAATTATTTACCACCTAAAGGTCATTTTTCTGCAACAGCTTTCTTTTTGTTAGAGTTTTCCTGACATATCTTTTACATCCTTTGTGTGGAGCCTAGAAAATGGATGTCTAATCCAGAAAGTAAAAATTTTCTTAGTCACCTCTAAGGATAGAATTTGAATATAGAGAATTGGCTACAAATATGCTGGAGGAAATAGGGTAGCAAAAGAAGAAAAGTGAGTTAACCCAGAAATTAGAAATTGCATGAGGCCATTTCCAGTCCTGAAGCTGGAGAAGCAAATGCAAAGTGGACTTTCCCAGAGTCTGCAGTGGCTGTGCTGCTGGCACCACGGCTGTGGGAACCAGCGTGAGCAGGAAGCAGGCGTCTGCACTCCTTGGCTCCCCAGGCTGCTGCTGCTGCTGGTGCATTGTTTCTGTGATTTCCTTTTTATATACTTTTATTGCATCCCTATGTGTTCCTTCAAATTGTATTTTGTATTTAAGTCTTTTTAACTTTGTGAAAATGGTATGATGCTGTATATAATCGCCTGGACTTATTTTTACATTTAATTGTCTATAGCTAAGGTTTATTCATATTGTAGTGTGTCTCTCTAGTTTGTTTATATTTCATTGTGTAAACACACCAGAGTTTATTCATGCACTCTGCTCTTGATAAGCATTTGGATTGTTTTCAGAATTTCTGTGAATAGTACTGCTATGAACTTCTTGTGTGAAAGTTTTGTTCAAAGATACATAAACAAGTGAAATTGTGGGTCATAAGGCAGATGAATATTTAACTTTATTGGTTAATGAGCTACTGTTTTTTTCCAAAGTGCTTTCACCAATTTACATGCCATCATGATCCATAGATAGATAGATAGATGGATAGATAGATAAGATAGGATAGATACTATTGCAAGTGCTCTAAATATTACTGACAAGGTCAAAACAAAAGTTCTAAGCTGCACAGAGTAGGATGCATATAGCTTTGCCTAGGATCACAATCACATTTGCCACCTGGGAAATTTTGGCCCTTCATTCTCCAGAGGGAGGGTGGAAAGTCTAAAGCTGGAACAATTAATTTTACGTTATAGGACATTCAGGTTAACTGCTTAATGACTTTATAAAAAGGTAGATTTATTGAGGTACAATTTACATACAGGAAAAATCACTCTTTTTAGGTGTACAGTGCTATGAGTTTTGACAAATATTTACAGTAGTGTAACCCCATTACAATCAAAGTATAGAACAGTCCATCCTTCAAAAAGTCCCCCCATGCCTCTGGGTAATCAGTCCCACCCCACCCATCCACAGCCCCTGGCAGCCATCAATCTAATTTCAATCCCTATAATTTTGACTTCTCCATAAAGTCATACAAATGACACCATGCAGTGTGTCGCCTTTGTATCTGGCTTCATCCAGTTAGTATAATGCTTTTGAGACTCATCCATGCTATTGCGGGTATCAATAGTTCACTCCCTTTCATTGCTGAGAAGTATCCTGAGTACAGATGTACCATAGTTCACTTTTTCATTCACCAGTAAAAGGACATCAGTGTGGTTTACAGTTTTTGGTGATTATGGATTAAGTTGCTATGAATGTTTGTATATAGATCTTTGAGTGGGGATTATTTTCATTTATCTTGGGTAAATATCAAAGAGTGGAATTGCTGGATTGTATGGTAAGTGTATATTTAACTTTATTAGAAGCTTCCAAACTGTTTTGTAATGTAATTTTACAATGTTGTACTCTACTCACAAAACTGAAAGTTCTAGTTGCTCAGTGTCTTTGTCAGCACTTAGTATTGTCAGTCTTTTAAATTTTAGCTATTTAAGTAGGTGTGTAGAGGTACCTCATTATGGTTTTGTATTGCATTTACCTAACGTCTAATGATGTTGAGCATCTCATCAGTTGCTTATGTGCCATCTGTATCTCTTCTTTGGTGAAGTGTCTGTATGAATCTTTTCCTCATTATTTTAATTGAGCTTTTTGTCTTCTTACTGAGTTTTAAGAGTTCTTTGTATAATCCGGTTACAAGTCCTTTATCATAGATGTGCTTTGCAAATATTTTCTCCTAGTCTGTGGATTTTCTTTTCACTTTCTTAACAATATCTTTTAAAGAGTCAAATTGGAAGACACACTTTCTAATTTCAAGACTTACTGTAAAGCTACAATAATCTAGATAATGTGGGATTGGTGTAGGGTGAACAAATAGATCAATGGAACAGAATAGAGTCAACTGATTTTCAACAAAACACGCAGGGTAATTGATTGAGAAATGATAGTATTTTCAACAAATGATGCTAGAGCAAATGACCAACCTTAAGAAATCAAACAAACAAAGCAAAATAAAACCTTTAATTCTTCCCTTGAACCACATGCTGGAATCAATTTGACATGGATCAGGGACCTAAAGATAAAATCTAAAACTACAAAATTCTGGAAATAAAACATAGTAGAAAATCTTTGTGATTGTGGGTTAGGCAAAAATTCCTTAGATAGAACACAAAAGTAAAAACCACAAAAAATGATGTTTGGCTTAATTTCAAAATTTCTACTTAACGACTTTTAACTTTCAAAGCACCATGTGAAATAGATAGGATAATTATTATCTTCATTTTACATATGAAGAAATTGAAACATGCGTAAGTTTAGATCCCAAAGCTAGGGAGTGGTAAAGAACGAGATCAGATGTGGGTGTTGGCTTCCAAGCGTAGGCTTTTGCTCTCTGTAAACACAGAAGTTAATCTAATATAATCCAAATGCAAACGCAAGTAATTTTTATTAGCTGTGCCACAACTCTGTCAAAGACAATTGAAAGCTGGATGGGTGTTTATATGTATAGAATCTTTAGCTATGGGATATGTATAGACAGATATTTGTGCAGCTATTTAATCCCACAGGCATTTGGCATGACCAGTGTGAGGTCAGCCTCAAATGGGCTTTTTCCAACTAATCTCCAAATTGATCTGATGGGAAACAGAAATTGCCAACTAATCTATGGCTTCTAAGGTCTATAAACCTGACATTAGCAAGGGCTTGGCACCGCCAATTTTGCCACAAGGCATTGGTGACCACACTAAAAAGAAACAGCACCCATAGTTCATCTGTCATGTGCACTCAGACATGGATATGCAAGATTACCTGTGTTACGTGGACCTAGATTTCCTGTGAGTTCCTTTCTTCCCTGCTGCTTGGTGTTCTGCTTGATTCGGAGAGCAGTAGCTGACAAAATTCCGCCAACAGAGGTCACCATGAACTGGACTGGAAACTCTTCTAACACTCAGAATGCAAGCTTATATCAAATTGTATCAAACTGTCCACTGAAAACTGAACGGGGAATGGGGAACGGAAGCCAGTGTAGAAGCTTTCAGGAGCTGGAAGCAAGGGTAGAAATCCACACTAGAAATCATCCATCATTCATTAAAAAAACTGAATCTCTTCCACATATTCTTTCCATTTTTTTCAGATTTATTTTTTTGATGCAGAATGTTCAATATGGAATTAGAGTCAAATAGTGGATGCCTGATGGAAAAAAAAAAACAAGCTTACCTGTCTCCAGTGTAAATATATATCAGACAATAATCCTTCTTACCATTCCAGGACAAAATTCCCATTTAAGTTCTATGATCAAAAAAGAAAATAGCATATACAGTCTATCAATGGACAGATTCCTGAATTTAGTTGTCATATTAAAGTAACATTGATTAAAGCAGACATTTCAATTTAAAATTCCGTTTGGTATTGGGTCCAGCACAAAAAGTGTCTCCTCTATTGCAGAAACCAAACCAAATCAACCAAACAAGAGCACCCTCTCAATCTGGTGCGATTTGAATCAAGCGTCTGCTCCTGGACCAATTGGGTAGAGGAGGAGAGAAGGATCGCATTCGCTGGACAAGATCCTGTGATGCTGTTCAGAACAGAATTCACTGCCTTCTAAGAAGTCATTTTGTAAGGTGACTACTGTGTCTCACTGTCCACCTTCCACCTACCTTTCCCATGTTCCAAACCTTTCAGGCTCTACCTGGTGCCTAGGATAAGAGCCAGATTACTTGGAACGGTACACAAAACCATTCCAGAGTTCTGGCAACCATTTAGCTTGCAACCTTGTATCTCACTTCTTTCCCTTCACGCCTAACCTGTACCTTAAGCTTCTACTACGCTACACTTTCTGTGAATCCTGGTCCTGCCCTACTCTTTTGCATGATCAGACTTTTGAATATACTTTTATCCTGAATGAATCTGCCTGGGAAATGCCTATTCATCTTTTTAGAGATAGCTTAACTACCATATTCTCTAAAAAGACTTCCCAAATTCTCTTCATCATATTCTCTTTTAGGACTGAATCAACTTCCTTTCCTTTGGGCGTCCTGAGCTGCATTTGCTTACTTTACTTGTGGTGCTGCGTTATACCATATGGCAATATTTGGAACTATGCTCTGTTCATCTATACCTTCCAAAATCCTTGGAAATCAGTAGGCAAAATCAATGCTGTTTGAAAGAATGAATAACCAATCAATTAATTAATTTAGGCTTGGCACCAAAGTTTACGTGTTTTTTGTTGTTTATGCCCCAATCCTAGTACCCTAAATGGAATTTGTATCACTTTGTAATTTGCTAGGTTTTTCTTTCTAATTGATACTTCAAAGCCTTGAAATAAAATGTAGCTACATATTGAAAGTATTTAACTAAGGATAAAAAATGAAGTCAGAAAGTTTTTCAAAGAAAGAAGTAATCTTAATAGCCCAAGTTGTATAGAGCATTCTATATCCCAGGCGCTGTCCTGTGTGTGTTACTTGTATGAAGTCACTAAAGTTTTATAAGAACATCATGATGTGGGTGCTCTCATTATTATCCCAACTTTGCGGATATGGAATCTGAGCTACAGAGGAGTTAAGTAATCTGCTAGGAAGTGGTTGCATCAAGATTATGTGCACACAATCTTGTTCCCAGGGCTGTGCCCGTAGCCAAGAAGGTTGTCTGCCTCTGTCAGAGACATCAGGAGCCTCAGGTCCTATAGGTTATATATTTAAGCATTACATTTAGCTCACATGTCTTAGAATTCCCCGTGGAATAAAGACAAACATATAAAGAAAGAATCAGAGTTGGGTTCCTCATGCAACCTGTGCAGCTGCATAAGGCCCTGAGCTCTGGAATTGTGATGTTTTGCTATTGCCATCTTGAAATTCTTAATAATTTTTGAACAATGGGCCTTACATTTTAATTATGCAGTGAACCTGAAAATTATGTACAGATATAAAATTTCCAAGGACGTATTTGTGAAATATATGGGGTTTTTTTTTTGTTTTTAAAGATTGGTAACTGGGCTACCAACTGTTGCCAATCTTTTTTTTTTTGTTTTTCTTCTGCTTTATCTCCCCAACCTCCCCGCCCCCGCCGTACATAGTTGTATATCTTAATTGTGGGTCCTTCTAGTTGTGGGACGTGGGACGCCACCTCAACGTGGCCTGACGAACAGTGCCATGTCCGTGCCCAGGATCCGAACCCTGGGCAGCTGCAGCAGAGCACGCGAACTTAACCACTCGGCCATGGAGCCGGCCCCGGGTTTTTTTTTCTTAATAAATTGTGAGTAATAATGACTGTGCTTTTTTCCCCAGAGAATGAAAAAATGAGTTCTTTCATTTAACCGTTTTAAATATCCAAGTTGTAATACTGGACAAGGTAATCAGGATGACTCCCTTTTGAATGCAAGCATACCACAGGACTAGTTTCTTAAAAAGACTTTCTGAAAAAGATGTCTAAAGGAATGATCAGCATTTGCTTCTCTGGTCACACTTGTGGAGGGGAGAAGGGGCAGATCCATGGTCAAGAGAAGGCAAGATGAGCAGCATGGCAGTGGATGTGGGAAAGCATGAGAAATAAGGCTGAAAAGGAACAGCAGATGGTTAGAAGTTGTGTAAGGAGTTTAGAAGGTATCTTGTACACATTTGGGGACAGTAGCCCCAAGGCTTTCTGTTGAGAGAAAGAACACGTAAAAATGTTGAGTTGTACAGATTAACCAGGAAGCAATGTGAGGGGGAGTTGTAGAACAGGGAGCCTGTGTGTAAAGAGAAAACAAGGGTTGAGTTGATGAGGTTTTTTAAAGGAGTGCTAGGAAGAAAAGGAGTGAGGCTTCCTGAAGATGACATAGTGAAAATAAGCTCCATCTGATGACTGACTGACCATGAGCTAGGAGGAGAGTCCGATAACTCTGAGATGTTAGGCCAAAGCAACATGAAAATGTGACAGTCTCTTGAAAAGTGATAGAGTAATTTTATTATAGTCAACCTAGCATGTCTTTCCTCATTTGTCAAGTTGTAAATCCCCTAAAGGTAGGTCCTGTTTTGTCTTTGAAGCTCCCACATGCCTAGCATGGTGCACCAAACAGAGAATAACCATACCATCCCTTGTTGCAGTTCACAGAGTGTGGTGATGGTCTTGTTAATTAGTCTTATTAACTAGGTTCTCATTAATTAGTAAGTGACTGTTATCAGTGACATGGATGAGGTCCCAGAACCACGATATGGATAGGATGGTGTGGACTGTATGGGTAAATCAAAACTGTGTTGGACACTCTTCCATCTTGTGCAAATTCTTTCAATTTCATTAACAATGGCCATTTACTACTGGATGAGAAACACTTCAAATGTATATAGGTTGGCAGAGGCCTTTGAAAAGGCATGGCACAGGAAAGGACTACTTTCAAAAGAATTATTGAACCACTGCTCCTTCATCTCTCTCCGGCACTGTTTTTACAAATCCAGGGTAGAGATTTTGCCCAGGACTATGTATTTATTGTGATTTGATGCTATCTATAGCAATATTTTAGAACTTCAGATGTACATAAATAAGTTAATCATAATCATCTCTTCATAGCATGTATGCCAGTTATTAAGGTGCCAGTTGTTTTTTGGCTCTGAATCCATCCTTCTGTTCTTGGCTTGGTGACTCTAGGGCTGGAACTCTGAAACTCTGTTTCTCTTTGGCAGCCACTGCTTGTTAGGTTCTACCAACAGGTGAAGCTAGAGGAAGAGCCCAGGGCTCGAAGAGAAGAAGGGACTTTCTTTTCCCTGTTTGCTTCCTTTCCTATTGGAGGCACCCCAGCCTCTTTCCTGGTGAGCAGTGTAAATACATTCCAAATTAAGTTTTTAACGGACACATATGGAACACTGCACCCAGTAATTATAGAATAAACATTCTTCTTGGGCACACATGGTACATATTTTTTTTTTAATTGACCAAGTATCAAGCTTTAAAGCAAGTCCCTAAAATGCCAAAGAATCTGTGACATGCAGAAAAATATTTTCCCTCATTATGATGCAAGGTAACTAAAAACAGCCTCATATATTTTGAAATGATAATAACAATAAAGAAACCACTCAAAGAAAAAACAAACAAACAAAACCACTCTACTAACTACTTCATGGACCAAAGAAGACATGGGCATTTTAAACATACTCAAAATTTAGTAAAAATGAAAATGCGACACATCTAAACTTATAGTATTTAGCTGAAACATTACATCAAAGGAAATTTAAATATTTTATTTAGGCAAGAAAGGAAAAAAGCCCTCACAAGCACAAGATTAACGAATAAACCCAAAGAAGACGGAAGAAAGGAAATAATAAAGAGTAAGCAGATATTAATGACAGAGAAAAGCAAATATATGATAGAGATCTCCCGTAAGGTCAAAGTTGTATTTGAAAGAAAAACTAATGAAATAAGCAAACCTTTGGTGAGACTGATTAATAAGACATAAGTAATAGAGAGGGAAAAGGCACAAATGAAAACTATTAAGAATAAAAAGAGAGATATTAGAGATTTAAAAGACAATATAATGTACAAATCTCAACTTATGGTTGATGGTGTTTCCGGATCTCTCGATCTACTTCATTCATTTGATTTATAATTTTTGAACATCTACTCTGTCCAAGGACTGTTTTATACTCTGGAGTTCAGTGATAAACAAGACAGAAAGGTCTCTGTTCTTATGGACTGTAATACATCATTAATGGGGGAAACGGAAAAATAAGATTCTTCCAGAAAGTGGTGGGACTATGAAGAAAATAAAACAATGATGTCATTGTGGGTGGTGGCGGGCATACTTCACACGGATTAGTCAGAAAAGCCCCTCACAGGTGGAAGTGTGTGTGCTAGGATATGAAGGGTAAAAAGAAGCCAGCTGTGAAAATATCTGGGGAAAGAATATTTTAGAACACTGCTATTCAACAGAATTTTGTGTTGATGATGGAAATATTCTTATCTATGCGGTCCAATACGGTAGCCACTAAACACATGTGGCTATTGAGTATTTGAAATGTGGCTGGTGTGACTGAAGAACTGAAATTTTAATTTAATTTAATTTTAATTAATTTAAATTTAAAGTCATATATGTATGCCAGCAAATACAAAATTTTAATTAAAAGAATACGTGGAGAAATATATTTACTAAGCTACTCGTGAAAAAAAGGGAAAGGTTTAAATATTAAACCTTTACTAAAAAATCTTCCCACAAAGAAAACAACAGACCCAGTAAAACTGGCAAGTTTTATTTTCAATTCCAATCTTACACAAAATGTTCAAGAAAAGTAGATAAAGAGGAAATACTTCCCAAATTCCTCTGATAACAAAGCCAGACAAGAACCATATAAGGAGGAGAGATTTTGCATACCAATTTCACTTGTGAACGTGGAAATAAAAATCTTAAACAAAATATTAGGTCATCTAATGCAGCAATGACTATAAATGAGATAATGGTCCACGTGGGTTAATCCCTAGGAAGCAGGTTCAACAAATATTTACTGAATGCCACTGGGAGCTAAGCACTCCTCTGGGTACCAGGAAATGTGGCAGCAGCAAACAAAATAAGCAAACAGCCACCTTAGCCTTTGTGGAGCTAAGACAGGCTATGAACCAATAAATACGACACATAGTTGGGCTCAGCATGGTGAATGCTATGGAGAAAGATAAAGCAAAGTAAAGATGCTGGCAAAGGAAGGGTTGGCCCAAGAAGGCTTCACTTAGAAAGTGACATTTGAGCAAACATCTTACTGCTGTGAAGAGAGCTGTGTGGACGGTGGAGGAAAGAGTCAGCCAGGTAGAGGGGTTGGGCATATATGGTGTGTCTGACCTGTAGCAAGGAGGCCAATGTGACTGGTGCTGAGTGAGTGGAGAAGAGAGGTGGAGGAAGAGGTCTGGGAGGTGACAAGGGATCAGACCATTTAAGGCCCTGTAGGTCAGTGCAAACAGTGTGTATATCAGATGGGAAAACACTTGAGGGTTGACATTAAAAAGGGATATCATACAACTTGATTTTTAAGTGATTGCCTGCTGCTGTGTGGAGAATGGTCTGGACAGACGCAGAGAGAAAATGAGGAGATGAGTGCAGTTATCCAAGGAAGAGGTGACGGTGGCTTGGAATGAGGGGCTCAATAGTACAAGGGGTAGGGTGTGATTGTGTTCTGGATATACGTCAAGTGAAATTGGCAGGAGGTAAGGGCGGATGCGATGTGGAATGTGACAAGAGGGGTCAAGGGAAGCTTTAAAGTTTATGGCTGAACAACTAGAAAGATGGAGCCAACATTTCCAGAGATGGAGACACTACGGAGGAACAAGTGTGAGGAGGTCAGAAGCTGGTTTTGGACTTGCTGAGTTTGAAATGCTTGTCACATATCCGCAGGTGGGACTAGGAAAGATGTTAAAAAGTCAGCTGGATGAGTCTGGAGTTGAGGGCAGAAGTATGGGCTGGAGGTAAACACTGGTGAGAGATCAGTTTATAGATGGTATCTAAAGCTAGAACATAAGTATGACATCTATCCCCAAACCTGACCAAGACTGAGCCAAAATAGAAAACCAGACCAATCTCACTTATGAATGCTGACGCAAAAATCCTAAATGAATAAAAGCAAATAGAATTTAATAGCACATTAAAAAAATCATTACAGTAAGGAGAAATATATTCTAGAAATGTAAGGGCTCTACAACATTGGAAAAAGCATTTATATAAAGTTAAGAAGAAGAAAAAAGCCAAACCTATAAATATCTCCAGGACGTAGAAAAGGCTTTTGACATTCATTAATTACAAAAATTAAATAAATGCTAAAATTCTAGCAAAAAATGCTAAAAGATGCATGCATAAAGATCTTCATTGCAACTTCACCGGTGAAAAAACAAGAAACAAAAATAAACATCAACCAGCAGATCATTGATTGAATAAACTACGGTACATACAAATTCTGCAGTTGAAAAAGTATAAAGTCATCCCTACATACAGTACAGAGCAAACTGGAGAGTATAAGGTTGAGAGAAACATAAGGTAGAGAAAAAACATGTAGTGTGCTACAATTTATCAGAGAAATCAGGGTATATGAATGTATGCACTTATTTTCCTATTTTAAAATTAAAAGAATAAAACAAAACTGCGAGGGAGGGAGGAAATAAGTTGCAGGGGACAGAGTTAAAATCTACCCTCCCCAAAATATATCTGGTTTATGAATTTGACTTTGAGAGCACTGGGCAAATATTAGCATAATTATAAAACAAAATCATATTTGACCAAAAGCAATTCCTAAAAGTTGAAAGCAAAATGAAACAAAAGCTATTACTCAGTTGTGTATTGAGTTGGTAGCCTAATCACACCTAGAGAAACTATTTCATATAGCTTTAAAACACAGCAATTTGACTGTGTATCTTTAGTAGGATAAAGTCTAAGGACCCAAAGACCTGAAGAAAGATGTTAAACAGCTCTCAGGAAACACATCGCTGTGACAGTGTTAGTACTATGTTAAGACTGGTGTCCACATATGGGGAAATAAAACAAATGAGTATTTACATTTGTTCATCAGCAACCAAGATTTCTGTCTTCAGAGAAAGGATATATTGATGTAAGATTGATAAAATTTAGTGAAATCTTGTACTCCTCAATTTGAATTGGAATTTTCAGTTTAATTCTTGATGTATTTCATCTTGAAAGAATAAAAATTATTCTTTTTAAAAAAAAACATTTCCTAATTATTTGCACTGAAAAGAGCTAGAAATGGTCACTAACAGAATTGGTAAGAGCACTACTATCACCCAGATTATAGTGCCTAAATGTCATTTTCAATCAAATGGAATTAGGACTTCTTGGAGAAATTGTGTTTCTAGGTGGGGGAAAGAAAATGGACCATGTGAATCTGGAGCAGCTTGAAATACCAGAAGGCAAAGACACTACCAAGGATTACTGAGAGCACGTCCAAAGACTCAGCTTGAAGACGCTTCCACTGGCCAAAAATGCCATGATTTAAGCATCAATAAGAGTAATAGTTGCAATAGATTGAAAAGCATCAAACAGATTTAAATCGACAAGTTCACAAGAATTCTGGAAAAAGATCTTAATTCATCACCTTTCAAGAACACTATGTAATTAATTCATTATTTTTTAAACTGATAAAGGGAAAGAAGCATATCTAGCTTTTCTTATATGCACTTTACCACAGGATAATAAAGCTGTTGATGGGGGATGTTTCTCTTTATAGAAGTATTCCAGATATTAAACAAAGGAGGAATTACGGAATATCTATAACTCAGTGAAATAATGGTTCTAAAGAATGAAAACCAGAAATTGAGTGTCCCCTGATGGAAGCACACAGTACCACTTATGAAGTAGTCTTGTCAAAAATATACTTGAATCTAATCAATCCTTTAGACTTAATTACCAAGGAAATACAGGGAACATCTGTATTTAAAAGGCATCACTGGAATTAAACTAGCAACATCTAGATTATTCTGGAATGTAGGAATTTCTATATGAAGATGACAGTCTCTTCAACTAACGTATTAGAAAGAAAGAGAGAAACTATAGATTAAAAGACATGAGCCAGTGTCAATATATGAATTACTTGAATCTGGAATAAACAAACTGCTGAAATTAAGGAAAAAAAACAATTGAGGAAATTTTAGCATTGATTATTTCATTGTATTAAAGAAGTATTAATAATTTTACACATTTTGATTATAGTTTTTAAAAGCCATTATCTTTTATAAATTCATACTAAAATGCTTTTGGATTTCAGGATATAATGTTTGAAATTGATTGAAAATAATCTGGAAGAGAAGGAAGTGAGTCAGGGTTAAGATGAAACAAGATTGGCCATGAGTCAATAATTGTTGGTGATGGATATTCACTCTTTTGTCTGTTTGCATATTTTTGAAAATTTCCACACTAAAGTGTTAATTAAGAAACTCATTTCAGCTAGGGAAAGCAAACAGATCACAAACTTGGAGAGTATATTTATACCACATAGGTCAGAAAAACTCTTGCATGTATGCCCTCAGTGTGTAGAGGAATGTTCAAGTGTCATTTGCAGTAACAATATATTAGAAAACATCAGGAGAAAATTAAGAAAGAATGATATTTCTATATAATGAAATGTATAACAATGTCAAAGAGTAAGTAATATGCAGAAGATATAAAGAACTAAAAACAGAAGAGAAAAAGACAAAATTCCCAATGTGAAAGTGGATGAAAACATGAGCAGACATTTCACTGTAGAAGAAATACAAATAATGAAAAAATATGTATTCCATCTCATTAGTAATAAAATAAAAATATTCAATCCACAATATACTATTTTCTGCATTTCCTATTGTCATAAATTAAAATGTCTCCTAACACCAAGCATTGGTGAAGATGTGGATCAATAGGAGTTCAGTAAAACTTCTGAGGTTCCCAAGCCACAGCACAGCAATTCCCTTTCACAGTTTGAGAAACTCTTGTGCGTTTTCCCTGAGCACATACAAGATTGTTCATAGCAGAGCTATTTGCACTAACAAAACACTAGGGAAAAAAATAAATGTCCATCAAAAGGAAATGAATGAAAAATGGTATATAATACAATAGCAGTCATTACATTTGACTCTCATAAATGAAATACTGAGTGAAAAAAACACCTTTTAGAAAAACACGTTCAGGAAAACCTTTCATTTCTATAAAGTTAAAAGCATGTAAAATTAAACAATGTGCTATTTAGAGTTACCTATATTGTATATTCATAAAGAAAGGCAAAAGAATTATAATTTTCAGAATTTCGGTTACCTCTGGAGTCAGGAGTAGAATATGATTGAAGAAGGGAACTTCAAAGGTTTTCTAATGTCCTCTTGATTACTTTGGTTGTTAGATACACGGATGTTCATTGCATTATTATCAATTTTTAAACTGCTCTCTCTATGTCACAAATTCTTTTATATTTGTGAGGTTATTCATATAAAAACTAAAAATCAAATGAGATAAGGGAAGTATTTTATTACAACACTCAAAATAATGATAAGAAAGCAAAGATGTTTGGGTGCAGGTGACTCTGATCAACTCTCACTCGAGTGGTGCCAGGTGGGGTGCTTCAGGCAAGGTGGCAGTGTCAGGGCAGGGCAGAGAGCACACCCACTCACACGGAGCTGATCTGGAAACAGCATACAACGCACAAGGACCCGCTCGATGGCCCAGGGCAAGGAAGCCAGGCAATTAGGCCATAAAGATCTACGTTTCTTAGGAGATGTGAAAAATGAGTGCAAGTAAGGTACCGGAACCGTGCCCGAACCAGAGGACTAATGAAAGTTTTGGTAGGGTACTGAGTCTATTTCACAGCAAATCTACGGTGAAGGAATTCAACTGAAAGAAGCCAATAAGCTCTTGTGAAAAACCTTCTAACCCCTTCCCCTCTGCTAGGCACACATAGGTTGGTTGGCCTTGGTTTGTATCTGCTCCTTTACTCCAAAAGTCACTGAATCTAAGCAGTAGCGTTATTGATTCAGCAAACATCTGCTGATATGCTGTTGTATGCCTGCACTGGGAGATGGGCAGGGAGACACAAAGATGAAAGAGGCCCAGGCTCATCTGCAAAGTAACGCAGTGAGGCCTGGAGGGAGTGAGGAAGAGCCATGAGGGAAAAGGCACTGCTGAGTTAGGTAATCACTCACCAACTCGTTCTTCATTTACAAACATTCGTCTGTCAATCCCTGTGCTGGACTCTGGGCATAAAATGGTAAATATGACATTGCCAATGCCTTCAAAGACTCATGACTAGTTAAGGAGGCAGATACTTCAACAGAAATTTACAACACAATAAGTCCAGAGATAAAATTCTTCAAAGAACGTTATGAAAATAGAAAACTACCTCATAGGGAGGGTGGAAGAGCTGAAAGTAGAGATTTGAGGAAGCTTTGAGTTAAACATCAGACAACTAATACAAATTAAACAGGTGAAGACTATGGGAACAGGATCCCGGACAGACGGAATGGTGTGGAAAAGGCACTGAGGCAAACAAACAAAACCACAAGCACCTTGTGTGTTGGAAGCTGGGGTGGGGCAGATCATGGAAGACCTTGGCTTTCTGGCGGGAAGCTGGATTTTTACTCAAAGAGTAAAAAACCATTGCAAGAGTTGTTGATGAAGAATGACATAATATTATTTGAATTTTCCAATTAATACTATGGAGGCTGTGTGGAGAACAGTTCTGAAGAGAGGAGAATGCAATCAGAGGAGCTAATGAAAGACGAAGAGCAACAAGTTAGGGGTAGGATGGGGTTCCATTCTGGATATGTTCTGTTTGAGTGACCTGTGAGGCACCACTCAGAAGAGTCAAATGAGCAGGAAGTAGCAAGTGAGGTCTGAGTATGGACACAGTCTCATGGAGATTCTACATTTGAACTGCTGCTGGGCAGTGGGAGAGGGCCTGCCGGAAAACACTGCCTCTCTGCTGTGGGTTATGTCAGGGGCTATTCCAGAACCCAGGACTGAGGGATGAAGAGGACTGGAGTAATTGGGGCAGCACATGGTCAGTGGGGGTCCTGCATGCCTTCCTAAAGCTTGGTAGATCTGGTGGAAGGCGTTTCCAGCATGTCACAATTCATATTTTCTTTCTCTCCCAACAGAACATGTTAGGAAAGAACACCACATGTCCGAACTGGATGTAAATCAGATGGAAGGTGGTTTACAGGAGATTTTGGTCCAAATAATAGGTCAGACCTTTTCAAGCTCCATAAAAAGAGTCATAAAGATCAGTATCTACAAAAACCTGAATTCCATTTTCCACTAAAGGAAATTTGAAATCACCTGGGGCCACAGTAAACTTCATTTATTGGTGGACAGATGGGGAGAAAAGTGAATCATGTTTCATTCCTTCAGTGGGTTATAGAATCCGAGAATCACAGAATCTCATGGCTAAAGGGTATGTTTGAGGTCAATTTACTTGACCTCCCTTTAGAAACTTGACATAAATCTTCACCAGTAACATTACAAGAAAGAATTCCTTCTGTGACTCTAGTAAGGATCAGGACAAGCTAATGTTCTGAGATCACTTTGGAGATGTGGAGGAAGTGAAACGGGCCCTTGGAGTAACAATGGAAAATCATGCATTGCATGATGTCGATGAGGAAAAAATGATCTTAGCAATAAGCCCCTTCCAGGGTAACTGGGTTACATGTGGGTTTGGCAAGAAAAAGAAAAGACAACAAATTAAGAAAAAGTAGTTAGTCTAAGCAGATAAAACAAGAATTGAAGGATGATTATCATAATACTCCACACCCTCTACCCGCATTAGTGAGAGGTACCTCTGCAGATAACATATCATATATATTAACAAAAAACTATTAAATAATTGCACATTTAATCCTCTATAAATTATCATTAAACCCAAGTTGTGTCTGATACCCAGAAGAGGTAAGTGACTTGCCCAAGTTCACACAGTTATTAGATGGAAGAGTGTAGAAGCAAAACAGTGCTCCTTCTGGTATAATTTCTTCCAGGAGAGGAGCCCACATTTTGTTGAAAATGTATTTTTGATTTTTTTATTGTGGTAAAATATATGTAAACTAAAATTTGCCATTTTAACTATTTTTAATTTTATAATTCAGTGGCATTAGTTACATTCACTGTTTTACAAAATAGCGCTACTATGTATTTCCAAAATTTCTTATCACCCAAAACCAGAAACTCTGTAACCCACCCCCTCCTCTACCCCTCTAATCCGCTTTCTCTCTCTAGTAATTTGCCTGTTCAAGATATTTTATATAGAGGAAATCATACAAGATTTGTCCTTTTATGTCTGGTTTATTTTGATTGGCATAATGTTTCAAATTATGTCTGTATTTTTTAACATGTATCAGGACTTCATTCAGTTTTTAGAGCTGAATAATATTCCACTGCATGTATATATCACATTATGTTTATTAATAGCTCTCTTGATGGACACATGGGCTGCTTCCACCTTTTGGATGTTGTGAATAATGTTGTAATGAATATTGGTGTACAAGCATGTCTTTGAGTTTTTGTTTTCAATTCTTTTGGATATACTCCTAGAAGTAAATTTGCTGGGTCATAAAGAAATTCTATGTTTAGCTTTTTGAAGAACTACCAAACATTTTCCTGTGGTGGTTGCATCATTTTACAGTTCCACCAACAAAGTATGGGGGTTCCAATTTCTCCACATCCATTTGTTATTTTCTGTTTTCCCTTTGTTTCTTTGTTTATAGCTGTCCTAGCAGACATCGTGTGCCATCTCATTGTGGTTTTGATTTATATTTCCCTGATGCCCAACGGTGTTGAGTATCTTTTCATGTGCTTATTGGCCATTTGTATATCTTCTTTGGAGAAATGTCTATTCGAGTCCTTTCGCCATTTTTAAGCTGGTTTGTTTGTTTATTTGTTGTTGAGCTGTAGGAGTTCTTTAGATATTCTGGATATTAACCCCTTATCAGATACATAATTACAAGTATTTTCTCCCATCCCACAGGTTGCCTTTTCACTCGTTGATATTGTCCTTTGATGTACAAAAGTTTTTAGTTTTAAGGAATTACAACTTATCTATTTTTTATTTTGTTGCCTGTTTTTGGTGTTATATCCAAGAAATCATTGCCAAATCCAATGTCACAAAGATTTTCCCTCATGTTTTCTAAGCATATTATAGTTTCAGCTCTTATGTTTAGGTCTTTGATCCATTTTGAGTTAACTGTTTATATCGTGTAAGGTAAGAAAATGTTATTTATATATATGTGCCTTTGTATTCATATACTTATATGTATACATATGTATACATCATACATTTATTTCTATGTATACAAATGTATATTTCAGTTTTCCCAGCGTCTTTTGTTGAAAAGACTATCCTTTCCCCACTTTATGTTCTTGGCACCCTTGTTGAAAATTATTTGACCATCTATGTAAAGGTTTATCTCTCTGTTGTCTATTCTATTCAGTTGGTCCAAATGCCTGTCTTTATACCAGCACCACACTGTTTTGATTACCCTAGCCTTGTACTACATTTTAAAATCAGGAAGTATGAGACCTCCAACTTTGTTCTTCTTTTCAAGATTGCTTTGGTCATTTAGGGTCCCTTGAGAGTCCACATGAACTTTAGAATGGATTTTTCTATTTAAGAAAAAAATATCATTGGGATTTTGATACAAATTGCACTGAATCTGTAGATCACTTTGGATATTATTGATCTCTTAATATTATTAAGTTTTCCAACTCATGAACACAGGATGTTTTTCCATTTATTTGTGTCATATTTAACTTCTTGCAGCAATGTTTTATAGTTTTAAGTATATAAGTTTTTTGCCTCCTTGGTTAAGGTTATTCCTAATATTTTATTCTTTGTGACATTTCACAAATAAAATTGTTTTCTTCATTTCCTTTGAGCATTGTTCATTGTTAGTGTATAAAAACAATTGAGTTTGAATTCTGCAAATTTCCCAAATTTGTTTATTAATTCTAACAGTTTTTTGAGGGAAACTTAGGGTTTTCTAGATACAAGGTAATGTGATCTGTGAACAGAGATAATTTTACTTCTTTCTTAGTTGAATGCCTCTTTTTCCTGTTTTTGATTAATTACTTTGGCTAGAACTTCCAATGATATATTAAATAGAAGTGGCAAAAGCAGGCATCCTTGTCTTGTTCCTGATTTTTGAGAAAAGCTTTCAGTCTTTCACAATTGAGTACGATGTTGGCTGTGGGTTTTCCATAAGTGGCCTTTATTATGATGAGATAGTTTCCTTATATTCCTAATTTGTTGACTTTTTATGATGAAAGGGTTTTAAATTTTGGCAAATACCTTTTGTGCATCAATTGAGATGATCATCCATTTTTTCCCCTTCATTTTATAAATGCGATTTTCATTTGTTGAACAATCCTTGCATTCCAGAAGTAAATCCCAGTTGGTAATGGTGTATCACATTTTTAATAATATGTTGTTGGATTTGGTCGGCTAGTATTTTCTTGAAAGTATTGGCATCTATATTCATAAAAGCTATTGGTCTTTTCTTGTGATGTGTTTATGTGGCTTTGTAGTCAGGCTAATGCTGACCTCAAAGATTGAGCTGAGAAGTGTTTCTTCCTCTTTTTATTTCTTAAACTAGTTTGAGAAGGATTGGTGTCAATCATTCTTTAAATATTTAGTTAAATTCACCAGTCAAGCCCTCTGGTCCCAGATTTTTCTTTTTTGGGAGGTATTTGGTAACTGGTTCATTCTCTTTAATTGTCATATGTCAGTTCACATTTTTCTATTTCTCTTTGAGTTAGTAGAAGTAATTTCTGTATTTCTAGGAATTTATCCATTTCATCTGGTTATCTAATTTATTGGTGTACAAATGTTCATAGTATTCTCATATAATTATTTTAATTTCTGTAAGATTGGTAGTGTCCACACTTTCATTTCTGATTTCAGTTATTTGTTTCTCCTCTCTTTTTTTCTTTGCCAGTATTACTAAAAGTTTGACAATTCTGTTGGTTTCTTTCAAAGAACCAACTTTGGATTTCATTGATTCTCTCTATTTTTTTATTCTTTATTTTACCTTCCTCTGGTAGCTTTGAGTTTATTTTTCTCTTCTTTTTCTTGTTCCTAAGGGTATAAAGTTAAGTTATCGATTTGAGATCTTTCTTCATTTTTGATGTAGGCATTTACAATTATAAATTTCCCTCTGAACATTGCTTTTAGTGCATCCTGTAAGTTTTGGTATGTTATATTATTATTTGTCTCTAAGTATTTTTTAATTACTCCTGAGATTTTTTTCTTTCCCTCATTTGTTTAATAATATGTTGTTTAATTTTCACACACTTGTTTAACTTGACCCTTGAGTTTTCTACTTTTCCTCATGTTGTTAATTCCCAGCTTCATTCCATTATGGCTGGAGTAAATACCTTGCCTCTTTTGAACCCAGTAATGAGAGCTATAACATCAGCAATTATATCTCCACAGTCATGGCACATGCTTAGGACTAAGACAAGATACAGAGAACATAATTCAGTAATATGTGTCCAAGCAATCATGTCAGGGCTTCAGTAGTCTGCCACAGGGTGGACGATGCTGCTTTGCAAAGTCAGGTTGTAGTATTAACCAGAGATTTGCTTGGAAGGTGAGACCTCAGAGGGCTGAGTTGTAAGGTACTCCTACATTGAATTATTTCCTCCAGCCTCTTTCTGTTGCTATTTCGTCGCTCGCAAAATGGTGAAAAATAATCCTAGCATTACCTATCTCATGGCAGCAGTGATTAAAATAGAAGATATTACAGGAAGATAGTCTGTAAAAGTTTGCTTTTTTATTTTTTAATCTGCTGTACGAATATATATATTATTCATATAAAGAATTTCTTCAAATCTCTTGTGCTCTAGTGCTAGAAAAACTAACATTAGGTGCCAGGTAAGACATTCTCAGATGTATTATCTCTCCCCCAGAATGATAGTGTGAAGAGTTCTGCAAACATGCTACCCAGTGAAACAAGAATAACTATTGAAGAGTATTTTTAAAAACAATCATTTAAAGTATCCGGAGATTGTTAGAGCATACAGCAAATGAAGAAACATTTATTCAAGCAAACTCACTAAATCATAGCTAGAACAGTAAAGAGTCTGGGACACTTGAGCCTCAACCCACTCTTTTCCCCTCTGCCCCCAGCTCAGTTCCCTTTGTGAAGCTGTGGCCAAGAAGATGGGATTCTTTCTCCTTCAGCTCCCAGGCAAAGCTACAGTATATCCCAAGAGAGAGCAGGTCACCATCATTTCTCATCACCATCACCACCACCCACGTTAGTGTTGGAGAGGACAAATCCCAGGTGAGTGGCTGAGAGATCAGAGCCTCACTTCTTCCACCAAGACCTCACTCACAGGGCAGAAGTTCTATCTCAAGGAAAGCAGGCCAAGAATGCCAGAGTCCTTGTTGAGATTCTGAAATTCATATAGATATACAAAAAACCCCTAGAATACTCAAAATAATTTTGAAAAATAAAAGCAAAGTTGGAGAACTTTCATTTCTTGATTTCAAAATTCATTTTAAAGCCACATCCAGATAGAACTATAGATCAATATTATTATTGATTGAAATACACACTTGAAATGGATTAATTATATGATATGAAAAATATGCCTTAATAAGGTAAAAAAAGAAAACAGAGCTTGAATTTAACTAAAGTTGTAGCCTTGCCCCAACACAGCTCAATTTCTGATTACATTTCAATGATCAGTTCTTCACACTCTCTGCCTGAAGAGGAAAGACTGAACATTCTAGGGGAAAATAATATCAACTTCAGCATCCAAAATTCTTTTACACACAATGTCTAGCATAAAATGTTAAAAATATATATAAGACAAGTAAATAGGAGAAAAATACGACTGATAATTAAAATACAAATCGGATAACAGAAGCAGCTCCAGTCATGATCCAGATGTTGGACTTAGCAGAAAAGGGCTATAAAATAATTTTTTTAAATATATAAATAAAAGATGGAGAAAGTAGGTGAAAATATGAGAATTTTAGAAGATCATTGTAATATATGATAGAATCAATATAAATTGAAAATATAGTATCTAAACTTAACAACTGTAAAAGCAGACTGAAAACAGTAGAAGACAGGCGTACCGGACACAAAGATAGGCTGATGAAAAATATCCAAATGGAGCACAGAAAGAAGAAGAAAATTGAAAATGGCAAAAAAAATAAGACATCAGAAAAACCTTCAAGTGACCTAATGTGTGTTTAATTGGAGTCCATAAGGAGAGGAATGAGAGAGAATGGGGCAGAATCAAAGAGATGATGGTATAGAACTTTCAAAAACTGATGAAAATATCAACCCACAGTTTCAAGACATTCAACAAAGCTTAAGCAGATTGAAAAAAAGGATAAAGAAGGAAGAAAGAAGGAAATAAAGAAAGGAAGAGAGGAAGAATGAAAGGAAGGGAGGGAGGGAGAGAGGGACGGAAGGAAGGAAGGAAGGAAGAAAGAAAGAAAAATAGCTAGGCAAATTATAGTCAAACTTCTGATAACCACAGATAAAGAAAAAAAATCCTAAAAGCAGCCACGGAGACAAGATTCATTCATTATCTGTAAAGATACTTTCAAATATCTTTCCAAGAGAAGGTATGAAAGTTGTAAAATAATAGAATGGCATCTTTAAAATGCTGGAGGGATAGAAGGAAGGGCAGGGGCAACCTAACAACCAAGAAATTTTATACTTAGTGCAAATTTGTTCCAAAAGTGAAGGCTAAGTAAAAATATTTTCATATAAACAAATACTTGAAGAGTTTGTTACCATGAAATCTTTACCAAGTGAAATACTGAAGGAAAATCTTCAAGCTGTAGGAAAATGTTTCCAGATGGAACTGCTAAAAGGAATAGAGTGCCAGAAATAGAAAGAATGTGGGTAAATGTAAAAGAATATTGATTGTTTAAAGCAACAGTAATAATGTTCTTCAGGGTTCATAACATTTGTCAAGTGAAAGATGACAACAATAACGCAAAAAGTGGGAGGGAATATTACAGATATAAGAGTGAAAGTTTTATGTTTTCCTTGACATGATGGAAGTACTAATTTAAAGTAAAGTGTAATAATTCAAGGATGCATATTGAAATCTTCATGATAATCAGGAAAAGAGTAATACAACAAACATACAATAAAAAGCTAGTTCAATATGTATATTAAATCATGTACATCTTAAATATTTACAATTTTTCTTAAAAAAATTTAAAGTAAATTAAATTAAAAGGTCTGTAAAACTAAAAAAAAGGAAAGGAGAAAAAACTTTGATTAAGCTGAAAGATGGGTACAAAGAAGATTCAAATAAAAAAGTACAGATACAATGATTAGAAAACAAATAGGAAAACAAAAACCTTAAACCCAAATGTATGAATAATTACATTAAATATAAATGGTCTAAAAACTCTAAGTAAAAGGCTGAAATTGTTAAACTAGAAATAATAATAATAATAGTGAGACTCAAATATATGCTGTTGATGAGACATGTTTTAAATATAAGGAACAGATAAGTTGAGACTAAATGGCCTAAGAGAAATTATTGTATATGTTCATCAAAAGACTTGCATAAGAATGTTCAGAGCAGCTTTATATATAAAAGCCAAAACCTAATAATGACCCAGACTATATTATTGCTATATGTAACAATATGGGTGAATCACACAGATATTATGTTGAGCAAGCAGAGTTAGGCACAAGAGAATACACATTCTATGATTTTGTTTATATGATGGTTAATAGCAGGAAAAACTAATCAATAGTAATTGAAGTCAGATAGGCATTATCTTTGAAAGAGGAGGTATATGGACTGGGAGATACACAGGGAAACCTCTGAAGAGACATAAACATTCTATGTCTTGGTCTGGGTTGTGTTAGATGGATATGTGTGTGTGTGTGTGTGTGTGTGTATATATGTATATTTAAAAAATTATGCACATGTTATAAAGTATATCATATAATATATAATAAATATATATTTAAATATATGCATGTAATATATACATATATACATGTATATAATATAAACATATGTATTGTACATCTATAATATATATACTATATATATATATATTGAGCAGTACATTTAATATCAATTTCCTCTGTACTCTTGAATGAGTGGATGTTACACTCCATCTAGAAAGAATAGAAGCAAACAAACAAAAACAGGAATAAGGCCAAAATGCTTGATTGTATTTCTAATTTTCCATTATTAGGAGTTTAGGTTGTACCAAATTTTTCAGTGTAACAGATATTACTTTTCAGAAAGAAAATGGCATCACATTTACAATATTACAAAACAAGAATTGATAATCATCCATAAAATAATAAGAAGAACACTACGGATGAATATAAATGAGAAAAAAATGTCATGGAATTATATGATACCCCAACAGTACAACTAGGAACAAGTTATGAAAAAGAAGATACTCGTATCTCATAAGAGAATAAATATGGTATTGCCTGGAAAAGAACTGTGTATACTCACATAAGTTACCTTTAAATTACTAATAAAAATGACAGTTTCTCAAAAATTAAAAGATTAAATGTAGCGTGTACAAACATTTTCTTTGTAATATATTTCCCTGAATCTATACGTAAAAACTGCAATAAATAATATTATATGTATTTCCAATTTCAACCTTCTATTCATCTATACAATGGGAGGGAGGGGTAGAAAAGGCTACCCAGACTAGATAATCTCTCATTTTCTTCTATCTCTAATGAATTAATTATTCTACTTAATGAGAACTTTCTCCCAACTCTAAACTCCACTTTTATCTACCCCCTAATTCTTTCAAAAAAAAAGTTTTAAATTTCCAAATTCGAATACATAGAGATGAGGAGATAAAATTTCACAAATTTGTTTCCAATTTCAGAGCTAAAAGGAATAAGGTATGTCCTAACTATCATCTCTCATTCTTCTCCCGTTTCTGATGGTGAACCCTTCCTCCTGGGACAGTATCTGAGGGCATCCCTCTTCAACACACTTTGCTGAGGGAGTTGACGTTTTTCCACAATCGGCTCAGGACAAAATTCAGTCAGGCATTTGAGTATATGACTTAGTCAGTTGGAAGCAAGGCTGACAACGGAAGGCCACTCCACTGTCGCCAAGTCACAGATGGCCAGCACTGAAGGAAAGGTCAGCTGTGTTATGAGGTGAGCGCAGACACATAGGCATCCCAGCACATCCATCCTGTGGTGCGTGTGCACATCTGCTACCAATTCCCCCATTTTCCTTTCCAGGAGGCGTGTGTGTGTGTGTGCGTGTAAGAGCAATCTAAGCAGGTGTGAACTTCCAGCAACCAGGTCACAGAGGAGAAATGTGGGACAGTTGGGACAAGGTGCAATGGTACAAGTTAAGAGCAGGCTGCTAATAAAAGTGCTCTCCCAAGGCCACTGCTGGAGAAAGAGAGCACATCACGCCTTTCCTCTCTGCCTTTCACAAACAATAAATGTTAACTTTTTAAAAGAGTTTTGGGGGATGAACTTTTCACCCGAATTTACACAGATAGGTGAACCTGCCTCCAATTAGAGCTCAGTTGCCTCCTCCCGAAATTGTGATTTTTGCTTCTTCCTCATGGTCGTTTTCAGGAATGGAATATCGTTAACATTTCATCTCTGATTTGCTCTAGGCCAAGTCTCATTCCCCACACACCACGTGCTTATGTGCTTCTTGCAGTCTGTGTACTCTCACCTCCTCGCCCCCTGTCTTCTCCCCTGTTCACCTTTCATCCCTCCTATCCCCTCAGGTCCCTGTGACTCTTTGCTAATTCAAATGTCACTACCCAGCATCTCAGGCAGACCTCTTCTCACCCTCCTCTGCCCTACCCTCATGGCTCTCATGGCTGTCTCAGGGTTTTGTGCTCAATGGTCAGCTGAAGGTGCACTTTGGGCTTAAAGGCAGGAGGATGCTGTACCACTGTCTCTGGCTCAGTTTTGCACACAACCCTGCGTGGGAGTTTATCAGCCTACGTGCTACTGACTGGCACAGGCTTGAGTGTGTATTGGCCTCTAGAATTTCACAGAGACGCACTGCTGTGCTTTAGGACAGAGTTTGAGCATTCCTGAGTTTCAGTTATAAGACCATCTAAACTCATAAAAATATTTCCTGATTCCTAACAGGAACAACATCTGTTTGTGGAAGATCACCTTTTATTAAGTATGAAAGGAAGAAGCAAAGAAACACTGGCACTGAGTAAAGTCATGCCATCCCAGGCTGACCCTGTGCTTTATACTCCATCTTTCAGCACTCACCATGGGTTCTATGCCATTGCCTTTGAAGTTTCAGACACATATGGATCTTGGCCCTTACTTGATTATGAGCATAATACGCATGATTATTATATGAATAATAAGCTTTATTCTTAATGTCAGAAAACACGGGACTGAGCAATGACCTGGCTATGCAACATTCATGTTAACCATGGACATGTCATTTCTAGTCTGTTGACTTCATTTTCCACACCTGAAAAAATGTGAATATTAGAAGGATCCTAGAAATTCATGAGTGTTCCTTTAATGATAATCTTTCTATGAATCAAAGTTGTATGATATAATCATAAGCATCTTTTTCTTTTGAACCTTTTCCCAGAGTTTTATGGTGCTGACACAGGAAACGCCTGCTATTTTGTTAAAGAAATGACAACTTTAAAGCAAGTAATACATTCATAAATCTGCACTGAAGATGTGTTAACCAACAAGAAGTAACCCATTATTCTCAGAGTTCTCAGGGCCTGAAGAAGGCACACAACCAACTGCCCCAGAGCCCCTGTCTGCACACAGAGGCTCTGTCTCCACCCCACAAACAAAGCCCAGAGATGCCGCATCAAAATGGTACCCAGGTACATCCAGCCCTGCCTCTGGCCTCAAGTCCCAGGAAAGTCAGAAAAGAAGAAAATAGAAGTGAAGGGTAAACCGTAAGAAATATCTTTATAGATGTTGTTTGGATTTTTATGAAAATATTCAATATATTTCTTGAATAACTAAATATAGATGAACAAAATAAGAGACTCAAAGGGATCTCCATTCTTCCCTCTTTCACTCCCTCACACCCTCTCTCGCTCTTTCCTTCCTTCTCTCTTTCTTTCTCTCCTAAGGTACATCAACAGATTGCCTCCTTTAGCTCCTCTTCTAGTAAGATCTGATGAGGTTCACTTTACTTGCATATGGGTAAGGTGATGGTAAGATTGGGACCCACAGTCATCACCCCCTAGGAGGGATGATGGGACCTCTGGCTCTCTGCTCTCACTTGTCACCTTCTAACACAGCCACTGCAAGATCTCACCCATCCTATAACCCACTCTCCTCTGTGAAGTGGCCATGAAACTAACCTTCCAACCCACCTTCCAACTTCCCCCCAATGCCACATTTGCAGGGGCTTATAGGACAACACCACTTGGATGACATTTTACCCTTCAAACTCAACATGCCCCAACTAAATCTATCTTCTCCTTCCAACTCTCCATCTATGAGATCTGACTCTATCGTCTTCCTTTAGAAACATCTTTGAACTTTGGTCCTTATTCTTTATCCACATCACTACACCCAGGGTCACATAATTGGGATAGGATCTCAAGGGCCATTTTGTCTCATTCCTTGCTGCCACACATGACAGGTGCTCCAGCAGCTCCAGGAGCAGGGAGGACATGCACCACTGCTGAGAGCTCAAGGTGCCTTGTTTAGCTTGAACCACTATCTGCCTCCATAGTTTTCAAACCTTCTCCCTCCTGGCCCCCTTAGAATAAATCACATCTCTCCTCTACAGGACAGCCCTGAAGAAACTTAAAGCACAACCTGTCATCTCTGAGGGATCTGTTCCTTCCCAGTACCATTCAAGTCTGCATGTGGCATTGTTTACCCCTTCCTCCTCAGGTCAGCTTCCTCTGTCCATGTGAGGGCCCTGATTCAGGTGTGGCCTGTGGGTGCAAAGCCCGAGGAGGCATTCCCCTTCTGGTGCATTCCAGGGCCCCCTGCCCAGAGACCTGAGGGCTGCAGCTATGAAGATGATTTCCTCTGGGAAGCAGACACGTGTGCAAAAAAATGCCTTGGCTCTCAATGGCATTCAATAGCCATTTGGATTACTACTGACTGGGCCCAGGTTTTTCACTTTTATAATTTTAAATCTTTCCGTGGAGGCCAGTAATATTAACTGACAATTCCACAATATAGTTGGGGTTTAATTTTTCAAATAGAAACAAAAAAAATAGTATATGATCCCATAATACTTGTGATGATTAATTTTATATACTAAATTTTATAGGCCAAGGTACCCTGATATTTGGTCAAACACCAGTCTGGGTGTTTCTATGAAGGTACTTTATAGATGAGATTCGCATTTAAAGCAGTAGACTTTGAGTAAAGCAGATCACCCTCCATAATGTGGGTGGGCTTCATTCAATCAGTTGAAGGCCTTAAGAGAAAATGACAGAAGAAAGAATTCTGCCAGCAGACAGCCTTTGGACTCAAGTTTCAACATCAACTCTTCCCTGGGTCTCCAGCCTGCCCTGCAGATTTTGGACTTGCCAGCATCTACAATCACATGAGCCAGTTTCTTAAAATAGATCTCTCTCTCTCTCTGTCTCTCTCTCTCTATGTATATATATAGAGAGATCTACATATCTGTATATCTATCTATCTATCCATATATCGCTGCTGTTTCTCTGGAGCATCGTGATTAATACACTACCCTTAAGAGATTTTTTGAATTACACTCAAGAAGTATATGCTCATTTTTTTCCATTTATAATTTAGTGCATTATAAAATAACCTTCTCTTTTGGTTAATTGTATACGGTTGTCCTCAACTCCTAGCACTTTCTCCCCTCACCCTTTTTGCTCTCTTTAATCATATGAAAGACTTGAAGTTCAGATGGGAACACTATAAGGGGCTTACTACATATGCTTAATAGTCTTCTACCCTCCTAGCCTTCTTCATACTTATGACAGATGTATATATCTCACACAATTTAAAGGGAAATATACAGTCGTGATGCTTTTCCAGAAAAACACAATCTGTATACATGAGAAGCCTCATATTGAGGAAGGATGGGAGAGTGTAAAATCAAATAAAACTATCTGGATTAAAAATGCTTCTTGGCACATATTTCAAAGAAATCTAAGGGTTTATTCCTTTTGCTCTAAGGAGTACATTAATTCCTTTAACTAACAAGGATTAGCTGAGTGCCCCTGCATGGAAATCTCTGCACTGTAGGTCTTGTTAGGGTTAACGGCATGTATGGACCCAGGAACCGTGTGGCTGGCTTAAAGTCTGTGGGGGGTGCATAAACAGCCAGGCTGCAGGGGGACTGGGAACAGGAACAAAGGCCAGCGTCAGAAAGCAGCAGAGAGCTGTAGAGAGCAGTGTATGGTGTGAGACATCTCATATGGGTGCTGTATAGAGGGATGGAGATGGAGTGGAAAAGCTCATTCCAGAAGGAACTGCCAACATGTACACGGGCCCAAAGCCCAGGATGTGTGGAAAGCACAGGGAGCAGTAATAGTCGTCTGGCTGCAGGGTAAAAGTCACTCTGGGAGAAGCAGTAAAACATCAGGTGGGACTGACTGAGACCAGGCATGGCCTGGTGATGCACCACTTTTAGGCATTTGGCCACAGAACCATCCTCATGGATTATATAAGTTCCAATCACACATTCTTCTGCAATTGCACATAGGAGTTCCAATTTCAATCGATACCTGGTAAGAAGTATTTGAAGCAGCCTCTCTCAATTCCCCAACAAAATGCCCATACAAAAATTGCGAATGATAGAAACTCATGTGATTCAAGAAAAGGAGATAGTCAACTGACATCCAAAACCTGTAAGAAATTTCCCTAAAATAAGTTGATGCGATGAGATCCATCAGCACATTTGTCAGCCTGTTCTCTTTTACATCCAGAAACAAAGCAAACCTTTTTCCAGTATGAGGAAAGATGGTGTTCCGGAACCTTCTCTCACTGTCTATTATCTACTCAGAAACTTAAGAAGAGCTGTACCCACAAGAAAACCAAATCATAAACCTATTATTGAATTTTGAGTCACTCAGAGGGCTGTTTCCCACCCTCTACCACACGACTCATCTTGACCTTGTTCTCTATGTTTACATTTAGAATTCCCAAAACTACCAGGGGCTGAAGGATGGGATTCAAGACAGGTCACATTACACACTGGGAAATACAGCCTCTACTATTTTCCTGTTCTCCACCAAGGGCTGTAATGCATCACCCTCTTCCCTCCTCTTGCACCCGAACTCCCTCACCTCTCCCATTTCCTACTTAATACGTAAAAGAGTCTCTTTCCTTTGCTTAAAACTGCCCACTGTCTCCCATTGTATTATTATTAATATTTAAAATCCTTACTGTTACTTCCAAAGTCCCATATTAGCAGAGTCTTTTTTCCTTTCCTGCTCCTTTTGGAAAATTCTTCCAGATCTTTTCAAGGTTAGCTCTTCCTCTTTCTTCAACTCTTAGCTTAAAGTCCACCTCCTTAGGAGCTCCCTGACTGCAGTCTCTAAAGTAACCATCACACCACCTACCATAATTATAATTGTCTGCTTAGACGTCTCATCATTTGGTATTTTTCTGATTGATGGATTGATTACAGTAGTTCCCATACACATTTTGCTTCTGCTTCTATCCACAGAACTTTCCTGGGGTGGATATAGAGAAGGAGAGTACAGATTCACTCATCAAAAAGACATTTATGGAACACAGAGTGTGTTCACAGTGTCATTTTAAGAGTTTGCAGACACTGTGGTGCCCACATAGGCAAGTTCTCTGGTCACACGCCCTGTATTCCAGGACGGCGTAGATGAAGAAAGGGCATTGAATGAAGTTCAACAGTCATTCATGACATCCCTGCCAGCAAAGTCCAATGGAAAGGAAATTCCTCATTTTGATAGAGTGGCTACAAAACTCTATAGAAAACGTCATACTTCTGGCAAATCATAAAGTTTTCTTTCTGAGGTTGAGCATAAGACAAAGTTGGAAGAAGAGGTTCTTGTGGGGCACTGTAAAATCTCTCTTGGTCTGATTTAGGTTAAAGAGAATGTTCCCCTTGTGAAAATTCCTCAAAATATGCACTTAGGATTTGCGCACATTTCCATTTGAATGCTATACCTCAATAAAATATTGGCTTAAAAAATAATGGAAGCAATCTGGATGTCCATCAACAGGGGAATGGATAAATGAAGATACATACACACTGTAATAATTGATTCAATATTTTAAAAAGAATAAGGGAGCTCTATATGGGCTGAATTGGAAAAAGCCTCCAATATGTATTAGTGCATGAAAAAGGTGAGTCACAAAACAATATGTACCACGTGAACCCATTTAGGATATGTGCAAATATCAAAATTAAAAAAAAAATGATTTAGAAAGGAAGTAGGCTGTAGTAGGCCAAAAGAAAATTTTACTTTTTACTCTTCTTATAGTATTCAGTTTGTTTATAGCAAAATTATATTCATGTTTTACTTGTGTAAAGTAAATACCAACGTTTTCCAAATAGGTGCAGAAGCGCACCCACGCTGGTTTCACAGAACTGCACAGGGCGGCGTGCTCGGGGCCACAGAGCCTTGCCTTTGCTGGAGTGGTCCTGCAGTTGTTGGGGGGCAGAAACCAGGGGCATCAGGGCTCCACCTCCAGTGCCATCTTCTAGTAGCTGGGTGACTTTGGCAAGTGGCTTGGGCACTCTAATTTGGTGTCCTGCTGTAGGAACAAAGAAGTGGAAGGCAATGCTATTAACAGCTCAATTCTGTCGTGTAGAAGCAGGATTTACCCACATTTCACTACCACTCTCCCTCTCTTATGTGAGACAGTGCAAATGTATGTGGGAGAATCATTGTTCAACTCAACTGACTTTCAGTCAACTTTCATTCCGTCCTAAAGCCAGAGAGACCTATGATATTGAGGGTCATGGCTTTAAGAGGTGCTTACTGCTAACTCTGGGTGGGATGGGGAGCTAGTCCCTGCACATCATTTCTGGGGGCAGGGTAGCCCCAGATCTTCATTTCCCTGACAGCATTTCAAGACACAGTTGTTATTTGTCCTTTGGTGCCTTGAATGAGGAGACAAAGTCTGAGACCATTACTTTAACAGGGAGGTACTACAAACAAACAGCAAGGAACAAATCCAAGTTTAAAAATAAACAGTCTGCACAGACAGCTCTTCAGGGCTACCTCTCGGTGAGTGAGCGGAATGACAGATCACCCAGCTGCCTACAGCCAGCAGAATGCCTACCTGTCAGCCTCACTAATTGTTCAGACGGAGATGGAACACATTTCCCCCCAGAATGGACCTGCTTAGCCAACATTAGAGCTTACTTTGTAATCTAGCTTATATTTATCTAATCTTTTCCTCCCCCATCTCTTGGCAGACAGTTCCAACCCTGCGCTCCCAGCCAGCACCCAGACTGTGTTAGCATCTGCTCTCTTCCCAACACTGCGTGGGGCTGCGTGCGCCACATCAGCATGACTGCCTGCATATCCTTAGCTACGGTGGAGATAAATGTCATCCTGGGCAGGAGAAGCCCCTGCAGGAGTCAGTGGGGGCCATAAAGGAGCAGATTCCTCCCCCACAAGCCACATACTGCTTCCTTCAGCCCAAGCCTCTGGTAAGTGGTCAAAAGAGATCACTACCTCTCCTTTGGATGGGTCCTCGTTAATCCTTCATTGGATATTTAATTGGCACCGGCTTGGGGGCGCTGTGTGTTTATAAAATGATATACAACTCCAGACATTCATTAGCACTGTCAGTGCCTTTGGAATGATAAATAGCGAGAAGGCTCGGTCAAAATGCTTCTGGAGCTAATCCCAAATTAACTTTTCTATACCCTGCCAAGAAGAAATATGAGGGCAATGAAGGTTTTATGATAGCCCATAATCCCCCGATTAAATAAGCAGCTGAAAAAAATGGACAGTGCATTATGTTTTAATTGAAATGTAGGAACAAAAATAAACAGCAGAGTCTCAGAGCCCTTCTGGTGACAAGGCCTAATGCACCTACACTTAAACAGTAACCCCAGCACCACTTATGACATGCTGCGTGCATCACTGGAGCACACTCAGCCTTGCCCGGGGCTGGCATCCATGGGTTTAGTTTTTGATGAGTATAAATGGACTGTCTGCAGGACTCTGTTTTCACAAGTCTCTTCACTCCAGCAGTTACCCAAATTAGACCATTGGAATTCTATGGGTAATTGAGTTAAGGCTTAACCTTACCTACAAGAAAATAACTCAATTCCACTAGGAGAACCGCCCCACAGTCTGGAGAATATATGAAAGGGAATGGAGTGCCTTTAGTTGAATTGCCAAGGAGGAGGGGAAAGAAAGGTAGGGAAGGCTGTTGTTAGCACTCTGAAGAGTTATGTAAACTAGAGATTAACTTCCCCTCCAGACCACCCAGCTTTATCTCTTTAGAAAAACATTAGCACATTTGAAATGCCTGCAGTAGCCTGGAGGCCACTCTGGAGTCAGCAAGAAGAGGCGCCTTTAGTCATGTTCCATTCACAGAAGGGTGTACCAGGAGACTTGGGACACATCAAAGCAACTGCCAAAAAGATTCACATAAATATTTTAAAATTGCATCCTAAGGGCCAATGGTTCTTTTCCTTTTTCTTCTTTTTAAATTAAATTCAAATAACCCATTTTGGTTACTGACAACTCGAGTCTTTAAGAACTTTGGAATTGATTTCCCTGCCTGTGGAATATCTGTTGCCCTTTGCTTTCTCTTTCAATAGTTGAGATTTTAAAAACATGTTTTCTTTGAAAAAGAAAAGTCTAGGTGGTAGGCTTCCTTTTAACAACCAGGGCAGTGATGTGAGAGGGCCACAGTAGCCAGCCTTTGCCCCATCAGAGGCACAGGTAAGCACGGTGGGCCCTACCCATGAAGTCACAGACGCTCCCGTGTATACACCATGTATACCTCAATGCTACCATTGGTGTCAAGGTCACTGCCTGTATCTGGATGCGTGGGTGGGTCAGCCACACAGATAGTTTCACCTGCCCGCAGACCTGCAGATCCTCTGTCTGGAGGAGTCTAGGCCTGGAGACGTGTCTGTAGGCCTTCCTGTGCTAGAGGTTGGAGGATCTGGATGCTTTTCCACCCCAGACAATCTGCTTAACCAGAGGAACAGCACAGCCGTCCTTCTAAGGCAGCCCCAAATTCCCCTGGTCCCATTGTGGCTCTCTATGCTGTATAGACTCTGGGACATTTACCATTCTGGACCCACTTTTTGGTGTCACTTCACATATTCAAAACTGGATCTCTTCCATGGCACTTAGCATGTTTTTGTAAGATGATAAACTTTGTTTTTTCCTCCTTTAGCCATATTTTTGCACACGTTTACAGCAGATGATTTGTTACCCGCTTGTCTCTAGCCTGCTGGCCCAGACTGTCTGTCCTGAGCAGAGGAAGACTGACGCTAACAGCAGCACCAGAAAAATGTCTGCCCGGGGATTCCCACATCTCACAGAGGAGAGTGAAAGGGCTTCAGGAACCCAGCCACTCTGCAGTTAGAGCTTCCTGAGGCAACAGCCCCTAGAGATGCCTGCACAGCGTCTGGCCCTCCGCCTTGACAGCAGCCTTGTAAGAGCCATCTTTTGTGGATAGCATGTTCTGCTCAGTGCTCCATCTGAGCATCTTGGGGCAGGTCTCCACACGTGCTCCTCACCCCCAGAGCCCTGTTCTGAGGAGGGCCCCGGGAGCTGTGCCCCTCTTCCAGCAGGAAACACAAAGCAGTGGGCAGTTTCAGTCCTGTGTGCCCATGCCTTAAAGTGCAGGGAGTGGGAACTGTATGGGCTGGGCCTCAAAGGCCTGGGTAAGAGTGAAAGGTGGGTGAGGAGAAAGGATGCTGGTGAGGTGAGGCGAGGAGAAGCAGTAGTGCTCCCCAGTACCAGTCAGTCCACTCGGAGTTCACTGGAATGAGCCATTGCTATGGAACTAATTCTAGGATGCATGGGCAGAAGTGGGGGTGGGGTGTTGAGAGACAGGGAAACTATGTGTAAAATAGTCACCCCACTCCCCCAGGCTCACCATACCAAGAGGCTTGACCATGAATCTAAAGAGCTGAGGGGGGGGTCAGACCCATGGCCTAGTGGTTAAGGTTGGCATGCTCTACTTTGGCAGCCTGAGTTTGGTTCCTGAGTGCAGACCTATACCATTCATTGGTGGCCATGATGTGGTGGTGACCCACATACAAAGTAGAGGAAGGTTGGCACAGATGTTGGCTCAGGGACAAATCTTCCTCAGCAAAGAAAAAAACAGAAAGAAAAAGAATGCAGTGGGACAGCTCTTCAGGGCTGCCTCAGCCCAGCCTGACAGTCCTGGGAAGGGAGCAGCCCACACCAACAGCGCAGCTGGTGACCATGGTGATGGTCACTGTGTTTCCATCCCCTGGAAATGACCCAGCTCTCCATGCTCCCTCCTGACCCTGGTTACTCAAAGAGCTGACCATGTGTGGGCTGGGGGCATTGCACACTTGAGAAAGACAAGTTTAACTTAAGTGCATTCGGAATTCTCCTGTCAAAATATCTATAAGTAAATTATTTTAGGTTTAGCATTTATTAGGTTGAGAATCATCTAGAGAAATACAAGTTTCTTTGCAAATCCACAGTGGGGTGGGGAAGGGGATTAATATCTTTACCATCTTAGCTCAGCCCAGTCTGAGTAGTGAATATCTTGGGTGGGGGGGGCTGGATCATATGAACTAGGCTGGGGCAGGGGACCGAGCTGCCCTGAGTGCCCTGTACGATTCAGGCCAGCCCTGAATTTTCAAACTAGCTGTGACATCCTGGGCAGTTGCTCAACTTCTGGAGACTCCAGCTTGGATAGTGATACTTTCCTGGAAATTTTGTGATGACAGCTGAGAAAATGTATCTGTTTAGGGTTTGATGCGCCGTAAACAACAAAACACAGAGGACAGTAAGGAGAAGATTGGGAAAGGAACCTGGAGAAAGCGGTGATCATGGTGTCTACAGGGGCATGTGGTGGGGCTTCCATCAGTGCCCCCCTAAACAGTGGTTCCCAAACTTTAGTGTGTGTTTAAATCACTCAGGGGGCTTGGTAAAGGGCACGTGACTGGGTCCCATCTCCAGAGATTCTGATTCAGTGAGTCTGGGTGGCACCTGAGAATGTGAACTTCCAACAAGTTCTCAGGAGATGCTGATGCTGCTGGCCTGGGGAACACACTTTAAGAACCTAAAGCACTTGCATGCCTGCCTGCTGGCCTGGGGAAAGAAATGAGGTGGTGCCTGGGCTTGGAGGGGGAGAGGGGCCCCTTGGCCCTCAGAGGAGCTGGATTCAGGACTAAGGGCTGGTTCTAATCAGGAGCTATAACCATTACATCCACCCCTTGCCCAGATCTCCCGGATCTGCTGTGGACCAGCCTGGCAGCATGGTCTCAGCAGTCCTTCCATCTGCTGCTCCTATTCCCCACCAAGCTGACCCAATCCTTCTCCTCTCAACTCCTACTCCCTTACCCCCAACCCCAGTGATCTAACCTCCTCCTTGCCTGGGAAAATGTAGCCTTTCATTAACTCTCCCGAAAAACAACTACACGTCTACATACAGAGACATTGTATAGGAATATTCCCCCACTACATTGTTTGTAAAATCAAATAGGTGGAAGTATCCTATGCATCCATCAACAGGGGAATGGTTGAATGGACTCTGGTACACACCTACTTCAGAATATCATGCAGCCGTTAAATGAGGAGGTGGCTGTACACGTGCTAACGTGAATTACTCCCAGTACATGTCGTTAAGAGAAATACCAGTTACAGAGCAATGGGCACAGTGTGATCTCATGAAGAAAAATGAAATTTGAGAAGAAAAACACAGGAAAAGTGTCTATTTCTATAGCCTGTGTTTATTTATAGATAAAAATAAGAGACACGTAGCAAATTAAAAACATTAGTTGTCTCTGGGCAGAAGACTAGGATGGTGATGTGGCCAAGAGGAACTTTTATTTCATCTATACTGTTTGGCGTTTTCAAGGACAAAGTCATGTACAACTTGAATGAGTAAAAAAGTATAGAAAAAAGAAAGGAAGCTGAGTGAGCGACAAAGACTCTTGCAACATTCTGTCCCTAAGCCCTGCATCCATTTCATTTCCTTTCCTTCCATCTCAAAAGAAGATTTCCCTTCTTTCCAAGCTCCAAATGAGCCCTGAAACTGAACCCCAACATCTCCTTGACATTGTCTCCTTCGACTTCTGCAACCCCTTCCTCCTCCACATGGAGCTGCTCCTGCTGAGAATGGCAAGGTTGGGTTTCCAGAGGCCTGCTCAGCTCTCCCAGTGTAGACCATCTCAGTCGAATCCTTCTCTTCTTGAGGCTCTCCATATCATAGAGATGCATGTTTTATAAGAATTGCTTTTTCCAAAAAGTTTTCTATGGACTTTATATAATTCTTTCATGGGAATTACATGGAAATTAGGAGTTAATTTTGGGAAAAGCAGTCATTATTGCAAGATTCAGAGATCTTTGAAGATTCTGCATTTATCAAAACTCTCTTTTACGTCTTTGGAGAAGTATGTTCATCACTTAGATCCTATACGTACGTCATCAGACTTATCACCAGAGATTTTGAGTTTTTTGGGTTTTTCTTTTTTTTTTTTTGGTGAGGAAGATTGTCTCTGAGCTAACATCTGTTGCCAATCTTCCTCTTTTTGCTTGAGGAGGAGTGTCACTGAGCTAACATCTATGCCAGTCTTCCTCTCTTTTGTATGTGGGATTCCATCACAGCATGGCTTGATGAGTGGTGTGTAGGTCTGCACCCAGGATCTGAACCTCGAACTCTGGGCCACTGAAGCAGAGTGAGTGAACTATGCCAACCAGCTGGCCCCAGAGATTTTGAGGTATTTGATACAGCAAATGACATTTCCAGTTCCACTGTATTTCCTAATTAGACACTCTGTACTTGTATGTGGAAAGGCTATCATTTTAAACACTTTGGGACAATTTATTAAACTATTATTCTCAGAGATTTGGCAATCCAAAGTTTAGTTCCATGCCATCTTCAAACAATGAACGTGAGTGCTCTTTTCCAAAATTATCTTATTTATAATTCATATCTTAATTGATTTCCAAGACAATATGAAATCATAATTGTGGTAAGTTTCTATCTTTTTATCTTTCCCAATTTTTGTTTTTAGAACTATATAATAATTCACTTATAAAAAGTATAATGTTTACCAGAATGCATGGCCAAAAGATTACTTCTATCTTATCTTTCTAGGATTATTTTTAGAATGAAAATATGGATATTGACTTTTATCAAATTACTTTAGCATCTTTTTGGCTGTGTTTATATTCTGTTTTTTATGTCTTAATATTAACCTTTTGTCCTTGGGATATGCTTGGTCCTGGTGAATGATAAAATTAATGTACTGTACGATTCAAGTTGTTATTTTATTTTTTTGTTAAGATTTTTTGCATCTATAGCAGACGCTTGAAAATCATGTAATATGTCCAGAGACTATCCTAAATCCCCAGATTTTCTCAACAAAACACAGCAAGAAGGCATTGGTGTGCCTTGATCACCTGGTATTTCTCAATAATGTTAGGATAACTTCTTGGGTTTCTTAGGGATCATATGTGCATCTCACAGCATTTGTTTCCTGGGAGCACATCCTCATAATACAGGCATGCTTGCTGCCCTTGTCTGGGCTCCCTGAAAGTAGGCCCTGAGTTGAGGATTTGGCTACAAGTAAGGTATTTGAGATATGACTCCAGGAAGCATGAGCAGGAGTAAAGAGGGAGAAGTGGAAAGAGGAAAAATTGAGAAGGGCCAATTAAGGGGCAGGTTATAGGTTTGGACAGCCAGGACTTAATCCAGCTGGAAACCATCTGAGAAACAAGAATGTACCCCAGCAAGAAGTGTCCTGCAGAGATGGGGAAGCAGGTAGGGCGCTCAGGGCCTGAGGGCTACCCTGGGGTGAGGCACTCCCGGCTGTTTTCGTCTGTTTGCACTCCCTGCAGGTGGAGTGAGCAGCCAGGACCCAGGCGCCAGAGAGGCCCCTGGGATGGGAGCTGCGCCCTGAGATGGGAGCTGCCACAGCAGCTCAGCACAGAAGATGCAGAGCAGCATCAAGGCATCTGCTACAGCCAACGTTCCCACAGTGGCTTTTTCAAAGCCTAATTCCCCCATTTTATGAGAGATCTTTGCACCAGAGACAGTATTTATTAAACATTCCCCAACTACTTTCTGCCAAATTATCTACTGGCTATGGTGAAGCTGTTCAGGTCAATGACACAAACGCAGAGAAAATTTAAAGGAGAAAGTAACCAGTTCCTCGAGTGCTTTCATTCCTGATACCCTGCAGCTCCGCATGCAACCACAGGTCCCTTTAAAATAGTTCCTGTTTCCCCCAGAGGCCCGAGTGACTGTCTAGTCTTTGTCCCCAAAGAGCACATCTGGAGCCAGCTGTCCCTATGTGCTACGGTCCTGATGCTGCCCATCCCAGACCCTCAACTGGTGCTGAGCCTCAGCTGACTAGGAGACGCACCCTCCCCTCTGCCCACCTTTGAACCCACCCACTCCCTGAGCCTCACCTCTTGGGTAAGATGAGAGATGGAATAATATCCAGAAAGAGAGCAAAGCTTTGATGACCTGCATAACTTGGCAGTGAAACTAGCTGCAGATTTGATAGTTGAGAGTTTTGGTCCTACCAGGATGTCCCCAGAGCTTCAGGGATACATTCTCCCTGCCCTGGGAGCTCTCTGGAGCTCTGGGAACTTAAAAGATGCTGTGCAAGCATCAACTCTGAGTGTGGAAGAGCCCTGCACTGGGTACCCCGTGTAATACATGATCATCACAGAATCCCAAGCTGTGGCCTTTTGTGTGTGAGGCAGGAGAAAAGGCGCACAGGCTCCAGATTGTCCCTGTCTGGGTCCCATTTGTGTAGAGCACTGTTTGATGCAAAGGAACATCAGTAAATGAGCCGCTGGAGCACCAACAAAACAGCCCGTCCAGATATCGGACTCTCTCACCTCTGGGCCTTTGGTTAAGCACCAACCTCTCAGCAAAGCCTTCATCGACCACGCGTCCTAAAATAGCAAACACTACTTCACACACTCCCTCTCCTCTTTCTCTGCTATATATATTTTTTTCTGTAGCATTAATCACCATCTTCCGCCCTACATATTTTACTCACCTGTGGTCCCTCTGCCTTCTCTAGAACGCAAGCTCCACCTGGTTGGAGGTTCGGTTAGTTTGGGTCATTATTGAAGAGTCAGCGCCTAAGGCAGGGCCTGGAACATATAGCCCTCAGTGATTTTTGTAGGATAAAGAAAAGAGTAAATCAATGCACGAGTAAAAGAAGCATTCAGCAACGCCCTAGACTGTGACTGCATTTTTCTCAGCCGATGCTCAGAGATGTAGATATTGAAAATGCCAGAAAACTTTTGTGAGGCAAAGATAGCAAGTTGTATATAAGTTAGAATAGGTTTAGGACCAATTAAATAATTACAGAATGTTAGACTATTCCCTTGACCCAAGACAAAGGTGAGCAAAGATGAGCTAAGTCATAGTCCCTGCCTCCCCCACAAGCACCCCTTGCAAAGAAGCATAGCCCTGGGGCCAGCCTGGCGGTGCAGTGGTTAAGTACCTACGTTCAGCTTCAGCAGCCCGGGGTTTGCCAGTTCGGAGCCTGGGGGCAGACATGGCACCACTTCGCATGCCATGCTGTGGTAGGCGTCCCACATATAGATAGTAGAGGAAGAAGGGCATGGATGTTAGCTCAGGGCCGGGCTTCCTCAGCAAAAAGTGGAGGATTGGTGGCAGTTGTTAGCTCAGGCCTAATCTTCCTCAAAAAAAAAGCATAGCCCTGGTGGACTGATCTCTGGGAAACCCATGCCTCTGGCAGGGTGGCTAAATGCTCATCACAGAAACCTCACGTGAGAGACCAAGAGGGAGCCCTCCTGCCCCAGGACACAGCAAGGCAGTTCTAACTGACACTGGGCAGCCGAAGCGCAGGATGGTCAGCATGAGGAGCCTGCTCAAGGAGATTCTGGCAGGGCCACCCAGGATGTATGGGACCGGGGGCAAGGACTTTTTGCAGGGTCCCTGTCATATAAACAAAGGTGCTCAGAGAAGGCTAGGTTTTCCCAACATTTTCCACAACTCCTTTTCTGAAAACGTCACCTCAGAATCTACTTGACAGCCCCACACTCACAGCAGCTGCCCCGTTCACTAGAATGTCGGGGGCTTCTGTGGGGTCCTCAGCTGCCGACTTCTCATAAGCTGCCTGAACTCAGGCGTGCTCAGCGCGGCTGCGGGGCCGCAGATTCCTCCAGTTATCCCTCAAAAACAATGCGCGGGAACCTAAATCAAATTAGCAAATGGACAATAATTGTCTGAATGAAATCAACTTCAAAATTGAATTTGCTAAACAGGGTAAGTGCAGGAACAGTCCATATTCATGTTCAAAACCGACAAGATGCCTGCAGATCTCCAACAGGCACTCACAAAAAAGTAGGCAGACATGCTTTCCCCATTTTTTTTTTTTTTTTTATTATTCCGTTGCTTAAAAAGAAATATGTTTCCATCTGCTTTAAAGTGAAGTTTTAGGAAGACAGTTCCAGAATTTAATGTTTAGGCCAAACCTCACAGTTTCTTAATAGTCTTGCCATTTCTTGCTAAGAATGACTAACATTTGCAGAGCTCTCTCGTTTAGGAAAGCATCCTGTTTCACATTAATTTTCTTCTTTCACAATCTTGGGAGGAGCTAGGGCAGGGACTTATATTATTATTAGCTGAAATAGCATCCCTTTTTAAAAAAGAAGTCTAGATCTCTGAGCGGTTAAGTGACTGGCCTGGGTCACCCAGCACAAACCCTCATTCCACTGCCTCAAAGTGGTCCGGTGCATAGGCCCCACCCGAGTCCCAGCACCTGGGTTTGGCCCCTTTTTGCCTCCTCAAACTGTCCCTGGATCCCTTGGTGGTTCTCTGTGTGCTTGTAACCACACCATCTTGCATTTTTGTCTTTGCTCATAGGTCTGAAACTAGGGCAGGGCCCACACTTTATGCAGACCAGAAAGAGTGGGGAGACCATGAAGCTGTGGGAACCACCTCCCTGTGCAGCCACTGAGGGAGGGTGTGGACCACAGATGCTGCTGACCCCAGGGCTCCAGGGAAAACTACAATGCTTCAATCCATATTTTTTCCTCTGGAAAAAAAAGTATTAATAAATGAGAATTTCTGAAGTTCTCCAAATCATGGAAGCAAAGTTCAAGATGCCCAGCCACTTGTCTTCCTGTAGCACAGACATGGGTGGACACTCACAGCCTGAGAAACAGTAACAGAACGCCCCTCAGTCCTTGCCTAGTTAGTTGAGGCAGACATCTTTCTCCCTCCAGGAGTCGAGTGAGTCACTCAGTGTTTCTAGAAGGTTCCATGCTGACAATTAATGCCGCAGTTACCATGCTCACTGTGTACAGCCATCCGAACAAATGGCTTCTGGGATGCAAAGCTTCCTCACCGTGTACCCAATATTTGAGCAGACTTTAAATTTCTCTCACCTCTTCTTTCAGTCACTCACACACTCACTTGCTGTGCCCTGACTCTGGGCCATGCTTCACACCAGTTACCAGGAATAAGAGGGGGTCTGAGTTGGAATCAGGGAGCTCAGAGGCTGTTGTAACTATCTGATTAATACAAGGTTATTAGTGTGAATTGTGAAGCGTGATGAGATAAAATTAACAAAGAAGTCCTGTTTGCATGCCAGCAAGGGAAGATCTCATTTCACTGGGATGTTAGAGAAGTGTTTACATGGACGTGACATTGGGTGTGGTGATTAAGAATGAAGAGGATGGATTAACTGGACAGAGTAAAAAGGCATGTCCAATTCAGGCAGAGGGACCCCAGCACAAGGACATGAGGCCTGACAGAACACGGCAAGTGTTGAGCCTGGCCGTGAACCTGGATGTGGAGAGGAAAGGATGATAAGAGGGGTGACGGGGAATTGGTGGGACCAGGTAGGGGAAGTCCCAGAGCCTGGCCTTGATCCTGCCAGCAGCATGGGGCCAGGGAGTACTTGGAAAATGAGATTCAAGAGTCAGAGGACCTGAATCATGCCCAGCTGCCTAGCTTTGGCCTGTGTGAGCATGGCTGTCACTGGTCCTCTCTAATGGCCATCTTCATTTGGACCCCACTGCCCAACCACCCCTCGGGGAGATTGTGCAGCCACTGTGAAACAAGGATGGTGACAGGGTGTGTCCATTGTGTGTCAGGAGCTGCTCTTTCTTGGTGGCACCCATCACTGGGCTGAGCACGGCCTGGGGCTTCTTTGCCTGCCTTGAATGTCCTTTAAACCACAGGTTGTCACTGGGCTTTCCATGTCTGTGTTTTCTCCCTGGAGGGTCTTCATGAATGTTTTGTTCAGTTTTTACAGTGCCCACAACATCAAGCACAGGCTCTGTGCATAGTGTAGGATCTAGAAACCTTGTGCCCTGGTAACAAGCCACTTGGGGCTCCTGGGGTCGGCCCCTGTGTGAAGTAGCTAATTCCCCCGCCTTAAGGCCAGTGTCCACACCAGTTCTGAGGACCATGTTTTGGGGCTGCAAACAGAAGTGTATGCTGGGCTTTTGGCTAATGTGTACTCAGAGCGTGGGGAGCAGTACGAAGCAAGCCAAGAGCAAGTGAAGGGGCCCGAACCTCTCGCTCGAGGACCACGGCACCTCCCAGGCCTGTTGACTGGTAGTTCTCCTGCAGGGGAAAGGGCTGGGGGTGGGCTCATCCTCAGCAAGCCAAGAGCCCTCATGGTCAGACTGGCAGAAGGAGGGAAACTTGACGTGAGCACTGGGTGGCAGGCCTATGAGGAGTGACTCCAGTGCAGGCCGGGGTGAGAGAGAAGCATCCACACAAGCAGGAACCGTGCGAGAGCGAGACCCCCAGGGGAACCTCATCGGTGCTTATGCAGGCTCTAGGCATGCCCTACAGATTTGGGGGGAGAGGACCAGCACTGTGGGTGTCACCATCCAGAGATGGCCCTCGGCATCATCACAGAAGTACACACGCCCTGACACTCTCTCAGACCCAGGAAGAGTCCCCAGATCTCCATAGTCCTGGCCTCTGTCCCCAATCCAGACCACGTGAGACAGCCATTGATGGCATTTCCCCATGACCTGCCAGCCTGTCCTTGTCAGATACAGAGGTACCAGGGGTAGTTGCAAGGTCAGGTTCTGACGTCAGACAGGACAGCCCTAGATCCTCTCTCCCTCCCTGTCTGGCCTCGTGATTTGGGGCAAATCACCTAATCCCAATCTGAGGGTCAGTTTCCTAAGCTGACATCAACTTCATAGGGGAGTTGTGGAGATTAAAGGAGATATGTTTATAAATAATGTCTTCACCTAGGGCCTGGCCCAGCACACAGACCACAGAAGGCAGCTGTTACACCACTATAGTCCTTGTGGCTGCAAGTTGACGTGATCCTTCTATTTCTAACACTAATTTCCAGATGCCATGGGCCAGGCCAATCCTGCCTCCTTCCCCGGTTGTTCTGCACAAGTATGCACCTTGATGGGTGCTACAGTGTCTTCCCCAGATGCCCCTTCAGGGGTGAAGTATCTGCTCCTCAGGTCCCCCAGTGTTGACTGCCATGGCTCACAGCTCCCGAAGCTGCCCTCTGCTAAATGCAATTGCCTGACCCAAGGTCACACTGTTTCCTGGGGGGGCATCTTGCATCTACTACTTGGTTGAAGGAGTAGGAGTACAAAGGCCTAGCCCTCGTTCCTCAATCTGGGACAACTCTCAAGGGCCACACTAGCTCCAGCACTCCCTGTGGGCTCAGCAAGGCCACTGTTGCATCACATTTTATAGCTCTGCCTAGTCTAGCTTCTCTCACTCCCAAGATTACTCCTCCAAACCCTGTTGCACACGCGTCTCCATCTCAGGGTATGTTTCCAGGGGTCCTGGCCTAGGACATGCACCTTTTCACTATAGTTTATCTAGAACCATAAGAAAGAACAGAATTCTTGATCTACAGAAAAGAAAACCAAAGGACAGCATGAGAAGGGGATCTTGTCTGCTCTCCACTATCAAATGGCAAACATCATACTCAAGTTTGCTGTCTCCCCTCCAAGCCTGGGTTTTGGAAGATATGTCTGGCTTCCTTAGGGCCAGTCTATCAAACTGGAGAATTCTATGTGCAAAGCTGCAGACCCGGCATGTCACCCAGAAAGACATCCCGTCTGTCCTTCTTTTCTCTTTGCCCAGTCTCAAACATGATACCTCCAAACTGTCAAAGGAAGGAGAATCATCTGATGCTGTGTTTTCTCCTGAGCCCGGACATCCAAAAAAGATTGGTTCTGCTGGGAAACATCATTGCCCTAGAGTCAGAATGATAAACTCGACTTGACTTTTCCACTGAAAGACGTGCATCTGTGAACTGGGGAGCTGCCTTGAAGAGCTACTGTCCTACTCAACCCCACAGAAACCTAACAATGGCTTCTTTACAGGGCAAAGCTCTTGAAGGCCTCTAACATTCTTTCCCTGAGCACCTATGGCAAGACAGCCTTCACAGATGAGGGCCAGATAGTGCAGCAAAGGTGGGAGCATCAGAAGAGTGTCCAGTGAGGAGTGCTGGGTCCTCTGAGAGCAGTGGAAGGTCCATGGAGTGGATGGGCCAGAGATGAGAGCAGAGGCACACTAAGGCCAGGTGGTGAAAGCAGCAATAAGAATTTGAACTCGATCCCATTTGCCAATGGAGAACATCACAGACTTGTATAAAGAGAAGCTGCATGCTCACATCTCCTGTTTGGAAAGGCCTTCTGAACTACAGTTCTAGAGAAGTGATGAGTTGTGGGGTAAAGGGATGACCTAAGCCATAGCTTCACTTAGGAGTCTGCTGAAGCAATTCAAGGGACAAGTAGTGGGGGGCACTGATACTTCCTGCTCATTTAGACAGAGTCACATGTCCAATTCACCATTAAACAGAGCCTGACCTTGAGGATGTTGGAACCCCCGTTCCACTTTGCAGTTGCTCAGCAGAGATGTAGGTCATGTGAAAATTCTACACTTGTTGAACCTCTCAGAGGACAATCTGAAGTGTCTCTTGGTGGAATGACCAAAGTCTCCAAATAGATCATCAGATCTGGATAATATTCTTTTTCCAGGCAGCACGTGGTCTCTTGGAGACCAGAGAGCAACCTTACTTGAGAGGTCATACTTCTGCCAACTTTCCCAGCAGAAGAGACTTGCCATTTTGATGTTTCTTCTCTTCTTTGAATCAGAGCTGTTCACTTAGTCAGGATTCTTTTGCTTACAAGTGACAGAATCCTAAATCAAATATCTTAATCACAAAGGGAACATATTATCTCCTGTATGTACGAGAGTAGACTTTAGGCATTGCTGCATCTAGGCACTCAAACAATGTTAGCATGGCTATGTCTCTCAGTTTCACTCTTTATGGTTCCAGAATTACCATCAAGGGCTTTAGACATACATCCCTCTGATTTAGCAACAATAGCTATTGAGAACTTCTCTTTTCTAAGAGTTCTCAAAGTGTCATGGTTAAATCTCGTTGCATCAACACAATCATGCATGTATCCCTCAAGAAGTTAGTATGGTCAGTGGGGTGGAGCATATTGATTAGTTACTTCTGCACCTGGGGGACTGGTAGGAGGGAAAGGAAGGGGAGGGGAGGGAGGCAAGAAGCCCATGTGGATAGAGATTAGGAAAGAAAGAATTTGTCAAAGGAAAACCAAGATGCTGTTACTGAAAAAGAAGAGAATGGACTCTAGGTAGATGAAACAAATGGCCACCATATGCCTCTAGGGAATTCCCATTCCCATTCTCTCTCAAAGAATGAGAGAACTTTGAATCTTTGAACCCTTCAAGTCCTCACTTTTTCAACTGAGCCAAAACTTAATCTACTCCTTAGCACTTTGCTTCTAAGTTTTAATGGCTTTTATAAACTTTGGATTTATTTTAGGCAAATATAATGCCTGGGACCATGAACTACTTTGGAGCTGGAACGATGTCTTATTTGCTGCTCCATTCCCACTCTTCAGGATATTGTAGCCTTTCACACAGACATACTTGATTAAATACATTAAATTTGTAGCTTATTTCTGGTAACAATATGCCTCACTTTGGTAGACAGAGATAAACAAAAGCATTCCTCCTGTATCTATACCCACTCTCCTGCCTCAATCCACTAGGTACTATGGGTGGGGAAGATATGCTGGTCAACCACACTCTCATGAGAAAGTCAGATCTTAACAGCCCCTCACATTTGGGATGACAGAAATATATGGAGAGGCTCTCGACCTGATCCCAAAAGTCATGTCCACGAGTGGTCCCATGGTTTCTGAGCATAAGCATTTCTACTGCCTTTGCAAAGCTCCCGAATGCTTTACCTCCCATGAGAGGACCTTCCTCCTCCCCACTGTGGTGGTGAGTAAGAGCACACAGAGGAGCTTGTGTGTCGACAAGCCCCACTTCGGGCCACCTTCTATTTATAGTTTTTGCTCCCATGTGAGAGCATCTCCACACACAAGACTCAAAATGACAAAACTATTATTTCCACAGAATTTTAGGGTAACTTGGGAAGAGTAGAACAGATGTTAAATTCCCTCCTGCCAGGGTCCAAGAGCCCAGAGGGGCTGCCTGTGGGCCTTCCCTTCTAGTCAGAACTTCGATCTGTTTGATGGAAGTCCTAGAGGCAGGGACAGCCATGCTTAACCTAAATTCCCTCTTCACTGAGAACCCAAGGAGCTGCATATGTGTGCCTTAGCTTCTTCCAGCAGGAATAGCTGACATAGATGCCCTGGGCCACAGAGTTAGGAAAAGAATCCCCCAATCCCACATGGTAGAGGGTTCAAGGCCTGGGGTTTGACTGGAAAGGATTGGAACCAACCAGCTTTCCTTCCCTCGGCAAATATTTATCTCGTGGCAGTGAACGGTCAGGCACTTTTCAAGTACTAAGGGCACATGAGGCAGCAATGCGGTCCTTGCCTCTCAAACTGAGAGTCACAGGAGTAGGTCCTGTTCCTTCGGTGGCCAGGGCAGAGTACTGTAGGAGCACAGCAAAGAGGGATTTCATCCAGTGTTGGTGGGGAAGAGAGAAAGTTTGGTCAGGAAGCATTCATCAAGAGGGAAGACAAGGATATATAAGTAGTTTGTGTGGGAACCTGTGGAGTTAGAATCACCACCCTGGAAGAGGGGAAACAGTCTGAGGAGTGGGGTCCACAATTGAGCCAGGAGATAATGCCATCTTCCTAATTTCTCTCCTCTCCCTGGGTCCCCAGGAGCTTGCTTTCCTCTTCCCTTGGCCTTCCAAGCAAGACAGAAGAAAAGCTGGGATCCATGCTTCACCTTAGGGCAGGTTCACACTCATCTGTGGCTGGGCTCATTGACTGTCTGGGGTCCTGTGTGTGTCGCAGTGGGGCCACCATTTTTGAAAAAAACCCTTGCTCTGCAATGGAAGTAAACCTGGAATTGGAGTCAGGACAGCTGCCCTGGCTCTGGCCTGCACTAGGCCACCTTGAACAAGTCACGCACCTTCTCCATCCTCATTTCTCTCCTCTGCAGGAGAGGGCCTGAGCATCCTTTCAGTCCCCTCATGCTGTGATCAACACTTTCAATGACAGAGACTGAGGCTTTGTGCCAAATCAAATGTTGCTAATCATCCACAGCCACAGAATTGGAAAGCAGCAGTGTCAGGGATACAGGCTGCACCCCTCCCATCACACGCAAACACTTCTGATTCTGAGGCTATTTGGACAAAGAGACTTGCTCTGAGCAAAAGAATCTATGACTTTACCTTGCTCAAACCAGCCATAATGTCTCTAACCACACAGCAAACCTCAGCCACTCTGGTTTCCAGCAAGACCCTCTAATCTTCACAGAGTGTGCCAGATGATCTCTTGATGTCTGGTCCCTATAGACAGCTTTGCCAGTGGTCTTCAAGAATTACAAGACACTCCTGGAGGGCTGGCCAAATGATTTTCCCTGGAGAGCTGAGTTGCTCTGTAAATTTGTGACACTTCCTGCGACCTCATGTGCTAAAGGAAGAAGTCAGTGGAGCACTCAGGTCTGACTCCAAAACCCATATTCTTCCCTACTGACCCAAGGGTAGGTGTCTCTGCCACAGCACCCACATGCTTGGGAAAAGAAAATGTCACTGTACCCAAACCTTTGGGGACTCCCTGCTTTGGTAAAACTACTTTGCTGCGGGGTTCCTGCCTGCTCTGCCTTTACTCCCCTTTCCTTTACTAACCTGTAGATCAAGTCTTAGCAAAGATTAACCAAAATGGATATTCCTTCCATTGTCCAGCTTCTGAATGCATTCATACAGATACACACACACGCAGAAAGAGAGAGAGGGAAGGAGAGAGAAAATACACACACCAAGTACATAGTGCCTTTTAAGCTTACAAAACAAGTTCACATGTGTTATTATATCCAATAGTTATGCCAATTATTAAGGGAACACCATCATTGTTATTTTTATAACTTTCAAAAGAAACTTGTTTTTTTGAACTGAAATAATTGTTGAGTCACAGGAAGTTTCAAAGATAGTACAGAGAGGTCCCCTGTACCTTTTACCAAGCTTCCCCCTGGGTTACATCTTATGTAAACATAGGACAATATCAAAGCCAGGAAATTGACATTAGAATAAAGTGTGCATGCTTATTTCTATGTCAGTTATCACATGTGTAGAATCATGTAACCCCTATGGCAAAAAAGCCAATATCAGAAGGTCATATACTAAATGGTTCCATTTATATAGCATCACTCCCAATTTAAAGATGAAAAACTGATGTTCAGAGAGATGACATGATTTGCTGAAGGTCACACAACTAATGAGTGGCATTTGAACTCAGACTATCACTCCAATTAAGTGTACCAGGGTGCTCTGTGGTTACCTTTAGGGGCAGGAAGTAACTAAGCAGACAGAGATCTCAAAAATGAAAAGAAAATTCTCAAAGAAATTGATTTCCCTGAAGGAAAGAGAAGTGCCATTGCAAGATGACTCTTTCCCTCTTCAGTCTTCACATGGGAAGGGTCAGTCCCGTAGCAGCCTGTCTTGTGAAGTCCTGGCTGCCCCGAGTGTGCCTGAGTCTCGCCTGAGAGTGGAGGACGGACTGAATTTCGATACCAAGTTCTGCTGAAGGGTGTTGGACAACTGTGGCCTCACAGTGTGGCCACTTGTGCTGCTGTAGTTTCAAGAAGGCCTTGCCCACATCTCAGCTCCAGATTCCAGCTCTGCTGTCCCCACAGAGCTCCCAGAGAGGCTTGTCATCGCACAGTAAGGAATCAGGCATTTCTGGAGCATTTATCCCAAGTGCTGTGCTTTTTACCACAGAGGAATGTGTGCTCAGAGTTCTTGATTGCCTAAGAATCCTGCAAATGAGATTTGACCAAGCCAGTATTCTTGGCATGAGACAATTAAGGGAGGAAATTTCCTGCCATCATTAGCCTGATTCAGGCATTCATCATTTCTGCTTTGATGATTACAAATTTTCCTAATGTTTTTTCTGTTCTAAATCTTATCTTGCTCCAATCTTTCCTTCCCACATCTTTCTAGAACCGTGATTGTATTAACAATAACTGACACATCATGCGCTGCACTGAGCGCTTTAAACCTACGATCTCCTTTATTCCTTGTGAAGATCCTACAAGATAAGATCCTCCCAGTCTCCCCATTTTACAGATAGGAAACACCTTTAGGGAGGTTTCTCTGGATACCCTAGGTCACACTGAGTAAACAGAAAGACTAGTATCGCATGCAGACCCAAGTGATCCCAGACTACTGTCTCTCACTTCCCAAACACAAATCTAACCTTATTATCACCCTGCCTAAAAGATGGAGCAGACTTGTCTCTCTGCTCTTCCCTGCTACACACAACTATCAACTCTGGAAAAAAACACAAGAGGCAACCAAAGGAAGTCTATGAAATGTGTAAAGAGGAAAGTATACTGGTTAGGGACCCCAGGATTAGAGGAACAGCACAGTAGTGGAGAGTCTCATGATCTCCAATCCAACAGCAAAAGGGGACTAATGCTCCATGTCTCTTGACCCCTAACTCAGCAACAGAAAGTGGCCTAGGTAGGCTCATTTCTACTCTGGGTGGAACAGGAGTCCCGATCATAACACCAGGTCAGGCCAGCGTAAGTGGCTAAGGGGACTGAGCAGGAACTTGCTGACAATAAGCAGCCAGAGAAAGGGCTCACCTTTCTTGATGGGCTTGAAACTCCTTTCCACCAATCAGAGATAACTGCGAAGCTAGACATCAATGTCAGGCAGAAATCATGCCATAGTAAGCATCCACCCCAGGAAGTGCTATTTGTCCCCATGGTCTGTATAACCCCTCCCCCCACCAAGAAACACCAGGTGTCCAGGTAGCTTTGGTGGGGAAAGAAGGGTCACACTCCATAAAGTGGCAAGGTTTGGAAAGATTCTTTATCCCTGGACCATTTCCTCAAAAACCATGAGCTAGCAAAACTCAAGTAAGGTGAAACAGACAGCATAAATATTCCTGTAACCATTAAAGAAACTGAATTCATAATTCTCAATCAGGGCTCCAAAATCAAGGAAAAAGGGAGCACAGATTTTGAGTGAGCAATCAAATCTGCTATAACTTCTTATAATTTATAACTTATTTATATTTCTTCCTCTCAGGCCTATGCCCTCTTTTCTCAGACTTGGTGCATCCAGTTGTTGACTGGATTTTTCCATCTGAATAGAGAAACATTTCAAATTTAAGATGTTTTTAATGGAACTCATCTTCCTCCCCCAATTTTCCCTTTCATCTATTTTTCTTTAAATTAGTTGGTAGAACCACATTCTTTTCAGTCATCTACTCTAGGAAACTTTCCCTTCTTTATGCCTCATAGCCGAGCTCTAATCAACCATTTCCCTGTACCCAAAATTCTTCCTTTACATCTGGCCCCATCTCTCATGCCTTACTTGTGTACTTTCATCTCTGTAACTTCCACTTATCTTTTGGATCTTAGCTTAGCCGTCATTTCTTCCCACCGTGTTTGAGCTGTATGTGTCACATGTGCTACCAATGTACCCTGTACATTCTGCCAAAGGCACAATCTCATTTTATGTCACTCATCTGTTTCGCCTCTAGACTGTGGGTTCCAAAACCAAGAGTCTCAAACTTGGCTACATATAGGAGTCACGCGGAGAGCTTTAAAAAATGATCATGCCTTGGCCTCCCGCCAGACTTTTTTTCTGATTTAAGTGGCCTCATGGGTAGCTTGGGCATTGAATATGTAAAAGCTTTCCAGGTGATTTCTATGCTTTGCCAAGTTTAAGAAACACTGTTCTAAAGCTTCCAATTCTATTTGCCCACCATTGTATTCTCAGTTCCAAAATAAATCCTCACATTTAGTAAATCCACAAATACTTACCAACTGAATGAGGCGAGAAGTGAAATTTATCACTATCTTCCTGGAAATCCTAAGGTCACAGGGTCTATAAACCTTGCCCAATGCATAGGATGACTTACCTCTGAAGAGGCATGTAGCTCATGGCCCCATGGATGCAGCCAGACCCCTCTGGGAGCTGGGCCATGCTACCCTCCTCCCTGCACTTTGGCCTGAGGAACCTGCTTCCCCTGGCAGAGTCCCCAGAGTATTCGGTTGGTTCACACCCCTTCTCTCATGGCCTGAGGCACTGCAGATCAAGCCATCAGAGCTTGATCTTGGCAAAGTTAGACTCTTCCCTTCAGAGCATGAGCCAGGATATCAGATTCAGTGACTGGAGAATGGAATCTACATTCTACAGATGCCAGGAAATGTGTTTGTAGCTTGGCTGCTGTGTTGCTGCCAGCTGTGAGTACTAAGCAGCAGAATGAAAGCCGTGTTGTTGAAGACAATCAAGTCACAAATAAGTGGAAAAACATGCACAGCTGCCCCTTGCTCAAGCCCAACTTACTCCAGACAGATGTTCTTATTGTCCCAAGTCATGAAGAAAGATATTTTAAAGATACAGACAGCAAAGTCAAGACAGGAAAGTCAGGTTATTTCCTCCCACAGAAATGAGCTGAAATGTATCTACTGGATGGATAAAATTGGGATCATTTGACATGGATCCCAGAATAGCAGATTTTTAAGACTCAGAAATGTTACTTAGTCCAATGACCTCATTCCACATCTAAGAATACTTATGCATGAACACAGAGAAGTTAAGTGTTCAAGGTTCAGGATCAAATGCCTAGTTCCTGGCAGAAGCAGGAATAGAACTGATGATGATAGGAATAGCATTAAACAAGCAGTTTCAAGCTCTCAGCACTCTTCAATAAATAAATAACCACCATTAATTTATCTGCATTCAAAAGTATTTATTGAACACCTACTATAAACTAAACATAACACATGGCACCAGGGATTCAAAGATGCAAAGCAGAATCCTTCCCTTAAGGAGGAGTGTAGAAAAATAAACAGAAAATAAGACACAGCAGTAATGGTGTGATTGTGGCAAGCATATGGTACCACTGAGGAGTGGTGGAGAGACACCTCATTCAGGGTGGAGATTCAGGAGGGGGAGCCAGAAAACCTGACTGAAATGATGTGAAGAGTGTATAAGAATTGAGGAAATCGAGAGAATCTGAATGGCTAGCTCTTTCAGAAGCAATGCTATGATAAAAGTACTAAAAAAACAGTGGGTAAATCACTTTATAACTCTGAAGTAGAGAAACAGCTTATATGTATAATTCAAAACCCAGAAGCAAGAAGAGGAAAGATTGATAAATTTGATTACTTAAAACTTTATGAAAATAGGAAACAACATGATAAGCAAAGTAAGAAGATAAAAGATAAGTGGGGAAAATACAACTTATATCATAAAGGGTTAATATGGTTTATATCCTTAATTTAGAAGGAGTTTCTAAAACAGAAGGAAAAACCTCATGGACTACAGATCTGAATAGGACAATTCTCAGAAAAAGAAATGCAACTGTCTTTTCAACTTGCTCATAATAATAGAAACAAAAATAAAACTACATTGAGAAGAGCAAATATTCCAAAGTTTGACCACATATTCTGTTGGCAAGGTTTTGAAGAAAGAGGTACTCTCATACATTCCTTGGAGAAAGTAAAATGATACAAACCCTCTTAAGGGGGAAATTGGCAATATTTAGCAAAATTGTGTATGCATTTACCTTTTGACCTAGCAATTCCACTGGTAGGGATTTACTTCAATGTTACAGCAGCAGAAATACAAAAACAACTGTGCACAAAGGTCCTTATTACACTTCTATTTGTAATTGGAAAAAAATGGGAAAAATACAGATGTTTATGGGAAAAACTTAATAAACTATTATACATCCACACAATGGAACATGAGGCAGCTAGAAAAATTAGAAATCTCTTTCTATACTACTATGTGAACAATCTCTCATATTTATTATTAAGTGAAAAAAAGTAGAGAAAAGTGTATATAGTATGTTACTATTTATCTAAGTAAAGGAAGTGATAGAGAGTGGTGTCAGCATCATGGCAGAGTGAATTGTTTCCTTAATGTCTCCTTGCTAAGTTACAACTAAAGGGATATTCATTACCCAAGAGAGGATTTCCTACAAAGCACAATCAGATGTCTGAGAGATCTGCACAGCCATACATCTGAAGATGAGAGTTCTGGATCCCTGAGAAGCAGTGGAAGAAGTTGAGTGGATCAATCCTCCTCCCCAGCAGCAGTGATCTAGGTCATGGGTCCTCACACACCAGCCAGCACACGACTGTAAGAGGAGGTGGTGGTGGGGGGGGGGGGGATGGCAGGCATGTGTGTGAATGCTTTCACTTTCTGGAGTTGCAGCCAGCCTGCAGGAGTGACCAATGAAAGCTCCCTTCCTGCCCCCCACCTAGCGCACCAGCTCAGCCAGTCCACTGGTTCCTCATGTGCACGTGTGACTCACCAAACAGCTGCAGCCAGTGGGCAAATGCAGAGAAGTTCTATTGGCACAACTTCCAGCAGTTGCAGCAGGTTCAGAAAACACAGCTCTAGTGACCCCCAGAGGTGGTGGAATCTGCAACCTGATAATACTACAAATGGCTTAGCAAAGGATCAGTTCATCAAACACCATGAAAAACTACAGTAAAACTTCAGAGTAGAAAGAAAATGATGTCTCCACAAACAAATCCTGAAGCCACGGACATTTACAATCTAAATGACAAAGAATTCAAAATAATTGTCATAAAGAAACTCAAAGAGTTTCAAGAAAACTCATAAATACAGTTCAATGAAATCAGGAATAAAGTTAATGAACAGAGGGAGTTCTTCACAAAAGAGATTGAAACTCTAAAAAGAAAATCCAGAAATTTGGGAGATGAAGAACATAATGAATGAGTTAAAAAACAATCTAGAATCCTTACAAAACAGAGCTGACATTATGGAGGACAGAATTAGTGATTTGAAGATTAGAAATATAGAAATGCTTCAAGTGGAGGAGGAGATAGAACTAAGACTTAAAAAAAAATGAAGAAATTCTTTGAGAAATATCCATCTCAATTAGGAAAGGCAACATAAGGATTATACATATTGAAGAGGGAGAAGAGAGGGAGAAAGGTACAGAGAGCTTGTTCAAAGAAATAACAGCTGAGAACTTCCCTAACCTGGGGAAGGAACTGGACTTACAAGTACATGAAGTCAATAGAACTTTTCATTACATCAATGGAAAAAGACCTTCTCCAAGGTGTATAATAGTAAAACGGGCAAAAGTAAATGACAAAGAAAAAATAGAAAGGCAGAAAGGAAGAAGAGAATAATTTTACAGTTATTATACAGTATTCCCCCAACCCCAATATTATTAATTCTGGACTAGGGATTTAGGTTAGCACTAGACCAAGGGCCTTCAAAGCCCTAAGCAAGTATGAACTACTTAATTCCTGCAAACTAAGGACTGCAAGACTCTATTTCACATCAATCAAATGCAAATCAAAGACTTTAATTAAGGTAAGCACTCACTAAATTGGTGGGCTTCTATCCCATGAAATTTTAGTTAACAACAAAATACCCTAGTCAACTAGTTTCAATCTACTTCTCCTGCTACCTAGAAAAAAAGTGGGAGAAGCCCCAGAAGAATTGAAGCTGCTTCTTTGAATTTGCAATTCAATGTGAAATTCACCACAGGGCTTGGTAAAAAGAGGATTGCAACCTCTGTCTTTAGATTTACAGTGTTCAGTTCATCAACTGCTGATTATTTTCAACAAACCATAAAGACATCGGCACTCTATACTTATTATTTGGTGCCCAAGCTGGAATGGTAGGAAGCACCCTAAGCCTCTTAATTCATGCTAAATTAGGTCAGCCCAGAGCCTTATTAGGGGATGACCAAATCTATAATGTAATCGTAACTGCCCATGCATTTGTAACAATTTTCTTTATAGTAATGCCCATCATAATTGGGGAATTTGGAAACTGGCTAGTCCCACTAATAATTGGAGCACCTGACATGGCATTTCCCTGTATAAATAATATAAGCTTCTGGCTAATCCCTCCATCATTTCTACTGCTACTTGCATCTTCAATAATTGAAACGGGCAATGGAACAAGTTGAACTGTATATCCTCCCCTAGCTGGTAACTAAGCCCATGCAGGAGCTTCTGTTGACTTAACCATTTTCTCTCTCCACCTACAATATGTATCTTCAATTTTAGGTGCCATCAATTTTACCACCACAATTATTAATATAAAACCATGAGCTATGTCTCAATATCAGATAACATTATTTGTTTGATCTATCATCACAGTTGGTACTCTGTCTTAGCAGCAGGTATTGCCATGCTATTAACAGATCTTAACCTAAACACAACTTTCTTTGACCCTGCAGGAGGAGGAGACCCCATCCTTTATCAATACCTTCTCTGAGTTTTTGGCCACTCTGAAGTCTACATTCTTATCTTACCAGGCTTTGGTATGATTTCACACACTGTTGCATACTATTCAGATTTTCCCTGAGCTCACATCTGCTGCCAATTTTCCTTTTTTTCGCTTGAGGAAGACTTGCCCTGAGCTCACATCTGTGCCAGTCTTCTTCTATTTTGATGTGGGTCCCCACCTCAGCTTGGCCACCAATGAGTGCTGTAGGTCTGTGCCTGGGAACTGAACTCAGACTGCTGAAGTAGAGTGTGCCAAACTTCACCACTAGGCCTTGGGCGAGCCCCCTGTTGCTGCTGTTTTTTGATGCTAGTCAGGTGATTTTAACATGCAGCCAAGATGAAAACCCTGGTTCCATGTGGGCTCAGATCTTTTCTCTTAAAGCATCACTAAGCTAAGCTGCCAGCAGCCTGCCAACTGCTCTTAGTCTTCTGGGGTGTGACTCAATTGTCTTTTTTAAGCTTCTTTATTGCATTCTAGCAAAGAGGGGTGCAACGTGTCAGCACTCCCAGGTACCTGCCCAGGGGAGCCATTGTGAGAGGAAGGCCCTGCTGTCTTACTCGTCCAGTACATTCAGGTGCAGTCCACTTGGCCCAGAGGCCCAGAAGAGTGACATTGGCAAGTAATAGAGGTGGGGTTAACATTTCGACAGCAGAAAGGATGAGGTCAGAGAGACTCCTCACACTCACTGCTGGGAGAAGAGGTGCCTTGTTTCTGTCTCAAGGGTCCCAAATCTCATCTTGATGAAGAGGATTTTCTTGAAAGATGCTTTGAAGATTCTCTTAAAGGTAAAGTATCAGGAGGTTTTTACCCTCGGGGTTGGGGGAATTAGAATTTTACGTAATTTGTCTTCAAATCTTTGTGACTGGAAGAGTCCTGGGAGCAGGAAGTGACGGGGGTGAAGGAGCTCCTGGTCCCTGGCCCTCTCTCCTCCTCCTGGGCCACTTCTGTGGGCGTACTCCCGTCTCTTCACTCCTACCTTCCCTGAGCTCCAGCCCGTGAACTAGAAGTGCCTCCAGGGCACACGCAGGACTCACGCCCTCAGCAGTCCTGTCTTCCCTGTGCAAGCCTGATCCTTCCCCTTCAGGCACAGTCCCTGGTGATGGCCTCACAGCCATAAGGGCGTCAGCAGAGAGCTTTGAGTTGTCCTTGAGACAGGTGAACACATCTAGACCGTGCTTGGCAAGTGGTGAGTATGCAACTGGTAAGCATTTCTTCCCCCTCCTTTACTGCCCACACCCCGCCATGACCAAGTCCAACACAATGTAGTCTCTAAGTGGCTCCCCAAACCATCCGACTCTCCCCGTCTGGACCTTGACCACCAAGTGCAGGTGGTGGAAGTGGTCAGCCTGGTGCAGGCTATAAGAAGGCATGCCGAATTTAAAAACAAGATTCAAACCAGCTTAAAGTCACCATCAATTCTGGATGTCAGCAATAAAATACTCCTCTCCCCCCAAAAATCTTTCATTAGTCTAAGTTCTAAACAGTTGTTGCAGTCACTGTTGATTTTCCCAACAAATTTGTAGGTTTCAAGATAGCAATTTTATTACATATGTTTGAATAACCATCGTATTTTATGTGGAAGTTAATCTGGAAATTTCCAGTCATACAGTTGGTTACTGACCCACGTAGACTTGGCCACATGGGTCCCCCTCAATATGAAAGCATTTGGATTTGCTTCAGGCGCTATTTGTGTTTCCAACCTTGTTCCACTACATATTCCAGAATTTAAATGATAGGATCAAAATACTTGACGATGGCCCAGTGATTTTATGCTGGAGGAAACAGAACTGGAGCCACTTCATTTCTGTCATCTGTGTCCTTCAGGTTGTTACCTGAAATTTTTACTTGTACTTAAAGTTTAAAACAATGATATGAAAGTATTACATGTAAAGTTAAATATTTTTGTTTGATAAGTGCAAATTTTAGTTCATTCATAAAATATTTTACTGAATTTGAAAAATACGTTTTAAATTAAAATGTACTATTTTAAAACTGTTATTGATTATCATAGATGATCACCAATTATCACATGATTATTGCTAAAAATACTGTTTTCGTACAGAGGAAGGTAGACGTTAAATAATCTGGTCTATTCCAGGTATCAAACGCTGGGGTGCTTCTCATGGTCACTCTCAGCTGATGGCAGTGGCCTCCCAACTTACTCGCCTGCTTCCCTTCACTATCCTCAAATGCTTCCTTCATATCACCCCTGCTACAATGTTTCCAAAATTAAATTTTATTACCCACATGCAGCGTCCACTCTTTTTAGCTTGATATATTGGTCCTTCAAAATCTGGCCTGACATGCTTTAAAAAAAAGAGTAAAATGAATAAATCCACCACAGGATTGAGGGAGGCAGTAGGGGTGCAGACGGAGAGAGTGGGATGGTTGGGGAGTCACTTAGGGGCTAGAATGTCTAAAACTTGGTCAAGGCTGAGTGTGGGCAGAGAGGAGGAGGAGGCCCTGTGCTGGGCTCTGTAGCTGGCAAGCATTTTAGGCAAAAGAAGATGGCGGTTCTGGAGTTAAGAGAGCCTGAGGTGGCATCTTAGCTCCAGACTAACTAACCAGCTAGACTCGGGCACCTTTGCCGTTTCACCTTATTGTGTGCCTCCTCTGAGGGTGCTGATGTGATTAAACACCATGTGCGGTACAGGGAGCACATGTTCCTTATCCCGAGTCATGAGGAATAACGTTGCTCTGTCCAAAGGTGTCATGTAGAGGTTCCTCAACATCCTACCTTGAGGAGCTGGAGTGTGGATGGGTCACATCTTGGTAAGTGCAGGTCACATGGAAAAGGTGGAATAGCGTAGTGGGAGTTGCTGAGCTGTGTTTGGGTTCTGGTTTTTCCACCTACTGATGTGACGTTGGGTAAGGCACTCACCCTGTCTGGGCATCTAATTTCCCTCCTCTGTAGGAAAAAATCCAGACCAAATACAACTTCCAGAATGCCCAGCCACACACCCTGCATTCCAGCCACAAAGCAGCACTTACTGCTCTCCATCGCACCAAACATGTTCAATCCTCCCAACTTTGCCCATATTCAAGTCCTGCTCCCGCCAGCCCCGTGGCCAAATGGTTAAGTGCGTGCACTCTGCTTCGGCAGCCCAGGGTTTTGCTGGTTGAGATCCTGGGCGCGGCCCTACGCACTGCTCATCAAGCCACGCAGAGGCAGCATCCCACATAGCAGAACCAGAAGGACATACAACTATGTACTGAGGGGATTTGGGAAGAAGAAAAAAACCCAAAAAACGATGAAGTTTGGCAACAGATGTTAGCTCAGGGCCAAATGTTAAAAAAAAAAAGTCCTGTTCAACTTATGCCTATTATTTTCCTAGTTAGTTGGGTACCCGTCAAGGTCTCCCTGGGATGAATGAGCCCCTCAAGGGAAGGGACTTTCCTTATTCATCACTGCACCAGCAAGTGTAGCCCAGAGCGTGCCAGGTGGTAGATGCATTTGGTAAGTGAGGGAATGAATGATGCACTTTAATATGATATTACAGAATATTATCATAGTAGTTTTACAGGGAAACCAGTTCAGTCAATATTTAAGTTTATTGAGTCTTGGATGGGGTGCTTCTAAAATAACTGTCTTTGAAATTTTGAATGAGTCTCATATCTTAATTGTATCATCCCAAGAGTAAACCCCCGGAACAAGGTAAATATTAGCTCAGCTTCCTAAGGCTTACTATTGTCTGTCAGTGGTTCTTTTAGGGAGCAGTGAATTCCATTTCTGTAGAGGGATTGAGCAGAAGCTGGACAAGGAGTGAGGAACTGCAGAGCCTGCACAAGCGCACACAGAGGAGGAAAGGTAGCTAGGAGGTCTTCAAGGTCACTTCCTTCCATCTCTGAGATCTGTAACCTGACACAACCTTGTCTTCACAGTGGCTACGTGAGGCTTGGGGCCAGATTCACAGGAGAATGGCTTCAAAAGCGGGAGTTCCCATTTGGTATGAAATCTGGAGCAGGAAGCCTCAGGCCTCACTGTTCCTGTGACTCCACCTGCCCTCGCTTCAATTCCAGCATAGGCCTGATGCTGTCCACCTCTGTGTCAGCCTGCTTGAGTGACAATAAAATGGACAAAGACCTGGAAGGCTGGCCTTCTTTCCTAGCCGTCTCCTTCCATGAGGAGGCTCCACCACCTGGCTGTGCTCCCCCAACCTCTGTCCATTTGGTTTCCCATAGTCCAGTCTCAATGCTGGAAGTATTCAGTAACCTTCTCTAGAGCCCGTTACCATCTTCATAGCAGAAATTGAGGTTGACTTGTTAAAGACAAATTCGAACCAGCCCCAGATTCCCTAAACCTCCCTCGTGGAGGAAAACACTAGTTGCCAGAGCACAGGAAACTTCCCTCCAGCTGGAAGAACTGGAAGAGCCCCTCACTTGCTCTGATCTGCACCCTCCACTGCACCAAAGCTCCGTGCATGGGGTCGGGCTCAGATCAGGACCTCTCCTGCAACGTCCTCACCTCCCAACTATAGACAGGATCTACCTGACCCACACTTATAATTCTTCCTGCCTAGACTATACTCATCGACCCCTCCCTTCCATTCAGCTCACTGCCATCAGCTTTGGCTCTTAGTCCCTGGAATTTCTGGCCCCTAAAATCACTAGTGATGGCCTCATGACCAAATCCAGAGCCTTCTCTCAGTTTCTATGGCCAATGCAGATAGGATCCCCAAACCCAGTTGCTCTTCTTACTGAGCACACATATGTTTCGGTGGCCATAAGACAGTTCTAGTTGATGAAGTACAAGCATCACTTCCAGATTGGCACAGAAAGACCCCCACATGTGACCTCCCATGCTCTTCCCTCTGCTGGCTTGCTACAGACTGAAGCTATGTCCTTGGAAACCAGGTGTTAATGGGGTAGGGGGCAGGAGAGGTTCACAAAATCTAAGGAACCTGGGTCCCTGAATGATCACCTGCAAGTGTGAGCCAACTGCCCAGAATAAACACACATTTTGGAGTTTATGTGAATGAGAAATTAACTCTGTGTTCAGGTACTGAAATTTCGGGGTTTTATCCACTACATCACATACTGTTAAGAGTTTTATTCCTTGTAAGCTTCTACAGCATCTGATGTCATTGACCCAAATCACTGTGCTTGGCTTGTGCCCCTGGATTTTACTTTTTCAGCCAGGTTCAGACTCTGCTGGCCACCACTGTCCCCCAGCTCTGGGAAGAATCAGTCCCCAGACAGGGACTGAGGGACTCCCAGGTGAGCAGCACAGCTCAGAGCAAGTCCCTCCTGATAACCACTGCTGACACTTGTGGTGATAAGCTTAGCTGCTTTGGACATTTGTGATAAATGGAAAACCTAAAATCTTGTGAGGGGCATCTTGGGGCATATTTATTTGGCTATTCCAATTCATTTTTAGGGCCAGAAAGTGACTGGGTACTGGACCTCTAATAAAGTGTAATTGAAGATTTGGATATGGTCGATGTAACTATCAGTGGTTTCTCTTTGATGAGACAGTTGAGTTCCAATACGAAGGAATCGGTCTAGAAGAATAAGAGATCATGCTCTTCTGAATTGGTATGTCTTTGCTCTGGGCATGAACTTTGAAGAGGAAGGTTTGGTGGGATAGCAGAATCCTGAGTTACAGCTCAGATATGATACAGCTTTTCCCAGAGTCCATGTCTGGGTCCCTCTTGAATTGAGCCTGTTGGGGAATATGCCAGACCCAGTCTCAAATATACCTAGAAGTGGTCCAAGAAATGTCATAGTTCTTGGCACCATCAAGTCTCTAAGGAGGCTTGTCCAGACTCAGGTTCTGGGCATCCTATAACCAGCCTTCCATAAACATGGCACAACCATCTATGCCCATAGAGGCCAGGCAAGGCTTGCTGTGGCCAGTCTGAATGCTCTGTGCTGAAGGAGCCCAGGCCCCTGAGGAGCACTGGGATCAGACATACAGAGCTAACCGGGAAAATAGGGTTTGCCCTGGAGTATGCTAGTGCAATTAGTGCAGGAAGTGGTGGGGCAAAGAAAAACTCCGTTAGGAAGCCAGGCCTGGTGAACAGAGCATGAGACACTCAAGAGTAAACTTTGCAGTGACAGAAAGCAGGGACTCCATCCCAATGCATCTCATCAATCCAGGAGTGCTAAGCCACACTGTGTGGGACACACTGGGCTGGAAGGGTGCATTTAAACAGGAACAATGTGCCCTCTGGAGACTTCCTGGATTAAGCATCTGCTCAGCTGAACAGTCCAGCCCAAACCCTGTTTACAACACTCAACAGGGACCATGTTATCTCAAGACCAGGAGCCCAAAGAGGGTCCAGAGATCATAAGCCCAAATGCCTCATTTCACAAGTGAGGAAACTGAGCAGAGGTTGTGCAAGGAAGGCCAGGACCCAAGTCAGACCCTAGTCTGTGCTGCACTGCACCAGTGCATACATACAAGCAGTGCCCCCGGGGACAGTCCACAGTGAGAGCCAGCTGAGGTTACAGGCCACAAAGGAATATCAAAAGAGCTCTTATGGTCCCCTGCCAAGCTATGTAGGCATCTGGAAAGAATTGAGGTCTGGGCTGGAAACTGTGTTTACAATGACATTTTCCTGTAATATCCCTCTTTCTAAATAGGCACATCATGGCAGTTCTGAGTCTGATTTCAAGGTCTAAAATTTGTTCAAATTCACACTGACCTTGGAAGAAGAAAAAAAATATTCTGGGAGAGAGTACAACATGCAGGGAGGTACAGCCTGTCCCCAGCAACTGTCACAACTGCATGCACAGCAGACACACTCCGGCCTTCCCAGGAAAGGCGGCAGGGCTTTGGCAGAGCTCCTGAAGGGAGCGCCCGCATAAGCTCAGCCCCTGCCACATTGCCTGGTATTTATACATGAACACATGGGCTGAGTCTTCCCTCCCTCCTTCACTGCAGGGAGATGGTTCACGTTTCCTTTTCCCTTCCCAGGCAGAAGCAGAGGGAGCAGCAGCTCTGGAATCAGAGAAGTGCACATCCCTAAGGGATGGACATTCCCCGAAAGGACAATTCCCTGAGGAAAGACCATAATTCACGTGAGGTTCAGAAGACAAGCCTAAATGTGTTCTTACTTTTCCCAATGAATCACCTCTCACTCTGGAGATCTCCAGGATGGGCAGCAGGGAATCACTTCTCTTTGTCTCCCTCTTTATTATTTCCTGGGGTCCCCTCTCTCAATAAGAGAGAAAGCCCTCTGAGCTTCCCCTCTCCTCTTTCACATCAGCGCCATTCAGTGCTCCTTCCGACTGAGCTGTAGGTGAGGAGAGTTTCAGAAGGAATCATCTATAGGAAAGAGAATAAGCTGCTCTCTGTTAGTATCGACTTTCTTTGCACTTTGTGGACATGGTTTAAAGCTCACAGCTTCTGTCTCTTCGCAGTTTTGCTGAAGACCAAGCACAGAGGGGAGAATGGTGCTCTGTCAGTCTCACCAGGAAGCACTCTTTCCTCACGCCCACTCTCGAGAGTGAAGAGGAGCGGGGTGGAGAGGAGGTGGGTTCCCCAAGCCTCATAGTGCCTAACTGCATCCTCTATGCCACCTCAGCTCTGATATGGAGCAGGCTTCCAGAGATCTCTGATTTTCTTCTCCAGATGTTGAGATTTTCACCCCCACCCCCACCTCACACGCCCATGGGTACATGTGTGCACACACACCATAGGTAGGCACTCACTTCTCCTTTCTCAATTCCACAGCCATACATTCATTTTGGATATATGCCTGGGTCTTCCACTTTGACCACTAAGATCTGCTGAAGAAAATATAACAATTTAATGCCAGCAGTGGTGGGTACTACTCCGTGTCGCTGCACCCTTATTTCCAGATGTCTTTATCCTCTTGCTGCTCATTTCTCTTCTCCTGGGAAGGGAATACAAACACCTCTTTTGTCCCCGTTGGTACAATTCTAGATTATCTAGGCACAGCTGTCGACATGAGTCCTCGTGGGTAGGCTCAGTTGCCTCTGCCACTTCTCTTATGGGTGAAGCATAGTTAAGGGTGTTGTTCTCACACCTCTGGCTCTGACTTCTAGCTGCAGCCAACCTGAGGATTCTGAGGATCTTACTAGACTGCCACTGAACATGATGTCCTTTCCTACAGGCTGTCTAACCAGTACTCACGAATTTTGTAGTAATTCCAGTGTCAGGCCCCATCTGTTGCCATTGTACTCCAATGTCATGGTGGTGGGCTTGAACTGGAGAAGTATTTGCAGCCACTCCACACCCTAGACTGGTTTTCTGTGTGTGTTCTGATTCTCAATAGCCTTGGTTTTCTCCACTTCTACTGAATTAACTGAAATGAAAAGTGAAACCCAGGTGTGCTTAGGAACCTCCAGCAACCCAAGATTTACTGAGGGAGATTGGCTGAGAGCATTTCCCCCTAGCAATGTAGGATTCTTTTCTCTCTCTCTTCCCATTACTCTAGTCTCTCCCCACTAGTTTAGATAAAGAGGTCCTTAATCTCTTCACAAAGTTGGAAATCTTTTCATTCATTTTCTCATTCTTTCTCAGTCTCAAGGTCAAAAAATTAGCACTTGTCTTCTTAGCAAGTTCTACTCTGCCAAAGACTTAAAGAAAAGCCAGCAGTCAGTCATGCCCTCCAGGCTCCCTGGCGATACACGACCCAGGTAGGCCCCCAATGCTTTTCACATCCTGCCTGTGTTTCTGTCCAGGTTCCTCCATTCTTGCACATTTCCCTTACATGTCCCATCCACGGTCAAGTCCTTCCTTCCCTGGCACCTGTTCTCAGCTTTCCCTACCTGGAGAGCAGTCCCTGTTCTAGTGCTTTTCATGGACCGTCAGTCTTAGGTCTTTGTGTGTGCATGGGGTGGGGGGGGGACACAAGATCCCATGCCAGCTGGAGCCCCCCAGCTCCCTCTGCTGTATTCTTACAGATCACCCTTCCTTCTAGAGCAGCAACCCAACTTTGTCTTCTCAAACTCTTTAAACTCTTTCCAAACACAGTTGTTGGAGACCCTTACATTCAATATCACCTTTAAGAAGTCCTTCGTGCCAACTCACAGGGTAAAGTGTGACTCTGTCTTTATGCCTGAACCAGGCACTTTCAATCCAGCTGCCTCCCCAGAAGAAGAGGTCCTAGCCTTCTTCTCGCTCCCACCAAAAAGTGATTGTTCTTGCTGGTGCTATTCAGTAATAGTGGAAAATTCCTCAGCTCCATTGGGCTCTAAGGGATACTGAGTAACTGTATTTTGACATCCCAGATGGCATCCCCCAAAATGTCCCTATTTAATGCCTGGAAGGTTATTGGCAGCAGAAAGTCATAAATACACAGAGCCCCTAGACGATGTTGAACTGTCTGCTGCCAGACCACAGAGAACTCCTCCTGGTGGGCATGAGATATGTTTTCTCTTTGATCGCCTTCCCTGTTCCCCTCCATCACAAACCCCAGAATCTTTGTACTTATCTGCCTTCCCTGAGGGTTGGACAATCTATTTCTTCCAATTTTCTCCTTGGTGAAACTGGAGGGGGAAAGTTTGGTCTTCCAGATCTTTTAGAGTAAATACTCTGTAAAGTGAAGGAACCTTTCTCTTAACAATATGGAAAGCTTCTTTCAATCTACTTTGGGACATTATTTGCTGTTTCTGTGCCTTTTCTCTGTGCTTTTCTCCCTGTGAAGCACTGATGGGCAGAGGAAAATCTCACCCTGCTCATAAATATAGATTTGAATCTGAACTCCACCACCTACTAGGTCTGTGGCTTTGGGAAAACTGATCAGCTTCTCTGGTTGTCAGTTTACCCAGCTATCAAATAGAGTTGTTAATACCCACCTCAGGGGGGTTTCTGAGGCTTAGATAAAATAGGTAATAAGAACATTCCAGGTTTTACCCCACCCCCAGAATGCAAGTTAGGACACATTTGCATTGATGCAACAAATTTGTGAACTCCGAGGCAGCACGTGCTCCCATAGGACCTCAGTTCCCCTGAGGTTTCCCCTTGGTGTCCTTGGAGTGGCCCAGGACTGGGGATGTCCATGGGACAGCTCATCTCTACCACCCAGCACATCTCACCTCCAGCCTCTGTGAAGTTCTGCGATTCCTCACGTCCCTCAGCAGCCCCAGGCTCACCTTGTCTTCCTTCTACATCTCCATGCCTAGTATTCCATTCAGCAATTTGACAAATATCTTTGGAGATTTTGACAAAATTATGCTCAAGATTTGTGTAATAGAAAGGATCTAACGTGCAAGGAGTGACTTTGACTCTGTACGTGCCCCTTCTCAGTACCCACTGCCCCAGGCTCACCCTCAGTAGTTCCTGTCAGCATTGGCTGTCCACCCATCATCTGGCCTGCCTCCTGTCCCAGGGAGCATGTGCATCACAAAGTCTCAGGTTATGCCAAGTGCTTCCTGCAAAGGCACTGTCAAAGTTCACCCTTGCCCCCCTGGGTCCATTCCTTGTGGTTCCCCATTCATGCTGATTCCTTCAGCATGAAGTGAACCTCAGGCCACCATGCCCTTCCTGCAGTCTCCTGAGTCTCAGCCCTTGAACCAAGAGTGTCCACATCTTGTCCTCTGGCAAAAACTGAAAAATAATTCCAGGCTTAAAATGGCATATTCTCCCCAATCCTGTCAGTTCTATACTCACTGAAAGAAAAAATACAAACAATAACAACAACAAAAAGGTAAATTAAAAAAAACATAGACAACTCAGTCAGGGTGCCCTGCTTCATATATAAAGGAGTAAACAATGTTTGTCAAATACTGTCAATTGTTGTTTTTGTGGGGAGTGGTGATGAAGATTGGCCCTGAGCTAACATCTGTGCCAGTGTTCCTCTATTTTTGTATGTGCGACACCATCACAGCTTGGCTTAATGAGCAGTATGTAGGTCCACACCCAAGATTCGAACCCGCGAAGCCCAGGAAGCCAAAGTGCTGCACGAACACTTAACCACTATGCCACCAGGCTGGCCCCAAACAGTCAATTCTTAATTGACTGGGCAGAGGGCTTATTGCATACATTTAATAATAATAATAGATTGTACATTTATAGAAAAATGCAAATTTCTGTCCGTCAGGGAAAACTTCTGGAACTACACATGAGGCACCAGCTTGTGTGTCTTCTGCTCCATCAGAATGTCATGGGAACAAGGCAGGAACAGAGAAAAAGCAGAAATGTTAAACGGCTAGCAATAAAATATGGTGTTTTATCTCCATGAGTTAGAACCGCAGATCCCTGGACCCAGACCAGACTGTCAGTCATCCCTCCATTGGGCAAGGTCCACACCAGAGAAGAGGGGAACAAAGAAGCTGCAGTTAGAAAAAATAAAACCATTAATTTTCTTATTTTGCATCCTCTTCAACAACAACAGCAAAATCGAGTCTCTTGGCAGAAAAGAAGTGAATGAGGAGGATGAGAAAACTCACAAACAGGAGCATGATGAGCCCTGCCCTTACTCACCAGACCATCTGCAAGACTCTGTAGAGTGAGGACAGGCCACAGAGTGCCAAGCTCATGTTGCCTAGGTTTCATTTTAACAGTTGAAAAATAAGAGGCTTAGCTGAACAACAGAAAACAATGACTGATTGTTTTAATTGAGATTAACCTTTTGTCCATTTTTTAATCTGCAACTTTTAATGTTTTGTGTGCTTAAATTGCTGTGCTTGCAATTTTTCTTGCACTTAAAAATGACACCTAGAAAGCAATCGTTATGTTCTAAATATTTAATGTAAAATTAACATCAAACTAAATTGGAATCATGCTTTGACTAGTTTTACTTAATCTCCAATAACAATAACCTTTTCTCTTCTGTTGTCGGTTAATTGAGATTGGGTAGAGATAAGCACTTGCTGTGCCATTGCTAAATGTGTGAAGACCAGAAACTCCTTCAGGAGCTCAGGAGCCCCTCCCACTCTTAATTCACATCCGTCTGTAGACAGCATTGTCAACTGCACCTGTATTCTCTCTCTTTCCTTTGAGCACCCTTGAATTTCACCCACTCTGCTTTGGCTCCTTGGAAACGTGTGAGCTGGCATGGGAAAGATCTTGGGTACATGGGCGTCCGATTGATGTGAGAAGAACCCCGGGGAGATAGTGCCGCACAGGGAACTTCCATCAGAACACAGTGGCTGTGAAGTAAAGGGGGACAATGTACTCAGAGGAAGGGAGAATGTCGAGAGGACCACTTCTAAAAAGAAAGTGATTCATTGAGTCACTATGAACTAAGTGATTTTAACCACCCGCACAAGAGATTGCTCTAAGGGAAGATTACTAAATGCTATGATGAGACTAGATATTAGTGTCCACAAAAACTCCCCAAGGAAAGTAAAATGATTATAATAATGAATGTGAATTTTACAAGTCACAGTTTAAAAATGTTTTCATAGCTAGTATGTCATTTGATCCTTGAAAGACTCTAAGAGGTAGGCAGTACTATTTCCTTTTTCATGCAAAAGGAAACGATAAGAGGAAAATCCCGAGTTTCTCCCTCAGGCAAACCTGAGATTGCACCCAGATTTCGTCCTTTTCTTACTTCACTTCTCTAAATCCTTCCAACTCACTGACTATAAAATGAGAGTTTTGATAATGACCTCATTGGACTCTTGTGAAATGAGTAAAGTAATTAAAACCATGCCCTGAACTTAATGGACACACACACACACACACACAATGGTAGCTATCGTTATAATAGATTTGAGGAAACTGAATTCTAGAGGAATGCTTTAACTTAGTATAGAGAACATTGAAAATAAGTTGGCAGTGCAAGCAGTGTCTTTATTAATGCTAAAGTCCAAAAGCTCCTCAGTATGTCAGTTGCAATCATCAAAAGAGATATTATGAAGAGGTAGCAAACTTATATATGCTTTGGTAATTCATGCCAAAGATAGTAAAAATATGAAAAGATGTATGTGTAGGTACAAGGCTACTCACTGTGAAATCATTTTTCATAGGGAAAGGCTGGAATGAATACACATGGCTGTCAAGAAGGAACTGGTAGAATAAACTTTGGTTCAGCCACACAATGAAGTGATCTGAAGCAATAAAAAGAAATGAGAAATAAATCTATCTATTATTATTGTGTGCTCTTCAGGATATAGTTTGAAGTGAACAAAGCAAGATGGACAAGAAAGTATGTATATTATGCCATCACTTATCTATGAACAAAGGGGATACACGTGTGTAAATATTCATCATATTAAAAAAGTAGAAGAGACTTCCACTTCTGTAGAGATGGAGTAAAGTACTTTTCCATATTCTTCCTGCTAAGTACAACTAAAAATGCTGGACAGAACGTATAAAACAAACATTACATCGATTGTAAAGTAGAAAGAAGGAAGACTACCTGGGAACCGTGGGAACAAAGGACCACATTGGGACTAGTTGTTTGGGTTTTCTTTTTGCCTCATATTTTCCAAACATGTTGCTGAAGAAGCCAGCTACCTAGAAGTACTAATGGTTACAGAAAAAAAAACCCACCCCAACAAAAGCCTGCTATCCTGAGCCAGAGAACTATGAAAGGAGCAGCCTACCAAGACAGAATGATGACTCTGTCAAGCAAAACACCTCAGAGAAAATGGCAGCCTCACCCACATCCACACCAGCAAAAACTGAATGATGAGCCTAGACTTCACCATTTTGTAAAGAGGCACCCCGACACCCTTGTTGATGTGGTGCCAGAGAAGGCTCAGTGGGGAGCCAGGACTTAAATTCCTACCAGATGAGAAAGCGTCCTCTCTCTTCGTGTACAATGTCATGGAGACCATATGGGGAGTTTGAAATTCCCATTCCTACAATGCTGTAACGAGGTGCACTTCCCCTCCCCACTGAAGTGGTGACAGAGAAGATGTAGAGGAAAGTCTGGACTCTCACCACCACTCAGTGGTAATGAGGTCACACCTTCTGTGGTATCAGTGGATCCACGCCATGTGGGGAGGAGTAACAAAGTATATCTACTACTCTCAGACAGGGAAGTATCAACGGAAGCCTAGAAGGCAGACAGGACTCCTGTCCCTGACCAGCAGTAATGAGAAGCTCCCCGATCTTGGATGCCAATGAAGGCCATGTGGGGAAACTGGATTTGTAACTCCATCTGGCTGTAATGACAGAAAATCCCTTTTCATGGTGTAACACTGCCAGAAAATCCAGATAAAACAGAGAGTTTAAATAAGATACAGAGTCTAAAAACATAATATGCAAACTGAAAACATTTCAGCAAAAGATCCCTTATTATACAGAAAACCAGGAAGATCTTAAACTAAATGCAAAAATGATAATCAATAGTTGCTCAAACAGAGATGACAGAAATGTTAGAATTACCTGAAAAATATTTTAAATCATTCTTCACAGAAATGCTTCAATTAGTGATTATGAACATCCTTGAAACAAACAAAAAAAGAGAAAGTCTCAGCAGAGAAATAGAAGACATAAAGAAAAACCAAATGGAATGGCAATTTCCAAATAGAAAAATACAATAACCAAGAGGACAAATTAAAAAACTAACTCAATGGATTTGGATCATCAGCAGAATGGAGAGTCAGAGCAAAGAATAAATGAACAGACAGAACAGTATAGATTATCCAATCTGAATAACAGAAAAAATATGGACTGAAAAATTAATAGAGCCTCCAAGACTATAACAAAAGATCTAACATTTGTGTCACTGGAGTCCTAGAAGGAGAAGAAAAAGAAGGTAGAGCTAAAAAAGTACCCAAAAGAACAATGACTGAAACATCCCAAATTTAGGGAAAAAAAGAGACAGGAATCTATAGATTCAAGAATGAGAGCAAAAGCAAACCCAAAATAAGGTAAAACCAAAGAATATACACCAAGACCCGTCATAGTTAAACTTTTATAAACTAAAGACAAAGAAAACATCAAGCAGCAGGAATACATTTGTACTTTATTCATAGGAAAAGCAATTCAGATGATATCAGATTTCTCATAAAAAAGCATAGAGTTCCGAAGGAAGTGGAACACATCTTTCAAATTATGAAAGAAAAGAATTATCAACTCAGAATCCTATACCCAGTGAAAATATCCTTCAGGAATGAGGGGAAAGCAAGATATTCTTGGACAGAGGAAAACTGAAAATTTATCACCAGCAGACCTAACCTAAAAGGATGGCTAAAGGAAGTTTTCAAAACAGAAAGGAAACAAGGAACCTCGGAAAATCGAAAGGAAGAATAAACACATAAGAGAAACTATAGGTAAATGTAATAGTCTTTCCCTCTACTTTTGAGTTTTCTAAATTGTGATTAATGGTTGAAAAAAATTATAACACTAATACGGTTCTAAGCATATGTTGAGTAAAAACTTTGGACAATTATAAATGGGGAAGAGTGAAGGGATATAAAAGAAGCTAAGTTTCTGCAGTTCACTTGAATTGATTAAATCTGACACTAATAGACTGTGATATATATATATATATATATATATATATATATATATATACATAATGTAATACATAGAGCAACCACTAAAACAGCTATACAAAGGTATACACTTATGAACACTATAGATAATCAAAATGGAATTCTAAAAAATATTCAAGTAACTCCCAGGAAGGTAGAAAAAAGAGAAACCAAGAAAGGGAAAATAAACAAAATGGAAAGACTTAAGCCCTAATATATCAATAAATGTATTAAATGTAAATGGTCTAACACACCAGTTAAAAGACAGAGATTGGCAAAATGGATTTAAATATATCACCTAACTATATGCCATCTATAACAAACTCACTTCAAAAATAATCATATAAGCGTACTGAAAGTAAGAGGTTGAAAAAAACACAGCATGCAAACGTTAATCAAGAAAAACAAGGAGTGACTATACTGATACCAGACAGACTTCAGAACAAGAAAATAACTACAGACAGAGAGACATATAATGATCAAAGGATCAATCCATCAAAAATATATGACAATCCTCAAGTGTATGCAACAGATAACAAATGGGCAAAATATGTGAAGCAAAAGCTGATAGAACTGAAAGGAGAAATACTCAAATGCACAATTATAGTTGGAGTATTCAACACCCCTCTCTCAACAATTTGTAGAAGAGCTAGACTGAAAATTGGGAAGAATATAGAAAAACTCAGCAGCACCATTAACCAGCAGGGTCTATTTGACATATATGTAACATTCCACTCAACAACAGCAGAATACACATTTTTTTCAAGGACCCACAGAAAATATACCAAGATAGGCCATAATCTGGACAATAAAACAAACATTAACAAATTTAAAAGAACTGAGCTTACAGAGATTGTTCTCTGATCCCAATGAAATAAAATTAGAAATCAATAAAAGAAAAATAAGAAAACTTACAAATAGTTAGAAACTAAACAAAACACCTTTAAACAATGCATGGGTCAAAGAAAAAGTCTCCAGGGAAATCAAAAATTATATTGAACTGGATGAAAGTGAAAATAGAACATATCAAAATTTGTGGGGCACAGCTGAAACAGCACTGTGCTGGAAATTTATAGCACTAAAGCATACATTAGAAAAGAGGAAGAGTCTCAAGTCAATAATCTAAGCTACCACTTTAAGGACCTAGAAATCAAGGACAGTATAAACCAAAAGCAAGCAGAAGGGGAAAAATAATAATGATAAGAGTAAAAATCATGGAATTAGAAAACAGAAAAGCAGTAGAGAAAAATAAGTGACTCAAAATGCTGATTCTTTGAAAAGAGTAGTAAAATCGACAAACCTCTAATAAGACTGGCAAAGAAAAAGAGAGATGATACAAATTACCAGTGTTAGGAATGAATCAGGGAATATCACTTCAGACCCTTTATCTGTTGTACAAATAAAAGAACAATGTGGAAATGTTATGAATACTGCTATGCCCATAAATTTGAAAACAGAAAAAATGGACCAATTTGTTGAAAAAGACAAATTACTATAGCTTGTCAAATATGAAATAAAGTAACCCTAAAACTATTCCTACTAAGAAATTAAGTATTACTAAAACTATTAAAGAAATTAAATTTATAATTAATACTCCTCATTAAAGAAATCTTCAGTCTCAGATAGTTTCACTAGAGAATTCTACCAAACTTAAAGAATTAACACCAATTCTATACTATTTGTTCCAAAAAGCAGAATATGAAGGACACTTCTCAATTCATTTTATGAAGTTAACATTACCTGGATACCAAAACCAAATGAAAACAGTACAAAAAAGAAAGCTACAGAACAATATCTCACATAAATATAGATGCAAAACATCATTAACAAAATATTAGCAAATAAAATCCAGCAACATATAAAAAGAATTATACATCATGGCCAAACAAGGTTTATTCTGGGGCTTCCTGGTTGGTTCAATGTTAACAAAATCCATCAGTGTAATTCACCATATCAGCAGCCTGAAGTAGGAAAATCACACAATCATACGAATTAATGCTGAAGAATTATTTGAAAATATCTAGGATTTGTTATGTAAAAATTCTCAAAAAACTGGAATTACAACAGAACTTCAACTTATTTTGCTTGAGGAAGATTGTCGCTGAGCTAACATCTGTGCCAATCGTCTTCTATTTTGTATGTGGGACACCACCACAGCATGGCTTGATGAGCAGTGTGTAGGTCTGCACCCGGGATGCAAACCCGCAAACCCCAGGCCAGGGAAGGGGAGCCTGTGAACTTTTAACTGGGCAGGCCCAGAAAGTCTTCAATTTGGTGAAGAGTATCTATAAAAAACCTACAGCTAACCTCATATTTAGTGGTGAAAGACTAAATATTATCCTCATAAGTATGAGAATAAGGCAAGGATTTTGTATCTCACAAATTTTATTTAAAATAGTTCTGGTTAGTGGAATAAGGTGGGAAAAGAAAAGAAAAGGAATGCAGATTTTAAAGGAATAAATAAAATTGTCTATATCTGCAGATGGCATGATAATCTATGTGAAAGTCCAAAAAATCTACCACAAACTCCTAGAACTAATAAATGAGCTCAGCAAGTTCATAGGATACAAGACAAATATAAACAAATCAATTGTATATCTATACACTAGCAATTAACACGTGAAAACCAAAATTAAAAATACAATATCTCTTACAATTGCTCAAAAAATACATAGGTATGAATCTAACAAAATATGTACAGAATTTGTCTGCTGAAAACTGCAAAACTGATGACAGAAATCATAGAATATCTAAATAACAAAGAGCTATAACATGTTTCTGGATTGGAAGGTCCACATAGTAAAAATGTCAATCACCCCAAATTGATATATGGTTTTAAAACCACTCTTATCAAAATCACAATAATTTTAGGTATAAGAAAAACTATTCTAAAATTTATTTGGAATTTACTTAAAGGGAACTAGAAGAGCTGAAATAATTTGAAAAAGAAGAATAAAGTGTGAGGAATCTGCCTACCCACTTACTTTTAAGACTTACATAGCTGACAATAGTAAAGACTCTGCTATTGGCAGAGAAATAGACACATAGATCAATAGGATAGAACAGGTAAACTAGAAATATATCCACACAAATACGCCCACTTGATTTTTAACAAAGAGGCAAAGGCCATTCTATGAGAAAAGACAGCCTTTTCAACAAATGGTGCTGGAACAAGTAGACAGCTATAGGCAAAAAAATGAACTTTCATATAAACCTCACACCTTATACAAAATTAACTCAAAATGGATTGCAGACTTGACTGTAAAATGTACAACTATAGAAGACAAATACTGTATGACTCCGCTTTCTGAGGTACTGAGAGAGCCACGTTCCGAGAGACAGAAAGGGGAACAAGAGTTACAAGAAGTTAGGGGACGGAGATGGACAGCGATGATGGTTGCACAACAGTGTTCATGTAATTAGAGTCAATGAACTGTACCATGAAAAATGGTTAAAATGGTAAATTTCATGTTGTATCTATTTTACTAATAAAAAGGGAAGAGCCCCAAACAAAGCAAAACAAAAACTACAGCAAAGTTGCACTTAGTGGGGGAAGAGGACATGATGGAGGGAACAGAGACAGAAGCTGGAGTTTCTCAATATGCTTTCCTCAGCCTCTCTCACTTTGGAACTATTTTATATAATTAGAATACAATTAAATTTAAAATGTGAAGTCCTTAAAAACGAAACAAAAGCTGATTCGAAGAAATACACCTAACTAGATTGACTTGTCACATATACAGATAAAAATTTCGAAGATGTAAGTGTTCTCAGTGATCATATTCTTGAAGACAGTTTTGTTGTTGTTGCTCTGAGACTGTTTTTTATGTGTTTATTGTAAGAGAAAGCAAATGAGTAATTTTGTTGGAGTTGCTGGGAACTGAGAATTTTAGCATGAGACAGAAGATACAAATGTAAGATTTATGAGGTTAAATAAAAATCCTGTAGTCTGCAGACTGCTAGTCCCAGACAGAATGGTCTAGACTGTTCTCTAAATGCAACAAAAAATCCTGCAAATAACTCAACATGCAACAACAAAAAAGACTGCAACGTGGAAAGAGGAAGGCAGAATGGCTAGGGACCTCAGGACTTGAGGAATGACATGATGGTGTGTCCCCTGAGTTTTCTTTCGATTTACCATGTATCCCAGACTGGGCACTACAGAGGCCTGCACCTTGGAACTGCCAACAGATGTAAATGTAAAAAGCCCCAAGAAAAGCCTGCTTTCTCAGGCCAAAGCACAGAAGAGGGGGCAGTCCAGCACAGCCGTAGTGGCAACCCCTGCCCTGCTCCATACCCAGTGGCAGCAGGTGAGCTTGTTCCACCTGCACGGGTGATGCCAGAGAAGATCAGATGGGAAACCTCATTTCTCACTCCCCAGCCGGCAGCAGCAGCAGATGGATAGACATCATTGCCATGCTGCCCACAGCAGTGGCACAGGCACGGACCAGGTAGGGAAACCCATCCCTGTCTGCCACCCAGCAGCAGCAGGCTGCTTTATCTGCTGAAAATGACGGCAGCTGAAGACCCCCCACTGGCATAAGCAGAGACAGAACAGGGAAACTCCACTTTTGTCCCCTCTGCAGTGACAGCAGGAGGGCCTGCTCTACCCAACCAGCCGCACCAGCAAACCCTATCCTGCAGTAGAAGGTGACTCAGACTCACCCACAGCAGACAGTGACCCAGTCCTGGTGTCTCTTGGTCCTTTGCTCATTGGCAAAAGGTGACCTAGACTCAGGGCGTTCTAACTCCCACCTCCAGTGGGCAGAAAACAGCACAAACACATGCTTTTCTTCCCTGGTGGCACCAGCAGAAATCCAACAAGAAGCCATCAGCATCAGGAGAACCCAAAAGCAGGCCCAAGGAAGCTGTATTTATCCTGCAGGTCTGGCACTCCTCCTCTCCCATCTAGAAGCATTGGCAGGCTCAGGGAATACATTCCATTTCTGCAGGCAACACTGTTAGGGATTGAGTGAGATTCCCTAGCACTGAACAGCCAGACACAAAATGTCCCATATTGTGTGATTCCATTTATATGACCTAATCAGAAGAGGTAAATCCATAGAGACAGAACACAGATAGATGGTTACCAGGGGCTGGGAGTCGGGGAGAAAATGGGGACGACTGTTTAATGGGTAAGAGGTTTCCTTTTTGGGTTGATGAACACAATTTAGAACTAGAAGAGATGGTGGTTGTACAACATTGTGAGTGCACTAAATGCCACCGAATTGTTCACTTAAAATGGTAAATTTTATTTTATATGAATTTCGACTCAATAAAGAAAATAAAATACTTAACATTGAAAGAGGCCAAAAAACCCCTCAAACAATCCAATTAAAAAGGGGAAAATCATGAAAAACATTTTAACAAAGAGAATACATAGATGGCAAATAAACACATAAAGAGATGCTCAACGTCATTAGCCATTAGGGAGATGCAAACTAAAACCAAAATGACACATCATTACACACCTATAGCAATGGTTAAAAAAAAAATTAGAGATGATAAAAAACACCAGTGAGGATGAGCTGTGGGAATGCAAAATGGAAAAGAGGCGGTTTCTAATGTAACTACACATACACTTCCCATACAACCCAGTAATTGCATTCCTGGACATTTATCCCAGAGAAATGAAAATTTGTCCACACAAAAGCTATACATAATTGTTTATATCAGCTTTGCTTATAACAGCCAAATACTGGAAATAACCTAAAGGCCGTTCAATGAGTGATAGGTTAAACTGTGCTACGTCCATACCATGGAGTACTACTCAATAGTAAACAGGAAACACTTCTTGATACACTCAATGATATGGAGGGATCACACGGGAATTATTTTGAATGAAAAAACAAATCTCAAATGGTTGCATGCTTTATGATTTTATTTATATGGCATTCTCAAAAAAAACTTACAGAAATGGAGAATAGCCTAGTGGTTGCCAGGGGCAAGGATTAGGGGGAGAATGGATGTGGCTATAAAGTGTTGTCACAGGGGAGCCCTATGGTGATGGGACAATTCTGGATCTTGATTGTGGTGGTGGTCACACAAATCTACACATGTAATAAAACTGAGAAAACCGCACACATAAAAGCAGAAATGAGTGCTGGTAAGCTGTGCAGTGTGAATAAAACTTATTAATGCCCCCTCCTTGACTCCTGAGTGTGGGCTGGACTTAGCTTCCGATGAATAGAATATAGAGGAGAGAGGATAACTTTATAGTGGAGAAATCAGAAAAACACTACCTTGGCCAGGTGATAAAGGTTGATGCCACCAGTGATAGCGTAACCCCTGATATGATGTGACAGGAAGGGCACTTCATCTATGTGATATTTTTTCCAACCCACAACATCAATGTAATCATAAGAAAAACACTAGACAAACTCCTATTGAGTCACATTCTACAAAGTATCTGACCAGTACTCCTTGAAACTGCCAAGGTCAGGAAAACAAGGAAAGACTGAGAAATGGTCACAGATCAGAGGAGACTAAGGGTACATGACGACTTTGTTAGTTTGCTAGGGCTGCCATAACAAAGCACCCAAGACTGGCAGCTTAAACAACAGAACTTCATTTTCTCATAATTCTGGAGGCTGGAATTCCAAGACCAAGGTGTCAGTAGGATCGGTTTCTTCTGAGACCTCTCTCCTTGGTTTGAAATAGCCGCCTTCTCCCCGTGTCTTCACAGGGTCTTCCCGCTGTGTGTGTCCGTGTCCTAATCTCTTCCCATAAGGGCACCAGGCAGACTGGATTAGGGCCACCCTAATGACCTCGTTTAACTTAATTACCTCTTTAAAGACTCTATATCCAAATGCGGTCACATTCTGAGGTACTGGAGGTTAAAGATTCAATATAAGAATTTTAAGGGGGCACAATTCAGCCCATAACAACTACTAAAAGTAATATGATGTGCTGGATTGGATTCTGGAACAGAAAAAGGGAAACTAGTGAAATATGAATAAAGTCTGGAGTTCAAGCAATAGTCATGTGCTGAAGTTGGTTTCTTAGTTTTGACAAATGAGTACACCACGGTTATATAAGATATTAACAACAGAGCAACTGGATATGTTCTCTGAAACTCTGAACTATCTTTGCAACTTTTCTATAAACCAAAATTTTTTCCAGAACGAAAGTTTACTTAAAAAATTCGTGAACTCATTTTTTTCACACTAATTCATGCTGTCCCCAAATTGAACACTGATCTATGGGACTTGGAAACATTTTTCTGGCTCGACACAAGTTTTTGAAGATATATGAGAGAGCCTGAGAAAGGACGATGAGTTACACCTGAGTGTTCCCAGAGTGAACCATGGACTTGCGGTGACACAGAAAAAGAGCTTTCCCGAAATCCCACAGCCTTTTACTACTGCAAGTCAGTTCTCAAAGGGATGTGAGTGTTGGACTAAATAAAGATGGTCAAGGTAGAAATTGCTGTACTTTCTACTGACCTCTTCTTCTCCAGCTTCATTTTTCCTTTAAAAAGGAAAAATAGCACAGTGCTTACACACAGTGTGCAAAATCAGACTGCTTGTAAGCAGATCTTAGCCCCAGGAGCTTAAGAAATTTATTCAGTCTCTCAATGTCCTGGTTTCTGCAACTGTAAATGGGGAGAGTAACACTCATTTCAAAGATTTGTCAATGGAGTTACATAAGGAAACTTATGTAAAGTACTAGCACTGCGCTTAACTTAAAATAACTACATATTAAATTATTTTAACGTTTCCATCACTTCCTTAGAGTACAGCACTCGTGATTTATCTTCATTGCCTATTTGCTAGTACCAACATATGCCATGATAATTCTACAAACTTTAGGTCTCTTTGCATAGAGATTATCTTATTTAATTCCACAATAATCAAAAACGAAAGGAGATGTTATCTGCTTCAATTTACAAACAAGGAAACCGGGATTCAGAGATTAAGCAACTTGTCCAAGGGTGCAGTCAGCCTGCTTAGAACAGGCTGGCTGTTTGCCCATCATGCTTCCTCTTCCTGGGCATGTGTTTCCCAGCCTCCCTGACAGATGGTTTGGGGCCACGTGACTGGGTTCTGGCACTGGGCTGTGAGCAGAAGTGAGGTACACGACCTCCCAGCCTGGCTGTGAAGCCCACTACACAATCCTACGTCCTCTCCTTTCCCTGTCTGTGGCAACGCCAGAGGCCATGAGCTAAAGATGGCAACATCATAAGATGGAATATTGCTGGTTTCTGAGCCATCATTTGGAAAGGAGCTGCCTAGGAGAGCTGCCTGACCCAAATAAGTCTGTGACATAAGCTAAAAATAAGTATTTATCTTTATTTACTTGTATTTCAAGGTTGGGTCTCCCTGCTTTACCATCTCCCCTATTACTTCCCTCTCAATCAACAAACTCACTGGTTTTTCCATGAAAAACAACCTCACTGCTCCTCCTTTGCTCACGGCTCTTCCTTTTTGGTCTGCTCTTTCTCAACAGAGAAGACTCAACCAGTTCCATGGCCGCCTGTCAAAACCCTGCTTCTCTTGGAATGGGGTCTTCTTTATGCTTATTTGTATTTTTATATTTTTCTAGTATTAATATAAACTACTATTTTTAACACCTACATGACAAATATTTATAATAGAAATGCCCATGGTGGAAGGGAAAATAAACACAGAAGAAAACTATCGTCTTTCAAATGTGAGCTTGCATCCTTTCTCCTTGTGCTAGACTATTACTTCCCTGACTCCAATGGACCACCCCTCCTGATATCCAGGCCCTTGTGAAGTTCCCCTCCACGTTGTTGCATGACTGGACCTGTGACTGCTTTGACCAACAGAACATAACAAAAGTAATGCTGTGCCAGTTCTAGGGGTGGCGCTTATCTGGTCTGGTAGCTTTGGCTCATGGAGCACCTTTCTTGGAATCCAGCCACTGTGCCATGAGGCAGGGCAAGCAGCCACACATAGAGCTGAGGAACAGTTCTGAGGAACCGAGGAACTGAGCTGACGGCCCCAGATGAGCTCCTGGTCAAGCTGTCCATCTGCCTCAGCCAATACTACCTGAACAGAAAGGCCACCATGTCCACCCATGGAGTGGCAAGAGACAATCAAATGGTATTTCAAGCCACTAAGTTTATTTGATATCCAGAAATAGATAACTGAAACACTCTTCCACAAAGTCTTCTCTGATCTTTGCTACTGGCAATAGTCTCTTTCTCCTGTGACATGCCGTTGTTTGTGGCTGTGGTGCATTTATTAGCTATGGGGTATTATCGTTATTTGTTTACATACCTTACTTTGGTCACAAATCGTGAGCTGCCTGAAGCAGGGCTTGTGTCAAATTGGATAGTAGAAGCACTATAGAGGAGGGGGAGAGGCAGGCTTTGGATTCAGACAACCTGGGTCAAATTTGGGTTCTACTCTTTACCTTGGGCAAGTCTTATAACTTCCCTGAACTTCAATTTCCTCATCTGTAAAATATGTTAGTGCAAGAATGAAATGAATTAATATATGTAAAGCACTTAGATCAGTGATTAGCACATAATAAACTCAGTAAATATTAGTATTGTCTTGTTTTTTCCCTATCATCCAGTTCAGCATCTGATATATTTTAAGGACTCAATAAGTCTTAAATGAATAAATAAACAATGGGTGTAAAAGTGGGCATGGCAGATTCAGGATGCCTGCAGATTCTTTGCTACTTCTCCTGAGAGGAAGCTGTTGCTCCCTTCTCTTGAATCTGGGCTAGCCTGTGACTGCTTCGACTAAGGGAGTATAGGAGAAGTGACACTGTGCCAGTTCTGGGAGCCCTAATCCACTGAGTAAGAAATCCATCTACACTGTTGGAGAGGGAGAGAGGCCCAGCTGGCCTCACCCTTCCATCTGTCTCCCCCAAGGTACCAGGCAGGTAAGTAAAGACACTTTGGACCCTTCAGACAATCCAGCTACCAATTGAGAACCACCACGTGAACTCAGTCAATACCATGTAAAGTAAAATTGCCAGCAAAGCTCTGACCAAATTCCTGACTACAACATCGTGAGACATAATAAAATGATGGTTATCTTAAGCCCAAATTTGGGGTAAGTTTGCTATGGAACAATGAGCCTCTTGGGCTTCTCACTTCCTTCTTCAGTATGCCCAAGGAGCTCACTGTGAGGAATCCCAGTCAGGGCAAGGAACAGAGTAAATGCGGGTGAGCTCAGGTTTTCTTCCAGGGGGTGTCATCAAAGTTTGATGATGACCATCTCATCTTTCTACAGCTCATGGATTACTCGTAAAAAGCTGGTCCTGAGAGCCAGAGCAGTGGTATGATGGTTGGGTTCACACGCTCCACTTCAGTGACCTGGGGTTTGTGGATTTGGATCCTGGGCACAGACCTGCCCACAGCTCATTGGGCCATGAAGTGGCAGCATCTCACACACAAACAGTAGAGGAAGATTGGCACAGATTTTAGTTCAGGGACCATCTTCCTTAAGCAAAAAGTGGAATACTGGCAACAGATTTTAGTTCGGGGTCAATCTTCCTCACCAAAATAAATAAATAAATAAATAAATAAAAGCTTGTCCTCTAATGACAGCAGAGCCTATGACCAGTCCATTCATAGGGCACTACAGAAAACCCCTGCCCTTGGTGTCCAGGCCACTTTGTCTCCAAGCAAGCTTGGAGCTCCACTCACAACCACCATGACTTATAGGACATGAAGCCGGTGGACCTCAGGGTCTAGTCATGCTTGCAGCACCTGACCTGCTCTCTCTAGCTTCATAGCTTCATCAGAGCTTGTCAGCCTACTAATCCTGCTGCCTGTACCATGGATCAGCTGTGCTCTCTCTCAGTCACTCTGCTGCCTGAAAGATTGGACTTGGGGAGGGGAACAGAGGGGACAAGGGTACTGGCTAACAGAGATTGCCCAGGGCACGTAAGAACTGATGTGGGGGGAAACAAAATCAATCACAGTTCCCAATGAGCTGCCTCAGATGGCCAATTCTCTTGCTTCACTCAGACAGGCTTTCCAATCTTTATGGGATTCTGTGGTCTAAAATACTCCATAAATCTCCGGGGACCTTTCAGAGTCCTGCTCTGTATTTCATTCACACATCATGACAGTTCCTGTTCAAGTAAGGAACTCTGTGCAGAGCTGGCTGCAGCCTGGCCAGTCCCCCTGAGCTCTGAAGGATAAATCTGTCAGTAGCCTGGCAAGATGGTGCCCCTTCCCTCAGCTTTGAGATGTGTGCACAGGGCTAGGACCTGGGAGGATCAAAGTCTGGGAAGGCTTAATGACACCAGTGCTTTCCAAAAGCACGAGAAGAGGAGCATGTTCCAGGTTTATCTTATATCTTTAAGATAAACATCAGTTGTAGGGAGGTTAGTAAGGCCAATCTACATTTTCTTGGCTCTCACACAAAGTCTGGTATAAATACAAGCAAGTCTAAGATGGAAGGCCTAACTCAAGACGTTGTTAGACTGGTCCTTGGAGCTGGCATCAAGCTGAGGCCCAGGATGTGGGTGTGCGGAGAGAAGGCTATGGCAGAGGGCACCTCTGATGGAGCTCCTACCATGCACTACCTTCCTAGGGGACAGGCCGATCCACTTCACCTTACCTTGCCTGTGTATCTTTCAGAAATCCCTGAGGCAGGGCATATGTCTGTTTTCTCTGGACGCGTGATCTGGACAGATGCCGCCCTGCCTTTCCACACCTATCTGTGTCAGATTTGGGAGGACAGGCCCAGTAGAAGAGAGCTAGATGCAAGAAGACAGGGCAGAGGTGTGGGGGAGCACTCACACCGGTGTCTCTAGAACCCTAGAGCATCTGGAAGTTCTCCTGGCCGCCTCTCCTGATGCCCAGGGCAGGCCCCATGGAAACCCCGCTGGGCTTCACATAAAGCTGACTTCCTCTTTGTGTCTCCTCCCAACCCCTGCCCTCAGCTAGAAAGCATACACTCGGGGATGGGAAGGGCTAATCTGTGTCACTATGGACATGACTGATACTCCCTCCTAGGTGATCTTAACGCAAAACGATACTCAGAGATTTGGTCTATCTTCATCAATTAAATCTATTTCTAAAGGTGGAATGCCAAACATTGGAGCAGGCCACATGAAGACATGTTGAAACCCCAAATCACTTGATCAGGTAACTCGCTGTTCTAAACTGGCCCTGCCCTCTCTCCCTCACACAAACTCACACACGCTCTCTCTGTCTTTATTTTCTTGGGAAGAAGATTCCTCCAGTAGGCTCTATCATGCATTCTCCATGAAAGTATGTGCTTCACATACTTTCCTGACCTTTACTTTTTTCAGTGCCTGGTCTCTCCTTTCAGTTACAGCACAATGCCCAGAGCAGTCAGCCCGATTCCACTTCCTAGCTGTATGACTTGCGGCACCTTGTACAACTTCTCTGTTCCCTGATTTCCCCATTGTAAAATGAGTCTGATGATGGCATTTGCCTCCTAGGTTGCTTTGAGGGTGAAATGAGCTAATATTTGTGAATCATGTCAAATAGTGCCTGTGACACGGGCAAGCACACAATGAATGTTGGCTATTCCTGACCCAAGGTCCAATGTGTGGGTTAGATTGTCTTGAAGATATGTTCTAGTCTGGAAACACAGTCATGGACTCAGAAGGACCCAGATGATCATCCAGGATGCCTCCATCCACTGGAGGAGAGTTTCACAAACTGCTTCTGTGGGACACCGCTGAATCCTGAAATGTTTGACAGCAGGTGGACGTGCAAGCCTTAAAAGGCTTTATGTTATCAAATCAATGTGTGAGACAGTGCATTCTATCTCCTTCCTGAGACAGTCTGCAGTAAAGACACACGCTTAACTTGGGCTAAGCTAGTATTTCTCAACTTTAATTTTCCATAGAACATTTTCTGAGAAGTAACTAGTAATATCATAAAGAACATTAGTTTTATTAAAAGCAGGGAATGAGAAATATTGTATTATGATCTTTCTTCCATGTGACTGCCTAACTTACACTTGAATACTTTCAGGGCCAGGGACCCACCATTGTAGAAGGCTGATGATGCCGTCCCCAGAAGGACTGTTCTTCATGTTGAGCAGCTCTCTATAGCTTCCACGGAGTGATCCTAAATCTACACGATGGACCTCCTACAAGATTCTCCTTCTCCCTTCCACCTTCCAGCCATCAAAATCCATCACACTCTAACCAAAATGAAACAAATTACAGATAGACTTTCACCATCTCGTCCATTGATCTCTAGTTGGGTGGTTTGTTGGTTGGTGCAGTTTATCAGTTGGTCACTCAGAACACATTTGACATGATTTTTAGTGCCTTTTACCATCCCAGTCACTCTTCTTGGAATACTTTCCAATTTATCTATACTTTCCTCAAGTGTGAGATTTGAAATATTACCTTCTCTGTCTGGATACCATAATTTTGTTAATCCAGTTTTTCAATCATAGCTGCATCTATCACACCAGTGCCACGGCTGTTACAATATATCGCGTGTCAAACTGAGCCTCTACAGCTGTATACATCCCTAAGGCACAGGGAAAGCTGCTAATCCTATCATCTGCTGTTTTGTAGAAGGAGACACTGCAAACCCATGGCTTTGGGTTAGTTCCACTTTCTTTCCCAATGTATAGTGTAACTGACGGACCAAAACAGAAAAATAAATGCAAAGAAGGATTGTCTACATATGCTTCCATTTATGTAAAAAATTTAGACGTGTATATATATACATGCACATTTACATGTTCGTATTTGCATATAAGCAAAAATATGGAAGGATACATGACAGACTATTAATAATTGCCGCCTCGGGAAAGTATGATTAGAGGATCTGGAGTGAGATATTATATACCTTTAACATTGTTTGAATATTACCATGCACATATATTTCTTCTTTGGCAAAAAGAGAAATAGATAAAAATATTCCTAAATGTTTTGTTAGAGTCAACGCGTTAATCTCCTCTACAAACTTTGCTTCCTTCTCCTACACAAACTTGATGAGCCTGCCTGCTCAACCTTCATCCAGCATTTCTTCTTTCTGTTGGAAATAAGACTAAAAGAGAGCCAGGGGCACACAGACCCTCCCTCAATGGCAACATCCTATACTCCTTGTGTAAGGTATGCATCTGGCTTTGTTTCCCCTAATAGCTCTTTTCATTCAGACCATACTTCTGTATCTTTCTCTTGGTAAAGACTTTTCTTCTCCTCAAAAATGAAAGTTGCAGTAAGCATTCAGGATGGAATTGAGAGGGTGAATGTCACATCTAAGCAGGTGGCCAGGGGAAGCCTGGAGCATGGGCTGCAGACAAGTAGGCTTCCTCCACACCAGGACTACATGCCTGACCTCGCAGAAACAAGGATCCACTGAACAGACTGCTTTATTTTCTGACTTGCACTTCACTCAGGATTCTTCCAGTCCAGGGCAGCCTAAAGAATGACTCCAACCAGAGATCCTTTGGGTTACGAATGTCCTCTTTTACTTGTCCAAACAGAGTAGATGGAAGCTGCATCTGAGGAGAGATCCCAGCAAGGTTTGCACAGATTCTGATGTGGAATCTGCTGTGGAAGATGCTCAGGTGCACCTTCAAGGGGTTTACCCAGTGGCTGAGCTAGCCCAGGGCAGAGTGGGGCTTATGACTCAGTGTCTTCCTCTCCAGCCTTGTCTACATGCTTTGGATTTCCCCCACTACCCCAAGCTCTATAATATTGTCATCTTCCTCTTCTCAGCAAGTGGCATTGAGCCCAATAGCCACATGTCTGTGAGCACTGAGGGAATCAGTGTGTGTTCTCTTCTGCAGATCACTCTATATTCTTTCTGACTTGGAGATAGTCCACAATTGGCTTTCAAACCCAGCCCCACTCGTCTCATCCATTCCACAGCTTCGATGTAATAATCTCCAGGAGACCTCCCCAGAGACAGGCTTCCTATGCATTCACTCCTAATTAGCTCAGCATCACAGGACATATTATCCAGGGCAACACGAAATCCTGCACTGGAAACACTCATCACTCGGACAAAATTTATACCAAAATATTTCTCTAACTGTGGTGTTATTTGAAAGTAGAAGGTGACTTGCTAGAATTTAGTGAGAGAAAAGCTATATATAACTCATTTGGATGGAGCTAACCTCTGTATGGACTTCCTTGGGGATCTGCTGCATTTATCACACACCAAAACGATTAGTACCATGGCAGATTGCTGTAATATAACACACACTTGCTGTCATCGTCTTGCAATAACGCAAAACCAAGACGTTCACTTGGGCTGGTGTGGACCCTTCGTATTGACAGTTCTAGCTCAATGCCCACTGAACTTGCAGTGCAAATCCACCCATTATTTCTCAACTTTGATTCACATTTGCAACCACATGAGGCCAAATATCTGTGAGAAAACTGACAAGTTTTCTGAAAAGCTCCATTAAAACTGAAAAACTATATTAAAAATCTTGCTTTTTACATATCCAGATGTTTGACTTTGTCTAGCAAAAGCATCTAGAATTTTTACTGCTGTTTTCTCAGTATTTAACCTGTGGTTGGAAGCCCATAAAACAATGTGAGACCCTGGCCAGCCACAACTGAGACCTGAAGCTTAAACTTGAAAATGACCAATAAACAACTCCAAGGTGTCTGGAGCTGCCCCTTTCTGTCCTAGGACTCGGTTTTTATTTTTTAATTTTTAATTTTTTTATTGCAGTAACATTAGATTGTAACATTATATAGCTTTCAGATGTACATCGTAATATATTTCTAATTCTGTGTAGATTACATCATGCTCACCACCCAAAAACTAATTATAGTCCATCCTCTCACATGTGAGCCTAATCACCCCTTTTTCCCTCCCTGCCCCTCTTTGGTAACCACCAATCCAATCTCCATTTCTGTGTGTTTGTTTGTTGTTGCTTTTATCTTCTACTTATGAGTGAGATCATACAGTATTTGACTTTCTCCCTCTGACTAATTCCACTCAGCATAATACCATCAAGGACCATCCACATTGTCACAAATGGCCAGATTTCAGCATTTCTTATGGCTGAGTAGTGGTCCATTGTGTGTAAATACCACATCTTCTTTATCCATTCATCCCTTGATGGGCACCTAGGTTGCTTCCAAGTCTTAGCTATTGTGTATAATGCTGCAATGAACCTAGGAGTGCAAGTATCTTTATGCCTTTGTGTTTTCAAGTTCATTGGATAAATACCCAGCAGTGGAATCACTGGATCATATGGTAGATCTATCCTTAATTTTCTGAGGATACTCCATACTGCTTTCCATAGTGGCTGCACCAGTTTGCACTCCCACTAGCAGTGTATGAGGGTTCCCTTCTCTCCACATCCTCTCCAACATTTGTTGTTTCCTGTCTTGTTAATTATAGCCATTCAGACTGGAGTGAGGTGATACCTCATTGTAGTTTTGATTTGCATGTCCCTGATAGCTAATGATGTTGAACATCTTTTCATATGCCTGTTGGCCATCCATATATCTTCTTTGGAGAAATCTGTGTTCAGATCTTTTGGCCATTTTTTAATTGGATTGTTGAGTTTTTTGTTGTTGTTGCGCTGTATGAGTTCTTTGTATAGTTTGGATATTAACCCCTTATCTGATATATGGTTTGCAATATCTTCTCCCAATTGTTAGGTTGTCTTTTCGTTTTGTTGATGGTTTCCTTTGCTGTGCAGAAGCTTTTTAGTTTGATGTAGTCCCATTTGTTCATTTTTTCTTTTGTTTCCTTTGCCCGGTCAGACATGGTACTTGAAAATATGCTGCTAAGACCGATGTCAAAGAGCATATTGCCTGCATTTTCCTCTAGAAGTTTCATGGTTTCAGGTCTTACATTCAAGTCTTTAACCCATTTTGAGTTGACTTTTGTGCATGATGTAAGGTAATGATCTACTTTCATTCTTTTGCATGTGGCTGCCCAGTTTTCCCAACACCGTTTACTGAAGAGGCAGTCCTTTCTCCATCATATGCTCTTGGCTCCCTTGTCGAATATTAGCTGTCCATATATGTGTGGATTTATTTCTGGGCTCTCGATTCTGTTCCATTGATCTGTGTGTCTGTTTTTGTGCCAGTACCATGCTGTTTTGGTTACTATGGCTTTGTAGCATATTTTGAAATCAGGGAGTGTGATACCTCCAGCATTGTTCTTTTTTCTCAGGAATCCTTTGGCTGTTCGAGGTCTTTCATTGTTCCATATAAATTTTAGGATTCTTTGCTTTATTTCTGTGAAAATTGTTGTTGGAACTTTGATAGGGATTGCGTTGAATCTTTAGATTGCTTTAGGAAGTATGGACATTTTCACTATGTTAATTCTTCCAATCTAAGAGCATGGGATATCTTTCCATTTCTTTGTGTCTTCTTTGATTTCTGTCAGCAATATTTTACAGTTTTCGGTGTACAGATGTTTCACCTCTTTGTTTAATTTTATTACTAGGTATTTTATTCTTTTTGTTGCAATTGTAAATGGGATTGTATTTGTAGTTTCTCTTTCTGCTAATTCATTGTTAGCGTACAGAAACACAACTGATTTTTGTATGTTGATTTTGTATCCTGTGACTTGACTGTAATCATCTATTGTTTCTAAAAGTTTTTTAGTGGATTCTTTAGGGTTTCTATATGTAAAATCATGTCGTCTGCAAAGAGTGACAGTTTCACTTCTTCTTTTCCAGTATGGATCCCTTTTATTTTTTTTTCTTGCCTGATTGCTCTGGCTAGGACTTCCAATACTAAGTTAAATAAGAGTGGTGACAGTGGGCATCCTTGTCTGGTTCCTGTTCTTAGAGAGATAGCTTTCAGTTTATCTCCATTGAGAATGATATTTGCTGTGGGTTTGTCATATATGGCCTTTGTTATGTTGAGCTATTTTACTTCTACACCCATTTTATTTAGAGTTTTTTTTTTATCATAAATGGATACTGTATCTTGTCAAATGCTTTCTCTGCATCTATTGAGATGATCATGTGATTTTTATTCTTCATTTTGTTAATGTGGTGTATCACATTGATAGATTTGCAGAAGTTGAACCATCCCCACATTCCTGGAATGAAACCCACTTGATCATGACGTATGGTCTTTTTAATGTATTGTTCTATTCGATTTGCTAGAATTTTGTTGAGGATTTTTGCATCAATGTTCATCAGTGATATAGGCCTGTAATTTTCTTTTTTTGTGTTGTCCTTGTCTGGTTTTGGTATCAGGATAATGTTGGCTTCATAGAATAAGTTAGGAAGCCTTCCCTCCTCTTCAATTGTTTGGAAGAGTTTGAGAAGGATAGGTATTAAGTCTTCTTTTAATGTTTGGTAGAATTCACCAGGGAAGCCGTCTGGTCCTAGACTTTTATTTTTTAGGAGGTTTTTAATTGCCATTTCAATCTCCTTACTGGTGATCAGTGTGTTCAAATTCTCTACTTCTTCTTTGTCCAGTTTTGAATGGTTGTATGTTACTAAGAATTTATCCATTTCATCTAGATCATCGAATTTGTTGGCCTGTAGCTTTTCATAGTATTCTCTTATTATCTTTTTTATTTCTGAGGTGTCTATTGTAATTTCTCCTCTTTCATTTCTGATTTTATTTGAGCCTCCTCTCTTTTTTTCTTGGTGAGTCTAGCTAAGGGTTTGTCACATTTGTTTATCTTTTCAAAGAACGAGCTCTTGGTTTCATTAATTTTTTTCTATTGTTTTTTTAGTCTCTATTTCATCTCTTTCTGCTCTGATTTTTATTATTTCCTTCCTTCTGCTGATTTCGGCTTTGTTTGTTCTTCTTTTTCTAGTACCTTTAGATGAGATTTTAGATTGTTTATTTGGGATTTTTCTTGTTTGTTGAGGTAGGCCTGAATTGCTATAAGCTTCCCTCTTAGAACCACTTTTGCTGTATACCACAGATCTGGCATGTTGTATTTTCATTTATCTCCAGGAGTTTTTTGATTTCTCCTTTGATTTCTTCATTGACCCAATCGTTGTTCAGTAGCGTTTTGTTTAATCTCCAAATTTTTGTGGCTTTTCTGGTTTTCTTCCTGTAGCTGATTTCTGGTTTCATACCTTTGTGGTCAGAAAAGATGCATGGTATTATTTCGATCTTCTTAAATTTATTGAGACTTGTTTTGTGGCCTAACGTGTGATCAATCCTGGAGAATGTTCCATGTGCATTTGAAAAGAATGTGTATTCTGTGGTTTTTGGATGGAATGTTCTACATATATCTACTAAGTCCATCTGGTCTAATGTGTCATTTAAGGCCATTGTTTCCTTATTGGTCTTCTGTTTGGGTCATCTATCCATTGGTGTAAGTGGAGTGTTAAAATCCCCTACTATCATTGTGTTACTGTCTATTTCTCCTTTTATGTCTGTTAATAATTGCTTTATATATTTAGGTGCTCCTAGTTGGGTGCATAGATATTTACAAATGCTATATCTTCTTGTTGGATTGTTCCCTTTATCATTATGTAGTACCTGTCTTTATCTCTTGTTACATTTTTTGTTTTAAAGTCTATTTTGTTTGATATAAGTATTGCTCCCCTGCTTTCTTTTCTTTGCCATTTGCATGGAATATCTTTTTCCATCCTTTCACTTTCAGTTGGTGAGTGTCTTTAGGTCTGAAGTGTGTCTCTTGTATGCAGCATGTACATGGGTCTTTTTTTTTATCCAATTGGCCACCCTATGCCTTTTGATTGGAGCATTTATTCCATTGATGTTTAAAGTAGCTGTTGATAAATATGTATTTATTGCCATTTTATTACTTTTTTTTCTGGGTGTTTTAGTAATTCTTCTCTCTTCCTTTCTTTTTCTCTTGCTCTCTTCCCTTGTGGTTTGATGGCTGTCTTTAGTAATATGTGTGATTTCTTTTGTCTTATTTTTTTGCTTACTTATTATAGGTTTCTGATTTGTGATTACCATGGGGATCCTATTTAATAGTCTATGTATATAATAGTTTATATTAAGTTGATAAACTCTTTAGATTGACCCCTTTCTAAAAGCTCTATTTTTTTACTCTCCTCCTCCCACATTTTATGTTTTTGAAATCACATATAGTCTCTTGCTTACTATGTGTATGTCCATTACCCTCTTATCATTGAAATAGGTGATTTTAGTACTTTCTCTTTTAACCTTCATATTATCTTCACAGGTAGTTGATCTGCTACCTTTACTATAGTTTCACCTTTACAATGATTTTATTGCCTGGGTATTTTTGGGGTGTTTTTTTTTTTTGATATATTTTTTTAATCTCCATTTGTGGTCATCACTTTCCCACTTAAATAATTCCATTCAGCATTTCTTGTAGAAGTGGTTTCTTGGTGATAACCCCCTTTAATCTTTGCTTGTCTGGGAAGCTCTTTATCTCTTCTTCTGTTCTGAATGACAACCTTGGTGGATAGAGTATTCTTGGCTGTAGGTTTTTTCCTTTCAGCACTTTAAATATGTCACGCCATTCTTTTCTCGCCTGTATGGTCTCAGCTGAGAAGTCCACTGATGGCCTTATGGGCTTTCCTTTGTATGTCACTTGTGGCCTTCCTCTTGCTGCTTTTAGGATTCTCTCTTTACCTTTAATTTTGGACATTTTAATTATAATGTGTCTTGGTGTGGGCTTCTTAGGGCTTCTCTTGTTTGGAGCTCTCTGTGCTTCCTGTACTTGGATGTGTGTTTCATTCCTTAGGTTAGGAAAATTTTCATCTATTATTTCTTCAAATAAATTTTCTGCCCCTTACACTCACTCTTCTCCTTCTGGGACATCTGTAATCTGAATGTTAGCGAGCTTGGTATTGTCCCAGAGTTCCCTTAGACTGTTCTCATTCTGTCTAATTCTTTTTTCTTTTCAGGTTGGGTTATTGCCTCTAGTCTTTCATCTAGTTCACTGATCTGTTCTTCTGCATCGTCTAATCTGCTATTGAGTCCCTCTAGTGAAGTTTTCATTTCCAGTATTGTATTCTTAATTTCTGATTTGTTCTTTTTCATATTTCCACTTATTTGTGGATAAGCTCACTGTGTACATCCAGTCTTCTCCCAATATCTGTGAGCATCCTTATGATATTTTGTTTGAACTCTTTGTCGAGTAGGTCGCTTATTTCTGTTTCCTTTACTCCTTTCTCTGGGGTTTTGCCCTGCTCCTGTTGACAAAAATAATCCATAACCAATCTGTGAATGAAAATTTGGGTGAGTTTATTCTGAGCTGAAATCTGAGGACCATGGCCCTGGGCCTTTCTTCCCGAAGGAAGAAAGGGCACCAAAGATGTGAGGTGTACAGAGTGGTTATATACCCCCATACAGGACGTTTCACATATGATTGAAATGTCCCTCCCACAATAGTCACAAGATTTCCCTGTCAGCACAGCACTTGATGGACACAGCAGGTAGTGGGTCTGCTATCTCTGTGAGCATAGCAGGAGGCAAGCCTGTTGTCTCAAGCTGGGTGGTCACAGGTGAGCCCAGCAATCAGTTCCTAGCCTAAGGAAAGATGCTTAATCCTTAAGGGAATGGCAGCGTTGGGAGGGGGAGGGAAGTTGCACCTTTATCTCAAGGGCCTTTGTTCTTGCCATAGGGAATATCTAAAGCAGATATACAATGCATGCTCAACAGGCACAGTCAGGCCCTTTTGGAAAGATAGGGTCAGGCTGAATTAGGTTTATACCAAATGGCTTCCTCATATTCTCCAATACATCCTATTGCTTGTCATTTTTATTAGTCAGATGCTTCCATCTTATTCATCTAACATTGGAGATCTATAACTTCTCAGTGATGAGTGTCCATCCATGCCCATCCATCTCCTTGCTGCCATCCTCAGTAAGCTCTCATCTGCTTGTTTTCTATGCCCCTTGCCTGGAAATCTTTCTTCACGCTGAATCTTAGTTTCCCCATATATGAAATGGAGAGACATCTTCCTAGAAATTTTTAAAGATTCAATGTGACCATTTATGTAAGGGGCTTAGCCTTGCACATGATAAGCCCTCAATAAATACCACATCGTCATCCTTCATGGGCCAGTACAGAACAAAATCTTGAAAGTCAGACTGGGTCTCTAAATGGACGACCTTGAGCAATTAGGAGCCTATCACATTGGATGGTTAAATTAAATGAGTTAGCCATATAAAGCACCTTGAACAATGCCTGGCACCTAGAAAAGGCTTAATAAATGATAGCCATTTGGGTCACTGTCTTCTCTGAGGAAAACTTGCTCTCTCTCTACTTTGCCATGGTCACCTCTGGAGCAATGTCAGTCTTGTACGCTGGAATGACATCATTTGGCACCTAGTTGTTTCTTGTTTCAGGCTGTGTTTTTTTCACTTTGGGGAAAACTCATCCTTTATTTTTCCAATAGGTGCCCAAATATATGTGAAGGACTAGTTGATTGGTCAGAGACTATTGCCTGATGGCATGTATGCTTTCAGATTCCCACACGCCTTCAGGGGTGAAGCGGACTACTGCTTTGAATGACTAGCCTGAGTGACAAAGATTTCTGGGCATTGGGGGAGGCTAGGGGCCTTGGAGAAGCTGCTGAAGTGTAAAGGGAAAGGCTGGGCTTGGGGCAGGTTCTGGATTTGATGCCAGGCTCCCACTCGCTGGCACGGTACCCAGGGCAAACCGGCTCTCCACTGCAGGTCACATCTATGGAGGGACTGTCCTAAGGGGCTGTCCTCACTGCTTAGCAGGCCAACAGGTGAGAAGGGGCCTATAATCTATGAACCTGTTTCATCTGTCCCTAATTCTTTTTCCTTTTTTTTTTTTCCATTTTTTGAGTTATAAGTGATTTATTGGTTAAGATAGAAATCATTTCCTAAGTTGTCAGGGAAAATAGTCTCCTCTATTTTCACTAACTGAGATATAATTATGTATTCACTTACCGTAAGGTCTACCCTGCCATGCTTAGTAACCTTTTGGGACTCGGGGAACGGAGGCCTGTGAGGAGTGGAAGACCTGCCTGCTTAGGGGAGGCTGTGCCATCCATGGGAGCAAAAAACACTAAGTTGTTGAGGCTGTTCTATCCTTTGACTTGGCAAATTCCTCTATCTCTACACCATGAGGGGAAAGGGGTCCTCATCCTGTCCTGCCCGTGCTCCCTGCCCCTCCAGTGGGGACCTCTCCTCACCTTGACCAGGGGAGGCCCAGCTGGCTCCTGGGACGTCCACACCTTTGAGGAACTACCTCAGCAGGACTCTGAGCTTCCTGGGTGGATGCTAGCCAGCCATCACTTTCTAATCACTGATTTTCTCCTGCTTAACTCCAAGCCCATGGTCTTTCCCATTCTGGAACTTAAAGAAAGAAAGAAACACTGGAAGTCTTGAAGCTCTGTTTCAGTGGAGCCCCAGCAGGGCAGAGATGCCAGTAGGCAGCTAAGAAAACAAACAGTCCCTGGGGGGTGGTCATATGGCCTTGGGCTGGGCCGTGTCTCAGCCTGGCCATGTCCAGGGTGCTCCATCATCCCCAATGGCAGCTGAGACAGAAGGGCCCACCCCTCTCCTCCTCACCAACCGTGCACCCCACCCCTTGCCCTCTCTCCCTCTCTCTTCCCTAATCCCAGCTTCACATCAGTCTCTAAATCCAGCAGTATTTCTCTCTCACTTCCAGCACCTACTACCTAGTCTAGACCTCACTGCCTCCTCTCCATCTGTGAAACAGCCTTTGATTGCATTTCTGGTCATCCGGGCCCCTTTACTTGGAGGCTCCTCCCTAATTAAGTCCCAATACCTGAGGCGGCCAGAGAGCCCCCAGTCTCCCCTGGGTGGTGGTATCTCTGTCCGTCCCACCGTGCAGCCTCAGCACCCACTAAACTGACCAGCAGCGGTGCACTGCCTCCTTGACTCACCCTGTCTCCATCGTCCCCACATCACCACCCACAGAATCCTTTCCATCCCCCAGACCTTTCCTCATGCCACCCCCTCCATGAAGTCTTCCTTACCTCCCCACCTGGTGTGCTTCCTCCCTCTGTTAGCCTGTCAAGCTGATGTTGTGGCTCATAGATCCCATTCTAATCTATGCAGTGATGATTTCAGACATCTGTCTTCTCTGCCACACAGCATGCTGTTTGAGGTTGAGGACTGAGGCTTTTACACGTTGGCACCTCCATGGGTGGAATGTGAAATGTCAGCTCTCCCACAGAGCCTGGAATATTGAGGAGCAACCACAACTGGTGTCACTGCCAGGTGGCACACTTGGCCATGGCCATGTCAGGCATCGAAGTGGACACACCCACGCACAGAATTGCCAACCCCCTCAGGTGGACCAAGAAGAAGACCAAGTCCTTGGAGGAGACCCTTGATGCCATGGAGGAGTGGCTGCCCAGGGAGCTGTAGAGCAAGATCAGCAGACTGTTGGACTGTCCAGGGGAGGATGGCTGGAAGAGGTAAAGTCACGGGGTGCAGGCAGGAACACTGCCCTGAAGCATCTGTGTGGGAGACGGATGGAGCTCTATAGACTTAGAGAAAAAAACTTTAGAAAGCACAGAGATTGCGACATTCCATCCTCTGCTTTCTCTTCACCCACTTCTTGCTTTTTCTGGAAAGGGTGTTTAGCTCTTGGTTTCCTCTGGCTCCCCTCTCTGACTTCTTCTCAAGAATCAGCTCCAAGCTCACCACCTCCAGGCAGCCTTCTCTGAGTTCACCTTCTCTGTACTGGGGCTTCTCCTCTGACAGAATGTCAGTGATGCTGTTCTGTGCTTGTCAGCTCCCAGTTCCCTTACCCATTGGACCGTGAGCTCACTGATGCCATTCATCTCTGTATCCTCAAAGCCCAGCCCTCTGCCCAGCCAAGTTAACCTTTGCAAAAGGCTCACAATCACACATCCCGCATCTCTCTCCGGCCCCCTTTCACCCCTCCACTGACATTGTCCCAGCTCACGCCCACATCATCTCCTGCCCAGGCCACTACCATGGTCCTCCTTATCCCCCAACTCTTCTCCCTGACTCCTCCCCAGGCAGTACATGCTTACCTGTCACCAAAGGGACATCTCGAAAGAAACAGAAAGACCTCGATTCAAATCCCAGCTTTACCACTCACTAGCTGAGTGACCTTGATCAAGTATTTTAGTATTTCTAAGATTCAAATTCCCCATGTATATAATGGATGCTAATGCATCTTCAATTCTAAAAGTGGGATCGGGATCAAGTATTAGAAGACACCAGGCATTAAGTCTTCTTCCCCTTAACATGGAAAGTTAAATGAGACAAAAAGGGCCTCTCTCCTGTCTCATAGGAAGTAGAACCGAGCTATTCAAAGCTTCATGCTCCTGATTTCTCCTCTGCTAGATGGCAGGTGTTTCAAGAACAGATACACTACAGCTTTTCCCATCCCAGATGCCCAGCATAGTCCGTAGTTCATGGGAGTCACAGGTCAGCATTTGTACATCAAGTAGAAGGTTCTACCCTAGGGCATTCCCTTTATGTCTCAGATATAGCCTGAACCATGCCTCTGCTTTGCCTGGGGCTCCTGCTCTGATTGTCAACCTCACATGCCCTCCTGGCATGCCTCTTCCAGCCCAACTCCAGGCACAAAGACAATTGCCTTGGGGAGATCCGAGATTGGGGTGAGGCTCCCCCAGCACCCAACCCTCTGCCTGCACACCATGGGAGCTTAAACATTGCAAGGGCTTCTGTAAATGCTTTCATATGCATCCCTAATTGAGCAGCTGCTGTGAGTCAGAGAAGTTCCCTAAGAGGTTAACTGTTAGGGGGAAGCTGTGATCATGTCAGGGTGGGGGATGGAGGCTGAAGACTGGAAGGAGAAGCATAAAGAAGCGGAAGAGGACTGGGTGAAGATGGTGCAGGAAGCACAGCAGAGGACTACTCCGGGAAGGTAAAAGAAGGACAAGTCAGAAGATACTGGCTGGTTGGGGGTAGGTTCCCATCTGAGGCCCAGAAGTGGAGGGGAGAAGAGATAGGAGCAAGTGGGCCATGCAGAAAATAGGCCTGTGCCCAGGAAACCAAATTTACCAACAGATATGGACGTCACCAGAAGTGACTTGGGAAGACATGGTCACAGGCCTGGGACATCCTGAGCCCAGGGTCCTGTGTCCATCCCTGGTCAGTCTGGCTGAAGGCTACCTCTAAATAGAACTGATTTCAGGACCCAGCTGCCTCATTGACTCCATCTTCCTTCTCAGATTATGACCATTAGTCACCAAAAGACTCCCACTCATGTCCCTCAGATCACCATCAGAATGTGTCCACTGTGTGCCTGCATGAGGCATCATAGCCACCCTGTGTGGAAAACGTGCTAAAAACCAGACCAAGGCTCAACCCCTAAGCAGAGGGTTGTTCTGCTGGGCTTCATCCTCAGCCTCTCTCCCCAAGTTCCAGGGAAAGACTCCTCCGCCCGCGTCCCCAGCTCCAAGCTAGCCTGGACTCAGAGTCAGACATTGTGAAGTAATTACCTGTAAGTTCATCTGGGCCTCTGTGGCCTGGCCAACACTGTCTTAAGCCCTTTACAAGGCCTTAGAGATGGATCCCATTGGTGCTCCCCTCACACAGGTAAGGTCACAAACACAAAGAAGTTTGGTGAATTCCCCAAGCTCAGGCAGTGCATAAGTGAGAGTCCTGGACTCCATCTGAGGTGGGCTGATTCTAGAACTGTGCTCTGATCACTGCACTATAATGCCTACCCCAAGTCTGGAAACCTACCCTGGGTCCTGGTCCTAGTTCTAACCCCTTACCCACTGATTTGTCTAGGACTTTAGTTTACCATTTCCAGAGCAGTGCTAACTCAACCTCACTGACAAAGTCAGTCCACAAAAGGGCAGAAAATCAGGTCAGGTCTAAGCTCCAGCCCCTGCCTCCATCATGGGCTGTGTGGCCACCCAAGACTCAGGGTTTATACTCCAGCATCCCAAACAGTGCAGGTGGTTAATCACATTCTCTTCCAAAGTGTTTTAGAGAGAAGGGTGACTCTGGAGCATCATTGTTCTTTATTGGAAATCTAGGCCTGACCCCTAAAATCTAGAGTTAGGTCAACTTTGGTGGTAACTCACCTAAAACTGTGCATCCCAGGAAAGCAAGATGGAATGTAACAATGGAAGTTACTTACTGAATTTGGTAAATATTCCCAAACTTTGCCCAGGTTTGGTTCCATTTCTAGATGGTACCTTTGCTCCTTCAACTTTGCAGGGGGCCCCCTGGGCCCCTGGGAAGCTCTATGGTCAAAGGTCAGTTGCTACATGTGGGGGTGAGTAGTGTGGTGCCCATGGGGAGCCCATGTGAACCAGGTGGGACTGAGCTCAGAGTAAATGGGAGTAAGAAGCATGACCTATCATCTTCTCTCTTTCCTGGAATAATGCATCTGAAATATATCTTATTTTGTCCTTTTCTTCAAAAAGGACTTGACTTCCTCATCTTCTTAATTACCACTCTCTGGATTCTTCCCCTACAATTTCCATCTTTCTGCTGTCTTTTTTTTTTGTTTTTAATAAAGTCTTTTACTGAGACAATTACAGATTCATTGGCAGTTATAGGAAATAATAGAGAGATTTCATGTACTGTTTATCCAGTTTCTCTCATTTTGTAAAACTATAGTACAATACTGCAAGCGTGATATTTATTTATTTACTTATTTACTTATGTATTTATTTTAAGGAAGATTGGCACTGAACTAACATTTGCTGCCAATCCTACTCTTTTATTTGCTGAGGAAGACTGGCCCTGAGCTAACATCCGCGCCCATCTTCCTCTACTTTATATGTGAGATGCCTGCCACAGCATGGCTTGACAAGTGGTGCATAGGTCTGCACCTGGGACCTGAACTGGTGAACCCCGGGCTGCCAAAGAGGAACATGTGAACTTAACCACTGTGCCACCAGGCCGGCCCACACAAGCATGATATTGACACTGATACAATCCTAAAATCTTATTCAGATTTCACTGGTTTTCACTTGTACTGATTTGTGTGTGTATTAATTTTCATACAATTTTATCATATGTATAGTTTTGTTTATTCACTACCACAGTCAAGATACAGAACAATTGCATCTGTTCTGGATCTTGTGTAGTCCTTCTACAACCACATTCACCTCCCTCCCCCATCCCCTGTCCCTAATCCCAGATGACTATCAATCTGTTCTCCATCCCTATGATTTTATCATTGCAAGCATGTAATATAAATGGAATCAAACAGTATGCAACCTTTTGAGATTGGAGTTTTTCATTCAGCATAATTCTCTTGAGATTCACACAGGTTGTTGCATGTGTCCTTCTTATTGGTGAGTAATATTCATGGTATAGATAAACCGCCATTTGTTTAATCATTCACCAATTGAAGGGCATCTGGACTCCTTCCAGTTTTTTACTATTATGAATAAAGCTGCTTTGTACATTTGGGTAAAGGTTTATTACATGCAAAGAAGTTTCCATTTCTCTGGAATAAATGTCCAAGAGTGCAGTTGTTGGCTTGTATGGTAGTCCTATGTTTAGTTTCATATGGTACTGCCAAACTATCTTCCAGAGTGGCTATAACATTTTTCATTTCCATAAGTAATGTAAGGGTGATGCAGTTATCTACATCCTTGCCAGTATGTGATATTACCACTATCACTATCTTTAATTTTAGCCATTCTTGATAGATGTGCAGTGACATTTCATCATGGTTTTAATTTGTATTTCTTGGATAACTAATGATGCTGAACATATTTTCATGTGATTGTCATCTGTAAATTCTCTTTAGTGAAACATCTGTTCATATCCTTTGCTTATTTTTAATTAGATTAAGTGAGGGAAAAAAAGTAAAGAAAAAGCATATAGATTAAAACAAAGAAATAAACCTTTATCTACTTACAGATTACATGATCTTGTACATTGAAAACCCTAAAAAATCCACACACACAAAAAAAATTAGGGTTAATAAATGAGTTTAATGGGGTTGCAGGATATAAGGTCAATATACAAAAATCAATTATATTTCTATATATGAGCAACAAAAAAATCTGAATATGAAATTAAAAACACAATTCCATTTACAAAAGCATCAAAAAGAATAAATACTTAGAGATAAATTTAACCAGGACGTGGAAGACTTTTACACTACAAACTGAAAACATTACTGAAAGAAATTAAAGACCTAAATAATTGGAAAGACAGCCTGTGGTTGTGGAGGAAGAGTTAATACTGGTAAATGGCATTCTTTCCCAAATTGATGTACAGATTCAACACAATCCTCATCAAAATCTCAACTAGGTTTTTTTTGTTGTTTTGTGAAAAAATGGACCCTCTGATCCTAAAATTCATGTGCAAATACAAGGAACCCATAATAGCCAAAAAGGATCTCAAAAAAGAACAAAGTTAGAGGATTCACTCCCTCATTTTAAAACTTACTACAAAGCTACAGTAATCAAAACAATATGACACTGTTATAAGGATAGACATATAGACAAATGGAATAGAATCAAGAGTCCAGAAATAGATCCTCAGATTTAATGTCAATTGATTTTCAGCGAGGATACCAAAACCATTCAATGGGGAAAGAATAATCTTTTCAACAAATGGTGCTGGGACAACTGGACAACTACAAGCAAAAGAATGATGTTGGATTGCTGTTTTAAACAATGTATAAAAACTAACTCAAAATGGGTGAAAGGCCTAAATGTAGGAGCTTAAACTATAAAACTCTTAGAGGAAAACATAGGTGTGAGTCATTGAGATTTTGGGTTTGGTAATTATTTCTTACACATGACACCAAAAGCAGAAGAAGCCAAAGTGAAAATGGATAAACTGTATTTCATTAAAATTTAAAATTTTGTGCTTCAAATGGCGTTATGAAGAAAGTTGTAAGAAAATCCATGGAATGGGAAAAGATATTTGTAAGTCATCAATCTGACAAGAGAATTGTAACCAGAATATATAAAGACCACTTACAACTCAAAAATAAACAGATAAATAACCCAATAAAATAATGAGCCGTGCTGTGGTGTCAAACTTAGGCATTCTTCAAGCAGATATACAAGTATCCAATAAACACAATAAAGATGCTCAACATCATTAGTCATTATGCAAATCAAAACCACAATGAGAGATCACTTCACCCACTAGGATAGATATTAATAAAAAAAAGATGGACAATAAAAAGTACCTAAGAGGATATGAAGAAATTGGAATCCTCATCCATCACTTAGGGGAATGTAAATGGTGCAGCCACTTGGTAAAAACAGTTTGATAGTTCCTCATACAAAACATACAGTTATTACCATATGAGTCAATGATTACACCCCTAAATACATATCCAAGAGAACTTAAAATACATTTGCACAAAATAATTGTACTAAAATGTTTATTGCAGCATTATTCATGATAGCCCGAACGTGAAAGCAATCCAAATATCCATCAATCAGTGAATGGATAAACAAAATGGGGTATTACCATACAATAGAATATTATTTAGCCATAACAAGAAATGAAGTGTCAAGGTGCTGCAACATGGATGAATCTTGAAATAAGTGAGATGATCCAGATACAAAAGGCCACATATTATATGTTTCCATTTATATGAAATGTCCAGAGTAGGCAAGTCCATAGAGACAAAAGTAAATTAGTGATTGCCAGGGAGAGGGAAGAGAATGAATGATGAGTGACTGCTAATGGGTACCAAGTTTCCTTTAGTGATGTTGAAACTGTTCTAGAATTACACAGTGGTGATGGTTGCACAACTGGGTGAATATATTAAAAACCACTGAATTGCATACTTTAAAAGGGTGAATTTTACGGTATGTAAATCATGTCTCAATTTAAAATAAACAAACATTTAAAATAAATAAAATGCCGCTTCCTTCTGGCCTCTATTATTTCAGATGAGAAATCCACTGTTTTACAGTTGGTGTTCCTCTCTAGTTACATGTTGTTTCTCGCTGACTGCTTTTAAGATTTTTTTGTTTCAATTTTCCAGAGTTTAATTATACTGTGTATTGACGTGAATCTCTTTAGTTTATCTTGTTACTCATTTGCTCAGCTTCTTCAATCTGTGTTTTTGTCTTTCATCAAATTTGAGTTTTTTCCATTATTTCTTTGAATACTCTCAATTCTCCTCTCTTTGTACTGTCCTCCGGGACTCTGATAATACAAGTGTTGAATCCTTTGTTATTGACCCACTGGTCTCTGAGGCTCTAATGGTTGGTTGTTGTTGTTTTTTACTCTATATTCTTTTTCTTGTTCAGATTAGGTGATTTCTATCAATCTGTCTTCAAGTTCACTAATTCTATCCTCTGTCATCTCCACTTTACCACTGAGCCAATTCAGTGAGGTTCTTTGGGGTTTTTTAAATTTCAGTTGCTATCTTTATCATTTCTCTAACTTCCATTTGGTTCTTTTTATAGCTTCTATTCATTTGCAGAGATTCTCTTTTTTCATTTGGTTCAAGAAAATTTGTAATTGATTGTTGATGCATTTTTATGTTGGTTTCTTTAAAATCCTTGTCAGATAATTCCCATGTCTGATTCATCATGGTGTTGATATTATTTGATTATTTTTACTCATTGTGATGTTTAAGGTCTTCAGACTTGAACTGCAACATGGGCCCTTCCTATGTCTCCAGCTTGCCAGCCGACACTGCAGATTTTGGACATGAATAGACATACTACTTCTGTTTATCATTCATCTCTTGATGAATATTTAACATGTTCAAACTTTTTTTTATGCAATTCATTTTTTGACCCATTGATTGTCTAGGAATATGTTGATTAATTTAGACAAACTTGGGGATTTCCCAAATTTGTTTCTGTTGTTCGCATCTAATTTTATTCCACTGAGGTGGAGAAAATATGATTGCAAGCCTTTTAAACTTATTAAGAATTATTTTGTGGGCTGGCATATGGAGAATAATTCATGTGCATTTATGTGGTTTATAGTGTTTTCTCAAGGTGCATTTATGTGGTTTACAGCATTATTCAAGTCATCTATTTTGTTGTTGAACTTCTGCCAAATTGTTCTGTCTTTTATTGATATTGGGTTATTAAAGTCTCTAACTGTTATTATTGAATTGTCTATTTCTCCCTTGAATTCTGTCAACTTTTGCTTCAAGTATTTTGGGTCTCTGTTGTTAGGTGTATAAATGTTTATAATTATATTTTCCTGATGGATTAACTCTGATATATGATAATAGGTCTTTCTTTGTATCTAGCAAAAATTTTTGTCGTAAAACATCTTTTGTTTGCCCCTTACATAGTATATCTGTTTTCATTCTTTATTTATGTCTTCGAATATAAAATGTGTCTCTTTTAGATAGCATATAGTTGGATAATTTTTTAATCAGTTCTACAATCTCTGGCTTTTGATTGGGATACTTAATCAATTTATACATAACGCAGTGACTGATAAAGTGAGATCTATGTTCACTATTTTGCTCTTTGTTTTATATGTGTCATGTCTTTTTCTTGTTCCTATATTCCTTGATTTCTTGCCTTCTTTTTTGTTAAATAGAGCATTTCTAGTATACCTTTTTAGTTTATTTGATGTTTATTTTACCACACTTTTCCAAGTTCTTTTCTTAGCTGTTGACCTGGGGATTACAAGTAGTGTTTTAACAATATACAAAGACTTTGCTCCACTAGTGCTTCACTACTCCCACTCTTTGGTACTATTATTTTTGATAAAAATTATATCTAAGTCCATTGACACAGTTTTATAGTTATTTTAATGCAGTATTTTAAAACGGATAAACAAGAAAAGATTTACAAACAAAAAGATGTTTATAGTGTCATTCATAATACGTAAATAGTTACTTTTACTGGTGCTCTTTTTTCCTTTGTGTGGATCTGAATTACTGTCTAGTGTTCTTTCATTTTAGCCTGAGAATCTCTGGTTAGTATTTCCTCTGGGCAAGGCTGTTAGCAACTAATTCTTTCAGTTTTTATTTATCTCTATGTGTCTTAATTTCTCCTTCATTCTTAAAGGAGAATTTAGCAAGATAAAGAATTCTTGGTTGATAGTCTTTTTCTTTTAATACTTTGAAAATGTCATCCCACTGTTTTCTGACCTCTGGTTTCTGATGTGAAGTCAGCTGTTAATATTATTTAGTCTCTCTTGTACTCAACAAGCTACTTCATTCTTACTGCTTTCAAGATTTTCTTTTTGTCTTTGAATTTCATCAGTTTAACCATGATATGTCCATGCATGGATCTTTTGGAGTTTATTCTACTTAAATGTGTAGATTAATGTTTTAAATCAAATTTGGGAAGTTTCAGACACTATTTTATTAAATTTTTTTTTCTCTCTCTTTCTTTTCTCATCTCCTTCTGGAACTCCCATTATGCATATGTTGGTATGTTTGCTGGTGTCCCACAAACCTCTGAAGTCCTACTCATTGTTTATTCTTTCTGCTCCTCTGGCTGGGTAATCTCTGTTGACCTATCTGTAAGTTCATTGATTTCTTTTTTCTTTTGCTAGCTCAAATATGTTCTTGAGTTCCTCTAGTGACATTTTCATTTCAGCTCCAAAATTTCTGTTTAGATCTTTTTTCTATATGTAATTTATCTTTATTTTTTTTTTTTTAGAAAGATTAACTCTGAGCTAACATCTGCTGCCAATCCTCCTCTTTTACCTGAGGAAGACTGGCCCTGAGCTAACATCTGTGCCCATCTTCCTCAACTTTGTATATGGGATGCCTACCACAGCATGGCTTGCCAAGAGGTGCCATATCTGCACCCGGGACCTGAACTGGCAAATCCCATGCTGCCAAAGCAGAACATGTGAAATTGACTGCTGTGCCACCAGGTCAGCCCCTGTAATTTATCTTTTTATTGACATTTTCTATTTGGTAAGACATCATTGTCACACTTTCTTTTAATTCTTTAGACATGCTTTCCTTTAGTTATTTGAATATATTTAGAATAACTAATTTAAAGTCTTTGCATAGTAAGTACAAAATATACACCCCATCAAGGACATTTTCTGTTGCCAGCCTTCTTTTTTTTTCTGTGTATGTGGCATACTTTCTTGCTTCTTTGCATATTTGCATATCTCAAACTTTTTTTTGTTGTAAACTAGACTGATGACTTCTTTCCCTGGTCTTTCCTGCGAGTATGTGCAGCATTGCAGCTCCCCAGGAATATGTCAGAGATTTTCAAAGTTTCCTATGGTGGTCTAGTTCTCCAGGATTTTTTTTAAAATTTCCAGTAAGGCTTTAGTTTTCCTTAAATGAAATCACAGCCTTAGGCAGCTGAGATGTTGCCAGAAATTTGGTATTGGTTCAGTAATGTCCTGGGAGTAGGTTTTCTTCTCTTTCTCCCTATTTCTGACCCCAAGCTCAGCTTAGATGAGCTCTGAGTCAGATAAAATAGCTACCACATTGTGTGAATAGAGATTTACCAGGGAGCTGAAAGTTCTGACAAAATATTGACTCTCCTCTGGGGACTGCTCCTTCTCTGTCTCCTTTGAGGACCTCTCCCCAACTCATCTGTTAGCAGTAGATGTGCTTTTGGTCCTATCCTAGGATGACTTTTCATTTCTCTGAACCTAGTCCCTCTGAATGCACTCATCCACTTGTGGATCACCTATACTCTGATGACTTGGAAATATAAATCTCCCTCCCAGAACTCTGAGGATTTAAGCTCTCAACTGGAAAGCTTCTCATGAACATTCCTCCAGCAACAAAAATCGGCATTTCAAGAACTAAACTCACTCTCTTCCCTGCCCTACCTCTCTAAATGGCTCATTCTCCTGTTTCTCCTATAAGTGATGGGGATCTCTCCATAAGGCAATCCAAACAAGGTCTCCCTGTGCTTTCTCCTTCCACACTGCTGTCACTCCACATCCACATAGTTGAAGTTCCCAGCAGTTCTTCCCCCTAAATTCTCTCCAGTGCTTCCTTTCCTCTCTGTCCACACTCTCTATTCAGACTAGGCCATTTGCCTCAATTTCTCAGATGGAATAGAGACACCCCTGGGATGCACTCCTGTGATGCTCTGTAATTAACCCACTTGGAGCTCTTACCACTCTATCTTCCATCCCAGAGCAGAATATCCAGGAAATGCCCAGCTCTCATTTGTCCTCATCCCTTTGGCTATAGAATTTGGTAGGCACTCAAAAAATACAAAGTAAATATTTGTAGCAGTGATTAAAACTCTAATGATGCTCAGGTCAAATTGTAAGTTTAGGTTATCTAGGAAAAATATGGGTGATAGTTAATAAAGACAGTGAGTGATACTGAAAATGCTTCTGACATTAATCAGATGTGCACTCCTGAGGTGTTTTACTAAGCTCTTGTGAAGGAAGGAGATATGAGAATACCATGAAAAGTTTGGCAATCATTCTCCACTCTGCAGAGTAACTTTGTGGTTCAGCTATAATTTAAGGAAAGACATGACTAGACAGCTCAGGACCACCATCTTTTTGGACTCCAAATTGCTGTTACTTGGCTAGAAAATCCACAGAGATTTGACTTCAATTTTCTTGAGGGTAGAAATGTATTTCTTCCAGTTACTGGCAGGTCAAAGTATTTCTTTGCAAAATTTTAGGAAACTCTGTCTTAACAATACCCAGAAAAACAGATAACCTTGACAAATGGGAATTTTAAATTTGAATTTGAAATGAAGTCATTGGAAAATAAAACATTCAAAATGCAAACACCTTTAAAAGGCATTTATCTCTAGAATGTGGTATTTGCAAACAGAGACTCCGACGGCTTGCATCCAAGGCTAGCTTTCTATGAGTCCTGGGAGTAATTATTTATTTATCCTACTATACTGAGTTGGATAGTGTCTTACTAAAACTCACATCCAGCTTAAGAAATAGAGTACCACCTTTACTTTTGGAGATCCCAAGTTTCCCTCTTTTATAACCTGAAGACCAATTATAGAGGAAGGAATCTCAACAGAAGTGCTAGCTGTGGGCACGGTCTCTCTTGCCTGCCACCCTTAAGTAATCCAAAAGACCGGCTTTTCCTTCCTGCTCTCCGACACCTAGAGTTCAGGTAGGTGACCTGGATTTGGCCTATCTGTTGCTCCCATTTAGCCCCTTGAATCTTGAGAAAGTGAAAGAAACACCCAGGGACACTTGAGAAAATATTCAGGACAGCCAAAGGCCCAGGAGTGTCATCCAAAAAACTGTTCTTGTGGCTGATGTTGGCTGCATTTCCTGTTATCTAGCCTCCCTTGATTCCAGTCAGTTCTGCAAGTTGTGATTGCCAGCCTTCCCATGAATTCTGGGAGTCTTCCAGTACACATCCAATACACTCTTTTGCTGCTTAAGCTAGCCAGAATCATTATCTGCTGCTTGCAACTAAACCTCTGTTCCTGTGCTCTCTCTTTCATAGTGGAAAATCCATTGCAACATGGCAGTTACTGTTTGATGCATCTCTGAGCTCTAGCCCCCAACCCTAGCCCTGGGTCAAGCTCAGGATCAGCACCAGGAAATAGGTGTTAACTAAGTGAGGTCTCAGGATAAAAAATTTAGAATATATATATATTAGGACTTAGACCTAGGGAATTTGGGAGAAAACTTCCCGGCTCCAGGAACTCTGCCTGTCACAAGAGACGCCATTGTGTCTATTGATTTGGATTCTCTGGCTTGGAACAAGGAGCACGAGTCACTCTTCTTTCTCCTCAATAATACTGAACAGCTGCTCTGAAGTGAACACCAGATGACATGCCTATAACCCCCTTCTCTAAATAAATGCAATAAATATGACTTTCTCTTTCATGAAACATGGTTGGGAAACATGCCAAAGGATCATCATCTCTCCCTGCTCTGGCAACTCTCTGGCATCCTACACAGCAAAGCAAGGGTGCATGTTCCCTGGGCAGCATCAGCCCCACTCTGAGCAGCTGCCATCACACTAGATCTAGAGCTGAGAGGTCGGGTGCTGTCTGGTGTGAAGCCCTCTGCCTCTCTGCAGAGGCTGTAAGTCCTGTGCTGCCAATTAGTCCTTCCAATGGGCATTCACTGAGTGCTGAGGCTGGGCTGGGGAATTGTAGTTTAATGAGTACCACAGATGCAGGAACACGTTTGCCCAACAGATGGCCAAGGCTTCTTGACTGATGCTTGTACCGAGTTCCGGGGTAAAGGGGACTATGGTGGAGGGGCAAGAGGGGGTCAGAGAAGACCTATGGAGGAGGTGAACCAGAACTGGGTTTTGATGTCAGATCGAGGTTTGTCAATGAGAAATGCAGGAAGGATGTTTCAGACTAAAATGCAACATGAGCAAATGCACGACGGCCTGAGGGTACAAGAAGGAGTCGGGATGGGAAGGCAGATCTGCAACTTGTCTTGAAATTGCAGCAAGCCTTCTCTGGGTGGGCCAGAAGTGAGCCTTCCTTTTTGGTAGGATCTGGGGACCAAGACTGAGTCTCCACTCGGAAACACTGGCGTTGAAGGACCTCCTGCTCAGCAGAGAGCCTTCAACCTGGGAGCCATGACTCTGTCTGGTTCCTGATCATTTCCCACATTCCTGGACATAGGCCATTTCTTCCTTTACAGGGCCAGGCAGGAAAAGTGAAATGCCCGACAAAGAGACTCACTGGGTGCTGTGGCCCTCAGTCTGGACACAGAGCTCTATCCATTCATTTATCCAACCTTTATTGAGCACCTTTGGTATACTGTGCCAAGGAGGGGTGGCCCAAAAATAACTGATACATATTCTTTACAGGAATGTGATTAAATACTATGCAACCATAAAAAGTGATGTGGAAAGAGCATTTAATGATTTAGAGAAGGAATGTATTCTATGGGAAAAAAGCAAGTTAGAAATATGTTATACATGGAATAATGTCATTTTCTGTAAGAGAGAAACTTCTCTCTGCACATAAAGATATGGAGGCTGGAAAGAGATGTGGATAATATCAATACATAAACATACACATGTGCACACACACATACGCATACATACATGCGTGCCTTCTCTCTGAATGGTGGGATTACAGGTGACATAATTTTTTCTTTATTTCTATTTTCCAGATTTTCTATAATGCACATATGTAATTTTGAATCTGGAAAAAAATAAAAGAAAAATTTAAAATACAACAAAAATCACAGCCCTTGTGCTCCCAGAGGTGCTCACGGGCAGTGCAGGACTCAATCACGTCCCCATAGGAGTGGGTGGATGTGGATGTTAGAAGACTCCGGGTCGTAGTTAAGTCTTTGGCTTTAGCAGGCCGTCATCCTGTTTAATCCCAGCACACAGCTACTGGCCTATTTTGTTGCCCATGGTTCCAATGACAGTTTAATTGTCAGGGCTTTTGTGGTCTCATTTTGGTCTGCTTGTTTGTCTGATGCTTCTGGGGCTCCCTCTGGGCTTTGCTGGTGCTACCTGAGGAGGAGAAGGTGCGTCTCCAGGTGAGGCACTGATGTCTCCTGGTGGGTTCAGGCCCATAGGGACAAGAGGGTTCTCTGACCAGAATCCTACTGTGGCAAGATCCCCTTAATAGAGACCCCCCAGCTACCCTTTTGTCTCTACTGGGAGAACATCCTCAGCCCCATGGAGACAAAGAGGCTGCCTCAGCCATGCCACTAACCATGGGTGTCCCTCTTGTCCAAGCCCCCAGGGCTGGAAGCCTCTTGGTGGAGGAGGACAGTCTCAGGCCCAGGTGGAGAGCTCCACCCCTAGCTGTTTACTCGTAGTGGGGTTCCCAGTTGACCTCCCTAGCACGTGGTGTTCCCATAGGAACTCTTGTTCAATACGGGAAGGGGAGGGAAGAGCCTACCTGGGTGCCCTCTGCTGCTAAGTTGGGGGTTGGGAACCACTGGATCTAGGTCTTCTTCCATTGGGTGGGAGGACCTAAGACGCCCTGCTACTCTGTCCTTTCTTCAGTCCTGGGATCTCAGACCAGTTCTCCTTTTACCACCTCTCAGAATTCCATTCTGACTGCCTGTTGTCAAATGTTGTACTTAGCAGAGAGGAGCAGAGAGATCTGGATCTTTCTCCTCTTGTCCGAAACACGGGTGCCCTCCTCAGTCTTCTTCATTTCTCTTTTCTTCCATCTACTCCACTAAGTTCTTTGTTAAGATACAATTAACTTATTATAAATTTCACCCATCTAAGATGTACAATTCAATGATTTTTAACATAGTCACCAGGTTGTGCAACAAACAAACACCACTATTTGATTCCAGAACATTTTCATCACCCTAGAAAGAAATCCTGTATCCATTAGCAGAAACTGGCCCTCATTCCCCTCTCCCCTCAGCCCCTGGCGACCACTAATCTACCTTCTGTCCATAGAGATTTGCCTTCTCTGGACATTTCTCCTGGATGGAAACATACAATAAATGGTATTTTATGCTTGGCTTCTTTTGCTTTGCATAACGTCTTCAAAGTTCGCCCAGGCTGTAGCATGTATCAGTGCTTCATTCTTTTTATTTGCAAATAATACTCTATTAAACAGATATACCACATTTTATTTATCCATTCATCACTTGAATTTTTAAGTTGTTTCCACTTTTTGGCAACGATGAATAATGCGGCTATGGACATTCATGCAGATTGTGTGGATGTACATTTTCATTGCTCTTGGGTATATGCCTAGGAATGGAATTGCTGGCTCATATGGAATGTAGTACTGACATATGCTACAATGTGGATGCATCTCAAAAACATTATACTAAGTGAAAGAAACCAGCCACAAAGGACCACATATTGTATGATTCCATTTAAATAAAATGTCCACAACAGGAAAACCCACAGAGACTGAAGTAGATTAGTGGTTGCCTAGTGATGGGGTCAGGGCTGGGGAAGGGGAGGTGCTTGTAATGTGTATGGGGTTTTTGGGGAGCTGATGTTGACATTCTAAAATCGACCATGACAAGGGTTGCACACATCTCTGAATATATTCTAAAAACTATTGTACACTTTAAATAGGTGAATTGTATGGTGTGTGAATTATATCTCAATAAGCCTGTTATTTAAAAAGAAAGAAGGGAGGGAGGGAAGGAGGAAGGGAGGAAGAGAGTCACTGTGGGGAGACAGGTCTGGACCCTGCCCCTTGTCCCCCAGGGTGAGTTGCCAGTGTCCCGCAGCCACACGGCTGCGGCCTCAGTGCCTCTTGTGAAGTGAGGGCCCGCTATAAATCGCCTGCCCACTGAGGACTGGCTCTGTAAACACGCGCCCAGGGGCCTCAGGCATGTGCCCCTCCACAAAGCTTAGCTGTGATTACTGCTTTATTGATCCTCCGATACCTTCTGGGTATTGAGTTGCTTAGAACTTTTTCACTTGCCTTGTAAGTCTCCCCATGCAAGTCAGCCGGCCCCATTTCCCAGGCCAGGATTCTCAACAACCCCAATCTTCCTGCTATAAATGTCACCGAAGATAAACTGGGGCCAAATCTCCTGTAGGAAGTGGTGGAAACTCTATCTCCAAAGCGGAGGGAAGCAAGACTGGACAGAGTTCGGGGGAATTCCCTAGAGCCGCTCTCCCCGCAGGTGCCCTGCAGGGCAGGAGGGCAGGAGGGAAGGATGGAGATTAGATTTGGAGCTTGCTTTTCTAAAAGCTTTCAGTCCTGGTGACTTGAGTTGACTACATGGTAAAAATAGCAGAGGGAAGTGAAAAATTTCATTAGCAGTTAAAGGTTCAGGATACATACAAAAGCAGTAGGAGACATGCACTTCCTTCAGAGAGAGAATTGCACTGAGCTGAGGTAAGAGCCCACAGAGCATGGGGGCAGAGCGTGTCTCAGGCTCCCCTAGAGCAGCAGGAAGTCACAAAGCCTGCAGGTTTGGGAGCCTTCCCATGACACAACAACCTCTCTGAGTGGAAAGTGTTAGCAATGCACTCTCTTTTCATTCATTAGCTTAAACAAAGCAGTTAAAGATTAAAAAAAAATGTGATAATGGTTCTCAATTCAAATAGAAATGGTTTGTAACCACCTGGTCCTTTGAATTCAGAAGATCATCCCTGTTTGTCAATCTCATGGGGTTGGGGGGGGAGGCAAAGGAGAAAATGTCCAGGGAAACATTCTGGAAACTGCAAAGCACTAGACAAACACCAATATCTTGCCTTCTCTCTTGGAGGCTTCTTACTCAGGGATCTACCTGAGGTGGATGCAGCAGGAGAGGACCAAGAACAATGCCAGCCCTCTGTCCTCCAGAGAAAAGCAAACCAGCCATAGAGGCTGCCCCCCTTCAGGCAGCCCTGACTGCTCACAACCCCCAACATTCAAATCCCTGCTTTCCTAGGAATCGCTCTTGTTAGGGAGAACTTATCAGGTTTCAAAATCCCCATGTGCCTACTCTCTCATTTAGTGACTCAACAGAATGGTGAGGTTGGAAGGTCAGAGATGAGCATCTCCAGGTACAGAGGGAGAAATGGAGGCTCAGAGAGGTTGGGGTATCTACATGCTTCATCCTACAGGGTCTGGTGTCACGGAGAGGGCTACAGGAGGTGGTTTGTCAGAGAGGGCCCGCCTTCTCAGTCCCAATGCTGAGGCCATTACCCCAACAGCTTTGTCGCTCTCAGTGCCTTTGCTCTCAATAACTTTGCCCATGTCTGGGTGTACTCCTGAGCCATGCACCAGGTGGTCCAGAGGGTCCTCATGCCAGGACCCTACTTGCCCTTGAGGGAGCCTTGGCATCTCATCAGACAGAGATCAGAGCTGATGAACCCCAGAGCACACATGCTCGGTGCTTCGGGGGCCTTGGTGGTACAGTGAAGGGGGGGACTCAACCAGGCAGAAGGAAAATCCACATAGCCAGAGTGTACACCAATACATAGGGGGCATTTCTCCTTTCCACAAAGAAGAGACCACCAATATTTTTTGGAAACATGTGCCTCTTTTAACTGTCCCCTTTTGATAGAAACATGAATACAGAGAAATGCTTCTCTATTTTAAAGGAAAAACAATGAAAGCATGATGATAAATAAGCATTGACCCTCCACCCCTTAGCTGGAGACATGACGGGGAGCCATGTGGCTGAGGGGACTGAAGTGGGGGCTGCTTCTCACCTCCCCATCATTGTCCCCATACTGGAAGGTGTGTCTAGTTTCATAAGATGCTCTGAATTTTCGAGGAAACCTGGGAATGTGCGCTCTTACATGATGCTTCCCTATTTTCATGTGCAGTACAAATCTTGTTTTCCCCTGAAACTCCATGAAGACCAACTATGTAAAATGCATCGGTGGCCAAATTTGACTTGCAAGTTTGGACATGTGCCTGAGGTTTTATATTACATCGACTGTGAATGTCTCTCCTTCAGAAGATCACACCAGCTCTCAGAGAGCAAGCTGACCTCCCCACTGCAAGCTCACCCCAAAGCCCTGGGAGGGAGCACAGAGAGTCTCCTGAAGCTCGTCTCCCCTGAGCACTCAGGGCTGCCCCTACTCTCTCCTTCTCTGAGGACCAGCCACGTGAGGATATACTCATCAGTTTTATTCCTACGAAATAAAAATGTATTAATTGATCACATTGTTCTATATTTTTGATTTTGTAATAAGATGGAAAATGAACTCTGCGTTCCAAAAGACTCAAGAATGATTTAATAGATTTTGTTCAAAAGCCTGACCCTCTTAAGATGAGGATATAGCTTTCTTAAGAAACATCGTTACTTGTTAATGGACAGTTTAGACCTGGCCCCTGAGAATTCGAAGTTCAGGGGCTTGTATCCTAATATAAACAGGCTGTGAACTTTTGACTAAAACAGGTAAAGTAATGACAAACAAACCGTGATGAAATGAAAACTAATCAGAGGAGAATAATTTTCTGAATTTTTCCGAGAAGCCCCGCTAATCCTGGAGGATGTGATCTCACGCCCCAGCCATGCAGCCTCTGTCCACACAGGGCAGCTGTAGATGCAGCGACATAGTCAGTGCCGCGTGCACCTCTCGCTCCCTGTGTGCAGGGCCACGTGGCAGTGAAGCCTGACCAGCACGCTGGCTCTTCTGCCAGCATCCTCCTCCCTTACAGCCGTTCTTCTCCTGGTTCACTGTTCTCTCCTGATCAATGAGGCCATTCTTTGGGCTCTCGCTGGTACGCTCCTGCACAAACATGCTTTTCCTCCTTGTTCACATTATCACAGAATTAAAAAAAAAAAAGAATTGAAGAAATTAGAACTGACAAAAGGAAGTTGAACAAATACATTGTCTCCTTCCTTCAATATATTCCCCACACATCAGCCAGAGGGATCCACTTAAAATCCAAAGATTCTACCACTCCTCTGCTCAGAGCCTGCAGTGGCTCCCTACTTCTCTGATGAAAACGAAGCTCTTTCAAATTACCTTTGGGTGTCTCTATGATCTTCCCCCCACCTTCTCCCCACTCACATCTGTGGTTTCATCTTCTCCTGTTCTCTCCCTCCCCCATGTATTCACAGCCACACGGACTCCTCAAGCATACCAGGCCCACCCACCTCAGAGCCTTTGTACTTGCTGCTCCTTCCACCTAGGACCTCTTTCTTAGATAGCCACATAGCTTTCTCTCACTTCATTGAGGTCTTTACTCAAATGTCACCTCATCATGATTTTGATTTGCATTTCCCTGATGATAAGTGACGTTGAGCATATTTTCATGTACCTACTGACCATTGGTATGTCTTCCTTGGGAAAATGTCTATTCAGGTCCTTTGCCAATTCTTTAATTGGATTTTTTGCTATTGCGTTTTCCTACAAACAGAGAATAGAATAGTGGTCACCAAGGCATGTGGGGGCATAGGGAAATGCACATCAAAAAATATAAATTTTCAGTTATAAGAATAAGTTCTAAGGATCTAAGGTGCAGCAAGGTGACTATAGTTAATAATACAGTATATATGCTTGAAAGTTGCTGAGAATAGATCTTAAGCATTCTCAACAACAACAACAAAAATATATAGTTGACTATGTGAGATGATGGATATGTTAATTATCTTGATCTTGGTAATCATGCAACAATGTATCTTATATCAAATCATCACATTGTACACTTTAAATATATACAAGTGTTTTTGTCAATTATTCCTCAATGAGATTGGAAAGAAAGAGTCAATTCCCTGGGGCTGTCCCTGACCATGCCATCTAAAGATTCAATTGAATGCCCCCAGCTCCAGCACCCCTGCCTTCCTCTCCTCTTCCCTGTGGCCCTGTCACTCTCTGATGTGCCATGTCTTTTAAATATTACCTTGTTTCTTAACTGCTTCCCAGTCTGTAACCCCCTTGGTAGCGAGGATTTTGACCCTTGTGTGTGGCACATAATCAGCTCTCAATAAATGTTGAAATTTTTATTCTTTTTTTCGAAACAAACACTGAGTAAAGAAGTACATGTGCCTGGCAAGGCGACACTAACGGAGCTGGGTGGTAGAGAGAACTCTGCTCCCCTTGCCCTTTGTTACTTGGATGCCTGGGCAGGTCCCTTGCCATCTCTAAGCCTTAGTACCCTCTGTAAAATGGGCACAATTATATCTTAGCTAACAGGCTGTTTGAGGGATATCATTGGAAGAGCAGAGTCTAAAGTGCTTTACAAGAGCTAATATGCACCAAGGCAGGGCTCCTTGGCACTATCGATATTCGGGGCTGGCTCATTCTTGCTTGTGGTGGGCTGTCCTCTGCATTGTAAGGTGCTGAGCAGCACCCCTGGGCCCCGTGCACTGGACACCAGTAGCGACACCCCCATAACCCCACTCACCTCAGTCTTGACAACCAAAAGTACCTCCAAACACTGCCAAATGTCCCTAGGGCGGGGATAGAATTGTCCCCACTGAGGACCACTGCTCTCTGAAGGCCTACTAGTTGAAGTAGCAACTATAATATTCACCATTTAAATTCTTTAACTGGTCTGTTTTTCACTGAAATTGAAAATCCACTTCGACTCCCTCTTTGGTTAAGTTTTATTCACGTGAGAATGAACAAGAAGCTGAAAACTTTTTCAGAGTTTATGTCGCAATTTCAGAGCCTTGAATGGGATCCCCAAAATACTGGGAAGTTTGTGCCAAGTTCCAAAGAAGGGCCTGGTAATAAGTTGTTGGGCAGGACATGCTTCCATTCTTCACCAGCCGCCACCACCATGTCCTTTAGGAAAAGTTCCAGACATCTGGAGGAGGCAGTTACAAACCCAGGCTAGCAGTTGGTTAAACGTAGCCAACTAAATCTAAGTGACAGTGTCGGGAAGCCACCCGGCTTCTGGGGGAATCGCTGAGGGGAGCTCTTTTTAAGGATAATAACTGATCCCAAATCTAACATACTGCACTCAGATGTGCAAGAAAAAGTTGCTTGTTTGTTTAAATTTTCCTGTAACTGCTTTAATCTTCTCCTTGAATCCCCACCCCCAGGAAGTGGAGATAGGGAGCCAGCGAAGGCAACTGAGCTTTTCCGGTAAACGGTTTCTCAATTCGTTTTTGGTTTAAATAGTGTCTTTAATAAATGGTCAACTCCAAGTTCAGCCTTCCAGTGGAGTCGTGGCTCCCTCCCTCTCTTGCAGATGGTGATCTGGGTGTGAGCAAAAGGCCTGGGATAGGAAAGTGGCCCCCCGTTGATGGTCAGCACGCAGCCCGCTCCGATGGTTGCCCCCGCGGGTTTGTGCTCTGTGAGATCTGTGGCGAGAACATCAAGACACCTGCAGTCCTGGCTGTGCTTGCAGCAGGGAAGCCACCATCTGCTGCTACTGCCACTGGCCGGCCTGGGGCTCTGGGCTTTGTGGTCCTCAGTGCCTCTCTTTTCTAGACACTAGATTGTTGACACTCCACATTGAACTTCACATGCTTTTACCTGGCAAGCGGGAGCTCCTGGGACCCATGCACACCTGGCTTGGGCTGCAGGAAGTCAGGATTCCTCAGATCTGAGCATCTAGACACCTGTCACTCACTTCCAGTCTATGCTGAAGCTGACATCAAGTCAAGGTGGTGGGGCTTGTCCCAAGAACCTGGAGCCTCATTCATTCATTTATTCATTCACCAAATATCTATCAAGTGCTCGCTCTATGACAAAGAAAATGAGCAGTGTGTCAGAGGGAGATGGATGCTATAGAGAAAAGTATATTCAGGAAGGCGATGGGACCATTGGGAGACGAGGCCACTATTTTAAACAGACTGATCCCAAAGCCTTCTCTGATAAAGTGATATTTGAAAAGATTGGAGTAGAGACCTAGAATTAGTCAGAGGTGAGCCACAAGAATATCTGCTGGAAGAATCTTTCAGGCAAAGGGAAGAGCAAGCGCCCTGAGGCAAGAGCATGCCTGGCGTGTTTGCAAAACAACACAAAATCTAGGGTGGCCAGTTAGAGAAGGCTTTAGAAACACCCAGGTCAATATGAAGGTCCCTCAGAACATTTCGTGGCTGGCTTCCTTATTGTAATGGCCTTCTTACTGATTTCCTTGTCCCACTCCTGATTATTCTCTAACTTGAGGTCAGCTTGATGGTGACAGAGGGGTATGGAGCCTGAGGTCTGGTTTCCTTACTCTCCCTCTAGGGCCCGTGACTTCCTCACCAACTTCCGGCCCAGGAGAGGCAGGATCTCTTGTTCCTCTTTCAGTCTGGTTGGAGAACTCCCTCACTGAATATCCTGAGTTCTCTCTCTGCAGTAAGACTTACAATAAAATTCTATGATCAGAGGAGTCATGGAAAGTCTCACTCTCCCTTCTTCCTTCTTGCCCAAATCTTGGCTTTGTCTCTGCTAGTACACAAGGCACCTTTGTGAGAATTAGAATGCATTGCTCACTTTCAGAGGATGAGGCCATGTACCATGACAGCTTGCCAAGCCAACCCTAGGCTGCATTTCTGGCCTCCTTCACATCATTGAATGAGGAATCCTCTAGCCTGCAGCTGGGTAAAGGCTGCACTGGCTGTCAAGACTATTGATTCCTAAAGACTTGAGAAAGTCAGCTTTGAGACTCAAGATTGATAATGACCTATGTCTCCTAGAAATACCAGGGCTAAACTTTCTGGGGACAATACACTTTGTGGTATGGTCTTAGAGGTAGAAGCTAGCCAGAGAATGAGATTGAAAGGGGGAAAGGAAAATATTATTCCTATTACCAATATTTGCAAAAGGGTCTGCAGGATCCATTTTGATCCTCAGAATAACTTTCTCCTCTTTTCTATCTCCCCTCATGAGCAGGATATTTGTAGGCTGTTCTCAGAAGTTACCATTCAGTAGAATAATGGACATGGATGGAGAACAAGGTATTCGTGGAGATGAATCAAAGCCAGGCTTGGTCGAAGAAAGGGAGGCTGAGGAGAGGATCAAGACTTAACTAGTTGATATCCGCTAAAGACAGTGGGTATCGAAGACCATTAAGGGTCTGAGATTTTACTCTCCTTACAAAGTAACAAGTTAGCCTGCCACAGTTTCATGGATGATGGCAAAAGACATGAGACTCCTGGGTCAGAGACAAAGGACTTTATTCCCATAGCACCGCAAGCAGCATGAGCATCAGCATATTTGCATCAATTCTCCCTGGCCCCCAAATCCCACAGCAGTGATGCAGAGAGGCCCATGTGGATATTGTACATGCAGTGAGTTTGCATCACAGGTGAGAAACCACAAGCTTAGGGAACCCCTGAATCTTTTATAACGTGCAGTAAGCAAACCTGCCTGACCTCTGCCCCAGAAGGAGACATTATCTTTGCTATACTGGATAGTAAGCAAACCTGCCGTTGGCTCTGGAGGGGCACCCTATCTGTGCCTTAGATATAGGCTGTTCTCTATACAAACATTCTTGAAGAGAATCTAGGACAAAGGCAGCCAGTGCCCCTGCTCACAAGAAATGTGAAAGACACACAGAGAATTGTCTCCTAGCATGGCGGGTAAGAACTCGATCTGCGATGTTGGTGGAAGTTCACCAATTGGCCACTGTTGCCCCAGAGCTCCTGCTCTTGATGAGAAAGGATGAAAAATATAAAGCTGAAGACCATTCTTGTGTCGTTAGAAGATAAGCTTGGCCTTTTTGTTTCTGGTATTGCCTCATAAGTAAACAAAAATGGGCCCAAACACAAAAAATAGTCAGAGACTGAGGAATTCGGCAACTCGAACATTTCTCCCCACTGGGCAGGTTTCCTATAGGAAGTCGTTGGCCCCTGGCTGCCTGGGGCGGCAAGCAGCTCAATCCATCACTGACAGGCAGCTCTGGCAGCGGCCAGCGTGTCTGGGCCTCTGGAGTCACATCTCCAGGCAGAGACCAACAATCCGGTGTTTAGATCCAAATCAACACTTATAACAGCCTTGGGAAGTTTTCAGTGCTCCAGAGACACAGTAACCATTATCAATAAAATCGTATGAACTAAAATTGCACAGAGAAAGTTTAGTAAAATCTTCTGGAGATGGGATTACTTTAACAAGAAATTTAGTTTTCTTTTCTTACTGCTGCTTCTGCTTATATAAGAGTTTTACTCAGTCACTAATTCACTCAATTTAATTGAATTCCTGTAACATTTTTTAGAAAAAAATTGTTGAGCATTTGCTATGAGTTGGTCTTGGCTAAGTGCTGAGGATACACCCATAAGCAGTGGCCATCCGTTTCCTGAAGAAGCTCACAGTCCTCCCAGAAGCACAGTCCTCTGAAGGGGCAGCCATCGAGGAGTGCAGAAAGTGCCAGAGGTGTGGGTGGAGTCGGCGCCTGACTTAGAGACACAGGATCCTGACCTCTCTGCATCTATCAGCGTGGGAACAGTTCCCTTCATCCTAGCTCCTCAGCCCTTACTGCCTCATCCTTCTTGGTTTCTGATTGTTCTGTGTGCTGCAAATGCCCATTGGGGCTGCAGAAAATCTTTAGGGCAAACTGCACAAAATGATGAAAATCCAGGATTACTTGGCATATTCAGAGTACTAAACAAAGGTTGGGCAAGATATTCAGACAAACCTACTATATTTATGATAGTTGAAGAAACTGAGAGAATGGAGGAATGAATCAATCATGTAAAAATGTGAATTCTTGTAACACATAAAAAATGAAAGATAAACTTTACATCCATTAGGATGGACGTTATCCAAAAAAGAAGAAGAAGGAAAGAAGTGTTGGTGAGGATGTGGAGAAATTGGAACCCGTGCACATTGTTAGTGGGAATGTAAAATGGTGTAGCTGCTGAGGAAGACAGCATCGTGGGTCCCCCTAAAATAAACAGAATTACCATACAATCCAGCATTTCCACTTCTGAGTCATGTATCCAAAAGCAATGAAAGCAAGGACTTGAACAGATGTTTGCACACCCGTCTTCATAGCAGCACTGTTTGCAATAGCCAAAGTGAAGATGTGACCCAAATGTCCCTCCACAGATGGAAGGATAAACAAAATGTGTATATGTACACATGCATTGGAATATTATTCAGCCTCCAAAAGGAAAGAAATTCTGACACAGGCTACAATATGGATGAAATTTGAGGACATTATGCTAAGTGTACTAAGTCAGACACAAAAGGACGAATATTGCATGATTCCATTTATATGAGGTACTTAGCACGATCAAATTGATAGAGACAGAAAGTAGAAGGGTGTTTGCCTGGGGCTGGAGGGAGGGGGAAATGAGGAGTTATTGTTTAATTAATACACTTTCAGTTTGAAAAAGTTCTCGAAATGAGTAGTGGCGATGGTTGCACAACAACGTGAATATACTTAATGCTTGAACTGTACACTTAAAAATGGTTACGTGGTAAATTGCATGCCATGTATATTTTACCAGCATAAAAAAAGGAAAGGTAGGACACTCAGTGAGTTATCAGTTGAAAAATTGATGGCATTTTTCACTTTTTAGCCAGATGTTTTGGCGTCATGTAGACATGGCCAAAATGAAATGATGAAGGATCTGGGAATTGAAGCCAGGACTCTGGAGTCTCAAGTGACTGCGATAATTACCGCATTTCATTTCCTGTATATAAGGCGACTGGAGTTCAAGACCGAAAGCAATATTCCAATGGGCTGTGATTAATTACCCCTCGCGTGTTTAAATGGACCTCCTCATGGCTTTTGCTATTGTTCTGTGCAAGTAATTAGGGCAGTTCCACTGGAGAGGTCATTCTTGTGCATATCCTCATGGAGAAAAGACAAAGGGCAATTTCTGTTCAGCATCTAATGAGATTTCAGACTTGGGATATTTTAAGCCACAGTTAGATCATGAACACATAGGTTTCACTGAGAAGGGAAGAAAACAGGCCTGAGCATGCTATCATTTGCCCACACCATCTCACTTAATTTTCTTACTAATTCTATGAGGTATATGTTATTTTTTCTTTCTTTATAAATGAACCTCAGAGAAGTTAAGTAACTTGCCCTGTGTTGCACAGTAAATGGAAGGGCGGAGAGTTGTGCTTTGCCCTGATACTAAATCCTTTCGTGCTTTTCTGAATTCCACCTATTGACAGGCAAAAGAAACTTTGGCTTTCCCTGAATGATTGCTGTTATTCACTCAGTCAACAAATAATCGTTCTTCACTTCCCATATTCCGGTGACAGGCTCTGGGGATAGAGACATAAACTAGTGTGTTGGTGCCTCTAGGAAGGGCCATGTTTTGAGTCAGGTACGAGAATCAGGTGAAAGACCGTGATCTATGCTGTTGCAGAGGCAGGCACAGGTTGCGGAGCACAGAGGAGGCAGCACAATCCAGACAGAAAAATGAAAAGCAGGCATTTCAATCACAGAGAAAGACTCCGGAATTCCCTGGAGTACACTTGGAGCCGTGCGCGGGGCAATCAACGTGGTAAGGGGTGTGCATTTGATCCTGAGGTGGACAGTGGACGGGAGCCACTGACACTCTCAAGTGAGAAAATGACAAGCAAATTTGCAGTTTAGAAAGACGACTCTGCTAATTATATGGAGGGTGGAGACGGGGGCAAGGAGACTGTTTTAGCTTCCAGGGGCTGCCGTAACAAATCACCACAAACAGGGGGCTTCAAACAACAGAAATTTATTCTCACAGCTATGGAGGCGAAGGGTCCAGAATCGAGGTATTGGCAGAGCCAAACTCCCTCCGACAGCTCTGGAGGAGAATCTGTTCCAATACCTCTCTCTTAGCTTCTGGTGTTGCTGACAACCCTTGGCATTCTGTGGCTTGTAGGTGCATCACTGGTGGCATAACCCTGTGTGTCCGAGTTGCTTCTCTTCTTGTAAGGACACTGTAATCGTACCTCCATTACACCTGCAAAGGCTCTGTCTCCAAATAAGGTCACGTTTATAGGTATCAGGGGTTAGGACATGAATGCATTTTTTGGGGGGGTAGGGATGGGGACACAATTCAACCCACAACGGAGACCAATTAGAGGACACTTGCAATTGCCCAGCTGAGAAATGATGTGGCACTGAGCAGCAGCACAGACATGGAGGAAAGGAGTTGGTCAGGAAGTAGAATTGGCCAAGCTGGATGATGGGATGTGAGAGCTAGGCAGCAGTGTTGGCAATGCCAGGCTTAGGGCTGATGGGGAGGGAAAGGAAGAGGATCAGTGGGGAAGGGAAGGGGCAGGGGTGATGTTCTTGAAGACACCAGAACTCTAATGGCTACAAGACAAAATATCAACATTTGCTTTAGACCCTCAAAATTGTCCAAGTCCGCCCCACACCTCTCTCTGCACCTCATCACTTACACCCCTGCCTTCCTCCAAGGTGTGCGTGTGCACACACACACACCAGGCAGCTGTTCTCGCCATCTGTTCACCTTCCTCCTAGAGTGTTTACTGGGGACAGGGCTCCTTGAAGATGGGTGATGTCCTGTACTTGTCTGTGTCCACCTGGGGCAGAGAAGACAGGGTGTGCAGAAAGGGAAAGCATGGTGTGGCACAGGGGGCACCCCAACCTGCTGAGTTCCATTCTTCTGCCCACATATCCCCCTTGGAGAAAGGAGAATTGACCCCTCCTGCCCCTCAGCTTCCATAGCATGTGGAGTCTAACGTGCACATACAGGTGTTCGGCTCTTTCATCGTCATCATGTGTGTCTGCTCCACCAGTAGAGTAAGCACAGATTGCAGAGTCAATGTTTTACTCATCTTAAACCTCCAAGGCCTCACAGGGCACATCCCAGAGTAGGTACTCAAGGAATACTTGCTGAAAAGAGCAAATCATATGGGCTCTTCAAGGAAAGTTGCTGAAGTCAGCTGCAGGGGTCAAGTGCATGGGCTGTGAAGTCAGGCAGACCTGCATTTGAATCCTGGCTCTGCGACTCAGCAGCTCTGTTCACTTAGGGGGATTTATTAAACTCCCTAAGCTTCACTTCCTGGCTGAAAATGGAGATCACAACAGTGGGCTGCCGTGACAATTCAGTGATAGCACGCGCAGATAGCATCTAGCATGCTGCCTGACACGCAAACTCGAAAAAATGCTGGTGATCATAGCTAGTCTCCTGAGGCTGCCCAGAACTTCTGATAGCCCATTTCTCTCCTGAGGACAGACTGAGGGGCTCTGTGAGTCCCAGTAACCCTAGCCCCCTCCCACCAATCTCTTGCCCCAAGGTAGTGGCAAAATTAAGACGTAATTGGGAGGAACATGCACGGTTCTCCATCACTCTTCATGGTTTGGAGATTGAGCAATCATGAGACATTAGACTGTCATTAAGAACAGCTGTTTCTAGAGGCAAGGCTCTTCCAGGAAGAGGCTAGAACCAGAAATGTGCCAAAAGAACACGTGTAGGAGATGAACAATGTGGGTAACAATTTGCAGATAGGGTGGGAACTTGATACAGTGAAAGGAGCCTGAGCTGCTGTCTCCCAGTAGAGTCCTGGCTCCATCTCTTTCAGGCCATGAGACCTGGAACAAGTTGCTGGCCGTCTCTGACCTCCATTGTCTCAGGCTTCTCATGTGGTTATTGTGAGACCTGGAAATAAAATATACAAACTGACCAAAACAGTGGGTGATGCACAGTGACTATCCAGCATACAGTGCCTCTATTTTTCTGTCATTATGAAGATGACGGTGGGGGTGGAGAGAGGTGTCACAGGCCCTCAGTAGTAAATACTCAGCAGTGAGTCAGGGGTGAGCTCTGTCATCCAAGAGAATGTGTGTGGACCTGTCCTGTTCGGAAAGCAGGGTCCCGTAGAGACCAGAGGCAACTCTCCTGGGCCCCAACAGAGCCCAACTCCTTAGTCCTGCCTGACTGGCCAGGTAGGTGCCCCAGGCTCTGTCTAGGTAACAGGCAAGCTGGGACTGCAAACTCCACAGGGAGAGTCACGTTGGAGGGAATGAGAGAGGAAGAGCGAGGCTGAACCAAACTCAAAAAGGACCCAGGAGGCCAACCAGTGGGTGGGATAGGGGACAACGATGGTATGGGGTGGTGGATTTGGGGAAGAAGAGAGCAAGTCACCCCGGATGACTGTGTGCTGAGTTTGAGGTTTTACTTTGTCATCTTTAGAAATGTTTGCAGGAGGCCTACAAAGTACGACAAACTGCTCAGTATCTTAAAGACTTGAGAAGTCCTTATTTTAATTCAAATAAGAATTATTATCTGTCTGGGGAGGTCTTTGAGACTTGCTGTCATGAACTCAAGGCTGGGGGACTTGTCGCTGGTCCTGCTCTGGCATTTTGTAGTTGGATGACCTCGATTAGACCTTTCACCTCAGTGAACCCAGCTCTCTTCTCTCTGAAGAGTGGGTTGGAGAACTTGATTTCTCATGTTCCTGGTGACATTTTGTAACATTTATTTTTGAATTCCCAACCTTCCTTTACTTCCCATCCCAATTTTTTTAAGTGTAGGAATTATAACAGAAAAAACATTTTTGCATTAACTTTTTACATCATTTCCTAGACGCTAAGATCTATATCACAAAATCACCCAGGAAGCCTATTAAAAATACCCTCCTCTGGGATGGGTGTCAGGGACATCTGTCAATTTCACAAGCTCTGTAGCTGAATTTTTATGATCACACAACAATAGCCTATGCTGTCTGAAAATATAACCTCATAAAGCAGCTGCTAAAAATTGAACTTGATTCAATCCTTAAAAGGCACATCTTTAAGCTGTAATAAAAGCCAAGGTCTTCACTAGCAAAATGAAGCCAAGAACTGAGAGAAATATGATGATGAAGACTAGCATTCACCAGCCTGAGGATGTCTGTGAATCACTAATATTGTGCTCTGCGCCTGGGCCATGGGCTTCCACGAGGTTTCAGGTTGTTAAAATGACCTCAGGACTTGGACCAGCTCTCCTCTTGTTGACCTGACCTGCTTGTCCACGCTAGAGGTCTAGCCTCTAGCCTCTGGTTTTAGGTTATGGCCTCTGGTTATGCCCTTTGGTTTAGGCTACAGTGCATGTGTGTGGAGTTGCTTTACAGGAAAGAATTTGTGCAGAGTTGCCTCCATCCTATAGCCCTCCATGGGAAGGCAGCTCGTGGGATCTGGGTACCCTCTGGCCATGGGCGGAGCAACATGTATCAGCCCACCATAGATCAGACTCTCAACCACGGCCGCTCAAGACTAGACCTCTGCAATGGTTGGTTCCCAGGAGGTCGCAAGCTGGACAGAGAGCAGAAGCTCAAACCATGGTGACCCCCTTTGAGGAGGCTGGTGGCACCTGCAAGCCAGCAGAGGCAAAAAGTGTGGCCCCTTGCATCTGCTGGGGCTGCTGCTGGGGTCCTGACATTTGGCTCTGACTGTGCAGGAGAGAGCAAGACAGATCAGGTGGCCTCACAGCAGGTTCAGTTGGCCTCCTGTGCTTCTGGGGTCTTCTGGGCTCACTCACTCCATCCTCCACCTGGACAAGGCCCTTCCTCAACATCTCTGTGTGTTCAAGCTAGCTTCAGGTGTCCTCAACTACAGAACAAGACACAATGCTGCCAGTTGAAAACTCTTGCTTACTTAGTTGGGAAATTTTCCATTGGAAAAAAAGGCAATTGGATATAATTAACATTTTAAAGAGCAGTGGCACTAAATAATGTTGAAATCAGCCCCTAAGCAGTCCCTAAATCCATGTTATTGAAGAATTCTACGGGTCGGTCATTCTTTCTCTCCTCCCCCATCTTCCATCTAGGCCTTTGCATACACTGTTCCCCTGCCTAGAAGACCCCCAAGCCTCATCCTTTCACTTGTTTAATCCCTACTCACTTTTTAAAAGAGAACGTGTTACTTTTGGAAGAGTTTTAGATTTACAGAAAAGCTGTGAAGATAGAACAGAGTTCCCATATATCCCACACTTATATTTCCCTGTTGTTAACATGTCACATATTAATATGTTCCATTTGTCACAACAAATTAACCAATATTGATACATTACTATCCACTAAAGTCCATACTTTATTCAGATTTCCTTGTTGTTACCTAATGTCCTTTTCCTGTTTCGGGACCCCATCCAGGATTGCATATCACACTTAGCCCTCCTGTCTCCTGAGGCTCCTCTTGCCTGTGACGCTTTCTCAAAATTTCGTTGTTTCTGATGACCTTGAAAGTGTGAGGAGTTTTGAGGAGGGTCCGTCAGGCATTTTGTAGAACGTCCATCAAGTGGGCTTTGTCTGTTATTTTTCTTATGATTAGACTGAGGTTATGGGGTTTTGAGAGGAAAACCACAGAGGTAAAGCGCCGTTCTCATCGCGTCATATTGAAAGTAGGTGCTATCACCCTAACAGCCTCGTCCGCCCTGCTCACTGACCACCACAGCAGTGTTTGTCAGGTCTCCCTACTGTACAGTTACTCTTTTCTCCCCTTTTCCATCCTGTCCTCTTTGGAGGTAAGTCACTGTGCGCATGGCGTGCTTAAGGTACAGAGCGGGGGTTTTGGTCCACCTCCTTGAGAGGGGCGTAGCTACACAAGTCATTTGGAATTCTTCTGCAGGGGAGATTTGTCTGTACTCCACTATTCAGTCATGTATTCATATCAGTGTGACTTCATGGATGTTTATTTTATACTTTGCTTTATAATCCAATACTGCTTTATTTATTGTGTTGCTCAAATCGTTCCAGTGTTGGCCATTGGGCATTCTTTCAGTTGGCTCCTGTGCCCCTTTGACATGCCGCCATCATCGAGTGTGTGCCTGTGTACATGCCTGCACGTGTGTGTGCATGTGTTTATATTCTGGCACTGTGAGCTAAACGAGGCTCTTCTGGTACATCAGGCCCCAGCCCTAGAATGAACCGTAACTCCAGGAGCCCTAGTTGCTTTCGTTAGAGAACAGTATTAGAAATCAAGATCTGGGCGTTGCGTGTGCTTATTGCTACTGGGATATCATTGCTCCCAGGCCCTCACTAACCGACGTACATACACATATCTACAACTATTTCTGTGTGTATCCTTCTGTATCTATATTAAGCTAAACATGAGTTAAGAGTAATATCTCCAACTCTAATCTGGTACCACCAGATTAATCTGGATCATTCTACTCTTCCCCCAACCCTTGCTTGTCTGTAACCTCCCACTCCAAGAGGGAAAAGCCTGGCTCCCACTATGTGTCACAGACTAATTGTTTGGTTCCAGTATACATGTGTAGTGGTTTCAGAACTGTTAACCCATACCTCTGTGGGAAACAACTTTACCAGCTAGATCACAGTGCTTATGTACAGATCTTTTGCCTTTAGTTTTACAGTCCATATTCACTTCCAAACTTAGGTCAACATTTTTCTCTATCCTGCTCAGTGAAGTTTATTTCATATGTTTGTAATACAGGTACAGTCGTCAAATTTTTTTGTCATAGTGCGCAGTCCATCCTGGCATCCACTGATCTCCTAGTTGATTCTTTTTTAATTTGCACACATTAAAGTCCAACTATTATTCTGTAAAGTTCTATGGGTTTTGACAAATGCACGGTGCTGTATACCCATCATTACAGAATCATAAAGAATAGTTTTACCACCCTAAAAATGCCCCTATGTTTTGCCTATTCAATCCTTCTGCTTCCCCAACTTCCAGCAACCACTAATCTGTTTACCAACTCTATCATTTTTCCTTTTCCAGAATGTCTTAAAAATGAAATAAAAAATTTCAGACAACAATAGAGAGAAATTTCCTGAGCATAGATTACACACAGAACCTTACCCACACCTGATTTAGATGAGGAGTTTGGGAGTTTTGATTTGATGAGACTTAGATGAAATTTTGGACTTGATTTGAAGCTGTAATGGATTGAGACTGTAAGGACCTTGGTATGGGCAAATGTATTTTGTATGTGGGATGGAGACGCTTTGAGGCCGGAGGGTGGACTGTGATATGCAAAATAATATCTCCCAAAGACCCTGGAATGTGTAACTATGTTATCTTGCACAGAATAAGGGATTTTGTAGGTATGATTAGGTTAAGAATCTTGAAATGGAGAGATTTCATGGATTATTAAGATATCAGAGTGGTCCCAAGGTAATCACAATGGTTCTTACAAGTGAAAGAAGGAGGCAGGAGGGTCAGATCAGAGTGGTGTGATATTACAAAGACTCAACTAACCATTGCTGGCTTTGAAGACAGGAGAGGGCCATGAGCCAAGGAATCTGGGCAGCCTATAAAGCTGGAAAAGGAAAAAATAAATAAAAGAATTCTTTCCTAGAGCCTCCAGAAAGGAATGAATCCTTGCCAACACTTTGATTTTATCCCAGTGAGACTCCTTTTGGACTTCTAACATCTAGAACTGTAAGATAATAAACGTGTGTGTGTGAAGCCACTAAGTTTGCGGTAATTTGCTACCTCAGCGATAGGAAACTAACTCAAGATCTATGATCCATTTGAGTTAATTCTTGTATAAGGTGTAAAGTGTGTGTCTAGCTTCATTATTTACATACATTTGATTGTTCCAGCACCATTTGTTGAAAAGACTACCCTTTTTCTGTTGAATTGCCTTTGTCAAAGATCAGTTGAAAATATTTGTTGGGCTGTCTATTTCTGGCCTCTCTATTGTGTTCCATTGATCTATGTGTCTATAATTTTACCAATACTCAATTATCTTGGTTTCTGTAGCTTTACAGTGAGACTAAAACTCAGGTAGCATGAGTCCTCCAACTTTGTTCTTCGGTAATGTTGTGTTAGCTATTCTAAATCTTTTGTCTTTCTACATACATTTTAGAAGTAGTTTGTTGATATCTGTAAAATAGATTTCCGGAATTTTGATTGGGATTATGTGGAATCTAAAGATCAAGCTAGGAAGAATTGACATCTTAACAATATTGAGTCTTCTAATATATGAACATGGACTAGTCCCCATTTATTTATATCTTCTTTTATTTCTTTCATAAAAGTGTTGTAGTGTTCCACATTCAGATCCTGTACATATTTGCTAGATTTATACCTAAACGCTTCATATTTTTAGTGCTATTATAAAAGGTATCTTTGTTTCAAGTTCCAATTGTTCATTGCTAGTATATAGGAAAGAAATTGACTTTTGTATATTGACCTTGTATCCTGCTTCCTTCTGATACTGCTTATTCATTCCAGGGTTTTGTTTTTATAGATTCTTTGGTGCTTTCTACCTAGACAATCATGCCGTACATGAATAAAGGCAGTTTAATTACTGCCTGTCAAATCTGTATATCATTTATTTCTTTTCCTTGTTTTATTGCACTAGCTAGAATTTCTAGTATGATGTTGAATAGAAATGTTGAGAGAGGACTTCTTTGCCTTGTTTCCAATCTTGAGGGGAACATACTTTGTAAGACTTTTATTCTTTTAAATTTTTTAAGATGTGTTTTATGGCTAGAATTTGTCTATGTTAATGGATATTACATGTGAGCTTGAGAAGAATGTATATTCTGCTGTTGTAAGAAGAAGTATTCTGAAAATGTCGATTAGATCAAGTTGGTCATAGTGCTGTTCATGTCATCTTATTGATTTTATCCGTACTGGTTATCTGCCTGCTTGATCTATCAATTAAGGACAGAAGGGTATTAAAGTCTCAAACTAGAATAGTGAGTTTGTCTATTTCTCCTTTCAGTTCTATCCATTTTCGCCTCATGTATTTTAGTGCTCTCTTGTTAGATTCATGCAGGTTTAGGATTGTTATGTCTTCTCGAAGAATTGATCCCTTTATTGTTACATAATTCCCTCTTGATTCTGAATAATTTTCCTTGTTCTGAAGTTTGTTTCATCTGAAGTTGATACAGCTACTCCGTCTTTCTTTTGATTAGTGTTATCATGCTATATCTTTTCTCCATCCCTTTCCTTTTAGCTGGTCTGGGTCTTTATATTTACAGTGGATTTCCTGTAGACAACATGTACTGGGCCTTGTTTTTGTTTAATCCACTCTTATAATCTCTGTCTTTTAATTGGTATGTTTAGATCATTCATATTTAAAATGATTTTTATATAATTAGTTTCACATCTGCCTTATTTGTAACAGTTATTTATTCTCTGCATTTGTGTTGTGTTTCTTTTTCCTCTATATTTCTGCCTTCTCTGATTTTAATTGTGTACTTTATATGATTTCATTTTAAATGTTTTCTCAGTATATAATTAATACTTCTTTTTAAAAATTTTTTTTGTGATTGCCTCAGAGGTTACAACATACATTTTTAAATAATCTAAGTCCACATTCATACAACACTATATTACTTTGTATATAGTTCAGGTAGCTTATAATAGGATATTCCCAACTCCTCCCTTCTGTCTCTTGAGGGCTAGCCCTGTACCAGGCACTATGCAAAGTGCACTGCATGTACAGTGTAACTTGAATAATAATATTCAGCAGCTTTGACATAAACGATCATTACACCCCTTTTACAGAAGATGAAATTGAGGCTTAGAGGCATTGAATTCCCTCGCTGGGTCTTATAACTAAGAAAGCCCAAGATATCCAGAATTCCAGGGCACTGAAAGACTAGAGAGAGCTCATACAGTGCCTGGTCCAGCTGCAGGCACATAGCAAAGGCTCAGTAAATAAAACAACCCACATGTCTAGAATGGTAAATGCCTTGGTGAGGGACCCGGCACAGGATGGTTTGCAGAATAAAGGGTGGGGCTAGCTGGGGTTTGGTAAGAACAGGGACTGATTTTTTTTTTTTTATTTTGTTAAACTCACATTAACAAATGTGACTATTTTCTGTGCCTCTTATGTCCACGGTAACCATCATGTTAGCTCTGATTTACTGAGGACCAAATTTTTTCTGGCATTGAGCTAGGTGAGTCCTCAGGACCTCCCTGTGGCTTATGTTTTGTTTGTTTGTTTTTGCTGAGGAAGATTTGCCCTGAGCTAACACCTGTGTCAATCTTCCTCTATTTTGTATGCAGATTGCTGCCACATCATGGCCACAGATGAGTGGTGTAGGTCCACACCCGGGAACCAAACCCAGGTCGCTGAAGCAGAGCATGTGGAACTTAACCACTAGGCCACCGGACTGCACCCCCCACCCCCACCACCATGACTTATATTTTATCCCCAGGTGACAGAGGAGGAGACTGAGGCTCGGAAAGGTAGAGGTCTTGCCAAAGGCCACAGACTTTTGGAAAAGCTGAGATCTGAACCCAGCCTGCCTACCGCCAAAATCCATGGCTCCCCTTAGCAGCAGGCCTGAAATAATTGCTACCATATCCCTTCCTATCAGGAGATGAGCAGACAGCCCCAGAGGCAGCTTCCTGCCAGCCTAGAGCTTTTGAAGCTTCCTGCATCTGGGCCACCTGGGCAGGGGTCTCAAGGCCTTAGCAACAAGCTTATGGATCCAGTAATAATCCACATTGGGTTTAGCAATCCCTAATGTGAGGGCTAATGATGTGCAGAGGCCTCAAAAATCCCTCTGCCAGAAACATCAGAAGGAAGCGGGTACAGTTGGCTCAAACACCAGCCAGCGGGCAATTTATTAGACCAGCCATGAGGCAGGAATGCAAGTCCTGCATGGAAGGCCCTTCCAAGGGCTGCACCTGGCACTGTGGACCACCCCAGGGGGCTGCCTCCAGCGCTGCATGAGAGACATCAGGCAGTCTGCACCTCTCAGGTACTGGATGTGTGTGTGTGTTGGGCTATGGGGTGAGGAGAGCTTGAGAACCCGCAGACCAGACCTCAGGCCAGTGGCAGCTGCCAGGCAGGCGGGTGGCCGCCCAGCTGCTCACAAGCTCCAGCGCTCCACCAAGTGCTCCTGTCTGCCATCAGCGTGGGGGTCAGTGCAGGGCCGAGGGGCCATGCTGGAGCCTAAAGCCCTCTCCCCACTTCTTCCTGCCCAAGCACAACTGTTTGATCCTCCATCAACAGCTGCCTAGCTAGGCACTAGCCCGTCTCTATTAACTTTTATGACCCTGCATTGCACCTTAATGGTTCCTAGAAGCGCTGGCCTGTTCTGAAGCCTGGCTTGACTATCCCAGAGGTCCCTACTGCCTGCCCACATCTAGAGGCGCTGCTTCCTACGCGGCACTGGGAGGGAGCAGGTGTCCCCATGGGGGAGTGGGACCTGCAGGGAAGGTCAGATAGGAGGGGCGGGACCCCAGGCATCTGCACAGACTCCCAACCTCCCAACTGGCGGGCAGGCTACCAGCATCTGCTCTCAAGCTGGACGTCATGCTACTGCCGGTCCTCGCAGATGGCTCCCAGCAGTGGCCGTCCCCGGGTGGATGCGCGGGCCACGGGGACCCGCAGGGCTCGCGGCGGGGCTGTAAAGATCGCTTCAGCATCTTGCCCAGTTCAAGTCACAGAGGCTGTAGAAGGAGCCCAGACCGTTCAAATCCACCATGTCATTTGGCTGTGGGAAAACCACCCCGGAGAGCGAGGCCCAGCTTTGCCAGGCATCCTTGTGAGGCGCAGTGAGGGTCCCCTAACTAACTGAGCACCCACTTCACGCTCCACCGCGACCGGCTCTCCCACAGGGGAAGGGAGCGAATCTAACGTTCACTGAGCACTTGTTCTGTGCCAGAAGCTGTGCTGAGTGACTCACACACATTTAATTGTCCCCAAACCCTGTGGGATAGGCACTACTGCTTACTTCTGGTTTATGGATGGACAAGCTATGATTCGGTGAAAAAGTTACTTGGTAGCAGAGCTGAGGTCAAGGTCTCTCTAAGGGTCAGGTCTTGCTTTTCACCCAGCCACACCCATCTCTGACAGCCCACCCTCCCAGAGAGCCAGTGCTGGGTCATGGGCACCCTTGGTCTGCCCCAATATGTACATCACATGCATGGGAGGCTGGGGAAAGCTGAGTAAGGAAAGAAAACAACCAATCAGGAATAAAATGAAAATGTCCCAACTGAAGAAATACTGTCCCTGAAGTTCATCATATCACTGCAGTGTTTTTTATTCTGTTCCGCTTACAGAAATGAAACTTCAACTCCGAGGGTAGAGAAAGCAAAATGTCTTTTCCTGTGGTGGACGGCAATAACCCGGCCAAGGGACTGGCCACCTCTAGGTGACACAGAGACAAGCCCTGCAGGGGTGGTGATGCCAAGCCATCCTGGCTAGAGGACTCAGTTCCAGGGAAGGCCAGGCCAGACCCTGCAGGTGACCTCAGGGCCATGCCACAGCAGACGTGAAAGCACGAAGTGGTATTTCCTAAATGTTGTAAGAAACTTCTTTTTTAAATATAAAACTAAAAAGTAAAAATCCTTGTCAAAAAAAGGCTGACAAAGCAGCAAGTACTCCCAATCTCAATACCTCATTGCCTCATTGAGTCAGAAGTGCATAACCTTGCAAAAATATAAACGAAGTATCAGAATATTTCAGGGCATCCACAGCCACACAGTTGGTGAGCAGCAGCTCCCTGGTATCATCACTCCCAACAGGGGGAGAATTATTCAATTCCTTCATGTATTTTAGGGATATCCATTCCTTGATTTTTGATTACATGGAGATATTTAATTTTTTTCCTCAAAGATCCACAAATACTTGAGCATCAAAACTTTTCAAATGGCTGCCACAATGTGGGTCATATAGTAGATGTTCTCTATGTGTTTAATATTTAATTAAATCAATGCTGATTCCATAAAAAATTACGGACTGTGTGCACAAGGGTAATGGGGCTGGGTCCCCGCGAGCTCACAGGACTTCAGGGGGGTCAGGGGGCACTGCAGGGTGCTCCTGCCATGGTTTCCTCAGCCCGTGGCTCTGATCAAGCACTTCCAAAGGCTCTTATAAACCCACAACTAGTGTGCAAACCAATGGTTAAAAAATTAGGGCTGGCCCAGTGGAGTAGTGGTTAAGTTTGTGCACTCTACTTGGACGGCCCAGGGTTCACAGGTTCACATCTTGGGCACAGACCTACACACCGCTCATCCAGCCATGCTGTGGCAGCGTGCCACATACAAAATAGAGGGAGATTGGTACAGAGGTTAGCTCAGGGACAATCTTCCTCACCAAAAAAAAATATTATATAAGGGAACTGTCACAGGGGTTAGGTGATGACTAAGGCAGATGAGGCCCCTGACCAGGAAGTTTACATTTCTGGGAGGAGAGACAGATAACAAACAAGTGAGCAAATAACTGATTTCTGATTCGGAGAAGCGATCTGAATAAAATGAAGCTTGCCGTGGTCAGGGAGTGTGAGAGGGCAGTGCAGAGGCCACGTCAGGTCTGGAGGTGAGGAAGGCCTCTCTGAGGGGAGATGCTGGAGTGATGAGAGAATGCAGCCTCAGAAGACCTGAGGGAAGGCCATCCAAGAAGGAGTGGAGTCAGTGCAGTGGTCCTGGGGTAGGAAATGAGCTTCATATTCGGGAATCTCAAGGTCTATGTAGCTGGAAAGGTGAGTGAGGGCAGAGCAGGAGGTGGTGAGGGCCATATGGGCCATGGTTTGGCGTCTGGGTTTTCCTCTAGAAGGACTGAGAAGCTGTTGGTGGTTCTGAGCAGGAGCACGACATGGACACCAGCCCCACGGGCACTGTGTGGGAAATAGCCTGGGCAGCAGTATGAGCTCCTGGGCATGGGGCTCACATAACAGGCTGGATGGTGGTGCCGTCAGTGAGCTGGTCACCAGCCTGAGGTGGAGCAGGCTTCTGGAGACATGGCAGCTGTGGAGCAAGAATCAGAAGTTTGATATTAGATATACCACTTCTGAAGATGTTCCTTTAAAGAGGAGCAGAAAAGTGGGATGGTAGCTGGAGGAGGGATGTGGGACTGAGAAGACCATCCAGGAAGGAGTGGAGCCAATGCAAAGGCCCTGGCCTAGGAAATAAACTTCACATTCATGTTGTTAATGACCAACCTTTCACTGCAGGTTTAGGTGCTGTTAGAATGACCCAGTGGCGAGGGAAGACCTGCTGGCGCAAGTGATGGAGGTGATTGTCACAGAAGCAGGCAGACTTTGAGCCCAGAGACATTGAGGAGAGGGACTCTGCTTTAAACTTCTTCATTTCTCCAGCACAGCATGTAAAACTAAGGGCAAAGTGCTGAGGAAATGAGAGCCACCACGTCAGACTAAGACTGAGAACCATGAGAGCTTCCTAGAAGAGGCAACACAACATCATGCTGAGAAGTGAAGGACCAGCGGCAGCTTGTTGGCAGGGTTAAGAGGATAGGAATGCTCTCCGCAGAGATAACAGCATGTGCAAATGTCAAGAGGTGGGAATGAGCTGGGCATGGTTGGTCATGGGGTGTGCAGGGGTGCTAGGAGCTGAGATGGGAGGGGGACCAAGCAGGCTCACAGGCCAGGCCAGGATGTGTCACCAGGTTGACCATCACCCCGGCAGCAATAGAGAAGATGACTGGGTGGGGAGGGCAAACTCTGGTGGGAGGAAGGCCATTGGGAGGCAATCCCAGTGGTCCAGAAGTGATGGTGATGAGCCAGGGGACAAGTGGAGGGACAAGAGGGCAGTCAGGGAGCTGGTTATCTGGACTCAGAGGCTGGTTTGACAAGGTGGGTAAAGAGGGAAGATGAAGCTAAGGATGGGTGCTGGTTTCTTGCTGGGGTGAGTGGGCAGGCAGAGGGCAGGTGGGGCTGGGGCTCCTCTCTTTGTCTCTGTCTTAATTGGCCCAAAGCCATGAAGAGCTAGAGACTTGGTCAGGAAAACTGCACATCAGGGCATCCACTTCCCCTCCTCCCGGACAGTCACTGACCTTGGTGACCCACACACTGTGGAAGGGGCCCTCTTGGATTCTCTAACAGAGATGCTGTGAGGTCTAGAAACTGGGGAAGGTAACCCCTGGGCCTATGCAGGGAGGGCATTCATGGCCCCATCCAGGGCCCTTTCGGTGGGTGGTCCCAGCAGCAGAGGACCAAATGACAGAGATTCATAATGCCATCTGGGCACATCAGGCACAGACACACAAGGATCAGTTTGTGAGGGGCAGGACTTTGGCCACTGCCTGGATACGTGAGACAAGACTCCTGGCCATGGGCAGAGGGCAGAGGGCAGAGGGCAGAGGGCATGGCGCTCACTGAGTGAGGTGGGTTTAAGTGAGGGCTTCGGGCCTGGAGGAAGTGGATTGGAATAATCGTGTAGACTATGGGCAAGTCTCAGGAGAGGGAGAAAGGGACACAAAGGAACCCCTGGCACACTGGAGTCCAAGTGCAGGGCTCCAAAACGAAATGCTTTCCTTGGTGGAGAAAAGCATTCTATGAGTTCTCTCCTGAGGTCAGGTTGGTTCTGAAAGTCCGAGCCTGCAGTGGGAAACCCTAGGCCTGCCCTAGGTGAGCCTGGGGCTCTAAGGCACAGTAGGCTGAGCTCTCCACCCTCCAGGAACAGTTGGGTGGACAGGAGAGGTGGTCCCCCAGACAGCCCATAGCAATATAGAACTACTCTTCTGTCCCTCCGCATCCTCAGGGAGCAGGAGATGAGTAACGTCTAGATATTTCCAGAAACAGAGAGAGCTACAAAGAGATGAGAACACTCTCCTAACTCAGGGTTGAGTGGGAGCTCCGCATTTTCCTCCTCTTCTCTCTGATCTGAAACATAGGGCCCAGTGCCCCACCATACTCCATGTGATCCCTTTGTGCTCTCGGCATGTGGCACACACAGTGGAAAGAGCTGCCCTATGCACTCTCTCCATCAGGGCATCTCTCCTGGCCCAGGGCACACATACTCACTCCAGCGTGTTCCGTGCACAAACATATCCAGGTCTCCTTCCTCTTCCCCTGCCTTCTCCTCACTAGCCTGGGTTTCTGCAAAGGCAGGGGCTGGGTCCCAGGTGTACTGAGCTCAGAGCACAGCACACCAAAAACGTGTGTGAAATGAATCCTTACCTACGTTTACAGTTTGTAAAGCACTTCTGTTGTTTCAAACCTCATAACAAGTCAGGGCTGTGGTTACTTCCATTATCTCCCACTAGCAGTGAGGAAGCTGGCTCCAGGAAGTGGTGTAATTTGCTGGAGGTTGCAAACCTTGGAGGTCACAATGCTAGATTTTGAACTCACATCTGTCTGAGTCCAGTTCCAGCCCTGCCCGCTGCTCTCCAGCCTGAGGCCATGCATACAAAGGAGAGACAATCAGATGATATCACATGTGTGCATTTGTCAGATTTGGGGATTGTAAACTAAAATCACAAAGATAACCCCACCTCCATTTTCATGGACAAGCAAATTGGGTGCACCCAGTTCAGGCAAATGAAGAGAACTGAACAGGGCTAGAAGTAGCTGTGGGCGCTCATCTCTGGCTGTCTGCTCTCTCACTCTCTGCTGACTCCTTTATTCATCCCTTCACTAACCTGCTGGCCATCTGTTTGCTTTGGTTACTCACCCACTGGCACATCTGTTGGGTTCCTGGCATTTAGTTCCCTCCCACCGTTCCTTCCACTCTTCCTAGGAGGAGCACAGGGCAGCAGTTGGGGTCAGGTGCACAGGGTCACACTTCTGCCTGCTCACTTCCTAGGGGATGACCTCACTCTGGCACTTTCCCTGCTTGGTGCCTCAGTTTCCACATATGTTAAGGAGAGAGCGATAACTTGCAGCTGGTTTCCAGCCTGTGAAGATTCAGGGCTTGGGACAGGAATTGCACAGAGCAAGTACCAGCAATGCTAGTTAGCATCGCTGCTAGCATTACTTTTTGTTTTACAGCCTGCTGAGTATTATGTGGGAGATCCGCACAAAGGTCCAGCCAGGCGAGACTGTCTCTTCCAGGAGGAGTTGGAAAGAGTTACCACGAGCCTGCGTAGGCAGTGCCACACCTTATTCTCTTTGCACTCACATCTTTCACTGTGAATCTGGAGGAATGGAGGCAGGAGGCTGCTAACGCTGAAGGAGACCAGGATGACTCCATAGAAAGGAAGAACTCAGATGAGTCACAGAGAGGTAGTATCCAGCTCAACATCCAGCAATTAATCAGGGTCTTGTGGTCCAGGAAATGGCTACAGGACAAGGGTCCAGGAACTCACCTGAGCAGCTGACTGGAAGGGTCCACGGCCTCAGGTGTGACCCCAGCTCACCTGGGATGGCTACAGGGCCTCTGGCTACTACGTCCATCTACCATTCCACAATTGTCCCACCACTCGGAGCAACTTCCCTGCGACTTCACTGGCGCCATAATGCAAGGGGTCTGTGCGGGGACCTGGGACCTGACTTCCAATGGCTCCTGGGATACCTGGCCCTCCTCACCTGGCTCAGCCTTGTGGGGAGCAGAAGGTACTCCAGGACCTAGAGTTTGGGGAGTACCATTCATTGTTCAGCCCCATCCTGGGAGGTCGAAACCACCAGGCCAGGGATGAGAAACCACTTCTATTGGAGACATCTGTCTTGGGACCTTCAGCCCTTTTGGGGCTCCTAGGGCTGGAATTTCTCAGGGGACTCCTGCAGCTCCCAAACTGCCCTGCAGAAAGTGGCCCCAGCCACACCACATACTGCAGCCAACTTCGAAGACTGCCAGGTTCCAAGCAGCACACCTTGAACTTGAGGCCCATGTGTAGGGCAGACCCAGGAAGCCCTTCTTGGGTCTTGGTTTAGATTCAGCAGCTTCCGGCAAGGCTCAGCTTTCTCAGAGGCTGGCCTGGCCTCCTTAGAGCCAGCAGGCAGCTGTGGTCAAGACCAGACAGATAGGGCCAGGGGAAGCGACTGAAGTCCTCTCCTAGGCCCTGTCCCCAAATCCCCAGGCCACTACAGGATGCTGGATTAGCCTCCACTGGCAAACTTGATGCATATTCATTAAGGCCAGATATCCAATTGATTATACAGCATTTACAAGACAAAGGACAGTAACTCCCCAAAGTGTGCTCAGGCCCCATCTGGGAACAGGAGGCCTTTTCCCTCTAGGTAGGAGCCTAGGCTCAGCTCCCTGCCCACTCCCCATGGGATGATCTGTGCTGTCCCTACCCGAGTCCCCACAGCCCGCCTCTAGATGTCACTCCTTCCACACACCCAGCTCACGTCCCCTGGCCTCCTATCCATTCATGGTCCCATGACTCATTTCCAAACTTTGACTCCAAACTAAGATGTAAGTGACCACATAGAAGACAGGAGACCATAGGTGGGCTCTATGGGGCTCCTTGACCACAGCCCTAGATACCCCTCCCTGGGCCTGGAGGTCTGTTTTGGCCCTTTCTCCAAGGGGTGGTGGGAGGAAGCGGAGGGTTAGAGGGGAGGAGCCTAGTTTCCTCCAAGATCAGAAACTCCTATCTGAACAAGACCGGAGACCAGAGATCAGAGGTACTGTTGGGAGAGGATCAAACGTATAAAGGGGCTCTCATCCTGAAAGCCAGCAAGATGGCATCCCTCTCTTTGGCCCCTGAAGTCCAGTTAGCCCTAGTGTGCCCCCAAAACTACTGACACTTACTTCTGACAAACTGTGCCCTTTTTTAGTCTACTCACACATCCCTAGGTTTACCACTTCCGTCCATAGTCCCACCTGAAATCCTTAATTAGGTAGCATAACGGAACTAATCCCACTCTTGTCTGAGCATCATGGAAGGTTCTGGAGAAAGGCAGACATGCCATCCCCGGGGATGCTTGGACCTTCTCACTGTGGAAATCTGTATAGGCAGGAACATGGCAGCTGTGAGCTCTCCCTAGGATCCTCTTGTCTTTACTCAAGAAAGACGGAAGTGAAGTGAAGTGGGGGCCCAGATCCTCGTCATCAAACACCCCAACTCTGCTTTGGCCACCCAGGATCAAGGCAGGATGGCTGTCCCTGTGGACCCTGGGTGTGGTCCCAACTGTCCCACTCATCACACTCATGACCAGAGCAGTCGCACCCACAAGACAGCTCCAGCATCAGTGTGCCCCGCTCAGGGTTGTTCTGACTGCTGTGAACTCCTGCTCCCTCTCCCGCAGTCTAGGAAGAAGCTGGATCTCTCTCTGATGATGGGCAAGCCCAAACTGGGAGCCGGAACTCTCCAAGGAAGTCAACCTGATCCAATAAGACACAGAAATCTGACACCTAAAAGGATTGGATGACACAAACAAGGGGCTGGATAGAAGTGAATACCAGGAACGAGGGCTGTGTTTATCTGCTTTTCCTGTGTGCTGGGCCTCACTACAGGCCTCATCACATTAGCTCCCATGTCAGCTGCTGGGTGGGCATTGCCCTGACCCCATTCTCCAAGGAACTTGAACTCCTTGCCTAAGAGGGTGTAGCTGATGAGAAGCTGAGCTGTGGCTCATCCCCCAGATCCATGGCCACAAAGCCACAATCGTCCCCTCCTCCCATGAAGGGCTGTGGTGACTTTGTTGAGGGCTTACTGGATGGACTTGCTCCTGTTTTCACTTCCCTAGGAAATCCAGTCCAACCCTGTGTGTCTGTGGACCTTCCATCTGTGGGAGCCAACCCCTCAGACACCATCTCAGGAGCCCACTAAACTGGGGGAGATCCAGCAGCTTCTCTTGAGGTGTCATTTGCGAGCCATGTTAAAGGAGAGCTTGGATCTGAAATTAAGTTCTGTTGTGTCCACGACGTCCTTTTTGTCAAGTTACAGCATCTGGGGTGAAGAAGAAATAACAGACTTCAGCCGGTGGGCTGTTGTTGGACAAAAGCCACATTTGTCACTGGGCTTTTGGCCAAAGTACTAATCATTTTTTTAAATTGACCCTGATGGAGGGGAGCAGCCGTGGGCCACCAAGGCAGTGGTGGGCGTGCTAGGAATTCCTGACCCGTCCGTCAGCACTGAAGCCTGATGGAGACTCGTCCAGACATCAACCCCCAGGGGCTGTGCAGAGTCAACGCCCAGGGTTGTTTTCTTAATAAGCAGTGAGGTCGCAATAATGGGTCCCCGGTAAACATTAGGGTCACATATCTTAGGGGTCTTTATTGTCAAAATATGAAAAGAAAACTGTCCGGGGCACAACTCGCACGCAGACTCTTGATTAGCCCTCTAGGAGGTGCACTGTAGGTGACCGTGCCATTTTTGACGACTCAGCGAGCTCCCCAAGCAAGACTCTCCTCTCTCTTATCTGCAGTATGCATGTGGAAGGTCCTCTGTGCCCTGGTCATCAATGGGCAAGTGCAGAGGGCAGCCGGGTTGGGCAAGGGCAGGAGGGTGGACTAGGAGGGTTAGAGATTTCACCCCAGCTCATGGTCAGGAGGCAGAAGACCAATGACATGAAAATCCAGGAGCCAGGAGGTGGGGAGCAAAGTGCAGGGAAGCAAGAAGGTGTCCTTGGGAGTTAAGGCAACCAGAGTGAGGCTGGCTGTCAGGGGCCCTGGGACAGCGGACTGCCCCTACACCACCCTGATGTACTTCCTGCAGGACGGTCAGCGAGCTGTGTGGAGCAGTGGCACTCTGCTCCATTCCACCATGAACACTGCAGAGATGGCAGTGAGGGGTCCTTCCTCATGGTCTCTCACCAACAAGGGGCAAGTGCCCGTCCCCCCTACACCACAGCAGCACCAGCTGGGCTTCTGTCCTGTCTTGTCTTTGTTCTGTTGCCCCTCAGCTCTGAACGCCCTTCCCCCACCCTCTTTCTTAGGCCAGGCCCAGGCATCTCACCCTCTGGAAGCCTCCAAACAAGCTCCCAGTCCCCTCCTCATGCACCCTGAGCCCTGAGCTTCCCCTCCATGTGTCCTTGGCACCTCTATCCTTACACTTATTACTACAGCATAGTTGTCTGTCCACTGGGCTTCTGTCCATTGCACTGAGAGGGCCTCATGGGCCCGCATCAACTCATAGTAATTTGTATGTAGCTAGTACTGAGTCCACAGTGAGTAAGCTCTCAGTCATGCTTGTGGCGTGAATGAATGAGTGAATGAATGAGAAAGTGGCTGGAGAGTTGGCGCCAGCTCAGAAAGAAAGAGCCTGTGGGCCTTGTTGTATGTTGCATGCTCATCTGAGCACTCCTGCCACATCTCTAGAGTCTGCTTGTGAACCTCCAAGTAAAGAGAAAATAAAGATTTCCAGGCCTGGGCATAAACTCCATCCTTAGCTGCTTTAACAAATACCTCAAATGTGAAAACAGGCTCAGTGTCTCCCAGAGAAGGTGTGGGGAAAGCCAGTGGGAAACGCCACAATAAGCTGGAGCGTGCCCTTGGATTTGATTTGCAGACTGGCCTTGTCCCGAAGCAGGGTCTCTCCTCACTGCTCCCCGCTCTGCGTTGTTTGCTCACATAAATCCCTCTGCAGGAGCTCTCACTGTGGCAGTGAGAATGCAAGAGTGGTTGGAGCATTATTCATTAGGAAGGAAAAATACCTCTTTACTTAAACTTGATAATGCCTTTGATTTTGAAACTCAGACAAGAACTACTAAACTTGAGAAGCTTGAAATTCCAACAACTGTTTGGAGACACTGATGGGGTTTGCTGTGGGTGTGAATGGAGCAGACGGACTTGACTGAAGTACTGGACCCAGAGGCTCCGCCACCTCTATGAGCTCCCCAACACCATATCTAAGTCTTTTCGGAACCAGAGAGGGTGGGAAGGCCCTAAAAAGCTGGAACTCTTTGTGTGTTTTACTCCTCACAAAGCAGAGAAGCATCTAATTATTGTTTCTCAACTGTGTAGATCTCTTACTGCCTTTCTCCACTCTCCTGTGTGTATTTGCTGGATTGATTTTATTCACTGGGTTCTAATTTTCTCCGTTGGATTTTCTCTTCCTTTGAAAGGCACTGAGACAATGGTGACCTCCACAAATGCATACATTTGTGTGTGTGTTCCATCAAGGAGCGGTGAGAGGGGAAGAATCATTCTAAATGGGTCTAGAGGAAGCCCTGGTGAGAGAAGGACAGGCACATTTTGCTGCAAAGGAAATGCAAAGAGAGAAAGTGGGACCTGAAACATGGAGGTTACCATGGTCAGAGAGACAAGCTGGGCTCTGGAAAGGTGTCCCGAGGTGTGGACCTTGGGATCAGGCTGCCACCCACCCTGGCTTTGCCTGTGGGCGGAAAGTGGCTGTTGGGGCACTGAGAGCTCAGACTCAGGCTCTGCTCCTGAAGTCTAAAAATGCCTGACCCTGTTTTTCTAACTAAATCCAAGCTGGCCAAGGCAGAAGTCTTCCTCTTCCTGACGATTCTGCATGATCAGCTGTCCCAAACACCGGCCCCTGCTTCTCTCCCCAATCAGTGGAGAGCTTCTTGTGGATAATCACGCATCTATTTTTCTTTCTCTCTCATATCAAACCAAATCTAACGACATAAACAAGATGTGTATACATAAAACGTGTTAATAATTTTTTAAAAGATAGCTTTACTATAGACAACAGTGGTTCTCCCAGGCGACCTATCAGATGACCTAATCGATGGAAGATAATGTGGGTCGTGGGCCTCCCACGAGTGGCAACTGGTGACCGGAGCCCACAGTACAGCCTGAGCCTCCTGAAAGACAGGGCTGCTTTAAGGATGGGGTCGTTTCCATGCCGCAGGACGGGGAGGAGAGGCCCTCTTCAGCTCCTGGCTTTTCTGCTGGCCCCCCATCTTCCTGTGCTTGGGGCTGATGGCGTTCCTGTTAGCTGAGCAAGAGAACCTCTCAGTCCAGACATCAGCCAAGACAGCCCAGGAAATCTGCGTCTGACAGTGACTTTGAGCCCTTCATTTCTCTTCCAATTTTCTGACTGTAAAATTACTAGGTCAAATTTAGTTTTGTATATAAAAACAATCATGTTTTTTTCCTTAGTGTTTTTAACCTGGTAACCCAACACTGTAAACATGCAGAAAGGATTGGAGCCCGGTGGGGTGGCTGGCTGACCAGCCATATGATTCTAAGAAGGTGCTGATGTTTTCATAAATGAGAGTAGGTGACAGGGAGCTTTGCACGGCTGTAAAGCTCCTGTGGGCCGGAATGGTAGCAGGAAAAATACAGCATCAGAAACATGGAGCTTCAAAGACTCCTCTTGCCTCCCAACGTGTGTCCTTACTGCATGTAGAGGCACAGTGTGGACACTTCATTGTGCATTTAGGTAATCAGATCCCTGAACCCCTTCCTCCTGGCCCCACAGAAGGTCCAGCATGGTTGTCATCTGCTTTAGTAATATGGTAGCACTCTGCGCTCTCAAGTGCCTCCCTTGGAGTCCATGATTAATAATCTCTTCCTTTGAAGTTGAGATGGCAGGGCTGTTTGTCAGTGTGCACTCCCACCCGCCTTGTTAGCACCCCTGCGCAGTGCTCAGCTAGAGCTCCGTGGTTTTCTGGGCTGGTGGCAAAGCAGAGCAGGTCTGGGTAAAAGCTCTGGTTCTGCCCTTAACTTAGTAGCTGGGTGATCTTGGACAACTTGCTTAGCCTCTCTGAGCCTCAGTTTCCTCATCTATAAAATGGGGATAATAATAGTGCCTATATCAAAAGATTACTCTGAGAATTAAGATGATGCAAAAGCACCTTAGCACAGGGTCTACCATATGGTAGTTTTTGGCAAATGGTAGTTATGTGTATTGATATTGTTTTGTTACAAAGGGCTTCATGGTGCACATGTTGACAGAGAATGATTGGTTTAATAAGTCTGAGAGAGCCTGCTGGAGAAAATGAATTTCCAGAAAAGTTTCAGTATATAAAGGTCGACTGGAACTGATGAGACTGAGATGGCCACTGTGTGTCTTGGACCCACCTTCCAGATCCAGATAGGCTCTGTGGAGCACAGCCCTGTGCACAATTTTTATTAAATTCCCTTGTGATAACTATTTTAGATAGTATTGTATCTCTTTCGGGTAGTTCTCAGAATATCTGACAGACAGACATCTCCTGCAAAATTATATGAAGAACTTGAGTAAGTAGAAATTCTATATAATACAAAGAGAAAACATTATGTATATACTTCATGAGTAACCCACCTTCAGTCTGCAAAATTCTTTCACTTTACCCAAAATCATTTGTACTTTTCCTAAGCAAGGTGTTAAATCCTGACGTGCATGGGCATTGGTATAATTCTCCTGGTCATTCCCGCAGCCTCCACTGTACTCCAGCATCCCGCTCTACTCCACTGCACAGGAAAGCTAGACACAGGCAGCAGTGCTCACCCATCTGTCTCGGTAAGGCCTAATTCTCCTAGCTCTTCCTTCAGCTGTATGGGTTTGTGCCCTCCTCTCTGCCAGCCTTCCAGAAGCCTCCCACCAAGCCCCACTATTGTCTCCCTCTGCCACACGCCAGGGATGCTGGAGCAGCAGGACCCTCTCCATCTCATGCCCTCCAGCTGGGTCCTCTCCCCCGACCCCTCCTGCTCTGCTTTTCTTGAGCAGAGACACACATCCTTCCTCAGTCATCCCTCTTGCCCGAGTCTTTCTCTCCTCTCTGGAGGAGGCACTTGCCTGGCTTGTGGGCTCATACAACTGCCAGTACCTGGAGCCCCATAGCTAACTTGCCCAGATACACTTTTCCTGGCTAAGGAAAACTAGCATTCTCCGTACCTGTGGAAACTTCCTAACACAACAACCCAACAATAGGCATCCCAGACTTAACACAGAGATATAAATAGATGATCCTTCACATCTATGCATGAGGCCACTGGCTCAAGTGGCCAATAACCTAAGTACAGGTCACAGAGGCCTGAAACTGGTCCCAGGAAGTCTCACAGCACTGCATCTTTGAGTGAGTCAGGGCAGGAAGGCCAGTGTCACAATCAATGCTCATGGCCCACAGCTCATGGGCTCACCCCTGGAGAGCAAGGCTGTGCCAGCATCAAAGGGCAAGGAGGGGACAGGAGAACATCTCCCGGCCCAAGGAGGACCGCAGGGGAGGAAAATTGGTGCTCAGACAAGAAGAGAACGAACATTTCTTGCTCAGTTCCCATGTGCCAACCCCTTCACATGGGGCCAAGGAACTGATTCTTGCCCACAGTGCTCCCAGGAATGGCTCTGCATTCGTTATAAGGAATATCTCAACGGGTCCCAGCCAGTTCTCCACCCCAGTGTCCCCAAGGGCTCGGACAGGCCCATCTTCATGTGGTTCATTGTGGGTGATGTTAAAATGGGGCCAGAGGAGGAGGGAAGGGTGAAGTGCCCCCTGTGAAACCACATCATTATGTCACTTAATATTCAGAGAGGCCTGTGAGGGAGGCATGACGGTGAAAACACCTCAAGTGACAGAATTAGGATTGCAGCTCAGAACAGACTGGCTCCGGAGCCTGGGCAGCTCGTACTTCCCTCATCAGTACGCTGATGCTCTGAACTCTGAGCTCCTACCTGTTCCTGGCTGTGGGAAAAAAGTAGACAGAGATAACTGGCTTGTTGCATTCCTCCTACCAAGAGGAAGCAGTGAAGGCCAGGTTTCCTGTGGAAGAAGAAAGATCTTCAAGCACTTGTGTTCATTCCCCAGCATGTAGCCCTTTGGGACATCATGGAAAACACCAATAATGTCTGATTTTTAAAGCAGAGTAAAGAAAAGGGGCTCAGAACAAGGGCGATTCACTGAAGTATGTAAGGTGCTTGATTGCACAGAACCACATGGAGCTAATCCTTACTGAGCACTTACATGCATCGCCATGATAATCTGATGAGGCAGACAACAGTATTCTCCCCTTGGGAGAGATGAGCACTAAGTAATCTGCCCAAGGCCAGGTAGTTAGAGCCTAGTGGAGCTGGGATTCAGGCCTGCCAGGCTGATACTGCACCCGGCCCCTGTATCCCACTGGTGGTTCACTGAAAGTGTAGGTGCGCTGTAAGAGGGGAAGACACCCTCCACCCCCCCACACACCCTTCACGGATGCTCACGGTGCCAACATAACCCCCTAATGTGACCATGGTATTTGATAAGCGAGTACTCCTTTCCTTCCTCCTTTCTTCCCTTCCTCCCCCCTCCCTCCTTCCTTCCTTCTTTCTTTTTTTTCCTTCCTCCTTTCCTCCTTTCTTTATTCCTCTCCTCATACACTGACCCGGTCCTTACTATGTGAAGGAGTCTAAGCGAGGTCCTGTACACTGCAGAGCCCAGCCCTGAAGACACCTTCCTCTTGTGGGGACGAGCCACTCACATAACTCCACCACATGGCAGGATGTAACAGTGCCAGGAGAGGGGAACCAACCAAGTTCTTGGGGATTAATGGAGAAAGGACCCAGTCTCCACCTGGGAAACCAGAGTCAGCTCAACAGCAAAAGTGGTGCTGAAGCCGGGCCTAAAGAATATCTAAAGGATATGTAATATTTTGAGAGAGATGGAGACAGAAGAAGCTAATTGCCCATTACCTTGCACTAGAAGTGGAGACAGAGCCATGGGATTTGAGGGCGAGAAGTGACCCTCTGGACCACTTTGTCTGTGCAGGGCCCCCGACAATCAGATGGTCTTCTTTAAAAGAAAATGATGTCAAAGTAACCAGCAAGTTAAAATCCCTGCGCTGGCTCCCTGTGCACTCAGCATGACACCCATGCTCCTGCCTTTGGCACCTGTGGCTCTGCGTGATCTGGCTCCTGGCTGCCTCTCCAGCCTCATCTCAGTCAGTCTCCCCTCCTCCACTGCAATGAGGGTGCCCTTCTTTCTTTCTTTCAAACACACCAAGCGCATTCCCACCTTAAAGCCTTTACATGAGACCTTCTCACTCTCTGCAACACTTTTCTGCCACATCATTGTGTGGCAGTGTTATTGTCATGATGCAGGTCTCAGCTGAAATCTCACTTCTCACCAAGTTCTCCTTGGCCACCCTAGCTGAAGCAGCTGCTCCCCAACACAGACACACGCCCAGGCAATCTCCAGATCTACGGCATCACCCTCTTTTATGTTTTTCAAAATACCTATCCCTCCCTGGAATTGCCTCTGTTTTTTGTGGATTGTCTCCATCTCGTCACTAAAATGTGAACTCCAGAGAACAGGAATCAAGTTAGATTTAATCATGGTATGGTGCTAGCCCCAGATGATGTCAACTCGTTGGCCCTCGATAAATACCTGTTGTTGAGTGCTCCCCTCCCACCTCACTCTTCCTTCTGAGTCTCAACACCCCTTCAGTTACAGGCTGAATTGTGCCTCCTGAAAATTCCCGTATGGAAGTCCTAATCCCCAAGACCCCCAGGTGTGTGACCTTGTTTGGAAACAGGGTCTTTGCAGATGTAATTAGCTGGGTCAACATGAGGTCAAACTGAAGTAGGATGGTTCTTAATCCAATATGACTAGTGTCCTTAAAAAAGGTGAAATTTAGACAAAGATACAGGCACAAAGGGAAGACAATGTGAAGGCATAAGGAGAAGATGGCCAATGTCAAGCAAAAGGAAAGGGCCTAGAGCAGATCCTTCCCTCACAGTCCTCAGACGGAACCAACCCTGCTGGCACCTCAATTTTGAACTTGCAGCCTCCAGAACTGTGAGACAATAAATTTCTGTCCTTCAAGCCGCCTAGTCTGTGGTATTTTGTTACTGCAGCCTTAGCAAACTGATACAAGGGGTGTATAAGATGAGCTCCAAATTGTTCTCCTATGACTCCCCCTTCCTGCTCTCCCCTGGTCTTAAGGGAAGAGTACTTTCCGTCATTCCCTTGGGGTGAGTATGTGGCAAACAGTCTCAGGTCCCTGCCATAGCTGACTTATTTAACATTCTTCAGCAAGTGGATGAATTCACTTCCTTCAGGTGAGATTAAATTCCTTAGCTGGACAGAGTCCTAATCTCCCCACACTCTCCCTTAAATAATATTTGTTCTACCACTTCCTACAAACAACTTTGCTGAGGGAGTTTATGGCATGGCTTAAAAGAGGAAGCTTTCATTTCCTCTCTCAAATCACTGTTACAACAACTTCTTCAGGGAGCTAAGAGCCCTTGCTCCAGCACCAAGGCACTAACAGCCCCTCCAGGGCTGACCTGGATAGTCCTGATGGCCCGGCTCAGTTTCTGCCTCAGGCCCATTCCATCCATAATGATTCTTCCAGTTGACACCCCTCATGTCAGAATACACAAGTCCTGGTTAAAGCACAACTCAATCTTCATTCCTATTTTCCAAAGCTTTTTCCAAAATGGGAAAACTATAGAGCTCAGGAGACTGGCTGAACAGCTTGAGGTTTTTGGCAAACACGGATATGTGCAGATGTGTTTTTCAAAACAAGAGCAGGGCCTCGTGAGCCAGTTCATGTAGGTCTTCTCTCCAGGAAAATGAGGGAGCAGTAGTCCTGGCACACAGATCTGAGAGAGAGTTGCTTCCTAAGTGTTTAGATCTGAGGAAAGAACCCCCGGTTCCAGTTCAAGAGACGTAAAGAGAATGGTATTGCCCTTGCAACAAGAAAAAAGCTAGACTAATTGCAAATTAATGACATTTCTTGAACCCATCAGACAACTGAGGTCACAGGTCAGTCATGTAACCCAAAATCTGGAGAGAGACAGATGTATGCAGGGATTTTAGTGTTTGCTTACCTAGGGCAGACATCAATGGGTGCCATATAAACTGGTAATAAGATCTAAGTAAAAATTTTTAAAGAATTGATAAATGCCACATCTGGGCTAGCAAGAAAAGGTGAAACCCCTGGGCAAGGGGTTGGGGTGGGGGATGGGCAGTGAATGGAGATATAGTGGTGTTTGCAGCCTCCTGCAGGTTTTTCCTCCATGAATCCCATCAGGCATTCACAAGGAAGATTAGGAGAATCCTGAGATGGTCTCACTCAGATGCTGAGCAGAGTAGGGTAACAACAGCCTTAATCTTCAGACCAAGAGCAACAAACACTGCCACCCCTCAGCACTGGTGGAAACCATTGCAGCTGGGGGAAAGGAACAGCAAAAGTAAGTCTCCATGCCTGGAGAAATCCAGGAAAATGTGCCAGGCCAACATTATAGCTGGAGGAGGTGAAGAGGCACTTATTAAGGCCATATTCCCTGACACCAAGCCTCACTGTGCCTGCCTGAGACGGAAGCTTAACCGGAACATCAGAGTTCATCCTTTTCCCCTTTTCCCACCACTATGTTTTAACAAATATCGAGTAAAAGTAACAGTCAATTGTAGCTGGGAGAATGACAACAAACAGATTCTCTCTGGGGAGCAGCACAATGTGAAGACTCAACACTAACCAGCTAGACACCAAGCCAAGCAGGGTACAGACAGTGGAGGAAACCCTCTGGAAATTAGCCCACACACTAAATACAAGGCAAAACCAGAGGAATCTGAAGTCTAGTGCAGTAAGGATAACCAGAGAAACAACAGACTTCAAAGGCAACCCAACTTCTGACTATATTAACACAAACTCCCACAACAAAGGCCCAGCAGAAAGAAAGGCATGCTCATGTCCAAGTATAAAAAACTATTGACCTCAACATTTACAGCCTTACATGAGATGCCCAACTTTCAACAGCAAAAACAAAAATAAGAGGCATAGGAAAAGGCAAGAAAAACACACTGCAGGAGACAAAGCAAGCATCAGAACCAGAATCAGATATGACACAGAGATTGGAACTGTCAGCCAAAGAATTTAAAATAACTATGATTAATATATTAAAAGATCTGATTGACAAAGTACAGCATGCAAGAACCGATGGGTAATTTCAGCAGAGAGAGAGAAATTTTAAGAAAGAATCCAGTAGAAATGCTAGAAATGAAAAACACAGTAACATAGGTGAAGAATGCCTTCAACATGCTCATTAACAGGTACAACACAGCTGAGGAAAGATTCAATGAATTTGAAGATAGCTTGATAGAAATGAGCTAAACTGAAATGCAAGGAGAAAAAAAAAGTAAAGAAAAAGTACATCCAAGAGCTGTGGGACAATATCAAATATTTTAAGACACCCGTAGTTAGGATTCCAGGACAAGAGAAAGACAGTGGAATAGAAGACGTGTTTGAGGGAATAGCATCCAGGGATAAGAATTCTCCCAGGCTCTTGGGAAACCACAGATCCAAGAGCTCATGGAACACCAAGTGGGATAGACATGAAAACAACACAAAAGAAATAAACAAAAAACACCTAAACGTATATTCAAATCACTGAAAACCAAAAACAAAGAGAACATCTTGAAGACAGAGAAAAAAAAGACACATTACCTTTGGAGGAACAAGGATAAGAATTATAACAGACTTCTCCTCAGAAACAATTACAGTGGAGTGGCACTTTTAAAATGGTGAAGGAAAAAAATCTATCAGCACAGAATTCTATAGCCAGTGAAAATATCCTTCAAAAATGAAAGAACAATAAATACTTTCTCAGACAAACAAAAATGTAATTGACATAATTACTGACATAATTCACCCTAGCAGGCCCCCCCAACAGAAATGTTAAAAAAAAGTTCCTCAGAAAGAAAGGATATGATATTGGTTAGAAAACTGCATCTACACAAAGAAATGAAGAGCATTAGAAATGGAATAAATGAAGGTAAAATAAAATTCATTCTTTCTTATTTTAATTTCTCTAAAAGATAATGGAATATTTAAGGCAATAATAGTAACAATGTTTTGCATATTTCTAGTGTATGTAAAAGTAAAATATGTAACAACAATAGCACAAAAGATAGGAGGAAAAATTGGAAATAAAGATCTTTGTATAATATATGAGTTGGTGTAATATTATTTAAGGATGAACTTGGATTATTTTAAGACATATTGTAAACCCTAATGAAACCACTAAAAGATTTCTAAAGAATATATACGTATGTACTTCAGTAGAAGAGAGAATAGAAAAGGAGACTAGGCAAAGACTTCTTTCAGCTGAGTGCAAGCAGGCACGGAGGGGACTGAGCTGGAAGGAGATGGGGAGCCACCTGGTTAAATGCAAGTGTGTTGCTTGACACTAGTGTCCACACTGCCTTTTTTTCTTAGGTAATGCAAAAATCAATACTTCCTTTTGTTGCTAGTGAAATTGTCCACTCATAGAATGATTTTTCTGAATAATTTTCTTTATTTTTCAGTTCTGTATCTAGTTCTTCAAGTCAATAGTGACCAAGTGATTACAGCAAAGTACCGGGCATATTTGATGAAACTTTGCTGAGCAGAAAAAAAACTACATGATGTGGGACATGTATTAATAACAAGCTACACTGTTCCTAATGTTGTATATTAGGTTGGCGGCTCTTACCTTTTTAAGCCATCTTTTGCTCCTAAACAATGAAAAATTGCCAAATAGGAAAACAGGCGTATACAAAATTGTCTTCTTACTGATGTAATGTTAAATCCTTTAAATTCATTAATCCATTGAGCATTCATGACTACAAAAAGAGAGAGAGAAGAGAAGTAAAAAGAAAATGATTTCCACATTAGCATTTTTCAGGGTTATTGAAATAGAATCAAGAAGTAGTCTTTCAAAGTTAGAACAGCAATTTCTTTTGGAAAAAATGGATATCCATTTTCAGAAGATTAAATTCCAGCAAAAGGAGGGGCCATCTACATGTAGCCAAAGCATTGATTTCCTTATAATGAGAATTTGGAACTCTGGTCACCATACAAGCCATCTTGAAATTTAAATAACTACACCAAAAGAAGGAAATTTCTCATGAAATACCAAACCGAAAATAATAGGATACAACTGTGCCACTGTCAATTTTCCCATGGAAACACTTCCCCAGACAGTCGAGGCTCTCGAGGATGGCGTCCTACGAACTTGAAAACGGTCCTTCTTCAATGAAAGTTAAACTTTCCCTTATGAACATTGGCCATTAATTCTTTTCCCCAAGGAATTTCTGGACTTTTTCTAATAAAATCAAGATCACAAGAAAATACACCCTAAATGTTTTTAAACGCCTGTTTTAAAGAAGTAAATATTTCCTTTTTTAAAATAAAGCTTTCATTTTCATGGTGAGGTATTTTTAATTTTTTACTTATTTTTTAATAAAAACTGTGTATATTTGAGATGTACAACCTGATGTTTTGATATACATACACGTAGTGAAAAGATACAGTTAAGCTAATTAACATACCCAACTTCTTCATTAGTTACCATTGTTTGTGTGTGCGGTAAAAACACCTGAAGATCTATTTTTAACTATAGTCACCATACTGCACCTTACATCTCTAGAACTTGTTCATCATACATAATTGGAACTTGTACCCTTCAACCAACATCTCCCTGTTCCACCACCTCCCTAGGCCCCGACAACCACCATTTCACTCTTTACTTCTGTAAATTCTACTTTTTTGAAAGATTCCACATAAAAGTGAGGCCATGTGGTATTTTTCTTTCTATGTCTGGCTTATTTCACCTAGCATAACGTCCTCCAGGTTCTTATCTCAAAACAGTACTATTAGCTTCAATAAAGATGAGAGTTAGACAAAGGACCAGAGTATCCAAATTGGGTATTTATAACGAAGAAAGTACATATTATCTGGCTGGCAGAAGCCATGACAGGAATCCAGAACCTGACCATCAGTTGTCTGTGTTGCTGACCAGAGGCTTCCATTGGCTAGTCCATCCTGCACTCAGCTGACGTACGGGCTCCGCCAATATGCCCAGAGCCCTTCCTCCCTGCCCAGCACTAGCCTAGATGCTAGAGCCCAGACATGAACAAGACACTCCTCCTGCTTCAAAGAGTCGCATCCCAGAGAAGAAGACAGACAGATTTAGAGGTAATTAAAGATAGCATTTCAAGTAAATGTGGCCAATCCTCCTGCCCAGTAATTTTTCAAATGAGCCAAAAGAACTCCATTTAGAAAAAAGGAAAAATAATCATCTACACAGAACTAGGAATGTCTCATCTCATTCCACTGTCTCTGCAGACTAGCCCTGAGGTAGCTCAGTTGGGACTGAGCACAGGGACAGAGGTGATCACAAAACCAGTGTGGTGTCTGGCTGAGGGAGAAGCATTCTGAATGTCCCCAGTGCTGTCCAGCATGGAGCCACCAGCGGCTGGTGCTCCATTGAGACTGGAGAGTAAACCCCATGTTAGCTTCTCCCACTCAATACCCATCAGCTTGGGCAAAGGGACTAAAGAGAAACTTGCTGCTAAATAGGTCTTTATTTTCTGTGATCAGGTTTCACCAACAGGAGGGGTGAGGTCAGGAGACATCTGACTTTATAACAATAGATCATAGGTGACTCTATAGAGAAAAAATCACAGAAGTCAAATCACAGAAAGTTCTTGGGCCAAAAGGCAGTTTTCTCATCTGACTTCCCACGAGCATTTCAAATCTTATAACACGGTAATGCCTGTATGTTATTTATTTCAAGTTATAAAATAAAACTAACAATCAACTATATCCTTTCCAAATTCCTGGCAATGGTTTTTGAGGTGGAAGAACACAGACCATTGTTCAAAAGATAGAAAAAAAATTGAAAAACCAAGGAAGCATTAAAACAGAACACCAAAGCGATGACTTACAGCACACGCCTTATGCAATAAATACAAATATATAACCTAACTCACAAAAGAAAGGTCCTCACTCAGGACGAGACCAAAATAATATAAAACCAAACGACACGCATTCTAAAAAAATATACAATTCAAATAAAGGAATTTAGGAAGGTTGAAAGTCAAAAGTAGAGCAAAAAAGTTATAGTTCAATGTACATGCATAGAAATCTGGGTGTTAATATCATACATAGTTACATTTAGAGCCAAAAAAAGTGGATTACATTTTGATAATGTTGAATTGTATTCAATATAAAAATATTGTACTCAACATAAACATTCAACATAAAAATATAAAATATTTTATAAGATTTTTGTTCAAGTATTAGTAAACAATAAAGAGAGAGCTATCAAGGACTTTTTTTATTAAACAGCATAGCATTAATACATAAAATGAAAGCTAGAACAAATAAAAGAATAAATTTGGCAAAACACAAAATCCTTAGAAGATTTAAATGTAGCTCTCTGGCTCTATCCTGTATGTCAAGAAATTAAGGATGAGTAAAATACAGAGAATCGAAATAATATAATTAATTAGATTAATCATAGACATAGTACATATCTACGTTTATATAAACACGTGTTTATTTATAGATGAGTGTGTCTCCATGTCTTGCAAACAGTTTACATCTTTATCTATTCTCTTTTTCCGTATTATTTCACAAGGAAAATGTCAAATTAGAGAAAAAAATGAAAACTAGCAGAAACTACCTTCTATAACATCAATAGAGTCAAACTAGAAATACATAACAAAAGGTTAGTCATTGCCGATTATTATTTAGCAAGGAACGATTTTGGAATTTTAAACAATACTTTGGTCAAAGAAAAACTCAAGATACCTCAGGGAACTCCCTTAAAACAACACCCCTTATCAAAATCTTCGTGATACTATTACAGCTGTAATAATAGAAAAATTTATAAGCATTAATATTTTTAGTAATAAATATGAAAAAATAAAAACAAATGATTTAAGAATCATATTCGATAATTTGTTTATTTTTTGTGAGGAAGATTTGCCCCGAGCTAACATCTGTGCCAGTCCTCCCCTACCGTGTATGTGGTGTGTGCTCCGCCACAGCATGGCCGATGAGTGGAGTAAGTCCACGCCTGGCATCCAAACCCACAGACCCGGGCCACCGAAGCAGAGTACGCAGAACTTTAACCACTCAGCCACAGGGCTGGCCTCTCAATAAATTTTTAAAAATAAAAGTTGCTAAAAGGATATTAAACATAGAGTCATAAGTAAATTAAAAGGTTCAAACAGAAAAATAGCATCAATTCATCATGATGTAAAAGGTGGTTCTTTGGGGAGGGAGGAGACTGGACTAGAATAAAATAGAATATAATATTAATTAGCCCAGTCAAGAAAAACAAAAAATGAACTAATAAAAGAAAAAGAAAAAGGAAGGAAAGAAGGAAGAGAGGGAGCGGGGAAAAAGGGAAAGAAATAGAGTAAGAGAAAGCACAGACATCCAAACCTGGGTATAAAAATGAAGTAGGATCAGAATTACACAAACATATGAATGACTCTGAAAACCTAAATAACATCGCCTTTTTTCTAGGAAAATATAAATGATCAAAATGGTCTCAAGAAGAGATAAAAAAGCCTAAAGAACAAACCAAAAGAGTTGTCAAAGAACTACACCCAGTAAAGCACCTGGTCCAAACTTTTTTCTGGAAAAGCTTTTTCAAACACTGAATTTAAACTGATCCAGAGCACAGAAATAAGGAAAAAATTCTCTCCATTATTTTTTAGAAAGCTAATACAATTCTGACATCAAAACCTAAAAGAGCACAAGAAAAGAAAACTACAGACACTTCACACAAATATTGACGCATAAGTCCTAAATTAAATATTAGCTTAAATAAGAATGAATAAATAAGAAACAGGGCAATGCATCAATGTTAGCCAACTTAGTAAGTATCTTGCTTGGTCATTGGGTCCAACCACATTTCTGAGGCTGAGAGCCGAGTCTTAGCTGAAGGGAATGGAAAGTCCCACTCAATGTCATGAAGCAGGAGTGAGGACTTGGACAGAGTGCTAGGACCGAAGGCCTTCGGGGCTTACACCAAAGTGTGGCCCGGCTAGGGATGTTTGTAGAGGACGGGCCTGGGAGCAAGATGCAGGTGCCCAGGCAGAGACACTAGGCAGGTCTGGGTCAGAGAGGGTTAACTCCTCTATGATGCTTCTGGGACTCTGCTGGAAAGTAGAGGTGACAGTTGATTCCTGGTCTCACAGGGGTGATGGGGAATGAGGTCTGGGCTACCACTCTAGGACAGAGGTGCAGGAGAACAAAGTGACCACAGCGGCCCCTGGTAGAGAGAACTCTCCTCCAAACAGGAACAGGGTCACTGGGGAGACAGGAACCTGGAGCAGAAAGCCAGGGAGCTCATAGTTCCTGAGCACACAGGAGATTTATCTTAGGTGGCTTAGAGGTGCTTTGAGAAAAAAAATGTATAAAAAGTGAAAACATCAAAGTAGCTTCAAAGGACGAAGAGAATCGTGCCATGTTTCACAACTTGCTAAGCCTCTCAGCAGCTTTAAGCCTGTTTCTTATCAAGGTCTGGACAATGACCACACCCAGGGGTGTGCTTCAGGCAGGCTGGGAGGTTAGGGAGCACACACCCCTGTCCTGGGCTGCCACCCCTCCACTGTGACAGGTCACAAAATAAGCCACATGCCAGATGCTAGCCACCTGTCCAGCCAAGCTGTCCTGGCTATAGGGGCTCTCCAACCTGAAGTCCAGCCCAGCTTGGGTGCATCCAGCTCAGGAACGCCCCAGGGTCATCTGAACCCATGGAAACTGTGACATTGCCCTTCTCGTCCTTGTCCTTCTGCATTTTGCCACATTTAACTCCATGGCTTCCACAGCCTCCTCGAGGCCCTGGGGGAAGTGATTTGTGTGAATGACGAGGTAAACCAAGAAGTTTATATGGCAAAGCATGATTGATTCCCTGGGGTTTTATTGTAATAACTTTAATCTTCTGGAACTCATCTGGTATGAATTTAGGAACCATGCAGCATTTCGCTGAAATTCCCCCTTAATGCAGCCCTCACTCTGCTGGTCTTAGTGGTTACAGAGTTTGCCATATTTATGATTTGGCCCCAGGCTCCTTATTAATGAGCCTTGAAAAGAGGGTGTGGAATGTGTAGGCGCCTTTAGTTGTGCTTTTCCTGGGGAGGAAACAAACAGAAATATCTACCTTGAAGTGCATGTGGGTTCTGCCTCCCTTGAAAGAGGAGTAAATCAGCTTGCGATTCCCCGGCCCCGTCAGGGTGGAGAAGTGTCTGACACTTGTAAGGTCTCTGAGCTCTTGGTGTTTGCAGATTAGGAGAGGGGGCGGGATTTCTGAGGTCTTTGTAACAACAAACTCAGGTCCTTCCTGAGTTTCTGGACCTGAGGCTGGATCCACTAAGATGAATTTAAAAAGGCCATGGGGTTTGGGGATCAGCTCCCTATATTTTAACTGCTTTCCTGGTCAACTCTGGCTGCACTGGACTTCAGGAGACCTGAGTTATACCCTGTTCCCGGGCTTACTGACTTTGGATAGGTCACCTGACCTCTCTTCCCACATCCATCCCTCAGTCCATCTAACAAACATTTCCTGGAGTGGCCTTACAGAAGGGTCCTCTGAGCTTTGTTTCCACTGGGCATTGGGGTACCAAGACCAGGGAAGCAGAGGCTGTACCCTAGTGATCTCAAGGTTTAGCGCATGCTCTGAGCTTGGCATTCAGGGCCTCCTCTGCAAAACTGCCTTCCTGGGGATAAAAATAGGTGCTACATCAGTGGGATGAGGAGTCAGCAGTCCACAGTATCCTGTCGTGCCTGAAAGCCTTTACAAATAGGTAGAAAAGCAAATAGACTTGCCCTTGTAACCTTATTGGAGCTGGGTAGTGGCCAGCTGAGATGGTAAGAATCATGACACCTCAAGGTGCAAAGTGCACACCACTTCACAGTTTACGAAGCACTTTCACACACACTTATTCCTTGCAGCAAGATGCTTGGTTAGCACTGTTTGTAAGTGAGGACTCCAGCACAGAGGCTCAGCACTGTTGCATGACTTTCCCTGCAACACAGAGAAGGAGCTGCTGCCTGATAGAGACAGGCTTCAACCAGACAGCCCAGATTTTAATCCTGGCTTCTCACCAGCTCTAGGGCTGGACAAGTTACTAATGTCTCCTAAGCCCATTTCTTTCTTAGGTTGACAAATAGCAATAAAATTGCCTGTTTGGTGGAGCTTGTGTGTCAATTACAACACATGTCTATTTCCCAGGAGTGTGCCAACACATAGTACATGCTCCATAAACCTCAGTTCAACACCCTGCTTCTTTCCCCTGCTGTGTTTCATGCACAGAAAGTATCCCATCAATATTAAATTACACTGCTAATCAGAAGAGAATGGTCAATCCACACACTTGCTGACCGGTCTGTAGGAATGCTGGTGATGCTCAGCAATGGCTCTTGGGTCACCTGGTGGCTAGTGTCATCCATGCCTTCCTTGTCTGGCACTGTCTACTGTGAGCTGGGCATTAAGGGACCTGCGTGGACCTGGAGTTCCAAAACCCACAAAGCAGCCACTTGAGCCCCCCGTGCCACTCTTCGCCCATGCTGGGCCTCGCTAGGCCATATGACAGAGGAAGGGCATTGTTTCCTCTGACCAGGCATCCTGAACATCCCACTAGGTTTTGAAAAAATCCAACAGAAAGAAATAGGGAGGAAAAAGCCAGCTGCTTGAGCCTAGGTCAGACTCTGAACCTTGCCAGCTCTCTGCTCCTGCTCTTTCTAGCCCCTCTCTCTGGGCCTGGGCCTCATCTACATCCCAGCAGCTGGGGTGGGAAAGGAGGGGGAGGGGAGTTAAAATGCAAGGACTCTCCAGTGGGATCAGGACAGCAGCCACATAACCCAGGTCTGCAGTAGCCCTGGTGAACCGCTGTCACCAAGACCCCCGGGGCCTGGACCCCAGTGGGCAGCTGGGGCTGGGCTACAGGGCTGCCCAGCTGTCCTCCACGCTGCTCCTCCCCCTCCCTGCTCAGGGACCTCACTGAGGCCCCCATGTTACTAAAGACCAAACCCAGGGGCAAAATATGGAAGGGGGACCATAGTCCCCTTCTGTGGAGCAACTGCTCTCCCTCACTTCAAATACGAGGAAGGGGAGATGGAGGGAGAGAGAGGGAGAGCTAGTCTTCCCTGAGACACAGACCCTTCCCTTCCTTGGTCTATTTACTAGAATTAGTAAGAAAATGCCCCCGCCTTGGCCTGAGCTAATTCAGTTGGGTTTTCGTCATTTGTAACTGTAAAAATGGGCTAATGCAAAAGCCCTTGCACCAGGTTTGGAGACATTCTACTCTAACAAGGTGGTGGAAGTTTTATATCCCTGCTGTTTCCATTATAAAAGTTTCTTAAAATCACATTTCATCTTAAACTAGGCCAGATCACTATTCTGAAAGGTGTCCCATGAAACTCCCCTTGGCACCCTGAAATTTCACAGAGTCCCGGTCCACTCAGCTGGTGCAAGCTGGCCACTCACACCCAGGAGCCTCCTGGGTGCGTGGATTCCTCTTCTAGTCCACATGCAGCACCTTAACTGGCCAGGTTCCTCTCCTAACACAAAATTCTTCCTGAGATGAGACTTGGCAAGGCAAGGGGTAGACAGTGGTAGACTCTGGGATGGGCCACCAGGTCCTCCTTCGAGGCTAAAGGACTTGTTTCTCCCAAGTGCTGGGGGTGCCACTTGCTGGTGGCCACCTGGCAGCCACACCATCAGAAGCTGTCCTCTGCTGGGGAGGAGCCTTGCCCAGGGTCACGCCTCTTCCAAGGGCAACAGAATAAGCAACCATTTGAGGTGGAAGCATGAGGGCCCTGCTGCCTCAGAGTCCCATGGGATTGACTGGGACCTTTTGAAGTCTGCATCACAGTCCAACTTCTCCCTCTGCCCACTTCTGCCTCCTTCCCTCCCCATCCACAGGTATCAACCCTGGGAGCACTCCTGAATAAACCATCTGCATATTAACAAAACACTCAGATAAAAGACAGGCTGGGGGCTGGCCCTGTGGCATAGTGGTCTAGTTCGCGTGCCTTTGGCGGCCTGGGGTTTGCGGATTCAGATCCTGGGTGCCAACATACATGTTGCTCATCCAGCCATGCTGTGGTGGCGTCACACATGCAAAATAGAGGAAGATTAGCACAGATGTTACCTCAGCGACAAGCTTCCTCACCAAAAAAAGAAAAAAAGACATAGTCTCTGATCCCAGTTGTCCTGGGCTCAAACAGTCTCAGGGGCTCCTTCTTGCCTACAGAACTCAGCAGCATCCCCAGCTGTGGCCAACTGTGGGGGTTCATGTCATCTTGGACATGTCCTGCCATGCTTGACTGGGTGGAGTCAGCTGCCTGAGAGGATGTCTGCAGAGAAGAGTGAAGCGGCATGAAGCTGTAGGTCGAGGGACAGGAGGGCTGTGGAAGGAATTCTAGTTCCTGGCCAGGCCCTTCTGTGTGGGTCTAGATGGCTGAAAGTGGTGCTGCAGGCAGATGGAAGCTTTGCGGGGCATGTCATCCTGGTGGCAGAGTGTGGCACAGGCGAGAGGAAGGGCCCGTTCCACACTTTCTACCTTGCCAGCTAGAGAATGGACAGCTTGAGAGGCGTGGAGCACTGAAGGCAGCTTTAGGGTCAGTCCGAGCAGCATGACCAGTGTCAGCGTGTCCTCAACGAGCCATGTGGACCAAACATGAAAGAGCAAGCGGGTGGAGCTGGATGCCCCTGGGCACTCCCTGGGCCCTCCAGGGCAGGGCCAACATGAAGGGGGCTCCAGAGAAAGAGAGGAGAGTTACTGTTTCCTGCAAATGCAAACCCATTTGTGCCCACAGCCTGGGGGGTTGGGGACACCGAGGACTGAAGAACACTTCCCTACCCCTTGGTCGGACACCCCAGGTCTCTGTGACCTGGTCACAACCTGCCTCCCTGTTCAGCCCCGTGATTTCCCCTCATGCATCTGCTACTCCACAAATCACACTCCTTCCTGACCCCAACACGCCTCCAGCATCCTCACCCTCATTTCTCCTTCCACCCACCGCATTTCCACTGTTTAGATCTTTTCAGCCTTCAACATCCAGCTCAGATACACCCCACTTCATCCAGCCTTTCAAACTGGCCCTGCCATTTGCCTCTCTCCTCGCCCTCCACCCCTCTCCTCCTCCTCTCCTGGACACACGCGTATTCTTGTTGTAACTCCAGACCCCAGGCCCATCACCCTGAGATGCCTGCTCCACCAGCCCTGAGAAGGTTTGTGCAGCATGAAGGGAAGGGAGAGCCCAGGATTTGTGGTTCAGTGTGAGTTCAAATCCCATCTTTTCCATTTACTGGTGACAAACTCCTTGAGCCTCAGTCTCCTCATCTGGGACAGATGGCTGTGCAACAACATGTAGGCACTGAGTGTCATGTCAAGTCCCTTCTGTCACTGTTGCTGGGGCTCTAAGGACTTCTTACTAGGAAGTAGAAGAGCTTTTGGCGAGTTTGGGTTGTCCACTCTGCATGAAAGCCATACCTTTGGGGGCCAGCTCCCGCCAGGACTTCCAGTCACCCCTGAAAGGGAATGAGGAAGAGCCCAGGAGAATGCCAGGGACAGAGTGAGCCCTTACCAGAGCAGTGCAGAGTAGAGGCAAGGAACACCCTGGGGATGGCACCGGGTGCCAGGAGGAGAAGTCTCAGTGGGCAGGTGTGACTGCTGGGATTGGAGATGTGGCATCACTGAGATGACTTGCTTTGTAAGGTCACCCAGGGAAAGAAAATCCACAGGGTGTGGAAGGAGGAGGCAGGGAGGATGTTGAGTGCCTACACAGAGCAATGGAGGAGCTTCCCCAGATCCTTTCCCCAAATAGCCCCCAGGGGGCAGGGGGCTTACTGGGCAGGAGTACAAAGTTTTCCATGGCCGCTGGCTGGCCTTTCTCACCATTACCCCACCCTCCCTGAGCTGACCTACCAGAGGCAGTAAGTGTGGGGCCAGCGTGGGGCTCACACCCACGTTGGCCTCCAAAGCATCCCAAACCTGCAGCCCCACAGGCCAACTGGGTTCGTCCAGGGTGCCTGGTGTTGGGTGGAGAGTCTGGCTGCAATTCTGAGTGCATCTCTTCCCTCCTCATCTGTGATCAGAGCTGAACCTAGGAACTGCTGAGCAGTTTACTCAGTCTTGCAGTGGACACTGCAGTCCCAGGCTAAGCTGGAGAGGTAGAGGAGGCCAGAATGGGGAGGTTAAGGCTCTTTCCTGGGTGCACTGGGTACTGCCACCCACTGGCATCCCTCCTTGCTGGGAACAGACTGTCTCTCTGAGCCGGAAGTGGAGAGTGGACACTGTGAGGCCTCACAGGCAGATCTCTGTCCAGTCCAGTTTCTTCCTTTTTCTTTTCTTCAAACTAAACACATCTACTATCTGGCAACCTGGGGAGACAAAGGTCAAATTTTGCACACATCAAGTATTTCTGCCTGAATAAACAAGTTCTTTTTTTTTTTTCTTGGTCCCTTATTATGCTCAGAATCGATCCAGCTGTTCACAGCTAGGTGACGTCCTGGCCAAGATATACTCTGGGGCAAGGACAGGCACATACCTGGACTGGCTGAGTAGTGGAAAGGAAGAGGAGGGTCTCACTTCTGGGGCCTGGGAGGGAGATGTCTGCACTTGTTCAGGGATGGGGGAGGAACAGGTGGCCACCCATCCCCAGCCTGGCCCTGCCCTCTCCATCTCCTTGGGGTCCTGGAATCGGAAGCTTACTCCAGGGTGGCTGACTGACAAGGACACAAACAAGTGCCCTCTTCCTGCTATGGAAATGCTGCTCCTGGAAAATGAATTCCCTCTCTGGACCTAAGTGCAGCTCTAGTGCCCTGCCCTTGCTCCTGTCTCCTTCGACCTCCCCCTTCCTCTTCCTCAGTGCTAATGGAGAACTGGCTCTGGGTAAAGTGACCAATTTATCTTCACTCTCATCTCCCATGGTTCCTAGGCCTGCAGGCAGGCTGGTTCTCACTGAAACCATGATTGCCCAAATTCCAGGGCTTGGAGCTTACAGAAAACAAGCTCCCATTTAAGAACCTGTTAAGGGATCAAACTGAAAGCAGTGAGGGGGGAGAGGGGAGCAGTGGGGGACTCGAAACCTGTTTTCCTTGACATCAAGGCTGATTTGGGACCAACTGTGTGCAGACCCCTGCCTGAAAAGCCCCCTGTGTTGAGACTGAGGTGGGGAGCTTGCAGGAGTCAGGCAGTAACTGTTGGAGTGAACTGTTTTTCCAATGTCTTGCTAAGGCCAAATCTACCGGAGGAGCCAGGAGACTCACCTTCGCCCTTGAATGACTTGCTCCTTCTTGCTCCCAGCCCTCTCCGTGTCTGCACCAGTGTTTGGAGATCGTGCAGCCAAGGGGGTGACAAGCCCCCAGACCTGCATCTCCACCCACTACCTTAGTGTCACCCCCCCAGGACCTGCATCTCCATCCACTACCTTAGTGTCACCCCCCCAGACCTGCATCTCCACCCACTACCTTAGTGTCACCCCCACCCCGGACCTGCATCTCCACCCACTACCTTAGTGTCACCCCCCAGACCTGCATCTCCACCCACTACCTTAGTGTCACCCCCCTGGACCTGCATCTCCACCCACTACCTTAGTGACCTCCCTCAAGTGTTTGAGTCCTGGATTCCTCACGGGCAATGAGGATGGGACCATGCCTGACTGCAGTTCAGTGGGAGAGAGAAACGCACATGAGAGCTGCTGTGTGAATCAACAAGAGCTATTAACTGGGAAGAAATAAATAATAATAATAAATGTTGTTATTCCTTGCACTTATACAGGACAGCAGTGTCATTCTCAGAGCTTCTGGCTCTGCCTAAAGGGAAGAGCAGATTCAGTCCCCTCTTCCAGCTCCTCTACCCGTCTGCAGCCCGTTTTGAATCATCCTAGTCTAAGAATCCAGTGTCTGAGCATGACCTTAGTCACAAGGATTTCAGGTTTGCTAGGGCACGGTCAAGTGAGCCCCTCTTCAGGGGCCCAGAGAGCCATGCCTGGAACCCCCCAGGGAGGTGCTGGTGGGCACGGAACAGTGGGAGCTAGTGCCATGGCTCCCAAGGGGACCCAGCCCCTGGCCCACACTGCAGCTCCCAGTGGGCCTGGTCCTCCATGGCTCTGCAGGCCCCATGGCAGGCTGCAGACATAGACCAAAGGGACCCAGGCCTCATTCTGGTCTTCACAGTCAGCTGTTCTGTAGGTTCATTAAACTGCCTCCTCTTGGCTCTCGGCAAAGCCTAGCAGTGTGTCACAGACTTCTACTACACACCAGAAATGCACCCGCAGTGGGCCCAGGGCTCAGGAAGGAGTCTGCACTTCTGCATCCAAAGCCACCAAAGGCACTTCCACATCCAGACCAGGGGCATGAGGGAAACACACAGGCCGTATCATGAGCCCTGGTCAGAGCCTAGACTGTGCTGCCAGTTCATGTGGTGCTGGGAAGTCCTTCATTCACTTCTGAGCCCGGGCATCTGCATCGGAAGAGTGGGATAACCACACTTGCCCTGCAATGCTGCTGGGGAGCTCAGATGAACTGGCAGTGTGACCCGTCTACGGAATCATCGGGATCTATCTGACATTCGGCCACACTGCAGTTGTCACTGCACACAGGACCTGTAACTGCAGCCACCTGAAGAGGCAGCTGGGCGCTTGGTCCCTGGGGAAAGAAGCCTGTCCTCGTAAGTTTAAGCTTTGATTCCCTTCAGACTTCAAGATCTTTGCCGGGTTTAATGGGCTCTTTCTATGGAGGCTGCATGAGACTGTCGTATAGCTAAGACTACCATCACTGCGCGTGGTATACCAAAAAAGGATGAGACTTCTGAGAGCTCTGGGACAAAATACAGCTGACAACTACACAAACCAGTGGCACTGTTGGACCAGGTACAAACCAAGGCCATCCATCTCAGTTGATAATGGCCTAAGTGTGAAGAGCACCTCGCCCCATCCGGCCAGGACAGTACAATATGCTTTTCTTGGCACACACTGGGCAGGGGTGCCTGACTCCTCCTGAGTTATGAGCACTCGGGATTTGGGCTTCCTGCTCAAAACCTCAACTCCAGTCAACTGGTAGACAGAATTATACTCACACTGACCTGCTGAAGAAGCCGCAGAAGTAAATATTGCCTCAGGTCAGAGCTCCTCCTGGAATGTCAGAACTTTGTTGAAAGCTGCTGAGGCAGGAGTAATACATCACCACCACCCGCCTCTGTTTACAACCGGGTAATGCCTTTTATGACCACCTCTCTCTATCCTGAATATTTGTTTTATTGCCCCTGTAGGGAGATTTTTCCATTTGGCAAAAATCATCAGACGGTTTCAGTCATGTTAACAACTGCTCATTAAATGCAGAGGAGTAAACACAGAAATAAAGGTTTGTTTCTTTGCTATTTTTTTCCTCCTTTTTCTTTTTGGAATTTATGGAAGAAAATCATGGGACGGGCAGTGGAGGATGAAGAGTGCTCAGACATTTCTCTCCTTAGCTCCTGCCTGGGTGGGCATTCCCCAGCAAGCCCTCCCTGCCTTTCAGAGAGGCCATTCTTTCAGCGAGAAGGAAATGAAGGTTTTGATCTGTTTCAAGGTGAGGGCTTGTTTTGAGATCTCTGCGTTTTGGACCCTTGATGCTTGATTCTTCTTCCCTTGTGGTCCAGGAAGCAGGAAGCACACCTTTCTGTTCATGGTGGAAAAGGAGTCTCAGGACTAGAGCACTTGGAGAGGATTGATGTGGAGTATTGAAGAGGAGAGTCAGGTGGATGGGTGGGTGGATGGATGGATAGATGGATGGTTGAATGAATAGATGTGTGGGTGGATAGAAGGATGGATGGATGGGTGGTGGGTGAATAGATAGAGGAATGGATAGACAGATGGATGGGTGGTGAAAGGGTGGATGGATAGATAGAAGGTTGGATTGCAGATTTCTTAAACTAACTATAGCACCTCTTGGTGGTACAGCCTAGGACTCTGAGGCAAAACTTGGGCACTATACAGAGACAAAGGAAGCAATAATGGTCAATAAGTCTGGCTGCAAACATAGAAGCTTCATTCTGGGAACCTAAGAAGAGAAAGGTTGCTGGAAGCTGGAAGCCAGTGAGGCTGCCTGGGTGAGGTCTGAACTCCCAGTCAGCATGCTGGATTTGCACTGTTTAAAAAAAACAACAACAACTCTAATTTAAACATTCCTTATTTGATAAATTATCCCCAAACAAAAATATCTTTTAATGATCAATTTGTTTAACCTCCCCAATCTGTTTCTGAGCAGTGGGGTGGGGGGATGGGTACCTTACTGGTGTAGGGTGATCTTCCCCACCTGAGTCCATCTCCCACTTACATTCCCTGGGCCAGGCTGCCAGTGGGGCCTGCCTTGGCACTTGGCATTGAAAGCCTCTCCAGGCAGCCTCTGTGTAGGGTCTTCTCCAGTGGATCTGTGCAGCAAGACTCCAGACTCCTGGCCACAGGGATGGAAGGTGGAGAAAGAAGTATAAGTACCCCTTCTGAAGAAGGAAGGCCAGTGAGGCTGGAACCCTGGCTTCTCTGACTAGGGGGCCAGCTGTGTGGGCAGCAGGCCCAGCTCCTCCTCCACAACCCACAGCAGCTCTTGACCTCTTTCCTCATCTGCAGATCCCTCCAGAGCAAGCTACTGCTCACGTGATGCTCATTCCTCAGATGAGGGCTCCTCCCCTTCCCCCATACACAGCACATGGCACCTGAAACAGAAGGATAAGTTATCAGTAGCTGGGCTTCATAAACAGCTGCCTGGACAAGAGGAAGAGGAGGGTTGGTGATGCTGGGGAGAACGGGCCTGACTCTCCTTGCCTCAGGCATAACCATAACTAATTCTGGAAGGTCGGGGTGGGGGCTAGTGTGGTATTAAACCGCTGATAGCAGAAAGGAGAGCAAAAAAAGATCATTCCTGTACTGCTTTAGTGCTGTACTTTCCAGCATAATAAAGCTGTTGTAAGAAAACTCAAGAAATCTCATCATTGAGATAGTGGGTGATTCCAGACCTTGCCTTCTCAGCACCCTTCCCATCCTCTGCTCACGTGTCCTGAAGGCCCAGGCAGAAAGCCCACAATTAGGGGTTCTATTGTGCTGCGAAGAGCAGACACTTTGGAGGAAGGTTATCAGACTCAGCAAATACAAGTACAAGACACCTAATTAAACTTGAATTTCAGATGAACACAGAACAATTCTTTTTAGTAAAATATGTCCCATGGAATATTTCAGACATATTTATACTAAAAATATGACTCGTTTATCTGAAATTCAAATTTAACTGGGTGTCCTGGTTTTCTACAGGAAACCTACTCTTCTCTTCTTCACCAGGAACAGCCCTGCTCAGAGCCAGGCTGAGCTGACTTAAATCTCAGCTCTCTCGAATAACTTTGTGCTCTTACGTTCCAAATCTTGGGAATGGGTTAACATTGAATTCACCTCATAGGGTAGATGTGAGGATAAAAGAGGCAAAAAGTGAATCACACTCAGTGACTCCTGCACAAACGTTATTTATCCTCCCATGGTTCACAGTCCCCGTCACCCAGGGGTTCATAGTGGGGGCTGGTGCATACTCCAAGATCCTTCACCAGAGCTTCAGGTGCTGAGACCAATCTACTCAGAGGCAGGGGTAACAGGAGAGAGGGGCGGGGTTAGGAAGGCAGAGCAAATCTGGACCTGACTCCACTGATTTTGGTGATGAGGTGCAGGCAGAGTTGAGTTGGTATGTGGGAGCTGGTGTGGGGGCTGGGACACAGACCTGCACTATCAGGACCTTTAGGTCTGATTTGCCCTTGAACATCAGCCCTGTTAGTCTGATGCTCCCGGAAAATGCTCCAGAAAATACCACTCCTGCTTTAGGAGTGTCAATCAAGGGAGAGGTTTTGGGAACAGCCAGCTTAAACAGATGATCTGGCTTGCTGGATGTACATATTCACCCAGGGTGACCCCTGCCTGTGTGGGTGCCCCAATGCCAGCCAGACCCCAGCACAGCCCTGCATCCGGGAGCCCTGGCTTGGCCTCCCCAGGGTTCTTCCCTCCTCGATGGCTTGCGGCTCTTTGGAACTAGCTCCTGAGGTCAATTTGGGATCCAGTTGAGGAAAACATGGCCAGCCGTACAGATGGTGAGCCTTGACGATTTTCCAGAATTCAAAGACGCTGGTCCCAGAGAGCTGTGCCTTTGTCCCTGGCTGGCTCTGCCATGTTGGCTGAGATCTTCAACCACTCTGAGCTTTGGGTTCCTTGTCTTCAAAGCTGAGACATTAGGGCTTATTCAGTGAGTTGGGTCTTCATAAGAAACAAATGTGACAAATTCAGAGAAAGCAAGTTGAAGTCCTATGTGAATATCTTCCCGAGGGCCTTCTCCATGCCAAGTGGTTTCACACTTAGTAAATCCCAACACCACCCCTGAGAGCTAGTGTACCCATTCCACAGATGACAGCCTTGAGACCCTAAAGGATTTGTCTTTCTCAAGGGGCCTCCTGGCTCCCAGGGTGGGACACCAGCTCGTGAACCCAATAGGAGGTGTCAGAGGTGGGAGAACAGAGGTGGGTGGGAGGGGGGCAGCAATGCAGCTGTTTCCTGGCGTGCCCCTCTAGGCACACCCCAGAAGATGGGAGGGGAAGGACTTGCAATCGGAGGGACAGAGGGGTGGGACCTCACATGTCTCACAGTCTGCCCAGGGCCTGAGCACTCCTGGCTGAGCATTCTGTGGCCTCACCTGGATGACAAGGGTGAGGAAGATGCCATATCTCCTTGTATGATTTTGTTTTACTACTTTGGGGACAAATGGTTTGTTTAGAAATTAAGAGAGAGCGTGAAATAATACAAAAGACGGTCATTATTTAGGCAGCCTTTTCTTTCTGTATCTTTTTCTATCACTATCTGAATTTTTGCTATACCCCCAATCACCTAGACTATTGCATGCTATGTTAGTCTAAATCTACTTAATTTTTAAAACTTAAATCATATACTTAAAAAATGAAATCAGTCTTGAGAAATATATGAATGCTTCAATGCGCTAGTTGTATTTTTTCTTTATTATTTTTAAAAATAAATATGTAAATCTATATTTTTAAAAATAATGTTTTCAGAGTACCACCCAAATTCATCTTGTCAGTTACACACTGGTAAACAATGATTTGGTGCAAAGCTTCAAACTTGTAGAAGGTCCTCCCCTCAAGCCAAGCCACTGAACTCTGAAGGAGTGAACAGCCCAGGCCGGGCAGAGGGCCGCCGGCAGACACCTAGACTGGGCACCACGGTCTAGAGACCATTACACACACTCAGGAGGTGGAGGCGCACCTGCCCCTTAACTCAACAGCCAGCCTCCTGACCCACCCCCCACACTTTGAACTCTGCATGATTAAGGTGTCCCTGAGGAGCAGCAGCTCTGAGCTGAGCGTGGGAGAGATCTGGAAGATCACAAAGGGAAGGTGGCATTGCTTTGGGCGTGATGGGGAATGGAGTTCCCGGCACAGAAAGAAAGGTGGAGCCTTTTAAACAGAGATAGCGACATAAGCAAAGGACAGAGAAGAAAGGGTAATGGGCTCTCCTGCCCTGAACTTGGGAGGTGGCCCTGTGGCTAGGGAGAGCCCAGGTTAAAGAGGCACAGTCTGAGGGTCCCTGGACCCCCAGAGCGTTGGCCAGAACAGAGTTCTAAATTTAAATAGCTTGCCCATTGAAAAATCGTGGAAATTTTACTGAAAACACAGACCTCTGGCTTCCTTATTTAAAGTCCTAACTTCCTCCCCTTCCCTCTGCTCCAGTTTCCTGTAGCACTTAATGATCTTCTATAGACTATGTGCTTAATAGCTGTTCTTTAGTACTCTTTTCCTGTCTCCCGGACCCATAGGATGTGAACTCCAGGAGGACAGGGGTTTGGGGAGGTTTTTTGGTCCCTTTACTTAAATATTTCAAACACCTAGCCCGTGTCTAGCACATAATAGTTGATCAGTAAGTATTTTAACGACTGAATGAAAGAAATGATCAGCACTGACCGGTCCCACGCTAATGTCTATCCAGGGGTCGCGGGGCGCGGCCAAGCAGGAGGCCCTGATTCCTCTCCGCCCTGTCCACGTGGGTCCCTCCCAGTGGCTCTCCTAGGCTGCGGGGGCAGCATCAGATTTTGTGGCAAAGAGGAAGCAAGCTAGAGGTTTTGGCGTTTGCTTTGGCCAGACTTGCGGGCGAGGCTCCGCGCGGCTCCCGCTGCGCTCTGGGCTCCATGGCCCGCCGCCGGGCTGGCTGCCGGATCTATGGCGGAGCCCTGCAGCTGTACCCTGCTGCTCAGCCGTCAGGGCCTGGACTCAGCCTTGCCGCACCAGGAGCCCAGGGGAGGGGGACCAGGAGTCGGGGGAGGGGGGACTTCGCCACCAGAGGGCGCCCGAGCCCAGCCGCCGTGCTTTGTCTTGTCCGCCGCCTGCCAGGGTTCGCTGGCTTGGAGATAACTAGTCCTCGCTCCGGAGACCAGGTGGAGGCGTGAGGATGCCCGAGGATTGTCTTCCCCACTGGATTGTTAGTTAAGTGCAGGGATCAAGTAAGTAAGGTTCCCGGCCCTAGGCCCAGTGCCCCGAAGTAGGCTCGGCCAGATGTGAATGAATGAATGAATAAGTGAGTGCAGGTTCAGAGCGCACCTAATTGGGCGCGAAAGTAGTTTCGGAAAACAAGACACACATGGCCTTTGTCCCGGAGCTCTCACAGCTTCCTGCAGACCACCCCCTCGCGTGGCCCTCAGCTGGAGCTGCCGAGCCCAGGCCAGCGGGGCCCGCCCACTCCTCAGATGGCCAGGACTCCGGGGCTCCCCAGAGACAAATACCTGTCCCCACCGCGCGTCCCTCAGGTGGACGCGTGGATAGAATTCACTCCATTGTCCGGCTATGCTGGTAAGAACATGGGGAGGTGGCTGGAGCGTCCCGTGGTCACTAGCGAGACCCAACAGGGCGCTCTTCTCACCTCTGCGCCTCCTGGGACGCCTGCCTGCACCCCTCCCTGCTCGGCTGCTCTTTCTCAGAGTATCTGGGTTAGGGCGCCGCGGCGGCGGCCTGCCAGAAGGGCTGGACACCGCTGAGGGACGACTCACGGTGTTCTCTGCACCAGAAAGACAGTCGCCAGGAGCACCCTCGGGGTGGGAGGCGGGAAGAAGAGGAGTTCACTCATCACTTTGGGTCGTCCAGGGCATTCACTGGGGAGAGGGAGAAAATGGTGACGTTTAAACAGTTATTTCCAGCTTCCCTTTATTGGATACTATGTGTCGGACTCAATGCTGAGCACCGCCCGGCAGTGGGGAGGCGAGTCGGTCCGTCCTCCAGGCCCACTCGGTGGAACCGCACAGTCGAGAGAAGAGAGGTACAAAGGGCCAAGTAAATTCACGCTTACTAAGAGCCTCCAGGGCGAAGTGCTTTTGTTTCCTTTGGCGGCACAGCATCCTATTTTAGGGGCCCAACTCTACAGTGAGGAAACTGAGGCTCGCTAGTAACTGATAGTGTTGGCTGGGAATAGGAGTCCCTCTGACGGTAGAGACCGGACTCCTTCCCTACCGCCAAGCTTTCCGGGCCACTGCGCGGTGAGCCTGGGTCGGTGTCACCTCGACGTCCTGCACTCCGAAAACAGGACTCTCTTAGTTACCTCGGGACGCCGCCGGCCCAGCTGGCCCTCACCCCTAGGACCGACTTGTTTGTGTTTCCTTGGTTCTCACTCAGCTCCTGCGGGACTCAATCTCTCCATCTGCATGATGGGAACAATGACCAGACCTTCAATAACCAACCTTCCCCTGGGTTCCTCGCTGCAGGTCAGGCCTACAGAGAGGGGCCCAGGGGAACCTGAGGTCAAAGGCCGGAGAGCACGGCAGATCCCAGAGCACTCCGGGGGCGCAGGAGGGGTGGGAAGGAGGGGACGGGAGAAGCTGCCGTGCGGGGGGAGACGCGCGTGCGAGCCCCCTGCCTCCGCAGGGATTCGGCTCCAGGCCCGCCCCTTGCCGCGCGCCCCGCCCCGCCCCGCCCCGCTCTCGCCTCTAAAGTGCTAGGCGCGCGCCTCCCGCCGCCGCACTTTCACTCTCCGCCGCCGTGTTCGCTCCGCGTCCGGCCTCCGTCAGCCCGCCGCCTGCCCGTGCCATGGATGCCAAGGTCGTCGCCGTGCTGGCCCTCGTGCTGGCTGCGCTCTGCCTCAGCGACGGTGAGTGCACTGGGCGGCGGAGGCGTAGGCAGGGCGCAGAACTCAGCGCCCCGTGCGGGGCCGCGGCTCCCCTGCCCTCGCCAGGACCGCCCTCAACGAACCCAGTTCTCGCCACTGTGCACAGGAGAGGTTGAGGCAGTCCACTTCGCAGGGCGCGCTCCCGCGTGGTGCAGTGGCCGAAGCCCGGTGCGTTGCACCGTCCGCGCTGAGGCTTCGCAGTACGCAGCCGGGCTCGGGTTCCAGGACGGCTGGCGGCCGCCAGACCTCGAGCGGGCTGCAGAGCGAGGTCGGGCAGGATAACTGGGTGGGAGCGCGCGGAGGGCTCGTTCGGGGAGGGCGCGGGGTGTGGCGCCAAGTCAGGAGCCGCGGGCCCCAGGCCCTTGCCGCCCAGCCCGCAGCTAGTACCGTCGCGCGCTAGGCTCGGTTGCCAGAAGCGAGTGGGCTCCGAAGACCCGCTGCGCTGGTGCTGGAGGTGCGATCGGCAGTTCGTGTGGGAGAGAGCGCTTTGCAAAGCTTTTGCAAAGCTTCGCGGCGTGCTTGTCGTGGCGGTGCAATTGGGTGCCGCTCCGTGGCATCCCCTTCACCAGAGGCCAGCCCTCTCTGCACTCACCCTGGCGCGTCTCCGCGGGCGAATCATACCGCGCAGCTGTTGGGGTTGCGCGGCTCGCCTGGCCATGCGTCTGCACAGCTCCACGGTCCGCAACGACGCGGGGAAACTGGGCGCGTGTCCAGCCACTGCCTCCCTGCCTGTTCCCGGGGTCACCAAAGGGAGGCCCAGGGACCGTCCAGGTCGCTCTTGCCCCTCCACAGCCCCCACAACACACCTGCAGACAGGCACCTTTGTCTCTGGCCAAGCGAGGGCACTACCTTGGAATGAGAGCTGCAGCAAAGTTCAATCGCCAAGGCCTTAGGCCACTGAGAAAGGTGGTGTCCCGTTTCACTGGGAGAGGGAGAGAGCTTTTTTTTTTTTTCTTTTGAAGCTTAAGAGAAATCTCGCTGTTTTGTCACAGGACACTGTTGCTGCAAGCCAAAATAAACTGTTGTCTCCGAACACGGAAAACAAAACCATGTTAGCCCGCGCTGCCCTTTCTTGGCTGCATGCGAAGTTTCGAAGGAACCCTGCAAAGGGCTGAAGCACGCTCTGAGCGCTTTGGTGCTGCTGCGGTCTGCGCAGCACCGGAGCGCCTGGAGCGCTAGGCTGGGTTCGGCCGCGGACCTGGCATTGCACCGCGGCATCCTTGGCGGCGGTGGTCCTGGAAGCCAGTGTGGGTAAAATGAGCATGCCTGCTGCTGGGCCAGGCTGGAGGGCCTGGGCTAACAGGGATTGGCAGCTGAGGGCCTGGGAAGTGTTCTTTAAAAGTGCAGCAAGTTTTGCTGATCAGAACTGCAGAGGGACAGGGATGGAAGGCAACTTAGAATTTTTCTCCTAGCTGGAAAAGTATCTTAGGCTGTGTCTCCACATTGACCCCCAGGTCATGGGGAACCTTCTGGTTTGGACATTAACAATTGAGTGGTATGGTGAGAGTGGAGGTGTGTGCATCTCTCTGAGGAAATGGTGCTGCCCCCTCCCCTAGGGAGTTGCAGAAAAGACTGGAATGCAGGGACTCAAGTCCTTGAGTGCTGAGCACAGCTGAACTGCAGGGAGGACAGAGGAAGTGGGGGCCTCATCTACAGACTCCTCCTGACCCTGGGAAGGGTTGGTTGTTGCCCCTCTGAGTTGCCTCTTGGCAGCTCAGTGGCCAGGTTAGAGTCCTGGGCTCCAGGCAGGTCTGGTTCTCCTTGCATGCATAGACCAGAAGGTACTTTTTGACCACCTGGAGCCTGTGTGCCCTCTGGCTGCATACTGAGTCTCAAAGCTGCACGCAGGAGACTTGTTCCGGCCCCTGCCCTCCCTCCACTGGCTGACCTCAGCCAAGCAGCTGGGCCCCTGGGTGCCCTGGGCTTCCAGGGGTTAAACCCAAGGTGGGCCTCATTCCCAGGCCTGGTTGGAGGGGCTGGCCAGGGCTTCTCTGCTGTAGAGTGCAAGCTTCTCTGAGAACTGCTCAGGAGCAGGGCCAAGTTCACTAGGTCCCAACCCCAGGGAACATCTGGGCCAGTCAGCCTTCTTGCCTGTACTCAGTCACATCCAGAACAGTTGGAAAAGTTGGTAATATTGACAAAAAGCACAGTGGGTGGACAGAGCACCAAGTGTCTTGGTAAGAGCACTTGAGGAGGCCCTGTCACTTTAAAAACCTGTTGAAATTCCCCATTTGACAGGCAGGCAGCTGGGTCCTGGGAGCAGGAATAAGAATTACCTTTGAAGGAAATGAATAATCCCAGGGGGACAGAGGGGACAGAGGAGAAAAAGAGAAAGCCTGTGTTTTGAGCTCAGAATCTGCTCTGATTTCTGGCCTGATCTCCACTGCTTGCTCCATGGAGTCACAGCAGCTTCTCAGACATGAGAGTAGCAGCCCCCTCCCCCAGCCCTGTGCTGCCCCTGCTCCTCTCGCACTGTGCACCTTCCAGCTCTTTGTTGCTCTGGGGTGGGGACCCTGTCCTGTCCCACCACCAAGGCCCCAGTTCTCTAGTTCCACTCAGCTCAGAAGGACCCATGAGAATTCCAGGGAAACCTGGAGGCAGGCCTCTCTGAGGGGAGACTGTGGCTCCTCCTTTCCCCGGGCCTCCCAGCCCCCGACTCTGGGGTTGCTTTCCCAGGTGATCTGGTTACAGGGCAGTACAGACTTCCCTTGCAGGGACTCCTTGCACTTGCTAAAAGCCAGGCCCCAACAGCAACTTCTGGAGTCAGATGAGATGAAAACCTGAATGCTGCCCCCGGGACTCTCCAGTGTCATGAGTCACTGAGCATCCTGAAGCTGGGCTTTCTCCTTCCTGGTTTTCAGGGAGTCGAGTTTGGTCCTGGGGACAGTGTGGTCTGCTTCCCGCCCCCATGCCACCCCAAGTCAGCAGCTAAATAGGCTGCTGTACCCAGGCCATGCCGTCTCTCAACTGATGCAGCCTTTAGAAAAAAAATTAGCTAGTCCCTTCCTCACGAGGTTTCATGCCCCAAAGTGTAGAACAGAACCACGAGGAGGCCTCTGGGAGCTCTGTAAACAGGCAAACTTTTTTTTAAATCTCTGCACTAAATATTCTCAGACATACGTTTAATCCCTGATGAAAGGATCCACAAATTCAGATAATTTGCGGTATTAAGTAGGGCTTGGATAAAATCTGCAGGAAAAAAACCAGCCCACAAATCCCAGCCCCTCGGGGCTTGCAATTCTAGACTTAAAGAGTGAGCAGTGGGTTCTGCAGGAGCCCTTTGCTAATTTACACTAATGAGTGTCAATTATGGCATTTTGCAAATTGGTGAATTGGCAAACAAAGATGTAATATAACCCAGGAGGCTATAGCATCCCTGCCCTGCAATGAAAGCCACAATTGACTCCAGCCCCAAGAATCTCCATGCCTTCGGAGCAGTGCTGGGGAGAAGGTGGGACCCTGTCCTGCCCTCTGGGGACTCCAGGTAGGAAGCAAGCTGGGAGTCTTTTTTGGTTGCCTGGACTTAAGGTGAATGTGAGGAGAGGAGATAGGGGTGGGCTGGGCCGGTAGCATTCCCAGGGGAGATGAAGCAGGCAAGAGAGCCTGGAGGCTCCTTTCTGCTCCCCTTCCCTGAGTAGGGAGGTCTTTCTAAGTTGGTCCTAGAGAAATTTATTTTGGACAGAAAAACTGGGAGCCTCAGTACTTAGACTGAAATTATCTCCTGTAATTGCTACCTTTATCTTGAGACGCCTCAGCTTCTTATTTTAATTTCCCTGCCCACCTAGAGTGTAGCTCTCTCCAAGAAGGGCCTTTTGCCCTCTGGTCCTGTAGAAGCTACTCCTGAGCCCACCCAGAGCTCACTGTGCTGCTCGAGGAGAGGGTTTTTGCCAGGATGCACCCCTGACTTGTCCCATCACTCTTAATCCTACCATCATTCCACCATCTTAAGCCTCAGCTGCAGAAGCAGACACACGTGTATCCCCAAGGCCTGGCAGGGTAATGACAAGATCCTTGTTATCATTACTCTTCTAGGGAAACCAGTCAGCCTGAGCTACAGATGTCCTTGCCGGTTCTTCGAGAGCCACGTTGCCAGAGCCAACATCAAACATCTTAAAATCCTCAACACTCCGAACTGTGCCCTTCAGATCGTGTAAGTCTGAACATCATCGTCCAGGGACGTCACATCTAATGGGCATAGTAACACCTAACTCACAGGCTTGTTAAAGCTAGAGAAATGACACATGCGCAGAGTCCAGCCTTGAACTCGGCATCATTAGAGGCAGGTGTTATTATCACCACAAGGACTTTGAGTTCACCACCAGGCAGGACTTTCAAAAACCACTCTTACCCTTGGTGCCGTGCTGGCTCATTGTGGTCCTCATCTTTTCTTTCCATGCTTCCTCCCTCAGGCAGCTGATGGCAGCACAGCCTCCAGACTGGAGAAACGTGGGCTTCACCAAAGTTTCTGTGGAAGTCCAGTAAATTTGCCAGCCCTTGGTTAGTGATGGTTTTGTCTGTGCTGCCAGTTTCAAGACTTTAGTGCTCTCAATTAATCCTTTATCACAGCACAAACTCACAAGACCCAAATTCAGTCATTTTTAACCATTTGGTGAAACTCAAAATTATCATCTCATTTAAGTATTTTCTCAAACATGACACATGAGTTTCTGTTTTTGCTGGTGTTGATGGCAACTGATAACATTTGATTTCATTCACATGGGAAAAGAGACCAACCAAAATCACACCTACACAAGACACACAGATCTCTCGCCCGGTGTGGGTGCATGAGGAGAGCCTGCTGTCTGTTGCTGGCCTCCAGGTCTCCTGTGCCCACACTTGCACACAGCGAGCGTGGTCCTGTGTCTAGACGCCGGGAGGTGAGGCTTAGGTCCTCCTAGGGGAAGCTCACCTCCTGTGGGTTCCAGTGCTAAAAGTGGGGTGGGAACACAGAAGTCGGAATGAAAGCTGCAACTCCCTGAAGGCCTTTCCACCCAAGGCCAACTGTTTTTAGGTTTGATTTTCTTTGTCTTTTTTTCTGGCCTGTCTGCCTTGAATGTGTTTGTCGTTTACAGTCTGTTTTTGGCCACTAGAAGATGAATGTTTTTTCACTTACTCTGCTTATAATAAAATACTCTCTCTCCTTTGAGAGGTGTTTTATCAGATACTGAATTTAGCTAGCATGAGCCTGCTTTCCAGGACAGATTGTGCTGGTTCAGTTGCCTGGGAATGCACCTCGAAGCTGAAGAAGCCAAATATAATTCTCAAGTCTGAGCCAGTACAAAATTAATATACGGCGGTACCCGGATTTGGACCTCCAACTGCCTTGCTTCGAGCTGTACCTTTCCTCTGCACACCTCTGTCACTTAATAGTTAGGCTGTGTGAAGACTCCCATGGATGTCCCCGAGCCACCATGATGGCCTTACCTGTCCTCATAGACCCATGAGTGGTGGGCAGGGGAGTCCTCAGGGTGCTTGAGAGTATCTGGTACCCAGGGCTTTATGGAGGGGACCCAGAGAGGTGAGTCCAGGTCCTCCCCAGGAGTTTTTAGGTAGGGAGGCTGTGAGTAGAACGGAGAAGTCGGAGGAAGGTGGGTTATGAACTTTTCAAAAACAAATGAAATCATGGAGCAGTCAGTGAACTTGTAAAATCTCTCTAGAAACCATTTTTCTGGCAAACTACGTACACTATCCCTGTCCCATCCCACCCCCACGCCGCAAATGCTCCTCTCCTTGCCCCCTCACTGCCCCCCCCACCCCCGGCCCAGACCACTGCAGTACCTCTTTTCAGGTCTCCTGCCTGCAGGCTTACTCTTAAGTCTGTTTTCCATGTACTATCAAGGTTACCCGCCAAAATAAAATCTGCTTCTGTCACTCTCCAGTTTAAAATCCTCCCAAGTTTCCATAACCTTGCAGATCAAGTCCCACTCCTGTGCCCCTTGCACCTGCTCCCTGGGCGTCCTGGCTCCTGTGCTCCCTTTGCTGTACTTGCTCTTGCCTTCCCTCACCCTTTGGTTTACTTGCCCAGCTCTTATCCTTCAAAGGCCAGCTCAGATGTTCCCCCTGTGAAGTCTCCCTGGACCCCCCCCCCAAGAAGACTCTTTCCACTTCCCTGTATCTCTGCAGTGGAACTTGCCACACTGCTAGCTTTGTATGTCCCCAGTGCCCCTTGAATTCCTCTGGAACCTGAGCCTGCTAAGGCGGGCACCTGGGCCAGGTAAGGGTCCTGATGTGGGGGCCAGATGAGCAAATGCCCACATCACAGCAGTGCCTCCTTCCGCTCAGCTGCACACTGTCCCCCTTTCTGTTTTGGCAGGGCAAGGCTGAAGCACAACAATAGACAAGTGTGCATTGACCCGAAACTGAAGTGGATTCAGGAATACCTGGAGAAAGCTTTAAACAAGTAAGCACGCAACAGCCAAAAAGGACTTTGCACTAGACCCACTTGAGGAAAGCTAAAACCGTATGAGAGATGAAAGGGCGAAGGTGTTGGGGAGGAAGGTCTGAATGCGGGGGAGTGCATGGACCTGGGAATGGGCTTGAGGTTTGCCCAGCATGTAGACAATGGCATTTATAGCACATGGTACGATATCGCAGCTTGTATTCATCCGTGCCCCGTACCCTTGCATATTGGCCGTTTTATAACTGGGGTTTTTCTAAGAAATTGTATTATCCCAGCAGCATTTCCCACCTGTCGGTTCTCTCATGATCATCACCATCATCATCATTCTCGTTATCCTTTTCTAAATCAGTGATTACTTCAAGATCTGTATTTGGTTTATTTTGAAGCTTCTCCTATTCTTCCCTGGGGGATCTGGGCACAGTCAGGTGATGGCCAAGCTTAGAGCTCAAAAAAGTGTCCTTCCTCCAGATGCTGAGGCTTGGAGGAACACCGTGGGCAGCTCCCACAGGGGGCACCTCCTAGAATGACAGCCCTGAGTGACTCTCAGATACTGACCAGTGCCAGGCAGTGGCCACCACCTTCACCTCCTCTTTCAAGCTGAGTGATTGGGTCTGCGGGCTCCATGTACCAGCCCCCATCACTGAGGACTGTGCTCAGACCTTCTCCTGGTCCTTCCCAGGCTTCCCCCTGCCTCCAACAGCATGCTTTCACCTCACTTTCGCTTCTCATTTCTGTACGTGCTCAGCGGGAGAAGGGTGATTGCTGGGGCTCCCACCCCACAGCCCCCTTCCCCCCCCTTGCCCTCCTCTCCTCCTCGGCCCTCTGTGGGATCCTTCTCTGGCCTCCTCCAGAATGGGACTGGCCCTCTCCTGGGCCATGTGAGATCGTGTCTCTGCCTTCCCACAAAACACAGGTCTTTGCAGAATCAAATGCAATTTTCAATCTGAGAGTTTGCTTTGAGGAATTTGGTTTCTGTGATTGCCTCTGAAGCCTGTATATGCCAGGGAGGCTGTACAAACTCTGAGGTTTCTGAAATCAGAAGTAAAAAAGTAAATGAATAAAGGAGCCTCTTGTCACTCACCCCAGCTCCTGAAGCCACACAGGGTTTCAGGTTCCAATCAGAAATGTTGGCAAGTTGAAATTTCCATGTATATATGTGATCCACAGACGGGCCTGGTGGTATTTGTAACATTTTGCAAGGCATTTTTAAAATATTTTTTCATGCACAACTTTTTTAAACGTTTCTTTAGAAAACAAATGTATTTCAGAATATATTTATAGTCGAACAACTCATATATTTGAAGTGGAGCCATATAAATGTCAGTAGGTTACATTTCTCTATTATCTTAAACTACTGGCAATTTGTAAAGAAATACATATGATATATATATGTGATTGCAGCTTTTTGATGTTAGCCACAGCGTATTTTTTCACTTGTACTAAAATTGTATCAAATGTGACATTATATGCACTAGCAATAAAATGCTAACTGTTTCATGGTATAAACCTCCTACTGTATGTGGGAATTTATTTACCTGAAATAAAATCCATTAGTTGTTAGACGTGAAGCTCAGATGTATTTCTGGAGTTTATGAAGATAAGCTGGCCTGCTGGTCAGGTGCCTTAGACCCTCCTGTTGAGGTCAGCTGTGAGTGACAGTTTCACCTGCAAGTGACTGCACCCGGTTTTCCTCAGGAGCAGATTAGATCTGCAGCTCAAGTTTTTGCGTCTTTTTTTTTTTTTAACCCAATGGAAGTAGTGGTGCTGGTGTTCTGAAGAATAATATTTGGCTCACTAATTCCTCTTCCCCTTCCTCCTCCTCCTCAGTTCTCCTAACATGCCCATGTAATCTCCAGAAACTCAACCCTTGTAATATTCAGCTTTCACATTTTCCCATGTAAAAATCCCATAATTCCCAGCCATGGTTAATATCGAGCTTTCTCAGGAACAGGTGGCCTCACCCCATAAATCATTAAATACCATTCAGCTTGAATCATTTTAATGTGACAGTCATGAGCCAGTTGCTCTAATAAAATTCTGCTAACCAGCTCTCTCCCTCACTCTCCAGAACAATCCCAGTCATTCCCGGGGGTGTCCACAGGCATCTAGAAAGGAGAAGGTGGCATCTGGCCACCCTCTTTCTCCTCTTCTGGATGACCATCTGAATCTTGGGCCTCCATCCTCCAAAGCATTATTCGATTTGAAGTGCAGAGATTTTTTACATAAAGCAGAGCAGCTCTGCCTTGAGAAGGAAGGAGAACAGATGGGGTGAGATGGAGGACCAAGTCCAGCCTGGCCCTGGGCCCTGGCGTGCCTTCGCACCCTTTTAGGTGTGAATTCCTTTCCCCATTGGAAGCATCAGGCAGTAGTGGGAACCAGGGTCAAGTTGGCAAATTGGCAATTGCTCTAACCAGTTCGCAGATGTTTCAAAAGTCTGTCTAGCTTTTTTTTGAATTGGGGAAAATGCCTAATTTATCTTAATTTACTGATGGCAGTGCTTTGCCCAGGGGCCTCCAGGCCTGAGACTGAAGACAAAGTTAAAAGGATACATGGGCCAGTGTTACATATTGTGCAGACTGAGACAGACTCTTGTTTGTTTCAACAGTATTAATGATTCTACTAATTTTATCTAAGGGGGCGCAGAGAAGAAAAAGTGGGGAAAAAAGAAAAGATAGGAAAAAAGAAGCGACAGAAGAAGAGAAAGGCTGCTCAGAAAAGGAAAAACTAGTTATCTGCCACCTCGAGATGGACCGCAGTGCTCTCTGCTCCTGTCTCTCCCGGCGCTTTGTAAATTTGCTCTTCCCCTCCTCCAGGGTAGACCCCTGCCTCCCGGGCTCCGCTCAGACTTCTATGGGGGAGCAGCACTCTGCTGCCCCTGTGGCCACACTGTCTCCTGTATTTATATGCTTTTTAAGGCCTTTCCTGGTCTACTAAGTTATGAAGAAAGTAGTTGTGTAGAGACTGGGGTTTGGGTCTGTGACGGGGAAACTCCGTGCTCAGGACTCTATCTAGAGTGGCCGAGGACTCTAGAATGGCCAGGGGTCTCCAGCATCTCTCTGGGCTGTTGAGCCTCCCACTCAGCCCTCCGCTCCCTCCCTTAGAATGCCCATGATCACTCTGGAGCTCACACAGCTCCACACACCTACAGTCTGCATTCCTGTCTGAGACCAGGCTGTGGCCGCCTGGCCTGCACACAGGGCAGTCTGCTAGCCCAGCAGCAGGAGCCTGGCCAGCAAGGGGCATGTGCCTTATACCCTTATTCCCCGCCCCTTGGCCTTGGTGGTGCAGAGCTGGCTGTGGCCATGCCACTTGCAGGTGATAACTGACTCCTTTGCCCAAGTGCCTGACGCCTGGCCCTCCACCACTCTGCCGCCAGGGGTGGGACTTCTCCAGCACCCCCCAGGCCTGGGGCTGTGTGAGTGGCTTTACCTCCAAGCACAAGTGGGCTTCTGCAGACTGTGGGGAGAGCAGGTGGGAGCTCTGCACTCTCAGAGAGCAGCTGTGGAAATGCTTCTCAGGGAGCCTCCTCGCCAGGCAGTTCATTTCGTAGATTCTTTAAACAGGTCCCCGATGGATATGGAGGAACTGTGTGCAGGGCCTGCAGCTCCGGGGACTCCTGCCCTATCCCCTCCCTACTTCTGCCGGAGAGTCTCCATGACCCTGTGTGATTACGTTCGGGAACACAGCTGCCTCCGTCCTCACTCATGGGAAATATCTGCTTAAAGTGGACATGGTTTAAGTTCTAGAACTTTCCTCCCCCACCCACAGATTTATGTCTGAGATTTCTTTCCAAGTCTCTCTAATTTGGATGGGAAGGAGAGGGATCACATTGGAGAGAAAGGCCCTGATTTTCAGTGCTTTGAAAAAGGATGCCTTGAATACCTACTCTTCTCCCCATCCCCTGTCACACATAAACACACACTCACCCTGCACCCCAGACCCTTGGGCATAATTTCAGTACATGGGTCCAGAAAGATGAAATGGTTGGAGGATGGAGCAGATGGATTTCAGGAGAAGAAAACCCTAGGTCCCTGCCTGTCACCCTCACCTGGGTCACACAGCCCGTGTCTTCCTTCTGCTTTAATGCACTCCTTCATGGTTACAGGATGCAGAATTGTAGCCATTCCTTTTTGCCATTGGAGAAGTGTCCCCCTAGGGTCTTGCTGCCAAAGGCCTTTTGTTCCCACTGCCATCTCTTCTATTTGGCCACCTCTCCCAGGCTGAGCCCCTCTTGCTGGCACTGGGAATAGCAAACCTGCTCCTGGGTGTGTGGGGTGCCCACCTCCTCCTGCCCTCCCAGCCTCTGAAGGCATCTGGATGATGGCTGGGCTGCCCAGGGCTGCCGTCCTGCCTGTGGGAGCCAGCAGCAGTTCTGGTCTGTAGGACCTTGGCTTAACCTTAAAAAAACACCCCGAAGAAGGTCAGACCCAGGCCTCCATGCTCTCAGTTCTTCACACTGTAGGAACAGTGCATCTCTGTGCCTAGAGAGGGGTGGCAGGTCCAGCCTGAGCACCATGGAGAGCTGTTTGCCATCTAGCAACAGTGAGGCAAGCTATTGCTTCTCTAAGGTGACAAACTGCTTTTTGCAGTGCTCAGGGCAACAAGGTTTCCCCTCCATTCCTGGGGAAGCCGGGGCTGCGGGGACTAAGAGAGTTGGTGCCACATTAAGACACGCAGGCAAGCTTGAGTCCTGTCCTTGTATGACTCCAGTGGCCCCAGGGCTTCACTATATCTGACAAGTGGGCATAGCCCCAGCCCCGTCGAAGAGAGGGTCGCCGTGGAAGAGCCGAAGAGGCGGACCTTCGTTCTCTTGGGGGTTGTAACTAGGCAGGCGCGCGCCTGCACCAGGTGAACAGTGTGCGGCGTGCAGCAGCCGGTGCGCCCGACTCCTGGGCCCCCCTGCCCACGCTGGCCGAGAGGTCCTGAGGCGAGTGTGGGTGGGAGGTGGAAGAGTTCAGTAGCACTAAGACCCAGGACGAGCCGGCAGACTGCTCCTGGCTCCAGACCGAGCAGGGAGGCCATCAGTCCTAATGTCTGTGCTGGCTGAGGCAGTGCGCCCTGTCCTGTCGTGTGACCGCTGTGCCATGCTGTTTCAGTGACCTCCTCCATCCACCACGCCCCATGCTTGCTGCACCCGTCCGTCTTCTCTGCTTCCCTTTTCCAATTGATCCCTTGCTTCAGCCATGGCTCTCTCTCTCACTGCCCTCCCCCTGCCCAGGGCCTCGGAAGGGAGACGCACTGCGACGACTTGGAAGTCAGGCGTCGGGGGCCCTGCTGGAGCGGGGCTCAGCATCTCAGGCATAAGGCCTGGCTGCTGTGGGAACCCGCCTTAATGGTGTCTCCCTCTGTTCTTGTTAACAGGAGGTTCAAGATGTGAGAGGCGCAGGTTGGGTCAGACGCCTGAGGAAACCTTACAGTAGGAGCCCAGGTCTGAAACCAGTGTTAGGAAGGGCCTGCAGAGGCTTCCCAAGGCCTGGGCAGGGCCGAATGCATTTCCAAGGGCTTTGTTTTGCACAGTTTGCCTTACTTTCACCGTTTGATTATGTAGCAAAATATATGATGTTTATTTTTCATTTAGTTTGATTATCCAATGTCACTGGTGACAGATAGCAACTTAGACTAAGACCATTATTTTACTTGCTTTATTGTAATATCTTTCCCATGGAGCCCCAGGTCTGATTAGGGGTTCCTGAGTTTTGTCTCTCTCTGAGCTGTGCAGGCTGAGACCCCAGACTGAGGGAGCCTTGCCCACATCATCATGTCCTAGGATGGAGAAACCACCAGGAAGTGTCAGGACCAGTCAGCATGGGCACACCCTAGGACTGCCCTGTGCCGTAAGGGGTGATGAAGAGTTAGGTTCTAGTGGGCCAGGCGGGAGGCTCACCCTTCCTCCAGGGGAGAACTGGAGTCCGCCTCTTTGGCGAGATCGCAGGGCTTCCCTGAGCTGAGGCAGCAGGAGTGTGAGGCCAGCGTAGGGTGAGATGTACCCCTCATCCTGAGCTCTCCTCTACATCCCATCATGTTCTTCTCATCATTCTCTCTCTCATCCATCATCATGTGTCTCCAAGACTGTCTCCATGACCCCGGAAAAGGACTCTCTCAAGACCAAAGCTTTAATTTAAACTGGGCATGAAGAAGCAAACCAAACTGTCTCCTGTTACCGGGTCCTGAAAACACTGTGCACATCTGTGTCTTGTTTGGAATATTGTCTGTTGTCCAATCCTGTGTTTTTGTTCAAGGCCAATGTCCTCAGTGCATGCACTGTCAGTTCCTCGTATGCAAAGGCTGGGAGTGAGGAGAAGCCCGTCTGGGCCCCTGACCAGGTTTCTGATGAGGACAACCATCCTTTGGGGTGGACAGCCTTGGTTTCCCCACTGATCACAAAGCTGTGGCAGATCAACAGAGCCCAAGGGAATTTGGTTTATAGCAGTGTTGACCTCTGAAGACACCGACCCTCCCTGCTTCTATGGTTATTAATAGCTCAGAAACAGAATTTTGTCTTCATTGTATCAAGCCCAGCATTGCTATGGAAATAAGAAAGGAATTCTCAACTCTTTTGGTTTTGAAAACCCAGTCCATAAAATGATCAGTCTTGGACATGAAGATTCCTTCCCAATTAAAATTTAACCTCATCTTCTTCACCATTGGGCAATCCCATTGTCTCTTATCTTGCACGGTGGCTGCTGGAACTTCTCTGCTGCCCCTGTCTTCTTGTGCTTCTGGGACCTCCAGCAAGACATTCCTCTTAGAAAATGATGGGATATTTGGGAAAGTAAGTTAAAAACCCTGCTGTTTAGAGTGTGTCCTTTTACTGAGGGCAGTTTGTAGAGTTGAATTACATAGTTTAAAAATTTCACTTTTTGAAAAGGTAGGCATTTGAGGGCTTTATGCTTGTTTTGGTGTTTTTCATGTGGTCTCACAAATACTTTTCCCTTTGGATAAAGATCTCAGTAAAATTTTTAAAATTAAGAAAGTGGAAAAAAAGGACAAAACAAGGAAATGTATCAATTGACAGGACACTGTAAATAACATGCAGAAAGTGTATTATAGTAAAACAGTCTTGAATTATAGGTGTTTTAAATTTAATAATCTTTGAGTTATCAGTAGCATGTGTTAGGCATTTCCATAGACATTCCTTTAAATTGGATCTTCATGGTAGAAGGTCAGTCCATCAACTGAACAAGCATTCACATCAAACCAGTTAGTTTACATTGAAAAAGTAGAGTATGGGGGCCTTTATTAGTTATAAGGGATACACAACTGGTTTCAAAACCCTCTTGAAATCAACCTGCCACTACAGGGCTCCTAAATTATACATGAAATGATGAAACTTTCAGTGGGATAGTCATTTTCCAAGTAATCCAAGATATTTAAAAATCTCATGGAAAATTTGGGAGCATCTTCCCCTGGAATCCATGAACCAGAACCATTAAATCTCTTACTCCAAGAAAATAAACATGTCCTTAAATCTTGACTACAGTTAAGGAAAGAATCATTTCTATTTCTCCTCTATGGTGGGAAAAATCGATAAGAGTAGAAACTGCAGAGAAAATTATTTGTGTAACAATTCCTCTACTTGCAATCTGCCCTAAAAGGAGATTCCCAGCTAAAGCAAATATGCGTTTAAAGAGTCTATTTGCAAAACAAAAGGCTCTCCAGATCAGCCTGTTGCTTTCAAAATACAAGTCAAGGGCATCAGTTGCTGAGGGGTCACCCAGCTGTTCCTCCTGGTCCAGTGCTGCTTTTCCCTGACCTTCCTTGGGCCCTTAGTAAACTCCAGGGCAGTCCGCCACTGCCAGCCTTTGCATCAGGACCAGGCCGGGGAGCCTGGGGGACCAGGGCTCACAGACGTGCTGTGTGTTGAAATCTGAATCTGTGCCATGTGTTGTTTGCACTGTTCTTTGTCCAGCTCTGGCCAGGTACTGAGACCCCAGCGAGAAGGCTCAGGAGGGGCCCTCTGCTTGTCTGTCTGTCCTCCAGAGAAAGGAGGTTCTGCTTTGAGCAGAGGCCTGAATAGTGAAAGGTTGCCATCCCCCAGTGCGAAGTCCAGAGAACTTCAAAGCCTTTGCATTGATCCGATTTGACCTTCCTTTCTGACCGCTGCCTGGTGTTATCACTGTGGGCTCCCTCGCTGGGAGTTCACCACCCTTCTCAGGTGGAGCGCCCTTTTGCAGCTGGATGAGAATTGTGGGGTCCTGATCCCTCTACACATTTTCCCTGACCCATTCCAAGGGAACCCCATCCTTGGGAAATGCTCCCTAGGAAACTTCAAGTCCTAAGCAGACCACTGACACGGCCAAGTTGAAAAAAATCTCATAGGAAACTTGTTACTCTGCAGCCTCGCTGGACTCTCAGTCCCTGAGCAGTGATGGGTCAGTGTTAAATGTGATAAATACTGTATTTTGTATTGTTTAAAATGCATCTCCCAGATAATGTGAAGGTGGTCCAGGAGAAGCTTCCTGTATGCATTGTGCTTTTTTTTTTTAACAAGTAACAACTCCTTTTGAGAAACAATTTCTACTTTGAAGTCATATCAATGAAAAGATGTATATGCACTTATAATTTTCCTAATAAAGGCATGTATTCAAATGTAGCAACCAACAGTTTGAAATTAGTGTTACCATTTGGAGTTTTCCAGACTTGGTTTTTCTTCCTCAAACCCAAAAAAGAGGGATTATGTAATCTTAACTACAATAGTTAGAGGAAAACAGGCCACTGTAATCACACTAATCTGAGGTAAGAGTTCTGGGGGCATACTTGCCTCGCCCAGTCAACTGACCCTTAGTAGGGGAAAGGCACTCCCTTTTCTCCAAATGTCCTTAGTTTTGCTAGAATCCCTTCCTAAAGGCAAGCTAGACCTCTACTCCAGAAGGGATGGGTTTCTGCAAGGGCCCAGCATTTGCCTGTCAGCTGTGGAGAAGGAAACCTGCGCTCTGTATTTCCCAGGCTTAGTAGAAGACAGCAGAGGCCCCATCCCTGAAGGCATTGCTGAGGACCCAGCACCCTGCGCATTTTCTGTCCTGCACAGGGGCCCTCCTGGAAGCCAGACACTGATTCTCTGAACTGTGGCCAGCCAGCCCTGTCCCGGACACTGTGAACAGGGATTGAGGGCAGTAAGCCTGACAGACAGGTTCTGTCCTTACAGAGGTCGGTCAGCCCCTTCACACTTCCTCCCACATTCTCTCTGGTCCATAGTCAACCATGCTGGAAAGGAGAGGGCAACACAAAAGCCGAAAATGTCTCAGTCCAGATTTTTCTGTCCCCCAGATCCCCTTGCCCATAGGCCCCGATGTCACCATGTACCCCTGTGCTCAGAACCTCCCAGTTATTTATAGGGTGGCCGTGATGTGGTTGCTAAGTTGCAGGTGGACTGGAGGGAGACAGAAGGATGAGAGGAGGCCACAGCAGGAAGCAGCATGGTCTCCTGGGACAAGCATGGGTGTGAGGATTAGCAGACCAGCCCTTGAATCCTGATCTTCCCTCAGAAGCACTCTGTGACTTGAGACATCCCACCTGCCTGGATTCTCAGGCTCCCCGGCTATAGCCTTGGAGCTTAGTATCCCCCGGAGTTGTGAGGATTAGACTGGGGTAGTGTGTACAGAAGACATTTTGCTCCCTCTGCCCCTGTCCCCTGGGGTCCAAAGAGCTGGAGTAGGTCAGACCTGCCTCTGCTGAGACCCACAGCAGAGCTCAGATACCAGCTGGAGCTAGAAGTGATCTTAACTGTTGAGCTTCTTGCTCTTAGCTGGCAGACTGGGAGAAGCCTCTTGATTGGGGTCTTGTGGGTTCCCTGAGTGCCTGTGCAGTGCTGGCTCCAGTACACTCCACCACTGTGTGTGCACCAGGAATTAACCTCTGGGTTAATTCTTCAGAATCATGTTGACTCTTCAGAGTGATGTCATATAAAAGAAAAAAAAGAGGCAGTGGCCTACCATGCTTCACACGGCTGATGGCCCTCATTAGTCAGCCAACTACCGCTGCGCTGCCAGGCCTGTGCTAGGTGGAATAGATGCTGTGGTGAGCAAGATGGCTTACTCCCTGACTTCATGGAGCCTGCAGTCTGGGGACTGACTTGCAATTAAGTGAGCATTTTCATAAAGCTCGGTAAGTGTAGGTCAGGTGCATCCAGGTGTCGGGGATGCTTAGAGCACCATAAACGGCTCCCTAAAAGAAGTGCTGGTAAGCCGAGACCTGAGAGCAGTAGATTCCTCTGGGGGGATCTACTGTCCCATGAGGACTGCCCCTGAGAGCCCAGGTGGTTCCTTCTGTGGGTTAGAAATGAGAGCTGATTCTGCCAGGGGTGCAGCTCATGGGGGAGCCCAGCATGAGGGCAGAGGGAGCTGGATTTCAGCCCCTTCACTCCTCTCACAAACCACACAAATGCAGCTGAGAGGAGCTGAGCCCCCACAGGGAGGAAGTTCTGGCACCTGGGAAGTATCATGAGGGGGTCCCCTCGGCACAGCTGATTGAATGGTATGGAATCTGGCCCAGGCTGGCTGATCCAATTTGCTGTCCCAGAAGTACAGAGTTGTGACTCACACCTCATTGGGTTTTCTGACCACAGTTGAGAGCCTTGTACTTGGAAGTGTGCGTAGCCAGGAGACAGAGAAACAGATGAAACTGGATGAAACGGATTCAGAGAAGTGGGGATGAGAGACCAGCCACCCTGGGCAGAGGTGGGAGTGGCTGGGACGGTCCAGTAACACTCCCCGCACTTGGGTAGCATATATTTCAAATAAAGCCCTCACAAGAGCTAGAATGAGGATTTCTGCTAATTATACTCAAATAACCATCACTAGGGGCAATTAGGCAAAGTGGGCAAGGAGGCTCAGCTGTGAGCTGGTGCTTGCACAGGGAGTTATGTTGGAGATCTCACTACTCCCTCTCCAACCTCCCCAGGGTCTGTGCTGAGCCCTCTGTCTGGCTTCAGTTTGAACTCCAAGGAAGGACCACGCCTGTGCCTGTTACCCTGTTAAGATTAATAAATGACCCTAAGCCCCTTCCCGACAAAAAGGCACACAGATTCTGTTTAGGGCCTAGACGCTTTTCCCCCACTGAAAGCACCCACCAGCACAACCCAACTTGCCCACATCAATTGTGGTGAGATGGCTGAACCATGGTCAGCCTGTTGACAGCTCCAGGCCAGCCCCAAGTATGGGGAGGGGAAGCTGAGATCTACCCCACAGCCTGTGTATCCAATAAGAAGAACAAACCAGGACAATTGAGTTCTCAGGTGAGTCCATCCCTAAGGCCTCCCCTGCTAGACTGTAAGCTCCGTAATGTCTCATGGGGGTTCAGGGAGTCCCAGTGCCCAGAAGAGTGCTTGTCATAGTGGGTGTTGAACAAACGTTTGATGAGCCAGCTGACATCCTCAGGTTGTGGGGCATCAACAGGCCCTGAGGCAGCAGCCTCCCGGCAAGCCAGAGACAAACTGTGCTGGCCTACCTGGGGCTGGAGCTCCTCTCCAATCTCAAGGAGGTTGCTCTGCCACGTTTTCAGGAGTTAACGTTCATTTTAGAGCAAATGAGTTGCAGCTGCCTCTTGGCCTGTGAAACCAAACAGAAACAAAGCAGAGTGAAGCCCTAGATGAAGCCTCTTACACTCCCAGCCCTTCTACTATTCCTGCAAATGGAGGGGCATGTGGAGTGGCTAGAGGTTCTTGTGGACTGGTCGCCAAGTGGGAGGAGCCCTGGACTTTTAGGGAAAGTGAGTAGCTGTTCCTTGCTGTGTAACCCATCCTCTGTTAACTATAACTCAGTCCACACTGTTCCTGCACCTCTGCAGCTGACTACAGCTCAGAAAAAAAATACATCCCTGCTGTCTGGTCTCTTTAAAGTCATGACCCTAACCAGAAATAGGTCCTCAGAGGTGCCAGCATCCTATCACAAGTCCCTGCCCCAGTTGCCCCTCCTGCTAGGTGCTTATTCCACACTTTCTTCTCTCTTTAAATCTTCATCCTCTTCTCCCTCTGCACTATCAGCTGATGATCTGGCTTCTGTGTGAGAATACAAGTGAGCAATAAGAAGCGGACTTCCATGATCTTCACCTCTCTTCCACCGCCTGTCACTGCTGTGACCCTGCAGGGAGCACCCTGCTCGCTGGCCACCCTGCATCTGGTGGTGGAGCCCAGTGCTTCTCCCCTGCCCAAGGACATCTCTCCTTACCTCCCCCTCTCTCCTGCACCATAAATCTTTCACTCTCTACATGGACCCACCAACATGCAATAATAACTCCCATTGAAAACAAGACAAAGTAAAAATAAAACACCCCTATACTCTATCCTTCTACCCTTATATCCCCTTATAGCTTCTGCAGTATTTTCCTGCTTCTCTTCCCACAAAAGTCCTCAAAGAGTTGCTATATATCCTGTGTCCACTTTCTCTCCTCTCTCTGTTCTTTCTGGAATCCACTCCAATTAGAATTTTGACCCTACTACTCACTCCAGTCGAACTGCTCTTTGTCAAGGCCATCACTGAGCCCTGTTTTGGGAAATCCAATGATCACTTATCAATTCTCAGCTTACTCAGCCTATAGGCATCCATGGCATCACTGATCACTCTCCTTGAAACATTTTCTGGTTGGCTTTCAGGAGACCACTCCTGACTGTTTCTTCAGCTTCATGCCTTCTCATTTCCCTTTGCTGTTTCCTTCTCATCCTCCAGACGTCTAAACACAAGAACACCCCAGGGCACAGTCCTCAGATGCTCTTCTTTAGCACCAGGTCAACCCATTCACTCTCTTGGCCTTAAACACCAGGTAAATGTGGAGGAATCCAGGGCGATATCTCTCCTGAACTCCAAGCTTGTACACTCAGCTCCTCTGTTGAAATTTATGATATGCAAAATGAAATTCCTAATGTCCACCTTTTCCTCAACCTGCTCATCCCCATTTCTGCAAATGACGACTCTATCTTCTCAATTGCCCAGGCCAAAACCTTATGGTCCTCTTTGATTTATTTTATTCTCTTGCAACCCTGAGCTAAACCATTAACAAACTCAATTAGCAACCTTCAGAACAAATCCAGAACCCAATCACTTCTCACTGCTGCCATGTTGGTCCAAGCCACAGCCATTTCCTATGTGAATCACAGCACTAGCCCCTGGCCGGCCCACCCTTATGCCCTGCAGTGTCCTCTCAACAGCAGGAAGAGTAGACCTGTCATGATGCCCGGCCACGTCACTCCTACTCAAACCCTACAGTGGCCAACAGGGCTTTACACCTGCTGGCCCCTGTCACCTCTCTGACCTGACCCCTTTCTGCTCCAGCCACACTGGCCTCCTCTCCCTTGAACAGGCTGGCCCCACGCCTGGCAAAGGACTTTTGCACTAGTTGGTCTCTGCCTAGATACCACAGGGTTTACCCCTTCCTTCCTTCAGTCTCTGCCCACCATCATCTGTCAGAAAAGCCATTGCAGACACCCCGTCCTCTAGGGCAGTCCCTCCCACCGCTGGCCACCTTATCCTGTTTGTTCTCCTCCGTAGCTCCACCTGCCATGTTCATTTCCCCACAGGAGAGGGTTCACACTATGTGGGAAGAGAGGACCTTGGTCTGTTTTGCTCACTAGTTATTCTTTGTGGCTAGCACATAGAAGGTACTAAAGAAATATTTTTTGAATGACTGGCTGATAAATCAACAGGATGTTCACACAGTGGAAGCTTTCTTGGCTCATCTCTAAAATAAAGATAGCAGTGCTCACCTCACAAGGTTGTGCATTCATTTGCACACTCAGGGTCACACTGGTAAGTTGTTATTTGGACCCAAATTCATCTCACTCTAATGTCCATATATCACAGGTCACACATGCTGACCCACTGTGCCTGAAGCTTCCCCCTTGAGTCCCTGGCACATGAAGAACAACAGTGGTTCATTTCCTGTGAGTCCAGATTAAAGAATCGTTCCTTCCCCCAGAGGCACCTCCTTCTGAGTGCTCCCACCTCCTGTGGGTACATGCACACACTCCCTGTGCAGACCAAAGGGTGGTCAGTGCTGGGCCGGGGTCCAGGGGAGGACAGCCACAGCCAGTATAGGTCCCTAGGATGAGGTCTCTGCTGCTGGTGTTTCATCACAGGCCTGATTTTGGGCAGTGGCCAGTGGTCAGACCTTAGCACGCAGCCTGTGCTCTAGAGGAGCAGGATTCCAGAGACATCAGCAAGTAGAAAAGGACAACGAACAGAGATCAGCTACTAGAAACTAAGGCTGTGTCCTTCCATGAATGGACACAGCTGGGGAGTGGCAGAGTGGGGATTCCAACTTATGTCTATTTGGCTCCAAACATGAGCCCTTAGCCGTTAGGCTTCCCTGCCTTGCTTCTCTGGTTCTCCATGGCTTTCCCACTGCCCTGCCCAGGTGGAGACCTCATTCCACCCTAGATGTTGCTGGCTTCGCCTAAAGGCAGCTGCTCACAGCCAGACCCAGGCAGGATGGCCGACCCTCTGGGGAGGTCAGGGAAGGGGCCAAGAACTCAGGGAGGGTTGGCAGCAGCGGTGGCTGTGCTCGGGTTTCCTGAGCAGCAGCTAAGCTCTGCACTGCAGTTGGGGAAGTTGCTCAGGAGAAGGAATGACCGGTCTTGGTCAGTCTGGACGGCCCCAGATGCAGCCACAGGCTCACCTTGTCCTGGCCTATTCCCAGGCATTTCTCTGAACATCAGCTTGGGTCACATGGGCTTGTAGGCCGTGAGGAAACAACTATTCTGGGCATTCCTGAGCTTCAGGGTAGGCAGCTCTCCTTCCTGCCACTACGGGAATTCACCCCCCAGCACCATGTTGCAGCCTTGGCACCTGGAACGAGGTCTGCTGGGGACTAGCTCTGTCCAGTTCTTCCTGAGAGAGCACCTGCCCAGTAGGCTGTGTGGGCCTGCCCCCTGCTCAGGCCACAAAGGGGAACTGGCGGCTAATGCATTCACCTGCGCGTTTCCTTAGGTTGGCAGGACAGAGTTCCCAGCGGAGACAAATAAACACCTTGATCAGGAGCTTTCCGTCAGCTGACATTTGTGGGGCAGCCTGCGCCTGCCAGGCCCATGGTGGGACTTTCCAGGCATGCTCTACTTCAGTCCCCCCAGCAATCCCAGGAGAGAACAGCCCTCTCCTGTGTGATGGTCCAGGGCAGCTGTGGAGCCTCCATGTCTCAGAGCTGGTGTGTGGGGAGGCCAGGTCTGCTTCTAGGCTGTTTGGCTCCAATGCATCAGACAATCTGTTCTTGCAGTTTGCGAAGAGGTCCCTCAGGCAGAGGCGGTGGCAGGGGCTGTCTGGCTCAGGTCCGGTTCTGCCCCGTAAGTCCCAAGGGTATTTCTAGGCCTTAAATGAGAGTTCCTTAAGTTAGAGGGAATGCAAGGAAATTCTGACTGTGAAATTGGTATAACCTCTCAGAAGCAGCAATTTTTAAAAATGAAATAGCATTGAATAGAAAAGAAAGAAGAGAAGAGGATAAATTGGAAAACTTTGGTATATGTCACACTCACTAAAGGGAAGAATAATCCGTGCATGTGTGTGTTTCATAATGTCAAATGCAATTTTTATTGTAGATTGTGGTCAAAAAGTGTACTGGTCTTGTGTCCATAAAACCCAATGAGGAGATGGCTCTCCTTCCCCGAGTAGAAGAGAGAAGTCACAGGATAACACTAGATAGCTGTGATTTAATAAGAGTTTAAAAAACATTCTTACGTCTCTAGAATCAGGGTACATTTTACAATTACAGTACACATCTAATGGCTAGTTTATGTTTTTCTTTCCTGAAGAGCTGTAGGCTTTACAATTAAATGCTAATATATCAGACTCAAAAACACCAGGGTCATAATTGCTACTCTGTACTGAGCCTCCTGCTCTGTGCTCTGCTATCAGTATTGGACGCTGTCCTTCAAGAGTAAAGCAGCTGACTGATGTGCGTTATGAAGATGCCGCTGATCCCAGGCGTGGGTAAGGACAGAGAGGCTCAGGAGAGTCCAGGGGCACGCCCAGTGTTACCCACCAGAGCAGCAGATCTGGAATCCAAGCATAGTTATTTCTGACTCCAAAGATCCTTCTGAGAGCTCTCTGGGAAAGGCTGGAGTTAGAGCCATCCCAGGAAGGGCACAGCTCTCGCTCTGTGCTTTTCCAGAATAACAACACCAGTCTCATCCACAAGGCACTTTCCCTGCAGCTGCCAAGGCCCGTGTTCTCAGGTGGCAGGAGGGCAGGGGCCCGGGCCCCGCCGCAGTGCCTTTTCAGGGAGCCAGTTCCAAAGGGATGGGCCTCACTGATCCCCTGCTGACCTCCCCAAGCCTGCACCCAAGAAGCCACAAAGAACAAGGGCCTGGAGCCTGGGGTCCCAGAAAGGGGACAACTTGAACCCCAAGATTCCCAAAGTGGGGAACCAGAGGGAGTAATCCCCTGGGCAATCCAGGGTACCAGTGATGATAATCAGATGCCCTTTTAAAGTCCTAAAAAAATGGAGTGACTGTGTATCTCGACCTGCCCAGACAGTCCCAGTGTCTGCCTGTTGTCCCAGCAAAATGACTAAGAGTGCCTTTCTCTCTCAGAATGTCCTAGGTTGAATGATAAATTATATGGCTGCTTTATCAAAAAATGAATGAGGTTGTGGACTCTGCTAAGCCACACCTTGAATGGCGAAGGATCCTGCTCATCCCAGCCCTCCTCCTTCTCTGTGTCGTCTTTTCTCTCCAAGAAAAACTGAACAAGCCCCAGGTCCATGTCTTACTTCCTTCCCTGGTCCTCATCGCCTCTCTTCACCCACACCTGGAGCTGCTTTCAGGGGCGTCTGAATCCCCAGCCTGGCCTTGGGCTCCACATTATCCCTGGAGTCCAGGTATAAGACATGGAGGCCAGCCCAGGATGAGGAGAGATCAAAATCCACAGAGTCTGCAAAAATTGCTGGACCTGTGGTCAATGCCCACCCCATCATAGACCACATTTGAGACCCAGGGAAGTCTTGGCACCTCCCTGAGCCCTGGTCTCCTTGTCTGTGGCTCCTCATCTGTAGCTTGCAGAGTGGGGAGAAAGGACAGCCCTGGATTGCCACGGAGGTGGAGCAGGGGTGGTGCCTGAGTGCGAATAAGGATACCAACCTAGCATTCATTGCATCCTTCCTTGTGCCAGGCACGGAACACACACTACCTGATGCTCCATGCTCCTTGCAGGGGAAATGGTATGCCTGTTTTGCAGATGAGAAAACAGTCAAGTTTAGCACTTTTCTAAGCCATGTGTATAAAAGTAGCAGAACCTTGAGTCTCCACATTTTTTATTTAGCCATCTGTATGACCAGTTAGTCTTCCTTCCTGTGTGTCTCAGACATAGCCATCAGAGAGATAAAAGGGAAGTGTCAGGGTGGGGATGGGCGATGGTGAGGAGGGAGTCACTTTGAGCCTAAAGGGCCTTAGACTCTCCTTCACCTTCTGCTGGACTAGGGACTGCCCTGGGGTACAGGGGTGACATGATTGGCACTCTCAAGGGGTCTAGCACACGTGAGATATGTGGAAGTATCTCCTGGATGTGACAGTGTTGACTGACCCCCCCCCCCCCCCCAGTCACGAGCAGCTGTAGGCTCAGGAGTGTGGGTCAAAGAAATGCATTCTTGAGTTGGATAAAGGGAGAGTCAGACCCTGCCCTCACCAGGCAGCACGGAGAGGCTGATAAAGAGTAACCGGAATAATAATGATAAAACCAGCTGATGTCCCCCAGGTGCTGATTATGTGCCAGACTTAGGGCTGGCTGCTCCAGATCCATAACTTCATTCAACCTGACTTATCAGGGAGGAAGTGAGTGACTTGCTCAGGGCCCCCCAGGATAAACAGGAGACATGGACCCGATCCTCTTTGTCTCCACATGGTTTTGTCTTGAAGGCTAGCAATTGGGACTTTGTGGCTAGGTGTGTTGGGTGCCAGGGAGTGCATTACTAAGTTGGGGTTCCCCTCCCTGGCTTTGGCCCTCAAGGGCCGCAAACCTGCAGATCTTTCATATCTGTGGGCTGCCTCCCATGTCGTCCATTTGTAATCAAACGCATACTTTAGTGAAGTGTCAGGTGCTCTTGGTGACGTTTCTCCCTTCAGCTGTCTGTGTGGAGGATGTCCTTTGCTGGAGGCCAGGCTGGGCTAAAGAATGGAAGCCCCCTCACTTCAGCTTCTTCCCCGGCCCATCTCCCAGTGTTCCTGCTGGGGTGGCCAGGCCTGTTTGAAGTACCCAAGGACAGGACATTGTCTTGAAGCCAGGGTTCAGGAATCTTTGCAAATTCATGCGCTTAGGCTGTATCCTTGGCTTTAGGGTACACAGGCCTGCACCCCCCAACCTTGGGCTCAGCCAGTTGCCTTTTTACCTTTCCCATCTCAAAGTTGCTCTCTGCTTGGAGACTCACACCCATCCTCAGGGTCCCCTAGCTCCTAGCTTGTCCCTCCTCCAGGATCCCGCACTCAGTTGGGGCTTTGGATCCCATTCCCCTTGGCCTCAGCTCCATCAGCAAGAGTCACCAGCTCTGCCAAATTCCATGGAAATTTCCAACTCCTAAATCTCTATTGTGGGGCCACCACTAACTCATTGCCAGAAAATTTAGTTACTTGTTGAACAGGATATTTAAACAAACACTAGAGGTTATGTAATTGCCAGGCATTGCAGCTCCCTGACCTGCAGCCTCAGTAGGTTTGGGACATCTGCACCTCTGGGCTGGATGCAGGGGCTCCTTAGAGCCACCCATCCCTGCGAGGCTCTGGCACACTGGACACATCCAATTATAAGTCAGCTGCCAAGAATGTGGTTTGAAAATCATTTTTGCTCCTTTACCTATAAGCTGAAAATCTTTCATCCGGATTTCACCATTTCTTAATTTTGCTGTTGTTTCACAAACCACGGATCTCCATAGTTTTGAACATATGTGTTCCTGGGAGTTCAAATTCCCAACTTTCATCCTTTACTCCCAATTATTCCAGCTTCAGCAAATTCATTCCGCCAGCTGTCCTGCCAGGGGGTCCCAGCACCACCTCATGCCAGTATAACGATGATGGATCCCTTCTCAGAGCAGCCAGATGGGCTCCCAGACAGAAAAAAAAAAATGGTTTCCAAGTAAAATAGGACAGACAGACAGAGCTCTCACCAGGTCTCTTCAACCTGGTCGCCACTGGAGGTGGCTTAGAAGGATGTACAGAATATCCAGTGCAGCTTGGAAATAAGACTTTCATCTTCTTTTCCCCGACACACACCGTGAGCTGTTTGACAGGAATTAGATCAAAGTGGAAGAGATTTGTGAGGTTCCCAGCACTGAAATCCTCCTTCCCATTGTTTTTATTCACATTTTCACACTATTTAGCCTCAAAGTGAAGCAAAACAAGACAGAAAAAGGCATCTTCAACAGGTTTGGGCTTGGGATTGTGGCAGGAACTAAAGACACTTATGAGAAATCTCAGGGACCCAGCCAAACCCAAACACTGGATGAGGCAGGGGGCCACCCTGGGCTTTGGGAGCAGCTCCAGCCTTGGTTTGCAGCTTTGGGCATGTCCCAGTGCCTAGTGTAGTGAAAGGCAGCTTCATGACTCTCTGCACTTCCCAGCACCCAGAAAGGGACCACAGAGGCTCCCTGACTCCCTGTGGCTAGTGGAGCTCATCCATATGAGAAAAGATAGGCAGAGATTTGAGGAAAGTCTGGGGGAAAAAAACAAACAAAAGTTGAAATGGATGGAAAATAGAATTCATGAAATAATACTAAACATTTATTTTAAATAACGGGAGGAGAGCCTCTATAATGGTCTAGAACAATTTAGGATTTTGGATGCAATCAATTTCTTTCCTCGTAGAAGGTTGAAAAGCACCTCAAAGGTGATGCGTTAGATTCTGGAGCAGAAAGATCAGCCTTGCCCTGCTTTTGAGTTCCCCTGCTATGCCCAATAAAGTGTGAACTCATTGCAGTCGCTAAATAAAAATCTTCTGTAAGGATCTTACCACTCCTTTATTGAAACCCTCTAAGAACTTCCCAAAGCTCCCCTCTCTAGCCTCTCTCCTCCCCATCCTCAATCACACTGTGTTGCTCCTTCCTCCCCCAAGGCCCCCAAGGTCCTCCAATGCATTTTTCCTTTGCTCAAGGCCTCTTCCTAGACCTTCCACCCCACGACTCCCTTATCCTTCAGCAGGACCCTCCCATCCCCCAAGATGCCCCTGTGATAACCCTTTCTGCTCCACCCCGTTTCCCTCATAACCCACAGACCTTCGCACCATCTTCATTCCTTTGCTCAGATGTCTATGGTCTGTCCTCCCCACTGGCTGCCAGCTACACGAAGCCGAGTTTCGTCCACACCACACCTCAGCTGTCTGTGCAAGGATGCCCTCTGAGGGCAGCTGTCCGTTCTGTAGTCTCACCTCCCTGGAAGTCTTCGCCCATCAAGCAGCCACGTCCAAGTTTGTTTACCCTCTCTTTGGTCAAAGCCTGACCTGCTATCCCAAGAAGGAAGGCAGTAAAACTGCCGCATGTTAACAATTTACAAATGTTTTTGTTATTGTTGCCCATATGCTCTGAGGATTTTGCATTGGTCAAATTAACATAATTTGAATAGTGTGGCAAGCCAATATTTTTCTAAACACTTTCGTGTGGTTATATCTGCAATGTATGTTAATATATTAACATAAGGCATAGTATTTATTTTATTAAATAATTTAGTTTAACAAGTTTAATATAGAACACTGTAACACCCCAGGACTACAGACTTCTGAAGCATTAGGAAAAATGGAATATACAATTTTTAGCATACTTGTGCAAACCCCCAGACAAAGGACTTGCTCACAAGTATCTTGTTTGGCACTTTTTATGCTGTAAATGTCTGGAAATATTATTGCCCTAACCCGTTTCCAGTGAGTAGATGAAAGAAAAGAGAAGAAGGCAGATCCAAGGAGAGGATTTATTAAAAGAAGTCCAGAAAAGCCAAGCAAGATGAGAAGCCAGTCTTGAGGCAGCGGAACCTCCTGGGGAAAGCCTGAGCCAGGCTCAGCCCGAGCTGCACGTTAGGATCCTGATTCCCAGGCTGGGAAGAGTGAAAACTGAGTCTGGGGGTGAGATAAGCATGGCAGGACTTGTTTGCCCTGTGGATAATCTCACAGTGGGAAATCACTGCTCTAGACCAGTGCTCCTCAGATTTGAGGGATTATCAGAATTGCCCAAGGGCTTCCTAGGACACAGATTTCTTGGTTGCACCCCCAGAGCTTCTGACTCAGCAGGTCTGGGTGGTACCTTTCTCACAGGTGCCAGACATGTGATGCTACAGGTCCAGGACCACAGGATGAGAGAGAACCTGTGCTCTGGACACTGGGGCATTTTGCGTTGGGGAAAGGCAAAGCCACAGGGATCATTTAAAAACTAACTCAGGGGCCGGCCTGGTGGTGCAGCGGTTAAGTTCGCATGTTCCGCTTCGGCAGCCCAGCGTTCCCAAGTTTGGATCCGGGTGCGAACCTATGCACTACTTGTCAAGCCATGCTGTGGCAGGCGTCCCACATAAAATAGAAGAAGATAGGCACGGATATTAGCTCAGGGCCAGTCCTCCTCAGCAAAAAGAGGAGGATTAGTGGCAGATGTTAACTCAGGGCTAACCTTCCTCAAAAAAAACCCCAAAAAACTAACTCAAACTCAAACTCTCTAAAGCTTCCCACAGCCCTCTGGGCCTCCACACCTGGTCACACCTGCCCTTGCTGCTGTCTCACCTGGCTGCACAGGGAGCTTGCAGAGTGGGTGGAGAGAGCGAGCAGGGAGAGGCAGGGAACTGAATCCGGGAGAGGTCCCTGAACCTTGATGGGGCAGGAGTCCTATCCTTTTGTTGCTTTCTCTCCACCACTCAGCCTGTCACTGTGGACCCAGCCTCCATGTTGCTGCCTCCTCTTACCCCTCATTAATGTTTCCATTGCTCTCATTCGATTAATGGACTTCTCTGAGTGTATCCAGCAGACTTCATTCTACTCACTCAGTTCCCCACAGAGCACGGGGACAGCTGGCTGCAGGGGCTTCCCTGGGGAGGAACAATCCAGATTTAGCAAGTGTCGTGGGGACACAGTCTCTAAGACGGTGTTTAGAGACATCGCCACCAGTAGAGGTTACTTTATGGGATGGGATTCTGGGAGACTGTGCGGAATATCTTCTATCGCCCTCCAGACCCAGTCCCACTCTCTTGGGCTTGACCTCTGCTCTGGGAGCCAACCCGGCCAGCACTGCTATCTGAGTCACCAGCAGGAGGTGAGGACAGCGGGAGAGGTGAGGTCAGGATGTTTATGCCCTGGCACCTTCAGACCAAGTCACCCCTGGCTTCTGCTGATGGAAGGTTGGAGCTCTGTCCAGAGTGCTCCCTGACTTTGCATCTGGTGACGGCTCCGTCCCCTCCCCCTGCTCAAGGGGAGGCCACCCTGTGTCCTGCCTGTACCTTTGTAAGGATTCCCTTTATTAAACTCTTCTGAAATGACCTAACTGGAGTGTGCCATCTGTTTTCTGCTGGGACCCTGATTGCTACACTCACTTCATTTTCAGATGACATTTTTCCATGCTGTCTGCATTTCTTATAACAAGCCCCTGCTACTTTTATAGTGAAAGTAAACAGCAAAGATAAAGAACAAAGACAGGCAGCATTTAGCACGCCCAGACCTGGCTCACTCTCGGCCCAGGTTTCAGTCCCCATGGGGACGCAGAGCTGATGCAGTTCCCTGCATCTGTGCAGAAACATACCCGGGGTGGGCGGGGTGGATTTTAGCTCAGTGAGTTAGGACGATGACACAAGGATTTACTGAGAACAAGAATGACTCAATTCCTACTCTGGAGTGAGAACATTGTAACCTTAGTCTGATTGATTCCATGGTCTATATCAAGCTTCGAGGCCACAGACCCAGGCTTTGGAGTTAGGCAGACCTGGGATTCAGTCCAGGCTTAGCCTGTATGGCCTCAGACAAGACACCTAACCTCTCTGTGCCCAACTTTATCATTGGCAGAATGTTAGCTTTGGAGAGAACTAAATGAGATCGTATATTTAAAATGTTTAGCATAATAAGCACCCAGTAAGTACTCAAAACATGGAGACAGTTCTCATTCTAATTGTTACAAATGCTGTTTCACGTGTAGAGCGATCAATGAGTACAGTAAGGTGGGTTATGATCTACTGGCTTCCAGTTTCTTTTTCACAAGGCAAGTGTGGCAAGTCCCACCTGGGCTGCCCTCCTTGTCTTCAGCCCCTGTTCTGTCTACCCTCTGCTATGCAGCCCAAACTGCCTGAGGCCCAGCTCGCTCTACCTTGGGGTGGCAAAGCCCTCCTAACAAGGTCTTTGTCTCAGTTGGCAGAAAATTGGCAGTTTGGCATCTGCAACCATTCAAAGTTCACTTCATGCACCGAGGTGTTACCATCTGATGTTTGAGGAAGGAAGATCCCTCTAATGAGGTCCCCAGAATGCTGGCGGCCAGCCCAGGGGGTTGGTTTGCGACAAGCATCTTGCTATCGGTCACCCAAGGGCTTGGTGTCTGGCTCAGTGTGGCACTGGGGCTGTCTTAAACATCTGCTGATCAGAAAGAGTCTTTTCCTAAATGACATTCAGCCTGAGTCCCCTGTTGGTGCCATCCATGGGCACAGGGACACTTCTCCTATAACAGCACCCCGTCCTTGCTGTCCATCTAACCACTCTGCTCACGGTGAGAGGGCCCACCCATGCCTTTGTGAGTCAGTGCAATGATAACGGGGTCATCAGATGTGAAGGCAGAACAGTTGGCCTGAATAGCCTGAAAAACTGAAGCCACTTCCTCGCCCAACCCAGGTGGGCCAGGAGCAAATGCTTGCAAGGGAAGCTTTCCTGATGTCACTGGAGGGACAGCTGGTGCTCCGCAGACTGTGCTACACCCTTGTTTCTGACCATCCCTAGTTGCTTTCCCTTCAGCTCATCTACTGCTCAAGTCCCTGGGAATATGAAGGAGATCACGTGGGTAACATCCACGTTACAGGGCTCAGTTCACGGCCTCCACCACGCAGCCCCACCCAGAGGATGTGCATGGAACAAGAGAGTTGTCTATGGCACCCACACGCTTTACCGGGGAGCCCACAGCTCCCACCAGCCAATTTGATCTTCCAAATATAAATTAGTTGACACCCTTCTCCCCAAGTGAAATTCTCCCATGGTGTTTCTGTGCCTTTAGAAGAAAATCCAGACCCCTCTGCAGAGCCCCGTGCCCAAGGAGCTCTGCCTCTGGGGACCTTCCAGTGCTCAGCAAACCCACTCCTTCACCCATTCCTGTGATCCGGCCTCCCCAGTCACTTCTCTGTCCCCTGGTCCAGCCCCGTTTGCCCTCTCCTCAGGACATTTGCATGTCCCTTTTCTCCCTTTACCTGGAACCCTGTCCCTTTCATCTCCCCCTGGCAGCTGCCCTCTCTTTACCCTCAGCTAAGGAAAAGCCCTCAGGGAGGCCTCCCCCAGTCTCCACCTCAGCCCCTGCCCCTGCCCCCTGTCCAGTGGCCCCCACACTGCCTATCTCTATTTGACGTTTCCTTGATAATTGTTTTTCTGTCTGTCTGTGAATGTCAGTGTAGAAGGGCAGACAGCCACGTCTGTTTCCGTGTGTGTCACCTGGGACCTGGAACCATGTGGAGAACACAGAAGGTATTTAATAAGTATGTGAGGCCTGAATGGATGAATGATCTCCTGGGAGCCTTTCCAGTTTAGAGACTCTGGGTCCCGGATCCAGGACAGAGGGGCTGAAAGGAGTCCAGGCAGCCATCTCCCCTGTGGCCCTGCTGCACCACAGGGATGACGAGGCAGACACAGCCTAGCACGTCCTCCTGAAGCGTGCAGGCCCAGGGTGCCCTGCAGGAGATGGGCGTGTCCCAGTGTTGAGCGTTCCAAGCCCACATTCAGCTGTGGGGAGCACTGGGAGAGGCACGACACTGGGGGTCGTCTGGTGGGCCCCGGCCTGACACCAACCCGCGGGATCCTGGGCTTTGGAGCTCGGCGGCGTGCCCAGGCCACAGCTGGCCAGGCTCAGCTGAGCCTCCCCGGAGACAGAGAGCTGTATAAACAGGAAGTCCACTGCCCAGACACGGCTGTGCCTTCAATAAGTGCTAAATTCTCATAGGTCACTTTCTCCCAAACAGTTTCTCTATTGGTTTGAAGCCACAGCTCTGGTGCAGAAAACGAATTCCACACTTTCCTCCTTTCTGGGTCAATCACCACGCAGGAGAGAGAAGGGGAGTGGAGAGGAAGAGAGAGGGGGAGAGGAGGGGAGAAGAAGAGAAGAGAGGAGAGGAGAGGAGAGGAGAATGGAGGAGAGGGCAGGAAAGAAGGGGAGAGGAGAGGGAATAGGAATACAAGAGAGAAGAAGGTTGAGAAAAGGAAGAAAATGAGAACGGGAAAGAGAAGGAGAGAGTGAGACACAGGAAGAGGCCAGGAGCATGCCGCATGATTATATAATTTGTCAAAAGCAAGCCACCTAAACAGAATGGAACTTTTGAAAGCTAGAGGTACTTGGAATGGACGAACCTATGAAGTTTGCAGGTTGGAGCTTCTGTGGACTCCCTCCTTGCAAAACACCCAAGTCAGAAACACTCTCCTTCAAGAACTGGGTCTCCTCAGAAATTCCATTTTCTAGCATGTGCTCTCCCCTCCAGGAAAGTGGCCAAACCCTGGTGGGGTCTCATATCCCTTGCCCCCAGGGAACCGACACTCGTTCCTCCTGGCACCCACAGTGGCCTCCCACTGCTCTCTAGCACGCTGAGCCCTCAGGACACAGAGGCCAGGGAGGGAGTTTCTGCCGCATTGAGGCTGGTCCTGCTGGGATTCACGGGGGTCCTGCTGACTGTTGAAGAGTAGAAAGAAACACTTTTTGGAGGTGAGACCACCCCACTAGAAGGCTGCTGCACGACCTTCAGGAAGGACTTTGCTGTTTTGAACCTCAGTTTCTTCCTCTGTAAAATGGGGAGAATGGTAGTATCAACCTCTGCAGGTTACTGACAGAGCTCAGAAGGAGCAGACAAGCGCAGGTTATCTGTAAATGGACTGTGCTGTGCCCACAGGGAAATCAGACAGCAGAGTTGCCTAGCGATGACAGGCGTGTACCTTATGTGGCACATCTGAGCGGGCCAGTGTGTAGGGTCACACACCCTGTGGCCCCAGGAAACCCTGTGTGCTCCCTGCACAGAGGGGAGGTCTGACAGACTTCACACCTGTTCCAAGCACCCAGAACAGCGTGGGATGGATCTCCCAAGTCTCCAAGATGAGTTTGTAGAACTTCATAAACGAGGCCTTACTGGGCACTTACTACGTCCCAGGCCCTGGGCTGCCTGCAGGGGCTGCCAAGATGGTAACAACAGCCACCGGTCACTAAGCAGTTGCTTTACACATCTACCTCTGCAATCCTCCCATAGCCTGCATGCTGGTGTACTCCCATTCCACATATGGATAACCTGGGGCTCAGTGAGGCTGAGTCAAGTCCAAAGGCCATTCAGTCCTTAGGGGGCAGAGCCCACTAGCATCTGCTGATTCCCAAGCCTTTGCTCATAACCACCATGTGAGGCTGCCTCAGAATAAGAATAGGACTTCTTGACTTTGAGGACCTTGGGGAGCAGGAACAAAACAGATGTGAAAACGAGTAACATGCTGTGCAATGAATGACAGTGGGGAAAGAATGCAGTGCCCGACCTGCACTCCCACCCATGTCGTGGAGCAGCCCCATGGGGTGGGGAGAATTGATCCTTGGGGGAGGAAGGTACAAGGAGTGAGGGAAGAAAAACCTGGAACATTTGGGGAGAGATAAGAATTTGAAGTGGCAGCTGTAGGGTTCATAAAATGTGGTGCCGGGGAAGCATGCCCACCTGGTGCACTGAAGGATCTCCCTCCACCTGGCCTCCGGGACCGCTGCAATGTCTCCACCTCAGTGTTGCGCAGCTGCCAACCAGTATAGTCAAGACTTCCTTGGTGTCTCCACTTGGACGCTGATAATAGGCAGAGCCAGCCACCATTATCCAGCACAGACGTGTGCCAGCACTTGTCTCAGCACCTTGCAGAGAGTAACGTTTTTCATTCTCCCAACAACCATAGGAAGGAGGTACCATTATTAGCTCCTTTCACAGATAAGGAAATGGAAGCTGTGATGGTTAATTTTATGTGTCAACGTGCCTAGACCACGGTGCCCAGTTGTTTGGTCAAACACTAATCTAGATGTTGCTGTGAGAGTATTTTTTTGGTGTAATTAACCCTTTAATCAGCAGACTGAGTAGAACAAGTGATCCTGTGTAATGTGAAGGGGTGTCATCTAATCAGTTGAAGGACTTAAGAGAAAAGAGTGAGGTCCCCTGCAGAGGAAGGCATTCTGCCTCCAGGCTGCCTTTGGACTCAAGAGTGCACATCAACTTCTGTGGGAATTTCCAGGCTGCTGACTTGTTTTGTAGATTTTGCTCTTGCCAGCCCCTACAATCTTGTGAGCCAATTCTTTTAAATATCTCTCTCTCTCTGCCTCTGTCTCTTTCTCTATATGTATTAATGTATATACATATGTAGAATACATATGCAGAATATATATATCCTATCAGTTCTGTTTCTCTAGAGACCATAATACAGAAGCACAGAGGAGAGGTTAATAAACTTGCCCAAGGTCACCCAGCTGAAAGGTTGGGGAGATGAGATTTAAATCCAGGCAGTTTGGCCTCAAGCCACATTCAAGTCTTCGCTTTCCTTCCTCTCACACAGGGATGATGTCCCGCAAGCTGCTCACACTGGGCATGTCCAATTGCAACTCTTCACCCTGAACCTGATCTTCCTCTGTCCTCCACTCAGTATGGGCCCGCTGGCCAGTTAGTCTCTGTCCAGAACCATGTGTCACTCAATCCTGCCTGCTCAGTCCCGCACGCAGCTCCCGCATTCTTCCCCTCTCCTCACGCACCTCCTAGTTGGAGATCTGCTGTTGAAGTGAAATAAATCAGCCCATCCTGGCTTAAGCAGTAGCAGGGAATGTGCTGACTTACAACAACTAGACCAGCACGGGTGGGTAGAGCTCCAGGAACAACTGGTTCCAGCGCTCTCTCTCCGTCTCTGTGCTCTGCTCACCTCATGATCTGCTACCACAGCAAGACCTTCTCCACGTGGGGTGGCATGTGACTCCTATCAACCTCAACTTCCCAGCATTCCAGCTTAGAGGATAATTCCAGGGAATTGTCTCATGGGCCCTACTTGGGTCTCTTGTTCATCGCGGGACAGACACTGTGCCAGGTGATGGAGACAACAAGACTGGCCACACTGGGATCGTGTGCTCAGCCCTGGATGGTGGGAGTGGTTGACACCCGGAATGACAGTGTCCTGGAGACCATATGAATGAAGGAGGAAGAGCTGCCCAGAGGAAAGGTGGAGGTTCTGTTAGCAGAAGAGAGTGGATGCTGGTCAGGACACACTGGTAAATTTCTCCCCTTAGGAACAGCCTCCTTGGGGAAGGGTTAGATGCCTTTTGCAGGTCCCTGGGACCCCCCATGCCAATCTGTTGCATGGCACTTAACTAACACATTGTGCATATTATCTGTTTTCTCTAGATTTTGAGCTTCCCGAGGGTAGGAATTCTGACTCTTATCTCTGAATCTTCAGGACTGTAGTTCAGTAAATGTTTGTTAAAGTAAAATGAACTTTATTTTATGAGGAACCTTTACAATATTCTGAGCAGAGGAATAGCACAGTCTGATTTGTGCTTGAGATAAGAATGAGGGGGCTGGGTTGGAGGGAATGCAAACTAAAGTAGAAGACAAATTTAGGGGCTATAAGAGACTACAGCATAAAAATGATGACGCATGAGCTGCGGTAGGATGGAGACATGTAAAATACCGATATCTCAATGTGTCAGGCCAACGGACTATCCAATGGACAAGCTTCATTGAGTGCTTGGGTCACCATTGACAGGTGAATCATTATACTGTGTCACTGTGTCTCTATCTGTCTTGGCATCATTCTGCATCCCACCCCCAACCCAGCAAAGCAATCACCTCTTGGATTTGGGGTCCATTGAAAGGGAGGTAGTTGGACTGTCTAGGGAATTGTCTAAGATGTCCAAGTGTGAGAGGGTTGGAGGGGGTGCGGACTGGTCTCAGACATGGGAGGAATGTTGTTTGGTTAAGCAATCTGCTCTATGGACATGGTGACAGATCAATTAGTACAGAAGAGCTTATAATAAAAGGCAGCCACCTTTGCTGCAGAGGCCATGCACAGGCCCGCTCCTTGAGGTAGCCTCTTCCTGTCATTTTAGTTTCTACTTCAAATGTGTTTATTTCTTGTTTAATCAACTTTATGCAAAAACTACTTGTCTCCAAGATTCATCTCACGCCACTAACCCACTTCTGCCAGTGTTGGGGGATTAAGTTGTTAATTTTAGTTCTTCTGACATTATATTTGTAGTTTGAAAAATGAACAGAAAATCCGTACATAAATCTTGGGTTCACTCACCTTTACTCATGGTCTCAACTTATCTCTCTGTAAAAGGACATTCACATCCTCACCTTTCTCTTCCTTACTCTACCTTCTATCAGCTACGGTTTCTGCCTCCATATTTTACAAGGCTGTAAATAGTTACTTGTACACAGCTGCACCCGTCTTTAGTGTTTTGTCAGAGGTTGATTCCAAAATTGAACAATAACAAAATACATTTAAATTATTATGAACATAATGTAAATATTTTCACACCAGATAGTGGGCTGGGTTTACATTAGCTTCTCTCCAGGTCCAGTGTCACCCAAACGAGAATCAAGTGTTCTTATTTTTTGTTCTTCAACAGTATTAGTTACTTCATGAGCACATTTTGGTTTATTTTAATTTTGGACTGCTACTTTTTTTGTACATGGTTTTCTTTCCCTTGGAGTTGCTAATTCTTTTTTTATTTTTATTTATTTATTTTTGGTTGTTGTTACTGAAGACAGATTCAGGTGTTTCTATCGTGGTCTCACATTTTCTCATCCTGTCTTCTCATCCTGTCAAGTAATAGATTTGTATTTCTTGAAAACACCTAGTTTCCCTGACATTTCCTTTCTAAAGTACTTGGTATTGCTGCTGCAATTTGGGATGGCTGATCTTAAGGCCTTCTTGATGTTTTCATTTTAGAATTTCCCTTCTGCATTGGATCTATTGTTTTATGAATTCCATTTTTTTTTCTTTCTTGGCATTCTCCTTGTTTTACTGGAGCACATCCTTACATAGCTTCCTAAAAAAAGGAGTAAATGGAAAATAAACTTTTTGAGTCTTGATTTTAGGAAACAGCTTTATTCTACAGACATTGGATTGACATTTTGGCTGGGTATAAAAGATTATACCAGTCTGATTATGCTTCACTTGTAAATTCGTTTTCTTTGTTTGTCTCTGGAATCTTTAAAGTTCAGTTTTGGATTCTCATAATTCTGAACTGTGACCGAGTTGTGTCTAGATATGCTTTTTTTCACTTATTGGGCTGGACTCCTGTTGGATCCTCAATGTAAAGACTCAGGATCTTTTCCAGCTTTGGGGAAATTCCTTCTTTTTTAAAATTCTGTTCCCTCTGTTTTTAATTTTTCTCTCTTTCTAATATTTGATATTGAAATTTTGGCTTGATGCTTGATATTCTGTGTATTTTCTCTCAGGATTTTATTCTGTTTGCCAGGTAAGTCTATATTCTTGGAGATTTTCTTGACTCTATATTCCAGGCCTTCATCTTTTTTTTTGCTCTTTTATTTTAGTGATTATATTTTTTAAAATTTGAAGACTATTTCTCATTATCTGAATGTGTCTTTTTCAAATTACTTGCACTTTTTGTGTGTGGCTGTAATATAGTCTCAAATCTCTCTGACTCTGCTAACTGAAGAAGATGTTTGTTCCTTTTAAAATTCTCTTTCCAGAATGTTCCCTATTTCCTTCAGGGTTCAATTTTACCTTTTGTCTTTCTGTTGTTGTTTATTCTCTGACTTTTCATCTTTATGTCCTGGGCTTCCTCACTCTTCTGACCATTTCTCCTTGCCCGTGCTGTGGTCTGGACATCGGATTCCATACTCATTTGTTATGGACTGGATGTTTGTGTTCCCCCAAATTCCTATGTGGGAGCTCTTACTGCCAGTGTGACTGTATTTGGAGATGGTCCTGTAAGGAAGTAATTAAGGTTAAATGAGGTTACAAGGGTGAGGCCCTGACCCAATATGATTACTGTCATTAAAGAAGAGTCACCAGAGAGCTTCCTCTCCATTTGCACATCCAAGAAAAGACCATGTGGGGACACAGTGAGAAGGCAGCTGTCTGCAACCTAAGAGGAAAGCCCTCAGCAGACACCAACCCTGCTGGACCTTGATCTTGGATTCCCCAGACTCTAGAATTGTGAGAAAATAAATCTCTGTTGTTTAAGCTGCCCAGTCTGTGTATTTTGTTATATAGCCCTAGCAGACTAAGACACTATTTATTCATTCCACAAACAGTACCTGAGGCCTGTTCTAGACACTGAGGATACAGCAGTGAACAAAGCAGACAAAGACCAGGTGGGTGTCATGAGGCACAGAGTTGCATAGAAAGGGCAGAGAGGAAACAGTACATCTACGATAGGATGTCAGGAAGGGATAAGTGCTAGTGGCAACATTAAATGGAGGCCAGACGGTGAATGTCTGCTCAATTCTCTGTGTTGTACTTGAAGTCCTTCTGGGTTTCTGGGGCCAATGGAGCCCTTTGTCATCTTGGCCATGGTGTTCTTGATTGGGAGAGGGCACAAACCAGACAAGTTGGCTTGAGAGGAGCCAGGGGACTGCCGCTATGGCTGAGCTTGTGCGGGGAGGCCATCAGCACAGCCCCTGGGTCAGCCCTACCCATGGCTCTTAGAGGACCATTCAGTGAGGGGACAGAGGTCAGGACTATGACCATAGCAGGAGAGCACTGAGGCTAACTAATTCTGGGTGTCTTGTCTCCCCGATAAGGGAGATGTGGACCAGAAATAAATTTATTTAAAATAAGTAAAGGAAAGGGATGCTTTTTCTACTGCAGTCTGACACATAGATTCATAGCTGGTGTTTACACCTGCTTCTCTCTGAAAGAAGTGAGTGTTGCCAAACCAAACCTCCCCTTTCCACATCAGGAAGACTGGTTAACTTGCCATGGGTCAGGCAAATAGCCCAGAGGCTTCTTCCTTGCGTGAGCTGAGGCTGGCATCCACCCAGCAGTGCTGCAGAGCCCCTCGGGTGGGGCGTCCAGGTGGTTGGGGGGTGGCCGCCTGGCCAGGCTTCCCGGGGAGACCACAGGACCCTTCCTACACTCAGGCTCAGAGGCCATGGGGCCCATGTCTCAGGTCTGTGACTCTCTCCCTCTGACAGATCCTTCTCCCCAGGGAGCAGAGCTCCCAGGATGTCCAGGTGATGTCCCAGGTCCTGACAGCACACCTGAAATCACCAGCTATTGGAGGAGGGCAATAGTGGTCTCAAGGCTACATTTCCAGGGCTGTCTCAAAGTCTAGAATGAGTCAGAGGTTTGCAGAGGCTGAGGATTCCGTAAGAAGGGAATTAGAAAGAGGCCCAGGGCGTGAGGCCATGACGTTTGTCAAGTCATCTCCAGCACCGCATTGTGAATTTAGAACATCTGCTTTAAAATGACTGACTCTCTGGAGTATGAGCTTTCTTCATGGGCTCCCTGCGATGCTCGCATACTGCTTCCGGAAAGCCCTGACCGCTTCAGTCCTTCCTGGAGGCCTCGGAACTTGGGCAGGTGAGGCTTTGGTCCTTGGCTCTGCCCAGGGTCCTGGGTGCCTGTGAAGAGCTCTTTGAGTATCTGCAGGGAGTATTGCTGTCTTCGGATCTCCCAGCATCCACCCCCTTCCTAAAAGCACAGAGACTCCCTTTTGCAGAATCTTCTCTCCCCGACCTGATCCCACCCACTGAGTCTTTGCTTGTGGAGTATGAGGGAGAGGGGGCTGAGAATTGAGGATCAGCTTCCCCAGCTGGGCCGAGGGATGCCCTGTGGGAGATGTGACCCTCAAATGCAGAGAGGCAAAGACAGAAAACGGAGTGGGACGGTGTTCCTTCTGGTGCTGGTGTCTGAAAGGGACAGCTGGGGGCTCCTGAACCCCCAAGGCAACCCAGGTCCTTGTCCCGCCCTTTTTCTTATTCTGAGTCTGATTCTCTACCATTCTTTCCATCTGGAGTCTAACGTGTTCCCCTTCGGTGAATATCCCTGCAGCCTGAGCGGGATGGGAAGGCGGTGGGAATGGAGGAGACACCCTTCTAGTTGCTGAGTCCTGTATGACTTCGATCAGGGATGCTAACAGAAACTTCTAAGTCAGCCAATGTATAGACCTGGGAATACCTTCATTTAAACATATAGGTGTGTTTTGTTTAAAAATTAAGAAATATAGTTAAATAAAATAATTAGGAAAATTACTTTGGTGGCTGCTGAGTAGGGAAACATGGGTGGGCCATGGTGAGATGGGTAGGTAGGGCTGCTGAGACAGAGTGTTTGCAGAGGAGACCCTCCCAGCAGGTCCTGCTCCGTCCACTGGAGTGACTGAGCCACGGGTCGTGGGGAGCACGAGGTAGAGAGCTGAGCCCTCAGGGAGCTCCGCGTGAAGCTGCAGAAAAGAATAAAGGGGTCTAGTTCCACGGCTGACGGCTCTCTCCAGCCCTCTTCTTCCTCTTCTTTATACTCTCCCCCTTGCAAACTCATCCATTCCAATTGTTCTGTGTAAATATCTCCCCCAAATCCTCATGCAGTCCCTATTTCACTTCCAAAATTCAGTCTCACGTTCTCTATTACCACCTCCAACTCATGCCCAGTTGACAACCCAGACCTACTAAAATCTAGCCTTTGAGCATCAAGTGACATGCAGGGATGGGGGGAATAGACCAAAAATAAGAATAGGAGGAAAATTGCTTTCTGCGGTATTCCCCATCTGCCCACACATCACTTTCTCTGCATGCAGTAGGTGCTCGAGCACTGTTCACCAAGTGAATGAATTGGTGAAGGACGCCACATCCACCCACCTGGAAATCACTCAGTGGTGAAACCCAGCGAGCCCCACCCCTGCCATCCTCCCTGTTGTGTCTCTGCTGCCCTGACTCGGGTCCTCCCTGTCTCTGAATTACACTCTGTGATAGGAAATTTATTTCTTGTCCTCTCTCTTCAGCTTTTCCCCATTCCAGTCTACTTTGCTGGTTAAATCTTTCTCAAGCCAAGGTTTAATATTATTTGACAAGTAAACACATGTCCTACTGTGTGCCTGGCCCTGTGCTAAGGGCCCAGCGTACATCAGCTCACTTGCTCTTCAAAGTCACCACCTGAGGCAGTTACTCTTATCCCTCCACCCCTACCTGCCACCCTCAGCCTATAAGAAAAAAATTGAGTTCAGAGGCAGCACCGCTCGCCAGGGCCAGTGGTAGACATGGAGCAGGAAGCGAATGCTGAGTCCACAGCTGATTACAGCATTGTTCTCCCAGGATCTCACCCAAAAGTTATTAACTGCTCCCTAAGCAGAGAACACAATAATAGGTCCTTCAGTGTGACATTCCAGGACCTTTCCAGTCTGTGCCCAGCCCCCTGTCCACGTGGATCTCCCCGTTGGCTTCCAGTTTGGCTCCTCCAAGCTCCTTCCCCAAACGCTCACCTTAGCTCTTCCTTCTACTTGAAGGGTTGTTTCTTGACGTGTTCAAATCCTACCCATTGTTGAGGGCCAAGGTCATATAATACTTGAAACTTCTTTTGGAAAACATTTCTGTGTGGCTTCACTGTGTACCCAGTATTTAGCACTCTTGTGCTGACTGGAGCCTCCTGGAGAAGTATGTCTGAGCAGCACCACCGTGCCTCTCCCAGCCCTCAGGGCAGAGAGGAATATCCACCCTCTCAAGATCAAACTGCAGGCCTCCTGGCTATTCCTGCTGCCTTCTCCCAGAGGAGCGACTAACAGGGCAGTTACCCCTCAGAGCCACTGCAAACCTTCCTTACAGAGATGTGGTCTCCAGTGAGGAGAACTTCATCTCACCAGCCTGTGTCCAAGGAGGTCAGTATGTCTAAACCCTTTCATAAGAATTCCAGAGATGGGCCAGCCCTGGTGGCCTAGCGGTTAAGTTCAGCACGCTCTGCTTTGGCAGCCTGGGTTTGGTTTCCAGGCACGGACCTACACCCCTTGTCTGTTAGTGGCTGTGCTGTGGTGGTGGCTTACATACAAAAGAAAAAAGAGGAAGATTGGCAACAGATGTTAGCTCAGGGCATTCTTCTTCAGCAAAGAAAAAAAAAAGAATTCCAGAGAGAAATAAATAATTGATCTTCAAATATGCACTATGACTTTATTCCCAGTTAAGCAATTTTGGTACTTTAAAACTTTGGATTAATTATTCCAGGTCACTAAATTAATCATGAGCTTCAACATTCAACACAGTAACTAAGAGTTCACAGGCAGGTTCCTGCCATTTCCTTTAAGTCCTTGAAATTCAAATTCTCATTTTCCCCCAGTTTATTGAAATTCAAAAGCATGTCCTATGTTGTCAGGTTCCAGGTGACCCACTTTTTAGGTGGAACGAGTGGTTGGTATGAACCTGACTATAAAAACAGATTGATTAGTTTTCAAAAGTGTGGGACATCTATGTTTTTAACCTTTGAGAGTGTCCTCATCCTCCAAAAAAGCCTCTGGATTCTTCCCCAAAAGACTTAACAATGTACAGGGAATTCTGAGGAATCTGTTAGTTTGATGCTTCTAAGCCCTACCTTGGAGGAAAATACGGAAGGCTAAATGCAAGGAAAAGTTATACCCTGAAGCTACACTAGTAATGGATAAGTGAGAGATGGTAGGTCTGATTGAGAAGCTAGGTCTGGGTGGCTCCCAAGCTTGGGTACACGTGTGTTGGCACCCTGTGCAGAGGCACTTTTAACTGACCACGGGCACAGGGCCACCTGTCCTCTGCCACTGGGCTCTGCCTTTTCAAACCTGCAGTCACCAAACGTGGAGGTGAAAGGGCTGGGGCCTGAGCCGTGCGTGCATTCTGAGGACTGCAGCTGGTCTACACACCCCAAGATCTCAGGAACCTGCAAGGCAGCGCTAAGATGCATCGTTGCTGGATGTCTAAGGCTTTTAATTTCTCACCTACTTTTTCCTCTGCAATCGGGTGTGGGAGGCATGTTCAATCCCCAAAATTTTCCCTTTGAACTTTGGTTTTGATCATTTGGTTGGTCAAGTTAATTTTGGATCTTGGTTCTGTCGCCACCCCAGGTATTTGAAATTCCTCCCAGCTGTATGCCCTCAGCCTTTATCAGAGCGTCTACAGTCAGCGAACGTTCATACACCCTTTCAGCATCTCAGGTTCTTCCCCTCTCACCGAGAACTGAGTTTGGACTAGAACACAGGGCTCTGAGCAGAGATGGAATCAGGATTCCCTTCCATCTAATCCATTTGACAGTCATCCCTGCCTCTCTGAGCTGGATTGTGACTTATTTATGCCCCCCGTGGAGAGGGTGCACCACTTTGCTTACTGTATTCTGTCCTTCAGTCTGATAGATGTTTTATAATGTTAGAGTTACACCAAGGTTCTAATGAAGTTTCCCAAACATTCTTTCCCAGAACAGTTTAAAGAGAAGGATCTGGATGAACCTAGAACGCTTCTGTAGTCAGAATGTGGAGAGCCAGGTGTTTTATCCCTATCATCCCTTCTCTTCAACAAAAGTGGACATGGATCTTTACACCAGTCTGGGCAGTGGAGAGGCTGGCAAACAAATAGTCTGCTCCTATCTCTTTCCTTCCTAAAGAAATTCATTTCCCTCCAAAGCAACCTTATTATTTGTGTAAGTTCCCAGTGTCCTTCATTACAGGTGGCTCTGGGTCAGCTCAGGGCTAACTGTGAAATTCACAAGAAAGCCCTTGTAGATGGAAAGAATCACTCACTAACTCCAATAACCCTGACATGTCTTTCTGTTTATTGGTAGAGTAACCCCCAATGTACCCTCAGCTAAGTAACTTATAACACAAAAATTCCATATTCATAATTGGACTTATTTTTAAGCTTTAAACTGATCCATCCTATAGACCCTGTTTGTTGAGGGTTCAATAAAATAAAATGAGGGGAATTGCGGAGTTAATGCTTTAAAATTGAGACTTCTTGGTATGGTTCAGAGAAGGCTATTTTTCTGGGGAAGAAAAACAAAGAAAGACGAGACAGGAAGATGTGAGAAGTCTTATGATTTAATTTAATGAGGACTGTTTTGGGAGCTGTGGCTTTCAGCCATACCAACAAAATCCTCCATCCACTGCACCTGAGGGCTGTATCAGAATTTTTCTCCCAAAGATTTTAGTATTCCAGTTATATATTACTGTTTATCAAACCATCCCAAAATGCAGTGACATAAAACTACCACCATTTCACTGTGGTCACGAATTCTGTGGGTCATGAGTTTGAACAGGGCTTGTCTTCCCTCCATGATTTCTGGGGCCACAGCTGGAAAGATCTGAATGGCTGGAAGTGATGTCAACAGCTGGGGACTGGACTGGAGTCATCTGGAGGTACCTTCCCTCAATGTCTGGCACCTGGTCTGGATGGCTGACACGCTAGGCTCCATAGTGCCTGTTGACTACAGTGCCTCCTCCTTGCCTTTCCATGGCGTTTAGGTGGCTGGCAGCATGGTGGCTGGATTCCAAGAGGGAGGGCCTGTGATGGTTAATTTTATGTGTCAACTTGGCTAGGACATGGTACACAGGTATTTGGTCAAACACTAGTCTAGATGTCAGTATGAAAGGTATTTTTTTTAGATGAGATTAATATTTAAATCAGTAAACTTTGAATAAAGCAGATAATCCTCCATAACGTGGATGGGCTTCATCTAACCAGTTGAAGCCCTTAAGAGAAAAAAGACTAATCTCCCCCAAAGAAGAAGGAACTCTGCCTCTAGACTGCCCTGGAACTCAAGACTAAACCAGTAACTCTTCCCTGGGTCTTCATCCTGCCCTCTACCCTGCAGATTTTGGATTTGCCAGCTTCCATGATCACGTGAGCCAATTCCTTAACATATATCTCTGCCTCCCTCTCTGTCTCTGTCCGTCTCTCTCTACATACAAACACATTCTATTAGTTCTGTTTTCCTAGAGAACTCTAATACATAGGAGCTTAAGAGGGACACTCTAGAGAGAGCATATTGGAAGAGATGAAGGCTGAGCATCCAGGCCTCCTCTTCCTCCTGTGTTCTATTGGTCAAACTCAGATTCAGGGGGAGAGGATGTAGCCCACCTCTCGACTTCTTGAGAGGAGGAGTGTCAAGGAACATGGGTCCAAGTCTAATGACCTGCACACTGTGAAATTCACAATGGCCCTTTGAGAACTAGGATCATACACAGGGTAAAGTTTCCTGATATTGTCTAGGGAGCCAGCTGAGGAATAGATTGAACAGTACGTCTTGGCCAAGAGCCCCGGAACCATCGCATGGCCTCTGAATGCATTTCCCTACTGCAGACAAGAAGGGGACGGTCAAGGTCACATTTTTCCTAGGTCTCAGGTAGGACCAACTGCCAGGGGGAACTGCTCCCTTGCTCTATGCTTTAGGGGAAGCCTGTGGCATGTGGACTATGCATCTAAACATCTGGTTGACAGAGTAGGCAACTTGGAAGACGGCATATAGACACAACCTAAAATTTTAATGTGACTTAGGTTGATGGGATCGCCAAGTGCATGAATCACAAGATGGCTCCTCTCAGTGTGCTTAATGTATGACAGATTGTACTCAAATTTCCTTCATTGTCTCATTTGACTTTAAAAATAAGCATGTAAAGTTATCTGTTATTACTGAACAAATCACCCCAAAATCTAGTGGCGTGAAGCAGAAACAATCATTTCATTATGCATTCTTGTCGTTCTGGGTGAACAGACTCAGCTGGGGGCATCACTGGGCATGTTTCAGATGGCCATGAGGGCAGGAGTTACCTTGAGGGTCACTCACATGTCTGGCTGTTGATACGTGATTGGCTGGGACCTCAACTGGGACTGTCCCTAGCCATCTGTATGGACTTCTTCATGAAGAGTGACTGGATTCCGAGACAGAGCATACCAAGAGAACCAGGCGGAAGCTGAACAGCTTCTTATGGCCTCACTTCAGAATCATGTAGCATCATGTCCATGGCATTCTATTGGTTACAAGCGAGTCACTGAGACCAGACCAAATCCAAGGGGAAGAGTATCCAAGCATTTTCAGATATACCTAAAAACCATCACAGGCAGTATTTATTTCACAGATGAGGAAACCAAGACGTTGAGAGGCTGAGTAGACCCTGGTGGTTCACAAAGCTAGTAAGTAGCATTACGGAGATATCAAACTAGCTCGGCCAGCAGCCGAAGCCTGTGCCTTAAACCACTGTGCTACCCGACCTCTGTGTGAGTCCACATTCTAGCAGGGAATGTGAGACATAGATATATAGGAGCAGAAATTGAGATGGAAGTTGATAAGCACCAGAAGAAAGGAACTCACAAACTATTCCAAGAGCAAGGAAGGAACGAACATGTCCTGCTAAGAGAGGTCAGAAAAGGCTTCCTGAAGCAGGAGGATTGGAGCAGAGTGAGGAAGGATCTGTGTAAGATGAGGATGTGCAGAGAAGCTGGGGTGTGGGTGGGTAAAGGTGGAGGGGTACGTCCTGGCAGAGACAAAGGATGAGTGGATACGCAGAGGCAGTAACACACATGGCTACCCTAGCTAGTAACAGCCGAATGTGCAGAAGGAGATTCACGGAAGGAAAATGGGAGATGTGGACTGCCACCTGATTATGAAAACACTTGAATACTAGCTTGAAGCTTTTGCTTCCATTTAAAGCTATGCTTCTCAAAGTGTGGTCCCTGGACCAGCAGCATGCACAACATCAGCATCATTGAGGAAACTGCAAGAAATGCACAATCTTAGCCCCACCCAGACTTACTAAATCAGAAACTCTGGGGACGGGGCCCAGTAACCTGTGTTTTAACAAGATGTGTAGGTGATTCTGATGCAGGCTCGGGTTTGAGAGCGTCCCAGGTATTGGGGAGTCTCTTGGCGGTTCTGAACAAGAACATGCTATGATCTGAGCTGCTCTTAAAGCAGGTCACCCTAGTTGTTGTGTATTGGCCAGGCTGAAATGAGAGAGCAGATGCTTGCCTCCAGGAGAGAGGCAGTACACAATTGGACTAATGTCGGAGGAGAGTAGAAGAGGCCCTGGGGCAGGCATAGCCCTGGCACAGGGACACCGGTAAGGAGTGTGAGCCTCCCTCACAGCATCCCCTGTAGAGCTCACAGACTCAGCTGGCTAGTTAGAATTTTCTAAACATTTGAACCATGTGGCCCAGCAAACTGGGTATAAACTGAGGACCCATGGATTGGGTTACAGATGTGGTTTCCTATTACACAATCCATCCACTCTCTGCAGTTTGCCTGGGGGAAAGCTTTGCTGCGTCTAGCATTTTCTTGGGGCCGTCCATGCTTCACTACCAGATCTGTCAGCTCATTCTGAAGCCCACTGATTTTTCTAAACCACCTTTGCAGAATGGATTTATCAATATAATCTACCACATATGGTTGAAAATTAAATGAGATAATTTCTGCACACTCAATATATATTAACTATTTTTATTATCATTCTTGTTACCATCATCATAATTTTTTTTTAAAGATTTTGTTTTTTTCCTTTTTCTCCCCAGAGCCCCCAGGTACATAGTTGTGTATTCTTAGTTGTGGGTCCTTCTAGTTGTGGTATGTGGGACGCACCTGAGCGTGGCTCAATGAGCAGTGCTGTGTCGGTGCCCAGGATTGGAAACGACGAAACACTGGGCCGCCTGCAGCCGAGCGCGCGAACGTAACCACTTAGCCACGGGACCGGCCCCCATCATCATCATTTTTATTCATTAATTTATTCAATATATATTTGATGTGCAGCTGCTGTGCTCAAGGCACTGAGAACACAGTGGTGAGACAATCAGTTTGTCCTCTGGGTCTCTCTATCCTTCACTGTCAGTTCATCTGAGAGACAGACCAGAACATGGGTCTTAGTGTCTAAAGAACTGGGTTTCAGCTTTAAGTTTTTTAAAGTGTTAACTTCATAATCTTGGAAAACCACATCTCTAAGCCTGTCTATTCAACTGAAAATAGGATTAAAAGACTTGCCTTGCTTCACAAGAATGTGCAAGGATCACATGAGAAAAAGGATGGGAAGACAGTATACTCGTCACTGTCTGAGATTAGTGAAGGCTCTGCACCCTCAGAGAAGAGCAGCAGAACCAGCGCTTCTTTTTCCTTCCTCCCTGACCCTCACCCCCTCCATGCCTCTCTCCCATCTCTAGGCCCAATTCTCCACTGTGGTGTTGCAGATTTCATTCTCTCTTTCTCTGGGCTGCTCCTAGACACGCTTCCAATTCAGTGAAAGCCAATTAAGTAATGAATCAATTTTCCAAATGACTAATTCGGTGAACATACCGGGATATGCACATTTGTCAACAACTTGTCTCTTTTGGCTCTTGATAGAGCATTTGGTAGTTCTTCCTGGGTGTCATGATTTCATCAGCTTATCAATATTTTAAGGGACGTTCCATTTGTGCTTGTGTAGGGACCTGAAGGGTGCTGGGGCACAGAAGAATTCTCTGATGCGGGAAAGGCAAAGGACAGTCAGCACATGGCCCAGCCCAGACCACCTAACTCATAGAGGGAGGGACTAGGGTTAGCAGGAAAGTCTGGAGACCCCAGGTCCCCAGAGCTGCAACCTCTACAGCTCTTGTAGGCTCTGCCAATCCCTCTAATATAAATCGCTCTAGATTTTAATAAAAAAACGTTTAAATGTTTTTGGTAAATCTGTAAACTGGTCATTGAATGAATTAGCCACCCAGCATGGAATGATCCAGTCACCAATCAGTGTGTGGTCAACTGGCCTTTGGGGACTTGTGGAGACCCAGACAAACCCTTCCAAGTGGATTTTCAGCCACTTATGAGCACACGTGGCTGAGCCAGGTCTTCAGTGTACCATGATTAGTGTTCTCTCTGACAGTTGCTTTCCCTCTCACTTGAACCCCTAGTCTAGCACATTTACCAATGTCCCAGCAGAGGCCACAGAAGTGAAGGGAGGGAGCAGCTCTCCAGAATCCCAGATGTGGGACTCAGCACCACCTGAAAGAGTCTGGCCTGGAAATGTCTTAGGTGACATCTCTGTTGTTTCCCTGCCTGAATCCTTCCCAAAGCTACCACTTTCCCCACCTGTTTCAACAATTTTTCTTTTCTGAGCCGAGAACAAAGGTCAGAGAACTTTCCCCATTAACAAATGTCATCTGCGTATGCTCTGCTTCTGGGCTAGTCCCAGATGGCTGGGCCACTGACCTTTACCTCCCTTTTTCTGCTTTGCATCTGTGACGGTGTTAGCTGTCCCTGGGTGCCTGTGCCTGTGTGATACGTCAGCTGCAGTTCCACTGAACGTATGTGTGCTGATTGCTATAGCGTCTCTCCACTGGGAATAAGGTGGGGATCCCAGAGTGGAGGTGACCACCAGGTCCCAGAGGGCTCACCGTGGATGGGGCTGAAACTGTCCCTCTCAACCCCTGCGTTTCCTTAGGAGGAGGAGGAGAGGTGTGTCTGATAGAAGTGTTGACTGCTTGGGTTTCATCTGCACATTCTGCACAGTGAGCTCCCTAGGAGGACCCCACTCCTGCCAGGGTAGTGGGTGGTGACACCTCTGGAGAAACTGGTAGGTCAGGAGGAACTTGCATAAGGCACACGTCAATAAGGGACAAAGGTGAAAGCGATAGGCTTTTTGCAGGATTCTGAGCCACTGCCTTAGCTGTAGTTGGATCTCTCTGACGGGTCTCTCCAGGCCCCGTTGTCTCCTACTCCACCCACAGAGTAATTGGCTAAAACTCAAACCTGATCAGATGTCTCGGGCCCCACTTTGCCTTCCAGCTTCCCCTTGTCCTTGAGGACAATTCCAAACCTCCCCATTATTGGAGTCCTGTCTGTCTCCAGCCTAACCACTTACTTTGGTATTTGTTTTCGTTTCAAGCCTACCGTTTACTGAGCGTATTAGTTTGCTAGAGCTGCCTTAACAAAATACCACAGTCAGCCTGCCTTAAACAACAGATATTAACTCTCTAGCAGTTCTGGAGGCTGGGAAGTCTGAGATCAAGGTGTCGGCAAGGTGGGTTCCTTCTAAGAGCCATGAGAAAAGGATCTGTTCCAGGCCTCTCTCCTTGGCCTGCACGTGGCCGTCTTCTTCCTGTGTCTTCACATGGTCTTACCTCTGCCTGTAGGTGCTCTAATCTCCTTTTCTTATAAGGATACCTGCCATATTGGAGTAGGGCCCACCCTGATAACCTTACTTTAACGTAAGCAGTTCTTTAAAGACCTTATCTCCCAATACAGCCACATTCTGAAGTACCGACTGTTAGCACTTCAACATACGAATTGCGGGGGACACAATTCAGCCCATAACACCAAGCCCCAAGTAGGGGGAGTAATTGTCCTAGTTTGAAGGGGACTGGTGGGTTTCCACAATGTGGGACTTTGGATATGAAAATCAGGACAGCTGGTCCCCCAGCGCTAAGTCTCTGTGCCTCAGTCTGTGCTGGGTGTGCCCCTCTGCACCTCTACGGCAACTTCCATCTCACTATTCTCCTGAGGCTCTCTGCCTGCTCAGTCAGAATTCCTTGAGCATAGGGACCATTGAGTACTCATCTTTGCACACATCTAGCATATATTAGATGTTCATATATGCAAAGGAATCGATAAATGTTCCATGAGGATGTCCTGATCTTTCCTTTCCTACTGGAATGCCCTTTCACCCTCCTCCTTTAACTTGCCATTTTCCATATGCCACCCATGATAAAGGCCCTGTTCTAATGCAAAAAACCATCCCAGCTGCTTTCATCAGAGCTGGCTGGGAAGGTTCCTCCATGTTTTGTGCGTGGCCCTCCCCACCCGTTGTCCTCTGCCCTGGGCTTGGTTACATGGGAAGAAGTTGGCTAGGGATGCCTGTGATCCTCTGCAGGCTTGAGCTCAGGAAACAAAGCCCGCCCCTCCCTAAGGTAACAATGAGCATTCTATTAGAGCATGGCTGCTCACAAAGCTTGTCCTCATCTCTCCTGGCTTTCAGTCTCCTCAGAACCTGAGGAATGAGGTCAGAGAAGGTCAACAGCCAGGGCAGGTCCCATGGAGGCAGGGGCAGAGCTGGGAGGTTGCTCTTTGGGTTGGCTGGACTGCCCTGAACAGCAAGCCCAGGGATGCCTGGGCCACCTGCTCTGTCCCACCTTACATCTTGTTTCCCCAAGGTCATCATTTGAAGCCCTCACTAGCCTGGAGCTTGCTGAGGGTGGGGGTCTCCTACTCCTCTATGCATCTATCATGGCCCTGGACTCAGTGCCCACAAGATGTCTTTAGCAGTTCCAGGCTGGTTTTTGATCACCTGCTCTGCACCTATGTGTAACATGACGTGGCTGACTCATTTTAGGAACGTGAGAATTGAAGACTCTTAGACTGTAGCTGAAGATCTTCATGGACAGGTCTGAATTTAAATTCTAGGCATCATTGTAATCATAACAGGTAACATTTATTCTGTACCAGACCCTATGAAAGGGGGTTCTCATGTATTAATTCATTTTAACAAACTACAACCTGAAGAGGCTGGTTCTCTTGTTACACTGCAGATGAAGAAACTGAGGTGTAGAGAGGACACAGACCAGGCGTGGCGGACTGAAATTCACACCCACGTCACCACTCCAGCCCTCTCATAGCCACCAGTACAGCTCTGAAATTTTGCGCTCCACTCTAAACTGGACTTTAAATGGAAACCCTCAACTAAGAGTTTATAAACACACACACCTACAGGATTGGGCTCCCTAAGGCTGTCCAGTATAGGTGCTGTATGTGCCAGGCCAGGAGCTCAAGCAGAAGGGATGCACCATGTGGGTCAGGCGCACCTGCACACTGCCACCTTCACCCTGCCATGTTCTCCGTCCTCTTCTCCTGGCGCAGTCCCTCTACTCCATGGTCACGCTGGCCTCACTGTGGCTTGTTTTCACCACAGCTGTGGTCAGGGTCACAGGATTTAGCAGAGAATTCATCTCTAATTATATCCTGTAAGTCATGAATATCTCCCAGCTAATAATAATGACCACTAAAGCCTGCACAAGACCTCACAGATCTCAGAGCTCTTTTACCCAGGAAAGCCCGACTGATCCTTCTCATCACCTCATCAGGAAAGCAGGTGGCTGTGCTGCTTCTCCTCTTCTAGGTAAGCCAAGGGCCAGGCAAAGGGCCAGAGGGTGGTGGTTCTTTTGCATGTGCGTGGAAACTTGACACCAGCTTTGGTGTGGGGTAGAGCCTGTGGAGTCTGAGCCCACAGCTGCCTCTCTTTCAGAGAGAACGCAGATGGAGCAGACGCTGCCCCACAATATGGGTTATTGCAAAGGGACAGAACAGAGTCCCTGCAAAAGGTGCCATAGACAAACAGAGAGGAAAAAGACAAAACAAAGTCCAAAAAGCAGGCAGCACTTCTCAGCAGGCACGTGGAAGTGATTGGAGCCTTAGAGCATCGCCTTACACCTGCAGGAGGTCAAGCAGGGAGTGCTGCTGTGGACTCTAAGAGGGTCTGAAGGCAATTACTCCCAGTTTATTATTCAGAACAGCGTCATTTATAGCTGAGCAGCAGAAGAAGGTACATTGACCCTTTCTGATCTTCGGTCTTCTTGACTGCACCAACATCAGGACCTGGCCTGTAAACTCGGCTGTGAGGACATCCGGACTGGACAGCTGGATCCTGGGGAAAGGCATACATGCTCAAAGGAAGGATGCACATCTCTGATCCAGGAGAATCTCATAGCTGGGAGGCAGTGCAAGTGTCTCAGGGTCTTAATTTGTCAGGCATGGAAGGGACATTTGAGACTCGGAGCTTTAGGGACCTGCTCCCTGTCCTCATCTAGATGGGGAGCCAGGGCTAGGCGTGGAATCATGAGGCCTGCCTCCCACCTGGGTGCCTGGCAGAACCCCGCGCACCAGGCACAGCGCCTCACCTAGAAGCGCTCCTGGGGGCTGAGCCCACTCGGCCTTGACCTCTGCCTCTGCAGCACATCTTGGCAGACGTCCTTTTGTCCAGCCAGCTTGTGATCCGCCACAGAGTACAGGGCATCAGGAAACGTGTTTTTCCTTTCTGAAGAACATCAGGCTTTGTTTATTTTCCTTGTTCCTCCTTGTCTCTTTCTCTATTTCTTCACTTACAACGGATCAGCGCCAGGCACATCATCAGTATTCAACAAACAGATGTGAAGTGCATTGCTTTCTTCTTCTTTTTTAATAACAACTTCTGTGTTTGATTATGGAATTAAAACAAGTTCGACCATAGGACATCTTGAAAATATAGACAAGTGTAAAGAGATAAATAAAACTTCTCTAAATTTTTACAATTTGAACAAACACTGGAGGACATTGTGGGTGGGTTTCTGTGGGTTGCCCTGTAGTTTGAGAACTTTTCAGGAATTTCAAGCCCCATGAATACTTAGCAATCTGTGCCTATGGGTCATTAAAAATATAAAATAAATAAAGGAAGGTGGAATAAAGACATGGAATGTGAGAGAGGGGAGAAGCAAAGAGCACACATCAGAAGTCTGGCTTAAAGACGGCGAAAACTTTGTCAGCTTTGAGGCTTTCCCAAGGTGTAGATAAGTCAATGCTCCCATGTGGCCAGGCTTGCTTACCCTACTGTGTATTGGGTGACTCTGTAAGGCAGTAAAAGAGTGCTCCTTTCCCTGTAGCCCAGATAGCTCAATAAGCATTGATATTAAAATAAATCCCAGTGAGGCCTCTCCTTTGCTGTGAAAATGCCCTAGTTTGTGCGTTCAACAGCTGCCACAAGTGCCACTTTCTCAGACCTCCAGTCTGAGTTCATCTTTCAGGCCTTATTTTTCACTTACCCACTTGTACAAGTTTCAGACTCCATCTAAGAGAGAAATCTCTCTGTGATTCAACCATGCTCCCACAAAGTTCGCCTTTCTGACATTTGCTGAGTCAAATCCCTGCCCCTAGCAGGCCACTTCCTCTCATAGCTCCACTCCCCTCTTGCAGGAGTTCTGATTTCTCCCAATCTGGGGTTTGCTCAAGAGTTTGATTTTAAGGGTCTCACTTGGTGCCTCTGCCATGGATCAGATGAGCACCAAAATGCCATACACCTAACATGTCAACTAGTAAGAGAAAAAAGGCAGAACTGGATTGCCTGCTGGGTCCCTGTTTAATCGAGAAGGAAACATGGGGTGGTGAACTGTAATGGTGCCTAATACTGGAGGACAGAGGGAGACATGTTAGCCTGATTTAACCTGGGCTTCTGTGCCCCAGGATGAAGCAAGGCACACAGATAGGTCCTCTTCTGATTAAGACACTTCTCAACACAGCTGAGAAATGAGACTCTAGGTGGAGGAAATTCAGCATGTGGATCTGAGTGGCTCCGAATTGAGTTTTTCCTCAATCTGAACCAGTCCCAGATGGAAACAGTAGCACCAATTTTAACTGGGCCCTCACCCCTCTGACTTCCCGTGAGCAAAGTGTCGAGCCAGAATTCTGGGGGAAACTGCTTGGTTGACCTGATTTCTTTCCCGTGTAGGGGGAGCCCTGGAGGCCTGGGTCTGCCCAAGGCTTAGAGGTCACAAAAGCTCAGACCAGGTCCCGGTAGAGGAGACCATCTGACCAAGGTGTTCATCACAGAGCCGGGTCAAGAAGGGAAGGATCCAGCGATGATGCAGAAGCACAGATACCTGGGAGAAAAGACAAGAGAAGAGGTTTCAATAGGGGTGGTTCTGATGGTCAGTGTAGAGGGGGAGTGGAGCCGGGATTTCTCAGAGATGTCAGGGAAGCTGGAGCTAATTTTTCTTATTTACTTACATATTTTGATAAAAAAGTTCAAAGTAGAGAAAAGGTCTAAAAATCAAAAAGTAAACATATTCCTATCACTCAAGATTAACAATTTTTCTATATTCTTTTATTTTTAAGAAGAGCAAATATTCTCAAAAAAATAAAATATCTTTTAACCACTTACCTCTGTCTTATTCTCGCCTCTCTCCTTGTGGCAACTCCTGCTGTAAGTGTGTGTATGTTTTCCAGTCACTGCTTTTTATATTGTTAGAAACATACAGCCCCATACCCAACATATAGTATTGGTTTTTCTGGGTGTGGGTCAGTTTTTCATTTAGATAAATAGTATTGTTCCACATGCATTATTCTTCATCTTGTTTTTTCTCTCGACGATATTTTTTAGATCTACCTATGTCAACATATAAGATAGAGTTCATTTCATTTAACATTGGTGTATAGATTTCATCTATGAACATCACACACAGATTCTGTTACAAAAATATCCTACATAGATTTATGAACAATGCCATTTATCTAAATTAAAATATCACACACCAATTTATACTCCTACCAGTAGTGAAAGAGATGTCACATTGCTCCACATTCTATACAACACTCGATCTTTTTTATTGTAATCATTCTGGTGTATGCATCTCACAGGGGTTTTTATCTGTATTTCTGGGATGGCTAGTGCTGTTGAAAAATCTTATATGTTTATCTGTCATTTGAATGTTCTCTTTTGTGAAGTCTCGGTCCAAGTCTTTTGCTCATGTTTTTGTGTTGTAGCCTTACTTCTGACTAATTTGTAGGGAATATTTGCTTATTTTGGATACAAGCTCTTGTTTGGTTTTGCTTTATGTGTCGCAACAATCTTCTTCTATTCCATGACTGTCCTTTCATTTTCTTAATTGTATATTTCAATGAGCAGACGTTCTTAAATTGAATGAGGTCTTGTTTATCATGTTAATCCTGTATTTGGTGATTAGTGCTTTTTAGCTTCCATGTAAGGAATAGTTGCATCTCTCAAATCTTGTGATATTCTCCTTTATTGTCTTCTAGAAACTTTACTTTATTTTTTATATTTATAATCATAATTCACCTGGAAAGCATTTTTGTGTGTGTTTTTATGATGTGAGGTAGGGGTCAAGCTTCATTTTCCCCAATAAAAGACTGCCAGTAGATACAGCGTCATTTGATGAAAAGGCCTTCTTTACAATTGCTCTGCAATTCCCCCCTTATATAAATTATGTACCCACATTTGACTGAGTTTAGTTTTTAGCTATTTTTTCCATTTATCTATTTGTGTGTTATTTTCTAATATCACAAATTATTAATTACCAAAACCTTGTAAGACTGGATACTCAGCAGAGTAATTCCTCCCACTTTGTTCTTCCGCTAAAATTACCTTGGTTACTCTTGGCCTTTTTTTGCATTTTCCTATGAATTTCATTTCAGCTTATAAAATTCCAACAAAAAACCTACTTGATTTTTATAGAGATTTCCTTAAATCTATAGGTCAATTTAAAAGAGAATTAAAATCTTTACAATGTTGAGTCTTCTAATCTATGAACATGGTAGACCTCTCTACTTATTTAGGTGTTATATGAATTTCTCTCAGTAATGTTTTAGAGATTTCTATGTAGAGGTCTTGTACATCTTTTATTAGATTTATTACTAGATCTGTGGCATGTATTGACACTGTTCTAAATGGTATATTTTTATATTTAGTTTTCTAACTTTGTTTTACGTTTTATATAGAAATACAGTTGTTTTCATCTTACCAATTTATCTTTTATTGTGTCGACACCACTGTATTAGTTTACTAGGGCTACCATAACAAAATGCCACAGACTGAGTGACTTAAACTACAGAAATTTACTTTCTCACAGATCTGGGGGCTCAAAGTCCAGGATCAAGATGTTGGCAGGTTTGATTTCCCCTGAATCCCCTCTCCTTGGCTTGTAGATGGCCACCTATTTGCTCAGTCCCCACATGGCCTTCCCTCTGTGTGCATACCTCCCTGTCGTCTCTTTTTGTGTGTTCAGATTTCCTCTTCTTGTAAGAGCACCAGTCAGACTGTAAGGACACCAGTCAGAGTACTCTTTTTGTAAGGACACTACACTAACAGCCTCACCTTAACTTAATTACCTCGTTAAAGGTCTTATCTCCAAATACAGTTCACATTCTGAAGTAGTGAGGGTTTAAGGCTTCAATATATGAATTTGAGGGAGATATAATTCAGTCCATAGCAACCACATTGTTTTAATTATTATAGTTTTATAATATGAGTTTTACCTGTCTTAATGCATTAACTCCCTTTCTTTTTCCTTTTCAGAATGATTTAAGCTAGTCATTTAGTTTTACTCTTCCACCAGGAAGGGAAACAAGTAGTGAGAGAGGAGTTCATGCATAGTTGGAAGCAAAACCTGGAGGAATTCCATGAAGTGCCAGAGAAACAATATTCATGGTGAAGGATAGAGCCATTAAGCATTCTGAGCTCTTCAGATATCACTGTGTCTCTCTCAAGCTTTTGTTGCAGGTAAAATAGGGCAATGGGTCTCTCAGGTCCAGTGGCTGAAAGACCCTACCATTTTCTGGAGCAATCAGAATGTGGGAGGGAGTTCTTGTTTCTTTTCATCCAAGTCATACTCTTCCCAGTGGACCAAGTAGAGGAGCTTACTGTAGCCTCCCCATGAGTCTTGTGCTTCTTTCACTTTACTACTATTACTAAGAGCTAGCATTTAATAGCATTAAATTCTTACCTAATTTAATCCTCTCAATAACCCTGTGAGTTATACATTGCCTAAACTACAGATGAGGAAACTGAAGTTTATGGAACCTACATGACTTTCCTAAAATCTCATTAGTGAGTAGTAGAGCTGGAAATTAATCTCACAGTAGTCCGGCTCCAGATCTCATATTGCCCACTGGTTTATATCCTGTCCTAGCTAAGCAAGAGTCTTGCAGCACTGGGTCCGTTGTCCCGGATATCCGAGTTTGGAGGAAGATTACTTGCCTACAGGCTTAGATTCATGGGGCAGGAGAGTGATTCCAAGGAATTTCCAACCAAGATTTGTATTAGTCCAAGAGGCACAGGGTCAGAAAAAGTGGGCATCAAGGCATACATTTGGGAAACTAGTAGATGGCCGTGTTGGTATAAAGGGAGTAGATGAGAAGCCAAGCTAGGCATTCCTTAATTTCTTTCTACTGTAGCAGTTGAATAGTGTCCCACCCAAATCCGTGTCCGCCTGGAACCTCAGAATGTTACCTTATTTGGAAATAGGACCTTTGCAGATGTAATTAGTTAAGAAGAGGTCATACTGGCTTAGGGTGAGCCCTAAATCCAATATGACTGGTGTCCTTATAAGAAGAGGAGTGGACACACAGAGACACCCATAGATAAGAAGGCTATGTGAAGACAGAGGCAGAAATTATGCTGCCATAAGCCAAGGAACACCAAGGATTGAGAAGCTGGAAGAGGCAAGAAAGGATCTTCCCCTAGAGGTTTGTGAGGGAGTTTGGCTCTGCTGACACCTTAATTTCTGATCTCTGGACTCCTGAACTCTGAGAGAATACATTTCTGTTCTTTTAAGCCCCCCAACTTGTGCTATTTTGTTATGACAGCCCTAGGAAACTGATACACCTACTCGAAGTGGGAAAGACATCTCTGTTAAAATAGTTGAGGTCACATTTACAGATCCCTCTAATTTCTTATTCTTTTGATTACCTGACTTGAAGAATTACCTCTGCTTCTTGGCGTGTGAGATGTAAATGAAACAAATACTGGGAGCTGCACTGCTTCTCAGTACATTTGGTCCTGGCTGTGATGGGCTTCTCAAAATGAGCAGTGTCCAGCATGCAGCAGACTCTGCATATATTAATTTTTTGAATGAATGAATAAATTTAAGAATGATGGGCATAGAATGTAGAAGAGATGATAACACCTCTCTTGTGAAAATTAGGCTTCTTCATGTTTTTATTTGATTCAGTTGTCACTAGGAGACAGTCTGATTTGGTGAAGCATAGAAAATGGGCTTGAGAGTCAGACAAACTTAGAGTCACCTGCTGTGTGACTTTGAGCCAGTAACTTAACCTCACTGAGCCTTTGTTTCCTCACCTGTGAGTGAAGACAACAATGCCTGCCTTAAACGGTTACTGAAAGGATGAGTTATCTGAGCACACGGCCTACCAAATGAGCAAATCTGGTCACAACTGCTACAGTGTTCATCCACCCTGCTCCTCTTCCCAAGTGGGAGGTACATAATGGTCACACTTGTAATGACCCTCTGCAAACAGGAAGTTGCATGTACACATTTTGTGGTGTGGGTGTGTGTCTGTGTGACGTATATTTTTAGGTGTGAGGTGTGTACAAAGTAGTGTGTGTACTTCAAACGGCTATCCTTAGATAAACCTGAAAAACTGTGACCACCCTTGTCAGTTGCTGAATTCAGCTGTGGAAAATCAAAGTAGTCCTCCTCAGAGAATGGAGCATCAAAAAATTGAGTCACTTAGTCATACATTTTAAATCTCTGTTACATTTTTCTCATTCATCCCAGGACTGTCAACACAGCTGTTACCCGGTGTTGGTGTAGACAGCTTTCTAAACGGAGTGGTATGTCCATTGGTTCTGGTTTAATAGACACGGTATTCGATATTTTCAAGTTTTGGCTACTGTGCTCAATAAATCATCTTCTTTGGAGGAAATAAAAAGGAATAAAAAAAGAAGAGGAAGAAGAGAAAAGGCATCAAGCTTGACTGGTAATGATTCCAGGAGATTCCCTCCCAGGGAGGAGTTTGGAAAGAGTGTGTGAATGCAATTGCTATTAGTGGACACAATCTGTCCTGAGATCTATATGTCGATATTCCTAACACTGAGCCGTGCTTCTGGGGAGCACACTCCCAAGACGTTTGTAAGGAGTAGTGGAAAGTCTGACTGCTGAAGGCAGCGGTTCCACGTACCTTGGAAGCAGATGTTGGCAAACAATTACTCTGCACAGCCTGGTCCTCAGCCAATTTCTAAAGCTTCACCAGATCCTATAACCTGAGCAAAGTGGCTTCAAGCCCTACTTGGCTGATTTCAAATCCAGACACATACATAAACGATTAGATGACATTGCATTGGTATTTTTATGGCTTTGTAAATCTATTCTTTTTCTAATGCCTTAGACACCTTGGACAACTGTTTGAGTGGCTGGGAGGAGGGGAAAGCAAGGAATCCCATAAATAAAGAAACAGTGGTATCAGAGCTAGATCTGCCTCCGATATTTGTGTTCTTCCCACCACAGTGCACTGCCTTGGTGGTGGCAGAAACTCAGGACCTCTCATAGTCTGGCCTCAGCTTCTCTCCTTGGTCTAATTTCCCATAAATCTACACTTCTATTCCTGGTCTCTGGCCACACTGAATTCCTCACCTTTCATGGACCGCATTAGCCCTCAAGTCAGCGTCTTTGCAGTTGTTATCCCTTCGATCTGGAACACTCTCTGCTTAGAATAGCTTTTGCCCTCTTGGCTGCCTGCCAAATTTCTACATAAAGGGCAGTCACTTCTGACAATTTTTTTCCAGCCCCCTTTTTCTATCTCCTGGCTTTTTGTAGCTCCCTTTTCGATAGCATATATCCCTAAGTCTCTAATTGTTTGTTTACCTAGCTGCTTTCCTCACTTTTCACCTTTGCAGTGCCTGACTTGGAAGTGCTACTGGGCTCTGGTGGCATTGATAGAGATTGTTTGATGAATGAAGGAAGTAACGAATGGACAAATCCAATGAAAGCTCTCAGCGAAAGTCCCAAAGGCCTTGGGATGATGTGAGCTGCTATCATTAGACATCACACACATCATTACGTATCATGCTAAATAAACCATGACTGAGCCAGGTCTCCCTGAGCCAGACTACATATTTCTCTCTGAGAGGATAGAAGTCTCAGTTTGGTTACAAATTAAGCATCAGAAATAATTATCATTGCAGACATCAGCTGGTATAGCCAATTATCTCATATATCCAAGCAGAGAGTTTAACTACTAATTCAACTACTGGCTTACCGTGTGACTTTGGGCAAGTATCTGTTGTTCTTTAATCTTTCCACTTATACAAGAGAGATAAAGACTTTGATCTTTAACTCAAGGACTAATGAGGTTGAGTTTGTGAAAGTTCTGAGCATATTGGGGGAAAACACTTGCCACAGGATTTACAACCACACACTTTCATCCTATGTGGGGCATGTAGGGGCGGTAACTACAAATAAACCAAGATGGATCCTAAAATATTGTTCAAGTAACTCAAAGGAAGGCAAGAAGAGAGAAACAAAAAAACAAGAAATAAAAGAAAACAATAAAATGGCAGCCTTAAGTCCTGTCATATCTATAATTATCTTAAATGTAAATAATCTAAATACCAATCAAAAGATAGAAATTGACAGAGTGGATTTAACAATATGGTCAAAAATGTCTACAAGACATATACAAATACAATGCTGTACAAATATCAAATATAATGATGTAGGCAGGTTGAAAGTAAACAGATGGATAAAGGAATACCATGAAAACGTTAAAGAGAATGCGGACATGGCTATATTAATATCAGATAAAGTAGACTTCAGAGGAAAGAAAAAAATAGAGACAAAAAGAGACATTACATAAGGATAGAAAGATTAGCCCACAAGGAAGACATTATAATCCTAAACGTGGTTGAACCACAAAACAGAGCCTCAAAATACATGAAGCAAAAACTGATGGAGCTGAACGATGAAAGAGACAAGTCCACACTTACACTTGGACCTCACCCTCAGCAACTGACAGAACTACTAGACAGAAAATCAGTGAAGATATAGAAGAACTGAACAACATCATCAACAAATGGGATTTGACTGACATTTTTGGAGCATTCTACTCAATAACAACAGAATACACATTATTTTCAAGCATCCATGGAATATTCACCAAGATAGATCATATCCTGAATCATAAGCAAACCTCATCAAATTTAAAAGAATTAGCATCCTATCAAATATGTTCTCCGACCATAATGGAAATCAAACGAGAAATCAATAACAGAAGAACAACAGGAAAATCTCCAACAACTTGGAAAATAAACAACACACTTGTAACATAATGCATAGGACAAAAAGAAAGTCTCAAAGGAAATAAAAAAATATAGAAATGAATCAAAATGAAAATACAACACATGAAAATATGTGGAGTGCAGTTAATGCAGTGCTTAGAGGGAAATTTATAGTCCTAAATTCTTAGTTTAGAAAAGAGGAAAGATCACAAATCAATAATTTAAGCTCCTATGTCAAGTAACTGGAAGAAAAAAAAGAGCAAAATAAACCCAAAGGAAGCAGAAGAAAGAAAATAATGAGGAGCAGAAATTCAAAAATTAAAAACAATAGAGAAAAATCAGTGAAACAAAACCTGGCTCTTCAAAAAAAAATCAATGAAATTGATTAACTTCTAGCAAAGCTGATAAAGAAAAAAGAGAGAAGACACAAATCACCAATATCAGTACAAAACTGAGGAAGTCACTACAGATTCTGAAATCATTAAAAGCATAAGAGGGAAATACTTTGAACAATTTTACTCCAATAAATTCAATAACACAGAAGAAATGGATCAAGTCCTCAAAAACCACAAGCTAGCAAATTCAATGAGGATGAAATAATCTGAATAGTCCTATAACTGTGGAAGAAATTGAATTCATAACTTAAAATCTCCCTAAAAAGAAGTCTTCAGACTCAGATGGATTCCCTGAAGAATTCTATCAAACATTTAAAGAAGAATTAATATCAATTTTACAGAATGTCTTCCAGAAAATAGAACTCATTTTATGAGACTAGTATTACACTCATACAAAAACCAAGGACAGCACAAAAAATGTATATAGAAAACTGTAGGCTAATATCTCATGAATTTTCCTGCCAAAACCTTCAACAAAATATTAGCAAAGTGAATCCAATAACGTATAAAATGAATTAGAAAACATGACTAAGTGACATTTATTCCCAGATATGCAAGGCTGGTTTAACATTTGAAAATCATCAGTGTAATCCATCACATCAGCAGGCTGAAAAAGAAAAGCCATATGAGCATATCAATTGATGCAATAAGAAGAAGAAAAAGCATTTGATTAAAAAGATGAAACTGAAATTCCATTTCACCAGAAAACAAGTAAGTGTTGTGCTGGCTTTGTCCCCAGCTGTGATGGAAATGAACAAGCTTGGTTCCCCGCCTTGGAGAAACAGGAAGTCTGGAGTGGAGCAGAGATATGGAGAAGGGAAGAGATAGGTCATTTGCATTCTGGGCTCAGGAAGGCTGTCATTTGCCTGATGTTAAGCAGATAGTAATTAAGAATCAGAGTTTTTGACAACAAATCCAGAGATTTGTACACCAGAGAACCCTGGAATTGTACTCCTGATCAAACTCTTTCATAAATACACATACACACTTATGTGTATGTATATATACTAGGAATGAAAAATAGCATGTCTCAAGACAAGAAACTAGCGAATACAGCAATTTGAAATCCTTTCAATAATTTGAACTGATGATTTCATTGTTAACTTAAAATGTTTTTGTGGGATAACTGGCATCACCGAATTGTTTCAAATGTCTAACTTTATGGTGATGAAATTGAAGTTCAGAACAGAATTGAAGTAAGGCTTGCCTGAAGTCACACAGCTACTTAAAGGCACAGAGCAAACTAAAACTGGTTTACTGTCTCGCAGGAAAATATTTTTTACGCTGCAGCTCACTAAAATGTTAGTTACAAACGCATTACATGTGTTAATTATGTAAGAGAATTGATGTTGTTTTTAAAAATGTTAATGCCATTTAAAAATCCATCCTCACTGTATCATTAATATGAATTACAAATGTGGCTTTTACTATAAGCTGTCTCAAATTCTTTTAAAATTATGTGGGAAATATTTTGTAAACACATAGAATTAGAGCTCATGTATTGGTCTCTAAAATGAACATTTTCCACAAATATTGCAAATATTCATAAATATTTGAAAATAAAATATATTTCGTTTCAGAGGATGTGGAAGGGGTTGGTTTGGAGGGATTGCCCATGTTACTTAGAAAAGCTGTTTATAAAAATGGGAACAATGTCTTCGTTTTCCCTCAATGCATTTCCTCAAAGCAAACAGCCGTTCAGAATCTTTCCATGGCCTGTTCTTTACACGAGGATTTTTAGCGTTTGGAGGAGAAAGCATTTTTTTTAATCTTATCTCATTAACATTAACAATGGTTTGTACTGGGTACAGTTCTAAGCCCTTTCTACATATTTTTTTAAATTTCCACAACAATTTTCCAAGGTAAGTATTACTAATAGCAATATTACAGTCATGCAGCGCATAACCACATTTCGGTCGACAACAGGCCACATGTGCAACGGTGGTCCCATAAGATTAGTACTATATGGCCTAGGTGTATAGTAGGCTGTGCCATCTCAGTTTGTGTAAGTACACTCTATGATGTTCATACAATGACAAAATCTCCTAACCACTCATTTCTCAGGATGGATCCCTGCTGTCAAGTGATGAATGACTGTATTCCAATGTTACAGGCAAGTAAAGTGATTTGTTCCCCTAAGGTGATGGCGAGCAAGCAGAAATGCTGGCACTGGAGGCCAAGAGATTCTGATTCAGAAGGCTGTGCTCTTTTCTCATTCCTGTTGCTCCTCTCACCCACTCCTCACCCCACCCCACCCCCAGCATTGAGGTCAGTGTGAGGTTACCTTACAGGATACTACAGAGAGAAAATATGAAGGGGCTGCTCTAAAGCGAGGAAGGGGAGACAGTCTGTGGAGGTTCTGCTCTCAGGTTGATGTAAATACACAGGCATTTTTATAAATTTCAGGAGGAGTTAGGAGCCAGGATGGATAGGGCTAACCATTACCTGTGAGTGCAACTGAAATTGTGCCTACAAGCCATGCAGATCCACCACACACAGCTAGCCAGACACCCCGAAACTTTCATCCTAGAACAAATGGCCACTGCAGCAGGCATGATGTTGTCACCAAGTGCCCCTCCAGATGCACCTGGATTTGGATCAATCTTCAAGTGATATCCATTTTTTTGCATCATATTTTCCAAAAGTTAGGGACAAACTAGAACCAGACCTAAGAGAAGCAGACAAGTGATTAAAGGAAAAATTAAATAGAGCATCAAGAGAAAGTTTAAAGGAGATGGGTAAATGATGGGAAATGACACCGCCACGTGTTAATATCAATCATGAGGGAAAATCACTCTCCACATTATTTTTGATAGGAAGGATGCAAGAGGATATGGTTCTGGCCAAAAAGTGATGGTGCAAATCCTGGATTAATCCCACTTTCCAGAGGACACTGGAAAAGTCATCTGACACTTCTGGTGTTCAATAATCCCTGACATAAAGGAGTTTTGGAGAATCAAGTGTAGCAATGGACTGAAAGCACTCCATGAATCATAGAAACTCAATGTCAGTTGAGGATCTTTGAAGGATGATGGCTACCACCTATTTCTTGTCATCAAAGATGATATCACTCAGAAAAATGATTGTTCAGAAAACAGGGAACCAGATAGACCTGGAGGCACGTGCCTGTGCCTATAAGAGAATGCTTTCAGCTTGGCACTAGGGCACCTGAGAGCCAATGGATGTGTACAGGGCTCTGGAGGCAGGGAGGGCCTGGGGCCAGAATGTGGAAGCTTGAGGCAAGGCAATCATGAGTTTCCATAGAAAAGCCTCCTGAGGTGGAGACCCTCAGCTCTGAGCAGGGACAATGGCCGTGGGGAGGCTGAGGTTAAGCCCAGACTCTGCTAGAGCAGGACTATGGTGGGGATGGAGGGAAGGGAAGGGCAAGGCTGAGGAGAGGGCGAGGAGATGTGTACTGGGACTCCTGGCCTTCTCAGGAGCTTGGGAGCTCCTAGAGGAGTTGGGCTGGGGTGTTTCTGGCGACTGTCCCAGCCATACGTTGCTAGGAGCCTCCCCAAAATGCATTTCTCTGGTTACAGAAAGAACAACATTGCCCATCTTGGCAATGGAAATTCCTAGGATTAGGAAAAAAAAAAAAGAGAGCGAGAGAGAAAGAAAGCCAGAGAAATTAGTTGTCTATAGCTGATTTTCTCAATATTTTCTCCCATTGCCAGGTAACAGCCCAGACTTATTCCTATGAGTGTACCCACTGCTCTCGCACTGCCTCTCCCCTCAACCATATCAAGAGATATTGGGGAGTGAGAGGGACGTTATTGGGAATAAACTTGAATCTTCTCTATTAAAAATTAACTGCTCTATTCATACTTGCCAAAACTTGGCAGCAACCAACATGTCCTTCAGTAGGTGAATGGATAAATAAGCTGTGGTGTATCCAGACAATGAAATATTACTCAGCACTAGAAAGACATGAGTTATCAAGCCATGAAAAGACATGGAGGAAACTTAAGTGCATGTTACTAAGTGAAAAAGCCAATCTGAAAAGGCTACATACTGAATGATTTCAACTAAATGACATTCTTGAAACAGCAAAACTATACAGACGTTAAAAAGATTAGTGGTTGACAGGGTCTGGATTGAAGGATCTGAATAGGCAGAGCACAGAGGATTTTTAGGGCAGTGAAATTACTCTATACAGTACTGTACTGGTAGATACACGTCATTATATTTTTGTCCACACCTATAAAAAGTACCACACTAAGAGTTAACCCTAATGTAAACTCTGGAATTTGGGTGATAATGATGTGTCATCATAGGTCTATTGATTGTAACAAATGCACCATTCTGGTGGGAGATGTTGCTAACGGAGGAAGTTGTGCGTGTGTGAGAGCAGGGACTACATGGGAAATCTCTACTCTCCACCCAATTTTGCTATGAACCTTAAACTGCTCTAAAAAATAGTTTTTATTTTTGATTAACTGTTCACAATGTAAATGCTGTATTATGTATTAACTAATATACATACCATACCTCATGACCCGTCAAGGCACAAAGGTTTGGATGGGGCAGGATCGATTCTCGCATGTTTGCCTTGGGGTATATTCTCCAAATAAAGTTAGTTTAGCAATTGAAAGAAGTACTAGTGGGGTGGACAGAAACCGTGGTTTCTGCAAAACGGAGCTGCTTCCGCCATGGCAACCCCAGCAGAGGAAAGCTGGGGTCTCGACACACACGTGACAGACCGTGCTGGAAGGTGGGCATGCAGCGGTGACTCCTGCCATTGGCTCAGCAAGACTGACCCTGCCTTGCTCTGCTCAGGAGGTCCCCAGTGTTCCTGTTGGATGAGACTTAGGAAGCTGGCCTTCTAGGAGGACAGTCCATATCCTCTCATGGCAAAGTTAAGTCTCTGAACCTGGATAACAAACCTCCCAAGATCTGAGCGGGGAGAGAAGGTGAAGGGCTTTCTGACATGACTAAGGAGCCTCCTACTGAAAATTAAGGTTATTTTGGACTTACCAACATCAAAGTCACCTTTTTGGGACCTAGGACTCTGTCCCATACCCCACTGAGTCATGTCATCTACAGGGGGGGCTCCACCCAGGAACAGCTGCAAACCACAATGGTCATAACATTGGCACTCCTTTGGAGTGGAGTCTTAGCTTCACATTTCCCAAATGAGAGCTCTGCTCCCCAGCCATACATATGATATCCAGTCATCAGATTGAAAAGCGATTTCTTTTCTTAGGTGACCAGGACCAAATCCTCTTGAGAAAGTGAGCAGAAATTTCAGCCTTGACAGAGTGTGGAATTTAATGACACTGTCAACTTATTTTTTTTTATGTTTTATTTTTTAAAAGATTTTATTTTTTCCTTTTTCTCCCCAAAGCCCCCCGGTACATAGTTGTGTATTCTTCGTCGTGGGTTCTTCTAGTTGTGGCATGTGGGACGCTGCCTCAGCGTGGTTTGATGAGCAGTGCCATGTCCGCGCCCAGGATTCGAACCAACGAAACACTGGGCCGCCTGCAGCGGAGCGCGCGAACTTAACCACTCGGCCACGGGGCCAGCCCCACTGACAACTTATTTTTAATAACACCTTTATTGACATAAAATTCATACATAAAATACACCCTTTTAAAGCATGCAGCTGAGTGGTTTTCACTTTATTTATGAGCTTGTGCAATCATCATCACTATCTAATTCCAGAACATTTTCATCACCCTCAAAAGAAAACCTGTTCCCATTAACAGTCACTCCCCATTCCCACCCTCAACCACCTCCACCCATGGCAATGGTAATCTATTTTCTGTCTTTATGGATTTGCTTATCCTGAATATTTCATGTAAAAGGAATCATGTGTATGTGGTCTTTTGCGTCTGGCTTCTTTCACTTAGCATGTTTTCAGGGTTCATCTACGTTGTAGCATGTGTCAGTACTTCACTACTTTTTATTGCCATGTAATATGACAATGTGTAGATAGACCACATTTTATTTATCCATTCATCAAATGATGGACACTTGGGTTGTTCCCACTTTTGAGCCATTATGAATAATGCCTCTGTGAACACTTGTGTACAAGTTTTTGTGTACATATATTTTAAATTCTCTTGGGCATATACCCAGGAGTATAATTGCTGGGTTATGTGGTAACTCTATGTTTAACTTTTTGAGAAATTGCCTGACTGTTTTCCAACGTGACTGCACCATTTTACATTCCCATCGGCAATGTACGAGGGCTCCAATTTCCCCACATTCTTTTCGACACGTGCTATTCTCCGTGTTTTTGATTGCAGTCATCCGAGTGGATGTGCAGTGGTTTTGATTCACATTTCCCTAACGATGTTGAACAACCTTTCATGTGTTCATTGGCAGTTTGTATACCTTCTTTGGAGAAATATCTGTTTAAATCTTTTGCCCATGTTTTAATTGGGTTATTTGTCGGGATACTAGTCGCTTAAGCTGATACGTGATTCACACATATTTTCTCCCATGTTGGCATCGTGTTACTTTCTTGATAGTGTCCTTTGATGTGCAAGTTCTAAATTTTGATGAGGTTCAATTTATCAATTTTTTTCTTTTGTTACTTGTGTTTTTGGTGTCATATCTAAGAATTCATTAAATAGTCCAAGGTTATTAAGACTTATCCTATTTTTTCTTCTAAGAATTTTGTAGTGTTACCTCTTAGGTTTATATCTTTGATCTGTTTTGAGTTAATTTTTGTATACGGTATGAGGTAAGGGTCCAACTTCATTCTTTTGCATGTGGATGTCCAGTTGTCCCAGCAACATTTGTTGAGAAGATTATGCTTTCCCCACTGAATCATCTTGACAGTCATCAACTGACCATAAATATGAAATTTTGTGTTTGGACAGTCAATTAGAATCCATCGATCTCTTTGTCTATCCTTATGCCAGTACCACACTGTCTCGATTATGGTAGCTTTGTAGTAAGTTTTAAAATCGGAAATTGTGAGTCTTCAGACTTTAGTTTTCCTCTTTCAAGATTTTTCCAACTATTTAGGGCCACTGGCAATACCATATTAATTTGAGGATCAGCTTTTTCATTTCTTCAAAAGAAGAAGTTGGGATTTTGATAGAAATTGCATTGAATCTGGAGATTAGAGGAAGTATTGCCATCTTAACAAAGCTAAGCGTTCCAGTCTTTGAATATGGGAAATCTTTCCAATTCTTTAGGTCTTCTTTAATTTATTTCAATGATATTTCATAATTTTCAATATACAAGTCTCACATTTCTTTTATTAAATTTATCTGCAAGTATGTTATTCTTTTGATGCTGTTGTAAATGAAATTAATTTCACTTTCAGATTGTTCATTAATAGTATGTAGATATAGAATTGATTTTTGTATATTGATGTTGTATCCAGAACTTTGCTGAACACATTTCTAATAGTTTTAATAGTTTTTTAATGGATACCTTAGGACTTTCTTTTATGTATACATTTTAATTTATTTTTTATTGAAGTATAATTGGTATATAACATTATATTAGTATCAAGTATACAACATAATGATTCAATATTTGTATCTGTTGCAAAATGATCACCACAATATGTCTAGGTAACATCCATCACCATATATAGTTTCAATTTTTTTTTCTTGTGATGAGGACTTTTAAGATTTACTCTCTTAACAACTTTCAAATATGCAGTACAGTGTTATTAACTATAGTCACCATGCTGTACATTACATTCATATGACTTATTTATTCTATAATTGGAAGTTTGTACCTTTTGACCCCCTTCATCCATTTCATCTCCCCTTTTCCCCCACTTCTGGCAACCACCAATCTGTTCTCTGTATCTATGAGCTTGGATGTTTGTTTGATTTTTTTTAGATTCCACACATAAGTGAGATCATATGGTATTTGTCTTTCTCTGTCTTACTTATTTCACTTAGCACGATACCCTCAAGGTCCATCCATAGTGTCACAAATGGCAAGATTTTATTCTTTTTATGCTGAATAATATTCCATTGTATATATACCACAATTTCTTTATCCATTATCCATTGATGGATACTTAGGCTATTTTCATATTTTGGCTACTGTAGATAATGCTGCAGCGAATATGTGGGTGCATATATCTTTTTGAATTAGTGTTTTTCTTATTGTTAGATATATATCCAGAAGTGGAATTGCTGGATCACATAGAGTTCTATTTTTAATGTTTTGAGGAATCTCCATACTGTTTTCCATAGTCACTACACAATTTACATTCCTACCAACAGTGCACAAGGGTTTCCTTTTCTCTGCACTCTGGCCAATATCTGTTTTTCTTATCTTTTTTTATAATGGTCATTCTAACAGCTGTGAGGTGATATCTCATTGTGGTTTTGATTTGCATTTCCCTAATGATTAGTGATGTTGAGCACCTTTTCATGTACCTGTTGGCCATCTATATGTATGTATTCTTTGGAAAAATGTCTATTTAGGGTTTTTTGCCAATTTTTAGTTGGATTATATGGAGATTTTTTTTTGCTATTGATTTGTACGAGTTATTTATATATTTTGGATATCATATACATAACTTGAAAATATTTTCTTCCAATCAGTAGTTTGCCTTTTCATTCTGTTGATGGTTTCTTTGGCCGTGCAAACGTTTTTTAGTTTGACGTAGCCCCACTTGTTTATTTTTGCTCTGTTGCCTTTGTTTTTGGTGTCAAAACAAAAAATCATCACTAAGACGGATGTCAAGGAGCTTACCCGCTGTGTTTTCTTTTAGGAGTCCAGTGGTTTCAGGTCTTATATTCAAGCCTCTAATTCATTTTGAACTAATTTTTGGTTATCGTATAAGATAGTGGTGTAGTTTCATTCTTTTTCTCACCTAATTGCCATCCTGCTAGAACCTGCAGGACAATATTCAATAGAAGTGGCAAGCGCAGACGTCTTTACCATGTTCCTGATCTTAAGGAGGAAACATCCGGTATTTCATGGTTAAGTGTGATGTTACTGTGAGCTTTTTATAGATGCCTTTTATCAAGTTGCATAATCAGCTTTTTACGTATTAGTTTCATTTGCTATCCCTCACATACCTCAGGAGCTGTTTGAAGCTATGGTGGTGTCATCAAAGTTCAGATGATAACTTTCCCTATTATGTCTGTATAACATATTTATGCCTGAAAAATGATGTCCTAGCATTTAACAGACCAACAGGTCAATACATTCTCTTTGATACATCCTGGTAAAGATGAAAAAGTTTAGACCAGATACCAAAACCTACTAATTTTTTTTGGCAAAGCACCTTGCCTGCCTTAGCATTGACTTGCCCCTCTATAACAGGGAGGGGAATTGCTTCTGCGTTTACTTTCTAACCAGATATGTGACTATCAAATGAGAACAGATGTGCAAATGCCTGGGAACCTTAGAGAGCTGTGCATATCTAAGGGTGATGATGCTGATGCCGAAGACTTAATGAGGTCCAGTTCGCCTTCCGCCGCCACATGGCCAGACAAGCTGGAGCGGCACTCTAGATCTCTGATTTTCATGTTCTGGGTGCAAAATGCATGTGATCAATGCCTTCATGACTGAAACAGGACATCAGGTAAGAAAAATATGCCTAGAATGAGCAATGTTGTCTGGGGGAAAGAAGCATAAGAAGACAATAAAATAATAGGAAAAGGTGGAGGAGAGGGCTCCACAAGTTTGCTTCCCTTCCCAACTGCGGAGAGGAAGGCAACATTCACCACAGCCCCTCAGGGCCTGTGGCCACCTTACCCCAGCAGCTTCCACAGCAGTGCGCAGTGAGTCCTTGTATTGGAGAGGAAGGGAAATGCAAGGACTTCTTCTTTGCCACAGGACCATGCAGGGTGCCTGAGACAGGGTGCAGAGAAAGGGAAGTGGGGAAAGATAGTGCCTAGGCCCTCCCAGCAGTGTTATCTCAGGGTGACTGCATGCTGCTCGGCCTGCCAAGGCGGCGGACTTCACAAGCCTTAAGTTCACCAAGAGCATTCTTGACCTCAGTCTTTCCTGGAATAAAACCCTTTCTTTGGGGTGATTATCCATGACAGGACCCAAATGTAGCATTTTCTACTAAGTGATTTGATGATGAAGTGATAAACCCAAGTTATAATTGAAAAAATATTTTTAAGAGAAAATCTGGAAGTTTTCAGTGTCATGTCACTGTAATTACAACACTCACAGCTGCCTTGTTTAAAAAATTGAGCCAGAGGACTTCTTAAAATGATGACCAAAAGTGAAAAGTCTGGAGTCTTGGCATAGTAACAGCCAAATCTGCAGAGGCTTGCTTACCCTTGCTGGCCATTCCTGATGACCAGGACCTGATTAGCAATGTCCTTTGTGTCAGAATTAGGGACAAGGGCACTGGTGGGATGAATGATGCGACGTGTATTGGATGGTATTCTCACTTGGACCCTACTAGGTAAGGTCGACAGTAAAGCATCGCTTTGTGTCTGTGAGCATGTAGCAGAGTGAAAACAAACAAAACAAACCCAATTTTAGTTTGCTGACCTCTCAACTTTAATTAGTGGAGCAATCTCACTGCAGAGTGGATGATCTTTGTTCAGTAAAGTACCTCGGTACATCTCTGTAATGTGAAGGAGGAGGCTCCAGAGATGTTATTTGGAAAGAGACAAAGGAAGCTACAGCTAAAAGACATTGTCTAGTAAATAAGAGGGAATGTGGGTGCAGGGGAGGCCAGGGATGCGAGTGGGCCATTTTAGAGGAGAGTAGAGGGAAGAGAGCCTTCTTTAGGGGAGAGCTACATGGCCCACTCAGGAGAACTGTGTTTAGTGAGAATTTCCCAGAGGCATAGGGTAGCTGAAAACTGAAATACAAGGCTTCTATGGATTCAATTTTATTTGTTTACGACATGCTGCTGACATGTCACCTCCCCTCCAGCCTCTCAAATCTATAAGGGTCAGCTAAACCTCTGCTTCCTTTTGAGGTGGTGGTCTGGGGACCACAGGTATGGGCAGCGAAGGAAGAGAGATTTCCACCTCCTTTTAGGGGCAATGGTCCCAGGGAGCAGTGCCCAAAGAAGAGGTCCAAGGACCTGAAGGGCCCTGGAGTTGCCAGCAGCGAAGAGAGCTGTGGGTGTGGATGGAGGAGCAAGTGGCGGTGGGAGGGGCCAGGGCTGCTGGACGAGGCCTATGCTGCCAGGCATGGGCAGAGACGGTTGGAGGGCCCGGGGCAGGTGGCAAGAGCAGCTGCCGGTGGACTGGCCAGAAGCAGTTTTAAGATCAAACTTACAGGAGGAATTGGGTGAGGCAGGGGAGACCTACAGAAGTTTCCTTTCTTTAATGTCATTAAAGCGATGAACATAGAGAATTGATTCAAAGAGCAGAAAGCTGGGAAAATTGGTGCTAGTTTTATGACTGAGAGGCTGCAGGGAGTGTTGAACTTTGCTTGGACTTGAGAGGCAGCCAAAATCGAGTGTGAACCCGACTTCTGTCCCACATGAGCTGGAGAATCTTGAGCAGAATGGAACCTCACTGGGACCCAGTCTCTTTATCTGAGAAATGGTGGTAAGAATAAGGATCTTGCTGGTCATCATGCTCACTCTCCCACTCCCTCAGGTGAGAAGCCAACCATTCTCCACTGTGGCCACCCAAGGCATTAAGAAATCCAGAGGATCTGAATTAAGGAGGCCCTGTCTGAAGGAGCACTGGCTCCCTCTGTGGTCTTTTCTTCCTAAACCAATGATTTCCCCTGAGGGTCCCCAGCTCTTCCTCTGCTCATGTCTGCCATGGAGCCCCTTTTCATGCGATATGGACCAACTCCCCTCTCACTCTCTAGCACCGTGTAGGCTAATACCTCTAAGGTAGCAGCTCGGAAGTGGGCTTGTGGTGGATTCCCACACAAACAGGGGCAGTCCCTCGTTGTTCTTAGCAACATGTCTGGAAACAAAGGAAGCGGACAAGTAGGGGGAGATACAAGAGACCCATCCCTGTAAGAATAATACACAACAGGGAAGAATGATTCCATCCTGGAATGGGTGAAGGAGGTTCTGGAATATAGCCAGAACTCACCATTTCCTGTCAGGATTGGATGAACTCATTCTCAGGTTAGAAGAGGGTTGCTAAATCAGTGTCATAGGACCACAAGTCTGGGCTGGGCAAGACCTCATGGCAAAAATGAATTGTCCCTGACCAATATACTTTCTAGAACCCAAATGTTCCCCTGTCAATCTTCCATTTAAAGCTTTCTTTGGTGCTCATTTCACAGTTTAATGATGCCCAGCTTCCTTAGCTGATGTTCTAGACCCTGTCAGCCTGAGCTCTCCTGTCCTTTCTAGCCTCCTTCTCCTCCAAACATCCTGAGGATCTCTCACACTTCCTAATGGGGTCACGGGCTGTAATGCAGCTGCCTGGGTGTCCTTCCTGCCTGGAAAACTCGGGCTCATGCTTCTAGACTCCTGGGCCAAGTCACCTCCTCCAGGGAGCTCCCCTGACTCCTCCCAGCTGTTAGAAACTTCCTTTTCTGGCTCCCACAGGCCTCTGTTCATGCCCATGCTGTTCACTTCCTTGTGCTTTGCTTTTTCTGCCCTGCCTCCAGGTCATGAGCTCCTCAGGACAGTAATTTGCTGGAGGCCCTCGGGCAGGGAAACATTTTGCTGAATGAGTAACTCTTGTCATACCTACACTCACACACAGGCACACACACACTCATGCGTGAACACACATGCACATTCATGCACACACACACATTAGTCAGTGTTTACTGTTTTTGCCATGTGCCAGGCACTTTGCAGAGCATTTTATGTGCATTTTCTCATTTCATTCTAAAAATAAATCTATATACGTCCTGTCCTTACCCCTAATTTACAACCAAGAAACTAAGTAATCGACCTAAAGTCAAACAGCTAGTAAGTGAGAGCCAAGACTCTGACCAGATTCACCCACCTGATACTATTAGAGCATAAAGTTACAGATCTCAGAGACAGCAGGTCTCAACTGTGGGTGATCATCTGTGTACATTACGGGAGTGTTGAGAGGGATGTTTGAGATCATCCAGTCTCAGTCATCATTCCATGAGCTAGAAAACTGAGGCCCAGAAAGAGGGAGTGATTCCCCAGTGTCACACAGCAGGATAGAGTGGGCTCCTGATATCCAGCCACGTGTCCCCAAATACGCCTCCACTTTCACAAGGACACGTCCTAGGTAGGCCTCGACCATCACTTCAATATATTTTAAAGTGAGATGAAAATTCTGACGTTTATGCATACATATTACAGTATAGAATATATAATATAGTATATAATATTATAAGTATAATTAATATTATAGTATAGTATATATGTTATAAAACATATATAAAACAGTAACCATGTTGTATAAGATCCTTGCCATACATACCATACACATGAGACACATTTGGGCATATCCTGAAGAGACGGGTTTTAAGTTGTATTAAAAACAAAAAGTATAAGAAGAAATAATAGTGTGAAATCAGTGCAGGAGAATTTATGACTTATGTAAGGAAGTCCTTGTTAAGAGTGCCATCCGTTAGACTAAAGTAGCCTCCCCAGGGACAGGGGGCAGCCCCCTGACTTGAGGCATTTCGGCCCGGTCAAGGCAGTGCTAAGCACAGGAAGGCAATGAAGCACCCTCTTCCCAGGGGACGCTCCAGGGACAAAGCTTGAGTCCCAGTCTCCTTTCTGATCCAAGAGCGTAGAGCAGAAGTTTGAGCCAGGGAGACGTCAGTGTCCAGCCTAGCCAGCTGAGCAACAGGCTTAGAAACTACTAGGGGCAACTTAAAAGATATTATGTCAAAACCCCCCAGCAGGACAGGGGAACACTAATGTAATTACTAGGCTGCAGGGACTCATATGTGGTGGGCTCAGTGTCTCTGCATTTCTGTGAGGCATGTGACAAGGTGACATGTGGAAGCTTTTTGATCACTTTAAAGATGACAGGGCAAGATCTTCATGGGCTGCTTATAAAAGGCTTGGCAGTTGGTTGAATGGTCCACAAAGAGGACTGATGAATGTGGATCCCAGCGAGCTCTCGAGGAGTGGGCAGCCTCTTTAAATAGATACTAAGATGGATTGTGATATTCACAAGTACTAGGACATAGAAAGGCTGCCTGTCCAGCTCACTAAATTGATCTGGAAGGCGTTACAGATATATTGGATATATTAGAAATTCAACATCTCAAATGATCTTTGTAGAGGGGAGCTATGGACATAATAAACCAGGATGGAATTTAACGCAGAAATTGTGAAGCTGTATCAAGATTGAACAACAATAAGAACAACTGCCTGGCACATGGTCAGAATTAAATGTTTGCTGTCTGGATTACTGGATGGGATTAATTAGCAGCGCATGTAAAAATGAATTCAAATTGAACACACACTCAGAGTGGATTAGAAGTGTGAAAGGTGTGGCCCGTGAACTCCTGTGACCCCCACCCATGTGTTACAAGTCCAGCTGTCAGACCCTGGGAGATGACAGCTCATCTTGTGAACTGCTCAGAACCTATCTGCAGGGTCAGATATGCTTCCTGGCACCACAATGCCAGAGGCGGCTTGAGAAATGGATTGTATGTGGAGGCAATGGATCCCAATGGCGAAATTATATCACACTGCGATGGCTGAAGGACCTAGGAAGGTTTAGGAAGTGGAGGAAGAACTGGGGTTAGGTGATGGCTGTGTTCAAGTACTGAAGGGCTGTCATGAGAATCAGAACTATCCTTGCTCAGGGTGACTTGAGAGGACAGAGTTAGGGTAAGTGGAACGAGTGACAAAGGGCAGATATTGGCTCAATATAAGGAAGGTATTTCTAGTGCTCCGAGTTGACAGCAATGGAATGGACTGCTAGTGAGCTGCCCATCACGGCAAATGTTCAAGCAGAGGCTGAACAGTTACTTCCCATGTTTAGCATAATGTGATTTATGCACAGGGCAGATGAGCAGGCTGATTTGTGTCCTCCCCAGGGTTGAGTCTGGAGAAGGGCAGCCACCTTACTGGCCTTGAAAGAAGACATTGGTGCCAGCAGAGGGCGCTCTTACGGATGATGGCCTGGCTGCCTGGCACTGCCTGGTGTTAAAACCAGAAGTGGTGGCATATGGAGTGAAAGCAGCTGGCAGGGCCACCAGGTCCAGAACCAGGTCCAGAGAGAAGTTGGTAAGGCAAGCGGGACTCAGAGAAAATCAATGTGTTGACCTGAGCTAGGGGACCAGGGGTTCTGCCACAGGTATGAAGCCGAAGGCCTGCAGAGGGCAGGTAGCTGAGAGGGGGCATGGGAGAGCTTGGGACCCCTCTGCAGGGGACAGCAGTCACTCAAATCCAGTCGGCCAACTCATCCCTGCTTTCTCTGTCCAGCACGTCAGGAGTGCTGGCTAAACCACAATGCTTGCATCTCTCACATTTCTACTTTGGTGTTTAGGATTTCCCTTACACCTTCCTAAGTGTTGCCCCTCTCCAGGCCTGTCTCTCCCGTCCTGTGTCGGCCCATGCACACGCTCACGCGCTCCTGGTCTCCTGACAAGCACGCAAAGGCAGGAGGGGTGCCCTCTGAGAATCAGCTGCTCAGAAACGAACGCTTTAGGGGCTCTGTGCACATCTGGTGCTAAGTGGTGAAGAGAAGCCAGGTGGACCTGCAGGCAAAAACATCTTTTTAGTGCCAGCCTCTCCGCTTTCCTTAGTGGTGTTTCACCTTTACACACCAGAAGGTGAAAATTCCTCCACGGGTTTTCAGAGAAGTAAGCTCAGGTGAGTTACACCTGGACTGCACTATTAGACTCAAGCGTCTTCCTTCCCACGGGTTTAGCAAATTCAACAGTCTCAAGTATCTTCTCCACAGGAGAAAAAGGCATGAAATGAACTGAGCCCCAGACTCAACCTTCCAGGGCCAAGTCTCCAGTCTCTCTCAGTCTCCCCAGGCAGCCAACTATTTACAGAGATGTCTGGAACTTGCTTGGGCACGTTTCAGCTTTATGAAATATGGATGTTTCCCTCAGTCCCCAGGGCCCCTAACCCCCACTCCTCCCGCCCCCGCCACCACCACCCAGCCACGTCTCCACTGGGTAAAAATGGTCGTTCTTCTGCTGATGCTCCAACCTGTGGGAGAGCCCAGTTTATGAAAGTGTGCAGACCAACTCCAGGCTTTCATCTGTGGACTGAGCATCCACTGTCCTATCTCCACATTACCCAGAATCAGCAGTGAATAGTTCACACCAAGCAGAGCGAGTCCAGGTGGCTTTATCTGGGGCCAGGAGGCCGAATGGGAGGTGGGGAGCTGAATGTCCCCATGCACACCAGTTCTCTCGGCCAGGGGAGCGGGAAGCCAGCTGGCGTCCTCTCTCTCCCTCTCCTTCTTCTAATATAAAACCACATGGATTATTCCTCTAAAAGTTCCCTGATTCTTTGGGCCTCGTGATGTTTTCAGTGGATAAACTGTCTGTTTATGATTAAGAGAGGCAACAGTTCCTCAGACTTCGCATGTTTCGAACTCACTTTATTTCACTTTTTGAGGCAGCCACCAGCCCCCAGTGAACGGCACCACATGCCCATTTGTACCCAACTGAGCTGCACGACTTCCTGATGGCAGGGCCGTGGAAACTAGTCAGTGGAGCAGAAGCGGGGAGATGACAGCCCGTAAAAGGGGAGCCCGGCAGGCCTGCAGACTGCAGGCTAGCGGGGCATTCATCAAAATCTGAGTTGCCCACACGGCTTCCATCACAACCAACAATCTCTGATTGTGACACTTGGTTCTCGGAGAGAAAAAAGTAAACAAATCACCCAGCTGCAAAACTACACTTTTTAACAAATTATTAAGTAAACAATGTGGAAGATCTCTGCCAACCATTCACTGGGAACAATGAAGAGAGCTAGTAGGTTCCAGATTTTTTGTTTGTAACAGCAGAAGTCTCTTCTATTTGCTTGCATTAGGAAGATTTAACTGAGCAAAGGCTGTCGCTCTGCTTCCCTTTTGCAGGTTAAAGGTCTGCACTTTATTTCGCTCTCTATTTCCAATTGCTAGGCTTTATCTAATTACCTTATTGCCAAATCATTGACTGAAATGATTATTAACATGAGCGTGCACAGATAAAACATTGGACAAGGTACTGAAGTTTAATGGGACAAGTGCTTAGAGGTCCAAAAATCTATCCCGTTTGTACAGGGCTGGGGGAGGGTTTGGGAGGGGTCTTAGCTCATGCTAATCTAAAGCACAAAAAGTTGGTAGGTAACCAAAGTGTCAATTGTTAATACGATATGAGATGTCTCACTCACCCTGGACAGAATTGGCATAGTCTCTTTTTCTGAGCTGACCAAAGCAAAACCAGGTCGCTTGCTGTGCAAGGACTGGGGCCAACAAAGTTATTCATCTTGAGGATGTACTGCCCTCTGGATGGGCCCTTTGTGTTATCTGGCTCGGAGGCAGAGGAGAGGATGACGGGAAATACTGGGCAAATAGCAGAAGTATAAACAGAAGATTTTATCACAAGCCCTCAATGGTGGTTAATAGGCTAATGGCCTCTGTGAGCACTATCCCGTGTGGCTGTATCTAACATCAGTACTTTCTTCGTAATATTATTTTACTGATGCAGATAATGGACACTGGGAGTTTTTTCGACAGAAGAAACTATTTCACAAGATATATTAACCATGTCTTCTATTTTCTTTACTGTGATGCTTTGACACCTTAAGGCCTTGCTGACCCTGGAGGGACTGCCTCTCCCAGAGATAGCCAATTCCGAGAGATAGTAGAGGACTTACCTTTGAACATGGCTGCCAAGTGAAAACCAATGCAATGCAATGTAAATGCAAAATCTGCAGTCCACACCCCCAACCACCTTCTCCATCTGACTCTTACCCTCTGGGCAACTCTCCACCTGCCTAATCCCCACAGGGCCAGGTACCTGAGAGCTGGGGACAGCTCCTATTCAGCTCCTGCTGAAATTATTCAACCTAGCCAATCCTAAGCCTATTTACCCTGCCTTGCAATTTCTTTCCCTGGAAAGCACAGGAAAGGCTCCTACCCACGTTTCCCCCTCCCCTTCCGCCTCCTGACCCACCCTGGTGAGTCTCGGTGTGGCCGGGCATGGCCAGCCCCCTCCTCTGGGAACTGTGGGTAACAAACTGTCTTTTCAATGGCCATCATCTCCTGATATGTTGGCCCTACTCTACCTAAATAATAAATAATAATGAAACCAATATTTTAAAACGAAAAGGTATGAGCCATGGTGTTTCTGGGAGTCAGGAATGACAAGCACATTATTTACAATTTCTGTAGGAACTTCTCCTTAAAAATGTTCTTTATGAGAAGACAGGAATGTCTGTGTACTAGAAATACAGTAAATTGGTTTTATGTCATTTTTTAAATTAAAGTAATACATATTGATAGTAGCAAATCAAATATTACAATGGGCTTATAGTACGAAGTGGCAGTTTCTTACCAGATGCCTCCACAGCCCAGAACCACACCGCAGAGATTTTTCACTCTATTTGTTAGCTATTGTTCTGAGGGATACTTCCAGAACCGCAAATCATATGCTTTAGCTCTACTGATCCCTATCGACATGCTTTATCGGTCTGTTGTTTCCACATTCTCCTGGAGATGTACAGGATCTGATACCCTTACAACCAACGCCTTCTGTCCTCTGCTCCTTGAAATGTTTGAGCATTATATTATTATTTCTAGGACTTCTATTGGTAATACTGTAACTTTAAATAACACACTCACTCTTTTACTTCTAGTTCCATTTATTTTCAACAGACTGTCTTGACATACGCTTTGTAAAACGAGGGTCTTAGTTTCTCGGCACTTTCCTCCACTTTTCTTCTGCCTCTCCCCTCTCTTCATGACAACTCGGCCACCCGGCTACTGTCAGCTGCTCCTTTACTAGAGTCAGTTGATGCGATGTGGTTCATGCCCTCCTGCTCAAATTCCCAGTCCAGCCTCAGTGCTGCAACAGCCAGACCAGGAGAAGGGAACTGGGGCCGACTTCCATTAGTGACTTTCTCTGCTCTTCTGAGCAAGCCACCCAATTCCTTGAAGCCTCCACTGCCTCATTCGATTTCTTCCTTAGGTTGAGAATGAGATGAAGTGGGATCAAGCAAGACCACGTAGATGAAACAGTGTTTAAGCCCCACACTGCTGTCCACATGGAGGCCAATGATCTGATCTGTCCTCCAGGAAGCCTGGTGACTGGGTGAGTGTGACCCTCTTGTCCCTGGCATCTCATTGTACTGTCACTACCTGGGATGGAATGATGTCCCCTGGGCCCTGTGGTTGGGGAAGAAACACTTTTTACGGATCCCTTTTGTTTCAGATCCAATTGCGCAACTCTCACACATGTTCTTACTCTTGTGTTTTTTGATGTGTATATTTGAGTGCAAGGTATGTTTGGCAATTTTTAAAGGTGCAAAGGGAATGATTTCATCATTATTCACCTCTCTGGAGTAAAATGTTCTAATTTACTGATAAGAAAAATCAATCCAATCTTTTCCTTAATATCCTTAGCAGTTCCATTTGAATTCCTTTACTGGTCTTGCAGTAAAACCTCAACTACCCCAGAAATGTTATTTATACGTGGCCTAGAGCTGCACTGACGAACCCTAGAAAGGATTGTGCTACATGTCCGTCTGCTCATGCATAGCTTCCCTTTTTCTTTCTCACTTTTTTTTCCCTCTCTGAGAACTGCTATCTAGTTTTGGACTCTAATCCTCCTACCCAGGGAAATTTTAGAGCTGTTTTCTATCTTCTTCCAAATATTTATTGTCAGTGACAAAGTTAACTTAGGCACGTGATGCTTTATATTACTACCCTATTCAAAGAATGACAGTCCCAGAACAGTAATAACAGTGATGGCAAGAGCAGCCGCCTGATGAGCGGCCCGTATATGTGACGACACACTATGCTAAGGGATTTGCCCCATTAACTCCTTGAACTCTGGAACTACCTTGTTATCCTCGTTTTACAGATGAGGAACTGAGACCCAAGAGGTTCAACCACATGGGGTTAAAACTGCGCCCAAGGCCACATCGTAATTCTGGTGGGCTGCATCGTCATGTCTTCTCTGCTGAACACCCAAGTGTGGTGGTTTCTCTAAGCCCACGTGGGCAGCGCCCTGGACTGGCACAACTTATTTAATAATCCTTGGTTTCATACACCTTATGAAAACCATGTCACCAGGTAGAGCAAATGACTGGGCTAGATAGTGATGGCAGTGGAAGCACTTCAAATAACAATTAATTGCTCTTTGCGAATGAACGCCCTGGCGGATGACCCGCTTAGTTCTCTTCTACCACCTCCTCAGAAATCCTCTAAGCTTCACAGCACGGGCAGCACCTGGGTTATGGGAGATGGGAGATTGGTTGGCAGGGAAAGGAATGCCTGGTTATTTAAAATATCTCTATTTCTTAATTTTTTCAATTTATTTAGTGACTGTAATAAATACAGAGAGCTGGAATAATGCCAAGCAGTCATGTGTCATACCATATAGATATTTTTGTCCTGATGCACTTTCTGATGCCGTGTTCCTCCTAATATGCAATGTGAAAGGAATTTTTTTTTTTGAGGAAGATTAGCCCTGAGCTAACATCTGCTGCCAATCCTCCTCTTTTTGCTGAGGAAGCTTGGCCCTGAGCTAACATCCGTGCCCGTCTTCCTCTATTTTTGTATGTGGGATGCGTGCCACAGCGTGGTTTGATAAGCAGTGTGTATGTCTGCGCTCAGGATCCAAACCGGTAAACCCGGGGCTTCCAAAACGGAGTGCGTGAACTTAACCGCTGCGCCACCAACTGCCCCCCACCCCCACGAAAGGAATTTTTAAAAGATTACATTGTAGACATATTGAGTGCTTTGATCTGGAAGGATCCTCAGTGCCCTCAGATGGAAGCATGGGGGACCCCTATAGCAATGGGTATCCCCTCCTTCCTCACCCCCCCACCCCCACTAAGATTTCCCTGATCTCCTGCCTTAAACATCTAGATTGCCTTACCCTCCTTTGGCATGGGCGTCATTATTTCACTATTGGGGTTGTTAAAAATCTTGGGGTTGGTTCTCCTCTCAAGGATCACCACCCATTTTACACTTTCTACTCTGCCCAAGAGTCTAGGAACATTCCAGACTTTCTACTTTTCTCCCTCTTTTCTTTATGTAAACCTTGACTCCCCATGCTGGCTCCCAGCTCCCTACTCTACTTTGCCTGGTTCACTGTGCTGGCCCAGCCTCCCTGCAGACGGCTCAGGGCCAATGGATTCCTGACACCAGGAGATGAATTAGATCCAGCGATGCTGGAAGCAGGTGGCTACGAGTGACTTGGCCATTTTTTGGCTACTCTTTCTCTATGATAGAATGCAAACCGTCACACACACACACACACACATTCCTAGTGTCCTCGTGACCCATAAGACCATGTGCGGCCACAGGGATACTAACTCCAGTACTGAGGGGCAGTAGTTTAGCTAACTCTTAAGTCAAGAAGGACAAGTCAGTAAACCAGCTCTAAAGTCAGCTCTGGAGAACCAGAACCATTGACCACACATAATTCCTGGGAAAAGAGCTCAGATTCTAGTCAGAGGGCATGTCTGCCACTCAGGCTGACGAGGTGCTGAGTCATTCAGTTTCCAGCAATTAATTAGGCATTTTCTGCTCACACAAAACGTAGCCAGATAAATGCCAGATAAATATCTAGTGAGGTAAGCTAGAAATAACAGCACAAACAGTAATAATTGATTTGCATTGTGATCTCTAGATCTAGAAATACCTCTATTTATTTGTGTATTTAGGTATTCATTCATTCACTCATTCAGTGGACATTTTTAGAGCTCAGAAGATGAGGGAAGCTCTGTGCTACAGAGATGGCCTTTGCCATCAAGGAGGGGCACACTAGAATCGCAAGGATTCACAGCCTGCAGTTAAAATGCCATGGCAGAAGTTGTACCAGGTGCCATGGGAACAGTGCGGGAGGCTCAAAAACTCTGCTTCTGGATGAGTTCCTTCATGTCCATCCTTATCTCAACATCACTTAATCTCTTTACCGCTGGCAAGGTTAAATGGCTTTACATCACCCCACACAGGAATCTTCAGGACTCCAGAGAGATGTAAGACCCTGGCTCCTTTCTCATAGGCAGGGGAGGAAGTGGGTGTGCAGCTGGGGGGCCAGACAGGCCTGCAAATAGCCTCTACTTAGGAAACACTGTCCACAGCCCCCAGAGCTGGGGGATGGGCCTCCAAGTGTGGATGAGGGAGAGAAATTAGCCTCCAAGTGTGGATGAGGGAGAGAAATTACTTCAACAAACCCCACAAGATGAGCAGAGGCTGTGTCCAGAACGTCTCAGTAAGTAATTTTCATGCACAGGTGTGTGATGTGGCATAGAAAAGAATATTTGGGGCCAGGTTAAAAACACCCTGGTTGCCATCAGCTGAAAGATTGTACTCGGAAGGCACCCCTCTCTAAAGAGCTGGGCCTGTTGGAATGGGATTGTTGAGAAGAAGGCTTCAGGAATTCTCTTTGCGGTGCCGATGCTCCTTTGGGGATAGACTGAGTGTGAGTGTGGGTCAGTCCTCTGGGCACGAGCGTTCCTGGCACAGGCCACCAGATGTGTGCCAGCCTGCTACAGCCCAGGCAGTGCCCAGTGCTCTTCTATTTTAGCGTTTTCCTCAGATAGTAGAATTGGCACAGGCCTACCCTGGGAAGTTGAGGAAATAGAGACAAATTTAAAAGGGAAGCAATAACACTCTTTCTTCATCACTCCACCCGGAGCAAATTTCAGGTAATATTTTACTGATTCTTCTGGCAATTTTAAAATCCGTATTGTCGATAGAGATATTTTTGAGAGAGGGGTGGCTACAGATTATATTCTATATCCATTTGTCTTCTTATTTTGTATTACAGGAATACGTATTTCCTTATCTTGTTAGGAGTGTACCATAATTTAAATATGGGTAATATTTTGGATCATACTTTTCTAGACAGCCAGACCCACACATACTTTACTTTTTCATTATAGTATACTATTCTTTAGTCAGATTTCTTTACTTTGTCATTATGGATAGATTTTCCTGTTAGTAAATATAGAGCTGTATCATACGTAAATTTTTGTATAATATTTTATGGAACAGAAGTTACAAGATTTGCTTAATCTTGTAACAATAGGCATTTAAGATTTTTCCTTTCCATTTTTAGTTAAAAAAAAAAAAAGCCGCAAGATGGTTTCCTGGATGGTGTGTTTAGAGCGGGGTCCTGAAGCTGGCGTCCTGGAGTGAGGGGCTGCACTTTGAGCTCCTGCGCGACGCCCTCCAGGTGGGCTGCAGCACTGTTCCCGGCAGCACCTCAGGAGCAAGAGTGGACACCGTTCTTGTTAACATTTAAGATTCCTTTTTTTTTCTAAAGATTGGCACCTGAGCTAACAACTGTGCCAATCTTCTTTTTTTCCTTCTTCTTCTTGTCCCCAAAGCCCCCCAGTACATAGTTGTATATTCTTGTTGTGAGTGCCTCTGGTTCTGCCGTGTGGGACGCCGCCTCAGCATGGCCTGATGAGTGGTGCCATGTCCACCCCCAGGATCTGAACGGGGGAAACCCTGGGCCGCCAAAGCAGAGGGCGCAAACTTAACCACCTGTCCAGGGACCCGTCCCTAAGGTTCTTTTTAATCTGTGCTGATTTGGAGCTATAAATTATATCTCACTAAGGCATTTTCATATTTATTGGTAATTTGTATTTCATTCCATTCTATTCAAATTGCCTATGTATGTTCTCTCCCTGCTTTTAAAAATTGCTGTTTACCTTTTTCTTAATGTTTTACAAGACCTTTTTATATAATAGCTAGATTAATCCTTAAAAGCATATAAATATGTATTTGGCGATTGCCTTCCTGCCCACTCTCTCCCCTCAGTTTTCCTTATCTCTGAACTTTGTATCTGGCAGATTTTTGTTGTATTTCAAAGCACATTTTCATTTTTCATGTATTAACATCTATTAATCTTTTCCTTGGATTATTTCTGATTTTGGTTGCATGCTTACAAAGAACTTTCATACCCAGATTTTCCTACAACTTTTCACTCTATATTTTCCTCTATTGCTTTTATGATTTTTTTCTGTTTTTTTTACATTAAGATATTTAGCCCAGGGGCCAGCCCGGTGGCGCAGCGGTTAAGTTCACACATTCTGCTTCCGTGTTGGGGGGTTGCCGGTTCAGATCCCAGGTGCCGACCTACGCACCACTTGTCAAGCCATGCTGTGGCAGATGTCCCACATATAAAATAAAGCAGAGGAGGATGGGCACAGATGTTAGCTCAGGGCCAGTCTTCCTCAGCAAAACAGAGGAGGATTGGTAGCAGATGTTAGCTCAGGGCTAATCTTCCTCAAAAAAAAAAAAGGAAAAAATATTTAGCCCAGCTGGAATTCATTTTGATAGGAAGTACGGATTTAACACTGTTTTCCCCTGAAATGGTTAGTGGTGGTCACAACACACTCCCTGGACAATCTTGCCATTTCCCACAGAGTTAGAGACATCTTTACACATGTATATCCCCGTGCGCTCTTCTGCGGCATTTCCCGAGGGCGCCTCTGAACAGTGGAAGGCATTCCGGCACGATGAGAGACGGTGAAATCAGCTAAGGTGACCTCTCTGGGCCTCGACTCTTTGCTCAGCATCTGCATTGCTAGTTCAGAGAGTTATTTTTCCAGATGAAAACTCTGAAATCCATACAGTTGGGATGTTAATTGACATCTTGTTATATTTATGGATTACTGTGCCAAAAATTATGAAAGTCTTATCTAAATATAATAAACATTTTGTTTCTTCCTTTCCAATATTTATATGATTTATTTCTCCTTCCTTTTTGGAGGAGCTAAAATGTGGCTCCATAGCAATGCTGAGACATGATAGCGAGAGTGGATGTCTTTACTTGATTCCCGGGTTTACCATGGCTTCCTCTGTGTTTAACAACTAAGGATGATGCAGGCAGGCCATTTCTGAGAAACACTCTCCATAATGTGGGGAAAACAGTCAGGAACAGTTATTGAATTTTGTTATCTGCCTCTTAAGCAATAAATGAGATAATTTTTGGATTTTTCTCCTTTAACAAATTGTTGTTATAAATAATATTAACGTATTTCATGCTAATAAATTATTTCCATGTTCCTTGGAGTAAATCTGGCTAGTTCGTGGTATTTTGTTGTGTATTCCTGGATTTAATGTGAAAATATTTTATTAATAACTATTACATCTATATCCATAAGTGCAATAGTTCCATAGATGCTTTTTATTCTCTTCATTAAGTTTGGGCTTCAATGTGATGCTAGCCTTAATAAGACATTTCTAAAAACTTTCTAAATTTCTAAAAACTTTCTATGCTTTGGAATCTTTAACATAGCATCACATTTAACTATACTATCAAGGTCTGATGAAATCATCTATGACTTGTGCTATTTATAAGGGATCTAGAGGAGAGTGGGCAGTAATTTGCATTTAAAAAAATTCTCCCTTCCTTGGGTGGGGTCCTTTGATAGAAAGAGTAGTTTTGCAAGTTCCGTGTGATTAAGTATTGTTGGTATCCTTTTGTCATTTCTTTCTAATTTTATTACATTCTGGTCAGAGAATAAGGCTTGTAGAATTTCTGCTTTATTTAAAATACAGCTTATGAAAGCTTTTGGGCCTAGCTCATGATCAATGTTTATAAATATTGCATTAATATATCCGTATTTTAAGAGAATGTACTTTGTCTCTTTGCAGCTTACAAAATTTTATTTGTAGCTAGTACGTCATTTGTTAATTATATTATCGTGCCTTCTATGTCCTTATTTTTTTAAGTCTTTGATCTGCAAAATTCTATGCAGTCTGTTAAAACTTTTTGTTACCAAATGATTTTGTTTCCTTACATGTTTTATATTTTTGCAGAATTTCTTCTGAAACCAGCATTTGAAAAGCAAATGTTCAAGATGCTAGTGACTATGATGTCTTAATTTTGGATTGTAAACTTTATTAATAAAGATTTTTCCCCATTTACTATTTTTAGGGTTTTTTTCTATATTTGATGTAAATTTTACCTGCTAGATCCTTGCCCATCTCCTAAGTGTCAAAGTATCAACCCTTGTGTTTTATTTTCCTTGATGTACCTCTAGGTTTTGAAGCACTCTGAGATACCTAGTCTGTGAGTAGGGAAGTTTACTTATTCTTTTGAATGTATTCTGATAACTGATAAGTTCGGTCATATTCTTTTGTGTGTGTGTGTGTGAGGAAGATTGGCCCTGAGCTAACATCTGTACCAATCTTCGTCTATTTTATGTGGGATGCCTCCACAGCATGGCTTGACCAGAAGTGCTTGGTCTGTGCCTGGCGTCCGAACCTGGAAACCCCAGGCTGCCAAGGTGGAGCATGGGAACTTAACCACTATGCCACCAGGCCAGCCCCTTGGTCATATTCTTATCCTATTTCATCTTTTGTATGTTTCTAGTATTCCTGTTTTATCTTTTTTTTTTTTCAGTGGACTGATCCAGTATTATTTTTCCCTTTTGCTTTTTAGAATTTGGCAAGTCATATATCTAATTTATATTTTCCAGTGACCCTTCAGTTTGTAAAAATGAAACAACACGAAAACACCCTTGATCTTCTATTTCACTATAATTGCAAAAAATGAAATGGTTTCCATGAAACAAGCATTGGAAGAGACAGACAGATCTTGTATTTCCCTCCCTCCTCCTGCCTTCTCGTATCAGATCTGGATGTCCCATCGTCGGAAAGACAGCCAGGGAGAAGTTTGAATTTGCCCTTGTTTAGGGGCAAATTAGTTCAGTCTGGTTTTGCCTCTGCCACAGAGACCCTACCCAGGAACACATAATAACATAAAAAGCTATTATTGAAGGAGAGGAAGGTGAAGCTGTTTGAATACTGTGTGTCTTTTAGAACTATTTTATTCTTCCTTTTACTGATGTAGGTATAGACTGAGCTGTTTATGAAAGCTGTTTGTTATTAGTGTGTGTGGTGTGTGTATATGACTGTGTTTGTGGTGTCCATGGTATGTGTCGGCTGCCTGGTGTGTGTGGTTTGTGTATGTGTGTGGTATGTGTATGCAGTGTGTGTGTGTAGATGTGTGGTATGTTTGTGGTGTTTGTATGCATGGTCTGTGTATGTGTTGTGTGTGTGTCTGTGATGGGTGTGGGGTGTGTGGTGCGTGTATGTCTCTCTGTGATATGGTGTATGTATTTGTTTGAGTTGTGTGTAGTTATGTATGGTGTGTGATTTGTCTCAGTAGCGCAAGTTCTGTGTTTGTGCCTGTGATATGTGAGTAGTGTGTCTGATGTGGTGTGTTTGATGTGTGTGTGTGCAGTGTGTGTGTGTGTGTCTGTATGTATGGTGTGGGATGTGTGTGATGTGGTATGTGTGTGCTGTGGGTGTCTGTGTGTAAAGTACTTTGTGTGGGGTATGTCTGGTTTGTGTGTACAGTGTGATAGGTGTATGTAGCATGAGTGGTGTGGGGGGTGTGTATGTGCAGTGTGTCTGTTGGGACGTGTGTGGTGTGTGTTAGTGTGTAATGTACGTGTCTGGTTTACTGTACATGTGTAGCGTGCATGGTGTGTTATGGTGTGTGGCGTGTGTAGGTGCGTCTGTGGATGAGGTGGTATGTGTGTGCATGCATGTGTGGCCTGTGGGTCATGTGTGTTCTGTTCTTGCTCTGGAAGACACATTTTCACTCCACCCTGCGAGGTCGCGGTGGGGCCGAGGTTGTGAGGACTGAAACCCACCCAGCGCCATCTGTCCTCCAGGTCTGTCGGAGGTGGCTCTTTTAGAAATGGTGAACAGAAGCCCACAGTTTGGGGGAAAGTCGTTGAGGTGAATGTGGTGTCCTGACCAACTGTCCCAGGGACCCTGAGGCCCTACACGAAGGTCCTGTGGGTTAGGGGTGAACTCATTTATTTCCTGATGATTGTGGGATTTCCTCCTGTTAATTATCGCAAAGATGAGCTGCAAGGACACAAAGGGTGGCTGTGCAGGACAGGTGTGGGGAATGATCTGGGCAGGGCTGGAGACGGCGTGCAGGAGGGCCCTGTGGAAGGACTCATTTTCTTCCTGAGTGATAGGAGGGCAGGAGAGGCCAAGGTGTGCCCAAGATGGGGCTCGGGAAAAGGATTTCCCTTCAGACTCATAGTTTTCTGTGTTACTTTTGCTTGGTTTGCTTTTCTATGCTGTGCTTCTGGCTCACGAACCTCAAGTCTTCAGGAGTCTGGCCTTTGCTGAGCTGAGGGACACTTGTGATGGGTTAGTCTGTTTTGGGTCACAGTAAAGGGAGGGAAGCCTTTGGGTGTTCCTGCATCCTACATCCTCTCCATGGCCAGGGCCAGGGCCAGGGAGGCAGCAGTCTCAAGGGAGTGCAGATGCCGCTAGATGTGGGTAACCTGCATCTTTGTATGCTGGGCATTCTTCAGATGGGGCCATGTAGCCGTGAGCGCTGCCCCACCTCTCTGAGGACTCTTGAGGGCCCCAGCTCAGCCCTGCTTCTGGAAGCAAATAAATCAGCTCTCTTGGATCTACCCTGTTGTCTTTAACTTTTCTCTCATAATTTCCATCCTTTATTAAAAGTAATTATCTGAGTATATGAATATACTATTTTTAATACACTATTTTGAAATATTCTAAATTACACATAAAGCAAAAGTCCCCTTTGTTACCACTGTCCCAGATCCTGCTGCTGCTTCTTTTTTTTTTTGGTGAGGAAGATTGTCCCTGAGCTAACATCTGTACCAATCTTCCTCTATTTTGTGTGTGGGATGCCACCACAGCATGGCTTCATGAGCAGTGTGTAGGTCTGTGCCTGGGATCCAAACCCGTGAACCCTGGGCCACTGAAGCAGAGCACACGCACTTAACCACTAAACCACCAGGCTGGCCCCCTGGATCCTACTTCTAATCCTGGCTCTTGTCCTCAAGAATTATCAATTTGATGTTTATTCTTTTATACAAATTTTCACACACAAAAATATGTAGTTTTCTTTTCTTATCATATGTGGTATTATATCACACATTTTCTTCAAATTTCTTTTTTCACTTATGCCATAGAGGTATTTCCAGATCAGAACATACGGAAGTACAGTCATGTGTTGGTTAATGACGGGGATATGTTCTGAGAAATACATCGTTACATGATTTCATCATTGTGAGAACATCATAGAGTGCACTTACACAAACCTAGATGGTACAGCCTACTGCACACCTAGGCTGTATGGTACTAGTCTTATGGGACCACCATCGTATATGCAGGCCATCCTTGACCAAAACATCGTTATGTGGCTCATGACTGTAACTTAATCTTCTTAAATTGCTGCACTGCAGTGTATACTGCAAACACCCCCTAATTCCATGTGACCTTTTCCTGCTGGTGGACATCTGGAGTACTTCCTTTTTATTCTATCTTAGATGATACTGCAGTGAACATCTTTATTCCTGTCTCCTTGTATGGATGTGCAGTGTTTCTCTAAAATGGCTATCTAGATTTAGAAATGTCACAATAAGAAATGCACATGTAAAATTTGACAATGCCAAATTGCTCTTCAAAAGACCTCGCCAATTATTACTCCTACCAATAGTACCCACTGCCAGTTTCTTTTCCATCTGTATGAATCTGATGAGCAGAAGCAAGCTCTGTCATTGCTGTTTTAACTTGCATTTCCTCAGTCATGGAGGGGGCTGTGCATCTTTTTATGTTTGTCTTCAGTCTGGATGACCTTTGCTATGAATGGTCTGCTTTCATCTTTTGCCTGGTTTTGATTATTTGCTTTCTCATTTATTACAAAAAAGTACTTTATGTGTTCTGGAAATTGATACTATTACATAAATAACAGACATTTTCTTCTAGTCTATGCTTTGTCTTTTAACTATGATCATGGTGTCTTAACAGAAGAGTTTACAATTTTGATGTCATCAGATTTATCACGCTTTTGGTTTACAGTTTAGCATTTGGTGAACTCCTTTAGTTTAAGTGCTCATCTTTATACCTTAAGCTTTGGAAATTGTTCTGTTTATTTTAATATTCTTTCCCCTACACTTCCCATGTTCTCACCTTCTAGAACTTTGTTAATAAATTTTAGAACCTAGACATCTATTCACATTTCTTAATTTTTAAATTGTTATACCCAACTTTTCCTGTTTGTTCTGTTCAGGAAGAGCTCTTAGTTTGATTTTTATTTAGTTATATCCATTTACCATGCGGTATATTGAGTATATAGAACCTTGGGTTTTTTTACAATAATATATCTCTGTGCATTTATATGTGTGTGTGTGTGTATACATATATATGTGCATACATATTTCCAAGAACTGTGGTTGTTTCTTTATAATAACAACCTATGCTTGCTTCAAGGGGATCTCAGATCATCTCAGATCCCTCTGAGAATGTGAATGGTCCCAGTACAAAATCTCACATGTCCTGCTTGTCGATATTGGCTCCTTTCTTACTGGTGCTGGCCTTTCTGTATGCTAGGAAAACTTTGCCATGACCTATTTGCTGTGACCTAGCAGCAGAGGTTTGAGATGAGCCAACAGGCCAAGTGTCTGCTCATTATTCCTCATTATTCTCCTGGGTGACAAACTTCCCAGCTCCTCCTGGGTGTTTGCAGACACTCAGGTCACTTCCCTGACTCTTGGGCTCAAGTCCACCATTCGCCACCCTCACCTGATTGACAGGGGTGAGGGGGTCAGGGAGAATAGCACCCCTGGCTACTCCTATTGTGCCCAACCAATCACCCTGTCTGTTTCCCCAGGCTCCCTTCCTCTTCTCAGATTCACACCTTTGGGCTTCAAACACCTGGGGAGCTGCACCCACCTTTTGCAAAAATCTTTTCCTGTATGAATTTGGCTTATAGTTTCCTTCTCCAAACTGATCCCATTTACTTTCTGTCTTTTAAGAATCCCTCATAGTTTCTGGTCCACTAGAGAGATGTGTTTTTGTTTTCTAGCTCTATTACTGATTTTATAAAATACCTTTTCTGCAACCTTTCAGGATTTGGAGTGGGAAGTGGAAATGAGAGTATATGTAGTTTACCATCTTTATCTAATTTCCCTTGTAATCGTCTCTTGAAACTGCATTCCAGATTAATTTCTGAGTTGATCTACTGAATTTATTTTTGCAGTATCCATTCTGCTATTAGTTACTTTATCAATTCATCAAGTCACCTTCACTCAAGATTTCCAGTTTAACAATGAAGATTTATCTCTAATCACTCTCTTTTTTTTTTTTCCTTGAGATTGCTTGCTCTGTGTGACAGCCACATCAGGTTACAGACTGGTTCTTAAATATTTATAAATTAAAGTAGGCTGAAGGGATGTGGATCTTAACTACTGCGGCAAAGGCAAGTAGAATTCAAATACCCATCCATGGAATTGGGCCAAATGAAAACACTTAGCACCAGGAAAGCCAGTGTGTGGTTGGCAGGGTAAGGAGGAAAGAAGGTTCTGTTCACCTGTTTGGGCAGATACAGGAAGCCCATATCAGGATGATGGACTCAGCCTTTAATTTCAATGCACTCATGGACACAGAAGCCTAATGGTTCATTGAGCACCATGACTAAGCGTTATTGGATTCCCCACAGAATATGTGTTTGAGAAAATGCGTTATATAGTGGGTAAAGGCTTTGAGAACCACTGATCCAGAGTCTGACAAACTTAAGGTTGATGTCTTTCTCTATCACTTCTTAACTGCATGAGCTAGAGCTCATCTCAGGCTTTAGTGTACTTCCCCAGGGATCCAAATAGACGAGAGTAATAGAATTTCCCTCACAGGGTTGGCATAAAGATCAAATGAGATTAAGTGTACAGTTAGAACGGAATATGCACCCAGGTTATAACGAACACTCAGAATCTAGATATAATCATGATTTGCCTTGATAAAGTTAAGGATAATGATTTAGGATTTTAAAAGTCCAATTTCTTCTTATATCCATTTTTAAATTGTATTTCAGAAATTTGTCAGGGTGTTTAAGATTGGATAACTACTGCTGATCTTCCCATTGTCAGCACCTAGCTCTAAGCCAATTAATGGAAAAGCCCATTTATCATGCCATTACTTGACATGATATTCAATTTGTAGCTACTTATGAAAGTGAAGCAAAGACATATATTAGGAGAGCATATTATGCCATTCTCTTTATATTTTATATTATAACACATAAAGTTTGTAGGAAACTGGCAAAAGTTAAACAAGGATACCACGCCTGAACTTAGAATCCAGGTGAAAAAACTCGAGTTTTCCATAAGTGTGTAATACTCCCCTGGAGCTGGTTCTCAAAGTCTGTCCCTGATGCATACTATCAGCATCACCTGGGAATTTGTTAAAAATGCAAATCCTCAAGCCCTACCCCGGATTAACTGAGTCAGGAGCTCTAGGAGTGGGCCCAGGTGACCAACGTAGGCCAGACTTCGAGAACCACTGCTCTGAAATGCCAACAGTGAGAGCAGGAACCAGCTCCCTGATTGGTTTTACAGGTGGGGAAACTAACATCTGGATGAAAAATGGTTTGCATCAAGTCACAGGGCAGATTGGTGGCAGAGCTGAGATTACGAGGCAGGTGTCTCCCTCCTGGGCCTACCTGCTGGCCAGGCTGGGAGCCATTGCAGACCTGATCACTCAAGCCCACTGGTGAAACAAAGGCTCCCCGGAAGCTCACAGCCTCCCTTTGGAATGTGACTTCTTAGAGAGATGAACACCCTTCGTTGTTTTTAGTGGCACTGTTATCACCGTCAGAGCAGCTGAGCAGAGAGCTCTACCACAATCAAAGGCGCCAGGAAGACAGTCCTCCTCTGGAGGTGTGAGGGCCAGCAGCCTTGAGAGGAGGCCTGAGCTAATGGCGGTGCTGCACCCACGGCCTGGCTCCCAGGAGCACGGCGGGCGGTGTGTCTCTGACAGTGGAAGCCAGCAGTCTAGCGGCCTTCTGAGACTTTGGCTGCCGGTGGTCCTGAGCAGAGACATAGCCGACTTAGGGGGTTTATTTTAGTCAGCCCCGCCAATATACAAAACACAAGGAAGTTGGGCTTGCTTGAGAAGTGACTTGATTGTATCGACATATCTCAATGCCTCTGCTGCTCCTCCTTGTCTGAGAGATGGGGAAAGCTGGCAACCAGAGCCCAAGTCTATGTCACCCACATTCGAGTCACAGTGAGGCTCTGGGTGTTTCTCCTGATAGTCGCTTTGGGTGGCAGATGCTCTTCCAACATCATAGGAACAGGGCAACATTGAATGAGGAAGTGGGGTTGGCGTTTTCCTCTTTCATCCTCCCTCCCCCCATCCTCAACACACACACACTCACACCTGCAAGGACTCACTGTAAGTACAGTGAAAAGGAGATGGGGGAAAGATAAAAGCTGTGTGATTACATGTGCAAATGTATATACATTTTGGAATATATGTGTCTTTACACTTTACATTATAGCATATGTTATTATATATATCATATACATGTGTGTATACATATACATACATATATATATATATATATATATCATAGTGTATGTAGTACGTTGTGGAGTCCAGGTGGAGACTTAATTTCTGTTTGACTCAAAAGACCGTCTCATCTCCGTGTTCTTTAATAAAGTGAAGTCCTTAGGAATACAGACACAGCCACTTATTGGCTAGGAGATCTCAGGCAGGTCGCTGTCATTCTTGTGTCTATTTCTTCATCTGTAAAGTGGATACGAGATGGTTATCTGTCTATTGTGAGGTTTAACTTTGTGTACAAAGAACTTAGAACCATGTGTGCATCAAGCACTGTATCAGTTTAGTGATTGTTAGTGTTTCCCTCTCTGAGATCCCCAGATGATGAACTCCAATGTCCTCGGCTTCCCACTGGCCTCTGGAGGCCCTCAGAGCCTCAGAACGTGGTCTGTGTGCTGACGGGCAGGCCTTAGCTCACGTCCCAGCAGCTGGGCTGCATCCTCGGAGCGGCCCCCTGTGTTTTGGCAGCCTGCTGCCCTCTAACTAGGCCTCTAGATGGAGTTTAAAAATTGATAGAGCGTGGGTTCCTCGAATGCTCCTCTATGCCAGGAAGACCAGAGGGTGGTGGAGGAAAGAAGTGAGAGAGAGGGGAATAGAGCATTGGTGGCCCTGAGGGAGGGAGCTGAACAGTGTTTCGTGGCTGGACAGCACACGGTTCATTCCTGACTGAAATTCCAACTTCACCTCTTAACTGAGACACATCTCAAGGGAGTCCTGATAGGGACAGAGGACCCAGAGGCAAGTCACCAGAGGACTGCTGTATTACTCCCAACCACTCCAGTCACCTGCAAAGAGTAGGCATGGGCCCCCAGCACCTTTGTCCTCCGTAGCTCTTCATGGCACATGCCAATGAACCAGGATCTTCTGGTGCTAAGTGCTATTTCCAGGAGGCCTGTGTCGGGGAGAGGAGGATGAAGGGCCATGAAAGCCATAGAGGAGCGAGCTGCAGCAGAGAGACATCTGGCTCCTGCTTCACTGTTCACTGAGGCCACTTGGCGAAGTCTGAATAACCTCCTAATTACTAAAGCCAGTACAATGTTTCCCTCTCTTCCCATTTCTCCATTGGCAGCAGGGGGCCATGTTAACAGCTTCCTTCCTTCACCTCACTGCCCATTCTCTTCCTACCCTTCCTCTTTCTGCTTTGCCTTGAGAAGAGGTGCCATGTTTTGGATTACTTGACATAAGGCCCAGAGAACTTCCTAAGGGACCTGAGAGGTCAGCCAGGCAGGGGCCTCGGCTGTGTGCGTGGCCTCTGGGGAGGCCCTGCCCACGTTAGCTGTGGAGGAGAGTCCTGGGCTTTCATGGCTCGCCCAGCTTGGGCTCCTCCGTTGCACTGATCAGTATCTATTGATCACTGACAGATGTTCACGGAAGAAAATAGAGAAATGAACACTCCTCAAGTCCAAGGAGTGTGTACACAGTATAAATTGAAAGGCTTTGTAATTTCTGTCACTAGGTTCTTGATAGGGTGGCAGGTACGTAAAAGAGAACTTTCAAGGAGTTAACTCTCAGTGTGTTTGAGAAAATACATGTTTTGCTGTTGCTTCACTGATGTGCGTCGTCCAATAAGAGACATCCCGACCTTGCTCAAAAGGACCTTCTCCAAGATGCACTTTGCTAGCCCTTGGAAGCTCTGCCATTGGCTCATCAATATGCTCTTGATTATGGTTTTATGATGCAGGCCGTGTTCCACTCCTGTTGTTTCCAAGAGCCTCAGCTTAGCATGTTTTCCATAAATCATTTTAATAAAAAACATGTGAAAAAGTCAAAGACCTCTTCAGCATGTGTGAAATGAAATTAAAAAACAGTTATAAAAATACCAAAGAATCTGGTGGGTGAATCCACCATCAAAGGGAAGAAGAATCTGTGCCCGATTCCTAGGTGAGATATCAGTTTCCTAGCAGGAACAGAGTGAAGGCTGCCTTCCAGAAAGATTAGTTGTAAAGGGGAAGCAAACAATGCCAAGAAAAATAGTACAGCTTGGTTTAATTAACTTAGTTGAATGCATGTTTTCCTTCTGTCATGGAAGCTAACTAAAGGTTTCTGGCCCAAGCCACTCAATCCTTTCACCTATTACTCCTCTATCTCCGTTCAGTCCTGAACTCCTACAGTCCCTGTAGGAAAATCCCCCCTTAACTGAGTTGTGCTGCTATCTTGATGGCCTTGTTTGCTCTGGGAAACTTCCTACGTCTTGGTATTGGGTGTCAGAATTTCTGAAAAGGCCAGTCTGAGACTCTCTTACGTACAATCAGTGGGGCTATAAACAGCTGCAAACTTTATGGAGGGAAATGTCATCAAATCTGTCAAAATAAAATATACTCACACTCTTTGACCAAGAAGTTCTACTTTTATGAATTTATAATACAGAAAGGTATGTAAAGATGTATGTACATGGAATACACTGCAGACTTGTTTGCAAAACCCCAACTTTCCGTTGAGAGGGAACTCATTCAATACATTGTGCACAACAGAGAACTGGAAAAATATGCTGCCATTGGAAAGACGAAAAAGGTTCTGTATGAATTGATATGGAAAGATCCAACCGGATCTTAAGTAAAAAACTAACTTGCAATACAATATGTCTAGTCAACATTATCTACATAAAGCATGGGATATGCATAGTAGAGCAATCTGAAAGAATACACCCCAAATACTGATGGTGGTTCTGGGAGTGAGGGCAGGCGTGGTCGGATCACAGCTTCCACCCTCCCCAAGCATGATAATGGAGTGTGTTTAACTCTTGCTGTACTCTGACGATTCATCAAGATATTTCTACTCAGCTCTGCTCAGCTGCTTCCACTGGATCTTGTAATCAAGTCCAGAAAAACTCTGCTGTCTTTTTTACCTGCCTTATCATGTCCTTTCCTCATAAAATACATATCATATGCTTGAATGGAGAGAAAGTAAAATTGAGGGGGAAAGTAAGCAATTTGGGTGAGTAATTCTCATTTTTATCTATAATATTTTGCTTACTTTTATAAGACATTACCATAAAGATTAAACAGTACCAAAAAAATGGAAAAACGTGGAGAATCAGCTATCTTTTTTATCAATCATATGAGCAGGTTCCCAGGTCATAGCCATCTCGGGTCTTGGTTCTTGGAGGCCTTTTGAGGAGGAAGAGCAGCCCAAGATTCCACGAAACTGCTATGTTGTCATTTGGACCCAGATGCATTGAGAGGGTGCTTTCAAGATGCCACAGAAGTTGAGTGAGTCATGCCCAGTCTCATGGGGCAATGACACAAGGGCAGGGGACCTGAACATGGGGAGGGCCAGGAGGGACCCACAGTGGCTGGGCTTTCAGAAGCCAAGTCAGTGCAGCAGCCCTGACCTCCTCACGGGCCCCCTTCTGCCACTGCTGGGGGAGGCTGTCCGTGGACAGTGCTGGGAGAGCATGGCCAGGGGAGGAAATGTGCCACAGGGCCTCCTGCAGGCAGTTCTCCCCGTCTGGGATCTGCATGGATGCCCATGCCACCTTCCCGCAGGGGCAGGCAGGCTCCAGCTCTCAGCTCGACCTCTGCAGGGTGGACACCACGCCACCCAGTCTCAGGGACACTTGAACTCATGTGCAGTCCTGGCACCAAGATCTCAGCGCTCGCATTCCCCTTCTGGGCTCTGCGTGGGGTGCAGACACACCTGAGGGGATGAGGAGTATTTCAATCTCTCTCCCTAATCACTTATTTTCCCTGTGAATTTCTGAAAACTCCTTTCCAGACAGTCTTATGTGGGCCTATCATCTGATATCCTCATGGGTAACTGCTCTTCACGTGTGGTCTGAGGCTTTGTTTAAGTGCCTTCATTTTCAGTTAAATGCCATATTCATTACATCAGTGTTTTTCTGGGCAAAATAGATTTTCTCCAGTTTTCCAGTTTCTCTCCAGTTTTCTTGGACAGAAGGCCTTCGTTCGGATATTTTAGGCCAATTTTTCTATTTCAACACTGGCTTTGAATCCTGATTCTAACCTTAACACTAACTTTAACCAAACCTCGGCCTCCCTCTTTCTTAGGGCATCCTGCAATGGGATGCCATGTAGCCATGCCAAGAGGACTTTTACGGCGCTAGAGTGGAAAGAAGTCCCAGATACAGCGTTAACTTAAAAGCAATGTTGGAGGACAGTATGTTCAGAAGGATCCCATTTTCTCAGTCTTACCACAGGCCCTGTGCCTTGGTGTCTTGCTGTCTAGTCCCTGGGTGCAGGGTCCTCCTTGAAGGCTTTGTTCAGCCTGGCTGGGTGGCACCTGGCTGAGTGGCTCACTGTAACATGTGGCTGGGGGTGGCCTGCAGAGCTGGCCTGGGTGACAACTTCTTGATTTTCTCACTCGCTCCCTTTGCCTGGGTGCAACCAAGCAGTGCCTGGCCAGGACACTCCCCACCTGGGTCAGGTTAAGTGCAGGTGGGGCGGGCCTTGGGGAAAGGGCCTTGACCCACTGTATTAGTGTCCTGTGGCTGCTGTAACAAATCACCACAAACTCAGTAGCTTTAAACAACCAAAGTGTATTCTTTCACAGTTTTGGAGGCCGGGAGTCTGAAATCAAGGTGTCAGTGGGGCCATACTCCCGCCAAAGCCTCCCTAGAGGATCCTTCTTTGCCTCTTCTGGCTTCTGGCGGCTGCCCTAGTGTTCCCGGGCTTGTGACTGCAACTCTCCATTCTCCGCTACCGTCTTCATGGGACCTTCTCCTCTGTGTAGGTCTGTGTCAACCTCTCTCTGCTTCTCTCCTATGAGGATAGGTATGATTGCATTTAGGGCCCAGAGGACCAAGGATAAACTCCTCCTCTCAAGACCATTCATTTACTCCATTTTTTGCCATAGAAGGTAATATTCACAGGTCCTGGGGATTAGGACACAGACATATCTTTTGGAAGCCACTATTCATCCCACTACACCCACTCATGGTATTCATGGCACTGGGACAGACATCACCTATCAGGTACTGAAGGAGCGTCAGAAGCACAACCCACACAAATAATTCCCAATAAACACGTCCGCCAGGGTCGCACCTAGGCGAGGCGTGTTTCTCTTTGCCAAGGGCTGGGTTGCATGGACTCAACTCTCCTGCGCCACTCTGACCTTGCCTGTCCCTGCTGGGCCAATGCAAGATCTGCGTGCTGGGTTTGGTCCCAGGGATTCCTAGGACTAAAAGTCAGAAACCCTATTTGGAGAGTGTGTGGGTGGGAGGGGGCTAAAGTGTGATAAGGAAGCGCTGGGCTCAAGTCCTGGTTCCACCATTTACTAGCCCTCTGTCCTTGGACAAGACATCTAGGGTCTTGGTTTTCCAATATGTAAGGAACGACAACAATAATCTCTACATTTTAGGATTTTTCAAGGATTAAGTGATAAAATGTGTGTATATTAAAACCAATCTCTTAGCACAACACGTGTCGGGTGATTGAGCAGCCCAGCATTAGGAGAGTAGGGCCATGGGCAGGCTGCCAGTCATCGGACATCTATTATCAGTGGAACAGTCGGAGTCAAGTCCTAGCTCTCCACTGTGTTTCCTAGGAGGTTCAGGAAGTTCCAGAGACTCAGCGGGCATCTCCTACCTTCCTCCATCCAACCTGGGGAAGCGGCAATGATTGGAGGTCTCTGCAAGAGAGAAACTCACTTCTGACAGAAGAGAGTCACTCCATGATGCAAGATGATTTCTTCCTCCTCTTTCCTGTGTCTCTAATACATAAAGATATTAATATGTGCAAAGAATAGACGCAACAGGGTGTTCTCAGGGGCATTAGCACTCCATACCTTCACTGAGAGCTGAAGGGTGGGAGCACCCAGCGGAAACGGCTCCCTCTGGGCTGAGATTGAGAGATTAAAGGTGTTCAAGGCCCCCAGTATCTGTCCTGTCCCTAAACCCTCTTCTCCTGGGAGCCCTGACCATTGTATTTGCTACCATCACGATCATCACCTGATGATAACAGTCACACTAGCAGACTCCATGGAGACACAGGGGGAGGGTCCTGTCTTCCCCTGACTCACGCTGTGGTCTCGAAGGCCCTCTGGGGCCTCCGTTCTGACCCCCATCCCCACCCCATGGCAGTCTGCATATGCTCACATGCCCATCCACCCAGGCCCACACTGACTGCCTGGCACAGCTAAAAGGAAGTAAAACCACACTGCGAGCTGCTGTGAATAGGCAAAGCCTTAGGGATTTTTGCTAAATCCAGCCAGGATCTGGGGCTTATTTATGAACTCATATGGCTTTTTGACTCCTCTGACTTTTGCCAAATTGCTGACATGTTTTTAAATTATCCAGTTTTTGTTTTTCCTTCTTTCCTGCCTCTTGGGGAGATAGGGCCTCAAGCATGTGGCCCTTGTCAGTTCATAACAGTGATGGTTTTCTGGGCCACTGTCCCCTTTGCAGATCGCCGTTCACAGAGTTATCATTTCAACCTAGACCTCAGAAGCTTTTAGCCCTTAGGAACACAGAAAACTGAGTAGTTAAGAGGGGAGAGGTACAATGCAAAGCTATTTTTTCCTTTCGTCTTTGTAACCATATAATAGGAAATTTTGTGAGAATTAAATTCCCAGCCAGCATATATGCTTTTACTGAGTAATCGCTACTCATCCAAGCAAACCCAGAAAACTTCTGTTTGCTTCAAGGACTCACATGATGGCAAGCATCGGTGACTGGTTCATCAAACAGCTGAGTTGTTTTACAGCAGAGAAATGGGTTATAGCTTTGACGACAGTTGGCTTTGCTCTGCTGAAAGAGTTCCAAAAGATTTTGCCTGTGGGTGTCATCTGAACTCCACCCAAGCCCTCTTTGCCCTGTGTCATCTGGGAAAGCTGTGGTGCTAACACCCCCCAAATTCAGCATTCCTGCAAGGTTCAGACTGGGGCTGATTAACACGTTGTAACTTTCTAATTAAAGACAGGAATTCTCCATCCTCATCTTGGTTCTACACAATTACTCTGTAGATTGCTCATGAGAGAACATCAAAAAGGGAAAAACTAAGCACCAGTCTCCCACATCGTAGCTGGGATTGTCACTTCCTGAAGGAAAACTCTGACTTGCCTTACCTAAGCCTAAGTCATCCTGCATGAATTCACTCAGGATGTTAGAGCATTGGCCAGTGTTCCTTTCTGTGTTGGGTGTATTAACATGGCCCCATTTACACTCACTGTTGGTCAGTGGGTTTGAAATATGTCTACGAATGTTTGGACACTCCCTTCAAATGGCAGACTCCTCTCCTTGAGGGTGGTGGACGCAGTGACTCACTTCTGACAAACAGAAAGAAGGCAGAAGCAATGGTATGCAACTTCAGAGAGTGAAGATATTAGTTTTTCATAGCTGCATAAAAAATTACCGTGAACTTATTTTAACCAACATAAATTTATTATCTCACAGTTCCATAGGTCAGAAGTCTGGGCACAGGACGCCAAGGTCTTCTGCTCAGCGTCTCACAAGGCTGAAATCAGGTGTGGCCAGGACTGAGATTTCATCTGAGGCTCAGGATCCTCTTCCAAGCTCATGCAGGTAGTTGGCAGAATTCAGCTCCTTGTGGTTGTAGGACTTAGGTCCTTGTAATCTCGCTGGCTATCAGCTGGGGACCACTGTCAGAAACTAGATGTTGCTCTTGGGGCCTAGATACCTGGCCCCCTCCACAACATGACATTTTGCTCCTTCAAGGCCAGCAGGAAAATCCCTGGTAGCAAATCTCTCTGATCCATTTTAAGAGACTCCTTCATGAGATCAGGCCACTCAAGAAAGTATCTCTTCTGATTCACTTGAAGTCAACTTTTAGGGATCTTTTACAATATCTCTTCTGCCATATAATGTAACATAACCGTGGGAGTGAGATCCCATTACATTTGTAGGTCCTGCTTACACTCAAAAGGACAGTATTACATAAAGCACGTGCACCAGGGGGCAGAATCTAGGGGACCATCACAGATTTCTGCCTGTCTCTCTGACTCACAAAAAGCCTTGTGACTTCCTGCTTGTCTTGCTCCCTCTCTCTCTGGGATCTCCCACTTCGGAGAATGCCAGCTGCTATATAGTGAGGATATTCAAGCAGCCTTATGGAGAGGTCCACTGGGTGGTAATGGGGTCTCCTGTTAGCAGTCAGCAAGGAACCAAGGCCTGCAACCAATAGCCATGTTGGAGAGCCATCTTGGAAGCAAGTCCTCCAGCCCCGGTCAAGCCTGCAGATGACAGCAGCCCTGGCAACATTCTAACTGCCACCTCTCATGAACACTGAGCCAAAACCACCCAGCTGAGCTGCTCCCAGATTCCTGCCCCTTAAAACCTGTGTGATACAATAAATGTTCACTGTTTTAAGATGCTGTATTTTGAGGCAACTTGTTACACAGCAATAAATAACTAATACACAGACATTATTCACTAAGAGAGAATTAATAACAGTGAGAAAATGTTGCATTGAAAAATGAGAAGAAAAATCCCAGCAAAGCTGCTCTCTTCCCTTCCCTATTCTGAAAGGCAGAGCACTCAACTGGGCCTTTGTCACACCAGCCAGAGACTCTCAGTTACACTGTACTCACCACTGGATCCCTTCCCTCCCCTGCGGGGGGTGAAAAGCCACATTGCCAAACCACCAGTCCTGTTTCCCATGGCCCTGCTGCTTTCTGGTTCGTTCCAAGGCTCTCCTCAAAGTTTTCCTTGGTTTGGGTTAATACTTTTCTCCACTCTGAGTACCAAGCCACTACCCTAGGGCCCTGCCTCAAGACTCCTCGCTTTTCTCTCGCTGGCCTTGTCCTTGCTTCTGCATCTCAGCTTTGGGAAGGAGCTGGGGCATGTGGAGGCGGAGCTCCGGGGAGCCCTGAAGAGAGTGCCTCTGGGGCTTCCCAGCCCCTGGCTTAGAGCCATGGCTTGATTTAAGGCATTTCACAATGGGAAGCCATGCTCTTAAATCTGGGTTGTTTTCCTCCCAAGCTGTAAACTCAGTGCTAGATGACAAATCACAGCATCTCTTTTTTCTGACTGCTCGGCTGCCCTCACAAGCTGCACCCACTCGCTACATTGATGGGGAAACCCGAGGGTCCACAGGGGGCAGACAGCCTGTGCCTTATGCTCTGATGAGAAGAGGGCAGCAGTGGGCTTCAGCTCCTCCCCTGCATGTCACTCACGGGAATCGCTGGACAGAGGCAGCCCAGGGGTCCTGAGTGCCCTGCCCTCCATTGTAAACAGTGCAAGGAGAAGCCTTCCGCGTGAGCAGCAGCAGATCCAAGCAAAGAGCTTTCCCGTTCCAGGCTCGGCAAAGCCAGGGCCACAACTATTATTCTTTCAGGTCAGTTCACCTTGAGCTCGAAGTAGCAGTCAGTCGCCAGAAGGCTCGGCATGATGCAGTGCAGACCCCTCACCCGCCCCTGCTGGCGGTGAGTAATTGGCACTAAACACTGGATGTGTCTGGATTTAATCTAACCTGAGCTCAATTACTTACCTTGCCTGATGGAAACCTGCCTGGGCTCCAGTGCCTAAGTGAAGAGGGTTCTGAAATCTTCTGATCCCTGCAGCCTTGGTCCTGCACCCTCCTCAGTGGTCAATGAGATGCACATGCCACCAGGCACTTCTTCATCCATTATTTCGTCTGATCTCCAGGATAGAAATGGAGTGCTGAGAGGGATGCGGGGTAGACACTGCATCCCTGTCCTGTGGGTGAGAAGATGGAGGCTCTGAGTCAAAGTCACTTGCTCAAGGAGCTTGAGCAGTAGTAGTTGAGAGAAAACCACATTGTCCCTTTCCAAATCTCTGCAACAGAATGGGGCTCAGCCTCCGGGCACCCAGGGAGACGGACCCAGCCAACAGGGCTCACTGGGAGAAACCTGGGCCTTGCTCTGAGTCACCCCACTGCACCCCACTTTCTTTTTTTCAAGGATTGGCACCTGAGCTAACATCTGTTGTCAATCTTCTTTCTTTCCTTCTTCTCCTCCCCAAAGCCCCCCAGTACATAGTTGTGTATTACAGTTATAGGTCTTTCCAGTTCTGCGATGTGGGACGCCACCTCAGCATGGCTTGGTGAGCAGTGCTAGGTCTGTGGCCAGGATCAGAACAGTGATACCCTGGGCCACCAAAGTGGAGCTCACGAACTTAGCCACACAGCCATGGGCTGGCCCCCTGCACCTCACTTTCTTTCTGCATCAGACTTTGTGAGGCCAGCCTGTATCTCTCAGCTGGAATCGCATCAGCCTCTTAGAACTCCCACAGTACACAGACAACTTGGGCGGGATTGGAGAAACCCAAATCTCAACCCTATTGACCTCTTTCTTCTCCTCCAGGGTCATCCCACCTTCAGGCCCTCTTTAGCCCAGGCCTTCGAGGCTTCTCTGCTCCATCCAGCCCACTCCTTTGAGAAAGTGTCTCTGTTCCATCAGCCTGCCTGTGAACTTAGCAGCTCTAGCTGTGGAAAACTCTCCCTGAGCACGTCCCAGGGCCGTTGGATGTGCTGGTTCCCGAGTCAGCCATCTCTCCCTCTCAAGCATTGCTCTGTGCCCTGCAAGAAGTAAAGCAGGAGCGGGCTTCTTGGTCAGCAGAGTTCTCCTCACTGGTCTCACATGAGCACCTGGCTCAGCTGGGCTGTGTCTCAGCATGGTCCCGGCTGGGCCTGGGGCAAGCCCGAGAGGCCTGGCGAGAGCTCTCTAGCAGAAAGTAAGAAACTTCCAACCAGAACATGCTTCTGTTTGCTTCTGAGCCAAGTAGGCACACCAAGGGAGCAATCAGGCTGCCAACTTGGAATCCTGCCCTGAATTCCTTCCAGACCTCATACCTCTTCCCCAGAGGGCTGCCCCCTGGATGGCTGTCCTGGGTTGGACAGAATTAAAAGGATGTGCAGTTAGAAGGCAATAAAATCTTCTCTCTCACTTATTTTTCTCTTAAGACTCTGACCCATAGGCATAGTGGGAGAAAGAGAAAAAGTGTGTATCTTAGACATAACTTTGAATAAAAAGTGGAAGCAACCAGTGACCATTAAAAGGCCATAATACAATTGGTTAACATAATTTAAGCCAAGGTTAAACTCATTGGGTTTGAATCCTGGCACCACTGTCAACTAGCTGTGTAATTTGGGGTAATTTGTTTAACCTCTCTGTGCCTGTTTCCTCATCAGCAAAATGTGGATAATGTCAGCGCTTGCCTCTTTGGGAGGTTGTGAAGACTGAGAGAGCATATGGAAATAACTTAGGACGAAGGCTAGCCCCTACTGTGTTCTCAATGAACCTAAGTAAACTAGGATCCGTGTTAGATGGGAGCTGAGGAAGAGCGAGGAGTCAGAGATGGAGGGCAAGTTTCAAGATGGTGGACCAGGAGATGGTGTCAGCTGTGGGGACTCTTCTCTGGGAAAAGGAGCAGAGCTGGCCCAAGGCCTGGGCTCAGGCGGGGATGTGGAGGAAGCACTGGGCCTGCAGAGCATGGAGCCAAAGACTCTCCATGGGTTCCAGCCCAAAGGCCAGCAGCTGCTCAGATCAGGCTATCACCATGACGAGGTCAGAGGGAGAAAAAGATGCAGGCCTAGGCCACAGAAAGGAGCTGCAAGCCCAGGATCCAGAGAGAGGAGTAGCAGGAAGGAAGCCAAGTTGTTCTTTGGGTCCAAGGGTCCAGCTGCAAACATTTCAGGGGGCCTGAATCATCAGTTCAGGGGTGGGGATGCATAGAGTGTTCTCTGAAGAAACAGCAAAGTTTAGGAATATTTTTTCTAGGGGAGATGATAACTTCATATGTGGACTTGAGTTTTTCTGCCTAGACGCGTGGGTGGCAACTACCCTTCTCTGTTCTGAATGTTCCCTTCCTGGGGTTACATAGCCAAATGTTGACTCAGGAGCTGGGCTCACTGCTGTCCTCTTTGTAACCCAAAGCTCCTTTTAAACAGGCAGATTCATGAGTCCCACTCTAGAAATCCTAAGCCAGCAGCTCTGCAGAAGTAAGTGCAGGCATCTGCGACTGGAACGAACATCCCAGTGACCAATGTGCAGGACATTGGCCACTGTGAGCAGCACACACACCAAACTCTTCCTTCTCAGATCTCAGATGAAAACAGTTCAAGGCAAAGAGGCCATACTTTGTCTTTATTTAGAACTTTATAGAACAGGGGTATTCAAAGGAAATTTTTTTTTGGAAGATTAGCCCTGAACTAACATTGCTGCAAATCCTCCTCTTTTTGCTGACGAAGCTTGGCCCTGGGCTAACATCCATGCCCATCATCCTCTACTTTATATGTGGGACACCTACCACAGCATGGCTTGATAAGCAGTGTGTAGGTCTGCACCCAGGACCTGAACCAGGGAACCCCGGGTCTGCTGAAGCAGAATGTGTGAACTTAATTGCTACACCACCAGGCTGGCTGCAGGAACTTTTTGCATTGATGAAATGTCCTAAATCTGCAGTGCCCGGTATGGTAGCCACTAAGCCACATGTGGCTATCAAACACTTGGAATTTATCTAGTGTAACTGAATTTTTAATTCTATATGTTTTTAACTAATTTCAATATAAATATTTGTAGTCACATGTGGCGTATTGGACGATGGAATTCTGGAGGAATGTGGATTACAGAGAAATCAGACACGGGGTCAGCACTGACTATAACTTATTCCCACATCCATCTGCAAACGTGTAAGTGTACAGAAATGTAACAAAGATAATCTACAAAGGTGATCACGTCAGAAGAGCTGACAAGTGAAAGAGCTTTGCCTGGAAATGGGTCCAAGAGAAAGAAGAGAGCAATCCCAGGCACCGATGTGGAATATGTGCCCTGCATCATGACAGTTTACCTCGCAAAACAAACAGGAGAAGGAAACCTGGCCTGCCCTATCACCTACCACCGTGCCCGTACACCACTTAGCTGCCATCATCCCGCAGAGTCAGGTCAGCAGTAAGTCACGCTGCGGGAAAGTCATTGGCATGCCTGGCGAACAGAATACGGTGCTATGAGGTTCTGAGAGGCCAAGAGCTGGCAGAGGGTGAGACAAAAACAAAACCAAAACCAAGGAAGGCTCCAGGGCTCTCTTGGTCCAGGTAAGAGGTGACTGTCACTGCTTAACGGGGCCAGCAGGTGGTATCCTCTTCAACCAGGGACACTTTGGGATCCAGTTGAGTGTGACTCTTGCTCCAAAGAGTTGATTTTTTTTTTCCCCAAAGAGTTTTAAAGGCACCACCAGGCACCAGACATTGTGAGGCAGGAATGAGCATCTCCAAACTGGCTAACTTGGGCTGGATTAGATACCCAATGGGCAAGTATTTGGGGACCTGACAAGGGCCTTACCCAGGTGAAGGGCAATTCTTTTAACTCTACCTTGAGTTGGTGGGTGGAAAAGTAACTCTCAAGTCTTGGACTGTGGACAGCAATGCCACTTTTGGGCACATACCCTGGAATTTAGAGACAAAATTTTATAAAGTATTTGTGAAAACTAAATGTCTGACATCTTTGCAGGACCTGTGAAGCCAGGGATCGATGCTTCTGGCAGGTTTCCCTGCTGTAAGTAGGGCCAAGCGTATGACAGGCCAATGAGGTCACTTGGGCAGTCACAGTAAGTCTGTGAGGTGCAAGAAGCCAGCTGAGCACCAGGGATTGGAGCATCACAGGTCTGGGGGCTCCAGCAATAGTCCCCCCAAATTCACATGGAAGAGGTCCAGGGAGAATGTTCCATGTCACCCTGGCAGCCCGGTAACATACACCTCCTTCCCTAAGGTCTCTGACCTCAGCGGGGTGGACAAGCCTTGGTGTGAAAAGGTACCTGTGTGAAGCCATCTGCCACCAGGAACAAACAGCCACTGACTGGTACTTCTCTCCCACAGGCATTGATACAAAGTGATCTGTGAATCTGCCACTAAGTGCCACATGAATTCTCGTAATATCTGAGGCTCAAAGGTTATCCGCTGAGAGGGGCTGTGCCCCTGAGCCTGGCTGGAGAGGCCTGTTTGGTGAGCAGAGTACGTGCCCACATCCACCTCCTTGTTCGTACACCATCCACGGAGCTCCATGCTCTGTGGCAGGGGTGCAGCCCTGTCCCCACTCCAGAGGCATGGAAACAGTCTGGGAAGTTACATGCCTTTCCCACAAGCAAAGGACGGGCTGTGGCACCGCAAAGACTCTAATGCGGGATCTGCTGACAAACCTGTTTTTTGCCCCGCTTCTGTGCCCTTTTGTTGGCTAATGTTGAGGGATAGGGTGACCCTCTGTTCTCCCCACCATGATGCACCCTCTCAGGGGGAGGAGAGGAAATGTCGCACACTGACACTGTTTACCATGATACAGGCACACTGGGCACCTCGCACATCTCGCCTGGCACTCACCCTACTAAGATGAGAATGGTTATAAAAAGTAATGCAAGGTTCCCTTGTGGTGGTGGAACTGCCGTGTACCTTGACTGTGATGGTGGTCGTATGAATTGACAGGTGACAAATTTCATAAAACTAAACACACAGAGAGACACACGCAAAGAAGTGTATGTGAAACTGGTGAAATCTGAGTAAGGCCGCTGGTTGGATCAGTGTCAGTTTTCTGGTTGTGACACTATACTACAGTTATGCAAGATATTACCATGGGGGAAACTGGGGGATCTCTGTATTTCTCACAGTTGCATGTGAACTTACAATTATCTTAAAATAAAAATTAAAAACACATATTTAAAAAAAATAATTCTCACAGAGTGAACTGTTTTTAATTTAAGCTACTTTAAGAAACAGGCAGCTGAAGCCCAGGAGGGGATCCAACTGTCCCCTTCTGGGGTCTCAGGATTCATTGTCACCCACGCCACCCTCTCCCCAGCACCAGATCAGGGCTGACTGAAGATAGTGAGCACCTGTGACCTCAAAGCCTGTGGTGGGACTAGCATATCAACACAGAGCAGCCAGGAAGGGGAGAGGGTGGGAGTGAGTCCTCAGGGGAAGCTCTCCAGAAGCCTAGGGATGCGCACACAGTGCCCATCTCACAGCCAGACAGGGAGGCCCAGCTTCTGTGCCATGCAGGGAAACAAGACAGACCAAGGCCACCCCTGTCTGTCCTCAGATCTTCCCCAGTACAGACTGCCTCTTGGAACGGGGAGGAGGGAGATTCAGAGCGTGGATGAGAGAATATTGTGCTTATTTCAGACAACGAAAAAAAATACCATGAAAAAATATTTTAACTCATGTGATTTTTGTTCTATTATAGACTCCAAAAATATTAACATTTTGATTCCTTTATTTTAAGACAAGCACGATCTTATTAGCTCTTATTAGTGTTTATCGACACATTATAATTTTAAAAGCATCTCATGGTCCAACACATTTAGGAGTGTCGATGAAAATAATCCATAACCAATCTATAAATGAAAATTTGGGTGAGTTTATGCTGAGCTGAAATCTGAGGACCATGGCCCGGGGCCTTTCTTCCCGAAGGAAGAAAGGGCACCAAAGAAGTGAGGTGTACAGAGTGGTTATATACCCCCATACAGGACATTTCACATATGATTGAAATGTCCCTCCCACAATAGTCACAAGATTGCCCTGTCAGCACAACACTTGATGGACACAGCAGGTAGTGGGTCTGCTATCTCCGTGGGCGTAGCAGGAGGCAAGCCTGTTGTCTCGAGCTGGGTGGTCACAGGTGAGCCCAGCAATCAGTTCCTAGCCTAAGGAAAGATGCTTAATCCTTAAGGGAATGGCAGCGTTGGGAGGGGGAGGGAAGTTGCACCTTTATCTCAAGGGCCTTTGTTCTTGCCATAGGGAATATCTAAAGCAGATATACAATGCATGCTCAACAGGCACAGTCAGGCCCTTTTGGAAAGACAAGGTCAGGCCGAATTAGGTTTATAGCAAATGGCTTCCTCATATTCTCCAATATATCCTACTGCTTGCCATTTTTATTTGTCAGGAGGTACTGACCAAGCTAGTCAAGCAGCATCTCTAGGAGAGGCCCCACGTGGTGCCTTGGGCTCTGTGTGTGTCAATAATATCGCAAATAAACTGAAAAAACAAAAGAATCCCCCAAGTTCTCCAGGGCCCGGGGCTGCCTGCCCCTCGAAGGGCCTCAGATCTCCCTCCACTCCCTCTTGTGTGGCAGGGTCGTGATTATTGCATTAGTGCTGGGCTGGGCCCATGGCTGTGAGCAAACCTTAGTTCCTCTTACGGCTCAGTCTCAGGAGGGCAAGAGAGACAACGATTGACTGAAAAATCAGGCGAAGTCTGGTCAAAGACTCAGAAATCCTGCAACCCTCCTTATCGAAGCATGGCTCTTCTTGTGGAAGCTGTTGGTACTTCGGGGAGGGTGTGTGTACATATTTTGTTTTGTTTGGGATTATAGCATTTCCTCGTGTACCCTGCCTGAAAAGCAGGAATGAACAGGATCAGATGCCCTTTCTCCTCACTCAGAGTTAGCTGGGCTTGATCCTTCCCCAAGGCCACATCCCCTCTCCCTTGCTCAGGGAAAACTTCCCAGACGGAGGTTCCTAGGTTGATGTTAGGTATGAACAAAATGCAAAGGAAACAGGAATCTTGGCTTGAGTGTATTAACAGAAAACTATTTGCATAGCCACTGTCAATTAAAAACTAAAAATATTTCCCAGATATTCTTACCTGCTCATATTACAAGATAGCAGTTTAAAACTGCCCCAAGGTCAACGAAAAGTAAAAGTAGCTAATCTAAGAAATAAGGAGTAACACACGCTGGCGTAACCGCCGTACGATGGATGTAGAGAGGGCTGCAGCGCTCACAAACAGGCGGATGAGGAGGAAAATTGCCTATTGGGAACTTGAGGGGGTATTTGGTTGCAGTTTATGTTCATCAAATTTAAACACCTGAGTTGATACAAAAATGTGGTTTCCTAGGCCTTGATATTTGCTATAGGCAACTATTTCTGTATAACTTGGATCACGCATTTTTTTTTTTTAAAGATTTTATTTTTTCCTTTTTCTCCCCAAAACCCCCCAGTACATAGTTGTATATTCTTCGTTGTGGGTCCTTCTAATTGTGGCATGTGGGATGCTGCCTCAGCGTGGTCTGATGAGCAGTGCCATGTCTGCGCCCAGGATTCGAACCAACGAAACACTGGGCCGCCTGCAGCAGAGCGCGTGAACTTAACCACTCGGCCACGGGGCCAGCCCCTGGATCATGCATTCTTTATGGTTACCCAATCCATCAGTTCTCTGTGAGCATCATCTGTCGTGCCCACTCATGACGGTGGGGACCTAAAAGTGGGCCCTGAGGCTCCACCACGAGAACTCTGAAATAACAGGACAGGAGACCAGTAGGTTTTGAGCAAACAAGTTTGTCAGTCTTCTGGTAGACACAGTAAAGGGAATTTTGAAACTCCTTTTGGTCCTCTACGACTCTGGGTATGACTCAAGGAGGGCTACTCTGGGAAGTTAGGGAACCCCAATTTGGGAAGAAGTCACAGGACATGCAATTGCTTTTGGAGGCTCTTTGTTGGGATTAGCAAGAACAGTGTCACTGAAGAACTCTCCACCATACCTACAACCATCCACCCCTAGACTAACACCAGCTAGGTCACGACGGTGGAGGTCGAATCTTGAGGGTCCAGGCCAGACTGTATCCTGCCTAAGTCATATTAGTGTGGGAAGAGCCAGAGGGATGGAGTCACTCCAGATCCTTGGAGATATCAGATCCCAAAACAAGGTCAAAGGGGCAGAATCGGGGTCGTCGATGGGACATGCAGCCGGGATGTCAAAGCCAAGAAAGGACAAATAGGACTAGAACATTTCTGGATCAGAGTGAGAAAGTCCCGAAGGAAAATTTAAAGCAGCGTTGCTTGTCTCGATTGTAGGGCACATGGTTGCAGCGAACTAAATGTTTGTGTCCCCCCAAATCCATATGTTGAAATCCTAAGTCCCAAGCTGATGATATTAGGAGGTGAGGTCTTTGAGATGTAATTAGGTTAGGAGTGTGGAACCTTCATTAATGGGATTAGTGCCCTTATGAAAGAGACTGCAGAGAGATCCCTTGTCCCTTCGCTGTATGAGGATACAGTGAGAAGCTGCTGTCTGTAACCCAGAAGAGGGCTCTCACCAGCGCCCAGCCATGCTGGTGCCCTGATCTTGGACTTCCAGTCTCCAGAACTGTGAGCAGTAAACTGCTGCTTATAAGCCACCAGTCTATGATATTTTGTTATAGCAGCCTGCACTAATACAACAGTATTTGGGCAGGTCAGGATGTCTTAAAGGTGTCAGTACAAGAAGGACAAGCGTTGAGAGCTTAGTCTAAATTCTCTGGTTTTTCCAGAACTGAGTAGGATTAGACCACCTTAGGTGTGTCTATTCTTTCATATAAATGTTTATATTTGCTATATGTCAGACACTGTGCTGGGCTCTGGATAAACAGTAGTAAATAAGACATGGGTCTTGACCTGAAGGAAATTGTAACTTAGTGGTGGAGATAAAAAATGGAAAAGCAGTTACAACACGGTGTTTTAAGTTCTGTGATCAATGGAAAGTTCTGGGTGGAGCTGAAGTATCTAGGAAGGGCAGTCGTGGCAGGGAGATGGGAAAGGTTTACAGAGGAGATATTGCATAAGCTAATGGAGGGATAGAGAAGGAAAAGCAGACGGCCAGGTGGACCAGTGGGGCGTGCATTCTAAGGAAAGGGTCAGCATGCACCATAGAAGCTTCTTAACCAGCTTCCACTCTGCTGGTTCCCTGGATTCCTGCACGCTCCATCCCCTCCCTTTACCAGCACACTGGAGGTGCACAAGCTGGCTGCTCCTGGGCTGCACCTGCTCCACCTTTGCTAACTTGACCTGGATACTCTCAAGGGTTAGTTGTTTTGTTTTCAAAAATCTGATTATGACTGTTATACTTGTTATCAAAATGATTTAATTTAAATGTGTTATTCAAATTGATAAAAATATGGGTACAAAAGAGTTATAGTTTCCGTGAAAATTAAACTGCAAATTTTGAAAAGACTTGCTAAAGGTGAGTCACTAACAAATGAAGCTAGTGAATTAGGTGTGGATGACCAGCAGTAAATTATTGGAGAAATAAAATAGTAAAATTCCATTAAGATTCTACAGGCAGAGTGTGTCACAACAGTTTTTAATATCTTAATCTTTTTTAAATAAACTATCAATGGAGTTTGTAGAAGATCTCCTATAGATGTGATTTATGCAAGAAAGACACTACGGAAGTCCCGCCAGAGCCCTCACCTAAGAGGCGTTGGATTTATAACAAAAGATTAGCGAATAAATGTTCATGTATTTGATTTAAAGTAAAATAAATATTTGTGATATCCAAATATTGTTGTGATTCTTTGTGATACTGACTTTTTGGTTAACAAACCAACCACAGATCTCAGACCCAACGGACTGGAGGACCCAATGGATCCTAGGGCACCAAGGGCATTAGCGAGGGCACTGGCTTTAATTGGGAAAGTAAGAGAGAAAATCGATAACTGGATCATATGGTAGTTTTACTTTTAATTTTTTGAGACACCTCCATATTGTTTTCCATAGCGGCTGCACCAGTTTGTACTCCTACCAGCAGTGTATGAGGGTTCCCTTTCCTCCACACCCTCTCCAACACTTGTTATTTGTTGTCTTTTTGATAACAGCATTCTGATGGTGTAAGATGATATCTCACTATAGTTTTGATTTGCATTTCCCTGATGATTAGAGTGATGTTGAACATCTTTTCATGTGTCTGTTGGCCATCTGTATGTCTTCTTTGGAAAAATGTTCGTTCATATCCTCTGCCCATTTTTCGATCTAGTTGTTTGTTTTTTTGTTGTTGAGTTGAATGAGTTCTTTATATATTTTGGAAGTTAACCCCTGGTCAGATATATGATTTGCAAATATCTTCTCCCAGTTGTTGGGTTGTGTTTTCATGTTGCTGATGGTTTCCTTTGCCATGCAGAAGCTTTTTAGTTTGATGTAGTCCTATTTGTTTATAAACTAATGCGACTTTAATAAAATAATTTTCAAGAATAAGAGAGAGATAAGATCAAGTAACTCAGAGTAAATGCAGGATTGAGTTCATGCACGAGAGAGTTGGGAGGATGCTGCTGGGTGTGGTGGTATTGGCAGAGACCAAAGCTCTGTCAGGGACCAGCAGGGTGCAGAGTAAGGCTGTGAGCATGCTGGCAGCATTACAGTTTCAGGGTAGGGCTTTGAGACAAAGCAGAGGCTGCAAAATGAGCTCCCTGGGCACTCTGGTACCCATGCACAGACCCTTTATCCACATTAGCCTGGGCACTAGTGAGGACAGGACAATGTAATCTGAGAAAACCTCTTCACTTGGCAGCATTATAGAGAGTTATATGTAAACTGCATACTGACAAATCATTGTGAGGCTTGTGCTTCTATTTCTTTTTTTTTTTGGAGGAAGATTAGCCCTCAGCTAACTACTGCCAGTCCTCTTCTTTTTGCTGAGGAAGCCTGGCTCTGAGCTAACATCCGTGCCCATCTTCCTCTAGTCTATACGCGGGATGCCTACCACAGCATGGCTGCCAAGCAGTGCCATGTCCGCACCCGGGATCCGAACCAGCGAACCCCGGGCCGCCGAGAAGCGGAACGTGCGAACTTAACCGCTACGCCACCGGACCGGCCCCTTGTGCTTCTGTTTCTGAGGAGGGTCTTGTGATGATAAGAGATTACGAGAAATGCCTTATCTCCTTATCTCCTACATATGCACAGTGCTTAACAGCATCTCAAATATTTTCATACTCATTATAACACCTTAAAATACATTTAGTTTTCTCATGTTGCGCTCATATTCAAGTTTGAGAGACATGAGCTACAGTAAAGCACATGGGTTTAGGGTCAGGTCTAGGTCCAAGACCTACTTATTCCACTTGGCAATTTTCTACTCTTGAAAGTTAATTAAACTCCCTCACCTTTGTTTCCTCATGCCTGAAGCGAGGACAATAATGTCCAATAGGCGCTGTTAAGGAGCGGACTCAATTAGCTAGTGCCACTATGACTGTCCACCAGTTATTGATCACTCTGGACCAGCACTCTTCTAAGAACTATAAATTATTATCCAGGAACTGTCACAACAACAATATAATAAGGTTCTATGCCCACTTTACAGATCTGGAAACCAAGACTCATGATCTTAAATAATTCAATTGAGAGCATAAGTCAAAAAGTTACAAGAGCCAAGATTCAAAGTAACTGCTGTTATGAATGTGGCCTCAGAATTACATATAAAAATGGGCACACATGCATCTAAAATCCTGGTCATGATTTCCTGTAGATATTCACCCCTCTGTGGACATTTCCTTTGCTTGACTCCCACTTTCTCTGCATACAAGGGACAACTAGAACCCCAGTCCCTGGCCCTCTGAGCAGAGCGTAGTTTCTGTGATGGCCCCAAAATGTAGACAGAGCACAGAAATACGAAGGCAATGTAGGACCCACAGAGAATAATGTGGTTAAAGAACATAATTAACAAAGTTTAAAGTCAACCCATTGCCTTGGTAACTCTGTGATGTCCATGGCTACAGGCTGATTGTCTTCAGTACAAGGCTTCTGGTGGCCTCTACATGGCCATTTGCCTTAAGTTTCTCAGGAGTTGCTGAACTTTAATACATATGAGCAGAACAACATGAAGCAAATGAGTCTACTCACATTCATCCAGCATGTTTCTTCAGTGTAACCTGTTAGTCTGAATCCCAGCCTAGCTTAGCCTCCTGAGAAATGTCTCAGAATCAGCAAATAGATGTTGGCTGCTTAATCTCAGGCACTACTGGCACACTGGCTCATCTAAACTTGGTAATCAGTCTGTGAGCTGGACATCATGACCACCCCTGCTTTATGAGAAAACAGACTTCCTGGGTGAATAGCAATTTCTCAGTCAGTGCCAGGATTCAAATTCACACCCAGTGTTCCTCTCACTACACCCATATACTGCCTTCCTTCCCTAACTCCACATGACTCTTAGGAGATCACTTCATTAAGCTCAATGGAATAATTGTGCCTTATGTGATAGCTGGTATACTTCACTTGATGGTATCTCTGAGGTCAAAGAAAGAATTATCTAACAGAACAACATAGCAAGCTTGGGAACTATACACCTGTGGAAACGAAATGACCATGAACACAAAACTCTGATGGATGAAATCAAGGAAGAACTGACCAAATGGAGAAATGTACCATGTTCATGAATAGGAAGCCTCAATATTGTCAAGATGTCAATTCTTCCCACATTGATCTATAGGTTCAATGCAATTCCAATCAAAATCCCAACAAGTTACTGTATGGATATCAACAAACTGATTCTAAAGTTTATGTGGAAAGGAAAAAGACTCTGAATAGCCAAAACGATATTAAAGGAGAAGAATAAAGTTGGAGGACTAATGGTACCTGAATTCAAGACTTACTGTAAACAACAGTAATCAAGACAGTGTGGTACTGGCAAGAGAATAGACAAATAGATCAATGGAACCAAACAGAGAACCAAAAATAGACCCCCATAAATGTAGTTAACTTATCTCTGACAAAGGAGACAAGGAAACACAATGGAGCAAAGATAGCCGTTTTCCACAACTGGTGTTGGAAAAACTGGACATCCACGTGCAAAAAAATGAATTTAGACTTACACTTACAACCTTTACAAAAATGAACTCAAAATGGGTCATAGACCTAAGTATAAAATGCAAAACTATAAAACTCCTAGAAGATAACATAGGAGAAAACCTAGATGACCTGGGTATGGTGATGATTTTAAAGATGCAATACAAAAGGCATGATCAATGACGGAAATAACTGATAAACTGAACTTTATTAAAATTAAAAACTTCTGCTTCTGCAAACTATAATGTCAAGAGATGAGAAGACGAGCCGTACACTGGGAAAAAATATTTGCAAAATACCCATTTGATAAACGATCATTATCCAAAATATATGAAGAACGCTTAAAATTCAAAAATAAGAAAACAAACAACCGGATTTAAAAAGGGGCCAAAGATCTTGACAAACACCTCATCAAAAAGATATACATGGGGCTGGCCCCGTGGCCGAGTGGTTAGGTTCGCGTGCTCTGCTGCAGGCGGCCCAGTGTTTCGTTGGTTCGAATCCTGGGCACGGACATGGCACTGCTCATCGAACCACGCTGAGGCAGCGTCCCACATGCCACAACTAGAAGGACCCACAATGAGAAATATACAACTATGTACCGAGGGGCTTTGGGGAGAAAAGGGAAAAAAGTAAAATCTTAAAAAAAAAAAAGATATACAGATGGCAAATAAGCGTACGAAAGATTCTACATATCATATGTCATCAGGGAAATGCAAATTAAAATAACCATAAAATACCACTGTACCCCTATTAGAATGGCCAAATCCAGACAACACTAAATACTGACAGGGATTTGGAGCAACAGGAGCCCTCAGTCATTGTCATTGCAACTGCAAAATGGTACAGCCACTTTGGAGAACAAACCAGTGGTTTCTTACAAAAGTAAATATACTCTTACCATATGCTCCAGCAATTGTGCTCCTTGGTATTTACCCAAAGAAGCTGAAAAATTATGTCCACACAAAAATCTACACACAGACATTTATAACAGCTTTATTCATCATTGCCAAAATTTGGAAGGAACCAAGATGTCCCTCAGTAGGTGGATGGGTAAATAAACTGTGGTACATCCAGACAATGGAATATTATTCAGAGCTAAAAAGAAATGATCTGTCAAGTCTTAAAAAGACATGAGAAAACTTAAATGCATATCAGTAAGTAAAAGAAGTCAATCTGAAAAGGCCAGATACTTTATGATTCCAGCTATACAACATTCTGGAAAAGGCAAAACCACAGAGACAGTAAAAATATAAGTGGTCGCCAGAAGTTAAGGGTGGGAAGGATGAATAGGCGGAACACAGAGGATTTTTAGGGCAGTGGAAACACTCTGTACAAGGGCTGTAATGATGAGTACATGTCATTATACATTTTTCCGCACACCTAAAATGTATAACACCAAGTATAAACCCTATTTAAACTACAGACTTTGAGTGATTATGAAGTATCAATGTAGGTTCACCAATTGTAGCAAATATACCGCTCTGGTGGGGGATATTGTTAGTGGGGGAGGCTATGCATGTCTGGAGATGAAGAATGTAGGAAATCTCCGTACATTCCTCATATGTTTGCTGAGAACCTCTAAGTACTCTGAAAGTATAGTGTTTGAAAAAACGTCCATGATCTCCTAGTGTTTTTAGTCTTGACTATTGGAGGACCATGAAGTTGTCCTCTCCTTGAGTCCCCCAAAGTCTCAGGCACCATCTATGACAAGGCCCTAATTTCGATGTTTAATCAGTCAGTACTCTGTGATTGCCAGTTCTTGCCTTTCTTATATCCCCAGACAAGCTCGACCCCCATCAGGGATCCATTCACCATTCACTATCTTCTCTCCCTGCTTGTTCTGATCCATACCAACCTTTCCATCTTGGCTCACAATACTCTAGCAGCCTAAACATTAAACTTGCCACCGTGCCTACTTAGAATGTTCTCTGTCCAGGATTCCGTTTGTGAACTTCTACTGCATTTGTGTCTTCAGAAATGTCTCTCCTAACACTCTCAAAAGGAACCTTTTCTCACATCCCACCTCCAGCAACTCTGTACCACATTAAACCACTTTATTGCCTGCATAGAATTTGCCACTCTCAGAAATTATGTTTGTTTGCTTGCTTCTTTATTGTCTTCCCCCATCTTCTTTTTTAAATGTAAATTCTTTGTTTCTGCTAAATCCTGGTATCTAGAATAGTCCTTGGCATGCAGTATTTATTGGCTGGTTGAATAGATGAATGGATAGATGAATGAACGACTTTGAGAATAAGTGCATCCTGGGCTCCAGGTGACTTCCTTGTAAAGACTTTTTCATTTAAAATATAGAATTATTAAGAAATGCAGTATAAAATTATATGAAGTATTAAAAAACTCCACTCCCTAGAGTTAGGTATTATAATAGTTTGGATTATAGCTTTACAGACTTACAAATGCATATTTAGTTGTAACGTCTGTCTATCTATCTGCCTATCTGCATACTGTATATACTTCTCTACAATTTGCTCTTTGGAGTGGCACACTTTCAAATACAGGCACCCCTCGTTTTATTGCACTTTCAGATACTGTGCTTTTTACAAATTAAAGGTTTGTGGCAACCCTGTGTCATGAGAAAACTTTAATAGATGAGGAGTTGCTTCTTAGGGATGAGCAAAGTAGTTTCTTGAGATGGAAACTCCTCCTGGTGAAAATGCTGTGAAGATTGTAAAAATGACAATGAAGGATTTAGAGTATTAAGTAAACTTAGTTGATCAAGCAGCAGCAGGGTTTGAGAGGACTGACTCCAGTTTTGAAAGAAGTTCTACTGTGGGTAAAATGCTATCAAACAGCATCTCATGCTACAGAGAAATTATTCTTGAAAGGAAGAATCAGATGATGCAGCAAACTTCACTATTGTTTATTCTAAGAGATTGCCGCAGCCAGCCCAGCCTTCAGCAACCACCACCCTGTTCAGTCAGCAGTCATCAACATAGAGGCAAAACCTTCCACCAGAAAAAGATTATGACTTGCTGAAGGCTCAGATGATAGTATTTTTTAGCAATAAAGTACTGCTTAATTAAGGTGTGTACATTATTTTAGGCATAATGCTATTGCACACTTAACAGGCCACAGTATAGAGTAAACGTAACTTTTATGTGAACTGGGAAACCAAAAAGTTCATGTGACTTGCTTTATTGCGGCTGTCTGAAACCAAACCTGTAATAGCCCCAAAGTATGCCTGCAAAACATAATTATACAATCCAGGAAAGTTGATCACATAGACTTACAAAATAGCCATGAGCCCTAAATGCGAGAGTCTGAAAAACGAAATCCCCCACAGACTCAGCACCACAGAAGCAGTTATGTGCCAATGGGCCCAGCACTCCAGCCCCAGTGAGCCTTGGTCTGGCCATTCTCCGAACAGCTGCCAGAAAATGACACACTTGGAACCTTGTACAACTTGTGTTTTCCCACAGTAGAACCTGCACTCCAAGAGTCTAAGAATTCCTGCAATGTAACTGATTCAACTCAAATAAAAGAAAACAAAAAAAGTTCAAACTAAATCTAATCATTTGAGAATAGCAATGATGTAATGACTCACATAGTTTTTAGTTCTCAGTGACGTCATTGCGAGTGTGAATTTGATGTTGTGAGAATACCTACTAAGAATGAATAGAAGAACCTTGAAGACATTTTGCTAAGTAAGCCAGTCACAAAAAGAATAATCTTGTATGATATGACGTATCCAGACTAGCCAACTTCATAGAGACAGAAGGTAGAATGGTGGTGACTGGGAGGCTGACGGGAGGGAGGAATGGGGATTTGGTGTTTAACAGGTAGAAAGTTTCAGCTTTGCAAGATGAAAAAAGGTTTGGGGATTTTATGCAAGACAATGTAAATGTAGGTAAACTACTGAACTGTACACTTAATAATGATTAAAATGGTAAATTTTATGTTATGTAGGTTTTATCACACTTCAAAACTTTTTTTTCAATTAAAGCAAAACGAATGAATAGAAAAGGAATGCATATTCTTCACCGTGCTATGCTTCCCTATATTTTCACTTTCCCATCATTAGGATTACCATATATCCCACTTTGCTTAGGACAGTCCTGGCTCACTAATGTTGTCCTGGTATAATTATTTGTAGACGTCCCTTTCATTCTGAAAAGTGTCATGGACCATAATTATTATGCTCATCTTATCCAACACACTGTTGGCAACAGAGGACAGCAAGAAAACTTAAAACTAGAAAGTGCACTGAGCACTTTACTGGCATCTACATTCGTTTACTCCTTCATTTGCTCACGTAAAAAGGTCCTCTGTGTACCTTCTACCTGTTATCACTCCAGGCCCTTCACTGGTGTTCAGGTGACGGTCTTCCCAGACAGACTGTGGGTTCCTCCAGGGAAGGACTTATACCTAATTCATCTAGTGTCCCCAGACACACATCAGGTTCCCAGCAGATGTTTGCTAAATTGCGGGATGTCCTGGTTCCTGCTGAAAGACAGCAGTGCAAGAGGACTGGTCCTCACAAGCGTTGAACCCTCAGAAAGGTCTTTCCTGTGTGCCCTTGGGGGTGATTCTGAAGGGCCTCCTGGGCTGGATAGACAGATTGCCAGTGGGAGGGCAAGGACCTCAGCTAAATTTCTCTCTCATGTGTTACCCACTTCCAAGTGCCTGCTTGAAGTCTTTATCTTTCCTGATGGTGCTTTTTTTTTTTTTAAACAAACTAAGAAACAACTCCATTATTCCTGAAATAGATTCTCACAGTAAGCCAATAAATGCTTAGTAAAGCCTGCACATGTCCCTTTAATGTAAGTTATTCATTCATAAAGCAGAACTTTGAAATTCTACTTGCTCGGCAAGTTGGGCTAATTATCTCAGCTCAGTGGCAGGCTTTGTAAATCTGTTCTTGGTTTCCTCTTTCAAAGGCAGTGCTGTCCTCAACGTGAGTTTCAGCAAGTCACCTTCTCAAACGCCTGTGCATTTGTCTCCAAGGAGTTTTAACTCCTTGCCTGAGTGTTGTTTGGCTCTTCTCTGATCTCTAATGATCTGTGGTCAATTTGAGGACTCAGGGATGGCATCTCTATCTTCCAAGTCGCTTAAGATCTCTGATTCCAGGAAAGGATAGAGCTTAATGTGCTCCAGTCCTATGCTTTCTTCCTCCTCCTCCTCCTCATCAACACATTGGCTTTGGGGGCCTAAGACCCCAGGGCAGTGGGAGAAGAGGACTGGAGAGGAATGCTAAGTAAATGTTAATGAAACAGCAGGTTCAGATTGGAATGTCTTTTGGGGATTTCAGATTTGTTTGGATAAACTAAGCCCAACATCTGGATGGTATTTGGATTAAGAACCATCAAGAGCTGCCCACTTAGACCTTGATCAGTCTTGCCGGGTGTGCATCATTTTTATTAGTCTTTTCAAAACAACTTTGGTTTCATTTATCCTCTCTAGTGTGTGTGTGTGTGTGTTTTATTACTTTCTGTTCTCATCTTATTATTTTCCTCCTTCTACAAATATTCCTAACTTCTTAATGTGGATCTTAGTTCATCAATTTACAGCTTTCTGGGACACATTTTTTCTCTTTCCTGGTGACAGATTCACTAGGATCCTTCTTTTGACCCAATGCCATGGATGTGTCTTGTGTGCAGTTGGCTAATGACTGAAAGATGAGATAATTAACCCCCGGTCTCAAGGGGTTTCTATTTAAGGAAGGAGACAAGACAGTATGTGTTAAGTGTTAAATTAATAACACAGAAGAACCAACTGCAGGATTTCAGAGGAGTGCTTATCAGTGACAGTTCCGAGAAGGAGGGGGGACCAAAGTCAGACCCTGCAGGACAGGATGATCTGGAGGGGCTCAGACCTGCAGGAGCACCTTATCAAAGCCCACAGTAGCCTGGGGAAAGACCCCTTCCAAGGCAAGGAGACTGTGAGGCAAAAGGCCAGAGAGAGGAGGCAGGACCATAGCATGGAGGACACGGGGGTGTACTGACACCCAAGAACCTCGTCTGAGTGCAGCAAGGCGTTCTTGAAACATCTGAGCAGCAACGCCACGAGCAGAGTGAGCTTAGAGACAGATGGTTTAACAGGGAGACACTGAAAGCAGGGGGACCAGAGGGGAGGAACTCTGGGCAAGATCACTACGAGTGAGATGACATAATGGGAGAACTTTCCGTCTGAGCTTCTGGCTTTGGGAGAAGCAGGGGGCGCAAGCATGTTCCCTCCATGGAGCTCCTCCAGGTCAGGCATAGATAGGTCCATTTAACAAAGAACATCTTCATGACAAAGTCATGAGGCCGCATTTCTTTTATAAAGGGAGGATGCAAGGCCTGGCTGGAGTCACAGCAAGCGGAATGGAGCCAGGCCTCACCCTGGGCTTCCCGGAAGCAAAGCCTGTGCTTGTCCTACCACATCCCACCTCCTTCAAGGCCTTTAGGTGGCAGCGGAATGGTGGGGGCCAGCGAGGAATGTAGTTGAGGCCAAAGTGCATGGCCCCAAATGTCCAGATTCGGGGTTTGACTTCTCCTCCCAGGTGTTTCCTGTCCTTGCACAACCCTCAAACAGGTGAGTACAAGCTCAATGAAAGCAGATCCCAGGAGTGGTGTCCAACGGTCATGTCACTGCACTCAGCCTTCCCTGTTCCCAGGAAAGCTGCTCACGCGCCTGCCCTGGGAGGGAAGCACCTCATCAGCCCAGGGTCCCTTCCACGTGTTCCCACAGCACTAAGCGCCTGCTAACTCAGCACTGACCTCCTTGAACCGCAGTGTGTGACAAACTTCAGGTCCTGGGAAGGGACTTCCTGTTCAGCATCTGCCCACCTGGCCCAGAGCAGGTGCTTGTTATCTGAGGAGGGAACAGTGCTCCCCCACACTGAAGGCGGAGATTTCGCAGGCTCTGATCTGCTGAGGAGGAGGAGGACACTTCCTTGGGTGAGTTTCAAACCAATCCAGCCAGTGGCCCCCAAGCCCCTGCCCTTGGACAGCATGGACCAGAGGCTCACACCTCCCAGCCTGAGCCCTTCTGGGAGGTCTCCAGTCCAAGGAAATGATGACTCTTTTCAGGGACTTAACTGTCCAAGAAACTCATCCACAGAGGAAGCACCTGCCCCGACCTCCCAGTGACACCACATCTAGCCCCCAATTTCCTCACCAACAAGGCCTGAGGCTCTCCCACAAGTCACTGCCTCCCCCAGTATTCACCCCAGTCCCCAGAGTCATCTCCACCAAAATCAGAATTCCTCCCAAGCCCACCCAGTCATGTGTGTCTTCATTCATTCATTCATTCATTTATGAGACTCAGAAGAAATGTATTTAATTTGCACTGAGCTCCTCAGAGGGAACCGATATCTGACATCGTTATCTCATCTCTTTCCTCATACATTAAGCCTACCCCATGACCTTTTGATGATAAAACTGCCTCTTGCTTGGTTTAGCAGCAGATCCACCCCAGCTGCAGGTGCACACACCTGGACCTTTGTCACCGGGCTTCTCTCTAGTGCTCCATCTCTGCTTAGGAGGCAACTCCGTTGTCATTGGGTCTTCTTAGCCTCCAATACTATCTTTCAGGTAAAATTGTTATGCCTTCCACTCAGCTTCTTACCTTTAAGATGTTTTTGAAGGCTCTCTGGTTTGGGGAGCCAGAAAGTCATTAAAGATAATTCATGTTCTACTATTTGTCTTACATATTCACCTCCTCTTTATTAGTAGTCAGTTCTGTTTGAGTACTGCAATCTTTATTTTGCCTTAGAAACAAAATCTGCTTAGTCCCAGGGGCAGACACTACTAGTGAGAGAATGCCAGGTCCTTAGCCCACACGTATTGCACCTGTCAGCTCAGGGAGTCGGAAAGTGGCATTCGTAGATCTGAATGAAGCAACTTCTGCAGCTGGAGAAAGCTCCAAGCCAGGAGGAGTGTCTGGGTGGACCTCTGGAACTGTCTCAGACAGTCCAACCTTAAACAGACCCTTCACTCAGGTTGCTTTTGATTGTGTCGCCTTATTTCCTTCAGAGCACTTATCCTGAAATTCCTTTATTTGCCCACTAGCTTGTTGTCTGCCTCAATGGCAAGGTAAGCTACCCAAGAGTTCTCCTCTGAAGCCCCAGTGCCAACAATGTCACAACATGCCTGCCATAGAACAGGCTCCACGCACGTTCATTGAAATGAGTCGACATACTTTCACGCAGTGTCCTCATCTGTCACTTAGGAGCCAGGGTTTCGTTCTCAGTGGATCCTGCACACTTCCGAGGCACGGCACGGTGGGACTGTTCACCTGGGTGCTGACCCAGCTTGCTAGCACCATGGCTCTGGGGCCTCAACTCATACATCTGAAAAGTGGGAGATTCTATCTTACAGGGCTATTGTGAGAATAAGATAAAGCCTGTAACGTGCTGAGCCCCAAACAGGTGCCAATGAACAGTTGTTACTATTATCACACCCGATGATTTCACAGGGATTTTGTCTGTTTTGTTGTCTTATTCTATTTATTCAACTGACTAAACAGAAAGGTAGAATGTGACCTCACTCAGGAGGTCAGGTCTGATGACCTCAGGGAGACTATGGGTGGAGAGGAGGGCAGGGCCTGGGGTCCCTGAATCGCTGGCTAAAGGAATTTCTCTGGAGACTTGTCCAAGGCTGCGGGGGAAACTCCTGTTGCATCCCAGCTCTCCAGGCCAGAGATGAGGAGTTTAAGGTTTTACACAAAGGAGTGTCTTTAGACCTTGGGGAGCTTTTGTATTTCACACCTACCCCAATGACGTGATTCATAACTTCTCACTAAGATCCTAATCGCCATTACCCAGGAGAAAGGCTACAGGAAAAGGAGAATTTGGGCCTCAGAAAAAGTTCTCTAAAAGTTCACTCCTGCCCTTGGCCTCTAGAAAACACTTTCTCCTCCTGACTGTCAGTCTCCTGGTTGTCCTCCTACTTCTCTTGTTCCCCCTTAGGCTCTTTGTGGGCCCACCTTCCTCTGCCCCCAATAAACATGGGGTTCCTGTCTGCTCTCTCACTGATTTCTTTCTTCCCGGCTACTTTCCCACGCCCACAGATTCACCAATTTGCCAATGGTTATCAATGTGCCCCCTTGCCTGGCCTGCCTCTGGATGCCTCAGACCCACATGTCTGACCACCTGCACAGCCCCTCCACTTGGCAGCTCCAAGCCTCTCAAACTCAACAAACCCCAAGCCCCTAAAATGCTTACCGTCTCCCTCTGACATCCCCTCTCCAGGTTCCTCAGCTCAGTGTATGGCTTCCCCACTCCCCAGGGGCCATGCCAGCAGCCAGGGGCTCAGAGTTGGTTCTTCCATCCTGTACATTACACACAGTCAGTCACAGATCTGATTGATTTCACCTCCATCTGCCACTGATCTCCATCCTCTCCAATCTCTCCCCATTCAGGCCCCTGTCACCTCTGTCCTGATAGCTAAAGAGCCTCTAACTCACCTCCCAGCTGCAGCTTGGCCCTCTCCCATCCATTCTTCATGCTGCTGTCAGCACTATCTTTTCAAATGCGCCAGATGTAAACCGTATGGATTATGATACTCCCCATCATTAGAATCCTGCAATGTTCATACTGTACAGTTCCATTTAGAAGTTCGCTTGGGGTCAAGAAAGTGGCTACTCCTTGGGGTGGGGAGGAAAAAACTAGGAGGGGCAGGAAGGAGCCTCTGCAGATCTGGAAATGTTCTATATTATGATCCAGGTGATGGTTACCTGGGTGTACAAATAGGTTGATAATCATCAAGCTATGAACTTAACAGTTGTACACTTTACTGTATGTAAAGCACATGTCAAAAATAAAAATAGGAAATTTATAAATCTACACAACTAATTAAAAAGGAAAAAAAAATTAAAGAACTCTATCAGGAGCGCCAAATCTCTCTTAGGATGAAACCAAACATTTTAACGTGGCCTGTGTTTAGGATGCACATATATCCTGGCTGGCCCGGCACAGTCTCGGCTTATGCCTAGGGTCCTGGTGTAATTATTAACATGTCCCAATTTATATGTTCAATTATAAGACCACCTCCCTCCTGCCTCTGAGCCTACCTTGCTGTTCCCTCCGGAATATTCTTTGCTATCCTTCAGCCAGGTAACAACTCATCGTTCAGATTTTCGCTGAAACATCACTTTTTCTGAACAGTTCTCTCTTACTTGCCCCTAACCTGTCTGAGGATGGTCCCTCTGCTGACTGCACCAAGATCAGCCTGTCTTTTCTTCACTGCACCAAGTTACTTGCAGAATTAGGATGGTGATATGACCATCTTTTCAGTATCAACATTTATTTAAATGTATTTTTCTTCTTATATTACAAGATCAGGAAGTATAAACCTCTCGTTTTATAGGCCAGAGGACTGAGACTCGGATATTAAAAGGTCATTCAGTCAGTTATTGCCAGAACCAGGACCAGAACCCACGGGAAGCCGGATTCAGGGTTCAGACTCCATAAGTTACTCTAATGATTAGAATATTTGGTGGGGCTTTGAGGATATGATTCTGAATATAATTTCCAATTCCTTGGGACTGAGTCTGACAGTTTAGAAAGTGTAGAAGATCTAATTTAATGTCTTTGATCTCATGAACTGTCCTGCAAGTTAACCTTTCAAAAAATAATCCTGAGTGAATAGAACTGTTGGCTAAGGGTTTAGACCCCAGGCCTTCCCCTTTTTGGTATAGGCTAGAAGTTATAAGTGTCTATTTATGACTAACTCTGCATTCCTCCAGTATTGGTCTACCAACACAGGTGGACAGACCTGTCCATAGGCTGGCGTCCTGTGCAGCCATAGACCATTAGAAGAGGCTCGGGACAGGAGGTGGGCGCTCGAGCCACACTGTCATGGCCCAGTTCCAAGGCCATCACTTCTGGGTGTGTGACCTTAGGGAAGCTATCTAACGTCTCTAGAGCTGAGTTTCTCATCTGAAAATCTGGGAAATATTACTGCCTGATTGTTTGAATGATTGAATAAGATAATCCATGCAAAATGCCTAACACACAGTGAGCGCTCAGTAGGTACCAGCTCTTCCTCTCCCTTCCCTTCCTGCCTGCCTTCTTCTCCTGTTCCTCCTTGCTCTCCTCCTCCTCCTCTTCCTTCTTTTCTCCTTCTCTTCTTCCTTCTCCCCTTCTTCCTTCTTCTTCTTTCCCTTTTCTTCTTCCTCCTCCTTCTTCTGAATGGTAGTTTAAATAACAAACCCACACCTTCTTCAGATTAAGATTCTTTTCTATCAGCCATAGGAAAGCCACAGTGTGTGAGCCTTGAAGTGCTGGGCATAGGAGAGGGGGTCGTTTTTTATATTAAACCATCCGTTTGAGCCACCTTACTGCTCAAGATGTTTTTAGGCTCACCTTCAGTTTTTCGCTTCCTCCCTAAAATGTGAATCCAGAACTAAATCATCTAGATGTGCTCTGTCCAGAGCCGAAAAGATAATACTACCACTCCCCTGTCTGGGAGCCATACTAGGCTTCCTGTAGAGTAGTCCCAAATAGCATGCTTTGGGGTCACAAGATCACTGGATCACTCATGCTGAGCCTGTGGAAAGCTATGCAATAATATGAATTACCTCCAAATACTCAGTGGAGAGCAAAGCTGTGAGGTCAAGTTGTGCTAGCAAGCCACCTACACAATGGGGCAAAGTTCAAAAGCAGATCCCATGGCAAATGCTTGCCTGATTTGGGCTGTCACCTCAAATCTTGCTTTGTTTATCTGGAGATCAGGTAACCTTTCAAGTTCCCATCTGACTGGCCGCAGGAGGCCCTAGTGACTACACAACTGGGCAGATGTTGGAAATTTGGGCTGAGATTCAGTAGCTAGAGTGTCAGAGTGGATTCCCCAGATCCAAGTTCTGAGAAAGAAGCAGGCAAACAACTTTGGGGACTCCATCCGCCTCTGCCCAGTCCCTGGCAAGTAGCCCTGTCCTTGCCTACTGTGACAGGACTATGGTTGCTTCCTGCAAATGAAGGTCATGTCATCGACCACCTGCAGGAGAGCAGCCCAGTAAGTGGGTGGAGTTTTCTGAGTCAACTTGATCGTTGGAACAACATTTTGCAATATTTCTGCCTGGGTTGAGGATGTAGCCTTGACCCCTTTCACCGTGTGTGTTAAATCTCAGTATTTATTAACTACAGGTCTGAGCGTTATCTCTGTACTGTAGGAGAGGCTGCCCACAGCCAGCACAGCTATGATTAACCCTCTGAGCAGCGCCAGAGTTTTTGTCTGGTGGACTGCGATCCTCACAATAGTTTAACTCTCCACAGAGTAGTCCTTCTAAGGAATATGAAGGGAAGGAGGGAGGCAAAGCAAGGGGCTTAGGTCTAGGCTATCAGCTCATCTTCTTCCCAGGGTGAGGCAATGCAATGCAGGAGAACAAACATGGGCTTTAGATTTACCCAGGTCTGTGCTGGAATCCGGGTCCTGCTCTTCGCTAGCTATGCCACTTGATCGCTATAAAGCGCAGTTCTCTTCTTTATAATTCGGGGATAATAACACAGACAATATACAGAGAATTCTAAGGGTTGAAATAGCTGGTCTCTCTATACAGTACCGAACCCGTAGTGGATAGATGATAACCCCAGTCCTCCCCTCTAATAGAGCCCATTATTCCGAGCTTGCTGCACTAATAGAAGCCAGGTCTATCTGCTGGCATGGGGACAAAGAGTTACAGTTAAGGGACAAGGACAGGGGTCAGGTGTTGGGATAGAGCTTCCATTAGCAATGGGTCTGAGGGTAGTCAGGGGCCTACCTGGAGCTAGGATGACAGGGCTGGGTCTTTCTTTGATAGCAGGTGTCTGACGTGACAAAGCACAGCCAAACCATGCAAAATGAGACCACACCTAGATCAGCACCATAATTTGAGCCTGGAAGTCAGTCAGTCCAGGGCTAAGAAGAGCTGCTCCTCTCCTGGCCCTGGGCCACTTGCAGACGTTCTCCAAGGCCCCTTTCAAATGTAGGGACTTGTGGTTTCCAAGCTTTCCCACCTCTGATGAGGATGAGTAATTCCTCAAGAGGAGTGATGCTGGGGGAAGCCTCCTGCAGCAGCAGTTACAGTTTTGAATTAATTCTGTTATTCTTTTCATTTTTTTTATGAATTCAAATCTGTGTAGGAGTATCCATCATGGAAGTCAAATAAATCACCCCTGGATAATATTTCTCCTTAATTCCTTTGTACTTGGTTCTGTGTTTTTACTTGTTTTTATATCAGTGTTTAGAAAAAGGAGACTAAATGAGGCCATTAGATCATCAAATTAAATTTGGTTCTGTTTGTAAGGTGCTCATAAGTTTTTCTGACCTTACTATTTTCTAATTTAATCAGAACTCGCCACAAAATAAACGAAGTGAGGGGATATGTGTGTGCTGTGATGAAAATGCTGTGATTGGCATGTAATCCTAATCACTGTCCTTTCTTTCTTTCCTCTTTAATCAATGCTCAGTCTCAGATGAAACCCAGCCAAGGATGATTGAGAAGTATTTTAGATTCCTATGATTTTATACGTATTGTGTTTGTGCTGAAAACGTCCTAATCATTTTGACTTCCCCTTCTAGTGTATGTTCCATATTGTGACTCATAAATAAGTTAGAATACACAAGGAAATAGAGGGAATTCTGTTCTTTATTCACAGTTTTGTTACTACCAGATAAGAACCTGCTTAGGGGAAGTAATTGTACATGATGTTTAGCGGCTGGGCACTGTAAGAAACACTTTTAGGTATTAAACCCTTTGAATTCTCATAACAATGAAGTAGGTACTTTCCTTTTTCCAATTTTATGGATGAGAAAGCAGACAATAAAGTTAAGTAACTTGTTCAAGGTTACAAGTCATAAGTGACTGAATCAAGGCCCAGTACCAGAGAGTCACGTTCCAGATCCTGAACACTTAACCCATGACAATAGATCACAAGAAACAGCTGAATGCAGAAAGCGCGACTGGGCAGTCTGCTCTTTTCAAGACTCAAGAGCAGCAGCACTGACCCAGCCTGCTAAACATCCAGCCACTTGGGTCTGGGTTACTCTAGGAGCTCTCCAGCTGGCAGCATCCCTAACATCCAGACTTGCATGTAGGTTAGCCCAGTGATGTCTCAAAGACCCTGACTATGAGGAAGGATGGTGAAAATGTTATTTTTAGCCTAGACCTTCATCGTATTGACTTGAGATAAGGATTGTCATTTGCATGCGTGGCACTGTGTCAGGAGAGGGCTGATGGTGATGCAGAAAACCTGTTTTTGTTTTATTTTATTTTTTCTTTCAGAATAGGCAGCCTCTGAAGGGAAAAAGCATGCACTCCTTCTCCTGTATCTTAAGAGGAAGAAGAAAAATAAGCAATTAAATGACAACTCCTTTCTGTGATGTTGATAAGAGAAGAAAGGATTCATTTACTTGACGAAGTTTGCATTATTTCCTTCTCAGCAAACTGAGGCAGAAGTTGCAAGGCTCAAATATGTACTTTAGTTGAAACTTAGAAGATCAAAAACTATATTCTCAGGATTCAACTCATATTCTCGAACTCTCACTCACCCCTTGCCATCTGTAACCTAAGAAATGCATGTGCTATTTCTCTGCGTGTGCATGTGTGAAATTAGTTTGCACTTTGCCCACTGGCATCTCAGCTTTTGGATGAAATGCCGTCATTCCATGTCTTCTCTAATTCTTGCTATGCTTTTAAAGGTAAATTTTCATTGAAGGATTTCAGATCTACAAGTGAACAAATCATAAGGGTCCAGCTCATTGAATTTTCACAAAATGACCACATCTCTATAACCACCACCAAATGAAGAAATAAAGCATTACCAGCACCCAGAAGCCCTCACGTCCTCTCCCAATTTCTCTCTCCCCTCCCAAGTAAGAATGGAATCATCCTATATGTACTTTTCTGTGTCTGACTTTCTCGCTCAACGTTATATTTGACTGATGCAAGCACATTGTTGCATGTAGCAATATTTCCTTCTTTCTTATTGCTGTCTAGTATTTCATTGTATGGATTTATCACAATTTATTTATTTATTCTGCTATTGACGGCCATTCTGTTTCCAGTTTTTTATTATTACAGATTGTGTTGCAATAAATATATCCTTAACATATCTTTTGGTATATACATATGTATGAATTTTGTCAAACTGGTTATTTCAATTGACATACTCACTCATAGAATGTTCCGTTTGGTATCATTGGTCTTTAATTTTAGCCATTCTGGTAGTAATGTAGTGGTATCTCATTGTGGCTTTAATTTCCATTTCTCTGATAACTAATGAAATTGAGCGCTTTTCTGTATGTTCATTTGCCATTTAACTATGTTTTTCTGTGAAGTGATTCTTCAAAGATTTGTCTTTTATAACATTTCTATTCTTTTTTGTATTTATGTGTAAGAGTTCTTTATATAAATTCAAGACCTTTGCTACATATATTGCAAATATCTTCTTAACACAGTGTCTTGGTATTTTATCGTTTTCATAGTGTGTTTCAATAAAATTTTTAATCATATTACCTAGTCTAATTTAATTTTTTTCTTTTATTATTAACATTGTCTACATTCTGTTCAGGAGGTGTTTCCCAATATAATTTTATGATGAAGTTAATTTAATTTTATTCTAGAAATTATGGTGTTTCACTTTTAGATCTTCAATCCATCTAGAGTTGATTCCATATGGATATCCAGACTCCACTCGGTTCTCTGGAAAGACCACCCTTTTCCCTCGTGCCACCACAGTATCAGCTTCGCCATAAGTCAGTTTCTTAATATGTATTTTAGAATCAGTTTTCAGATCATCGTTAGATTCAGTTTACCAGTGTTTTGTTTAGCATATTCATGCCTAGTCTATGAGAGAGATTGGCATAGTTTTTCCTTTTTTTGTAATTTCCTTGTCCGATTTCTCTTTCAAGGTCTCACTGGCCTCATACAATGAATTGGAAAGTGACTTTTTCTCTGTTTTCTGGAAGACTTTACGTAAGATTAGTTCATTCCTTCCTTAAACGTTTGGAAGAACTCACTGGTGAAGCCATTTGATCTTGCAGATTCTTTTACAAAAAATTTATAAATTTCAGTTTTTTAAAATAGAAATAGGATTACTTAGATTTTCAATTTTACCTTGTGTTAGTTATGGAAAGCTGTATTTTTCTAGGAATACATCAATTTTATCTAATTTTAAAAATCATCACTTTAATGTTGTTTATAAAAGCACTTTAAGGGGGCTGGCCCCATGGCCTAGTGGTTAGGTCCAGCGTGCTCCACGTCGGCGGCCCAGGTTCAGTTCTCGGATGTGGACCTACACCACTCATCAGTGGCCACGCTGTGGCGGCAAGACCCACATAAAAAATAGGGGAAGACGGGCACAGATGACAGCTCAAGGTGAATCTTCCTCAGGAAAACAAACAAACAAAAACACTATATGACCATTTTAATAACTCTAGGGTCTCTAGTGATATCTCCTTTTTATTGAAGACATTGCAGTATCATTCTCTTTTTCTGTCTCTCTCCCATTCTCCCTTTAAAAATAAAACTATGGTAAAATACACGTAACATAAAATTTACCGTCTTAACCATTTATAGTTTCACAGTTCAGTAGTGTTAAATACACTTGCACTGTTGTGTAACCAATCTCCAGATCCCTTTTCATTCTGCAAAACTGAAACTCCATACCCATTAAGCAAAAACTCCCCATTCCCTTCTCTTCCTAGCCCATTGGAAACCGCCATTCTACTTGCTGTCTCTATGAATCTGACTACTCTGTGTACTTCACATGGTTGGAATTACACAGCAGTTGTGTCTTTGTGACTGGCTAATTTCACTTAGCATAGTATCCATCAGATTCAGCCATTTGTAGCATGTGTCAGAATTTCCTTCCTTTTTAAGACTGAATAATATTTCATTGTATGTACATACGATATTTTGTTTTTCCACTTATCTGTGGATGAATGCTTGGGTTGCTTCCTTTTGGCTCCCGTGAATAACGCTACTGTGAACATGAGTGTACAAATCTCTTTGAGAACCTGCTTGCAATTCTTTTGGATACACACCCAGAACTGATGAATCATATGCTAATTCTATTTTTAATTTTTTGATGAACCAACATACTATTTTCCGTAGCAGTTACACCATTTTACACTCTCACCACCAGTGACAAGTTTTTCCATATCCTCACCAACGCTTCTTGTTTTCTGATTTTGTTTGTTTAGTAATAGCCACCCTAATGGGTATGAGGTGGTATCTCATAATGGTTTTGATTTACATTTCTTGAATAATTAGTGATGTTAAGCATCTTTTCATGTACTTCTTGGTCATTTTTATACTTTCTTTGGAGAAATATCTATGCAAGTCTTTTGTTCATTATTTAATCGGGCTGTTTGTTTTGTTGTTGTTGTCATTGAGTTGTAGGAGTCCTTTTCATATTCTTGATATTAACCTCATTAGATATAAGGACTTACAGATATTTTCTCCTGCTCTATGGGTTGCCTTTTCATCCTGTTGATTGTGTCATTTGAGGCACAGAAGTTTTTAATTTTTACGTAGTCCAATTTATCTATTTGTATTGTTGTTGCCAGTTCTTTTGGTGTCATATCTAAAAAGTCATTGCCAAATCTAATCTCATGAAGCTTTCCTTCTATGTTTTCTTTTAAGAGCTTTAGTTTTAACAATTTTATTTAGTTCTTTGATTCATTTGGAATTAATTTTGTGTATGGCATAGTGGAAGGGTCCAAATTCATTCTTTTCTATGTGTATATCCACTTTTCTCAACATCCTTTGTTTGAAAGACTGTCCTTTCCTCATTGAACGGTCTTGACACCCTTGTCAAAAATCATTTCACCATACATATTAAGGTTTATTTCCGGGCTCTCTAGTCTATCCCATTGGTGTATATGTCTGTCTTTAGGTCAGTATCACACTTTTTGGATTACTGTAGCTTTGTAATAAGTTTTGAAATCAAAAAGTGTGAGACCTTCAACTCCGTTCTTTTTTTTCAAGATTATTTTGGCTATTCAGGGTCCCTTGAGATTCCAGCTGAATTTTAGAATAGATTCTTCTATTTCTGCAAAACAACACCATTTGGGCTTTGGTAGAGATTTCATTGAATTTAAAGATTGCTTTGGGTAGTATTCATATCTTAACAATATTATGTCTTCCAAGTCATGTACACAGAAGGTCTTTCTATTTATTTGAGTTCTTTAATTTCTTTCAGTAACATTTTGAATTTTTCAGTGTACAAGTCTTTCATTTCCTTTGTTTAGTTTATTTCTAAGTATTTTATCCTTTTTTGGGGCTATTATACATGCAACTGTTTTTCTTAGTTTCCTTTCTAGATTATCTAGTTCATCGCTAGTGTAAAGAAACACAACTGATTTTTGCTAGTTGATTTTGTATCTTGCAATTTTGCTGAATTCATTTACTAGTTCCAACATTTTTTTTTGTGTTTGGAGGAATCTAGAGTTTTCTACATAAAATGTCATCTGCAAATAGAGAGAATTTTACTTCTTCCTTTCCAATTTCTACGCTTTCCCCCTCCTTAGCCCTTTTATTTAATCTTTTATTTTGAAATAATTATAGATTTATAGAAAGTTGCAAAGATAATATAAGTCCTGTGTACCTTCACCCAGTTTCCTGTAATGGTTAGATTTTGTATAACCATAGTACATTATATAAACAAGAAAATTTATATTTGTACAATTTGTGCGTGTGTATATATATAATATATATATAATATATATGCCATTTCATTACATTTACATTTATGTAACAACCACTGCTATCAAGATGCAGTCTAGCTCCAGTGAAGTGAAGAAACTTTATATCCCTCAACATCCCTTTGCCCTCTCCTGTTGATACCATAATTCTCTTAAGTATTTCCTTTATATACATTACAAATCACATCAGGCACTGCAATAATTTTCGCTTCCACCACCAAACATAATTTAGAAACTCAAGAGGAGGAGAAAATCTATTATATTTACCCATATCTTTGTTCTTTCTCTTGTTCTTTCTTCCATTCTGATGTTCCAAAATTCCTTCTTTTACTATTTTCTTTCTGTTTCAAGAACGTCTTTTAGCCGTCATTTAAGGGTAGGTAGTTTTTCTTTTTACTCTTGAGTGCTGTTTTCAGGGATATATAATTTGGGGTTGACAATTCTTTTATTTTAGCACTTGAAAAATGTTGTGTCCCTTCCCTTTGGCCTCCATGGTTTTTGATGAGAAGTCCATTGTCTTCTGAGTTTTTTTTCTGATGGGTAAGGTGTCCTTTCTCTCTCATTACTTTCAGGATTTTCCTGTCTTTAGTTTTCTGAAGTTTAATTGTGATGTGTCTTGGCATGAATTTATTTGGGAAAATCATACTTGGAGTTCATTCATCTTCCTGAGTATGTATGTTAGTATCTTTTGCCCTATTTGAGAAATTTTCAGTGATTATTTCTTTGAATACTTGTTCAGCTTATCGTCTTTCTTCTTTCTTTTCTGACATACATGATAGAGATTTGTTATAGTCCTACAATTCCCTAAGGCTCTGTTCACTTTTTTAAAGTATATTTCTCTCTGATATTCAGCTTGGGTAATATCTATTGTTCTATCTTCAAGTTCACTAATTCTTCCTTCTGTTCTCTCCTTTTTGTTATTGTGCCTATCATTGTCATTATTTTAGTTATTGTATATTTCCAGTCTAAAATTTCCATCTGCTTCTTTATGACTTCTATTTCTTCACTGAGACTTTCTATTTTCCATTTGCTTCAAGTGTGTCCAGAATTTCTCATTGAAGCATTTTGACGATGGCTGCTTTAAAATCCTTGTCAGATAATTCTAATATCTTTGCCATCTTGATGTTGTTGTCTATCGATTGTGTTTGCTCATTTTCCTGGGTTTTGGTATAATGAATGATTTTCCTTTCATTTAACACAGACATTTGAGTGCTATGTTATGAGACTCTGGATCTTATTTAAACCTCATTTACCAGGACTTCCTGGCACTGCACCAGCAGGGCAATTAGGCTGCTGCCTCATTACTATCAAGTGAGGGTGAAGCTCCAGGTTCCCTCTTCGACCTTCTTTGAAGTCAGACAGGGGGGAGATGCCTTATTACTACCAGTCTCCCCACTAGGTCTGTGCTCATATCACTCTGGCTGGGAGAAGAGGGGACTGTGTCTTGTTGCTGTTATCCATGGGCTGCCATTGACACAGCAATATCTCTGGATGGTGGTGAAACCCTCAGGTCCCCACTCTGACACCACCCAGAGAGGAGGGAGGGAGCTTCCTTAATAATGCACTGGGGTGGAAGTCTGGGATTCCCAAGTGGCCTCCAGTGACACTGTGGGGGTGAAGAAACCTTGTTACCAGTGGGTTGAGATGGAAACCCCAGACCCACACTGATACCACCCTAGTAGAGAGAGGGGGAAGGGCATCTCATTACACCCAGGCGAGAGTAGAAGTGTAGGTTTCCCACTTGGCCTTTGCTGATAGGGGTTGGGTGGGGCCACAGTCATTTCTGTGGCATTTGGCTAAAGTAGAGCAGTTATTGTCTAAAAGTTTTCTGTCTTGTTAGGCTACCCCTTTCATGAATCTTCAGATAGCAAAACCAAGTTTTTCTTTGGACTTTTTTGTCTGTTTTCTTTGAGATTTCCAGGTTGCTGTTTTTTTCACAGCACCATATCTGAGATATGTGAGGCAAAAAGAAAACCCAGGGACAAATGTCTCAAGCTTCATATGCACCCTCTCTCCACCTTTTAGAGTGTTCTTATGTTTATTTTCTGCGTAATGTTTGGATTTTTGAGCTGTACTTGGTGGGAGGAATAGGGAAAAGTATGTCTACTTCAACTTGATCTGGAACCACACTCCTCCCTGTTTGTGATCAGACATGTTAGAGATTTATTACTTTTTAGGTCTCTTTAAGAACATCCTTTGGCCTTGCTCTTCTTCTCTCTAGTTCGTTTGTTTTCTATTTTGTCAATTTCTGCTTTTAATTTTATCTTTTTATTTTTTCTACCTTCTTTGGATTTAATTTACCAACACTTTTTCTGACTTCTTGCAATAGATACTTAGATGCATGATTTCCAACTTTTTTCATATTTAGAGCAGTTTTAAGTTTACAACAAAATTAAGAGGAAAGAACAGAGGATTCCCATATACTTCCTGCCCCCACACATGCATAGCCTCCCCCAAGATCAACATCGCTCATCAGAATGATACATTTTTTACTAACAATGAACCTGTATTGACACATGATAATCACGCAAGGTCCATAGTTTACCTTAGGGTTCACTCCTGGTGTTGTGCATTCTATGGCTTTGGAAAATGTATAGTGATATAGATCCATCATCACAACATCGTATACACTATTTTCGTTGCTTTAAAACTCTGCTGTGCTCTGCCTATATTCATCCTCCCTCCCCACCAAACACTGGCAACCACTGATCTTTTTACTGTCTCCATAGTTTTCCTTTTCCAGAACATCATATAGTCGGAATCACATAGTATGTAGTCTTTTCAGATGGCTCCTTTCACTTAGTAATATGCATTTAAGCCCCCTCCTTGTCTTTCATAGCTTCATAGTTCATTTCTTTTTAGTGCTGAATAATATCTCATTTATGGATGCACGACACTTTATTTTGCCACTCATGTACTGAAGGACAAATTTTGACAATTATGAATAAAGCTGCTATAAATATCTGTATGCAGGTTTTTTAATGGACATAACTTTTCAGCTCCTTTAGGTAAATATCAAAGAATGCAATTGCTGGATCATGTGATGAGAGTATGCTTAGTTTTCTAAGAGGCCACCAAACTGTCTTTGAAAGTGACTGTACCCTTTTGCCTTCCCATGAGCAATGCATGAGAGTTCCCATTGCTTCACATCCTCGCTGGCCTTTGGTGTTGTCAGTGTTCTGGATATTGGCCATTCGAGTAAGTGTGCAGTGCATCTCGTTTTAATTTACAGTTTCTTCATGACATATGATGTCATTTTTCATATGTTTCATTTTCATTTGTATATCTTTTTTAGTCAAGTGTCTGTTAAAATCTTTGGCCCACCTTTATTTGGATTGTTTGTTTTCTTATTGTTGAGTTTTCAGAGGGCTTTGTATATTTTGGATAGCAGTCCTTTATCAGATATGTCTTTTACAAATATTTTCTCCCAGTCTGTGTCTTGTCTTCTAATTCTCTTGACAACATTTTTTGCAGAGAAGTTTTACATTTTGATGAAGCCCAGTTTATAAATTATTTTTTTCATGGATTGTGTTTTTGGTGTTACATCTATAAAGGCATCACCATACCCAATGCCATCTAGGTGTTATCCTATGTTATCTTCTAGGAATTTTATAGTTTTGCATTTACACTTAGGTCTATGATCCATTTTGAGTTAATTTTTGTGAAAGTTGTAAGACCTGTATCTAGCTTCATTTTTTTACATGTGAATGTCCAGTTTTTTCAGCAATATCTGTGGTAAAGATCATCTTTGCTCCATTGTATTGACTTTGCTCTTATGTCAGAGATCATTTAACCATATTTAAGGTTCTATTTCTAGGATCTCTGTTCTGTTCTGTTGACTCTGTTCTATTTGTCTATCCTCTTGCCAGTACCACACTGTCTCGATTACCGTAGCCTTATAGTAAGTCTTACAGTTGGGTACCATCAGTTCTACACCATCAGTCCTCCACTTTGTTCTCCTTCAGTGTTGTGTTGGTTATTCAGTGTCTTTTGTCTCTCCACACAAACTTTAGAATAAGTCTGTTGATTTCCATACAATAACTTGCTTGGATTTTGATTGGAATTACATTGAATCTATAGATCAAGTTGAGAAGAAATAACATCTTAACAATATTGGATCTTCCTATCTATGAATGTGGAATATATCTTCATTTATTTGGTTCTTCTTTCCTTTCATTCATCAGAGATTTGTAGTTTTCCTCATATAGAACTTGTATATATTTTGTTAGAAAATATATTTCTGGGGGCTGCTAACATAAATGATATTATGTTTTTAATTTCATATTCCACTTGTTCATTGTTAGTATATAGAAAAGCAATTCACTGTTATATATTAACTTTGTATCCTACAACCTTGCTATTACAACTTCTTACGTCCATGAGGTTTTTTGGCAATTCTTTTGGATTTTCTATGTAGACAATCATGTCAGTTATACGTCTTCTTTCCCAGTATGTATACTTTTATCTCCCTTTCTGGCCTTACCACATTAGCAAGGACTTTGGGTACAATATTGAAAAGGAGGGATGAGAGGACACATCCTTGCTTTGTACCTGATGCTAGTGGGGAAGCTTTGAGTTTCTCAATATTAAGTGTCATGTTAGTTGTAGGGTTTTTATAGATAGTCTTTATCAAGTTGAGAAAGTTCTACTCTGTTCCTGGTTTACTGAGAGTTTTTATCATGAATGGATTTGAATTTTGGCAGATGCTTTTTCTGCACCTATTAATATAATCACCATTTGATTTTTCTTTTTCAATCTATTGATATGATAGATTACATTAATTCATTTTCAAATATTGAAGCATCCTTGCATACCTGGAATAAATCCCACTTTGTGGTGGTATATAATTCTTTTTATACATTTTTTTATTTGATTTGCTAAAATTTTGCTGAGAATTTTTGCATCTATGTTCATGAGAGATATTGGTCTGTAGTTTTCTTTTCTCATATTGTCTTTATCTGGCTTTGATTTTAGGATAATATTGTCCTCGTAGAATAAGTTAGGAAGTATTCCTTTTGCTTCTATCCTCTGAAAGAGATTGTAGAGAATTCGTATGAGTTGTTCCTTAAATGTTTTGTAGAATTTACCAGTGAACCCATCTGGGCCTGGCATTTTCTGCTTTGGAAGGTTATTAATAATTGATTCAATTTCTTTAGTAGATCTAGGCCTATTCAAATCATCTATTTCTTCCTGTATGAGTTTTGGCAGGTTGAGTCTTTCAAGGAATTGGTCCATTTCAGCTAGATTATCAAATTGGTGAGCACAGAATTGTGCACAGTATTCCATTACTATCCTTTTAATTTTCATGAAATCTGCAGTAATGTCCCTCTTTCATTTCTGATATTAGAAATTTTTGTTCTCTCTTTTTATCTTAGTTAGCATGGCTAGAGGTTTGTTGACTTTACTGATCTTTTCAAAGAATCAGCTTTTGGTTCCGTTGATTTTTCTCTGTTGATTTCCTATTTTCAATTTCATTGATTTCTGCTCTAATTCTTATTATTTATTTTCTTCTGCTTACTTTGGATTTAATTTGCTTTTCGTTTTCTGGTTTCTAGGGTAAAAACTTAGATTATTGATTTTAAATATTTATTCTTTTCTAATATATGCAGTCAATGCCATAAACTTCCCTGTAAGCACTGCTTTCAGTGCATCCCACAAATTTTGGTAAGTGGTGTTTTCATTTTCATTTAGTTCAAAGTATTTTCTAATTTCTATTGAGATTTCTTCTTTGACATGTGCTATTTAGAACTGTGTTGTTTAATCTCCACGTATTTTGGGATTTTCCACTTATCTTTCTGTTACTGATTTCTAGTTTAATTCCACTGTAATCTGAGAGCATACATTGCATGATTTATATTCTTTTACCTTTTTTTTTAAAGACTGGCACATGAGCTAACTTCTGTTACCAATCTTTTTCTTCTTCTTCTCCCCAAAGTCCCCCAGTACATAGTTGCTTATTCTAGGTGCAGGTCCTTCTAGTTGTGGCATGTGGGACACCACCTCAGCATGGCCTGATGAGCAGTGCTATGTCCGCACCCAGGATCCGAACCAGCGAAACCCAGGGCTGCTGAAGTGGAGCACGTGAACTCAACCACACGGCCACAGGGCCGGTCCCTTCTTTTCCTTTTATTAAGGTGTGTTTTAGGGCCCAGATTGTGGTGAATGTTCCATGTAAGCTAGAGAAAAATAGGCATTCTGCTGTTTTGGATGAAGTAGTCTATAGTCTATAAATGTTAATTAATTGATGGTGCTGTTAAATTCAACTATATCTTTACTGATTTTCTTTCTGCTGGATCTGTCCATTTCTGAGAGAAGAGTGTTAAAGTCTCTCACTGCGATAGTGGATTCATCTACTTCTCCTTGCAGTTCTTTCAGGTTTTTCCTCATGTAGTTCGATGTTCTGCTGTTAGGTGCATACACATTAAGAATTTTCATGTCCTCTTGGAGAAATTGACCCCTTTATCATTACGTAATGCCTTTCTTTATTCCTGATAACTTTGCTTACTGAAGTCTGCTTTGTCTAAAATTAATATAGCTACTTCTGCTTTTTTTTGGTTACTGTTAGCATGGTATATTTTTTCTAACCATTTTCTTTTAACCTATATGTGTGTTCATATTTAAAGGGATTTCTTGTTGATGACATATAGTTGAGTTGTGTTTTTTGATCCACACTGACAATCTCTGTCTTTTTCTTTTTCTTTTTTTTTTTGGTGAGGAAGATGGGCCCTGAGATAACATCTCTTGCCAATCTTACTCTCTCTCTCTTTTTTATTCTTGCTTGAGGAAGATTGTCGTTGAGCTAACATCTGTGCCAATCTCCTTCCGTTCTGCAGTTTGGACACCACCACAGCATGGCTTGATGAGCAGTGTATAGGTCCACGCCCAGGATCCAAACCCATGAACCCCAGGCAACCGAAGCAGAGCACACAAACTTAACTGCTACACCACCGGTCCAGCCCCTGAAAATCTCTGCCTTTTAATTGGTGCATTTAGACTGTTGACATGCAAAGTGATTATTGGCATAGTTGGACTAACATCTGCCATATTTATTATTGTTTTATCTAGTTGCCCTTGTTCTTTGTATTTTTGTCTTCCACTCTTTTTCTGTCTTTTGTGGTTTTAATTGAGCATTTTCTATGATTCCATTTCCTTTCCTTTTTTAGCATATCAGTTATAGTTCTTTTCAGTGGTTGCCCTAGAGTTTGCAATACGCTTTTACAACATCCAAGTCTGCTTTCAAAAAACACTGTACTGCTTCACGGGTAGTGCGAGTACATTATAACAACAAAATAATCCTAATGTCTTCCTCCTGTCCCTTGTATCATTGCTGTTGTTTATTTCACTTATATATAAATATACATAAGGACATATATATGTGATATATATTTTGCTGTTGTTAGTGCATTTGAGTCGATGCCAACTCCTAGCAACCCTGTGTACGATAGAGCAGAGCCCTGCCTGGTCTTTTGGGCCATTTTCTCACATACGATGCTGTATCAGACGTTGATCTGTTGCTATTCGCAGGATTTTCATGGTCAATTTTTTTTTTGAAGTGAGTGGCTATGTCCTTCTTCCTAAACTGTCTTAGTCTCAAAGCTCTGCTGAAACCTGTCCACCATGGGTGACCCTGTTGATATTTGAAATACACATGGCATAGCTTTCAGCATCACAGCAACAGTCAGCCACTACAGTGTGACAACTCACAGACAGGTGGCATGTTTCCTTGACTGGGAAATGACCCTAGGCGGCAGCACTGAGTATTAACCACTAGACCACCAATGACATATATAAGTATACAGAATTCAATACATTGTTGCTATTATTATTTTGAAGAAACTGTTATCTATTAGATCAATTAAGAGCAAGAAATGGTGAAATGGGTGAAGGTGGTCAAAAGGTACAAACTTCCATTATAAAATAAATAAGTAATGGGGATGTAATGTATAGCAATGGTGACTATAACTAACAATCCTGTATGAGAAAAAGAATGAGAAAATAAGTGTTTAATTTTACCTCCACTCAATTCCTTCTTCAGTGTTCTTCCTTACTTTTTGCAGATCTGAGTTTTTGACCTATCTATTTTTCCTCTCTCTAAAGAACTTCTTTTTAACGTTTCTTGCATGCCAGGTCTACTGGCAATAAATTCTCTCACTTATTGTTTGTCTGAAAAAGTCTTTATTTCTCCTTTACTTTTAAAGGATAATTTTGTTGGGTACAGAATTCTTGGGTGGTGGGGTTTTTCTCTCAACACTTTAAATGTTTCACTCCACTCATTTTTTGCTTGCATGACTTTTGAGGAGAAGTCAAATATAACCTTATCTTTGGCCCTCTATAGATAAGGGGTTTTTTTGCCTCTGGCCTCTTTGAGAATTTTTGCTTATCTTTGATTTTCAGTAGGTTGAAAATGATATGCCCAGGTATATATATTTTTTAGCATTTATCCTGTTTGCTGTTCTATGAGATTTTGGTGTCTGACGTTAACTTGGGGAAATCTCATTTATTATGGTTTCAAAGATTTCCTCTGTTCCTTGCTTTCTTTCTTCTCCTTCTAGTATTCCCATTATGCATATGTTACACCTTTTGTAGTTTTCCCACAATCCTTGGATACTTCATTCTACTGTTTATCAGTCTTTGTTCTCTTTGCTTTTTGGTTTTTGAGAGTTCTGTTGATATACATCCTCTAGCACAGAGATCTTTCCTCAGCCACATCGAGTCTGCTAGTAAGTCCATCAAAGGCATTCTTTATTTCTGTTACAGTGTTTTTTATCTCTAGCACTTCTCTTTGGTTCTTTCTTAGGATTTCAATTTCTCTGTTACATTGTCCATCTGTGCTTGCAGGCTGTCTACTTTATCCATTAGAGCCCTCAGAGAATTAATCATGATTGTTTTAAATTCCCAGTCTGATAATTCCAACATCATTGCCATGTTTGCTTCTAGTGTCAGAGGAGGGGAAGCATTCTATAGTCCTATGATTAGATCTTTGCCTTTTAACAAGCCTATGACTCTGGACTATGAACTTCACAAATGCTTCTCAGTGTTTTTATCCAGCTAAGGTGGGACAAGATGACTAGAGTAGGTTGGAGTTGAGCATTTACCTTCCCTGGGTCAGTTAAGCTTTGATAATCCCCCAGCAAGTTAGGCTCTGGTTAACCAGTTTCCCGAGGTCAGTCCTTGTTAAGAAGAACAGAGTGCTCTGGCATATTTCAAAAATTATTCCTTTTCCACGCCTTCTGCCAAAAGCATGAGGGGATTTTTCATTGATATTTACTGTGAGAACCTGGTCAAGCTCCCAGAGGTAAACCCCACAATATTGTGGAGGCCCTCCTACGGCTGTGTCCCTCTGGAATTTTTAACTCTCACACTTGTCTGCCCTGAGCCTCTGGCAATTCATCGGTACAGCTCAGGTTTCCCTGCTGCACCACCGGTCCCTAGGCAGTTTCCTCTGTTGAGTCTGTCCTGGGAAGCCACGACTCCGTATTTGCCCGTCTGTCTCTCCATTCTTAGGAGCAGTGGTTTTCCCGGTGTCCTCCCCTCTCTTATGAATCCAAGAAGAGTTGCTGATTTTTCAGTCTATTCAGCTTTTTTCCCTCTGTCTATCATTGATTTCGACAAATACCTTGAGGGGAAAACCACCAAACGTTGAGCTTATTTTACATGGTTTACTTCTCTCAGGGGTTTTTGCCACTTAATTCCTAGCTATGTTGGTATCTCTTTAATGCCTTTAACAGCTGTTTATTTTGCATTATATCTGGAGTTGAAAATTTTTCTTGGCAGAAGTCTTGGTCTGCTTCAAGCTACCCTATTTTGGTCAGACTTAGAAATCCCCTCTAATTTTCATTTTATTAGAGACAGAATAACATAAAGAAACAAGTCTAGAATTAGAAAAATCTATAATCCATTCCTGGCTCTGTCACTTACTAATTTTGAGAACTTGAACCTGTTTACTTAACCTCTTAGTGGCCAAATTTAAAAAGTCATATCACTGTTAGAGTTGACATTTTAATGAAGAAAAGAAAAGTATTAAGAACAAATAAATACATTACAAAATATGACGACTGCTATAAAGGAATTACAATTATGCATCATTGGCATATAGATATTATTTAATGATATAGGAATAGATTGTATCCTTTATGGAAATGGGATAAAGAACAGAAGAAATTCCAAAACAAAGTTCTGAAAAACTGCATCAACATTTTAAAATTGGGTTGAGAAGGAGAATTGAGGACAAGTAGTAGGTGAGAAATTGTGGGGCTGTGGCATGACAGAAGCTGGGAGGGAGAATGTTGCCAGAACAAAGAGTTGGACAGCTTTGTCAAATACTGCTTCGATATGAAGTAAGATGAGGGCGAAATATTGACCATTGAATTTGACAGAGTAAAAATTGTTGGAAACTTTGACAAGAGCAATTTCAGTAGATTTTTGTGCACAAAACCAGATGGAGATGAATTGAAGAAGGAATTAGAGAGAAAGAAAGGGAGATAGCCTGTTTAGACAATTTTTCAAGAAGTTCAGCCTTGAAAAGAGGGCAGGAAGTGGGGCTATGCTTACGAAATCTCAACAGAGTTCTTCTCGAGACACGCCCTTTCCATCCCGAGAGCTGCAGAGGTCCTCAGTCTCAGTACTGGTTTTGTCTTTCCCTCCTCTTTTCCAATGAGCCCTTCCATTTGTCGCCCATGCATACAGCTTCTCTTTCTCCTTTTCTTTTGCTTGGTGTTACAACTAATATCTTGGTCCAGCCTTTTCTGTTTCTCACTGAAGTTGAGCTTTTTCATTTTTTAAATGATATTTCAGATTATGGTTACTTTAGATAAATTAGCTGGTAGTTAATATCTTCTGTTTATTTAAACTTTCAAAATAGTACAAAAATCTGTCCTAAAACAGTGTAATCAAATTGCAGAGTTCCTATAACAGATTCAAAAGATAGATGTCAGACAAAGTAGCATGGTGGAGTAGAAAATTCACAGGATTCTGAGCCAGACAAATGCTGAGTTCAAGTCCAACCTCTGTGTGTCTTCTGAGGAGACTTTATTAATCTTAATTTTATAGATTTTATATACAGAAAGATTTATATAGATTTATCCATGTGTATTATATATAAATTATATATATTTTATACACAAAATATATAGTTTTAAATATATATTTAATTCATCTAATCTTTAATTATATTTTCATATATGTGTGTCTATCTATATCTATCTATCATCTACATCTCTTCTTAGAGATTTATTGAGAAGCCTTTATGAGATATTCGAATACTGGCCATGCAATAAAGAGTTCCTTTTTTCTTCTTTCCTCAGCTCTCCGTCTCTTTAACCAGCACTACAGCTCTAAAAAAGATCTATCCTTCTCTCTTCCTTTTCCCAGTTTCTCTTATTATTGACAATGTCTCTTGCTATTGGCAACTCATCTTTCTTTCTCCTAGACATCATTCAGTTCAATGCAATCAATTAAAAAATTTATTTTGCAACATCCTGGGTCACTCACCAGGCTATTTTTGAAACTCATTGTCTCCTTTCATTTCATAGGCTACTCACTGAGCCTGCAGTTCTAAAAACTGTTTCTTTCTCTATCACTACTGTTCAAATTATGTCAATAAGCATTTGAAAGAACCCGCCTTTCTCACACTCACCTAATTCTTACTTCTCTCCCCTGACTTCCACCCAGCCTCTGCCAAATCACTCTGCAGTTTCATATTATTGTCTGAATCCCTTGCTGCTCTGTCTGCATTTTTTAGATTTAAAGTATTCTGCCTTCTCTCAAGTCCTCTCCTCAGGGCTCGCTACATAATTTGTTGGGCCCAGAGCAAAATGAAAATGAGATTCCCTTGTTCAAAAAACAGGAAAAGGAGTGCAGTTAAAAATGTGAAACTATAAAGGCTTTCCTTTAAAAACATTTTATTACTCATAAAATGTAATGAGGCAATATGGTATTACTTAATCACAACATAACGTTAACACAAAAAGAGCAGGGATGCCTCCAGGCTCTGCCTTCATGCTCTCCTGAGGCCACAGCCAATGCTGCCAGTACTGCTGCTTCTGCTGTTGCCACTCCTGTCGCCACTGCCAATCTGGGCCTAGGTCCCAGAACTGACTACCCCCTCTGGGTCCTGCAGTGTCCCAGACCATCCAAGGCACATGTGTGTGCTAGGCAGCCACACCAACTGTTGGGCATGCATGGTGCCCACTGCCTGCTGTGCACACGGGCTTGATTCATGCATGCGTGTGCTGTTGCCTGGCATGTCTCCTCTGCTCATGCACGTGCTCCAGCGTCCCATCAGATTTCGTTTACAAAACGTGAGTCCAAGGATGAAATTATTAAGAACTTCAAGATGGCCCCAGCGAACATTAAACCAAGTGTGGAGCCCTTCTGAGAAGGGGGCGCCAGGCGACTGCCTTGGTTGTAGGCCCATGAAGCTGGCCCCACTGCCTGCCCACTACTGCAGGGTCCAAGGAGTGCTGGCAGAATCTAGCTGGCATGTTTAGGATGGACAGACACTAAACTAGCATACTTTTCTTTCTTCTTGACTTTTGAGTTAGAGTTAAGAGAGGCTCAGGACCCATGTTTTCAAGGTTTACATTCCAGCATAGACTCTTTTTATTAATGTGACCTTGAGTTTGTAATATTTATTTCCTGTACCTCAGTTTACTTATGAGTAAAATGAACATTCCTTTAGTTTTTAAAAAAGTGAGAAGTCATGAATGAGACATTCTCTACCCGCCTCAAGGACCTCCTGATTTCTCAATTCAATCCACGACTCTACAAGTGCCTGTTTCCTTCCAGCTATAAAATGGGTGGATTCACAGAGAAGTCATCTTGATTTGAATCCAGATGGATGAAAACTAGTTTCCCAAATGCATGAGGAGAAGAAAGAACATTTTCAAACAGCCTGTGTATTAGCACAGAGGTGAAAATTTAGGACATGTGGCAGGAACTGTCACAGTTAGGAAATTTGGAAGAGGTGGCTGAAGGACAAGAAGGAAGCAACTGCAGATGGAGCAGCCAGGTCACAGGGCCTTGGAGCTTCGTGAGGAATTTTGGACTGGACCTAGGGAGGTCTTGGAAAGACTTTTAAGCAGAAGAATGGCATGGGCACTTAGTGTTGGTAGAAAGACCACTTTGCCAACAAACGAGAGCGTGGATTAGAAGACACAAAAGTTTGCAGTGGGGAGACTAGGATTTCAGGGGGCAGTGCAGATTTGGGGATGAAAAAGAGGGCCTTGATTTGGATATGTCCCAATAGGACAACTGAGTAGCAGTGCTCATTGGAACTGTGGCTCAGGAAGTAGGAGGACAATCAGAGTTGGGCGTGTAGAATTAGGAGCTGTCTGGATTTGGACATGCAGCTTATGAGCGGAGAGGGTGAAGAGTGAGGTGAGGGAAAATGGCTGAGGGTTGAACATGGAGGAACCTTAAGGTTTAGAGGACGGACAGAAGAGAAGCAAACTGCAATAGTCACTGAGAAAGAGATATGGAGGAGTGGGAATTAGGAGAAGAGGAGAGCAGAGTGGCCTCTGAAGCTATGTCCTGGGCAAAATAAGTGTGCAACAGTGTTTGATAAAATGGATGAGTGGCAAGGATGACAGGAAATGAATGGAAACATTCATTTGAAATGATGGGTAGTTGAATGGAAACACACCAAGCACTTGCCACATGCCAGGCACTTCTTCTGGCTTTAAATATGCACACTCCATTTGTCTTGTCAATGGCCTTCCAGGGTGGATACTGTAATCCGCATTTGACACATGAAGAGAGTGAGGGGCAAAGAAGTTCAGACACTCAAGTTCCACTCTGGGGCGCGTAGAGCAGGAGTTCTAACTGCACACCTAGGTCAGGAGACGTACCCCTCATTCTACTCTGCCCACTCTTTGTACATGCTGCTGCAGCCAAGATCTAGCTGCAATGTGATGCCTTCTGGGACGCCTTCCTCCACCCTGCCCATCCTGAGACATACAGCCTGGGGCCGAGGCAGCACCGAGTGAGACGAAGGGCACAGACTCTAGAACCTGACTTCCAGGGTTCAAATCCCAGCCCCACCACTCACCTGCTGCATGATATCATCCCCTTAACCTTGCAGGGTCTAGAAGGCAGGGTTGTCAACATATATACACATATGCAAGATTACCATATTATGATGTTTATACCAACGAATATATATGAATCTATTTAAATCTCACAGCACACATATGATGAAAGGACAGTTATTCCCATTCGCAGTGAGGACGCCGAAGCACACAGAGGTTAAGGAACTTGCCGAAGGTCACTGAGCTCAGGGGTTTGCTGATTCTCGCTGTGGCCCGGGCCCTGCAGAGCCAGCATTCCCTTCTTTTGTGTACTCCCCAGGCCCTGCTCTCCTTATGTTGAACCAAGTCTCAGAGTCTGACCACGTCTCCTACAGGGCTGAGCAGGGCCTTGTTCATGTTGAAGCCCAGCACCGGGAGCAGGGTCTGGCCCTCCATTATCCTCAATACTTACTTCACGGATGAACCAATGAGGGAAAAACAATGTTGAGGTTACCAGCTGAACCGGTTTGTTCTTTCGAACCCCAAAAGGTACACAGGACACTTCAGGAGCAGAAGCACCACCCCTCAGGTGTGTCTAGTCTCATCACAGCTTGTTTTCGTCCTTGAGGAATTACTCTCTTCTGACCTATCCATGGGCAGGCTGTGGGGCTTTTGGCAAATGGCCAAAACCTCTCTGAATCTCAGCTTCAAACCTGTGAAGCAGCCTTCTCAACAGGGATTATTAAGCATGCTACACGCTGAAGCATGTGGTAGAGGACTTTTTTACATTTTATTTTATTGTGGTAAGAGCACTTAACACAAGATTTACCCTCGTGACAAGTTTTTAAGTGTAAGACACAGTATTGTTAACTATAGGCACAATGTTGTACAGCGGATCTCTAGAACTTATTCATCTCGCTCAGCTGAAACTTCATGCCCACTGACTAATATCTCCCCATTCCCCCTCCTCCCAGCCCCTGGCAGCCACCCTTCCACTCTTTACTTCTGGGAATTTGACTATTCACTTACTTCATGTAAGTAAGTATGAAATGAGCATGAAATCACACAGAATTTGTCTTTCTGTGACTGGCTTGTTTCACTATCATAACGTCCTGAAGTTTCATGTATGTTAGAGCATATTACAGAATTTCCTTCTTTTTAAGGCTGAATAGTATTCCATGTTATATGTATCTACCAAATTTTCTTTACCCATTCATCTGTCAATGGACATTCAGTTTCCTTCCATTTGGAACTTTTATGAATAGGGCTGCAGTGACCATGGAAGTGCTGCTGTCTCTTCAGGATCTTGATTTCTATTCTTTTGAATAAATCCCCAGCAGTGGGACTGCTGGATCACATGCCAGTTCTAGTTTCAGTTTTTTTGAGGAATCTCAATACTATTTTCCATAGTGGCTGCTCCATTTTGTATTCCTACAAACAGTGTGAGAGTGTTCCAATTTCCTCACATCCTTGCTCTTTTGTTTCTCGATAATAGCTATCCCGGCAGGTGGGAAGGGATGTTTTACTGTGGTTTTGATTTGCATCCCTGATGGTCAGGGACATTGTTCATTTTTTCATATACCTATTGGCCATGTGTATGCCTTCCTCAGAGAAATGTCTATTTGAGTTCTTATCCCATTTTTTAATCAGGTTATTTGCCTTTTGCCATTGAGTTATAGGTGTTTCTTATATATTTTGGATATTAACTCATCAGATATATAATTTGAAAAATTTCTTCCCATTTCATAGGTTACATTTTCACTCTGTCAATTGTTTGCTGGGCAAAAGCTTTTAATTCTGATATATTCCCATTTGTTTATTTATATTTTTGTTGACCATGCTTTTGGTGTCACGTCCACAAAATCATTGCCAAGACCAATGTCCTAAAGCTCTTCCCCTGCGTGTTCTTCCAGGACTTTTACAGTTTTGGGTCTTATCTGTAAGTCTTTCATTTATTTTTAGTTGATTTTTGTGTATGGTGTAATATAAGGGTCCAATTTCATTCTTTTCCCAACACCATTTTTTGAAGAGACTATCCTTTCCCCATTGGGTATTCTTGCTACCCTTGTCAAAGATCAGTTGGTCATACATGCGTGAATTTCCTTCTGGGCTCTTTATTCTGTTCCATTGATGTCTGTCTTTATGCCGGTAGCATACTATTTTGATTTCTGTAGCTTTGTAATGTATTTTGAAATCTAGCTTGTTTCCCCTCAAGATTGATCTGGCTATTAGCCAATTTTTTAATTCTTATGTGAATTGTAGAATTGTTTTTTCTATTGCTGTAAAACTGTCATAGTATTTTGAGAAGGATTGCATTGAATCTGTAAGATCACTTCGGATAAAATGGACATTTTAAATAATATTTAATCTTCAAATCCATGAACACAGGATATCTTTCCATTGGTGACTTCTTTAATTTTTTTGATCAATGTTTTGTAGTTTTAAGTATGTAAGTCTTTCATTTCCCTAATTAAGTTATTCCTAAGTATTTTATTCTTTTTGGTGCTGTTGTAAACGGGATTGTTTACCTAATTTCCTTTTCAGATAGTTTGTGGTTAATATATAGAAACACAATTGACTTTTGCATGTTGATTTTGTATCTTGCAACTTTACCAAGTCTATGTATTAGTTGTAACAGTTTATGGAGTCTTTAATGCTTTCTGCCATAAGTTCATGTTGTCTGCAAGCAGGGACAATTTTACTTCTTCCTTTTAAACTTGGATGCCTTTATTTGTTTTTCTTTCCTAATTGCTCTGGCTGGGACTTCTTGTAGTATGTTGAATAGAAGTGGTGAAAATGGGCATCCTTGTCTTCTTCCTGATCTTAAAGGAGAAGTTCTCAGTTTTTCACCATTGAGCATGATGCTGGCTGTGCGCTTTTCATATATAGCCATTATTATGTCGAGACACCTTCCTTCTATTTTACCTTGTTGAACGTTCTTATCATTCAACATGAAAGGATGCTGAATGTAGTCAGCTGCTTTTTCTGCATCTATTGAGATGATCATCTGATTTTTATCCTTTAGTTTGTTAATGTGGTGTATCACATTAATTGATTTTTGTATGTTGAACCATCCTTGTATCCCAGGGATAAATCTCACTTGGTCATGGTGTATGATTCTTTTAATGTGCTATAGGATTCAGTTTGCTAGTATCTTGTTAAGGATTTTTGCATCTACATTCATCAGGGATATTGGCCTGTAGTTTTCTTTTCTTGTGATATCTCTGTCTGACTTTGGTATCAGGGTAACACTGGCCTCACATAATGAGTTTGGAAGTGTTCCACTGTCTTCAAGTTTTTGGAATAGTTTGAGAAAGATTGGAATTAATTATTCTTTAGATGTTTGGTAGAATTCATCATTGAAGCCATCAGGACTTTTCTTTGCCGGGAAGTTTTTGATTATCGATTCAACCTCCATGCTAGTTATATGTCTGTTCAGATTTTCCATTTCTTCATGATTGAGCCTTAGTAGGTTGTATATTTCTAGGAATCCATCAATTTCTTCTAGCTATTCATTTTATTGGGATATAACCATTCATAGTATTCTTTTATGATCCTTTTTATTTCTGTGGCATCAATTATAATGTCTCTTATTTCACCTCTGAATTTATTTATTTGAGTACTCTCAGTTTTTTTCATAGTCTAGTTAAGGATTTGTCAATTTTCTTTATGTTTTCAAAAAACCAACTCGGTTTCATTAGGACATTTTTTGTTGTTTTGTTTTAATTTCAGAGTACCTTCTGCACATACACCAATTTTTCCATCATCAGCAATGGATTCCTTCTGGCCCTGGATATTCTGTGCCTTCAAATGTTTCTCCCTCTTACCTCTTAAAATAAACAGCACTTTGGAGCTTAAACTTAGGGGCAGAGCTGTAGATTGCATAGGAGGCTCATCAAATTTTCCAAGGCCCACTAGAGTGTTTCTCTGAAACATCAGCCTCTAGCAAGTTAAAGGGCTACCTATGATGATTGGGCTCTTTCTGGTCCCCAAAATGGCCCTCTGTTCTGGAGGCAGCTCCACCAAGCTGGGGGTTTCTCAGTAAAGTGGTGGAATCTCCCAAGAGTCTGTGTTAAGGCTTTGGTGGCCATCTTTTCACTATAAATTCCCAGGGCTTGGTGTATTCTCTGCGGTCCCTGGCTGACTATATCCCAAATCCTCTCCACTGTAAGTAATCAGCTGGGAGACCTGGTTCTGCTTGAGATGCAGATTGCTTGGGCTAATAATCACGTGCAGCAGCTTCTAGATTCCAGGAAGAATGGCAGTTGCTTCTCACCCAGCCCGATGGAAAGCAGGACGACTCATTCTGCAAGCATTCATTGAAGGGTGTGAAGACTGAGGATGTGCTTTGAAATCACACCCGCTCAGGATCTACTACTTATTAATTATGACTTTGGGCAAAACTTTCAACTTCTCTAAGCCAATAATTTTTTTCTTCATTTGCAAGATGTGAACAATATTTTCCTTCTGACATCATGTAAAGGTCATGTATAATTCATGTAGGAATTCCTTGAAGAAAGCCTGGCACATGGATGAGAATTGATAAATGGCAGCTGCTAGTTTTTTATGAAAGAAATAAACAAATGATCAACAAGGAATGTTAAGAATCACATTGTCTAATTTTCACACTTTTTTTCTCACACGAGGACATTGAGTCCTATAAACTCTATACATTCTAATTACTAAAAACATTTTTTCTGTTTTCTTATTGTGAATATTGAAATTTTTTTTTGCACTAGAGAGCCCCAACTTGGTACCCTAAATCATGTTTGTTCCTCAATTCAGAAACAACTGGGCAGACGTGCAGAGGCCATTTCATCTATTTCCATCAAGAGAAGGAAACAGGGAATGTGATAACTTGCAGCAGGGATGACAGCCCAGTGTTGCAGGAAGAGGTTGTTTTGAGTACAGTCTGGCGACCCTCACTAGATTGGCCTGTACTACATGAATTATTCAGTTCTAAAGAGATGGGGATTCAAGAAACAAGGAAAGCTATTTCACTAAAAACAGTATGAGAATTGGAGATTGAGGGGAAACCTTCCTTAGGGTCCAACATAGGAGAGTGTTGCATGAGTGGTGGTCAGAAGTACACTTGCCAAATGAGATGTTATGAGACATACTGGGGTGCCAGAAAAAAGCGTGAAAGAATTTGAAATGGAAAACAGGAAGGATTATTCATTGCCCTGTCAGGTGAACTCTTCTGGACTATTTCTACTTTTTGCTGCCTTTGAACTGTTTTACAAATCTGTAAATTGCAGAAAACTGATAATAATGCAAATGATTCTTGTCATAGAAATATGAATTAATTGTGTTCAGTGGAATGCAATTATTGCGTTGTGGATATGCCATTTTGCATCTAAGTTAGTTTCAACATCTCTTCTCTGCCTACGCATGAGTGATACTTTGGATTCACCTCGAAACAGGTCAAAGAAACATCTTACTCATTATGCTATTAATTTGCCAACATTATTACAATAAATTATTATATTACATTATTAATGAGTGAAATACAATATTTTACAAGTGTTCTGTTTATATCTATATGAAAGACATGGTTATATCCTCGTTAAAAACCAATCTTTCCAGGGTTTTTGGACATTATTCACTGAGATGCCCAATGGGCTGACCCAACAGAAGCAGGTAAAATGTGTTGCCTGAGAAGAACACAGCAGATAAGTTATTCCACATTGGTGGCAGCAATGATTGGGAATTTTGTCTGACCATCTGATAATCTCCCTAAATGGACTGATGAATTGCAGAGATCTATTCTGTGTTGACCAAGAATCTGGTTTATTAGTCCTTTGTTTGTCATGGTGTCTATTTTGAGCTCAAATCAATTAAGGATGGCATGGTTACCAGGTAGAAATACAACACATCAAGATATAATAGAAGTCAGTTATAGCTCTACCAAACAAAATTAATTTGGGAGGAAACCATCCCCATTCTTCATTTCCTCCAAGAAAATAACAGGCTCATTTCTACTCTGGCTTCCAGGGATAATGGAGTTTTTACATGAAAAGCCTCCAAGTCAAGAGCCCCTTCCCCTATAGACTCTAGCACAATTCTCAGTATTAAAACCACTTTGGAGGCTGTTCCTTGAGCGAGAGTCTGTTCCATGAAACTAACGACAGAGAGAAATGTGTTGTGCAAGGAGTCGGTCCAGTGCCCTCTCCACCCCAAGGTTCAGCCCTCCTACACCTTTGGGTTACCCTGATATTAGGTATACAGTGTAAGACCTGGTGTAAGATATCTTCAGGGGCCCCATCCCCTTGTGTTCAAAGTCAACAGCTACCTCTGAAGCCCAGTTCTGGACAGGGTCAGTGATGCCACTGGGTTCATACCAAACTGTGGTCTCTGGCTGACAGCACAGGCCTTTGGAGAGTTTTCTAGTCAAATGTGTCCTCATTTGCTCCACCCATATTTAGCTAATGAACTTCTGTGCTTTTGGGGCCCTCCTGGTTTTCTTTATCAGCAGGATTTGGTGAATGGCAGGAGACACTGTACAGGAAGCAGAGCAATATCACTCCTGGGTCTTCTGCCTCTCTTCGGACAGGTCTCCAGTTAGCCCCCCTGTGTGTAAATCCTGTCTCATTGCCTCAGACTCCAGATGTCCCTGGAGATAACCAAAATCTGGTTTTCAGAAACTATTTCTTCTGTGATTCAAGACCAGCCACTCCACTTCTCAGTGGTATGAAGTCCCCGAGCCTCAGATACAGGAAAATATCACAAGGCTGAGACTCACCCCATGCGGTCTCATGTCCTGGCTTTTTCACCTATTGGTTAACCAGATTTCTCTAAATTTCAGCTTGGGAGAATGAAGTTTATATTATAAGTGGATCTGTCATACAGCTAGATCATGAAGAGCAGAACTCAATCTTCCCAGGCTGTAGGCTTCACTTGCTGTGTTAGCCCACCCCGACTCTGGCAGAGCTAACAACTGCTTTTCTAGGCCCATGACCAGGAGCTGGGGCAGGGTAAAGAAATGAGGTGGAGCCAGGATGGGCTACACTTCCCTGCACATCCCCAGGCATTGTGTCCATGGTACCTGCATGGCAGCATCAGCCACGGGGACCCACACATACTTTGCCTCTTGCTTTAGTGGGTCCAACTTCTTTGATACCTTCTTTGTGAGCAGCCACCCAACTGAGCCCTTCGGAGCAAAAGGATAGGAGACCACTGGATGCCCTTGGCTGCATCAAGTTTAGTGAGCTGAGTAAGAGGCCAGGGCAAGCCCCATGACTACTCAGCATAAGGGCTGGGACCCGGCTGTGGTTCAATTGCTGTGAGTGCCCTTGGAGGATGCATGTCATGACTGCTCCAAGTGCATGAAGATCTCGAGGCTGAGACTCTACCCCGACGGGAAAACTGTGTCAAAGACAAGATCTGGCATATTGTCATCAATTGTGGCTGGAGGAAGTCACCACGATCACCTCCTCCATCCACTGCACATGTTGTCTTTATGCTCAAAGACAAACCCATGCACACCTGCACCAGGAGGGCTCTCCTGTGCTCCATATTGACCCAACCATGCACAGAATGGGACCCTTGAAGAGGTGTGTGTGATGAGGGGGCCATCCCATTTCTTCCCACCTTGGGTGTATTCTTTCTTCTTTCCTACCATCCCACTTTCAATCGCTCTGTCTTCATTTATCCCCAGGCATCATGTGGCTGCACCATGAACACTCCCACCATTGATGATGAGTGGTCCCTCTCTTCTGCCATGAAATCACACAGCCAGCTACCATAAAGAGTATCCTGAGGAGGGTGGCCCTTTGGGAAGATTCTCGCCCAGAACTGAGACCTCATGGTCAAGTTCAAAGTTGTTCCTAGACAGCCTAATACCCCACACAGTTTGGTATGAACCCAGTGGCATCACTGACCCTGTCCAGAACTGGGCTTCAGAGATGGCCCTGACTTTGAACACAAGGGGATGGGCCCCCTGGAGATCCTCTTCCTAGGCCTTGCCTGGCCATTGCAGGGTCCAGCACAGTAATGCCCTCATCCCTGAACACATGTTCTCTCCCAGTACCACCCAACTCTGTGTCCATCAGATACTGGCTACATTTTCTAAGTACAAAAAAAAGCCAGTTTTCCTGTCTCTGAGTTTATTTGGTGCTGAACTGAGTTGTTGTGGGTGGGGGTCAGCTGGGTAGACCCAGGACAGGAGGAAATTTTCATGTCCTTGTTCCCATTCTCATCCAGTGGCTGAAGAGTGTCCTCAGTCCTACATAGAAAGATGTAAGGATTTCTTGCCCAAGCTTGAAACAGAAGGTCCGCCTTCCTCTCCCAGCTCTGCTAACACTTTGCTCTGCCCTTGCTGTCCTCTCGCATCCCTCTTTTAGGAGAAGCAGGAGGAGAGAAAGGAGACTGCTATACCCCCTCAGCTCACCTGGGTCTATGGTGTCCACCAGGAACTAGCTGAGGTCACTGCACACATATTCACGCAGAGTCCTGTGTCACTCACCAGGGACTGTTTGCACACTCATTGGGGTGAGCTAGAGGGAAGGTAGGTCACTGAGGCACACTTCCTTTGGGGAGGAGGTGAACAGGTCCAGAAAAGCCTCTCAGAGAGAAGCCCTGCACACCCACAGACTGCTCTAAGGCTGTGCGAGGAAGCAGCAGGGCACAGGAACGGACTCCTCTCCACTGTCATTGATATCGAGCTCAGCGGGAAGAACAGACTTCCTCAGCAAGAGAACAGGGTCTTGGAGACTGGTGGTGGCTGTTCCTCATGAAGGATGCAGGGCCAGGGACTGCTCCCTCACTTCTGAGCTCAAGACCTAGCTACCCCAAATCTCCACATCCTACTTTTTGTGACATGTGAAGCACCAGGTAGAAGACCATGGGAATGGAGAGAGAGGAGGCAGCAGGTGCCCTCAAGCCACTCAAGTGTCAGGCCCCCGACCCTGCTCTGGCCCCCACCCCTCCTATCGTCACAGCACACCCTGAGGGCGTTCATGACCTCAGTTTATCAGGGCCACGAAGCTGAAGCGCTTCCTACAGTCAGCCAGCCACACATTCTTTGTTTTCTTTGCATTTCGGCAAAGAGTCCAGTCAACCTGTATCACAAGGGAAGGGAATAGTGATGATGGCTTTGATGAAGGTTGACATCCTATGGTGGAGGCTGTGAATGCCCAGGGAAGCTGGGCCCATCATCAGGGTTTCCTCAATGGCTCTTCTGGGCAAGTTGCATCTGCACCTCCCTCTCCCCCAGGCTTCCACTCCCACGCCTACCTTCCAGCTTCAGTCTACTCACCCTTCACTTTGACATTGCCAAGGTCAATGTTCATTTTCTTTTTATTTATTTACATTCAACACTGTACTCTGTCGTGTATGTGCCAGGTGCTGTTCTAAGCACTTTAGAAATCGTAACGCAACAAATTCTCCTACGCCTCCTTGACATAAGTGCTATCCTTGTCTCTATTTATCAGATGAGGAAACACAAGTACATAGAGGTTGAGGACTTTGCTCAAGGTCACGAAACTGGCTCCCATGGCACATGCTGTCCCACTGGGCCGCCTCCGCCTCTCCTCTCTGCCTGCAGCCCAGCTCTGGGAGCCCCTGCTCAACCCTTTTCTCTGCACTCCATCCATGGGCTTTTCTCTCATCCTCCCCAGATCTCCACTAATTCGTTTGTTTCATCGCGTGGATGCTTGTCTATTGCCAGGCCCTACATACAAGCTGGGGACCCCACCTCCAGCTTTTCAGACATGGTTGATGCCTGGTGGGCTCACAGTCCAGAAGGAACCAGGTATCACCAACCCCTAAGGTGCACTCAGCCCCACAGGTAGCCCAAAGACAGCTTTGTTAGAATTATAACAAGATGCCCCTTGCCCATTTTTTAACTGCATTATTTGTTTTTTTGCTATCGAGTTCTATGAGTTCTTTATTTATTTTGCGTATTAACTCCTTATCAGATACATGATTTGCAAGTATTTTTTTCCCCATTCTGTTACGTTGACTTTTCATTTTGTTGATGGTTTCCTTTGCTGTGCAGAAGCTTTTCAGTTTGGTGTAGTGCCACTTGTTTATTTTTGCTTTTGTTGCTTGTGCTTTAGGTGTCATATCCAAAAAATAATTGCCAAGACCAATGTCAAGGAGCTTTTCCCCTGGAAGCTTTTCTTCCAGGAGTTTTATGGTTTCAGGTCTTACATTTAAGTCTTTAATCCATTTCGAGTTAATTTTTGTGAAAAGACATTTTTCCAAAGAAGATATTCAAATGGCCACCAGATACATGAAACTGCTCAACATCACTAGTCATCAGGGAAATACAAATCAAAGCCACAATGAGATATTATCTTACCTTCATTAGAATGGCTATTATCAAAAAGGTAAGAGAGAATAAATGCTGGCGAGGATGTGGAGAAAAGGGAATTCTTGTTCACTGTTGATGGAATGTAAACTGGTGCAGCCACTATGGAAAACAGTATGGAGGTCGCTCAAAAAATTAAAACTAGAACTACATATGATCCAGCAATTCCACTTTTGGGTATACATCTGAAGGAAACAAAATCACTATGTAGAAGAGCTATCTGCATTCCCATGTTCACTGCAGAATTATTCCCAAGAGCCAAGATAGGGAAACAATATAACTGTCCATCAATAGATGCATAGACAAACAAAATGTGGCATACTATATACATATTTATATCATTAGCCATAAAAAGAAGGAGATCCTGCCATTTGTGACAACATGAATGGACCTTGAGAGAATTATGCTGAGTGAAATAAGTCAGACAGAGGAAGACAAACACTGTATGATCTCACTTATATGTGGAACCTAAAAAAAACAAACTCATAGAAAAATAGATCATGCTTGTAGTTACCAGAGGTGGGGGCATGGGGTGGGAGAACCAGATGAAGGTGGTCAAAAGGCATAAACTTCCAGTTATAAGGTAAGTAAATACTGGGAATGCAACGTACGACATGATGACTATAGTTAGCACTGTATTATGCTGTTTGGTGTATTTGAAAGTTGCTAAGAGAGTAGATCCAAAAATTCTTACTACAAGGAAAAAAGTATTTTTTGTAACTTATAAGGTGATGGATGTTAACTAATTGTGGTAATCATTTTGCAATGTATATGAGTCGTCATTATGCTGTACATCTTAAAATTATACAGTGCTGTATGTCAATTATATCTTAACAAAACCAGAAAAATAAAAGCCACTATCAACAACAAGATGTCCTTTGCTCCAGACTTGTAACTGCCATCTGTGAAAAACGAGTCCTGTTAAAATATGCGTCTATGACAACTACGAAGGTGAACTGTGTTCTGTGCACAACCTCCACAGCTGTATGTGGCGCCCCTGGGAAGGGATGTGGAGGTTAGACAGGCCCATCCAAGACTGGGGAAGGGCTAGCAAGGAGGTTGCGATTCAAAGGTGGAGTGGAGTGAAGAGGTGAAGGAGAGTTGGGAACTGTCCCAGGCAGAGGAAGCAGCCTAGGGGGACGAGGAGGGGCGGTCAGGGGCTCTGTATTGTGGAACTTAAACATTCCTTTGTCATAACCATGACTAAGTGTTCTACGCTTTCTCCACACATGGGCTTGAAGAAACGAAAATCAGTAAGGAGCATTTATAGGATTATGACCCTGTAGTATTTGAACACATAAAGTTCTGGGCAAAGTTCTCAATCTCTGGGCCACTGTCAGAAGAATGTTTCTAGAGTTGGACCTGAAATTGGAAGGAGCAGTCTATCTGTCTCTAAAACCACCTAGTCATTCTGTTTTCCAATCCTCCAGGCTGTGCAGGTAAGAGGTTTCAAAACTAAATACACCAGAACATATTTTTAAGCAATGTTAGATATTTCCTGTCCCAAAATGCACATCACAGCCTTGGCTCCATGCCTGACACCCCTAGAGCAGCCATCTGTCCAGGATGACTCGGGGAGCCCCAAAAGAGCTGTCCACAGCCTGGAGCCTGCAACCCTGGGCATCCCCTGTGGCATCTCCCAGCAGTAAGAGGAAAGTGTCTCTCTCGTGTTGACAAAAGCATGTGAAAGTTTGGAGGGAAAAAAGGAGAGGACCCCAGGCCCTTCTGAGTGGCCACTTTCTTCTCTGACCACTGTGGATCTTCAGTGGCTTTCCTTAGTCTTTTTAGAACATGGACACACAAACTGGTGCTGTTCCCCTCTTGCCTCTGCTCACTCTCTGCCTCTCTACTCCGTTCCTTGCTGGCTCCCATGTCTCGTGGACACTTTCACCTGTCACTTTCTCTGGCCCACTCCTCCAGCTTTCCCACGTGAGAGAAAAGGAGATAGCAAACCCATTTCCTTCTTTCCGCTGATCCCCTTGAGTGGCACATGCAAGAAATGTGGAGGGAGGATTCAGGCACCTACACAGATCGTTCAGGCCTAAAACCCTCTGTTTGTTGCCTAACAGAAAAACACAAGAATCTGTTCTCTCGAGCTGCTATTTCACATTGCCTGATTTTCAATCCAGAAAAATCTAGAGCTGTAAAGGACACACAAGGTTACCTGTTACAGTCCCCTGACTCCCATGCTATAGATGAAGAGATGAAATCGAGACTAGGGAGGAGAAGGGACCAGCTTCTCCTCCCATTATGGGCTAAATTGGGTTCCTCCCCCAAAATTTCATATGTTGAAGCCCCAATACCCAGTACCCAAGAATGTACTGTTATTTGGAGATAGGGTCTTCACAGAGTGATTAAGTTAAAATGACATCATTGGGATGGGCCCTAATAGAATATGACTGGTCTCCTCATAAAAAGACCATGTGAAGCTACCAGGAGGAGATGGGTGGCCATCTACAAGCCAAGGAGAGAGGCCTCAGAAGAAAGTAAACTTGCCAACACCTTGTTCTCAGACTTCCAGCCTTAGGCCTGTGAGACAATAAATTTCTGGTGTTTCAGCCACTCAGTCTGTGCCACTTTCTCGCAGCAGCCCTAGCAGACTAATACACCCCAAATACACAGCAGGAGGAGGTGGGCAGAGAAGCCCTGGGCCTGCCCAAGTTCTCTGCTCTGCCCACTCAGTCTCGTTCTCACCTGGATGCATCTCTCTCCTCTTCTAGCAGAGCACCCAACATAAACATATTTGGATCCTGAAGCATAAATGGGTAGTTATTCAGGTAGAGAAAGGGAAGAAGAAAATATGTAAAGGGAAGGAAAAGGCATCATCAACATCTTGGGGCATCTCTCAGGCTGGCAGTGGGTCACTAGAAGAAGCTGGGGGAGACCTAAGGAAAAGTCAGAGAGGGTCTGGAGACCAGGATGGAGCATCAGGAGCAGGGCTGGGTCCTGGCACCTCAGATTTCCCAGGGAAGGATTTCCCATTGTCCTACAAACAATGGGTGCCCCAAAGGATTTTAGACAGAAAGTGACAACGTCAGATTTAGTATCAGACAGTTAATTCTGGCAACAGAGGAAACCAGGGTTATTGGATGGACACCCCAAGCAAAAAACCCATGGGGAGACTACTCCAATGGTCCCCATGAAGGGTGATGGCATTCTGCAGATCAGAGGGTGTCACATGAACAATAATGAGCTGGGATGGCCACATGTTGCCTTTCCTACTTCCCTTCTGACCCCCAGATGGCATGAGGAGGGGTCCAAGGGAGGTCAGGTGTGTTGTGCAGTCCCTCTGGGCAGGAGGGGAGCCCACACTCAGGGACTATATTCTGACTTTCAGATTTAAAACAGCAAAGCAATTTGCAAAGTTTGAAGATCATATGATCCAGCAATCCCACTTCTGGGTGTATACCCAAAGGAGACATGAAAAAGATGACGTTCATTGCAGCATTATTCACAATAACCAGATATGGAACCAACTAAGTGTCTGTCAATGGATGAAAGGATAAATAAGATGTGTATATATAGGTGTGACATATATATATACAGTGAAATATTATTCAGCCATAAGAAAGGAGGAAATCCTGCCATTTGTGACAACATTGATGGACCTCAAGAACATTGTGTTAAGTGAGACGTCAGAAAGTGAAAGACAAATACTGTATGATATCGCTTGTATGTGGAATATAAAAAGGCGAAACTTGTAAAAACAGAGAGTGGAATATTGGTTACTAGGGGCTGCAGGATGGGGGAATTGGGGAGATTTGTTTGACGGTCTAAACTTGCAATAGTTAAGTTCTGGAGATCTGATGCACAGCATAGTGATTACAGACAACAGTACTGTATTATAAACTTCAAAGGTGCGAAGAGACTAGATCTTAATTGTTCCCACCACAAAAAAGAAATAATTATGCGATGTGATGGAGGTGTTAGCCAGCACTACAGTGGTGATCATACTGCAGTATATAAATGAATCAAATGAATACATTGTGTACCTTAAACATATAGAATGTTATGTGTCAATTATTTCTCAATAAAATAAAACTTTGAAGAGCAGTTGAGAGCTCATGCATTTGAAAGCAGTCTTGCATGAAAGACATGGAGATCTTATAGAAACTGTAAGGACCTGTTGACAAAGTCTAACCAATAAAATCCACATGTTATTTACATTTGTTTCACCCAGCAAACTCTCAGCTCCCCATAGATATTGAGATATAGGAATAAGCTGGTAGTAATGTTACTTCATTGGGAGCATGTTGCATGTTCCTAAGCTAAGAGGTGACTACGGCAAAGGTCTAGAAGGAGGCATTAAAGGCTTGAGTAGCTTGGAAGGAGATGGGAGAGGCAGCGCGTGGAAGCTCATTCACAGCAAGCTCACGAAATCAGGAGGACTTCATTACTTTTCAGTAATGTGATAACGTTCTGATAAAAGTAATTTACAGACAGACTCCAGGCAAAGCTTGGAAGCTGAGCCTACGGTTTTTAAAGAAAAACCCACAAATTCCAGCCGGGAATTGTGTCGAGTTTGTGTTTCAAGGTTGAGGTAGCTGCTCTCACATTTCAAAATTGTAATGCAGTAGCAGCAACCCCGGTTACAAACTCAGCAAATCGGGAAGGAGTCCAGCGAGTTTCCACATCCCCAAGTCCCAAATCATGCAGAAGCAGGTGATTTTCTGTGAGTTTTGTGTCTGTTGACGTGCCATTGTCACGGGAGGGTGGCTGGACCTGATGCACACGGACCGCAGATCCAGCAGGTTGGTGTTTGTTTTCACTCACAGACACAAATGGAACTTGGGATTCATTTTGCAAATGAGATGGAGTGGAAAGGGCATCCTCATCTTTTATTTAATAAAACAGCAGTGTGATTCTAAATTAGTATTGGATGGGAAATTGGAGTTTTGGGCAGATGTAAAGGAATCAAATCTTCTGGGAGTGGACAAAGGAAGGCCTCGTCAGTCAGTGACATTTACTTTAGACCTACAGCTCTAGACAGACTTAGGAATGTGGAGGAGAGTATTCCAGGCATAAGAACTGCATGTGCAAAGGTCCTGAGGCAGAAAGGAGCTTGGCTGTTTCAGGAGAAGAGAGAAGGATGTCATGGCTAAAGCCTAGTGAGTGAGATCATTGAGACAGAAGCTGGAGTTGAATTGGGCTAAACCTTCATAATTCCAGGGCTTAGAGACCTTGCTAAGAACTAAAAGAAAGTTCTCTGCCATAATGTGGGCATGTCACAGAGAATAATACAGATGAAATGTCTCTCCAGACGCCATGAAATGTTGGAAAAGCCCTGCCCAGGCTTACAGACGGAGCCATCAGAAATGGAAGACCTTCCTCTTTAGGACCCAAGCTCTTTCCCATGAGTAGCGTACAGTCTTGCTGAAATGGACACAGTGGACTTCAGTGTACTGATTGGGTGGAAGAGCTTCTGGAACATGTCCTGTCACATACTACCACCATCCAGCCAACGTCCACTCTAAGCCCAGAGAAAATATTTTCTTCACATTTTTTACTTTCCTCCGTTTTTTCCCTTCATTTTTCTGTTCTTCTTGCCCTCTGTCCCAATCTCTCCTTTGTGTCTTCTTTTCTTCTCCACTTTTTAACATCTTTATTGAGGTATGATTCACATGAAATAAAGTGCACATATTGATTTATACATACGTTCATGAAGCCATCACTGCAGTCAAGGTGGTGAATGTATTTGTTACCCCCAAAAGTTTCCTCCTGCCTGTTAGTCACCCATCCTCCGACTCTGCCCCACGCCCGAGCAGTTCAATAGATGTTCTTTCTGCCACTAATGATTAGTTTGCATTTCCTGGAGTTTATATGAATGGACTATTACATCGTGTATCCTTTGTGGTCGGGCCTCTTTTACCCAGTGTAATTATTTAGAGATTCATTCTTGTTACATGTAACAATAGTTCATTCCTTTCTATTGCTGAGTGTTCTTACTGTGCGGAGATACCACAACTTGTTTATGCACCGATGTGTAGAAGAGCGCCAGGCCTGTTTTCAGGCGTGGCCTACGACAAATAAAGCTGTCTGAACACTCATGTACAAGTCTTTGTGTAGACATGTGCATTCATTTTTGAGAGGCAAATACCCAGGAATTAAACGGCTGGATCGTTTGGTAGGTGTGTGGTTAGCTTTTAAAGAAACTGACAAACTGTTTTCCAAAGCTATTGTACCATTTCACACACACCCCCCAGCAATGTATGAAAGTTCCAGTTTCTCCATATCCTCGCCAGCACTGGGCATGGTCATTCTTTTTATATGAGCCATTCTAACAAATGTGAAATGGTATCTCGTGATTTTAATTTGCACTTTTCCAATAACTAATGATGTTGGGCATCTTTTCATGTGTTATTCGCTCTTTGGTGAAGTGTCTGCTCAAGTCTTTTATCTACTCTTTTACTGAGTTGTTAGTTTTCTTATTTTTAACTGTTGAGAGCCCATCCGTACTGGGTACAAGTCCTTTATCAGATATTTGCTTTGCAAGTATTCTCGCTTGGTGATGGTTTGTCTTTTCAGTCTCTTCAGAGTCTTTCAAAGAAGTGTTTTTGATATTTGTGAGGTCAAATTCATCATTTTTTAATAGACTGTGCTTTGTGCTTTTGATGCTGTAGCTAAGAAATCTTTACCTAACACAAGATCACAAAGATTTTCTCTTACATTTTCTTATAGAAGTTTCATTGTTTTAGACTTTACATTTAGATCTAAGGTCCATTTTGAATTAGTGTTTTTATTTGGATCAAATTTTATTATTTTTGCATATAGAGACCCAATTGTTCCAGCACCAAGTGTTGAAAAGACTCTTTTCTCCACTGAATTGCCTCTGCACTTTGGTCAAACATTTGTTGTCCCATGTGTGTGGCTGGCTGTTCTGGACTCTATTCTGTTACATTGACGTACTTTTCTATCTTTATGTCAATACCACACTGTTTAGATTACAATGGCTTTATAATAAGTCTTAAAATTAGTTTGTGTTAGTCCTCTAACTTTCCTCTTCTGTTTCAGAGCTGTTTTGGTGATTCTAGATCTTTTGTATTTCTATATGAATTTTTAGAACCAGCTTGTAAATTTGTACAAGAAGGTCCATTGTGATTTTGTTTGGGCTTACAGTGAATCTACAGATCAACTGGGAAACAGTTGACGCCATAACGATATTAGCCCTCTGATCCATGAGCAGGGCATACCTCTACACTATTTAGGTATTTTTAAATTTTACTCAGCCATGTTTTCTACTTTTCACTGTACAGATTTTTTACATCTTTTAGCAGATTTGTCACTGAGTAGTTAATATTTTTGATGTTATTATAAATAGTACTACTTTTTAAAAATTTAATATTTTATTGTTCATTGTTAGCGTATAGAAATACAATTGATTGTTTATATTATCTTGTATCCTGCAAATGTGCCTAACTCACTTATTATTACCAGTAACTTTTTTTGTAGAGTCCTTCAAATTTTCTGCATTGGCAGTCATGTCAACTGTAAAGCAAAGCCATTTTGCTTCTTCCTTTCCCCTCTGGATGCGCTGGCTAGAAGCTTCTGCACAATGCTGAATAGAAGTTACGTGGCCGCATCTCATTGTCTTCTCCTGATCTCTGCAAGAAAGCATTCAGTTTTCTCTGATCAGTAAGACATACACTGTAGGGTTTTTGTAGATGTTCCTTATTAGGTTGAGGAAATTCTTTTCTGTTCCTAGTTTACTGAAAGTTTGTCAGCAATGGAAGTTAAGTTTTGTCAAAATCACATTTTTTACATCAACTGAAATTATCGTATGTTTTTTCTTTTCTAGTTTGTTAGTGTAGTAAATTACACTGATAGACTTTCAAATGATAAACCAGCCTTGTGTCCCTGGGGTAAACCTCACTGGGCCATGATGTATCATCCTTTTGTATATTTTGATTTTTTTTTTTTTGCTAAAATTTTGTTTAGAATCTTATTTCGCGGGGGATATTGGTCTGTAGTTTTCTTTTCTTGTCATATTTCTGTCTGGGTTGGTATCAGCATAGCACTGGCCTCTGGGAAGGAGTTAGGAAGTGTCCTCTAATTTTCTGGAAGTGCTTCTGTAGAATGAGCATCACTTCTTCTTTGGCACATTTCACTAGGGAAGCTATCTGGAACTGGAGGGGGTTTTGTGGAAAGGTTTTTCATTTCAGATTCAATTTCTTTAACAGATGTAGGGGTCTTCGTATTATCCACTTCTTCTTGAGGGAGGTTTGGCAGTTGGTGCACCATGATGCTCTAAGAAAATTTGAATGTAGGGGAGAATGGATGAATGAAAAAGTGAAGGAACAAATGGTTCACTGTTTAGAGAAACTGATTATGTGTACATTTGGGTCAAAGTGGTGAATCATCCTGAGGTGAGAAAGAAATCTCCTGGCTGCAGGTATTCTCTGAGCTAGAGAAGCTGATGCCAACTGTGGAGATATCAAGGGCTCTGCTGGGGTCAGCATTGGAAGTGTTTGAGGGGTCCCTCACCACAGGACCCCATCCCATTCCTCAGGAGCGCTGCATCCACCAGAACAGAGGGCCTCAGGATGCCCCTTAATTATTGAGAATACTCCTCTGGTGCTCAGGCCACAACAACTGAAGATCTCATGGGAATGGTGACCCTATCAGGTTGTGGAGCCTCTTCGAGAGTGTGAGTGAGGGCTTTCCACCCTTTACACAAACCCTCTCTCTCTGGGAGTAAATTGGCCCCCCCAACCTTACCGTTTCACTGCTAAATTTTCCTCCCAAAATAAAGCCTTTGGTAATGGTTAAAACAGGTAGAGAGATGTCCCAAATAAGACAGCTAATGCTGTATTCACCTCTGGCCTTAAGGTACCCTGCTTCCCTGACACCAAGATAGAGTGGAGCAGGCAATGTGAGTGAGGTGTGTGTGTGCATGAGCGTATGTATGTGTGTGGGTGTGTGCATCTGTGCGTGTGCGCCTGTGTGTGTAGGTGAGTTGGGTTTCTCTTTCAATCCAAGGAACTGGCAATGGCCAACAGCTTCAGCCTGTCTCTGGGTGTGGGGTTCCATGTCCAAGCTTCCTGTAAAGGAGAGAGGCTTCCTGGCCAAGGCCCCACCTGAATACCGGTTCAAGTCTGTAACCTTGAGATGCACAATGGCCAAAATTGTCATTGATGAAGGAAGAACTTCACAATGGGTTTCTGAAATGGTTACAACCAGCTTTTTATTATTAAAACAACCAAAGCCAACAGTTTCCCTTTACAACATGTATGAAGAAGAGAACATTGGAAAAACACCTCCCCACTGAGATACCACCTCAAAATCAGGTCCATGCTGTGCCCCTCCCCATCTGGAGGAGAGCTGGAGGAATCTCAACAGGGTGATGTCCATTCCCCATGCAGCTCTGCCCTGCACCATCCCACTGGGCTGTGCAGTGCCCACTGCATGCAGCAAATTGCCCGCTGGGCTCTGACATTCTCTTTAAAAGACAAAAGCCACACACCTGGAGCCAGGGTCTGAAATGGGAAACTGATGTAATCATTGGAAGAGACTGTGGGATGGTCAGCTGAGCTTGCAGCCACTTTCCTGTCTTGCAACATACATTCCTAGTTTAGCCAGAATCATCGTACCCCACATTCTCCAAAAGTGCCTCTTCCCATGGGCAGAAAAAGAACACAGTGTGTGTGCTGAGGTTTTTCTCCATTTGTCAAGTGTCACCAACAGTGGACATTGAATCCCAAACATCCCCTCAGAGAGCTTGCCACACAATTAGTTTAACACAAAGATCAGACCAACACTAAAAAATATGTGTAGGTGAAGGTTTAAAAGTCACAGAGTCTCTTATGTAAATATTTCAAAATGTTCTCTCTCCTTGTGTCCCCTCGCCACCCACAAATAAATAACACCACAAATCAAGGGATGAATTTAACAGGGAGTGAAAATGGGTGGACTCTGAGGGGCTTCTTTCTCTCACCAGTCACATGCCCCTTTCCCTCATTTCTACATGAATCAAGGGCCTTCGTCTTACTCATCATTGCATTTCCTGCCACGTCCAATATAGTACCTGACACACAATAGAGACTTGGCACAGATCAAATCTATTCATTATTTTTTCTGTTTTACCTTTTGAGACAACCAAAACACAGAGAATAATCTCAGATGAGTTGAATTCACTGCATTCTTGATGGGTCCTAATTATGCTAAAGGAATCTTCTTATTCCTCCCCCACCCCCAGCATTTGTTTGACTGCCAGAATTTTTTCCTCTAGCACCGGTTTCAGCACTTTTATTTTGGCTTTCTTTCTTTGCAATAGTTTCTTCTCTCATAAAATGGGAATTCCCCCTTTTCCCTGCAAAATGAGGAAAGGAGTATGGAAAATGAGTATGTGACGATGCTGACATGTGGTAGTGCTAGATTTATTCAGGGTGAGCTCTTTAGAGAGAAGGATCCTAAGAAGAATCTTCTGGTCCCTTCCATTCCATCTCGATGTCCCTATCTGCGTGAAGGCCTGCTGCCTCCCACTGGGCTCCCACCTCCTCTATCCTTCTTCTCATTTCTTCTTTCCTCCCTTCTTTCATTCCTTCTTTCCTTCTTTCTTTCCTTCTTTTCTTCCCTCCTTCCTTCTTTCCTTCCTTGCTTCCTTCCCTCCTTCTTCCTTCTTTCCTTCCTTCCTTCCTTTCCTAATTCATTCAACACCCCACAGGTTGACCATCCTAACACCTAGCTCTATCATGCCAGTCTCTTACATGAAGGCTTTTATAGAGTCTCCCCCTCCCCTCCCCCAATTATATGATATTGAAACTTTTCAGTCTGGCATTTGAGTCCTTCCACTATGTGGTCTCAACTCATCACCTTTTAAAAGAGGGGTTGGGAGGTTAAGGGTTTCTCCATGTTCGAGCATATAAGGAAGCCATATAACAAGTGCAGGGGGAGAAGGCCTGGAGAAGAAAGGATGCAGAGGAGAGAGAGGTGGCAAACCATGCCATCTCAAGGCCTCCCTACTCTCCTTCCCCACCCTTTCTGAGGTCCCAGGATCCTAGCTCCCCGTGTTCCTAATTGTGACCAGCCCTTTGAGTCTTGGCCTGTCTGCATTACTGCTCAGGAGATTTTCTCCCCACTTCCTAGAGTAAACCTTTCTTCACTCACTCCTACCTTAGGGAAATCCTACCAGCATTAAAGGTGCAAATCACCTCCTTCATGCAGCTTTTCCTGACTCTCTCCAATAGGTTTCAATTTCTTGCCCTGAACCATCACAGCATTCTCCAGTGTTTTCTCTTCTGATTCAAGCAAGCACAGCGACAAGCCATGCTCTGGGACGTGGAAGCGGGCTCTTCTGCAGGAGAGGGATGAGACATGGGGCATCGACATGTGAAACTGCAGAGACAGGCAGTGCAGAATCAGAGGGAGGTGATGTTCATGAGTTTAACCTCTACATCATTCTCCCTCCTCTCTACTGTGATATTGGAAGGGGGAGGTTGGGACTGACCAACGAGTTCACATGGACGTGGAATGAATGCACTATGTTTCATAGCAGCCAAAGCTATTTTATTTTATTTTTAAGAATCGTATGGATTGCTTTTGTGGAGCTCCTGACTAATGCCCAGGGCATTGAGACTGACCACATAGACCACGAAGAAGTGGAATCTCAGGGCAGCTCTGAGCCAGGTTGCCCGAGCTCAGGTCTAAGCTCTCCCAGGATTAGCTGGTGATCTGGACAGAGTGCTTACACTTCCTGTGCCTCAGTCTGTTCGTCTGTAAAATCACAATAACGTATACCCCACAGATTTGTTGTGAGGATTAAGCAAGTCATTATGTGAACGATCAGAGTTATAACTGCAGCAGAGGAAACACCCTCAAAGTATTGATTGCCACTCTATATTAGATCAGATCCAGAGCCATTGGTTTCCAGCAGAGCCACAATGACCCTTTCAAATCCTTGTCTGTGCACTCTCTCCATGTTCTGTGAAACTAGATGAAATGTAAGCTAAGCCACATTGAGCAACAGGGCCCCTGTAAATAATTTTGCTTTGACTTTCTGCAAAATACATACTGTGGTGCCAACCAAGTTCACAAAAACAATTGCTAGGGGAGTCTGTTTTCTTAACTTCTAAATAATAGCTCTGAATTGCCTGGAGGAATGTTATTTACATTCGCAAATTTAAGGTTTGTGAAAGAATTTTCCTTAATAGAATTTGAAAACTCAGTGAGTTTTAGTTTTGTGCCTAGTTCTTAAAGTTTTAAAATTTCCTTCAGCTTCACACAAAGCTAACTCTCATTTCCAAATATTGCAACCAGCTCAGTGCAGAAAATAACTCTCTAATTGTTAGATCTTTGTTTAAACCCTTGCTCTGCACTTGGGAAAATTTCGTGTATTCTCCGCATCTTGGTGTCTTCAAGGTGGGGAAATGGAACTCATCTCATGATGTTTATGAAGCGTAAAAAAGCTGAAAACATACATGTTGTACTTGTTTTTGGTTAAAAGGCTGACAAAATAATAGTAGATATTGTTTTGAGGGGTAGGCGATTGTTTCCTATGTGCTGTGCACTTTATATATGTCCATAGGTTTCTCCTCAAGAGATTTTGGACTTCTCAGGAGCAGGAACCTCAAAGAAACAGTCAGAAATTTAGGCAGAGAGCCAGGTCGAGAACCAGAGTTATTTAAAATGGGCTGAAGGAGAAGCCACAATACAAGGATAAGGATGAAACGTATCGAGTTCAATATAACAGAATACTAAGATAAGAATTGAGGTAGTCTCTTTTTTTAGCACATGATTTTGGCAACATGATGTTGGCATAAAGTAAGTTAGCCTACATTCAAGTTGGAAAATAAGACAATTTGGTCAAACAACGACTAGGTCAAAAACAAACATCTAACTACTGCACCATTCTAGGTGCGTCTTGGTGGGTAGTTTGGTTTTTTTGTTTGTTTGTTTGTTTTTGCTTGAGGAAGATTGTCCCTGAGCTAATATCTGTGTCAATCTTCCTCTATTTTTTGTATGTGGGATGCTGCCACAGCATGGCTTGATGAGCAGTGTGTAGGTGCGTGCCTGGGATCTGAACCTACAAACCCTGGGCAGCTGAAGCAGAGCATGCGAACTTAACTGCCATGCCTTCTGGTGGGTAGTTTTAAAACTTTGATTTTTCGTTAGAAACTTTTTTGAATTTCCATAAATGTGATTCAATTTTAGCTTGTTGTTCTTGCTCTGTAGAACTTTAAGTAGTAAAAAGGTAGAATAAATAATATTCAACAGTGGATTATCTGGGACAATTTCTCAGGCAAATAATAGTGATTTACATGATTTAATTCTCCTGGAAAAGGTGTGTAAGGATGTGCTCACAGGTGGGCTGAATGTCCCAGGTGGGTGGGCCTGTGGGGGTTTTGTTGTTTTTCTTCTTTTGTTTTTCTGTATTTTCTAATTTTTTTATTTAATTATTTTATTGAGGTAATATTGGTTTACAATATTGTGTAATTTCAGGTGTACTTTATTATATATCAGTTACTGTATAGACTGCATCATACTCACAACAATAGTCTAAATTTTATCCATCACCATACATATGTGCCCTTTTACCCCTTTCATCCTCTGCCCACCCTCTTCCCCTCTGGTAACCACTAATCTGTTCTCCTTGCCCATGTGTTTGTTTATCTTCCACATATGAGTGAAATCATACAGTGTTTGTGTTTCTTAGTCTGGCCTATTTCACTTAGCATAACACCCTCAGCGTCCATCCACATTGTCACAAATGACACAATTTTGTCATTTTTATGGCTGAGTAGTGTTCCATTGTATATACATACCACAACTTCTTTATCCATTCATCAGTTGATGGGCACTTGGGTTGCTTCCCTGTCTTGGCCCTTGTGAATAATGCTGCAATGAACTTAGGGATGCATAAATCTCTTTGAATTATTGATTTCATGTTCTTTGGATAAATTACCAGTCGTGGGATAGCTGGACCATATGATATTTCTTTTTGTAATTTTTGAGAAATCTCCACACTGTTTTCCATAGTGGCTATACCAGTTTGCACTCCCACCAGCAGTGTATGAGGGTACATTTTATCCACATCCTCGCCAACATTTGTTATTTCTTGTCTTATTAATTATAGCCATTCTGATGGGTGTGAAATGATATCTCATTGTAGCTTCGATTTGCATTTACCTACTAATTAATGAGAACTATAAGACATTATTGAAACAGCATGGTACTGGTAGAAAAACAGACACACAGATCAATGGGACAGTATTGAAAGCCCAGAAATAAAACCACACATCTATGGATGGCTAATCTTTGAGAAAGGAGCTAAGAACATACAAAAGAAAAAATAAACAAACAGGACTGCATCAAACTAAAAAGCTTCTGCAAGGCAAAGGAAACCATGAACAAAACAAAAAGACAACCCACCAACTGGGAGAAAATATTTGCAAATCATATATCTGACAAGGGGTTAATTTCCAAAATATATGAAGAACTCGTACAACTCAACAACAGAAAATCAAACAACCTGATCAAAAAATAGGCAGAGGATATGAGCAGGAGTCTTTCCAAAGAAGACATACAGATGGCCAAGAAGCACATGAAAAGAGGTTGAACATCACTAATTATTAGGGAAATGGATTTTCTAATTTTTTAGTGAACTCAATTTCTTTTTGCAATAGAAAAAAGGCCAGATACAAGTGCAAAAGATCTGGAATATTCAGAGATATTTAAAGAACATTTTCTTTAAAGAATATTTCCAATTCATTTTAAGCCAATGTGATATAACTTCTAGGGGAAATTCTAGAATTCAGGGCCAGGGGATTGAGGTGGAGGGACAAATGAAAGAGAGGTGGACGATTGATGGAAAATGAAGAAGGCACCTGAGGACCTCTGATAAGCTCCTTTCTCCCTCCTCCCCTTCCTCTTATGTCATTTGGTGGAAATCATTGTCATTGCTGAGCATCCAAAGAGTTGGCTTTGCGTTATAGGGATTTATGTACAAGCCTTTTCACCATTCAAACCTGAGTGCTCCCAGTGGGACTGCTTTCCTCCTCTCTGTGTGCCTGCACAGTGAAAAGATGAGGGAAAGAAGCTTCACAGCTTTTGTAGTTTTTTTGTTGCTATCATTAGAGTTTTTCCAGGAATAGCATGTGGCTGGTGGTTCCTCCCAGAAGACCCGCACACAGGGAAGTAGACTAACAAGGATTTGAGGCTACACAAATCTCACCAAATGAAGAGAGGCAGGAGAATTGTTGTGTGTACATTTGGCACAGAAGACATGGCTCAGAGCCCTCATGGCAAAGCTACTATGTATGATATATAAACAAAGATATTACACTCCCAATGTGTTTCGTGCCACATCATATTTTTTCCCCTCAGCTAAAATGTGGTGATTAGTCACTGGTTTTGGTTTGGATTATTGCAGTTTTTCTTAAAGAGTGAGACTTAAACTCTAAAGACAAATGAAGGCATTCTTTCTGTTGAATATGTTTGAGTGGTAGCTTCTTGATTAAATTCATTTATTTTTTAACTCTACATGACTCTGAACTCTTCAACGGGGCAATGCTACAATTATTGAATTACCAAAGTGTGAATCATAGCTGGATGAAACATGTTTTTGAACTTGTAACTCAGATGGATTTGGCAATATTAGTATTTTCTTCTTTCTCAACTTTCCTAGCCCTTTGGCTAAGGCATTTGTGCCCTCCATCTGTTCTTCATTAGAACATTGTTTCTTATTTAGGGAGGAGTTCTCAGTGTCTTAGACAGAACTTAGTAAAACTTTTTTTCTAGCACCACCAGTTTACCTTGCCAGAGCTGTTCAAGAAAGGCAAAGGAGGGTCAGGCTCTCTGAAAGACTGACAAAGGCCACTGTATGGGATCGGGGAGGAAGATAGAGCATCTTGAGTTTGACGAGACACTAGTTCAAATCCTTAAATCAAATGGACTTTTGGAAATAGAAGCAGCTGTGCCCCTCGAAGCATCAGTTGCTTGCCTCAGCATATGTCATCAGAGACAAACGCCTCTGAGAGCAAATTTTGAAGCACAGAGGTTAGTGTGAATTTGGAAAGGAAACGCCCGCTTCTTCCATCTCGCTGGAATCACTGTTGTAGTCTCAGCCAAGGGGCACCAATACCATTTAATAGGTTTACAACAGCAGTTCTGAAACTGGACTGCAACAGACTTATCAAGTGGACTTGTGGCTACCGAGATTCATGACAATCTCCGTAGCTCTCTGTCACTGGAGATCTGTGCACCAGACTGGGTCATAAAGATTCGGCATTACCACTAGGAGCTAGGCAAATGGAGTCAAGGTCATTGGACCTCAACTAGGACACGAGGACACTGAGAAAAAGGATATATTCATGTGCTGGGACTGCCATAATAAAATATCAGTCTTATTGGCTTAAACAACAGAAATTTATTTATCTCGTTTCTGGAGGCTTGAAGTCCGAGATCAAGGTGTCAATAGGGTTGGTTTCTTCCGAGGCCTCTCTCCTAGGCTTGCAGGGGGCCACCTTCTCATTGTGTGTGTTCATGTCGCTGTCTCTGTGTCTGCACATGTCTGGTGTCTCTCTTTGTGTCCTAATCTCTTCTTCTTATAAGGACACTAGTCATACTGGATCAGGCACCACTCTAATGACCCCAGTTTAACTTGATTACATCTCTAAAGGCCGAGTCTCCAAACACAGTCACATTCTGAGGTGCTGGGCATTGTGACTTCAACATATCAATTTGAGGGGAGACAATTCAGCCCGTAACAAACATTAGAGGGGAATTTGGCACCACTTGCTTTTTCCTGCCCAGCTTCTCCATGATAGAGAAAAGGCTAGGATTCCCAGCTTTGTGTACCAATGCCAAGTATCATATTTGAATATAATAACAGAAAGCCATTGAGATGAATAAAGCAACCAATTCAGACACCACTTAGTATCACCTTCACTTAAATTACATTCACTTACTTAGCAATTGCTATATTCCTCATTTCTGTCTCCACATCTCAGTGTAGTGGCTGGAACTTCCAGAAAGATGGTAAATAATAATAGCTACTCCTTCCTACATCTGATTTCAAAGACAATGCCTCAAGAATTTCACTGTCATGAATGATGTCCACTGTTAAATTTCGTTCATATTCCTTGTCATTTTCATTCCTGATTTACCTACAATTTTCATACAAATATATGTTGAATTTATCAAATTATCTCCGAAGTTTTTTAAAATGAACTTGCCCCATTTCCCTTTTGGCCAATTTATTTTAGGTAGTCTCCTAATGGATTTATTTGTAACATATCACCAATGCATTCCTGAGGAAAACTTAGACACGGAATGTTAGTCTTTAAATATGCTGCTAAATTCTACTTGCTAGTCTCCAATTTAGAATTTCTGCCTTGAAATTCATAACTCACCTAGGCTAAAGTTTTCTTCGTTTTAGTATTTTCAGATTTAGATAACTTCGTTATGGTAGCGTGAAAAGTGATTTGAGAAAGTTTTTGCTTTTCTAGATCCTCAAGAACAGTTTACATAATGCAAAGATTGTCTGAATGTTGCAAGCTTTAAAACAAATTATCAATTTCACCACCTAAGAAACATTCTGCCATGTTCCTATCACTTTTATCTCTATTACTAAAGCTAAAACTCTGTTCAAGCTTTCTATTACTTTAGTCAGTTTTGGTAATTTCTCTTTTTCTGGGAAATCATTAATTCCATTGATATTTGTCAACATATTAATGTGGATTTATTCTGAATGTTTTCTTGCAAAATTTGAAGTCCACATCTGTGGTTAGTTACTCTTTCTCATTCTTAGTTTTTCATATTTATACTCTCTTTTTTCCTCTTCATTTATACTTGCCAAGTATATAATTGTGGTTGATTTTTTTTCTAAAGTGCCAGCTCCTGCACCGATTGAAGTTGTCATAAAGTTGTTATCTGGGAGGAATGGTGATAGAATTGTCAACATGAATCAGGAGAGAAAGAAACAATGGGGCATGTCTGTGAGGCTGAAGGCTCAGCGAGTTCAACTTTGTGAGGCTTCCTGCAGTGAGGACATTGACAGTCTCCACAGTTACTATGACAGCATTGTTTATGTCTCACACAATCCTAAATCTCAAAGAAGTCTGTCACTCTAAATGTGGGACACATTAGGATAAAGCCATAAATTGGTGCTAATACCAAGACTCTTCGGGACAATTAAGGACTTTTTTTTATTATTGTCCTCGTTTGATGAAAATAAGCAGGGGAAATGGAAAACAATCTCCTCCACACTGAATTTAGAGCCATTCTTGGCAGTGATCAAAGGAAAGAAAGAGAAATATCATGGAGGTCAAACTTGAGGGACTTGGTGTTCAACTCATAATGAAAAGAAAAGGAAAAAAAATTTAAGAAGAGTGTAATAATAGTAATTTCAATATTGAGTGATTATCATCTGGTGTGTCAGTGAGACCTCTACAATGAGAAAAACTTGAAAATTAAAATGCACTGCTTTCATTGAGAAAGTACCCTCACCTAGGTGTCCTGGAAATTTGGTTGTCCTACTTAGCTGCAGTGCATTGTCTCCTGGCAAATGTTATCAAGTACCCCTCTGAACCAGGAAGAGAAGAAACTGTGGGAAGCTGAGGATGTCACAAGCTCATAATATTTACTTCTCTTAACTGTGCTTCATCAGCTTTGGGGGGCACATTGGTTCCTCAATGTGGGTCCCCATTTCCAACACATGTTGGCTAGACTCAGCATCTTCAGTCCACAGCTCTGTGGTCAGCACTTGCCTTGCTCCTGTTCCCAGAAGCTATACCTAGTGTCTCATCTCACTTGTTCTTTACTATGCTCTTATCAGTAAAATTTGCTGATCACCAAGCTAAAAGAGGACTCTTGGTCACATAATCTTGATTCTCCTTCATTTTTGTCATGTACTAATACATGACAATCTCTCTAAACCTTAGTGTTCTCATCTCTTTTGGAAGTTTGGAATATATTTTACATGGTTTTATGGTACAGTAATTTTTCAGAATGTCATACTGCCAGGGAAAAATGAGTGGCTCCCTTCAGTTGATGGAGTCCGGCTGGATAAGACTCAAGATGGGGAAGCAATGTCCATCCAATAATGGAACCTTGGTAAGACTTTGCTCCATTGCATGCAGACAGTGTGGTTTATGGACTCAACGGCATAGAGAATGGAGACATGATGATGGGGATTCTGATCGTGTGAATTACTATTTTCAAATTGGATTCGTGATTTAATTTATAGTAGTACACATGCGAATGCGTTCTCTGACATGTGTTATCAGTCAAGCTGCTGGGATTATGGCTCATTTCATATCCGTGGGCCTGGCACAGTGGTCTTGACACAGGAAAGGGGCCCTTTGATCTTGTAGACATCTAAGAATGGAAGAAACCATTTATTTCGATCTATGATACCTCTGAAGCATTTTATTTTTAATCTCACAAATCTGGGAAAAGGAGGTGACTTTGAGATCTGAAAAATGAGAATGACCACATCTAACTCACAGAATGATTGAGAAGATCAGGTGAGAAAAATGATTGTGATAGTATGTTCTAAATTGTTGGGAAAATGTAAAGGACATTTGTTACCTCGTCTGCAGAAAACATCCTAAATAGACCAGGGCTTTCAGCCCCAAACTGACACTAATGCCAAGACAGCTCTCTCTGCTGTATCTGGGCTGTAAATCTTTGAACTTTAGGCCTAAGTGAAATTCCATCTCTCACATTTTTTAATGAAACCAAAATAAACACAATTACTGAACAGAAGCCAAAGATCACAGGAGGTTAGAAGTGAGGCAAGGATATGGTCAATCCTATTTGTTTGCATTCTGGCACTGTTTTCTTGGCAAATATTTCATTAATGGGAGGGCTACGAGGGGGCAGGGATGGCCCTTCGTTCCTCCTGATGGATGTCTGCTGCTGATTAAATCTGAGCTTGGGTAGCTGTGTGATGCCCGGGAAACCTGAGACTCTAATGAGCACTCAGTCCAGTAGAATGAGAAGATTGAAACCACAAGATATTAAAATCCCCCTGAGTAAGAACTTTTCCCAAAGATTAGCCATGTGCTCTTGAAATCATGTTCAGGAATACACTAACATGCACGTGTCTTTCCATATTCTGTCTCTGCATCCATCCTCCAAAGACCTTGAAATCCACTCTTTTCTCTTTCCCACAGTCAGAGTAAACATAAGAATAAGTCGCTTGCTCTTCCAGAAGGTCCATTCTCTACATAAAGACTGGGCTTACAATCAATACTCTGGTTTGCGATTAAATCTACTGTTGATTTCTCATAATAGAGCTAAAGGTATTTGGTAAATGCTACATCAATATCATTGCATTTCCCACAGAATAATTATGGCTGCTAAAACCAAAAGAGTCAAGATATCTGAGCAACGCAGAATATGAGTAATTATCCAGAGACCATTTCAGTAAATTTCAGTTTCTTGGAAAACTTTCTTGTTAGACCATGAGTAACTTCTGGTGGTATAAATCCTCATTCACTCTCATTAAGCCATGTTATGTATTCGGGATAAACAGTCTTGGTGTCTTCTCCCAGAGGTCTCTGTCAATATCTGCATTCTGTTGCCGCTAGGTATAGTGAGTGTCCCACATCACAGAGAAATTCAAAACAAGGTTAACAAATCAGGTTTGTGCTTCTCTAATGCAAGGACACTGCTGTTCCCCTTACTCCCAGATCAACTTTCATAGCTTTGAAACATTTCTAAACTCTCTCTTACACTCATAATTCCTCCTCAAGGCAGGGGATGGTGTTATTCAAAAAGAAGAACAGAATGAGTTCAGTTCATACTTGTCCTCAACAAAATCACAAGCATCAAGCTGCTGCCGTCTTGCAAATTGCCATTCCTCACCCCAACACAGACACCAGTCTGCAGTCGAGCAATAGCCCTTGACCTGCTGTTTCCAGTGAGACCAGGGTGGTCTTTCAATCTCAGAGGAGGCATAGCCACTGCCTTCTGTTTGTCTATGCCTCACTTAGATTTACCTTTGGGAATATGTGTATGTGGAGGAGGCCGTCAAATGCATCTATTGTTTATATTAGCTTGTGAGCTGTAGGAAAGATTGCTATAACCTCCCCGGTCATCGTGTTCAGTGTGTCCAAATAGAAGCAATAGTGTGAGGAAGGCGTTTTCTTCTGATCACACCACTAAATCTTTTTCTTCTCCTCCTCACCAAGAGAACAGTCTCAGGCCAACTGTTGACTTCAGTGGGCGCTGGGCAGAGGTGTCCAATATCCTTAGGCATATTTGTCCACTTCAGCCACACAATGACTGGCACAATCACTGAAAGATGATGAACCAAGGCCATGGGAAGCTCAAGATTGCTGCAGTGGCCTGAGTTGACATTTACAGGATGTATATCTAACTCAGGTCTGACGATTTATCGATGGGGTGTCTGGCCCTCTCCATCCTTATTTATGGGCTTTGCTCACAAAAAGAAATGATAACACAGAAATAGATAAAAAAACAGCTTCTAAAGTGACTCTAAACTTCCCTTTTTTTAATGAAAAGATTTTAGAGCTAACAGATAGAGTTTAAATAAAGCATCTTGGGCTTCTGTACAGGAAGAATGAGTAAGTAAAAGGCATTGTGAAGGAGAATGCTTAGCTGACCTCCCGGTGGTACATACATTTTGAATTTCATTCCTTCAAGCAATACACCCCAGTTACACCTCCTTCTCTTAATTAATAACACAATTGCTCTCTGAGAAATCAGGTAGCTATGTCACCATGTAAGAACCGTAACTGAGTCGTCACATTTTCAGATGCCTTGTGTAACATTCCTACCTATGGCGGAGAGTCCAGATGGTTGCCTGTGAGTAGTTATGGGAGCAGATGATGGAAGTAGAGACTTTTGAGGCAGAAAGAACATTTAGGACGCAGGTTGAGAAATAGTTTTATTTAGACCAACACAGTGCCCACTGTTTAAAGAAATCTAGTTTTGCAATTAATTGGCAATACTTGAAAGTGAGGAAGCTTCACACAAAAATCCACACTTCTACCATCTCTTGGAAGAATGCCTGGCTTTCATTTGGTGTGGCACAGGTTAGAGATGGACTATCACCTTTAGCTAGCCTGCATCTACTGTCTTCCCACCCGTAGGCACTGGGGTCTTAAATCTCATTCCTATTGATCATTACAACCCACCTCTGTTACATCACCCGGGAGAGTCCTGCTCACATCCAGCATATAAATGAATGAAAGAATCCTCTATCAGAAACTTGCAAAGAAATGTTCTCAGACTAAACCTTCCCACAGTAAGAGAGGCCTCCCTGAATTCTAGTCACATGTGCCTTGTACTAGTAAAATGATCTGTTTACATAAATACATGTCCCTCGAGATTCCGAACCATCCCTGGGCAAGCGCCACTTACTGCACCCCACGCGGAACAATGGCTGCATCTGCAGTCTAATGACGCTGTGTACGTATTCGTCAATGATGGTTTTAAGGATTGATAACACCTCTCTGTCCTTAGCTCTTAGCCTTAACTTTTAAAAGAAACGTAGAAATTTATTCAATCCTAACGTTTGGAAAAGTCATAACAAGCTGAGAGTTGGTTTAGAATTATTTAAGCTATTCCCCAGATTCTCCCTAGAGGAAGGACTAACCCTCAGAGCTCTAAGGGTGTTTGGAAATGGTGGTAATTTGAAATGTCACTTTTGCATAATCCATTTTATTTAGAGAATAAAAAAGTTAAGTCTGGTTAAACTCGAAAATTATGCCAGCACCAAAACAAAAGTTTTCTCAGATAGTGATCTCACATTAACTAAATGAAAAGTTTTTAGCTTAAGTTAATTTGTAATTATTAAATGTTATGCAAATAACATTCTGGAAAATTTTTACCTTAGTTTATTTCCTTTTTTTAAAACAAATACTTGTCAGAGTGTGAAAGGAAGAAAAAATACGAACTCTGTTCCATAATAAATGAGTCTGCCCTAGGGCGCAACACGCCCCCTCCACGATCTCATTAATCATTCATCCTCGAGGCTTCACTGGGCAGACAGATGTGCCACAAAGAAATCTGATCCCCATTTCACAGATGGGGAGGCCAAGGCAGCAAGAGGTTAAGTGATTTTTGGAGACCACACAGCAAGAGGAGGGAGGAGCCAGGCCTGGCCGGCCACCACCTGAGCTCCACTGCCCCTCCCCAAAACCCCTCAGGAAGAAGGGACAGGCCTGCAAGAGGTCCCAATGGGAGAGCCTTTGACTGGGGTGGGGTGACAGCAGGAACCCCGCAGGTCTGCCTTCAAAACATCTCTCCCAGTTCTGTGGGCTACAAGTTCGGCCCAGGTGCTTCCCCTAGTCCCCATTTCCTCCCCTTTAAAATGGTTACAACGATACTCACAATTTCATCTGCAGTGAGGCTGACTTAGAATTCACGTAGGGAGAATCTCTATCACATTATGGACGTTCAGTGATATTGTCTCCCTTTGATTCTGCAACTCACCCACAGTTAGAAAGCTATTATTTCCTCCCATTCCCAGACTAAGAAACCCTCCGTTCACTATGCCACCCATCAGGAGGACTAGGGAGAGTGAACAGTCCTGTAAGAGCCTACAAGATTTCAGCCATGCCATATTATCTATGCCATGAGCACTCCTTTTCTGATACTGAGAAATTACTATGATTTATAAACATCATCTTTCCTCAACCCCTCACTACAAATGCTTGCTGCTTACATGCTCTGGCTCCTCATACTTATAACTGTTTACTTCCTTTCTAAAGAGGCCTCCCTACGTAAAGGATAAATAGAGTCAGCATTCTACTGCTGCTCATTTATGTAACGTTACCTCGCAAAGAATATCATAGTTCACCGTTGGTGCCAAACTAAACATGAATTTCCTTTCAAGATTATTCATAGTGGTGAATTAATAATTGTGAATCAATGATGTTTGTCATTGCTATTAAAAAGGGAGATGGTGCAATAGTAAATAGATCGTGAAATATATTATAAAACCCACATGTCTCTTAAGATCAGAAAGCTTGTATGACCTGTGTCAGGGGACCGGCATCCCTGTTCCCTAGCTAGACACATGGAAGCCATCGTTTACACTCCTCCCTCCCCCTACAGGCACCACATCCTGTACACCACGTGTCCCTCTGCCCCTCGCAGGACTGTCTCCTTTCCTTCACTGCACTGGGTCTGGCTATATCCAACCTTCAGCATCCATCTCATGCTTGTACTGTGGTAACAATCTTCTAGCTCATGTATCTGCTTCCATTTTTACCCACTGCTTGTCCATCCTCCACACAGAGCCAGAGTATCTTCTAAAATACAAATTTTACCCTGTCCTTGTTCTGTTGAAAATCCTTGGTGACTCTCCTGGGCCTATGAGGAAGGATGCACAATGTTCTCCCAGAGCAGGTCCTACCTCCCTTTATGCCTCTCCCTGCTACCGTGTCCACTTTCTCTCCTCCATGCCCACACTAACTGCCTCGTTTTTCCCTGAGCCTATCAAGTTGGTTCCTGCCTCAGTGCTCTACCACCCTGCTCTACTTACCTCTCATATCTCCCCTTCCGGCTTGTAGAGTGGCTACCTCACTAAGCCTGTTTGTAACACCCCCTGGAGCCATTCTCTCCTCCTGTGAACCTCTTCTGGGCCTGTGCTCATGGGACCCTCCTCAGCAATTAGTCCTCTAACTGCTTGTCTCCCTCATATGCCTGCTGGTCTGCAGTGCTGTGCGGCTTGACTACTGCGGCTCTTGGTGTGGATTACTTTTCCTTTTTCCTCCTTGGGACTCAGTACACAATGTCAACTGAAGATTTATTACGTATGGAAAGTCTCAGGTATTATGACTTTGATATGGCCTCCCTACGTCCTCTCTCTTAATACTTTCGAACCTGTTAGACGTATACTAGATCTTAAGCATCACTTTATATTTTCTATCTCCAGATAGTTTCCTCAGCTCAATCTCTCAAGCATTCTTTTTTTTTCAGTTAAGTCCAACTTGCTGATAAATTACCTTTTGGTTTATCTCAGTTACTGGATTTTTATTTCTGGAAATTCATTTACTTAGCTTTGTCTTGCTTGTTTTGTTTTTCTGCCCAGAATCTACTACTTCATTTGAGTTTCTAGTCACTTTTTGATCTCTTAAATACACTAATATTGGCTTATTTTTAGGCTCTTTCAGACAGCTTGATTATCTCAAATTCTTAAGTGCTATGTTGTGTTTGTTGTGTCTTCTATTTCTTCCTCACAGTTGACAGCTTTGTCTTACAGCTTATAATTTTTGTTTTAAAGTTTCATCTGCCAAGGGATTTCTTTACCTGTGGGCACTCTGGATACTCTGACTGTGGAAAGTTCCATGCAGAGTAGCTCTGCCTTTGCTCCTTCAGGGCACCTGCAGGTCCACTTTCACGCTCATTTCTTGGGATACACTTGAACTCCATACCACCCCTGTGCATGGCATGGGCTTCAAGTTTTCACACCTCACAGTGACTTTCTTTTTCTTTATACTCAGAGGCCCAGGCGAGCAGCAGGCTTCCTTATTGCTCCCATGTTTAGAGTTTCCCCTTGCGGAAGCACAGCTCTTTCAGATTCCTGGCTCTGTATAGAGCGTCTCAGATCCAACCTTCAGGTGCCGCAGGTCTTCTACCCGTCTCCCATCCTGTATGGCATTCAATCCCCATCCCCAGCTGCTAGGATCTCTATTCAGACTCTACTTCTCTGCCTACTGAAGCATCTGACCACAAGCAAACTTTTCTAGCCTTCAGTTTTCATTTTTGGCATGTGGGAATTTTTCCTTCTTTCTACTAAGCTCAGCTATGTGTCTAAAAAGACTCTAGTTTGGCTACTTTTATTCAGTATTTTTCTGCTTTTATAACTGGAAACACAGCACACGTTAGCGCTGTTTTCCTGTTTTATGAACTAGAATCTTCCCTCTGGGCGCTGCAGACCTTGAATTAGGATGTGCGGTTGGTTTATTGAACATTCAGCAAGTAGCTGCAGCATAGAAGACACTTACACTTTTGACTGCTGAATAAATAAAACCTGAGACAAATCTCACCTTCTCCGTTTAGCGACCAGGCCTTAGAAAAGACATGAAATTCCTCTAAGCCTCAGTTTCTTTATTGTCAAACCAAATGAAAATAATCCCTCCCTTGTTGCCTCACACAGAGTGAGCTGTGAAAGTCAATGCAAGTAGTGAAAGAACTTTAGAGTCACAAGCTCTAGTTAAGGAAAAATAACACTCTTAATCGATCATCCATTCACTTCTCTCTCACCAGGACAGGGAGAACAAGTGAGAATTAAGCTCCTCTGGCCTCTGCCAGTTGGTGTCAAACTCCTAAAGTGACATCAGTAAAGTAAGGCAGAAAGCTCCAGGAGGCTCAGCACATTTTGCCTCAGTTATAGACCCATCTTCTGCGGTCTTGTATTTGAGTATTTCATGCATTAAAGCTTGAAGTTCTCCCTTTAAACTTGGCTCTGCCATCTGTCCTGTCTTTGTCCAGGGTTGAGAGAAACATGAATTCCAAGAGCAATGGCCTGCCTGGTGTAGATGGCACTAAGAAGCAGTTCTCTCTATGACTCTCACTTTCTGTTTTCATTTGTCTAATGGTTTAGTGGTCAAATACTTACTGGATGCAATCATGGAAGGATAATTGTGAGAGGTGTTGTATTTTCCTTTCCCTTTGGGGCTTAAACGTACTGATTGCATGGGAGGAAATTTGAAGCATTTATAGCTTTTTCCCAGCTCCACATGTTCTAATCAAATACTTTTCACCATGTCAGCAGAACTCTTTTCTAAAACCCTGTCCATCTTTTTAGCCTTGTCTCCGACTCCTCTCCTATGCATGCCTTAGTTATCTGTCAAACTGTTCTACACAGTAGATTTTGAACACTCTTCATGATTTCCTGACCTAGTGCCTTTAGATGCTGCTCCTGCCACAAACTCAGCTCCCCTCTTGAAGCCTCATCTGACCACAAGGCTGAGCTCAAGGACTCTGCCATTGTCTGAGCCCCCCATTCAGCTGAGCCAGTGTTCTCTTAACTTCAACAGACAAGGCTGCCTGTGCCTCCCTTGCAAGTTCTTACCATGCTCTGGCAGACAGTGCACTAATTTAGGTGGTGGTCTTCTCCCCAGCGAGGAGATTTTTTTTAAATGTACCTATGACTTTCTTAGTTACCTTGGCATTCCCATAGTACCAAGAACAGTGTCTCACCTAAAATTAATGCCTAGTTAATGTGTACAGATATTGGTTTAATTTGGATAAATATGTGGTGACTTTTTCAATACAAACGGATAATCTACTCATGTTCTACAACAAAACCCCAGGCGATAAAGAAAGCTAAATCAGACTCAAATTTTAGACTACTCATTCAGTGCCGCAAACTGGTAAGAGGAGATTTGTTTCTTTAAAGCCCATTTTTGAATCATGAGAATGCCTTAGAAAATCCTTAGCCTGTTTCTTTGAACCCAGGGTCCTAAGAAAATGTCTCAGTAGGTTCCATACTTTCTTCCTAGTGTATCATTTCACCATTGAGCAGATGCACAAATCAAAGCAAAGCAAAGAAATGTCATGGGGGCCTCACACATTTCTATGTCACAGTCAGAGCCAGAAATAGAGCTGAGGCATTTCTATCTCACCCCTTGGCCAAAGACACCACTGCCCTTGCACAGCATTAATTATCATTAGCTGTGAAGCACAGAGAGCATAGTTCGTGTTTGAGTGTGAACAATGAAGCATTTCAGATTACTGCGGGAGAAGGAACCACATGGGAATGAGGCAAAAGTGTGTTCATTCATTTATTCATTGGTTCTCAAATATTTGGTATGCATCATAGTATATCTGGGGGGTAGGAAGGATAGATAGCGAATAGGTGTTCTTAGCAAAGACCTCAGAAGACCTGATGGAGACAATCCTTGGGCGACCCTTAATGAAATTGAATTAGATGTGCATAGTTCAATGAAGAGTGAGCCAGAATCTATTCATTATTTTGAAACTAGTTTTAACTATAAAAAATATCTTGCATATTGTTCCATATCAGAACATATTGAAGTGCTTATTATTATTATTATTCTTTTTACAGCTGCAGAGTATGTCATAATATTTTTTAACCAGTCCCATGTTGATAAATATTTAGGTTGTTTCCAAAAGTTTGCTAGTTAAAAAAGAAAAGACTGCAAAGATATCCTTGTACATACTTTATTTCACACAGGAGCCAAGTATACCTTTAGGAAGAATTCTTCGAAGTTAGAAGTGGGATCTCTAAGTCAAATGACATAAACATCTTAAATTTTGATAGATATTGCCAAATTACCCTCCACAAAGACTGTATCTGACACTCTAGATTTTTCTTTTTAAAGATTTTATTTTTTCCTTTTTCTCCCCAAAGCCCCCCGGTACATAGTTGTGTATTCTTCGTTGTGGGTTCCTCTAGTTGTGTCATGTGGGACGCTGCCTCAGCGTGGTCTGACGAGCAGTGCCATCTCCGCGCCCAGGATTCGAACTGACGAAACACTGGGCCACCTGCAGCAGAGCGCGCGAACTTAACCACTCGGCCACGGGGCCAGGCCCCTGACACTCTAGTTTTTAAACAATATGTATTTACTACCTACTATGAGTAACGATGGATTGTTATATTTTCCTTCCCTTTCCATTCTTTTTACTAAGCATTTCTTTTCCTTGCCTTATTGCAATGAACCCTATCTCCTGGGTAGGACCTCCTGAACAAAATTAAACAGAACTGGCAAGAGCAGATATATTTTGCCATCAATTATGTTAGCCCCTTTTCATACTGAGGAAGTTCCTTTGTATTCTACATTGCTGAGTCCATTTTCTAAATCATAAGCGCATGTTGAATTTTGTCAAATCTTTTCTTGCATCTATTGGGATAATTATACGTATTTTCTTCTATTCTGTTAATGTGGTGAATTATATCAGTAGATTTTCAAATATTAAGACAATCTGCTTTCTGGGATAAACCCTACTTGATCATAATAATTGTCTTTTACATACATTGGATTCATTTTGTTCAATTTTCCTAAAAATGTGTGTTTATGTTCTTAAGGGAAATTGTAGTTTCCTTTTCTTGTAATACCTTTGCTTAGTTTTGCTTTCAAGGTTATGCTTGTCTCAACAATTTAGAAAATGTTTCCATATTCATTTTCTAAAAGAATTTGTGTAAGATTCGCATTTTTTTCTTAAATGTTTCATAGAATTTATCAGTGAATGTATCTAGACCTGGAAATTTCTTTATGGGAGTTTTTTTTTTTTTTTTTGCTAATGAATTCAATCCCTTTAATAGATAAAAGGGTATTCAGATTTCCTATTTTATCTCCTGTGAGTTTTGCTAAGTTGTATTTTTTAAAGAATTTGCCCATTTCATCAAAGTTGTCAAAGTTAATGGTATAATATCATCTATTAAGTTCTCTTATAATCCTTTTGATGTTTTTAAAGTTTATAATAATAGTTTCTTTATTATTCTTGATATTGGTATTTTGCGTTTTCTCTTTTTTTCTAGATCACTCTTGCCAGGGGTTTACCAGTTTAATTAATCTTGTCAAAGGACAAACTTTTGGCTTTGTTAATTTTCTCTATTGTGTGCCTATTTTTTATTTCATTAATTTTCACTCTTTATTATTTCCACTACTTTTGGTACTATGCACGTTTTTTCCTATTTGTTAAAGTTAGAAGCTCAGATAGTTGATTTTATATCTGTCTTCTTTTCCAACATAAATATTGAAAGCTCTAAATTTCTCTCTAGTCACTGCTTTTGCTGCACCCCACAGATTTTGATATGTTGTATTTTCATTGTCATAGAAGTTAAAATATTTTCTAATTTCCGTTGTGATTTCTTCTTTAACGCATGAGTTATTTAGAAGTGTGCTGTTTGATTGTCAACTATTTGGAAATTTTCTAATTTTTTTCTGTCATTTATTTTGTGATCATATTGTGAAATATTTATTGTTTCAACTTTTATAAATTTATTTATACTTATGGCTCAACATATGGCTTCTCTTGATGAATGTTCCACATGCACTTTAACAGAATATGTATTCTGAATCATTAGATATAGTATTCTGTGAAAGCTCATTAAATCAAGTGTATAATTGTCTTTTTCAAGTTGTTCAAAATATCCTAATGATATTTTGTGCCATTTTTTTAATCAATTGCTGAGAGAACAGTGTTGAAAAATGCCTTACTATTATTATGGATTTATCTATTACTCTCTTAATTCTTTCAATTTTGCTCCACGTATTTTGAAACTCTCATTAGGTACATAAATAATAATGACTGTGATGTCTTCCTGATGAACTGATAATTTTATTATTATAAAATGTCCTTCATGGGAAGTGCTTCCAGGATTCCTATTCCTGGGAATTGAGAAGAACATGTGCATGGGTGGGCTGCCTGCATGCCCAGGAAAGACCTGAAAAGGACCAGTCTCTCACTTCTTGGTGAACTTGAGGTCCTGTGCACGCAGAAAGTGAAGACTAAGGCAGAGTCATAAACTACTGGAGCATTGGAGGCATGCCCCAACATACAAATAGAGTCCTTTGGCAAAGGGTGGAAGACTTAGATGATTCAAGGCACTTAAGGAAATATATGTCCAATCATTAAGTGACCAATGAGTTAACTGAATATAGATTTCAGTGTCCACACATGACAAAGAATACAGACTTTATAGGAAAGTCACTAAACAAAAAAAAGCATCAACAACAGCAAAAGGCAACAACAACAAACCGAAGAGTGGGAGGGTGATCTGATTTGTAGAGTTTCCATATTATGTTAGTTAAAGTGTTGAGTTTCAACAAAAATTATGAAACACACAAAGAAAGAAAAAGGGAAAAAATACATATACACAGGAAAAAAACATCAATAGAAACTGCCCCTGAGAAAACTCACATGTTAGAATTGCTAGACAAGGATTTTAAACAGGCTATCATAAATATGTTCAAAGAACTAAAGGAAGCCATGTCTAAAGAATTAAAGGAAAGCATGAGAATTATGTCTTGCCAAATAGAGAATATCAACACATAGGATCATTTTTAAAAATTAAGTATAAATTCTGGAGTTAAAAAGTACATTCACTGAAGTGAAAACAAAAAAACAAAAACTAGATGACCTCATAGCAGATTTGAGCTGGAATGAGAATCAGAAAAGTTGAAGAGAGTTAAGCTGTCTAGTGTGAGAAACAAACAACAAAGAATGTATAAAAATGAACAGCGCCCTGGAGATCTGTAGGAAACCATCATGAGAATCAACATATAGATAACGGGCATTCCAAAATGAGTGGAGAGAGACAAAGAGAAAAAAAACTGAAATAACTTCCAAAAACTTTACAAATTTGAAGAAAAATATTAACCGACCTATCCAAGAATCTTAAAAAACTCTAAATAGGATAATCTCAAATGGATCCATGACTAGACCCATCATTGACACACTGTAGAAATCCAAAGACAAAAAGAAAATTTTGAAAGTAGCAAGAAAAAATGACCTATCACATACAAGGGATTTTCAGTAAAATTAATGGCTAATTTTTCATTAGAAATCTTGCAGGCCAGAAAAAGTGAGATGAAATATTTAAAATGTTGAAATAAAAAGATGGTCAACAAAGATTTCTATATCCAGCAAAACTCTTCTTCAGAAATGGAGAAGTTAAGAAGTGTTCAGAAAAAGAAAAACTGAGAGAATTTGTTGCTAGCAGAACTTCTCTATAAAATATACTAAAGGGAGTCCTTCAGGCTGAAATTAAAAGACACTAGGCAATAACTAATCCACATGAAAAAAATTAAAAGCACTGGTAAAGTAACTACATAGATAAAAATAAAAATGAGTATAAATGCTTCTTTTTTTTTTTTTTTTTCGGTGAGGAGAGATTGGCCCTGAGCTAACATCTGTTGCCAATATTCCTATTTTTTCCTCCCCAAACTCCCAGTACATAGTTGTATATCCTGGTTATAAGCCATGCTAGTGCTGCTATGTGGGACATCACCACAGCATGGCTTGATGAGCGGTGTGTAGGTCCACGCCCAGTGAACCATGGGCCACAGAAGCAGAGTGCGTGAACTTAACCACTTGGCCCAAGGACTGACCCTTATAAATGCAATTCTTGTTTATAACCCTTTTCTTCTCCTATATGAGTCAAAAGACAAAAGCTTAAAGCAGTAATTATAAAACTGTGTTAGTGGGCTGATAGTACATACAGATGTAACTTGTATAAAAGTAATGCCCCAAAGGAGAGGTGAGGGAACAGAGATACATTGGAGGAAAGTTTTTGTATACTATTGAAGTTGTTAGTATTAATCCAAATTACATTGTTTTTTAATATTTTTTATTGTATTAAAAATTACATAAAATAAAATTTATCATTTTAGCCATTTTTAAACATACAGTTCAGTGACATTACATTCACACTATTGTGCAACTATCACCACCATCCATCTTCTCAAACTCAAACTATATTGTTTTGATTTTAATCCCCTGTACAACTACTAAGAAAATAACTCAATAAAATATAGTGAGATTAAAAAACACAAGGGACTTAACATAATCTATCAGTAACTTTTCTTTTTTTGCTCTGAAGGCTACTTTATCAGGTATTAATATAACCACTCCTGCTTTTTTAATGTTAATGTTTGCATGGTATTCCTTCTTCATCCTTTTCTTTTCAACCTACCTATGTCATTTAATTTTAGGTGAATTTTTTTAATCAAGACATAGTTGGGTGATGTTGTGTGGACCACTCTGGCAATCTCTGTTTTTTCAATGGTATATTTAGACAGTTTACATTTAGTGTAATCATCGCTATGTTAGCATTTAAGTATGCAATTTTACTTTTTGGTTTCTATTTGTTTTCTTAGGTCCTTGTTTCTCTGTTCTTGCTTTTCTGTGAGTTACTTGAATATTTTTTAGGATTCCATGTTGATTTATTTACAGTGACTTTTGAGTATGTATAGTTTTTATATTAGTTTTTCTGAGTATTACAAGATACGTCTGTGACTTATCACAGTCTACTGGTATCATCATCTTACCACTCAAATAAAGTGTGGAAATCTCACTTCCATTTAGGTCCCTTTACCTTCCCACTTTAAAATACTATCTTGGGTGTCAGATGGTAGCTTATAATTTTTGTTTTAATCATCAAATATAATTTATAAGTTTCACAAGGAAAAAGATAGTCTCTTGGATGTACCCAGATTTCTCCTTTTTTCAGTTGTTTCTTCTACCTTCCTGATGCTCTGAGAATCCTTCTTTTATTATTTTCTTTCTAGAAGAACTTCCTTTAGCCAGTCATTATAGATAAGTCTGCTAACAACAAATTCTTTTTGTCTTCTTTCATCTGAGAATATTTTTATTTCCTCTTTATTCCTGAAGCATAGTTTTTTGTTGTAATTGTTAAAGATTGACATCTGAGCTAACATCTGTTGCCAATCTTTTTTCTTCTTCTTCTTCTCCCCAAAGATCCCCCAGTACATATTTGTATATTCTGGTTGTGAGTGCCTCTGGTTTTGCTATGTGGGATGCCATCTTAGCATGGCTTGATGAGTGGTGCTAGGTCCACACCCAGGATCTGAACTGGTGAAACCATTGGCTGCTGAAGCAGAGTACACAAACTTAAACACTCAGCCGCAAGGCTGGACCCTGAAGCATAGTTTTGTTATACATAGAATTTTTGGTTGACATTCCTTCTCTTTCAGAACTTGAAAAATATTTGGCACTTCTTTCTCATCTCTGTCATTTAAATGGTGTTCCCCTCTATATAACCAGTTACTTTTCTCTGACTGCTGATTTTTTTCTTTATGTTTGGTTTTCAAAAGTTTAATTATGATATGTCTTGGAATTGATTTCTTTGGGTATACCCTGTTTCAGGTTTGCACAGTTTCTTAGATTTTTAAGTGTGTTTCTTTCATCTAATTTAGTAAGATTTTAGCCATTACTTCTTCAAATGCTTTTTCAAGCACTCTCTCTTTTTCTTTTTCTTACGCTTCTTTTTTTTTCCTTTCATTTTTTGTTTGAGGAAGATTAGCCCTGAGCTAACTACTGCCAATCCTCCTCTTTTTTTCCTGAGGAAGACTGGCCTTGAGCTAACATCCATGCCCATCTTCCTCTACTTTATATGTGAGATACCTACCACAGCATGGCTTTTGCCAAGCAGTGCCATGTCCACACTTGGAATCCGAACTGGTGAACCCTGGGCTGCCAAGAAGCAGAACGTGCGAACTTAATTGCTGCACCACCAGGCTGGCCCCTCTTCTTACACTTCGATGATACAAATTTTTAATTTTTTGTTTTCATCCCACAGGTCCCTGAGGCTCTTTTCACTTTTTCTTCAAGTCTGTTTTCTCTCTCTTGTTCAGTTTCGGTGAATTCTGTTATTCTGTCCCCAAATTCACTTATTCTATATTCTGCCATTTCCATTCTAGTACTGAGTTCATCCAGCAAGTACTATTTAATTGTTATTGTATTTTTCAGTTGTATGATTTTTATTTGGTTCCTTTTTTTTCTTTTTTTTTTTTTTGCTCCTCTTTTGTTTTTGCTTGGAAATATTTTCCCTGAGCTAACATCTGTTTCCAGTCTTCCTCTTTTTCTTTTCCTTCCCCAAAGCCCCAGTACATAGTTGTATATTTTAGTTGTAGGTCCCTCTAGTTCTTCTATGTGAGCCACTACCACAGCATGGCTACTGACAGACGAGTGGTGTGGTTCCACACCTGGCAACAAAACTGGGGCCATTGAAGCAGAGCTTGCCAAACTTTAACCACTAGGCCATCAGTGCTGGCTCTGGTTCTTTTTTTTTACAACTTCTATTTCATTTTTGACATTTCAAATTGTTTCATTTGTTTCAAGAGAATTTGTCATTGACTGTTGAAGCTTTTGTATGACCATTGCTTTGAAATCCTCATCAGAAAATTCCAACATTGGACTCATCTCAGCAACAATTAGTTATCTTTTCTCATTCAAGTTGTGATTTTCTTGGTTCTTGTTATGACAGGTGATTTTCAATTTTACCCTGGAGTCTTGTCTATTATGTTAGGAGACTCTGGATCCTATTTAAATCTTTTATTTTAGCAGGTAGTGACCCTGTTTATATTAGCATCAGGATCCCAGGCCAACTTTCGTGGACTCTGGTTCTAATAGTGGCAGTTTAATTTTAGAGTCCTTGAGTGTTACCTTGGTCTGACTGGTTGATCTGATGCAGCTGAGGCTCCCACTGGTTCTTGCTAGTGCTCTTTGTAAAAGTGAAAAGGATTTCTCCAGACTGAGCCTTGGGAATCTTCTGGGAAAAGAAGCGTGGTACAGGATCCCTCTACTGTTGCCTCTAGCTAGCCCAGTGTTTCTGGGGAGGACCCTCAGGTCCACAGGAACAAAGAGACTTTCTGGATTAGACTGCTTGCCATGTGTGGATCCCTTGCATGCCTGCCCTGCTGTCTCTGGGTGTAGGGGTTGGAGAGTCTCAGGCCCTCAGAGATAAAAAGGCTTCCTGAACCAAGTGCCTGAGTCCTTTCTCTTATTTAGTCTGCCAATCCACTGTTGGGTGGGGAAGGGAGCCTTCATCCACTGGGCCATGTGGCTGACTAAGCAGGCCACCTGGGCAGCCAAGTCTTTCACACTGGCTTTGCCCTCCCACAGCCTCAGTGTCTCTAGTGGAAAGGGGACTCATAGGCCCCACAGGGAAGGAGAGGACCTCCCCTGGCTGCTGGTTTCTGGTGGCACTCCTGGTCAATCTCTTTTCCGGGTGGGGTCAGGCTCACCTGATATTGCTAGAGAGACTCCTATTTGATCAGGGGGAGATGGAGCCCACCTAACAGCCCTCTGCTGCTAGGTTGAGGGTCTGGGAACTTTGTATCCAGATGGCCTTCCTCCTGTCAGATGGGGAATACAAGACATAGTGTGCAGTGCCACTCCTCAGGCCTGGTGTCCCATACCAGCTCTTCTTCTACTTACCGTCTTTCAGAGTCCTCTTTTGCTTGTCTCTTGGACATGGCCAGGGTTTACAGTTGTGCTTAGCTTGGAGGAGCAGGGGAAAAATGTTTTTTCCATATTGTTCTGACCAAAAGTCTGCTCTTGGCTGCTTTTACAAGTCTATTTTCATTTCTGTTTTGAATTTTCCTGATGGTTTCATTGTGGTGTTTTTCCACAACCTACCCACCTCAGTTTTTTTCTTTTTGGTCAGTGCAGAGGTTTGCTGGGATTTCTTTGCTCTATTAAGTTATGCTGTTATTTAGGTCTTGTTAGATGCAGAGAGGTCTGCAGGGCTTGGGTGTTCTAAATATAGAAATGCATTAGGCTATATTTTATGATATCACAGGTCATAACTGTCACACATGCATGTGTGTGTGTTTGTAGGTTATGGCATGGATCTCAAACCACAACATAAAACAATTGCAACCCAAGCCTGAAGGCTTTATAGAACTTTCCGCTAACCCTCTGACAACAGGAGCAACTCTATCCAAACTCTTACAGTAGATTCTTACTTACCTTCACACTTTAGTGTCTTGTAGCTCTCAATCATTCATCAGTATCCTATCAACAGGCCACATGATCTCAAAGACCAAGGACAGAGCTAGGGCCAGCCACTTCCTGGATCCTCTAAAAATATTTACCCTGTAGATTTTTAGAGAAAGGGCTAATGCAAGAGGTTCTTCATACTCCTAACCCAAGCAGTGATCTCTAGGGGGGACATAGGAGATGATTCATTAAGAGGGATAAAATTTTATCTTTCTTTTTGTTTTTTTCTGAAAGATTTTATTTTTTCCTTTTTCTCCCCAAAGCCCCCCCCCGGTACATGGTTGTGTATTCTTCGTTGTGGGTTCTTCTAGTTGTGGCATGTGGGACACTGCCTCAGCGTGGTCTGATGAGCAGTGCCATGTCCGCGCCCAGGATTCGAACTAGCGAAACACTGGGCCGCCTGCAGCGGAGCGCGAGAACTTAACCACTCGGCCACGGGGCCAGCCCCTATCTTTGTTTTTTAAAGAAAGAAATAAAAGTTTACTCATGTTTAATGGAGCGATGTGGCATCCTCTCTTTGTCTGTAGGACCAAGGTGTGTCACATGGCATTTACTGGGGCTTCTGAGGAAAGACTGGTAGGCGTTCCACGGTGGTGCCTTCACATTCACTCCTCTCAGCAGTTGTCTTATGCGCACTTGATTCAGTGTGTTAAAGGATATTTTTTTAAAGGATAAACTCGTGAAGCTCATAAAAATATAAATAAACTCATGTCAAAGATTATATTTAACTCATAACTTAATAGGACAGAAAATGTTACAACTGGTTCAAAGGAAAATTGGAACAGTGCACATATATAGGCCATCAAGAATGCTGAAACAAATTGGCAAACAGATGCAGCCCTCATCCACAGGGCAATAATCCATTACATTTCACTGGACATAATCATTTGCGTTTCTATAGAAAAGAGACATTTACATCCTCATCATCTTTTATGACTCATAGAGTGGTAAAAAAGCTCAAATATAATGAAAGGGAGAAAAAATGTAAAATAGTGTGCTAAGCAGGATACCTCATAACCTTTTCTTGGCCATTTCACAGTCTTTCATAATATTCCCTGACCAGTAGAATTACAGCTTATATTATCGGCTTTAAATGAACTAATGTTTGCAAGGATAAAGACCCTGTGAATTGGAGATACTAAACAAACAAAAAGGAAAATTCCAGAGCTGATGTTTCTTATACTCCTCAGAAGAGCTCATTATAAGCCATGTTAGAAAGTAAAACTATAAAAATATAACCATATATGACACAAAGTTAGGCAAAAATTCATTTCAAATTATCAAGAAGTCGATTTGAAATATGATTAAAATACACCTTTGTATGCATAATCCTCGAGCCTGGGTGTATTCTGGCCTTAAGGTAAAGCCATCAGAATTAGACATTAAGAAGCACTGTTTCTTTCCCCATTACTTTCTATTTTCTATTTTGTATATTCTTTATAGTATTTTACTTATGAGTATACATTATAAATTTAAAATATTGGGAGTGCATGGTCAAAACCGTTTTCTACTGATGTTGATGAGGGATCAGTAAGTTTGGAGACCATGGATGTAATGGCCTTGGCAGTCCAGCATAGAAAGATAAACATTTTTGAAGATAAAATGATTTAAGGACGTTTAGAGAAGAGAGTCAGACAGATGTGAATGAGACTAAGGAAGAGGAAACAACACTGATTTCATAGACCAGCCTGTAGTTGTTAAACTGCGTTGCAGGGAGGTTCCTCTGAGTTTCTGCACAAAGGGAAATACTTTCTACCAAACAGAATTTGAATCACCTACAGAACCCCTTTATTACTTTGACCTGATGTGATGGTTAATTTTATGTGTTGACTTGGAGGGCGTTTTTGGATGACATTAATATTTAAATCAGTGAATGTTGAATAAAGCAGATTGCCCTCCATACTGTGGATGGGTCTCACCCAATCAGTGAAAGGCCTGAGTAGAACAGAAAAATGTGCCTTCCTGAGCAAGAGGGAACTATCCAGCAGAATGCCTCTGGACTTAAAATGCACCATGGGCTTTCCTGGGTCTTCAGTCTTCTGGCCCATACTGCAGATTTTGAACTTAACAGCCTCCATAATCACATGAGGCCATTTCTTACAATAAATTTCTTTCTACACACACACATACACATATATGTATATGCATCCTAATGGTTCTCTTTCTTTAGAGAACTCTGACTAATACACCTGTCTGTAAAAGGTAGAGAGTAGCAGATAATAATTATCAGTGAGACTCAGGAGCCAGACTGCCTATGTTTGAATTATGATTCTATTATAGACAGACTCTCTGTGCCCCTTAGGACAAGCCAGATCACTTCTCTTTGCCTCAGTTTCTCAACTGTAACTTGGAAATGACAACAGTACACTGTTTCATGGGGTTGTTGTAAAAATAAATTAGTTAATTAATACAAAAAAGCCTTATTATAGTACCCTTGGCATATAGCTAGTGTACAAAAAAATTCGCTTTTGTGATTTTTAATGGGTTTTCCCCTAAAATTTTATTAAAAATTGTAATCACTACTAAAAATGCATGCAAACCACTGGAATGATCCATCTCTTCAGGCCAGTTTTTATTTTTTGCTTACTACTAAGCAATGTTGCAAGTATTCAGTGGCCAAAACAAAGGAGAATGTTGTTCTAACCACCCAGAGTCACAATTATTTCATGTTTGTGAACCAACCCAATCAGAAAACCAAAAGGAAACATCAGCCACACTACTCAGAAATAGAATATATATACACAGACACACACACACATATGTGTATATATATATGTATATACATACATACACATATATAATATATGCATGTGAAGTCCAAAGGAAGTCTGCTAATTTATTATATGTATATATTAGCCCACGGTGATACTCAAAATTGTTGGGGTCCTTTTGCAAGTTATATTAGGTGCAATGGCTCTCCATCTGTCCTAGTCCATTTGGGCTGCCATGATAGAATACCATACACTGGGTGGCTTAAACAGCAAACTATTTATCTATCTCTGTCCTAGAGGCTGGCAGTCCAAGATGAAGGAGCTTACAGATCCAGCACCTGGTGAGGCCACTCTTCCTGGTTTGCAATTGTCCATCTTCTCACTGTATCTTCACATGGTAGAGCAAGAGATCATCTCTCTCAGGTATCTTCTTATAAGGGCACTAAACCCATTCATGAGGGCTCCACCCTCAAGGCCTAAGTGCCTTCCAAAAGTCCCACCTCCAAATGCCATCATGTTGGGGATAAGGCTTCAACGTATGAATTTTGGGGGTACACAAATATTCATTCCATAGCACCACTAATCAGAATTCTGTAATAGGAAGAGTCAATTCATTACAAAAGAAAAAAATTGGCCTTGCAGGCCAATATGGACAAGCAAGAGCCAAGCTCTACTTTCTGTCTGCTTATACTCTGAGAACCAAGAAAACACCACACCTAAATTGCCATGGCAGATGACAGAATAACATGAGATTACAAAAAGTACATAGCTCTCTATGTGTTCCAAAATGATTGCCTGAATTAATGAATTCAGTAAGTGCCCCACTGAGCATTGATTGTGTCCAAGACTCTGTATGAGATAGACCTAAAAAGTTAGGAAAAGCTGCAAGGGCACTCTCCTGTATGCAACCAGGAGGTAAATTTGCAATGGCTGGAAAATGGTTTCATTTTTACCTCCAAAAGCACTGCAAGTCATTATCTCCTTCAAGTCCTGGCCCCCCATGTCATATAGCCTACCCTAAATTAACCCAAACCACATTAATAATGCCCAATGGATTTTTCTATCCATGAAATGCTTATTTGCAAGATGTCAGTTCCATGTACCCCTTGGACTTTCTTGATGAATATGTGCCAACTTCTTCACCAGATTTTGACCTTCATATAGACAGGGATGGAAATTCTTTAGACCTCACTTACACACACTGGATGTTTAATGTTTGCTATGGGTGTAGTTAATTGAGGGGGCTCTGCACTGACACTTTGAATGTCCTTAGGCAAATTATTTTGTTTCTTTACCCAAGAAGTGCAAAGTAATGCAAAATTCCATAAGAGAATGGGACATCTCAGAGAATGTTTTATACATGATCCCAGGTTATAAAAACCAATTACTGTCAGGATTACATTTGTCATTCATATATTGGTTAAAACTCAGACACAAGTTCTATTGAGAAGAACTTGCCAAGACAACAGCAGCATTTGCATCAATTTCTATCAATTAACCAGAAATATAGAATAGTATATGGTTCTTATGAGAAATTCATAATTTATGCACACAGCTTTCATTTCCCCAGAGTACTTCCCAAGGTGGTCAAACTGAACTGGAGACTCTCAGAATAAAATTATTTAGAGAATTATGGGCAAAGCAGGTGTTTCCTTCAGGGAGAAGATTGCACTTGCTTTCAAAAATGTCCTGGAAGTAAATCCTCATGGGAAGCCTGTGGACCAGACACTGGATATTATCATCCAAGTAGCCTTGCCACTCACAAGCCTGAGTATCAGAATTTGTTCACAGATTTCCACAAATGTCCTTTGAGGAAAAGGGAGTTTACAAGGAAGCAGTGTCAATTAATCTAAATTCCATTGTTGTACCAATTCACCTGAGGACTGGAATATATTCATTTTCCATAAGGGAAAGGGTAATTAAAAATCTAATAAGAACAAGGAACAAATTAAAAACAAAGTAAATATTCTTAATCACTCATACATGTCCACCATAAGTTGTTTTCAAACTAGTTCAGATAACTGAATATTAAGGAGTGCATTTTGGTGAATACAAAGTAATATTGATTCATTAAAACTATTTTTTTTTTGCTACTATTACTGATTAATTGCCCCACAGAACTCAAAGTTGGATTTGGAAGCATTTAACTGTTTAAGAGATCCAATAACCAACCACCCTGAACCAGACCAAGCCCCACCACAAGAGCAACACCTGTGACCTTTGTCCTTCTTACTCTTTGGTTTGTGTGTGTGTGTGTGTGGTGAAGAAGATTGGCCCTGAGCTAACATCTGTTGCCAATCTTCCTCTTTTTGGTTGAGGAAGATTGTCACTGAGCTAACATCTGTGCCAATATTCCTCTATTTTATGTGGGATGCTGTCACAATGTGGCTTGGCAAGCAGTGCTAGGTTTGCACCCAGGATCTGAACGTGGGAATCCTGGGCCACTGAAGCAGAGCATGCAAAATTAACAACTAGGCCATTGGGCTGACCCCTTTGCCTCATTGTTAATGCTAAGATCGCCTCTCCAGGAGGAAGTTAGGCCTTATTACCATAACCCACAGTGTATGTGGAAGCATGTTTTCCACTGAGCCTGCACAAGCAAATGCCCACCTCTCCCATTTGAATTCCCCATCCAAAATAAAAGAAGTCTCCTGCTTTCCCGTGTGCGGGAACAGCCACAACTTTGGAAATGATTCTGTGTGGCCTCCTATTAGCTGCAAATATACTTTATTTTTGTGTAACAAGTACTTATGATGGAGAGTCTGATTTTAACTCACCAGGACTTTGATTCAGTAACACCACCATATATATATCCCTGGGTGAAATAAAATGCCAACTTACATAAGCATGCAGGCAAGCAAGTATCATTAGATAATGAAGCTTCCAGAAAAATTTATGGGCTAGCTATGTCAAACTGAAGACTTTACACTCATTTCCATAGTTTGCTTTTTTCTCCAAGTTTATAAAATACCCAAGGTGTTTGATTTCACCCTATCATGTGTCTGCATTCCAGGAGATCATACATAAATTAAATTCCATGAGACTCTATGCCTTTCCAATGGGAAATTCACCTTTTAAAAGAGAAAATCTAGGAAGTGATGTCAGCATCATGGTGGAGTGAATTTTTCCCCTAGTCTCTGCCCTTTAAGTTACAACTAAGTGGACATTCATTAACCAGCAGAGGATTCCCTACACAGCACAACAGGGTGCCTGAGAATCCATGCAGCCCTGCAACTGAAAGTGGGTGGACTGGATCCCCAGAAAGCAGTGGAACTAGATGAGCACACCCCTCCCCACTCTGGCAGCAGCAAACCAGATTGTAGATCCTCACACAGAAGCCAACTCAACTTTAAGAGGAGGCCAGGACAGCTTGGCCTGCTCAAATGCTTTCAGAGTTGCAGCCTGGCTCGAGGGAGTGCTCACCATGCCGTGGTGGCCCTTCCAGTGGGAAGACTCTACAATGAGTGGCAGCAGCTCAGCTCCCATGAAGGCACCCACCAACTGAGCACAGCACTGTTGAGAACGTGCCCCACATGCTCAGAAGGCACCCCCACCCATGGCGCACAGCAGCCTGTGGGAAACACTAAGTGGTGGCTCAGACCACATGTGGTTGCCCCCACCCACCAACACAGTACAGGCAAAAAAGCACCCTGCCCACAGAGCACAGCAACCCAAGGGACCCATTGAGTGGCAGCTCAGCCCCCTCGGACACACCCCTCAACCCTACCACAGCACAGGCAAGAAGGTGCCCTGCCCACTCAGAAGGTGCCCCCACCTGTGGAGCACAGCAGCCACGGGCATCCACTGCATGGCAGCTCAGCCTTTGTGTGGGTGCCTCTCCCCCCAGCACAGTGCAGGTGAGAAGGAGCCCAGCCAGTGGAACACAGCAGCCCATGGGACCCATCAAGTGACAGTTCAGCCCCCACATAGGTGCCCCTCCTGCCTAGGGTGCAGCAGCCTGGTTGGTCCCCTACCAAGCACAGAGACCCTGCCTATGGTGCCTGACCTGCCCACCCCATGCAGACACCCTGCCCATGTGAGTGCAACCTGCAGAATAGCAGCAGCCATCCTGGGAAAATGCAGAGTAGCCCTAGCCACACAAAGTCCAGCAGACAGGGCAGGATCAGAAAAGACAGCTCCATCTCTCCCCCCAGCAGTGGCAGGTGGAATCTGTGACCTCATACTACCACAAATGCACCAGTAAATGATCAATTCACCAAAGGCATTGAAAAACTACATTAATGCTTCAGAGCAGAAGGAAAATTCAACTCTCCAGAAACGAATCCTAAAGTAACAGACATTTACAATCTAAATGACAGAAAATCAAAATAGTGGTGATAAAGAAACTAAACAAGTTTCAGCAAAACTCAGAAAGACAATTCAGTGAGCTGAAGAATAAAATTAATGAGCAGAAGCAATACTTCACCAAAGATGTTGAAACTCCAAAAAAATTTTTTAAAAAAATCTAGAGATGAAGAACACAATTAATGAGATTTTTAAAAATCTGGAAACCATACAAAACAGAGCTGTCTTTATGGAGGACAGAATTAGTGATTCAGAGGCTAGAAATACAGAAATGCTTCAGGTGAAGGAGGAGAGAGAACATAGATTTTTTAAAAATGAAGAAATTCTTCAAGAAATATCTGACTCAATTAGGAAAAGCAATATAAGGATTATAGGTATTCCAGCAAGAGAAGATAGGGAGAAAGGAGCAGAGAGCTTGCTCAAAGAAATAATAGCTGAGAACTTTCCAAAACTGGATAAGAAGCTGGACTTACAAGTACATGAAGACAAATAGAACTCCTAATTACATCAGTGCACAAAGCCCTTCTCCAAGCCATATAATATTAACACAGGCAAAAGTCAATGACAGAGAAAAATTAGTAAAGAAGCAAGGAATAAGAAAACAACTTACAAAGGAACCCCATCGGTCTTTCAGCATATTTCTCAACAGAAACCTTACAGACTAAGACAGAATGGAATGATATATTCAAAATACTGAAAGATGAAAACGTTCAGCCAAAAATGCTCTATCCAGTGAAACTATTCTTCAGATATGATGGAAAAATAAAAGCTTTGTCAAATAAACAAAAACTGAGGGACATCATTGCCACTAGATGTCCCTTACAACAAATGATGAAGGAACCCCCTCCTACCAGAAATAAAATGGCAAAGATTTAAAAAGCTTTGAGCAAGGAGATAAATAGACAGACAAAATAAGAAAATTGCAGCTTCCTATCAGAACAGGTTAGCAAACACTTAATTATAACATAACCGATAAAGGGGAGGAAAGCATCAAAAATAACCATGAACACTACAATTTAGTCATAAACTCAGAACACAAAAAAGAAGAATTTGTGACAATAATAAGTCAGACGGGGAAGAGAAAAGGGATGGAACTTACTTAGACTAATGGAGATAAGAGGTTATCAGAAAATGGACTACCTCATCCATGAGATCTTTTATACAAACCTCATGGTAACCCCTAAACAAAGAGTCAGAATAGAACCACCAATAATAAATAAATAGAAAACTGAGAAAGCCACAACAGAAAATCACCAAACTGAAATGGCAATCAGAAATACAAGGGAAGAGAAACAATGGAAATATAGAACAACCAAAAAATAAGAGATAAAATGTCAATATTAAGCCCTCATATATCAATAATCACTCTAAATTTAAAGGGATTGAATTCTCCGATCAAAAGACACAGAGTGGCTGGATGGATTGAAAAACAAGACCCAACAATGTGCTGCCTCCTAGAAACACATCTCAGCTCTAAAGACAAACACAGGCTCAGAGTGAAGGGATGGAAGATGATACTCCAAGCAAATGGCAAGCAAAAGAAAGCAGGTGTTGCCATACTTATATCAGACAAAGCAGACTGCAAGATAAAAAAGACAAAGAGGGGCAATACATAATGATAAAAGTGAGATTCCACCAAGAGGAAATACTTGTGAATATATATAAGCCTAACACAGAAGCACCAAAGTATATAAAGCAACTACTAACAGATCTAACAGGATAAATTGACAGCAACACAAAAATGGTAAAGGATCTCATTACCCTCCTTACATCATGGATAGATTATCCAGACAGAAACTCAACAAGGAAATTGCGACCTTAAATGAAACATTAGGCCAGACGGACTTTATAGCTATATAAGGAACATTCTTTCCAAAAACAGCATAATACACATTATTTTCAAGTGTACCTGCAACATTCTCAAAGATAGGCCATATGTTGAGAACAGGGCAAGCCTCAATAAATTTAAGAAGATTGAAATCATATCAAGCATTGTTTCTGACCACAATGCTATGAAATTAGAAATCAACCATAAGAAAAAAGCTGGGAAAGTCACAAATATGTGGAGATTAAACAACATGCTACTGAACAACCATTGGAACAATGAAGAAATCAAGGGAGAAATAAAAAAAATACCTGGAGACAAGGCTGACCCCAAGACTGAGTGCTTAAAGTTCCATGCACTCCACTTCAGTTGCCTGGGTTTGCAGGTTCAGATCACAGGCATGGACCTACTTCACTTGTAAGCCATGCTGTGGAGGCATTCCACATGCAAAGTAGAGGAAGACTGGCACAGATGTCAGTTCAGGGCTAATCTTTCTCAAGCAAAAAAAGAGGAAGATTGGCAATGGATGTTAACTCAGGGCAAATCTTCCTCAAATGCACAAAAAAAATACCTAGAGACAAATGAAAATGAAAATACAGCATACCAACTCTGATTGGATGCAAGAAAAGCAGTTCTATGAGGGAATTGATGGGCAATACAAGCACACCTCAAGAAGCAAGAAAAATCTCAAGTAAGTAATTTTAAACTACATCTAATAGAAGTGGAAAAAGAAGAACAAACTCAGCACAAAGTCAGCAGAAGGAGGGAAATAATGAAAATCAGAGCAGAAATAAATGAAATAGAGAGTAAAAAAAACAGTAGAAAGAATCAATGAAAATAAGAGCTGGTTCTTTGAGAAGATTAACAAAATTGACAAACCCTTAGCCAGATTCACTAAGGAAAAAAGAGAGAAGGAACAAACAAATAAAATTAGAAATGAAAGAGGGGAAATTACAATGGATACCAGAGAAACACAAAGTATCATAAGAGAATACTATGGAAAACTATATGCCAACAAATTGGATAACCTAGAAGAAATAGATAAATTCTTAGGCTGAATCAACCTCCCAAAATTGAATCAAGAAGAAATGGCAGATCTGAGTAGACAATCACAAGTAAAGAGATTGAAACAGTAGTCAAAAATCTCCCAAAAAACAAAAGTCCAAGACCAGATGACTCCTCTGCAGAATTCTAAAGAACATTCATAGAAGATTTAATACCTTTCCTTCTAAAATTATTCCAAAAAATTGAAGAACATGGAACACTTCCTAACTCATTTTTGAGGCTAACATTACCCAGATACCAAAACTAGACAAGGACAACACAAAGAAGGAAAATTGCATGCCGATATCACTGAAGAACATACATGCAAAATTCCTCAACAAAATAATGGCAAACTGAATACAGCAAAATGTTAAAAGGATCATACACCTTGATCAAGTGGGATTTATACCAGGGATGCAGGGATGATTCAATATCTGCAAATCAAACAATGTGATACACCATATTAATAAAATGAGGAATAAAAACCACATGATCATCTTAATAGAGATGATAGGAAAGCACTTGACAAGATCCAACATCCAGTGGCTGGCCCTGTGGCTGAGTGGTTAAGTTTGCATGCTCTGCTTCGGTGGCCCAGGATTTTACCAGTTCACATCCTGGGTATGGACATAGCACTGTTCATCAAGCCATGCTGAGGCAACATCCCACATAGTACAACTAGACGAACCTACAACTACAGTATACAACTATGTACTAGGGGGCTTCAGGGAGAAGAAGAAAAAATAAATAAAAGATTGGCAACAGATCTTAGCTCAGGTACCAATCTTTAAAAAAAAATCAACATCTGGTGGGACCAAGATGGTGGAGTGAGTGGTCTTCTTTGTCTCTCCCCCTTTGAATCTACAACTAATTGGACATTCACCGGTTAATAAAGGAAATCCAGATAGCATCTCAAGCCCCCTGAGAGACCTGTACTGATATTCATCGGGAAGTGGGTGGACTTCCCCCCGGAAGGAGGTGGAAATAGGCAAAAACTCTCCAACCCCCGAACCCCAGACAGCCTAGTACCTGCAAGAGGCTCTGTTCCAGAGGACTCCCCCATAGCCTCGCCACGCACCAAGGGCAGGAGTGTGCACTCACCGGCAGAGTGACAGTGGAAACAGGTGACAACAGCCTTACCTAAGCACCCCATGATTACACCTAAGCCCAGGGGGAAAGTCCAGGGTCCCGCACCCGCCAGCAGGGAAAGCCTCTGCTCGCCATTAGTGGGGAGGCTCCGCCCAGCATTCAGAACACAGGGAAGCTCCCAGGGAGCAGATTCCCCAGCAGGGCACCAGCCTACCAGCTACTGCCGGGCCCACGGTCTCTGGCTGTGCATGGGATGGTGCAAGAGGCACCCAGACTTCCCATGGACGTACTTGGGGACTGGGTGGAACTCCAGCACCTGGCTCCATGGCTCAGGGGGAAACTCCAGGGTCCCGCACCCACCGGCAGGGAAAGCCTCTGCTCGCCATTAGCAGGAACCCCCACTCAGCATTCAGAACACAGGGAAGTTCCCAGGGAGCAGATTCCCCAGCAGGGCACCAGCTTGTCAGCCACTACCAGGCCCACAGTCTCCCGCTTTGCACAGGACGGTGCAAGAGGCACCCAGACTTCCCGTGGACGTGCTTGGGGGCTGGGTGGAGCTCCAACACCCAACTCTGTGGCCCAGGGGGAAACTCCAGGGTCCTGCACCTGCCAGCAGGGAAAGCCTCTGATTGCCATTAGCAGGGAGGCCCCACCCAGCATTCAGAACACCTGGAAGCTCCCAGGGAGCAACATCCCCTGCAAGGCACCAGCCTGCCAGCCGCTGCTGGGCCCACAGACTCTGGCTGTGCATGTGATGGTGCAAGAGGCACCCAGACTTCCCATGGATGTGCTTGGGGAATGGGTGGATCTCCAGCACCCAGCTCCGTGGCCCAGGGGGACCCTTCAGGGTCCTGTACCACTGCCAGGGAAAGCCCCCGATCACCATTAGCAGAGACGCCCTGCCCAGCCTTCAGAACGCCAGGAAGCTCTCAAAGAGCAGAATTCCCCGCAAGGCAGCAGCCTGCCAGCTGCCGCCGGGCCCACGGACTCTGGCCATGTCCCAGACGGGGCAAGGGGCTCCAAGAGATTCCGTCGGAGTGGTTTGGGGCTGGGTGGAGCTCCAGTGGAATGGCTACGTGGCCAAGAGGGGAACTCCAGGTTCCCACAGCAGCCTCAGCGAAATCCACTGCACAGCACTAGTGGAGAGGTCCCAACTGGCAATCACAAGGCTGGAAGGCCCTGGGGCAAAAGTAGCACAGCTAGGTGAGCTAAGCACAGACTGCAGAAGATACCCATAGCTCTGCTGGGACCTATAGTGGACAAGTGTGATCTTGCGGGCTCTGACAGTGACAGAGCTGCGATTATAGGTGATCCTGCTCCCAGCTGCTGGGAAAGCCCATAACACCACTGCAGACCCCAAGGAGGGAGCGCGTCTAGGTGGTCTGCAACAGTAGGCACCAGCAGCCTGAAGCCACCTTGCGATTGCCCCCACAACTGATGAGGGACCCCACAGGACCACTGTGACTACGAGGAGGGGCCCAGGCCCTCTCAGTAACAGCTGACGGGGTTCCTGGTTGGTGCAGTCTAAACAGCTGCTCCCCCAACACACACCAGTTGCAACAAGTGGAAGCAGCAACTAAACTCTATCTCTATGCAGAGGCACAAATCCACACCATAAAGCAGTATGAAAAAATATATTAAATCTCCAGAACAGAAGGAAAATGATAGGTACCCAGAAAACAATCCCAAAGACAAAGAAATCTATAACCTAAATGACGATGATTTCAAAACAGCCATTATTAAAAAACTGAACAAGTTAAAAGAGAATTCAGATAGACAACTCAATGAGTTCAGGAGCTATGTCACAAAAGAGATTGATACTATAAAGAAGAACCAATTAGGAATACTGGAGATGAAGAAAACAGTGGAGGAGATTAAGAAAAATCTGCACTCTCTGAAGAGTAGGGTCAATAATATGGAGGACAGAATTAGCAATTTGGAGGATAGGAATATAGAAATGCTGCAGACAGAGGAGGAGAAAGAACTAAGACTAAAAAGAAATGAAGAAACTCTCCAAGAATTATCCAACTCAATTAGGAGATGCAACATAAGGGTTATAGGTATACCAGAGGGAGAAGAGAAGGAGAAGGGGTCAGAAGGCCTGTTCAAAGAAATAATGACTGAGAACTTTCCAAACTTGGGAAGAGAGATGGAACTTCATGTGACAGAAGCCAATAGATCTCCAAACTTTATAAATGCAAGAAGATCAACCCCAAGGCATATAGTAGTGAAGCTAGCAAAAGTCAATGACAAAGAGAAAATACTAAGGGCAGCCAGGCAGAAGAAAATAACTTACAAAGGTACCCCCATGAGGCTATCAGCAGATTTCTCAGGAGACACCTTACAGGCTAGAAGAGATTGGAATGAAATATTCAAAACTCTGAAGGACAAAAATCTGCAGCCAAGAATACTCTACCAAGTGAAAATATCCTTCAAATACAATGGAGAAATAAAAACTTTCCCAGATAAACAAAAGTTAAGGGAGTTCATTGCCACAAGACCTCCTCTTCAAGAAATGCTCAGGAAGAACCTCATATCTGAAAAAGCAAAAAAAGGAAAGGGGTTACAAAATCCAGAACAAAGGAGATAAGCAGAAGGACAATAACAGAAAGTAGCAGCTCTCCATCAGAACAGGTTAGCAAAAGTTAAATAAAACATTAAAGATAAACGGATAGAAACACCAAGAATAAATATAACCTAGTCATTTTAACCACAAACTCACAACATAAAAAGGAAGAGAAAAAAAATTCTGACTATAACAACCTAGAAGGGGAAGAGAAAAGGGATGGAACGTTTTAATTTAAGGAAATAAGAGGTTATCAGAAAAAGAACTATCTCATCTACGAGATGTGTTATACAAACCACCTGGTAACCACTAAACAAATAACAAGAATAAAGACACAAATTACTAATAAGAAGAAAGCCAATACAGAAATGTACCTACTTGAATTAGGAATCCAAAAATCATGGGACAAGAAACAAAGGAAATGCAAAAGAACTGGAAAACAAGTGATAAAATGGTAGCAGTGGGTCCCCACGTTTCAATAATCACTCTAAATGTAAATGGATTGAACTCTTCAATCAAAAGACACAGAGTGGCAGGATGGATAAAAGAACAAGATCCAACAATATGCTGCCTCCAGGAAACACACCTCAGCCCCAAAGACAAACACAGACTCAGAGTGAAGGGATGAAACACAATACTCCAAGCTAATAATGAACAAAAGAAAGCAGGTGTTGCCATACTTACATCAGACAAAGTAGACTTCAAAGCAAAACAGATAAAGAAAGACAAAGAAGGGCAGTATATAATGATAAAAGAAACACTCCACCAAGATGACATAACAGTTGTAGATATATATGCACCCAACACAGGGAGCACCAAAATTTGTAAAGAAACTATTAACAAAACTAAAAGGAGACATCAACAACTATACAATAATAGTAGGGGACCTCAACACCCCATTAACACCAATGGATGGATCATCCAGACAGAAAATCAACAAGGAAATTATAGAATTAAATGAAAAATTAGACCAGATGGACTTAATAGATATATATAGAACACTTCATCCAAAAACAGGAGGTTACACATTCTTCTCAAGTGCGCATGGAACATTCTCAAGGATAGACCATATTTTGGGAAACAAAGCAAGCATCAATAAGTTCAAGAGGGTTGAAATAATATCGAGCTTCTTTTCGGATCATAATGCTATGAAACTAGAAATCAACTACAAGAATAAAGCTGGGAAAGGGGCAAAAATGTGGAGACAAAACAACATGCTACTGAACAAACAATGGGTTATTGAAGAAATTACAGAGGAAATCAAATATCATCTGAAGACAAATGAAAATGAAAACACACCATACCAACTTATTTGGGACGCAGCAAAGGCAGTCCTAAGAGGGAAATTCATTGCAATACAGGCTCACCTCAATAAGCAAGAAAAATCTCACATAAACAACCTCAAACTACACCTAACAGAATTAGAAAAAGAAGAACAAACAAAGCCCAAAGTCAATAGAAGGAGGGAAATAATAAAAATTAGAGCAGAAATAAACGATATTGAAACAAAAAAGACAGTAGAAAGGATCAATGAAACAAAGAGTTGGTTCTTCGAAAAAATTAACAAAATCGACAAACCCTTAGCCAGACTCACTAAGAAAAAAAGAGAGAAGTCTCAAATAAATAAAATTAGAAATGAGAGAGGAGAAATCACAACAGATACCGAAGAAATACAAAGGATCATAAGAGAATACTATGAAAAGCTATATGCCAACAAATTGAACAACCTAGAAGAAATGGATAATTTCCTAGACTCATACAACCTCCCCAAACTGAATCAGGAAGAAATAGCGAATCTGAATAGACCAATCACAAGTAAAGAAATAGAAACAGGAATCAAAAACCTCCCCAAAAATAAGAGTCCAGGACCAGACGGCTTCTCTGGAGAATTCTACCAAACATTCAAAGAAGATTTAATACCTATCCTTCTCAAACTATTCCAGAAAATTGAGGAAGATGGAGCACTCCCTAACACATTCTATGAAGCCAACATCACCCTGATCCCCAAACCTGACAAGGACAACACAAAGAAGGAAAACTACAGGCCAATATCACTGATGAACACAGATGCAAAAATCCTCAACAAAATTTTGGCAAACCGAATGCAGCAGTACATCAAAAAGATTATACACCATGCTCAAGTGGGATTTATACCAGGGACACAGGGATGGTTCAACATCCACAAGTCAATCAACGTGATTCACTACATTAACAAAATGAGAAACAAAAACCACATGATCATCTCAATAGATGCAGAGAAAGCATTCAACAAGATCCAACATCCATTTATGATAAAAACCCTCAATAAAATAGGTATAGAAGGAAAGTACCTCAACATAATAAAGGCCATATATGACAAACCCACAGCCAACATCATACTCAATGGACAAAATCTGAAATCCATCCCTCTCAGAACAGGAACAAGACAAGGGTCCCCACTTTCACCACTCTTATTCAACATAGAACTGGAGGTGTTGGCCAAAGCAATTCCGCAGGAAAAAGAAATAAAACGAATCCAAACAGGCAATGAAGAAGTAAAACTCTCACTGTTTGCAGACGACATGATCTTATATATAGAAAACCCCAAAGAATCCATAGGAAAACTATTAGAAACAATCAACAGCTACAGCAAAGTTGCAAGGTATAAAATCAACATACATAAATCAGTAGTATTTCTATACACTAAAAATGAACTAACAGAAAAAGATCTCAAGAACTCAATCCCATTCATGATCACAGCAAAAAGAATAAAATACCTTGGGATAAATTTAACCAAGTAAGTGAAAGATCTATACAATGAAAACTACAAGACTTTCTTGAAAGAAATCGTTGATGACATAAAGAGATGGAAACATATTCCATGCACATGGATTGGAAGAATAAACATAGTTAAAATGTCTGTACTACCTAAAGCAATCTACAGATTCAACACTATCCTAATCAGAATCCCAATGACATTCTTTACAGAAATTGACCAAAGAATCCTAAAATTCATATGGGGCAACAAAAGACCCCGAATTGCTAAAGCAATCCTGAGAAAGAAGAACAAAGCTGGTGGCATCACAATCCCTGACTTCAAAACATACTACAAAGCGACAGTAATCAAAACAGCATGGTACTGGTACAAAAACAGATGCACAGATCAATGGAACAGAATTGAAAGCCCAGAAATAAAACCACACATCTATGGACAGCTAATCTTCAACAAAGGAGCTGAGGGCCTACAATGGAGAAAAGAAAGTCTCTTCAACAAATGGTGCTGGGAAAACTGGACAGCCACATGTAAAAGAATGAAAATTGACCATTCTTTTTCACCATTCACTAAAATAAACTCAAAATGGATCAAAGACCTAAAAATTAGGCCTGAAACAATAAGTCTTCTAGAAGAGAATACAGGCAGTACACTCTTTGACATCAGTCTCGAAAGAATCTTTTCGGATATCATAACCCCTCAGATGAGGGAAACAATAGAAAGAATAAACAAATGGGACTTCATCAGACTAAAGAGCTTCTTCAAGGCAAGGGAAAACAGGATTGAAACAAAAAAACAGCCCACTAATTGGGAAAAAATATTTACAAGTTATTTATCTGCAAAGTGTTAATCTCCATAATATATAAAGAACTCACACAGCTCAACAACAAAAAATCAAACAACCCAATGCCAAAATGGGAAGGGGACATGAACAGACATTTCTCCAAAGAAGATATATGGATGGCCAATAGACACATCAAAAGATGCTCATCATCACTAATCATCAGGGAAATGCAAATCAAAACTATGCTAAGATAGCACCTTACACCTGTTAGAATGGCAAAAATATCCAAAACCAAGAGTGACAAATGTTGGAGAGGCTGTGGACAAAAAGGAACCCTCATACGCTGTTGGTGGGAATGCAAACTGGTGCAGCCACTATGGAAAACAGTATGGAGATTTCTCAAAAAGTTGAAAATAGAAATATCTTATGACCCAGCCATCCCACTACTCGGTATCTATCCTAAGAACCTGAAATCAGCAATTCCAAAAGTCCCATGCACCCCTATGTTCATTGCAGCATTATTCACAATAGCCAAGTCATGGAACCAACCTAAGTGCCCAGCAACTGATGACTGGATAAAGAAGGTATGATATATATATATATATTGTGTGTGTATATATATATATATATATATATTGTGTATATATATATACACACACAATGGAATACTACTCAGCCATGAAAAAGGACAAAGTCGTCCCATTCACAACAACATGGATGGAACTTGAGGGTATTATTTTGAGTGAAATAAGCCAGACAGAGAAAGACGAACTCTGTTTGACTCCACACATAGGTGGTGGTTAACATATAGACAAAGAGAACTGATTGGTGGTTACCAGGGGAAAGGGGGGGTGGGGGAAGGGCACTAAGGGTGAAGTGGTGTACCTACAACATGACTAATAATAATGTACAACTGTAATTTCACAAGGTTGTTAATTATCATAATCAATAAAAAAATCAACATCTATTTATGATAAAAATTCTCAATAAAATGAATATAGAAGGAAATTATCTCAACACAATAAAGACCATATATGACAAACCCACAGCCAACATCATACTTAATGGTGAAAAATTGAAAAGCATCCTTCTGAGAACAGGAGCAAGACAAGGGTGCTCACTCCTATTCAACATAGTACTGGAGGTTTTGGCAAGAACAACTAAGCAAGAAAAAGAAATAATACATATCCAAATTGGAAAGGAAGAAGTGAAACTCTCACTGTTTGCAGATGACATGATTCTATATTTAGAACACCCTAAAGAATCCACTAGGAATCTATTACAATAATCAACAAGTGCAGGAAAGTTGCAGGGTACAAAATAAATTTACAAAAATCAGTTGCATTTCTGTACACTAATAAAAACTAGCAGGAAGAGAAGTCAATAATACAATCCCATTTACAATCCAACAAAAAAATAAAATATCTAGGAATAAATTTAACCAAGGGAGTGGAAGACCTATACACTGAAAAGTATAAGACATTACTGAAAGAAATCAAAGAAGACGTAAAGAAATGGAAAGATATTCCATGTTCATGGACTGCAAGAACAAACATATTTAAAATGTCCGTATACATAAAGCAATCTACAGAATCAATGCAATCCCAGTCAGAATCCCATTGACATTCTTCATGGAAATAGAAGAAAGAATCCTAAACTTCACACGGAACAACAAAAGACTCTAAATAGCCAAAGGAATCCTGAGAAAAATGAACAAAGATGGAGGCGTCACAATCCCTGACTTCAAAATATACTGCCCAGATATAGTAATTAAAACAGCATGGTACTGGCAGAAAAACCAGATGCACAGATCACTGGAACAGGATTGAAAATCTAGAAATAAAACCGTACGTCTTATGGACAGCTAATTTTTGACAAAGCAGACGAGAACATACAGTGGAGAAAGGAAAGTCTCTTCAATAAGTGCTGTTTGGAAAACAGGACAGCCACAAGCAAAAGAATGAAAGTAGATCATTATCTTATACAATAAAAAAATTAACTCAAAATCAATTAAAGACTTGAATGCAAGACCTGAAATCATAAAACTCCTCAAATAAAATAAAGGCAGTACACTCTGACATCTGTCTTATCAGCATCTTTTCAGATACCACATCTACTCAGGCAAGGAAAACAAAAGAAAAAAGTGAATAAGTGGGACTACATAAAATCCAAAAACTTCTGCAAGGCAAAGGAAACTATGAGGAAAATGAAACAACAAATCACCACCTGGGAAAAAGTATTTGCAAATCATATATCTGTCAAGTAGTTAATTTCCAAAATATATAAAGAACAATTCAACAACAAAAAAACAAACAACCCAATCAAAAACTGGACAGAGGATGTGCATAGACATTTTTCCAGAGGATATACAGATGGCCAACAGGCACATGAAAAGATGTTCAACATCGCTAATTATGAGAGAATTGCAAATCCAAACTATATTGGATATCATCTTACACCTGTCAGAATGGCCACAATTAACAAGAGAAAAAATAACAAATATTGGCAAAGAAATGGAGAAAAGGGAACACTCCTACACTGCTAGTGGGAATGAAAACTGGTGCACTCACTATGGAAAACCAGATGAAGATTTCTCAAAAAATTAAGAATAGAAATACCATGTGATCAAGCTATCCCACTACTGGATATTTATCCAAAGGACATGAAATCAACAATTCAAAGAGATTTATGCACCCCTTTGTTCATTTCAGCATTATTCACAACAGCCAAGATGTGGAAGCAACCTAAGTGCCCAACAACAGATGAATGGATAAAGAAGATATGGTATATACATACAATGGAATACTACTCAGCTATAAATAAAGACAAAATCATCCCATTTACAACAACATGCATGGACCTTGAGGGTATTATGTTTTGCAAAATAAGCCAGATAAAGAAAGACAAACACCATATGATTTCACTCATATGTGGAAGATAAACAGATGGATAAAGAGAACAAATTAGTGGTTACTACAGCGAAAGGGAGTAGGACGGTGGGTGAAAAGGTAAATGGCATATATGCATGTTGATGGATAAAAACTAAAAAATTAGTGGTGAGCATGAAGCAGTCTATACAGAAACTGAAATATTATAATGTACACCTGAAATTACATAGTTACAAACCAATATGACCCTAACAAAATAATTGAAAAATAAATAAGGAAGGAAGAAGGTCTAAGAAGGACGAGCCAAGCTAAGGGTGTTTTAATTCTTAAATTAATGAAAATATAACTGTGGTTCGGTGCTTGTCAAATTTTGGAAATTCTTAGCCATTATTATTTCAAATATTTCCTCTTTTCCATTCTCTTTTCCTTTTCATATTCTAGTACTAATATATTAAATCCTTCGAAATTTTCCTGCAGGTCTTTGATGTCCTGTTCTGTTCTTGTCATTCTTTTCTCTCTTCTTATTTCAGTGTGTAAAGTTCTGATTGACCTGTCTTCAAGCTCACTGATTCTCTCCTTGGCCACGTTCAGTCTCTGATGAGTCCATCAAAGGTATTTTCCATTTCCATTACAACGTTTTAGCTATCTAGCGTTTTCTTTTTATTATTCCTTAGAGTATCCATCTTTATGTTTACATTGTCTATCTGTTTTTGCATGTTGTCTACCTTTTCTGTTACAGCCCTTAATATAATAGTCACAGTTATTTTAAATTCTCTTTCTGATAATATGTCTGTGTCATATCTGAGTCTGGTTCTGATTATTCCTTTATCTCTTCAGACTGTGGTTTTTCCTACCTTTTGTTATGCCCTGTATTTTTTGTTGAAAGCTGACCTTGCTGTATTGGATAATAGGAACTGAGGCAAATGGACCTTTAGTGTGAGATTTTATGTTAATCTGGCTAGGAATTGGGTTGTGTCTAATGTTTGCTGTAACTGTAGGTGCCAGAGACTTCTAAATCCTCTAGTTTCCTTGTTTTGTCTTTCCTATTGACTTTGGGCTTCTCTAAGAACTCCTCAGATACAGTGTGTGCCTTGCCATTCTCTCAGCTATAATCCTCTGTTTTTATATTGGAACCCTATTAGTCTGGTGGTAAGGTCTATGCTGGGGGTGGGAGCAGGAAACATTCTATAATCTTATGATTAAATCTCAGTCTTTTTGTCAGTCTGTGTCCCTGGCCTGTGACTGTCACAAATGTTTCTTAGCTTCCCTCTTCTTCCCCCACTTAAGTCAGACAGAAACGCTAAAAGGAGCTGGAATTGGGGATACATCCTTCTCCCAGGTGGGATAAGGCTCTGGTAAAGTCTTTTACCCTGGAGAGTAGGCCTTTGTTTGGGAGAACTCTCTGGGCATTTTTCTAAATGATTTCTCTTCCCATCCCTCAGCCAGAGCCTGGAAGGGATCATTCTCATAACTTTACCCTGAGAATCTGGTGAGATTATGGGAAGTAAAGCCAAGAAAAGTATGGAGATTCCTCCACCAAGACCCCCAGGAGTTTCTCACTCTCAAGCTAGTCCACAGTCAGTTTCCAACAATTCATCAAAATAAGCATTTAAGTGTTCCCACCAGCGTATGGCTCTAGCAGCTTCTGCCAGGTAAGCAGATCCCAGCTGTGAGCTGTGACTCTCTTGATTTCCTGTCTCCAGTGATTTGGCTGGGGGAGGGGCGGTTGTTGGCCCTATGATCTCAGTTCTCTCATAGGTCCAAAAAAGCTGTTGCTTTTCAATTTGTTCAGTTTTCTTGTAAGGATGGGGATGACAACTTCCAAACTTTTTACAAGTTAGACATTCCACGTGCTCTTTTTATACCCTTCTATTTGCATACACACACACACTCCTATATTCATACAAGTAAATAAAGTTGTATTAAAAAGAAGGCAAAGGATTGATAAACGCCAGACGTAGGAAGATGGTTAAATTGCATAGGTACAGGGCTAATTATCCATTCATTAAGCACAGTAGGCACAATAGTGCATACAGTCCACAATATTGTTAGGCTCCCACAAAAATGTTTAAATTTTAATTTCCTTTAAAATCAGAAGAAAAAATGAACATCATAATAATAATGAATATAGAATAATGAGTCTAGCCTGGATTTTACTCATCTTATACCAATGCAATTATAAAATATGATTTTATATATATGTACACACATACATCATATATATACACATAACACATATGTGTGTGTCTGTATATATATACATACATATAATTTTTTAATAGAGGAAAGGATCCACAAAGACAAAGTGCTTAGGGTCCATAAAAGTTAGAATGGAGTGAGTGAAGGGGATGTAGGCTATTGGCAGGGTTCTGGTTTTTGTGTTGGATGATGCTTATTGCATTATCAAAAATATATTACTAAATACATAAATATACAAATAAAAGAGGGCTATGCGTTGACCAATGATGATAACATCATGAGCCAAAAATTATGTTGTGCACTTGAGGTAAGAGAGAAAGAGAGTCAGAGAGACTCAGACACTAAGGAGCATCAACGGAGTGGAAACAAAGGTTCCAGATCATTGTGTGAAAGAAGGAGTCATCATTTTAATTTTGTTCCTACCTCATGTGGCCAAGTCTAGCCCATTATAAAATGTCAAGAAGGGTCTCCAAAGGCAGCCCTCTCTGAGCCCAACCTAGAGCTGGCTTAATATTGGGAACCACCCATCTCATCTGTCTGTACCTCACTCCCCATCTCATTCTCTGGATTTCTAAGATAACTGAGTTTAATGTCAGTCTGATCTTTATTCTGGCTGCTTCAGCTCTATGCACAAGTATTTCTGTTTACACCCCACGCAGGGTTGGAACTTGTCTCAGGGACACTTAGGCCCTAACGTCCTGCTCCCTGAACTTACTCCCAACCCAGTCCCCTGACGGAAGGACACAAAAATCTGTTTCCATCAGAGTCTTGAGGATGAAATCAAGGTGCTAAATGCCATTTGAGATTAAAGTTTTACCTGTATTCCTGAGCATCATCAGAGACACATAATTGAAACGGAACACTGTTTTCCAAAACCTACCAAACTGCTTGAGTTGAGACGTGAGAATTTTATACAACAGAGGACCTGGCATTAGCTGAGAGGGGCCATGACACATGCCAATGGAAGATGAGAAAGTTTAGACTAGAGGCTATACACGCAGATTCTGAGGCCAGCCCACTCAAGTTTGAATCCTGACTCTGCCACTTACTAGCTGTGTGACCGTACCAGCAAGTTACTTGCCCCTGTGTTACTTAGTCACCTTATCTAGTAGACAGTGATAAGAAAACTCATAGGCTGTTGTGAGAGTTACAAAGACCATGCATTAGCATACATAATGCCATCAGAACAGTGCCCAACACAAAGTGCTACATATGCATTCGCTATTATAATTGCTTTTTTTCTATACTCCCACCTGTCTGTTTCAGGAAGAACAGGGTGTTTGGTTCTGTGGGTCTTTGCTGCTCTGTCAGAGTCCACTCACTGTTTTCTCAAATGTGATTGTGCTTGTATCTACTGCAGAGTCTCGGCAAGAAAGGTCCTTTGGAGAGAACCTTTGCTCTGCCTTTGCTGCTCTCTGTGCTGCGCCTTCTGAATGCTCAGTGGGCAGAAGGGGCAGGGGCTCACAGCAGACCCCACAAGAGGGGCTCTATCCAGTCATCTGATAGCTTCTTCACTGGGCTGTCTGTAGGGGTAGCAGATGTCGGGTTCTCACAGAGCAATGCCTGAGATGCCTCAGATCGTGCCCAACAGCTGGCCTTGGACCAGACTTGGGGGAAATCAGAACCAACCAAATTCCCCTGCTACTATCACTACACATTTCAGATGATCAGAAAACAGTGAACAATTTCAAGCTCCCAAAAGGTCTGATAAGCCTCTGCGATAGAATAGGAAGAAATAAGACAGATCCATCCAAAGACATCTGACTTGAACAAATAACTCAGAGTGTTTTTCAAAACATCTTGACAGAAACCAGGATTTTGCCAACCAGTTCTCCCTCCCCAACTCTTTAGAGGCCCCAGGTCCATTCTATGTGGTTCTGATTCCTTTTTCCTGGGCTCCATCCAAGGTTATGCAAGAACCATGGGATTATTTTATGTCCTTGAACCTCTGACTCCATCCTGCCCCCGTGCTATCACAATTCTCCCAAGTGGGCTGCATAGCATGACCCAGCCCCCCTCACCCACCCCAAATGAATGTTTGCCCAAGACAAGTCACACTACCAACTAGTGCGGTTTCACAATCAATGGTGTCATGACTTCCCTTGAGTAACCCCCATGCTGTCTTGCTAAGAGACCCCCAATACATTCTGGGTGCTTGGCAAATATGAAACCACAAACAGAACTGGAGTTCACGGATATGGTCAGCTCAAAGGGGATTTCCTCAATTTGCATTCTTTTCTGAGAACTTCATTGATTGTTCTCCTGAGGCTGATAATGGAAAAGGACTCTGAACTCCCTCCGTTTTTGTAGATCCCTCATTTAGGGCAAATTAGCAGTAAAAGTACTGAGATGAGGCAGGTCAGATGTCTTGCAATTGAAAGTCCTCTGGGACAGCTCTGCAGTTGCTAGGAGAATAATATATTTCAGAGGGGAAAAATGGCAGCCAAGTCTCCTGGCTTCCAGTGGCAGAGTCCATAGTGTGATACAACTGATAGCTCTGTGTTGGGTGACTTTTAGGCCTGCAACCAGGATGCTGATACTTAATACCAATTATAATTAAAGTAACACATATATGTGATTAAAATTCAAATTCCTCTCCCCCAAAAAGTGTCTTAAAGTGAAAAAAAATATTTCTTGTCCCTGACTCATTCCCAAGGATAACCTTGGATTCTGGTGGTTGCCGTCCTTTATAAAATGAATTTGGAAGTGTTCCTCTCTTTTCTATTTTCTGAAAGATATTGTGTAGAGTTGATGTTATGTCTTCTTTAAACGTATTTTAGAATTTGCCAGTGAAACCCTCTGGGCCCATATATTTCTTTTTCAAAAGGGTTCTAAGTACAAAGTCAATTTGTTTTATAGTGATTATCTATTTAATTTTGAGGGAGTTTTGGTAACTTATGGTCTTCAAGGAATTGGTCCATTTCTTTTAAGTTGTCATATTTATGAGCATAAATTTGTTTATAATATTCCCTTACTATTCTTTTAATGTCTATAGGATCTGTAATGGCACCCCTTCTTTCACTCCTGATATTAATAATTTGTATCTTCTCTCCCTTTATATTTGTCAATCGTTCTAGAGATTTATCTATTTAAAGAATAAGCTTTTGGTTTTATTGATTTTTCCCTATTGTTTTTCTGTTTTAAATTTCAGTGATTTCTGATCTTACCCTTATAATTTTCTTCCTTTTGCTTACTTTGGGGTTACTTTTGCTCTTCTTTTCCTAGAGAGTTAAGGTGGAAACTTAGATTATTTATTTGACACTTTGTTTTTCCAACATAAGCACTTAATTCTATAAATTTTCCTGACAGCACTTCTTTACCTGCATTCCACAATTTTTATATTCTGTATTTTCATTTTTTCTCAGTTCAAAATATTCTACATTCCCCTCAAATGTGTATTCTGCTGGTTTGGATGAACAATTCTGTAAATGTCAAATAGATCCGTTTGGTTGATGGTGTTTTTCAGTTCTACATTCTTAATGATTTTCTTTCTGTTAGTTCTAGCCATCACGGACAGAATACTGAAGTCTCTAACTAAGATTGCGGGTTTGTTTATTAATCCTTTCAGTTTTGCTAGCTTTAACTTTATGCATTTTGAAGCACTAGTTTTAGGTTTTACACATTTATGATTGTTATGTCTTCTTGAGGAACTTACTCTTGTATCATTATGCATTTTCCTTCTTTGTCCCTGGTAACTTTCTTTGCTCTGAAGTCTACTTTGATATTAGTATGATCACTCCAGTATTAGCTCAGTATTTGCATGGTATATATTTTTCCCGCCTTTTACTTTTGACCTACCTATGTCATTATCAATTAGACGACATATAGTTGGGTCATGTGTTTGTTTATCCATTCTAACAATCCGTCATTTAACTGATATGTTTAGATCATTTACATATAAAGTAATTATTGATATGTTTAGATTTAGGTTTACCATTTTATATTTGAGTTTTGTTTTTTACCCCTGTTTTTCATTTCTTTGTTTCCTCTTTCCTAACTTCTTTTGGGATATTTGAACATTTCTAGTATTCTATTTTCATTTATCTGTTGTATTTCAACTTTATCTCTCTGTGTTGCTGGTTTTATTTTATTTAATTTTTCTGTTTGTTTATCTTAGTGATTGCACTGGGGATTATAATAAACATAGTTAATTTTTTAAAAGTGAGACAATTTTTTGCAACTTCAAATGGGATGTATAGAACTTACCAACATACAGGTGCCTTTTCTTTCTCCCTTTTCTGTGGTAGTTATCCAAAGTATTACATCTGTGTACATTGCAAACTTCACCAGACAATGTTACAATATTTGCTGAAGCCACCCAACATATTTTAGAGAATGGAAGTGGAGACAAGCAGTCTATTACATTTATCCAGATATTTACTATTTCTGTTGCTCTTCTTTCATTTATGAAGTTCCAAGTTTCTCTCTGATATCATTTCCCTTCTGTCAAAAGTAGTCACTGTAGAAATTCTTTTAGAGCAAGTCTGCTGGCACAAATTCTCTTAATTTTCCTTCATCTGTGAACATCTTTATTTCACTTTATCCCTGAAAGACCTTTCTTCTGGGTATAGAATTCTGGATTGACAGTTCTTTGTTTTCAGCACTTTAAAAATGTGTGCCAATTCATTATAGTTTCCATAGTTTGTGATTAAAAAATCCGCCCTTGTTTAAATCATTGTTCCCTATAAGTTTTTTCTGTTGCTACTTTACAGATTTTTTTTCTGTCTGTGGTTTTCAGTAGTTTTATTATGTTGTTTAGCATGATTTCTTTGGATTTACCCTGGCTGTGGTTCACTGAGCTTCTTATACGTTTACATCTTTTGCCAAATATGGAGAATATTAAGCCATGTTTCTTCAAATTTTTTTCCTCACTATACTCTTTTACCTCTCCTTGTGGGACTCTGATGAATATTTGAATATTTGTTATTGTTCCATAGGCCCTTGACATTCTGTTCATTTTTTTTTAATCCTTTTCCCTCTGCTGTTTGAATTGTATCATTTCTATTGATTTACCTTCTGGTTTACTGATTCTTCCTCTGTCATCTTCATTCTGTTCTTGAAGACATCCAACAAGTTTATTCTAGTTGTTGGACTTTTCAGTTCCAGAATTTCCATTTAATGGAACATACTTTCTATCTTTATATATAAAAATATGCGTTTTATATGTTCTATTGCTTTGCTGAGACTTTTTCCTTTTTATTTTTTCGTCAGTATTTATTGTTACTTCTTGAAATATTTTAGAGCCTGTGTCAGATAATTACCACATCTTGTTATTAGCATCTGTTAAATGTATACTCCCTTGTGAATTGAGATTTTTCTGGTTTCTCACATATCAACTAATTCTGGGTTTTATCCTGAACATTGTGAATACTGAGTTATGAGATTATGGGTGTTATTTGAATCCTATGGAAAATTTTTATTTCTGTTCATTTGTTTTAGCAAGCAATCATCCTGGTTAGGCATAGGATGCAAGTTCTATCCAGCTTTCTGTGGATTGTAGTTTCAATGTCAACACTATTTCCAACTCCTTTACTTTACTATTGGATCTGTCCCATAGTGCAACATTCAATGGCTGGTCTGAGGCCAGCATGGTCATCTATCCTATAATTGTAGTTAAGACCTCAAAGTCTTTGGTATGTTGTTTAGGGTCAGATCCATGAATGTTGAGTCTAGATTTGAAGCTAGGAGGTTTGCTTTCTTCCTTTCTTCCTTTTCACAATCTTCTTGGTACGTCTTGTTTCTTAGGGCTCCACTAATCAGTCCTTTAGCCAGAAAACTGGCTTTATTTACCCTGCTCTGTGGCATAATTTTTGCAACTGCTCCCTCATCAAAAGCCAAGTTGCAGGATGACAGAGGAAGGAAAAAAAGCAACATGGTTTCACCCTACCTTTTTATGGTCACAACTGCCCCAACTGAAAAGTTTCATGTCCTTATTTTAGGTGCCTGTGAGAGGCTGTGGTCTGAAATATGAAAGAATAGGGGGAAAAGAAAAAGAGAAGTAGAAATCAGACCCCTGCACTCTCTCTGAACATTAGAGCCCCTTTTCTACTCCTCACCTCAGAACTGGAGGGCTTCCTCTGGAGCTCTTTGAGCTGAGGCCAACTTTTGTGTTTCAGGCTATGTTGGGTTCAGACTGGTGAATACTGGAAAGAAAATAACAGTAAACCTATGGCAAATTCAGTGGTACTTCACATTTTGGTATTCTTCTCAAAGCTACCTGCTACTATTTACACTTAGAGTGATCTGAGTCTGACTTCAGTGCCCCAATAATAATATTGCTTTCAATAATATACTGAACAACTAGGCAGAAACAAGAAGAAAGAAGACTTCAACAACATTATAAACTATGTGGACTTAATAAACATCCATTCCACTCAAGAACAGAAGACTACTTCTTCTTCTCAAATGCACGTGGAATCTTCTCCAGAATAGACCATAAATTAGGCCATAAATCAAACCTCAATAAATTTTAAAGTATTTATTTATTTATTTGAGGAAGATTAGCCCTTAGCTAACATCCGTGCCCCTCTTCCTCTCCTTTATATGTGGGATGCCTGCCACAGCATGGTTTGGAAAAGCAGTGCATAGGGGTCTGCACCTGGGATCGGAACCAATGAACCTTGGGCTGCCAAAGCAGAACATGCAAACTTAACTGCTGTGGCACTGGGCTGCCGCCAAAAGGATTTAAAACTTACCAAGTCTTGTATCTGACTACAGTGGAATAAACTTAGAGATTTACAACAGAAAGAAATTTGGAAAATTCACAAATATGTTGAAATTAAACAACAAATTCCTGAATAACCAATGGGTCAAAAAAGAAGTCACAAGGGAAATTAGAAAATACTTTTTGATGAATGAAAATGAAAGCATAACATACCAAAATATGTGGAAAACAATTAAACTAGTGTTCAAAGAGAAATATGTTACTGTAAACGCCTACATTAAAAAAAAAAGGATCTCAAATTAATAACCTAAATTTCCACCTTAAGACACTGGAAAAAGAAGAGCAAATTAAACCAAAAACAAACAGCAAGAGGGAAATAATAAAGGTTAGAGTGGAAAATAATAAAACAGAGAATAGAAAAATTATAGAGAAAATGAACAAAACCAATATTTGGTTCTTTGAAAAGGTAAACAAAATTGACAAAAGTTTAGCTGAACTTTTAAAGGTAAAAAGGAGTGAAGACCCCATTAATGAAAGAGGAGACATTGCTATCAACCTTACAGAAATAAAAAGGATGATAGAATACTCTAAACAACTGTATAAAATAAATTAGATGAAGTGGACAAATTCTTACAAAGACACAAAATACTAAAACTGATCCACAAAACAATGGGGCTTAATAAGTAAAGATATCGAATTAGTAATTAAAACTTAGCACAAAGAAAAGCACAGTCCCAGATGTCTTCACTGTTAAATTCCACTAAACATTTAAATAAGAATTAATAACAATTCTCCACAAACTCATCCAAAATTTAGAAGAGTAAGGAACACTTCACAATTTATTGTATGAGGCCAACATTACCTTGGTACCAAAAACAGACAAGATACCAAAAGAAAAGAAACTGCAGACCAATACCTCTTGTAAATATAAAGGCAAAATTCTCAATAAAATACTTGAAAATTGAACCTAGCAACATATAAAAAGGATTTCAAACAATTATTAAGTAGGATTTATCCCAGGAATGTAAGATTGGTTTAACATTAGAAAATCAATTAACGAATACACCACATTAATAGAACAAAAGAAAAAAATCCCATGTTCATCTCAATAGACCCAGCAAAAGCATTTAACAGAATCCACTGCCCTTTATTAATACAAATATTTAACAAACTAAAAAAAAGGGAAATTGCCTCACCTGATAAAGGACATCTATGGAAACCCACAATTAACATCATACTTAATGGTGAAAGACTAAACGCTTTGCCCCCTAAGATCAGGAACAAAATAAAGACATCTGTTCGCCCATTTCTATTTAACATTGTACTAAAGATTCTAGCCAATTAGGCAAGAAAAAGAAATAAAAGGCATCCACATTGGTATGGAAGAAACTATCTTCCATAAATAACATGTATAATAATAAATAGTAAAACTTTCTCTATTTGCAGATGACATGATCTTGTCTACAGAAAATCCTAAGGAACATACTAAAAAACAATTAGAATTAATAAACCATTTCAGCAAGGTTGCAGGAAACAACATCAATGTACAGAAGTGAATTATATATCTATACACTTACAATGAACAGTCAGAAAAATGAATTAAGGTAAAAGTTTCATCTACTTTCTTTTTTTTTTTTTTGGTGAGTTACATTGGCCCTGAACTAACATCTGTTGTCAAATTCCCTTTTATCGCTTGAGGAAGATTGTCCCTGAGCTAACATTTGTGCCAGTCTTCCTCTATTTTGTATGTGTGACACTGCCACAACTTGACTTGATGAGTAGTGTGTCGGTCCACACCTGGGATCCAAACCTGTGAACCCCGGGCTGCCAAGCAGAGCATGCAGACTTAACTACTATGCCACCAGGCCAGCCCCACATTATTGTATTTTATTATGTTCTTGTATTGTATTATTGGTGTTCTTATCAAAAAGAATAAAACACTGAGTAATAAATTCACAAAAAGTGCAAACTTATGCTCCAAAAACTACAGACATTGTTGAAAGATATTAAAGAAAGACTAAACAAATAAAAAAAGACATGTTATGTTCTTAGATTGCAAGATTTAGTATTGCTATGATGGCAGTATTTCCAAAATTAATCTATAGATTCAATGCAATCCCTATCAAAGTTTCAGCTGCCTGTTTTGCAGAAATTGACAATCGTATTCTAAAACTCATATCAAAATGCAAGGGACCCAAAATAGCCAAAACAATCTTGAAAAAGGAGAACAAAATTGGAGGACTCACACCTCGCAATTTCCAAAGTTACGACAAATCTATAGTCATCAAGCCAGTGTGGTACTAACATAAGAATAGACATAGAGATCAATTAAACATAATTGAGAGCCCAAAAACAAACTTTCACTCTTCCGGTCAATTGATTTTCAACAAGGGTGCTAATCCAAATTCAGTGGGGGCAGAACAGTCTTTTCAGGAAATGCTGCTGGGACAATTGGATATCCACAGGCAAAAGAATAAAGTTGGACCCCTACCTCACACCATAAGCAAAAATTAACTCAAAATGGAACAGAAACCTAAATATAAAATACAATCATATAAAATCTTAGAGGAAAACCTAGACGTAAATCTTTTTGACCTTTTACTAGGCAATGGTTTCTTAGATAAAATACTAAAATCATAAGCAACAAAAGAAAAATAAGTAACTTGGCCTCTAACAAAACTAAAAATGTTTGTGCTTCAAAGAGTATCATAAAAAGTGAAAATGCAACCCACAGAATGGTATAATATATTTGCAAAGCATGTATCTGATAGTTTACTTGTATCTAGAATATATAAAGAACTCTTACAACTCAGTAGTAAAAAGACAACCCAATTTTAAAAAAAGCAAGGGATCTGAATAGACATTTCTCCAAGGAAGATATGCAAACGGCCAACAATCTTATGAAAAGGTGCTCAACAGCATTGGTCATCAGGGAAGAGCAAATCAAAACCACAATAAGATAGCCCTTTACATTCATCAGGATAGCTATGACCAAAAAGTCAGATAACAAGTGTTGAAAATGATGTGAAGAATTTGGAACTTTCATACATTGTTGATGGGAATGTAAAATGCTGCAGCCACTTTGCAAAACAGTGTGACAGTTCCTCCAAAAGTTAAACACAGAGTTACCATTTGATCCAGCAATTCCACTCCTAGGGGTATACCCAAGAGAAATTCAAGCATACCTCCACATAAAAACTTGTACACAAATGTTCATAGCAGCATTATTCATTATGCCCCAAAGCAGAAACAATCTAAATGTCCACCGATTGATGAGTGGATACATAAAATGTACTATATCCATATGATGGAATATTACTTGACAATATAAAGGAATGAAGTACTGACAGATGCTACAACATGAGTGGTTCTTAAAACTATTATGCTAAGTGGACATAGGTGGAAGTTAACACATAGACAAAGAGAACTGATTGGTGGTTACCAGGGTAAAGGGGGGCTGGGGGGAGGGCACAAAAGGTGAAGTGGTGTACCTACAACATGACTAACAATAATGTACAACTGAAATTTCACAAGGTTGTAAACTATCATAATCTTAATAAAAAGAAAAAAAATATTATGCTAAGTGGAAAAGCCAGTCACAAAATACCACATATAGTATAATTTCATTTACATGAAATGTCCAGAATCTGCAAATCTAAAAAGACAGAAATAAATCATCACTTGGGGGAGGGAGATGGGAGTGACTGTTAGTTGGCATGGAGTTTCTTTTTGTGGTGAAGAAAATGTTCCATATTTGATTGTGGTACTGAGTGCATAATTCTATGAATATACTAAAAACTACTAAATTTTACACTTTAAATGGGTGAATTGTATGATGTGCAAATTATATTTGAATAAAGCTGACATAGAAATTTTTCTCTTGATGAAAAAAACCCTGGTGCTCTTAATACTACTGCGCCTTTTGGACTATATTCACAATTGAAGGAAATGCTAACTTCCAGTTAAATGTTCGTGAAAATGATGGCATATATATTTTTCCCATTAGATTTAAAGAATTCAGTTGAAGAGTAACTGTTTTAGAGCGACTGTTCTCAAACTTTAGCTTACATGGGGGGGGCTGTTACAATGCAGAGTTCTGGGCCCCATACCCGGAGTTTCTGAACCAGGAGCTCTGGGATTGAGTTCAAGTATGTGCATTTCCAACAACTTCCATGCTGATGCTGCTGATTAAAGGCCCACATTCAGAAAACACTTCTCTAAAGGAAAGGTGAGGGGAAAAATATTTAACCTTCGTTTGCTGTAGAAAGCTGTTCAAAGGAGACCATTCCATTCTGAAATCTTGGCTATCTCCGACTTTCACCTCTCAAGCTCTTTCTTGGGTGAGCCTATTTTATTTGCAGGATCATGAATATAGCCTGCCAGAATGGGCAAGTTAGCCAGTCATGGATTTCTATGAAGTCAGAGAAAATTTAACAACGTCCCCTAAATGCTGAGAGGTATACTGGTTCTGTGAAGTGTCCACACTTTAGTTCACACAGATAAGTTAATGATTGTTACAGCTTTATTTCATATTGAGCCAAGACTTAAAGGAATTTTAGGCTTCACTCATCCTACCTTGATCAAGGGGAAAAAGAAAACACCACAACTTATCACTTCTAGTGACTTCTCGCAAAGAGCTTCTCTCATCAATTACAGAGGTGCAGCTGTTGTCTGGATCTCCCTCTTCCCCTCATAATTCCCCATCCCAATCCACACACCCCAAAGCGGGAGCAATTTTACAGAGGATAGGGTAGAGAGGGTTTGCCTCATCCAACCCCAACACGATAAAAAAACAAAACAAAACAACAAAAAACTATCAGACATTTCTCTTCTCCCTTTTTTGACCTGCTTTCAACTCTGGAACCCTTAACCATCCCATCCCATGGGAGTCAATCCTTTTTGCTTCTTCCTCTTTCTGCCTGGATTTGTCTCTGTAAGACCATCAAATTCTTCCCTGTCCCATTTATTAGGCAATTTTTCTCTTCCTCATGGAAACTAGGCACCAGCCCAAAATCTGGGTTCTGGGAGCTTGTTTCCTTCTCCTCAACAGGCTTATAAAACCAATTTCCAAAAAAAGCCAAGGCCCTTCTGAATAAAGAATTCTAGTAATAAGTGCTGAAAAGAGAAAACGTTTCTTCATTTTATGACATGTGCGTCTCCAAAGACACATTTGTTATCATATTCTAGGGACATTTCAATCTAGCCCTCAGTGTTTTGTTGGAAATGAAAGCCCAGTACAGCAAATTCCACAATGAGCGTGGAGTTTGTTGGAGGCATTGTTTCCTCTAATAGATTCCTGGGCTTCCCTGTGTTCATTCATCCCTCAACTCATCAAGAAGAACATGTTACACTGTGTAAATTGTGCAAGGTTCAAGGCCAGTTTCTCCTTTCCCAATTCCTCCGGCAGAACATCCTTGGTGCCATTTAGTCCTATTTCTTTAACCAAGCTAAACGGCAGGCTCACACAACTTCAGCCAACTCCCATAGTCAACAGTTTGGGGGGTTGTAGCCCAACTCACTCAATACCAGTCATTTGAGGGTAGTAGAGCACCTCTATATCAGGTGAATTAAGCAAGTGGCCCCAGGAAAATCATGGTGGGCACAGGAAAAAACTACAGCAGTGGAAATTCCCTGTGCCTTGCTGCCCAGCTCATAATCCTTGAGCCTACAGTGCTCCGTTCTGTTGAAATGGCTTCCCCACTGTATTCTCAAGTGTCAGTCTGCCCTCCTATTCCCACCTCCACTCCCTGTGGCTCCAGCTCATAAGCCTAGGCATGCGTCTTCAGCCTCTCCTGGTTTCTTCTTCTTTTATCTCCCTGGTTCCCCAGCCCACATGAGCACTAATATCCTGTTCTACTTTTACTGGACTGACAGGATGGGACAAAGTACCACCCCAGATGTTATCAAATGATGTACGGATTACAGTGGAGACAGCACTCTGTGGAGAACAAGTGTGTGCAAGGCCATGTTCAAGGAGATCCTGGATCTTGATAGAACACTACCACTGTCATTCACTTACTTCACCCATTTGTATACTACAATTACCCAATAATTGTTACTATTGTTACTTTAAACAGTTATCTTTTAGATCAATTAAGAATAAGAAAAATAAAAGATTCTATTTTACCTGTACTTAGTCCTTTTCCAACATTCCTCCTTGCTTTACATAGATTAGTTTCTCACCTACAACATATTCCCTTTTACCTGAAGAATTGTTCAACCATTTCTTGCATAACAGGTCTGCCAGTGATGAATTTCCTCAGTTTTTGTTTTTCTGAAAAAGTTTTTATTTCTCCTCAACTTTTGGAGGCTAGTTTTGCAGGATATACATAGGTAGAAGCCAGATTTTTCACTGTTGAAGCAGGAGTTGACAGATAAGCAAGGGAAGGAAGCTAAAATGTTCCGTGGTGTAATGGATTAGAGCCTGGGAAACAGTATAAATTTCTGTTTAGATTAATATAGATGCAGATAGTTACACACATACATACATATGGGTTAGTATATACGCATGTGTTTCCTTCCTCTGTCCCCTGAGAGGTCCTAGATGCAAGGACAGCCCAGTAGCAAGGAGCACACCTGGCACCCAGATCCTAGTTTGTAACACCATTCTTCAGTAAAAAGAAACAGGGGTCCCTTGAGAAATGCTAATACTAGGACTGGGCAGATGAGCCTAGAGCATCTTGTGGGGTCAGAAAGTAAGGAAATGCTCAAACAGCCACCACAACAAAACACATTGATGGGGTATGTTAAAGGGGCACAGGGGCCAACTGAAAGGTCTCCCAGTGGCGAAAGCTGAAACAATTTGAGTAACAAGATAAGTATTGTAGGATGATAGCCCAATGTATAAAATAAATATCCATGAGTCCACAGTGACATAAATAAATGATTGAATAAATGAATAAATGGGGAGAAGAGATAAATCTCCCATGCAAAAGATTTCCAAATAAATTACATAGATAGCCCTCAAGAAGGTGGGGCATAACTCTCCATGTCTTAAGTGCAGGTGGCACATAATGACTTCCTTCCAAAGAGTACTGTACAGGAAGGGGAAAAAAGGACAACTTTATGGTGGAGAAACCTGACTCAGCCAGGTGATCAAGGTCAACACCAACCGTGATGTCACGTTAATGTTATGTACCCTGGAGATGATGTGATGAGAATGGCTCTTTACCACTGTGATTTTCCTCCCAAGAACCCAAAACCCCAGCCTAATCAGGAGAAAAGCATCACACAAATCTCAGTAGAGGGGAATCCTAAAATCCTACAGTGTACCTGACCAGTACGCCTCAAGACTGTCAAGACCATCAAAAAGCAAGGAAAGACCAAGTCACAGACAAGAGGAGCCGAAGGAGAGCTGCCGACTAAATGCAATGTGGTGTCCTGCAGGAGCTCCTGAAACAGAAAAAGAACAGCAGGTGAACACTAAAGAATGTGAATAAAGTAAGGACTTTATGTCAAACTAATGTATCAATATTAGTTCATTAACTTTGGCCAATGTGACATATTAATATAAGATGGTAACAGTAGGAGAAACTGGGTGTGAAGTATATGGGAGCTCTGTATTATCTAAAACTATTCTAAAAAATTAAATTTATTTTATAACAAATGGCCACAAACTTCTGGAAGACTATAGCAGTTCAGGTGAGGAAACATTTTCAATCCCTTTTTTTTCCCCAGCTGTATCAAAGTATACTTAATATACAAAAAGATACGCATATTTAATACTATACATTTTGATGAGTTTTGACATATACATATACCCAACAACACTCTTCTCAAAAGAAAAATTCCTTTCAGTTTTGGTCAAGTGCTTACTCTGACTTTCTCAGAGGCAGCTAAAGAGAGTACTTCCTATCATTAACAGTGATCATTACTGCATTTACTACATGCCAAGTTCTATGCTAAACTGCTTGAATGGACTATCACTGACCATTGAACAGATAAGGGAGAGGCAGGGCAGATGTTCCTAGGCGCCCATCAGCATTTATTTCCCTTCTTATTCACAAACAGAATATTTTGTTCAGGGCAGCAATGCAACCAGTTTTCTCTGCAGCTCCCTTGAAACTGGAGGTGACAACCTGCCCTAGGCTAAAGGTTTCAGTGTAGGCTTTGCCTCCCAGGACAGTGCTCCTCTGCTCTGCATCTCTCCTTCCATTGCCTGGAACGCAGACACGAGGCTGGAGTGAAGCAACCTGCTATAAACATGAGGCAGTAAGCAAGAGGACAAAAGCCTCACCTGAGGGTGGTGGCACAGAAAGGGAGGAGCCTGGAACACAGATGACATTGACAGCCACTGTGCCAGCCTGGAAAGCAATCTCAGGACTTTGTTTTGTGTGCGAAAAGAAATCCCTAATTGGTTAAGTTATTCCTTTGTGTTTCTGCTACCTGAATTTGAACACAACTCTAATAGAAGAATTAGGTGACTCGCCCAAGGTCTCACACACAGAGCATGACATACCTGGATTCCAAGTCAGATTGGTGCGACTCCAAAGCTTGAAACTGCCACATTTCCCTTGCTTTTACATTTGTGGTCATTGCACGTCATTAACTGTTTCATTCTAGGTCTTCTCAGCTCCTGATTGTCAATATTAACTTTATAATTGAGACACTTAAAGGAGTATTTCTGGTCTCACCCTCTGGCCCTTTCTGTTCCTGGCCACCTCAGGTAGCAAGCCCACTCCTGCAGGCCCTCCTGGTCCCCTGAGATGTGGGCTCAGACAAAGCAAGCCAAATGGGCATGCGCTTTTAAGCTCTAGCTTGAATTCACCACCCTACCCTCATTGACCCCAAGATCTTGTCATGAGATAGCTGTTCCTCCTAAGCCACGTCTCTCATCCCGCACCTCCCACATGAATCTTAATCTCACTAATCACCAAATTCAATAATCAATGTTTAGCTTGATGTCAGATTCCTGTATTATGAGGAGGGAAGATGACGACAGCAGTGACTGTAAGGCCAGGTGGTGAGCACGGCAAGGAAGAGAACACCCTCCCATCCCTTCTTTCCCATCTCTCTTCTCCCTACCTCACCTCCATCAGGCCCACCTTCCTCTCTTCTGCCTTTGGTTAGTACTATTCTTCCACATCATTGACAGCTGCTTTGGGAAAAATTAATCAATAAGGACCATTAGCCCTGGCTTGAGTCCTCTGTTCATCTCCCTCTGCCCAGGGCTGCCAGCACCTCCATGGAACTCTGTGGACACAGCCCATGTGTCCTGAGCAGTGTCAGGTCAGTTGGCCATTGATGGAGCCCAGGACCTAGATCCTTCCAGAACAATGCCCCATGGACATGAGCACCGAGTCTCTCCTGATAGCCCCACCTCTTCCACCCTGGAGCCTTTGACTGTCACTGCTGAGAACTAATCCACTCAGAGGCCAGGGGTGAGGTGCTTGATCACCCTTTGCACCCACAGTCCCTAACAGTGCAGTGGAGAAAGTGCCTGGTGAGTCCTCGAGAGAGATGTCAATGAGCAGAGGTGCCCCTCATGCAGTTAGCCCTGGCCTTCCTGCAGAGATTCAGCTCTTTGTGTCTGCTTTCTCCTGGCCACCGCCACGCAGTGTCCCATGGACAGCCCACTCTTAGCAGTTCCCCGGGAACTCATCAGCCCCTCTTTCCAAGCCTGTTCTTCCATGGGGCTCAAGAACAATATTAGAACCATCCTCAGGCTCCAGGCTTCACAGTTAGAAGGACAGAGTCTTCTGTGACTCTTTCTTCTCCCCTTCGTCCTCCCCATCCTCCCTTTTCACAGATCTATCCTACCCCAGGTCTTGGTGCCCTGGACTGTCCACTGCTGCTCTGTGTTATCCCGCGTATTTCTACCTGGTCTATGTTTGATGCCTGCAAGATGTAGGCCTGCCTCCCTTCCTGTTACAGCTCATTCTCCATTATTCCTGCAGCCCACTTGCTTTTCAAGGCCCATCTTGAAAGCTCCCTTTTCTACTTAACCTCCCCTAACTCCACATGAATGTTGGTTACTCCCTTCTGAAGCTCCCAAGACCTGTGTCTCACTCTCTCCCTCTAATAGCACCTTTCATTTTCTAACCAATCATGCACTGTGTTATGCGCACATCTTATCTAAGCTGCCTCTTGAGCAGGACCATCTCTGCATCCTGTGTGGTCCTGAGAACACTCATTTTACATGACGGGTGTTCAGGAAGGAATGCACAAGTGAATGAATGAACAAATGAATGAATAGTATCCCAGAGCTAGAAGCAATCTCAGAACTCACCAAACCCAGCCCCAAGCACACACATCTTATTGCAAAGGTGAGGAAGACCCTCAGATAAAGGAAACAAATTGCTCAAGGTCACATCCCCTGGTTATGGCAGTGTTAGTTAGCATCAGATGGCAGCTGAGTTATGGCCAAAAGAATGTCACACTTAGAGCTGTAGAACATTTGTAGAATTCCAAATGTCAGTTTGGAATTCCAGCTCTGATTTCTCATGGTTGATATATAAACAGTGAAAAAGAGCTAACATTGATTTAGTTATCATCGTCCGCAGGTGCCCTGCAGCTGCCAGGAGCCCTAGGTGAGCTATCTTATTTGATTCTCACAACAGTCCTACAACTTAGGGCTCTTTTTGCCCCCATTTTATAGACAACCCCAAACCTTGGAGAGACTGAGCAACTTTCCCAAATCATATATTTGTTAAATGTTTGAAAAAGACTGGAACTAGACAGTCTCACATGAGAAGCTCCACTCTGTACCAACGCATTAATTCACTCAAACTCTCTGGGCCTCAATTTTACCATCTGTAAAACAGGCATAATAGTAGTGTATCATCATGGCACACACGAATATGAAATAGCTACAGATCGTGCATCATTCTCTATCATTCAGTTAAGACTCCAGAGATCTGAATATTCATCTCAATTCTTGCAGTTACGAACAGTCTGGTCTGGGGTATACCCCTTCACCTCTTTGTGCCTCGGTTTTCACTTCTATAAAATGAAGAGTTTGACCAGATAATATTTAAGGCTTCTCTCTACTATATTCTGGGCATTACTGTGCTGAATGTTCTGGCCGAGGTCTGCCAATATTTAGTTGATGTTGCTTTGTGCTGGGTCACATGCTTATTGACACGTGGTGCCACTGGCATGACCATGTTCATGTACGATGTTCATTGACATGCCAGGCTTGCTTCAGGCTTGACACACAAGAACAATGCTTCCCATAAAATACTCTCTCAGTGTTTATTGTCATTTAGATTGCGGGTCATTTTCAGGAAAGAATTTTTCTTTGTTTTTTAATGAAAAATATTATTTTGCACAATATTATTCATATGTTACTAACATTAAAACTTAGAAACATGTCTTGGAGCTCCCTTCATGGGGTACAAATAAATATACTTCATTGTTTTTAATAACTGCATAATGTATATAATATGAATTTGTCTAAAATTTACTTTGTTTCTGCTATTTTTGGTTAAGTATTGTTTGAAACATTTTTCTTGATTCAATGTAGTTTTGTAATTTTAGAGCTTGCATAAAATTTCACTGCACTGAAGTGCCATAATTTATTAAACTCTAATGTTGGATATTTAGGTTATTTCCAATTTTCCTTGGATTTAAGCACAAATTTGTGAAACATTGGGTTTCTGGGTTAGATCGGGCCATTGTGCACCATCTAAAATTGGCAACAAAATAAAGTCCAATTTTTCAGATTCTAAATGAAAGGACACACTAATACCACTCAACAGTGAAGTTTCCATATATGGCTCTGTGTTAGACCCCAAACGCTCAAGCCTCATGGGAAAGAGCTGGTGTGTAATGATTTTTTAATTTACTTCTTCATCATCCATTTATTTAATTTATCTAAACATTTATTTCAGGTGTACTGTGTTCTAAGTAATCTGTTAGGTTTCAAAGATATGAGCAGAATATCTCTCCTAACCTTGTGGACTTATAATCTAGTAAGGAAAACAGTACAGCAGTAAAACAAACATACATGAGAGAGAGCACATATGGAAGGAGAATCTATATTTAGGTCACTTACTGTGTATTTACCCTGGGCAAGTTATGTAACCTCTCTGTACTTCAGTTTTCTCATCTGTAAAATAGAGGGAAAAAGTAGTCAGCATGTGTAAAATGCTTAGAAGTGTCCTTGGCACGTATTAAGTACTCAATACATTTTAGCTGCTATTGTTTGTGTTAATCAATGATTGCTACATAACAAATTACCCCTAACTTTAGCAGCTTAAAGCAACAAATATTTATCATCCCGCATACTTTCTGAGGTGAGGGATCTAGAAGGAGCTTAGCTGGATGGTTCTGATTGAGGGTCACTCATGAGGCTGAGGTCATCTGAAGGCCTGGCTGGAACTGGAGGATCTGTTTCCAAGATGGCTCCCTCACATGGCTGTTGGCAGGAGCCCTCAGTTCCTCATCCTGTGGATTTTTCTGTAGGGCTGCTTGAGAGTCCTTACACTATGGCGTCAGCTTCCCCTGGAACAAGTGATCCCAGAGGGACGAGGAGGATGCAATGCTGTTATGGCCTAGTCGCCTAGTCTTGGAAGTCCTACACATCATCACCTCCGCCCAAATCTATGTTAAAAGTGAGTCACTGACTCCAACTTCATTTGAGGAGAGGAGAATTAGAGTCCACTTTTTGAGCAGAGTATCAAAGACTTTGTGGACATATTATAAAACACCACACAGGTGCAGGGCCACTCAGTGCCTTACCCACAGGAACGGTCCTCTCTCTCGACTCTTTGGTGCCCCTCTCAGTACAAGAGTGTAGACAAAGCAGCCACTCCATAATGTTCACTTACTGAGATGCCTTTTTAAATCTTATCCTAATTCTATAAATTCAGATCATTTTCATCTCCAAAACACACATGGTAACTCTTTTGGTTCCAATTTTATGTTAAATCAATGCAAGTAATAGATCAATGGCTTTAACTCTTTCAAACCCAAGCCAGCTTCAATTCCTTTCAATCCATCTCTCTCACATGTCTTTATTTTAGTCAAGAAGCATCTGTAATGTCCTGAGAGATATAGGGCAGCCTGCTGGTAAAAGTCCATAGCAGCAGACTAGAGGCAACTTCCAAATCCTGGACTAGGTCAGGCTGCACTCAGCAAACCTCCTCTTGTTCTCCCCACAGCTGCCTGGCAGGCCTCACCCGGCCTTCGGTTTGCTAATAGACCTATTTTCTTCAGTCGTGTTAGTCTTCCCTTGGGAAGATTTTGACCAGTGTTACCGTTTTTAAAAATTCATGTATTTACAAGATGTCACATCCTTCGCATAAATTATCTTCAATATTCACTTAAACTCTGTAAAACAAGTATTTTTAGTCTGCATTATAAATGAGAAGCCTGAGTCTTAGAAAAATCAAGGTGCTTGCAGAAGATCACACCATGATGGAACCGAAGTCCAAAGCTAGACTGGCCGGACTCATATCTGGTTCTCTCCACGATGCTGCCATTCCTCGGGGTTTTATTTCAGAGCCACCATGACCACAAAACTCTGCAGCCAGTCAAGTTATCACCAGCTACACCAATTTGTTTGCCAAACATTTCACAGAAGCCTTTTCCGCCCCATCTATGACAATGAGATGTCACCCACACATAGGGTTGTCAGGTAAAATACGGAAGTTCCAGTTAAATTTGCATTTCAGAGAAACAAATAATTTTATTAGTATAAATATGTCTCATGCAATATTTCTATATCCTTGGACATGCTTAAGCTAAAAAGTAGTTTGTCATTTCTCTGAAATGCAAATTTAACTGGGCACACAGTGACAACAGACTAAAATGCATGCAACTCTGTCTTCCCATGCCAGATCTGGAGATACGATCAGACTTTAAGGTTTCTGATTTCTTCACAAAATCACGGAGTGGATATGGTGCCTAGATGATGGAAGTTTTCAGTTCTGTGTTTCTGCAGTGAAGAATTGAGCAGAATGCCCAGGGAAGCTGGGGCTTCTGGTAGCACTGCGATGAAATGTCCTTGGCTGCTCCACCTTGGGTAAATGAAAGATAGTTAGATGTTTCCCCTCTGTTCATGTAGAGAGGAGCTTGAGTGTAGCGATCAGATTCTGTGATGGTTACTTGTAGCAAAGTTATCACCACAAATTCATGTTCTCTCATCATCCATGCGCCCTTGAAGGGCCCCACTGCCATTTAGTAAGCAATGACCTTGGGTGCAAGACATCATGGCTGGGAAGACTCTACAGCAATTCCAGATAAGCCAGGCTCTATGGAGTTAAAATTTGGTTTTAGTGTCAAACAAAGTTGGCGAGGACAGATGGACACCACTGTTGCTCTACACTGTGCTTGCCTGAATCCTGGCTGACCTCTCCATCATCCCTGCATGCAGCCGTGGCTGAAGAAGAGGATATGCTCCTCCCAGACGGCTTTGCAGACTTCAAGACATACGCATATTTTTAGGGCCAAAGTCCACCAAAAGTCCCTTAGGGTAAAGTGCCAAAATTCTGGAGCGTCCTCCAGGGCCCACATGGCACTCCCCCGCCTATGGGTCCCTTGCTATCTCCTGCCCCCGTCACACTGGTCTTTGAAATCCCCAAATGGTCTCCTTTCCTGAAATGCTCTTCTCCTTCCTTCTTCTGGAGAACACCTACTGACATTTCAGGTAGCAACTGAAATATGATTTCTTAAGGGAGGCTTTGGCTCTGCCCTGCCCCTCTCCCCATCCCAACTAGGTCAGGTTTGCCAGTCATATGCTTTCATAGCCGCCGATACAGTTGGGCTTAATTAACTCTTGGTATGGTGATTTACTTAACTCCTGTCTAGTCTACCCTGGTAGATTTTTAGTTCATTGAGGGCAGGTATCATGTCTCTTTTGTTTTCTCATAGATCACTTGCAGCAGGAACTATATAAATGTTAACACGCTCAGTAAGTATTAATGGAATAAAATGAACGGAAACTTCTGATACAGCAGATTGGCCACTCAGACGACCCTTCTAGGACTCCTCCCTGCCTTCTTCTCACCCTCTAGGGCATCCCGTGTCTGTGCTGCTGGATGTTGATGACTGTGTCTCTTCTTTCTCTTTGTCCTGTTGGATTGGAGATCAGCCTAGGGCCACCCACTTCCTGGTTAACTTTCAATACGCCCTACTGTGTCCCCCATCCCAGGCCACTGTAATGATTAGGAAAGGACATTAGATAGAGGAAAGGAGAGCACATCTTACTTCAAAATATCAGGCTATTCTTTCTTCCACTAGCACTACCAAGCTCTCCATTGTCCCCTGAGTTTTCTCACGGTATCTATTCTCTGCACTGTCTCTTCAAAACCCACAGTCACACTACCTGTTATTGGCTCTCCTCTAGCATTTAAATACTTCACCTAAAGCCACTTGATCCTGGGGTCAAGCAGCTTCTAGTATTAACGACATAATACACCAATAACATTTGATTAGCCAATATGTCTGGGTTTTTTTGTTTGTTTGTTTCCCTATGAATGAGATTACGGGGTTGTATGTCAAAAAAATATACACTAATTTTTTTTTAATTTCCTTTCATCTATTAAAATAAGCTCCAAATCATTTTTCTTCTTAAAGATTGGCACCTGAGCTAACATCTGTTGCCAATCTTCTTTCTTTCTTTCTTTTTCTTCTCCCTAAAGCCCCCCAGTACATAGTTGTATATTCTAGTTATGAGTGCCTCTGGTTGTGCTATGTGGAATGCTGCCTCAGCATGGCCTGATGAGTGGTGCCATGTCCACACCAGGATCTGAACCAGTGAAACTCTGGGCCCACAAAAGTGGAGCACGCAAACTTAACCACTCAGCCACGGGGCCAGCCCCTCCAAATCATTTTAATATTCAGAAAATCCTTTAGACCTGCCCCGTTCAATATGGTGGACACAATCTATATGTGGCTATTTGAATTTAAATACAAAGTAATTAAAATGAAATGCAATTAAAAATTCAATTTTCCTCAGTCTCAGTAGCCACATTTGACGTGCTCAATAGACAGCACATAGCTACCGGCTACCATGTTAGACGGTGTAGGTAAAGAACATTTCCTTCAACACAGAAGAATACTTTTCTATTTAAAAAAAGAAAAAAAGATGAATAAGGGTTTTCATTAGTTTCACTTCCCAGTGCCCTGCAAGATTGTCTCTGGTGGAGCTTTCTATTCACATGCGTGAGCCCATCTTAAAGCTTTCTGCCTGGCCTTCCACCTTGTTTCCCCATCTTCTAGCATGTGGGTCTGATGCTTTTGTTCACTGCTCTACAGACACTCCCAGGTACTGTCTTGATGGTTTCATCTGTCCTCTTACTATAATTTCCACCAGGCAGCCCAAGTGCTTGCTTTGAATGAATTCACTCTTTCAAATTCAAAGTATGATAAGAGAAACTGATCCAGACAAAGGTGTCTCATCAACGATTTCCTGAGGTTTGCTTATCCCAGGATAATAACCTCCTTCTTGAAAACATGGGAGCCAGAAGCTGAGGACAGAGATCTCCCTTCTTCTTATGGAATGTGCAGTGAAGCTAAAACGGAGTGTCCTGAAGCTGTGGGTGCCTCCTGTTCCCATTGCACCCCTCACCTCCTGGAGCAGACAGAGGGCTTTCCTCTTGGAACAAGTCTCCTAGAAAGCCTTCTCTTCCACTCTCTTCTGCTCTTAACCATCTTCTCTCTCCATATATCTACTTCTGTCTTTCTTAAAAAGAAACTCAAAAAGCTGTTGATTCTACATGTATATGAGGAGATAACTCCTCTGAAATGGATACATGAATGAATAAATGAATGAATGAATGAAATGAACAAACCCCCAGATTCCATTCCCTGGCAGAAATTTCATTAGCAGTCCATCTCTCTGCACATTCAAGGTGATTACACACCCAGGTCCCATGTCTCAGGAGAGGGAGAGAGAAAGAAGCAAACGTCCCTGCCAATCTTCCAACCTATAACAGAATACGAGAAGACCTGTTTTTTAGGTTTCATACATCTCTGACAATGGATTTCTAGGGCTCAGGCCTCTACTTGGACTTTAAGGCCAAATGGAAAACACACCCTGCACTTTCCCTATTCCCTAGTATTGTTCAAAAGCAATCTGGTTAGAAGGAGGCAGGCTTAGGGACAAGAGCTCCACTTTTGCAGAAGGGGACTGTCTCCACTTGCCATGCAGGCTGTTTGGGCTGGCTTGGCCCTCCTCGACTTGCCATCCCTACCAGCCTTGCTTAGCCCAGTGCCTAGACAACTGGAGAGGAGCAGGGCATCAGAGCAGCCCCCGGCTCCTGTGAAAATGGCACAGATTTGGATGTACAAAAAGGGATATTAAGAGGAGATTGGGGGATGCTATTGTTCCTAATAAGTCATGCTTTTAAAGGGTAAGAGACAAGAGGGAATGTATTCACAGGATAAGAGTGTTGACCACGGGTTTAAGGGCAGTAACCATGGGTTCTTTGGAAGAACAGGGGCACTTTCCAATATAGCTGAAGGGAAGAAAGAAAAGCCAAGCCAGACAGCTGATCAGTGTTTGCTGGAGGTTCGAAGCCATAAAATCGTAGGCGCACCAATCTGTGAAGATAGGTGCTTAGAAGCCTGTGTGCGCATGTTGAGCGGAAAACATTTAGGTGGGTCAAGATGTAGCAGGCTCATGCATTTTAACACACACTACAAGTCCTTGTTTTTGTCTACAGCTGAACTGGCCTCCTTCATGAACCCTAACTGCTGGTGATTGAGGAAAACCATAATGCATGTGTGAAACTAATTTATTCTGATCTTTTACTTCAAATAGTCTTTATGGGAGAGGGGAACAGCTAAGTCTCTCAGATACTTTCCCCATTCTTCATTCCTTGAAATGACATCTGGGGTAGGAGATGAGGTATGAAAAGAGAGGACCCTAAATGACGATGCCTTTGGTCTGGGACGCCCACACCCATATACTAATGTTTCAGCCTTCTTGTTTGCATTTTCCTCAAAGAACTCTCATTGTGTGGTTTTTGGTGTGTTAGCTAGTGGGTAAATGCTCGGCAGCTATTCATCCTGTTATTGGAGGTGGTGGAGGAATTAAAACTGTGTGCACTGGGGAGGTGGGGCAAGTAACTACCGCAGGTCCCTGTAGATGGTCAGGATGCTGAGAGCTTGGTGGACCCCTGGGGACTCGCTAGGACGAAGGGTTCCCACCTCTGCTGCAGCCCCTTTTGTGACCATATTCAGGCTTTGGCTTCCTCCTCTTCTTCATAAGCTGAGGTGCTTCCACTGCCTTTCCATGGCCTCAAAATTTCCTGAAAGCCCACACCAGCAGATGACCCACAGAACCCAAAGCTACTCCATCCCCTCCACTGTGAAGGATTTGTTCTCTTTTGAATTTCATAATGTGCCCTGACTTCCATTTTGCGTTATGATTTACAAAAGGCTTTAAAATCTGTGAAATGTCCCTGGCAGTGATGTGCTGGCTCCAGCCTACAGACGTAGCTGTTTAGTGCTCTGATTGTTGATTCTTCTTCAATTCCAATTTTGATTTTGGCTTTCAATCAAGAATTTGATATAAAATGGTTTTAATTTTAAGTTTCTAAGTGGCCAGGATTATTTTTTGTTTGTTTTTCTGATGGTTATTCGGAGGGGAATAGGGGAGATGGGAGTGGATATATTTTTAATTTTTTTCTAAAGATGCATAATTGTACTGAAGTCAATGGATATGGATCATTGTTTTCTGCTGTGGGGGTTACCGCCCCTATCTGTCAACCAGTGAAGGCATCCTCTGTGTCCTAATCACAGACTGTTTTGTGACTGTTCTGGGGTATTTGAAAGGAATGTGTGCTGATCTCTATATTTTATGTGTAAAATCTTTCAAAGCTCTCCCTCTGAGGGTTCTGCTTTTGGGGTCATGTTTAGGAATTCTATCTCCTCATCAAGATTATATAAAGACTTATCTATTGTTTTGGGACATAATGGTTTCAGGTTTTGTATTTAATCAACTTGAATTAAATCTGGCATGACAGGGGTCTACATTTACTCTGTTGTCTCCAAATGGTTATCCAGTCAACCCTGGTTTCTGAATAACCAAGCCGTCTTTTACCTCTCACTCCGCTTCATACTAGAGTGAACTCCATCCAGATGCTTGTGTCTATTTCTGAACCATAGAATGTTTTCACATCTGTTAGTATAATTCTCTCTCGTTACTCTTCTTATATAACAATTTCTCAGCTAGTAGAACTCGTGTTTTTCTTCTTTTGCTAGGTTTTAAAAAAGCAGTCGTGTGGTATATCTGATTAGAATTGCTCTAAATGTATGGAGAAATTAGGGAGAATCAACATCCTTCAATAATGTCTTTCCATGGGGGCATTTAATATCAGATTCCTAATCACTAATGCTTATACGTAAAACTGCCCTTCTATGTCTCTGAAACAAAGTGTTCTATATGAATATTATCAATGAGATAATATTTTATGATATGATTAAAGAAGAATGTGTTTTGTATTACCTTCTCTTTAAATTTTACCTAAACACTTTTTAGATAAATTGTAACAATTCTCTCATAAATAGTCATAAATTTGGTGATCCCCAACAGTTCACCAGATATTGGATATAATTTCATCCAAAACAGTGAATTAAGATCAATTTCTCTAACCTCCAAATCAGCCACCTGCCAACATTTAGTCAGCCCATATCTAACACTTGTGCTCTGCAGGTCAACTCATTTAGTTAACTGAATGTACATTTCTGCAACTAATCTTGAAAGTTTCATTAGGAATGGCATTGCTTAAAATTAATCATTATCTGGGTGAATTACTGGAACGCTTCACGAACATGATGGGTGACTGTAAGTCATTACTCAGAACGTTCTCAGAATCACTGTGCTTGCGCTTAAGGCTTCTGAAAGTGGAAACTTTCATCCTATTTGCCTTGTGTTTCAAGCACAGCAGAGCTGTGTCCTTAGTCCTGCTCAAATGTGTTCCTTTGTTCCACCTCTGTGTAAAAACTGAACAGCTTTCTTTTCAGGAACAAGTCTTTTCAGAGACTATAATTTTTCTCAAGATAAATCAGCCCACCTCATTTGTGTTTTTGAACATTTGGCTCTGATCTCCTTTGGGACACATATCAATTTTGCTCCAGGTCTTTCCTCATTGTAACCTCAACCTGTTCCTCAACATCTGTCCAAAATGCGGTTGTGAGACACGTTCCCTGAGCCCCAGCTATCTACTACAACAGCTTTGCGTAAATTAGACAAAGGAGACCCTCTGGATGGACATAACTCCACAAAAGCGTGGCTTGGAGAGAAAACTGTACCTTTTTTTTAAATGGTAGTAAAATACATAACATAACATTTATCATCTTAAACCACTGTTAAGTGTACAGCTCACTAATGTTAAGTACATTCACATTGTTGTGCAACCAATTTCCAAAATATTTTCATCTTGCAAAGCTGAAATCCTGCACTAATAAACAACTCCCCATTTCTCCCTCCCTCCAGCCCCTAGCAACCGCCATTCTACTTTCTGTTTCTATGAATTTGACTGCCCTAGCTATCTAAGTGGAATTATACAGTATTTGTCTTTCTGTGACTGGCTTGTTTCAGTTAGCATAATATTCTCCAGGTTCAGCCATGTAGTAGCGTGTGTCAGAAGTTCCTTCCTTTTTAAGGCTGAAGAACATTCCATTGTATGTACGTACCACATTTTGTTTTGCCATTCATCTGTCAATTGCCTCCATGTTTTGGCTATTGTGAATAATACTGCTATGAATATGAGTATGCAAATATCTCTACAAGACCCTGCTCGGAATTCTTTTGTATGTATACTTAGAAATCGGATTGCTGAATCATATGGTAATTCTATTTTTAATTTTTTGATGACTGCCGTACTGTTTTCCATAGCAGCTGCTTCATTTTACATTCTCACCAACAGTGTACAAGGTTCCAATTTCTCCACATCCCTATCAACACTTGTTATTTTCTGGTTGTTTTTATTTTGTTTTGTTTTGTTCTTTTATAACAGTCATCTTCCTAAAACAGTGCTTCATATACTTGAGTCAAATTTCAACACGTTTTTTATATTTCATCTTCTACCTTCACAGTGCCGTTTGAAGATTCCTGACAAAATCTCCATTCCAGATCTAAGATATTCTTTACAGATCCAATGGACTCCGATGATCTTTTGGATGTTACCAGCCACCAGAGTCGTCCTCCTTGTATATATTTTATTTCCTTGTATATATTTTACCGTTAAATAATTTAATGGCTCAAGTGTTGGAAATAGTTTCCAAATATTGACTAAAATCTGCTTTTAATTCCCAAAGTAAGCCCCAAAATGGGTTATTTTTTACCAGTCACAGCACAATTTTGGTTCATGTTAAGTTTAATATTAGTAGCTACCATTTATTGAGTGCCAGATTCCTTACATAATTTATCTATAATCCCCACAGTAACTCTCAAGATTAACTACTATTACTGCTATCCCATTTTACAGATGAGGAAGCTGAAACTCAGTTTAAGTAACTTGAGAAAGAGCTCAAAGTTGGTAGGTGGTCAATTGGTATCAAGTTCAGATATCTTTGATTCCAAAACCAAATTTTTTCCATCATACTCCAAGCTCCACACTTGAAGTCAACTGAGATCATCAGATCTGTTGCATTTGAACTCTCGTCAATCACCTTGTCCACACTTGCACTCGTAGACAATGAATTTGGTGCTCATCTTACTCTGGAGCTGTGTGTAAACAGTTAACATAGCAAGCCTGAGATTGCTATCCTTGGAAAGGTCTGCTTACAGGGTTAGCCCATGGCCAGTGCCTGAGGACTTGGATTTTGGGAGGGTTCCCACCATTTCCTGATGAGAATGGCTCACTGTCTAAACTGTTTGTGCTTGATATAGTTTACACTGAATACATGCTTTCCTTTCAGGAGCATGGACTTTTGGTACATGTTAGGCTAAGGGTACCAACACGGCCAGCCCATAATAAAGACCCTGGGCACCGATTCTATAGTGAACTTCCCCAGTAGATGTTTAGCACATGTTGTCACAGCTCACTGCGGGGAAAATTAAGCACATGCTGTGTGACTCCACTGGGAGAGGATTCTTGGAAGTTTGTGCCTAGTTTCCTCTGGACTTTGTTCATGTGCCTTTTCTCTTTGCCTATTTTGCTCTGTATCCTTCCACTGCAATAAATCATAGACACGAGTCTATATGCTGCATGCTCTGAATCCTCCTAGCAAATCAACAAGCCTGGAGCCAACACAGGGGCTTTATATTTGTTCCCATTAAATTTACTTCCAATATGATAATTTCAAATCCTGATCCTCTTGTTCTATTATTTGGTTAATATTTAAATCCATACATATTCCTTTTAGGTTTTCATTCCATTCTTTGACAAAATTTTGAATGAAACAGTCAGAACATAATATTGTGGTTGTCTCCTGAACCCTCCCTCTGTGTTAACATTAAGCCATTAATCAAATGTTAGGGTGGGGAGTTGCTAAACCAGTTATACGTTTTTCTAAAAGTAGTATTGAAGGGAACATACTTCATTACATTATTCTCTAAAATTTTCTTGAAGATTTTGTGATTTTCAAAATTAAGACATATAGTCCAAAGCATTCTCATTTTTTCCTCATGCAGTTACATTGTGTTAAAAAAATAACTTGAGATATTCTGACATTATTTACGCTTACTGAATCCATATTCCTCCCTTGTAATCATCACATTCTTATTACAAATGATAAGTAACAATTTGCTTAGTAACGTGCTAAAACTTTTCGGATTGTATCAATGACAGTATTTGCATCCTATAGTTTTTAGAACACGTTGATTTTTCCTGTTTAAATAATCAGGCCGTTTCCTGTTTCTCATCTTCCGCATTTACTGAAGGCATTCATCCATTTCATCTAAGTTATCGAATTCATGAGCATTGAGTTGTTCAGAATATTCCCTTTTTACCTTTTTTATGTTCATGAGATCAGTAGAGCTTGCCCCTCTTTCACTTCTCATACTAGCATTTTGTGTCCTCACTTTTTTTCTTGGTTGGCCTGGCTAGAAGTTTATCAACTTTATTGATCTTTTCGAAGAATTAGATTTTGATTTTGTCGAATTTATCAATTGCTTTTGTTTCTAATTTCATAGATTTCTGCTCTAATTTTTATTTCTTTTCTCCTGCTTGCTTTATGTTTATATTGCCCTTTTTTCTCTAGTTTTCTAAGGTAAAAGCTTAGATTATCCATTTTAGATCTTTCTTCTTTTCTAATAAATGCATTCAATACTATAAATTTCCCTCTAAGCACTCCTTTTGCTGTATCCCACAAATTTTAGTGAGCTATATTTTTATTTTCATTTAATTGAAAATATCTTAAATTTCTCTTGAGAGAGCTTCTTTGATTTATGTATTATTTGGAAGTGCGTTGTTTAATCTCTAAATATCTGGGAATTTTCCAGCTATCTTTCTGTTATTGTTTTCTAGTCAATTCCATTGTGGTTTTAGGGCATACTTTGTATGATTTCTATTGTCTTAAATTTCTTCAACTTGTTACATTGCCCAGAATGTGGTGAAGGTTTCTAATGAACTTGAGAAGAATATGTGTTCTGCTGTTGTTGTATGAAGTAGTCTATAGATGTCAATTAGACTCAATTAATTGATGGTGCTGTTCAATTAAACTATGTTCTTACTGATTTTCTGCCTGATAGATGTGTCAGGGATGATAAAGAGATGTTGAAGCTTCCAACCATCATGTTGGCTTCATCTATTTCTCCTTGCAGATCTACCAGCTTTTGTATCATGTATTTTGACGCTCTGTTATGAGGTGCATGCATGTTAAGTAGAATGTCTTCTTGGAGAATTGACCTTTTATCACTACGAAGTGCCCCTTTTCATCCCTCATGATTTTCCTTGCTGTGAAGTCAACTTTTCCTGAAATTAATTTAGCTACTCTAGCTTTCTTTTGATTTTTGTTAGCATAGTATATCTTTCTTCATCCTTTTACTTTTACTCTATCTGTGCTTAAAGTGAGTTTCGTGTAGACAACATATAGTTTGATCTTGTTTTTTTATTCATTCTGTCAGTTTCTGTCTTCTAAGTATATTTCTATCATTGATATTTAAAATGATGTAGTTGGATTAATGTCTACTATATTTGTTACTGTTTTCTATTCATTATATCTTATAAGCTATAATCACCCAATGCATTGTTGCTATGATTATTTTGAATAGTTATATATTAGAACAATTTTTAAAAATGTCTTTATTTTACCTTTACTTTGTCCTTCTCTAATCCTCTTCCTTTCTTTACACGGATCTGAGTTTCTGCCCTGTATCATTTTCCCTCCCTCTGATGAACTTTGAACTTCTAATTTAAGGCAAGTCTAGTAATGACAAACTCCTTCAATTGTTGTTTATTTGAAAAAGTATTTCTCCTTAATTTTTGAAACAGAATTTTGCTGGATACAGAATTCTAGGCTGATTTTTTTTAACACTTTAAGTATTTTATTCTGAAGAAAAATAGGAATGGTTTCTGAAGAGAATTCTAATGTAATTCTTATCCTTGCTTCTCCATAGGAGAGGTATTTTTTCTTCTGGCTTCTTTCAAGATTGTCTTTGGTTTCCTGTAGTTTGAATATAATATGCCTAGGTATAAATTTTTTTGGTATTTCTCCTGATTGGTGTTCTCTTAACTTTCTGTATATGTGGTTTGGAGTCTGTCATTAATTTTGGAAAATTCTCAGCTGTTACTACTTCAAACATTTCTTCTGCTCCTTTCTTTCTTCTTCTGGTATTCCTATTATGCATATGTTGCACCAGTTGTAAAGGTCCCACAGTTCTTGGGTATTCTCTTCCTTTTTTAAAATTATTATTATTTTTTCTTTGACAGTTCAGTTTAGGAAGTTTCTATTGATGTATTTCAAGCTCACTGATTCTTTCCTTGACAATGTCCATCCACTTGCGAGCCTATCAAAAGTATTCTTCTGTTAGAGTGTATTGATTTCTAGAATTTCATGTGGATTCTTTCTTAGAGTTCCCATCCTTCTGCTTATATTATCCATTTGTTCTTGGATGCCGTCTACTTTTTTCTTTAAATCTCTTAGCATATTAATCACTGTTATTTAAAATTTCTGCTCTGATAATTCCAAAATCTGTGTCATACTTGAGTCTGGTTTTGTTGCTTGCTTTGTCCTTTGATACTGTGTTCCTTCTTTCCATTTAGCAAGACTTGTAATTTTTTGTTGAAAGCTAGACAATATATATATTGGATAATAGAAAATGAGATTAATAGGTCTTCAGTGTGAGGGTTTATTTTTACCTGATTAGGTGTTATGCTGTGTTTACTCTTTGGTGTAGCTCTAGCTGTCTAAGGCTTCAATTTCTTCTAGTCTCCTTGTGTTTATCTTTCCTGTTATCTTTGGGTTTCCCTAGAAACTCCTTCTTAAATGGAGTCTGAGCCTTGCAGATCTTTTAGCTGTAATCCTCCTGTTATTATACAGCACCCCCATTCCCAGCTCTGGCAGCTTCTACTCCCAGTGAGCTGTGATTCTCTGTCTTCATCTCTTTCTCCAATTTTGTAGGCATCATTTTGCCTGTGACTTCAATTCCCTGATGGATCTGAAAAGAGATGATGGTTTTGTTTCTTCAGCTTTTTGTTTGTTATGAGGGTGGGAGTGACGACCTTTTCATGTGTCAGAGAAGAACTGGAACCTGTCCTATTCTTTATGATTCCTCAGTGATAATAAACAAAACTTTGCTCTAAGATCATGCCTGTAGTTTCTTCTACATTTTCAAGATATAAAGACCTGGACCTGAAGATATAAATTCATGTAAATGGTTATATATTTTCTCTCTAAATTCTTGCTATAGGCTGAAATGTCTTCTTTACACCACTTGCTCTACAATTTCCAGGTTGGCATATAGCCCATGGGTGGGAGCTTGGGGAACAAATACCAAAATAAAAGGTCATAGGAGGAGTAATGTGGTGGATTCTAGGTGGGGCTATTTACTTAATGCCTTAATGCCCTTAGTAATCTACAAGGTTAGCCATAAAACCCAAGCCCTCCCCTTCCACCTCACTCCAAACTTTAATAGCTATGGCTCCATGTTTTTAAAATTGGAAACCCAGCTATAGAGTTCCTTGATAATTTTGGATGAGCACTGGTATCTAAGAGTTTGCTATTGATAATAATTCCTATTTCATTAACAAGAATCATTTCCCTATGAGAATGTTTAGGTTTCCCTGATGCTCAACAACAGCCTGGAGAAAATTCCTGGAGACAATGCCAGCTGAAGGGCTTGGGCCAACATGGTGGAAAGTCCAGTGCTGCCTGGGCATGTTTTATTCTTCCTGACTCCTTTCCCAGACTGTGGGAGGCACAAGAGTTGGGTTGAGCTTCAGCAGAGATGGAAGCTGGGCCTGTACATGACTTAGTGAAAGAAGCTGATGTCTATGGGATACTCAGCTCATAAAGCAATCAATTAGCACATTTGGCTATTAGGTGAAAGGCTGGACCCCACCCAGGGGTGAGAATTTAGCTTTTCTTCCTCTGACATTTGCATTGGCTTTTCTCTGACACTCCCATTTGCTTCTGTCTGTGTCTGTCCCTTGGACTGCGCTCTTCTCTCTGCTTGGAATGCCCAATCCTCATTTCCTCCCTCAAGTTTTCTCCTTCTTCTCCTCCAAGACTTTGCCCAGCATTTGCTTACATGGGAAGCCCTTCTTGGCCACTCAGACCTAATGCTGATCTTCCTGAAGAGAAAGGGAATGAGTGTCTTGCCCAATACTTTCTCCTGTGTCTAAAATGAGGCTCACTTTTCATAGATACTCAGGAACATTGTTTGGACAAACTAATAAACTATATGTCGCTAAGTTTCTTCTCCTGGTCTGGATATTTGCCAGGCCTCATTAAACCACAAGCTCCTTGAGAACAGGGACTGCACCTCTTATCTCAATTTTCTCACAGCCTAGCCCAGAACCTGGCATGTAGTGAGGGCTCAATAAATATTAGTGAAATAAATAAAAAGTGGATGAATGAGATAGTGCCTGGGTACTTTGAGGTATATCATATCATAGACAAGCCCTGGAGGCATTTTAGTGCTTCCCTGCCCCTTCTGCTTCTTCAGCAGGACCAGCAGATTTCCTCAGCTGCTATCCTTGGGATCTAAGAGATATTATTTGTCAGTGAAGCGCCAATAGCTGAGATCAGGTTGCAATTAGCCTGAGGTAAACAAGAAGTCATTGTTATTAGTGTGACCTCATTAATTAGGCCTCCTCACTAAGACAGGGGTATCTCTATTTCAGCTGAGCATGCAAGAAGAAAGAGAGACCAAGCCAGAGCAGTCTATAAACCATACACAGCTTCCGCTTCGATCTGACACCATCTTGGCTGCAGCTGGACATCTCATGTCTGTTGGAGCACAATGCTGTTCTGTGGGAACACTGTCTCTTGGACTTCCCCATGATAAACTTGAATGTAAGTGTCCAGACCAGAACACTGCATTCCATGGCCCTGAGCAGACAAGTAGGCAGAGCCAGAGTCTGCTTATGCCTGTTTATGCCTGAACAATTATTAATAGCACTGACATTATTCTCAAGTGTTCCAGTTTTGATGATAAATGATATGGCCACCCTATATGCCTCCTACACATTTTTTTGTACTACCTCCACTACACACAGGGGCATTCCAAAGCAAATTCCAGATATCATATTTTATCAAAAACTGCTTCCATTTTTAATTTCTAATAGATAAAGACACAATAAATAACAGCAATGTCTTTATCCTACTTAACAAAATCATCAATAATTCCTTAATATCAGCAAATGTCTAGTCAATGTTCATATTTCTTTGATTGTCTCAAAAATGTCTTTTTATAGTTGATGCATATGAGTTAGAATCCAAACCAGGTCCACACAGTGCATTAGTCAATATGCCCTTTAAATCTCACTTCTCCACTCCTTTTTATTTCACACTTCCCCTGTTATCTTTTCTTGCCATTTATTTATTTAACATATCATGTCAATTTTCCTGTAAATTTTCCCGTTTTCCAGATCTGACATCCTCATGGCGTCATTGAACAAGTCACTCTGTCTCGACTTCCCGTAAATGGTGGCTAGAGCCAGAGGCTTAGCTGCGCACCTGTTCGAGTCGTTTGGCCAGCACGTTGTCCGTGCGCCTCTTGTTACATCACATCAGGAGACAGGGAACATCTGATTTTCTTCCTTCTCGTGATGTAAGGATTGATTAGTAGGTTCAGGTGTTGTCACCCTTATCCGGCTATTGTAACATTCCATATCAAAATCTCACTTAAATGTTTTGGCAGCCACGGATGATCATTGTCTAAATCCATTATTCATTAGAGACTACAGAGTCAATATTCTGTTTCGATCATTTCTTCTATTTGCATTAACCAGCATCTTGTATAAAGAAGCAAGTATTTGGTTATGTTTTGTATAGGAAATACAGGGTGAATATTTGATTCTTTTCCTTTAGTTATAAATTTTGAGAATAATGAATTAGTAATATAATAATATTTAAATGTGACCAATGAAGCTTTTGCTTCTTTAAAAAATATATAATTAGAACTCATAAACATTTTAAACATAAATTTTGGTTTTCAACCAGTTGCAGCATTGTTAGTATCCCACCTCAGGGCAGTAGGAGTCCTTCAGGTTGAAAGCACATAAAACCTCATCTTTTTCATTTCCTATTCCAACCTGGAACCAACAATTTCTGCACAAAGCTCTGAATCGTTTTAGTGGAAAATTTTATTTAAAGTCCACAGACTGGGTCCTAAGGGTTTTGACAGGGTTATTGTTGTTTCTCAGTGTTTTCAATGGACAGAGCTAGAAAATATGTTTTATTTTAAGAGAAAGATATGTATCATAAGCTTCTATCAGTATTTTTTACAAATTTAAAATCATAGGGTTTTTTTTAAAAAAAATCATAGGGTTTTTATTTAACTTCTTTGGTTTTTTTATGCATTTCAAAAGTAAAAATCCTAGACCATAAAACGTATTCTTTCATCAGATTCTAACATAAAGATAACTTATTAACATTAGGAAAGCAAACGGTTATCACTAGGAGCCAGCATACATTCCTGGACAACAGGCTGGAATGAGCTAACTTCCTTTACTTGAAAGCTGATGACTAGATTTTGGTTCAGATAATGTAAAAGCCATAGTTTAAATATTTGATTAAATCCCAATGATATCCTTGTGTAAGAATGAAAGCTGGATGGAGTGGAAGAACTTATAGATGATTAACACCAAGTTGTACAATAAGCAGTGTGGAGTCTGATATCTAGCTTCCAAAAATAACTACACAAACAGAGTGGGTAATGTTTGGCTTAACAGCTAGTCACGTCAAAAAAGACTTGAGAATTTTTTAGGATATGCTGACATCAAGAAGTAAAAGAATTAGCATCTGAATAAGAGGGAAATCTGCGTGCACGAGACAGACACTTGGTGAAATGGAAGCTGAGGCCATCCCTCGCAAGAAATGAGAGGCAATAATTAAAAATACATATGCAGCCAAGGCCTGCTCATCATAAAATCCCTCAGCAAACTAGGATTAAAAAGGAAATCTTTCAACTAAAGAAAAGGCATCTATAAAAAAATCTGCACCTAACATCATACTTTTGATGAAAACTTGAACACTTTCTCCCTAGGATAAGATAGAAAATAAGGATGTCCATTCCAACCTCTTCTATTCAACATTATTATACAGGAAGTCCTAGAAAGTCCAATAAGGCAAGAAAAAGAAATGAAAGACACAAAGATTAGAAAGGAAGAAGTAAAACTATCATAATTTACAGATAATCATTGTATATATAGAAAACTCTAAGGAATCTACAGAAAAAAAAAAACCAACTATTAGAATCCATAAATGAATTCCAAGATGTCACAGGATGCAGGGCAATATACAAAAATATCTATACTAGCATCAAATAAACTTAAAAAATGAAATAAAAACACCATTTAAAAGCATCAAATAGGTAATAATAAATCTAATAAAATATACACAAGACCTCTACACCTGTAAACTAAAAATCATTGTTTAGAGAAATGAAAGAAGACTTAACTGAGTGGAGAAACGTGCCATGTTCATGAATCAAAAGACAATGTTGTGTTTGTGTGTGCATGAGTGCTTGTATTCACAAATAGGAATAAACTACTGATAAAGGCAACAACAACATAGATGAACCTCAAAAACATGATGTTGAGGAGGTAAAGCCAAACCACAAAATGGTACATGCTCAATAACTTCATGTATAGGAACCATATAATGGGTGAAATGAACCTACAGACTTCGAAATCAGAAGGTGGCTGCCTATGGGAGGATTGACTGAGAACGTTTTTAGGGTGATAGAGACGTCCTCCATCTTGTTTTGAGTGGTAGTTACATGGAGAGAGATATATACATATATGCATGTATATGTAATTGTTGAACCTCATTGCACTGAAAAATTTATCCATTTTGATTGCAAATTATACATCAACCACCACCACAACAAAATAAGAGGCAAAAAAAGGCCACCCATTGTATATAGTCATTTTCTTATATCATGACAACTGGCTATGATGAGGGATTTGAAAGTTTGCTTTCAGAAATAATCTGTAAAGAGCAATAGTAAAATTATTTGAGAAACAAAATATGGAAAGTTATTCAAAGGTTGTAATACAATTCTTAGTCATTGACAGACTGATGCAACATCGATGTAACAGTGATACATCATATTGACATGAATTCATTCCAACGTAAATTTATATAAATCAAACTTAATGTTATTATCAAATTCCCTAAACCATAATACCGGTAAACAATAACACATTTAACCTTTAATGCATTTCATGATTTAACTTCTGATATCAATATTCCAAAGCTGTGTGTATGTGTGTGGGGGGGGGGGCGGGGGGGGCGTGAGTTTGAGAGAGAGGAGGAGGAGTGGAGGAGGACAGAAAGAAGGACAAAGGGAAGAAGGAGGCAGGGAGGGAGGGGGACAGAGAGATACAGAGACACAGACACAGACAGTATTTTAGCAAATTCAAAGACGTTTAAAGTCAGGTCTATCTCCTACCTCCTGACCTATACAAACCCACACACGCACCCTGATTTCGTGTTCTCAAACCTACGCATGTATGTATATGGACATACGTGTTCATATGTTCCCCCTCTTTAACACAGTGCTTTTTACCTCTCTTTTTTCTACATAAGTAGCTTCATTCCATTTTATAGATGAAAAGCCTTGAAACGCTTGCCCAGAATAAAGTGCAGACTTGGTATCAGAGCTGAAGTTCACACCCAGGTCTTGACACGCTTTACCCTGTGCTCCCTCTGCCCCTTGGTGGCTCGGGGATCGTGACTCAGGTTACAAGGAAGCCAAGGCCCATGCTGCTGCTTCGAGCAAGGCTGGAGCATGAGGGCAGACAGCACGGAAAATCCACATGAGAAGAAAAGGCAGAAACACAGGGCCTATCGATTAAACATATGACTTGTATTATATGTGAACTAGATAGATTTCTTGTTGATAGAAACACAAGGAAACAGAGAGAAACATCAAGTTACAAAAAATAAAACATCACAGCATTTCCCCAGAGCCTTCACTGAAGACACAGAGAAAGCACTTACAAAATTCTGATAGGTGAAAATTCCAAATCTAAACTCCACAAGGTATCTCTCCTCCACATTTGGGATCAGTTAAATTAGTAAACACACCAAAAGGCATTTGCACTTTGCAGCGTCTTCTGCCAGTGACAGCAGAGAAGGCAAAGAACACTAAGGGATTAATCAGAGACAGATGTAATTAAAACCAGAAGGGCTAAAATGGCCCATGGGTCAAAGAGAATTAAAATCTGAGCAAAATTTCCACACAAATGAAAAAAAACATGCAATGTACTCTGTTGGGAAGTTTAACTAAAAATATATCACAGTTGCCAGACAGGTTTCAGCTAACCTCTTCGGTCTGCAGACCTTGGAGGAGAAGTTTGTAAATGAACTTGACAGTGTGCAGTGCACGTCAGACGGCCCATTGTCCAGTTTTCGTTGAGACTGGAAGTCTTTTCTTAGTTCACAAAAATAACAAACTTCCTAGAAAAAGGGCATGCATTTCTGTATCTGTTCTACATAGCACCTTATAAACTTGACTTAATGCCTTGTGATCATTTCAATTCAGTATTCTTTGCCACATTCCAATGAGATAAGCAGTTACTATGCCCACTTTGCAAATGATAAGGACGAGATTACAGAAGTCGTTTTTCTGGATCGCTCAGCATGAGAATAGTGGGGCTCAGAACGGCACCCAGAGCCTGGGAACGCTGTGTGTGGCTCTATGCCATGCGGCCCAGTGCCTCCCTTTGGAGCTACTCTCTGGAAACCCCACTTTTCTCCCCACCCGGGTTCCTAAACCTTGCCTGCTGCAGGTGTTCAACTTCTGCACATACCAGAAAACTTTTTTTTATTTTTTTCCTTTTTCTCCCCAAAGACCCCCGGTACATAGTTGTGTATTCTTCGTTGTGGGTCCTTCTAGTTGTGGCATGTGGGACACTGCCTCAGCGTGGTTTGATGAGCAGTGCCATGTCCACCCCCAGGATTCGAACCAACGAAACACTGGGCCGCCTGCAGCGGAACGCACGAACTTAACCACTTGGCCACGGGGCCAGCCCCCATACCAGAAAACTTTTTGAGAAGCCAGTAAAGTATTTGCTTTCCACATTTTCCACCAGGTCCCTATGTCACAGTCCAAGACAGGCAGCTCTGTGGAGTAGAAAAAGCCGAGCTGTGAACCTGGGACCGACCCCCTGACCCAACAGGGCACTAGTCCGTTTTTTAATGGCTCTGACCCTCAGTTTTCCCCTCCATGGTAGTGGCGTAATGCTTCCCCTTCCGGTTGCTCTGCGGATGGTGGAAAAGACAGCCACTAAGTAGGAGGGTGGTGCTATTGTGTGGGATTAGTTTCCTCCCTCACTCCTTACACACGCTCACCTCCTAATACACACGTGCACACAGCTACCATAGGCTGCCGAAAGTGTGAAGCTGTCTACATTTCGACGACACTTTTTATTGTTTAAAACATTTCATATAGACTGCTTCAGTAGTCTGGAAAGAGAATCAGCTACGTCCAGCTCTACACCCCTCCCATCTGCCTGCATCCTCCTAGAATCCATACAGTCAGCCTGCTGCCGGGCACCCGGCCATGCTGGAGAAACGGCCCCTTCTAGAAGTCAGCTCCTCCAGTCCAGACCTGGCTGCCTAATTGGAGTGTGATGTCCAAGGGGAGACCTCCTGGAGCCTGCAGACCCATCTACCTCTTGTCCTTGAAGGAATGTTGATCCTGCCCCACCAATTGAGAGTATTTTCCTCGACACCTGTGGATTGGCCTGCTCATCTAGGCCTTTGACAGAGGAAGGGGGGCAGGAGATAGAGTGGTAGAAGAGAGGCACTGGTGGGCTGGCTTGCCATGCCAGGAACACCGCCCAGCAGCCCGGGAGTAGCTGCAGTCTGCATTAGCTCAAGTCAGGCCAAGGCACCGTCAAGCGCACTGACCAGACATGGGGGCATCCACACTGAAGCTGGACCGTCCCTCAGAGAGCATGTGCTCCGGCTCCTTCCTCCCTCATCCTGAGGCTGGGAGGTTTGAGGATTTGTCAGACGTCCTTCACTGAATGAGTGCTAGACATGGGGCCAGCAAGGACAGTGGATATAAATCTTATTTGGGCCACAAGATGGGAAATCTCAACCACATGAAAACCCAGCTCATACTTTTCAGAAGACCTGATCCAGTCTATGCAGCTGGCAGGAAAGTTAATTCTATTGATTCCCCTGCTTAAGCTACGGTATTGGAAGCCTCGGAAACAAAACTCATAGTGTGTTGCCTTACTTTTTCCATGTGGGGCTTTCTGTGATCTTAAGTACATGCTAAATCTTTTTAACACGAAGATTCACTTCTCATGTGAAAATCCCCAAACAGAATGGGACTAAGGTATCTTCTGTTAAACCAAATTCTTGATCCTCTTATTTGGACTTCAGAAAGCCAAGTGAGTAAAAAATAGGCAAGGAGGTGTTTCCTCTGAGCGTATGAGCAATCCCTGAGGAGTTTTTAACCGCCCTGCATCTTTGACCTGCGTTCATGGAATGCAGCATTCACAGAACGCAGTGATCCGGTGCTGGGGGCCGCACTGGTACTGGTGAGGCATCCTGTCCACACAAACCTGCCCACATAAGGTGAGTGGGGGCTGGGGCAGAGGAGACACTGAAGGGTACAAGGGATGTGTACAAGACAAAAGATTCCACTCTCAGGAAAAGTTGATCCCTGAGCGAGGCCCTGAGGGGCTGCCTCCCATGGCAACAAGGAGTTTGAGGACCCCACACCCATCAAGGACGGCTCCAGAACCTTATGAGATGGGACTCTCCTGAGGTTGAGTCCTTCCAGATGCTCCCATGTGAAGCTATATTCCATCTACACTTCACCCTGTGGGTCACTCCACAGACCATGGCCTTAAAGGCCACCAACGATGAGTGTCAAACTAATTCCCCCAGCCCGGATCTGTCTTCTGAACTCCAGACGTGTGTGTCAACAGCCAGTTGCACATCTCCCTGGGAAGTTTAATAGGCATCGGGACTGAGCACATCCCAATCCCAGCTTCTGATGTGGCCATCCATCAACCGGGTGCCAAGCCCCTTGATGTTACCCCACATCCAGTCTCAGCAAATCCTGTTGGCTCCATCTCCAAAATATATCCAGAATTTGACCACTTATTATTGCCCCACTGTGCCCAGCAGGCCCAAGCTGCCCTCTTTAGTATTACTGAATTGTCTTTCAAATCTCTCTCCTCACTCCTGCCCTTGTCTCTCTTCAGTCTGTTCCTAATGCAGCGGCAGAGTGACCATTTGAAAACATTCCATGCTACCATGACACTCCACCCCTGCTCCCACCCCAGTCATGGAGGCTTTCCGGCTCACTCACAGCCTGATCTGGCTTCACTCAACCTCTTTCATCTAGTCTCTGATCTGGCCCCCCTGCCATTGGTTGAAACCACCAGGCACACTCCCTCTTCAGGCTTTTGCACCTGCTGTTCCTTCTGCCGGAGATGCCAATTCCCTCACTTCCTTCCTTCAGGTCTTTGCTCAAAATTTCAGAAGTGCCCCCTGAATGACCTGCCCACTTTACTAGAAACCTCCTCCCGCCATGTAACACTTTATAGCCTCTTCACCTGATTTATATCTTATTAGCATTGAATAATGGCTATGGCCCTCTCTACTGCATAGTTTTAAAAATGCACACTGGCAGACCAGCCCCAGTGGCCTCGTGATTAAGTTTGGTGTGCTCTGCTTCAGAGGCCCAGGTTTGGTTCCCAGGCACAGACCTACACCACTTGTCTGTCATTGGCCATGCTTTGGCGGCGGCTCAAGTACAAAAAAGAGGAAGATTGGTAATGGATGTTAGCTCAGGCAAATCTTCCTCAGCAAAAAAAAAAAGGAAGAAAAGAAAAGAAAAGAAAAGAGGGGCTGGCCCCGTGGCCGAGTGGTTAAGTGCGCGCGCTCCGCTGCAGGCGGCCCAGTGTTTCGTTAGTTCGAATCCTGGGCGCGGACATGGCACTGCTCATCAGACCACGCTGAGGCAGCGTCCCACATGCCACAACTAGAAGAACCCACAACGAAGAATACACAACTATGTACCGGGGGGCTTTGGGGAGAAAAAGGAAAAAAAAAAAGAAAAGAAAAGAAATCACACTGGAAATTACATTAGTCTTATAAGAAATCAGGCTGTGTCCCAGTCTTTTTTGTTTATTTTCCTTGCCTATTTTCTTCATCTATTAGAACAGCTAAAATGGAAAATAGTGACAGCACAAAATGCAGGCAAGGAGGTGGAGAAACCAGGCCATTTGTCCCAAAGAAATGAACAGGTATGTATATGCAAACACCTATACCCAGCGTTCATAGCAGCTCCATTTGTGGTAACTAAAACCTGTCCCCTGAAATTGTGGTATTGTGGAATATTACTCAGCAATCAAAGGTTGTTATTGATACATGCAAATTGGATGGGTCTTAATAAGGGAGTTATGAGTGAAAAAAGATCATCTCAAAAACACGTACTATATGATTCCACTTGTATAATATACTCAAATTGACAAAATTATGGAAATGGAAATCAGATTAGTGGTTGCCAGGAGTTAAGGATGGTGGGTGAGGGCTGGGAGACCTTTGTGTTAGTGGAACAGTTCTGCATCTTGACTGCAGTGGTGGTTGCACGAACTACATGTGATAAAGTGACACAGAGCCATGCACACTTCATACCAATATCAAATTCCTGATTTTGACACTATGCCATGGCATGTAAGATGTAACCATTGGGGGAAACTGGGTGAAGGGGACACAGGACCTCTCTGTACTATCTTTGCAACCTCCTATAAATCTTTAATTGTTATCTTTTTTAACGTCTCTGGAAAAGCTTTGGGTTTTGTCTGAGAGATGCTGTGAGGAGTAGTAAAAGGATCAGGGTGTTTAATTATGAGCTCTGGCGTGCCTGAATGGAAGGAAGTTTGAACAAACCAAAAAGTAAAAACAAAACTAAATAGGAGCCAACCGTAAGGGGAAAAAGAAGCTTTTGACCTCCCTGAGTGTTTAAAGAGCCAGCAGCCGGAGGACACTCAGGACTGCAGACAGCACACAGCACGCAGTCGCTGCGGGGTTCACGGATGGATTGTGATCTGCGAGTGAGCCCCTGCCGCGGGAATCCGGGGACCTGGGCTGGGGTCCAGTTCTGACCAGACGTCCTTGTGCCTGTGCCGGCCTCAACTCTGTACACAGAGGCGATGGAGCACCAAGGCTCCACTGTGCCTTCATCCGAGTCTTCCCCCCAGGCTCAGTGCATCAGGGGGGCCCTGCAGATGCCAGCTGTGCCCAGGAGATGCCTGACCTGCTGCAGGATATGAATGCGGTGGGCGTCCTATGGCTGGGCTGGAAAGCAGAGCATGTGGCATCTTAGAGCTTGGCTTGCAAGATGTACTGCTACCTGCATCCCCACACCACACAGGAGTGGAAGCAATGGCCAAAGCTTTCCAAGGAGGGGCTCTGCAGGGCACCTCAGGACGAGGGAGCCGCAGACTCTCGTAGGCGGTCAGGCCCCGCTGCACGGCCATGAAGAGTCCCCAACCAGCAGCCCTTTCTCAGCACGTGTAGCTGATAACGCAGATTAAGGCCAGCTGGTGGGGGCTTCCAGGAAAGTGGGGAAGATGAGTGGGAGCCGAGAGTGGGTGTAGAAATGACAAGTCCTTAACAAGCAAACAAAATGGTGCTCCATGGAGGGACTGTACAGGACATGTTTATAAATTGCGGTAAAATGTACACAGTATAAAATTTACCATCTTAACTATTTTTAAATGTTTACTTCAGTGGCATTAAGTGCTTTCACACTATTGTGCAACTGTCACCACCATCCATCTCCAGAGTTTCTCATCATTCCCAACGGAAGCTCCGCACCCACTGCGCCCAAACGCCCGCCCTCCCCGCAGCCCGGCGGCCAGCCTGCTGCTCCCGTCTCTCTGAACTGGGCTACCCCAGCTACCCCAAACATTCGGGTTCACACAGCATTGTCCTTTCATGTTTGGCTTATTTCACTTGGAATAATGTTTTCGAGGATCATCCATGTTGTAGCGTGTGCTGGAATTTCATTCATGTTTAAGGCTGAATAACACGTCATCCTATGGATGTACCACATCTTGTTTATTCACTGATCCATTGATGAACACTTGTGTTATTTCCACCTTTTGGCTGTTGTGATTAGTGCTGCTACGGACATGGTGTACAAACATCTATTAGAGTTCCTGCTCCCAGTGTCCAGGACATTATTAACAGTCCTTTTGCAAACAAAGGCCAAGTTATACCGTGGCTATACCTGGTTTCCCAGCCTGAGGCTACTTCCAAGAGGCTTGGGGAACTTGCTTCCTCAATCTGTCTGAGCCTCACCATCTGACCTCTAAGATGAAAGTAAGGCCACAGCAGGTGGAAACAGTGGGGAGAAGAGGAAGGATGCATTTTAGTTTGCTGAGACCCTCAGTTTTCTGACCAGTGGAGGCTCATTCATCCAGCCCTGTATCACCACCAGGAAGGAGTGGGTTTCCCAGGGGCAGTTAGTGTGTGTGTAGGTACAAAATGGGGCTACATAGCGGGAGCGATGAGGTCACAGTGACTCGCCTGAAGGGAAATCCAGGAGATTGCAGAGGCCACATAACACAAAAGCCAAAGAGTGAGGCACAGCAGGTCACAGTCCCATCTGTGAACGGAAATCTCCATGCCTCCAGGATTCCGCAGTGGGCTTCCAAGGTCAGGTAATTAATTGTTAGAGATTCCAGAGCAGGATAGCAGTGTGGGCCTCTGGAAGAGGGGAGAAGTGGTTCAGGTGTTGGGGCAGAAGACAGGCAGAACTTGAGTGCCCACTGTGGCAGGGAGTGGTGTCTGACGTGAACAATCCAGAGCCCACGTTCCATGGTACCTGAAGTGTTCGAAAGTTGAATGTGTATCCCAATTCACCCGAAACAGTTCCAGGTTAGGCTGTTGTTGTTCTGGCATAAACGCTTTCAAAAGTGCCTCATTCTTTATTTGGTAGACAATTTATGTGGTCACCCTAGATATGAGGGAGGTTACCAATGCAGAGGTCAGCATGCGGAGTTAAGCCAAAGGCACACAGCAAGGCCCGTGTCACCAGGAAGGCAGGAAGCATGCCCAGACCTAGGTGGAAGGAGAGCCTGCCTGGAATGGTGCCCCTGGCCAGGGGCACAATTGACCCTCACAATGGTGGTCATGGTGGGGTTGGAGGGGAGGCAGCAAGTGTTGGTAGCTGAGGGGATTGCATTCCTACAAAGGGTTTTGTTTCTGTTCAATGAAAATTGCTGGTAAATTTTATGTCATTATTCAAAAGGTGGGAAAGTTGACTTCTTTGGTTTTCCTGTGGGTCTCGCTTGGCATCTAGCTTGGAACGCAGTCCCAGTGCCCTGTGGTCGACACCTTCCTTTGAGAACCACACAACGCCTTGGACTTTTTTGATTATGTGTTTTTGCAAGAATGGCATGGCCAGGTGAGAGTGCACAGGTTTGTCCCCCGTTCTGTGTTTTCATCCACCATCTAGTCTAGCCCTGTTGACACAGCAGCACAGTATGGCTCCTCAGTAGTATCTGACTGGGACGAGGCCCAGACAGTCAGAAACTTAAGACAGTTGCGGGTTCGCCTGCAGCTCAGTGGAAGGCCCCAATTCTGAGGTCTCCTTTTCTTCTCTTGTTGTTGCAAAAATCCCTAACAAAGTATTAGCAGATGGAATTCAGCAACATATAAAAAGAATATACACCATGAGCACCTGGGGCTTATTCCAGGCATGCAAAGCTGGCTTAATATTGATAAATCAATCCACGTAATCCACCACATTAATGGAAAAAAAGTCATATGATCATACCAATGGATGCAGAGAAAGCATTTGACAGAGCTCAACACCCAATTATGATAAAAACTCTCAGAAAAGTAGGAGTAGACGGGAACTTCCTCAACAAGATAAAGAATGTCAACAAAAACCTACAGTTACTACACCATACTTCATGGCAAGAGACTGAATGCCTTCCTCTCGACGCTGGGAACCAGGCAAGAGTGTCTTCCCCTCACTGCTGCTACACAACATCATCCTGGAAGCTGTAGCCAGTGCAACAAGGCAGGAAAAGGAAATAAAAGGCGTGCATTCTCCACCTCAGGTAGCAGCCCCTCTGTATTTTCCCAGCACCGATGCCTGCACGGGCCCAGCACCCAGGGACTTGTCGAAGCCTTTATCTGAGAACCCTCCAAACAAGGAGACAGAGGAACAAAGAGTTTGCAAGGTGGAGCCCTGCTGTGTAGCACCTGCCTGGCTATGCAAGGCACTGCCCTCAGTGTGCGTCTGCAGTTTCACCCATGAAGTGGGTCAATAACAGGACCTGCACCATAGGGTCCTTGTGAGGCTGTGAGGGATGAACACTCACACAGCACCTGGAACACCGCCCTGACACGCGGGAAGGAGAATGGAAGTATCAAGCTATCGATTTAATTGTTACTCTGGGCTTCTTTTATGATAGAAAGAAAATTAAAACTTAGCGGGGTCTGGTTAAGCTATGGAAAGTCCAGGGTTACTCCACACATTCCAGGTTGTGACTTTTTATATCTCGTACCTTGACACTTTCTAAATAACACACGGGACAGTCTTTTGATCAATCAGGCAATTTCTAGAGGGGTAAAACTGGAATATGAACTCTTCTGTCCCCCTTCTTTGAGCTCAGACCATGATCTGGGGGAATATTCCCCATCCTCATCTGCACTTTCTTATTCTCCGCTGAGCAGGTTTTTCCTGCTGGCCCTAAATGTCTTCATTTTCCTCTCTGGACTCCCTCCTCTCTCCCAGGCCTCTCCTAGCCCTCTTCCCACATGCCTATCATCTTGACTTTTCCACATTGAAACTTCCTTGTAACTGACAGACCCCAGTGAAACTTCCAGGCAATTAATCTAACTCGGCAGAGCTTTCGGAGACCTCTGTAAAAAAGGCCACAAGCTCATATTTCTCTCACATACCACTAAGTGGAACCTACAGAGATACTTGTTGGGCCAAGGAGTGAAGAAAGCCACCTTTTCTAATTTTATTTAAGGAAGAAATTAAAAATTCAGCTCATGTAGATTGGAAACAAACACTTTCTACCCTTAAAACTTTCTCCATGTTTACTGCCCACTATAAAAAACATAAATAAAAAAGCAATCAGTGCAGTAAAAAAACCACAACAAAGCTGGAACAAATATGCAAGCCTCGGCAGAGGCCAGATTTACGGTCAGAAATATGGAGTGTGTCTCAGCAGGGGCAGGTCATGAAACAGTATGAGCTAATATGAGGGGTGTGAAAACAGGCATTGTTGTTTAGTTAACTGAAGTCCTACAATTAAGCGATTCTCAAAAATCAATTAGCCATATGTTTTAAGCAAGATGACATGTTTTTATAACTTCTCCCTGGATGTTTTATTGCCAGAGGATGCTCATGTGGGCACTAGAACAAGAAAATAAAACACCAGCCCAAGAGCAAAAGTGCAGAAATCCAGCCATGATTAATTAAAAGAGTCCAATCTGGAAATGAGGGAGTCGCCGAGCAGGCAGCGCTGCAACGATGTCTTCCCGGGGCCTCCATTCTGCTGCAAAAAGTCGTGGGTCATTTTTCTCTTTCTCTTTGTTTTTCTGTCCATTTTAATTTAGCACAGATACAGCTGTGAAAACTGCAGAGTCCATTTGAACTCCCATATTTGTGCTTATAACTGATGGTTCCAAGGGAACGTCATTTTAAAACTTTCCGTGGAAAATGAAAAACGTATTTCTCAGGGGGAAACCCTAGTGGCATGCTGTTGCTAATGGCAGGTTTTATTTTCCTGACTTCCACAAAGGCAGCAAAAAGCAAGGGCAGAGCTATATTCCTTCCTCTTTGTTGATTTTAAGCCAGGTAAGAAAAAGATACAAAGAGGATTTGCAGAGACTGCGATATAGAACACACAGCAGGGTCCATTTTTCAATAGCCACAATTCTTCCCCTTCCTGTGTCCACCATCAAGGAGTGGAATGCATTTTCCCCCTCTTCGGATCTTGGCTGGTTTAATGCCTTAGTCAACAGAGCACACCACAGCGACACGTGCCAGTTCCACATCCGGCCCCGAGCACACTGTGCAAGGTTCCACTCTTCCTTCTGGAACCGCGCAGCAGCCGTGCAAACAAGCCTGGGTTGCCTGCTGGATTATGAGACACCCATGGCTCAGTCTCCCCTATTCCTCAGTCTACATAAAGCCAACCACTAGACAAGCCACCTAGGCCATCCAGACTGGCAGACTCCACCCAACCTGTCAGGTGACCACAGACATGAGTAAGCCCAGCTTCCATCAGCTGAGCATGCCCTGAGCAGCAGAAATGCTCAACTGACCTATAGACTTGTGGGCAATAATAAATAGTTGTTTAAGCTGCCAAGTTATAGGGTGGTTTCTTATGAGGCAAAAGCTGACAGATGTAGTCAGACACCCAGAGGGCAGCACTAGCTGTAACACTTCAAAGCACATAGTCCAGTAAGATTATCACTGTCCGCACACTGTACTGGACATCTCAAGTCCTATAGCCTTGCAGCCCCCTCAATTTATGTATATAAAATACTGAAGTCACTGTGCTTTGCAGCGTGACAGAGTATTGCTGGGCCTGAATCTCAGTTCTGTCACTCACTGGCTACATGAGTTAACCTCTCTGAGCCTCCAATTCTTCATTCTAAATTAAGGCTAATACTTGAAAGCTGTGCTTCTCAAAGTGTGGTCCCGGACCGGCAGCTGCCGCATCACCTGGAAACTTGTCAGAAAAGCAGATTCTCAGACCTCAGCTCAGACGTACGGAATCAGAGACTTGGGAGTGGGGCTCAACAATCTGCGTTTTCACTAGCTTCCCAAGTGATTCTGACTCGCCGTTCAATTGTGAGACCTCCTGCTTTACAGAGTTATTATTATTGAGAATGAAATGATCTCATCTATGTAAAGCACCTAATCCATGGTAGAGACTCAATAAATAATAATTCTGTCTCTCCTTTCCCTTCGCTGAATAGACTCAGTAGAATGCATGAATCCATTTAGGTATGCAGATAATTAACATAAATTAATATATGAAGTATATACATGACAGAGATATAAAAATTGAACACACACACATTGCCACTTACCCAGGTAGAAATCCTTCAAATTCCTGCCAATAATAAAAGGAGTTACATAAAATGTATAGCAGATAAAAAGCCATCACTTTCTGCCTTCTGGGGACAAATGTGTCATCTGTCACATCAACACATCGGTGAGGTCTTCTGAGGGTCTTCTGCTGACAGGCTAGCTGAAGAGTCATTTCGTGGCCTAGCTAGCACCTGGGAGAATTCCACCATCAGGGCTTCCCAATGCCGCCGGCCCCAGAAGGGAAATGCTGCCATGGAGTCTGGTGTCTGGTTCTGCTCCCCATTTTGCATCAAACAGGAGCAGAGGAGGGGAAGACAGCTGGGCTGGAGGGGCTGGGCCAGGGCCAAGATGACAGGTCCTCTTGATTAGCCCCAGGAGGGATGAGCAGAAAAGAGGGGGCCCTGCCTCTCCATGCACTGGTGCCCCTAATTACCCCTCAAATCAGATTTTCTCATGATGGTGCCGTGTTGGCACTTGGGAATTCTGCAAGCGTGAATGATGTATATTCATGCGCCTACCCACATGTGCCACTGCGTCCATTGCATGGCCTGGGTGCTGCTGACTATGGGTTAGAGTTCTTCCATGAGAGCTTATAAATAAGCAGAAGAGGGAGTGAAAATCAGAGATTTTGTCACTGAGGAAAGCCACAAATGTGTCACCTGAGCCACAGACACACATGGGCAGGGGGAGGGCTACCCAGGGAGTGAGGAGGAGAGTAGAAGGGAGCAGAGAGGGGATCCGAGAGGCAGCCCCTGACCTGGGTCTCAGCCTCATGCATTTCCAATAGAGTTGGGATCCTGGGAAGAAACCAATTGCCCAGGCCCAGCTCAGCCATATGAAGTGGCTGGAGTGCCCAGGAAGAGGCCTGAAAGCAAGTAATGCAGCAGGACCAAGGGGGAAGCCAAGGACATTTGGCCTTTGCAAGGACTTATTACCTCTACCTACAGGGGCTCAAGTCCAGATGAAACTGAGCCAGTGGCATGTCTAACTATGAATGAGCATGTGGCCTGGAGTCTAGCTGTTATCAGAGGCCAATGATAATGCTACAAGGTGAGCAAGTGGCTGCTGGAACTAGCCCGGACTCAGTCTTCCTCACTGGAGTGAGCCCAGGGTCTTTGGAGTCCTTCCCTGGATATGGGCCATTTGCTGAGAGGTGACTCACTTTAGCTTCTGACAGCAGGGGGCTGGTCATGGAGGATGGGGTCGATAAGGGCATCTGGGCTCCCCAGGCTGCAAAGCAGTGTAGTGCTGTGGGAACAGTTGCCCTTGTGCTTCTCCGGCTAAGCATCCACTGAAATCTGGCCCACAGATGGTCTCTAGACTCCATATTCTACCCCTGGTCCTTTCAACTGAGGACCAAAGGAGACAAGCAAACACTCACCTTGTACCTCTTTAGGCCTACTGCTCACCAGGTACATTGCTAAGCCCTGACACCCATCTCCTCATTTAGTTCTTAAGAACTCCAAAGTTATATTTTGATATCCCATTTTACAATGAAACAAACTGAGGCCAGGAGCCACCTCCCAGACCTTGATATAGAACATCTCCAGCCCCCAGGGGCTCCTCTGTTCCCCTCTGATCCGGGCCCCTAGAGGGTAACCACTATTCTATGTACCACACGAGTTTTACTTGCTTTTAGACTTCATATAAATGAATCAAGCAGTAATCACTCTTTTGTGTCACCTATGTTATATAAGCTGTGTCTGTGACGTCATCCAGGTCGATGCATGCAGTGACAATTTATTGTATTTTATTGCTGGGGTGTAGTTTCTCATATGGACACACCATAATTCGTTTAGTCTTTTTCCTGCTGTTGGACATCTGGGTCCTCCCCAGTTTTTGACTGTTCTGAATCAAGTTACCAGGAACATGTCGGACACGCCTTTGGTGAGCACAAGTACTGCTTTCCATTGGAGAAACGCCCAAGAGTGAAGCTTCTAGGTCATGCCGTGTATGCTTAACTTTAGAAGATATTTTCAGCTTTCTAAAGTGCTTGGACCAGTTTACTCTCCCAGTAGCAATTAATAAGAATGTGAGTCACTCTGCATCTTCCCCAGCACTTAGTATTACCTGTCCTTTGAGTTTCAGTTGTTCTGGTAGAGGTACAGTGGTATCTCCATGTGTTTTTAACTTGAATTTCCATGATGAGTTACAAAGAACTAGTTTTTGAACCCAGCTCTGTTTAATTCCAAACTCCTCTTTCCAGCTCTCCACTCCATAGAGTACAGCACGATGTGGCCACCTCCCTTCAGGGTGACCAGCCTCCTAAGCACAGTTCATCGTAGGCATCCTCATGGAGGATCACTTCCTTTAGAGGAGCAAAGTTCTTCCCAGTGCCAGGGGCTGGGTCGTCAATCCTGGCACCCACACTTATTCTGAGAAGGGCATCTCTGTGACTCAGTCTGTCTATGACCAGTTCAAGGTTAGTTGCTAATTGTGTCAATAAAACCCAAAGGAGCCCAAGACAGGCAAGACACATGTGGCTGCATTATGAGAACAGGCTTCTCAGAGGTGAGGTTGGAGCCGATGCCCTTGGGATGGATGAGACATAAAGGGGGAGGTGTTCTCCAGAGAAAGCCTGGCAATAAGAACGAGTGTCACATGCTTGGAAGCCAGGGAGGCAGAGATCAGTGCGACCGGGAGAGTTTGTGCTGGCTTTGGTGAAGCCAAATAAATGCTTCTGAAATGCTTTCACCATCTCTCTCATTAAAAGTCCCTGATTTCTGCAGGGGAAAGACCCAGCTTTCTCCTCATGAAGACAGCAACAGTGAGGTTTGCCCTTAGGTCTCTCTGTAAAAGTGAACTTTGAGAACTTTTACTCCAGATGAGACAAGTGAGCAGGAAGCCAGGCTGTGACCTGAGCACCAGGAAGCATGTTTCAGGGGTGAGGAGAGCCCGGCGCCTGCCCCTATTCTCCTGGGTGTGCCGGGGTCCCGACCATCCTACTGCAGGACGCCACTGGCAAGGCAGGTGCAGGATCAAACCTCCTCTTAGGGACAACCGTGCTGGCTGATGTCCCAGACAGAGTGCAAGGCCAGATGGACTTTTTTTGGTATCCTTTGAAAACTGCGAGTCAAACTCATGGGGAACTTCACGGTTTTGTTGATTTTCCCAGTTGCAAGAGCCTTTTTTGAAAATACCATCAGAGAGTGCTCCCAGTAGTGTGAAGGTGGGACAAATTTGAAAAGTGAGATTTGTGAGAAAACTACACCTGAAATACCTGTGAGGAATATAATGGAAAGTATCCCTTTTTGAAAGAAAAAAAGAGAGGATGGATTAATCAGAATAAAAGGATGCATGAGAAACTTCCAGTTTCACTGGAGTTTAGCTTCTTGCAGGATAGGCCGGCATCGCCACCCTTTAGCCGTATGACTTTGGTTCTGTCCCAACTCTCCTCTGGCCTTGGCTCCCACATCTTTACAGTGAGATGTGTGCAGCCGTAAAATGTCAATTCCATTTCAATTTCCCTGCTTTGGAACATCCCATTGCTCCCCATTGCCTACAGAAGCAAATCCAAACTCTTTATTGGGGCATATAATCCTCCCTGTTCTGGGGCCATCCCAACTGTCCCGCCCCCATCTGCCTCACATCCACCAGCCCTCCAGACACCAGGATGTTCTGGTCTTCTTGCCTCAATGCAACTGCACATCTTGATAGTTTTGCCGAGAGCACCCTTCCCAGCCTGTGAACTCCCACAGAGTCGTCAGCCTCTCTCAGCGCCCACCATGGCTCCTGTACTGGCTATTACCATCTTCTGGTGTAACTATCTGTTTATATGCCTGTCCCACTAAACTGTGAACTCCCCAGGAGCAGTGATGAAATATTACTTCCTTTTATAGCCTTTCCTCCTTCTGCCATTGAGTGCCTGGCACATATGAAGTGCTTAATGAATATTGGCTGAAGATTTTAAGCATTTCCCTTTTGAAATAATGAGCAGAAGGAAAGGAAAAAGATATGGAATGTGTCCTACCCCTCTCCCACTTTGCTCTTTTGGGCCAGAAAGGGGGACACAGGGCCAGCATATCTGAGGATGCAGCCTAGAGGGCACCCCATCGGCAACCGTGTTCCTCCCTATTTGCCTCTGGGGGGTTGGGCAGGCTTCGATGCATTCATGCACTTCTTGGGGAGAGATTGCAGTCCTGGGATTTCCTCTTCTGCAACAGGACTGCTGCCCTGAGCCCTGGTCTCCTCATTTCTGAGGACACAGAGGCCTCCATCTGCACACAAGCACATGCGGTCATTAATCATTCCCGCCACCTGATTAAAGGAATTCTCCAGACCAGGAAAAAAAAGCTATGCTATAAAAAGACCTTGAATTATAGAGTCCCTTTGCACCAATTCTTCCAAATCAGGCAATTTATTGCAAACAACCAAAATCTCATTCTCAGGCCATTAACTAAAATGGGAAAATATCATCTTAAATTCTAAAAATAACAAGGGACACATTGTAATAGGTTTCCAGTTCTGGATAACTGGATGAGTACTTAGCATAATGGAAACCTCAAGAACTTGGAACATGACTTTTTCTTTCCCAAACTCCCTGGCTTGGAGGCCACAATCTCTGACTGCAGTGTTCTTAGCCATCACTTCTGTCCTTCATCTTTCGGATTTCACAGTTGCAGTGCCACCAGTAATCAGAGATTCAAGAGTGAAGCCAGGAAGCAAAACTTTTCATTTAAATAAAATAAATAAATGGATTCAGTACTTATAAGGGGTGAGGAGAGCCCGGCGCCTGCCTGAGGCTCCTTGCTGGGCATTGTTGTTTTGTTTCGTTTTTGTGGAAAACTGGAGAGAACCACAAACTAGAGGAGACTGGATCCTGTTAAGCCACGTGAAACAGCACTGCCCCAACTCCTGAAACTCTCTCCTCAAGACCATTGACAGATCTTTAGTGCCAAAACCAGAGGCCGTCTGTTCTCTCAGTGTGGGCCCTGCTTGGCCTTGACATCTTGGTAAAAAAAGGGCAGCAGAGACATTTGGGTCTGGGGATGTGCGTCCAGGATTCACCAGATCAGGGTGTGACCTGGCTTTGAATTGATGGGAACCAACACCCTGCAGCCCTGACACTGGATACATCTGAGGTAGAAAGCTTAGTGATTCGTGGACGTCCTATCATCCTCAGGCACATGGCCTTCCCAGGGCCCTGAGGGCCTGGTCCTGGCCACCACGAACTCTCTGGGAGTCTGAGCATCTGACTCCACTCCATTGTGAAAATCCTGAGCAAGTCCTCTGATTACTGTGTCCCCAAAGCTGACTGTTGCTCTGTCTCCTTTCTTTCCTCTTCCCTCTAGGATTCCCTAGGGACACAGCCCATTCTCTGGGGGCCCAAAGCCCCTTCCTCAGTCATTTTTCCTGTGTGCCCTCCCTATTAGATCCTCAGGCTCAGAAATGACCTTTGACTTCCTTCCCATCTATGAACCCTACAGAGGCCCTTTGTCCTACTGGGTGCTGGAGGTCAAGAAGCAATTGGTTCAATGTGTCCACACTGAGGAATCAGTGGATGACGTTCGATTCCGAGCCATCTGGGACAGAGACTTCTTAATAGACATGGCTGAGTGGTGGGAAATGTTTGGTAATTTAAGGAGACTGGGCTCAAGGGCCTTCTCTCTCACACGCACGGGGAAAGCCTTCTCTGAAGAGGGAATAATTGAAGGCAAAAATTATTTTGTGATCCTCCCCCAGCCAGGTCCCTGAAGGACTGAGTCCCTGGCTCCTCCCTCTGCCCATAGCTTCTACTAAATCACGAGCTTTCTGAGTGCAGGGCAGGCCTGACTTGTCGGTTCACTGTGGTCAGTAAATCTCACAGAGTTTCACTGAAGAAGCGCCCTGAGTCTGGGCTGCTGGCTGCATTCCGCTCTCCTTCCTGAAGGGGAGAGGGAAGTGCAGGGAAGCTCGAGGAGAGTGCCTGGGCTGCGGCCCATCATGCTCCGATCTGGAGGCCACCGCGTGTTTCGTCCAGGTCTCTTTCCGACTGCAGGCCCGGTCATGTCACCCTCGCTCAAACTTTTTGTTTTAATGACATTATTTTCACAATAGAACTCAAATGTTTTATTCTTTCAAGACTGGTGATTGACTGTAGGGACCTCTTGGCACTCTCTGAGCCAGGCTAATTCCCACTCACCCTGCTCCAGGACCACTGGTCCCAGCTCTGCTGCAGCTCTGTATGGGCTCCCGGCGGCTCCCATGGGCTCAATGGCAGTGGCTCCATTGTGCTACTGCCAAGCATCTCTTTCATCTCAACAAGTTTCCCTGTGACACCAAAGCACAGACTCTGCTCATTGCCCATGAATGTGTCACCTGGAAGTACAGAGGAGTCAACATCCCATGGAGCAAAACCTGGACCAATGGGAGATTGGAGTTTGAGAATAAATTGTCTCCCTTTCTCCTTTGCCTCTCAATGGACCAGGACTCTATGTGTAAAGCTTCTCCAAGAATGGTACCCACACCATTGAGACATCCTTGCACTTAGCTGTGACCATACTGATAAAGCACCCATCCTCTCAGGTGTCCTCTCTCCTTCCCGTCCTCCCGGGGACTGCCTGCTATATTAGTTTGCTAAGCCTGTCCTAACAAAGTACCACTCACTGGGTGGCTTAAACAACAGAAATTTATTTTCTTACAATTCTGGAGGCTAAAGGTCTAAGATCAAGGTGTTGGCAGGGTTGGTTTCCTCTGAGGCCTCTCCTCTGGGCTTGCAGATGGCTGCCTTCTCCCTGTGTCTTCACATGGGCTCTTTTCTGTGAATGTCCGTGTCCTAATCTCTTCTTATCAGGACACCAGTCATATTGGATTAGGGCCCACCCTCATGACTTGATTTCACCTTAATTATTTCTACAAATACCCTATGAGATCTCAGTACCTCAAATATGAATTTGGAGGGGACACAATTCAGCCCATAATAGCTCCCTAACAAGATGAAGTTCCCTGAAGTCCTCTGTTTTCTGGAAAACTAAGACAAAGACCTTGTCATTTTGCTAAGCAAAACTATACAAGCTTGGAGCACAGGAACCAGGTTCCCCTTTCATATTTGTATCCTTCGTGCATTAGGAAGGGCACAAAGTAGGCATTAAATAAAAACGTCCAGAAGGAGTGAGTGATATCATGCGACATAATTCCCGAAAGCGCAGAGTTCGCCATTCAGGATTGCCTTCTTTGGGGATCGACTGATTTCAGTGTGTGTACAATATCTGCTCTCGACAAATCTCAACTTAGAATAGTGTTTATTACTCTTAAAAAGACGTCACATGCATCATCTTATTTGGTTTATTGCAATCACACTCTGAGAATTAAGTGCCTGAAGGCTAACAGATGAGGAAGCCAAGCACTGAGAGGAAGACTTGCCCAAAGTGCACCCAACAGAAGTGCCAACAGGTCACTTAGGGCCAACATCCAACAAGCCCCTTCCCCAGCTGAGATCTGAATTCGCTGAGTGCCTTTGGCTCAGGCCAGGATGTCAAACCTTATAGTGTGCATTCCAGGTCACAGGGCTGCCTGATTAGTCCTCAGAGAAAAACCCAGAACAGGAAGAAAGGCCTTTAGGGCCTGAGATCTTCCAAGGCAGGTACCTTGCCAAGATTCCTGCAGCCAACACTGCTGTAGTTTATTGTAAGTTGTGGAGGCATTGCGGGACATCTGACGCAAATGCTCCAAATAGACACAGAGGGCACCCCTATAAATGCTCAGACACCATCAGGAAAACCTAGTCACCGGCTTCCTCACTGTCATCATCACCACCCCCAGCCTTGCCACACACACAAGCGCGTGCACACACGTGCACATGCATGCACACACACACTCTTGCTCATACACACATGCATGCACGTGTGCATACACACACCTCTGAGATCCTCGCAGACCATTTTGTATCCACAGCCCTCACCTATGACCCTCAGCTTGACCCCTACTGGGTCCCTAGGACTGTCCTCGGCCCTCCCCTTTGGGACAGTGACTGGAGCCAGTCTGAGCACTTTCTCTCGGGTATGATGTTGATGATCACTTTCTGGCCCCAAACACTGCAAAGCAGAGGCCAGACAACAGAAACAAAACAAGTCAAACATTCTCAGACAAATGGCTTTATCGCTATTACTTCCTACACAAAACAACAAACACGAGCATGGGGCTGAACATTAATTTGGTACTTCTGACAGAAAAGACAGAATGATAAATGGTCAAAAAGAGATGATGACATCTGTGGGCCTCACAATGAAGTGGAAGGTGGTTAGATCTTAGAGAACGGTTCCCATCATCCCGGTGATCTTTTCATCCAACAGCTTATCAATTGATTGAACTATCTGTCTGTCGATTTGTCTGTCTGTCTATCCATCTGTCTGTCCAGGGGGACTGCTCGAGTCATAATAGCCTGGCTGTTTCACTCTGAAGCAGGACCTAGAGAAGCCACATGTTTTGGGACATTTAACAGAAAATATTTTCTCTTCTATATTTTCTGCTTTTAAGAGAAGATGCCCAAGGTGAGGCAGAGAGGGGCAGAATCAGTAACAGCCACGGTGGAGGACCTTGGGTCCCGTTGGACCCGAGATGGGAGCCAATGTGGAGGGAAGAGCTGTCGGGACTTGGGTTTTATGGCCCTGAGCACACCTGGCCGCACTGTTTTGCTTCCCATTAAACTACCCTTTTCTAAGTTCACAGACGTGGTCGTCGGTGGTCCGGGGTCGAGGGGCGTCATTTGGACTAGGGAGGCCCCTCTTTCCCACGCCATGGGGGAGGGGTCCCCGAGCTGGCTCAGAATGATGAAAGCCTCGGAGCAGCCGGCTCTGCGGCCCCCTCGCTTGGGAGGGGTCATGCAGGCAGGCTGGGCTTTGAAAATGCAGGGGGTTGTCTGCCCCTTAGGGGTGGGTCCAGCCACCAGGGAGACAAGCCAGCTGAAAGGATCTCCCCAAACCCACCAGTGAGTTTCCTCCCGGGTCCTCTCAAAACTCAGACTGCAAAAAGATGGTGGTGGTCTGACTCCTGTTGCACATTTGGGACAAACATTTATCACACTGAAGGGCCAGTGAGGCTGATGTTTTGATCTCTTGTTTGCATAGTCCTGGCCTCTGCAGCGTTCCAAGGAATCCATGTCCTATGCAGCCTTGGGGACCTCCTGGGGCCAGCAACGCCTCCTTGTGCCTGTTCCCGCCACATGTGTTTTGGCAGCTTTCGCCGCCTCCGCTCACATGACTCGGTGGCCCTGGCTGGCTCTCGCTGGGTAGCAAGTGCATTTGCTAGAGGAGTCAGCCCTCACATCTGCGCCCAGTGGGGAGCCAGTGCTGCTTGCTAGAGTAAGACTGCCACTATTCTAAACAATACTCTGGGGTGGTGTGTTTTTCCTCTCTTTCAAATTTAAAACATTTAGAGTCATTTTGCCTCTGCAGATAGAGCGAGCCAAAGTGAAATTATAAAATAATAGTGGCCAAATGTGATTGAATGGTAAGTCCTAGAACAGCCCTAACCCACTTGGCATGCAATATAATATCTCAATAAACCCCCATTTTATAAACGAGGAACTAGCAAACCTCCTGAGGTCACACAAGTGGCAGTGAGTGGCATTACCAGAATTATAGCGTGGGTCTGATTCTGATTGCAAACCTTCCCTCTTAACTACCACGTTATCCCATATTTCAGTCATCTCCGGCTCCTGTTGGATCCACTTTCCCTGGCTTCGCAGCCCTGTGTGTTCCGCGTCATGTGTTCTGAAAGGCCCGAGCAGGCTGCAAAGCTCTCCATGTGTGGGGCCTCAGAGACAAAGCTCCAGTGTCTTTCCTGTGGCCACAGGGCTTAGCTGGTCTCCCGTTGTGGGAACATCCAGACCTGCAGGCAGGCTTAGTATTTCCTCCTTCAGATGGCGTCCTGCCCCAAGCCCAGCACTCGAACCCATGCAATCAAAAGCAGATGTGCAACCACGGAATCCGAAGCTCCGGGGTTAGATATGACCTTTACGATCAAATCAAGTTCATCCCTGAGGGCCCTGCTCCAGGCTGTTCTGTGAAACCTCCCCCACCTATTCACCCCGAAGTGTTTTAAATATCTGGATTACAGACATTTCTGCTCCAGTCCAAAAACGAGGAAATGCTCTTATTCCCTTAAGAGTCTGATCACTTACCATCTTCAACCTGATTTCTATGTTTCTTTGAACTTTAATATCCCCTCCGCACCATGGCAGTCTACCTTTTTAGAAACACCGTTAAAAGTTGAACGTTAGTGGAGTTTAAAAAGATCCAATATTTCTCTGAAGCACACGAGTCCTTTGGTAGGTGCGTATTTGCTCCCGAGAAATATAGTGAAAGTTTTTTACTACTTACCATCTTTGTCAATGGCAAACATTTATCAGGGCCTCCTGTGTACTCCTTAAATTTAACACTGGGTGGAGAGAGTGGTACAAACATACAAATTTATGTAAAAAACATCATGCATGGCCTCAAGGAATACATGAGAGAGAAGTCTGAGCACTCTTAGCACTGACGTGATGCAAAGCCCAAGTGTGATGAGCTGTGGCTAAAGCAATGATTTCTACCAGGGCAGGGTGGAAATGCTTCACAGAGAAAGGAGTCTTTGACATTCTGATTGAAGATGAGTGAGACTTTGAAAGGTAGAAAAATTACCTGTGGGGGACGCTTTCCAAACGAGAAAAGACATGGTCCACGGTGGGCCAAGAGGTCAAGAACATTCTGCCATAACCGGGAATTAGATGGGACACCCGTGGGTGGGGGAGGATGTGAGGGGAGATGATAGGGCAGCTGAGTCAGGTCCAGACTGTGGCGAGTCTTGTGGTTCAGGGAGTGGGATATTCATTCGCTGCTTTTAGTCTCCAGGTGGTGGCCTGTCCAGAATGTGACAGCCATGGGAAGAAACGATCAGGTTCCTTGGCGGCATTGTGGACCCCACAGCTTCTTTTCTTGGCTACATGCTCCTTTAAGTGAAGAAAGATGTCATTCTAGGCCCATCATTCCATCTGATCACCTCTGTGCCTCCTTTAAGGACAGGTAAATCGTGGCCCTGCCCAGCCCTCTGTCCCCTCCCCTTCCACCAGGCGCAGTAACAATCTCCTTCCTCTCCACTCTGACAATCACTCTGTACCTGTTTCTACTAAGGCATTGAATCCATCTATCAGGATGATTTATGGGCCCACCTGCCCCCCTCAGTAAGTGAGAACTTGTAAAGAGGGGGATGGTTTCTTACTCTTCACACCCCACAGGGTCACTTAGGATGGTGTTAGAGAGATTCATCTATTCAGAATCATTTAGTGAATGCACAGGAAACACACAGCAAATGTTTATGTGAGCAGGGTTGAGAGCCTTGGGTGGCTGAAAAAGTACACCATTATATATCTCCAATGGGACTTCAAGGCCGCAAATGTGAAAAACTGCTAGTCTCAAGGAGGCAAATGACTGACAAGAAAAGGCTGTTAATGAGGTGCTGGCCCTCCTTCCAAGGGTTCTTCCAATGGAGACTGGCCCTGACAGTACTTATGACCACTCTTCCCAAACCAGAGATAAACATGGTGGAATGAGTGCTTGGAAACCCAGCTTTACCTCAGCTTCAGTGGCCCAGGTAGATTGCAAACATTCATTAAGTAGTTTCTAGGGACATGACATTCAAGACATTCTAGCTGCCATGAGGGTAGGAGATAAATTAATCAGGCTCAGATGAGATAAAGTTGCCAAGTCCCAAAGAGGACAGATAGAGCCCCCAAGGGAGTGTCAAGGAAGGAGAGTTGCCTCCAGCTTGGAAGAAATAGTTGGGTCCTAAACTATGGCAGAATGTTCTTGAATATTGCTAAACCATTCTCCCCTTAGGCCATAACATTATTATCTTAGCTGGGAAATGATTCTGTAAAGCGTGAGAGAATTAATCTCAAATCAAGGTGGTAGAATTGATAGATATAAATGAAAACTGACATTTTGTACTGATTTAGACATTCACTGATCACAAAAACTCTTAAACCAGGGTTTCTTTACCTAAGAACTATTGACATTTGGTCCAGGTGACTTTGTCATGGGGAGCCATCCTAAACATTGTAGGCATGTAGTGGCATCTCTGGCCTCTACTCATGAGATGCCAATAGCACCCCCACACCAGTTGTGCCAAGCAAAACAGACATTGCCAAATATCAGTTGAAGGGCAAATCACCGCCTGTTGAGCACTGCTGCCTTCAGGTCAGTTGAATAGCATGCCCATCTCTCCAGATGCCTCCCATTCCCTTCAGATGCCAACTGCATGCTCTCATCTACTACCCACCCTGGCTCAGGTGATAACCAAGCACAACAGATGCTGTCCCTGTTCACTCTGCAGGCACCATATTCTCTCAGATGTCTCCCCACTCAGTCATAGCAACTAGGGTGGCCCTTTGCTCACTCAGATCTCAGTTCGCATGGACAACATCCATGGGCATCCTGACGTCACCAACCTCTCAGAGGTCACCACTCTTGTCACTTGTACCCGTTCCTCACTCCCATGCTCAATGCCCATTTAGAGGTGGCCTCCTTCCTCCAGTGGCTCCCACATCGATTCTAACTGTTTTACCTTAGAAAGAAATGCACTCCAGGTCTCAACCTCACTCATCTATAAAACAGAAATTAGAAAGATCTGGTTAAACTCACATCAAAGTGTTCCCTGACTCTAAAGGCTGCAAGGGAGGAAAGAAGGCGAGTGTGCTGTCCCCAGAGCAGATTGTCCTCACAATGGCTGCTCTGAGCAACTGAACTCCCTGGGAAGAAGAGTTCTGGGCAGCAGTCCTTCCATACAGAGAACAGTCCCTAAACTCAGTCTGCTTTTTTGGGGCACCCAAGGATTCCACATGTTTGCTAGATGCTTAGACCTGCAAACCAGGCTGGTGTTCACGCTAAGATATAAAAGCAATACCAGGTGGAAGTCTATGCATTTTCACAGAAATCCTGGTGAAGCCTCCAGCTGGTTTTCACACATCGTTGGTTTGTTCTATCCAGCCTCCCAAGCAAGAGAAGCCATGCCTTCCTGTCATACTTGGACATTTCAATGGGGCATGGAGACTGAAAAGCCCTCGGTGTGTTTGCCAAGGACAGAGATTTATTTCTCAGATCTTAAGGGGCCATGAAGAGAACACTCAATAACCCTTAACAATTCCACACAGTGTGAGGTGAAGTCTATGGTGCTCTTAAAATTGAGTCACTAGTGCTTACTCAGCTGAAATGAGTTGAGCACCATGAGTGCCAACAATAACAAAGAATGTGTCATCTTCTAAAAAATTCCCTCTCTCCCCCATTTCTCCAGGTGGACAGCTACCAGGAGTCACAAACCCCATTCTCCAAAGCTGAAGCGGCTGCTTCTGGCAGCCGCAATGTTTCCAAATGTGGCCATCATCAAGGTAAAGGTGCGCCACACTGCAAGAAGAAGAAATGACTCAGATCACATTTGGTGTCACATAGTCCTGGTCCTGGCCCAGTGTATTGAGAGTCACCAGAGCAACAGCCAAAGGCAATTTTATGAGCAAATGACGCCATGTGGGTCTCAGATATCTGGTTCAAGGCCCTTGTTGCAAATGTAACCTACACTCCTCAAACCTCAGTTTCATCATCTGGGAAGTGGGGTCATGCTACTCTCATTAATAATCCCTACATCACAGAGCTGCGTGATGATTAAATGGGACGCTACATGTGTGATGTGCTTACAACTCCAGAAATATCAGTGTTTGTGTGTTTAGTACGTACACAGTGTCTTTAGGCGGATGATGCCCCTAAACTTTCTGATACAGTTCATGTTCTTATTTGGGACTGAGGCAAGCTATTCCCCAAGCAGGAGAAGCAGATCTGCAAAGCTGCCAGGCACAGGGCACTCCTGCGCCTGAGGGCTCATCCCAGGTGGGCTTCTCCCACATACAGGGGCATACTTTCCAGTCTGTTCCACCAGAGCACATAGACCCTTTCCCCTCTCTTCTTGCTCTTGGTTACAGTCATCGTTAAAAGAAAACAAAATAGAAACTATCACTGTTTATTGTTGCAAGTTGGGAGCTTATAACTGACCCAGTTCAAGACTGGAAACTGAATCTGATTCTACCTCCCAGATCAGACCCAGATACTGTTGAAGTTTTGTTTTTTTCCTCACTCTGAGTTGGGAAATTTGCCTGAATGATTTGTGTCTCTGTGCCCTTATCTACAAAACGGAATTTAAGGTCTTAATCATTTTCATTGGAAAACTAGGCAATTTGTTTGCCCGGGAGTACTTCAAGCTCTGGACTCAAGTGTTGCATACCCTTTATGCTAACTTCTTTATCTCATCGGAGCAAAATCTCAGAAATAAAGTTCTCTCTCTCTCTCTGGAACGGTCCCTGGAAATGCATTCTCTTCATAGGACTTTACCGACCTACACTAAATAAACAATATGTGAAGTACCCAGAAAACCACATGACAAAAGCTCTAGAGATGCTGAGGGTTAGAGTTACCATTCATGAAATTCAGCTGTGGCAGCTTGCCTGAGAGAGGACACAAATGCTTACTGACCTGGATGCTAGTAACATTAAGAAGGAAAGTACAGCGCTTCAGGAGGACCCATGCAGATACAAGTGGAAAGTGATGAAATTAAAAGCAAAGCAGAACAGTCAGGTTCTAGGATGACAAAGAGAAGTGTTTCCAAACCCAGGACCAAACCTCCTCCTCCACATTGGCTGGTCACAAGCAGGGCGGAGGGGTGCTAGTGGATTGGGTGATGGAGAACCTGACTGCCAGGCAAGGAGCTTTGCTGGGTGGGATGAGGGAGGGAAGGAGGCCACAAAGGAAGTCAGTGCCATTGGTTAGAGGCTGAAATCCAAAGATGAGCTGTTAGAACAACTGAGCTACACTTTGATGTGCATTTGTATAGCTTTGGAGTAGACCACAGAGGCAGAGGTACCCCACCCTCATGCCAGTGGGCCCAGCTGGAGGAGCTGTGGGAGGTGCCTGGGTGCCCAGCACGTGAAAGCACATGAGCACTCATTTGAGGTGAAGCACTCATTCCTTCAGCCCACATGGGAATCCCTCCCCACTTTCCTGACTGGAAGAACAGCCCCGAGGCTGTTCTTGCTCCCTGGCACCAAAGCCTCTCAGGCTGGGGGGTGGAAATAGCCCCTCCCTTGCCCTCTCCTTGAACCTGGATGGAGACAACAGGGATCTAGGACTTCAGGAGAGTTGTGGTTAATCTATACCTTAGAGGGGCGGGTGTCCAGCATAACCCCAGGTTTCCAGCTAGACCTGCCTTGAGCTAAAACACCAGAACAGAAAGGTTCCTACAAGTGCCCCTGACTTCAAAACGCATTTCATTTAAAATAATACAATAATAATAATAACAGGGTTCTGGGAGACAATTACAAGGATGTGGTCCAATAACAAAAGGTTTGAATATCACAGAACTTCAAAAATCAGGGGGTACTCTATAAGATGCTCCCAATGCAGTTTCTCCATCTTTTTTTAACAAGAATTCTCTAAACTACACATTAAAATTTAGCAGGGATAAAAATGTGGCTACAAAAATCAATTGCCAAAGAGCATCACGTCAGATGTGGCATTAGATCAGCAACAGTTCAGGGAGCTGTAAGCAACCAGACCTTAGGAAATCTGCTGTATTTGCTCTAGGAATGGTGTCGAGAGTTATATCACACAGTGGCCACTATCAGAACCTCCAAGGAGATAGGTCTCAGTACCAGGAAAAGCTGCGATTGTCCTGAGCCACCAACTCGTCTTTTCTTTATGTGCACTCTGACACGCAAATGATTATGTTACCATCTTTCCACTTGTTGCTAGGAAACTCAGAGCCAAAGGTGTGGTCCGCCTCTAGCAGGGTTACAGGATTTCCTGGAATGCATTTTACCTGCCAATATATCTTTTGGCTTTCTCTGTTTTCCCTATCATACTATCCCTTTGCTAGTTTCTTCAATTAATATTTTTACATATGGCTGTATTATACTTTGAAAAGTTGCCTTAAATCCTTCTAGGAATAAGAAGGTCAAGCAATAAATGGTTGAATAAAAAAGGACAAATAATGGTTTGTGTTTACAAAACCAACAAACAAAAGAGGACCTAAGAATGTGTAAGCTTGATGTGTATGCACAGCATGAGGCAGATGGCTCAGGACATCTTTAACAATACTGGTCAGATCACTGTCTGGAATATTATGATCCATTCCAGACACGTTGTTTTAAAAGTGATGACCAATGACCTCAAACATATCAGAAGAAGAAAAGCTAGGAGAAGTGTCTGGAAAGTTTGAGGAAGTATTGAAGAAATGTGGTTAACATGGAAAAATGAAGACTTGAGAGAATATTCCAGAAGCCTTTGGATTTTTGAAGAGCCACCACTCGGAAGAAAGAGTGCACTTACTCTATTTCAATTTATGCAACAGAATTAGAACCAGTGATTGGCAGCCGAAGATCAGGGCAAATTTGAGATTACTATAAAGAGAAGTTCCAACCAGAATGTCTGTGGAACAAAGACGTCACTGTGCCGGGAGACAGGAGCAATAAGGAAGCAGAGCCTGCGTTGCATGGGAGGGGCTCCCACAGTGCTGGGGTGATTGGGGTAGTTGTTCTGAAAGTTCTCTTTCCATCTGGGAGTCCAGACTCCATCACTCTTCCAGCTTGGTGGCCCTTGGCAAATCACTTTTCTTCCTGGGTTTCAATGTCCTCATGCCAAATGGCAGGTTGGTGACCCTGAAGCCTTGACATACTAGGTGTCTCTTGTTTGCAGATAACTGTCTATTTTCCAACGTGCCATCTTCTAAAGGAAAGATTTACCAAGAAGCAAAGGGCCAGTTTTACTAAGTAAAGTGCTATTGTGAGAACCAGATCTTTCCATGACAGGGTGATTGATGTGTGTTTGATTGGCCAGTTGTGCCCTGTCCCTTCCATTCCACCAGGAGAAGGAAGAAAAACATGTCCCTCCATGCCACATTGCAGACGAAGGCAAAGTTCACTCATAATTGCAGTGGGACCGACCTGGTGGAGGATGGGCCTGGGGAATTAATGAAAACAAATGGAGGAGAGACTCTGGCAGCAGGCTGATGAAGAAACCAAGAGGAAATGAAGTCAGCGAGGGCGCCTGCATGTTTATTTCAGAGTTGACAAAGCATAAGCCTAACCGGACAGAGTTTCTGATTTATAAAGTATTTTTATTATATTACTTATTTTATATAATGTTGGAGGCTCTGCTCTTTGAGCCAGAAAAATAAACAGCAGTCCCACAAGAGACTTTGGTCTCGATAGAAGAATCTAAACTTATAACCTTCCTGCTCTGAACCAAGGTTTCTGCCAAAAGTCGTTCTGGGATTTTTGGACTTCTGGAGCTGACCTTCGTGTATTGGGAAGGTGAGGTTCACACAGAATATCAATGTTTCTTTTCTATACGTGTTCAAAAAGTGAAGGGTTTAAGGTCTGTTTGACAAAAACCAACAAAAACACTGTTGCCTGCTGCTATAGAAAATGTGTGTTTCCTATTTTGTCTGTGTAACGGCTAACTAGCTCCACTTTGGCGTAGCTGATCCCACAAGCGGACAAGATTTTATCATCCCAGATCATCCCCAGACTTCTTGTCCTTCTTTGGGAATTGCAGCCTAATAGAGGCATCAGGGAGTGCAGGTCTGCCGTCCATACTTCACGTGTGTTTTCTTTTTTCAAAGAGGCAATTCTTCCACTTGAGCAGATGCCAGTTGCAACTGAGAGCTCGCCTGGGGCTTTTCTGGCTCCAAGTTGCTGAACTGAGTCATTGTTAGCAGTGAATTAGTGTGGTTTTATGCTAAACATGTGTTACCAACTTTGAACATGCCCCTCTCTTGGTGTATACCTGGAAGCACTTCTGCGTGCTCTCTCTAGGTCATCACCTCCTGTGGAGGGGTGCCCAGGACCCTGCTGGCTGCTCAGCCTGGCTATCCCCCCTAGCGAGGGAACAGTGTGCAAATGAAGTAGCAACAATTTTCATCTGCAGGGATGGATGGATGCAGGCACACGCCTTCTACTCTTCAACCTCATCTAGTAAAGCCCTATTTATCTTGCATGAACATATTAAAAGCTCAAAGTCAGAATGTCTACAGCCTGCAAAGGGGTGAGAGCATGTCAGATTCAACATTCCTTACTGCCTTACAGCCACTCTGAGGCATTTCCCCAGCACAGCGCTCGTCAACCTGCTCCCAGTGGAAGCTTACTCAATGATGAAGGAAAGAAGGAAGAAGCAAATACACAAAACACAGCTGATACAACTGCATGATGCTCAGCAGCTCATGCTGAGGCCAAAGCACTGAACAACTGCACCGCTCCCCTCCCCTCCATAGTGATGCTGGCCCTTGATTTCATGCCAGGATCTTGAATTAATATTCCTGATGAAGGAGGACATCAGCATCACCACTGGGAAGAAGACGAAAGCATTGGATTCCTCCAAGGCTACAGAGCTGGAGATTCAGGAAGGCTAGCGGCATTTTCTGGACCCCACAGCAAAACAGGAGCTGGCTGTGCTGAATCCTTCTCTTTTTTTAAATTGTGGCAAAATACACATAACATAAAATTTACCATCTTAACAATTTTTTAAGTTCAGGGGCATAATGTACATTCACATTGTTGTGTAACAATCACGACCATCCATCTCCAGAACTCTTTTCATCTTCAAAACTGAAACTCTGTCTCCATTCCACAACTCCTCATGCCCCTTCCCCACAGCCTCTGGCAACCACCGTTCCACTTTCTATCTCTACGATTTTAACTACTCTAAGTACCTCATCTAAGTGAAATCATACAGTTTTTGTCCTTTGGTGACTGGCTTACTCACTCAGCATTATGTCCTCAAAGTTCCTCCATGCTGTATGAAAGCCCCTGTTTTCTGCGCAGGATGGAAACAGTGCCCCGCTTTCCAGGCCTTCCATCTCCTCCTTGCATCCTTGTCTCAAACTGGAAGGAAGCCCAACTGGCTTTTCTGGATGGCTGAACGGTGCCTCATTATGCTATAAACTAAACTACGTTTCTAAAAGTGAGATTTCACTATATAACTTGGAAAATACAAGCTTAAGTGAATAGGCATTTCTCTGTTCATGTTAGAAGGTCAAGTTGGTTAAAAGGAAAAAGGCTGGAGCAGATCAGCTGGTGGCCAATTAGAAATCTTAGAGACGTTCCAAGCCCATGTTTTCACTCTCCCAAATGAGGAAAAGCGGCAGCTGAAAGTGTATGTAGCCCAAGGGTCTGGGAACAATGCACAGGCCATCTGGACTAACCTCTAATGGAAGGCTGAGTGTTTTAGTCTCTAAGCCGCAGGATTGAGGAGATTCGCAGAGGAAATGCATATTTCCATGGTCTCTGGGCCCCACCATCGCCCACCCAGCCACTTGGGGCCCTGATGGGAATGACTATACATGGTAGGTGAGAACAGAAACCTCCTAACTACATTCCTGAGTATGCCCTCCTTTTCTTTGTTCTTCCTTGGGGCATCCCTTTGGTTTCTACCAGCTGAGGAGTTAAAAACTTCCCAGCCCCTGAGCACACCTTTACTCTGCTGCGGCCTCTGAGCTGCAAGAGCAGCATCACTAAGTGCTGACACAGTTGGACGAGCTGGTAGAGAAAAGCCCCTCCAAGCACAGCCTTCTCTGGACTCCAAGTGGCCAGTCCAGCCACCCCTGGAGCTGTGACTTTCACAGCTTCAAACTCCAAGGCGGATGACCGTGAGTCAGTGGAATCCACAAGCTCTGGTGCAATGACCTGACCCAGCTTGGTACCTGGGCTCACCCCATTCTCTGTGAGCGACTCACAAGGGAGATGCTCCTGGAGCAGAAGCCCCTTAGATCCAGGGCCCTGTTTTCCACCTCAGTTAGAGCTTGGAGTGAGGTGCTGACAGGAGGAAACAGAGGAGGACAAGCGAGGCAGAGAAATGCTGGGCACAAGGGGGACACCTTTCAGGGAAGACCTGCCAGGCCCGTGTTCAGCTGGCAAAGGGGCCCGGGGAGGACCTCTGAGGAAGGACCACAGCCCACGCGTCTCTCAGCCCACGTCTGAATCAAGTGGGGCCCCCGTTGTTGCTCTCCTCAACAAAATCCACAAATTAAATCATGCTGAACTAATATCCCTAATATCCAAAAATCCATCAACAAAAGTTCGGTTGTTGCTTGAAAATCTTTCCCCCAAGGGGTGGGTGTGTTTAAAAGTACTTCATAAATTATCTAAAAGGAAATCTGAATCTTTCCAGTTCTTAGAGTCCTACAAAGACAGCAGGGCACGTATGATCTCACACTGTGTGCATGTGTGTGTGCCTATGGATGCTTCTCTTCCAGTCCCAGTCCAGTCGGTCAACATTTAAAGAGGAAACCTGACCCTCCCCATGGCCGTTCCCTTCCCCTCCTCCCCACACTGAAATTTTCACTGGGCAAATTGGCAGGATCTTTTTTTCTATGATTGTTTTCTTGATAAACAGTCCATGCATAGTGCTTGAAATTTTTAATGGTTTCATTGCTTCATAGTTCCTGGGAAAACAATGCCATAGAGGGAGCCTGAAAAATGAAGCTGGAAATAATTGGGGAGTGAATAAGGGGTCAGTTTTATTCTTACTCCTTGAATTCCAGGAAAGTGGGGATGTACCAGAGTCCTGTGCAGAGCAAGCGCAGCCGGCCCAGCACACAATGGGCCCACCAGAGAGTCACCAGCTCCTTGGCGAGAAGGACAATGGGAGCAGCAGCCACCCAGGCCCTGTGGAGCACTGGGCCACAGGCAACCAGCAGGATAGGCACAGGCTCCAGTTTTTTCACCCAGAATAAGGGCTCAAAATAGGATCTGGGCAGGGGGGTCTCAACTGAAGGTCGTGTTTTTATCAGGGGATTTTCCAAATCAGCTCCAGAGAGTGCTTTGTTCCCCTTTAAAGAGAGGATCCTAGGCCTGGGGAGGTGAAGCCATACCTAGGAGCCCTAGGACACGTTGGGGAGGACCAGGGCCCAGGAGGCAGAAGGCTGGACTTGGGCCCTGCCTCCATCTCTTACCAGATGTGTCACTGGGCCCTCGGTCCTCCTGTTTGACTTAGTATCCTCATCTGACACAAAGAGGAACAATTTTTATATTTGGGAGCATGCAAGCAGTCATGAAGAAAATGTGTTAACAGTGAAAACTCAGAACTGAACAGTGGGGTGGACAAGGTTTCAGGTCAGGGGGGAGCAATGGCCCCCACATGCCAAGGGGCTCCCTGATGCTGAGCTCTCCCTATGAAGACATGCTAAGTCATGGGGCACAGACGGCTCACGGAACGCAGGTCCAAACATCATCTCCTCGGCTACACCAAAGTCCCCCAAATGTGGGCACACTTCATCGTTGGCCTACGTTTTATTTCACCCACATTCCCTTCATTTAGATGTAAAGACCAACCAGATACTTTAGGAGGAGCCTGGGATGTGCAGATTGTGTCCAAGCCATCCCAGACACAGAGAACAAAATTAGAGCAGAAGCAGACATGGCAGAGAAGAGCTACTTTAGCTCCATGAAGAGAGGAGCTTTCCAGCAGTGTCACTCCAATGATGCGTGACGGGAGCACTGCAACATGCAAGCGTCCATGCAGGGCTGCATGCTGCTGGGACCACAGGGGGATGGGGTGTGGACTAAATACATGACCAACCGTGGTTCTCCAAATCCCCAAAGCCCTGTCAATGAAACTTCTCTGCACCCCTAAACTGATGCTCCGTATTGTAAATTTTCCCCATATCTGTAAGGGTCTGACAGGAGGAAGGAAAGAATATTGCTCAGGCCATGGGTAAGCTTTTTCTCCAAGTCCCCCTCTAGAAGATTCTCTCTCTCCATGTGTGCTTCATAGGCCTGGAATTTTTGTTCCTGATGCAGAATGTTAGGAGGGTTACCAAGTCACAGTGTGATGGGCCTGTTAGAGCAAGGACTGGGTATGGCTTAGCCACTGCTGTTCTTCTGGGGCCCCGTACAACATCTGGCATAGTGTTGATGCTCAATTAATGTTTTTTTATTGAACAAATGGGCACGTGGGGGCCATTCATCCCTTTAGGTTGTGGAACAGGCAGCAGACACTGATGCAGCAGGCCTTGCACAGGTCTTTCCAGGCAGATCTAGAATCTGATAAGTAATGTCTTTCCGCCTTCACATCTTATCTCTCCTTAGGGACACTGGAAGATTTCAACTTTCTCTCTGGGATTCTGTTGACGCTTAGCTTGGTATCCCTGCTTCAGCACACGCATGAAGTGAGGCAGCTGCCCCATGGGATCTGAGAACCTCGACTCTAAAGGGGCTGAGCCCAGGCAGACTGATAACCTTGGCAGATTGGCCTATGTTTCTGTGCCAAAGGTCATTGGAGTTGGAAACTGCTATGAAAGTACTCTTTTACCCACATTCACTTCAGCTGCTTATTCAGTGATACTGGGCTTGTTTTTGCAGAATAAACATAGGATCCAAAACGTCTATCCCTGGGTCTCAGGAGCTTAGTGTGATGATGGGTAATGGTTCAATACCCTTGATCCAGAGCAGAGAAAGACATATACGATGGGCACTGGCTGCTTCTAAATGCTTCAGTTATACTCTGTGAATCCAGTGTTACAAAGGCTATTTTACATACGTGCAATGGGGGTTCAGAAAACTTTGTGACTTGACCTACCTAGAACTGCTTGCAAGATTTTGGGGTCTCTGCTTTTCCCTGAAATTGGGATGTCATAATTTGTCAAATCCCATTTCTGGAAGAAGTATTAAATGGTCATGTCATGAACATGTCAGCCCAAACACAGCCCAGGAGTGGCCTAGCCAGCCAAAAGCAACAGCAGATTCATTACCTTGGCCTGTGACATTTCTCAAGGAGAAAGTCCTAGTCTGGGAATGAGAAGATAAACGTTTGATTTCTCTCTCTAAATTTTACTGTTTTCGTGGTCTTGGGATGGTCACTTTACCTCTCTGTGCTTCAGTTACCTCACTTTTCATGTAATACGTCCCTTCCTCCCCAGTACTCCACCTAAAAATTAGGAAACTGGGGTCATAAAACTTGTCCAGGTGTGACAGTCATGTTTCAAGCTCTGGCCTAACTGCAGCCCCATGCTCTCCTCACTAGACCAGCATTTATTGATTCCTCAGTAAGGAGGCTCTGATCTTTTCTTTAAATCATTCTCTCTGTGCTTGAGTCTGGATAGTTTCTACAGATCTGTCTTCCAGTTCATTGATGTTTTCTTTTTCAATGTATACAGCCTTGTCTTAAGCCCATCTATTGAACTTTTCACTTTAGCAATTTTTAGTTTTAAAATATCTATTTGGGGGGCTGGCCCCGTGGCCGAGTGGTTAAGTTCGCGCGCTCTGCTGCAGGCGGCCCAGTGTTTCGTTGGTTCGAATCCTGGGCCCGGAAATGGCACTGCTCGTCAAACCACGCTGGGGCAGCGTCCCACATGCCACAACTGGAAGGACCCACAACGAAGAATATACAACTATGTACTGGGGGGCTTTGGGGAGAAAAAGGAAAAATAAAATCTTTAAAAAAAAAAAATATCTATTTGGTTCACTTTCTGGTTTTGATGCCTCTGATAAGATTCCCCTTCTGTATAATCATCATGCCTATCTTTTCATTGAAATCTTTCAATACATTTATATTAGGTTCTTTAAAATTCTTGCCTGCCAATTAAACTATCTGTCTCATTTCTGACTCTGTTTATATTGACTTTTACTATGCATCACATCTTCCTGCTTCTAACGTCTAGTGATTTTTGATCATATATTACACTGTTGAGAGAATTTAGTTTCCTTCCTTCAAAGACTGTTGACTTTTATTCTGGCATGCACTTTATTTACTGGTCAATCAGCATCAGGCAGTCAAGAATTGAACTTAAGCTTTGTTAAGGCATGTCTAGAGTAATACTTAACTCTAAGTCTGAAATAGCCCTACTCTTAAGGCATTGCCAATCTAGGATCTCAACTAAATGCCTCTGATGTTCAGTTAGATCTTTCTACTCTTGCTGTTATAACTCCAAAATCTTCCAGAACTATGTGACTTACAGAATCTCTTTTTAGTTCACAACACCCTAGTAGCTTCCAGGCCTCTCAGTCTTGCACACGAAGCACAGTGCTCAGCCAAAGACTCAAAGGGATCGCCACAAAGATTTTTCAATGCCCCTTTTATAAGCAGTTCCCTCCTCTCCAGTAGCATGCCCTGCAAACTCTAGCCACTTGTATGGCCCTGAACATCAATCTGTTTCATCTGACTAGTGAGACCACAACTCTCTCTTTGGCTTTATTTCCTTGTGCTACAGTTTGGAAAGTGCCTCCATGCAGAAAGTCAAAGTGAACATGAGATTCATCTCATGTTTCTCTTCTCTCAAAAGTCATAGCTTACTCTTAAAATAACTAATTATGCTTCTTTTATCCTTGAATCCTTTGGACCTCATCAGTGCTCTCAGAATCATTATAACCATATCTTTGTGAAGGCCATGGAGATGATATGTAAACAGAATTCCCAAGGAAATGCCTTGGATGCCTAACCTAATTGGTAGGCAGACGGGGCCTCCACAAAGGTTTGGATTAGATAAAAACTACCATTTCTCCCACTGCCTGTCAGTCTATGATGCAAGGACTTGGAGCTACCACTGAAGTTGGATATATTTCCAATGATAACTGTTTTCATAATAAAATTGCACCATTGGATCACAAGGCACACAAATTAAACAGATACACCTATGTATGTGTTTAAGCTTCATACGAGGACAAAAATGAAACAATCTCAAGACAATGAACTTGGGTTTGAAATGTATTTGCTTATGGCTTGTTGACTCTTTGAGGCTTTGCTTTTCTTTAGGAAGAACAAGAAAATATTATTCTAGTATCTCCCATGATAATACAATTAGACATAAGATTTAGTCCCAGTCAGTTACCTTGGCAAGCTTCCAATATTTCCTTTGGCATCACCATGACCGAATTGAGAATGGACAAAGTGAGATCCACATTTGGATAAATTCACACTTGGTTCAACGAAGGCATAGGAGAATTAAAATGGAGTCAATCCAGGTGGCGCAATAAATGAAAAGAGACACGAACCAAGCACATAATCTCTTCTAAAAAAATTCTACTTCGCATTGCTTTAATTAATAAGCAGGTTGAACAGATTTTTATTTTTCCTGATGTGTGTTCATCATTTATACTTTACTTTAAATAAAACTACTTGTTATATTCTTTAGCTTTTTATCCATTTATGACTTCGTAGAGTTCTCACAGATTTGAAGAATAATTACAGACCCCCTTTGCTAACCACTGGGAAGGTGGGGAGAGTGAGGAGGAATGTTCAGTGATTCAGAGCCTGGGAGGACTCGGTTCATCACTGAAGAGTCTAGACATTTTAATAAGCCCTGGAGCTGGTAAGGGGTTCACTGCACTTCTTGCATCTTCTAGAGTAACAATAATGCCAACGAATCCAGTATTCCATACTCACCCTCTTATAACTGTATCTGTGTGAATGCGCAGGGAGTGACACTGACAAAAAAAAATTATTTGCAAAGCCCAGTTAGTCCCTCTTCCTTTTTGATTTTAGACAAGGAAATCCAGGGCTGATCAAGTTTTTGGTAACAGGAAACTAGGAAAGATACATTAAAATGTTAACAGAGTCAAATGTCAAAATATGTAGTTATCAGGAATGTACAAAATGTAATTCCCTTGAATATTAAACAAACAGACATAACAACAAGAACATAAACTGCCAGAGGGTGGTATGATCTGGTGGGGTTTGGAAATCTCAGCCAGTGCCTCTCTTCATTCTACATGCTCAGCTAATCCATTCTGCCATATCTGCACACGGTCCTATTTTATATCAACTTTTCTTGACTTACTGACTTAATACTTTTGTTTTAGGGTCTGATTTCCAGGTCTGCTCTTGCTTTTCTGATGGCTGATGAGGGTCTCTGGTTTTCTCCTGGCTTCCCTGGAGGGCTCTCAACGTTCCCTGGTGGTAGAGCCAGGAGTCCTCTCACCTGGCCCTTGTGCACTGCTGCTCCCATGCCACATCCTTTCCAGGGCGTGAAAGTCATTCCCTGAGTTCCAGTTGTGGTTCAGCCTTGGAAACATGGGACTTTCTCAAGACGTTCTGCTTTGCTCTTCCTTTAGGTTGCAAAATACTTTATTGGGCCCATGGGTTCTGTGCTATGCTTTGAGCTTATCTTGTTTGTTTTTCAAATTGCTGTTCTTAGGTTTTCTTTTCTTTCCTTCCTTTTTCTTTTTTTGGAATGTTTTTCTTGGTGTCTCCTAGAAGTCTCTTCTTTGACATCTGACCTCTTGCTTTGAGTCTCTGAGCAATGTGGATTTGTCATGCATGATGCCAGGAAAGACAAGAGCTATCATGAAACCATTTTTTGCATATTAATCTTTGTGAAGTATATAATATCGGGAGATGCATTTGAAATTAAAATTAAATGAACATAGCGTGACTAGCTTGTAGCAGGCACTCAATAAATATTTGCAGAATGTGAGAGTGTTTTGTAAGCTTCAAGACGCCTTTAAAATTTTGGCTAATAATCCCCCCTTTGCAGTCCATAACATGCCTCATTTCTGTGCTGTAGCTACCGATGCGCTCCTCTGCTTCACCCAGTGAACAGGGAGTGCCTGGGCTATCAGAGGCAGACAGCCTGCCCTGGCTCCTCATCGAATTCCCTCCACTCACTACCGAGTCAGGGAGGAACAATAAAAGTAGCAATGTCCATAGAAACACAATAATACATGATCAGTAAAATATAGTCCTTGAGAGAATCCATAATATCTCACCCATGAAATCGAGCTAATATTTCTCTGAATAGCTCAACCTTTTTATTTTCTTTTGCCTAGCAAGGCATTTATGGTCTTAGTCTTCATGGAGCATTGCCACTGAGATTCTCATTTAAGGATCTTATTTCCAAGGAAAAGAATTATAAATATCCCAAGGTGAAAATATCTAGTCGTATTTTATGAATTTGCATAATGGTCCATTACCAGAACCTGGTAGGTTGATTACCAGAGGAATCCACCAAGGGAAAAAGTGCCATTTGGATTTGTTTGCACAATATTCAACACAAATCTGTCTTACCCAGAAACTATAAAATCATCCCATTTTCCATAGAAACTTATTTTTCTAACCACCGTGATCATCACTTTTTCTAAATCAAATCATTGTATTTATTCAGCCAAACTACTTTGGTTATTAAAATGACATGAAACATTCCAAATAACATGGAAACCTGGGCACAGAGTGAGTTACAAGAAACCGAGGGGAATATTTGGCTCCACAGTTTACTTGTCTAACAAGTATTTTTTCTTCCTCCATCACTTACATTTTCTCCTTGACATGACTTGATTGAACTCCTCAGATTCTATGCCTCCAAGGAAACAATCCACTTGGGCAGTGTGAAGTCTGAGAGGTCACATCTTTTGGAGTTATCTTCTGCCAGAAGGAATTGCTTCCATTTATTTTTCAAGTTGAAAAAGTTTATTTTTTTCCTGTTCATAAAACCCAAAAATGCCCAGAGTAATTTAACTCAGACTGACCAAACAGAAAAAGCACGTTTAAGTTGTGACAGGACCTGGAATGTCTGAATCTGAAAGGAGAATTATTTTGGAAGTTTCTTCTGGAAGCCAAGCTGCCAAATGATGGATTTTGTCTCTAAACCTGAGCTTTGCTTTTATATTGCAATCCTAAGGCAAGGGACCTTAGGGTTAAAAGGCCAGGATTCTCTTAGAATGGATAACTAAGGGAAATTGCAAAAAGACAAGACGAGTGTTCTCCAAGTCTTTCTGATTGAACGTTCCTATCAGATTAATATAAGAAAAAATTGGAAATTACTACACTAGTTCACATGTAACAGGATGTCATCATTGACATTGCAGTTAGCAATGGGTATGAAATTGCAACCCAGAACACCATCACAGAATTTACAAAGTAAATTTCTAAGGAGGGGCTCCATTCTGAACCCCAAAGCCTGACCAAGGATCACAGAGCTCAGAGAGTGGGGAGGGGAAGGGCATGCTGAGAGCTGGGGGCCCCACCCGGACAGGGGCAAAGGGTGCTGCTCCTTCCCTCAGCGCTTTGCATTGTTCCCAAAATTTCAGAGGCTCTTGGGCCTGCTGCCTGGTTCACACTTGAGATGCCTAAAGCAACAGGTGCGCAAGGTGGATGAAACTAGGGGAGGGCCAGCCCACTCCCAAGGATTTCTAGGACCAGAGGCCATGATGCTTTCTAGAGATCTGCTGTGGGGCAGCAAGGAGCAAGAGAAAGAGTGACAGGACTGGGGTTCTGTCCAAAGGGCCACCTGGAGAGACAGAGGGACCCGCAGTAAGAATCTCCTGAATCCCAGGTGCTGAAGAAGGAGCCCCCGAAACCACCTGGAATAAAGGTGCATCTGTCTTGGGTAGAAAGAAACTTTTCTAGTCAGGACTCCCTGAGGAACAGTCAATGGTGCCAACAAAAGAAAGATTCACTTTCACCACCTTCCAGATTCAAAGAGAACAAAGCCCCGGCTGGGGGGCAGATGCCCCACCCCCGGCCTTTCCTTGCTCCTTCTCCTCTCTCCTCCAAAACAGCAACTAGGAAGTGGGAGAGATGAGCGCAAAGCTAATCACACTCTCCCTGAAACAAGTCCCAGCATGGGGAGGGCTCACAAATGTTGACTTCTAATGAAGATCCAAACTTTTGAATAATATTCTCAATTGAATGACTTCTGAAAGGAGCTGTTTGCAGACTGGAGCCACCACAGTCCTCTCCATTACCTGAAACAGGGCCAGTTCTCGGCAGGTGCACACCAGCATAAGCTTCAGGCTGGTAAATAGCTGCTAACCCACCCCAGATGACCCCAGCTCCCCTCTATGACCCCAAGTTTAGATCATATAATCTGTAAACCCTTAACCAGGTGCAAAGAAATAGCTAAATCCTGATGTGGTGGAAGCAATAAAATGAGCAGTTGTCACCCGTGTGCTGGGGGGCTCCTGCTCAGGCATTTGTGACACCACATCTCTGACTGAAGGACCCCACATATTAAATATTATCCAGGCCTCATGTTTCTTCTTACCTGGAAGCAAGATGGATAGGTTCTCCTGGGCACCCTTTGATGCATGCACGTTGGAAAACACTGAACCCCACAACAGATGCTAGAACTACACTATGGCACAGCCTGGCGCCTGTCTTCAGATGGAGCCTTCAAAATATCCCGCCCCTCCCTCCCCGCTGCTGGTCTGCATACCTGGAGCCACTAAGTGGACCTGTCCTTCACAGGGTCCAAGAGCATCTCTGGAGCATTCCCTGCCATGTTACAGTGCCCTACCACCTAATCACACCATGGCAGCCATTTATTCCTCAGATGCACACAGCACACTTCCCCCACACTCCGTGTCATGCACTCTTTGCCCTATTCCTCATGGATTCTCTGACCGTCCAGGCTACAGCTCTAACATAACAGAAACCCCGCCTTGCTCACCATCCCTGGCACCTAAAAGACATTTGGCCCAGGATTGCCCTGAATGAAACCTTATTTACACAGACAACAGACATTTGGATGCCTGCTCCCCCATGGGCATAGACAGGTCCCTTTCCTTCTGTTTCAAGCTCCCCACTCAGCTCTCAGTCCTGGCAAGAACCCACAGCTTTATTCTGCCGAAAGTGGGGCCTCCATGAAAATCTGTGCCACCAAGATGTGCTTTGAAAGTAGAGCTTCTAGGCTGAGATCACATCAGTATTTGAACAAAAGAATCAGGTCCTGTTATTCTGGCTCCTGAAAGGTAAAATAAATACATTTCAAAAGGAATTCCAAAAGTTCATATCTAAAGAATTTTTATCATCCTGGAGGACATAGGTCTACAAAACCAAGTTTTGCATGAGAAGTTTGATGTTAAGATAGAAAAAAGCTTTTCCAAAAATTTCTTCCCTTAGTTCTAATTGCAGTTCTGTATTGTGTTTGTGATGCTGTAGATAAGGCTGAAATCTCTCCAAACTCTGAGTTATGATTAAAAATACTTCACGGTTACTATTTGCCTCTGTGAATTGCAATCTCTGTTCGCTAATGTGTGGAGTCCTTGCTATAAATTTTTGAAGACTCATTTTGTTTCATTGTTTTACTGCTGTATTCCCCCCCAAATAACAGAGTCTACTTTTTTTCTAAGGCTCTTCACTTCCCTTGTGTAAAAAAGAGTACCCTAATTTTATAACAAACCACATCAAGAAGACACCTTAAAACAAAAAGATGTTCAGCACACAAATATTTAACTCAGAGTCTAGATTCTTGAAAGAAGACAGCTGATAAACTAGAAAGAAGGCATTTCAGCATCTAATAATATATTCAGTGATTTGATACAGTAGTGGAGGACATTAGAACAATAACAATGAATATGAAAACAGTTAACATTGCACAGTTGGGTACAGACAGACGTAAAGCTGAGTGCTTAAAATACAGTACCTTATGTGATCCTTACAGCAGCATTAGGTTGTAGGTGCTATTATTAGACCGTTTACACAGATAAGGACAGACAAGTTTCAGAGATGCTAAGTGATTTGCCCAAAGTCACAGGGCTAATAAATAGACACTACACTTTTTTTTGTGAGTGGATTTTTCTGTTAGTGTGTGAGGAAGATTGGCCCTGAGCTAACATCTGTTGCCAATCCTCCTCTTTTTGCTTGAGGAAGATTGTTGCTAACATCTGTGCCACTCTTCCTCTATTTTATGCCGGATGCCGCCACAGCGTGGCTTGAAGAGTGGTGCTAGGTCTGCGCCCGAGATCTGAACCTGCGAACCCCAGGCAGCAAAAGCAGAGCGTGCGAACTTGACCACTATCCCATGGGGCTAGCACCCAGATACTACGTTTTAAACCCAGATGTTTCTGACTCCAACTACATAACTCTTGTTGTCTTAACTCATACTTATCTCATATACAACACTGCCCTCACAGGTGCTGTGGTTTGCATCCTTTCCCCAAGTAAGTGGAGAGACTTTATTTTTAGAACAGTCCGGGTTATTATTGCTCCTACAGTAACTAATGACACTTCTAAGTGATGACTTTTAAAACTAGATTTTCAAAAAATGAAAACAAAACACGCTCATAATTTTTAAAATGACTACATGTATTCTTTCATTGTCAGATCAAGAATTTATGTAATATCCATTAGAGTAAGCTTATTAATATATTTTTCTGATCTTATCCATCTTTGTTACTACTTTACTGGTTGACTCAGTGTCTCCCACTGTGACTGTAAATTTATTATTTCTGATTGCAATTCTATGAGTTTTGACTTATAGATTTTAAGACTGTTGTTAGCGGCATTTAGGCTGAAGATAATTATAGCTTACTGAAAAATGCATATTTTATTATTAAGTAATAAATGGCTTAATTTCTAAAATGGTTTACATTTTATCTAATATTAATATTGCCACAATCACTTCTGCTACTTAGTATTTTCCACGGAGTATTTTTCCATCTCTCTACTTTTAATTTTTTTCTTTGCCATTTTATTTTAGATGTAAATTTAGGGCTGATTTTTATTTTGTTTTGTTTGTTATAATCAAATATACAAATCCCTCAACTGATAATTCAAATTTACAGTTTCATTGCAATTACTTTTATTTGCACTTATTTTTACCACCTAATTTGGCATTTTCTCTCATCATGTTTTTTGTTCTTTGTTTCTTTTTCCTATCTTCTGTCAAATTGATTAGGTTTCGTAATTTGTTTCTCCTTCTAATGGTTTTAAACTTTGCATTCTACTTCCATTTTTTTAGTTACTCTCAAATTTTTATTTTATATACATATCCTAATAAATATAAAATTAATCACTATTTTTACCCACCTCCGGTACAATACAAAGATAGTGGAACACATCATTTCTGATTTCTACCCTTCCACTTTTTATTATTTTAATTGCACTTTATTTTTAAGCCTTCCAAAATTTGTCCTTTTTGTTTTCATCAATACACTCGCAGATTCCCCAATATATTTGCCACTATTCTTTCAGTCACTATTATTTCTGGCAATTGACCCTTCCCTCGGGTTCAATTTCCACCTTGTCACATTCTGTCCTTTAGTAGTTACTTCTTGGCGACTTTCTAAGGGAGAAACTTTCTTAGTCCTTGTTTTCTGAAAATGTCATTATTCCTTTGTTTTGGCATTAATTGTTGTGGTGAGAACTCTTTTGTCAAGATATTGCCTTTGTGAGAAAGACTTTTCTCTTTCCTTCATGCCCTGCAGTCTTAATGGATCCAGTGTAGTTCTATTTCTATACCTTCTTCTCGGAACTCTTGTGCTTCCTAAAAATAAAAATGTATATTTTTCTTGAAATCCTAAAGATTCTCAGCCATTATCTCTTTAAATGTTTCTGGTCCTTCATTTCTTTTACTTTATTCTCTCTTTCAGAAACACACGTTTCAAGGATAAACTTACTCTGCCCTCCACATCTCCTAGCTTATCTTTTTCTATCTTTTCCTTTCTCTGTTGCATTTATGTGACCTCCTCAGAATGACCTTTCAATTTACCAATTCTTGGGCTGGGTGCTTAATCTGTCCTTTATCATGCCACTGAGTTCCCATTTTCAATTACTATATTTTTCACCTATAGAACCTCTCCATGGCTCTCTAGAATTACTGTCCACACTGAGTGATGCTTTTATTACGGTTTTCATTCATTCTCTTATCTCTTTAACATTTTGGAACATGCTTACACCATTGCTCTTTCCCGATCAGTGCGCTTTGTCCATCTTGAAGGTGCTGTTTCTGTCTGGCTCATGTGTCGACTCTCCCTCATTGCAGTCCGTTTTCTTGGCTGCTTAGTTTATTACTGGCTGCCAGTTCGTCCTCAGTGAGCCTGTATTTTCTGTAGGAGTCCCATGACCCCTGGGTTGTGAAAGTTTTCCTACAGCAATAGTTGCACATTTGCTTCTGCTAAAAATGTAGGGCTCTAATGGTCCTGAATGGTTATTTTAATTTCTCCACTTGGAACTCCCACACCAGGCTGGCAGTGCAAATTTGGATTTCCCGTCTGTGTGTGCGCAGACCTGGCATTTCAGTTTTTGTTGGGTGACTTTCCTCTCCCCTCTCCCCCAGGCAACAAACATTTTTATAGAATTCTCGAGTATGTTAGTTTCTATTAAGTGGAAAGGACAGTTCTTTGAGCCTCTAGACTTTGTGCATGGGCTTCAGGTCTAGCTGCCTCCATTCAAGATCCCAATCCTCCACCCCAAACATCTCTGATCATCAAGCTGCCCAGTTTGAGAGTGATTTCACTTTTGTCCAAGGATATCTAAGTGTCAAAATTCGTTTTAGTTCTATCTTGTGAAACATAGAGTGCTCTTTGCAATTTGCCCACCACATATCCTCCACCCAGACACACTCACACATGCACACACACACACGCACACACACATTTCCTGGTGCCTGACTAATTCCTGTTGCCCTCCAGGCTCCAGTTTAGATGCATTTTCTCCAGGAAGCTTTCTGACCTCTGTCCCACTCCAGGGACAGCAGGAGGGATCCTTGCCATGTGCCCCAGGCCTCTATACTTACCTTATCAGAGCATTTCTCACTGATTCCTACAACAGACTCTAAGACTCTTGAGGGCAAGATGGATCCTTGTTCCCCATTTATGTTCAGCAGTTGGGACAGAGCTTAGCTCAAGCTAGACACTCTTTACACGTGCTGTGGTCACCTGCTATGTGCTGGATGCTGTCCTGAGTGACGGGAGCATGCAGCACAGTCAGAGCCCAGGGTCTTACTGAGAGAGCAGACGCTCCTCCCCTGGCCCCCAAGAGGCCTCATCTCAACCTCAGTTAGTGCATTTCCTCAGATAATTTTCTTTCAGGACTCTCCTCCATGGAATACACGTTTCTTGTGTGTAGGTAAGAGAAGAAGGGGCCAACATTTGCCGAGTATTTCTCATGTTCCTTGTCCTACTCTCGAGACTTTTATACACATTATCTCATCAATCCTCACAAAAACCCTATGAGGGAGGTCTACTGACCCATTTTTCAGACGATAAAACTAAGTTTCTAAGTGGTTAACACTCTCTTTTAAGGTCATGGAGCTGGTGAGGTGCCTTTCGGTCCAGGTATGTGCTCTCCGATCCCGTACATACTCCCCACAGTTGTCTCGGTCTCTTGCCTTCCTATTCATTTATGTCCATGATGCTCAGCCCAGCTCCTGGAGCAACCAGGAATTGTAAGTGCTCATGGAACAGAGGGTAAGATGAGGGACATAGATGCTGCTTAGAATGAGCACAGAGATGCTGTCTTGCTATTCTGATGTGAATCCCCAGCAGTATCAGCATCTCCTGGGAGCTGGTTGGAAACGCAAGTGTGTGAGTCCCGCCCAGACCTACTCAATCAGAAGCTGCATTTTAACAAAACCCGCACGTGATTCACATCACATTTCAGTCTGAGAAGTGCTAGCCTAGAAGTAATCTAGATTACTTCATACAGGAGGCACTTGGAGCCAGGTGAATGTGGGATGGAGAGTGCCACAGGTCTGGGAGTGGAATTCAAGGTTATGCTTCTCACTTGCACTGAGCACTGCCTCTCATGGACACGAAAGCTTTCCCTCTTGAGAGATCCACTGGCCAAATGTTAATTAACCTCAGTGTGTCCCCAGGCATAAGACCCTCACACAGAACATTCCTGAGACCCCTGAGGCCTTTCTTTAGTCCACAACAGACAGGCATCTTCCTCACTCTGCCTAGACACCCACTGCAGGCAGAGAATTTTCCAAGGAGAATGCTGGGTTAGGAACCCCCTCCCTGGCCTTCCTGGGCCCAGGGTTTCCTTTTTGTTTTGCACTGGATCCCACTGCCCCTCCTGTGGTTCTGGGTGAGGCCAGAGCCAGACCAGGAGGAAAGAGGGCCCTGTATTTGTCAGCTCGGCCTTCCAGAACAAAGTACCACAGGCTGGTTGGCTGAAACAACAGACATTCATTTCTCCCAGTTCTGGAGGCTGGAAATCCAAGATCAAGGTGTCGGCAGGTTTGGTTTCTCCTGAGGACTCTCTGCTTGCAGATGACATCTTCACTCCATGTCCTCATCCGGTCTTTTCTCCGTACCTGTGCATGCCTGGTGGCTCTTCCTCTTCTTTTAAGGACTCCAGTCCTCTCAGATCCGGGCCCATTCTGATGACTTCATTTAGCCTTAATCACCTCTTTAAAGGCCCGTCTCCAAATATGATCACAGTCTGAGGGACTGGGGTTAGGGCTTTAATTTATGACTTTCGAGGAGGACACAATTCAGCCCATAACAGGCCCTCATCTTTCCGCAGAGGAAGAGGGTCTGAAAAGCTACTTTTTCCACATGCTGCATTCCACAGGGTCAGTTCCCCATGATGCTCAACCTGCTGTGTCCTTGTGGAGCCTGGTCCATGGGAGAAGAGATGGGTGAGGAATGAGGATAAGAGAGAAAAATGCATAAGGATTTAAGTATGTTTTCTCTTTGGTCAAACCCAGGAGTTTTCTGTGAGAAAGCAACTGTTAGCCCTGACTTCTGCTCTGGTGTGTGTTTGCAGCTGCTGCAGCCCGGAACAAGACCTCCTCTTTAGCTTTCGGCAAAACTCAGTCCCATCTCCGTTTTGTTGTTTTTAAGCTAGAATGCTTATTTTGACCGCATGTGTAGTCCACCAGATGGAATTCAAATGCCCATGAAAAAATGTTACAAAGACGTTTTTAAAACCCACTGTCTGTAAGTCCCCTGAGAGGACCTGTGACCACTCTGGAAATTCCTCAGTCCATTATGTTCTCAATCTTGCTTAAATGGGGAAGGGGGTAGTAATTTATTTTTGAAAAGGTTTTGAAGTCTTAAAATATGCCCCCTGGCAAGTTGAAAGTCTGAAAAGAAATCTCATTTGGATTTCCCCAATGCTCAAAGTTCTGATGACTATGAAATGCTTTTTTCAAGATTTTTGTTTTGATTTCTGCTCATTTCCTATGCTATTTATTAGCAACTCACCATCAGAATATACAATTACCCAGAGGAGATTTAAAAGGACTGAAGTTAAACCCTGGAGCAAATTAAAATAGATAGAGACAAGCTGAGGAGACCAGAGGTCTAAAAGAAAATGTGTAACTGAACCTTGCAAGAAAAGAAGACTTGTCATTCACGCTTAAGGAAACACCTTCACTATTTGAGCTTCCCAGGAGACGTGTGAGACTCTTCCAGCACCAGGGTCGAGATGATGGAGTGAAGTCATTCCCAGGTGGCCACTGAAGAGAGACTCCCAAGCAAGCAGAAGGCAGCGAAGGTGAAGCTCCACGCTGGCCCGAGACGCACTTCTGAGGACGTCCAAGGGGCCCGCGCCGCCATTCTGAGAGTGCCCGCCTTGGAGGGGATTGTTTTCGGCGAAGGTATACACTCCCGGTTAGTTATTCCACTTTGGTTCTGCCTCTAACATAACTGTAGGATTTGATTAGACATGTGTAGAAAAGGAGGAAGTATAATCAGACGGTGTCAGAGTTACAAATAACAGAAAACAGTGTCAGGACCCACCGCCCTGGGGATGCGCCGGAGTTCTCCACTCCTCCCCAGGGGTTTTCCTCATCTATTAGAAAGCTGCCATGCATTATTCTCTTACTTCTTCCTTTGACCGGGTCCCCAACTGCTATGCTCCCAGTCAGCTGTACTCTTAAAATGGGCTGCTGGAGGAATTACTTTCCAGCCATTGATCGCTGTGCAGAATAAAACCTAAACTGGGACTCTAGAGATCCCTCTTTCCTTAGTCGTTGGGGAAACTGATGCTCCAGCCTGGTCAAGGGTCTCTAATTCAGAACAGAGTCCTCTGGCCATATGTGGAGGTCAAAAGCCTTATGTGGATTTGCCAATGGAATTAGGTTATGATCCTTTCCCCAGGATCCATGTGCTTCTATGTATTTAGAGACAGAGGGGAGTCCTGGGAGGAAAAGACCCTGGAAAATGAGCCCTTCGCTGTGGTTCACAGATATAAAAATGTAGCTAGTGGATGGAGATGCCCACCCAAGGTCAGGATGCTTGAAGGGACAAGGGAAATTACCTTACAATTGAGGACCAAGGCATGGGCATTTGAGGGCAGTGACATAACATCTGGCTTACATTGGATCCCACCTTAACACAATACTTTGGCAGTATGTGTGAGCTCAGAGGGAAAAAGTATGTCTTTTGGTTAAAAAAAAGTAACAGTCTTTCAGAGTTCAGGTGGCTCACCTTTGAGACACCCCTAAATGAAGAATCCAAAGCAACCTAGCACCTGAGAGTCAGCTGCCACTGAGGGCAGTGAGCCTACGCTGCCAGAGACAGGGAAGCCCAAGGGTCCTTGGGGAGAGGCACAGCGTCCTTGCTGTGTTTTTATTGGATGCAGCAGAGCTGTGCAGTAATTTGTATCACAGCAGCTGAGGGGGGATTGGGATAAATTTGCCCCAGGGACAGGTCTAAGTCCCCAGTGCCCACATCAGACAAGCTGTGAGGACAGCTTAGCCTGACTCAAAGTTAAGAGTATGCTCCCATTTCGAATTCCTGGGAACGTCTGGGGAGAGGAGTCCCAGGGCTACACTAGAACTCTGGCTGCTAAGGGGGAGAGAGAGGGGAATGTGCCATTGTAAAGGAATCCAGTGTTTATGGGATACGAATGTAAATGTGACCGCCTTTGTCCTTTCTGGCTGATAAAGTGTGAGACTTGCTGGTTTGGTTATGTAGATATTGTTCTGACTAGGCCACTCCTTGTTACTCTTCTGTCCTGTGATATGGCTCTGGGCCTGTGGATGCCAGTGTTAAGGCAATAAACGTTGAGCCTATTGTATTAAGTTCTAACGTGGTCATTATGGAGAGGCCTGAAAGGCCAGGTGGTTACACAAGATTTCCCCTAAAGGGGGTGTGGGTGGTGGGCATTCCTGAAGTCAATAATTGGGAGAAAGAATTTATCAGAAAGGAAATAGGAATTTCCTCTCTCTACTAAGGCTGGCAGATAAGGGACCTCTGCATCTCACTGAGCTCGCTCAGCTTTCTGGACATGGGAGGGTTGATGACTACATGTGGGCTTCTGGCAGGGGAGCACATATACAGAGCCCTCCATCTAGAAGAAAACAGAAGCTTGAATGCAAAGGTCCTCTGAGCATCCAGAACTGGGGAGCCAGACCACCTGACTTCACGCCACTCTCCATATTTGTCTTGCTTACATTATCCGTGACCCAGCAAAGTCCTGTCTAAATAGTATGGCCTTGCCTCAACTTTGCTGCTAGGGAAGTGGTGTATCTGTCTTCACTTAAGCCTGAGTTATTCAGGGGCATTGAGTCTTCTGGAGGAAGGTGAGAGAGTGGGGACAGTCACGCAGAAACTCAAAGGCAAAGGAGAACCTCGGTGATCAAGGACTGTTGCCCTCTGATTCTCCCTCCGTGGCCAACTTCAGAGGAGCTCTGTTTGACCTCCAGGAAGACTCAATCTCCCTACAACCAAGACTAAAACCAACAAGATGAGTGGAAGTAGAAAGAATTGAAGGCACCTTTAATGGGTGGGGGAACTGGGGTACTTCGGTTTGCTGTTCAAGTAGACAAGAGTGTATGCCAGCTTAGCTGCCCTAGGAAGCTGGATGCTGACAGTAGCTGCAGGATTTCCAGTTTCTTGAACCAGCAAGATGGAAAATATTCAGTATGTTTCCTGGACCATCGTATGTTTGATTTCCTGAGTAGTTCTTTTGGGACCTCTGTTGGGGAAGTGGGCTTGGCAATTTGAGAAATAAATAGTGAAGTTAAATATTTCAGCAGAATTTCTCAGAGACACCAAAAAAATGCAATAGAGTTCAGGAAGTCAAAATTTGCTTTGACTGTATCACTGCCCACAGGGGATTCGTCACAGGGGAGCGTAGCACACAGAGCAGAGGAGGGCAGAATGCAGATCAGTGGACCAGGCAGCATGGACTCTTTTTCTGTCTGGCTGATTTCACTCAGTATAATTCTGAGATTCACACATGTTGCATGTATCAGTAGTTCACTGTTATTGCTTAGCAGTAATCCATTGTATGTATACACCACAGATTGTTTATCCATGAGCCTGTGGTTGGGCATTTAGATTATTTCCAATTTGGGGCTGCCACAAATAAAGTTTCTACAAACATTTGTGTGCAGATCTTTGTATGGGAGTATGCCTTCATTTCTTGGGTAAATATATGGGAGTGGAATGATGGATTACATTAGAGGTAGATATTTATGTTTTTAAGAACATGCCCAATTAATTTCTAAAATGTAGATGAATTCCATTTCCTCCACAATCCTGCCAACACTTGATATGTTCAGTCTTTGCCATTTTAGTCATTCAAGTAGCAGTGTAGTCATGTCTCCTTGTGGGTTTTGGGGTTTTTTTTTGAGGAAGATTAGCCCTGAGCTAACTGCTGCCAATCCTCCTCTTTTTGCTGAGGAAGACTGGCTCTGAGCTAACATCCGTGCCCATCTTCCTCTACTTTATATATGGAACGCCTGCCACAGCATGGCTTGCCAAGCAGTGCCATGTCCGCACCTGGGATCCAAACCTGCGAACCCGGGCCGCCGAAGTGGAACATGCGCACTTAATCGCTCATCACTGGACCAGCCCCTCTCCTTCTGGTTTTCTTTTCCATTTCCCTAAGATATTGAGCATCTTCTCATGTGCTTATTTGCTATCCTTATGCCTTCTGTGGTGAAACGTCTGTTCAAATCTTTTGCCCATTGAGTTGTAGGTGGTTTTTCTTATCATTGAGTTTTAGAAATTCTTTATGTATTCAGGATATATATCCTTTTTTAGACATTTGATTTGCAAATATTTTCTCCTAGACTGTGGTTTGTCTTTTCATTCTATTAAGAATGCCTTCTTAAGAGTGGAAGTTTTAATTTTTTTTTTTTAAAGATTTTATTTTTTCCCTTTTTCTCCCCAAAGCCTCCCGGTACATAGTTGTATATTCTTTGTTGTGGGTCCCTCCAGTTGTGGCATGCGGGACGCTGCCCCAGCGTGGTCTGATGAGCAGTGCCATGTCCGCGCCCAGGATTCGAACCAACGAAACACTGGGCCGCCTGCAGTGGAGTGCACGAACTTAACCACTCGGCCACGGGGCCAGCCCCTGGAAGCTTTAATTTTGATGAAGTCCATCCATTTTTTTCTTTATGGATTGATACAGTATCTTAAAAATTTTTTTGCCTTACCATTCAGCCTTAAAGATTTTTGTCCAAAATTTTCTACTAGAAGATTTATAGTTTTAGACTTCATGTTTACATGTATGATCCATTTTTTTTATTTTATTGAGTTCACATTGGTTTATAACATTATATAAATTTCAGGTTTACATCATTATACTTCAACTTCTGTATAGACTACATCATGTTCACTACCACAAGTCTAGTTTCCACCCATCACCATACATATATGCCCTTTTTCCCCTCTTACCCTCCACCCATCCCCTTCCCCTCTGGTAACCACCAATCTATTCTCCCTGTCTAAGTGTTCGTTTGTTTGTTTATCTTCCACATGTGAATGAAGTCATAAGGTAATTGTCTTTCTCCTTCTGACTTATTTAGTTTAGCATAATACCCTCAAGGTCCCTCCATGCTGTCATAAGTGGCATGATTTTGTCTTTTTTGGCTGAGTAATGTTCCATTGTATGTGGAATCTTCTTTATCCATTCATCCTTTGATAGGTACTTAGGTTGCTTCTACATCTTGCCTATTATGAATAATGCTGCAATAAATATAGGGGTGAGTATATCTTGTCCAATTAGTATTTTTATGTTCTGTGGAGAAATACCCAGGAGTGGAATAGCTGGGTCATATTGTATTTCCACTTTTATTTTTTTTTGAGAAATCTCCATACTGTTTTCCATAGTGGCTGCACTAGTTTACATTCCCTCCAGCAGTGTATGAAGGTTCCTTTTTCTCCACATCCTCTCCAACACTTGTTATTTCTTGTCTTTTTAAGAATAGGCATTCTAGCAAAACCAGAAGGACCTACAACCAGAAAATACAACTATGTATTGGCGAGCTTTGCGGAGAAAATGAAGGAAAAAAACAAAAGATTGGCAACAGATGTTAGCTCAGGTACCAATCTTTAGCAAAAAAACAAATAGCCATTCTAACAGGTGTAAGGTGATATCTCATCGTAGTTTCAATTTGCATTTCCCTAATGTTAATGACATTGAACACCTTTTCATGTGCCTCTTGGTCATCTGTATATCTTCTTTGGAAAAATATCTGTTCATATTCTCTGCCCATTCTTTGATGGGTTGTCTTTTGGTTGTTGAGTTGTATGAGATCTTTATATATTTTGGAAATTAACACCTTATCAGATATATGATTTGCAAATATTTTATCCCAATTGGTGGGTTGTCTTTTCATTCTGTTCATGGTTTCCTTTGCCTTGCAGAAGCTTTTTGGTTTGACATAGTACCATTTGTTTATTTTTTCTTTCGTTTCCCTTGCCTGAGTGGACACAGTATTTGAAAAGATGCTGCTAAGAGCAATATCAAAAAGTACACTACTTATATTTTCTTCTAAGAGTTTTATGGTTTCAGGTCTATGTCTTTTGTTGTTCCCTACAAATTTTAGGATTCTGTGTTCAATTTCCATGAAGAATGTCATTGTGATTCTGATTGGGATTGCATTGAATCTGTAGATTGCTTTAGGTAATATGGACAATTTAACTATGTTTATTCTTCCAATCCATGGCGTGGAATATCTTTCCATTTCTTTATGTCTTCTTCAATTTCTTTCAATAATGTCTTATAGTTTTCAGTGTAGAGGTCTTTCACTTTCTTGCTTAAATTTATTTGTAGGTATTTTATCCTTTTTGTAGCAGTTGTATATGGGATTGTATTCTTGATTTCTCTTTCTGCTAGTTTGTTGCTACTGTATAAAACTATGTTGATTTTGTACCCTGAAACTTTACTGCATTCCTTAATTATTTATAATGATTTTATGATGGATTCTTTGGGGTTTTCCTGTATATAGAATCATGTCATCTGCAAATAGTGACAGTTTTACTTCATTTCCAATTTGGATACCTTTTATTTCTTTTTCTTGCCTAATTGCTCTGGCTGGTACTCCCAATACCATGTTGAATGAGAGTGGTGAGAGTGGGCATCCTTGTCTTGTTCTGTTCTTAAAGGGATAGCTTTCAGTTTTTAAACTTTGAGTATGATATTGGCTGTGGGTTTGTCATATATGGCTTTTGTTAAGTTGAGGTGCTTTCCTCCCCTCCCCCTTTTATTGAGATTTTTATCATAAATGATGTTGAATCTTATCAAATGCTTTCTCTGCATCTATGGGGATGATCATGTAATTTTATTCTTCATTTTGTTAATATGGTATATCACATTGATTGATTTGTGGACGTTGAACTGTCCCTCCATCCCTGGAATAAATCCCACTTGATTGTGGTATTGGATCCTTTTAATGTATTGTTATATTAGATTTGCTAATATTTTGTTGAGAATTTTTGCATTTCTGTTCATCAACAATATTGGCCTGCAATTTTCCTTTTTTGTGTTATCCTTATCTAGTTTTGGTATCAGGGTAATGTTGGCCTTGTAAAATGAATTAGGAAACAACCTGTCCTCTTCAATTCTTTGGAAAATTTTGAGAAAGATATGCGTTAGATCTTCTTTGAATGTTTGGTAGAATTTATCAGAGAAGCTGTCTGGTCCTGGACTTTTGTTTCTTAGGAGGTTTTTGATTACTGTTTCAATATCTTTACTTGTGGTTGGTCTATTCGGAGTCTCTATTTCTCCTCCTTCTCCTCCTTCTCCTCCTTCCTCTTCTTCCTCTTCTCCTTCTTCTTCTTCTTCTTCTTCTTCTCCTTCTTCTTCTCCTTCTTCTTCTTCTTCCTCTTCCTCCTCTTCTTTTTTTAAAGATTGGCACCTGAGCTCACATCTGTTGCCAATCTTTTTCTTCTTCCTCTTCTCCCCAAAGCCCCCCAGTACATAGTTGTATATTCTAGTTGTGAGTGCCTCTGGTTGTGCCTCTATTTCTTCTTGATTCAGTTTTGGGAGATTGTATGATTCTAAGAATTTATCCATTTCTTGAGGTTATCCAATTTGTTGGTGTAAAGCTTTTCATGGTATTCTCTTCTAATCCTTTGTATTTCCGTGGCATCTGTTGTAATTTCTCCTCTTTCATTTCTGATTTTATTTATTTGAACCTTCTCTCTTTCTTTCTTAGTGAGCCTAGCTAAGGGTTTGTCAATTTTGTTTTTCTTTTCAAAGAACCAGCTCTTAGTTTTATTGATCCTTTCTATTGTCTTTTTAGTCTTCTTTCTCTTATTTCTGTTCTGATTTTTATTATTTCCTCCCTTCTACTGACTTTGGGCTTTGTTTGTTCTTCTTTTTCTAGTTCTTTAAGATATAATGTTAGATTTTTTACTTGAGATTTTTCATGTTTCTTGAGGTAGGCCTGTATTGCTATATACTTCCCTCTTGGTACCTCTTTTGGTGCATCCCATGAGTTTTGGTATGCTGTGTGTTCATTTCTCTGCAGGTATTTTTTTATTTTTCCTTTGATTTTTTTCATTAATTCAATAGTTGTTCAGTAGTATGTTTTTCAGTTTCCACCTATTTGTGATTTTTCCAGCTTTCTTCTTGTAGTTGATTCCTAGTTCCATACCACTGTAGTAGAAAAAGGTGCTTGATATGATTTCAATTGTCTTTTAATTTATTGATGCTTGTTTTGTTTCCCATCATGTAGTCTATCTATGTGGACTTGAGAAGAACGTGTATTCTGCTGCTTCTGGATAGAATATTCTCTCTATATGTATATCTATTAAGTCCATCTGGTCTAGTGTTTCATTTAAGGACAATGCCTCATTCTGGACTTTCTGTCTGGATGATCTATCCATTGATGTAAGTGGGGTATTAAAGTTCCCTACTATTATTGTGTCAATTTCTCCCTTTAGATCTGGTAATGGTTGCTTTATATACTTTGGTGCTTCTATGTTAGGTGCATATATATTAATCAGTTATGTCTTCTTGGTGGAATGCCCATCATTGTATCAGGTCTATCTTTGTCTCTTGCTATCTTTTTGGGCTTGAAGTCAATTTTGTCTGATATAAGTATGGCTACATCTGCTTTCTTTTGGTTGCAAATTTCTCAGAGTATCATATTTCATCCCTTCACTCTGAGCCTATGTTTGCCTTTAAAGCTTAGATGGGTCTCCTAAAGGCAGCATATTGTTGAGTCTTGTTTTTTAACCCTTCCAGCCACTCTGTGTTTTTTGATTGGTGAATTCAATTCATTTAAATTTAGATGATTATTGATATATTAGGGCTTAATACTGCCAGTTTATCTTTTGTTTTCTGCTTTTTCTATATTTCTATTGTTTCTTTTTTGTTGTATTTCTGTCTGCCATTTCAGTTTGGTGGTTTTCTGTGATGCATTTCTCAGTTTCCTCTTTTTTTTATGTTTTGTGACTCTGCTCTGAATTTTTGTTTTGTGTTTACCATGAAATGTGTATAAAAGATCTCCTAGAGGAGATAGCCCTTTTTCTGCTGATAGCATCTTATCTCCCTTTGCCTGTACAAGTTCTATCTTTGCCCTCTTCCCCTCCTATGTTTTTGTTGGCACAATTTATCCTTTTGTTACCAAATTGTTATATTCTGATGCTTTCTTTTCCCTTAGCCTTTATGACATAATTGTTTGCTAACCTATTCTGTTATAGAGTTACAAATTTGTGATTTGGTCTGTCTATCACCTTGCTCAAAGTTTTATAAACCTTCTCTTTTTTGTTTCAGGTAGGAGGTCTCCTTTCAACATTTCTTGTTAGGCAGATCTAGTGGTGATGAACTCCCTCAGCTTTTGTTTGTCTGGGAAAGTCTTCATTTCTCCTTCATATCTGGCAGGTAACTTTGCTGGATAGAGTATTCTTGGCTGATAGCTTTTATCTTTCAGTGTTTTGAATATACCATTCCACTCTCTCCTAATCTGTAGTTTCTGCTGAGAAATCTGCTGATTGCCTTATGAGGGTTCCTTTGTAAGTTATTTTCTTCTCTCTGGCCACCCTTAATACTCTTTCATTGGCATTGACTTTTGGTAGTTTTAATATAACGTGTCTTGGAGGAGGTCTTTTTGCATTGAGATAATTAGGAGTTCTATTAGCTTCATGTATTTGTATATCCAGCTCCTTCCCCTGGTTTGGGAAGTTCTCAGTTATTATTTCTTTGAATAAGTTCTCCTCTCTTTTCTCTCTCTCTTCTCCTTCTGGGATACCCATTATCCTCATGTTGCTTTACTTAATTGAGTCAGATATTTCTTGTAGAATTTCTCCATTTTTCAAAATCTTAGTTCTCATTCTTCTCCCACTTGAATCATTTCTAAATTTCTTTCATCAAACTGACTAACTCTCTCTTTCATATGGTCTGCTCTATTTCCAATGCTTTCTACTTTTTCACCTCATTAACTGTATTATTCATCTGTAGACTTTCTGTTTGTTTGGGTTTTTTTGAATTTCAATCTGTTTGGTGAAGTACTCCTTCTATTCATTAATTTTATTCCTGAGCTAATTGAATCTTTCTGAGTTTTATTGTAACATTTTGTTTCTTCATGGAAGCCATTTTAAATTCTATGTCAGTTAGATCACAACCTTCAAGTTTGGTTTCTGGAGAGTTGTCATTTTCTTTCTGTTCTACCATGTAGTTCTTCATGGTGCTTGATGAGTTAATCCTCTTCCAGTGCATAACTGATAGCAAACACCTTGCTTATTTGGGGAAGGCTTTGGTTGCTTTGATTCTGAGCTTCTTCCAGTTGTATTTGAGAGTCTGTACTTTTCACCCTCCACTGCCTCTTCCAGAGACGTTGTCAGTGCCCTCCTTGTGCTCCTTTCTCCTCCCAGGTTGCTGGTGCCTTGCTGCTTACAAAGTCACTGCAATCACAGATGTTGCCACTAGGGTCACCAGGCTGCAAGCATCTCTGCTGCTTCTGGTGTCACCTGGCCTCATATTCCTCCACTGGCTCTCTGTAGGCTCTCCACAGGCTTGGGTACTGCTGCAACATGCAACACCTGCACTGCTGCTTCCAGGTTGTCTGGGGATGCTTGCAGCACTGCTGCCAGGGGCACTGGGTTCACAGGTGTTGTCAGGGGCCTGGGGTCTTATATGTAGTCCCCACTGATAGTAGAGCTGGTGTTGGGAATGCCACCACTGCAGGCTGGGTTATGGGTTCTGCTGTAGCTCCTGAAGCCTCAGGCCACAAGTGCTACCTGCCACTGCTGGGGGGAGGTCTGAGCTATGAGTGCTGCTGCTGCTCCTGCACCCTCTGGTCTCTGGCTCTGGTGTGCATTTTGAAACCTCAGGTCAGGGCGCCATTGCCCCTGCCAAGGGTGTCCACATTTTTGATGCAGCCCTTGCTACTGGAAAGATTGGGGTCAGAGTCACCACTGTCTGGGAAGGGGAAGGGAGATAGGTCAGCAGCACCACTGTGTTTCCTGAAGCTTCAGGTTGTGGGCACCACCCACTACACTGGGGAAGGGGCAGGGGCTAAGCCACAAGTACTATTTCTTCTCCTGCAGCCTCTGGTCATCAGGAGAAAGTGGGTGCTTTTTGAAGCCTCAAGTCAGAGCATCACTCCACTGCTGTGGGCATCTCTGTTTTGGAACACCACTGCCAAGGTAGGGGGAAGGAACTTCTCCCCTAGTTCCACTCCCTTCCAGAAGTCCCGTCCACCCACCTTCAGTCATGTAGATATTTGGATCTTTCAGGCATTCTGATGTGCTGTGCAGAGAGTCCTTTGTTGGTTAATGGATGTCCTACTGGTTGTAACTTAGAGAGGAGAGACAAAGGGAACAAATCACTCTGTCATGATGCTCTCTATGATCCATTTTGATTTAAGTTTTTTTGTGATACAAGATACAAACCAAAGTTCTTTTTATTTTGCATATAGATATCCATTGTTCCAGCAGCATTTGTTGAAAAGACTATCTTTTCTTCAGCGCAATGCCTCTGTACCTTTCTTGATAATCAATAGTCTGTATATGTATGTGTCTATTTCTTGACATTTTATTCTGTTCCATTGATCTATTTATGTATTTTGATGCCAATTTCACACTGTTTTAATTACTGTAGCTTTACAAGGAGTCATTAAATCAGCTACTATTGGTTCACTTTTGTTCTTTTTTTTCAAAGCTGTTTTGGCTATTCTAGGTCTCTTGAGTTTTTACTTGAATTTTAGAATCAACTTATCAATTTCCCCAAAAAAAGCCTGCTGAGATTTTTACTGGGATTCCATTACCTATAGGTTAATTTGGGGAAAATTGACATCTAAATTATACTGAGTCTTCTGATTCATGAACAACAGGTATCTGTCAGTTTATTTTGGTTTTATTTAATTTTCCTCAACATTTTTTGTTCTTAGTATAGATTGAGGTCTTTCATATCTTTTGGCAGATTTATCTCTATTTCATAATTTGGTGCTATTATAAGTAGTTTTTTAATTTTAATTGCTGATGTCTTGCTAGTATATAGGAATAAAATTTATTTTTGTGTATTGATCTTGTGGCCTACAGTGTTGCTAAACTCATGTATTAGTTCTGTTAGCTTTTTGTAGATTCCATCAGATTTTCTATATAGGCAATCATGTTGTTTGCAAATAAAGACAATTTGCTTCTTTATTTCCAATCTGGATAACTTTTATTTTTATTTCTTGCTTTATTTTATCGGCTAGAACTTCTAGTACAATGAACAAAATGGTGGTTGTGAGAGATGACATCCTTTTCTCTGTTTCTTTTTTACCTTTATAAGAGAGGTGGCACTTTGGAAGCCTTGAAACCAACTAAAATCTCTGCCTCGGGACTGATTGCTTAATTTCAGAGATTTAGGGAGGGTTGGGTTCTCTATGGCTTCCTTGAAGACTAGGTAAGTCTAGGTTACGCACTTTGGGGTCACTGTACAGCTAAGATTTATGCATTTGGTATAATCTAGCCGTAAAAGCTGAAGCCTCCAGTTGGATAGGACACAGGTTCAGGTGAACACACTCCTAGCCCTTCAACCTTATGGTGAGACTGATGATTCTCTTGGTTGTAAGAAAACATATGAGGAGAGTCTGTGTTATTAGTGTAAGGTTCTCTCCTAAAAAATCTCTTCCTTAAACTCTTTTAGCTTTGAGGTACTTCCATATCTTACAACTTCTGTTCTTAGCCAATCTTCATGGAAAGATGAATCTACTCCTCCTGCTAGTTCTTCCTCTCCAGCTCACTATACAACATAAAATAGCCTGGTTACAAAAGGAGACTGGCCTCTCCCTCCATCCACAGTTTAGGACATGGCCGTTACCTGTGGGATGAGATCTACCCCAGCTCTGAGACCAAGCTTGACCTAAAGCAAGAGACATTCCCAATCCAGTCCCCAGGGGGTTCAGCCTCAGATCATACTCATAGTACCACTGACCCTGAATCCTGGCTTCATTCTTTGTGTTGGGATCTCTGTCTCATTAACCGCTAGGATATTCATGGCTGGTAACAGCCAAATAGCTAGGAGTTTGGGTGAGAGGAACCAAGAATAGCAATACAGCCCAGGGTCTGAAAACCCATCCCCAATAAAGAAAGTAGAAAAAGAGAGAAAGAAAGAAAGACTAACATTTTTTTTAGTACAGTATATCATACTGGCTAGGAGAGACGCCTTGGAGTTCCATTGCACAGTTCTAATCCTGGTCCCACTATGTACTATCAACTTGACTGTGGGCAACTTATTTAACCTCTCTTAGCCTAAGATTCTTCATCTGTAAGATGGAGATAATAACAGTTTTGAGTATTAACTGAGATTATTTGTGTAAAGTGTTTAGCAGTGTTCTTTGCACAGAGTAAGAACTTAATGTACGTTAGCTATTGCTATCATCATCATCATCATGTCCACAACTACTTGCCCATCCTTGTCCTACTTGCCTGGTCTTCACTATCTCCCCTGTGAGGTGGGGTTCACAATCAGGCCTGTCATCTCCAGTATAGCGGGCTTGACTTTGGTACAGGCTAAAGTCAGCAGAAGGTACATCTCTGTCTGCAGAGTGAGATTGAAAGAGAAAACAGAGCACAGAAGCTAAAATCTTCCCAAGAAGCCTTCAAAAACCGAGAGCCAAGGGGTCAATCTTGGAAGAGAGACTTATAGCAAAAGCCAAAATCTGGAAGAGACAAATCAGAGCTGGAGAGACAGGCCAGGTTTTGCAAAGGCATGGTCTAGGGAAACTGAATTCCACCTACCCCTTGACTCCATATCCAATAACCTGGCTAATGCCTCAAATTCATTATGACAAGGGTCTTGCTTACACCTTACCTTGCATTTTTGTGTTGCCAGCGCTGTTGTCCAGCCCTTTTTCCTTTTATGCTTGAATGTCCCATGCGTCCTTTCGTCCATTCATTTAATAGCCATACGTTAAAGCCATGTGGGTCAAACCCTGAGCCAGGCATGGAGGATGCAAAAATTAAGAGTAAGCAAGTAAATACAAACATTATCTTTGTGGAGCTCAGAGTCTCATGAGGAGATAGACAAATACGAGTAAAATCTTAAAACAATGGGATTAACTATATAGGAAGGTGATGAGGAAACATTATGATATTAAGAATAGCCCACTAACTCTACCTGGGTAAGTTAAAGATTAGTTTTTTAACTATATTCCCTACCAGACAGTGAGTTCTTCAGGGAGAAGGGAAGGAAAAGGGCAAGAGTGCCCTGGCTCCATTTAATTCTGAATTCTTCATAGCTAACTCAGGGCCTGGCACATAGCCACCATTAAAGATGGTTTTGAAATTGAGTGACCTTGACGTTTCAGTTTTCTCCATTGTTATCTATTCTGTTTACTGGTGCCAGATTGTTTCCCAAATCATAGAGAAAATACCATGCAATTCTCCAATGGCAAGCTTTCAACTGCACCAAGGCATCCTCAGAATTAAGAGCATTTTACTTAGCCCCATGTATCACTTGTTTTTTTTTTTTTTTTCTGGTGACTAGCAACAGAAAACAACTGTGGCTCATGAATGTTTTGAATTAGAAGGCTACGGGAAGCTCAGAGAATAGAAACAGAAGTTAAACAACCAGACTTACAAACAGACTGGACTTAGGATAGTTCTGGGATATAGACAGTATGAACTGGTGGCTTGTGCCTTCAGAGTACAGTCATTGGGGTGAATAAAAACCCAGTGTAATCATGCTTGCATTTTATTCACTCAGTCAAAAATTCCAGGGAGACCATTTTGGATTGGCCTGGCGTTGGTCACGTTCTCCTTCATTGGTCAGCAGAGATAGAGATGGGTGAGGACAACTTGAATTCCAGTGCACTAGAAAGCTGCCCAATGGAGCTGCCAACACAAAACTGAGGAGTGGTTCCTGAAGAAAAGATGGATGACAGGCAGGCAAAACGGCAAACAAACAAAAATCAAAATTAACAACAGAAACAAAGGAAAAAGTAATCACTTTGATCACTAAAGCAGTCAAACATCTGCGGAAGTAGGTCCAAGTGATTTTTATCAGACATGTCTCTCTTTCGCATACCCTATGCTCCCGTGGAACAGGCCTCTGTCCAGTACAAGAAGCATCAAGCTGACATATTTGTGTATGTGTTGTTTCTATTCCCCAGATATTTGCATGGCTGGCACCCTCTAGTCACTCACAGCCGGCCAGCTTAAATGTCATCCCTGCACTGCCCATCTAAAGCACCTCCAGTGGTTCTCCAGCAGACCATGCTGTCTGCCTGCTACAGAATTGTCAGACCATCCACTCTGCAGAGCAGCAAGGGCACTCTCCTCATCTCTGCACCCTGGTTCCTAACCTAGGCTCTGGCACTATGTTTATGTTCACGGAGAGCTGAGTTGATACCACCTTCTGGCACAGCAAATGGAGTCACGTCCCATACCCAGGATGTTCTCCTCAGGGGAGGCAGGCAGTCATATCTTCTCTTGCTTCCCTCTACCCTGCGCCCATGAGCAGCAAAGGTAGACAGGGCCGCTCCCAAGCCACAAAGCAAATGTTTCCTGCTTTTACTCACTTGTGCCACATTCAGACCTATTACTTCATTTGAAAATGACCAGCCTCTAAAGGTCCTACATAGCACTCATTTCTGAGATCTTACATTCATCAATAGCTTAGCATTTACATATAAATACAGAATTTAAAAAATAATTCTAATCATTGATCTTAAATTCTGTTGCTAAGAGCGACTAATACGGCTAGTGTGTGGGGGATAGCAATGTATGTGAAGATGACCAGGGAGGGGCTATGCCATTCAACCAGCATTGGGGATTTGGCCTCCAAGGTCTCCTTTCATGCTGACTCACTGTGTAAGCTGGAACCTCATGGAGGCTCCACTTTTCAAAAGGCAGAATGAGGGTCTCTCACCCCACAGACTCTGCGGCAGGAGGACAGAGGGCCTGGAGCCAGCTACGCTCAGGTTTGAGTCATGGCTTTCTCCCCTACTAGCTTTGTGACCCTAATTCAGTTCTTCCCAAACTCCACTGATCATCAGAAGCTCCTGGCAAACTCTTGGAAATTACAGATATTTTCACCCCAGAAAAGTTGATTCAGTAGATCTTTGAAGAAGCCCAGAAATCTGTACTTTCCAAAAGCTGCCATGTGATTCTGATTATCAGCCAGGTTTGACAAGTACTCCCTCAGTTACTCTGAGCCTCAGTTTCCTCATCTGTAAAATGGGGATAAGAACAGTGCCTCTTTTGTAGGATTGGTAAGAGGGCTCATCAGGTAATGTGAAAACATTTCTTAGCACACAGTGATGCATTCCTGCTGCCACTTGGTCACTAGAGATGCCTGAGTGCCTGTCCTGTGCCAAGTACAGGTCAGGAACTGGAAGCAGAGTGATGAGCATGACAGGTGTGTTTCCAGCCTCATGGAGACCATGTGCTGGAGCAGGGAGACAGACAGCGTGCAAGAAATCTACAAAAATGATTCTCCTTTTCTGGGTCTACCACTAAACCCCACCTGGTGACCAGTCACCATAAGGGTGGCCAGAGTGTAGAGGCCCCAGGACACAATGTGCATCTAGAAGACACATGGAGTTGGAGAGGCAGAGAGAAGACCTCATTCTGAGCAGGGAGCCAGCCTGAATGTGATGCAGGTGGAGAGGACGAGGGTCAGGTGCCTGGTGGGGAAGTACTGTGTAAAGAGAATTCTCCTGGGTGTGCAGACAACAGGGATGTGGGGATGCCAGAGGTGGCATCTTGAGGGCAAGAGAAACGGACCCAGGCCTCCGGTCTACTGCCATTCCTCGCAGTGAGTGAGTCAAGCCCTGATGACGGGGAGAAGCCCCTTTGGAATCATTTAGTTTACAGAAGGAGCAGTGTAGCAGGGATAAGTTAGAAGTGAATGACTCGGGACACACTTCCATCTTGGATGGGAATCCTCTGCTTCCTGGAAAAGCTAAACCATCATATACTTCATTCTTAGTAAGTGTGTATTAGGAGGGAGGAGTACAAACCTGGGATAGGGGCTTTAGACTTAATTGGTAGAGTTGAGAAGAGTTTAGAAGAATAAAGATGTCCTGAAGGGGAAAAATGAGCTATAAAAAGATGATAATTAAAGGTTTGTTTGTTAGTTTGTTTTCAGAAGCAGGATGGAGCTGGAGGGCGGCTCTATTCTGAGAACAAGATGTCAGAGCCTGAGCTCAAGGCTGACAGATCGAAAACAGTTCCAGGCACCAAATTCTGGGCATTCAGGCAGCGAGATGAACTAGCAAGAGCTCAGTTTTCCTGAAGTGTGGTAAAGCTTGAAGAAGGAGTTGGAACCGATTTGAGGGGCTGCAAGGGACCACATGCACCTGTAGCAGCCTGTGATGAGCGAAGAGACCTCGAGTTATGTTGGCAAAGGTGGCAGGTCCCAGCTGGAGACCTGAGGGTTTTACGATGGATTTGACCTCATTCCCACTTAGCAGGCTGGTATCTGAGCGCTTGTAGGTTCAGTGAGTTGCATGAAGCATGTAGAGTTGAAGGATATGTGTGCTGTAATGAAGAATGAATGAAGGACAATGAAACAGGTTACACACTCGATCTGTGATCACTCATCTGTGGCCATGTGCCCCAAGTCCCTTTTGTCACTCAAAGATGACCCTGTCTTGGACAGCCAGAGGAATTATTCTCTGTCACTTTGTGAGGCACAGTGCTATCTACCCTTCCATTAGTCCCATTTTAAAGATGGAGAGCTGCAAGCTAAGGTGGGGCTCCACATGAATCTTGCCCAAGTAGAAAGGCCCAATGAAGACCCAGGGATGAATCCAAAACCTCCTGCCTCGGTCCTGCACACTGACTCCTGAGCAGATCAGAGGGCCTTATGCACCTGCAGCGGCCCTGTGTCAGCTGGCAATCCTGTGCCAACAGAAGGGGTATGGCAGCACCAGAAGTGACCACCCCTCTAGGTGAGTGTGAGATCCTGGAGAGAGGGCTCAAGGTCAGCCATTTCCTCACTCCACTAGGCAGCAAACCCCACTCTATCCATAATAATTCCCTGTAGGAGAGTTACTTTATCTTAATTCATTATTTGCTAACAATCAGGCTTTAAGAAAATTCATTTAAAACTAAACATTTCCAGAGCAGAATCAAGTATCTTGGAAGGCAGCTTTACATCTTGGAGGATCCTCAGTTCATCCTCGTCACCTTCACCTCCCCATCAGCAGAGTTTCAAAGCACCATGCTCCTCGCATTCGTGGGAAGTGGTGGCAGAGAGGATAGGGCCATCCCGTGATGTTCCAAGCCCAGGCAGGGCACTTCTCTGAACGAGTTCCTCTTATTGGCTAAGTCTATAGGCAGGCTTTTTTTTTTTCCCTAAAAACTTGAAGGCTATTCTATATGTTGGTTTCATGGTTGATTTGTTCCCCAAAAAGCAAATCAAATTGACTATAGCATGGAGAGAACTCTAGATGTAGCCAAGCCTAGAGTTCATCTGGTGAAGAGTGAAGAAAGATGCAGGGATGCCCAGAGAGGTCAAGTGGTGTAACGTGGCCATAAGAGCACAGTCTCAGAACCATAGGGCCTGGCACAGCACTTACTCATCCCATGTCTTCATCCAAGTTTTTTAACCTCTTTGTGCCTCAGTTTCCACATCCAGAAAAAAGGTTAATAGAGGTACTTCTTCACATGTTTGTTGTGAAAAGCAAATGGATTTACACAGGCAAGTGCCTGGAACATAGTAACAGGGTGTGGAGCGGTTGTTCACATTGTTTTACAGAACTCTGCTCCCCAGACACACTTTTCCACTACTGACCTTCACAGGGAAATTGACTTCAGAAAAGATGCCAATTTTTTAATTTCTGTGATCTCCTGCCCTCAAGCTTATAGATCAGAGCTCAGAAATGACTCAGTCACTCACCCTGAACTCAGAACATTTCTGGCAGAAATTTTCCGCTCCAAGGAGTCGCCAACTAATTGTATTGAATACACCTTGTCCTGAGCCAGAAATGTGATAATACAAATTTCCTTAGAGGGATGGACCAGGAAGCCTGAGGTCAAAATACTAGGGAAGCTGATGAAACATTGACTGAATGTGTCTCCATACAGAAAAGGAGGAAGGGGAGGAAAAAGGAAGAAAATAAGGAGCAAGAAGAAGAGAAACAAAATTTAATAAAAAGAGACTTCAGATCCATGTCATCTGCACACTGAGGTAGATGTGCACGTCCACTCCTGCCTCTCCACGTGCATGCTCGCTGCTGGTCCTCTGCAGCTTTGGCCAAGCAGAGGCTGGACACCAGGGTTTACCTTTTCTGCTCACTCTTCCCCCATATTGGACAGATCATCAGGTGTTGTCGATTTAGTCTAACCCTATGTGAGCTCATGATTTCATTTCCAACTCATGGCTCGCTTGAGGAAATCTCACTGTGGCCATTGGGCTCTCCCAGCTGTAAGGAGTGGAAGGAGCCTCAGGTTGGAGAGCCAGTGTCAGTTCATCCTAACTGGGAAGTAGAAAGGAGGAGAGAAAAGTCAGCATCTACCAACCAAAAATGTCCAAAATGCAGCCCAGCTGCGGTGAGGCCTCACACAGCCCTCTGCAGCAGGTGTCCACTGAGCACTGCCCCTTGTCCCTCACATGGCAATTTGGTTATTCTCAGTCTATCTTGTTTTCTTGTTGCCAATAAAATGACCCTCATCTCCCACTGGCTTTGCTGTCTGAGGGATCTTGTTCACTCTCTGTCTGTGAGGTATCTGGAGTGTGCTAGTCCAATAACGGCATCCCTCTGTGCATCTCATTTCCAAAGTCCAGAAGAAAGAGGATTTAACTGGGTCAATATGGTGCCATATGGAGCAACCCTGCTGGGCAGAGCTGCTGCAACAGACCACTGCATAGAAAACCTGAAGACAATTGCTTTGGGGAAGATTCAGACCCATAGTCCTGGCATTTGTGGCAAGTTCATGTAAAAAAAAAAATCTTTGTTGACCTTCAGCAGTCAACATATTCATTTATATTTCTGATTTTTTTGTGTGTGGGGTATGACTTCACTGGGTATGGGCATGTAAGGACTTTCTAATTATATGGAACTTTCTGTAAGTGATATCAGAAAGATAGGAACGAGGCAAAGAACAAGCATCTCACGAGCAGAGTCTGGGAAATGGTGGGAATATTAAAGCTCTTTCAGGGCCATTTGCACTTCATGAATCCAGATCTAGGAGCAAGCAGAGCAAGAGTTTGTCATATTAGCCATTTACAAAAAGTTTCTCTTAAAACCTCCTTTCTATCAGCAGTTCATAGGCCGAGTTTCTGTCCCCCAACAGCCAGGGCAGGCCCTCTTATGAAGTCAGCATTTAAACATTCAGCAGGGATGTGCCGACCACCCAGGCTCCCCCAAGCTCCCAGCCCAGTGCCACACTGGCTGTCCCTCTGCTGATTGGAGTTCTGGGATCCGGGACACAAACATACTTCAAGATTTCTGACTTGACCACCATGACAACTGATTGCATCATTACACACATCTGGAGAGAGAAGCGCACATTTAGGTGAGTGATAGAAGAGATGGTTTGAGAAAAATTTCAGCATCTTATTAAAATCTTCTGTGGCCTTGGGAATCTTATTTAACTTCAGCTCCCTGTTCATAAAAAAGGAGATGTAGATGTGGACACAATGTGCACACAGATTTCAGTGGAGATTAATAAGAGCATCCGCTTATAAGTTAAATGGCTCAGGAGGGTAATTTGACAAGGAGAGACTTAAGTTTCTGAAATTGCTTCAGCTTTAGTAATGGTAGAAAGCAAGTGAGATCATCAGTATGGCCTGGCAAATCCCTTCAATTTAGCCCATATTTCCATTTAGCTCTTTAATTTTAAACAAGATATAGCTAAAATTGTGACTTTCATAGAGTTACTCAGCAGCTAATATTATTGTACTGGTCACCCCATTTCCTTCCTGGGTAGTAAGTACCTGTACTTTTATGGTGCGGACTTTCACAGCCTATAATGAGTTTCCCTATGTTCCTCTGGGCTGAGAGCAACCATGGCGGCCACTCATGACTCAGCTTCCTGTGCACCTGGTCTCCAGTCTGATCCTTAGGGCAGCTGGCCTGAGAGAAATAGCACCCCCTTCATGAGATCAGCCTGGCTGCCCACACCTTGAAGGGCAGGTGCCAAGGCCCTGCTCAGCCGCGACAGTGTGCCGGGCCCACATCGGCCCTGTGCTCACAGAGGGCAGCTCTCAACCAGCTGAGCTGGCTTCACAGTCTCATCTTGTCTGTATTTGGCACACAGTCTGGCCCTCTAACACCACGGACAGGAGGCTGCCGCCAAGAGCACAGGGTCAGCTGCTTTCACTCTTCAAATAAGGGAGAAGAGTGTCTTCTTTCAGCCCTATCAGGGCAGGTGAGCACTTGCTTGGAACCTTAGTAGACATCTGAGTGCCCGAGGATGAGTCAGCTCATCACTGATGCTCACAGCCTAAATAATTTCAAGAGGGGAAACAAAATAATCCAGAAGACCCAACCAAAATGGGGCTCGAGGGAGCAGGCCAAAGTCCTACAACAACCTAGGCCTTCATCTCCAAAATATGTACAGAAAGTTAATAAATGGCTAAAAACGTTCATACGCAATTTCAATTTTATCTCTTGCTCCTTTGAGTAAAATTAAGATCAGAGAGATCAGTCTTAGAGCTGAGGGAGAAATCTGGATGGGCTTGATAGACACACATGCGATTGGTCTGGAATTTTGCAGAATGTTGGTAAGATCAATTGCATGCAATGCATTGAAAATGCTCAGTTATGGAATGGAACTGCCTTATTTCAGAATATACGATGCTTGGGGGCTCACAATTATCTGGAAAAAAATAACCAGAAATAAGACGTCAACAATTTCATTTTTGTAGCCCATAGTGGTGACTGTGAAAAACTCTTTGGCATCAATAAAACTTGACTGATTGCCTTTTCCAATTGTCTAAAATGAGAAGCAGACCCAAACAGGCACATTTCTGCCAAGAGAGATTTCTGTTAATTGTCCCTGAACCTCCTTTGCTACAGACTTAGTAAATAGCTGGAGCCTTTTCTCTCTCTACATGACCCCACATACACACATGCTCAAGTGCACATGTGTCTGCACACACATGCATAAAATGCACACCTATGAAGGTAAACTAGCAGAGCCAGGCTCACTGGGAAAGATGACTATTGGAACTTCTAGGTAAAAATATAGGCAGTACACAGAAGAGATTTAAAATCTTTGCCAAATTCTTTATCACATGGGACCCAATTTGCTAAGAGGTCCTTCTGCCTTTGTGTTTAGATAAATGAAGGTTTGAATTACTCAAAGTGACTTGTCTTCTAAAACCACACAGAATTCTTCTTTTCACAATAAAACCTCAAGACTCCTAAATCTCATAGAAGTAAAAAAGCCATGTCTCTTAGGATTAAATAGAGAAGGAAGCGGCAGCCAAGAACATTATTTCCAGGTTACAGGGGACCACCTCCCTGTTCACATACGCATCATGATTTGTAGAGGAGGTTAAGGGTTTAGCTTACGCCACCAAGATTAAAAACTTGAGGTCAAGAGGTGGCTGCCTGGAGCTGGGACAGAGCAGGACTGAGGGGAGTGTGCGTCCTTTCTGAACCATGCCAAGGATACCATCCCTCGGTGCTGAAATCCAAGGAGCCAAAGATAATTTTCCAAAAGACTGTAATTTATAAGGGCGGAAGGTGAAGGGAACAAATGATGCTCCATCCCCCTGAGGGTTTTGAAGATTATTAGATTACTGTTTCAAGACAGGAACATTCTGGCAAGATGTAGTATTTGGACTAAAGAGTGTAAGGCTGAATCAAAAGTAAATTTGTTGAGTTTGGATGTTGGGAAAGCCATTTCTCTCCTCCCAACCTGACTGTTTTCTTCTTCTATTGATTCATTACATCTGCAAGCCCTAACACAGTTACCATATGACTGCTATTACTCTTTACCTTCCCAAGTCTGCCTCCTGGGATCAACTGTTGGTCAAACATGTTAATGTGCCACAATAGGGACAGTCTCAGGCTTTGACCTCAGACCAGTACTCACTGCTCCTTTTCCGAACCCCTACTCTCCTTCTTCCTCGTCCTCACTCTACGGTGATATTTGGCCTCAAGTGAACCCATGTAACTTTCTGCCCCCCCACTAGTGCTGAGAGCTTATGCAAGGAACAACTTTCTGAGCTTGTTTTCTCATTTGCAAAAGAAAGCTCTCCAGTGAGGATTAAATTATATAGTTAAGAAGATTGAGATTATCCGAATAGGACTGGAATACAGTCACACGAGCCCTTTAAAAGCAGAGAGTTTTCTCTGGCTTCCCTGCGGTGTGTCGGCCTCTGAGCTCCAAAGGGCCCACTTCACCACCTTCACCACAAAGCTCTGCGTAAAAGGCACAGGAGAGGGCCCCTGCTGCACTGAGGAGTTGGTCAAGACGGCTGAACAGCACCCTTTCCAAATAAGTAGAAATATGGAACAGGCTGCCATACTTTTGTTTAAAATCTGACCCATTTTTTAAGATTACTATTGTTTTCTTAAATTCACTTTCCTTCCTTTGTTTCCTGTACATAAAGAAAGTTCACACTCACATACTCGAAACACAACTCAACACAGAACGTGCATGACATCACCCCATGAGTACCTCTGTGCAGGGGAATTCCAAGTCAGAGGCCATGTCTCCATTAGAAGCCATTGCCAATCTTCAGCCACTGTCCAGCCTGCTAATGGCCTGACCATCCCCACTGCAGTGTGTGCACATACGGCTCTGAATGACAGAGGAAGCTGTGCTGGCAGAGAAGGAAGAGAAGGGAGCAACCAAAAGATCTGTCTGCTGACGGGCTTTCCAGATGGCGATTTAAATTGTTCTGGATTGTCTGAGATAACATTGGCCTTATGTTTTTATCTTTCTCTTGTATATTTTTTAATTCTAATAAAGAATAGGCTTTTAAAGTTTCCATAAAGGTATAAAATTACCTCCAGAAAGAGAAAAGCATTAATGTGTGTAAATAAACAGATTCTGTTAATAATTTTTGGATTGAAGGAAAGGCCAGGGATACTTTTGTTCTTTTGCCTGCTCTTCTCCCTTCTATTTAGAATGAATTCTTTGTCTTCTTTCTCTGCTTTCTTCTGCTCCCTGCCCAGCCTTGTGTTCAAATATCACATCTTTGGTGAAGATGTTCCCTATACTCCTCTCCTTCCAAAAAGAACTAGTTATTCTCTATTGATGGCTGTATCACTTGTTTCATTACCCTCTAATTATCTGTGTAAACCACACGCCTGGAGTCACTCAAGTACTTCATGAAGACCTATAATGCTAATATCATAGGATGGCAGCTGGTCTTGGGAAGAAAACAAAATTAAGCCTGGAAACCAAATGACAGAGAAAACTCTGGAGCCTGGGAGAGTGGGCTAATCATGGTGTGGGTTGATCAACACAGTAGGGTGAATGAGGCTCTCTCAAGGGAGATGTTGAGTGATGGAAAGAAAGGACAGAGGTCCTCTTGGATTTGAGGTATACGTGTATATCCCTTAGGTGGATGGAGTCATATTCATTCCCTCACCACGTGAATGTTTATACTGTCCTTTCCATTAAGGCAGAACTATAGCAAGAAGGGAAAGACAGCAGCTCAGAGGCTCTACTTTCCTCAGAAGGAACTTGAAAGAGAGGTAGGTTATCTGGGGCTGGCTTTAAAAATGTGCACTGCAGTACTCTCTGCATTCATCCAACCAACAAGCATTTAGTAAGTACCTGCTGTAGATTAGGGGCAGTGCTAGGTTCTAGGAACAGAGTGCAAATTCCCCAACTCTTGGAGCATATAATCTTCTAAAAGAAGATAAAAGAGGTTTTGTTGAGAAGTTTTCTCATACCCAAGGAGGAAAGAACAGCAAAATCAAATGAGAGAGAGATAGGATCCTGGGAGAGCACCCCCAGTGGCAAGTCTGAATGATCCATTGAAGGTGAGAACAGGAAGAGCAGGTACCCCCAGCAGCCCTGGGCAAGGTCCCTCTGGTGGCATTCCCTGGGAACACAGCTGGGAAATGATCATCTTGGGGTGTAACCCTGAGTGGAGCCCAGTGCTGTGACCCAAGAGGGAGAGCAAAGGCCACTTAAGTGTGACATTCATACGTAGAGTCACCATTGAAGAACTGTGTAGGCAGGTAGGTGCCCTACCTGGAAGCTGCTCAGAACCATGCACAGTTGGGAAAAAAATTTCTTGCCGTTGTTTGAGACACCAAAACCAAAACATTAACTTTACCAAAATGAATTTATTAGGAAGCCGGGGGAAAGGGACACATCGGGAACACGAGGAAGGGAGGGACCAATTCTACTCCATTTAGGGAGGAAAGGATAGAGGTTTCAGAGAAGAGGTAAACGTGTAGCTGAAGCAAGAGGAAGAAATGTGCATTTGTCACATAGGAAGGGATGAGGTAAGAGCAATCTTGGCAGAGACGCCATGAACAGAAACGAAACATGATAGGATGAAGTGTGACCAGGACATGGGGTTTGAGAAAAGACCCTGAAACAAATCAGATTGGAAAGATGGAGAAGGCCAGATCTCAGAGGCCTTGTTAGGACATACTGGGACGTTTGTATTTTATTGGAAATTCAAACTGTTAAGGAGAATGATCTCACACCTCCTAAGAGTCTGAGGTCATAGCCAAAAGGGAATCCTGTGCACATGATTTATCTAAAATATCTTAAAATATTCCAATTTTATCTTCTACTCTGTAATAGATTGATACTTGTTTTAATATTTAAAAATACTAGTTCTAAGTATCAAGTAAAACTGATACTCCAGAATAATAAACCACATCTCTCAAGAGGCTTCAAGTGCCTGGGAACCCAAGAAGTACTCCTCAGGGGTCCGCGTAACTCAGTTTGAGAAGAACAATTATATGCAACTGGAAGTCTTCGAAGCATTCTAAGAAGTGGAATTATTTTAGTAAATTGAGAGACCACTTAGATTACAAGATTTGGAGTTGGTGAGGAGTGGGAGATTGCCAAAGGTGTCAATGTGGAAGCTCTCTTAGGTTGTGGTGAGTGGTGGAAAATGGGAGTGAAAGAGAAGAAGAATTGGGTGAATAGGAAGATGTGGAATGTCGGCTTTGATGCCCTCCACTTGGGGAAGGAATGCAGGAGAATCCGAACAAACACGGGATGAGGAGGCAGAACAAAGAGGTGCTTGGGTTACACCTGTAGATGTTAACCTTGCTAGCTGTGGCCCTCTGACAGGAGATGCTTGGGAAGGTGATAGGTCTTCTGTTTAGCAGAGGTCTCTGCTAACGATAGTATTTGGGAGCCATTAGCCTTGCAAGTGGCCAGAGGAAAATTGTGGGGAAAAAAGTCCAAGGAGAAAAACCAATGTATTTGAGCCTCCAGAGTGGCTTGGAGATTTAGGGATGAATCAGATGTTTTGCTTTCTCTTGCAGAATTCAGTTTAGTGGGGAAGTCAGGATGACCACCTTATGGCAATATCAGGTAGAGAATGAGAAGTGTAGGCAGCAGGCGAACTGGGAATACTCAGGCTTGCCTAAAGCAGAGGGTCAGGTTAAGAATTCATGGAAACTGAGACTGGAAGAGGTAAGTCGAGGACGATGGAAAATGACCAAGTTTGGAAGGTGAAGGGGAAATGTCAGAGTTTTATGAGCAGGGTAACCAACCCCAGGTCCAGATCTCAGTGGAGCACTGTCAAATTCAAATGGAGGGAGTATCTCGTGATAAGGTGGCGGGCGGCCTGAGAAGAACAGGAAGATGGCTGTATAAAGGGGAATGGAGAGGCAGTGAGGGCTGGTCCCAGGAAGGGAGACATTTAGAATACCTAATGACTCTAATGACGTGGACACCAATTATCCAGAACAGAAGCCAGGGCACCGTACCAGCACAATATCAGCAAATGTGAGCCTTTGTTGAAGAATCAGCAATGGAAAGAAGGAGGAGGGGGAAGCTGCAGAGAGGATAAAACCCACCCCTTATGAGTGACAGAGTATAAATAGGAGATGTAGATGGCCACTGGAATGGCTATGACGAAATGTCAACAAACAAGAGAGGAATGGCTTCTTGATAAAACGTAGCTCTGCCCTTCACATGTGCTTTCATAGGACAAAAGAGAAAAATGGGAGGATTCGGACCCAGAGAGACCTTGTGGGCTGGGAGCATCTGGGTCACTGAGAAGCACCACTGGCTTCAATTTCCTGTTCATAAACTTGGCACGTTTGAGTCTTTGCACCAGCCACTCTCCATAACTGTGAAACTATTTATCTTATTTTTCCATAGCAGTAAAGCTAACCCAAAAATGTAAAAACAAAAGAAAATAAACAGTCACTTTCCCACTAGCCCTAAATGCTGATGGAGAAAGTTGGTGGCGAAGGCATTCCAGAGTCCTGCCCTGCAATTTAAGGTTCAGCAGATGCTAATTTACCTTGGACAGTCGATTTTCGGTCAGGAGAGATGGGACCACCCATGCTCTGTGGGCAGTGTAGGCTCGCCCCTCACCACAACGTCTTGGGAAAGGCTGGAGAGTATGTCCTCACGCCCGATGGTGGAGGAAGAATTGCAGAGCTCTGGAACAACACATGGGGGTGCATCCAAGCAGCGATCAGAGGTGCCTTAGGTTCTTTCGCCACATTCATCTTCTGTATCCCCTTCTTCCTAGTCGCAGCAAAAAGTAAGCTCAAGAGTGATGGGACTCCCCACCAAACAGCAGCCCAGCCATGCTTATAAACCTCTGGCCATAGGGGCCTCAGTTCCTCCCAGGGAGAACTTGCCAGCTTTGCAAATTCCTCATTATTGGAGGTTCTCTTTCTGTCTACCTGAACTCCACCTCTCCCTATCTGCTGCTTACTAGTTCCTTTGGAGGGACCAAGAAGCAACATAGCTGTTAGGCGATTCCTTCTAGAATTTTTGTAGCAGTGGCAAGATGTTGCCAATGCAGTCACCTTGGATGATCCCACAAAAAAAGGCAGTGGGGATAGGTGAAGACCCTGACTGCTGGAGACCCTGGAATTGAACATCTATACTTTCTGTACATGACCTCCAAGCCTTTCCCATTTAACATGCTCCATCCTCTCTCCCACCAGTTGGTTGATGGTATATGTGTACATAGTGGGGGAAATTCTCCCTTCCAATTTAGGCCATTTCTCCTCTTGAACAAGCAGGTTGTCTTGGCAGGAGACCAGCTAATACAAAGTATAAACATCTTGCCTGGGGACAAGGGGGTCAGAGCTCATTTATTTCAGCTCGTTGGACTTGGCTCGGCAGATGCAAAGCTGACTCCCAGGTCATTTTCCCCACTTTTCTCCACTCTGCTCCACTCTATCTCCCGTCACTCCTTCCAATCAGAGAAAATTTAAATGGCAAGGCAACATGGTCTCCTCTTCAGCTTTGCTTCCTCAGATTCTTTTATGCTGTGGAAATGGACTGTAAGCCATTTGTAGCCCAGTACTCCCACTCCAGGTTGAAGAATGTTTGTAGGGACTTCAGCCATACAACTCCCGGGAGCTAAATATTCCTCTATATTAGGAGACACGCTCACCCTCCCTTAACGTCTTCCTCTAACTTTGTCTAAAACTTGTTGCTTTTTATATACATTCTTCTGTTCGTTATCCACAGGTGAGGCTTGTTGTTTCATCAATGACCAAGGTTCTTTGCCTGTGTTGGGATCTTTTTTTCACTTGGATGCATTCAAAGAAGTGAGTTAGGTAAGCCTGCAGTTGACTACAAGCTTTCCAGGAACTTCTGCTTTCTTTGTCATGGTGTCTTATTGGTACATATAAATCTATTCCTATTATTTCTTTATTGCTAATTGTATGCTTCGTCAATAATGTAACTTTCTTCACTAACTTTTTTGCATGAATGCTACCTTTTATGAAAGCAGCCTTTGCACACTCTTTTTGGAGAGAAGGTGCATTTGGGAAGCAGAAGGGTATGCGGGTATCTGTGCCTCACTTTTACTTGAGATGTTTCTGTATCTTTTTGTTTTAAGTGTTTTCTTTTAAATTCACTATAATTGGATTATTTTGCTTAACCTAACCTGAGTGATTTAATATATACGTGTGTGTATATATATATATATATATAATTTCCTATTTTATATGTATATATATGGACATATAGATTCTGTATTTTTTGTTCTTAATTCTGTCATCTTGTTTTATGCTCTCTCCTCTGGTATGCTTTTATTGTTTCTTTTGTGCTTTTCCTAAGAACATTTCCTTTGTTTTTATTTTCTGCCAGTGATTTGGAAACATATATCCTGTTTCAAATTTACTTGTGGTGTTCTTTAAGAGTTTCCAAAACATACATGTTTTGTTTTCTCTAATTGTCAAATTCGAGAAAATTTAATAACTTTTTACTCTCTCATTAGATAAGGAATATTCGTGTTCTCTCATCCATTTGCTTTTGCCAGTATTATTTTTATTAACTTACTATTTAAATGTCAAGTACCTTCTAATTTAATATATTTTTTAATTTCTGCAAACAAGCTTGACTCTTTCTTTACAAAACTATTTCATATCTAGATCTAAGTGTGTACCTGGCAATAATGCTGACCGTGGGCCTTTTATTTTATGACTTCCCCCTTCCTAAATATTTGCCTCTATTTATTTTTCACTCTCCCAGTAAGTTTTCCAAGAAGGGCACGTGGGTCTTGGATAACTAAGCATGTCTTTCTGATAGCTTTTTACAGGCTGGACATAGAAACTTCGAATCTCTGTATCTTTCCCCAAGCAAGCCCAAAGGAATCACTGCCCTGTCTCTTAATGTTCAGTGATTGGAGAAATGCTCTGAAGTCTCTGAAAAATTTTTTCCAATATTTTCCTCTGTAATTTTCTTTCTTCCTGCAGGGTGACTTGAATGATTACTCTTTATCACTGAAATTAAAACATTTGGGCAGGATATACCTGCATGCAGGTTTCTAGTCCCAGGATGATTGATTTTATTCTGAAAGTCTGTATTTTCTTTTATAACCTCAGAAAAGTTTTCTTCCATGTGATATTTTTTTCTGCATCATTTTTTCCAGTTTTTACTTCACGGAAAGCCAACTCACCAGACACTGGATTTTCCTTTCTCGATATCCCTCACATTCCCTTTCATCATATCTACCTTGTATATTCACCCTACTTTCTTACGAAGCCCATGTAGCTTGGCCTCCAGGTCATTGTCTTTTTTCTTTTACCAGCTCTTTTCTTCACTGTTTATGGTACAGCTTTTAATTTTGTAACAGAATCTTTGACATTCCCACCTTCCTTTTACTTTTTGTCCAGTCTCTTTTACCTCAGTCTATCTTAGCCTCTTCCATATGTTCATCTCTATCTCACAAACTTCATGATTTCTTATATATTTTATTCAGAGTACAAAATATATATATATTTGTTTTCCCCTGTCGTGGGTGATAAATCCTTTTCTCCATATTCTTAGGACAACCATTGCCCTCTTTTAATCCCAGTGTCTTCTCATTATTTTATTAGTCACAATAGAACGAGAAAATCAGTCTCAGGGCTCTATGTCAACAGCTGCGGAGCATTTAATCCCCTTTTCTCACCTGCAGATCTTGAGCTGAGGGAAGGTTGTTGTGTCCTCCCCTTGGCTGAAATCCTCTTGTCCATCAGGAATCTAATTTGTATGTCTCCACTGAACTGCGATGAACCGTCCTCTGCTGAAGTTGCTCAATGTGCTGCATATGAAGAGGAGAATGTGCTCCTGGGTAGGTGGACACGCACGCTGTTCTATTCATCTTGGCTAGAGATATTCCATGCAAGCGGCAGTCCCCAGAGAAAGGGACTCTCTTGCTCCTGCTGTTTGCATAGTCTCTACTGTTGAGTTCAATCCCAAAATGCAGTGAATCACCATGTGAACATATCCACCCAGGTAACAGTGTCCTTAGTAGATGTGGTAAGGTGGAAAGTTCCAATTTGGTGGCTAGAGCAGGGGAATGGTTCTGTGAGGAAAGACTTCAGCATCTCAGAAAGCAAATCCTCTTACTGGGGGTTGGTGGCCAAGCTTTCTGTTTGAACCCCTGGGACAAGATCTCTGAGGCAAAACCAGACAGGGTGAATGCAAACAATCTCCTTCCTCCTTCCCCTCCAGTCATGTGTTGTTTCAGACCTTTAAATATGAGCTGTCTGTAAAGAATCTGTGAAAGTTCCATGGCTGGGCTCGCTGATGAAACTCCTTGCTTCTGGTGCTAGGAGCTTTGTCCCTTCTTCTTTATTTCATGGGATTCTAGCGGAAGGTGGAAGAGATTTATTAGGCATGGGTAGCAAGTGTCATTCACAACCTGGAAATCTCTTATTGTGTATATTTTTTATCTGCACATATGGCACATGTTTTTGTAAACCACATCAAAGACTTTATTGAGTGAAGTATGTTATACATGAACAAAATAAGTAAAACTAAACACATAGGTCTCAGAAAACGAAGACTCTGGTCCTTGATAGTCAGAAGCTATTTTCAAAAAATACTTGACTATATCTATTCTTTATAATTTTAATGTAATACAAGCTCTGCTAAGTTCTATTAAATGTGTTCATTAGGGTAGATTATCAAAGTTTGCCTTTTGCTTGGCTTGTCAACAGACTAGCTTACCTGAGCATATCTCCCTGGAGGTATGTTTAGAAGAGAGACAGGCTATTGACCTTGCAGTTCTTGTTAACTTTCACACTCTAGTTCACTCGGCAAACTGGCAACTGGGGATCGCTCATGATTCTCATAACTGTGCTGGTCTGAGGTAGGAAGCGTATCTCTTTTAATGGCTGGCCAGAGAACCTTAAATGGACCTCTACTCGGGGACTATTTCAGGCAAAATGCCCTGAGTGGAGGGATCTTGGTCCGGCTGCTCAACAGTGGAGGCCCTGCCCAGGTGTTGGCTCTCACTGATTGAGACCGTATCTCAGGTTGATCTGTCCCCCGATGCCCCTTTTACATAAGACACTGAACGCATCTGCCAGGTTGCAGTGGATTTCTGTCCACAAAGACTCTGGGCTCCTGACATCAAAGGGAGCCTGCAGTTACAATGCTGGCATTTTAAAAAGAAAATGCTGAAACCAAAATGGCCTTTCTTTCCCAACTTTTTCTTTGGAACTCACCAAAGCCAGACCCAAGGAATGTGATGACATCCTAAAAGCCTGTGATTAATTCATGCTGGTCCCCAAACCTTTGCCCCTCAGTGCCACATGGTGAAGCAGTTACTACCACCTGGTTTTGCTCCACAGCCAGACAGCACTTTCAAGAATTCCAGTCATCACTTGAATAAAGATAGGCTTTAGTGCATGGAGTTTATCATGCTATTTTATGCAAATCTCTTTTATCCATTCTCTCATTGAGATTCCATGGCGTAAACAACCCTGCTTACCAATAGATTATTTACACATGTAATTGATTGCTTTTTTCTCAATGAGTTGTTCAATGTGAGGTTTTTGGCTCCCTGTTCCAATGTTTTTGTACAAGTAGGAGGCCGAGGTGGCAGGAAATGGAAGCTCCCCAGAGGAGAAGTAGCTGTGATAAATGAGACTATGTAAGACTATTTGCATACAGGAAATATGAGCAAAGGAATGAGGCAACTCCTCAAAGTTTGCAAGTTGTAATAAATCAGTAGTGCTGAATTTTTTTGCCAAACCAAACTTTTTTAAATATATTGATTACTTATTGTCTTTGGTTTAAGAAGAATCAAGTATATATGAGGAAAACATAATTATAATTATTTAAAGTCTATATATAACTGATGGTGCGTGTTTATGCTGGAAAGCATAGTAACTTTGCACAACAGGGCCCAAATCATGTTATAGGATTTACATTAGAGTCTGGAAAATAAGAATGTATTTTGTCAATGCCAGCTTGACAAAAGGCTATAGAAAGGCAGAAGAGCATTAAGTCAACTTTTCTCCAGAGGAGAGAAGGAATATCTCTGGGGTTACACATTTCTGGATGGCCCTGTGTGCCCTCACCTGTCTGTATGATGAGAAGTCAGGCCCAGAAATCAGGGTGTCTACTAATGACCTCAGTCCCTCAACCACTGAGGCTTGGCCAGGATGTCACTGGGAACCTTAAAGTCTCCTGTGGGCTCGGGGTAGAAATGATCTAGCCATTTATAGTGAAACCCAGAGGAAGGTCCAACATGGCAAGGCTTCTCTACCACTGGGGCATTGGATGCCACCCGTTCCTTGAACCTTCTTCATCTGTGCTTTTGTTCACTTAACAAGATTTCCAAAACACACAATTAGGAAAACATATAGAATGCAGCTGATCTCACTGGAGATCAATATGTTATTATCTAAATAAATTAAAATTGCTCGCGTGCTGTGAACTTGCCGCTCTCCAGACAGATATGGGATTTTGCGTGTGCCGAAGGCCTAAGTAAAATGATATTGATGCTGACTTTGGTCACCATGCAAAGGCTAGAAACAACCAGTCCATCAACAGAGGGGAGTCAGATAAATCACAGTATATTCCCACAATGAAATACAGTGTGTCCATGAAGAAGAATTAATTGGATCTATATGTCCTGCTATGAAATAATTACCAAGATTGATAGTAAAATGAAGAGCAAGTGTGAACTACTCTGTAAAGAGTGCTCCAAATTGCATTAAAAAGATAAATAAATGTGGTTTTATGTGTTGAAACATTTTTGAAAGGATGTGGAAGAAAATTCTAAGAGTAGCTGCTTTGAACCCTAGCAGATGAGTGCTCTGAAGGAACAGAGGATTTATCTTCTTTTTATTGTCATTTGTATTTATTTAAATTGTCAACCAGCTACATAAATATTTTCGCAATAAAAACTCTAGCTAATTTTAAAATAGCATTATAGGGGCTGGCCCAGGGACATAGTGGTTAAGTTTGCGTACTCTGCTTTGGTGGCCCAGGGTTCACAGGTTTGGATCCCAGGAGTGGACCTACACACGCTCATCAAGCCATGCTGTGGCAGCACCCCACATACAAAATAGAGGGAGATTGGCACAGATGTTACCTCAGGGACAATCACCCTCACCAAAAAAATAAAAATGAATTAACATTATAGAAAGAGTTCAGTGTTTCTAAGAGTGCTTTCTCCTTAAATTAATACAAAAATGTATCAATCGATTTATGATGTATGTTTTTTTAAATTAGAAGGTTAAATCACATCAGAGGGGGACTGTGACTAAAAATTGAGATGATATATCTGAATACATTTTAAAGCATATATTACAAAGATGATTATAATCTCACCTTCTATTTTAGTGCAGAAGTTGAATTTGTCAACTCATTAATGACCCGAGTCCCTCTGAGTTTCCCACACAAGGAAAGACTCCCCTGGAGTCACATCTCATCTCCCAAAGGCCTCTAGGTCTGCCTCGGCTGCTGCTTTTCACATGAGGTAAGGGACTCTGGGGGAGCATCTTCTCTCTCACTCATCTGGGACTGCTGCCACTTCCAGCATGAGGTCAGTGCATTTGAAGCCAAGGAATACAGATCCTACTTGCTCAGGATAAGCTTTCTTTGATTTCACAGCAACGAAGAACCACCCAGTTTTGGAGTCTCAAGGCCCATAATCCAACACCTCACATTTTTGTCACCCTTGATCCCCATCCATGGTTTAGGCCTCTTGCCTTGCTCCCTGCTGATCCAATGTCCTTCAGCCATATGCTCCGCCCCTCCCCACTGCCACACCCTCCTACCACATCCCTTTTTTCCTTTGTTTGCCACAGTGTCTGGAGCACATTTTTTTCATGACAGACACTCTCACTCTTTAGATCCAACATATGGCCTCTTCGCAGAACAGATCAGCTCTCTTGCCTGGACTGAAAGGTGATTCTGCACTGAGAAACCCACCTCCCCCATGGTCTTCTCAAGTGGACAGAGACTTGGTTTCAGTTGGGTCTCATAATTCATCTCTTAAAGCTCTTTTACAAATATACTTGACTGTCTTGAACCTCTAAGTTTCCACTTCACCCGGCATTAAATGAAGCCAGCTCTGTACTTTTCTATATACCTACACATGCGATGCCGAGCTCTGTGGGTGAACTCACACAACCTTGAAGACTGAGACCAATAAAATTCTTGATCTCCAACTTTGCTTCCATAACACCCCTGACAGCCCTTCTTTTGGTCCTTGGAATATTTTCTCATTCAAAACAAAATTCATTCTAACATTTGCAATGCTTTTTCAGTCCCCACCTCCACGCTCATTATTCCCATAACCAACTAGTTCACAGAGAAAACAAAGGGTGTAGAGGAGGCTGTGGTCTGCAATTCAGACGTCCCTTTCAGGGCTGAGATACTCATTGCTGCAGCTTCTGGGAGTGCGGGCAGCTGATGTCCCTCACCTGAGTCCCTCTCTGGGAATTTCCCTCATTCACGGAGATCTGCTTCTCCCCAGGACTGGCCTGAATCCATGACTGGTTGACACAAGGATGGAAAAGCTTAGCCCCCTTGCCTCAAGGCAGGACAACTCTGAAGGGTCATGCCAGCGCCAGAGCTCCCTGTAGGATTGTCTGAGGCCCCTGTTGCAGCTGTACTACTGTTCAATTTCTCCCTCTTTTCCTGCTTCCCTCACCCTTCAAGGTGTTGTTCCTGAAAACATTCATAAACATCTTGCACGCAAACCTCCATCTCAGAGTCTGTTTCCTGGGGAATCTGGTGGACATGGGACAGGAGCTCCCTCAACTCCAGCCCTCCCCTCCTCCAGCCCAGAACTTAGTTGAGAAATAAATTAGCACTCTATCATTCCTTCTTTTGAACCTACATTCTTCCTCTTGTTTTCTGGATATACACCAGGGCAGAGTGCCCTCCCCACTCCCCCACCCACGAGGTGTGTGCCTAAGAGCTTTGTTCATAGATGTCCCTTCACTTTCCTGTATTCTCCACATCTCTCTGGTGGATCATTCTCAGTAGCATACAAATGTGTTCAAACCAAACTCATCTTAAAAGGTAAGAAAAGTCCTCAATCTTCTCTCTACCACCCTTATCTATTATCAGTTTTTACTCCCTTCACTGTCCAGCTTCTTCAAGAACAGTCAAGTTCTTCACCCTTCCTACATCAAAATACCCCCAAAACAGTTCTCACAAAGGCATCAATGACATCTTAGTGGTCAAATCCCAAGGACACTTTGAAATAAATCAACATGAGATACCACTTTCTTCTCTTTCATGCAGGAATTTTCAGTCTTACTCTTCCTTCCCTCTCACAGGTATTTCAGGGTTCCATCTTTCACCCCTTTCCCGTCACAACTCATCCCTCCCCAGGGCCCCACCTTGTAGAATGATGACTCTGCCATCTGTATTTCTGATCCACACCTCTTTTCTGAGCTCTAGACCTCCGCATCCAAGCGTGTCTCTGCCCACCCACACATTACCCAACCAGTCCTCTGCCTCCAGGCCCTCTAGGCTCTAGTCAGACTATACATCTACTCTTAAGTGTCCAGGCCTTTGCACATGCTGAAACTACTGCGTTGAAAGTCCTTTTCTGCTTGATCCTTTCTCCCTCAAATTGCAAACTCCAACTTACACTTCAAGTGTTAGATTGGGTGTCACCCCTTCTGGAAATTTTTTCTGCTTAGTCAATCCTAAATTAGGTCTTCCTTCCAATGTATACACATAGCAATCCGTGTTTACTCTTGTCTTAGCAACCAGAGCCACCGTGGACAGCTTTGCAAGCTGTGAACTGCACAACACCAGGGCATGCAGTTACATAGACTGCAATGTGAATGGAACCCTCTAGAATGTGAGATGCAGAAATTCTGCTAGCACTGAGCATACTATAATTAAATTACCTATCTATCTCCTATGAAGACTTTGGACTCCTTGAGTACAGAGACTATGCCTTATTTTTTCTTAGCCCCATAGCCTTTAGGATAAAAATCTAAAATTTAAAATCTGTAGTGTCAACCTAAGACCTTTCATAATCAGGCTTCTGGTGATGTCATCACCCCCATCTACTCATGCTTCTTCTTCCTTTCCGAAGATCCAGACTAGTCTACAGTGGCTCTCTAAGACTCTCTCAAGTCTCCATGCGATGTGAGAGCATAGAACTCTTTTTGATTGGATCTCCTACCTTCCCTAAATTCCACCTAACTCCTACTCATCCTGTAACACTCAGTGATTTTGTAACCTACTGAAGACCCTTCACACTAAGGATGAGAGACAATAAAGGAAGACAGCTATAATTTAGAGTGTGTGCCGTTGGAAATCATTTCTTTACATTTTACTTGCTTTAATATGTGCTGAACCTCTATGAAATAATACCATTGTCTATTGTAGAAATATAGAAACTGTAAAGTGATGAGGTGAAATAACCTTCACACCTGGAGAATAACCGGCAAAGTGTAATTTTAAATAAGGCCTGTAAAGTCTAGTACTACTAGGGGCTGGTTTCTGACCATAGTTAGCCTTAAAAATCCTATTTATGATTTAAAAAATTTAAAATTAGTAAAAAAGTAAAGATTTACAATCAGCATGAAACTTCATACATGAAAACCAGTTTTCTGTTGCAGATAAATAAACTGGTAGCCTCTTGTCTTTTTCAGGTGCCTCCCAGATGTGTGTTGTTGATACTCAATATGCGCCTGTCTGAGCCGTCCCACCGCAAGCTGAAGTGGGCAAACCCTGGAAACTACACACTCAGTCCCTTAGGATCTAGCCGGAGTCTACTGTTAAGTGGCCTCCTACAACATTTGGAAGGAGAAGAGAAAGAGAAGCCATCTAATGCTCCCACAGCTGAGGGAAGGCAGGTGCCTTTGGCAGACGGAGGTCGTGGAGTTTTCCCTGCCATGAGGCTTTTTTGGAAAATGGCCCACTTCAGGGCTCTGGGCCCCTGAGACTGACATGGGGCTTCCCAGAACCTCGGGCATCCTTTTGCAAAGACCCGCTTGGGTGCTACAGATGACTGAGACCACAGAGACCTCCACCTTTCAGGATTATCCAAAAGCGGCCCCGGTCCTTCACGGCCCAGGCTCCTGAAGCTTACCAAAGCCTCTAATAATCTGCTATAACATCTTATTCTTCCAAATACCTAGAGCAGTAGTTGGATTCTTGATCAAACCCCAAGTGGAAAAAATTTAGATATTCCACTTATTTCCATAAGCCATAATAAAAGAGTTCCTAAGCAATGATAACGAGTCCCTGAGTAGAATTAGACAACTTTTAAACAGTGGAGGAAGAGTGATGAGGTGTTTCAATTTAGGCATGTTTGAAATATATCTTATCTTCTCATTTTAGAACATGCATTCTGTATAGAGTATAAAAGGACAGATTCTGCTATGTTAAAGAGAATAATAGCAACAGTTTTATTTGACGTCTCACCCACCGCAGAGATTTCTTTAACTCACCCAATTTGCCTTCCCTTCATATCCTGGGTATGAATCTCATTACACCACATGGGATGCTCTGTCCAGGGCAAGAGCTGTCAGCATGGAGAGCTTCACCCCTGATAGGACTGCAGAGAAAGACTACATCTGAGCACCCCTCTCCCGCAGGCTGGACTTAGTGTACTGAGTAGACCCAGCTTGATTTATGGCCTATGGGCCGAGAAACATAAAAAAGCCTGCCAGGTAGATAAATCTTAAAATATATTATGCTTTCATCGTATGGACTGAAAGATGAGGGAGAAGGTGCTCTCCCCTAAAATAATACGGTCTGGATTATTTTTTGCATTATGTTAGGAGATAAAATATTTCTCTTCCAGATTTCTGGGATTGTGCATGAGTGAACATCTAACAGTGCTTAACTCATCTTTGCAATAGAAATCCATTTCTGCCATGAAAGCTTCACTAGTTCCAGTGAAAGCCAAGTCATCGTCCCCATGGCTTCTTCTTCCAGATCCAGACCAGTAAGAGCTTTTCACCCTCCTGGCCTAGGGAAGGGCCCCTTTTGCTGGCCTCTCAGAGGCTCCTGGGTGTGCAGAGCTGCATTATTCCATGTGCTAGGATCAGTGTTTCTTCCTCCTTCCTTCCCTCCTCCCTCCTACCTTCCCTTCCTCCCTACTCTTCCCTCACTCCTTCCTTCCTCCCTCCCATCACTCTTTTTTGAACATCTTCTTTGTGTAAAATGCTGTGATTAGGTGCCGGGGATGTCATGGTGGTCAGGACCCAGCACACCTCCTAGAGAAACAGACTCTGTTGGAGAGGACAGTCAAGGGATCAGTGATCACCGGGCAGTTTGATGCGTGTTATACCAGGAATAAGGACAGGGCCCTTTGGAAGCACACAGGAGGGGCAGCTCACCTCTCTAGGGCAGCACTGTCCAATAGAAATATAATGTGAGCCACATATGTAATCTTGAGTTTTCTTGTGGCTATATTTAAAAAAGGTTTTAAAAGGTTAATTTTAATAATATATTTTATTTAACTAAATTTATCCAAACTATTATCATTGCAACATGTAATTGATATAAAAATTATGCTTAATCTGTTGAGTAGTTTACACTTACAGCTTAGAAATTCAGTTCCCCAGTCACGCTGGCCACAAAGAAAGTCACAGACTAAAGTCCTATTGTTCACAGAAGAAAGTCTTCATACTGACGTTCAAATCCCTTGATGATCTAGGCCATTCTTCATCACAAACCTTAAATCATAAGCACAAAGCCCTTCACAGCATCCCCAAACCAGCCATTCCTTCTTCACATCCACCCACCTGAAATATGGGCTCCTCTCTGAACTGCTCACTCCCCCAGCCTAAGAGCCCCGAGGCCAGGCCAGACTGATGGCCACAGCAGGTGTTCACCATCACTGTTACCTGTACTATGCATGAAAGGGGGCAGTATCATTTCATGTGCTTCCCCAAAGCAAAACTAAGACCAGTGGGTAGGAGTTGGTGGGAGGCTGGTGTTAGCTTGGCCCACAAAGCCTGCTCTGAGACAGTGCTGTTCCTCCTTAAACATGTGTACACAGTTCCTTGGATCTTGTAAAGATGCAGATTCTCACTCGGTGGGTCCAGGGTGAGCCTGAAGCCCTGCATTTCTAAAAAGGTGATGTAGATGCTGTGGTCTGTGGACTTCGCTTTGAGTAGCACTGCTCAAGACCTTTGTAGTAATGTCTCAAATGTGAGTGAGTTCTCTGGCAGGGGAGGTGTTCAGATACAGGCTAGATGGCCACGGGGGTACACTAAGAGTAACTTCGTACTCTGAGATTCGGAGATCCGTGATTCTTCTGAGGCTCTGAGGACAGTGTGGGAGGTCTCTATCCTCTGCCTGGAGAAGTACGTGATGGGAAGCCCATGGCTGAGAGCAACTGGGGCAGCTACCCCACCCCCTTTGCCAGCCCTGCCTTCTAAGAAGGCTGTAGGACACTCTACACAAAGTGCTTCTTGGCCATCTGCATGTCTTCCTTCGCCACTTTCTTGTCACATCTACACAGGCAATGAAAATGTGCTTCCAGACTCCAACCACAGGGAGCGTAGATAGCCAATGACCCCAGCTTCTGATTTTGCAGCCCAGCCATGCGTGGGCAGAGGCCACCCTGCCCATGAGGGTGGGCAGCAGGGAGACCAAGTTCTGGCCTGCTCCCTGAAACCAGGATTCCTAGGGAGTCCACGATGCTTCCTCCCAACCTTCTCTTTCCCCTTCCCTCCAGTCTGACTTCCTGTCAACTCCCACCCTCTACTTCTTCTCACCCTCATTTCCCCTAATAAAACCTTCCCACACTTGGTCTCATCTCCTGCCCCTCTCAGAGGGTCCTGGCCAACCCACTGTCCTTGCCAAGTTCTTTTGAAGCATTAGTGCTTTTCATAGAGAGTAGTAAGAATATGCCAACTAAATCTTGGTCATATTTCCTGCAAACATTTTCCTTAGTTTGCTATTTTCTTTTATTTTTGCTCATGGTATATTTTTGTTGCTGTTTCTTCAGTGGTTTTTAACTTTTACAAAATTCGAATCATTCCCCTCAATATATATCCCCTAACCCCACTAGAACCTCAACTTCCCTCTGCTGCACTGCACAGGACCTGATAGTTGTCCCTAAACCATCTCCCAGGGTTCAGCAGAGCATGAAGTCAACTCATTAGCAAGGTCTTCAGCTTTCCAGAAGGTGGTTTACAACCCCCTCACCTTCCCTAAGCATCCTGGGGTCTCTCTCCCCACTCAAGTGGCTCATTGGGCATCTTTTCCAAACAATTACCATGCTCTTCCCAGGAGGGCTTCTAGTGAATTAATTTTCCCCAAAGCATTATAATTACAAAGCCCATGTTCATCCTGGAATCTGATAAATATTCATCTCTCTCCCTCTAGATGATTTTCATTGCTTTACTTTTATAGTTGACTCTTCACCCATATGGAATATCTTTTTGCAGCGGGGTGAGGGGGAATATTTTGAAGTACCATCTCGGATGGTTCTCTAATAAATAATTTTCCAATTAGATATACATGTATACATTTGTGATGCCGTCATGTTATGTCCCCAGCAGAGAAATGCAAACACCTGGCTTGCGTTTTGCTGCCCAAGCTGTGAGTGCAAGGAGGCAGCAAGGTGTGCCAAGCCCAGAGGGGCTGGGACATGGACCAGGTACCCATGAGGGTAGGGCAGGCCCTAGAGGAAGTTGGGCCAGCTCAGCCAGCTGGGCCTTAGTGTGCTGATGAGTGTCAGTCAGCATCCCAGACAGGGCCAGTCTCAGGGAGTCCCGGCCCCTTGGAGGGCGGCTGTCTTGGCAGGATGCAGGACCATAACTCCCAGGGCCAAGGAGCAGCCAGTAGATAGTGATCCTAGCAGACAGATGGGGACTCCAAAGACACCTGTTCTAAAGTAAGAGACAAAATAGGGAAAGGTCAGGGCAGACAGTATCCCCAAAATGCCTAAAGACCCCTCTTCTAGAGGTGAAGGGGCCATCACAAAACCAAGCAGTCTGAGGTGAACATGCAGGCACACCAACAGCAAGGCTAACTGGATGCTGAACCATCCAAGGGTAAGTACTGTTCCCAACAAGTGCCCCTTCTGTGGGAAAGAAGCATCAAAGAACAGAGAGAAGCACCGTGGAACCGGGTAGGCCCTTCCTACTAAAAAGATATAACTCGTGGTCCCAGCAGGTGGTGTCACCAAGGGAGGCGAGCGCCAGGCCAGAAACCAGAACACAGGGGCCTCAGCCTCCACCAGTGGGTAGGTATGTGAGAGCAAGCCAGTGCGGGCAAGTCAGAAAAGCAGCCCAGCAACCGCCCATGAAAATTCCAGAGTGGCAGGCAGAATAACCCCAAAGGGTCCATGTCCTAATCCTACACCTTGACCCTGTTTCCTTACTTGGCACAAAGGACTGTGTGGCTGTGGTTGAGGGTGAGGCCTTAAGATGAGGAGATGACCCTAGACTATGCAGGTGGGCCCGAAAGGTAATCTCGTTGGTCCCTGTAAGTGAAAGAGGGAGGCAGGAGGATGAGTCAGAAAGAGGTTTGAAGATGCTGTGCTGCTGGCCTTGAAGATGGAAGAAGGGGCCATGCCCCAAGGAATGCAGCTTCTAGAAGCTGGAAAAGGCAAAGAAACAGATCTTCCCCCAAAGCCTCCAAAAGGAACCAGACTGCCGACACATTGATGCTGGCACAGTGAGAGCCAGTGTGGGCCTCGACCTCCCAAACTGGAGGATGATAAATTCAGGTTGTTTGAAGCCACTAAATTTGTGGTAATTTGTCACAGGAGCCATCGGAAACCAATACACACAGTTAGATGAAGCTGTGAAGAGGAAAATATTATCCAACTCTACCCAGAAGCTGAATTCCTTTAGAATTTTGCCCAATAAAATTATCCACCTAAATGCAGCACTGTACACCCCAATTGTATCTTTCTAAAAACGAAATAAAAGATTCTGGGAAAGACAGAACTGTGATCTGCTTCTCAGAGAAACAGATGTCTATTGCAGCTTGGATCACATGAAACAAAATATGCATTTCCATCGTCCGCTCCTGGCCACGTGCTCCAATCGCAGGGAGGCAGAGGGGGAAAATTCCTCTTTATCTCCTTGAATTGAATATTTAATGTTGGAAATTTCTTTTTTATTGATTTCTCTCAATAAGCTCACCTGTAAAGATTACTATTATCCCTTTTTTTATTTTTATTTTTTATTTTATTTTTTATTTTTAAAGATTGGCACCTGAGCCAACATCTATTGCCGATCTTCTTTTCTTTTTTTTTTTCTTCTTCTCCCCAAGGCCCCCAGTACATAGTTGTACATTCTGGTTGTAGGTCCTTCTGGTTGTGCTATGTGGGTCCCCACCTCAGCGTGGCCTGATGAGAGGTGCCACGTCTTTGCCCAAGATCCAAACCGGTGAAACTCTGGGCTGCCGAAGGAGAGCATGCGAAGTGAACCACGCAGCCATGGGGCCGGCCCCGAATGTTGGAAATTTGATGGTAGGCCACAAATAAGGATTCCGTGAGCTTAGAAAAAGGACAGTGTGATCCTCCATTAAAAAATAAATAAATAAAATATATCCCACAGAATAGAAGACATTTCAGAAAGTGCTTTATACATAGTAATTAACCATAGCTGAATTATATGTTTTTATCAGAATGATTCCCAGAAGTGAAAGCATTTTTTAATTGACATTTCTGCTTTGTCAGCCTCTTTCTGCGTTGTAAATTCTTTCAAAGAAAGTAGACAGGGCACGGCTACAGCTGGGAGCATTTTATCCACGAGTCCCGAAACTAATGATTTCTGCATTTATTTGAACTACATAGTTTTCCACTCATTGAAACCTAATCAAATTTTGCAATTTATCTCTGTAATAGACTTTTATATGAGGCTACACCAAGAAAATTTAGATCTTTGAAGAATGGGAAAAAGTAGCATATGGAAAATGTGAACATTAACTTGGTTGAAACTTGGTCAAGCAGAACTATGGGATGGCCATCGGTGGTTGTCTGAGATAATGTAGGATAAAACAAACGGCTTGCAGTAGTAACCAACCTGGCCCAGCAGGCTTGGAACCCCACCTTGTGTATGAGTCCTCATTTATACTTAGCTGTATGCCCTTTGGAAAATGATTTGGGCTCTCTGGTCTTCAGTTTCCCCTTTTATGATTAAACACGTGTTCGACTGTTTGCTAGTTCATTCTGTTTTGCTTCAATAGGCTGGAAGGGATGCAGGTCAGACACCACATCTGCTCTTAACACCAAAAAGCATGGAGTTCAACCAGCACTTGGCACACAGGAGAAACTCAGTGAATGATGTGATATGCACCGTTGGCATTATTTGCTCAAAGTCTGCACCGCACTGGGTGGAGATGGTTGTTCCTGCTCCACATGGCGCTGCTGGGACTGGAGGATCACGATGGCTTCCCTCACACCTGATGCATCAGCTGGGCAGCTAGAATGGCTGGGGACTCACCAGGCCTGGCTCACCAGCAAAGTGTTCAGACTTCTTGGGCCGGCCCCATGGCCGAGTGGTTGGGTTCGCCCGCTCTGCTTCGACGGCCCAGAGTTTCTCCGGTTCAGATCCTGGGCACAAACATGGCACTGCTCATCAGGCCATGCTGAGGTGGCATCCCACATGCCACAACTACAAGAACCCACAACTAAAAATACACAACTATGTACCAGGGGGCTTTGGGGAGAAAAAGGAAAAATAAAATCTTTAGGAAAAAGAAAAATTTTTTAAATGTTTAGACTTCTTATAGGTCGACTGCTTCCAGGAAAGCCAGAGGGGGCATGACCAAACCTCTTCAGGCCTGGCTGGAAACAAGCGATTCTGCCACAGTCTGTGGTTAAAGCAGAAAGGAAACATGCTCCAGCCCTTGATGAGAGGCTCAGCAAGCACCTGCAGAGGGAAGGCTGGACAACAGACGTCTACACACACCACCTGCTCCATGGGTGACCCCAAGTTCCAGTATTGCCATATAATTTATGGTAATACCCTCACATTTCCCAAAAGCTTGGGAAATTAGGCCTTTTGGTATGCTATTATATTAGTTTCCTATTGCTTCTGCAACAAATTAGCACAGATTTAGTGGCAAAACAGATTTTATTATCTTACGGTTCTGGAGGTGGGAAGCCTGAAATCAGTTTTACTGCACCAAAATCAAGGTGTTGGCAGGGCTAGTTCCTTCTAGAAGTTCTAAGAGAGAAACCATCTCCTTGCCTTTTCCAGATTTTGGAAGCTGCCCACACTCCTTGGCACGTGGCCCCTTCCACCATCTTGAAAGCCAGCAAAGGCCACACCTTCTCGCATTGCATCTCTCTGACACTGACTCTTCCCCCTTCCTCTTCCACTTTTAAAGACTCTTGTGATTACTTTGGGCTCCCCTGGATAATGGAGGATGATGTCTCCATCTCAAAGCCAGCTGGCTAGCAACCTTAATTCCATCTGCTGCCTTAATGCCCCCTTGTGATGTAACATAACATAGTCACAGGTTCCAAGGATGAGGACCTGGACATCTTTGGGGCCATTATTCAGTCTACCACAGTTATCATTTCAGGTACTTTTTAAAAAAACTTTTTGATCACTTTGGATGTATTTTGGAAAAGAAATATATTTCCATAAATATGTAGCCTCTTTCCTCCATTCTAATCTGCTAAACTTGTTAGACATATACAAAATATTTTTTAAAAAAGGCTCTGGATGAGAGTCCAAGGGATTGTCTCTGCAGAATGTTCCTAAGCTTTAATCTAGGGGAGCAGAGTGAGAAAATGGGGCAATTAGGGAGTCAGGGTGAGGTTTGGAGCCCCCGGGTCCTTGTCATGGGAACAAGCTGACTCCTCCACCCAGTGTCTGTGTTTCACTCCAAGGACCAAAGCCAGACACCAATGCTCAAATGCTCGGATGCCAGTGCCAACTCTCCTGCTCTCAGGGCAGCAGCTTGTCCAGCAGGCACTTCCAGGAGAACGTGTGACTCAGTTACTTCAGAGGCTATAAACATGACAAATGAAGAACTGGAAGAGGGCATTTTCCTCATTCAGAGGCAGAACATAACTTCCTGAGGTTTCACTGATAACCTGTTTAATGGTTGTAATAGAAATCTAAATATCTGCTCCCATTGCTTTCCTATTACAAGGAAAGCAGAGAGAAGCCAAATATAACAATCCAAACTTGGTCATTTATTGAGGTCATTAAAGATAGAACTAAATTATTCTACTGAATAAAAAAATTAGGGAATGCAAAGTCACACAACGAGCTCATGTTGCAGACAAATCTACTGCACATCTAGTGGTGGAAACAAAATAGAAAAACTAAAGACAGTCTCTGACTTGAGATGGTTTGACTTACAATTCTTTGACTTTATGATGGTGCAAAAGCCATACGCATTCAGTAGAAATTGTACTTCAGATTTGAATCTTGATTTTTCCTGGGCCGGTGATATGTGGTACGATGCTCTCATGATACTGGGCACTGGCAGCAAGCTACAGCGCCAGTCAGCCATGTGACCCCAAAGGTGAACAACTGATAGCCTTACAACCATTCTATACCCACACAACCACTCCATTTTTCACTTTCAGTACAATATTCAATAAATTAAACCAAGTAGTCAACACTTTATTATAAAATATGCTTTGTGTTAGATGACTTTTCCCAACTGTAGGCTAATGTAGGTGTTCTGAGCACATTTAAGGTAGGCTGGGCTAAGCTATGATGTTCAGTAGGTTAGGAGTGTTAAATGCATTTTGGACTTAACGGTATTTTCAACTTACAATGGGTTTATTGGGACGTAACCCCATCATAAGTCAAAGAAGATCTGTATTTGAATGGTTTTTAAAAAAGGGAGAGAACGGCTAAGAAAAACCTTTGTGCATAATCCTGTCATCTTACCTGTATGCCCAAACCTGAGACTTGGTGCTCTGCCTCGTCTGGTTAGCATAGGTATATAACATGAGTGAGACTACTGACATTAGCATAAAAACCACACACTGAGTTGGCTTGATAACTGGGTCACATTCCACAGGAACTTGACTTTCCAATCCAGGGAGGCAAGGAGGCTTCCCAGAGAGACTGTTGGACCACCAGGGCACTTAGTCTACCAGTCATTAGGCTGGGAGTTCAGGACATCCTATGCAAACCTTATCATGCTCTGTAATGTGAGGCTCTGAGTCTTCATCTGACCTTCCACTTGGAGAGTTTCATGGGATCAATTGCTAAGCAGCCCACTAGACATCCCAGACCCCGGCAGAGCATGTGACTCTGAGATTCAGGTATATCTATCAGCAGACGTGTCCAGTGATCCCTTCTGTGGACCTCCTGCTGCCTCTGTCTTTGTTACCCTAGCCTGATGTGAGCTGTTCCACCACTAAGTCATCTGTACACACAATCCTCAACCATAGGTGGCCCTGAGTTCTAAAATTCACAAAAAATGTGCCTCAGTTTGTATTAATGTTAATGTCCTGCTCCAGGGTAGACCAAGCCAGTCTCAAATGATAAATCAGAAAGAGAAACTACAAGGCTGGGTAACAGAGTTATTATCCCTTCCAATGCCAAATGCAAACCAGATGTTCTCAACCCACCAACCTGCTCCCTCCATCCTTATCCTTTTCTCACAGTTCCCAGGCTAAGAAACAAGGCACAGCCCCATTTACAAGACATTCTCTATTGATAAAGATGGAGCTGATAATCAAAAATGTTGAAGTGGTCCTACTGTCATTAATTCAATCAAGTGATATGGGTACTATGTTAAGCAAGAACATTGGCTTAAGCATCAGAAGCTACAGAATTCTCATCCAAATCTACTTCTCTGAGCCCATTTCCTTCTCTATATAATTGAGATAAATGACTTTGGCTTTGATTGCTTCCTTCACAGTCATGTTATGGGGATCAGTGAGATCACAGAAATGAAAGTTTCTTGAAAAAGAAAAAGGATTATTATGAGCTTTATTGTAACACCTCTGTGTTACTTATATGTTAGCAGATCCAATAAAGAAAAAATCACACTGAAGAAGTCAGAAAATAATTTGCTTCACTGGATTTATACTTCTTGGTTGACCAGAGGGCCTGGAACCTAACCATTCATCAGGAAAACTTGCCGGGTGTCAGAAGCAAGTATGGATTCCAAGGAGACGTGTGTTCGTGATCTTGACACAAACTTCAAGAGATCCTTGAGATTGTAATCTAAGAGATTACAGTTATGTTGTAATGTGTTTTATTTCTTAACTCTAAGAAAAATATTTTTTTAATTGATTAGCTTGCCAGTTCCAGCCAAGGTGGAGTAGTCTCATTTCCTCCCTAGTTTTCCCTCTTAAAAATATAAAATACTGGATATAACACAAAAAGTCAAACATAAAAACTTAAACATAGAATTACCTATGACAGCAATTCCACTTCTTGGTATATACCCAAAAGAATTGAAAGCAAAGTCTTGAACAGATATTTGTACACCCATGTTCACAGCAGCACTATTTACAATAGCCAAAAGATGGAAGCAACCCAAGAGTCCATCAACAGATTAGTGGAAAAACAAAATGTGGTATATACACACAAAGGAATATTATTCAGCTTTAAGAGGGAAGGAAATTCTGACACATGCTACAGCATGGATGAACCTTGACACATTATGCCAAATGAAATAAGCCAATTACAAAAGGGCAACTATTTTATGAGTCCACTCGCATGAGGTCTGTCTAGAGCCATCAGATTCACAAAGACAAAAAGTAGAATGGTGGTTACCGAGGGTTTGGGGAGGGGAGAATAGGCTGTTATTATTTAATGGGGACAGAATTTCAGTTTGGGAAGATGAAAAGATCTAGATATGATGGTGGTGATGGTTGCACATCAATGCGACTATACTTAGTTCCGCAGGACTGTTCACTTAAAAATGGTAAATTTTATGTTAAGAATATTTTAACAAAAGAAAAAAGCAAACATAAGAAGACTCTGAAAAGTGGAAAGACTAAGGCAACTTCCTAGGGACCTTGAGACTTGAGGAACAACACAGCTGTGAGATCCCTGGGTTTTCTTTATGCTTCCATGTTATTCATGGAAGCATAAAGAGGAGAAGCATGCAACCTGGAACTACCAACAGGTGCAGACAAAAAGGCCCAAGAAAATCCTGAATTCTATAGGACTGGGAAAATGGTGATCAAAAACAGAACAGAAAGTCTTTGGACAATAATTGTTCTACTCTAGCCAAATATCAACAGAAAACTCCTTCGCTCCCCAACCCCCACCACAGTATCACCAGGGCTAACTGGGAAGCTGAACTTCTCCTCCAACTTATCAGCAATGAGGCAATGCTAGCACCATCCCATTTCCTATCCCTCATCCTGATATGAGTAGGGCTGAGTAGGGAGATGAACATCTATCTCAACCCAGACCTGTGTACTGCACATAACCAGGATGAGTGACTTCTAAAGAAAGCAGACAAAATTGGATCCAGAAACTCTCAACACAATAGCCAAAATGTCCAGGATACCATTAAAAAACTACACATTGTAACAAGAACCAGAAAAATCATATCATGAATAAGAACAGACAACAGATTCTAAGAACATGACTCAGATGTTGGAATTATCTGATAAGGATTTTAAAGTAGCAATTATAGTAATTCTTCAATGAGCAATTTTTAACTATCTTGAAACAAATAAAAAAACATAAAATCTCAGCAAAGAACTAGCAATTATAAAAAAGGAATAAACGAAAATTTTAGAACTGAAAAATATAATAACTGAAATCTTAAAAACTCAATGGATAGTCTCTACAGAAGAATGGAGGGGACAGAGGAAAGAATCAGTGGACTGCAAGATATAAAAATATAAACTACCCTATCTGGACAGCAGAGAGAAAATAGACTGGGAAAAAAATGAGAGGAGCCTCAGGGACCTGTAGGACATCAACAAAAAATATCTACCATTCATGTCATTAAAGACCCACAAGGAGATGAGGGAGTATGGAGCTGAAAAATATCCAAAGAAATAATGGCTGAAAATTACATGCTGAACAACATAAATCTATAAACTCAAGAAGCTGAGCAAACCTCAAACAGGATAAACTCAAATAAATTCATGCCAAAACACATCAAATTTCTGAAAATGAAAAAGAAAACATCTTAAAAGTGGAGAGGAATGATGCATTACCAATAGGGAATAATGACTCAAATGATAGCAGATTTCTTAACTGAAACGAAGGAGGCCAGAAAGAAGTGACATGACATTTTCAAGAACTGAAAGTTCAATCCCAAATTCTATACCAAGTGAAAATATCCTTCATCAATGAAAGGAAAATGGGGCTATTCTCAGATGAGGGAGACTCAAAGAATGTGTCACCGGAAGACATACTCTTAAAGCATGGCTGAAGTTCTCCAAACAGAAAAGAAATAACAGAAGGATAACAAAGAACAATAAAATGGTTAAAAGTGGGAATATATTTCTCCTATCCTTCTCTTCATGATGTTTTAAAATTATGTTTGATAATCATAGCAAAAACTATAATGTCATCTGATGTGTGTTCAATTTTTGTAGAAAAAATATTGACAATTAGATTTAAAAATTGAGAAGGATAAAGACACCCAAGTGGAAATAGGGTTTTTACACTTCAATCAAAGTGGCAAAATGATGATACCAGTAGATAATTATAAGTTCCTTACACATATTGTAATACCTAAAGCAACCACTAAAAAAAACTGTACAAACATATGTTCAAAAATACTGCAAATAAATCAAAATAAAATTCTAAATAATGTAGAAATTACTTCTAGGAAGTCAAGAAAAAGGAAATAGAGGAACAAGAAAGAGCAAGAATAAATAAAGACAAATAATAAAATGACACACTTAAGTCTTAACATATCAATAATCATTAAATGTAAATGGTCTAAATACAGCAATTAAAAGACAGAGATTGGCAGAGTGGTTAAGAAAACATAACCCAACTATATGTTATCTATAAAAAAACTCACCTAATATACTTAGGAGTGGCTATATTAACATCAGATAAGGTAGACTTCAGTGCATACAAAAATATCAGGGACAAACAGGGATGTAATATAATATAATGCTAAAAGTGATCAAGAAGATGTAGCACTCCTAAATGTGTATGTACCAAATAATAGAGCTTCAAAATACCTGAAGCAAAAACTCATAAAACTTGGAAAAGAAACACTTAAAATCCACAATTAGAGCCAGTGACTTCAACACCACTCCCTCAGGAATTGATCATACAACTAGACAGATACACACACAAAAAAAAAATCAGCAAGAATATAGAAAAACTTAATAACACTATCAACCAACAGAATTTAATAATGGCATAACTTGAAGATGTTGTGGATTCAGTTCCAGACCACCGCAATAAAGCAAATATTGCAATAAAGTGGGTCACATAAATTTTTTGGTTTCCCAGTGCATATAAAAGTTATCTTTACACTATAGTATCATCCATTAAGTGTGCAATGGCATTGTCTTTAAAAAAAACAGTGTACATACCTTAACTAAAAAATACTTTATTGCTAAAAAATGCTAACCATCATCTGAGCCTTCAATGAGTCATAATCTTTTTGCTGGTGGAGAGTCTTTTAAAAAATGCAACATCTGCAAAGTGCAATAAAATAAGTTATGCCTGTACACATTCACAGAGCACTCCACACAAAAACAGTAGAATACGCATTCTTCAAGATAACTCGTTTTCAAATGTTTTTTCCCAGTCTGTACCTTGTATTTTCGTCCTCTTAACATGTCATATTTGTGCAGTTGTGCAAATCTATATATGGGACAAAATTGTATTGAACTATACACATGCACACACATGAATGAATGCATGTAAAAAAAGTGATGAAAACTGAACACAGTCACTAGTCTAGTCTAGTATTGTACTATAGTCGTTGCTTAAGGCTGCCATAACAATGTACCACAAATTGGGTGACTTAAAACAACAGAAGGGGCCCACCCGGTGGCGCAGTGATTAAGAGCGCATGTTCCATTTCGCCCCGGGGTTCGCCGGTTCAGATCCCGGGTGCTGATATGGCACTGCTTGGCAAGCCATGCTGTGGTAGGCATCCCACATATAAAGTAGAGGAAGATGGGCATGGATGTTAGCTCAGGGTCAGTCGTCCTCAGCAAAAAGAGGAGGATTGGCAGTAGTTAGCTCAGGGCTGACCTTCCTCAAAAAAAAAAAAACCAAAAACCGAAATTTATTGTCTCACAGCTCTGGAGGCTTGAAGTCTGAAACTGGTGTGTCAGCAGGGCTGTGCTCCCTCTGACACCTGCAGGGGAGAATCCCTCCTTGCCTCTTCCCAGCTTCTGGTGGTTTGCTGGCAATCCTTGGCGTTCCTTGGCTTGAGCTGCATAACTCAAATCTCTGCCTTTGTTATCACCTGGAATCCGCCCTGTGTGTCTCTCTCTTTACATGGTCATCTTCTTGTAAGACACCAGGAGGAGCCCATCCTACTCCAATATGACTTCATCTGAAGTAATTACATCTGCAACAACCCTATTTCCGAAGAAGTTCATGTTCTGCGGTCCTGGGACATTAGGACTCCAACATGTAATTTGGAGGGGAGACATAATTCAACTCACAATGTGTAATGCCAATTATATGTAAATTCTGTTTTGGATATTGTACTACAGTTATATAAAATATCAGCATTGGGGGAAGCTAGGTGAAGGGACATGGGACTTTGTACCATTTTGCAATGATATTTTTTTCCTATGATTCTATAATTACATCAAAATAAAAATTCTTAAGAGACGTTTTGCTTGATAAACGGAGATCAAGTTGGAGGTCTGACTCCATTTTCCATCTTCACTGGCACATTTTGGGGCTTTACATTTCCAACTGTTTTTGACACGGAATGAATTTTCTCCTGTGTGTTTCCTGTGGTTTATCCTAAGTGTTTTCTGAATATATAGCATATTTTTAAATACGCTGCTCAGAAGCCTTGAGACCTTGGTGATTTCCTTCTCATTGCAATCCTTCCTAAGAATTTCACAAATAAATCACCAAGCCTCCTAAGCAATGATGGTCAACAATTTCTCAACCCTGCATATGGGAGAAAGCATTATAATTCTAAACAATGTTCCCTCCTCTCTAGTCTCGAGTTACTGTGGTCTGGGCCTGGGGAAATGGTGATGTTTTCTTGACCTTCTTTAGGGAAGGCTTGGGAGAGCATTCCTGATTTCAAGCAGCTGGGCTCTGTGGTTCCTGTAAGGTCCTGGAAATTATCTGATAGGAACTAGGAACATAGCTATGTGGAGTGGAGCCCACCAGAGAAGCACCATGGGACCCAAACTTTCTCCTTCCTTCTCGCTCATTCAAGTGCAAGGAGCCAGAGGGGTTGACCTTGGGGAAGATAAGCTATAGCCCAGAGCCTAGGGTTTGTCAACCATACCATGAACCTATTGCTCATTGTGTCTGAAGAATGGGAGCCCAGGATGCAGGCCAGTGAAGAAGTCAGGCAGTGGCAGAGAGAGGGAGGAAACCTGACAGCTGTGATAAAAACCTAACCAACATGGTGGAGGGAGATAGAAGTAGGGTTACTGCATTAGTTTTCTATTGCTGTGTAACAAATTCTCACTGACTTAGCAGCTTGAAACCACACGTGTTTATTATCTTACAGTTTCTGTAGGTCAGAAGTCTGGGCAGGGTCTCTCATAAGCTTTTGGCTGAGGAGCATTTCCTTCTGGAGTGCAGGGTCTACTTCCAAGTTCACATAGTTCTTGGCCAAATTCAGTTCCTTGCAACTGCAGGACTGTGGTCCCAGCTTTCTTGCCCACTGGACATCATCAGTTAGAGGCTGCTCTCTGCTCCTAGAGGTCACGCTCAGCTCCCCGCTCATGGCCCATCCACAGGCCCTCTCACATCGTGGCAGCTTACTTCCTCAAGACCAGCAGAAGGATCTCTCAGGTTTGGAATCTCTCTTCAGGAAGGGCCTAATCTCATTTAAGGGCTCAGGTGATCTCCCTGTTGGTTATTCAAAATCAACTGATTAGAGATCTTAATTTCATCTGCAAATTGACCTTCACCTCTGCAATCTAATCCATCATATTCATAGTCTTGCCCTCAATTAAGGGGAGGAGCTTATTTGGGATGTGTACACCAGGGGATAGAAATCTTTGGGGACTCTCAGAATTCTGCCCACTACAGGTGTGGGACGCTAAGAGCAGGGCCTGAGACGCTAGGTCCAACACTGGCTTAAGTCTAGGACAGGACAGCTGGCAAACTCTCCAACAGAAGGCAGAGAAGGAAATCAAGCAGAGCCCAATTTCAAATTACACCCATGTGGAAAGGGGCTGGGATAAACTAAAACTCAGACACTTTGCAGCACCGTAGGTCCTGAGACAGGTGGGTACTGATGGACACCAAGGGCTATTCAGGAGCCCAGGGTCCTGGCAGTAGCAGAGCATGGCTAGCTTCTGAGCCATGCCAGCATTTGACACATAGGTCACCCAAACCTACTCAGAAGGGAAGGCCAACAATTTCTCAACAGGGCATGTGGGAGAGGTTGCCATAATTCTCAAAAATGGCCACTTCTCTCTAGTGGGGCCTGGACATGGAGAAACAGTGGCATTTTCTGACCCAGGTTGGGAAAGACAGCTGCTGACATTCTCTACACCAGTCTGAATCAGCTCAGGCACAGGTTGGCCTGGGCCTACAGATGGTGGAAGATGGGGGCACTTTTCACAGACTCAGATCCTGGGAATTGGGAAAGCCAGCAGGATTAGAAACACGCTTTCCTAAAAAGGAGCTCTCTTGTTCTCACAGATTTTGAGGAGCCATCTCCCATAGTCCAAGTGGAGAATGGTGCAGTGGGCTGAGTTACACGCAGGTCTGATGTGCTGGGCCAGCGGCACAGAGATGCGGTAGTCCTCCTTACCCACGGAGGATACGTTCCAAGACACTCAGTGGATGCCTGAAACCGCAGATAATACTGAATCCTACATATACTGTTTTTTCCTATACATACATATTTGAGGTGCAACAGCAAAACTAGTATGAACTTCTTTTTCCTTCTTCACAATTTCACAAATAGAAGATTTGTTCTTACCGTAGATCTTAGCAACCTCAGTATACAATTTTTTTTCTTTCCTTATTAAGTCAGGAACGTTCACATTTTCACTTAAAGGAAGCACTTTATGGTTTCTCTTAGGCATACGTGAATTGCCAGCGTTACTAATCTTGCACTTTGGGGCCATTATTAAGTAAAAGGAGGGAACACAATCACTGCAATGCCGCCAACAGTCCATCTGATAACCAAGACAGCTCTTAAGTGACTAACAGGCGGCTAGCGTAAACAGTATGGCTCCGCTGGACAAAGGGATGATTCAAGACCTGAGCAGGATAGAGGGAGATTTCACCATGATTCTCAGAACAGCATGCAGATCTTAATTTTATATTTATAAAACAGAGACAATAACGCATGTATTAAAACAAAAATGCTTGTAAAAGCAGTCAGGAAACTGTAAACCATCACCCAGTGAAGGTCTGACTGTTACTATAACATTTTAACAAATGGGCAGCTTTGGTGAATAGAGATAGTTTTGCTTTACATGCAGACAAATTGCCCTGCTGTCTCATTGACCATATACGTGACTAAACTGAAAGCAGACTGACATATGGTTTTCTTTCACATCCCCATGCCGAAATATATAAGACTGGCAAGTACAATTTGCCGTCTCTAAGATTTAAGACGAGTAAGACAAAGGGAGATCCCAAGTCAATGAAATCCACGTTCAAGGCACAGTTGCCCTCAGCTCTGTGACCTGGTCCTCTGTGTGTCTCCTCTCCATGCCTGTGTCCTTGGAATTCCTCAGCCGAAGCAGAGGCCAGGAGGGAGGAGGCCATGAAGGATAAGCAACAGGAGCGGAATCCACCGGCCTGGAGCGGGGAAGGGACCTCACTGGAGCAGGATCTGCAGGTCCAGGTTCCAGGCCCAGCCCCTCGCACCCCTGTAGCTACTCTTCCATGTCCTCCAGGAGGAAATACCACCCCCAAGTTGCTGAGATGAGGCAGCCAGTGCAGGCCAGGGGCCACAGTGGGGCCTCCAAAGGTGATATACAGACATTGTCTCCAAAACACAAGGAATGTGAAAAGGGAAGCTAGCCACGTGCATTCAGTCTCATTCTGTTGAATGACTACTCACTGAGTGGCCACTAAATACATCAAAGTCACATGGGGTGGGGGAGGGCATTAGAGGAAATGGAGGGGAATTAAGTCGACACACGTATTGGTTTGCTGGGGCTGCCGTAACAAAATACCTCATACTGGGTGGCTTAAACAACAGAAATTTATTTTCTCACAATTTTAGAGGCTAGAAGTCTGAGATCAAGATGTTGGCCGATTTGGTGTCTTCTGATGCTCATTCTCCTTGGATTGTAGATGGCTGTCTTCTCCCTGTGTCCTCACTTGGTCCTCCCTCTGTGTGAGTCTGTGTGCTAATCTCCTCTTCTCATGAGGACACCAGGCATATCGGGTTAAGGCCCACCCTAATGACCTCATTTTACCTAAACTACCTCTTTAAAAGCCCCACCTCCAATACAGTCACATTCTGAGGTGCTAAGTGTTAGAACTACAACATATGAATTTGGGGGGGTGCACCATTCAGCCCCTAAGTCCACCCCAGCCTAAGAGTGCAGCACCGGTCAGTGCATCACCCCACAGATGCCCACACTCCTTCTCTGCTGACATCCAGTGCCCTTCCAAAAGTGACAGGAACCTACTGGGCAGTGGAATGTCTCCTCTCACTTGGAGAGCTGATGCTCCAAGGGTCTATCATTGTAACCATGGTAACATGTGCTTCAGAGAACTTTAGGGAACAATAAAAGGGAAGAAACCCTGGAGGTCAGTTTGTTAAAACACCCAGCATGACACTCCACTGGCCTGGTCACTCCTCGCAAACGAGGCTCTTGGGTGGGAAGTATGAGATGGAGCTGCCATTCAACCAACTGGCCAAGGGGCAAGACTGTGAGTTGGGCCTTGTGTCTGCTACCTCAGAGGGCCCTGCTTTGTCCTCACGTCCTGAGAATGGAACCCAGCAACAGATGCAGATGGCTTGCTCTTGTCGGCATTTGAAAGTCACTCTTAAATTCAAAGTAGTGACTTGTGCTGAGAATTTCCAATTCAAAGAGGACCAATAGAAAGGATGATTTGGCCCCCATTCATTGGGCACCTCACAAGTCATTCTACTCCTAGACAGAGAAACTCACAGGAGTGGGGAGACATTCACAGGGGAAGGCACAGTCGCCACACTGAGCCAGAGTTAGGTGATAGGACATAAGTGACTGAAGCCCAGGGCATCATAGGGACCTAATTATTAGGTCGCACAAACCAGGCAGCAGCCATAGCCTGTCCTCCTGTGGAAGAACCTGGGGCCAGATTAGAAATACTGGAGAGGCAAACACATCTGTGCCAAAAGGGGGCAAAGAGGCCATGTCCCTTCCTGGGCTTCCTAACGAGGATTCAGCACAGCAAGTCTGCAGAGCCACAGCCGCGCTGGCAGCACCCACTCTGTCCCTGGGGGCACACTCTATCTCCTGGCCATCTGGTCAGAGGAAGGCATCTGAGAAGTCACTGCCATCAGAGTGAATCCTGTCCTTGAGCACCTGCCATGAGAAGTAGTCACATGGTGAGAGGAACCCTCAAAAACAAAGCGTCCCTAGTTGTGGGACACAGCCAGGCCTTGCTGTGCTCAGACTCACCCCACTATCGGCCTGCAAGGGAATCTAAGCTTGAAGATAATGAAGTCCCCAAACCAGCCTGTGTTCTGTGAGTACCTGTGTACATGAACTTGCTAGGAAGAATCGGACCTGATCCCTGAACCAGCCTGAAAGAGAGGTAGAGTGGCATGCGGGTGAGCCCCAGTCAATGGCCCACCACAAAGAGAACCACTGGGTCTATGTCCTAGGCGTTTATCCCAGGGATTAGGCTGGACGCAGTCCATGTGAGGTTGCTGCTTCTGTATCAGATGCCCAAGCCTGGAGCCTGTGGGAAGGATGATGGACACGAAATGTAGGAAGCATGAGAAGAAGGATCCCTTTTTGGCAGCACCAGACCAATAAGGACCAACTGGAACTGCTTTGATCTCTAGTTGGAGAGACTGGAGCGGGAGGTGCAGCAGGACCCTGGAAGCTCCACTGGTGGCTGCCCCAGCAACAATGATCTGTACTGACCTCTAAGAGGGTAGGCTGCTCCTTAGCAGTGACTTTCCACATCTCATGTAAAGTGTGGTCCACACTCTCTTGGAACAATTCAGAGAATTGTTGAGACAACTGAGCACAGAATTCTGGGGAATAACATTTCAGCTTAGCTAAGGTGACACATATAAATCCACCCAACAGGTACCGTGACCCAACCTAAGAAGTGACTGTTTCTCCTAGGAGGACAGAATCTAGGAGCTCTGGGATGCAACTGTAGGGGATCCAAGTGCCCTTTTAAAACAGGGTCAGGAAGGTTCCACGAGGCAGTGACATCCAAGGTGGTTTTGGAAACAAGGTGGGATCCTGGACATGGGGCCTGAGATGCAGCTGGCCCAGGGACAGGGTCCTACAGAGAGTCACAGGCAGCAGCATAGAACAGGAGCGGACAGAAGCAGTCTCCGCCTGCAGAGCTCAGAGAGGATGGGGGCGCAGAGATGAGCCTTCTGCTTTCTCCCCCAGGGCAAATAGGCAGACATAAAAAATGCTTTATAGGCATGAAGTTTCCTATTCCCTTGTGTGAAATTAAAGTCTTTGGACTGGAATCGCAGTATCTTTTTTTAAGATCATGTTTCAGATGGTCCATTTTAGGTCTTGAACTCCCTGTGATACCTTACTTTATTTTTCCCCAATCTTTTACTACACTAAATAAATATTAAAACATACATGAGGCTCAGATCTCCTTTCATTATTCATCAAGTGTAGCTGGCTCAAAACGTGAGGGGATTATCTTTTGTCTGCAGCCCTAATAAGGTTGAACCTCCCTCTTTTCATATTCTCTTTCTCCAAACTTTTCCTTACCTCCCCCCTCCTTTTCACCAATACATCCTTAATTTTTCATTTTTTATTGCTTCTTACACCAAAAATCAAAAAGTATTATAATATTTTTAAAAACAAAAATAAAGGACATGTAACAAAAGAAAAGCAGCTGGCACATTACCATTTAACTAGGATCAAAAACTGTCTTCCAAACCTGTGTTCCCCTGGTCCCTTCCACATGCATCCTTAGTTGTACCTGGTGGGTTCAGCAAGGAGTATAATTTTCTACTTTATTCGCTTGATAATATCTCAGAGATTTTTTCTCTAAGATATTTGCCAAATTGGCTCCCCTGTTATCATTTACAACCAGGCTGCAGTTTTCAGGGAGTAAGCTAACGTCCATTTTGGTGAGGGAGAAGCCTTGGCTGGTGCTCCAGTGTTGGGAGCTGTGGGGGAAAGTGCTTTAGCCTGATGTGATCCTCAGAGAGCCACCCTTCTCTTCCTCATGGGCAGTGATAGCTAGATCCAGGAGAATTCCTTTGCCATTCAGACACTAGCCTCTTAACATGCCTGAAATGACTTGAGGAGTTTTCTATAAAGAGGTGTAAGGAAGGGAGAGTGGTGGCTAAGGTGCTACTGAGCATTTCCCTAACCACATCTCATCCCCGTATCCCCTCCCCGGAGTGGCTCACCAGGACTTGCAAGGTGAAGAGGTTTTTGTGTTCCTCACAAGGAAGACCTTGAAGGATCTGCATGCACAAAGGGAGGAAAGAAAACTAACATTTTCTTATTAAATTTTGCACCTAAAACCCAAATCTATAGTTTTATAAAGTGATCTTTTAAAATGCTGAACCTGGAACAAAAAAGACATGAGACATAGGAAACAAAAAGTAACATGGTAGATGGGTAAATCCAATATAGCAACAATATTAAATACGAATGGATTAAACAATCCAATCAAAGACAGAGATTGTCAGATTGGATTTAAAAAAGACAAGATTCAATTATATGCTTTCTGCAAGAGACCTACTTTAGATTCAAAGGTACAAAAGGGCTGAAAGTAACAGGATAGAAAAGACATATCATGCAAACAGCAAGTGTAAGAAAGCTGTAGTGACTATATTGATATCAGACAAAATAGACTTTAAAACAAAAAGTATTACTAGAAAAAATAGAAACATTTTATAATAAGAATCAGAAATATATACCACTATAAACATATATGCACTAAACAACAGAGCCCCAAATCATGTGATGCAAAACTGATAGAAACGAAGGGAGAAACAGACAACTCAACCATAATAGTTGGAGACTCCAGTACCCCACTTTCAATAACGGGGAGAACAACTAGGCAGAAGGCAATTGAGGACTTGAACACTGTAAAATGAAACCTTTTCAAGTGAAGGAAACCTTTTACAAGTTCTTAAGAGAGGAAAAACAACCTCCTAAGGGTGACATGGAGGAAGAGGGGGTGCTAGATGTGGGTTGGGAGATCTAACCTTGAGCCTTGCTGGGCTGTGCACTAACTAGGTGGCCTAGAGCTATTTACCAGAAGTCTCTGAGCCTTACTTTCCTCACACATTAAATGAGGTGAGAATGCACTGCTCATAGAGCTTTCACGTGGATTTCTAAAATGAAGTACATTAAGGAAATTAATTCCTAGGCTGTGCAGTGCAATCCAAATGCAAGACATGCTGATCCTAGGCCTGTTTGCCCTCAGAGCCATTCCAAACCCTTCCCCTCTCAGCATTATGGGGATAGAGCTTCAGGGAAGGAGGGGTCAACCCTTTCAGGCTGTGTTTCCTGGACTCCTCTGCCAGCTGGTTTCTGACAGGATTCACCCAGACAGACATATTAGTAGAGAGAGTGCAAGAAAGAGAGAAGCCAGGTTATTTCTCCATCACCATTTCCCCACACCTAGGTGGTATCTCTGGCAGTCTTCCCTGGGTCTCCAACTCCTTCCAGACAAACCAAGTTCTCAGCTTTCATAGGATGACCCTCACGCCTGGCCCCTTTTGGTCCCTCTCACCCAGTGGGGTTGCAGGACCCTCCAGTGTCTCTGTGCTCTGGGCTCACAGTCCTCCTGTCACCTGGGTAACCAGTTTCCTCTGCTATAAATACTTAGAGTGGCCTCTCTTTCTCTGGTTGCACCTTGGGTAATTAGAAAGATTTTGTTTCTGGGGCCCAGCCCAGTAGCATGGTGGTTAAGTTTGCATGCTCCACTTCAGATCCCGAGTGCAGACCTACACACCACTCATCAAGCCATGCTGTGGCAGCATCCCACATACCAAATGGAGGGAGATTGGTGCAGATGTTAGCTCAGGAACAATCTTGCTCACCAAAAAAGTGTTTGTTTCTAAACTATGGAAAGCGTGAAGATAGAGACCCTGTCTTTATTTCAACTGATATTTATTGGGTTTTTGTTATTTGTTAGACCTTGAGCCAGGAGACAGAGATGAAGCAGCCAGACAGGGGCCTGTGCTCCTGAATGCAGTCTTACTCCTCTTCACTCTGCCACAGAGCCTGGCACGGAGTGAGCGTCAATGTGTGTTTGTGCCTAGAGGGCTATTTAAACAGAGCTGGCACTTACTGCATGCTCTCTGTGCACAACTCCTTAGCCTGCTGTAAATACATTTTGTATTTGATCTATACAACCCCCTAGGAGAAACTGAGGCAGTTTGCATGGAAAACCAGGGGGTACGATGGGAACCCATCCTCTTTACCACCTTCCCCACTGCTGATTCAAACTTACCAGGGTACCAGCTGACCAGCAGTCTCCTTCCAATCTCCTGCAACAACCTACATGAAACAAAAGCAGAATGCAGATAGCTAAGTTTGGGGGGCTCTTATTGGGGATCGCTTTTGGATTCTGAATGTGCGACACCATATGCTGTTGAAGTTTGAGTTCCCCTGAGCGGCTGTTTAGATGCTCCTCAGCCCCCACGTGAAGGAGGTGCCCCCATGGGTTTTAACTACATGGCCGCACTGTTTATTCTTCTACTCTTCCTTTTACACTTCAAGTGATCTTTGGGCATAAAGCCGTGGGGACAAGTCACGGGACACTGAATGTGTCCAAGGTGACTAACATCTTGGGACATTTTAGAACATTTTTGTATTGTTTACATTAAAAGAATGTGTATTTTATTTCATAACACAGAACTGGCATTTGACATGTTGAGTCAAAGTAAGTCACCGGTGAAGTTCCTGAATTACAGCAGGCAAGTAATTAGTCCCTGGAGGCCTGTTGCTTCAACAGTTTTCATTTATCTCTTTTCAAAGAACAATGTGGGGTTTTTTTTCTTTAAATCTTAATACCCACTGAAACCCCGCGCCCTATGGCACCCTTCCCCACACACATGCCCAGCCCTTGTCCATCTCCAGATTCAGCCAAGACCATGCACTGACCTCAGCATGGGGCTCCAGCTTTGAAGGCTGCTCCTCAAGTCCTCATGGGTCAATTTTCCACAAGTCAACAAGTTGATTTTATTTACTGATAATATTCACTCTGTTTCACATTCTAGCTTATAGTTGTGTTGCTGCTGATTGTCCAAATACTTTATAGAGAGAGAAAAATGACATTTTTACCAGAATAGAGTGCAACGCAGAGGCCAGGCTCAGGGTCACAAGTGCAGCAGTACAACTTTCCTATTTATGTAAAAAGGAAACAAACATTTCCGGGTTTGGTTGTCAAGCTCAGGACACCACCGATGGGGACGGCGCTGCCTTGGTGATTCGCAGAGCAGGAGGCACTTTCATTTCCAATGTGAACAACAAGTTCTACTTTGTTAATACCTCTTGGGTTAAAATTACTGATAAATATGACAGAAACATTAAAACCTTAAGTGTGTAGTTGCCTTTTTAAGTCTCGAGGACATTTAAATGGAATAACGCAACCATTTGCTATTTTTTAAGATATGGGTTTATGAGGATGGGGAGGTTATTTTTCCATACAATAAACTTACCAATTCAGACAAATTGAGGACAAGGATAGTTTAAATCAACTTAAATTCTGCATTAAAAGTATTTTAAGTATTTTAAGTATTTCCAAGTTGACACACTAACTCAAACCAGGTTGGCAAAACGTATCCTTTGTTAAAACAAAGAGGTCTTTAGTGGTGATTTGTGGATAGCTTTGGGGTTCAGAACAGAGAGAAGTTACTCAGATTCTGAGCTGATTTCTGATAGAAGGAAACAGGGAAAGCTTCATGCTGAAGCTGACATTTTAAATAAGTGAGACACAGGAGCGGCAGGAAGGTCATTCCCGAGGAAGACATTGCCATTCGAAAAGACACAGAAGCAGGAACACAGGTAGATTTAGAGAAGGGTAGGATTTCCTACGTGGTGAGCATACAGAAGGAAGGGTAGAGATGAAATGAGAAGGAAATTGGGATCAAGCCATTTTTCTTAGGATCGCCTTGATTTTGTTAGGAGCACTTCATTAAAAGATCCACATAGAGAAAATAGCTAATGAATGCTATTTTGCCCTGTAGTCATTCCTAGAGCTCAGTTTCTTTTTCCCTTGGAAGTTATGGGACACTCGGGGTGCACATCTGGGACAACACAGGCAGAGGAAGTTATCTGGGATCCTGGATCAGGTATTGAACCCTACCCGCGGTTCTGGTGTGGGCCACTGAGTCGGAGATGCTAGGAATCGAAATATGCTCAGGGTGCAGCTGATGAGAGAAAATGTGGCCAGAAGTGAGCATTGGGTCAATGCACGGATGCGCCCAGGTAGGACCTGGCCCATGCTGGCTTCCCTAGGACTACCTCTCAGGATGGAAGGAGCCGTCCTTTGAGGCAGAAGAGAGTCATCCCTTCAAAGCGGCCAGAAGCAGATGTCCCTGATTGACTGACCAATGACGGACAAAAGTGACCAGACAGAGAGGGCAGGACAAAGGCTATGGCCCAGGTGCAGCTGTTGGAAGCTGCTGCTGTGGCCTGGAACCACAGGGCTGCAGGGCCCTCTTCAAGATGCCCTCTCTGCTGACCAAGGTTGCTCCAAGACCAGCAGTGAGCTCAGCCAGGCTGGGAAACCCAAGTGCTTCATAGTCTTGGATGTCCTCTGCCTTCCAAGACGGTTTTCCCCATGGAAACCGTTCTGTTCTGTTCTCTTACTGTGAGCTTCACCAAGAACAGAAATCAATGAAACCTTCCCCAGCCCACCCAAAGAACTCCCAGACCGAAGCCCTAGATATGCTTGAACTGCACCAAGACCCTCCAATTCATAACTTGGAAAAACAACCTTATGGAGAGCATTAGGCACACTGCTGGGAACCTCTGGATGTTGAAAAAAGGGAAGACCACTCATCAGACTCAGTTATCACAACCATTCTCTTTGATTCCACTTCAAATTCCAAGCATAGTTTAGCCTCCGTGGTTACATGAAGTAAATGGGGGTGCATGTGGGTATATGTAGGTATGTGGGTGCAGCGTTTCATTTTTTCTTTCAGGTCTTGAGATAGGATTAAAAAGCCACTAAACTCAAAACATAGGCCAGAATGTCAGGATGTGATACTTACCTGGACGTTTGTGGCCTCCAGAGATTTGGAGCCAGTCTTGAGTTGGGCTTCTTCCCTATCAGCATTTAGCTTTATCTTCATAAATTACCTCCCTCAGAACACAATTTTTCTGTGCGTTCATAGCTCTGTTTGTCTCCCATAAATCAACTGCAGGTCTGTTTAATTATCCCTCAGCAATTTTAAACAACCAACATTTTTAATGAGGCAGAGAATGAATAAGGCCAGCAAGTAGAATTTTAAGGGTCCATTGTGGGTCACTCTGTATATTTTTCAAAGTCAGACGTTCCTGAGATAAGTCACATATTACCCAGATCTCAAGGCTTGGCCAATGTCCTTTCCCACTGCGTGACCAGTGAAACCCTTGGCCATCAGCAGGCTGCCTTTTGTCAATGGCCTTGAAGTGTGTCAGTTGCTATAAACACGCATGATGAATGAGTGTTTTGGTTATGTGAGGAATTCAGTCACCTTGGCTCAGCCTGTGAAAGTGGCAGAGCTGTGGATAGCTGAACCAAGGGACTATGCCTACCACCAGAGCCCAGGCTGTTGGTGTTTGAATGTCACTAACATTGAGACTTTTCCTTGAAATCCATAAATTTCTCCATCTGATTTTAAGATCAATGTGATAGCTCAGTGAAATAGCCCACAATCCCCTCTTACTTGTGGGAAGCATCCTTGTGACTTTGCTAAAAGGTGGACGGACCTAGCTTCACTAGCCCTGCTTCAAAGAGGGAAGACTCTCACCTGTTGTCACCAATCTGCCAAAGCCAGCAGGACGTTCTCAGGTGAATAGCTCCACTCTCTCCTACCCTGCAATGGACATGGGCTGGCAAGATATTGCTCAGCCAGGCTGCAGGTGAGGGCAGCACACTTTTGCACAGCTGTATTTGTGCAATGCTGAGTGCCTGGGTGCAAGCTGGGGACCACACACAGATCTAAGGGCCAGTCCTTGCAGCTGAACGGCCAGACCACAATCCAGCAGATGGGTAAGGCTGAATGGGAGGCAAGGAGGCAAAAGAGAAGTGGAAATTGGTTTCCACTTCTGAGAGGAGAAAGGCACAAGGGGACAAATAGATTCCTGAGGGCCTTTCGGAAATTTTTGTTTGTTTAGGACATTCTTATGACCACAGAAATGGGAACAATTCTAAGACGATTGCCTTAGCAGAAGCTTATTACCACGGCCGCCTTTCCTCCGACCCCTCACCCTTCTATTCCATCGCTTCATGTGCCCAGATACCATGCTGAGCTCCATACATCAAGTGTCTCAATTAACCCTCAAAACCACCCATTTTACAGGTGAGGAAAACAGAGTACTGAGGGCTTGAACAACGTGCCAAAAGGCAGCCTGCCCCTTACGGAGCTAAATTCAGACCACAGTCCAGGCCTATTCCACAGCCCAGCTTGGCTGCACCCGGGGCTCACTGGCCCCTGTCCTGGAGTGAAGAATGTGAGATCCTGTCCTTCAGGGCATGTCTCTGTCTGTTTGTCTCAGCTGACCTCTCTGAACCTGAAGTTGTTTCTAATTAAGGAGAAAATTTAACAGAGTGTTTATGAATCATGGCTCTCAAATCAAATGCATCAATTAGGGTCCCAGCTATATGACCTAGGGAAAGACCCACCCACTCTGCATCGCAGGTGAGTCACTGTCCAGGTGGGACTCACGGCAGAACCTATCCCAGCTGGGTTGTAGAGCTCACTTAGGCGAAGCTATTAGAAGAGAGGGTGGCTCACAACATGCGCTCTAAAACTTGGCTGTGGTAACTAGTTACTCTTTCATGTCTACTCTTGTTTCTTCCTTCACCCTCCTTGCAAGAGAACAGCAAAGAGCTTGGGATTTCTGTCGATTTACAGAAGTTACTGATTATGTCACAGCTGTTTACTCGTGGCCCAAGGATACTGGGACAAGTTAGAAGCCCACACAGAAATCCAGGAAATTGTTATTTTGATCTTTAATGTGAGTTTTCTTGCCAAGTTAAGTAACCTTTGCAGGCCCTATAATATGTTAACATTTAGGGAGGGAGTTTATTAACTGCTCTAATCCATTTTTAGTAAGGCCCATTACCAAATACAGAGTTAAGTCTCCAATTAAAGCTTTCCATTAAAGAATGAAAGCTATTTGCCAAACCAGAAGAAGAAAAGACAACTTCTCATAGTTTTAAAGTTTAACTTCCTGTAAATGGTAGTCTCCTCACAGGCATGAGTCAACTCATTCAATGTTTCAGTTTATCAACTATGAAGCGGAGAACATTCTGGAAACCTAGACAAGACAGTACCTTCTCAATAAGGGATCTCAGGTGGTAACTTGGACACACACACACTCACACTCAAATAGTTACTCTAGTATCCTAACATCTAAAGCCAGTGTACGTGCAAAGTTTTAGGAGAAAAAAAAGAAAGAAGACCCTGATTTCTTTGGTCTCAGAAACTCCTAGAAGGCAGACTTCTTAGGAGAAGTTGTTTCAGTTGGGCTTTCAAGTTTCTGTACAGTTTTTCTGGATTGAAAAGACATAGAAACATTCTAGGCCAAGTTAAATGGCTATGCAAAGACATGGAGGTTGAGAATTGTGTGGGTTCTTGCCAATGATGAGACATTGTGAGCATCTGTGTCCCAGAGATAGCAGACTAGGGAGATAATGCTGGAAGAGAGTCTGAATGCCATGTTATAGAGTTAGGAGTTTATTCTAATGGGTGTATTCATGTCTGACCCCTCTCTGTAAAACCTCTTGCCCTGACACTTCTGGGCTTTCAGAACCCTGTGGGGAGCCATGGACAGAGCAGGCAGGAGACACTGAGCCGTTGGCCATGTGCTGCCTTAGGAGAATGCCAGGGTGCCTTCATCACTCTTCCTCAGTCTCCTTGATTTTACCTTCACTTCTGACTGCGAAGTGTTTTCTAAAGCCCTCCTTGCTAACCAGGGAGGCATGATTCTCCCTTTCGATGAACCCAGAGATCTTTGCTAAGGAGTAAACTCTTCCTGGGTTCCCTGATCCCTTCAAAATTCTTGGATGATGGAAATTCCTAATAAGCTAAGGTTTCCAGAGTGGCAGAGAAGGGAATACAGGGCACCATGCACAGCACCTTCAGAGTCCCGGAGATGAAGTAGACCAAGCAGAGAAGTGAAATGAAGACCCACAGCCATTCTGCCTCCTTTTAGTCCGGCCTGTCCAATAGAGAAACTGTTCATGGCCACTGGCAACATCCTCTGCATAGGGACAAAGAGCACCAGAGAGAATACAGATGGGGCTTGGTTCTAAGATGCCTGAAGTCTGCCTGGCAATAAAGGGCATTTCGTTTTGAGAAGTGAAATGGGGACCCAGGAGCCTTGTGCATTCCAACAACTCTTGGCTTCTGAGGTAGTCCCCACTCAGCTCAGCCTAGTGGCTAGGAGCCCATAGGAACATTCTCAGTGTCATCCTGCTCCAGGCTCCCCAGGCCAAGTGGGAGCCCAGAGCATTGTGCTGGGTTCTTTAGGGCAGACCTTGTGGGTTGCTCAGTGGGCTGAGGGTGCCAGTCAGGAAAGCCTCACAATGACTGCTCTCTGCTGGTCATTGAGATCTGTGCCCCGGGAAGAGGAGCCAGAGGCTCTGTCAAGCTGTGTCACTCATAAATAAGTATGAGGCCACTTTGTGGTTCAGATGTTCCACCTACTGTATGAAAATAACATACCTTGAACAATGCATTTGTGTCTTTAACAGCCATTTATTGAGCACATGTGGGACCTGCCATTAAGCTCACAATCTAATAGAAATAAATATAAATATTTCAATACAGTCTAGTATATCCAGTACCAGCCATGTCCACACAACAGGCGTTGTTACAAAGGGGCAAGAGGATTCCCTTCAATGAGTAGGAAAGTAAAGAGGGAGATTGAATAAGCCTCCCCATCCAGGTGATGCATTAACAAGCCCTAGATGTCTGAGTAGGAGTTCTCAGGCAGAGTCTGTCCCTACAGAGTAATTCCAGTAGAGTAAACACATACTCTACAGTCGAGACCCAGGAACCTTGGCGCCTGAAAGGGGATGCTGTTAATAATTATGCTCGACTGATGGACACAAACCAGGAACATAAACCGGCCATCTGGGACATGTATTTACCCAGTGTCCAGGCAGAGTGTATGTGGGCATGGAGGCTTGAATTGGCATCTGTTGGATTTGGGCTACGAGTAACAGAAAATCTTTGCCAAATTTACATAACTAGAATCCAAGCAGGCCTCCAGCTGAGATGCCACTTGGCAGCCTAATGCCTCCATTAAGGATCCTGGTGCCTTCTCTGTGTCCTCACCATAAATTTCATTCTAGGGCTGTCCCTTTAGTGGTCTCAAGATAATGACCAGTGGCAATGGAGCCATGGGCTTCATTACTCACACCAAGCAAGACAGAGAGAAAGAGAAACTTTTCCTTAATCTCTCTGTCCGCCCCAGGCCGATTGTAGAGCAGGAAGGCACCACGTACAGAGAGATCTGAAGGCAAGCAGCCCTCCTTGAAGGATCTGGGGAAAATGGTAATCTGTTGCAGGGAGGGGAGCAGGTGTGGGGAGGTGGTCAACAGTGTCCATAGAAAGGGCAACTCCAGATTGCTGCAGTTTAAGCTAGGGAAAAAGGTGATGGGGAAAGTTGAAGAACAGGTGAGCAGAGGTAGACAGGGAGCAAATTCTGAAGGCTCTTGTCTGCTTTGTAAGCTATGGAATGTCATGGTGGATTTTATGATAAGTTTTGCGCTTTTGGAAAACTCACCCTAGGGACAGTGTGGAAGGTGGACTAGGAAAGGGCAGATTATAGGCGAGGAATCACAGTCAAACAATGGCAATAATTCAGGTAAAAGATGATGTGACAGTAACACTGGAAGTGAATAGGAGAGGAAGGAATGGTATTTAGATAGTTCCTACATCCAAAGGACCACATGGGGGAATTCAAGGGTAATCCCTAGAATTCTGGATCAGGGAGCTGGGTGAGCACCCCCACCATTAATGAAGTTATAGAATTCAGAAAGATAACCATGTTTCTTTGGTGTGAAAGGCTACAGACTTGATGAATATTGAGTTGAAACAAGTTGAGTTTGGAGTACCTTTGGGATATGTGAGGGGACAGATCTGAAGTTTAGGAGAGTCAGGGCTAAGGATATGCTTCTGAGAGTGGAGACAGTATCTAGAACCTTAGTATCCCAAGGCTGACGGTGGTTAAGGACAGGTGTTGGGGACCATTGACATCTAAGAGCTGACTTTGTCTCTTTGGTCATCAGCTAAGACTGAGGTGGAAGAATTAAAGATAAGGGTATGGAGAACGTCTGAAATATAGTCTTTTAAGGAATTGGGAGAAAGATCTTCCTCATAGGAGGATCCTGTGAGAACAGTAATTCAATCAAGTTCAGGCAGAACTGGGGCCAAAACCTTCTGGGGTCTGTGTCTTCATCCATGGACTGATGTCTCTGCATCTAGGTTAACTGCTCTCTGCTCTGGGCTCCCAGACATGGATTTACACCCACCTCCATCATAACACCACATCACTGGAACATTTTCAGGGTGTCTGCTTCATTGCACTATGGGGAAGTGAGGATCAGGGGATACCCTTTCCCACCTCTCTATCTCTATGGTAAGCAGATGGCCATGCACATGGTAGATACTTGATAAATATCTGATGCTTGAGTGAATGGTGGAATAGATGCCTAAATTAAGGGTCTTATTAACTCCCATCCTATCTGACAGACTTGGCTTTCTTGACATGCCAATCCCAAGATCATTATTGTCTTTGTTCATGGCCATGTCGAAGGGCACAAATTCAGGGGCTCAGAAAGCATCCCCTGCTCACTGGGGTGCTAAGATAACAAGGCTTCTCCCTCCGCCCTGCCAGGCCTAGCATGCCTCTGATCACAGGCTTAGAAAAAAGGCCTGGATCTTACAGAGATCATGGCCCCAATAAAGCCTGACCCCAGCTCTGAGAGGGCACAGCCCAATTGCAGCTGCTGCTTCATTTTCAGGCAGGGTGGGAAGCCCAAGGTGGCCCTGAGCAATGTCAGGGCCCAGGAACACAGACGCAGTGAGTAGGATTCTGTCTTGCACAATGTGGAGACATTTGGAAATCTGAAACCTATCTTTCTTGCTCCCTGGATAACTCCCAACTCTCTGAGGACTTTAAGTCAGAGTGTCAAATTCCTTCATGTAACATCAAAGCTCCTCATGGCAGCACCTCTGATTATTTCCAGGCTCATCTCTAGGACTCCTTTTCCCCTGTGGTTCAAACCCGAGGAGACCATTCTTTTGCCTCATCCAGGCTTTTCTATATGATGCACCTAATTCCTAGAATCTTCCTGCACTTGGTTCAGAGGTCACATCCTCAAGGAAGAGCCCTCCAGTCTGGATTAGGTGGCTACCCCCAGAATTCCTCCACTGATAATGCTGAATGTAAATGCCTGTGCCTCCAAAACTGCAAGCTTCTTGGGAATAGCTTCCTTGCCATACTTTGTATGCACTTTGTATGTGCTTGGCCAACATTAATGAACAATGAACAGATGAAAGAATGGCCCTCTGAGATACTAAAGACCCTCAGCCCTGGGTTCACTGACAGACCTCAGGAATTCCCTTCAGCTTCCATCAAGTATCCTCCAGTCTGAAGGCTCCAGGCATGGACAAAATGTTCACTGATGGTAACAGCTTTGCAATAAAATAGAATCAGCATAGTGCAATGCAAAGAACACTAGAATGGCACAAAATCTGTCTTTTCTACTAATGAGTCTTGTGAGCATTGGCTACTCATGTGACCTCTCTGAACCTCTAACTCCTCCTCTGTGTAAAGAGTTCATTGTACATCGTTCTTAGGGAAGCGCCCAGCACACACCTAGAAAGAATGGACTTTGTCCAAGATGCTCCACATCAACTAGCAATGAAGCTTCACTCTAAGACTCTAAACCTAGGCAGACACAGGTCAAGCTTGCCTTGTTGACACAGCTGAAATCAGAATATGGCAGCCGTCCCAGTCTATCCCAAAATGGGCCCTAACTGGGCAAAGATGATGATCTATTTTGGGGTATGTTGATGGAAGTATTGTTATTTGAAGGATCCTGGACTGAAGCACTTCTCATTAGGGTACTTGGGGTGATGGTACTTTGCACTTTGAGTGATTCTGGAGTCAGGCACATTTCCTGGGTGCTTCAGTGGGTCATTTTTCCTCAGGGACTGTGGAGTAAAATGTCCTTCAGTTGGATAGATGTGATTCATTGTCACAGACGTCTGGCAGATGAACCACCACCTCACAGAAACTGCTCTCCCAAGGCCATTGTTATGGGTTGAATTGTGTGCCCCAAAAAGCGGTGTTGAAGTCCTACATCCAGTACCTGTGAATGTGACCTTATTTGGAAATAGAATCTTTGCAGATGTCATCAAATTAAGATGAGGTCATTAAGATGGGCCCTAATCCAATGATTGATGTCCTCATAAGAAGAGGAAAAAAGACACAGACACAGACAAGGAGGGAACACCACATGACTACTGAGACAGAGATTGGGGTTGTGCTGCCACAAGCCAAGAAGCACCTGGGGTTACCAGAAGCTGGAAGAGGCAAGAAAACTCTTCCCCTGGAGACTTTGGAGAGGGCATGGTCCCATAACACCTTGATTTCTGCCTTCTGGCCTCCAGAACTGTGAGAGAATCATTTTCTATTGTTTCAAGCCACCCATACTACCGGACATTGTTACAGCAGTCCCAGGAAACTAATACAGCCACCTTACAAGCAAGTAGAATGTTCAGCCCTTTCCACGCTTGAGCTTCCTGCTCTAACAAGGCGAGCCAGCCATGCTTAAACTCTCTTGCCCTAACAATTATAAACATAGGCACAACATCAGAGCCCCAACATGGATGAATCAAAGCCTGACAGAACTAAAGGGAGAAATTGACAATTTGATAATAACAGCTGGAGACTTCAATACTTCCCATTCACTAAGGAAGAGGATAACTATATTAAAATGCACATAGAAGACTAGAAAACACTATAAACCAACTAGACTTAAGAGACATCACTAGAACTCTCCGCCCAACAATAACAGAATACACATTCTTCTCAAGTGCACATGGAACATTCTTTAGCATTTGCTAGGCCATAAGACAAGTCTCAATAAACTTAAAAAGATTGATATATATAAAAATTTATATTGTATTTCTCTGACCACAATGAAATAAAACTGGAAATCAATAATATAAGTAAATTTGAGAAATCACAAAAATGTGGAAATTACATAATATATTATTAAATAATCAGTAGATTAAAGAAGAAATCACAAAGAAAATCAGAAAATAATTGAGATGAATGTAAATAAAAACACAACATAGAAAAATTTAAGGGATGCAGCTGAAACAGTGCTTGGGGGGAAATTTATAGTTCTAAATGCCTATAAGTTGAAAAAGAAGAAAGATCTCAAATCAATAAACTAACACTCCATTTTAAGAAACTAGAAAAATAAGAGAAATTAAACCCCCAAAAAAATAGAAGGAAGGAAATAAAAAGAACATTAGAGAAGAAATAATTAAAATAGAGAATAGAAAAGCAAATGAGAAAAATCAGTGAAACCAAAACTTGGTTCCTTGAAATGATCAACAAAACTGACAAAGTTTTAGCTAGAATGACCAAGGCAAAAAGAGAGAGTGATGAAGAGTGATGAAGACATCACTACTGATATTACAGAAATAAAAGGAATTATAAGGGAATTCTATGTACAACTGTATCGCAACAAATTAGATAAGTGGATAAAATGGACAAATATCTAGAAACATGTGGACTAATTAAACTGACTCAAGAAGGAATATAAAATCTGAATAGACCTATAAAAGGAAAGAGATTGAATTAGTAATTTAAAACCACTGACAAAAAAAAGCCCAAGCCCAGATGGCTTTACTGGTGAATTCTATCACACATTTAAAGAAGAATCAACACCAATCTTTGACAAGCTCTTCCAAACAAATAGAAGAGAAGGGAGCACTTTTCAACAAATTTTATGAGAAGCAGCATTACTCTAACACCAAAACCAGATAAAGATGTTATGCAAAAGAGAAAACTACAGACAAGTAGCACTTATGCATATAAATGCAAAAATTCTCAAGAAAATAGTACCAAATTGGGCCAGCCCCAGTGGCTTAGTGGTTAAGTTTTGAGCACTCTGTTTCAGCAGCCTGGGTTCAGTTCCCAAGCACAGACCTACACTACTCATCAGTCACGGCAACCCACATAGAAAATAGAGGAAGATTGGCAGCAGATGTTTTCTCAGGGCTAATCTTCCTCAGCAAAAAAAAAAAAAAAAAAAAGTAGCAAACCAAACCAAATCCAGCAAATGCACAAAAAGATTATACAATATGATCAAGTGGGATTTATTCCAGAAATGCAAGATTGGTTTAACATCTGAAAATCAACTCGTATAACAGTAATAGAATAAAGACACAAATCATGTGGTTATCTTAATAGATACAGAAAATGTATTTGAAAAATCCAACAACTTTCATGATAAAAGGCTCAACATAACTAGAAATAGAAGGAATTTCCTCAACCTCAAAGATCGTCTATGAAAAACCCATATCTAACATCATAGTTCATGGTGAAAAGCTGGATGCATTTTCCTTAAATTCAGGAAACAAGACAGAAATATGTACTCTCACCACTTCTATTCAACATTGTACTGGATTCTTGCCAAAACAATTAATCAAGAAAAAAATTAAAGATTCCCAGATTAGAATGGAAGAAATGAAACTATCTCCATTTGCAGATGACTATCTTACATATACAAAATTCTACAGAATTTCTATCTAATAGACAAATCGAATAGAGTTGCAGGATACAATATACAGAAGCAATACAAAAGAGTAAATTAAAAAACCAATTTCTTTTACAATAGCATCAAAGGAAATAAAATACTTAGTAATAAATTTAACAAAAGAAAAGCAAGTATTATAAATTGAAAACTACAAAACAATATTGAAAGAAAGAAAGAAATTGAAAAATATCCTATGTTCATGGATTAGAGGACTTAATATTGGTAACATGAGAATCCTCCTCAAATTATCTGCAGATTTAAGGCAATCTCTATGAAAACACCAGCTGGCTTTTTCACAGAAATTGACTAACTGATCCTAAAATTTATACGGAAGTGCAAGTGGCCCCGAAAAGCCAAAATAATTTTGAAAAATAAAAACAAAGTTGAAGGACTCACATTTCCTGGTTTCAAGGCTTACTACAAAGCCACAGTACTCCAGTCGCTATGTTCCTAGTATAGGGATACACATATAGATCAATGGAAGAAAACTGAGTCCACAAGTAAACTCAATTGATTTTCAACAAGGATGCCAGTGAGAGAAAGAAAAGTCTTTACAAACATGGTGGTCAGACAACTGGATATCCAATGAAAAAGAATGAAACTGGGACTCCACTTGATATCATATTAAGAAATCCACTCAAAATGATTGTAAGCTTAAACATAAAAGCTAAAACTACATAACTCTTTGAAGAAAACTGAAGAGTAAGTGGGGATGGCAAAAATGCTCTAAAATTAGATTGTGATGATGCTTACATAACTCTATGAAAATACTAAATCATTAAATGTACACTTTAAATGGATGAATTGTATGGTGTGTGGTTTATATAAAGATGATAAAAAATAAAGATGTAGAGATGTATATTAACTTTTAAATAGATTTTTAGCTGAAAGAACAAAGAAAGGGTATATTTCTAGCTTTTTTGGAAACCAGGCTTTATAGGTTCATCATTGCCCGCCATTCCCCACAGGTCTGGATGCCTGGATACGGAGCACAAAGCAGCACAGATGTGGAGATCCGGTAGCTGGGTTCAACTCACAGTTCTGATTCTTGCCACTATTTTATCTTAAGTAAGTGATTTAACTTCTCTGAATCTTTCTAGAGAAATTAGTGTCTATTTCATATTGTTGAAAGTATTAAATTAGGTCCCATGTCTAAAGTGTTTAGCATAATACCTGATAAATGGTAGGGTTTGGTCACTGATAACTATTTAGTAGTATCATTGTTATTGTTATCATTAATTACAGAGACCAGACGGGAAAACATAAAACCTTTAAGCACCCAACGACTATGTATAAGCTCCAATCATCCAGTTACTTAGGTTGTAATCACATGTGCTTTTATTTCCTGCTGAGGGATTTTGCCTTAGATTTACTGAGCAGAGCTGGACGTCATTTATTAACCTCTCAACTGTCTTCAGACTTTTTAAAAAGCACTTCTGACTTTACTCCTCAAAGTGTTATTAAAAAACTATGAGAAGCACATTTGGAATTTATTTCTAGCCTTGTCATCAAGAGAGGGTCTTGATAGCCAAAGGCCAGCTGTATGTCCATCCAGTTGAAATTAGCAATTGGCTTGTCGGTAGCTGGAGGGGTAAGTACCGCACTACTTTTCCAAATGGTTGCCTGATCTTTGAATGTTGGGGTAATGGAATTTGCTGCTTTCCCATTGGAAATGTGAGAATTGAGAGAAGTTGAGGGATTTGAGTGAGACCACATGGTGGGAACTGGCGTCCTACCACCAGCCTTGCTAGGCAGACTCCCTCGTCCTTATTCTCAGCGTGTCAAGGAGCATTTCCCAGAACTAAGAGCACTTATTAATTCTATTGCTGTTTTTCCCTCTAAGAGGAAGTTTCTCAAGCAGCAAACCCTTTCAGGGCCAGGAACAGGTCTTAAATAATTCTACCATTACCTAGAGCAATCTGTCCGTGGCTGGCATGTGGAGTACACCATCGAGGTGATGGTGAAGCTCTAGTGACCAGAGGCAGGCGTGCCTTTACACCATTTGTATATTTCGTTTAAACAGCCATGCACTTAACCCTGTCTGCTCATAACTGATGGGGTAGCGTGAACCCTCAGGCGCTTCTGGGGAGTCAGACCATCTCTGAGCACAGGAGACTTGCTGAGAAAACAAGGGCTGCAGCAAATTCTCCAGGTAAATGCATGGGGTGGGGAAGGGTAGGTCAGCTGAAGTTGACGTCCCTGGGCTCAGGATTTATCCAGCATCGCAGCAAGGGGCAGGGTGGAACCATACTTCTAAGAGCTAAAATGTTTGTCAGGAAGGATGTGACATTTCTGACTGTGAGAATAATTTCTTCCCAACCACATTTGTCTGGGCTTTTGAGACTGGGAGACAGAGAGGATTCCTGAGCAGGAAGACTGTTGTTAGTCTCCCCAGTGTGGAAGCAAATACACTTAAGGGAGGTGATGAATGATGAGCACTTTCTTGCTAACAGATGACCTCTAGTTAGGTCACGCTGTGTGCTTTCACCTGATGGTGCTCTCAGTGTGGTCAGGGACAGAAATGGGTGCTCACACACACACACACACACACAATGGACCTGATTCTTTGGGTTGTCTAATTTATTTTTACATTAGGATTTGGCTGCTGGGCTAGGTTAAACCATCTGTCACCTTTACGACTGGTGAGTGGCGGCTGAAGTCTCAATGGTATGTCAAGAGGGAGGGGCTAACCGGACTGTGATTTTTCACTCATATCACATGGTTTGTACAAGTACCGGGCTTTTCCTCTACCCTCACATTCACAAATCACAGAGCATGAAGGTCGTCCAATTCAACTCCTTCATTTTCCAGTTGGCAAAATTGCTATCAGCAGAGAGGAAGTGTCTTGGGCATAATTACAATGTAGTTGGTGACAAGCCCATGAGCCAACTCGGGGTCTCCTGCCTTCAAACCCTCTACTTCCTGATATGCCCCCACTGTCTCCCCATGCACATCTGCTCCCTGGCATCCCAAGAGTGAAAGAGTGCTTCTGGCAGCTTAATTAGCCATAAATACTCTGTTAATAAACCCACCCTGATATGGCTTGTTTCTATTAGAAGGAATTATTATTTCCACGACATAAATTTCCCGAAAAAGATATGGTCAGGTCACACAATGTAGTCCGTTATGAGAACCAGAGTAATAAAACAGCCAGATAATTTATGTGCCTCTCTGAGTTCCTTACGCTTATCTCAAAGAAAGGAGCCAAGACGTTGAGACAAATAGAGAAGTTAATGCATGTGGCTGCAAACAGTATGTGCAATTTGTTCAGTACCATTTCTTTAAAGGCTCTTTTAAGATTAAGGCCTGACATTGCTAATGATGAGCACAATTTCTCTGGGAAGTGGCCGACCATTCTCTGTCCTCAGTGAGGAAGAAAGAAATGGGATTAAACTGCAACAGAAATCATTTTTGCTTCCTAACGAGACAGGATCACAAGTCTGTGAAGGGTTCTGAGTCCAAAGGCATCTTTATCTCAATGGTGAGTTGTGTGGTCCTCTCTGTGCTTGGTTGAGAAACATGTGCCCTCCTGCAGCGTGGAGGGCTGAGGAACGCTGTGTGATCCCCCAGGCTCCAGAGGACATTTACCCTGGTAGATGTGGTCACTCACATCCCCCTCCCCTCACCAGATCCTCAGTTAACAAGGGATTTAAGGAACATGAGGGCAGCTGTCCAGCCCCAACTTGGTTGTTGTCCTGCAGGGTCTCCGCAGGACTGCTGAGTCCATCAGGTTCTCCTGAGCATCCTTAGCTCCCCCAGAGAGATCCAAAATGAAAGGGCTCTCAGAAACACCGGGCCTAATGGAAAGTGGCGAGGACTCCATGGTGACCATGCCTGCTGACCTGCTGGCTCACCCACCACAGGAGAGCCGGGAGCTCCGCAGCTGTACCTGGTTCCTTCAGTTTCACTCTCTCCAGTCTTCTCTCATCACAGCTTCCATTGGTTATTCCCCCACTTACCCACTGATAAGCTAAGAACTCCAAACTGGGCACTAAACACCCCCTTTAGCGTTAATTCCCATCGGTGCCCCACACTCCATCCCTCCATTTGCCCTGCCAAGTGGGATACTTACTCTTCTCTGCAAACTCTGCGCGTATTCCTGTCTCTGTATCTTTGCCCAGTTTTTCCCTCTGCCTGGAATGCCCGCCCCCAGCTTTTCCCCTACCTTATGAATTCCTAATCATCCTTCCAGACCCAGACAGCCTTCTCTGACTCCCCTGTTCTACCATGGTTCTATCTTGTCAGCTTTCATCTACATTCCCAGGGCACTTTGCACCATGCCTTTCTTAGATCTCTGATTGAAATGCCTTGAGAACCGTCTCCTCCACTGAACTGTGGACATCTACTCCATCTTTGCTCCTTAATTCCTAGAAAAGTCCCTGGCACATTCTAGGAGCTCAGTTAATGAAATGGAGTGTGCGCTTCAAATAGCATTGCCAGATTCCCCCAAACATTTTCAGGGAAATACAGATATGCAAGGCTTGGCTAAATGCTCAGACTGAAGGAAAACAGCATGTTGAACATCATTGAATGAGTTGGTGAAGCACATTGGGACGTGCATACAGTAGGTGACAGGCCAGTGTTCTGAGGCCAAGAAGGGCAGGCAGCAAGATTGTGGGCTCCTAGTGTCAGTTCATTTTTGGTCTCTTCTGGAAACAAAATTTTAGGAAGATTCCTGCAATGATGGGGCAGGCTGATCAATTGTAGGGCAATCTTACCCAGATGCCTGGAAGCTGGATGGTGCCATTTACCTCACAGGGATGCCCAGAAAGGTGAGTCCCCAGCAGCCTGTCCCACTCAGGCCCACACACATTTGTTCAAAGTAAAATGCAATGAACGAGCCCCAGTTCGGCTCTGACAGCAATTTTTGTACATTACAATGCAAAGTACCAGCTGTAGTCTAAATGGCGTCCCCGGTGCCTGGTTAATTCTGAACTACTAATGCTTCCACTTATGCAGCATCTTTAATGAGAGGTGCACAGAGTACTTTGTAAGCTGAATGTCATCATGTTTCCTTTACTGCTTCCTCTTGAGAGATTCTTGGAGGGAGGGAAGACACTGGCCAGGTGCCCCACACTGCAGGAGGCACATGAGGCCTAGATGAAGATGGGTACCACAATCTCCCACGTGTTCCGGCAGCCGTGAGAAACACCACCTCCCCACCTGATAGAGAACAGGGCTTGGTCACATCAGAAAGCAAGGTAGGGGAAGGAAAACATTAACAGATGGACAAAGTGGAAGGTGAGTAACAAAAAAAACTGACAAAACTATAAATGCAAAACAAAAAAGCCCACCAGCCAAAGAGAACTGAAGGCATAAGGAAGTTGCTTCCAGAAGTATGGTATTCAAGAGAGCAGAGATTTATATTGTTATATTTTATGTACAAATATACTGGTGATCAGTGCTAAAATTCACTGGGGCCTGTTGAAAGTCATGCTGGGAAATCACCACAGATGGAAATAAAAAAGGAGCCAGAAAGGCAGACTGTGCTAATGATACCTTCTTATTGTTCCTAGGCTAGAACTGAAGGTCATGGTAAACGTTTTAAGTTTTTCCCTCTCTGACTCCCCCTCCCCCCACACTCACCTTTTGCAAATGACTTCACTTTAAAACCTTCGCTCTGGCAACTATTACACACACACACACACACACACACACACACACACACACACACACACGGCGCACTTTCATGTGACCCTGCTCAATAACAGAATTATCTTCTATCATCCTTACGAAATCCATCTGTGTCCCTTGGCTCATTCCTGGAAGGCATCCAAACGACATTTATAGCCCTCCCAGCTGGCGAGAGAGCACGTTAAACCATTTCTTGACTGCCAGCTCTGGGACAGGGCGCAGTGCTCTTTCTTTCCTCCTTCGCTCGCCCACATCACGATGTGCACCTTCCCTGGCCCCTCTTTACAGCCTCCACATCAACAGAAAAATGCTCCTTTTTGCAGTAAAAGTAAAACCTTGTCTCAATCCCACATCTCTCCAGTTACTCTCATCCTTTCTCCTCTCCTTCACAGGCAAATTCATGCACATAGATCGTCAGACTGACCAGCTGTTTCCTCACCTCCCACCCATCCCTCAATAATCTCTGCCTCCACTCCCACTGCAGCTTCTCCGGTCACAAGTCATTAAGGACCTCTGGGTCTAAAGCCAATGGCCCTTTTGCAGTCTTTCTCTTACGTGACACCGTAGGTCATTATGTCCTTAATAGCACTACCTCATCCTCTATGACACCATACTCTCCTTTTCCTCTGACTGCCTTGGCTGCATTTGCCCAGCCTCTTCTATGGAACCCCAGACGTGAGAGTTGCTCAGGGATCTCTCTTAATTGAAGTCATGATGACTTCTTTTGACCCGTAAAATTTTTAGAGGTGTGTTTTTTAGTTTATTGGGTTTTGTCGTTTTTCTTTCCTGAGTTTTTTTTTGCCTTTTAACCATCAAGAGCTAATTTTTTTCCATTGTGGTCAGAAAATATCATCTATCTGATAATGATTCATTGGTATTTGTTGAAATTTCAATGTTTATGCATTTCCCAAGTGGTTGTAAATAATGACTATTTTTCTCTTTGTTTCACACAAGGTTATTCCTATATATGTTTTATTAAGCTTACTCAATTAACTTAATTCATCAATTATGACAGAGGTATATGAAAATTTCCCACTATTAATATAAATTTATCAATCTTTATGAAAATTTTAATCAATTCTATTTTATTCCTTTGATACTATGATTTTTGATGTATACATTTTTTCTCATTGTTTTATCTTTCTGATTAATATTTTCTTTTTCTTATTGAGTAATTATACTTTTTATTTCTATTAGCACTTTCTGGCTTAAAAATATATTTAGTCTAGTGTTAGTATTGCTTTGATTTTTAATTTATACCCTCCTTCTAGGTTTTAGGTTTAGGTGAAGCTCCTGTAAAGAGAACATAGCTGGATTTTTAAAATCTAATTTGGGAAAAGTTGTTTTTTAACTGATAAGGTTAGCCAAATTAAGTTTATTATAAATATTGATATATTTAGACTTATTTTACTATTCTATTTTTTCATTTTTAATTTATGGTATTTTTTCTTTCTTTATTTCCTCTTTCCTACTTGCCCTTATATTTATCCAGGCTTAATTCACCCTGCTCCCTTGTCCTCTGACAGTATAGAATTACACCTTCTATTTCTATTATTTTTATTAGCTGCCATTACATTTTAATGTGCATATTAGACTTTACAAGTATAAAATTAATTTTTTAACTTCTCCCCTGACAATACAAGACCTTTAGAATACTTTTTATCCCAGTATGTCTTCTCCTCCCATCTGCTAACTTCTTATATTGTCTATTGTTTTAGTTCTACCTTATTTTTTAAATTCTCAATCTTAATCATTTTAAAAATTGCTGAGTGCACTTTTTTCTGAATGTTATTTTATTGGAGACCTTCCTTCTGATTTTGAAACTTCCTTCTTACTGAAGTATATACTTTAAGTGTTTCATAAGGTTTTGTAGGATCCATCAAACCTTCTACATGAACCATTATGTCACCTGTGAATAAAGACAGTTATAATTCTTCCTTTCTAAACTGGATAACTTTTTTTTCATTTTCTTGCCTAATTTCTTTGGCAAGAACCTCCAGTACAGTGTTGAAAAGAAATGGTAAAGGCAGACACCTTGTTTTGCTTTGGATCAGAAGGGGAAAACAGTCTTTCAGCATTAAGGATGAATGTTAATTGTAACATTCAGCTACGTTTTTTCCTAGATGCCTTTTATCAGGCCAGGAAAGTTCCTTTCTATTCCTAGTTTTCTGAGAGTCTTTCTCAGGAATAGATGTTGGGTTTTGTCAAATACTTTTTCTGCGTTTATTGAAATGATTGTACTTTTTCTCTTTTAGTTTGTTAATATGATAAATTGCATTGATTGTTGTCCAAATGTTAAATCAACCTTCCATTCCTGGGATAAATCCACTTGGTCATGATATATTTTATTTATTGATGCCTTCAACTTGCTAAAATTTTATTAGCTGTGTTGAGAATCACAGCTGTGATTCTCAGCTGTGTTGAAAATACTGCTATTTCAGTGAATAGAAGAGATTCACATCCATAATTCATGTAGTGCAGTGTTTAAGAAGACTTGTAATGAAGAGGCTTCTAAGTATGTTACTTGCAAGCTGTGTTCAGAGCAGTGCTCTGTCAGTGAATGGAAGTCATCCCCACTCTGTACTGCATGTATTGAAGCGCTTAAGAACACTTGTGATAAAGGGCTTTCTAAGAATGCTACTTGCAAGCTGTGTTGAGAACAGTGTTATTTCAGTAAATAGAAGTTTATACACATTCCGTAAGTCATGTAGTGAAGAGCTTAAGAATACTTGCAATAAAGGAAAAAGAATTTTTGAATTTTTGCCTTTATGTTCATAATGGACAGTGGCCTGTAGTCTTATTTTCTAATACAGCTTTGGTATCAGGATAAAGTTGGCCTGATAGAATGAATTGAATGGTTCCTGTCACACTTCAATTTTCTGGATATACTATCTGTAGAATTAGTATTATTTCTTCCTTAAATGTGGGAAGAATCACCAGTGAAGTGGGCCTGGAGTTTTCTTGGTGAGAAGGTTTTAGCAATAATTTTTTTTCCTTTAATGTAGACTTATTCAGATTATTTCCATTTGAGTGAGCCTTGGTAGTTTGCATCTTCCAAGGAATTTCTCATTTCATATAAGTCATGGATTTATTGGCATAAAGTTGTTCAAAGTATTCCCGTATTTTCAATATCTGTAGAATCTGTAATGATTTCACATCTCTCTCATCCTGATCTTGGCAATTTGTGTCTTCTTTCCTTCTCTACTAATAAGTCTGAAATAAGATTTATCAATTTTATTAATCTCAAAGAATCAGCTTTTTATTTCTTAATTTTCTGTATTTTATTTCTGTTTTATATTTCATTGATTTCTGCTCTGATCTTTATTATTTTCTTTCTTTTACTTGACTTGGGTTTAATTTGTCCTTCTTTTTCTAATTTCTTAAGGTAGAAGCTGTTGCCATTAATTTGAGACCTTCTTTTCTGTAATAGACCTGCAGTCTCACACCACATGATGATATTTCAGTTGATGATGGACCACATATACGACGGTGGTCCCATAAGGTTTGTACCATATAGTCTAGGTGTGTAGTAGGCCGTACTGCCTAGGTTTGTGTAAGTACACTCTATGTTGATCACACAATGACGAAATCACCTAATGACACATTTCTCAGAACGTACCCCATCATTAAGTGATGCACGACTGTAAAGTGCTATAAATTTCCTCCTAGGTACCGTTTAGTGGCTTCCTACAAATTTTACTATGCAGTGTTTTCTTTTTCTTTTTGATCATGATTTATTTATAAGTGTGTTATTCAGTTTCCAAATATTTGAGGACTTTCCAGAGTTTTTTTTATTGATTTCTAATTTCATGTATTGTGGTCAAAGAATACAATTTACATAACTTAAATGCTTTTAAGTTTATGGACACAATTTATGGCCCAAATACGGTCTAACCTGGTGAATGTCCTGAGTGCAATTGAAGAGAATATATATCCTGCTGTTGTTGGAAGAAGTGTTCTACGTGTTTTGAGTAGATCCAGTTGATTGACAGTGTTGTTCAAAATCTTCCATATCCTTGTTGATTTTCTGTCTACACAGTTTATCAGTTATTGAGAAAGTAGTATTGAAATCTCTGACTATAATTGTTGATTTGTATGTGTCTCCTTGAAGTTCTCCCAGTTTCTGCTTCATGTATTTTGAAGTTCTCCTATTATACATTCATAAAAATTTAGGATAGTTATGTCCTCTTGGTAAATCGACCCCTGTTTTCATTTTTAAATGACTTTCTTCACCTCTGGTAGTATTTGCTGCTGAAATATACTTTGTTTTATATTAAAATAGCCACTCTAGCTACTCCAGCTTTCTTTTGATTGGTGTTAGAATAGTATCTTTTTCCATTCTTATACTTTTAATTTATTTGTATATTTACATTTAAAGTGAGTTTTATTTAGGCAGCATACAGTCAGTCTTGCTTTTTGATACAATTTGCTGTCTTCTTTTTAATTGAGGTATTTAATCCATTTACAGTTAACGTGATTAATGATTTGGTCAGGTTTAAATCTATCATCTTGCCAGTTGTGTTCCATTTTTCCCACCTATTCTTTGCTCCACTTTTTTTAGCCTTGATTTGGATTAATTAAATATTTTTTATGATTTCACTTTATTCCCCTTATTAGCTTACTCCCACTAGTTTTCTTTTGTTAAAGAAATGGTTTAATGATTTCTTTATGGTTTTTAGCATACATCTATAAGGTTCTCGTAAGTCTATAAGAACCTTAATAGTACATTTCCATTTATTCCCCTCCCATTCTTTGTGCTATTGTTATCATTCAATTCACTTTTTTGAACAGCTTTATTGAGATGTAATTCACATAACATATAGTTCAATCATTTAAAGTGTATTTGTACACCCTTGTTTAGAGGAGTACTATTCACAATAGCCAAAATGTGGAAGCAACTCAAGAGTCCATTGAAGGATATATGGATAAAGCGAAATATGATAGGTAGATAGATAGATAGATACACATATAGTGGATTACTATTCAGCCTTAAAAAAAAAAGGAAATTCTGACACATGCTACAACATGGATGAACCTTGAAAACATTATGGCAAGTGAAATAAGCCAATCACAAAAAGACAAATACTGTATGATTCCACTTACACGAGGTAACTAGAGTAGTGAAAGTCATAGAGAAAGAAAGTAGAATGGTGGTTGCCAAGGTTGGTGTGATGGAGAAGTGAGAAGTTATTTTTTAATGGGTACAGACTTTCAGTTTGGAAGATGAAAAAGTCCTAGAGATGAATAGTGTTGATGGTTTCACAACAAGGTGAATATGCTTAATGCCACTGCACTGTAGACTTAAAAATGGTTAAGACAGTAAATTTTATGTCATGTATATTTTACCACCATTAAAATAAATTGGGAAAAAGGTAAGGACACTCTTCTCTAGATACATTGGTCTGAGTCAATTTGGTGTCTTGGCTTCACTCTACACACTGGAGCTTAGGTCAGTGGTCCAGGCACCCCCTTGCTCAGTCAGGAGTGTAAGTATGGTTTGTTCTCCTTTCTTTTGTATACACGAAATTTGCTAAAGGAGTAAATCTCAAATGTGTTCTCACTCCCCTCCCTAGATGGTAACTACGTGAGGTGACCAATGTGTTGATTAACTTGTTAGTGGTAATCATTTCACAGTGTATATGTATATTAAAGCATCATGTTGTCCACCTTTTAAAAAGAGCACATGTATAACCTAAATATTTACAATTTTTGTCAGTCATACCTCAATAAAGCTAGGAAAATTTTTTTTTAATTATATTAAATTTTTTTTTAAAGTAGCATGTCTGTCCCTCAGTGCCCTAATTATTACCCAGAGCAAAATACTGAGTTGTCCCAAGAAATGAGCCCAAGACAGAAAGAGCTGATGACTGGAGGGCTGATGACATCAGCTCTTCTCAGTCCCAGAGGAAGGAACTGATCACCCAGATCAAAGTGGCGGATGAGTCAGTTTTGCCCTGGAAATATCAAAAATTGCTAAGCATGTATTCATTTATTCAATAAATATTTATTGAGTGACTACTATGTGTTAGGCATTCTTCTAATCACAATGGCAACAATCTTGACTATTCTTCTTTGCTTATGATAGCTGTCATATCCCATGACATTCTGGGGGAAAATGATGTGTTAAGGGGACTTTTCCTGTTTCCAGGACCATTGAGTTAGGTGGGTCCCCTGTCTGGAAGGCACTGAGATCCATTTAGATATCTGAGACAAGTAGGCCCAGGTAAGAGCAGGCAAGAGACCAGAGGGGCATCCACTGACATTTCAGAAGACAGCGAGATGAAAGCTTGTGTGAAAGCTTAGACAGAGTCCAGAAACTTTCTGACTCTCCTTTGTCACCCATCCACAAGGGTCAGTGTTCCTTTGGGTTCTGACCTAGTCCTCTTCTTACCGCTCACACTCTCCCTGGGCAGACTCTTCAGCGTCCCTGGTGTGTACACCAGTCTGCCGATTGCTCCCACTTTCACACTCTGTCTCTGAGCTAGCAAACTAACTGTGAAATACTCAGTCAACGTCTCATAGAAACCGCAGACTCAGCTTTTTCAGGGTGGGACTCATTCTCTTTCCCCTCCCTGCAAACCTGCTTCTCATGGACAGATGTTCTCTCGATGGTAAGGCCCTCCCTGCAGACCCCTGAGCAGGCACCAGATCGCCATCCCTCACTCCCATGCCCTCTCATCCCTTACCTAATCTCAGTCTCCAAGTCCTAGTTCTAAACAGATGTGGAATTTGTCTGCCACTTGTCACTCTCCTGCCACCACCCTGGATCAAGCCACTTTATTAGGTAAATTACAAATGCAGATTTGTAGAAAGCCAGGCCTCCACTTTTCCTGGCCTGCCTCCATTCCCTCACCCACTCTCAATGTGGAATCCACAGTCCACTCTGCAGCCAGAGTCAGGATTGCATCAAGCAACTTGCTGAACCTTGTATAGCTTCCACCTCCAGATATGGCCCTAAGTATGGAATCTGGCCTCAGCCACCCTCCCCAAGAGGCAGTCTCTGTGCATCTCTTCAGTTTATCTCCTCCCACGTTCCAAGAAATCCAATGCTCTAGCCACATGGCACTTCCTCAGAAGCACCTCCTCCAACCCTCAACCAATTCCGCTTTGTCTGCCAGGAGCACTCAGCTATAGCCCATGCTCCCAGGCCTAATTCTACTCATCTTTGAGGCTCACTTTAACCCTCACTCCTGAGCACCCAGACGGCCTACTCTCAAGTCCCCAAGTGGCCTAGGTACCACTGCTGTCCCCTCCTTTGTAACCTGAACTCCTCTCCTCCAAAACTCACAGCCTGCGTTGACTTTATCCAATTCGTGGTCGTCTTCCCCACTGGGCACCACACTCTTTTGACAGCTGAGCCTCTCCAACAAGGGCACAGCAATTTAAACATCATCAGAATCAAAGAGAGGATTGTTATTTTAAAAAATAATCAGGGTATAATAAAGGGCTGCAGAATGTTTGGAAACTAGGCCCAGGCCATGCCACAGGCTGGCATGAACAGTGGGGAGCTAAATGAGAACTTGGGCCTGATGACTCAGGCCATATCACGAACTTTCAGAGGAGGCAAGTGGTTTTTTAGCATCCTGCTTTTTAATTCAATGGGAATCAACCGGCAACATGTAATTCTAGGTAATTCTGTTCTTGCTTTCCTGAGTACTCACAGAAGAGCAAATGACCACAGGAAGGTCTCAACAGGCAAGGGTCCCTCAGGAAACCATGACTACTCATCAGCTGTCACCTGTCCAACTTTTTCATAGGACACACACCTGGGGACCATCTTCAGGGACAGTGATAGGTCTAGGATGAGGGTGATGTAAGATTGGCCACAAAATTTGCAGGCCTAGTGAAAAATTAAAAGGTGGGGCTCCTTGTTCAAAAATTATTAAAAATTTCAAGATGACAAGAGCAGAGCATTAAAACAGGTGTGAGGCCCTTCTGAGTGCAGGCCTGTGATGTGCATTCTGGGATTGTGGCCACAACGACACAGGTGATCTCCCCCACTGCCTACAAACCTCAGCTCCATCCTGTGAAATGAACCCTTGTGCAGGATCTGCAAGCCTGTGGTCCAGAGACTTCAGGACACTGCAGAACAGTTCTGAAAGGGGCCCCCTGTGTCGTTCAACTACATGTGCTGTAGTCTCATTTTATTCTTTTCATATTTTAAACTGTATGTTTAGGGGGTCCTAGAGATTTCTGACATGATTTTCTTTTAGATTTACTTTTCTCTTTACTGCCCCCTCTAAAAGGTCCCAAATCACCAATTGGAAGGAATTGGAAGGCAGGAGAAAGTATGAGCATAAAATGGACCCATGAAGGAAAATTGTAAATTTTCACAAGGATCTAGTCTCTGAGGAAAGATGCAAGAGAAATGAAGACCCAATTCGTCTGGTCAAAACTCTAACAGTCTATAGAGCCCAATATTATAACCACACAAAATAATCTGAAGTAAATGGGCCATAACTCCAGCAGTGAGCTCCGAGGATGACAGGGGCCTGAAGGAGTCCTGAGCACAGCTCGACTTTAGGATTCTGCTATCACCATATTTAAGGAAGCATTTTGGTCAGAGAAAGTGACACCAACATGATGATAAGCCTTATTCAAAGCCCGCCTATGGGCAGTCGGTCTGGAACATGGTCCCCACCCAGCAAAGGCCCACACAGCTTCCATTCATTCTGCTTCCTATCCAAACAGCTCCTAGGCTGAGACCCTGAAACATACCCGAGGAGCTTCAGACTCACACGCTTCCCCCCCAGGTGCCGCTGTGGAACTGTAGCCTGGGCCAGACAGCTTTGGAGCACTCGGTGGCTTTATTCAAGGGTTGCAATAATGTTCTGAGACAGATAATATCATTAACTCTACTTTGCTAGCAAAGATGTTAAAGTTTAGAGTGGTTAAGGGACTTTTTATGGATGCTGTAGCCACGAGGCAGAGCTGGGATGTAAGAATGGATACCACCAGATTCAGGGAGAGGAGTGACTGCTGAGTGGCGCTCCAGCAGTGGTCCTGGAGGAAGGATGAACGATGAGAGGGATATGATGACACGCTCACGGTGTGCTCACTTGAGCCAGCTCAGTATCGACACTTTACTTTGCTACCTCACTTAATCTTCACAACTCTGTTAGATAAGATACATTTCCCCCTTTTTAAAGTTGGAAAACTGAGGCTTAAGCATTTGGAGTAAGATGGGTTAAGTAATTTTCCAGTGTAGCCACACCGTTGAGCCAAAGTCTGGTCTTGTGAGGCTCAACTGGCTGGCCAGGAGACAGAGAGGGACACATGGAAATGGGTAGAGTTTCCAAAGGGCAAGGGATGCCAGAAAAGTGAATAGATTTAGTTGTTCTCCCAGTGGGCAGCAGGCCCCTATTTCACAAAGGGTAGTAGCTCCTCTGCCCACTATACTTGCGTTGGAGAAGGAAATAGGGATCAATTTTAAAAAGCTCCACAGCAATCACACTTTTTCTTCATCTCATTAACAGATATTCCTTAAATCTGGGACTCTGTGGCTCCTTGGCCAGAGGTACAGCCTGGAAGGCCACAGCCCCTCACCTGAGCTGCTCCCAGTCCGGTGGGAGAAAACCCCACTCAGGAGGAGCGTGGTCTCATGGAGGAAGGCAAGTGGTGCCAAGGGAAGACCTTGGGGCAGGGGCTGGACTGTGAAATAACAGGGGCGTCTGCCTAGGTGGCCCCAGGACAGGAAGGCAATGGGGAGGGGAAGACATAGGGAGAGAGTCCTGACAGAACAGCATTGGTGTGACCGGACCCGGCCCTGCTTGGTGCGGAGGCACAAAGGAATCTGGAAGGAGACAGAACTCGGATCAGAAATCTGAAGACAGATCTGGACCCATTTTCAGTGCATGGAGAATGGCTCCTCTGGAGGCGCCACAGCGCATCTCCACTTGACCAGGACAAGGAAGGTGCTGGTCAGGGGCCCCGAGGCCTGCCTTTGCTCTTTAATTCTGGCTCATGACCTTTTCCAACTTTACCTGTTTTAGTGACTTTCCTGTGAGTGTCTCCTCCTCTGAGACAGACATTCAGAACAGGCACTTTTCATCTCTTTCTATTTAAAAGTGTTAGGAATTGTATTCTAAACCTACCGAAAGGAGAGCATTTTGTACCTCATCTGTTAAAAATTAGATTATTTTCAGGCTTCATCTGGGCCAAAATACCCCTATGGTCTCCAGGCCCTGGGAGGCAGAGGGAACTGATCGTGCCTCCTGGCGGTTCTGTGCCCCATGTGTGGCAGCTCAGCCCCCACGCTCCCACTCTGGGGAAAGCAAAAGAGGGAGTGCTGAGGCCATGCACAGCGTCTGTTGAGGGTCACCCCCACGTTAGTTCTCTGAGTCGGAGGTCAAGTGAGGACCCTTTATTTTCTGGATGGATTTGACTGAGAGGGACTCCAAAAATAAATTATATTGTTCATGGAACCAGTACCAAACTTTCCAGTAGTTGGCAATGTCCATCAACATCTATTTGAAAAGTCAGGTTTTTTGCTCCCTTTGGACAGGCAGCAAAGCAAGATGATGCCAGGCGTCTGGCTTGGAATGGGAAGTAGCATGGGAAGTATTCATGGTAGGTTCATTTTGGAAACAGATCTTGGACACATGGTCCATATACTCCTGAGACTGGTTCACTTTAGCCAGAACCCAATTGGTGTCCCGATTTTTTTTCTAATTGGTAGATAGGACTAAGAAAATTCTTCAAAACAACTTTGGTCAGTACCCACGCCCCCTCCTAGGTCTGGTTCAGGTGGGAGTGTGGCTTCTCAGAGCACAGGCACAGATTAAGGATTAAGGAGGTCTCCTTGAGGCACAGGGCTGCCCAGGACCATGGGGAACATATTCCTGTTTCCCAGCTGTGACAATCGAGCTTCCTGGTAAGAAATCCTAGAAGCTGCTGCAGAATAAACTAGCATCAATATGAGACAGGTGTGGCGCTGAAAGGTGCCTTTGTCAAACCTCATCTTCCAGACAGCCAGCCTCAGTGTCTACAGAGACTGCCAGCATGCGTTTCCAGAAGCTGCCCATCAGCAGACCAGGCTGAGGGACACTTACCAAAGGACTTAAAACGTGACTCCCCAAATCCCCCTGTTAACCCACAGCCGTGTCCAGGGGCTCCAGCTCCCCCGCCAGGGCCTGTGCCCCGTCCTCTGTTCCGGCCCTGCTGATGCCGAGTCTTCTCTCCGTGAAACATTTTGTTCAAATATTCACTGAGCGCTCAATGCAGAGAAAGCCCTGTGGAAGTGAGGTGAGCTGAGACAGACATTCAGAAAAAAAGGACCTGACATTTTCCTTTCTAGAAACTTGGAATCATCTTTTAAAAAATAACAGGACTAAATATACAAGAACAGCCAGAAGAAATCAGGGGAATAAATAGTTGGAGGTGCGTTCGTTTGCTAGGGCTGCCATAACAAATGCCATAGTCCCGGGGGGCTTAAACAACAGAAATTTATTTTCTCCCAGTCCTGGAGGCCAGATCAAAGTGTCAGCAGTTTGATTTCTTCTGAGGCCTCTCTCCTTGGCTTGTACATGGCCACCTTCTCCCTGTGTCTTCACATGGTCTTCCATGTGAACCTGTGTCCTAACCTCTTCTCATAAGGACACCAGTCATATAGGATTGTGTTATACAAAATGTGGCCCTAATAGCTACATTTTAATTTAATGACCTCTTAAAAGGCCCTCTCTCCAAATGCATTCTGAGGTGCAAGGGGTTAAGACTTCAACATATGAAACTGGGGGGAGGGGCCACAATTCAGCCCATAACACCCTTGCGTGGGGTCATAGTGCCCTTCCTGCTCCAGGCCAGACCCCCACCCCCACCCCGCTCTCTCCAAGCTTCCGTCCACATCCTTGAGGACCTCTGCCTTGGGTCTGGGCAGCGCCCGCCTCGTTCCCTCAGTCGGTTAGGTGGAAAGGATCACAAAGCACCAAGTTCACTCCCACTCTGCCACATTTGCCTCTTTCTTGTTGCCCCTGGAGGAAGTCTTGGTGTTTGTCAGATTATATCAGATAATAAAGAATTTCTCGATCACTTCTCCTTAAAAATATAGTCCCGTCTCAGTCATGGTGTCCAGTCACCTGGAATAGTTCCAACTATGGACTTCACTAAAGTTAAGGCTTGTCCTCAGTGTGGCTCCGTCTCAGGAAGCCAATGGGAACTTTCTCTATTTCCACGCTTTGCAAGGTCGTTCCTCTCCATCTCTCCCCCTGCTTTACTAGCCAAGCTTTTATGCCTCCAGGTTTGGGAAGGAAAGGTGAAGGCAGCAGAGGTCTTATTTGATGGTCCTGCCATCACCCCATGCTGTTTCTCCCTGGGGCTCATGGGGTGATTTGTGCTCTCCAGAGAACCTTGACCCTGGGACCCTCTCTCCTGCAGCCCCCTTGACTGGGCTTCCATTATCCACCCTACACGTTCCTCCTCTGTTGGGGCCCCTCTGCCCCTGGATGTGGCCCTCCTGGGCAAAGACTTGAAGGTGTCTCCATGCTGGGTCTCCTACGGTAGAAGGGACACTCATGCATCTTTTGTCCTGACAAAATCTAGAACAAAATCTAGCAAGGAGGCCATTGCTGAGGGCAGCCAGGCCTGGACCTGCTGCAGATCTCTGACTAACCTGCTGGAAGCTCCCCCACGTGGCTTGAGGAAAGGTGGAACAGGACAAGGGAGGGAAAACGCAACGGCTCACCAATGTGCTTCCCAAAACTGAATGAGCTCTTTCAGCCTCTAATTCACTGCTTCTGCCAAGGCGATCTGGCCTCTCACTTCAGGACACAGGAGGCAGACAAATCTTGGTGGAACATCCTGCTCCCAGCCCCAGGCCCTTCCCTGCAGACACCGCCCTTCCCCTTACAAGGCACATCCCTCGGCCCTCACGCCTCAGAACCTCCCTTTTTGGGTCAGTGCACACTCACTTGTGTCACTCAGGTTTGGCGCCCCATGCCCCTCTCCCAAAAGCAGCCCCTAGGGAACCCTAATCTGTACCAGGGACCTCGGCCCCTTCTTGCCCCAAGGGGAAGTTATACTCAAGAACAGTGCTGGGTGGGATGCCGTTGAGGAACCAGGAGCATCAGAGTGAGATGTCCAAATGAGGACCAGGTCGTCAACATTACTCTAGCAGTCAATCACCCAACAAATAGTTATTAAACCCTTATCATGTGCCAAGCACAGTTCTAGGTGCAGTAAATGTAACAAAATGGGTAAAATCCCCTCCCTTCCTGGTGCTTATCTTTAGTGGGAACATAGACAATAAGCAAAGAAATCAGTAAATTGCATGATAAGAGCTGTGAAGGAACATACAGGAGAAAGCGGAGAGCATGTGCTGGGGCCACTGGATGGCAGAGACAGTTTTAAAAGCAAGTCAGGAAAAGTCGTCGCCCAGGATTGACGTTGAAACAGACTCCCAGGAGGCGAGGACTCACGTGACCCGCAGGCCTCTGGGAGGGGAGGCTGTGGTGGACTAGCAACTGGAGCCAGCAGTGGGTGGGCAGGCATCCACCAGCAAAAACACAAAATGAGAGGAGAAAAGGACTGAGGAGGAACCTCTGAGAAGCCCGATGTTTAAGAAAAGGGCTAAAGGACACCAGAAGCTCATGGCCAGGGCTGTAGGAAGAGGTCAGGAGAGAAGATGGGTACTTGCTTCCAAGGACAAGAAGATGGGAATTACCACGAGCTCTGTTGGTTGTTGGGGGTGGTTGCGTGACACTGCACTCCTCAGCACTCAGCACTGTCTGCCAAAAAGAGTGAATTTTTTTATTGCATGTAAAATTTTTAAAGTAAATTGAAAGAAAAACCCTCTAGATTTGCCCCTAGGAGAGCGTTGGTGACCCCAAGAGCGGCAGCTTCAGAGCTGTGGAGGCAGGTGGGAAGAGAGACACCATTTCGGTAGTGCGGTGAGCTTAGGGTGTGGGGAAAATTCCAGGCTTCCACATTCCCCCGCTGGCAGCTCCCCAGAGGCTTTCCTTGCGCTGAAAGGACCGTGGAAGGCCTTGGCGCGCCCTCGCTCGGCCCTGTCTCCTTGCCCACTCTGCTCAGGCCTCCTGCTGGGCCTCGACATGCTCCACGTGTTCTGCACACAGGCCTTCATGCTCCTCCCTCCTGCCACTGCACGTCTCCTGGGAAGCCTTCCTCAGTCATCCCTGAAACGCACCCTCACTCCATCACTCTCTATCAAGTCACAGTGCTTTATCTTTGTCACAGCTCTCTGCCACTCTCGGACATTATTTAATGTTCCTGCTACCATGTTTATTATCTAGCTCTATCACTAAGAGAGAATCTCCAAGAGATCAGGAACATCTGAATGTCGTGTCTCACTATGTCCCAGGTGCCTAAAACAGCACCAAGCACATAGTAGGTACTCCATAAAAAGTACTTGCCATTGTCTTGATTCACATTATAAAGTTTGAACTGCTGGATTTTGAAAATTGAATCACAGATTTCATTTGGAGCTTCCTGGTGGCCATGGCAAAACAGGAAATAAAATGACTGATATTATCCATGAAATAAAAATCTAAAAACCCTTCAGGGCCAGGCAAGATTGCCTGAGAATTTGTTTTGCCCAGATCGTCATTGTGGCCTCACTGAGAAATATAGGAGAAAATATCTTTAACATTATCTTTTCAGTAAATAAATAAATCCCGTGTAGTTATTTCTTCTTTGATCCTTTCAAGTAAGCTGAAGTCAAAAGACCAAAGAACAGCCATGGGGCAGGAATTGTTCTAGTTAAGCCTCACGTCACCACCACCAGAAAATTCTTGCATTGACCTCACTTATAGCGTGGACCATCCTCTTTCTTCTTCATTTTAGGGGCACACATTTAATTAGTGCTTCAGAAGCACTACACTTCATCTAACTCTCAGTAATTCTTTGAAGTCTATATTGTAACGTCCATTTTACAGATGAGGAAACTGAGGCTCACAGCCTGCAGTCACTCCCAGAGCTGGAGACAAGGCTTGAACCGAGGTCTGTTTGACTCTCTAGAATAAGGATTGGCACACTGCACCAATCTGCCTGCAGCCTGTTTTGTTGGGACATGCCAGTCTTACTTGTTGATGTATTATCCATGGCTGCTTTCGCACTACAGCAGCAGACTTGACCAGTTGCATATGGCCTGCAAAACTGAATGCTATGGCCGTTTGTCAGTAAGTTTGCTTACTCCCTTCACCAGTCTACCACCTTAATACCTAGGTTTATCTGTTCCTCTGAAGGAAAAAAAAAAAAAGGCTTTCTATAAAAATAGAAGAAAATATAAATTGGGAGCTCTAAGTGCAAAATTGCTTTGTTCTTAAGACATCAAAGAAGAATGTTTTGTAAATAAGTTTTCTAGGAGGAAGTGTTTATCTTTTTCTTCTTTTTTTTGGTCCTGGTTCCTTCCAGACCACTTAAACAAATGGCACACATAAAAAAGATATTAAGAAATACATTCAATAGTAAGATCATGGCGGTGAAGTATAAGCAGAAAATCGCACAGGCACCTCTGGTTTGGAACTCGGTGGCTTCAAAGCAAGCGGAAATAGAGGAACCTGTTGATATTCACAAGGATAACGCAAATCTGCAGCGTGTCACTTAAATGCAATACTGTATTTAATCAGTCAGGTTAACTCGAGTCCAATAAACACATCCAATAACTGGTATTTCAGATGTCTTCCCAGTTCATCTAGTTTTCATTTCTTCTATGTTTTTCTGGGAGAGATTACAATAAATTAGTCATAGTACATTTATTAAAGTCGGTGATTAGTGTCTTCAAAGGGAGTGACACTCCAGAATTATCCAAGGAGTTTCCCTTGGGAGGAGGACCTTCATCTCTTCTTGCAGAATGCTCTTGACTGCAAAGGAATAACAGCGATGAGGATAATGATTGTCAAGACTCAGGCAGCCGGGTGTTTCCCTGTTTGTTTGCCATAAATCAGTGCCCTGAAGGGACAGGAAGCAGAGGAGCCCATCAGGGTGGCCCTTCTCCAGCACAGATGCTCTGCATGCAGTCACACTCAGCAGGGATGTGCACAGAAAGTGTGAGGCTATTGATTAGAATCTGGCTTAAGGAAGACGGCTGCCCCGGGGCTCTGCGTAGGGGCCGAATGGGGTGCTGCCCACTTCAGATCACGAAGCGGCTTGGGGGTGGGGGGCCGTTCCCACTGCAGAGGATATTGTTGATGAAATGGGGTCTGCTCCAATGTCCAGTCACCTGGTGGTGGAGAGTACAGGCTCTGATGTGAGACACCCCTGGGGGTTGAAATCCAGGCTATCAGCTTATAGGAAAGTTATCTACACGCTGAGCCTCAGTGCTTCCACCTGTAAAACAGAGTTAGTAGTTTCTTCTTCTGAGTTATTGTGAGAATTCAGTACTGAATGTAAAGTGTCTCATCCAAAGGAAGCGATTAATAATTGCTCATTATTTTTATTATTATTTTAAAGCTACTTCATTATGTTCATGGTCTTTCTGTAAATCTATTATATTAAAATATAAGCTATTCCTTCATGTAATAAATATTTCTTAGGCAACTTTTATGTGCCAAACTTGAAACTAGTTCCGGCTTATAGAAAAATTTAAAAGGCCTAAGTGCTATCTTCAAAGAACTGGCACTATAAAAGAGGAAACAAATGCATGCAATTACCTAAAATAATGAGAACAACAATTAATGACCTGAGCCCTCAGTATGCGCCAGTTCCCGTGGTGTGCGGGCACAGCTTGTCCTGCAGTCTACAGTATATGCACTTATCATTTCAAACCTCCCAGCAGTCGCTGAGTTAACCACTATTATCCCCACTTTATAGATGAGGACACTGAGATTCTGAGAGGCCAAACAACTTGTCCAGGGTCACCCAGCAAACACAAGCAGAAATGGAACCTGGATTGAGTTTTGTCACAAGCCTGGAGTAGAGCAGAGGTGAGTGGGAAAATCTTCTACTACCACTTTAAGAAGAAAATTACAGACCGGGGCTCTGTGATGGTTTCTGGGACCTATGCAGCTTTATCAAAGGCTCCCCTGCCCACCCCCCAGCCCCCAGAAACGTAGACATAGTTCCCTGCCGTCGCCCAGAGTGGGAATGAGAAGCGCTTCAAACTGGCCTTAGTCCAGTGATACGAACACAGCGAGGCTAACCTGCTGCTGCCCGCGCCTCAGTCGCTGCACACCAGCTCGGAGGGTGGGGCCCCAAGGCACCGAACCTCTGCCTGGAGGCCGCGGGAGATCGGGCTAGGCCCAGAATGCCTTGGTCTCAGTTGGGCCTCCTCAGGCTGGAGGACTTTCCCCTGCTGAAAGACTAAACTCCTTTTCTCCACCTGGGGAAGGTGCAGCTCAGCCTCCCAAGGGCCACTTTGAGAAGCCCCATTCATTAGATGTTTCCTGTCATTATCCAGGGGAAGACGTGGATTTTGTTTCTTAAAGAGGACTTATATCTGCTTGGACTCAGAGAGTCATGGTGCCAGAGGCGCCTCTGCTACGGCCCAGGGCATCTCCCCCAACACAGGCCTTCTTGCCTCTGCTTGGACACTCTATATTCACTTGCAAAGTAGGCACCCCCTTCCTGGATGCTTTGAGTATTTCAAGCCTAAATCTTCCTCCTGTGACTTCTGCCCTCTAGGTCTGTCTGGGCAGTCACTTCCAGTCCTCCATGAAAGTCTTCAGAGATGGAGACCATGTCTTTGCAAAATCTTTTCTTTTCCAGGATCAATACCTAACCTCTTTAACAAATTTCTCCCTTGAGAAGTGTCTGTTCCCAGCTTGTTTGTGGGTCTTCAGGGTCCTCACAACTGAGCCAGATCCCAGTCTGCGGGGGCTGCCTGTGCTGTTTCCTTCTCTGCCACAGGATGGTCCTGCCTCTCCATGACTCACCATGAGCTTAACTAGAGCTGAAGAGTGTTTTCATAGGTGCCATATCTATCCAGCTATGGTTCTCCTATAGTGCACTTATCAAATGGATTTCTGGAATCTAATTTTAGAATCTTTTGTTTATTCCAAGGAAGCTTCAGCTTGTTGGTTTGGGCTCAGTTTACCATTTTTTTCAAATTTATTTCAAATCGTGATTCTGTTTTCCACTTCATATATGCCTTCATATTTAAGTTATCAGAATGTTAGATAAGCGTCTTCCATGGTGTCGTTCAACCCATTGATTAAATGTTGAAGAGGACAAGTTCAAAGACAGTGCTCTGTGGCCATCCACTAGAAGCAACTCCAGCTTGACAAAGAGCCAATATTCAACATTCTTAGATGCATTGTTCCCTAACCAGCACAGCTCAGCTAAAAATCCAGTAGACCTGGGATGGTTCCAAAGAGCCTCAGAGAGCCAGACCCACAGCTCCTGCCTTCAGCCCAGTGTTTCCTGTCCCCAGTACTAGAGCCCCAGGGTTCTCATCTTTAGGTTTCTGGATCCACCGCCCTACCTAGTCCCCACTCTGCTGATCCAGGGACAACACTGACTCTCAGCCCGACCTATAGGCCCAGAGCCCAGGAGCCCTGACCAGGCCCTGCCAGGCACAGCTTTCTAACACAGGCATTTTTGTTACTGTTGTTTTTAGTCATACTATAATGGGGACACAATTTCTCTCCAGTTCCTCCTGGTCGACTCTTGGGAAAATCATTGTGTGTGTGTGTGTGTGTGTGTGTGTGTGTGTGTGTGTGTATAAAGTATATGAAGCCAGAAGGCCCGAGTTCGCCTACTGAGCAGGGCTCCTCCCATCCTTCTTTTCAGAGCTAATTTAGTTAAGTGTTTAAACAATGTAAATCTGGCAGCTCCCTTCTGTTAAAGCTGCAAGATTGAGGACAGCTGCCGGCCAGCTACCAGCCCTCCAGGACAGCCTCCACCGGTTTTCCTGAAATAGCAAGTCTCCGCTTCCGCCCATACTTCCCCGGAATAACCCCGGGGGAAGGAGACTCCATTTCCTACGCCCAGCCCACTCTATTTATTACCATCTAAAGAGTCCATATTTGGAGAAAAAAATTTCACCACCACGTGGAATGAAATCATGTGGTTGTAAATAACCGATGTAAGTGTTTAAATTCAAAAGAGGTCTCAACGAGATTGTGTATGTATGTAAATAAACGTGTACTTCCCAGACAGGGAGTGTGTGAACTCAACACCATTCTCTGACAGGCAGGGTGACCTGGGACAGGATAAGCAGCAGGGCTCCAGCAACCTCAGGGACCCCCAGATGGCTGAGGAGCTTTTCAGCACCTTTCCTCTACTTGGTCAGATTCTAAACTGGATGAGGATAGCCAGGGCGTTCAGCTCCTTAAAAACACAAAGTCACTGCCCAGTCACTGGTGAGAATGGAGCCCGTGCTGGAGGTTGGAGAACCTATTTCCATGCTTTTGCTTAATTATCTACCTATTAAAAACAGTTGCACCAAGTGACTCTCTTTAAACACATATCACTCCTCACACATTGGTCACCATTTGACATTCTGTTGACAGCCATGCAGAGGGTCAATGATTTTTCCTCCTAGTTGCACGTTGGCTAGCTTCTGTAATAAATGCATTCCAGAGAAGTCACATGGAAACCTAAACTGATTTGCAACACACTAATGGTGTTCAATATTTTAGATCCCTTGAGTTAGTTTGTGCAGTGAAAAATCACTTTATAAATCGCTTTATAATCACTCTATAAAAGATCACACATGGTCCTGCAATGTTTCTCAAAATAAGACATATCTTCCCCAGGGTCCACAGCTTAAAGCTCCAGAGAAACCTGGGCTCCACAATAAAAATCGTTCTTCCTAAAACACAGCCCTCCTTCAGTGAGTCATTCTCATTCCACAGCAGCAGCCCTCCAAAGTGTAGAAACCTGAAATCCGAAGTGGGAGTGAGGGTCAGTAAAGGTGGCCATCCTCATGTTGGAAATGGAAACTATTTACTCCAGAGACACTGACTGGATTTTGGTTCCATCATTGGCTGAATTGTCAACAGTTTGCCATCTGGACAAATAACCAGTTTGGGGGTCGGGAGATGATACATTCTCAGCTGACCAAAATCTAGTTTCTTTTCTCTGCATGTATGCTGATGGCCTCTCCTAACCTCCCCGGGTATGGCAGCTGCAGGGGACGTGCCATCCAGGCTCTAGGTTACCATAGCCAACACCGTGAGGATCTCTCAAGAGCACTGAGTGGTCTACGGACACCACCAAAACCGCTGTCCATTGGTGGAATTTTAATTGCTAGTTGGGGAATCTATTAAGATTCTTTGTGATCAATTTGTAGAAATATTGTAAGTATGTTTGGAAAAGTTGTACAGTCTCCATTTTTTTGGATACAAATTTGTTGCATTGTTTGAACCCTCTACATAATTATTCATTTTTGTTCGCTTGATCTGTCCCAACAGAAGCATGTTAACATCACCTGCTACAATAGCACTTCTCTCTTCTTCTCATTGAATTGCTAAACACTCTCGTTTACCACATTTGACTTTTATGTTCACCATAGAAAGTGCAAACCTGTCGTATCTTCCTTGTGTGGACTTTTTCTTTTAGTGGAATAAATTAACGCTGTTTATCATCTTGACTGTTTCAGCCTTGGGTTCCACCTTGTCTCTTTTTCATGTCCCCGCTCCTGCTCCCCTTTAGTTTGGATCCATTCACTATATCTTCATTCATTGTCTTATTTTTATTATTTTTGGATTGATTGGGTACTCTAATGCAATATTTATATTTTATTTTTAACTCTATAGTCTGTGATTCAAAAATGAGTTTATCCCCATCATTTTATTAACAAGATATATATATATATATATATTTAGTTTTATTTCTACTATTTCCTTTTTAATAGACCTTTCTATATGGGTTATTTTTTTAACTTGACTTTTCCCTTGTGACTTTGGAAATTATATCTATTTTTATTTTATTAGTAGTATCATTTAATAAATACATTGAATCTATTTTCACTAATTTTCACTATCACAAACAAAGCAATGTCAATTGGTTATTTGCTATGTAATTAATATGAGGGATTCATTCTACTTTTACTTCTTGTTTTCAGTGATGGTAGTGGCTAATTTGAACTTGATCGTTATTTCTAAATTAACATTTTTGATCATGTCTTCTCTTTTGCTAATTACTTTTGACATTTTCATTATATTTTAATATCATATTGAGAATCACATTACTTTTGTTTCATAGCTGTTTGTTTTGAGGGGATTTTGTTTGTCTAACTATTTTCCTCACTAGTCTCTTATATCATGAATTCTCCATTTTTGAATTTGATCTTTTTATTTTTGATTCCTCAGTTTGATTAAAAATATTCAAGTAAGTATTTTTTCCAGGACACTCACATGGGGTGTGCACTTTGGGGCTCGCGGATACGAGAGAATGCCACTCTGCGGCACTAGGACCTGAATATTGGCTTGGCCAGCTGCAGGAGCTGAGAGTGCCAGAGTTACCAAATAAAAATGCGAGACACCCAGTTAAATTTGAATTTCAGGTAAACACCAAATAACTTTTTAGTTAGACTGCCTGCCATCCCACATCATATCTCACAATCCCATTTGGGCCACAATCCTTTCTTCCTCACCATCCTATAGACAATGATCATTGTCTTGTTTGTGCTGCAAAGCAGAAGTGGGAGGCAAGTTTTATCTACTTGGATTCTCAATGAATTCGTTTTTACTCTTGAAATTAAAATAATTATCAAGATGAATATAGGGATTAAACATTTTTCATTAATTCTGTCTGGTATTTGGAAAGCTCCAGTCTGTCTTTAGCTCAGAAAAATCTCCCCGAGAAGTTCTTTAATGCTGGCTCCACCTTTATTGGGTCTTCTTCTGAGATTCCTAATGTTTACATATTAAATATATCTCTTGTCCATGTTTTTTTAATATTCTTCCATTATTTTTATCTCTTTATCCTTTTTGTCTGAGTCTTTGATGTCAGAGTTGACTTCAACACCTCAAACCTGTTTTCCACAAGATTCATTTTGCTGTTTACTTTCCCCATTTCAATTTGAAATGAACATCTTTTAGAATCTCTACGCTGGCCTCCCTAATCAGTTTGTTTTTCTCTTTATAGTTCTCTGCTCAGATTTCACAGGAGAAATGTCCTTTTGAAGCTGGTTGGAAACACCGATCCGGAGTGTTCCCAAAATTTCCCGTCTCTTGCAGAAACTATATTTCAGAGGAAAATATTTTCTCTGCTTCCTCAGAGTGGTCCCTTCTCTTGAACTGTGCTGTCTTTTCATTTGCTGGGCCATTTTTCTCTGTGTGCTCATCATTCCAAAGGGAGTACAATATTTGTCCAGAAGAACCACTAGTTGAGATCCCAGCCTGAATTGTTCCAACCCAAGGGAAGGGAAAAGGAAGAAAAGACAGGTTTAGAATTACTTAAGTTTTACTTCTCTGATTCAGCAGCCTGGGGAGCTAGGGAGTGAGCCAGTGTGAGATGACCCCGCACGGAGCTCTGCATCTCCGCTCTGGTGTCTTTTCTAGGTTTGGGAGGCTGTGGGATGTTTTCTGGAAAAGTGTTCTTGCTCTTGCCGAGCACTGGCCGAGGCTCACTCCTCTTCTTGATCTGGGCTAGTAACCCACAACGTGTCATCCAGGGGTTAGTGCCATTGTGGGTTTGTGAACTGAATGGCGTCATTTCCATCTCCAGTCCCCCTCCCCCACAGCACACTGCCAGGCAAAACCACAGGGCATTGAGAGGATTCTTCTGGCCTTTCCTCCCAGGACTTCCCAGGTAAAGTACTCCTCCTTTACAGGTAAGGAACTGCACATCCTCAGAGCACTAATCCAAAAGAATTCCTCGACACTTGGGACGGGAGGCTCTCACCCTCCCCTGCTCTCTACAGCTGATTCACTTTTCCTCTGTTTGTACAATAACCGAACATGTTAGCATGAAATTTTCTTAGGATAATTTCTCGTATTTCACAGTATACATATTTTGCTAAATTTTCTTTCTGGAACTAAAAGAGTCCACTTTTCTTTCCTTTGGGAAAAATGGTATGTCAAATGCTATATCAACCCCATTTTAATTTGGAAGCTGTCCCATGGAATATATTGTCTAATTTAACAATGAGTCCCATTGTCAAATTTATTCTCAGCACAAAGTGCAGCCATGGATTATCAAACCCTGCAAGCTGGTCAGCGTTCTTTCTATAGGGTTCTGGTGGGGTGTTTTGCAGATAACATTTTGTGTAGGAAGCAATCATGGCTTCATTCCATGATAGGCAAGTTGCCAGGAAATACTAAATCAAGAGGCAATAGAGTCCCTGAAGAAAGTTGTTCCTGATTTATGATGATAGTTCCAACAATACTGCTGAACTTTTTACACATTGAAATGACCAGTGAGTTATGTTTCACATTATATCCGAGAACAGCCGGCCTGCCAGATCCAGCGTTGCAGCTGGAATGCAGAAAAGCCCCATTATGTTAACTTGCAAAGTCTGGGAAAAACGATTTCTTATTCCCAAAACGTAAGTGCTTGTTTGTTTTTCTCCAGCACATCTCATACCCTGAAACTGTAGTGGCATTTAAAGAAGTGGAAAACAACCTAAGCTGGGTTTGAGGTGGTATATGGTGAGGGTAGAGATGGAAGGAATGGAGGGCTGACAGCAGGGAGAAAAAGGGAAACTGATCAATAAGCAGAGGGTCACCAAGGGCGCAGGAAGAGTCTGCGTTATTTTTGAGAATTTATTACAGTTTCAAGAGAACAGTTCACCAGACATCTTCCGGCTGCTAGGGTTGCCTGGAACCCTCAACAGAGAGTAAGTGTGTGTGTGTGTGTGTGTGTGTGTGTGTGTGTGTGTTTCACTGTGTGTTCTTCTATTTCACCCCTGGAGCTTTAAGAAGGGCCTAGACCAGTGTTGTCCAATAGAAGTGTAATACAAGCCACATATGTAATTTAAAATTTTCTAGTAGCCACATTTTAAAAAGAAACCAGTAAAATGATTTAATAATGTAATTTATTTAGCATATTCTAAATATTGGCCAGCCCTGATGGTCTAGTGGTTAAGATTTGGCACTCTCACCAGGTTCATTTCTGGGTCGGGGAACCTCGCCACCCATCTGTTGGTTGTCATACTGTGGTACCGTAGTGACTGCATGTCGCTGTGATGCTGAAAGCTATGCCACCACTATTTCAAATACCAGCAGGGTCACCCAGCGTGGAAGGTTTCAGTGGAGCTTCCAGACTAAGATAGACAGGAAAAAGGACCTGGCCACCTACTTCCAAAAAATTTGGCCGTGAAAACCCTATGAATAGCAGCAGAGCCTTCTCTGATATAGTGCCAGAAGGTGAGAGGACAAAAAGACAGGGCAGGCTTCCACCCTGCTGTACAATGTCCCTGGGAGTCAGAATTGACTCTGCAGCACCAACAACAAAGGGAAATATTTTATCATTTCAACATATAACATACCTAAAACTCATTAATGAGATGGGTTAAATTTTCCTTTTCATGCACCACCATCTTTGAAATCTGGTGTGTGTCTGGCGTGTAGTTACACTCACTGACAGCACGTCTCTCTGTGGACCAGCCACACTCTTTGTCTCAATAGGCACATGTGCTAGCTGTGGGATGGTGTGGGCTGACCAGTGAAGAACAATTGCCCTCTCAGGTGTAACTCGCTCGGCTCTGCTCAAGTCTTTGTATTTCCCTAAATCTGAAGCTCCTCCTCCTCTGGAGACCCCAGAACTCACCTCTCAAAGGCACCACGCCTACCAGCTCCTAGAATAATGGCGCATGAGGCGTCGCTCTTTTGGCTGTCCCATTAGCCTTCCTTCCTCAATAGGTCAAGCAAAACTTTATGATTAAAAACCCCAGAACCTGGGAAATACTTGAGTAAAAGCCCATTGGCATATCAGCATTGCATCTGGACTTCCAGGAGAAAGCCATTCTTTCTCCCTTGGTCTTTGCTGCCCCCTTCCAACCTTCGTCTTGCTGTCCTTTCTCAGTGAATGTTCTTTCTTCTTCCTTAGTCTCCCTTTCCAGATTGAGCAGGATGGTCGTGGGGGCTGCTGGAGGGATTTCTGTGTCCTGTCCTGGAGAACATGGTCACAGAGGGGAGGCAGGGAGGGTCAGGCCCACTCTCACTGTGCTGTCAGTCCTGCAGCAGAAAGTCAGTCTGAAGTTGGGCCAGTGCATCTACATGGAACAAAAGGCAAGTTGGAGGGACACCCTGCAATGGTTCTCTAGGATCTACAGAGGGGTGGCAAATGCCCACAGCTGGGGCAGGTCGTACACACAAATGAAGCTGTCCAAATGTTAGCTGAGATTGGTGGGAAATATGGGGACCAGGAAAACATAGGCCTCCCCCAGGGAATTTCAACTCATCTTTAATCCTGTGCAAACCAAACAAAACTGGACAGAGTCCCAGAGTCATTGGTTTGTGATCCTATTAGAGGGACAAGGCCTGGGGATCCACATCACACCTGGCAGCAAGTGTCTGAAAAACTGCCACTTTGTCTTCTGTCCTACCTTCTTGGATGTGCTGTCTATCAGTTGCCTAACTTTGGGCTTTTGGAACCTGGCTCATCTTCATCTTCATGTCATGTCTTCATCTTCATCTGCATGTCAGCAACCACATCACCGACTTTACAACCAACTTCCTGACCTTACAGACCCTCAGTCTTCACTTCTCATGGCCCTAAACTCCATTCAGGACTGGACCTTGAGATGGGGTGAAATGTAACTTGCAACTTGGAAACACATGGCAGTTTGCTACCTCTGAACCTGTGTCAGTCACTGACTTTCTCCATAGCCCTAAGCTGTAGGCTGACAGCCAAAGTATTTTTGGAGGCTTAAACCCACCAGCTGAAAGAACAGACCCTCCTGCTGCCCCTTAGCATCCCATGGTCTGAGACAAGCCTGGACCCCTTCACAGCCTCCGCTGCCAGAGCTCTGCTGGGCTCTGCTGGGCTCCCTTGTTGGTGCACCCTAAGTCGTCTCCACGTTCTGGTTTGTCTCCAGTCCACCCACTGGGACTAGAGCCATGCGCCGAAGTGCAGGTGGAAGCACTGACGCCCTGCCCAGTCCTGACCAGACCCCTTCTCAAGGGGTTAGCCTCTGCCCTATTCTTCCAGCAAGGTGCCAGACAGATCAAGTGGAACAAGAATATCATTACCTTCCTAGTCCACCTGCCTTTACTGGAAACTTCTGCTCTTGCCCAAATACTGGAACAGATTTCCCCTTGGAAAATGACCCTGGCTTGGATCTTGCCCCTGTCTGCCACACCTATTCCCAGCTTCCTCTTTCTCCTGGCTGAAGCCCCAAAACGCTGCCCTGCCAAGTCGCACAGGTAATGAACATGTTTTCCACGCCTTCCTTCTTCTTGCAAGGCAATACGCTAAAGTGAAGAGAGGAGGGGCATTTGAGTCTGAGAAATCTGGTTTTGAATCTTGGCCCCAAGATTTATTAAGTCTGTGATGTCAGGCAGATTACTTAATATCTTTCAGCCTCAACTTTTTTCACCTTTAAAATGTAATCAATCCTACTTCTTAGGGTTGTTGGGAAGATCAGAAAAGACAGCATTCAAAAGACAGGTAGCACCTAACAGACATTTGGTAGGCATTGGGCATCGTTAGCACTGAACCAGCACTTTGCCCACATTGCAAACACCAGCCGTCTCCCTCTTCCATAATCTCAATCACCGTTAGGAGACTTTGACCCCATTTGATGTCATCCACAGCTTGTAATCCACCAATTGTGATTTTCTCCCCCCAGGTCTCCCTTCCAGGTCCCCAACTCTCTTGTCATATTCTCTGCCTGTGGCCGAGACTCCTATGGTCCTTTACAGGTCCCTCTTGTCTTCTTCCAAGAAGCCACACCCCGTTTCATGTACCTCTATGAGTGTCCCTGTGTCCTTTCATATTCCCACATTACACTAGCATTGTTCTTCAGTATCTGATTTTTTCTAATTTCTAATTTTTATGTTTCATAAATAGCTCTGGTTCTGGGGCTGCTGAATTTTCACCTGGGGACAAGTAAAAATTGAAAATCAGCACACTGACAATAAAAGTTGCTTTGAAAATACATCTCACAAGTCACACTTGTTCAGTTCCACAGTGAAGCTGTATTTCTGGTTATTTCCTTCGACTGCACCCAGGGGGAAGCCTTGGATTCCTGCACACTATTGCTCCCAGAAAGCCCACCCTCAGGGGAGCAGCTTGATCCTCTGCCTGTCTTCAACCTGGGTACAGCCCTGCAATAGTGCACATGAGGCCAGACGGAACTCATTCCTGAAGCCAAACCCCCAAGGTTTGCACACAGAGCTTCTTCCTGTGCCATTGTCATCAACTTGTGATGATGCTCCAGTCTTCATCCCCAGAAACCCATGCACTTGGCCACCCACTCCCAAAGTGAAATTGCTTACTCTGGGACACAGCTTCTACTTAAGGAGAAATGAAGCCTTGGGAAAATCCGATTGATCCCAGACCAAGCTCCCAGGCTGAAATAGCACGGCAGTGCTAAGAGCATCTGGACCCTGCCCTCCTTCTCAAAGGCCTACACCAAGGGCCTAGACCCTCATAGCCCTCTTCATGCAGAGTATAGAATTCATAAAGTAATTGGAAAACTTTCTTTTCAGGTTGAGCTTGGTTACAGTTTGTATAGTTGTATCCCCATATAAGAGAGGTAGAAACAAAAAAAGCAGACCTTGGAAATGCTCCATTTCACCCTCCAGTTATCAATCCCAGGTCACCAGCTGGGACTTAGAGGAATCCTGAGGACAGGCTTACATAAATAAGAGCAGTCCCTCATTTGCTTAATTCCTGAGATATTTCTGAACACCACTGCCCCAAGCTCTATTCTGGCAGCTCTAATTCATTTCTCTCTCTCTCACTCTCTCAGTTCTCAGATACTACCAATAAAAAAAAAAAAGAAAGACAAAGAAAAGGCAATGTGACATCTATAACAGGTAATACTATCAATCATTTAATATTTGAACAGCACTTCACAGTTTACAGTGTTTTTGTGTATTACCTCATTTGGCCCTCACTGCATTATGCACTGTGAGGAATACAGGGTAGACATCAATAGTCCCCATTTCCAGGTGGAAATAGATGAATTGGCCCTCAAAAATCGTAACACAGGAAATCACAACTTGATTGACCTTTTAGAGGCATGAAGTGCAGAGTTCTCTGATTTGAAAGGAAGACATGCTCTAGATGCGACCACAGGACACATGAGGGCCTAAAGGTGGGAGAGAAATCCCACAAGGCTTTGTCCCAGTGGTAAGGTTGGCAGAGTCCAGTGGTCTGGGATGTGCTGGGACGTTTCCTGTCAGATGAAGGGCACATTGTTGCACCTTGTCCCTCGCACCACTAAGAAAGCACACGGTGTTTACCAGGGCTTGTGGATTTTGGATACAGCATAGACCATGCTTAGAAGTACTGATTTGACCCATCTATCAGATGACTTAGGAAGCTACCAAATTTGAGTGGAGCTCAGAGCAAGAAAAGGCTCTGCCACAGGTCCAGCTGTGCACAAACTGCCCTGCCCCTCAGGCAACGCAGTATCTGGTGGAACAAGGCGCTATGGAGTGTCTGGAAAGCCCCAGTAGCCAAGCTGGGTCACAAGCCCCTAGGGGGCTGGAGCAGAGCCACTCCTTCTGTAGCAGAAAGTTATTCACTATGTAAAAAGCAGCTCCAGGCATGTCACTGGACCCTGGTAGAAATGAGCTCCTAGCCAGGGGAGGCGGCATTACCGTGCAGTTGGGGCTGGATGTAATCAGATGTCTCATATGTCAGGAGCTTGGGTGGACACAGCAGCAATCTTTGCACAAAGGAACTGGTACGTGCACTGTCTGGCCTATGCAGACCCAAAAGGAAGAGAACATCACCTAAACTGATAGCCCAGTCTCCCATTTCTCACCCGCTGTTGCCCTGAAGTCTCTCCTTCAGCTCACACCTGTGGACTCAGAGCTTCCCTGCAGCCGGCTGTCAGAGGAGGGGACAGCCAGGCCTGGTCCCACACCTGAGCTGGCATGATGAGTTGGTGCTAACAAGCTGAAGCAGACAGCTGCTGCACTCCAGTCCACTCAGGGGTCCCTAGAAGACAAAAGGAAAGGAAAATCCTCCTGGTGGGCAGAACTGCAAGCAATACATGTGACTGATGGGTCTGTGTGGAGGAGAAGAGCTGAGGGGTTAAGTACACAGACTGCTGGGAAGAACTGAATGGCTTGGCTGATTGGTCAGGAGCCTAGAAGAAACTGAGAAGGAGACTGAGGAAATCAAGCAAGGTAGAAGAGTGAGACTGGCTACTCACCATCCCTCTCACTGACCCTCCTATGGACTTTGTGCCTCCTGTCACTACAACCTTAGGTTTTGACAGATCAGAGGCGCTGGTTCAGGGGACAGCAGAGTGATGGTCGGGGGAGGGGCTTCTCTCCAAGTGTACACAATGGTCTACTCAACTTAAAGTTGGAACTCTCACCTGGTCACTTTTGGGCCACTAATGCCAGTGAACCAGTATGCAAGAGGAGTTATTGGTGGGGGTACTGGATCCTGATGGCCCTGAAGACCTAGGCTTTCCCCTATGTAATGGATTCAGGGAGGGGTCTATACAGAACCCAGGTGACTCATTGGTGTATCCCTCGGGGTTTGCATAGCCGGTGAGGGTCGTGAACAGGCAATTGCAGCAACTTCCAACTGACAAAGGCAAGACAATGAGGGACTTCAATGCTTTGGGCAAGAAGGTTAAAGTTCCCACATCAAGCAAATGACCCAGACCAGCCCAAGTGCTGGTGGAAGGTGAGGGAAATCTATAATAGTCATTGAACACTAGTTATTGCCACACAGCCAGCTGCAATAGTGACCTTGTTACTGCAATAGCAGCTTGTTTCATTAATACTTTTAAATTAAATGTTTGCCGAGATTGCAGCCAGTCACTACCTTGAAGCCGACTCTGTGACAGATGGGACTGAATGGATGGCAAGAGCTGGTACACGGCGTGGCCTGTAATGGACACCTCTCGGGCATCCCTCCAAATGCTGTCAGCCTCACTTGCCTCTTATTTTAGCCCCTGTGGAGCAGCCAGTACTCTGTAGGAGTTGATATCGTTCATGCAGGTACAACCCGGGAACATCACTCCCGTGTGCCTCTTGTATCCTGCCCCAGTGTTTCTCTGTAACATGCTTAGCGCCCACAGATGCTCAACCTAGAAGTTCAGGGAGGATGACACCCCATGAGGGATTCTCTGACTAATGGAATGGGAGCTGATGGATAAATATTTCCCTCTTAGTCCTCCATAAAGAAGGTCCCGAGATCCCTTCCACATGGCTCTTTCCTTGCCTCACTCCTACTCCCTGGATCCCATTCCCCAATAAAGCATTTCTGCTGAAGACTTTATTTCAGATTCTGCTTTCTGGGAAACCAGGCTAAAACACATCACCCACTTCTAGCTACCACCTTTGTCATCTGCCAGCCTCCTGGTCACTCCCTTGCCTCCAAGCCCTATCACCACCCCTGGTGACTTTAACATTCAAGTCCTACACTTTGAGGTCTCAGTCCTTTGATCAGCTCGTTTCCAATGACCTTCATCCCCATTCCACTTTATCTGCTTGCTTCCATTCCCTCCCCAGAACACTGTCATCACCAATTACTGCTGTATTCATGAGTCCAAAATGTAGACATCCCACTCTCTTCCTCAACCTTCCATCCTTCAGTGCCTTTCATTCAAACACTCCCACTGCACCAATGTTGTAACATCATCAAGACTTTCTGGCTTAGGAACTAGTTTCTCATTATCTAGCACCCTTCTCTTGTCTTCTATTTATTTGGTTTTTTTCAATCCAGTTAAGATTCCACTGAACAATATTTCTATCACACTTGCCAATTTTCACCACTCCATTATTCTTCCATCTCACTTCTTGAAAACATGTCCTCAGAATTAATGCATCTGTCCAACTTTTTTGTGCTTACATCCCAGGTGCTGATCACTGTTAGAGAAAAATCACAAAGCTGAACAATTTGGTGCCATTATAACAGTGCAGAAATTTATTGAGAGTTCAATCTTTGCCAGGCATTATTCAAAGCACATTACATAGATTATCTCATCCTGCTTCCTACATCAGGCTGGAAAGCTGCCCAGAAATTCTGTTCTCAAACCTCTGAAATTCACTCTCATCAGAACAGTTTCTCTCCTGCTGCTAAGAGAAAATAGAAGTTATCAATTAAGAACTTGGTACATATCAGTGTTCACATTTCAGTAGCATTCAACAGAAATAATTCCTCCCTTCTAATCCAGACATTCTCTTTGGCTTCCTTAACACCGCACTCTGCTCCTTTTTTTGTACCTCTTTGTCCCCTTGCACTTACCTCCCATCTTCCTTTTCCCAAGCTTTCTTTGAAGTTTTGGTGATCCTTAAGATGTTCCATTCTGTCCTGAATCACTCTTGCTAGTTATCCCTTCCAGTTGCATGACTTCCATTACCATTTAGAGAGTCATTTTCCAAAGAGATGACTCTCCATCTAGATGTTCAACCCACATCTCTCTCTTAAGTTCAGACTTGCTGAACATTTCCACTTGGATCTAACCAGCCCACTTGAGAAAACAGAAACAAACTTCTCACATAAGCTGTCTTCTTTATCCCTGTCTCTGTCACCACTTAATAAGCCCTCCAATTCAGCCACTTGGCCTGCAACCTTAACTCTTCCTCTCCCTTGCTGTCTACTGCCACGTTTTCCAATCACTTAATGCCATAGTTCCTACTTCTTAGATATCTCTGGGAATTGTCAACGTCTCTTCGTATCCACTACCATTACTGTAGTCTGCATCACCGCCTCCCATCTGCATGAATGCAAGAAACTTCTAGCTAGTCTATTTGCCTTCAGTTATGCCTGTATTAAACTTAATTTAATTCTTCAGGCTCAGGCCCACAAGTCTTTTGCCTATGAATACATATTGATACGTACTTCTGGAACTGACTTTTCACCCTTGAGATCCCTTGAAACAGGCACTGTGTCTTGCTCCTATCTTGGTCTTCCCCAGCACATGCCTTACCATGAGGTTGTCTTCTTTATGGATGGATGATCCTTAAAGAGATTAAAGAATTAGTCCATCAATTAACAAGTAAATCAGAGCTTTAAATTCCTTGTGACTGATTCAATTTCCTTATTTTGTTTACCTTCCATCATAACACCAAGCACAAACTTGAAATGGTAATCATTATTAAATTTATTAAATGAGTGTGTACATCTCAGTTACAGATAATAATTCTAAAGATTTTAGATATATTTTTGAATACACTGGGTGATATTTTGCTTCAATGGACCAGGATCTATGAGCAAATTTTTTGGACTTCGGAAAAGCAGACACTCCATACACCACCGTCTTCATTTTATTTCCATACATGGGGTTTTGTGACCCACAAAGGTGGTGAAGGTAGGGGCTGAGTACCCTGAAACAGTGAGCTTGGAAGCTTGGATTCTGGAGATGCTTGGCTGAGCTGTGTCATGGGTAAGATACGGGGGCATGTTTAACATGCGTGGTCGGCAGCAGGGGCTGGCTGTGGCAATCTTCAGACTCTTGAGTCCAGAAGCCTAGATGGGATGGAGTGAGAGTGAAGGGATACAGCAGAAATTAGGGAATCTTGGAGGAGAGACCAAGTACCTCAGACAGGGGCCAGTGGACCTCAGGTCTAGGGTTCTGTCCTAAGATAACTGTGCTCCACACCTTCTGGCTCTTCTATCTCCATTCAGGTTTTCATAGTCCTCAAAGAAAATAATGTGATTGACTTGGATCAGGCTCTTCTCCTAGAATCAATCAGCCATAGCCTGGAGCAGGGTGGATGACCACCACTCATATCCTGCAGGAATTATGAGCTAGATAACACCTACTTTCTATATTCTGCACATTCCAGAAGAAATTCTTTTTAAGTTTCAATGGAGACTTGCTTATCCAAGTCTAGCTTAATTTCAGTGGTACAAATCTCACATCTATTATATGCAAATAGCTTGTGGCTCCTTTCTCTCTTAATATATTTAGCCTTCAAACACAGGCTCATGACCCAGACCAAGCAGTAGCAAGTGAATATTAAAATTTGAGGTTCAGTTAACATCTGAGAGGCAGCTATGGAAGACAGTATGAAGGCAGACTTTGCTCTGACAGGAGTTGATGAAAGGAACGGGCTTGCTGTCTGCCATCCAGCATGGAAAGGGACAAAGCTGGGCGACTAGGAGTCTGAGCTGTCCCTCACATGTGCATATCTACAGCAATAAAGAATCCAGAGCATTAGCAAGTGACACCAAATCAGACTGCACCATTTAGCTCTGACATGCCTGAGTGTGAACTCTCCATAAAATGTCACAGTGCAGAGAGAACAAGAGTAATAGGGGACCTGGTGACCTCCCCAAATCACACACATTGGCTATCCCTGAAGGCCGCTGGGAGTCATAGGCCTCTGAGAAGAGCATGGATTTAATGTATCTCATGGGATCTACTCCCACGCAGCTGTGTAGGAAATGTTTGGAAAAGGAGAGCTTTGTATGGAGCGCCTTGCACAGATGTGTCACATCAATGGCAGTGCTGCCTGGGGACTTCCCTCCCCAGTCTGCACTCAGAAGGGCAGACATTGTCTGTCTGGAGCCCTGGAGTCACCCATTCCAGGAATTTGGTCACAACCACAGACTTCTAATTTGTAATAACTGTCATTATTCTGTGGTCATGCAACAGAGCCCAAGTGCATATGGCACAATTTCTCTGTAATAAAAACTTGTGGTGTCTCAGAGAAAGTGAAATGTTTTATCAAAATGCATCGCCCTGCAACTACCACCTTAGCTAACTCTGAGAACCTCAGCCCAGGATTTGTAGAGTACTTGGTAATGACTGAGGTGGCTTCAATTCTCTCACCTAACTTCACACGTTTCTGTGAGACAGGTCAAGCAAGCATTCAGTGGTTTATCCATTCAGTGAGCAAACATTTAGTGAGCATTTGTCTCATTGGTTCTTAGGTGAAATAGAATCATGATTTCAGGTTCCTTCCTAGCTCAGCATGACCTATTCCTAATACAGGGTCTAACATATTCTATTAGCTCATCTTAAGGAGGCAATCAAAATGTTGTCTAGGTAACAAAAAAAGTGAGAGTCAAGAAAATTCTACTCATGTTATTTTGATTATCAAATTCAAATAGAACTGACTCTATTCAAAGACAAATATATTTAAAAACACAGCAGTCAATATTAAATGAAACTTTAACAAAAGGAGGAAGAAGAGTAGATATAGGAAGAGAAGAGAGGAAAATATACCATTAGTAGGGGAGAAAGAGGAAGAGGAGAGGAAGAGGAGAAGATGGGGGAAGGAAAGCATGTAATATGCAAAAGGTGGTTGAAGAGAACACTGTAGGATATTTACTTCATGGAAACAAGAAAGAAAGTAAAATTAATGATAAGAAAGACAGAAGAAAACAAGTAAGAAATGAAAGTGACAGGGGTGAAAATCACAAAGACAAATAGAGAAATGGAAATCTAACACAAAAATAATTAGTACACCTAAAGTAGATACTAGAAAATAACTGTAAGACACATATAGAATCTCTCCTGCAAGGAAGGAAAACAAATATAATGCAAAGTCTGAATATGTCCCAATAAAAAAAATATTGGTTGAAAACACAAAGATTCGTCCAATAAAGAGTTACAGATTCACTGAGAAAGTAATAACTGATATTAAAAAAAAAACTATTAGCTGACTACAATCTTCCCCTAAGCATTTCTTCACACCAGAACACAATGGAACTACAGAGATTTGAAGGGAAATGTGTGACTCCAGAGCTCTAATACTTCCCAAATTGTCATATGTCCAGTCAGTGGACAATGGATAGGCAAGTCATTTAAATGTGGATGATCATGTAACTTCTAAAAACACAATCCACTAAAAGCATAGCCATCAAAACTAAGTACAAATTAACCGGAAGCATAACAGTGAAATGACATAGTGAACATTTAACCTACTTAAATTTAAAATTAAATATAATAGAACTTATATTTTAAGCAACTTAACTGAGTTCAAGAACAAAGCTCAGAAATATTTATAGGAGCATTTAACCTACTTAGACTTAAAGTTAAATATAATAGAACTTATATTTTAAGTAACTTAACTGAGTCCAAGAACAAAGCTCAGAAATATTCATAGGAAGTCAAAAATATCTAACATTTAACATGGTAAAATTCACAATATCCAATAAAGACATTACTAGACAGGCAAAGAAGCAAAAAAATATAACCCACAATGACGAGAAAAATCAATGAACTGAAACTGACCAAGAAAAGAAACAGATGATATATTTACTAGACTAGTGTATAAAAAAAAGTTATGACTGATTTCCATATGCTCAAGGGGATAGAAGATTGACTATATTAAGAAGAGATCTGGAAGATATAAAACTGACCACAAAATAAATTTAACTTCTATAAATGAAAACTACAATGTGTGAGATAAAAAAAAATACTAGATGGAATTGATTAAATTAGACATTGCAAAAGAAAAGATTAGTGAATTTGAGCACATACAAATAGAAACAATTCAAAGTGAAATAGAGAGAAATAAGAATTTTCAATAATGAAAAGAGTATTAATGAACTGTGGGAATACTTTAAGCAGCCAAATATATGTGTAAGTTGAGTCCCTGAAGGAGTCATCAGGAGACAGAAAAAGTATTTGAAGAAACCCTGCTGGAAATGTTCCAAATGTGAGGAAAATTATAAACATATAGATCCAAAAACCTCTCTTAACTCTAAGAAAAAGAAACATGAAGGAAAATTGCACCAAAGTATATCATTATCAAATTGTTGAAAAACAATATAAAGAAAACATTCTAAAAGCAACCAGAGAGAAAAGATACATTAATACAAATATAAAGATGACAGCAGATATCTCACCCAAAAAATGCAAGCTAGAAGACAGTGGAGCAACATCTTTAAAGTGCTGGAAGAAAAAACTTTCAGCCAAAAAAATTTTTTTTTTACTTTTTATTAAGATTATGATAGTTTACAACCTTGTGAAATTTCAGTTGTACGTTATTGTCAATCATGTTGTAGGTGCACCACTCAGCCTAGAATTTTTTAACCAGTAAAAATATTTTTCAAAGCTTGTGGCAAAATAATGACTTTTTCTGAAATACAAGGTCTGAAAGAATTCATCATAAACAAACTTAAGTACAAGAATGTGAAGTCTTTCAAGAGCAAGGAAAATAATGACACATGGAAATCTTAATTTACACAAAGGAAGAAATCAGTCAGTATAATTCATCATGTTATTAGGCTTATAAAGAAAATCACATTATAATTTCAATAGATGGAGAAAAAAATCTTCAAAACCCCATCATCAATTTCTATTAAAAATTCTGAGAGAGAAAAAGGACTTCTGGTTCAAGCCAAAATAAGATAGCCCCATCCCTCCCAGGCCCTCCGTCTTATAGCTAAAAACCCTGAACATTAACATAAGCATGGTAAGACCTGAGAGGTTGGCTGCCAAGGGGCCTCAGGACTGAGCAACAACATGGTAGTGAGTTCCCTGTGTGTCCTTATTGCCCCCCATATATTCTGGACTGGGCACTGCAGAAACCTCCAACTGCAAACAGCACAGAAAATTTCCAAGAAAATCCTGTTCCCTTACCCAAAGAACTGAGGACAGCACAGCTTTTTAACAAAAAACCTTTCAGGTGCTACCTACCCTACTCCAGCAAACACCAACGGAAAATACCCCCCTAGACCCCCACCATGATTTCAGTGGGGCCAAGCAGGGTGATCTTCTACCTCACCCTCCCCACACATACACAGCCTGCAGAAGCAGGTGGTGGAACTCTGAATCCCCTGACCAGTGGTGTCAGTGGCACTGAAAAAGGAGATAATTTTCCATGATTCACTCACAGAAGCAAGCATTACTCTGTTTCCCTACTAGGATAGTGTCGGTGGAGCTAAGCAGAGAGCTGATCTGCCATCACCCAACAGAAGCAGGCAGTGCTCCAATTGCTATGGTAGTATCAGTGGGGTCTAGCAGTGAGCTCAGCCTCTACCCCCACCCAGCATCAATGAGTTAGTGTGAGTCAGGGCTGGTCAGCTCTCCCCTGTCCCCTCCTCCTGGTATCATCAGAGCCCAGTGTAACCTGAATTTCCAGACATACTCAGCATCAATGAGACTGAACAAGTCCATGTGAAGCAAAGCTAGACAACATTCTGCTTTCCCCCTCCACCACCATCAGTATGACCAAGTGGGGACCTAACACTCCACCCCAACATGGCTGATGCTCTGCTTCTTTTCCTTTCTGCCCTCAATGTCAGCATAGCCCAGGGGGAGCTGGGTCTCCACTCTCATGCAGCATAAATCAAGTGGAACCCCTCAGTCAGCAGTGGGGCTAGTTGGCACTTCCCTTCCGCTACTCTCCTCCCTGGTGTCAGCAGAGAGTGCAGCAGAGAGTGCAGTATCCACTCCCATCCTATAGCAACAAAGCAGAAGTCAGCCCTTCGCTTCCCCTCCCTGGCATCACGGCACACAGCAAGGAATTGAGTTTACATCCCCTCTCAGAGGCGACAATTTGGTGAGAGTGAGTTTCTCGCCTTCACCAGGAAGGTGTCAGCAGAACCAAGGGGGAAGCTGAGCTTCCACCCCAGACATTTGCAGTGAGGCAGTGCGAGCCCGTGATCCACTTCTGCTGAGGTGGTGTCCGTGGAGCCCAGTAGGAAGTCTAATAAATCCACCTACCCAGCCCTCAGGCTATACCTCAACTACCTGATAAAACAAGATTAAATAGAATCTAAAGTCTCATAACATAATATCTGAAATATCCAGAATACAACTGAAAATCACTTATACCAAGGACAAGGAAAATTACAACTTAAATGAGAGAAGACAACACTCAGATAAACCAGATGTTACAACTGTCAATATTTGAGCAGACGTTGCAAATATGCTTCTACCAGCAATGGCCAATTCTCTTGAGAAAAAATTTAAAAATAGAAAATCTCAGCAAAGATATAGAAGTTATAAAAATAAAGAACCAAATGGAAATTATAGAACTGAAAAGTGCAATGTCTTAGTCTGCTGGGATGCCATAACAAAATACCATAGACTGACCAGCTTAAACAATGGAAATTTATGTTCTCACAGTTCTGGAGGCAGGAAGTCCAAGATCAAGGTGCTGGAACATTCCATTTCTGGTGAGTGTTATCTTCCTGGCTTGCAGATGCCTGCCATCTCACACGTATCCTCAGTTCGCCTTTCCTTTGTGCAAGCTCAAAGAGAGAGAGCAAGTTCCGGTGTCCTTCACTCCTCTTACAGGGACAGTAGTTCTGTTGGATTAGGGCCTCACCCTCATGATCCCATTTAACCTTAATAACCTCTATAAAGGCTCTATCTCCAAATACAGAAACATTCAGGACTGGGTTTTAAATATATGGATTTTGGGGGAACACAATTCAGTCCTTAATTCACAATAACTGAAATAAAAAGCTGACTGGATTGTAGAGTGGAACTGACAGAGAATAGTATGAGTGGACTTGAGGACCAGCAAATAGAATTTACCCAATCTGAGCAACAGAGGGAAAATAGAACAAACAAAGTAAACGTAGTCTCAGAGACATGTGCGACAACAACAAAAGAGCTAATTCATATCATGGGAGTCCCAAAAGAAAAGTGAGACAGAGTAGAATGAAAAAGTATTTGGAGAAATAATGGCTGAAAAATTCCCAAAGGTGGTAAAAACAAAGCAAAAACAAAAGAAATCTACAGATTTAAGAAATGGAGTGAAACTCAATAGAAAAAACTCGGAGAAATCCATACCAAGGTGTGTCATCATAATTAAATTTCTGAAATATAAAAGACAAAAAAAAGCAGCCAGAGAAAAATGATACATCACTTATAAGAAAACACCAGCATGAATGACAGTGGAATTCTCACCTGAAACTACCAAGGCCAGAGGAAGTGGCACAATGTTTTTCAAGTTCTGAAAGGAAAATAGTGTCAATTGTGAATTTCATACGTGGCAAAAATCTCCTTCTAGAAGGAAGGGCACATAAAAAAATTATCAGATAAAGGAAAACTAAGAGATTGGTCACCAGCAAACCTACCTTTGAGAACACTTAAAGGAAGTTCTCTAAACAGAAAGGAAATGATAACAGAAGACTCAGAACTTCAGAATAAATAGAACATCAGAATGGGTAAAAAGAAGAACAAATACAAACGTAATTTTCATGAGTTTGTTAAATCATATTTAATAGTTAAAGATCATAATATTTTCTGATGCCGGGTGTGTAGAGGAAATGCTTAAGACAATTATATTTAAAAAGAAGAGCAGGGTAAAGAGACCTAAAGTAAGTTTTCTACATTCACTTGAAGTGGTAAAATGTCAATAAAAGTAGACTGTTAGATAGGTGCATTGTTGCACCTAGAGCAAACATTAAGAAAACTATTTTTTTAAAAACAGAAACAACTACACTCATGACACATAAAACAAACTTCAGAGCAAAGAAAAAAATTATGAGAGCCAAAGCGGGCCATTATACAATGATAAAAGAATCAATCTACCAGGAAGATATAATGATCCTAAGTGTGCTTGCACCAAACAACAGAGCCTCAAAATACATGAAGCAAAAATGGATAGAGCTGAAAGGAGAAATCAACAAATCCACAGTCATAACTGAGAACTCTAACACTCCCTCTCAGCAACTGGCATAACTAGTAGGCAGAAAATCAGCAAAGACATAGAAGAATTGAAGAACACAATCAACCAACAGGACCCAACTGATATATATAGAACACTCCATCCAACAATAGCACATTTATTTCAGTTGTCCATAGAAAACTTAGCCATAACCAGAGTCATAAAACAAATCTTAACTAACGTAAAAAAGAAAAATTGAAATCATAAAGAATATGCTTTCTGATCATAATGGAATCAAATTAGAAATCAGTACAAAAAGACAACAGCAAAATCTCCAAACACTTAGTAATTAAATAACACACTTTAAAACAATGCATGGATCAAACAGGAACTCTCAAAGGGAATAAACTACATCAAACTAAATGAAAATTGAAATACAACATATCAAACTATGTGGGATGCAGCTAGAGTAGTGCTGAGAAGGAAATTTATAACACTAAAATGCTTACATTAGAAAACAGAAAAAATTCTTGAATCAATAAACTAAGTTCCTACCTCAAGAAACTAGTAAAAGCAGAGAAAAATAAATGCAAAGCAAGCAGGAGGAAGAGAATAATAAAGATAACAGCAGAAATAAATGAAATTGAAAAGAGAAAAACAATACCTCTAGCAAGACCCAAGTCATCAATATCAGAATTGAAACAAGGGATATCACTACAGATCCCACAACCACCAAAGGGATAATTAGGAATTACAATGAACAACTTTACACACATAAATTCAACAACTTAGAGGAAATGGACCAATTCCTTAAAAACAACAAACCATCAAAACTCAACCAAGATGAAACTAAAAGTCTGAAAAGTCCTACAACCACTATAGAAATTGAAGTGGCAATTTAAGTTCCCAAAAGAAATATGCAGTCTCCATTGGCTTCACTGGAGAATTCTACCAAACATTTAAAGAAGAATCAATACCAATTTTATACTATCTTTCAGAAAATAAAAAAGGTGATAATATTTCCCAACTCATTTTAACAACACAATAAAAGAAAACTGCAGAATAATTCCTCAAAAATTAGACAAATTAATCTACAACAAAACATTAGCAAGTCAAATCCAGCAATCTATAAACAGAATTTTACATCATGACCAAATAGAGCTTATTTCAGGGATTATAAAGCTGGTGCAACATTCAAAAATCAATCCATCAACAAATTAATCAAAAATTAATCCACCATATCAATAGGCTAAAGAAGAAAAATTTTATGTATCAGTTATCATACTCACTGATACAGAAAAAGCTTTTGACAAAATCTGAAGCCATGATAAAAAAAAATCTAATATCCAAAATCATAATGAAAGTTCCCAGTAAACTACAAATAGAGAGGAACTACCTCAACTTGATATGGGGCATCCACAAAAACCCACAGGTTACATCACAGATAATAGGGAAAGGCTGAATGCTTTACTCCTAAAATCAAGAATAAAACAAGCATGTCCTCTCCCACTACGTTTATTAATCATGGTACTGGAAGTCTTGGCCAGTGTTATGAGAAATAAAAATATATAAAAGCATACAAATTGGAAAGGAAGAATTATAACTGTCTCTATTTGCAGATAACATGATTGTCTCTGTAGAAATCCCCAGGAATCTACCCAAAAAATCCTAAAATTAATAAGTGAGTTCAGCAAAGTTACATGATGCAAGATCAACACACAATAATCAAATTTCTATTTACTCAAAATGAACAAGTGAAAACTGAAATTGAAAGCACAACACTATTTACAATTGCATCTCCAAAAATGAAATACTTAGTACATATCTAAGAAAACATGCCCAGGATCTGTATCCTAGAATTCACAAAATTCTGGTGAAATAAATAAAAGAAGACCTAAATAAACGGAGAGACATACTATATTTATGGATTGGAAGACTCAGCATAGGAAAGATGTCAATTTTTCCCAAATTGACCTGTAAATTTAATACAATTTCTATCAAAATTTCAACAAGGTTTTAAAACAAGACAAACATTCTAAAACTTATATGGAAAGGCAAGGACCTAAAACATTGAAAGCATCTTTGAAAAAGGATAATAAGGTGGGAGAAATCACTCTACTCAGTGTCAAGCCTTACTATAGCTACAGTAATCAAGAAAATGTGGTATTGGCAGAAGGAGATACATGGAAAATGGAACTCAGAAATAGATCCATACAAATATGCCAAACTGATCTTTGACAAAGGTGCAAAAGCAATTCAAAGGAGGAAGGATGGCCTCTTTAACAATGATGCTGGAGCAACTGGACATTCATAGCCAAAAAAAGAAATGACCTAAACCTTACACCTCGTACAAATACTAACTCAAAATAAATAAGGAACTTAAATGTAAAACTATTAAACATTTAGGAAAAACATAAGAAAAGTCTTTGGAACTAGACTTCTCAGACTTGACACTAAAAGCACAATCCATTAAAAAAATAATAAATTGGACCTCATCAAAATTAAAATATTTTTGCTCTGCAAAAGACCTGGTGAAGAGGATGAAAAGACAAGCTACAGACTAGGAGAAAATACTCACAAACTGCACATCTGACCAAGGACTAGTAGCTAGACTATAGAAAGAACTCTCAAAACTCAATAGTAAAAGTCAGTCAATCCAATTAGAAAACAGGCAAAAGACATGAAGAGACATTTCACTGAAGAGGATTATCGTATCACCAGGCAATTGCACTCTGAGCCATTTATCGCAGATAAGTATATCCCAGGTTTAGTTCACACAAAACCTGTACACAAATGCCCTTTATTTATAATAGGCAAAAACTGGGAGCTACTCAAATGTCTTTTAATGGATGTACTACAAACCAAAGTTTGTACCATGGAGTACAAGTACAGTTTGTACTATACCATGGAGTACTACTTAAGTCATAAAGAAGAATGAGCTATTGATATAAGTACCAACTTGGATGGATCTCTAGGGCCTTATGCTCAATGAAAAAAGCCAATCTCAAAAGGTTATATACTACATGATTCCATTCACGTCACATTCTTGAAGTGACAGAATTATAGAGACAAAGAGAAGATTAGTTCTCATGAGGGCTTAAGGAGCAGGAAAGGAAGAGAGGCAGCTGTGGAGACAAAAGATTAGCTTGAGGGGCCCTTGTGATAGAATTGTTTGTATCTTAACTGTGGTGTTGGTCAACAAATCTACATACGTGATGAAATTGCATAGAACTACACAAACACACACACAGACAAATGGGTGAAATCACAAAATTGATGAAATCTGAATAACGTTGATGGTTGTACCAATGTCAGTTTCCTGGTTGTGAATATAGTTATGTAAGATGTTGTCATTAAGGGAAACTGGGTGAAGGTGATATAAGATCTCTCTGTATTATTTCTTAATAATGTTAACTCAAAAATATTTCTTAATCTGCACACCAATTATCTCAAAAGTAAAAGTTTAGAGAAAAGCTCTCAGCAAACTAGTAATAGAAGGGACTTCCTCGATCTCATAAAAGTCCTCTTCAAAAACCTATAGTTCATCTCCTACTCAACGGTGAGAGAATGAATACTTTCCCCCGGAGGTCAGGAACAAGGCAAGGATGCCTGCTCTTACCCCCCTCTTTTTCTTTTCTCTTGACAAATAAAAATTGTATATATTTAAAGTATACAACATGATTTTTGATATATATTCATATGCCATTTAATGATGGGGACACATTCTGAGAAATGCATTGTAGGTGATTTCGTCATTGTGCAAATATCATAGAGTATACTTACACAAGCCTAGATGACGTAGCCTACTACACACCTAGGCTATATGGTATAGCCTATTGCTTCTAGGCTGTGAACCTGTACGGCTTGTTACTGTACTGAACACTGTAGGCAAATGTAACACAATGGTAAGTATTTGTATCTCTAAACATACCTAAACATAGAAAAGGTACAGTAAAAATATAGTACAAAAGATAAGAAATGGCACACCTGTGCAGGACGTGTACCATGAATGGGGCTTGCCAGACCGGCAGTCGCTCTGGGTGACTCGGTGAGTGAGTGGAGAGAGAGTGTGAAGACCTGGGACATTACTGCACGCTATTGTAGACTTTATAAACAATGTACACTTAGGCTACACTAAATTTATTTAACAAATATATTTTTCTTTCTTCAATAATAAATTAATCATATCCTACTGTAATGTTTTTACTTTATAAACTTAATTTTTTAAAATTTTTACTCTTTAGTAATAATGCTTACCTTAAAACACAAACACATTGTACAGCTGTACAAAAATATTTTCTTTCCTTTTATCCTTATTCTGTAAGCTTTATTCTCTTTTTAATTTTTTTTTTTACTTTTTAAACTTTTTTTGTTAAAAACTAAGACACAAGCTCACACAATAGCCTAGCCTACACAGGGTCAGGATCATTAATATCACTGTCTCCCAACTCCACATCTGTCCACTGGAAAGTCTTCAAGGGCAACAGCATGCATCTGTAACAATGCCTTCTTCTGGAATACCTCCTGCAGGATCTGCCTGAGGCTCTTCTTGAGGAGAAGTCACTCTTTTCAGAAGTACGTCCATGCTGGTTTGCTTGGCTTCGTTTTTTGATCATAGATGTAAAGCAGATAATGCACTATGAACATTCGTCTCTATTAATGAAAACCTTTGGTGTAGGGGTCTATGTTTTCAAACTTTTTAAGGAGCTTCTTGTTAAGGTCTGAAAAATCTTCTGCTAAACCTTCACTGTGAATTTTCTTGGGGCTCTTCTTCTCCTGCAGTTTCCTTTTCTCCTGCCTGTTCTTCAGCTGTGTGTTCCTGTTCCAGTTCCAACAACTCCTCGTTAGTCAATTCCTCAGGAACCACCTCTAGGAGCTCCTCATTGTCATCCTCATGCACATCCAGGTTAAAGTTGTTTGCTGTCTCAACCACAGCCTTTTTTATTTTTGCAGCCTCCTTACCTTTGAAGTCGTGGACCAACCCCTTGAGTGTCTTCTTCCAGATGCCATTTATACATTCCTCGGTGAGATCACCCCAAGCCCAAGCAAGGTTCTTGAGTCAGTCACAGATGTTGTAATCCTTCCAAAATGCATCAGTGTCTTCTCAGTATCTTCCTCATTTGCAGCAATAGCCTGGGCAAAGGTCCTACTTAGGCAGCAGGTCTTAAATGCTGCTATAACTCCTTGATCCATTGATTGGATCAAAGAAGAGGTGTTTGCAGGGAGAAACACTGCTTTGACATTGGGATGAAGATCTCCACTAAAAGGAGGATGTCCAGGAACATTATCAACAGTAAGCAAAATCTTCAAAAGTACATTATTCTCCAAGTAGTACTTCTCCATTTCACTGGCATAGCAGTTCAAGAGGGCATCCTGGAAGAGGAGCCATCCGTGGCTTCTTATTGCTCCTGTGGTACACGGACAGTGTGTGCTAATTGATATTCTTGAAGGCCCTGGAGTTCTCACTGTGCCAGATCACAAAGGGTTTTAATTTGTAGCCTACAACATTGTCCCCAAGAAAGACTCTTACCCTGCCCTTAAAAATCCTTGAAATTTGGCATTGACCTGGCCTCCTTGTGGATGAAAGTCCTTTCAGTCATCTGTTTCCAGAATAGGGAGTTTTCATCCATGTTAAATATTTGCTCTGGCAAGTAATTTTTCTTCACAATCAGTTTATCCAGAGTTTCCAAAAATTCTTCAGCTGCCTTTTCATCAGCACTCACAGACTCACCACTCATTTCCACATTACGTAATGAATAATGATTCTTGAATCATTTAAATAACAGAACTAGCAGTAAATTCAACACTGTAGTCAACCCCAGCCTTTTCTTTCAACATCGCAAACCAAGTTTTTTCATTGGCCTTGATGGTGATAGTGCTGAGAGTGATATGCTTCTGTGTCTGGTCTTTCAATCCAGGTCATTAGAAGTTTCTACATATCTGATATAGGCCCTTCTCTAATTTGTATTAGTCTTATTGCCTCCAATGAAGCAGATCCTTTAACAGTTTCCATCAGTTTGTTCTTGTTCTTCAAGATAGTAGCTATGGTGAATGGGAGATGCCTAACTGGCGAACAACAACCATCACTGATTTTCCACCTTCACAGTCCTTAATCACTTTTAATTTTGTTTTCAGGTCAATCACTTGGCATGAATTCTTACTGGTAACATTAGCAGTGGACTTCGTATGCTTAGGGGCCATGAGGAACAAAACAACATGAGATTAAATCAAGCACAAGAGAAAATAATGCAATCAAAAGATGCAGTAAACACAAGATGTATGAGGCTGCTGCCTGTGTAATATGGCATACTGCTTTACAGTAAACTTTTTATACAAGTAGAAAAAGTACACTCTAAAACAATGGTAAAAAGTATAGTATAGTAAATATATAAACCAGTAACATAGTTGTTTTTATCATTATCAAGCATTATGTACTGCACATAATTATATGTGCTGCGCTTTAGTATGACTGGCATCATCACAAACACGTGAGTAATACGTTTCACTACAACCTTATCGCGGCTACAACATTACTAGGCAATAAGAACTTTTCAGCTCCATTATCTTATAGGACCATTGTCACATATGCAGTTCATCGTTGGCAGAAACATTGTTACGTGGTGCATGACTGCATGTGTACATTGTGAAATGATTACCACAATCAAACTAATTAACATATCCATCACTTCCCAGAGTTATCTTTTTTCTTTTAATTTAGCATCAAAAGTTCTAGCTAAGGCAGTGAGGCAAGAAAAAGAAACGAAAGGCATCCAGATTGGAAGGGATGAAGTAAAATTATATTTATGTGTAGATGATACCATCCTTTATGTATAAAATCCTATAGAATCTATAAAAAGCTACTAGAACTAACACTCAAGGTTATCAAGGTTGCAAGATATAAGATCCACATAGAAAAATCAAATGTATTGCTATATACTAACAATGAAAATTCAGAAATTGAAGTTTAAAATTAATATTATTAACAACCAATATGAAATATGAAATTCATAGGGAAATATCTGGTAAAAGATGTCTAGGATCTGTACACTAAAGTCTACACATGATGCTGAGAAAAATTTTAAGAGACCTAAATAGATGGAGAGCTACATTGTGCTCACAGCTCAGAAGACTCAGTATTCTTAAGATAACGATTCTCTCCAAACTTATCTACAGAGCCAATGCAATTCTAACCAAAATCCCAGGAGGCTCTTTCGCAGAAATTAACAAACTCATTCTAAAATTCATGTGGAAATCTAAAGGACCCAGAAGAGCCCAAATAACTTGCCAAACAATGAGGTTTCAACTGTAACGTTGCCTGATTTCAAGACTGATCAAGGTACAATAATCAAGACAATGTGGTATCGGCATGAAGTTAGACAAATTGACCAGTGGAATAGAATCTAAGGTCCAAAAATAGTCCCACACATTTATGAACAATTTCAACAAAGGTGAAAAACATATTCTGTGGAGAAAGGGTAATCTTTTCAATAAACGGTGCTGGAAAAAATGATAGTCCATATTTTAAAATAACCGTTAACCTGTACATTGCATCATATACAAACATTAACTTAAAATGAATCATAGACTTAAATATAAAATGTTAAACTATTATACTTCTAGAAGAAAACCTTGTGACTTTGAGTTAGGCAAAGATTACTTAGATATGACAGCAAAAAATGATCCATAAAAAAACCAAAGTGATAAATTGGACTTCATCAAAATTAAGAACTTCTGCTCTTCCAAATACACTATGATGAGAATTAAAAGACAAATGATGGGAGAAAATTTTGGCACCTTAATAAAGTACTTGTACCCAAAATATACATAACTCTCAAAACCCAATAACTAAATAACAACCCAATAAAAATAAGCAAAATATTTCAATAGATGTCTTACCAAAGAAGATATACGGATGGCAAACAAGGACATGCAAAAATGCTCAACAACATTAGTCATTTGGAAAATTTAAAACAAAATCACAGTAAGACCACTAGGCACCTACTAGAATCCCTGAAATTAAAAAGACGCCAAGAGTTGGCAAGGATGCTGAGCAACTGTGATTCTCATATGCTGCTGGTGTTGTAAAATGACACAACCACTCTGGAAAAGAGTTTTGCAGTTTCTTAAAAAGTTAAACATACCCCTGCTACACGATGCACCCATTCCACTGCTAGGTATTTATTCAAGACAAATAGAAGCATGTGTCTATTCAAAGATTTGCCCCCAAATGTTCCTATCAGCTTTGCTTGTAATAGCTTAATACGGAGAGAGACCCAAATGTCCATCAACAAGAGAATGAACAAATAACTTGTGGTATATCTATACAAAAGAATACACTCAGAAATAGATAGAAGTTAGCAACTGATACACACGGAAACATAAATAAATCTCAAAATAAGTATTCTGTGAAAGAATCCAGACAAAAAGCATGCATACGGAATGGCTCCATTTATATAAAATCTGGGAGATGCAAACTAATCTACAGTGACAGGAAAGAGATGAGTAGTCATCGTAGGAGGGAGTTCAGGGAGGAGCAAGAGGGAGCCATTACCAAGGGGAACGAGGTGACTTTTAGGAGTGATGGACATGCTCGCTGTCTCAATTGTGGTGACAGTTTCATACACGTGCAACAAAACTTTCCAAAGCGCACACTTTAACTCTGTGCAGTTTATTTTTTCAAGCACACCTTAATAAGGAAAAGTAAATAAATATAATTAAATATAAATAATTTATGTAATTACAGTTCCAAAAAAGAAATAGGGAGCTTATCACTCCTAAAGGAATGTACCTCCAATGTAATTTGCAAGGAATTTACCTCCAATGTAAAAATATTAATAACTTGCATTAATACAGTAGAGCAAAACTTCCAGAATACGGAATAAAAATTGGAGAGTTACAAGCAATGAGTGAAAATTATTTGTACTTATTTTCTCATCTTGGGTGACAATATACAGTGATTCACTTCTAAAATCTAACAAAATGTTTAAGAATTCTATTAAGAATTTTAAAGGTTGATTTAATGCTATTATTTACCTTATAAATGTAGAACTAAAAAGATGGTATACCTTCCAAATTTAAAAAAAGAAAATACAGACCATGTTGCGAAAATAGAAGCCTACTTAAAATCAATAAAGTATAACATAAGCACCATTAAAAAAATAAACAATTCAAAAGTCCAAACATTATCTTGAACAGTAAGTTTATATTTTTGAAGAAAAGCAAACACTTTTAGATATTTTCAAATTTATTACTTTTTTTTTTTTTTTTGCAGAAGATTAGCCCTGAGCTAACATCTGCTGCCAACCTTCCTCTTTTCGCTGAGGAAGACAGACCCTGAGCTAACATCCATGCCCATCCTCCTCTACTTTATATGTGGGACGCCTGCCACAGCATGGCTTGACAAGTGGTGCATAGGTCTGCACCTGGGATCCGAACCGGCGAACCCCAGGCCGTCAAAGTGGAATGTGTGAACTTAACCACCACACCACCAGGCCAGCCCCTCAAATTTAATTATTTTGAATCTGTAAAAAGCAAACCCAAAACATAATATCTCCAATGGCTAGAAATGAGGAAAGGTAAGAATACACGTACCCCAGAAAGTAAGGTTGGGAAGAACACATGTACCCCCAGAAAATGATAGTGCACTTCTCCATTTGTTGGTCCAGAAAGAGGTTTCAAACACAGCACTGAGCTTAAAAAGCAGGTCAGACAATAGCTGTTTTAATGTGATCCCACTCAGGTAAGAGTATTGGCACATGTGTCAAGAGGCATAGAGAAACATCTGAACAAATGCCCATCTGAATGTTGACGATGGCCTCCTTAGCCTACAGGGACTCTGGGGATTTTTAACAATGAGCTTATATAATTTCACAATAAACAATAAAGCTATTTTTGAAGCATTTATTTTCAAATCAGAAATTCATGCTATCGAGGGTGTGGGCAGTGAATTACATGCATCGTAGTATTGCAACTTTTTTGCAATGTAATTTGACAGAACCTATTAAAATTTAAAGTATGCTTATGCATTGGCCGGGCATCTTACATCACTAAAGATAAGAATTTGCTGAGAGAGAGACAGCCACTACTCAAGGCTGTGCAGTTGTAAACTCTAGGATGTGCCACTTCCCAATTAGTCACCATGGATTTGCATGGATTTTATGACAGTTTCCTGGCCATAAAATGCCTTGGGAGGTGCCTTTTCCTAATTGCACAAAGTCACCATTTGGGCTGGGAGGGTACAGAGATTTTACAAGATTATTTGTATAGACCAGAAGAAAAAGGAGGAAAGCATAAAGAATGGAGGGGGCCGTGGGAAGATGAAGAGAAAAGAGAAGAGTAAAAAGGACAAGAAGAGACTCAAAAAGGCTGAATTAGAGTCTACCCATATCACGGACTATGTGAAATAATTTCAAAGGCATAGACTAGATCTATCTGAACTGACCTAGAGAGACATCCAAAATTTGTCAGGTGACAGAAACAAATGACAGAATGAATTAGATAAGTCCTCACTTTTGTTTTAAAGAAAATATCCAATACATTTGTTATCATATAAGTTTTACCATCACTAAGAAAAACGCAGAGGGATGCATACAAAGTATTAACATCAGTCACCTCTGTGGCACGAGTCTAGGGAGAGGCATGGGGACTATTAACTTTTTGTTTACACATTTCTGTATTGTGTAAATAATTACATGAACACGTATTACTCTTAATTATGTAAAAAAATAAAGTAAACTTCAAAACCAAATTGCAACTATGGAGACAATAGTCTTTAAAGTTCTCTTCAGAACGCTAACTCCTTTGTCCTTTTGTTTTGGTCTCTCATTTTCCAGTGTTCGGTGCACCTTACAGTTAATTCCTTTGTCCATCCCTCCATCCACTTGCCCTCAATCCATCCTTCCAACCATCGAACAAGTGCTCAGTTTCCAAGCCAGTCCTCTCTGCCAGGAGCTGGTGACTCAGAGCCACTGAGGAGCAGCTGGAGATTCTCGCAACATAGCCTGGTAGACAGAAGCAAACAAGAGTCGACCGCACAGCAATTAATTAGTGCTAATTACCGCACAAAGCTACTTTCTGGTAATTGATAAGCCATTGGAGAAACGATTGAAGATTTTAGGCAGAGGAAATCTGAGGATAGACTTGTCTTTTGGGAAATGGAAGGAATGTTTCTCAGTGAGAGCTCCAGGAATCAGCTGCGTTAGAATAAATAAGAGGTGGTTAAAAGTCATCTTTCATGCAGCCTACTGTCTCAGTCGCTCAGATACTGCATTTTTGAAGCACCCCAGATAGATGATTTTATACTCAACCAAGTTTGAGAATCACTCTTCTATAGACTCTGCAAAAGCAGAGTCTGCAAAAGGTGGAGCCAGATATTACAAAACACTGAACGACAGCTTCCAAAAATCCTACAGACACTCAGTTCTCTGGGGCAGAGGGAACCAGCAGGAGATGAATAAAAGCAGAGGGGAGTCCTGCCCCAATGTGAGCCATAAAACCTGCTGTTCTCAGGTGCCTTACAGGTGCCAGGAACTCTTGTGCAGTACAGAGTCTAGAGCTGGAGAGGCACTAAGGGACACGGGGCAGAGACAGCCCCAGCTTCACTCTCCTGATGCAGTAGGAGAAGAGCGCTAAGGCTCCCTCTTGGCATGGCACGAAGCAGTCTTGAGAGGCCACTGTAAGGTGGCAGTGAGGAAACATGCATTGCCATTTGTGCTGGAGGTGCTAGTGCTGTCGATTCACCAGGGAAAGCATCAATGCGCTGCTCAGAGAAGCTGGCACTGTTTTCCTGAGACCTGAAAACCCAAGTCCTGAATTTCTGGAGGTAGGACAGCTTCCTTGAAGGCTCAAGCTTTTGTTTTAGAAAGCTAGGCCATCAAGAGAAATCGTGCTTTTTGTATAAGAAGAGGAGAGGGAAGATGAGGTTTCCAAGACTGGGAAGATGCAGGGCCAGCAAGGGCAGGCGAGCCCTGGGAAACTGTGTGCCATCACACATCCAGGTTAGGGAGGGCGGCTGAGGCTTTGGAGAGTGGAGGAGTCAGTCCTTCATGACTGCACAGAAGCTGGAAATTACATGCTGCTGTTTCTGGGCTGAGAGAGAGGGACACATTCCTTCTGGCCAATGACTGGTATGAGAGGCATTTCTGTGGGCCCCGAACCCCAGTGCCCTACAGATGACAGGGGAATGACATAGCAAAGAGGATGCAGCTGTGACAATGATGCCAACCACATGGGCCAGAGGCAGTTCTTGCCCATCTCCCTGGAATCATGAGCCCCAGGATCCCACTGTGACCTAAGTGAAGGAATGGGAGCCGCAAGAACAGCCAGTATTGTGTTTCTTGCTAACCTTGTTAGCAAAGGGAGTAGATGCTCGGAACCAGGTGTAATTTGATTTAGAAAAATAAAGAAATGTGATGCTTCCTGCACCTGAATGTGGCGGAGCAATTCATAACTTACACCATCCACTTATTAATTCCTCTGTCCACATGTGAACGATTTTAGATCACCTTGACTTTGCTGCTGAAAGCTGCCTTCTTATCATTCAACATCTAGCATATTCGAGGCACTTCTGCAAGAGCTAAAGTTTACATAAATATTATGTCTTAAGTTCTTATCAAAAATCAGTTTTCCAGTATTGATGTTTGAGATTTCTTGCCACCTTTTGCAGGTGGGGCAGGGGAGGGTGGGGTGAGTTCGTAGCCAGAAAACTTTAAAAGTGCCTCCCAAGAGAGTGAGGAGCTGAAAAGCAAAGAGAGGAAACTTGCATGGGTTTGCAGCAGCCTGAAGCAATTTAAGAAAGCCGGGTTAGAGAGTTCCTCAGAGATATAGGCATGGAAATTATTTCCCTTTTTAATGCAGATAGACGAAAATAAGAAAATTGTAATCCTAAGAGATAATTCACCCAAATGGAAAAGGCTGTTAGAGTTCCCACCAAATACACATTTTAAAAATGTTTCTAGTTTATACATATTTACTAGAAAATAATTTTAATGTATAATTGGTGGGAATGCTGTTTTATACACATATATGTAATATACATATATATTCTATATCAGTTGGTACAAAATTCAAAAGGGACCGAAGACATACAAAAAAACAAAACCATGAAAATCAGTTTTTTCTTGTGTCTTTCAGTCCTGCAGTGATCCTGCCCAGAGGAGGATTATGTAACTGATTTCATGTCTATCTTTGCAGAAATATCCAATGCACATCTAAATACATACGCATCTAAATACATTTTAACACAAATGGCACCTCACTGCTCTGCATTTCACTTTTTTTAATAGAATTTTTGTTGTTAGGATGAACAATTTATTGAACCAGGCCCCTATTGATGGAGATTAGAATGCTTCCAATAGTCTGCTGAAATAAATATTGGTAATGTATCTCATAGGCCTTTTTACATTGGTGAAGTCAGGATTTGCCCAAGACAGAAAGACAAATTTAAGGGACAGTTTTCTGGGTTTAGTTGACTCATGGAAGAAAATCTGAGAAGAGTGCTCAGGGTTCCCCCGAGAGCAGGATCCTGGCCTCTCCATGGCTCATTCCCTGGGTCTGTGCCTCTCCACATTGGCCTCTCCAAGACTCTTGAGAGGGGGTCCTATTCAGGGATGCCTTCATTAGTTAATGGAGGAAAGATGCTTCATCCTTAAGAAGAACCATTTTCCTTTTCACAAATGGTTTAGAAAAAACAAAATAAAATAAAATTGAAGAAGTGGAAAACATATCACGGTGAAGCTAAATTCAGAGTAACTTCAGAGCCTGAACAGGGAATCACCGTTCAACACACTGAGAGCCTGGACCACCAAGGGGGCCAGAAATCTGAGTGAGTGTCAGAGAGAAGGAGTCAACTTTGGTAACACACTGAACTGTAAAAAATTCTCAGGACATTTCCTTTCCCAATAAAACTTCACATAACAAAGCTGTTTTTGACAGGGTTGAAGTTTCTGTGGAAGTGATATGGAAGCCTTGCTTTGCAGGTGCGAGACTTCCCCAAGATAAGTGCAAGAGTTCCCCAAGATAAGTCCAACGGGGTTGTCAAGAGCATTTCATTTGTAGCTCAGGGTTGACATGGTTGGAGAACAAAAGAGAAAACTGGAGAAAGCCTTGGCCTGGGAACACCCCTATGAACAAGAGAAGCCACCCGAGTCCCATTCTCTCTCTTTCAGGACAAGGTCGTCCGGATACAATGGGGTTACGGACAGGGAAGAAACAAAGGAAAGGCACTTCATAGTGATTACCTCATTTAATTCCTGTAGAAGGGGAGGGAGAGAACATTGTTTCCATTATATGAGCCACATTCCAGAAAAATTGGAGAATAGAGAAAGAGAGAAAAAATAATCACCCCTAATCCTATAACTGAAACAAAGCCATTGTTACCATTTTGGCATTTTTTCCATCCTGACATTTTAATGTATTTATTCTTAGTTTCATATAAGTATAGTCAAAGTGGTACAACTTTGTAGCCTCCTTCTTAATTTTTCAGTAATCATTATAGCATATGCATTTTCTATGTTGCTAAATTCTTCAAAATCATCACCTTCCTAAATATTAACCAATCGTCTTGCTACCGTCAGCTTTGTTTTGGACCTCCCCTTCTTGTGGAACATTTGCATTGCTCTTGGGGTTTTATTTCTGCATTATTTTAAATAATACTACAATTTCAGATTGTTTTATTAAGATAAATACCCAGGATGGGCAGGGGAGAGGGAAAGGGAAGGGAAGAGGAAGTATGTGGACAACCATCCTGAGATGCCCTCAGGAACTTGGAAATAAGATTTCCTTTGAGAGTTTTACTCTAATAACCGAACCATAATCAGTGAGACAGAAATTTGAAACGTTACCCTGAAGGGACGGGGGCAGCAAAGAATGAAAGAATACTAAAGGCATCAATGTGGCTAAAGAATATGACAATCAGAAGTAGGAGTGGGTTGGGCAGAGAAGCGGAGAAAAAGTGACCAACAAGTAAGAGTGCTGGTGGGAGGTGGTCCTGGTTTTCTCCTGTTTTCTCAGCATTATTATTAATAACTCCCACTCACCTCCATTTCACTCTCAAAACTGTTTTGTTTCAGAAAATAAATTATAAGGTCACCATCCTATGGAAGATTTGACAATGACCAGGCCTCTCTCTTCTAGTGGGGCCAGATGGATGAACCCTAATTTACACAAAAAGGTTGGGATGGACCTTTTCAGTCTTGAAGGTTGGGAAGGAGAGGTGAGTCTGAGAGAAGGATGATGTTTACTGGTTACTTCAATACACAGATGATCCAAGGGGACAAGGCCTCAGTAGGCATGGCTGGAAAGTAACTGAAAAGACTGGGCATTGTACCACCCGTAGGAGCGTATGGTAGGGACTCTGAAACCATGATGAGTTAGGAGAAGTAGGGGCACCCCAAAGCATCCCCTTGCTGGCCTGGGCCCGAAGGTTCCTAGTGGTTATGGCACCCACAAGCTGAACGACCAGATCCCTCCACCTGGAGAGCTCACCAAACTGTTTCCTGGGCTTCTTGCATGATCCAAAGATCCAAAGAGTGAGTTGACATTGCATTGGCCTTCCTGCCAACGCTGGCAAGGGGTGTTCGAGCAGATTTAGTGATATCTGGGAAAACAAAGGAATGTGACATCATCTGAGTGCGAGTAGCAATTCTCAACTCCCAGATGGTTCAGCAGGCTGTAGATTAAACACTGGGCCCGGGTCCAGCCTCTCTTTGCTCTGATTCCATACCATTTAGCATCCTGTGGGACAAGGACAGCCTTGACAGATCCAGGTCTCCCTATAAATTAATAAATTCTCACTAGATCTTATACAATGGTTTAATGAATTTGTACAGCTCAAATCAGCATTCAGGGGTTTGATAAACCCTGGGACAATCAAAGAAACTGAGTTTCTGAGCCCACAGGGTGAAGGGTAGACATTTCTTCCAAATATTTGATGAAGTTTTTCCTTTTATCTGATTTTCGTTATTCTGTATTTTAACTTTTATATTGATCTGAACTTTAATATGTTTGTTTGAAGACTAAATTACTCTTTCTCCCCAATTTTTAACAGGTTATTCCTATAGGATTTGTGGAATAATACTTTTATTCATGTTGCTTTATGTACATTTAATCATTCATACATATATATATAACAATATTTATATGTATATCAAGATCTTTGAATTATTTTTCTGTTTCATTGATTTGTCTATTCATGAGCAAAAACCAGATTGTTTTGAGCACTGTATCTTTATAACATAGTTTAATAATTATAAGACTAATTATTTTTTATTCAATTATTTATTTTAAATACTCTAGTAACTTCAGAATTTTTTCTGTTTCTAAATGAGGATATTGAAATGACTTACATCAAATTTCTGCATTAATTTAGGAAGAATTGCTATTTTCACAATAGTCATTTTCTTATCCAGGAACATGATAGTTGTTCAAATGTATATCTTATTTTATGTATACATTTTATATGTCAATAAAGAGTTGCCAAGGCCGGACCCTTGGCCTAGTGGTTAAGTTTGGCACACTCCACTTCAGCAACTCAAGTTGAGTTTCCAGATACAGACCTACACCACTTGTCAGCCATGCTGTGGTGGCCGCCCACATACAAAATAGAGGAAGACTGGCACAGATGTTAGCTCAGGGCAAATCTTCCTCAGCCAAAAAAAAAAAAAGAGTTGCAATTTTCTTCATTACAATGACATCTATTTTCCTTAAAAATACTCCCAGGTGTTCTATGGCATTTGTTGTTATTCTTTATGTATTTTTCTCACTGAATTTGATTATTGCTGGAGAAGCATGTATTCTAACCACCATCTTATGTATGACAAAACTAGGGTTGAGGTGGGTAATAAATTGCTTGAGATTTATTAAGCAACCAAGTGGGAGAGCAGGAACATAAAGCAGGTGAGAAGGACCTCTGACTTCCAGATGAGCTGTTTCTGTTATTCTGTGCTGTTTCCATGGCTATTGGCAATGGCTTCTCAGAAGCATGTGGGTGTTGGGAATCTGGGACCTCGTCTCTTCACTCCATCCCCTCTGCACACAACCACACGGGACCTCCAGTCTCCTGTGTCTTTATCTAAACTGACTTTACCTTTCCACTTGGTCACACATCTGTCTCCAACCCTTTCCAAGATTCTCTCCTTTTTTTGCTACTTCTTTCTTCAACAGGATATATGAACTTCTATTTCCCGTGACCATTCGAGAAGCTATGTTAGTGAGCAGGCCATTGGGCACGTCAGGATCAACACAGAAAGCAAAGTCAGATCACAAGACCCCTGAGTGACTGGGATGCAGCCTGCTAGACTGGACACACCCCCCACCTGCTGAGCTCTCTGGAGGTGCCGAGGTACCAGGGGCTGATATTCTGAGGCTGGCGGTGGCAGTGGGACCGGGCTTGGATCCTTCCCTTCAGGTGATCCACCCAGCTCACACCTTATTTTATATCCACCAGGCCAGGTGCTTTGCATGAACAAAAAGTCTGTAGTGTGTGGAGTGAAGTGTGAACTGTCCCTGAGAAGGGCAACGTTTCCATCAATTTCATGTCCCATGGCTGTGATTGGTGTTCTTAAATCCATACTGGATCTTAACCCAGTCCTAACTGGCGTTCCCATTCAGCCACAGCTTCCTGCTCCATTGCTCCTATGAGGAAGATTGGCATATCATACTTATTCCACATTTAGGAAACTCTTCCAGTTTGGGCAGAGAGCTTCCTTGTGGTTTCTTAGTTACTACTCACAGTTCGCTGCCATATCTTATTGTAATTCAGATGAATTAACTAAACCAAGGCAAAGTGATGAGATTGGCCATGGATCACACAGTGAAGCAACAGAGATCCTATAAACCAGAGTCTTCAGTCTGCCAGAGCGACAGCTGGGCTGCCCGAGAGTGCTCTCTTTTGTGATTTGGGCCTGAATCACCTTTCATGATAGGGACTAGGAACTACTTCAACTCAGGCTTGCTGGCTGTTTTGAAGGGTCTACTGTTGCATCAGGGACCCTGAGCATTTGGAAAGGTACACGGGTCAGGTTCCTGCCCCTCCAGGGGCCTAAAACCATGTTGGAGAGACAGACGCTTGTGAAGTGTGACTTGAAGAAGATGTGAGGGGTCACAACCGACAGTAAGTACCCTCAGAAATCAGAGAAGGGGGCAGTCATTAGGAGCAAAAGGTGGGTCAGGCCCAACTCCCTGAAGGGCCTAGTAGGAAAGGTGTGGTTTAGACAGCAGAGTAGGGGAGGATTCGGGTGGGGACAGGAACCCAGGCAAAGGCAAAGAGGGAGTGCTGTCCTTTCTTAGGAAGGATCAGAGCGACTGAGCAGCCAAACCTGGAGTTATCAAAAGATAGGCATTCTCATCTCATTCTTCCACCACTTTCTTTATAACCCATCTTAAGTCACTTTTCCCCCAGGAAGACCCACCATTTAGTTCTCAGAAATGGGAGTAGGCACTTGGACTTCTTTAGAAAAAAGGACTCTATAAATACAAATGATAGGAAATTCTCAGCCCTTATGAAGATGTTTTTCAAAAGACCAAAGCATAAAAGGGTAAATAACAAAAGCATCAATACTGTGAGGTCCAGGCATTATTTTTAGATCATTCCTTATGGTTCAAAATAGACGTGCGAGATCGCAGAGGTGATGCTGGCTGTTGGTCATGTTCCATTTTGGTCCTCACCCCCTGGGAAGTGCTGAATCCTTGATTGTTTTGTTAAAAACATCCCAGAATGGATTTTGTTGTCAACTGCTCTTGATCTCTTAAAATTTCCTGCATTTGCTGCTGACCGGCATTCCTGGCCTTGATAGAAATCCAGACAAAATTATTAGCCTATGAGCTGTGGCTTTGTAATCAGCAGCTTCAGCCACCCTGGCAACAATTGCTAGATGGAGCACCAGGCAGCCTGGGCAGCAGGAAGTCAGGCTGCTGAGCCAAGCCAGGGCAGCAGGAAGTCAGGCTGCTGAGCCAAGCCTGGCCTGTGACTGGCGAGCAACTCAGACAGATCCTTGCCTCTTGGTCTCTCCATTCCTGTTCCAGCTTGGGACAATGGATGATGTTCTAATGTCAGAAACCTGTAGAGAAATCCTGCCACAAACACAAAGTAAAACTGCATTATGAGATATTGGAAATGCTGCTAAATGATTTGTGTGTGTAGTTCAACTCAGTGGGAATATGTAAAAATGGTCTTTATCAAGCCTTTGCACCCAAAGCCCCCAAACCTGAAATGAGGAATCTTTCAAAACACGGAAGGATCGACTCACTGTAAGTGAATTTCTCGATTTGTTATATTTGCTGCAGTAGTCTAAGCTAAGTCCTCCTAATACTCTTTAAAGAGTTTCATAATGAGTGGTTCTCCTGGGGAAAGGGCAGTTTATCTGAGAATCCTCAGCATCTAATAGTGGTGAGTGCACGACTGGCACTCACTGCCCGGGGAAGGAGAAGCACGGGAGGAGGAAAGGAGGGCAGGCAAATAGGTTAGGAAGCAAGAGACACAAAGTGGAAGACCTTCATTCATCCAACTCCAATCTCTCTGTTTATCTCCAGAGCCAAAGTACACACCAACGTCCAACAGTATCTGCATTATGGTAGAATGCCACTTGAAGCAAATGTGTCCATCGGAGTGAATGACAGTCACCACCAGCAATCCCATCCTTCCAGTCAGTCTTGGAAGCCTTCTTAGAGCCGAGAAGTACCTAAAAACCATGACTTAGCAAAGACTTAGAAATTGTCCTTCCATAGCATTTAACAACCCAAATAGCTTGTGCCATTTATTTGCTTTCTTAATACAGGGACTCTTTAGTTCCCAACAGCTAACTGCTAGGAATAGATTGTGATGTAGAGCTCTACCATTAATCCTATAAGAAATTAGCTAAACTTCCGAGTGAGAAGACTCATGTGTCTGTTTCCTCAGCTCCCTAAATATATCTTCAACTATCACACACTATAACTATGAAATATGACTTCCTAACAGTCAAGCGCATGACGGGAAAAGAGACGCTTCCACTCCCTAGCTTCTATTTCAATTTGTTGGAGGGTTGCAGCGTGGGGAGAGAAAATTGGAGCCTGCTCCATGTGATTTGTGGGAATTGCGCCACCTTCTCAAATTTCTTTACAAGTTGCAAAGATACTGGATCTAAGAAAGCAAAATATACACACAGTTCATGAAGGTATAGTTTGACTATAATCACTGAAACAAAAGATGAGGGGAATAGCAATTTTCATGAAAGGTAGACATAAACACAGCCCTATCAAAGCTCGTGACTTTCATTAACCTTAAATATGTGTAGTGTAGACTCCCATGAGATGCCACACCATAGCATTTCTAATAACTAGTTGTAGCATTTCTAACTAGTTGTGCAATTATCATGAAACAAGAGGACTGTTAGATGTGACCTCTGACCAGAATACCACGTCGCCTGCATCTTGTGGGAATCAGTCGATGAAACTAACCATTAAGAAGCAATCTAATTAGAATGCCCTTGAATGCACTATTTTAAAGACTCTTTCATTTTACCTTAATCTCCCAGTGGCCATTACTGTTAGGAAAAAAACGAACAGGCTAATTTTCATTTCCATGAGTAGAAACACAGTTTTAAACTACATTTTACTTCAGCATATCAAATTATTTTACTACCCTGACAACCTTCCCCAACCTTCAGACTTTCAAAAGGAGCAAGTGCTGTTGCCTCTACTTCACAGAGGGAGAAACTGAGTCAGAGAGAAACTGGGGCTTAGATAATTTTAGAGAATCAAGGTTAAACTTCAGAATTCCCAAGCACTCAGGCTCAAGAGTCCTATAACCTCAGGAATTCTGAGTTCTAAAGGTATGAGGTCTACTTCACAAAAATGTAAAGGACACTGGCCCAACCTAGAGAACTGGGACTCCACTAGTCAAATATATGCTCTGTGTGCATGTGCACAAAATCAGGAGTTTAGAAAAAAACTCATCTCAGAAACTATAAGCTCCCTTGCTGGTGTAGCACCCATGAGAAGCATAAATAAAGTGTTTGTGAGTTGATTTTAAAGAATTCTTCAATCTCTTGTTAATTTAGAGTTAAGTGTTCTGAAATGCAGTGCAAACTCATCCATAGTCTAGGTGATAACACACCTGTTTGCACTAATGCCAGACTTCTAAGGGCTCAGCCTACATAGTTCTGGAAAATTTGTCCTTGCCAGCACCTCTTCCTAAACAGAAGCTGAACCAGAAAAGCCTCCTCTTCCTTTATCAGTGATTCCTGGTCACTCTGACACCAGAACTAGCAGGTAATGAACATGAACAGGACTGGTCATTTTTACAGAATTTCAGGATTTGTGTTTTTTTAAATAAATCCAAAATACGAAAATTATTTTCAAATAATTGGACTTGTTTTTGTTCACGCCATCAAGTTTCTACGCTGAAGACACTTCCTTGATGATACTAGGATGACAAGTAGGTCAACTCACTGGCTTTAATCAACCACAACAGCTTTCGAAAGACTTAAGGAATTTTAAACAATTTAATACCCTTATCTCTTATCTATTTTATCTTAAAAACAAAACAAAAACAAAAAAACTAGTAACCAATTTTAAAAACACGAAGAAACTTCCCTATTAGGCATTGATTGTAATTTAATAAAACCCAGCACATGGGAAGAACTCTGGGACGTGTGACAGGCCTCCGTGAGGTCTGCAATTCACACACAGCAGCCCACACATGCTGCAGAGTGGGTGTCGGCCGCTGATCTGACTGTTCCATCAGCGCTCCACCACGGGCTTAATAAAAGGAGCATTTAATTCCCTTTTCCCCATGTATTTATCAATGGCTAATCACAGATGTAACAAATGTGTAGAATCATGTCACCTTAAAATGCGGAAGGACCTTTAAAGTTCCAAGTCCAAATTCCCACCTGGAACAGGAGCCTTCCCACTGCCCCTGACGCTGAGGCCCCCTGCGGTGGAGCATCCCTGGAGGCCTGCTCCAAGGCTGACACCTTCCATGGGCAGCGACAGGAGGGAAAAGGAACTAACTGGTATTGAGCTCCTTCTTGAAGAGCGTGTGCCCAGCATGCAGCCTGGTTATACGGCACAGTGACTCTGCAGGCAAATCTGATTCTCCCCATTTCGCGGAAATTCATGGAGGTCCAGGGAGGGAGCTGCCCTGTCTCATAAAGCTTTTAAGTGAAAGGGCTAAAGTGGAATCCATGTTTCACAGACACCAGATCCTGTGCTCTTTCTACCATATTGCTTCTCAAATGGAAACGTGCAAAATTAAAATATGCCTTCCATCAGTGTCCACCATTGGCTCCAATTTGCCTTCGTGAGTCTAATCCACATTATATATAATCTATATATATCTAATCCATATTATATGTAGAATATACTCTTAATGGGTCCCTTTTTCTTTATCTCCAACGCCTCTCAGGTCAAACACAATGGCAATGATCCCTGGCTCTGAAATTGCTCTGTGGTCTTCCATATCCAGCCTTTCCCTCTGCCCTCCAATAAGTCACTCACCCAGCACTCAGAGTGATTCACAAACACATAAATAAAATCCTATCACTCTCTGTTTAACACTTCCTAGTGGCTTCCCATGCCCTCTGAAAATAATCTGAATCCCCTAGTGTGACACAGTGCCCTCTACTGAAGCACATACATGAATCCTGCCCACTAACAACTCATATTCAAAGATTCAGATGTGAAGGAGACCTCACACGTGATGCTCCTCCCTCTTTATAGTCCTCATGTACCAACCTAATTCCTGCCTTGGGACTTTCGCCCTGGTTGTTTTCCCCACCTCATGTCTCCTAGTGGCTGACTCTTCGTGCCATTTAGTTCTCATCTGAAAATTTCTCACGGAGGCCTTATTGTAGAAGATGAGACTACAGACTCAAATAAAAGCACCCACTCCTGAGAGCTGAGAACCAAAAGCTAGAACTTGTCTCCAGGAATGTATTCTTCAGAGGGAGGGTCAGAGTGAGGCAAAGAGCGCTAAGCTCACTATTAGCAGGCACCACTAGTTCTTCAAATGGTTTCTATAAGCCTCTCACAGGCATCCACCACCCACTTTTGTCTTTCATGTCAGACGATGAGCTAATTACATAGCTGAGGCAGTGCCATAGCAAGTCAAGATGGTTTGGTATCCCTCCGATTTGGAATCTATATAATTTGTCAATCCAGAAAATTCAATCCACAATGGGATTGGTGAATTTGATTTTACAGTCTCAACAACCCGGTGCTGTAAACACCCCTCATACTCTTTGAATTCCACTATCTAGGAATTGGAAAGGGCCACAAGGCCTCAGAACCCAACTTATATGAGGGAACTCATAGGTGAGTTCCAACGGAAAAGACACAACCATGCTGGGAGCCCGGGCTCCTGGGTCCTGGCCACACTCTGCCTCTGATGTCCATGCAATTCTCTTCCAGTCCTGGACACCTCTGCATCTGTGACCACGCATATTTATACTAGATTACTATCAAGGTTAGTTTCAGCTCTGGGATTTCACAATCAGGATTTACGGCGATAATCAGCTCCATCTCCTTGACGGGCTCTTCTTTGACAACCCTGTCTAAATTAGTTCCCCACCTTATCCTCTGTCGTTGCTCCGTATTTGTTTCCATCTGGCACGTATCCCCTACATTGACACATTTGCTTCATGTTTACATTCTCCGCCTGCCATGTTACCCTCTCAGCTCCAAGATGAGAGAGATCCCAGTGTTCTTCACTGCTATATCCTCAGGGCCTAGCACAGTGTGCCTGGCACAAAGTAGGTATATACTCGATATCTGTGAATTATCTAATTATAATATCTACCTCTGATGGAATATTTGTGGCACAGGGCAGCTAATTCCTTACAAGGCAGAGAGTACTCCATGTGACCACTACAATCACTGGAATTTCCAGATTGAGCCCAAATCTGCTTCACTGCAGTTTCCAGCTCTTGGTCTCAGTCCTAACCCTCTTCTATTCTTGTTAGCAGTTGTCCAAATAGAAGAAACATAAAGTTTCTTTGGAAATCTGGGGGGGTTTTTTGAGGAAGATTAGCCCTGAGCTAACATCTGCTGCCAATCCTCCTGTTTTTGCTGAGGAACACTAGCCCTGAGCACACATCCATGCCCATCTTCCTCTATTTTATATGTGGGACACCTGCCACAGCATGGCTTGACAAGTGGTGTGTAGGTTGGCACCCAGGATCGGAACTGGTGAACCCCGGGATGCCGAAGCGGAATGTGTGAACTTAACCGCTGCACCACCAGGCCAGCCCCTTTGGGATCCTGTTTTAAAATGCTTCCCATTGGTAGCCTGGAAAATGAGAGAAATGGTAACACTGGCTGTGGCTGCTAACCCATTACACTCCCCTGGGGAGAGGGCGGAATTGAAATGGAGAGGGAGCTCTGTCTCCCAAGGCTCTAAGTGTACAAACAGCAGAGCCAGAAAGGAAGGAGGCCACCCTCGCTGCCATTCCTACACTCCGACGTCCATCTGGGGAAAATAAGCTTTAAGATAAGGTTCCAGTGGACGGCTGGCATCACCTGGATTTCCCAGAGCTTCCCTTGCCACTGCATCAGACACCACTGGGGAGCCTGAAGACCAAAAACATGTCAGAAAGAAGGACTGTCCAGCACAAGTGCATGTTTTTTGTGTGTTGGTGTGTTTGGTTTACTTATTTAAGATAAGGTGAAGTCACATTCCACTCTCCTATCCTCCTGGCCTGTCATTTATGGAAATCATAATGTCCCCACCAGACCTGTGTATGAAAAGATGGGGTCGTAGAAGCAGGATGTTGCCTATGAGCAAGGCCTTGCTGCTTGACAAATGTAGGACCCAGTGCCCCCTTGGCACAGCCCTCCAAGGCAGTGAGTGACCATGGGGTGTTCTCCTCCCTCTCCTGGGTCAACCTTGAACCTCTCCTCTCGGCTCTGAGGCCGGTAAAGGAAGGGAGTGCACTTCAGTGGGAATGCTGAGGGTGTGGCCCTTGGGGAAGTCAGGGAGGTCAGCCGAGTGCACAGAGTAGCAAGTCTCCAGTAGGGCCATCAGGCAATTGGCAGGCTCCAGGCTGCACTGGCCGAGCCCTCATCCTCTGTGATCACGAAGCACGTTTGCCTCACATGGCAAGCACTGCTGCCTTTGTTCTCTTAGGTCTCCGTGGGGGCTGAGCCTTTGGGAATGAAAATGCACAATAACAGGTTGCAAAGTCCAAAAGACTGTTTCTGTCAATAGCAGCTCTCTGTGAGTGATGGTCCCCAACTGCACCTTCATAAGATCTTTTAGACACAGGCATAGATAGTCACCCTCTAGTAAAAGGGCCATGAAAAGAAAGTGGGTCAAGCTAAAACTGTCATCACCGTCCAACACCCTCTCTTTGAAGTTGGTTTACATTCTCAATCCTTTGATGGGTCTCTGTGGAAGTCTGTCCATTTGTATAAGTCACCCTCCTCCTGTCACGTGCTGTGGGGCAGGCAAGAATGGCATATGAGAAAGCAAAATCCAACTTTTAACAAATACCTTTTTTCTATGACAATGGAGTCTTCCTCAGAATGCCTATGGGTAGATCATGCTTATAATTCCTAGCATCTGGTTCTCAATCTAGAAATGTAAGGTTGGCAATCTATCAGGTAGCCTTTCCAAGTATTACCTGTAAGCAAAGATGGGGTAGTCTAAAACCAAGATAAAGGTGACAGCAGCCGTGTGGGTCAAGAGTTCTCACCGGCCATAATGGCACATTAGAAACCTGGAGAGCTTCAGCAGTACCACGGCCCGGGCCCCACCCCAGACCAAGAAAGCAGAATATCGCCAGGAGGGGAGTCAGACATCTTTAATTTTTTGAACTCCTTAGCTGATTTTAGTAGGCAGCCAGGATTGAAAATCCTGGTTCAGGCCTTTAACACATTTTGCCTGAAGTCTGTTGCTCTTCTCACTAGCCTGGTTGCAATTCCATCCACACACAGTGTTCCTGACCCCTAGACATGTCACAGGACTCCATTTTGTTCAGTCAGTGGTTCTCCGGCTTTGACATGTGTCTGAATCACCTGGGAGGATCGTAGAGACCACAGAGCCCCAGGCTGCTCAGAGAAGGCGGGGACATGGGCCTCAGGGGTCTCACAAAGCTCCCCAGGTGATTCTGATGCCCACCACAGTTCAATGAGCACTGGCCTAGTCCTTCCCAAGCGTAAGAGATGGCTCATAAGCAAATACAACTATTCCCATTCAGTCAGTGATAGTCAGGACAGTGCTTGTTGCTTATATAATAGTAATACTAGTTATGAGTCAGTTGTCACTCCTGTGGAGTCTCCTTAACCTCCTCCTCCCTCACACACAGAATCCATTCTGGAGAAACATCCCTGAGCAGAGACCACTGTCCTTAATCACTGTGAGCCTGGAACAGTCATCTATCCTCTCTACCTACCAACCCAGAAACACTGTCATGTGGGACCCTGCCTGATCTGGGGCCAGAGGCCTGTGCCCCATATGCTCATGAAATGCTGTGTGTCTAGTCCCTCTGTACAGAAACAAAACAGGGTAAGCCCGTGAGGTCAAACAGGAAGGCCGCGACAAAAGTCATTTTCCCGACCCTACGTGTTAGCACTTCCCTACCAAGGCCACCACCTAGTCTCTGCCCTCTGAGGATATGGGCTCATGGTTGGAGCTTCCTGCCAGGAGACCAAGCTTCTGTCCACAGCTTGCCAAGGGCCCTGAGTCTGGTAAGGACCAAGGAGAGATGCAAGGATGGATAGTTACCTGGAGAAAGGAAGAGGGACTGGAGTCTTTGGCCAGCCTGCTTCAAGGCATCTTTCTCAGCTGCTGTTCCCCCGAGTGAATGGACCGGGAACAGGAAGGATGTGCTGTGGAACCATCGCCTGCTCAGTCTGTCTCAAATCCAGCAGGCGGCCCCTCCCAGCACCTGAGATGTGGTGATGCCTCACTCCAACCTGAATCAGGACGGAGGCCAGGGAGGGGACAGGAGTGGGCCAGCCCACTCTATCCGCACCCTTAAGGAGCTGGCCCTGTTTCAGTGCCCAGCCCACACTCGGTCAAGGGCCACCCTCTGCCCTGTCCATTCTTTGCCACCACCTGAGTCTACCTTTCTTTCCCTCTGCTGATTCCCACCTCCACCTCCCTCCCGTACAGCTTCATTTTGCCTAGATGATGTCCCTGTCTTTCATCTTCAGGGCTTAAGCCACCTTGTAAACAATACTTGCTTCTCTGTTTGGCCACACACATTTATGAACTTCCCTAGAAAATTTCTCTCCTGGCAACACCAAGCCACCAAAAGGTGGTTGGCAGGGCCCTCCTCACCTTCCCAGGGTTCTCTGCAGCCAGGAGCCCAGCACCCTCTGGGCCTGCGGGAGGGGGATTTGTGGGATGGAGAGGGAGGGAGGGCCACTCTCTGGCTGCCTTGAGGACTCTTTTCTAGGGGAGTACTGAGTCAGCACCTACAGGGGTGGAGTTTGAAATAAGAAGCAAGCCAAGACCGAGTTTTTGCAAATGGAGCTCAGATCCCAAAAACTTAGCACGTAAAATAGCAGTTTTCAAACTTTTCGTGCCTAAGAATCACCTGGAAGAGATGACAATGTAGATTTCAAGGCCCTTACCCCAGAGACTCTGCCTCTGCATAGGGAGCCGAGGAAGATGCATCTAGCAAGTCCAACGGGGCCCATGAGCACAGGTGTTCTGAGAAAATATTCTGAGACAATTATAAGCAAAAGCAGAATCCAGGGATGGCCTGAGGCCAGAGCACAGTACAGAAATCTGAGAGAAGCTGAGGTCTGAGCTGGCGGAAAGGGAGGGCGAAGCAAGAAGTGTGTGCGTTTAGCTCCTGGAGCATAATTTCCTTTTATTCTGGAAGTTTCTTAGTCTAACCTGGCATAGCACTTGAAATATGAGCAGGTCGTAGAGAATCTTGGGGACTGTGAAATATTCCTCCTTTAGAAATAGACTCCTAACATACAGCGTTGAGAGTCCACATGAGAGCACAGGACTGGATTTATTGCCGGTAAAATAAGAAGGATGTAACATGATAGCTCTTCAAATCTCCTTATATATTTTCATGGGCCAGGCAGTAATTGCCTCCAGAGGTGAGGCCTTGACGGGTCAGGGGAGGAATTCCCGCTGGGAGAGGAGGCTCTGAGGCCAGACATAGCTGCAGCAGGGCACAGAACAAAATGGAAGAAGACATAGGTGGACCCACCCAAGGCCAAGGGATAGGAAAAGAAGGAAGCCACAGGGACAGACAGAAGGCACCGGCGGGGTAGAAAGGAGCCAGGAACTTGCTCACTACAAACTCAGGAACCCTGCTCCCATCGCAGACAGCGCTGAACTCACTCTAGAGGCTAACTGTGTTCACACAGGGCTTCCTCTGGGTGACATGGGCACAATGAGGGGCCTCCGGATGAGTCACTGCCACCCTGACTGGCCTTTTCCCTTCATGGGCTTTGTGCATACAGAAAATTGTAGCCAAATTAGGACACTGTGAGGACCTAAACGCACCAGGCCCTGCTGTCCTAGGACCCAAAGCCTCCAGATTTTCTAGCTAATTTATGATGATTCTTGAGTCATGGAACCTCATTTTCTTCATCCATGCAGGGTGTTTATCAAAGCCACAGCAGCTTGTGCAGGAAACCACTGAACGGTGTCGGTATGATTCCACAGCTGTGTTGAAAAAAGAAAATGTTATTCTCTCAAGTAGCGGTTGAGAAGGAGGCATGATTCGCACCACACTGGAAGACCTCCAGTCATCTAGTCATCATGCAAGTAGGTGCAAAGCGGCAGCTATAAGAGGTGCAGCAGTGACTCAGTGCACCGTGAGGCTAAAGGCCTGGCTCCTCCAAGCTTCAGGCAAAGCAGCTGTAAAGAACCACCCTCGGGAGGCGGCCCAGTGGCGCAGCAGTTAAGTTCGCGTGCTCCACTTCGGCGGCCCAGGGCTCACCGGTTCGGATCCCAGGCATAGCCCTATACACCACTTATCAAGCCATGCTGTGGCAGGCGTCCCGCATATGAAGTAGAGGAAGATGGTCACAGACATTAGCTCAGGGCCAGTCTTCCTCAGCAGAAAGAGGAGGATTGGCAGCAGATGTTAGCTCAGGGCTAATCTTCCTCAAAAAACAAAACAAACCAGCCTTGGACTGAGATCTGGAGGACAAGCACCTGTGAAGCGGCCAAAGATGGTGTGGAAGCTCAGGGAGGCAAAGAAAGTAACATGCAGAAGCCCAAAAAGCAGAGAGTAGCTGGCCGCAAGCACTGGATTCACGTGAGAGAGCCACCCCAAGAGAGGGGCAGAGACCCAACTGGGGAGAGCTGTGGGTCCTATCAGGGATTCTGCTCTTTGTTCTGAAAGGAAAGAAAACAGAGTGTAGATGCACTGAAGGGTTTAAGCAGGGAAGCGGCATGACGAGCTCTGAGAGAGACCGCGCTGGCCAGAGGCTGTGTAGGAAAAGGACGGCGAGCCGTGGCAGCAGACACAGAAAACATATTTCTGTGAGGCAGGAGAGAAGCTGCAGCTCGGACTGAAGGGCTGGCTGTGGGTCAAGGTGGGGGTGTGAGAATACCTGACGGGCAAATTCAGCAGGGTGCAGGCTCCCTTTGGGGCAGGTGAGAGGACAGTGTCAACCTGGCAATTTCCTAAAATGAGGGACACAGGAACAGGTGGGACTTGGAGCTCAAGTTTTGGATTCTGTTTTTATTATGTCAAGACCAAAGTGCCACCTGGATAGAAGCTTCAAGAAAGCAGTTGGATATGTGTTTCTGGAGCTGAGAAGAAAGTTCTAGAAGAAGATTTCAATGCCCATGTCGGCTGCCCACAGGAGCTCACTGAAGCCATGGTCCTGAATGAAGGCCCAGGACTAAGCCTGGTGGAATGCCACTGTGTACCTGCCTGGGACAATGGGCTGCAAAATGCATGCCCAGAGAGACAGCAAGGAAACCAGGAGATGGTGGTGATCCAGAGGCCAAGAAAAGAGAGCCTGTCAAGGAGTGAATAGTTAACAATGTCAAAAGCTACTGAGGCGCCAGCCCCGTGGCATAGTGGTTAAGTTTGGTGTGCTTCAAGTCCCAGGCACAGACCTACACTGCTTGTCAGCCACACTGTCGTGGCAACCCACATACAAAGTAGAGGAAGACTGGCACAGATGTTAGCTCAGAGCGACTCTTCCTCAAGCAAAAGAGGAGGAAGAGTGGCAGTGGATGTTAGCTCAGGGCCAATCTTCCTCACCAAAAAAAAAAATCTACTGAGACATTTAAAAAAGAAAGATTATTTCACAGGCAGTGATGGGAGGTAATGCTGAAAAGTCAGTAGACAGCAGAATATGGAGACATTTGAATTCATGCAAAAAAACATGGAGTCAATGAGGAAATGGTAAAGCTTTTAAATATGTCAGAAATATAATTGGAACTAGGGTTAGGGAAGATTATGGTTATATTTAGGTAGCTTGAAATGGGGACAAAACAGAGCTAGAATTCCCAAAAGCTGAGTAATACTACAGTCTTGCAAGAAATACAGAGACCCAGAACACGGCAGCAGCAGCTGTGGGGAGTGGACAGCTGGTGATCAAGCCATGGCCATTGTGTTCATGGTAACTGAATGACGAGATGACTACACAGAATTGGAAAAGAAAGACTTGGCTGAACTTAGTGGTCACCCAGGCTGCTGTGTCATGGAGGCAAAGATAACTGAGAGATTGACAGGAAAGAGATCAGGGACCGCACAGCCAGGAATCCTGTGTTCAACACTGTAGTTCATGCTGTCATTTTAGATCCCGATAGAATGTCACATGGAGATGTTCACCAGGCACTGTGACTTAAAGAACTGGCACTCAGGAGGAGTCAGGGCAGACAGAGATGGGGTCGCCAGCAGGGACTGAAGAAGGCGGAGCCTGGGAGGAGAGGACGATGAGGGGAGCTGTCAGGAGAGGGTGACAGACGAGGCCCCAGAGCATCTCTGCACAGAAGGACAAGAGCCTGGCCAGCACTGTGGGGTGCGAGGGCCGCAGTGCAGAGCGATGCGCCTGAGGTCCGCGGATGTGGAGAACACAGTTTCCACACAGTGGTGGGAGTAGGAGACAGGCGGAAAGAGCTGGAGACAGAAGAGGGGGGTCAGAAGGGGAAGCAGTCGGTACAGCACCCTCTGAAGGAGAGTGGTGCTGAGAGGGCGCGGGAAGACAGCCTGAGGGCCCAGCGGAGTCTGAAGAATGGAATTTTGCAGTGGTCTTGTTTCGTCCTGTAGCTGTATTTAATAAAGAAGATTTAGGCATAAAGAAGTAGAAAAAGCCAATGGTTACGTGAAAAAAGAAAAAGATCAATCACAGCAGTTAGCCAACACACTAATTAAGACAATGAAACATTTTCCGTCTCTCAAAGTATGAATATAACCAGTTTCTCCTGACACACCATTTGGGATTAAAAATAAGGTCAAATGTCACAGGACAGTAGTTTTTCTTTGCTCTGTCACCATTGTGGCAGTAGACCTCCTGGTCCTCATTCCAGGCACAACTGGATGCATTCTCTGGGCCCCTGGGGTTGTCCCAGTCTTCTCGCTTCCCCTGTGGGGGTAGCTGTGTCCTCCGCCTGGGCTGCATTTGCATTTGTACAGTGTCTGCTGCAGGGACCTCTGACCTCTGATGGCCCCTGAGGCTCCAAGAAGCTATGCCAGGACCTGCTTTCTAAGCCAGGAGGAGGACAAGCTGAGCAGCCTCTCAAGGATGTATTGGAGATTGTCTTGAATGTCACAGAGAGAAAAGAGACCAGAGGTGCCATATTCAAGGTACTAACCTTGACCACTAACACACAGCTGGTAAGTGGCAGAACCAGCAATTGACCCAGGCTGTGAGAATCCGAAGCCAGGCCCCATCCACCATGCCCTCCTCCCTCCCTCAGTCAGTCAGCGCCCCCTCCCACCCCCAGGCCGGGAGGTGGTAGGAAGAAGTCAGCTGAGGGCACCCAGCACCCATGGCACAGAGATGTCCCACTTCATTCCATCAGGCATCAACACATGCTGAGTGTCACCTCTTGTGTCAGCAGCGGGCTCTCTCCTCAGTTGGCCAGAGCACGCCATAAGCAGCTAGCCATCAGAGCAAGAATGGACAGGCAAGATGGATGCAGGTGAGAGACTGCCCAGGATTGAGAGCTTGCCACCAGCTAGCCCATACAGGGGAACCCTCTTCCACCTTCCCGGCCCCACTCTCCTCCTTCGTACCCTTGGGGCAGGGGGCACGAGAAGGAATGAGCTTTTTAATCCTCTCTGGCACTACAGGCCCTGAATCCAAGTTGTTGGGTGACAGTAAGTTCCAGGTAGCATCATTTATGCCATTACAAGTCCTTAGAGTCACAGTTGCCCAAGAGTAAAATGTTAAAATAAATACTAGCCCATCAATCCACATTGCATGAAAAACCTAGAGAGAGAAAGCAGAATAATACCTGCCTGGCTCAGATTGAGCCGGAATTTCAAATGGAGAGGCGAGGGAACAACTCTGGTGTCCTCTCCTTACTATCTACCGGCCCCAAGTCTCAGGGCCACACCTGTGAAGGGACTAAGTGATAACAGCCACCTGCATGGGCAGTGACAAGGACCTCCCAGGTAACGCAGGTGAAAGTGCTCTGTCACGGCTTCGGCAAGTAGGCCTCACCTGTGCGGAAGGCACGTCACTATCAAAGCCGTTCTGCATGACACTGAATAGGCCGGCAGCTAGGAGCTCCCTTCTCCCCAGGACTGGCTCATTGCCAGGCCTCCAGTTTTTTTAAGCAAAAACAATGACAATTTTCTGTCTGTTGTCATTTCCTAAGAACACTTATGAGACAAAGTCTGTGCGGTAGTAAACAGCCTGAGAAGCCAAATGTCTCTGGCTCCAGCAAGCATGTTAGGCATGATTCATCTGGCGAAAATTCTCACTCTAAAGAGGGAAAACCAGGTTAAACAAGGGCCTGCACAAAGTCGCCTTCCTGCTACAAACAAAAGCCTGGGCCAGCCCAGCCCATCAGGCCAGGCTTAGGAGAGCTCGTTAACCAAGCCCACCTGTGGCTTGCATGCTTCTCTCCCTCATCAGGCTCTTGGGGATGATAAGATGATGGTGATGGTGACGATGGTGACAGTGATGATGGAGATAATGGTTGTGATGATGACATAGTGTTCTTCCAGAAATGCCCAAAAATTCCCAGTGCAGAGTCTTCTCTGAGAAGCAATATTGTCCTGGCAAAGTGGTGGGGTCAGGAGGCCTGTCAGTCCCTATAAGGCTGGAGGAAGAGAGGAAGGCAACTCTAAGGGCTTAAACGAAGCACAGTGAGCCCAAGAGGGAGCTGAAGCTGAAATCATGGGCTGAAGAAGAGCCAAGCGGGGGAGGGATCCACAACCACTTAGATGACACAGAGCAGATAGCCGAGGGTGCACCACTGGGTGGCACCATGATCAGGGCACCCAGGGCAGCTACGTTAGGGTGAAGTGGATCTTATGAGCACAGCAGTTCCACTCGGGGCCAGGATCAGTGCAGAGCAGTAGGTTACTGGGGGAGTGGGATCCGAAGAAGCTGTCACTGTCCTGCCTGATCTGGTAAGCCAGGCCTACCTGCCCTGATCATCCCACTGAAAACCACAATCCCAGGGCACTCTAAACCCCCAGGGTCCAGTTTACACTTTTTTTACCATGGTTCGTATTGCTTTCTGACTTGCTCTATAGTTTATGGATTATGTCAGTTGTTTGTTGACTGCCCCCCAGACACCCAATTACAATATGCATCAGCCCCGGGAGGACAGTAATCTACCCTAAGCACCTACCACAGTACCTGGCACATAGTAGGTTTTCAGCTATAGAGTTACCTGCCTTCCTTGGACCTGAACTGGGCCAGCTGATGGTCCACACCATCATCTGTTGGGTAATAGCTCCACTGCAGCTTTTCCTGCATAGACACAGACTCAGCCCTTGTGTCCAGACAGGGTGCTCCCTTCGCCCTTGATTGGAACCAGATGGAGTCTCGCCTGTAACATGACTGAGCATTGATTTCAGTAAAGTAAGTGAATTACCAAAATGTAGTCATTACAATCCATCTTCATCTCGGTGACGCATTTGGTGAGCTGTTATAAACCAGGACTTGAAAAGTAAATGCGAATTTATAGACCTCTCAGCTCTGCCCACAGGACCCAAATCTGGCAGAATTGTCATCTCTATCGAGCTGTTACAAGTGAATGATGAGCTCTTCTGCCCACAGGTTTTCTCTGAATATACAAGGAACACAGTTACAGGAGCTGCCTGATAATTCATCCTAGGACCTCAGATTTGGAAAGACCTTTAAAGTCACCTAAACAAATTCTATCCGCTTAAACCAATGGCAGTAAATCATAGCTACTACTCTTCCGCACCATGCCAAGGCCTTGCACAAAGAGCCCACCTCACTCCAACAATGGTCTCACACACAAAACAGATTATCTGCTTCTCAAATCTGATTAAGCCTTAGAAAGTCTGAGAGGTTGAGCAACTTAGCCCAGGCGGGACAAGTAACTGACAGAACCCATAGTTAAACCCAAGTGTTTCTGACTTCAACCTATTGCTCCTAACCAATATACCCATCACTGGCTCAGAATCTTGGAGCAAATTACCATGGAAATGTAGATAATTGGTGATTCCTAGACCCACAACACTTGAACTCATCGATCAATCTTAATACCATTCAAAGTGACACAGACAGACATTATTGCTTCCCAATATGATGCAATAGGAAGTGCATAGCATTCATATAAAGTATTCTTGCCCAAGAAAAAGCCCTGAGTTTAATTGAGCTTTGGATATAAACACCAGTTTGCAGGTAGCATGGAAGATAAAAAACTTGTTCACTGAGAGGGCACTCAGCTAAATCCAGAACATAAGACACTCTAGGGGACAATGACCCATGACCCAATTTCTTCAACAAATAGATACATGAAAAGGGGACAGAGAACTATTACAAATTAAAAGACACCTAAGAGACGCGTCGCTTAAGTGTAATGTGAAGACCTTGTCTAGATCCTGAATCTGGCAAATCACCTGTAAAAAGATAGTTTGTAAATTTTTATGTCAATAACTATTAAACTATTAATGACTGTTTATTAGGTGTGAAAATAATACAATCATTGTGTTTTTAAAAAACATTTTTGCTAGAGATATATACTTTATTTATGGGTGAAATGGTACAATATCTAGAATTTGCTTCAAAGGAAAAAAGAGTAAGGGGTAGATAAAATAAGAATGACTGAGTATTGATAATTATTGATGCTGGGAGATGAATAAATGAGGTTTCATTATACTATTTGTTCTACTTCTGTGTATGTTTAATATCTTCCATAATAAAGTTAAACTTAGAAAGAAGTGATGATGTCAGGGAATAGAATTATAAAATTAAAAAAGAACGAAAGAAAGAAAGACCCCAAAATTTCAGGAGAGACTACCTGATGAGAGTTTATGGTGTTTTCTTCTTTTAATTTCCTATACTCATTTTTAAAGCTTAAAAGTGTTTGCTGTACTTAGGTAATCTGAATAAAGCAACTTATTCAAAAATAAATGAAAGGAACATCATGCTTGATGTGGAAATAGTCAAAATTTCCCTTTGAAAAGCCTTCCCGTTACAGGAGATAAAGTCACCAACTTAGAAAAACCCAAGAGTTTTCAACACAGGCAGGGGCTCCCCAGGAATGTGCACCACAGAAACCAAAAGGGAAATAATTAAGAGATAAAACCATGTAAAATTTAAGAAAATATGTATGTTGAACATTATTATTAAAACATTTAAATGCATGTGGTAAACTGGGAAAATATTTGTAAAGTACATGTCAGAAAAAGCTTAGCATTATTATTAAATTAAAAATCTCATAAATCTGCAAGAAAAAATAAAATACTCCACTCAAATCGGCAAAAGATATGAGCAGAAAGTTTGAGGTAAGAAAGACAAGTATACAGAGGGTCAATCTGTTAAAGGGCAAAACAAGAGACCAGATCCCCTTGTTATAAAATCAGTGCATGCTTAAAAAGCACACCACAGCTACACATTATTGATAAAATCAGCATATTAGAGAACATCCGAAAGTCCCCGTGTAGACAACAGCTTATGGAAATGGTCTTCCCCTCCACTGCTGGAGGGCCAGGAAATTGGTTCACGCTTCCTATTTATATGTAGTAAAAGCAGCTTTAATGCCCTCTGTCCCAGAAATTCCTCTTGAAGGTATTTATTCAACAAAAGTAAAAATCAGGAAGAGGTTTTCTTGTCGACAGTGTTAGGTGCAGAGAGTTTTCTCAAGCACTGTATGAACATTATTAGTGCATGACTCAGAACTTTGAGCCGTGGCCAGGGGCACCTCTTATGGCTTGGCTTTCTTTTTATCCCAAGGACTAAAAGTTTGCACTTGAGTCCATAGTTACTGAAAAACTAGAAAACATCTAGGAGACAAAGTTTTTATTTTTGAAAATATGTATAAGTCGCCTATTATAAACCTCCTTATTCACTGGATACCACTTTGTGCATAAGACTAAGATAATAATAAAATCAGTTTTCTTCAGTCTCGTCACGTCTTGAGTCTCAGAATCTTAATCTGTTCAGTGAGTGCACTGGGACAGTTTTAGAAAATACACCCACTGGTCAATACTCTCAGTCCATGTCTACTGACTAAGTTATTTAAGCAGGTACCGGCCAGGCTATAGTAAGAGGAATGAGACCTAAATTGCAGGTCTATACACACACTGCTTGATGAAATTGATAACTAGGGAAAAACATATAAAGTGTCTGCAGAAAATCATATAAAATATACTCAAAATTGTGTGGAGTTTTCCAAAAGTGAGGTGCATCTAACAGAACGCCCTGGGGACATGAGAGAGCATCATCAAGACATCAAGACGCTGCTCAGAAGGGCAGGTGCGGATGCTGATGGAGAGGAGGGAGGGGGAGGGGGAGGAGAAGCGAGGGAAGGGACGGCAACGAGAGATGGGAGCCTTGCTTACATTTGCTTCCCTGGATTATCCTTCTGCAGGTTAGTAAACACCTAATACAATGTTGAAGTTTCTTTTTTTAATTTTCAATTCAGAGGCCCATTTAAAAAGTATATGCTCATTATTAGTTAACGCACATGGCTGATTTTGTTAATATATCTGCGGATCTATGTCCAAAAGAGGTAAAAGTTTGCATTTAAGTTCATAACTACTAAAGAACAGGCATATATATGGCATAATATGTTTTTCAAATATGGGAATATGTCATATTTAAAACCCTGTATGTCCACTGAGCACTTTTTCATACAATAAAGCTAAGAAAATAACTATTGGTTAATATTAGAATACGGTAAGATCAGCCTTATATCCAATGAATGGAGCAATCCTGGAACCTATTTTCCAGAGCTAGGTGGACAATAGCTCTGAACCTCTTGGAAGTGTGGTCCTCGTCACAAGAGCACAACACTGTGTGTGCTGCCTGACGTGACTCCTGACTCTCCCCCAGCACATTGGTGTTTTGGATTTTGCTCTCACAGTACAGAAAAGTCTTTATTAAATGTGTTCAAAATAAAATACAAACAGCAAAATTTTATTCTTTTCCTTCAAACTGATGGCCATGTTTCTCAATTTCTGTCAGAGTGGTTTTAACAAAAACTTTCAAAATCATCTGCAAAGAATTGAAATAATGAGCCCCTCAACATTTGTTTTCCAAAATCTCTGCTTTGTTTTTTCTTTGAAATTCAAAATCACAATTACCACACTGCAGATATATAGTGCCTTTCTCCAGAAAGCTCTAGCGGCCGAGCAGAAATGTTTCTCTTCAGGTCCAGGAAATGGTATTTTATGATTGAATTATTTTGAGCAGCACAGCTCTGTGTTTTATACTGCAGACCTGTGATTTTCCAGCAGATGGCTTTGACATTCTTATACTGAGGCAAGTTTTAGTTTCCCAACCTCAGTTCCAATCTTTAAAATGTTTTCTTTGGAAGGAATTACTACACAAAGAGGAAAGAACCATATGCAATACCTTATCATTCAGGGAAAATATTCCATAAAGAAACTGGATTTCATTATGGGCTGTTTCAAGTAACCAGGCTACAGGTTCGTTTGCTGCACACATCGTTAGGATATTGCAAGTGTCTGCTTTTCGTTACCCCGGCCGCATGGCCCAACCCCCTGCATCTGTGTGCATACATGCTGCGATTCATTACAATAACAGGAATTTGCTGCTGTTATGATTGAGATAAATCAGCTTTGTGGTCTGGGCAGCCGTTTTGATAACCATGGCTCCACCTCAAATTTGCCGCCTGGTCTTAAGTCATCTTGCAATACAGTCTGACTAAAGAAGAAAACAGTTAATATATTTTCTTAGAATTATATATATATGTGTATAGTAGTTACTGTGGGCCAGGAATTTAACTAACGCTTTTCCCTGTATTAATTCATTTCATCTTCACAACATCCTTGGGGATTTAGCCTTCTCTAATCTGCCTTAGATAGATCAAGGGATTGCTGTCCTCGAATCAGTAATTTGCCCAATGCGCCCTAGCGGGTTCACAGCTCAGGTTGACCCCAGAACCCTGGCCCTGAACAGATGTTCTGATGCACTGCCCCCAGCCCTGCTGGCTCCAGGGTGAGGGCTGGGATCCCCGACTATGCATTTCTGCAGTGGGTCCTAGAAGTGGGAAGGACCGGGCTTGGTCATCCACACTCTCCCCCACCCAACCACCTGTTGGCACCTTGGACTGGGCCCATCACTGGCCGTGGGATAGACTGGTCTCTCTGCAAAGCTGGGGGAAGCCCAACCAACTCAGAGGTTTCTACCTAGTCATTTCGCTCTAACTAGAGACTATGCCTGTGGCGTCTCTCTCCTTTCTTCTATCCATTTTTTGTATTTGCTTCTACAACAGAGAATTTAAATATTTTCTTTCCTGTAGGACATATTTATACTAAAACCTTATTTTTTTACCTGAAATTCAAATTTAACTGAGTGTTCTCTATTTTTATTTGCTAACTCTGGTCATCCTAACTAGATGCTAACCAATAAAGAGTGTCATTGGACTTCCTAAATAACAGAGAAAAGTCATAAATGTGGAAGGTCTAGACTGCTGCTCTCTCTCTTCTCCCTGGTGCTCTTTTCCTTGAGTCCAGCATCACATCCAGCGCATCACCCCTGCTTATATGACCCCAGACTGTGCTAGACCATTCAGTCTTAGTTCAGATGCCACCTCTTCATGAGGCTTTCCTCAACACCCAGCCCTGTCTTCCCTACCCTGTAATCCTACTTTATGGTTTCCAAGGCCTAACTACAGTTATTTAATTTGTTTGTTTGAGTATGCTCGATCCCAACCCATTAGAAAGCAGGGATGTGGACTGCCTCGGGCATTGGGGCAGCCCCCCATCTAGAACAGTGCACATCGTTGACTTCCAATTAGCAACTGTATGCAGGAATGAGTCAATCCTCCAAAGGGAGCTTGAGTATCCCATCACACAATGAGTCTCTGACACATATTACCTAGTGAGGTGATGGGCCAGTGGCTTTACCAACTTACCCCTTCTAGGTGTGAAATGCCTCAAGCCATGTCAAGAACTCTTGGACAGTATGCTAACACTGCACATTACTCTTCCGTTCAACTCTGGGGCCAATTTGCACCACTCCTTTGTTGCTACAATTGTATAGTAGTTACTGTCGGCCAGGAATTCCTTGTATATCTCTGTTACCTCCCTGGCCAGACTGAGTTCACACAGAGCAGAGACCACTTCCCATTTTCCCTAACCATGCAGAGTGAACATCCAAAAAACTCTAACTCCATAGTGGTGGGATGCGTTATACAGGTGCTCAAGCATTTGAATGTTCCCTAAAGTCTTTGTCTGGGCCAGGCTAACTGGAATCAGGCCATGGGGGATTTAGGGTCCTTAGACAGACACTACACAGACGTATGTATAGACATGGCCAATAAGGATGGAGCAAAATACCTCACAAATCTTGGATGTTGTAAGTGACAGAGCAGGAAGCAGAGGCTAGAGGACTAGTTGCCACCCAAGGCAACACAGAAAGTCCCAGAGTTTGATATGGGACATAATAATTAGAGAAAAGCAGTGTGGTTATTGTGTTTACCCGATCTTTCAAAAGTACCTAAAGAGTGCCTACTTTGTGCCGGCTGCTCTACCAGTCACTAAAAACAGAGGCGAATAAGATGTGACCTTAGCTGTGGGGTGTCTGTGGTTTTCTCCCTCTCTCCACTCAGTTGTGATCTTCTTGAGGACAAGGACATGTATTTATCACTCTGGATGCCTGGAGCCTAAGAGATAGTTGGCCTTAGTAAGGGACATTCTTCCTGCTTTGTGTTCTTCAAAGAGAATGAACCAGAACAAAAGGGAGAAAGACTCAGAGAAAAGGAATTTGTCACAATAATATAAGCAGGACCCTTTCAATAACTTGAATTCTCCAGAGGTGGAATGGGCTTCCCTTTGAGAGGGTGCATTTCCGTTCTCTGGACATGGTCAGGAATAGATTGGGCTGCCACATAACAAGAAACCTGTGCAGGAAATTCAGGCACGTGTGACATGGCTATCAGCTCTCTTTTGTCCTAGGATTTATGAAGTTCACTTGATGATGATATTGCTGTGTTCAGAGAGTCTTTTCAGGGATTAGTAAGAAGACACTACATCATTCTCTTAACATTTATCAATTAACTTGCATAAAGAGGGCAAGAGCGTGGAACCTTGGTCTTTCTGGGTGATCAAAGTCTTTATTTATTGACACTATAGCTGTGAAGAAAATATCATCCAGCAATCTTTCCCCTCCACTGACTCAACTTCTCCTCCTTCTCTGATTTTCCTTTGCCAGCTGGCATCTATGGGACTCCATCACCTTACAAACCATTTCCAAGCAATGGAAAACTCCACAGGAGCAGAAGACGACGCTAGAACTTCTCTCTCTAGGAGAAGGAGGCTCGTCACAGGCCAATCCATGGTCGCATTCCATGCTGGTGACATGCTGATTTGGAAGGACATGTTCTTTTAGGCATAATAAAATTGAATCTCATCTCCACATCTGGAGCTAAGTATAGGAAAATTACCTTAATTAAACACAGCAGAATCCAGATTTATTGCTCACCACGTGGAGTGCCCTTAGTCTCTTAGGACCAAACCTGATATTCCAGAAAAGCCATTTTCCACTGGCACTTGTACACATGTCCACCCTTGGCCTTCAGATGCCTGGAACCAAGGAGAAGAAATATGTTCCTCAATTTTCAATACGGTAAAGAGGTTTATAGTGTAATGAAAAACATAAGGCCAATACAACTAGTTGAAAAGTGAGTACAAAGTCAAATAGCTGTTTAGCCTACATGTCCTTCCAAGTAAGTAGGCGGACTCTTTGTTCCCCCTCCTCCCATTGGAATCTTAGATGATTTTCTTTAACTTGTGCTTTGGTATCCCGTAGGTTGTTTTAGTTCCAGGTAGTAAAAACTATTAGCTGTGGGAAAGAGATTAGAGAAATAAAGTAATAGATCAACAGTACATAAAACTGAAGCCCTGAGAAATGGATTGTTTTCCCTAGCAAATAGGTCTAATCCGGAAAGGAGGAAACACACAGAGTGTCCGGAACAGAGTGAATGGCCCAATTGTACCACAAAGTGATTCAGAAAGGCAGGCAACAAGGCTTGCCCATCTAGCAGCTCTCATGTTGAGCCAGAATTCCCTCTGAGTCATTTGTTTTAAACACTACTAATAATAAAATGCTAGAATTCTCATGCACGTGAAATAAAATGCCCTTTGTAGATAAAGAAATACTTCAAGGATGCAGTAGATCCTTGCTGTACTTGCCTTGACCATGATTTTCCTTGGCTTGCATGCTTTGTTTCAACCTGAGCAGTCTCATTGACTCCCGTCACCACCAGAACCATCTCTCAGGCAAAGACCCAATTCCTGACTTCTCTTCAAGGCTCCAAAGCCCCATTTCCAGGGCCTAACTGATGCTCCAATGTGTCTACTGAACGTCCCCAATGGAGGGTCCCACAGGCACCTCAAATTCACATGCCCCCAACTCAGCTCAGTATCTTTTCCTCTAAGCATGCTCCTCCTCCTCTCTTCTCCACCCTGGTCAACTCTACTCATGATCCCAGACAGAGAACTCAGCCATCACTGTCATGCTGTGCCCTGAATCACCATGGCACCAGAGCTGCAACTCTCCCTGTCAGCACTGACCACCCTCCCAGCAGTGTTCCTGGCTCCCCCATGGAGTGCTTAATTCCAGCTTCTGCTCTCTTCCAGCATACATCATAATGTGCACAGGTGAGCTCCTTTTGCCAGGATCCTGTCCAGGCTCATCTGGGCTGGAGCCCGTCTTGGCCTGCCATCCTCTCCCAGCTGCAGCCCAGCTTTGAGAAAGGGTTCTGACACGCTTTGCTCTCATGCTGAGACCCCTGACAACTCATGGGATCCCTGCTGTCAGTCAACTTGCTTGAGTAGTGCCAGCCCTGCCAGCACTGTCCTTGCCCCTGACATGCATTCCTATATTTGTCCCAAATAGCTGGTGTCTATCCTCCATGGGACACACCGGCACCTAATACACCTCTCCAATCCTGCTGTTGCCCTCTGGAAAGCTTTACATGATTCCTCATTGCCTATTAAATACAATCCAACTATTTCAGCAAGTAAGGCTCTTAAGTACTTGGATCCACCCACTTGGCTTGCTCAACAGCATCCCCCAAAACCCTCTTATGTTCCAGTCACATGAGACTCTTCTTTCTCCAAATCAGCCCTGCGCTTCCCTGCCTCTGTGCCATCTGTCACGAATTCTGACACCTTCGTGACTTCTCAACTGCAGATTCCCTCTGACATGTTTCCACAGAACTGGAGGTATGACTTTCTCAGCTCCCATTCTCATCTACCTGCTCCACAGCTCCCCTGTAAGCAACTGTCCCCCGCACCACCCCCAACCCCCACTATCCCAGGTTAAACACTGGCCTGGAGGAGACGCCACTGTGAGTCCACAGAACTGACTTGATGCCGAGTGAGAAAAAGAAAGAACTCACTTATAAGTTTATTTGAGTAGGAATCCAGAAACATCCCAAGAGATAGATGAATTAAAACCCAGCAAACTCTTAAATCTACATTCCTTAAGCCTTACTGATTTTTAAATTCTGGCTGAAGAATCTCTGCCTTAACCCTCCTGTTGTGGCCAGCCAACTGGAAAGAGAAAAGGTGTAAATCAGTGTCTGTTGCTACATTGTCACCCAATAAAGCCTACGTGCAGATATCTGATCCCATTGGCAAAATAAGCCACATATTTATCTCTTCCTTCCCCAGATCCTATTGAAATAACTGAAAAAAAACATGAAAACAAAAGCAAATGTTTGAACGCTTAAAGCAGGAAAGGTCCCCGTCAGAGGACCAGGAACGCCAGGGAATTTCTGATTCTGGGTCAAGGGAGAAAACCATGAGGAAGGGTCCCAGAAGGACACTGGGCCAAACACAGGAGCATGGCAGTACCCTGGGAATGTTCCCATGCCCTCATGGATACAGGACAAAAGAAAAAGAACCGCCTACTTGGGATCCTATGAACATCGCCTAATGCACTCTATTCCAGGTCAACATCTCCACTACTGCCCCAGTGGGAGGGAGTCCTCAGCCCATCTGCCTGCTCCTAGGCATCGCCCAACTGCCAGGGAAGAGCACAGTCTCAGTAGGGGGCAGATGGAGGGCTTGGCCGAGGAAACTGAACTCTGACTTTCACAACCCAGGCACCAACGTACAACCCAGTGTCCAATCTAGAGTGTGAATGCCAAATGGTCACCCTGAATGTGAGGAAAACCAACAGTCTAAAGGAGACCAGAAAGCTGGACCAGTAGAATAATTTGCCCTTGAGGAAACAGAGGTATTGCAGGAAACACAGAATTTAGAAATGTTGGTCAAAGGTACAAAGTTTCAGTTATGCAGGATGGACGAGTTCCAGGGAGCTGATGTCCAGCGTGGTGGCTATAGTTAGTAACCCTGTATTGAAGACTAGAAATTTGCTGAGAGTAGATCTCAATTGTTCTCATCCAACAAAAAAGGTAACTATTTGAAGTGGTAGGTATGTTAATTAGCTTGATTGTAGTAATCATTTTTCACAATGTATAAATGTATCAAAACATGTTGTACACCTTAGATATACACAATTTTTATGTGTCAGTTATCTATCAGTAAAGCTGTGAGGGGAATGACTTCATTTAGTATCCTCAGAGAAATTCAAAGGTAATCATGTGGATTAACACAAAAACCATTCTGCTTCCTAACGGAGCCGTCTAAGGCCAAGAAATAATTAATGCCCGATATAAAACTGCAGAATGGCCAAGTGATGCTGAAAACTAGAGGATAAAATTTTAAAACATCTAGAAAAGTATCAAGAATGAGACCAATCTATCAGAGATTATCACAGGTGGAAGTGGATTAAAGTCCTATACTACAAATCAAAAATATATACATGGCATATGGGGGCAGGGAGGGTGGGAGAACCCAATATTATTTTGCTTATAAAATCAATAAAAATGATACAAAAATGTTGATACCTAATTGCGTGCATTGTATGGCTAAATACATGTATCATGTAAGTGCTAACAAAAAGAAAACTAAAGCATTAATATTGCTAGGGTAGACCTCAAGGTGAAATATGAAATGAGAGAGAAGGAATTTCATATTAAAAGAAGGTACTGTCACTCTGCCTGAAGGACGGTCCCCCCAGCTGTTCATGGGGCTGGCTTCCCTTGTCCTTTGGCCTCCAATTCAACGTCCTCGCCCCAGGGAGGACTTCCTGACCATCCCATCAACAGTCCATCTCTCCGCACTGTCTTTAACAGGTATTCATTTGTTTCCTTTATAGCACAATCAGAATTCTTTTAAATGAATAGTTACCTGATTATTATTTGTTTCCATAACTATAAATGCATGAATCATGGAGTGTAGGAAACTTATGTGTTTTTTAAAAATTTACCATCGTATTTCTAGTGCTTAGCACATTGCCTGGTACCTAATAAGCATTTAATAAGCATTCTTAAAATGAATACCAATATATAACATCACAAATTTTAGATACAAAAAAGCTTTAAGAATACCTTACTAAAATATATTTTAAACAAAGACAAATTTAACAAAATTGCATGATCAAAACAGAAAAGTCTAATGCAACTTTGAAAAATGATGTCTCAGATAGAAATAAAACTAAGGATATAAGAATTTTTTTAATTCATTCAACACATATTTACTTAATCGCTGTAAGAATCAGGTCCTGTTAGGCACCTGAGGCAGAGGTGAGAATGGAATGACGTCTGCCTCAACGAATTGCACTGAAATGACTCCAGGCCTTGGCGAATAGAGCTAACCAGCAGACTATATACATAAATATATGCACATGACCATGTGTTTATGTCTGTGTTTTACTGTCTCCCAACATATAATATATATCCCATTATATATCTTTGGAACACTGACAAAAATTGATCATGTTCAAGGCCAAAAAGAAAAATCTTAATATATTTTTTAAAATCAAAATCCTTCAGACTACTTTCTCTAACCACAATGTAATAAAACCAGAAATAAATAACAAAAGAAGAGCCAACAACTCTAAGCAACTGGACAGTCAAATAAATCTGGAGCTAAACATGGAAACAAAATTGAAATTGAATTACAATTAGGAGATCCCATACAGAAACCTAAGGCGTTAGACCTAGAGGAAAATTTACAGAACTACTTTTTTAGAAGTAAAAATAATGAAATAAATGAATTAAGCATTTGACAAAAGGATGTAGCAAAATAATCATAAAATAATCCAAAATATATATGAAAAAATGTAAACCCAGAAATTGAAGAAATAAAGGGGCTGATTATTTTTAAAAAATAAAACTAACACAGACCTCTTTAAGTCAACCAAGAAAAAAAGCAAACACAAACAGCATTAGAAATAAGAAGGGTATAAACACAGACACAGTGGAGATGAAGCAATTTTAAGAGAGCACCACGTTCAGCTCTACACAATAAATGTGATTAAGAAAGCAAATATCAACAAAATTAAGCCAAAATGAGAGAACTGGAATAGACCACAGGGACATCACAAAGCTCAGATGTGCAGCTTGCACCTCCAGGACCCAGACGCCAGTTACTGGATCCTGCTTGGAACTCCTGTCCCTGCTGCGTCGAGCCACCACATCCAGTCCCACCAAAGACACCTCCAAAATAGATGCTGTGTGGCCCAGCTTCTGTTTCAAAGCTCAGGCAGGTGCGTCTGGTTCTGAGAGTCTGGGTCATGCGGCTACACACTGGCTCAAAGGAGAGGTGGACTCTGCTCCTAAAGGCACAGAAGCTCTGCCTAAACACAGGAGTAGGGCTCAGAGACTCGTTGACCAGGAGGGACACTCAGCGGCCACAATGGTCATAAAAAGTCCTTCTTGGAAAGTAAAGCAGAGTTTAATTAGCATTTCAGCAGCCCCATCTTAGTGCCCACAAAGCTAAAACTAGACATTCAACTACTCTCTCAAATTCAGTACCACCTATGGAGGTACTTCCAAATTTAAACTTCATCCCTATTTCATTCAACACCTATTCACCGAGTGCCTGGTATAAGCAAGGTGTGATTCTGACGCTTTACTCATGTGTCTCCACCTGAATGCCTCCTGTGGGCACCTCAAAGCCAGGCCCCAAACCTGACTGCCGACCTCTGTTTACTCTTCTGTAAAATAAGGATAAGAACACCCACCTAACAAAGAGATTATAAGGGTTGACTGTGATGAGGCATGTAGCACTGTGCCTGGAACACGATTAGGAATAAACGAACGTGAGTAATGTTTATCACTGTCCTTCCTTGCCTCCAACCCAAGCCTCCCATGACCCCTACATCACTATAAACCCACTTGACCCACGTGCACTTTTTATCCCTCAAGACCCAACTCACACACCACCTGCCCTGTGAGGAGCAATGACGCCCCACTAGACCAAGCCGCTTAACCTCTGCACTCCAGCACCGGGGCAGGCCCTTCCTGGCCTCTCCCATCATTCTTCCTACTCCCAGTCACAGAGCTCTACCCTGCCTTTCCTTTGGTTCCTTGAACTCCCAAGACCATTCATGCCTCAGGGCATTTGCTTTTGCAGTCCTCTCTGCCTAGAAGGTTCTGTCCCAGATCTTTACCTGGCTGGACCCTTATCACCCTTCAGGTATCATCACTTACATCTCCTGTCCTCTGAGAGAATTTCCCTGATCACTCTGAAATCACCTCCCTTCCCACCCCACCCCTTATACCTCTCCCCTTTTCCCCATCTCATGCTCTTCATTTCATTGCCTGCAATGATTCTTCTCCGTTAACCTGGATATGCCACATTATAATGTAAGCTCAGTGATCCAAGTGATCTCAACCCAGGACCTCAAAAATTAATACATGGATGGATGGATGGATGGATGAATGCATGGATGGATGGTTGCATAAATAGATGAATGGACAGAGGGATGGATGAGTGGATACATTCATGAATCAATATGCACTTCTGTTGTTCTGTCATAACACTTAAAATTGGAATGACTGTTTGCTTAATGTCTTTGTTCTATTAGAATATGAGTGGTGAAAGCCAGAAACTGGCTCCCTGTATACTTAGTGCCTAAAACTATGACACAAGCCTTCTGCTGACTGAATTTGACTCATTTCTATGTTGTCCTATACTCTCACTGTAGTGATTCTCAAATTCATTTGTTCGTATAATCACTGCTTAGCCCGCTCTCTCCAATTTCCCTGTGGCAGAGTGAAGATGGCCACAATTCCTTTGATCTGCTCCCATTTAGAAGTGGGCTCTGATTACTTTCCCTTTGAATCTGGACTGGTCTTGGCTATTTGCTTGAGCAATAGAATGTGGCAGGAGGGAACTACAGGAACTTCTGAGGCTGGGTCATAAAGGGCCTTATAGCTTCCGTGTAGGTCTCTTGGAACTCTCCTTCTCGGAACCCAGTGGCCATGATATGAGGCACATCAGCCACATGTAGGTCCTGTGCGTAAGTGCTCCAGCCAACAGTCCCAGTATCGACTTTCAGCCAGGCAAGAGAGCCACCCTGGATGTCCAGCTCAGTTGAGCCTTCAGATGAATACAGCCCCAGCCAACATGTAACTGTAGCCTCCCAGTCAATCACAGAACAACAAGAAATAATCATTTTTTAAAATCACTAAGTCTTAGAGAGTTTACCAGGCATCAGTGGCTAACAGAAATACTCTCCAGTCAATACCAAAGTAAAGAATTAATGAAGGATAGACCAGTATCCATAGTAGATCAGAAAGAACACTGGGGACTCTGCTCTCTAGTCTTAGCCCTGCCACCAGCTAGTTGTGTGTGCTCAGGTAACTCATGTAACCACGCTGGGTCTTATTTAAGGAAAATTTTTAGTTTAAGAAATTAAACAATTACCTATAAATATGTCATCTTTCATTCTATGTGCATACTTTTATAATTTGCTTTTATTAAATTTTCTTTTATAAATAAATAATGCTATTTAATTCATATTGTCTTGTTAGAAGAGTGAGAGAGTGAAAGATAAAGGTCACCAATATCACAATTTTTCCTTTACTCAGTCTAGCCTAAGAGACAAAAAAAAAAATAAGACACTGAGTACCATTCGAGGAAGTATCTTTAATGGTAAAGACTCATGCCTGTTGTAGAGATAAGATCAAGAAACTGAGCTGCCAAGAATTGAGATGTGTGTGTTAGAAATAAGATGGTGACCCAGGGTCAAGGAACAGGAAGGATTTTGTGGTTATTGTTTTGCTTGTTTTATTTTTTGTGGTTTTTTTTTTTTGAGGAAGATTAGCCCTGAGCTAACATCTGTTGCCAATCCTCCTCTTTTTGCTGAAGAAGACTGGCCCTGAGCTAACATCCGTGCCCATCCTCCTATATTTCACATGTGGGATGCCTACCACAGCGTGGCTTGCCAAGCAGTGCCACGTCCGCTCCCAGGATCCGAACCAGCGAATCCCGGGCCGCCAAAGCAGAAAGTGCACACTTAACCGGTGGGAACCAGGCCGGCCCCTGTTTTTGTTTTCAAATAAAGTGTTTGATGATGTTGACAGATTGCTCATTACACCAAGAGAGGTCTAAGATTCAGTGAAGGCTGATACTCCTTCAGCTCTGATATCACAATTTCAGGATTTTGAGACCTTCCCTTTGTTTCTAAAGCAGAAATCTGATCATGAGGCTCCCTGCTGAAAATCTGTCAGGCTTCCATCGTCTACAGCAAAAAACAATTCAAATTCCTTACATGTTAATCAAAGCTCTTCATGTGGCCCTGCTCCTCCGTCGCTAACACCACCTCTCACCATCCAGAACCCCGTCTAGTTACACTGAACCACAGGTCCTTACTGAGGTGCCAGGCTCCTTCTCCCTCAGGATGCTCATCTCCTAAATGGCAGGGGCTGGGTAAAGACGAGACGTGCAGGTTGCGTTTGCTGGCTTCTGTATTTCTCCCGGCCCGCTTCCTGTTGAACTTCCCTGAACTGTACTGCCCTTGGATTTGCAAGTGATTTGGAACCAGCTTGCTTTGAGATTGCCCTCCCTCGTGGTAACAGCCAGGCTTTGCATTGACCATTTGCCACACAGATTAGTTTTAGACTTAACTTGATTCTAGATGTACCTTCTTAAGCTTGGTGACCCTCCCAAACCTCAGTTGACAGTAAGTAATTCTTCACTCTTTTCCCCTTCCGCAGCCCTGCAGGATGCTTTTCCACCCATCCCTGCAGACAGGACAATGGCTGACACGCACCCCTTTGTGATGCCAGGCCATCTGCCCAAATGCCCCAGCTCCTCCTGTGCCATTAGCATCAGGAACACTTCCACTCAAGTCTCTCTTGAAATGCTTCCTGTTCCAGGAATGAGCACTTAGCACAGAGGTCAGCTTTCAGTAGGGGTAGCTATTTTTTACATCATTTCCTCATCCACTTTTAAAATTATACAAATTATTTTTGAATAAATAATATATACACTATACAAAATCAAAAAGGGATTTTTGGTCAAGAGGCACAAAATTTGAAGTTTTTGACTGTGTATTTATTTTATCCAGCTTCCTAGTGTTTGGCATGCCCAGCACTCAGTCCCAGGCAGTTTAAAACATAGCCCAGGAAATTTTATTTTCCCTTTAGTTTGCTCAATAAATTCAGCATGTCTCTCTTTTGGCATTGCAAATGTATGACCCCCAACATGTATATGAATATAACACAGTCACAGTGTCTAAGCGCTGTGGGAGTTTATTGTGTTTCTATAAATTAAAACTATTCTTATTTTAAGTGCCAAAAGAACATAAATGTATGAAAAGTTTTATGATGAAAGGCTCTATCCCCTCTCTGTCCCCTGGCCACCAAACCACCTAATTCTTTGTTATTAATATATTAAGTTAACCTTCTATAGAGTGATCATTTCTTCCTTTTACCACTGTAATGTCAAATACCACTTTAATTGGGGGCACTAATTAAGATATTACAATTATTATTTCCACATCAGCTTCCCCCACTTGAAAGTAGGAAATGGATCTCATTTATCTTTACATCATTAGCATGTACTCTGTAGGGAACACTAAGGCTTCAATAAGTGTTTCTGGTACTGAGTGTGATGAGCCCCTGCACAGAACTTAGGGGCATAAATAAACTTCACATCCTTGTGGAAATTTGGGGAGCCAAGGGGTCAGACTCCACTTCGTCCACAGCTCTTCTCTTCACATTTCCACAGTAGTAACCAAGGCTCATGCCACCCCGTCCCTCAGCTTCAGACACACTCCCTGCCATTCCCTGCAAATGCAGATTTCCCAAACTCAGAAGCCACTTTCTGTCTGGGCAGGAAGCGCCTGATGGAGAAGCACAGAGGTCAGAATGCTCTGGCCTGAGGATCAGGCTCACTCTAGGCTTGTTTGCTGGGATCCTGATGATTCCTTTGATGCACTGAGATCTGGCCTGTCTGACAGCAGAGAACTCCCTTGTCTAACCACTGCCCTCCCCTCATGTTTCTCTGACTTCTCACTTTACACCTGCCTCTGCCCACTGGCAAATCTAACTACCATGGTAACCAGTCTGATTTGTAGGCCCTTCCACTGATTATGTTTTATACCACAATCCTTTCTGGTTATTTGGTTTCCTTACCTGTTGCTAGTCCCTAATTCCAAAGTAATAATAGCTAATATTTAAGGTGAGGAAAAACAAGTCAGAGAAAGCGTAAGTGACCTGCCCTGGGTGACAGGCCAGGAGGCAGAGTAGGCTTCTGTGCTCTGGGGCCCAAGCACACTGAGCTCTACCCTGTTGGGTGAAGCAGTCGCACACACAGGCTGGGTGGAGGGTAGAAAGTAAGCCCCAGCTTTAGAAATGATGGTGTGATTTAAGGTTCTAACGGATGATCATCAGTAACACACAGCTGCTGCTCTAAGTCACTGTCACTGCCCCATGAGGTTGCTCAGAGAGATGAATACAACCAGGGAACCAGTCAAATGGGAGAAATAATTGTACTTACTTGCCAGCTGTGCTTTGCATCCCATACCCTGATGCAGAACTCCAGTCAGTGCTGGACAAGGAGGCCTGGCTTACGGTCTCAAGGACCTCCCTGCCCCTGAGCCCGGGACTCCTTCCCACCCCCGGAAAACCAAACCTCCTCTCACTGCAGCCACACAGGGCAGAGGAAGTGACCAAAAAAGACGTTAGGCAGTCAGGCCTGATCCTGGGCTACTGGCCTTGGTTCTGGTTATCACATCTGTAACGTGAGCAGATGATTTGAGAGAGAGAAGGCCACGGCCGGCCCTCATGTTCTGTCCCAGGAAAGAGGAAGAAGGAGATATTTACCACATAAATAACAGAAGAAATGAATGCACATGCTGTACACTTCCCAAGGACGCTGCCCACTAGCATGTCTGGCTCCATTGGAGCCCTGAAGGTAACCTCCCAGACTATTTCTTCCTCCTCGGGGAAGCATTGTTAAGGAGACAGGACACCAAAGAGGGAATCAGTGAAAAGAAGCTTCTGGAAAGTTTTTAATAATTGACATTTTAGTTTGCCCCTCCCTCTTCTCTCAAAATGTTAGAGTAGATAGACACAAAATAAATCAGTACTATGTAAAGTGTGGAAGGGCCTATAAGTGAAACCCCAGTTCATCAGTCAGAATGTGCCCATTTTTTTCACTGCAGAATGTCAGCCTCCCTGAGGGTGCTAATGCATAGCCTTCCAAGGCTGACTGTTCAATCTCTCTCATTCCAACCATCCTCCCTGACTTCTCGCTAAGATGGTCTCTGGGTGCATGTGGGGACGAGTCACATGGTCTTACAGCAGTGGAGGGAAGTTAATGAGTTCCAGAACCTATGCTCAGTGCCAAGCAACCGCTCTAGTGTCTGAAACAGTTGTTGGCTCAGTGTTAGGAACAAATGCATGTGTAGCCATGGAATGGAAGTCTATCCTTCCTGAGCTCAGTTAGGCCCAGCATCCCTTCTGTTGACTGCAGAACACCCCCACGATGCTGCCTCACCCTCCATCTCACCTGGACCAGGGGATCAAGCCCCAGGCTCTAATGTGCAGTAACTGCTTTCCCATTGTGATGAACCTATGGCAGGCACACTGGCTTTCAATCCAGTGTCTTCCCCAAACAGGAGCCCAAGTCTGGATGAGGAATCCAGCAATACCCGTCCCTGGCTGACCCTGCCTTGCCTACCAGAGCCCAAGCGGGATCCCCCATCACATACCCTAAGTGTCCCTCTGTGCTTGTCCAGCATATCTGCTCTCCAGAGCAAAACGAAGGAGCACACATCAGTGAGCACATCTGCTTGTCTCCTTCCTCCTGTCCCCCTCTTCCTCCAGTCCTCTGACAGAAGATGCAAATCTCCCTTATTGGCTGTCTTCATCAGGCACATTCCAGACTCACAGTTAATCCTTAATGGCAGATTTCTTCTCAGCACTGTGGGAGGATCTCTGTCTAGGCAGATGGATGCCTGAGAGACAAAGCTATGTGTGTGGAACACGTCAGAGAATAGCACATTTTTCTTCAGAAAGAGGATCCTCCCTTACGCTGTCTGGGTAATTCTGCAGAAGGAGGCCCTTGACGAGGCTGAAGGCAACACCCCACACTACCAGGGAGGAGCTGGAGCCAGAATCCCACCCACACGGTGTGTCCCCTCCAGGGGACGATGGTGCAAGTGGCCTGAGGACTGGCCTCCAGATGGAAAAGAAGGCTTAGAGCATCTGGGGGACCCTAGGCACCAGGAGGCTCTGTGCACAGGCACTCAACTGTCCCATTCTCTCTCACGGATGACATCTAGCCCTGAAGAAGCAAACTAAACCGTTGCCCCAGGTCCTAGTCAGGTTAATTTTAGATAACTCAGTGATGAATCAGAGGTAAGTGTAAGCCCCGAGTGCTCCACTTGCACAGAACTTGGGGGGCAGGCTCTGCCCTCTCTCACCTTGCCAACAGTCCTGGGTCTTTAAGCTGATCTGCCGTGACTGTGGAACATGCAGAGCCCTGGAAGTTTCTGTTCCCAAAATAAAAGAACAACATCTCCTGGATTGTGGATACTCCATCAGGAAACAACCACAGGGCCCTGCCTGCCAATTCTCCTTTGAAGACAAATGGCGAAAACAAACACAAACCTAAAACAAAGACTATAAACCACTAAAAAAAAAGGTATAAATATATATATATATTTCCAGGAGGAGTTGTTGAGGACATAATACCAAGGAGAGTAAGGAAACAAAGGTGGGGTGTGCTATAAATCAGCTCCTCTTTTATTCACCTGCCAATGTATCAGGTTATGACAGGAGAGGTCACTGGGGGACACAGTCATCAGAAGCAGAGATGCAGAGGCCTGCACTGGAGTTCTGGCGGGAGAAAGTGCCCGTAGATGCTCTCAAATGACTCGTGGCCCCCAGCTCATTAGGATTTCGCTGACACAGTCAGAGGAGATCTTTGGGCTCCAAAGAGAGGGGAAGGTGAGTCAACGATCTGGGTGTATGAGAGTCACATTTTCTATCAAGGTCGGGATGACTGTGCCTCAAACACACCCTCATTCCTCCCTTCAGGAAATCATTGGACCAAAGGAAGGAGAAGAGAGGTCTGAGTCGATAGATGTGAGCTTGAATCTTGACTCAGCCACTGCTGAGAACTTGGGGATGGGGTCTGGCAGAGGGAGAGAAGCCCCTCAGGGCAAAAGGAAGAGCCAGGGAAGAGGCCATGAGAGTGTGTGGAACTAATTGCTGGAGTCAGGATGATGGGAATTTTTTCCTTGAAGGACAGAGGAATAGATGCCGGACACAGAGGAGGCATGAGGATTAGAGCTGAGCTTCAGATCTCCCAACTCCTCTCCATGCCAACTCTCACACCCAAAAGCTGAGAGTCAGACAGGATGCAGGGCTACAGGGCTATGCTGCATCCCTATAGGTACTTCCTTTCAACAATCTTTTTTTTTTCTTTGCTGAGGAAGATTCTCCTCAGCTAACATCCATTGCCAATCTTCCTCTTTTTGTATGTGAACCTCTGCCACAGCATGGCAACTGACAGACAAGTGGTGGAGGTCCATGCTCACCACCAAAGTGAAGCACACCGAACTGAACCACCAGCCCATGGGGGCTGGCCCTCAATAATCTTTTATTATATGCCAGACCCCAGGCCAGCAGTTGGGGAGAAAAGGATGAAGACCAAGTGTACCCACTTTGTCACTTGGACCCTCAGGACAGTCACTCTGGGTGGCCGTAGCCAATCTTGACTTTCCTGTGTGCTGTCCTTGCTCTGGCCACTCCCTCGTCTCCTCTACCTGCATGTGCCAATTCTCTTTTTGATTCTCCCTTCGTCAGTTTGAGGGAGGCCATAACTCTCTGAGCTCTTCGTCTTCTAAAATTAATTTCAGCTCTGGTAGAAAATAATTTTCAGGGAAACATTCTTTCCCTGGTTACACAGAGTACTGGTGTCTCTTGGATGCTGTACCTTTTCTCCTCACAATCCCATGGGTCATTATAGCTATTGAAATAGCTGTGGTTGTTTTTACTGACCTATCCCTAGTCCAGGAACTTATGAAAAGCCTTGCCTTTCCTCTGGGGTGAACCTGGAGACCACGTGGTGAGCTCAAGTGGAGCTGAGGAACAGAGGTTTGTCCACCAGGAGAGCTGTTGGGTCGGAGACCATGTTCAGGCTGACAGCAGTTGTGAAACCCTCAGTCATTGTTTACTTAAAGTCAAGGAGATGGCCCCACTTCCTGGTCCGAGAACACCACCCAGCTCCTTGTCTGGACAATTCTCACTCAGAGACTCACAATGCCCATTGTTTTCTTTTACTTCCGGGCAGGCGACCTTGGGTAACTATTACTGAGTGTGATTATGCACAGAGTATAATTATAACTTGTGACTACTATTTGCCTTCCCTCAAGCTCCACTGCCTTTAGCTTAGGTCCTCATCATCTCTTACACTGACTTTGCCTTCTTGAACTGTCTTACTCTATGTGTGTGTGTGTGTGTGTGGTGTGTAAGGAGAAGGCGTGTGTGTGATGTGTGTGATATGTGTGAAAGCGTGTGGTGCAGGGGATGTGGTGTGGGGGAGATGGTGGGGGGGAGTGTATGTGTGGTGTGTGTGTGTGTAACTGTGAGAGTGTGGTGTGTGTGTGTGTGTATCTGTCCCTCCACCAGATTCTGATTGGTAAAAATATTATACTTACACCCCAAGCTCAGCACAGAACCTAGAGCATGGCAGACATTACATAAATTTTGGCCTGTTGAATTAAATTGAACTTTGCAATTATCACTTCCAATTCTGGAAACAGAAGAGTAGCTCAAATGATGGGTGCCTGAACATTGAAATTAGCATGTTGAGAGGGAGAGAGGCTACTAATGCTCTGGTCATCTCCATGAGGCCCTGTTGTGTGTGTGAAGGTGGCTACAAATAGAAAAGTAGCTGTTTCTTCCCCTCCTGTCACCTGGTGACTACTGTGACATTCTCCAGCCATCTCAACACAAGAAAGACCTGCAGTGGTGCAAATGCATAAGCTGCAGCAGCGTCTGCTCAGGTGTGAGGATGAGGCCACGTGGACAACTGCAGGGATCAGGCTTGGGGGAGACCTATTGCCCCTGTGGAGGGAACTAATCTAAAGATCAGGGACAGTAGGAAGATTCAGGCATTTCAGGACCCATGAATTTTAGAGACTCAAGGGGACCACTACCAGGTCAGAATTTCCCTTTTCATAGCTGTTTGATATTTATACATGGGATAAAGTTCCAGAATCATTAGATCTCTTCTCCTTCTAGCCAGACAAACTACTTAAGAGACATCTATCCTGTCTTTGAAAATCATAAAGCTAGGAACTTCTTTGATAATTGTTATATCTATGTAGCTGTTGGGAGTTTGAAAATTTGAAACAAATTGTTAACTATCAAATAAAAGAGCCAATGAGAACATTTCTGGAATCTCATCATCTTAATTATTATCATCATAGATTTTTCTTATGTATTCTCACTGTATCCTCTCAATAATACCATGGGTAGTTATTATTATTCATTTTTCTTATACACTTGGAAACAAGATCAACGCACGCAGGATGACAGGTCCTGGCAGCCAGGTCTTCTGGCTGCTGTTTCCGTCCTTTTCCATTATATGAACAAATTTGCTTAGGGCACACTAAATAAAAATGCTCTCTAGGGGGAGTTTTATTACACAGCAGGCAACAAGAGCCACAGCAGTTTATGTGCCTGTGAGAACAGAGCTGGAAGTGGGGCAAGGCTTATTTTCATGTGTGTGTCCTTGGCATAATCTCCCAATGAAAGGAGTTTGATGGCTAAAAGGACATTAGATGTCACCCAACCTTACCTATCAAGCAATGCTTCTGCCTTATTCTGAACACCCCCCTTTAATGCATGTCTTTACAAAGAAACTTAGTCACATTATGTCTGTTCTAATAACTGGTGGTTCTTCCCTCTGCATATTGGCCTCTGTGTAGACAGGATGCAGTTAAGCTCTTCCATGTGCCGGCAGCCACTGACATTCAATCCTGGACTGTGATCAACATATTTCCCATTTCTGTCAATTTTGTATCAACCCCACATTAAGGCAGGAAGCCATCAACAGCCTCATTAAAACACTTATGAACAATTTCCCTCCCACGTGACCCTATCTTTGGATACATTCATTTATCCAGGTGTACACAAGCTTATCTTCAAGTTTAACATTTAAGAAGTACTAGTGAGGTAAAACGTGTGCTGGGTGTTGATTATCATGAAGGTGAATGAGACAGTTAACTGAAGCAACAAACAAAAACATCAAAGGTCCTTGCTGACATCTTGAAATTCTAGCAACCAAACAAAATGCAACTCACCCAGACCAGTAATCCTGTCAAATGAAGAAACTGATTCATTTAAAATAACCTAGTCTTATGGTCATATGAAACCCATAAAAACAACTGATGATTATGGCTTCATTTTGTTGTGGCTTACAAACTATAATTTCTAAAATTCCAGTATGAAGTATTTCCTGAGATCATCATCACTCATCACTCTGTTGTTTGAAGAAGTCCTATTTTTAAGTTTTGTTTTGTGGGTTGAGTTTGGTTTAGGTTGGGACTGATTTGTCTGTCCTATTTGTACTAACACATATCACTTTCTCCAAGCCTCTGTGGTAAACTCCCCAATGCTAGTGAAAGTGACCATATTGAGAATGGTTGTCAAATATTCTTAGCAAAATAAATGTTCAGCGCAAGAGCCAAGGGAAGGTAAAGGGCTTATGGGCCAGGTGGGGGAGATATTTATAGACCGAGGGAACAGCAAATGCAAAAGGCCCATGGAAGAAGAGATCATGGGATGATGCAAGAGCAACTGCCCAAATCCAAGAGTGTTTCTAGGCATACTATTAGGACCAATAAGAGAAACGTTTTTACATATAAAACCAATATGCAAAAAAAATAAACATTCACCATGGACAACCAACTAGAAAATGCATTTTAAGAAAGAGGATTCAATTTACAATAAGGAGAGACAATATGAAATCTGGTGAAAAATCCAACAGAAGAGATGGAAAACCATTATGGAGAATTTTTTTAAAGCTTTTTTGAAAAACACATAAGAAGACCCAAAATACAGGATTGGACACCATAGTCATGGTCGTGAAGACTTAATATCATATAGATGTCAATTTTCCCTCAAATAATTCACACATGCAATGAAATTCCCATCAAAACTCCAAACAGCAATTCCAAACCATTCCATCTTTATGGAACTTGTTAGAATGATCTTAAAGGTCATTTGAAAGAGTAAAGGCACAAAATAGCCAAGACAATCTTGGGGACAAAGAATAAAAAGGATAAGATAAAAAACCGGCATATCATACCAACTATCAAGACGTATAAAATAGCCCTAGTGATTCAGCCAGGGTGGTATTGACCTGGAGACTACTTTAACGCAGTAGAGACCCCAGGAATAGACCCTCACATTCATGGGAATCTGAACTAGGACAGAGATGGCATTATAAATCAGTTGAGAAAAGGATGGGCTATTCAACAAATGGTACTATGACAACTGGCTCTCCATATGGAAAAAGACAAAATTATCCCACACTATATCGATTAATTAATATTTAATATCAATTAATTAATTAATATCAATCAATTGACTAAAGATTCCACCACTTAGTAGAATTGTGATCTTTAGCAAATTGTTTAACCTCCCCATCCGCCAGTGTCCTCATCTGTAAGATGAGAATAAGAATAGTACATACTAACTCCTAAGGTTGTCTGAAGATTACATGAGGTAATTTTTGTAACGTACTTAGAATTACATCTGTACATTAAAGTGTTTGTTAAATAAATTAAATTTGAAGACAAAACTGAAAACTTCTGGAAGAAAATATATGCACATATCTTTACGACATCAGGGAAAATGAGAATTTTTTCAACTAGACACAAAAATCATGAACAAAGAAAAAAGATGAAGGAATTTGACTACATTAAAGTTTGCAAATCTCTACAACTAAAGATAGCGTAACTAACATTTAAAATCAACCCAAGACTGAGAGAAGACATTTGCCACAGATGTAGCAAGCAGTGTGCAGAGTATACAAAGGGCTCCTGCAAATAAGAAAAGACAAACATTCCAATAGAAAATATGGGCAAAGGATATGAGTAGGCAGTTCAAAGAAGAGGAAATCCAAAAGGTCAACAAATGTATGAATTGGCTTCAAACTCACTGATAAGCAGGGAAACACAACTTGAAATGACTACACAATATCCCTTTACATCCGTTTGTCTATCAATCCCTGGAGAGAAGGTAGAGAAATGGAAATGCTCATAACATGCTGGTAAAATGGTAATTTATGCAACCACGTTGGAGAGAAATTTGGCAAGAGCCAGTAAATTTACAGCTTAGCATACCCTAGAATCCACTATCACCCCCCTGCCATCATAACCACCTTCTCATTTCCGTACATGGCAACTCCGTTTTTCCAGTTGCTTAGATCAGAAGTCTTGGTGCCGTCCTTTACTCTTCTGTTTCTCTCATGCCACGTCTGACCTCTCAGAAAACCTATTGGCTTTATGTAAGATATATCCAGAATCTTATTATGTCTCACCACTTCCACCAACACACTCAGGTCCAAGGGCCCATCGTCTCTTTCCTGGACCATCATAATAGCTTCTTGCTGGTCTATCCACTACTGCTTGTGCTGCCTTTTAACATATTTTCAGTGTATCAGACAGAGTGGTCCTACAAAACTCAAGTCAGATATAGTTACTCCTCAGCTCAAAACTCTCCCACGGCTCTCCATTTCATTCAGAATAAAAGCTAATGATGCCAATTGGCTACAAGACCCACCACAATCCAGTCCCTATTTCTTCTCTGACCTCATCTCCTGCTGCCTACCTCACCACTTGCTCCCTCTGGTCTAGCACATGGACCTCTGTGCCGGTCTTTGAATTTGGGGTATGTTTCCACCCCAGGCCCTTTGCACTTGCAGTTTCCTATGGCTAGAATATTTTTCTCCCATAAATCTGTACCTCCCTGATCACCTTACAGAAATGGCATCTTCTCAATGAAGCTTTTGCTGGACTACTCCATGTAAGTTCCAACACCTCCCCACATTCTCTCCCCTAAATACATATCCTCACATAATCCAAAATCTTCTTCCCCACCTTATTATTTTTCCTGTTCTTTCTTCATTTCTTCTTTTCTTTGAGAGTGAGGTCTGTCTTTCTCATCCTTTTCAAACGTAAGCTTTGGAAGGACAGGAATTTCTTTTCCTTCTGTTCTCTTTGATATCCTTCAGAACCGTGCCCAGAACATATTAGGCACTCAATAAATCTTGGTTAAATAAATAAATACTTATATAGATTATAAAGCTACAATCTTCCAGGCAGTATTAGGGCTGGGAAACAGAAATGAGGGGGGAAAAGGAAGAAGAGGCCTCATCCTCATGGATTTAACAATCTTCTGGAGGAAAAACAAAATGAGCTAATACATATATATATGGACACATGATGTAAAATAATTAAGGATGTCATAAAGGAAAATTCTGTTGTTTCCACTCCACTCAGGCTGGGAGTTTTGTTTCCTTTTTTGGGTGCTATATTAACTGTCAAAGTGTCATCCATCTCGTGAGGATAAATCATTTCTTGGTATTGTTACTTGCTCCACTGTAACTATCAGCCAGATTTCAAGAAGTCAGAAATACGTTTCTGTCCTTTATTCTAGCGTCAAAGGGTATCTCACTCAAATTTTTCATTGATGACTCTAAGTCTGAGTGACAAATTAGAGAATTCCCTCCTCTTTTTGTAGATGCAACTCGGCCTTACAGATTGGCAACACTTTCAAATCACAAAAATGCCAACATCTATCCACCTGGTGGAACAGATTCTGTGGGAGGTGGGGCTTCATGTCTCCTTTAGTTCATGGAATTTCATGAGTTTTTTAGGACCAAAAAGGATTTCAGAAGCCCACCTTGCAATGGTGAGATGCAGATGGCGTTTGGAACATGGAGCCCGAAATCGCCCACTGTTCATCATTTCTTCCAGCCCAGCCCTAAATCCACACTTGGTTGCATTTAAAAAGTAGGTGAAAGATCTTGGGAAAGAAGCCATAGAATGCTTGAAGATTACACTGGATGAAGTGAATTATCTTTATTGAACCCAGATATAAAGACAGGCGCTGGCTCATGAGGAATTTCACCACCAGGCCAGGGCGCATTCTCTCTTGGAGTGGCGCGCCCTACACTGTGCTGCTTATGTAACTCAAAGGTTTTGTCTTTTCACCTCCTTATTTGGCAGGCGTGGATCTGTTTTTCATTATCTTCACCACATGTTCTCTCCTTATTGCGACCGTTGACTTGTAGAGCATCAAAAAGAAGCAAAACAAATCTCCAAATAGCAGAATTTGGCCAGAACCAAAAGCAACTCACAGAATTTGAGCCGAACTTACTCAAAGCAGGGCAAGAAGACAAAGGTTTACAAAAATGCCTTTTGTTTGAACCAAAAACTGAACCCAAGTCATCTGTGTCCAGGAGTTCATGTGCATGGATGAACCTCCAATCCCAACCTGCACGAAGCCAGCTGGATGAGGGAGGCTGGCTCTTGGCAGCTTTGTCCCAGAAAACCGAAGCAACAACCTGCCTTGCTTCATCATTCGAGTGTCTCACCCCCACGGAGCTTGGAGAGTTCTAACAGATTCCCTCATCCATGGCAAGAGATCTGTGCCTGGGTTTAAAACTGTGCTTGCATCCCAGGCACACTGCATCCATTAACTCAGTGATACATTCTATTATCCTACTAATTGCATCAGCCGTAGTCTCAATTGCCCGGAGATGACATGCCTGTCAGTAAGACTTCAAATTTAAATAATCTAGGCTTCCCCGTATCTCAGGTAACTGGCCCCCAGCTCAAGCACCAGAGAAGCCTCCTGTGGCCCTCCCAGTCCCTGCATTGCCAAGAGTAGCCAGTGTCCTGATGTGTGACAGCAGAGGTGAATCCACACTAGACCTCCACATCACAATGTCCTTTTTATTAAATGTGCAGGCAATAAGTTACTTATGTTATATATCTTATTGCCCACCCCCGCTCCCTTCATTCAGCTATCTATTTATAGGCAGTAGAGCTGACGGGCTGGAATCCAACTGCCAGGGTTTGATTCCTGGCTCCACCGTTACCCTTGTGACACATCTGTTTCTTCCTCTTTAAAATGAGGGTGACAAAGTAGGATTATCATGAGGAGTAAATAAGATAATATGTGTAACATGGCTAGAACTGTGCCTCTTAGCACATAGGAAACAACCCATTCATCCCTTCCTTCCTTCCTCCATTCATTCCTTCCTTCTTTCCTTTTTCCTTTCCTTCCTCCATTCATTCCTTCAAGTCTTTCTTTTTTTCTTTCACTCATTCATTCCTTTTCATTTGTTTTCCTCTGCAGTGCCTCCTGGAAGCAGCCTCTGGCACCTCCTCCCCTTGGCAGCCGTGGCACAGCCAGCTCCCAGAAGGACAGATCCAGGCAGCCCTAGAGCTCTCGCCCTGTCTCCAGCCACGCTCACAGGGGGGCCTACAGAAGAGCTCACAGAGAAGGGCAGACCCTGACCCCATGGAGAAGGGCAGACCCTGACCCCATGGAGAAGGGTTTGGCCACAAGGCCTGCAGCTTCTGCCTCGCCCTTTTTGTGCGATCACCTTCCTCAGGCCTAGTTCCAATGGGACAGCCCCTTGACACCAGGTTCTGCCCTCATAGCCCCCCCTGCCCTGATCCCCTCTTGAGGTTCTCCCGGAACCTAAACGGCACCCTCATCACCCCACATTTCATGAGCATTTCCTCCCTCAACGCGCCCTTCAGTCAGTTTCCAGATCCTTACAGGCTTGTCACTTTTAGATTTCTTAAATCTTCTCCTTTCTCTTTACCCATTTCTACTGTCTTCATTCAGTCCAACATTTTTCTTCTCGGATTATGAAACCTTCATAACAGATCTGCCTCCAGTTGGGGTCCTCATCAGTGCTTTTCCACAGGGGGAGCAGATGGGCCTTTCCTACTTCCCCAACCTCCCTGACACCCCCCCACCCACCTCACTCCCTGAATATCCCAGGTTCTCTCCTACCTTGGTTCTTCAGCTCACACCTGAGATTCTCAGCCTGAAGCTCCTCCCCCTCATCAGCAGTCCCAAGGCGTGGCCCATGTCTCCCTGGCCCCCAGGCCTCTGCCCAGGTAGCAAGTCCTCCTGCCCCCAGCGGCGTGTCCAGTGTTAGGAGCACAGTCCTGCATGGTCTGTCTCACTGCCTGTGATCCTGGAAACCGTAGTCTGCACATAAGAGCAGGTGACTAGGCAATGCCTATCTTCCAGGCCCCCTGTGACTCTTCCGCACACACTGAGCTACCACAGTACCATCCCAGGCAGGGGCAGGGAAACGTGAAAGTGCAGGAATGGTACCCGTGGAGCTCAGGGTTCAGCATCGTGGTCTCACTAGCCGAGGCTGGAGCCATGGCTCCAGGGCAGCTCCGTGGGACAGCTGTCTCCTTCGTCCAAACTGTCCCTCCCTGAGGAGGTGCTGCTTCTGTTAGGAAAGACTCGCACTCTGGACGTTTCAGTGGCAATCAGACAGAAACGCCTTTCCTGATCGGGAAGACCAATCAGGCTGCGACCGGATTGGCTGGGAGTCCGTGGCGGGACAGTGAAGGCGTGTGTTCCCAGCAGCCTCGATCCTGGTCACCCAACAACCTGTTGCCCCCTCCCCTCCAGCCAGCCTGTGAAGCACCAGCCTCCCGGAAGGGAGCTCTGAGCAGGAGGCTCTGCAGTTGGTCCTACACATGGTGTAGCCGTTAGTCCTAAATGTTGCCTCGCGTAGAACAGAAACGAGATTGTGCGCCTTCCGGATTACCAAAAGAAAGGAAAACCGAAGGAAACATAGATCATTTAACGAAACATAGAACACACAAGCAACCATTCACAGAAACACGAAACAGAGAGGAAGAGGATGGAACTAAGACCAAGTGTTTCTGTCATAACAATATATGTAAATGAGATATATTCTATATATGCTATATATATATTACTATATACTACATAAATAAGGACATTCTCAGCAAAGCAACTCAGAAAGGTTGGAACAGAGACCCGGCAGAGGTGTACCACATGTGTGTGGGCAGAAATGAAAACAGAGCAGGGGCTTCCATATTAGTATCACAAAACTAGTTGAATTTAAAGGAGCATTAAAATTATATTAAAACCACATTATAATAATAAAGTATACAATCCAGAAGAAACAACTGACTGTCGTAATCCTTTGTGTCAAACAATATATCATTAAATATCAAGCAAAAATTGTTATAAGCAGAAGAGTGGAACACCTCCTTTTAGATGCCCTCCTTATCAAAAATAGCTTCCCCTCCTGGACAGCAAAGGAAACCATCAACAAAATGAAAAGGCAACCGGCTGAATAGGGGAAAATATTTGCAAATAATATATCTGATAAGGGGCTAATATCCAAAATATATAGAGAACTCATACAATTCAATAACAAAAAAAAAAATCTGATTAAAAAATGAGAGGAGGATCTAAACAGACATTTTCCTAAAGAAGACATACAGATGGCTGACAGGTACATGAAAAGATGCTCAACATCACTGATCATCAGGCAAATGCAAATCAAAGTCACAGAGAGACATCACCTCACACCTGTTAGAATGGCTATTACCAAAAAGGCAAGAAACAACAAGTGTTGATAAGGATGTGGAGAAAAGAGAACCCTTGTGCACTGTTGGTGGGAATGTAAATTGGTGCAGCTGCTATAGAAAACGGTATGGAGGTTTCTCAAAAAATTAAACATAGAGGGACTATATGACCCAGTTATTCCACTTCTGGGTATTTATCCAAAGAAAACGAAAACACTAACTTGAATAGATATATGCACCCCCATGTTCATTGCAGCGTTGTTTATAATAGCCAAGATATGGTAACAACCTAAGTGTCCATGGATGGATGAATGAATAAAGAAAATATGGTATACATATGCAGTGGAATATTATTCAGCCATAAAAAAGGAATGAAATCTTGCTATTTGTGACAACATGGATGCACCATTAAAGGCATTATGCTAAGTTAAATAAATCAGACAGAGAAAGACAACTACCATATGATTTCACTTATAGGTGGAATCGAAAAAAAAAAAACTCCAAGCTCGTAGACACAGAGACTAGATTGGTAGTTCCCAGAGGCAGGGTAGGGGGTGGGAGGTGAGTGAAATGGGTCAAGGGGGTCAAAAGATACAAACTTCCAGCTATAAATAAATCACAGAGATGTAACATATAGCATGGTGATTATAGTTAATAATACTCTATTGCATATTTGAAAGTTGCTAAGAAAGTAAATCTTCTAAGTTCTCATCCCACAAAAAAACGTTTTTGTAACTGTGTATGGTGACAGATGTTAACTGGACTTACTGTGGTGATCATTTTGAAATATATCCAAGTATTGAATCATTATGTTGTACACCTGAAACAAGTATAATGTTGTATATCAATCATACCTCAACAACAACAACGAAAGACAGCTTCCCATGCGGATCATTCTCTACGCTCTTACCCTGTTTAGATTTTGTAACTAATGAACTTACAGTATTTGTGTTTACCTGGTTATTGTCTGTCTCCCCCCACTAGACAATAAATTCCACCCAATTCCCACGTCTACAACACCTGTATGTAAGCATTCATTATGTATTTATTGAACGAATCAATTAATCAATAACAAAATGAGAAAAAAATTCCCCAAATTGGAAATGAGAAAGGAAAATTTATTCCAAACACAAAAGAAATTCAAGCAATTGTAAGAGAATGTTTTGTTCATTTATCTGGTAATAAATGAGGAAACTTGGGTAAAATCAAAAAGTTTTCCTAGGAAAAAATAAGTTACCAGTATTAAAGGAAATATAGATTAAAAAAAAGAAGTATTAGCATTTGACTGGCCAGATAGACAGACAGACATATGGCCAGCCAAATACATATATATTATAAAATATTATTTATATTTATATCTTATAAACTAATATTTATATTATTAATTTTTAAAATATGACTGGAAAGTTAACAGCAAGCAATTCTATAAGGTCCATACTTGGGAGATAAATTACTGGGTGATTAGATAATCACATCATCAGCTTTAACAAGTTATGCCATATTTTTTTCCAAAATGATTATATTGTACCCCCACTAGCAATGTACAAGAATTCCTATTGTACAACAGCTGGCATGATCTTACTTTCCTTTCTTGTAAGTTGGGGGATTTGAAATTGTATGTTATGGTTTTAATTTGCATTTCTCTAATAGCTAATGAGGTTGAGCATTTTCCATATGTTCAACGAGTTTTGATATTTCTTCTTGTACAAAATATATCCTCAGTTTTTCTACTGGGTTCTTTGCCTTCTTCTTGGTTTGTAGGTTTATTTGCATGTACTAAATATTAATCCTTTGTGGTTATATCTATTGGGAATCTCTTTTCTCTGTTTGTGGCTTGTCTATCCACATTCTGCATGGTACCTTTTGTTAAACATAAGTTCTTAATTTTAATGTGGTTGAATTTATTAATCTTTCTATCTCTGATGTGTGCTTTTTGCGTCTTGTTTGAGAAATCTTTCCAAACGCTGGGAGTCAAAAAAGATGCTCTCCTATATATGTTCTTCTAAAAGTTTTTAAATTCTGCCTTTCCGATTAGTATGAGCCATGTACTGTTTTCAGCATTTTGTATATATTAACTGGTTTACTCCTCTAACAAACATACCAGATAGGTATAATTATTATCCCATTATCCCATTTTATAGATAAAAAGAGTGGGGCACTGAGAGGTTAAGTAACTTGACCAGGGTCACATAACTAGAAATGATGGAAAGGGAATTTGAGCGTGACTTCATGCTATTAACCACTATGCTGGTAAATTTCAAATTTATTGTTTTAATAATAATTTCTAATGCTGTTTGGTGTATAGAAATAAAAGTGACTTTTGTACAAAGATTTTATATTTAATACCCTCACTAAACTCTCTTAATAATTGTAATAATTTTACTGTGTACTGACATACAGACCATAGTATATCTGCAAATCATATTTATAATTCTTCCATTCCAATTTTTATAGCTCTTAATTAGCTTTCTAGTTTTATTTTGAACCTCTCAAAGTCTTTCTGTAAAATTAAAATTTTCAATTCCTTGAGCAATCAGTCAAACTGCTTATAAGATGAACTAGGCCTGGTATTTTCTTTAAAGATAGATTTTTTTTAAACTAAGAATTCATGTTTTTCATGAACGTAGGTTGATTCAGATTTACTATTTCTTTTGCATTCAGTTTTGATAATTTATATTTTTTGTAGCTATTTCCACTTTTCCTGATTTCAGATATATTATCATAAAGTTGTTGATTATATTGTATTTTAGTATCTTTTATTTTGGGGGAAGGAATTCACTTCTTTTTCATTGAGGTATAATTTATATATAACATTATGTTAGTAGCAGGTGTACAACATAATAATTCAATACTTGTAGACATTGCAAAATGATCGCCACAATAAGTCCAGTTAATGTCTATAACCACACATAGCTGCAAAATTTTTTTCTTGTGATGAGAATGTTAAGATTTACTCTCTTAGCAACTTTCAAATATGCAATACAGTGTTATTAACCATAGTCAGCATGCTGTACATTACATCTCCAGGATTTATTTATTTTATAACTGGAAGTTTGTACATTTTGACCCCCTTCGCCCGTTCTGCCCACTCCCCACACCCCCTCCCCTCTGGCAACCGCCAATCTGTTCTCTGTATCTATGAGCTTGTTTTTTGTTTGTTTTGTTTTTTAGATTCCACATGTAAGTGAAATCATGCCATATTTGTTTTTCACTGTCTGACTTATTTCACTTAGCATGATGCCCTCAAAGTCCATCCATTTTGCCACAAATGGCAAGATTTCATTCTTTCTTATGGCTGAATAATATTCCACTGTATGTATGTATGTATGTATACGCATAATACCACATTTTCTTTATCCACTCATCCATCGATGGACACTCAGCTTGTTTCCATATCTTGGTTACGTAAATAATGCCGCAATGAACTGGGGGTGCATACATCTTTTCAAGGTAGAGATTTCATTTTCTTTGGATAAATACCCAGAAGTGGAATTGCTGGATCATATGGCAGCTCTCTTTTTAATTTTTTCAGGAAACTCTATACTGTTCTCCATGGTGGCTGCAGCAATGTACATTCCTAACAAGAGTAAACAAGGGCTCCCTCCTCCACATCCTCACCAACACTTGCTATTTCTTGTCTTTTGGGAATAGCCATTCTCACAGGTGTGAGGTGGTATCTCATTGTGGTTTTGATTTGCATTTCCCTGATGATTAGGGTTGTTGAACATTTTTTCATGTACCTGTTGGCCATCTGTACGTCTTCTTGGAAAAATGTTTATTCAGATCCTTGGCCCATTTTTTAATCAGATAGTTTGGTTTTTTGTTTATTGAGTTGTATGAGCCCTTTATATATTTTGGATATTAACCCTTTATCAGTTATATGGTTTGTGAATATTTTTTCCCCTTCATTTTTTTGATGATTTCCTTTACTGTGCAGAAGCTTTTTAGTTTGTTGTAGTCACACTTGTTTATTTATTTTTGCTTTTCTTCCCTTTGCTTTTGGAGTCAGTTCCAGAAAATCATCACCAAGACTGATGTCAAAGATCGTACTGCCTATGTTTTCTTCTAGGAGTTTTATGGTTTCAGATCTTATATTCAAATCTTTAATCCACTTTGAGTTAGCTGTTGTGTGTGGTGTAAGACGGTGGCCTAGTTTCCTTCTTTTGCACATGGCTGCCCAATATTCCCAACACCATTTATTGAAGAGACCGTCCTTTTCCCATTGCATATTCTTGCCTCCTTTGTCAAAAATTAATTGGCTATATACGCATGGGTTTATTTCTAAGCACTCTATTCTGTCCCATTGATCTATATGTCTTTTTTTATGCCCGTGCCATGCTATTTTGATGGCTATAGCTTTGTGATATAGTTTGAAGTCAGGCAGCACGATGCCTCCAGCTTTGTTCTTCTTTCTCAGAATCACTTTGGCTATTTGAATTTTAGTATCTTAAATCTCAGTTCTGTTGGGATTATGTTCTCTTTCACTCCTGATATTGATTTTTTGTAATGCCCTCTCTCTTTTCTTATTCTATCTTACCAGAGCTTTGTCATTTTTCTAGACTTTCCAAACAAACACATTTAATGTTTATCTGATCTATCATATCTTTGCTTCTTACTCCAATAATTTCTACTCTTATCTTTAGTATTTTTCAACTCTTGGCCAAAAAGCCTGTTCTTTTCTTTTTAATATGAACATTTAAAGCTATAAATTTCCCTGTAAATATTAGTATAGCTGTAACATGCAAGTTTTGATACATAGTATCTTATTTAGTTTTCTGTCTTAAAGAATTTCTGTTACGATTTCTTCTTTATCCCGCAGGTTATTTGGAAGTATGCTTTTAAACTATCAAACAAATAATGATTTTACTAATATCTTTTGGGTTTTGATTTCTGATTGAATTACACTTTGGACTCAAATTATGGTCTGTATAATAACGATTTATTAGATGAACTCAGGTTTAAAATTACTATATCTTCCTGGAAAATGGAATCTTTTATCCTGTATACTTATCCTCTTTTTCTCTCTATTAAAAAATTTTTCCTTAAAATCTTTCTTCTGATTCTACTACAACTGTATCAGCTTTCTTTTAGTTAGTATTTGCATGGTATATTTTTCCATCCTCGTTTTTCAAACTTTCAGTGTTCTTATATTTTAGGCGGGTCTCTTATAAACATTTTATGGCTAAATCTTGTTTTATTCAGTCTAATATGCATTTTGTTTTAAAATAAAGAAAATGCACCATTTCCATTTATTGTGATTATAGATATATTTACTTATGTCTACCATATTATTTTTGTGAATGTTATCTGTCTTTCTTTCTCTGGTCTGTTTTTCTTTAATCTTTTTTCCTTCTTTTGGACTAGTGGAAGTTTTTGTTTTTGTGTTTAATTTCTCTTTTTATTTTTCCATATACTTATTTGGAAGTTCTGTATTTCATTTATATACTTCTAATTGGTTGTTCTTTAAATTTTTACATATACTTTAGACTGAAAACAGTTTAAAGTATATCAGCACCTTTATCCTTCTCCCAGGACCTTAGAATGTTTTAAATCTGCTCATTCCATTACCAGCTTATATGCTCTTGTTTGACAGTATTTCAGTTTTAATTTATTCTCTTTTAAACACTACAAATTGGACATTATTAATAGAGCTTATGTTTGTTTACATTTTCTCTGATTGTTACTTTTTTTTTTTTTTTTGAGGAAGATTAGCCCTGAGCTAACATCTGCTGCCAATCCTCCTCTTTTTGCTCAGGAAGACTGGCCCTGAGCTAACATCCGTGCCCATCTTCCTCTACTTTATATGTGGGACCCCTGCCACAGCATGGCTTGTCAAGCAGTGCCACATCCGCACCTGGGATCCAAACCCGTGAACCCGGGCCGCCGAAGTGGAACGTGCAAACTTAACCACTGGGCCACCAGGCCGGCCCCATTGTTACTGTTTTCAGTGTTCTCCATTTCTTCTTGTATCGCAGACCCTCCTGGTGAGATCACTTTCCTTCTTCCTGAAGTGTCTCTTATGGAACTTTCCTTAGTGGTGTTCTATTGGTTTTGCCTCCATTCTTGAAAAATAACTCCACTGGGTATACAATTTCATCTCAACGCTTTGATTTTCCTGTCTTTTCTTTTTCACTGAGACGTTATCATACAGCTGCTAAGACCACTGAGTCTAAAGCCATTCTGCCTGAATCTGAATCTTGATTCTGCTTTAGGTCCCCTTTTCTATACAGTGGACCTAAGAGCCACAAAGCTTACTTCATAAGGCTTTGTGAAGATTAAATGAGCTGACAATTTAAACATCACTTAGGACAGTACCTGGCTCCCAGGAAAGTTCTGCTACACTGTTTGTCGTTGCAGTTGAGAAATCAGTTCTCGGACTCGTTGTCATTCCATTGTAGGTGTCATATTTCATCAAGGCCAATATATAACCAATTGTGGGATAGACCAATTTTCTGCTTACTATTGAGAAAGAAAAAAATACTGCCAATTAAACTATGACACAATGTTTTTTATCCATAGGCTATGAATGTGAATATCTTAAATAGTTGAAGGAAATATTCCTTTTAGATTTGAGTAAATATGGTGGCAATATTTTGTTCTCTCTCTATCTCTCTCAGTGTTTAAGATCTTTTCTTTGTGTATGAAGTTCTTGGCTTTTCCTATCCTGTTTCTTGATGAGGAATTTCTTACACTGCCTCAATTTTCTTGAGCTTTCTGAATCTAAGGATTGGGTTGTTTTTTTTTTTTTTTTTTGCTTTATCCCTCCCTCCACTCAGAACCAAGACCAGGTCAGGCAAGTATCTATCCCAACTCAAGACAAGGGGTCAGTAACCTATTTCTGTAGAGGGTCAAATAGTAAATATTTTCTGCTCTGTGGTCCACATGGTCTCTGTTGCAGCTACTCAGCCCTGCCCTTATTTTGCAAAAGCAGCCATAGACAATACATTAAGAAATGGATGTGGCTGCTGAAGGAGATTGCAGTATGCCATCCCAAATTACGTCACTTTCGCATAAGAATTATTTTGAGCTGAAGGCAACTGAGAAACAGCAAATGCAGGAGGAATTCTCTGCACTTCCCCTTTCTGCCTAAAGGCAGGGCATGAATTTCCCTTTGTGAGGATGTACCTGTCCTCTCTCCTGTGCCAGGAAGAGTTGATGACTCTTGTCACTGGCGATGATACTGTGGGGGAATCAAAATTGGCCACCCCAAAATGTGTCTCTTTGACATAAGGATTATTTTGGGCTAGTTACTTTTAAAAACTGCAGACATGGAGGGTTGGCCAGTGGTGTAGTGGTTAAGTTCATGTGCTCCGTTTCAACAGCCCGAGGTTCACAGTTTAGGATCCCAGGTATGGACCTAGCACCTCTCGTGAAGCCATGCTGTGGTGGCGTCCCATATAAAGTAGAGGAGGATTGTCATAGATGTGAGCTCAGTGACAGTCTTCCTCAAGCAAAAAAGAGGAAGATTGACAACAGTTATTAGCTGAGGGCCAATCTTCCTCACACACACACACAAAAACTGCAGGCATGGGAGAAGCTCTGAAAAGTAGAATTTATCCTTTGTAAGAGACGTTTACATTTGCAAGGGAAATCTCCATCTGTAAAGATGTCTCCCTCTCTGTACCAGGGAGAGGGGGGCATCACCTTATCTCTAGAAACTCTTGTTAATGTAGAAGGCAAGGACTTAAATCTGCATAATAACTTACTCTTGTTTACTGTGCTTTCCTGGTGATCTCCCATAACTGACTCCCTCTACCCCCAATATCCTCCTTTGTCTTTAGCTAAAGATGGTATTTAAGGTGAGAGCCTCTGCCATTTTGCTGAGTTGCTCAGTTTTCCTGAGTGTCTCCCATGTATACATGTTATACAGGTTTGTTTGATTTCCTCTTGTTATTCTATCTCTTGTCGATTTAATTCATAGCCCAGCCAGAAAGACCTAGAGTGGGTAGAGGAAATGTTCTTCCTCCCCTACGATACCAACTTGAGTCTGTAGAAAGAACCTTTAGTAAAACAACTCTTGTCTTCCATTAATTTCCCCACATATTTACATTCCTGAATTTGCCACCCCTAGAAGCCCAAATGCCTTTTCTTTTGTCTTGTCACTTCTCCACAATTTATTGCCCTTTGTTAAAATTGTATATAAGCCCTCAGGTCTAATCCCTTTTTGGGTTTTCACGTCTTTCCTGTGAAGCTCTCGTGTGCATGTGTAATAACGTCTTTTCTCCTGTTAACCTGTCTTTTGTCAGTTTAATTCAGAAGACCAAGTCACTGAATGTGAAAGCGTAGAGGAAAAGACTTTTTCTTCCCCTACACCGTATTCCAATAAAACTTTCGAAAGTCAGATGGAAGGCTGGATTTGGCCTGTAGGCTGTAGTTTGCACAGCCCTCTCTAAACTCCATAGCTGGATTGTCCAATATCGTAGCCACTATTTAAATTTGTCGCTATTTAAATTTAAATTTAAATTAATAAAAATTAAATAAAATTTATAGCTTAGTTCTTCAGTCACACAGGTAAGATTTGAGTGTTCAATACCCGCAAGCAGCTACAGATACAGAGTGTTTCTATCACCGCAGCAAGGTCTGCTGCAGGGTGCTGCTCCAGAGATGCCATTTCCCAGGGTTCCTCACTGAAGTTGTCTTCTCTCTGAATCCCTGCTTTATGTGGGGCTCTCTAACTGCCCTAAAACCATGGCTACATCCCAGGCTTTTTCTTTTGTCCCATTGTAAAGCCTATAAAAAGCCAAGCTCCAGGTCCTATGCTTTACCAGGGTTAACTGCCTGCGCCCACCTGACTCCCTGGGCGAAAACTGGATGAAGTTTGCTCACCTTCCCAGCTTTGAAATTCCTCATCATTTCTGGCCTCTAAGGATGTTCCTTATTTTCATATGTTTAACTATGCATTTTAAATTAATTTAATCCATTTAATTTAATTTAATTAATTTTTTTACCATTTTATCCAGCATTTTTAGACGTTCTATACTGGTATGGTTTTTCCAGATATCTAGCCAGTCGTACTGACAAAAATGGAAATCTCAATACTGGGTTTGGAGAGAACCTTTTTTCCTTCCTTCATTCTTTCTTTCCTTCCTTCCTTCTTCCTTCTTTCCTTTTTCTTCACTTCCTTTCCTCTTCTTCCTTCCTTCCTTCCTCCCTCCTTTTTGTAAAGTATGGGAGAGAAAGTCTGACTCCTGTGACTAACTGGAAAGCCTTCCATTCTTAGGCAAATCCTAGGAAAAATATTATCTCGGGCAATACTATAAGGGATCCGACCCGATTGCAACAATCTGACACCACATTCCAAACACTGGTTTGCATTTGAAATAAGAATTTTAAATGGCTCATTCCAGTAATTCTATTTCTGATGCGTTTGTCCTTAGATGATTAAATTGGTCACTTCTAAGGAATAACTGGCCAGAGTTTAATTGAGGACGATGTGAAAGAACATTCTATTACTCAGTGAGTAAATGCTTAGCCCTTTGGGAAGATTTAAAGGGAAGGAAAATGAAAGCAATTCTGGGAAAAGAACAACAACAGTACGTTTTCCCAGTGGGACCAAGTTTGGGATGTGACTGAGCTTAACAGTGTGTGCACAAATAGCAAGAGCTTGGAGAAGACACATAGTGAAGCAGTGAAATATTTAGAAGCTAAGAGTCTGAGACCAGTTAGTAAGTGATGTCACACCTGAGGAAAGTCTTGTGGGCTCAAGCAAGAAGACCTCTGTCTTCCTTCTTTGATTTGGAAACTGTCAAGGGTGATGGTTGTATAAAGACGCATGAGAAAAGCAACTCTTTACTCAAACTCTAGAGTTTTAAGGTTTATGACGGTTTGTGTTAATCAAAATTCTTTATAATCTATTTCAAGTGAGCAATTATCAACAGCTCCACAGGGTGCTTATGATGGTGGATGGGAGGATGTATGCTAGATAGTTATATGCTTTTTACAATAGCTTGTATTTATTGAGTATCTACACTCTGCCAGGTCCTGCACCAAGCACTTTACATATACTAATTCTACTCCTAAAAAAGAACAGAAAAGAATTTGCAATGTGGGTAATATTTGCCACATTTTATAGAATCAACTTAGTGTCCTTGGGGCGAGAATATTTCTGGTGAGATGGTGAAATCAATTATTTGTGAATTTTTAAATCATCCAATTTAACTCTTTTGCAATTAGTTGTTTTACTAGAAAATGCAATCGAACTACAGTATTCCCTTACAGTGGACGCCCATCTGCAGTCCCTGGGCCTGCCCACTGTTTGATCCCAAAGTCCTAGTGCAGAGCTGGCCGGGGGACGCATCGCAGCTCTCCGGCACTGCTTCAAGACGAATGCTGCTGTTTGCTCAATCCTTCCTCTCCTTGGAATAACCGAGAGCTTCCAGAGCTTTACTTAAATTGGAATGGGCACATGAAAGCATAGAGTTGGCAAAAGAGATCTAAGAAGATGCATTCAATGTGCCACATTCAAGCAGACTCTTAGTGACAACACTGAGTGACATCTGTGGCACTGGCCAATCATGTTGATTGACCGGGAGCTGCAGTGCCATCTTTGAGTGGCTCAGCATGGGGCTGGCCCCAGGTTCGTTTGACCGTGATAGAGCCAAGCGGTGGGAGTCTAGACACAAGTGCCAGACTCCCAGATTTGGATCACAGCTCCAAATTGTGTCACCTTGGGCAAAGTACGTAAACCTCTCTGTGCCTCCATTTGCTCATCTGACAAACATGGGCATCAAGGCTACGTGGCTATTGGCACTATAGTAAATGAAATAGAAGCTGGAGAAGAACGCCCATGCTTGGTACAGGTCAGCCAAGCCCCGGGTGAGGAGGTGCTCACCAAAGGTAAACAGAGCCAGGGATCTGTGCACTTGCGCTTGCACGTCTCACACGTGCTCAGTGGAAAGAGGGAGGAAACCAACATGTGGATTTATGGGTCAAGAGCTCCTGTCCTCCAGACTGGTTTCCAAGGAGACTTCCCGGGGTGCAGAATGACCACCTGGACAGGAAGTCCTGATGAGGTACCCTGACCCAGACATGCTTGACTCAGAGATGCAAACGCTTTGACAGCTGAAAAGGAGTCAAGACTCCTGAATGAACACGGCTTTGTGATGCACGCTCTGTGCCATTTCTCCTCCCTTGCTGCTTTCTAGACCCCCAGAATTTTGTGTTTTATTTATTTATTTTTTTTACCAATATCACAGTTACGATTTTCTGTTCTTTCCTTTCTTTCCTCACAAAGTAAGTGAGCCCCCTCAGCACGATCAGCAGCCTATAGTTATACAATTAGAAAGCTACAGGGAAATTCCTTTCACGTTGCCTGTAGGGTTCATTTATAAATATTATTGCAGGGAATCTTCTCCGTGTGACAAGTGGCAGTGAATGCTCCTGAAGAGTGTTGTTGGGATATGGTGGTTTCCAGTTACTAAGAAGGCATTCCCACAGAAAGAGCCCAGGCCCCTTCCAATGTGCTGGAAAGGGCTCTCCAAAGTTAGTAACAAGCACGACATCATTAGAAGGAGAAAAAGTGAAATCTCGAATTTCAAAGATGTCTAAAGCAGAATGCTCTCTCAGATTAACCTTGTCCGTCCCAGCCTGCCCTCCACCTGCTCATCAAGGAGGGGTCTGCCTCTTCCTGCGCTGCTCTCCGATGCTCTCCCTCAGCCCTCTCCTGCAAGACATTTCTTTTTTGCCAGGTAGATTTTCTGTGACTCTACTAACTTCGAATCTGGAATCATAAATTAACATTCAAGGAAGAAAGGGACATTTTGGATGGGGCTGGAGTGGGATGGGGTTGAAGAGAGGTTTTCGAACTGCTAACCAACCTGAGGCAACCTCAGAAACCAAAGGGGGTTTAAAGCAATGTTTCCAGCTCTGAGGCCCCTCCTTCTCCTCCCTCCCCCTCCCGCCTCCTTCTCTTCCTCTTTTCTTCTTCTTCTCTTTCTCCTCCTCCACCTCTTCCTCCTCCTCCTCCTCCTCGTCCACCTCCTCCACCTCCTCCTCCTCCTCCTTCTCCTCCTCCTCCTTCTTTTTAGAAATATAAGTAAAGAACTCGAATTATTTTGAAATCACTTTGGTAGCTGGCCTGTGTTCGTTGGACCACAACACTGCTCTGGGACTGAACCACATGGGTCTCAGCTCTTTATAAGCACTACATAATAATAAGGAACCCATGAGATGTTAAATCAGCTTCAAAACAAGTTTCTTCCCATAACCTTCTGGACGACATCTCAAGCAAGGTCTAGGTTGGCTCAAGGCCCCACCATCCCCTGGAGCTTCCTGTCTCTAAGCTGGCAGGATGAGATGCATGTTTCCCAATAATTTAAGACTATTCCTATTAATGTTGAAAAGCCAACCACAGGAAAATCTACTAGAAGATTGGTTTTGGCAGGTAGAAATCCGTCAAAAGAAAACTAAAACAAATTAAAATGTTTCTTTTAAAGCAAATGAACCAGAACAGATTGGTGAAAAATAAATATACAATGGCATTTGGAACAAAACTTTCAGGATAGTGCTTGTTTGAGGAGAAATGTTGCTTCTGTTGCCATTTAAAAGTTGCTAATGTGTAGGATGTGAATCAAAAGATGTGTCCACACAGTTCCATACACGTGAGTAAAGCAATTTAATTCAGTTACAAAAATTCACTTTTGCATACATAACGTCAGTTGTCTAGATATCAGGAATCATATATCTGTTTAATTTGAGTTTTTTCACTGAAAGTGGGTAAACAGACAAATTGTATAATGAAGTAAAGTTTCCGTCTCACCTGTTAGCTTTAGTTTTTCCACAGACCATCTTAGAGAAAGGCCTTTCAAATAAAATCATAGAAATGATGCTTTCTGCTTATGCCACAGTTACTCCAAGGAGTTCCAAAGATACACAACATTCTCCTCATATGCTAAAACTTCTTTGTCATGAAAGACAGAGTTAGCAAATAAAATTACAAGGGAAAATAAAAACTATAGTATAATGTCAATGTATCTGTACTAGAATCTAAGTCTGTGACTACTTCCTTACAGCATTCTAAAATACAATACATTTCTTAGAAAATGTCACAACTTCTATATGCGGCAAAAACACACCAGAAACAGCATTCTGAGAACACCCAGTGACCACATTGTTAAAACACTCTGAGATTATGCACTTAATATTCTCTATTAAGGCCTCTCAGCTCTCATAATTTCCCCCAAATAGTATTATGAAGTCATGGAAGGGTAGTCAGACAGAAACAAAACTATTGAAAATATCCTCCAAAAAAAGGAAAAGATGCCAAAAAATCACACAAGGACTTAATAAGCATAGTATTTACAGTGGAAAATAATGCTTCTGCCAGAAACAGGCCCCTGGTTTTACTAGCCAGGCATTTTTATGTGTGTGTTTAATTTTACATACAGTCTTTTTGCCTGGATTTATCATTAAATTATTTTCCTCTCAACCCCCCCTAAGTTTTCTTGCCCTGCTTTTATCAATACCAAATCACCTGAATTCTGTGTCAACAGCAATAAAAGTAAAAGTTAACATCTATATAGTGCTGATTTGGGTCTAGTTCTTATCCTTGAAACAACCTTAGGAGCTCGATACTATTATGTTACTTTTCAGAGACAGGAGAGCTGAGGAGAGGTTAACTAATTGCCCAAGGTCACACAGCTGCTCCGAGGCAGAGCTGGGGTTTGAACCCCGGCAGCCTGGCTCCAGAGCCCATGCTTTCATCACTCTTCTAAACTGCCTTCTTAGAGCATTTATAGAACTCTCAGGGCAGCAACCCAGTGATTTTAGTCCAAATTCATCCATTTTGCAAGTCACGGGACCTATTTTCCCTTTGAACAAAACTTTCCGGAGCTCCAATTGAATTGATGTTTTTCCCATCTGCACAAAGGGCACAAAGGTAGATGCAACAAACACAAAAATTTTGGTTCTAAACCTGAAAGATTCAGACATCTTGAGTGAGATGAAGTTGTGGAAATTCCACCTGTCGTTTGACGAGGGGAGGAGGGGAGCTCCAAGTGCAGCATCCTCTCAGCACGTTCCCCCCGCGCCCCTGCGTCGTGCACGCCTGGGGTGAGCTGGGAACCTCTCTGCTCCACAGTGCTCCGTAGCCCACCTCTCCTGCCCGGGTCTTGCCCCAGGATCACCCTCACGCATCAGCTCATCATGGTGTCTCCTGTCTCCAATGCAGCAGTTAGCGCTCCCAGCAGGTAGAACATCTCCAGTTCTTCCTGTTTACTCACAAGGGAAAAGTCCGGACTCCTTGAGCCAGCACTGAAGGCCCTAAATAATCTTCCACAGCCCTCAAGTCAGCTCCTACCATCTCCCCATGACCCTCTGCTCCCAACACACGAGCATCCCCTAGCCCTTCTGCCTTCGCTCAGGTCATTGTCTCTTCTTTCTCTCCTTCCTTCTCGGCTCTTAATTCACATGCAGCCTCCAAGGTCCAAGGGCTGTGCCATCTCCTCCATGAAGCGCCCCACCACTTTTAGTCAGTGGTAAGAGACTCCTTTCTGTGCTCCTGGACCTTTGATCCTGCTCCGTCAGAGAATTCACAGCAATTTTGGCAGCCTTCTAGAGCACACGGGATCCTTCCATTGTCTACCATTCCCTCTAAAACACAAACCCCCTGGGGGCAAGTAACATGCTTTCTGTGCCTGTGTCCCTAGAAATTGAGCCCGCAGGCTGCACCACGGAGGCAGCACTGCCCCAACTGATGTCTGTCTCCCCAAGGGAGCCACCGTGCCCTCACCGCCGTCTGCCCCTCACCGTCTCTGTACACACTGATGGGGAGCCACAAAGTGCTGGCACGTCTGTGCTGGTGGGAATGGGGCAGTGGGCTCCTCTGAAGGTTAAGTGTGGGCTCTGCCGACACACCTGCTCCCTCCCTTGCAAAGGTAGGTTGGAACACCAGACAGTATTCCCTGAAACAGGGAACCCCCAGGTGCTCGTCCAGATGGCTTTCTCCCCTCCTTTTCCCAGATTTTATCAGTGTCTCCACCTGCAACACCTAGGGGAGAAGGGGCGTCTCTCTGAAGCCAGGGTTCAAACAAGCCTCGCAGGTGGCCAGGCAGGGCCAGGAGATGCACAGGCGTGGAGGCCTCCAGCCAGGGAGGGCGGGGCCTGCGCTGGGCCACCTTGGTTCCCACTCCCTACAGCTTCTCCTGTATCCTTGCCTAATCCCTCATTCCGCAAGCGTTTGTCCATCCCTCCCGGCTGCCTCATGCTGTTGTACATGTGAAGGATCAAACACAATTCTGGTCCCTTAAAATACTCCCAGTTTAGGTGAAATAAGACATTAACACTAAAATGCAATGTGGTGAACACTGTTATTCTGAGGTTTCTTACAAAACCCCAAGGGAGCAGGAAGGGATCTGTCCCTGCTTAGGAAATTAGAGAAAACTGGATACAGATGGCCATCTTCTAACTGAAGGAGGGGGTCAAGATGTGGCCTTCTGCTCAGCCCTACACTGCCAGCCTGCACTAAGTTCGGCTCCTTCCATACATTGAGGCACCCTCACCCCGTGTGGGGCCCATCACCTGCAAAGAACTCATGGAGACCAGTGAGACACAGGCCCAGCCCTGGAGGCACCCGTGGTTCAATGGGAAGAAGCGAGCATGGCAGACCGCTTCAACTGAAGCGTGAGCTCACTGTCCATTCCTTCTAGAAACAAGGACTGACTTCACAGGGCCTACCTGGCAAAGGGCTGGATGTTAAGGTAGGAGTGTGCTGCCTTCCCACGCTCAGGGCCAGGTGAGGGGGACAGCCATCCGCTCAGATGCACAACCACCTGCTGGGAGCATGGGGCCTGGCAGGGGCTGCATGCGGACCAGGAGGTTGCCCTGAGGAAGTGAGCACTGTGCAGGGAGGGCAGGAGGTCAGAGAGGGCAGTCCTCCTCCGCAGATCCTCCAGGGATGAACACAGCCAGGATGGAAGTAACACAGGGGCTGGAAAGGGGTCTGGGAGGCGTTGTAATCTGCAGAGTGATGGGGTCACGCTTCTCTGTCACTCTCCTCGTCCCCAGTTGAGAAGTATAAGAGGAGGGGTCAGTTTGGAGCAGGGGAAGCGAGAGGGACTCCAAGGAGACCCCCATTATTCACTTGCACCCCCGAGCCCTGGGTTCCCTGAGCCCATTCTTTCACACAACAGCTTCTCGTGGATGTTTCCCTTGACCATCCATCAGTCAGCCAGGCAGCCTTCAGGGAGGATTTGTAGAGGAGAAATTTCCCGAGCTCGTGCAGATGTGAAAATATTTTCTAGCATTCATATTTACACGTAGATGTCATCTGGCAGAGAGAAGGCTAAATTAGTCCAGGTATTGTAGAGAAGGTTTTTTTCCAATTTTAATGCCAGGATGCTCATAGGATTTATTTTTTATGCATTTTATTTTTGGTTTCCTGTGTTTTTCTGAGGATAATTGGGGGAGGGGTTTCCCCATTAAAATTATCTTTTCTTTTTTAATCTAATCGATACACCTTCCTCTAATTATCAGGGTAACACCTCATTTCCATTGTGCCCCAGAATCTCCTCCCAGAACTCACAGAGTGCTTTCTTTTTCTCTTCATTCACCTTTGAGTGAGCAAGGCAGGAGTCTCGCTCATCACTTGCAAGCAGACGAGGTACACAGCCGAGTACAGAGCCACCAAAATGTCGGGATTGTGTACAGGTCATCTATTGCTGCGTGACAGATGCCCCACACTCAGTGACATAAAACAACCACCCCTTCATTATGCTCTCAGATTCCGGGGCCCAGAGGCTCAGACAGGGCCCAGCGGGAATGGCTCCTTCCTGCTGAGGCTTCCCCACTCAACATATCTGGCGTCTGGACTGGGATGAGAAAGGCTGAGCTCAGCAGGGTCTGTCAACTGAAGCACCTGAATGGGGCTTCTCCGTGTGGCTTCTCACAGTAGGACAGCTTTGTTCCCAGAGGGTGCGTCTTGAGAGACTTTGTTCCCAGGGGGAGCAGCCCAAGAGAATCAGGTGGAAGGCTTTCATGACCCAGTCTCACAAGTGACACAGCTCCCCTTCTGCCATCTTCCATTGGTGGAAACAGTCAAAACCCACCCAGATCAAGGTGAGGGTTCAAAGACCCCACCTCTAGATGGGAGAAATGTCACAGAATTGGGGACCATGCTTTAAAACTGTCACAGGAGGGCACTGGTCCAATGCCAACATTGCTTCTCGCTGAGAGTGTGCTGTGGGCTGCCAAACCCCACCCCAGCAGCCACTGTGTCCCGCTGCCCCCCATGCTGACTGAGGCCAGGCTCAGCCCCTCTCCAGACCAGCCTGAGAAGCTGGGGTGCTTCACACCTTCATCTGTGGTGCATGGCAGTAGGGGCAGGGAGGAGGAGGGGGTTAGCTACATGCCTCCAGGCCCCCTCGGAGTTAGAGGAGCGATCGAGGTTCGTGAGCATGGGACCTGACCTCCCTCCTGTGCTGAAGCAACATTTACCTGTTGCAGGGCCGCTGGGCTGGCCTCTCACTGTCACAATAGTTCTACTGGCATCAGTCTTATTCTTGTTGGAATTTAGAATCCCCAGCCTGCCCCTGGAGCGCTCTCTCTTCTTTACCCTTTACTTGAAGCATCTAGAAACCTCAGAATGCAGGACTCCCCCAGCCATTCCCCCTCCTGCCAGATTACAGACCCACAGTCCTTGGTTTGCTTGCTTTTCTTTGTTTTTTTGAGAAAGTTGTCCAGAAAAAAAAAAATTATCCTCTGGTATTTGGGGTTGGAGGAAGGGTTTTCTCATTCTTTGCTCTTCTTCACCATGTTTGCAGTTTCAAAGAAAGCAAAGTCTCCTAGGTAGTTTGGGTGATTTCACTACTTAATTGTAAAATTCTAAGTGATAGGATAAGGAAGTGGTAAAAGACCTCACACAGCTCTAACTCCTAGTCAACATAAATGAGAAAAATAGTTTCCCTTGCATTCCAGTGATAATCCTGAGACTTATCAGAAAGTCAGCAATGTCTTTACAGCAGAGAACTCGGGATTCATGGTGAGCTGTCCAACTCACTAAGCTTGGCTTAGTGGTGTCACTTTCATTTCTTGATCTGACTTAGCAGGCTTTGAGATTCCCCTGGCAGGGTGACTCGGGGCATTCCTGGCACTGGCATTAGTCAGTAGTGACTGGTGATGCTGCTGGTGTTCCCTGGGGTAGAAGGGCTGGAAAGTGGGGGCAAAAGAGGCTCCATGGGGTCCTTGGGATACCCACTTCTTCACAGAAGTGATTTTTCCTCTTGGTCTACCTGAAACTAACACCATTTTCAAGGTCTAATTCAAGTCCAATTTGGTCCAAGAAATTGTCCCTGGTGACCTCAGACCACAGGAAGGTCACCTGTCCCTCCACTCAAATTGCACTCACAGTTACAGCACAGGGATAAACATCTAGTTGTTTGTGTTTTCCACTTATGTCAATTGTCTTCACCCCATTTCCTCACCTAGATGGTGAGATTCTGGGGATCAAGGATTTAGTCCAGTATGACCCAGCGCTCCCTCCTGCAAATTGTGGAATTTCATTAAAAACTGACACGCAGTAACAACTGTCCTACAAGCCACCAAGTCTGCTGGATTGACTGGTTGGTTGATTGAAGGCAGCTTAAGGTGCTGTAGCTCCCAGGAAGAACCAATGGTCCTTCCTTGGCTTGCCCAGAGTCCCCTCTTCCCTTTCATTTTTCATGCTGGATGAGATATTCTCAGAGTGTCCAATTTACATGATGTATGACTCTAGCCATCCATCTTTCTTTCTGTGAAGTCTCATCAAGACTAAAAAGAAATCTTCCTTGTAGCTCATTCTGGGGCATCTTCCAGATTCTGGGGAGAATTCGTCTCACGGTTTTAGGAAGACAGAGAGCATTAAAGGGTCCAGTAATCCCTTCGTTGTAGAATGTCACAACCAATGGAAAAAAACAAGTGGCTGCTTCTGGAAGTTCCGTGATGAACCGCAGAGCCCCTCAGTACATTTCACAGGCTCACAGTGCACCAAACAACTCCAACTTCAGAGGGAAAGCCCAGAGGCAGCGGTATTTACAGAAAAGGCCAGCTGCCGTTTTTTAAAGAGAAGAAGACATTTCCAGAAAGCTAAACCTAAGATATTTGATAATGGAATCATTAATCTACTCTTTGGTGACTTCTCCAACTCACTTTCCCTGCCTATAAATCACCTATAAGCTCTGTAAAATTGTTTTTAACTTCAAGGTGCCTTTCGCAAACAGCCTTACCGCAGCCTCCTCCCCATCCTATGGACACCAACAGAGGGAGCTGTCTCTCAGGACCTCTCTGCAGTGCTTCCGGCCACGCCCTCTTCCTGGGCCCCTGAAATCATGGCTGCCCATGGGGTAGCCTGCTCCAGAGAGGAGAGCCCAAGCAGAGCTGACTTGCCCCTGTGGTTCCCTCTCGGGGCTGGGCCCACCTTAGCCCTGGGCCTGGCCATTACCACTGACTCCAGACCTGGAGGCGGCCTGGCCCAGTGGCCACGTGGTGACCTGAGCAGGAAGGCTGGGCTCTCTCTGATCCTGCTCTTTGAACCTGACTTTCCTCATCTGTCAAATCAGAATGGTGGCCTCCATCATCCCTAGAACACACAGTCTCAACATGTTGTTGACTTTAATCCATGATAGACTGTGTGATAAGTGCTACCTTAAAACTTAGCACAGGCAGTTTGGATTCTGGGAGTTCTGGGCCAATAATCCTTGTTATGGTATAAGCCTGCCCTGTGAAACCTCTCCTACCGTGACCCCCCAAGACAGTGGGCCTCGTCCAGCCCAGCCTCACAGGCTCTCGGCTTCTGTACTCCAGTATCTGGACTGTTGATTTTCTGCTCATATCCCAGCTGGCACACAACTTCCACCTATGCCCACGTCTGCCTATTCCTAGATGGAAGGTTCTTACTCACCATGTGTCACTGTCACCGTCACCAGATGCAGCTCTGGTACTGGAGAGTTAGAGCATTTTGCCAGGAAAGCAGCTGACATCCAGGTCTTCTGTTTCCAAGAAGGCAGCTTACAGTGGCTGAGGAGCTTCCCAAGGTGGGAAAACTCCCCTAGGATCCAGAAGTCTCTTTGAGTCTTTTCATCATAAGGACATGGAAATGTCAGGACAAAGTGGCTTTAATGTCCCCTTAATTCCTATGAAATTGGTAGCAAGAAACACCTGGACATCACCCTTGGAGATCCAGAAGCAGGTCAGCTTGCCTCCTCTACAGGCCAAATAACAGACGGGGGCATCTGTTACCAAGGCCCGGCCTCAGCAGGGTAAGTCAGCAACCATTCCTAAAGGGGATGGGGCGGTTCTGAGGCCTTTTATTACTTTTATGAGGACTGAACTGATGGGTCTACAGCGGCATGCAAGCACAATTCCTGTATCATTTGGAGCAGGTTCAATAGACACACCCAATCAGAAATTTCTTACCTCATGCAGGCAATAGGTTTTTCTTTCTGTTCTTCCAGTAGCATTATAAAGGGCAGCATAAATAATTTCTAGGTAAATGGGACTTCTCCCAGGGCACCTACAAACACCCCACATTCCTTTCCTTTACTCTGTTGCAGTCAGCAAAGTCCATCTTCTACGAGGATGCACACGGCCCTCGCTCTTCCTTGCTTAAGAACAAAAAGCATGGTCACTACTGTGACTCACATTTTCTTCCCATGCACAAGAAGGATTGTTATATGGGCATCCCAGGGCCTCCAAAAAGTCTCCTACAAAAATGCCAGAACATTCAGTTTACACACAGGGTCACACACACACCTCGCACTGGTGTTGGAAGAATTCCTAGAATATGAAAGTTATTAGGATGACTCCCGAAAATGAATAGGCAAAAAGGAAAAACACTTGAAAAAGGGAGAATCTCATCATTTTGATGTTTAATGACCTGCCTGAGGGATTGTTACCAGCTTAGGCCAGAGCTTCAGAGGACGTTGGTTGAAGCTTGACTATACCCATCACTCTTCATGACCTTGCCTGTCTCTTATACCTTGGCCCTCATTTCTGCATCCATCTGCTGAGGATAGCATTAACCCTAGCCCAGCTACACCACAGGATGCATATGATAGAAGGATCTACAAGCCTCTGTAAGGAGTAACTTGCTAGAGTAATGTTAGTTGTTTCTATTATTAAAGTCAAAGTCTAACATTGAAAGGTGTTAGAAGGTTATCTTTGTTCAATAAGGTGAGTGGCTCAAAGCACAGAAGGCTCTGAATGCCAAGCTGATTCACAAGTAGTACGTAGACAAAAAGAACCCACGAAGGATAAAGAGAACTTGTATTTATTAAGCAACTGCTGTGTGCCAGGGACAAGATTTTGTGAAGCTGGTGCTAAATATTTACATGTCACTGATAACAAAATGGAGGCTCTGAGAGAGTGAGTGAGTTACATATTGACACACACCTGGAGAGTGGAGGAGCTTTACCTGAAAGCCAGATCGCTGTGCCTCCAAAGGGAGGGGCGTAGCAGAGGAAAGAGGAGTGCAGACATCCCGTTGCTCTTCTATCAAGATCCCCTGACAGTTGCAGACGTCCTGGGAGCTTCTTCCACGTGTGTTTTAACCTAGTTGGGCCCATTCAATTAAGGGTTGTTCTCCAGTCCCTCCTACCTATCTGCCTTCTCTAATTCTGCCCTGTGACCATCTTACCCTTAAAGAACGTATCCTCATCATCCGAGCCCTTCCCTGTCTCCTTCCCCTCCATTCCCATAAACCTCCATGCACGTCCCTATTTCACACTCCCCCTGCTGTAGTGAAATGCATCTGCTCTGTGCATTCTTTCAAGAAAAAACATTAGTCATGTCTTCCAAAAATATGGAACCAACAGCTAATTACTCCACATCTGCTTTGTTTCAAAAGTGAGCATGGACAAGGCCAGGGTATTATCTCCAGACTATTCTAAAAAGCTCTCAGCGCTCTCAGAACTCGCAGAGGATATATGAGCAATCGTTCAGCTAACAGATTACAACCTCTTTCTGTGTGACTCCCACAGATAGCCTCACAGGCAGGATTTTGGAAAGATCCAGTAAGAAGAGACTGACTCTAACCTTGGTCAGACCAAAGGTAGAGAGAATAATTAAAATTCTTATGCCAAATTGGGTTGAAACAAAAGTAATACTCAGGTACAGAAAAGGAATGGAGAACAGTTAAAAATGCATTCCCTACAAGATTGAAGTAAGAGAAAGCAAAAGCTAAGCAAGTTTCTCCTACGTGACAGCAAACTCTGCCCCGTCATTGCCCCTTGCTTCCTCTCCCCACCACCATGTCAGCCTTTGCTTCTCTGTACAGATTAATCTCACCCAGGTTAATCAATTTAAATCTCTTTTTTATTGAAAGTGATCCCTGGCGTGCAGTTCCCCTCACAGCTGGGTTTCAAGCCACTTGCTCTCAAAATTTAAAAGCATAATGGGATTAAATTCAAATTTCCACAAAACTGAGGAACTCATAATTTGGCCAACTTGGCAAATTACAATTGATTTCTGAAAGAGATATTCTGTACTGCTTGTTTGCCAAACATTGACTATTCATATCTCAGATTCGTTCTTAGGTTTTTGTCTAATCCTCTTTTATTTATTTATTGAAAAGTAAGACAAGTATGTGTTAGAAAAAATCCAAATACTACATAAAGGTAAAAAAATGAAAAGCAGATTTCCCTCACGATCCAGACCCCCAACCCCTTGCAAGATGCAACCATCATTAATAGCTCTTGTGTGCCTCCAAAAGTCCCCCTGCCTAAGCAAGCCCCTGTGCCCATCTATTTAGGCTTGTACATCTTTTTCATATCAAATGAGAGCATCCAATACCCTCTCTTCTGCATCTAGCTTTTCTTTATTGTAACAACACATTTTAGCACATGCAGACCAATTTATTCTTTTTCGAGGCTGCGTTGTATTTTATTTCCTGGAAGAATGTGATGCACTTTACCAAACCCCTAGAGCCTGGCATTTGAGTGTGTTCTGTCTTTTGCCTTTGTGTGTAATACCACACCCTTGTCTATGAACCTTTCTGCACACCTAGCAGCGTGCCTGTGGGATAAAGTCTTAGAGGGGCAATTGTAGGGTCCAAGAATCTGTGCTTTGCTCATTTGTTAGAAGCATCTAACTTGCTCTCCAAAGGCAACACACAGATGTGCACTCCTGCCAGAGTAAGAGAGGCCCTCTCCCCTGATCTTGCCAACAGGCTATTTATTATATGGCAAAATATTCCTTTACTCTTCGCCAGCCTTATAGGTGAACAATGGTACGCTGTTAGCTTTGTTGTTGTTGTTTTTAGTCTTTTCTTTTTCTGTGGATCGCCTGTGCCTGTTCTTTGTCAGTTTTTCTATTGGATTTTGGTGTTTTGGTGATGGAACTGTAATCCCCGGCTTCACATTAGTGGCATTTTCTTTTTCTGACAGATGTGGCAAATATTTATCCAGTTTGATTTTGTCTTTTAATTTAACTTCTACCATTTGTTTTCCTTGGTGAATTTTATTTTTATTTATATGTATTCAAATCCATTGGTCTTTTCCCTTATAGTCTCTGGGTACTGTTTTGTTTTGCTGAGAAAGGCCTCACCCACTCTCTAGAGAGACATAAAAGAAGACTCAAGTAAATGGAGAGATGTGCTCTTGTCTGGGAGAGGCACTCTTAGGATATGTCACATAGTAATAATCAGTTTAATACAATTGAAGTAAAACTCCAAACATTTTCTTTTTTAGAAAATCAGTAAAAATATGTTTTTCAAATATAAAGGACAACTATTCAACAATAACCAGGAAAAGTCAGAAAAATAAATAGCGGGATATGGGAGGAAGGAAGGAAGGTTTGCCCTGCCAGATGTTAAAAGCCAGAAAATAATTAAAATCCAATGGTTCAGCCACTAAAAAGAAATGATAATTACGTAACATGATAGAGGAGCTAGTTATTGTCACGATGGCAATCATATTACAAATATAAATGTATCAAATTAACGTGTTGTACACCTGAATTTACACAATATGTCACATATATTTCAAATTATAAACAATTTAGTGGTTCAGATGCAGAAATAAATAAATAAACAGGACAAGACAGAGTCACGAAATGCAACCAGGAATAAATGAAAGTGTGGAATTTCATAAATGTGACATTTCAGTAAGAGAGGAGAAATGAGTTATTGAATAAGTGGTGCCATGAAAATCAGCTAGACTCGGGGGGGCCAGTCGGCAGGAAGCACAGGATCCCACCTAAGGCCTCATACCGAACTTATTTGCAGTTGTGACAAATACTTAAACATAAATGAAATTATAAGTGTACCAGAAGAGAATATATTTTTATAATATTGGGATATATGAAACCTTTCTAAGCATGTACAGAGTTAATTAATAGTAAAAGAAGAGATTGACAAATTTGATGATGAAAAATATAAATAGTTCTGCAAAATCATCATAATGAAAATAAAAAGACAATGTACAAACTTGGGAAAGTGTACATACAATACACAGGACAAAGAATTAGTGTCACAGCACACAAATAATATTTTCAAATAATTCAGAAAGGAAGGAGATAAAAATAATGACAGAAATTAATACATTAGAAAATAATAAGAAAACAGAAGCAAAAATTGAGAGCTCAGAATTGGCAAAGGTGTGAAAAAGAAAATGGCCACAACCATATACTGTTAGTGGGAGCCCTACCTGCCAACAGGTGGAATGACATGACATGGTCAATATTTGACTACTTTTCACCTATAAATATCAACGTTTCAATCAAAATTGAAAATGTACATATTCTTCAATTCAAAAATAGGACTTTTAGAGATTAAAGAAATACTTTCACACACACAGCAGATATTTGTGAGTTTTATTGCCCATTGAATAGGTTAAAAAAATTTTTAATTCTGAAAATATCCGTGGCCTGCAGGATGCGGTGTGCTCATACACTGCCCGTGAGGGTGCAAGAGGTCTAGTCAGTAAGAGAGCATGTAGCATGTCCAGCAAAGTGGACGGTGTACACATCTTATGCCACAACAATTGTTCTCCTAGGTGTGTGTGAGCATGTCTGTGTGCGTGTGACACACATACATACCTAAGAGTACAACTGCTGTGCCACAAGATATGTACACCTTCAACTTCTACAAATGACACCATGTACATCTGTGAAATCTTCTCTAGGACACGCACACATACGAATGTATGTGTAGTTATATATATACATACTTAGGTGCATCTGCATATGTGTATGCACTGACCATGTGTATGTAGACATGTGTCCATACACATATGCATGTGGAAATATGCATTCATGCATGTATACCTATATCTTATAGTCTCTCACGCACTCACACATATACATTCACATGTACAAAGAAATTAATTTGTACCATTGTTTATAATAAGAGAAAAGTATATACAGCCTAGCTATCACTCAGTAGGGAAATGTGTGTATATAAGCTGTAATTTATTCATACAACGGACATTATGCGATAGTTAAAATACACAAATTATGTCTACACATATCTACATGGATAAATATCAAAAACATAAGGCCAAATCAAAAAACCAGGTAGAAAAAAAATATGTGTTTAATATGATTCAATTTCTGTATGGATAATGCAAACGTAGTAAAATTATACAATAGTACATGTTAATGAAGTATGCTAATTTCAGGAAATTGGGCCTGCTGGGTAGCAAGCAAAAAATGAACAGGGTAAAGCCATTTGAGTTTTATCGCTAACATTATCATTCTTAAAAATTCTGAAGCATATTGGCACAATGTTAACATGCTTAATGTTAAAAGGAATCACTTTATATGTTTTAATGATAAATATATTGATGTCATATCTATCTCTTTAAAAACAGGCATATATATAACTTACATAAAACATATTAGTTTTTTTAGCTGTCTTTTTTCATTTTTCCTTTCTCCGCCTTTTCTCTTATCCTTCCCCCTTGCACTCAGATAACCCTCCAACCTCACCACCCCATACTCAAGCAGTCCACGCTACAACCAGTTATGTCTACTTCCTTATTGGCCCTGCTGTTATAATCATATACAAGTGTATATTAATCTTTGGATATTTGTGTGTGTACATATATATAATATGCAATATTTATGTGTGGATGGCAGATAGCTATGACTCTTCAATGACTGATTACCCAAATGAGATCATATTATGTGTGCTATCTTCATTTTGAATTTTCTCTCAACAATATCAGATGGAAATTCCTCTAGTTTAATTTCTCTCTCTCTCCTCTCTCTTCCCTTTTATCAGCTGTATAATAATTTATGATATGAACAGAACTTACTTAACTGTTCTCTAATTGAAAAGTATTCAGCCTGTTTCCAATATTTTGCCCCTACGAAAACACTGTAATAAGCATTTTTGTCTAAAGATCCTTATATATGCCACTTTCATTTTATGGGACATGGAACTTACCTATATTTTTTAAAGCTTTCCATATTATTCTTACAAGAAAGGTCACGGATTATGCCACAAAGAATTAATTTTTTCTTTGTTTATTTGAAAATTTCTTTTCGTATCTTTTCCAGGTGACTAACAACCTGAATATACAGAATTCATGGTTCGCATTATTTTTCTCTCATACTCTTTAGGAGTTCCTCCCTAAATATAGTTGGGACAGTTTGAGGCAAGAATTATCTTTGTCTCCTTGTAAATGATTTTCTTCTTCCTGGGTGCTTATAGAATTTATATTCATTTTTGAAGTGTAGTGACTTCCACAGAATACGCCTTGGTGAATGGTTACTTTTTATCTATTTTTCCCAAGACATGATAAGCACTCTTGATCAAATAATATAAGCTTTTTGTCATTTCAAGAAAGGTTTTTAAAAATCCTTTTAAAAAATCCTTCCTAAATGTAATTTTCTGCTTTGACGTATTCTTTTCTCTATTTCAAGTACATCAATTAATTTGCATGATGGAACACATTTGCCTGTCATTTGTACTTACCAAAGTATCCAAATTACTCTTTATCCCTTGAATCCTGTGTAATTTCTAAAATCTCACCCATATTTCAGTTTCTTTTTTTCTTTGTTTAAAAACTTTTTTTAGAGCAGCTTTAGGTTTACAATAGAATTGAGAAGGAGGTACAGATTTCCCATATACCCTTTGCCCCCACACATGTATAGCCTCCCCCATTATCAACACCCCAACCAGAGTGGTACATTTGTTACAACTGATGAACCCACATTGACACATCATTATTACACAAAGTCCATAATTTTCCTTAGGGTTCACTTGGTGTTTTAATTCTACGGGTTTAACCAATGTATAATGACATACAGTCATGCGTCACTTACAAGAGGGACACGTTCTGAGAAATGCATCGTCAGGCAGTTTCATCATTGTGCAAACATCATGAAGTGTACTTACACAAACCAAACCTAGATGGTATAACCTACTACACACCTAGGCTATATGGTACTAATGGTATGGATGTGCATCATATATGCGGTCCATTGTTGACCAAAACATCATTATGTGGTACATGACTGTATGTCCATCATTATAATATCATACAGAATATGTATTTTCACTGCCCTCAAAGTCCTCTGTGTTCCACCCATTCATCCTCCTCCTCCCCTACCCCTGGCAATCACTGATCTTTTTATTGTCCTCATAGTTTTGCCTTTTCCAGAAGGTCATATATTTGGAATCAAACAGTATGTAGCATTTTCGAATTGGCTTCTTCCATTTAGCAATATGCATTTAACATCCCTCCATGTCTTTTCCTGACTTGATTGCTCTTTTCTTTTTAGTGCTGAATAATATCCCATTGTCTAGATTTACCACAGTTTACTTATCCATTCACCTATCAAAGGACATCTTGGTTTCTTCCAAGTTTTGGCAATTATGAATAAAGCTGCTACAAACATCCATGTGCAGATTTTTTTGACGTGTTTTCAGCTCCTTTGTATAAATTCCAAGAAGCATGATTGCTGGATTGTATGGTAAGATTATGTTTAGTTTTGTAAGAAACCACCAAACTGTCTTCTAATGTGGCTGTACCATTTCGCATTCTCACCAGCAGTGAATGAGAGCTCCTGTTACTCCACATTCCTGCCACTGTTTGGTGTTGTCAGTGTTCTTAATTTTGACCATTTTAACAAGTGTGTAGAGCTATCTCATTGTTGTTTTAATTTTAATTACCCTGATGACATATGATGTGGAGCATCTTTTCACATGCTTATTTGCCATCTGTATATCTTCTTTGGTGAGGTGTCTGTTAAGGTCTTTGGACCATTTTTTAATTTGGTTGTTTTCTTATTGTTGAGTTTTTAAGAGTTCTTTATATATTTTGGATAACAGTCCTTTATCTGGTATGTCTTTTACAAATATTTTCTCCCAGTCTATGGCTTCTCTTCATATTGTCTTTTGCAGAGCAGAAGTTTTTAATTTTGATGAAATCCAGCTTATCAATTATTTCTTTCGTGGGTTTTGTCTTTAGCGTCGCATTTAAAAAGGCATCACCAAACCCAAGGTCAACTAGCTTTTCTCCTACACTATCTTCTAGGAGTTTTATGTCTGGCTTTTATATTTAGGTCTGTGATGCATTTTGAGTTAACTTATAAAGGGTGTAAGGTCTGTGTCTATATTCAGTTTTTTTGCATATGCATGTCCAGTTTTTCCAGTATCATTTGTTGAAGGGACTATCATTGCTCCATGGTATTGCCTTTGCTCCTTTGTCAAGGATCAGTTGATTATACTTATGTGGGTTTATTTCTGGGCTCTCTGTTCTGTTCTATTTATCTATTTGTCTAGTTTCTCACCAGTAACATGCCGTCTTGATTACTACAGCTCTATAGTAAGTCAGTCTTGACGTCAAGTAGTGTCAGTCCTGCAATTTTGTCCACCTTCAATATTTGTTGGCTTTTCTAGATCTTTTGCCTCTCTATATAAACTTTAGAATCATTTTGTCAGTATCCATAAAATATCTTGCTGAGGTTTTGATTGGGTTACGTTGGATCTATAGACAAAGTTGGGAATAATTGACATCTTGACAACAATGAGTCTTCCCATCCATGAACATGGAATCTTCTCCTCTTACTTAGTTCTTCTTTGATTGCCTTCATCAGTTTTATGGTTTCCTCATATAGATCTTTGACATATTTGTTTAGATTTATATCAGAAGTATTTCATTTGGGGGGAAGCTAATGTAAATGGTATTATATTTTTAATTTCAAATTTCTCTTGTTAATTATTAATATATAGGAAAACAATTGACTTTTGTACATTAACCTTGTATCCTGAAACCTTGCTATAATCACTTATTAGTTCCAGGAGTCTTTTTATGGGTTCTTTCTGATTTTCTACATAAGCATATCATCTACAAACAAAGACAATTTCGTATCTTCCTTCCTAATCAGTAAACCTTTTATTTCCTTTTCTTTCCTTACTGCAAAAGCAAGGACATCTAGTACAATGGTGAAAAAAAGTGGTGAAAGGGAACATCCTTGCTTACACTAGATCTTAATGGGAAAGCTTCGAATTTCTCACCATTAAGTATCATGTTAGCTGTAGGTTTTTTGTAGATAGTCTTTATTAAGGTGAGGAAGTTCCCGTCTATTCCTAGTTTACTGACAGTTTCAATCACAAATGAGAGTTGGATTTTGTCAAATGCTTTTTCTGCATCTATTGATATGCCCATGCAATTTTTCTTTTTGATTCTGTTGATGTGATGGATTACACTAATTGATTTTCAAATGCTGAACCAGCCTTACATATCCGGGGTAAATGCCACTTAATCATGGCATATAATTCTTTTTAAATTTTTTTATTTTATTGGTTAATATTTTGTTGAGAATTTTGGCATCTACATTCATGAGAGATATTGGTCTATAGTTTTCTTTTCTTGTAATGTCTTTGTCTGGTTTGGGTATTAGGGTAATGCTGGACTCATAGAATGAGTTAGGAAGTACTCCCTCTGCTTCAATCCTCTGAAGGATTGAAGACAATGATATCAATTCTTCCTTAAATGTTTGGTAGAATTCACCAGTGAACCCATTTGGGTCTAGTGCTTCCTGTTTTGGAAGGTTATTAAATTTTTATTCATTTTCTTTAATAGATATAGCTCTATTCAGATCTTCTTTTGCTTCCTGTGTGTTGGCAGGTTGTGTTTTTCAAGGAATTGGTCCATTTCTCCTGGTTATCAAATTTGCGAGCATAGAGTTATTCATAGTATTACTTTATTATCCTTTTAATTTGGAGGTCCAGCTCCATTTTTGACAATGTAAATTCTAATAAATTTATTAGTCCTGAAATGTTTTAATGGATCCTCTCTATTTATTAATTCTCCTTCCATTTCATTCATTAATCTCTAGGTTATAGAGCTCATGGTTGTATTTCCTTGAAAGTATAAGTGTTTATTTTTTAAATTATCTTATTTAGGTGAGATATTTAGGTATCTTACTTAAGCAAATGTTCTTTCAGAAGGATTTTTATCAGCAAACTGCATGCTTTAATTTTTTAAGAGAAGAGGTATAGAAAGTTTCCATTTTGTTTTTGTTTTTTTGATCTTCTGCTTAATTTTCTTTCAGTACTCATCTCAGGTCTGTTATTTGCCCCCAAAGTGTTTAAATAAATTATCCTCAACTTTTCTCTCTGTTTATTTGAAGTGTTTGGAATTCCATTTTAATTCATCCATTGGCTTTTTAGCAATACCTTATTGCATTACACTTTTAGTGATTACTCTAGAAATTACGATACACTTCCTTAACTTTTACTACTTAGAGTTAATGTCGTACCACCTTCCATAAAATGTAGAAACCTTGCAGCCATATAGGATTTGGACAACATTTGAATCCTGCCCTTAGCACACAGGAACTTGATTGAAGTTTATGGTTTTTTTGTTTTCCTTTCTTTATTTCTTCTTTTTTTTTTTTCATTTTCCAGCCATCCGAGGAAGAAAGGAAAAGGAAATTCTTTATCCTGGGTATTTTTCTTAAATTCCAAAAGGAAACAAACCACTCCCTTTCCTTTCTTGTTCTTTCTCCCCATTCATGGTCACATGCATGCAAGCACGAGTATTCACACATTCACACACACACCCACACACACACTCTACCATAAATCTGTACAAATAAAGGTTCTCTTGCTGCATATTCCTGTTTCCAAAGACTGTTATCTGGAAATCAATAAGAGAAGATTTTAACCCTCACAAAATTAGTCGTTGTGATAGGAGTTTGTCACCAAAAGCCAAGTGAAATAGAAAACGCACTGTATTATCACGTATCGTGCTTTGGGCCCACTTTTATGACCACTAAGTTTCCTCAAATTCGAGGATGTCTGGCTCTAGGAAGTGCTGCGCTTCAGCATGCAAAACAGCCCATCAGATGTTTAATCTGACCTTGTGCACCCACAAGGACCAGTAGACTGACCTCTGTTTCAGATAATCAACCAGTGGCTTTGCTTGACAGAAAATGTCTGTTGTCGGCCATCCTATGCTGGAGCACAGAGCACCAGAGAGAGAGGCAGAGGCATCGGCACTGCTCCAAGCCGGCCTGCAAGGACGGAAATGGTTTCTGGGATAAGTGAGCCATCAGAGCATGTTCCGCCTGGAACTCTCAAGATTTTTGACAGCCAAAGGTTTCCAACAGCAGCAAATAAGCCCTCTAGATAGGTAACAGGGACCTTAATGCCTCAAAGCTTTTCCATGGGAAGAAATGATCAGTCATCATTTTTTAAAGAAAAAGTAAATTTCAAACTAAAGTCGGCATCAGGCACATGAGATGCTATTGACCAACAGAACCGTCACTAGATACTGAACCGATGTAACAACACAGTGTTTTATTTTTAGGTAATTATTCATTGGAGAAAGTATAGTAAGCAAAAGTATTTCTCTTGTGGTAACTATTTAACTTCTAACATTTTCAGAGGGTGTCAATATTTTCACAGGTGTCCTATTTCCTCTTAAGAACAAGATTGTCAACGTCCCATTAGTTAGCTTTCGGCTCCAACAGACCCCTCGTTCTTTTTTCTTTCTCTCTCCTGCTCCTTTTAACTAATCTTTCTAAAATTTTTATAAAAGCAATACATGCTAAAAGTAAAAAATTCAAACAGTATAGAAAAGTATAACAAAAAGGAAAAGATCCTCTGCCCTCAGCCCCTGCTCCCCCAGAAGTAGCCACCACAAACATTGGTTTCTTTCTAGAACTTCCCCTGCATGGACAATCGGAAAAACATAGAATAATAACTGATTAATAAAAAGACAGCTGAATAATGATATATTTAATGCTCTGTTACTTGCTTTTTCATAAAATATATGTTAGACACGTTTTCCTAGCAGGTCACAAACAGGTTTATCACCCTTTTCAACATTTGCATTTTGTTCCACTATAAAAGTGCACCACCATTTTTTTAACCAATATTCCACAGCCCGCTGTTTAGATTACTTCAGAGGTTTTCATATTAAGTGCTCCCATGAATTTCTTTGCACACGTATCTTTGAAAAATTGGGCTAGTGTAACAATAGGAAATTTTTTCATAGGTTTTTACAAAATTAAACTTTTCTACTGATATAAAAATTCAGCAATTGTCAAATATAGAGGAGGTTTTGTTGTTGTTGTTTTGCTCTTTTAAAGTTTCTTCTCATTCTCAAATGACACTCTTTCTTATTTCGGTCTTCTATGAAACTGCCCTAGGCTGTAACAAAATTAATCTTTGTAAAAAGTTATGTTGATCCGTGGGATCCACAAATTCTTCTTTATAGATCATTTAAACAATTATGTTTCACGGACAAAGCTCAAGGCTGGGGCAAAACAGCAGTCTCCCCTGCCCCTTTGAACTGAATATTCTGGAGATTTCACCCCTCAGCCTCACTGGCTGACCTTTGTTGATTTTACTTGAAGCTATTATTCTAATTGACTCAGTCCTGGCTGACATCTGGATGTGTTTTATAACAGACTGTTTTCATAATTCCACAAAAAATTTCTCAGGATTAATACTTGTTTATTTTCATCTTCCATTGGACTTTAAATAAACCGGCAGTCAATTGCAGCAGAACTCCTTACTGGAAGCCATTTTACATAAATGAAGGGGATGGTAAATCCATCAAACATGGCTTTTCTGTTGCTTTACAACCTCTTGCGAATCGAACATTATTCTGGAATAACTATAATGTCAACCAATAGCAAAATACTTAGGAACATTTGCAGGTTTGCTGGGGTAGAAGCAGCCAGATGTCTGAATAGGATAAGCAGTTATCTTCTCATGTGAGCAGAGGGGCAGCAGGAGACGTGTGTGTGAACAACCAAGCATACAGGTAGCAAGATATTTTATTGGGATTACTATTTATTATATGTTTTCTTCTCTCTCCTATAGGTATTTTTTTCCTCCCCCATCTGAAGATTTTTCCTTTACTTTTGAGATGACACTTTTAAAGATGTTTTAGATACCCAGATTTCAAATTCAGGGTGTTAATCCAAAGTTTTGTTTTTGAAGACCTAGGATCATTGAAGGAATTAAGTTAGATCTTCCCAAAGGAAAAACAGATATACAGAGAGAGATAAATATGTGTGTGTGTGTGTGTGTGTGTGTATATATATATATTTTTTTTTTTAAAGGAATTGGCTTCTATGATTATGGAAGCTGAGAAGTCCCAAGATATGCAGTCTGCAAGCTAGAGACCCAGGAGAGCCACGTGTGTAGTTTCAGCCTGAATCCAAAGACGGGAAAAGACTGAAGTCCCAGCTCAAGGTGGTCAGGCAGGAGTCCCCTCCTCCTCAGCCTTTTGTTCTAGTCGAGTCTTCATGGATTGGATGGGGCTCACGCACATCGGGGCGGGCCATCTGCTTTACTCAGTCTATAGATTCAAATACTAACGTCATCCAGAAACACTCTCACAGACACACCAAAATAATGTTTGACCAAATATCTGGGCACCTCGTTGGCCCAGTCTAGTTGGCACATAAAATTAACTATCACGACAGGCGTGCTCAGCAATGCTAACTGGAGCACTGCGGTTCATGCTCATTTACAGGACCCAGGTACATAAATAAATCCATAGCCAAACCAAAGAGCACCACGTAGCAGGAGCAAAGCAAGCAGGAAGACACAGAGAGGGAATATGTTCTCCCATATCAAAGGGAACACTCAGAATCCAGCATCCCGCATCCCAGAATACGTCAAAACTTTCCAATGAAGGCCCTGTCCTATTCAGGGAGGGCGACCCTTCCATTCCTGGTCCTGTAAGTTTACCCCGTCCTGGCTGGAGCTGGCAGGTGAGCCATGGAAACAAACTGCTCTGACCCCTTTGCTTCTTCCTGCTTACAACCCACCTGCTCTTACCTCGGCCCTCAGGCCCCAACATTCTCCTCTCTGCACTCAGGATGTGTGTCAGCATTTTCCTCTCAGCCTCTCAATCTGATGCATTTTCAGACTCACTTATGGAGGGTCATGAACTTCAGATTCCCTTCAGGCACTAAACTCTTTTTTTTTTTTTTTTTTTGCTGAGGAAGACTCGCCCTGAGCTAACATCTGTGCCAATCTTCCTCTATTTTGTATGTGGAGCTGCACCACAGCATGACCGCCAACAAGTGGTGTAGGTCTGCACCCGGGAACTGAACCTGGGCTGCCAAAGTGGCGCACACTGAATTTAACCACTAGGCCACAGAGCCGGCCCCTTGGGCATTAAACTCTTTATTGTGGACTCCCTACGATCTCTGTAAAAGCCTCTTCACTCCAACCCAAGGCACAGGAGCCCCAAGGCTGTGTAGAGGCAGGGGATTTGGACCCAAACTAGCAGGCAGGCCTATCCTGCAGATGGACGAAGCATCCCACCAAGTGGTCTGAGACAGAGGTTGCTTCTGCATGAAAAAGAAGAAAAGAAACAAAAAATAGAACAATATCCTATTGGTTCTGTTTCTCTGAAGAAACTTAACTAATACACCTGTTTATACATTTGTACACTTATCTCTACACTTATCTCCTTAGGATAAATTCATAAGAGAAAGACTGCCAGAAAAAAGCATATGTACTTTCTAAATTTTGACACATACTGCCAAATTTCCATTCAGAAATGTTGTATTCATTACGTTCCCAAACAGTGCTGCTTCTCAGTGGTGTTATTTTAGGTCAATCCTATCGAATTTTCCTTTAAAGTTTCTGACTCAGATATCTTGATTCAAGAAGCCTCCCCCATCCCAAGATTACAGAATTATTCTCCTGGACTTCCTCCTGATACTTTTATCACTTTATTGTTTTATATTTAGTCAATCTAATAGGGACCTAAATTTATTAGCGTTGTAACTTTTGTTGTTAGTATTTGCCAAATAAGTAACTAGTTGTGCTAATATATTTTATGAGTAATAAACCCTTGCTACTCTGATTTAAATACCACTTTTACTGCTTAGAAATCTTCCTGCGTTTACGCATTTGTGTCTGGATGAATGTTTCTGCTCCATCTCTCCCATTGATCTGTCTCCTCTAAGGCTGGCTCAAGGCTATTCTGATCGCTGAAACATTGCGATATGCTTTAATAGCTATACAGCAATTACCAGACCATTACCCTCTTCTTTTCCAAAATTTTCTTGGCTTTCCTTGCATGTTTCACTTCCAGATAAACTATAGAATCTTTTGGTTAAGTTCTGAAAAAAAAAAATCAAGTTGTGATATTGACTAAGGTTATACAAGTTTGCATAATTGGCAGGAAGAAATGACATCTATACAACACTGAAAACATTCATCCTGAGGATTGTTCTGCGGTTTTATTTTTTAAATGCTATTTTTATTGTGTTATGTTATCAGGCTTGTGCCACATTCATTAAAGGGATTTGGCAACTTCATTTCTTTTTGCAGCAGTTTCTGGAACAGTTTCAGTAAAATAATTATCTGTTCCTTAAGTTTCAGCCACATACTCTAAGTTATTATTCTCTAAATAGTCTATAATTGCAGTTCTGATTTTCTCTGTGACATAAAGAGTTGTTTTTAAAAGCATTTTTGAGCTTCCAACGTGTGTCTGCTCACCCTTCTGTCATTTATTTCTAATTTTGTCCTATTGGTGAACACTTTTCAACTTTCCACGTGACCCATGTCTACAATCCTGCAACTCTGTGTGTGAGCCACACATCACCTGCAGCTCTCCTGCTGTTAACTCCATTATGTGTGCGTGGATTTCCACGGCTCTAACTTCAGCTTCATCATCTGTATACCTCTACAACGTTTCTTTTCCTGTGGGAGGACTTTCACATTATGTGTTAACAGCCATGTGGCAATTACCAACCGATTATACGCTCACGCAAATTTCCGCAATGCCTAATTTGTTCATCATTGCTCCTGTGCTATTTTCATTTTTAGTAACGATGTTTATCATAAATCCATTGACTTCCTGTCACAGATTGACCTCTTTCATAAATTTACAGTACTCTTACATTTTATTGAGAATTCAAATCCAGATTTTCAAATGATTTCTCCTTTTTCTGAGAGTCGGTCTGTTGCTCTGATTCCAGACAAAACCAGGTGTGTGGTGGTGGCCCTCTTTCCAGGTGAGTTTGCAGTAGTGTGCGGGAAGCAGGATGGATTTAGAATCGGAGATGGAGGTGACAGGAGGTTTCAGCTCAGGGCTAAGTGGTTGATTTTCTGTATTTCTCGGGGCCCTGACAAGGCTGCCCTTCTGAGGAGCAGGCCAACCCACCCCTGCATTTGGTTTCACACGGACTTCTCTCTCCACCAAGGCAAATATAAGTAGACGGACAAAACCCTGAACTCTCTCATTTGGGGCCGTTGATGTTGGTTCTACCCTCCCACAACCCCTATGTTTTCCCTGTGGCTTTTTGCTCTCATGCCATAGATTTCAAGTGTTCTTGTCCCTTTTTTGAGGATACCAAACAGATGTTTTCCAAAACAGTCTTCTCTTTCCTGTAAGTGATTTTAGAGATCCGCTCTTTCTCTAAGTCCTCTAGATACATTTATTTTCCTTGAGCTGCAGAATCATTCCATGGAACCTTCTTTTTAATATATACTCCTACAGCGAAAGACTGTATCCAGGCCTGGCACCTGCCGACAGACACAGGATGTGAACTGCCATCGGTCGCTGCCTCACCCCTCCCCTTGAGGACCTCGGCAGCCCCCTTCCGAGGACTGTCTGGAGAGCTCGTAAATGGAGCCTTCACCCAGGTTGCACTTCAGGGCAGGCAGCCAGGTGCAGCTGGATCACGGATCTTGGTCAGGTGATGATGTCCCCCGTAGACTGCCAGGTTCTATGGTTAGAGTCAGAAGCAGTCTATCCACATTTTTAGGGTTCTGTGGTGGGTAAAATCTACCCATGGCATCAGGCACCACTCCCATCTTTTCTCCTCTAGCTTTCTCTCGTTCTCTTTTCACAAATAAAGACAATAATGCTGTCGGTCATGGAGTGCTTACTATATGCAAAGCACCATGCTAGTGACTTCCTACGCATTATTCCATCCAATCCTCGTGACAACTCTGCAGAGATACATGCTATCATCAAACCCATTTCATAGACGGGAAAACTGAGCTGAGAGGGTGAGTGACTTGACAAAGTCCACACAGCTTGTAACTGGTAAATATGGAATTCAATCCTGGTTATCATTTATCGACCCTTTTTGAAGGGGCTCCGAAATCTAGGACACAGTGTGCCCCTCACGTTGTCCTTGCCCCCCTGAGTCACAGCCTGGGTATTGTTGTCTCAGAATGGATTGATTAACAAAGGCAGGGCTGTGGGTGGAGAGCGCACAGGTCCGGCTGATGGCCTGGCTCTCCTCTGCTCCTATTATATCACTGTGATGTCTGGGGGTGGCTCTTGGATTCTTTGATTAAGGTGGTCCCAGCAGAGGTACCAGGCAGCCATTGGAGCAAGCAAAGAATTGTCCTGCTTCCTTGCGGCCATCTTCGATGCCCTGGCTCAGGGGACAGAGCCTGGTGTTTCAGGGATGGGTTTCTCAGTCCCCCTCTTTCTGTGACACAGACTTAGTTTTCCTCAGCACTGGTTTCCAGGGATTTTGTGTACCGTCAGGGGCATTTTAATAGGATGGTGGGAGGTGTGGTCTGTCCTCCACCATGTTGACCAGGAAATCTCTGCAGCAGTTTACTTGATCCACATTGGTGCTCAATCCTACTTTGCTCCTGGTCTCACACCTCCTTGTTTTTGTGTCGATTCTCTTTTCATGTGTTCTGTCCTTTTCCTCCAGGCTATGGTTGATTTGCCTTCAGTTCTACTGTGATGATCAGGCTGTCATTTCATAAGTCATCTTGCAAGTTTTGCTAATGGATCAAACCCAACCTTTCCCAATCTGAGCTCACCCTTCCCTCCTCCAGACCCACAACCCACGTCCATGCCACATGCCCTTGAGTGACTTCACACCCCTCCCACGTCTGCAGGCCAGAAACCAAGTTTCTCTCTCTCTTTCTCCTTCTCGGCCAGTTAAGCCCCAGTTCATGTGGTTCCATCTCTACATTCCCATATCTCCACCTGCCCTCTTTCAAAATTCTGCCAATGATCCAGATTAGCCTCCTGAATGGCGTTCCTGAGTCCAGCCTCTTACAATGCGATGTACTCTTCATCTGCTGCTACTGACCGTCAATGACATGCTTCAACCATGTCATACTAACCCACACACATCCCCCAAAGTCCTGTAGAGCCCGATGTCCGCAGCTGATGTTCAAGCCTCTCTCTGACCACCGTTTCCATGTCCACCCCGCTTACCCACAACCTCTACAGCCTGGTAGTGCCACCCTCTCCCTCACCATTTCCTGAACACACAGTAGGCCTTTGTGAAAGCAGTCACCTCACTCAGGAATGTCCTTTCCCAAACTGCATCTACTTACCAACATTCGGAGCCAAGATGCAACGCCACGTCCTCAGTGGAGCCCACCTGACCTATCGCCTGTGACCTATTACCCATGAATTCTGACCTAATTGATCCCAGCTTGTAATACAGGGCTCCACTTAGCTGTCTACTTGTTCTGCTTTGCAAGCTACCTCTCACTCATCTCGGTGTTCCAGAGCTGGGACAGGCCACAAAACACGGAGGACATGCAACACTTGCAATAATACAAGGACACTGCAGCCACTGCCAGGAGTGTCCTCACCCTATTGATTCTTTCAGGAACAGCTTTAATAGTAACAGGCACATATTAAACTGATTGGCCATGAAAAGGATATCAGATCCTACACAGCATAGTGACATAATAATTATCTTATATAAATAATAATCATATATAACAATCATTAACAATAATGGTAACTAATTACAATGAAAAAAATTGACTCTGATTATTAATAACATTAATATTAATAACTATTATCATGAGAAATGCTACTTTGGAGGAAGTTGGTTTATCTCCAGAGCTGAGTGGCCCAGAGTGAGGATGGAGGACAGAAGAAGAAAATGGGGACAGCCAGGATTATCTGTGAAAAAGGCAAGAGAGGAGGCCCATATAAGATCAGCAGGTCTCATGACAAGGTGCAATCTGCCACCTTAGCTACTCTCTCCCCTTTCAATGCTGTGATCTAAACCACAACCAGCAGTAGCAACAGCGATAACTAACATGGGACACAAATGAGCACAGTGTACGGAGAGTTTCCTCACATGCAGTGTCTCTCTCCATCTCACAATCACCCAGTGGGGCACATAGGACAGGGAAACTGAATGTCAGACATCTCCTGTCTGACCCCAAATCCTATACTCATTTTCTGTTATTAGCCACTTATAAGGGAAGCCACACTGGGAGCTAACAGGAATGAGGCAGCAAGGGTGCCCTGGAAACCACAAGAGGAGGTGGAACAATGACAGTGTGACTCCATCCATCAGTTGTTATGCCTCTACAGAGCAGCAAACGCATTTGGGGAGCCCTGGCCCAGCTCTCCTCCCCCGGGGTCCTGTTGTTGGCACAAAGAGGACCCAGCCTCAATGGCAGGAAAGATGGGTGACGTCTCAACATTTAAACAGACTCGAACAGATTGTGTGAAAAAGCTAAGCTGCCTTCCACAGTCAAAACAGTCAACTATTACCTTCTTTAGGACCTTCATTCTCATAAACCAGCATATATCAAAGAGGGAATATCTGCCACTCCCTTGAGAGATGGATTTGTTGACTGACATCTGGTCACATACAGCAAAATCCTGCCCATTCCAAACTGAATCCATAAGTGTGCTTAGCCGCTGGGTTCCCTCTAAGACACCGGGGGATCTGTGTGCTAGTGATTGAGTAGTTGGAGAGCATAGTGGAAGCACCTGATGTGGCTGAGAAGGGGGTGGGGGAGGCTGTGGGAGAATGTGGGAGAAGTCCTTCCTCAAGTGACTTCAGGTCCTCTGGTTCAGACTTCGGGCGTGAGTGCTCCTCTCCAACATTAGAACCTCATTTGGCAAATTATACAACTTACTTCTGGGTTTTCTCTCAGAAATCAGAGGGCAGAGATGGAGGGGCTGTGGTGACTTTGAACTCCTACTTCCTCGCACTCAGTAGTTAGGTTCCAGGCCCCGCTCTATATGAGAAAGCCCCTTCAGACTTCTTCTTACTCATCTCAAATCCTAGGAATTTATCTTGCGTCCTTTTGCTTCTGGTGGACCTGTTCTCTCTCTTACCAAATGCAGAGAAGGTTAGTGTTTTTCCAGCTCCTTCTGGGGAAAGGGACAAGAAGTAACAAGAAACATTTATGTGGACTTAATGAAAATTTCACAATCATCTTGGGGGTTGGTCCCTTATTGCATGATTCCCATAAGTCGTGGTCACCTCCCCTCTCCTCTTCCATTCCTGATGGCAAATGTTTTCTGTCGCTTGTTTGCTTGCTTGCTTGTTTTTTCACTCCTTGAGCCTTCTCCCTCCCTTACAGCACTTCCTTCAGGAAGGCCCATCTATATAGTCTCCATTTACAGGAGAAAACTCCACCATGGTGTATCCCAACTCTCCCTCCTTGGTGTGTGAAGCACATTTGAGGATAAAAGTCTGAAATCTGAGAAAATGGAAGTATCTACTTCTCCTTGAAGAACTAAATATACAGGCTGTCCATTTAGCCCCTGAAAAGCAAACAACAGAATAGCCAAGGTATCAGTCAGCATAAACTAAATTATGCTGCAGTAACAAACAACCCCCAAATCTCAGCAGCTTAAAATAACAGAGATTCATATCTTGCTCATGCTGCATGCCCACTTTGGGTTAGCAAACGGGCTCTGCTCCTCATAGTCACTCAGGAATCCAGCCTGATGGAGTGGCCACTATTTCAAAGATTCCAGTCACTGTGCCAGAGGGCAAGAGCACTGGAGAGAATCTCACATTGGCAATTCAAAGCTCTGGCCTTGAGGTGAAGCATCATTTCCACTCATAATTCATTCGCCAGAAGGAATCACACAGCCCCCCTCAACCACAAGGGAACCAAGAAGTGCAATCCTACCTTACACACACAGGGAGGGAAAAGAAGAAAATGGGGCAAACAGCATTAACGACGGCCATGTCCAGTTGCATCTGCCTCCTATAGTCATTAGTATCAAGATTCAGACCAGCAAGACCATCAAGGACTCCGGTAGCTGTGCCAGAGAAGACTGTGTTGATGTTCAAGGGGAGCCAGAGTGCTTCTAGCAGACCAGGGAGGAGATAATCATCTTTCACCTTAGAGAAGGGCTTCGAAGAGCCACTTTATGATTTTAACTTTTCTTTCAAGTTTTTGTCTGCATTTGCAAGCTAATTTTTCTACCTTGAGTTAGACTCACCATAGAGAATTAGCTATTAGTAAGGACTGACACTAGTTTTGCAGAGGGAAAGAAGAATAAAGTGTGAATTATATCTTGATGAAATCACTGACAAATCACGGGAGAAATAAACTGATTATTTCCTCCTTTGGTGTGGAGGTCAGTGCTATTCCAGGAGTCAGGCTCTCTGTACAGGGCTGGAATGGGGGAGGCGCACTACATATCTCTAGGATCTCTTTCGTTCTGAAACACTGTGAATATGAATTATCAAGGAAAATTAATTTTTACTGCTGCAACTCCTAAAAATAATCCCATCTTCTTGGCCAACACCTCATTCTCCCTGAGCCCTTGATATTAGAGTTCCTCACATTAAGTCCTGGGGACTCTCTTCTCATCAGTTCCCTTCCCCTGGGCAGGCTCCTGTGCTGCGTATCCACAACCTCCAGAATGATAACTTCAGAGGTTCAAATATAGACACCCAGCTGCCTTCCCTGTGTCTCCATTTGGATTTCTCGTAGCCATCTCAAAATGTCCCAAATTGATGCTCTCTCACCCTCAACCTGATCCTCCTTCAATGTCACCAATCTTAGTAAGCCAGTTGCTTATGCTCAAGACCAAGGCTTTATTCTGAACACCTCCTTCCTCCTTCTCATACAGTCCAATCTTTCCATTCAATAATTCTGATCTAATCCACCTCTAAAAGGTTCAACCCATTCCCTCCTCTCCACCTCCACCCCACCACTGTAGGGTGAGCCATTGTCAGGAATTTCCTGGACAACTGCAATCGATCATCCCGCCAGTGGGCTTCGTGCTTCTGCTCGTTTCCCTCCCCAATTCCTTCTGGACACAGAAGTTGGAATGACATATTAAAGAATAAACTGGTCCATGTGATTTTCTTAAACTGTTTAGTGGCATCTTCTTTAATTTAGGATACAGTTCAGAGTCCCACCAGACCACTGTCATATGCCTCCTGTACAAACCTCCCGTCATATCTCCTGTCACCCTCCTTCTTGCCTACAAGATCCAGTCTCACGGTCCTTTCACTGCTTGAAATGTGACCCTTTCTCCTGCCTCAGCCTTTTTCCCATCATGTGTGCTCTGCCTGCCGTGTTTTCTCTCCACATCTTACCTGGCCTGGGCCCGACTCCTCCCTCGTGCCGCTGCCTGCTGGTCATTTCCTCATGGAGGCTTTCCCTGCCACTCACTCTAATCTAGGTCCCCTTTACATTACTCCTTCTACTTCTTCACATCACTTATCACACATTTTAATTATTTGCATTTCCATTATTAGTCACTTGCCTTCCCTACTAAGTTGTGAGCTCCATGAGGGCACACATGCCCACTTTGCTCATGACTCTGTCCAGCCCTCTTTCCCCAAAACTAGCACAGTCTTTGGCATATTATAAGCATCAAGAAACAGCTGTATACTAACTGAATAACTGTACTTACCTACCTCTCAGAATATTGTAACAAATATGACTTCTAAGCTCATTCAGCTTGTTACTGAAAAAATGCAAAAGGACACATGCACAAAGCTATTTATTACAACAATATTTATTACAGAAAAAAGACTGAAATAGCCCCAAATGCCCATAAGTTGGGGACAAGTTAAATAAACTATGGCACATCTGCACAGTGAGGAATACACAACTAAAAACAAGTGAGGAAGATCTTAAGATACCGTTACATTAAAAAACAAAAGCCAGGGGCCGGAACCATAGCCCAGTGGTTAAGTTCGCACACTCTCCTTCTGCGGCCCAGGGTTTTGCCCGTTCGGATCCTGGGCGCAGACATGGCGCCGCTCATCAGGCCACACTGAGGTGGCGTCCCACATGGCACAACGAGAAGGACCCACAACTACAACATACAACTATGTACCGGGGCACTTTGGGGAGAAGAAGGAAAGAAAAAAAATGAAAGAAGATTGGCAACAGTTGTTAGCTCAGGTGCCAATCTTAAAAAAAAAAACAAAAAGGTTAGGCTGGCATTGATTTTAAGAAAAGAAGGCCAGGTGCTGAACAGGACACTGCCTTTTATCTAAGGAAGGAGAAGTATGAATATGTGTGTGCTGTTTTCTTTTATTTAATAAATGAAATGAAGAAAACAAATCAAAATTTTTTAAACGTTTACCTGTGAGAGAAGGAGAAAACAGGCCCAGAATCTAGACTTCTCTGAATGTACCTTGTTTTATAGTTTTGCCTTTGGAATCTTGTTGACATGTTACATAGTTACAAAATAAAATTGAATCAAAATGGAAATGTTCTTATAAATAAAAACAAAATAAAGGAAATGAAACTAATTATACATCAAGTAAGTGTTTTACCACATAGAGAAGAATTGCTTTAAGTAAACTCAAAACACAGTAATGGAACTATTCATCTCTGCTGATCTTATTTTAAAGACCAAAAGAGGGGCCAGCCCTGTGGCTGAGTGGTTAAGGTGCTGCAATGCACTTCAGTCACCTGGGGTTTGCAAGTTTGCATCCTGGCGTGGACCTACAGACCACTCATCCAGCCATGCTGTGGCAGCATCCCACACAGAAGAACTAGAATGACCTACAGGTAACATATACAACTATGTATGGGGCTTTGGGGAGGGAAAAAAAAGCAAGAGGAAGACTGGCAACAGACGTTAGCTCAGGGCCAATCTTCCTCAAAAAACAAAAGAAATAGAGGAGTTTGCCAGCCTGTAGTCCAGAAGAAAATGGGGAAGATTGGGGAAAGATGTATAGAGAGGGATGCATGGATTAGAGAGCCATCAAAAAAAAAAGACAAATAGAATGCAAAGAAATTTTTAAAGGATTCAGCAGTCTTATTTTTGTTAGTGCTAAGTCGTGCTGTTGATATTGTTATTCCAAAACTGCACACACAGGGAATGGGGGGCGGAGCAAAATGGCAGGGTGAGCTGACATGGGATTCTCTCCCCTCCAAAATACAACAGAAGATTGGAAGAACTGAATTTCAGAAAATAAGCATAATGCCAGCTCGTTAGAGACCTACAATACCAAAAGGTGGAGATCATAAACCTTGCTTTACACCTTCAGAGGCACTGGAACGGTAGGAGAGAACATCGCTCCCTCCCCTAGAGTCTGCGATTGCTGCCCTGCGGGTGGGGAAGGAGCGGGGGAGGGGCCTCGCGACCGGGGGATCATCCAGGACTCCTGCTGCTGATTCAGTGGAGACCCGCTGATGGGGGCAAAGCTTCCATCCACGGGGACCCTATAAATCAAGGGCCTTGGGAGACCAGAGAACAGAACTGATCTGAACCCAGACCAGCGTGTGTGAGTAACAGCCCCTCCCCCCCAGCAAAGCCAGTGGGCGCAGCCATCTTGCCCCAAGGCAGAGAGCTAACATGCCACTCTCGACCCCCATCTAGTGGTGACAGGCTGTAACTGCAACTGAATTCTACCACCATGAGAAAAACCGCTCCTCTACCATCCAGCAATTTATAAAAGCCCCAGACCAGAAGGAAAACAATAAAAACACAGAATTAAGTCCTGAGGACTTGGAATTAGGTAAACTAAGTGATAATGAATTCAGAGCAGCTATAATCAAAAAACTCAATGAGGTAGAGAGAAAGATAAAGAAACAAGCTGAGTTCTGGAGTTACTTCACAAAAGAGATTGAAATCATAAAGAAGAATCAAACAGAATTACTTGAGATGAAAAATACAATGGACGAGATAAAACAGAATACAGATTCCCTGAATGCCCATGTAGACAACATAGACGAGAAAATTAGCATAATCGAGGACAGACAGGCTGAATGGCGCCAGACAGAGGAAGAAAGAGAACTAAAAATTTAAAAAAGTGAGGAAAATCTCCAAGAGATAATGGATTCAATGAGGAGTAAGAACATAAGGATCATAGGAATTCCTGAGAATATGGAAAACGAAAATGGAGCAGAAAGTATGCTTAACGAAATTATTGAAGAGAACTTCCCAAAGCTAGGGATCAATGGAGAAATGTGTGTAGAGGAGGGTTTTAGATCTCCTAGATTTGTCAATGTAAAAAGACCTACTGCAAGGCACATAGTAGTAAAGTTGGCAAATAGGAATGATAAGGAGAGAATACTCAGGGAAGTAAGGAAAAAAAAGAGAATAACCTATAAAGGAGCCCCTATCAGACTGTCAGCGGGTTTCTCTACAGAAACCCTACAAGCTAGGAGAGAATGGAGTGATATATTCAAAGCTTTAAAGGATAAAAACCTTCAGCCAAGAATACTCTATCCAGCAAGAATTTCCTTCAGATATGAGGGAGAAATTAAATCTTTTCCAGACAAACAAAAGTTAAGGGAATTTGTAACTAAAAGCCCTCCATTACAAGAAATCCTCAAGAAGGCTCTCATACTTGAAAAAAGAAAAAAGGGAGAAAGGGGACACAATCCACAGACTAGGGAGACCAATGGATAGAACCAGAACAGAATAGCAAATATTCAATTATAGCATTAGGGTAAAGGTAAGGAAACTACCAAAACAAGGACGATCTTAGCACTCTAACTACAAATTAATAAGACAAGTTGGAACAAAAAATGAAAATAATTATTTAGGAGGGGAAGAGCAAAGGGTCTAAATCAGTATTGGTCAAGTAGGTAAGAGACCACCAGAGAATAGACTATATTATACACGAGATTCTAAATACAAACTTCAAGGTAGACACTAAAATAAAGTACAGAACAGAGTCACAAATCATAAATAAGGAAAAATCTAAGAAACCCAGCATAAGAAATTGCAGTATTAAATGGGTAGTCTAAAGCAAACAGGAAAAGAAACATAGGAAAACAAGATAATGAGCGACAGATTGACAGCATTAAGTCCACATGCATCAATAATCACTCTCAATGTGAACGGATTGAACTCTCCAATAAAAAGACATAGAGTGGCAAAATGGATTAAAGAACACGATCCAACAATTTGTTGCCTCCAGGAAACACACCTCAGCCCCAAGGACAAACACAGACAGGGTGAAGGGGTGGAGGACAATACTTCAAGCAAATAGCAAGGAAAAAAAGGCAGGTGTTGCAATTCTCATATCAGACCAAGTGGATTTCAAAATAAGACAGGTAAAGAGAGACACAGAGGGACAATATATAATGATCAAAGGGACACTTCATCAAGAAGAAATAACGCTTATAAATATCTATGCACCCAACACGGGAGCACCAAGATTCATAAAGCAACTATTAACAGACCTAAAGGAAGATGTTAAAATCAACACAATAATAGTAGGGGACCTCAAGACCCCGCTCACATCAATGGACAGATCATCCAGACAGAAAATCAACAAGGAAATAGTGGAGCTGAATGAAAAACTAAAACAATTGGACTTAATAGACATATATAGATCACTCCACCCTGAAAGAGCTGAATACACATTCTTCTCAAGTGCACATGGAACATTCTCTAGGATAGACCATATGTTGGGAAACAAGGCAAGCCTCTACAAATTTAAAAAAAATTGAAATAATAACAAGCATCTTCTCAGATCATAGTGCTATAAGGCTAGAAATTAATTACAAGAAAAAAGCTGAGAAAGGCACAAAGATGTGGAGACTAAACAACACACTATTGAACAAGCAATGGATCATTGAAGAAATTAAAGAAGAAATAAAAAAATACCTGGAAACAAATGAAAATGATAGCATGCCATACCAACTCATATGGGATACAGCAAAAGCTGTATTAAGAGGAAATTCATTGCAATACAGGCACATCTTAACAAACAAGAAAAATCCCAAATAAGCAACCTTAAAGCACACCTAACTGAACTAGAGAAAAAAGAACAAATGAAGCCCAAAGTCAGCAGAAGGAGAGAAATAATAAAAATCAGAGCAGAAATAAATACTATTGAAACAAAAAAGGCAGCAGAAAGGATCAATGAGACAGCTGGTTTTTTGAGAAGATAAATAAAATTGACAAACCACTAGCCAGACTTACAAAGAAAAAAGGGAGAAAGCTCAAATAAACAAAATCAGAAATGAGCGAGGAGAAATAACAGACTCTGCAGAAATACAACAGATTATAAGAGAATACTACAAAAAACTATATGCCAACAGAATGGATAACCTAGAGGAAATGGATAAATTCTTGGACTCCTACAATCTCCCAAAGCTCACTCAAGAAGAGGCAGACAATTTGAACAGACCAATCACAAGGAAAGAGATTGAAACAGCAATCAAAAACATCCCAAAGAATAAAACCCCAGGACCAGATGGCTTTCCTGGGGAATTCTACCAAACTTTCAGAGAGGATTTAATACCTATCCTTTTCAAGCTATTCCAAAAAATTAGGGAAGATGGAACACTTCCTAACACATTCTATGAGGCCAACATCACGCTGATACCAAAACCTGACAAGGACACCACGAAAAAAGAGAACTACAGGCCAATATCACTGATGAACATAGATGCAAAAATTCTAAACAAAATTTTGGCAACCAGAATTCAGCAATTCATCAAAAGAATCATACATCAGGATCAGGTGGGATTCATACCGGGGACACAGGGATGGTTCAACATCTGCAAATCAATCAACGTGATACACCACATCAACAAACTGAGGAATAAAAACCACATGATCATCTCAATAGATGCAGAGAAGGCATTTGACAAGAACCAACAGCCATTTATGATAAAAACTCTGAACAAAATGGGCGTAGAAGGAAACTACCTCAACATAATAAAGGCCATATACGACAAACCTATAGCCAACATCATACTCAATGGGCAAAAACTGAACCCCATCCCCCTGAAAACAGGAACAAGACAAGGATGCCCTCTATCACCACTCTTATTTAACATAGTACTGGAGGTCCTGGCCAGAGCAATCAGGCAAGAAAAAGGAATAAAAGGAATCCAAATAGGGAGGGAAGAAGTGAAACTCTCGCTGTTTGCAGACGACATGATCTTATATATAGAAAACCCCAAAGAATCCATTGGAAAACTGTTAGAAGTAATCAACAACTACAGCAAAGTTGCAGGGTATAAAATAAATTTGCATAAATCAGTAGCATTTCTATACTCCAGTAATGAACCAACAGAAAAAGAACTCAAGAATACAATACCATTCACAAGCCCAACAAAAAGAATAAAATACCTTGTGGTAAATTTAACTAAGGAAGTGAAGGACCTATATAATGAAAATTACAAGGCCTTTCTGAGAGAACTGGATGACGACATAAGGAGATGGAAAGACATTCCATGTACATGGATTGGAAGAATAAACATAGTTAAAATGTCCATTCTACCTAAAGCAGTCTACAGATTCAACGCCATCCCAATCAGAATCCCAATGACATTCTTTACAGAATTAGAACAAAGAATCCTAAAATTCATGTGGGGCAACAAAAGACCCCGAATTGCTAAAGCAATCCTGAGAAAAAAGAACAAAACGGGAGGCATCACAATCCCTGACTTCAAAACATACTACAAAGCTACAGTAATCAAAACAGCATGGTACTGGTACAAAAACAGGTGCACAGATCAATGGAACAAAATTGAAAGCCCAGAAATAAAACCACACATCTATGGACAGCTTATCTTTGACAAAGGAGCTGAGGGCATACAATGGAGAAAAGAAAGTCTTTTCAACAAATGGTGCTGGGAAAACTGGAAAGCCACATGTAAAAGAATGAAAATTGACCATTCTTTTTCACCATTCACCAAAATAAACTCAAAATGGATTAAAGACCTAAAGGTGAGACCTGAAACCATAAGGCTTCTGGAAGAAAACGTAGGCAGTACACTCTTTGACATCAGTATTAAAAGGATCTTTTCGGACACCATGCCTTCTCAGAGAAGGGAAACAATAGAAAGAATAAACAAATGGGACTTCATCAGATTAAAGAGCTTCTTCAAGGCAAATGAAAACAGGATTGAAACAAAAAAACAACCCACTAACTGGGAAAAAATATTTGCAAGTCATATATCTGACAAAGGCTTAATATCCATAATATATAAAGAACTCTCGCAACTCAACAACAAAACATCAAACAACCCAATCAAAAAATGGGCTGGAGACATGAACAGACATTTCTCCAAAGAAGATATACTGATGGCCAATAGGCACACGAAAACATGCTCATCATCTCTGATCATCAGGGAAATGCAAATCAAAACTACACTAAGATATCACCTTACACCCATTAGAATGACAAAAATATCTAAAACTAATAGCAACAAATGTTGGAGAGGTTGTGGAGAAAAAGGAACCCTCATACACTGCTGGTGGGAATGCAAACTGGTGCAGCCACTATGGAAAACAGTATGGAGATTCCTCAAAAAATTAAAAATAGAACTACCATACGATCCAGCCATCCCACTACTGGGTATTTATCCAAAGAGCTTGAAGTCAGCAATCCCAAAAGTCCTATGCACCCCAATGTTTATTGCAGCACTGTTTACAATAGCCAAGACGTGGAAGCAACCTAAGTGTCCAGCAACAGAAGAATGGATAAAGAAGATGTGGTACATATATACAATGGAATACTACTCAGCTGCAAAACAGAACAAAATCATTCCATTTGCAATAACATGGATGGACCTTGAGAGAATTATGTTAAGTGAAATAAGCCAGCGAGAGAAAGATAATCTGTGTATGACTCCACTCATATGAGGAATTTAAAATTATGGACTAAGAACAGTTTAGTGGATACCAGGGGAAAGGTGGGGTGGGTGGTGGGCACGAAGGGTGAAGTGGTGCACCTACAACATGACTGACAAACATTAATGTACAATTGAAATTTCACAAGATTGTAACCTATCAATAACTCAATAAAAAAAACCTGCACACACACCTCACAGTGTTATTGGGAATCAAGAACTTTTGGTGTAACAGTAAAGAAAATTCACATAAAATCAAACGAGTTAAATAAAATTCCTATAATCTTACATTTGATTTAGAAATACAAGTATGAACTCATAAGGTATTTTTCTTTTTCAAATAAAAATAAATATGTACTTCCCAGCTCTGTGGAAATATGTATTTTAACTGAAAATACCTAGAAGCAATGAAAACCAAGTAGTAATCACCCTTAGCATGCAAACTTTAGTCTCCAGGTCTCAGCAGAAAATATATGAGATGATTCTAGACTATTTTATCGTACAAGAAAACAAAAACGCTAACCGAGACAACCAAAGAAAAGTCAAAAGGGCACAGTGACCAAATGAAATAATTCTTTTTGGCCAAAGATGGGACAATTTAAACATCAAAAAGAATAATGTTTGCAAAGTGTTGAACTATATCAAGGAAGTTAAAATTCCTGAGTCCATAGTGACAGCAAAAATCCAGCATTGGTCACATTGCAGATTGCTGGAAGACCAAACCATTATTCTGAAAACTGGTAAATAAATGGAAGTATCAAGCATTTATCTGGACTTTCCTGTACAAACTACCTTTTGGGGATACCAACCAATTGATGGTTGAAAGTTCTTACTTATGAAATAATTCCAGCTAATAAATGCAGAAGGAATTACTGTGCTAGAGGATCGCCATTTTGCAGACCTAATAAGATAATGAACCTGGCAATGATCATCAACAGCTGCCAAATCCATTGGGTAGAAGGTTGATGAGACATTTCTTACTGGATGGATCAGGCTGACATTACCTGAGCCACGGATGAATCTTCACATCCCAAAAGGAAAGGTGGCGGCCTTCCAGTGCTCCTGGTGGACGGTTATGGGAAAGACACAGGACCAGCTGGGACATCATTCTGCAAAAAATCCAAATCTGATCAAGACTCTAGATCTATTATCAACTCACACAAAACAAGATAGAGAAACAGCATCACAGAGTCAGCAAATCCAGAATGTGGAAAATTCTACAGGACAAATGACTGTCTCTTCAACAAATAAATAACAAAGGGATAAAGGAAGGAGGAGGAACTTTTGGTTGAGATACAGTGCACAGTGTTTCATTTCCTTTTTTTTAAACTATGAAAAGAATCAGGGAAATTTAAGCACTGACTGGATATTTAGATGACATTAAGGAATTATTTTTCACATTGCTGTGGTGATAATGGTAAATGGTTATGTTTTTTAAAGTAGCCCATTTCTCTTAGGAATACACAGTTAAACGTTTATTAGTGAATTGGTATAGAATCTGGATTTTCTTTTAAATAATTTGGGGAGGAATAAAAGCAGAGATGGAGAAAGTGGGGTATAAGTGAAACAAGAAAAAAAATTGTAGCTTCATGCTTACCCTCGATTTCCCTAATCTAAATATCTACTCTCCACAGGTATAAATAAATGTGTTCTTAATTCTATCAGAGACTAAGAACTACATATGGTTTTGTGACAATAATTTTAGTTTTAGATTTAAGACCATTTAAGACATTTCCTAATATCGTTCACACGCCCCCTCACGCACGACGGATCAGTGAAAGCAACAGCCGCCTCCAACCCTCAGTCTTCTGCGGGGCAGCAACCCCACTGCAGCCCCCATCACTGTGCTGCTCCCCGACCGCCGAGCCGGGCAGGGGCCGCCAACTGCAGGGGCCATGCTTGGAAGGACAGAAACCCAACCACCTGACCACCCCAGGTCGTGGAGTCTCCCCTACTTCCAGCCAAGTCTCGAGGGCTCAGAGCAATGTTTGCTGCTCATTTTCTTGGCATCTGATGGCCTGTACTCGCCAGCTTAGGTTGGAGGTTCCATGTAGACGCCTCTCCCTGTTCCTTCCTGAGAAGCCTCCTGCTCTCTCCCGGGAGAACTTTCGGCCGTGTCCTTTTCCTGAAAGGCTCCTGACCTGATGAATTGGTTGAGACAGTCTCTCTGCCTTTGTGGCACAGGGGAAAACGTGGACTTCCCTCTCACTCTAACAACGAACGCGTCATTGTCCACAAACTTGAGCCAATCTGAAATTGTTACAACCAGAGAGAAGGGGCTTCTAAAGACTAGGGACCAGTCAAAAGGCCAAAGATGCATCACCTGTTCAGCACAAAGGACTTGTGTGTGTTTCAAGGCAGTGGGCAATCAGTGGTTAAGACACTATCGGCCAGTGACTGTCTTGTTCATGGTGACCTGTCACCCTGCCGAGGGACACAGGATGGTGTCATTGAGCTGACCTGAGCTTTGGAATCAGAAAAATGTTGGTTGGAATCCAAATCAGCCTCTTACTAGATATTTCGATTTGGACGGTAACTATTGATGGCCGGGCCTCTGGTCCCTCCTCTGTGAAGCATCTCAGTAACCCCACTTCACGGGATTGCTGTGAAACGTCATACAAGCCCTGAGCACTGAGTGCATGTGTGGGAGCCCTGGTGAGGTTCTTTGTGAACTCCAAAAGCGTTACTTTGTCAGCCAAAGTGGACTTTTCTGGAACATCACGTCCATTCTCAAAGCAAATACTTTATTCATCTTCTCATCTTGTTCCAGAAGTCTCCTTCTATCTTTTTGGGTTTCCGGCCTGGCCCTCCAGCCCTGAAAGCCTTTGGCCCCAGTGCCCTTCTGAGTTCAGGGCTCTTCCATTCAGCAGATCACATGGCAGCAGCGCCCTGGTCACTTATCTTGATAAGGCACCGTGGGAAGGAAAGCTCTGGCGGGGACGGTCGCATTCGCCACACTGGTGCAGAATGAGGGAGGGCAGTTCGAGGGGTCTGCAGTTCTCTACTCATCTGAAAATGATGAACGATTTCCTGCCAAGGCTGAGCAAGTTGCTAATTAATGATCTGGCAATGGCACCCGCTGTCCACTGCCCGGTTCATTTGTCTTCCCTGTGTGGACAGATTAAGGGCTGGAAATACAGTCCGGGGCCCTTGCTCGTTCCGCGGGTGTCTCGTTTTCTGTTGTTTTAAGGCCTGGCTGCTTGGAGTAGGTGCTAGTGGGGAAGGGTGAAGGGCGAGTGTGCTTCACGGGAGTTCCCAGGCATGTCGGGGCAGAAGGAGGGGAAGGGGTAACGTTCGTGAGTGTCCATCAGGGACCAGGAAAGTACAAGTTCCTTAACAGTTCTTATTCCGATTAATCCCCAGGCAACCTTAGGAGGGAGATGAGGTGGGAAGGATTGCTCCCATTTGGAGCTGAAGAAAGTGATGTCCAGAGAGGGTAAGTAATGTGTTCAAGGCCACAGAGCTAGAAATGGTTCATCCGAGATTTCAACACGATCAGTTTGATTCCAAAGCCATTCTATGTAACCCCTGTACCACACACTCCCAAACAAAGCCGATATCTGCAGAATCTAAGCAATATGTTGTTTGGAGATACGATTATGGGTACAATATACACAAAATCCTGGATTTCATGAAAGGAAGGGCTGGGACCCGGAAAGAACACAAAGATAGCTTTTCAAGCTGTGTAGCAGTTCATGGCTGTTGCTCTTTATATTGGGCTTCATCACTGACGTATGGTACATAAAATATGTATCAAATAATATAGAAAAGAAAAGATCTAATGCCTTCTTCAAATCCTAAACAAATGTTCTCATGAGCCAGTAATTTTCACCAAAAATAAGGTAAAGACAAATCCACTAGTCAGAATTAATGTGCAGAATGCTATACTAGGTGCTTTTAGAGATTAGAAACAAAAAGAAATATAAAATAAACTTCCTGTTTGCATGATACAATATGCTAAGGAAGCTAGGCTGAGGTATGTGAAAAATACGCATCGTTTTAGAGACATTATTGAGATCATCTGGCCTTTGGTCTATTTTACAAGGATTTTTCTCCAGTCTAGAGAGAGGATGCTCAGAAAAGACCACGATTCCAACCCCACTCTTAGTGTTGCACATTGCAGGCCTGTGGTCCGGGGCCTGACTCCCGCCAGCCCGGTCAGTGCTGCTGTCTGCCCTTTGGAGAGCTGCTGGGGCAATCCACTCTTGCCACCCGGGTGTCAGCAGCCATGGGGCTCAAGGAGACCACTTGGGGTGGAGTAGCACCTGTGTCCCTCTCTGCTTCTTAATTCCTTTCACAATGGAAAGGTAAGCCTCCTCAGGACAGACTCTTTCCAAAGATAAATGACAGCCGATGTCATTCACGGTCACCTGGGACATTTCTCTGTTGCAAACACAAATTTGACCCGCTGGAAGGGTGGGTCCTAGAAGGCAGGCACATCTCACAGTGCCCGGCATGGAACCTTGCTCACAGACAGGGACAAACATATGAAATCATTGAAGTGCATCCCCTGTCTCAAGGATTTCAGTGCCCACTCCCCTGGGCCTGGCCTCTGCAGACCACACCCACCCTCTGGATTTCTGCCAGGCCCTTCCCTGTCCTCCGCCATCACTAGCGTCTCTCACATCAGACTGTTTCTCCCCTTGAATGGAATAAGCAGTATCTCAGCAGCGGGTGGAAAGTGTTCACGGCTCATGAGTGACGAGCAGCAATGGCTGTTCAGGACCCCAGCACTTCCCACATTGGGCACAACCCACAGATAGGACCCGTCTTCCCATTGGAGAGAAAACCGGCTGCTGAATATTGCCTTTAATTGAGCAAACTTTTATTGGTACTTAAATTGTGGCACCAAAATACATTTCAACTGATTTAAGTCCAACACCATAAAGGAGAAATTACAGCACTGAAACATTCCCTCATCTATCACAGTAGGATGAGTTTAGATTACTACTCAATCTATAGTTCTCTTTTTCCTAGGCTTTGTTGCATACAATTTTGCGCAGTTTTTCAACATTAGATAAAATTTTTTAATTTATTAGGGGAAAAAAATTAGACTTCAAACCAACAAATGTCATCAAATCTACTGAGAGCACTGACCATTAGGTTCTGTGCTAATTAAAGAGCCACACTGATCACATTGATTGAAAGCTTCGCCAGTGAAACTTACAGTCAACAACGTGCTTCAAATAAAAGTCAAAGTAGTGTCCCAATCATTGATTTCAACAAGTAGATTTTATGTTTAGAAACACTGAAAAAGGATTTATAAGTAAATACAGAAGGAACAAAACATCACTGCATCAATCCAGAAAGACTTAAAGAAATATTTTGAGAACAAGAAGAAATACTATTTAGTCAACTTTGTTGTTCTTTCAGCTGCTTAAATCTCACAGTATCTGCAAATATAGCTGAAAGATGCTAACTCTCGAAAGCCTATATTTCTAGGCATTTCCCATTGACTGTATTGGAATTTTGCATGTTATGTTTTATGGATAGCATTCTGCTTCACTTTTCTATCTGAATAAACTGGACAGTTCCCACTCTGAGCGGCCATTCACTTGATCCCAGGAGGCGTGGTGACAGGGACACAACAGTGAGAGGAACAAAGTCAGAACTCTTAACACATGCATCACAAAGTCACCCAACTTTAAGTCACAAGATGGAAAAGACGTTGATTCAGTTTTGCACCAAAGCTTACAGGATATTATCACTCGAAATTAGTGGAAATGGCAACTAATGTAAAAGTTAAGGTGAATGATCCAAGCTGACTTACTTACTGAATCCCGTACAACCTTCATGCTGAATCTCCCTGCTGATAAACTTGGTGATGAAAATCCTTGTCTACTACTACTCCACAAGTCTGTAGAGGCACGGTACTCATGGGAAGCTAATCTCAGTTGCTAGGGAGCACAGAATGGCATATGGTCTGCACGCAGTTCTGCCAGTACATCCTAATCTCAATCTACAACGCTCTATGGGTCTTCCTTGATAATCACCACTAGAGAAGTTTAATTTTGCCACTATCTTCCAAAAGAGTCCATGCCAATAAAAAGGAGGCCAAATTCCCTTGACCTCAAAAGAAAATTAAGCCCAAGATTCACCCTGCCTTCCCTCTCTGGGGTGTAAGATTAGTACCAACACACAGTGTAACGGTCTATTGCTTTATTGGAGGGGGGAGGGGTTATACCTTAGTAGGGAAAGAAATCAATTAAAGGGCTACAAATGCAGGGAGCAATAATGTGAAAACAGTAATGCACAAAATGAGTAACTGTGATCATTTTCTCAAGATGACTTGATTTGTGGAAGAAAAACTTTAATTACTATTTCAAACAAAATCCACATGAAGTAGAAATTGGTCTCAATAACGTTAGCAGAGAATATGTTCTAGAAAGTATCACTAACTGGATGTAAAATTCTGGGAGCAATATAATAGAACAGTCCCAGATGGTTAGGCTGAGGTCAACACCTAATGAGGATGAAAGCTTTGTCTGTGGGGAATTTTGGACAATACCTGGAGAAATATTACAGCAGGCATAATCAAATTGAATTGTTTTCACCAAGTGTTATAATGTTTCATATAAAAGTTTTTTTCTACATGCACTTCAGTTTCACAGAATACTAAACACAGGAGAGAACACTCATGTGAGATATCTAACTCCTTGATATAATAACGCATACAATTCAACACGCTCACACTATCATCACATGTAGGGCTCTCTGCAACCACAAGGTGATGGCTATGGAAAGCATGGACCCAGGATCAATATCTAGAAAGCAGCCACTGCCTCCTTTATGTGTGTTACCTTTTGGCATTTTTTCTTCATTTTCTCAACTGACTCTGCTACTGTTACTGCCTCTTAGCAAAACTGGTAAAAACAAAATCATAATCATCAGAGTCCTGAACGTAGGACTCTGGCAACCAAGATGTTTAAAACCTTCTATCTTCTGGAGCAAAGAAAGCACTGTGGGATATTTAGAACTCTGAGAGACAAATGGTGGTCACAAATTTTCCTGGCTTAAAGACTCTCATGACTTTCCCGATCAGGTCATTATAACAGTTCCTGACTAAAGTTTATTTGAAAGCTATCACAAGAAAATTCTGCTCCTGGAGTGATATGAATAGTCCAATAAGTTCTCTCTGATTACTTTCCATTCATTGAGTACCCACAGGCACTGAACAGTGTGACATCAGGGCCAGAACCTGGCATCAGATCACAAATTCCACTCTCACAAATAACATCTTTTGCAGTAGCACCATCTTTCATGTAGAATTGGTCCATAACTTCTGGGTCAAGCTCATGCATCAGTATTTCCAGGGTCTGATCTGGCTAATTGATGACCTGAGTCTCTGGGAAACCCAGACTGTACAAGTACCAACAGTCGGAATTCATACATCCCGGACAATAGGTTGCTCCATTTGGGAAAATTGCATTAAGAAGCTAGTTATTCCTGAAAATTCCAGTGTATGTACCCTTGGAGAGAAGCCTTCATGAAATCCTTAGGAAAATAAAAGATTTTAATTGAGTCAAACCCACTGTAATCCCTGGCAAGCTTCAACAGGGGATCCAGTGCTTTCAGCAGAGGTGGTTCCACATGTCTTCAAAATGAAACTTCTCTTGGAGATAAACATGCTACTCGGAGCCCACAGCTTGCTGCTTGGCAGTTTTTGTCACACTTATAATTGAACACAAAACATCCTTCAAATGTATGTCCCACTGGGATCTTGGGATGGTGTGGAGGTTCCCAGATCCTTGGTTTGCAACTGTTTGCTGCTGGGAGAACCAAACCTCCAGCAGCTTCTTGGTCCCTTAGAAAACATGGGTCACTTCCATCACCATGAGACTAGCAAACAATCAACAACCACAGAAAATAAGCTAAATTAAACCTCTTCTCCCATTGCTGCCTCTGCCACCAATTATTCCAGCTACGTTACTAAAGTTCAGGCTTCTTTTTTTCTATAATTTTGTATTAAATTTTTTTGAAAAAAAGGATTAACAAAATTTTCCCAGTTTTTTTTTTTTTTGAGGGGGGAAGGAGATGACAGTTGAACCTGACTCTGTTGGAAACAGAGGCAGATACAGTTTGGTATCTTATGGTCCACCATTTCCCATTAGAGAGAGTAGAGATAGCAGCTAGCCAGTGCCTGTGTATGCCAGTACTTGGTACTGTGTAAGCCAGGATTTCTAATATTAAGTGACCCAGCCAAGGTCACACAAATAGTTCGGACTGGATCTTCTCATTCCCAGTTCAGCCCACCTTCCTCACCACCTGGACATACTGCAGCCCCATCCTAAATGTAATACCCTTTCAAACACCAAATGCACACAACTGACACAGCCTGGGAACCCTTGTTATACCAGCGTTCACACCTACCTATGCAGAGTGGGATGGAAAACAACAGGGCACCTGCTCCCTCCTGACTGTGACATGGACACGGCACATGTGGAGCCTCAGTCCTCACCTGTGAGGAGGAGGCAACCATTCCCACCTCACAGATATCTGCATTTTCTTGTACTTTCCACCCCACACCCAACAGGGGCCATTCTCTCTCCTTTTCAACTCCTCCTTTCACCCCAACCAAGCATGGCTCACAGGGCCTTCGCGTGGGTCAGGCCTCATGAGCCTGAGGCCCCTAGACTCCACGAGGAGCGACACCTGCCCTCTGCCACAGAACTCCCTCTGACCAGACAGACCAGGGCCTGGCATGGAAACAAGTATGTGTGACTCCCGGAAGTGAGGACTTGATGTCCTGCCCCAAACAAGAAGACTTGGTCAGGATGTCTTTCCCCGTGTTCAGCTTTGTAGCGGAAGTCGCAGCTCAGAGAAGAGGGTTCAGGGAGTGACGTTTCTTTCCCTGTTTCACTGATCAGCCTCCACTCCCGGCTGAGGAATGGGGTGAGGCGAGGTGAGAGGTATAGGGCCAAAGAGTTGAGATTGCGCCTTTCAAGAATTTACTGCAGCCTCTTTTGGTTTGCCAGAAATTAGCCTAATCAATTTCACTTTTTTTTTTCCCCAGGTAAATTGTGCCAAGAGAGTTGCTAACCTGGCACACAAAAGTTTGCTCTTTGATTCCTTTATGAGTATTCACCCTAGCACACAACTTCATTTTTTCTAATATGCCCATCATGCAATCAACTAATGAGAAAAGAATCTAAAGGGGTGGTGAATCATTACATCTACCAAATGCTGGGCTGTCTGGATAGTTTCTCAAGTGAGGACTAAGCCCGTCTTTGTGCAGTCTATGAGTTTCAGGTGTGTCGGAAGGAGATCTTGATCTATTTTTAGATCGGGTAACTCTGGGTTTTTTAATAATTCAAACTAGACAGAAAAAAGTCTTAAATAATCATTTTGTAACAGCATCACTGCCAAGCCAGGGGGCAATGACAGCTTCCCAGAAGTATTTATCTTATCTGCCCAAAATTATTCTTATCTGTCCCAAATTAATGAAAGTTTCAATTTCAGAGCAATTTAGAGAATAAACAATACCCTGACCTTTGGCAAGGAAAATTTGAGTTGGTCCTTCTCCATTTCTTCTGTTAACCAAAATTCTCTCCACTTTGAATTTTACAAGGGCCAGAGACCACTCCAGAGAACCCAAACCAATCTCCACTTATCGATGGGACGGAGACAGCGTCAATCACATGACGGAGGAAATCTCCAATCTCCCTTACTCCTGTTCAAGCACATGTGACGCTCCTTCTAGGTCCACACACTGTGTACCGAACACTGGGGGCCTTCAGCGGGGGATAAGAACAATGTCTTCCTTCTAAAAGCTAGGAGTCTAGTGAGAAAGCAGGCACAAGATGCAAAGCCCCTGGGATGTGGACCAAAAATCATGGGCATCCATGGGGGATGACTAATGAGATCTGGAAAAGCTTTTGGGGGAGATGAGATTAGATCTGCATCGCTCAACACTGAGGATGGTGGATTTGGGGAAAATTTTTTCGTGGAAGTAAAATAGGCAGGAAATGTTCAAAGAATAACTCAATGTAGTAGAAATGTGGGGTGTAGAAATATTGAAATGTCCACAGCCCAGGAAGAAATGTTTTCCAACCAACATCCCTGACCATCACTGCATCCCCAAGTCTGGGGCACCTAGAAAGAACACCAAAATTGCTAGCAACCGTGATCTTCTAGACTCCTCTCACTGCAGTGTTGATCCAAAAGTACCTGCTAGTCTCATCTGACCATTTACAAAGCAATTTTCAGGCACCTGTCAGTGGCTCAGTGGAGATATTGAAAGATAGAGGTATGCTTCCTGAAGTCAGAGCACAATATCAAAGAGGTTTAGTGCTAAGTCATGAATTGCAAAGAGAAGCTGCACTGATCCAGACAGAGTTACCCAAACAAAGGTATCAGCTAGGGGCACTCAAGGTCTGCCCAGGGTGTTTCAGAAAGGCTTCAGGTTTGCTGTGGGGCTCCTGCGCCTGGAACTACTCCTAAGAGTCTTCTGCCTATGAGGCAAACATGTTGAAAAGCCTATTATAATTCTTTTTCTAAAGGAAAGCAAACACATTAAAATAAGTTCTTATGTAATTCATGATAAAGCAGAATTTGTGAAACAGAATTCATGTGGACATGTTACTTGAGTAAGAAATTTACCAAGTAATAAGTTTAATTTTATGTCCCAACCAAAGTTTTGTCTTATTTTCAAATAGCGGGCTATTTCTTAGTCATTTCCAAATGCTAACTCAGTGAGCTAAGTTTCTTTTAGTATAGTGTCATTTTCATGTTGTATTCCCTATTATTTTTGAAGGTGAAGCTGTCAATACATGAATCGCTCAGCGAACTATATGTTTAAGAATAATTTATATCAATAACCAGGTGACATTAGTTGAGAAGATGCATATACTGCTGCTGTATTTATGACTGTCAATGTTTGAATAACTAACTTTAATGTCTTAAATTATTACATTAGGTTGACTAGTTTTATAAGAAGATCAAAGTGTACAACTCCTCATTCTGTAGGCCCTTGATAATATTTAATTTTCCCTCAATGTTATGCAGAAAAATTGTTCTAAATTCATTATAGAAAGTTATATACCATTTACCGATATGAAGGAAGATGAGAACAATGTGACATTTTTTGTAAATGTTTTCCAAATGTCCAGAATCATGATACTATATGAAGAAGTCATTATTTATTATATATAGTAATACAAATATTTTATTTGCATCATTTAGGACTGAGTTTGTTTGCAAGTAACGGAAGACCCGACAGTGCTGGCTTATTTGTCCATAGTAAGAAGCAATGTGTGCAACACAGCCCACAGCTAGTATGGAGGCTGACAGTGTCACAAGGATCCAGGCCTCATCTGTAGTCCCAACCCACCAACCTTAGTATGAGGTTTCTGTACCATAAATACAGGAGAGCTGCTGTGCTCCCAGGCACTGTGTCCACCTTCCAAAATGGAAGACAGATGATGGATGGTGGGGTGAAGGACAGAGGGCACAAGCCAGGCTTGTCTGGTCATCAAAAATACATCTATTTTTTACTGTAAACTCCACATAGTTACTTGTGTTTCTATCTGAACAGCCCTAATTGGGTAAAAAATATTATTCAGACTTACAAAAATGTTGCAACAATAGTACAAAGAACTTCCCCTCAACTTCACTCACACCACACCCTCCTGCTTTTCCTCCTGATGATCTGGAAACTTCTCTGCCTTCTTGGCAAGTTCATCCTCCTCTACTTAAACTTGGAATGTTGGAGCTCCTCAAGGCTGCCTCTAGACCCATCCTCTTCTCCATCTACACTCTTTCCTCAGATGAACTTGTGTGCACCCATGGCTTATTACCACACACAGCGTGCCAGGTGGCTTGGGCCAGACCACTCCTCTGATTTCCACATTTTTGTCTGTATATTGTCTTTGATATATCCTGTAATATCCAATTGTCTACATAATATTGGCTCTTAAATGTCTCAAATATTTCTCCAACTAAAGTCACAAACAGAACTTATTTTCCCCACCCAACCCACACCTGTTCTTCTCATGTTCTGGTGTTTTCTATCTCACTGAATTTTACTATAGCCCATCAAGTAGTGTGAGCCAGAAATCTTGTAGCCCCATTTGACACCTCTCCGATTCATATTTCACACCCCACGTCAAATAGCCCTTTCCTCGGGAAGACTTCCCTGACCTCCCTAACGGACAAATCTCCTAGAACTGGCCTTCCCACCTTCGCTGCACCTCTCAGAGTTATGATTTTATAATTATTTGTATGGCCACCTAATCAGCATCTGTCTCCTCAACTAGACCACGAGCTGGGTGAGGGAAGGACTCTGCTCCTGTGCGACAGCCCCACCTCCTAACTCATTGTCTCCAATGGTCAGTGCTCAGTAGGTATTTATGGAATGAATACTTCAACAGGCACCTTTCCAACATCTGCCTTTGTCCTGAAACATCTGGATTCCCTTCCTCTCCTTGGCAGATCATTTAAGGGAGAGAAGACCAGTTCACTTCCCCCTTGTTGAATCACCCCTACGTATTCTTGACAGATTTCACAGGTCGAACAGATCCAACTTCTCTAGTTCAAGCCAAAACTCTTTCTTGCATTACCAATATTCCGGAAATTGAGGTCCTCAGATTTGGTAAACGAACTTGACCTTGGTAAAGATTTAGTAGTCCTTGTTCAAGCTGATAGTGGGGATAGCAGAGCATGCACACACTTGGAGGGAGAATATCTCCAGGGACGGGCACAGGGGATTCAAAGCCCTGAGGCAGGACCTCACCTGGCATATTGAGGCAGCTCGAGGCCAGCAGTGGAGTGTGGGGAGAAGAGGCTTTTACTCTGAGATGGGAAGCGTGTGGAGGTGTTCCAACAGAATAGCAGCATGAGCCTACTTACATTTTAAAAGAATCATGGTAGCTACTACATGGAGAGCTGCCTGTAGCCGGTTGAGGGCAAGGGAAGAATTAGGGAGAGAAGTGCTACTACCTATTGTCCTCCACTTTCTGGTCTGCAATTGGTGGAAGCTGTTCCCTTGAATGGATCTGGAAAGAGAGGGCTTATGGGAGAATGGGGTGGAAGAAATGGGGCAAACAACAAGGGGAGCAATTCTCTGGACAACGCAGAGGAATTCTCATACAGGACATGATAGAATTAATCACAGGTTTCCGAGCCAGGGGGCGCTCCCAGAGAAAGGATGGTAGTGTCTCCCTTGAAGTGGGCTGGCAGACTTGCTCTGTCTCAGGCTGGAAGAGAATAATGGTTCAGCTCAGTTATGGACGGCCCCCTAAGAAGCCCTTAAGAACTAACTGCAGCTCAGACATGACTGCACCATGGCCTGCACAGCCACCCATGCAGGGTCCAGGAGCGGAGAGGTGATGCGTGGGCCCTGCAGCACCTCATGCCCCAAGCTGTTGTCCCTCTTAACCAGTCCTGGGGTCAGAGCCCTGCCAGCCTCTGCACATGATTCTTGGTCCCACCCCTATGGTCTTCACTTTTGTGGAAATTCCTCCAGGATTTTGAAAATCAGTTGAGTGGCCATGGTAAGGGGCAAGGCCTTGGGATGGAGGAAGGACTGGACAAAATACTTACCCTTCCCCTTGCCAACTGGTAATCTATGGCAGTCATCTGCCTCACAAAGGAGTCGGTGTCCCACTCTGTAAAATGGGGTCAGTTATCAGCTGACCTCAGTGAGCTGTAGGAAGTACCTAGCGTGGTACCTGACACAGAATACATACTGTATAAGATTCTGTTATTACTCAATTTCTTCTGTTTCTTCATAGGTGTTTTCATGGGAAGGGAGGTAAGGCTGTATCTGGAACTCTTACCAGGTGCTATTTCCAAGGAAATCTAAAATACATTTTTTAATCATGTAGAGCTAGTCTCTTCTTTGTTCTCTTTTTTCAATTTTTCTAGTGGCCTTAATATGCAGATTTTTTCAGACTAACTTAAGCATCTTAAAAAGTTGAGGTGGTTCTGGGTTGAGAGTGTGATGGTCCTCCTGGGAAGCTGTGCAGGCCACTCGGTGAGAAGTGACCGGCATCGAGAGGAAGCGGTCAGCAGTGCCACTCACTCTGGGCCTCCGCCCACTCAGCAGGGCATCCACCACACCAGCATGAGAAGCTGAATATCCGGTAACTTGGAAACTTAGAATTCAGTTTCAAGTCTGCGTCACTCTCAGGAAACCCAGACTACGTGTGTCTGTGAATGGAAGTGTCCCTTTGGTTACGTGGAGAGTGGGGTGAAGGCAGGTTGGAAATAAACAAAAGACAAGCAGACCACATTGTCCTTAGGAGCTTCAGTGTCCCACAGTGGAAGGTCAGCGCTATGAGGCACAGGCTTGGTCTGTCACTACTGGATCCCCACAGCCTGGGAAGTGCCAGCGGCCCAGGTGCTCAATGAAGTCTTCTTAGTGGCATTGTTGAATGCCAAGCCAGTAATGTGGTCTCTCCAACAGCTGGCATGACAGATTTAGGGCCTAGGTCAGTGACCGTGACAATCATTGATCCCCTTGTGCATGTAGGAAACAACGTCTGTGCTTGATTGAGAGGACTGGGCAGTGAACTCTGACTTTTTGCAAAAATCTTGGGGGAAATGACCTCTGCTCCTCGCGCCCCAATCTGTATCCCAGCTCCTGAGGATTTGACTAATTAGCATCTGGCAGGTGTCTGGAAAAAGCTACAGGGCAGCAGTGAGGTAATGGCCGGGCATGTGCCCCACCCCCATTCCACTGCCGAAAATTCCTCCGTTCAATTGCCAGAAGGATGACTTTTTTATTTTTGTAATTCCCTTGTAGGTTCTGGCTCCAGTCACGCTTGCAGAAACTTCTGCACTCGCCTTCCCTCTCCCCCTGCCTCAACAACAGCTGTGCTCCAATTAAAGTTACTGTTCCCTCGAGAGAGAGTCGGTTCTGTCTTCTCCAGGCCCACACCGGCTGTGGCAGGAGGCAGGCTCCTCCCCCACCCACCTCCCCTCCCACACTTGGGGCAACCCACAACCCACACTCTGGTGAGTAGTGATTTTTACCATGGTCTAGTAACAGAAAAGTTAGCTGTTTTCTCAACTTTATAATTTTCAGGTAGTGCTAAGGGGCTTTTTCATCACTTCACTGGTTCCTGAACTGTCTAGTTAGAAGGTAATTTAGATACTTGAAGTGGTTGATTTGGTTCAGACATTTGTAGTCTTGGGGATAATCAACTATAAATTGTGGAATAAAAAGCTTATGCTCAGAACTGTACAACACAAAGAGTAAACCCTAATATAAACTATGGTCTTGAGTTAGTAATAATGTATCAATATTGGTTCATCAGTTGTAGCAAATGTACCACACTAAGGCAAGATGTGTGCCTATGTGGGAACTCTGCATATTATCTGCTCAATTTTTGGTAAACCGAAAACTGCTCCTAAAAAATAAAGTCTATTAATTAAAAAATAATAATAAAGGCAGGGAGGTAGTAGATGAGAGCATAGATGAAACAAGAGTAGTCAATAGTTATAATTTTTGAAGCAAGGTGATGGGTCCATAGCTGGGGGTTCATTATATTATCCTATGTCCATGATAAAGTTTTTCTTTTGGTCTTATGCTATTTCAATTACATGTCTTTTCTCATTATAAAAATAATTCATACACATTGTACACATTTAAAAAATATTGGAAAGTACCTATAATGGAGTCACTCAAAAATACCTACCATAACATTTTGGCATGGACACATACACAAATAACAAAGCTGGGACCATACTGAAGAAGTAGTTTTGGACCCTACCGTTTTATTTTTCTAACTTAGTATGGTACCATGAACGTCTTCCCATGTCTTACAATATCTCCAAAAGCATGCTTGCTTTTTAAATAGTTGCAATAGGACTTCAAGGTATGGATACACTATAAAGTCTAGAAACTAAATACCCACCTGAATGGCCCTCATCCCATCTGGTTGAGATTGTCAGAGGTGTGAGAGCTGCAATACGCACCGAGTCGTGTGACAGAACAGGCTGACAGCTAGAAAGTCGTTTGGCCTTGGTCCCCAGCTGGTGGTGAATTTCTCACACTTCAAGTTGTAAATGCACCTTCAGGCTATTTAACAGAGAGGAAGAGGCGCTTTGCTTCTCCAGAATGCACACAATCTCAGGTGGATTGGCTATTTACAAGACGAAAAGCGGCTGGGATTCGAGCATTTAGAGCCCCAGGGTGTGTGTAGTCGCGCTCTCTGGACTGAGAGCTGGCACTCTCAGAAGTGCCCGAGGATAAAGGCACCCACCGAAACACTCTGACCCTTCTCTCCCGCTCAAGAAAGCACCTCTGAGAGCAAAGGAGTGAGAAGAATGTCATGACAATAAAATTCACTTAGAAACTGTAGCAAATCCTTGAAATCGACCTCGCCCCCAGCTGTGACCCTGCACCACCTGGCGGGGTGGCCTGTTAGGCCCTGCCAGCCCAGGGTTGGGCCCAGTGACAGGTCTTCTCGGCTAACCACTCCCCTCCTGGAGTAGAGAATCAGGGTTAAAGTTGGCCTGCAGTGGGACCAAACAGCCACGTAGATGGAATGTCCACTGGCCAGAGGGTGTTATGTTTGACTGCAGATCATACAACTGTGAGACTCCTAGATCAGATCTGGAAGAAGCAGGTTCTTACCGCATAAGCCAATCCTCCCTGAGGCTGAGCAGATACAGGCGCCAGCCCACCCAACCTTTGCCAAAGGTATTTTCTTCCACAAAGCTGGAGAGAAAAGGGGCTTAAAACTTTAAATTTGAGAAGATGTGTTTCCTAAAATCCAAGTCTCTTAGCAATATATCTGGACCTTTATCTTGGAGAGTTTATCTAATCAGACAACTGTAATATGCATTGTGACGTGAACACCAAGAAGTGAAATTGATGCGGGCTCGAGGAGTCAAAAGAAAGATTTCTTGGACTCTCAAGGTCTGGCAGTAGTGCTCTTGTATTCGGAGAATAGCATGGAGTAACATGGGGGCAGGACCCATGGGCAGTGAAGAGCTGCAAACACGGATTGAGGGTAGGGCTAAATTTAAGGCATAGGTGTGTGAGTTATCTCTTTACAAGACAAAGGAAAGATTATGTTAAAAAGTCGTTAAAATGGTATCAGTGCAGGTGAGGTCTGGTTATTGGGTGGTCATATAACTTTGAATACAAATCAGATCAGATCAGGTCAGGACATCCTGTGCTTCCCAGAGGATGATATAGATGGGTATGTAGGGCAGGACACCTTGGGCCTTTCTCCCTGGGGCAGCCTTGATCCTCACCAAAATTAGTGCTTGAGAGGGCTTTGCAATGCCAAAAGTTCCAGCTGGATTCATGAGACCTGGGTGGCCTTAGCCTTCACCTGAGCTCCCATGAGTCAGGGTCAAGGGGAGTCTTCCAGTCAACTCATCTGGGGAAGTTTCATCTATTAATTGAATTCCTGAGAATTCCTGTGTCCCAGGATTTCTAAGTGCACCTATAGCAAGGTTCCCACCCTTGTGAATTGACCCATGTAAAGAGTCTCCTGGACACCCCTGAGGACCACAGAGTTGACCAGTGAATGAGTCAGCCAGAGATTGAAGTCATCGGTTCAGAAGGGTTGAGGGAGGGCAGGCGTCAAAGGACATGCAGTCATCCAGGTTTCAAGAGAAGAGAAAATGCTTCACCAAGAGAAATAGCTCCTCCTGGCTCAGAGAGAATGAGAGAAGCCAGTGGGAAGACACTCCTGCATTACAGGGAGCTATGATTGTGGATGCTTCTCAGAGGGCCTCATCTCCTCAGGTAGCACCCTGCCCACCTTAAGATGCAGAGAAAGAACACCCCATCAACATCCATCACTGTCCACTTTGAAGAAACAGGCCTCTTCTTTAAGGCTGCAATTTGGACAGATCTGTTTCATTCACCAGGATCTCAGATCTTCTTGGCGCTGAGGCCTATAGGAGTAACCCCAGCTCCAGCCAGCTCTTCGTTGGGCCTGATGGTGGCCGAGGGGACTCAAAAGTGTTACCTGCCCCAAAAGGAAATCAGTAGAAAGCTTAAAATAACAATGATAGAGACAGAGCCTGAGGGAGAAATGATGCCAGCATTCCAGCTACAGAAGCAGGGAGCAGCTTCCCGAGGACTGTCTGCTTTCCTTCACTTGGGCCCGTCACCTCAGCCGGGTAACAGGGTAACGTTCCTGCATCCTCCAGCCAGGGACTGGGCACTTCAGAGACTAGAATTTGGAATGTTCCTCTCTTCAGGTAGACGTGGCCACAATGTGATTCCAGAGGGCCCTGTGACTTGGTCAGCCACAAGGGAAAACCATCAATGTCCTGAGAACGTTCTTTAAAGTAAGGGGTTTCTGAGAGCGCCAGGATGGGGCCATGAGAGATGAAGAGGAGGAGGTGGCCGCAGGCAAGAAATCACTGCTGTTGCCCAAATGCCCAAAGTAAAAACACTATAAAATATGTCATGTAAAGATGAAACCATTTAGAAAATAATTTAGAGAAATAATTTACAAAGAAGGTAAGACAGTTAAAATTAAGGAATTAAAGGTAGACAGGCCGTGAAACTAAACCACTTAGACAACAGCACTTAAATAATTAATCACAAGGACAAAAGATTAAACTCTGAAGAAGATTATTTATGAGTAAGATACCTGAGCAAAATAAGTTTAAAAAATTAGAATAAATAAAAGAGCTGTTAAAGACCAATAAACCAAATAGATATGAATGAAATTTTTATTCAAATGAAAGTTTAAAAATATTTTTTAAATGTCCACAATAGCAGACTAGTTAAATAAATTATGATAGATTATATGGTACAATATTAAGATACTTCTGAACTTAATGTTTTAGAAAAACAAGCAACAATACCTAGTATGCTCCTGGCACAGTACAGGATAAAATTAAACATAGTAAAGTCTCAATTTAAACACATATATATAGTCAAGACATGCAATTATGTATTCATTTAAAAATATGTGTGCACACATATGTACATGCTTGGTTAACAGTCTGGAAGGAAATACATTGAAATGCTAACGGTGCCTAACTCTGCGGGATTACTAGCCATTTAAATTGGTCACACTTTTTTGGACTTCTTACAGTGACTCAGTATTACTTTTATTGCCAGAAAAAAAATGCTCTTCAAAAAAATATATCTGTAGAAAATGAGATTTTTTTGTTGTTTTTAAGTTATTCTTTTAGAGACATTTAATTTTTACTTGAAGGAACATTATGGAAGGGGGAATAACTTCAAATGATATTCTTAATCAAATAAGAGGCTATAATGTCCATGCGTTCATTAAAAGATATTCATTCTGCATTAGTTCATGCCAAACACTCGCCTAGGTACTGGGGATGTGACAAACCAGATAAAAATCTTCTCCTCTTAAGGGTTGTATTCTAGTTGGGAGAAATATACAATAAACAAAATAGAGTGTATGTCTGGTGGTGGTAAAGACTATAGAGAAAAATAGAGCAGCGGGAGAGAGAGTTGGTTCCGGGAAGCTGCTTCATTTTCACATAGAGGGGAAGGACAATTCCCTAAGAAGGTGACTTTTGGGCAAAGACCTGAAGGAGGTGAAGGCGCCCTCCCATGGACACCTGAGGGAAAGCGTTCAGGCCGAGGGAACACTGGTACGAAGGTGTCAAGGCAGCCAGGGATGTCTGCGGAACAGCACGGAGACCTGTGTGCTGGACAGAGTAAGGGAGAAGGGAGCAGGAGATGAGGGCAAAAGGCAACTTTGACTGTGTCTGTGTGCGGGGTGAGCAGAGGGCCATCAGCTGAGAAGAACATAAACAAAGAGTCCCGGTGGCGCTCTCAGATGTACTTGTGTCAAGAACGACTAGTCCTCTCAAGGCTTGAAATGTGCAGCTTAGGGCTTCAATATGACTTTAGATAAGGTGGACGCAAAGAATTAGGGGCTTGTAATCATTTATTTCCAAGAAATAAGTTAGTCATTCAAGGCAAAACCAATTTCAAACTACATAATTTGGAACAATAAAATATGCTAAAATAACTTGGACGAATAAAGATACAGAAATTCTAAGTGGGTAGCTTACAGCAGCCATGGGGTCAATTATGTGGAAACTGCTAGAAAGCAAGTGGGGCGCTCAGAACCTGAAGATCTGGGATGTTGTAAAGCTGGTGCTTTTGTCAGGTGAAATCCAGGACTTGCTGAGTTAAAGGCAGCAGGTCTTCCAAGCTGGTCATTGCAGTGAAGTTTCCAGAAATGGTCTGTGTACATCTACAGAGACCTCACAGCTGCCAGAGCAGGACAGACAAAAATCAGCTGTTGGAGAGATTCTTTGACTAGAATCTTCACAAAGAAGCAGAGCTGAGCTGTCCCCAGGCCTAGGTATGTGTGGCATGGCCAGGTGGTGAGCGCCAGGGCAGCCGTGTCCTGCTGAGCTTGGGAACCACGCTGGGGTCATGAAGGTAGCCATTAACCTGACAGAGCACCTTCATGCAAACTGTCATTGCTTCTACTTGCCAGTGCATATTATAGCCACATCTTCCAGCTAAGCCCAGAGTAAAAGAGAGCTCACCAACAAGCACAGGGACACTGACCTCTAGACCTTCAGGCCTGGTGCTTTCCTCACTGGGGCCTCACTTGGCAATGGACTCCAAAAAAGAAACCCTCTCCTGCCCACCAGAACCCAGGGCCAACGCTCATTCCCCAGAATGACACAGAGCTGAAGGGGAGGAGACCTTCCCTGCCAACGTCATCATACGTCTTCCAAGGGGGATGTCTCTGGCCAGCTCGTTCAGCAGGGTAGCACAGGATGGACACCCTAAATGTAAATTCTTCATGATCTGAATGGAAGGCAGCTCCCTCAAGAGGGAGCTAGGGAAATTGGAAGGACTCAGGACCTAGAGAAATCTGTGTCATCATTTCAGTTATTTTCTCCTCATCATCGTTATAGGTGGAGAACTCGTCAGGTCAAAGAAATTATAGATTGAGTCACAGATAAAACCCTTTATAAGGAAAGAGCTAATCTGCCAAATCTTCCCAGGACAACCCCTCAGCCCAGCTGTGCTTTCCCCCCTCTCTGCGAACGACTTAGGGAAAATTCCTACTTCCGTTCATAGAGTTAATCAACACTGTCATTCTGGTGGTTTGGGCCATTTTGGTGACTATTACTGGTGGACCAAGTCTAATTATCATACAAAAATGGATGCTTTCTGCCTGGGGAGGAAGAGAGGATGTAACTGCCTAGTGCCATAGAGAAGCACACCTCAGCCTACAGGCAGGTCAACACCACACAGCTTGGAAATCATGGCAAAACACCCTACTTGACACTTTTAGGCTGGAATGTAGAGATTAATCCAGTATTATTAGGCAGTCAGTAGAGCAAGGCAATAGCATCGCAATTCACAATTGCCCCCGTGAGACACGCTGGCCTTATTTTCCCTTTCTGAGGAATGCTAACAGCCCTTTACAGTTGCCTAGCACTTTGCCATTTACAAAGAACTTCTGCATTAATTATTCCCTTTGAGACTGAGACCAACTCTATGAGGTTGTTAAGTGACAACCACATCAGGGGAGTTAAGTGGCTTGCCAAGGGCCATGAGACTCAGAAGTGGCAGAGCCTGAACTTCTGACCCCTGGTGGAGTCACTCTAGGGAGCAGCCCTGGCCACTGGACCACCCCTGTTGCTCATGGCCTCACACTGTCAACATCATCCACCAGTGCCTGGATGTGTGCAAATGCCCTTCTCAAAGGATCAACACTGACTGGCGTGGGCCTGTGTATCCTTTAAAACAGCAATCCTCCCTGACAGACTTCCCCCACCTCCCAAAGGTGACCTGGTCACCTGTCCTCTGTTCTACACCTGTGCTTTAAATGCTCCTCTGTTGTTTCTTATTATTTTGTACTATAATTGTTTTATTTACATGTCAAGCTATCAGCCTATGAAGACTTTAGGACGGTGAATATTTCTGAGGCGGGTGGAGGGAGTAGAATTCTCGAACATGTGGTCTTTGGAGCCAGGCTGCCTAGGATGAAACCCCAGGTTCACGATCTATGCATTAATTTCCTCATCTGTAAAATAGGGGCAATAACAAGATTGCCAACCTCACAGGGTTATTGTGAGGATGAAAGCAGTTAATACACATAAATCACTAGAATAATTAGTAAACATTATGGAACAACCTAAATGTGAATGAATAGGGAAACTGATAAATTAAATGCAGTATATTCATACACTAGAAAAATACCCTCCAGCCATTGTAAGAAAGGAAACACACCACCACTGTAATCAGTACCAGCATCATCGTTGTCATCATCATCTTCTCTACATCCCTAGGTCCTACCAAGCCTGTCACGCAGCAAATGCTCCAGACAGTTCTGTCAAGCAAATGAACAAATAAATGAACTTATAAAATCATGACTTGAGTACAAGCAGAAACGTTACCCGCTCTAGTTCGGGGCAGTCGCAGCTGCCTGGACCACAGCTAAAAGCACTGGGACCACTGCTTTCCTCAACAAAAGGATACACAGGAAATTCAAGGAATTGAACTCAAGATTCCTCAGTCAATTTACCCAAATGAAAGCACAGCCCTCCAGGCCAGAGTCAGGCTCACTTATTTGCTAGTAAAATATTATGTAAACTAAGAACCTTGTTTCAGTTCAGGCTAAGTTGCCTGGCTGGAACTGCTGGGAGCCTGTCAGAAACCGTGAGGACATGGGTACAGGGTGGAAAAGCCTGAAAGGGAACCCAATATACCGTTCTTCTCTCTTTTTAGAATGCTTGATTTAGAACAAACTGGAAGGGTAACCACCACAGGAAACTACCAACACAGAGACTTCCATACAAGGCTCTTGGGGCAGCGAGGGGCAGCGGGGGGGTTGGGGGTATGTGTTTGTTGAGCCCTTAAAGGGAAAGGTAGCAGATTCAAGGAACTTATAAGGGAAGTGAAATGTTTACTTTGATAAGCTGTAATTTAAATTTTTAAAAAGTCAGGTCTTTCTTACCCAAAAGAGTGGATATCAAAACATAAGACAGTTTTTGTAAAGATTGGAAAAGGCCAAAGTCTAAGATAATTGAAGTGCCCAACATTTGTATACCATATTCCATTTATAAAACACTTTCATGTTATTTAAATTTTGAAAGATTAAAGATAATTTTGTATAAATAAATACTATAGCAATTCTCACACATGAGCCTGAGGAGAAGTATATCAGTATTTTATTGCAGTCTTTTCTGTTTTCATGAAAAATTTGAAATAGAAATGTAAACGAATAGACAAATTTGTAAATTAAATGTGGTATATTGATACAATGGGAAAATAACACAGTAATTATAAGAAATTATGTATACATATGTGTATATGTGTATCAACATGAATAGATTTCAAAAACAACTTAAGTATAAAAAAGGAAGTGCATAATGACATAATGATATTTACAGTATGACACTTTTGTAAATTTTTCTTTTAAAAGCATGAACTTCCAATGATATCACTGACCACAGCAGCAGAGAGTTTTTCTCAATCTTCCAAACTCCTTCTTAAAAGTAAACAGATCAGGGGCCAGCCCAGTGGCATAGTGGTTAAGTTCACGTGCTCCACTTTGGCAGCCCAGGGTTTGCCGGTTCAGATCCCAGGTGTGGACACTGTTCATCAAACCATGCTGTGGTGGTGTCGCACCCCCACATACAAAAGAGAGGAAGATATTAGCTGAGCAACAATCTTCCACACGCAAAAAGAGGAAGATTGGCAACAGATCTTAGCTCAGGGCCAATCTTCCTTACCAAAAAAACGTAAACAGATCAAACATGAGAATGGGAAAAAATAAACCCAAGAATAATGTCTTCAATAAGACTGAGTGATAGGGAACCCTCTATTGCAGCTGAATAAGGGAAGTTGGTGAACAGCACTGCAAGAGATCAGCAGCTGTGGGACTCAGTTAGGGAAATGAGAGGAAGGCCCCAGGACCCTAAAAGTGATGAAAACAAAAAAATAAAACACAAACAAATACATCCAAGATTCTCAAAACATATTAGGAGGATTCTGAGAAAACAGCCATGATGGCAGCTGCATAGGTCGTGAATCCTCCTGAGAGCAACAAGGTGAGCAAAACCAAAAGCTCAAAGGCGGTATCTACCAAAACACCACAATCACACATATCTTCATGAATCCCAAATCAAAAGTAGGCAGGAACCAACCACTGACAGCTCCACGATCTGCATGAGACAATGAGACTTCTGTTAACACTGGTAATCAATGAACAAAAATGTCCAACAGATACGAACTTAGAAAGCAAGAGAGGCTAATATGAAAACAGTGGTTGAAAATGAGAAAGGAGCATTAAACTTCAAAGAATTATTTTGTTATCCAGACAAAAATACCAAGTCACTTAAAATAGAAAAGAAATCAGAGTGGCATAAGACATTTTAAATAGCAACACTTTGTCCCAAATGACAATGGAGTGACATATTTAAGGTACTCCAGGAAAGGAATGAAGCTAAGGATTTTGCATCCAGCAAAACTAATCTTCTGTAAGACAATCTCTTACAGAAAAGCAAGAACTTAAGAAATATTATTCCCTTGAGTCATTCATGAGAAATCTACTGGAAATAGACTGACATATGGACTGATAGTGATGATTGTCAAAGTTTGTTAACATCGAAAGAAAAACTCAGGCATTATGTGAATCCTAAAGGAAGTACACAACACTACCTATGAAGTATTGTTGCCAAAAAAATTGAATCTGAATCTGTCAAGCCTCCAGACTTGACTGGTAATTTACACAAAATACAGGGATTAGAGAGGAAATTAGCAAACTCAAATACTGGAAATCTCCACAAGGAAACAAACCACTTCAACAAACAATAGATGTGATCCAAAATGAAACAGAGAAAATAAAAAAACAATGAACACATCATAAGTAAGCTGTGGGGCAATTTCAAGCCTGGTATACGTGTAAATGAAGACCCTAAAGGAGAGGAGAGAGAGGAGTAAAGATAAAAAATATTTGAAGAAATCATTGCTGCAATTTTCCAAATTTAATGAAAACTATAAACTCACAGATCTAAGAAATTGAATGAACCCCCAAGCACAAGAAGCATGAAGAAAACTACACTAAGGCACATAAATCATAAATCAGTGACAAAGAGAAAATTTTTAAAGTAGCCAGAGAAGAAAAGACATGTGACATACAGATAAACAACATATTTCTTATTGGATATTCTTATAAGGATAACAACATATTTCTTATTGAAAACTACTCAAGCAAGAATTCAGAGAAGCAAATCTTTAAAATACAAAAGGAAAAAATGGCCAACCGAGAATTCTATATCCAGCACAACTATGTTTTAAAACTGAGGGCAAAAAGAAAGACTTTTTCAGGTATATAAAGTTTATCATTTATCACCAGCAGATTCATAATATCAAAATGATAAAGGAAGTTCTTCATCAGAAGGAAAATGACACTAGATGAAAATGGAGATCTGTACAACTGTATGAAGAACATTGAAAGTTTTACCAACATGAATAAAATATGTGACTGTTATTATTCAAAAATTATTATTTAAAGCATCTTTAAAATATCTTTATGAAAGATAAAGATAAATATGTTTATACTTTAAACAAATATAATAATAATGTAGTGTCAGGTTTATATAACATGTAAATATAAAATGTATGACAATAATAGCACAAGACCAGGAGGAGAGAAATGGAAGGATAGTACCATAAGGTTCTTATAGTACTCATTAAGTGGTATAATATTACTTGAAGGTAGTCTGTGATAAGTTAAAGTTATATGCTATATCTAAAGTAACCACTAAAATAACAAAAGAGCAATCACTAGTAAACCAACATTTATATGAAATGGAATCATATAAAATATTTAATCCAAAAAAGTCAGTAAAAGAAGAAAGGGAGAACAAAAACAGATAGAACAAATAGAAAACAAATAAGATGATAGATTTAAATCTAACAATAACAATAATAACATTAAATGTAAATGGTCTAAATATCCCAAATAGAAGACAGAAATTGTCAGATTAAATCAAAAAAGCAAACTCAATTATATACTGCCCTCAAGAAACATACTTTATATAGAAAGACACAAATAGATTAAAAGTAAAGTAATAGAAGATGATATACCATGCTAACACTGATCCAAAAGAAAGCTGATGAGTCTATACTGTGCTAATATCAGACAAAAGAAATTTCAGAGCAAAGCATACTACCAGAGATTTTTAAAAAAGGTATTTCAATGTGATAAATGGATCAATTCATCAAGAAATACAAAAATCCTAAATGTTTGTGGACTTAATTACATAGCTTCAAAATACACAAAGATACAGATAAAAACAAAAATAGTCATACAAATAGTAACAGAAAAAGAATGGAAAACATATATCATGCTAGCACTAATCAAAAAAAGTTGAACTATCTATGTTAATATAAGGCAAAGTACATTTCAGTGCAAAGAACATTTCTAAAGATAAAGATAGTTATTTCATATTAATAAAAGGGTCAATTCATCATGAAGACATAACAATCCTAAACATTTATGCACTTAATCACAGTCTCAAAATATATGAAGCCATTATAATCAAAGACTATAATATCCCTCTCTCAATAATTAATAGAACAAAGAGACAGAAAGTCAGTAAAGATTTAGAAGACCTGAATAAGACTATCAACTAACGTTACCTAATTGACATTAATGGTCCACCAAACAATAGCAGAACACACATTCTTTCCAAGTGCACATAGAATAGTCATGAAAGACCATATTCTGGGCCATAAAATAAGTTTAATATATTTAAAAGAATTCAATTTCTGTCAAATGTTTTCTAACCATAAAATAATTAAGTTAAAATCAGTAACAGAGAGATCTCTGGAAAATTCTCAAATATTTAGAAACTAAACAACACATTTCTAAATAACCAATGGCACAAAAAAGAAACTAAAAGACAATTAGAAAATATTTCAAACTGAATGACGATGAAAACACAATATATCACAATTTCTGGAAAGCCACTAAAGCAGTATGTAGGTGGTAATTTATAGCAATAAATGCTTATATTGGAAAAGAAGAAAAGTTTCAAATCAGTTATCTCAGCTTCTATCTTTAAAAGTTAGAAAAAGAAGAGCAAATTAAACCCAAAGTAAGCAAAGTCAAGGAAATAATCAAGATCAGAACAAAAAATCAATAAAATAGGAAACAAAAACAATGAAGAAAATGTAATGAAATCAAAAATTAGTTTTTCGAGAAGAGCAATGAAATTTATAAACTTCTAGACAGACTAATAAAAAAAGAAGATAAAAAATTCTCAATATCAGGAATGAGAGAGGTAGCATCATTACAAATTCTACAGATATTAGAGAAATAATAAGGGGATATTATGAGCAATTTTATGCCAATAAATTGGGCAACTTCAGGGAAATGGACAATTTCCTTGAAAGACCCATACTGCCACAACTAAATCCAGAAAAAATAGATGAAAAAATATTCATCTGAAAAAAATAAAACCCTATATCTATAAAGAAACTGAATTTGTGGTTAAAAATCTTCCCACAAATAAAACTCCAGGTCCAGGAGACTGGTGAAATCTACCACTGGTAAATTCTATCAAACATTTAAGGAAGAAATAATACCAATTCTACACAAATGTTTCCAGATAATTTAATAAGAGGGAATACTTCCCCATTCATTCAGTGAAGCCAGTATTACTCTCATCCCAAAACAACTTAGGCATTACAATAAAAGTACAATTCAATATCCCTCATGAGCACAGACGCAACGCTTCTTTTTAAAACATAGCAAACTGAGTCCAGTAATAAATATAAAGAATAATATATCATGACCCAGTGGGGTTCCTTCCAGGAATTCAAAGCTGATTTAATATGCAAAAATAAATCAATATAATTCACCATATTAACAAATTAAAAAAGAAAAACAATGAATATTCAATGGACGCAGAAACAACATTTGACACATTCAATGTCCATTCCTGGCAAAAACTCTCAGTGAACTAGGCATAGAAGGGAACTTCCTCAACTTGATCAAGGGCATCTATTGGAAAAAGATCTACAGCCAACATCACACTTATTGGTGAAAACATACATGCTTTCCCCCCAAGGCGGGGAACAAGCCAAGAATGTCTGCCCTCACCATGTCTGTTCAACATCGTACAGGAAATGCTAGCCAATACAATAGACCAAGGAAGAGAAGAAAAGGCATCCAGATTGTAAAGGAAGAATAAAAACTGTCTTTATTTGCAGAAAACATGATCATACATCCAGACATTCCTATGGATCTACAAAAAAAATTCCTAGAACTAATAAAAGTTTATTAAGTTTGTGAAATACAAAATCAACATTAAAAAATCAGTCATGGGACTGGCCTGGTGGCATGGTGGTGAAGTTCGAACACTCCATTTCGGCAGCCCAGGGTTCACTGGTTCGGATCCCAGGCATGGACCTTCACACTGCTCATCAATGCCACTGTGGCGGCCTCCCACATGAAACAGAGGAAGATGGGCACAGGTGTTAGCTCAGCAACAATCTTCCTCAAGCAAAAGGAGGAAGATTGGCAACAAATTAGCTCAGGGCCAATTTTCCTCACACACACAAAAAAAGAATCAATCATATTTCTATATACTAGCAACGAAAAATCAGAACTTGAAATTAAAAAACAAATCCATTAACAATAGCATAAAATTATGAAATACTCAGAAATACATGAGAAGAAATATAAGACCTATACACTGAAAACTACAAAACATTGCTGAAGGAGATTACAGAAGATGTAAATAAATGGAGAGATATGAGTGAGAAGATTCAATATTGTTGAGATGTCAATTCTTCTCAAATTGATCTATAAATACAGCACGCTATCCAACTCAAAATCCTAGTCAGCTTTTTGGAGAAATGGGCAATGATTGTAAAATTGATATGGAAATGCAAAGGACAGAGAGCAGCCAGAACAACTTGGAAAACGAAGGACCTGATTCACTATCATTATAAAGTTATAATAACCAAGACAGTGTGGTATTGGTATAAAGACACAAAAAAGAGATCAGTGTAACAGAACAGAGAGACCTGAAATTGACCCATATGGACAGTTGATTTTCAACCAAGATGCAAAGACATTACAATGGCTAAAAGATAATTATTCCAGCAAATGGGGCTGAAACAATTGGCTAGTCTTAGGCGAAATAATAAAAATAATAACCTGATCCATTCCTTGCACCATATGCAAAAGTTAACTCAAAATAGATCACAGACAAATTTTAAACCTGAAGCTACAAAACTTCTAGAAGAAACATAAGAGAAAATCTTCGTGACCTTGATTTAGACAAAGATTGCTTACCATGATCTACAAAGGAAAACACTGATGAATTTGACCTCATCAAAATTAAAAACTTCTCCTCTTCAAAGACACTGTTAAGAGAGTGAAAGATTCTCTGGTTCTGTAAGCAAAGAGCTTCAGAAAGGGCAAAAGTCAAAAGATGAGAAAATTCACACTAGGCATATCTTGGTATCAGACAAAGTAGAATTCTAGCCAAAAAGCAATAAATGGGATGAAGAAAGACACTTTTTAATGCTAACAGCTATAATTCATAATGAATATATAACAGTTATTAATATTTATGCATCTGATAACACATCAAGTTTGCCAAGCAGAAATTATAGGAGATGACAGGAGAAATATGCAGACATATGCTCACATGCTCAAGCCTACAGAACACAGTTCAGCTGTACTCAGAGAAAAAAAAACCAGTATTAAACATCTGTATCAATAAAAATAAATAGGAAAGAAAACTAATGTAATACAACAGAAGAGGTAAATTACTAAGGATAAAGATCAGACATTGAATTAGAAAACGAAAAAGCAATACAACTAATAAACACGTCAATAAGCTGTCGCTTTGGGAAAAAATCCACAAAATGGAGAAACGCTAGCAAGAAAAAAAGATGGCACAAATATACAAACAAAATGAGACAAGGAAGAAATTGCCATTGAAATAGAGAATTTTTTTAATATTTAAGACAATAGCAGACTAACTTTATGCAAACAAATTTGACAACGGAAATCAAATAATGAACTTTTAGGAAAATATAATTTACCAAATCTGAACCTTTAGAGATAAAAAAATTTGAAGACATCAATTACTATAGAAGTTATGGAGAAAATTGCAAATCTGTTCTCTTCAAATAACACACCAGGCCCTGATGACTGCACCGGGGAATGCAGCAATCCTTTAAAGTCAGACAACTCCACTGCTGCTTAAACTGTTACAGAACATAGGGAAAGAGCTACAATTTCCAACAATTCTTTTTATGAAGCAAACAACATAGATATCAATATCTGATAAATATTGCCTTAAAAAGAAAACTATAGGGTTGGCCTGGTGGCCTAGTGGTTAAGTTCACACACTCCCCTTCAGCAGCCCAGGGTTCGCAGGTTTGGATCCCAGGCACAGACCTAGCACTGCTCATCAAGCCATGCTGTCACGGCATCCCACATAAAATAGAGAAAGACTGGCACAGATGTTAGCACAGCAACAATCTTCCTCAAGCAAAAAGAGGAAGATTGACAACAGATGTTAGCTCTGGGCCAATCTTCCTCACAAAAAAAAAGAAAGAAAGAAAACTATAGTCCAATTTCACTTATAAATGCTGATATAAAAAATATTAAAATATGAGTAAACAGTATATTAAGAAAATAATTCATCGTGACCAAGTAAGATTCATTCCAGGAAAGAAAAGCTTGATTACATTAGAATGTAATTCATGATATCCATATCTCTAAGAAGAAAACTCGTCGTTTCCACCGATGTTGTGCCAGTTATCCAGCTGTTGTCCCTTAGCTTCAAGCCCAACCTTCTGTCTCTGTTGGGCGGTGGGACCCTGCAAACCACCTTCCTGCTTGGCCCACTGCACCTCCTCAGGGTCGGCCAGTAGGGGGCGCTATGGGGAGAGCGCAAGGCTGGGGAATGGGAGGCTGAGAGATTTCCCCTTCCTGTCTGCTCTCTCCTCTTGCCACATATCATCCCAAAATTGTCTCTTCACCTCAGATGTAGTGGTTTGTTCCAGTAACAGCTTTTGAATTCAGTTTGCTACTTTTCCGGGGCCTGCTGCTCCAGCTGGCCGGTGTCCCCTCCCCAGAGGTGTAGGTCCGGCTCCTCGGAGCCCCTCCTCAGCCAAGCAGTGAACGCCTTCCCGGAGGTCTGACATCCCTGGGGTCCCTGCTCTTCCCTGTGCTCTCCCAGCCGTAGGTGTGGTAGCTGCTTCCTACAGTTTCTGCTGCCTCCCAGATACCTTAGGGGTCCCTTTTGTCTTTTCAATTAGTTAACAATTCTTCGTGTTAAATTCTCTTTATTAAAATAACAGGCACGGTTTCCATTTCCATTTGACAAAATCTGACACCTATTTCTGCCGTTAGAAAATATTCAGTTAAGGAAGAAGCGAGGATACTGATTTGACCGATATGATTTCATATATATATCACTCCACCGCAAAACCAGCGTCTCACTGAGCGGGGGCTGGCGGTGTCCCTGCTCCGCCTCGTGCTGGGGCCAGTGGGCAGGGCAGCTGGACAAGAGAAGGGGAGCGGCCCTGCATGCCACAGCCTGGTGTGAAACTGTCTCCTAACATGACACGGGAAAAAGAGCAAGAAGCATAACAATAAATACAATATCTACCTTTTCTGTAGAAAACATAGGGAAATATAAATATAAATGCATCTTCTCCTGGTTGCAAAATGAAGTACTCGAAAAAGAAACCAAAAGTTGATTTTTAAAATGTGTTACATAAAGAGGGAAGGAGAAATGAGGTAGAGAGGGCAGGAATGGAAACTAGACTTCTCAGAAGACACCTGGTTACAGAGCTTTGACTTTGGGAACATAACATGTTTTACATTCTAAAAAAAGATGAAAATCAAAAACAATTCCTAAAGCAATCTGAGACAAGCCTAATTAACTAGCTGGTTGGTAACTTATCTGTACAAAGAGTTGCTTGTGGTGAATTTTGAACATTGACTGTTAGGAGTTGCTGGTTCCAAAACGTGCTTCCTTTGCCGCCACGCTTTCAGCAAAAGGATCCCCCACGCCATGCTTCGCTCGCCTCCTGTCTCGATTCCAAATTGAAGTCTCACACCGGTATGTCTGACTGGTGGGCCATACAGCCCGTCAGGGGTCCCAGTGCAATGGCAACTGGGAAATAGGGTTTTTAGCTTTCTATGTTCTGAACACAGGACTGTGCACTAGCAGGAGGCTGGAAAAGGAGTTGAACAAATCAATCCACACTTATCCATCCCCTTGTAAGCTCAGGCCCTTCGAATGTCTCTGATTAGCCTCTTGAAGACTTGGTTGGGTAGCAACAGAAAAATTTTTAAAGAAAATGCATTCTAGAAATCTATAAAAAATTATACCAAGTAGCTAAAAGTTATATCTCATGTCTTTTATCAGGATAGATGTTTAGGGTCTGTGAGGAAAACGAGCATTCTAAAATATCTGCTGTGCACAAGGGAGCAGCAGGGTCCTTTATATTTTTTTTTTTTTTTTTTTTTTTTTTTGCCCTAGGAAGAATGCTCTTTAAAGATCTCTGGATATAAAACATATCAACAAGTCTTTAGCAAAGGAAATAGTGCCTGGAAAATGTGTGATTGGAATAAAAGAACTGGAAAGTTAGAGGGCCTGCGCTGAACTGCATCTTATACTATCTTCATGAAATATATTTACACACTATGAAAACTCAACCAATAAAAGTCAATTTTTAATATGTGTCTTCGGGATTCCCCAAGTTTAGGAGAGGTTTGTATGTTTGCTTTGCACAGTTCTCTTTGTTGCTGATTTATCCCACACATTTACGCTTATAACAGACATATATCACCTTATTCATGTCATCTGTTGTTTTCTGTTTTGGGTGTGATGGGACTATAACTCTGTATATGTGATTTCTATCTATAGTAGAAAGGAAAAAAATTAAAAATTTCTTTATAGAGGAAAAAATGACAGTGTTCTTTGTTAACTATAAGAGAAGAAACAATATTCATCTCATACGTCGATAATTTTTGTTGAACAAGCTTTAATCTAGTGATAAACCAGAGATACTTAGTGCAAAATTACGTAGAAAGTGTGAATGTAGAGGCAGGAGGAAAAGTCAGCATTTCCCCTTTCACCTTTAAGAAATCACACTAAAGCAATAAACACAACCGTAAACTCCATCCTGGAAACACTAGGAAAATTCTGGAATTATGAAGCACAAAATAGGGAGGTTTTCTGGAAGCATTTCAGGTCAAAGACAAGACAACATACAAAGAAAATGGCTGCAGCTGCAAATCTTTTTATTTTTAAATAAAAATCTGCAGAAGCAGAGTTCTCCTGAGCGAGTGGTACAAATCGAGGTGCATGACCCATTATCTCTTGATTCCTTCCAAAGGAGCTGGGGGCATGGCTGGTGGTAGGAGCACCTGGGCCTGGTTTGGTCGTGGCGAGGGAGCATCGGAGACCAGGCTGAAGGAGGATCCCACGGGAAAGCCATATTTGCAGGAAGCAGACAGTCTGTGAGGCTGGGGATCAAAAAGAAGAAAAGAAGCTCTGTATGCGAGCAGCTCTTTAGCTTCCATTCTCTTTGGACTGGGAGGAAGAAAAGGAGCAGTGGCCAAAAAATAAAGACCTCGTTCTCAAAAAGGGAGGAGAGAAAGAGAGATATCAACAGCCCAGCAGAGGAGTGAGCAAGTAACATGGAGGGTTCCCAGAACGAAAATGCAAATGCTCTCAAAGACAGCCGAACAGTTTCAATCTGACTCCTAAAAGAAAGGCAAAGGAAAACTGCAGTGACATTTGTCACTTATGAAATCGGCAAAATTCAAAAATTGTGAAAGCAAGCTGTGTGATCAACATTATGGGAAAATAAACAGCCTCATGTGTGTTGTAGGTGGGCGTGCCAACTGACACTAGCTCCGTGGAGAGCAATCTGGCAATGGCTCTCAACATGGGAAATCCTTTGACCCAACACTGCTGCTTCTAGCAAGTGAGAAATGGTATTTTTTTTAACATCAAAAGTCTGGAAACAATGTAAATGTTCATAACAGGGTTCTGAGTAAATGATGGTGCAATCATATCATGGAATATTATGCAACTTTTTAAAAGAATGAAGCAGATATGGAAGGCTCTCCAAGATAAATTGTCAAGTTAAAAAAAAAAGCAACTTCCAGAAAATATTTTGCTGTGCTACTACTTACATATGAAAAGATAAATGAATAAGGATGTATCTGCTTGTATGTGCAGAGAGTATCTTTAGAAGCTGGCAGCAGTGATTGCATGTAGGAAAGGAAAACAGGGGATCAAGGGGCTAAAACAGGAGGTGCACAAACCATTAAAAAGTGTGTGTGTATAAATAAAGGAAATATTGAAAGTTCTGATAAATAAATGAAAAGCAATAGGATATACTGGAGTATATGAGGAAGCCATTTGGTTTAAAACTAATTTGGGCCTGACCTTGTTTTTCCAAAAGGGCCTGACGTGGCCTGTTGTGCATGCATTGTACATCTGCTTTAAATATTTACTATGTCCCAAAGACCAGAATGATGCCCTTAAAGATAGGGATGTAACTTCCCCGCATATCAGCATTTCTTTAAGGATAAGCATCTCTCCCTAAATCAAGGATTAATTGCCGACTTGCTGTGCTCACCCTGTTACCACTGACCTGCTCTGCCAGCAAAGCAATCTCACAACTATTGTAAAAAGGAGATGCCTATCATATGTGATGTATGCGCTTTGTTCCAAGACAGTATGTAACCACTCTGTACACCCCACTTCTTTGGTGCCCTTCTTTAGGAAGGCCCCAGGCTAGTCCTCAGATCTGGCTCATAATAAACTCACCCCAATTTTGATGTATAGATTGATCATGGATTATTTGCATCGACAGTTCCCACAAAGCATTTACTGCAGTTGTCTCCATATTGTAAGATTACAGTGATTTTTCTCTTTGTAGTGTTTTGAGTTCACAAATATTCACCAGTGACAAACAGTGCTTTCTTTGAAAAACAACCAGGATTTTTTTCCTCCTAAAATTCTCAATTCTCTCCACCAAACGAAAATACTTGGTCAGTTCACTGCATGAAAGCACATTTTTTCTTTGCCTGGCTCTCCAGGTGGCCTTGTCTGGTGGGAGCTGGAACCCCCAGCTGTCTGTGCTCAGGTGCACCTCAGTGGTCCAGGCCCACGGTGGTCCCAGGCCTCGCTGTGTCAGGCCACTCAGCAGCCCACATTCCCTGCACTTCACAGGCCCTGCAGGCCAGAAAATTTGGGGCCTGAGTTCCACTTATTGTTTCTCTCAGGTAAATTCCTCCCGCAAATGGTGCTACTGTCAGAATTAAAGACTTGGAGCTATTTTGGTTGCATTCTTGGCCTTAAGAGACAGGTTTCCTGTTAATACTGTTTTGACTTAGATTGTTTGGGTCTCTCCAGCGGGAGACCAGATTTAGATCAAACGCACAGGATCCTCCTGCTGAAACAAGAAGAGCCTGGAACACCCAGGGAAGTCAAAGTCCCTGTTTTTTGAGGGTGGGAAACGGGACTGGGGTCCTTTCTCTGCTGCCCTGAGAGGCCTCCATGAAGAAAGGCCCGCCTGCCCGGAGCCACACAAAGCCAAGGCCACTGGGCCGGCAACTTGGAGGTCAAAGCATCCTGGGCCCCCTGTGGAAGGCAGGTCCCCCTCCACGGCCCTGAGCCAGGGTAAGGAGGCCCACATGGCTATGTTCCATGCACGAGCCCTAGCAGGGTCCCTGCACAGAGCCTCCTTCAGGACTGTTTAGGGCTCGCCACTAGTCGGCCACTATTTAAGCTGCCAGCCGGGAAGCCTGGGAATATGGAACCAAAGGAAACAGAAGTGGGGTCTGTCCTGGCCCCTCACAAACTCAAGCACCTGGCAGCTGCCCCTATACAGGCAGGAGGAGATGCTCATGAGGAGCCTGGGCATCCCAGGGCCCAGGGCACTTCATTCTCAAAGGTAAAAAAAGGAGTGCCCCCTCTCAGAGCGGTAGGCACTGAACAGGCCTGCCTTCCCAGCCAAGCGGGGAGAGAGGGACCCCCCACCTCCACCCTGTGTGTGCACACTGCTGTGAGGTGGCTCTCAGGCCACCATATCCTCAGCTAGCCCAGGCCTCTGAGGCAGACAGGACGGTACCAACCTGGCAACCAGTGTCCACAGAGCACCTGAGCTCTCTAAGTGGGATCAACTCTTTATTCCATATCTGGGTTCCATGTTCCCCTTGCCGGTGCTGGGAGAACAGCTGCAGTGTCTGAATTTTCACAGGAAAATTCATTTTCACAGAGGCAGTCCTGATTAACAATGAAACCTTCAAAATGGGCTCAGAGCTTGGCTGTAACCAGCTGACCTTTCACTTCTGAAAGGCCAGGCACATTTGTTTCCAAGGGCTTTCCTTTCAAATTTTTGTTTGAATGTGGACCTGGAAACTGGCATCTGCATTCTTTCCTAACATGATCTTAAATCATCCAAGTGACTGTAGGAAGGTGGCCCGTGCTGCCCAGCCTGGGCTGCAAGCAAAAGAGTGCAACTATTTAGCCCAGAGCCTAGAAGTTGCCATCCGCCACCAGTAAACAAACAGCCTTCCAAGGATGGAAGTGCAGTTCTCTTTTCTGAGACTGGGGGAACCTGGCCAACATGCCTTCTCCCATTGTAGATGACACACTGAAGAAAAGTCTTGATGTTTGGCAAAAGTTCCCCTTCCATTGTAAAGTTAATAAAAGAAAACCATGTTTTAAAACAAGTCAGCCTTTTTCCTAACCCTGCATCATTAGACTCTAAATGTCAGAGAAATATCTATGCTTCAGTTAAGCAAGGAGACAAAAATAACGTGGCAAGGTAAAAAGAATCCAGATTTCAGGAGAATGGTCTCACCACATATATGTATGTGAAAATGCCTTTTTACCTGATATACTGAGGCGTGAACTCTTTGTATCAGCGGTTCCTGCTAGAAGCTCCATGCAGCAAATGTACTTAGGGGGATATTGACTCTGCCCCCAGGACAAGGGTGGGCCAGGTTGTCTGAAGCCCACCAGTTCACGTGGTTCCCTTGACCAGCCATTGGCTCAGGGTTAGCCACATGACCTGAGGAGCCCAAGCAGGGCATGTCTCACAACTCCTGCTTAGAATGCTGGACAAAGAGCTTCCGGCCTTCCTCTGACATCATAGTATGAGGAGGTAGAGCCTGGCACAGTAGGCACAAGGAGGAAAGCAGCTTAAGAATTAAGCCCACGTTGGTGGGGATGTAAAATGGTGTAGCAGCGATGGAAAAGTCCGGTGGTTCCTCAAAAAATTAAAGATACAATTACCATATGATCCAGCAACTCCATCTCTAGGTATATGTCAAAAGAATGAAAGCAGGGCCTCGAACAGGTCTATCTACACCCATCTTCATAACATTATTTACAATGGCCAGAAGGTGGAAGCTGCCTAAGTACCCAGCAATGGATGAACGGATAAACACAATGTGGTATTTACATACAAGGGAATATAATTCAGCCTTAAGACAGAAGGAAATCTGACACATGCAACAACATGGATGAACCTTGAGGACATTGTGGTAATTGAAATAAGCTAGACACGAAAGGACTAATATTGTTTGGTTCCACTTGCAGGGTTCCTAGAGTAGTCAAATTCATAGAGACGGAAAGTAGAAGGGTGGCTGCCAGAGGCTGTGGGGAGGGAGAAATGGGAAACTATTGTTTAATGGGTACAGAGACAGTGGTAATGGCTGCACAACGATGTGAGTGTACTTAATGCCACTGAACTGTACACTTAAAAATGGTTAACATGGTCAATTTTTTGAAAAGAATTAATCCCACATACAGAGGACAGCCCGGCTGAGAGAATGATACAGAAATAGACCTGGATTCTCTTGATTTAGCTGGCCCTGAAGCTGATTGTCTCACGAATTTCCATGGTGTTTAAGCCAGTTTACTTTTGGCTTTCTGATAGTTATGATCTAAGTCATCCTCGCTGCCATATTGTACTTGAAAGAAGACATTACCATCAGCTTCCAGAAAACCAACCAGGGGAGCTTCCAGTCCAGCACCTTCCTCTCCATCAGGTACGGTATTGGATTTGTCCAAAAAAGAGATCATCCTGTGGATGACCCATTCCAATCCCTAACCTTCAACACTTCTTAACCCCCGGACTCCAGTGAACTCCACCTACCCATTCCGGGCCGCACCCTAGACTTTGGAGGTCACCACACAGAACCTCCAAAACTCTATGCTCTGCTCCTATTGTGACTTGGTTAAATTAACATTTGTTAAGTGGAGCACAGGGTGTCAGATGGTAAGCCACGGTTCAACGAGAGACCACAGGGAAATTTAAAGAGGAAAGTTTATGGCTCACAAGTCCTGGAAGAAGTACACGGCGTACCCTGAGGGGCCACACGGGGAGGTCAAGGCAGAGTACAGACAGAGAGAGCAGCGGAATCAGGGGGACGTGCCTTCATTAGGGTCCATGGGTGGAGTGCTTTGGAGGTCCTGGCCAGGGCTGGAAAGGTCAGTTCAATCCAAAAGAGCTGGATTTTCGTAAGCCCCATGGGGGTCTTCTCTAAGGGGTGCACGAGGCACACAGACCCTGGGAGGCAGGGGAGACTGTTGATCACAGGGCTGTGAGGGAAATCATATTGGGAACTTACTTGGCTGGTGACTCTTCAGGATGCTATCTAGAGTATGTGCTGGCATTAGAGGGCTAGTGGCAGTTTACAGTCCCTGTAGGCCGCTTGGCCGAACAAAATGGATGCCAAGGCAGCCATACCAGGGAGTAACTTAGCTAAACTCTCAACAGCCCTTTTATCATAATCTGCTCTCCTTACAGTCTTCTTACTTCCTCATCCCCACATACCTACTCAACGGCATTCAGAATCAGGACTCGCTTTCCAGCCTACACACTATGATGGAATAGACCAGTTAGTAACTTCCTTACGTGCCTCAGCTGTGCTGGCATTCAGTTCCCTCTCCTCTTCCCTAAAGCAGCTCCTCCTTACCACTCTCCCCCACAGGCCAGGCGCTCCCTCCCCACATGTCTTCTCTCTCCTATATTTTCAAGTCATCCTTCTCTCTCTCTTTCTCTCACACTCACTCTTATTTCCAGCTTCTTTCCCACAATCTATAAACATACTCAAGTCTCCCCATGTTTCTCATGGTTAAATAAATACTTTTCTTGACCTGCTCTTCCCTTCTAGCTGCCACCTTATCATTCTCCTTCCCTTCACAATCAAACGGCTCAAAATATTTATCTGCATTCCTTGTCTCCGTCTCCTAACATTTCCAGCCTGTGACAGTCAGACTTCCAGCCCCAACCCCTCTGATGGAAACATTCTCTTAAAAATGGCACTAACTCCATAATTGCTAAATCCAATGGGTCTGTTTACCAAAGATTCTCTTACCTGAATTCCCTGTCCTATTTGTTATGGTTTCCTTGCTCCCTCCACCTCTGGGACAGTATATACTCCTTATAGGCTGTCCTTCTACCTCTCCGACATTTCTCCCAAGGCCCCCTTGACAGATTCAGTTTCTCTGGCTACCCCTGAGAGGCTGGGATGCTCTCCAGTATGCCCATGGCCCTCTTCTCTTTTCCTGCTACGTAGCCATCCCAGTGACTTCATCCAACCCCACGTGTGCACGAAAGAGTTGATTCAGCAGGTCTGGGATCTTCAAACCCTGCACATTCCAAAGAAAGTTCTGGCCCTTGCCTGTCTCATAGAAGACAACCTCTAAGCTCTTAGAATATCCTGCTGGTAAGTGTCTGTTTTTCTGTGGCATCAGGCCATGCCAGATAGTTTATGCTAACAAAGATTTATAGTGGGCATCTTGGGTCATGCGGTATCGGTTTGACCTCTGACAGAGCTGAAAATTGAGTGGCTAAGGTCAGTCATGTGGGCATCCTATGCCTATGTGACTTATCCAAAAAAAACCCTGGACACCATGGCTCTTGTGAGATTCCCGGTTGGCAGCCCTTCATATGTGTTGTCACACATCCCTGTCACATCACTAGAGGGATAAGTAAGTGCTGTCTGCACGAATCCTCAGGAGGGGACAACTGGAAGCTTATGCCCAGGCTCTGCCCTCACAGTTTTTCCTTTGTTGCTTTTCATCTCCTCCTTTCACTGTAACAAACCATAACCATGAGTATAACGGCTTTTCTGAGTTCTGCAAGTCCTTCTAGGGAATCGTGGAACCTGAAGGTGCTCTTGGAGATGCCCAGCACCACACATTGTCATTGAAAGTCATATGCTGATGACTCACGAATCTATATTTTTTTCTGTACATCCCTCCTAAGCATCAGTTCTAGACAAAAATAACAATCAGGATGTCTCAATAGAGCCACAAATCCAAACTGTCCAAAATTTATCTCCTTATATTCTGCTTCAAGCTCATTTCTCCTCACATGTTGCCACAAACCCAGTCGGCCGTGTCTAAAATCTGGCATTCACTGCACACTCCCACCCCTCCCTTGTCTCCTGTGCCTCATCCATGAGAGCTGCTCACTAACGTCTCCGGGTCCTTCCCTTCCTTCCACACCCGTTGCTCCCCTTGACTCAGGCCCCACCATTTCACCTGGACCACGCAGTCAGTACTCTCTGGATAGGCTCTCTACAGCCAGGCCACTCTCTTCCAGTTATCCCCACTACAGACAAAATGAACCTTTTTAAAAAAAAATCAGGATTCTAGTTCAAGAAGGTAAAACTTAAATGTTAAATTGTAATAGTCATAAAAACAGTATGAATCTATACTAATGAAGAAAAACGGCATTTGTGAAAAGGACATTTCAACATCTTTGGAGTTAAAAAGTGAGTGAGAGCGAGTTAACTAACAGCTAAATCAGAATGAAGAAAGACTCCCCCCAGTGCACAGCCCTCAAGAAGCTTTTGACTGGGCATCTTTCAACAAGAGTTGACAAGGTTGTTTATTAAAGGAAACTGAACTTGGGCCCCCTGTGGTGGGTGAGGCTGCAGATTCAGCCTCTACTCATTCAGGGATCTGGGGAATCTACACCCAGGTTCTGGCTTCCTACCCTCCCCTGAAGTGACACTTGCTCACTGGCAATCCTTTATCACAGAGAGCATCCTGGTCAGGAGAGAACGCCACCTGCAGAGACAACAGTATGAAAAACTCTGCCCACTACACTACTCTACACTGCACCACGCAACTGAGTCCCTCATCCCCAAATAGGTACTCCAGGCCCCCCTCGGAGACACTGCGTGTTCAGTTCCAGGCCACCACAATAAAAGGAATGTCGCAATAAAGCGAGTCACACGAATTTTTTGGTTTCCCAGTGCATATACAATTATGTTTACACTATACTGTAGTCCATTAAGTGTGCAGTAGCATTATGTCTAAGAAACAACGTACATACTTTAATTAAAAAATACTTTATTACTAAAAAATGCTAACTGTCATCTGAGCCTTCAGTGCCAATAGACTTGCTCAACACAGGGTTGCTACAAACCTTCAATTTATAAAAAATGCAATATCTGTACACATAGTTACAGAGGACAGATTGGTAGTTATGGGAGGGGGAGGAGGGCGGGAAGAGCGTGCGAGGGGTGACTGGGCACATGTATACAGTGGCAGTAATTAGTTTTTGGGTGGGGAACATGATGTAGTCTAAACAGAATTTGAAGTATAATGATGGACATCTGAAATCTATATGATGTTATAAACCAAAGCTACCTAAATGAAAAAAAAGAAAAAAGAAATGCAGAGCAGAAAAAAAATAAAAATGCAATATCTGCGAAGAGCTCTAAAGCAAGGTATGCCTGTATTTGGTTTGTTACCATAGGAATATGTTAATTTACTTTATTTTGACTTAAAATATTGCTGCAAAACTAGCTTAGGTACTTTCCAGTTTAAAATCCTTCAGTGACTCCCCATGGCCTACGAGATAAAATTCCAATTCCTTTCTTGGCATCAAGAACCACCTACTCCAGACCATTTTCTCATCCAGCCCTACTGGTATTTCACATTCCATTTATACTAATAATCTGGCAATTTTATGCTTTTTGGCCTTTATTCATGCTATTCCCTCTGCTCATAAAGCCCTTCTCCTTTCCATTGGGCAAACACTAACATGGCTCAAGATTTAGTCCAAGTGAAGCATTTAGTGACAGTTTCCTCTTTCCCAAAATCGTGTAAAATCAGTGCCTTCCACACATATTTCTACGACTGTTCCTGTGATAGTTTATTGCACTTTTAAGTTTAGAGTCTGTACTTTGTGCTCCATGAGAGCAGAAACCTGTGTTCCCCAGGCCTGGAAGATGGAGGGACCTCAACAAATCCCTGATGCATGAATGAGTGAATAGCATTAGGGATGGGCTTGTCATCACTGTGGGTCTGATGTTGGCTCCATCAGTCGTCTTATGTAGACAACATTTTACCCATCCATCAAAAGAAAACAATAATACTAACTACGTTGTAGGATTTTTGTGAAGACAATAATCGTAGATAAAATTTATTAAATACAGATAATTCTAAATAATATCCAAGACCCTTTTACATTTTTAAAATTCATTTTCATAAGAACCACACAAGATTGGTACTATTATCCTTATTTTATAGTTGAGGAAATTAAGGTTCAAATGTTAAACAAAATAGCCATTTTAACATCTAGCAGAGTTTCTGGTATACTCCCTCAGGAGATGCTAGCTCCCTTTCCTGTCCCTCTCCTCTCAACTCCAGGACGTTGGGATGAGGTAATAGGGGAAAGAAGGAAGGCATAAACTATGTTGAGGCGACCATATAACATAGAAGCTGAATTTTGAAGTTTTCTTTCAGGGGAAGGCATCTCCCAGACCAAAGAGGACTCACAACCATATGGTGCAGTGACTTCCCCTGGATCAGTACACCAGGGCTCGGACTAGAGGATTCACGTGCACTCCACTCCTCAGATAAGCCCTTAATCACAACCCCTCAGAAGAGGTTGGTCAGGTTCTGTTACATGACAGTGAAATTTTTTGTTTTTGAGGCCAATGTTGTTAGTTACATTGTAGTAATAGTAACAGTTACTGTAGCAATAGGATAGAAGCCATAGCAACAGTATAGGAAAAGGAGGAGGAGGAGAAGTGATATTAATTGAGTATGTACTAACTGCCAGGCCCTTTACATTAAGCACTTTACATTAAGCAACACATATTATCCCTGAGATAATATCCATGAGATAATTACTAACAGCAAGAGTAGCAGCAGTAGGAATAGCAGTAGTATTAGTACGATATCTAACACTAATTGAGTAGTTACTATCTGCCAGGCTCTAGACTAAGCCCTTTATAACTATTAGCACAATTTATCCCTTTGAAAGAACTACTATTACTGTCTATATATTGCAAGTTGACTTCCACTTCTGACAAACAGGGAGTAACAAGATCCTGATTTACCCTCTTGTCTGAACCAACAACAACAAAATGGATCAAAAAGATGAAACAAAGGTTTTCAAGGCACTGCAACAGGCAATGGAGGACAGTGATCCCTGAGAAGTAGGAAATAAATGAGGTAACCCCTATGATTGCCCCAGCTTACTGGTGGCCTCTTCAGCCAGGGAGCAGGGAGAGGGATGTCAGAAGAATCCAGGACTTCCTAAGTTGAGGAGACAAAGCTGAAGGTACCAAGGCAACTAGACTTGGCAAGGCAGAGTACCAGATAGGAAAGAGCTTCACAGAGAGAGAACTACAGACCCGCACAGGGTCTCCCTTGCATGTTCAGCACACACATGTGAGGAAACCAACCCAAGCCTGGAGAAAGGATCGGAGGAAATAGCACCTTGTGTTCACACAGTGCCAGGAGCAGTGCCTGTTCCCACCAGACAGGTTGGAGAACCTCACAACTCAAGAGCTATCGGGTAGAGTACTCAGAGGCCTTGAGTTGGTAAGGGGGGATAATTCGTCTGAAATTAAACACTGTTCCAACCCTACCTAACAAATCTAAAAAGAAAGACCCAAATAGATTAGACTGCTTCCAAGTAGCTTAACTGCATCTCAGAACAAAGCTCAAGAATATTCATAGGAATATAAAAATATCTAGGACCTGGGGCCAGCCCAGTGGCATAGTGGTTAAGTTCGCATGCTCCACTCCAACGGCCTGGGGTTTGCTGGCTCAGATCCTGGGCAGACTTACACACCGCTCATCAAACAATGCTGTGGTGGCATTCCACATGGAAGAACTAGAAGGACTCACAACTATGATATACAACTATATACTGGGGCTTTGGGAAGAAAAAAAAAGAGGAAGATTGGCAACAGATGTTAGTTCAGGGCCAATCTTCCTCACCAAAATGCATAACTTAAAAAAAAAATCTAGCACCCAACAAGTGACTGGCAATGATTGGCATCAAATCAAAAATTACCAACAGACAAAGAAGCAGAACCCATAATGAGAAAGAAAATGAACCAATTAACACTGACTCAGAACTGACAAAATATTAGAATAAGCAAACAAGGACACTAAAATAGTTATAAATGCATTGTATCTTTTCAAAAATTAGTTATATGGGAGGCTGGCCCCATGGCCTAGTGGTTAAATCAGAGCACCCTGCTTTGGCAGCCCAGGTTCAGTTCCAGGGCATGGACCTACATGACTTGTTGATGGTCATGCTGTGGTGGCAACCCACATACAAAATAAAGGAAGATTGGCACAGATGTTAGCTCAGGGTGAATCTTCCTCAGCAAAAGTAAGAAAAGAAATTTGGTACATGGAAGATATAAAATAGAGGCAAATTGAACTTAGAGCAATGAAAACTACAATGTGTGACATAATAAAATGAAAAATATACCAGATGGGATTAACAGCATATTAGACACTGCAGATGAAAAGATTAGTGATCTTGAAGATATAGAATCTACCTAAAATAAAACAATGAAAAAAAGAAAAGAACACACAAAAAATGAAATGAGTAGAGAAAAAGTATCTGAAGGAATAATGGTAAAAAAAAAATCCAAATTTGATCAAAACTATAAACCCACAGATCCAAGAAGCTCAATAAACCTCAAGCTCAAGAAACATAAGGAAAACTATACTGAGGCTCATCATAATTAAATTTCTCACAATCAGTGATAAAAAGACAATCCTAAAAGCAACCAGAGTAAAAAGACATATTACAAAGATAAGGAATACAGCAGATTTCTTATCTGAGACAATGGAAGAAAAAAGACAATAAAGTAATATCTTTAAAGTTAAGTTTCTTTCTTGAAAGAAAAGACAGTGAGAAAAAGAGATTCACACTGAGTAGAACAGAAACCAAAAGAAGACTCAGCTAAGATAGGGTTCCATCAATTTCACAGAAACTGGAGTTTTAATGCTAGGCTTATTGTTCAAAAAAATGGACTTTAATCACCCTCACACACAAATATAAATTCCGGTTGGATTAAAGCTATAAATAAACTAAAGTTCTATATCCAGCAAAAATATTTTTTCAAAAATATAGATTCTTTTTTTGAGAAACAAAAAGCTAAAAGACTTCATTACCAGCCCTGCACTACAAGAAATGTTAAGGGAAGTCCTTGAGGAAGAATGAAATTGACACCATAGGGAAATCTGGATCTACACAAAGAAATGAAGAGGGTCAGAAACTGTAACTACATGAGTAAGTATATACAGTTTTGTTCTTATTAACAAAAATAATAACAATGTATAGTGAGGTTTATAACATGTGTAGAACTAAAAGGTATGACACCAATAGCACTAAAGGCCAGAAGGGAGAGGATGGCAGTACACTATCATAAGATTTAAGACTGCATGTGAACTGTGTAATTACACTTAAAGATAGTTAACGCTGTATACTATAAACACTAAAGCAATCATCACATTAAATGTAAGCAGTCTAATTACCCCTATTAAAAGGCAAATATTATCAAATTGAATAAAAAAGCAGGACCCAACTATGTGCTGCCTACAAGAAACGCACTTCAAATATAAAGACACAAATAGATTAATAGGATAGAAAAATATATACCATGTTAACATTAATCAAAAGAAAGCTGGAGTGGTTATATTAATATCATACAAACTGGATTTCTACCTGTAGCAACTATATCCAGGTAGAAAATGTGGAGGATAAAGGTAGATAATTGAACACCCTCATTTGTCTGTACTCCTTCTTGAAATCTCTATGTAACACAGTAAAAGCGTGTTTTTTTTAATGTCATAAACCCATGAAGACAAAGATGATAGGAGAGATGATAGAAACAAGGATATTTTGGCAGCTGGAGGTGGATGCTAAGTAGTAACTAACTGACTAAACCTGAGGAAATGGACTTTTAAGCCAGATGTGGGATAGGAAATGTGCCACTTGATTTACACCATCAAATTCCCACAAAACTCAAGAATTAAAGCACCAGAAAAGATGGTTTAAGTGGGCTTATAGAGAGCTGGAAACAAGAGAAGCAATTGAAAGTATGTTAAAAAGGAAGTAAACTCATTTCATCTCTCGCTGAAAGTGTCTGTGCAGCGGCTCCTCTCCCACCCAGCAGTGGTCACAATGTCTATGTTCTTCAGAGAATAACACAAAGGTATCTGGGCCAGGAGACAGTACAGGGTGCTAAAGGTAAGGGTACCATACTGAAAACAAAGATTAAGAGAAAGTTTATGTGTGGAATACTGAGACCCTCCCTCTATCTAAGCTGCCTCTCTCTCTTGAGCCCCAAATTTCTGGCAGCCAGGCTTTCTGCCTCCATGCAGGAGATCATAGAGCCTTCTCTGGACAATCTGTCTGGCCCCAAAGGAAAGCCATCAAAATGGACCAGCCAGGTCACCCCATGATGAAGCCAGTTTGTTAATAAGCTTGTTTGTGCCTCATTCTTAGTTGTATACACACAGCCAAAGTTGAGAATAATGGTCAATACTTATACAGCACTTATTGTGTGCCAGGAACTATGAGGTAGTTAGTATCACAATTCCTGTTTTACAGATAAGGAAATAGATACTGAGAGGCTGAGGAACGTGTCCAAGTCCACACCACTGGAAAGCAGGTGGTGCAGAGCCCACGCTCCTCTTGTTCTTATCTTGGCATATATTATCATGATTTTAAGCGGACCTTTTTCCCTACCCTGCACTGTTCCTCTTCATCCCTACTACCATGATTCCAGGCCTCTAAGCATTTCCAATGTTTCTCCCATGGAACTTTCTTCAGGAAGTTCCTAGAGGATGGGTTTTACCAAATGAGGCAGTAGGCCAAAAAGAGAGGATGAGGAGGCATCCAGAACACAGGAGACCCAAAGCAAGAGAAAGATGAGGAGAATTCCCAAGATGTGGTGTCAGCAGGCTGAGAAAGCAGCCTCTCTAGATTGGAGCCGGTCAGGAGGCTCCAGGAACAACTTCCTTGATAAAACCTGATATGGAAAATACCTGAGTTTTATGAGCATATTGAGAGGAGATATATACACCCAAGGAAGAATGTGGGGTTGCAGTAGTAATCAATATAGAGAAAAACTCAGTTAACAAAATTAAGAGAGTTATTAACTACAGGAGAAAAAACAGTGCAAGAAGGAAAATTAATTCATCTTAATTTATGAAATTACTGAGTTGTAAATAATGTTTACATAATCAAAATAATAGAGACACTGAATATTGATTCAAAAATAATATGTCATAACCACATTTGGAGGAGATGTGATGGGAAGCATGAGTTCATCCAAGAAAAGGGGAGTAGAAAGAGGACTAAATTGTCAGCCTCCACATCAAGAAGTCAGTGGATAACACCTAAAACCAAAAAGTCAGGAACTAGCAGTACAGTGTACTTTGTAGAAATGCAGAGGTAGATGCAAAACAATCAGCCAAAAGAGGGGCAAGTGGTTGACTCCAGAAAGCAGGCAAGGGGCACAGAGGGCTGAGGGGTTTGTAATGTGACCTTTGAGCTATCTCAGTCTTTAAACTATATATATATATTAGCAAATATATGTGTTTAATAAATATGTAAACATAATTTTTAAAAGTAAATGAAACAGAAGAAAAATCCATTTAAAATATCAACAGTAACATATACCAAAAAAAAAGAAGAAGAAACCCTAGAAATAAGTTAGCACAAATACGCATACCCTCAATATATAAAGTTTTAAAACTCTAATGAATAACATGAGAGAAAATTTGATTGAATGGAAAACTATGCCTTTTTGTATATGAAAACTAATATTTTAAAGATCTCAATTCTTCCTAAATTGATCTAGAGATTCAGATGATCCTAACAAAAACAGCAAAATTATGGGGGTAAGTGCATATCTTAGTCTACCCAGGCTGCCATAACAAAGTGCCACAGACTAGATAGCCTAAATAACATTTATCTCTCACAGGTCTGGGTGCTGGCAGGGTCAGTTTCTGGTGATACCTCTCTGCTTGGCTTGTAGATGGCCACTGTCTTGCTGTGTCTTCACTCGGCCTTTCTTCTGTGCACATGCCCTCTGGTGTCTCTCCTCTTCTTATAAGAACACCAGTCCTATCGGATCAGGGCCCCACACTTACGACCTCATTTAACCTTCATTACTTCCTTAAAGGTCCTGTCTCCATATACAGTCACATTAAGGGTTAGGGCTTAAACACATGAACTCTAGGGGGACACAATTTCCCTATAACAGGGAAAATCTGACAAAGAGACACTAAATTTGTCAGAGAAAAAAAACTGAGGATAAGCAGAAAAAGTGTATTTTAAAAAAGAGTGATGGAGTTGAAAAAGGAAGATATGCAGAACTGACCCAATGAGATATTAGGTTGAACCATACAAAATCGCCATTTTTTACTAGCAAATCGAATACAACAATACATTAAAAAGATCATACGTCATCATCAAGTGAGTTTCATTCCAGGGATTCAGGGATGGTTCAACATCTGCAAATCTATCCACGTGATACACCACATTAACAAAATGAAAACTAAAAATCACATGATCACCTCAATAGATGCTGAGAAAGCATTTGACAAGATATAGCATCCATTTATGATAAAAACTCTAAATGAAATGGGTATAGAAGGAAAATACTGCAACATAATAAAGGCCATATATGACAAACCCACAGCAAATATCTTTTTTTTCAATTTTTTTTTTTAAAGATTGGCACCTGAGTTAACAACTGTTGCCAATCTTTTTTTTTTTCCTATTTTATTTTTTCCCTCCCCAAAGCCCCCCTGTATGTAGTTGTATATTTTAGTTGTGGGTCCTTCTAGTTGTGGCATGTGGGACACCGCCTCAGCATGGCCTAATGAGCAGTGCTATATCCTCGCCCAGGATCCAAACCCTGGGCTGCCGGAAGCGAAGCGGGAGAACTTAACCACTAGGCCACAGGGTGGCCCTGCAAATAGCATTCTCAATGGAGAAAAAGTGAAAGCTATCCCTCTAAGAACAGGAACCAGACAAGGATGCCCACTGTCACCACTCTTATTTAACATAGTATTGGAAGTCCTAGCCAGAGCAATCAGGCAAGAAAAAGAAATAAAAGGGATCCATATTGGAAAAGAAGAGGTGAAACTGCCACTCTTTGCAGATGACATGATTGTATATATAGAAAACCCTAAAGAATCCACTAAAAAAACTTTTGGAAACAATAAACGAATACAGTCAAGTTGCGGGATACAAAATCAACATGCAAAAATCGGTTGCATTTCTATATACTAAAAATGAAGTAGCGGAAAGAGAAATTAAGAATACAATCCCATTTACAATTGCAACAAAAAGAATAAAATACCTAGGAATAAACTTAACCAAAGAGGTGAAAGATCTGTACACAGAAAACTATAAAACATTGTTGAAAAAAATCAACAAAGACACAAAGAAATGAAAAGATATTCCATGCTCTTGGATTGGAAGAATTAACATCATTAAAATGTCCATACTTCCTAAAGCAATCTATAGATACAACGCAATCCTTATCAAAGTTCCAACAACATTTTTCACAGAAATAGAACAAAGAATCCTAAAATTTATATGGAACAGCAAAAGATCCCAAAGAGCCAAAGGATTCCCAAGAAAAAAGAACAAAGCTGAAGGTATCATACTCCCTGATTTCAAAATATACTACAAAGCCATAGTAACCAAAACAGCATGGTACTGGCACAAAAACAGACACACAGATCAATGGAACAGAATCGAGAGCCCAGAAGTAAACCCACACATTTATGGACAGCTAATATTCTACAAGGGAGCCAACAGCATACTATGGAGAAAGGAGAGTCTCTTCAATAAATGGTGGTAGGAAAACTGGACAGCCACATGCAAAAGAATGAAAGTAGACCATTCCCTTACACCATGCACAAAAATCAACTCAAAATGGATTAAAGACTTGAATGTAAGACCCAAAACCATTAAACTTCTAGAAGAAAACATAGGCAGTATGCTCTTTGACATCGGTCTTAGCAGCATATTTTCAAGTACCATGTCTGACCGAGCAAGGGAAACAAGAAAAAATGAACAAATGGGACTACATCAAACTAAAAAGCTTCTGCACAGCAAAGGAAACCATCAACAAAATGAAAAAACACCCTAACCATTGGGAGAAGATATTTGCAAACCATATATCAGATAAGAGGTTAATATCCAAAATATACAAAGAACTCATACAGCTCAACAACAAAAAAACCAACAATCCATTAAAAATTGGGCAAAAGATCTGAGCAGAGATTTATCCAAAGAAGATATACGGATGGCCAACAGGCATATGAAAAGATACTCAACATCATTAACTATCAGGGAAATGCAAATCAAAACTACAATGAGGTATCACCTCACTCCAGTCAGAATGGCTATAATTAACAAGACAGGAAACAACAAGTGTTGGAGAGGATGTGGAGAGAAGGGAAGCCTCGTACACTGCTGGTGGGAGTGCGAACTGGTGTAGTCACTATGGAAAGCAGTATGGAGTATTCTCAGAAAATTAAGAGTAGATCTACCATATGATCCAGCTATCCCACTGCTGGGTATTTATCCAAAGAACTTGAAAACACAAAGGCATAAAGATACATGCACCTCTAGGTTCATTGCAGCATTATACACAATAACCGAGACTTGGAAGCAAACTAGGTGCCCATCAAGGGATGAATGGATAAAGAAGATGTGGTATTTATAAACAATGGGATACTACTCAACCATAAGAAATGATGAAATCCAGCCATTTGTGACAACATGGATGGTCCTTGAGGGTATTATGCTGAGTGAAATAAGTCAGAGGGAGAAAGTCAAATACTGTATGATCTCACTCATAAGTAGAAGATAAAAACAACGACAACCAAACACATAGGAATGGAAATTGGATTGGTGGTTACCATAGGGGAAGGGGGGGGAGGCAAAAGGGGTGATTAGGCTCACATGTAAGGGGATGGACTATAATTAGTTTTTGGGTGGTGAACGTGATATAATCACAGAATTTGAAATATATTATGATGTACATCTGAAAGCTATATAATGTTATAATCCAATGTTACTGCAGTTAAATAAATAAATAAATAATTTTGAAAAATTGCCATCTTTATATCAAAAATGCTTGATATTGCTGATTGTATACATTTTAACTAATACAACTTATTCTAAAGCTATAATAGCTGAAAGTTTGGAAATCCAGAAATAGATTCAAATATATATAGGAATTTAATATATAACAAAAGTGCCACTTAATACTATGAAAGAAAATATAGACTATTCAATAAATTATATTAGGCCAACTGGCTAGTAATTTTAAACAAATAAAGTGGATTCTGGCCTCATTCCCTTAAAAAAAAGGTATTTAGAAAGTTCTGGAAATGCATAGTGGCAATGGTAATACAACATTGTGAATGTACTTAATGTCACTAAATTATACACTTAAAAATGATTTGAAATGATAACTTTTATGTTATATATATTTACCACAATGAATTAGATGAGGTGGGTGGAGAAGAAAGCCCGTGCATATGAAATTCTGGAGTGTTAGGTAAGCCATCCACAGAGAAAGAGGTGGCTGCCAACACCTGTCAGTCCCACAGGAAACCCCTAGAGTGAGGCTGATCCTCTTGGATGTCAAAGTTCTTGTAGCATCTAGCTCCTCAAAGTATGGTCTGTGGATCAGGTGCTGACTCTGATTCAGTAGGTCTACCTGAGACCAGAGGTTCTGCATTTTTTACAAGCTACCAGATGATGCCTGGAGTTGCAAGCTTGTAGAGCTGTGGTTCTCAGCTTTGGCTGCACATTGCAATCTGGGGAGCTTTGTAAAATGTCACTGGCTAGGGCCCCTCTCTAGACCATTAATTAGAATCTCTAGGGGAGAGGCCAGATAAGATATATTTGGATTTCCACAGCTGGTTCTCATGTGCAGCCAGAGAGCACAGCTGCTGATGTAGAGACACAGATAAGTTTAGAAAGGTTGAAGACGTTAGTGAGGAACGTCTTTCTTCCCCACTCCCAGTGTTTCCTTTCTCTATGAAGGGAGATTGATTGGCATAACCCTGGGTCTCGTTCCATCTTTACTCACACCATCTGGGAGATGGAAACTTGGGATTAAGAGCAAAAATGTTCAGCTCAGCTCTGCCCTTTTCTATCTCAGGAGCAAGTCTCCCAGCAGAGAGTACACATTTCACCTGTGTTCCTCTATGACATGAGCCGGCGGTTCTCAGAGTGTGGTCTCCACACTGGCAGCATCTGTATCACTTGGGAACTTGTTAGAAATGCAAATTCTGGGGCCTCACCCCACACCTACTAAATCAGACATTCTGGGTCTGAGGCCCAACAAGCCGTGATCTAGCAAGCATTCCTTGTGATTCTGACGCTCACATAATTAGGGAAGCTCATTCCAGTGCACTCTGGCCAGGGACTGATGGGAATATCCGTTTAATTCTTGGCTTCAGAACTAGAAGCTCCTTTGGCTAACAGACCTAAAGCTACATCCTCTATCTTGGCTTTAATCAGTGATAAAGGTGATGATGTAACCTTCAAAATAATAATAATATTTACAAGAATCAAATAGTTAACGACAAAAATGAAAATGTAAACACAGTTTTGATGGCTTTAGATTATGAAAGCAAAACTAGAAGCTAAAAAGAAAAAATAAATTTGTCTACATATAAATTAAAATCGCCTACCAATCAATCACCAATATAGCCCAAAAATAAGCAAGATCAAAAATGAAAGTCAAATTGAAAAAAATGCTACACATACAGCAAGCAAACAGCTAAAATATACAGTAATTCCTTAGAAATCAACAAGCAAAGAAAACCAGGCCAATTGAAAATTCAGCAAAAGACTTAAAGACAGTTTGGAGCTTTGTTGTCCAATATGGTGATGCAGCACCTATTAATGCTGACAACTGAACTTTCTCTCAAGCTCTGTTTCACCTTGGCCTTTCTGCATTCTGGCTTAAAGAGAGGAGAATCTCCCACTATGCTGCTAAGGAGACTCTCTGACTTGTACACTTTACACTGGTAATTAATCACCCTCAGGCTTTCATTATTTTCTCCAAAGTGTCGATGGCCCCCAGCAACAGCCATCTGATTCCAAAGTCCTTACAATGACTACCCACCCCACCCCCACCCAAACTCTTAACCACCTGATACATTGCACCTGATGCTGTGCTTCCTCCCACCAGTACCCCATCTCAGCTCACCACTCTAAAAAATTCAATAAATATGCCACATCTTCACGTCAGGGGCTATCAGTGCTCCACCCACCCCCAGTGATGCCAGTGATTGCCAGGAGGCCAATGAGTGGTCTATCTTCAAGATCTAATTTTAGATTTTGTTTCCTAGGACCGTTTCTGGTACCAAATGTCAAATATCACCAAAGAATAGTCTCTAAAGTTCTGAGCTTTTCATACCAAATGTTTATTAGGATTGCTCTTGGGAATCACATCTATAATGGGTGAGGGAAGCAAGACTGAACAGAGGAAGAAGTTGAAATGCCAGGAAGTCGCAGCAGAAAGTTCGGCTGATCCTTTTGTAATCTTTGGAGCTAGAATGGCTAGAATGGTGTTCTTTCTTCTTGAGGCCAGAGGTCTGGGCCTTGATACACCTCCAATCATCAACCAGTCATTGGATGCAGGCTGCCCACAGGAAGTGGGTAACCTTAGGCAAGGCAGAGGGCAATTCCCAGACAGGGATTTAGCTATGAACTGTCAGATGCCAACACAGACCTCCTCAGTCCTGAAGGGCGATCTGGGTGGTACTCAATAGCATCTGCTACCCTCATCATAACACTGTGAGTAAAGGAAAACAAGTAGTTTTGCTATCATTTAAAACTCTTGAAAGTAGATAAATACTTACCAGTATTCCTTTCCCCAGCCCAAGGCTCTTTCCACTGAGAGAAAGGGAGAGGCTGAAGACTTTATACTGCTCTAGACTTCATGAAAACACGTGAAGAGCAGACGGCAGAAGGCTCCAATCCCCATCCAGCAGGAGTATCTTTCAGCCTGTCTCCCTGTCTCCATTCTGGCCTAAACAGGCCACAAATGGCCCACAGTCTTGCTATTTGTACTTGCTATCTTGTACTATTTAATACGATTACTATTTATGGAACACCTGTATGTGTCAGACCCTGTTGTAAGTGCTGTGTGTTTACATATATATGTGTGTCTTTCTGTGTTTTCTTGTAACTCATTGAGTTCTTTTACGATAGCTATTTTGAGTTCTTTGTTATTTAGGTTATGGATTTCTGTGTCTTCAGGGTTGGTTTTTGAGTACTTGTCATTTTCCTTCTGGGTTAGAGATTTAATATACTTTCTCATACTGCTTAATGGTGTGGATTTTTGCCTCTGCATGGTGCTATTATCTGGTTGCAGCTGCCATGTGCCTCCGTAGGATGGGGATCAGGTGCTGTGTATTCTGAGCCCAGCACTATCAGGGGCTCCCCAGCTCCTGCCACTGACTGCTTTTCTCTCTGTGTGATGCTCTGACCAATGGTAGATCTGGAGCACTAGGCAGGGGGAGGGGTGCTCTCCCTCACCTGCACTTACCCCAGCCTCAGCATTTCACACTGGGCAATCACAGGGCTGGAGTGCCAGGCAGGGGAAGGGGCACTTTCTTACACCTGTGTGCCTCCCCCAACCACTGCCTCTCTCTCTGCATGGTGCTCTGGGCACTCACAGCTGCTGCCTCTCTCTCTGCACTGTCATGGGCTATCATGGGGCTGGAGTGCCAGGCGGGAAAAGGGCACCTCTCCTCACCTGCACACCTCCCCCAGCAGCAGCCCCTCTGTCTCTGTGCCACACTCAGGGCGAGCATGGGGCTGGAGTGCCAGGTGGGGATGGGGTGACTTGCCTCACCTGCGCACTTCCCCAGCCACAGCCCCTCTCTTTCTGTGGAGCTCCTGCTGATCCACTTACACTTCCTCCAAAGGATCCAGCCCCACCACCACCATCAGACGTATGGTTTCATGGGTCTCTCATACATCTTTTGTGTTGTGTGTATGTCCTCTGTTGGTGTGTGAATGTCCTTTGGGTTGTAGTTTAGAGAGGAGAGTCCAAGGGAAGAGCTCACTCTGCCATGATGCTGACATCATTCCCTATGCTGTTGTCTTTCAAATGAGAAAGGAGAAAAAAGTTAGAAACAAAAAACAATTATTCTGTCTTTTGTATTTATCTATGTGGTGCTCTTTATTTTTTCATAAATTTGAACTAATGTCTAGTGTCTTTTCATTTCAACCTGAAGGACTTCGTTTAGCATTTCTTGTAGGGCAGGTCTACTAATGAAAAACTCCCTCAGTTCTTGTTTACCTAGGAATGTCTTAATTTTGCCTTCATTTTTGAAGGATAGTTTCACTGTATAAAATTCTCTGTTGACAGACTTTTTCTCTCGGCATTTGAACATGTCATGTCACTGTCTTCTGTCCCCATTTCAGATGAAAAAAAAGATCATCTGGTAATCTTATCTAGAATCCCTTGTATGTGATGAGTTGCTTCTCTCTTGCTGCTTTCAAGATTCTCTCTTTGTCTTCAGCTTTTGACAGTTTGATTATCATGTGTCTAAGTGTGGATCTCTGAATTTATCACACTTAGGGTGCATTGAGTTTCTTTGAGGTATAGACGAATATTTCTCATCAAGTTTGGGAAGTTTTCCATGATTATTTCTTCAGATAGACTTTCTGTCCCTTTCTCTCTCTTCTCCATCTGTGACCCACCCCCATTACATATATTTTTCATGCTTAATAGTGTCCCACAGGTCTCTTAGGCTCTGTTCTTTTTTCTTTATTCTTTTTTCTTTCCATTCCTTAGATTACATATTTTGAGTTGATCTATCTTTAAGTTCACTGATTCTTTCTTCTGCCAGCTCAAATCTATTGTTGAGCCTCTCTAGTGAACTTTTCATTCCAGTTATTGTAATTTTCAACTCTAGAATTTCTTTTGGTTTTTTTCTATCTCTAATTGATATTCTCTATTTGGTGAGACATGATTCTCATACTTTCCTCTAGTTCTTTAGATGTAGTTTCCTTTAGTTCTTTGAACGTATTTTAAAAAGCTGATTTAAATCTTATTTAGTAAGTACAATGTACAGACTTCCTCAAAGGAAGTTCTGTTGACTGCTTTTTTTCCCTAAACAGGTGTACCTCAGAGATGTTGCAAGTTCGGTTCCAGACAACCACAATAGAGTGAATATTGCAATAAAGTGAGTCACATGAATTTTTTGGTTTCCCAGTGCATATAAAAGTTTTATTTACACTATACTGTACTCTATTAAGTGTGCAATAGCATTATGTCTAAAAAGAAGTATATACCTTAATTCAAAATTATTTTATGACTAAAAAATGCTAACTATCAATTTGAGCCTTCAGCCAGTCATAATCTTTTTGCTAGTGGAGGGTCTTGCCTCTGTGTTGATGGCTGCTGACTGATCAGGGTGATAGTTGCTGAAGGTTGGGGTGGCTGTGGCAATTTGTTAAAATAAGACAACAGTGAAGTTTGCCACATCTATTGACTCTTTCTTTCATGAATAGTTTCTCTGTAGCACACCATGCTGTTTGATAGCGTTTTACCCACAGCAGAACTTCTTTCAAAATTGGAGTTAATCCTTTCAAAACCTGCTGATGCTTCATCAACTAAATTTATGTAATACTCTAAATCCTTCGTTGTCATTTCAACAATCTTCACAGCATCTTCACCAGGAGTAGGTTTTATCTCAAGAAATCACTTTTTTTGCTCATTCACAAGAAGCAATTCCTCATCTGTTAAGGTTTTGTCATGAGATTGCATCAATTCAGTCACATCTTCAGGCTCCACTTCCAATTCTGGTTCTCTTGCTATTTCTATCACACCTGTAGTTCCTTCCTCCACTAAAGTCTTGAGCCCCTCAAAGTCAACCAGGAGAGTTGGAATAAACTTCCTCAAACTCCTGTTAATGTTGATATTTTGTCCTCTTCCCATGAACCACAAATGTTCTTAATGGCATCTAAAATGGTGAATCCTTTCCAGAAGTTTCTCAATTTACTTTGCCAGATCCATCAGAGTAATTACTATCTATGGCAGCTATAGCCTTACAAAATGTATTTCTTAAATAATAAGACTTGAAAGTTGAAATTAGTCCTTGACCCATGGGCTGCAGAATGGACATCATGTCAGCAGACATGAAAACAACATTAATCTCATTGTACATCTCCGTCAGAGCTCTTGGGTGACCAGGTGCACTGTCAATGAGCTATAATATGTTGAAAGGAATCGTTTTTTATGAGCAGTAGGTCTCAACAGTGTGCTTAAAATATTCAGTAAACCATGTTGTAAACAGATGTGCTGACATCCAGGCTTTGTTGTTCCACTTATAGAGCACAGGCAGAGTAGATTTAGCATAATTCTTAAGGACCCTAGAATTTTCAGAATGAGCATTGGCTTCAGCTTAAAGTCAATAACTGCGTTAGTCCCTAACAAGAGAGTCAGCCTGCCCTTTGAAGCTTTGAAGCCAAGCATTGACTTCTCCCCTCTAGCTATGAAAGTCTTAGATGGCATCTTCTTCCAATATAGGATTGTTTCATCTACACTGCAAATCTGTTGTTTAGTGTAGCCACCCTCATGAATTATCTTAGCTAGAGCTTCTGGATAACTTGCTGCAGCTTCTACATCAGCACTTGCTGCTTCCCCTTGCCCTTTTATGTTTTGGAGATGGCTTCGTTCCTTAAACCTTATGAACCAACCTCTGCTAGCTTCAAACTTTTCTTCTGCAGATTCCTCACTTCTCTCAGACTTCATAGAATTGAAGAGAGTTGAGGCCTTGCTCTGGATTAGGCTTTGGCTTAAGGGAAGGTTGTGGTTGGTTTGATCTTCTGTCCAAACCACTAAACTTTCTCCATATCAGCAATAATGCTGTTTCACTTTCTTATCATCTATATGTTCACCAGAGTTTCAGTTCTCATTTCCTTCAAGAATTTTTCCTTTGCATTCAAAACTTAGCTACCTAGTCTTTGGCCTGTCTTGGCTTTCAACATTCCTTCCTCACTAAGCTTAATCATTTTTAGCTTTTGATTTAAAATGAGAGATGTGTGACTCTTCTTTTCACTTGAACACTTTGAGGCCATTGTAGGGTTATTAATTGGCCTAATTTCAATATTGTGTCTCAGGGAATAGGGAGGCCCAAGGAGAGGGAGAGAGATTAAGGAACAGCTAGTCAGTGGAGCAGTCAGAACACATACATTTATGAATTAAGTTCACTGTCTCATATGGGTGTGGTTCACGGCACCCCAAAACATTTACTATAGTAACATCAAACATCGCTAATCATAGATCACCATAGCAAATATAATACTTATGAAATTTTGAAATATTGCAAGAATTACCAAATGTAACACAGAGACATGAAGTGAACAAAACCTGTCAGAAAAATGGTGCCAATAGACTGCCCAATGCAGCATTGCCACAAAACCTTCAATTTGTAAAGAACAAAATATTTGCAAGGTGTAACAAAGTGAAACATGCCTGTATGTGGACCATATTTTCTTGTTTCTTTGCATGCTGAAAACTAGACATTTTAAATAATATAATGTGGCCGTTCTGGAAATCAGATTCTACCCACTCCCCAGAGTTTATTTTTGTTGCTGTTTGTTGTTGTGGCTGTTGCTGCTGCTGTTTGTTTAGTGACTTTCTTGAGCTAATACTGTAAAGTTTTATTCTTTATTATATCTGGCCATAGAAGTCCCTGCTCAGTTAGCTTAGTGATTGGTCAATGATTGTACTTAGATTTCTTTAAAGGCCTGGAAACAATAAATCTCCTACTCTTTGCAAAGGGGCTCTGTGTGCATTTCGGGACATGCTTTCAGGACCCAGCCAGGAAGTTGATGACTCTGCCTTAGCTTTCACTTCTTGCTTTTCAGAGCCTCAAGGTCAGCCAGAAGTGAGAGCTTAGAGCTTTCTTGCTCTAAAAATATGCACAGCCCTGGGCATGTGCACAACTCTATGCTTACATGTGGCCTTCTAGAGTCCCAGAAATACATCAGAGCTTTTCAAAACCTCCTAGGGACATCTCAATCTCCAGCTTTTCCTTTGGGTTTTTTTTTCCCTCTTCTTTTGGGTTTTTTGGTCAGTTGTCTGCCCCAACCACTGTCACCACATCAGGCAGCTGCAATGCTAAACCATCACTCCTGATTGTTTTTGACAAATGCCTCTTGTTTGCACTGGACAAGCTCCAAGTCAAGTCAAACAAAGGCAACTCTTGTGAGTGTAGAAGGACCAGACAGGTCAAATAATGACAATTCTCTGCGAATGGGTCTTTGGAGAAGCTCCAACCCCATTCTGCCCACTCTAGTGGCTGTTATGCTGCTCCTTCTCACATTTGCTATGGATTGTTGGTTTCCAAGGCTAGTGCAAAGCTGAAGAGAGGTGATGGGCATACGGAAAATCAAAATGCCATAAAGCTAGCTGTTCTTACCAAGATTCATATTTTTTTTTGAATGAATGCTCCCTGGATTGTAGCAAGCCTTTTGTTAATTTCCAGAGTACTGAAAAAGTTGATTTTGATAATTCTTAGCAGTGTTCTCATTGACTTTATGGAGAAGAGGATTTTCTGAGGTCCTTACCCCACCATTCCCACTGACATCCTTTCCACATGCACTTAGGACTACATCAGAGTTATAGCTTTTGCTTCAATTGCCAAACATAAATTGGAAAACTCAAGAGGAGAAGAAAAGTCTATTGTATTTAACCATATTTTTATTTACCATGTTGTTTCTTCCTTCCTAACGTTCTTAGATTTCTTCTTTTATTGTTTCCTGTTTAGAAAACTTCCCTTAGCTATTCTTTTAGGGTGGGTCTGCTAACAACAAATTCTTTTAGTTTCCCTTTATCTTAGAGTGTTTTGATTTCCCCTTCATTCCTAAAGGGTGATTGCACTAGATATAAGATCCTGGTTTGACAGTTCCTTTTTCTCAGCACTTGAAAAATGTTGTGCTACGTTTTTCTGGTCTCTGTGGTTTGGATTTTGATAAATCCAAATTTGCAAATTGCAAAGGGGCTCTGTGTGCATTTCAGGACCTGCTTTCAAGACTCAGCCAGGAAGCTGACGACTCTGCCTTAGCTTCCACTTCTTGCTTTTCAGAGCCTCAAGGTCAGCCAGAAGTGAGAGCTTACAGCTTTCTTGCTCTAAAAATATGCACAGCCTGGGCATGTGCACAACTCTATGCTTACATGTGGCCTTCTAGATTCCCAGGAATATATCAGAGCTTTTCAAAACCTCCTAGGGACATCTCAATCTCCCGCTTTTCCTTTGGGGTTTTTTTCCCCCTTCTTTTGGGTTTCTTTTGAGCTTGAATTATTTTTCCCCCATAGGTAAGGAGATATTTCTCCCTCACTGCTTTCAAGATATTTCCTTTGTCTCAGTTTTCAGAAGTTTGACTATAGTATGTCATGGTAGGGATTTATTTGGATCTATTTATCTATCCTGTTTAGGGTTCGCTCAGCTTCTTAAATCTGTAGGTTTGTGTTTCTTGCCAAATTTTTGAAGTTTTCAACCATTATTTCTTTGAGTACTTTTCTAGCCCTGTCTTCTTTCTCCTCTTCAGTAATAATTATTCCATGAAAAAAAATCCTACTAGATTATGTTGTATCGCTATAAATATGCAGCTAGATAAGTGTACTTAATTTATTTGGAATTTTTATCTATAATCATAAGTGGAAATAGTCTAATTTTTTTACAGATTTTTGAATTATATTTTTGATAGTCTTATAAAACAAATTGTGGAACTTTCCAAATTTTTCTATGGTCTAGAACAGTTTAAACCAGACATGGTAATATATAATCTTAAAAGAATAATTAGAAATCACCTCTCAAAATCCATTTGGGTGTTTTTTAATAGAAGCTATCAAAGTGCTTTAACCACCTCTTCTGTGACTTTTGATCTATTTGGTTTTCTGCTCCTTCTTGGGTTAATTTTGGTGGTTTAAATTTTTTCTAGAAAATCATTGATTTGTTATGCCTTTCATATTTAATGTCATTGAGTTACACATGATATTACTTATAATTTTTCATCTCTCTTTTATATATCTGTGGTTAATTTTGCTTTCCCTCCTTTTCCTTGATCATCTATTAGGGATTTGTATATTTAATTCACCTTTTAAAAAAACCAGCTTTTGCATATTTAATTTGTCTTTTATGAAAGTTATCTTCAGTTTTGTTTACCATTTCTACCATTTTAACATCATTAATTCCAACTTTGATCTTTATCAATCGCCTGCTTCTCACGGTTAATGTTTTTGTTTGCGCTCCTGGGTTTATGACTTATAATGCCGACCTCTGACAGCTCTTCAAAGGCTGAGCCCATGAGGAATTCATTTTTATGTGCTTCAAACTGCCCAGCACATTGCCTGGCATAGCAGGTGTACAGCAAAAATGAGTTGATGAGATGACTGCCACTGGATTTCCTAGACCTGAAAATCTGCAAATTGATAGCCACATGGTTGGGATACCAAAAAAAAAGTGAGATGCATATCTTTGCCGTCAGAGAGGTTAATTTCCCAGGAATTGAGGGTGAGGGGAAAAATATGCAAGATCATGTTGAAGTGTCATCAGAGGACTGGAGGCCACAAAAATCATTTCAGTTCTGCTGGGTCCAAGCTGGTTCATGTTCCAGTCCTTTCTCACCCTCTTGCTTTACACTCCTGCTATAAATGTGAGAAAATCCAGACTGGAGGCTGTTTTACTGAAAATCCCTGGGCTACAAACAAGAATTTTCTCCACACTTGTCTAGTGGAAACAGCTTGTGACATATGCCATCTCCAACTCAGGCACCTTAAATGATGCTGGTTTGGTGTGCTTTGGAGTGTGAAATTAATCAAGAGAGCAACGAAAATATCTCAGTCTTTCTGGAGGACATTGCTGAGTATGATTGTACAGGATCTTCTAATTGCCTCCAAACAACTAAGAGCTGAGCAGCGATTGTGTTTTCCCAACTATCTGCAACCATTGTACCCACTGAATTGGACAACCACAGCCTGTGGCCACTGGTGCTATAAGAATCACCCATGTTAGACATCAGAGATTTCCTGGTCCTGGTAAAAAAGCTCTTCCACCTTCCTGTCATAACAGTCACGTGAGTAATAAACACTTCCAGGCCTCTTTGTAAATTTGGGGAGTTGAGCAAAGAGGAGAAAGATATTTTCCCTCCTTTGACACTGGAGATATGTCAGTACTGCAGAGGCACAAACAGCCCTTAAGACTCACACTGTCATCCACTAAACCTCGGATTCACAAGGAGCCTGAGATTTGGCCTAATTAACCCTCCTGTAAATCTGGAATTAACTCCACAGTGTTCTCGTGAGGTAGTTATCCACTTCTTCTTCTAGCAATGGGGTCGTAGCCCATTGTGGGCAGTCCCGCTGGTCAGCCTCACATGCATCCCCAATGCTTGGCACTGTCATGTTCAATAGATGTTTGTTGAATGAATGAGTGTAAGAACACTCTTTTTGTTGAGCTGATCTCAGACTCCCCCCTAATTCCACTCTCCTGGTTTTTCTCTCCTCTGAATCACACACAAATACACACTTTTCTCAATTGTAACTTTGGATACATTTTTTTTGTAAAGATTGGCACCTGAGCTAACAACTGTTGCCAATCTTCTTTTTTCTTTTCTCCCCAAATCCTCCCAGTACATAGTTGTATATTTTAGCTATGGGTCCTTCTAGCTGTGGCATGTGGGATGCCACCTCAACGTGGCCTCACAAGGGGTGCCATGTCCACACCCAGGATCCAAACCCTGGGCCGCCCAAGCGGAGCACTGGAACTGAACCGCTTGGCCACGGGGCCGGCCCCCACGGACACATTTTTTTTCCACTTAGACTTAGTTTTCTTTGTTACTAAACGAAGTTGAACTGTGTTTCCCTCAATTTGATAGTCTTTTGTTTTTGTGTGTTTCAGTCGTTTGGGGCTGGGGACTGAGAATGGTTTGCTGGCGGAGGCTCCCCAAGCACTGGAGAGATCCAGGTGGTAAGTTAGTTTGAATACACTGTAACTAACCCTCCAGAGCTGACCTGTAAAATTCCAGGGGGCCTCTGGGGTCCTCAGCTCCCACGAAGCTCTGTCTGCCTGACGCCCACCTTCTATTACTGAGCTCCCCGGACCCAGGGCACATGCAGCCAGCCTCGTCCATCCCACATGCTTTGGGAGAACAGCGCTCTCTCAGACCTTGTGCAGGCGGACCCAGCTGCAAGGTTCCTCAAGGTGCTCTTGTGTCTTCTCTAGTCAGGCTCTTTCTGAGGACGACCTGTTTTGGCACAGACACTTTAGTCCTCCAGAGGTGTTCTCTTTGTCTGCACGCATCCTGGGGGCCCACGCAGACACCCCAGTCAGGCCTCTGGAGCTGGCCCGGGAAGTCCCAGCCAGGCACTGCAGAGCAGACAGAAGCCGGAGTTAGTGATGACCCAGGATGAATTCTAGGGAGGAACAGGATGTGAACATTTTTGTTTTAAATTTCCTTATCACTGTTTTCCTATTGTCACCTTAATGGTAGCTTTTTTAAAGTTTTTTCCCAGCTTTATTGAGATATAATTGATGGATGACATTGTATAAATTTGTGTACAACGTGATTTTTGCTGTACATATACGTTGTGAAATGATTATCACAATAAAGGCAGTTAACACACCCACCACCTCACATATTTTTTTTAAAATAGTAGATGTTTTAAGATGTCTATGATACAGTGATAATATCATATAGTTAGTGTGCTGTATAGAAAAGCTCTGTCTCAGGGTCTCAAATACAATTTCCTGCAGGTGCCAGGACAACAGCACACACTTAGTGAGGCGGGCTGGGTGGGGACCCGTCTGAAAGGACAATGACGACTTCACTCAAGTTGCATTGCTGCACAGGAGCCTGACCTGGTGTTGCTCCTTTAAAATATTTTTTAAAGTCTTGGATTTCAAACAAAACACATCTGCAAGCCAGCTATGGCCCAGGGGCTGTCAGTCTGCTAGCTCTGTCCTGCGCCATCACAGCTTGGAAATCTTGACTGAGAAAGAAAGAGTACAGTCCAAGTCAATACTTTCCGACAGTCCCTCTCACTTAATGACTCCCTGTAAAAGTTGACCTGGTCCAGCATCAAACCACAGGCAGGACGACACCCAACAGAGATTTTGAAGGAGACACATGAGCAGATTGTAGGGAGGCCCCCTCGCCCCAAGCTCAAGTCTACACAGCCAAGGAGAGACCCTGGAGGGTTCAGCCTCTGGTCCAGGTGAAAGCTGGCAAGGACATGATAGAGGGAACTAGCTGAGGAGATGGGGAGCAGAGGCCTGACACATCCTCCAAAGCTGTGGACTTCAAACCCGTGGATTGTGGTGGTGGTGTTGTTTTGCATATGCCCCAGGAATTATGAAAATGATGCACATTTTAAAGATGACATTTGAATTATTTGATCTTATATTTTTATAATTGCAAGGGATGTAATTTGCATATTATAAATATTTGCAATTTAAAACAAAAATATTACAACACTTATTTTAAATGTATCTAATGGAATTTAAATGCCTTGCAATTTGATACTATCATTTATTTAAAAATATATTTGAACCTAGCTCTTTAAGAGCTGGAAATTTAACAATGTTCCTTTTTCTCCTAATTGTATTTCCATTTCCCATTTCCACCACTGAATTTTATCCTAATATATTTTATGGCTGAAAGCCCATGATTGATTACTTTATCTCACTTCCCCGCAGCAAAAATTTGTATGTAATTGAAATACAGATTTTTTAAAACGTTGCCTCTGATTAAAAGGCTCTAATAGGTGTTAAGAATGTTTATTTTTTAGTTGAATCATCATTATAATTATTATTAGTATGCAATTCATGAAAATAGCATAAATATATTTTAAATTTGGATAATCAAAGTACATGAAAAGGAAAATTTTTTTTTTAAAGATTTTATTTTTTTCCTCTTTCTCCCCAAAGCCCCCCAGTACATAGTTGTATATTCCTCGTTGTGGGTCCTTCTAGTTGTGGCATGTGGGACGCTGCCTCAGCGTGGTTTGATGAGCAGTGCCATGTCCACGCCCAGGATTCGAACCAACGAAACACTGGGCCGCCTGCAGCGGAGCGTGCGAACTTAACCACTCGGCCACGGGGCCAGCCCCATGAAAAGGAAAATTTTATGGTAAATTTATTGCTTCATGAGATGAATGGGATGTTTATAAATTAGTTCATGCATACAAAAGTGAGTATTAACTATTCTTCAGTTTTTTAAATCTGAGCCTTGAGAAACTTTGTTCTCTTGAATAAGTGGATGAGAATGAGGTTTGTCATAGAGATGTCTCTCAGTTCTTTGAATCGTTCCTAGTTATTTGCCAAAAATTAAACAATAATCTATCATCAAATATTATTTTCAGTGATCTGTCAGCTGACAAATTGATTCAATTTTCCTCCAATTTTGTTGAAAACAAAGAATAGGAAACTATGTGGCCTGCAAAAGCATGTATTACCCATTCATTCAAACAATTCTTTTTCTCAATGTTCAGTTACTTAACTGAGATATTTACACACCAGGCAGTGCAGCAGAGGAAGATCTGGGACGAGTGAGAGGTTCCCCTTCCTTTGGTAAACTGACAAAGGGCCCCTGTGACAGGGGAAGGGAGCTGCACAAGGGGAGTGGGGAAGGGAACCCCGTGTGACCTTTATTGAAGTCCAACTTTAGGAACATTGGTTTAGAGAAATGTACAAATGAATGTGGGAATTCATTCTGTCAAAACTATCTATGCTTGCACATCCTTTTGTAAATCTTTGTGCATCCCCAGGATAGGTGTATCCCAATTTGAAGACCACACATCTAAGCTTTCTCTGGATGAACGGTGTATATTTGTGTGTGATTCAGAGGAGAGAAAAACCTGGAGAGTGGAATTAGGGGGAGTCTGAGATCAGCTCAACAAAGAGAGTGTTCTTAAACTCATTCATTCAACAAGTAGACATTGAGCGTGACTGTGTATCAAGCACTGGGGATACACGTGTGGCTAACCAGCGGGACTGCCCACAATGGGCTACGACCCCATTGCTAGAAGATGTGGATAACTACCTCACGAGAACACTGTGGAGTTAATTCCAGATTTACAGGAGGGTTAATTAGGCCAAATCTCAGGCTCCTTGTGAATCCGAGGTTTAGTGGATGACAGTGTGAGTCTTAAGGGCTGTTTGTGCCTCTGCAGTACTGACATATCTCCAGTGTCAAAGGAGGGAAAATATCTTTCTCCTCTTTGCTCAACTCCCCAAATTTACAAAGAGGCCTGGAAGTGTTTATTACTGACGTGGTTGTTAAGACAGAAAGGCAGTATAATTTAGAAAGGGGTAGGCCAGAGTGATCGTGGTCATTAATTTTATGTGTAGGCTTGACTGGGTTAAGGGATACCCAGAGAGCTGGTAAACTACCATTTCTGGGTGTGCCCATAAGGGTGCTTCTGGAAGAGATCAGCATTGGAATTGGTGAACTGAGCAAAGCAGATGGCCGTCCCCAATATGAGCGGGCTTCATCCACTCTGTTGAGGGCCTGAATACAACAAAAAGGTGAAGAAAGGGAGAACTCACTTCTCAACTTGAGCTGAGACTTCCATCTTCTCCTGCCCTAGGACATCGATGCTCCTGGTTCCAGGCTTTCAGAGTCAGACGAGGACTTGCATCATCAGCCCTCCCACCCTGAATTCTCAGGCTTCAGCCTCGGGCTGAATTACACCACCCCCTTTCCTGGTTCTCCAGCTTGTAGATGGAAGATAGATTATGGGACTTCTTGGCCTCCATAAGCACAGGAGCCAATTCCTATAAAAATCTCCTTATATATATTATCCTATTGATTCTTTTTTTCTGAAGAAAACTGATCATACAGTTATATGGTGATTTTTCTTAATGGCAAGGCTGATGGAGACTTCTCTTGGCTACAATGCCTCTAATGTTTCCCACCTCTTGGCATAATGCTCAAAAGCCTGGTCTGGCATTCACGTCCCCATACAAGCTGGCCCCAGTGTAGGTGTCTCTCAGAGCTGGTAACTTCCCATGCTAGCCACAGTCATTCTGTCACCCTGCAACCCCATCACTGATATTCGTCCTCCTCGGACCTCAGGCCCTCTCCCGCACTTTTCCCCTACTTGGTCAGCTGTCTTCTCTAGTGCCCACTCCACCCCCTGCCCGTGGAGCTCTGCCTCTAAAGAGCTGGTGAAACCACTGAGATTCCAACACACAAGGAAGACGTCTCTTGTCCCAGTTCTGTTCTTCTCTCTCTTAGCTACGTGGAGCAACCAAAGAAAAGTCCATCCTAATCACTTCCAGGCTTCCCTCCTTGGGGGGGAAATGGCAACTTACTTTGAATTCTATTATCCTTGTAAACCCCCGGAGCAGCAAACAATATCAACAGAGATGTTATACATCCTGTCGGCAAGGGCTAAACATAACTTAATTTTATGTACAAAATTTTAATTCAAAACTGATGGGTCAGGAACCATTTCAGACATTCTCAACTTCTCTTAAGATTCTGTTTCGTTTTCAAAATCCATCCCATTAGCCCCTCAATTCAGTTCTGTGCTTTCTTCCAGAACAAATTAGAACCTGCTTCCACTTTCCTTTCTTTTCTCGTTTTCCCGCCTCAACATCCCTCTTGGATTTTAAGCTTTTGTTTTCTTTCACTGCCCACTGGAATGATTGCTCTGTCCTGCGCAGCGTGTTCTTTCCAGAATTACTCAATCATGCTTCCAGTTTCACTTCTCCCCTCCGCTTCCCCTCCTGCTCCCGCTCTGATGGCATCATTTTATTGACTTTGGACCTGGTGGGCTTTAAATCTTTTGTACGTTGGAGAGGAGAACTGCATGCTTCCCTGCAGGTGTTCAGTTAGCAGACCACATCTGACCACAGCTCAGACCTGCTGTGCGGCCTATCAAGATGCTGTTTATAAGTTGGTTTGCTTGCTCTTGAGTTGCTTAATAGGGGCCCCTGGCCAACATACTTTAGAAGGGGGCTCTGGCTATCTGGCCTTGTGTCACCCTGCCCCTAGTCCACTCACCACCACTGGAAGGCAGCTCACAGCTAACATTCCAGCTCCCTCCCAAGCCCCATCCCTTCTGTGCCTCCCTCCATCCTGTCACCATATGGGTCAATTCTATAAGCCCTATTTAAGATCCAGATCCACCTGGCTCGACCCTATTTGATAACCATTTCCCCAAATGGACCAGTCAGGCCTTCTGTGTCCAGTGTAAATCTGGCCATGCCCAAGCTTCCATGGCAACTTGAACATGTGGATTTTTAGCTTTGAAAGTGGTCTTAAGGAACTTCTGCCATATTTGCTGTGTCTCTCCAGATACAGAGTTATAGAGCCTACAAATGCACCTGTCATGGCATCGTGTGCAGAACTGGTACCTGCTGTTCACGCACTGTTGACTCTCCCAGGACAGGGACATAACCCACGTGCCCTCTGACACATGACTGGATACAGCCTGACCACTGGACTGGGAGTCAGAAGAAAGACCTGGTGCTAGTCCCGTATCCTTCTACTCCCTAGGCAAGTAAAATCACTGCTCTGAACATCACTTTCTTAATTTTTTCAAAAAGGATGACAATATTCCCATGCTTAATTCATAAGGCTTTAATGAGAATCAAATGAGATAACACATGTTGGGAGAATGTTGCTGAAAAAAATCCATAATAAGAAGATACAGTTGACATCGTTATGTTGTTGCTTTGAATAAGTAACTGCGCTTTCATTTGTCAAATTTCAGTTCTTGATCTCAGGCTCGATAACTGACAAAACCACCTCTTCTCACACGAGGGGTGCTTGGAGGCGCTGAGGACACATTAGCCAGGCAAGGGCATGGTCAGGATGGAGAAAGAAAGAACCTATCATCACTGTCAAACTTCTCAAAACACCTCGCACAGCAGGAGACAGACATGTTCTGGTCCCATGTTCTCTGTGTCCTGGGGCACTGATTTCAGTTTAGCTACCAGGAGACTGAATCAGCTTAGGATAACGACACACTTGTAACAGTGAGGATGGGTTCCAACAACGCAAGGCCCAGGCCGATTCTGCCTTTCCAGATGTGCTGCTGTGTCTACCATGACTGCACGCTCCTCAAAGGACCTCATGAATGTTACTTCATTTCACCCCCATCACAACCCTGCGTGGTGGGGGTTATAATGCCATCTCTCAGCTGAGGATAAGAAAGGTTAAATAACTTCCCCAAAGCCACCCAGCAGAGCCAAGACTGGAACTCATACCAACCTAACTAGAAAGCCCAGGCCTTCCACGCTGCGTCCCTCACAGATGTACGGGGGGATCTGCACTGGGAGAGCCCTGCGAGCTGTCCAGGCCACTTTAAGGCCACCATGGCCCTAAGTTTCAGGGCTCTTTGCACCCCTTTTCCACGCTGTGATGCTTCTCTTAACTGTCACCTTTTCCTTGATTGTAGCTTACAGGACTCATGCGTCAGACCCCTGAAAGTCATGATGGTACACAGGTTCCCCCGGCGGTGGACGCTCTCTTAGTCCCCTCTGTTAGGTTGGCAAATTGAATCTATTCATGGCCTGTTTGCCTTCCTTACCCTCATGAGTCCGTGAAAGGACAAACTGTACAGTTCCTGGGGGCATTCTCTTTCCCCCAGTAACATGGTTATTTTGTTGTGTTCTTTTTCTTTGGAAAGTCATGTTACTTCAAACTCCTTTCCCTTCCCAGTAAACAAAACTTTAGTGGCTGTCTCCAGTCACCATCAGTCTGTTTGTCATCAGTGCAGCAGTCCCTCCTCATCCGGGGGGGGATACGTTCCAAACCCACAGTGGATGCCTGAGACCACGGAGAGTACCGCACCATAGATAGACTATGTTTCTTCCTATACATACCTCTGATAAAGTTTAACTCATAAATTAGGCACAGTAAAAGATTAACAGTGAGAACTAACAATAAAGTTGGCTTTGGGGCCATTATTAAGTAAAATAAGGGTCACTTGAACACAAGCACTGAGATGCCACTACAGTTGTTCTGATACCCGAGATGGCTAAGTGACTAATAGGCACATACTGTACACAGTGCAGATACGATGGACAAAGGGATGGTTCGCATCCCATGTGGGACAGAGCAGGAGGGTTCAAGATTTCATCACACTACTCAGAACAGTGTCCAATTTAAAACTTATGAGTTGTTTATTTCTGGAATTTTCCACTTAATCTTTTCAGACCACAGTTGACCTCGGGTAACTGAAACCATCTAAAGTGAAACCGTGGATAAGGAGGGACTACTGTACAGGAAAGGGAGCAATAAGAGTAGTCGTCAGGAACAGGGACTAGGAGCACACGCGAGACCAAGCACTGTCCTCGATGCTGTTGTGTCTTGTCTGGTTTAATGCTTCCCAAATCCCCATGTTGCAGCTGATAAAGAAACCCATGGTTGAAACCTGCACACCCAAACTGGGTGAATGGAGCAATAAATTGTGGTCCATCCAGACGATGGGACAGTATTCAGTGCCAAACAGAAATGAGCTATCAAGCCATGAAAAGACGTGGAGGAACCTTAAATGCATATTACTAGGTAAAAGAAGCCAGTCTGAAAAGCCTGCATATTGTGTTATCCCAACTATGTGACATCCTGGAAAAGGCAAAACTAAGGAGATGGTAAAAAGATCAGTGGATGCCAGGGGTTTGAGGAGAGGGAGGGATGAACAGGCGGGGCACAGAGGGCTTTAGAGCAGTGAAATACTCTGGACGATACTGCCATGGTGGGGACATGTCATTACCCCTTTGTCCAAACCCACAGGTACAACACCAAGAGCGAAGCCGGATGTAAACTATGGACTTTGGGTGATAATGATGTGTCAGTGTAGGTTCATCAATTGTAACAAATATACAACTCTGGTGGGGGATGTTGATAGTGGGAGAGGCTGTGCATGAGGAAGAGTTAGGGGCGTATGGGAAATCTCTGTACTTCTCTCTCAATTTTGCTGTGAACCTAAAACTTCTCTAAAAAAATAAAATCTGTTTTTTCAAAAAAAGAAAGAAAGTGACACTTGAAGAGGTCAGATGATCTGCCCAAGGTCACACGCTCGTGATTGACGGGGTTAGAATCTGGAGTCCAGTCTTGTCTGGTCCATCGCCCACTCTTCTAATGAGTAGTCCCTGACTTAGCTTTGCCTTTGCGTAGTTGCCTCGTGTGGCCTCCACACCACAGGCAGTTTCTCTTTCTCAGTCTCTGGGCTGATTCTGAGCAGAGAGCAAGGGAATGTCTCACTGGAGTGGCCCTCAGAGTGCCCGTGTGACATGTGAGAAGGGACTCGCCCAGCCCCACAGGCAGAACGGAGCTGGCATCACAAGCTGCCACATTTCTGTCTGCTGATAACGTAAAAGTGGAGGCCATCTGCACACAAGGAAATGCTGATTAATGAGAAACGGAAATTGAAACACCGTAAATCAGGTGCCTTCCATATGTTGAGGAGTAGAGTCAGGAAGATGAAGGTGCAGGCCAGAGCCACACAAGGCCTGACCGGGTGGAGATGGGGGAAATCCTCACACTGGCCACATCAGGGGGCATCCCAGCGCAGGCGGGGCTGTGATCGCTGCGCCAGCGCGGAGTGAGGTCAGACTTAGAAAAATGTGGCTATCTACCCAACAGAGTCAGCGGGCTTCATTTACTGGACAAATAATCTCTTTGTAATCAGGATAATTTTATCCATCACCTCTTAAGGGTAGGACATGAATGGTTTCCTTGTACCACCAGAGGAAATTCTTCTTAGAGACGGGGTGCTTGCCGGGGAAACTATTTTATTAAGTATTCTGGGTGAATATAATACTGATTTCAAACAACTGTAGCTGAAGTCATCAACAAGTACAATGGTCATTGTACACACAAGAATCAGGGCTGCATTTTATCTCTAGGTAAAAACTATTTTTAAGGTATTTCATAAATCACTGGCAAGGTCGACCGCACTAAACATTCCGTAACACACAGGGGAAATCTCCGTGGGCGTGCCCAGACCTCCAGCCTGCTCGACTCATTGTTCTGGTGCTTCCTGCACCCGGCACAGCGCTGTCCCCCGTCGTCAGCAAGTCTGCAGAGCCGCGGCAGGGCCTGCGGCAGGAGGCAGGCTCACCGCACCAGCCCACAGACGCATATGGCGCTGCGTGCACACCTCCTGTCTCCAGGCAGCAGGGTGCCCCACCTCCGGGCTCACCCCTGCAGGCCCGCTGTCTGCATGCAGCCCTCAGGGTTACGGTGAGCAAAAGTGAAGCACTAAACCCAGAGCACCGTGCACCTAGCCTGTCACACAGTCAGTGCTCAGTAGTGGTCAGGGCTAGGGACACTGGCCCCACCACCAGGCGCAAGTGCACATATCAAAGCAGTATCAGCCCTGAGGCTCGAGATAGTCATGAATAAATGACCGCAGGCATGAATAATGAAGCACAAATGAGGGAAGAACTCCCTACTTTCACAGATGAGGATCGTAAGAGTCAGAAAAAGTGTATTATGTTGCCTCCCTTGAGTCAGAGGTGGCCAAGGAGATACAAGTGGAAGTTGTGAGTGCAACTCCCAGGAAAGCAGGTTAGGAGGGAGACTGACTAATGGCATGAGACTTTCTTGCTCTCCTGTCCTTCCTTTTTCTAGATGTGAGGATACAGATGTGATGGCTGGAGTTCCAGCAGCCATTACAGACTCTCAGTTGACCTTGAAGATGAAGTTGCAGGCTAACAGTGGCAAAACTTAGATAGATGTCTGTGTCCCCAACAGTGAGGCCACCATGTTGCCCCTGGGCACACATCTCACTTTTTACATGGCAGGGGGAAACATCTTTCTATCTCATTCCAGCCATCATTATGTTTGCTCTCTGTTACTAGAAGCCAAGTGCATTTCTAACTGAAAAAGTTCTGTGACATGACCACCTCTTGTTTTTGACCACCATACTGCCTGCCTCTCTCAGCCTCCTTTGCTGGGCCCTAGTCTTCTCCCTTCTCTAAACACTGGATTGACATAGGGCTCAGGCCTACAAATCCCACACTTAAAACATCATCCACAAGCTGATGATACCCAAGTGATATTAACTCAGACCTCTCCTCCAAGCCCCTAGACTCATATCCTCGTTAGCATCTCCACATAGCATGTCCAAAAGAGAACCTTAATATTCCTCACCCCTCAAAAACCTGTTTCTCTCCCTACCCCCCACCTCAGAACATGACTCGACTGTTGCTCAGACCAAAAGGCTAAAAACCTTCCCGGGTCCTTTTTTTCCCTCAAGCCATCACAAGGTCTGTCTCTCCAGAGCAAGATCCACAACAGCCCACATCTCCGCAGCCCCCAACCACCATCATTACTACTCCCCTGCCCTGGGCTCCCGGCATCCATGTGGGCCCTGGCAGCCTGCCCTGCACATGGTGTCACTTTTCCGCTCAGACCCTTTGACAGTGTCCTGTGGCCTTAAGAATACAATCCACACACCTCGCCATGACACCCAAGGCTCTGAGACCTGCGCTTGCCTTCCCCCTCTGCCCACATCTACTGCCTTCCAGCCACAATGGCTTCTTCTCCCCTTCTGAGACGTGCCGGCCTCCTTCCTCTCTCGGGGTCGTTGCACTTGCTGTCCCAGCTGCCTGAATGTCCCTCCCCAGCATCATGACAGGAATGGCAGCTTCGCCCCTCACACTGCAGCTCAAATCTCACCTTACGGTCTCCTGACCGCCCCGTGCAGGCAGCCTTCCGCTCTCTCCATTCTCCCCCTCCATTACTTTGTATTATTTTCTTGGTACTTCATCACCATCTGAAAATTGTCTCATCAATGTCTTCATTTTCTAGTGCATGATTTAGAGTACGGGCCTCACAAAACCAAGATTTCTGTTTGTCTTCATCCTGGGCTTCTGATCTGTGCCTGCTCAGAGACCCTTCTCAGTCTGCACACATCCATCAAGAATTCAAGAGCCACACCATTATCAAGTGACAGTTTTTATTTATTATGTATCTTTAGCCTCGTTCTGATCTCTGGCTTTTCCACTCAAAATGGCAACACGCAGACATTTATCAATTGACCCATCCCTGAGTCCTTATGTCTGATTCTTTTCTCGGTCATGATAGTATAAGGTTTAGCAGACTTTCGGAGTCCTTGCATATAAAATGTTTTCGTTGTCTTAACACATACAAGTTAAATTGGGGGCAATAAGCATGATTTCTCTGAAAACTTAGAAGTTGCCCCATTATCTTCCAAAACTGACTGCTGTGAATGAATACCTAACATTAGTGATTGGCTCCTTTCTGAGTAACATGTGCTCTCAGATGAATGCTTCCATGCCTATTTTTAAATCACTGATAAAATTACTAGGATATATCTATGTTTGGTGGTTGTTTTTTGAGCAAATTTGCCCTAAATATCATTATTTAAGTCAGTCTACAAACCAAGTTTATTTTTTCCCAGCTTAGAAAAGTTTTCCAACATTCTATCTTTGATTATTGCCTCTTTCCACTTGTTTTCATTTCTTCCTCACAATAGCCATACTACTCAGGGTCGATTTACTTTTATTAGGCTCTGTGACTGTGATATTTCTTCTTACTATTTTGGTCCTCCTGTCCTCTTTCAGTGAATTCCAGGAGAGCAATTCAAGTTGGCCCTCAACATCACAGCGCTCTTCTGCTGGCTGCGTTCTTCCCTTCGCGGCGCTGCCAGACTGCAGCTCTGCCGCTACCCGTCTGTTCTTCAAGGCTCCTCCTTAGATCAATGCTTGCCTTCCTCTGCGCTCCTCATGTCAGCCTACTGCTTTTTCAACATCCTGATCTCCTCTAATAATCTCAGACATTCTTACAGCTAACTAAGAACATGAAATACGGGTCTTTAAATCACTTTTTATTCCCTCCTAAAAATAATTTTTTCAAAAGTTGTGTTTTCAAATGTAGTCAGTGTGCTCAGTTCAGAACTTTTTCGTTCACTCGCTAGCGGTTCTGTATTTTCATCCTCCATAAAGGTATTTTTCTGTATTTTCATCCTCCATAAAGGTCTTGTTGACAGAAGACATGCAGCACAGTTTTACCCTTCGGGCCAATTCCTGAATCCCCCGGTGCCCTGGGGAATGCCCCCTGGACCACTGAAGCCGGAGAGCGAAATCGGTACACGCCCCGTCCTGATGTCAGTGCTTTGGTGTCAGGCTCTCATTTGGCTCATTTGGTGTTGTCTGCTGGGCTGAGGACGGCCCGGTTCTCTGACACACTTAGGGACAATTTATGCCCTCGTAAATATGGGGAGGGCTTAGTTTTCTTTGACGGGATACAACGCACAGAAGACAAAACACAGCTCTTCCTCCCTCAGCACTGCCAGCAGCATGGCACCTTTGGGGGCTGCCTTTCGGGATTGTAGTGACATGCACACCCCCTCCACCTACCCCGGACGCAGTGGGCAGGGTGCTGTTCAGTACTCTCCTGGCTTCAAGGACTTCTTTAGACCTCGTGGGAGGGGCACCAAGGCCTCTTCTCGCTTACCTCTGGCCATCAGAGCCACTAACAGTGCAGATGCGGTCAATTGTGCTTCTGAAATCCTCTCATTGTTGCTGAAGATAATGGAAACCCCTCCCAAGGCTAACCATTGTTGACAGCGTTCCTGTGAGTTTTCGTGTTGTTTTTGGTCATTTTCTGTACTTTCATGTGTATTTTAAGGACAAGTTGGAAGATAGATTAGTTGGGGCTAAAATAGCCTCAGGTCACAGCCAGTCTGGTTGTCTTTGCCCACAGCACAGAGCCCAGGAGCTGGCACACAGTGGGTTCTCAGTGAGGAAAGTACAGACACTTCAGAGTTTGAGCTGAGATGTTTGGGACTAGAAGCTGATGTGGAACATCAGGGCTGGGATGTAACGGGTCACACAAGAGCAGGAGCAGTCCAAAGCTGTCTGAAACTACAGATAGCAGGAGGGAGGCCAGGAGGGGAGTCTGGTGTGTAAAGCAGGCTGCAGAGGAAGAGTCAGCTTAGGGCGTCAGGAGCCCAGAGGTCCCTGTGGAGCTGATGTTGGACCATCGGGGATTCTGAGGTGTTGCTATTCCTCCAGGGAGAGCGTCAGTGACGGCTGAGCTCAGAAATGCCCTCACTCTGCTGCAGGCCTCAGGCCACAGGATGTGAGACCCTGACTCTGTGGCCAGGCTCCCAAGGCCCGTCTGCAACATCTCCAGCATGAGGCTCCATCCTCACAGGCGCTCCTCAGCATGCAGGGACCCGAAGCTCCCACAAGCCTTGCTTCCATGAATCTGTTCCAGCCGCTGGTCCTACTTCTACCCAAGACAATGCCTCCTTCCCCCTCAAGACTTTCAACCTGTGGTCGTGTGATCGTTAAGACTCCCCTGGCCCACGAGTCTTGCCAAAGTGTCCTTTATAGATGCCCATCTCCTCCCCACCTGTTTACAGACCAAGTGCAGGGAGAGGGGGCGTGGCCAGGAGAGGCAGGGGTGCTGAACTCTCCCCTGCTCTGTAGGGCTGAGGACAGCAGAGCCAGAGAGGCGAGAAATCTCTCCCTTCCCCTTGCCCAGGTCATCAGGGGAAACAGGCAAGAAGAGCTGTGGAAGAGCAGAAGAGCCAGGATGCTCTCAAAGTGCTCTGAAACCACCTGCCACTCCAAGAACTGCACCCGCCTCTGCAGGGCCACTGCAAACGCACCATCACGCTGCCCCCCTGTCCTCTCCTTGCCCGGAGGATGAGGTTTTGGCAGAAAAACTCTCCCATCCCGGTTCTACTTCAAGAAAGGTAAGAAAAAACATGCCACCAGTCAAGGGCAGCCCACTCTCCAGGACACCAGCCCACGTATGACAGTTGTCACCCAGGGACGTCCCTGAAACATTTTCCATGTTTAATGGTTTGTTTTTAAGTTGTGCTTGCCTATAGGAAGCAAGGCAGAACACTGCCAGATGGCCAAACTGGAATCGGTCCACACCAGAAAGGTCCAAGATGGCAGTGGGGGACCCTGACCAAAAGAAAACACGTGCAAATGGTGCAGTGCGCAAGAAGGAGATTTGCGCATGCCCCAAACGCCCCCACCCAGAGCGATGACACGGACACCCCTCCCCTTTCACGTCCCATAAGAACCCTGTTCACCTTCCCTTTTGGAAAGAAGGTGTTTGGGCACGGATCTCTGCTCCTCCGTTCATTGATCAGCGATGACGTTTCAGCGCTGCTCTGCCGAACCGGCTCTCCTTCTTTTGGCGCCACTGGCTCCAAACAAAAGGACCCACGCGCAGTTCACCGGTCCCTTAGGGCTCGGTAACACTGTCCAAGCTCAGAGGGTCCCCAACCTGCTCCTGTCCCACCTCCTGGAGCAGTCAGGACAGAGAGATTCTGCATGTGCTTTCAGAAGAGAATAATTCTTTCTTGGGGCATCTGGAACTATTCGACAGCACATGCCACGTCCGCCTTAAAGGGAGGTTAGACACGCCTAAAGAAGGGGGAGCGACTTCACGAGCTCTGAAAGTCCCCAGCTCGAAGAGTGGATGAAAGGTGAAGATACGGGCGGGGCGGGGGACTTAGGAGGGGACCCACCTGCAAACACACCTTCTGTGCTTTATGCTCCACTCTTCCAAGCTGCCCATCTTCACACTGCGTGCCAGTGACGCGCATCTACACTGGACAAAAATTAAAACTTCCTACTGTGCAAGATACTGCAGAAGCTGAAAGACAGAAATTCAAACCCACAGTAAAAGAAAGAAAAAAAGTCATCTTACTTTTTAAAAAATCACAGACTTGTCCCACCTATCAAATGTATTTTTGTTATGCAAAGAAATGGGGGTAAAGAAGCATAAAGTACAAATATAGCAAAAAAAAACCAAAACAAAACATTGTTAGAAGAGACAAAGAGGATTAGATAATGTCCCTGATATTAATAATACTAAAAAATATTTAATGTTAAGTCGGTCACTGAACTGAGTCTACACCTGGGCATGAGCCTGGGCTTTGTAAACTAGCAGCAGTGTGCTGGTGGTGTGCTGGTGATTCTCTCTGGCCGCCTTCTAGTCACTGTAGAAAGTGGTGTATTATTTTTCCCATTAGCACAAAGTTCAGCCTGCAGCCGTGTGTGCTCAAGGTATCTCAATGACAACATCCAAACCCTGCTTCTCACCCTCAGGGCCTTCTAGGTGTGACTCAGCCCGTTTTTCTCATCTATGCCCTGCTGGTCCCTTCAGTCCCCATAACGTGAAGCTTTAGTCCTGTGTGCACCACCATCGGCCATCCCTTTCCCGGGGCTTCTGTCAAAATCCCACTCAGCCTTGAAGGACGGCTTAATCCATCTTCTCCAGGGAGCTGTGCCTGTGCCTCAGCCTGGAGGAATCTCCTCCAGACTCTGGTTTCCCAGCACATTCCATACTTTCCTTTATGGTCATTTGTAAGCGTGTCGTCCTCCCTTGGAGACCGCCAGCCCCCCGAGGGCAGTGACAGTCCCTCAGCACGTGCACCTGGACATGCGGCAGATTTGAGAGTGACTGAAGCATGAGGGCTCTGCAAGCTCTCCTACTAGCTGTGTGAGCTGGTCTCATGAATTGTCATGATGCAGGGAACATGCTTCAACATTTCCATGACAAGGAGAGAAAAGAGAAGATGGGAAAGAGGAGGAAAGAAGAGGAAGAAGAAGGATGGAAAGAGACGCTTGAGAGAAACAGGTATAGTGAACTCCTCAGCGGTGGTTCCTGGAATCCTGGAAATACAATAAGTTCTTTCTCTTCAGAGTAGCACATCCTACAAAAACCAAAACAAAACAAAAAAAACACCAAAAAACTACTACCTGGCTGTGAGTTTAAATACGTAGTTAGGCAGAAGAATGTGATACTCAAAATTCCTATTTATTCAGAAAAAAGCTTCTTACTAAGCCCATGAAGGGTAAAAGCTGAGTGTCTGGGGGGCATCTAAAGTTGGGAGGGATGGTCCTGCCTGGACACAAAGGCTGGCTATGCAGGGATGGGTGTGAGAAGGGGACAGGAATGGGGAGGAGACAAGATGGGCAAAGCCGGGGGACAGGCATCCGGGTGGTGGCTTCACACCATCGGTACAAGGGTGCAGAAATCACATGGTGCTTGCTGTACGTGGTGCTGTGGAAACCAGCAGCGAGCAGGTTTCCCTACCCACGACCGCGGCAGAGCAGCAAAGCTGTCACGAACCTGAGGCCATGGCTCTGCCTGTGAGCAGCAGGGTTCACAGATGCGCAGGGTCTTATCACAGCCTGAAGAGTTGGGATTTGGGCCAATTACATCAACATATCAGCATTCTCAAGGGGCAATAGGGGTCTCGGCTTTCATTCACTCACACACACATACACACACACACGCACAGGGGCTTAGCACAACGCCTGGGACAGAGCAGGTGTTCCACATGTTTATTTGGATCAAACTGAGTTGGTTTGAAATGACAAGTGGCAGTTTGGGAGCAGGGTGCTGCCACCAGAACCTCGCAGAAGTTTCTGTAGATAACACGGTACCCTCCACTGCCCGTGTTCTGATTCTTCCCAAGCTTTACACAAGCTTTACGCCAGAGGCGGGCTCTGCATGGCCGGCCATTCTAAGCGGGGACCCATGGAGGACCCAAGTCGTGTCAGATTCGGATCCTCAAGACACTCCACTGGGTGGCCCCTCTCCCCACAGGGCCATGCACACGTGCTCACAGAGCGGGCTCCGTGCCTCTGGGCTGGGCCTCGTGAGTCCATTTGGAGGATGATTAGAAAGGGGAGGGAGGGAAGGAGGACACAGTAAATAATGTGGAAAATGGAGTCTTGTTTACTTTAAAGATGGAGAAGACAGCTTGCCAATAAAATACAGCTCTCCATTTCCCTCTAGAATTCTGTTATTAAAAATAATCTGCGATGAACTCCCAGCACCTCTCTCACACAGCCTTCCAAAAGCTTTAAAAATAATAATAATAAAGCATGCTCAAGAAGAGCGGAACGCATTCCAGCAAGACAGCTGGAGCAAATTGCCTTCTGCATGGCTGGGGGGAGTGGGAAGGACGGCAGCTGGTGGCTTCATAAATTAAGCAGATTAAGGACAAAATTGGTAAATGTAAGTAAAAGAATGTTGTTCCTCCAGCTTTTCGGACACACCTACAAACACAGTCTAGACGCAAACATGACTTCAGCTCATAGACCCACTCCTACATACACACACAAACACCGCAGAGACACACACCCGCAAATGCAGACCCACAAACACACGTGCAGACTTGCATACAATCACATCCTGACACACGAGACACATAAAACACACATTTTTGCACACATGGACACACCACAATAACAGCATATGCACACCAACCTGGAAGTAAATGCACCAGCGCTTTTCCATCCATTTCAGTGTTAACCTCATGTGCTACTGCCTTGCAGGCCTCTGCGAGTGGCATGGGGTGGGTGGGGTGGGTCAGAGTCTCCACAGAATCTCATAGAGATCATTCTGGCCAGAGTAAGTGTTTTACATAATCCTCTGGCCTGGAATGGTGAAATAATAATGCCTGGAGGGTTTGCTGATCACCACAGAAAATGAGGCCTTGTGGATTTCCCCTCTCCTTTCCCAGCCAGCCCTGAAGAATGCTTGGGTTCAAACTGTGCAGAAACTATCTCAGGGTCCCCGTGGAGGGGCACACCCTGACCCCTTCCCCAAAAAGCAGTCATCATCAAGATATGCAGAGAGAGCTTGTGGTGGCCCAACCCTGTCCAGGTGGAGAAAAGAGACATTGTTTATTAACCTCCACTGCCCTCCATTTTAAAGTCAGTAATTTTACAAAATGTTCATTTAAAAAATCAAATATTTTGACTTTGAAAACACATATATCTTGTAGGATGTAGCTAGTACAGTGTGCACTTGTTGTCTTTCTCTGCCTCATACCACTACTCTTCTAGTAAGGACACCAGCCTTCCTCGAGGAAGGACCACAGAAGGTAAGTGACCAGACTCTGCTACTCAGGGTACAAGAGTCAGTGCCCGGTGAGTACAGGGCCCCAGCCTGGCCAACTGGAGTCTTGCTTTGAGGCTTTGTGTCGGGACTCAGAAGTCGGATGCTCTCTTCCCTCTAGATTTGCTAACGTGGATGACCTAAGCCTGGTCCTCTGCAGCCATGCCCTCCCTTCTCCACTTCAGGGAGAGGGTAAGTCAGTGCAGAGAGTGGAGCCAAGAAAGAGAACGGGGGGGGGGGGGGGGGGGGGGGGGGGGGGGGGGGGGGGAGGAGAGGCATTGACTTTGCTGGAGTCCTGAGGGCAGCTAGCTTGACTTGAGCGATGATCAACACTGATAAAGTCATGTCTAGAAGACTGAGTCTATTAAACTCAAATCTTATTATCACATTTCACATAGACATTAAAACTTCTCAGATAGCCACAGCTATGTGTGCTGGAGGTGGAACTGGGGATTTTCAGGCATTGGAGAAATTCTTTTGACAGGAGAAACCAATGTGATGAAGGAAAAGGGCAGATGCTCAAAGTGGAACTGGCTCCTGGGAGCACTGAAATAGAAGACAACATGCTTCTCCTGAAGAGTGACAGTCAGTCCCTGCAGGGGTTAACCGTCACATCAGTGAGGGCCTCTGGTGGGGGGCACACTGCGGCCACAGAGCCTGTGGAGATGGGGGCTGCCCATCTGGCAGACGCAGGCACAGCACAGGCAGGACGGCGGAGCCTCACACTTGGCCTGGGGGTGATTCCTTGGTGCGGGAACATCTCTCTTTCTCTATTTTAGAATATGACGCATAGTAAGAGCCACATTCTAAAAGGTTTGATTTTTAACTAAAAAATAATTGTTCAATGAAATCGTGGAAGATACCCACCTCATAATACACAATGAGCATAAAATTTTTTGTGCATCTTTATTACTACATCTTTAAATTCAAAATAAACAAAACAAAATTTTCTCAGATAAAATGTCATTTTGTCCATACAATGGATTCCTTTCCTCAGCTCAATTGTCATTAAACTTTATCGGAAGCCTTCCCTCTATTATGAACGGAAAGAGCAAGTGTGAATGATACTATTTTCTTTTGGAAATATTTTCTGGATTGCAGAAAAGCATGTTGAGATCCTTTCAATTTATCTGGAATAAACTGATGAGTCAGAATTAATTTTCTTCAAAACTTTCAAGACCGAGCCTAGAGAATTAATGCCTGCACACATGCACATACACACACCCACACACTCACAGTGCCGTGCTAGCTGCCATGGGGAAATTAAGAATTAATAAGATGCAGCAGAACCTGCTGCTGAGGCCTCCCACTGCTGGGAGAGCTAACGCAGACCCATAAATAACTCTACAACAGGCCAGTGTGAGGCTGTCAGAGCGTTTACAGAGGAAGTGAGTTCTGAGGTGGGACTTGAAGATGGCAGGGCTTCCTGTAGTGAACATTCTCAGAGGCAGGGGCTGAAGTGTAGTTTGTAACCAGACGGTGGTATGTCCTCAAACTCCAGCCTCAGAAGTCTGAATGCTATTTCACGGGCAAAGCGAAGTCAGGGAAGGATGAGAGCCACAAACTGACATGCTCAGGTCTGTGTCTCGTTGAGGACATTCTAGTGGCAATGCGGAAAGTGGACTGAACTGAGTGAGGCGGGAGGCCTCTGAGGGTGTGATTGAATCCGCTGAGCTGCAAAGGTGAGGCCAATAGACAGGATTGGGGTTTCTTTCCGACCGGCAGAGTAAGTGCAAGGAGGAGTCAAAAACTCTGACAAGAAAAAAAAAAAAAAACTCTGACAAGACAATGCCATTTACAAAGGCCAACAGACAGAGAGAGCCTAGGTATCCCCAAGAAATTAGTTCTAGAGAGAAAAAGAGCAGTCCCCTTATCCTGGTGGGAAAGTTCCACCAGCAGAAAAAAAACAGGAGACGGCAATTCTCCTATATTGCCTTCATATTCTCAGTTGAGGAACCATTAAACCCCCCAAAAAAGGGGAAAAAAACCATTAAACCCCAAGTGAGGAAGAAGAGATGCTGAGGATATCCAGAATGCATGCGTGAGTATTCTAGAAATGCACGTGGGTTTGGAGAAACCAAAACCTACTCTGGTTTCAACTTTTTCCTAAAATGGCAGGCTGGGTGCTTGCCCTTTGGTAGGACTGTGCCTTTACTTATAGCAAACGCTTTGCGAATCTCTTCCTTGCTTCCTGCTTGGGTTTTAATCACTGGGAGTTCTCCATACACGCACTAACCTCCACACTGATTTCCCTGGGACTCCATCATTATTTGGTGGCAACCATGCCATCATATTGTGATCAAATTATTTCTTTTGAGGAATGAGGTAGTCCGATGGGACCATAGTCAGGGTATGTATTATACTGTTTCTTTACAATAATCTTCCTGTCAGTGCTTTCTTACTGTTTAAAATCGCTAAGGAGGAGGCATGGGCACCAAGGGGAAAACCCAGAGAGTGGCTGAGGGGAGCTAATGAGAGGAGAGGGTGAAGGGCAAGTTTGGGGCACCCAGGAGTGTCGGTCCCAGGTCAGAGTCAATCGTGCATGCCCCCCTCTTCCCAGCCCCTCTGCTTGTCACCAGAGGGCTGACTGTCCCCAAACCACCGTTTACATTGACCATTCAGCCACCAAGAAGAATCCTACATGTTGAAAGCACACTGGAGAAGAGAGGAAGAAGTCTCAGGAGCATGGAGACCAGAGCAGACTGTGGCTGGGAGAGGGGATGAGGGGTGTAGCAAAGGTTGACCTGGGAATGTATGCAGTGGGGGAAGACCCAGGAAAGGTCAAAGGTTAAAACCTGCTCTTGATAAGCCTTGACAAGGGGCCCTGGAGTCCATTCCATGTGCTCTAAATGGTCAGGGTCCTGCTTCTCTACCACAGCGTGGTGCCCGGATCACAGCTGCGCCATTCACTGTGCGCAACCCTGCCAGACAGGGCCTTTGGCCACCCGGCATTCTCCTTGAGCAGAAAGATCTGGACTTCAGTACATAAACATCATTTATTCAGCCTGTTCAAGCAAATTTATCACTGATGGTGCTGGAAGCTCATCAAAACAGAGCTTCCTTTTCAGCCTCGACAGATAATGTTATCATGTATGTTAATGTCACAGGTCAAAGGCCATAGAGATTGCCTTTACCTTAGGGAATCTAATTTTTATTTTACTGAATATTGTTTGAGATAAATGCACTACTCAGAGGCCTATTTTCCTAAACAATGATTCAATCCATGAACCCTTGTGGATGCTGCATGTATACTGGGAACAGAGGCCATTATAGACCTGAACAGTTTGACTCCTGGGGACTGACTGTCACAACCCATGTGTGATGTAGAGACAAGGGAGCCACCAAGCACCAGGGTGACCAGCGAGCCCAGGAGGGGACACTGAACAGGGGTCAGGGGGACAGGAGGGGATTGGCTGGGCAAAGAAAAAGAGAAAGGCAGTCCAGAGAGAGGAAATTCCTCATGCAAATGCCAAGATCTTGAAGAATTAGACTTAGGAAGTAACAATATAAATAGAGAAAGGGGAAAAATACAAGAGCTAAGAAAGGAGAGTGAATGCCAAAGACCTTGCATAATGAGGTTAAGGAGCTGAGGCATTAAGGGTGACCCCAGTGTGAGGGTTGAGGAGCCGGAGCCAAAGGTGGTGTCTCTGACTGAGATTGGGAATAGGAAGAGCAGGTTCCAGGGAGGAAATGAGTTCAGTCTTGATCATGACCGTGGGACAGTCCAATACAGGTCTCTACTCGACTAGACTCCTCTGGAAGTCAGGATCAGGGTCCATGGCAGAAGAAAACCCAAGGAGTTTGAGTGACACAGAAAGAGCACCTGATAAATTAGCAGAGAGCAGAGCTACGTGGAACACACATTCCCTACTGAGTTTGTAGAATGAAAACGTATATGATGTGTGCAGAGAAAGAAGATCTGGTTTGTGTCGAACATCCCAAAATCTAGAAAGAGCAAGTGAAGAGCGGACTGGTAAGCCCTGCAGTCATCAGCAGCAGGGCGCTTTCTGTGTGCCAAGTGCATTCTCTCCAAAGCCTCGTCAGTCTTCTCGAAGACCGTCAATCCTTGCTAGTCTTCCCATTTTGTAGGTGAGAAAAGTGAGCCTCGGAGCTGTTAAGTGACTAGTCCATCATCACACAGCTGTTACATGGCAGAGCTGTGATTCAAATTTACCGCAAAGCACGTGTTCTTTCTACGATGACGGCAGCACCAGGATTGTCAAAGAAGAATGCAAAGTCACACCTTCAGATTCTGGAAAGAGAAGAGTTGAGAGACTGAAAATCTCCTGTCTGCCCTCATCTGAGGGCATGGTTGCCCGCCCTGTTCCCGTGGAGTTTGGGAAGTAGGAGCTGGACTGAGTGACTAAAGAAGAGATTGGAAGGGGAGCAACATATGCCAGGTTCTCTTCCAGAAATTCGAGTGCAAAGATGACACAGACAGCTTTCACACAGGCTTCGGAGCAAGAGCATGTTTGTTCTCTCCCCCTTTTGCCGCTGTTGATGTTTTAAGCTTGCACATGCTCATAATCTGCAGGGAAGGATTCAAAGAAGGAAAAATTGAGGACTCAGGAAAGCAGGGGTCAATTACAGGAAGAAACAAAGTATCTAGGAAAAAGGAGGTAAGGCGTCAAGATCTGAGATGGAGGAATCATCCCTGGGTGCAAGGTTGGCCCCTTTGCTTCAGAGCCCCGAGTACAGCAGGGAAGGACATTTGTGGGTTTGGGGGCAGGAAGCTGGAGGAAGTCTCATCTACCTTAAAGTAGGAGGTGCAAGCAGACGCTGAGCTGGGGGAGTGCGGAGAGGGACTGGAGGAGAGTGGTAACGGTAGAATGGTCATTCAGTGAGAAAGGAGAGCTGCCAGGCAGAGTCCTGTGTGCGGTGGAGCATGAAGGCCACACACTGGTCCTTGAACCAACAGCATAACTCTCCAGTCTCTTGACCAGCTCTCAGCTGCAGGTGAGCAAGAAGGGGAAAGCAGACGGCCCTACTGACTCACGGTGGGGTGCTGGCAGAAGGTCAAGGGGAGAGGGATCAGACAGGGCTGGAATGACCTTGAAAAGACATTTACGAGAAGAGAGGCATGTCGCAATGTGTGTTGTAATGGGAATTGGCAAGACTCTTACATTACCAGGCATCTGTCTTTAGTTTTAACTAATGTTGAATAGCTCTCCTTAAAGCTTTGTTTCAAGGTTTCCTAATCTTGAACCCCCAACTCTCTTTCAACACACAGTAGACAAATGCTAAATAGACAAACTTCCCAGTTTGCCTCAGTAGATGGAGAAGAACAAAGCTGTCGGGTCATCTAAGACGTAAAGGGGTAAATGTGAAATGTCTACATGCACAGGCAGCTTGCAGTGCCCCCCAGTGGCCCTGGGCCCCGAGGAACTCAGGACTACTGATGCTGTTCTCATCTTCCAGGATTTGTAAGCACATCCTTCAGGGCTCAGTTTCCTTGGAACCATCTTCTTCCACATTCTTCTCCTTGCAGCAGTATTTGTTCCTTTATCTGTCAAATAGGGCCCAGGACTTTGAGAGACTCTGTGCCCTCAATTTCTAGCAGTTCATGACCCTTCCTTCTCATTGAGCAGTTGGTCTATAGCCATTTCCTCTGCGTCCTCCTAAGATATCCCCCAATGCAAAGCAAAAACCATTCAACTTAGTGTGAGAGCCATTGGGAGAATGAGGGAGACCCATGTGGAAATGATAATTCTTTTCGGAAAAAAGTGAGCAGACACTATAGGAAAGGGCATGCTAGGCCCTAGAGTGCTGGGTCTGGGCCCCTTCCTAGCTTCCAGATGGATGCCAAGCCAATATCAGAGGCATGGGCCTTGGGAAGACAAGAAGAAAGAATGAAAAACAATGCCACCGTTTGACCATCTTCCCAGAGTCTTGCACCCCTTCACCATAGTCCTTTTTTTTTTTTTTTGGAGGAAGATTAGCCCTGAGCTAACATCTGCTGCCAATTCTCATCTTTTTTGCTGAAGAAGACCGGCCCTGAGCTAAGATCCATGCCCATCTTCCTCTACTTTATATGTGGGACGCCTACCACAGCATGGCTTGCCAAGCGGTGCCATGTCCGCATCTGGGATCCAAACCGGCAAACCCTGGGCCACCAAAGCTGAATGCGCAAACTTAATCACTGAGCCACCGGGCTGGCCCCACACCATAGTCTTAATAACCGTTTAGTCCAAAATATTACCTTAAAAAATGTGTTGAAGATATGCTGCTTTCAAAAAATCATGCAACTGCCACTGTGAAAAACAGTATGGTTGTTCCTCACAATATCAGTCATAGAATTATCATATAACCCAGCAATTCCACATCTGTGTATATACCTAAAAGATTGAAAATAAGGATTTGAACAGATATTTGTACACCCATGTTCATAGCAGCATTATTCAAAATAGCCACAAGGTGGAAACAACCCAAATGTCCATCGACAGATGAATGGATAAGCAAAATATGGTACATACACACAATGGAATATTACTCAGCCTTAAAAAGCAAGAAAATTCTAATATATGCTATTACCTAGATGAACCTGGAAGACACTATCGTAAGTGAAATAAGCCAGACACAAAAGGACAAATATGGTATGATTTCACCCATATGAAACCTAAATGTCTTAGTCCATTCAGGCTGCTATAACAAAGATACCACAGAATAGGTAGCTTATAAACAACAGAAGCTTATTTCTCACAGGCTGGGAAGTCCAAGATTAAGGCGCTGGCTGATTTGGCATCATAGGCACCAATGGTTCATAGACAGCCAGCTTCTCACCGTGTCCTCACATGGCAGAAGGGGCAAGGGAGCTCTCTGTGGTCTCCCTCATAAGGGCACTAATCTCAATCATGAGGGCTCCACCCTCATGACCTAATCACCTCTCAAAATCTCTGCCTCCAAATACCATCACACTGGGGATTACGTTTGAACGTACGAATTTTGAGAGAACACAAACATTCAGTCTATAACACTAGAGTATTCAAATCCATAGAGACAGAAAGTAAAATGGTTGTTGCCAGGGGCTTCCCATCCCAGGGGGTATGGGAGGTTATTGTTTAAAGGGTATAGAGCTTCAGTGTTACAAGATGAAAAGGGTAGTAAAGACGGATGGTGGTGATGTCTGTGCGACAACGTGAATGTATTTAATACTGAACTGCACGCTTAAAGATGGTTAAAATGGTATATTTTATGTTATGTATATTTTACCACAATAAAAGAGTATCTTTTAAAATCATTCAAATGCTTCCTTCTCCTTTTCCTACTCCAAAACCACGACCCATGCTTCCTTCCCAAGGAGTATGGCTTCCACAGAGTGCACGGGGTCAACAAGAGATGTTGCTCCCATGCACTCCTCTGCCTGGAACCTAATGACAGATCCACACAGACAGAGGATCCCCTGCAGAACAACCTGGCATGGAGGTGCCTCCTGCTCTGGCAGCAGCCAAGACTTGAAGAGGGAACCAGGAACCTCCACTCCTCGTGGGCCATCCTCGCGCAGCACCTGGCAGCCACCACGTGCCGTGTAGCCAGTCCCCCCACCTGCCAGTTTCCCCATCTGACATCAGACCTTGGATTTGTGACCCTGCGCAGCTCTCCTGCCCTGAGGCATGGTTAATTTCTCAGTCTCCATCAAAGATGCACACTCCTGAAATTCTAGGACTAGCTCACAGGAACAAGCGCGAGGCCGAGCCGCCACTCCTGGAAGGAGCATGCAGTGTTCACAATGGACAGAGAAGCAAGATTGACACAGCTTTGGGTGAATGAAGCATGGGCCCATCGAGGACATGGTCCCTGGGGCCCAGCACACTCCCCTCCCACAGCAGCCCCTGCTGACCCATGGGAGAGCAGCTTCTTCCCATAGCAAGACCAGGCCAGGGGTGCGCACCTGGGGGCACAAAAAAGCACTCCCGACAATGATCTGCACAGGTAAATGCAAATCCCAACTCTCCAGAGGGTCTAGGCTTCATGGCGGACGTCGTCCCTCTAAATCCATGGGGTGAACCAGTTTACACTGAACCGAGTCATGAAAGATGCAAAAGAGTTAAATGGGCCAGGTGGAGGTGGAGAAGGGCATTCCCCACAGAGTCCAGTAAGAGCTTGGGTATGTGAGGAGCTATGCTAGACAGCAGAGGCCTTGGTTCTCTCTTCCCTGCAAAGACTTTATGCAAAGGAGTCAATACTACGTAAAATAGCCTGGCCTACTTGCTATACAGTCTTTCTGCAGTGAGTCAAAGGAAGGCAGAGGGCGCTGGACAGGCCCGCCCTTCACAAGCTGCCCCCAGCACAGCCACCCATTGGCACAGGCCAGCCCAGCTTTAGTCCTGTTCTCTGCCTACACTCTGTCTCTGTCTACACGCACTCCTGGGGGATTTTGTCCACTCTCGCAGTTTAAACGCCACCTATATACATCAAAGTATATTCCTCTCACATGGAACTTCTCGCCTCAACTCCATACTTGCATTTCCAATACTCTAACAGAAAGCTCCTCTCAAACGCTGAATCTTAAACAGGAAAGCAAAAAGCAAAATCCTGATCCCCCCCACAAAAAAGAAACAGCTCCCCCTGGATCTTCTTTTCCCCAGTAAATGGCAGTCTCTTTCAGTTGCTTAGCCACAAATCTCATTTATCTGTGACAACCCTGCTTCTCCTCCGTTCCAAAGCAATGCCAGCAAATCCTGTTGGGCTGCGCTTAAAGCAAATCCAGAATGTAGCCACTTCTCATCACCTCCATCACTATCAGGCCAGGCCAAACCTCCACACACCCCCACCGTCTCCCCCAAATCATAACGTGAGCCTCCTCCCTCTTTTCCCTGCTTCAGCCCTGGCATCTGCTCCTACCCCCAGTCTAGTCACAACACAACAGCCAGAAGAATCTTTTCAAAGCACAAGTGAAATCATGTTACTCCATTGTCTAAAATCCCTGAATGCCTTTCCCTCTCAAAGGCCTTAAAATGGCCCAAATACTGACCATGGCCTGAAGTCCCTCACCATCTGCCCCAGCCATGGCCTCCTCTGTGGAAACTTAGCCTGACTCCACCCACACTGGTCTGGGCTCCTATCTCAGGGCTTCATAGAGATGTCCCCTTGCTTGGAATGTGCTCCCCCAGGTCTCCTCCTGGCTTGTCCCTCATCCCTTCAGGTTTCTGCTCAAGCTACTTTCACAGCAGGCTTTTCTTGCTACTTTATTTAGAATCGTGGGCTCCCTCCCTCCTCACTACCCAACTCCTTTTCCTGTTCCCACTGTGTTTCCAGAGCACTGATGACTTTCTTCCATTTGATACATTTTAAGTTGTTTACTTGTTTATCCCCACCCCTCCCCTCACTGCACAGAAGCTAAGCAAGCCAGGATTTTTCTTTTATTCACTTGCAGTTGCCCACTGCTAAGATCAAGAGGAAGGCTTCAATAGATATTTGTTCAATAAATGCATTAAATAATAAATCATGTCTCTCTTCACATTCTCTCCTTCTTTATGTATTCTTTCCTATAATTTCCATCACTTTTTCTTTTTTATTTTTAGGAAGATCAGCCCTCAGCTAACATCTGTGCCCATCTTCCTCTACTTTGTATGTGGGACGCCTGCCACAACACGGCATGATAAGCAGTGCGTAGGTCTATGCCTGGGATCCGAGATGGTGAACCCCGGGCCACCGAAACCAAGTGCGTGAACTTAACCGCTGCGCCACTGGGCCGACCCGCACCACTTTTTCTTTCTGCTCTGATCTGTGAGGATCCCTCAAGTTACACTCCTCTGCCCTAGATTTTAGAATCTGTTTGTCACTCATTACCTCTACTGAGTTTTGTTTTAATTTGGGCCATCGTGGACAGTTTTATTTCCGAGAATACTCTCTTGTTCTCCTGCTGGTCCTTTTTTCATAATTGTCTACACTTTTGTTTAATCAAAGCAGTGGCTCCTGAACACCTTCGGAGACTGTCGTGTAAAGACACTCTGTTTACTGCGCTATTTGGGTCGGGGTCCTTTGTTTGATTGCCTGGCTAGCCCGGTCCTTCTGCACTGCTGGCTCACAGAGCCACCCAGTGGCCCTTTGTGGCCCACCCATGTTTGTGAGCAGAGGCCTTGATGGATAGGCTTGTAGTCAGAAACCAGATGTCAGCCTCCTGCTGGAGCTGCCCCTCGGGCCTCACTGCCCACCTGCCTGATGCAGGGCTGAAGTAGACGGTCTTTAACCCCCTTTCCAGATCCTGCAGTTGGTGAGTCCATGAGTAACATACTTAGCAGCATTTGATAGCTACTGGGTAATTTTCTTATCACTGAGGTAATTATCAAGGTAATTCCACTTCCTTGTCATCACTGTCACACAATATTTATAAGGTACCTTGCCAAGCATGGTGTGGAAATCATAGCCTTAAAAAATAAAATGATGCCTGTTGAGCACCGCTGCATGCAAAGTTTTAGGTTTGTCAGGGGACACTGTGATCCTTGTTCCCATGAAGCTTACACACTCATTGGGGAGTGTGCCGGTTATCTGCAGCTGTGGACCAAACAAATCCAAACCGGGTGGGTAAAAACAATCACTACTTCATTATATCTCACAATTTCTCAGCTCAGGAAATTTGGCAAAGTTTGGCTGGGTGATTTTTCTGTGCCACATGGCATTGCAGAGATCACCCGCTGGTACTGAGCTGGCAGGTGGGCCCTTTTGGAGGGGCCAAGCTGGTTTCACTAACACATCTATAGCAACTTGGAAAAGATGGAGGACGGCTCAGCTGGGACTGCCACCAGAGCTCCCACATGGCTCTCTCCAGCATGGTGGTCCCAGACTAGCTGGACTTCTCAAATGGCGCCTCAGGATTCCAGGAGTGGGTGTTCTGGTAAATAAGGCAGAAACTGCATGGCCTTCTATGGCCTAGTCTCAAAGTCACGTAGCATCACTTCTGCCATATATCATCATTGTTCATAGCAGCCCACTCAGATTCAAGGGGAAGGGACAAGGACACCACCTCTCAATGGGAAGAGGGTCAAAGAATTTGCAGCTACGTTTTAAAATCTCCACAGGAAGCAATAATACTCAAAAGGAAGCTCTTTAAAAGAAAAGCAATTAAAAATGAACTTCTTAAAAACAACTTGACCTACACATGAATGTTTATGGCATGTCTGTTCACAGTCACTAACAACTGAAAGTAGTCCAAATGTCCTTCAGCACTTAGATGGATAATCACCCTGTGGTATACCCATACAGTAAAAGACACAGGGGCCAGCCCCGTGGCCAAGTGGTTAAGTTCGCACACTCCATTTCGGCAACCCAGGGTTTCGCTGGTTCGGATCCGGGGCGTGGACATGGCACTGCTCATCAGGCCACGCTGAGGCAGCGTCCCACATGCCACAACTGGAAGGACCCGCAACTAAAAAAATATATACGACTAAGGACTGGGGGGATTTGGGGAGAAAAAGCAGAAAAACAAAAGATTGGCAACAGTTGTCAGTTCAGGTGCCAATCTTAAAAAGAAAACAATAAAAGACACACATTATTGATACACACAACTTGGATGAATCTCAGGAGTATTATGCTAAGTGAAAGAAGCCAGTTTCAAAAGTTATGTACTCTGTGATTCCACTTGCATGACATTCTCAAAATGACAAAATTACAGTGACAGGGAGTAGTTCAGCGGCTGCCAGGGGCTGGAGGTGAAGGGACGGTGTGACTGTAAAGGAACAACACCAGGGAGTTTTTGGAGTGATGGAATGGTTCTGTGTCCTGACTGTAGCGGAACGTATACATGTGTGAAAACTCATGGAAATGTACAGCCCCCCAAAAATCACACTTACTGTATGTTAATTGTTAAAATGAAACAACTTTGATTCAAGCGACAGTTAATTTATTCCAGACTGAATACATGAGACTGAAGCAATTCTAAATAGAAGACTGACCAATTGCGCAGACTGATGATGTGTGTGCTGGGGGAGGGAGGGGGCAAGCCTGTCTCAAGCTCTTCGCCCCCTCACCAAGGCTCCCTCAGTTCATTGGCACCCAGCTCTGGGGAGCGGAGCCTGCACCTGAGGGCACAGAGGCACAGGACCATTCAGGAACCTGCAGAAGTCACACACCACATCGGCAGCTCCGGTTGCCAGGACCTCCTGCTTACAAGCTCCTCACAGCCGTGTGAGCGCCCGACAGCAGGCACAGGGACACCAGCCAAAACTCCTCCAGACCCCTCCCCACATTTCATTTTTCAGCAATTAAAACATTTGTCAAAGAGGATTTAATCCTAGTCTTGTAAAGTGCTATGTCAAACAGATTTGGCTCAATATTTTTAAACGTTCTGAGAAATGGCTGTTCCCACCAGTAATTCAACTATGTTACCATGGCTTTAAACAAAACAGCAACTAAAAAGATCAGATTTTGATGTACCAGGAAAAATCATTTAGAATCACAGAGTCATGAATACTTTGGCAAAAAAGAAAAAATTAAGTCCAATGTAAAAGAAATCCCTAAAATGAAGTCTCAGAAAACCTACAAGTCAAAGGAGGGACAAACGCAAATCAAAGAAAAGCAGAGGTCATGATAATAATACCAAACTGTGCAAGAGAGTGATTTTTTGAGAAATCTTCAACTCATTTTACCCCCATTTCTACTCACCACACTTTGCTTGGATTGCCCCTCTGGATCAGGAGTAGTCTGAAAAACAGTGCTTGTGATAAATCCAAATTGTAAAGTAGATAGCTATTTCCATAAGTAAAATATAAGTATTTGCAGGGCTGCCCAGTGGCGTAGCAGTTAAGTTGGTGCAAAACAGCCCAGGGTTCATAGGCTCAGATCCCAGGCACAGACCTAGCACCACTCGTCAAGCCACACTGTGACAGCATCCTACATAAAATAGAGGAAGACTGGCACAGATGTTAGCTCAGGGCCAATCTTCCTCACAAAAAAAAAAAAAAAATACATATATATACACATATATATATATATATATATATAAAAGTATCTGTGTGAGTAGGATGTTTATTTATGTGAAAGAGTATTTGCAAATGTTAAGAACAGATTGTGGCCTGAGGAGGTACAGGGAAGAGAGGGGGAAATGAAAGGTAATGCAAAGAAGGACAGATGGTCTGTGAGGTTGAGGGACCTGGAGAACAGGGCGAGCAGTGAGCATAGCAAGTGGGGGAGGACAACATGGTGGCAGGGAGGAAGTGGTGGGTGTAGAAGGTGGCAGGAGGCCTCACAAACACTTAGGAAGGGACACACCCCTCCCTGCCCAACTCAGACCGATGGCCCAGACTCCCAGCCATCACTGCATGCCTCGACTACACCCAGATCAGAATGAAAATCTCATGCCAGCCACCCAGAATGGACCACTCTACCTTGGGTCTCCCTGAGGGCCACCCCTGCCTCCTTCTCCTCTCCCTGTGAGCTCCTCCAAAGCACTCACATTACCATTGCACCATGAGATATCTCAGGTTCTTTCTTCTCCTTGGCCTTCCGTGTCTTCATTTTTATTTGTTTGTTTGTTTGCTTGTTTGTTGCTGGCAAATAAAGAATAAATGAGGAATAAACAATCCTTTACAGAAGCCAAAGTTGTGCTTTTGTTCTTGGTCTGTTACTAAAGATTTAATTAAGAACTTTCAATTGTTTTTTCTTTTTAATTTTATGCAATACACACAACCTAGAATTCCATGGAGAAAAAAGAGATGCAAAGGCATAAAAAGTATCATATGTTGGGAGGCACAATCAAAAAGAACATTTGACCCGCGCAATGGTTCCAGGCCCAAATAACATCATTAGTCAACACATAAAATAACTCTTACGGGAATTATAAGAACAAAATAGAATAAACCAGTGTCCTGAGAGGTTTTAACATATCTATGTTAATAGACATTTTTAATAGATAAAGTACATTAAAATGAAGGTATTAAGGATCTAAATAAAATATACTCAGTCTTTGGTTCAGAAGCACTCTCATTATTTTTTGTGGTCTATTTTCAGAATAGTGCTTAAGGGGAACTTATATCAATCATGCTTTCAATTACAAAGAGAAAATGAAATGTTAATTCCAAATGTTTTACCATAAAACTCATCCCTCTGCTCAGCTTCCTGTGAGTCTCCTGGAGAATGATGCAGCCGTGCCCAGTTGTGTCCTATTAAATCTACACAGGGGGGCGGTGAAGTGCACAGTCCCTGGGATTGAACCAGCTGCACCTGGTTCCAAAGCCTGTCAGTAACAGTGTGACCTTAGGCATCTCTTTCTACCTTAGTCGTCTTCTTCTTTAAAATGGGAAATTGACAGTCTTGGCCTCAGAGCATTATTGTAGAGATTACAAGCTATACACATAAGATGCTTCTGAGAGTGCCCAACAAATAGTGAGTGCAGCTATTACTATTATTACTACATGATTTGGGACTTAAAAACACTATGTAAAAGCAGCCATTCAAAGGAAGAAATAGTTTGAGAGATTTGTGACTTTAAGATCGTAAGTGAGGGGGCATCCACAGAAAGGGAAGTAAAAGTCTTATACAGGAAATTACAGAGAATAATTGTCATTCTGTATCACTCAGGAGCTTCACAGTGCACATAAGAGAAAGCCCAACCCAGCCCCGCTTAAAAACAAGTAAAATACGTAACTGGAGGTCCAAGCGAAGACAGCTTCAGAAGTGGTTGACTCAGGGACTCTCCAGTGTCATGAAGTTCTAAGTTCCCTTCTCTCTGCCACAGTGGGAGCTCCATCTCCTCGTGACTGCAGTTTGGCTGCCTACGAAAAAGCAGACTACAGGCTTCTTCATTCTTGCCTAGAAAAGTCCCACCTCTGCACGCTCTGTACCCCTGCCTCAGAGGGCATGGCCAGGGCAAGAGCTGGGGCTGATCCGCAGCAAGAACTGGGACGGGTACAGCTTCATCCCAAATGGTAGAAGATGGAAACAGGGAAAAGTTCAAGAGAGAATGTGGGCGATAATAGAGGCTGAATCGTTCCCCACGGGGTCTGCTGTCTCCCTGAGTGGGTTTTTCAGGACACAAATACTGTCTAGTTAATTAACTGTGTTCAATACACACAGTCTATGATCCTTTGAGACAAATTTGCCACGTGCAAGTGGGCCAGTTCTGCCCAAAGGGTGGTCAGTGAGCTATTCTGTCAGAAACCATTTGCTGATCTAATTAAATATCCAGAGAGATAGTAACATATCTATTTATGTTATATAAAGAGTTATATAGTTATAGTTATAATGGTTATATTAGTTATAACAGTTAAATAGTTATGTTATATAAATAGATATGTGAGGACTTCTCACCTGTCCCTTTCAGCCCAGTGTTTCTGTGCTGGGTACCATGAAAGTCCAGGTTGATTGGTCCACTGGGCTCAAAATGAAGACGTGGCCCAGGAGGCCCCGGACTCCCAGCGCCTGGGACTGAGATCCAGTGCTGACCCAGACCCAGGGCACGCTCCATCCATCATACTTGCTCAAATTAGCAGTCCTGATTTCATAATTACACAGCATTCTAAATTCATCCAAAATTCTGAGAAAACATTTTTTTTCCAAGTCTGGTTTATTTCCAAAGGTGAAAAAGTCTAAATTATAAAATAGTGCAATGTCTCAACAAAAGTAAACAAAGGAGAATTAGGTGAAAAATCATAGAAGTTTATAAAAACCCCTACACGGAATGAAGAAGCCCCAAGGGGATTTTGTCTGGTTTAAATTAATAACTTATGCTATGATTAAAACACCATTTATATGAATCCTCCAGTTACCCCACTTAATGAGAAAGGTCAAAGTATGACCACGTGTGATGTATGGGTTGGGGCCCGGCTCACATTCTTCCATTTGGAATGAGAGCTCTCCCAGCTGAACCCGGAGCCTCCGAGCTATCGGCACAGATGCACGCAACTCCTGGAGTGTCAGGAACCTGTGACTCCACTTCTAGAGCAGAGCGACAACAACTGTGGGCCCTGTACCTTTTTGTTTAAAATTCAAAAAACAACATAAATATCTCCAAGATATAGATAAAGAGCTGAAGATAAAGTAAGATATTTCTTAACTGACTTAGGCAGAATCACTCAGACAATCAGAGCTTAAAGAAAACATTAATTTAACCCTGGAAACATTTATTCTCCCGGGAAGAGTGAAGGACTATTGTCACATCTATTTAGGGGCATCTGTTTACCTTTTCAAGGTCCGCACTCAGCAGTTGCTCCTGGGGAAGAGTTCTACAGCTTCTCAAGTGTGTTTTCAGCCATCCATTCAGGAGATTACAAGGTTATTTTGTTTGTTTCCACCTTAGTAACATGCTGAATAATGTTAACAGATTTCCTTTTGTTGAACTATCCCTGAACGGCTTGGACAAACCCTTCTTGGTCCAGACCTACTACTCTGTAAGAACAGTTTAATCTGCTAACATTTTAATGGAGATTTTGCTTCTTTGTTTATGACTGAGATTAACCTATACGTTTTCCTCTTTATGCTGTTGATTTTTTCCAATGTGGGATCAGGGTTATGTTCACAGTTTAGAAAAAGATGAGGATTGTTTCATCTTTGCTGTGTTCTGAAACAATTTAAATAACAGAAATTATCAGTTCCTTGAAAGATAGTGACTATTTTAGTAATACATTTGAGAACACATTTTCAATACCTTCCATAGTCATTGGGATTTTTTTGGACCCTTCTTGAATCAAATTTAGAAATTTAGTTTCCCAGAATTTTTTTTTTTCCATCTAGGTTGTTTAAACACATTCATAAACGATTTCTTATTTTAAAACATCTTATCTTTCATGAACCACACTGAGTTTCTCATTCTTCTCTTTTTCTCCTGACTACTGTCAAGAGGTGACCTATTTTGATATTTTCAAAGAATTATCCTTTTTCTTTCACTTGTTAATCTTCATTAACTTGCGCTTTTTTGTTGTTTAACGAGTCCTTCCTACTAATGTTGTTTTTGTTAAATTTGTTTTTCTTATCTTTTTTTCTCTCTTGAGTTGAGTCCTTATTTTTTCTTATCTAAGAAATATATTTCAAGGCTGGCACATTCTTCTGACTTGCAGTTAGACACAATATTTCATTTCTAAATAGTCTGTACTTTCTAATTGATGTTCTCTATAGCCAAGAGTTGTTTAGAAAAGTGACTTTGTTTCCTTGGTTTTGCTTTTATTTTCAAACAGATCAGATTGGAGGAACTCTTTTTTTGTAGTCATTGCCTTTTAGAAAGTGTGGCATGTATATTTCTTATTTTTGTAATAATAGTCAAAATTTCCAGGGGTATTGGAAAAGAACATGTATCTTAATTAAATATTATAGCAGACAAATTATATTAATTGTATTATTCAAATCATCTACATTGTTACACATTTGTCAATATTCTGGCAATTTTCTGAATGACATACAAAAACCCACATGATTAATGTATCTCAATGGACTTTTTAACTTTTGTAATATGAACACTGGCCCAAATAACTATAAAAATTCAAAAAAATTCATTAATATGGATTTATGGATGGATAAAGGGATAGAAAAATGGATAGGTATTTAATAAAACAAATAGACCATAATGTTCATTATAGAGTCTAGATGGGGTGTATACAGGTGTTCAGCACATAATTTTTTCACCTTTTCTGTTTGAATATTTTCATAATAAAAATGTTTAAAAGAAACAAATTTTTAAAACCAACTTCATGGATGTGTGCTTTAAGAACATCCACCAAAGAGGAAGATCCAAGATGGCGGCGTGAGTAGTCTTCTTTGTCTCTCCCCCTTCATATCTACAACTAATTGGACATTCATCGCTTAACAAAGGGTATCCATATAGCATCTCAGGATGCCTGAGAGACCCACGCTGCTATACATCGGAAGGCAGATGGGCTTCCCTCCGGGAGGAGGTGGAGATAGGTGAAAATGCTCCAACCCCGACCATGAACAGCCCAGTACCTGCAAGTGGTTTTCTTCCAGCGGACGCCCCCAGAACATCGACACACACCTAGGGCAGGAGGGAGCGCACACCAGAGGAGCGACGGTGGAAACAGGTGACCAGAGCCCTACCTAAGCCCCCCGCAATTACACCTAAGCCCAGAGGGAAGCTCCAGAGTTACAGACCTGAGTCCGCAGGGAAAGCCTCTGCCTGCCATTGGTGGGGAGGCCCCGCCTAACAACCACGGTGCCAGGAGGGTCCCAGAGAGAATCCCAGATGGCGCGGCGGCCCGCCAGCTGCCACTGCCGGCCCCACTGACTGACGGGCTGGGCTCGGGACTACTGGAGAACTCCTAGGAGAGGACTGGGGCAGGGTGAAGCTCCAGCAGCCGGCTCCGTGGCCCGGGGGGGAAGCTCCAGAGTTCCACCCGGGCAGCAGCCAAAGTCTCTGCCTGCCATTAGCGGAGAGGCCCACCCAGCAACCACAACGCCGGGAGGGTCCCGGCGACAATCCCAAATGGGGTGGCGGCCCGCTAGCTGCCGCCGCCGGCCCCACCAACTGCCGGGCAGGGCTCGGGACTACCGGAGATCTCCTGGGAGAGGACTGGGGCTGGGTGGAGCTCCAGCAACCGGCTCAGTGGCCTGGGGGGATACTCCAGAGTTCCGCCCCAGCAGCAGGCAAAGTTTCTACCTAACATTAGCGGAGAGGCTCCGTCCAGCATCCACAACACCGGGAGGGTCCCGGAGAGGAGAATACCAGGCAGGGCAGCAGCCGGCCAGCTGCCACTGAACTCAAGGTCTCCGGCTATCCCCCAGACAGGGCAAGGGGCTCCCCGAGATCCTGGGGGAGAGGACTGGGGCTGGGTGGAGTTCCAGCGACCCAGCTCCGTAGCCCAGGGGGAAACCCTACAGTCTCACAGCAGCCTCGGCTAAAGCCTCTGCACAGCACTAGTAGAGAGCACCCATCCGGCAGTCACAAGGCTGGAAGACCCTGGGACAAAACAGGCATAGCTAGATGAGGTAACCACAGACTGCAGAAGATGCCCATAGCTCTGCTGTGACCCATAGTGGACAAGTGAGATTTTGTGGGTGCTGACAGTGACAGAGCTGCAAATATAAGTGATCCTGCCCCTGGCCGCTGGGAAAGCCCATAACACCACTGCAGACCCCAAGGAGGGAGCACGTCTAGGTGGGCTGCAACAGTAGGCACCAGCAGCCTGAAGCCCCCTTGTGACGGCCCCCACAGCTGAAGAGGGAACCCACAGGACCACTGTGACTACGAGGAGCGGCCCAGGCCCAGTTAGCAACAGCTGATAGGGTTCCTGGTTGGTGCAGTATAAACAGCTGCTCCCCCACCACACCAGTAGAAACAAGTGGAAGCAGTAACTAAACTCTATCTCTACGTGGAGGCACAAATCTACAACACCAAGCAATATGAAAAAATATATTAAATCTCCAGAACAGAAGGAAAATAACAAATACACAGAAAACAATCCCAAAGAAAATGAAATATATAACCTAAAGGACGATGACTTCAAAACAGCCATCATTAAAAAACTCAATGAGTTAAAAGAGACTTCAGATAGACAACTCAATGAGTTCAGGAGCTATGTCACAAAAGAGTTTGATACTATAAAGAAGAACCAAACAGAAATACTGGAAATGAAGAACACAATAGAGGAGATTAAGAAAAATCTAGATGCACTTGACAGTAGGGCCGATAATATGGAGGAAAGAATTAGCAATTTGGAAGATAGGAATATAGAAATGCTTCAGGCAGAGGAGGAGAGAGAACTAAGACTAAAAAGAAATGAAGAAACTCTCCGAGAATTATCCGACTCAATTGGGAGCTGCAACATAAGGATTATAGGTATACCAGAGGGAGAAGAGAAGGAGAAGGGGGCAGAAGGCCTGTTCAAAGAAATAATAGCTGAGAAATTTCCAAACTTGGGAAGAGAGATGGAACTTCATGTGACAGAAGCCAATAGATCTCCAAACTTTATCAGTGCAAGAAGACCAACCCCACGGCATATAGTAGTGAAGCTAGCAAAAGTCAATGACAAGGAGAAAATACTAAGGGCAGCCAGGCAGAAGAAATTAACCTACAAAGGAACCCCCATCAGGCTATCAGCAGATTTCTCAGCAGAAACTTTACAGGCTAGAAGAGAGTGGAATGATATATTCAAAAATCTGAAGGACAAAAACCTACAGCCGAGAATTCTCTACCCAGCGAAAATATCCTTCAAATACGATGGAGAAATAAAAACTTTCCCAGATAAACAAAAATTAAGGGAGTTCATTGCCACCAAACCTCCTCTTCAGGAAATGCTCAGGAAAACCCTCATTCCTGAAAAATCAAAAAAAGGAAAGGGACTACAAAACCAAGAGCAAAGGAGATAAGTAGAAGGACAACAACAGAGAGTAGCAGCTCTCCATCAGAACAGATTAAATCATGGGATGAGAAACAAAGGAAATTGAAGAAAACTGGAAAACAAGACATAAAATGGCAGCGGTAGGCCCCCACATTTCAATAATCACTCTAAATGTAAATGGATTGAACTCGCCAATCAAAGGACACAGAGTGGCAGGATGGATCAAAGAACAAGACCCAACAATATGCTGCCTCCAGGAAACACACCTCAGCCCCAAAGACAAACACAGACTCAGAGTGAAGGGATGGAGGACAATACTCCAGGCTAATAATGAACAAAAGAAAGCAGGTGTCACTATACTAGTATCAGACAAAGTAGACTTCAAAGCAAAACAGATAAAGAAAAACAAAGAGGGAGAGTACATAATGATAAAAAGGACTCCCCACCAAGAAGACATAACACTTATAAATATATACGCACCCAACACAGAAGCACCAAAATTTGTAAAGCAACTCTTAACAGAACTAAAAGAAGACATCAACAACAATACAATAATAGTAGGGGACCTCAACACACCATTAACACCAATGGACAGAACATCCAGACAGAAAATCAACAAGGAAATTATAGAATTAAATGAAAAATTAGACCAGATGGACTTAATAGATATATATAGAACACTTCATCCAAAAACAGCAGGTTACACATTCTTCCTAAGTGCGCATGGAACATTCTCAAAGATAGACCATATTTTGGGAAACAAAGCAAGCATCAATAAATACAAGAGAGTTGAAATAATATCAAGCATCTTTTCTGATCATAATGCTATGAAAGTAGAAATCAACTACAAGAATAAAGCAGAGAAAGGTGCAACACACTTCTGAACAAACAATGGATTATTGAAGAAATTAAAGAAGAAATCAAATATTATCTGGAGGCAAATGAAAATGAGAACACGACATACCAAATCATTTGGGATGCAGCAAAAGCAGTCCTAAGAGGGAAATTCATTGCAATACAGGCTCACCTCACTAAACAAGAAAAAGCTCACATAAGCAACCTCAAATGACACCTAACAGAATTAGAAAAAGAAGAACAAACAAAGCCCAGAGTCAGTAGAAGGAGGGAAATAATAAAAATAAGAGCAGAAATAAACGATATTGAAACTAAAAAGACAGTAGAAAGGATCAATGAAACAAAGAGTTGGTTCTTCGAAAAAATTAACATAATCGACAAACCCTTAGCCAGATTCACCAAGAAAAGAAGAGAGAAACCTCAAATAAATAAAATTAGGAATGAGAGAGGCGAAATCACAACAGATACCAATGAAATACAAGGGATCACAACAGAATACTATGAAAAACTATATGCCAACAAATTGAACAACCTGGAAGAAATGGACAAATTCCTAGATTCCTACAACCTCCCCAAACTGAATCAGGAAGAAATGGAGAATCTGAATAGGCCAATCACAAGTAAAGAAATAGAAACAGTAATCAAAAACCTCCCCAAAAATAAGAGTTCAGGACCAGACGGCTTCTCTGGAGAATTCTACCAAACATTCAAAGAAGATTTAATACCTATCCTTCTCAAACTATTCCAGAAAATTGAGGAAGACGGAGTATTCCCTAACACATTCTATGAAGCCAACATCACTCTGATCCCCAAACCTGACAAGGACAACACAAAGAAGGAGAACTACAGGCTGATATCACTGATGAACATAGATGCAAAAGTCCTCAACAAAATTCTGGCAAACTGAATACAGCAATACATCAAAAAGATTATACACCACAATCAAGTGGGATTTATACCAGGGACACAGGGATGGTTCAACATCTGCACGTCAATCAACGTGATACACTACATTAACCAAATGAGAAACAAAAACCACATGATCATCTCAATAGATGCAGAGAAAGCATTCAACAAGATCCAACATCCATTTATGATAAAAACCCTCAATAAAATGGGTATAGAAGGAAAGTACCTCAACATAATAAAGGCCATATATGACAGACCCACAGCCAACATCATACTCAATGGACAAAAACTGAAAGCCATCCCTCTGAGGACAGGAACAAGACAAGGGTGCCCACTTTCACCATTCCTATTCAACATAGTACTGGAGGTCCTGGCCAGAGCAATTCGGCAGGAAAAAGAAATAAAAGGAATCCAAACACGTAATGAAGAAGTAAAACTCTCACTGTTTGCAGACGACATGATCTTATATATAGAAAACCCCAAAGAATCCATAGAAAAACTATTAGAAACAATCAACAACTACAGCAAAGTAGCAGGGTATAAAGTCAACATACATAAATCAGTAGCATTTCTATACACTAACAATGAACAAACAGAAAAAGAACTCAAGAACTCAATCCCATTCACAATCGCAACGAAAAGAATAAAATACCTTGGGATAAATCTAACCAAGGAAGTGAAGGATTTATACAATGAAAACTACAAGACTTTCTCGAAAGAAATTGACGACGACATAAAGAGATGGAAAGACATTCCATGCACATGGATTGGAAGAATAAACATAATTAAAATGTCCATACTACCTAAAGCAATCTACAGATTCAACGCTATCCCAATCGGGATCCCAAGGACATTCTTTACAGAAATTGAACAAAGAATCCTAAAATTCATGTGGGGCAACAAAAGACCGCGAATTGCTAAAGCAATCCTGAGCAAGAAAAACAAAGCCGGAGGCATCACAATCCCCGATTTCAAAACGTACTACAAAGCTACAGTGATCAAAACAGCATGGTACTGGTACAAAAACAGGTGCACAGATCAATGGAACAGAATTGAAAGCCCAGAGATAAAACCACACATCTATGGACAGCTAATCTTCAACAAAGGAGCGGAGGGCCTACATTGGAGAAAAGAAAGTCTGTTTAACAAAATTTTGGCAACCAGAATTCAGCAATTCATCAAAAGAATCATACATCAGTATCAGGTGGGATTCATACCAGGGACACAGGGATGGTTCAACATCCGCAAATCAATCAACGTGATACACCACATCAACAAACTGAGGAATAAAAACCACATGATCATCTCAACAGATGCAGAGAAGGCATTTGACAAGATCTAACAGCCATTTATGATAAAAACTCTGAACAACATGGGCATAGAAGGAAACTACCTCAACATAATAAAGGCCATATACGACAAACCCATAGCCAACATCATACTCAATGGGCAAAAACTGAACCCCATCCTGAAAACAGGAACAAGACAAGGATGCCCTCTATCACCACTCTTATTTAACATAGTACTGGAGGTCCTGGCCAGAGCAATCAGGCAAGAAAAAGGAATAAAAGGAATCCAAATAGGGAAGGAAGAAGTGAAACTCTCGCTGTTTGCAGACGACACGATCTTATATATAGAAAACCCCAAAGAATCCATTGGAAAACTGTTAGAAGTAATCAACAACTACAGCAAAGTTGCAGGGTATAAAATAAATTTGCATAAATCAGTAGCATTTCTATACTCCAGTAATGAACCAACAGAAAAAGAACTCAAGAATACAATACCATTCACAATCCCAACAAAAAGAATAAAATACCTTGGGGTAAATTTAACTAAGGAAGTGAAGGACTTATATAATGAAAAGTACAAGGCCTTTCTGAGAGAATTGGATGACGACATAAGGAGATGGAAAGACATTCCATGTACATGGATTGGAAGAATAAACATAGTTAAAATGTCTATTCTACCTAAAGCAATCTACAGATTCAACGCCATCCCAATCAGAATCCCAATGACATTCTTTACAGAATTAGAACAAAGAATCCTAAAATTCATATGGGGCAATAAAAGACCCCGAATTGCTAAAGCAATCCTGAGAAAAAAGAACAAAACGGGAGGCATCACAATCCCTGACTTCAAAACATACTACAAAGCTACAGTAATCAAAACAGCATGGTACTGGTACAAAAACAGGTGCACAGATCAATGGAACAAAATTGAAAGCCCAGAAATAAAATCACACATCTATGGACAGCTTATCTTTGACAAAGGAGCTGAGGGCATACAATGGAGAAAAGAAAGTCTTTTCAACAAATGGTGCTGGGAAAACTGGAAAGCCACATGTAAAAGAATGAAAATTGACCATTCTTTTTCACCATTCACCAAAATAAACTCAAAATGGATTAAAGACCTAAAGGTGAGACCTGAAACCATAAGGCTTCTGGAAGAAAACGTAGGCAGTACACTCTTTGACATCAGTATTAAAAGGATCTTTTCGGACACCATGCCTTCTCAGAGAAGGGAAACAATAGAAAGAATAAACAAATGGGACTTCATCAGATTAAAGAGCTTCTTCAAGGCAAATGAAAACAGGATTGAAACAAAAAACAACCCACTAACTGGGAAAAAATATTTGCAAGTCATATATCTGACAAAGGCTTAATATCCGTAATATATAAAGAACTCTCACAACTCAACCACAAAACATCAAACAACCCAATCAAAAAATGGGCTGGAGACATGAACAGACATTTCTCCAAAGATATACTGATGGCCAATAGGCACATGAAAAGATGCTCATCATCGCTGATCATCAGGGAAATGCAAATCAAAACTACACTAAGATATCACCTTACACCCGTTAGAATGACAAAAATATCTAAAACTAATAGCAACAAATGTTGGAGAGGTTGTGGAGAAAAAGGAACCCTCATACACTGCTGGTGGGAATGCAAACTGGTGCAGCCACTATGGAAAACAGTATGGAGATTCCTCAAAAAACTAAAAATAGAACTACCATACGATCCAGCCATCCCACTACTGGGTATTTATCCAAAGAGCCTGAAGTCAGCAATCCCAAAAGTCCTGTGCACCCCAATGTTTATTGCAGCACTGTTTACAATAGCCAAGACGTGGAAGCAACCTAAGTGCCCATCAACAGACGAATGGATAAAGAAGATGTGGTACATATATACAATGGAATACTACTCAGCTGCAAAACAGAACAAAATCATTCCATTTGCAATAACATGGATGGACCTTGAGAGAATTATGTTAAGTGAAATAAGCCAGCAAGAGAAAGATAATCTGTGTATGACTCCACTCATATGAGGAATTTAAAACTATGGACCAAGAACAGTTTAGTGGATACCAGGGGAAAGGTGGGGTGGGGGGTGGGCACAAAGGGTGAAGTGGTGCACCTACAACATGACTGACAAACATTAATGTACAATTGAAATTTCACAAGATTGTAACCTATCAATAACTCAATAAAAAAAAAAAAAGAAAGTCTGTTTAACAAATGGTGCTGGGAAAACTGGACAGCCACATGCAAAAGATTGAAAATTGACCATTCTTTTTCACCACACACCAAAATAAACTCAAAATGGATCAAAGACCTAAAGATTAGGCCTGAAACAATAAGTCTTCTAGAAGAGAAGATAAGCATTACACTCTTTAACATCAGTTTCAAAAGAATCTTTTCGGACACTATAACTCCTCAGTTGAGGGAAACAATAGAAAGAATAAACAAATGGGACTTCATCAGACTAGAGAGCTTCTTCAAGGCAAGGGAAAACAGGATTGAAACAAAAAAACAGCCCACTAATTGAGAAAAAATATTTACAAGCCACTTATCCGACAAAGGGTTAATCTCCATAATACACAAAGAACTCACACAGCTTAACAACAAAAAAAACAAACAACCCAATCAAAAAATGGGCAGAGGACATGAACAGACATTTCTCCAAAGAAGATATAAGTATGGCCAATAGACACATGAAAAGATGTTCATCATTGCTAATCATGAGGGAAATGCAAATCAAAACTACACTAAGATATCACCTCACACTCGTTAGATTGGCAAAAACATCCAAAACCAAGAGTGACAAATGTTGGAGAGGTTGTGGAGAAAAAGGAACCCTCATACACTGTTGGTGGGAATGCAAACTGGTACAGCCACTATGGAAAACAGTTTGGAGATTTCTCAAAAAGTTAAAAATAGAAATACCTTATGACCCAGCCATCCCACTACTGGGTATCTATCCTAAGAACCTGAAATCAGAAATCCCAAGAGTCCCTTGCACCCCTATGTTCATCGCAGCATTATTTACAATAGCCAAGACGTGGAACCAACCTAAATGCCCAGAAACTGATGATTGGATAAAGAAGATATGGTATATATACACAATGGAATACTACTCAGCCATAAAAAAGGACAAAATTGTTCCATTCGCATCAACATGGATGGACCTCGAGGGTATTATGTTAAGCGAAATAAGCCAGACAGAGAAAGACGAACTCTATATGACTCCACTCATAGGTGGAAGTTAACATATAGACAAGGAGAACTGATCAGTGGTTACCAGGGAAAAGGGGGGGTGGGGGGAGGGCACAAAGGGGGAAGTGGTGTACCCAAACATGACTAACAATAATGTACAACTGAAATCTCACAAGGTTGTAATCTATCATAATCTTAATGAAAAAATAAAAAAAAGAACATTCACCAACAAAAGTCCTCAAAGCAAGTTAACTTATCCTCATCACCCACAGGTATTTAATGGAATGAAGTTGATGCAAGAAAATGTAACATCGCTGGTCTTACACATAAATGTTCAAATTTAAAATCTAGCTAGGGTAATAACAGCAATTAACACATTAAATGTTTACCCTGTGCTAGAACATGTATTATCTCATTTTATCTTCACAACAGCCTTATAAGGTAATAACTAATATCACCATTTTATAGGTGAGAACCTGAGGCTCATACAGTGAAGGGATTTTCCGAAGGCTGAACAGCCCATGGGCGGCAGAGCCAGGATTCAAACCCAGCTCCGTGTGACTCGACAGCTAACCATCTTTAGCTTGCTCTGCAGACCTGCTGTGTCGACACAGCGGCCATTAGTTACTAGTGGCTGCTGAACACTTGAAATAGAGTAAGTATAAATTGAGATATGCTCTGAGTATAAAAGACACACCAGATTTCTAAGACTTGGAAAAAAAAAGTAAAATATTTCTGATCATTTTTAATATTATGTGTTGGAATAATATTTTGGACATATTGGGTTAAATAAAATATATTTTAAAAATTGATTTCACCTGCTACTAGAAAATTTTTAATTATATATGTAGCTCACATTAAATTTCTACTAGACAGTGCTGGTCTAGATCTATTTGACTGTAAAATGAATTGTTTGTTTCTTTCCTCTAATTGAATCAATAGCCTTGTGATAAAAATAAGAACACTAAGAAAAGTGGGGAAAAGAATCACTTTAGGAGCACATTGAGCCAACCTGAACTTCGAGGAAGGGGGAAGGAGTTGTCCTGTGAGGGTCTGTGGCGGCAGGCATGTTTAGACTGGCTGACAGGTGACATGGGAGGACTTGTGAGCTGTGTTTTAGCTACAGGAGGGGTTCTCATTTGAAGACCCAATAGATCAGCACACACGAGGTGCCTCCTACACTACAAAGGATTGTCCAAAGGTGGGATTAGCTGCTTACTGAATGCCCGCGACATGCAAGCTGCTCTGATCTTGTCTGGATTTGCAGAGGCTCATGGTTGTTTGGTAACATTGATCCTCCCTCCCTGCTCATCGCACATCCACTGCACTACAGTGTGATTAGAGGTCACATAGAACCCCAGAGCACTGAAGATAAGGCAGCACCTCTGCTGATACTCCTGGCCCTTCAGCCACGGAGCCCGGGAGCACTGTGGGCCCCCGACTCAGAAATCTGAGCTCACACTGAGGCCAAGACTGGAATGAGGGCATATGAAGGGAAGTAACAGTCTTAGGTGTATTGGTGCCAGGGTGTGAATTTCTTTGGAGTGTATCCTAAAGGAAATGGGAAACCACTGAAGGTGCAGCAATGGGAGGCAAATTAACATCAGGTTGGCAAGAAGAACAGCATCATGGAATTTAATTGAAAAAGACGGAAAAGTTTGCTAGATTTCCAGGAGTGCATGCCAAATGTGACACCTTAGCAAGATGGGAGACTCCTGCAGACTGCCAGGAGGGGCTCCCGTAAGGCTGCTAAGTCCCGCTAGATGTTGAATTTCACTCTGAACCATTTCGAACGTCCTGTCCATTTCTGAAATTCCCTGACCCTGTCATATTGTAATGTCGTGGTTGTTTTTGTTCATCTTTCCACATGTTTCTGAAGAGGAGTAAGTGATAGGCCATTTACTGATTATAGGTAAGCCAAAGAGATGCACACAACATGAGTATGTTACAATAAAAATAACCATTCAAATGCATAATAAATATTTCAGTTCCAATATCCTAGCTATATCCTCTGTCACATAGGAAATAATACTAATTCTATTCTATGCACCAAATTACATGAAATTATCCAAAATATTGCATTTGTTATTGTTTTAATGAAATAAAACAGCTAAGAGTGGAATGATAGTACATGTCCTCTAACCCAGTCCTTGAAACCACCCCCATTTAGTTGCCAAACTGGTTTTCCATTCTTGTAGACCATGATATTTGTCACGATTTACTCACAACCACATTCATGGCAGTGGCATTCACCAATGTGAGGAGCTTTGCTGGTACCTTTCATACGTGACTTTCTAACACAACTCTGCAAAGTGGGAACTGACAGGAAAACTCAGGTTCAAAGACCTTTATCCCCCACCCAATAATGGAAGCTCTCCAGATCCCATGCTCTCTCTAGGACCCCCTGCCACCTCTTAACACCTCCACACAGACTCCAAATATCAGAATAAAGTTTTCATATGCCCTACCCTCACCCTGAATTCTCTCTAGGCTGAAAACACTCTGCCCCTTCCACCATTCCCCAGGATTCTGAATCCTTCTCCATCCTAGTTGCCTTGTCCCCTTCCAGTGACCTTCCCACCCACCTCTCACCCCCCACCCCAATTTCCACTGTTGTTGATCTAGTTGGCATCCACTCCATATCTTCAACCCAGGTCAGTTGTGAGAGCTGTAACAGGGAGATGTGCCTGGAGCAGGCCCACTGCTAACTCAGAGAGATGCCGCACAAGTGATAACAAGGTACCTGTTCTTCACGACACTTTCCTGCCACCTGCTGGAAAATTGCTATAATAATATACAGATCTACCTGACTATGAATTTGAATAGTGCTCCCTTGGAGCTCTGCAATGATCATTTGCTCAATTTAAGCAGTGGCCCCCAGTTCGGGAAATATAGAAAGGGGAGTAACCAGCTCACAGGAGTGCTGAAAGATGTCATGCAAATGACAAAAAGATCTCTCTTCCAAAACTCCCTAGAATTTGTTAGAGAGGAGGAAAAAGGGAGAAGGGAAGGAAGAGATCTCCTCGCTGCTTATTCAGTGCTTTCCCCCACACTGAAGGTGTTTTGCAAACAGACAGCCTTTCTCAGGTAAGTGGGTTCTCACAGACTTTCCTCGACCAGACCCTGGAGAGACAGAGAAGGGAGAGGCCATTAGCACCTGCTGGTTCAAGTACACTGCATGACAGTCCTTCTAAGCCGCAGTGAGTCCACACAGCACTGGGCTTCTATTAATTTTGAAAGGACTCGGAGCTGAGAGCCAGGAGAACCTAGTGAGCTAAGCTTTTCCATGACTCTATGATCTTGGGACAGCACCTGACCCCCTCCCTGTTTTTCTGTACCTTCCTTGAGAACAACACTAGTAGATGTTGCTATCTCACGGAGGTTATGTGACAGTGGAATGAACAACATTTGCACAACATTATGCTGAGAATGCACAAGCCTGTGACCTGCAGGCTGGAGTGAGAACGGGAGGTGAAAGAAAAGGTCTGGTTCTACTTATGCAGAGTGTAATAGAAAAACCGGGAAACCCTAGAGGAGAGTCCATAACATGGCTCCAGGCTTTCAGAAGCTACCAACAAATCCCCAGGTGTCAAAATGAAACAGAAAAAGGGTCAGGTACTCAGACCAAGGGATATTTACAAAGACTACAAGGTCCACCATCTCTAATTTAAAACCCAAACCTTTGCTATTTACTCTGGGGAAGCAGGAAAGAAGGAAACAGGGGGTGACCTGTTTCTCCCTGACCTCAGGCTCCCGGACATCTCCAGCACCCTCAGGCAGGTTGAGATCCAGGTCAAGAGTTCCCACAGCAAAACAGGTGTGTGCAGACAGAAGCCCCAGGAAGCCCAAGGTGCATTTCAGCTGGATTTCGGGGGGCCTAGGATGCAGAGAGCCCCTTGTCAGGCCTGGGGTGGGGGTCAAGCATAAAGTGCAAACGTAAGACCCAGATCTGGTAACAAAACTGTCCGAGGAAGAGGCAGGAGATCCCAGTGTTATGACAGCTGCACAGGGGCAGCTCAGCACGGAGGACACCTGTGTAGGGACAATGGGTCCTTTGTGGGTGCAAGGCAGGTCTGTGGAGGGGGCAGTGTGCTGGAGCCCGGGGCCCCTTCAGCATTCTCCAGGATCCCAGGAAGGGAACTCTGCATGCGAAGGGCTGAGTATTAGGGCTCACCCAACCCTGTGTCTGCCATGGACTGACAAGGCCCTTGATGAGCTTTAAACACTAGTTTCCATTGCCTCATCCACATCGCATGGCTAAACTTCCATGCTGAAGCTTCCATCTGGGAATACGGGGTTTCTCCAGGCCTGGCATGTTGAGGAGACTGCCTTCTTGGAGCACAGAAAAGTGCTGGGCATAACACCCCTGGCACACAAAACATAAGCCAATGTTCAATTCTACTCGGCCCTGAATTAGGAATGGGGAGCCCCACTGGCTCACTCTCCAGCGCTTTCTACAACTATCTCAGGAGGCTCAAGAGCGGGACTCAGGCTCTCCTCCTCCCTTCCTTTCTCACTGCTCCCATCTCCCTTTACCCCCAGCCCCCACAAGGCAGGTCCGCAGGGCACAGCTGCTCTTGGCCTCCATGCAGGCGAGACTCTGTCCTCAGAAAGTGGGTACTGTGCCCTGTGCTGCTCACAAAACCACAGGCACGACATCCTCCCCATCTCCCAACACACCACCACAATCTGAGCTCGGGCTGTAACTTTTAGTGGGAATTTCCTGAAGACCTGGGAATAAGCCCAGGGACGCATAACAGAGGATAACTTAGAAGTAAGCCCACATCTGTCCTAGGGGCCAAGTGACTAACTGCGTACGTAGCTCAGTCAAGAAACCCTCCTCGTGGCCGGCGGTGACCACCCACCAGCATTAGTAAGGCCATGCTTTGGCCTCTATCTGCCACATTTGTGGGACATTTCTCAATTTGTTCAGAACTCAGGCATCTGGGGGTGTACTAATTGTAGCTGCTCAGAGACCCACACCTGCCCAGTCCCATGTCCTGCCCCAGGATCCACCACCTCCCCAGATGATTGACAATAAAGGCCCCCTCCCTTCAAGAGAAGCCCCTCCACTCAAGGTGAGGTCAAGCCTTGGGCCCTTGACCTGCCCATCCCCCATGAGGCACAGAGGATGGCGTGAGGATATGGACGATGATGCTGGCCTGCTCCCTCCACTCTCTGAAGAGCTCCTTCTGGTCCAAGAGCTCCTTCTGGCCTCCTTCCCCAGACAGTTAGACACAGACATGTCCAGTGCTTTGGGGAAAGGGAGTCCCTGTGAAATCAGAAAACAAAGACAATACACCCTTAGCTTCTCACTTGAAAAAGTACCATCCAGGTCTGAGACTGAAGATTTGATAGGCGATGAAGCAGAAAAACACAAAGCTTTGTTATTCACCCTCTATCATCCTCATTCACATTGCACCCATTTATGTGAAACGAGAAGCTAAGGATGTATCTTCTTTATATATATTTAAAGAAAATATGTAATCTAGTTTGTGTGTGTGTCAGTGTGTGTCCTTGCATCAGTGTGTGTCTCTGTGTGTGTCTATATGTCTGCGTGCATGTGTCGGTATGTGTCCGTGTGTCAGTGTGTGTCAGTATGTGTCTATCTGTATGTGTCAGTGTGTGCCTGTGTGTGTGTGTGTCTCCATGTCTGAGTGAGTGTGTGTACACCATCCAAACTGGGCTGGAGAAGGAATTGGTGGGAGAGGAAGCATGAGACTTAGGCCCAGCACCCAGGCCATGCTCTCTCCTCTGTCCTCCTTGGGCTGAGTAAGGGAGGTTGGGGGATGGACACACAGTGCACTCTACCTGGAAGTCTGAGCATCTAATCTAGACTGAAACCAGAGACCAACCTGGAAGAAGCAGCAATAAGCCTTTTAGAGAGGCCTGTGTTGTCCAGCCTCAAGGGAGTAGTGGGTCTAGGTGTGTCTAGGCATCAGAAGAATCATAACAGCCCCACCTGGCCCCTACCTGAAAGGCATGAGAGGGCATCCCTAAGTTCCCAAGGGCCAAGTGGGACTTGAGAGTTAGATAACCAGGTGGCTCTATTCAGTCTTGAAACTGGAATTCTGGAAACTGCACCAAAGGAACCCACTTGGACAGTCTCCACTGAGGCCCCGGGGAAGATTCTGCTACTATCTCAGTAGATCTCTGTCCCAGGGAGTCAAGGGACCACGGACGCCACTCCTGGAGCCCTCCTTCTGTGGATGGCCCCAGAGGACGTGAAACATATGCTGGAAGTAGGCAGAAGTCAGCAGAGGCCGCGGAAAGACAGAGGCCTCCGAAGGGGCCAGCCGCCCCATGGTGCCAGGTGTGTGGCTGCGTCAAGCCTTGTGCTTGCTAGATAGAATCAACCCAAGGATGGGGGGCGGGGGGGGGCAGCCAGTAAGTTTTAAACCTAAATGGCTGAGCAGTTACCACTTCGGCAGAGTTAACCAAGAAATGGTTGACTTATCTCTATCTGGCATAAAATAGAAACTAGACTGGAATTATGGAAAATAACTTTCATACCCATTTCTTTCATACCCAAGTCTAACTGGGAAATTTGGACCACTACAAAGGCATTTCCAACAATTTGCAAGTCTGTTTAGCACCCTAAGTCGCTACCAAGTGGCTGCACCAGGAGGAATCCACCTCCCCCTCCCCTCCATATAGGCCGGGGCCCCCACCGTTGTCACATCAGAGTGACAGATGTCCAAAGCAAGGGGGAAAGCAAGTTCCATCGGATCCATTTGATTGTAATTTATGCTGCTGCTTTTTAAAAGGATTCTTTCACATTGGAATGATTGAGTTGGGAATTAAAGTCAATAAACTTCAGACCATAAACAAAGATCAGGCTTCTCCAAGCTTTTCAACGATTTTGCAAGGTAATGCCCCATGCTGTCGGGAAAGAGGTTCCTAAGCGTGCCCGCACTGCCCCCTGCTGGAAGAGTCCAGCACCGACGCACCGCGGTCCACAGCCGGGGCCCCTCCAGCGGTCTGGGGCCGTGGGCACGCCAGGGGCGCTCAGAACCTTGCCCCGGCGTCCGCCCTTCCACCGCTAACGCGTCTGTCTTCGTAAAACGCTTGCTAGGCGGCCTTCTAGGTAGCGTCGTTCTTAATTCTTGGAAATCACTGCGGGCCAGATGGTGACTTGGGTCCAGCGAGCTGCCCTGGGACCCCCCGCCGGCCTGTGGACCGCCAGATGCCCAGAGCACAGAGCAGCTCATCTGACTGGGGGCGCCAAGCCTGAGCCAAAGGCGGCTCAAGGAGATGACAGATGTCTCCATGTGGGGACACGGGGTCTGTTGCCGCTGGAGTCCCCCGTGGCTGTCCCCTCTGGCCCATCAGCAGAAAAGCTTTCCATGGCAGGGAAGGAAGTCCGAAGTGACGTGGCTTCTGAGCCCCGGGAAGTCGCCAGGACTGGCTTATGGAGGCGACCCAAAATCTCTAACTGGGCAGGAGTACCTCTGAGAAACCTCCTCAGTTAGGGGGAGGGGCAGCAGCTGAAGCCATGCAACAAGAGACTAGTGTAAAATTGTCATAATCAGGAAAAAAAACTTTAGAAAGCCACTCTACATTAAATTTCAAATTTGAAACATCCTAAATTTATGTCCAACAGTGTGGCAATGATTATGTTATAATTAATAGCCATTTAAATGTTTATTTACTAATATGACCACACCGTGTCTTTAAAATGCATCCAAAAAATAGAAGTGAAATTAGTAACAATTTTTTCCCTCTTATTTTTCTGTATTCTTATATTACATGTTGTATTGTTCTTCTAATCCTAAAAACATCTTTACTTTAGAAAAGGAAGAAACTTTGGAGATGAGAGGGTGTACAAAGGAGCAAGTTCCCCAAGAAGACAAGCAGGTTGGAGTGCTGGACCTTGGGCGAAAAGAAAACTCCATGGGCTTTCAAAAGAGCCTGAGGCCTGCTCTGGCAGCAGTGGGACAGAGGAGCTGGGCTCAGGCCTGGCGGTCCTCCCTTCCTCTGGAACAGGACAGGATGCTGTCTGCTGAGGAAAGGGCTGCCGGCATGAAACGAGGACAGCAGATACCTGAAACTAGAGCCTGAGGAGTGACCAAGGGAGCTGAAAGGGGTGGCATAGGGGGCAGGAAGTCCAGTGGTCAGAGGTATGAACCTGGGGAGGGACCTCAGGGGCTGGCAGCGCCACTTCTTGGCTTTGGGGCCATGGGCCAGCTTTTTACTGTGGCTGCCCCAACTAACCCCTCCTCTCAGGAGGGTAATAACAGTTGCCTGCCTCATAAAGCTGTGGAGAGGGTACACAAGTCAACACCCACAGAGCACTTGGAAGAGGCCCGCACAGGCCCAGCCCCCAGCAAGTGTTAGAGGACCGTGCGTATCTGCAGACACCTCTGAGGAACCCTGAAACAAGCTGGGAGTGTGCCATTAGAGACGCGCTACCCTCTACCGGGTTCTTTAGAGACGCTTCACGGAAGTTGTGGCTTGCCTTCACAAACTTTGTGATGACAAATCTGTACATCGTGTTAATGAAAAAAATATTTTACTCTTTTTTATTATTGTGGTAAAATATACATAACATAAAACTTATCATTTTAACCATTTTTAGGTATACCGTTCAGTGGCATTAAATACATTCGCATTGTTGTGCAACCATCACCACTATACATCTCCAGAATTTTTTCATCATCCTTAACTGAAACTCTGTACCCATTGGACAATAACCTCCCATTCGCCCTTGCCCGCAGCCCTGGCAACCACCATTCTAATTTCTGTCTATTTGAATTTGACTACTCTGGGTACTTCATGTAAGTGGAATCATGCAATATTTGTCCTTCTGTGACTGGCTATTTCACTTAGCATAATGTCTTCAAGGTTCATCCATGTCATGGCATGTATAAGAATTTCCTTCCTATTTAAGGCTTAATAATATTCCGTTGTGTGTCTATATCACATGTTGTTTACCCATTCATCATCTGTCAATGGACATTTGGGTTGTTTCCACCTTTTAGCTATTGTGAATAATACTGCTATAAACATTGGTGTACAAGTGTCCATTGAAGTCTGTGCTTTCAATTCTTTTGGGTATATACCCTGACGTGGGATTGCTGGGTCATATGGTAATTCTATGTTTAACTTTTTGAGGAACTGCCATACTGTTTTTCACAGCAGCTGTGCCATTTTACATTCCCACCACCAGTGCACAACGGTTCCAGTTTCTCCACATCTTCACCAGCACTTGTTATTTTCTGAGAGATATATAATAGCCATCCCATCCGGTGTGAAGTGGCATCTCAATATGGTTTTTTTCCTTCTTCTTCTCCCCAAACCCCCCAGTACACAGTTGTATGTTCTAGTTGTAGAGCCTTCTGGTTGTGCTGTGTGGGGCGGTGCCTCAGCATGGCCTGATGAGTGGTGCCGTGTATGCGCCCAGGATCTGGTGAAACCCTGGGCCGCTGAAGCACAGCGTGTGAACTTAACCACTCGGCCATGGGGCTGGCCCTTCAATGTGGTTTTGATTTGAATTTCTCTAATGATTAGTGATGTTGAGCATCTTTTTATGTTCTTATTGGTCATCTATATATCCATTCAAGTTCTTTGCCCATTTTTTAATAGAAATATTTTTATGAAGACCTCTTTATCATTTTTTAGGGATTAGTGGCTTTTTTGTGTACTAAGAAACTTTTGCTTACTCCAAAGTCACAAAAATAATTTCCTATATAATCTTCTGGAATCTTTATGGTCTTAGCTTTAATTTTAAGGCTATGACTCATCTTAATTTTGTGTGTGAAGTGAGGTAGTGGTTTAGGTTCATTTTTTTCCATATGAATAGTCAGTGTTTAAACATCATTTGTTAGACTTTCTTCCTACGTTAGGTTGATTTGGTACCTTTGCGGAAAATCAATTGATTATTTTTGTGGTTCTGTTTCTTGACTCTATTCTGTTCCATTGCTTTATTTGTCTATTCTTATGTCAATAAACAGTGTATTTATTACTTAGTTTATAAAAACTCTTGAAATCAGGTTAGATAAGTCCTCTAACTTTGTTCCTCTTTTTAAAGATTGTTTTGGCTAGTCTGGATCCTTCGCCTTACTCTGTAAATTTTAGAATCAGCTTGTCTATGTCTACAAAAAAGTCCTGCTGGGACTTAGATTAGAATTCCATTGAGTCTATGAATCCATTTCCAGAGAGATGCCTTCTTAACTGTACTGAATCTTATAACCCATAAACATAGTATACCTTGGCACTTATTTAGGTCTGCCTTGATTTTTCTCAGCAATGTTTTGTAGCTTTTAGTGTAGAGATCTTATAGGTATTTTGTTAGATTTCTTCCTAGACATTTAATGTTTTTGATGCTGTTATAAAAAATACTTTCATTTCATTTTCTAATTGTTACCATTATATATGAATATAATTAATTGTTTATTGACTTTGTGTCCTGTGACCCCACCAAATTCAAGGGCTATTCAGTGGTTTTATTTTTATATTCCATAGGAATTTCTGTGTACACAACCATGTCAGTGACTAATGGCAGGTCCACTACTTCTTTTCCAATCTGTATCCTTTGATTACCCTGGGGGTTAGATTGGAGATGAGAGGAACTAGGATGGTTGAACAAATATTCATTTACTAAAGATTCTTTGAATATCTGCTACATGTATGACACGGCTCAGTAATGAAGAGAGTTCACAGATTCACTGGGTCAAGATCTTGCTCTCATAGTCAAGAAGAGACGTGTATGTTATTGCTAATGTAGCACAGAAAGGCACAAGGATCATAAAATACACACTGACAAAGTGCCGTGGGATATCCGATGGAGAAAGACTAGTTCTAGGACCACCGGATACCATGAAATTCTTCTGTGCACAGACAGCTTTATGTTTTTCACAAAGTGGAAGATTACTACCGGAATTAACCTCCACAACTCCATGACACAGGGAGTGTTGTTGTCACTTTGCCAAAAGTTGCAGAATGATGAATCTATGCTGAGTGTGTGATTTTTATATTTGCACACTTTCCACCATGGGGCCAAAGATCGTCCTTGGAAGTTATTTAATAATGAAAATCCTTAGGCTGGAAAGGAACTTTGATGAACCTCTTTTCTAGTTTAGCACTGCTATTCTGGAAGGATTGTTTGCCCTCTTAGGGCACAGGCAACGTGGTAGGGGGCAGTTAGTTCTGCCGCTCTGGGTTTCTGAAGCGCTGTTAACACAGAGAAGAGAAGCAAAGCTCCTCTCTCTCTAGCGCTCCTCATGGAACTTTAACAATCTGAGCTAGCATCCTTTTCCTGTTCAGAAAGCCGTGATTTTTTTTCCTGGAAACTATACCAACTTACCAATTGGTGCTACAAACCCCACATCTTCATTTCCCATCAGGACCCTAGGATTCTCATTTTGATGTTCCCTCCAGTGGAGGGTGGGCAAGCCAGAATCTCCGATCCCTTCCGGACTCTAGCATTTAAGCCTGAAGCTGACTTGCTCATCTAGGGTCTGTCGCTAAAATAGCCCAGAACTCATCAAAGACGTTCCAGGAAAGGAAAGGGAGGGAAAAGGAAATTTAAAAACTAATATGCCCTCTGGTGGTCATGAATGAAACCAAAGACACCTAAATATCAAATTTCCCGAAAGTACTTGAATTACAATTAATCATAATATTTGCTTATAATTTTACAAAGTAAATTATATCTTTATCATTCTCTTTCTTAATTACAGTATTCTGTGTCCACCTTACTCTGGTTTTCTTGGTTAGATTTTTTAGTGAGTAGGGTTTTTTTGAGATTTATAATTTTCAGCATTTGTGTTTTCTAATTTATTTCTCCTTTTATTAATATTTTTTTCTGATACTTCTTTGAATTACCCTTTATAATAAGTGTAAGTTGAATGTTGTCATCTTTTATTTTTTTTCCTTTATTGGTGATAAAAAGATTATATGTGAATTTTCTCTTGAGTATTGCTTTGATAAATATTATAGAATTCTATATGTAGTGTTGTCATTTAATAAACACTATGTTGCTATATTCTTTAATTTCCCACTTTAGTCAATTATTATTTGAGAGAGAATTGAGCAAGTTTACAAAAGGCACAATTCCTATTGTAATTCCTATTGAAACATGCATTGTTACTAGTTTTGCTATATTATGGAGAGGGTTTATAGCCTGTAAGATTTTTCTTCATTTTTTGCAATGTATTGATTCTCTTTATGTCATAATGAATTATAAGACTTTGTAAATATTTCAGACACTGGAAAAGCTCTAAAGCTCAGATTTTATTGATTCATTCTATTTCATTGTTTTATAACTATACCTACCGTTCGCCAGCTTGACCTGATATAAACTGATAAAGATAAATTCAAGTTTCTAAATAGCATATTTTGTCAAATATTCCTTAACTCTAAATGTTATGTCTTTATGTCACAAAGTAACAAAATTTGTAAAGTTTTAAAAACATTGTCCTTAATATTCATGGTAACAACCATTTTGTTAAATGTTTCTGTTGACTAAAAAATGCTTTTTGAATATCGATATTCACGTCAGTCCCTCTGTTCATATTTGATAAAGCCTTTCTGGGTTGTTTTGTTTCAGGTACACCTGTTGCAGTCCAATGAACTTCCCGTCAAGACAATCCAGGGAGTTGAAAGGAGCAAGGCATTTGGAGTCAGACCTGGGCAGAATCCCAGATTGACCACTTACTGGTTGTGAGACCCTAGACACATGATGGACACCTCTCTAATATGGAGGGAATGGTATTGCCTCCTACATAGAGCTGTTGTGAGGATTAAATTATGTATAACATACATAAATGTCTTCATAGACACATCTATTTCCAAGAGCATCAGACTTGGGACTGTTCCCAAGTCCACTCTTGGGCACTTTTGTGCATTCACAATGGCTTAGTAGCTATCGGATACCTAATAAGCACAATGAATTGTATTTTCTTTCTTTTTTTTCCTGAGGAAGATTATCCCTGAGCTAACATCTGCCACCAATCCTCCTCTTTTTGCTGAGGAAGATCATCCCTGAGCTAACATCTGTGCCCATCTTCCTCTACTTTCTATGTGGGATGCCTGCCACATCATGGCTTGATAAGCAGTGCATAGGTCTGCGCCCAGGATCCAAACCAGTGAACCCCAGGCCACTGAAGCGGAGCATGCGAACTTAACGGCTATGCTGCCAGGCCAGCCCCAGGGATTGTATTTTTCAGACAAATCAACATTTAGGAACCTAACCTAGAAAGCTAGATAGAAAAGTTCACATATTGTGGAGTGACAGAGAGGGAGGGGTAGAGGCAGCAGATCCAATATATAGTTAAGAGTCAAACTGGGAGGACACAACGTTTGATGGAACATGGGAGGTGAGAGGGGGGCTTCTTCACCATCAGAGGATGCAGATTGTGGACATTCACAATCCAAGCCTAATTCTTTATGTTTCCTTATCCATTTCTTGTCTTTAGATGAGTGAGCTTGTTCCCACTTGCTTCCATCATTTGTCAAGGGTAAGCAGGAAAACAGCCCTGTTTCGATCCCATGGTTGTTATCCTGAAACAGTATAGCCCTCATTTACAATATGTCTTAAAATAGCAATAAACACACCAAACTTTATTTGCCCTTTACAGAAGTGTAAGACTTTAATGATTTTGGGCTTATCTCAGTCCACTTTCCATCCCTCCCTATTCTTTTAGTATTTAGTCTGTGATTGTAAATGCTGATTTAAAATGATACTCTCTTCTCTCCCAATATTTGGAAGAGGGAGAGCGTTGCAACCATTTCTCTTGGTCCATCATATTTATTAGTAATATACCCTCTCCTACTGGGGTTTACTGATTTTATTTAATCCCCATTCCTTCAAGTTGGTTTGAGGCCCACCTAGAGCTTTTACCTCCCAATAAGACTGATAGTTCTATTGGGAGTGTTACTTAGCTCATATGGTGTCTTCTTTTAGGCTCCCCCAGAAAGTAGACACTGAGACGAAGACTTGAGGGCAAGGAGTTTGGGAAGCACAGTCAGGCAAGGTGGGAGAATTAGCCAGAGAGGGAAACATCAATCAAGGGTGCATGAAAGGTGGGCTACCACTGTGGGGAAATGGGGCACAAGCCCACTGGGGCCTCTGAGAGAGTATAGAACACACTTCAGAACCATCTGCTGAGAAGGGGGCAAGCTGGTATACTTCTCCATGAATTCCTATTCCCTTCGGTTGAAGGTGGCTCCTGAAAGTATTAAATCCCCAGTGTTTAAGGCCTGCCACACTCAGAGGACCAGGCAAAATCCTGTGGCCAAAGAAAGTCCCCAGCCAAGGAACTCAGGTTCTTGAAAGAGGAAGCTTTCCACAGATGGGAACACTATCACTGAAGCTTAAGGTGAGCTCAGAGAATATGATGGGCACCAACAGCATCTGCTAAACATGGTATTTTAAACATTCCACTGAGAGTGATGTCAGCCTCATGGTGGACTGAGTTGTTCCCTTTGTCTCTCCTCTCTAAGTTACAACCAGTGGGACACCCACTGACCAACAAAGGACTCCTTGCACAGCACACCAGAATGCCTGAGAGATCCCAACAGCTATACATCTGAAGGTGAGTGGAACAAACCTCTGGGAGGGAGTGGAACTAGGGTAACAGCCTCTTCCCCTTGCCCCTTGCCCCAGCAATCCAAAATGTGGATACCCCAGGCAGTGACAGTGATATCCTGACCTGAGTTGTCCAAAAGTGCACCAGCACATGCCAGCAACAAGAAGCTGCAGGAGGAGCAATGGCACTTGTGGCTCAGCCCTTGCCCCTTTCCCAGCAGTGACAGATAGAACCCCCAACCTGATGCTTTAGGAAACACAACAGTGCCAGCAACCAAGCCCCCTCCTGCTTCCCAGGCAATGGTGACTCCCACCCCAGTCTTTCCAGCAGCAAGGGTTACATCCAAAATGTGGATAGTCCCAGCAGGGGCAGTCATGCCCTGACCTGAAGTTTCAAAAAGCACACTGAAGCCAGAGACCAGAGACTGCAGGAGCAGCAACAGCACTTACTGCTCAGCCCCTCACCTTCCCCCAGCAGTGGCAGGTGGCACCTGCAACCTGAGGCTTCAGGAGCCACAGTAGTGCCCATGACCCAGTCTCCAGTGGCAGTACCCCCAACATCAGCCCTACCAGCAGCAGAGACTGCATACAAGATCCCACTTATATCAATGGATAGATCATCCAGACAGAAAATCAACAAGGAAGCATTGGCCTTAAATTAAACCCTACACCAGATGGACTTAACAGATACATATATATAATATTCCATCCAAAATTGCAGAATATACATTCTTCTCAAGTGCACATGGAACATTCTCAAAGACAGACCATATGTTGGGAAACAAAACAAGCCTTGATAAATTTAAGAAGATTGAAGTCATATCAAGCATATTTTCCAACCATAATGGTATGAAACTACAAATCAAATACAAGAAAAATCTGGAAAAGTCACAAATATGTGTAAACTAAACAACATGCCACTGAACAACTATTGGATCAAAGAAGAAATTAAAGGAGAAATCAAAAAATACCTGGAGACAAATGAAAGCGAAAACACAATATACCAAAACTAACAGGATTTAGCAAAAGCAGTACTAAGAGGGAAGTGTATAGCAATACAGGCCTACCTCAATAAACAAGAAAAATCTCAAATAAACAATCTAACACTACACTCAAAAGAACTAAAAAAAAGAGAACAAATGAAGCCAATAGTCAGCAGAAGGAAGGAAATAATAAAAATCAGAGCAGAAATAGATGAAACAGAGACTTAAAAGACAATAGAAAGGATCAATGAAACTAAGAGCTGGTTCTTTGAAAAGATAAGCAAAATTGACAAACCCTTAGCTAGACTCACTAAGATAAAAAGAAGGCTCAAATAAATAAAATCAGAAATGAAAGAGGAGAAATTACAACATATACCACCAAGATATGATGGATTACAAGAGAATACTATGAAAAGCTATAAGCCAAAAAGTTGAATAACCTAGAAGAAATAGATAAATTCTTAGAATCATATAATCTCCCAAATCTGAATCATGAAGAAATAGAGAATCTGAAGACCAAGCACAAATGAAGAAATGGAAACAGTAATGAACACCTTCCTAAAAAAAACAACAGTCCAGGACCAGACAGCTTCTCTGGTGAATTTTACCAAACATTCAAAGAAGATTTAATACCCATACTTTTCAAACTCTTCCAAATACTTGAAGAGGACACTTCCTAACTTATTTTACAAGGCCAACATTACCCTGATACCAAAAACAGACAAAGATAATGCAAAAAAGGAAAATTATAGGCCAATATCACTGATGAACATAGAAGCAAAAATATTCAACAAAATATTAGTAAAGTGAATACAATAATACACTGAAAGGATCACACACTATGATCAAGTGAGATTTATTCCAGGGATGTATGGATGGTTCAACATCTGCAAATCAATCAACATGATACACCACATTAACAAAATGGAGAATAAAAATCACATGATCATCTCAATAGCTGCAGAGAAGCATTTGACAAGATTCAACATCCATTTATAATAAGAACTCTCAATAAAATGGGCGTAGAAGGAAAGTAACTTAACATAATAAAGGCCATATATGACAAAGCCACAGCCAACATCATAATCAATAGTAAAAAACGGAAAGCTATTCCTCTAAGAACAGGAAGAAGACAAGGATGCCCACTCCCACCACTCTTATTTAACATCGTATTGGAAGTCCTAGCCAGAGCAATTAGGCAAGAAAAAGAAATAAAAGGGATCCATATTGGAAGGGAAGAAGTAAAACTGTCACTATTTGTGGATGACGTGATTCTATATATAGAAAGCCCTAAAGAATACACCAAAAAACTATTAGAAATAATTAATGAATACAGTAAAGTGGCAGGGTACAATATGTTTCACTATTCTGAAATGTGGTTGAAGCTTTTAAAGCCTTTAAAACTATCAACTGCGTTTTTTTTTAATAAAAATCATTATTTATTTTTTACTTCAGTTACAGCAAATACAAACAAAGCTAATTTTTCAGGTTTGCTTGGAAAGGAAAATGAATGAGAAGGAAAAACGGAAGAGAAGGAAGCAGATCATTTGTATGTCCGTACATTTATCTTGCATTTTAACATCATCACTACCAACAGATTTTATTTTCTTCTTTAAAATGGGGAAATGCTACAGATAGGAGGAAGTTAAAGAGACACAACGCTATGCAATGTGGGCTCCCAGACCAGATCCAGGACCAGAAAATGAACACTAGGGGAAAAACTGGTAAAATTTAAATAAAGCCAGTAGTTTACTGTTAAGTATTGCTATTGCATATTGAGCCAATGCTAATTTCCCAGTTTGATTATTGTATTATAATTCTGTGAGTTGTTAATATTATGGGAAGCTGAGTAAAAGATAAATGTGAACTCTTTGCATTGTTTTTGCAGCTTTTCCACAAGTCTAAAATTAATTCAAAATAAAAAGATAAGGTTTAAAATGATCTCCCTCTGCTTATTCAAAAATGCTCTAAAACAATCATTTTCATCTTTGTGTAAGTCAACCAACTCTTTGATGAAAAGTATGTACTATTTGCCCTAAAAAACCTCCAAGTCCACTTTTGCCACTTTGAGAATTCACAGATGCACATGGAGCTCATCTAGGTGAAGATCCTTGGCTTCAAGGGCTGCAGCTCAGGACTTGGTTGTGGGAAGAAATAACACCCAACAGATAATCTGAGCAGGACCAACTTCTAGCTCCCACCTGCAGTCTCATTCATATCTTCACCTTCTGGCTGCTTGGGAGGCCTTCCTGCAAAATGGCCTGACAGAAACACAGGACTTTGTGTTCCCTTTCACATTTCCTCCGAAGGGTTGTCATGAGAGGACAGCACTCACCTGCACAACAAAGGGCACCTCCTCTTTCTGGGCCAAGCAGCACCATAAATATATCCTAAAAGGACCCTAGAGCCAGTCCCACTAGGTGATACCAAACACAATAATCATCTCTGGGCGTTAGAGCCTCAGCAGGAAATGATGGCCTGGCCCATAGCACTGGAAATAGATACAAATATACACTGAGTGTGGGACATCAGTCCCCACCCCAAACTTTCCCTTCCATCTTCTGGTTTAACAGCAACTCCATCAAAATTCTGAATAAAGAAAGGTACAGCTAGTTACACGGTATAAATAAATGGCAAAATGAAAAATCTGTCCAAAGCCTATAAAAACAGCTTCCTTAAGGATAAATATTTAGATTTGAATAGTTGAGAGAGTTACAAGGTTACAAAGCAAAGACGCACAATAGGCATTATTAAGGCTAAATTATTAGTATCCCAAATTTACAAATCAGGTAAGAATAGTGAGATCAAACCCAAGACATATTTATTCAAAAGGACAGGATCAGCGACAGAGAACAGGACGGGCTTATCCAAGGAGAGGCCAGGATGACCTCCAGCCCTGAGAAATATCTTGACAAGACACTCGGATGGCTCTAGCCAAGGGTTCAACAACCATTTCAGAGAATTGCACGAAAGCACGGATCCCTTTCTTTCTGGTGGGTCCAGCTGCTCAAGCCTGGCCCCTAAGCAGGAGGGAGCTGAGAGAAAGCCAGCTTTCTGCCAAGCACTGGCCTCCGTGATGGACACAGCGGGACAGTTTTGGACGGATGGGAAGACTGGTTAGTTCAGTGGATGGGGAGGTCTGGGGACATAAAACATGGCTGTTAACAGACGACTAAGGGGGCTTGCATTTCTGACAGGGACAGTAAACACAGACTTGAGGCATGATGGAAATTGTTCTGATAACCCTTCCAGGAGGGCAGATCCCCATTCCAGCACTCTAGACCCAAACACTTTGTTCAGACTACAGCAGCAAGTGAAGGCCTCGCGCGTTCCTTGAGCAGCACGCCATCTCATGGAAGCTTCTGGGTCAGCCACTCGCTTCAAAGGAACCAGGAGTCCTTTCCAAGTCAGCAATTCACTTCAGAAACTTGGACGCCACAGCTTTCATTCTACATTTGGGATAAAATTATTTGATGTTTTTCTTTATGAGCAAAAAATTCTAGAATAGACACATTTTTAGGACTTTTTGATAACATAATACCAAATGTCTAATCAGAATGATTGTCTCAATTTACACACAAATGAAAATACTCATTTCCCTAGTCCTGTTTGCAATTTTTGCCATTCAGTAGTTAGGGAAAAAATTTCCTTTGTTTCAATTGGCATTTTAAAAAAGTTAATAGAGAATCTGAGTTATTTTTCTTTAATTCTATTTTTGTCTTTTGTGAATTCCTGTCCTCTTCCAAATTTCTATTGAAATATTTTGTTTTTCTCATTGATTTGTACGGTATCTTTAAATATGACAGTTATTAATATTTTCCCAGCTTGTCAGGCCTTAACTTTATTTAGTGGTGTTTTGACACACAGGTGTTAGATTTTAATGCAGTCAAATCCAGCAATCTTATTCTTCATTGTTTCTGCTTTTGTTACCATGGTTAGGAAAGCCTTTCCTGTGCCAAGATTATAAAAATATTAATCCATACATTCTTCTGGGCCTTTAGGGATCTGGGTTTTACCTTTTACATTTAATCTATCTAGAGGCTGTCTTGGCCTAGGAGTTAGGTAAACATTTAACTTTCTTTCTTTCCCAAGTGGTTGCCCTTTTGTCATAACACCGTTTATTGAATTATCTGTCCTTCCCTAACATTTTGAAATGCACGTGAAGTGGGGGGATAGTGTTTTAGCGATTTTTCAAATCTACCCTGCTGGTACCCTCCCCTGCTCCCCGCCCTCCTGTTGAGTGTGTGCCTTCAGATGCAGGTGGTGGCTGAGGCCTGGGCCCCATTTAAGATCTGGGTAAAGACTGGTAAGTGTCTGTCTAGAGAGCTTTGGGTCTCATCAACTCCAGTCCTAAGCATTTTCTCCCCCACTTTCCAGTCAATATGTCCACTTTCCTGAGAGTCCTTAAGAGAATTTATGCAGATTCATAAGAGAAAAGTGACTACAGTCTCCCTTTACAGCCATCTTTTCCCACCAAAGCTTTGTCGTCTACTTGCATGATGGGACGTGGATCTTGTCCTAACGTCCACAGCTGATCCTGACCTCAACAGAACCAATGTGCCTGGAGTGACTTCTAGGTGCACGGTGCTGCTTATCAGCAGGGAAATGACTCCCAGTCCTGGGAGGCGGAGGGTGACACACACAGCCTTACTGACACAGCCTCGGGAGAGAGGGGAGCAGAGACACTCACACAGCGCCACCCCATCAGACAGGAGGACTGGCCTTTGCTGTGTGCCGCCTGGGCTTTGAAAAATAAAAGTGTCTGTGGATGCTCTGGAAGGAAAGACAGAGGGAGCAGTGACGTGCCCTGTACCCCGGTGCCCTATCCCTTTCTCTCTCTGGCCCTGGAACAAATGACGGAAGGAGGCACCACAGGGAGCTCTGCAGTCGTGCTGAGAGGCTCTTCAGAAGTCGGGCCTTCAGGGCAGTGCCCACTGCACACTCAGGGACTTCCCCGTGAGTCAGTCAACTAGAGTGTCAGCTTCCTCCCTAGGAAAAGGGAGTGTGTCTTGTTCACATTTGTGTCCCCAACACCCAGGAGAGTACCTGACATTTAAAATGGGCTTAGCACATACATGTTGAATGAGCTTAACGATGGGTTACTAGTAGTAGTAAGAACTAACATTTATGAATCAACTTATTACTTATGTATACTGTGTGAAATTAATTTTGTTTTGTATTGTTTAACAGATGCGTGACTTTTAGGTCGAGGACAAGGACAAGCACGAGGAAACGTTCCTTATGAAGTCCTTTATTCAGTCAGATAGGCAGCCCCCAAGCAGGAACTCTGGAGCAGGGAGCCTGGAGAGAAGCCCACGGGGCAGGAGAGCTCCAGGATGAAGGAAAGCAAAGGTGATTCCGAGGGGGAGGAAGCCCCAGATAAAGCAGCCTCAGCCAGCAGGCACTTTAATTCCAGGATCCTAGAAAAGTGTGTCTGAAGGAGGTTTAAGGCATTTTGGAGAGCTTTTACCTCACAAATGCAAACTTGCCTCCTCCCAGTATTACATAACAGGGCCAAGGACTTGACTGCCTGTGTTTGTGTGGCTTTTGAGAGAAGCCTCATGACAAAGAGCTCTTGCCCCATGTGCTGAGTAATCTTCAGGGCTTGCAATTTCTCAACGCTTCAATCACATCTTCAGTTAAGAAGAAAAACCTGGGACCACCCTGTGGCATACTAGTTAAGCTCACGTGCTCTGCTTCCGTGGCCCAGGGTTCAGGGGTTTGGATCCCAGATATGGACCTACACACCACTCATCAAGCCATGCTGTGGAGGCATCCTGCATACAAAACAGAGGAAGACTAGCACGGATTTTAGCTCAGGCACAACCTTCCTCAAGCAAAAAGAGGAAGATTAGCAACAGATGTTAGCTCAGGGCCAATCTTCCTCACCAAAAAAAGAAAGAGAAGGAGAAGAAGAAAAATCCTATTTGTTACCCTAGAAAATACTGTTTTCTCTCCATAATTCATAGGGTAGATGCAGAACAATTTTTTTCTGGGTTCAATCACATACCTGCCTTTGCTCTGAAGGAATAGGATAAGGGGGTCTCCTGGCCTATACCCTGGCCCTCCCAAGAAGCCAGGCCCCCTTCGCTATCACCCGACCCTATCCTGGGCTCCCCACCAGATAAGAAGACTTTCCAGAGTCCCACAGCCAGTCAGTAGTGGAGCCAACATGCAAATTTAAGACAACTCCATAGCCTGCTCTCTTACCCGTTATTTCCAGGGTGAATTCCGACCCAAAGGGATCGGAGGGAATAGCTGTCCACCAGACCGAAGCACACTCCTCCCAGCCCTTGAACTTCTCCTGAGGTGTTCCAAATTCCCCTTTCCCACAGTCTCTGCTTGAAGGATTTGCTCCTTGCTTCAGAGACCTAATTATAGAACACCCGGTCTTTGCTCATGCAGCGGCTCGACACATAGCCCCTAAGCACCCAAAGCTTTGTCACTGATTTCTCCCCAAGGCTCTGTTTTCTTTCCATGAAACCCTGCAAGAGCCCTGGATTCCCGATTTCCTGGCTCAGCAGGCGGCTTCACGAGGCTGCCACTCCACGTCTCGCTAATCTGAGAGGCCCAATGGCTCCTCCATCCTGGTTCTACGTCCGGGAACAAGTGGGGTCCTCGGGCTCCAGGTCAAAGCGGGGCGGTCTGAGACCCAGCGCCCGCCCGGACCCGCGGAGCCCAAGGACCAGGTCGCGCCACCGAACTACGTTTCCCACAGTGCTCCGAGAAGTCGGGGCTGCTGAGGCCCAGGGTCCGAAGGACGGGCTCGCGCGGAGCCTCCTGGGAGTTGTAGTCTTGTCCGCTCGCGCCGGCGCTGCTGCGGGCTCAGCGCGGGCCTTTGTCTGTCTGCGGGCGCGCGCCGCTGCGGTGAGTGTGGCCGCCGGCCGGGTCCTTGCGCCCGGGCGAGGCGGGGCTGAGCCGGTAGGCTGCTGCGCCCGGGCCCTCCGGGGCCCCCGCGGCACTGAGCAGGCCACGCCGGCCTGGGCAACGAGGGAGGCCCGCCCCGAGGGGAGAGGTCTGCGGCCCGCAGAGAAGGGTCCGGCTCGAGCGGAGCGCGGGGTGCTGAGGTCCAGCACGCACGGGGGGCTTGGGGGTGCCTGAGGCAGGAGAGGGAGTCTGCCCGGAACAGCAGGGCCCCTCCGACGGGCGTGGGTGAAGACCTCGCATCCTGGAGACACGGGAGGGGGAGCCGCAGGCAGGTGTGCCCCGGCTCCGGTGAGGGTTTCAGAAGATGGACAGGGGAAAGGACGGTCTCTCCAGGGAGGGTGACCGGGCGAGAGGACAGACTCTTCTGGGTGGAGAATGGGAGAAAGGACGAAGTGGATCAGCTGTGGAGAAAATAACCACTCTTACCCAAAATCTCCTAACCCTGAAACTGTCCCCAAGAGTTCCCAAGACAGCAAAATTACCCCCTCTTCTGGTCCTCTCCTGAGGACTCTCAGCTTTAGGCCTTAAATCTGTAGGTCATGTCAGAGACCCTTCACATTTGAGTCTTTTATTCTCCCAGGAGCCACCTGACATGAGTGTTTTTAACCTATTTAGTGAGGAAAGAGAGTCAGGGCTATTTGGTTACTTGCCCAAGGTCATAGGGAGCAGGAGTGAGGTGAGAATCCAGGTCTCTCATGGCCTGCTTCTGAGCTTTCCCAAAGAATAAAGAGTCTTTCTGTTAGGAAAAGCCACATTTTCTATTATGAAGCCACTTTCTCCAAAATCTTCAGGAAATTAATTCCCCAGACTTGTGATCTAGGGAGAAAAATAAGACAATTTCCCTTTATTAATAAGGGAGATTCCTGAGATGCAGCTGAGTTGCTCGTTGCTGAAGATCTCACAGCATGTGGAGAGGCAGAGCTGCCAATTTGACCCGTTTGTTTGACCAAACTCTATCTGCTGGACCACCCAAGGACTGAGTCCAACCTCAGGCAGCAGGTGCCACGTACTTTCCCCTGGCTTTTGGTGGATGTGCAGTTGTTGAGCAGTAACACCTTGAGCTTCCAAATGAACGTACCGTAGTGTCCGGGGACTCAGATAGAGGATTCCTGTGTAGCTTGTACTCCAAAGTGGAGCTGAGTCCTCCAAATAAGAGTTTAAAATGCCTCTCCAGTCATCACAGCATGTAGCAGAATGTGAAATTGTCAGGAAGACCAGGTGCTTAGGTTAACAAAACAGAATTGTAGCATCACATTGCTATTTCGTTAAATCAGGAGGCCAGCATTTTGATGGGACATAGTAGAGGGATTATACATTGAACCACTGTGTAAAGTGTAAGAATTCAGTAAATAGGGTCCTGAAGTAAGGAGAGAATAGTCTTTAAAAAAAAACAGTAGAAAAAGATAACATGGAGCAAGAGGATTCCTAGGATCTGGAAGAGTAGTAAAGTCTGGTCAAGCCCTGTCCCATTCTGTTCCATTTCCTAAGAATTCTAACAGCTGTTTAGTGATGAGGAACCAGAGAATTGACTAGTGTAAGGGCACAGGCTTTGGATCCAGAAAGTATCGGTTGAACCTTTGAAACACCTTGACTCCTTACTGGCTCTGAGAATTTGGGCAAGTTATTTACCCTAGTTCAGGTGCCTGTGGCTTGGTTTTGGAGTCTGAAGTAGGTCTTCCTTTTCCAAGAATTGACAAGTATTTACAGTTCCTCAGAACTTGTATTGTATCTTGAAGAGTAGGAGGGGGTGGGTCTGGATCTGGAGCCTCCTCAGAATTGCTAAAAGGTAACATAGGGAATCTCTTGTCTGTCCTTATAACCTAGGGGGGAACTGGAGAGGAGAGCTGGAGCCATTTCCATCGTGGAACTAATCATGGAGCCTGAAACGTGGGTTTTTTAGAATCTGAATTCCTTTGGAGGCTTGGAGGACAAAATAGCAGGTGCTTAGGTGGGGGAAGGAAGTGGAAGTTTCACTCACATGCCAAGGCTAAGGTACAAAAGGAGTGGCCATTATATTGGGGTTGGCAGAAGGAGATGTGTCTTTACTCTTTGTGTTCTCTGCTTTCCCACCTCCTGCTTCCTCCTGGACTCATCTGTGTGTGGTCATGGTACCTTTCAGCCCATTTTATAGTGACATTATAGGAGACTAACATTACATCAGGCAATCCAAATTTCCTCCATTTTCTCATACCCCAAACTGGAGCTCCTGTTAACTTTAATCCTTCTCACTTATCAATTCTCCTGCCCTTTCCTCTTTATTTTTGTTGTGCTGTTTTGTTTGTGTGTGTTTGTTTTTTCCTCCTCAGGTGCTCAAGAACAGCCCATGGAAGAATCATATAAAGAGGTGGTGATTAAGGTCATACAGCAGGAGTGGACATGTTTGGATTTCCAGCAGCTACCCTGCTGGACTGTCATGGAAGATATGCCCAGAATGTAGCATTTTTCAGTGAGTGAGTCGGTTGATTGCTGGGATGCTCTCGGCTCACCATATTCCCTGTCCCTGTCCCCAGCACTGGTAGGCAGGCTGAGGAAGCAGAGGGGACATTCCTGTGGTGGAGCTCAGCATTCCTGGGGTTACAGAGAAAGCCTGCAAGCTGGAGTTAGAAATAGCAGTAGAAACAGAGCAGGAGAACAGTCCTGACATGGAGGTAGTCTCTGAGAGAATAAATGAGCGGCTTTAAATCTCAGTGCAGTCAGATGACGAAGGGTAAGGCAGGGGAACAAGGACAAAATCTCCCAAGGATGACTCCAAGAAAACTGGTGAAGTGATGAGTGGTGCAGTAGGAGGCTCAGATGCAGGGCAATATTGGAAAAATACTACCAATATCTGCACAGAAAGTGTTTAACTTCCCGACCAAAACTGATTTCAATTCCACCATAGCTTAGTGAACTGAAATAACATGGGTTTTAAAGGGGAAAATTCCTTGGATCAGATTCTATAATTGCCCTGGCTTGATCTGTGGTATCAGACAAGTTATTTAACTTCCTTGAGCACCAGGCTTATCTGCAAAATAGAACAATAAGCTCTATGTTGCAGGGTTGCAGGGACTAGAGATAATAGATGCAAAGTACCAAGGATTCTGCTGCATATTTCCTGACATCATGGAGCTTACTCCACTGTCAGGAGAGCAGACTGGAGCAGAGGTGGATTTCTCATGGAGCTAATGAAACTTAAGTTCTAGGACCCCTTTCTCACATTGGTCTCTTCAAAGCCCTGTACCTACTTTTATACTTTTTCTTGATGGAGTCCCTCCAAAATTTTAAAGCTTAGGCCCTACACAGCTTGGGTCCATACCTATTTTGGAGTTAGGTAAAACTTGAGTATGGGCCTCTATATGATCCTGTATAATTTTCTTAATTTTTCTGAGCAAACAGAGATAATCATGTCTACCTCACAAGATTACATGGTAGGCTAAATTAAACTAAATTTAGAGGCAGTACACTGCTGTGCAGCATGCCCACATTTGAATCCCAACTCTGTGCTTACCTAGCTGCGTGATCTTTGACAACCGCCCTATGCTCTCATTTCCTTATCTGTAGCAATCTTACAGGATTGTTTCCAGGATTAAATTATCTATGCAAAGTTCATGGTATATTGTCTGGCACATAATAAGCGCTCAAAGCATTGTTTCTTTTTTCCCTGTTCTTCTCACTCAGCATATTGGTGCATCTTACATGACTTCCCTCTCATTTTGCCAGATGTGATGACAGAAGCCCACCACAAATATGATCACTCTGATGCCACAGGATCCTCAAGCTGGGATTTCCAGAATTCTTTCAGAAAAGAGAAGCTGGAACAAAAATCCCCAGATTCTAAGACACTACCGGAAGACTCACCTGGAGTGAGACAGAGGGTCTACGAGTGCCAGGAATGTGGAAAATCCTTCAGGCAGAAGGGTAGTCTAACATTACATGAGAGAATCCACACTGGTCAAAAGCCCTTTGAGTGTACCCACTGTGGAAAAAGCTTCAGGGCCAAAGGCAATCTTGTTACACATCAGCGAATACACACAGGAGAGAAGCCCTATCAGTGCAAGGAGTGTGGGAAAAGCTTTAGTCAACGAGGTAGTCTGGCCGTTCATGAAAGACTCCACACTGGACAGAAACCCTATGAGTGTGCCATTTGTCAGAGAAGCTTCAGGAATCAAAGTAACCTTGCTGTTCATAGAAGAGTTCACAGTGGTGAGAAGCCCTATAGATGTGACCAGTGTGGAAAAGCCTTCAGTCAGAAAGGCAGCTTAATTGTTCACATCAGAGTCCACACAGGCCTGAAACCCTATGCCTGCGCGCAATGCAGGAAGAGTTTCCACACCAGGGGGAATTGTCTCCTGCATGGCAAAATCCACACAGGAGAGACACCCTATCTGTGTGGCCAATGTGGGAAAAGCTTCACCCAGAGAGGGAGTCTGGCTGTGCACCAGCGAAGCTGCTCACAAAGGCTCACCCTGTGACCACTCTTCAAAGGAAGTTCTCTTTATGGATTAAGAGTACATCATCCTCTGAGGTCAAGCAACCTATCCAATTCTGTGGAATGAATGGAGACTCTTTCAGAAAGACCATCATTCGTTAGGGCAAACTGACTTTTCCTCTTTACCCCAAATGAGTATGAAAAATAAACGTCGTTTATTATCATTATCACATATGTTTCATAATTTCTGAAAGTTTATTTTGACCTAATTTCCCAAGCTATCTCCATTAATCTAGAGCGTAACTGGAGATTGTATGTAGCAGATACAGATTTTAAATTTATAGTTGACACCACCAGCCTTCTTAAAAAAATCAGGCCCTTATCAATCCCAAGGTTCTTTTCTTCTCTGCATATTCAAATTAATCTTGTTTTGCATGCAAGACCACTGGGCAGAATTAATGAGGTGAATCTAACTACTTTAATAATCCTTTTATTGAACATTGTATTACCTAGATGATACCCCCTAATGACCTATTCTAACAAATCACCCACGTCCATAGCTGGGTTCCTAGCCTTTCCTTACAACAGGAAGTTCCTTTCTAAGCCTGCAGAGGTGTGGAGTCTGTGCAGTGTGTTTTACTTCAGTCCTCCACTCCTAACTGGATAGAGAGAATTTGCCTATAGCCCAAGAGCAGACAACCATGTGTGCGATATTTTTGAGAATCCTAAGCCTATTATCATGTCCTCTATTAAATGGACTCCTACTCCCTGGGAGACACAGTGACTTGCACTCCCTTTTTGGTGATAGTAGCAATATCTCAGGGTTGGAGTCACCTAGAAAGGACATAAGTGTCTTTATCACTGAGCCCAGATTTGTAGTCAATAACGAAGTTCCAGTCCTCTAACAATTCTATCCTCTTCCTCCTACACACACACACATGAAGAAATTTGGAAGGATAACCTAATATTTTTTTTACCTCTAGTGGATGAAATTTGAAGAATATTGGAGAGGAAAAGTTGGTTTTAAGGGGGAATTTCCATATTTTTCTTAACTTAGCCACCTCTAAGTTTTCATGCTGAGCATTTATGTAATTAAAATGATGAATGTTGTAGATGTGTGATTTTCTTAATAAGCTACCATTCCATTCTTTCTAGTAGATCCTGTAAGCTGTAGGTTCCTTAATGCCAAAAGCTTGATAGCAAATCTTTATCATCTAGAGAGGTAAATTTTACAAAAGGTCTTTGGGCATGGAAACACTTTAGAAACACTATGGGTTTGAGTAATAATACAGAATTGCTCCCAAAGATACCCTGATAACATTTAAAGATGCATACAAGAATGTTCATATCATCCTCATTCGTAATAGTCATAAACTGGAAATAAATGTCCAACAAAAGGTAAGGTAATAAATTGTGGTATGTTCATATAATGAAATATGACTCAGCAATAAAAAATAACTGATACATGTAATAATATGGATGAATCTCAAAGCCTTATGTTGAGTGAAAGAATCCAGATCCACACACACATGCAATATAGTATATAATTCCATTTATATGACTTCACAGAACAGGAGGAACTAATCTATGGTACTAGGAGTCAGACAGCGGTTGCCTCTATTGGGGGAGGGCGGTCGGAGTTGAGGATTGACTTGAAAGGGGTACAAGGCAACCTTATAGAGTGAAAAATGTTCTATACCTTACTTCAGGTCGTGGGTGCAATTGTCAAAATTCATCAAACTCAACACTTAAAATCTATGCATTTTATTATATTTAAAGAATACTTCAATAGCAATAAGGCAGTTTAAAAATATTGCCCATGAGTTCTTTGACATTCATCCCATGATGGGGTGTGTGTCAACTCCCCTGAATCTGGGCAGGCTTGTAACTGCTTCAAACAATAAAATACAGCACAAGTGATGCTACATGACTTCCCAGGATAGGTCTGAAAAGCCCTTTAAAGGACTGAAAGTTTCTGCCTGATTCTCTTGGGACACTTGCTCTGGAGAAAACCAGCTGCCAAGTAAAAAGTCCAACTATCTGGAAGCCACTGTGCTGGACAAGCTGCATGTGAGTGCTTGGGGGGACAGGTTCAGCGGAGCTCCCAAGAAAGCCAGCATCCACTCCCACCCATGCAAGTGAGCTACTGTAGATGCCCAGCCCAGTGGAGCTTTCAGATGCCTGCAGCCCCGGGTGACATCTGACCAAAACTGTACGTGAGACCCCCTGACCAAGAGCTGCCTTCCCAAATTCCTAACACCCCAGATCAGGCGGAAAATTAAAGGTTATAGTTTTATAAACCACTAAATTTTCAGGGTTTTTGTTATACAGCAATAATACTTAGAACGTCTTTTTTTTAAATGAACATATGTTTTTTAAAAGGAGAAATCTGGAGGAGCAACTTGATATAACTCACTGATTTAATCAAAGCAGGAAATTATGATTCACCAGAAAGCTTAAGATTTAAAAATAAACATTCCCTTTGACAAAATAGGAGGCAAGGCATAGGTAAGTTATCCCAGATCCAAGTTATAAAGTGAAGAAGTAGAAGCTGGTCTCCAGCAGTCCTGCGCTATAAGAAATGTATATAAATGTGTGTGTGTGTATATATATCACTCGGACTCCTGGTTCTGCACAAAGGAGTAAATAAAGAGTAAATAAGTCAGAAAATATAAATGATCTTTAAAAACATTATTCCTATTTTATACATATATTGTTAATTTCTTTAAAGAATTTTGGCTGCTTATATTAAAATAATAACAAAAGAGAGTTCCAGTTCAAGATTGCCATGAAGGAAGATCCTGAACACACCTTTTCCCACGAACACACAAAATCTGCAGCTACATATGGAACAATTTCCTCTGGAAAAAAGCTAAAAACTAGCTGAGCGACTCCTACACATCCAGCAAATGAGAAAAAAACCCACACTGAAGGGGGGAGGAGAAGCTGAGACATAATCTCGCTATAAACCCCACCCCTGGCATGGCAGCCCACAATCAAGAGGGAACTCCAAACCTGGAGCTCCTCCCTGAGGAGAGAAGGGTTTGAACCCCACACTGGGCACCTCAACATTTAAGGCCTGCACCTGAGAGATAAGCCCCCAAAACATCTAGCTTTGAAAATCAATGGGGCTCACATCCACGAAACCCACAAGGCTAAAGCAAAATGAGAAATAGCCCTGAAAGGGCTCTTACCCCCAATTCACTCACCCCAGAGATCAGCACAGAGGCAGCCAAATGAGAGGCACCCAGACTTTACGTAAAAGAGGCTTATTGGCTTATCTTAAAGCACTGGACTGAGGGGCAGGCATCTAATTTGACACATATCTAGGGGCCTTCTGGGGGTACTCTCCAGGGACAGAAGCTTACAGTCCATCTTTGCTCTCTCCCTCTGCCTGGCTCCGGCTAACACACAGAAGCTTGTACCTCCTCTGGTACTCTGATTTTTGCAGCTGCCACACACAGGACAACGCTAGACTGCCTGGCTCTTGTGGCCAGTGGGGCTTATGCTCAAGGACCCTACAGCAGTATGAACAGTGGAGTAAGAATTATTAACTGGCAACTGCTCCCAGGGCACAGCAAGAGGCAACAGTTTGAGGAGCCTAGGCTTTCTGTGAAAGAGCCCTGTTAGCTGATCTTCATAGCTGTGACCTGAGAGGCAGATTTCTAATTAAAAACCCGGGTAAGGGCACACTGTAGTCCTCTCCAGTGACCTCAGAGGGTGAGCACTATCTTCACACTCTCCCTCTGCCATGCTCTACAGCACCAGGGTCAACCAGAGAGGAGCCTGTACACCTGTCTGGTGCCCCAGGTTTTGTGGGTGCTGTTGAGGGCATGCCCCTTGATTACCTTGCTCTGGTGCCCCATAGGGCTTGCATTCCTGTGTCCCATGGGACTGTAAAAGATAGACAGCTGTTGGCTGGCTACCAGTCCTGGGGCACTGCACAGACAGCAGACTGAAACTCACCCCCAGTCTTTCTGCAAAAGAGGCCTATTTGCTTGTCCTGGAAAACGGACCTGAGGGGCAGGATTCTGGTTTGGCACACATCTAGGGGACTCCTGAGGTGCACTCTAGGGTGGAGGCCTGTTGATGCCATGGTTCTGCTATCCCTCTGCCTGGCTCCAGGCCACTGATAGCTCCTGAAAAGGAACTTGTACACTCATCTGACATCCCAGTTTCTGTGACTGCCACACACAGGATACCTCTAGAACAGTGGCTTTGATGGCCAGTGGCCAGTAGTCCCACAGAACTGTATATATTTTCACATACTTTAAAGCTGCTGCCTGAAGGTCTGGCTTCCAATCAGCCTGAATCTAGGTCTTAACCAAGATTCTCCCCTTTGGGAAACTGACAGGTCTTGGCATACCTTCAACTACTAAGAGCTGCTGAAAATAAAATAGGAAACTTGGAGAATCACAAGCGTTTGAGAGAGAACAAAGAACTAGGGCAGGGTTGAAAAGGTTTTCTCCTACAGGAGGTCATTCCTTCAAGACTGGGAGAAGTGGCTGTTTTATCTAATGCAAAGGCAACCTACCAAATGGGAGAAAATATTTGCACATCATATATCTGACAAGGGGCTAATATCCAAAACATATAAAGAACTCATACATCTCACCAACAAAAAAACTAACAACCCAATTTAAAAATGGGTAAAAGATCTGAACAGACCTGTTTCCAAAGAAGATATACAGATGGTCAACAGACACATGAAAAGATGTTCAACATCACTAATTATTAGGGAAATGCAAATCAAAACTACAATGAGATAATCACCTCACACCCATCAGAATAGCTATAATTGACAAGACAGGAAATAGCAAGTGTTGGAGAGGATGTGGAGAAAAGAGAACTCTCATACACTGCTGGTGGGAGTACAAACTGGTGCAGCCACTATGGAAAACAGTATTGAGATTCCTCAAAAAGTTAAGAAGAGAAATACCACAAAATCTGCCTATTCCACAGCTGGACATTTATCCAAAGAACATGAAAACACAAATGTGTAAAGATACGTGCACCCCTATGTTCATTGCAGCCTTATTCACATAGCCAAGACTTGGAAGCAACCCAGGTGCCCATCAAGGGACAAATGGATAAAGAAGATGTGGTATATATGCACAATGGAATACTACTCAGCCATAAAAAAGAATGCAATCTTGCCATTTATGACAACATGGATGGACCTTGAGGGTCCCTTGAGGGTATTATGCTAAGCGAAATAAGTCAGAGGGAGAAAGTCAAATATCATATGACCTCACTCATAAATAGAAGATAAAAACAACAACAAACACACACATAGAGATAGACATTGGATTGGTGGTTCCCAGAGAGGAAGGGGGAGGGAGGAGGGTGAAAGAACTAGGCAAATGTGTGTGATGATGGATTGTAATTAGTCTTTGGATGGTTAACATGGTGTGACCTACACAGAAATTGAAATATAATGATGTACACCTGAAATTTATAGAATGTTATAAACCAATGTTACCACAATAAAAAAAAAATACAGAACAATGACAAAAGTAACCGCAAAAAAAGAAAAAAAGAATTATATAGAAAGGCTGGCCTTTTTTCCCTTACTGTTTCTTTCTACAAAAAACTCAGGATGAAAATTAAAGATTTGGAACATAACGAATTGCTTGCCCATTCAGCTTATGAATAAATACCATGTCTAACTTTATTCTACTAAGTTGTTAACATAAAAGTGATTTCTACATCCCTGAGAAGGTGATTAAACTGAAGGACTATGACCACAATAATACTTTTCTGATTTTTCTATAAATAAATAAATAAAAATATACCATAATAAATAACTTAAAATGTTAGTGAAGTAAAATACATTTAGCATAGACTCTGATATTCTAAAGATGCATATAGTCATCTCTAGGGCAAACACACACACATGCACACACACACACACACACACACAAACGGACAAAGCTAAAAAGTCAAGAGAAGAGACAGAGTGGGTTACTAAAAAATACTTAATTTGCCTCAAAATATTTGATTTGCCCAAGAAAATGGAGGGAAGGAGAGGTGGAAAAAGGAAACAAAGAGCAAATGATAGTAACAGAAATAAAACAATGCTATGATAGACATCAATCTAGATATATCAATAATTAAAGTAGCTGTAATAGAAGTAAATATCATAATTAAAAGACAGCTATTTTCAGGCCAGATATAAAATCAAGTCCCAAATATATGTTGTTAACAATAAATGATGTTAAAATAAAGACAAACAGATAACATTTTTAAATGGAAAAAATATATCATGCAAGCATTAAACATAAGAAAGCTGAGACTTCTTGTGCTTAAGTAGACATCAAGATGAAGAATCTTATCAGCTATATAGAGGGTCATTTCACAATGACAAAAAGATCAATGAATCAAGAAGATATAAGAAATTAAAATGTTTATTCGCCTAATAATAAGGGTCCCAAATACATACAGCAAAAATTGAGAGAACTAAAGGAAATATAAACACCACAAAAATAATAGTTGTAAATGTTGAAACCTCTCTATCGTAACTGGTAAAACAAGTAGGAAAAAAATCAAAAAGAATATGGAAGATTTGAACGGCACTGTCACTGAACTTGATCCCGTTGATATTTATGGGACACTACATTCATCAAAGCAGAATACATTCTTCTCAATTGCATGTGCAACATTCCACAAAGTAGACCATATGCTGAACCACAAAACAAGTTTCAGTAAATTTAAAAGATTTAAATCATAGAGTATATTCTCTGACCACTACAGCATTAAATTAGAAATCAATAATAATAAAATATCTAGAAAATCCTCCCAATCGTATGGAAATTAAACTACACACTTCTAAATAACCCATAGTTCAAAGAATAAGTCACAAGGAAAATTGGAAAATATTTTGAAGTGAAAGATAATGAAAACACGTGTTGAAGTTTGTGGGAAGCAACTAAAGCAGCCCTTTCTTTCAATTTAGTTCTTTAGTTCAAAAGAAATTCAGTTTTTAATTAAATACCTTCACACAAAGTAAACTCTGGGCAAAAATGGTTTCATTGATAAAGTTATCAACAACTCAAAAAAAAATAATACAATCCCTGCATATTTTTTCAAAAAATAAGAGAAGAGAATATGCCCAAATAATTTCATGAAGTCAGTATTACTATGTCTCTAAAACCAAAGAAATCACAAGAAATCTACAGATCAACATCCTTCATGAAAGTAGAGACAAAATTTTAGCAAACTGAATCCAACAATATATAAAAATACATACATCATGACAAAGTGTGGTTTTTAAAATTAACGTGCATTGCAAAAATCTAAATTTTCCCCCCAACACAGCACCATACAGTACTCCCAAGTAAAGACTCAAATGTGTTTCGTCTACCTGTAATTTCCACAGATATTAAGGAAACATAGTATGGAGATGTGTGTCTGCAGGTGTCTGTGTATACAGTAGATCTTCATTATTCGTGGAGTCCATATTTGCAAATACACCTAGATGCTAAAATTTATTCATAACCCAAAATCAATACTCTGTGTATTTTTGTGGTCATTCACAAACACACTCAAAGTAGTGAAAAATGCGAGTCACCCAGCATGCAGCTTAGTTCCCAGCTGAGGGTGAACAAGGTGTCATTATGCTTCTTGTTTCAGTCCTCATACTGCAACAGGCATCCTTTTCATGGTATATTTAGGGGCACATTTTTCAGTTTCATGGTTTTTGTTGGTGATTTTGCTGTTTAAAATGGCCTCAAGTGTAGTGCTAAAGTGCTATCTAGTGTTCCTAAGCACAAGAGGCTGGGATGTACCTTATGGAGAAAAACACATGGGTTATATAAGCTTTGTTCAAGAATGAGTTATACTGATGTTGATCATGAGTTCAGTGTTAAGAAATCAACAATATATATTAAGTAAGCTGTCTTTAAACAGAAACATACAAAAAACAAAGCAATATGTTGATCAGTTAATGAAAATACTGTGACCAGAAGCTTACAGGAAACCTAACCTTATATTTCTCCTAGGAGTGATGCTTCCGTGTTTGCTAATTTAATGTTGACAGAGGCTTTATAGAACATAAGTACTGTGAATAATGAGAATTGACTATACATACATGTATACACACATATATATTGCATATTTTTATAAGGTATATATTGTATATTATATTTATTTATATAAGTATGTAGAGTATAAAATAGATTTAAAACAAGTCAATAAATATCAAAATGTTACATTAAAATGCTAGGCTAAAGCTCCTCACGTACCCAATGTACTTTTAAGTTAAAACTGAGTATAGGGGCTGGCCCTGTGGCCAAGTGGTTAAAGTTCCATGCGCTCTGCTCAGCAACCCAGGTTCACAGGTTTGGATCCCAGGTGCAGACCTACTCTGCTTGTCAGCCATGCTGTAGCAGCATCCCATATACAAAATAGAGGAAGATTGGAAGATGTTAGCTCAAGGCTAATCTTTCTCATAAATAAATAAATAAAATATATAAATAAATAAATAAAAACTGAGTTTGGGGGCAGCCCACTGGTGTAGTGGTTAGGTTTTCAAGCTCCGCTTCAGCAGCCTGAGGTTTGCAGGTTCGGATCCCAGGCATGGACCTAGCAGTGCTCATCAAGCCACACTGTGGTGCCGTGCCACATAATATAGAGGAAGATTGGCACAGATGTTAGCTCAGCAACAGTCTTCCTCAAGCAAAAAGAGGAAGACTGGCAACAGATGTTAGCTCGTGGCTAATCTTCCACACACAAAAAAAACAAAAACAAAAACTGAGTAAACAAATGCTACTGAAGTGCAGAATTTTGCCCTAGTAAAACAAATATTTATCTTTCCCCTGACTTTCATTATAAAATATCAATATACCTGTGAAGTGGGACTGACCCCACACAATAAAAAATAACACACCAGAAAGCTGGAAATGTTTGATGTTAATTTATTTATAGGAAAATAATTTTTCAATGAGAGCTAATATTTATGGAATACTTACTTTTTGCTAGACACTGAGCTAAGCCTTATATCCTTAAAGTCTCACAGAAAACTTCCTGGATAAGCATGAACTATAATTTTCAGGAAAGTGAAGTCTAGAGAGGTTGAATAAATTGTGCAAGGCCACATACGTGGTTAGAGATTAAAAAAAGAATCAACTGGAAATTTTGGAACTGAAAAATAAAATAACAAATTAAAAACAAATGAGATGGGCTCAATAGCAGAGTGAATATGCCAGAGCAAAGAATCAGTAAACTTGAAAATAGAATAATAATAATTGCTCAATCTGAATGACAGAGAGAAAATAGACTGAAAAGAAATGAGACAATAAGGAAAGAGCTAACATTTGTACCACTGATGTGTCAGAAGAAGAGAAGAAAAGAAGTATGGCTGAGTGGGTATTTCAAGAAATAATGGCTGAAAATTTTCCAAATTTGGTGAAAAGCATAAACCTCTAGATTCAAGAAGCTTAGTAAATCCCAAAGCTGATAAAACCAAAGAAATCCACACCAAGACATCATAATCAATCTTCAGAAAATCAACCATAAGGAGGAAAAAACCTTGAAAGTAGCCAGAGATAAATGAAGCATTGCCTGTAGAGAATCAATGATTTGAGTAACAGTGGATTTCTCATTGGAAATCATGGGGGCCAAAGGAAATTCGCACACATTTTCCAAATGTTGAAAGAAAAGAACTCTCAAACTTGAATTTTATACCCAGTGAAAATATCCTTCAGGAATGAAGGGGGAATCCATCATTTCTCAGATGAAGGAATGCTCAGAGAATTTGCCAATTGCAGACCTACCCTAAAAGAATGGATAAAGAAGGTATTCAAACAGAAAAAAAATGAAGAAAGAAGTAAAATTGAAATGTGAGGAAACAACAAAGAATAAAAGAAAGAGTTAAACTATTGGATAAATATAATAGACTATTCTCTTATGTTTTCTAAATTATGTTAGACAATTGAAGCAAAAACTATAAACTCTCTGATGTAGTTTTCAATGTATGTAGAGTAAATAGTTAAAGCAATTATACTGTCAAAGGGTGAGAGTAAAGGGACCTTCCTGGAGGTACGCATATGGCCTACTTCCTTAACAGGATCACATCACACATAGTGATCGACATCTTTACTTTTTCTCCTTAAAAATATCCTGAATTTCTCTCTACATTACATCATTTATACCTACCTGAATTGTTAATAGACGTACCATACTTTATTTACACATTCTCTGTTGATCAATATTAGTTTTCAAAAGTTTACTATCACAAACAGTGCTGCAAAGAACATCTTTGCACATAAGTGTGAATAGTTCCACAGAATATATTCCTAGAATATTCGCTAGAATAAGATTTACAGAGATGAGCAACCATCACAGTAATCTAATGACATAAATTTCCACCACACCAACAACAACCCTCATTGCCATTTGCAGTCACTCCCCACTGCTACCCTGTGCTCCATGAAATTATAAATCTAATATCTGTTTCTATAGATTTGCCTTTTCTGGATATTTCACATAAGTGGAATTATACAATATGTGGCTTTTTTCATTTCATGTAATGTTTTTGAGGTCCATTCATGTTGTAGCATGTGTCAGTATTTCATTCCTTTATGGGTGAGAGTATTCCATTGTATAAATATACCACATATTATTTGCCCATTCACTGGTTGATAAACATTTGTGTGGTTTCCACTTTTTGACTATTAAAAAAAATGATGCTATGAACATTCACATGCAAGTCTTTATATGGACATATGTTTTAATTTCTCTTGGGAATATCTCAGAGTAGAATTTCTGGGTAATTTAGTAAAACCATATTTAACTATGTTTGTATAAAAAACATATTAATATACAAAAATACATATTTAAAACTATATTTAATGATAAACTCAAAAACTGCTATCCAAAATGGACATTTTGGCATTTTATATTACCACCAGCAATGTACAAGTGTTCCAGTTTCTCCACATTCTCCCCCAACATTCGCTAGTTATTGCCTGTCGTTTTGATTATAGACATTCTTTAGGGCATGAAGTGGCATCTCATTGTAACTTTAATTTGCATTTCCCTAATATCTAATGTTGTTGAGGAGATTTTCATGTGCTTATTATAGGTTCATATATCTTCTTTGGTAAAATGTCCATTCAAATCCTTTATTTAGACACATTTATCAAGATACATTTCTTATACCATAAAATTCACCCATTTTGAGTGTACAATTCAATGGTTTTTCTATACATTCACAGAGTCATGAATCACCACACCACACCACCACCAAAATCGATTTTAAAACATTTGCATCACCTCAAAAAGAAACCCAGTACCCATAACCAGTCATTCCTCATTCCCTTCACTTCCATCCTCCAACTCCTGGAAACAACCAATCTACCTTTTGTCTCTATAAATTTGCCTTTTGTGGATGTTTCATATAAATGAAGTCATACAATATGTCATCTTTGGTGACTGGCTTCTTTCACTTAGCATAATGTCTTCAAGGTAAATCCATGCTGTAGCATGTATCACTACTTCATTTCCTTTTATTGCTGAATAATATTCCATTGTATGGATATACCACATTTTATTTATCCATTCATTAGCTGATGGGCATTTGGGTTGTTTCTACTTTGTGGATATTATGAATAATGTGATTATGGACATTTGTGTACAATATTATGGGTAGGATTAAGTTTTTAATTTCTCCTGGTTATATAACTGGAAGTGGAATTGAAAGGTATTATGATAACTATATGTTTTATCTTTTGAGGCACTGCCAGACTATTTTCCAAAGTGAATGGACCATCTTACATTCCCACCAGCAATGTATGTGGACTCTAATTCCTCTATAACCTCACCAATACTTGTTATCTGTCTTTTTGATTATAGCATCCCAGTAGGTATGAAGTGGTATCCCATTATGGTTTTGATTTACATTTCCCTGATGACTACTGATGTTGAGCATGTTTTCATGTGCTTATTAGCAATTTCTATATCTTCTCTGAAGAAATATATATTCAGATCCTTTGCCCATTATTATGAGCTGAACTGTGACCTCCAAAATTTGTATGTTGAAGTCCTAACCCCCTGTATCTCAGAATGTGACCATATTTGGAGATATAGTCTTTAAAGAGGTGATTACGTTTAAATGAGGTCATTCGTGTGGACCATAATTCAATAACAGGTGTTCTTATAACAAGAGGAGATTAGAAAACTCAGAGGAAGACCATGTGAAGATGAGGGAGAAGATGGCCATCTGCAAGCCAAGGAGAGAGGCCTCAGAAGAAATCAACCCTACTAACCCTTTGATCTCAGACTTTTTGCCTCCAGAATTATAAGAAAATAGATTTCTATGGTTTAAGCCACACAGTCTTTAGTACATTGTTAAGGCAGCCCCAGCAAACTAATATACTCATTTTAAAAATGTCTTATTATTGGGGCTGGCCCCGTGGCCGAGTGGTTAAGTTCGCGCGCTCCGCTGCAGGCAGCCCAGTGTTTCGTTAGTTCGAATCCTGGGCGCGGACATGGCACTGCTCATCAGACCACGCTGAGGCAGCGTCCCACATGCCACAACTAGAAGAACCCACAACGAAGAATACACAACTATGTACCGGGGGGCTTTGGGGAGAAAAAGGAAAAAATAAAATCTTAAAAAAAAAAAAATGTCTTATTATTGAGTTCTAAAAATTCTTTATTTATTCAAGATACAAGTCCCTTGTGATATATCTGATTTGCAAATATTTTCTGCCATTCTATAGGTTGTCTTTTTCACTGCATTGATCATTCATTTTTTGTCCATTTTTAAATTGAATTGTTTTTCTTATTATTGGGTTGTTAGATAGATCTTTATAGTCTTGATACAAACTCATACTGAATATATGATTCGTAAATATTTTCTCATAGTGTATGGTTTGTCTTTTCACTTTCTAAATGCTGTCTTTTGAAGTGCAAAGAATTTTAATTTGGATGAAGTCCAATTTGTTCATTTCTTTTACATTGCTTGTACTTCTGGTGTTGTAGCTAAGAAATGATTTATAGTTTTAACTCTCACAATTAGAGATTTATAGTTTTAATTTTCATAATAAGGTTAGTAATCCACCTTGACTTAACTTTTATGTATCATGAGAAGTGTCTAAACTTATTTTCTTTTGCAGGTGAATATTCAATTATCCCAGCCCCATTTGTTGAAAAGACTATCCTTTCCTCCATTGAATTGCCTTGGCACGTTTGTCAAAATTTAGTTGACAAAAAAATATAATGGTTTATTTCCACAATCTCAATTCTGACTGATCTATATGTCTACCTTTATGCCAGGACCACACTGTCTTGATTACTGTGGCTTTGTAGTTAAGCTATGAAATCAGAAAGTATAAGTCCTCTAACTTTGTTCTTCTTTTTCAAGATCATTTTGGCTATTCTGGATTCTTTGCCTTTCCATATAAATTTTAGAATCAGTTTGTCAATCATACAGAAAAAGCCTGCTGGGAATGTGATAGGGATTGCATTGAATCCATAGACCAATTTGAGGAGTTTTGCAATCTTAAAACATTGAGCTTCAATTCCACAAACAAGGAGTGTCCCTCTACGCAAATCTTTTAATATTTCTTTCTGTAATCACTCGTAATTTTCAGTGTACAAGTCTCAAATTTATTTTGTGAAATTTATCCCAAAGCATTTTACTGTTTTTGAAGCTATTGTGGACGGAATTTTATTTTCATTTTTGAATTATTCATTGCTAGTATATAGAAATAAAATTTGTTTTGTATAATGGTCATGTATTTTGCTGAATACATTTATTCTACTACAATTCTTTGGTCGATCCTTTAGGATTTTCTACATACAAGATCATGTCGACTGCAAATAAAGACAGTTTTACTTCTTCCTTTCTATTCTTGATGCCTTTTATTTCTTTTTCTTCTATCAGTTCACTGGCTAGAACCTCCAATATAATCTTGAATAGAAATGGTAAGAACTCATATTCTTGCCTTACACTCAATAATAAGAGAAAAAGCATCATCCTCTCCCCATCAGGTATGATATTAGCTATAGGTTTTTCATAAATATCCTTTATCAGGTAGAAGAAATTCCCAGCTTGTGAGAATGTTTATCTTAAGTGGATGTTGGACTTTGGTCAATGTTTTTTATGTTTCTAATGAGATGATTGATCATGCAGCTCTTTCTCCCTTTATCCTATTACTACAGTGCATTGCATTACTTGATTTTCAAATGTAGAAACAATCTTGCATTTAGGGGATAAATCTCACCTGGTCACTGTGTATAAGCCTTTTTATATATTTCAGGATTCATATTATAAATCTTTATTGAGGATTTTTGTAGTTATATTTGTGAGGGATAATGGTCTATAGTTTTCCTTTCTTGTGAAATCTTTGACTTTGCTATCCGGGTAATATTGTCCTCATAAAATGAGTTGGGAAGCATTCATTTCTCTGCTATTTTTTGGAAGATTTTTGAAGAACTATTTGGGTATTTTTTCTCCAAGACCCAGGAACTACCCCAGGCCACTTAAACCACAAACTCTGAGAGTGAAGACCAAGGCTCAAGTGATTTTTTAAAAATATTTTTGACCTTTTCTTTTTTCCATATGATTTGATATACATGTACATAGTGAAGTAATTACTACAGTAAAGCTAATTAACAAATCATCTCCTCACAATTACATCTTTTTTGTGACAAGAGCACCTGAAATCTACTCTTTTAGCATATTTCCTGTATTCAATACAGTATTATTAACTATAGTCATCATGCTGTACGTTAGATCTCTTGGCGTATCCTACATAACTGCAACTTTGTACCCTTTGACCGACATTTCCCCATTTCCCCCATCCCCCAAGCCCCTGCTAACCATCATTCTGCTCCCTGCTTCTATGAGTTACAATTTTTTAGATCCACGTATAAGTAGAATCATGCTGTATTTGTCTTTCTGTGCCTGGCTTATTTCACTTAGCATAATGTCCTCCAGGTTCATCCATACTGTCACAAATGACAAGATTTCCTTCTTTTTTAAGAATGAAAAATATTCCATTGTATATATATGCCACATTTTCTTTATCCATTGATGGACATTTAGGTTGATTGTGTATCTTGGCTATTGTGAATGAACAATCTTGGCTGCGATGAACACAGAACTGCAGATATTTCTTTGAGATACTGATTTTATTTCCTTTGGATATATATCCAGAAGTGGACTTGCTGCATCACATGGTAGTTCTATTTGAAATTTTTTCAGGAACCTCCATACCGTTTTCCATAATGGCTGTGCCAAATCACATTCCTACCAACAGTGTACAAGTGTTTCCTTTTCCCCACATCCTCACCAACGCTTATCTCTTGTCTTTTTTGTAATAGCTATTCTAACAGATTTAAGGTGATATCTCATTGTGGTTTTGATTTGCATTTCCCTGATGATTGGTGATGTCAAGCATCTTTTCATATATCTGTTGGCCATTTGTATGTCTTCTTTTGAGAAGTATCTATTCAGGTCTTTTGCCCATTTTTCAATCAGGATTTTTGTTTTCTTGCTATCAAGTTGTTTGAATTCCTTATATATCTTGGATATTAACCTCTTACCAGATGTGTGGTTTGAAAATATTTTCTCCCATTCTATGTGTTGTCTCTTCACTCTTTCGATTGTTTCCTTTGCTGTGCAGAAGAGTTTTAGTTTAATGCAATCCCATTTATGTATTTTTGCTTTTATTCCCTGCGCTCTTAGGGTCATAACCAAAAAATCATTACCCAGACCAATGTCTAGAACTTTTTCCCTATGTTTCCTTCAGTAGTTTTACAGTTTCAGACCTTACATTTAAGTCTTTAATCCATTTTGAGTTGATTTTTGTATATGGAGTGAGAAAGAGGTCCAATTTCATTCTTCTGCATGCAGATAACCAGCTTTCCCAATACAATTTATTACAATTATTAAATTTATTACAATTTATTAAAGTGATTGTCATTTTCTCATTGCATGTTTTTGACGTTTTTGTCAAAGATCAATTGACCATAAATGCGTGGATTTATTTCTGAACTTTCTATTCTTTCCATTGGTCTGTATGTCTGTTTTTATGCCAGTGCGATGCTGTTTCAATTACAATAGCTTTGTAGTATATTTTGAAATCAAGTAGTGTGATGCCTCCAGAATTTTTTTTAACTCAACAGTGCTGTAGTTATTCATGGTCTTTTGTGGTTCCATATGAATTTTAGAATTGTCTTTTCTATTTCTGTGAAAAATGCCATTGCAGTTTTGATAGGGATTGCATCGAATCTGTAGATCACTTTGGGTAGTACGGACGTTTTAACAATATTAATTCTCCCAATCTATGAACACAGAATATACTTCCATTTATTTGTATCTTCTTAACTTTCTTTAATCAATGTCTTATAGTTTTTAGTGTACAGATCTTTCACTTCCTTGGTTAGATTTGTTCCTAAATATTTCATTTTATTTTTCTATAATATTGTAAATGGGGTTTTCTTAATTTCATTTCAGATTGTTCATTGCTGGTGTATAGAAACACAACTGATTTTTGTATGTTGATTCTGTATCTTGCAACTTTACTGAATTTGTCTATTAGTTCTAACCGGTTTTTTTATTGGAGTCATAAAAGTTTATAACATTGTGAAATTTCACTTGTACATTATTATTTGTCAGCCGCCATAAAAATGTGCCCCCTCACCCCTTGTGCCCAACCCCCAATCCCCTTCCTCCTGATAACCACTAAACCGTTCTCTTTGTCTGTGTGTTTATCTTCCACATATGAGTGAAATCATGTGGTGTCTGTCTTCCTCTGTGTGGCTTATTTCGCTTAACGTAATACCCTCAAGGTCCATTCATGTTGTTACAAATGGCACTCTTTTGTCTTTTTTTTACGGCTGAGTAGTATTCCATTGTGTGTGTGTGTGTGTGTGTGTGTGTGTGTATACCACATCTTCTTTATCCAATCATCAGTCAATGGGAACTTGTATTGCTTCCACATCTTGGCTATCGTGCATAATGCTGCAATGAACTTAGGGGTACATAGGTCTCTTTGTGTTGTTGATTTCAAGTTCTTTGGGTAAATACACAGTAGTGGGATAGTTGGGTCATAAGGTATTTCTATTTTCAATTTTTTAAATTTTTTGAGGAATAGTTCCAACCATTTTTTAGTGGAGTCCTTAGGGTTTTCTATGTGTAAGATCATTTCATCTGAAAATAGAGACAATTTTACTTGTTCATTTCCAATATGGGTGCCTTTTATCTCTTTGTCTTGCCTAATTGCTCTGGCTAGGACTTCCAGTACTATATATATATATATATATATATATATATGTTTTTTTTTTCTCCCCAAAGCTGCAGTACATAGTTGTATATTATGGTTGTAAGTGCTTCTAGTACTTCTATCTGGGATGCCGCCACAGCATGGCTTGATGAGCTGTGTGTAACTCTGAGCCCAGGATCCAAACCTGCAAACCCCAGGCCACCAAAGAAGAGTGCATGAACTTAACCACTACACTGGGCTGGCCCCGATCCAGTACCGTATCGAATAGAAGTGACAAGAGTAAGCATCCTTCTCTTGTTCCCAATCTTAGAGGAAAACCTTTCCACTTTTTACCATTGAGTATGTTAGCTGTGGGCTTGTCATATTTATTTATTATGTTGAAGTACATTCTTTCTAGTCCTAATTTGTTTAGAGTTTTTATTATGAAAGAGTGTCAGATGCTTTTTCTGCATCTACTGATAGGATCATATGATTTTTATCCTTCATTCTGTTAATGTGGTGTATCACATTTATTGATTTTCATATGTTGAACCATCCTGCATCCCAGAGATAAATCCTAGTTGACTATGGTGTATGATCCTTTTAATGTATTGTTGAATTCAGTTTGCTACTATTTTATTGAGAAAGAATTGGTATTTTTTTTCTTTAAATGTTTGGTAGAATGCACCAATGAAGCAAACTGGGTCTGGGCTTTTCTTTGTGGGAAAATTTTAAATAACCAATTCAATTTCTTTGCTTTTTATAGGTCTATTCAAATTTTCTATTTGTCCTTGAGTCAGTTTGATCATTTGTGTCTACGAATTTTTCCATTTTCCTTAAATTGTCTAATTTGCTGCCATATAGTTGTTTTACTATTCATTATACTGCTTTTAATTTCTGTAAGGTCGAAATTGAGGTCCCCTCTTTTCTTCCTAATTTTAGCAATTTGTGTCTCTATATCTTTTCTCGGTCAGTCTAGTTAAAGATTTGTTAATTTTGTTGAAACTTTCAAAGAAATAACTTTTGGTTTCATTGATTTTTCTCTACTGTTTTTCTGTTTTCTATTTCGTTGATTTCTGCTCTACTTTTTGTGGTTTCCTTTCTTATGCCTGCTCTGGATTTAGTTTGGTCTTCTTTTTCTAGTTTCTTAGGGTGGAAGCTTAGGTTATGTATTTGAGACTTTTTCTTCTTTTCTAATATGTGTTGACAACTATAAACTTCCCTATAAGTAGTTTTAGCTGCTTCCCACAAGATTTAGTGTACTGTTTTTGTGTTCATTCACTATTTTGTAACCTTTTATGAGATGGTAAGCTAAGCGTGGCCACAAGACGAGACAGAGGAGAGGCTCAGGAAAAAGCAAAGTTTATTATACTTACAAGTTCTGGAGACAAGAGGCAGAACACACCACGTGAGCCCAAATGGGAAAGATGTGAGGGTGGTCAGGAGGCAGAAGAAAGGAGAGAGGAGAAGGTTTAGGCCACTGTCTTTTTGGGAGGTTTCCACAGGAAAGGCAAGACAGGTAGAATGAACAGTTTAGGATGGGCTTGTTTGAATAATTTTTGGCAGGCTACAGGGTGGTCCCTAGTTGTGCCAGGCACCTGACCCTAGGATGATTATGGCAGAGGAATATCATATCCTGGGGTGCATGGGCCAGATAGAGGAGGTATGGCTCTGAATTTGTTAGTTTTCATGCTTCATGTTACTTTCATGCTTTGCTTTCAGCAAAGACATGCTTCCAGCTGGGCCTTTTGCTCTCCAAGAATTGGCTAACCCTGGGAGGGGAAGCCTCTCCCCAGTCAGAAAGGTTTATGTAAGATGTCAAAACATCATCATATACAAAAAATTAAAAATATTTACAATACACTTGCCAAAAAATACATTCTAATTTCCCGTACAATTTCTTCTTTGACCCATAGTTTATTCAGAAGTGTGCCTAAAGTTCATGTATATGTAGATTTGTCATATTCCCTTCTATTGTTGATTTCTAATTTAGTTCCATTTTGGTTGGAGAACATACTTCATATGATTTAAATAATTTTAAATTTATTCAGACTTGTTTTATGGCTTAACACATGTTCTATCCTCAAGAAAGTTCCATGTGTGCTTGAGAAGAATGTGTATTCCGCCGTTGTTGGGCAGAGTGTTCAATAGATGTGAGTAAGGCCTGGTTGTTTCAGAGTGGTCTTCAACATTTCTACATCCTTGCTGATTTTCTGTCTGGTTGTTCTATCCATTATTGAGAAGGAGTTATTGAAGTCTTCAACCATTATTGTGGAATTGTTGACTCGTTCATTTCTTCCTTCAGTTCTGTTCATTTTTGCTTCCTGTATATTGGGGCCCTGTTGTTAGATGCATATACGTTTATAATTGTTATATATGTCCTAAATTGACCTTTTTATCATTATGAAGTGTCCCTCTTTGTTTCTGGTAATATTTTTTGTCTTTACGTCTATTTTGTCTGATATTAGCATCGCCACTCTACCTCTCTTATGGTTACTGTTTGCATGGTATATCACTTTTCATCCTTTTACTTTCAACTTATTTGTATCTTTGAATCTAACATGCTTCTTGTAGACAGTATACGGTTATTTGTTGTTTTTTTAAAATCCAGTCTATCAATTTCTGCTTTTTGATTGGAGTGTTTAATCTATTCTTATCAAATATTATTATTAATATAATTAGATTTACACCTGTCATAGTACTATTTGCTTTCCAAATGTCATTTTTAATCTTCTTCCTTTATCACCTTCTTTTGTATTAAGGAGATATTTTCCAAGGCACCATTTAAATTCTCTGGTTAATATTTTAACTATTTTCATAATTTTCCTAATTAGTGGTAGATCTATGAATTACAATATGCATTTTATCAATCTGCTTCAGATTGATACTCACCTGAAGTAAATTCAAGTAAAATACAGAAACTTCCCTCCAATATAGCTCCCTGCACAGTCTTTTGTGGTACTGTCATATGTATTATGCTACAATCCTTATTATCCTAACAATAGCGTTATAATTATTGCTTTATACAATTTCATGTGTTTTAAAGAAGCCAAGAGACAAAAGTAGAAAAATATATTAAAGAATGTTTCATATGAACCTACACATTTACCATTTCTGATGCCCTTCATTTCTTCTTATGGATTTGAGGTACTATTTGATGTCATTCTCGTGGTCCAATACAATTTCATTCCTTCTCTGCTGCTTTGTATTATTATTGTCACATATATCACATCTTTCTATGTCAGAAGTCCATCAACACAATTTTATATTACTGTTTCATATGATTTTTTAATGAGAAGAAAAGACAAATAAAAATACATATTTATACTGTCTTTCTAAATTACCCATGTAATTACCTTAACTGGTGCTTTTTGTTGCTTCACGTGGATTCAAGTTACCATCTTTGAGTCACTTTCTTTCAGTCTGAAGAACTTCCTTTGGCATTTCTTGTATGGCAGGTCTGCAAGAAACAAATTCTCAGTCTTTGTTTATCTGAAAATGTCTTTATTTTACCTTCATTTTTTTAAAGATTGGCATCTGAGCTAACATCTGTTGCCAGTCTTCTTTTTCTCCTTCTTCTTCTCCCCAAAGGCCCCCAGTAAATAGTCGTATATTCTGGTTGTAAGTGCCTCTGGTTGTGCTATGTGGGATGCCACCTCAGCATGGCCTGATGAGTGGTGCCATGTCCGCACCCAGGATCCCAAGCGGTGAAACCGCAGGCAGCCCAAGCAGAGCACGCAAACTTAACCACTCAGCCATGGAGCCAGCCCCTACCTTCATTTTCGAAACACACTTCAGTGCTATTTTATTTAGGTCTGCTGTTTTTGGTGAGGAAGATTGGCCCTGAGCTAACATCTGTTGCCTGTCTTCCTTTTTTTGTCTCCCCACTCCACCCCAAGTGGTCTCCTCAAGCCCCACGGCAGCTGACCCCCGGGCGACAAGAGTGGATTGCCCCAGCAGCTCTCCAAAGGGCGGACAGCAGCACTGACTGGGCTGGCGGGAGTGAGGCCCCAGACACCCTGCAAAGTGCAACACTAGCAGTGGGGTTGGAATCGTGGTCTTTTCTGGGCATCTTCTCTCTAGACTGAAGAGAAATCCTTGTAAAATAGACCAAAGGCCAGATGATCTCAATAAAGTCTCTAAAACAATGCGTATTTTTCACACACCTCAGCATAGCTTCCTTAGCATATTGTATCATGCAAACAGGAACTTTATTTTATATTTCTTTTTGTTTCTAATCTCTAATAGCACCTAGTATAACATTCTGCACACTAATTCTGACTAGTGGATTTGTCTTTACCTTATTTTTGGTGAAAATTACTGGCTCATGAGAGCATTTGTTTAGGATTTGAAGAAGGCATTAGAGCTTTTCTTTTCTATATTATTTGATACATATTTTACGTACCATACATCAGTGATGAAGCCCAATATAAAGAGCAACAGCCATGAACTGCTACGCAGCTTGAAAAGCTATCTTTGTGTTCTTTCCGGGTCCCAGCCCTTCCTTTCATGAAATCCAGGATTTTTGTGTATGTTGTACCCGTAATCGTATCTCCAAATAACATATTGCTTAGATTCTGCAGATATCGGCTTTGTTTGGGAGTGTGTGGTACAGGGGTTACATAGAATGGCTTTGGAATCAAACTGATCGTGTTGAAATCTCGGATGAACCATTTGCTAGCTCTGTGGCCTTGAACACATTACTTACCCTCTCTGAACATCACTTTCTTCAGCTCCAAATGGGAGCAATCCTTCCCACCTCATCTTCCTCCTAAGGTTGCCTGGGGATTAATCGGAATAAGAACTGTTAAGGAACTTGTACATTCCTGGTCCCTGATGGACACTCACGAACGTTACCCCTTCCCCTCCTTCTGCCCCGACATGCCTGGGAACTCCTGTGAAGCACACTCGCCCTTCACCCTTCCCCACTAGCACCTACTCCAAGCAGCCAGGCCTTAAAACAACAGAAAACAAGACACCCGCGGAACGAGCAAGGGCCCCAGACTGTATTTCCAGCCTTAATCTGTCCACACAGGGAAGACAAATGAACCGGGCAGTGGACAGCGGGTGCCATTGCCAGATCATTAATTAGCAACTTGCTCAGCCTTGGCAGGAAATCGTTCATCATTTTCAGATGAGTAGAGAACTGCAGACCCCTCGAACTGCCCTCCCTCATTCTGCACCAGTGTGTTGAATGCGACCGTCCCCGCCAGAGCTTTCCTTCCCACGGTGCCTTATCAAGATAAGTGACCAGGGCGCTGCTGCCATGTGATCTGCTGAACGGAAGAACCCTGAACTCAGAAGGGCGCTGGGCCCAATGGCTTCTAGGGCTGCAGGGCCAGGCCGGAAACCCAAAAAGATAGAAGGAGACTTGCAGAACAAGATGAGAAGACGAATAAACTATTTGCTTTGAGAATGAACATGATGTTCCAGAAAAATCCACTTCGGCTGCCAAAGTAACCCTTTTGGAGTTCACAAAGAACCTCACCAGGGCTCCCACACGCACGCTCAGTGCTCAGGGCTTGTACGGCGTTTCACAGCAATCCGGTGAAGTAGGGTTACTGAGATGCTTCACAGAGGAGGGACCAGAGGCCTGGCCATCAATAGTTACCGTCCAAATCGAAATATCTAGTAAGAGGCTGATTTGGAATCCAACCAACATCTGTTTGATTCCAAAGCTCAGGCCAGCTCAATGACACCATCCTGTGTCCCTCGACAGGGTGACAGGTCACCATGAACAAGACAGCCACTGGCTAATAGTGTCCTAACCACTGATTGCCCACTGCCTTGAAACACACACAGGTCCTTTGTGCTGAACAGGTGATGCATCTTTGGCCTTTTGACTGGTCCCTAGTCTTTAGAAGCCCCTTCTCTCTGGTTGTAACAATTTCAGATGGCTCAGGTTTATGGACAATGACATGTTCGTTGTTAGAGTGAGAGGGAAGTCCACGTTTTCCCCTGTGCCACAAAGGCAGAGAGACTGTCTCAACCAATTCATCAGGTCAGGAGCCTTTCAGGAAAAGGACACGGCCGAAAGTTCTCCCGGGAGAGGGCAGGAGGCTTCTCAGGAAGGAACAGGGAGAGGCGTCTACATGGAACCTCCAACCTAACCTGGCGAGTACAGGCCATCAGATGCCAAGAAAATGAGCAGCAAACATTGCTCTGAGCCCTCGAGACTTGGCTGGAAGTAGGGGAGACTCCACGACCTGGGGTGGTCAGGTGGTTGGGTTTCTGTCCTTCCAAGTGTGGCCCCTGCAGACGGCGGCCCCTGCCCGGCTCGGCGGTCGGGGAGCAGCACAGTGATGGGGGCTGCAGTGGGGTTGCTGCCCCACAGGAGACCGAGGGTTGGAGGCGGCTGTTGCTTTCACCGATCCGTCGTGCGTGAGGGGGCGCGCGAACGACATTAGGAAATGTCTTAAATGGTCTTAAATCTAAAACTAAAATTATTGTCACAAAACCGTATGTAGTTCTTAGTCTCTGATAGAATTAAGAACACATTTATTTATACCTGTGGAGAGTAGATATTTAGATTAGGGAAATCAAGGGTAAGCATGAAACTACAATTTTTTTTCTTGTTTCACTTATACCCCACTTTCTCCATCTCTGCTTTTATTCCTCCCCAAATTATTTAAAAGAAAATCCAGATTCTATACCAATTCACTAATAAACGTTTAACTGTGTATTTCTAAGAGAAATGGGCTACTTTAAAAAACATAACCATTTACCATTATCACCACAGCAATGTGAAAAATAATTCCTTAATATCATCTAAATATTCAGTCAATGCTTAAATTTCCCTGATTCTTTTCATAGTTTAAAAAAAGGAAATAAAACAATGTGCACTATATCTCAACCAAAAGTTCCTCCTCCTTCCTTTATCCCTTTGTTATTTATTTGTTGAAGAAACAGTCATTTGTCCTGTAGAATTTTCCGCATTCTGGATTTGCTGACTCTGTGATGCTGTTTCTCTATCTTGTTTTGTGTGAGTTGATAATAGATCTAGAGTCTTGATCAGATTTGGATTTTTTGCAGAATGATGTCCCAGCTGGTCCTGTGTCTTTCCCATAACCGTCCACCAGGAGCACTGGAAGGCCGCCACCTTTCCTTTTGGGATGTGAAGATTCGTCTATGGCTCAGGTAATGTCAGCCTGATCCATCCAGTAAGAAATGTCTCATCAACCTTCTACCCAATGGATTTGGCAGCTGTTGATGATCATTGCCAGGTTCATTATCTTATTAGGTCTGCAAAACGGCGATCCTCTAGCACAGTAATTCCTTCTGCATTTATTAGCTGGAATTATTTCATAAATAAGAACTTTTATTCATGAATTGGTCAGCTTCCCCAAAAGGTAGTTTGTACAGAAAAGTCCAAATAAATGCTTGATTCTTTCCATTTATTCACCAGTTTTCAGAATATTGGCTTGGTCTTCCAGCAATCTCCAACATGATCAATGCCGGATTTTTTGCTATCACTTTGGACTCAGGAATTGTAACTTCTTTGTTATAGTTCAACTCTCTGTTAGCATTATTCTTTTTGATGCTTAAATTGTCCCACCCCTGGCCAAAAAGAGTCCTTTCAAACTGGTCACTGGGTCCTTTTGACATTTCCTTGGTAGTCTTGGTTAGCATCTTTGTTTTCTTGTATTATAAAATAGTCTAGAATTATCTCATATTTTCTGCTAAGACCGGGAGACTAAAGTCTGCATGCTAGGGGTGATCATTACCGTTTGGTTTTCATTACTTCTATGTATGTTCAGTGGAAATACATATTTCCACAGAGCTTGGAAGTACATATTTAATTTCATTTGAAAAAGGAAAATACCTTATGAGTTCATACTTGTATTTCTAAATCAAATGTACGATTACAGGGATTTTATCTAACATTTGATTTTATGTGAGTTTTCTTTATTCTTACACTAAAAGTTCTTGATTCCTAATAACGCTGTGAGGTGTCTGTATGTGTGTAGTTTCAAAATAACAATATCAACAGCACTACTTATTACTAATAAAAATAAGACTGCTGAATCCTTTAAAAATTTTCTTTGTATTCTTTTTTTTGTTTGTTTTTGATAGCTCTCAAATCCATTCACCTCTCTATACATCTCTCCCCAATCCTCTTCATTTTCTTGTGGACCACAGGCTGGCAAACTCCTTTTTTTTTTGAGGAAGATTGGCCTTGAGTTAGCATCTATTGCCAATCTTCTTTTTTTTTTTTCTCCCCAAAGCCCCAGTATGTAGCCGTATATCCTAGTTGTAAGTCATTCTAGTTCTTCTGTGTGGAATGCTGCTACAGTATGGCTTGATGAGTGGTGTGTAGGTCTGTGCCTGGGACCCAAACTAGCGATCCCCAGGCCACTGAAGTGGAGTGTGCAGACTTAACCATTCAGCCACAGGGCCAGCCCCCTTACCTTCATTTTTGAAGGACGGTTTTGCTGGCTATAAGATCCCTGGCTGTCAGTTTCTTTTTCTTTCAGCACTTTGAATTTGACAGCCACTATATTCTGGCCTTCATTGTTTCTGAGAAGTCCATTGTTAATCTCATTGTAGTTATTTTTATCTTGTTATTTTCAAATTTTTCCTTTGTCTTTGATCTTCAATGGTTTAACTGTGACATTTCTACTTGAGGGTCACTTTATGTTCATTCTAATTGGAGTTTGGTGGGCTTCTTTTTGTGTGATTGCTTATCATTAACTTTGGAAGTTTTCAGTCATTATTTCTTCAATTTTTGTTTTTTGCCCTTTCCTCTTTCTACTTTCCTCATAGTACTCCCAATACATGAATGTTGGTATGCATTGAATGTTGTCCCACTGATCTCTGAGGATTCGTTCTCTGTTCTCTTTTCTTTCTGCACTCCAGATGGGTGATCTCTATTGCTCTAACTTTAGTATGATCAGATTTTCCTCTTTAATGAAAACATTAGCATGTAAACATGGGGTAAATTCTATCATGTTAAAAAAAAATCACTCTCTTGCCCCACAGCCCCTCCAGCTATTGTTTCATTTCTATGCTCCCACCTTCACAAGAAAACTCTTCAAAAGACATTTCTGTTTCTCCTGTTCTGTTAATCCCACTTTAAATTTTCACCTCCACTACTGCATCAAAATTGCTCTTGTCAAGGTCACTTTTGCCCTCTGTGTTACAAAAACCAATTGTCAGTGCTCAACGGTCATCTTACTTGATCCATCAGCAGCATTTGATCATTCTTTCTGCTTTATATACTTTCTTCCCTTGGATTCAAGGACAATAAACTCTTCTGGTTTTCCTCCTACCTCACTGACAATTTCTCAGTGTCCTTTGCTGATTCCTCCTCATTTTTCAACACTCTCTTAACATAAGAGTGCCCATGGCTATATCCTAGAACTTCATCCCTAGGATCTGCTCTCTTTTGTTTACATTTAGCTCCCATGGAAATCTAATGTTATGGCTTTGAAATATCAACTATATAGTGATGTATCTCAAGTTTATATTTTTAACCAGGACATTTCCACTGAACTCCAGACTGACTACTACAATGCGTCCACCTGGACGTCTGTTGGGCATCTCAGTATTAACATGTTCAAAATTGAAATCCTGACCTTGCCCATGAAATCTGTTCTTCCCAAATTCTTCCCCAAACTATTAAATAGAAACTCCATCTTCCCAGTTGTTTGGGCCAAAAAGCCTGGAGGTATCCTTAATTCCTTTTTATCTCTCACAATCTACATCCAATTATTCATCAAACTATTACAGGTCTACCTTCAAAATGTATCCATTCTTTGATGATTGTTTACCAACTCTACCACTACCATTGTAGTCCAAGCCACAAGATCTCTTTCCTGAATTACTATAGTGGCCTCCTAACTAGTATCTACTTTACTATAGATGGGAAGTCTGTAGAAGTCCATTATCAACCAGAATCATGATTTTAATTTTTTCCAATTTTTATATTTTCTAAAATATAAAAGGGTTATGCAACGATCACATATATACACACATCTCTCTCTCATACACACACACAATTTTATTCTGATCAATAAAATTCATACACACACACAATTTTTCTGATCAATTTGAAAGTAAAGTTGCAGACATCATCATATTTCACCCTCAATACTTTAGCATGCAGCAATGAAAAATTAAGATCTTTCTGAGACTACATATCTACAATATCATAAACCAGAACTTTTTTCCTATATTCAGAATTCTCCAATAGCTTCCTATCTCTCTCAAAACAAAATTCAAAGTTTCTACAAAGGCTACAAGCCTTAACTTCTGGCCCCCATTGCCTCTCATACCTTATCTCCTACTGCTCTTCCTGTCAGCCACACTGGCCTCACTACTATAGCTGCTTTTGGATGCAGTTATGTCTTAATTGGATCATTCTTCCTCCAGATAGCCCAAAGACTTGCTCCTTCATCTTCTTCAGATCTTTGTTTGAATATCTTCTCAGTGAGGCCTCTACTCCACCCCAAACCAATGCAGTTCCTATGCCTCTTACCTGCTTGTTTATCAGCTAATGTGTAAGAAACTACCCCAAAAAACTTAGTGGCTCAAAAAAACAACCTTTGTAATTGCTCATGACTGCATGTTTCAGAAATTTGGTCTGGGGTCACTCAAGCAGTTGCACTTACTTATCCGGCTGCTCAACTAAGGTTGATGGTCTAAGATGGTCTCACTCACACAGAGCAGTTGATATGGCTGTTTGTTGGGTGGCATTCTCCACAAGATAAGCCCAAACTTCTTCACATGCCTCAGGTCTTAGCACAGCAAGAGAGTGGTAGGTACAAGGCACTTTGTGGGCTGAACTTAAAATTTATGCATCACTTTCATCACATAGGTCAAAGCAAGTCACGAAGCCAATCCAAATTCAAGGGTGTAGAGAAATAAACCACCTCTTGGTGAAAAGAATGGCTAAGTCACATTGTGAAAGAATGTACATATAGGCATGTAAAGATTTTGTAGTCATTTTCAGCAATTTACCACAATTCTTTATTTTTCTCCATAGTACTATTAGCATCTGACGCATTGTTTTATTTATTTAATGTCTGTCTCTCTCCCCATTAACAGACTGGAGTGATTCTGGGATCAATACTTGCTCTTCTCAAGGCACACTATTTCCTTTGTGATCTCATTTAGTCCTATAGCTTTAAATGCCAACTTCTTGTTTAAAATTATTTTTATCATACAGTAAAATTGACCTCTTAATGTACAGTAATATGAATTTTAACATGTGTATAAGTTTGTGTAACCACCACCACTATCAACATACACAACAGTTTCTTCAATCCAAAAAAATTACCTCCTCTCTCCACCAATAACCCCTGGAAACTGCTGATCTAGTCTTCAGGTCTATAGTTTGCCTTTTCTGAGAAAGTCATATAAATGGAATCATTACCACCTTTTGGAAGTGGCTTCTTTCACCCAACATAATGTGTTTGAGATTCTCCCAAGTTGTTGTGTGTATCAATAATTTATTCCTTTTTAAAGTAGTATCATGTTGTATGGATATACCAGTTTATCAGTTCACCTGTTGAAGGACATGTGGATTGCTTCTAGTTTTTTACTACTATAAATAAAGTTGCTACTAACATTACCATACAGGTTTCTATTCAAACATATATTTTCTTTTTTTCTAGGGCAAACACACAGAATTTGGACTGCTGGGTCTTCTACCTAAATGTGTTTGTAAGAAATTGCCAAACCATTTTCCAGAGTGGCTTTATCATCCTGCACTCCCACCAGCACTGTAAAAGAGTTTCCAGTTGCTCTGTATCCTCACCAGCACTTGGTATTGCTGCTATATTTTTTATTTTAGCCATTTTAATGAGTAGTGGTATCTCAGGATTTTAACTGGCATTTCCCTAAAGGCTAGTAACATTGAACAACTTTACATACACCTATTTGCCACCTTCATATCTTCTTTGGTGAGGTATCCATGTCTTGGGTTTGGGTTTGGTTTGGTTTGGAGTTTCGTTTAGTTTTAAAATTCTTTTTATATTCTGGATATAATGCTTCTTCAGATATGTGATTTTCCCCCATTCTGTAGCTTGTCTTTTCATTTTCTTGACAGTGTCTTGTATAGGGCAAAAGTTGTTAATTTGGATGAAGTCAATTTATACTTGTATTTTCTTGCATGGATTGTGCTTTTGGTATCATGCCTAAGAACTCTTTACCTAATCCTAGATCATGAAGATTTACTCCTATGTTTACTTCTAAAAGTTGTATAGTTTTTGTACTTTACTTTAAAATCTATAATCCTTTTTGAGTTAATTTCTGTATAAAGTGTGAGGTTTAGGTCAAGGATCATTTTTATTATGGATTCCCAACTGCTCCAATACCATTTGTTGAAAAGGCTAGGTTTTCTCTGTTGAATTGCTTTTGCATCTTTGTAAAAGAAAAATTAATTGGCCATATTTGTACAGATCTATTTCTAGATTCTCTGTTCTGTTCCACTGATCTATTTCTATACCTTAACCACACAGTACTGATTACTGTATCTTTAGAGTAGGTCTTAAGTTGTGTAACGTAAGTACTCTCAAGTTCGTTGTTTTTGAAAAGTTTTAGCTATTCTAGCTCCTTTACCCTTTCATGTAAATTTTAGATCAGCTTGTCTACATCTACAAAACAATCCTGCTGGGATTTTTGTAGTATTTTGTTAAATCTATTGATCAATTTGTGAAGAACTGACATCTTGACTATGTTGAATCTTTCCATCCATGAACATTGTATGTCTCTCCATTTATCTAGTTCTTCTTTTATTTCTTTTTATAAGCATTTTGTAGTTCTTAGTGTATAGGTCCTCTACATGTGTTTTAGATTTGTATTTCAGAATCTAGTTTTGGGGGCTTTAAACTGTACTGTTTCTAAGTTCAGCTTTCAATTGTATAGTACTAGTTTATAGAAATATAATTGATCTTTGTGTGTTGACTTTGTATGCCATAACCTTGCTAAACTCACTTATTAGTTCTAGCACTTGTTTTAGTTATTTTTGGTAGATTCCTTAGGATTTTCTACCTATGGTCATGTGCCACATGACATTTCAGTCGATGATGGACTGCACATATCATGGTGGTCCCATAAGATTAGTACCGCATAGCCTAGGTGTGTAGTAAGCTATACTATATAGGTTTGTGTATATACTCTCTATGATATTTGCACAAAGACAAATTCACCTAACGATGCATTTCTCAGAACATATCCCCATCATTAAGCGACATATGACTATATTCAGTCATTTCCTCCGGAAATGGAAACAGTTACATTCTTTCCTTTCCAGCCTGTATGCTTTTTATTTCCTTTTCTTGCCTTGTTGCACTGGCCAGGAGTGCGAGTGCTATGTTGATTAATAGTAGTAAGCACAGACATCCTTACTTATTTCTATTTTAGAAGGAAAGCATTAATTCTTTCATCATTAAGTATGATGTTATCTCTAAGTTTTTTGTAGTTGCCCTTTAAGAGGCTGAGGAAGTTCCCTTCCTCACCTAGCTTGCCGAAAGCTTTTACTATGAATGGATGTTGTATTTTGTCAAATGCTTTTTCTGTATCAATTGGTATGATCATGTGGTTTTTCTTCTTTAGCCTTTAATCTTCTTTAATGTAGATTACTTTGACTTATTTCCAAATATTGAACCAGCCTTAAATATGGGAGATAAACTCTGCTTGGTCATGGTGTATTATTCTTTTTATGTATTTCTGGATTGATTTGCTAATAGTCTGCTGAGGATTTTTGCTTCTATGCTCATGATAAATATTAGTCAGCTTTCTTTTATTGTCCTGTCTTGTCTTATTTTGGACAAACGCCACATTCTTTTAAAATGAAAAAATCTTCATTTTAAAATACACAATTATCAAAAATCTGATACTTTCTATTACCGTTTTGAAAGATTTTATTAATTTTCATATGCTAAAGTGGGTCACCTCAAGAAGACAAGCCAGTACCCAGGCTATGTTCAAGGTGTTTGACTATAGAGAAAACTACTGGCCCCTCCTGAACTGTGCACATGATACAGGTGATGGTGGAGCATGTTCTTTTGAGACTTTTAATCAATTCAGAGACCTCTCATATATTCATATACATGCACACACACACACACATACGTACATGTTACATACATAAGCACAAAAAAAGGAGGAGAATGATTACCACTAACACAGCACCAGCTAATACTTGCCTTGTGCTTACTATGCATCTGGCATTCAGCTAAGCATTTTACAACATTATCTCCTTTAAACCAAGCAAAAAAATGTTTTTTGTCTGTACATGGCAGATGCTTTGATAAGCCACGTATCTTGCAATGGCCTTACAAAGTATATAAAGAGGTGAGTTACATCTTGTACCCTGACCTCAAAGCTTATGTTCCTAATTACTATGTCATACAGTTTTGAGATACTATTCTTTTTTTTTATTGAGTTATTGATAGGTTACAATCTTGTGAAATTTCAATTGTACATTAATGTTTGTCAGTCATGTTGTAGGTGCACCACTTCACCCTTTGTGCCCACCCCCCACCCCACCTTTCCCCTGGTATCCACTAAACTGTTCTTGGTCCATAGTTTTAAATTCCTCATATGAGTGGAGTCACACATAGATTATCTTTCTCTTGCTGGCTTATTTCACTTAACATAATTCTCTCAAGGTCCATCCATGTTATTGCAAATGGAATGATTTTGTTCTGTTTTGCAGCTGAGTAGTATTCCATTGTATATATGTACCACATCTTCTTTATCCATTCGTCTGTTGATGGGCACTTAGGTTGCTTCCACGTCTTGGCTATTGTAAACAGTGCTGCAATAAACATTGGGGTGCACAGGACTTTTGGGATTGCTGACTTCAGGCTCTTTGGATAAATACCCAGTAGTGGGATGGCTGGATCATATGGTAGTTCTATTTTTAGTTTTTTGAGGAATCTCCATACTGTTTTCCATAGTGGCTGCACCAGTTTGCATTCCCACCAGCAGTGTATGAGGGTTCCTTTTTCTCCGCAACTTCTCCAACATTTGTTGCTATTAGTTTTAGATATTTTTGTCATTCTAACGGGTGTAAGGTGATATCTTAGTGTAGTTTTGATTTGCATTTCCCTGATGATCAGCGATGATGAGCATCTTTTCATGTGCCTATTGGCCATCGGTATATCTTCTTTGGAGAAATGTCTGTTCATGTCTCCAGCCCATTTTTTGATTGGGTTGTTTGATGTTTTGTGGTTGAGTTGCGAGAGTTCTTTATATATTACGGATATTAAGCCTTTGTCAGATATATGACTTGCAAATATTTTTTCCCAGTTAGTGGGTTTTTTTTGTTTCAATCCTGTTTTCATTTGCCTTGAAGAAGCTCTTTAATCTGATGAAGTCCCATTTGTTTATTCTTTCTATTGTTTCCCTTCTCTGAGAAGGCATGGTGTCCGAAAAGATCCTTTTAATACTGATGTCAAAGAGTTGAGATACTATTCTTAATCTACTTTTTCACTTAATATATCTCCTCCATCCTTTTTATTGGCTATATCATATTCCAGTGGTAAACTGCATTTTCCAAAATGGTCACAATAATCTCCCTTCCAATGTGCTATTCTTGCATTGTAATTCTGATTCTTCTCCCATGAAGAAGTGTGGTTTATTTTCCCTCCCCCTTGAATTTGGGTAGGTTTGACTGTGGAAGAAGTGATACTGTTATTTCTGAGGTTAGGTCACAACAGGTAATATTGATTCCCTGCCTGACTGTCATGAGCCATTCATTCTTGGAACTCTGACCATCGTCCTGTGAGGAAGCCCAAGCAACCACATGAAGAGGCCATGTGTCAGTATTCTTGTCAACAGCCCTAGCTGAGGTCCCAGCCAATAGCATCAACCACCGAATTTGTGTGAGCACCTTCAGATCAGCACTGGCCAACAGAAATATAACGTGAACCCCTAATGTGGGTCACATATGTAACTTTAAATTTTCTAGTAACCACATTAAAATCAATTTTAATATGTTTAATTTAACCCAATATATCAAAAATATCATTTTGACATGAATCAATATAAAAAAGTGATTGAGATAGTTTAGTTTCTCTTTATCACACTAAGTCTTCAAAATCCACTGGATGTTTTACACTAACAGCACATCTCAATTCAGACTAACCTCTTTGCAACTTCTCAATAGCCACTTGTGGCTACTGTACTGTGGCAGCTTCATATGATTCCACCTTTCAACTGTCAGTTCCAGCCTTGGGTTTTCACGGCTGAGACCCAAACATCACAGAGTTATAAAGTTGTTCCTGCTATCCTCTCTTTGAATTCTTGACCCACAAAATCCGTGAGATAACAAAATGGCAACTAAATTTGGGGTGGTTTATTATGCATCGATAGTAGCTGGACTACCAGCCTATGAAAGCTCTATAATTTATCAAAACATTTCCCTACTTAGGTGTTTTTCCCACCTCTTCCCAGGATTTTATGATAAACAATGCTATGATAAGCAATATAATCTCTGTAAGCTAGTCTACTTCCTTAAATAGTTTGAGAGTGGCTTTTCTGGGTCAATGGGAACCTACATTTAGTAAATTTACATTTACGTTGTCAAACTGCTATCCAAAGCAGCTTAACCAGTTTTCATCAACAATAATGCATACGTGCCCACCTGTGCTTCTTTTGATTAATTCTGGCCCTTTTCTAGTTTGACATGAATGCTTAGTTCCTTTCTTTTCTGTTCTATAACATTCCTCTATAATTTTGCTTTACTTTACATTTTAAACTACCAGTGATATATCTTTATTGTAAAAGATTCAAGTAATACATAAACTATATAAAAGCAGTCCTATACCATTATTATATGCTTTGGCTTTTTTCCCAATTAATGTCTTAGACATCTTTCCCTGTCAGTTCATAAAGTTTAACTCATTGTGTGAATTGATTAAGTGACTGCTTTATAATTAACTGTTAAATGTTAAATGACTGCATGGCAGTCCAAAGAATGCATGGATCTTAATTTAACCACTGCCCTGGTGACTCCAGCTTTTCACTACTATAATGTTCTAAAGACCAACTTTACTCTTTCTTAGATTTTAAGAAGTTGAAATGTTAGATCAAAGGGCAGAAACTTTTTAAAAGTTGGTAGATATAGTCAAATTATGCTTCTCACCACCCAACACATTGTTAATTCACAATTCCTTCAACAATACATGTGTGTCTATTTTCTTGCTCACTCAAAAGCATCAAATATATCTTATTAATTTTTGCCAAATAAGCCCCCCAAAAATATGATCATTTTAATCCACATTTTCTAAAGTTGGTCATCTCTTTTTGAATTTGACCCTTTGTCCTTTTTTCTGACAATTGTACATGCATATCCCAGACCATTTTTCCACTGAGAATTTTATATTTTTCTTATGTATTTTTAAGAACTCTTTAGATATTCTAAGTGTTATTTGTTATATATGGTGGTGGTAATATTTTCTCCAAGTCTGGTTCTTTGTATTTTAATATTGTGAAGCCTCTGGTCATACAAAAGTTTTTAGTTTTCATGTGTATGATTTTTAAATTTTCATGGCTTCTGAGTTTTCTAATTTAAAAAGACAACTGTTAAGTTATAGACAATACATGTATGTATGCTTGATTAAATATTTCAAAAGACACAGCCAAAGTCAAAATTTCACTTCAGCATTCCAATACCACATCCTTCTCAAAGATAACTGTTAAAGTTTGGCCTTTATTTTCCCAGATCTTTTTGAATACATATAATATATATGTACACACAGAAAAAGTTTCACTCTTTAAAATATAAATAAGGCCATAATATATAAATTTTCTGCAGCTTGCTTTCTTAACTTAACAAGATATCATGGGGGTATTTCTCTGGCCGTAGATAGAGCTCTATCTCATTCTTTTTACTTGCTACATAGGATTCTATAGTAACTATTTCCATATTGATAGATATTTAGGTTCTTCAAATATTTCACTAGTACAAACCATACTACAATGACATCCTCACAAGTGAGAAGTTCTTCAGGATAGTGGTGCACAGAATATTTTTGTTAAATGTGTAATTTATTGACTGTCTCCTCTTTGATGGTCAAAAGGAATAAACTACATCTGCATGATTTACCACACTACATTTAATGGCTGTTGCTTCGTTATGAGTTTTCTTATGTTGTTTAAGGGCTGAACTCTGGGGAAAAGCTTTCCCGCACTTATTACATTCATAAGGTTTTTCTCCAGTATGGATTCTCTAATGTTCAACAAGGCTAGAGCTATGTCTGAAGGACTTCCCACATTTGTTACACTGATAGGGTTTTTCTCCAGTATGAATTCTCTGATGTCCATAAAGGTTGAGCTCTTCATAATGGCTTTCCCACAGTCATTACATTGATAGGGTTTATTTCCGCTATGAGTTTTCTGATGTCCAGCAAAGGATGAGCTATATCTGAAAGATTTTCCACATTTACTACAATGATAGGGTTTCTCTCCTGTATGTATTCTTTGATTACTAATAAGAGTTGAGCTCTTCCTAAAGGCTCTTCCACAGTCATTACACTGATATGGTTTCTCACAAGTATGGATTTTCTGATGTTTCAACACAGTTGAGTTATCCCTGAAAGCTTTCCCACATTCTTTACATTTAAAAGGTTTCTCTCCACTATGTAGCCTCTCACGATGAGTAACGGCTGCATTCTGAGCAAAGGCTTTCCCACAGTCATTACGTTTGCAGGGTTTGTGACCAGTATGAATTCTGTGATGACTTAAAAGGATAGAGTTCTTTCTGAAAGCTTTCCCACATTCACTGCATTTATGGGGTTTCTCTCTAGAATGAATTTTCTGATGACTAACAAATGTTGAGTGCTTCTTGAGGAATTTCCCACATTCAGTACATCTATAAGGTTGCTTGCCTATGTGGATTTTATGATGATTTAAAAGGGATGAGCTGCTCATAAAGGCTATCCCACATTCTTTACACTTACGGGGTCTCTCACCAGTATGATTTCTCTGTGGCTAATGAAGGAGGAATTATATTTGAAGACTTTCCCACACTCCTCACATTTATAGTGCATCTTCTCTGTGGAACTTCTGCCCTCTCAACCTAGGCCTCTTTCCATCATGACAGTTTTTGTTCGCTCTCCCAGATCAGATCCTTCAGAAATATTTTGCTTTAGGGCCAACATCTTTGTTTCAAACCAGTACTCCTGGACTGAAAGAAAATTTCAAAAATCAAATGTTCTCTTTGTTGAAATACCGAAAATGAGAGCTACACAAGGATAAGGATAATGTTCTATTCTACACAAGTAAGGGTTATGTAAAATTAACTCATCCCGCTTGTGATTCTTGCTCAGAAAAGATGGCAAAACTAAAGATAGTAGAAGTAAGTAGCAGTCAAAAGAAATGGAAGAAAGTTATATTATAAACATTGTATTTAAAGAATGCAAAGAGTATCAAAGAAGTTAGCAAGGTATGAGAATAACACAGGAAACATGCAAAAAAAGAAAAATGATGAGAACTGTGAGGATAAGCATAAATTTGGGGAGAAAGTCAAGCATCATAAAGTAAGCCATGATTACTAGCACAGATTCCTATAGGGTGGCACATTTGAGAAGATTGTAATTTCTCCAAGAACTTAATAACAACATTTCCTATGAGAATTTAACAGAGAACCAACATTTAATGATGCAGATAAAAAACAGACAAAATATTTAAGGAACCAAAATAGTTCTCATGTCAAAAGATTTTAGTATAATCTAATTTTCTAACATATCTAAAAAAGAACATACCAACCCAAAGGAGAACTATGTGATTTTTCTCTAGCTGTTTACAAAATACAGATACAAGACCCAATAGAAAACATGCAGAATGAATCTGACAAAGAGATTCTGAAAAACTAATGGAGCCAAATTTGTGATAAATCAATAATCGTTGATCAATTCTTTTACTGAATGAATTTTTTCTACAAAAAGAAGTTATATCTACCTTTATCTACAGACATAGATATATATACACACATATATACATGTACATTTATAGTTTTTGTATATTTTATGTTTATTAGCCTGGGGAGAAATCCCATACATCAGATACCAGAGCTGAGACTTATTATTTAAGGAGATGCAACTTGGAGGTGAAGCCTGGTAAGAAACAGCTCAGATCCTTCAAATGTCCTTTAATGGGATATGTATTTAATGTGTAATGGTTAAACTAGAGAAAATTTCAAGATCCTGGTCGTAAAGGTAGGTGAAAGCAAATTAGTCATATGAAGAGGAAGACTGTGACAAAGGCAGCCCTGCAGAGCAGTGAGGAAAAGGAGACTATACCTATACTGGCATATTTGGGGAGGGGGCAGGGAGTAAATATGAACCCTACCTCATACCATGCACAAACATCCATTCTAAGAGGATGGTAAAGCTAAACATAAAAGACAAACAATAAAACTTCTGGAAGTTAACACAGGAAAATATCTTCATGAACTTGGGGAAAGGAAAGATTTATTAAATAGGACACAGAAAGCACGACAAGAAAGAAAAAGATTGATAAGCTAGAGTTCATTAAAATTAAGAGCTTCTATTCATCAAAAGACAATTAATAGTGAAAAGCAAACCACAGAGAGCAAGGTGATACTACATATGTAATCACTGAAGTGTTCTTTGGACAGATACCTCATAAACGATGATACGTTATGGTCAATAAACATTTGAAAATGTCCTCAACCTCATTAGATACCAGGAGTATGGATTTTAAAACCACAGTGAGATACATGACACACCCAAAGAATGACTAACTTCAGACGGCTGACAATATCAAGTGTTGGTAAGGATACGGCACAATGAGTACTCTCACACTGATGGTGGAAGTACAAATCAGTTTAAAACTTTGGAAACTATTTGGCATTATGTACCAAAGTTGAATATATGCATATCCTATAAAATAGAAATTCCACTTTTAGATACCTAATCTAATGCCCAATAGAAATGTATTCCATATGAATCAAGAGATAATATACAAGAATGTTCACAGCATTGATAATAGTCAAAAGTTGGAAATATCCATCCAAATACATGAGATAAACTATGGTATAGTCATATAGTGAATGAAATATTCTATAGCAGTAGTTTTCAAAGCATGGTGCCCAAACCAGTAGCATCAGCATCAGCACCATCTGAGAACTTGCATAAATTTTCAGTCCATACTCCAGGCTTACTGAATCAAAAATTCTGAGGGTGGGGTCTAACAATTACACTCAAGCGTGCATTCTGATACATGCTAGAGTTTTAAGAAACACTGATCCAGAGCAAAGACAATGAATGAGAATGGATGAATCTTACAAAATGTTATCCTTAAGAAGCCAGACCAAAAAAAATACTATACGGTTCCAGTCATATAAAATTTAAAAACAGGCCAAAATAAACTACAGTGTTACTTTTAGGGGAGAGGGAGAGAACGGTTAATGATTGGGAGGAACCAAGATGTGATTTGGAAGAGTAAAGCCAGTGTTCTATTTCTCGACCCGAGTGCTGGTTACCAGGGTATTCAGTTTAAAAATATTAATTTAGGCTGTATATATATTTTCTGTCAACTTTTCTATATATGTATTAAATTTTTTAAAGTCTTTAAGAAAGATGAAAGGAAGCCTAGCTTATGAGTCTCTTAATATTTTGATTAGAGAAATCCAAATACAAATTGCAAAATATCTAAAAAATGATGTTAATAAAATCTACATATCAGAATCTATTGAATAAAACCAAAACATTGCATGAACAAAAGTGTAAGGCTTTAAATATCTATATTACATAAACAAGAAAGAAAATCAATGAATTAAGTAAACTAAAAAGGTTAGAAAAAGCAAATAAACCTAAGGAAAGAAAAGGGAAAAGGAATTAAAGATTAAAAAGCAGAAAACAATGCTAATAAATGCATCTAAGAGCTCTTTAAAAAAACAAAATGGAGCTAATGAATGAGCAAAAACGGAAAGACAAACAATGTAAGAAATTAGGAGAAAATAACCATAAATGTGGAGAATATTATAAAAGCCTACTTTGTTCACAACTACGCAGACAAATTTCAGAACTTGAATTATGGGATATCTTTTGGAAACTCTGAATTACCAAAACTGTTTTGGGAGAGAGAAGGAAAATCTACTTGGACAACTTACTACATAGGAGAGAATGCTATCAGAGAACCACCCCCAATTCCCCTCCCCTGCCCCCTGCCACGATGAATGAGCAAAAACAAAACAAAGCCCCACACCTTCAGGGACCCAGCTGTCACGTGAATTAAACTATACCAGAGGATGGAAATAGGAAGGGTCCAAAAAATTTTTAAGAAGTATTGCAAAATTGAAATAAAAGCTCAACGAAAATGGCCCGACAAAACAGAACATAAACAAAGTTCTTATGCATATCAGTGCAAAAATTTACATAAGATCAGCAAACAGAATCATCTATTGACATATTGAAAGAATAGTGTGCCACGACCAAGTGGGGTTCTACTAAGAATGCAAAGTCATTAAGATAATCGAGAGTAAAAGTTACCATATTAATAGATCAAAAGACACATATCATCTCCACATATGCTGAAAAGGCATTTGACAAAATTCAACATCCATGCTTAATTTAAAAAACAAAAATTTCTTAATAAAAGAGGTGAATTAAATACTTCCTCTACATAATGTATCCCAACACAATAACCAGCTAGATGGGAGAACCCTAGACACAATCCCATGAAAGACACAGAAAGACAAGCATATCCATCATTACTATTATTGCTGACAATACGAAAAAACGTCAAGACAAAACAAAGTTCAAAAATACATGCTCAACTACAATTCTGATAAAGAGAAATGCAAATTAAAATTACAAGAAAATAAAAAACTTTATTAGATTGGCAATGATCAAAAAGTATAAGACCCTGTTGACAAGGTATGCTCAAACTGGCATGCATACATTGTCATTAGGAGTATAAATACATATAATCTCTATGGATATTGGTAATAGCCACTAAATTTGAAAATTTACTTACCCTTCCATCTAGCAATTCTTCTTCTGGAATTTATCCTAGAGATTTACTCATACTTGAGAGAGATGATACGTGTATGAAGATACACCGCAGCACTTTTCGTGCTGTTATGTCCCTTAATAGGGAACTGATTACATAAATTACAGGATATCCATAAATGGGAACACTATGCTGGCAGTGAAAAGAAAAATAGTGGCTCTAAACAATATACCTATGTGAAATGATTTCCAAGACGTGACAACTGTGCTTTAAAAACAAGAATACATGTACATTCTTGCAAAGCATATGTTATATCTGGAAATTTCCACAAGAAACTTATACAAGGATGCCTCTGGGGAAGGGAACTGGGTGATTAGGAAAGGTATGTGAAGGAGGCTGCACACCATTTGAACTATCTGAATTTTGTACCATATGCATTTCTAAAAACTAATAGAGGGAAATACGGAAAAAAACGGGGGGAAGCATAAGACACTCAATGGATGTGAAATTTTTGTATAAATATTTATTAGTCCTCTAAACAGACAGAAGAAATATCAGAGGAAACACTGTTACTTTTTACTACATCTAAATTTTAAACATCCCATTTCAAAAACACCAAAATTAGGGGCTGGCCCTGTGGAATAGTGGTTAAGTGTGTGCTTTGCTTCGGTGGCCCAAGGTTCACGGATTCGGACCCTGGGCATGGACTACAGACCACTCATCAAGCCATGCTGTGGCAGCATCCCACATACAAAATAGAGGAAGATTGGCACAGATATTAACTCAGAGACAATCTTCCTCAAGCAAAAAGAGGAAGATTGGCAACAGATGTTAGCTCAGGGCCAATCTTCCTCAACAAAAATAAAGAAAGAAAGAAAAACAGAAAGAATAAGGAAGACTGAGTTCACAAGAATTTAGGGGGGTTAAGTTAAACATAGTAAGAACAAAAGGAATTACTGAAAAGTATCTTTTAAAAACCTAGGTTAAGCAAGATTATGTATCACTGGTATTTTCCATGAAATTCAGTTAGAAAAGTTTTCCTGATGGTGATACAGACAAAATGACAGAGTTTTAAAAGAATGACAGGATAAGTATTTCAGGTGAGAAAAAAAATCTACTTTTAAAGATTTAAAAATGAATTATGACACAGAGAAAGTGACATACAGAAATTTATGCAAAGAATACATAGAAAATAATGACAGCCAAGAGCAAAGGATAACAGAAGAGAAATAAAAGAAGACCCATGAGAAGAGGGAAGAAAATGCTTCCCCATCAGTCTGTTTGCCAAAAATAGTAATTACCTGATAGTTAAGAAACTATGCTTATACTTGGAATCTGCCATGCCAAACTCTACTTAGGGATATGGAGATGAAAACTAGAAAGGGTCAGAGAGTCAGTGAACAAGCCAACCACGGGAGAATGTGGAAGGAACTGAGAATGGACAGAAGGTAGAAACAGACAAAGGATAGCCTGACAAGTGCCGGAGATGGGGAGGGAAACACACATGAAGAGACTGAGGAGTGCAGGGCGGAAGGCTATGGGCCTGAGGCCCCGTGAAGGGAGCAGCTCTCCACAGGAGAGGAGAATGAAGAGAAAAATAGCAAGTCATTTGACACAAGGATGACATTAAGAAGAGGAAACTAGTGTCAGGGGCCCCAGCCCTGCTGCACAGACACAGGCCCGCCTAAGATGAGCCTTCTGACCAAGAACCTCCTCCTCACTTCTGTGTGCTGAGCTGCTGCTTGAAATGGTTCCCGCCTCACTCACCTGCACAAGAACCTGATGGAACTTCCTGTACTTCCATCCACGGCTCTGCCCCCTGCTTCAACTAGGTGATTAGTTTGGGTCTGGAAGAGAGCAGCCCTGTTCATAGGGAAAGAAAAGGAATGTGACCATGGTTACGGGCGCAAGGAGTTATCCCAGACCTCAACCTCAACTCCGGGGTCTACAATGGGCGTGGGTATGTCAGGGAGCCTTAGAGTGTGGCATCAAGGAGGTCCAGATCACGTAGTCATAGAGATGTAGGAGGGAAAGTCTGTTAGAAAACTGGGCCTCCTTGAGGATAAGAAACTCCTGTTGTTGGTGGCAGATGAATCCTGACATGGAAAATTTAGGGAACTGGGCTCAACTACACACAAAGCTGCCCATCTCAAATTCTGTAAGATTCCAACCTTTCTGACGGGTGGAAGGAGCATAAACTCCAACCTCTAAGCCCACGCTAAAACAAAACAAAACAAAACAAAAAAACTCACCCATTTAAGATTTTTAAACACGCCAAATCATTTATCTTGTGAAAATGCATAGTTGCCCAGTAGACCAATTCTTCTTTTTTTTTTTGAGGAAGATTAGCCCTGAGCTAACTACTGCCAATCCTCCTCTTTTGCTGAGGAAGACTGGCCCTGAGCTAACATCCATGCCCATCTTCCTCTACTTTATATGTGGGACGCCTACCACAGCATGGCTTGCCAAGCCGTGCCATGTCTGCACCCTGGATCCGAACCGGCGAACCCCGGGCCACGGAAGCGGAACGTGTGCACTTAACTGCTGCGCCACCAGGCCGGCCCCCCAATAGGCCAATTCTAAGTCAAAGAGAAAGACGTCCTTACCCACAAATACTGGATTTCCATAGTTTTCCAGCATCACATCCCTGTACAGGGCCCGCTGAGCAGCATCCAGGTATCTCCATTCAATCTGGGTAAAGGCCACAGCCACATCCCCAAATGTCAGTGATCTCTGCAAAACCAGACCCAATGCTGTTCATCCGGGCCGCTGACACCCTCGCCCCTGAGGTAGGGAGCCAAGAAGGCCTCACAAAAGGAAAGCAAGAAATTCAAGGCAAGTTGCTGATAGTTCAGATTGTTTGGGAGGCAAGCGCGACACAGTTAACAAAAGAACGGAGGAGAAAAGGATGACATGTTCAGAGAGAAGACCTGCTTCACAGGAATGAAGAACTAAAAGAGGAGAAGCTGGAGAACCCAGCGAGGCGTGAGAGGAGGTTGGACCCCTCACTTCAGCAACACAGCTCTCCTCGTCTTCTTCCAGCACACCCAGCACGCTCCTTTCCCCGGGCCTGGCGTCTGCTCATCCCTCACTTCATTGGTCTTTGCTTAAAAGTCACCTTCTCAGAAAGGTCTTCTCTTTTCTCTTCTCCTATCCTCACCATGACTCACTTAAAACATTTTTCTTCACAGGATTTCTCACTGCCTGGCAGGAGAGGTGTAGATTTACTGTCAATATCTCCTATAATGTGAGCTCCAGGAGGGCAGAGATCACTTGGGTCACTGCTGTCTTCCCAGCCTAAAACACTGCTTGGCACACGGAAGTGTTCAAGGATTTGTCAATCAACACGTTAACAGAAACTCTGAAAGAAATGCAAAGTGATATTGGCTTTATCCTAGAATTTACAGGGACTATGGTCTGACTCTGGGGCAGAATATTAATGTACATATTTTTTTTAATTGCCATTCATAGCAGTAGCAACTTAACATGTACTAGTCACAGTGCCAGGTCCTAAGATATACGCCATCTCTCTGAATTCCCACCACACCTGTATAAAGCATTACTGTATCTATTTTATAGCCAAGGGTACTAAGCCTCAGAGAGTTGAAAGAACTTGCTTCAGGTCAAAGGGCTGGTTGGGGAGTACAGTATAAAAAGCAGCTACAAAAAGTGGTAATGAGACTACGGAGCAAACAGAAATAGCTCTGACATATTAAAAGGAAAAAATGGGTTAGTCTAAAAAACACAAAGGTGTTTCAAATGAAATAATTTGATTTGTTAGCCTGATAGCAATGTGGGTAAGCTCTAATTTTTAAAATTGTGTTACTCTTAGTTTGTACAATAAATATTCAAATATTTATTACTTCTTTTCAAAAAGTGCTTACTTCCTGCCAACTTCCCAAAATCCTCAAAACCCAGTTTTCTCCAGGATAAACGCAAACTCAGCCTAGCACTCTTGACCCTGAGTGTTTCCAACTTTCTTTGGAGCCAGATTGTTCTTGATCCAGCCGTAATGACTTCACTCATGTTGCAGCGCCTTCCCCTAGTCACCTCATCCTCAATTATGCAAACTTCATTTATTCTTCAGGAAGAACTACAGCGATCACCGCCACCCCACCCTGAAGACTCCTCTGATCCCCGAAGGTCAAGTGAGAGCTGCCATCCCTGAGCCGTGCATTTCATTCACTGATACTTTAGCCTGTGTGTCTTTATATGCTGTGTCTGTCTTTCACCTTCTGTGAGTTGGCAACGTCTTTGAGGCAATAGCTATGCCTTATGTGGAAAGTATTTTTCAGTTTCTAGCACTCTAGAAAGCAGAAACAGCAATAATCTATTTAGTGAAGGACTCTGTAACCGGCAGAGGGAAGGACGTGAAGGGATGCAGTGGAGACAGGGGTCCCTTCTCTAAGAGCAGCTCCCATCCAGCATTGGCTCAGGCAGCTCGCTCCATACACGGGGCAGAGCATCCTCCAGGCAACAGGCATAAACTCAACTTCACTTTGAAATTATGGCGATTTCTCAGGAAAAAGAAAAACCAAACTTGCCTAGATCTCAGCTCTTGGTAGTCTTGGGGCCATCTGTCTCCTGAACTGTTCTCCCCGGCAAAGGCAAAGAATCCTGAGTAAGCCAATCTGGGAAAGAAAGGAAACACGGGAAGTCCCTCGGTGTCCTATACTAGCTAGAACTTCATCTCTGCAAGGGGGACAAGGCCGGGCCACCACCATCCCTACTCCCCACAACGGCAGGGAGACAAGTGAAGATGTTAAGGTCAAGAAGAAAGGACATGGAACGTCTGCCTGGAGCCCAGCCTTGCAGGAAGCTCCAGGCCAAGCTCTGGCTGAGTCAGGCAGCCACCTTCGCCAACACGGTGGAAAAAGTTTCGTCGGTGACTCAGTCTCCGGGCCTCGGCGCAAACCTTTAAGCTTTCTGTGACGCGCCGCTCAGGCGGTCACTCAACACTGCACGGCTCCTGAAGGTGGGGCCTTGCCCACATCTCTCAGGCCCCTCCTAACCGGCTCCTTCCTCCATCTGACCCCGGGGAGAGGAGGGGCCCACCCGGTCTCAGACCCAGCCGTGCAGGCTGCGCCTACAGCGAAGCCACTACCACCCGAAGCGGTCCAGACCGCCGACACCGGCAAGAAAGCGACGCCCCGCTCAACTCACAGGGCAGGGCCAGAAACGGAAGTGGTCGCGGAGGCCTCTGGGAAATGTAGTCTGGGGTGCAGTCTGGGGTCTTAGGCTCTGCGTCCCATCCACCGGCAGTTTGGCATCTCCTAGGGAGCTTTGGAAAGTAATGCTGCCTGGGCCCAGCTGCGGAGATTCTGAATTAATGCTCTGGGTATGATCCTGGTATCAGGGTTTTTTTTAACGCTCCCAAGTGATTCTAATGTGCAGCCAAGATTGTCATCCGCTGCTAGATTGATGAGGATCTGTGAGACATGTTTTATGTTACTTTTGGGCAGCTGTTTATGGGTTCTTCGTTTGTTTTTCCCCCAAATATTCCTGTTTTGATTTCAAGCAAAGATGGTAAAAAAAAAAAGTATAGCATAGGGGCCAGGCCCGTGGCTGAGTGATTAAGTTTGCAAGGTCTGCTTGGGCAGCCCAGGGTTTTGCTGGTTGAGATGCTGGGCACTGACCTAGCACTACTCATCAGGCCATGCTGAGGCAGCGTCCCACATAGCACAACCCGAGGCGCTCACAACTGGAGTATACAACTATGTACTGGTGGGCTTTGGGGAGAAGAAGAAGAAAAAGAAGATTGGCAACAGATATGAGCTCAAGTGCCAATCTTTAAAAAAAAAAAAAGTATAGCACCGAGAACAATAAAAATTACGTTCTCATCATTTGTTGACATAGATGTTGGAACAAGATTGAATCAGTTTTTAACAAATGTATTATTTTCTAGAAAAAAAATATTTCTACTTATAAACTCCAGGAACTGGACAGCTTGGGAAGGAAAATGTATCTCTTTTCTTCAATTAGGACTTTTTATTTGGAAGAAAATTTTTCAGAATGGGTCGCATGCACCACTTTAACAATGATTAACTAGTGCCTCACTATGTGCCACTCATTGTTCCAGATGCTAAGGATAGGGAAGTTGACAAGGACTCCCGCCTTGACCAAACTTTAGTCAGGCTCCTCTGATCCCTCTTCTCAACTAAGCCTTGTCTTTGGCCTGCTGAGCCCGATTTTAGCAAAGAATCCTACTAAGCCAGTTCATCAAGAATTCCCCCACCCTTGATATCCAATCAAGCTCCTCTTCCTGCACCCTTGATATCTAATCAAGTCCCTCTCCCGGCCACCACCACACCCTTGACACCTAACCGATTTCTTCTTAGTAATTTTCCATCTACCCTCTCACCCCGACAGTTGGCTGTGAATCCCCACTTGTCCCTGTGTTATTGGGAGTTAAGTTCAAGCTCTCTCTCTTACTGCAGTAGTCCTGAATCAAGTCTTCTTTGCAGGTTTCAACAAGTGTCAGAATAATTTCTCTTTCACACAGTGAACACAATAATTAATGTCCCTCCTCTCAAAGATCTTACATTCCAATTGGGGTCAGGAAGAGAGGAATTAAACAAAAGCAGGGCAAAGAGGTGGAGGAAGGATTCTTATTGAATATAGAGCTGTAAGGACTGGTCTGTTTGATAAGAGATCATATGAGTAGAAGTCTGAAGGAAGTGAGGTAATAAGAAGGAGCATATCTGTGGGGAGTCTGTTCCAGGGGGATGGAACAGCAGATGCAAAGCCCCTATAGAGAGTGTGCTTGGTTTATTTAAGGAATAGCAAAAGGCCAATGTGGTTACAACACTGAAGACATAGGAAAAGCCCAGATGATATTTTTGATGCTTAATTTCATATGTCAACTTGACGGGGCTAAGGGATGCACGATAGTTATAAAACATTATTTCTGGGTGTGTCTGTGAGGGTGTCTCCGGAACAGATTAGAATTTGAATCTGTAAACTGAGTAAAGAAGATCCACCTTCACCAGTGTGGGCAGGCATCATCCAATCCATTGAGGTCCCAGATAGAACAAAAAGGTGGAGGAAGGATGAATTCTTTGTTTCTTCTTGAGCTGAGGCATCCATCTTCTTCTGCTCTCAGACATCAAGCCTCTGGCTCTCACACCTTCAGACCTGGGACTTACACTGGCACACCACCCCTCTCTTCTCAGGCCTTTGGTCTCAGACTGGGCATTACACCACTGACTCCCCTGGTTCTCAGATCTTTGGACACAGGCTGAATTACACCACTGGCTTTCCCCATTCTCCAGCTTGCAGATAGCAGGGGATGGGACTTCTCAGCCTCAATAACCACATGAGCCAAGTAATTAATTAATTAATTATACACACAATTGGTTCTGTTTCTCTGGAGAACCCTGACTAAAGAATGTTGGTTCAGGGGCAGGCCCAGTAGCACAGCAGTTAAGTTTGCACATTCCACTTCGGCATCCCGGGGTTCGCTGGTTCAGATCCCGGGTGTGGACATGGCACCGCTTGGCAAACCATGCTGTGGCAGGTGTCCCACATATAAAGTAGAGGAAGACGGGCACGGATGTTAGCTCAGGGCCTGTCTTCCTCAGCAAAAAGAGGAGTGCTGGCAGCAGATGTTAGCTCAGGGCTAATCTTCCTAAAAAAAATAAAAATTAAAAAAAGAGAATATTGGTTCATTTAGTCCACTGTAAGAATATTGGTTTTTATTTTGAATAAGAAGCCATCAGAATGTAGAAACATTGGAATCCTCATTCATTGTTGGTAGGATCATAAAATGGTGCAGCCACTTTGGAAAACAGTTTGGCAGTTCCCAAAAACATTAAACATAGAGTTACCATGTCACTCAGTGATTCTATCCCTAGATACATACCAAAGAGAAATAAAAATATGCATCCACACAAAAACTTGCATGCAAGTGTTCATAGCAGTGTTACTCCTAAGAGCCAAAAGTGGAAACAACACAAATGTCCATCAACTGGTGAATGGATAAACAAAATCTGTTAATCCAAATAATGGAATAATATTCGGCAGTAAAAGGAAAATGAAGTACTGATACACACTATATAATCAATGAAGTCTGAAGAAAATACTAAGTAAAAGAAGACAGTCACAAAATACAATATATTGTATGATCCCATTTATACGAAATGTCAAAAAAAGGCAATTCTATAGGGACAAAAATAGATTACTGGTATCCAGTGGATGGAAGGAAGGAGGAATGGGGAGTGACTATTAATGGGTATGGAGTTTCTTTTGGGGGTGATGAAATGTTTTAAAATTAGATAGTAATTATATTTGTTTCCTAGGGCTACTTTAACAAAGCACCACAAACTTAAACGATAGAAATTAATTTTCTCACAGTTCTGGAGACTACAAGTCCAAAATCAAGGTGTCAGCAGGGTTGGTTCCTTCTGAGACTTTGGATAGAATCCGTCCTTGACTTTTCATGGTTGCCATCAATCCTTGGCATTCCTTGACTTGCAATTCACATATGAATTGGGGGTTGGGGGGGACACAATTCAACCCCTAACATTTAGTTTTGTGTTTATGTTTTGCCTTTAATACTCTGCAATTTATTTTATAAAGTTCACATCTTATAAGAGAGAGGATCTAAGTTTGTCTCAAATGAATATATAATCTTTCCAGCACCATTCATTGAAAAGTCTGTTCTTTCCTCCACTAAACTGAAATGCCATCATCATCTTATGTCCCACTATACTGTCACCCAAACAACAGTGTTGGGGATTTCTCAACCTGTGCTGTTTTTCCAGAAGCACAGGGTTCAGATAAAGTTCAACATTCTCACTATTAATAAGGAGTGATTAAGTAAATTATCGTAAATCCATATGACAAAATACTAGGCAGCCATTAAAAATATCAATGTAGATGTAGACATATGTTACATAAATGTGCTGACAAAATATTGCTGAGTGAAAAAAATCACTTTCCAAAACAGCCTGTGTAGTAAACCCCACATAACATCTCACATAATAATGAAATAATGCCAATAAAGTGCTCGGCAAAGGCCCACTGCAAGGTCTTGACTTATGTCAATTCTACTTGAGTTATCTCACTTAATCCTCAAAGCAACACTATGAGGTAGATACTATGACTATCCTCAATAGCAAAAGCTTTTTGTTATAGAAATTTGAAAATAGACATGATGTAGAATAATATAATGAGCCTCCATGTATCCATAACCCAGATTCAAGGTTGTGCCCATTTTCTTTTATCTATCTATCTCCCCATGTCTTTGGTTTTCTGGATTATTTAATCTGCAAATAATCTGGTATACATCCTACCTAAGGGCATTTTATTTCATTTTTTACATTGTACTATTGTCACACTTAATAAGTAATAACTTGAGAGACTGAATATGCAAATCGACAACGGCAAGACCATAGATAAACACTCTGCAGCAACCAGCCCAGGAAACCAACCGACAATCCACAATATCCAGCCCAGGAAACCAGCTTGCTAAGGCTTGTAGGAAGTCACACCACGATCTCTAGCAGTCAGCCCAGGAAGCCAAACTACCAATCACCCCCAAATAGTCAGGTCTTAATTAATAACTGACAGCATCACTAATTTTTGTCCCCACTTCCAACTGAGCACCAACCAGAGAAAGGCAAGTATACTTCCCTACCAATCACATAGGACACCCTCTTCTACTTAGCTGCTACCAATTTCCCTCGCCGACAGCCTGCTATCAAGGCATACCTGAAGCCTTCCCTTTTTTCCACTCTAAAGCTTTCCCACTCCTCTGTCTGCTTTTGAGCCTCTGCCAAAATGCAAGTGACAGTAGCTGACTCCGTTTCCATAGCAAGCTTTGAATAGACTTTGCTTATTCTCATTTGGTTGGTCTTCAATTATTTCCACAAATTCTTTAATGTCTAATATCCAGTCCATACGCAAATCTCTCTAAGTGCCTCATAGATTTCTTTTATACCTGGTTTGTTTGAATCAAATAGAGGAGCTCTTCAAGTCAGCCCTGGGTCCTTATGACATGATGGTGGTAGTCTTTGGTGCTTCTTTGCTCCCTAGCAGACAAGTTGTCCCAGGCTCACACTATGCTTTGCCACGAGCGAGCCGTTTCTCCAAAGAGCTCCGGCTTCTTCAGGTTCCTGCAGTCTTGTGGATTCACCTACAAACTGGAGCTTGTGGAGGAGTCTGACGAACCTTAGCCCAGTTTCAACAGTGTTCTCATCTTCTTGCTGACAATTCCAGTCAGAGTGGGACTCTCTTCTTTGAGGGCTGTGTTATCTGTTGGCAGTTTCTGTCTTTTGGGTTTCAGGATCTTCGCTCTCTTGGCACAGCTGCTGAGCATGGTAGTGGTTTGACCCCACCCATTCTGTGATTTGTGGGGATACCCTTACTCTAGTTTTGTTGAAGATACTGTCCAGTGGGATGTTTCTCCCGCTATCCTAGTGACTCGATCCATTTTTATGAGCGACTGGGGAGATTCAAAGACTCTGCTGCCATGCGGATCTCACCCTGTTCCCCATTTCATTTCACAGATGAGGAAGATTTAGAGAGGATAAATAATGTGGCCTCAGTTTGCTCATCTGCAAAATAGTTAATAATCTCTGCTTGTCTACTTTCCAGGACTGTTGTGAGAATTAACTGAGATAAAAGAAATGAAAAGCCAGAGATTCAAAGAGAGGGAAGCCACAGAGAGCAAGCACAAGGGCACACACCCCTGGAGCAGGCGCAAAACATCCTCCCCTAGTGCCTCCATGTCCAAGGACATGCTTCTAATGACCGCTGCCCCCTGAAGGTCAATAATGAGGATGATAACAGCTAACCTTTATTGCCGGGTGCTGGGATAAGCACCTTCCGTACGTTATTTCACGTAGAGCTCACGACAGCCTGAAGGAGCAGGTATTGTGAGCCTCATTTTACAGAGGAGGAAATCAGTGCTTAGTGACATTGATAAACCTGCTCATGGTGCCATAGTTTTCTGGAGGCAGAGCCTGTATTTAAACCCAGGCTATCTCACTCCGCAGCCCCTGTCTTTTGCTGCTCTGCTTTGGCTCCTGGAATGCAGACAGTGCAGGTTTCCACTGAAGAAGAGGAAAGACAGAGGACAGAGGAGGTGACCCTGGAGGGCCTGCTTAGGATGCTCTCTGTCAAGAGGCTTCGGGCAGCCGCTCTCAGTATCCTCTTTCTCGGAGGCAGGTGACTGAAATGAAGGCAGGGCATAGCACACCTTCTGGCTTAGCCTAAGAGATGGCAATTGCCCACTAAGAGTCTTCCGAAGAGTCCGTGGGAGCATGCCCCTCTCCTAGGGTTGCCAGATAAAATACAGGATGCCCAGTAATATTTGATTTTCAGACAAACATTGCAGGGGACACACATTTTCTAAAAATAATAATAATAATCATTGTTTATCTGAAATTCAAATTTGGCTGGACATACTATATTATAATTTGCCAAATTTGGTGACCCAACCCTCCTCACTCCATATAGATTTACATTTCTATTATGCTAATACAACATCTAAAAAGCCACGGTTTTTTGGTTTAAAGATTTCCAGATCTTTAGGGATATCCTGTGATACATTTAAGCTTGGCTGGGGGGACACCCCTTAAGTTGTTATCTACTCACCAGTGTCCTTAGTTGGCTGAGCCCAACATCTTTGAGAAAATCAACAGCAGGGTTTGAAGAAAGGTGGGAAGTACAGCAACAACACATGATCGGGGGAAGAAGGTGATGGGGAGGAGAGAGGATTCACGGTGCTGAAAACTCTCCTCATCCCAGTGCTGGTGTGGCCCTGTGGAGAAACAGCATTTTGTGTGACAAGGGACACAAAATATATTCGCTGAAAGCTTTTGAATGAATAAGTGCAGGAATGATGCTGAGTTGCATCTGGCAGCATGTGCACTATAAGGATGAGTTTCTACAACCCTGATGCTGTCTGCCCAGACCCCTAGCAGGGCAGCACCAAGAGGCCTTCATTACTGGGCAGCACTGACTTCCCTCCTCGCTCTTCCCCTGCTTGCCTGGCTCCACTTAAGCAATTCTCCTCTTTTCTCTCAGCCTCAGTTCTCAGTCTGAAAAGTGAAGAGGGCTGGACGAGACCCTCCTCATCACGCTCTCTATTTCCATGGCTTCACAGCATTTGAGGACATCTGGGGGCAACCTGGGAAATAGAGCTGGAGACATTGTTAGACCTGGCAGGGATCTGGATGGAGAGCTCTGTGTTCCCCTGCTCTAGCCAGGATCCAGGCCAGGTGAGGAAAGGGCTCAAATCTACATAGGAGCCTTGGCCTCCCTTTTCCAGCTCCAACTGGGATTTCCCCAGGTTTTCTAGGAGTCCAGTATGGTCGGACCTCCATCTGCAACCGCCATGGTTGGCCTGGTGTATTTCTGTGTTTAGGGTGATCCGCCAGCAGGCTGAACTGGAAGGTTCAAGGGGTCCAACAGAAGCTCCTTTGCTCATCTCTAACCTGGCCTGTTCCATTTGTGATCTGAGTTTGAATCCTGGCTCTGCCATTTATCAGCAACAAGATCTTAGGCAAGTTACTCTCTCTCTCATCTGCTGTGCCTTCATTTTAAGATGAGTGTAGAATGACCCCTACTCTACAGCACTGTTAAAAGGCAAGGATAAACGTTGAGCCCTTAGTCCAGTGCAGGGCAGCCAGGAAGAAATCAGTAAATAGAGTCCCTCTACCTTTCTTTCTGTGTGTCTCTCAAGGGCTCCCCAGCTAAAGCCTAAAGACCCAGGCGCTCTCTGACCAGTGCTTCTCCAGGTCCCAAGACCTCAACAGGCAGAAGATGTACATCCTAAATGAAGACCTCCCAAGCTTCTTCTCAGAGTGCCCGGCCCTGGCAATACAGAGAGCATCCTGGATGGGCAGGGCTCGGCTGGGGCTTGATGGTCTCAGGAGGCTTGCACTACTGCTACCTTTCTCTGGGGTCAGGGTTGGGATCAGCTGAAGAGAGATGGCAAAAGGGTACTGGATGGGGGTGGGGCAAGATCAGGATAGAACTGAAAAGAAAAAGCACTGTTAGATCATCCACACAACAGATCATTTGCCTTGGAAAACAGATACAAACCTCATTCCTATGAGCCTCAGTCCCACTGTTTAGGTAAAAGTTTCCTTACCATATTGTGAGCCCCCTAAACAGGGCCCAAGAGGGCCTACCCAGCATCAGCGGTAATCACTCCACCATGAAGGGTGCAGTGCTGTGCCTCCCACCCCTGACCTCTTCCCAGCTAGTATCTCTGGGCTGGGTTCTGAGGTCATACATGAGAGTCTTCAGGCAGCACAGAGCAGCCCCACTTTCCCAAGTTCATGGAACAGTTAAGGTTGACATGAGCCTGCCATAGCCGAGGACTGCTAGAATCATGGCCTCTCCTGCTAGTTTCCTCTACCACTCCTCCCCTCTTGTCCCCTGGCCACCCGAGCTTCAGGCCAGTTGCTTGCTTGCTTTACTGCAATCCAGGGACTCTCAGCTTTTCAGAGCAATTGCTTCTAAGTCTGTGTACTGCCCTTCTCTTCACAGACTTCCAAGGCTCAATACTGATGGGGATTCCTATGGAATCTGGGTTTTCACCACTCCACTGTGATCCCTAGTGATCCCCTGGAAGGCTCATGGAGTGGGTACAGCATATAATGAACATGCCAATAGAAATTACCAAATATGAAAACAGAGAGAATGGGAAAAAATGAGCAGAGCCTCAGGGACCTCTGTGTTTATTTTTAAAAAAACCAAAAACTAACATTCCTATCACTAGAGTCCCAGGAGGAAAGGAAAGTGTGGGCTTAAAAAAATCTGAAGGAAATAATGGCTGAAAGTGTCTCAAATTTGATGAAAAGCATAAACCTACAGATCCATGAGGCTGAACAAATCTCAAATAGGATAAATGCAAAGAAATCCATGTCAAGATACATCATAATCAGACTTCTGAAAATCTAAAAGAAAAAATCTTAGAAAAAAGGCTGGAGAGAAACAACATATTACATAGAGGGGAACACCAATTAAAATGACACGGGATTTCCCATCTGCAACCACAAAGGCCAGAAAGAAGTGGCACAACGTTTTTCAAGTAGTGAAAGAACTGTAAATACCAAATTCTATAGCCAGTGAAGGAGGGGCCATTCCAGTGGCATAGTGCTTAAGTTTGTGCCCTCCCCTCCAGCAGCCTGGGATTCAGAGGTTCAGATCCCATGTGTGGACCTACTCACCATTCATCAAGGCATGCTGTGGCAGCATCTGATCTATAAGTAGAGGAAGACAGGCACAGATGTTAGCTCAGGGACAATCTTCCTCACACACACAAAAAAAAACAAAGAAGAAGGAAGGGGAAATAAAGACATTCTCAGATGAAGGAAAACTAGGAGAATTTACCATTAGTAGACATACCCTTAAAGAATGGCAAAATAAAATTCTTCAAACAGAAAGGAAATGATAATAAAATAGGGTTCAGAACTTCAGAAAAGAAAGAAGAACAAAGGAATGAGTAAAAATGGGGGGTAAATATAATATACTGCTGTTTCCCTCACAAGTTTCTTAAACCCTAGCTGACAGTTGAAGCAAAAATTATAACATCATCTGATACAGTGTTCAATGTACCTAGGGGAAATATTTAATACAACTATATTTTTTAAACAGGGGGGTAAAAGGAAGTAATGTTTCTGCATTTCACTCAAAGTGGCAAAAAACTGATACCAGTAGACTGTGATAAGTTACACATGTATATTGTAATACTAGAGCAACCTCTTAAAAAACTATACAAAGCAATATATCAACAGCATTATACAAATTTTAAGTGGAACTATCAAAACTTTCAAGTAACCCACATGAAAGCAGGAAAAAGAAAAGAACTAAACAAGAACAAACAAAAAATAAAATGACACACAGCCCTAACATATCAATACCTACTTTAAATATAAATGGCATAATATGCCAATCAAAAGACAGGTATTGGGGCCAGCTCGGTGGCACGGGGGTTAAATTCACACATTCCACTTTGGCAGCCCAGGGTTTGCCAGTTCAGATGCCGGGTGCAGACCTACGCACCACTTGGCAAGCCATGTCAAGCCATGCTGTGGCAGGCATCCTACATATAAAGTAAAGGAAGATGGGCATGGATGTTAGCTCAGGACCAATCTTCCTCAAGAAAAAAAGAGAGGAGGGGCCAGCCCCATGGCGCAGCGGTTAAGTTCACATGGTCTGCTTCAGCAGCTCAGGGTTCACTGGCTCGGTCCTGGGTGCGGACATGGCACTGCTTGACAAGCCACGCTATGGCAGGCACCCTACATATAAAGTAAAGGAAGATGGGCATGGATGTTAGCTCAGGGCCAGTCTTCCTGAGCAAAAAAGAGGAGGAATAGCAGCAGATGTTAGGTCAGGGTTAATCTTCCTCAAAATAAATAAATAAATAAGACAGGTATTGGCACAATGGATTTTTTTTAAAAAATATCCCAACTATATGCTTTCTTCAAGAAATTCACGTCAAACATAATGATATATGTAGGTTGACAGTAAAATAGTGGAAAAAGATACATCATGAAAATTATGTAATGATAAAAGGATCAATCCATCAGGAAGACATAGTGGTCATAAATGTGTATGCATCAAAAAGTAGCTTTGAAATACATGAAGCAAAAACCGATAGAGTTGAAAGGAGAAGTAGAAAAACCCACAATTACAGTTGGGGACTTCAACACCATACTCTCAGCAATTGTTAGAACTACGAGATGGAAATCAGCAAAGATACAGAATGACTGAACAACACTATCAACCAAAAAGATCTAATTGACATTTATAGAACATTCCATCCAACAGCAGCAGAATACACATTCTTTTCAAGCACCCATAGAACATTCACCAAGATAGACCATATCCTGGGTCATAAAACAAACCTCAACAAATTTAAAAGAATTGAAATCACACAAAGGACAGTCTCTGAGATAATGGAATCAAACTATAAATCAAGAATAGAACGACAACAGGAAAATCTTCAAACACTTCAACTCACTTCTAAGGAGGAAAACTAAAAGGAAATTAAAAACAATAAATAGAACTTCATGATGAAAATACAGGATGTCAAAATTTGTGCTAAAATAGTACTGAGAGGGAAATCCTTAGCACTTAATGCTTATATTAGAAAAGAGGAAAAGTTTCAAATGATAATCTATGAGTCTATCCCAACAAACTGAAAATGAATACAACGAAAGCATAAGAAAAGGAAACGAAATTGAAAACAGATAAAAGAGAAAATTAACGAAACATAAAACTTGTTTTTCAAAAAAAATCAATGAACTGATAAATCCCTAGCATAAAAGGAGAGAAGACACAAATCACCAACACCAGGAACAAGCCAGAAGATATCGCCATAAAGCCTGCAGTCAATAAAAAGGAAAAAGAGGAATACTACTAACAACTCTACGTTCATAAATTTGACAACTTCGAAGCAAGGAACCAGTTCCTTGAGAACCAGAAAGACCAAAACCAAACCAAAATAAAATAGATAATCTGAATAGTCATAAAACCATTAAAGAAACTTAACTTGTAATTTAAAATAAAAAGAAACCTGTAGGCTCAGACTGTTTCACTGGAGAATTCTACCAAACATTTAAAGAATAATTAACATAAATTTTACACAATCTCTTCCAAAAAATAAAAGAGGAGGAAACTCATTTTCATTTCCAACTCATTTTATGAGGCGAGTATTACCCTAATACCAAAATCAAAGACAGTATCAAAACAACAAAAAAATACAGACCAATAACTCTCATGAACTTAGATACAAAATCCTCATCAAAATATCAAATCAAATCCAGCAAAGTATAAAAAAGATTATGCACCATGACCAAGTGGAATTTTTTCCACGTATGCAAGACTAGTTCAATATTTGAAAACCTATTAGTATAGTCTACCATATCAACAGACTAAAGAAGAAAAATATTAAGACCAAATCAATTGTTATAGAAAAAGCATTAGACAAAATCCAACAGCTATTCATGATAAGAATGCTCAGCCAACCATGAATAGAAAGGAACTTCCTCAAACTGCTAAAAACCTAAAACAACATCACACTTAAAGACAAGGCTTTATCCCTAAGATCAGTAACAAACAAGCATGTCTGCTCCCACCTCTCTTATTCAACATAGTGCGGGAAGTTCTAGCTAGGGCAGTAGGTAAGAAAAAACATAAAGGGGATACAGATCAGAAAGAAAGAAGGAAAACTGTCTCTATTTGTAGATGATACAACTGTCTATGTAGACAATGTCAAGGAAGCTTTAAAAAAACCCACCTATAACCACTAAGTGAGTTCAGCAAGGTCAAAGGATCCAAGATCAACAGACAAAAATCAACTGATTTGCTATACGCTAAAGAACAAGCACATGACAATTAAAATTAAAAACACACTATCATTTATGATCCTCCTAAAAAACTTAAATACTTAGGTATAAACTTAACAAAATATGTACAGGGTCTAATCCTGAAAATTACAAAATTTAGTTATGCAAGACATTACTATAGAGAGAAACTGGGTAAAGGGTGAAGAGACTTCCCTATACATTTTTTCCAAATTCCTGTGAATCCATAATTATTCTAAAATAAAAAGTTTTAAATATATATGAACTGAAAAAAATGGGAATAATGCAATATACAGGCAATAATGGGTGAATACATGCTACAAATGACTATGGTTGTGTGGGAACATGCTTTGAGAGGGTACAGACTGTGTGTATGTCTACAGTTTGTATGAAAGAATAATGGGTATATGTTTGTGGGAAGGTTGACCACTGTCAGGAGAATGCCATTCAGCACACATCCCAAGCTCCCACCACCACCCTGTATAAAGTGAGAAAATGTGATCATTCTCTAGGGATTCTAAATTACAGAATACGATGTGACTGTCTTTGTCCCCACACTAACCACTGCCAAGGCCCCTCAACTCATCCCTACAAACACCGCCTGACATCTTCTAAGTACAGAGCACCACATTTCAGTGATAATCACCTTCAACCCTAGAGAGCACCGGAAAGTTTCTAAAACACTTTAGCCTACTTTGCCTTCCTGGGGGTCTCAGTGAAGGGGGCTGTGGTTACTGACTCCATTTTATAAATGAGAAAACCAAGTCTTGGAGGAGAGAAGGATTTGAAAAAAGCAGAGTAATAATAAAAGGAGTCAACCGCGAAGAACTTTGTGCTCTGGATTCTAAGAAAAAAACCTAGGTTTGAATACATCCTCTGCCCCTTATTATGAGACATTATGCTTCTTAAAGCCTTTAAAATGTAAAAGCTATAAAATGGGGTCACACTACCTACCTCATTAGGGTGTATGGAAAGATTACAGGAGATAAAGGTATAGTGTTTGGCACATATATGCTAATTATTGTGCTTAATTTATTAAAAGACAGACAGAATCAGGATTTTTCACTGCTAACTGGGCTGCCTGCCATTCTTGTCTTTCTTCTTCCTTACTAGATCATTAATGGGATCAATTTTTGTACTGTTTCATGTTTTTAAAAAATGGTTATCTCCTGATTTGGGGTCTACTGTACTATATCTACGTATTAAATCAAGCTTGTTAACTGTGTTTTTCTGTTTTTCTATATCCCAAGCAGATTTTTATTGACTTGATTTTTTCTGTAAGAGATATCTCAAAATACCCCACTATGATAGTAACTGTCAATTTCTCCTGTTCTAAAAGTTTCTGATTTATATATTTTGAACCTAGGTTGTTGAAATTAATGATTTTACACTGGATTGGTAGGGAACAAAACCTAATTACAGCGGGATCAAGAAAACATGGGAGATTTTTGTTTAAGTATCTTTAACAGTTCCTGGAACACAGTATGCCTTCAAATAATGTTTCCTAAATAAATGAACTTCGGACGTGAGACGGAGATCCCGAGGGGCACAAAGCTATTTTAGAATATTTTTAAAGGTAAAGACGAAATTATGGCTGACATCTAAGTTCATTTCCCCCACTAGCACTTTAACAAAACGAAAACACCTTAATGGATACTCTTAAAATAATTCTTACGCCTATGTACTAAAAAAAATAAAAACAGGATAATGTTAATAAACTATTCGCTAACAAACAACCACAAGCCGCAGCGACCTCATTACGAACCCACCCTCGACGCAGCGCCTCGTGAGGGCGGGTATCAGCGCCAGAAGAGGGCGCCGGAAGTAGGCGTGGCCCGCCCGCGGCTTTCTGGGATTTGTAGTTCTGGGCCCTAGGCGCGGGCGCGGGTCAGTATCCGGAATCCTGCGCTGCCAGGTGTCGGTTCCCACGTGGGAGGTGAGACGCGTGCGGCGCCAGCGCCTGCAGGGAGGCGTCGGACCATGGGAGTGCCGCGGGGGAGGCGCTGGAGGCCTGGCTGGGCCGCCGTGGGAGGGCGTGCGACCTGGCGGAGTTGTAGTTCCGGGCCGCACGTGTATCCGAGCGCCGCGGCCGCTGCTGCGTCCCCGTGGCCGGGCTGCGGTCACTTGGGACGAGGCGTCCCAGAGCGCTGAACTGGCCCCGACCCCAAGGGGCGCTCCTCCCGCCTGACCGAGCTCTGGCCTTGGCCAGCCTGGGGGCTTCGTAGTTGGCCACATCGGCCTTTTCCGCGGCAGGGATTGGCTTTATTCAAGGAGGTTTTCAGTGGTTGTTAGGTGACCGAGAGGGGCTCCTGTGAGGGACCGAGGTTTCTGTCCCCACAGCGCTGTCCTCGCTAAAAGGAGGCTGCATCTGAGCCTCTGCACTCCTGAAACGAGTCAGGTCGGGGAAGGCGTCTCGGGCAGTCGAAATGCATCCCGAGAAGCGACACATCCGAGCGGAGAGCGACACATCTTACTGCTCTGACTAGAACTTTAGGGCAGAAACCGGAAAGCCTGAGGAAATGGACACATCTTAGAGCTGCTGGGGGCTGCAGAGTTTACTTAGCCTCGTGGGTTTGGGCGGGGTTGTGGGGGACGGCTTGGCCGGCTTGATCCAAAGCCCTACGGAGAAAGGTGAGGGAGGTGCGGCGTGGGGAGCCGAGGGCGGCCTCTGGGGAGAGGGCGTGCGATGGGCTGACAGAGGGGTTAGGAGCGGGAGCTGAGGAATTTTTTCCCACAGCCTTGCTGGACTGGCTAGTCTGTGTCCTGCAAGGTGGACTTGATTTTCATGGCTCTTCCTCTTTCCCTAACTCTACCTTTCCAAGACTGTCTCCTTCCTGAGAGGAGGAAATGACCAAGTTCCAGGTGAGTTGGGGTTTCTTCTCCCCAGAAATGCCATCTCTCTGAGAATGGACATAGCCTTTCTTTCTTGGGACTAAAGAAGGACATCAGCATTAATTGCGTTCCTATCTGGTGTCACGTCCTGTCTTTGTTCTGTGTGTTGTTTTTCTCTTTATTGTCAGGCTTCAGCGTGAGATATAAGTATTTCATAAATATGGGTTTAGGAACATTAATACACGAAGGGCATATAGCTATCAGATGATGTTGCCAGAATCCGCACCAGTATCTACTGACTTTAAATTCCACATCATTTTTCACTGAACCACCCTCTCTCCATGAGCTTGGTCCTCTCCCCAGAGCACTGGGCTATGTGCTTTTATTCAAAGTCTCCACACTGCTTCTTTGCCTGGTCCACTCTCTCAAAGCCTGCTTTTTCCTGCCAGACATTTTTCTTTCACTAAAAAGTCATTCAAAGATATTACATGCTCAGTCCAGTACTAAGTGGCCTCAGGAAAACAAATGGAATTACACTAGTCCCCCCTTATCCGTGGGGGATACAGTCTAAGACCCCCATTGGATGCCTGAAACCTTGGATAGTACTAAACTCTATGTATACTATGATTTTTCCTATATGTACATACCTGTGATAAGGTTTAATTTATAAATTAGGCACAGGAGGAGATTAACAACATTAACTTCTCTTTGGCATATCTGAATTGCCAGCATCACTACTCTGGGGCTTTGGGGCCATTGTTAAGTAAAGTAAGGGTTACTTGAACACAAGCACTGCAATACCTCAACAGTCCATCTGGGAGAAGGCGGCTACCAAGTGACTACTGGGCAGGTAACGGGTAGCTATGCAGCGTGGATATCCTAGACAAAGAGATGATTCATGTCCTGGGCAAGGTGGAGCAGCATGGTGAAAGATTTCATCATGCTACTCAAAATGGCATGCAATTTAAAACTTATGAATTGTTTATTTCTGGAATTTTCCATTTAATATTTTCAGACCATGGTTGACTGCAGCTAAGTGAAACCATGGAAAGCAAAACCATGGATAATGGGGGCTACTGTATAAACTATGGTGCTTTTCTTCACGAGCAGAATATGTGTACGGGAAAAAAGTAGGCACATTAATGATAATCATTTTTGAAACATGAAAGAGTGAAAAACATAAGAAAGTTTGTTAAATAGCACAGTAGGTACCAGATCACTCCTAGAGATGCTCCTCAACCAAGCTATTCATCGGAATTGTCTGTGGTGTTCTTTGAGAATTAAGGTTCCTAGGCACCACCAACCCCCAGATCTGCTAAAAGGAGAATTTTACTCCTTTTTTATCTGTTGATCTTTGTGCATCCAAAGATTTGTTGCACTTATTGTGAAGTATTTCTCTGCATACTGATGTGAGTGTCACTAAGGTAGGTGAGATGAGTCATCTTTTATGCTCTGATTGCTTTGTTCCCTTTACCAACGTATCTACTTATTTAATTGGTACATTAAACTCTTAAATTACCGAGTAGCACTTTTTTTAAAAGCAGTTTCTCATTTGTCTCCATAAAGCCATTTCTAGAAAGGCACCTCAAGATTGGCACTTAGAATTATAAAATGTTTGAAATGGAGGAGGCCAGCCAGCCTCCTCGCTGCTGTGCTGCTGGCATTTTGCAGAGCAGAGCTCTAATCCTGAGGGAGCTGAGGAGACGCACCGTGTGCTTTGTTGCAGAGAGCCACAGAGTCAGAAGGAAACCCCATGTTTTCTAACTCCATGCAGTTCCTTCTCCATGGCTAAACAGGTCATCACACCAGAAGTTATTTGAATAAAATGTCAGACTGGATTTTAAGGAAAAAATAATTGGTTCTTAACAACGCCACCAGCAAGACCATCTTTTTATTATTTTATTGAGGTCATATTGGCTTATTGTATAATTTCAGGTGTACATTATTATATATCAGTTTCTGTGTAGACTGCATCATGTTCACCATGTTCATAGTCTAGTTTTTATCCGTCACCATATAAATGTGCCACTGTACCCCTTTTGCCCTACCCCCAACCAACTTCCTCTCTGCTAACCACTATTCTATTCTCCTTATCCATGTATTTATCTTCCACATATGAGTGAAATCATACAGTGTGTATCTTTCTCTGTCTAGCTTATTCTCACTTAGCATAATACCTTCAAGGTCCATCCATGTTGTTGCAAATGGCACGATCTTGTCCTTTTTTATGGCTGAGTAGTATTCCATTGTGTATATATATGCCACATCCTCTTTATCCAATCATCAGTCAATGGGCGCTTGAGTTGCTTCCACGTCTTGACTATTGTGAATAATGCTGCAGTGAGCACAGGGTTGCATAAGTCTCTTTGAATTATTAATTTCAAGTTCTTTGGATAAATACCCAGTAGAGGGATAGGTGGGTCATATGGTATTTCTATTTTTAATTTAATTTTTTGAGAAATCTCCATACTGTTTTCCATAGTGGCTGTACCAGTTTGCATTCCCACCAGCAGTGTATGAGGGTTCCCTTTTCTATACATCCTCTCCAACAGTTGTTATTTTTTTGTCTGGTTAATTATATTCTGACAGGTGTAAGGTAGCAAGACCATCTTTTTGGTCTTGGCAAATACAGTCCTCACATATATAGGAAGAGACCATGAGCTCTTATAAAAATCAGTTTGTTTAGAGGACAGTAGCCTGCCTCAAGGTACTGAGAGCGTTCTGTCTCTGTGCCTTAAAAAGTAATTGAGGACTTCAAGGGAGATTAGCATGAGTAAGACCCTGTGCTCTCTATATTTTCCTTCCTTCTCTTCTATCTGGTCCCTGATGAAGATTATTTATGATGAAGTTGGAAATTGCTAGTATAGTGAAAAATTGAGATTCTGACATATGTTAATAACTTTTTGAATTTAAAGAAAACCCTTCATTCCCTCAACACTTGCTGAGTGTTTCCTATGTAACAGACATTGTCCTTGAGTCTGCTGAAAGGGAGGAATCCCAATTTAACCCTTCCCTCCCTCTGTGACCTTGTGTAAGTCACTTCCCCATTATGAACCTTGGTTTTCTCATCTGTAAGATTAGAGTGTTGAGTTTGATGATCTCAAGGTTTTTACTTGTATAATTTCATTAAGTTGAATGTGAATTTATTTATCATTTGATTCTGTATCAGTTGTGCTAGTTGGTGGGGATTTAAAGATTAGTTGAGCATGGCCCCTATCCTTTGGAATCTTATAGCCAATTTGGGAGATAGATTTAATAACTATAGTAGAGGTATGTGGAAAATGCTATAAGATCTTGAAGGAGGAGGCATTTAACTTAGCCTTCTGCTTCAGAAAGGAGGTTATTGGTTGTCCTGAAACAAAGGATTCCCAAAATGGATGGGAGAAATATAAGTCAGGGCAGAAGAAATGTGTAAAGGGATATTCTGGACTAGAGCATGACCTTTGGATCACTGCAGGTAATCCTGGGTGACTACAGTTCCTGCCTGCCTCCTGCCTTCTGCATTACTGTTTCCTGAGTAAATTGTTGGAGCTAGCAGGGATGGGCTCTGGAGAGGAAGTGGAAAGCCACACGTGTATGTAGATTTGAGGAGTTTGACATTCGTTGGATGGGAACAGGAAACTACGGGTCCTGTGACCTTCCACTTTGGTCGGGCTTCAGGATGCTGAGTCCTCTTTCCCACAGTAAGCCTGAGTTCTACCTTGGGGTGACTCGTTAGCCCCACTGACACCAGGGGAGACTATTCACTATTCAGGTGCTTTCATTCCCAACTTTGTCTTGCTTTCGCAGAACCACTCCTTTCTTGCTGTTTTCCCTTTCCCTTGTCACACTGATTCCTTTCTTGTGGTCCACTGTCATCCCATTTCTCATCTTGGAATTTTCAGACTACCACGAAGTTGGTAGTCCATCCACATATTCTTTCTGTTCTCAGCATGGAATTCTCCCCACCACTTAACCTGTGGGATCTTAATAAATGAATAACTCTGACTGTCCAATCTACGGATTGCAAGATGACAAAACTTGTATTTTGAAGACTTGATAAGGAATTGTTGTGATCTAGGTAAGAAATGAGGACCTCACCTAGGATAGGACAGTGGCAGTGGGAATAAACAAGAGGTAACACATTGGAGGAAGATTTAGGAGAGAGAATTGACAGGATCTGAAGTGGTTTGAATACTGTTGAGGTAAGGAAGGAGTCTTAGACAATCCAGATGACTGGGTGGAAGATAGATTAAAAATAAAAGGGAAAAAAGATAATTGATGGACTTGACTCTCAGAAGGGAGGAAAGGATTCCATGTAGAATGCATAGGGGTGGTGACCCTTGGACAGAAAGTAGTCTTTTTTCCCTGAGGTGGAGAAGAAAAAGTCTGGGTGAGAGAAGTGGCTCATCCAACCACTTGACATTCACGGGCCCTGTTGTACTAACAAGTATATTTATGGCGGTCTAAGGCAGCGCCCTCCACTTTAACTCCTTCGTCCCACCTTGCAGGGACCTGCAGGCTTCTCTTGCCCAATCTCATCCCTCTTCCTCAGACACAGTAGAGACCTGTGACCTTGAGAGGAGAGCTTGGGAGGAAACACTTTCTCTCATTGCTGCCTTCTCCACTGGTGGCGAATAGGGTAGTTGTGTCACTCCTGGGGGCAGCCTGGTTGTGCTCTTTCCTGAGGAGGGAGTGTGTGGGATCCCTTCAGCCTCCAGCCCAAGGTGCCTGCGCTTCTGAAGGTTGCTGGGCACTCCCCTGGCCAGAGGTGAGCTGCTCTTTTGGGCTTCACCTGGCTCTCAGTCGTTTTGTGTATATTCTATCCTCTGCTTTTCAGAGTGTGGCCTGTAGACTGCTGCCAGTCCACCAACAGCTTGTTGCCAGTCTGCAAAGACACAAGGAAATTGAGAGTAAGTGTTTAAAACTTTTATGTCCATTAAATCTAATGATTTTAAAAAATTGGTGTTGATATTTTATATGTCTGGGTTTTTATTTTGTAGTAATTATTATGTTTTACAAAAGTATCAGTCTGTGACATATTAGAAATTTTTTAAAAGAAATTGGTTCTTCACCAGAGGCAATTTGAGAAGTGTTCTTCCATTGACAGAACCCTGGAGGGAACCAGACTCACTGTGAAGTTAACTAGATAAATATTTGGACTCCTTTTATTTGCCAGTCCCTGCTTGAGGCCTTGGGGATGCAGCCATAAACACACCAGACAGCCTCTCTGTTCTTAGGGAAACTGTGTCTTCATGGGGAGAGACAGACTGTAAATAAGAAAGCAAATGAGTAAATTAGAAAATGACATAAGGCATAAGTAGTACAAAGAAATTAAAACAGAGAAGTGATAGTTACTAGGTGCTACTCTGGGTTAGATGGTCAAGGAGATGCTTCTCTGAGGAGGTGGCGGTTCAGTTAAGATCTGAATGATAAGGAACCAGGCATGTGAAGATCAGAAAAAGAACATTGTGGGCAGAGGGACAGCCAGTGCAAAGGCCCTAAGTTGAGATGCATTTGATGTGGTCAAGCACCTGCAAGGTCACTGGGGCCAAGTGTGACACATAAGGGAGGAGTGACTAGGGCTGAGTTTGGAAAATTGACAGGACCCCAGTCTGTAAAGCCTTGTAGACCAAGATGAAGACTCTGGATTTTACTCGATGTCCATTGAAAAGTCTTTGGAGGGTATCACACTTGATGTAGTGTGTGTTTTAAAAGATCACTCTGGTTGCTATGTGGAGAATTCATTGTGTTGGGGAGCAGGAGTGGTAGCAGACAAATTAGGAGGTTGGTGCAAGTAAGAGTTAATGATGGCTGGAACTCGTGACAATAATAGTGCAAGATGGAGAGAAGTGGGTAGATTCAGATGTGTTTTAGAGGTACAGTTGATAGCACTTGGTGTTAGACAAAATGTGAGGAAGAGAGAAGAGAATCAAAATTACTTCGAGGATTTTGGCTTGAGGAATTGGGTGCGTCATGTGGCCATTTACTAAAATGAGGACGACTAGGCAAGAGCAGATGTTGACGGAGATTGTTGGGAGCAAGAGTTCTGTTGGGGCCTGTTAAGTTTTAAGTGCCTTTTAGACATGCAAGTGTAGATGTTAGGTGGAAAGTTGGAGCCTGGAGTTGAGGGGAAAGGTTAGGGCTGGTGGTAAGTATTTGGCAGTCAGTGATATTTTAAGCCAAAGGGGCTAGATGGGAATACCTGAGAAGAGTATTTTATGGCTATGTGTCTATATGCTATTTTGATTTTTCCAGGAATGTTCAACTACTTAGTTTAGAGGGAGAAAGGATATATGATTGATACGACTAGGGAAAAACTTGAGGTCAGAAGTCTGCTTTGGCTGAGAGGAGAAAAAGGAAAGGTTAAAGGATGGTGATCTTGACAAGGCAGGTGTGATGGAAGAGGAAGAGCAGAAAGAACAGGAAGATTTGTGTGTGTGTGTGTATGTGTATTTTTTGTGAGGAAGATTGGCCCTGAGCTAACATCTGTTGCCAATCTTCCTCTTTTTGCTTGAGGAAGATTGTTGCTGAGCTAACATCTGTGCCAATTGTCCTCTATTTTATGTGGGATGCTGCCACAGCATGGCCTGATGAGCAGCACTAGGTCCACACTAGGGATCCGAACCCGCAAACCCCAGGCCGCTGAAGTGGAGCGTGTGAATTTAACAACCATGCCACTGGGCCAGCCCCAGGAAGATGTTTTTAAGGTGTAGGATATTAAGAGGTTAATCCTTCAAAGGCAGAGTGATCCAAATCGTGAAATGGGCCTGATTATGGTTATTGAGTTTGATGAAATGAGGCAGAGATCATCAACCCTAAGGAGATTAAGAAATGTGAGGTTAGAGAGTTGGGTAACTTGTTCTCAGGAGTGTTGAGGTTGTCAGGATAATAGTGGGAATGAAGGGAAAGGACAACTCAGCAATGACCATGAGATGGCAGTGGAAAGGAAAGATTCGGTAGCTGGATAGCTTGAGCTTGGGTGAGTTGTGAGCAAGAGGAGAAGGAATTGGATGGAAGTAGCAATGTAGATGAGAAAAGAAAAATTTTCTGACAAAACTTGACTTAGATCCCTCAGATCCCTGAACTGCACACTTTTGTACCCTTCTCATCTTTTCCAGTGCTACCAACCTCTCCCTCCTTCCAGAGCATTTGTGCAGGTGGTTGTTGGTTGAGCAGGAATGCGCTTAATGTTTTAGGAACCAGAAACGGTCGAGTAACTGAGGTGTGGTGGGATTGCTGGGACCCTACGCAGAGGAAGCGCGCAGAGCTGTGGTGCTGGAAAACTCGAGCCACTTGGTCTCATGGGCCAGAACATGAGCCTGGACACCTGTCCTTGGGAGTTTTTTTTCTTCCATTTTAAATAGTAATGGGGCTCCAGGAGTTGTGGTTCAGAAATCAGAGTTCCCTAGTTTCTCTTTGGCACAAAAGGATGTTTCTGATTGTTCTAAGCACTAAAGAACTTTGCTTGGTAAGAATTGGAGAATGGTAGCTTTACTGAGTCGTCTCAGAAACCATACCTTGTCCATCCCTGATAAGCCAGGGTTTGGGACTGATTTAGCTTTCTGCACAGTCACCCACTCTCTGTGTTTCCCAGATGTGACCTCTCAGTTGGAGCAAGTTGAAACTGAAGATCATTAAATAATGGAGAATGAACTTGATGAAAAAGAACCAGTTAAGCATCGTGGCAAGTTGTGAGCCCCGGCTAACGCATGAAAGAGGAGTCCCTTTTTAATTGTTCCTGGAGTTCTCTTTGAAGTTCTCTGGTCTCTGGAGACAGCTGAGGCCTCAGTTTCCACGAACTGACCAACATTTATCTACTCGTTTCCTCCCCATTCTGCCTTTTCAGAAGCTTGTGGTCTTCCCCATTCACGCTGACCTTCTTATCTGTACTCCATCTTTCCCTCATTTTCCCCACATTGGTCTTGCACCATCTTTGCTTAGACTTCATTAAACCTCCCCTGTCCTGCAACACCTCCTCCCCACTGCTGCTTTTCTTCCACCTTCAGGGATGCATCCGTCTCCCCTTCTGAAGATACGACGGTACTTTGGAGAGACAAAACCTCATTCCCTAGCGATACATAGGGGTATAATTGATATGGTTTTTCTCAAAAACATTTTGACTGCTTGAGTCAAAGAGCCTTAAACATTTTTGATGTAATAATTCATTTTTAGGTATCTAGACTTAAGTCCAACTGAAAATTGTGTACAAAGATGAGTCATTATAGAATCATTTAAAATAGTGAAAAGTTACCCACCAAATGTATCAGAAGGGATTGGTTATACAATTTATTGTGGATCATACAAGAGAAGAATATGTGGCCATTAAAAATATGCTGATAGAGGCCAGCCCAGTGGCGTAGTGGTTAAGTTCACATGCTCCGCTTCAGCGGCCTGGAGTTCACAGTTCGCATCCCAGGCACGGACCTAGCACCACTCATCAAGCCATGCTGTGGCAGCATCCCACATAAAATAGAGGAAGGTTGGCACAGATGTTAGCTCAAGGCCAATCTCCCTCACAAAAAAAAAGTAGATGCTGATAAAGAATTTTTAATTAGATGGGAAGATGCATGTCTCCCTCCCAGGTTGAACCATGTGAAACTGCCATTTTGTAGTAAAATCAGACATTCTATAAAAACGACCAAAGAGAAGGATCTTGCGATCATGGCTTTCAGGGTTTTTTCCTGTCCCAATCCACATGGTTCTCTTCCCTTAGAAACTGTGGCTCTTGAACTGTTATTTTCAGCCAAACCTGGGGAGTGAGGGGATCAACCCAGAAGGAAGTGGTACCTGGAGGTGGGGAGAGTCCTGCGTTTCCATTTTCTTTATATAAACCTAGTGCCGGTGCTCTATCTTTGGACCAAAATTGCTCACTTGGAAGTCACTAGTAAACTTTTGTGCCTTTCAGAGCTTTTCCTTTTTTAATGTCTTTCAGAGCATTTACTATTGTTAATGTTTTGCATGGTTTTGATAGTGTTCACCTTGATCTTAAAATTTTTTGACTTGTATGAAATCATAGTTTTCCTATTTCCTCCAGCCTCTCTTTTATTCCTTTTTTCTGCGTATTTCTCAGTCTTTCCTCTAACTTTGGAAATCTCAAAATGCCCTGCTCTTTGATCACTGTATGTCAGTTTCTCACTCTTTTTCTTACTACCACCACTGCCCTCTAAGAACCAATTCTCACCACCTTGGAGGCAATAGTGCCCTGCTGAGAATGCACGCTAGATATGTATACTTGTCTGCCTGCATCCAAGAGCTGTCGTACATTTAAATGGCCTTGACTATCCTTTCTATTTCAATAACCCTAATGGCTTTATTTCCTCTCCTCATATTAAACTCTGTTCCTGTGTATTTTCTTGGCTATGGGATACCTACACTTGACTATCCAGTGTCACTTCAAATTCAGTGTATTGAGAATTTTCAAAATTCCTTTCCCTTTTAACTTCTCTTCTCATATTCCCAGTTCTGGGGGAATTATAACATTCCTCCAGTCCCCTAGTTTATTTTATTTATTTATTTATTTATTTAGTGAGGAAGATTGGCCCTGAGCTAACGTCTGTTGCCAATCTTCCTCTATTTGCTTGAGGAAGGTTGGCCCTGAGCTGTAATCTCTGCCAGTCTTCCTATATTTTGTACATGGGACGCCGCCACAGCATGGCCTGATGAGCAGTCTATAGGTCCACACCCAGTATCTGAACCTACAAACCCCAGGCTGCTGAAGCAGAGTGCGAGAGCTTAACCACTATGCCACCAGGCCCACCCCTCCAGTCTCCTAGTTTAGAAATAGGCCGTTAAGTTTCTCCCTCCCCATCCTCAGTATGTGTAATTCTCTCACCAATAATTCTTTTTTGACTTTAAGTTCTTTTAAATTTAGTAACACTCTTAAGTCCCCCAGATATCACCCTGAAATGGGTCCATTTAATGCTTGAATTATGGTAACAATCAGCTAGATTATTGACATCATTCTTCAGGCTGAAGTTGGATCTTGCAAGTAGACTTGTCTCCCTGACCTCCCATTTACCAGGTCACTCTGGGTAAAAGCCTGGCATGACCTTCAGTTGCTGGTGTAGAGCCTCTCAACTCCCACCTGGCTCTCGAGGCCCTTGGTGCTTGCTCTCCCCTGTGGAGCATTGTTCTCTGCTATCCTGAGTTTACTTTCCTTCCAGCTAAGCCTGTTCTCTGGAGGTCCTCCATGCTCGCTTGCTCTGGTACCTTTGATTACCGTGCTCTGGTTCCTGGTGAATTTTGTCGTTTAAGGTTTTATTCAAAGTCCATTACCTGTGTGAAAACTTTGACCATCTCTTCCACTTGACTGCTTTCTCTCAGAACTTTCAATTTATATCTCACAGTCCTAGACCTGATTACATATTCTTTTGTATGCTTTTTTTTTTTTTTAACTATTGAATCTGCAAGTCTGATTTATTTTCCTTGTTTCCAGCCAGGTTTCTGGAGGGAAAGCAATGTATCTAATACTTCCAGTGCTGTGTGCACATAGTCAAGATTTAAAAATTGACTGCTGTGGAGTTTAACAGAGAAGAAATAATTTTTTACAGTCTTGCGGAAGAGACAGTAAGTAAACATGATATATTACTATAAATTGATAAGTCCTGTGAAGGATGAAACAGTGTGCTCTGAGAGAATGAAGGCATGGGATGGGACGAGGCTGACGTATGTGTTGTTGAAAGTTTCAGGGAAGGCCTCTGAAGTGACATTTAAACTGAGATCTAAAGGATCAGCAGGCATTAAACAGGTGACTGGTTAAGGGAGGAATATTCCAGGCAGATAGAACAGTGCAAGAGAAGACCTGAAGACCTGGAGGAAGGAGTGTGGCTAGAAGACAGGGAGCAGCTGGGAAGAAGGGGTGGGCAGGCCCTGCGCACTTGTGACGTTGGAGGCCCTGGTAAGACGTGTATTCGGTGCTAAGTTCTGTGCGAAGCCAGTGGAGCAACGGAGCGGTACGATCTGATCTACCCAGTGTCACTGGGACTGCTCTTTGCAGAGGGCCGAAAGTGGAGTACGATCTGTGCTTCCACTTTCAATCTCTGCTCTAGGTTTTCCTTTTTAATTGATACAAAATTGAACATAGTTGTCTGACTTTTTTTTTTTTTTTTAAAGATTTTATTTTTTCCTTTTTCTCCCCAAAGCCCCCTGGTACATAGTTGTATAGTCTTCGTTGTGGGTCCTTCTAGTTGTGGCATGTGGGACGCTGCCTCAGCGTGGTTTGATGAGCAGTGTCATGTCCGCGCCCAGGATTCGAACCAACGAAACACTGGGCCGCCTACAGCGGAGCGCGCGAACTTAACCACTCGGCCACGGGGCCAGCCCCGTTGTCTGACTTTTTTTAAAGCAACATATAAAAATCTCAAAACTTCAGACACATTGGTATAATATGAAATGACGTCATTAATAATAGTTTGTTTATCCTATTTTTCCTGTGTATTCTATATATGCATATTACAAATATATGTGTTAAAATTTATGAGATTATTCTGAATGTGTTTTTCAACTGGCTATTTCATGCAGTATGTCTTAGAGATCTTTGTCATGTCGTATTAACTCCTGCTAAAAGGACCTCTTTTCTCATTATGTCAGCATTCTCTTCTAATATTACACACTCATTTTTCATAATATTTTAAATATTTTTTTAAGATTTTTTTATTTTTTTTCCTTTTTCTCCCCAAAGCCCCCCAGTACGTAGCTGTATATTCTTCATTGTGGGTCCTTCTAGTTGTGGCATGTGGGACGCTGCCTCAGCGTGGTTTGATGAGCAGTGCCATGTCCGCGCCCAGGATTTGAACCGACGAAACACTGGGCCACCTGCAGCAGAGCGCGCAAACTTAGCCACTTGGCCACAGGGCCAGCCCCCTATTTTAAATATTTTTTTTAAATAATATCACAAAGATTCATTACTACTTATAAAACTTACCATTAATGGAATTCCTGCCCCGCTGACCTGCACAGACCTGTCATTTCTGCAGCCATTCCCGGATAGCGTGCAGCCAGATGGGGAATTAGTGTCCTTGGCCATCTAATAATTTTGGCCCACCTCATGATTTAACTGCTCCAAACTGCACTGTTTTTGTTTTATTGTTTTTTCCTTTTTCTATTTGCCGTTACTTTTCAACTTTGTAAACAAAGTAATGCATTCACCTAGATAAAGAAATTGTACTAAAAGGCTTATAAGCAAAACCAGTTTCCCTGCTCTGCTGCTCCTCATGTCCACAGTGTGGCTTCTCAGAGGCACTCAGTTTCAGTCCTTTCAGCTTTCCTTACTGGGTTTGTGTCCATATTTCCAAAATTATTTTATATAAAATAAAATAATTTATAATTATTATACATATAAAATATTATACATATGCAGCTACTTGTTTTCTTTTTTTAAAGAATAAATGCATTAGTTAAAAAAAGCATAAAAAGGTAGACAGTGTTACTTGTCAATTATACCTAAATAAAGCTGGAAAAAAATGTACAATGAGAATTTTGGACATGCTGAAGAAAGGTAGAAAATAAATTATCCGTGAGTAGCAAATAAAAGTAAGATTCCCAAATGTACTAAATGTTTTCAAATTATTAAAGTTATATTGCAAAAATAAAAACAAACAAAAAGGTGCACAGTGAGAACTTTCTTTCATGTCCCTAACTCCACTCTACCCAGGTTCTCGTCGTTTGCTGTCACAAATCGTCTGCAGTGAGTAAATCTCATGCAAATATCATTTCACAGCTGTGTCTGGAAATCTGAGGAACGCAGCCCCCTGCTGGAACGCTGAGTGCATACATTGGTGATTTTGATAGATAATTGCCAAAATGTCCTTCTTCGGGGGTGATGCCAGTTTACACTGACAAGCAGGTGTGTCTTCAGGCTTTGGGTTTTTGCCAGCGTAACAGGTGGCAAATGGCACCTCAGCATAATTCTAATCTGAATTTATTATATTATGATATACTGCTATTTTTCAATTTATCAATACTTGATATTTTCTGTTGACTTCTTTATATCATAGATGAGCATTTAGCTCTTTTACATTACATCCCCTAACATGCTCATCCTTTCAAGAATTTATGTCAGAGTCACGTCAGTGATTAATGCTTATGTTGCTTTGACTTCGTAATTCTTGTTCCTGCAGAGTCAAGTAGTATACTATGATTACTGTGCCTTTTTTTCTTTTCCTAAAGTCAATACTTGCTTTTTTAAATATGTTTTATTTGGGGAGATTTTCATTCCATACTATTTTATAAAGTTTTGGTTAATTATTATTGTTTTCTTTTATGTATCAACAATTGATTCAACTTTATTGTCTGTTTGATTGACTTCTTGGCTCACTTGTTTCTTGTATCACGTATCATCTTTTTCTTAAAGGAATTTTTAAAATTTTGCTACAGTACATTCCTGAGTAATTGTTTAAGTAATTGTTTAAATCCTTTCTTGTCTGAAAAGATGTCTATTTATTCCTCCCAGTGAAATGATTGATTGGCTGTATATAGAATAGAATGCGAATTTCACAATCACTTTTCCTCCAAAATTAGAAGATATTGCTCAGTTATCTTCAGGTATCCAGTATTGCTGATTAGTAGTTCAGTGTCAATATTATTCTCATTTATTTGCACATAACCTAGCGTTTCTGTCTGAGTGCTTTTAGCGTTTTCTGGGGTTTTTTTTGCTTGAAGTCCTGAGGTTGTACATACAATAGACAGATGGAAAGATAAAAGTAAAAGTCCATCTTCTAGGAGGTCTGTGAATATTGTGAAGATAGATTGAAGGGAAAGAAATAACAGAAAAAAAGTAATTTTAAAAAATTTTGCTACAGTACCTCTATTAATAATAAATACTATTAATTAAAATATTACTAAATAAAAATTACTAAAGACTTAACCCTTTAGCTTAACCTGTGAGCTGAGTCGCTTAAGCTTTTCAGCCTTGGTTTCCCCTTGTGTCAGATGGGTGTCTTAATAGTTTACATCAAATCGTGCCACCAGTGCCTGAGTGCTCCCATGGGCACAGCAGGTCTTAATTGTTACGATTATCATCTTTTTCGATCTTTTTGTTAATTTAGAATAATTCTGATTATTTTTCATAACAACTTGTCCATATTTTATTATTGTGTTGTTTTTTTCTAGATGTGATATCCTCTCAGATTTCTCTGGACTTTTAATTACGTACCTTTTAAATTCTGTTTCCTCTGTTCACTTGAGTTTGTGCCACTCTTTATTGATGTTTTCTACTTTTTTTTTGGTCTGCTTATATTTTTTTACTGTCTCATTTTTTCCGAAAGTCTTATGTTCACACTGTGACACTGGAGTGCTCCTCCTCAGCTGATGCCCGACCCTCTCTGCTGCGTGCGTGTTCTACCCATAGGGGGCGCTTCTGCTGACTGGACTTGGGATGGATATAACAAGAATCCAGATGGTGGTGGTGTAGACCCCTTTTTTGAGGTTGCCACTTCAGGCCAGTAAGTTATCTGAGGCGTGCCCTGCTTTGATCTCCAGCTCTGGGGTGTCTCCCTTATCAGAAATCCCACTGCAGGGGTTACCTGGAGGCTTTACCCTGGGCACATGTGGAGTCCACCGCTTCTTTTTGTACCTTAATCAACACTGTCATTGTTGCAGGCCCATCATTACCTTAACTTCTGCTTCTCTCTTCAGCCCAACTAATACTCTGAGGAGTCTTTCTTTCTTTAGCAGATCATTTATTCTGTTCTTGAGGCTTTGTATGGGGCCACTTCTGTTAGCCACCCAATATTTGATTTTTTGTGGGAAGAAGGTGGTTGGGAGAGTGTTGGTGCTAACAGCAACAACTCATCCTGCCGTTTGAAATGCCTAACGTGAACACAAAGCTGAATTTCCAAGATAAACCTTTCTTACTTTATAATTGTTGATTCTGAGTTTGGAATTTGAATTTCCAGGACTTCCTGAGAAGACTTCTTACTCTTTCAAAGTCTTCTCCTGTACATGATTTGAGGTGTTGCATTTTTTTCTAGTTTCTCTGTCATCATAATCCATCTACTCTTTGCCATCTAGGAGTTCCTCAGCATTTTTGTTCTGCTGATGGAAACCTTTCTTTTTTCCCAAGACTATTACAGATTGCTTTTTTGTCATTTCAGTGTAATATTCACTCTACTTGTTTTGACCAACATATATACTATTAAGCGTAAGCTCTGTATTCCTAGCACGGTTCTGACTCAGGCCTTCCAGACTCATATATCTCACTGCTTACTGAACAGTGCAAGACTCTTCCAGGAGCACCACAAATTAAACCAGACAGATTTTGAGTTGGTCGTCTGTCCTCCTTTCCCACTCCAGCCTTTTCCTCTTGCTTTCCCTGTCTTCTTGTGCAGCACCTCCATCCCCCGTCACTCACACAGGGAACTTGGGAATCGTGCTTGATGCCTTCTTTCCCTTCTAGGCTTAGTTAGTCGTCACGTGATTTAGAATGTCTCTCCCATTCTTTCCATAACCACCAGCCTTATCACCCTTCTTCTGATTTGCTACAGCAGTTGTCTCTCTACCTAAAGTCTTGCCTATTTCTGATGCTATTTATAATCATGAAGTCAGTCATTCACTCCCATTTGAAATCCTTCAGTAGCCTGAAATCCCTGAGGGTTTTATCCGTAACTCCTTAATAGTACACACCAAGCCCTTTGTTCTGGCTCCTGCTTCCTCTCCAGGGCACACTCTTTACCCCTGGTACCTGTTTTATATCCTTCATAAGAAGCTGCCTACAGTTTTCCTGAATGTGTCATATTTTCTCTCCACATTTCACTTTATTTTTTTCCTTACATTTTCTCCCAGAAATCTTCCCCTAGACCCCAAGGTTTGGGTCAAATGCCCCTTGTCTGTGCTTTCAGGATTGGTTGTGCATGCATCTACCATAGCACTTACGTGGTCTCATCATTATTGCTATACTTTTCTTTCTTCCCAATAGGCTCTCGCTTGTTAAGCAAAAGGATTTTTTTATTTTCTTCCTTGTATCCCTAGCACCTATTAAAGTGGATTGCCAATTAAATGCAAATTTAATTAAAATAAAACGAAGTAAAGTGAAATGAAATGTTATTTGTGGCAAGGATTCATAGGGTTCTGCAGGGTTAGGGGAGGAATGCTTTCATTGGCCATGCTTAAAAGCAGAGAAAAGATTTCTGTCTTGTGTAGTCAGACTTCCTCTCTTTCCAACATTAACCCAAAGGACGTGACTATGAGGATAAGACTGAACTTTTTCCTAGTTACTAAATCTTCAGGCCTTAGGCACTCCAGTTTGAAATCTTGACATCTACCCTTTGTTCTTATCACTGAATTCTTTTTGTTCCCTAGGAGACCTGAGTGAAAATTCTGTGGAGAATCTTCAAAAGAAAGGACTAAGGGATCTGTTACATGAAGAGCTTTCCTGCTGGCTAATTTTGGGAGAGAGAGCCAATGCAATAACTGGGAGTCACGATTCTATTGGGACTCTTCAATGGGAAGTATGCAAGAGCCCTGAACTAGATCTTTCCCCATGTCGAAAGTGGGGAGAAGCTTCTTCTCATATTGCCAGAAACAAGAGCCATATGGTGACTCTTCAAAGTAATGGTTTCAAAAACATAGAAAGTGAAGAATAGTTGTCTTTGAAAGTTCCAGGCCACGTGGCCACACTGGACTCCCCAGCGATGTTCTGTAAGAATAAGCCCCAGGATCCTCAGGAAAGCAAAAGTCTGTTTGTAACTGAAGAAAGCACTGAGAGAAGAGTGACAGAGGGGAGTAGTCCTCCGAGGGACCGTTGTTCAGAGAACCTTCAGATTAAGCTTGTGTCTGATGTAACAGAACTGGTCCCACCATTGTTCAGTGGTGAGGCAATCTGCCAGAATGGCCAGTTGAAAGCATCCTTGGATCCCTTCGACTGTAACCACAAAGAGGTTTGTGGTTGGAAATCACAGGTGGCCAGTCGTAGTCATCAGAGAGCTCACACAGAAGAGAAACCCTGTAACCGTTATGACTGTGGGAAAATATTGAGCTCTAGCTCAGATGGCCATCCACGTGAGAAAATCCACACTGCAGAGAAATGCTATAGATGTAGTCGGTGTGGTGAGGACTTCAGTGAGAGCTCGGCACTGCTGCTTCATCAGAGAGACCACACAGGAGAGAAGCCCTACAAATGTGAGCAGTGCGGGAAGGGCTTCACCAGGAGCTCGAGTCTCCTCATCCATCGGGCAGTCCACACGGATGAGAAACCTTACAAGTGTGACAAGTGTGGGAAGGGCTTCACGAGGAGTTCAAGTCTGCTCATTCATCACGCAGTCCATACAGGCGAGAAACCTTATAAATGTGACAGGTGTGGGAAGGGCTTTAGTCAGAGCTCCAAACTGCACATCCACCAGCGCGTGCACACTGGCGAGAAGCCCTATGAGTGTGGTGAGTGTGGGATGAGCTTCAGTCAGCGCTCTAACCTGCACATCCATCAGCGAGTCCACACGGGAGAGAGGCCCTACAAATGTGGAGAGTGCGGGAAGGGCTTCAGTCAGAGTTCAAACCTTCACATCCACCGGTGCATACACACAGGCGAGAAGCCCTACCAGTGCTATGAGTGTGGGAAGGGCTTCAGCCAGAGCTCGGACCTCCGCATCCATCTCAGGGTCCACACTGGAGAGAAGCCCTATCACTGCGGCAAGTGTGGGAAGGGCTTCAGCCAGAGCTCCAAACTCCTCATCCACCAGAGAGTGCACACTGGAGAGAAGCCTTATGAGTGCAGCAAGTGTGGGAAGGGCTTCAGCCAGAGCTCCAACCTCCACATCCACCAGCGGGTTCACAGGAAAGAGCCCCGCTAAACCAGGTCTCAGTCTCAGTGCTCGTGTTTAAAGACGTAAATATGTTTAACATCACTCTTACCTTTGTATTCTATGAAGGAGAGAGGTAGTAAGAGTTATTCCGATATGTTCCCTCACTGAAAATCACTCGTTCATTTTGAGTATTTAAGTACCAAGCGCTTTGTTGTGCTATCCCATGAGTTCATTGTTCCGGTTCCTGAGATGCGTGGAATGAAACTGTCTGTCCTTTGCGGTTCAGCCAGTGCTATTAGAACTGCATATCCTACCCAGCGTTTATAACTGCAAGAACTTTACATTTGTCCAAGCGGAACATGTTTCCCTTTGTTCACGATCTCTTGGAAATTGGAACTCTCGTTTCTCTTCAAATTGTGTGCCTTGTGTTTTTCATCTTTCCTTCCAGCTCTGAGGCGCCCTGTCTAAACTACGGTTGTACAATATGTTAGTTCTAGGCTGAGGGGGTTGTTGGAGGTCCAGTGGGCCTGGAAATGTGTTGTGTTTATTGCAAAAATGTACAGCAGTCTGTGGCCATACAACAAGAAGGTGGAGAAGAGCTGCTTGTGCAGCACACCCCATACGCCATGTTACAGGGTGTTGAACCCCCTCCCCCCGCCTCCCCCAACGCAGCTGCTCAGGATCACGAGTAGCTCTTGTCCCTGGGTGCAGCTAGTCCTTTAGGATTCTTCTGAATCTCACCCCCTCAGTTGACTCCCCTGCAAACTACAGCCAAGTAGGGTACATCCACCATGTTGAAACATGTCAAATGAAGTTGAAATAGATTTAAATGTATTCAGTTCTTCTCTGAACACTTCCTTCCCTTGTTTCCTTAATTTTCTTCACCACTTATGTTCTATTCTAAGCAAAACAAAGGAGTCAAGAGAGAAAGTTTCTGATATTTCTCTCTTCTGGTTTATCCCTTGTTTTAATATTTGATGTACCCCCAAAAAATCATTTGTTTTTGCAGCATCCCCAGCCACTTTACACGTCACCATAGACATCTAACTTATATTTACAAATTATTTTTATATTTAGCTAAAAGAACTTCATATAAAAATAGCTATTTAAAAATTTTTTAACTATATTTGGAGAGTAGGTTTGGGAAGATCAGGCTTGAAATATTCACTGTATCACATATAATTCACTTGTGGTGTGGGTGGGATTGCGTGTGGAGCTAGGACACCTCAAAGAGTTAGGCATTCATCCCCTAGGAGTCAATCCAAGAGGCTCGTGTAACAGGTGAGAGTAGAAAAGGGATTGCAAACATAACTGAATCAGAAGTTACTACACAATGAGCTCCTAATTGCAGCCCTGATTCTCTAAACTGGTTAGTGATCCCTCAGGCAGTGCTCAAGAGGCTGCCCAGTGATCCCTCAGGCAGTGCTCAAGAGGCTGCCCAGTGATCTAGATCCCAGTTCTTCCCCAATGACTAGTATCCATATATGAAAAATGCCAGGTAAGGAAATATGGATGCCCAATTTATTAGCTTGAGAAGGTGGGGTTGTAACTGATATATCCACATCAGAGGTAGCCTGAAGCAGTTGACTGGACATAGGTGACAGTGAAGTATACACTGATTTAGGGGAAACAGAGCTCATAACTAATAAGGAATGAAGGAGGGTGACAGATTAAGACATTCGCCCTCCTTCAAGAGATAGTCCAGACTATCTGACTCTAACCCTGAGCAGTCCATAGGGAATGATTAGGGTAGTGACTGAGCATCTGCCCGTTGGCATTACTAAGACCCTTCACTTGTTCAGATACCATAAGGCATCATCACAAGTGATGTGACTGTGTCAGTGATCTCTGAAATGATGAATGCCTCCCAGTTCCTCCTGCCCTCATGTTTGTCACATATGTTTTCTATTAGCTGACGTATATAATCTAACTGGGATTTGGAGCCAAGTATGATCACAAGAACCAGATAGAGTAGGACCAGAGGGTAGGTCTGAAGTCAACATCTCAAATGGGTGTAAAATGGCCCGTTTTTCCAAATTTTTGTACATACCTTAAGTAATCAATGTTTTTAACTATGTTTAGCTTTTACTGTTCTCTATTAAGCATTACCTTCCTTAATACAACTGAAATGTGATCAGAGTCCTTGGGGAGCATTTCGCTGGTTATGGGAAGGAAGTTTGGGGAAACCAATAAATTAGAAAAAGAAGGACTTGTGCACAAAAATGCAGAACAATGGAGGATATGTCACATTTCATCAGATCTCAAGATGCCTTGGGCTGTAAAAAGAAAACACTTCGTTAATTTTTAAGACACACACAAATTTCAGAGATGTGAAAATGGAAAAAAAGATGTGTCTTAGGATTTTTGAAAAATGGTTCCCATCAGAGTTCAAGGGTTGCCCTAGGCTTGATGCTTTACCAGTACTTGTTGATTTGAACAAGGACCTTTGGATAGTCTCAGTAACCATCAATTATATTCAGTTGAAAATTCTATCACTAACTTAGCAAAGGATCTAGGTTTCAGGTTATTATTTGTTGAGTACTTGAGACAAGCTTTTACAATTCTTAAAATTCTTACCTATTCAGTGGGTGCTGTTTGCTTTCTGTATGGATTGTTTGATATCTTAAGGTCAAAATACTGGTGAATATGTGATCACTACTTGTAGTCACAGTTCCAAATTAGAATCTTTTTAATCCTTACTTCTCCATCCCTGACCCTGACAGCCAGATTTAAGGGACAGAAACGTGGAGTGTCACTTTTGCAGCTCCCATGGCCTTTCTCATTGTACTTTCATTGGTGAGAAAAGGTGGTAACTGAGCATGGAGTGCAAGGCTGAACCGTAGGCAGTGAAAGCAAGGGGAAGTCCAAAGCAACATGCCCAAAGTAGCTGCCAGAGTAAAAGTGGCATTGCGTTGGTACCTGAGAGCAGGTGATACCAACAAGTAGGCTCAAGACATAGAGCTGGGGAAAGCTAATAGATAGGGAACATGGGGCAACTGATCAGCAGGGGCTACAGAAATCATGTCAGGACTTGGTCAGCTAAGCAAAATAGCAGAGAAAGGACTATAAAGTGCTTTTATTAAACATGTCTGATCTCCTGGATAGCATTAAAATGCTAGAAAAGAAACTTTTTAAATTTATAAAACCACAGCAATAGAACAGGAGAAACACCATCAGCAAATAAGAGATCTCAAAAAAAATTTGAAAGATGGAAGGAGGATAGCTATTGTATCAGAGCAGAAGCAGACACCATTTTTCCTGTTTGCACATGAGGATAAGGACAAGAAGGAACCAGTTGGTTCCAAGCTCAGAGATGCCCAATGAGGATAGGACTGAGACGTGAAGGGAAAGTAGTGAAATTAATGGCCAGTTGTATATGGAACGTTCCCCTCATCCCATACATATGTGCACCCTCCTCCCCAACCCCTGTGCATTGTCAACCAGAGGTTTACCCTCCAGCAAGAGGTGGGAAGTTTCTTCTCTGCAGAAATTGGCCCCAAGGGAGAGACCTGTATTCTGGCATTTGGGAATCCAACAGCAAAGCAGCTCTCTTCAGCTCCACTACCAAAACAGAGCTTCAAGATTTGAGCAATAAAAACTGATGAAGTTGAAATAGATATAGGCAAATTTTCAATTAGACATTTCAACACTTAAGTAACTGATAGCACAAATGGGTAGAAAATCAGCAAGGAAATAAGACTATCGATTAACTTGATTAGTTGATATTTATAGAACACTCCACTCAACAACAGCATAATACATATTCTTTTCAAGTTCACATATTATGGGCTATAAAACAAGTTTCAAAAGATTGAAAAGAATGGAAATCATATAAGGTATGTTCTATAACCAGAACAGAATTAAATAAGAAATCACTAATAAGAATATCTGAAGAATCCCCAAGTATGTGGAAATAAAACAACATACTCAAATGAGCCACGAGTTAAAGAGGAACAAGGAAAATTTGAAAATATTTTGAACTGAACGAATATATCAAAATTTGGAGGAGGCAGTTAAAGCAGTACGGAATTTTAACAACATTATGCCAATAAATTCGACAACTTAGATGAAATGAGAAAAGTCCTTGAAAAGGCACAAATTACCAAAGCTCATTCAAGAAGAAAGAGAAAACTTGAATAGCCTTATTAAATAAATTGAATTTGTAGCTGACAAACTTCCTACACAAAAAAAGTACAGGCCCAGATGGCACAACGAATTCTACCAAGCATTTAAGGAAGATACAATTCTACACAAGCTCTTCTGGGAAGAAACACTTTCCAACTCATTTTATGAGCCAACAACCACACACCAAAGCCAGACAAAGACATCATGAGAAAAGGAAATCATAGATCAGTCTCTCTCAACATAGATGCAAAAATTCTTTTTAAAAAATGGCAAATTGAAACAGCGATCTATAAAAAGATAGTAATACATCATGATCAAGTGGAGTTTATCTTAGAAATGAAAGGTTTTAGCATGCAAAATCAATGTATTTCATCATATTAACATACTAAAAAGGAAAACCATTTAATCTTTTTTAAATGTAGAAAAAGAATTTGAAAAAATTCAACACTCATTCATGATTAAAAACTCTCAATTGATTAGGAATTAAAGGGACCATCCTCAGTCTAATAAAGGGCATCTATGGAAGAACCTACATCTGAGATCATACTTAATGGTGAAATAAAGAGCACTTTCCCCCTAAGATTGGGAACAAGGCAAAGGTGTCTACTCACCACTTCTAGTCAACATTGTCTCAAATGTTCTAGCCAGTGCAACAAGGCACTAAAAGGAAACAGGGTAGGGGGCCCACCCGGAGTCCCAGCATGCACCATGCCCGGCATGCACTGGGGTTGGGGCAATCAGGTTGGGCCTGAGGGCCAGGGCAGAGCAGGACCAAGAAGGGTTACTCAAGCTGGCTCTGTAGAGAAGAGACAGACCCAGACACATGAAAAGAGAATGCCATTTGACAGCAGAAAAAGAAATTGAAGTTACGCTGCTGCAAGCCAAAGAACACCAAGGACTGACAGCCAGAAGCTACGAGAAAAGCGTGGAACCGATTCCCCCGTGGAGCCTTCAGAGAGAGCGTGGTCCTGCCGACACCTTGATTTCAGACTTCCAGCTGCAGAACTGTGAGAGAATAAATGTCTATTGTTTTATGTCTCCCTATTTGTGGTACTTTGTTACAGCAGCCCTAGGAAACTACTACATAGACCTTCAAAGTGGCCCTGGGACAACTGACTTTTCCATTTGGAAGAAAAATTAAGGTAGGTCACTACTTTATGCCATAAAAATATTACATTCCAGGTAAATTAAAAATCTAAACATGAAAAGCAAAAGTTCAGCCTTGGTAGAAAATATATCTTTGTAAACTTGGTGTAGAAAATAATTTCTTCAACAAAACTCAAAAAGCAAAAAAGCCTAAGAAAAGATCGATATATTTGCATCACTTGAAAACTTCTGTGCAATATAAGAAAGCATAAATAAAATTAAATGATAAGCCAAAGATTAGGAAAAAGTATTTGTAACCAAATAATAAATATACAAATCATATAAGGAAATCCTAGGACTGAAAGAACAAGTGATCCAATAAAAATATAGTCATGCACCACATAACATTTTGGTCAACAACAGACTGCATATACGACTGTGGTCCCATAAGATTAGTACTGTATAGCCTAGCTGTGTAGTAGGCTGTCCCATCTAGGTTTGTGAAAGTACACTCTAGGATGTTCACACAACAAAGAAATCGCCTAATGACATATCTCAGAATGTATCCCCATCATTAAGCAATGCATGCCTGTACAGGCAAAGGATATGAACAGTCATCTCACAGAACTGAAAACAAATAGCCAGTGAATAAAAGAATGGATTAAAAATTGTGACTTGCTTAGACAATGGAACACTATACAAAATTAAAATAAATCAGTTCTATATATATCAACATGGACAGATCTCAAAATGTTAAATAAAAATCCAACTTGCAGTATGATACATTTGTGTGTAAAAGACAAAGCAACACCCCATATTATTTATGGATACATATGTGTATTAAAAAATTTCCAAACATGAACTGAAAAGTTACCACATTCATCATAATATTTGCCTCTAGGGAGGAGAACAGAACTGAGTATAAGAACAAGATTGAAGATGGGAACCAAGGGAACGTGTTTCACCTATCATACCCCATTTATTTCACTAAAAGAAAATTTGAAGAAACAATGTTAAATTTTTTAAATCAATGGTGAATACTAGGATGCTCGTTATATTTTCTGGATCTTTTAAACTTCTGAAAATTAAAGTAATAATGAAAAAGATACAGAATTTGAAAGAAGACATAAAACTATTTGCTGTGACATTATGTAGAAAAGCATAAGAAATCTATGAAAATATTTTTAGAACTAATAAATGAATTTAGCAAGGTCACAGGATATGAGCTCACTATATTAGCAATAATTAAAAGTTGAAATTAATAAAAGAATACCATTTACAATGCATCAAAAACATGAAATGTTTTTAGGGACAAAATTATCAGAATTATCGTAAAACGACAAAACGATGCTGAGAGAAATTGAAGTCCTAAATAAGCAGAAAGATACACCATATTCTTGAAATATAAGACTTAAGGACATAGAAAGTCAAAACAATTTTTTAAAAGAATAAAAAAGTTAAGACCTTTTTCCAAAACTAACTGTAGAGCTTCAGTAAATCAAGATAGTATGGTATTGGAATTAGGATAGACATATAGAAAAATGGAACAGAATTAGGCCCACCCACATATTCTCAATTGCTTTTCAACAAAGATGCAAAGATATTTCAATGAGGAAAAGATACTGTTTTCAACACACGGTGCTAGAACAATTGAGTAACTGTATGGAAAAAAATGAACAATATAAACATAAGCACAAAACCCATAAACTGCCTAGAAGGAAACCTGTTAGAATACAAAAAAACACAAACCATTGAAGGGAAAATTGGTAAGTTGGACTTCATCAATTTTAAAACTTCTGCTCTTTGAAATTTCATATGAAGAAAATGATGGTTATGGACTCGGAGAAAATATGTGCAGAGTATATATCTGTAAACGAGGAGTTGCACCCAAAGTATATAAAGAACTCTTACAGCCCAATAATAAAAAAAAAAATCTGGTTAAAAAGTGAACAAAAGATTTGAATGGGCACTTCATTAAAGAAGATATACAAATGGCCGGTAAGCACATGAAAGAATGTTGAATATCGCTAACCATTTTTGTTTTGTTAGTGCCATGGAGTCGGTTCCGAATCTTAGCGGCCCTGTGTACAGCAGAGCTGAACCCAACCCGGTCTTTTTGCACCGTCCTCCACCTTCCAGTGCTATATCGGACAATGCTCTGCTGCTATGCATAGGGTTTTCATGGCCAATTTTTCAGGAGTAGGTGACCACGTCCTTACTCCTAGTCTTTCTAGTCTGGAAGCTCCACTGAAACCTGTCCACCATAGATGACCCTGCTGGTATTTGAAATCATGGTGGCATAGCTTTCAGCATCACAGCAACACATAGCTGCCACAATATGACAACAGACAGATGGGTGGTGTGGTTCCCTGACTAGGAAATAAACCAGGGCTGCTGGGGGTGGGAGCGCTGAATCTTAACCACTAGACCACCAGCGCTGGCTCATTAATCATTAGAGAAGTGCAAATTGAAGCCATAATGAGATACCACTACACACCTAGAATAGCTAAATTTAAAAGGGATAAAATTACCAAGTGCTGGCAAAAACACGAAGTTGCCAGCAGAAATGCAAAGTAGCCATTTGGAAAATAATTTGGCTGTTCTTATAAAATAAGATATATACTTACCACAGCCTGGCTATCCCACTCCTAGGCGTTTACCAAAGAGTAGTGAAGACATGCTCATCCAAAGTCTTTTTGTCAATGTTCATAGCAGGTCTATACAACATAGGCAGAATATTCATAATGAAAACAATCTAAACATCCATCAACAGACGAATGAGTAAACAATTTGTCGAATATCCACACAATAGAATACTTTTTCAGCAGTAAAAATAAACAAACTCCTGATACCACAACAGGGATGAATCTCAAAAGCATTATGTTAAGTGAAAGAAATCAGACTCAAAATGCTACATAGTGTATAGGAAATTCTAGAAAAGGCAAATCTACGAGAGGAAGCAGTCCACGGCTTGTTAAGAGGAGAGAGGTGACTGACTGTAAAGTAGCATGAGGAATGGAAATGTTGTCTCAGTTAAGGTGGCAGGTAAATGACTGCATTCATAGAACTATTTACATAAAGCGCATAGATTTTATTGTATATAAGTTGTACATTGTGTATAAATATAAATCAATAAAATGAATTGAAACATATGCATATGCAAACATACACACCAGTGCACATCATTTGTGTGTGTGTGTGTGTGGTAAGAACACTTAACATGAAATTTATCCTCTTAACAAATTTTTAAGTGCACAATACAGTATTGTTAATTGTAGGCACGATGTTGTACAGCAGATCTCTAGAACTTATTCATCTTGCATAACTGAAGCTTTATACCTGTTGAACAGCAGCTCCCTGTTTCCCCCGTCCCCAAGCCCTAGCAACCACCATCCTACTTTGTTTCTCTGAGTTTGACTATTATATGAGGTACAAGTGCACATAATTCTGGAATATTAAAACAGTACTTTGTTGTTTCACAGAATCTCTTAATTGGTAGCGTTGGCAGATTGCTCTGCTGTTGAAAACTGGGGTTCTGTACTCTGCTATCAGACAAATGTTAACCATGGGTTTCTCTGAGGTCAGGGAAATATTCTCACACAATTTTCTCTCAGAGTTTTTCTGGGCCACCGACTGTTCCTATTTCCTGAAAACACTCTGACTCATTTCCATGAGTTTTCTTCCAAAAGTTCTGAACCTGCATGAATCTCAGGATTTTGAAGAATTAAAATTTGATTTGTGAAAGTCATTTGATGCTTCATCCTCTTGAACATCCACCACATGGTCCTCACTTGGGGGAATCTGATGAGCTACTCCTCCTTTTCCTCAATAAAGGTCCATTTGTCTTTTTTCTTCATTTCCTTTTAATCTTTTTATTATGGAAAATTTTGAACAGCACAAATTAGAGTAATAAAAGGATTATCCATGAACTAATCACTCAGTTTCAAGTGTCATTAACTGATTTTCCTATGCAGTTTTCATCCCCATCTCTATAAGAATCAAGAGGATTAATATTTATAAAATTAATCAACTAGTATTTAATTTAGTATTACTAAATAAATGCTATACTCATAAATTAGTATTTCTTAAAGTTATTTGTTCACAGGACACTGTTAATATCGACAAGAACTCATGAGTTATAACATGTTTGCATTAAAGTAGCAATAAAAAATCTCTAAAGTAAATTTATTCTTTTAGTCATATTTCAGTTATATAGCAAGCAGCATAAATGTTTACAATGAGTCAATAGCTATCACAAATGCATTTTAAACTGGATGCTCATCACACAAGCAGTTATCAAAGAGATTACACATATCAACAGTTAATGGGCAAATGCTGCCTGTGTATTAGGGAGCAAAGTAGATGCTACATAGTCATACAGTTCTGGGAGTATGGTATGCCGTTTCTCAAGGAGAAGACTGCTGCATAATCAAAACTGTGTGTGTGTGTATACATACCCACATATACATACATATATATTTACATGTATGTATACACACCTACATGTAAGAGTGTGTGTGTGTGTGGCTTAAAATTTTACAAAAATATTACTCACACTCTTTCCCTCAGAACCAACTGTTTCCTGAACTAGGTTTGGGTATTTGCTGCTTCACACTCTGTGGTTTTGCATGTATGAGGAAGGGACACAGCAATATTTATTCTCTATTCACTAGGCTCCTACATGTATGGTGAACTAAGTTTTAAGATTATGTTTCCTATCCTGTCTTCCTAAGTGAGCTCCAGGCTTAGTATCTCCCAAACCCACATCTGCTCCTTTCCCCTTCTTCCTCATCAGAGTAATGACACCCCTGTGAAACATTGGCTTTAAACACCATGTTAGACCAGGTGGACTTAACATGCGTATATAGAACATTCCATCCAAAAGCAACAGAATGCACATTCTTCTCAAGTGCACATGTAACACTCTCCAGGAGAGATCATATTTTAGGCCATAAAATGTCTTAATAAATGAAGAAGATTGAAATCATATGAAGCATCTTTTCCAACCACAGTGGTATGAAACAAGAAATCAGTTACAAGAAGAAAACTGGAAAATTCACCAGTATCAGGAGATTAAACAACACGCTACTGGCTGAAATCAGTGAAGGGGTCAAAAGGTAAAAACTTCCAGTTATAAAATAAATAAATCATAGGAATGTAATGTACAGAATGATGATTATAGTTAATAATATTGTATTGCATATTTGAAAGTAGCTAGGAGACTGGATCTTGAAAGTTCTCATCACAGGAAAAAAAGTTTTGTGACTATGCATGGTGATGGATATTAACTGGATTTATAGTGGTGATCATTTAGCAATATATACAAGTATCCAATCATTACATTGTACATTTGAAACTAATATGATGTTATGTTATGTCAATTATACCTCAATAAAAACAAAACAGACCAAAATTTATGGGATGCAGCAACAGCAGTTCTAACAGGGAAATTCATAGCAATAAATGCCTGCAACAAGAAACAAGAAAGATCTCAAACAACCTGGCTCTACTCATTAACAAACTTATAAAAGGAAGGGGGAAAATCCCAAAGTTAGTAGAAGGAAGGAATAACAAAGATTGGAGTGGAAATAAATGAAACAGAGAATAAAAAGACAATAGAAAAAAGCAACAGACCTAGGAGCCAGGTTTTTGAAAAGATAAAGAAAACTAACAAACCTTTTCCTAGACTAACCAAGAAAAAAAGAGAAGACTCAAATAAATAAAATCAGAAATGAAAGGGGAGATGTTACAACTGATACCATAGAAATACAAGGACTCATAAGTGATTACTATGAACAATTATATGCCAACAAATTGGATAACCTAGAAAAACTGGATAAATTCCTGGAAACATACAGCCTACAAAGGCTGAATCATGAAGAAATAGAAAATCTGAACAGACCAATGACTAGGAAGGAGATTGAATCAGTAATCAAAAATCTTCCATCAAAGAAAAGCCCAGGACCAGATGGCTTCACTGGTGAATTCTACCAAACGCTTAAAGAAGAATTAATACCAGTCCTTCTCATACTCTTCCAAAAAACAGAAGAAGAGGGAGCACTTCCAAAGTTACTTTATGAGGCAAGAATTACCCTGATACCAAAACCAGACAAGGAAACCATAAGAAAAGATAGCTATAGGTCAATATCCCCAGTGAACATAGAGGCAAAAACCCTCAACAAAATACTAGCAAACAAAATTCAACAATACATTAAAAGGATCATACACTAGGATCAAATGTGATTTATTCCAGGGATGCAAAGATGGTTCAACATCTGCAAATCAATCAATGTAATACACCACTTAACAAAATGAAAGATAAAAATCATATGATCACTTAAATAGATGAAGGAAAAGCATTTGAGAAAATTCAACATCCTTTCATGGTAAAAATTCTCAACTACCTGGGTATAGAAGAAATATACCTGAACGTAATAAAGGTCATACACGACAAGCCCACAGCTAAAATCATGCTCAATGATGAAATTTTGAAATCGTTCCAAGATCAGGAAAAAGACAAGGATGCCCAATCTCACCTCTTGTATTCAACATAGTATTGGAAGTCCTAGCCAGAGCAATTAGGCAAGAAAAAGAAATAACAGACATCTAAATCAGAAAGAGAGAAGTAAAGTTGTCTCTGTTTGAATATGACATGATCTTATATAGAGAAAATCCTAAAGACTCCACCATAAAACTATTAGAACTTATAAACAAATTCAGTAAAGTTGCAGGATACAAAATCAACATACAAAAATCAGTTACATATCTATACACTAACGATGAACTATCTCAAGGAGAAATTAAGAAAGTAATGCCATTTATATTAGCATCAAAAACAATAAAACACTTAAGAATAAATTTAACCAAGGATGTGAAAGACGTGTAAACTGTAAACTTTAGGTCATTGATGAAGGAAATTGAAGAAAACATAAATAAATGGAATGATATCCTGTATTCTTGGATTGGAACAATTAATATTGTCAACATGTCCATACTACCCAAAGTGATCTACAGATTCAATGCAATCCCTATCAAAGTTCCAATGGCATTTTTCACAGAAATAGAAGAAACAATCCTAAAATTTGTATGCAGCCACAAAATAGCCCAAATAGCCAAAACAATCTGGAGAAAGAACAAAGCTGGAGTCATCACACTTTCTAATTTCAAACTATAGTACAAAGCTACAGTAATCAAAATGATATGGTACTAGCATAAAAACAGGTACATAGGGAGTTCAGAAATAAACCCCCACATACAAGATTAACTAATTTTTGACAAGGGTGCCATGAACACCCATGTGGAAAGGATAGCGTCTTCAGTAAAGGGTGCTGGAGAAACTGGATAGTTTCTCACATGCAAAAGAACGAAATGGACTCCTATCTTACACCACTCAAATATTAATTCAAAATGGATTAACAACTTAAACATAAGACCTGAAACTGTAAAATTCCTAGAAGAAAACATAAAGGAAAGGCCCCTAGACATTAGTCTTGGCAATACTTTTTTTGGATAAAATGCCAGAAGCACAGTCAACAAAAGATAAAACAAGCAAGTGGGACTACATCAAGCTAAAGAACTTCTGCATAGCAAAGGAAACAATACATTGAAAAGGCAACTATGGAATGGGAGAAAATGTTTGCAAACTACATCTGATAAGGGGTTAAAATTCAAAATATCTAAGGAAACCGTACAGATCAACAGCAAACAAATAGATAATCCAATTTTAAAATGGACAAAGGATCCGAATAGACACTTTTCCAACGTAAATGTCCAGTGGTTAATAGATACAGGAAGAGGTGCTCAACATCATGAATCATCAGGAAAATGTAAATCAAAACCACAATGAGATATCACCTCACGTCTGTTAGAAGGGCTATCATCAAAAAGAGAAGAGATAATAAATGTTGGCAAGGATTTGGAGAAAAGGGAAACATTGTACACTGTTGGTGGAGATGTAAATTGGTCAGTCATTATGGAAAACAGTATGGAGGTTCCTCAAAAATTTTTAAAAAGATCTATCATTTGATCCAGCAATCCCATTTCTGAGTATATATCCAAAAGAATGAAAACAGGTATGGTAGAGATATCTACACTTTCATGTTCAGTGCAGCATTATTCACAATAGCCAAGGTATAGCAACAACCTATGTGTCCTTTGACAGATGAAAGGATAAAGAAAATGTGATATATATAATGGAATATTGTTCAGCCATAAAATATAAAGAAATCCTGCCATTTGGGACAACATAGGTGAACAGGGAGGGCATTATGCTAAGTGAAATAAGCCAGACAGAAAAAGGCAAATACTGTATGATATCATTCATATGTAGACTCTAAAAAAAGAAAAGGTGATTCCATAGCAACAGAATAGAATGGTGGTTGTCAGGGGCTGGGGGGAAGAGGCAATGGGAAGATGTAGGTCAAAGGGTACTACTTTAAGTTCTAAGATGAATAAGTTCTGAGGATCTAATGCACAGAATGATAACTATAGTTAATAATACAATATTGTATACTTGAAATTTGCTGAGAGTAGATCATAGGTGTTCTCACCACTAAAAAAAAAAAAGTTAAGTATGTGAGGTGATGGATATTTATAATTATCTTGACCTTGGTAATCATTTCACAATGTATACATATATCAAATCATGTTCTATATTTTAAATATACACAATTATATTTGTCAATTATTGCTCAATAAAGTTCAGGGTGGGGGGAACAATCTGGATGGCTTGTATTTTTCTGGTTTAATTGCCTTGACTAGAATCTCCAGTACAATGTTGAATAAAAGTGGCCACAGTGGACATCATTGTCTTGTTCCTATTCTTAGGAGGAAAGCATCTAATCTTTCACCATTAGGTAGGTATTAGCTGTCAGGTTTTCATAGATGTCCTTTATCAGACTGAGAAACTTTTCTTCTGCTCTTATTTTGTTGTGTATTTTTATCATGAAAGGGTTTTGGATTTTGTCAAATGCTTTTTCCGCATCTATTGTGATGATCATGTGGTTTTTGTTTTTTCTTCTATTTATTTGGTGTAATACATTAAATGATATTTGGAAACTAAACTAACCTTGCACTCCTGGGGTGAATCCAAGTGAACTGTTGTATAAGGCTTTTTGTATGTTGCTGAGTTCAGTTTGACAGTGTTTTATTGAGGATTTTTTAGTCCATGTTCATAAGAGATACCAGTTTGAAGGTATTTTTTTCCTTGTGATCTCTTTGTCTGGTTTGGGTATCAGGGTAATACTGGCCTTGTAGAATGAGTTGGGAGGTGGACTCTTCTATTTTTTGGAAAAGTTTGTGAAGAACTGGTATTTATTCTCCTTTAAGCGTTTAGTAGAATCAGTGTTGACATCATCTAGGCCTGGGTAGTTTTTTTTTACCAATTCAATCTCTTCACTTGTTGTAGGATTTAGATGTCTATTTGTTGTCGAATCAGTTTTGTAGTTTGTTTCCTTCTGGGAATTTGTCCATTTTATCTAAGATATCAAATTTATTTACATATAAATGTTCATGATATTTCTTTATAGTCCTTTTTATTTCTGCAAAATTGGTAGTAATATCTCCTCTTTCATTTCTGATTCTACTAAGTTGAGTCTTCTCTCTTTTCAGTCAATCTAGTTAAAGGTTTGTCAACTTTGTTGATTATTTCAAAGGACCAGCATTTGGTTTCAGCAATTTTATCTGTTTTTCTATTCTCTATTTCATTAATTTTCCACTCTGATCTCTATTATTTCCTTTCTTCTACTTGAAGGAAGTTTAGTTTTTAGTTTGCTCTTCTTTTTCCAGTGCCTTAAGGTGGAAGGTTAGGCTATTGATTTGAGATATTCTTTTTTTATTATAGGCATTTACAATTATAAATTTCCCCCTACGCATTGCTTTAGCTTCATCTCATAAGTTTTGGTATGCTGTGTCTTCCTTTCACTCATCTCAAAGTAGGTTCCAATTCACATTTGATTTCTTCTTTCACCTGTTGGTTATTTAGGAGTGTGTTATTCAATTTTCGCATATTTGCAAGTTTCCCAAATTTCCTTTTTATTGATTTCTAATAAATTCCATGGTGATTGAAGAAGATACTTTGTATTATTTCAATTATTTTAAATTTATCAAGGTTTGTTTTATGGTTTAGCATATGTTCTGTCCTGGAAAATGTTTCATGCACACTTAAAAAGAATGTTTATTCTGCAGTAGTTGAGTGGAGTGTTCTTTATAGATGGCTGTAAGGTCTGGCTGGTTATAATGTTGTTCACATCTTCTGCTTCCTTGTTGATCTTATGCCTAAATGTTCTATACATTACTGAAAGTGAATTATTGAAATCTTCGACTATTATTGTTGAATTTTTCTGTTTATTATTTATTTTCTATCAGTTTTTCCTTCATGTATTTTGGTGCCCTGTTATTAATGTATATATGTTTATTATTGTTATATCTTCCTGATGGATGGACTCTTTTATCATTATAAAATGTCCCTATTTATCTCTAGTAACATCTTTTTGTTTTAAAGTATATTTAGTCTGATATTAGTATAGCCACTTCTGCTTTCGGTGGTTGTTGCTTGCATGATGTATCTTTTTCAATCCTTTTACTTTCAATCTTTTTGTATCTTTGAATCTAAAGTGTGCCTCTTATAGATGGCATAGAGGTGGAACTTGTTTTCCACTCTCTGGCAATTCCACCTTCTGATTAGGTTGTTTAATCCATTCCCATTTAATGCTCTTGACCAGGGATTCTTGAGGAAAGATTTTCTGGAGACTAGTGGGAAAGTTCTTCCTTCCTCTTGGAAAATAATCATAAGAAGTACATCTTTCCCACCAGTTGTGATCAAGGAAGCACTGTAGCCCCATTTCTATGACCTTGTGGAGAATTTGTGGACAGAGCAGACAGACAGAAAAAACTTGTGTCCCTGACACCACCAAGTCCTTGATCAAAATAACTCTGATGCTCACTCTGCTTCTAAACTTCCATTTATGGGGACCAATAAATTTCTTTATTTTGTAAACAAGTTAGACGTGGAGGTTCTAGTACTTGCAGCTGAATATATCCTAAAGGATTCCCCTCGAGTGGTAAATTCATGTGTTCTGCACAAAAATCAAATGTTAAAACTGTAAAACCCTTGCAAGGAAGAATCAACTGCTCCCTCCTCTGCTTGCACAGCTCTCCGTGAATATAACTCAGATGCTGTTGGGGGACTTCCTGTCCTGTAGTGACTTGACTTCTCTGTTATTTAAATGAAAGTTGGCTGTCTATAAAATGTTAATTTCAAATTTATTTTTGCTGTGTATCTGATGGTATTGCTTCAGTGCCTTCTAGCATCCAGTGTTCTTAAGAATTCTGATGACAATATAATTTCCATTCCTTTGTTGGTCACCTTTTTCTTAACATCTGAATGAGATATTATATCTGACTTTATATTCTGTAATTTCATAAACGATGTCTAAACAGTGTCACGTCATTCATCCAGCATGGCACTTGGTGAGTCCTCTCAATATGAAGGCCTGTAGCTTCTTCCACTTTGGATATTTTTTTATCAGTTCTTTGCTTTCCCCTGTCTCTTCTCTCTGTCCTCTGATTTTGGAACCATGATTTGATAAATATTAACTCCCTTGGATCTTTCCTCTGAGTCTTTTATTTACTTTGGGACATTTATTCCAAGAGTGGAAAGGTGCCTTAATATTAGGAAATCCATTATTTATTTCATCATATTAGTAAAACGGAGGAGAATATTCATGACCATGTCCAAAACAAAGGCATTTGTGAAAAATTTCACACCAAATTTATATTAAAATCACATAAAAAAATTAAATAATGAGTATTTCTTTAACATAGTAGAATGTACCTGTGTCAGCCCAAGCCCTCATTTAATTTAATTGGGAAATACTTTACCACAAAAGGCAGAAACAAAACAAATGTATTCACTATCTTTATTACTGTTTAACATTGTGTTTGTGGTGTTTGACAATATAATTAGAAAAGAGATAACAATCAAAGGCCTAACAAGACAGAGATAAAACTATATATGAAGATGATATATGATTATATACCTGCAAAATCCAATGGGATCAATAGAAAAAATATTATAAATAATAAGAAAATTTGATAAACTAGCAGCTTATAAAATTAAGATGGAAAACCCAATAGCCTTCATATATATAAACAAAAAGCAGGAGAGAGGAGTAATGTCACCAAGATGGAGTCACAGGAGACCCCAGCCTCTGTCCTCCACAAAGATCAACAGTTAGTCAGCTATCCACAAATGAAAAAGCTCTGGGAGAGCACTAGAGTCCACTTAAGAAATTTCAGAAACACAGTGGAACAAAACCTGAGAATAACTGCACAAAAAGAGAAGTAAGATCGTTTCATTTTGCCTGCACCACCCCATCCTGCAGGCTGGTATTGCTCAGTGCTGAGAGGAAGCTCCTCAACAGGAAAGAGTTCTCCTCAGCAGGAAAAGAAAAGCAGGGTGAGAGACCAGCTTCCCCAGCATTTCAGGGCACCACACAAAGGCTCCACTTCAGTTTCACCCCATCCACACTGGCAAAGGTGAGACTTATAGAGATGGCAAGGAACAAGGAAGAAAAGCAGGAAATACCAATAGCAGTCATGCAGCAGGAGCAATTGCAGTTCACAGCGACCTGCCCTGCAGACAAACCCAGGAGATTTCACCACCGACGAAACCAATGATGAAACAGCTTTCATCCTTTCACCAGCAGAACCCCTGAAGATTTCACCAGTTTTCACCCCACAGGTAGTTGCATTTGCTGATGCCAGCCACCTGAATCCCTCCCCATAAAAAGAATACAGTAAACTCCAGTAACCTGCTCCAAAGAGATGGAGATCCAGGAATTTCCTGACAAAGAATTCAAAATAATTGTCCTAAAGATGCTCAGAAAGCTACAAGAGAACAAAGATAAACAGTTTAATGATATCAGGAAAACAATACAAGAGCAAAACGAGAAGTTTAACAAAGATAAAAAATACAAAAAAACAACCAAACAAATATTGGAGCTGAAGAATACAATGACTGAACTGAAGAATTCAATAGAGTTCAACAGCAGACTGAACCAGGCAAAAGAAAGAATAGGTGAGCTCAAAGACAGAGCAATTGAAATCATCCAATCAGAGAATCAAAAAGGAAGAAGAATGAAAAAGAGTGAAGAAAGCAGAAAACTTGTGGGCCAGCAGAGAGTGGAATGACATATTCAAAGTGCTAAAAGAAAATAATGCCAACCAAGCATACACTACCCAACAAAGCTGTCCTTCAGAAATGAAGGAGAGATAAAGACATTCCCAGACAAACAAAGTTGAGGGAATTCATCACCACTAGACCAGTCTTACAGGAAATGCTGAAAGGAGTTCTTCAAGCTGAAATGAAAAATCACTAAGTGGTAACATGAAAACATATAACAATATACAACCACTGGTAAAGGCAAGTATATAGTCAGATTCAGAATGCTCTAGTACTGTAATATGGTAGAATGCTAACCATTTAACCCAGCCCAGCAGCTGCTGCCGATACTGGAACATGGGAAGACAGGGCTGCAGCATCTGCCCCTGCTGCTCTCCCTAGCCAGGCTGCTGGCCCTGGGATGAAGATATTGCTGAAGTATCCTCTTGAGGCTCTGATCTAAGAGCAACTCCCAAGAGGGAAAATCCTGAAGCATGACCTGGAGCGGCCTTCTCATGTCTGATTGTGGATCTCTTAGATCAAGAAATATCTCCTGGAGGGTATGGTCCCATGGCCTAGTGGTTAAGTTCAGCACGCTCCACTTCGGCTGCCCAGGTTCTGTTCCTGGGTGCAGACCTACACCACTCGTCGGCGGCCATGCTGTGGTGGTGACCCACATACAAAACAGGAAAATTGGCACAGATGTTAGCTGAGGGTGAATTTTCCTCAGAAAAAAAGAAATATCTCCTGGGGATTCTTTGGGTGTTGGAATTTTAGAAGTCTGTAGAAGCACCTTGAGCATTGGGCTCAACAGTTCTTCCCATTCAGGACATTTCTGCAACCATCACTGCAGGAGTTTGCAGTCAAGTTGCTGAAATGGCGCCAGGTCTTCCCTACAGGAGTCAGTCAGTGCTCTAAGAGGACTGTCCTGGGGTGGGGTTTTGTGTCTGACTCCTCCTTTCTCTAGACTTTTCACTGGGAGAATATGTAAAAGGTGAGAGAGTGGTTTGAGGCCAGATTATTGGCTGCCTATTGAGGAGGGGGAACTGAGCAATGCCCCAGAAGGTCCTGAGCTTGCCCTGAACATCACAGGGGCACCTGGGGCCACACCTGTGCTCCTGTTCCCAGGGCTCCTGGAGCTAGACTCTTGCCCAGAAACATGTTCTGTCTCTTTAGGATCGCTGCAAGGGGGCAGCAAGCTTGTCACGAAGCCCCTCTTGTTGCCTGGGGGCCTGATTCTGTCCTCTGAAGACCATTGCTTCTCTCCTTGCTGTGTCTAGCTCTTCAATCTGAGGCTAAAATCAAGAGGAAGAACAGAAAGAGAGAGTGTTAATTCGCTTACCCTCTTCAGTTTCATCAATGCCTTATCATGAAATAAGGAATATTTTCTTACTAAGCTCAGTCTTAGCCTGATGGTCACCTCACCCATCACCTGCACTGCTGAGGAGTACAGACATAGCTCAGATCCTTAGCCCAAGAATCAAGGATCTTGGTGGTCAGGCCCCATTCCAGCTTTCTATAATCTTTTCTTGGTATTCTCTTCCTCTCAGGTTCCTGGAATCCTACTCTGCTCACCGTGTTCTCACACCTACATGACCTGACCAAGCCCTTCCATGGCCCAGAGGGCCCTTCCTATGCTATCTTCCATATCTTGAAAACACGTTTCATCTCCCAGGACACATAGGAAGGGCAATCTTGTGTTTGCTGAAATAATGACTTCTCTGACGACACAACTGCCTTCATCAAGGCTTCATCTGTGGGAGCTAATGGATAAGATTGTGGGCAATGGCAGAGCCTATAGCGGGGCTTCTCAAACTTGGCTTCTTATCAGAGTCGCCGGGAGGCCAAGGCTCCCTGACATCAGATTGGACCTGGGCTCTGCATTTTTACCAAGCTCCCAGGTAACACTGATGAAAATCAGAGTTTGAGAACAGTTCATCTAAAGGCTCAAGACGTGGCTTAAAGGCCTGCTCTAACATTTGTCAGTTGTGTGGCCTGGAGACGTCTAGAATCTCCCTGAACTGCACTTTCCTTGAAGAAAAAGTGGGGATAGCAAAATCTGTCCTACATTTCTTATAGGCTTTAAAAGATGAACTGAGGGGCTTTCTAGCCTGAATGGCACTGTGCAAATGTGTCCTTATCCTGGTGTGAGAGGTTGCCAAGCGTGACAGCTACAGTTGAGCCTGATGACAATGCTTGTGCCACCTGACATCAGCAATGTCCTCCCCCCCCTCCCTCCCAATATGTGATGTTCGGAAGGACTTTTCTAAGACACTATTTAGGGCCAGCAAGAGTTTGATCCACACACATTGCTACAGCTTTCTAAAATAGCATTTTAGTCAGATGTACCATATGCCAGACAATTCCAAACTTAAATTCTTATGACAATCCAGCGATGGCGTGTATCTTGCTAAGTATCTGACAGGCTAATTCATGTCTCCAAGTCCCACAGCAGTGTAAAAATGGAGAAAATAGCCCATCATAATCTGAGAGTTGAGTGAATATCTAGTGTCCCTGGACAGAAGGACAATGAAGCTGCAGAACAGGCTTCATGACAAAAGAAATAAATACACAAAACTGTCCTCCTATGATGGCCCCTTCTTCCCAGGGCACGTGAGCCCCTCAAGGAGAACTGAGCAGTGTGAACCTAACACAGCAACCCCACACGGAAACCAGCACTCTGGGATCCTGATCTCCAGGAATCCAAGCCTAGGAATTATCTGTAACTAGGCAACCAAGATGCCAGTGCTTTCTGGGGTTTTCACGCCTCTTTCAAAGCTGCTAAGATCAACTACCATGTCTGGCAGCCTCCTTCCTAGAGACCTCGTGAATAACTATGTCTGCGTTCCTTCCTGTAAATTTTGTGGATTTTATTTATAGAGCATATGTGTTTAAGCCCAATCATCTTTGCATCAGATAGAAGCCTTACATTCTCACCTCCTGCCACTGACACTCCCAGGGCTGGACCAGGGCCATGCTGGACTTGTCCAGCTTGGAGATGCCACCACAGACCCAGCAACACCTAGCAGGGCCTTCATCTCTTCACCAGCCAGGGCTCCTCAGTCCTGCTTCCTACTAGAATCACTTGGAGAACCCTTTACAAATTGAATCTGAATTTCTAAATGACTCTGATGTAATGCAAAGACTAAGAACACTATCTAGATGGCAATTACATTCTAACTGCACCCACCCTGCAGGTGCCAAAGGAAGAAGGAGAGAAATGTTTCCAGGAAAACACTGACCTTCAACAAGAGAGCGTCTTCGCTCCTCCCTACCACCAACGCCTATCTCCACGGCAGAGCCCTACCTAGTCTTTTATAGCTTGAGCTTTAACAATTAACTATTTAAATCACCTGATACTGATCTTAGTGCATGAGGTGAAGCTCCAAATTAAACTGTTTTGCAAAGAACCTTTCCCACCTAAAAAATCAGAAAACCTAAAACAACAACAATTATGATAAAAATAACTAGTGGCAAAGTGAAGCCGGTATAACTATACATTGCTAATGGAATTATAAATTGGTGCACCTTATCCCGAAAACAATTTGATTAAGATCGTTTTTCAGAAAAACAGACATTTATTACCCTCTGTCCTTTTAAATCTCTTTCAGGTAGACTATCTTAAAGGAATCAGTCTCTACAAAGCTGTGGTTCTCAAAGTGAGGTTCCCAGAACACCAGCACCAGCCTCCCCTGGGAACTTGCTAGAAAGCCATCTCTTTGAGCCCGCTCTAGACCTCTAGAATCAGAAGCTTCAGGGCCAGACTCCAGCCTGTGCTTTAACAGCCCTCCAAGCGACTCTGAGGCCCACTCAAGTTTGACAATCACCTCTATATATATAGCAATAGTTCCCAAACTTGGCTGCACATTGGGATCACAGCTTAAGAAAATCCCACCTGAACTGGCACAAAAACAGACACACGATCAACAGAACAGAATCAAGACCCCAGAAATAAACCCACACATCTATGGACAGCTAATTTTTGACAAGGCAGCCAAGAACATACAATGGAGAAAGGAGTCTCTTCAATAAATGGTGTTGGGATAACTGGACAGCCACATGCAAAAGAATCAAAGTAGACCATTCACTTACACCATGCACAAAAATCAACTCAAAATGGATTAAAGACTTGAATGTAAGACCCGAAACCATGAAACTTCTAGAAGAAAACATAGGCAGTACGCTCTTTGACATCGGTCTCAGCAGCATATTCTCAAGTACCTTGTCTGACTGGGCAAGGGAAACAATAGAAAAAATAAACAAATGGAACTACATCAAACTGAAAAGCTTCTGCACAGTAAAGGAAACCATCAACAAAACAAAAAGACAGCCTAACAATTGGGAGAAGATATTTGCAAACCATATATCTGATAAGAGGTTAATATCCAAAATATACAAAGAACTCATACATCTCAACAACAAAAAAACTAATAACCTAATTTAAAAATGGGCAAAAGATCTGAACAGACTTTTCTGCAAAGAAGATATACAGATGGTCAACAGGCACATGAAAGGATATTCAATGTCACTAACTATCAGGGAAATGCAAATCAAAACTACAATGAGATATCACCTAACTCCCATCAGAATGGCTATAATTAACAAGACAGGAAATAAGTGTTAGAGAGGATGTGGAGAGAAGGGAACCCTCATACACTGCTGGTGAAAGTGAAAACTGGTGCAGCCACTATGGAAAACAGTATGGAAATTCCTCAAAAAATTAATAGATCTACCATATGATCCAGCTATTCCACTACTGGATATTTATCCAAAGAACCTGAAAACACAAATGCATAAAGATACATGCACCCCTATGTTCATTGGAGCATTAGTCACAATAGCCAAGACTTGGAAGCAACCTAGGTCCCCAGCAAGGGATGAATGGATAAAGAAGATGTGGTATACATACACAATGGAACACTACTCAGCCATTAAAAAAAGGGTGAAATCTGGCCATTTGTGACAACATGGATGGATCTTGAGGGTATTATGCTAAGCGAAATAAGCCAGAGGGAGAAAGTCAGATACCATATGATCTCACTCATAAATAGATAAAAACAACAACAATTACACAGAGACAGAGATTGGAGTGGGGGTTACCAGAGGAGAAGAGGGGTGGGAGGAGGGCAAAAGGGATGATTAGGCGCATAGGTGTAGTGATGGATTGTAACTAGTCTCTGGGTGGTGAACATGATGCAATCTCCACAGAAACTGAATTATAAAATGATGTACACCTGAAATTTATATAATGTTATAAACCAATGTTACTGTAATAAAAAAAATAAAAATAAAATTTTTAAAAAAGATGTTAAAGTGGCAATCTTTAGGTAGTACAAATATGGTGTAAATATGGTGATATAGTAAAATGTTTGCTTACTTAGTTTTTCTAACTGTTCTGTAATAATAAAAGGTTATTTTAATTAAAAAAGAAAATCCCACCTGAGGGATTTTAATTTAATTGGCCTGGGGTGTGGCCTTAGGCAAAGCTCCTAAGTGAGTCCAAAGTGCAGTCATGTTTAAGAAGTAATCCAATAAATAAACCCATTATAAGCCTTCAACACTATATTTTGTTTTATTTGTCAAGTAGGGAAAATGTGGATTCAATCTGAATGTCCATATTTTTAAACTCCACGTGTACTCAAAGTGGAAATTACAAAGATTATATATTTTAAAGAAGGATAATGCTTGGAATATAATTTACATACCAATTAATTACACACATTAAAAATTACCCATAAAAAGAGTATTACCTGTAAATATTACCTGTAAAGAGAGAAAAACATACTGAAAGGAAATATATGAAATTATTAAATGTGTTTTTGAGTTGTAAATGAATTTTTTCTGTTGATCTGCACTTCTCAAATTCATTTAAATGTGAAAGTGTTTTATATATTTTTTTTTTTTCTGGTGAGGAAGATTGGCCCCGAGCTAACATCTGTGCCAATCTTCCTCTATTTTCGGTATGTGGGACGCCACCACAGCAAGTCTTGATGAGCCGTGTGTAGGTCAGCACCCAGGATCTGAACCCACGAACACCAGGCCACCAAAGTAGAGTGTGCAAATTTTACCTCTATGCCGCTGGGCCAGCCCCTATAATTTTTTTAAGTAGTACTCTTTTAAAAAGTACTTGATGGTATTAGTTTTTTGTTGAAGTAGCATGCCCTACAATATAGGCAGTCACTGAATGGGCAAAGAGATTGAAGGACACTGAAACTCTGCTAAATTTTTAAGATGTAATTTCAAGGGAATAAAATGATATCAACATATAGCACACAAATTAATTAAGCTTTTCCCTAACTGGGTATATTAATCTCAATGAACTGAAACCTAAATAACTGTTAGTTCTCAAAGAGAATGGAAATAATCTGATTCAGAAGAAAATATAAAGGGCAGTAATTTGATAAGGTAAGAACCCCTGAATCAAGATGGAGAGTCTTTCAGACCCAGGAGAGTGGGATAAGAAAGAGTGAGGAAAGAGAAACAGATACAGACAGAGACAGAGACAGAGGTGGAGATTTTTTGTTTATTTAACTTTTGAAAAGCTTCTATTGACCATTCTGTTTCAAATTCTTACACAGAACCACAAACTGCCTTTAAGGTGTATCTTGACACCTCTAACCCACCACATAAAATGCAATCAAAACAGGCAACTTCTTGAATGCTTTCAAAAAACAAACTAACAGAGGCAGATATAGGGTCCAATTAAAAGTATATTTTGAACACCTACAAGGATAATGTCAGCAGGAGAAGCACACAACCACTTTGCGACAGAAGACTCCCACTACATGGGAGGGATTTTCATTTCTCCAGTCATTTCTGAGCTCAATAAGGTGACATATCTATGAAGTTATTTTACTTAATTTGAAAAATAATTTATCTCAGCTTCTGTAGTTCTTTTTAATTAAACCTGCTTGGTACCTCAAAATGCTGGAAACTCTTCCTTTTTGTATTTCTTGCAATCTGAACTCAGGTTTTCTGTATTTCTACTACTCAAGGATCAGTTTGGCAAATGGTACAGAGCCTCTGCATTCAAGCAGTCTTATGCCAGAATTCTCTGCAAATATTCAGAGTTTTAAAATAACAGCTTTATTGAGCTACAATTCACATATCATAAAATTCACCCTTTGAAAATGCACAAATTAATGGGTTTTAGTATATTCACAGAGTTGTACAATCACTACTACTATCTAATTTTAGAACATTTTCATCACCCCAAAAAGAAGCCCAATATCCATTAGCAATCACTCTCCATTCTTCTCTCCCTCATCCCCTGACAATCACTAATCTACTTTCTGTTTCTATAGATTTGCCTATTCTGGACATTTCACATAAACAGAATCATACATGTGGCCTTTGGTGTCGCTTTTTTGTTTTATTTTTGGTAAAGATAATTGGCCATCAGCTGACGTCTGTTGCCAATCTTCCTCTTTTTGCTGGAGGAAGATTGTCACTGAGCTAACATCTGTGCCAATCTTCCTCTATTTTATATGTGGGGTGCTGCCACAGCATGGCTTAATGAGCAGTGTGTAGGTCCACACCCAGGATCTGAACCTGTGAACCCAGGCCGCCAAAGCAGAGCGTGCAAACTTAACCACTATGCCACCAGGTTGGCCCCTGGCTTTTTTTACTTAGCATAATATTTGCAAGTTTCATCCATGTTGTAGAACACATCAGTACTTCATTCCTTCTCATGACTGAATAATATTCCACTGTATGTATCTATCACATTTTGTTTATCCAGTCATCAGTTGATGGAAATTTAGGTTGTTTCTACTTTTTGGTCATGATAACATATGTTATTGTCCACATATGGACATATATTGGCATATGTTATCAATTCTCTTAGGTATATACCTAGGAGTGGAATTTCTGGGCCTTGTGGTTACTCTATGTTTGACTTTTGAGGAACTGCCAGACTGTTTCCAAAGTATTTTGTATTCCCACTAGCAGCGTATGAGGGTTCCAATTTCTCTACATCCTTGCCCGTGTTTATTGTCCACCTTTTTCTTATAGCCATCCTCATGGGTATCAAGGGGTATTCTAGAGATTTCATTCCTTTTGGGGCACTAAGAGTTCATCAGACTGCTATATAACTGGTATGGGAAAAAAATGTCCTTCCCTACCAGTTCCCCCAAGTGAATACTAAATCAGAAAATAAAACCCTGTCAAGAATACAGACCTTCTTTTAATGGCAGATTTCTGCTCACCAAACAACTACAGCACCCCAAGCACATTAAACAAGGAAAAAGAGAATGAGTGTCTGTAACTAGGATTCAGGGAGAGACCTAGTATTCACGTCTCTGGAGAAGTATATTCTCCCAGAAGAAATCAATAAATAGAACATAACACACCAACATTAGGAAAGCCTGACTATCCTAAATGAGACTACAAGTCTGAGTTTGATGAACTCTGGGAGTAGTGGAAAATCTGTTGTTGATCTGTTTGTTTTAGTGTCATTTAACTTAATTTTTATTTTCCACGGATATATGGGGGACAGGGAGAGAAGCTGCCAGCAGCTACTTTAACAAGATGGACACAGAAAGTGACTTTGGAGCAGAAATTCACTGACCCTTCCCTGAACATCTCACGATTCTTCTTAGGTGCATTCTAGAGTGAAAAGGGGGAGGTGTGGGGGCTGGCCCCGTGGCCGAGTGGTTAAGTTCGCGCGCTCTGCTGCAGGCGGCCCAGTGTTTCATTAGTTCGAATCCTGGGCGTGGACATGGCACTGCTCATCAGACCACGCTGAGGCAGCGTCCCACATGCCACAACTAGAAGAACCCACAACGAAGAATACACAACTATGTACCGGAGGGCTTTGGGGAGAAAAAGGAAAAAATAAAAAAATCTTTAAAAAAAAAAAAGAAAAGAAAAGGGGGAGGTGTGTGTGTGTTGTGTGTGATGAATGTACATGCATGGTGTCTGATAAGGCGGGCTTTCCTAGGAGTTTTCTTTGATCCCTAAGAATGTAGGACTGGGCAAACTTGCATCAGGGCCAAGGGTCCTCACAGCATTTTGGTATTATATAGTAGAGATGAGATTAGATTAGTAGTAAAGCGGGAGAAAATACACCTACGTTCCAAAGCAGGCACGGGGAGGACTAGCATCAGAGCATATGTCACTACCTCCCAGCCTTTCTAATGTCATGGCACCCATGAAAAATAGTAATATTTTTCAGTGTTTGTTGGAAGGGATTTGAAGCTGTCTATATTGGACTTGGTGAAAAGAAATTACCCTTTTTTATATGCATAATAAAATACTAATATAATAATAAAATACCAAGTATTAGGGAAGAAAATAGATATTGAATTTACATAAAATTTCCAAATGAAATATTTAGACATTTTTAATAAGAAACTGAAGCTTTATTCCATGAATATACATTTTTAAATACTAGATTTAATTCCTGAAATGAGCTACCTGCAATTTTTGCTCAAAAATTTTTAATGATTTTTCATGATGATCTCCTCAAATTAGAGATGGTCACCACAGTGAGCTTTAAACATTTTACAGTTATCTTAAGATTGTAGCAGTTAAATTTTATATAAATACTCATATATCTTTTCTTTTATTCACAGAGTATTAAAATTTATTGTCATGATGCAAATGGCTTTCACATCCAATCAAACTTTTTATCAGATGTTAAAAAATAATGACACTCTAATTTGCAGAACGTATGAAGCAATGCTGTACAATGGGTAAGAGCATAGACAATGGAGACAAACTTTTTGTGTACAAATCCTGGTTCCACCATTTACTAATTGGAATTTGGAAAAATCCAGCAAAAAAAGCATGGGGTCAAAAAGGTTTCAGGGAGATTTCTTTTAAACCTTTGAAGAACACATCAATTCAACGTCATTTAAACTGTTTCCAACCACAAAAAAACTTTTGAATTATTTTAATGAAATAATCATTTTTTGTATCAATATTAGTGATACAAAAACATGACAAATATTGCATCATAAAGGAAAACTATAATTCAATGTTACTAGTAAATATTCCTTTTAAAAGTCTTTAATAAATGAAATATTAACAAGCAGAGTCCAAGAACAAATTAAAAGAAAAACAAGACATCCAACTGGAGTTTGCCTCAGGAAAGCAAGGATGGTTCAACAATAGAAGAAATATAATTACCTTCTCTACAGACACTGAAAATGAAATTTTGAAAAATGAAAATTTGAAAGATATTTTTGTCTTTTCTTGACTTCAGTGTAAACATTTCTAGTATTTTCCTGTTAATTGTAACACTGTCTTTTGGGCTTATCATGTTAAGGAAGTATGCATCTCAATATTTTACAAAGGCTTTTAAAAATCAAGTTTCTTTCATGGAAAAGGGCATGAAAAATTATAGATATGTTACATAATCAGGACATAACACAATGTTCTTTTAGATCAAGATATGGCTTCCAAAGTCTCTCAGATGACTTTGCTTCTTAGGCTACATCCTATTGAATCAACAAGAGATTTTAAAATTTGGGGCTTTTGAACTAAAACTGTTTTTCAGTTAAGCCAAACAACGTGGAAGGAGAGAAAGTGGACATCCTCTGTTGAAACAAATCTTTCCCGATTTTCCAATTGCAAAAGTTTTATGATCCTATGTCAAGGATAGTCTTCCACCATCTTGGAATTCTGGAATAATCTCCTTCACCTGCACTTTCTCCACCTCCCTCAAATCATCAGGGCCTACGAGGATCTGGGGACTTTGCATCAATACCATTTCTAACTCCCATCTGCATTGTCATGTCAGCGCAGTGATGTCATCAGGAAGGTCTTGGAATTTACTCAACTATACCAAGTTACAGAGAATGTAAAGATTCTTTATTGGCAATGTATTTGGTAACTTGTGAAGGTAGTTATACAAATCAGGAAATAACAAAGCATTCCTTTAGAAGAATTTCCCAGAACCCCCAAGGTTCCAGTGGGAAAGGAATATGAAGCTGTGAATGATACTACCCATATGAAGTAAGGATTCTTTCCAGTGCAGAAACTCCCTGGGACATTCTCACTGGTTTTATATCATCTTGTCCTTCCAGCCCACTCCTGACAGATTTGACTACATGTAACATATCAGCAGCAAATAACAAGTGTAAAGCAACTACAACTTATTTCTAAATATTTATTGTAAAATTGATTAAAATGAAGGTCAGTTGCCCAGTAGCCTCCCAGAGAAGGCATAGGACTAGAACCTTGTCCAAGGTCCTGGTCTGCAGGAGATTTCTGTCAAACTTGACAAGCTGATCCTAAAATTCAAGAATAAGAGAAAAGGGTCAAGAGTAGTTAGTTGAATTTGAAAAACAAGAATAATTAATGATAGCTGTGTTATACTGACATTTATTTAAAAGTTACAGTCATAAAATGGTCTGGTATTACATAGGGATAGAGATAGACAAGCCAGCAGAAGGAAATACAGAACCTAAAAGCAGACCGTCAAATAAATGGAGATTTAGAATATAACAAAAACAGAGTTAAAATAACTAGAGAAAGGATAAGTAATTTAATAAATGCTGTTGGGGCGACTGGCTCTCCATTTGGAAGAAAAAAAACATTTCCTACCACAAACAAAACAGAAAAATAAGTATTACATTAGTTAAAAGCTAAATATGAAATGAAAAATATACTTTTAGGGAAAAATATGGAATTGTTTATAACAACCGTTGGAAAGAATTTTATTTTTTAAAAAAAGATCTAAGAGGAAAGACTAAGAAAAATATACATTTTAATACTTTACAATTAAAATTTTCTCAATGACAAAATAACCCACAAATGAAATTAAATAGAATAGGCACAGGTTGGAAAAGCATATTTACAAAGCATATAGAAAAAGATTTTTATCCAGAACATTTTTGAAGAACTCCTACAATTCTTAAAGAGAAAGCAGTTCATGGAAGAAGAAAACAGAGTGGCCTATAAACATACAAAAAGATGCGCAACATCAGTACCAATCAGAAGAATGCAAATTAAAACAGCAAAATTGAGATTTTGTTTCATGAACATCAGGTTACAAAAAATCATAAGCCAAATAATATCAAGTTTTGGCCATGATGCATGAAAACAAGAATTCTCATAGACTGCTGGTAGAAATGTAAAAGTTGTACAGCCCCTTTAGAAAGCATTTTGACATTATTCCTGCAATCCAGCTGTTCCATTCCTAAGTGTGCTCCCTGGAGAGACTGTCCACCATATGCAAACAGAGACATGCATAAGGATATTCATTACAGCCATTTCTGAAATTGAGGAACACTGGAAAATGACATAAATCTTCATCCATCTTGAACTGGATAAAATATTATGGTATACACATACATCAAAATATCACGAGTGAACTATATCTGCATGTATCAATGTGGAGGAATCATAAAACACAATTTTAAGTTTAAGAAAGCAAACTACGTAAAGGTAGTTACAGTTTGACAGCATTTACATAAACTTTTAAAACAGAAAAATCTATGTATTTGACACATCATTTTCTGGAGTGAAATTTTTATCAACATAAAATGTCCCCCTTGGTCTCTAGTAACATTTTTGTCTTAAAGTCTATTTTGTCTAAGATTAGAATAGCCATTCCAGTTCTCCAGTGATTACTGTTTGTATGGCATATCTTTTTCTGTGTTTACTTTCGATCTATTTGTGTCTTTGATTCTAAAGTGTGTTTTTTGTAGACAGAATATAGTTGGATATTGTTGGGGTTTTTTTAAACACTTTTAAAAATTATTTTTAAAATTTGAAAATTTTGCCCTTTTAAAAATTATTACATACTTTCTCGTGTACCATTTTAATTCTTATTTTTAATGTATTTTATTCTTAATGGTTGCTCTAGGGATTACAATATGCATCACAATTTATCACAATTACTTCAGATTACACTAATTCCAGTAAAATATAGGGACTCCTTTCCTCTTTTGTGCTCCTATTGTCATACATATTACATCTATTTATGCTATAAATCGACCAATACAATGTTATAATTATTGCTTTATACAAACATAGGACTTTTAAAGAAGTTAAGGAAAGAAGGGAAAAATATATTTGTAGACTCATATAGATCACATGTGATAAACCTAACAATACAATTGTATTTTAAACCATTTAAGAAAATAGGGGGGCCAGCCCATGGCCAAGTGGTTAAATTCGTGCGCTTGGCTTCTGGGGCCCAGGGTTCCGCAGGTTCGGATCCTGGGCGCAGACATAGCACCACTCATCAGGCCATGCTGAGGTGGCATCCCACATAGCACAAGCAGAAGGACCTACATTAGAATATACCGTTATGTACTGGGGGTCTTTGGGGGTAAAGAAGAAGGAGGGTGAAAGGAAGATTGGCAACAGTTGTTAGCTCGGGTGCCAATCTTAAAAAAAAAAAAAAAAAAGGAAAATAGAAAAAAAATATTTATAATGTCTTTTATTTGTGCCTATGTAATGACCTCTACTGGTGCTCCTAATTTTGGGGGGTGGATTTAACTTATAATCTAGTGTTATTTCCTTTCAATCTGAAGGACTTCCTTTGGGGTTATTTTTTCTTTTTTTGCTGAGGAAGATTTGCCCTGAGCTAACATCAGTTGCCAGTCGTCTTCTTTTTGTTTGAGTAAGATTTGCCCTGAACCAACATCCATGCCGATCTTCCTATATTTTGTATGTGGGCCACCACCACAGCATGGCCACCAACGAGTGGTGTATGTCTGCACCTGGAAACCCAACCTGAGCCACCCAACCAGAAGCAGATTGTGCCAAACTTAACCACCAGGCCATGGGGCTGGCCCCTCTTTAGTATTTTTTGTAAGGCAGATCTGCTAGCAACAAACTCTCTCAGTTTTTGTTAATCTAGGAATGTTACCTTGCCTTCATTTTTTTAGTACACTTTACTTTTTAGATAAGTTTTAGGTTCACTGCAAAATTGAGCAGAAAGTTCCCATACACCTCCTGCCCCTCAACACATGCACAGCCTCCCCCACTATCATCAACAACCCGCACTAGAGTAGCCTATTTCTTACAACTGAAGCCACATTGACACATCATCATCACCCAAAGTCCATAGTTTATATTAGCGTTCACTCTTGGTGTTATACATTCTACAGTTTTGACAAATGTATAACAACATGTATCCACCATTACAGTATCATACAGGATAGTTTCACTGCTCTGAAAATCCTCTGCTGCCCCTCTTCATCCCTCCCTCCCCCTACTCCTGGCAACCACTGAACTTGTTACTGTCTCCATAGTTCTACCTTTTTTAGAATGCTGTGTAATTGAAATCTCACACAATTTAGCCATGCCAGGTTGGCTTCTTTCAATCAGTAACATGCATTTAAGGTACCTCCATGTCTTTTCATGGTGTGAAAAGATCATGCCATTTCGTTTTAGCACTGAATAACATTCCATTGTCTAAATGTACCACAGTTTATTTATCCAAAAGACATCATGGTTGCTTCCAAGTTTTCGCAATTATGGAAAGACACTCTAAACATCTACACACAGGTTTTTGTATGGACATAAGTTTTCAACTCCTTTAGGTAAATACCAAGTAATGCAATTTTTGCATTGCACACTAAAAGTATGTTTGGGGTTTTTTTCCAGTTTTGTTAAAATATAATTGGCAGTGGCCAGCCCTATGGCTGAGTGGTTAAGTTCATGTGCTCTGCTTCAGTGGCCCAGGGTTTCGCAGGTCCGGATCCTGGGCATGGACATGGCACTGCTCATCAAGCCATGCTGAAGTGGCATCCTACATAGCACAACCAGAAGGACCTACAGCTAGAGTATACAACTATGTAGTGGGGGGCTTTGGGGAGAAGAAGAAGAAGAAAAGAAAAAGAAGATTGGCAACAGATGTTAGCTCAGGTGCCAACCTTTAAGGAAAAAAAAGACATAATTGACATGCATCACTGTATGAGTTTCAGGTATACAGCATAAAGTTTTGACTGACTTATTGTGAAATGATTACCCCAATAAGTTTAGTTAACATCTGTCGTCTAACATCTACATTACTACAGATACAGTAAAATAAAATGGAAAAAAAAGAAAAAAGATTCCCCTTGTAATGAGAACTCAGAATTTACTCTCTTAACTTTCACATATATCATACAGCAAACGTAACTATAGTCATCATGTTGCACATTACATCCCTTGTACTCATTTACCTCATAACTGGAAGTTTGTGCCTTTTGACCACCTTCCTCCAATTCCTCCTCCTCCCACCCCCTGCCTGGTAACAACAAATCTGATCTCTTTTTCTCTGAGTTTGGTTTTCTGCTATTGTTGTTGGTTTTTATATTCCACATATGAGATCATACAGTATTTGTCTTCCTCAGTCTGACTTATTTCACTTAGCGTAATGCCCTCAAGGTCCATCCATGTTGTTGAAAATGGCAGGATTTCCTAATTTTTTTAGTATGTTTAGTTATGTAAGAAACTGCTAAACCGTCTTTCAAGCTGGCTGAAGCATTTTCATTCCCACTAGCAATAGATGAGAGTTCCTGCTGCTCCACAGTCTCGTCAGCATTGGTTGAGGTCAGTGATTTGGGTTTTCACCATTCTGATAGGTGTATAGTAGAACCTTATTATTTTATCACCTTCATTTTTTTAATGATAGTTTTACTAGAGAGATAACTGTTGCTTTACAGGGATTTTTTTTTCCTTTCAGTACTTTATGGGTTTTTTTCTTTTCCTTCTTGAGATATAATTGACATAAATATCATGTAAGTTTAAGGTGTACAATGTGTTGTTCTGATACATTTATATATTGCAATATGATTACTACCACAGTGAGGCTTTCTTCACTCTTTCTCATTCTTTTTTCTTTGTTCTGCTCTGACTGGGTTATTTCAAAATCCCTGTCCTCTAGCTCACTTATTCTGCCTTCCATTTGCTCTATTCTGATGCAGATGCTCTTTATTGTGCTTATCATTTCACTCACTGAATTCTTCAACTCCAGAGTTTCCTTTTGGTTCTTTTTTATAATTTCTATCTCTTTGATAAATATCTCATTTTGTTCATGTATTTTTTCCTTATTTCATTGAATTGTCTTTCTGAGTTTCCTTGCAGCTCATTGATTTTCTTCAAAAGAGTTATTTTGAATTCCTGACCAGCTAGATCACTAAATTATGTGCCTTTGAGTTCATTTATCAGAGGACTGTTGTTATCTTTGGTGATGACATATTTTCTTGATTCTTCATGTTCCTCATAGTTTTGCATTGCTGCTTTCACATTTGAAGGAGCAGACACCTCCTCACATCATTACTAGGTGCCTTCAGAAGGGGATACCAATCATTGGACCTGTTGTATTTGGGGTATTCTCTACCTTTCTGTGTAAACACCTGCTCCACACTTCTTGCCCTCTCTTGTGGCAGAATTCTTAGCCTTTTATGTTTTCTCTGGTTCTTTGACTCAGCAAACTGCCGGAAACTCTCTTTTGTTTTCCAGAAGGTGGTGCTATAGCTCAAGTTTGAGTATTCTCTCATGCCCACAGATCCTGGTCATTTTTTCCGAAAGCACTCTGTTTACTGTTTGCTGGACTCACTCTCCCTGCCATACTCAGGAGTGTGCACAAGAAAGGGGCCACAGAGTGGGAGGCGGTGTGGGATTAGCACTTGGGGCATTGGGGGTACTCACAAATCCAGTGAAAAATGTTTGGGTGAGGTTGTCCCACAGAATCATGGGTGAAATTCCTGGTGAAGTCCTGAGGGTAGTCAGCAGGAACCATGTCCCTTTAAGGCCCTTTGGTATTCTTATCTGCCTCTTTTCCAATCTTCTCCCCTCTCCCAGTCATGGAAGTTGCAGCTCAGTACTCCAGGTACTGCTGGAGAGAAACAGGTTTCTCCAGCACCATCTCACACAACTGGGATAGCTGGGCACTCACTCACTGATCTCCTTTTCCCCTGTGGGAGAGGTCGCCAACAGATAGTTCAGCCCGACTGTGTTGCCTTAGGGGATGGGCAGCACTGGTACAGCTCCTCTCAGCCTCTCCTCTGTGTTCGATCTCATAATTTTTTTTCTCCAATGGAATGCTAGAATCTCCCCTCAGGAAAGATGGGCTTCTACAAAGTCTCTCGTCTGTGGGTATCTGCCCAGGTCTTCATACTCCATGTCTCCCCCGACCACAGTTGAGAGGGGTTGGGGCAGGTTTGCAGGCTTTGCTAGTTCCATAGCCCCTACCAACACCTGTCCACCTATCACCAGATGCACAGGTGGGTGAGACTCCTCCCAGAATCCTTGGCATATGGTGCTGGATCCCACAACTCCCAGAGAGGCACTTTTATTCATGGATAGATGCCTGATTACGTGTTAAAGGAGACAAAAAGGAGGAATGTCTTACACCACCATGATGTGGACTCTCCCTTCAGCACTTGTAATATGTCATTCTACTGCCTCTGGCTTCCACCGTTTCTGATGAGAAATCAGCTATTAAGATTACTATATATGGTGAACTGTTTTTCTTTTGCTGCTTTCAAAATTTTCTATTTCTGGCTTGACTATGATGTATCTAGGTGTGAATCTGTTTGAATTTATACTATTTTAAGTTTGTTGAGTTTCATAAATGTGTAGATTAACATTTTTCATCAAATTTGGGAAGTTTTTGGACATTACTTCTTATTATGTTTTCTGTGCCCCTCTCTCTCCTCTCCTAATGAGACTTCCATTATTATTTTGTTGGTATGTCTGGTGTTCTACAGGTCTCTGAGGCTCTGTTCACTTTTCTTCTATTTTCTTCCTGTTCTTTAGATTGTAAAATCCCTATTGATTTATCTTCAAGTTCACTGATTCTTTCCCTTGGCAGCTCAAATCTCATGTTAAAAATCCTTCTACTGATGTTTTTCTTTTCACTTATTATACTTTGCAAGTCCATAATTTCCATAAGGTTCTTTTAATAATTTCTATCTCTTTATTGATATTCTCTATTTGATGAGCCAGATTTATCAAACTTTTCTTTAAATCTTTAAGGATTGTTTCCTTTATTTCTTTGAACATATTTACAATAGCTGCTTTGAACACTTTTCCTGCTAAGTCCAGAATCTGGACCCCCTGGGAGATAATTTCTATTGACTTATTTAGAATGGAAACCTTTATTGTTCTATCTTCAAATCCACTGGGTTTTAATTTATGCTAGATCAATCCTTCTAAATAGACTTATTTTATGGCCCAGAATATGGTCTATCTTGATGACTATCCCATGTGTACAGATTCAATTTACTTAATAGATATAAAGCTCCTCTGCCTTTTCTATTTGTTTTTGAGTTGGATTTAGTACATCATGTTTTTCAGTATATTTGTCCACTTCCTCTAAGTTAAGTAGTTTACTAGCATAAAGTTTGTCATAATACCCTCTTTTCTATAATATCCATAGAGTTTGTAGTGGCATCTCCTTTTTATATCTAACATTGGTTATTTGTGTATGGCTTTTTTCTCCCTTTATTTGTCTTCCAAAAAAACTTCCAGCTTTGATTTTATTTTTGTACAAATCTTTCATATTTAATAGACTTAAACTGTGATCTTCATTTTCTTCCTTCTACATTTATTCAGATGGCAGCTAGATAACTGATTTTAGTCTTTCTTTTATAACATGTTTAGAATTATAAGTGTCTCTATAAGCACTATTTTATGTGCATCACACAAGTTTTAATATGCAAAATTCATTATTGTTTAGTGCAAAACATGTCTTCAAATTCAATTGTGATTAATTCTCTGAGGCATCAATTAATTAGAAGTTTGTAGCTCAACTTGCAAACATTTAGTCATTTTTACTTAACTTTCTGTTTATTTCTAGCTCAATTTTACCCTGGTTTGATAATATACTCCACATGTGTTCATTCCTTTGAAATTTATTAGGACTTGTTTGGTGCAGCCTATGACCTATATTGGTAAATGTTCCATGTTCACCTGAGAAGAATATGTATTCGTTTTGTTGGGTATAGTGTTTTATGCTTATCAATTTGATCAATTTGCTTATTATTGTTCATGTCTTCTGTACTCTTACTGAATTTCTGCTACTGTTGTTTCATTTACTGAGTGAGATATATTACAGTCTACAACTACAGGTGTAAATTTACCTATATTTTCCCTTCCACATCTATCAATTTTTGCTTTCATACTTTGAGGCTGTTTTTAATGCATACAAATTTAGTATTATTACATCTTCCTATTTAATGAACTTTATTCTTTAAGCAAGTCTTGAGGGGAGGGTGTAGGGGGAGGGGAGGAAGGAAAGGAAGAGAGTGGGCCTGTGTGACTGGTAGCCTAAGGTCATGTGACAGGGCACTGGGGCAGAGGGAGCTGGGTTGGGAGTTGACATCTTTGACATCAGTCTTGGTGATGATTTCTTAGATTTGACACTAAAAGTAAAGGCAATGAAAGAAAACCTAAATAAATTGAACTACATCAAACTAAAAAGCTTCTGCACAACAAAGGAATTCATCAACAACCTATGGGAGAAAATATTTGCAAATCATATATCTGATCAGAGGTTAATATCCAAAATATACAACTCAATAGCAAAAATACAATCTGATTTAAAAATGGGCAAAGTATCTGAATAGACATTTTTCCAAAGAAGACATACAGATGGGCAACAGGTACATGAACAGGTGCTCAACATCACCAATCATCAAGGAAATGCAAATCAAAACCACAGTGAGCTATCACCTCACACATGTTAGAATGGCTATAACTAACAAGACAGGAACTAACTAGTGTTGGTTAGGATGTGGAGAAAAGGGAACCCTTGTGCACTGTTGGTGGGAATGTAAATTGGTGCAGTCACTATGGAAAACAGTATGGAGGTTCCTCAAAAAATTAAAAATAGAACTATCATATGATCCTACTTCTACTTCTGGGTATTTATGTGAAGGAAATGAATACACTAACTTGAAAAGATATCTGCACCCCCACGTTCACTGCAGCACTATTCACAACACCCAAGACATGGAAACAACCTAAGTGTCCATCAACAGAGGAACGGATAAAGAAAATATGGTGTGTATGTGTGTGTATATAGGAATGAATGAGTATGAATGAAGATTATTCAGCCATAAAAAAGAAGGAAATCCTGCCATTTGCAACAACATGAGTGGATCTGGGGGCTAAGTGAATAAGTCAGATAGAAAAAGACAAATACCATATGATCTCACTTATATGTGGAATCTGAAAAAAAAAAAGGCCAAACTCTCAGATACAGAGAACAGACTGGTGGTTGCCAGAGGCAGGGGTAAGGGTGGGCAAAATGGATGAAGGTGGCCAAAAGGTAAAAACTTCCAGTTATAAAATAAATAAGCCATGGGGATGTATTGTACAGCTTGATGACTATAGTTAATAATACTGTATTGCATATTTGAACATTACAAAAGGAGTAAATCTTAAAACTTCTTATGACAAGAAAAAAATCTGTAACTGTGTGGTGATGAATGTTAACTAAACTTATTGTAGTGATCTTTTCACAATATATTCATATATCAAAATCATTACATTGGACACTCGAAACTAATACAATATTATATGTCAATTATATCTCAATAAAAATAAGTGGAAATTCAAAAAAAGAGGACTGACAACACCAAATATGAGTGACAATATACAGCAAGCAGGACCCTCATACACTGACAGTATGAATATAAAATGTTAAACCACTTCAGAAAAATATCTGGCAGTTTCTTATAAAAATAAATATAAACCCCATAACCCAGAAATTCCACTCCTGAGTATTTACCCAAGAGACATAAAAATATATTATCTACAAAAAGACTTGGAGCACAAGGTCCACATCTTTATTCATAATAGCCAAAAACTAGAAATAACTCAGGTGTCCATTAATAAAAGAATGGATGTATTGGTTTTCTCTTGCTGCTATATCAAATTACCACAAACTTAAACACTTAAAAACAACACTCCTTTATTATCTCACATTTTCCATGGGTGAGACATACAGACACAGTATGGCTTATCTGGGTTCTCTTCTTTGGGTCTCACAAGGCTGAAATCAAGCTGCTGGCTGGACCTCAGGTCTCATCTGGAGCTTGGGGTTTTCTTCCAAGCTAGCTGGCTGTTGGCAGAATTCATGTCCTTATCATGCTTTGCAGATGGCCTCCTTCCATCTTCAAGCCAGCAATGGAAGGTCAAGTCTTTGTCATACTTTGATTCTCTCTGCCTCCTTCCCTTCTGCTTTTAAGGGTTCATATGATTATACTGGACCCACCTGGATAATTCAGGATAAACTCCCTATTTTAAGATCAACTATTTAGTAATCTTAATTACATCCACAGAGTCCCTTTTACCATGTAAAGTAACATATTCATGGATGTAACATCAGGGGCTAAGTCACAGGGGCAAAAATTCTGCCTACCATAATGGATAAAAACTATGGTATATTCATACAGTAGAATATTACTCAGAACATGGAAGGAAGGAAGGAAACACACTACCATATAGATGAATATCAAACATTATGCTAAGTGAAAGAAACCTTACACAAAATAGTATATATATAATGTGATTCTATTTACATCAAGTTCTAGAACATGCAAAACTATCTTATATGGATAAAAATCAGAATTGTGGTTGCTAGTAGGGAGATGAGGTGATGGTGATTTCTTGAAAAGTACAAACCAAAAGCAGCCCAATATGAAATAAATAACCTGAATAGACCTATAACTATTAAAGACATTGAATTTGTAGTTACAAACTTCCCTAAAAAGAAATTTCTAGGCCCAGATATTTTCAATGGAGAATTCTACCAAATGTTTGAAGAAGGTATATCAATATTTACATCAAGTCTACACAATCCTTTCCAGAAAGTAGAAGATGAGGGAATACTTCCCAACTCACTTAATGATGCCAGTGTTATCCTAGTACCAAAACTGATAAAGATAGTACAAAGAAAGAAAACTAAAGACCAATATACTTCATGAACATAGACACACACACAAAAATAATCCTCAAAAAAATATTAATCCAGAAATATATAAACAGAGTCATGCACAATGACCAAGTGAAGCTTATTCCAGGAATACAAGGCTGGTTCGACATATTAAGCCACCACATTAATAGGCTAATGAAGAAAAATCACATGATCATATCAAATAATGAAGAAAAACATTTAACAAAATTCAATACCCATTTATAATAAATTCTTAGCAAACTAGGAATAGAGGAGAACCTCCTCAACTTGACAAAGAGCACCTAAAAATATCTACAGTTACCACCATCCTTAATGGTGAAAGACTGGGTGCTTTCTTCATAAGACTGGGAACAAGGCAAAGATGCCACTCTTACAACTCTTATTCAATATCGTACGGGAAGTCCTAGTTGGTGCAATAATGCAATAAAAAATGGAATACACAGTTTGAAAAAAAGCTGACACTATTTACAAATGACATGATTGTCTACATAGAAAATTCAAAGGAACACACACATACACAAAATAAAACTGCTAAAATAAGTGAATTCATCAAGGTCATAGGATACAAGATCAATATGCCAATATCAACCGCATTTCTATATACTAGCAATGATCATGTAAAAACTGAAATTAAAGACCCAATACCATTTGCAATCAATAGCAACCAGAAAAGAAATAACTACGCATAAATCTAACAAAACACATACAGGACTTGTATGCTGACAATAACAAAACACTAATAAAAGAAATCAAAGAACATCTAAATAAATGGAGGCACACCATATTCATTGATATTAAAGGTGTAACTTCTCTTTAAATTGATCTATAGTAGTAATACAATAAATATCAAAATCTCAGCATGATTTTTATGTAGGTATAAATAAGCTCATTCTAAAATACACAGAAAAGCAAAGGTACTAAAACAATTTTGAAAAAGAATAAAAGAGAAATCACTTCAACCAACCTTATGACTTTCTTATACTTACAGCAATCAACATAGTGTAGAATTGGCAAAGAGAGGACACATAGTTCAATGGAATAGAAGGATCTAGAAATAGACTCACGCAAGTACAGGCAGCTAATTTTTGAAAAAGGTACAAAAGCAATTCAACGGAGGCAGGATAATCTTTTACACAAACAGCGCTGGAGTAACTAGATATCCAGACACAAAAAAACCACTTCAACCTAAACAGCACACACCTTACACAGAAGCCAGTTCAAAATAGATCATGGTTTTAAATGTAAAATTATAAAATTTGTAGAAGAAAGCACTGGAGAAAATCTTCAGTACTGAGGCTAGGCAAAGAGTTCTTGGACATGATGCCAAAAGCATGATGCATAAGAGAATAAATGGAAAAAACTGAATTTTATTGAAAGTGAAAACTTCTGCATTGTGAAAGACCCTGTTAAGAAGATGAAAAGACAAGCCATATACTTGGAGAAAATATTTGTAAACCACGTATCTGACAAAAGGTCTTGTATCATAAGAACTCTCAAAACTTGAAAGTAAGAAAACAAACAATCCAATTAGAGAATGAGCAGAAGACATAAAGAAACAGTTCACCAAAGTGGAGACAGGGATGGCAAGTAACACATGGAAAGACGTTCAACATCGTTAGCCTTCAGAGAAATATAAATTCAAAGCAGAAGGAGATATCACTACACACATGTTAAAACAGCTAAAATAAAAAATAGCGAAAATAACAAATGCTGGCAAGAATTTGGAGAAAATGGATCTCCCCTACATACATGGCTGGTAGGAACATAGAATGGAAGTTAGTTTGACATTTTCTTTAAAAACTAAACATACACTTACCAGCAATGGTACTCTTATGCATTTATCCCAGATAAATTCAAATTAAAACTTACGTTCACAGAAAAATCTATACAAAAATGTTCACAGCACCTTTATTCATAATCGCCCCCAAATTAAGACCATCCAAATGTCCTTCAGCAAGTATATGGTTAAATAAACTGTGGTACATCCAGAAACAGACTACACTGGTGAAGCTTAAAAGCGTTATATTAAGTGAAAGAAGCCATATGGAAAAGAATGCATACTTCATGACTATAAATCCATTTATGAAACCATAGGAAAGGCAAAACTATAGTGGCTGCCAGGGGCTGGGAGTGTGAAAAAGGGATTGATTGCAAAGTGGCACGAGGACATTTTCGGGGTGATGGAAATATTCCATATCAAATGTCGGCAAACTACAGACCACGGACAAAATCCAACCTGCCACTTGGTTTTGTAACTAAAATTTGACTGGAACACAGCCTGTTCACTCGTTTACATATTTTCTATGGCCACTCTTGAACTACAAAGGCAGAGCTGAGTAATTATAACAAAAGACCACGTGTCCTGGATAGCTTAAAATATTTACTATCTGGCCATTTACAGAAAAAAAGTTTGCCAACCCCTGTAATTTATCATGTTTGTGGTGGTAGTTGCACAAATGTATATATTTGTCAAAAACTCCTAACACTGTACATTTAAAATTAATAAAAATCATCCTACAGAAATTTTAATTCAATAAAGCTGATTTTTTAAATGCCTGGTACTTGCTTGACACTTTTACTCTTTATTCTTTTAGTCTGAATAAAACCTTTCAGAGAAAAACATCAGCCTATGTTTAATAAACTATACGTTTTTATCAAAATCTTTTTAGGTATCAGATTTTTGTTCCTATTATATGATTTTGTTTAATCTTTTTTATTATTTTTATTTTATTTTATTTTTCCTTTTTCTCCCCAAAGCCCCCCGGTACATAGTTGTGTATTTTTTCAGTTGTAGGTCCTTCTAGTTGTGGCATGTGGGATGCCACCTCAGCATGGCCTGATGAGAGGTGCCATGTCCCTGCCCAGGATTCAAACTGGCGAAACCGTGGGCTGCGAACTTAACCACTCAGCCATGGGGCCGGCCCCTGTTTAATCTTTAAATAAATAAAAACTCAATTGAAAAAATGGACTAGCTCTGCTGAGGAGGTAACACCCTTCACCCCATCTTTGCAAGCAACTGCCATAGATTTGTCTGGTAAAGACATGCTTCAAAAATTTGCTTGTTAAAGCCCTTTGGGCCAATATTTTCCCTTAAGAATGCCCATTCAGAATTATCCTTCTAGTGCTCCTGAACTTAGATCCACAGATGAGCCTGGATTATTCAGCTATACAAGGCTTCGCATTTTGGACCTTAGACAGCCAAAGGTCCAGCCATAGACAGCCTCTCTCAGAAATGCACAGTCGTTTCATCTCAGCATGCATCATGTCTGGATGTAATACTATTTTATCTCTACTACTAGAACTTTGTTGAGTGAAGAAAAACAAAAACAAAAAAACAGTGCATTTCAATATTCAAAATATTTCCTACCATTTCTCAGTGGAAAATTTGTCCAAATTTTCTAGAATGCAGTACCTGTATCCTTCCTGCCCGAGGTTCCAACCCCAACAACAAGCCAATTATTTGGAAGACCTCACTTCTTAGAACAAAATTTATTTTCAGGGACTGCATCTAATAAAAGTCCACAAGGGACCTGGTGGTAAATATGAAAGTTCTTTGCAGCAAGGATTGAAACTGTCATGTTCACTTACTTCCCTTGAGGCTAATGAAGCTCCTGGAAGGAAGAAAGCATACAATAATTTTGCTGAATAAATCAAAACAAAACCTCTTACAAGTCTGACTCCAGACACACCTTCATATCTTCACTGAATCTTCTCAGTAGAAGGAAAATGGAAAACACAAAAGAACCAGATACATACTAGTTGATGAACAGGTTCTGCTGTGATAATTCTCAAAGGAAAAAAAATATTTGCAGAAGGAGGAGGTAGGGTTGCTGGATGTAGTAACATCCTGATGACCTTTACTATATCACACCTCATCTATGTAATTTACAAGTCCCTATGCCATTAGTGTCTACCCTGAGATGGAACTTGAATATCCTGACTAGGAACTATTCTCGCAAACGCTCACTCATTGATGATTCTTTTACGCCAAAAACAAAACTGCAGTTATTTGCAATGTTTAGAAGCTCTGTTTATGTAAATATTTATAAAAATACAGGCAATCATTAAACTACTCCTTCACATATTCGCTTAAACAATACATAATATATTGCAAAAATTTTTGTGCTATGAAAACTATGGTGAGCAACACACATCACTCCTACTTTTACAGTATAGTAAAATAAATAGATTAACCAAATAATAAATAATCCAACAATGGAATTATAAATGGACATAGAATCCATGAAGATCATTATTGGGTACTTTGAAAGTATGTAAGACTTTGGTAAGGCAGTGAGTAGCACAGGACTCTTTGACATGTCTCTTTGTGACGCTGCCATTTAGATTCAAGGATGTCTGAAACATTTAGAAAGGCAAACAATGTTACCAGAATTATACCAACACTGATGAATTTCCTTTGAGAGAAGATTTTCTGCAGCAAATCAGTGAAGCCTCTTTTATTAAGTGAATTTTCTATTCTGTACAATATTAATTTTTAATATTGGAAATTTTCCTGTTTTATCTTTGCATAAATTATTCTAATCTATGTCAACTCTTTAATATGCATTTCATAAACACAATGTGATCCATCAATCATTTATTTTTATTTTAATGCAACAAATTTAAGATACTCTGGGTATTTTGTCTATCCAGACAAATTCTGCTGGTATATAGCCTGTCAAAAATTATGTCTTTAATTTCCAATAAATGATAATTTTGCAGTTTTATCTTTCATTGATTTTTTTCATCTTGTCAAATTACTGCCATGAAGCCTAATTTCTTCCAGATAATGCAACTTGAAATTTTATTAAAAAGAGAAAATTCTCTGTTTATATCTTTTTATTGTGAAATGTAATACATATACAGAGTACTACATGAAACATACATATACACACTCAGGTAAAAATGAGAATATTGCCAGCACCCCAGAAATTCTCCAAGTAAGTGTCCCCAATCACAAACACTCCCTTGAATGTAACTAATATCCTGAGTCTTATGGCAAGCATTTCTATGATTTTCTTTATGTACCAGAAGGATCACTTTTATGACTAGCTTCCCGTGCTCAACTTGTGTATCAGATTCATCCAAGTTTCATGTGTCAGTAGAGTTCATTCATCTTTCTTGCTATCTACTATTCCACTGCACGAATATATATATTCCACATTCATTGCACTTCATTCCTTCCTTAATCTAGGTCATTCCTTCTGGGATTTTCTTTCTTTTCTTTTTTTCCTTAAGGATTTTGTGTATGTGTGTTTTTAAAGTAATAGTGCAATTCTCCCAACAAGGATAAGCAAGAGGACTCTGGATTAAGACAGCATGAAAACTAAATTGTGCTCGGCTTAAAAGCAGCAAATAAAAAGAGATCCTTTTGACCCCAAAGTCCAATGCTAAATGAAAAAGCAAAAAAAAAAAAAAAAAAATATGAAAGGAGAGAGGAACTTAAAAAACAGAGTTGAAAGAGGCAGACTACCCTTCCATTGCCGTTCAACTAAACAAATGGGCAAGAATGCCTCTCTTCTTTGAAGAATGCCCTTTTGATATTCTTTTAGCCCAAATCTGAGAGAAAACTCACCTTTGTCTTCTTAAGATATCTTTATTTAGTTCTCATTCTTAAAAGTCATTTTTTGCTTGAAATAGAATTCTATTGCCTTGTAATTGAAAAAGTATTTTTAAAAATACATTGAACCCTAAGATGAAGTTTCTTCCTCCAGAGGAATTTTTCTTGCTTCTGACAGACATTGAGAATACAAACATTCCTTGAAATCTTTAATAGAATTTCAGGGCTAAGAATGTTCTAGACCTCCCAAACATCTTGAAGTCTGGCTACAATTTGTGGGACAGTTGATTTACTTCCTGGTCATGCTACATGTACAAAAGTCCTCAATGGACCTAGTCAAGGCAGAGAAGTTTTATCACAGTTCCTCTTATGCACCAGCCAGAGATGTCTCTTTTTGCTCCAACATCCCCAGAACATTCTTAACAGGAACCCTGAGCCTGCCACCTCTCTTAGATCAACCTGTACCTCCAGGACTAAAGCAGCCTCCTAGGCTGAGCTGACATCTTGGGAAATACTGTTCTCTCCATACCACATCCCAGTAGCCACTGTCTTATTAGTTATTTGATGCATTCAGGAAAATTCTTCAAAAATATTTTGTTCAGCTTTGTCAATTTCCTTCAGTGCACAGGTTGGTCAAAATTATCTTATCTACTTTGAACAGAAGTCCCCTGCAGTAGCAAAAATAGAAGCTATCTAAATGTCCCAAAATAGGATATGGGTAAAATCAGATGCAGCTTTGAAAGGTAGGGAAACTATTTGGCCATTAAGGATATTGTCAAGATAAAATAGGAACATGGAAGAATTCATATCATAAAATTTAAAGTGCAAGTTACATAAAAATATGTAAGGTATAATCTCATTTTTTTTAAATTGTACACATATCCTAAAATCTAAACACTGAAACACAAGAAACAAAGAAAAAATTCAAAGAATAAAAAGCAATCTACCTACACATAGCAATCCAAACCAAACAGTCTGCATCAGAGATGTTTATCCTAAAGACCTTTAAAAAAAATTTTAATGACATGATTACATACCAATTTTCCCAGCGGGACTAAATGAAACTGTGAAGATGCATTCATGCAGAGCACAGACCTACATCACTTCAGCCTATTTTTTTAATGCTGCTTTATATTCTCTAAGCATCATTCAACAAACCAGTGGAACTACGTTTCGTGGTGTTACTGACAATTTCTTCTCAGCCCTCCGGCAGTGATTCAGTAAGGCTTCTACACGGCCTTGTAAACACTTGGATGACATTTCTATAGGATTTTAAATTCACACTGAATATGAAATAGAAGCCAAAGTCAATAAATCAACTCCAGATCCTCCAAAGCATGGAAATAACAGCATAATTCATTCTTAGGATACTGACACACAACAGTTCTTTTCTTTACTGGCTAAAATGCCACTACCAGACAGCAATAAGCAAAATTTATAAATGACTAAGCATGATAGCTTTAAACTCTGTGATACCAGATAATGATAAAATAATTTGGGGACTGTATTGGTTAAAATTTTACATACAATTTGATAGTACTACTTTTTAAGGCAGGTTTCATATTTGCATGATTCAAATTCCCATAAAATGTCACTATTGTATTATATATTTGGTATTTGTACTTGTATGTGAATTTAAATGCATAGAAAATGATCAGCAATGGTGAGCATTAACCTAATAAAACTGGTTCCAAATAGCAAGGAGTGTTGGAGTCACTGCATTATGAGAGACCTTAACTTTACTCGTAAGTTTATTTTTTTAAATGTTATATAGTACTTGTGAAATGAAAATTAATTTTTAAAAGGTGATGATCAGATATCCCAGGTACACCTTTATATATTTTTATATTCCTATTTGAGATGGGTAGGTGAACACAACCTTTCTTCCTGGGGGCCACTGTAAGTCATTCCTATCTCGGATCCTCATCGTCTTCAACTTTATCACAGGGACACCAGTATCTACCATGTTCAGCTCAGTAAAATTTGAATTTTGGCATTCCTAGGATGGATGTGGTGCATAGTAGGTATGCATATATAAGTAGCTATAAGAAATGCACATAAGTACTTATCACCATTGAGAGAGGGATGGGAGCACTGAAATGTGAAGTGAGTTGCGTAAGGTCCTCTGAGACTGTAGAGCATGACTATATCCAGGAACTGAGTTGGAACTGTGCAGTCAGAAGGTCTGCACCCCCTCTCTTGAGCTCCCTGGTAGTAGGCAGAGGGATACCTTGTTAGACAGTGTATTAATGAAGGTTTGCTCAGGGGTCAGTTCCACTCTTCCAGATGAGTATTTCTACCCATTTATAGATGAGGCTCCAATGGAGACTCCTATGGGGGTGGGGGCTGTTGGGAGGGAAGTAATTGGATATTCCAGAGCCAAGAAGGCTGATTTTAGGCATCTATTGTGGACCAAATGTTTGTGTTCCCCCCAAATTATTCAACATATGAATGTTGAAGCCCTATTTCCAGTACAACTGTATTTGGAGATGGGGCCTCTAAAGAAGTAATTAAGGTTAAATGAGGTCATAAAGGTGGAGCCCTTATCTGACAGGATTAATACCCCTACAAAACAACAGAGATCTCTCTGATCTCTCTCAATCTCTTTCTCCTTCCCTCCGTCCCAACTTCTCAGCAAGCACCCACTGAAGAAAAGTCAGGTGAGGACATAGTGAGAAGGTGGCCATCTGCAAATAAGAAACAGTCCACACCAGAAACCATATCTTCCAGGATCTCAATCTGGGATATGTAGGCTTCACAACTGTGAGAAAATAAATTTCTGCAGTGTAAGCCACCCATTTGTCATCACTTGGTGGTATTTTGTCATCACAGCCCGAGCAGGCTAAAATGGATTTTGGTACTGTGAAGTGGGGTGCTGCTATAACAAATACCTAAAAATATGGAAGTGGCTTTTGAACTGGGTGATGGGCAGAGGCCAGAAGAGTTCTGAGGTACGTGCTATAAAAAAGCCTAAATTGGGGGTCAGCCCCATGGCGGAGTAGTTAGGTTCATGCGCTCCCCTTTGGCAGCCTGAGGTTTTGCCAGTTGGGATCCTGAGTGCAGACATGGCACCGCTCATTAGGCCATGCTGGGGCAGCGTCCCATGTGCCACAACTGGAAGGACCCACAACTAAAAAAATATATACAACTATGTACCAGGGGGCTTTGGGGAGAAAAAGGAAAAAGTTAAAAAATAAATAAATAAATAAAAGCCTAAATTGCCTTCAAGGGACCATTGGTAGAAATATGGATATTAAAGGCAATTCTGGTGAGGATTCAGAAAGAAAAGAGGAAGCTATAGAAGAAAGCCTCTATTATCTTAGAGAATACATATATCATCATGAACAGAATGTTAGCAGAAATATGGAGGTTAAAGGCCATCCTAGTCAGGTCTCAGACAGAAAAGAATGTTATTGGAAACCGGAGGAAAGGAGATTGTTATAAAGTGGCAAAGAACTTGGCTAAACCATGTTCTAGTGTTTTGTGGAATGTAGAATTTGCAAGAGATGAAATTGGATAGTTAACCAAGGAGATTTCTAACCAAAATGTTGAAGATGCAGCCTACTCCTCCTAACTGCTTATAGTAAAATGTGAGAGGAGAAGGATGAATTGAAGAAGTAATTGTTAAGCAAAAAGGAACCAGAGCTTAAAGATTTGGAAAATTCTGAGCATCTATACTGAAAAAAAAAAATCAGAAAACAGGAGCCAGCCCGGTGGCACAGCAGTTAAGTTTGCATGTTCTGCTTCAGTGGTCCAAGGTTTACCAGTTCGGATCCTGGGTGCGGACTTACACACTGATTGTCAAGCCATACTGTGGCAGGTGTCCCACATATAAAGTGGAGGAAATGGGCATGGATGTTAGCTCAGGGCCAATCTTCCTCAGCAAAAAAGAGAAGGATTGGCAGCAAATGTTAGCTCAGGGCTAATCTTCCTCAAAAAAAAAAAAATCAGAAAACATATTCCAAAGAGAACACCGAGGGTGTGGCTGGACTATCACTCAATAAAGAGATTACATGAGCAGAAACACGTCAGTTTGAACTGAAGGAATAGAAATGAGATGAAATGAAGGAAGTCTATCAGAATTCTTGGATTCTAAAGGACAGGACAACAGAGCTATTATTCAAGCAAAGGGAAAAGTGACCCAGAAGGCAATTCAGAGATCATCAGGGTTGCCTCTTCAATTTCAACAGGACACGGTGCAGATGCCAGATCCTCGGGAACAGGACTGTCAGGCACAACTACAGGGGTGGCACCGCCACCTAGGGCCATGGCGGCAGGTCTGCTGCCCCAAATGGGTTCAGAAAGCCAATGAGGATTATTCTTGAGCCTAAAATTTAATGAAATTTGCCTCACTAGGTTTTAGAGTTCCTTTCTTCTTTCTGATTTTCCCTTTCAGAATTGGATTATCTATCCTTTGCGCGCCCCACCATTGTATTTTGGAGGCAGAGAACTTGTCAGGTTTCACAGGTTCACAGCTGGAGAGGAACTTTGCCTCAGGATAAACTGTACCTTAAGTCTCAGAGTACCTGATTTAGATGATATCTAAAAGTCATCTAATTTGGACCTAAAGCAGTTTAGAGTTGATGTAGGAATGAATTAAGACTTTAGGAGGCATTGGGATGGAATGAATGTGTTCCAAATACAAGAAAGACATGAATTTTGAGGAACCAGGAGCAGAATGTTATGAACTGAATGTTTGTAGGCCCTCTTAAACTCATATGCGGATGCCCTGACCCCCCAGTGTGGCTGTATTTGGAAATAGGGCCTCTAAGTAAGTAAGTAAGGTTAAATGAGGTCATAAGGGTGGGACCCTGGTCTGATAGGACAAGTGCCCTTATAAGAAGAGACAGCAGAGAGCTCACTCTCTCTCCCCCCCAAGTGCACACACTGAGGAAAGGTCATATGAAGAAATAGAGCCCTCACCAGATATGGAATCTGCCAGCACCTTGATCATGGACTTTAGCCTCCAGAACTCTAAGAAAATAAATGTCTTTATTTAAGCCACCCAGGCTGTGGCATTTTGTTATAGCAGCCCAAGAAGACTAATGTAGCACCACAAACATCCCCAACTCTTATCCACTGCCAACATGCCCATGAGGTCTTCAAAAACCATACCAAAAGGGAACAGACTGTGATCTTAGGATCTGAAGGAAGAGGGGTCTTGGCTAGTAGGAAGTGGAAGAATTCCCACCTCTGTATTGAGCTCTGGGAATTGTCTTAGAGTCCCTCCAAAACTGTTCCTTTGTCAGCAGCTGATTTTTGCTGAGCGTCAGAGCCTCACCATCTGCATGTCCAGGCTAGTACTCAGATTACTCAAGCTCTCTCCGCTAGCCCCCTCTCCAGCATTCTATTCCACACAGTAGAGCTGCCTTGATCTCCCTGAACTCTGAAATTTTGTTTTTGTTAGTGCCATGGAGTCGATTCTGACTCCTGGTGACGCTGTGTACAGCAGAGTGGAACCCTGCTCAGTCTTTCTGAATCATCTTCTCACCTTCTGGTGCTATGTAAGACAATGCTCAACTGCTATTCATAGGGTTTTCATGACCAAATTTTTTGGGAGGAGAGTGGCCAGATCTTTCTTCCTAGTCTGTCTAGTCTGGAAGCTCTGCTGAAGCCTGTCCACCATGGGTGACCTTGCTGATATCTGAAACACCAGTGGCATAGCTTTCAGCATCACAGCAACACACAGCCACCATAGTGTGACAAGCAACAGATGGGTGATGTGATTCCCTAACCAGGAAATGAACCCAGGCCATGGCAGTGAGAGTACCGAATCTTAACCACTAGACCCCCAGGGCTGGCTGAATTCTGAAATATGTCTTCTTCATTGAGTAAAAGTATGTTTGGAGTTATCCCTACCTATGCCATGCATGGTCTGGGAATTTCCTCCTGACAGTAGCTGGAACAACGGTAGGGATGATAATATTTGCTTCCTTTATCTCAGGAATCATGGATGCACAACCTCTAATATCCAGAAGCTAAGAACAGATGTTTCATGTTTTTCCAGTTTTCTAGTTATTTCGTGTATCTTGCCCAGTTTTCCAGTTGTTTACAGTGAGACAGCAAGTCCTGCAGATGTTCACGAATGGAAGTGAAAGTCCTTTAAATAATTTTTCACTTAAATGTTGCACAGTTTATTACTCCACTTAGCTGACTCTGAATTAGGTGAAAAATTTACAAACACACTGTCTGGATTCTTTATTGCGAGGTTAGTTTAGTAGCAGTGACCATACTTACGTATATATGCTAAGAGAGTAGCAAGAGAGATATGAGCACATCAGTTTACATTCCACAGATATTTGTTTAAAATGCATATTTTGTTCTTATGGCTGAAAAAGACACAAATATTAAGTATGGGAAACTTTAAATACATCATAATAATTATTAAGCTAAGAGTATATTTTACCTAGGATTATGATGGGTTCCAATAAGCAAACCAACACATGCAATATTTTTCTTATAAAGTATAATTCAGTAACTCTTCACATTTGTGTTTAATGCAGTACTTGTGATTATTCAACTTAATTGTGCTTTTTCAAAGTTAGATTCCTACCACACAATGAATAGGTCTATAACTGAATATTTTCAATAGCAATTTTAGTATCATATCAGAAACAAGAGTTTTCATATAATATTTCTACAGGAAGTTTTTTATTCTCAATTTCCAAATTGGTATATTTCCAGTAAACTAAAACCTCTGATATATGATCAAGAATAAATTATTTTGAAAGCTACAACTTATTCAAAATATTCATAAGATGTTCCAACTTATCAAATATCTGCTGCTCAGTGAGATGTCACTTTATTTCTGGGTAAAAGATTTCCCATATTTATTAAGTTTCTCCCCTTCACTATTTCTGATATAAACCGAGTAAGTCAATAAGAAAAGGCTTCTGGACTTTCAGGATACCGACGAGGATTTCTTCTCTGTGTAATTGCTTTGATTAGTGAACTCTCAATTCTGATAAAAGGTTTTCCCACATTTGTAGATTCACAGGATTTCTGCCTTGTATGTGTTTTCTGATGTGCTGTGAGAGATGACCTCGGGTAGAAGGTTTTCCCACATTTATTACATTTGTAGGGTTTCTCCCCTGTGTGAGTTCTCTGATGTACTGTAAGGGATGACTTGTGATAGAAAGTCTTACTGCATTCTTATATTTATGAAGTTTCTCCCCTCTGTGAGTTCTTTGATGTTTAGTGAGAGGTGATTTCTGATAAAATGTTTTCCTGCATTGAATACACTCAAATGGTTTCTCCTCTTTGTGTGTTTTCTGATGTACAGTAAGGGATGACTTCTGGAAAAAACTTCTCCCACATTCATTACATTCATAAGGTTTCTCCCCTGTGTGTATTCTCTGATGTGTTATGAGAGGTGACTTCTGGAAGAAGGTTTTTCCACATTCACTACACTCATTGGTTTTCCCCCTATTTGAGTTCTCTAATGAACACTAAGTTTTGACTTCACAGAGAAGGATTTCCCACATTCATTGCATTCATAGGGTCTTATACCTGTGTGTATCCTTTGATGTACCATGAGGAATGAATTGTAGAGAAAAGTTTTTCCACATTCATTACATTCATAGGGTTTCTCCCTTTTGTGTGTTCTCTGATGTCCTGTGAGGCATGACCTCTATCTAAAGGTTTTTCTACATTCAACGCATTCATAGGGTTTCTGCCCTGTGTGTATCCTCTGATGAACTGTGAGGCCTGACCTATTTGTGAAAGTTTCCCCACAATCAGTACATTCATAAGGTTTCTCCCCTCTGTGTATCTTATTATGTACTTTGAGAGATGACTTGTGGCTGAGGGTTTTTCCACATTCACTACATTCATAGAGTTTTTCTTCTATGCATGTTTGTTGATGTTTAGGAAGAACTGACACAGGCCAAAAAGATTTCCCATACTGACTATTTTCAAAAGTTTTCTTTTCCGTGTGTGTTTGCTGATGTTGAGAGAGATTTGGTTTCTTGAATACTTTCCCTCCCTCATTAAACTCAAAGGTTGTTTGTCCTTTGTGAGTTCTCTCAGTGTTAGTGGAGAGTGGCTTGTTGCCAAAATTATTCCCACACTCATACTATTTCTTCCCTATGACAACTCTATGGTGTTTATTTACAGTTGACTTCTCACCAAGAGACCACTTCCCACAGTCATTAAATTCACAGTGATTCTTCTGTGTGAGAGTTTGATGGACAAGAAGGTTTGAATCATCATAAAAGCTTCTCGCATGTTCATTATATTCACAGGACTTCTCCCATGAGCATGCTCTCTTATGGGTAATGAAGTCTTCCTCCTCACGGAAGGCTTTCCCACATTCATTATATTCAAAATATTGCTTCTGAGTTTGAATATCCTGATGTTGAAATAGGTCCTCATTTTGACTGACAGCTTTCCCATTTCCCATATTTAAAAGGTTTCTCTCTGGCATGAGAATGCTCATACTTTGTACAGAGGAGCAATTTCCTCTGTGCATTAAATTCATCAAGCTTCCTTACAAAGGAATTTCTATTACTTATAATTAATTCTGAAATCTAATTCAAATTCATTACACATGAGTCATATTTATTAGGTACTTTTCTCATTGGAATAGGGTTTGTGTCCACATTAAATATTTTTCCTAATACACTATTTCTCTCCTTAGTCAGTGTTTTATCATTGACAAAATCAACTTTCCACAAATGCTGGTCTTGGTTTTCCTGGTTCTTCTGCATGAGGTCATCAACTTCCCAGAATTCTAGAAATGAGAATAATTTATCAAGCCTTATAAATGTTAATATATTTCATCTGGGAATGTGACATAATGTAAAAATGTCCTAGCATAGCCCAGTCTTATGATCTAAAATAATCCCGAGGGCATACTTCTCCCACTCCCTTAGGATTGGACAAAACAAATAACTGCAGTAGTGGAAAAGAAAAGAGTAATCCGCCAATAAAAACATAGTAATTTGGCACTTTAGAAATGTGACCTTCAAAATCGGATGGAGAAAGTGAACTGAACACAAAATATAACAAACAAGGTACTATTTGAATGAATGCTTGAGGCATGAAGGAGGAAACACAACAAAGCAACGAATAGTACGTAGAGTCAAAAGAAAAATCAGTAGCTAACAGTTTAGAGGGGCAATATCAGAGATAAAATTAGGTTTAGAAGAGGCAAATAAATATCTTTGTCCTTATCTCCTACTGTAGAATCTTCACACTATACATGCTTCCAATCTCCCACCACTCTTTTCTGTTCCTTAAAAGAAAAGTGCATTACCAACATCAAATTAAAATTCTAAAGAGCAATAATTTTCTCTTCAAAAGAAAATTCCTATTGTGTGGACTGTAATTCTCATTCTAGCTCAGATTCACATGTAAATCCAACATCCAAAGAAAGCATGCGTTTAGGCCAAACAAGATGAGGTGCTCAGTTCTATTCTGCTGCTGTATCTTCATTTCCTTCTACTAGAGTTGTTCACTAATGAACCTTCCATAGCCATCAAATTATAAAGTTTTCCTATTTCTATATGCCAATATGCTTATCTCATAAACAGTTTGCCCCTCACATGTCAGTAATCCTTTACTTTGTCTAAATATGTATATATTCTAGCATTTCTGGTTTCTCTTGCGTGAACTTTAAAGATTATAGCTTTCAACCTAGTCTTAGATCTTTATTATTCTTTATACAATCAGTCCTCATTATTCACGGATTCTGTAATTGAAAATTTGCCTAACTTGCTAAAATTTATGTATGACCCCAAAGTCAATACTCACAGTGCCTTCATGATCATTCACAGACACGCAGCACACTGAAAAATCTGAGTCGCCTGACACGCATGTTCCCAGCTGAAGTCAAACAAGGCGATGCTCTGCCTTCTTGTTTCAGTTCTCATACTGTAAACAAGTTCCCTTTTTGCAGTATATTTAGTGCCACATTTTTCATAGTTTTGTGTTTTCTGTTGGAAATTTTACTCTTTAAAATGGGCCCCCAGTGTAGGACTGAACTGCCAACTAGGCTGTGATATGTCTTACAGGGAAAATAGGTTTGTTATACATACTTCATTCAGGCATGAGTTATACTGCTGTCGGTGGTGAGCTCAATGTTAAGGAATCAACAATATATATTAAATAAGGTGTCCTTAAACAGAAACACACATAAAACAAGATTGTGTATTGATCACTTGATGAAAATATTGTGGGCAGAGGCTCACAGGAACCTAACCCTCTATTTCTCCTAGGAATAACAGTTCAGTATTCACCAGTTCAGTGTTTGTGTCAACTTTATGGAACACAACTACTGTGAATAACAAGAATCAACTGTGTCTTTTTATTATGAAGATCAATAAGGAAACAGAGAACTTGAACAATATTATAAACCAAGTAAATCTAATAGACATATACAGAACACTCCAACCAACAATAGTAGAACATATATTCTTTTCAAGTGCACATGGAACATCCTCCAGGATAAACCATGTTAGGCCATAAAACAATTCTCAAAAAGTTTAAAAAGATCAAATAACACAAAGTATCTTCCCCAACCACAATGGAATGAAGCTAGAAAACAAAGAAAGAATGAAAGCTGGAAAATTTACAAACATGTGGAAATTAAACAACACACTTATACAACTGACAGGTGAAAGAAGTCAAAAGGGAAATTTAAAAATACAGTCATACCTCAGAGATATTGCGGGTTTGGTTCTGGACTTCCACAATAAAGTTAATATCGCAATAAAGTGAGTCACAAATGTTTTGGTTTCCAAGTGCATATAAAAGTTTTGTTTACATTATAACATGGCCTATTAAATGTACAATAGCATTATGTATAAGAAACAATGCACATACCTTAATTTAAAAATACTTTATTGATTAAAAATGCTAACCATCATCTGAGCCTTCAAGCAAGTCATAATCCCTTTGCTGGTGGAGGGTCTTGTAAAAAATTCAGTATATGTGAAGCATAACAAAGCGAAGCACAATAAAATGAGGTATGCCTGTACCTAAGACAAATGAAAATGAAAACACAACATACCAAAACTTATGGGAGGCAGCAAAAACAGTAATCAACAGGGAAATTTATAGCTGTAAAGACCTTTATAGCTGTAAAATTTATAGCTGTAAAAATTTTAAAAAGATCTCAAATAAACAAACACCTTAAGCATTTAGAAAAGGAAGAGCAAACTAAACCCAAAGCTGGCAGAAGGAAGGAAATAACAAAAAAATAGAGCAGAGATAAATGAAATTGAGAATAAAAAACAATGGAAAGAATCAATGAAACCAAAGGTGGTTCTTTGAATAGATCAACAAAATTGACAAACCACTAGCTAGACTGACCAAGAAAAAAAGACCCAAATCTCTAAAATCAGAAATGAAAGTGGGGACATTATAAGTAAACACTATGAATAACTGTGTACCAACAAATTACATAACCTAAATAAAATTTTCAAAATTCCTAGAAAGAAACAAACTACTAAACTGACTCAAGAAGAAATAGAAAATAGGAAAAGACCCATTATAAGATATTGAATCAGGGGCCAGCCCAGTGGTGCAGCGGTTAAGTGTGCATGTTCCATTTCAGTGGCCCAGGGTTCACCAGTTTGGATCCTGGGTGCAAACATGGCACCACTTGGTAAGTCATGCTCTGGTAGGTGTCCCACATATAAAGTAGAGGAAGATGGGCATGGATGTTAGCTCAGGGCCAGTCTTCTTCAACAAAAAGAAGAGGATTGGCAGCAGTTAGCTGAGGGCTAATCTTCCTCAAAAACAAAAGATATTGAATCAGTAGGCAAAAAAATCCAACAAACGTTAGCCTAGTACCAGATAACTTCACTGGTAAATTATGCCAAACAAATAAAGAAGAACTAACACATATCCTTCTCAAACTCTTCCAAAAAACCAAAAAGAATACTTCCTAACTCATTATAATAGGTTAGCAATACTCTGACATTAAAGTCACACAAAGACATCACAGGAAAACTACACACCAATACCCCCTATAAATATAGATGCAAAATCCTCAACAAAATACTAACAAACCCAATTCAACAGTAAGATTTATATATCATGACTAAGTGGGATTTCTCTAAGGAATTAAAAAGGTGCTTCAATGTTTACAAAAAATCAATCAATGTAATATGTTGTATTAATAGAATAAGGGTGAAAAAACCCTACGATCATCTTAACTGATACAGAAAAAGTATTTGACAAAGTCCAATGTCCTTTCCTGATAAAAATAATCAACAAACTGGGAAAAGAAGGGAACTTCCTCAACATGGTAAAGAATATCTAGGAAAAATCCACAGTCAACATCATACTTAATGGCAAAAGACTGAAAGCTTTTCTCCTTATCTCGAGAACAAGACAAAACTGTCTGCTCTCACCACTTCTATTAGACATTGGACTGGAAGTTTTAGCCAGGGCAATTTCACAAGAAAAAAATAATAATAAAAGACATTCAGGGGGCCAGCCCCGTGGCCGAGTGGTTAAATTCGCACACTCTGCTTTGGCAGCCCAGGGTTTCACTGGTTCGGATCCTGAGTGCAGACCTGGCACCACTCATCAAGCCATGCTGAGGCAGCATCCCACATGCCACAATTAGAAGGGCCCACAGCTAAAAATAAACAACTATGTACCAGGAAGCTTTGAGGAGAAAAAGGAAAAATAAAATCTTCAAAAAAACAAAGGCATTCAGATAGGAAGGAAAAAGTAAAACTATCTCTATTTGCAGATGACATGATCTTATATATAGAAAATCCTAAAGAATCCAAAATAAACACTATTAGAGCTAATAAATTCAGCTAAGTTGCAGGATACACACAAGATTAACAAACAAAAATCAGTTGTCTTTCTATATACCAGCAACAAACAATCCAAAAGTTAAATTAAGAATTCCATTTACAATAGCATCAAACACGTAAGATACTTAGGAGTAAATTTAACCAAGACGGTGTAAGACTTGTATACTAGAAACTACAAAACATTGTTGAAAAAAATTAAATATCTACATAAATGGAAAGATATCCTGTGTTCCTGGATTGGAAGACTTAATATTGTTAAAATTAAATTGTTAAAAATCCTTCAAAGTGATCTGCAGATTCAATGCCATCCTTATCAAAATGCCAAATGCCTTTTTTGCAGAAATGAACAAGCTGATCCTAAGATTCACATGGAATTGCAATGGACCCAGAAGAAATAAAATAATATTGAAAAATAAGAGGCTGGTGTCAAGATGGCGGCATAGGCAGACTCTGAACTCACCTCCTCCCATGGACACAATAAATTTACAACTACTCTTGAAACAATTTCCCCTGAGAGATCTGAAAACTGGGTTAAAAAACAAAACCACAACAAGGGACAATGCTGACTGAGGTAGAAGAGGCAGAAATTCTTTTCTGGGGAGAAAAAAGCCACCTCCTAGCCACAATGCTTAATGGCCAACCAGGAGCAATCTTAAGGTATGAAGCTTTCCCTGGAGGAGAGAGGCATCTGAGTGGGGGAGTGTTACCACAACAAGCAGCTTTTGGACTCAGCACAACCAAGACAAGTGTCATAATATCCTGCTTTGCTGGCTATTAACAACAACAGGGAATACCCCAAGAAAAACTATCAGACATGGGGCGGGGGGGAGAAGCCTCACTTAAAGGGCCCGTACACAAATTTACCCATTTTGGAAAGCAACCTAAAATCACCAGAAAGAAAGGCGCACAGTCCTTTGGTGAAAAGAAAGTCACCTGATAGGCTCTGGGTGCATCTCAGTGAGAGGTGAGACACACACCCCCAAGGCTGGGACCACCTCCCCAGGGACTGAAACATTGGCAGCAGCCATTGTTGTGACCTAGTACAGGTGCACTGACACAGACACTGCCAGATGCTATTGGAGTTCTTCCCCTGGCCTGTTAGTGCAGGGGTCTGCCCCACTCACTAGAGCATCAATCTAATCCAGCTCAGCCAGGGCAGGCAGCCTGCACTAGGGATTGGCCCCACCCAGCAGCAAGCTCTCGGGCAACTTGTGGGCCAGCATAGGCTGGGTGCCTGGAACCTCTGCAGCCAGAAGAGTGCGTCCACCTCTGTGGGGCAGGGCATGCACAAGGGGCAGGCCTGCACTGATGGGGTGTGTAGACCTCTGGGTAGTGGGGCTTGTCAGCTACAGCAGATTAGTGCTTCTCAAAGAGCCACATAGGAGATTGGCCTCACCTTCCAAAGCCTGAAACAATTGTGTGCTCCCATGCATGGGACCAGTCCCACTGAGCTGCAATCCTGAGAGAGCTGACAAGAGCCTTGCAGGCAGGAGGCCTATAGCAATTTAAGCCCCTGAGCCTAGCAACCAGTCATGCTGGGGGCCTAGTCACTTAATAGAAAAAGTGGAACAGGAATGTGTTATTAGACCTTGCAGTCAACTGTGCTGGGGTTCCCCATGCCCAATAAAACAGCTGAAGAGACCATAGCAGCCACACAAAGCTGAGCATTACAATCAGCCACCCAGGGGGACAGGCTAGCCTCCCCAGGCACCTGCAGCAAGAACCTTGCCATAACAGAAGGACACATGTAGCCCACACAGGGGACACTCCTTGGACATTTGGAACTGGTGACAAGAGGGAAGCCACTGTTGGGCCTCATAAGGCATCTCTTACATAAGGCCACCTCTCCAAGATCAGATGTAGCTGATCTTCCTAACATAGAGATATAAGCACAGAAAAAGAGGCAAGGTGAGGAGACAAAGAAATACATTCCAAGTAAGGGAACAGGACAAAACCACAGAAAAAAAACTAAACGAAACTGAGATAAACAATCTACTTGATAAAGAGTACAAACTAATAGTCATAAGGATGCTTACTGATCTTGGGAGAAAAATGAATGAACTCAGTGAGAACTTCAACAAAAAATTGGAAAATATAAAAAAGAACCAATCATAAATGAAGAATACAATACTGGAAATGAAAAATTTACTGGAGGGACTCAATAGCAGAGTGGATGATACAGAAGAATGGGTCAGTGAGCTGGACAAAAGATTAGAGGAAATCACCCCAGCTGAACAGACAAAGGAAAAATAATTAAAAAGAAGGAGGAGAGTCTAAGGGACTTCTGGGACAACATCAAATGCACTAACATCCATATTATAGGCGTTCCAGAAGGAGAAGAGAGAGACAAAGGGGCAGAGAATCTATTTGAAGAAATAACAGCTGAAAACTTTCCTAACCTAAGGAAGGAAACAGACATCCAGGTACTGGAAACACAGAGAGCAACAAATAAGATCAACCCAAAGAGGCCCACACCAAGACACATTATAATTCAAATGTCAAGAATTAAAGATAAGAGAGAATCCTAAAAGCTGCAAGAGGAAGGCAACAAGTTACATACAAAGGAAACCCCATAAGGCTATCAACTGACTTCTCAGCAGAAATTTCACTGGGTAGAAGGGAGTGGCATGATATATTTAAAGTGCTGAAAGGAAAAAGCCTACAACCAAGAATAATCTACCCAACAAGGTTATCATTCAGAATGGAAGTAGAAAGAGTTTCCCAGACAAGCAAAAGTTAAAGGAGTTTGTCACCAAGAAACCAGCCTTACAAGAAAGGGTAAAGGGACTTATTTAAGTGGGAAAGAGACGACCACAAATAGGAATAAGAAAATTCTCCAAAAAATAAATAAATAAAATAAAATCACTGCTAAAGGCAAATATAGAGTAAAGGTAGCAGATCAACCACTTACAAAGCTAATATGAAGGTCAAAAGACAAAAGTACTAAAACGATCTATTGCCATAATAAGAGGGTGATGGATACACATGCACAAAAAAAGAGATTAGATATGATATCAAAAACATAAAATGTTGGAGGAGACGAGTGAAAGAGTAAACTGAAGAGACCAGAGACCATCAACTTAATATAGATTCCTATATACTTGGGTTGTTATATATGAACCTCATGGTAATCACAAACCAGAAACCTATAATAAATACAGAAAGAATTAAGACAAAGGAACTCAAACATAATACTAAAGAAAGCCATCAAACCACAAAGGGAGTCAGCAAGAGAAGAAAGGAACAGAGAATAACTACTAAAACACCCAGAAAAAAAGTAACAAAATGGCAATAAGCACATTCTTATCAATAGCCACTTTAAATGTCAATGGACTATATGCTCAAATCAAAAGGGATAGGTTAGCCAATTGGATAAAAAAGTAAAACCCAAACATATGCTGCATACAAGAAACACACTTCAGACCTAAAGACACTCAAGAACTGAAAGTGAAAGGATGGAAAAAGATATTCCATGCAAACGGCAAAGAAGAGAAAGGTGGGATAGCAATACTTAGACGAAATAGACTTTAAAACAAAAACTGTAACAAGAGACAAAGAATGGCACTAGATAATGATAAAGACAACAATCCAACAAGAGCATATAATGCTTGTAAATATCTATGAACCCAACAGAAGATCACCTAAATATATAAAGCAATTATTAACAGACGTAAAAGGAGAAATAGACAGTAACACAATAACAGTAGGGTACTTTAACACTCCACTTACACCAATGGATAGATCATCCAAAGAGAAGATCAATAAGGAAACAATGGCCTTAAATGATACATTAGACCAGATGTACCAGATGGACTCAGTAGATACAGACAGAATATTCCATCCAAAACCACAGAATACATAATCTTTTCAAAAGCACATGGAATGTTCTCCAGGATAGATCACATATTAGGCCACAAAACAAGTCTCAATAAATTTAAGAAGACTGAAATAATACCAAGCATCTTTTCTGACCACTAAGATATGAAACTAGAAATCAACTACAGGAAGAAAATTGGAAAAGCAACAAATACATGGAGATTAAACAAAATGCTACTGAACAACGATTAGGTCAATGAAGAAATCAAACAAGAAATCAAAAAGTACCTGGAGAAAAATGAAAATGAAAATATAACATGCCAAAATGTATGGGATACAGCAAAAGCAGTTCTAAGAGGGAAGTCTATAGCAATTCAGGCCTACCTCAACAAACAAAAAAATCTCAAATCAACAATCTAACAGTGCAACTAAAGGAAGCAGAAAAAGAAGAATAAACAAAGCCCAAAGTCAGTAGAAGGAAGGAAATAATAAAAATCAGAGCAGAAATAAATGAAATAGAGACTGACAAAACAATAGAAAAAAATCAATGAAACAAAGAGCTGGTTCTTTGAAAAGATAAACGAAATAGACAAACCTTTAGCTAGACTCACCATGAAAAAAAGAGACGAGGCTCAAATAAATAAAATTGGAAATGAAAGAGGAGAAATTACAATGGACACCTCATAAATACAAAAGATTATAAGAGAATACTATAAAAAGTTATACACCAACAAATTGGATAATCTAGAAGAAATGGATAAATTCTTAGAATCATACAACCTTCCAAAACTGAATCAAGAAGAAATAGAGAATTTTAATAGACCAATCATCAGTAAGGAGATCAAAACAGTAATCAAAAACCTCCCCAAAAATAAAAGTCTAAGGCCAGATAGCATCCCTGATGAATTTTACCAAACATTCAAAGACAATACTGTCTATCCTTCTCAACTCTCCCAAAAAATTGAAGAGGAGGAGAAGCTTCCTAACACATTCTATGAGCCCAATATCACCCTGATACAAAAACCAGACAGGACAACACAAAAAAGGAAAATTGCAGGCCAATATCAGTGACGAACATTGATGCAAAAATCCTCAACAAAATACTAGCAAATCATGGGGCCAGCCTGGTGGTGTAGCAGTTAAGTTCATGCACTCCACTTCAGCGGCCCGGTGTTGACCAGTTCGGATCCTGGGCGCAGACCTACGCACCACTTTACAAGCCATGCTGTAGCAGGCATCCCACATATAAAGTAGAGGAAGATGGGCAAGGATATTAGCTCAGGGCCAATCCTCCTCAGCAAAAAAGAGGAGAATTGGTGGTGGATGTTAGCCCAAGGCTAATCTTCCTCAAATAAAAGAAACTAGCAAATCGAATACAACAATACATTAAAAAGATCATACAACATGATCAAGTGGGATTTATTCCAGGGATGCAGGGATGGTTCAACATCCACAAGTCAATTAACACGATGCACAACATTAACAAAATGAAGAATAAAAATCACATGATCATCTCAATAGATGCAGAGAAAGCATTTGACAAGATACAGCATCCATTTATGATAAAACTCTGAAAAAAATTGGTATAGAAGGAAAATACCTCAACATAATAAAGGCTATTTATGACAAACCCACAGCTAATATCATTCTCAATGGAGAAAACTGAAAGCTATCCCACTAAGAATAGGAACAAAACCAGGATGCCCACTTTCACCACTCTTATTTGACATAGTACTGGAAGTCTTAGCCAGAGCAATCAGTCAAGAAAAAGAAATAAAAGGGTTCCAAATTGGAAAGGAAGAAGTGAAACTGTCACTATTTTCAGATGACATGATTTTATACACAGAAAACCCTAAAGAATCCACTGAAAAACTCTTATAAAAAATAAATGAATATGGTAATGTTGAGGGATACAAATTCAACATACAAAAATCAGTTGTGTTTGCATACAATTAACAATGAAATAACAGAAAGAGAAACTAAGAATACAATCCCATTTACAATTGCAACAAAAAGAATAAAATACCTAGGAATAAACTTAACCAAAGAGGTGAAAGCGCTGTACAATGAAAACTATAAAACACTGTAGAAAGAAATTGAAGACGCAAAGAAATGGAAAGATACTCTGTGCTCTTGAATTGGAAGAATTAACATAGTTAAAGCATCCATAAGTCCTAAAGAAATCTACAGATTCAATGCAATCCTTATCAAAGTTCCAAGGACATTTTTCACAGAAATAGAACAAAGAATTCTAAAATTTGTATGGAATAACAAAAGACCCCAAATAGCCAAAGGAATCCTGAGAAAAAGTAACAAAGCTGGAGGTATCACACATCCCGATTTCAAAATATACCACAAAGCTATAGTAATGAAAACAGCAAGGTACTGGCAGAAAAACAAGACACACAGATCCATAGAACAGAATCGAGAGTCCAGAAATAAACCCACACATCTATGAACAGCTAATTTTCAACAAGGGAGCCAAGAACATAAAATGGAGAAAGGGAAGTCTCTTCAATAAATGGTGTTGGGAAAACTGGACAGCCACGTGCCAAAGAATGAAAGTACATCATTATCTTACACCATACACAAAAATTAACTCAAAATGGATTAAAATCTTGAATGTAAGACCTGAAACCATGAAATTTCTAGAAGGAAACACAGGCAGTACACTCTTCAACATTGCTCTTAGCAGCATATTTTCAAGTACCTTGTCTGACTGGGTAAGGGAAACAATAGAAAAAATAAACAAATAGGACTACATCAAACTGAAAAACTTCTGCACAGTAAAGGAAACCATCAACAAAATGAAAAGACAACATAACAATTGGGAGAAGATATTTGCAAACCATATATCTGATACAGGGTTAATATCCAAAATATATAAAGAACTCATATATTTCAACAACAAAAATACTAACAATCCAATTAAAAAAATAGGCAAAAGATCTCAACAGATGTTTCTCCAATGAAGATATACAGAGACAGATGAAAAGATGTTCAGCACCACTAACTATCGGGGAAATGCAAATCAAAACTACAATGAGATATCACCTCATGCCAGTAAGAATGGCTATAATTAACAAGACAGGAAATAAGTGTTGGAGAGGATGTGGAGAGAAGGCAACTCTCATACACTGCTAGTGGGAGTGCAAACTGGTACAGCCACTATGGAAAACAGTATGGAGATTCCTCAAAAAATTAATAATAGAACTACCATATGATCCAGCTATTCCACTGCTGGGTATTTACACAAAGAACATGAAAATATGAATGCATAAAGATATATGGACTCCTATGTTCACTGCAGTATTATTCACAATAGCCAAGACTTGGAAGCAACCTAGGTGCCCATCAAGGTACAAATGGATAAAGAAGATGTGGTGTATATACACAGAGGAATACTATTCAACCATAAAAAAAGATGAAATCTGGTCATTTGTGACAACATGGATGGACCGTGAGTGTTTTATGCTAAGCAAATTAAGTCAGAGGGAGAAAGTCAAATAATGTACAATCTCACTCATAAATAAAAAATAAAAATAACAACAAACAAACACATAGACACAGACATTGGATTGGTGGCTACCAGAGAGGAAGTGGGGAGGGAGGAGGGCAAAAGAGGTGATTAGGCACATGCCTATGGTGATGGATGGTAATTAGTCTTTGGGTGGTGAACATGATGTAATCTACACAGAAATTGAAATATAATGATGTACACCTGAAAATTTATATAGTTGTAAGCCAATGTTACTGCAATAAAAAAAACAAATAAATAAAAAATAAGAACAAAGTTGGAGTACTCATACTTCTCAATTGCAAAACTTACCATAAAGCTACATTAATTAAAACAGCATTGTACTGGTATAAGGATAGATATATAGATCAATGGAATAGAGCATTACAATAAATTTTAACATCTAGGAGACAAGAAATAAGCCCACACATCCATGGTCAATCAATCTTCAAAAATGGTGCCAAGATCATTCAATGGGGAAAGAACAATCTCTTCAACAAATGGTAGTGGGATAACTGGATATCCACACACAAAAGAATGAAGCTAGATCTCTCCCTTATATCAAATACAAAAATTAACTCAAAATGTATCAAAGATCTAGATATAAAAGTTAAAATCATAAAACTCTTAGAAGAAAACATACGTGTAAATCTTTAAGACCTTGGACTTAGCAATGGATCCTTAAATTTACACCAAAAGCAAAAGCAACAAGAGAAAACAGCTAAGTTGGATTTCATAAAAATTAAAAGCTTTTATGCATCAAAAGACACTATCTGAAAAGTGAAAACATAATGCAAAAAATGGGAAAAATATTTACAAATAATATATCTGATAGTCTAGTATTCAGAATATACAAAGAGGACTTACAACTCAATAACAAAAAGACAAATAACCCAATTGAAAAATAGGCAAAGGACTTGATTAGACACTTCCCCAAACAAGATATACTAATGCCAATAAGCACATAAAAGATACTAAACATCATTAGTCATTAAGGAAATGCACACCAAAACCATAATGTGATATAACTTCACACCCACTAGAATGGCTATGCAGTTGGCTCTTCTTATCCACAGGTTTTGCCATCCATGTCTTCAACCAAGTGCAGATTGGTGCAATTCATGGTTGGTTGAATCCGCAGATGCGAAACCTGCGGACACAGAGTCCAACTGTATTCATTACACTACCTATTTTATATAAGGAACTTGAGCATCCGCAAATATTGGTATCCATGGTGGTTCCTGGAACCAATCCTCCAGATATACCATGAGACAACTGTAATGAAAAAACAGAAAATTACAAGTGCTGCGAGGATGTGTCGAAAGTGGAACCCTCATACATTAGAAGAAGGAATGTAAAATGGTGTAGCCACTACAGAAAACAGTTTGGTACTTGTTCCTCTAACAAGTAAACATAAAATTTCCATATTACCCAGTAAGTCCACTCCTAAATATATATGTAAGAGAACGGAAGACAGGTGTTCAACCAAAAACTTGTACATTGATATTCATAGCAGCAGCATTATTGATAACAGCCAAAAAGTGGAAACAACCCAAATGTCTATTAACTTTTGAATGGATAAACAAAATGTGGTATATTCATACAATTGAATGTTATTAAGCCATAAAAAGGAAGTACTGATAGAAGCTACAGCATGAATAAAACTTGAAAACATTACTCTAAGTGAAAGAAACCAGACATAAAAGGACCACATATTGTATGATTCTCTGTATGTGAAATGTCCAGCACAAGCAAACCCATAGAGAGAACAAGGATTACTTAATGAGTATGGGGTTTCTTTTGGGGTGATGAAAATATTCCAGAGTTACATAGTAGTGATGATTAAACAACACTTTGAACGTACTAGAAGTCATTCAATGATACACTTTAAAATGGTTAAAACTGTAAAAATGTTATGTTATATGAATTTTGCTTCAATAAAAAAAAATTTAGTCTTAATTGCAGATGCATTACAATAAATTTTAACATCTAGGAGACCTAGTTCCCCTTCCTGTTTCTTTTTCTTATTCTTGTTATTCCATACCTAATTTTAGAATTATGAGATTAAGTGCTAAAAACAACAACCAACCAAGTCAAATCTCAAAAAAATAAACTAAAATGGTGGGGACTTGGATTGGAATGCATTGAATCTACAGGTAACTTTAAGGAGGGCTTGACAACTTGCTATTATTGAATGTTCCCTATCTCCATATTTAGATTTCCTTTAACGTCTTTCAATACATTTTTCTTATCTTCCGCATTAAAGGTCTTGCTATTGTAAATGGTTTAAATTCTTTCAATTATATTTTCTAAAGATTATTACCACTCAGAAACGTAATAGATTGTATACAATGATCTTATATTCATCCACCTTGCTATATACTCGCATTATTTTTAATCATTTGTCAGCAGAATCCTTTTTTCAATAGGACAACCATAGCATCTGTAAATACGTTTGGTTTTCCAATGTTTGTAACTTTTATTAATTTCACGTTTTGTCTGATTATTATGGTTAGGGTCCTTAGAACAATATTAAATACAATGATGAGAGTGGAAATCTGATTTTCCTCCAGTTTGAAGGGGAATGATACCCGACACAGGTTCCTGTCCGTTCCCTTTGAAGCCTGAAGAAGTTTCCTTCTATCATATCAAAAATGGGTGTTGATTTTTATCAGTTATATTCTTCATCTATTAAGACGACATGGATTTACTTTTTATTAATGATAGTTTGTTTAGGATTCCTAATTTTGGAATTATCCATTCTTGCTTTTATCTTGTAAGATTTTTGTGTTGCTGTTATACCAGTTTCATAGTAAATTCTTGGGAGTGCTTCTTCTCTTATTCTAATCTCTGAAAGTAATTGTAGGATATTAAAATGATCTGATTCTTTAAAATTGCTTAGAACCTGCCTAAAAAACAATCTTGTAATTTGTATTCTTTCTGGAAAGATTTTAAGAACTGACTCAATTCCTATAATGGTTTTGAAATTATTAGGGCTTCGTATTGCTTTTTTTCTGTTTTGGCAAATTCTAGTTTTCTAGGAATTTTTCTACTCTAAATTTTTCAAATTTATTAGCATGAAGTTGTTCATAATAGTCTCATATAAACTTTTAAATATCTACTGACGCTGTAGTTATGTTGTGTGTGTTGTGTAGTTGTGTAGGAGAGTAAAACATTTGCTAAAATAATACACCATATTGTACTTTCCTCCAAAATAAAAACACAGACTCTGTAACAACAGAATCATAATATTGTCCACAGGTCTATTTCCAGCTGATAGACATAACTAGCATATAAATTAATAAATAATTTAATGTTTGATGAATGGATAAATGGTACACAACTAAAATGATACACAATTAAAAGAATATGGAGGGAATAAATTTTAAAAAGATCTAAAATTAGATAGGCAAGAATTGGATTTTTGTAAGCACTAAAAATGGTAAACCTGCTTAAAAAAATTCAAGCAAAAAACCAAAAACATTCAGCTATGAGATCATTACCTGCAAGTATGTATACTCTCAGCCAACTTAAGAAGTGGTGTCTCTAAAAAACAAATTCCTAAAAGAAAATCTCAAAAGGGCCAACCCCTGAAGTGACTGGATTCCAACGTCTCTTGCCTTGTGGCTGTTTAGGTACTCACTTCACTCACCAGGGGGACTTTGGCTTGAGGACTCATCTTCTAATACCCATGGCTCCTCTCCTTGCTCCAACTTGAAGACCACCTCTGGCTTGGTAATGTAATATCCTGTAAACAGGAAATGACACAGGACATGGGCCAGGCTCATGGGTTTCAGGGCCTCTAAAGGAGAAAGGTAGGAAGCTGTACAACAGGGGCTGGCCCTGTGGCCGAGTGGTTAAGTTCACGTGATCCGCTTTGGTGGCCCGGGGTTTCACCAGTTGGGATCCTGGGCGCAGACCCAGCACGGCTCATCAAGCCATGCTGAGACAGCATCCCACAAAGCAGAATCAGAAGGACCTACAACTAGAATATACAACTGTGTACTGGGGAGCTTTGGAAAGAGGAAGGAAAAACAAGAAGATTGACAACAGATGTTAGCTCGGGTGCCAATCTTAAAAAAAAAAAAACTGTAAACAAAAGCACCATTTAAACTTTTCACTGGGAAGAGGGGGAAAATTGTTTTCTCTAGCAACCAAAAGGGATCAATCACCTTATACCTAGAGCCCAGGGGTCACCTTTGAACCCTACATTTCAACTCTAAAAATCATTAAACTCTAAAAAGGATCATGTAATCAGCAATTTAAAAAAAATGCTATTTGGAATTATATAAAACACAAACCCTACCCACCGAGACGAGGTGGCTGTAGTTCTCCAGCATCACGTCCCTGTACAAGGTCCTCTGAGCAGGGTCCAGGTGCTGCCACTCCTCCTGGGTGAAGGCCACAGTCACATCCTTGAATGACACAGACCCCTGTAATAGCACATTTGTGTTCAATTTACAGTCCAGAACTAGACAGCATGCAGTATGTTTGGGATCTAACACCTTGTCGTGTTCACTGTTGATAGATGAAGAGAAAATATCACACAGCACATCTACTCTATACTTTATTTGGCATTACATGTTGTGGGAAAACAAAAAATCACAGAAGTACCCTAACCACATATTAATTTCTTGATTCATGAAAAATCAAACTGAGGTTCCCCACTGTGCCTGGAACTGTCTCACATTCTGGGGATATAAAAGTGAATTTTTAAAAATCCTGCTTTCAGGGAGCTCATCATGATTCAGGGACATATTCAAAAAATGTATACCTGCAATAAAGTGTTACAGAACAAATGCTAGAATTATCTAGAAGATAGTGGTTGCACAGGAAGAGAGGTATTAAGTTCTATTTGTAAATGAGATTGGGATACCTTAGCGAAGTAAAACTTTGAGTCCTTACAAATCAATCATGTGTTCTTATGGTTATGGGTCCAACAAAGCAAAGGCCTGGAGGCATTGAAAACTCTATGCAAGTTAATGCAACTACAAATAGCATAGTTTGTTGGTGGAAGGATTTGAGCAGTATTAAAATAAAGATCCATAAGCAAAATCAGGAGCAAGATTATAAGTAATTTGGTACTAATTCCTGTTGCCCAGAGGTCCTCAAAATATTTTATCATAAGTTACATACATGTACTAGGAAATTTCCTTTTTTTTAATACAAATATATGTAAATAGATATGCTAGTATTTTCTTCTGATATGCTGATTTTCCCTAAGTGCTCCCTAAGGTATATACCTCCATTCCACTTCTGGATCACAACTGTGGATAACGAGGAGCTAGTGGAAAGGTAAACTAAGCACTGTACTTCTACATCCAGACTTGCATTTCAGAAGCAATGATTTAAACAAGAGTGGAGAATGGCTTAAGAGGAAACAGAGGGCAAAGACCAGAGGGAGAGAAGAACCTATACTCAGGTGGTAAGAGTGGGCAGGAGTTGGCAAACTATGACTCATAAGCCAAAAATGTCCAGCCCCATTTTTCACAGCCTGCAAACTAAGAATAGGTTTTACATTTTTAAACGGTTGGGGGGAAAAAGCAAAGGAACATTTTGTGACACATGAAAATTATATACAATTCCAATTTCAGTGCGCATAAAATTTTATTAGAATACAACCATGCTGATTTGATTATGTATTGTCTACAGCTACTTTCACACCACAGAAACAGGCAGCGTTGAGTACTTGCAAGAGACTGTATGTGGCACTCTCACTGCTGTGCATTGCTGCTTGGCACACTACACATCACAGGGATGCACTTATAACTTCATGGCATTTTGAGTGCCTGGCCGCCATATTAAGTCATTTTATTTTACTTTTATTATTACCAGTGTACATTGTGTCAAAACAAGAAAAGAGGACTTTGTTTTTTTGTTTGTTTTTAAAACATTAAAATATTTTATTTATTAAAGATTCAGAAGACCTTTATGTTCTCTCTTATCTTAAAAATATTGTTGAGACCGGGGCTGGCCCCGTGGCCGAGTGGTTGGGTTCGCGTGCTCCACTGCAGGCGGCCCAGTGTTTCGTTGGTTCAAATCCTGGGTGCGGACATGGCTCTGCTCATCAGACCACGCTGAGGCAGCGTCCCACATGCCACAACTAGAAGGACCCACAACGAAGAATATACAACAATGTACCAGGGGGCTTTGGGGAGAAAAAGGAAAAAAATAAAATCTTAAAAAAATATATATTGTTGAGACCAACCAACTTATTTAATATACTTTATTTTTTTTAATCTGGCTTTAACGTTTTGTGAGATAGGAATTCAAAGGCCTAGATCAAAATTCGGTTTCTTTTCTTCTTTTTTTTTAAATATATTTTGTGACTATTTCCCAGTTTCTCAATTGTATTTCTTTCTTTTTTCATTGCAATGAAAAGTGGACTTTGAATGTCACATTTTTAAGGAACAGTAGAGTATGTAGTATTTTCTTGTCAAATTAGATGGCAAAGCATTGTGTTTATTATGGAATGATGTCATAGCTGTGCTAAAAAGAATACCATATAGGTTGACATTACCAGAGTAAGCATTCAACAACTGTATTTCCAACTCACGGCAAAGTACTAGTCTGAAAAATGTGATCATTTAAAACAGAATATCTCATCACAGCAGAATTTCTTCACAAAAATTAAAAATGAAAATAAGGTTGCATTTCTGAGTGTCTCATTTCATAGTCAAGCAAGGAAACCACTTACTAATGGTGAGTTAATTAAATCTTATTTGATAAAAATAGCTAAAGAAATGTGTCCAGAGAAAATAAACCTGTTTATGACTATTAGCCTCTTGATGAGAAGAGTTGCTCACAGAATTGAGGACACTGGAAGCAATATCAATAGTTAATTAAAAAATAAGGCAAATGATTAAGTTGTTTTCCTTGCTCTTGATGAGTCAAAAGATGTTAACAATACTGTTCAGTTGTTACTGTTTCTTCAGAATGTCAATATTAAGTTTGAAGTAACTAGAGAATTCATTCCGATAACCAGTCTCTGTGGAAATACAGGAGAGAATATTCTCAAACAGGTTGAGAAAACAATAATTCAGTACCAACTGAAGTGGAATCTGCTAGGATGTGTTACAACTGATGATAATGTAAACATACGTACAGCAGAAAAAGCCTTAGTGGGACAAATTTATAAAGACTATGAAAAGGTAAGCTGTCTAAAGCCTATGGTGATTCACTGTACTATTCATCATTAAGCACTTTACAGAAAAATTTTGCATCTATCATGATTGATAATTGAACCAGCAATGGCAATGGTAAACTTCATTCACTCTCACAGACATAACCATGGTCACTTCCATGAATTACAGTCAGAACTAGAAGTTGAATCTCTTCACTTGCCTTTCCACACAGTATTGCAATGGCTTAGCAATGATAAAAGTTTGTGATTCTTTGAGCTCAAGGCTGAAACTGAATTGTTTCTGAATGAGAATATCCCTTAACATCTATTATACCAAATACTGAACAGGTTTGGAAATTAGCTCTTCCTGAAAATAGAATAATGTCTCTTAACAAATTCAACCCAAAATTACAGAGTAAAATGGCACTTGCACAAATTTTATAATATGAGAGTCATTTCAATAACTGATATTATTAGAATCACAACTAATGTCAAGCAGCACATTCAATGCTGTCAAAAGTTTAAGCAAGAATTGGGATCTCCACTAACCAATTTGCAGTGGATATATTTTCTGAGCTCAAACTACACTTTCAGTGGCATTTTGTGGACCTCAATGCAAATCATATGATATTTCCATATTTCAAAATCCATTTAACTGCACAGTTAAAGAGATTCCACCTAACCTCCAGTTGGAAGTGATTAATCTGCAACGTAATGACAAGCTATAAGGCAAATGTCAAGAGAAGAATTTGAAAGACTTCTACAAATGGCTTAGAAATGAGGAATATGCTGATAAATTAAAATCATATATTGTGGACTGATATCAGTAATTGACAGTACCTATCTGCATGAAAACATTTCCAAGGATGAAATATGTAAAAGCTCATTACAGTTTGACATTAACAGATGAAGATTTGCAATAGATTTTGATGATATTTGGAAAAACTAACAAAGATTCTCAATTAAGCAAAATGTTATCCACCCCAAAAGAATTTCATTTTTCTCATTACTAGACCTGCATTACAAAACACAACACTCAATCATTATACCATTTTGAATTTGATCAACAAAAAAATTGGTGGAAATTTATTCACTCTCTTGTTCAATAAGCACCTACATAATACTCTTGATTTTATCTCTTGGCCCACAAAGCCTGAAATATTTGCTGTCTGGCTCCTTACAAAAAAATGGCTGCTAATTCCTGGAAAGAACTGATCCTACAAAATAACACATTAAGAGATTTTGGTCCCACATCCATGGCGCAAAAAGAAAACTGAGGAAACTGCCTCCCAGGGTATCTTTACGAGCAACCTAGTAAATGCAGGTGCTATTTGCAAAGACTGGGAAGCATGAGCAAGAGGTTGGGAAGAAACAAGAGTTACAGAAGGTCTTGGACAAGTTGTACTTGAAGTGTCTGCAGAACAGGTAGACAGAGATCTCCAGTAAGCAACTAGATGTGTGGTCCTGAATCTCAGGAGAGAAGCCCAAGACGAAGGTGAGGACAGGGGAGTCACTGGCATTTTGGTGGTAACTGAAACCAGTAGTGAATCAGATGGCTCCCAAGGAAAGAAACTGAGGAGGTAAAAGTACAAGTACAGGATGTGAGGGAACTCTGCACAGGAGCCAGGAAGAAAAACAGGCCATAAAAATGAAAAAAAAAAATTATCTGAAAGGTAAAAATAAAACTAGCAACCTACAGGGAGTGACATCTGCCTGATGGTGGAGTGAGCTCTTCCCTTAGACTCTCCCCACTAAGATACAAGAAAAAAGACATTCATACACCAAGAAAGGACAATCACACAATACAAAAGACACCTGAGAGACCCACAGAGCCATATGTCTGAAGGTCTGAAGTCCATATGTCTGGACTCCCTGGGAAGAAGTGGAAGGAGGCAAGGGGAACTCCTCTCCTTCCCCAACAGCAACCCAGAGTGCAGGATCCCAGGCACACGGCTATGAGAAAAGAGGGAGGAAGGTTGGCCCTTAGCAGGAATGCATTCGCTCTCCAAGTTCCCTCACAGCTGGTGGGAAAACCCCACAAAGAGGAGGCTAAGTATTGCAGGGGTGTCTTCATCAACTCAGCACCCCAGAACAGCAGATAGCAAGGGCAGAGAGAGAAGGTCCCCAGGATCATGCACACAAAAGAAAGCACCCCTCCCCCTGCCCACTGGTTCAGCTCAGCCAGCCAGCAAGAGCACCCCACATATGTTCAAAAAGTAGCAGCTACAGAAGCCAGGGATTGTAGCAGGCTCAGAATACACAGCTCCTGACCAGCAGCCCCCAGTGGCATCAGGTGGAATCTGCAACCAATACTATCACTATGCGAAGGCACAAATCCGTGCCATCAAATACTATGAGGAAATATATTAATACTGCAGAGCAGAAGGAAAATGACAAGCACCCAAAAATCAAAAGCAGTCCTAAGAGGGAAATTCATAGCAATACAAGCCCACCTTAACAAACAAGAAAAATCTCATATAAGCAATCTTAAACTATACATAACTCAATTGGAAAAGGACAAACAAAACTCAAAGTTGGCAGAAGGAGGGAAATAGTAAAAGCTAGAGCAGAAATTAATGAAACTGAAACAAACGAAAAAAACAGTAGAAAGGATTAATGAAACTAAGAGCTGGATCTTTGAAAAGATAAATAAAAATTGACAAACCCTTAGCCAGACTCACTAAGAAAAAAAGAGATGGCTCAAATAAATAAAATGAAAGGGGAGAAATTAAAACAGATACCACAGAAATACAAAGCATTATAAAAGAATACTATGAAAAACTATATACCAACAAATGGGACAATCTAGAAGAAATGGAAAATTCTTCAACTCATCCAACCTCCCAAAACTGAATCAAGAAGAAATAGAGAATGTGAATAGACCAATCACCAGCAAGGAGATCAAAACAGTAATCAAAAAATAAAAGTCCAGGACCAGATGACTTCCCTGGTGAATTCTACCAAACATTCAAAGAAGTCTTAATACCTATCCTTCTCAAACTCTTCCAAATGACTGAAGAGGAGGGGAAGCTTCCTAACTCATTCTACAAAACCAACATCACCCTGATACCAAAACCAGACAAGGACAACACAAAAAAAGAAAATTACAGGCCAATATCACTGATGGCCATTGATGTAAAAATCCTCAATAAAATACTAGCAAATCAAATACAATACATTAAAAGGATCATACAGCATGATCAAGTGGGATTTATTCCAGGGATGCAGGGATGGTTCAACATCCACAAATCAATCAATGTGATACACCACATTAACAAAATGTAGAATAAAAATCACATGATCATCTCAATAGATGCAAGGAAGGCATTTGACAAGATACAGCATCATTTATGACAAAAAAAAAAAGAACTCTGAATAAAATGGGTACAGAAGGAAAGTACCCCAACATAATAAAGACCATATGACAAACCCACAGCTAATATCATTCTCAATGGAGAAAACTTGAAAGCTATCCCTCTAAAAACAGGAACCAGACAAGGATGCCCACTTTCACCACTCTTATCTAACATAGTATTGGAAATCCTAGCCAGAGCAATCAGGCAAGAAAAAGAAATAAAAGCGATTCAAATGGGAAAGGAAGAAGTGAAACTGTCACAATTTGCAGATGACATGATATTATATAGAGAAAACCCTAAAAAGTCCATTGGAAAACTATAATAATCAACAACTACAGCAAAGCTGCAGGGTACAAAATCAACTTACAAAAAATATCAGTCACATTTCAATAATCTAATAACGAACTAACAGAAAGAGAACTCAAGAATATAATCCCATTTACAGTCACAACAAAAAGAATAAAATATCTAGGAATAAATGTAACAAAGGAGGTGAAAGACCTATACAGTGAAAACTATAAGACATTGAAAGAAATTGATGATGACATGAAGAAACAGAAAGATATTCTACACTTACAGATTGGAAGAATCAACATTGTTAAAATGTCCATAATACCTAAAGCAATCTAGAGAGTCAATGCAATCCCAATCAGAATCCCAATGACATTCTTCACAGAAATAGAACAAAGAATCCTAAAATTCATAAGGGGCAACAAAAGACTCTGATTAGTTAAAGCAATCCTGAGAAAAAAGAACAAAGCTGCAGGCCCCAAATCCCTGACTTAAAAATATATTACAAAGCTACAGTAATCAAAACAGCAGGGTACTGACACAAAAACAAACACACAGATTAATGGAATGGAACTGAAAGCCCAGAAATAAAACTACACATCCATGGACAAATAATCTTCAGCAAAGGAGCCAAGAACATACAATGGAGAAAAGAAAGTCTCTTCAATCAATGGTGTTGGGAAAACTGAACAGCCACATGCAAAAGAATGAAAGTAAACCATTATCTTTTGGCATACACAAAAATTAACTCAAAATGGATGAAATACAATAAGGGAAGACCTGAAACCATAAAACTCCTAGAAGAAAATATAGGCAATACACTCTGTGACATCAGTCTTAGAAGAGTCTTTTCAAATACCATGACTACCTGGGCAAGGGAAACAAAAGAAAAAATTAAAAAATAGGACTTCATCAAACTAAAGAGCTTCTGCAAGGCAAGAAAACTAGGAACAAAGTGAAAAGCAACTCAACAACTGGGAGAAAATATTTGCAAATCACATATCTGACAAGGATTTAATTGCTAAAATATATAAAGAACTCACACAACTCAACAACAAAAAAACAAACAACCTGATCAAAAACTGGGCAGAGGATATGAACAGGCATTTTTCCAATGAAGACATACAGATGGGCAACAGGCACATGAAAAGATGTTCAACATCTATAGTCATCAGGGAAATGCAAAAAGAAAACAAAGAAACTATATTGAGATACCACCTTACACCCCTTAGAATGGCTATAATCACCAAGATAAAAAATAACAAAGGTTGGAGAGGATGTGCAGAAAAGGGAACCCTCATACACCACTGGTGTGAATGCAAACTGGTGCAGCCACTATGGAAAACAGTGTGGAGATTTCTCAAAAAGTTAAAAATTGAAATACCATACAACCCAGCTATCCCATTACTGGGCATTTATCCAAAGAACCTGAAACCTGCAATTGAAAGAGACTTCTGCATCCCTATGTTCATTGCTGCATTATTCACAATAGTCAAGACAAGGAAGCAATTCAAGTGCCCATTGACTGATGATTGGGTAAAGAAGATATAGTACAAATCTATACAATGGAATACTACTCAGCCATAAAAAAGACAAAATTACCCCATTTGCAACAACATGGATGGACCTTAAGGGTATTATGTACACTAAATAAGGCAGAGAGAGAAAGACAGACACCGTATGATTTGACTCATATGTGGCAGATAAACAAACACATGGACAAAGAGAACGGATTAGTGGTTAGCAGAGGGGAAGGGAGCTGAGGGAGTGGGCATAAAGAGTAAAGGGACATATTTATATCATCACTGACAAATAATAACGTACAACTGAAATTTCACAATGTTATAAACTATTATTGATGTGGATTAAGGCTGCCCCAGCTAGAGAAGCCCAAGGTGACCTGGCCTACATGCCAAACTATATGACCCAGTGGACTTTTTTTTATGGTATGAATTAGGACTGCCCCAGGGAGAGAAGCCCAGGGCATCCTCACCTATGTGCCGATCTATATGGCCAGATTCGTATCTAAAGTTATATGACCGCACAATAACCAGACCCCATCTGCACTGAAATCATTTAATGACTTTTTACATCATCTTTTCTTTTTTCCAGTAAAAATAAGTCACGTACCCATGCCTTATAAAATTAGCCCTAACCCTCAACTCAGGGCACAGAAGCTCTGATTGCCCATGGGTCCTGTCCCCATGCTATTCCACACTATTCTCTAAATAAAAGAGCACTACTGCCAGATCTTGAGAGTCCAAGAAATCTTTCTTTTGACTCCTCGGCTCACCGACCCCGCATCATTTCGATCTCTATAAAAAACACATTAGCAACCTCCATTAAACATATAGTTCTTCACTTATGGAAAATGAATAGAAAATGAAGCAGAAGAGATTTTTTTTAAAAACAAGGGCATAATGGTAAGAACTCAGATAATCAAAACAATTGAACATGAATAAAACAAAATCACAGCAAGAAATGGAAGAACTTTTAATTCCAAATAGCATTCTTACATATTTGAGAAGAAAACTGCTAAGAACTGAATTCAATCACAAGGGGCCATCAGAGACAAGAAACAATTCTCAAAAATTAAAAAACTTGACTACTGAACTGTGAAAACCAAAATCAAAACTCTCAACTGAAGGCCCGAAAGAAAATGGATGGACATAAATGAAAAACTGTGCAAGTCTCCTAGAATGTAGAATAAAAGACAGACTGCCCAGTACACACGGGAGGTCGGAGCCTTCTTTCCTGAGCAGATAAAAAAGTAACAGTCTTCCAGCTTATTAGCCACCACAAAAGGAGAAACTGACTTGCCCTCTATCTGCTGGGTGACACCTACTCAATAGACCATAACAGCCTGTCTGTCAAAGTATTCAGGAAATACACAATCTAGATCATGAAAAGGACAATGACTACCCCGATTTAAGAGGAACAAGAATCCTAAGAAGTAAATAATAAGGTTCTAGTAAATTAAAGGAACAGATGGAAAAAAATTAATCATGAAGGAAATAAGATATTTTCACTGAATTGAAAGCCTGAGTTTTCACATTGAAAGAGACATACTAAAAGAGATCAGAATTAATTAAAAAAAAAAAAACTTTGGTTTCGGCTCTGACATATAAAGAGCTTGGAAGTCATCATTTCCATCCTTATAACAGCAAACAGCTAGACAAATTGAAAATCAAAGACTTTTCTTTCTTGAACTCAACAGAGAAACGAGTCACAAGGCAAACTGCCATCCTGAAAGCTGGAGAGACAGGCATATCCAGAGAGTCACAGCCAAGATCTGCTTACTTGGAGCAGAAGCTGCCAGAGACATAAACTGGTAGGAACACTGAAGTGGTAAGTTTGAAAATTGCTGGAGGCTAAGCAGGGAGAAGGCTCAGAGTAAAACACTCCTAGTCACAGCAGTCTTAGGGGGTCCACACGTTCACGGGTGTCAACGAAAATAATCCATAACCAATTTCTCCCGAAGGAAGAAAGGGCACCAAAGAAGTGGGGTGCACAGACTGGTTATATACCCCCAGAGAGGATGTTTCACATAGGATTGAAATGTCCCTTTTACAATAGTCACGAGACTGCTCTGTCGGCACAGCAATTGATGGAAATAGCAGGTAGGTCTTCTGTCTCAGTGAACACAGCAGGGTGGCAGTCTGTTGTCTCCAGCTGAGTGGTCACAGGTGAGCTGGGTGGTCAAAGGTGAGTGCAGCAATCAGTTCCTAGCCTAAGGAAAAATGCTTATCCCTAAGGAAATGCTAATGTGGGGGGAAGTTGCACCTTTATCTCAAGGGCCTTTGTTCTGGCCATAGGAAATGTCTAAGCAGATATGCAATGCGTGCTCAATAGCCACAGTCAGGCCCTTTTGGAAAAAACAAAGTCAGGCTGAATTAGGTTTATACCAAATGGCTTCCTCATATACTCCAATATCCTATTGCTTGCCATTTTTATTTGTCATGGGCTTTCCCTTAGGAACCTCACCAGGTTTTCATGGAGAACCGAAAAGATCCCCTCTTAGACATGGCAAGAGGAAGGGAACAGTAACCATTGTGGAAATAGGTTCAGACTTCATAACAAAGGCCTACTCTCTGAAATCTAGTCCCAGCAGGAGGAAGGGAATTCCCCACTCCACCCATCTTCAGCCTTCCTGTCTCACTTAAGGTGGGGCGAGGGGATATTTAATAAAGGTCAAGATTTCAAGGAAAGAGAGTAGGAACTCTCAGCCAAGGGAGGGAGAGGGTGGGAGGGGAGAGAAGGGCGCTATACCACAAAGAAACACTAGTGAAAAATCACAGCCCAGGGACACATTTTTAGTCTCAGTAGACTGAGATTTGATCAAGAGATTATAGAATATTTCCCTCCTCCACACTTTACCACCACACCAACATGAGTGCCAGCTAAATGAGCTGCAAGACACAGGCTCTCACTGAGGCAGAGTTCTTAAAGAATCTCAAAGTCAAGAGAGGAAACAAAAATAAGGACACCAGAGGAAACTGAAGTCTCTGGAACCTACAGCTACAACAAACGTTAAACACAGCCCATCTCCTAGCCGGAATAACATAAGTCCTCACACTAAAGGCCTATTTACCTATATTCTTTATTTACCTCAGTTCCCATGACCAGATATTTCTCCACCTTTCAACAAAAAACTACAAGGTCTACCAATAAGCAACAAAAAAAATACACTGAAGAAAAAGGAATCAGAACCAGATTTAGCTGTGACATAGATGTTGGCATTATCATACAGAGAATTTAAAATAACTATGTTTAGTATGTTAAGGATTCTTCATAGCAATCTTGTCAGAGGCAAATGGTATTTTTAAACACATAAAAAAACTCCATTGAGTACATGACAATTTAAAATTTTATTATTACCAAAGAAATTCCCGTGTTAAAAACAAGGGACATAGAGGGGAAAGGTGTTTGCAACATAAATAGAGAAAAAGGATTACTATCGAAATTACATAAAGGATTCTTACAAGATTATAAAGGATAGAAAAAAATGGGCAAATACATAAACAAGGCAATCCACAGGAGAACCGTAACATATCACAGTTGCTCAGTGATTTCCGGTAAACAGCAGCCCAGCCACAGGAGGTATTTAATGACGGAAATAGAAAGTCACTGTGTCAGCAGCAGGCTTGCAGGTCTCAGGATCTTGGACTCAACCCTGCCGACTGCTGGAAGCCAATGAAGTGGGAGAAACATTAACCGATGAACATATTAGACAAAGTACTGAAAACAAACTTGATATGCTAGAAAACAGATGATACAGACTAGTACAAAGAAGAGAAAATGAAGCTATGCTAGGCTACAAGGATGAGTGAGAAAAGACAGGTTAAAGAAATACTAAGAATTTAAAAGAAGAACGGGATGACTAACTAGATGGACAGGAGAACTGAGATAGGGAGTGGTTTAGTATCTGCTTTTTACCATTTGGATGACTGGATAAGCAGTGTTAACATTAGACAGAGAATAAAGAAACATGAGTACTTTCATTTTGGATCTGTTATGTTGAGATGCTTTTGGACAAGTTACACACAGGGGACCAGCACCAAGGAGCACTGGAAAGACAGACCTGGAGTCCCACAGGTGCTCCCCACATGTAAGCACAGAGAGGATGGAATCTGTGAGGGACAAGAGTAACCAGAAGCAGAGGGACCAGGATAGGCACCTAAGGATAAAATGTTTAAGGGCAAAAAGATGATGAAACTACCACAAAATAGAACATCCAGACAAAGGCACAAGCCAGTGGGGTGATGTCAGAGAAAACAACAGGAGACTCTCAGGAGAGAATGGTCAACAGTGTCGGTGAGGCAGTAGACACCAGACAAAGAGCCATAATTTGATTATATTTAGGTCACTGTGACCTTTACCAAGAGATTAAGGCAAGAGGAAAGGAAGAAGCAAGAATGGTCTGAAATGTGAAATAGAATTATGGACAAGAATGCCACAGAGTATAACTCGGAACTGTCTATGCTACCTGGTAAACACAGCCTAATGAAAAAAATTATTTCCTGAAATAATCAGTAAAGGAGGTACATTTGATTCCTTCCTCCAAATACTCTCTGTTTTATCTCTGGATCAAGCAGGAACATCACGAAGTGTTCTAGGGTATTGCTGTCCAATTTGGTAGCCACTAGTCACATGTGACAACTAAGCACTTAAAACGTTGATATGTGACTTAGGAACTACATTTCAATTATCTTAAACTAAATGTCCACATATGGCTAGTGGTTAATGTACTGGACAGCATACAATACTGGACCACGATATTTTGGTTGTCTGAAAACCTATATTCACCGAGCTCTCCCTTAGCTCTAGAGTCTTCTGCTCCCACTGAAGAACCGCCCAACGAAAGAGGCTGCATTTCTTTCAGGGAAGTTATTGGAAGTTGTACACTTCATCATCCACACAGAGAACAAGAAAGGAACTGTTTTAGACTTCAATGCTGGGAAGTCTTCATGCCCCATTAACAAGCAATATGGTTTCTCTTTACGGAAAATGTAAATCATATGACAGAGGTCTGCATTTTACCATGACTATTGGAAAGATCAGTAACAAATTTGCAGCTCAACTTTGTTAACTCTGTAAGATCATAAAACTTGTACATATCTATATATTACACACCATCCTGTCATTGATCTACTACTATATATTTTCCATGTTGATTTGTACCTATTTCTATATTTCCACGCTAATCTACTAACCCTTAAAAACCTTATACAAGGTATTATAAATAAATTTAAGAATAAGAAACTCACCTGGGATCTGTTCATTCTCTGCTGGTTTTGGAAAAGTATGGAGAAGTGTAAAGGTAGAGCTGGGGAAGAAGGAAGCAGGAAGGAAGTCAGGAGAATCTGGCCTGCCTTGCAGTTCCTGGATCCACCCTCCTAACACACTCGACAGAAGCGGGAGTTTGAACAATATGGAGACATATCAACGACCAGGTCATGTTGAGCTTAGACAAGCAATTTTTCACTGGGTGAAAGTAAACATATGCCTGCCATGGATTTTATTAATAATTTATGTCTCTCTCTGGCTGAAGCACAAAAATACTTAAAATACAACTGATGCAGGGTTGGTGAGCCGAGGAGTCGAAAGAAAGATTTCTTGGACTCTCAAGATCTGGCAGTAGCGCTCTTTTATTTAGAGAATAGTATGGAATAGCATGGGGACAGGACCCATGGGCAGTCAGAGCTGCTGCATGGGGACAGGACCGACAGGCAGGAGGAGGTACTGCTTGCATAGGGAGCTGCTGCTGCCGCTTCTGCTGCAAACATGGGTGGAGAGTAAGGCTAAATTTAAGGCATAGGTATGTGAGTTATCTCTTTGCAAGACAAAGGAAAGAATATGTAAAAAAAGTTAAAATGGTATCAGTGCTGGTATGGTCCAGCCATTGGGCGGTCCCCAACTTTTAGATAAGAATCAAACTGGATTGAGTAAATGGCAGAAGTCACCGCTTAAATATTATCCTCAGCAAAAGAGGATTTGGTGGGGGGGAGGGGTGTCAGTTACATGAGGTTGCCAGACAGTGAACAACTTAAGTCCTTGCCTTCCCCATTAAGAGTTTCCAGAGATAAGGCCATCCCACCTTCTTCCTGGCACAGAGAGGGAGGCATCTTTACAGATGGAGGTTTCCCTTACAAATGTAAATGTTTCCCAACAAAGGGCAAGCAACTCCGCTCCTCGAGCCTGCTTCTCATCTGCAGTTTTAAAATTAACCAGCCTAAAATCCTCATCACAACCAATTTATACATTACAGGATGCTTATATAGAAACACTGTTTTCTTTAAACTATGTGGCTGGAAATACTGAGACAAGGTTGGTTATCTGTTTTCCTACTAACGTAATACTGGAAATATTGTTGAAATTGAACAACTCACAGAAACTCTGAAAAAGAGAATGAGTGCTTTCATAGGAGTTTTAAAAAATATCTGTCCTAACTTGACTGCCATTTCATAACTTTTTGATAAGAAACTTGTTTTCACTGTGCAGAGGAGACATCTTCGGAATCAAGAAACTCTCATGTCTTGATGAGTAACAAAGGAGTGACCCACAGCAATTCATTTACCCTCTCAGGCTCCACATGTTTTATCTTTCAAACGAGGCAAAAATAAACCTTGTAAACCCCACCTGCACTACCATCATGTGCTTCTAAGTTCAGAGTAAGAGAATAAAAATATCTGGATACTAAATATATGGACGCACCTCATGTACAAGCTCAGGATCTGGAAAATGGGAGTGGAGAACAAAAGAAATGTGGGCTGGTTGAAGAGCTAAATAAAACTTTCTCAGCTGTGGTGATCCTGCCCCCAAGCTAAGCACCCACAGAGAAACGGCATTTCCTGCGCAGGCTGCCCCTCACTCACCGCTCAAGACAGCACACGTCTCTGGTCCTGACCTTCCACAGTCACAAAGCTGTGATACGTTCAGATGTGACATCTGAACACATGCTTATTTAGGGCAAGGGGATCAAAAACTGCTTCTGGCCTTGGAAATCTAGAATCTTTTCCTTTGGGGGGTCTCTTCCACTTTTGCTCTGAGCGCTGGTGAGAGGTCTCAGGGGTGTTTTCTTCCGGGTGGATTTCTAGTTCGTGCAATTCCTTCCCTCTTTATCTCCCCCGAACTGCTTTGCTCCAAGGGAAATGGAACTCGGGCCAAGAGGACAAAATCATTTACTTGGAATCTTCATATAGGGCCCCGAATTTGACTCTCTAGGCGGTTGCTCCCCAGAGTAGACCCCCTATAGGCTCAAAGCAGGACCACCGGGCGTACACTCTGGGAAGGCTGGGAGGAGCCCATACTCTCAATTATGGACTCTGAATACAAGGCTCCTCAAAGTCGCTAGGAAGCTACCTGTGCCACTCAGGGGCTGTGAAGGACCCAACGCTGGCTTCGGGCAGTGTCCTATTAGCAGCAACAGGAGATCTGGAACAAATTGACCTTCAATCCAACTCCCCTGTCTACTGGCTAGGTGACCTTGGGTAAATCATTCCCTTCAAGCCTGTTTTATTTGCTAAAACAGATGGTTGTGAAAATCCAACGAGATACCACAAGAAAACAGCTGCTTAGTTGTTAACCACAGACCGGGCTCAACGCTGCGCAAATGCTGTCGTTCGGCGCGCAGAGAAGCCGGCCAAGAGCCGGGTCTCCCGCAGGGAGCGGTCACCGGGCGCGCTGGCCCGGGGCCGCAGGGGCAAGGCGTCCGGCTGCGCTCTCTCCGCAGGCGGCCTGCTCCCCCCGCGCCCCGGCCCAGAGCAGCCCCTGACCCGCACCGGGCCCTCGACCGCACTCCACGCACCCTCGCAGCCCTCACGGCCCGCTCTGGGGCGCACCTCCACAGCCAGACCTGAACAAACCGCGACCACCGCCCCGGCACAGCCAGGAAGTAAGGAGCCGGCCTCCGGGCGCACAGGCGCCTGAGGGGCGGGGGCGCCGCGCGCGCAACTTCCCATCAGCCCCTGCGGCGCAGGGCCGACGCGGGGAGACGGCGGGCTGCCCTGGAGACCCGCGCCGCGACCGCGCCTCCTCAAGAGCAGATTTGCGAGACGAGCTGGCAAGTAGAGACAGACAGCTTCTCCCAGGACAGGAAAATAATGATGAATGTTTCATTATCATACTTTTTACAAGACTAGCCTTCAAGAGTTACATTAATTACAGTACTATACGAAAATTTTAGGAAAATCAGAAAATACACACAAACCAGAAGAAACAACGGACACAGCTTCACCTCTCGCTCCCTGAGATTTATGTGCCTAACCATTATATGCACAACCTTCTGGTAGTTTGCAGAAATGTGATCACATATGCATAATTTTACCACCATCCTTGCAGAAAACATTTTCTTGTAAAATATCACCAATTATTTTTTCCCAAAGATAGGAGAAATAAAGTTCCATTCACAATAGCATCAAAAATTGTACAAAATACTTATTCGAATTAATAAAAGAAGAAAACCTATAAAGAAAACGACATTTTGTGGTGTATATTTAAAAGATTTGAACAGATAGAGATTTCTATTACTTTCCCAGAAAGAAAATTCAATCTTTAACAATATTCCAAACAGAATATCAACAACTTTCTGTGCCTGTTTTGCTTTTTATTTTGTATTGTCTTACTCAACAGAACACCGTAATGTTACTCTAAGAGGAAAAAACAAAAATTACTGTTTAAAAAAACAGTAATGCTTAATATGTATTAAAAGTATTATATTGTTATACTTTTTTTAAGTTTGGAATTAGCACCAAAGACAAGAATATTTAAGAATTTATTACATGGATTAGCAGGAAAAGAATTGAGTATTCAATTAATCATATTGGACAAAGAGACACTTGAAATTAAATGAGCTTATATACCAGTTCACACATTACACTAAATATATTTCAAATATGAAGTCAAGATTAAAATTTTATACGTAAAGTATTATATTCTTCTCACAATTTTTTTTTTTTAACAATGTATTTCCTAGTCCTGGCCACTCAAAGAGCCTAGATGCAATTGTTTAAAAGAAACAGACCCAAAATGGACTTACTTGTGCTAAGCCCTTGTCACCAAACTAAGATCTAATACCTAATCTAATTACAGTTTCAACCTTCTCTAGGAATGTAATCTTAACCAGTCAGTATGGAATTTGTGTTCAGCACCAGTGAAATAATCTACCAAATTAAATTGCCTCTTTAGTCCTCCGAAGGAAGGGGACCTTGTCTGAAACAATCCTTTTTTCTGTTTATGACTTCCTTGTCTCACCCCCGTCCCTGCCATTAGAAACCTCTTTCTGTAGCTCTTTGGTGCTCCTTTCTATTTGCTAGAGGGGATGCTGTCCAATTCATGAATCATTGAATAAAGCCAATTAGATCCTCAAATTTGCTCAGCTGAATTTTAGGCGGTTTTTAACACAATGATCCCCCAGTAGCAATGAGCATAGTTAGTACTCAGAAATTATCCATGAATAGTAGACAGTGATCTTTGGAAAAGTGATTGATTGCAAATCTGGCCAAGAAAAATACAGATGAAAATGGGAACACATGCTAGAGAACAAAAACCACTTACAGATCAATGGGGTAAAATACACATAGGAGCAAGCTTGAGGAGGCAGACGTTAGCAACATTATGGAGTCAATTAAAACACCTAAAAGAATAATTTTTTAAAATGGAAGGAGGAAAACTTCCACTTCTGAGACAATAGAGTAGATGTACTTTTCCCTATTCCACTTCCTAAGTACAACTAAAACCCTGGACATTATATATAAAACAAATATAAGAAGACTCTGAAAGATGGAGAGAAGACAAAATAGCTAGGGACCTCAGGATCCAAGGAACAAAATAGTGATCAGGTCACTGGGTTTCCTTTTTGCCTCATATATTCCAAATTCGGAGCTAAAGGAAGTGACAACCTGGAAATGCCAAGGGCTGCAGACAGCAAATGCCCCCAAACAAGCCTGCTTTCTGTAACCAATGGACAAGGAAAGGGGCAGCCTAGCAAGACAGAAAGCTTTTAATCAATAATCACTATGCTCCAGACAAATATCACAGAAAAAATTGTGGCCCCAGTCCCACCCACACTAGTAAAGACTAAGCAGGAAGCCTAGACTTCCACCCTCACCAGCCTGTAATGATATGCCTCAATCCCCGCATCCTCCACTAGAGGGTATCAGACAGGCCAAGAAGGGAACTGAGACATTTGTCTCCATCCAGTAGTGATGAGGCTATCCCTACCAGGAAGTCAGTGGACACCATGTGGGGAGCCAGAACTCCCACCCTCCCTCTGGAGTAATACAAATCTCCCAGCTCAGGTTTCAAAGAAGGATGACTGGGAAACCTAGATTTCCACCTCGACCTGTCAATAAACAGGCAGTGTCTCCCAATTCCCCTGCTGAAGCACTATCAGTGAAAGCCAGCTAAAAACAGAAGATTTAAATAAGATCCAGAGTCTCCTAAGATAATATGAAAATATCCAGGTTCCAACCAAAATTCATTCATAACAAGAAACAAGAAAAACTCAAACTGAATGCAAAAATACAATCAATAGATGCCAAGATAACAGGATGTTAGAATTATCTGACAAAGACTTTAAAGCAGCCATGATGATGAAAATGCTTCAACACGCAATTACAAACACACTGAACAAAATAAAAAACTGAAGAATCTAAGGAAAGAAACAGAAGATACAAAGAATCAGCAAGTAGAAATTTTAGAAGTAAAAAATGTAATAACTAAAATTAAAAACTGGATGAGCTAAAAAAAAAAATGGAGAGGACAAAGGAAACAATAGTGAACTGCAAGAGAAAACAATAGAAATTACCCAACTTAAAAGACAGAGAGAAAGTAGACTGAAAAAAGAGCCTCAGCAACCTGACAGACTACATTTAAAAATTTAACCTTCGTGTTCTCAGAGTCACAGAAGAAGAGGAAAAAGAGAGTAGCAAAGGAAAAGAACTTGAACAAATAATAGCTAAAAACTCTCCAAATTTGGCAAAAGACAAACATTCAAGAAAATGAGTAAAGCCCAAATAGGATAAATCTGAAGAAATCTACATTAAGACACATCATAATCAAACTTTTGAAAACTAAAAATTTAAAAAATTCTTGAAAACAGCAAGAGAGCAATGACATGTTACTTATGGGGAAAATTAATTTGAATGACAGTGGTTTTCTCATTAGAAACCATAGAGACCAGAAAGAAGTGGCACAAAAGTGCTGAAAGAAAAGGAATGCCAAACCCAAATCCTATATCCAGCCAATATATCCTTCAGTACTGAAGGGGAAATAAAGACATTCTCAGCCGCTGGCCAAGTGGCACAACAGTTAAGTTTGCGTGCCCTGCTTCGGCGGCTGGGGTTCGCTGGTTTGGATCCTGGGTGTGGACTTGCACACTACTTATCAAGCCATGCTGTGGCAGGAGTTCCACATATCAAATAGAGAACGATGGGCACAGATGTTAGCTCAGGGCCAATCTTCCTCAGCAAAAGGAGGAGGATTGGCAATGAATGTTAGATGAGGGCTAATCTTCTTCTTCAGAAAAAAAAAGACATTCTCAGATGAGGGATAGCTAAGAAAATTTATCACCCTCAGAACTTCCCTGATAAATGGCTAGAAGAAATTCTTTAAACAGAAAGGAAATGATTAAGCAAGGGATCTTGGAACAAGTAAACAAAAATATGAGTAAGAACAATAGACTTTCCTTCTCTTGAGTTTTCTAAGTTATATTTCACAGTTAAAGCACAAATTATAATGTTATCTGATGTGATTCTGAATGTATATACAGGAAACATTTGAGGCAATTACAAGCAGAAGAGGGAAAAGAAATATAAAGGGAGATAAGTTTTCTATTCTTCACTCAAGTCAATAAAATGAGGACACAGTTAATAAGTTATATATGTATAATATAATACATAGAACAACCACTAAAATAGCTATACAAAGAGATATACGCAAACGCCCTGTAGATACATCAAAATGGAATTCTAAAAAATGTCCAAGAAATACACAGAAAGCAGGTGACAAAAACAAAGAAACAAAATGAACAAATATAAAACACAAACTAAAATGGCAGATTTAAACCTTAATATATCAATAATTATACTAAATCTAGGTGGTCTAAATATGCCAACTAAAAGCCAAACATTGACAGAGTGGATTTTTAAAACATGTCTCAACTATATACTGTCTAGAAGAAATTTATTTCAGATGCAACCATATAGGCAGGTTGAAAGTAAAAGAATGGAAAAAATATATTATGCAAACACTAACCTTTTGATTTGATGTAAAAAAAAAAAGCAAGAGTAGCTATATAAATACCAGATAAGGTAGACTTTTGAACAAAGAAAATTACCAACACTGAGAAGAACATTATATAATGATAAAAGGGTTACTCCACCAAGAAGACATAGCAGTCCTAAATGTGTATGTACTAAACAACAGAGCCACATAATATGTGAAGCAAAAACTGACAGAAGTGCAAGGACAGACAAATCTACAATTATAGTTAGAGACATCAATACACCTCTCTCAACAACTGATACAATAACTAGACAGATAATCAGCAAGCATATAAAATAACTCAACAACAGCATCAACCAACAAGACCTAACTGACATTTATAAAACACTTCACCCAACAACAGCAAATACACATTATTTTCAAGTACCCGTGGAAAATGTACTAAGATAGACCATCTCTGTGCCATAAAACAAACTTCAACAAATTTAATAGAATTGAAATCATATAGAGTATGTTCTCCAACCATAATGTAACAAAACTAAAAATCAACAGAGAACGATAACAGGAAATTTTTCCAACCTTTGTAAACTCAACACATTTGTAAAATAAATCTATGAGTCAAAGAGGAATCTCAGCAGGAATTTTTGAAAACATTAAACTGAATGAAAGTGAAAATAAAACATCAAAATTTGTGAGATACCAACCAAACTAGTGCTAGGAAGGAAATATATAACGCTAAATGCATATATTAGAAAAGAGGAAAATTCTCAAATCAATAAGTTCCCACCTCAAAAACCTAGAAAAAAAGAACAAACTAAATCTTAAACAAGCAGAAAGAGGATAACAAAGGTAATAAATATTAGAGCAGAAATCGATGAAATTGAAAGCAGAAAAATAAAGGAAATCAATGAAACAAAGAGCTGCTTCTTAGAAAAGAGCAATGAAATTGACAAACCTCTAGCAAAAATGCCAAAGGAAAAGAGAGGGAAGACTCAAACTACTAATATTAGGAATGAAACAAAGGATAACAAGACAGAACATGCAGACATCAAAAGGTAAATAAGAATATCATAAACACCTCTACACAAGTAAACATGACAACCAATGGACTAATTCCTAAAAACAACCCCACAAATATCACAACTCGCCCAGTATGAAATAGATCATTTGAATAGCTCCATAACAATTAAGGAAATTGAATTCATCATTTTAAAAACTCCGAAAAAAGAAATTTCCAGGCCCCAATGTTTTCACTGGAGAATTCTACCAAACATTTAATGGAGAATTAACACCAATTCCATACAATATCTTCCAGAAAACAGAAGAGGAAGGAACACTTCCCAATTCATTTGATGAGGACAGTACTACTCTGATACCAAAACCAAAGACATTACTAAAAAACAAAACTACAGACCAAGACCAATATTCCTCATGAATATTGGTGCAAAATTCCTTAGCAAAATATAAGCAAATATAGTTCAGCAGTATGTAAAGAGGATTATACATCATAATCAAGTGGGGTTTATTTCAGGAATGCAAGTCTGATTCAATATTCAAAAATCAATCAGTATAATCCACCATATTAACAGACTAAGTAAGAAACATCATATGATCCTACCAATTGATGCAAAAAAAAATTCAACTATTTAAGATAAAAACTCCAAAAAACACAGGAATAGAGAGGAACTTCCTCAATGTGACAAATAACATCCACAAAAACCTACAATTAACATTATACTTGATGGTCCTAGACCAATGCTTTCTTCTAAGATCAGGAAAAAGTCAAGAATCACTCTCATCACTCTTATTCAACACAGTGCGAGAAGTTCTAGCCAATGCAATAGGTAAATAAAGAAAACAAAAGGCATACAGATCAGAAAGGAAAACATTAAACTGTCCCTATTTGCAGATAACATGACTGTCTATATAGAAAATCTCATGAAATCTATTTTAAAAAGTTTGCAGGAGGGGCTGGCCCCATGGCGTAGTGGTTAAGTCCAGTGCATTCCAATTTGGTGGCCCAGGTTTGTGGGTTTGGATCCCAGGCATGGACCTACACCAGTCATCAGCCATGCTGTGGCAGCAACCCACATACACAATAGAGGAAGACTGACACCGATGTTATCTCAGGGCTAATCTTCCTCAAGCAAAAAAAAGAGGAAGATTGGAAACAGATGTTAGCTCAGAGCAAATTTTCCTCACCAAAAGAAAAAAGAAAAAAAAAGGTTGCAGGATACAAGAGAAACATGCAAATATATCAATGGTATTTCTGTATAATAACAACAAATACTTGGACATTGTAGCCACCCCTGACGCAGGAAGGGTTAATAATCACTGGAAAATGCTTGCCAACAAACTGTGACCCGGAGGTGAGAAGGCCGGTTAGCCAATGACGGGTAAGACCTCCAGGGGGAGGCAACCTAAGCCAGGCATCGGTCGCCCAGGGGCACAGATGGAGACACGATATCGGGAGCAGGAGGGGCCGTTGCCAAGGAGGCCTTGCATGCTCCGAGATAAAATATACGAGCACAGCAATAACATGATAATATCAAAACAGAGGCCAAGAGAGGGCTCCTTGAGAAATCACTAAGAATTCTTGGCATTTGCAAATTACTTCATCCAGAACACCTGTGTATGTTTAACAGATGTAAGCTATGTATATATTGAAACGCTGGTTATAATAAACTCAGAGTGGCCATCAGCCCTCTCCACATCTATCCTGGTGTGTACATTGGATTGCGACACCGACAGACATCGAAACTGAAAATACAATACCAACATTCACAAAATTCAAATGCTTAGGTGTAAATCTAACAAAACATACACAGGACTTGTATCTAGAAAATTACAAAAGATTGATTAAAGAATTCAAAGATCTAAACAAATGGAGAAAGAAAACATGTTCATGGATTAGAAGACTCATTACAATAAAGACGTCAATTCTCCCCAAATTGATATACAGGTTTAATGCAATTCCTATAAAAATCCCAGCAAGATCTTTTGTAGATGTAGACAAGATTATTCTAAAATTTATATGGAAAGACAGAAAAGCTAAAAGACAGAAGAATCTCCTAAGGAACTAAAACATTGAAAAAGAAAAGAATGGGAGAAATCACGTTCAACAACCTATTGTATAGTTATCAAGACAGTGTAGTATTGGCAGAAGGATAGATACAGAGATTAATATAACAAAATAGAGAACCACTAATAGGCTTAATTGATTTTTGATAATGATGCAAAATTAATTCAATGCAAGAAGAACAGCCTTTTCGACAAATGGTGCTGAACCAATTGGACACTCATAGGCCAAAAATGAACCTTGACTTATGTCTTACCACTTAAACAAAAATTAACTCAAAATAGAGCACAGATTTAATGTAAAACTACAAAAGTTTTAGGGAAGAATGCAGAAGAAAATCACGATCTGGTAATAGGAAAAAGTTCTTAGAGTTAACACCAAAAGCACTATTCATAAATGAAAAAACTTATAAATTGAACTTCATCAAAATCAAAAACTTTTACTCTGCTAAAGACAGAAATTCACTTTCACAGGTTGAATTTTATGGTATATGTTAATTATATCCCAATAAAGCTGGAATTAAAAAAAAGCTGCTCACTGGTAGAAAATATTTGCAAACAACATATCTGACAAAGGACTATTATGTAGAATATATAAAGAACTCTCAAAACCCAACAGTAAAAAAGTAAACAATCCAATTAGAAAATCGTCAAAGAGATGAAAAAATATTTCACCAAACAGATACAGATACAGATGGCTGATAAGCACAAGAAAAGATATTCGCCATCATTAGCCATTAGGGAAACAGAAATCTAAACTACAATGTGATATCACTACACACCTATCAGAATAGCTAAAACAAAAAAATAATGAGAAACATAAGTCCACACAAAAACTTCTACACTAATAGTCACAGCAGCATTATTGGTAATAGCCAAAAAGTAGAAATAAGTCAAATGTCCATAAAATAATGAAAGGGTAAATAAAATGTAGTACATCCATACAATGAAATATTATTCAGCCATAAAAATGAATGAAGTACTGGTATATGCTACAAAATGATTGAACCTTGAAAACATTATACCAAGTGAAAGAACGCATACACAAAAGGTCACATATTGTATATTTCCATTTATATGAAATGTCTACAATAGGCAAATCTATAGATGCAGGAAGTAAATGTGGTTGCCAGAGTAGGGGTGGGAAAGGAGAGAGTGTGAAATGACTGATGGGGGTAGACTTTCTTTTAAGGGTAATGAAAATGTTCTAAAATTAGATAGTGGCAATGATTGCATAACTCTGTGAATATACTAAAAACCACTGAATTGCTTACTTTAAAGTGGTGGGTTTTATGATATATTAATTATATCTCAATAAATTTATTTTAAAAATAAGCAATCAAAGTTTCCAACAGAAATGATGTATAACCAGTAAGTAAAAAAATAAATCAGAGGGGCCAGCTCCATGGCTGAGTGCTTAAGTTCACGTTCTTTGCTTCAGCAGCCCAGGGTTTCACCAGTTTGGATCCTGAGGACAGACATGGCACTGCTCATCAAGCCATGCTGAGGTGCCGTCCCACATAGCACAACCAGAGGCACTCACAACTAGAATATTCAACTATGTAGTGGCGGTGGGGGGGTGCTTTGGGGAGAAGAAAAAAAGAAAAAAGAAGAAGATTGGCAACAGATGTTAGCTCAGGTGCCAACTTTTAAATAAATCAATCAATCAGAAAAAGAAAACAGTGACAACACCAAATGTTGGTGTGGATATAGACAGAGTGGATCACTCACATATTGCTGATGGTAATGCAAAAGGATACAGCCAATCTGGAAAACAGTTTGGCAGTTTCTTTAAAACTAAATATATGCAGCCACAAAACAACCCGGTGATTGTACTCCTGGCATTTATCCCAGAGAAATTAAAAGTTATGTTCACACAAAAATCTATATTCAAATGTCTATAACAACCTTATTCACAATTGCCAAAGACTGGAAAAAAACCAGATGTCCTTCAACAGGTAAATGGTTAATCTGCAGTACATCTATATCATGGAAGACTCCTCAGCAATAAAAGCAATGAACTATTGACACACAGCAACTTGGTGGATCTCCAAAGAATTTACACTGAATGAAAAATAAAAAGGCCAATCTCAAAAAGTTTCATATTGTATGATTCCACTTATGTAACATTCTCAAGATGACAAAACTATAGAAATGGAGAAGAGATTAGAGGTTGCTAGAGTTTAAGGAAGAGCTGGGGTTGGGGAGAGAAGTGGGTGTGGCTATAAAAGAGCAACATGAGGGATCCTGGTGGTGACAGAAATGGTCTGAATCTTGACTGTACAGAGGTCAATGTCTAGCAGTGGTATTTTACTATAGTTTTTGCAAAATGGTACATTGGGGGGAACTGTGTAAAAGGTACATGGAATTTCTCTGTATTACTTCTTACAACTGCATGTTAATCTACAATTTCCTCAAAAGAAAAAAGTTAGTTTTAAAAAAAGAAGGAGGGGGGGAGGTCTTACAGTAGGATGCCAGTTAATCAATGTAGATCAAATAACGGATTAGGAAAATAACCACTCTGCAAACCCCAGTATAATAACTGAACAAACATCAGTAGGTGCTAACATGTAGATGTGAACAATTCCTGCTAAACATGATAAGCACATGGTGCCTTAATACTGCCCATAATTACCATGCAATACTACAGATCGCACACTAACTGCAGGGAGAAAACTATGCCTTAACAATGGAGTGTTCCAGTGGCTGCAACTCTGAGTGACCTAACTCATCATCACCAAGAGGGGGACAACTTGACATGATATATCTCCTGATGTGATACAATATTGAGTACATGGCACAAAACCTTTTCAACCTGAATTTAATCTACCCTTTACTTAACTTCCAGTTTACACACAACACGGGAAATAGTTTTTTTAAATTAAATGACACCTGAGAAATTAATCCATTACAGAATCTGAAACATTAGACAAGTCACTGGCCTGGACTCCTTAAAACATTGTAGCCACTCCTGATGGCCTAGTGGTTCAAGTTTGGTGCACTCACCACTTCAGTGGCCCAGGTTTGTTTCCCAGTCACACAACCACACCACCCGTCAGTCAGTTGCCATGCTGTGGTGGTGGTTCACATAGAAGAGCAAGAAGGACTTACAACTAGGATAAGCCCCATGCACTGGGGCATTGGGGAAGGGAAAAAAAGTCAATGTTAAGGGAAAAAAAATAGTGGATAGAATAGTGCTCAATTAAAATAAATAGACATAAAAATCAAAAGCAATGAATTAACCTTGATAGAATCTTGGTTCATACAATATCAGGTATAGAACATTCGTTGGACAATTGGGAAAATTTTAATTTGGGCTGAATATTAGATTACACAATATGGAATTGTTGTTAACTTTTGTATGTGTGATAATGGAATTCTGGTTATATCGGAGAATTTCCTTATTCCTAGCAGATCCTGACAGATTTATTCATGAAGTGTCAGATATCAAAACATTAATTCCAAATGGTTTAACAACAACAACAACAAAACTGCACACAGCTACATGAAGCAAATTTAGCAAAAATTTGATGTGTTCAATCTAAACAGAGGATATCTAGGTGCTCATCATATTATTCTTTCATCTTTTCTTCATCTTTATGAGCGTCTTTCAAAATGCTCATAAAGAAGAGTTGAGAAAAAAATTACTAAATTCTTAAAACAAAGACAGGTATCATTTTTCCCCATAAAACCTAGTATCTTTGGATGGATAACACTGAGAGCTGGAGTCCTAGATATCGACTGATCAATTTTAGTACAGAAAATTTTAAATCTTACTTTTAGGTGAAAAAGTTTAATAAACTTGAGAATATACTCATTACATATTTGAGAGACAAAGACTTACTATCTGAATTTGTAAACATAAACAAATCAATAGAAAGTTCAACACTACAATATAAAGATGCTAAAGACAATCAATTAAGAAAATATAAAAGAAAAACAAATACTACAAGGCTGATTAAGAAAGTAAAAGAGTTGGGCGCAGTCCTGTGGCCAAGTGGTTAAGTTCGCACACTCTGCTTGGGTGGGCCAGGGTTCCCCAATTCAGATCCTGGGCGCAGACCTAGCACTGCTCATGAAGCCACGCTGAAGTGACGTCCCACACAGAGGAACTACAAGAACCTACAACCAGGATATACAACTAGGTACTGGGGGGCTTTCAGGAGAAAAAAAAAAAGAGAAAGATTGGCAATAGATGCTGGCTCAGGGCCAATCTTCAAAAAATAAAAATAAAAAAGACAGTGACTTTAAAAAAAGTAAAAGAATTGGAAACATTGAGAAAAAACAAGGTATCTAAGAATGTAAAAGCTTTTGAAAAGTAAGAATATCCACAGTTGCTGTGGGCTGGAGAAACTGATCCTTTGCATTCACCTTTATTGAGAGGGTAATTTATAGAAACATTCTAGAGCTGTGCTCTTCAATATAGTAGACACTAGTCAAATGTGGCTGTTTAAATATAATTAAATTAAAATTCAGTTTCTCAGTCACAATAACTATATTTCAAGTGCTCAACCCTACATGTAGCTCCTGACATATTGGACAGTGCAGACACAGAACATTTCCTTCACTGAGAAAAGTTATATTGGATAGTGCTATCGTAGAAACTCTACCTAGAGACAGACTATAATAAAAGAAGCATGTCATTTAGTCTAGAAGTTCCATTTTAGGCAATTTACTAAGGAAATAATATCTTAAAGATGTACCTGACAATTTAAATCATAACAGCAAGAAGATGGTACCAATCTACACGGCCACTTGCAGTGTGGTTTATTGGGAGAAATTATAAATGGCAATACAAAGGTATACTTTCTCAAATGGGAAGATAGTCACAACATAAGGTGAAATTAAAAATGCAGGTTATATAAAACCCTTTGAGACCATTTTCATATTTTTCCTAAAAGAAAGATATCAAGATGTAAAATCCTATTTACATACGAGAACAGATAACTATAATGAAAGATTTGGCATGAGAAATTGGCAGAACTCCTTCAGACATATTTCAAGACTAATTTTCTCACAGGAATAAAAATAAATTAGAGAGGAAGCATTCAAAAAGAGCATACCATTACATCAACTTTGGATGATTTCTGCTTTAATGCTGCTTTTTATTTTCTCAGCATTACCTTTACTATTTCACATACTGTTCTCTACCAGAGTATGTGTACAGTGCATGCGTTTGAGGTTTAATCTTCTTTTGATTATCAAAATTCCACTAAAGTTAGTACACTAAAACTAGATATCAATGCATGGGTGACAATGTTATATTTGTTTATGAGGGTCAAATAACTGAAAATGTATTAAATATAAAATAATAGCAAATTTCACCAGATCATTAACAAATGTTATGAAGCACATTAATATAAGTGTGGTTCATTTCCAAGGGAAAAATGAGAGAGCTAAATTTTGCTGAAGGGCAACACTGAATAACACTACCATAAACACGGCCTCCAACTCACTTGTCATGGCAGTTTTTGAACTTCTGCAATTCCTGACAACTTTGAAAATTTGGGGAGGAATTGCATTGTTTTGAATTTTGTGCATAATGTGAGAATTTATTAGTATTGTACAGTGTTATATATATAATAGAAAATGCTATCTCATATTTGCATAATTAAAATTTCTCCCAAAATGCTATAGTACTGTATTATACAATATATACACAAAAACATAGAAAGAGAAAGAGAGAAAGATGGTCTAAATAGCTAACTTTTTAAAACAGACTATGTTATTAATTCTTTGTAAAATTAAAAACTAATAATATTTTGTAAAAACATTAACACACGTCTCCTCATGGAAGAATGTATTACATTGCTGTAGGCTGACATTCCTTCTGAAAACATCTAGCAAAGCCCATAGAAAAACAGAAACATATTTTAAAAGCAACAGACAGTTGTGGAAGCAACAAGGATAAGGGAGACCAAAAATTCAGAATAGGGAGAATCATGAAGAGGTGAAATCCAAATTTCCTGCTATTTGGGCTTTTTTCTTTCTCCTCATAGTATCTTCCAATTCTGGATACAAGCAGAGCACCTGGACTTGTCTTGCACCAGGAACTGTGTCTCTGCTGAGGCAAAAAACAAAGAAACAAAACTTTTAGCAGTGGTATAGCATTGGAATAACAAATTCAACCCGTGAAGTACCTCAAATACACAACTAGTATTCACCACAAAACATTTGTTGAATTCTGAGTCTACCAAGAGGCTAATGAGATGAGACCAAATGCTTCCAAAAAGGCAGAATGAAATCTAGGTCAGTCTTGCAGTGCTTAGAAAATAGAGACCTTCAGGGTGAGGTTACCTGAAAAGAGAACAGGAAAGATGGGAAAACCCTACACAATGTAGTGAATTGCTCTTAAGGATCTAGTCCACTTTTAACCTAGGACAACTTACTGATTCTGGCACAGAAAGAGGTTGAGAATAGGCTTGAACCTCTGAAGAAAATAGTTGTGGAGAACAGAGATTTTAGCATTCATAAAGTACCGGAGTTAAAAGGAAAAATTTGAGCATCTGAAGTGTGTCAAGGTAAGTACAAATTTAAAATTCCATGAGGAGAAAGACTTAAAATTTCTTAAGGGAAGAATTTAATTTTCCATAGTCTTTTAGGGCTGATGAGAAAAAGACCCACCAGGCTATCAATTGATAGCCCAGTAGAGCCATACCCAAATATCAAGAACAAACCAGAAGTAGACCAAAATTACAACCTAGTTCTGACCAAGATTCATCCCAGACTGAACCTGTTTAGTTCTCTACCCTATGTGTCCAAGAGATGGAAGGGAGAACTCTCACCAATGGAACAGGACATCATCTGGAGCCTCAGTAGTACTTTTACATACAATGTCCAGCATAGAGTCAAACAGAACTAGACACACGAAGAGGCAAGACCATTTTTCTGCTAGTAAAGAGAAAAACTCCTATGTTATATGCAGGTCAACTTACGACCTAGTGTCTAAAGTTTACAGAAAAAGATTATAAAATAATTAGGGTTACTTTATTAAAGAAAATAGAAGAAAAATAGATAAATGAAATTCACCAGAGAATTGATATCTGTAAAAAAGAACAAAATGGAAATTTTAAAATTGAAAAAGGGGGCTGGCCCTGTGGCTAAGTGGTTAAGTTTGAGCACTCTGCTTCAGCAGCCCAGAGTTTCACTGGTTCGGATCCTGGGTGCGGACCTAGCACCGCTCATCAGGCCACACTGAGGTGGCATCCCACATGCCACAACTAGAAGGACCCACAACTAAAAACATACGACTATGTACTGGGGGGCTTTGGGGAGAAAAAGGAAAAATAAAATAAAATCTTTAAAAAATTTTGAAAAAGCTATATGATATTAAGAAATCAACTGACTAGATTAACAGTACATAGGACATAATGACAGATAGGATTAATGAACTGGAAGACAGACCAACAGAAAATACTCAAAGTGAAGCACAAGGTGAAAAAAAGAATAAACACTCTAATAACAATACAGTCAATGTAAATATGACCATATAAAAGTCAATCATTTGTATTTCCATATACCAGCAACAAACCTATGGAAACCAAAATTTAAAATACACAGCACTTACAATCACTAAAAAAGAAAAAATATTAAATACTTAGGTGTAATCTAACAAAAACATGTACCAGAGCAGTCTACAAAAAACTAGAACATGTTTCTGAGAGAAATCAAAGAAGATCTAAATAAATGGAGAGATACCCTCTGTTCATGGATTGGAAGACAACACGGTAAAGTTATCAGTTCTCCTCAAACTGACATGCCAAGTTTGAGACAATTCCTATCAAAATTCAGCAAGATTTTTTTATTGAGATAGACCAGATTATTCTCTAATTAAATGAAAAGCAAAGGATTTAGAGTAAGTAAAATGATCTTGAAAAAAAGTGGGAGAATCAGTCCATTTGATTTCAAGACATTTGGGGGGGCTTTCTAAAAATTATTTTATTGAGTTCATAATGGTTTATAACATTGTGCAATTTCAGGTGTACATTATTATTTATCAGTTTCTGTATAGACTGCATCGTGCTCACCACCAACAGTCTAGTTTTTATCCAACACGATACATATGTGCGCTTTACCCCTTTCACCCCCCCAACCCTGGTAATGACTACTCTGGTAATGACTACTCTGTTCTCTTTATCCATCTGTTTGTTTATCTTCCACATAAGAGTGAAATCACGCAGTGTTTGTCTTTCTCTGTTATTTCACTTAACATAATACCCTCAAGGTCCATCCATGTTGTTGCAAATGGGATGATTTTGTCTTTTTATATGGCTGAGTAGTATTCCATTGTATATATATACCACATCTTTATCCATTCATCTGTAGATGGGCACCTGGGCTGCTTCCACATCATGGCTATTGTGAATAATGCTGCAGTGAACCCAGGGGTGCATAAATCTCTTTGCATTGTTGATTTCAAGTTCTTTGGATTAATGCCCAGTTGTGGGATGTCTGGGTCATACGGTATTTCTATTTTTAATTTTTTGAGGAATCTCCATACTGTTTTCCATAGTGGCTGTACCAGTGTGCATTCCCACCAACAGTGTATGAGGGTTCCCTTTTCTCCACATCCTCTCCAACAACTGTTATTTTTTGTCTTGGTAATTATAGCTATTCTGACAGGTGTAAGGTGATATCTCATTGCCGGTTTGATTTGTATTTCCCTAATAACTACTGATGTTGAACATCTTTTCATGTGCCTATTGGTCATCTGTATATCTTCTTTGGAAAAATGTCTGTTCATATCCTCTGTCCATTTCGTTTTTCTTTTTGCTGAGGAAGATTCGCCCTGAGCTAACATCTGTTGCCAATCTTCATTTTTTTATATGTGAGCCGCCACCACAGCATGGCCACTGACAGGTGAGTGGTGTAGGTCCATGCCTGGGAACCAAACCCAGGCCACCAATGCAGAGCACACCAAACTTAAGCACTAGGCAACCAGGGCTGGCCCATCCTCTGACCATTTTTTGATTGGGCTGTTTGTTTGTTGTTGAGTTGTATGAGTTCTTTATATATTTTGGAAATTAACCCCTTGTCAGTTATATGATTTGCAAATATTTTCTCCCAGTCAGTGGGTTGTCTTTTCATTTTGTTCATGGTTTCCTTTGCCTTGCAGAAGCTCTTTAGTCTAATGTAGTGCCATGGTTTATTTTTTCTTTTGTTTCCCATGCCTGAGTAGACTTGGTATTCAAAAAGATGCTGCTAAGACCAATGTCAAAGAGTGTACTGCCTATATTTTTCTCTAGGATTTTTATGGTTTCAGGTCTTATATTCAAGTCTTTAATCCATTTTGAGTTAATTTTTTAGTATGGTGCAAGATAATGGTCTACTTTCATTATTTGCCTGTGGCTGTCCAGTTTCTGAACACCATTTATTGAAGAGACTCTCCTTTCTCCATTGTATGCTCTTGGCTCCTTTGTCAAAGATTAGCTGTCTGTAGATGTGTGGTTTTATTTCTGGGCTTTCAATTCTGTTCCATTGATCTGTGTCTATTTTGGGGCCAGTACAATGCTGTTTTGATTACTATAGCTTTGTATTATATTTTGAAGTCGGGAATTGTGATATCCCCAGCTTTGTTCCTTTTCCTCAGGATTGCTCTAGCTATTTGGGGTCTTTTGTTGTTCCATACAAATTTTAGGATTCTTTGTTCTATTTCCGTGAAGAACGTCATTGGAATTCTGATTGGGATTGCATTCCATCTGTAGATTGCTTTTGGCAATATGGACATTTTAACTATGGTTATTCTTCCAACCCAAGAGCATGGAATATCTTTCCATTTCTTTATGTCTTCTTTGATTTCTTTCAATAATGTCTTATAGTTTTCATTGTATAGGTCTTTCACCTCCTTGGTTAAATTTATTCCTAGATATTTTATTCTTTCTGTTGCAATTGTAAATGAGATTGCATTTTTGACTTCTCTTTCTGCTAGTTCATTATTAGTGTATAGAAATGTAATAGATTTTTGTAAGTTGATTTTGTACCCTGCAACTCTGCTGTAGTTGCCGATTATTTCTAATAGTTTTCTAGTGGATTCTTTAGGGTTTTCTATATATATAGGATCACGTCATCCACAAACAGAGTTTCACTTCTTCCTTTCCAATTTGTATACATCTTATTCCTTTTTCTTGCCTAATTGCTCTAGCCAAAACCTCCAGTACTATGATGAATAGGAGTGGTGAGAGTGGGCACCCTTGTCTTGTTCCTGTTCTCAGAGGGATGGCTGTCAGTTTTTCTCCATTCAGTATGATCTTGAATGTGAATTTGTCATAAATGGCCTTTATTATATTGAGGTACTTTCCTTCTATATTCATTTTTATAATTGTTTATTTATTATTTTAAAAATTTTATTAATATTAATTTTTGTGTGTGTGTGTGAGGAAGATTGGCCCTGAGCTAACACCTGTACCCATCTTCCTCTATTTTGTATGTAGGATGCCACCACAGCACGGCTTGATGAGTGATGTGTAGGTCTGCACCCAGAATCTGAACCTGCGAACTCCAGGACGCCAAAGAGGAGCACGCATTCTTAACCACTAAACCACCAGGCCAGCCCTCCTTCTATACTCATTTTGACAGTTTTTTATCAGAAATGGAAGTTAGATCTTGTCCAATGCTTTCTCTAAATCTATTGAGATGATCATGTGATTTTTATTCCTCATTTTGTTAATGTGGTGTATCACATTGATTGATTTGTGGATGTTGAGCCCTCCCTGTGTCCCTCATATAAATCCCGCTTGATCATGATATATGATCCTTTTAATATATTGCCCTATTCAGTTTGCCAGTATTTTGTTGGGGACTTTTGCATCTATGTTCATTAGCAATATTGGACTGTAATTTTCCTTCTTTGTGTTGTCCTTGTTTGGCTTTGGGATCAGGGTAATGTTGGCCTCATAGAATGAGTTAGGAAGGATTCTGTCTTCAAATTTTTGGAATAGTTTGTGAAGGATAGGTATTCAATCTTCTTTGAATGTTAGAATTCTCCAGAGAAGCCATATGGTCCTGGACTTTTGTTTCAGGGGAGGTTTTTTTATTGCTGTTTCAATCTCTTTACCTGTGATTGGTCCATTCAGATTCTATATTTCTTCTTAGTATCATTTTGGGACGTTATATGGGTCTAAGAATTTAGCCATTTCTTCTAGGTTATCCAATTTGTGGACATATAGTTTTTCATGGTATTCTCTTATAATCCTTTGCATTTCCGTGGTATCCATTGTAATTTCTCCTCTTTCATTTCTAATTTTATTTATTTGAGCCTTCTCTCCTCTTTCCTTAGTGAGCCTGGCTAAGAGTTTGTCAGTTTTGTTTATCTTGTCAAAGAACAAGCTCTTAGCTTCATTGATCCTGTCTACAGTTTTTTTGGTCACTATTTCATTTCTTTCTGCTCTAATTTTTTATTATTTTCCTCCTTCTGCTGACTTTAGGCTGTGTTTGTTCTTCTTTTCCTAGTTCTGTTAGGTGTAGTTTAAGGTTACTTCTTTGAGATTTTTCTTCTTTGTTGAGGTGGGCCTGTATTGCTATGAATTTTGCTGTTAGAACCACTTTTGCTGCATCCTTTAAGAGTTCGTATGATGTATTTTCATTTTCATTTGTCTCCAGGTATCTTTTGATTTCTCCTTTGACTTCTTCATTGATCCAATGATTGTTTAGCAGCATGTTGTTTAGTCTCCACATATTTGTGAGTTTCCCAGCTTTTTTCTTATAGTTGATTTCTAGTTTCACAGCATTGCAGTCAGAAAAGATGCTTGATATGATTTCAGTCTTCTTAAACTTATTGAGGCTTGCCTTTTTCCCAACATATGGTCCATCTTTGAGAATGTTCCATGTGCACTTGAGGAGAATGTGTATTCTGTTGGTTTGGATGGAATGTTCTACATATATCTATTAAGTCCATCTGCTCAAGTGTTTCATTTAAATCCACTATTTCCTTGTTGACTTTCTGCCTGGATGATCTATCCATTGATGTAAGTGAGTGTTGAGGTCCCCTACTATTATTGTGTTGCTGTCAATCTCTCCCTTTAGGTCTGTTAATAGTTGCTTTATATACTTTGGTGCTCCTGTGTTTGGTGCATATAGATTCATAAATGTTATGTCCGCTTGATGGAATGTCTTTTTTATGATTCTATACTGCCCCTCTTTGTCTCTCATTGGTTTTTTTTTATCTAGATGTCTGCTTTGTCTCATATAAGCATGTCAACACCTGCTTTCTTTTGTTTGCCATTTTCTTGGAGTGTCGTCTTCCACCCCTTCACTTTGAGTCTACGTTTTTCTTTAGAGCTGAGATGTGTTTCCTGCAGACAGCATATTGTTGGGTCTTTTTTTAAAATCCATCCAGCCACTCTGTATCTTTTGATTGGAGACTTCAATCTATTTACATTTAGAGCGATTATCAACATGTGAGGGCTTAATACTGACATTCTGTCTTGTTTCCCAGTTGTTCTATACTTCCCTTGTTTCTATTCTTCCCTTGTATTTCTGTCATTTCAATTTGGTGGTTTTCTGTTTTCTCTTTATTTATCATTTGTGTCTTTGCTCTGATTTTTTTTTTAGTGGTTACTATGCGGTTTGCATAAAAGATCTCATAGATGAGATAATCCAATTTCTGCTATCCTCTTATCTCCATTACCCTAAGCAGGTTCCAGCCCTCTCCCCCTTCTAAGTTATTGTCGTAACAAATTATTCTGTTTTGTGTTGTGAGTTGGTGATTAACATGAAGTGTTTATAGTTATTTTTGATGCTTTCCTCCCCTTTATCTTTCATGTCATAATTAAATGTTTGCCAACCTGTTCTGATAGTTGTAATTTTTAAATTTTGTCTGTCTATTTATCTCCTTGCTCAAGACTTTGTAAACCTTTGCCTCTTTGTTTCAGATATGAGGACATCTTTGATCATTTCTTATAAGGGAGGTCTAGTGGTGATGAACTTCCTCCACTTTTGTTTATCTGGGAAAGCTTTTATTTCTCCACCATACCTGAAGGATAGTTTTGCTGGATAGAGTATTATCGGCTGACAGTTTTTTCTTTCAGTATTTTGAATACATCATTCTAATCTCTCCTAGCCTGTAAATTTTCTGCTGAGAAATCTGCTCAAAGCCTGATAGGGGTCCTTTGTAGATTATTGTCTTCTGTCTTGCTGCCCTTAATATTTTTTCTTTGTCATTGACTCTTGCCAGTTTTACTATTACATGCCTTGGAGAAAGTCTTTTTGCATTGATGTAATTAGCAGTTCTATTGGCTTCGTACAGTTGTAAGTCCAGTTCCTTCCCCAGGTTTGGAAACTTCTCAGCTATTATTTCTTTGAACAAGCTCTCTGCTCCTTTCTCTCTCTCTTCTCCCTCTTGAATACTTATAATCCTTATGTTGCATTTCCTAATTGAAGGAATTATTTTATAAGTACAGTAATCAAAACTGTGTGGTATTGATGGAGGAACAGACACAGATGAACAGAATATAGAACCCAGAAACAAACTCACACTCCATCAAAATTAAAAGCTTTTGCTCTGAGAAAAATTCTGTTAAAAGGATGAAAAAAATAAGTTATAGACTAGGAGAAAATGTTTACACATCACAAATCTGACAAAGGATTAGTGTTTAGAATATATAAAGAGCTCTCAAAACAAAAAAGAAAGGAAAGAAGAAGGAGGGAGAAAGCAGGGAAGGATGAATTCCAGTAGAAAATGAGCAAAAGACAAAAACAAATATTTCACTGAAGAGGATAGACAGCTGGCAAATAAGCACATGAAAAGATGTTCAACATCACTATCAAGTAGGGAAATACAAGTTAAGACAAGGGTGAAATATTATTACACACCTATTAGAACAGTTAAAATGAAAAATAGTGACAATACCCACTGTTCACGAGGATGCAGAGACACTGACTCTCTCACACACTGTTGTGGGAGTGTAAAATGGTATAGCCACTCTAGAAAACAGCTTGGCAGTTCCTTATAAAACTAAATATACACTTATCATATGACCCAGCAATTTTACTCTTGTGCATTTACCCCAGAGAAATGAAAAATTATTCACACAAAAGCATGTACACAATTGTTCATAGCAGCTTTAATTACAATAACGAAAACCTGGAAATAGCCAAAATATCCCTCAACAGATGAATAGTTAAACGAACTGATACATCCATACCATAGAATGCTACTTAGCAATAAACAGAAAGCACTATTGATACATGCAACAACTTGGATGGATGAACTCATGCTTTTACATAGCTAGGTACAGATATGTATCTATGTATCTATGTGTGTATGCATGTGTTTGTTCCTTAGCTATTTCCAGTGAGAGGTACAGGAGCAGTGATATTATAAAAGTAATGAGCACATCTGGCACCTAGATCTTAATTCCTAAATACCATTCTTCACTAAAAGGAATCAGGGTTCACTGGAGAAATGGCTGGATCTAGGGAAGGGGCTAGGAAAGTATGATGAACTTGAAACATCTTCTGACAGAAAATGAAAAAGAGCTCAAGGAATAATGGAAACATCAAAGGATACAGGAGCTAGAAGAAGAGCAATTTGAGTTTCCAAATATATGAGGACACTCATGGATAAATACAATTCATGTGCCAAATTGATATAAATAAACAAACTACAGTCAATTCTTGCTATTCATAGTAGCTGTGTTCTACAAAGTCACTGCAAACACTGAATTAGCAAATACTGAGGCAGTGCTCCTAGAAGAAATACAGAGTTAGGTTCCTATGAGCCTCTGGTCAGAACATTTTTGTCAACGCATCAATACATAATGTTGTTTTACATGTAATTAGCAGTTCTATTGGTTTCGTACAGTTGTAAGTCCAGTTCCTTCCCCAGGTTTGGAAACTTCTCAGTTATTATTTCTTTGAACAAGCTCTCTGCTCCTTTCTCTCTCTCTTCTCCCTCTTGAATACTTATAATCCTTATGTTGCATTTCCTTTAAAGGCACCTTATTAATATATTATATATATTATATAACTTGATTGATTAACATTGAATTCATGGGCAACAGCATTGTAACTCATACCTGAACAAAGCTTTTCTCATACAGTATTTTCTCCATAAGACACATCATAGTCTTCTTGCACTTAGGAACACTAGACAGCACTTCAGCACTATGTTTGGGGGCCATTCTAAACAGTAAAATCACCAACAAAAAGCACAAAATGTAAAGACATGGCACTAAATATACCAGGAAAAGGAAGACTGTTGACAGTATGAGAGTTGAAACATGAAGGCAGAGTATCCTCCTGGTGAGAGTGCAAACTGGCACAGCCATTATGGAAATCAGTATGGAGATTCCTTAAAAAATTAAGAATAAAACTACCATATGATCCAGTTATTCCACTGCTGGGTATTTTCCCAAAGAACATGGAAACACAGATGCATAAAGATATATGCACCCCTATGTTCATTGCAGCATTATTCACAAAAGCCAAGACTTGGAAGCAACCTTGGTGCCCATGATGGGAAGAATGGATAAAGAAGATGTGGTATATATACACAATGGTGTACTACTCAGTCATAAAAAGGATGAAATCTTGCCATTTGTGACAACATGGATGGACCTTGAGGTTGTTATGCTAAGTGAAGTAAGTTTGAGGGAAAAAGTCAAATGCCATATTATCTCACTCATAAACAGATGATTAAAAAGAACAACAAGCACATAGAGACAGAGATTGGATTGGTGGTTCCCAGAGAGGGAGGGGAGAGGGCGAAAGGGGTGATTAGGCACATGTGTGTGGTGATGGATTGTAATTAGTCTGTGGGTGGTGAACATGATGTAATCTACACAGAAATTGACATATAATGATGTACACCTGAAATTTACATAATGTTATAAACCAACGTTACCGTAATAAAAAATAAAATAAAATAAAGAAGACAGAGTATCACAGTGTTCAGCCTCAGCTGGAAACGTAAGCATCAGTCAACTCAAAGTTTTCACCACAGTGCCCATGTCCACAACCTACAGTGGAAGTGACACAAGTACTGATTTTGAAGTTATAAATAAATTGCAGCAAGTAGGCAAATTCACAAAGATAGAATCTGAAAATAATGAGAATCGACTGTAATGGGTGGGGGGGAATGGGAAATTCTTCAGGGTAGAATACCAATGAAATAATGGATTCATAAAATCAGTAATGGATATTTAAACTAATGCACAAAAGTTTCATGAGAAATATTCAGGGGGCCGGCTCCATGGCCGAGTGGTTAAGTTCGCGCGTTCCGCTGCGGTGGCCCAGGGTTCGGATCCTGGGCGCAGACATGGCACCGCTTGTCAGGCCATGTTGAGGCGGGGTCCCACATCCCACAACTAGAAGGACCTGCAACTAAGATATACAACTACGTACTGGGGGCGGTTGGGAAATAAAGCAGAAAAAAAAAGATTGGCAACAGTTGTTAGCTCAGGTGCCAATCCTTAAAAAAAAAAAAAAGAAATATTCACATTTTGTCATAGAATTTTCTGCAAAAGTTATGCATTCACTATACAAGGGGAAGAAACTGACTTTCATAGTAGAAAAACCCGGTGGATATAGGTTAAACAATGACTAAAGTGAACATCACCAACATCAGTACAAAGCAACATCACGGGCCTCATGGTATGATGAACTAAAACAAAACATCGCTTTATCACATTCCCTCAAAGATTGCAAAGCTGCATCCAATCAAAGAGGAAACTTCAGGAAAAAACCCAAACTGAAAGATATTTTACAAAACAACTGATCTACAGGGGCTGGCCCCGTGGCCGAGTGGTTAAGTCTGTGCGCTCCGCTGCAGGCGGCCCAGTGTTTCGTTGGTTCGAATCCTGGGCACAGACATGGCACTGCTCATCAAACCACGCTGAGGCAGCGTCCCACATGCTACAACTAGAAGGACCCACAACAAAGAATATACAACTATGTACTGGGGGCTTTGGGGAGAAAAAGGAAAAAATAAAATCTTTAAAAAAAAAAAAAAAAAAACAACTGATCTACACTCTTTAAAGGTAAGGTCAAAAAAGACAAAGGAAGACAAATTAAAGGAGACTAAAGAGATATGACAATTAAATATAATACATAATCTTGGACTGGCCTCTGGACTGGAAAAATAAAAACAGCTAAAAAAGATATTATTGGGAAAATTCAGAAATTTGAATTGGACATGGATTACATAAAGAATCAATGTTAATTTCCTGATTTTGATAATTATACTGTAATTATGTAAGAAAATGTCTTTGTATTTAGGAAATAAACAATGAAGTATTCAGAGGTAAAAGATCATGTCAAGAACTAACTCTAAAATGGTTCATAAAAAAGTATATATATATATATATATATATTATACATACACCAAAAGCCACACATACAAATACATATATACATATGCTGTATATATGTGTATGTATGTATATAAATGCACATGTGTGTTTGTGCATGCAGAGAGAGAGACTGATACAGCAAATGGGGCATCAGGTAAACAACTGGTGAATCTGGTTAAAGAATATATGGATGTTACCTCTATTATTCCTGCAACTTTTCTGCACTTTGGAATTATATAAAAATTAAAAGTTAACAAAAAATATAAATGGATTAAGTACTCTAATTAAAAGACAGATATGTTCAGAATGGATAAAAAAGCAAAACCTAATTAAATGCTGTGTACAAAAAGCTATGCTTAAATACAAACACAGATATGTTCAAAGTAAAAGAATGGGAAAAGATATACTATTCGAACACTAAGCAGAAGAAAACTGGTGTGGCCATATTAATATTAAGCAAAGCAGACTTCAAAACATGGAGTATTAACAGAGATAAACAGTGACACTTTGAGATGATAAAAGATGTAACAATTGTACATGTGCGTGCACGTAATAACAGAGATCAAAATATAGATGTCCAGGGGGCTGGCCCCGTGGCCGAGTGGTTAAGTTCACGTGCTCCGCTGCAGGCAGCCCAGTGTTTCATTGGTTCGAATCCTGGGTGCGGACATGGCACTGCTCATCAAGCCACGCTGAGGCAGCATCCCACATGCCACAACTAGAAGGACCCACAACGAAGAATACACAACTATGTACTGGGGGGCTTTGGGGAGAAAAAGGAAAAAAATAAAATCTTTAAAAAAAAATACATATATATATATATATATATAGATGTCCAAATTGACAAAAGTAAAGTGAGAAAATGGCAAATCCACAACCATAATTGGAGATTATAAGACTCCTTCCTCTTCATCTTTATCACAGGGATCCATCCAATACTCACCACATTTGGCTTCAAGAAGATTTGAATTTGAGTATGCCTGAGCTGGGGTCAGGACCACAGCTGGTGCTCAATAAGTACGTATTTTAAGTATGACTGTACCATCTATACAAAGCAGGGAGGTAAAGTGCCTGCTTACGGTCGTCCATTCTAGGGTGTTTTCCAGTTCTCTGACTGGGTGTCTGATAATGCAATTCAATTCTGACACTAACCACTGGGAATCAGTGTCAGACTCCACAGGTTTAAGGGCTCGGTCCCGCTTCACTTCAGATACCAGTCACAAATACTAGGTCCCCAGGTTACCCACACTTCTCTCTGATTTAGCTACAAAGTCAATGAGTTCCCACAACTCCCTCCTCAGGTTCAATAATTTGCTAGAATTGTCACCAACTAATTGCCCCAAGGAACTCAAGGGAGGTTCTGGAAGCGTTTAACTATTTAAGAGGTGCAAACTCTAAACATCCTGAACCAGACCAAGCCTCACCACAAGAGCAACACCCATGACCTCTGCCTTATTTTTAATGCTAAGAACTCTCCAGGAGGAGCTTAGGCCTTATTACCTTAACCTGCAGTGTATGTGGAAGCACGTTTTCCAACTGAGCCTGTGCAAGCGAATACCCACCTCTGCCTCTTGAATGTTCATTCCCCATCCGAAATAAAAGGCCCTGCTTCCCTTTGTTGTGGGACAGCCACAACTTTTGGAATGATTCCGTGTGGCCTCCTATTTGCTGCAAATAAGTTCTGCTTTGTGTGACAACTACTTCTAGTCAGGTCTGATTTTAACTCACCAGGAGGTAAACCCACTTTTGGTTCAGAAACAGAATGGATTCTAGAACCAGGAAAACACTTTACTTACATTTATCAGTTTAGTATAAAGGATACAACTCAGGAACAGCCAGCTGGAAGAGATGCATAGAGCAAGATACGGAGGGAGGGCAGTCTGTGGACCTTCTCTGCCCTCTCCAGGCATACCACCCTCCCAGCACCTCACTGTGTGCACCACCCTGGAAGTTCTCTGAATCTCAGATCTCATTGTTCAAGAGTTTTTACAGAGTTTAATCTCCAGACCCCTCTCTTTCCTAGAGGTCAGAGGTGGGGCTAAAAGTTCCAATCCTCTAATCACTTGGTCTTTCTGGTAACCAGCCCTGTCCTGAGGCTATCTGGGGGCCCTTCCCATAAGTCACCTCATTAGCATAAACTCAGCTATGATCTAAAGAGACCTGTTATGAATAACAAAAGACACTCCAATCACTAGGGAAATTCCAGCGGTTTTAGGAGCTCTGTGCCAGGAACCAGGTACAAAAACCAAATGTATTTCTTAGTATACCACATCTAGCACTAACTGAGTCTCAACTTCCCATTCATTCTCCTCAAAGGCATTCTCTACAGGGATTCCACATCTCTTCTCCTGCCCAGTACAACAGATGGTGCAGGCACAGGATTGCCAGTCAATCTGGGAACGCTGTGAGGGCCCCGCTCACCCATGGAGACTGGCCATGGCTACTAATCTTCTCCAAGTTCCTTTCATTTTCACAGAATGTTACTCAAAGACCCAGAGGGCATGATGGCAACAGTGACTTCAGTAGGAGGTATGCAGTTATTACTTCTGATCCCCCGATCCTCTGTTTTGAAGACTTGAGCTTTCTGGGGAATGCAAGTGCTTCCTAGAACGAGCTCCACTCTTACTGATGGAGATATTTGTCCCCATTTTACAGATGAAAAGATTGAGGCCACAGAGGGAAGGGGCTGACACTCTGGAAACAAGGCTGATTTTTAGGCATCAAAATCACCTAGTGTCCCCTCCTAACTCTAGGAACCATACCAAAAAACATCTAAGAAAGGAAACTGGGATCTTGGAGTCTGAGGAAGGAAGGTCTGAGAAAAATGAGGGTAAGGGTCCATCAGTTGAGGGAGGGAGCTGAAGATCTAATGTGTTCAGTCACTGGAGATCAGGGGGAAAAAAAACACAGATTTTAAAGAGATATGCTTTTGGTCACCTAATTAATCAAGCAATTATGAAGTCTGCTCAGTAGGCTAGTTATGAAGGTTGTTGTGTCAGAAAGCTAGGCAGGCAGGTAAATGGATAGAAAGAGAAATGTTCAGCCAGCCCATCAGCCTATGATATAAAAGGGAAGTTGGGGCTGAGCACTGAAGAAGACGGTTCAGTGAATTAGTTATCTATTGTGTCATCTCAAAATTCTATTGGAGCTAAAAGATCCACTTCCAAGCTCACCCACGTGGTTGTTGACAGGTTTCAAATACCCTGCAGGTGGTTAACTAAGGGCCTCAGTCATCACCATGCCATGTGGGCCTCTCCAAATGGCTGGTCACAATATGGCATCTTGCTTCCCCCAGTGAGAGCGATAAGCAGAGAACAGAGGGAGGGATAGGGGAGGGGAGGGGATGGCAGAGGACAGAAGACAAGAGAGACCACCCAAGATGGAAGCCACAGTCTTTTTGTAACCTAATCTTGGGAGTGATATTCCATCACTTCTATTGTATTTGTGTTAGAACAGAGTCAATAAGTCCACCCACAATAAGAGGGAGGGAATTACACAAGGGCACAAACATCAGAATGTTGGCAACATTAAGGACCATCGAGCAAGTGCCACATATAGCAAGGAGAAGACCCACTGCAAAAACAAAGCACCATCTTTATTTTGTATAAAATGCAATAAATACTACTGCTGACAGCTACTTTCCTTAAATTAACTCAAGCTTGACCTATTAATAATTTTGTAGTTCCATATTTTACTTGTGGGTGTTAGAAATTCCATTTACAGCGTTGATACTTTTACTGTAAAATGAGGTTTGCAAACACTTTCTATAAAGGGCAAGATAGCAAATATTTTAGGCTTTGTGGGCCAACTATTGTTTCTGTTACGTAGTCTTCATTTTTTTGGTTTTACAAATCTTTGAAACTGTAAAAACTATTCTTACAATATGGGCCACAGAAAAACAGGCTATAGGCCAGATTTGGCATGCAGCTAAAGTTTGCTGATCTCTGCTTTAAACAGTCAACTATTTTTTAAAGACTTTTTAAAAAATTTATGTTAACCTACATATTTACTATTTCCAGAATTTGATAATTCTTTCTATAGAATCAAGTATCCATCTGGTATCATTTATCATATTCTTGAAAAACTTTCTTTACATAGCATATAGTACAGCTCTGTTTCCAATTAATTGTCTCAAATTTTGTTTATGTGCAAAGTATTTCACCTTGATTTTTTAAAGATATTTTTGCTGAGTGGAGAATTCTTGGTTAACTATTTTTTCTTTCAGCATTATTGCCTTCTACTTGTTGAAGAATAACATCTGTATTATCTTTGTTGTTCTGTGTCTATTTTCTCTAACTGCTTTTAAGATTTTATTCTGTATGACTGGCTCGCAGCAATTTGATCATGATGTGTCTTGGTGAGGTTTTCTTTCTGTTTATCTTGCTGGGGGTATCATTGACCTATTTGGATCTATGAGTGTATAGTTTTCATCAAATTTGGAAAAATTCTGGCCATTGGGTCCTTTTTTTTTTTTTTGGTGAGGAAGATTGGCCCTGAGTTAACATCTGTTACCAATCTTCCTCTTTTTGCTTGAGGAAGTTTGTCACTGTGCTAACATCTGTGCCAATCTTCCTCTATTTTGTGCATGGGATGCTGCCACAGCATGGCTCAATGAGCGGTGTGTAGGTCCACGTCCAGGATCTGAACTCACAAACCCCGAGGCCCTGAAGCACAGTGTGTGAACTTAACCACTATACCACTGGGCTGGCTCCTGGCCATTAGTTCTTAAAATATTTTTTTCCCTCACCCTATCCCTGCCCTGGGACTCCATTTACGTGTCTGTTAAACCACATTATATTGTCCTACAGTTCACCTAGGCTCTGTTTTCTCTCCTGGACTCCTCTCGTTTTTGTGCTTTAGATAGTTTCTATTGCTGTCTTCAAGTTCACTGAACCTCTTTTCTGCAGTGGAAATCCCATCCACTGTATTTTTCATCTGTGGAATTCCACTCGGTCTTTTTAATATCTTCAATCTCTCTGTTTATTGTCATGTTTTCCCTTACAAATGTGAATATATTTTAAATGATTAACACCTGTTTTAAGCTCCTTTTCTGTTAGTTATGAGGCTGTTTCTATAGGCTGATTATTCTCGTGGCTTGGATCACATTTTATAGCTTTTTTGTAAGTCTACGAATATGCTGCATGCCTGCCCTTGTGATTATATTGTTGAGTGCTGGGTTTTATTATAATGTTTGGGGTTTTTTTTTACTTTGTCTCTAAACAATTATTTGTAGGTCACTTTAATTTTTTCAGGGCTTGTATTTAAGCTTTTGCAGAGTTAATCTAGAGCGGGCTTTCTTCCACCAAAGGCTAGAGAAAGCCACCAAAAGGCATGATCCATTTGTTGTATCTACTGAATGCTCGTGTATTCAGAGGTCTCTCTGCTTTGCCTGGTGAGAACCAGAATGATTTCCCAGCTCCTGGTGAGCCATGGGAATTATTCAGCAAAGAGCTTCCTAGGAATTGCTTTTTGCTCAGCATGTGTTCCTTGCCCAGCCTACTGGATCTTTACCTTCACATACACAGCCAACTAGTTTTCTAGTTGTTTCACAGATTATTTACAGGATTTTAGTTGTTTCCAGCAGAACAAGAGTTACTTCTTCAAGGGTGGAAGAAAAAATTCCTCTTAATAATTTTGTACCTAACCTTTGCATATTTTATTATTCGATGAGGCTGATGCTAAATTAGTTCAAACATTTATAAAAACACAATTTGAATTCTTTATTGAAGAATTTAGTAAAAATAGTCATACCTATTTATATATGCTAACAGACTCAAGATTTTTATATAGTAATTTAAACTTCAGAAATATTTTAAGAAGAAATACAGATGGCCAACAGGCATATGAAAAGATGTTCAACATCATTAGCTATCAGGGACATGCAAATCAAAACTACAATGAGGTATCACCTCACTCCGGTCAGAATGGCTATAATTAACAAGACAGGAAACAACAAATGTCGGAGAGGGTGTGGAGAGAAGGGAACCCTTGTTCACTGCTGGTGGCAGTGCCAACTGGTGCAGCCACTATGGAAAGCAGTATGGAGTATCCTCAGAAAATTAAGGATAGATCTACCATATGATCCAGCTATTCCACTGCTGGGTATTTATCCAAAGAACTTGAAAACACAAATGCATAAAGATACTTGCACCCCTATGTTCATTGCGGCATTATACACAATAGCCAAGACTTGGAAGCAACCTAGGTGCCCATCAAGGGACGAATGGATTAAGAAGATGTGGTATTTATACACGATGGACTACTACTCAGCCATAAGAAATGACGAAATCCGGCCATTTGTGACAACATGGATGGACCTTGAGGGTATTATGCTGAGTGAAATAAGTCAGAGGGAGAAAGTCAAATATCATATGATCTCACTCATAAGTAGAAGATAAAAACGACAAAAAAAAAAAACACATAGCATTGGAGATTGGACTGGTGGTTACCATAGGGGAAGGGGGGAAGGGGAGGGCAAAAGGGGTGATTAGGGTCACACGTGAGGGGATGCACTATAATTAGTGTTCGGGTGGTGAACATGATGTAATGTATCCAGAATTTGAAATATGATGTACATCCGAAAAAAAATAAAAACTAAGAAGCCAAAAAAAAAAAGACATTTTAAGTATATATATTGTGTTTTTACACCATAAATATATGCAGCTACTTGTAGTTCAGACAAGATGGTATATACTCATTTCTTCCCTGCTCCCCTCTGCTAAGTACAGCTATAGACTCTGGGAGGCAACCAAAGGAGAACTCTAAAATGTGGTGAGAAGGCAAACCGGTGTGGGGCCCAGAACTGAAGGAACGGCACGGGGCAGGGAGTCTCTTACATCCCCCACACAACAGGAAAAGGTGACCCAGGCCCAGTGTTTTCCCACCTCCAATCTAGCAACAGAAGCAAGCGCAGTAGGCTCATTCCTCCCCTCGACTGAACACAAGCCCACCTGACAACACCAGGTGAGCCCAGCACTAATAGCAAGGAGTATCAATTGGGAGCCCCACTAACAATGAATGGCCAGAGGAAGCCTGCTTCTTTCCCACTTGAGTCTCTCCTCCTTCATCAAGAGTTCCTGCACCTTTAGGTGGCACCAGAAGAAGGGACTCCACCACAACAAGCAGACCAGTCTTAGAAGATTCTTGGTCTCCATGGGCCTAAGACTTCCCTTCCCCACCCAGAGACATCAGAGTGGCTGGGCAGGATCAAGAGGACTCCACCATAACAAGCAACCTGGCCTGGGAATCTTCCTTTTCCTCATGGTGTGCAGACTCCCCCTCCCACCGAGAGATTCCAGAGCAGCTGGGCAGCATTGCCAAAAGCAATTCTGCCATAACAAGAGGTCTGGCCCAGGAAGCTTCTTCATACCTGTGGGGCAGGGCCACCCTCAGCACACGGAGAAACCTGGTGGCCCAGCCTAAGGAAAGCCCTTTACTCCCTCAAGCAATACTAGCAAGGACCAGTAGGAGCCCCAATGATTCCAAACAGATCAAGGATCTATCATTGGACCCACAACCACACTGGCCACAAAGTAGGCCAGGACCAGCACACTAAACCTAAACAGGGTGACTGCCTGCTAAAAGAAAAGATTTAAATAGGACCCAGAGTCTTCTAACAGCATAGGAAAAAATATCCAAGATACAGTGGAAAGTCATACATCATACCAAGAACCAGGAAAAATTGCAAACTGAACAAGAAAAAACAATCAACTGGCATCAACAGAGGCGAATCAGATGTTCCAATTATCTGACAAGGACTTCAAAGCAGCCATAATAAAAAGCCTTCAAAAATCAATTACAAATTCTCTTGATATAAATGAAAAAATAGAAAATAGCAAAGAAACAGAGGTTATAAAACTGAACTAAATGAAAATTATAGAGGTGAAAAATACAATAACACAAATACAAACTTGCTGAATGGGCTCAATAGACTGGTGCATTGAGTCTCCTCGGGCTGCCACACCAAAGTACCACACACTGCATGGCTTATTCTCTCACAGGTCTGGTGGCCAGAATTCTGAAATCAAAATGGTGTCAAGGCCAGGCTCCTTCCAAAGCTTATAGGCGAGGATCCTTTCTGGCCTCTTCCAGCTACTGGTAGTCTCAGGCATTCCTTGGCTGTGACAGGGTAACTCCCTTCTCTGCCTCTATCTTCTTGTGTTTCCTCTTGTGTCTGTGTCTCTTTTCCCTTCTCACAGGGTAACAGTCATACTGGATTGAGGTTCACCCTAAGAACCTCATCTGAACTTGATATATATATATAAATCTCTACATATATCCTATTGGTTCTATTTCTCTGGAGAACACTAATATACCAGTACATCATGTCCAGATTTCAATTAAAATTACAGGGTATACTAAAAGACGAAAAAGGACAGTTTGAAAAGACAGAGCAAGCATCAGAACCAGACTCAGATATGGCAGAGATCTTGGAATTACTAGACCAAGAATTTAAAACAACTATGATTAATCTCCTAAGAGTGCTAATGGACAAAATGAACAACATGCAAGAACAGATGAGTAAGGTAAGCAGAGAGATGGAAACTCTAAGAAAGAATCAAAAACAAATGCTAGAAATCAAAAACACTGCAACAGAAATGAAGAATGCCTTTATGGGCTCATCAAGAGACTGGACATGGCTGAGGAAAGGATCAGTGAGTGAGCTTGAAGAAATGTCAATAGAAACTTCCAAAACTGAAATGCAAGGAGAAAAAACAGAACAGAAGATCCAAGAACTATTGGACAATTACAAAGGGTGTTATACTGAATAAGGTAAACTTCAGAACAAAGAAAATTACTACAAAGAGGGATATTACATAACGAATGATAAAAGGAGCAATGCACCAGAAAGACATAACATTCAGAAATCCTAAATGCAAATGAACCAACTGGAAGAGCCTCAAAATACATAAAGCATAAAAATATGATAAAGCTAAAAAAGCCCAAATCCATAATTATAATTGAGAACTTCAACACCTCAATCTCGGCAATTGACAGAACAGACAAAATTCATAATTATAAAGCTCCCAAAAAAGACATCTCCAGACCAAGATTCACTGGAGAATCTACCAAACATTAAAAGAATAATTAACACCAATTAGACATTCTTTTCCAAAAAACAGAAGAGGGACACTTTCCAACTCATTTTATGAGGCTAACATCAGCCTAATACCAAAACCAGCTATACAGTAAGGAAAAAGAAAACTACAGACCAGTACCTCTCCTGAACTTACACATAAAAATCTGTAACAAAATATTAGCAAACGAAATGCAACGGTGTGTAAAAAGTATTATATACCATGATCAAGAGGGATTTACTCCAAGTAGTAAGGTTAGCTAAACATCAGAAAATTCATAATATAATCTACCATATAAACAGGCTAATGAAGAAAAACCATATGATCATATCAAATGCAGAAAAAGTATTTAACAAAATCCAACACCTGGACAAACTGAGCAAGTTAGGAAGAGAAGGTGTGCAGAAAAGGGTTAACAAAGCAAGCCTGGGATTAACATCGTTAGGAAGACCTGCTCACAAGGCTGGCCTGTGGCTGGCCCCGGGGAGCTTGGATCTCAGGAGTGCTCCCATCTTTCCCTCATAAGAATGGCTCACTGTGCCTAAATTGTGAGTGCAGACAATATGACTTATTCTGAACACCTGCTTTCCTTCTGGACATCTGGAACTTTGGCATGTGTCAGGCACAGTACCTTGGGCACTGAGTCTCTAACAAGTTTCCCTGGTAGACAACACTTTGCATATATTGTCACAATTTGATGCCAGAGGAATTAAGCGCATCCTGTGTGACTCCCCTGGGAGAGGACTCTTGGAAACATGTACCTCTTTTCCATTGGACTTCACCCCATGTACTTGTTCCCTTTGCTGATTTTGCTTTGTATCCTCTCACTGAAACAAATCTTAGCCATGAGTACGACTATATGCTGAGTCCTGTAAGTCCGCCAAGCAAAGCACCAAACCTAGGAGTGGTCTTGGGGACACTCAACACAGAAGGAAATTACCTCAACCTAGTAAAAAGAATCGATAAAATATCCACAGCTAACATCACACTTAATGTTGAAAGACAATGCTTTTCCCCTAATATGGGGAACAAGCAAAGGTGTCTACTCTCACCACTCTCATTCAGCATAGTATCGGAAGGTCTAGTCAGTGCAATAAGGAAAAGAGAGATAAAAGCATACAGAGCGTAAAGGAAGGAATAAAACTCTACTTGCAGATAACAGGATAGTCTACCTACAAAATCGCAAGGAATCTGCAAAAAAACTTCCTAGAACTAATAAGTGAGTTCAGCAAGATCACAGGGTACAAGATAAACACAAAAAAAATCAATCGTATTTCTATAAATCAACAACGAACATGCAGAAACCAAAACTTAAAACACATTACCATTTACAACTGTTCCAAAGAAAATTAAATACGTAGGTATACACTTAACAAAACATGTACAGGATATGCATGCTGAAAATTACAAAATGCTAATAAAAGACATCAAAGATCTAAATAAATGAAGAGATGCACCATGCTCATGGATTGGAAGACTCAACAAAGTAAACAGATCAACACTCCCCAAGTTGATTTACAAATGTAATATCAAAATCCCAGTAAGGTTTTTTGTACAAATAGACAAGCTTATTCTAAAATAAACATGGGAAAGGACAGGCCCTATCTAGAACAGGTAAAACAATCTTGACAAAGAACAAAGTGGGGAAAATCACTCTACATGATATTAAGACTTACTATATATAGCAACAGTAATCCAGACAATATCGTATTGGTGGTGAGACAGACACAGATCAACAGAAGAGAAGAGAGAATCCAAAGACCCACACAAATATGCTGATTTTTGGCAAAGATGCAAAATTAACTCAGTGGAGGGATAGCCTTTTCAACAAAAGGTACTGGGACAATTGGATATCCAAAGGCCAAAAAAATGAACCTTGACCTAAACCCCACTCCTAACACAAAAATTAACTCAAAATGGATTGTGGACTAACATGTAAGAAGTAAAACTATAAAACTTTTCTTAAAAAATAAGAGAAAATCTTCACAATCAAGAGCTAGGCAAAAAATTCTTAGACTTGACATCAAAAGCATAATCTGCTAAAGGAAAAATTAATAAGTTGGACTCCATAAAAATTAAAAATTTTCCCTCTGTGAAAGACCATGTAAAGGGAATGAAAAGACAAGCTACAGACTAGGCAAAAGTATTTGCAAATCACATGTCTGACAAAAAATTAGTATCTAGAAAATATAAAGAACTCTCAAAACTCAACAGTAAAAATACAATCCAAATTAAAAACAGGCAAAAGACAGGAATAGACATTTCACTGAAGAGGATCAACAAATGGCAAATAAGCACATGGAAAGATGTTCAACACTAGCCGTCAGGGAGGTGCAGATTAAGCCACAATGATATATCACCATACACCAAGCAGAATGGCTAAAATTTAAAAAAAAAAAAGTAACACACCAAATGTGGTGTGGACAAACTAGATCACTCGTACATTGCTGGTGGGAATGTAAAACAGTACAGCCACTCTAGAAAACAGTTTTGCAGTTTCTTTAAAAACTAAACATGCAACTACCACACCATCCAGCAACTGCCCTCTTATGCATTTATCCCAAAGAAATGAAAACATGTTCACACACAAAATAATCTATACACAAGCACTCATAGCAGTTTTTTCAAAATAGCCAAAAATGGAAACAGCCCAGGTGAATGGGTAAACTGTGGTACATCCATGCCAAGGAATAACAGTCCCCAATAAAAAAGAATAAGTTATTGATATACACAAAAATGTGGATGAATGAATCTTCAAGGAATTATGCTGAGAGAAAAAAGCCAACTCTAAAAGATTACGTATTGTATGACTCAATTCATACAACATTTTTTTTCTTTTTTTATCTTTTTATTTTTGGGGGGAAGATTGGCCCTGAGCTAATGTCTGTTGCCAATCTTCCTCTTTTTTTGCTTGAGGAAGACGGTCCCTGAGCTAACATCTGTGCCAGTCTTCCTCTATTTTGTACGTGGGAAGCCTTCACAGCATGGTTTCATGAGCGGTAGGTAGGTCTGCGCCCAGGATCTGAACCTGCGAAGCCCGGGCTGCTGAAGCAGAGCGCACGAACTTCACTACAATGCCACTGGGCCGGCCCCCACTCATATAACATTTTTTAAATGATAAAATTTTAGAAACGGAGAATGTGTTACTAGGTGGCAGGAGCAGGAATGAGGGAGATACTGAAGGGAGGTGGATGTGGATGTAAAAGGACAACACACAGAGTCCTTGTGCTAATGGAACTGTTCTGTATCTTGAAGGTGGTGGTAGATACATGAACCCACACGTGATAAAACTGCATAGAACTAAATACATACACAGAAATGAGTACAAACAAAACTGAGAAACTCTGAACTGATCAGTGGATCGTACCAATAATGTCATTATCCTGGCTGATTTTGCAAGATGTTACCACTGAGGGAAACTGGATACAGGGTACATGGGATCTCTCTGTACTATTTCTTACAACTGCATCTTGCAATCTACAATTATCTCAATAAAAATTTCAATTAAAACAAAAAAATTTACATAGGTATTAAGGTGAGACACCTTGCACATTTCATATTCATAATAAAACTCTGAAATGAAAATTTTATGAGTTGTTAAGCAACATACATGTATATTTCCTACCATGTTGGGTTCCAACAAGCAAACCTATCACGTAAAATTTCTCTTATATGGCATACTTCTACATACTCTGCAAAAGAAAAGGCCTCCATATTTTTTTACTTTTGTCGACACTGTTACATCTTCAAAACATTAATAAAGTGGTCAAATATCAATTATTTGCTATTCAATGAAATGTCACTTCTGGGTGAAAGATTTCTCATATTTATTGAGTCCCCTACCCCAATCTCAGGTTGTTTCTACTTTGCAATGAGTCTGACAAGAGGTGAAGTTTTCTGAGCTTTCAGGATGTTGACAGGGATTTCTTCTCGGTGTTGTTTCTCTGATGTTTAGTGAAGTCAGGATTCAGGTGAAAGGTTCCATTAAAGTCACAGGGTTTCTCCCTGGTGTGTGTCCTCTGATGTGTTGTAAGGGATGACTTCTGGTAGAAGGTTTTCCCACATTCATTACATTCATAGGGCTCCTCTCCTGTGTGGGTTCTCTGATGTACTGTGAGGGATGACTTGTGGTAGAAAGTTCTCCCACATTCATTACATTTATGAGGTTTCTCTCCTGTATGTGTTTTCTGATGTTCTCTCAGTTTCATTTTCACAGAGGATTTCCCACATTCATCATATTCATAGAGTTTCTCTCCTGTGTGAGTTCTCTGATGATTAATGAAGTTTGGCTTCTGGGAGAAAGTCTTCCCACATTCCCTACATTCATAAGGTTTCTCCCTTGTATGTATTCTCTGATGTACTGAGAGCTGACCCATCACTGAAGGCTTTCTGACATGTCCTACATTCATAGGGTTTCTCCCCTGTGTGTGTTCCCTGATGTACTGCAAGGCCTGACCTATATGAAAAATTTCTCCCACATTTGGTGCATTCATAGGCTTTCTCCCCTCTGTGTATCCTCTGATGTAGGACAAGAGGTTTTCCCACATTTACTACATTCACAGAGTTTTTCTCCTATATCTGTCTTCTGATTTGTAGGAAGCATTGGCTTCTTGCAAAACGAAGTAACATATTGGTTAATTTTACAGACTTTCTTTCCTATATGTGTTTCTTGATGCTGAATGAAATTTGGCATCTTGCAGAATACTTCCCAATCTTCAATACAGTCAAAGGTTTTCTCTCCTTTATACATTCACTGAAGGAGTGACTTCTTGCTGAAACTATTCTCACTTTCAATACACTCATAGTATTTCTTCCCCATGACTCTATGGTGTTTATTTAGAGCTGAATTCTCACCAACACCACCTTTCACAGTCTTTAAATTCACAGTGACTTTCCCTTGTATGAGTTCCCTGATGAACAATGAATGTTGGTCTATCAGAAAAGGTTCTCACATGTTCATTATATTCACAGGGTTTCTCCCACGAGCATGCTCTCTTATGGGTAATGAAAGTTGCCCCCTCACGGAAGGCTTTCCCACATTCATTATATTCAAAATATTCCTTCAGAGCTTGAATATCCTGATGCTGAAATAGGTCCTCATTTTGACTGATAGCTTTCCCACTTCTATCATATTTTAAAAGTTTCTCTCTGGAATGAGAATTCTTGTGCTTTGTACAGAGGCGCAATTTCTCATGTGCATTAAACTTGTCAACCTTCCTTACAAAGGACTTTCTATTACTAATAATTAATTCTGAAATATAATTCAAACTGATTCCATATGAGTCACATTTACCAGCTATTTTTCTGGATAGAACAGAGTTTGTGTCCAGATAAAATGTTTTTTCCTAATACAGTATTTCCCTCCTTAGCCAGTGTTTTGTTGTTGAGAAAATCAACTTTACACAAAGGCTGGTTTTACTTTTCCTGGCTCTTCTCCATCAGGTCAACTATGCAGAAGTCTAGAAATTAAAATAACTTACTATAGTTTACAAACGTTAACACATTTCTTATGAAAGGAAGACATATTCATATGTCTTATAGCCAAGTCTTTGGCTGGGAAAGTAATCCCAAGGGTACACTGCCTTGCTCCCCTAAGTCTGGAAAAAATAACTTGCAGTAGTGGAAAATGACTGGTAAATCTGGCAACAAAACACAATAATTCGGCACTTCAAAAATGCTTATTGTGGGGATCATTTTGCAATATATACAAATATCAAATCATTATGTTGTACATCCGAAACTAATATAATGTTGTATGTCAATTATACTTCAATATAAAAAATGTGACATTCAAAAGTGGATAGAATTTGAAATAAACACAAACAAGCAATAAATGAAAAATGTTTGGATGACTGCTTGATGCTGGGATGGGGAACCTCACAGAGAATAGGATCAGCCTAACAACTCAACAAATACTAAGTAGAATCACAAGGAAAATTAATAGACAGTGATGGTGAGGGGAGATATCAAAGGAACAATTAGATTTAGAACAATTAGGTCAGGATCTAGTCATTATCTCCTGAAGCAAGAGCCTCACTAATGTACACGCTTACAACCTCATCCCTCTCTTTTCTATTCCGTATAACACCATCAAATTAAATTTCCGAAAGTGCTCATTTCCATTAGAGTTAAAAGGAAAATTCTATTGCCTGGGCTATATTTGCATTCTCACTGGGATTCACAAGGAATATTAATGTCCAAACGAACTACACCTTCAGGTTGTTCTTATAACAGGATCAGATGTACATCTTTATTCATCTAGGATATCATCATCTAAAACTTACAGTCTGAGAATCCACTTATACAACCAATTATACCATGCTTCTACCTGTCTCTTTACATTCATCTTCTGTTTGTCTAATAATTGTGAAAAGTCTTCTCAATTTTCTACTCTTTGCAATTAAAGGCAGAAGATAAAAATTCTGAATTCTCAACTATGTTCAATGAAGGCTAAAAAAAGAAAGAAATGACAAATAAGGTGTCTCCAGACTTCTTTCATACCTTCATCACAATTGATGCAGAACTTCAGAGAACTCAATAAGAAAACTGAAGGGTGGTATAACAATGAAGATTTACTTCACTATTGTATTATCCTTTTAAGAAATTCCATTATTTTTCTATTTTCTTATATTTTAGTCTGTTTTAGCACGGTTGTACTAACTGACGAGTAGTGTTAAAATAATTGCTAGGGTGATAGAAAAACATTTCAAAGTATGTTAAAATTAGATGACAACAATCCTATGTTTCTTAGATTTACAAATGGGACCAAGTCATCCATCTGGAAATTGCAAGATAAAATAAGTTTTATTCAATTAAAAAATAAGTAAATTCTCTCTTTGTTCATTCAGGTTAAAATTTTATTTTAATTCATAATTATAAGAGATTATGAAAGATATAAAATATCAATCCTTGCAAATAGAACTGCTTCAAAAAGAAACTCAAAAACTAAAATTGGGTACACTGAAACCCTGATGGTACACCAAGGGTTAATATTCCATTTTGTTTAATATTTGAAGTATATCACTCTTCCTTTTTATATTCTAGTAATAGAATATTCCCTTACTCCTTTTTATATTTCATGTGTACTTTTCAAACACCATATACCTAGATTTGTAAAATTCCAAATTGACAATATTTGTCTTTTAACAACAGGATTTAGTCCCTTTGAATGTACTGTAATTACTGGATTATAATATCTGGATTGGTTTCCTCTGTTTCATTTACAGTTCCCACTTGTTCTAATTTTCACTTGCTCCCCAGCCCCCCCCCCCCCCACCCCGGCTTCATTGTCCTTTTTTGGTCTGATCCAATATATTTTTGGTGATTTTTTTTCTTTTCCATTTTCTTCCCTTTAAAAGTTTAGAAGTTACCTATCATTTTCTTTTAGCATTTATTCATTAAATTTTACCATTTATATTTAAGTCAACATTTCTTCTAAACAATAAAAGGATTTAAGAACATGAGTCAAATCAACTGGCAAATTATTTACATGCTATCATTTGTCAATATTTTACTTTTGTCATTTTTATACCCAACAGAGCAAACATTACTACTATTTTACACAGACAATATTGTTTGAGTTTACCTATATCTTTACTTATTTCCTCCCCAAACTGCTTCTCCCCAAGTTTCCCCATCTCAGTTGATGGTATTATCAGGTGTCCAGTGCCTAGGGAAAAAAATCTTTGAGTTTTTCTCTTGATTATTCTCTTTTTCTTGTATGCACAATCCAATCTAAGAGCAAATCCTGTTTTGGCTACAACTTCAAAATATAGCAAGAATCCAACCATGTCACTTGACATTCATGATTCCCAAGCCAGTGTAAGGCGGCAGGATCCCTTACACGGAGTACTGCTAACTGCCCTCCTTGACTTTACTCTTACCCTCCTCCTCGCCCCTCTGTCAGCATTTCCACTGCACAGCAGTCGAGACACACATGAATCAGATCAGCACATGTGCTCCTGTGCTCAACACCTTCCAATAGCTCCATCTCAATCAGAATAAAATTAAGGAGCTTACAATAGCGAGCACGGCCAAAGATAACAAAGGCCCAACTACCTCTCTGACATCATCTCTAACGCCCTCCCCATCACTCACTGACCTCTATCCAGCCTGGCACGCACCATCCTGTCCTGCACACCCTAAACACTCTGGCCTCAGGATCCTGGTACAGGGTATACCATCTGGCCAGAATATTCAAAATCTACTGCCTTACTCCATTCAAATCTGTTCATTATTATACTGAACCTCAAAGAGGCTCTCCCTGACCACACTTTCACAAACAGCACCACATTTCATTCTCTTTATCACTGAAACAGTCATCATATCGTTAACAGCTGTAGCCCCAGCACACAGACGAAAGTGGCATACAGTAGATGCCAATTTAATAATTATTGAAGGAATACATAATATATGATTAAAAGAAGACAACTAAAATTGATGCAGAAAGAATAATCAAATATCTAAAACAAGAGGGGCAAGGATTGGATTTTTGGAAGAAAACAAAAGGGACCATTTAGCTGTTATCTGTCAGTGTGATATATGCATCTGGGGCACGGTGGCCAATTATTCTCAGCCACTTCCAAAGTTCCTTTAACTCTAAAAAGAGTTTCCTGAAAATTTCAAAGATGCCAACATCTGAACTAAGTCCCTAACATCCAATTTCTCCCTGGGTTACAGCATCCTCTGTACTCACTCACTCACCTGGGCCTCTGGGTTTGGGACTCTTCCTCTAATATCCACGGCTCTTCTCCATGCTCCAATTTGAAAATCACTTCTGGTTTGGTAACACAATACCCTGTGAATGGGAAATGACACAGGACTTGGACCAGGTAGCATGAGGTTCGAGATTTTTAAAGGAGGACAAAGGTGCGCCTGCAGAAAAATAGGTCCACTTGAACATTTCACTGGAGAAGAGAACACAAATTGTTCTTCTTTTCTTTCTTCTTCTTCTTCTTTTTTTTTTTAGTGAGGAAGATTGGCCCTGAACTAACATCTGTCACCAATCTTCCTCTTTTTGCTTGAGGAAGATTGTCGCTGAGCTAACATCCGAGCCAATCTTCCCCTATTTCGTACATGGGACACTGCCACAGCACGGCTTGATGAGTGGTGTATAGGTCTGCGCCCAGGATCCAAACCCACCTACTCCAGGCCACTAAAGCAGAGCACACAAACTCAAACACTATGCCACCGGGCTGGCCCCATAAATGTTCTTCATAGTGCCTGAAAGGGATCAATTGCCTTTGACTCTGGAATTTCAAATCTATAAATCACTAATCTCTACAAAGAAACCACATATATCAGCAGAGAAAAAGGAAAAAATGTTATTTGGAGTTACAAATTATACATTCCCTACCCCCTGAGACGAGGTGGCTGTAGTTCTCCAGCATCACGTCCCTGTACAGGGTCCTCTGAGCAGGGTCCAGGTGCCACCACTCCTCCTGGGCGAAGTCCACAGTCACGTTCTTGAATGACACTGACCCCTGAAACAACACATTTGTGTTCAATCTATAGTGACGAGAACTGGACAGCATGCAACATGTTGGAGATCTAACACATTATCATGTTCACAGCTAATAGTTGCAGAGAAAAAGCTATATAGGATCTCTTCTGTCAGTATTACATGTTGTGGGAAAATAAGAAATCACAGTACAAGGACTTGCCAGTGTATTAACTTCTTAATTCTTACAAACAGTATACAAGGTCCTGCCAATGTGACAGGAACTGTCCCAATTTCTGGGAATGTAAACATGAATAAAGAATAATTCTGTTCTCAAGTGGTTTATAATCAGGTCAGAAAACATTTAAACATATATATCTGCAATAAATTTTCCAAAAGCAATACTACAAGTCTCTGAAAGGTAGACAGGTAGTTGCGAAAAGGGAAGAAAAGCTAAGTTCAAAATGGAACTTAACGTAATATCAGGTTGAGCTTTATTGAGGAGTAAAGCTGTAAGTCTTGATACATAAATCATGTGTTCTTTATAAATATGAGCCAACTACGTAGATAAGGCATAGCAGCACTAAAAAATATTTGATAAGTTAATGAAAATGCATGATAGCAGAATAGGGCTTGAGATGTATCAAGATAAAGCCTCAAAGATATAATCAGAAGCGAGATTAAAAGTAACTGGAGACATGTTCCTACAGTTAGGGGTTCCAGAATATTTGATCTTTTACCCCTTAATTAAAATATGAGCACTCTCCCAGCATAGTTATTTATACGTTTATATGTACGTAAAATCTCATTCTTATTTTTTTTAATACAAATATCTGCATATAGATATGCTAGCAATTCCTTCCCACACTCCAACAGCTTTTCTCAGGCAGCCCCTGGGACAGTGTTCTCAAAGTGTGGACATAAGTCAACAACAGTGGCATCACCCGGGAACTTGTTAGAAATCCAAATTCTCAGGCCCCATCCCAGACCTACCATGGTGGCCAGCTTCCAAAATGGTCATCAGTGATTCTCACTTCCTGCGATTCATGCCCTTGTGCAATCCTCTCCCACATTAAATAGGGCTGACCTCTGTAACCAATAGGATGTTGCAGAAATCACAGAATATCACTAATGAGGTCACGTCACAGAGGAATATTGTTGCTTCCACTTTGTTCCTTCTTGGATCACTGCCTCTGGGGAAAGCCAGCTGCCATGTCATGAAGACAGTCAAGCAGCCCTATGGAGAGGTCCACCTGGGGAGAAAATGAAGCCTTCTGCTGAACAGCAGCACTAATCTGCCAGGTATGTGAGCGAGCCAATATGGAAGCAATTCCTCCAGGCCCAGTCAAGCCTTGAGATGGCTGCAGCCTCATGAGACCCTAGCCAGAATTACCCTGCTTTGAAACCACTTGTAAATAGGTGACCCAGTAAAACTACATTAGATAGTAAATGTTTGTTGTTGTCTTAAGCTGCTAAGTTTTTGGATAATTTCTTACATAGCATTAGATAACTAATACATCTAATAAACAGATACTCTGAGGATGAGACTTAACAAAGAGAGTTTTAACAAGCCCTTCAGGTATTTTGATAGACACCAAAGCTTAAAAACCACTGACTGAGAGCAGGAGTTGAAAAACTTCTCTTTAAAGAGCCAAATAATAAATACTGTAAGCTTTGAAAGCCACAGAATCCCTGTCACAACTACTCAACTCTGTCATTGTAACATGAGAGCAACCAGACACCTTGTAAACATATGGGTATGTCCATGTTCCACTAAAATTTTATGCAGAAAAAGAAGTGGCATGTCAGATTTAGTCTATGTGCCACAATTTGCTAAACCCTGATCTAGAAAATAGGCGAGAAAAGTAAAATATGGTAATATCAAATTTAAACTCATAAAATACACTCTAAATGCAAGAGAAACTGCCTCTTGAATGATTAACATGTAATTTAACAAGCTCCCAGGTGATGTTCATGCTGCTGCTGATTCTGAATGCATGCTTTTAGACCACCAAGGTAGGAGATAGAGCCCCACTTTTGAAATCACGGATGCAGATAACAGAGTCAATGAAGAGGTGAAATGAACTCTAGAGTTACATGTCCAAATATGCATTTCAGGAGCAATGATGCAGAGTTGGGCTAAACAATAAGGTAACCCATAGCCACACATATTACCAAGCAAAGGAAATGTGGCTAGGGGAAACAGAGGTACGCTATAAGTATAAAATACAGACCAGATTTCAAAGATAGTACAAAAAAATGTAAAAGATTTTATTAATTGTGTTTTTCTAATATTGATTACATGTTGAAATGATATTTTGAATATGCTGAGTTCAATTAAATACACTAAAATTAATTTCACTTGTTTCTTTTCTACTTTTTTTAAAGTGGCTACTAGAAAACTTTAAATTACATACGTGGCTATTCTATTAATCAGCACTGATCTAGAAGAATAGTGAAGAACGGGTTAAGGAAAAAAGGAAGGAAAGGACCAGGATGAGAGTTGACCCCCTAATCCAGGGGCTAATAATGGAGAGGTAGAATAGAGACTTGATGCAACAGAAAAAGAAAATCAATTCCCTGATTCATGGAACAGAGGGAAAGACAGGGAAACTACCTCCCAGGGTGTCTTTATGAGGATCCAGGTAAATCCAGGTGCCATTTGCAAAGACTGGGAAGCAGAGAGAAAGCGGTTGGGCAGAAATAAGAGTCAGAGAGCTCTTGGACATGTTCTGCTCGAAGGGTCTGTGGAATAGGCAGACAGAGATCTCCAGGAGGCAGCTGGATGTGCGGTCCTGAAGCTCAGGAGTGAAGCCCAAGATGAAGGTGAGGAAAGGGAGTCACTGGCATTTGGTGGTAAGTGAAACCAGCAGTGAATCAGATGGTTCCAAGGAAAGAGACTGAGGACGTAAAAGTACAAGTACAGGACGTGAGGGAACTCCGCACAGGATCCTGGAAGAACAGGCCATGAAAATGAGAAAAAAATTATCTGAAAGGTAAAAGTAAAACTAGTAACCTACATTAATAAACATACAGTTCTTCACTTACAGAAAATGAACAGAAAATGAAGCAGCAGAGCTATTTTAGGAAAACCAAGGGCATAACATAAGAACTAAGATAATCAAAATAACCAAACACACAAAAAACAAAACTGCAGCAAGAAATGGAAAAAAATCTTCTAATTCCAATGGTAAACTCACATTTAGAGAGAGAGCAGAAAACTGTTTAAAGAACTGAATTCAATTACAAAGAATCAAAGAACAAGAAAAAGTCCTCAAAAATTAAAAACTGACTGCTGAATTGTGAAAACCAAAACTCTTAACTGAAGGCCTAACATATAACAGACATAAACGAAAAATTGGGCAAATCTTCTAGAACATATGACAAAGGACAGAGACTGGTGAGTACACATGGGAGATCTCAAGATGATTGAGCCTTCTTTCCTGGGCATATAAAATAGTGACAGAGTCCAGTCCAAGATGGTGACATAGGAGGCTCTTGAACTCACCTCCTTCAATGGACACACTGATCGACAGCAACACACAGAGCAAATCCTTCTGAAAGAAATCCAGAATCTAGCCGAGTGACTCCTACACAACGAGCGAATAAGAATATACCCACGTCGAAATGCATAGGAAACACTGAGACACAACCTTACGACAAACCCCACCCCCAGAACAGTCCCACACCATCAGGAACAAACTCTCAACTCTAAGCTTCTCTCTGAGGAGCAAAGGTTATGGACACCACATTTAGTGCCTCAACTTTTAAGACTCCCACCTGAGGGCATCAATGCAAATAACCAATAACCAATCTATAGATAAGACAGATAAGGTGAGATTTACTTGAGCCAAGCTGAGGACTAGCCCGGTAGGGCAGTCTCCACAAAGGAAGAAAGTGTTCCGGAGAAGCATGGTTTACAACATAGTTTTATACATTTTTAGAACAAGGAACATACATCAAACACGTCCAGGATACATATTCACCAAAGTTTCAAAGAGATATTTAGTTATAGATTAGCAGGTCAACATGACCCTGATGACTGGAAAAGGAAACTATTTCAGGGGTACTGATACTGGTGCTACTGGCATCATAGGAAAGGCAGTATGCATCCTTATCTTCAAAGAGTGCCTTCTTTTACTTTGAGATAATGTTTAGTGCATCCTTATCTTTAATGGTTAAAGCAGATGTACAATGTATGTCTGATAGGCCATAAGGAAGGCTTCTTTAGTTCAGGCCAAATCAGGTTCAAACCAGAATAAGCTACCCCATATACCTCAATATGTGAAGTTTTCTTATCAAAGGATAGGCCCTCAAAACAGTGAGCTCTGAAAGCAGACAGGGCTTGCATCCACTAGAACCACAAGACTATGGCAAACAAAGAAACAGTTCTTAAAGGGCTCCTGAGACTTGCCTCGGCCATCCCCCAAGGGCTCAGCGCAGAGGGAGCACACAGAAGGCCAGTCTCCCAGTCTTTCCCTGAAAGAGGCTATCTGCATACTTTAAAAGCTGCTGCCCGAGGACCAGACATCTAATTTAGCATGCATCTAGGAGCTAACTCCAATGCTCCCAGCAAACTGGGGAAGCCATAAGACATCACTCTGCCTTCTTCCTGAAGCCCACTCCAAATTGCCAATATCTCCCCAGAAAGAGCTTGGACACACGTCTGGCAACCCAGCTTTTACAGCTGCTGCCCAAGGGACAGGCCCCTGGATTGCCTGGCTCTGATATCCACCAGGGCTTGCATTCACAAGACCCACAGGACTATAGTAAACAAAAGAAAGAGTTCTAAACTGTGCAGGAGCACACACCTCCACCCTCCTACCCCCCAGGACTATATACCCAAGCCCACTGCAGAGGGAGCATGCAAAAAAGCCATCTCCAGTTTTTCCTTGAAATGAACCTAACTACATACTTTCCCAGCTGCTGTCTGAGGATCCAGCCTCCAATCAGCCTTCATCTATGTGCTGACTGAGATCCTCTCCTTTGGTGCACTGACAGGTCTTGGTGTGCCCTCGACTACAGGGAGCCACTAAGAACAAAGAAGGTGGCTTGGACAATCTCAAAGGTTTGAAAGACCCTTGAATGGTGGCGAGGATATGGAGAAAAAGTAATCCTTGTGCACTGTTGGTGGGGATGTCAACTGGTGCAGCCAGTATGGAAAACACTATAGAGGTTTCTCAAAAAATTAAAAATAAAACTATCATATGATCCAGCAATCCCACTTCTAGGTACATATTCAAAGGAAAAGAACACAGATATCAAAGTGATATCTACACTCCCATGTTCACTGCAGCATCATTCACAATAGCCAAGATATAGAAACAACTTAAGTGTCCATTAACAGATGAATGGACAAAGAAATGTGGTATATATATATATATATATATATATATATATATACAGTAGAATATTATTCAGCCATGAGAAAGAAGGAAATCCTGCCATTTGGGACAACATGAATGGACTTTGACAGCATTATGCTGGGTGAAATATGTCAGACAGAGAAAGACAAATACTGCACGGTATCACTTATACGTGGAATCCAAAAAAAAATCAAACTTAGAAACAGAGAATAGAAAAGAGGTTGCCAGGGGCTAGGGGTGGTAGAAACAGAGATAGGTTGGTAAAAGGTACAGATTTTCAGCTATAAGATAAGTTAGATCTAAGGATCTAATGTATAACATAGTGACTATAGTTGATAACACTATATTGTATAAACGAAATTTACTGAGAGTAGAACTTAAACGTTCGCACAAAAAAATAAAATAAATATGTGAGGTGATGTGATAATTAACTGGATGGGGAAGTCCTTTCACAACATGTATATATATCAAATCATCACAATGTACACTTTAAATATCTTAATATTTTATTTGTCAATTACACCTCAATAAAGCCGAAAAAAATCTTAAATAAAATAGTAACAGTTTTCTAGTTCATGAGAAACACTGGGACACATGCCTAATTAAAAGACTGCGATTTAATTTTAAGATTATAGAATGCTGGCCTCTCTACAACTTCACACAACATCAACAGGCTCCAGAGCGACAACAGTGGATCACAGCTGTGGATCAGAGCCGAACAGTTTCAAGACACAGCAGGACACAGGGAGGCCCAAAGTCAAAGCGGAGAGTCAAAAACAAGGACACTAAAGGAATTTGAACCCTCTGGCAACTACAGCTACAAAAAACATGAAACACAGCCCAACTCCTAGCCAGAGGAACATAAATCCTCACACGAGAAACCTCAGTTCTATTACCAGACCCATGTCCAGCTTTCAAGAAAAAATTGCCAAGCATACCAAAAAGCAAGAAAAAACACACTCAGAAGAGACAAAGTAATCATCAGAACCAGACTCAGATACGGCACAGATGTGGGGATTATCAGATAGGGAATTTAAAATAACTATGACTAATATGTTAAAGAGTTAAGTGAAAAAATTAGACAACATTCAAGAACAAATGAGTAACGTAAGTAGAGAAATAGAAATTCTAAGAAAAAAATCAAAAGGAAATGCTAGAAGTCAAAACCACAGTAATAGAAGTGAGGAATGCCTTTGACGGGCTCATCACACAACAAGCGGAGGAAAGAATCAGTGAGCTTGAAAACAGGTCAACAGAAACTTCACAAACTGAAACGGGAGGAGAAAAAGAATGAAAAAACAGAACCTCCAAGAACTGTGGACAACATCAAAAGGTATAATATATGCATAATTAGAATATCAGCAGAATAAGGAACAGAGTAGAAGAAATATCTGAAGTAATAACGACCAAAAACACCCAAAAATTAATGACAGATCCAGGAAGCTCAGAGAATACCAAACAGGATAAATAAAACCATATTATAGTTAAACTGCAGAAAACCAAGGACGAAGGGAAAATTCTTGAAAGAAGTGAAGAGGTTGTGGGGCAGGGAGGTTGGAGAAGTATGAACCTTACCTACAAAGGAAGAATGATAAGAATTGCAACAGACTTCTCAGAATCCAGGCAAGAAGAAAGTAAAGTGAAACGTCCAAAGTGTTGAAAGAAGAAAACCATCAACCTAGAATTAATGAAAAAGACACACTGAGGCATACATTTATATAACTCTGAAAGACAAGGATAAACTCTTACAAGCTTTCAGAGGAAAGACCAGCTGACTCAGAAAGTAAAGAGAAGTATATCTTAGCTTCAGATATCTCCGCTGCAGTGGTGAAAACAAAAAGACAATGAGATTAGGAGAAAAGAATTTCAATCCAGGAATCCCACACACAAATAAATTATCTTTCATATGACAGACCCCAAACCAGATGCATTCAAATGAGCAGGGCCTCGGGGAATAAATCACCCTCGTAAGCTCTGCAGAGAAAACACTGAGGAGGTACCAACAAGCTGTCAAACAAATCTCAAGCAAGGGGAAAGTGAAGAGGAGGGGAAGGAGTGGGAAACAACAGATCTTGTTATTGATATGTGGTTACAACTAGATGGGTAATAGTAACATGATTTGAAATGTATAACATAACGTTAAAGACCACCTCTTGAAACAGAAGAGATTCTCCATAAGGGAAGAGCCAGTAATAGACTGATAAATTAGCAAAATGAAGGAGTCTGGGTGTGGTGTGGGGTGGACGGGTGGATTAGGGCTTTCTAAGGTCATCCAAGAGCAGCTGGAGGAGAAGGAGCAGTTATCACTACACCAGGGAGTGGCCGAGGAGCAGTGAAGTAATCCTGATACGTGAGTAGACAGAGGCTCAGTTACAATATTCAGGAGTGGGGTTGGTAGCTATGAGAACTGAAAACCAGAAAACTATCAAATTCACAGAGAAGAAAAATGAAATAATGAGAAATTTTAACAAGGCAGAAAAAGTAAAGATTCCGAAAAAGTATAATAATATAAATTATGATACATATTATTATATTATATTCAAATAGAATATTTAGTAAACTAAGGTAGATACATAAAACCAAAATATGAATTGTTGCAGAAAATGTGAATTAATATATTTCTTATCTGTTATATTGGTCTAAAAAACCAAAATGTTGCCATTTGTTGTTTACAAAAATAAGTCTAAAACAAAGAGATAAAGAATGGTGGAACACGAAGAAATGGACAAAATATTAAAAGAAAATGCAAATAAAAGAGAAACAAGCATGGCCTTATTTATATCAGATTAAGTAGAATTTGCAGCCCTAAACTTTCAATGGGGCAAAGACAGATACCATATAATGATAAATAGTAAAATTAATCAAAGTTTAAGTCAAATCTGCATGTATCTAAATAAAGGAAAAACTGCTACAATTACAAGGTAATTTGGTTAAAGAAAACAAAGCACAATTACAGTGAGACATAATCTCTCTCAATAAGAACTATCCAGTGGAGTTTATTTAACTTTCATGTTCAGGTAGCTAATAATGACAGCAAAAATTCATTGGGCACTTATTTAGAAGAGTACTTTTCAAAGAATATTTTAAATATACATTATCTCATATTCAGGACAAACCTATAACGTGAATAGTATTTTTCCCCATTTAACAGATAAGAAAATTGAGGCAGAAAAAGATTACCCAACTTCCCAAGGTCATCCTAAATTGGAACCAGGTCATTGACAATAAAGCTCCACTTACAATTATTATGTAATTCTGTGCTTTCGGAGAAACTAAGTTCTACAGATCAGAGGTTTTACAAGCTACTCTGTGTAATTATGACCTATAAAACCAAAATGAAAAAAAATCTTACCGAAAAGCCATTAACTCATAAAATGAGACATTCTCCAAATCAAAAACTTTAGATCAAAGAAAAGTAACCAACATCCAAATTACTACTTTCCTAGAAAGAAACAAAGGGGGAATTCATTACATGAAAACTTAAGAGCTACAACTAAAGCCATCACAGAGAAAACTTATTTTTAATTTATTTTTAAAACAAAGGCTGAAAATAATTATGAACTTTATATTTAGCTAAAAGAAATATGAAAAATAAAAACAAACCAAAGAAAACATGAAAAAATAAGGATAAAATCTAAAATTAATAAAATTAAAATAAAGCCAAAATTAATGAGGAAGACTGAAACTGAAAGCCTTTTTTTTAGTATGTCCCATAAAATGAGCAAAATTTGGGAGAAAAAAGTGGGAAAGTGGGAACAAATATACAACAGAGCTGAGAAAAGGCATATATCCACAAAGATGCAAGAACAGTAAAATTATAGGAGAATCATATGTGGCATTTCACAGCAATAATTTTCAGAACATAGAGGAGAAAACATTGTTTACTAGCAAAATTTTAACAAAATTGATTCCCAAAGAAGATCATCAGACCAATAATTAAACATGAGATTTGCAAATCCATTGATGATATAAAAACCAGGAGGACTAGAAATCTTTTCCCAGCCTTTCAAAAGGAGGTAAGTCACAATGTCATACACTGTTCCACAGAACACGGAGAGCTCCCAAATCATCAGTGAACTATGAGAATCTTAATACCAAAACCTTACAAAGTAGTACAACAACAACAAAACATAGGACAATTTCTCTTATAATGCTGAAGCAAGTATTCCTAATAAAATATTAGTTCAGGAGTATATTATAAAAACAATATATCACAACCCACTGGACTATGCAGTGGCTTTCTGTTGTTCACAGTGGACTTTCCACATAAAACATAGGGAATGCTCAATAAATTTTTTTAAATAAATGAAAGACCAAGACAGGTTTATTCCAATAATGTAAGGCCAGTTCAACAATAGGAAGCTTAAGCACCACGAGTCATTATATCAAAACATTAATCTGAGACACAAGATGAAAATCACTAGCTGATGGGCAATTAGATGCAACTTTTAAATTATGTGTTAGCAATAACCATTTAGTAATGGAAATGGAAGAAAAAAACCATTTGGGAATAATGAAAATGATAAATAGCTAGAAAGGTATATGATTTGGGTCAAAAATCATTGAAACGTAAGGAAAGAAATCACAGCTGTAATAGGACTTACATTCAGAAGATATAAAGAACTCTCACAACTCAATAATAAAAAGACAAATAACTCAATTAAAAAATGGGCAAAGCGGGGTCAGCCCTGTAGTGTTGTGGTTAAGTTCGGCGCACTCTGCTTTGGCAGCCCAGGTTCATGGGTTCGGATCCCCAGAACGGACTTATACCACTCATCAGCCGTGCTGTGGTGGCAACCCACATATACAAAGTGGAGGAAGATTGGCACAGATTGTTAGCTCAGGGCTAATCTTCCTCAAAAGTAAAATAAAAATAAAAAGTGGGCAAAGGTTTTTAACAGCCAGTTCTCCAAAGAACATACACAAATGACCATTAAGCACATGAAAAGATGCTCAACATCATTAGTCATTAGGGAAATGTAATCAAAACCACAATCAGATTCCACTTCACACCCACCAGAACGGCTACAATTAAAAGGATAGACAATAAGAAATATTGGCAAGGAAGTGGAGAAATTAGAACCCTCAGGTATTGCTGGTGGGAATATAAAAGTGCATTCACCAGAGAAAACTGTAGAGTGTGTGAGATGAGAAGTGCTATGTTAAAAAAACAAAGTGGACCAAGGTAAGGAGGATGGGAACACTGGGGGTTAGTGGAGCAATTTTAAGCTGGGAGTCTGTGTAGACCTCAGTGAGTAATGACACTTGAGCAAGGAGGAGAGGGAGTGAGCCACCAGTTTCCCTGGGGAAAGTGCACTCCAGGCAGAGGGTAATTTGGTACAAGGATGAAAGTGGCATTGTGCCTGGTATGTTTCGAGAAGAGCAAGAAGATAAGCAGGGATGGAGCAGAGTGATCAAAGAGCTAAGGAAGTGAGATTGGAGAAATAAGGGCCACATAACCTACTCTAAGAACGCTGGCTTTTACACAGAGAAAAATGTAGATGTTGAGCAGAGGAGTGACACAGAATAACCTGACTCATGTTCTACAAGGAACACTCTGGGTAATATGCTCAGGGGCCAGGCTTGAGCAGCAGCGAGGCCTGCTCCGTGACTATTCCCATAATCCAGAGAAGACAAGACCAATTACCCTGGCCTGGTCTTGGTAACTACAGTAGAGAGGATCAGAAGAGGTCAGACTCTAGATTAGATATAGGGCCCAGGGTGTTTTGCAACCAGTAAGAATATGGAGCATGAGGGATAAAAAACAAGTCAAAAAGATTCCAGGGCCAGCCCCGTGGCCAAGTGGTTAAGTTCATGTGCTCTGCTTCAGCGGACCAGGGCTTCATGGGTTTGGATCCTGGGCATGGACCTAGCACCACTCATCAGGCCATGCTGAGGCGGCATCCCACAAATCAGCCAGAACAACCCAAAACTAGAATATACAACTGTCTACTGGGCAGCTTTGGGGAGAAGAAGAAGAAGAAAAAAAGAAGATTCCAAAGGGTCTGCTACTAAACAAGAAGGGGAAGGCTCCCAAGGCAGTAGGTTTGGGAGGGGGTGCCCAGGAGGTAAGTTTTAGTCATGATGATTTGAGTCTACTAAACATTCAAGTGGAGATATAGAGGACAGTTAGATATACGCATCTCAAGTGCAGGGAGACATCTGTGCACCAGAGATTATCAGAAGTGGTCAGGCCACAAACAGTACTGATGAGAACACATGAAATCACCAAGGGAGGGCATCAGACAGTGAAAGGACGAGCCCCAAGGACTTTGCTCTGGGGCACACCAACATTCAGAGATAGGAAGAAACGGAGGAATCAGCAAACAATGAGAGAGAAGGGAAATTAAGCAAGTGTGGAAGCCAAGTGAATAAAGTGAATCAGAAGGAAAAAGTAACCAATGGTGTCAAATGTGGCTAAAGTGTCAAGTAAGACAGAGACTGAGACTTCACCACTGGATTTAGCAATGGAGGTCACTGAAAATATTAAGGGGTGGGATAGGGTTTTAAGCCTTTAGTTCCTATCAAGATGCTAAATTAGCACCATTGCTGGCTTCCTCCCTGAGGATCAACCCAAGGAGAAAGAGAGCCAGAAAGCAAAGTGAACTCTGAGCAACCCTTGGTGTGACTGTGGTTATCTGAACTGGTGTGTGTGAGCTGTGCTTTGCCCTGGAACAAAAAGGATCTGCTCCCAGCTGGGGATGACAAATGACAAACTGGGAAGAAACAACTACAACTTATATCATGTTCTAAAGGATAATTTCACTAATATAAAGAAATTAAATCTATAACTTAAAAACTTTCCATAAAGAAAATCTAGACCCTGGATAAACTAACTGGTGAATTTTTACAAACAATTAAGGAATATATAACACCAATCTTTACACAAAAACACTTCTAGAGAATAGACAATGAGGAAACACTTAACATGTTTCTTTGAGGTCTGTATGAAATTGACATAAAACCTGACAAAGACATTATAAGAAATGAAAATAGTCTCTCTCATGACAAAGACAAAACTCCTAAAAAATTTATCATGAAATATATTTAAACATGATAGAATATCAAGCCCAAGTGGGATTTTTCCTAGAAAATAGGCTGGTTTAACACCTGAAAATCAAAACATTAATAGGATTACCTCAATCAACATGTTAAATAAAGGAGAGAACCATATAATCATCCTAATATTTAAATTCGACACCCATTAGATGATAAAAACTCTCAGCAAACCACAAATAGAATGAAACTTCCTGAAGAATATCTACCAAAAAACTTACAGCAAACATCATGCTAAATGACAAAATATTAAAAACTTTCCCTGAGACTGGGAAGAAAACAAAAATGTACTATTTCTATGCCATGGTACATTAGAGTTCCTAGCCACAGCAATAAAGAAAGAAAAAGAAATAAAAGCTTAAAAATGGATTAAAAAGGGGGGCTGGTCCCATGGCCAAGTGGTTAAGTTCGTGTGCTCTGCTTTGGTGGTCCAGGATTCGCCAGTTCAGATCCTGTGCACAGACCTGTACACTGCTTATCAAGCCATGCTGTGGTGGCATCCCACATAGAAGAGCTAGAATGACCTACAACTAGGATATACAACTATGTACTGGGGCTTTGGGGAGGAAAAAAAGTGGATTAAAAAGGAAGAAACATCCATATAATATAATTGTATGGGTAGAAAACCCAAAATAATCTACAGATAAACTATTAGTTAATAAATGGTAAGGTCACTGAAAACAAGTTCAATATAGAAAAATCAACTATATTTCTATCTACTAGCAACTCTAAACAGGGAAGAAAAATTTTCAACTATGTAAGAATAAATCTAGCAAAAGAAGTACAAGACATACACATGGAAATTATCGAACATTGCTGAGAAATATTAAAGAAGACATAAGTAAGTGGAGAAAAACAGCACATTCATGGATTGAAAATTCAAGTTAATACTAATATGACCAGTCTCCCAGATTGATCTATAATAGATTGATTGCAATACCAAATTCCAGCAGATTCATGGAGGAGGGGGTTGGACAAGATGATTATAAAGTTTATATGGAAATACAAAGGACTTAAGGTAGCCAAGGCAAATCTTGAAGAACAAAAGCAGAAAATTTATATCCACAGATACGAATACTTTTTATAAAGCTGCAATAATAAGGGCAGGTGTATTGGCATGAGGTTACACAAAGAGACAACTGCAGTAGAAACAAGAATCCACAAAGACGGGGGGCCGGCCCCGTGGCCGAGTGGTTAAGTTCACGTGCTCTGCTTCAGCGGCCCAGGGTTTCGCCAGTTCAAATCCTGGGTGCAGACATGCCACCACTCATCAGGCCATGCTGAGGTGGCATCCCACATGCCACAACTAGAAGGACTCACAACTAAAAATACACAACTATGTACCGGGGGGCTTTGAGGAGAAAAAGGAAAAATAGAATCTTTAAAAACTAATAACAATTTTAAAAATTTAAAAATTAAAAAAAAAAGAATCCACGAAGAGACATACATATTTGGTCACCTGATTTTCGACAAAGACACCACTGCAATTTTGTTGGGAAAGAAAAGTTTTTTCAATAAATAGTACTGTGGGAAGTGGATAGCTATAGCTCATACCAAAAAATAAAAAGATATATACATATATGTATATACATAAAATTCTAAATGGATCATAGACTTAAATGTGAAGGCTAAAACAATTCGAGCTTTTAGAACAAAAACATAGGAGAATTCCTTTATGACTTTGCATTAGGCAAAGATTTTTTTAAATAGGACAAAAAGTGCACTAACCATTAAAAAAAGATTGATAAATTGGACTTAAAATTCACACCAAGCCTCAGACTCAAAGAGGATATTTGCAGTACATATATCTGACAAAGGACTCATATCTAGAACATATGAAGAATTCCTACAAGTTAATACAGCAGAGAAAAACTATCATTTTTTTTAATGAACAAGACTGGAACATGCACTTCAAAAAAAAAAGATATCAAAATAGTGAGGAAACATGAAAAGATGTTCAACATCATTGGTCATCAAAAAAGTGCAAATCAAAACCACAATGAGACAGCACTACACTTACCCACTGAACATTGAAAAAGAAGAAAGAAAATAAAGGAAATCCTCACAAACAATATCAAATGCCGACAAGGCTATGGGGCAACAGGACCTCTCACATACGGCTGGCAGGAGTGTCAAGCTGCACACCTACTCTGTCAAACCGTTTGGCAGAAATCTATCAAAGCCAAACACATACACGTGCTATGACCCACCAATTCCACTCCTGGGTTTATACCCCTCAGAATCAAGTGCACATGTATACCAAAAGACATGTATAAAAGCCAGAATTAGAAACAGCCCAAACATCCATCCAGAGCACAATGGATAAACTGTGGTATGTTCATACAATGGGAAAAAACCAAACCACTGCTACACGTGGAAGATTTCACAAACACAACGCTGAGTAAAAGAAGTCAGACACAAAAGAATATATAACCCATGCTTCTATTTAGATGAAGTTTAAAATGAGGCAAAACTAAGATATGATAATAGAAGTCAAAGTCTCCCTCGAGGGAGAGTGGGCAAGTACCATTTGGGAAACAACACAAGGAAGCCTTCTACAGTACAGAAAATGTCCCTTATCTTGATCTGGGTGATAACTATCCAGATGCAGAACATATGAAAAATTCATCAAGTTGTACCCTTAGGATTTGTGCAACTTACTTCAATTGCAAAAGAAGAAAGAAATATTAGCAACTTAAAAGTAATAAGATTTGATCACTGATTGGATGTATAGGTAGCTGGTAAAAGACAGCACTTAGAATAAATGCCACGTCTGTCACCTGGTTGATGGGCTGGCTGACAGTAACATTTGATGATCACATATCAGAAATAAAGAAGAAGGGTGGAGTGCTGTTAATAACAACTTTCCTTTGGGATCTGTAGAGTTTGGAGGGCCTTCAGAAGAGCTATACAAAGATGTTCAGCAGAGAGTTGGCCATTAGGGCCTAAGATAGGGGAGAGCCAGATTCAAGCACCCCAGCAAACGGTGCATCCCCAAAGAGGAGAAGAGATCAGTCAGCAAGACTAGGAGAGTGAGGACAACAGGAGAGCAATAACGGACACCTTGGAAGAAGCAAAAATAAGAGGCAAGAAGAGGAAAAAGACTCCATCGAGAAAACAGAAAAGAAATAATCACAGAGGGAGGAATAGACCAGAAACCAACTGAGAAGACTTTCTAGGAGACTGGCCATGAGCATCAACTGGACAGAATGCTCAATTTTGGCAACTACTAAAGTATCCATGACATTTGCCATAATAAGGTCACTGGTATCACTTACCAGACAGATCCAGCAAGTGATGTGGTTTGACATGTGGAAGGGAAATAGGGAAACATTTGCCAGAAAATACCCATCTGCTGCACAATCTATACGCAATATTAAAGGAGATATCTGAAGGTGATATAACCCATGCTTTCTTGCAGATATCCCAGGTTCTACACCTGGATCAAGCAGGACCATCAGAAAGAGGTCCACGGGACCACGGTGTTTCAGCCCCTTAGAAACCTGTATTGACTGAGTTCTCTTTGGCACAAAGTGTCCTGCTTCCCCTAAGGAACGATTACAAGCAGCAGGCTGCATTGGTTTCCAGTAGTCACTGAAAGATAATTTATTATGTTATCTCCAGGAAGACCAGGAAAGAAACATTGTTTAGAATTCTTAATGTCTCTTGAGTAATTTGCATGAAGATTTCTTTAAGGGCCAATGCAAATCACCTAACAGAGAATGTTTGCATTTTTGCTATGAACATCAGAAAAATCAGACAAATTTGCCTGATGATAGCATAGTATAGCATAGTAATAGTATAGAACTTGCATATTTCTGCGTTACCACTTTACCTGATATTGTGTGCTCCTGTATATTTTCCCTGAAGTTGATTTTCATGTATTCTTATATATTCATTCTCACCTGACCCTTAAAAGCCTCACACAAGACATTATAAACGAAGTAGGGAAAAAACAATAAACAATTTACCTGAGATTTGTTCATCTTCTGTGGGTCTAGGAAACGTGTAGAGAAGTACAAAGGTGGAGCTGGGAGAGAAGAAAGAACGGATTACAAGAGATCTGAACTTCCTTGTACCTCATGGATTCTCCTGCCTAGAGAGTTCCACTTGCTAGCCGAATAAAATATCCTTCTGTCGGAGAACATCCTTTGGTTCTTAACCACCTTGACAGTAGTTTCTCAGTCTTCTGACAGAAACTGGTTTTGACTGAACTGTGTCTGAAAATCTACTGCCTAGGCGAGTAATGAACGAGATGACCCACACATTCACCTTCTCTGGCTCAGTGGTTTTCATCTTTCATGCTAGGCAGACATGGGTAATCCAGGGAGCTTTTTCCTGCATTACTTTCTAAGTCTGTGAAGTCAGGATGGAGAAAGCACCCACATCTCTCAAAGCTGCATGTGGTAAGGGGCAGGATGTGAGGGCCCCTGAGGATCTGGAAAAACTGAAGAATCTGAAAGAAGTCAAAGGCTGTTAAGGAGGTCTGAGAATTTTCTTAGTGGTGGGGGAATTTCTTTCCCCCAGACCATATTCTCTCAAACCCTCAAATGAAGCAACACTTCCTAGGCAGACTTGCCCCTTGCCTTAGCTCCAGCTCACCTCCCCTGAAACTTGGTTCAAACCTCAGGTTGTCACAGTTTGAAGGATGGCTTGCGGGAGCACAAGGATCTCATACCGCTAATAGCCATTGCAAATCTAGGGTCTGCTCTTTCTCCAGCCTTGCTGCTCCTCTGCTCTGCAGGCCCCGTGGGAGGTCTCCTTTCAGATGGGCCATCTTCCAGGTGGGGTTCCTCTTTACCTCACAAGGTCACCTTTGTTCTGTGGGGACCTGAAATTGGCCACCCCAAGATGTGTCTCTTTGGCATCAGGATTATTTGAGGCTGATTGCTTTTGATAAACTGGGACAGGGAAGGAGGCTCTGAGGAATGGAACTTGCCCTTCCTTAGGACACATTTACATTTGTAAGGTAAATCTCTATCTGTAAAAGCTGCCTCCCTCTCTGTACCAGGAAGAAGAAAGGAGATGACCTTCTCTCTAAAAACTCTTAATCAATACCAAAGGCAAGGACTTAAAATCTGCATTTTATTGTGCTAGTCTGGTAACCTCCTATAACTGACTTCCCTCCCCCTCCCAACGTTGGCATCTCCTTAAAGATTAAGCATCTTTCTTTAGGCTGGGAACAGATTGCGGCGCTCATCTGTGACCCCCCTCCCCAGCCCGAGGCAACACACCTGCCATCCCGCGGCGTTCACTGGGACAGCAGACCTATCTGTCGTTTCCATCAAGCGCTGTGCTGACAGAGCAGCCTCATGACTATTGTAAAAGGGACATTTCAATCATATGTGAAACACCCCGTTTGGGGGTATATAACCACTCTGTGTACCCGACTTCTTCGGTGCCCTTTCTTCCTTTGGGAAGAAAGGCCCTGGGCCATGGTTCCTCATAAAGCTTTGTTTAATTTTCTCTTGCTATTCTGTCTCATGTGAATTTAATTCGTTCTCCGGCCAGACGAACCCACATTTGGGGAGAGGAAATGTCCTCCTCCCCTACAGTTCCTAGGACCCAGGACCTGAACCTAGGGGACAAAATCATTTTAGTTGTAACCTACATGATGGCCCCAAACCTTGGAACTCCCTATGCCCCACAATTTCGGGCTGGACCTACAAAAAACTCAAATGAGAAGGACCACTGAGGACACACAGGCTAAACAGTTCAGATCAGGCCCAGAACTAACCATCATGAAATGTGACCCAAAAGCCCTGAAAACACACCAAGAATCCCCAAAATACAAGCGCCCCGTGATGAAACGGGGTTCACATTATACTTGACGGCAATGTCCCTTGGCTCAGGGCTGGGACGGATATAACGATGGATTTAGGCAGAATCGTTTTTTATAAAGCAGGCAGATGTGGATGTGCCTCTCAGCGCCGTCTCCCATGAGCTGTGTGGTCTGGAGGCAGTCGCTGGCCCGACTCTCCGTTTCCTAATCAGAGCGAGAAGGCGCGGACTCCCTGCTGTCCTCACTGAGTGAGCGGCAGCCCCCAAACTGGAGCCGTCAACACTACAGCCACCCGCAGGCGCCAGTCGGCGCACAAGCGCCGAGCCGGGACAGGACAAACCCGCCGCTGCCCCTCCACCAGACTAGGATCGGAGCCCCGGCCCCGCCCTCCCGCAGGCTCGGCCCCGCCCCGCCGCAGGCTCGGCCCCCGCCCCACCAAGGCTCGGCCGTCTGCGCTAGGGCCGCGCCCCGACCACACTCCAGTAGCCTCCGCCGCACCCAGACGAAGGCCGTGGGCCTAGCGGCGCATGCGCCAGAGCGCTCGTTCCCGGCCCCTGCACAGTGCGCGCCGCAGACCGGGAGGGGCGTTTCCCATCGGGCCCCGCGGCAAAAGCCAGCCTCTCCCACCCCCAGCCCCCACCCCGGAGCGGGCTGTGGGGCCCGAGCCGCGTAGGCGGGAACGGCGGCAGGGGAGGGGAGCTTTCCGTGCTAGGCCAGACTCTGACGCCGGCGAAAGAACGGAGAGGAAACCGGCAGTGCAGACATTAAGAAAACGAGCCCCGTAAGAGCACACCTTCTCCCAGGAAGGTACAACAGCTTAGTGCTTGTGGCGTTGGCAGTGGTAGTAATGATGACACCAGCTTCTCAAAATTACTTGCGATACACAAAAACTAAATGAATAAAAGTACAGTAAACCCCCTTTTATCCTTGATTTGCTTTGTGAAGTTTCAGTTACCTGCGGTCAGCCCCGGTCTAAAACTATTAAATAGAAAATTCCAGAAATGAACAATTCCTAAGTTTTAAATTGCGTTCTGTTCTGAGTAGCATGATGAAAGGTCCTGCCTTCCTGGTCTGTCCCGCCTGGAACGTGAATCATTCCTTTGTATACCCGACCTGCCCGTTAGTCACTTAGTGGCTTGTCTGGGTTATCAGGCTGTTGGGTACCCCAGGGCTTGTGTTCAGTAATCCTTATTTTACTTACTAATGGCCGCAAAGTGCAAGAGCAGTGGTGCTTGCAATTCAGATATGCCACAGAGAAGTTATTGTTGTTACTCTCTTACTGTCCCTGATTTAAAGTTACTTTATGATAGGCATGTTATGTATGGGAAAAGACCTGGTATATATAGAGTTCAGTACTATCCGTGGTTTCAGGCATCCCCTGGGGGGAACTACTGTATACACAAACACAAAGAAAAGGACTAGCATACACAGCCTCATCTCCCTTACACGACTGTGCACAACCTTCTGATATTTTTAAGAAATGGGATTTTAAGGGCACAACTATTAGAGATTAAGTTTTAATCTAATCCTTGTTTTAAGTAAACAAGGTAAACGTTTTCTTGGTCAGTGTATTTCCCAGGTCTTACTGAAAATTTCAAACAAAATTTGGAAGAACTCATTGAACAGACATACCTCATCTAGAGTCAACAGCTGGTTAATATTTTGCCATATTTGCTTTATCTAGATGTGTAATTATTTATTTGTGATGACATTTCAGTCCTAAATATGTTATCATGTATCTTCTAAGATTAAGGACATACTATAATCACAATACCATTATCACACCTATAAAAGTTAATGGTAATTCCATAAATAGCATCTAATATCAAGTCCATATTCAAATTTCCCAATTGTCCCGAGAACGTCTATTATAGAGGTTTAAGTTTTTCGAAGCTATTTTTTTTAATCAGGGTTCAACGAAACCAACATATTATAATACATAGTAGTGATGTGAAGAATATGTAAGTGAAGACATGGCAAGATTCACCCCCTAGATAATCAAGTACTAATTTTCCCTTCGGAATAAGTGTAGAGAGTGCATTCTCAAAGAGCATAAATCTACAAATGGGCTAAAGAAATTTTGTTTTACTTCTACTTCATATTTTCTGAGCATTTCAAACTGTTAACTACCAATTCAACTGCACAGTGCATCAAAATCAAATTTTATTAAACATAAAAATTCTATCCCAGAGTTATCAATTTTCAGGCATGTTTTACAGCACAAGCATTAACAGCACTCTTAAATGAATAATTGGGTTAGTTGGTTAAAAAAAAGAGATTTTGAATTTGAACCACACTGAATATTAAAATAGCAGCTGTAGGGGTTTGGAATTGGCCACCCCAACACATGTCTCTTTGGCATGATTATTTGTGGCTCATGTCTTTGCAGACAGGAAAGCAACTAAAAAGTAGAACTAAATCTCTATCTGTAAAGGTGCCTCCCTCTCTGTACCAGGAAGAAGAAAGGAGATGACCTTCTTTCTAAAAACTCTTAATCAATACCAAAGGCAAGGACTTAAATCTGCATTTTATTGTGCTTGTCTGGTAACCTCCTATAACTGACTTTCCTCCCCCTCCCAACATTGGCATTTCTTTAAGGATTAAGCATCTTTCCTTAGGCTAGGAACTGATTGCTGCGCTCACCTGTGACCGCCCAGCTCAAGACAATAGACTTACCTCCTGCTACACCCTCTGAGACAGCAGACCACCACCTGCTGTGTCCCTCAAGCAGTGTGCTGACAGGGCAATCTTGTGACTATTGTCGGAGGGACATTTCAATCATATGTGAAACACCCCGTTTGGGGGTATATAACCACTCTGTGCACCCCACTTCTTCGGTGCCCTTTCTTCGGGAAGAAAGGCCCCTGGCCATGGTCCTCATAAAGCTTTGTTTAATTTTCTCTTGCTATTGTGTCTCATGTGAATTTAATTCGTTCTCCGGCCAGACAAACCCACATTTGGGAAGAGGAAATGTCTTCCTCCCCTACACAGCACAAGTCAGCAGATCTTTCACAAAAATTTCAAAGCACACACACATTTATAGGAGACTGACACATGATAGAGTTAAATTTTGTGTCTTAGTTAAAGGGGGTGATGTATAGTAATAACGAATACTGTCCTCAATTTGCTGTTTGAGTTTTGAAATTCTGTGATTCCCAACAATTTTTTAAAATACTAAGAGGATTGCATTATGTCAAACTTTATGCATAATATACAACCTTGAAATATTTATTCACATTATTTTAAATTTGCACAATTTACATTCCTGTAAAATGTGGCAACACTATACTCGACAGGCAATCCTTTGCATGGTTCGGACATGCATGAATTTCAGTCATCATGGTTTAGTTAAGTAACACCAGATTCAAATTTCAGTTACCACTTTATATTAACTATGAGTAATCGCATAAAGTACAAAAACTTGACTGCTAGCTCTTCAGTCTACAATCACTACATTAATAACAGATGTGCATCATGATCAGTGACAAGCCACATCGCTTCTTTCCAAGTCTATTCGTAATTGGTCACTGCAAATCTGTTATTCGATTCATGCAAAGACAACAATAGTTGTAGTTGTGTGGGCTCTCTGTCTCCCAGTGATAAACTGTTGTGGTTACTAAGAATTGCACTCTTAGCACAGAATGACTCCATCCATACCTCTGCAGAGAGACAACCAAACTCTAGCATAGCTTCTAAGCAGCATAAGGCCATGTGCCTAGGATGACCCCTGACGACCACCCACACAGCCCCTTTCCCCCCAACCAACCCCCCCCCCCCCACACACACACACACACAAACATTAAACTGCCTGCCTGAGAAAACTCAACACTGCTGGGAGAATTTACTATTAGTTCCAGCCAACACCTGACAATAGGCCCCTGACCTCCTTTCTTAAAGCGTTTCCTAAAAAGAATTTACAATTATGATTCCTTCCTCTGTCCCTTTGAGATGTATATGTATCTTCTACAATTCAGAAATGCCTCTCTCAAGGACCTGAAAGCCGCTCCTTTAAAATATAATCATCAGAAAGGATAGGGCTTCTGTTTCCCAGTCTCTGTGGGATAGAATCCTAACTTCAATAATTGCAGACACAGCTGGCAGACAGGTGGCCTAATTGCATTTACACTGACCAACCCTTTGTAATTTGCCACTTCTCTGACTCTACTTGAACCCCTACTTGCCCCCCATTCTCCTTTTAAAATGTCCAGTCATCTCTGCACAAATCAGAACTGAGCTCAGCTCCTTTCCCTGCAGTCAGTAGTTACTGAATAAAACCTGTTTTGACCACTTTAACTGATGTCCAGCTGTGTTTATCTTTGACATTACCCTGAAGAAATGAGATGGACTTTCCATCCAAAATTTGGTATGGATGTCAAAACTGATGACACTCCACCTGCACAAAGAGAGTATGAAAAGGATTATTACTCACATAATGCTGCTTTCTGGAGTGCACAGGGATAGCTCCCAAGCAGGTCCAAGAATGGCTTGAGAGAGCAGGGAAGAGACTGGCTTAGAGGTTTTATTGTGGTTAAGGGGTGGGGCTGAAGAGTGGGCTCCCACCTACACGCCAGGGTTTATGTGGCTTGAACTTCCCTCCAGAACCAAAGGAGGGAGCACCTGGGCTTTCACACCAGCTTCCTCAGATGTGGGGCAGAAGGGGAAAGAAGACATGGAGCTTGACAGCTCTCATCAGTCAAACATTACATATGGAGTCAGACTCTCTATTATACAAACTCACCTTACACTTTACAAAAAATGAATAATTAAGAGGGAACTGGCCAAAACAGATGAAACTGCAGCAAAGAAAGGAAAAATGATAGTGCTGAAAGTGAAATTCAAATTGAATATAAATGGAGTTACAGAAGAAATAGCTGATGGGGGTGCCAGGGCGGGGGGGGGGGGGCAATGTCAACACTGCCACCATTCAAGAGGCTCTAGATCTGCAGCTAAAGGGACTTGTTTCTGGGTAACTCATCAACATAGACGAGGGAAGTGACAAAAAGGATGAAGGTGTCCCAAAGGAAGTGATGCTGTTTCTCTGGGGTATTTCCTAAGCCACTATCTTAGCCTTCTATCAGATGGTTTAGTTAATATGTTGATGTCCAGAATTTCAGGAGGTATTCATCGAGCTGCTTCTGCACATATGAAAATAGTGGGACCACTGTCCCTTTCCAGTTTAGTTCTCTTAGAAACTGTTAGTCACAAATTTTGCAGGCAGTTTATTAGTTATCTATTGCTGCATAACAAATTTAGTGGCTTAATTTAGTGGCTTAAAACAACAAATATTTATTATCTCACACCATTTCTGCAAGTCAGGTGCAGGGTGTTTCCAGCTCAGGGTCTCTCTTGAGGTTGCACTTCAGCTCTCAGCTGGGCTGCTGACAACTGAAGGCTTGGCCAAGGCTAGAGGATCTCTTTCCAGGATGGCCCATTCACATGGTTCTTGGCAGAGGCCTCAATTCCTTGCCATGTGGGCCTTTCAACATAGCAACTGGCTTCCCTCAGGGCAAGCAGTCGAAGAGAGAGAGTCAGAAGCCATGGTGTCTGTCCTTTATAACATTACCTCAGAAGTTACATGCCGTCACTTCTGCCCCATTCTGCAGAGGCAATCCTGATACAACATGGTAGGGGACTATGGAAGGATGTGAACATGAGAGGGCAGGATCACTGAGGGTGACAAATCACCCAGGAGATGACAGTGGCGGTAGGACCCCATGTGTGTGTGTCTGTGTATCTGTGAGGTTCTTTGCACTCATCTGTACTTTTCTAGATGTTTTTCTGCAGTTTTCTCTCATTTTTTGACTCTCTTTCCTTGTATCCTGGCTTTCTTCTTTATAGTTTAAAAAATGGGTCACATTTTTTAGAGTTGAGTGTATTTTAAGCAAGTTCAGGTTCCAGGTTTGGTGAGTTTTGCTTATTTTTGTTCTTCTCCCGGTGTGAGAGTTGCAGGTTTTGTAAGAAATTGAAAGGGGAATTCTGCTTTTGAACTTGTGGGGAGGGGTACTGACATGTCACTGCTGGCAAAAGGCATACATGAGGATGGAGGGAGGAATCATTTGTCCTAGTCACAGGATGGGAGGCCCCATGCTCCCTACCTTCTGCTCTTAGAGGTCCTCTAAGGGACTGTTTTGGTTGGACTAGTAAACAGATCTTACTGCCTGACACAGTACAGCAGCCCATGTTTTCTATTATCTGAAACTAAGGTCATCCAGTATACATTTAAGCAAATATTTAAAATGGGAGGCTATGGTCCCTAGTCATCTATAACCTGCCTCTACTGATGATCTGTATATTTCAGACACTATCCAGATGCCTAGCCCTGAATATGACTGAAGGTCAAGTTCAGAAGCAGGAAAGCCAGTTAGGAGGCCAATGCAACAATTCATGTACAAAATGATGGTGGTGGCTGGGGTCATATTAGTGGAGACAGATGTGGTCAAAATCTTGATATATTTTAGAGTACAGCGGATAGGATTTTCTGACAGTGCGTGAGAGGTTTGAGAGAAAGAGAGGAGTCAAAAAAATGGCTGTTTTGGGCCTGATAAATTGGGCAGATGGAATTATCACTATTCTGAGGAAAAATCAAGAGGAACAGGTTGATGGGAAAACACCAGATCTTGTGCTGGCTATAAAGATTTTAAGATGCCTATTTAACCAACATGCAAGGATGTGCAAATGGCTGGATATTTGAGTTCTGAGTATCAGAGTATGGGTCTGGATAGGAGATCTCACTTTGAAATTTTTAGGGATACAGGTGTTATTTAATACCTTGTGATTTAATAAGATCACTTAAGTAAACAGAGAGACAGAAAAGAGTAAAAGGTCCAAGCACATGCCCTGCTCTAAAGGTTTGATTATCTGCTAAGAATAGGATGGTTATAATTTATCATCTAAATATGAACACTTTTGAGAACAAAAATGAGCACTACTAATTATTAGGCCTAGATAAAGGAGTAGACTGAGACTATCCCTCTCACACCAGTAGGGATGGCCTCCTTGCTGACAGGATGGGAGAACAATGAATGTTGAAATAACATTCATGTATAAAATAAGTATAAAATGAGTTGTCTGGAAGAATGGAAGATTAACTAGACTATAGACAAACAGTATGACTGCTGAATACATGCAGAAATCCTGTAGGTTAGTTGTTCATGAATGTGAAGTGCTAAGAATAAGTGTGTTCACCCAAGTCCAGCTATGTTGGGTTTGACCAAATGATAAAGCAAGAATGGAGGGATTCATAATGATTGAGAATCAACTGCACAAGTAAGAAAAGGGGACATCACTTGGTGAGGGGCAGACATGGTCTCAGACATGATCATGACAATCAGCAGTACACACAAGATGAAGAATAAGATCGTTAGAGGAGAGGAGTCAAAGGGATGAACGAACAGTGTGTGGGACTCATCATCTACATTGATACTGAAATTACAAGTTCTGACATAAGTAGGTTGGAGACAGTGAGCCAGTAAGCGCAGTTTTCAAAGAATGAGAAATGACCAAAGACCAACTTTGTGCTTGTCAAATTTGTTTACAACTTAACAAACTGACTTTAAAAAAAATCTATTATATCCATGATTCTCTCAATTCAAGGTTTCTCTTTCACTTCCAGTTCTTTACCATACCAGCTGCATCTCTTCCAGCTCCATACCTTTCTGAATGTCCAGCTTAACAACAACACAGAATGAGAAAAGATTCTCTGAAATAGAGCATGATATTTTCTACATTTGTAACTTTCCTGCTGCCTTCAAATGTCTGGTGAAAGTAGGGCAGTTTGTCCTTCATGTACCTTGTGGTCACGACTTTTCCATATCTAAGAAGGTGGGAGTGGGCCACTGGATTTCAAGAGATTTGTTGGAAGATTTTCCTTGTGAATACATACTTTTCATAGGTTTGAGACTAAAGACTCATCATGAATATCATCGGCCCCTGTCGACCTCTCTAGATCTCTTGGGTCTAGACAATCTCATATTGATCAACATCAAAACAGACCACTGTACTTGAATTATATTTGTTACTCACCATTCAATGAATAGAGTAAGAACATATCTAATTAAGCACAAATAGAAGAGAAGGGACAGTTGTTACAAAATAGTTCCAATAAATAAAGGTAGAAGGAATGAGGGGAAGGCAAAATCACCACTGGGCAAACAAAGATCCACCAATGGATACTAACTGAAATCAGTGGGCAAAAGTTTGAAAAACACTATATGCATAGTCTCAAAATATATCCCCACAAGAAAAGTATCCCTTACAAAGGGAAAAATAGTAACTTTACAGTGGAAAAACCCAGAAAACACCACCTTAACTGAGTGAACAAAATTAACACCACCAGTAATAAAACATATAGACATCAATGATACATTGAGAAAAACACATTACTTCTGTGGTATTCTTGCCAAAAATGCATAATCCCAATCTAATTATGAGAAAATATTAGACAAACTCAAATTGAGAAACATTCTATAAAATAAGTGACCAGTACTCATCAAAAGTGTAAAGGTCTTGAAAAACAAGACTGAGGAAGTGTCACAGATTAGAAAAGACTAAAACAAAACAACTAAATGCAATGTGGGATCCTGGATCAGAAAAAGGAAATTAAGGGGAAAAGATGGGTTGTGAATAAAGTTTAATTAATGTATGGTACCAATGTTAATTTGCTGGTTTCTCTTGTTCCATAAGTTGTTAACATTAGGGGAGGCTGAGTGAAAGGTATACATGAACTCTCTATACCAGTTTTTCAACTTTTCTGTAAGTTTAAAATTATTTCACTCAACATCACTAATCATTAGGGAAATGCAAATCAAAACCACAATTACATACCACTTCAAATCCATTAGGATGGCTATCATTAAAAAAAAAAAAACAGAAAATAACAAGTATTGGTGAGGATGTGGAGAAATTAGAACCCTGGTGCATTGCTGTAATACAGTACAGCCACTATGGAAGACAGTAGTTTTTCCACTATGGAAGAAAGCAGTTCCCCCCAAAATTAAAAACAGAACTACCCTATGATCCAGCAATACTACTTCTGGGCATATACCCAAAAGGATTGAAAATAAGCACTCAAACAGGTATTTGTACACTAATGTTCACAGCAGTATTAACAACAAAAAGTGGAAGCAACCCAAGTGTTTATCAACGGATGAATCAACAAAATAGGGTACATACATACAACAGAATATTCAACATTAAAAAGCAAGGAAATTTTGATACATGCTACAACATGGATGAACCTTGAGGACATTATGCTAAGTGAAATAAGCCAGTCACATAAGGACAAATACTGTCTGACTCCACTTACGAGGTGCCTAGAATAGGCAAATTCATAGAAACTAAGTAGATTGATGGTTGCCAGGGACTGGGAGGAAGGGGAAGTGGGGAGTTGTCTAATGGGTGTGGAGTTTCACTTCTGGGGGATGATAGACTTCTAGAGATTGGTTGCACAACAATGTGAATGTACTTAAAACTTCTGAACTATACATCTAAAAATGGTTGAGATGGTAAATTTTATGGTATATGTATTTTATCACAATTAAAAGTTATGGAGATAAATGGTGGTGATAGTTGCATAACAATGTACATGTAAATGCCACTGAACTGTATGCTTAATGGTTAAAATGGCAAACATTACAATATATATATTTTACTACAATGAAAGAAAATAACTTTTTTAAAAAAGTAAAATAATTCAGACTATAAAATTTTAAAGGAAAACGTAAACTCCAGGAGCCCTCAATATATATGTGAACCTAGAAATGTTTAAAAGTTGGGTTGTGTATATCCAAGAGATTTGAGACACACAAAATAAAGACATTACTAGAAAAAGAAAATATATTTCCAAACTCTAGGTTTTCAGAGTCATATTACAGAACAGAGTATGGATCAATCCACCTAACAGGCTGACTGCTTTTTCAATTGTTTATTGTCTATATACTCCATAACTCTCCATGCCTGGTTTCAAAAACATCAAGAGGGGCCGGCCCGTGGTCAAGTAGTTAAGTTGGTGCACTCCACTTTGGCAGCCCAGGGTTTCACGGGTTCGAATCCTGGGCGCGGACATGGCACCACTCATCAAGCCATGCTGAGGCGGCGTCACACGTGCCACAACTAGAAGGACCCACAACTAAAAATACACAACTATGTACTGGGGGGCTTTGGTGAGAAAAAGGAAAAATAAAATCTTAAAAAAAAAGTCTAGAGATATCAAATTTTTTATTTTTTTCAGATTCCTCACGCAGTATGCATTAAAAACTGTGGTCCTACTTGAGGGTATTATGTGAAGTGAAATAAGCCAGACAGAGAAAGACAAACACTGTGTGATTTCACTCAGATGTGGAAGATAAACAAACACATGGACAAACAGAACAGACTAGTGGTTACCAGAGGGGAAGGGAGTTGGGGGGGAAGTGGTTTTAAGGGGTAAAAGAGCACATATATATGGTGACTGACGAACAATAATGCACAACTGAAATTTCACAATGTTGTAAATTATCATGACCTCAATAAAATAAAAATTTTTTTAAATACAAAAAGAAAAAATTGTGGTCCTAGATTCAGTAAAATTCCCCTGGGGAGAAAGGCTGACCTCTGCTTTGACTGCTCCCCATACCCAAAGATGGAGATTTCCAATGAGACTGTTTGCAAATACTCTTCCTCCTTACCGTTAGACGTTCCTGGTCATTAAAACCAAAAAGGGAAACTAGCAAGAAAAGGACACCAGGGTAAAACTTAATCCATACATTCATTCAATAACTAATTATCACACTCAATAATACCTCTTTCTCCTCTGTGAAATATTCCTTCCTCCTTGACCTGACTGACTGGCTTTCATCATTTTAGACACAGCAGTGCTGTCCAATAGAAATATAATGAAAGCCATATATGTAATTTAAAATTTTGTAGTGGCCACATTAAAAAAGTAACAAGAAACAGCTGAAATTAAAATAACATATTTTATTTAAAACATACTCAAAATATTAGCATTTCAACATGTAAACAATATAAAAATTTTTGAGGTACTTTTCATTCTTTATTGCAGAAAGCTTTCTATCTCTGATATTTATTTCACACACTTTCATCACTTCAGTTTTACAAGTCACAAACTCTTTGTACCTCGGTTTCTTAATCTGTAAAATGGGAATACTAATATCCATTTTATCAGGCTGATACAGGGTTTAGATAATATATGCAAATTACTTGCAGCAATGCATGCCCAGTAGTATATGGTCATAAATAAGTTTACCCCTTCTTCCATTAATCTCCATAACTACTGTGAGTGAAAAACAAAATTGCTATTATATCTTACCTACAAATGAAACTGAAATGCAAGAACAACTGACACACTTGTCCCTATTAAAATAGTGAGGAAGGACGGAACCCAGCTACTCTGCTCCCAGCCCCATCTGGTCACTCGTTTACATCCATACACTACAGCTTCTAGGGATGAAGCAAGAAACAAAGCTCTTGCTCTCATGGAGCTTTTTTTTTTTTTTTTTTGAGGAAGATTAGCCCTGAGCTAACATCTGCCACCAATCTGCCTCTTTTTTTGCTGAGGAAGACTGGCCCTGAGCTAACATCCGTGCCCATGTTCCTCTACTTTATATGTGGGATGCCTGCTACAGCATGGCTTGCCAAGTGGTGCCATGTCCGCACCGGGGATCTGAACCTACGAACCCCAAGCTGCCGAAGCAGAAGGTGCGCACTTAACCGCTGCACCACCGGGCCAGCCCCAGAGCTGCTGTTTTAATGGGAAGAAAATAATAAATATGTCATGCGGTAGTGAAGCAAAATAAAGCAGACTATTGGGATGAAGACTGATGTAGAGTGAGAGTGTTGGGGCATATTATGTAGGACTCAGAGGAAAGCCTCTGTGATAAAAGTCATATTTGAGCAGAGAGGTGAAGGCAGGAAGGGAGTAAGGCATGTTGGTACCTGGAAGAAGATCATAGCAAGTATGATTGGTATGATCTAGAGACAGTAAGGAGGCTAGCTGGGCTGCAAGAATGTGAGATAGGAAGAAGAGATCAGACAGCAGGCTTGGGAAGCAGATCCTACAGTGCCCTGTGGTCCCTCGTACTTACCACACTGCTGTCCGGCTCCTCAGAGAGCCAGTGTAGTTTTTATTTTGTGACGCAGGAATTCCTTTCTAGTACTCCTCTTCTCTTCCAGCCTACCATTAATTAGTAGGCTTTGTAAATGCTCCAATAATAAAATGATGTAAAATTTGCAATTGACAATGCTCCTCCAGATAGACTGCTTGTAAGAGCATCACAGCACAGGTGCTGTCAATCACGTTTCATGAATAAGGACATACTTGAAGCCCTTTTTTTTGTACTAAGTCTTCAATATCTGCTGTGTATATTACACTTAGGAGTATCTCAATTCAGATGCTAAATTTTCATCAGAAATATTTGATCTGTATTTAGATTTCACAAAATTTACTATTGAAAAAAAATATTCACATCCCAAGTTATTCCAGGCACACTTAAAGAGTTTTCCAATAACTGAATTGACTATCTGTATTTAAACTTACATTAAAATTAAAAGGAAAAATTCAGTTCCTTAGTCTCACTAGCCATCTTTCAAGTGCTCAACAGTCACATGTAGCTTCATATTGGACAAAGCAGTTTTAGACAGACATTACCTTTTCAAGGAATACCTTTGTGAGCATTCTATTTCCATAAGATTTGTATTTATCTGTTCATTATACTTAACATATCACATTAGAAGTGTGTGAGGGTTTTTGTTTTCTCTGTTGAGAAAGACTGTCCCTGAGCTAACATCTGTGCCAATCTTCCTCTATTTTGTATGTGGGATGCTGGCACAGCATGGTTTGATGAGTGGTGTGTAGGTCCGCACCCTGGATCCAAACCTGCAAACTCCAGGCCACTGACATGAAGTGCACGAACTTAACCAATACACTACTGGGCCGGCCCCCAAGGGTTTCTGTATCTTTTCTTGGAATCAAACTATGGGACATTAAAGGCATCACTCTTATTCACCTCCCCGTCTCCAGAACCTTGTACCATTCCTGACCAAGAGTGGCCCGGGCAAGTTGTTACATTTAGTAAATAGATGAGTAGTGTAGTGGGTTTAATAGTGGCCTCCCAAAAAGATATGTCCAAGTCCTAACCCCCAGAACCTGTGAAGGTGACCATATTTAAAATAAGGGTCTTTTCAGATGTAATTAAAGTAAGGATCTTGAGATGAGATCATCCTAGATTAGGGTGGGCCCTAAGTTCAATGACAGGTGTCTTTATGAGACAGAAAAAGAGAAGACAGACAGAGATACACAGAGAAAAAGGCCATGTGAAGATGGTGGCAGGGAATGAAGGGCAGCCACAAGCTATGGAACACCAAGGATTGCCAGCAGCCACCAGAAGCCAGGAGAGAGGACTGGAACGGATTCCCTCTCAGAACCTCCAGAAGGAGCCAACTCTACTGACACCTTGATGTCAGACTTCTGGCTTCTAGACCTGTGAGAGAATAAATTTTCTTTTTAGTCACCAGGTTTGGCTTAAAACCTGAAACAGAATTTATTAACAGAATCAGCAGGAAAAGGAACAAGTTTCCAATATCCAGAGACTCTCTTGAGAAAAAGTCTTCTAAAACATTTGCTTCCTACCCCTTTCTTTACCATCACTTTTGTCATGCAAATCCCCCATAAACCACTACTGCAAGACACATCTACAAGCTGTGTAGCCTTAAGTTACTAACCTTCTATTTGCCTGTTTCCTCATTTGTAAAACAGTGGTGGTGATATTACTGATGTTATACTCACCACAAGGGAGGTATTCTTAGACTATATTTCAATTGCTGTTACTTCAACATGGTCCTAAGGGGTTTAACCAATAAATCATTTTACAGTTTTATACCTTGATCTGTGATCCATTCTGAGTTAACATACAAGGTATGAGGTTTCAGCTGGGCCTCTTTTATTTGCATATGGGTATCAGCACTTATTTGTTACTCCAGCACTTATTTGTTAACGACTATCCTTCTTCCACTGATTTCCTACAATTTTATCAAAATTCAATTGGCCATATTTGTGTCAATTTCTGGATTCTAGCCTGTTCCGCTAATCTACCCTTTCACCAGTACCATGCCAGACTGATTCCTATACCTTTACAGTAAGTCTTTTTTTTTAAAGATTGGCACCTGAGCTAACATCTAATCTTTTTCCTCTTCTCCCCAAAGCCCCCAGTACACAGTTGTATGTTCTAGTTGCAGGTCCTTCTAGTTGTGCTATGTGGGCGGCCGCCTCAGCATGGCCTGATGAGTGGTTCTAGGTCCGCGCCCAGGATCCAAACCAGCAAAACCCTGGGCTGCAGAAGCGGAGCACGGGAACTAAACCACTCAGCCACGGGGCTGGCCCCTACAGTAAGTCTTAACATTCAGTAGTGTGATTCTGCCATCTTTAGTCTTCTTTTTCAAAACAGTTTTGGCTATTCAGTTCTTTCTTTCATTATATACTGCTTCTCTTTATCTCTGGTAATTTTCATGGTTCAGAAGTCTACTTCATCTGATATCAATACAGTCACTTCAGGCTTCTTTTGTTTACTGTTTGCACGTTATATCCTTTTCCTTCTCTTTATCTTTAAAATGATCTATATAGACTTTCTTATAGATATTGAGTCTTTTTTTAAATACATCTAACAATCTCTGTCATTTAATTGGTATGCTTATGCCATTTATGTTTCATGCCAAAAAGAGTTAACATAGCAGGCCTGAGCCTACTGTCCTTAGAAAGGCCTGCTTACGTGCTCGCTTCGGCAGCACATATACTAAAATTGGAACGATACAGAGAAGATTAGCATGGCCCCTGCACAAGGATGACACGCAAATTCGTGAAGCGTTCCATATTTTTGTACAACTGAAATCTCACAAGGTTGTAATCTATCATAACATTAATAAAAAAAAAAACAAATAAAACTGCTATTAACAATCAAAAAAAAAAAAAAAAAAAAAAGAAAGGCCTGCTTACAAGGCTGGCCCTTGGCTGGCACCTGAGAACGGGCCTGATAAACAGCTGCCCACACTCATTTAAACTTTCCCTAAATCATAAGAGTGGCTTACTGTGCCTAAATCAACAAACAATGTGGTATATGCTGAACACCTGCTTTCCTTCTGGGCATCTGGAATTTCAGTGACTGCCATCAGTCACACAGACACTCTGTGCCTCCATAACGGACCCCCGAGAAAGACCCAAGACTCCTAGTCTCTGGTGAGCTCCCCTGGTAGAGAACACTTCACACAAGTTGTTGCAACTTGTTGCTGGGGGAATTAGTGCATCCTGTGTGATTCCACTAAGAGAGACTCTGGGAAGCTCACGTCTGGCTTCCTCTGGACTTCACCCCATGCATCTTTTTTCCCTTTGCATCCTTATGCTGTAATAAATCTTGGCCACAAGTATGTCTATATCCTGAGTCCTGTGAGCTTTTCTGTAAAAAATAATTTATTTTAATTTGATAACAAAAATTTTAGTTAAATGTTTCACTTAGCAAAACACATCTAAAATGAACAGTAAAAAGAGAGCTTTAAATTAAGGCTTCACAATTTCATATAATCACAAAGACCAGAACCTTACAGTATTAGTATTTAAACTAATTTTTCAAAAGCACGTTTCTCGAATGTGTTTAGAACAACATGGTATAAAAGTTGTACTTCACATAACTGAAATTTCTTCAGTATATACATATAGTGCTAAGGTATTCTACTACAATATAAATTGAAATAAGCTAACAATGCAAGAAGTACTTTGAGGCATTACAAAACACCGAAAAGAAAATTTTTTTTAAGTACTGATTTCCCAAGTTCATGGCACGAATGTGTTACACAGCTTTCACTTCTGTAATAGCAGCAGTTCATTGTTCCTGGGTTCCCTATATAAGGTTAGACTGAAATCAGTGGAATTTTCCTATAAAACTAGCTGTATCAACTTGAGCTGTCTTGACTAATACTTTATGTGTCACTATGCTTCAATATCCACCTGCTTCAGTTCTATGGGACTTGAATACTTCAATATATCTGTGTCCCATGGTTCCTCCGTCTTTTTTCAGGGCCATTTGATATAATCTTCCCATTAAAGTTAACAAAAGATGAAATGATCACCTGATGCCCATCTTCAATTTTGGAAATTCTGCACATCTCAGCAGACAGCACCAGAGTGAGCTGGTCATCAATCCTCCATCGCCTTAAGGACCAAGCATCAGGGACACTTGACAGGGCAGGCATCAAACTAGCTTGGCTACAACATTTTATGGCTGAAAACAAAGCAAAAACAACATAATTTTTCATTTAATATATAAAACAAGGATATGTAATAAGCATCACTTTCCCCACAGTTATAGAGGAGGAAGGTAATAATGACTGAAATTATATAGAGAGACTTAAGAATACCAAATGTGTTTTAAAAGTGAGATTTAACCCCAAGTCTCTCTGATTCCAAAGCTTGTACAAATACCCTCATCCCACCTATAAGCATTATCTAATACTACTAATAGAGTGTGCACAAGTGAACTATTACTAAGTGTGCACAATTAAACAAAATCAAAACGGCACTCAGAACACATATTGCAGTAGGCCCTCTGACCAAAAAACCTAGAAAAATGACAAAAGATATTTCAAAAATATAAATGGGTACCATTGCTGGGAAATGAGAAGGGTCACCCTCAGTGGACATGGAATTTTGAGTAACTCAGTAAAGATGGAATGACCACAGAGTTAGATCCATGATCCCGAACCTATAGGACACGACAGGTGGAAAGGATGCAAGAAGCTCCAGGAACAGTCCGAGTTCTGGGCTCCCTTCTCTTTGTGTTCAGAGGGCTGGAAAGCAGCTGTGGGTCCACTCCTAGGCTGGCACAGTGAGTGTGACCAGTGAGGCAGTAAAGTGTCCTTGGTGTCTGGCAGGAGCCAGGATAATTTTGGAACCCCACATCATTATCATCTCCTGGCACCCATAACCCACACCACATCCCATCCTATTACCCATAAAGGGTGTAGATAAACAGAGTACTTAGAGTCAGGCCAGCAGAGACTCTCACACAACATCTGAGGATAACCAACACCCCAAAGAGCATCACCCAACTGAAAAAACAAAGGCTAACTGAAGAAAACTAAGCCAATACAGCAAATAGGAGATTTTGAAAGATGTACGCCTAATATATGCAGAGAAATATGAGCGATTAGGACAACCTGTAAAAGAAGAAATATCCTTAGTGAAAAAGAACAATTCGTCTTGGATATTAAAAAGTGTCAAAATCTGAAAAAGAAAATGCTTACAATATTAAGGAAGTAGGAGAACAGAGGAAACTTTGTAGAGTGAAATGGTGAACTGGAAGACCTAGTCAATGATCTCAAATGTGGAGCAAAAGAAAAAAGTGTGAGCTTTAGTATTGGGAGTTTAGTATTTAGTATTGGTTATAATTTCTAATATAATTTCTAGTAACCAACTGAATGTTCTAGAAGGAGAAAAAAGAGAATAAATTGGGGGTAATACTCCAAGAATAGTAAGATAATTTCTCCAAATTGGAGGAAAATATGAGTCCATATATTATATGTATTGCTATATGACTAAAGAAGGAGGATAAATATGATTCAGATGCCTTGAACATACTGGGAATACAAATATTGTCAAGTTAAGGCACAGGTGCCTTATAATGTCATGATAAAATTTGGTAATTTGATTATAAGGAACTCCTCTGTAATAGTCTTAGTTCTAATAACCTCTTACATTTAACCAATAATACTGGTTTACTTGTTTGTGATAGGAGGCATATTTATATGGAGTGTGACTAATGATGGAAGCTGGAATTCACCTTGACAATCAAACCTTCTAATTTTTAACTCCTGTCTGTGGCTTTAATAATTGTTATGATTAACAGAACCAGCAAAATAACTGCTCTAATGCCTTGTGGTCATAAGCAACCATCTGCTTTATCCTTATAACAAATTTTGGTTAAAATAAAAAATGAAGAATATATCACAATTTTTTAAACCACCCTTAGAAAATCAAAATTTTTGACAGTTCTAGAAAGGAAACAGAATCACATCAGCAACAATGTTTGCAAGAATACAAGAGAGCAGTGAGTTCCACACACTAAGGGAATATAATTTTTATCCTAAAATTCTCAATTAGAAAATAAATTAACCAATAAGACCTAAATGCAGATTTATTTTGATCCATGAATACTATTTTTAAGAATTATTAGAGGATATAATCTATCAAAATAAAAAACTGATTGTAAAAGGAAAATATGATGCAAATAAACAATAGTTATAGAAGAAAAGTATACAATGTATTGCTAAGTCTAAATTAATATAGATTTTTAAAAATAAAATAAAATTCTAAAATTAAGATTGTAAATAATTTCCATATGGGATATACTGAATAGCAGGAGGCAGGATATGTGCACGCATAAACTATGAGCTAGCAATCCTGCTTGTAAGTGAAATGTGGGAAGGCACATTATAGTGGTAGATGAGCAGGCATCAGTAAGCAGCAGTCTCAATGGAATAACTATCACATACCAACATGTTTAGATGTGAAAATATTGTGCTGGGGGACAAATGAACAAATTCACCAGCAGGTTAGTTATGTGCATTGCAAATACATGCTCAGAAAACAAGTTATATACATAATTTGTATGTATATATATGCATATAATACATATATATACATAATATGTATATACAAATTATATACATAAATTCACATACAAATTAAAGGACATACATAATACAAATTAGAATTGTTGCCATGAGGTCAGAGAACGGAAATAGGAAATGGGGATTAAATGGAATAAACACGAGGCCGGCCCAGTGGTACAGTGGTTAAGTTCGCATGTTCTGCTTCGGCGGCCCAGGGTTCGCCAGTTTGGATCCTGGGTGCAGACATGGCACCACTTGGCAAGCCATGCTGTGGTAGGCATCCCACATATAAAGTAGAGGAAGATGGGCACAGACGTTAGCTCAGGGCCAGTCTTCCTCAGCAAAAAGAGGGGCATTGGCAGCAGATGTTAGCTCAGGGCTAATCTTTCTCAAAAAAAAAAAAATCAAAAAAATAAAATTTAAAAAAAGGGAATAAATGCATAAATATAACAAAATGGACCACAGAGTGTTATAAAACTAAGAAAAAAATATTCATTCACCATTCTGTACTCCAGTCCAAATTTTAAAACAGATAAATAACAAAAAGATTTACGTAAAAAATAAAAACAAAATACAGAGGACTTCCACTGCTAGGCAAGATGGAGTAAGTATGAGGGACCAGATTAACCTTCCCACCTGAAATGATCAAAAAAATTGACAAAACATAGGGAAAACAATTTTCCAAGACAATGGACATCAAACAACAAAGGAGAGAAAGAAAACAAATGAGATGAGCCCTAAAATTTTTTTCTTTTTCCTCCCCAAAGCCTCAGTACATGTTGTATATACTAGTTGTAAGTCGTTCCAGTTCTTCTATTAGAGCTGCTACCACAGCATGGCAACTGACACATGGGTGGTGTGGTTCTATGACCAGAAAGCAAACCCGGGCCGCCAAAGTGGTGAGCACCAACCTTTAACCACTAGGCTATGAGGGCTGATATGAGTCCTACAATTGCCCCAACTTACTGCCTTGAGAAGTTTTTAGACTGTGTTGCTAGGAGAAAAAACTGAGGCAGAGTCTGGTGGACCCCCTCAGTTGAAGAGAGAGATCTGAGAGTCCAGGGAGACCAAGGCAGCTAGCGTTCACAGAACAGACTACCAGAGAGGAGAGAGCTACAAGGAGAGAAAACTCCAGAGATCTGCAGAGGTTCCCCCTTGAGCAACTGGCAGAGCGCTGATCAGCATGTCTATGTAAGGAAACTACCCAGGTCTGGGGAAAGAACCATTCAAAAGCATTTGAGGGAACAGTGACTAGTGCTCACCCAGGGCCTTGAATAGTGCCTGTCCCAAGGTAGCAGACAGGAAAACTTCATAATTCATGGCCCATTGGGTAGAGTACTCAGGAAGATCTTGCCTCAGTAGTAGGGAATAACTAACGCTAGACTGAGCCCTGCCTTGGACCTGCCTAACAAATCTCACAAAAATGAATACCAAAAACAATCAAACTGTTTTCAAGTAACTTAACTATATCCCAGAATAAAGCTCAAAAAGATTTACAGGAATACAAAATATCCAGCACTCAACAAAGTAAAATTCACAGTGCCTAATATCCAATAAAAGATTACCAAGCACGAAAACAGGCAAGAAAATATGATCTATAACAGAGAGAATAATGAATGAATTGAAACTGACCCACAACTGACACAGATCTAAGAATTAGCAGAAAAGGACTTAAGCAGAATTACTATAACTGTACTCTATGTGTTCAAAAAGTTAAGTTCAGGCATGAAAGATATAAAAACACCCAAGTCAAACTTTTAGAAATAAAAACTATAATGTCTGAGATGAAAAATACATTAGATGGAATGAAGAACAGATCAGACATTGCAGAAGAAAAGATTAGTGAACTTAAAGACAATGAAGTTCATTTCTCAACCCGCAAAATGGAAAGAACATCTGTGAGCTGTGCGATGACTTTAAGCAGACTAATAGACAGACAACTGGAGGAGGGGACAGAAAAAACATCTGAAGAAATGATGGCCTAAAACTTTCCACACTTACAAAGAACTACAAACCTACAGTTCCAAGAAGCTCAACAAACCCTAAACAAAAGAAACATGAAGAAAACTATACCAAAGAATACCATAATCAAATTGTTCAAGACAAATGATTAAAAAAAAGGTTGGGGCCGGCCCCATGGCTGAGTGGTTAAGTTGGCACACTCTACTTTGGCGGCCAAGGGTTTCACTTGTTAGGATCCTGGGCCGGAACGTGGCACCGCTCACCAGGCCATGCTGAGGCAGCATCCCACGTAACACAACCAGCGGCACTCACAACTAGAATCTACAACTAAGTACTGGGGGGCTTTGGGGAGAAGAAGAAGGGAAAAAAAAAGATTGGGAACAGACGTTAGCTCGGGTGCCAATCTTTAAAAAAAAAAATTAGGGGCTGGCCTGGTAGCACAGTGGTTAAGTGCACACATTCCGCTTTGGCGGCCCAGGGTTTGCCGGTTTGGATTCTGGGTACAGACATGGCACCGCTTGGCAAGCCATGCTGTGGCAGGCGTCCCACATAATAAAGTGGAGGAAGATGGGCATGAATGTTAGCTCAGGGCCAGTCTTCCTCAGCAAAAAGAGGAGGATTGGCGGCAGATGTTAGCTCAGGGCTAATCTTCCTCAAAAACAAAAAAATTAAATCAGTCAGAAAAAACTAACATGTTAAAGAACATACATAAAGACGAGATCAGATTTCTCACTGGAAACAATCCAAAAGAGAAAACAGTAGAGTGACAACTTTAAAGTACTGAAAAGAAAAAACTGTCTAATTCTAGAGATAGCAAAAATATCTTTCAAAAGTGAAGGCAAAGCTCCAGTTCAGGATAAGATGAAGTAAATACTACTTCATATCTACTAAGTACAGATAAATATCCTGAACATTATATAAATAAACATAACAAAACAAAGGTGGAAAGAAAATGGGAGACCAAGACAGGATCTCGGAATCCAGGAAATTACATGTTGAGTTCCCTGGGTTTTCTTTTTGCCTTATATATTCCAGACTGAGTGTTAGAGAAGCCAGCAATCTGAAAATGTCAATAGGTACAGATTTTTAAAAGCCTAAGAGAAGCCTGCTCTTTCGAGCCAAAGGATGAGGAAAGGGGCAACCCTGCAAGACAAAAAAACCTTTAGACAATAACCACCCTACTCTGGCCAAACTCCACAGAAAAGAAGTGTGACGCCATCCCCACCCATATTATTAGCCTTATTAGCAAAGCCTAATAAGAAGTGCAGCCTCACCAGGCTGCAACACAGCACATCTCACCCTCCCGGCCAAGGTGCTGTCATTTAAGGTCCAGTAGGAAACCTGACAGCCACCCCAGTCCACTAGAATGAGGCACCCTCCCATTCCCCATTCCCAGACTGTCAACAGAGGCCAAGAAGAGAAACTGGACTTCCACCCTACCTGGCAGTAATGAAATAGCACATTCCTTTCCCTTGCCAGTGTGGCGTCAGAGAAGACCTGCTAAAAACAGATTTAAGTAAGTCTCACGAAATTGCTCAAAATGTCCAGGATCCAATAAAAAAAAATCACCACACCAAGAACCAGGAAAATACCCACTTGAATGAGAAAAGAAAACCAAAAAGACATCAACACCAACATCTGGAATACCTGACAAGCATTTTAAAGCAGCCATCACAAAAATGCTTCAATGAGCAATTAAGAACGTGTTTGAAACAACTGAAAAAGTACAACACAGCAAAGAAAAAGAAGATTTAAAGAACCAAGTAGAAATTCTAGAACTAAAAAATTTAATCACCAAAATAAAAAACTCACTAGATGAGCTCAAAAGCAGAGTGGAGCCAATTGAGGGGTAAAAAAATCAGGGAACTTGAACACAGAACAATAAATACTACTCGATCTGAATGACAGAGAGAAAATAGAGCAACAAAAACGAACAGAGCCTCAGGAACCTGTGGAACTGTAGCAAAAGACCTGACATTCATGTCATGGGAGTTCCAGAAGGGAAGGAAAAAGAATGTGGGGCTGGAAAGTATCCAAAGAAATAGTGACTGAAAATATTCCAATTTTGGCAAAACAACCTCAAAGAGTAACATGGGAAAACTATAAAGAACTCTACTCACATAAATTTGGCAACTTAGATGAAATGTACCAATTCCTCAAAAAGCTACTACCACAGCTCACCCAACCCAAATAATTTGAATAGCCCTATAATTATTAAAGAAATTGAATTTGTAATTTAAAACTCTCCCCAAAATCTCCAGACTCAGATGGTTTCACTGGAAAGCTATACCAAATATTTAAAGGAGAACTAAAACCAACTTTAAACAATCTCTTTCAGAAAACAGAAGAGGAGGAAACACTTCTCCAGGTCATTTAATGAGGTCAGTATTATACCCTGACACCAAACCCAAAGACATGGGAAAAACAAAGAAAAACTAGACCAATATCCCTCATAAATACAGATGCTAAATCCTTCAGAAAATATTATCAAATAGAATTCAGTAATACAGAAAAACAATTATACACCACGACCAAGTAAAGTTTGGAATATGCAAGCCTGGTTCAACATTTGAAAATCAATGTAATGCAGCACGTCATCAGGTTAAAGAGGAATTATATGATCATATGAACTGACACAAAAAAATTTGACAAAATGCAACATCCCATTCATGATAAAAACTCTCAGCAAGTTGGAAATGGAGGGGAACCACTTCAACTTGATAAAGAGCATCTATAAAAACTACAGCTAACACACATAATGGAGAAAAACTGCACGCTCCTCCCTAAGACTAGGAAGAAGACAAGGACGTCCACTTCACCACTCTAATTCCACATCGTACTGTAAGTCCTACTCAGTGAAGAAAGACAAGAAAAGGAAATAAAAGGCATATGGATTGGAACAGAAGACGTACAACTACCTCTACCTGCAAATGGCACGGTGTGCCACATAAAAACCCCAAGAAACGTACAAAAAAATTCCTCGAACTAATAAGTTAAGCACATAAGACTAACAACAAGATCAACATAAAAATCAATTATATTTCTACATACTAGCAATAAAACATGTGGAAATTTAAATTAAAAATATAATACCAGTTATGATAGCTCAAAAAATTAAAATACCTTAGGTAGCTAACAAATCTAACAAAACATATGCAGGGCTTGTATACTAAAAATTATAAATGCTTATGAAAGAAATCCAAGAAGATCTAAGTAAATGAACATATTGTGGTCACAAATTGAAAGACTCACCATAGTAAAGACAGATGTCAATTCCCCTTCAAAATGACACACAGGTTTGACACATTTCCTATCAAAATCCCAGCAATATTTTTGAGAGAAATAGACAAACTTAATCTAAAATTTATACAGAAAGGCAAAGGAACTAGAATAGCCAAACAATTTTGAAAAAGGTGAATAAAGTTGAACTCCTACTACACAATTTTAGAAATCAGCATAAAGTTACAATGAAGACAGTACAGTTATTGATGAAACAATACACATATAAATCAACAGAACAGACTAAAGAGTCCAGATCTAGACCCACACAAATATGGCCACTTGATTTTTTACAGTGGAGCAAAGGCAATTCAGTGGAGAAAATAGTCTCTTTAACAAATGGTGCTGGAACAATTGTATACCCATATTGTATATATATATCACACCTCATTAAAAAACAAAAACAAAAAAACTCAAAATGAATCTTACATCTATATGTAAATCTAAAAGTGTAAAACTTTAAAAAAAAAAAATATAGGTGAAAAATCTTCAAGACCTAGTGTTACGCAAAGAGGTCTTAGATGTAACACCAAAAGCAAGATCAATAAAGGAAAAAACTGACAAACTTGGCTTCATCAAAATTAAAAACTTTTGCTCTACAACACTGTTAAGAGAAGATAAACTACAAACTGGAAGAAAATTTTGTAAATTACACATCTGAACCTATATTTACAAAGTATAAAGAACTGTCAAAACTCAACAGGAAGGAAACAACCCAATTTTTTAAAATGGGAAAACATTTGACCAGATATTTTACAAAGGGGATATTGGGATGACAAATAAGCTCATGAAAAGATAATCAACATTATTAGCCATTAGTGAAATGTAAATTAAAGCCAGGATAAAATATGGTATGTACCCCTATAGAATGGCTAAAATAAATATTTTAAAATTTTTAAGTTGACAATACCAAGTGCTAGTTGAAGATGCAAAGCAACTGGAATTCTTATGCAATGCTAATGGGAATGTAAAGTAGGACAGACACTGGAAAAATGTGGTAATTTCTTATAAAGTGTAATATTTACTCACTATATAATATAGCAATCCCACTGGGGTTAAGGTGGTAAACTGTACAACTATTTTAGAAAGTGTCCTTATATGATGAAGTGGGCAAACCCTATGACTCAGGAATTCGATCCCAGGTATAGAGCCTAAAGTATGTCTGGCAGATGTGCCCTCTGGCCACCACCTGCTGGTTCAAAGCACCACTGTTTATAATATCCCAAACTGAAAACCAATACGTCCTTGAATAGAATAGTGGAGAAAAAAATTATTGCCTGCTTGTTAAATGGGATACTATAAAACAGCTAAAAAATACTATAGCTGTATGCTTGGTCTTGGAATGATCCTTTGAAGACAACAGACAAGGTTGACTAACAAAAGAAAGGCAATGAAGAAAACATAGAGTATAAAACAACTTCTATATAGAATCCAAGTACATGCAAAACTATTCAATACATTTTTTCCTGGGATACATACAATTTTAGTGTAATTATAAAGAAAAGCAAGTAATTGACAAGGCTAAAATTCAAGACAGTGACGGGGAGGGAGCTGTGATGACTGGAACTACAAAAAAGGTCATAAGCGTAGAGTTCTATTAAGTTCTCTTAAGATTAGTGATGGAGACACAGATCTTGAGTTGAATAGTATTCTTTACACCTTCGAGATAGGTTTTATAATTTCTCTCTTATATGTCATATCTCTTATTTTTAAAATGGGAAAAGGGGCCAGCCCAGTGGCACAGCGGTTAAGTTCACATGTTCCGCTTCTCGGAGGCCAGGGGTTCGCCAGTTCGGATCCTGGGTGCAGACATGGCACCATTTGGCAAAAGCCATGCTATGATAGGCATCCCACGTATAAAGTGGAGGAAGATGGACATGGATGTTAGCTCAGGGCCAGTCTTCCTCAAAAAAAAAAAAAGGGAAAAAAATAACTACACACAAAAATCTTGATCAAAAAGAAAAGACATGAGCCTGAGACAAAGCCCTGGACCCACCCCTACAACCTGCTGAATTTAGGCTCATTCCAAGATGAGGTGTCAAAAAGCCTGGTGGCACAGTAGTTAGGTTCACCCACTCTGCTTTGGTGGCTTTGGGTTCAGGGGTTTGTCCCAGTATGGACCTACACACGGCTCATCAAGCCACGCTGTGGCGGCATCCCACATGAAAAATAAAGGAAGACTTGCACAGATGTTGGCTCAGTGACAGTCTTCCTTGAGCAAAAAGAGGAGGATTGGCAACAAATGTTAGCTCAAAGTCAATCTTCCTCACCAAAATAAAAAGGAACCAGTGCAAAATGTAGTCAAGGGTACGACTAGAAAAAGGGAAAGAAAAACAAATGGCTGAGCACGTACATGCAGCAGCAAAATGACCAGGAAGCAAAGGAAATCAATGAGGAAATACTTCAGATCGAAGTATTCAAATTCAGTGAAGCTGATGAAGGAAGAGCACAGAGAAGAGATGCAAATACAATAGGAAGAAATTAAACTTCTGAGGAAGTCCAAAGGTTTGAAAATATTTCCGCAGGAAGCAGGAAATGGAGAGAAGAGGTTTTGAGTAACAAAGCCTTGTACAAATTTGTGACTTTAAATATGTGAGTATATTGCCTTAAGAAATAAAAGAAAATAAAACTAAAGTAAAAAGAGCCTCTTTCCCACCACGTCTCAATACCCTTAAAGGGGTTCTTGAAGGCTGGTGCAGATGTCTCATCCTTCCAGGTCCTGGGATTACCACCCGTCCAGGACTCGCCCGACATCCCTGCCCTAAGGGAAGGGAGTCCTCAAACTCGGCCCCTTCTGGCTCTCCTTGTCTCGGTCTCCCCAGGTGTGCTGGCGACTCCCCGACTAGAGCTAAGGATCCTCTTGGCTCCCTCCGCAAGGACTCCCCCTGCCACATCCCAAATCTCGGCCTGTCCGTGCTCACCCCCAGAGGGCTCAGTCCCCAGTTGGTTCCGGGTGTGCGGCCCTCGGCTTCGGACTCGCCGTCCGTCCCGCCCCTCACCTCGGGCTCCGAGTCTCTGCGCTCCCGCTCTTCCTCACACCCGGCGCCTCGGTCGTTTCCCTGAGCACCTAGAGGAGGGTGGAACGCGGGGGACTTGGCATTTGTAGCTGATGCAGTTGAGGCTTGTTTACCATCACCATGGAAACCCCTGGCGGCGCGCCCTGAGCGGGGCTCCCGAGGGGCGGAGTGAGGCGCGCGGCAGGCCCGAGTCCACAACTCCCGCTCGTCGTGCGCACGCGGCCCTTCCGGAAGCCCCTGCGTGCCCGGTCGCTACTCGGCCCTCCACCCCAGCACCCAGGTCCCCGCTGCCCGGCTCTGCTTCCAGGTTCTCGCCAAACCCCTAGCTTTTTCTCCTGGAAGATGCAGCACTGTCCTACTTCCAGGACGAAGCCGGAAAGACGCAAAGACCGCGGCAGGGCGGGGCCTCCGCGGCGGCCGGCCAAAGATGGGGCCGCGAGGGCGCCATTGTGACGCACCGGGAGCGGAGCTGGGGATTGGCCGGCGGGCGCAGGGGCGGCCGGGCATGCGGGGCGGGGCGGGGCGGGGCGGGGCGGGGCGCGGCCGGGAGGGGCGCGGCGGGACCCGGGCGATCCTGGAGGGGAGGGTGTGTTGAGTGCTCCTGAGCCTCTGAAAATACCGACTGCGAGAGGCGCTCAAACGGTGAGCCCAAAGGACGCGTGGATTAAAGACCATCGTTTGAAAAGAAATGAGAGTCGTTTCCTGCCGAGGAAGAAATAGGGAACCGAGAAACCGGAGACGAAAAAGGCGGCTGCGAGGGCAGAGCTTGAGCAGGGGGTGCAGGCTGTGCTCCCAGCTCTTAGGTCGCCTACTCCGCACCGTTAAGTCGCCCCACCTTCCCGTTCCTCCGAAAGCCAGGACTTTGGCCTTGGGCCTGGTCCTCAGGGACAAAGTGCTGCGACAGAGGATGTCACCACCAAGACCTTTACTGCTGGGGAAACTCGAGACGGTTCAAAGTCATTTGGGTTCGTGCTACGTCCAGGCTGTGTTTTTGCTCTAAACAGAACAGGTTGGACTTGCCAGACCTTGGTGAGGAGGAGTTAGGCAGATGTACACAGCCGGAATTAGCTGTATCAGGGACCAAGAGTTGTCATATTTCTGTAGCAAAAGCTGCTAAGCAACTTCCTTTTGCTTTCCATCTTAATCATCATCAGGTGCAGCACTGTTATGGCAAAAAGCCTCCCTAAGAGCCGCGGTTCGTAGCTGGCCTGGATTCCCTGATGAACATAAACAATGTCATAGAATATTGACGTCAGATGAGGTCTCTGACAGAATGGAAGAAGAAAATAAGACTGATCATGCGTAAACAGATAAAAAAAAAAAAAGACACTGTGCAACCACAAAAGGATGACCAAACAGCTTTCCGCAGCTAACACGAGTGACTACTGCTTTTCCACTGACAACTCTAGCCCTGCTCCATTCCTCCTACTTTCTAGATTAAGATAATCATTGAATTGCCCCTGCTTTCTAACAGTATCCAATCCAGAACAGACCCGTTTCCTTGGACCCTCCCCAAAATCACCTAACACCAGTCCAAATACTATAATAAGCCCGCTTTAGCACTCCTTTCATGAGACGCCCACCCCATGGTTCCCCATGGTGTGAGGTCTTCCACTCTGCAGCAACTAATAACCCTTCATTGCCAGACAATAAGTATGTCCTTGGTAGTCTGACCGGTGGGCACTGCCAGTATGAATAAACTTTGATATTTATACATGAATTATACGTAACTCATACACCAAAAAAAAAACAACACCCTAGAGCCTATACTTTAATGAGAAATCAAACATTGTGAATGGTAAAATGGGACGAGATCTTGGTGTATAAAAAGCTTATATGCTAAGTGCAATGTGGGATTCCGGATGGGCTCCTAGAACAGTACAAGGACATTAATGATAAAATCAGGTTAAAGTCTGTAATTTAAGAGTATTGTGCCAATGTGAATTTCTCAGATTTGACAAATGTGCCATAGTTATATCAGACATTAAGTATAGGAGAAATGGTGAAGAGTATACAGGAGCTCCCTATCTTTGCAACTATTCTGTAGATTTAAAATTACTCCAAAATAAACATTTTTTAAAAAAAGAAACAAAAACCTCGTATGCACAATTTAATCTGAAAGGAGGAGACTTATTTTTGCTTTTGACTGGGGTGGTAATGGTTATTGCATCTTGTGGTGCCCTGGTTTGAGTGGCAGAAATATAGTAACAATCACAGCTCTTCTACCTCAATTCCAGCCTCTGGCTCTTCCCTTCTCAACATTTCAGGGTTCTTCCCTGGGTCCCCACACACCACCTCAGCCCCTCTGGGCATGTAGCCATCAGTCAGTGAAAGTGATCACACCTGGTCTAGGTCTTGCCCCACTATCTTGTTGTCATGTAGATGAAAGTAAGTCCTGATGGCTTTCAGAGTGGAAATAAGCTGTAATTGGGTAAGAACCACAAAGGTACAGGAGGAGAAGTTGTGTCAAGGCAGCATTGTCAAATCAAAGGAGAAGGAAGCAAGTGCCTCTTTCGACTCCAAACACATTAACACATCTCCTGAGCTTTCCTTGGTGTGGCCTTATCTCACAGCCCCCAGCATTCACCCCAGACTCAGGAGTTAATTGACACTGTAATGGAAGGCATCAGGCTCTGATACACCAACAAAACAAAATAGGATACCCAAGCCTGGACACTAGATAGTCACCAGGGGACTAGATAAAACAGGCCAGCTTTTGGCAGTAACAGTGGATAGAAGTTCATTATGTGGTGGGAGTGGAGGCTGCCTCTATAGCAGTGTGGTCCAATACAAATATAACGTGAGCCACGTAGGTGATTTTAAATTTTTCTAGTAGCCACGTTTACAAAAGTAAAAAGAGATAAAATTTTAATGTTTTTATTTGAGTCAACATATCCAAAATATCATGTCATATGTAATCAATATATAAAATTATCAATGAGATATTTCATATTCCTTTTCTGTATTAAAACTTTGAAACGATATTTTCCACTTACAGCACTTCTCAATACAGGTGCTAAATTTTATGGGAAATACTTAGATGTATATTTAGACTTCATAAAATTTACAGTTGAAAAAGTAGATTCACATATCCATATTGTTCCAAACATACTTAAAAGTTTTCTAATAACTGAATTGAGTATCAGTTTTTAAATTTAAGGTGAGGATGTGGAGAAATTGGAACTCTTGTGTGTTGCTGATAGAAATGTGAAATGGTGCAGCTGCTGTGGAAAACAAAACACTATGGCAGCTCCTCCAAAAATTAAAAAGAACTACCATATGATCTAGCAATTCCATTTTTGGATATATAACCAAAAGAATTGAAAGCAAGGTCTCAAAGAGATATTTGTACACCAGTTGTTCATAGCAGCATTATTTACAATAATCAAAAGGTGGAAGCAACCCAAGTGTTCATTGACAGTTGAATGAATAAATAAAATGTGGTATATACATACAGTGGAATATTATTCTGTCTTAAAAAGGAAGGAAATTCTGAGACATGCTGCAACATGGATGCACCTTGAGGATATTATGTTATGTGAAACAAGCCAGTCACAAAAAGACAAGTACTGCATAATTCCACTTACCTGAGGTATCAAAAGTAGTCACATTCATAGAGCCAGAAAGCAAGATGGTGAAGTTGCCAGGGACTAGGGGGAGGCAGGAGATGGGGAGTTGTTTTCTAATAGGTAGAGTTCCAGGTTTTCAAGATGAAAAGAGTATGGAGATTAGTTACACAGCACTCAATGTACTTAACACTACCAAACTTAGAAATGGTTAAGATGGGGCTGGCCCGGTGGCACAGTGGTTAAGTTTGCACGTTACACTTCGGTGGCCCGGGGTTCACCAGTTCGGATCCCACTGCTTGGCAAGCCATGCTGTGGTAGGCGTCCCACATATAAACTAGAGGAAGATGAGCACGGATGTTAGCTCAGGGCCAATCTTCCTCAGCAATAAGAGGAGGATTGGCAGCAGATGTTAGCCAAGGGCTAATCTTCCTCAAAAGCAAAAACAAAAAAATAGAAATTGTTAAGATGGTAAATTTTACATGGTGTATTTTACCACAATTAAAATAAAAAGTCAGGTCCTCAGTGGCACTATTCCAGTGCTCAGCAGCCCTGTGTGGCCAAATGTCCCCCTTATCACACAGTGCAGCTTTAGACTAAGAGAAAGAAGGAACTGAAATCCTACTATCTTCAACTGCCTCTCTGAATGGGCAGCCCCGGCTCTGTCTCTGCTTGGAGCCCCTACCTTTCTTTACTCCACCTGGAGGGTCAGAACCTCTTACCTAAATCCTAGGTGTAGTAAATACTCACATTAATTACTTCAGAATAAGCTTCAGTTTCTTTTAGGGGGTTTCCCTTTTGTGCAGAAAGAAGTGCAGGATTCTAATATGTTAGCCATCCACTTAACCCCGTGGGTGTAATATTTCTCAGACGGGAGGCACAGGAAACTTCCTCTAACTCCAATTTTCACCCCATAGAATTTATCCCAAAATGGATTCTTTCACACTGAAATCAATGTGATGCAACCTCTAAGCTTTGAAAGTAACTATATAAAGTTGTCTCACTTGTGAATGGCACAGAGATTTGAAACCCCAGGGCCAGAGGAGAGAAGGAGCAATGGGAGGCATCATCAAGGTTTGCTCTTGACTTTCCCTCTAGGGCTTAAGTGTGGTTGGCTCTTATTTACAGTTTTTAGTACAGTTTAGGTTCCTAACAAGTGCTTAATATGTATTTTAGACAAGGATTGAGTTGTGTTGTTTTATAGTAATGTTTGTATTTTATTACTATGTGATTTAATCAAATTTTCTCTTATCAAAGTCTTTTTAGTTACATGTGGCTCTTGAGAATTTTTATTCTTTTCTGAAAAGGCATAATGTACATCTTATCAGACTTGTCATACATTATGCCTTTTCAGAAAAGAATAAAAATTCCTCAGCTGGGTGGTAAGCTCTCTAAACGCAAGGACAGAACAATTTGCTTCTCTTTATCTTCCATACCGTTAAGCACAGGGCTCAAGTAAGTTCTCACTAAGTATTTGCTGATTTCTGGAAATGCTTTTTATGTAGATATTCCTGTGTTTTAAATGAAATTATCCAGTTTTAATTAACAAGGGTTAAATGTCTTTGTTGCTCAACAGTAATCAAGGGCAGGGACCAAGTTCAGCTTAGCTGCTGCTGTAGCCAGAGCAGCTGGCACGGTACCCTGCCTGAAGGAAGGACTCAAGTAGTGTTGAGTTAAACTGCTTTAAAATGAATAGATAGGGGCCAGCCAGTGGCTTAGTAGTTAAGTTCATGTGCTCTGCTTCAGTGGCCCAGGGTTCGCAGGCCTGGGTCCTGGGCACAGACCAAGCATCACTTGTCAAGCTACGCTGTGGCGGCATCCCACATAAAATAGAAGAAGATTGGCACAGATGTTAGCTCAGTGACAATCTTCCTCAAGCAAAGAGAGGAAGATTGCCAACAGATGTTAGCTCAGGGCCAAGCTTCCTCACACCCACACAAAAAGAATAGATAATTGCATTTATTAATACTTAGGAAGAACTCTCATATAAAAATATTTTGTGTTAAAAAATAAAGCAAAAGTGAGACTTTCAACATCCTCTCAGATTTTGTAAACATAAAGGCACATTTAAGGGGCACAATTGCCTGAATGCATTCAGCACCAGGAAAAGCCATGCTCACAGGAGCTCAGCCACAAAAATGGGGCCTGTCAGGTGTGGTCAGGATGAACAAAAACCAACTTTGTGACTCTAAGTCAGTCAACATCCTGATAGGAAATGAAGAGTTTATAGTTCACATTTTCAGGAAATGCCAAATTGCTTTTCATTGCATTTACAGATTTCAGTAGATTTATTTATAGATTAAATATGCATGACTGCATTGTAGATTAAGTCCAGTGGCCCTCTCACTTAGAGGACAAAAGGAAGACCTTTACCAGTAGTAAGTTGCAGGTTGTCAATTAGCAGAAGTCAGATTGGTCAGGACAGAAGAGAAAGAGTGATGGTTCAGATCTCTTATTTCATGTTGAGGAGACTCAGCCCAGGGAAGTTAAGTAACTTTTCCAGTTACGCAAACAGTAAATGGTCGCACGGAAAGCCACAGTGCTTGGATCCCATTCTAATGATCTTCCTCTTAAGCCAGGCTGATTCTTTGCTGTGTGTGTGTTCCTCACTTTGCACAGTAGTCTGGGACTGTCAAAGTGACCATGTAAGCTGAAACCATGCAAAGAGATCTTAATGCTTAATGGGGAAAAATTATTTTTCTGTGACCTTACAAATTTTTTGCTGAAACATTAAAAACTCTGACAGTTATAAGTGTTTTGAGAAATTAAAACAATACTAAAACTAATATTTACTTTATATTCTGTAACTTATGAGAAACTTTGAGAATTAAAGTGTTTTATTTGTAAAAGCTTATCAAGAGGAGTTTGAATAATACTTGCCACTTCTTTTCATTGTATAGCTCATGGTAAAGCAAGCATCTTTTCAGTGTCTTGGCCAATCGTCATACTCCGTTATAAATTTGGGTCAGCTTCCAATATTTTATCCTTTGCACTTTTAATGTCATGAAATGTCTCCAAGAATCCTTTAATGTGAAGCCTTTTGCCAGCATCACTTCCTCTAGGACACCTTCATCCTTTTTGTCACACTTTCCTCTTTATGTTGGTAATTTCCCCTTCAACAGCTTCCTCTGGCTGCAGATCTACAGCCTCTCCAACAGCAGCAGTGTCAACATTCCCCGGGTCAGCTATTTCTTCTACAATTCAATTTACATTATATTCCAATTCCACTCCCAGCATTATCACTTTTCATTTGTTTGCTGCACTTTCATCTTTCTTGGTCAATTCCCTCTTTCTATTATTCATTTTTGTAAAATGTCAGGTTTTACAAAAGAAACAAGAAGCAACACAACTGCATGTTTTTCTGTCCATGTGTGAACTAAATAACAGATTCACGGGGATCACTCACAGACTTTCAGAGAAATTATGTGACTGGTCAGTGATCAGGATGCACATTATTATTTTTGTATTGATTTGTGGCCTGAAGAGCTAGCAGCCAAGATTATACTTTATGCAATTTGTTAATATACTGCAGTAATGGAAATTTGAACTGTGCTGTTGGGGAACTAGTGTTATTTAATTAAACCATGGTAAGTGAAATTTGCGCATATAGGAACCCTACAAGTGGAGGCCTGGCTGTGTCCAAGTCCAATCTAGTAGAGAGTTTAAAAGGAACATAGACTCGAGGGTTCAACAGACTGGTTTAAATCCAGATCTGCCACTTCCTGTCTGGATGATCTTGGACAAGTCCCTCACCTGTAAAACTGAGATAAAACTACTCATCTCTCAGGGTTACTGTCAGAAGTAGTGATCACATAAAGATCTTGTTCCACACAGCGTTGGGCAGACACCTGTCAGCTGTGCAAGTAGGAGCAGTAGCAGAAATAGAATCTAAATTTTCCATAGACAATTCCAGAACTGCTTTTAGATTCTCACTGATGTAATTAAACGGAGACAGATAAAATAGTTTATGGAAGCATATCTATTCAGCTTCTTGCAGTCTGAAACCTCTTCAGATTACTTAAAGGTGTCTAGTTTTGAGAAAATGAGTAAGGAACTTAGAATGCCTAAACCAAGGTACAGTGTAACCACCTAAGAGGACTGTTGCCTTGTTTCCAGGGAGGAAGGAAGTGGAGCTGGATTTGTTTATTTTATTTTATTTTTTTTCCTTTTAAAGATTAGCACCTGAACTAACGTCTGTTGCCAATCTTCTTTTTTTTCCCTTCTTCTCTCCAAAGCCCCCCAGTACATAGTTGCATATTCTAGTTGTAGGTCTTTCGGGTTGTGCTATGTGGGATGCCACCTCAGCATGGCTTGATGAGCTGTGCCATGTCCACACCCAGGATCCAAACCACCCAAACCCTGGGCTGCAGAAGCAGAGGGCACTAACTTAACAACTCATGGGGCCAGCCCCTGGAGCTAGGTTTTCAGGTGAGGAAAAGGATGGAGTTCTGCACAATGTTCTGTGTTTTTCTGAGTCAAATCACAGGAGCTTCATTACTTGATTTGCAATAATGTCTAGAACATTAGCCAGTCTATTCACAAGTGCAAAAATAAACACATTCCAGTAACAAGTAACAGATTATCTTTTTAACATTTGTAATTTGTTTTCTATGCCACTGTTTTAAGAGTGTATATATGGAAGTATAGATATATTGGTGAGTCATAGGCATTAAGGATGACAAGACAGATGACATAATCTTTATTAGTATTTTTCCCCAGTGCCTATAAAATGGGCATTCAGGAGAGTATAAGAAGTTTTTCTCAGATGAGAGGATTGTTCCTCAGATTCTAGCAGTTGCCAGTGAAATTAACATTGATAATAGGTAGGTGAGACCTTTAAGAGCAGAGAGAGACAACTTGTTTCAAGAAGGCGCCCAGAGGACCTGCAAGTGAATTTACTGCCATGAGGTTCCTAAGTTTAGAGAAACAGTGAAGAAAGGACGAAGGGCTAGAATAATAGAAATAGGCAGTTGTCCCAATATTCAGAAGCAAGGATGAGTGGAGGAAACCACTGTTAACACTTTCTGGTACATCCTTCTAGAACATTTTAATGTATGTAGATGTTTATTGTATGTAGATATATATATTAACCACAGTACCTGAATGCATCATTTTAGGAAAATGTACACTGGATCACGTTTTTAAAAAAAAGATCTCTGCTAGGGGCCAGCTCCGTGGCCGAGTGGTTAAGTTCGCGCGCTCCCGCTGCGGCAGCCCAGGGTTCGGATCCTGGGCGCGGACATGGCACCGCTCATCAGGCTACGTTGAGGCGGCGTCCCACATCCCACAACTAGAAGGACCTGCAACTAAGATATACAACTGTGTACAGGGGCGGGGTGGTTTGGGGAGATAAAGCAGAAAAAAAAAAAAAAAAAAGATTGGCAACAGTTCTTAGCCCAGGTGCCAATCTTTAAAAAAAAAGATCTCTGCTGCCATACATCAGGAAAGCAGCAGAGTTAACTGCTTGTCAGATCAGGTGATTTCTCTCCTGCGTGGGTTAACCAGGAGGGCACTAAGAACTCAGCCATGTAGCTAAGTACCCATTTACTGTATAAGTACAACTAAAAATTTTGAGTGGCCTTCTGTATCTGTCAAAGTTCAAAGAGAGGAACGGAACCACCAGGAGATGTGTATACAGAGTTTGTTACAGGGATTTGACAGTTATGCCACTGTGGGAGCTGGTTAAGTGGTCACTGTTGGGAAGGGAAGATGGATGTAAAGTTGGGGACAGCAAGAACGGCTGGAACTCACAAGTCAGAGCTGGAGCTGAAATTCACTTTGGTCCTCCTTGCTTCTGACCTTGGTAGTGTGGGTGTCCAGTAGAAGACCCTTCCTTGCCAAGCTAAACACACACCTGGCCTAGGAGTCAGGGAAGTTAAAGGAGGATGCAGGGGGAGGTAGACCAGTTGCAAGGTTGGCTGCTGCTGCCCTCTAAGAAGGATAAGGGACTGCAGGTTCCACTCCCCAAATCTCACACAAGAATCTCTCTTGTATTCTCCTCCCCAACCAGAAACATACAGGGAAGGGAATTCTGGGCAATGTCTTTCAGCTTGTCCAGGCTGCCACAACATGAAGAGACCACCACTTGCCCTGCCAGCCCGGGTCATTTTTTTTTTTTTTGGAACTCTATGTGGTCAACCTCTTGGGATGCCCTGAAAGGAGCTAGAGTTTAGGAAGTTTTAGTGGTTCCTGATTTGAGATTGACTGCAGTGCAGGCAAATTTTGGGTTCTGCCTTGTACAGAGAGGAGTTTCTTTTTATTTTTAATATTTTTATTTTAGGGGCTGGCCTGGTGGCACAGTGGTTAAGTTAGCACGTTCTGCTTCTCGGTGGCCTGGGGTTCGCCAGTTCGGATCCTGGGTGCGGACGTGGCACCACTTGGCACACCATGCTGTGGTAGGCATCCCACATATAAGGTAGAGGAAGATGGACACGGATGTTAGCTCAGGGCCAGGCTTCCTCAGCAAAAAAGAGGAGGACTGGTAGTAGTTAGCTCAGGGCTAATCTTCCTCAAAAAAAAATTTTTTTTTAATTTTATTGAGGCCATATTGGTGTATAACATTGTATAATTTCAGGTGTACATTATTATATATCAGTTTCTGTGTAGACTGTATCGTGCTCACCACCAATAGTCTAGTTTTTATCTATCACCATACATACGTGCCCCTTTACCCCTTTCGCCCACCTCCCCTCCCCCTTCCCCTGTGGCAACAACTAATCTATTCTCTTTATCCATGTGTTTGTCTTTTACATATGAGTGAAATCGTATGGTGTTTTTCTTTGTCTGGCTTATTTTGCTTAACATAATACCACCAAGGTCCATCCATGTTGTTGCAAACGGGACCATTTTGTCTTTGTTATGACTGAGTAGTATTCTATTGTATATACATATACCACATCTCCTTTATCCATTCATCAGTTGATGGGCACTTAGGTTGTTTCCACATCTTGGCTATTATCAATAAGGCTGCAATGAATATAGGACTGCATAAATGTCTTTGTATTGTTGATTTCATATTCTTTGGATAGATATCCAGTGGTGGGATAGCTGGATCATATGGTATTTTTATTTTTAACGTTTTGAGAAATCTCCACACTGTTTTTCACAGTGGCTGCACCAGTTTGCATTGCCATCAGCAGTGCATAAGGGTTCCCTTTTCTCCACATCCTCTCCCCCACTTATTATTTCTCATCTTGTTAATTACAGCCATTCTGATGGGTGTGAGGTGATATCTCATTGCAGTTTTGATTTGCATTTCCCTAACTATTAGTGACATTAAACATCTTTTCATGTGCCTGTTGGCCATCTGTATGTCTTCTTTGGAAAAATGTCTTTTCATATCCTCTGCCCATTTTTTGATCGGGTTGTTTGTCTTTTTGTTCTTGAGTTGTGTGAGTTCTTTACATATTTTGGAAATTAACCCCTTGTCAGATATATGATTTGAAAATATTGGGACCGGCCCCATGGCCGAGTGGTTAAGTTCACGTGCTCTGCTGCAGGCGGTCCAGTGTTTTGTTGGTTCGAATCCTGGGCGCGGACATGGCACTGCTCATCAAACCATGCTGAGGCGGCGTCCCACATGCCACAACTAGAAGGACCCACAACAAAGAATATACAACTATGTACTGGGGGGCTTTGGGGAGAAAAAGGAAAAAAATAAAATCTTTAAAAAAAAAAAGAAAATATTTTCTCCCAGATGGTGGGTTGTCTTTACCTTTGGTTCATGGTTTTCTTTGCCTTGCAGAAGCTTTTTAGTCTGATGTAGTCCCATTTGTTTATTTTTTCTTTTGCTTCCCTTACCTGAGCAGACATGGTATTCGAAAAGATGCTTCTAAGACAATGTCAAAGAGTGTACTGCCTATATTTTCTTCTAGGAGTTTTATGGTTTCAGGTCTTACATTCAAGTCTTTAACCCATTTTGAGTTAATTTTTGTGTATGGTGTAAGATAATGGTCTACTTTCATTCTTTGGCACATGGCTGTCCAGTTTTCCCAACACCATTGATTGAAGAGTACTTTCCTTCTATATTCATTTTTATAGTTTATTTATTATTTTAAAAATTTTATTATTAATTTTTTTTTTGGTGAGGAAGATTGGCCCTGAGCTAACATCTCTTGCCAGTCTTCCTCTTTTTGCTGAGGAAGATTGACCCTGAGCTAACACCTGTACCCATCTTCCTCTATTTTGTATGTGGGATGCCACCACAGCATGGCTTGATGAGTGGTGTGTAGGTCTACACCCAGGATCTGAACCTGCGAACCCCAGGACGCCAAAGAGGAGCATGCATTCCTAACCACTAAACCACCAGGCCAGCCCTCCTTCTATACTCATTTTGACAGTTTTTTTTATCAGAAATGGAAGTTAGATATTGCTTTCTCTAAATCTATTGAGATGATCATGTGATTTTTATTCCTCATTTTGTTAATGTGGTGTTTCACATTGATTGATTTGTGGATGTTGAACCCTCCCTGTGTCCCTCATATAAATCCCACTTGATCATGGTATATGATCCTTATAATGTATTGCCCTATTCAGTTTGCCAGTATTTTGTTGGGTATTTTTGCATCTATGTTCTCCAGCAATATTTGGCCTGTAATTTTCCTTCTTTGTGTTGTCCTTGTTTGGCTTTGGGATCATGGTAATGTTGGCCTCATAGAATGAGTTAGGAAGCATTCTGTCTTCAAATTTTTGGAATAGTTTGTGAAGGATAGGTATTCAATCTTCTTTGAATGTTAGAATTCTCCAGAGAAGCCATATGGTCCAGGACTTTTGTTTTGGGGGAGGTTTTTTATTACTCTTTCAATCTCTTTACCTGTGATTGGTCCATTCAGATTCTATATTTCTTCTTGATACCATTTTGGGAGGTTATATGAGTCTAAGAATTTATCCATTTCTTCCAGGTTATCCAATTTGTGGGCATATGGTTTTTCATGGTATTCTCTTATAATCCTCTGCATTTCTGTGGTATCCATTGTAATTTCTCCTCTTTCATTTCTAATTTTATTTATTTGAGCCTTCTGCCTTCTTTCCTTTGTGAGTCTGGCTAAGGGTTTGTCAGTTTTGTTTATCTTGTCAAAGAACCTTCTCTTAGCTTCAGTGATCTTTTCTACTGTTTTTTTGGTCTCTACTTCATTTATTTCTGCTCTAATTTTTATTATTTCCCTCCTCCTGCTGACTTTGGGCTGTGTTTGTTTTTCTTTTTCTAGTTCTGTTAGGTGTAGATTAAGATTACTTCTTTGAGATTTTTCTTCTCTGTTGAGGTAGCTCTGTATTGCTATAAATTTCTTTCTTAGCACCACTTTTGCTACATCTATAAGAGTTGATATGTAGTGTTTTCATTTTCATTTGTCTCCAGGTATTTTTTGATTTCTCCTTTGATTTCTTCATAGATCCAATTGTTGTTCAGTAGCATCTTGTTTAGTTGCCACATATTTGTGACTTTCCCAGCCTTTTTATTATAGCTGACTTCTAGTTTCATAACATTGTGGTCAGAAAAGATGCTTGATATGATTTCAATCTTCTTAAACTTATTGAGGCTTGCTTTGTTTCCCAGCTTATGGCCTATCTTTGAGAATATCCCATGTGCACTTGAGACGAATGTGTATTCTGCTGTTTTTGGATGGAATGTTCTATATATATCTATTAAGTCCATCTGGTCAAGTATTTCATTTGATGCCATTGTTTCCTTATTAACTTTCTGTCTGGATAGCTATCCATTGAAGTAATGTTGAGGTCCTCTACTATTATTGCGTTGCTGTCAATTTCTCCCTTTAGGTCTGTTAACAGTTGCTTTATATACTTTGGTGCTCCTGTGTTAGTTGCATATATATTCATAAGTGTTATGTCTTCTTGGTGATATGTCCCTTTTATCACTATATACTGCCCATCTATCTCTCATTGTCTTTTTTATCTTGAAGTCTGCTTTGTCGGATATAAGTATGGCAACACCTGCTTTCTTTTGCTTGCCATTTGCCTGGAGTATCATCTTGGATCCCCTCACTCTGAACCTGTTTGTCTTTAGAGCTGAGATGTATCTAGTGGAGGCAGCATGTTGTTGGATCCTGTTTTTCAATCCATCCAGCCACTCTGTGTCTTTTGATTGGAGAATTCAATCCATTTACATTTAAAGTGATTATTGACATATGAGGGCTTAATACTGCCATTCTATCTCTTGTTTTCTGGTTGTTCTATATTTCCATTGTTTCTTTTCCCTTGTATTTCTGACTGCTGTTTCAGTTTGGTGTTTTTTTGTAATGGTTTTCTCAGTTTTCTCTTTATTTATGATTTGTAGCTCTGCTCTGATTTTTTGTTTAGTGGTTACCATGAGGTTTGCATAAAAGATCTCATAGATGAGATAGTCCATTTGCTGATAGCCTCTTATCTCCATTAGCCTAAGCAGGTTCCATCCTTTACTCTTCCCCTTCTGAGTTATTGTCACAAATTGTTCTTTTCTGTGTTGTGAGTTTGTGACTAAGTTGAAGTGTTTATAGTTGTTTTTGACGCTTTCTTTTGTCTTTTATAATTGTTTACTAACCTATTCTGATATAGAGCTGCAATTTTCAGATTCCATCTGTGTATTCATCTTCTTGCTCAAGGTTTTGTAAACCTTTGCTTTTTAGTCTCAAATGAGAGGGCTTCTTTCAACATTTCTTATAAGGCAGGCCTAGCAGCGGTGAACTCCCTCCATTTTTATTTATCTGGGAAAGCTTTTATTTCTCCATTGTATCTGAAGGATAGTTTTGCTGGAGAGTGTATTCTTGGCTGAAAGTTTTTGTCTTTCAGTATTTTGAATATATCATGAGGAGTTTCTTCTTTCTTTTTTCTCCTTTTTTTCTGTCTCTCTCATTGCTCCACACACACCAAACCACTTGACTCAACTGATCTTCCTTAACTTATGAACCCTGCCCTTTTTTTCTGTTGTAGCTCAGAAACTTTCAAAGTCAACATTATTCAGAACTCCTATTAAGAAGATAAAGATCTCAAATTTGTTTCATTTTCCCAGGATAATACTTGGGGATTATTCTTATTATTGGGGTTTATTTTTTCAGGAATAATGTGGTCAAAATGCAAAGGTTAGTGGGACACATTGCTGCTTAATAAATCCCAAGTAACAAAAAAGAGAACTTCTGACAAAAGGATAGGTAATGAAAATGCTTGGCATATAGTCAGGGAGGACTGCACCTGCATGGCCTGGACCCACACTTCTGTCCTATTACCTCTTTCCCACATGGAGTGAGGCTGATGAATCATTGGCCACCCCTGGCATCCTTGCTCATTTGCCCTTTGGGAGGACAAACACCGCCTTAAAGAACCAGAAGCAGGATAAGTTGCTCCCCCAAAGGGGCTGGTAATTGGGGGAAATGTGAGGCTGATGCAAGGACTTCAGTGTCGGGCTCCCTCCCACCCATCCAACCATGGTGGTTTTGAAATAGAAGCTGCAGATGGAAGGAACCATATTACCTTGGGTGAGGTATGGTGAGGTCAGATGCAGATCAAGAGAGAGAAACTGGAAATAGTTTTATGTTTTTTTTATACTTACACAGCTCTGAGAGGAGGACTCAACATGCCACCCAGGGCCACTCAAGTGAAGCACCAGGTTGGTCACGAGGCAGAGTGAGGGGGAACTGTGGGCAAGCACCTTTACTGTGGTTTTCGCTGGGAGGAAAGTGTCAGGACAAACAGGTTTAGGATTGGCTAATTTGAATAATTTCATTCGGCTCTAGATCAAGGGGCTGTCGCTGGTTATCTGATATCTGGCCCTGGGGCAATTGGGGGGTGTATAGTGGCCCAGATTGTGAAAGCCCAATAAGGGAGGTGTTTGGTAGTACAGACTTAATCAACTGTTCAAGGAGAGGAACTGACCAGCATCTAGACAGGGCTTCAAAACTGGATCAAGATAGCACACATCCACCCACACAAATTATATTAAAGGAAGCAGAATATTTTTTAAAAATTTATGTAAATGGACCACACATTCTGTTACTTCTCTGATCCCAAAATGTCAATGCTTCTCACTGACTCTACATTATCTTCAAAATTTTTTTAAAATTTTGAAATATTTCATCATTGAAAAATTGTATTATAGTAATTGCTTTTTGAAGAGTTGAAAAGCACCTCAGAGCATTGGTTCAATCTGGGGTTTTTTTTGGTCCAAAAACAATGAAATAGTCAATATGTCAAAATGTCAATATCTCTTACGTTTGTACAATATCTGTAATTTTGTGTTCGTTTTAAATAGTCTATAGTTTTTTAAAATTGAAGTTACTACCAGAGAAAGGCAGAAAGAAGCTGAAAGCTGCCCTGCACCCAGCACATCTTTTCATTTCCTTTCCAGTTTTATTGAGATATAACTGATATATAACAGCACATTTTGATCCAAATGAAGTTTTCTCACTCTCCTAAGGCCCCATAGAAGTGAAGGCGTCTAACTGTAGACTTTTGGGTGGGAAGACTCATGATCAGGCTAAAAGCTGACAATTCAGAATGGAGATAGAGCTAGACCTTCAATCACTAATGTCCAAGCCAGGGTTTGTTGCTGGGCTAGCCTGCTGAGGAAATGGTCAAAATAAAGGCAGCCACACAACTCTGTTCAGAACCACCCAATGCCCCTGCAGTCTTTTGCCAGGCAAAGAAACCAATTCAAGCAAGTAACTGTCAAGCTCAGGGGGTGCCATAACCTCTCTTTCACTATTTAACACACAGTGATGTTTGAAAGAACTCTAAAGTACCTTAAAAGAACTGCAAATAACCCAGGGATCAAGCCTTCTGTAGTGGTAACTTTCTTCTTGAATAAGCATTGTGCTGCTTCAAAGGTGCATTTTTCTATATTAGTCAAGAAAATTAACCAGACAAGTCTGTGACTGCTGAACTTGCCTGTGCCCGACCTGGGTTATCTTTTTTTTTTTTTTTCCAAAGATTGGCACCTGAGCTAACAACCGTTGCTAATCTTTTTTTTTTTTTACCACTCGGCCACGGGGCCGGCCCTCCACCTGGGTTATCTTATTCCTCATCTCTGCCTACTAGAGTACCTGGCCTTAAGGAGAAAATTTACATTTGGACAGTACCTATATTGTGGCTGCACAGTTGAATTTGCTTTCTCACTTCAGCCTTTCCTTCTTTCAAATGGGAAAGGGAGACAGAGGAGGGGCTTGTAAGTCAGCCTGAAAGCCCTGTCTTGACAGCGGAGCAGTTAAGAGGGCAGATCCTGAAACGAGAGTACCTCAGCCCAAAGCCCACACCTGCCATCTACAAGCCAAGTAAGCTTAGGAAAGTTCCCTTAACAACTTTGTACCTCAGTATCTTTCCACTCAGTCGTGGTGATAATAATGTCTACTGTCGGGTTGCTATGATGTTTAAATGAGATTAAGTATCTAGAATAGTGCAATACATGTTAGGTATGATTATAGTCATTGCTAGTTGACAGATACTGTGATTTTGAGTAAGAGCCTTCTCTGGTGATCCTGCCTACCCACTGCATTGGGGAAGTGGGTCAAAGCTTAACGGGTTAAGTGTTCTTTCAAGGGGCATCAACTGGGAAATTTTAACAGACTTTAGACAATACAAACCTCTGTACCATTTGTTATGGACAAGTAGTTTCCAGAGAGAAGTTTATTTTTAAAACTTAAAATACTTATTTAAAGGTATTAAATTTGATAATCTATTTACATAAACAACAGGAAATAAACAGGTCAATCTGTAAAGGATACATCTTGCGGTGATCTTCATTTGTGGTAAATTCCATTGTTTTTAGACCACAGACTTTAAAGGCTCATCTCTGTGCAGGTACTCTCAAGAATCAAAAAACATGTCTCTTTTCAGATTTCAGAGCTTAGCTGAGACTTCTGTGTACAGAGGTGAAAAGAAAGGGTGGAGGCCCCCAAAGCCCCACAGCTGAGGAGATGGTTCAAGTAAACCAGGTGTGGGCAAGCATTCTCTGGTTGGTGAGATGAGCCAGACACTTATGGAAAAGACCTGGGATCTGTGGCACCAGTCTGATTCCAGGCCTCACTATGGAAGGGAGTCTACATATGACTGTGCTGGCACTCACCTCTAAAAAAGATAAAATAGTGGACACGTGGGATGACTCCCTCAGACAAGGGGAGGCTCATAATCAGGCCAAGGCCCTAGTGTTTCATTCAAAGACTTCAAAGGTTACTGCATCACTGATGAATGATGAACTGTCAAACTGGATGAGGGGATCAAAAAGCTGGCTTGCCTCAGAGTCCTCTTAATGGATTGCATGAACATATCTCCTTGGACCTGGCTTTACAGTCCCAAATTACGAAGCATTATTATTTTATGGTATAATTTTAATATTTGCCTCAGATTGGCACTTGCATTTACTCTCTGGAAACAGATTTTTCTACAGCATGAGCTTTTGATAAAGTCATTGTGGGGTTCCTTAAGAATACCTATCTGATTTTTGTCAGATCCGTTTTCTGTAATTTTGCCTCTGATTAATTTTCTTGTACATTTCCACCTCCTTTGACAGCTTCTGCTTTCACTCTTTCAATTTTTTCTTTCCTGGTATCAGCTTCTTTTGACAAACTATGCTCCTCTCTCTATCGTCCACTCATCTGACACTATGTCAAGGACTCCTTTCATTTAACCGGTAATTTTTAAGTAATCTCCTTAATCTGTGATGAGTCCCATCTTTGTAAAGAGTGTCTCCAAACACTCTTGTGTTAATAATTGTTAATGTTAATAATTATTAGCCCTAGGACACGTCGAGAAAAATCTGCTCCACTGCCTCAGGCCATTTCCATCCAGCCTGTCTGCTCAGGTGCGCTGTGACTGACAACCCTGCGTTCTCCTGGGCTTTCACCTTAAGAGACTTGGGGCTTCCCAGCCCAAGTGATTATCACGTAAGCAACCTCAGTCAACCAGCTAAACTCTAAACCCTGCCCTCGGAGCTGCCTTTTTAGTCTCTCGTTTCTCGGTTCCCTCTTTCTTCCTCGGCAGGAAACGACTCATTTTCTTCTCAAACGCTGGTCTTCAACCCAGGCGTCCTTTGGGCTCGCTGTTTGACGGCCTCTCCCAGTCAGTACTTTCATAAGCTGAGGGGGACTCAACACACCCTCCCCTTCCCTAAGGAGGGATCGCCCCTGTCCCGCCGCGCCCCTCCCGGCACCACCCAACTCCGCATACCCGGCCGCCCCTGCGCCCGCCGGCCAACCCCCTGCTCCGCTCCCGGCGCGTCACAATAGCGCCCTCGTGGCCCCGCCCCGCACCCAGCCAGCCAATCCCAGGCTCCGCTCCCGGTGCGTCACAATGGCGCCTTCGAGGCTCCGCCCCCCGACTGCCGCCGCGGAGGCCCCGCCCTGCCGTGGTCTTTGCGTCCTTCCGGCTCCGTCGTGGAAGTAGGACTGTCCCTCGTCTTCCAGAAGAAGAAGGTGGGGTTCGGTAGGGAAACCGGCCTGCGCTCACGTAGGCAGGCGGAAGCAGGGCGGGGGCGCGGGGACCTGGGGCTGCTGCTCCCGAGTGCTGGGGCGGAGGGCCGAGCAGGGCCCGGGCACGCAAGGGCTTCCGGAAGCGCCGCGTGCACACGACGAGCAGGAGTTGTGGACTCCGGCCTGCCGCGCGCCTGACTCCGCCCCTCGGAAGCCCCGCCCAGGGCGCGCCGCCAGGGGTTTCCATGGTGATGGTAAACAAGCCTCAACTGCCTCAGCTACAACTGCCAAGTCCCCCGCGTTCCACCCTCCTCTAGGTGCTCAGGGGGACGACCGAGGCGCCGGGTGTGAGGAAGAGCGGGAGCGCAGAGACTCGGAGCCCGAGGTGAGGGGCGGGACGGACGGCGAGTCCGAAGCCGAGGGCCGCACACCCGGAACCGACCGGCGACTAGGTCCCGTAGGGGTGGCGACAGTGGGGCTGAGATTTGGGGTCCAGGGAGGCGGGGTCTGAGGTCAGGGGCCGCAAACCACCGAGGGACTGACCGTGGCCTCTGCTCACTGGAGGTGGAGACGGCGGTGCTGAGATTTGGGATCTGGGGAGGCGGGGTCTGAGGTCAAAGGCTTTACACTCGGGCATTCGACGGGGGGCTGACATTTGGGGTCTGGGGAGGAAGGGCAGGAGGGCCTCGGGCGGACTCCAGGGAGAGCAGGGCCCGAGAGCCTCTGCCAGGAGCAGGGTGAGGGCCCTCGGCGGCCGTCGGAGGGGGAATTCATTTAGAAACGAGAGCAGTTCCCTCACGTGGCCGGGCGCGCCTGGGAGTCGCCCGAGACTGGCTGGGCCTGGCTCCTCCCCCCTCCCACGTTCCCGCTCGCCGCGCCTCCACTCCGTGCTCGTGGCCTTTTCTTCCTCTCCGAGCCGCGTGTGTGCCCTGCGCGCCTGTCCGCCTTCGTCTCCTGCCATCGAGGTACCGTGTTCGCATTTTGGGTGAAACTCTGGTTCTCGTTGTCTTTGCTTGGTGCCTCCACTTGTGCTGAGCGAGCTTAATCGGCCGTTTGGTTTTCCCTCGTGCTTTCCTTCTTTGTATCTTTGAGTGTCTTGCTGATTCTTGACTGCGCCTAAGAAACTTCCGGACGCTGCCGGCTCCCGCGCGGCGGTCGCGCGGCGCTCTCTGCCTCCCGTGCGCCCGCGCGCTTCCCTGAGGTGGCGCCGGGCGGCCTGCGTGACCCGACCGGCCGTGAGCCCCTCCCGTTAAGGGCCTCAGAGGACCCCACAGGTTCCCGCAGACACCCTCCAGGCCCGGGAAAGTCCCCCCCTCCCCCGCCACCTGCAGCCCCCCGACCGGCATCCCGTCGGTCCCAGCCCGCCGCCCGCGGGACGCCCGTGGCCTCAGTTCTCTTCCTCTGGAGGCCCTAGGACGAACGGTCAGGCCGCCTGCTCTGGTTCACAATTGTCTGCGGGCGCCGGGGGCTCGGCCTGTCCTGCGGGCCGGGGGCGCGGCCGGAGGAGCCCGTGGCAGCTGCGCGCCGAGGGGCCACCGTGCGACCGCGGCAGCTTCCCGGAAGGGCCGCGGGGGAGGGCGCCCGGGGTTCGCTCAGTTGTCCGCAGCCTGGTGGAGCAGGAGGGTTTTGAAGGCTGCAAATAGTCTTCTATTTCAAATATCGTCGAAAGTACCGATTTTAATATAATTCTGTTACTTTTAGTCACGGTCTTAAAAGTTAACTATTTACTTCTGAGTTTCTAGTAAGGATGAAAATACCTCGGGTTCTCAGGGTAGACAGAAAATATATTAGAATCTAACCTATCAGTGAAAAGTGATGTTTTCAGTATGTACTAATTTCTACGTAAAATTTTTTCATTTTACAATAAGCGATTAAGGGGCCTGCGCGGTGGTGCCCCGGTTAAGTTCGCACTTTCCGCTTTCACGGCGCGGGGTTTGCCAGTTCCGATCCCAGGTGCGGAGCTACGCACTCCTTGGCAAGGCATGCTGTTGCAGGCGTCCCACGTATAGAGTAGAGGAAGATGGGCACGGGTGTTAGCTCAGGGCCAGTCTCCCTCAAAAAAAAAAAAAATAAAGGTATTAATTCCTACACTTAATGAGTTTTGGGAGAGAAGCAATTCCATACTTTGCCTTGGGGAATCTCATGTTCCTGTATGCACTTGTGTAAATTGATTAGGTTTATTATTTCTGTTATGATCTCCTTTTTTAGTTTTTTCTATTTTAGTAATGTTCTTGTAGTTTTTACTTTTTTTTAGGTGACAAGTGACTGGGTTTCGCTTGAGTATTGTTACAAAGTTCCCTTTGTAAACAAAATATTCAAGGAAAAATGTGAATTGATTTAAGGGAAAAGATTGATTAAATAGGAGCGTCAGTCCTCGGAGATAGGCAAAACTGTGGAGATGAGTGTGGAGACATACGGTGCCCATCAGAGTAGGTGCCTGGAGTGGCTACAGAAATGGAAGCGGGCTGCCTTCAACGGAGGTGACTTCCTGCCAACCTCCCCTCCCCGATCTGACCTCTGGCTTTTGGACTCTTTGTAGAACCACGTTAATTGATCCTTAGTGGGTCCAGGCGCATAGCTAGGGTTTACCACGTTTTCTAATCACATGCTCATGAGCAGTCTACAAGGGGGTATTGCTATTATTCCCATTGTACAAATGAGAAAATGGAGGCCGTGAGAAAAGAAGTCCCTTGCCCAGGGACAGCTGGGACTAGGACTCACCTCTGACAGGGATACCCCTTTGCCAGGGTGCCCTCCTCCCCACCTAGTTGCTTTGAACCAGGGTTCTTGTGGAAGACAAAAAGCTGGGCAGAGGGATAACCAGGCTTAGCTAAGACCAGCTTGGCTTATTTTACAGCAAATCCCAGACATAAGATTTTTATCGGTAAATATTTCAGCTTGTATGTCTAAGGACTTTTAAAATATAACCACAATACCATTATCACACCTAAAGAAATAATAATTCCTTGATATCAAAATCCCCAGTGATCAAATGTGCCCGACTGTGTAATAAATATTTTTATACAGGTGGTTGTTTTGAATTGGGATCCAAACAACATCACATTTTATATTTGGTAGATATATATCTTTTAAATTGTTTTAATCCAGAGCAGCGTTGTCCAAGAGAAATATAATGCAAGCCACATAGGTAATTTTACATTTTCTAATAGTAAAAAGAAACACATGTAGTTCACTTTAATAATTAGTTTAACTTAATATATATCCAAAATATATAACATTAAATTATATTTTTCATGTTTTTTATTCAAACTAAGCTTTCAAAAATCCAGTGTGTACTTTATATTTACCGGCCACGTTTCAAGTGTGGCAATTGGCTACTTTATTAGTGACAATCTAGAGGTTCCCCATTCTTAAAAGATTTTTCTTTGTTGAACAAATTAGGTGTGTGTCATGCAGAATTTCTTCCCCACACGCTCTGGGTTTTTCTCATGGCATTCCTGTGGTGGTGTTTGATTCTCTGTCCCCTGCGTTTCCTGTAAAATGGTAGTTACCTCTAAAGGCTATTCTTATTCTGTTGAGGTTTTTTTTTTTTTTTTTTGAAAGAATGCTTCATTCAAGATGCCCTCTATTCCTGCCAGAGGCATATTTTGGTTAGTGTTCCACCTTTGTAATGTTAGCAGCCATTGATGATCCTTCCCTCAATCCATTGTTTTGTTAATGGTTTTGAAATTAGTGATAATTTTAATTAAATATTCTTTCTCATTTATTAGCAAAAATACTCTACAGAGAGGAAGTTTTCTTTAAAGGCAGGTTAAGTTTTTGACTCCTTCGTTATGTTTATCAATATCCAGCGTAATGAATTGAATCCTAACCATGTGCCAGACAGTAGTTTTTCCAGTGTCATTCTGAAGGCCTGGATTTTAAATATATAGGATGTGTTTTAGTCCACTGTAGCTTTTATTCTCTTTGATGCTCAAATTCTCCAATTTTTGGCCTTCAAATTAGTTCCTGACTTTTTTGATAGAAACTCAGTGGTCTTTGATGGCTTCTTTGGTTTAAGGTGTAATACTTTTAGTGGATCCACCAAAGTTTATTCAGTTGGACCTCTAGTGATGGGCAGTTGGGTTGTTTCTAGTCTTTTCCTATTAGAAATAGTGCTGAAATGACTATCTTTTGCAGTTGTCTTTTCCCCTTTTTGACCAAAGGGATTGAACCACTCAATATTTCCACTAACAGTATTTAGAGTGCCTGCTTATCTACAGCCTTGCCAAGGAAGTATCTTATCAAACTTAGGTATTTTTGCCAATGTGATAGGTATTTTAAAGATTATTTCAAGTTTTGATTTATTGTATATGGCTGAGGTTGAGCATCTTTTCACGTTTAAGGATATTTTCTGTCAGCTCTCCATGCCTCTAGCCTATTTTGCTTTTTGGATCGTTGGACTTTTTGTCTCTTTAGAAGCTGTCTAAATATTAAGGATATTGACATTTTTGGGAAGTAAATTGCAAGTATCTTTCCCATTTTATCATTTGTATTTTTGCTTAGGTTATAGTGTTCAGCCATGCATAAGAGGTTTATTTTGTTGTTTTGTTTATAATCAAGTTTTTAGGTATTTTCCCATATTCTGGGTTTTGAGCCACAGTCAGGAGACTTTTCCCTATTCCCAGTTTTTAGAGGAATTCATCAATTTTCTATTCTATTATTTAGGATGTTTCTTAGCATGTCTCATAAAACATGGACAATTTTTAGTTAACTCATATTTTGCCTTCATTAATATGTCAGTGTGACAGATTGCAGTAATCAACTTTGAAATGATGGACTACAGTTGCATGCCTGCAATAAACCCAAGTTGGTCGTGATGCATTTTGTTTTTTGCATATTGCTGGATTTGGTTAGCTGATGTTTATTTAGGGTTTTTGCATCTGAGTTCATGAGTGAAATTAGCCTGTAAAACTTGATAAACTAATTCTAAAACTCTTGAAAATTAAAATTCAATTCCAGGTTGATTGTAGATCAAAATGTAAAGATGCAGATGAAAACAACAGCTTTATAAGTTAAAAAGATATCCATATAGCCTTGGGCTAGGAAAAAGATCTCTTGGGATACAAAAAGTGATATAATTATTAAGGGAAAAAACCCAAAACAATTCCTATTAGGTTTTCCTGACAGTATGCATCTTCTTTTACAAAAATCCTCACCAAATACAAATATTACAAATTCCTATCACATTATTTCCTTATAAATCTATTTACGTTGTAAAGACCCGTCATTGATGTCTTCATTCTTCATCTTCCCCTAATTGGGGTCTCTGTTCTGCTTTATACAATACTTGGTTAGAATAGTACTGTCCAGGGGCTTGGCCCAGTGCTTAAGTTCACGCCCTCCACTTCACCGGCAAGGCTCAGGTTTTTGCCGGTTCAGATCCTAGGCGTGGACATGGCACTGCTCATCAGGCCATTGTGAGGCGGCATCCCACATGGCACAGCTAGAAGGACCTACAACTAGAATATACAACTATGTGCTGGGGGGCTTTGGGGAGAAGAAGAAAAGAAAAAGGAAGATGGGCAACAGATGTTAGTTCAGGTGCCAATCTTTAAAAAAAAAAGTACTGTCTAATAGAATTATGATATGAATGGCATATAATTTTTTCATTTTTTTAATTGAGATGTATAATTCACATACCGTACAGTTCACCTTTTTAAAGGGTACAATTCAGAGGTTTTTAATATATTCACATGTTGCAAAAACCACCACTATCTAATTCCAGAACATTTTCTTATGTTGAAACCCCCTAAGCATTCCTGGGATAAATCTCACTTGGTCGTGGTGTATAATCCTTTCTATGTGTGCTGGATTTGGTTTGTTAGTATTTTGTTGAGGAATTTTGCATCTGTATTTATAAGGAATATTAGTATGTAGTTATCTTTTCTTGTGATGTCTGCCTGGTTTTGGTATCAGAGTATATTTGTTTGCTAGGGCTGCTGTAACAAAGTACTGCAGACTCGGTGGCTTAAACAACAGAAATTTATTGTTTCTCAGTTCTGGAGGCCAGATGTCCTAGATAAGGTGTCAGCAGGGTTGGTTCCCTCTTAGGGCCATGAGGAAAGGATATGTTCCAAACCTTTCGCCCTGGTTTGTAGATGGCCGTCTTCTCCCTGTGTCGTCATGTCGCCTTCCCTCTGCTTCTCTGTGTCCACATTTCCCCCTCTTATAAAGACACCAGTCATATTGGAATACAGCCCACCCTAAATTAAATGACCTTGTTTTCACTTAATTACTTCTGTAAAGACTTTATCTCCAAATCTGGTCACATTCTTGGATACTGGGGGTTAGGATTTCAACATACGATTTTTTGTGACACAGTTCAGACCATAACACAGGATAATACTGGCCTTGTAGAATGAGTTGGGAAATATTTTAATTTAGTGTATTTTAATATATTTTGATTAACTCCATACATCAAAAATATCACTTCAACATGTAATCAATATTTTAAAATTGAGATATTTTACATTCTTGTTTTAATCTTTAATTCAGCATGTGTTTTATACTTAACAGCACATATTAATTTGTACTTGCCACATTTCAAGCGCTTAGTAGCACTTCTGGCTAGTGGCTACCATATTTTTTATCTTTTGTACCTAACTTGTTCTTTTTCCAAAGCAGTTTTTCCTCTATGCTTTGAGAGTTTTTACCAATACATGCCTGGGTTGGGTCTTTTTAAAGTATCTGTTGGGAACTACACAACGGAGTTTATTTTAAGCCAGGAAAATTTCCTTCCATTCTTTATCTATCTGTTCTCTTGCCTCTATTTATGTCTTTTTCTCCTTCTGGGATTCCTGTTATTCACATGTTATATCTCCTGTCTCGTGTTATATCTTGTGTCCTCCAAATTTCATATCTTTTTCCTCTTAGTGTTTCTATTTTTTCTGTTTTGAGATATTTCTTCCACTTGGTTTTCCAGGCCCCTATCCTTTCTTTCAATTTATTACTAACTTTAAATTCAAAACTCAATTTTTGGCACCGGAAAGTTTTTTATTCTGTGGTTGAGTATCTGAAACTGCCTATTTTTTTCTGTTATAATATTTACAGTTTTGTCCAGCACTCCTTGTTCTCTGAAAACGGCCTGCTGTTCTAAGCTTTTGCCTGATGTGTGGTATCCTCTCTGGGTGCTGGAGCCCCTCTTAAGTACATTGTTATGTTCCTCTCTTCCTCTTGGCTCTGTTCTCCACTCACGCAGGGCAGTGTGCTGTTGTCCCCTGAGCAGCAAACATTGAGCACAAGCAACTACAGCAAGTCTCCACTCATGGCAGCTGCAATGGGACCTGACAAGGTATCAGCTCTCACAGACCACCAGGAGGTGGCTCCAGACCCCCTTCCCGTGGGGTCTGTGGTCTTGTACCAAAAAGGTCCCCTGGAGACCATGAGTGTAACCCACTGGCTCCCTGAGGCCTTCTGCCCAGCTCCAGGATCTGAGTGCTCATCCACCCAGGGGCTGCAGGAAACTTGCTAGGGGAGGTGGTTGGGAGACTATCTTCTTAGCAATTGTTTCCTTCATCAGAATTCTCCTTTCCTCCCCACCCCTCATTTCTTAGCTAGGTTAGAATTATTTCCTGCTATGGGGAGAGCACTACCAATTAATACAGATAATGAGATTTTCCCCTTAATTGAAAACAGATTTTTATTTTTAGCAATGGAAGTCTGATAGGGTTTCTTTTTATGAAAACCTCATCTGATACATTTTTTTTTCTGTTGTAACTTTAGATCTTGATTCTTGGGTCACCTGCAGAATGCAATCAGTAATATAGAGCAAGGGTTGCTTGTTCTGTGCTGGGTAAAAATTTGTTCCTTATATTAATTTCAATATGAGCATTATATAGATAGGATAGTAGTTTTGCTTTTTAGTTAACACAGCTCTTGAGAAGTGAACACTGAGGAAAACAATATTACTCTCGACTTAGGCCCTTTACTTACCGTAGGTAATAGTTAAAAGATAATGGAAAACAGCTTTCTTGTTGCTTATAGATTGTGTCACATCCCCTTTGATAGATAAAAATGTAGTAATAGCAAGAGACATTTAAAATGTTAAAATATATTTAATGATCCATCTACATCTCCTCTCTCCTTAATAGCTCTTAGGTAGCTTTGTGTATTGAATTTGGCATGCTGGCAAATTAGGTCAGAGTTCTCACACTTCAGCTGCATGAGGCTTTTCAAAATTTAGGTACAACTGTGTGGGAGGGTACATTTTTTGAAGAAGTTGGTCCAGACATGCATCGTATTCATATGAGTCCCTGACACCAGAAATGTTTAAGAGCCACTGGGTTGGTACTTTATGAAATTGCTAGTTTGGAAGAGACTTTTGAGGTTTCCAGTAGAACAGAAAACATCCGTAACAAATAGAGGTCTGGGCTCTGCTCACATACTGTCCCATGAGCAGAGAATTGCTTCTTCCCCAGACCTCTCTGTGCACCTTGAGTGGAAAACAGACATAAGCAGCAGAAACAATATCTAAAATTCTCTTGGGAATTTAATAAGAACTGAATATAAAGACTAAAAAGATTCATCACAAAAAAAATATTTATACAAAGCAACCAACACCAAAACATATCCTGGTAAAGGGCTGCATTTTAAAAATACAAAGAATTTGAACAAGCTTCCAGGGGGAATAAGGTAATGTACAAGGGAAAAAGAGGCTATGTAGTCTTCTAATTCTTAGTTTTAAACTTTAGCTATTTACCAGGGAAAAAAGGTTTCACAGTCCCACCCCGCCTCATGCTTCTGGTCTGTTTAAACATCACTTCCTGAGAACCCCAATGTAAGTTAATCCCTATTTTCTAGTGTTGGTCATTTCAAAATTTATCATTATACATTTATGTATTCATTTCTTTATTGATTTCCTGTGCCACTGTTCTGTGGACCTAGAACAGTGCCTGCCTCTGCTAAGTGCACGCTATTTCTGGCTAATGAATGACTCTTCAAGTCTGATCAATTTTATTTATTGCACATCACTGAAATCCTTTCACATGGTTCAATTTCCCCCGCAGTGTTTCTGTTGCAGGGTACCATCAATTCTTCCTAAACTCGTCATTCCTTCTCATCTCATCTCCATACATCTGTTCCTACCATTCATTTTCCATATAGCACCTTGACTGTTCTGTTGAAAAGCAAAACTCAAATTACACTACATTCCATTTTGAAACAATTAAGTGACTTCCCATTGGCCTTACAATAAAGTCCAAAATACCTTCCCAGGCCTTTTATAGAGGATCTTCCTCTACATCCCTCTTTTGTTGATGTCAGCCCTGGCTGCAAAGTGTTTTCAGGTGCTTTCTATCTCAGGACAACACGCTCCTGTGTGTCTTCTGTACATGTTGTTCCTTCACCAGGCAAGAACCACATCATGACTGATCAATTATTAACACTCGCCCTGCCGGTGTCACCAACCAGATAAGGAAGGCATATGTAAAACTACTTACCTGCAACAAAGACATTCCAATAAATTGAGAAAATGCACACCAGTCATATAAACTACCAAGAATATAGAAGAGGATTCAAATTTTGTGGGATGGTTTTTTTCTGTCACCCAGCTTCAGTAATGACCAATGATGGACAGTTCTCTGCCTCCCCCACCTTCTTCCCTCATGGATAATTTTGAAGCAAATCCCAGCCATCACAGTTTCATCCACAAGAACTTCAAAATGTATCACTAAAAATTAAGTCCTTTATTTTTAAACATAACTACAATTCTCTCATACCTAAAATAAGTATAAATATAATACTTGAAGATTAAATTTCTAGTCAGTGTTAAAATTCTCCTAAATTGTCCCGTAAATATTTACCAATTTGTTTAAATCAAGACACATATGTCTCATGCACTGTGAATCCTTGATAAATGTCTTAAATTTCTTTTATTCAATAAGTGGTCTTTTCCCTTAGAGCTATTTTATTGAAGGACTGGCTCATTTGTCTTTGCAGTGTTTCCCAGAGTCTGGCTTTGCAGACTGGATCACCATAGTCTCACCTAGTACCTGCCTTTATTATAAATCCTATAATTTGGTAGTTACTTCTAATTTCTAGTAAGTAGAGTCTTAAGACTTTTTTTCTTTTAAAAATAATTTTATTACTAAAAGTGTTAAACATACACAAAAACAGAGACGAAAGTATGATGAAACTCCTTCAGGTACCCATCACCCAGCTTCAATTAGTAAATCATGGCCCATGTTGTTTCATCTGTACTCCTGCTCCCTCCACTCATATTATTTAGAAACAGATTCTAGACATCAGATGTATCTCTAAATAATGTCTCAAATAAAACCACAGCAGCATAATTGCAACTTTTATAATTCCTTAATATAAAATAATTCAGTCACTGCTCACATTATTGCAATTGCCTTTTAATTGTTTTCCAGTCTGTTCATTTGAATTAGGATTCAAAGGTTCATAAAACGTAATTTGCTTGATAGGTATAAAGTTTAAGAATTGCATGTTTTAAAATTAATCTTTTAAAAATTATGCAAAGTATTTACATGAGTCTATAGTCAAATACACAAAATAAGGTACTGTATATACAAGGAGGTTCTACCTTTTGTCCGTTAGTTTCGGTTCTAAATTCTTGCCTCCAGAGATGATTTTTTTTTTTTTTTTTTTTTTTTACGGTTTGTCCTTCCACCTAAGCCGTACCCGTCCACCCCCCCACCCCGCTGGAACTCTGGACTTTTCCCCACCCTGGCATCTTTCCTGAGAACTCACTCAGAACGGTCTTCCTCGTTGCTTTTCTTTCCTCCTCCTCCCACTTCCTGCCTTGGCCGGTCGCGCGGGCGCGGGCCGCACCTGCAGGACGCATTTCCATTGGTGACATCTTGGCGGGCCTGTCGGTGGCACTTCCTCCTTTACACCCCGTGACCCACGTCCGGCTTGCCGCCCTCCCAGTCACGCGGCCTCTGCCTCTGGGACGCAGCCCCGCGCGCCGGCCTTCCGGACCCGTCGTGGTGAGCCGCCGCGAGCGGACGACCCCCGCCCGCCCATCCGCCACCCCCACTGCTCGCAGGTCCCGCGACCTCCTCCCTCCGAACCACCCCCCACGCTTCGGGAACTCTTCCCCCCTCCCCCCCTTGCTGCCCCGCGAACTCTTTCTCTCCCCCCGCCCCCCAGCTCCCCAGGATGTTCCCCCGACCCGACCCGGGAGTTCCACCGCCAGCCCGGAGACCGCCCGCCCCCCGCGGGCCCAGGGAACTTTTCCCCGGCCGCCCCAGGAGCCCCCGACTGGGGAGCTCCGCCCCCGCCCCCCGCGGCTCCGGGAAGCCCGGCCCGCGAACTCTTCCCCCGCCTCACCCCCCTCCCGGCCCGAGAACTCTTTTCCCGGTCCCCCAGGAACACCCCCGCTTCCCCCCTCCCCCCCCCGGGAGCTCCCCTCCCACCGTCGGGCCCTGGGAAGCCTTCACCCTGTGACCTCTTCCTCCTCCCCCCTCCCCCGGGCCCGGGAAGCCTCTTTCCTCCCCCCGCGCTGCTCGCCCTGCCCCCGCCCCGGAAGCTCCCGCTGACCCCGCCCAGGACCTGGGATGGGGCGCTCTGGGGACCCGCCTTCCTGCAGGGCTGGGCCGGCCCGAGGCTATCGGATCGCCAGGCGCCTGGTGGAGGCCGGACGAACTCCTTCACCTTGTCCCGGTCCCCCCGGCCCGGGAGCTCGGCGTCCGGGACCGCTGCTGTGCTTCCCGCCGAAACCGCTCAGGCGCGCCCCTGGCGGCCTGTGGCGGCGGCTGCGAGCTTGAGACCGCAGTTTCAACTTTCGTATGAAGCGTTTGCCCACAGCCAGTTGAGTTTCAATTTCAGGTTAATAACAAGAGGATGCACCTGGACTTTCCCCGGAGCCCTCTGCGTGTTTAAGCGTCCGGTGGAATTGGGGGTCCTTTGGCTGTAAACTGCGCTTGCTTGCTGAAAATAGGACTCAGCCCTGCTCCCCTCAGCGGTAAGTCCAAAAAGTGAGCCGCGTAGTCCTGAGGAGCGGCTCCCGCGGACTAGGGTTTAAGAGTAGAACTTTCTGAGTAGTTAAGATACCCAGGACGACCTGGTTCGTGCGTACTGCCAGCTGTAGGTTAAAGTTCGTTTACAAATAAGGGCGAAATTGCTCCTCAGGTGTCCCTGACACGCAAACGTAAAGGAGGGTGAAGCCGGGGCCCCGCCGCGTTCCCGTCCCTAACCGGGAAGATGGGAGGTGAGCTTTAAACCGCCCTGCGTACTCCGTAGATAAACCAATTAGTCACGGCGCTGGCAGGCGCACCCTGTTTATCTTGATTGGATCGACCTGAATCTGAACTAAATTCTGTCTCACCCGTAGAGTGGTGAAGAGCACATTCTGGAGAGCCTCGCAGGAGTCCAGGGAGCCTGTTAGAAATACAGAATCTCGGCCCCAGCCCACATCTGTGGTTTTAGAATCTGCATTAGAATCCCTTAGGTGGTCCGTGTTCACACTTAGCTCACAGTCCAGTCGCCTGCGGGAGTCGTGCAGAATCCTTGGCTGCACCCCGTACAGCACAATTACAGCAGAATCTCCAGGTGCGGGGCCCAAGAGCAATATATTTTAACACTCCCCCAGCGATTGCATGGTGCTGCTGGGGTGAGACCATTGCTCTCCATCAGCGCTTCAACGTGCGTTGTGCGCACGTCCCGGGAGGGGCCCCAGCTGTTGGTCTGCGGACCACACTAGAAGGAGCCAGGAACTGGGAAAAACCAAGGCAGAAAGGGATCAGATCACTAAGATGACTGGGTTTTACCCTTCACATTACACTCTTTTCTAGAGGCAGAGGGGAAGAACCATTGAAGCCTCTTGAAAACTTTCTTCCAGAGAATTTGAAACCATTTTTTCTTAAACTTTAATACTTATGCGGGATTTTTTCCTCCAAATAATGTCTCATGTAATAATCACAGGATGCTAGTAAGACAGGGCAGATACTGTCTTTAAGACAGTGGGCTCAGAGAAATTAACTGCTTTCCCAATTCTATGTTTCCAAAACTAAAATGTAGCTTAGTTCCTCAGACTGATCCCTGTGCTTCAGCACATATCCTAGTCCTTTGAGGACAGCTTTATCATGTGGCTGTGGGTGATGGTGATGATGTTTTTCCTATTGAAAAGCATATTTCAACATTTTCTCCCCTCATTCTTCCTCGGTTAATTAAAGTATCAGTGTCAGATCAAATACAGGTCACAAGAAATGAAGTTACCAATTAAAACTGGGAGAGAATGTCTTGAGTATCTCCACCCTGCCCCTCAGGGATTCTTGTAAATTGTAAATCCTGTTGAACAATTTCTAGCAAACAGCCTTTTGTTGAAGCCCATCCCAGTGACGATTGGGCTGTGTCTCCAGTCCTGTACGGGTCTGCATAGCTGCCCCTCGCCTTTCGCCCCTGCCAGGGTCGGCCCTTTTCCCCCCACCCCAACTGAGCCCAGCCTGCCCTAGATATTTAAATTTCCTTACCGCTCCTAGAGTTTTCTGTATAGAAACTCAGGAATTGGGTAAGTCTCATCTCAGCAAGTGGGATGCTTCCCTGCTGTTATCCCCTATATTATCCTATGAAAAGGTAAATCTTTTAAATTAAATGTTGTAGGGGCGGGCCGGGTGTGTACTTCAATTATGGCACCCGGTGGCTATAAAGGGCCTCACACAGCCTGGCCATGCTTTTCCCAGAGGAAGGGAGCTCCCATTCCATCCCAGCCCCAGGGACCACAGCCTCCCATCACTCTGGTGTGTGCTGGGGCACCAGGCAAGACTGCCATCTCTCTTTTTTAGGACAGTTCCTTGCCTGCCAGGAGCATCTCCGACTGTGGGCATCCCCCGTTGTTCTTTAAGGTGAGCTATTTTAAGAAATGTAATTTCTAAGTTTATAAATTCTAAGTTTAAATTTCTAAATTATATTCAAGCAGAAGATTTTCTTAGGAATGTGAAGTACAGTTTGTCACTAGCTTTAAGGCTAATGTTGAGCAGAACTCCACAGTGTTCTTCTTTTCTAAGTTTTAGTTAATGTCCTAAGTACTGTAAGTCTGCAAAGGATCCAAATGTAGAGGAGTCTGAGGACAAAAATGAAGATCTTATAGTATATTGTGTTAGCACCAAAGATTAGGTTTGAGTTCCATTGAAAGTTTAGAAGAATAAGAAATTGAAAGTCATAGGACTTCTCATGAGAAATGGAAGAGAAAGATAATTCTGGAGTAAAAAGCATTTAAACGTAGACATGTATTTTGGAAAAGAATGCTCCTTTACCTTGCTTTCCCAGAAGAAATCACTTTGTTTTTGAAACATTTTCTGAAACAAAACATTTGTAATCTGTTCTGTATTATTAGATGTTTTAAGTAATTAGATGAAATGTCAGTTCTTATATGCTTTCTACATGTCTTTTTCAGCCTAACTAGGCTGCCGTATTCTAGAGGGAGGTGTTGACCCTGCATGGCCGTCAGTTAATCTCTTGCTAATCTTGGCCCTGCTGTGCTTGGGCGGGCCACAGTGACCAACAGAACAGTCTGTCTGTCACAGACTCTCAGTGCAGTTTTGAAGACGCCTTTTAAACAAATCACAGCAAGAATGCTATGGGAGCATAGAACCATAAGACTTAATTTGTAGAAGGGGAAGATCTTTTGGAAAGTGGTATATTTGAGCTGAGACCTTAAGGATTAGTAGGATTTAGCTAGACAGAGATTGAGTAGAGTACATTTGGAGAGAGAATTACCACGTGTTAAATCCAAGGGATCAGAGAGCCTGGCAGCACATTCCAGGCACAGGGGAATAAATGGATAGAGGAGATTAAAACGGGTGGGGGGAATGATGTGAGCTAGATAATTGTTGCAGGCCAACAGAAAGTTGCAAGACCTGAGCACCCCCTTAGCCCTGTGGTTTGTGTTCCAATGCCAGTGGGAAGCCACTGAGGACTTGGAACAGGAGAGTGACAAAGTCAGTTTAAAAGAATGCTTGAGAAGTTTAAGACCACATAGAGTTATCTTGGAATGGGCTGTTGGTACTAGAATTAGAAAGAAATGTGAGGAAGTCAAAAGGGACATGAGGGCGATTCAGAAAGAAAATTTTAAAATTTGATAATTAACATCACAAAGGAAGGAATTATTGAGCTCAGACTCTGCCATGCAGTGTGCTAGGACTGAGTTTAGAGCTATGAGAAACCTTTATTATTTGTTCAAATCAAGAGTTAGAGAGTAGGATTTAGGGGTGTGGGTTAGGGTAGAGAATGGTAACACCCCGGAGAGATGATGAATTCATTGGCTTTGAGGGCTTGGGTGCAGTTCAAGGATTACTTCGGTTTCCTTCTGGAGCCTCTGGATGACAGGTAAGGCCATTTATGCTGCAACCAGGGTGCTATAGAAGAAGAGTTTCTGGAGAAAAATGCTGGTTCATTGTACATAGGAGCTGTAGAGTAGAGTGTGTATACCAGTCTCGGCCTTAAGGAGCTTAAGGCTGGGAACTTCTGTGTCCTGAGCCCAGAGCTGGTCATGGAGATCCAGGGGTCAGGTGAGGCTGCCTAGAAAAGAAGGACTGGGTCCAAGCCCAATGAGTCCCTCCAGTTGAATGTTGAGGAAGGATTCACACAGGAAGAGGCTGAGAGATAGTGTCTAAGGAATTAATAAGAAAACCAGGAGACAGTTGCATCATAGGAGCCAAAAGGAGAGAGGATTTCTGGAGGGAATGGGTGAATCCTGCCCTGGGAACAAGTAAGGTGAAGATAAAATACTTGTTCTCTTTCTTTCCGTGGAAGTTCCTTGGTAGAGATCATGTCCTTTTAATGTTGGGGGGGTGGAGGTGACGGTAGAGGCCTTTTAAGGAGATTTTATTGAAAGGGAAAGCAAATCAGCAAGTAGCTGGAGGCAAAGTTGGCATCAGGAAAGGTATATATTACGGGATTGGTAAGAAATGAGCATACTTAATTGCTAAGGATATAGTCTTCAGCGAGAGAGATTGAAAATAAAGAATCTCTTGAAGGTGGGTGGAGTTGGGACCAGAGCAGAGCTGTAGGTAATGATGTCAGCTGTAAGGAGAAGCAACTCCTTGTTTCTAAATTCCTAGACTTGGTGGCAGTTCCCTTTACATGGTCCCTAATCCTCTGAAGTAGAAGATGATCAGCTGAAGTGAAGAAAGATTAAAGTATGTGAGGTTATCACAGACATTTAAGGGCTTTGGGAGAGTGGGGAGTTGTGGTGGAACTATAGGCAGTATGGAGGGCCCACTTTAAGGTTGGGGACCCTGATTTTCTACAGTAGTCATTCCCAACTTTGGGCAGTTTTATCCCCTAGGGAACATTTGGGAATGTCTGGAGACATTTTTGGTTGTCACAACAGGGGAGGGGAGTGCTAATAGCATCTAGTAGGTAGAGGCCTGGGATGCTCCCTGACATCCTATAATGCAGAGGTCTGTCTGCCACAACAAAGAACTGTCTGGTCCAAGGTATGATCCATTGTGCTCAGCTCTGTGCCCCTGAGCCACTCAGTACAGCCATGGAACGTTCAGATCCTTGGAATCTTCCAGGGCTCTCTTTTACTGGGCACAGTAAAGGAGGAACTGCATATGAATTCCATTTATTGTTGGGGGAAGGGCTGAAATTATCACTAAGAATTATCCTTTCATACATTGGCAATTTAAGATGACTAGGCCCTGCATACAATGGCTGTATCAAATATTTAAATTATAAAAATTGTGATGGGTCAAATGGCAACTCGCCAATAATTTTGTTTTCCCTGATATTAGTGCAGTTGAGCATTTCATACATTTATTACCAATTTGCTTTTCCTTTTCTTAAATTACCTACTGGTGCTTTCTACATTTTAAATTGTGGGATTTTTATAAAAATTATTTTAGGAGCTCTTTATATATTTGTCCATATTTTGCTATAGTAGTGTAAATGCCCTATTTTATCTGGAATATTTTGGTGATTCATTTGAGGTAAGGTTGTATTTTCTCTTTCTACATGATGATCAGTGTGCCCACATTTCTTAAAAAGGCATCTCTCTTACCACTGATTTTAATAGCTGCATCTATTACACTTGTTGTAAAATGACACCTTCATGAAACATTTAACTTCCATATACTTACATGTGCCCATTTTGAGCATCGATCACTAAAAATATTTTTGGCCCTATCAATATTTTTACTGTCTCTATGTTATGTGTATATTGCTATCAGATGGCTCAAGTCATTCTCCTCTTCTTAAACTGCCCTTCCACGTGGATTTCACCTTTACTCTCTTTCAGTTTGGGCTCTGGGTGCCAGATGCCACACGCACTTCATAACAGTGTCAGGAAGGGCACCTCTTGTACATGGAGGTGTTCATGCTCTTTCTTCAAGTCCCTCAATGAAATGCACAATACATACGTTACGTTGATCAACATAAGGTGGTTTTATGTTGATCCTTTTGTTTATATGAGAACCTGAGAAGCGTATAATTTAATTTCTATGTTTATTGCAGTGCACATAACTAATATTCTGCTGATGGACTTGTTTCTTTGTCTGGATATGTCTTCAGTTTGGCCTCACACTTAATATATTTTCTTTGATTTGACAATTTATGAACAAAATGCTCCTTCCTTAGATTCCTTGTTGCCGTTGCTGTCTTGTATCCTTGCAGCATTGCCAATGAGAACGCTGATTCTGGTTCACCCTAGTGTCAAATAAAATGTTATTCTGTAGTGTGGTTTAAAATAGTCTTTATCACTTATTTTTACTTACATTTTTAGAGTATCTTGCCATAAACAAGTAAATTGGTTAAATGTAAGGGTTGCACTTTAAGAAGAATCTCACAGAGGAGCACTTGTAAATGAACTACCAAACTTCTTCCTGAGAAATATCTGGAATAAATATGAATATAAATATAACAGGAAAATGCCCTTGCTCTTGGCTAATATTTAGATTCCTCTGTATTCAAGGCACCAAGTTACACCTATGCTCCTGCCTTTTACTTCAGTGGTTTAGCAGTTCACTAATACATCTCATCTGCTTTCCTCTAGTTCTGAGAAATCCTCTTATAATTTCTGAATGTTGCCTCAATTCATTCTCTTTCTTCTCTTCTAGAACTTAGAATTGACCATTAGAATTTATAGATTTTGGCTTGCTATTTTCTCAAGACCTCTCATTTGTTCTGTTTCTATCTATCTGTGAGTAATATATACATTTTTGGAGAGATCTGGGATTGAATCTCAGCTCAACTGTATTTGGTATATTTCTTCACAGCTTTAATTTCACTCATCGTTCTTCATCTGTAAAATGGGGAAAACAATATTTGCTGCATATTCTTGTACATATTAAATGAAAAATTATGTAAAGTAGTTTTTGCTTTCTTTTCAGCTACAGAAAGCAACACCCAAGCTTGTTTAACATCTGTCCTGTCAAGTGTCCATGATGCTGGGCCCTGAGGGAGGTGAAGGCTTTGTGGTCAAGCTCCGTGGCCTGCCCTGGTCCTGCTCTATTGAGGATGTGCAGAATTTCCTCTCCGACTGCACAATTCATGATGGGGCTGCAGGTGTTCATTTCATCTACACTAGAGAAGGCAGGCAGAGTGGTGAGGCTTTTATTGAACTTGAATCAGAAGATGATGTAAAAATGGCCCTTAAAAAAGACAGGGAAAGCATGGGACACCGGTACATTGAGGTGTTCAAGTCTCACAGAACCGAGATGGATTGGGTGTTGAAGCACAGCGGCCCAAACAGTGCCGACACCGCGAATGATGGCTTCGTGCGGCTTCGAGGACTCCCATTTGGATGCACCAAGGAAGAAATTGTTCAGTTCTTCTCAGGGTTGGAAATCGTGCCAAACGGGATCACATTGCCTGTGGACCCTGAGGGCAAGATTACAGGGGAAGCCTTTGTGCAGTTTGCCTCGCAGGAGTTAGCTGAGAAGGCTCTAGGGAAGCACAAGGAGAGAATAGGGCACAGGTATATTGAAGTGTTCAAGAGCAGTCAGGAAGAAGTTAGGTCATACTCAGATCCCCCTCTGAAGTTCATGTCTGTGCAACGGCCAGGGCCTTATGACCGCCCAGGTACAGCCAGGAGGTATATTGGCATTGTCAAGCAAGCAGGCCTGGAGAGGATGAGGTCTGGTGCTTACAGTGCAGGCTATGGGGGCTATGAGGAGTACAGTGGCCTCAGTGATGGTTATGGCTTCACCACTGACCTGTTTGGAAGAGACCTCAGTTACTGTCTCTCGGGCATGTATGACCACAGATATGGAGATGGTGAGTTCACTGTCCAGAGCACCACTGGACACTGTGTCCACATGAGGGGGCTGCCGTACAAAGCCACAGAGAACGACATTTACAACTTCTTCTCTCCACTCAACCCCGTGAGAGTCCATATTGAGATTGGCCCTGATGGAAGAGTGACAGGCGAAGCTGATGTTGAGTTTGCCACTCACGAAGAAGCCGTGGCAGCTATGTCCAAAGACAGGGCCAACATGCAACACAGATACATAGAACTTTTCTTGAATTCCACAACAGGGGCCAGCAATGGGGCATATAGCAGCCAGATGATGCAAGGCATGGGGGTGTCAGCCCAGTCCACTTACAGTGGCCTCGAGAGCCAGTCAGTGAGTGGCTGTTATGGGGCTGGCTACAGCGGCCAGAACAGCATGGGTGGATATGACTAGTTTTGTAGGAGCATTTGAGTTGTTTCAATCAAATTTTCACAGGCAGCCAACAAGCAGTGAAAAGCAGTTACTCTAGAGGGAGCTGTGGGACCCATTTTGCACCATGAGTTTGTGAAATCTGGATTAAAAGAATTACCTCTTCAGTGTTTTCTCATGCAAACTTTCTTCTAGCATGTGATATTGAGTAAACTAAAACTATTTTCAGCTTTTCTCAATTAACATTTTGGTAGTGTACTTCAGAGTGATGTTATCTGAGTTAAAGTAGTTTTAAGTACATTAAATGTGGATCTTTTACACCACATCACCGTGAACACATTGGGGAGACGTGCTTTTTTGGAAAACTCAAAGGTGCTAGATCCCTAATTCGAAGAGGAACATTTCTCATGTTTGTTCATTCTAGTTTATTTTCATTTAAAATCTTTTAGGTTAAGTTTAAGCTTTTTAAAAGTTAGTTTTGAAAATTGAGACACATTACTAATACTGTAGGAATTGGTGAGGCCTTGACTTAAAACTTTCTTTGTACTGTGATTTCTTTTTGGGTGTATTTTGCTAAGTGAAACTTGTTAAAATTTTTGTTAACTAAATTTTTTTCTTAAAATAAAGACTTTTTCACAATGACTGGCACAGACTATCTACTCACCAGAAAGCAGCAAAATGACTGGGTGATTGAAGAGAATTCATTTTAATACTACTGTATTTCAGTGTGAATTTCAAAATAATTTAGCATGTGAAATCCATGATTTCCCTTATGTTCTTCCAATGAGGCTAAATTAAAAGTCAGGTTAAAAAAATGTTAAATATGTGAGTGGTGGAAATAGTGGTAGAAACACATCCCGGAAAGAGAAAATAGAAGCACACAGTCCCAGCCTCCTGTGACTTGTGCTCTGTTCTTCAGCCATTTGTAATGTCCTACTTTATTCTGGAGTTGCATCCATTGCCATAGCTAGGAATCCTTAGTTTTTGGTGCCAAATAGATTGTGAGTCATTAGCCATAATTTGTGTTTTAGGTTTTCTTTATAGAGAATGTGCTGATTTGAACATTCTTTTTTTTCATACTTAGGAATATTTCTATAGGGTACACTCCTGGGTTAGCAATTACAAGTTATTGCAGGATACACGTTCTCAAGCTTGAGGCCTGTTTCCAAGTTGTTATTAGAAAATTGTCATCCACTTAGCAGTGGAAAGCAGTGTACAAATTACAGGCAGCTGTGCACACAGCATGTTACCATCACTTTATGACATACACTAAATAAAACCGTCAATACTTTAAAATGTGAATGTAGTTTATTAAACAAGCTTGCTTTAATAGCTCTTATTGGTAATGCTCCCTAATTTATTTTCCCCACTTTAATAACCATAAAGCTGTAGCCCATATAACCTAATTTCACCAGTTTAAGCATCTTTGTTTCAAGGGACCCACCTCCTCGGTCACAGAGAAAATGCTCTTGGTTAAGCCCCTGAGGGTTTTAAAAATAAGTCTATTTGTAGACTAGAGCCTTACTTTGGCCCTATTTGGCTTCTCAGGCCCACCTTAACTCCCATCCTTCCCACCAGTTTTCCAGAGACTCTGAGGGCCTGAGATAGGGCAGCATCACCAGCCAGGAATGCCAGATGTGCCAGGACACAGGCAGAACTAGGGATATCCACTGAGAAGACAGCATGAGAATTATAAGGAGGCAGAGACCGTGCACACCTGTTCTAGGCCATGTTTACAGGGTCTCTGCCTATCCCTTGGGCCCACCTTGCTCCAAGTTTCAGGCAGCAGTCCACAAAAGGCTGAGTTGTGAGGAAGACCCTGAAAAACCCAGGTGAAGCACGTGGGAACTTATGAAACCTGTAATGGGAGGGACTAGGATGCCATAAAAGACGTAGATTTGATAGGGCAGTGAAGTTGCAAGGAGTATATTCATCGCCTCTAAATCTTATACTAAGTTTAGGGTCCAAATAATGGAAGGAGTAGGATCCAAGAGCCTGGGATGGAAGTTTGGGGGAATGTGCAAGGTGACCTTAAATTCCAAGGTGACGCTGAAATCTTTGGGCCAGCAGCAGTGGCCCTTTCCCTCTTAACTAGAAGAAATGATCCGGAGGCCTCACCTCAGGTAGGTGCTTATAAGATGAATTCTGTCCCGTCAAAGTCTGCTCCAAGTCACTTTCCAGAATGGGTTGGGTAAGCCAAATCCACCTTGCTGCCTGTTTTTGTATGGTATATGGGCTAAGAATGGTTTTTACAGATGCATCAATTTGATGGCAAGGAGCCCTGATTAAGAAAAGTCTGATCTCCCCAAGAATTCATTAGTAGATCTGTAGTACAAAATACTGTACTTAATTATTTTGAGTTCCGTCAATAAGAGATTATGTGGGGGCCAGCTCAGTGGTGTAGTTTGTGCCTTTGGCAGCACAGGATTCATAGGTTTGGATCCTTGGTGCGGACCTACACACCACTCATGGAGCCATGCTGTGGTGGCTTCCCACATACGAAATAGAGGAACATTGGGAACATGTTAGCTCAGAACCCATCTTCATCACCCCCCACCCACCCAGAAAAAAATTTTGTGAAACTTTCAAATTTGCCTTGGCCTGTGAAACCTACATGTCTAGCCCCTTAAAAGTTTGACTTTTCTGTTCCAGAAAACTAGTATCAGGACCAAGCATGAGATGACAAGAGAGTCCCCACTGTAGGAGGAAACTGACATTTTGCCAAAAAAGCTGAAGGTCCTGGTTGGTATGTATGAACCAGAGTCAGCACATGAGAGGACCTTGAGGATGCTGAAACAGAGGGTTGAGTATAAAACAGTTGGTGTGGGGTATCTCTCTTGACTCAGGATTTAAATTATGAGCAAAATGCTTGCAGTCTATCATAGTAATATGCTGGAGTTAATCCTTGAAGTCTGGAAACGGTGACCTACGGGAGGGAGAGATGCTTGATGTTGAGAAAGGGGTTGGAGGACTCGGAGATGGGCCTGCTAGGAAAGATTTAGTATATAAGGCCAGAAAAAACTGGAAAAGTTTCCCTGGAAGGGCCCAAGAACGCTTGCTAAATTGATAAGGAATGAGCTAGTAGGGTGCACCAGAATTTTGAGAAGCTTAATGGAAGCTCTCATCTCAGTCAGAGTTGGCAATAGGAGAAAATAGGGATAAAAGGATTCCAGAAGAACAGAGGCCAGGTAGTGGCAATCATCAGATGTGAGGTAAGCATGATTGCCATAATAGGCTGCAAAGTCCAAAAGTCAGTAAGGGGCCTTGACCTAGCCAGGTCTGTGGTGAAGGCTAATGGAGCTCTGTGTCCAGGGGCCACACATGGCACAGCTATGACGTCCATTAGCCTTCTGCTCTCAGGTCTTAACTCCTTTTTGGCTATGTGGACAGAAAGCTGATTAAAAATCAGGATCTTGTTCTTTTTCCAGAACTGAGCCAGGTCTCACCCAGAGACCATCAATTGAAGAGGAGGAACGGCCTGGCAACATTGCAACAATTGTATATAATCTATAAATCTTCCCCTTTGAGGCCAGGAGAATGAAATGACCCGGGTCTCTTGAGTGCTGTTGGATATGAGGTCTGAGTCGACATTGATACCAGGGGAGGTGATACAAATGGATTCCCAGACCCAGTTTGTCTGACTGTGGGTCAAACAGGTTTGCAGACCCCTCCGGTTATCTCCCCATGTGAATTAGTAGGAAGGGGTACCTTAGGCAGTTGACAGAGCCCTCACACTGGGTCCCTGGCTTGTGAAGTAAGAGCCATAAAGGTAGGAAAGCCAAGAGGAACCTCTCAAATTGCATTCCCCATCCAAGACAGTGAATAAGGAGAGGTGGTGAGATGTGTGCGCAAAGTCTGAGGTTAGGGCCAGGCTTGAAGACTCAAAAAGGCAAGTATATGTCCTTTTCATTTGTCTGGTCCCAGCAAACAGCAGATGGATTCTGGCAGATGATAGCAGACAACCAGGAACTTAAGCAAGTAGTTTCCCCAATCACAACTCAGTGCTTAATGTAGTATCAAATACGTCCTCTTCGATCAGCATCAAGCAGGAGATCAAAAACCATTTTACCATCTCATAACACGAGCATCAGAATACATTCCCTGTTTTTTTCCAGGGCTGTGTAACTCTTCTGTTCTCTTTTACAGTAGGGTCTAGAAAGATAATGATCATCTTGCCATGATCCACTATATTGTTGACGTGCTCATTGGACTGGGGGGGGGGGGGAGCAGCAAGTACTCTGGATGCCCTAGGAAGACACACGTGTGCTAGAGGGAGGAAGAATTCAGGGCTTTGCCATGTAAGGGAACTTTTTAGTGTCTAATAGTCACGGGCAGGGATCCTAAAACTAGGGTCCATGGGCTAAATGTGGCCTGTTGCCTGTTTTTGTAAATAATGTTTTATTGGTACACAGCCATGCCCATTCATTTATATTTTGTCTATGGCTACTCTTGTGCTACTTTGGCCAAGAGATAGGTAGTTTCATCAGAGACCACGTGTCCCACAGAGCCTAATGTATCCTATCCTGTTTACTATCTGAGCTTTCACAGGAAATGTTTGCTGACCTCTGACCTTGGGCAGAACTGGGACATTTTCTCCAAAGTAAAGGTCAAGATTTTCCATCATTAAGAAAGGGCATAAATTTTGGTAAAACATTTAGGATTTTGGAGAAAGCTTATTTTACACTTGAAAATACTACCCAATTATTAGGTGAGCAGAAGGCTGCAGCAATTCTGCAAGCTGCTGTGCCATCTGCTGCAAAGGACATAGCACGTCCCGGCATGGAGGTGTCTGTGTTCATAAATGGTTTTGTGTGGTGTCTCTGACAATTCTCCTTAAACAGTCATAGCTCAGACCGTGAGTGTTGGGAATCAAGGCCATGTCTTCTGCAGCAGAGAGCTATTTACTATTCAAAAAGCAGCTCCTGGGGGGGACTGGCCTGATGACTAGCGGTTGTCACGCACTCTGCTTTGGTGGCCCCGGGTTCACTGGTTCAGATCCCAGGCACAGACCTACACACCACTTATCAAGCCATCAAGCCATGCTGTGGCGGGTGTCCCACATATAAAGTAGAGGAAGATGGGCACAGAAGTTAGCTCAGGGCCAGTCTTCCTCAGCAAAAAGAGGAGGATTAGCAGCTGATGTTAGCCCAGGACTAATCTTCCTCAAAAAAGCTCCTGTGGGCTACTAAGCTCACTGTGCTAAGACCATCTTCATGCTCTGGGTGTTGGCAGATGCATCAAATTGTAAGACTCTTAAGGCATCTGTTTTGTTTTTAGTTTATGTGTAAAAATTCTTGCACATATTTCATTAGATTTGTTTCTAAGTATTTTACATGCTGTCTTTTATTTCATTTCCTGAGAGTCTGTTGCTGGAACTAGAACTACTAGGATTAAAAAACTGGATTTTTGTGGCCTTGCTAAATTCACTTATCTATTTTAATTTAAATGTAGCTTGTTTGGATTTTTTTTACATACCAAAAAAATGCCATTTGCAAATAATGACAGTTTCATTAATTTCTTCCTAATCCTTATGTACACTGTTCTTTTCTTGCCTTGTCTGCTCTTGGATAAGTTTATTTATTTATTTATTTATTTATTTTGGTGAGGAAGATTTGCCCTGAGCTAACAGGTGTGCCAGTCCTCCTCTATGTTTTGTATGTGGGATGCCACCACAGCATGGCTTGATGAGCAATGTATAGATCTGTGCCCAGGATCTGAACCCACGAACCCAGGCCACCAAAGTGGAGTGCACTGAACTTAACCACTACACCACCAGGCTGGCCCTGGTAAATTTTTTATCATTAGAAAGATGATGCTGAACAAAGTTGGGGTCAGAGGGCATCCTCATCTTATTCCCAATTTCAGAGAGAAAGCTTCCTTATTCCTCCATTAAAATACCGATTGTTTTTTGGTTGCATACCCTTGATTAAATTAGGAGAATTACCATTTACTGCAGGTTTAGTATAAGTTTATTTTTTTAGTCATTATTAAATGTTGATTTTTATTTAATGCATTTTTCCTTCTTATATTGTCTTGATACTCCTTATTATCTATCTCCCAATTCACTCATTCCCTTCAGCTAAGTCTAATTTGTTGTCAAACATCACTTAAGTTCTTAACTTCAGGTAGAAATTTTGGTTCTAAAATTTCCACTTAATTTTTTTTACATAATGTAAAAAAGTTAATGTTCTCACGGTTCTGAAGGCGAGAAGTCAAAATCAGGGTGTTGGCCGTGGCTCCCCTAAGTCTCCGAGGAAGAATCCTTCCTTGCCTCTTCCCAGCTTCAGTGGCTGCCGGCAATCTTAGTGTTGCTTCGCTTGCAGCTGCATCACTCCCATCACTGCCTCTATCATCACAGGACCTTCTCCTTGTGTCCACATTTTCCTCCTCTTAGAAGGACACCAGTTGCTGGAATAGGGCCCACCCTAAGCAAGTATGACCTCATCTTAAAATGATCAATGATATCTGCAAAGACCCTATTGCAAAATAAGGTCAGTCTCGGGTACTGGAGGTGAGGACTTGAACATACCTTTTTGGAGGACAATTTAACCCACCACACATAGGTTCAGTTTTCTTCTGAAAATCTCCATATATCATCTCATTCCTTGAACATATTAATCACAGTTATTTTAAAGTCTTGGTCTGATCATTCCAATATCTGCATCTTCTCTGTGTTTATGTTGTCTTTCTGGTCTAAGTTTGTCTTTTATGCCTGGATATTTTTGATAGAGTACCAGATATTGTGTACATACATCGTAGCATGGGGTAACTACAAGACCCATGTGCTGTTATCATCTGTGAGGGGATTGGTCGGAAGGAATGCAACCAGATTTCTAAAAACTACCCTGAGAACACGAGAGGCTTAAAATGGCCAATATATACTCAGTGGAAATCATAAAATGGCAATTTGAGAACAGCCAAATCTGTGAGCGAAACTCAGAAAATTCTGCAGGCGCCAGTTTGAATTTACATTCTGGTGGGGTGGGAGACCATAACAAATAAATCACTATAAATAGTATGTGAGTTAGGGCTGAGTACAAGGAGAAGCAGCAGCCAATAGTGATGAGAAGAACAAGTGTTGGTGGTGCAGTCGTAGAGTGGCCCCAGAGGCCACCTGAAAAGGCCTAGAGAAAGGGAACTGGGGAATTTGGACAATGTCGTGCAGAGGGAGGGATGTGAGTGCCCTGAGGTGAAGGCTGCAGCCTGCACTGTGTTCAGATAACAGCTAGGAGGCGGCAGGGTGAGTGCGGGAGAGCAAAGGGGTGAAGTTAGAGAGTTGACAGTTGTGGGACCTGGGGTCAGGCATAGGGCCTACAGGCTATGTTAAGGGGATCTTCTGTAAGATAAATAGGGCCTCTTTGGTGCATTTTGAGCAGAGTTGATCTGATCTTGCCTTAAGAATATTCCTCTGATGGGTAGGTTGAGACTTGAGTAATAAATCCGTTTAAAGAGCCAGGCACAGGACCTAACCAGTGATCAACCAGGAGAGCCCCAGTCATGCTCCCTGGTGTTAGCGGTTAGCCCTCACTTCTTACCCTGGGTTTTATAGTATTTTACACAAAAACTGAGGGTAAGATGCTGCTATCTTCTGGGAAACAAATATTACAGTATTTTCAAGCCACTAGTCTTAGAATAAACCTTATAACTGTTTCTTAAGTTAATAGGCCCTTATTTTAAAAGCACTCTGAATACTACTCAGCAATACAAAGTAATGAACTATTGATTCATGTAACAATCTGGCTGGATCTCCAGAGAACTAGAAAATACTATATATATGTCATATATATATAAATATGTATAATAGAATTATAGAATATTATGTGAAACTTTTAACCTTGATTATTTCTGGGTGCTGGATTAGAAATTGGTTTACCAATTTAAGTGAGATATTTCTGTAATGTTCAAGTTTTCTGTAATAAGATGAAAGATGTTTACAATGAGAAAAAAAATAAGATTGTTTAAATTAAAAAGGCAGGAGGGATATATAGTCCCCAAGCAAGCACAGTCACTGAGTTATCTCTCAGATAGTGATAAATACCAGAAAGGGAGTGTAGCCCAGTCCTTCAGAAACAGGCTCAGGAGTGAGACGGCCTGTAAGAACCCCTAGATCCTCGGTCTGCTCTTGGCACAAAGGGGACAATACAAGTCCCCATTTCAATAGATTGCTGAGAAAATGGAGTTCACGTGTGAAGTGTTTATAACAGTGCCTGGTCACACACTAAGTGTTCAGTGAAGTGGAAATTACCCTTTGCTTCCTCTGGTTCTTTCCTGGGCAGCCCCTCATCTGAGAGAAGATGACAAGAGGAAGGAATTGTGACTGAAGCCATCCCCACTCCAGGGTAGATAGGCCCAGTGAAGGGGTCTCTGAGGCACAGTGAGTAATTCCACACAAGGAAGCCTGGGCAGACTGCTCTCATCCTACCTCTACCATTCCCGCTCCCTGCGTTCTTTCCTGGGAGGGAAAGAGGAGAGCTTATTTCCCTTGGGAATCAGTACCCCGACCCCAGGACCCAGCTGCCAACCTCACAGGCTAACACAGACTCCATCCCTCATGGTCGTCCACACCCGCCACCCCCCTTCACAGTCCTTGACTTCTGCCGCCCATGATTAACCCAGGCCTTCCAGACGTCTCCATGGGCCCTCTGCCCCAGCCTTGGACAGGCAGAATCAGCCTAAACCACCAGGCACGAGCCAGTGATTGGACGGAGTCAGCCTCATTGACGCTGGGCAATGGGGCAGACGCACACGTTGTGGGTGTGTGGTGGTCGTGGGGCCCCTCACTCCAGAGTGGTTGTTTATAGGACTTGAGGGAACTGTGGAATTTGCTCAGGCTAAATTTGAATGAAGCTGTGTTTGACATGCTGAAAGCAGAGCAGGGCTCTATATACCTGGTCTCCACCGCGAAGTGGGGCCGGGGACTAAAACGTTAAGATGGATGTGGAATGTTGTGTCCAGAAACCTCCCTTCCCGAGCTGGGCGCCCAAGATGGAAGCGAGGCTGAATCTCGGGTCAAAGTGACTTAGGTCCCCAGGCAAGGATCGGGTTTCCTTCTTAGTGATAGGATTTCAAACAGCTTGTGACGGGAGAGACCCGTTTCTCACTAAGAAAGCAGTTGTCAGTCACTCAGAAGGGGGCGTTCCGACAAGATCGCTTCCGTGTCGCACACCCCAGCCCCACGAATGGCCAGAGGCTTTGCTTTCTTAGACGGAGCTTATTTTTACATTCTCAAATGCAATCTACTCACGCCGGCATCTTCCCTTGTCCAAGGAGGAGAGGGACTTGCACCCCACTCCTCGCGGCGGAAAAGCGAGCTCAGAAGGCGCCTCTGGGCGGCTCTGACGCGGGGGCGCGTCCCCTAGGCTCCCCCTGCGCCCGGCGCCCTGCGCGCTCCCGCCTTCCTCCCTCCCGCCTCCCGCGCGGCTCCCGGGTTACCCGACTGGTTCCCAACGCGGAAGTGGGCAGTGTTTCTCCCTGTAGTGGCCGCTCCTGCCTCCTCTTTGGTCTCATAGCCTACGTTCTAGGCACTCTGACTTTCCGTTGGCCCTCAAAAAGCATCAAGGCCAGTGTCCCCGCGAGTTGTTTGCCCGAGCTGTTCCCTATGCCAGGAAAGATGTTTGCGTGGCTGGCGCCTCTCATCGTTCACTTTAGAGGATTCAGCTCAAATGCCACGTCCTGAGCTGACCACATTACCCACTGCTGCCCAGGCACCCTAGCCGCTGCAGCACACGTTTTATTTTCTTCACAGCATGCATCCGGCTCGGAATGCTGGGCCGCAAAGGCCTTACAGGATTGGTCCTGGTGGGTGATGAGCTGGGCTCAGTGAGCCGCCCCCGTGGCTCCCTGCCACACTCGTCCCCCACCTTAGACAGTGGCTGCACTTTCAGCCAGGTGTCCTGGAGTCCCACTCTTGGAGTTCCTGCTGCAGCCTGTGGCCAGCCTTGGAGCCCTCCACTCCCCGGCTTATGTGTCCTGCTTCAAGGGCCCTAAGAAGATCAACGAACCTCATTTTTAGACCTCAGGGCCTAGGATGAGCTACGGAGGACCGAGAGGCAGGGTCCTCAGCTTCCTGACCCCAGCCCAGTCAGGGGACTGGAAGTCTGGGGGACCCGACATCTAGGACACATCATACTTCCTCAGGATCTGGCACCACCCTGAGAAGTGGTTTGTAGCAATGCACCATTAGAGAGCGGGCTTGAAGTAACGCCATGACAGGTGGCTGCCCCATCAACCCAGACCCAGACTCAGATTGTGAGCCACTGCCTGGCAGGAACAGGGCAGACCTCTGCTGTGCCAGCCTGCTCCCATCCAGGGTCTCTGCGCAGAGCAGTGGCTGGGCTGAGTGTGCCTCAGCTCCTTCCCTGGGCTGTGGAGGTTGGCAAGAGGGGTGTGGCTGCAGGATGGACAGGCTGCCACGGTGGGACAGGCACTTCCCTAGCCCCACCCCAGGCACGCTGGGACCTTTCAAGTGAGGTGTTCCAGGAGTGGACTTTGGACATACTGAGGGTCTAGATTTGCATGGATGGTTTTTGGTTATAAAATGCAATATGCAGGGCTTCTTGGGATGTAGCTCACAGGGGCTCTCATGGGGAAATTACCTAGGGTTGGGGCAGGGTCCATGGGTTAGTCTGGGGGTTATATAGGGTTTATGGGGGGGGGGGTGTCAGTGAAGGAATTGCTGCAGTTCCTGGGTTGGGTTGAGCGACAGAGAGCGCTCACTGAGTGAGGTAGGGTCTTAGTGGAGGGTGAGCCATTGGGGACCATTCTAGGTTACAAGATATCACGAGTACCTAGGTCATTGGGACTTCAGGGTCTCTAGGCAAGCTATAGAAATTGTAAGGTCCTTTGATAGAATATTTTCGTGTCTCACACAGTGCATGGATGAGGCAGGGGTCAGGAGACCAATTATCAGGAAGTTCTCAAAGTGGGGGGTATGCTAGGAGTGGACCTCAGGACAGACACCAGACACGTGGCTACAGGAAGCATTAGCAATCTAGGAAGATCATCCCTCCTCCCAGCTGAGGGCCTGGGCTTTCCTGAGCAAGATGTCAGTGTCCCAGCACAGCCTGGTCATCCTCAAGCAGATCCACAGAGGGTCACAGCACCACAGGCAGGAAGAGTGAGACCGGTTTAATTTACAAATAAGCGTTGGACAGCCTCCTGATCAGAAGGGAGCCTAAAGGCTCACCTTTGGAGAGAAAGGCCATCATGGAGGGTCAGGCCCCCAAGTGGGGAGCCAGCAGCGTGGGAACTGGCGCCAGAGTGCTACAAAGTTGCTCCTGTGCTCAGCAGGTACTGGCAGAGCCTGCAGAGACAGTGGGGTCAGGTCCTCACAGACACGGTCATTACATAGATACCCCCCCCTCAGCATCAGTTGACCCCATGGCTGGGCTGGCTCAGGACAGTCCCACCTTACAAACGGCATCACATTTCTTAAATCTCAGATTATATGGCCACCCTGCCCAAGTGTCTGAAAGCCTCCCAAAGAAGCCCATCTCACCTGGAGTGATGAGTGGAGTGGCTTTCTCAGGTAAGGGGCTGAGAAAGGAACACATGAGATTAATATCCTTCAACCTCTGCCCTCCTCCACCAAGACTCCTAGTGCCCCCTCCCCGGGGGGCGTAACTCCTTGCTATTCTTCCATTGTCACTTTAAACAATACCAAGGGTCAGAGCTTTCCCTGATTTGGAGCCTTTCAGGGTTGATTATCTGTGAATAACAAACCTCACTGTAGGCCCAGGGAGCAGCCAGGAGGCTGTCCTCTTTCCCTCTGTTGTAGTACTTTATCCCAAAATACTTCTGCTCAGCTGGAGGTGCACACAACAGGGGCCCTGACTCACCTTTGCTTCTGATTGTGCTTGCATTTACACTTGCCACCTGTGAGAGGAAGAGCTGGCCTGTGCAAAGAGCCCAAGGAGCCTGGACCATCCCTCTTCCCACCCCACGCCCTGCCAATCCCACCACTCACTCAGGGCGAAGGCAAATCCAGCGACGCACAGGATCCCAGCAAAGATCATCCCAACCAGCTGCAGGCCTGCCCAGTCTAGGGGAGCACAGAGAGGGAGCTGGCGCCAGCCTGGCTCCACCTCACTCGTTCAGAAGATATTTACAAGCACCGGCTTGTGCAGATGAACTTACATTCCAGGCAATGAGAAAGACAAGCCAGTAAATAAACACATCATATAATATCTGGTGGGAACAAGCCCCAGGAAGAAAAAACAAGCAGAAGAGCACAGAGAAAGAAGAGGGTGTGAAGGATCATCAAGGAAGCCCTTTCTGAAAAGTGGCATTTGAGCTGAGGCCTGGGGAAGATGAGGGGTATGTGGGGACATTGGAGGACAGTGCCAGGAGGAGGAAGAGGAAACCTTCGTAGGGGGCTGTGGGGCAGCAGGGAGCTGGTGTTGGGGAAGGGAAATAAGAGTCAGTGGAAGGAAGGAGATTAGGTGTGAGGTATCTGGGGGCCCAACAGCCCAGCACCTCTACCCGCTTCCCCAGAAGTCTTCCTAACTATCCTGTGGGCGCCTTCTCTCCCTGCTGGAATGAAGTTCTCCCAAAGACCATGTTGCATGCTGGCCTTTCGTTCTTTCCATCAACCAAGCTGACTCCTTAATCCCCAGTCCCAGCCCCATCCTGCCCCTTCTTCCCCACCCCTTCAAGCCCTACTTTGTTTACACGGGGGCTCCACATCACCCCTCACCAACCTCTAGTAAAGAGGTCCAAGATAGGCAAGGGTAGGGGTTGGGGGCGTGAGGGATATCAGCTCTTACCATAGTAGAAGGGATTGTTTTTATCTGCAGGAAAGAAAACAAAAAAGAATAAGGGCCAGAACCAAGAGGCAGGATGTGAGGTCTTGGAGGGAAAATGTGGGGCAGTAGGGGCAGGGTTTTTGAGGCCTCACCAGCAAACAGGTCACTGGCTTTCAAGACGGGCAGGCCTGGGTGGAAAAAGCAGAGGGATTGGGTGTTAATTCATGACACTGGTCTCAAAATGAGTCAGCAGGCAAGACCCCATCCCAGAGGGGCAAGGATGACTAGCCTTGTCATGAATGAGGGGGGCACCCTGGGGTCACTGGTTCCCTTCCTCATACCATCCCCAGGCCCAAAGAACCCTGAGATTTTGTCTCCCACCCCAAGGCCTGTGGTCCCCCACTCACAGCCCTTTCTGCTATTTCTCAGGCTTCCTGCTACTCTGTCTTGCACTGGAAATGGGATGGCATATTGGTATCTTTGTACCCTCTCCTGAGAAGCTTCCTACACAGACCCTGGCTAATGCTCTGCTTCCTGAAGAAATAGGGAATGCTTTTCTCTTCATGCCAACAGATGGTTACAGTTTTCCAAAGTTCAATTACTCAGGATAATTTTTGCAACATCCGCTTCCTACCTGTACTATTATTTCCTCAATCTTTCTTTTTAAATTCACAGTTTAAATGAAAACACATTTATTCAACATTAGGACTCCTTGGGGAGATGCTGCCCTGGTCTTCACTGCCTTGGTGGGCAGGTGAATGGCAGCAGGGTCACCTCTGGGATGACTCACCTGCCAGCGTCAAAAGGCCCCAGATCACTCTCTCCATGTCACAGCTTCAGGGCAGGGCTGCAGGGGAGGAGGTGCAGGCTGGGGTCAGGCAGCCCGACCTGCCCCAGGCTCACAGAGCCTAGTGGCGAGAGCAAGCCACCAATCCCAAGAGTGCACTTGCCTATGGGGCGGTCTTGGGAAAGTTACTAATTTTTGTTTCCGCATCTAGAGATGATAATAGAAATGCCTTGTGGAGTTATACCAGTTACGTGCGTAGAACAGTGGTTGCACATAGTTAAGTGAGGCTTGGTCAGACTCACCTGACCAGGTGAGCAGGGCTGCTGTTCTAACTCAGGCTTTGGTGCCTGCGTTCCTAACCCCTACACAAAGGGCCACGGTTGTCAGCCCCCAGGCTATCACTCCCAAAGGTCTGGGCCTGGGGCACTATCAGGCCGAATTCCAAGACAGGCTCCACAAAGTGTGCACCCAGGGCTGAGCAGCGCTGAGCATCAGAAGGCAGGGAGTGAGGGCGCTGCCTGCCACAGAAGGAGAGAGCCTCCCACCCCAGCCCCAGCCGAGGACCCTGCTCCAGGCAGCCCCAAATTCCACTCTCAGAGTACAGATTGCTATTGGCAGGAAACTGCCTGGTGGGACATTGTTCCCTTCTCCTTAAGATGGGAACTATCCATGTTCCAGTTTACTGGTCCCTGGGGTGGCTGTGTGGTTGAGCTTTCTGCATATTGTTAGCTGCAGGCAGGCATGGGGACTGTCAGTGTTTCATATTGATCCCATTGTTAATATCTACTAGACCCAACTGCCCCAAACTCTAATCCCTTCTCAAGCACTTAACAGCTGTGTGACTCAGTGGGTTATTTAACCTCTCTGTGCTTCAGCATCCTATAAAATGAGGATAATTATAATAATAGCAACCTCATAAAGTTATGATTGAATTAAATGATTTACTATATGTCAAACCTAAGAATAGTGCCTAACATATATTAAGCATTAAAATGTGTTATGGGGGCCGGCCGGTGGCACAGCGGTTAAGTGCGCACATTCACTTCTAGGCGGCCTGGGGTTTGCTGGTTCAGATCCCGGGTGCAGACATGGCACCACTTGGCAAAAGCCATGCTGTAGTAGGCGTCTCATGTATAAAGTAGAGGAAGATGGGCATGGATGTTAGCTCAGGGCCAGGCTTCCTCAGCAAAAAGAGGAGGATTGGCAGTAGTTAGCTCAGGGCTAATCTTCCTCAAAAAAAAAAAGTGTTACAATAAATAAATACATAAATACATGGGTCTCATTGCCATAGAAAGGAGGGACTATAAACGTGCTGCTTCTGAAGGTGGGGGTTTGTCGTCTTTGAGCAGCCTCTGAAGTTGGCCCTCCGCTGGACTGGTCTGTCTCTCTCTCCTCCTCCACCACCCTGGAACTCCTGGATCATGAGGGTCACAACTCCATTTTACATATTCTTTAGCCAAAGGCTGGCTTCTGTTTCCTCCAGCCCCCAACCCACCATCCATATGACAGTGGTTACAGGGCAGGCAGCCTCCAATCCTCAAAATCCCCAAACATGCACCCTGTTACTGAGAATACCCAGGCACCCACCTCCCCTTCTTCAGACTGGCACTCTGGGCCACCCCTCCGCCCCCATCCCCCCACCTAGGAGCCCCGAAGTCCTAGCAGACACTTGCTCACCTGAGAGCCAGTTCTCCTGAGCTTACCTGAGAGCCGGGTGCAGAGTGCAGGTCAGAGGAGGCTGCTGGGGCTGTGGTCAGCTTAGGTGGGTTCCGGCTTTTTAAACCCAGCAGCCCCGCCCAGAACAATACCATCAGGCTGGAGGGAACTGGTCAGACTCCTTGAGACTCCTGCAGCTCCCTCTCTCTCCCTGGTGTGCTCTTAAGGAGACAGCTCGCCCTGCCACACCCAGTGCAGAGTAGTGCTCCTGGTGACCTCAGGCCAGCTCAGAGGCTTAGGTGGTGGCAAGGAGAGGGATGGGCCAGGCCTCAGACCCTTCTCTCGAGGAGAAGGTGGACTTCCAGCTTCTTCAGCTCACCTAGATCCTAACAGAGGGGCCCTGAAGGGTGCTCAAGGGGGACGGGGTGTTTCTGGGTTCTTGTGCCAACAGTGGGGGTTCTAGCATTTCCGTGGCCGGGGTAGGGGGATCCTGGCGACAGGTGAGTCGAAGAGGAGTCAGGGACTGGCCTTGAGGCTCCATTTGCTCATTGGTCCCAGTGCTTTTCCTCGGACTGGGTGTTCATCGAAGGGGAGGGCTGGGGTCATTGGGCATCCCTCAGGATCACCCACTTAGCCGAGGGAGACTGACAGCAGGAATCACAAAGCACCCAGGCCCAGCCCTGGTCTTCCCCCTACTTCACACAGGTAGGGGGTGTGTCAGGAGGATGAGGAGCAGGTGGCCTCCCTCTGTGGCCCCCCCTGCCTATCTCATGCAGTGCTGGCCAAATTCTCTTCTTGCCCCTTCCCCTCCACATACCTTAGGCCTCTGCCCTTGGCCCCGGATGACCCCATCATCTCCATTCTGCTATCCCCTCTCCCCAGTCCCTCTCTTCACTGCTTCTCCCACTGGAAGGCAACCAGCTGAAGGCAGGGATGATGCCTCCCTTATTCCCAATGCTCAGCCGTGGACACTAATAAATAGATTTTGATTGAATTAGTGTTGGAGGAGGTAATCAAGAGGACACGACTGCTGATTGAACTTCAAGCTGTACCCAGGCAATTGGAGGCTGGCTCCTTGCCCCCTCCCCTGTCCTTAGAATGTACTTTCTGCCTACCATTCTCACAGTGGGAACTATTCCAAGGACATAGCCTTGAGAGAGTAAGGTGTTGTTGAGAACATCTGGACTGTGTACAGAGACCAAACCTAGTTAAGGCCTCTATATAAACTTTTAACATTCTGGCAGGCAAATGCGGAAAACTACTCGTCTTGTGGCTGCCCAAGATATGCCTCATAAATAAGTTCCTTTGCTTATTAAATCTGCCACCTACCAATCTGGAGTGCTCTGCCTCTCTCTTCAGTCTCTCCTTGCCCTCTGTGTACAAGGGTCAGTTTGCAAACTAACCATTGTTGAGTCAGTGAGGACAAGAAGCCATCAGAGTCTCCCAGACAGACCAAGGAGTCAGGCGGCAGACCAAGACCGTGAAAGGCAGGGTGGGGAGATTCAGGTGAGTAGGAAGGGGAAGGGCATTCCTAGTGCCAACATGTTGCATCTCTGCATGAAAACCTTCTCCGGTGCTCCCTGCTTTCAAGATGCAGTTTCTGCACAGAGTTTAAGACCAGGGGCTCTGGGGCCAGAAGGAGCTGGATTTCAAGTCCAGCTCTGCTACTGGCTGATCTTAAATAGCTTTTTCATCATCCTGAGCTTCAGTTCCCTGTCCTGTAAAAGGGAATAAGGACAGGATTTACCCTTGAGGTTTGGAATGGAGGTGCTACTGGGCCACAGGGCTGCTTCATGGTCAGCCCTCAATATGTATTTGTGGAATGAATGCCTCCCAGACCCAATTTGAGGAAAGTTTGTTAACCTCAAGATTCAGGAGAAACGTTACTAGCACATACTTTGGAGTCAAATCCAGGCTCTATTAGTTACTTGCTATGTGCACTTGAGCAATGGGACTTACCCTCTTCCTGCCTGTTTGCTCATCCATAAATGGGAACCATGACCGAGTCTAACTTTGAATGTTTGTGGTGATGATGACATCTGATTATGCTACTCAGTTCACTTGTGTTGTAGCTGGGAATGGCCCTGATATACACACAGTGAGATCTGCAGCATTCGAGAAAGGGGGTTACCATTAGAGAGACCCCCCCCATGGGGTAACTGCATTCCGGAGAGGAGAAAGGTCTTGCTCAAGGTCACACTGTGCCTGGATAGCAGAGTGGGGACTCAGCCCAAGTTTTCAGACTCCTCACCTGAGTTCTTCTGCCCTGTCAGGCTATAGTGGGGAATAAGCAGCAAGTAAGCAGGCACTTGTAGCAAGGGGACCCTTTAGGTCCCAAGTGCCATCTTTGCTTTGGAAAGTCTCCAGGAAGTATGAAAAGGACCTCAGATCCACCTCTCTAGAAGGCGCTAGTGCTTTTGCCCCGCCTTGCAGCTTCTGCCCTCTTCAGAGATCCACCAGTCCCATCCCTATCAGCCTTAGGTAATATCACCTTTAACAGGTATAAAGAACGTCATCTGAGCCAGGTGGTATTGATATTGGTCCAAGGTAGGGGATAGGTTGAGCCTGGGGCAGAACCAGGGACAGGGAGCCCAGCTTCCTGTGTGTAACTTCTGCAAGCACAACGGTAAGTCACCACCTCATCTCCTCTTTTTGCCGAAGTTGGCTGTATGTGTATGGGCACCATGCTTGAGTACTGTGTCTGTCCTCTCTGAGAGGCCCCAAAGGCTGGCCACACACTCAGTGGCTAGCAGCAATGCCTTCTACACTGGAAGTGATGCAGTGTCAGTTCCCAGGTTAATGAATTTATCTTCTTAGGTATTAAACTGAATACTTATAAATGGTCATGGGTGTAGAAAACTTTAGGACCTTTGTATATTAAGAAGTGTTTAATAAACTGTCCTTTTATTCCTTATGAGTTTTTAGGAGGAACAATTGCTCTCTCAAGGTGTGATTCCTGAGGAGCTGGACTGGCAGTGAAGGCCGTTTGCAGGAAGTCACTTTCAAGGAGGGCTGGCCACTTACCCTGCTTCTTGGACATAATTTCTCAACAGAACCCCTAAAGCCACCTATTTGGGTCTGATTTCTTACCTACCAAATGAGAGAGCTGGGTAAGAGGCACTGAGACCTACAGGGAAATCAAACCCCAGGTGATGAAAGCCTGGGAGGAGTGGGTGACAACAGAGCCAGGCTGTTGGGTGGGTGCAGATGAGAGCCTGGAGGTATCAAAAGAAGAGAGAGAGAAAACTGCAAGATCCAGCTCTGAACTCTTTCTTCCCTTTCTGGACTCAGTACTGCAAAGGGTACAAAGGACCTTGCGTGGAAGGAGGGAAGTCTGTTGCCAAGAGTGGCTGCCTGAAAACCAGCACCCACACCCAAGACTCCCTCTTCTGCTCACATCAGTCACTGCCACAGCTCCTTGCACTCTCAAACTGTGCTTTCCCCTTTCTCCAAGCATTACCTATCGCTCTGTGATGAACATGGATGCATCCTCAAAACCATTAATTTCCCTGAGGAAAGGTGATAATACAGGAGTTATCTAAGACTGACTGGGGGTAAACTAAGAGGGAGGTGGCTAGTATCTTGCCCGGCCTATAGCGGGAGCATACATGGTTTTTTCCTATCTTGTAAGATGGGCTGAATGTCACAGACATCAGTAGAAGGCTGAGATTGCCTATTTTGAGGGCTCTAGTAGAGGAAGGGAAATACTTCATTTGTGAGAGAACCAGAGGAAGAGCAGAGAGAACATGTCTTTTGAGGCCTCTCCCAGGTTTCTAGGGTGTCTTATCCGACGAGAAACACTGAACCCCCACCTGAACCCACTTCCTGCGCTGCCCCCTCAGGAGTCCCCTGCTGTCGTCCTCTCTCTTCATATTCCTCAAGTCCCCCTACGTGTGCTCAGGGTCTTGAGGCCATAGATCTGGGGCTCACTCCCCTTGAGGACCGGGGAAGGACGGCAGCCTGACCCTGCTCGCCTGCCTGTCTGTGAGAGCAGGAGGTGAGCTTGTGCACGACAGGAGCAAGGACGACCATCTGAAGGTTGGTAGCAGTCTGAGGACGAAGGGCTCACTTTCCCGGAACTCGGCCTCGGCTGACTTCCGCGCGTTGCGCGTTGGAGAGATGCAGGGAGAAGCCTTTCGCGCTGCGGGATCTAAGAGCCTTCTGGACCAGGGGATACGGAAACGAGGTGGGGGACTCAAGAAGGGGAAGTGAGACTCTGGAGCAGCCACTCCCCTCGGGAGTCTGGAGTGAAGGCCTGCTCCCTTTTCCCAATTCCATCTGCCTCTAGGAAGCCCCTTACAAGAGGCCATTCATGACCTATCCTCCACACCTGATGCAAGGGGCCAAGAAACAACCAATCGGAGCAGGACTGTGGTGGCTTCCAGCCAATCAGTGCCAAGAGACAGCCGTAGAGGCGGGACCGTGGGTGAACCGCCGTCGAAGCGAGGCCTAGGCAGTGTGGGCAGGGCTTTCCCGTCGCGAAGCAGTCCCGCCCCTCTTCGCGCGGATTGGCTGTGCCGGTTCACCCGAGTGCCGGTCAAGCAGCCGCTCCTCGCGCTCCTCTGCGGCTTCCTGTAACAATCGGGTCTCCGGTTAACTCGTTGCCGGAGTCTTTGTCCATCCGTTCGTCCGATCGCGCCGCCGTGATGATCACGGTCTTCTGGAGGTCGTGGTCCTCAGTAACTGGGACCTGAGAGGCTGTCAGGGATAGCTGAGGTGAAGGGACAGCACAGCGGTGAGCTCAGAGCAGGCCAAAGCGGAGGGGGCGAGCGAGCCGGCGGAGGGGCGGCCCCAGAACGGGCAGGTGGAGGCGGGCCGCGTAGGGTGAGGCCAGAAAGCCGGCAGGGGACCTCGGACCCTGGGAGGGCTTCCAGCAGGGGAGAGACATTGTTAGAGGTGCATCTGAGAACGCCCTTTGAAGGGTGAGACCCTGTGCAAGAGGAGAGAAGCCAAAAGGGTTTACAGAACTGAGATGCCGGGTGACGTCCCTTCTCACCCACCCTTCTTCAGTCCGCTCTATTACAGCCCAGTAATGCTTTCCGCCCACCCCACAGCTCCCTTAGCACCCTTGACCCGCTACTGCTCACCTCCCTCATCATCCAGACTTTTCAGCCCTCAACTTGACCCTATCCTTGAAGTCTCTCTTGGGCACATCTCCCTTAATTTCCTACAGGCACTTCACAGTAAACAACTTCTAAGATAAACCTTCCCGTTGTCTCACCCCATCCCCTCACCTGTCTCTGTTGCAGAGTTCCCCATCTTAGGCCACTCCTTTATCCACCTGGTCACACAGGCCCCCGCTAAGCACATCATATCGAGGTTATCTGTTGATGTGTGTCTCACCCTCAGGCTATGACCCCCTCAAGGGCACTAGCACTCCTCTCTCTGGGTGACAGCAGCTTCATCCACAGTGGCAGCAGCCTTAGTGCTGGACATCTGGAGGCCTGTCTTCCAGCATACTCCACGTGTTCACTCATGTCATCCTCATAACAACCTCTCGAGGGAGGACTCTGATCGCCTGATTTCAGGAAAATGAGGGGAAAAGAGATTAAGGGGCACCTGGCCACACAGCTGGAAGGGGCTGCCTGGCCCCAGAGCCGACTCTTCACCACCTGTGCATGTGATTTATTTTTAATGTGATTTTAAAACAGATTTATTGAGATATGATTCATGTACCATACAATTCTCCCATTTAAAGTGTACAATTCAATAGTTTTTAGTATGTTCACAGTTTGTACACATTATAAAAATATGTATTTCTCTTTGGTGTGCATGCTTGTGTGTGTAATTTTTGTGTAAATGATGATATTTATTTTGTGTCAATAGAAGTGTATATTTTATTTTCACTAGGGTGCCAATTGTTGAAATGTACTATGTGTACCATGCTTTTTTAATTTAATAAGTTAAATCTGATTTTACAACTTTCAAAGTATTTTCATTTTAATATAATTACTTGATATTTATTTACTAATTCAACACATATTTTGAATCTCACTACGATTCCAGCACTTTTCCAGGAACTAGGGGTTCTGAACCCGGCAATGCAAAGCTCCTGCCTTGAATGCTTAACATCATGACGGGGACAATGAGTAGGAACAAGAAATAAATGATGTAATATTTCAAGTATTGACTGACTGACACATGAAGTGGCCTAGATGTAGAGAGTCATGGGGTAGTGAGATAGCTTTCTTAGATTGGGGGGGTCAGAGTTGGTCCATGACAGAAACATAAGTTTAAAACATTTGTATGCCACAGTCATAAATTCCCCCCTGCCATTTCTTCCCCAGTTAAACTGAGCTGATGAAGTCAAATACATACCCAGATTTTAGATTAGAGCATAATTTATAAAAAGGATTTCTTATCTAGAACCAGTGGCTCTCATTCCACGAAATGTCTCTCCATCAAACTTGTTTATCTACATCTTTATACATGTTAGCTATAATAAGATAAAGTGTCTGATAAGGAGAATTACTTATTTGGCAGTAATAGAAAAAAAGAATGTTTTTCCTGGCACTGATGTTAAAGTTGAAAGACTGAAAATAGTGGCTCAGGAGACCAAAGGCACTATGATTGGAAAGGGTCTACTTTTAAACCACTCTTAGTTCTGCGTTGGTTAGCATAGAATGTGACTACGGATGTCAGTAGTTTCTAGAAACTTGTCTGTTAAAGACTGCATTGAACTTGTGGCCACCTGAAATCTGGATTCAAATGCATCAAAGCTGGACAAAGTCTTTGTTGTCTCCAGCAGTAGCTAATTGAAAAACTCTGCAACATTTTGCAGTCATTTGTTATGCAGTTTTACCAGGAAACAAAGGGAGCTAGTGTTATGTTCTATTCCATTCAGACTACAAAACAGAATAACAAGTACTTCCAAGCAGTGCTTACCAAACTAAAAAGAACTATTGAAGTTTAGTAAACAATGGGGGAAAATCATATTAAGAATATTGAGTAGCAGTTTTAACTTTTTTCCTGTAAAATTAAAATATCTTGTAGTTTGATGAAGTCTAGAAAGCTATACTTTGCCTTCAAGTTCTTAATACACTAGTAAAATATTAATCTATTAACTTATCGTGATCAACCTTGGGATTTTCCACAGCAAGGGTCTGAAGCCATCCCCTCCACCACAAAGCACTTGGAGAGCCAGTTTTGCCGCTAGAGATGGGTGGAGTTTGTTGTATTTCACTTTTTCATCATGGTGACTAAGACCTTCTAGGCTCCTAAGGTTGGGCCGACTGGGGTGCTCGGGTCTCATTTCCATTTCTAATTGGTACACCGGCCTTCGAAAACAACCCGCAGTGCTCCTGAAAGCTGAAGTTGTGCAAACATGGCGCCCAGCAGCGATGCCCCATGTGTGTCCCTCAGAGCAGACGCCTCTGCCCCAGAAGACCGGCACGGGCACAACCCGGAAGTGGGAGCTGAAGCCGGCCCATGCCGGAAGTTCTAAAAAAAGAACAGGAAATTATGAACATACCAAGTTTGTTTGAAAGTTCATATTTATTTAGAATGACAAAGCAAAACAATTGAAAAAGTAAATTTTAAAATTAATTGCCTATCAAAATATTAATGTTACTGGTAACAACTGCATAATCATAGCCACTGCTTCATATGATAGTGATTTAGAATATTTTAAATTAGAATATGTAAAAGTAGAGTAATTTCTATGAGAAAGGACAGAAGATAATCTTCTAGCGTGACTGACTCAGTCTTTTAAAAACATTTTACTCATAGTTTAGAAAACTTGCTTTCAGCTTCACAATTTACTATTGCTAAACTCTTGTAAAAGTTTTGCGTGTTGCCAAGTTTGGGCAAACCTCTATCGATTGTTTTTCATATAGCAGCAGCAAGATTTCAGGGTGTTTCGCCTTTTCCTGTGCAGTGCCCAGTCTGAAATATTCTTTGAATTGACGACATTCATTAACCACACTGCTGCCACCAAACCTCCAGAGGCCTTGAAAGGGGCCTCAGGAGCGTGTGGGAGAGGGGGCGGGCGTGATGGGGGCCTCGAGCGTGGGGAGGCGGTATGTGTGGAGCCCGGATAGAGACTGTGTGTATGTGGGGGGGGGGGGTCTGGCTGTGTGTGGGGGGGGAGTCCAGTGGTGGGGAGGGGACCTGGGTGTGGGGGAACAGATGTAGGAGAGGTTCCGAAGCGTGTGGAGTTACCAGACCTTGGGAGGATCAGAGGTGGGGCTAGGCCCTGGGGGAAGGTGCTTGGGCTAGTGTTGGGGAGGGGCCTGGGAACGGGGTCGGAACACTGAGGCATAGGCTCTGGCCTGGGCGTGGGAGGGGCGTCAGGCGATTGGGAGGGGCTCAGGGTTGTAGGGGGAAGGGGAGGCCTGTGGAGAGAGCCCAGATCTGGGGCAGGCAGATGTTGGGGAGGCTCCCTTGAGCGTGGCGAGTAACTAGAATTGGGGGGCCGGAACTTTGAGGCGTTTTGGTCGTAGGAGGTAGCAAGAGCGGGGCGGGGCGGGGCGGGTCTGGACGGGGGGGGGGCGGGATCTGAGCGCCTGAGAGGGATCTGGCCGTGGAGGCACGTCTGACGCTGGGGGGAGGCCCAGGCTTGGGTGAGGCTGGGGCTTGGTACCCCAAGCTTAAGCTTCATTAGCTTTAGTAGTGCAGAAATGTTCCCACCAGGAACCATTTATCTGAGTTCAACACTGTATATGTAGTAAAACTATAAATGAAAATACTGGAATAGATAATTTAAAAAGTAAGTGCACACTTCAGACTAGGGTTAACTCTGAAAGGTGGAGCGTATGCAGGAAGGCTTCACCTGTCTCAATAACAATGGGTCTGTCAAACTGGCCCTGTGCCACCTGCTCACTTTATTGTGCTTTATGTTGTGCAAGAAAATAACCAGAGCACCGTTAGCATAATTAAGACTCTTCTCGAAAGCCTGGCAGGAGGAGGTTCTGAAGGAGCAAAGGATTGCTAATTTGAGGAAGGCCTTGCAGGTGTTTTATGGGAGTGGTACAGCTGGTTTCTGAAATGAGAATAGAGGGGTTATTCTGAGGGTGGGCAGCCTAGACTTTATGAGGACTGGGGGGAGTGTTCTGAGGATCAGCAGCCATAGGCTGGGCAGGCCATATTTATGGCGAGGGCTGAAGAGAAAGAGGTAGGGGCTAAGTGGTGCAGAGAGGTGAGGAGGCACACCTGAGGGGGCAGGACATTTGAAAGCGACAGTGCCTGTGTCTCACACCTCAAGTCCTTCAGGGTCTCTTACAACATTTAATTAGATACTCACAACCTATGAGTTTAGAGTCGTTGTCCCATTTACAGATGAGAAACTGAAGTTTGGAGAGATTATTTGAATTCCCCAGGGCCAATCTGACTCCAAAGTCCCTGGTCTTAACTGTTTTCAGTAGCACACTTCATAACATTAACTCATTGAACCCCCACAACGCCACTATGAAGTTGACCCTATCAATATTCTATTTTATATTCGGGGGAGTGGAGGCATGGAGAGCCGGATGGTAAGTGGTGAGACCAGAATTTTAATCCAGGAGGTCAGGTGCCATAATCTAGGCCTCTCGGCCATAGACAGTGGCAGTGTGTGTTGAAGGTACCTGAATGTGGCCTGAAGGTGAGATAGGGTGGGGGAGGCTAAGAGGAGAATGCTGGAGAATGGCGCATTGAACACAGAGGTCACGTTTCCTACCTTCCCAAGTCCATCTACTGTTAACTCACCCCCGCCTCCAGGAGCCTGCTAAGTGCTAGCAAGGAGGCAGTAATGGTTCTGCTAATGAAGCAGAGAGCTGAGCAGACTGCACAAGGAGGATGAGGCCCCGGGGCTGTCCATGATAGGTTAGAACAGGTTGTTCATGAGCCAGGCAGAGGTCTTCAGTGAAACCCAGGAAAGATGACTGGGCCCTCCAAATTTACAGCTCATTATCAGCCTTGGTGGAACAGAGACAGTTGGGAAGAAACCCAGTCAGTTTTGTTTTCTCCCAGACAAGTCCTGTAGAAGTTTTCATGTACATGAAAATATACATTGTGTAAATGAAGGAGAACAGGCGCATGCACTCACCAGGAGAAACAGAAGGGTTAAAGAGAATGGCAGCCAGGTTTGGGAAGCTGTAAAGCTGGACATACTGCAGCAGAGGCAGCCCCCTGGCCTGTCCTGGGGAAAGCCCTGAAATAAGCTGATTTGTGCCAATGAATCCCAGAAAGGACTAGGAGTTAGAGCGCCCAGGACCTTCGGAAGGTGGGTGTTCATGAGGGGATGGAGGACTGCCCGGAAGTCCACGGGAACAGCAGGGGTTAGGGCTCTTCCTGTTGGAGGATCCTCCCAACCAGCCCTTAGCCTTCTGTGTGTCTCAGCGTCTCTGAATCCCTCCGTGTCGCTTTCTGGGTTTCTCTCTCTCTCTGTCTCTGAGTTGTTTGCATCTTTATTTCTGTATCTTTGCTATATCCAGATGTCTCTCAGTGTCTCCCTGCATTTGCTTATCTCTCTGAAATTTCCGTGTATCTCCCTCCAGGCCCAGCAACTCCCTCTTTGGGCCATGGTCCCACCAGGCACAAAACCAGTGGTTAGCTCATCATTTTACCCACCCAGGGCCCTTTCCCGGGCCTGGCCTCTGAGTCAGGCAAATAAGGGTGCAGGATCCCAAGGCAGTTTTCATTTGTGGGAGACAGAGTGGAGCCTACCCAAGGTATCCACAAGGTGGCAGTCAAGGACTACTTCAGCACATTCCTTCCCCACCTGCCGCTCTGCCGGCTGAGACACTCCCAGGGTAGCGGGAAGAGATTTTGAGTGTCAGCAAATTTGTTCAAACTTGAAGTTTTCTTTAAAAATCAGGACTAGCCCATTACTTCTCATTACGTTTAAAAGGTTTGTAGAGTTAGTAGTGTGCCAGCTGTTTCTTGTTGGGCCTCGGTTTCCTCCACTCTTACTTGGGGATAATAGAATAATCTACGTCTGGGAGGTAGTTTGCAGTGAGATCACCTGGCGCATAATTGTGCTCAATGCCTTTTGAATACCATTACCATCCATCACATCCTCCTATTTCTCACCCATTCTCACCACTGGCTGGTACTACCCCCGTGGGCCAGTGTTGCCACTGGCGCCACCGGCACACGACTGGACAGGGCCATCCTTGGCTTGACCTGGCTGGAGCTTTTGGTGGAAAAACTTGTCCTCATAGTGTTCGGGTGCCTTAACAACTATACTTAATTAGCCATCTGAATTGTATATACATATGTAATCACTGTATGCATCTTATCTATCAAGAAATGTGAAAAAAATTTTTATGTAGTGTCCATTTAAACATTTATCTAACCACTTGATGTCTGCAACTGCCTACCTTTACCAATTTACAGAGATAAATGTGTATATTTGCATATCTATACCATTTCTCCACTTAGAATTTTAGCACTATTCTATACCTTCTCTTCATTTTTTCAATATTTATGTAACCGCTATATCTAACTGTTCTACATATTTATGTGTAATTTTTATTAAACAATTCTATGTTTCTATCTCTAGGAAGATAGATGTCTAATACATTTCTTCCATAGATGGCACATCAGATTCCCTCTGTGCCTTATAGAATGTTTTGTACACCACTTGCTTCGTGTCACTGGCATGTGTGTACCTTGCCTCTGTTCTTCATGAGGACGTTTTCCACACAGGCTGCTGGTTTTGGTCATTATGAGCAGCAGTCTTCTGACAGGGACCTGGTGGCCACTATGAACCGGAGTTTGTGGTCAGAGGGTCCCAGCCTGGGGCAAGTGACTGTGAGCCTTGGCTTTCTCATCTGTAAAATGGGCCCAAGAGTTAGAATTATGATCATTATTTGACACCCCGGAGTTAGTATCTATAAATAGACATTTATCCCCCAACCCCCACAAATTCATCTGTTGAAACCTAATCCCCCATGTGATGATATTTGGAGGTGGGGCCTTTGGGAGGTGATTAGGTCATGAGGGTGGAGCCCTTGTGTTCGGGATTAGTGCCCTTATGAAAGAGACCCCAGAGAGTTCCCTCATGCCTTCTGCCATGTGAGGACACAGTGAAAAGATAGCCATCTATGAACCAGGAAGCGGGCTCTCACCAGACATCGAATGTTCCAGCACTTTGATCTTGGACTTCCAGCCTCCAGAACTGTGAGAAATAAATTTCTGTTGTTTATAAGCCACCCAGTCTATGATATTTTGTTATAGCAGCCTGAAAAGACTTAGATGGTGTTCATTTTGGTAGACCCTAGGCTAAAAATCTTTCTGTTAATGAGCTTGTGACTTTAGGAATGATGACTTTAAAACGCTTTTTGTTGAAGTATGATATACACATGGAAAAGTGAACCTAAGTGTCCGGCTGGAAGGATCTTTACAAAGTGAGCACGCCTGGGTATCCGGCACCCCATTCAAGAGCCAACATCACCGATGCCCCTCATGCCTCCTCCCACTCCACCCAAGTAACCACTCTCTGAACTTCTAGCCCATAGGTGCATTTTGCTAGCCTTTGAACTTCGTATAAGTGGAATCACAAAGGATGTAATGTTTTAGGCATTTGTGATCTTTCCCATGCAATCAAGGCCTTTTTGTTTTTATTGCTGTATAGTATGGCATTGGAGTACGTATTTCAATCTATTTGTCAGTTTTGCTGCTTATGAACATTTAGGGAGTTTCTGGATTTGAGCTATTAAGAATCATGCTGTCAGGTGAACGTCTGTCCCCCTTTCTCTTGGTCCCTAGGAAATGCCAGTCAGAGGGACCACAGAATTTGCATAGATTCTGCCAAACAGGTTCCAAGTGGTTGTTCCAATTCACATTCCCTCTTGAGAGTCCTGGCTGCTCCCCGCTGCCCCCAGGCCTGGCATTTTCCAACATTTTTGTGTTAACTATTTTTGGTAGCTGTGAGAGGAATTGCTTGTGCTTTTAGTCTGCATTTCCCTGATGACTGATGAAGTGGAGCTTCATTGTAGCAATTCTTCAGATACATTCTGAATGCAGGTCCTGCGGGTGCCTTCTCATTCCGTTAACGGTATCTTTTGATGAAGAGAAATTCTTAAGTTTAAGATATCCAGTTTATCAATTTTTTCTTTTATGGCCAGTGCTTTTTACTTGCCTTTTAAGAAATCTTTGCCTGTTTTAAGGTCATGAAGGTGTTCTCCTATGTTTTTCTTTTAAAGTTTTATTTTTTCACCTTCACATTTAGATGTGTTGTCCATCTGGAGTTGATTTTGTATGGTGTCAGGTAGGGGTCAAGATACATTTTTTTCCATATGGAAGTCCAGTTGGCCCAGTACTGTTCACTGAAAGGTGTATCTATGCATATTTTCCCCTTTAACAGATTTAGGATGTTCTCTTCTCTTTCTGTTACGCTAAATGTTTTATGTATCATAAATGGATATTTAAATCTTGTAAAATGCTTTTTTTCTGCATCTCTGTTATTGTAGTGAATTGCATTTATTGATTTTCAGATGAAACCACTTTTGCACACCTGTAACAAACCCCACTGTTTTTTTTGATGCAGTATCCTTTTTATATAGTGCTGATTCATCTCCCCCTTTCTTGGCTTGTTTTTGTCGTTATTTGCTTGTTTATTTGTTTTGTAACTTCACTAGTCTATTTTTGTGCAGTTATTTCCCCTGTCACATGGAGCCTCTGATGACACTCCTTAGTGGGCACAGTCTTGGACACGTGTACATTCACCCTAGGATGACCATGTTTTTAGCAGGGCTCTTTTTGACTGTTTCTTCCCCTGATCTCTCTGTTAAGTTGCCTGCCTCACTTGGTATTACACCCATTTGGTAGGCTCCACTAATCACTGGCCAATTGCTGTGTAATTTTTGACAGTCCCCCAGGGCATAAATTGTCCAGCAGTCTGACCCAATTACATTCAGTCAAGGGTAGTTTTTGAGCAGGTTGGCTCTTCTTAGCTGTCTGGTTTCCTGGTTCTCTCTGGTGAACTAATGGCTTATGGTTTAGTTTGTTGCTCTTAATTAAAAGGAGCTATAGTTTTCGAGGGTGCCCTTAAGTTTGACCTTCCCCACACTCTGTTTCAAATAAAGTTAATTCCTTTGGGAAGAGCTTCAGAGCTCTCTTTTCTTGTTGGCTGCCTCTCCCCCCGGGCAATACCTGTGACCCACTATTCAGGGAGCTGGCTGGGTGTGGTAGCCTCTGGTCTTCTCTGGTCACTTTCCCTGATATAGAACCTCTGCCCTACCAGAAAGCTGGGACAAGAGTGATCAGGAACCAAATATTCTTGGTCTGCTGCACCTGGGGTACAGCCTCTACCCTTAGGTCAAGGAAGGGGGCCCCGACCTATGGGCCATACTCACCAGGAATTTAGCCTCTTCAGGTTGGAGATGAGACATGCTGGTGGCCTACTGCTCCTGGTAAAATACAGTAACCCTTTGTATGAGAAAAACACTCCCATGTTTCTCTTTTATTCTCATACTACTACTGTACTGACAACACTTCTGACAGTAGATGTGTAGGTTTTCCACACGTCAAATAATTCTGAAGCCACTGAGTGTCCTACAATGCAGTGCAGTTCTGACCCTATCTACCTGGAGTTAGCTCCAGAGCTCACAGGCTAAGGGTTCTGTTTCACTAGACTGCCCCAGCTTCAGATGCCAATCGCAAGTCTCAGGTTGTCACCTGTCCTTCTAACCAACTGGCTATAAATTGGGGTTCCCATGACCCTCTCCTTGGGTTTTGTTAGAATTTGCTAGAATAACTCACAGAACTCAGGGAAACTCTTCCTTATGTTTACCAGTTTCTTATAAAGAGTATAATAAAGGACAGGAATCAACAGCCAGATACATAGGGTGAGGTCTGGGAAGGTCCTGAGTGCAGGAGCTTCTGTCCCTGTGGACTTGGGGTGTGTTGTCACCCTCCTGTAGACATGCTCACCAACCCAGAAGCTCTCTGAATCCTGTACTTTTGGGATTTTTATGGAGGCTTCATCGTGTAGGTATGATCTATCATTACCTCAATCTCTAGCCCCTCTCCTTTCCCTGGAGGATGGGGGTGTGGGGTTCAAAGTTCTAAGCTTCTAATATGGCTTGGTCCTTCTGATGACCAGCCCCTATCTTGAAGCCATTGAGGAGCCCACCAAGAGTTGCCTCATTAAAACAAAAGACACTCCTATCACCCAGGAAATTCCAAGGGATTTAGGAGCTCTGTGTCGGGAATGAGGCTCCAAGACCAAATATTAGAACAAAAGATGCTCCTAGTGCTCTTATCGCCTAGGAAATCACAAGAATTTTAGAAGCTTTGTGCATGGAACTAGGGGTAGAGACCAATATATATAATTTCTATTATTCCACACCCTTCAATGGGGGCTGAGGGGAGAGAGAGCCTTGTTGGCTCTGCCTGTCCAGAGTAGAGGTTCTGTCAAGCCGAGCAGAGGAGAGGGGAGAAGGGAAGGAGCAGGATGTGGTGCAAATCCCCCAGACTCTTGCTGTTCTTACTGAGTTTTAGTAGATTTTCTTGAATAAATAATTCTTCATTTGTTGATTGCCCTTAGAACAATTTCCAGAGACTTTAAATGGTGTAGTTTTTAAAAACAGTTTCCACCAGCTTTGCCTGTTTCCCTGGGGAGTGGGTCAGTGGAGCTCCTCAGCCCGCCATCCTGGATGTGGAACTCTGTGAATGGCATTTCTTATCAAATGCTATGGTCTCCACACACAGACCCTCAGGGAAAGGCCTTCCAGCATGGCTCTGCCCACAGCCCCTATGCCCCATGCCCACTGGTGGGGAGGGGCTGCCATCACATATCACATGTCTTTTTTTAGCACTTATGTATGTGTGTCTCCATTTTGTTCCACAGTTCTTACCAAGGTCCCTGTCCTCCCCTGCTCTCCTCAAGCAGAGCTAGAGTCTTGGATGACGCAGCCCATGGTGGCAGCAGCTGGGCAGGCCAGCATGTCATACGCGCGGCTCACTGGAGCTCCAAGGATTCCTCATGTACTCTGCTAACACCCTGCCTTCCGCATCTTACTTGTACTTCTCACTTTTCACTGCCTTGTACCTTTCTTTGGGAAGGCTCCTTCTCTCATGAGGAGGGAGACGCAGGCAGGTTAGAAAGGCCACGAATCACCTGGGAGCCAAAAGGCAGCACCTCAGAGAAGGAGGTCCACAGGGACAAACCCCAGGCAACCTGACAGCCAGACTGGCCTCCTGGGCCCAGCAGCCGAAGGAAGCTTTCTGCTCTGCGTGGTGCTGAGTTAGACTGTCTTTCTACACTGATGCAGAAGAAGCTTCTCCTAGCCCTTGCTCTCCTCCAGGGCAGCCAGTGGAGACGTTGCCACATGCCAGAGATCAGACCATTAAAAGGAGCAGACGCACACCTGCCAGCTTAAGTAAATGTCACGGGGCCCCACAAATTCCAGTGGGACACGGTCAGCATGGAGCAGTTCTCCACTGTGACCTCCCTGGGCTGCTTGGCCTCTCACTCCAACTCTCTCCAGGCTGATGACCATCTCTGTGCAGCTCTGTGGTCTTGCTTCTCCATGACATCAGTCTTCCAAGTGATTCTGGTGACACAGAGTCCCCTCTGGTCCTGGTTCCCCCAGCTCAGCACTCACAGGGGCTATCTCTGTCTTAGTTCTTTACCTTCTGAGAGAGTCATTGAGAGGCCCGGTCTCGTGAGATGTCCAATCAGCTATGGCCACAAGAGACTCACAAGCAAGGCTGTCCAGCCCCAGCTCTCCATCAGGGCTGTGGTGGGAGTGTGTCTCTCACACTCACATGGCCATGTGGGCACTGAGGGAATGACTCCCATCCCCATGGCAGCTACTTCTCCTTCTAAGGACCAATGCTAGCTGTGCCCAAGAAGAGGGGCTGTGTTTTGAACCATACTTTGTAAGACACACACACAGACTCACAGAATCCACTTCCACATGTGAGGAAGGTGGCACAGTGCCCCCTGGGGACCCAGGCAGAAAACCCTACTTTTCCCTCCCCCAGCTCCAGCCCCCTCTGGAAGGCCCCCCTCCTTATGCTGCATTCTCAGGGAACTCCCTGTTCAGAGCCCACCTCCCAGCACTGCCCTGGGCTCTTCTCTTGCTCATTCATTCAACAGTGAACCGGCATCGTTAAGTTTATTAAGCACTGACTGTGTGCCTGACCCTCAATTGGTCCTGGGAGTGCGTAAGGAAACTTCTCTGAGGTTGTTTTCCCAGCTATAAAATGGAGATGTGCTCCAGGTTGCTTGAGGATCGCTGCATTGAATGATAATAAAATACTAGTCTTTGCAACAACTTGTGGTCGCAGGGCCCTCTGTAGTGGGCACTTTGGTAGGCGTCCCATGTCATCCATCAAGTCCACATGGCAGTGCTGTTGTCAGAAGTTCCAGTTCCCCTTGTACCGACAGGACTAGCAGACTCAAAGATGGGCAATTGTTACACATTTCTTTTTTTTTTTTTTTGAGGTCATAATAGTTTACAACATTGTGAAATTTCACTCGTACATTGTTATTTGTCAGTTACCCCATAAATATGCCCCTTCACCCCTGGTGCCCATGTCCTACCCTCCTTCCCCCTGGTAACCACTAAACAGTTTTCTTCATCTGTGTGTTTGTTAATCTTCCACATATGAGTGAAATCATGCAGTATTTGTCCTTCTCTGTCTGGCTTATTTCGCTTAACATAATACCCTCAAGTTCCATCCATGTTGTTGTGAATGGAATGGTTTTATCTTTTATGGCTGAGTAGTATTCCATTGTATATATATACCATATCTTCTTTATCCAATCATCAGTCAATGGGCACTTGGCTTGCTTCCACTTCTTGGCTATAGTGTATAACTATCACACATTTTGAAGCCCCTTCCTCTTGTCCTCTTTTTGGCCTTGTCCCAGAGCAGACAACTGGGAGAGGTGAGTGGCCAAGCCTGGCTTCAGAGCTAGTCTGCCTTGCTGTCCGAGATGAGGCTTCGAGGAGGAGCAAGGAGGGGGAGGCTGGGGGAGTACAAGGACCACAAGGATTTTGGTTGTGCTCATTTCCTTCCCCCTTGTCCTTCAGAAATTCCATTTCTTCTCCAGAGCCGAAGGTCAATTTCCCTTTCCCAGGAAGCCTCTGGCTTCTGTTATTTCATCTGGTCCACCTGCTCCCCTTGCCCTTTGTTCACACCCTTCTCTAAACTTTGTCACTCCACCTTCTGCTGCAGGCAGTTGCTTCCTCTATGTGCCTCACCCAAACCTGTGAGCTCTGGGGGAGGAGCAGGGCCTCATGTGGACCACTGCAATCCCAGATCACAGGTCTGAGCAGCCGGCATGTACAAATGTCTGCTCAGGCCTGACTGTGGGTGCGGCCAAGGATGAAAGGCCTGTGCACAGTAGGCACTTGGCTTGGACTCCTCCGTCAGCAAGTCCTGGGGAGACTCTCCAGAGAGAACACCAGCGGTACTCACTGTGCTATGACCACACCCATCTGCGATGGGATGGGTTGTAATCCAGTCACCAGGGACAACTTTGGCCAGGAATAAAGATTCTGAGGCTGCTTTTCTGTATCTGAGCTGATGACCCAGAAATGGGGCACAGTGTTTTTCCCAGGGGCTTGGTGGGCAAACCTCGTCTGCAGTGGCTCAGAGCCTTGGGCTGGGAGGCTGCTGCTGGCCAGAGCTTCTATTAGGGCTGAGGAGGCAAGGAAGAACCAATAACCTGTCTGTTGTTTGCTGTCAGAAGAGTCCATGGAATCAATGTTGTTACAAATGGCACAGCCCTCACCAAGATGCCCCTCTGGGGAGATCTGAGAATATACCAACATCTGTGAAATCTAGGACTGTCACATCATTTTCTATATATTTGAAAAAAATTGTAATTAAAAAAATGAATCACAGAGACAGAGTGCACAGGCGAGCAGGAGCCTGGGAGCCCCTCAGAGCACAACTGGATCTTTGTGCGGTTTATGGTGGGGAATCCCAAGATCAGACCAAAAGGCTGACATACAGAAGGGCACAGAGACTTGACTTCAGGCCCCCACCGTCCACACTGGGACTTTGGACGCTGTTCACTCTACTTGGGGAGCTGGAGAGAGAAGGACCAACCCTGAGACCTGCACCATCCCTTCTCCTCCCGTTACTCTTTAAAAAACAATTCACATTAAGGTAGACCAACAGAACTGAGAGGAGAGTTAATGGGAACAGCTAAATAAGCATCTAAACTAGCCTGGTACAGTGCCTCTATGTCTCCACGTCACTGCTAGTGATGTGATATCTGGGGGCGAGGAGAGCATGAAGGGAGAGGGTGCTACCCAGGCCCCGCCCTTGGGGTGCTTGAAGTTGCCTGAGCTCTAACCAGCCTCTGCGTAGATGTCCGCATTCTGTGAATAAATCACGGACAGCACTTTAGAGGTGCACGTGTCTGCACCGATCAGGAGAAATGGAACCCCATTTGGCTGTGGATTCTGAGCCTCAGGGCTCCCACCTGCAAGGCTAGCTGCACTGGTGAGGAACCAGGCAGTTCCTTCCTCCACAGGGCCCAGCTGAGCCACGCCCTGCTCCCAGCCTGGTTGTGGCAACACCTCTGCTGAAGAGCACTTGGCCCCAAGGGGCAGCACCTCTTTTCGAAGCCCCTTCTGCCTGCCCTCATCTTGGCTTCTCCCAGAGCAGGCAAGGAGACAGGGCGTTGGTGAGGCAGTGTGAGAGCTGGGCATAAGGAAGAGTCAGGAAGGCCAGCTTCCAGAGGCCCCCAGAGCTGGGTGGACATGGATGTGGAGCCTGGGACCAGCAGGCCTCCCAGCCCAGTGCCCAGCCCCTCCAGCCACCACCAAGCAACCTGGGCAAGTGCTTGAATGGCTCAGAACCTCAGTTTCCCCCTTGGTCAGTAACGTTAACGACAGTATCTACACTGAGCTGTTGTGAGGTTTAACGAGATGAAGATTTAGCCGAGTGTGGGGCAGTACAAGCATGCAGACCTGTATTGGTTCTTGTTACGATAATATTACCATTACCAGCCGCTCTGATTTGGAATCTTAGTGACCCCTCTGTAGCACTGTCCTGAGGGTGAAGTGAGGTCACAAACAAGTGCCACCAATTGGACAGTGTTAACAGGTCCTGGGCTTGCCAAAACTCAGGACTGAGTGACACAGCATGCTTCCTAAACCTGGTCTGTGTGTCAGAATCACTGGAGGGGTTAAATGACACAAAGTATTACATTGTCCTAGCATTCTAAATCAGTTACTGTTTACCCAGAAATAAACTGAAACAACATGTACTAGTTTTCTCTTGCCGTGTGACGAATTACCGCAGACAAAACCTGTGTGTTACCTCACAGTCCCCGGAGTCAGGAGTCCAGGGGTGCTGGGCACGGTTCTCTGTGCAGGGTTTCAGGGGCCCAGTCAAGGTGTGGGCCAGCTGGGGTCTCACCTGGAGGCTGTGGGCAAGAGTCTGCTTCCAAGCCCAGCCCAGCTGGGGCAGAATCCAGTGCCTTGTGGTTGTAGGACTTGCAGTGGGGGAAGGGAGGGCTTGGAGGGGTGATGGCAGGACCAGTGGGGCACCAGAGCTGGCCTCTCTCCCACGGCCTAACCTCCTCTGTCCCACTCACATGCATTGGACTAATCTGGTCACTGGTCTCCATAGTGATGGTGTCAAAATTGACTATAGTGGAGCCATTTTAAAATGGAGTTGGGGCTGCCTTTCCAGAGAAACTGCTTTGCTGTCTTGAACCTTGGACTGGGCACAACCTTTGGACTGGGCCAAAATAGCAATTGTTTTACAAGCAATTGTTTGAGAAGTCAGCAGGGGAACAGACGTCCCAATCACAAAGGCTGAGGACTGTGGACTTGCTGACAATGGAATCAATAGTCAATCAATGTCTAGCCAAGACCAGCTCTCTGTCTCCAACTCCAATTAAAATTCTTTGTAATACAACCTCCCCTTCTTTGTCTTTATTTTTTTACTATGTTTTTACAAGATTGGCACCTGAGCTAACATCTGTTGCCAATCTTCCTTTTTTCTTCTTCTTCTTCTCCCCAAAGCCCCCCACTACATAGTTGTATGTTCTAGTTGTGGGTCCTTCTGGTTGTGGCATGTGAGACGCCACTTCAGTGTGGCCTGACGAGCAGTGCCGTGTCCACACCCAGGATCCAAACCTGCCAAACCTTGGGCCGCCGAAGGAGAGCGCGAACTTAACCACTCGGTCGTGGGGCCGGTCCCCCTCTTTTACCTTTAAAAGGCTCTAACTTTTACTGCCTAGGGGGACACATTTTGAGTTTCTACCTGATTCTGTGTCTCCCAAATTGCAGTTCTAATTGGCCCAAATAAATATCTGCTGTTTAAATTGTAGTGCTTTTCCTCGGTCAACAATGGGAAACAAGCCCAGCCTTGTCTGGCTGCCCTCTCCAGCCCTTCAAGTGTAACCCACGGAAATGGAACCCAGAGGTGAGGAGCAGGCCCCAGAGAGGGCCCAAGGGCAGGACAGGGAAAGTCAAGATCTGGGGCCCAGGGCAGCAGGCACGGGGAGGACAAGATGGGGCCACGAGCTTAGATGGGATGAAGGGACACAGGGAGGGAGTCCCGAGGGTCCCTGGGCCCCAGAGCAGAGCTCGGCCAGGCACCTGGTCCTTCGTTGTTCTCACCCGCGTCTATCTCAGGGGCTTCCTCACACTCTGTGGGAGAAGCACCTAGTCCCTCAGGACTCCACTGCTGCGCGTGCAGAGCCCAGGCAGAGGGACACTCACACCACCCCATCTCTGTTTAAATCCGTGACCGTGAGCTTGGAATGGACCCTCGGCTCTGCCTCCCGTGCCTCTGCTGCATGTTTCTGGCCGATTCCCTCTCCCAAGGCAGCCTCCTTGCCCTGACTCTCAGTGAAAACTTGGCCTCCTGTTAGTTGAGTGGTTAGAAGCCATCAAGAGAGGACACCCCACACACTCTCGGTGACGCCCCTCTCCCCTCTGTCCGGCCAGCCCTTCCTCTCCCCCAGGCGATCCCATCTCCTCTCCTCACTCTAGGACACACTCCTGTACCTCCTCTGTCTCCTCCACTGAAACATTCCCCTCAGTGTGAAAACACGCTGCTTTTTCTCCCATCTTAAAAATTCCTCTCTTGACCTCACTTCCACTTACAACTACCCGCTCCTTGCTCTGATCTCCTTAACAGCAAGATCATGCACACAGTGTCTCTATTCATTGTCTCATTTCTCTCCCCTCACACTAACGAGGCTTTCCCTCCTTCTGCTCCAATTAATCGCGCCTCCACCTTGCTAAATCCTCTGCTCTTGCTTGACCTATCAGACATTTCACGGATAGGCACTTCTTTCTCTTTGAAATATCTGTTTCATGGCCTCCAGCACCTCTGTCCCATGGTTCTCCTACCGCACCGGCTGGTCCTTCTTGGTCTCGTTCCCTGGTTTCTGGTCACCATCCCAACCTTCTCACTTTGAAGTGGCCTGGGGATCAGTCCTTGGAACTCTTCTCTAAAGCATCCACTGCCTTTGGTGATCTCACCCTTTCTCACTGAAGGCTCCTGATTCCCAATGGCCCCTGGTCCGGGGCCTCTCTTCTCAACTCCAGACTCTTAGCCAATTGTTTACCCAACGTCTCTACTTGATGCCTAATAGGTGCCTTAAACTTAACATGCAACTGCTGATCTTCTTCAAACCTGCTCCCTTTTTTCTAAGTGGAAACTCCATTCATCTAACCCGTAGGAGATATATATCTATATCTGTACATCTATATCTATCTGTCTAAATATAGGTATTTTTATGTATTTTGTAAAAGAAATTGGCTTGTGCAGTTATGGAGGCTGACAAGCCCCAAGATCTGCAGTCAGCAAGCTGGAGACCCAGGAGAGCTGAGGGTGTAGTTTCAGTCTAAAGGCCAGCAGGCTCGAGACCCAGGACGAGCAGATATTTCAGTTGGAGTCCAAAGGCAGGAAAAGACTGATGTCACAGCTCAAAGTGGTCAGGCAGGAGGAAATTCCCTCCTACTCGTGAGAGAGCAAGCCTTTTTATTCTATTCAGTCTTTCAACTGATTGGATGGGGCCCACCCATATTAGGGAGGGGATTCTGCTTTACTCAGTCTATGGTTCAAATGTGAATTTCATCAAGAAACACCCTCACTGACACACGCAGAATAATGTTTGACCAAGTGTCTAGGCACCCCATGGCCCAGTTAAGTTGACATAAAATCAACCATCACGCTCAGACCAAACACATAATCTGCAAGCAAATCCTGTCAAGACTGAAAATACATCCAGAATTAGACCACTTCACACCACATCCCCTGCTACAACATTGGTTACAAACAGTGAGCATTTTCTGGATTCTGCAGTAGCCTCCCCAACGGGACTCCCCAAGTTTATACTTGCTCCCCTTCATTCAGTTGTCGGCTTAGCAGCTAAACAATTTTTCATATCGTGTTGCTCCTCATCTGCAAGCCTTCAGGTGGCTCCCATTTCCCTCTGAATACAATCCAGAGTCCTTGCAGTGTCTCTCAAGGCCCTACGTGATGTTGCATGGTTACTCCTGCACTCACCTCCTCTTCCTCTCAGCCACATTCACTCTGTTCCAGCTGTACTTCCTGTTCCAGGCACAGCACCAGGCAGCAAGAGCACCAGCACTTTCCCGCCTTTAGCATGTTTCCACTTGTTCTCTCCCTTGACAGCTCATTTCCATCACACCTTTTTCTCGAATACCACCTTCTTATGAGACCTTTCCTGACTATCCTATTTTAAAATGTGTCTCCCAACATTCCTTTATCTCTCTTCATGCCTACTTTTACCCGTAGCATTTTCACCATCCCGCACAGTGTGCGTTTTATCACGATATGTGTTATTACAACGTATGCCTCAGGGCCCAGGTCCCCATGCGCCTCCCTCCTCCTGGGTACCTTAACGCAGAGGTGGCCGCCCCTCTCCTGAAGGCCAGCACTCCTCTACTGGCTCCTGCAGCAGCACTGAAAACACTCAAGTTGTTCCCATTTTGGAAAAAAGGCCTCCCTCGGGTTCCAGTCTGACAGGGTCCTCTTCCCCTCGGCTTTCTTGGTGACTCTCCTCAATACACATCGGGCCCTTTACAGCTCCTTTCTCTGCTCCACTGGCCTCTTGGGTGTGGGCTCTCTCCCGGCTCCTATAACAGGCTCTGTTAGACACTGCAGGAACCTCAAGTTGCCATTTGGATTGAACAATGTCCTTCTGGGAGAACCTATTCCCACCACACCACCCCCTTTCTGTCCTCCCACAGCTGAATGGTCAGAAGTCAGTCCCCAGCCCCAGCACTCCTGGGGCCATTTTGTCAAAACTTCACCTTGTCACTCTTCGTTCCTGACCTCTGAAACCTCACGATGGGCTGTGTGGCTGAGTGGTTAGGGATATGGGTTCTGGTTCAGATCCCGACCCAGCCACTTCTTGGCTGTGTTGTTATGGGCCTGTCACTTCCTCTGGGAGAAGCAGATTCCTTTCCTGACAGTTGGAGGTGATGACAGCACCTCCCACAGGACAGCCCTGAGCATGAGCTGAGGTGTGAAGTGCCTGGCAGCCAGCATTCAACACATGGAACACATGGCATTTTACTGGGAGGACTTTGTCTCCTTCCTCACATGTTCCCTGCTGGGCCTCAGATGGCCCACTTTGGGGTTAGTCCCAGCCTCTCTGACTGTCCCTTTCCTCAGAAAACACCCAATACACAGAGCTAGTTTTGTGCTTTTGTACTGGTCAAGAAGTGGAGGCACCGAGAGAGCTGTGCCGTGCCAAGAACCACACATCTGACAGCAGTGGATCCAACATTGAAAACTGGCCCCTTGGTTCAAGGGGCCCCTCTTTTCTCTGCTCTGCTCCAGACTCTGCCCCAGGTGCAGGGCCCTCTCTTCAGCCCTCACTCCGGCATCTTGTAGGGCCTTGACCTCTGTGTAGACATAGCCCCGGCTCCTCCCCAGTCTTTCCATCCTGGTTCCCTCTACGTGGCCTTGCCTCCAGCTCCCTGGCTTGTTCTCCAGACTCACACATTCCTGTCTACCTTGTGCATTCCTGTCTTCCCCTCCTGACACTCCTAGAGGTCATGAAAGCTGTCCTCTGGGCTCCTCCCACAGGCCCAGTCCCACCCATCCCCAGGAACTGCAGGCTTGACCCCCCTCCCAACCTCCCTCTTGCTGCTGCCCTTCTGGTATTTCTGGCTGAACTGGATGCCTAACTCGCCCCCACCTTCCAGCCAGCTCTGCTGAGGGCTGCCTCCAGCTGGCTCTCAGATCCCTCTCTTTCCGACCCTCATTCCCTGCGGCCTGACCTTCATCCCAGACCTTATCCCTTTACATGTTGACAGTTGCGAAAACTTCCTTGGCCACTTCTCCCCTCCATTGCACCACGTTAGATGGAATTTTCTCATTTTACCCATTTTTCAAAAACAGAAACAAGACACTATGGTGTAAGTAGGTGTTCACAGCCTTCCCCTGTCTTCTGAGGAAGTTTTGGTGCTTTTGCTGCTCCTTACGGAAGGGACATGAGTCTAGGATGACCCACATCAGGATAGACCTGAGGGTACTTGAGGGGAAATGGAAGAATCCTGTTGGAGGGAAAGGGAGGAGGAGAAGAAGAGAAGACTGGAAGCTAAGCGGGGCAGAGGCAGAGGAGGGAGACAGGATCTGCTGCGAGGCACTGGTTCTGGACAGGAACCGCGCAAGGAGGACTTTGAGGAAGTTCTGCTTTGTTAGATGGGATCCTACACTTCACAGCCCCCTCAAGAAAACCCTAGCAAAGCTCTTGGTGACTGCTCAAAGCATTTGGAATTGCGTCTGTGTTACTTTTGGCTGTGTCACCATACTGAGATGACCCAGGGAGTGGGGAGTGGTTTTATTTGGATGTTATATAAACAGTGAGCTGTTGTGGTTTTATTCTTAGTGTTGGCCTTAGCAATGGAAGTACAGTGATGGAGAGGAACTTGGTGGGGAAGAATTTTCTAGAGTTGAGGTCATCCCCCCCTTCCTGGTACAGAGACTGAGACATCTTTACAAATGGAGATTCCCCTTACAAGTGTAAATGTCTCTTACAAAGGATAACTTCTACTTCTACTTGATTTTCAGAGCTTTTCCCATGTCTGAAGTTGTTTTTTTTTTAAAGTAACCAGCCCAAAATAATCCTTATGCCAGAGAGACACATTTTGGGGTGGCCAATTCTGATCCCACACAGTAACATCTTCCCTAACTACGGTGCAATGTAAAACCAGGACATTGACAGTGCTTATTCAGATTTCTCCAGTTTTACACGTACTCATGTATGTGTGTGTGTGTGTGAGTGTGAATAGTTCTGTGCAATTTTATCGCAGATGTAGTAGATTCATGTAACTAGTGTTACCAAACCAGGTTTGTTTTTGCTCGTCACCCAAAAAGCCAAACACCGAGAAGACAAGATTGCAGCAGAGAGAGGGTTTACTCACAAGGCAGCCACGTGAGGAAGCTAGAGCATGAGCCTCACATTTGCTTCCCTGAAAATAGAGACTCAGGGATATTTATGGGATAGAGTGCAAGGTGGTCTGAAATATGGAGAGAGGTGATTGGAGGTGAGGAGAGGTGAAGGAATTGATGATCTGCGCAAGTGTAATCAGACTTCATGCCTCTTCACAGGACCCATGTTCACAAAATGGTGATATTAGCATGATCTGTGGGGGGAGTTTTTAGCCTCTTGACATCAAAAGGTCGCCTATTGGACATCTGCATGTGCCCAGTTGATGAGTTGGTGGTCTCAACCAGCTTGAAGTGGACAAGGAGTTCTAATTCCTTAGAAATAGCTCCCACACCCATTACCATGGTGACCCAGCCTCCAGGAAGATGTTATCTATAGGAGCCTAGTGGGAGTCAGATACCATATTGCCTAAACAGCACAGTTAACAATGGGTGGGTTAAACAGCTAAAAGCTATAGTAAGTAATTGCAAAAAAGGAAAAAAACTTTAGTTCCTAGCTACTTAATCATCAATGGCTAACTCTTTGCTGGTTTCACTAGCACCACAATCGAGACACAGAACAACTATGTCACATTGTCTGCCTCAGGCTGCCCTTTACTTACCTCCATCCCCCTCACCTCCTCTTTTCTACCCCTAACCAGCAATCTAACCCCTACCAGCAATCACTCATCTGATTTCCCTCTCTATAATTTTGTTATTACAAAAGTGTTATATAAATGGAACCATAGAGTACGTGACCTTTTGAGACTGGCTTTTTCTCACGCAGCATAAATCACTTGAGATCCATCCAAGTTGTTGAACATATCGCAACTTTCATTGAAACTTCCATTCATTGCTGACTATTTCTTGTTATGGAGGGACCACCCTTTGTTTAACCACTTACCCACTGAAAGACATTTGAGTTTTCCCAGTTTTTGGCTATTGTGAATAATGCTGCTATGAAAATTTGTGATCAGGTTTTCGTGTGAACGTAAGTTTTCATCTCTCTGTGACAGATGTCCAAGAGTGTGATTGCTGGGTTATATGGTAAATTATATTTAGTTTTATAGTTTTATAGGAAACTACAAAATTATTTTCCAGAGTGGATATATCATTTTACATTCCCACCAGCAGTGTATGCATGATCTAGTTTCTCTGCATCCTTACCATCATTTGGTGTTCTCATTATTTTTTATTTTAGTCATTCCGATGGATGTGTAGTGATATCTGATTCTGGTTTTAATTTGCAGTTCCCTAATGGATAATGATGTTGAACATCCTTTCATGAGCTTATTTGCCAATGTATATTGATGAATGTATGTTCATGTCTTTTGCTCATTTACTAATTGGATTTTTAAAAAATTGGATCGTTTGTCTTCTCACTGAGTTATAAGGGTTCTTTAGGTATTCCAGATTCAAGTCCTTTGCTGGATATATATTTTGCAAATGTTTTCTCCAAGTGTATAGCTTCCCTTTTCATTTTCGTAGGAGCATCTTTTGAAGAACAAAAGTTTTCATTTTGATGAAGTCCAATATACTGATTTTTGCTCTTTTATGGATTATGCCCTTTGTGTTTTATTTTGGCAATCTTTGCCAAACCAAAGGTCACTAAGATTTTTTCCTGTTTTCTTCTAGGAGCTTGTGCTAATTGCACATCAATCCCCTTCAGTATTTGATTGCTGAAAGGACCCACAGGACTTCCACAGTTTATCTTATACTCGATCGCAGGCATCACAGCCCCAGCAGAAGGAAACATGCACTGGCGGGTCTGGAGACCCCAGGCACAGGCTTCTTTGTCCTTTCACTGCTGGGTCGCAAAGGACGCACTTTGATTTCAGGTCTCTAATCACTTGCGCACTGTGTATGTGAAGCCCCTCAGTACTGGAAGCCCACAGTATGCTCGTGGTGGGATCTATGTGAGCTGGTGACACAGGCACATTCCAGCTATGTGACCGGCCTTAACTTTTAACATCCTCCAGACTCCATTAAGACTAGGTACCAATAATAAATTCTATGATTACTGAACAGTGTTGACAGGCTGGTGGTCCTGATCTGAAACAACTCACATCCCATGGTATAGAACATCATTATCTTTAGTTAACACAGTCCACAACATTGGCCAAGGGTCAATACTTTGAGACAAACACGAAGTTAAACTAGATCAGCTGAAATTAACCCATGCTATATAAGTTTTGTAGTTTTAGATTTTACATTTAGGTTTATGATCCATTTTGAGTTAATTTTGTATACACAAATGGTTTACATACATTGACCTTATATCTATCTCCCAATCTGCTAAACTGCTCAGAGAAGATTTTAGGGATCCAGTGGTTTGTGATGTGCTTAGACATTCCCTCCAAAGTAAAAGACACATGATTGCATCTCATACTTCCCGCCAATCAGAACAAAGCACAATGCTTAGTAGGCTCCTTGGGTCTGAGGTTGGCATAGTCCATATGTGGGAGTGCTGCTCTGGCTCACTTACTGAGTTGTTGGTGTTGACTGGGGCCCTGAACAGAAGAGGGCTATGTAGCAAGTTCAGGCTATGGTGCTGGCAGTCCTGCCACTGTGCCATAGAGTCCAGCAGACCTTGTTATATTTGACATATGTGTAGTAGGAAAAGATACCATTATGGCAAGCTCCTGTGGGAGAACCACAATGTAGACACTTAGTGTTCTGGATCAAGGCCATGCCATCTGTAGTTGAGAATTATATATACACCATCCAAAAAACAAACAAAACCAAACAGCTACCAGTGTGGGATTGGACCCTGATTGAGACAGAGTGGCCACCGAGAGACATCAAGTGACTCTGCAGCCGGAACTGCCCATAAGCTGGTGTCTGTCAGACCCACCAAGTCATAAGGTCAGTGGGCCCAACAGCAGTCCATAGTAAGATGGCAGTAGCTCATCCCAGATTGGGCATGAGCAAGGAGAGAGAGCACAAGTAAGCTGCACAAGCTGGTGGCCAAGGCCCCAAGTCATCCACTAATGTTGCATTAGGGCCTCTCTCCCAGCTCCCAACTGGGGCTGCATGAGGGGTCCCTTATAAACAGCTGACAGAGGAGAGAGGAAAGAGGCCAAGCTTGGATCATGGATGGGTTGGCTTGGCAGGTTGATGTGAGCCAAAAGTGCTGCTATACTACAGCCCCATGTGAGATGGCTGTGAAAAACAGTGGTGAGGGGAGATCTAGTGGGCAGAAATTCCATGACTCCACAGATGGTAGTTTTGGCAGAAGCATTGTAGGCAGGAGAGTCCATATCCAGAGAAAGTGTCTAGTCCCATAAGAACAAAGTGTTGTGCCTTCCATGATGGAAGCTGTCCAACATAACCAACTTGAGAAATGGTGCCATTCTGGAGACTCAGTAATTGTCTCTGCTGCTGCCATGTTGAGCACTCATCAGTGGCTGTACCAGGTTGGCCTTGGTGAATGATCCATGTTGCTGAACCCATGCATGACCTCCATCCCTGCCACATGGCCACTTTGTTCATGAGCCCACTGGGTGATGACAGGAGTGGCTAAGGAAAGGACCTGAATGATAACCACAGAATGGGTCAGCATAAGCACTTGATTATTAAAATTCTCCTCTGCTGAGGTCACCCTTTGGTGCGCATTCACATGGCAAAGAAATTGTGTGTTTTGTCCAAAGAGGTCGCTCTACATACCTCTTCCCCCTACTTTACTGTCACCAATTTTCCAATTGTGTTCATTTCAAATCCCCGATCATCTAACCAAACAGTGGCCACAGCCCGTGAATCAGCAGAGACTCGTACCTCTGACCATTTCTCCTTCCAGGAAAAATGAACAACTACGTTCAGTGTCTTTCTTCAAGATCCATCTGTCTTTTGCACAGGCCAAATAGGTAAACTGAATGGAGATGTAGTAGAAAGGTGGTAGTGCCACCTTCACGTCCTTGATGGTGGCACTAATCTCTGCAATCCCTCCAGGAGTGCAGTATTGCTTTTGGTTTACTGTTTTCCTAGGTAAAGTCACTTTTAGTGGCTTCTATGTACCCTTTCCTACCATAATAGCGCTCAATCCACTGGTCAGGGAACCAACGTGAGGATTCTGCCAGTGGCTGGGCATATCTATTCCAATTCTGGAATAGGGCAAATAACCACAGGGTGGCATCAGGGATCCTCTGCACCCACCGTGAGATGGACCTGAGCTAAAACTCCATTGATCACCTGTGCTCAATGTTCCTAATATGAATAGTAGGTCTCCAGGAATCAGTTCAGAGCCAGTATCCAGAAATCTCTGAAAAGCATGATTGTTTCTCTTTCCGCAACACACAGTGGTGACCCTGGCAAGTGGCTGTTGGTCTCTTTGGGGAAGGCTGAGAGAAAGATTAACAAAATAAATTTTTGGCAGTCTAGTGGGGTCTTTTCTCAAGGGGACCCAGCCTCCCTTCATTCAAGGGGTTCTGGATCTGTAAAAATGGCTCAAGTCTTGGAATTGATTGAAGGCTATGACTGTTTTTTGTGTTTTTTTTTTTTTTTTTTTGTGAGGAAGATTGGCCCTGAGCTAATATCTGTTGCCAATATTCCTCTTTCTGCTTGAGGAAGATTGTCACTGAGCTAACATCTGTGCCAATCTTCCTCTATTTTGTATGTGGGACACCACCACAGCATGGCTTCATGAGCGGTGTGTAGGATCTGGGATCTGGGATCTGAACCCACAAACCCTGGGCTGCCAAAGTGGATCGTGAGAACTTAATCACTATGGCACTGGGCTGACCCCCTATGACTCTGATTTTATGATTCGAGTTAGAGTTCTGTTCATTTGACTTATAACTCTTCCACTAATAAAGATAAAGTAAAAATTTAGTAGACTGCTCATCTGTTTCTTTTGTAGGGAGAGCATGATCAACTAGCCAACATCATAGGTCTCTGTGGGTCAGACTATTCTGATTACTGCACTGACTCCACTGTCCATTATCCATTACCCATGTAACCATGCCCACTCTACCTTTTGGTGATTGAGCGCCATCACTTTGCCCTTGCTACCTCAGGATCCAATTATCCTCATTACATTTGGGGATTTCAATTCAGTGGCAGTAGTTCCCACTGTAATTTCTGACCTATAGAGAAGAAGGACCACAGAGCTCTTCAAGGCTGCTGGGGGCCCCCTAGCAAATTTATTTCTCACAGTCATGGTGAGAGGTGTGCCTCTGGACTCTCCCAGGGTGCATGAGCAGGTCTCACATGATAAATACACTCTAACATTCCAGTCTCCCAGAGCCTTTGGATCTCTTCCTCTATACTATACAAAGGCAGTTCTGGCATTTCACCTTCATTTAGTGTAGAATTCTTTCAGGTTCAGCTTTCAGATAGCTAGCCAAAAAAAATGGTTACAGCCCTTCTAAGCCCTCGAGCTACAACAATCTGTAATCGCTGCTTAGTGGGCCCACATCATTAAATCTGGCCTGATCCAACTTTACGTTCCTTCTGCCATTATCCCACACCCTTAATATCCATTCCCACACAGATTCTCCAGATTTCTGTCTATATAAATTGGAAAAATCATGCAGTTCTGTTGGAGTAGAGTGTGCCTCATGGGTCATACTGTGTACCTCACCCTTTGGAGCCTGTTGGGACTTGACTCTAGTTATATGTCTAGAAGCACAGAGGGGGACAGGTAGATCCTGAGGGGAATCAGCAGTGTCTTGCAAAGCAACGACCTCAGGGGAAGCCAGTGCAGTTTCTTTAGGCAAAGGAGGGCTGACCTCCTCAGGCAGGCATGGAGGGGCTGCTTCTGCTGGAAAAGAAGATGGCAGATTTTTCAATGGGATCTGCCCGTATGTCCCCGTGTCAATTTTTAGAATCCCATTCCTTCCCAACCAGTGCTTTCACTTTAACAGAAGACACCCTGCAAGTTTGGGAATTCCATTTGTCTTTTAATTCGGCCACTTGTAGGATGAGACTCTGGGTTTAGTTTTCAGAAATCTCAGCCCTGTGGATGCAGGAGCTAAGGGTCTCTTTCAGGGAGACATAGAAGCTTCCAGGTCATTCAGGTGAAGCTTGAGCTGAGATTTTGAAGCACTTGAGCTCATCCACTTTTCCTCCCACTTTTTCCAGCACAGCTGGGAGCAGCTAGTAGCAAACACTTGGCCACTTACCTTCTATAGGTATTTGGGGTATCCAACAGCAAAAATATGAGAAACTCTTTTGCTACATCATGCCAGTGTCTTCTTTACCTCTGGAAACAGAGACATTAGTGCCTGTAAATCTAATCAGATTAAAGAATAAAGTCTAGAAAACCCAGAACCAGTGCAAAGACTCTGTTCCTCTGGAAATACTTCTTGTATCAAAACCTGTATCAGGATTTAGCCAGAGAAGCAAAGAACTGGCTAATGGGATTGTGAAATCTGTAGCGCAGGCACTCAGGAAGGAAGATGACAGGTTAGGTTGAATAGTCAAGTTGACACATCAAAAGCCATCACAATGGCATGTGGTTCCTGGCTTCTTGTATGTGTAGTAACAATCACAATACGCTTCAGAGCAGGACACCAGCTTTGAGACGGTAGCTACCTGAGGAATAGGAAGGATGAGGTGGGAGGGAATTAGTTGTTTCTATAAGATTTTATAGATAGAGCTACATATTGAGAGGGAGATGTAATCTACATATGGAAAAAATTAACTTTACATCTGGTTGGATGTTAAATTCTTTTCTGTAATCCTTTATCTTTGAAACATTTTTTCTTTAGAAATAAAACAATTTTAAAGTAATTAGACACACATAATGAGCCTTCCAGACCTCAGAGCACAGTTTGGTGGAAGATAGTGTCCTGCCCATCACAGGGTGAGCAGAGAGGAGGCACCAGATCCACACTGGTTAGAAAAGGTGTGCAAGAGGTTTGTTGGGGAGCAATGCCTGTGAAAGATAAGGCAGGAGGAAGCAGGCCTGGGCAGAGAGAGACTCAGGCCATGATGTAGGCCCGAGAAAGGCTCTGCCAACCAGCAGGAGCTCAGAGCACAAACTGCTGTTACAGGAGCGCAGTGCTCGGTAGAGATGGCCAGGTGAACCCTCTGCACGCTCGGTCACTGGGGGTCTGCTCGGGAAGAGTGGGCTTTGGCTCCAACACCATGAGTTAACAGAGTAACAGTAAATTGTAACCCTCAGGGTCTTTCGATAACTCCGATTTCACTGGCAGATACTGAGAATTTTGTGGCCTGCTCAGGGAGCCTGAGTGGTTCCTGCCTACAGTAACCACACCTTGCCCTCCAGTGCAAGCCTGTGGATGTTTATTGTAAATAACAGAGGGGACCAGCTTTCATGCTGACTCCCTCTGTGAAGAAACGGATGGTGTGGTTCCTATCTGTGCATTTGTCTGTTAGTCAAGAGCAACTTTAGGGCATGCTGACACCTGGGAAATTCCCGTCTCCCCAGGAACACCTGAGGCCTGGGGGCCACCCTCAGCTTCAGCCTACAGGAGCCCTGGCATCAAAGAGAAAACTTAAAATCCGAAGCATTCCTTGCCATGGCTGGGTGGTACAATTTACTTCTCTTCTTATAGCCCTCATCCTTGTCCTTCATCTCCCAGAGAGAGGCAATGGGACAAAAAGGAATTTGTGAGCCAGCCTGAAAACTGGGTGAGCATAAAGAGCTGCCGTCTGGGAGCTCATGGGGTTGCTCAGGATGGCTTCACGTGTAGAGATTTGAGCCTGAGAGACTGCATTCGACTCCTTTCGCTGCACACTGGCCGTGGCATCTGGGCACATTTCTTTAACCTTTCTGTGCTTCCCAGGTAACGTGATAACCACAGAACCTACATCACCAGCAGCCTGTCGTGGCAATGCAGTGAGTCACTCCATGTAGGGCTCACAACAGTGACAGGCATAGTGAAGGCTCAGTAAGCGTGGGCTGGCACTATAACCTACTAGCTGTTGAAATGCTAAATAAAGTAACTTCCTCATGCCTTGGTGAGCCCTGCCACCCTACAGCACTGTCCTATTGGCCAAATGAAAGCTATGTGCTGTCTTCTCCCCACCTCCAGAGAAAGAACTCCCCAAAAGAAAACGGCTCCCAAAATTTTCTCAGAACTCCTCCTGACAACCAGACCCCCAGCATCTCTGTAAACGTGTCAAGAAGAGCGCTGGGCTCTGCCCGGCTCTGAGCCTGGAGAGCACCTCGCCATCCTGCCTGAGCCCCTTAGGCCTTCACTCCAGACACCCTGGGGCGCGTCAGAGGCTCTGGTTCAGCTCGGGGGCCATGACCCCGCTTCCTTCACTGTCGTCGGTCGTCCTAGGTTGTCTTTTGGGCTCCGTTTCTTGGGTTTTACTGAAAAAGCTTCTTTGGAGAGTACGGGAGCTCAGGAGTAGCCAGTGGGAGGCTGTTTTTAGACCACCTAGGCATTAGCGGCATTGCTTGGGGACAGTGTGTTTGAAGCATCTGTCTCCGTAGCCTCTTCGCTCCTTGTGGTGCTCTCACAAAGTGGCAAGAAGGGACATAACGTCGTCCTCCATCTTTTCTCCATCTTCCCCAGGTCCCAGCGATGGCGCTTTTACCCGAACCTCTGCCCCGCCCCCTTCGCGGCAGCTGCCGGGCTGGGCTTCCCGGAGGCCTCTCAGACCCGCCCCTCTACCGGCCCCGCCCCCCCGCGCCCGGCCGGCCAATCGGCGGCTCCGCTCCAGGCGCGTCACAATAGCGCCCTCGCGGCCCCGCCCCCCGTGGAGACTGCACGCAGCCAGGGCCGCGCGGAGAGAGCAGGGCTTTCCCGAGAGGAGGCGTCCTCTCTCGGGGAGCCCCGGTCCCGGTACCCAAGGAGCGGGGGAGAGGCTGAGGGGCTGCGACCTCGGGAAAATAAGTCCCTAAATCCCCCCGCAGCCTCCTTGTCCGGTAGTGAAGATTTTGGCCCCGCTCCGCGTCGTCACCGCTCGTGTCACCTTTCCCGATTCTTTCAGCTTCCCGTGCCCTGGCCTCTCGGACCCTTGCCTCCCTGTCCTCTAAGACAAAGTTGTTTCTTCCCCAGTAGTCATTCCTCTCTTCTTCCTCAAAGTAATAACGTTCTTCGGGCGTCTTGAGCGAGGTGCGCAGGGCCGAGCCTCCCGAGGGCCTTGCCTTTGGTCAGAGATTGGAGTGGAGGCGGCCGTCTGGGCCAGTTCTGACCCCATAGCCTGGAGCCTGGGGACTGTGTGGTGAGAGGGTGTTGTCCCCAGAAGTGACATGTCGAGCTGTGGCGCCATCCATGACCATGAGGGGAAGGAAGAGCCTCCTGGAGAAGTGGGCTTGCTTACAGTGGTTGAGAAACTGGCCTACCCCAGCCCGGCACTGACACCGCACGAGCCCACTCAGCCGTGTCACCCTCACCCACATCCCCGCGCTTTCCAGTTACCTCTCCTTCCCTTTTCCCACTTGGCTTGAGGCGACATTCTTTGGTCCTTTCTCAATGGGCCCCTCCCCGATTCTCACCTTCTCCACCTGGGATGGTGGCAGCACCAGAGGATTTGCCCTCGGACCTTTCCTCTTTTTCTCTTCATCCCCCTAAGTGAAGTTATCAAGGCCATGGTTTTAATTCTGAGTACTGACTCTCCAAACCACTGCCTCCAGCCTGTTCTTCTCGACACGTGGCTCAAGTACAAACTACCTTATATAGATGCACATTTGGATCTATCGCAAACTGAGCATGTTCAAAATAGAATTACTGGTGATCACACCTCAAAACACATCATCATCCATCAGCGTTCCCCATTTCAGTAAAGGAGCGGCCTTACCTGGAGCCCCAGGCCTTGACCCCCGTTTCTCTCCCATCTCCTATCTGGACCATGTCTAAATGCCATTGCTCCCCATCACCCCACTGCTCCTGCTCCACTCTTAAGAAAGAACCTTCTTCTTGTTTCTCTGGATTCTAGTCAACTCTTCCCACATTTTAAATCAGAACATGTCACTTTAACCTGAGCCCCTGACCCCCTCCTACCTCCTCTGCTTCCTTGCTCTAGCGCTCTGGCCCCTGTGCAGTTCTCCTGATGTAACAAGCTCATTCTTGCCTCAGGACTTTTACCTTCCACTGTATCTAAACCTGCCCACTAGTCCAAGGCACTCCCAAGTAGGCAATACTCCACAGAAACAAATACTACTACTAAGTGTGTGAAATAGTTTTCAGCTTCACAATGTGGTTGAATCACTGGTCTGGAAGCTTCACTTTTCTCTAGTAGAGGATACAGTCAGCATGGCGTCATGGTGGGTGGTATGGACTTCCTACTCCTTGACATTGGACTTGGCAGATGACTTGCTTTGGCCAATGAAACTCTCATGCCTGTGCTGTGAGCAGAGGCTTGTTCTCCTGTGTTTCTGCTGTAACCAGTAGAAGAATGTGTCCAGGCTATCCATTGTCCCAGGAGAACGAGAGACTCAGGGAACAGACCTGAGCCCACCCTGAGGCCAGAGCTGAGCCAGGCCTACTGGCTGAGGCCCACCTACTCCACAGGTGCATGAATGTAAAACAAAATCTTATATGCCACAGAGACTTTGTGGCTGTTTGCTAAACAACGTTATTCTGGCAACAGCCAACTGGTATACTTTTACAGGAACTTTTATATTTCACAGTGAAATGATATAGCATCTATGAAACTAGCAATGCTATATAGAGACAGAGACTATGAAATATGTATTTGGCAAGGGCTGAGTAACAGGAGTGCTAATTTACTGTCAGTAAGAATGTAAATTGCTGGCAACCTGTTTGGAAGTTTTGCTTGGCTACATGTGTCAAAATTCTTACTCTAACCAAATAATTCTATTACTAAAAATTTATTCTAAGAAACAATTAAGGCCACGCCCAGAGAATTATGGACACGAGTACTCACTAAAATGTTATTTCAAAGGGTGGTAAAATGTAAATGTTAGCAGGGGACGTTGTTGCTTTATAATTCCCAAATGATAGACACTAGTGCACTTCTGACGAAAGCCACCAGCTATGTGGAATGCTTAGCAATGTGCCAGGCAATGGCTCTTGGAGGGAAGACTGGGACCCATGCGTCCAGCACCCACCTTCAGTCCCATTGCCCTGAGTTCACCCTCAGGTCTAACAACACGGAGTGAAGCTCAGCCATGGCTGTTTGCTCGCCTACCCTGCTCCTGGGGGAGCAGAAATTCTGCCCCGAAGAACTGGAGGCGAAAACGGAGACAAGAACATCAGGTCCTTCAGCAGGGAAGGGGCTCCACGGGAGCACAGAGCCACAGTGGGAAGGGAACACCATTGTTCTAGGGAAGCTGCAGAAACAGTCCATAATGATTTCATGAGCCTGCTCCCGTGTCATCAGTGAGTGGCCCTTGACAAAGCCCTTACCTGCGATCTAAGTTGTCGTCCAGGATGGAGCTGAGATGAACAGTGGTTACCAAAGCTCAGAGGAACAATCTTCCTCGAGGTCTCCAGGTGAAAATGAGATATAATACCATGGACACTCACGATGCTGTGCTGTTCTAAGTTCTTTGAGCTTATTAACTCATTTAAGATTCGTAGCAAGCCAGTGACGAGGAGACTTTCATCATTATTCTACAGAAAAGGAGAATTGCAGAGAGGCCACAGCCAGCTTGTGGCAGAGCTGGGGCATGAACTCAGGAGTCATTACTCAGGTTCCATACACTCAGCCACTGTCACCTGGATCTCAGCTGGCTCCTGGGTCCACCTCACTGGTTTTCAGCTTAGCTCTCAAATGCCTCCTCTGCCTCACTGCCTTGCTCTGGGAAAAGGAGAGGCTCAAGGCTGAGAATAAGTGAATTGTCCTGGCTGGTCACAACGGGGACTGCTTCAAAATGTCAGGATTCTTCTTGGTGCCCAGACCCTCTTTTTAGGCAGGGCTGAAGCAGAGAATGACCCTGGAGAAGTGGGAGCTGCAGATAGCTCCCCAGGCATGAGCTCAGTCATCCATCATCTCACCGTGGGGATGGGGGCCGGGAGCTGGAGGCTGGGGATTGCAGGCACACTGGGCTATCACTGAGTCTTTGTTTTCTTTTCCACCACAGCACAGGCACACCACTGTCTATTCACGGGGTTTGTAAGTCAGTGTGAGGGCCCATTGCCTGAAGATGTGTGACTTTGTTTTTCCTGCACGCTGAGAGCAATGCAGTGCCAACACACAATGCAACAACATGCCAATCTCGGTGGATACCTAAAACACAGGTCAGTGCTCCAGCCACAGAGTCCTGGTGATTTACTTGCTTCTGTTCTGAACTAAGAGTGCTAGAAACCCTCACTCAGTTCCCTGGGACAGTCTTACAGGTAGTTAGCTGATGCTGTAAATCCTGTACCCATGAGTCTGTTTGTGTAGCATTCTTTGCTGAGTATCCAACCAGGCCTTTCCACTTTGGCTTTGAGATTGTCCTTTGTTGGACATGCAGTGTCCTGCTTTTAGCTTAAAATGGATCTTCAGGCAAGCACAGCAGGAATGCAGAAACCAGCTGAAGACAAGACTGAATGTCTTGATTAAATTATTACAGTAACCAGCACTATCAGAATGAAGAGAATTAACCCTTTGTGGGGTTTGATAGAGCAATATTTCACAAGGCTGTCCTCAGGGGGCATGAGCACATGGACACAGCCAGGACTTCCGAGTCACCCTGTAAAACTTATGAATTCTGGAATGCTTTTATTAATATAACATTTTATTAACGCTTTGTATATTTTGCATATACAAAATTAGCCTGCGAATGGTTGAACTGCGCTTTTAGATTTTAGAGCTGTTTCTACCCTGTGGGCTGGATAAATAGGTCAGCAGGTCAGCTCTTTAACGTTGTGCTAATAAAAATTGTGGAACTAATTAACTGTAAAGGATAGCACCGTGCCTCTTATTTCTAAGGTCTTCTTTGTGTATGATTGCCACATGAGGGTGACAAAGTGAGGGAGCAAGCCTCTGAGGCTTTGTCTATCCAGGAAGTGTCAAGGTGGGGTGGGTTTAAAACTATGCTGACAGTCCTGGTTTTTTTCTAAGTTTAGTGTCTGACCACAAGGAAGACAATATCAAAAAGGCTTGTCTGAAGAGACTGGCCCCTTGGCTGAGCCTGAATCCTAAGTACCTGAGAGGAAGACCCAGGCACAGGACCATGGATAGAGAATGTTCAAGAACATGCAAAGCCAGCCCTTTCAGGATACAACACAAATGTAGTAAAACTACAAAGAAAAGCAAGGAAATCATTAAAATTGAAGACAAAAGTGAACCCTAGGGTGGGTGAGGGGATATGTTCAAATCTGGGGCCAGGGTTTGCACCCTTGAAATGCAGACTCGGGCTCAGGAGCACAGACGACGTCTGTGGTAAAGATGTGTTCTACTTCATACGCGGAGTCCTTCCTTATTAATACGCTGACACTCATTAGTGCTCTTTATGCCTTGCCTTTATAACCTCTCATACACAAAGTATCACATTGTTTTAAGGTGAGAAACATGATTACATACAAAAACTTGAATCACAAGTTGCAAAATCTATGCAAGCCGAGGACACAGCCCTCTATTCTCCCTGACTCAAATGTCCTGTGCAAATCTGTTTCAGGAAAAACTTGCCTTGAAGATGAGTTATGGAAAAGGAACCAGGAAAGGATCACTTTGAAGACACTACACAAAAGAGAAGTAAACACAAATGGACAAGTAAAAAGACTGTTGCCACGGGGCACATGAAAAGCATGACCAGACTTCTTGTATCAAATGACGCAGCTGATGAAGGAGTCACCTCTGCGAACGAGAGACACATGTGGCGATGCAAGAGCTGAGGGGAAGATGGCAGGACCTCAGAGGAGATGAAACGCGACCTGGCAGAGCTCAGGGATGGAAAAGCCCAACTCAGAAATGATTTCCTCTGGGAGCAGACAGTGAGAAAAGGAGAAGGGAGTTGCTGTTTTCTGTGATGCAACCTTAGGGAAATATTTGACTCTTCAAACTACGTTACATATAACTATGATCTGAACATTTACAAAGAACCTCTTTCCTCATGTCCACCCAGGTCTGAGCCCTCTGGACGGAGTCCCTTGCAGGAGTGCTAAGGAGTGTGCTCACAAGCCTCCAGCGTCTGGGAGACCCATTCTAGGATTGTTCTTGGTGGAGAAGGCCTTCTTTAGGACAAGCTATACTCTGCCCCCCATGATCCCCCTGGCTGCTCCTAGATATCTGCTTTCTGGGGCTCCATGAGACTCTGGGCTCGCTCTCATGGGCCTCTCACCCTTCTTTCCTAGTTTAAGCTCTTTAAACCCCAATTCCCTGATCTCCCAGGTGCTACGCCTTGATCCCTAGGTTCATAGTCCCTGGCCTCAGGGGCCCTCTTCCTCCAGTCACAAGTACCCTAGCCACCACTTCCCCAGGACCCTGGCCCTCCATTTCTTTGTGTTCTGGCTCATTGCATCTGGACATCTGAGCACCAAATTAGGGATGGGGTACCTGGGGGCCTGGAAGTGATGCAGAGACAACAGTTTAGGATTGTATATCATCACCATGGAAACACCGGTCATGTGCTCTGGGCACAGATTCAGGGGGGTGGGACCAAAGATAGACCAGGAGGGGCTCCAGTCTCCACCTGACACAGTGTTTCTGAGCGGCTGCCCTCCTGCTAGGCCTCTTCACTCCCCTAATCTTCCCAGAGCATTGGGTCTCTGGGAAGCATCAGGTTCCGGGGCTCAGTGAGGAATTGGGGAGCTCCAGGATTGAAGGGCTGCCCCACTTCCAGCTCAATGAATGAGGGAGATGGAACAAGTGTCAAATAAGGAGCCCATCACAGGACACCCACAACTGACAAGGGCAGAATAAACACCAGCTGAAGGAGGTCATCAGAGGACCCTCAGAATGAAAGACAGAAGTGAGCCAAATGAGGAGGTTCATTACTCATTGGAGAAGACCAGAGAGTGAAGAAGCGAGTCTTGGGATGGAAGTGCATGAAGAGGGCTGGATGTACCGGAAGATGCACGTGGCCAAGAACTCAACGCCTCTGACTCTGGTGTAGAAGAGGCCCAAGTCTTCAAGCTGTGGTGAGGGCAGGGCTTTTAATGAAATAACATCTGTTAGGAAGGTCTGGGCGGCCTAATGGCTATCCTGCCCAAGGATTCATGGCCTGGGCCAGTTTCTTTTCTTTTCTTAAAGATTGGCACCTGAGCTAACAATTGTTGCCAAGCTTTTTTTTTTCTTTCTGCCTTTTCTCCCCAAATCCCCCCAGTACCTAGGTGTATATTTTAGTTGTGGCTCCTTCTAGTTGTAGTACGTGGGACACCACCTCAACGTGGCCTGATGAGTGGTACCATGTCTGCACCCAGGATCCGAACCAGCGAAACCCTGGGCTGCCGTAGCAGAGCGCAAGAACTTAACCACTCGGCCACGGGGCTGGCCCTGGGCCAGTGTCTCGATGTGCTCTGAAAGCCAATGCTTATTACCATTTTATTCTTGGAGCTCCACTCTCCTTATGACATTGAGTGAATCAACGATGAACTGAGCCAAAGTTTAAAAATATCTGTGCAGAAATGCAACAAGTGCTTAGAATATTGCCAGATTGTGAATAGAAGCCCAAAGCAACAGAATTACCTTTTGAAAAACCCACAAGGCTGCATCCAAAAGCTAACTCTCAGAAAATATGTTCGTAAAATCTTTCCAGGAAAATCACATCTGAGTCTGGAGGGCTCTTTTGGCCCACCCTCTGGAATTGGGGAAGTCCTTCACAACCCATCAGTAGTGGCCAAAACTGGTTCTCTAGTTTCTGGATGTGCCTGAGAGTGGGCCTCTGCCTCGCCTAGGGATCACCCAACAGGCTTCAAAGAAGTCAAGCCAGATTCAGAAGGTGCAAGGCTGCACTGGCTGGGCTCCAGAGGGGTGTGCCAGCCTGCAGAGGCTCCTGGGCAGAGACAGCAGCAAGCACAGTGCTGGAGTGAGCAGCAGCAAAGGCCTTAGATATGCAGAAAGGAAGAGAGAAATGAGAGGCACAAGGAAGTGCAGAGATAGAAAGGAACAAGCAAAAACCATCAAGCAAAAACCATCTGAGCAAGTAAAAACCTATGAGAGGAGTCAAGAAAAAGAAAACAGTGGACCCATCTGGAACGCTGGCAGGCGACCTTGGTACCAGAGAGCCCTTGACCTCCTTGCCTCTGCTAGTGGCTGCAGGGCAAGCTCTGCTCGAAGATAAGACAGAAGTGCCAACTCTGGCATGTTTTCACAGAAACACGTCTCAAATTGAACTGTTTCAAAGACCAAACAGAGTAAAATCATTTCCAGGACCGGGTCTCAAGGCAATGCTTCCTCTCCTTTTCATGGAATGAATTTGGACTTGAAGAGCGGCCTCCCCCTGGCTTACAGTTCACTTAGGGATTGAGAACTTTAGTGTAAATGTAATTCTTTTCAAGAATGCTTTTTTTTTGAAATTTCTAGAATTTTTTGTGAAGTGCAATTTTATGAATGTCTGTCAAATATATCTTATGTTTAAGGTTCTTCTTATTTGTGTATCTGTGGCTTCCTGTGAAAGAAAATTTCCAAAATTAAGGTTAATAAAAAGTAAGAATGCTTTTGTTTTATGTTATTTTAAAGACGCTCACCTACAGAGTCTGCTGTGTGCTCTGGGGTGGGCACCATTTGTCCTGTCAAAAGGGCCTGGGATTTGAAGAATCTGGAATTCATGACAGAGTTCCTGCTGGGTGGCCCTTGACAAAAGAGCTTTACTCCTCATCCCATTTGGCCCTCAGGATGGTGCTGTGAAGGAGATAGGGTTCCCAAGGGTTAATGAAGTTATCGTACCACCTCCACAGCAAAGATGGTATCAGGAGAGCCACTGCTGGAGAGCGCCCGCTGCTTGGGTGTGTTCTCAGCGCTTGGTACCTTAGCTTAGTTACGATGCAGTCTACACAGAAACTGAAATATAATAATGTACAGCTGAAATATGACTTCAATAAAATAATTTTAAAAAATAAATTAAATTTATGTCCCTCCCCGCAAAAAAGCTTAAACCAATTTTTAAAGTGAAAGGAAGCCCTGAGACATGAGGTCACTTGTCCAAGATCACACGGCTAGTCTGTGGCTCAGTGGGTCCTGTCCTCTGGCTCCGGGACTTCTGCCACCTGCATTTGCCTGTGCTCCATCACCTTGACCACGCTCTCTTCTGCCTTAGTGTCCCAAGTGATGGATGAGGAGCTCCAGGGGAGACTCTTGTCCATCAGAGCAGAGTAGAGGACATGTGGAGTGAGGCCAAGTGTTTGTTCACGGAGGGAGGTCGTCCGCTCAGGCGCTGCTCTGTCAGCAATGGGATAAATCACCCAGCCTGCTCTGCAGAGGGCGGGCCCTCACAGTCACTCCACTTCCAGATGCTGCAGTGCCCTGAAACTTGGGGTTGTTACTGTATCTTAAACTCTTTCTTTGGTCTTTCCAGGCTCTCTCTGCTTTCACTGTGTTCTTTGCAGAGCACCTGGCTTAAGGTGGACAGGGGAAGCGAACTCAGGGCCTGTGGGACTGCAAGGGAATCCCAACACCTTGCATCCCAGGGCCACTTCTGACTTCCTGGGCCCAGAGCTGCGTGCTCCCTCCACAGTCTCCCTCCAGCCTGCTCCTGAAGGCACCACTCCTGCCTTCAGATCCTCATCATGCCCTTGGCAGGCCCTGGCCAAGGCAGATATTTCTGTCCTTCTTCCAGGACACATTTGTGTTGGCACAATGGCAGAGATGAGCCTGCCCTGTGCACTGTTGGTCTAACCCCAACTGACCATAATGCTGCCCAGTGTTTGGTCCAGCTCCTGGTCTAAAAAGACAGGCCCAGAGTTTCTAAGACCAACCCCAAGTTGAGCGCTTGTCCTTATTGCCGGGTATCTGGGCTGTCTGGTTGACTCTTTGGCAGTGAACTGATTCCTCTGCAAGCCCCCAGCAGTCTCCCCAGTGGACGACTTGGCCAGCAGCTCACTGGCTATGCCTCTCTTGGGGTCTCAGGGCTCCCTAATAATCCTCAGAAGCAGGTATACCAGAAACAGTCTTCACTTGAGGCCCAAGGGTGCCTGACATCACATGCAATATTGTGTGTGGAGATGATGTATTTGGAATCGTGTGTAGGTAACAATGTGCATTTTCTGAGGAGACGGCCAATAGCATTTGTTTAGTTCTCCAAGGGCCCATGACCCATGAGAGGTTAAGAACCACCTATCTAAGGAAACCCATCCAGCTCTGAAAGGCCTAAGGTTGACTCTCTCTGGATCCCTTTTCATTCCTATTCCCAGAAGCCAAAGGGAAAGGGAGGGGACTTGCAGGGAACCTCCAGGCCTGGGCTGGGGGGTGACGGTGTGGGAGGCAGGTGAGGCTCCTGTGACCTTCTGCATCCTATTCAGGGTCCTGCACAAATGGCTTAATGGCCCCCCATCATAGCTTCAAGGGTTGTTGAAGGGTACTGCTGGGGGTGAGTTGGGGGTTCCCAGAGAGTGTCCAAGTCTGTCTTCACTGCGGGCCTGGAACAGCCCAAGACAGGGTGGTCTGAGGCTGACACCTGGGTGTAATTTGCCTGTGAAGTGGCTGAAGCATACAACCATGCTGAATGTTGGGCTTGTGCACGTTTTACTTTGGAACTCGCCCAGGTTCCTTTGGTTCCAATCTCTTGTAATGAGTCAGTTGGTTTCCTGGGCAACTGGACTCAAACATTAGGTGGCTTTTTAGATAGCAAACATCACAGCAGACCAGGCATGGAAAACTCCTTATGTTGTACCTTAACAATCCTGGGGAGTTTGATGGAAGCTAAAATCTTTGTACTTGGCCTTCCATGTCCCAGAACCTGGATGGAAGTGGGCCACAGAGCAGGTGGTGCCTATTTGGAGCCTGTCTTGCTTCCACAAGTCTTATAGGACACTTTTCTCTTGCTTTAGACTTCTCTAATGTTAGATCTGTATGCTACAAATGTCATTGCCTGACACCTAATTTTTCTTGACAAGTGTTGCCAAAATGTTACAATGCTATTTCACTATCCTATAGGGTATTTTGGTGAAAAAATAGACTATTGAGTGGTTCCCAATGACGGTATTGGATTTTTGGCACAAAAACTTACTTGTCCTACCCACAAACTGGATGGGAATGCATTGCTTGCTTCCAGGATTGTCCCTCACATTGCCCAGTATCCATTTTGGCCCATCAGTTTCTCCTCTAGGAAAAAAGAGATTAGACAACTTAATTCAGGTGGGAAAAAGCCTGGGCCTTGACTTAGAAACCCTAACCACTCAAGGGGAATTTGGGATTGCTTTCTTCTTTCTTCATGCCTCTTCACGTCACGCTTTACAAGAGGCCCAGAAGACGGGGGAGTCCCATGTGCCCTGACTCAGGGACTAGCAGGCGAGTTAGACTAAGCCACTGAGGCTACAGACCCCTCCCTCCTCAGGAGGTTAGTGAAATGGGGCCAGAGATGGGTGAGATGGGTGAGGCACTCGCCTTCGGCACGAACTTAAGGGGGGAGGGCCAAAAAACTCTGCAATCAAGATAATATTTTAATGTAATCTTTTAAAAAATCAAAATTAATACCAAAAATTCCATGATGAGTCAAATGCGAACATTTTAAATACAGAAGAATCAGTAACAGTGCCATGAGGAGCCATATTGGAATTTGAGGCTAAAGGGAAAATCAGTGTGCTGATCCTGTTTTTATTTGAAATGTGGATATTTTGCTCATCATGCATTTTTTTCTTTGCATTGGCTTGCTGCATTTGCCTCACCCTAGTCCTGGTCCCATATAAAATTGGAGGGTCAATGGTTCAAAACAGAGTGGCCTTAGCTATACCAGTGGTCTCTCAAGGGGACTATGTGGTGTTTTGGAGGAAAAGGTAGTACTTACATTCCTGCACATCTGTCTGGGATTTTTAATATTACTAAAAAGATCCAGGAGAAAAAGAAGAAAAAGAAGAATGAGGGGAAGGAGAAGGAGGAGGAGGAGGAAAGCTGCTGCTCCCAAATGATCCAACAGATGATTGTCCAGCAAAGGGAGCAGGGGAACCACAAGGAGGCTGAAACGACTGCCTCCGGGTGACGCTAAGGCAGCGTGGAGATGTACAGGGATGGCTCCGGGTGCGGTGGCTGTCCTTCAGACCATGAGGGGCACCTCATTCACAGCTCAGTGTCTATACCAACAGTACACTGTGGGGCTGCCTTCATCAGCACAACCTTACCCTCCGAGGAGACTATTGTAAACAATATCGTTGTTCATTCCAGCAACTCCTGGAAAGACCCATCAACTCTTCAATGGAAAGCAGGAAACAGTTTATGACATTAAGACTCTCTGAACCCTCGCTTTGCTGTGACCACCAGTCCTACACGATTGTATAAGGACATTTACCCAACTCTAAGTCCTTGAATTGAAAGACCCACCCTAAACCAGACTTCTGGTCTCAGACTATCTCGACCTCGCCTTTTCCCACCAACATGCCCCACCACACTCTACTGAGGTAGCCCTCTTCCTTCTCAGTTTCATCTTATCAAAAGAAAGAAAGTGAGAGAAGGAAGGGAAGCAGGGAGGGAGGGAAGGAAAAAAAGAAAAAGTGAGAAAGGGAGAGGATAGATGATAGATACATAGATAGATAGATAGATAGACAGACAGATAGATAGATAGAAATGAGAAGAAAGAATAAAAAGAGAGGGAATAACACCAACATTATTTGCAGGCAATGTGATCATCTATTGAGAATACCCACCGTATGAAACAACTATTTCCGTATTTTGTCCTGAGCATCTTGAGGCTCCTTCTCAATCTGGGTGTTTTCTCTCCATGGACATATCCGGCTTGGCTTTGGGGAAGGAGGTAAGAAATGCCCAGACCATGGTAGTTCCCACAGGAGGAAAGTGTTGGTTTCTATATCCAGCATCCTAAGGGCAGCACGAGAAGCAGAAAGACATAGGACTACCCCAGCTCCAAAAGGTATCTTTTCTATTTTTATGGTTTAATACCCTTCATATCAGAACAAACACAGTTTATGTGTGTCACTCACTCTCTCCACTCACACATGTACACATGCACATCTGCCTTGACCAAAGATGTGCCAAGTGGGATCAGAGAAGTATTCACTAGTGACGTTTCATGCTGTGGGCCAACGTTAGGAAGGCTGGTAATTGTATAACGGTGTGCCCACCCTGGAGCAGGAGGAATCAAGTGTATGTATCTCACAAGGAAACAAAGCCAAAACCCAACAAAAGCCGAAGGGAACTCTGATTTACCTTTTCTGCGGTCCATTCCAGGATTTGTTTTGCTGTGATTGGAAATTCAAGGACCAACGCAGGATCCTGGTGATTGTTTCCAGGAACTGAGCCTAGAGAAAGTGAAGGCATTCATAGTTAAAGGAAACCTTGGTTAAATGTTTACATCTTTAGGAATATATTTCCTTTTATCACCACTTCTTGCCTTTCCAGGATGAATTGGAAATAAATTGATGGGACGCCACAAGTTAAACACAGCCCTGTGCTTAACACAGGATATTTCAGTTCTCACAAACTCAGATGGTGCAAATGGCCATGTGCTCACACAGCCAGCCCCTCCAGTACTCAAGGATGGGAAACCGGGACGGGGTCAGGACAGCCACGTGGGCTGTGTCGGTGGGGTGGAGAGTTAGTATTTCATCCCGTCTACATGGTGAGCAAGTAGACACGTGGAAGACTCCTCTGTTTTCAGGAAACATACATAAGAAAGAAGTCATTAACAAGCGAATTTATGATATAAGCTCAATTATTTGAATAAATAAAAATAAAATGTTAATTTCTCAGGCCAAACACAAATTGCGATGTACAATTGATAAAGAATTATTACATAAGTGGCAAGTTTCATCTGAAAAGGAAAAAAAGATTAGAGTAGAACTTGGGAATGTCAATATATTTTCTAACTCATAAAAGATTAGTTTTCAATTGAAAAATAATAGGAAGAATAAGACTTAGCTAGAAAGTAGAGTTTCTGTGTCAAATCTGTCCAACGTAGCTCTCTATTCAAATCACCCGGAGGGATTTTAAACATACAGATGCCCACGTCCTCATCTGGAAATGCCAGTGCAGGGAGCTGGAGAATTGATACTTTTAAGGTCTCAGCGTCTTTCCATTTAAAGATAGTGACTTTAAGGAGCCAGCCTGGTGGCGTAGCAGTTAAGTTCGTGTGCTCCACTTTGGTGGCCCAGGGTTCACTTGTTCAGATCCTGGGCGTGGACCTACATACCACTTATCAAGCCATGCTGTGGCAGGCGTCCCACATATAAAATAGAGGAAGATGGGCACAGATGTTAGCTCAGGGCCAATCTTCCTCAGCAAAAAGAGGAGGATTGGCAACAGATGTTAGCTCAGGGCTAATCTTCCTCAAAAAAAAAAAAAAAAGGATAGTGACATTAAGTTGGCATTCAAAAAAAAAAGGATAGTGACATTAAGTTGGCATTTCTTTTTCATTGCAAAATCGGATAAGAACTACAAATATGATCTTCAAATAAACTAAGGGGAGCTGAAATACTGAACCACCAAGTAGGAGAGGAGCCATAAACAGGGACGGGGAGGAAGGGCTCAGAATGGGCTGCAGAAGAAGTGGACATCCTGCACTGCACAGTGAAAACACCTTTCTTGCAAGATCACAGTGGGATGCAACCACCTTCTCTGCGTGGAGAGGAAGGAGTAGATATGAATAAGGAACCACACGCTCAAGCCATGTAGACAGAAAGTAGTCTGTTTGGTGCAGAAAAGGGTGAGATTTTCCCTGTGTCCATCACCGTCTGTTTGCTGTTGGTGAGAATTGACAAAAATATGAAACATATGAAAGACATAGAGCAGTGGGCCATCTGTGAGGGTTGGAATGTTGACAATGTGGCCACTCCGGAAACCAGCCCTGGCAGGGCTGGCTTCAGGCACATTCTGAGTTCCAGCAGCTCCTCTCCAAGGAGCCCACCCCAATAGGACTCTTGGACACGGACCCGGAGACTAGACAGCTTTGTTTTTCTAGATAGTCTAGATAGATAACATCATAGAGCCTGGGGACAACACAGAGATCCTTGACAGAAGAATGGAGAAATAGAGTGTGCACAGTCATTAAAGTGGAACGCTGTCTAGCAAGGAGAATGACCAACAAATCTCGCCACTTCCTCTAACTTGGAGCAAGCTCTCACATGTGATGTTGACTAAGAAAAGCAAATCACAGAGGAAGATATAGAGCATAAACACGCTTCTTTGAAACTATTGAATATAATGAATAGGGATAAAAAAAGATGTTGAAAATCTATGAAGAATAACAGGTGATTAGAAAGCACACATTTAGGCTTGCGATTGCCCTACAGTGGGGGCACTTTGAGGGCCCCAAAGATAGTCATAATGCCCAATTTTGTAACCCGAGTACCAGATATACTGGTCTTTGTTCTGTTCTTTTCTTTATTTTAGAATACACTTTTTTTCTTTTTAAAGATTGTCACCTGAGCTAACATCTGTTGCCAATCATCTTTTTTTTTCTTTTTCTTCTTCCCAAAGCCCCCCCAGTACATAGCTGTATATTCTAGTTGTGAGTGCCTCTGGTTGTGCTACGTGGCATGCCACCTCAGCATGGCCTTATGAGCAGTGCCATGCCCTGCATCCAGGATCCAAACGGGCAAAACCCCTGACCACTGAAGCGGAGTGCGCGAATGCAATCACTTGGCCACGGGGCCAGCCCCCTTAGATATACTTTCTATATTTCATATATTCTCTCATGGGTCAGGTATTTCATTTTTTAAAGTGGAAAAAAATAACCACACATTTAAACCTTGACTAGCTCTGGGCCCTCCTCCACATGAACCTTCTGCGAAGAGCTGGTTCAGAAAACACCTCAAATGCGTTGAGCTATCTAAAAGGACCCAGAAGAAGATCTATACAAAGATATTACAAAGGAAAGGGAAAGAAGAAGAAAGACAATTAACCAAGAATGCTCAGAAAAACCTTGCTACAAGGCCAGCAAAAGTGAAGACCAACACTTTGCACTGACATTTAATGAAGTGATTGCCTCTAAAAACAAGACACAAGTGTGGAGATCCAAGAGCTCAGAGATTTGATGGCCTCGACAAAAGTGAGCGTGGAAACTGCAACCTCGCCCTGCCCCCTGCCTGCAGATCAGGGAGGAACAAGAATGTTCTGTGGGACTAAATCTGACTTGGGAGATTTTCTTGGGGATCTCCCCAGTCTCCCATATATCATCATAGTGGAACCATTTAAGCCATTTCAAATGCTATCTATTTCATTTTTAATTCACTCAGCCCCTGTCTTTGAGAACTTCCTGTGTGCCAGGTGCTGTGCCAGGTGAGTCCTGCTCTAGAGGCCTTGGCCTGCAGGTGGAGAGGACGATTAAATGGTCTGATGGGAGGGGGCATCCAAGGCCCCTCCAAGCAGAGGGTCTAACCTGGTCCAGGTGTCTGGGAAACTTGCCAAAGGAAGTAGCTTCCTAAGTGGAACCTAAAGGATGAGTAAGAGTCAGCCAGAGAAGATGTAGGGGGGAGGGTGAGAAGAATGTTCCAGATGGGGGAACAGAATATGCAAAGGCCTAAAGGAAGCAGAAGGCGTGGAATCCTAGAGGAGAGGCTTAAGCAATGGGCCAGGCCCAAATAGGGATGTCTTGCAGGCTAAGTTAGGGAATGTGATGCTTTCTTACAGGAATTGGAAAACACTGACAGTTTTAAGCAAGGGAGTTAGGTGATCAGGCTGATATTTTAGAAAATTCACTCTTTTCCATTATATCAAATAATTCTTTGCCCCATTGAGACCTTTAATCTCTTTGCCCTCCTAACTTCAATTATCCATCATCCTCCTCACTTCCCTCCCTACAAAGGTCAGATTCCGAGAGTCATCACCATAAACACTTATTTGCATCAACTCTCTCCTCCTTTGCTCCACTCTCTCAGCACTAGACTCACCTGGCTACTTCCCACCACACTGGCCAGTGATCTGTCCATTCGGCACCTGTGGGCCAGCCAACTGAGCTCACGTTAACAGCATGACCACAGAGCTCAGATCTCAGACGGGCACACACAGGACCCGACCATTCTACTCCACTTCCCACAACACTTGCTTTCCCATCTGTCTTATTTCCTGTGGCTGCTGTAACAATGATTGCAAACTTAGTGGCTTAAAACAACGCAAATTTATTATCTTACAGTTCTGGAGGTGAGAAGTTCAAAATGGATTTCACTGAGTGTATCAGTTTGCTGGGGCTACAGTAACAAAATACCACAGGCTAGGTGGCTTAAATAACAGAAATTTATTTTTATTTTATTTCAGAAAATCTCATCAAATTTTATTTTCTTCAAATTAACATAGCCATCTTACCAGGAATTTATTTTCTCACAATTCTGGAGGCTAGAAGTCCAAGATCAAGGTATCGCAAGTTTGATTTCCTCTGAGGCCTCTGCTCTTGCCTTGTAGACGGCCGTCTTCTCCAGTGTGCCCTCACCTGGTGTTTCCTCTGCGCACACACACCCCTAGTGTGTCTCTGTCTGCGCTTCCTGTTCTTATAAGGACATCAGACTGATTAGATTAGAGTCTACCTTAACAGCTTCCTTTTACCGTTATTACCTCTTTAAAGGTCCTATCTCCAAATACAGTCACATTTTGAGGTACTTGGGGGGTGGGGGGTTAGGGTTTCAACATGTGAATTTGGAGGAGACACAATTCAGCCCATGCTACTGGAGTAAGATCAAGATGTTGGCTGGATTGTGTTCCTTCTGGAGGAGAATCCGTTCCCTCACCTTTTCCAGCTTCTTGAGTCTGCCCATTCTGTAGCTTGTAGCCTGGCATCACGCCAGCCTCTGCTTCTCTCTTCTGACTCTCTTGTCTCCCTCTTTCTCTATGAGGACCCTTGTGATTACATGAAGCCCACTCAGATAATCCAGGATACTCTCCCCATCTCAAGATCCTTAATCACACCTGCAAAGTCCCTTTTTATATACATATATATATATATATATACACATATATATACATATCATGTATTCATATCATGTAATCAATATACTCTCTGCTGCCCTCACATTCCCAGCATTGCTTCCCCACTCCGTCACACTTCACTGGAAAAATAGACTCCATCACACCAGAACTCCTTGTCATCCCACTATCAAAATTTCCCCCTCCCTGCATCTGGACTCATGCCGTCAGCTGGCCTCTTCTCATTCTAGATGCCTGCCCCTGCTCCCATCCGCAGTCAAGATGTTCAACTTTCTTCTGGCTCCCGTTGGTATGTGGTTCTCTGTGGTTTCTTGTATTTCTGCACATCTTGTGAGTCACTGACTTTTGTTCTGATGATCTTTTCAAGGATATTTGTACAACAAACAGCCTTGGAAGATGGAGGTGATATGAACCCCCTGAAGCAAAGGGTAGGCATGCATCTTTTGCCAGCATCCATGACTCAGCAGGCTAACTTGTGAGCTTGTAAACAGCGTAAAATCTCAGACTCTTCACAGTTCTCAACAGGTCCCATTTCCTCCAGCTTTCTCAAGGTCTTCACACCTCACTGACTTCTATCATCCATTGTTCCATTTCTAATGGCTCATTCTCATCAGGATTTAGTTATATTCTAGCATATCACTTAAAAACAAAACAAACAAAAAAAGACTCTTGTTTGACACCTGCTCACCTTCCAACTAAAAGCCCATTTCTCTGTTTTCTTTCCAGCAAAAATTCATAAAATTATTGTCTTATAGCAATGCTGTCCAATAGAATTTTCTGGAATGGTGAAAATGTTCTGTCTCTGCATTGTCTAATTGGCTAGCCACTAGTCTCATGTGGTTGTTGAGCATTTGAAATGTAGCTAGTGCAACTAAGGAGTGAATTTTTAATTTAATTTAATTTAAATAGTCACATGTGATTGGTGGCTTCCATATTAGATAGCACAGGTCTATACTGACTCTCCATTTCACATCCTATTCTCTTCTCAACCCACTCTACTTGTCTTCTCTCCCACATCTCCACCAAGAACTTCTTTTCTCAAGGCCACCAATGATTATGTGTTGTCAAATCTGATGCTCATTGTTCCATCCTTTTCTATCTGACTTCTCAGTCGTGTTTGACCCAATTGACCAGTCCATTCTGAAGCATTCTCTGCCTGGCTTCCATGACTCGTCTGTTTTCATCCTGCCTTACCACCCTCCCACTCAATCTCCTTGGTTGGCTGCCTCCTTTGCTTGACCTGTAAGTGTCTGAATGCTCCAAAGATCCATCCTGTGCCCTCTGCCCCTCTGTCTACACCTCTCTGCAGTGATCTCAGCCAGTTACCTAGCATTAGACACTATCTGTCTGCTGATGAGTCTCAAATTTGTGTCTCCAGCTCTGTCTGCTCCACTGAGCTCTGTTCACTCATATCCACTTGCCTACTTTACATATTCATATGGGTGTTCAATAAACATCTCAAACTTAATACATCCAAAATAGAACATTTTATTTCCTTACAACCTGTTCTTTCAGCTTTTCTATCCCAAGAAATACATCCTTTCCACCCATTTGCTCAACATAAAAACCTGGGAGCCTTTGCCCAACCCCACTGTCAATACTGTTGGCCCTACCTCCAAAATACATCCACATCCATGTCTTCTGTCTATACTGCTAGTACCTGACCATAAGTCCCCATCCTTGCTCCTGAGTTATGGCAATGGCCTCACCACTGCTCCCTCACTTGCCCCACACTACATACGATGTCTGCACAGCAGGTGGAAGGAACTTTCAAAAGTGCAAACATTTTTGAAAATGTTTTAAAAAATCCTCCAGTGGTTTCCTCTTGCACTTAAAATATGGGATCAGTGAGTCTCTCTGTCAGTCCACCTGGGAACTTCCCACCTCTAGGTTTCATGTTACATAAGGCTCTGCACTATCCTTATTGTTTAAACCACTTTCATTTGGATTTACTGTTACCTGAAGCCCAAAACATCCTAACTGATCCAATGTTCATTAGAGCATTTCACATTAGTACTTAAAAGGTGGAAATGAATGAAATAAACAAAATTAGAGAACTGATTATTAAAGTACTATTGTGCAATGGAGTAGAATGTAGGAAAGAAAATATGATGTAGACATCTGTTTATTGACATTAAATGATGCTTATGGTGTAATGTTAAGTTTAAAAGGCAAATTTCAATAGCATTATATATGAATTTATATATGAATACACATATTATAGTGAACATATTTGTATATAATTTAGTTTCAAGTGGATATAAACACACACATATAAATGCATATAACATTTTACAACGGTTATTACTGGGTAGTAGGATTATGACTTTTTTTCTCTATGATTTTTGATATTTTTACAAATTTTATTTGACATGAAATAATTTTATAATCAGAAAACAACAAAAGATGTTTTACATGAAAAATAGTAGTATTTTAAGGGTGCAACTGGTTAAGCGGATTGTCTCACGGTTGTTTATTTATTCCCAGCGTTATTAAGATATGATTGACAGCCTTCTGGTTATTTAGCTGCTTCTCTTGCTCACTAATGTTTTGGGCTCAGTGAACACATTTTGTCAAGGTGCTGTCGGGTAACCTGTGGTGTCCTGTGGTAGAACTGCACCTAGAAATGCTCTCAGTGCATTGGGAAGAAAGGGGTCCTCAGAGGACAACCAGGCTGAAGGGAGAAGCATGGAGGGGGTGACACTTGATCCCCCTTCTCAGTCACTTCCACAGCCCCTCCCTCCCACTCATGACAGGACGTCTGTGCAGCTGCCCGGACTCAGCCACCCCAGAGGGGCCCTGGGCATGGGGCCCCTGGACAGCTTCCCTCTGCCACGGTGGTACCAGATGCAGCCACGAGAGGGCGAGCAGAATTCAGAATTGTTTTGAATTGCTCTCTTGACAACAGAACAAACGTAACCTGGCTTCTGTTTTACAATACCAACCTGTTTAGCTGAGTTCTTATACTATTGTGCTACAGGTAAATCTGCATTTGCTAGAGTTAGGTATTGAAAAAAAATTTCCCTCTGCTCTTGAGGGACATAATGAAGGGGTATTTCATCCTGATGTTACTTTGCAGTGCGTGTTTGTGGGGAGGGCATGTGCCTCCTCACCCGCCAGACCCTGAGCCTCCCCGATGCTCCTGATGCTGTGAGTGCGAGACCTGTACACTGAAACCACCACGCTTCCGAGGGAACCCAGTGAAGACTGAACAAATGGAGAGCGAGGCCGTGTTCATAGACTGGACAACGCAGTATTATCAAGGTGGCAATTCTCTCCAAAGCCTCTATAGATTCGATGCAATCCTTTACAAAATCCCAGCAGGTTTTTTTTTTTTTTTTTTGCAGAAATTGGCAAGCTTATCCCTGAGGGCAAAAATAGCCAAAAGAATTTTGAAAAAGAATGAAATTGGAGGACTTACATTTGTCGACTTCAAAACTTAGAATAAAGCTTTGGCAAAAAACAAACAAAAAACAGTGTAGTACTGGCATACGGGCCAACATATACATCAATGGGACAGACTTGAGAATGTAGAAATAAACCCTTACATTTATGGTTATTTGATTCTCAACAAAAATGTCAAAGCAATTCAGTGGAGGGAAAGGAGAGTCATTTCAACAAGTGGTGCCAGGACAGAGTAGAATGGTGTCTGTCTGCGGAGGAATGGGCCAGGGCTGGGAATGGGGTGATGGAAACGTTCTAAACCTGGAATGTGGTGATGATTGCTCAGCTCTATAAATTAACTATAAATCATTGAATTTACACCTAAAATGGGTGAATTTTATGGGGGAGGGAGAGGTAGGCACCTGAGTCCAGAAGCAGGCACAGGTGTGCTGAGGTGGGAGGGTCCGTGGTGGGGCAGGCTGGGTCTGCACCTGCTTTGCCACCTCCTCACTGAGCCTTTCAAAGCCTTGCCTCTTCATTTCGTAAACTGGGATGATGAGGCTTGCAGGCAGGCTGGGAGGATGGAAGGCACACGTGCAAGGCCCCTCACGGGGGTCAGACAGCCTTCAGGGCCAGGGGCAGCAGTCCCTGTCTGGGAGCCTCCCAGTCTGCCCTCAGACTGCGCAGGGCCCAGGAGAATCTGAGGCAGCACTGTCCCGTAGCAGCACTGTGCGGTCCCCACGCACACTTTTTCAGTGGCTGCATTTAAAAAGCAAAAAGAAGCAGGTGCAAGTCATTTTAACAGTATTTTTTTTTTTTTTTTTAAAGATTTTATTTTTCTCCTTTTTCTCCCCAAAGCCCCCGGGTACATAGTTGTATATTTCGTTGTGGGTCCTTCTAGTTGTGGCATGTGGGACGCTGCCTCAGCGTGGTCTGATGAGCAGTGCCATGTCCGCGCCCAGGATTCGAACCAACGAAACACTGGGCCGCCTGCAGCGGAGCGCGTGAACTTAACCACTCGGCCACGGGGCCAGCCCCAACAGTATTTTTTATTATGTCCCAAATACTATCACTCTGGCGTGTAATCAATATAATTATTAACAAGATATTTTACATCCTCTTTTCTTACAAAGTCTTCCAAATGTGATGCGTATTTTACACTCACACCATGTTTCAGTGTGGACGGCCACACTTCAAATGTCCATCAGCTGCCTGTGGCTCCTGGCACTGTAGTGGATGGTGCAGACCTGAGGAACCTAATGGACATAGGGCAAGTTTCCCCAACCCTGGCAGTGCCAGCCACCCCCACTGGTGTGCTGTACCCCATCCTGTCCCTCTGCAGGGGCATCAAAAGAGGCTGGGACAGGGGAATCTGACCCAGCTCTTCCAGGGACCCAGGGTCTGTGGGAGTCTCCTCACGAGGCGTGAGAAGCTGCCCTCACCGAGGTGGACTCAGGTGGTGGCCCCTCCCCGACCTTTCCTGGGCGTTGGGCTCATGGTCTTTTTATCAGCCTGTTAATCAGAGCTAAGAGAGTGAGGACCAACAGGCACTCTGCATGGGGGTCGTGAAGGAGGGTGTTAGTGGACACCATGTGCCACAGTGTTAGGAACAGCAATGGGACCCAGGTGACAAAGTCATACCTGTCACAGATTCACTCACATCTGTTAATTGTTGCTAGCAATTCCTTTCACACACTAAAGTGTCTTGATTTGGCATAAATTGTCACCATCTTGTACTGGCAGGCACATGTTGCCTGCATGCCAAGAACCAGGCTCTGTTCTAAACGCTAGAACCCAGATTCATCTTGTTACCCCTCCCTGCCTGTGCATGGAGTAGGCCACGTTATCACACCCCACAGATGAGAAGACAGGACCACATCCAAAGTGGGTAGTATGCTGAGTCAAAATGCCAATGAAGCAGCCTGCTCCAGAGCCTGCACCACACCCGAGAGCCATTGGGCAGGAAGGCCGCACAGGCGTGTGGAAGGCCCTGCAGTCCCGTCCTGGGAGACAGGGCTGAGTTTCCACTCTGCGCAGGAGGACTGGTGCAGATTAACCTTCACCAAGTTCCTCCACCTAAAGAGCAAAGCAAAGCTGGGACTTGGGCAGTCACACCACGAGAACATGGCTGAGCTTCTGCCCACACCCAAGAGTCCTGAGAGGAGCAGAACATTCCCCAGCATTGTCCGCAAAAACGGTGCTTCTCTTGCTGTTTCTAAGTGCCTCAGTTGACAAAGGGTGTGATGAAAGACTGTTGGAGCAAGACTGAGGTTCAGAGAAGGGGCTGTGACCACTCCAGGTGGGAGAGCAGTCAGCATCATGTTGAGGCCCTGGAGAGCCCAGTTTCCAGAAAGAGGGGCTGAGAGCCGGAACTGCACCCCACCCCCAATGTATACACACATGCACACACAAACATACACATGTACAGCACACACTCACGCACACACCCTCACACACCTCTGAGCAGGTGTGATGGCTGCAGCTCCTGGGTGTTCTCTAAGGGCAGAAGGCCCAGAATGCCTGTTGGACACAGGCCCTGTCCCTGGAGGCTTCTGGTCCATTACCAGGTTGCTTGGGTCATTATTTCCAATATTCTTTCTGACCCTTTCTCTCTCTCTTCTTCTTCTAGGATTCCCATAGGCATATATTGGTCCATTTGATGATGTCCCCGAGGTTCTTTAGGTTCTGTTAACTTTTCTCCAATCTTTTTTCCTTCTCCTCCTCAGATTTGATAATTTCAATAGTCCTATCTTCAAGTTCACTGATTCTTTCTTCTACCTGCTCAGATCTGCTGTTAAACCCCTCTACTGAATTTTTCATTTCAGTTATTGTACTTTTCAGCTCCAGAATTTCTGTTTGGTTCCTTTTCATATTCTCAATCTCTTTATTGATATTAACATTTTTTTGTACATAATTTTCCTGATTTCCTTTTACATCTTTGTCTGCATTTCCCTTTAACTCTTTGAGCAAACTTAAGACACTTTTTAAAACGTCTTTGCCTAATAAGTCCAATGTCCGTATCTCTTAAGGGACAGTTTCTGTCCCTTAAGCTAATTTTGTTCCTTCGAATGGATCTTCTTTTCCTGTTTTTTTTTTGTATGCCTTGTGATTTTTTTCTTGAAAACCGCTCATTTGAATATTATCACATGGTCACTCTGGAAATAAAGTTCTCCCCTCCCCTAGGGTTTCATGCTTTTAGTAATTGCTCCTTTAGTGACTTTCCCAAAATATTATTGCAAAGACTGTATTCTTTATAGTGTGTTGTCACTGAAGTCTCTGTTCCTCAGCTTGTGTTCAGCTGGTGTTTTAACAGGGATTTCCTTGAGTGGCAAGAGCTAAAAACAACAAACAAACAGAAGAGAGACAGAGAAATACTTTGCAGATTTGCTCTGTCTGGGGCCCTCCTTCAACACTATCTGTTTCCAAAACTTTTTCATATCCCAAAGAGAAACTCTGTGTCCGTTAAGCAATAAATCCCCATTTTTCCCTCCCCCCAATCCTTGGTAATCTCTAATCTACTTTCTGTTTCTATGAATTTGCCTATTCTAGATATTTCATATAAGTGGAATCATACAATATTGTCCTTTTGTGTCTGGGTTATTTCACTTAGCATAGTGTTTTCAAGGTTCATCTATGTTGTAGTATGTATCAGAACTTCATTAGTTTGTATTGCTGAATAATAGTCCATTGTATGTATATAATGCATTTTATTTATCCATTCATCTGTTGATGAATACTTGGGTTGTCTCCACCTTTTGGCTATTGTGAATAATGCTGAAACAAACAAAAGAGTGTGCACAAGGGCTCTAATTTCTCTACATTCTCATCAATACTTATTTTCCATTTTTAAACATTATAGCCATTGTCATAGGTATGAAGTGGTATCTCATTGTGGTTTTGACTTGTATTTCTCTAGTGATTAATGATGTTGAACATCTTTTCATATGCTTATTGGCCATTTGTTATTTTCTTTAGAGAAATGTCTATTCAAGGTCTTTGCCCATTTTTAATTGGGTTGTTTGTCTTTTTGTTGCTGAGTTGTAGGAGTTATTTTCTTGCAAGTAAGATGAGGGGGATGCTGCTTTGTAGGTAAACAAAGAGTCTATCACATTATTAGTCTAGGGCTAAATGTGTTTAACATGAGCATACCAAGTATCTGTGAGCGCCCAGCTCAAATCCCAATGCTGAGCAAATATCGACATCCTTGCATAAGCACATGCAAAAGTAAAGGCGATGTAGTTGTTCCAAGAGATCACCACACTGGAGAACCAGAGCAAATTCTTTCGATAATATTTATTGAACACCTACTATATCCAGGCACTATTCTAGGTGCTGGGAAGACAGCCATGAACAAAACAAAGGAATTCCTGTCCTGGTGACACTTAGATTCTGGTATGTGCGTGTGGATATGATAAATGAAATAAAAAGGTAAATGTACACATACATTACAGAAAAAGGACTATGAAGAAAAATAAAAGAAGTGGTGGTGCTGGGGGTTGGGTCGATGTTAAATAGGGCAGTCAGAGAAGGCCTTACTGAGACATGACACCTGAGCAAGGTCCAAAAGCAAGTGTGGGACAAGCCCTGGTGACACTTGGGAAAAAGATGTTCCAGATGGACCAACATAAGAGCAGAGCTATAACTTTTGAGGAATATCAGGGAGGTCATGTGGATGGTTCAGAGGGAGCTATGGGCAGGGCAGAGTGAGGTGGAGCAGGAGAGCGATGGGGCCAGAGGGACATTGCATGGGTGTGGCATGCCCTCCTAGTGAGGCATAGTCCAGACAACCTTTAATAGAGTCACTCTAGTGGTGTTTGAAGTGTAGGTGGTAGGGCTGCAGAAGGCAGAGTAGGGACACCTTTTAGGAGGCTGCTTTAATAATTCTTTGAGAGATGATTGGAGCTTGGGCCAGGGTGGTGGCCATGGAAGGGATGTGAAGCTATATTTACACAGTAAAGCCAAAAGGATTTGCTGATGCACTGGGAGTCAGGTTTGAGAAAAACAGAGCTGTCAAAGTCAACTCCATAATTTTTGGTCAGAGGAACCTGTTTTTTTGTTTTTGGAGGAAGATTAGCCCTGAGCTAACTACTTCCAATCCTCCTCTTTTTGCTGAGGAAGACTGGCCCTGAGCTAACATCTTCCTCTGGCCCATCTTCCTCTACTTTATACACGGGACTCCTACCACAGCATGGCTTTTGCCCAGCGGTGCCATGTCTGCACCTGGGATCTGAACCTGTGAACCCCATGCTGCCGAGAAGCAGAACATGCGAACTTAACCGTTGCGCCACCGGGCCGACCCCTGGAGTGACTTTTAATTGAGCAACTGTGGCAGGAGCAGGTTTGAGGGGGAAGATCAGAAATTTGGATGTGAGAATGTAAAGTTTGAGATGTCTCTTAGACTTCAAGTAAGTGATCAACCAGGCCATTGGCCATAGGAGGCTGGAGTTCTGGCTCCAGACAGCAAGGCCCAGACTGGACATGTGAGTTTGAGACCTGTCACTACCCACATGCTGTTTGTAATGCCAGGGGAGAGACAAGAGCACAGAGTTGGAGGGAGCAGATGGAGAGAGATGGAGCCCAGGCAGTGAGCTGTGGGCACAACACATGGAGGCTGTGGGATGAGAGGGGACCAGAACATGAGGCTGAGGAGAAGGGGAAGTCCTTGGACAGGTGAAGGAGAGAGGGTTCAAGAAGGAGGGCATGAGCCCACGCAATGACAATGTCAGATTAAGTCATATGGAAACTAAGGACTAGTCCTTGGATTTGGCCATGCAGGGGTCACTCAGACCTTACAAGACTACTTTTGGTCAATGGAGCTAATTGGAACGGGTTCAAGAGTAACAGGATGAGAGTGAGTATAGATTGTGAATGTAGACAAACTTTTGAGAATATTTTGCTAAAAATGGGAGCAAAAAAGAGGCCCAAAAGAAACAGAGTCAAGAGTTTTTTTTTTTTAGATTGGCACCTGAGCTAACAACTCTTGCCAATTTTTATTTTTTTCCCCCTTCTTCTCCCCAAAGCCCCCCCAGTACATAGTTGTGTATTCTAGTTGCAGGCCCTTCTGGTTGTGCTGTGTGGGATCCCACATCAGCATGACTTGATGAGCAGCGCCATGTCCGCGCCCAGGAACTGAACCGGCGAAACCCGGGGCTGCCGAAGCGGAGTGCGAACTTAACCACTCGGCCAAGAGGCCGGCCCCAAGAGTATTTTTTTAAGGGTAGGATTAATAAAAAGTTGTTCAAGGTTGATATTAATGATCCAGACAAGGGGGAAAGTGATGCTGTAGGGGTGGGAAGGGATCCTTGCTAACGCACTGTCCCTGAGGCAGTGGGCTTATCCATTGTGTGAGGGGGTAGAGAACCATGGCATCACTGCAGACAGATGGGGAGGTGGCAGTACTAAATTCAGTGGCCCAGGGGTCCCATTGAGGCTGGGACTTTTCACAGAGCGGCACTACTGGGCAGAGTGCAGCAGGATCTGGAACATCTCCACCCTCCACTCCCACTTTACCTGCCTTCCAGGCCACCACTTCCATCAAGAGCACAAGAAACCACAGCAACATTTATATGGCTCACAGAGCTTCAATTTGGGCAGGCTCAGTGGAGATTTCCCATTTCTCTCCACTCTGCATCAACTGGGGTAGCTTGAAGGCCAGGGCAGGAATCACCCGATGGCTCTGTTCCTCCCTCTCCCCCTCACTTCCATCTCTGGCAGTTGACGCTAGGGAGATGCAAACAGCTGGCAGTCAGGACACTGGGCATCTTCAGGCATCTCTATCTCTGAATGGCCTGTCCACGTGGCCTCCCCAGCTTGGTAGCCCCAGGGGAGCCAGACTTCTTACCAGTCAGCTCAGACTTCCAAGGCTTGTGTTCCAAGAGAGGTGCAGGACAAAGCTGTGTTGCCTTGTAGGACTGATCTCAGAAGTCACACACTGTTGGTCAAGGCAAGTACTGAGGTCTGCCCATCTTCAAGGGGAGGGAATCCAGGCCCCAGCTCTCGATGGAGGCAAGTCTGTGTAACATTGTAAACAGAGCACATGTGGCCACCTTTGGAAAATACTGCTGCAAGATTTCCAAAATTAATGTGCAGCCTAAATCACAATCCATTAAAAAATATGTAGCCCACTCTGTTGATAAGTTCTTCTGGTACCTTTCCAAAGTGCCACTTTCTCTAACACCTCTCCCCTGTCTATCTTGGCCGTTGAGGAAAGGCTGAATTTTTCCATCCCCAAAGACAGATTGCAACCTTTTGTGTCCCAGAGATCTGAGTTCCCACTCTGGTTCTGCCACCTACAAGCTGTGTGGCCTCAGGCAAGTCTCCTAATCTCCCCAGCATCAGTTTCATTATTTTAAAAATGTAGATAATAATGATATCCCTTTTTCAAAGCAAATATTTATTGAGCTCCTACTATGTTCTATCCCTTGCTCTAGATGACCGGATGCTGCGGTAAATGAGCCCTGCCCTCATATTGCGCACAGTCCAGGTGGCTGTGCCCACCTCATGAATTGTTGGAAGAATTCACCAAAACAATGTGCTGAATGCAGGCCCTCAGCCCAGCCTGGCGTAAGGACTGTTGGGGAATGCAGCAGTCCTCTCTTCTCATCATCATCATCACTCTCCTCTCTTCAATGCTCTCCCTCCTATGGCACACAAAATGAACGTTTCCACAAATGATGATGCCCAGGAAGCCCAAAGACAGGGAACTTGTGCTTTCAATCAAGAGTGAATCTTTTGGGACAAAGAAAGTGAAGAACTGTCTGGAAAAAAAAAGAGCATTTCAAGCACACATCACCAGTGCTATAATCACTTAAAACAGTTAGGTCAACCATGAAATTAACAAGGAGCAGAAATCTGTGTTCCTTCCACTCAGATCTCTGTGGCTGGGCTTCACTCTTACCAAGATAAACGTCTTCCATGATCACACTGTGCCACCAAGGAGAGTGTCTCTTCTTGGAGATAATATTCTCATTAATGCTAGACAAACAGAATGCAGCCTTCGGCAGCAGTCCCGGCCCCAACAAGTTGATTGTGTGACAGTCTGCTGCCTATGGAGAAGCCTGGGCAGGGGGCAAGGACAGAGGTCTTCTCCATGCGGCTTTGCCCTTCAGGCAGCCCACCCCACCCACCCCGACCATGCACCTGGGCTCTGCCTCCAACCTCTGATTTTCCGGGCCCATGCCATCCCCCTCCACTACGTGTCCTGGGGACCTGTCTTAAGCCTTCCGCCTGTGCAAATACCCTGGGATAATTGGCATGGCCTCCACCTGCACACCTAAAATGGGATAGGTGACACCTCCTCCTAAATAAGGCACTCACAAAATTTCGTTATTACTGAAAGACTTGGAAGATAAGTAATGATACTATTTTTACATTGAAACACAGCCAAGAATGCAACATCACTTGGTCCCTCCAGGTCTTCAACCCATGACCCCAGTACCTCTACATGTATTGACGAACTCACTCCTCCTGCCAGGGCCTGAGCCTGCTGCATAAATCACAGCTTCCAGCTTGACATCGAGGGCCCTCCACCTGCCCCCTTCGCCTCCTCCATCACTCCCGGAAGTGCTACTCCCAGACACTGCTCTCGGCCCCCTGCTGCTCCCAAACAGGCCTTACCCTTCTCTGCCTCTGAAACCTGGAGCATCGTCCATCCTGATTCATTATACTAAGTATAAGAGACTCCTCATCCTTAAAGGGGAGCAGCATATGCTGCTGGCCCTCTATGTGCTTACATCAGTCAGCATGGGCTAAGAGGTGTTGTTGCAACAAATGATCCCAAATCCTAGTGGTGTATGACAGCCAAGGATTCTTTCTCACCCACACCTAAAGCCCGCTGCAAGTTGGTCTCAGCTCTGCTCAGCTAGGGCCTCAGAATTTAGAAGCAGTCCATACATGGGACCCGCCAGTCTCCTGGACAAGGGAGAAGATCAATGAGAGAACAATACGATGGTTCCTTACTTTCCTCTTGGAAGAAGCACAGATCACTTCCACTCAGAGTTCTTCAGCCAAAACAAGTCACATTGCCAAGCCTGCTATCAACGGGTGGGAAGCACGATCCTACTCGGGAGGGGCTGTTGGAGGGATATCAGACATGGAAGGAATCGTATAGTCCACAACAGGACCACTCGCTGGGCTGGTGCTTCTCTTATGCTAACGCCTTTAGGCTCCTCCACAGAATGCTGTGAAGAAGATAGAAGTAATTCCATTTTACAGATATAAACAAAGGCTCTGGGACCAAGTGAGTAGTGACTCAGCGGACGTCTGGAATTCTCTGTGGTGGGCCCTGGGGTGCTGCATTCCAGTACCAGTTTGGAGCCAGAGTGACCTAGGGAGTTCCATAGGGAATCCCAGCTCTGACCAAGTTGACAGAGGGACACTTGATCCTCATGGAGACAGCACACAGAGGCAGGTGGAGTTCTCCTGGAGGCAGTCAGATTGGTTGGAAAAGGGCAGGGTTGCTCTTAGCAGGTGAGCAGGACAGCCCATAAGGGAATGGGGCGGCCCACAGGAGGGAATGGGGCGGCCCACAGGAGGGAATCGAGGGGTCCACAGGAGGGAATGGGGTGGCTCGGGTGGCCCACAGGAGGGAATGGGGTGGCCCACAGGAGGGAATCAGGTGGCCCACATGTGGATCAGCCTCGTCCTTCTGGGAGCAGCTGCTTCAGCTCTGAAGAAGCCCGTCTACGTTTCCCCTCTGAGCCTTTCTCCAGAATGAAGGGAGGACTTGCCTTCCTGGCTGACAAGGACCTTGCTTCTTCCTCCATGATCCTGGGCTCTCAGAAGGTGGGCTCAGCAATCCAAGGCCAAAGGCTTTTGCTCACAGGTATTCCCTGGTCTCTGAGGACTGTGCGTCCACTTCCCCTGAGGCCAGGTGCAGTTCAGTGAACTTCAGCAACACAGTCTTTTGCACCCACTGAGTCCAGAGTCCTCAGGCAGGGTGAGGCCCAGAGTCCTTAGTCCAGCAATACCACCAGGCTCCTCGAGCCGACCAGCGGAGAAACAAGGCTTCACAGTCTCACACAGTTGTCTTTCTGGAAGTCGCTCGGTCACAGAGCTCCAGAACTGGGAGGCCTGTCAGCGACCCTAGAGTCTGACACACTCTTTCCTGCACTCCGGCTCGGAGAGAGGAAGGTCCAGAGCAAGACACCAGCAGTTCAGAGCTGAAACAGAACTGAAGCATACCATGGCCAGTCCCCTCCTGGCCCAACAGTGTCTGGTCCTGTGAACAGTGAGAACCATGCTGGGCCCCCTCAGGTGTTCACAAGGGCTAAACATGCCGTATGGTCAACGCCCAGCCCCAAGCACCCTCCTCCAGAAAGCTCCCTTGAACATGTAGCAGAATAGAGTAAGCACTGGATTCAGAGCCACAGGTCATGAGTTCAAGTCCTGACTCTGCCATTCATTGACTGTGTGATCCTGGGGAATTGACTTATCTCTCTGGGCATCTATAAATTTGGATTGAGGTTGCCTCCACTGCATCGACCTCATTTGAGGGGTGATGGGTGACGAGAAGACTGCACTGCCCTTTCCCGTCCCCCTGGGACTACAGACTAATTACTTCACTGGCTGTTGGGAATTGATGGGAGAGAAGTACTACATTTGATCAGTTTTGACATGTACACTTTATACCTCAATATTTCAGAAATAAGGACTTATCTCTCCACTGGCAGTCTTAACTTTCCGTTGGCTAGGTGGCAACCCTGAAGTTAATATCGCTTCCTACATGTGTCACTCCTAACAGCTTGACTGGATGGCCTCAGCCTCTCAATGTTTCTGTCCACAAACCCTTAAGAACCTTTGGAGGAAGAAACCAGAGTCCTGAACGGTGTCTGAAACGTTCTGCTGACACCTTCTGGTGAGATCTAGAAAGTGCCAGCGGCAAACTTGGCAGAATGGGAATCAGTGGCATGGAATACAATCCAGAAAAAGATGGATGTTGCTCTCAGAAATGCCACATCATCCTTGCTCCTGCTGGCACAGAGGACAGCATAGTGTGGAAAAATCTGGATACTGATGTTTCAGGGTCAGAAAGCAAACATCAACACCTCTCTTTCTGTTTCTCTCACACACACATACGCTCATCCTCTGCCCTGGGAACAAGGTACCTCTCATGACTGGGCAGAGACTTGAGCTCTCTTCTTTCTGCCTCCGGGGGCCTTTGTGACCGGGGAAGCAGCCCAGGAATTCATGCTAGGCATCATGAAGACCCAGCAGGTGCTTTCACACGTACGCCTGTTCTTTGCTTCAAACCAAATAAAATCCTTCATATTTGTATTTGATTATATTCTAATTGCACAAATAATACATGAACATGTTCTGTTATTTAGAACAATGAAACTTACAGCTGCAGCAGAAGTCCTCCCACATGGCCACCCGCTCCCCGCCACCGGGCCCAGAGCCCGCCCCAAAGATGACGTTGGAACTGTTTGCCGCGTGCAGCTCTCCCGACAGTTTTTAGCCTAATTTGCTTTGTCGTAATTTGAGTTTCATCTGTGAGTTAACACAATTGGTTAACATAAACGGTATCCTGTATATTCATGCTTTTGCAATTTGCTTTCTCCACTTAACAATATAATCTTGGGAGAACTTTCCATATTAATGTATCTAGGACGACCTCATTTCTAAACTGCTGAATAGTGATAGTTTACCCTTTTCTATGTTGATAGACATTTGGGTTGTTTATTTTATTTTACATATTTGTGTTGCTATTATAAACAATGTGAAATAAACATCCTTGAACAGCCTGTTTGTGCGTGTGTGTAGGAAGTAGAATTTTTTGGTTTAAGGTATTGCACATTTTCATTTGAGAAGATGTGACCAAATTGTCCTCCCAAAATGCTGGCCTTTTACACTCCCATCAGTCCTAAATAGCATCAGTATTTACAGTTTGCCAAACTGGTGAATGAAAACGTGTCTTGTCCCTGGAGGTTGCACATTTTTTCGTGTCTCTTGTCTGTTTGCGTTTCCTCTTCTTCAACCTATTTGTTCAGTCCTCTCGCCACCGCGTCCCTGAATTTTCCTCATGGACGTCTCAGGGACTGTCCCGCCCGTTACGCTCTCTTGCCTGTTACAGTTGTGGCGTGTATTGTCTCCATGCTCTAACTTGTCTTTTATTGTAGAGAAAGTTTCTGTTTTTATTTTGATGTAGTCAAGTTTATTAATTATTTATTTTACAGATTTTGTACTTTGTGTCTTAAGAATGACTTTCCTATCTCAATATGCATACTTTCATATTTTCTTCACTTATAAATATATTTTAACATATTCAAGTGATTTTTGTAATTTTGTTGGGATAAATCATCTGGATTTGTTTTAGTATTGTGAGGTAGCTCTCTACCTTTCTTATATTACAATGTATAGTTAGTCAGCCCAGTACTATTTTTTGTAATTGGTATTTTTACACTCTTTTACTGTATATAGTAAATTCCCTAAATGCATGGGCCGGTTTCAGAACACTATCCTCTTTCAAAGTGAAAATCTATTCTATATGTTTATTCTTAAATATTTCAATTATAATAGTTTATTATACAGTTTTATATATCAGAGAATTTCTACCTCATTGCTTTCCTTTTTCATAACTGTCAACAATTCTTGCACATTTTCTCCTTTGAATATAAGAATCTACTTGTCAACTTCATAGGGAAAATCCTGTGTGATTGTAATTAATATTGAATTTAAATTCTACACAAATTTTTGGGAAAATTGACATTTGTACCATATTTAATCTTCCCATCAAGGAACACAGTGTATCTCTTCATGCAAATTTTAATTAAAAATACATTTAGAGACACTGTACTTTACCATTTTCTCCATGTAGGTCCTGCATATTTTGTTTGGTTTACCTCTTGCTGTGTTGCAACAGTGTTGCTGTTATGAATGATGCTTTTCTTCCTACGCTATAATTCATCCTTGCCGACAGACAGGAGGGCGTGGAGTAGACAGACAGGTCTCCACCTAATGGAATTCATCCTATTCTTATAGTTTGTTAGTTCAGTTTTCTAGGTAGAAAATCACATTGTCTGACAAAAATGACCCTGTATTTTACGGTAAACCTTGGCCTCTCTTGTCCATTTCCTCCCTTGCAATTATTAGCCTTTTGGGGTTTTCTTACTCATTTTGATAATTCACGTTTTCCTGTAAATTTCTCCATGGTGTCTATGATTTCAAACCTTTTATTGGACAATATTGGCCTGCTATGATTTACTTAATTTGCTTATCTTCCCTCATCTTTCCTATTATTGTCCATCTGTGTTTTCTCTCACTTTCTCCTGATCGGTTTGACCAGGTTGCAGTACCCAAGTTGCAAATGTTCGTGTGGCAGCACTGAGTCCCCCAGCACCTGTCCAGCTCAGGACTGCTATATTCCCAGGGCCTGCCTTGGGTTTTACAGACTAACAGAGTGAATTTTTTCCTATTGTATGTCTGATTTCTATTTCATTACTTTCTTCTTTCTCTATTGCTTTATTCAACTTTCTTGAGTTTATTTTGATGTTAGGCTTCCTGCTTTTGAATTAAGATAGTAGTGCATTTATTTCTAACCTTCCTTTTCTTTAATAAATGCATTTAAGGTTCTAAATTTTCTCTGAATATTGCTTTGAAAACACTTCACAAGTTTAGAAAGTAGAGTACTTTGTCATCCATTTCTTGGTGGTTGGCAATTTCTGTTGTGAGGTTCTTTTAAATCCAAGAGTTATTTTAAAGTGTGTTTTGTAATTTTGGGGATTACTATTTTCTAACTTTATTACTTTGAAGCCAGTGAATATGGGCTGCACAAATTGTACTTTTGGATTTAAGAAATACTTAGGAGATGTAAATCTCAAGAAATTTTTGTGTCTTTTTAAAGATTAATCGTTTGTAGAAAGATTTTAATGGAATAATTCAAATCCTCCACGTATGTATCTATGATGTATCTATCATCTATTTATCTTTATCCATTTTACCTATTGATTTCTCAGTGAAGTGCATAAAAAATTCCTGCTCTAAGGGGAACTATTTTAATTTCTTCTGATGTTTCCATCAGTTTTAAAAAATATCTTTATATTTCCCAGTTTTATTGAGATATAATTAAGATACAGCACTCTATAAGTTTAAGGCATGCAGCATGATGACTTGACATGCATATATATTTGACCTTAGTTTAATTAACCTTAGTTAACCATCACCTTACATAGTTTAAAAAAACTTTTTTCCCTTGCAATGAAAACTTTTAGGCTTTACTGTCTCAGCAACTTTCAAATATACCATATGGCAGCGTTAACTATAGTCATCATGTGCATTGTAGGCCAGTACTTAATAATCTTATAACTGGAAGTTTGTATGTTTTGACCATCTTGTCCTAATCCCCCCACCCCCCACCCCCTACCTCTGGCAACCGTAACTCTGATCTTTATTTTTATAAGTTTGGTTTTTTGGATCCCACATCTAGGTGAGATCATACGCATTTGTCTTTCTCTGTCTGACTTACTTCACTTAGCGTAATGCCCTTGAGGTCCATCCATGTTGTTACAAACGGCAGGATTTCCTTCTTTTTTATGACTGAATAGTATTACATTATACATATACATATCTCACATTTTCTTTATCCTTTCATCCATTGATGGACACAGTGTTGTTTCCGTGTCTTGGCTGTTGCAAATAATGCTGCAATGAACATGAGGGGTGCAGATAACTCTTCAACATAGTGATTTTGTTCCCTTAGAATATATACACAGAAGGGGAATTGCTGGATCATATGGTAGTTTTATTTTTTATTTTTTTCGAGGAAGATTAGCCCTGGGCTAACATTTGCTGCTAATCCTCCTCTTTTTGCTGAGGAAGACTGGCCTTGAGCTAACATCCATGACCATTTTTTTTTTTTTTTAAAGATTTTATTTTTTTCCTTTTTCTCCCCAAAGCCCCCCGGTACATAGTTGTGTATTCTTCGTTGTGGGTTCCTCTAGTTGTGGCATGTGGGACGCTGCCTCAGCGTGGTCTGACGAGCAGTGCCATGTCCGCGCCCAGGATTCGAACCGACGAAACACTGGGCCGCCTGCAGCGGAGCGCGCGAACTTAACCACTCGGCCACGGGGCCAGCCCCCATCCATGACCATTTTTATACGGGGGATGCCTACCACAGCTTGGCTTGCCATGGGGTGCCATATCTGCACCTGGGATCTGAACTGATGAACCCCGGGCCGCTGAAGCGGAACATGCACACTTAACCACTGCGCCACCAGCTGGCCCCATATTTTTAATCTTTTTGAGGAAACTCCATACTGTTTTCCATAGTGGCTGCACCAATTTACATTCCCACCAACAATGCACAATGGTTTCCTTTTCTCCACATCCTTGCCAACACTTGTTTTCTCTTGTCGTTTTGATGATAGACATTCTGACAGGTGTGAGGTGATATCTCTCTGTGGTTTTGATTTGCATTTCCCTGATGATTAGTGGTGTTGAGCACCTTTTCATGTACCTGTTGGCCAATTGAATATCTTCTTTGGAAAAATGTCTACTCAGGGTCTTTGCTCATTTTTGAATTGGATTATTTGTGGGTTTTTTTGCTACTGAGTTGTATGAGTTCTCTATATATTTTGGATATTAACCCCTTATCAGATGTATGATTTGCAAATATTTTCTCCCATTCAGTAGGTTGCCTTTTCATTTTGTTGATGGTTTCCTTTGCTGTGCAGATGCTTTTTAGTTTGATGTAGTCCCACTTGTTTATTTTTTTATTTTGTTGCTTGTGCTTTCAGTGCCATATCCAAAAAATCATTGCTAAGACCTATGTCAAGAAGCTTTTCTCCTATGTTTTCTTCCGGGAGTTTTGTGGTTTCAGGTCTTACAATTAAGTCTTTAATCCATTTCGAGTTAATTTTTGTGAGTGGTATAAGATAGGGGTCTAGTTTCATTCTTTTACACATGAAAAATAGCTTTATTGAGATACAATTCGCACACCATAGAATCCACACATTTGAAGTGTACAATTCAATGGTTTGGGTGTAGTATGTTACTAATTTTTAAAAATTGTGGTAAAAATATATAACGTGAAATTTGCCATTTTAAAATGAACCATTCGGTGGCATTAATTACATTCACAACGTTGTACAAATATCACTACTATCTACTCCCAAAATATTCTCATCACCCCAAACAGAAACTCTGTATCCGTTAAACAAAAACTTCCCATCCTCTCCCCAGCCCCTGGTAATGTTTAATCTACTTTTAGGCTCTATGAATTTGCCTATTTTGGGTAACTTATGTAGCAGAATCATGCAACATTTGCACTTCTGTGTCTGGCTTATTTCACATAGCATAATGTTTTCAAAATTCAACTATGTTCTAGTATGTATCAGAACTTCATTCCTTTGTATGGCTGAATAATATTCCACTGTACATGTATAACACATTTTGTTTATCCAATCTTTTGTTGATAGACACTTGGGTTGTTTTTACCTTTTGGCTACTGTGGATTATGCTGCTATGAACACTGGGATACAAATATCTGCTCCAGTTCCTGCTTTCCATTCCTTTGGGTATATACCTAGGAGCAGAAATGCTGACTCATACGGTAATTCCATGTTTAGCTTTTTGAGGAACCACCAAACTGTATCCAGAGCAGCAGCACCATTTTAACATTCCCACCAGCAAGCCATGAGGGTTCCAATATCTGTGCTTTTGGTGTCTAATCCAAGAAATCATTGCCAAATCCAATGTCATGAAGATTTCACCTATGTGTTCTTCTAAGAGTTTTATAACTTTAGCTGTTATCTTCAGATCTTTGATCCATTTTGAGTTAATTTTTGTATATGGTGTTAGGTAAGGGTCCAACTTCATTCTTTTGCATGTAGATATCCAGTTTGCCCAGCACCACTTGTTGAAAAGGTGAGCCTTCCCCCATTGAATGGTCCTGGAACCCTTGCCAATAGTCATTTGTTTATATATGACAGGATTTATTTCTGGGCTCTCTATTCTATTCCATTGGTCTATATGTCTGTCTTTATGCCAATACCACACTGTTTTGATTACTGTAGTTTTTAGTACGTTTTGAAATCAGAAACTGTGGGATCTGCAGCTTCATTCTTCTTTATCAAGATTGTTCTGGCTATTTGGGGTCCTTGGATATTCCATATAAATTTTAGGATGGGATTTTTTTTATTGAGTTATTGATAGGTTACAATCTTGTGAAATTTCAATTGTACATTAATTTTGTCAGTCATGTTGTAGGTGCACCACTTCACCCTTTGTGCCCACCCCCCACCCCACCTTTCCCCTGGTATCCACTAAACTGTTCTTGGTCCATAGTTTTAAATTCCTCATATGAGTGGAGTCATACACAGATTATCTTTCTCACACTGGCTTATTTCACTTAACATAATTCTCTCAAGGTCCTAGGATGGGATTTTTTATTTCTGTAAAAAACACCTTTGGGATTTTGATAGGCATTGCATTGATTGTGTAGATCACTTTGGATAGTATTGTCGTCTTAACAAGATTGTCTTCCAATCAATGAACATGGGATGTCTTCTCATTTATTTAAGTCTTCTTTAATTTCTTTCAGCAACATTTTATAGTTTTCGTTGTATAAATCTTTAAACTTCTTGTTTAAAATTATTCCTAAATAGTTTACTCTTTTTGGTGCTATTGTAAATGGAATTTAAAAATTTTTCTTTTGGACTGCTGGTCGCAAGTATAGAAATGCAACTGATTTTTGTGTACTAATGTTATATCTTATAACTTTGCTTAATCATTTATTTGCTCTAACAATTTTTTTGTGTGCCTTGCTTTGGGTTTTCTACATATAAGTTTTCTGAACAGAGATAATTTTACTTTTTCCTTTCCAATTTGGGTGCCTATTATTTCTTTTTCATGCCTAATTGCTCTGGCTAGAACTTCCAGTGCTATGTGGAATAGAAGTGGCAAGAGTGCACATCCTTGCCTTGTCCCTGATCTTACAGGAAAAGCTTTCAGTCTTTCACCCTTGAGCGTGATGTTAGCTGTGGGTTTTTCATATATGACCTTTATCATGTTGAAGTAGTTTCCTTCCTTTGCCAGTTTACTGGGTGCTTTTATTATGAAAGAGTGTTGAATTTTGTCAAATGCGCATGTTATTTTCTTTCAATTGCATCTCATGTTAGTATAATATCACTGTATCTTTTCTACTTTACTCAATCTGAGATGTTTATTATTTTGATGAGAGAATGTACCCCAGGCATGTGTACTGAGATAGAGGATGTGCTTGTTTTGATTCCTACCAGCTCATTTTGTGCTTTCAATTCCCATGCTATTTTGTTGGTTTTACATTTCCTTGTCCTTGCCTTTTGTCATATTGATTAAGTTTACTCTGTTTATTCTTTTCTCTGATGAATATTTTAAGCCATGAGAGAATAGTGTAACCTTTAATTTTTAATTTCATGGTGTAATCTTTAAATTTTTAACATATTGCTAAACTTTTTTTCTTTCAATGCCTAGCATTGATCTCTACTTCCAGTTTCTTCCCAAATGAAACAAAATTCTCAGCATGGCATTCTTTGCCTCTACCTCTTCCACCATTTTCCATGAAATTCTGAGCTAGTATTCCTCTCCAGATTGTTATTATATATTTAGTATCACCTGCACTTATTTCAAGGTAACATTATTGATTTTCTTTTCATCATGGCTTCTTGTACTCCTTTTCTTCCTCTGTATCTATTTTGCATTCTGCTAGAATATATCTTTCATAATTCTTTCTCAAGTTTATGGATACTAAAAGTTATGTGTTTGCTAAAAACTTCTAAAAATTATTATTATCATTTGGTGAGGAAGATTGTTTCTGAGCTAACATCTGTGCCAATCGTCCTCTATTTTTTGTATGTGAGATGCCGCCACAGCATGGCTTGATGAGCAGTGTGTAGGTGTGCACTCAGGATCTGAACCTGTGAAACCTGGGCTGCTGAAACAGAGTGCACAAACTTAATCACTATGCTGCTGGGCCAGCCACTAAAATTATTTTTTAAATAAATATTTCTCTATAAACAGAAATCTATATTTGAAATTACTCTCACTCAGGATTTTGAAGTTACTATTCCATATATGTTGCATATTTGTGGAAAAGGAGAAGCCTTATGTACCTTTCTTTTCTGTTCCTTTGGATGAAATCTCTTTTGCTTTTAATGTCTAGAAGTTTTAGGTATCTCTCTTTATTCTTGGAAGTCTGAAATTTCACTGAGATGTTACTAGATGTGGGTGTGTGGTTAAGAACTTCATTGAATTGTAATTTATGTACCATAAAATTCACTCATTTTATGTGTACAAATCAATGATTTTTAGCAAATTTAGAGAATTGTATTACCATTGCCACAATCCAATTCTGAACATTTCCACCATCCCCCAAAAATGCTTTATTTCCATCTGCAGCAAATCCTTATTCCTACTCCCAGCCCTAGGAAATCGCTAATCTACTTTCCATCTGTAGATTTGCATTTTCTGGACATTTCATAAAAATTGAGTCATACGGTATGTGGTCTCTTGCTTCTGGTTTCTTTCATTTAGCATAATGATATTAAGGTTCGTCTATGTAGCATGTATCAGTACTTCATCAGTACTTTTTACCTCCAAATAATATTCTTTTGTATGGATACACCACATTTTGTTTATCAATTCATCAGTTGATGGACATTTGGATTATTTCCATTTTTTGGATATTGTGAATAATGCTGCTATAAACATTTGTGTACACATCTTTGTGTGGAGCTAGGTTTTCATTTCTCTTGGGTAGATACCTAGGAGTGGAATTGTTTGGATCACATGGTAAATTTATGTTTACCTTTTTAAGAAACTGCCAAAGTGTTTTTCTGAAGTAGTTGCCTCATTTACATTTCATCAGCAATGTATGAGTGTTCCAGTTTCCCCACATTCTCACCAACAGTTGGTTGGTCAGTCTTTTTGGTTATAGCCACCTTAGTGCTTGGGAAATGATATCTCATTGTGGTTTTAATTTGTATATCCCTAAACAACTAATCATGTTGAACATCTTTTCATTTGCTTATTAACCATTCTTATATATTCCTAGCTGATGTATCTCCTCAAATCTTTTGCTCATTTTAAAATTGGGTTATTGGGTTTTTAAATTGTTATTATTTACTGAGTTGTAAGAGATCTCTATATATTCTGGATACAAGTCTTTTGCCAGATACATAATTTACAAATATTTTCTTCCTGTTTGTGTCTTGCCTTTTAATTTTGTTAATCATGTATTTTAAAGGATGAAACTTTTATATTTTGATGAAGTCTAACTTATTTATTTATCTTTGGTTGCTTGTGCTTTAGGACTCATTACTAAGAAACCATTGTTTAATCCAAAGTCATGATGACTTGCACCTATTTTCTTCTAAGAGCTGTATAGTTTTCATCTCTTACATTTAAGTTATAGATCGATTTTCTGTTAATTTTTATGTATGGTGTGAGGTATGGATCCAACGCCAGATTCTTGCACGTGAATATTCAGTTCTCCCAGCATCATTTGTTGAAAAGACTATTCTTTCCTCCTTTGAACTGTTTTGACAACCTTTCTCAAAATCAATTGCTCATAAAAGTGAGGGTTTTTTTTGGATTTTCAATTCTATTCCATCGATCTATATGTCTGTACTTGTGCTAGTGCCACACAGTCTTGATTACTGTTGCTTTGGAGTAAGTTTTGAAGTTGGGAAGAATAAGTCCTCCAATTTTGTTCTTTTTCAAAATCATTTTAGCTATTCTTGGCTCCTTGAATTTTCATATAAATTTTAGGATCAGCTTGTCAATTTCTTCAAAGAATTCATCTGGGATTTTTTATAGATATTGCTTTGAATCTGTAGACCAATTTGGGGAGTATTTTCATCTTAATAATATTAAATCTTCCAATCACGAACATGGCACGTCTTTCCATTTAATTAAGTTTTCTTTAATTTCTCCCAATTTATGTTTATATTTTTGGTTTATGAGTCTTGCACTTCTTTTGTTAAATTTACTCATGGGGCCGGCCCCGTGGCCAAGTGGTTAAGTTTGTGTGCTCCGCTTCGACAGCCTGGGGTTTTGCTGGTTCAGATCCTGGGTATGGATGGATCTAGCACTGCTCATCAATCCATGCAGAGGCGGCATCCTACATAGCAGAAGTAGAAGGACCTACAACTAGAATACACAACTATGTACTGGGGGGTTTTGGGGAGAAGAAGAAGAAAAAAAAGATTGGCAACAGATGTTAGCTCAGGGCCAATCTTTAAAATACAAAAAAATTTACTCATAAATATTTTATTATTTTTGATGCTACTACAAATGGAATTTATTATGAGTTGAATTTCCCTCCCCCAATCCCATACATTGAAGTCCTAACGTCTGGTACCCCAGAATGTGACCTCATTTGGAGTTAGGGTCTTTAAAATTAATAAAGTTAAAATAAGGATAGTAGAATGGGCCCTAATCCAATATGACTGGTGTTCTTATAAGAAGGGGACATTTGGACACAGACACACACACAGTGAGAAGGCCATGTGAAGATTGGAGTTATGCTGCCATAAGTAAGGAAGTACCAGAAGCTGGGAGAGAGGCCTGGAGAAGATTCTTCCCTCACAACCAGCAGAAGAAACCAACCTTGCCAAAACCTTTATTTTGGACTTCTAGCCTCCAGAACTGTGAGTCAATAAATTTCTATGTAAGTCACCCAGTTTGTGGCATGTTCTTATGGCAACTGTAGCAGACTAACGCAGAGTTGTCTTCTTTCTTTTTTTTTTTTTAAAGATGGGCACCTGAGCTAACATCTGTTGCCAATCTTTTTCTTTTTCTTCTTTTCCCCAAAGCTCCCCCATACATAGTTTTACATTCTTGGTTGTAGGTCCCTCTGGTTGTGCTACGTGGGATGCCACCTCAGCATGGCTTGATGAGTGGTGCCATGTCCGTGCCCAGGATCAGAATTAGTGAAACCCTGGACTGCTGAAGCACAGTGTGCCAACTTAACCACTCGGCCAGGGGGCTGGGCCCCAGAGTTGTTTTCTTAATTTTATTTTTGGGTTATTCATTGTGGTGTATATAAATACAACTAATTTTTGTATATTGATCTTGTACCCTGAAACCTTGCTGAACTCAATTATTAGCTCTAGTAGTTGTGTGTGTATCTGAGTGTATGCTTTAGGATTTTCTACATATTAGATCATGTTATCTGCACAGAGATAGTTTCACTTCTTCCTTTCCCCAATCTGGATGCCTTCAAGATTTGTAGCTGAATACTTTTCTGGCTTCCTATTCACTCACTCCTCTCTGTGGATGTTAGTTATACTTATTCTAAAGTCTTATTCTGTTTGCTCAGTTAACTCTAGGTCCTGGAATGTTAATTTCCCTTGGATGTGTTGGCTCCTCTTTTGTAGTGTTTGTTTTCCTTGAATGTGTGTTGAATTGCAGGGACACATGATTGTGTGCTCATTCTTTCCTTTGCTATTTCCTATTTACTCATGTATGAATGTTCTCTTCTTTCCTGCGGTCCTCTGCCCAAGGAAGGTGGGGGGTAGTGGCAAGCCTTGTGGTCACTTGTGAGCCCCAGTGGTGGAGGTTCCTGGATTGGGGCTACTTGGCCTCTTGGGAGTTGCCTCGGGCTCTTTCTGGGCTCTGAAGCCCCACCTGCCTCTGTCCTGGAGCAAGCGAAGGAGGAGGACAGAGGGCCTCATACCTCACTTACTGCCCGCAGCGTCCCGAACCCTCACCCCTCAGTGAACCAGGCCCCCTCCGCTCTTGTGTTTCTTTCCTCAGAGTCTCCAACACAACCCACTTTTCACCATAGTCCTTTCCTGACATGGTTTTCTAAAAAAGATATTTTGTTATTGCATGAATTTATGGCCACAAGAGCCTAGAAAACTGACCTCATTGGTTTCATCCTCTCATCTGTGAAATAGGTGTATTACTTCTCTCTCAAGAGATCAGCATGGAATAAACAGTACACGTTCAGCAGCATCTGTGCATTGAGGTGCATTCAGATGTCCACGACTGCCCTCGTCACCTCACTGCAAGCAAGTTTGGGAAGTGCCTGTACCCGCAGGCCTGTCTGTGGCTCTCAAACCCTGACCAGTGGGTGGCCCGAGTCTTGTGGGAATTCATGGGAGCAGAAAAGGCCAAGCACCCTCCCACTCTGGCTCCAACTCCTCGAGATTTCCAGAGATTCCAAGGGTCTGTCTGCCTTTGCTGGCAGTGCTTATATGGTGGATGCCCACTCCATGGTTGTGGCCACATGATTGATGCTTGCCTTCAGCTCGGAGGGGCTCAGGGGTGCATCTGTGAATATGCACTGCTGACACACGTGCCTCCTTCTCTTGGTTCAGGTGTGTGCACCCCCATAGATGTGCACACACACCACACATGCCCAAACTCAGATGTGCATGCTTAGGAGCACAACTCAGAAACACAGGCTGTTCTATTCTTTCTTTCCTCATATTTATCTCTACTTCTTCTCTGTCTTTTCCTGTCCCTTTCCACTCATTCTCAGGGAATCTTCTCTTCCTCCATCTGTCCATCTCCCTCTCTGTTCTCTTAGCCCCAGTTTTGGTTTTCTGTGTTATTTTACCAGCCATCAGTTGTGCTGCAGGCAGAGCAGCAGAAGTTGATTCAGCACCAGTCACTCCACCACGACAGCCACCTATGTAGGCTCAGCCCCCGAGCACAGGAGGCAAGTCTGATGCTGGCCCCTGCCCCTGACTGAGGAGGGCTGGTCATGGTGGGGGGACACAGTGATGTGAAAATCAGGACCAGAGACCTACTGCAGTGAGCTCATAGAGTACACACACTGTTGCCTCGGATGAGGCCCAGGGCACCTCCCCAGAATGTCTACTCTCCCATCCCTCATTCTCTGGGCAGGGGTTCACAGGCCACTCCTCCAGCGGCAGCTGTGGTTCCAGTCCTGGAGTCACCAGAGGAAGTATCTTTGGTCCAACCTGGAAGAATGGCTGAGGGTCTGGCTATGAACAACTCAGGACAAGGTAAGAGGCCTCACGATGGATGGGATGGGGATGTGCCTGTAGCTGGGTGGTCAGGGCTCTGCCCAATCTCTGCCATTGGCTTGCAGCAAGTCTGCCAATCCCTTGGGGCTTATCCTCCTCTGTAAACTGGCTGCCTATTTCCTTGTGGGATGTGAGTGTTATGGAACCCAAGTGACCAGCTTGCCCAGCTAAGTGAACACCAGTCCTTCCCTGAATTTTCCACTTCTGCACCTGTTTTTTCCATTCATTCGCTCATTCAGTCATTCAATGAGTACATGCTGAGGGCAGGGCACTGTGAGTTGGGAGAGCAGCAACACGATCCAGCCCTGGCCCTTGGAAAACCCTCTTGCTTCCTCTTTCACACACTCCTCTGCTCTCTTCTCTAGGAGCCTTTAGCTTATTGGTCCTCCCAACCCAGAGCCCATTGTCTGCTTCTTTGAAGTTGACATTTAAAGCAGATAAATGAGAAGGATGGAGAAAACTTTCTAATCAGTTAACATCTGTTTAGATTAAAAACAAATATTGTTAACAGCAGCACCCATGTAGGAGCTTTTTATCTACATTAGAGCTTTTTATCCAAATGAGAAATGAGTCATTTCATTTGTGAGGAGGGGCAGAAGTTGGATTTTGACAAACGCTTCAACCTCCAGAAAGACAAGATGCTCAACTTTCTTTCTCTCTCAACCAGCAGGAACACCACTCCCTCCGTTTGTGGCTCTCCTCTTTCTAGTGGAGAAAGGAAGGGGGAAAGGGGAGATAGGAAGGGGCACCCACAGACCCTCAGTGTCCTGACCAGCTAGTGCCAGGTCAGGAGCCTGGGAGGTGAGGGTAGCAGGCGGCGCAGCTCACCAGGCTCCATCTTTTTCCTCTTCAAGGACCAACCATCCCCCTCTTCCAGGGAGGCCCAGCACACTGCTGTGTGGGAGGCAGGGAACCAACTACACTTCCTGAGAAATGCTGTCAGCCTCCAGGCATTTATCACTCTCAAATCAATGTTTCAATTATTCAAAATGCAATCTTGGAGAGTTTGCCCTGCTGGACTAGTTAAGCATGTTTGGGGACAGGTATGTGTGTGTGTGTGTGTGTGTTTGTGTGTGTGTGTGTGTGTGTGTGTGTGTTGTCAACCTCTGTTGAGCACTCCCATATGCCAGGCACTTTCCTGGTGTCTTCCATGTTTTACCTCCTACTTTATCTGAAAAGGGGGTCCCAGTTTACTCTACTTTACTGATGTGGAAACTGCTGCTTGTGGGGTACAAGCAACTTGCCCAAGTACAAGCAGCCAGGAAGTGGCAGAGCTGGGACACGAATCAGCTATGGCCACCTCCAAGCCCCCTGGGGCTACAGCCCTATCCACCTCTAGTGTGGGCATCCTAGTGTCCTCCCTTGTCTCTCATTCAGGACACCAGCCCCTCCCTCCAAGCTCCCATGCTCTGTGGGCTTCAAGCAATCCTCTTACTGAGTGAGAGGCACCTTGGGCTTCCAAAGAAGAGAATCACATGCCCAGGGAGTCTCAAAAACTGACCTTCAGTAGCATAGAAGTGAAGGAAGGGGCAGTGATCAGGGAGTGGCCGTGAGGGAGATCCCACCCCACCCCCACCTCCAGGATAGCAGACTAACCATAAGGCCACCATGCAGGGGCTGCTCAGCCTTTGTGGCCCCTGGCCTCAACCTGCTACTGGTGACTCAGTGTCCAGAAGAAACAGGCTCGGTTCATAGGTCCCCCTGGAAGGAGGTTATGTTTATTGAGCTATACCATGGGCCAGACACCTTGCAGTGGAATTCCTCCCTTGGGCAGTGCTGTGAGAAATACCTGATTGTCACGAACACATTGAACAGGCAAATAATGGAGACTGGAGGTTAACACTGTATGATTATTTGCGCATTGATGTTAGCCTTCCCATCACACTCTTGGCTTCAGGAGCAGAGACCTTGTAAGCCCAGCACTGAGCAATGCCATTTGTTTCCTGATGCCCAAATCTAAATGACCTCTGATGACCCAGAGAAGGAATGCTATGGGGCTTGGCTGTGGTGTGTCCTTTACCCCAGAAATCCTCTGCCCTCAGAGCCATGCGGTCCAGAACAGGGATGTTGGTGGGAGGCAGATCTGGGTTACAGTCCTGGCTCCACTACTCACTGGCTGTGAATTAGCCTCTCTGAGTCTCAGTTTCTTGCCCACAAAATGGAAGCAGCAGTAGTACCCACCTCACAGGGTTGCTGTGATGATCAGAAGCGAGGACATAGGTAAAGAGATTAGTGTATGTGGGATATAGGATGTGGTCAGTAGAGGGTAGCCTCTCAGGGGCAAAGAAGGAACAGTGTCATACCACTTGATGCTGGGAATGGAGTTTCAATTCAAATGGAGCTCTGCCCCAACCCAGCAGCCGTGTTGGAACCTGCGGCAGGAGCATGGGGCAGTCTCATCCCAGTAGGACCTTCTCCCTCTTGCAGTGTCTCCTACTGCTCTCAGGATTTCTCTATACCAAGTTGTACCATAAAGGCACTTCCTTTCCCAAAGCATCCCAGCGTCAGCAGTTTGAGCACTCAAACCAGAGAGAGAAAGCATGCTTTGGCCAGGAGGCAGAGTCATGAAGACAGTCTGCGTAGGTCAGGCAGAACTTGCCAGTTTTTTGGGGAGCACATCACATATCTCTCTCTAGGGAGGTTGTCCAGCCTCTAGTCTTCTCATGGCATCCATTGGCACCATATTTGGCCTCTCAGACCCTAAGTGAGTCGGTACCTCATACTTTAGAAGATGCAACTAGATAACTCTGGTTGTGATGACAAGAAGGGGGATATTGGCTGTCTGTGGCATTTGCAGGGCACCTGGGGACACCTCTACCCTCAACCTGACCCTTCCTGGTGTCAGTAAGTATAGGTCCTTCTTTCCGGACAGCCTGATATCCAGGAATACTAAGCGCTGTCCTGGGCGCTGTCCTTGGTGCTGAACAAATCGCACCTCCTTGTGGCCAGCAGCCAAGGACCCCTAAAGCAAAGAGTTGGTCTTCCAATCATCGTGTATAAAGCTGGATTGGGCTGCAGAGTTGCAAGTTCCTGAGCCCTTATGGTACCGGAAGCCTGATGCTGCATGGCAGTCCTCAGTCTCAGAAGCAGATGCTGAGGCCCTGCTTGACTTCAGGAACACCAGCATGCACGGCTGGCTGCTTGTAGGGCAGTGGCCAGCAGGCCGTGGTGGCTGTGGCAGAAGCAGCTGCAGTGGAGGCACTCTTCCCTTGGAGGCAGAAGCTATCCAGGGCAGAGAGATATCAGTCTTGGCCATCGACCTAAATAAGCATTGCTTTGATGTTGTACTCTTTCTCTTTCTATGTAGTAAAACGCACACACACACACACACACACACACCCATTCTTCCATGAAATGAAAGAAATTGGATATCTTTAAGGGGACAAATTGAACCCCAGCCTCGGTTACAGGTGGGACTGGACTCCCCACCACTTCCTGGGGCAGAGTCCTTCTGGCTTTGCCATAGGATTTCCTAGCTCAGTATGAGGACAGAACCTCAGAAGCCTCCAGGCCCCTCCTACAAGGATACCCCTGGCTCAATCACACTTGTATAATCCATCTGACCATGACTCAGGCCATGTTTCTAGCATAGAAATACACGGAGCTGCTTGGATGAAATGGAAATGGGGAGCTCTGGGGTTTCACATTCAGTCTCCCTAGAGATTCAAAGAGTTCAGGCCACTAGAAAGAACTTTGTCAACAGTGGTCTTCGAATGATTCCAGGTGGAGTGAACAGAAACATGCAGCCCGGGGGCATTTTGAAAGACCCACCGCTCCTCATCCAGTTTCTCCTGTCCCTGCTAATTTGGCAAATGTGCATACTGTGGAATAGCTTAAGGTACAAGTTTTAGCCCAGATGAGAGAGAGAAAGAATGTCTCAGTTCAGAGAACTTGCCCATAAACGTGCTCTAGAGGCAACAACAATATTTATCTTTTGTACTTGATGCAACAGACTTCCAGGTAAAATAGCTACATTTGTACGCAACTCTAACTTCTTTCCAAACTTCCAGTGAGATGACCAAAACCAGAATTTAGAAATACAAAAAGCATGCGTTAATGATAGAAATTGGAGAAGTGTGGCATTACTAAATTAGAAATTCAGATATTCAAGATATTCTTCCAGAAAGGGATGAGATAAGACCAAATAGAAAGAAGGACTGACTCAACCCCTGGCAGAGCCCCCATGACCATCTCTTTTGGAGATCCGGGACTTTGAGGCAAGGGCAGCTGGGAGCACATCTGGATTCCACCCTCTCTCTGAGAAAGGACTAGAGCCTTGCATCATGGCAAAAGTGGACGCTAAGGTTGCACTTGATTTGGGTCCAATAAAAAGGGTTACTGCACTGAGGAAAGAATGGGGATACTGCCCAAACTATGTTGCCATAACAAATATGGTTTAAAGCAATGACTCTGATCAGGGTCAGAAGTGTCTAGATTTTCACCTAACCCTCAACAGCTGAGTGACCTTGGGAAAGTTACTCAGTTATCTCTGAAGCCCAATTTTATCTATTAGGGTTATTTTAGAATGCACTTCATGGAGCTGTGAGAATTAAATACAATAATCCTGTTATGGGCTTGGCACAGGCCTGGTACTTAATAGGTAAATATTACTTCCAGTATATGGCAGTGATTTCCAATGTTGAGTGAGCAAGACAATCCATTCTATTTATTTATTTAAAATATAGAGAAAAATCCAGCTTTACTAATAGCTAACATTCAGACTGGCCCTGGCACCTGCCTTGACCAAATGTCAGGAGGAGTTTTGTCGTGTCTGGTGAAGGCCATGTGATGGGTGCAGAGCAGGAGCATCCACTGAAGGAGGTGGACAGTGATCCTCTCACTCATTTTCTGCTTTCAGAGTTTTCCATCTATTGTAGTTTCCATGGACCCAGCTAAGGATATGTATAGGTTATATTTTCTTAAATAGTTGAGTCTTTGTTTGTATTGTCTTTGTCTGGTTTTGATCTTAGGGTAATGCTGGCCTTATGGAATGAGTTAGGAAGTATTCCTGCTACTTCTATCTTCTGGAAGAGATTGTAGAGAACTGGTATAATTTCTTTCTTAAATGTTTGGTAGAATTCATCATTGAACTCATCTGGGCCTGGTGCTTTCTCTTTTGTAAAGTTATAAATTATTGATTCGATTTCTTTAGTAGATAAGAGCCTATTCAGATTATCTATTTCTTCTTGTGTGAATTTTGGCAGATTTTCTCTTTTAAAAAATTGGTCTGTTTCATCTAGGTTATCAAATTTGTGGACATAGAGTCATTCATAATATTTCTCTGTTACCCTTTTAATGTCCATGGGATCTGTAGTAATGTCCCTCTTTCATTTCTGATATTAGTAATTTGTGTCTTCTTTTCTTTTTTCTTACACTGGCTAGAGGCTTATTGATTTTATTGATCTTTTCAGAGAACTAGCTTTTGGTTTCATTGATTTATTTTCAATGAAAAAACTTTTTTCAGGTATAGTTGACATATAATATTATATTAGTTTCAGATTTACAGCATAATGATTTGATATTTGTGTATTTTGTTAAATAATCACCTCAATAAGTCTAGTTGACATCCATCACCAAGCATAGTTACAATTTTTTTTCTTGTGATGAGAACTTTTAAGATCTACTCTCTTAGCAACTTTCATATACGCAACACAGTATTGTTAACTATAGTCACGATGCTGTACATTACATCCCCATGATGTATTTATTTTATAACTGGAAGTTTGTACCTTTTGACATCCTTAACGCATTTCACCCATCCATCACCTTCCTGCCTCTAGAAAACATCAATCTGTTGTCTATATTTATGAACTTGTTTTTTTTTTCTAGATTCCACATTTAAGTGAGATCATATGGTATTTGTCTTTCTCTGTCTGACTTATTTCACTTAGCATAATGCCCTCAGGGTCCATCCATGTTGTCACAAATGGCAAGATTTCATTCTTTTTTACAGCTATAGTATTCCTGGTTTCATTGATTTTTGTCCATTGATTCCCTGTTTTCAATTTTATTGATTTCTGCTCTAATCCTTATTACTTCTTTTCTTATACTTCCTTTGGATTTAAGTTTCTCTTTTTTTTCTAGTTTCCAAAGGGGGAAGCTTAGATGATCGATTTTAGGTCTTTTTTCTTTTCTAATATACGTATTCAATGTTAAAATTTCCCTTTAAGTATTGCTTTTGCTGCACCCCACAAATTTTGATAAGTTGTATTTTCATTTACCTTTAGTTCAAAATACTTTTTAACTTCTCTTGAGATATTCTTTGACCCATTTCTTATTTAGAAGTATGTGTTTAATCTCCAAGTATTTTGGGATTTCCTAGCTATCTTTCTATTATTGATTTCTAGTTTAATTCCACTGTGGTCTGAGAGTAGACATTATGTTTACATTCTTTTAAATTTGCTAATGTGTGTTTTACGGCCCAGAATGTGGTCTATCTTGGTGAATGTTCCATGTGAGCTTGAGAAAAATGTGTATTATGCTGTTGTTGGATGAAGTAGTTGATAGATGTCAATTATACCCAGTTGGCGTAATTGGATGGTGCTGTTGAGTTCAACTGTGTCCTTATTGATTTTCCGTCTGCTGGGTCTGTCTGTTGAAATCTCCAACTATAATAACGGATTCATCTATTTCTCCTTGAAGTTCTATCAGTTTTTGCCTCATATATTCTGATGCTGTGTTGTTAGGCCCATACATTTTAAGGATTGTTGTGTCTTCTTGGAGAATTGACCCTTTTATCATTATATAATTCCCCTCTTTATCACTGATAACTTTCCTTGCTCTGAAGTCTGTTCTGTCTGAAGTTAACGTTGCTGCCCCCACTTGATTTTGATTAGTATTAACATGGTATATCTTTCTCCATCCAATTATTTTTAAGCTACATGTGTCTATATTTAACATGGGTTTCTTTTATACAACATATAGTTAGGTCTTTTTTTTTCTTTTAAAGATTTTACTTTTCCTTTTTCTCCCCAAAGCCCCCCGGTACATAGTTGTATATTTTTAGTTGTGGGTCCTTCCAGTTGTGGAATGTGGGAAGCCGCCTCAACATGGCTTGATGAGCAGCGCCATGTCCATGCCCAGGTTCCAAACCAGCGAAACCTGTGCTACTGAAGCAGAGCGCTAGATTTTAACCACTTGGCCACTGGCCGGCCCCTAGGTCTTGTTTTTTGATCCACTCTGACAATCTCCGCTTCTTAATTGGCATTTTAGATAATTGACATTTGAGGTGATTATTTATAAAGTTGGAGTAATACCTACCATATTTTTTACTGTTTTCTATTTGTTGCCCTTGTTTTTTGTTCCTATTTTTGTCTTCTACACTTTTTTCATTTCTTTTCTTTTTTTAAAGATTGGCACCTGAGCTAACATCTATTGCCAATCTTCTTTTTTTTTTTCCCTTCTTCGCTCCGAAGCCCCCCAGTACATGGTTGTATAGTCTACTTGTAGGTCCTTCTAGCTCTGCCATGTGGGACACTGCCTTAGCATGGCCTGATGAACAGTGCCGGGTCCGCTCCCAGGACCCGAACTAGCGAAACCCTGAGCTGCTGATGCCAAGTGCACAAACCTAAACACTCAGCCATGGGGCTGGCCCCTTCCACACTTTTTTCTGATTTTTGTAGTTTTAATTGAGCATTTTATATGATTCTATTTTCTCTCCTTTCTTACTTATTAGTTATACTTCTATTTTTACTTTTTTAGTAGTTGTCCTAGACTTTGCACTATACATTAACAACTAAACTAAGACCACTTTCAAATAACATTATATGGATTCACGAATAGTGAAGGTACCTTATAATAACAAAATATTCCTAATTCCTCCCTCCTGTCCCTTGTATCATTGCTCTCATTCCTTTCACTTCTATATAAGAATATATATGCATATATATAGATACATTGTTGCTATTACAATTTTGAACAAACTGTTATCTTTTAGATCAATTAAGAATAAGAAAACTACAAGTTTTTATTTTACCTTCATTTATTCACTCTCCAATGCTCTTCCTTTCTTTACATAGATCAGAGTTCTAACTTATATCATTACCCTTCTCTCTGAAGAATTTTTTTTAAAATTTCTTATGAAGCAGGTCTACTGACAACAAGTTTTCTCAATGTTTGTTTGTCTGAGAAAGTCTTTTTTTCTCCCCTACTTTTCAAGGATAATTTCATAGGGACAGAATTCTAGGTTCTTTGGTTTTTTTCTCTCAACAGTTTATTTCACTCCATTCTCTTCTTGCTTGTATGGTTTCTGAGGAGAAGTCAGGTATAATTCTTATCTTTGCTCCTCTATAGGTAAGATTTTTTTTTTCTTCTGGCTTCTGACAAGGTTTTTTATTTATCTTTAATTTTCAGAAGTTTGAATATGGTATGCCTAGATATAGGTTTTTGTTTTTCGTGGGGTTTTTTTGCATCTATCCTGCTTGGTGTTTTCTGAGCTTCCCAGATGTGTGGTTTGGTGTCTGACATTAATTTGGGGGAAATTCTGTCATTATTGCTTCAAATATTGCTTCTGTTTCTTTCTCTCTTCCATTTCCTTCTGGTATTCCCATTACACATATGTTACACCTTTTGTAGTTGTCCCAACAGTTTTGGATATTCTGGGGTTTTTTTGTTTTTGTTTTTAGGTTTTTTTCTCTTTGCTTTTCTGTTTTGGAAGTTTCTATTGTCATATCCTCAAGCTCAGAGGTTCTTTCCTCAGCCATGTCCAATCTACTAATGAGTCCATCAAAGGCATTCTTCATTTCTATTATAGCGTTTTTGATCTCTAGCATTTATTTTTGATTCTTTCTTACAATTCCCATGTATCTGCTTACATTATCCACCTGTTCTTGTATGTTGTCTACTTTTTCCATTAGCATCCTTGGCATATTAATCATAGTTGTTTTTTTTTTAAAGATTTTATTTTTTTCCTTTTTCTCCCCAAAGCCCCCCAGTACATAGTTGTGTAGTCTTCGTTGTGGGTCCTTCTAGTTGTGGCATGTGGGACGCTGCCTCAGCGTGGTTTGATGAGCAGTGCCATGTCCGCACCCAGGATTCGAACCAACGAAACACTGGGCCGCCTGCAGCGGAGCGCGCGAACTTAACCACTCGGCCACGGGGCCAGCCCCTAATCATAGTTGTTTTAGATTCCCGATCTGATAAGTATTCCAACATCACTACCATATCTGACTCTCATTCTGATGCTTGTTCAGTCTCTTCAAACTGTGTTTTCTGTCTTTTAGTATCCCTTGTAATTTTTTGTTGAAATCTGGACATCAGATATTGAGTGAAAGGGACTCTGGTAAATAGGCCTTTAATAATGTGGTGGTAAGGTATGGAGGAAGGGGAAGCATTCGGTGGTCCTATGATTAGGTCTCAGGCTTTTGATGGACCTGTGCTCCTGGATTGTGAACTTTACCAGTGCTTCTCAGGTCTTTTCCCCCCGTAGATGAGACAGAATGGCTAGAGGGGGCTGGAGCTGGGTGGTTCCGTTTTCCCAGGTAGGTTGGGCACTGATGAAATAGCTTCTCCTGAGGTCAGGCATTGTTAAGAACAGAAGGGTCTGGTGTATTTCAAAATGGTTCCTTTTCCCCTCTCTAAGCCAGAAGCATGAGGGGATTTTTTTCTGAAATTTGCTTTGAAGGCCTGATGGAGCTCTTGGAGGTAAAACTCACAAAAGTATGAGGTCTCTCCTGATGGTTGCACCCCCCTCTCCAGAGTTTTTAACTCTCAGACTTGTCCACACTGAGCCTCCTGCAGTTTATCAATTACAGTTTAGATTTTTCTGCCCTGGCACTGGTTCTTGTGGTGGTTTCTGCTCCATTAAGTTGTGATTTTTGTATCTGCCTGTCTCTCCAATTTGGGGGACACCAGTTGCCCTGGGACTTCACTTCTCTGAGGAATCTAGGAAGAGTTGTTGATTTTTCAGTTTGCTCAGGTTTTTGCTAGCTAGGACAGAGTGGTGACTTCTAAGCTCCTTACATGTCAGACTAGAAACCTAAATACTTGGATCTTAATGTCCTCTGTGAGGAGATGGAGAGATGAGGAATGGACACGAAAGTCCTCTGTACCACAGAGATGTTTGCTGGCTACCACATGCAAATTACTGAAAAGAGTTATTGAAATTCACGATGTTATACCTTTTTCTTTGACAAGAGGCCAAGTGTTCCAAATTGTTGACATTAATGGAACTTTTTCTTGATTCTAAATGTGATGAAAAATGAGTGTCAGCTTTCAAGACAGGGAGAGACATGGTCAGATTTGAGCGTTTGAAAGATCACTTTGACTGCATCAAGGATATCCTGGGCGACCTCAGCAAGAGTGGTTTCAATCTAGTGTTTGGGGTTAAGCTCTTTTTATTCACAACACTCCTGATACCAAACGTGTGAAGTTTTTTCCCCTCACATTGACCAATTCTCCAACTCTCCAGACACCAACAGGGTGTCCTACAATTCAATTCAATTCTGACACTCTGTACTTGGTGTTAGCATCAGATCCCATAGGTTTAAGGACTCAGTTCCACGAGACTGCCCTCACTTCAGACACCAGTCACAAATATCAGGTTCCCAGGTAACCTGTACTACTGTGTAACTTGGCTACAAATCAGGATTCCTATGATCCACAACCCGTCAGGTTTGATACTTTGCTAGAACAGCTCACAGAACTCAGGAAAGCAGTTTATTTACTGTTACTGGTTTATGATAGAGGGCACAGCTCAGGAACAGCCTAATGGAAGAGATGCATAGGGCAAGGTATGATGAGAGGACCTGCCTTGTCCAGGTGCACCACCCTCCCAGCATCTCGATGTTTCCACCAACCTGGAAACTCTCCAAATCCCATTGTTTAGGGTTTCGTATGGAGGTTTCATCATGTAGGCCTGATTGATTATTAATTCAGCTCCAGCCTTTCTCCCCTACCTGGAAGTTGTGGGATGGGGCTGTCAGTTCCAGGCTTCTAAGCAATGTTTGGTCTTTATGGTGACCAGCCCCCAACCTGAAGCTATCTAGGGGCCTGCCAAGAGTTGTCTTATTAGAACAAAAGACACTCTTCTCAGGAAATTCCAAGGCATTTAGGAGCTCTATGTCAGGAACCAAGGAAAAATACCAAATATATATTTCTTATTATGCTACAGAGGTTCAGGCAGATTGGAGGGACATTCATTCTGCTAAGAAGCCTGGCTCTGAATGAGAAGAGAAGGTAGTATGGGACCTGGGAGGCACAAGGAAGTCTTAGGTATTTTTTGAAAATGAGAACGTAGATGTTTAAATGGAGGACATTAAAGAGAGAAATGAGAGAGGGCATATTTGAATGTGCAATATTAAAGAGGAGGTAGGAGGGGATGTCATCCAGGGCAGAGGACAGAGAGTGACCTGTGGAAGAAAAGGGTTATGTCCTCCACTATGATAGGAGGGAAGGAGGGAAGAATGCAGACAAATGTATAAATTTTGGGGTAAGTGTTGAGACAGTTCCTAATGATGGTTTCAAATTTCCCCATGAGGTAAAAGAGGGAGAGCGATCATCTGACAGGGAGGGAAATAGAGAGAAGGCTGGGGTTTGGGAAAGGGCTGGAGGATTTGAAATTGTCAGGAATGCTTGGAGAATTTAGAAAGGAGTAGATAAAAACCTCAAACCATAAAGGAAGAGAGCCATCAATGGGACTGTGTTATACAGATTAAGACATTTGCTCAATCAAAAGACAACACAAAGGGAGTGACAGTATAAGCCACGAATGCAGAGAAGATTGTCCAAACAACTGGACATTTCCCAATTTGTAACACATTTAACTCTTGTTGCACTAGCACCTAGAATATATAGAAGGCTTCTAAATCAATAAGAAAAAGAATAATGAATAGAAAACTGAGCAAAAACCTTGAATAGGCATTTTACTAAAGAGTAAACCCAAATGACTAATAGATATCTGAAAATATGTTTGATATTGTTCATCAACAGGAAAATGAAAATTAAATCCACAATAAGACAACAATATACAACCATCAGATTGGCAAAAATTGAGGTCAACATTTAATGAAGTATTGGCAAGGATTACGTATTAGTGTCCTCTTGCTGCTGTAACAAATTACCACATACTGTGGCCTAAAACAACACAAACTTACTATCTGACAGTCCTGGAGGTCAGAAGGCCCAGATCAGTCTCACTGGGATAAATTCAAGGTGTCAGCAGAGCTGGTTCCTTCTGTAGACTGTGGGAGATAATCTGTTCCCTGACTTTTCCAGCTTCTACAGGCTGCCTACATTCCTTGGTTTGTGGTTCTTTTCTCCATCTTCAAAGCCGGCAATGTAGCATCTTCAAATCTCTCTCACACTCTTTCTGACCTCTGCTTCTGTCATCACATCTCCTAGGACTCTGACCCTCCTGTTTCCCTCTTATAAGCGCCCTTGTGTTTACATTGCCCGCCCCCCCATCTCCCCATGTCAAAGTCCTCAACTAATCAAATCTGCAAAGCCCCTTTTATCATGTGAGGAAATATATTCACAGATTCCCAGGGATTAGGACGTGGATTTTTTGGGAGCCTTTATTCTGCCTACCACAATGAGAACTCCATAGACTGCTGGTAGGAGTGTACATTGGTATAACCACTTTAGAAAACAATGGATATTTCCCAATAAGAGTTGAACATGGGCATTTCCTGTGACCCAACATTTGCACTTCCAGCTTACAGCAGAGAGAACTCTTGTACCTAGGCACCAGAAACAGGTACTGAATTAATCAAAGGGGTCTAATCCTAGTAACTCTCTAATCTCATTTCCTTTTATTCTGGGCCATGATTACTCTTCTCCAGCCACAAAAGATGTTTTAATAATGAAGAATTTGGCTGGCCTTTGTCCCCTGCGTTCCTGGGAGGAAATTCTTGGAATTTCCTGAGTGATAGGAGTATCTTTGTCATTCATGGTGGGCCCTCAGACCACACTTGAGTTTAAGCCAAAGAGGTGACTCAGGATGGGAGCTAATCATGCCAGAAAGACCAACCACATGATTAGAGGGTTGGGGCTTTGAGTCACGTGACATCAGTTCAACTTCCAAGGAGAGGAAGGGGGCTGGAGATTCAACCACATGGGTGATGGTTGATTCAATTATGCCTGCATAATGAGACCCTGGACATAGAAATAAAACTCTGGGTACAGAAGCTCAGGTGAACTTCCCTGATTAACTAACACTTTGTTCCAGGAGGGTGATACATCCTGACTCTGTGGGGAGATGACATGGAAGCCTTGCATTTGGGGCTCTCTCAGGTCTCAGTGCTTACCTGAGTTCTTTGAGTTCTTCTAGTGAATTATCAAACATATGGGGGTAATGGAACCTCCAAATTTTTAGCCAGTGGTCAGAAGCTTTGGTGGCCTGGTGACCCATGAGCTTGTGGTTGGTGTCTGAAGTAAGGGCAGTCTTGTGAGGACTGTGTCCTTAACCTGAGAAGTTTGGCCTAACCCTGGGTAGTTAGTGCCGGAACTGCACTGCACAAACCCTTCTGTGTTAGTCCTGCCTCGAGATTGCTGTACTGGCTCCATTCTCTGCTGGAACACCTCGCCCCAGATGACTGCATGGCATCCTCTTCACTCCCTCCGAGTCTTGGCTTAGATGTCAGCTCGGTTAGAAATATCATAGAATTGCAACTTCCCGTCCTGGTACTTTTCCTCTCTTTCCCTGCCTTTGTTCCTAATTATCACTTCTCATCTTTTAACATACAATATAATTTATCTATTTTTTTCTGTTTATTGTAGTCATCCACTCTTAGAATAGGAAGGGAATTTTACCTGTTTTGGTCGCTCTTCTATCCCAATGCCTAAAGTAGTGGCAAGTACATAGTAGGTGTTCAAGAAATATTTGTTCAGTGAATGAATGAATAATAGCAGAAATATGTCAGCTCCCTAAATGTCTACTAGTAGTAGACCAAATAAGTATATTATAACAGAATACCAAACAACAATCAACATGAGTAAACTACATTCATCAGCATGAGTTAATCTTATAAACATAGTATTGATGATACAAGCAAGTGACCATAGAAAATATGGAGTATGATACCATTCATAAAAGTTCAAAAACAGGCATACATATCTAGGGGTAAAAGTTTAAACAGAGGCGGGGGAATAAAAATCAGAATAATGCTTACCTCTGGGAGGGAGGTGGTAGGGAGAGGGTACAAGGGGCAAGCAATTGGGGAAAGACACAAAGGGGCTTCTTGTGTCCTGGTAGTGCCCTATTTCCTAACCTAAGTCCTGGTTCCATGAGTGTTCTCATTGTGATCATACTGGAAACTGTACATATGCATTTCATGCACTCTTCCATTGTGTGACATATTTCACAGTTTAAGGAAAGGAGAGAACCAGAGGAGGATGTCTGAGCAGTGTTGAGTTCTCAGTTCCATTGATGAGCTTCTTGTGAATTCATAGCGATAGTAGAGCTGTGTGATTGCCTCTAGCAGCACCTAGATACCTGAGGGGACATCTGGAGAAGGCAGAGTTGGATTCATCTGTCACTGGAGTTTTGCCAGGTGGGAGATATGAAGGTAAAAGGAGCAAGGAAATCTAGGGTATTGGCAAGGGAATAATCGGAAACTTGTTCTACGGAAACAAAGTTAAAAGGGGAGGCAAGTGAAGTCAGGAGGGAGAAAGCTGAAATTCTGGTAAGACGTGGTTTGGGCAGGGAGTCAGAGATCTAGAGGACCTGGTGCAATCAAGGAAGTGGACTCCAAGGGAGTAAAAAGCTGTAAGCCAGTGCAATCGTTGCGATGGGTGTCTTGAAGGGGGTACATTTGAGGCAAGACAATTTCTGGGTGCTACAGGAACAGTGAGTGGCTGAATTATCATGGATATATGTGTTTTAGTTTTCATAAGCTACAGAAATCCCTCCACCCTAAAGCCAATCCAAATAAAGCAACACTCAAAGTACTATCAGCATCCTGCTGTGCAGATGCACCTTGAGGCACTCTCCCCAGCGTGCGGAAGGTGGACAGTAAGAGTGCTTGTTGGCTCCTCCCTTTTCTCTGACGCAAGCACTTCTGGCTTTATCTGCAGTTCGTGTCCAGTTGCAAACACTTCTCATCACCGTGAGCACGACTATCCTGGCCTAAGCCACCATCATCCTTCACCCAATGATCGCAATAGTCTTTTAACTGCTTCCCTGTGCCCGCTATGGACTCTTCTTCATCTTCATGGCAACGATGGCAATGCTATATTCATTGGCAGCAATGAATCATCCTGGTTCTCCTCATAATAATAGATATAGCAAAAAGGAGGGGGAAAACCAAAACTTGTGGACAACATCTGAACAAAAAGAGATTATAGGGTAATCACAGAAGCCCCTAATTATATTGGAGATTGTGAATTACTTTAAAATTTACATACAGTAAAATTCACTCTTTTTGGTGTACAGTTACTTTAAGTCTTGGCAGATGCATAGAGTCATGCGACCACCACCACAAATCAAGATATAGATACACTTTCATGGACCTTAAAGTTTTCCCCATGCTGTAGTCAACCCTCCCCGACTCCCCACCCTCAACTCCTGGGGCCCACTGAGCTGTTCTCCATCTCTACAGTTTTGCCTTTTCCAGAATGTCATATAAATGTCACATAAATAGAATCAGACAGTTTGGATTCTTTTGAGTCTGGCTTCTTTCACTTAACTAATTGAGAATCATCCATGTTGTTGCTGAGTAGTATTCCAATGTATGGATGTACCACAGTCTGTCCTTTCACTCACTGAAGGACTTTCGGGTTGTTTCCAGTTTGTTTCAGGCACTGACAGAATATGAGATACAACTCAGTAGCAATATAGATTTGGACTTGATTAATCAACCTGACTGATATATACAGAATATTCATTCTTTTCAAGGGCATATGGAATATTTACCAAAATAGAACATATTCTGGGCCATAAAGAATATATGAGCAGGTTTCAGAAAATATAAATCATTCAGAGGATGTCCTCTGCCTGATGTATAATTGAATTGGAACTCAATAACAGGAAGACAACTAGAAAATCCCCTCATATTCAGAAACTAGGCAACACACTTTGAAATAACACATGGGCAAAAAGAGAAATTGAAGTAGAGATTAAAAACTATCTTGAGCTAAAATGATAATGATAATTTAAAACTTGTAAGAGACAGTAAAGCAGTGCTTAAAAAGAAATTTATAGCTTTAAATGCATATAGTAAAGAAGGTGGAAAACCAATGAGCCTAAGTTTTAAGAGACTTAAAAAAAAAAGGACAATAAATATCCCCCCGAAATGGAAATAATAAAACTCAGGGCAGGGGGCCAGCCCTGTGGCATAGTGGTTAAGTTCAGCACACTCTGCTTCCATGGCCCAGGTTCGTGGGTTTTGCACATTTAGATCCGGGTGCAGACCTACACCACTCACCAGCCATGCTGTGGTGGAGACCTACATATAAAGTGGAGGAAGATTGGCACAGATGTTAGCTCAGGGCTAATCTTCCTTAGCAATAAATAAATAAGTAAAAAAAACCCCACAAAACTGAAGGCAGAGATCAATGAAATAGAAGGCACAATAGAGAAAATTCAAAAGAGTTGAAAGCTGCTTCTTTGAAAAAAAATTATAAAATTGACAAAACCCTAGCAAGACTGATCAAGAGAGAGAAAACACAAAGATTCCCAATATCAGGATGAAATGTGGGACATCACTACAGATTCTACAGACATCTGAGAGATAATATGAAAACCTATGAACAACTTGTCAGTAAATCTGAAAATTTAGACAAAATGGAAAAATATTTTAAAACCACAATTCACCAAAAGTGACATAGGAAGAAGTAGATAATCTGCATGGTCCTACATCTATTAAAGAAAATGGACCTATAATTTAAAGCATTCCCACAGTAAAAATCAATGTGCAGATGGTTATTAACAGTCTCACTGAAAATAAATCAAGCACCAATTTATGATGTGTGTACTATCAACTATGTATGTTTTACCCTAAAAAGTTATAAATATTCACTTAATATTTATAATAATATAGGGAGTGCTGGGTAGGGGTATAGGTGAAACAAAATTGGCCATGTATTGATAATTGTTGAAGTTGGACCATTGGGCCTATTATATCTTCTTAACTCCTACTGTGTTAATGCTTGAAATTTTCCATAATCAAATGCTTTTGTAAAAAAAAAAAAAGTTAGACATAACATTACTCTGCAAAACTGTCCACTAGCTTCGCAGCTCCCTCTGAGTCAAAGCCACAATGGGCCAAAGGCCAGCCAGGCTCCTCCCATTCTGGTGACCCTGGAACCTCCTGGAATCTCACTCTCTACCACACTCTTGCTCACTTTTACATCACTCTGGCCTCTACGTTGTTGCCTACACATGCACAAGGCATACTCCCATCTCAGGGCCTTTGCACTTGCTGTTCCCTTTGCCTCAAATGTTCATTCTTCAGATTCAGCATGGTTTGCCTGAGTCAGATCTTGGCTCAGATGTCACCCTTTCAGCAAAGACTTCTTTGACTACCCAAAATAAAATAATTAACTCCACAAATTGCATTCCCTATCTCCTGTCCCTGCCATGCTTTTCTCCAGAGCATCCACATCATCTGACATATGAAGTATTTTCTTGTGCTTTTATTTACTGCCTGCTTCCCACAAGAATGCAACGTCAACCAGACAGGGATATCCGCACCTGTATCCCAGCATCCAGAATGGCACCAGGCACTTAGTAGGTGCTCAGTAAACATGCACTGAATGAATGAATAAGAAAGGTCCTCAGCGTCTTCAAGAGGTTGCAGGTGGGACACCTCCTCATTCCTCCACGCAGCCCTCCACCCTGTGGGCTTCCCCGCCCCAGAGCTGTTCCACATTCACAGTCTGTGCTGCCTGCAAGGGTCACTTCTGATCCCCAAGGGTTGTCAACAGAGAACAAGGACGTCCCTTCAGAGAGACAAGGAGGTTCCACTAGAAGCCAGAAAGCCTGGATCCTCCTGTTAGTGATTTTGGAGAAATGGGGACTATGGAATCTCTCAAGATGGTTTTTGACCCTTGCTCTGCCACTTACCAGCTGTGAGATCCTGCAGGGTCACTTCATTTCCCTGACCGTCATCTGTCCAATGGGAACAAAACCACCACCAACCTTACAGGGTGGTTCTGATGGTTAAAGGGAATAACCAAAAGGACCAGGATTTGCCTACGGAAGCGCTTTCACTGTCGGATGCCGCTGATAAAAATTTTGGCAGCTCTCGGGGAGTCCCCAAAGGGTTTCTTACATGAAGTGGCCACATGACCTTTTGGGTTCCGTGTTGCCTTATTCTTTCTAAAATGAAAGCCTGGCCTGCTCTCTCCCTTCGCCCTCCCTCTTCACCCCCAACCCCCGACCCCCGACCCCGCCCTGCGCCCTGTGCCCTGCGCCCCGGCCTCTCGCTCTACCTCTCCTTGCACCTTCGTCCCGCCTTTCCCCTCTCCACGCGCCCGGCCCGCACCCTTCCTCACCCCGCGCCCTCCACTCTCTCCCTCACCGCACCTTCCTCCCCCGGTGCCCGCCCCGCACCCTCGCCCCGCGCCCGCCCGCTCCCTGCGCTCTCGCGCCCGCCCGCTCCGTGCCCGCTCCGTGCTCGCTCCGCGCTCGCTCGCGCTCCCCGGCGCCGGCTGCGGAGGGAGCTGCTCTGCCCGCAGCTGGCGCAGCGCGGGGGCGGCCGCGGGTGGGCGGGGGCGGCGGCGGCGGCCCGGGCGCCGAGCATGAGCCGCCGCCGGCGCCGGCCGCGCGCTGCTCGGGGCCCGACTGCGGCGCGAGGGCTGCGCGGGAGCTACGCTGGCCCGGACCGAGGTAGGCAGCGGCCGCCGATCCTCAGTCCCTCGGTCCCTCCCTCGCTCCTGCGGGCCGTCCCCTCCGGTCGCCGGCGCGGGCAGGGCGGGGCGTGCGCCGGCCCGGGGTCCCGCCCGGCGCGGCCGTCGTGGGGCCGGAGGCGGGCTCCCGGCGCGGGTCGGGGGACGCGCGTGGAGGGCAAGTGGGAGCCCAGCGCGGAGTTGCGGAGAACTCCGCCCCGGGCTGGACAGCGCCAGGAGCCCCTAGTCTCCTGCCCCTGCAGGGCACCGGGCGGTCTCAGCCAGGGCGTGGCGGGAGCGCACTCAGTAGGCGGGCGCGGGCACCGGCTGGCAGGTCCGCTGCCCCGGGCCTGGCTTGGGGGAGGGGGCCGGGAAATCTGAGGAGCTGGGGCTGCGCAGTTGGAAGTTTCCATTTGCTTGTCTGCATTCTGGGCCCCGTGGTGGCATCTCATGCCCTTGCTGTTTGGAGAGGAACTGGGCCGTGAGCTCAGCATTTGAGGGGAAATGGCCAGGGCCAGGGCCACATGCCCCCTCTGCAACATGGGCAAGGGTCATTTGAAGGACCGTGCTCTCTTTGCCCCAGGCCCTTCTAGCAAGGCCTGGGGCTGGTGCAGCTGGTTCTGGCCTGGTGTGTGAGTGGAGGGGGCTCCTCCTGCCGAGGGAGGGGCACGCAGCAGGCCCTTGCCCCCTGCATCCCTGGCTGTTTCAAGTGCTGGAACTGGTGGATATTTACAGGGGGCTGCCTGCCTTTTGGGAGCTGCCTGGGGGCTGAGATGTGGTGGTGACTGGGGTACCCTCTGTCTCTGCTTAGAGCTGTGAGCCCCATCTGGTTCACCCTCCCCACCTCTGTCATTCTTCTCCCACCCTCTGGAGCAAGAGAAGGGCCCAGATGGCCACCTGCCCCAGGAGCCCAGGATGTAGAGTCAGGTTGGCATGCAGGGAAACCTCACAAAGGCAGTGGTCTATTCTGCCCCTCAGGGGTCTCCCACCTCCCTCTGGCCACAGTCTTGCCTGTCCCAGCCTAGCCTGGGTCTAGGCCCTTCCCTACCCAGACAGGAGGCCCAGAGGGCAAAGCAGCAGCTCCTGTTGTGAGAAGAGAACCAGGGAGTCGGGAGACAGCAGGTCTTGACTTCTGAACCATAGGCAGGCTGCAGGCCCCTCGGAGACTCAGTTTCCCCATCTGTAGAATGACACCATGATTTTAGTGACTTCTGAGGGCACTTCTCTCCCTGACATCCAGGGACGCTTTGCATTGGAACCTCAGGACCCCAGACCAGAATAGGAGGAGGGGCTCCAGAGTGGGAAGAAGTGGAGGACTCGGCTCGGGGCACGTGAGTGGGTTCTCTGCCCATCTGGCCTTTCTTTATTCTTGTGGACATGGGTCACATAACCCAGCAGTCCTCTGGGCTGTCATGGGCCTGGGTCGGGGATGGCAGCTGAGCCAGCAGGCCCTGCCCCTGGGAAGGGAGTGAACAGTGGAGACCTGCATGCTGACATCCTCCCAGGGCAGCTGTGGACGCTTGTACATGGATCCTGGGTTTGGGAGCACAAGCAGGTGCCCCAGGTATGCCATGGGGGCCTGAAAGCCAGCCAGCAAGTTTGTTTTTCCCTGGGAAACATCCTCGAACTGCCAGCCTGATGGCTCCCGTCCACCTGGCAAATCGTGGAAATGGAACAGTTCACACAGCGCAGAGGGGTTTTTTGGTGTAACTTAGCAACCGCAGGCAGAGGAGGAGGAGGGAGAAATACTGGCACCACCAGCATTTGTGTTGGGCAGGCCTGAGCAAGCCAGGGGCTAGTGGGCTCAGGCTGAGGTGGGGGTGGAACCCCAGCACAAGTGGCCACCCCCCCCACCCCGCCTCCGGGCAGTGGGAGGGGCCTGGGCCCACCTCCACCTGGCCAGGTGAGGATCAGACCCACTAGTTCCTCCCCTGGGTCCTCCAGAGAGCAGTTGGAGGCTGGGATGCTCAGGTGTGGCCTGGGAGCCCCTGAGCACACCCATCTCTTCAACTGTAGAATAATGGGCCGATGGACAGGATTGGAATAGCTTTGGTTGATCTTAGGTTTTTTTTTTTTTTTTTTTTTTTTTTTTGGGTGTTTTTTTTTTTTTTTTAAAGATTTTATTTTTTCCTTTTTCTCCCCATAGCCGCCCGGTACATAGTTGTGTATTCTTCGTTGTGGGTTCTTCTAGTTGTGGCATGTGGGACGCTGCCTCAGCGTGGTCTGATGAGCAGTGCCATGTCCGCGCCCAGGATTCGAACTAATGAAACACTGGGCCGCCTACAGCGGAGCGCGCGAACTTAACCACTCGGCCACGGGGCCAGCCCCCTGATCTTAGGTTTTTAGCCACAGAACCCTGTTCTCAAGCTACATGTTTCACAAAAGCCAAATCTGTCAAACAGGCCAAGTGAAGGTGCAAGGCTAGGAGCAGGGGCCACTGTGCTCGGAGTTGGGGTACTGGGGCCGGCTGGTGTAGGATGTGCATCTCTGCATGACCCCACCCCAGAAGAGGGCCCCCCGGGATCTCCAGAGGGGCTGCTGGGAGTGGGTCCCAGGATCATGGTGGGCGAGAAGGACAGAGATGCAGATCACAGCCTGTCCAGGTGGCCGTGACTCAGTGTGGCTCCCAGTCCTGGCCCGTCCCTCCTGCTGCCCCCTGCTGGGTCTCCTCCTCCCCGCACCCCGCTGTCTCTCTTGAGGCCATCTGCTTCAGCCCTGGTCCGCTCTGGCTGTTTTTCTCTTAAAGCTTCCAAATGCTGAGCAGAAATCTGCCTCCTGTAACTCCCACCCGCTCCAGGCTGCCTCTCCGTTCCTTTGCCCTCGCCTGCCCACCTCCCTCCTGCGGATGAGTGTTTACTTAGCAACATCTTCCCGGCAGAATCTGAAGAAAGAGGCAGGGAGGAAGGGAGGGATGCCCATCATCACGGGTTGCTGAAGTGGCAGGGAAGCTTCCAGGCCTGTGGTCGTGGGGGGGAAGGGCCTGTGACAGCCACTAGTCACCTGTCAGGGCCCCTGACCCATGGGGCTCTGGGGAGGACACTCTGCCCGCTTTTCAGAGTGCATGCCCCTCACCTCTTTCTGGGCACAGAGCCTGGTGCTGTGGGTGTGTGTCAGAGAGTTGACGTGAGGATGCCCAGGCCTGGCACAGAGTGGGCTGGCCACTATGGATCCATTCAAATTGTCCCTGTACTGGGGACACTGGGTCCCAGCCACCCTGAAGCAGGGTTTGGGAGGCTCCGCAGACGTCAGCCTGGCAGTGGTGTGGCGGGAACCACAGTAGGGAAAGCTGGAAAGCCCTGCTGCATCCTGGCCTGCTCAGATTGCGTGAGTGGGGAGGGACAGGAGGCATGGAGGAGCGGGGCTCCCCAGGGTGGGTAGGGCTGCGGGAATTTGCCTCCTGCCAGACGGGCCTCAGGCCCTGTCAAGAGAGGCTTGTGAGAGGTGTCTGGCCAAGAGTATGAAAGTGTTAGGATCCACACGGAGGCCGGCAGGGGCCAGGGCGGGACGAGGGTGTGAGTGCTGCCTGTCCTTGTCCCTACCTGAGGGTCGACAGTCAGATGGCTTCAGGTGTCTGAATGCCCCCAGCTGCAAAAGCATTTCCTAAGGACCACATAGGTGCTTTTGAGCATGATTCGGGGCAACACCCAGTGGTCCTGCCCCGGGAAGCTTCTCCCCACCTCACTTAATTGAAGGAAAGCTCCTGAGGGTCAGTGCAGTGATGCCAGGACGTGGACACAGCACAGGAGAAAAGAGCCTCTCGGCCTCCTCGCCACCATGAGCACCTACACTGGATCGGAGACAGGCTGCGGGCCTGTGCTGCTCAGGGTGGCAGCAGGAGCTCAGAGCCTGCTGTGTCCCTTCTGAACGGGCTGTGGGCTTCTCTGTGTGCCTGGTGAGTTCAGGGAGGAGAGGCCTGAGGCTCTGCCTGGTGAGTCTCCCTGACTCTTCAGAGGAGAGCACCCCATTTCACACACGTGGTGAGCACCCGGAGCAGGGAGCCAGCCCCAGGGGCACGGAGCTGGCATGCAGGGAGCTCTTAGTTCCATTTGTCCAGTTCCTGCATCACCTCCCCACAGGTGAGGTCTTGCAGCCTGAGCTGACAGGCAATGGCCGCAGAGGTGAAGCTGCTTGCATACAACTTCTCCCAGCTTCAATGCCACAAACCTTTCCCAGCTGGCTCCCCCTCCGGCTGTTTTCCACCCTCTCTCCTCCCCTGTGCAGGCTGACTTTGAAGCTGTGTTCTCTGCTTGCTCACTCCACATCCTCACTTCCCACTCTCTCGCAGCCCACTCCAATCTGGCACGCCCCCTTATTCCAGCAAACAGGCTTCAGAGGCCCAAGGACATCTCTGGCCCAACAGGCGTTCACTGCCTCTGCTCCCGGGCATTCATCCCCTGGGCTCTGCAAGCCTGTCCCTGGGCCTCCATGTCCTCTGGCCTTCCTGCAGACCTTCCTGCTGGCTCCTTTCCTGGGGCACTAGTGTCCCTGTTTCTCAGGACCTGGACCCAAAGCCTGTCCTCCCCAAACATGGCTTCCATTCCGTCCTCGGTGCTGGTCCCGTCCCAACTCATATCAGCCCAGCCTGTCCTCTGGGCTCTGGCAGCATTTGAGCCTGTGTGTGCTGGATTTCTCCCAGGTGACCACAGGCAGCCTGTCCATGTCATCGTGCCCGGAACCTTGCCTGCCCCAGGCTCCCCATCTGAGCAGTGGGACAGCCAGGGTCGTGCCTCTGCCAGGTCGGCCCTCTCACTGATGGAGTTGTCAGTCAGTCTGGTCCACCCACCCTAGACCTCTCTCCCACCCGCTCCACCTCTCCCTGCCGCAGGTCCAGCTGCCCTCCCCTAGCCTGGACAACTGCAGTGGTCTCTTCTCCTGCGATCCCTTCCCCACACCACAGCCAGGGGACCTTTTTAACCTTCTCTTTGTAAAAATGCCTGGAGACTCCTCCCCTGCAGGATTCCCTCTCCCTGCCTGGTCAGCTCCCAGCCTTCCGTGGGGGTGCTTTCCTGCACAGGTGTGCTGTGCTGGGCGCCCTGGGCCTCTGCAGCACGCTGACCCTGTGGAACTGTCTGTGATCCTTTGGAGCTGAGTCTACACTTAGGCTGTTGGCCCCAATTGGACCCCCTGCTCTGAGATGGTGGCTGTGCTGGTGGACTCAGCACGCGTTCGTGAGATGTGTGTGAAAGTCTGTGAGCTGCTGTGTGTGGCAGGGCAGAGAGGTGCAGATCTGTGTTGGAGAACGTGTGCGGGGGGCACCTGGCCTGGGCCACGCTGCTGTCCCCCTTTAGGGAGAGGAGAGGGGAGCAGACTCACAAGCTCTGGGACAGCAAGGGGGGGGTCTCTGGGGACCTGGACCTGTTCAGGGAGGAGGAGTGGGGTGGGGCTGGGAGGCCAGGCCTCTGCCTGTTGTCACCACCACTTCCGTTTCTCCAAGTGTCACCCTCAGACTCTACCTTGAAGAGAGAGTTCTCCCTGGATCCGGTTGCCATGGCAATGCTGTTAACAAAGAGTAGCTTCCATGGAGGAGGCTGGCTCACCCAGAAGCTGAAGGGGCTGAGAGAAGGTGTACATTCTGATGGGTTTATTAGCGGAGACTGATTCCACCCCCACCAAGGCTGCTCCAATCCCATGGGCCCTTCCCCCGACCCACTCTGCCTGTGGGGCTCTCTGGGCCTCTGGTACCCAGACCCTCCCAATGTGAATGTCAAAAGCCTGGATTCCATCTGGGTGTGGCCTGGATCCCAGCTACAGCTGGGTCACCAGGACAGGTCCAGAGAGGCCTCAGACTTGGGGTGTGGGGGGATGTGCCCAGCCCTGGCACCAGGCACTTCCCAGAGTGAGGAGACCCATTTTGTCGCTGTAGAAACCCAGGCTCACAAGCCCGGACTTCTGCCTGGGACTCCCCTGAAGACTGGTTTTGTGCCCAAGCCCCTTCTGGCTGTGAACTCTGAACCAGCCCTCCCTGGGTTCCTCCTCTGAGGTCTTGACTAAATGAGGGAGTAACATGTAGCACTGGGTGACAGCCTGGAGCTCGGCAGCCCTAGCCATGCTGACTGGGAGGGTTGGCTCTGGTTGCAGGGACCCGGGTTTCTGCCCTCAGAGCTGGGAGAGGGAAGAAGGGCAGGAGGCTGGGCACATGGACCAGCTGGGGATTAGGGTTGGATGAGGTTGGATGCTCACACAGAAGGAGCTCGCAGAGTTCTTTGGGGAGCCTCCACAGCTTTCATGAGTTAATCACTCAGAGTTGGCAGGAGACTGCTGTCGATTATTCATTTTATTATTGTTATTAGTAGTGGGTGGCCCCTGCTGGGCAGATGAGGCCAGGAGTAGGAGAACATCAAGGCTGCCCTTGGGAGAGGGAGAGCCCATGTCCTGTTCACACTGCCCATCGCAGGCCAGGGCCCGTCCCTCTCAGCCCACCATGGGAAGGGGCCTCCCATGCCATGCGCCCCTCCCTTCTCTGGCCTGGGAGCCCAGCTCACCCCCACTAAGGGGAGCGTGTCTGACTGCATCTCTGTGAGTGCTCGCTGCTGTGAGTGACTTGTGAACACCTGGGCTCTGGGTCCCTCATGGCTGGGTCAGCAAACGAGGGTTCTCAAGGACATGGGAGGGAGGGTTGACAGTGAGCAGGCCTGGCCAGGGGCTGAGCTGTTGTTCCTCTGGGAAAGGCCAGAGCAACCAGAACCCCTTCTAAGAGTAGGCGGCCCACATGGGCGGGGCCTGGGCGGGAGCCGCCCACAACCTGTGCGTTATCCCGGACCACGCCCCCGACGCCAGAGCCGCTAAGCAGCTCAGGGCACAGGCAGAGCCCTGGGAACGCTCCTGGAAATTGCCTGCAGACTGGCCGTAGAAACACCTGAAGAGCTATCACAGAAACACTGTGACTCAGATCATGTCTTCTCTCTACAGTGCAGTTCTGACAGAAATTAATAACAAAACGTAACTCTAAAAAGTCTAATATTTGGAAAATATAAAACACGTATAAATATTTAGTGGATCAAAGAAGAAATCATAGTAGAAAAATGATAATGGAATTAAATGATAAACATATAATGAAGGATACTTGTGGGACACCGTTGTAGTGGCACTGCAAATGTGTCACCAGCTGACCCTGTCTGGAGAGCCAACGTTCTTTGAGAAGCCATGTCCAGGTGCCTCCTCCTTGGCCCTGGAAATGGGAAAAGGGCCAGGAAGTGGGTGCCTTGGAGGAGTTAGAGGCAGAGGCCAGGCTTGCCCTGAATTGCAGGGGTGCCTGAGGGCGGTATGGAGTCCCCTGGCTTCTCCTTGCAGGATCAGGCCAGGCCGGGTCTGAAGGAGCTGCCCTGCTCATGATCTTGCAGAGCCCAGGGGCTTTAAGGAATGTTCTCTGGGCAAGGTGGCCACCAGGGTGTGGCTCCAAGTCAGAGCCATTCACAGCCCTGGAGGGGAGGATGCCAGGCATGTCCAGAGGTTGGGCTGAGACTTTGAAGAGCTGTTGTTATGTGAGGTGACTGGGGCACTGTTAGAGGAGGAAAAGGGAGGGGATTTCCACTGAAGGACCAATGTGAGGGAAGGGCCGAGCTGGCAGAGTGGAGAGAGGAAAGAACGGCAGGCAGTGCAGTGGAGGCCAGAGCCCTCAGACCCCCGTCCGTGCTCAGGACCTTGTTTTGCTGGGTGTGTGCATGGCCCTTGTGTGTGTGTGTGTGTGTGTACATTCACACGCCAGCTTCAGGGAGGGGTCCCTGACCAGCCTTCTGTCCCAAGGACTCTGCTGTGCATTTCACTAATACGTGACTTCATTTAATGCCTCAAACATTTTTTTTAAAGATTGGCACCTGAGCTAACATCTGTTGTCAATCTTTTTTTTCTTCTCTTTCTTTATTCTTCTTCTTCCCAAAGCTCCCCAGTACGTAGTTGTACATTCTAGTTGTGAGTGTCTCTGGTTGTGCTATGTGGGACGCCGCCTCAGCATGGCCTGATGAGCCGTGCCATGTCCGTGCCCAGGGTCTGAGTGGAGTGTGTGAACTTAACCACTTGGCCAGGGACCAGCCCCCCCCAACTTTTTTTTAATGCTGGCATCATTATACCAGTCTTGCTGATGAGCCTTATGGGTCCGGAGAGGGGGCAGAGGCAGAATTTGAACCCAGGTCTCTCCTCTGTGTGAAGGGGCACTTTGGAGAATGGGTGACATGTTTCTTTGGTGTCTTCCTTCATCCTCATGTGCCCTTCCTGCTGCCCCCTCCCTGTGTCTGGGCCCTGAGCTGGCACTCGCTCCTTTTCCTGCCTTTGACTGTGACTTCCCCCTGTCCCCAATGCTTCCCTGAACTCACTCTGGCACCTCAGGTCTCAGCTTGGACAGGTGTCCTGGCAGGAAGCTTCTCCACCTTCTGGGGCTGTTGGGATACCCTTCCTCTGGGCTGTAGAGCACCAGGGACTTGTGATGGCAGGAACTAGTGTGTCCTGTGTGCCAGGTGCTCTTCTAAGCACTTTGCCTGCACCCACTCATCTCATCTACTTCTTTGAAGGGATGGCTTAGGTCAGATTCCCCAGATGCAGAGCCTGAGACAGGGATTCTGATGCAGGGGGTGTAGAGGGTGTGCTCTCAAGAGTCAACTGTGAGGGGGTGAGCAAGCAGGGTATGGAAGGGGAGGAGGCTGGACAGGGGGCACTTTCAGGCCAAGTCTCACCTCAGCCTGGCCAGTGGGAACTCTGGAGTGTAGACTACTTGTCTTGCTGTGAGGCAGCGAGTTGGGCTCTGGCCCCCTGTGCTGGTCAGCTGTTAGTTGCTGGCCCTTTCACTCCTCTGGAGAAGGTTTCAGGTGTGAATGACACACATGCCCCAGGCCGGTGGGGGGTGCCTAGAAATCTGGGTGGGCCCCAGCAGCATGGCCCCAAGTGCCAGTGTTACCAGTGCCGCCTGCCTTCCCAGCAGCCCCTCAGCTAGTCCGTCAGGGGCTGGGACGCAACCTCAGGTTCGGCCTGCTTCCGCGGTGGTGGCCTGTGGCCTGGCTCACATAGCACTGGCCTCCTTGCCGTGATGTCTCATCTTCCCAACGTGCATCTGCATGTGTCCAGGTCTTCTGGTCTGTGCTGTTCGCTGCTGGGCACCAGGACTGAGTGCTCTGCTGGCACACCGAGGGCCTCTGTCAGTTTGTCCAGAGGACTGACTGACAGTCACAGTTGTCCGCTCTGGGCTCAATGGCAGGAGGCGGGGTATGCCAGGGATGGGAGAGCCCACCAGACTTGAGAGAGGGTCCCAGCCCTGGGTCAGCAAGGGTGGTGTAGGGTGAGGAGCCCTGGCCTGCACTCCAGCCCCAGCCACTGTCTCATCATCCACCCCCAGTTGTCCTGCCCAGGCCTGGTCAGCTCCCTGGAGTCCCCACACAGGCATGGCCCACAGCAAGGGGGCCTATGAGCTTTTCCTGGCTTCTTGCAGCCTGGCTCAGGGGTGACAGCATACATTTCTGGCCTGGAGAGACCACCAGGTGTGGAGAGGCTGAGCCGAATGGGCGGACAGTGAGAGTCAGCGTGGGTGTGGCTGGCACAGAGATGGGCTGTGGGCCTGGCCCAGGAGAGTGCCTGGTCCAGCAGCCCTGCTGGCTCAGTAGCCCACCCACACCTGTCAGCCCCTCTGGGGCTCCCTGCCATCTGCACACTTGGCCTGCCCAAACCAAGCTGCTCTTCTTCTTTCTAACCCCACGCCACTCCTTACCATGCTCTCCTTGCCTCCCCCTCGCACACTTTGAACTTTTCTTCCTCTGTGCTCCAAATGGTCCTCCTATCTCCCAGGAATGGTCCATGAGGGCCCTAAACCCCCTCAGGAGCTTCCCGCCTTGGTGGGGACAGTTACAGGGGTCTCTCCAGGGCCTTGGACATCACTGAGGTGCAGCGTGATGAGTTTATAAACCGCAATGGGGACCAGTTCTGTTCTCCAACTGGATTTACTTTTTTAAAGATGTTATTTTTTTCCTTTTTCTCCCTAAAGCCCCCCAGTGCATAGTTGTATATTCTTCATTGTGGGTCCTTCTAGTTGTGGCATGTGGGACGCTGCCTCAGTGTGGTTTGATGAGCAGTGCCTTGTCCGCGTCCAGGATTCGAACCAACGAAAGACTGGGCCTCCTGCAGCGGAGTGCGCGAACTTAACCACTCGGCTACAGGGCCAGCCCCTGGATTTACTCTTTTAGATACAAAATTATAAGTCAGTCCATTTGCACAGTCCTCACTGGACCTGTACAAGTCTGCAGGGCTGTGGTAAAATGTGTCTCCATCAGTGCCTCAGCCACCGGGCCCCTGGAGCACCCTTGGGTGGAAGGCCCTCCCCGCAGCACCCAGCCCCTGGCCTGAGAGGACAGGGCACCTGTCACTGTGGTGGGAGGGGCCTGGCATGAGAGCAGCCTGATAGTGAGTGGACGTGGCTGGCCAGGCTCCAAAGTGCTTCCTGGGATGCCGGGAAGGATCACTCCAGTTTTCATGGATCAGCAGCGTTTTCCATGGAAAGTTCTGGGGGAACTGGCATGTGATGCTGCCCTACACCCCGAGGTTCTAGATGCTGGAGGACCAGGGGTCCCCTCTAAGGACAGGAGCTAGGGCTGGGAGGATGGAGACTGATCCATTGGAAGTTCCAGAAAAGGTCACTCCTTTTTTACTCAAGGTCACATGGCTAAGAGGTTTCAGAGTCAGAACTGGAGTCCAAGCCCCCCTGCCTCGCAAACACAACATATAATAAGGTCAAGGCGGGGGCGTGAGCCCCCTCCCACTGAAGGACCTGTGGCCCTGTGAGGTGGAGGAAGAGCGAGTCTGCGGAGGGCGGTGGCCTGTTAGCCTAACCTGCCCATCCGCACTTCCTCTGGCCACCTTCTCCTGACTAGGCTCAGCTCAGACCCGCCTCTGTGACCTGACCCCAGCACTGTGTGGCCCTGGTCTTGCCCCAGGAAATGTACTCTGCACCTCTGGTATCAGACATAGTGTGGAAAGTGGCTTTGTGGGCTGTCCGCTTGTGGAGCTGAGGGCAGTGGGCACCAGGTTGGCCATGAGGACGAGGGTGGGGCAGGCGCAGGGAGAGCCATGCCTGATTCCTGACCCTGCTCCTCCCCCTGCCTCACCAGGAAGGTGTCCTCACCCTGCCCCTGCCTCACCTCAGGCCTCCTAACAGGGCAGGCTCGTTTGGCAGTGCCAGCAGTGGGCGTCCCCACCCGTGAATCCCCCACCTCAGTGTTAGACACCCCTAGACTCACCTCCCAGATGATGCTGAGTTGAATTAAACTGAACCACGCCTCAGTTTCCCCATCTTTCAGTGGTGGGTTGACTAGAGCAGGGTTTCCAGAGCCCTGGGTCTCTGGGTGGCCAGAGGCAGGCAAGGCCTCTCTGAGAGTGCTCCCATGCATGCCCACCGACTTGCCCTGTCTCACCCCTAGCAGCTCTGAGCTCACCTGTGGTGTGCGGCTTTCATCGAGAGTCAGAAATGTTCTCCCACTATAAGCTCCAGAAACCTCTGAGCCTCTGCAGCTCTGATGTTGGAGGCCCTCTTATCCTGGCCAGGCCCGCTGCCCTCTCCTGAGGGACCTCTCTGCCCTCCCCAGGCTGCAGCCATGTGCCTTGGCCAGCAGTGCTGACTGCCTGGTCTGCCATGCCCTGGACGGTGGGAGGAGGGTGGCTGTGGCCCCATAAGTCTGTCAGTCCCAGCTGGAGCACACCTTTTTCCAGGCCAGCAGGGATGGCCAGAGCCAGGCCCATGTGTCCTCCTATGGGAACCCAGTGAGGAGGAACCTGGGCTGCAATCAGACATTTTATTGCAGGGATAAAAATGATCAACATTGACTAATGCAACAGACACCAGGGCTGGCATTGGAGGATGGGAATGTGTATGCCCCAGGTCTCCTTCAGAATGGGGAGGACGCAGTGGACTCTGGAGCCTGTCATTGCTTAAGTGCTCTGTCACTTACTGCCAGGGCAAGAGAGGTGGGGAGGCCCAGGCAGAAGAATGTTGCCTCATAGGACACTGGTGCTGGACAGGCCTGCAGGCCAAATAGGACAGAAGTGGGGACTGAGGTGTGGAGGAGGGTGGGGGCCCAGGTGCCTGCGGCGTGAGGTGGATGTGGAGGGACACTTAGACACAAGTGGGTCCAAGGTGGGCATGGAAGTTGTCACCCGTGTATTGGCAAGGCTCCAAGGGGCTAAGAACCGTGCCTGAACCCAGATGGCCAAGAAGTGTCCAGTTCAGGGTGTGGACCCAGATCTGCCCTTCCTCACTACATCACTGCGACCTCTGGACCACATGGGACCCACGTTCAGAGATATCTGATCATCACCCCATTCACTAAGGTGCGGGTGGAGAACCTGCATGCCAGGCCCCGTCCACTCTCTGGGACTAAAGACAAAATCCGAAAATAGATAGAAAATGAACGTAACAGGTAATTAGAAAGTGACTGGGGGAAGGAGGGAGGAGTGCTAGGGGCTTCTATTTAGCTGGAGGGACTTGGGCAGCCCCACTGGGCAGGCGGAGCTTGAGCCAGGCCCTGAAGGAGGGAAGGAGAAGGAAGCTGCGGGGGCATCTGGAGGCAGGGGGCTCCCCGCAGAGGGAAGAGCTAGTTCCATGCCCCAAGAAGGACATGTGCTGGCGTGCCCAGGAACTCCAAGAAAGCCAGGGGACATGGGCCAGGGCAGGCATCAACTGTGGGCCATTGATTATGTGTCACTTGTGGTGAGCCAGTGGACTTGTGACTTGACTGGGGTCTCATGCCACTGCCATGGTTCGTCCGTGTCCATGTGTGGATGGCTCTGACAGCAGGGCACCTGATCAACCACACCAGCTATGTTCTCAGTCTCAACCTGGACAGCACTGTGCCTCCTCCAGGAGAGAGCCTGTGGGGTCTGTTTGGAGGAAGCAGCCGAGATTGATGGAATTGCACTGAGTTTGGGGTCTCCTGGGAAGCTGAGAGAGACATGACCTGTGTGTGGCCATGTGGGCAGGGACTCTGAAAGGGCCACTGTGGGTGACCTGCTGCACCTCACCTTCTTTTTCCCCCTCCTCCCTTTCGCTCTCCCCCAGCTCTTTCCCTGGGAATCCTGCTAACCTCCTCAGAGGAAAACCCTGCCCCCTCCTTAATTTACAAATCCCGGTGTTGTCTTTATTTTAATAGCATTCAAAAAGTAAAAAGGGTCCACGTGGAGCTTGGGTCTCCTCCCATCCCTGGCTGGCTCTCGGCTCCTCTCGGTGCCAGAGGCCCTGTTGTTACCTGTTTCCTGAGCATCCTCCTGACATTTCTGGTCCATACATGTGTGCAGTGTGTTATTCCTTGTTACGCACGTGGCAGCAACGTGTCATGGGCCATGGCCTTGCTTTGCTTCTCTCACTTCGCAGAGCACCTTGGATTCCCTATCTCTGTGTGCATAGAGTGGCCTAGCTGTCTTTAACACCTGCGTGGTCATCCACTGATGGATGTACCACAACTCATTCATCCAGGTGCTGAAAGGTGGCCATTCAGACTCTGTCCATTCCCCTTTTATGAGCAGTGCTGGAGCCAGCATCCTTGCACATGTATCATTTTGCATGTGTGAGCATATTTGTAGGATAGGTCCCTAGGAGGAGAATTGCAGGGTGAAATGGAGGTGCATTTGTAATTTTGATAGATTTTGCCAAAATGTCCTCCACACCTGTACTAATTTATACTCCTGTTGGTGACATACGTGAGCACCTGTTTCTCTTCCCCCTTGTCTTTGCCAATCTGATAGGTGAGAAATGATATCTCGTTGCAATTTTAGTTAGCATTTCTCTTAGTATGGATGACACTGAGTATCTTTTCATATGTATAAGATCCACATGTATTCTCTTTTTAGTGAACTGGTGTTTGAATTCTTAACACAGTATTTTTGTTAGATTGATGGTATTTTTCTTATTGATTCATAGCAGCTCTCTACACAGTAAGGAAACCGACACTTTGGAATATGAGTGGCAAATCTTTTCCCCAATTTATTGTGTTTTCGTTTTGTTTGTTATGTTTTTTTTTTATGATTTTATTTTTTCCTTTTTCTCCCCAAAGCCCCCCAGTACATAGTTGTAGATTCTTCGTTGTGGGTCCTTCTAGTTGTGGTATGTGGGACGCCGCCTCAGCGTGGTTTGATGAGCAGTGTCATGTCCGCGCCCAGGATTCGAACCAACGAAACACTGGGCCGCCTGCAGCGGAGCGCACGAACTTAACCACTCGGCCACGGGGCCAGCCCCTGTTTGTTATGATTTTTGCCATGAAGAATTTTAAAAATTTATGTAGCCGGAACCATAATTTTTTTTTTTTTTAAATAGTTATTCTTTTTTTTTTTTTTAAGATTTTATTTTTTCCTTTTTCTCCCCAAAGCCCCCCAGTACATAGTTGTAGATTCTTCGTTGTGGGTCCTTCTAGTTGTGGCATGTGGGACGCTGCCTCAGCGTGGTTTGATGAGCAGTGCCATGTCCGTGCCCAGGATTCGAACCAACGAAACACTGGGCCGCCTGCAGCGGAGCACACAGACTTAACCACTCGGCCACGGGGCCAGCCCCCGGAACCATAATTTTTTTTATGGTTTTGTAACATATATATTAGGTTCGAACTCTGTGAAATTACTGAAATTATAGAAAGTAGGCAAAAATGTTCCCTACCTGTAATTTCATGGGATTCAAACCAACAGAAAGGCCTGCTCTACTTTGAAACTATTAAATTCTCATGTGTTCGCCTGGGTTTATGGTTTCATTTTTCAATGTGAATATTTGATCCATCTGGTAGGACTCCAACTTAATTTTTTTCCAGATGGTCACCCATTTGTCCAACACCACTTATTAAATAATTACCTTTTCTTCACCAATTTGAACTATCACCGTTATCCTGTACTAAGCTGCCATTTTTGTTTGGGGTTATTTCTAGACTTTCTTGTTTGCTTCATTGCTCTGACTGTATATTCACGTGCTGATACCATGTTTCAAAATTTTTTTTTTTTGAGGAAGATTAGCCCTGAGCTAACTTCTGCCAATCCTCCTCTTTTTGCTGAGAAAGACTGGCCCTGAGCTAACATCCATGCTCATCTTCCTCTACTTTATATGTGGGACACCTACCACAGCATGACTTTGCCAAGCGGTGCCATGTCTGCACCTGGGATCCGAACTGGGGAACCCTGGGCCGCCAAAGCGGAACGTGTGAACTTAACTACTGCGCCACGGGGTCGGCCCCCATGTTTCAGATTTACCTTTTATTATGAAAACTTTCAAATGCACTGAAAGGCAGAGAGAATAGAATATGAACCTCCATATCCCCATTACCCAGATTCAACCGTTAAGATTTTGCCAGCCTGCTTCACGTACACATTTTTCTTTCTCCCTTCCTCCCTCCCTTCCTTCCTCTTTCTTTTCCTTTCCTCTTATTCTTTTCCTTTTTGAGAAGTATTTAAGTCAACTCCCTGCCCTTGATAATTTGCCCCAGTATACTCCAGTGTGGATCTCTAAAAAAACAAGGCCATTTTCTAACAAAACCATGTGGTCATTATCACACTTAACAAAATTAACAGCAATTCCTTGCCATCATCTAACACCCAGTACATATTTGATTTTCCTTAATTGTCTTGAAAACGCCTTTTTGCAGTTGGCTTGTAAAATTGGTAACCAAATTAAATCCATGTGTGGCATTTCGTTTTTATTTTTCTTTAGCCTCTTTAATCTAAAGCAGCACCCCCCCCCCCACCTTTTTTAAAGCCATTGGCTTGTAGCGGAAACTTGGTGAGTTGTCTGTAGAATGTCCTATTTTCGAGACTTGTCTGCCTCCTCACAGTGTCATTCAACTACTTCCTACACTCCTAGTATTTTCTCTAAACTGGAGTTTAGCTCAACGACTTCCTTTTACAGAGGTTGAGGTTATTTTGGCAAGAATGCTTCATGGTGCTGCCCTGTACTTTGCAGGAGCCTATCGTGTCAGGTCTGGCTGCAGTGGGTGTGAACGTGGGGGCAATGGGCCCTCGTTCCCTGGCGTCCATTTGGGGTCCTTCTGATGTTTTCAACCATCGACCACTGTCTGAGTCAAGGATCACATCAAAGTACCTTTCTAATTGTTCCTTCTGAATGCATTTGTGGAATTCTTCCATAAAGAACATTTCTTCCTCAACCAGGGCTATTTGGTTTCCCCAAAATAATTTCATTAAATAAAGCAGGATAAGTGCTAAATTCTTTCCTTTGCCAACATGTGGTTCCAACTCATCCTTGCAATTTGCGCTGTCTCCATAACTCACCACCCTTGCCTGACCACACTCCTTTCATCACGTTGCCTTTACCATCTTTTTTCAGGCACATCCCTATGTTTACTGAAGTATTCCTCTGTCTGGTAGGACTTAGCATGCCTTGTTAACTGTGCTGCTATTTACTATGGTTGTCACTGAGGCTCACTGTTTCCTAGTTGTGATGTCCCACTTATGGGGGTGGTTGGGCCAACCTGGTTTTCCCATCAGTTCTCATGTGTTGAGGGGTGACCTTACCGCAGGTGAGGTTTTCCCCCCAGGATGCTAGATCTTGTAGCAGAAATGCCTGCACATTTGGGAGGTTGATGAAGAGCATGCTTGGAGGGAGGCCCGCCTGGGAGGTGGGGAGAAGTGCATCCCAGCCGCCTTGCCCTCTCTCCATCCATGGATATGAGCCATCTGTGCATTAGGAAAGGGTGGGAGGGGAAGCTGAAGAGTCCTAAAGGGCTCACCATGTCGAAACCAAAGAGGTGCCATTGCACGGTTGAGAACATTAGGGAACGACGGACAAGTGGCACCCTCATGACATGGCAGAGTTCCCAGCTGGAGGAGACGCTGGACCCAGAGCATTGGGGGTGGTGGGGCACACATAGGAGCTGGCTATTCACCCTGAAGGGCCTCAGGAGGTGAGGACGTGTGACGAAGAAGGGCTTCCGGAGCCGATCCAGTGCAGCCCTTCGGGGCCCAGACCTGGGCCTGCGGGAAGGCGAGGCCTGCGGGAAGGCGGGGCCAGCCCAGAAGATCCCTGGGCAGAGGACCCCAGCCCCGTGACCCACCACATCCGCGCTGACTTTTGGGGATCTGAGCTCTGCCCCTATGTTGCTGTGCCTACCTTCAGGGTGTGATGAAGACCCTGCCGGTGGGTTGATGCCTGTATGGATCATGGGCAGTGGGTCTCTGACTCCATTGTCCAGAAGAACCCGCTGGGAGTCGAATCCACACCGTGGAGCCGTCCTGCCCATCTCTTGCCTAGAGGCCTCTCCGGCCCGGCCTTGCTCCAGCGCAGCTCCTGGCTCCAGGCGGGGGCGCTGACAGTGAGGGTTTGTTTGGTGGTGCATGGACCCAGGGTTCCAAGTGTTCAAGCGGCCGGCCTGCTCTTCCCTCCGCTCTCGCAGAGCGTGCTCCTAGGTGGTGCCCGCCCCAGGCTCCTGGCTGAAGTTTGTTGAATGGAGTGAGCTGGCAGAAGCTGCCTCCCCGGATGACAGGGCTGTAGCCACCGAGGCAGAGAACTGGCGGCCGCCTGGCCTGCTGCACATCCGATTCTAAGCGGTGCTGGGACGTCTGAGGCGTGCGACCAGTGACAGGGGCTCTGCTCGGTTGGGGGCCAGAGTCTCCCTTGAGATGAAGTGTTGAGGATATGGTGGGCAATGACAAGGGCCCAGAAGCAGGAGGAAGCGGCTTCCGTGAAGCTCCCAGGATCAATGTCCCCGAGTGTGGCGCGGTGCGGGGCGAGGGCCCAGCAAGGCCAAGGCTGCCGTCGTTGCGGCTGGGGTGCTCCTCCCAGCGGTGCGGCCTTCACCTTGAGCCACCCGCTTCCTAGCCCTGCCCAGCCTGTCAGCTCGGGCTGACCCGAGGCTGCCTCTGCCCACGGTGCCTCCTTGCCCCTGCTTCTCAGGCCCTCACCCAGCTGTGCTTTTAGATTAGTGGTTTTCAAAGTGCAGTCCCAGGACCAGCAGCATCCTGGTCCTTAGCCTCTGGGACCTTATTATAAATGCAGATTCCCAGGCCATGTGGGGGATCTCCTGAATCAGAAACTCTGGGGGAGGGGCTGCAGTGTGTTTTAATAAGCTCTCCAGGGTACTCTGAAGCCTGCTAAGGTCTGAGAACCACTTTTCAAGACCAAACATCCCAGCCCAGGAGTTCAGGCCTGGACAAGACTAAGATCCCTCTTGGTCCTGGAGCCTTCCCAGACCGCAGCCCGTAGTTCTGAGCCCACTGAGCTCTACTGAGCGCACACCTGCTCCCAGATGGGGACCCACCAGAACGTCGAGCCGCGCTGGCATCTGGAGGCTCCACACTCTGGGGCCTGGACATGTGTCTGACCTTTGAGGTCAACACAAACGGGAGCTGCTCTTTTCATCCTGTTTGCTTTGGTCTCGGGAGAGCTGCCCAGTGGCATTTGGCTGACTCTCAGCATCAGTCATGGCGCAGAAATCGTGGGGCAGAAATCTCCCCCAGACCCGGTGGGCTGCGCCCTTGGGTTGACCTTCGGGGCTGTGGTCTGTGCCTTTACCTAAAACCTTCTAGGGGAGGTTAGTCCCTGGCCCAGGGCCAGGACGTGCGAGCTCACTTCCCAGGCCACCCCTCCCGGTCACCCCCCCACACTCGGCTCAGACAATCACTCGGTGTCACTAGACCCGGTTACTCAGAGCGCAGATGAATCAGACTTCCCGTAACTGGCATTCAGGAGCTCGGGAGCTTGGAAGGGTTTCCAGGACACTTGGGGGACTGACGTCTCTTGTTGGCATTCTCTCCCTGCCTGGGGCGAAACAGCATCCGGGTCAAGGAGCCGCTGCATTAGAGGGAGATAGTACCTGGCAGAGACCTTCTTTAAATGAATCATTTGACAAAGGATCCCTGACTGTGGGCAGGATGAGAGGGAAGGCCATCACTCTTTGGGGGCACTTTCATACAAGATATTTCATCCTCACAGAGCCCCTGAAACAGTGGTCTTCTCCAGTTCTACAGGAGCGAAAAGGAAGCTCAGAGAGGCTGAGAAACCCAACAAAAGTCACACAACAGTAAGAGTCAGAACTAGGACTCAGACGGTGTCTGGCTGTCCCCAGACCCCCCAGGCCGTCTCATCAGGCAAAACACAAGCCGTGGCCTCCAGTAGCAAGTGCACGACCTGGAGGTTGCCTACCCCCAAAATACAGGGAGAAATATTTAGTCATTCGATAACAAGTTTAATTGATGTCTTTACCATGGGGTTTGCTGGAGCCGTAGTGTGTTCACGTGGTTTCTGAAGTTTTGGGAAGGGAACAGAGTGAGTTGAATCTCCACAGCCTCCTGGGGAGGAGGGACGGGTGCTCCTGGATTCCGTGTGAAGGGGGCCCTGGGCCAGGCAGCCCCAGAGGCAGCTGTGGGCCAGGGCTCCAGGAGTGGGGTTGAAGGGGCTGGGACCTGGCCCCTGACATGCTCTTCTTGTCTGCCCGCAGGCCAGGCAGCCTGAGCACATGGTGCTGGACGTGCCTCAGCAGGGAAGGCATGTTCCGTGGTGTGGCCACAGAGACCTCAGCCTAGCCACCCTCCTTCCACCCAGTGGAGGGCCAAGGCTGCAGCACACCTCGTGGATGGGGGCTCCTTGTGATGAGCAGACAGCCCTCTACAAGGTCCAGGGAGGTCACTGGGAGACTCTGTCCACCCCGAGGACCCAGGCTACAGTTCCTGGTTTCCTTTACCCTGCCCCAGGGCACAGCGGGGAGCCCTTCATTAAATGCATGGGGCAAATGAGGGGGAGAAACGTCCCTAGGCTGCCACCGAGAGAGCTCACAGCGTGGATCTCACACGCCCGGCCCCTGCCCACCCTGGCTGAGCCTCCAAGCTCCCATCCTTCTCAGGGTCCTGGGTAGAAGTGGGTGAAGGCCAAAGGGTGGGGGGGGGACAGGAGTCCCTACCTTTCATAGCCCAGAGGAAGTCCCAGGTGGAGGACAGCACATTTAATGCTGCGAAACTGCGCTTCATTCATTTACCCATGAGGCGGTGCTTGCTGTCTCGGGAGCCCCAACCTGCTGCCCACCAAGCCTTTCCTTTCACCCCTCCCCACTGTCCCCATGACACCCCCTCCAGTGGTTTCCACTCCACTGCAGAAGCCATCCCCCTCCCTGCCCTGCCCACCCTCAGCCCCAGCCTTCTGAGCCTTTGCTTACCCGCTGACTGCTGGCAGACAAATGCCTCCCCTCCCGCCTCCTGCGAGGCCATCATCCTTGCTCTGTGCCTGGGCCCCCAGCCTCGCCCTGCCCTCCAGTCCACTCCCCAGGTCTGACCCCTGGGAGCCTGTGCCCTGGGCCAGTTCAGGTCCAAGCCCTGGAGCTGATGCCCTGGTAAGGCCCTATGTCTCTGAGCTGAGGCCTGCCTGGGCCTTACGGAGCCTGGCCCAGCTGGGCCCTGCCCTGAGGCCACCCTGACTCCAGCTGGGGCGCAGCCTCAGTCCCTGCAGTGCCTGCCCTATGCCTTGCAGCTGTGCCCCACCCCGGCCCCCACCTCCCACAGTCACCACATCCTGGACTACCCCCTCATGACTTCCACCTTCCTTCCCCCACAGCTGAACCACCCACCCGTCCCCACCCCCTCCCGCGGGGGGACAGAATGCTACAGAGCCAAAGTCAAGAAAACTCAAGCCCAGACCGGTGGTGACCTCTGAGGCCTTTTCTGTGAGCGGGAGGAAGAAGGAAAGGAAGCTTCTGCAGGACCCCTGAAGCCCCTGGCCCCCTCCCTCAGCCCTGCCTATGGCCTGGGGACCCCAGAAACAAGCCAGCAGGCCTGCCCTCCCGCTCTGGAGGGCACGGGGGGCTCAGTGAGTCAGGCCCAGATACACTCTGTGGGGCGAGCGCCTGGGGGTGTGGGTGGAGGATGTTACGATGCAATGAGAGGGTCCAGGAAAGAGTATTGAGGGGTGCCAGCAGGTTCTCTTTAGACTGGAGGTTGTCCACTCAAACATCCAGGCCTGTTGGGTTCCATTGTGCTTTCTCTCCATTACTGGCGTAGCAGATGGGAACTCGACCTCCACTGGTGAAGGCCTGGCCTCTGGGGCGCCCTGCCGTGGCTCAGAGGCCCTCAGCCCCCCAACCCGCCAGCAGGTCTGGCTTCTGGTCTGTCTGCAGCACCCCGACAGAGCTGGCCTGTGAAACAGCAGCCGGGGTGATTTCTCTGGCTGCCTTTGCTGGGTGGGGTAAGGTGGCCAGACACACCTTCCTCCTCTGGTTCCCACCACACAGTGGGAGCCACACTCTGGGCCACCAAGTTCAGCCCAGAGCCAAGGCCCACAGCTTGGCTGAGCCCAGGACAAGCAGTGTAGCACCTCAAGCCTTAGTTTCCCCATCTGTGAGGCAGACAGCCAGGCTGAGGCCAGCCCAACTCTCCATAGGGTGCGAGGGGGCTCAGTGCACACTGCCCAGCTGGACCCACTCACGAGTCCCCCAGAGACTGTCTCCCTGAGTCCCCCATGTGGGTTGGTCAGTGGACTTTCCTTGCTGTCCTTCTCATGGGAGGCCCAGTGGTGTCCATCACCCCTTGCGAGGCCCGAGTCCCTTGACCTGCTCAGCCCTGTAGGCTTTTGGAGGTTTTTGGGGCCCCCTCAGGGCAGGGGTGGTGGGAGGTACCAGGGACGCCAAGTGGAGGCCTTGGTGAGAATGCCCCAAAGGGTCCTGCCTGGGGGCTGCTGGGGCCCTACTCCATGTCTTTCCTGGATACCCACACCCCCAGGCCCCGAATCCCCAGCACTGAGTACCCGCTCAGGCCTAGGCCCTCCTCCCTCTCCTTCATGTCCAAAGTCGGGGGGCCAGGAACTGGGGAGACCACCTTCCCACGTGAGCCCCTCCAGTGGCAAGCTTAGGAAGCATGCAGGCATTGAGGGTGCCGCCCTACGTTGGAACCCAGCTCTGCCACCTCTTGTTGTGCACAAGTGGCTGCCCGCCTCAGGTCTCAGATGCCTCCTGTGTAAAAGGAGGTGACCTGTGAACTGAGTTCCAGGACAAGGTGATGCTGCACCTCGTGGGGGTCTGGGCGCTCTGTGGCCTGCCCTCTCCCTGGTTCTCCCACCTGGCACGAGACCGCTCTGGCTCCCAGCCCCGGGCCCACATGGGCTCCACCCAGGTCAGTCTCTGAGGGTCCAGGCCCAGGAGGGCATGAGTTCTGGCCGACCCAGCTGAATGTAGCGGAGCACTGCTCAGCAGGCCCGGCTCTGCGTGGTCAGGACAGTCAGTGGGAGTGGGTTCCTTGTAGTCAGGTCCACGCTGGGTCACCTCGGGGGCCTCCTGTTGCACAGTGCTTCCCCCAGGCAGGGGACAGGTACACAGTCTCTACGATAATCAATCTGACAGAGGTGGAGGGACGGCGCCTGAGGAAGGAGAGAGAGAGAGACAGAGAGATGGAAGGCTGGGTAGGCCTCCCTAATTCACATGCAGGAGGTAGCTTTTAGTGTTGCTTGGCAACCAGAGGAGAAAGGAGGGTGTCAGGGAGGAGTCCAGACTGCACTGGTGCCCCAGCCCCACTCTAGGCTAATCTTCCTTGGGAAGGAGGGTGTCAGCGGGCAGACAGAACTGGAAACCAGACCCCAGATGGCGCCAGGCTCTCCTTCCAGGGCTGTCTTCCCAGAGGAGCCAAGGATGACGGGGCTCCCGGGAATGGCCACAAGCCTACCACCTGGGGGTCCTGAGCCAGAGGCTGGGCCGCCCCCTGCCCCCAAGCACTGGGCTCCAGGGTGCCCCTCATGTGGGAGTCTGGGCTTTGGTTTCAACTTTGACCCTGACTAGTTTCCTGTGTCCTTGAACAGACTGCTTCACATCTCTGACCTCAGTTTGCACTCCTATAAAATGGGCCGGTCACATTCCTCACAGTAGTTACTGGGAGGAGTAAATGACAGAACTGTGTTGTTTCAATCCCAGGGCCATTCAGTCCTCAAGGGCATGCTGGGCATCGAAGAGTAGGGCTACAGGATGCAGGAGGGTCTGTGAGGAATGGTCCCCGCCCCCAGGAGCTTAGTCTAAGAGATGATGAAGGTGACAGGTCCCCCCCGACTATCCTGGACCTTTGGACAAACTGGACAGAGGTGCAGCCCTGAGACTGGATCAACATGGGGTCAGCTTTTCCCCCCTCAGCCTGCACAACTGTCCAGGTCATCCCCAGGGGGGTCCAGGCCCACAGTGGCAAGTGAGGCAAGGGTGATGGCAGTGGGCAGAGCAGGAAGGAGTGACACTGAACAGGCGGCCAGCCCGGGGAGTGAGGACGTCAAAGTCAGCTGGGGTGAGGGTGTGGGTGGGTGTTGGCTCCTGGGAGGGGCCTGTGACATTGGGAGGGTTTTCCTGCATCCACGTGCACTTCCCTCCTGGCATTTCCACTTCAGCCAAGCCAAGAGCCTGTACTGGGCTGGGTGGGGCTCAACTGCTGTGCCTGAGGGGACTTCCCAGGAGGGTGCTGGAAACTCCAGCACCTCCTGGTTTCCTCTCCAAATGCCTGGGAATGTGGTGGCCTCTGCCCAGGAGGAAAGTCCCCAACTTTCCCTGCTGGGTGCTGTGGCCATGGCTGTGGGGTGCAGGAGCCTCCAGTGGCACTGGGGGTGGGGGCATAGAGGACTCACTCTCCTATCTGTATGGGACAGTGCCACCAGCCCTACCTGGGCATCCTATGTGGTCAGACCCCAACAGGGACATCCCAAGCATCACTTGTGTCATTGTTAGAGTGCCATGAAGAGGCTGCCTTTTTTGGTCCCTCCCTTTAGCTACAATTTTGGGGACTCCAGGGAGAACCCCTGCTTGAAGCTCACCCCACAGTGCCCTTGAGCTACAGCAGTGGTTCCCGACTTGCTTTCGCAATAAACACTCTGCTTAGGAAACATAGCCTTATGGAGGGGCCCCACCAGAGTAACCACTGAACGAGGTGCCTGCTGGACCTCCCAGCAGCACCATCCCCCTCCTCCTCCTGCAGCTCAGGGACCAAGAGACCTGGAGTCACAATGGTGTGACCTGGGTGTGAAGGTGTCAGTTCCGGCCCGCCAAGGAGGAGATGCTGATAGGACTAGACTAGACATACAAGGGAGGGAGGGAGCCGGAGCGGGTGGCCAGCAATGCCGTTGTGAGCCCTGAGCTGGAAAGGATAGGATGGGAAGGATGAGGCAGGAAAAGCAGCAGACCACAGACTGCAGCCCAAGGTCTGGGCCAGGCTGATGGAGCCGAAGGAAAGGGATCTGTTAGGGGAGGCCTGCCCTGGGCAGGAGTGGTGTGGGGGCAAGGACAGCCCCAGCACCTTGCTGTGGGAACAGCCCAGGGAAATGTGGCTTCAGCGGGCACCATGGCAGATCCAAAGAGGCAGCAGCTGGGGGCCGTTGGCATGCGGAGGATCAACAGCCCCTCACAGCTATCTTGGTGCCATTGTCACAGTGGGGGTACCCCGAAAGGGCCCTGAGGGCAACCTCCCTCCCGTGCCCACTGCTCTCTCTGCATCCCCTCCAACTCCTTGGAGTCCCACATTGGGTATTCTTGTCCAGCTCACTTCCTCCTTGGACAGCTGGGCTCATGGAAGGCATTTCTGGAGGGATGCACATTCACTGGGTACCCAGTGTGCCGACCCCTGCCAGGTTCCAGCACACATGTTTCAGTCCTCACAGCAGCCTTGCAGGATGGGGAAGGGGGTGCCAGACCCAGGCCCTGCTCCTGAGGACAGAAGGGACAGGCAGGTGGAGCTGTCAGCTGTGTGCATGTGGTCGCAGACGGGCTGCTGGGCATGGGCAGCCTCCAGAGCCCATGTCCAGGTGAGCTTGTGCCATGGAGTCCAGGAGGCGTGTGAAGCCCCTTTCCAGGTGCCCCCAAGGCCACAGCCTCTCCCTCCGGTGCTCTGAAGCAGAGCTGTTTGCCATGGCCCCAGGGATCTGCGCAGGGTGGTTACCCTCACAAATCACCACAAACTTAGCGGCTTCGATAACACATCCTTATCATCTTACGGTCCTGTGAGTCAGAGGCCAGAGCCGTCTCAGCGGGCTAAGATCAAGGTGTGGCTGGCCTTCCTCTCTGGAGGACGTGGGGGAAGATTGTTTGCTGTTCATCCAGGTGTTTGTTCCACCTGCTATAGGACTGAGGTCCCCATTTCCTGCCGGCTGTCAACTGGGGGCCCCTCAGCTCCTAGGCCTTGCACATGGCTCCCTACGCCACAGACCCAGCAGCGGGGTGTCGGATCCGTATCTCTGACCTACCCTGTTGTCACGTCTCTTTCTCTGACCATAGCTGGGAAGGCTGCCTAATTTTATGGACTCATGTGATTCAACTAGGCCCACCTAGATGATCCTCCTCATAGCAAGAGCCTTAATTTAATCATGTCTGCAAAGTCCTTTTGCATTGTAGTCTTTTTACCAAAAGTCCCTTTTGTCAGATTCACGGTTATGGGGATCAGAGTATGGGCATCTTTGGGGACCATACACACTGTTGAGAGCCTGGTCCCTTCCGTGGGGCATCAGGGAAGCCTCTCTCAGAGGGGCCTTGGGCAATCACAGCCCAGGGCAGACATGGTTGGGGCTCCCCTGCAGCCAGCCTCCCTGGTTTGAGAGGATCAAGCCCCAGCACCCCCACCATGCCACAACCCCCCAAAGTGGGCCTTTCTCGGGGCTGGGTGTGCGATTTCCTGTCTGGGGGATAGACACCAGACAAGACATGGTGGTCTCTCCCATGCTTGGGCTCCATGTGAACTCGGTGGTCCTGAGGGCAGGGGGCTGCGCCCTGGGAGGAGAGTTTGGGAGGCACATTTGCCTGCACGTTGTGCAGGTCCTGTGGGGGTTTAGAAGATGAGCAGTCGGGGGAGGGGGAGCACCTGCTCAGGGCAGGGAGCCTGTGATGGGGGTCGGGAGGCTCCCCGGGGGTCTGCTTTCAGGGTGTTGGCACCCAGAGAGCCCCAACCAGCCACCCCTGCCACAGGGCAGGAAGGGCAGAGTCCCTGCCTCAGCCAGTCCTGGTCCTTCCTGCAGGCGAGTCTCTGGACACACGGTGAGACGGAGCCCGCAAGCACGCTGCAGAGGTGCTTGCTCAGCGGTCTACTTGATTCAGGTGGTCCTTGCAGCCCGAGCCCAGAACGGGCCTCCTGTAGTGCTGTGCAAGGTCCCCAAGCTTGGGGCAGGAGAGGGGAGAAGAGACCTTCCAAAAAGCAAGAGCACTGTGGATGCTTCATGTGCGGCAAGAGATCTGAGTTCAGCAACTTACCCAGGCCAAGCCACCTTAGCCAACATGGGATTTGAACCCCTGCTGGGGGGTCTGACTGAGGCCTGCCTCCCCACCCCCTGCCACGATGTCCATCCATTGTCTATGTGCACGGGCTGCCCCACTCCACCCCACCTCCATGTGAATGTTCTGTGAAGCCCAGTATCCCTGCCTGGCGGCCCTCTAGCCACAGCTTGTGTACTTTTCCCTCCCTCCCCTTCTAGAAAGGGCTGCTGGATGTTGAGCCTGACCTGTCTTGAGGCCCGCCCCCCCACCCCACCCCACTGTCAAAGCCCGTGACTCTTGGGGTTGAAATCCTCTGCCTTCACCACGCCTGGCTTGGGGAGAGTTGGGTCTGCTCCGTCTTGGGTGCCCTGCTCCACCTGTTGACGCCTTTTGACATGGAAATGTGTCCCCTGATGTAGAGAGTGTTTGTGTTGGGGGGCAGTGCCATGCACACGCATGGGAGGGATGCCCTGGTCAGCTCCGTCTGCTCCTTGGAGCCTGATCTGGGCAAGTCTCTGTCTGGGCCTTCGCAGCATCAGTGGGGACAGGTGCCCCTTGTGTCCCCATCCAGAACTCTGACACCATACTCCATGGCCAAGGCCAGGTGGAAGCTCGGTGCCACTCCCTTGTGTCCTTGGGGGTGCTGCTATCACCCAGCCAGGGACTCCCTGCTGCCTGTTCCCACACTGTCAGCCATCAGACATGTCGTGGGGACTCCCGTGGCACAGCACCTTCACCACTGTCCTCTGAACCCGACGATAATGAGAGGAAACTAATACTGTGAGGGTTGGGGGGCTGGTCCAGGCCACTCTGCCAGAGGCAGAGCTGGCCCAGAGCACGGCTTCTGTTCTCATCCAGCAGGACCCTGTCCACCCTCACGGTCCAGGCCAGGCTCAGAGACAGAACCCAAGGTGCCCATCGGGCTGAGCAAGGTCGCTGAGCTGCGAGTGCTGAGGCAACGACCCAGATTTCTGACAGTCCTGATGGGACTGAGGCTCTGCAGCCACCGCACCAAGCACATTTCACAGTCTGCTCAGGGTTCGCACAATTAACAGGACTGTGCTGTGTGTCCCGGACACGTTTGGAGGTGAGATGGCACAGCTGTGGGCTCTGGGTTGACATCTCAATTTTCACAGCTGCCTGCGTCCATCACACATGCCGACGCCTCCTGCTCTGTTGCAAATGAGGAACAGTATATCAGTCTTTGTGGCTTTTTCTTTTCTTTTCAATACATGTGTGGGTGTGTTCCTGCTCCAGCGTTGGTGCCTCCGGGAGAGCTCCCTGTAAAGCCCCAAACCACGGGATAGTGAGGGGGCAGCCTGAGAGGGGGCAGCATGCAGCAGCACCCCACACTGGGGAGACTAGGGGACCTGCCTCCGAGCCCACCAGGACACTTCTCCAAGTGCTCCACGGGGCTGCTACAGGCTGATCCATGCTGCGTGCCGGGACTGGGGCAGGAAGGGAAACCGAGTCTCAGCAATGGGGTCACAAACAAGTGGAGCCAGGCCCCATCCCCAGAGCAGCCTCTTCCCACAGTCCTTCCTGTTGGATTTGTGGGTTTCTGGTGCCTCCCCACCTCTTGCCTCATGGGCTGGTGTCCATCAGAGGGGGTGACCACTGCCTTCTGTGTCCTGCAGCCACGGAGGTGCCCCCAGAACGCTGGGGTTTGCAGTGCAGTTTGCCCTGCCCTGTGTGACATCCAGGCCCTGCCAACTTTTACTCTGCTTCTTGGAGCAGAGGCCCCTCCTCACACTGTCCCAGCAGATGCTCATCAGGCTGCAGGTGCCCTGCCAGCAAGTCCTTGCCCAGGACCAGGCATCTCAGTTCCTTGAGGGCTGTCCCGCCCCAGCTTCTGGCCCTCTCTTTCCCCTGCCGTAAGGAAGCTGCCCTCGGCCGGGCAGCAGGTGGGAAAACAGCTGAGTCAGATGCCCCTCAGGTGCCTTTGATGTTTTGGCCGGACCTAAGGGCTGGGCGAGGGACAGATGTAAACAGGAAGCCAACAGTGAAGAGACCTGCCTAGGGTATCTGGCCACCTTCCCCTGCTGGCTGCGCACCCACACCCAGGGGTTCTCACACCTGGCTGCACGTTAGAATCCCCCTCAAGCTGGTGAGAAGTATAAATTCCCAGGCCACATCCCCAGAGACTCTGGTTTAGTCAGCATGGGGGTGGAGCCCAGGAATCTATTTTGAGTAGTCTTGTTAGGTGGGCATGGGGGCCACTTTCTGGAACTGACTTATGCCAGACAACAGGCAGAAACTAGACCTCAGTCCATTCGGGCGATCATCTTGTGGTGCTGAACTGGGAGCCTGGTATTGGCCTCACCCCAGCTGGGAATTGTCAAAGCTGCTTGACGTGTCCTGTGGTGGGGACCCCTGCCCTCTGGGGTCTCCCTCAGGCCTGACCTCTGCCTCATCTGTGGTTGTGCAGTGCCGAGAGGAGGTGCTGGGCTGGGAGTTGCACCTGCCCTCTCGATTGCACATCAAACACTGCATTTTCTAGAAGAGAAACCGAGGTTCAGAGAGGTGAAAGGCTCATGCCAGCTCACTCAGTTGGCAACGCAGAGCTGGGGACCTCAGCAGGTGGCCAGGCCCTGCTGTGTGCACTGTGCTGCCTCCCTCAGGGCTTTGCCTGAAGAAGGCACTGAATAAGCCTGCTTTAAAAATAAACTTTAAACGCATAAATGGAAACATCCGCAGAAGCACTTTCACCGAGAGATTAAGGAACAATCAGAGCCTGGAGCCACCTGCCCCAGCAAGGCCCCTCAGTCTCAGGACATGGCCTCCTACTCCGACCCCCTCCCCCACCCCTCCAACGGGATCCCTGCCCAAGACCCTCGACCTCAGTCCCTTGAGGGCAGTGGGGCTCACTGAGAATGTCAGCCCAGATTCCTGGGGATTGAGAGTGAATTGTTATGTGCCTTCTGTCTCTTTCTAAAGAAGGTTCATTCGCAGCAGAAATCTGTAACAGCCTGAAGGAAGGCCGGGCCCACGCTGGGAGCCTGACAGCAGAGCAGGCAAGCTCATCCGCCTCTGTCCCCTGTTCTCATTCCTGTGTCCTTCCTTCCCACTGCTCGCAGTCTCCTTCCCCACACAGCGGCCCCCCTGTTCAGCAAGACATGGAGGTGGGACTCAGGCCACACTGCAAAGGGCACAGCACACAGCGGCCGGGGGGCTCCCTGCGGGCTCAGCCCATGGCTTCGAGCGCCTCTTCTAAACTGGAGGCCACGTGGTGTGTGGCAGGCGGTTTCAAACTTTCTGTAGCAGTGAAGTCCTTCTTCAAGTGAAAGAAACCCAAGATAATGCAAAATAGATCAAAGGGAACCAGCTCTATTTGAAGGGAGGTGGGGAAGGCGGCTGTGAGTCTGGTCTGGGAGACTGGCTGTTGCAGGATGGTCCCAGGAATAGTACAGCTGTGTCCTGGGAAGGGCTCGGACAGAAGGCTCCTGACCTGTGAGCCGTGCCTGGGAGCGGGGAGGCCTGGGGCTGGAAAAGCATTCTGAGCAGAGGAAACAGGCTGTGCAGGGCCCGTGGGAGAGGGAGCAGAGCCACCCGACAGCAATGAGTGTCTGGGCCTTGCTGGCCAAGTCACCAAGTTTTGTCCTCCTTGAAGCCATTGGAGTGTTTTAAGAAGCTAGGGCAGGCAGAAGCCACACATATGATTCCATCTGTAGGGAGGTTAGCAGATGGGGAGGGGTGGGGTGGGGCGTGGCAGTGAAACAGGGGCAGGCTGGGAGGTCAGTGCCATTCCCTGGGGGAGGAGGGATGGCTGCTTGGACTAGGGCGTGCCAGTAGGGACAGACAGACAGACGGGACGTGGTCAGACATGGGGAATACAGAGCAGGCAAAGCTGCTGGGATGGGTGATGGATTGGATATGGGGCAGGGGCAAGGGCAGGGTCTTTGCAGTTCTTGGTCCTCAGCTGTAGCATCCTACTCGTTATGTGGATACAGTTTCTCAAGTCTCTCTCTTTTACACTTGCTTCCTCTAAGATTTCTCTTGTTACTTAAAGTATCTGTTTTCTCTGATTCTTCCCTTGGCCATTCGGCCTCTGGGTTTCATGCTGTTCATTCTTCTCTCTGGCCTGTTTATGCCTCCTGGACTTGGGGCTGTCTGTCCATTTTCAGGAGGGGGTCTAGGGGCCGGCTGAGCGCTTCTTCTGCTGTGTCGGGGTTGCACTGTATTGCGCAGTGTCTGGTCCCTGCGTGGAATTCCCAGGCAGAAACGGTGTGGTGAGGCGGGGCATGTCAGCACTTTGCTGTAAGGCGAGTTTGGGGCAGGGGGCTGGCTGTCAGCCACCACTCAGTGCCAGGGCTTGGAGGGCTTCCCACTGGGCTCCACACTGGAAGCCTGCTTAGAAGACAACTCTCCATACGGGGTCTGCCCTGCCTCCCAGCTGGGTAATGACCTGGCGGTGTCCTGTGGTGGGGGGCGGGGTGAGCCCTCCTGGGCAGCCCTCCACGTGCTATTTTGTCTACATGCCCACTGCGCCCCTGAAAGGCGGGGTTTCCTGCTGGGGCTTTTCTGTGACTTTGTCCATTCAGCTGCTCCCCATCTGCCTTCTGTTTTCCAGAAGTGTGAGTCACTCTTGTCCACCACGACCCACCCTCTTCCACAACTTTTCCTTGGTGCTCTTTTATTTCATGGAGGTTGGGAAGGGTGGAAAGCAAATGCCTGTGCTCAGTTCACCATCTTGAACTAGAAGTCAGAAGAATTTCTTCCTATAGAAAGTGCTCTTACAAATCTATAGATTCTGTTTTTTCCTCAGGCCTAAAGCCATGGTGGCATCCTTGATCTCCCTCTCTCAAAACCCACATCTGATCAGTGAGCGAATCCTGTCCTCAGTAAAGTCCAGAGTCTGCCACCTCTCGCACCCTGCACTGCCGCCTCCCAGTCCAGCCACCCGCCCGAGCACGTGGATTTTTATAGGAGCCTCTAACTGGTCTCCTGCTTTGGCCTTGCCCCCTTGTCTCCCTAAATCAATCAGAGTGGCTTAAATTAGATTGTGTCATTCTCCACTCAAACCCTCCAGTGGGAAGTAGAAAGTGTGTGGTGGATGAACGAGGCAGGGAACACCGCAGACAGAGAGACGCCAAGGGTCTGAAGAGGAGCCCTGTCCTGGGGCGTCCACCTGGAACCTGTGATGGAACCTTACTTAGAAACAGGGTCTTTGCAGATGGAATCAAGCTAAAATGAGGCCATACTGGATTGGGTGGGCCTTACAGCCAATGACTGGTGTCCTTGTAAGGAGAGAGAGACACGCACAGAGGGAAGAAGGCCATGTGACGATGAAGGCAGAGACTGAAGCCATATATCCACAAGCCAAGGAATGCCTGGCGTTCCCGGCAACCTCTGGAAGCTCAGAAGAGGCGGGGAAGGATTCTCCCTAGAACCTGAGAGGGAACGTGGCCCTGCTGACACCTTCATTTCAGGCTTCCAGCTCCCCAAGCTGTGAGAGAATATGTTTCTGTGTTTTAGGCCACCCAGTTCATGGTAGTTTGTACGATGACCCTCAGAAACGAATACAAGCCCTTATCACAGCCCGTTCTCACCCCTTCCCACCCTCGCGCCACCCTCGCGCCACCCTAGCAACACTGTGGTGGAACAGGCCGGTTCCTTGAACAGGCCACATGTGCTTTGGCCCCACGGCCTTTGCACTTGATGTTCCTTCACATCCACACAGGTTGCTTCATTCAGGTTGTGCTGAGAAGTCACCTCATCGGAAGGGCCTTCCCTGAGGGCCCCAGGTGTACGCCTAGGCCGTTCTCCCCCATGCGCTCCTGGTCCTCGGCTGCTCTGCTCTCCCGCGGTACTTCCTGCCAGCTGGTGTGTACTCGCTGGTTTAGCGTCTGTCTTCCCTCTTGTGTAAGCCTCACGAGGGACAGGGCTTTGTTGATTGTGTTTATGACTGTGTTGCCAGTGCCTAGAACAGTGCAAGGCACATGCTCAGTATGGAATGACTGAACGAATGAATAAGAAAAAAATCCACAAACCACTTGAATAAAAGGGAAAACTCCAAAACAGACAACTGAAGAAAAAAGGACCTTTTTACCTCAGTCTCACTCACAATTAAAGAAACACAAATTAAGTCTGCACTGAGATCGTTCTCACCCATTAGATTGTAGTGAGTGTCAGGGGAATGAGTGCTGTCCTGGGACTGTAACTTGGGCCATATCTTTTCTTCTTTTTTATTTTTATTAAACTTTTTTTTTTTTTTTTTTTTTTTTGCTGAGGAAGATTAGCCCTGAGCTAATACCTGTGCCAATCTTCCTCTACTTTATATATAGGATGCTGCCATAGCATGGCTGATGAGTGGTGTAGGTCCACGCTGGAGGTGCAAACCCATGAACCTCGGCTGCCAAAGTGGAGCATGCCAAACTTAACCACTACACCACAGGGCTGGCCCCTCTTTTCTTCTTTTTTAAATTGAAATATATAATTCATATAACATAAAATTGACACTTTTAAAGTGAATAATTCAGTGGTTTTTAGTATATTCACAGGGTTGTAGAACCATCACTGCTATTTCTGGTACATTTTCATTACCTCAAAAAGGAACCCCCATAGCCGTTAGCAGCCACTTCCCCTTCCCCACCTGCCAGCCCTTGGCAACAACTATCTAGTTTACGACTCTATGGATTTGTCTGTTCTGGACATTTCATGTAAATGGAATCATACAATATGTAACCTTTTGTGTCTAGTGTCTCTCTTAGCATGGTGTTCTCATGATGTTGTAGCGTGTACTTCATTCATCTTTGTTGCCAGGCAATATTCCATTGTATGGATATACACATTTTGTTTGTCTATTCATCAGTTGGTGGACATTGGGTTGTTTCCACCCTGTGGCTAGTAAGAATAATGCTGCTGGGAACGTTTGTCTACAAGTATGTGGGCAGAAGCTTTCAAATATCTTGGCTGTATACATAGGACTGTAATTGCTGGTCACTCTATGTTTAAAATCTTAAGGAACTGCCAGACTGTTTTCCAACCAAAGTGACTGCACAATTTTGCATTGTCACCAACATTGTACGAGAGTTCCAACTCCTCAACAGCTTCATTAACACTTGTTATTATCCATCTTTTTTGTTATAGCCATCCTAGTGTCTGACCCCACCCCACTATACCTTCTTTGGGCATCCCCAGGAGGTAGCACATCTCCCAGAGTTTTCCCTGTTCTGGGAAAACCAAATGAGAAGCGACCTAGACAGGTTTGTAACAGGGCACAGCGCTTTACAGTTGTCCAGCTGCTTTCAGGCTTCCTGGGCCCTCTCCACAGAGTAGGGAGGGCACGGGGCCCAGGTTCTCACAGCGAGTCTGGCCTCTCCAGGACTGATGCTCAGGATAGCCCCTGCCCCTCGCCTGGCTAACCTGAGGGTGCCCAGAGGGCAGGCGACCTCAGCCTCCACCTGGTCCAGCCCCCACCCCGGGCAGGGAAACTGAGGATAGAGAGGGCACAGGAAGTGAAGGCAGCACCATCTGCTCCCTTGGAGGGCCCGGGCCAGCCATCCTAACAGTGGCGCCACAGTGGACACCAGCAGGGGCTCAGTGGACGTCCAGCAGGCAGGAAAGAGGGATTCCACCTGGGACCCACGAGTGCTGTCCCTTTAGAGCCAGAGGCAGGGGATACGCAGATGTGGAAGGCCGGGTCCCATGGCCCCATGTGGGCCCCAGGCATGTTCTACCCCCACTGGGGTTACATGGCCCTAAGGACCAAGGATTAGGTGGTGGATGGGGCAGCAGCAACAGCACTGCTGAGTCCTTCCTGCATGGAGGCCACAAGCACACAATGGGGGCATGCTGTCCTCTGGGAGGCTCCAGCACAGAGAGGGTAGCAGTGGGAGTGGGCCGGCCCCCAAGCATCTCAGCCCTCCTGCCAGGCCCATCCAACCTGCCTGCCCAGCAGCCTCAGGACTCCGCTCTGGAGAATCAGAGGTGGCCAGCTGCAGGGTCCTTAGAGAAACTGAGACCCACAGAGGGGCAAGGCTTGCCCAGGGCCCCACAACAAGCCTTATGCCCCCCGGCTAGTGGGGCCAGTCCACTGCCTGAACACAGAGCCCCGTGCCATGCGATGGCCCGTGCGAGGCCTGTTCCACAGTCACTGGGCTGCCCCTGCATCCCTTCATCTTGTGCCAGGAGGAACTATTTATGGATTCCAGCATCTGTTTATTCTTGCAGAAGCATTTTTGAAATATTGAGATAACCAAAGTCCACACAAGCCATGCTTGCATTTCCAAAATCATACTGCAGGCACTTGGACTCTGCCCAGGAAGAAAATGCCAGCAGCCCAGAGGCCAGCCCCCATCGGTGCAGGGAAAGATTCCGGGGACAGGCAGGCCCTGGCTTGGGGTTTTGAGGAGAGAGGCGGGACCCTGGGTGGTCTTGGGACATCTTCCTGGGAGTGGGGGATGACACAGACATGGGAAGACAGTGGTTCCCTTGATTCCAAGAGAAAGAGGGAATAAGTATGCCCAAGCTGCCCCTGGGTGGTTGTGGATTTCGAGAGGTGGGGAAGAAGTCAGGATTCACACCCCGAATTCACTCCACCCTAATGGCCTCAGCTCTCTTTCCCCTTTAAAAATGGAAAAAAGCCTTGATCTGCAAAGTCAGCCCTCCCCTGCAGGGGATCCTCATGCCCCCTGGCGGAGGGCCGATGCTGGACTTGCCCTCAGCCCTGGAGGAGGGCCAGCAGGGAGGGTGGCCAGCCCCGTGACGCAGCCCTTCTGCTGTGCACATGGCTAGACTTGGTCTAAAACAGTGAAGTGCTTCCATCCAGCTGGGAAATTGTTACTGCTGGGTCAGCCCAAAGGAGTTAAAGCTGCACGGGGACTGTTCAGGGCCTGAGCGGGGCATGGCGTCAGAACCCCACAAGGCCTTCCATAACAAGTGTGGAAAACTCTTAGGTACCGTGTATCTCCCTCTCCCCCACCCGCCACTTGGCCGCTCTGCTGAGCTTCTGGAGAATTCTCAGGACAGCCATAAGTGTCCAGGTATCTCTCACTACAGGCCCCTCTGTTAGTCTCTCTGTGCCTGGAAGGCACTGAGCTCCTATCAGCCTCAGGGCCTTTGCACTACTGTGCCCCCCCACAGGCAGGCCCTTCCTGGTGACTTTACGGGACGGCTCCCACCCAGCAGCGCAATCCCCATTCCAGGCTCACCTCCCCGGGAGGCCTCCTCTGACCACAGGCTCTATGCCATCGCCTTTCTCATCACCAGCTGTGTTTTGCTCATTTGTTTACTTGTTTACCATTCCCCTACACACACCCTGAGAGCAAACTCTGAGAGCAGGGACCGTGTCTCTGAGAACATGGCACATAGTAATGTTCATTAACTTTTAAAAAATGAATAAGTGAATAGTCTAGGAATGCAAATTATTAGCCAATTGTTGAAGAACCCACCAGTGAGGAGCTGCAGGAGGGATGCAGATCCAGGGCCCTGTGTGCCTCCTTCCTCCACACCCTCACCTGAAGCAGACATCACCAATCTAACACAGAATGTTTGATTCCATGGAGCCCAGACACGAGCTCCAATCTTCATAGCAAGGCCCTCCAGGGAGCCACTTACTCTTCTTGAGAGGTGGTGGGAGGAAGACTAGGGCATAAAGTGCATGTCTTGAGTGGGCTGGCAGTCCAAGGGCAAGGCCCTTGAGGATGCTCCAAGAGTCAGGAAGGCTTCCTGGAAGAGGTGACAGGGTGGGCCTGAAAGGCATTGTGGGCAGAGGGGGAAGGAGAAGGACAGTTTGGAGGGTGGGTAATAATATAAGCCTTGGAGGTAAGAATCCAGTGGACACGTCCCCAAGACAATAAAAACCAGCTTGTTTGAAGAGGAAGGTGCATGTCAGGCTGGCTCAGAGGGCCCACTTGCCTGCCCCCAGCCAGCTCCTGCAGCATGTCCCTGCCTCGCACCAAGCAGAGCCTTCTGGTCTGCCAGCTGGGGAGAGAAGCTAGCAGGATGTAAGGAGAGGAGGAGAATTGGTGAGCACTGCTGAGACCATACGCCAGAACACATTCCCAGTGGGTGCCCGGGGGTAGGGGACTCTTCCAGGTTCCTTATGACAAAGAGTGACTGGAGGTGTCTGGAGGGTGCTGCACCCATGCACTTGTGCCGCTGCGTGGTGATGCACCATGCAGCTGATGCAGCCTTTCCTGACGCCCAACCAGTAGGGTCCCCAGACTTCTCTGACTGTCCATGCCACCCCCACTGCCCTGGGTACCCTCCCAGCCTTGGTTGCACCTAGCTGGCGGGAGCAAGTCTCCCTTCTCCAGGAGCCTGTGAAGGACCTTGAGGGTGAGTTCCCTGGTGGGCTTGCTGGTCTAGCACTGCCTCCCGCTAGGCATCCTCAAGAGGAGCACTGGAGCCTCGAGTCCTAGTTTTAGAAAAAGAACATGCATTGTGTAATGCTGATGACAGAGCCATTTACGCTCATTGGAGAAAATCTGGGAAACACTCGACAAGGATAAATGAAGAGAAGAGGTCAGCAGGGCACAGACACTGATTAACCTTTCCTTGTGTGTGTGCTTGTCTGTTGTATAGGCACACGCGCAAGCACGTGCACATGGATGCACAGGCACGTGCATGCTCGCACACAATGCATGCACACATGTACGCGCACACATGCATGCCTGCACAGTACACATGCCACTTGTGCGCTAAGCACACACATGTGCAAATACATGCACACAGAGACACATTCATGTACACGCCTACACACACATGGGTGCACTGTGCTTTAAACCAGGCCTGCTGCCAAGGAGGGGCTGCTCTCCTGTGGGAACCCATCTCTGTCATCCATTCCTCTCCTTTTTCTACCACTGACCTTGGCCTTCCCCCAACACACGTGCTAATACTCTGTGTTATGTTTAACATTGTTTTTGCAAATTTCACAGGTGAACATTGATGACTCGGGGCTTTTTGTTGCCATGAAGCAGTTTGCTCCTTCTTGATGGATCTTTTCTGCTTCTTCATGTGTGTGTGCCTCCTCCTCTTCCGGGGTTCTGAGCTGGAGGCTCTGCAGGGTGCGCAAGGACATTCACACTTTGTCCTTGTCCCACTTTGTGTTCTCAAGGCAGTCCTCCGCTCAGGTGATGGGGCGGGTGTTGAGAGTTTTGTGTGGGGAAGGGTCTTCCTCCGTCTTTCCTTTTATGTCTCCTGCCTTTGCTGCCCCAGCGGACACTTTCCTCAGGCTCTTTATGGGAGCCTGGTTACATCATAACCTACTTCATGGGGGGGAAGTCACCTGCCCCGGCCCCTGCCTGCCTGGGCGGCCCAGCACCCTCCTCCCTGTCCTCCCACCTCCAGCTCCATCCTCCAGCCCCCACGGCTGCCCTGAGCCTCACTGGGTCCTGCTGCCCTGTGCCCCTGCCCTGTGCCCCGGCCGTCCTTTCTTTGAGTGGCTCCTCACTGTCCCCTCTGTGTGTTTGCACTGGCTGACTCTCTGTCCTGTGACCCCATGTGGACCCTTGGCTGCAATCTGAGTTCTGATGCGGTCTCCCGGAGCATCCAGTCCCCACGCTTGCTGGGAGGCAGGATCCCTGAGGACAGGGCCTTTTTAGCAAGTTCTGGGGAGGTTTGGTCAGGTGTGAGAGCCCCCGTCTGGAGAGCACCTCCCAGCCCAGCGTTCCGGCCTTTCCTCCCACTCCTGTGTCTGTGACAGCTCCATGGTGCAGCTGAGTCCTGGATGGGAGGGTGGCCATGGACCCCTGGCCTGCAGAGCCAGCACAGAGCGGGCCCAGGACGTGACTTCAGGAAGAGCTTCAGGAGACACCTGTGTCCTCTTGGCCTCTAGGAGGTGGAAGCAGATGGACGGATTCACGGAAGCCTCATGTGAACAGACATTACGAAGCCTCTGTGGCACCTACCCCATCTCCCAAAGGAGCACGTTTGTGCACATGGAGAGTCTGATTCTCAGATGATTGAGGAGAGATGCACATTTACCGTTCTGGCCGGTGGCTCTGTTCCAGGAGCACCTGGAAGCAAGGCTGCCTCCACCCCGGCTTCCTGCCTGGCAGGGGCCTCTTCCAGGGTGGCCCTGCCCCAGAGGCTGCACTTGTGTGGGGCAAACACGTGGGCAGGGCCAGTGCCACAGAACCACAGCTGGACCAGGATGGGCAGCAGACAAAGCAGATGGCCAGCCAACACAAGGGGCATTAGAAGGGCCTTCCTCAGCCACTACAGGGTGTCCTGGAGCACTTGGGAGAAAGCAGCCCTGTGGTCAAACACCTCTGAGAAATGCTCTGTCCAGTGCTCCCTACAGAATGCAGCTGCCACACGCGCAGGTTCCAGGCTGGTGGGCGGCTGGACTGAGAGCCAGCACGCTTTCTGCGAGCCAGTATGCCCTGCTGGGGCAAGGGGTGCTTTTTTCTAATTCTCACGAAGGCACTGTAAGGACTAGAAGCATTTCCAGTGCTGCTCGGATCTACATGACACCGAGAAGCCCTGGGTGGAGAGCCCAGTGCTTACCCACGTTGATCCCAGAACCCAGCTCTCCTGCAGCCCTGGGGACCAGAGTGCCCTTGGGGAGCGCTGGCCGCAGGTCACAAGATTCCCAGGAGGCAGGCCAGCCCCTTGTTTGCACCACCTTGCTTTGCGGCCTCGTGTGGGCCCGAACTCTGCTCTGGGCCCAGTCTCCTCACCTGTGAGATGTGTGGAGATTGTGCTCAAACTGCATTGGTTTATGGGTTGGTGCAAACCCAGACAGCAGCTCCACCCTGGGGCACACTGCTCGGTGCTCCTTGTCAGGGTGACCGACGGGGATGGGGCAGGTGTGAAAGAGAGTAGGCTGGAGGCACCTGGGGAGTGACACCCTGGGATGAAGTGGAAGCACAGTGGTCTGGGGCATCTGCACTCACCCTTCCTCTGGCCTTCAGATGTTGACGGCCAGCTTCCCAGCTCCTGGATGGCTGTGCACCTGGGAACAAGGGCCTCAGGGCCTCAGTCGGCCTCCCTGTACAATGGAGAAAGGGAGGTGCTAATCCAGGTGGTCCCTCTCTCTACCCTCGCAGCTCCTGCCATGTTGTCCCTGATTCGGTTCACCAGACACCCCGCCTCTCTCCCAGCAGCCGGGACAATTGTGTGCCTACACATCCTGCATACTTTCCTCAGCCCTTGCCACCCTCCTGGGGACACCTTACAGCCTCCTCTGCCTGCATGAGAACCAGCATCCACCCAAATCGTATTTGGTTGTCAACATCATTTTGTGAGAAAGAACGTCATGAGTCCTATTTTTGAGTGAGGGACTGAGGCTCACAGAAGCTGTGACCTGGCCAAGGGCCGTCTGCTATGACATCACAGTCCAGGCAGCTGGCCATGAGTCCCAGGCACTTCCTACTTCACCACCAAACTCTCCTGGAGAGGAGAGGCCAGAGGACTGCTCAGCCCAAGGTCATGGGCCTTCAGAGGGCCCAGCCTCAGGATCTCTGTGCCCCAAGCCCTGGGACTCTGCAGGACTCAGAATTCTCACCTCAGACCTGACCTCCATGTGACACCCCAAGGTCAGCTTCCCTGAGGCAGAGCTTCCAAACCTGGAGGCTATATCCCCTTCACAAAGGGAATGTTCTCTCAGGACGACCAGCGCTGATTATGGAACCAGGCCCCTCAATGTCAGGGCGGCTTTTCAGCAGGGCCACACATCTGTGTCAAAGGAACAGGAACTTTTAGGGTGCAGCCGGCAGGTGGGGCCTCGCTGCTCCAGTCTGGCGGGCATCTGACTTTGGTGAGCAGCCAGCTTCCTCTGCAGCTTCTGCTGCTGGCACTTGCTGAGAGGCATGTCTGGGCTTCCTTCAGGGGTTCCTCTCCCCACCTTTCCCCAGGAGTGTCCGCTGCTCTCAGAAGATAAATGCTGGTGGCTGGTCACACACAAAGAGGAGGAGGCAACCTCACACCAGAAGCTGGCCCGGGCCAGGGAGTGTCATCCAAAGGGAAGCCTTGCTTCTGAGAAATGTATTTATTTCTTTGTGAGCAGGAGCCTGAGTGTGGCCTCTCTGGGGCCTTTGGGTGGGCCCATGCAAAGGGCTGGCGTGTGGCCTCAGAAGCCCTGGTGGTACCTGTTCACAGACCACCCTTGATCGGAGTCCTGGTCCCCAGTGAGCCGGCCCACCCATCCGTGGGTACCAGGGCATCAGCCCCCGGGCCCCTGCAGGCCACCCTGCAGGTTGCTCCACCTCTTCCTGGTGGTCTCCTCTGCTTCACGCTCTGCCCACCTCTGCCAGCCAGGACTGATGGGGACTCAGTGTAAAGGGGCAGCAGGACCCTGGGAGCATGCCCAGAGAGGAGCACTGCTAGGAACTGACCTCTGTCCCTTCCCTGGTGGGACGGGACCCAGAGGTGCTCTCACCCAGGCCCGCCTCTTTCTCTTCCTCCCTCCACAGCCTGTGTTCCACTGAAGGCCTCATCTGGCTGGAGGAAGGCCCCTCCTCCCTCTCCACTGCATTTTTTTCCTCTCGGGTGGCAGAAGCCAGGCCACAAGCACGGAGGGAGGGATTGTTCTCCTGACACGCCCCCAGCTCCCTTTCCAAAGGGCATGTTCTCTGATAGTCCAGCACCTCCTGGCACCCTTTGTGGGAGCAGGGTCCCCGTTCTGAACACCAGGATTTCTATGTCCTCCCAGCCTTGCCCACCAGGGCCACCCAGGCCCTTCCCCAGCCCCCAGGACCCTCTGGGTCTGGCCAGGCCCCCTGGGGAATTGTGCCATCTGGATGCAGACGCAGGACATCTGTAGAGTAGACAGAGAGTGTGAGTGGGAACCTGGCTGAGTGAAGGGTGGGTGTTTAGGGGCCTCTGGTCCGCGGGGGTGTTTCAGTGGTCAAGGGCTCTACAGGCCCTTCCAGGTAAGCATCCTGTTTTCCCAAGGTGGGTTCTGAGGCACAGAGGTGAAGTGGCCCCTGGCGACCCAGCACCGTGCCCGAGGCAGCCCTGTCTATGACCTGGGAGTGTGGGCTGCGTCCAGCCTGGAGGGAGGGCTGCTCCTTGCCAGGCCCTGCCATGTGTGTCTTTGGGGAAGGGCTGAATTCTCTGCCCAGCTCAGTAGGACATGGTGCTCTGTGCTGTGAGCTCCTGCAATCTGGCGGCTCACAGGCACACCTCTCTCTCATTAGCCCCATCGCTTTGCCTGCCCCTGCTGTTGGGGCCTCACCTAGCCCACCCTGCCCCTCAGTCCTCCAGCCACGCACTAGTCCCTGTGCATGGCGGGGTGGGGTGGGCATGGAGAGGGCTGGGCCAAGGGGAAGGGAGCCGTGCTGCGGGTACTGCGACAACACTGTGGTCAGCTAAGGTCCCTTCTCCACCTGCTTGGCTCCCAGTCTGTTGACAGGAAAGTGGTAACAGGGCCTGGGTGCAGGCAGCGGCACCATCCTGAGCAGTCTGTCCAGTTAGTTACAGTTAGTTACACGCCCAGTTGTATGTGTGTGACTAATTACACATGGAGCAGGCGGCTGTCCACTGATCTGTGATGGGTCAGCACAAAGGGGAGGGCCACAGTCAAAGGCAAGCGGTGGCTGTGGGGAGGGGCCCATTGAGGTTTCTGACCCACTGGGGCCTATATATTTAGGCAGAGCAGTAACCTCTGTGCTATGAGGGACCATCAGGAGGGTCAGCTGTCCCCTCCCCTTTTGCCCCTTCCACCTGTTGCTCTGGTGGTGCCTAAAACCAGTAGTGATTCGTTTGCTTAGAATATTATCCTCCAAAAGAGAGTATTCATGGGACAGTGGTAGGGAAATGCAGAGGCCTGGATGAGTCCCCCAGTGGATATCAAGTCGTGCCCAACTGGTCCAGGTCCCTTGGGGACAGTGTCAGCAGCTGAGAGAATCAGCTCCCTGCCCCTCCCGGGTGTCGGGCACACCGGCCATGAAACTCATGGTGTGATTGGGTGTGAGCGCCACAGGGTGACCAGTGACCCCTCCAAGAGTGCTGACCGGCACTCAGGCCACACAGTGTCCCCTGGGTTCTTGTTAAGCGTTCTTAGCAAGGGCCTCCAGTAGACCGTCGCTGAGAGCATGTGGCCGGGCCGTCTACCAGGGCAGCAGATAGCCTCTGGACAGCTCAAGCCCTCGGAACTAAACACTGAGGCATTTCTAGAGCTCACCAAGCACTTGATTCATTTTGCTTTGTGTTTGGCCAGCCACCCTGTGAGTTGAATGTCGTGAACCCTACTTCCTACTCGGGAAATAACTCAGAGAGGTGCACGCCTCACCCATCACACTCGGGTGGGAGCCAAAGCTCTGCCTGCACGGCTGCCCTGGTGATGGTGCAGCTGGTGGGGGGCGGGGTGGCCTCAACTGGGCAGTGTGGAGCGAGAGTCAGTGCAGGAAGCAGAGCCCAACTGTCATCTGCTCCGTCACTCTCGGTGCCCACTCCTGTGTGGTCCCACAGGTGCCATACAGACTTTCACCTGTGCCTGCTGGCAGCCTGGCCTCCCCCACCCAGGAACCCTAGCTTCTGAGGTCTTGGCCTCTGCAGGATCTTTGTCGTGATCCTTGTCAACAACCCCTGTGGGGCACTTGGTTTCCTGTGTCCTGTTCTGCAAGGTCAGTCACCCCACCTTAGGCCACCTCCCATCTTCCAAAACCAAAACCTTGCAGGCTGTACCTTTTTAAAGGAGGGAGCAGGCGTTTTCACCAGAGGGGCCGTTGGTCTTGGGGGAATGAGGAGAGGGAGGCCGAGACCCCCAGTGTCCCTAGAAAGCTCCTTCCCCCAAGCCAGCTTCTCTGAGGTGTGGCCCACAGTGGACTTGGAAGGGCCCTGGGGCTTGGACAGCTTTGCCCGCTTTGCCTAGGATGTTGTTTCTTATTTTTTTCTTTCTCAATTTTTTTTTAACATAAATTGTTTTGAAGTGTAATGTACATACAGAAAAGTGCATGAGTCCTAAGTGTTGCAGCTCAGTGAGTTTTCATGGGGTGAATACATGGGTCACGGGCACCCCGCCCCTGCAGCGGCCCCTGCAGAGCTGGTTGTGCATGGGATCCTGAGTAGATGTTCTTTTGTGCCTGGTTTCTTTTTGCTCCACGTGATGGTGGTGAGACTGGTCCTTGTGGGTGGTCATCTGCACCCATTTCCATTGCCTTGGGGTGCCCCCCTGAGTGAATACACCACAGCTTGCTGTGGAGGGTGACTGAGGGGCTTCTGTTTGGAGCCATAGTGAATAGTGCTGCTGTAAACACTCCTGGGTGTGTCTTTTGGTGTGAGTATGTAAGCATTTCTGGCACCCAGGGAGGAATTTCTAGGCCTGCATATGCTCGGCTTTCATAGGGACTATCTTCCCACGTGGCTTTACAGGTTCACACTCCCACCACCAGCCGCTAGGAGTTTCCGTTGCGCCACGTCTTGCCAGCACGTGGCATTTTCTGCCTTTTCATTTTAGCCATTCCGGTGGGTGTACGGCAGTGTCACACTGTGGTTTAATTTCCCTTCCCCGATGACTAATGAAACTCAATGCTTTTTTGTATGTTTATCACCTTTTCGGATATCCTTTTTTGTGAAGTACCTCTTCATGTCTTTTGTCCATTTTTAAAAAAATTAAGTCTTCTAACTTTTTAAAATCTGTATGAGTTCTTTATATATTAATTTGTTTGAGTCCTGTGCTGGATATACACATCTGTCTCTCTATCTGCTCATGTGTACAGAGACACACAGACACACACACACACTTATTCAATCGGTGTTGAGAGCCCCCATGTGCCAACATGTCACAGTCACTGCGGCACAGTCGTGAACAGAACAAAGGCCCTGTCCTCATGGGGCTTGGATCCTCCCCAGAGAAGACCAATAAATAAGGAAGTAGAAAGACTGTCAGACTGCGGTAACTGTGCAGAGAAATGTTCAGTGGGAGAGGAAGTGCGGGAGTGGAGGGTAACACTGTAAATATGTCACGGAGAAGGTGACATGTCAGTAAAGATTTAAGGGGGAGAGCCACTAGATGCCTGGGGAGCATGGCACGCAGAAGGAGGGCGGCAGGGTCTGCTAGGGGGCTGGCGCAGAGCAAACGAGGGGTGAGTGGGGTGGGAGGTTTCAAATGGGGTCAGGTCAGCAGAGCCTGGGGGGCCACTAGAATCTGGCTTTCATTCCACTGGGGGTTCTGGACAAAGGAGGGACAGGACCTGACTCCGGTTTTAATAGGGCCCCTTGGGCTGCCATGCTGAGGCAGAAATGGTGGAAGCAGGGAGACTAATTAGGAGCCTGTGGCAGTAGGTCCAGCCTCTTGTCCCAGTTTCCCATCTGTCCCAGGTGTCTGCACTCTGAGGACGTCCAGAATCACTGTCGTCCCAGAATCAGGCATCCCTGCTCTTTGCTCTGCCATCTTCCGAGCGTCCTCTAATGGCTGTGGGATAGATGCAGTGTTCCTGGCCTCACATCCAGCCCCCATCATCTGGGGTGTCTCTTCCTATGTGCCTTGTCTTTCCAGAAGGTCCCAGCGGATGTCCACTGGCCACACCACACCTGGCTTGTTCTCCACTTCCCTAAAGCTGACTCTGGCAAGGTAATGGGGTTCCTCTGTCAGTCTCCACAAGCCCTCCCTGCAGGACCTTGCTCCCTGTACCCAATCCCACCCCCAGCTTCAAGCAGGGGGACACCTGGCAGGAGTCAGCCCTGGCACGCCCATCTCCCCGCCTCCTTGGCACCAGGAAGCACATAGAGGTAATCATAAGTCAGCTGCAGAGGCCACTGTGAGCTTTGCATCCTCCAGCTAGCCTGAGATGAGACGCAGAAGCAGCAGGGGGAGGACAGTGTGAAAGCTTGGGGGGCTGATGTGCTGGCAGCTGGCAGTCCTGGCTATTTCTGCCTGGTGCCCCCTCCCCCACCACTGCCCACCCACGGGAGCAACAAGGCCCGTAGTCAATAGTGCAGGTGCTACAGCCGTCAGAGCTGGGTTTCAGTCCAGTGGAGAAAGTGGGAGTTGGAGTGGGCAGAGCTCCGAGGCAAGGACACCTGTCTCCAAACTCCTGCATCCTCTTGGGGGAGGCCGGTGAAGGGACTCAGCACAGCCCCTAATTCCTCAAGACAGAAATAACTGTCCACCAAGACAGCCTGGTGGCCCATCTTGCTGCTGGTAACAGAGCAGGCAAATGAGAAGGGGTACCTGGGAGGAGAGAGGGTTGTCTCACAAGGCTGCTGGGCAGCAGGCGGGGTGTGTGGGGGGGCAGCATCCTGGGACACTGACAGGGTCACCTCTGCCCATCCAGGCCCTGGGGCTTGCTCATGAGCTCTCCTGGGCTGGTCTCAGCTTCTCTCTGGGCATCCCCTCCCTTTAACATGCAAGCTGAGCATGTCGCTTGGTCCTCTCTAGTGGTGACTCCCCCAGAATCCTCCCCAGCTCCCTCTTCCAACTCAGCCTCTGGGCCCTCCAATACCAGCTCTCCCAGAGTGAGTGCTCTGCAGTCAGTCCATCTTTTCCATCCGAATTCTCAGAGCCTGGGTGGGGGGCCACTGCAGGAACACGGCGGAAGGGGAGACCCGTCACCTGACAGGATTCCTTCTGAGTGCTGGGGCTCCTGTGCCACATGCCAGGCCCGCCCCACGCCGTATCTCAGATGAGCCCTCTCACAAAATCGGCTGCCATGTCCCTCGTGTTCACTCAAGGAAGTGGAAGGACAGAGAGTTCTGAGTGACGTTCGAGGCCAGAGCTATATGTAGTAAGTGTTCCGTCAAGGGAAGCATTCAAACCAAACGCGGGCTAAGCGCCTGCCCGTAGCTCTGCAGTGGACATCGACAAAGAGGTGAGGGCGGGGAGGGGAAGAGAGGATCGAGGGAGGAGGTGGGGCACCGGGGGCTCTCTGTGAGCGGGATCTCACCAGCACAACCGCTCCCATCGCGCGCTGAGCCCTGACCCACACAGCGCCCCTACTCCTAATGGCACAGCCCGCCCGGCGCACGCAGCACAGACACCTTGGCCCCCCGCACTCCCGGCACCCCCAAACCCGGAGCTAGGCCGGTGCGCCCGGCCCAGGCGGTGCCCCTCGCCACGCCCGAACCCCAGGATCTTCGCCGCCGCCCTCCAAGCGGCGCCCGGCCCCTCCTGTCCCTTCCCTCCCCAGCCCTGCTGCGCCGCGACCCCCGCGCCCCCCTCGGCCCCGCCCCGGCCCCGGCCCCGGCCTGGCCCTGGCCCGACCTCGCTGTTCGTCGGCCCCGCGGCTCAGGCGCACCCAGCCCCGCCCTGTGCTCCGGGCCCCGCCCCGGCCCCGCCCCACCGGAGGCTGCGAGCGGGAGGGAGGCGGGCGTGGGGAAGTCAGCGGGCGGGGTCGGGGGGCGGGGGCTTCCTCGCGCCGGCAGAGGAGCTGCCGCACGAGGCACGCCGGCTTTGCCGGGGGACAGCGCGGGGACCTGGCAGCCAGGATGTTTCTGGAGCCTCAGGTAGGGCTGCGGCTCGTGGCAGGTGCGGGGCGGCCGGTCGCGGAGGCAGCGACGTGGGCGCGCTCGCAGGGCAGCCCGGTGGTTGCGGCAGCACCGCGGAGCTGGGGGTTCCTCCGCCGCCGAGCTCAGGAAGGGGTGCTGCCCTCCCGGCGAGGAATGCGACCATCTGGAACATCTATGGCCGTGGCCGGAGGCAGCCTGTCCTTGGGAAGCACTCCCTCTACGTGTCCCCATTGGGGCACCTGTTGCCAGGTGGGCGGCGCCCGGAGCTCAGAACGGGTGGGCTGCTCAGGCTGCCACTGCCCTTTCTGGCATGGCCTGCAGTCGCCGGTGATTGTCTATGGCTGAGCGGCACCTGCAAAGCTGATAGGGACCCCTGTGGGGTGAACAGGCCCTGGAAGGCGGGAGACAGCGACCCCAGCAGCGCGCCGGCGGTAAAGTGGCCGCTCCGGGACGGGCTTGTAAGAGCCAGGATGACCCTGGATCCTTCCCCAGACTCGAGGATTCCAGAACCACTGTGTACCCTGGAGGAGGTGCCAAGGAGAGGAGGAGGTGTGCGATGCAGTGAACATGTGGGAGGTGTGTATGTGTGTATGTGCGATGTGTGGGCACGAGTGAGAGTAGGTGAAGATGCGGGCACGTTTATATACGGGTGTGTGAGAGCGGCAGAAGTGTGTGGGGCAGGATTGTGCCTGCGTGGGCCCACAAGGAGAGTGAGCTCCGAGTGGGGCTTCGGGGAGTGTGGACTCTAAGGTGAGGGGCAGCTTCCTTTCTACAGGAAAGGAGGCTGGGAACCTGTCCAGGAGTTAATCCTGAGCATGAGGCAGTGTCGCATTCCCATGGCTGTTTGTTCCACGGGTGCCTTCGAGGGGGACCTCCCGTTGTGGCTCAGGTGCAGTGTGGTTGAGCTGCAGCCTGCTGCTGCTGTTCCCCACCCCCTTCTCATGGAACTGACCACCAGCCCGGCACAGCCCTGGACCTCAGGCCCAGGGCACATGGGGGCGCAGAAGGGGCCTCAGCTGGGCTGGCCAGCCCTGGCTGTGCCAAAGAAGCAGGTCTTATTCGTTCTTTTGTTTGTTCACATGTTCAGCACACATTTATTGAGCACCTGCTGTGTGCAGGCACTGTGGATTCGGCAGGGACCCAAATACACCACTTATATTAGTATAGCACATGTCATGGAGCTCACCTTCTAGCTAGGGAGACAGGAGAAAAAGCCTGATCAGTAAATAAAATGTAGACTGTCGCGTGGTGATAAGTGCTAAAGAGCAAAACTGCAGCAGGGAAGAGGAATAGAGCATATCCTGGTGCACAGTCAGGAGAGTTTAGGTTATCTGCAGTAACAAAACAGGCCCCCGGTCTGGTGGCTTCCAACAGCACAGTGGAATTTTTGCTCACGTGCGTGACCATCGTGGGTTGGCATGCCTTCCTCACTCAAGATGCTGGGCTGATGGGTCCGCATGGCAGGGGGAGAGAGGCTCCTGCACTAGCATTTTAATGCCCCAGCTCAGTGCCACATGTCACTTCTACTCACTGCTCTTGAGCCAGATGAGTCACATGACCCCACCCAACCACACTACGACCTGTGGTGACAATCCTGCTCAGCCTGGCAAGAAGGGGCTGACACCTTTGGTGCTGAACATACTGACCACCAGTGTGTGGGTGCTGTTTGTACTTTGGGTACAGCGGTCAGGGGAGGCCTCACCATGTGTTACATGTCCATGAGGACTTGTTGGAGGCTAGCAAGGGAGATAAGTGACAGTGGGAGCAGAGGGACACGTAAGGAAAAGGCCAGGCAGGGCTTTGAAGAGGAAGCTGCCTGTGTGTCAAGGGCTAGACTGGAGGCCGGGTGTCACGAGCAGAGCAGGTAAGAGGTCAGTGGGGCCCACGCAGTGGCCCAGGGCCTCAGACCCAGGAGGTAGCAGTGGAGAAGGAAAGAAGGGCTGATTTGGACATGCTCTAAAGGTAAAGCAAGAGGCCTTGCTGGTGGCAGGGATGTGGTGCTGGAGATGGAGAGGAGGTAGGCTCATTCCAGGAAGGAGGGCGTTGTGCTCAGTGGAGACAGGAGAGGATGCAGGGGGAGCAGGTGGGACAGGCAGGAAGCAGGGACAGTTTGACAGCTCCAGGGGGATGCCACCTGGCAGTGGGATGGGCGCTCTGGAGTTCAGGCTGGCCTGGAGTACTCTGTCCTGCAGGTCCCTTGCTACCTCCTGGCCACGCTACCTACACCCGCCCCTGCTGGCTCAGGACAGCCTGGCCCTGGGCCCAGCCTACCTCCGGCACTGTACCTCCATCTTGCTGAGCCTGCCTGCTTGATGTAGGGGGCCTTCGTGTGAGCTCCACCAGAGGAGGGAGGGCAAGTTGAGGGGGCTACGGCATCTTGTGTTGACCTGGCTTCCGTGTGCACTGGGGGCTGGCCAGGGTGCAGGAGCACTGGGGACAGCACTGCCTGCAGATGCACAGGGCCCACAGTGATGCAGAGTCTTTGAGGGCTGGGCAGTCTGGGAGGGCCACCTGGGGGAGAGAGTCATACGTTGGCTTTGCGATGGGTAGAGTTAGACTCAGGGGCAACATGGCCCAAGATGGAGCTGGGGTGTGTGGAAGTGGCCTGCACCCTCCACATCTGGGCTCCAGGGGAGCTGCTGGTGAGTGAGCAGAGCAGGGTCGGGTCTGTTGGGACTTGGATATCAGCCAGGAGACCTGTTATCTCTCCATGCTCCTTCTTTCTTACCCCGCTGAAAAACCCCTGGTCATCCTTGGAAGCCCATCTCGAAATCACCTCCTTCAGGAAGCCCTCCCTGACTTCTCCCTACAGAGTTAGTTCCCCCACCCTCCTGCCTCCTCGGCACCCATAGCATACCCATAATCCCGAGTTGCTCACACTGCACTGTGGTGTTACATCTGCCTCCCCTGGCAGGCACCAAGGTCCACGGGTTCTTCCATTTCCAAGTGTATGGCCCAGGTCAGTAGGGCCTCATTGATGTTTGTTGGCAGAATCAGTGAGGAAGGAAGGAAGGAATAAACACAAAGGCTGGAAATGGCCTATGGAGACTGCCCAGTTTTGCCTCCCTGTTTACACATGGGGAAATTGAGGTCCACAGTGGCCGCGGCTTCCCTGAGTTCAGCCAGGAGGTCAGAGATCAGAGCTGGCTCCTTGATCTGATGCCTCTTCTATGCTAGGTTCTGGGCTGCCTGGGTCCCTGTGGGTTCCAGGACAAGGAGGAGCCCAGAGGCAGACAGATTGAGGGGCCCAGAGGTGAGCCATCAGGTGGGAGCACATGGACCACAGCACTGGGGTCTTGGGAGGAGGAAGGCAGGCAGAGGTCTCCACAGGGGCCCTTGGCTTCTCTCCCCTCTGCAGCCCTGCAGCTTCCAAAGGCTCTAGCTCCGTGGCCACACGGCTGGTCTGGCCGCGGCCAGCCATGCTTCTCAGCCTCCAGTGGAACATTGCCTCCCCCGCTGTCCTGCTCACAGTGCCTGCCGGGCTGGCCAGGCCAAGCCCACGGCATTTCCCAAATGTCAGTGTGGCTGCCACCACGAGCCGCCCCCTGCCCGTGGTGGGGCCAGCGAGTGTGAGTCAGAGGATCTGAGAGCCAGCTCACAGGTCTCCTTTAACTCTCACTGTTAAAGGAGGTCACTGTTCCAGTGGCACAAGTGGAGGCCGAGGCTCCGAGGTAGAAGGCTGCAGCAGCACCAGGAGCAGGGGAGCCCACCCCAGAGCCTGGCCTCCCTGGGGACAGTGGGGTCACATACCACTTGGAAGAATGACAGCAAGTTCCTAGAGGATGCTGGAAACCAGCAGTGCCCAGCCCAGAGGGCGGAATGGTGTGTGTTGTGGGTTCCTGGCCAGGAAAGGGGGCTGTGGGCTGGGTGGCTGACCTGGGGGGCAGAGCAGGCCCACTAGGGACAACGTGTCCCTGGCCAATGGTTGGGAGACCTGCAGAGCCAGGAGACCCCAAGGCTCGTAGGCACACAGCTCACCCCGTGTCACTGGAGTCAGCATTGCCGCATGTGCTCCACGTGGACTGAGTGGGGATGTCTTTGTGGATTGGGACACCTGTACCCAGGGGAGGTAGATAGGTGAGTATTGATTTAAAAAAAACGTATGTTAAGTAACTGGTAATTAAACTCTCTTATTATTTTAAACAAATTTTCAGTGTGGCTTCCTGGAAAACCCTAGAAATTAATCCCGTTACCTGCACAGAAGCAACATTGTATCTTTTCATTTTTAATGTGTCTTTTATTTATTTCTTATCTTATTGTGTTTTCTAGAAGGTGGAAGGCAACGTTAAATAATAGCATCCTCCTTGGCTTGATCTGCATTTTAATGAGACACCCTCTAATGTTTTACTGTTAAGTCTGTAATTGGCCCTAAATTTCGAATAGATTTTCTTCATCATGAACTCTATGCTCCATTCATACATTAATTGCTGAGAGTGTACACCAAGAATGGATATTCAGTTTTATCAGAGGCTTTCTTGTGTCTAGCAAAATCATCAAATTCCTTTCCTCCTTGGGCCTATTAATGTGTTGACTTATAGCTTTTCTGAACTAAATCATCCTCATGTTCCCGGAATAAATCCCACTGGGTCAGCCTCGATTGTGCTTTAAAATGCTTACTGATCTGTTGCTTAGGGTATTTTTCATCTATATTCATAGGTAAGAATTTATACGTACGTTCCTATTAGGGGACATATTTGTCACATTTATAAATCACAGTTATGTTAGTTTCATGAAATGAATAGAAAAGGTTTTCAATATGAATTGTGGAGTTGAAATAGTTTAAATATCATAAAATTATCTTATTCTCCAAGGCTTGAAATAATTCATTTTGGAAACTCTCTCAGCCAGGGCTTGCTTTTTATTTTTCCCTGAGGTTAGTTGGCTGTCGACTGACTTAATTTGTACTGTGGTTATTGGTCTTTTTGAGTTCTAAACATTTTTAGTCCATTTTGGTTATTTATATTTTCTAGATTGTATCCCAGTTCAAAATGCTTCCAGACCTTTTAGCACAGATTTACAGTCTATTCTTTTAAAGTTTCTTCTCCCTATTCATGGTTAGATCCCCTTTTTCATGCCTAATAGCTATATTTTTGCATTTCCTCTCTCCTTCCCTCCTTCTCTACCCCCTCCCTGCCTTCCTTCCCTCTCTCCCAACCTCCTTCCTTTCCTCCATTCTTTTGTTGATTAGAATTGCCAGAGGTTGATCTTTTTAATTTATGTTTTCAAAAGAAAATCAGCTCTTGAATTTAATCAGCAATTCTACTCTTTTCTTTGATTAAATCCACTAATTTATCTTTTAGTTATTCCTTTCCCTAGTTTTCTTTGCTGTACGTCTGTTTTACTTAGAAGCTCTCTTTTAGCCTTTTGAATCAAGTGCCTAGTTCATTTATTTTCATTTTTTCTTGTTTATTTAAAATATATTGAAGTCTATGAATTTTTCTCTGAGTACAGCTTTGGCCGTACACATCAAATTTCATAAGGAGTTTTCTTATAAGGGTTATTTTTCTGATGTGTCTGTAATTGGAGTTTTGATTGTTTCTTTAGCACAGATATGATTTAGGGAAATTTCTTTTAATTTTTTGGTACACTTTTTTTATTAATGTCCAACTGTGTTATGTCCACGTCATTCTGTCACCCATACGTTTTGTTTTTTTTTTGAGGAAGATTAACCCTGACCTAACTGCTGCCAATCCTCCTCTTTTTGCTGAGGAAGACTAGCCCTGAGCTAACATCATGCCCATCTTCCTCTACTTTATATGTGGGACGCCTACCACAGCTTGGCGTGCCAGGCAGTTCCATGTCCACACCCGGGATCCGACCTGGCAAACCCCGGGCCACCGAAGTGGAACGTGTGCACTTAACCACTGCACCACTGGGCCGGCCCCTATCACCCATACATTTATGTTTGGAGACTCTATCAAGGTTTCATTGGTGATGCGACATATGAACAGTGTGGATGAATATTCTGGATAGAATATGCCTTTCTGTTTTTAGGCCATGGATTTCATGTATTCTTCTCTTTATGTCTCCATTCTCCCATTTCAGGAGAATGCACTGCAGCGTTTTCATCCCTTCCACTGTTCCTTCCACTGCTCATCTCTTTGGGTATCCCTCACTTGTCAGGAATTGTTGTTCTGCCTGTCTGTCTTGTCCAGGAAGGCAGCTCACCACATTGTAAGCGAGCTTGGGCACAGGGCCCGTTTCCTAGGCACAGCAGGGCAGGTGTGTTCTCTGGCTGCCTTTCACTTTCAACTCTTAGTGGAAAGCTCCAGCCTGCAGGCGGGAGACCTGGGCTGGGTTCCTGGCTCTGGCCTGCCAAACTGTGTGGCTTCAGGCTGTCCTGAGCCTCCTCTGCTGCACCTCATCTGGCAAGAGGACCATCATGCCTTGGAGGGTGCTATGGGGATGTGTAAGATGGCCCAGTAGGTGGGAAGCCCTCTGTGAATGTCACTCATTGACAGTGAGGCTGCTGGGCCATTCAGGGAGGGCCTGGATCTATGCTGCACTCACAGGCCCCGCTCTGCACATTCCATGTAGGGGGCTCTTTCTGGGCCAGGCCTTGTCCATCTCTCAGGAGCCCTGGCTGGTTCCCACCTGCCTTGGCCTTACACCTGCTCTCCCTCCTCCTGAGCCTGTACTGATGGCCCTGGGTTTCATGTCATCATGGTGGTCACACTCACTGGGGTTCAAGTCCAAGCTCCCCTACTTTGGTGCTGTATGCCCCAGGGTGGATGACTTCAGCCCTTTGGGCCCTTGTTCCTTCATCTGGAAAATGGGACAGCAGCGTGTGCAGTGTGGTGCGTGGGGAAGGGCTCTGCCTTGAGGAGGGATGGTGGCCACTGGTACTCCAGTGGACTGGCCAGGTTCTGGCCACCTGGTAACAAGCCCCCAGGGCCAGGGGATGTGGGGTGTGTGGCAGGAAAGCTGCTGGTGTGCACAGCACAGGGAGTGGGAGATGTTTTTGTTGGAGGGTCAAGACACATGTCCTGGTCCTGTTTCCGAAAGGCTGTGGCTGCTGGCCAAGACCGTGGCTCTTCGGGCCCAGCAGGGAGCTGGGTGCCCCTGCCCTGCTGGCTCCCGCAGAGCAGCAGGGTCCCAGGGGCGCCACTCTGGGCATCTGCCAGGAGGATGACAATTCAAGCAAAGGAAGTTGATTTTTATTTGTTTTTAGACACAAAGGAAAATCGTTGCTCAGGCTAATTAGATGTCATTTAAAAATAAAAGAGCAGTACTTCCTTTTTTCCATACCCCAGTACCACCAGGCAGCCTGGGGGGAGGTGGAAGCTGCCACTCACTCCTAGAAAGGCCTGAGCTGGGGCCTGTCCCCTGCGCCACCCGTCCATCTAGGGGGACCCAGGCTCCCTGCCTCTCAAGGCCCCTCAGCTCTGACATGGTCCCCTCATTGGCCCGCTGGCTCGCTGACAGCCTTGCCCTGCCGCTCCTCGCACGGGAGAGGCTGGGTAAGATGCTCCCCCTGGAACCTGGGTCTTCCTTCCTGACGGCTGGAGCTCTAGCATCTGCGCCAGACTCTGATCAGCAGCAGTCTTAAGTGGATGCCCCTTATAGGAAGAGGATCGCAGGGGAGCGACTTCAGTTGAGGTGGGGGTCTGCACCCTGTCGCCCTAGCCCTCCCACCTCCGGGGCACCTTGAGGGGACTTCCAGAAATGATGGGACTGGCTCTGAAGTTTATCTTAGTTCGCAAACTCTCCTGTCTAAGCCTGTGCCCAGCTCAGCCTCCAGGAGTCCGGGTTGGCTGCCACGTGCAGGAGCGCTCGGGTGACCCGTGCGGAATCCCCTGGAGTTGGCCCAAGAGGGAAGGAGGACAGAGGGTAAGTGGGGAGGGGGAGGCCCCAGGCATCCTCTCTGGCCCCAAGGGCCCTGAGTGGGAGACCAGCGTGCCAGCTGCCCGCCCTGCCGGGAAAGGGCAGCAATTCTCTGAAAGCCTACCTGCTCCGACCTTGGGCCTCTCAGGGCTCAATAATGGGATGGTTATTGGTGGACAATGGCATTTTGTCCCCTGAGCAGCCACCAGAAGAAGCTGACTGGACAGAAAGGGAGAAAAGAAGGAGGAAAAACCAAGAGGAGAAACCGTGGACTCAGCAGAATTTGTATTTAGGAGTGTGAAGAGGAGATGGCAAGATTCCTTCAGTCAATTCAAATAGTATTTGGTAATAGGAAGGAATTCAGAAAGAAAAAAATGAATCATGCGTCTGTAACAAAGCTTTAATTATCAGCAGCGCTCCCTAGGCAGGGCCTTTGTTGAGTAGGCACCCGGCCAGCAGGCGAGGTGCTGCGTCTCTGGTTCCCATGGCAGCTGCCTCCTGGCTGGAGTCTGGCCCACAGCCCTCTGCCAGGCCGCAGGACGGCCCTGGCCAGCCCAGAGGGTACATGAAGGTAAATATGGCCCTTCCTCACGGCATTTGTGGATGTGTTTCTTGAAGCTTGGTTTATGTGAAAGACGTCACCCCTCGCCCTCCAGTCCCCAGTGCCAAGCAGGCTGGGAGGACGGAGAGGTGGGAGCTTCAGGGTGTTCCCATGGCCCTACCTGCAGGGATAGGGCCAGCCATGTCCTCCCAAGGGCTTCCCTGCTGGAAAGTCCATGGGGGTGCAGAGGGAGGAGGGGTGGGGACTATAGAGGCCTTGCCACAGAGGTGTCACCCCTGCCACTCCCCACTCTAGGCAGGGGCCAAGCAGCCACCCTGAGGCCAGAGCCAACTCTGAGCCCCACATGCTGGGACAGGGCAGTGCAGCCAGGTCAGTGGATCTGCCTGCCTGGAAGCAGGAGGCAGCTTCTCTCTCCTTTCTCCCTGTCTGCAGAGGGCCCACAGGCTGTCCTGGGCATGGGGAGGTCAGAGGGGCCCCAGAGGTGTGATCAGGGAAGAGGGGCAGCCCCCATAATCTGTGTCTAGGAAGGCAACGAGTCACCTCAGAGTGCCCACCAGTGTCCTGCAGTTCTGACTCCACCCAAACTAGCAGGTACTGAGCGTGTCCTGATTATGGCAGCCTCGCTGCGTGCTCACTACCGCCTGAGAAACAGGTGCTGGAGGTGATGTTTTACAGAGGAGGGTGCTAACTCCCAGCTTGTCGGGTGGCCAGGCCTCACTGCCAGGCTGCTGGACCCCAGCCCATGCTTGCAGCCGGACTCCAACTATCTGCCCTGTGTGGCCCCAGCAGTCAGGACCTCTCTGGAGCTTGAGGGAGACACGTTTCACCTCAAAGTTAGGAAGATCTGAGAGCTGGGGTTTGGGGAGGGGCAGGACAGCCCCCAGTAGGGAGCTTCCTGCCTTAGGAGGGTCTGAGTTCAGGCTGCAAGGGCAGCTCCTGTGCCCTTCTGTTGTTGGGGGTCATTGGGGGAAGGCCTTTCCATCCCTGGGGGTGGAGGAGCCTGAGGTGGCCAGGCAGCAGTAGCAGGGCCAGGGAAGCAGCTCCCCAGTGGCTGAGGATTGGACCACAGGCCACCTGGGGCAGAGGCCAAGGTCTGGCTTGCAGGGTCCTGGCTCCTGGATCCTATTGTGCCAACTGGGTCTCTGGAAATGACAGTGAGCAAAGCACAAAGACTCTCTCAGCAGGTGTTACTCACCTGCGCCCTGTGCAGATGATGCCCAGAGGGCCTGGCTACTGGCAGGTCACTGTGTGTTCTCCCTGCAGAGCTGCCAGTGCCAACTGACTCTAGCTGGGGATGGGGGCGGGTCAAGAGAGTTCCAGCATTCAGGGAAACCACAGGGTCCTGGAGTAGGAAGGGGTAGGGGGTGTGGAGTGGGGGAGGGAAGGACACTGAGCTTGCGATGACAGGGATATTAGAGAAGTGGGGAGAGGACAGAGGACCCGAGAGGGGAAGCGGCCGCAGTTGGGGCCTGTGCCCCTCCTCCCCCGAAGCCCCTCGGACCTGCCCCTGCCCTGTCTGTGAGCCCCACTGCCCCTGTGGAGCCTGAGCTCTTCGGCCTGGGTTTTCCCACCAGTTAGTGAGATTCAGGCAGCAGGGACAGTCCCCTCTGGGTCTCCCCCTCCCCTGGCAGCCTGTAATGCGTACGCGACTCCAGAGGCCACGGTAAAGTGGCCTGTCCACTGCTGGCCTGCTGGCTTTTGATGCCTTTTCAGGTCTGTGAACCCAGTTAGGAAACAGCAGGATCCCAGGACAGGGCAGATCAGGGGGTGACAGGGGAGCTAAGGATGCATGGCTGCTTCTACCACCTGACCTGTCCTGTTTGGCGGGTGTGGCCTTATTCTTGCCACCTGCCAGGTAGAAGGGAGAAGGCTCTGAGATGCTGGCCACGGCCTCATGGCAGAGAAAATACAGGTACAGTGCACTTCCTGCCATCTGTCCCCCGCTGTGAGTCCCTGAGCCTCTGTCCAAACCAAGAGGACTCCCAGACCCCTGCCCTCTCCCCTCCCCTTTGGGTGGCAGAGCCAATAGTTGAGGTGGGCCCCTCGGCTCCCACACTGAACACCTAGCTTTCTACTCTCCCTATACCCTGCAGCGGGCAGATTCTTAATTATAATTTAGTGTCACAACATCCCAGAGAGTCAAGGCCACTTTTAGCTCCTGATGGCCTGCTTCTGGCAGGGGTGACCCCCAATCCCTCCCCTCTCCCCCGCTCAGGTGGTGTGACTAGAGAAGGCCCAAAGAGTAGGCCAAAATCCTCACTGCTGCAAAGGACCCACGAAAGCTTTACCAAGAGGTTTTCCATTCGCGCCAGGAATCCTATACATGTGAGGTGGGGGCATGCATTTAAACAAGCATTTAATTTACAACTTTGATTTGACTTGCAGCCTCCTCCTTAGAGTTCCCTGCTGTGTAAAGTCAGGGCCTTCAGCCAATTCCTCTGCCCAGACTGCTCCCTGAGGGGGTCACCTGCCCTATCTGGGAGAGCCTCCTTGAAGGGGCGCTTCATCGAACGTGGTGCCAGAGGAGTCCACCTGGAGACCTGTGCAGGCGCAGGCGGGCCTGGAGGAGGGCAGGGAGGGCGCCCCGCCCACTGCAGACCCTGGGGACCTGGCAGGGGAGGGGGATTCCACGTGATTGGACTGGAGCTAGGGGGCACCCCCGCGCAGATCCGTGTTTAGCAGGGCTGACACATGGATAATAAGGAAATATTTGTTTTGGAGTGAATGAGCCAACAGGAAGTGCTCCAGGCAAGACTGTTTCCAGGGAGCGAATGGGATGGAAGGTTCACAGATCTTGGGCCCAGGAAACGTTGGCAACATTCCTCCCTCTGTGCATGGCACTCTTCCTTTTCCAGAAGTCTCCTTCAAGTCTGCTCAGATCTCACGTCCTCAGGGAGGTCAGCCTCTGCACCGGTTCAGTTGCCCTCTGCCCCGCCCCCACACTCCTGACCCTCTTCTCTTCTTCCTCTTCCCAGAGCACTGATACCTTCCTAACCCGTTATATCATGGGTTTATTGTGTGGTTATCACGGGTACCGGCCACAGCCTGCTCCAGGCAGGGCCCAGCGAGGACAGAGAGCCCTGATTTCTTCTTTGGTGGATCTCCAGTGTCTAGGCAGGTCCTTGTTAACAATTGTGAATGAATGAATGAGTGAATGAATGGAGAGATGGGCAAAGAGTAAGGGCTCTGTGGAACATCCCACCTCCTATGCCAGCCCAGTGCAGACTATTTCAGAGAACCAGACAGCCCTAGAAGGGAGATCGGGGTCCATTTTGCAGATGGGGACAGGAGGCCCAGCCTCGCTGCTCCAGGTCCCCAGCAGAGCTGGGCTCCAGAGTTGCTGGCCCTGGTCCAAGTAGCCAGCATGGTTTGGTCCCCAGTTGTGGCCTCTGAGTGTCCACGGGGCTCCTGCCCTGCTCTCACCAAGACTGGATTTTTCTGGAATGGGGATGCAACCAAGACAGCTCCGTGAATGCACCAATTCTGAAATCTCTGCCAAAGGCTGCCCTCTTGGTTAAGTGGCTCCCCAGGGTGGGGGCCCAGGGCTGGCACCCAGCTCCCTCCAGGAGCACTCTCTCTCTCTCTCTCCCTCCAGCCAACAGAGGGGAGAACTGGCAAGATGTGTAATTTTCAGTTGCTAATTGTGATGCCCTGCAGCTTGCTGAGCTAAAAATAGCCTCCGTTTGTGTTGAGTAGGTTAAAAAATAGAAGCCCATGTGCTGCCTTGGAAAGAAGCACCCCTTGTAAAGCCTGGCACGGGCAGGGGGCTAGCGGGGCCCCTCCTCCACCTCCCGGCAGATCCCTGGGGACTCAGGCAGGATGGGCCGGAGGGCTGTTTTTGTCCCAGTTTTCCAAGAACCTGGGTTTCTTAACTTGGTGTCCATGGACGAGCTTCTGGGAGCCCATTAATCCCTGGAATCACTTGCAGAATGCCATGGGAGTGTGCATATCCATGGGTCCAGGGGAGGGCCTCAGCCTTCATCGGATGCTGAAAGGGTCATGCCCCGGCTAGGTATGAGGAGAAATGACAACACCAAGAAGGAGCAGGGCTGTGAGGCAGGCAGGCCTCAGCAGAGCTACTCACTGCTGCCCGCCTGGGCAACCTCTGTAAGCCCCAGAACTTGACGTCCCCATCAGAAAGGATGTCTCCCCGCCTGCCCCCCTGGGTTGGGGGAATTGTGTCACGTGAGATGAGATGTGTAATGCCCAGCACACAGCTGGGTCCAACTCCTGATGATAAACCTTTAAAGTACAAGGCTTTGCTAGCCCTGGTGGCCTAGTCGTTAAAGTTAGGCACTCACTGCTTCCGTGGCCCAGGTTCATTTCCCGGGTGTGGAACCACACCACCCATCTGTCAGTTGCCATGCTGTGGCTGCAGCTCACGTAGAAGAACTAGAAAGACTTACAACTAGAATATACAACCATTCATGGGGCGGGGACCAGGGAAAAAGGAAGATCGGCAAGAGACGTTAGCTCAGGGTGAATCTTCCTCGGCAAAAAATTTTAAAAAGTACAACAAGGTTAGCCAAGAGAAAGCTTGTGCCTGCTACTACATTTCTCAGAAATTTCCAGAATTGCAGGCTCCAGGATCTGGAAGGGGTCCTAAGATTCTGACCATACCATGGGAACCTGCCCCAGACAGCTAGTCCCTTCACAGTTGAACAGAAGCCTGACAGTGTTGCCTTCAGCTGTGCAGTAGACTCTCCCTTCCCTGGGCTGTCGACCCTACTGTCAGCTGGAGCAGAGCTGGCTGTGTCCAAGGCCAGCCGGTTATCCCTGGTGCCACCTTCCAACGTCCCTCCCTTTGTCCCTCTGGGCTGAGAGATGTGCTTCCTGCAGATGCCCCAGGGTGGGGGGAGTGCATGCTCCTTGAGTCCTGCCTCTCTTTCCCAAGACATGCCCTGGAGTGCAGAGTTGGTGTTGGGGGCAAGTAGCTAAGAAGCAGAAGCCAGGAGGCCTGAGGGCCATGGAGGGGCAGGTGGGGCAGGCCCTGGCCACTCCCATGTGGCTCCTGAAGGATGAGGTTCCTGCCCCACCTGGACACCCTGAGTCCCTTCCTGCCCCCACCATCTCCCTGCCCAGAGCCAGGATGGTAAAGCCTGTGTGGGGTGAGGCAGTGAGCTGGAGGCCGGCAGGCCCTGCTCTGGGGCAGGGACCCTTGCCTTCACGGGCTCATCTCTGTGAGAGCAGACCCTGGGCATGGGAAACCCTCCAGCGAGGCATGCAGGGCTGCCCCAGACAGTTGTGAGCAGGGATGACTCTGTACAGACACTGCAGTAGCTAGAGTCAGTGTCATTTGTATTCCTGACCCAACTGTGTTTAAGTAAATCATTTGTGACAGCTTCAGCTGTGGGATTCTTTTATGAGACCACTGGGCAGTGTCAGGCCTCCCCTGGGCCTTGATGGGCTCTCAGCACAGGAAGCAGAAGCATGAGGGAAACAATGTCACCCTTGCCCATGTCACCCTTGCCCAGGCGCGGACAAGCACGAGAGTGAAGATGCGTGAAGCCCTTGAGGATGTAGCAACGGTCACATTTGGGTGCTCACAGAAGGCTGTGGCCATCGTAGTTAAGCCGGCGGCCCTGGCTCAGAATGATCTGGGCCTCCATCATAGCTGCAGCTCCCAGGGGTCCAGGGGGCTCCTGGGGTCATGAGAGTGGTATACAGGGTTTCTGAAGGCCACCATGTTGAGCATAACTGGAGTTTGTGAGTGGAAGGACGGTGTCCCAGATCATAAAAGGTGTACACACATGTGCGGGCGTGGCTGCCCCTCCTAGGGCGTATCTGGGTTTTGCACACGAGTGGCCAGAAGCTGATACCTTCCTCTGTAGTTTGCTTCCTGACGGAGGGCATGGACTTCTCAAGGCCCAAGTTTGCTAGGGCCACGCGAGGAAGCAGTGAGTGGCACTCTACTCTCCAGCTCAAATCTCTTGAAGAGGCTGCAAAAGGGAATTTCATTCGTAATCTTCTGCAGAAAGTTCCTAAAAACCCTCTCTTCCCATCTCTCCCAGGATCTCTCATGGCACTCAGGCTGCCTAAGCTCTCTCCACTTATTCTCTCAAAGGCCCAGAAGTCTTGCAGATCCCGGCTGCCCCCACTGTGTTCCCCTCTTCTGCTCCAGGGCCCTCAGTCCAGTCAGCTTCCATGCTCTCCATACTTTGGTGCAGTGGGTTCCTTAGATGTGAGTGTGTGTGTGTGTGAGAGAGATGCAGGGCAGCAGCAAATACTCAGAAGTTAAAGTTTTTGGCTGAGTCCCCTAAAAGGGGTCTCTGACTTGAGTTGTATTGATGCCGAGCTGCAGGCTGCACCCTCTGGAAAGGTTGGCGGGGATCGAGGGCAGTGTCCATGCAGTCCCCTGGCTGGGCTGTGCAGCACCCAAGGACCGAGTTTACTATCTGACTACGACACACTTGGTGTGCAGGCACTTGTTCTGGGCTGGAAGCCACGCTCCGTGCGTCCCCCATCTGTCCTCCCACCCTACACCGTGAAGCTCAGTGTCCCTGTCTGACATACATGGCCTTCAGCATGGGCCTATTCTAGACATTGGAGTCGGGCATGGAAACAAGACTAATGGCTGCTCTTCTCTGAGGCCAGCTTCCCCTGGAGATCAGAGCTCAAGGCAAAAGCTTGTGTGAGAAGACTTTATTGGGGAGTGAGGTCCCAGGGGAGCAGGAGGAAGCAGGGGAGAGTGAATAGATGTAGGGTGCCTTCCAACATGGGATGCATCTCTGGATGTCTTTGGAGAGGATGTCTCTGGATGTCTTTTGTCTCCGTGAAGCTGTTGTCCATCTGAGGTGCGGAAGGGGAATTTACCTTCTGGCTCCCATGTCCCATTGACCCAGCTTTGCCACTAGGGTGTTCGTGGCCCTGCCCTGACTTCTGGGCTGTGCAGGTGGGCCCCTGGATGGATCCGCAGGGCCTCATGCCTCAGCGAGAACCGGCAGCCTGGGCAGGAGGCATGTGACTCGCTAATGGCTGTGAGGGCCTAGGTCAGAGGCCGTAGGTCAGAAGCAGTGGCAGCCGGTGCTGGGCCACTTGGGTGCCATCGAGGCAAGGCCCAGACCCAGACCTGAAACACAGGAAAGGACTCAGGCGAGTGTGGATGGATGGTCGCGGGTGGGGGTACCGACAAGGAGCCTTAAAAGAATGGAGTTGCGGGAGGCCGGGGCTTCCCGAGGCCGTGTTGTCTGTGCTGGACCATGGCAGGGAGCAGGCGTGAGCCCTGAAGCAGGCGTACGTGCAGGACCCCACTGCAGCCACTCGTGCTCTGGGGAGCAGCAGGAGATGTGGCAGATGGAGGAGCTTGGGCTGAGTGGGGAGGGCCGGATAGGTAGAGCGGTGGGGGGAGCCCTGGGAGGGGGCGGAAAGCTAGAGGGGGCAGCAGTGCAGCCGCACCAAGCCCTGCACCTTGTTGCTTTGCCTGCCTGGCCCACCTCCCCTACAGCCAGCACGCGGGACACTGATGGTGGCAGCTCATCCAGGCAGGTAGCAAAGGGCCCCTGGGCCTCAGCCTCTGCCCCGCCAGCCCTCTTTGCCTCCCCGGACCCTCACAGTGCTGCTCCACCTGTGCAGGAGCAACGAGTGTGGCCTCCTCACCTGGCACCCTTTTAGGCTCGGCCAGGAGGATTTGGGCCCAGATGCAGGGAGGACCCCTTCCTCAGCAGTGCCCCCAGAGAGCCAAGTAAACCCAGGTATGAAACAGGCAGGTGCTAGCCCATGGCTGCTGCCCCTGAGCCCGCAGCCAGCCCTCTCCCTCCTGCACCTGGGTACCTGGGCCTGCCCTGCACCCACCTGGCCCTGCGGGCGGCAGGCAGCTCCCAGGCCTGTCTTCTAGGAGAGGTGAATCACGTTCACTTGCCTTGCTGTGAGCCGACTGCGTCTATAATTAGAAGGTGCTTGTCTTCCTGCCTGAACAGAGGAGGAGCTGCAAGGAGGCAGCCTGGGTGCTAGTCTGACCCCACTCTCCCCAGAAGGGCTGCTGCAGCGTCCAGGCCGGCCTGCCCCAGCCGACTGGGGGCAGAGCTGCGGTCCCCATGGGCTTCATCCTCTGGCCCTACAGAAGCTGGTGCTCTATCCTCCCCACCCCTGGGCTGGACTCAGGAGGCTTCTGGAGCTCTCCGCTGAGTGTCCGTGACCACAGCGTGCAAACGGGTCTGGATGCGTCAGAAGTGGCTGAGGCTGGAGAGAGCTCCCTGTGCTTCCTGCTCCTATTTTCATCTGGAAAACCTTGAAAAACCTCAGTCCCTGGCTGTACCCCAGGACACTTAAATCAGAATTATTGGAGTGGGAGGTGGGCAAAGTGGTTTCTTTAAAACTCCCCAGGTGATTCTGGTGTGCAGCCAGAGCTGAGTGGCACTGACCCAGGGGAAGCTGGCTCTCCTCACCTGCAGGCTGAACCCCTCAAAGGGACTAGCTCCGGTGAGGACGCGGGCCTGACCTAGCAGCCTCGGCTAGAACTCCGGGGCCTGCATTTTAACAACCGACCAGGTGATGGCGCTGCTGGTCCGGGCTGCACTCAGAACAGCGAAGCTTTAGGAGAGGATCTTAAACCCCGAAAACCGGTGAGTTCTGACTCGGAGAAGAGACACTACTGACAGATTCCTGGGGATTCTGACGCTGTGGCTCTGGCCATGCACCTGCTTTAGAGCATCCGCGAGGGTCTGGCTCTCTGGGGGCCTCCGAGGTCAGTGTGTCTAGAATAATCCAGCGCTTCTGTGTCCTGGGCACCCACATGGCCTGGGGCGGGGCGTGAGGAGCAGGCACAGCTGTGGGAGTCGGGTCCTCAGTGGGGAGGTGATTCCACGTCTAGTGAGCAGCTCTGTACACAGTGGGCTCATTTAATCCTCCCAGCAAATCTCTGAAGGAGCGCTCCCTGTGCCCATTTTACAGATGAAATTCAGGCTCCAAGAGGTTGAGGATTCTGATGAAGCTACAAGTGGCTGAGCCAGGCTCAGACTCAGGCCTCCCTGCCTGCCTTTCCTGCCATCCTGGCACTGCTGCAGTCTAGCTGTGTGACCTGGGGCAGTTACTTAGCCTCTTGGTGCCTTGTCCTCCTCTGCAGCCTGCAGAGAATAACAGTTTCTCTCATGGGTCATTGTGAGGGTTAAGGAGATTATCCGGCTCTAGCATTAGTGTCGCTGGTGGTGCGTACAAGGTGCTCAGGGTCTCAGCTGCTGTTTTCTTATTGTGATTGCCTTTGCTGTGTGTTCGCTCCCAAGATGTGAGCCCAGATTTCCTGGGAGCTCTGCTCTGAGTGGCCAGAGAAGGGGACCAGTTAGTGGTGATGGACACACAGGTGTGTGGCTAGAAGTCACAGTTCCTTTTCTTGCTGGGATGGGAGAGGAGGACCCCACGTGCAAAGACAGAAGGGACCACAGTGCTAAGAGGGGCGTCCGCAGAGGTGCCAGGTGTAGGGCTCAGCGGGAGTCACCTCATTTAACAGCTGGGGAAATTGAGGCTGGATAGACTTGTCCAGAAACAAGGAGCTAGTCTGTTGCAGAGATTCAAACCTGAGGGTGCTCTAAATTCCTGCCCAGGACACCCCACTCCGGGAACCTCCTCCTCCCACTTGGCCCTGAGCCTCAAGACACTCCCTGCAGTGCTCATGACTGGGAGGGGTGGGCTCTACCAGGGACTGAAGTGAGGGGCAAGGAAGGGGCTCTGGGGGTTCCCCAGGACCCCAGGGACTCAGTGCACAGAGGAGGAGGGAGAGGAGTGATATGTGGGCAGGATACCTGTTCAGAGAGACAAAGCCCCAGCCAGCATCCCTGGGTGGGTCCTGGGGCAGGGGAGATGCTGGGGTGGTCCTGCATGGCCCTAGTGGGGTCTGCCCATTCCCCGAGGGGGTTCTGGGCTCCTGCCTTGAAGCCCACCCTCACAGGTGACCCGCTAGATGGTGGTTGTGCTTCTGTACACAGGCCCAGCCCTGGGTCTCCTGCTTCTTCACTGTGCTTTTATATAGAAACATGCTGATTTAAGAACAGCCTGTTTGCACTAAAAAACAGTTATTTAAAAAATGACAAGATAGAACCACCGCAGGGCTTGTTAAAGCACAGGTGGTGGGCCTGCCGGAGTTTCTCACAGGCTTCTGACACTGTGGGGCCTGAGAGTGTGCAGACGGGAGTGTTCTGTGAGTCCGAACCTGCATCCTGGAGTGAGGGCAGCAGAGCCTGGGTCCACAGACATTCCAACTCCAGCCTTGTCCTGGGGAATTCCTTTGAGCTCCTTCCTCTTTACAAAGGGTTTTCCGAGGATTCCAAGGTGGTGTTTGGCAGGGAAACCAGCGTTGTTTGGCTGGGTGCCCTTTTCCTCTGGTGTGCGGCTCCGTTGATGTGCTGTGGGTGGGAGTCAGCCCTGCTTGTGCAGCCTGGGGCCCTCTCATGGCAGTGAAATCGTCATGGCTACCATTTGCTCTTCTGCGCAGTGGGGAAACTGAGGCCAGAATGCTCAGAGGCTTGCCCTGGTCCTGGTCAGAGAGCAGGCTGGCCTGGGGGCAGTGGCATCAACGGCAAGGTCAGCACTGAGGGCTTTGGGGGTCCTCGGAGGATATGTACACTTTCTAACTCCCCAGGCTTGAGGAGGCAGCCCTCCTCCTAAGAGGGAGGGCAGCATGGTTCCCTGGGGAGGCAGGTGCTGGGGCTGTGGGACCTGCTGGCCAGTGACCTGAGAGGGCACAGCCTGGCTGTGGCCCCCGCAAAGGCAGGAAGGCCCAGCGCCTCCACTCCGACCTCAGCCCGGCTGCCCTCCAGGGCTGGGACTAGCTGAGCAAGTGGGGCCTCTGCTGGCAAATGGGCATCATGCTGACCCTCCGGGCGGCCGGCCGCCTCAGGCGATGGGAGTCCCCGAGGGCTGCAGGCTCTCCTGGGCCTCAGGAAAGCTCCCAGAAGAGGCCTGCTGCAGCGAGAGTGGGAGACCTCAGCCCCCGCCACACTGGGCCAGGACAGTGTGCGTGCCCCCACAGTGGGAGCAGCGGGCCCCAGACTGCTGCCCGAGATCTGTGGCTAACAGGCATTTCAAATTTAATGTGTCCAAAAGCAAGTTCCAGATCTTTCCCCAAAGCCCACCCTAATGCTCTTCCCCACACTGGGCAGGCTCTCGGGCCAGAGCCATGCTTCACAGAGTTCAGTTGATCCTGCTCCCCTCCCCCTCTGCTACCACCTGACCTGAGCAGTCTCTCCTTGGTTTTCAGATCCCTCTCTTGCTGGGTCTGCACATGACAGCCATGGTGACCTTCGCCCTAAGTCAGGTTGCTCCTGCGCTCTGAGCCCCCATGCATTCTGTCTCAGTTGGAGAAACAGCATGCCGCACCCAGGGCCCCGGTGTGCATGGCCTGGCCCATTACTCCTCAGACCAATTTCTCTCCTTATCCCCTCCACACACACTGGCCTCAGGACCTTGGCACCTGCTGTTCCTTATGCCTAGAACTTTTCTTTCTTATCCCAGGAAGCTGCACAGCTAACACTATCAGTCTGTCCCAAAGCCACCCACCTGAGGCTGCCTTGACCACCACCCTCATGCTCTGTGTATTCCTCCTGGGCGTTGTTTTTCTCTGTAGCTTCTCTTCTTCCCCTGGGATATCCCCCTAGGAGGCAGGGCCCTGTGTGTCCAGGCCCATGGACTGAGGCCTGGTATGCATGGAGCAGGTGCTGAAGAATCATTTATGAGACACCTGGTGGCTGCGGGCCACTGAGGGGCCCGCCTGCCCACCTGAGCTATCTAATGATGCCCCTGCTGGCCCTCAGGGGCTCTCACCATGCATTTGCACCCACGCCGGCTGCAGGCTGGCCTGGAGGAGGGCCTAGTGGAGGCGCCTTTGATGCCTCATGGCCTCGTTCTTCTCTCTCAGGAAACTATGCCCCAGACATCCGTCGTCTTCTCCAGCATCCTCGGGCCCAGCTGTAGCGGACAGGGGCAGCCCAGCATGGGGGAGCGAGGAGGCGGGGCCAGCGGCTCCGGGGACCTCATCTTTCAAGATGGTCGCCTCATCTCCGGGTCGCTGGAGGCCTTGATGGAGCACCTGGTCCCCACGGTGGACTATTACCCTGATGTGAGTGCCTGGAGCCTGGAGAGGGGTGTGACTGGTGGGAGCGACCTGGGCTCCAGGAGAGGCTGCTTCTGGGACAGGGAGGGAGGCCCAGATGGAGCAGGAGGGGGCAGCAGGGGAGGGCAGGGCAGCGAGGAGCCCCAGCCCCACCTCCTCTGCCTTCCTTGCCTCCTACCCTGCTCCCCGCCCCAGCCTAGGTGAGAGGAACCTGCAGTGACTTCCCTGCTGCTCCCAGGCAGGTGGGAGATGGCCCTGGTGGCACAAGGAAGCAGACACATGAGGGACCAGAGCAGGAGCCTGAGTTCTCCTGGGGGAGAAACAGGAGTCTCAAGAGCAAGGCCAGCACCTCGGGGTCCTGGTGAGGGGCCACCCAGCACGTGTCCTGTGTCTCAACTGGTAACCTCCATAGTCCAGAACCAGAGGGGACAGCTTTGCTGGCATGCAGATCCCAGGGCACATGCCCGCAGGCAGGGCTGGCCTTCAACAACAATCCACATCCTCCATTGTCACCTCAGGATGGCACTGGTACATACTTAGAACAGAGAGAAAGAGTTCCCTTGTCATGTGTGGCTTCCCTAATGCCTCCATAGGTGACAGATGACGTCTCTTAGCAGCAGTGGTGTTGGGCTTGCTTGTTCCCTCTGCAGAGTTGAGCTGCGCCAGCCTCCTCCCGGTGTCCCCTCCCTCCTGAGGGCAGAGCTGTGAGGTATTGTCCCCCTCCACCCTCCAGCTTTTATCTGATGGTGCTGGAGTCAACTCAGCTCCTAGGGTTCCTGGCCTACCCCACATGTCAGGCTGCCTCCCTTCCTCCTAGGGCTCTGTCTATCTTTTGTCTGTCCTCGCATCCATCCCGTAAACTCTCTCAGGGCCTGGCCGGGGCTGGTGTTGGTGGTGTAGACATGGCAGCTGAGGGCCCAGGTGGCAGAGCCAGGAAGAGGGGACCCGAGGCCCTGAAGAAGCCCAGGGAAGGGTCCTCCCGCCCCAGTGCTGGTCTTGGGGCAGTGACCTTGTGGGAGGAGCCTCCCCTCTTTTTTTTATTTTTAAAGATTTTATTTTTCCTTTTTCTCCCAAAGCTCCAGGTACATAGTTGTGTATTTTTAGTTGTGAGTCCTTCTAGTTGTGGCATGTGGCATGCCGCCTCAGCATGGCCTAAGGAGCGGTGCCATGTCCACGCCCAGGATTCGAACTGGCCAAACCTGGGCCACCGAAGCAGAGCACACGAACTTAACCACTTGGCCATGGGGCCGGCCCCCTTTTGTTTTTGTTTTTGTTTTTTTTTTTTAAAACCTTTTTTTTTTTTGAAAGATTTTATTTTTTCCTTTTTCTCCCCAAAGCCCCCCTGTACATAGTTGTGTATTCTTCGTTGGGTTCTTCTACTTGTGGCATGTGGGACGCTGCCTCAGCGTGGTCTGATGAGCAGTGCCATGTCCGCGCCCAGGATTCGAACTAAGGAAACACTGGGCCGCCTGCAGCGGAGCGCGCGAACTTAACCACTCGGCCACGGGGCCAGCCCCTTGTTTTTGTTTTTAAAGATTTTATCTTTCCTAAAACCAAGGACATTTTTTTTCTTTTTTTGAGGAAGATTAGCCCGGAGCTAACATCTGCTGCCAATCCTCCTCTTTTTGCTGAGGAAGACTGGCCCTGAGCTAACATCTGTGCCCATCTTCCTCCACTTTATATGTGGGACGCCTACAACAGCGTGGCTTGCCATGCGGTGCCATGTCCGCACCTGGAATCCAAACGGGCGAACCCCGGGCCTCCGAAGCAGAATGTGTGCACTTAACCACTGAGCCACTGGGCCGGCTGAGCCTCTTTTAGGTGTGTCCCAGAGTGGTCTCCTTAGCCAACTGTCACACAGTGTCACCCCCAAAGCACTGTGCCCTGGGATCGTGCTTCCCAGGAGAGAACAAAGGGGTGGCGGGGGCAGAAATGGGGAGCCCAGAGAGTCCAGCTGGGCGTCGGCTCCTCCGCCAGCTCCTGGGTTTCCTGCCCTCCCTCACTGCCCTGCCCTGCATACGTGGGCAGCCGGGGACACAGGTCAGTCTCCGTGCTTCTCCTGGGAAACACATGGCTCCTCTCTGGATTTTCTTCTTGCCTTTGGCTAACAACTCCAAGGTGTGACACCTGGGTGCCTTTCCTCACAGGGTTGAACCATTTGCTAGAAAGGGGACCACAGACCAGATGGGACCCCTGAGCGCCTGTGCTGCACAGTCTGGGGATAGGGCATGGGAAGTTTGGGGGTGGTTAGAGGAACCCCTGCTGTGCGAGGGAGAGCCTCCCCCTCTATCCTCTGAGTGCTTCATGGGGGTAGTGAGGACCTGAGGCCCTGAGGCCTGTCCCATGAGGCCTGTGCTCCCAGCAAACACAGCCCAGCTTGCTTTGGGCTGCAGCAAGGAACACGTGCTCCTTTGGGCCTGGAAGGGGAGTGGAGGGTCCTGAGCCCCAGCCTGCAGCAGCCATGTGGGAGCAGAGTCCCCGGGAGAGCCCCAAGCAGCCTCCCCAACCCCCACGTCCGCCCCGTCTGCAGGCAGGGCCCAGTGTGGAGATCCCACAGGCACTGACCCCCACCCGACGAGAGCCTTTGGAGAACCCTCAGCCCTGGGCCCTGCTCTCTGCCACCTTTCAGTCCAGATCATGAGGACGCCTCAGAGCCTGCACCACACAGCCCGGTGACGAGGGGCGTGTTGACCTGGGACAGAGGGGCCCTGGTGTGGCAGGTGGGGACAAGGCCCACAGCCTGGTAGCAACTGCATGGGGGCTTGCAACAGGGGCTGAGGAGGCCCTGCCCTGCCCCCTGGATGAGGCCCCACCCCGCTGGCCCTGGGCAAAGCCAGTGAGGATCTGGAGAAGCAGCGGGCTTGGAGCCCAACCCGGGGAGCACCCCTGCCCCAGTTGGGTTGGGCAACAGGCTCACACAGGTCCAGAGTCCCACCAACATCCAAGACTGGGTTCAATTCCCATCATGGGGTAGGACCGAGGGCAGGGGAGAATCCTAGCAGAATAAGACTGCCAGGAGCCAAGCCTGTCAGGGGAGGCCTCTGAGAGGTGCTGCGAAGTGGGGTTTGATCTGTGCCTTGCAAGGTGGACAGGATTTGGGTAGCAGTGAGAAGGAAGGGCATTCAAGGTGATGTAAACCATGCAGGAGAAGGCATGGCCGCTGGATGGTGATGTTGGGCTGGGAGGTGGTTGGACCAGGTCGAGGAGAGGCTGTGGCCACACCTGGGGGGCCACGCCAAGCCTGACCCAATCTTCACCCTCTCTCCCTGTCTCTTTCCTTCAGAGGACATACATCTTTACGTTTCTCTTGAGCTCCCGGGTCTTCATCCCCCCTCATGACCTGCTGGCCCGTGTAGGGCAGATCTGCCTGGAGCAGAGGCAGCAGCTGGAGGCCGTGTCGGAGAAGGTAAAATCTGCTGATGGGAAGCTGCCCGTCTCTCTGCCCCTCGCTACTCCTCTGGCTCACGCTAGGGAGAGAAGCATGGTCAGAGTAAGCTGGCAGGACAGGGTCTGGCTGAGTCCACCCTGGGTCCCTCCCTGATGGGGGCAGGTTGGCTTACCTCTGGCCTCCTGGCACACCTGTGGTGTGGCTCCCCCCGGGGTCCAGAGGAGGGCTGCACTCAGAGCTGAGCACACCTCCCAGGAGGTGGGAAGTAACTGCTGTCGGTGGGCACGCCCCCTACCCCCTCTCGCAGACAGCTCTGCCAGCTCTCCTGGTCAGTGCTAGGACACCCAAAATGGAAGGTCTGGCTATAGCTGGTAGAAAAGCAGCCAGTGGGGCCTGGGTCATTGCCCCTCTAAGCCGGGTCGGGTGGCAGCACCCTCAGGCTGGCACCTACTCAATAGGAGTTTTCAGTGACTCAAATAGGGCTGTTTGCTACTGTTGTCTCTTCTGATTGAGCCAGGCTTTGGGCAGTCAGGATGGTCAGGAAGCCACTGCTGTCTCTCAGGCCCTGGGAGCAGGGACGTGGGGTGAGGCTTTTAGAAGCCTGGGGTCTGGTGCAGAAGAAGGTGTGGTGGGTATGCTGTCAAAGAGCTGGCAGGGCCTAGTCTGGGTTGCAGCACAGCAGGGCCTGTCCTGGTTTGCTGATGACCCTCCCCTCCACGTCCCCTCCACAAGGCCGCCTGTTGCAGCAAAGGCCTGTGAACGCCTGACCCCCCCTCAGAGTCTCCTCTCCAGAGGGGCCCTGACATGGGGTGCCACTGGGCAGGGACAGACACAGACGCTGTCCACAGCCTGGGGGTCAGGAAGGGGTCCTGAAGGGACAGGTGGAAATAAGCCAGAGCAGGGTGAGTTGGGGGATGAAATTCTAGGCCAAGGGTCAGTGTGGGGACAGTAGAAGCCTGAGAGGAGCCTGGGGTGAGCAGCCATCCTCTGTCCCATGGTGACAGGCAGGGCAGGGCCTCTGAGGAGGGAATTCTGGGTTCTGGCTTCTGCTCAATGTGGGGTGCTGTAGCATCTGGGGGAAGTGTCAGCAGGGCCCCTGGGAATGCCAGGTGCATGGAACTCTGGCAAGGAGGAGTGGCTGCAGGGAGGAGGGGGCCAGCTGGGAAAGACTCTACCAGGCTGGGAAGCCAACACTAAAGGACGGGCTGGGAGCGTGGGGCATGGCTAGGGCTGGGGGCGTGGCCGGGGTGAGGAGAGCATCAGGTGGGTTGGTGGCAGCAGCGTGGGCAGACGGGGGTGGGAAGATGCAGGGTGGAGTGTTGGGTGGTGTGAGAGCCGGGTCCTGAGGGCCGAGGCCGCCCCCAGGAGCCAGGGCAGTCGAAGTCGGGCAGGTACGGGCCGGCAGGGGGCTGGTCAGGGCCAGGGAGGAGCCTCGGCGGGCACAGGAGAGGTTTGGGCCCACGTGGGCGTTTGGCAGGACAGTGCGGGCTGGGCACTGAGCGTCCGGCTCCCCCTCCGCGGGCTGTATGCGTGTGTGTGGACCTAGGGCGACAGCAGGGGGCCCGGACCGCCTACCGTGACACGAAGTTGGGAGGAGGTCACCTCCAGTTGGCACCAGTTCCCAGCACTTGCCAACCTGCCTGTAACCGAGAGGGGGCAGGCGAGAGACTCGTTTAATGTTAGTGATTTTGCTTGCTTTTTATTGTGTTCTTTTTTGTGGGTAACTTATAATTACAGCAAATGAAATTAGTTTTCTATGTCATGGTAGTGATAAGTTTTTTGAAAATGAATTTATTTATGTGACAAAGAGAGCTGCCTTAAGGGGAATATGAAACAAAGCAGGTATGATAAAACTGCAGGTGGACTGGGTGGGTCACGTCTCTTCCCAGGGACCCAGCTTGGGGCGGGGGTCGCAGGTCCTGCAGGGAGATGGGTGGGGGATGTTACAGACCGGGGCAGGGGTGGGGGACTTGAACCACTTGTCATCTTGTCGCCCACTCTGGAGGGTAAGACCTCACTCTGTCCCCCACTTCCCCAGGCCAAGCTGAAGTCTTTCTCAGCCAAGATCGTGCAGCTGCTAAAGGAGTGGACAGAGGCCTTCCCCTATGACTTCCAGGATGAGAAGGCCATGGTGGAACTGAAGGCCATCACCCACCGGGTCACTCAGTGTGACGAGGTGAGGTCCTCCCTCCTTGAACCCTGGCAGAACTCCCTGGGTCTATGTCCCAGGGAGGGTCTACTCTCACAGGAGAGTGAGTCTTCAGGGACAGCTTTGCTGTCACTCCCCCAAGAGGAGTGCTGCGTGGCTCCATTTTGCCCCTCCAAACCCCCCAAGAAAACAGCTCAGCTGGCCAGCAACAGGCCAGACTGGCCCTGGGCACCCTCTGCAAGTGGGAGACCCTGTGGCCCGAGTGGTGGGCTAGAATGAGCCCAGGCCCCACCCTCTCCTAGCCTTTGGGTGGGTGGAGTGTGGGCATAGTTAAGAAGTTGTAAGAGCCTGTCTGCCTTTTTATGGCTCCCAGCTGGCTCTTGGCCTGCAGAGGAGACAGGAAACCTGGAGAGCCGAGAGGGAGCCTGGGCTGGCTGGGCCTCGACGATGGAAGTGCTCTGTGTGCTCAGCAGCTTCTGTCTGCCCAGAGGTCTCAGAAAGCCTAGGGAGAGCTTGGGAGCAGGGCTGCCCCTACCCACGGAGCGAAGGATCTTTGTCCCAGAGAAAGCCCTTCTGGATGCTGTCATCCTACTGTGGGAAGGCCACAAGAAGTACCTCAGTTGGCTATTACTGGGAAAGCCGTGCTTCTCAGACCCGAAAGCCTACCCCTGGCCCTCAGCTCTCTTCCCCACAGGACAGCTAGCTGAGCCCACCCTCCCCAGAGGTCCTCAGAGAGCCCCACACTACCCCTCTGTGTCATCAAAGGCCTAAGCACCCATGGCAGGGTTACATAGGGGATGTGGGTTCAAAGTTAGGCCCATCCCTGGAGATGAGATGGGTCCCTCTGGAGAAGTAGTGGTGTTACTGCCAGCCCACGCCGGCACCTTCATCACCCCCTGTGCCCTGCAGGAGAATGGCACAGTGAAGAAGGCCATCGCCCAAATGACGCAGAGCCTGCTGCTGTCGCTGGCTGCCCGAAGCCAGCTTCAGGAGCTGCGGGAGAAGCTCCGCTCACCGGCCATGGACAAAGGGCCTATCCTCAAGGCCAAGCCGCCAGCTGCTCAGAAGGACATCCTGGGCGTGTGCTGTGACCCCTTGGTGCTGGCCCAGCAGCTGACTCATATTGAACTGGTCAGTGCTGCAGTGCCCCCTTCCCAGGATGGGGCTGGTGGTGCACTCACTGATGCTGTGGGCCACTGGACCCTGGGCATGTTTCTCAACATAGTGCTGCATGGTGTGTCCCCTGCCAGTCAGACTGGGGTGTCAGGTGAAGCCCACTTGCTAGCTCCAACCACTGCCTCTGGCAGGTGTCCACTTGAGCAATGTGTTTCTCTGTGCCTGGGTCCCCAGGATCAAGGCAGTGCTATGTTAATGGGAGGAGCTGGGGCAACGGGGACCACAGAGGTCCCAGGATAGAGGACCAGCCTGGGAGGTGGTGACAGGCTTTGAGAGGGAGAGCCACTTTCTCTGCCCCGTCACCTCATCCTGCCTGTGTCCTGTGCTGGGAAGTTACCCTGCACATAGCAGCCATTGCTCCAAGGCTTCCGCCTCACTCCCACACAGTCCTGTTTCCTCCCTTCCCAGGGGAGGGCCTTCTAGACCCTAAGGTACATTTAGGTGGGGCCTGGGCAAGGCCTGCCCCCTGGCTTGGTGCCCTATCAAGGAGCAGCTGTGGTGCATGCCTACAGGGAGGTCCTAAGTGCTGCTCTGAACATGCCCTACCCCCCCGAGTATGGGGCCTGCCTGAGGATGGCAGGCTTGTCACCCCTCCTGTGCTCTCTCCCCACTTCGCCCCAGGAGAGGGTCAGCAGCATTCACCCTGAGGACCTGATGCAGATTGTCAGCCACATGGACTCTCGGGACAAGCACAGGGTGAGGGGCTGCACTGTGCTCTGGTGACCTGAGGGTGGGCCTGGCACCTATACCCCATGCAGAGTGGGTGGGGGCCTCATCTAGCACACCTGAGCGCCCCCAGAGTGTCAGGCCCGCAACCTGATGGACATGGATCTGGCCTCCTGGTGCCTGCTTCAGGGGGTCAGTGGACAGCCACGCAGGGTGATGCCTGCTGGGAGGGGGCCCAGTGTTCCCAGGGGCCTGGGGATCCAGCCTGACCTCTAAGCCTAGCCCTGGGGGACCAGGGGGGCAGTCATCCTGGGAAACTTGGGCCAGCCAAGGGCATCTGTCTAGCTGCCCCCACCCCATCTCCTCCTCTGGCCACGGGTCCTGCTCCTTGGTTCTGGGGTTAGGGCTGGGAGAGCACTTGCCGACAGGGTCCTTGGTCTCCCTGTGACCTGCTGTGTCCCCCTAGTGCCGAGGGGACCTGACCAAGACCTACAGCCTGGAGGCCTATGACAACTGGTTCAACTGCCTCAGCATGCTAGTGGCCACCGAGGTGTGTCGGGTAAGCGCTGCATGGTAGGCACGGTGGAGAGGTGCTCTCTCCTCCCCGACCCCGCAGTGCTCCCCAAGGCTCCAATTCCTGCCCCCCTTGGATGACTTTGACAGTGGAGACAGGAAGTCTCCATTGCCAGGGCCTTGGAGGTGCCACCCTCCCCCGCCATGCCCCGTCCAACATTGATGCCTTAAATTACAACAGAGACCCATCCGTGGAGTGCACCTTGTGCCTAGCGCAGGCTGCGAGCTCATTCAGGGCTCCCTTGGTCCTCTCAGCCCGCCCTCCTGCCCCTCTATCCAGCACTGAAAATGCCACAGCTGCGTTTCCTGCCTCTGCAGCCAGTGAGCATTCCCCCACCCTGGGTCTGCCAGCTCGGTGGGCACAGGGCAGCTCCTGTCCAGGCTGCCCTTCAGGGACTGGTGCTGGAGGGGACAGCCCCCTGGTGGGGCTCACACCGGGTCTGACCACCCTCTAGGTGGTGAAGAAGAAGCACCGGACCCGCATGCTGGAGTTCTTCATTGACGTGGCCCGGGAGTGTTTCAACATCGGGAACTTCAACTCCATGATGGCCATCATCTGTGAGTGTCTGGGCCCCAGGGGCTTCCCATGCAGCTTCTGCATGGCCTGCCTCCCTAGCCCTGACCCTACCTGCTGTCCCCTGCAGCTGGCATGAACCTCAGTCCTGTGGCGAGGCTGAAGAAAACGTGGTCCAAAGTCAAGACTGCCAAGTTTGATGTCTTGGAGGTAGGTACCCCAAGCCTCATCCTGCACTGGCCTGAGGAGGAGGGTGGGCCTCCCATCATGCTCAGCCCCCTTACTAAGGACCTGTCACTCACAGTTCAGTCTGGTGTTGGGCAGCCCTCAGGAGGCAGGTAGCTTCAGCTCTCCTCGGCCTTTCATCACCTAGAGCAAGTTCTGGGGAGGGGTTAGTAAAGAGTCGGCTAAAGTGGGCCATGAGCCTCCCATTGGGCGATGCTGACTAAGCAGAGACGGGCCTTCTCCTGGCCTGACTTCCCGTGGTGCTGGATTATCTGAGTGGCCCAGGGGCTGACAGGTATGTTTACGCCAGATGCATTTGATTGTAGAATCCACTTTTTGCCCAAATGTATGTCTTGGAGCTGTTCAGGTTTGGGAGGTGTCACTCTAAGTAAAGGGGCAAAGGAAGGTTTCAAAATGCAGGAGGTGAGACCCAGGCTCTGCAGGGCAGAGAAGAGGTGTGAGTGAGCTGTGAACTTCTCTACAGCTTTCCTGAGGCACTCCGACCCAAATCTGGAAGGTCCTGGACTGGTGCTCAGCCAGGTGCCTCTGGGCTTCCCTCCCTATGCTCACTCCTGGAGAGGAGGCCTCTTCTGGTGACAGTCTGAGACCTCCCAGAGGGGAAGTACCTTCCCCATCAGCTGTTTCCTGCTTTGCAAAGGGGCATCCTGAGCAGTTCTGAGAGGCACAGGGGGAGCGCGGCCCACCACATTCTCCCATCTGCCCACAGCATCATATGGACCCATCCAGCAACTTCTGCAACTACCGCACAGCCCTGCAGGGGGCCACGCAGAGGTCCCAGATGGCCAACAGCAGCCGAGAGAAGATTGTCATCCCTGTGTTCAACCTTTTCGTTAAGGACATCTATTTCCTGCACAAAATCCACACCAACCACCTGCCCAATGGGCACATCAACTTCAAGGTGAGTTCAGCCCTTGTGGTGTGAGGGGAGGGACCAGGGTGTCCCAGCACAGGGTGGGCAGACCACCCGGTCTTGCCTCAGGGCAGGCAGAATCTGTGAGAGCTGCAAGGCAGCAGCCCTGTGGCAGGAGGGCCTTTAGGACTGAAAGCTCCAGGGTCGGTCATGGGTGCCGTCTGAGGGGTGAGGGCAGCCTCAGCCCTTCTGGGTGGGTGATCTGGTTACGGAGCTGGTAACCCAGGGAACCTGTATTTACCCAGGACCCTGGTCCCAGTGCTGACCCTACTAGTTACACAGAAAAGCGGCACCCCTCGGGGGTTTGGGGGTCAGAAAGGCTTGAGGCAAGAAGGCACACGGGCATGGAGGAAGGGGCAGCAGAATTCTAGATGGAAGCTAAGGGAACTTGGCCAAAGCCGGGAGGGTAAGACAAAGATGAGTGGGGAGATGTGGGGGAGTTGGACTGCCCAGCGTTCACCTCACACAGGTGAGGGGTGGGAGGGACGGAGAGATTCTTATACAGGCCCCCCCCAGAGAGTGAGATCATGATGTATTCTGACTGGCGGTGCTGTGCTGGGCATGGCTGGGATGCCCGCCTCAGCCTGGAGTCACAGAGGGGGCCCTCTTGGGGTCCCCGCATAAGGGAGACACAGACCCTCCTGCAGCCTTTTGGACCAAGCAGAGTGCAGGAGAGAGTAGCCTTGGGGACACCTGCTGGTTCTGATGCTGTTCAAAGTGCTTCCATGGCCACGAAGTCAGCTATGCAGGGCCACTGTCCCATCTCGCTGAGACCAGGGAAGTGAGCAGAAGACTGACACTAGACTCTGCATCCCCTGCCCTAACCAAGGGTTTCAAGCTTGAGGTGATAAATGAACATCCAGTTGGTCTTCTGCCCCTTCAGAAATTTTGGGAGATCTCCAGACAGATCCACGAGTTCATGACATGGACACAAGTAGAGTGTCCCTTCGAGAAGGACAAGAAGATTCAGAGTTACCTGCTCACGGCACCCATCTACAGCGAGGAAGGTGAGGGCTGCCTCTCCATGGCAGCACGCCCACCTCCCCACAATGTACACATCACCCTGACCGCCCCCCCCCCCCCACGTCCACAGCCTGTGTAGTTCTTGGGGTCGCCCTCAGAGGCAGGCCTGATCGTTATCCCCATGCTTCAAAGGGGAAGCTCAGCTCGTAGGAGTGAGTGCATGAGGGTGGGTTGTGGGCAGATGACAGATGAAGAATAAGGACAAGAGATGAGGCTCCAGAGGCCACTTGAGAGAGCCAGAATGGGGTTGGGTCAGTGCTGCAGAACTAGGAAACTTCTCAGAGACCCCAAATAGGTAGCCAGGAGGTCTAGGCTTCATAGGGCCTGGAACCCCATACAGCAGAGACCTGTGGACGAACTCAGGCCAGAGGTCATTGTCCCCTTGGTCTGGAGTTTCTTCCCAGGCCTAGCTGCACCCCTAGAAGGGAGAGTTTGAGAAGGGATAACTGGTGCAGTAGGCAGACTGACCACATGTGGCCATGGGTTCTAAGGGGCCTCCCATCTCTCAGCTCTCTTCATCGCCTCCTTTGAAAGTGAAGGTCCTGAGAACCACATGGAAAAGGACAGCTGGAAGACCCTCAGGTAGGAGAACTCCAGGGACAGTCTTATGAGCCCCTGAGACCAGCCCCATGCCTGAGTTTACAAGGAAGGGAGAGGACTCGGGGCAGAGGGAAGCATGATCTGCCCCTTGCAAAACGCACCTATGCACAGGCTGGGTCGGGGAAGGCATCCCTGGTGCAGGCTGCCAGTCAGTGGGATTGGGGTTTGAATGTCCCTGACTCCTCCCCTTGGTGGCCGGTTCTTGGAATCCAGGCCCTCCCATAAGAGCACAGGCCTGCCCTCTGCCTGCTCAGGGAAAGGGCCTGCCAGTTACCTGACCATTTCCTGTGGTCCTTTAGGACTACTCTCCTTAACAGAGCCTGAAGGCATGGATGCAGCCTGCAGACGCTGGATGAAGCACACACATGCACCGAGTTTTAATCTTGATTGATATGGGTTGAGATGAGGAGGCCTCACTGGTTGGGGTCCATTTTGTATATAACTTTTATGAAAAAAAAAAAAAAAGTAATTATTTCATGCATCAACCTTTGGCACTTACAAAGCTTTTTTTTGTGTTTATTTTAAATAACAGGGCAGGGCCCTGCTTTGGGGAGGGGTGGGAAAAGAGTATCATGGGAGATGGCATCCATGATAATGTCTTATTCTAATGAAATGTAGATTTTTATTTTATACTTTTGATTATTAACATCTTACGAAAAGATATTTTAAAAAAACCCAACCAAAACCAACGAGAGCCCTGCCTGCTCGGACGCCCTTCCAGCCAGTGTCTCTGATGTCGGGGTTAGTGCCTTAGAGGGTGCTGGAGGGCTGGTCCCCACTCCATTCTTCTGGCCTGCAGCCAGCCAGTGCTGCCGGGAGGCGCCGGGAAAGCTCTGCCCTGGGCCACAAGGTGCCTGCCCTTAAAGCCTAGGCCAGCGAGGCTCCAGCAAGAAGGGCTTGGGTGGCCAGGAGGTCTCATTTGCATACTTCTGGAAGTGAACCTTGAGTATGGCTTTTCCAAAGTTTACATTTTCATTTTCCTTTATCAGGGATTTAGGGGGTTGGGGAGGGGCAGGGGGACACCTGGCAGCATATTTTCTGTTGGAATATGTCTGGCAAATGGTTCTTCAACTACATTTTAGGAAAAGAAAAAATTTAAAATAACGTAAGGGGGGGAGTTGTGCAATTGTCATTTTTCCAAGCTGTAACTGAAAGACACACTTAGCTGTAATGAAGAGAATACAAAGCAGACTTGAGGATGGGGACATTTAAAGTCGTTTTTGAAACCCAAGTACAAAGTGAAAAGAAGCAACACTCAAATCAGTATCCTGGTGGACTGTTCCCTCCTTCCCTCTGGGTGAGGGGCTCCCCTTATGGAATCTGAAACACAGAAAATTAGCCAGGCCAGTAACTGCTGGAGCCCACTCACATAAAACTGCCCGACCTTTGGAGATATTTCCACACCCAAACTCGAGGAGTACACTCCATTTGCTGTCTGACTTCCTGGTTGTGGGAGGTGACAGCTCTGCTCCCTTGAAAGTCAGAGGTGAGCAATCCATGCTGATTCTCCCTCCCTCACAGTGGGGCTTTCGTTCTGCACAAGCAGATCTGGAGCTCCGCACCTCACCCTTGTTTCTCTCCGCATGCCTGGCTTCCGCAGAAGCCTTCAGTTGGGAGGCCTGGCTGAGGAGGGTCAGTTAGTTGCTAATTCCCAAAGCTCCTAGGAGAGCCTGGAGATGTGAAGGTGAGGCCTCTGGAAGGAGGTGGCTCCGTGATCCACTGCTGATGCCCTCAGCCCTGGGTGGAGCAAGAATATTTACACTGTATTGTCACAGTGTTTTTGCACTTTTCAGATGTTCTAGATAGTACATATTGTATATTGATGGTACACATTGCTTTGTTTATGTATTTGAGATAAAGAAAGTCTTAAAACTTGAGAATATATATTTGGAATACAATGTTAGAACACTTCCTGTACATGCGTTAAGGAGCTTTCACTTCAGTGTGCACTTCACCAGGTCATCAGTTCTAGTACCTACCTGACACAGTGTCTGCATTTGCTACTTTATTTTCCCAATTTGATACATACCCTAAATTATGATGTTTCGGTATTTTAAGATGAACTTGAGTATAAAGCTGTACCATAACGCAGGATGTCAGTTGTTGGTGTGACTGGATGTACTTACATCAATAAAAGAACATGTTGCTCCCCTCGAGTGCCTGCTCTTTGTGTGCAGCCAGCGAGGCTGGACGGCTCTGGTGCTGGCAGGAGTCGCAGGGATGCCTGGGCCAACGAGGAGGATGAGACTGCCAAGGCCAACCATGGCCTTTCAAAGAAGGAGCAAGAAACCCTCATCTACCCAACACATGCTCACAAAGGGCTTTTTAAATAAACAATGCAAAAATAGACAAAGCTGTATAAGAGGCGTATTCTAGTCCTGCTTTCCTCAAAGTAAGATCCAAGAAGATGTCACTGGCTGTTTGTATTACGTGATCATGTGAGTTTGGGAAACCTCTAACTTAAACAAGATTGTAAAGGTTCCTTTACTGTAAGACTAATCAGAACCTTCAGCGTCCATGGGCACTGTGCTTCCCTCCCGGGCCAGGGAAGATTGCAGAGCACCTGCTGACATCTTTCTGCAGAGCAGTTTGCAGAATGCAGTTCTAGAGGGGGCTCTTTTTGTTGTAATGAGTCACAATGAAGAGCACTAAAGAAAAGAGATTTGGTGAGGGGCACATGAGAGCTTGTGGAATTGAAGGAAAAAGCAGCAAGATACTAGAATGGAAGCTGAACTCCCACCTACTTCTCTCTGGTCTGTCTCACCACCACCCTGTCAACAACGCCCAGGCCAGATGAGGTCCGCTTGCTCCAGCTCAGTCAACCTTGCGCTGCTCCTTCAGAGCTAACTCACCCAATTTTAATGTGCTCAGTGTCTGTCATGCCCACTAGACCAGCACTGTCCAACAGGAAACTTTCTGCAGTGATGGAATGTTCTGTATCTGCACCGTCCAGTATAGTAGCTGCTAGTTACATATAGATACTGAGCACTGAAATGTGGCCAGTGTGACTGAGGTTTTAAGTTTAAATAGCTAGTGGCCACAGCATTGGACAGGCAGCTGGGCCTGCAGGGCTTTGTCACCTGGTGCTTCTCCAGTACCTCAGTGGGTGGAAGACACACAATAGGTGCTCAGGTGTTTGTGGAGCAAATGGAGGACACCTGTTAGGGTGTGTGAGTTTTGGGTAAATGACAATACCTCTTAGGTCTTTACCAGGAAATTAAGGATGCTATTGAATTTAAAGTTAATTTTGGACGTTTCTACCTACTTCATCTGAAGAAGGGGCAGTGCATTATTTGGTCTGTGCCTTGGACGCAGGGCTTGGGCTAGGAGTGGGAGGCGAGCTTGCTTGGCTAGATGTGGCACTTTCCTTCACCCACAGGGTAGTCTCTGCAGGGCAGTGCTTATCAAGGTGTGGGTCCTAGACCAGCAGCAGCAGCAGCACTGGGAACTTGTTCAGAATGTATGCTCTCAGGGCCTCACTGCAGACCTGCTGAATGGGAGACACGAGGGAGCCCAGGTAAGTTTGAGAAACTCTCCTGGCAGGTGAGGTTCTGCAGGAGTTGCTGCCTGCCTGCCCTCACAGCCTCCTTCTCCCAGGTGCTCTCTACTTCTCAGGCATACTAAACTCACATGCCACACTCATGCACCTCATCTAATATTCGTGATTCCATTCTCACAACTCCTTCCTTGAGCCTCCTGATATCTTCCTGGTGAGTGATGCTCTGTGCTTCTCTGGGCCCTGCCCCTCCTTCCACATCACACCGTTGGCATCTATCTCATGCACTGGAGTCTCAGCTCTTTGTGTGTAGAAGCCACTTGTCATATAGCTATGTGGCCAGTGACCAGCATGGTGTCCCATTCCTCACAGCACCATATATGATGACTGAATGCTACCTTTCACTTCACACACGTTTCAGGAACAAATACTATGTTAGAGCAGCAGATGTGACAGCAAGATAAGCTGAGGATCTCTACTAAGGCCATAGAGACTTATGTGACAAAACCAAGATTATTTATGAAATATACACCTACTATACCTATATGTCAAACATATGCGTTGTTCCCCAGGGAGGCAAGACAGGATAAGCCTAAGAGTCCTAGTGTCCAGTTCCCAGCCAGGTACACTTGGACATGTTGTTTACGTTTTTAAGCCTCCATTTTCTCATGATTAAGATGGACTCACAATACTCCATCCCATGGGGCTGCTGTAACATTACATGGCAGAAAGTGCAGCGCCTGGTTCAGTAGAAGTAGTCAGTATTAGCTGTATCCTCACAGTGGCACCCTGATGAAACTACATGCCACTTCTCCTGCAGAGAGTGGAAGCTTCTGGGAAAAGTGAAACAAAGGATTATAAGTCCCCTTCTCAAAGGAAAAACTGAAGTCCTGGTCGATACAAATATATGCTAATATTACCAAAGAAGCACGTGTTAAATTTAACTAGCATATAAACATAATGGGAAAAAATTCCCACAAATTTGGGATTCAAAACTACTTTCTAAATGAAAAACTTACTATCCATCTATAGGCTGGTAACTTTAGGGCATTTTTTTTCTATCTTTATTCTCAAAAAGGAAGTCACGATACTTTGAGTAAGGTGAGGGGCTGCCAAAAAACCCCACAAGTATCTACCCCCAGCACACCCAGAACTCTCAGGTATGGATCTTCAGCAAGATGTCGAAGATCAATGTCATCAAGAAGATAGGATAGTAAGTTACGCACCTGTCCATTTCTGGCAGCATGAAAGAATGAGTGCTTACCTGCTGAAATCAACTGATAAAGTTACGCAAAATTTAAAAATCCAAGTGAAGGCAGGAACCCAGAGAGTCAGGGAAGCTCTGAAGTCTGTTTTTGCCCTGAGGGCAGGGACCATGAGCTTCCATTTTCATGTCCACAAGCAAGGGAGATAGAGAAGACAGTTCAGGGCCTGCTCAAGCTGAGAGATCAAATGGAAGACCCTAACCCATAAAGCTGGCATCCCAAAGAAACACTCTTCTGCCTAACCATGAACTTTAAGTAAAATGCTCTGCACCCAACCCCACCAAGGGGTATAAGGAAAATTGCCTGTTTTGAACCTTGGCACTGCAGGTGGAAAAAAATTTACCCCTGATAATTTGTAACCATAAGTCAGTGAGTTTCACAAAGTTTTGCAGCACAAATCACACTGGTCAAAAAAACTTTAAGCTGAGAATTTAGTTTAACATGGCCCTGAACTGGTACTGCCCCTAAGTTACCCAGAAGCAAATATTCTGACTTATATTCTAGTTTAAAAAGTCTCTCCTTAGCTATGTCTAATCTTCTGTTAAAGCCACCTGCTGGGTTTTAAAATTGATTTCATTCCTAGATGCTCTATGTGTTTTTTTTCCCAAATCTGTTTGGTCAAAATTCTGAAGAAATACCAGAATGCAACACAGAAAGACAAAGATTGGAAAATGTGAAACAGGTTAAGAGACATGGAGGTTACAACAGGTTTAACTTGTTATCAGAGTTACAGAAGAAAAGAGAGAGAATGAGGCACAGACAATGAAACTCTGACAGCTGAGAGAATTTCAGAATTGACAGAAGACAATAATCCAGGGAGCCCAAAGATTCTCAAGCAGCATCAGTGTAACAGAAAAATCTGCACACAGACATAGCACAGTGATATAGAACAGAGATAAGAAAACTTCCCAAAATTCTGTACCCTTCAAAAAATATTTTTTAAATGAGACAAAGATATTTACAAAGTAAAATGGAGCTTGCTATCTGCAGATCTTCCCTAAAAGAAGTTCTGAAGGATGAATCTTGACTCCTACTGCACACTATACCCAAAATTATTTCCAGATGCATCATAGATCTAAATATGAAAGGTAATACAATAAAGTAACTAAAAGAAAAATGAAAATTTTTCTTTACTTTGGAGTAGGCAAAAGTTTCTTAAATTGGACACCAAAATCACTAGCCATAAAAGAAAGAAAATTGATAAACCAGACTTTACTAAAATTAAGAACTTTTGTTTATTAACAAATAACATTAAGAGATGAAGAATAGTCCCATGCCTGGGAGAAGATATTTGCAATATATAAATCTGACAAAAGACTCATATCTGAAATTTAGAACTCCTAGAAATCAATTTTTTAAAAAGCCAATTAAAAAAAGGAGCGAAAAATTTTAATAATCATTTCACAGAAGAATTACAAATGGCCAATAAGCATATGAGAAGATACTCAACATTATTTCCCTGATAATAAACTAAACCAAAAATGAGACAGCTGTACACACTCAACACAAATTAAAGGGTCTAAATTAAAAACACTGAAAATACTGTGTTGGGGAGATGTGAAGTAACTGCATCTCTCATATGTGGCTAGCAGGGGTCAGTTACTTGAAAGGACTGAAAAAAATTTGCCAATCTCTGGTAAGCCTAATCAAGAAAGAACAAAAGGCTCAAACAAACAATATCAGGAATGAAAGAGGCACTATCACTATAGATCCTGTACATATTACACAGATAAAAGGAGATCACAAACAACTTTGTAAGTTTCATCTAAATTTTCAAATTTATCAGTATAAGTTCCTAGAAATTTGCACCTTACCTAAAATAACTCAATCAAAAATGACTTCAGAAGAAATAGAAAATCTGAATAGTTATACCATCATTAAATAAATTGAACCAGTGATCAGAAATCCTCCCATATAGAAAAGTTCATGCTTAGGGGTGGCTTACAGGCAGTTCATTTAAGGAAGAAACAATTCCAGTCTTACATAACTTTTCTAGAAACAAGAATAAGAGGGAACACCTATCACTTGTTATAAGCTAGTATAACATTAATAGAAAAGTCCAACAAGGAGGAGGAAGGGAAGTCCCAGGCAATCTTACTCATGAACATGCATGAAAAACACCTGACATATATACATACCCACACACACATGCAAATACATACACAGGTCTGTAAATGAATGTGTATGTGTGTCTGTGTGTACGCAAACTGAATCCAGCAATGTATGATGAGGATAATACATCATGACAGATTAGAGTTTAGCCCAGGAATGCAAAGGTACTTCAGAAAATCAATCAACTCATCAATTTAACATATCAAAGATGGGAAAAAAATCATATGATCATTTCAACAGATATAATAAAGGTATTTGATAAACCCTCTCGAGCATGATAAAAACTCACCAAGTAGTAATAGAAGGTAACTTTGTTAACTTGATAAAGGGTATTTACAAAAACACCTCCAGCAAATACCTTACTGATGAAACACTGAGTGTGCTCCCCTTGAGATCAGAAACATGAGCCAAAGGCCCACTCTTATCACTTTCAGTCAACACTACACAACAAATCCTAACAAGCATAGGAAGACAAGAAGAATAAAGATACAAAAATTTAAAAGAAACAAAACTTTCAATACTTATAAATACGTGATATGATTATGTAACAGAAAACATGAAAAAGAAACTAGAAATACATTATTAGAATTAAGTGTTTTTGGCAAGGTTGTTGAACACAAAAATTAACACACAAAAATCAATTTGATTTCTAAACACCAGCAATAGACAATAAAAATAAAGACAGTTACAGTGATATCGAAAATGCAAAGTATGTAAGTCCCCTGTGGGAAAAAAGTATCAAACTTAATTGAAAGACAATAAAGAGTCAAATAGTTATGTCATGTTTAAGGATTAGAAGATTCCGTATCATAAAGATGTAAGTTTTCCCCAAGTGATGTTACAGATTCAATGAGATTCCAATCAAACTCATAAAGATTCTTGTGAAAGTTTATTCTAAAATTTATATGACAGTACAAAGGCTATGTATAAGCATGGCAATCTTTAAGAACAAGGCGAGTGGACTCTCAGAGACATTGACTTGTATAAAGTTACAGTAATTTAGACTGTGAGGCAATGGCATGGTGACAGACAGAAAGCCTAACTGAACAGATGAGAGCCCAGAATCAGACCTGTGAATGTATGGACATCTGAGGATGACAGAGTGGTTCTGCAGATCAGTGAGTAAAATATGGACTTACAGGTGACCCTGGAAAAAAGTTAAATGCAATCCTTACCTCATGTCATACACAAAAATCCCTTCTACTTACATTAAAGACCTAATTGGGAAAAGCAAAGTTATGTATGAGGTATTCAGAATATAATACAGAACAATAGCTTTAAGACATCCTTCCCTATTATAAAGTCATAAATCAATAATAAAAAGTAGAATACATGAAGGAAGAAGATTCATTAATCACATTAAAGTTAATTTTTATTCATCAAAAAATACCATCAAGAATGAGAAAGACAAGTCATATCCTGGGAGAAGATATTTGCAAACATTTAACCAACAAGAATTGGTATGCTGAATCTATGAAGAATTCCTATGAACTGATAAAGATGGGCAAAAAGACTGTAAATGCAAATTATAACAATTCATGCCTAAAGCCCATTAGATAAGCAAGAATTAATAAGCCTGACAAAATTAAGTATTGCCAAGGATGCAAGGTAAACTTTCTCAAAGTGCTGGAGGTGGTCCACTTCAGAAAGTAATTGAACATGCACACAGCTGATGATTTAGCATTATTACTCCTACAGAAATTCTTGCACACTTAGAGACACGTACAGGAGTATTCATGACAACACTGCTTGTGACAGCAAAAGCAAACAAGCACACAACAAAAAATCATAAACAACTCAATCTGTAAACAGTAGAATGAATAAATATTGTAGTATATTCATACAGTAGAAGACTAGTCAGTAATAAAAATGAATTAATTTTGAGATTAACATCTCAAATTACGTTTTGAAGCAAACCTCAACAACATAATACTGAATGAAAGTTAGAAACTATAAAATAAAATAATAGGTATATAAATTCAAAACTAGGCAAAACTAAACCATGTACTGGGAAGACATACATAGACAGTTGGAAAAACTGTGAAAAAAAACAAGTGAAAAGTTATCACAAAAATCAGGATAGTGACTCTTATGGAGAGAGTGAGGGTGTGTGATCAAGTAGGGGCATAGAGGCCTCTCACTGGTAATGTTCTATATCTTTTTTTTTTTAACCAAGATTGGCCCTGAGCTAACATCTGTTGCCAATCTTCTTTTTTTCCCCTTCTTCTCCCCAAAGCCCCCCAGTACATAGTTGTACATTCTAGTTGTAGGTCCTTCTGGTTCTGATATGTGGGACGCCACCTCAGCGTGGCTTGACAAGGAGTACTAGGTCTGGGGCCAGGATCCAAACTGGCGAAACCCTGGGCCACCAAAGCAGAGCGTGCGAACTCAACCACTCAGCCACAGGGCCGGCTCCAGCGTTCTAGATCTTAATCTGGGTAGCTGGTGCACTGGTGTTGGCTTTATTATTCTTTAAAGTACACAATTACATGTTATACACGTTTCTGTATTTATGATATCTTACAACAGAAAGAAATTTATCACATTTTCATTTAACTTTTGGTAATAAAATAGTTTATTGGTACCGTTTAATGTCAAAAACATGGCATTGTTTCTATTGCTTAGCTTCCATCTTTAAATTAAAAGCTAGTTTAAAAAACACAAGAGAAAAGGTGAAGTCATTTGATTCCGTCAAAAAACAAGCTGCAACTTACCTTTGCAAATAGTTAGGTTCTCTCACTTTAAATACGCTAATTCACTGGTCTTCCTAATAAATAATTGTATATAAAAGGAGACAATGGTGTGAATAATTTTTCAGAGAAAACTTTATGTATCTTAAAAATAAGCCTAAATGCTACCCCAACTTAAAACTTGTAAGAATTATTAGTAAGTTATTGTAAAATTGAATTCATATAGCACCAAGAAATTTGAGATTTGTAATATTTCAGACGATATGATTTACTGAGCAAAAAGAGTAACGATTTTTCAGGGGTTTATATACAAATAGATAGAATTCAATATAGGTCCCTTTTAAACACCAAAGGTTCAAAAATCTATGCATGCCTTTCACCATATCTCCAATTTCTGGATCTAGCAATTGACTCTATGGTAAAAGATCCACGTGTGATAAATAATAGGACAGTCCTATCTGAATATAACTTCTTATTCATCTTGTCTCATTAATATATAATTTATATCTCAATTAAAACATCATTCTATCTGCAAGCAATATATTTCTCTAAAATATTCTGTAATTCAGATTTCCATTCAGACTACCTTCCCCTCCTCTCCTTTTCTGAAATCAGTGTGATTTTATGGTATACCTCATGAAATTGTCTTTTCTCCCTTCAGTGAAACTCTCTTTCAACTCAAAGTATTATAATAATGCAAATATAGATGTAGCATACATTAACATATTAGGGGAAAAAAGGTAATAAATATATATGGATCCATGCTAAATGAGACTATACAAAGCAAAGACCAAAAGACACCATGCTATGCTCATCTATTCTGAACCACCGCAAGAAGGCCCTGATGTGGCTCTGGCTAACATAAACTAATGTTCCCAGACACCCCAAGTGTCCTGTACTCCAGCATAATTAAGTGTTCTGTTAAGGAAATTCCCATGTTGATTTCTGTTTATTCAAACCAGTCTACAGTAACTCTGACTACTAATCCTGAACATGATGATAAAGTAGTAACACACTGTATTTTTAATCAAGTCATAGATTCTAACCTAAGTATTTCCTACTATTACTCATTTGTTTAAAACAGACATTCCTGGGGCTAAGCAACATTAAATTAAAGGTTTTTATCTCTTCCTTCTCTTGGTTGGTTGAGGATTTCAGATGTGTCATCTAACTATCCTCTGCTGCAGTGAAAAAGGATTCTTCAAGCAGTTGACCAAAGATCTTCATTTTAAAACCAAGCAGGATGACTCAGTGGTCAGCAGGTGAAGAACCTCTGTCCACACACTTCATCCTTAACACTCCACTCTCTGCAGGAATAGGATGCTCCTGACCCACCATCAGCATAGCACATTTCATCCCTCAGCCCACATACAACCAGGACACATCAGAACATGGGTGCTGGGTAGAAACTAATTTGAAACTATTTTTGAGACAGATTTCAACTTGTCAATAGTCATAGTACAGTATTCTCACAAAACAGACTCTGCATTGAAGCACTTGCTTTGTCTTCTCATATCAAGTTAAACTGCTAAAGTGAAGTAATATCAGAAAGAACATAAAAGATAGGCATGTCTTCTCTGAAAGAGGCACTGCATCTGCAATGGGAATTAAGGCTAAATAAATAGTGCTGGTTTCGGTTCAGACTAATAAGTCAACAACTACGTTAACCGACAGCTTCGCTATTTGTCCTGTATGCCTGTTTATGAAGATGTGTCTCTATCTCCTCCCTGAAGACCAGCATTCCCAGGTGCGAGTGAGAGGCCTCATTCATGGCTTTGGACTGGATGCACATGCGGTACTGCTCAGGCGTCAGCTCATCTGCACAGCGTTTCTCATGCCAGAGGTGGAAAAGGCCAGGAACTGGAGTCCGAATCACAATCAGGTCACCATGCAAGTATTTTCGATAAAGATGAACATCTTCTCCACCCCAACCTTTTACTTCCATGTCAAATCCACCTGCAGGATCAAAATTGACACTATAAGTAACTGCCTGGCAGCCAGAGCACAGTGAAACCTGATAAAGATTTAAATGTTCTGCTTCAAATGTGATGGTATGGTACAGCCCAAAGAAACCTGATGTAGAGGACCAAAGTCCTGGTTTAGAAGTCCAGTTACCAGCTGACATCTAGGACCTTAAGGTCTCTATTATTGAGAGTATCAAAATGAGATTAAATATTTGAGAATGCTTTGTAAACTTCCAAGTTCTATAGAAAATCTACAGAAAGTCAAATAAAGGAGAAGGAAATATAAATCAGCCATAATCTCATCCCCACTCATATTTTATTATGTTCTCTTTCTATCCTGTGAGACACAAGTTTTCTGGGTCACAGAAAACTTTCCAGAAGGGAAAACAGAAGAAATGATGAACCCAGAAAAATAAATTTGAGAAAGGGCACACAGATGATTTAAAGCCATAGAAATGGATGAAATTACTGAAGGAGTTTAGAAGAAACACAGGGCTTAGGTCTAAATGCTAAGAAAGGCCAATATCTCGAAGTTGAACAGATGCAGAGAAAGTTAAGTAGTAAGGGACTTAGAAATGGCCCCAGAGGAGGGAGAAATTCTGGAGAATGTGTTATCATAGTCAGGTGAAGAAAGCATCTTGAAAAAATGGTCAAATATGTACTGCTCAATTAAGAACTTTAAAAGAACCAAGCAGACCTGGCAACATAAATATCACTTATAACCTGACTTAGAACAAACCTGATGGGACAATGGGGCAGAAGGCTAACTGGAGTGGGCAGGCACATGAAATGAGAGATAAAGTTGAGAGTATTTTCAAATTGGTTTAAGTCGAACGATTAACTTTTTAAAGAAGCATGAACACAAACTATTTGGAGTTTTTTTAAGAGCTAGAAAAGAGAGTCTTAAAAACTGAGAAAAAATTACTTCTTTAATTAAGAGCTAGGTTTCCAAATTACATATTCTCTCAAATAATTCTATGCCACTTAATTTCACACACATAGGATGACAAGAATCCTGAGATCTCGGAAAAGCATTACTTTAAACAGATGGCTTTATTAATTGCTCTATGTGATACACCTTGGCTTTTCTTCCTTGTAGACACAAATAAGCTCTTCTAATAGTAGAGATGGTGTAGATACTTAAAGTAAACGGGGGACTTCCAGTTTCTGTCCTAGAAATCATCACTCTGTCCTAACAAGTAAAAGCTGAACAAATTGAAAAATCAACAGCTCTTCTCAGATCCCTCAGAGAAGTAAGGTCACAGGGTAAATTGCTGCCCTCAAAATTTGAGAGACAGACAGGTGGGAATGACAATTTACTAGAACAGAAACTCGTAAGTAGAAATCTCTGGGGCAACCAGTACCAGGGGTAGGAAAATCTGAACTGTAATTGACAAATGGAAGCTCAAAAGACAAGTCTGAAAGTTAAAAATTCCAGTGAGGGGCCCAGCCCTGTGGCCAAGTGGTTACAGTTCCATGTGCTCCACTTCAGTGGCCGGATTTGCGGGTTCAGATCCCCAGCACAGACCTACTCCACTCACCAGCCACACTGTGGTGGTGTTCCACATACAAAGAAATACAGGATTGGCACAGATGTTAGGTCAGGGCTAATATTCCTCTAGCAAAAAAAGAGGAGGGTTAGCAATGGATGTTAGCTCAGGGCGAATCTTCCTCAGCAAAAAAAACAAAACAAAAAACAAACCTCCAGTGGGGGCCAGTCATGGGGGGGGACCCCTACATTTTTGTGAGTTTTACCTCTAGTTAGCTCTACCAGGTTCTCACAGTGAAGACTGGAGAAAAATCCCCTAGTGCTTCTAGCAGGGGGAAGGAGGAAAGTAACCATTTTGAAACATGCTAGAGCATTCTATTCTTCTTAACAAGACCTGCCCTCAGGAAAAACCATTTTACCAGAGCCTAACCTACCTGGAGGAAGGGATATAACCAACTCCAGCCCACTCTAGCCATCCTGTCTCAACTAAGGTGGGGGCAGTGTCTGACAAACATTTATGAACTTCACTGTCCAGATGCACAGGCTCACTAGAGAGTGAAACCTAATCACAGGACTACAGCATGCTTTCTCTTCTCCCACACCTTACCTCCACGTTACTAAAGGCCTATTTACTGCAGTTTCCTTTTACCTAGTACATCATGTTCAGCTATCAAGAAAAAATTAGGCATACTAAAAGGCAAAAAATGAAGTGTGAAGAGACAGAGCAAGCATCAGAACCAGACTCAGATATGGCAGGGATGTTGGAATTACAGGCACACCTCAGAGATATTGTGGGTTTGGTTCTAGGCCACTAAATAAAGCGAATATTGCAATAAAGCAAGTCACACATATTTTTTTTGTTTCTCAGTACAGACAGAAGTAATGTTTCCATTACACTGTACTCTACAAAGTGTGCAATAACATTATGTCAAAAAAATGTACTTAATTAAAAATACTCTATTGCTAAAAAATGCTATCATCTGAGCCTTCAGTGAGTTGTAACCTTTTTGCTGGTGGAGGGTCTTGCCTTGATGTTGATGGCTGCTGACTGATCGGGGTGGTGGTTGCTGAAGGTCAGGGTGGCTGTGGCACTTTCTTAAAACAAGACAACAATGAAGTTTGCCCTATCGATTGACTCTTCCTTTCATGAACGATTTCTCTGGACTATGTGATGCTATGTGATAGCATTTTACCCACAGCAGGACTTCTTTCAAAATTGGAGTCAATGTTCTCAAACCCTGGTGCTGCTTTATCAACTAAGTTTATGTACCACTCAATCCTTTGTTGTCATTTTTACAGTCTTCACAGCATCTTTACCAGGAGTAGATTCCATCTCAAGAAACCACTTTCTTTGCTAATCCATAGAAGCAACTCCTCATATTAAAGTTTTATCATGAGATTGCAGCAATTCAGTCACATCTTCAGGTTCCACTTCTAACTAGTTTCCATCACATCTGTAGTTACTTCCTCCACTGAAGTCTTAAACCCATCAAAGTCATCCATGGGGGCTGGAATCAACTTCTTCCAAACTTCTGTTAATGTTGATATTTTGACTTCTTCCCATGAATCACAAATGTTCTTAAAGGCATCTAGAATGGTAAATCCTTTCCAGAAGATTTTCAGTTTACTTCGCCCAGATCCATCAGAGGAATCACTATCTGTGGCAGCTATAACCTTACAAAATGCATTTCTTAAATAATAAGACTTGAAAGTTGAAATTACTCATTGATTCACGGGCTGCAGAATGGATGTTGTGTTAGCAGGCATGAAAACAACATTAATCTTGTTGTATACTTCCATCAGAGCTCTTGGGTGACCAGATACATTGTCAATGAGCATTAACATTTTGAAAGGAATCTTTTTTTGAGCAGTAGCTCTCAACAGTGCGCTTATAATATTCAGTAAACCATGCTGTAAACAGATGTGCTGTCATTCAGGCTTTGTTGTTCCATTTACAGAGCACAGGCAGAGTAGATTTAGCATAATTCTTAAGGGCCCTAGGATTTTTGGAATGCTAAATGAGCCTTGGCTTCAACTTAAAAGTCACTAGCTGCATTAACCCCTAATAAGAGAGTCAGCCTGTCCTTTGAAGCTTTGAAGCCAGATGCCTCCCTAGCTGGCATCTTTTTCCAATATGACTGTTTCATCTACACTAAAAAATCTGTTGTATAGTGTGGCACCTTCATTAATAATTTTAGCTAGATCTTTTGGGTAACTTGTTGCAGCTTTTACATCAACACTTTTTGCTTCACCTTGCACTTTTATGTTATGGAGATGGCTTCTTTCCTTAAATGTCATGAACCAATCTTTGCTAGGTCCAAACTTTTCTTCTGCAGCTTCCTCACCTCTCTCAGCCTTCACAGACCTGAACAGAGTTAGGGCCTTGCTCTGGATTAGGCTTTGGCTTAAGGGAATGTTGGGTTTGATCTTCTATCCAAACCACTAAAACTTTCTCCATATCAGCACTAAGGCTGTTTCACTTTCTTATTATTTGTGTGTTCAGTGAAGTAGCACTTTTAATTTCCTTTAATAACTTTTCATTTGCATTCACAAGGTGGCTAACTGTTTGGCACAAGAGGCCTAGCTTTTGGCTTATCTCAGCTTTTGACATGTCTTCCTCACTAACCTTAATCATTTCTAGCTTCTGATTTAAAGTGAGAGACATGCAACTCTTCCTTTCGCTTGACAGAGACCCTGCAGGGTTATTAATTGGCCTATTTTCAATATTGTTGTGTCTCAGGGAATAGCGAGGCCCAAGGAGAGGGGGAGAGATGGGGGAACAGCCAGTTGGTGGAGGAGTCAGAAAACATATAACTTAATTTATCCATTAAGTTCACCATCTTACATGGGCAGTGTTCGTGGAGCCCCAAAACAATTAAAATAAAAACACCAAAGATGACTGATCGCAGATCACCATAACAAATATAATAATGAAAAATTTTGAAATATTATGAGAATTACCAAAACGTGACACAGAGACACAAAGTGAGTAAATGCTGTTGGGAAAATGGTGCCAACAGATTTGCTTGGTACAGGTTTACCACAAACCTTCAGTTTGTAAAAGAATGTAATATCTGCAAAGTGCCATAAAGTGAAGCACAATAAAACGAGGCATGCCTGTATCAGATCAGGAATTCAAAACAACTGTGATTAAAATGCTAAGGGCTTTAATGGAAAAAGTAGACATCATGCAAGAACAGATGGGTAATGTAAGCAGAGAGAGAGAAATTCTACGAAAGAATAAAAAATAAAGGTTAAAGATAAAAAACAATGTAATAAAAATGAATAATGCCTTTGAGAGGCTCACTAGTAGATGGATCTGGATGAGGAAAGACTCTCTAGCTTGACGACATGTCAACAGAAACTTCCAAAATTGAAAGCAAAGAGAAAGAAGACAAAGGAAGAAAAAAAAAACACAAAACAGAACAGAATATCCAAGAATTATAGGACAACTACAAAAGGTGTAACACGTGTCTAATGGGAAGATCAAAAGGAAAGGAAAGAGAGAAAGGAATAGAATCTCCAGATGAAAGAATCTAAATTCCACACAAGTGCTGATGAGAGGGCAGGGGCTCCCTTTCTCACTCAGCCCACGTTCATAGGGTAGAGGTTCCACTTAAGGTGTGGCAGGCCAATAATACTGGGGGACCTTCTACCCCACTTAGCACTCTGCTCATAAAGCAGGGTGTCACCCTGATAGAACTGTGCCACTGCCTCCACCCCAGCACTGGAGCAGAAGCTTGGAGATTTTTCCCAGGGGAAGAGGAAATCCGTAAGAACAAACTGCTCCAAAGCTCTTCCCAAAGGAACTGACTATTTGAAACAGAGTGTACAGAAGTTCAAGCCAAAAGGGGCTCTTGAAAATAATGGAGATTTTGATGGTAAACAACTAAGAGGAGGCTGATAGCCCCATTAGAGGAACAAGCTAAAATGCAGGCTGGCTAGTTTACCAGAGAGAAACAGGGAAAAGTGACAGCTAAGAGCCCTCGTGGGGTGGGAACAAATCTCAAAGACTTGCCTCAAAAACTACCCTGCAAAAGGGCACAATTTAATAGGGTCAGACTGTGGAACAATTTATGCCCCAGAGCATTGTCAAAAACAAGAGAGCAATCAGCAAGCAATTAGTGAAGACTTAACAAGTGGGTGCAATACCAAGAGAGAGGCATGGAAAGAGACAAAGAGAGCCCTGCTAAACCCAGTGTCATCCCAGGATGACTGTGCACATGCCCTGAGGAGTGACATGAGAGGCTTCATACTGGTGGAGGGTGGGGAGATAGAATTAACTAAAATAGTAAAGTGAAGTCAATAAGTAAATAAACAAGGAAAAACAAAACAAAAAACAAGCCCTGGAGGCAGGGGGGAATCAATATCCAGAATTGACACAACATATTACCCAAAATGTCCAGTTTTCAAAAAAGAAATTACGAGGCATGTAAAGAAACAGAAAAGTGTGACCCATATATCAGAAAAAAAGCAGGCAACAGAAATTGCCTGTGAGAGGGCCCAGATGTTGGTTTTAACAAAGATTTCAAAACAACCACTGTAAATATGTTCAAAGAATTAAAAGAAATCATGCTTAAAGAAGTAACAGAAGGTAAAATGACAATGGCTCATCAAATAGAGAATATTAATAGACAGAAATTATATATAAAAAAAGAACCAAATGGAAATTCTGAGGTTAAAAAAATACAACTCAAAGAAAAAATTAGCGTAGCTCAACAGTAGATCTGAATTAACAAAACAAAGAATCAGAGAACTTGAAGACAGATCAATTGAGATTATGTAATCTGAAGAATAGAGGGAACAAGAGTGAAGAAAAATGCACAGAGTCTCAGAGAAATGTGGGACATCATTAATTGCACCAACATATGTCTAATATGAGTATGAGGAGAAAACAATGAGAAAGAAGCAGCGAGAAATAACAGAGGTCAGAAGGCAGTGATATATCCTTACTGTTTCATTAAGCAAAAAGTCAGGGAAAAGGGCATTAGTTTCATTTAATAGTCTTTTTATTGCTATTTGCTGAATTTCCATTATTCAAGTGTCATAATGATAAAGAGACAAGGTAGAGGAATTTCCAAAACAAATGGCTGATTATAAAAATGAATGTATGATGGACGTAAAAAGTATATGAAATATATTCTATTATCAAATATAAAAAAAATAAGTATATATATAAAATATATAAAATATTTCTAATATGCTGTGGAAAGGTAGTCACTGAATGAATCAGGAGATATGGAATCAGGTTTCAGCCTGCCTTAAACTATGCTCTGATGCTTTATTTTTTTGCTGTGTAAGAATGACGATGGGGTGGGGCAGGAAGATTAGACGAGATTCTTCATGGTCATCTTTGGCTCAGGAGAGTGAGTGGATGACGAAGCCCGTGACTCTCAGTCCCCTACTCCAACTTCAATGACAGCTAGAAAGAGCAGCTGTTTTTTCATTTGTTTTAAATACTGGGATTTTGCATGACAGTTCAATAGACAATTAAAGGGGGTTTCATCTCTAAATAAAAAAATATGAAAGCCCGTGGACTAGATAATCCACCATTACTTCCAGCTGTAACAATCCATGAGTACAACACCAAAGTTATGTAGAGACTTTTTATAAGTACTTGAAACAACTGCAAATATAGGTAACAAGCCAGATGTTTTCAAAAACTGGTTTGATTTTAAAGAAACAAGTAAATATTATATTAACACTTCTATTTTATCTTTATGACCTCATTTTTGCTATTCAAAGACATTAATTATAAACTCACTTTGCCTTTCATATTTCCAGACTCCTCTTTTTAGCTAATCTCAGACATTCATAATTTAATAGGAAAACACTCAAATCTGAGATATTTTAGAAAAATGCCATAAGGTGCTGCAGTAAATACGTAAAGTCCTATCCTTAAATGTCAGGTATACTTACCAATGGTTAGGAAATCTGATCGATACTGACAAGTCATTCCAAAGCCAAAATCTCGCCAAAAGCCAGAATCCTTTTTGTGAACCTTAAGTTAAAAAAAAAAGTTAAATTTAATCCCTCAAGAACCAGAAGTTTTAATCAACAATGAAACAAATTACTTTCCAAATAATACTTTTTCCTGTCATTTATGTGACTGGTAATGGATCACATGCATTTATATTATTAAATCCTTACAAAACCAACAAAAATATAGTAATCGCTATGAGCAAAAAATTCTTGCCACTTTCACTTTAGTTGAATTCAAGCCCTGTCAAGGTGCAAGTTAAGGCTACTAATAATCAAACAGTGTGTTGCCTGACCTCACAGGCAACATTCTATTCTAGGAGGACAACAGCTGCACAAACACATACTGTAATACACTGTGATCAATTCTTCACAGGAGACCTTATTTGGTCCCTACCCAGCATCCACTCCCTGGCCACTTCCTGACTATACAGTTTTGCTCTGGTAAGTGCCTGGCCCCTGGCAGCCCATGAGTTCAGGGAAGCTCCTTCTACCTGTAGCTTCAGACTGGGCCATGAGTATTCTATACCTCACTTACTGTAGGAGTTGATTCACTAACAGGCATTAGACAAAATTCAGACCAACATGTTAAAAGGGGAGAGTTGTTGGGAACTTTGGAAAACAAAGCCCCCTCATTCTTCTGAGAGAGCTACTAGAAAAGACACTTGCTCGTTTTGGATGGAGTAGGGCAGGAGTAAGTAAACTACAGCCTCCAGGCTAAATCTGGCCTGCTGCCTGTTTTTGTGAATAATTTTAGCAGAACACAGCGACACTCATTTGTTTACAAATTGTCTGTGGGTGCTTTCATGGTACAATGGTAGAGGGGAGTAGTTGTAACAGCAACTGGATGGCCTGCAAAGCCTAAAATATTTTCTGTGTGGCTCTTTACAGAATAAGTTTGCCAACCCCTGGTGTAGGGTGTAGATGTGAAGCTGGGAAGTGCTGCAGTCCTTTTCTACGACAACGGAAAAAAGCCCCCTGGTACATAGTTGTACATTCTTCCTTGTCGGTCCTTCTAGTTGTGGCATGTGGGACGCTGCCTCAGCGTGGTTTGATGAGCAGTGCCATGTCTGCACCTAGGATTCGAACCAATGAAACACTGCGCCGCCTGCAGCAGAGCACACGAACTTAACCACTCAGCCACGGTGCCAGCCCCGGGAAACCAGCTTTAAAATGAAGCTGTCACCACTGAAGTCCAAGCAGAAAAAGAAAAAGATGATCAAGGCTTTGATGATACTGAGCCTCCAGAATCAAGTAAAAGTTGAAGCCTGATAAACCTCCTTTATCTTATTCATAGATTCAAGAAGTGTTTAATCTGTTGGACATGGTTCTGGGAGCTGGGACCCAGCAGAGAACAGAGCTACAAAGTCCCTGCCATCACAGACCCTCTGTTTTGATGGGAAAATAGCAAATAAATAAATATATATCTCAGGTGGTGATACATGGAGAATGGGAGAGCATGATGGAGAGAAAGTCCATTTTGGATATAATGGCCACAAAAGGCCTCTCTGAGGAGGTAACTTTGGAGTAGACACCCTAAGGAAATCAGGGACTGAGCTATGCAAATATCTGGAGAAGATCATTCCAGACAGAGAGCAACATGAGGTAGGAGCATGCGTGGAGTGTTTGACAAACACTAAGGAAATGACTGTGGTAAAAGCAGAGAAAGCAAGGGCAAGAGCAGAAGACTGAGGCTCCAGGGTCAAAAAAGGGCTATTATATTTTTTAAAGATGAATGGTATTATTTTTGTATGCTTACAGTAATGATCTAGAAGAGGCAAAATGTTAGGATAGGAGAGAATAAAGAATGGCTGGAGGGGTATCCTTATTTAGGCACAAGGGATGAGCTCTATCTAGTTCACTACAAAAGGACAGACTAGCCTTATGAAGGGACATGGGAATGGAGAGAGGCTGAGGATGTGACACAGAGGCAGTGAGGCTGATGGATCTCATGATAGAATGAGGAAGTGAATGTCTGACTGCTTCTCTTTTCTAAGCGAAATATGAAGCAGGGTACGTGGAGAGTGAGTAGTAGAGACAGGTGCTGGGAGGTATGAGGAGATGGACAGCGTGGCTGACTTGGAAGACAGAGAGTGGGTGGATCAGGGTAAGGTGCAGGACTTCAGGGCAACCGGTGATCCCTGAGGCCTGTGGTCATATATTTAAAGCAATGTCACGTAGTGGGCTGTGTTCCTCACTCTCCATATTCTGCTGCTCTGTGGCCTGAACCAGGCCCTAGACGGAATTGCTCTTAGTCAGGTTGGGGTTCCAAGACAAAATGCTGGAAGGAGTGAGGGATGAAGGAGGTGCGTGCATAGCAAAGAGGCTGTGGATAATGACTGACGATGGAGTCGGAGTTGGGAAGTGAGGATATGGATGTGTGGAGGGTGCCAGAAAGGAGAGAGAGGCAGCTGATCCAAAGAGCAGCGTTGTGAGATAGCTCCCTTGAACAAATGAAGTTGGAGCTGGGATATGAGAGATAAGTAGAAGTTAGCCAAGTGAAAGAAGATGTGCTGGGAGAAAGTCCCAGGCACAAGAACAGGCTGTGCAAAGGCCTGGAGATGGGAGAGCACACTGTGGGTGAAGGATGGTGGGACTAAACATTGGAGTCAGAAGTAGAAGTGCCCACAAATGTAGACCAGGGCTCAGCAAACTTCTATAAAAGACTAGGTAGCAAATGTTTTAGGCTCTGCAGAACACAGGGTCTCTGTCTCAACTACTCAACTCTGTCATTGTAGTGTGACAGCAGTCATTAATAATAATCAAATGAACATGCTGTGTTCCAAGAAACTTTACTTATGGACACTGAAATGTGAATTTCACATAATTTTCAGATGCCATGAAATATTTTTTTTAAAGTATTTTTCAACTACTCTTAACTTGTGGGCCATACAAAACGAGGCAGCCGGCCAGATTTGGCCCACAGGCCACAGACTGCTGTCCCCTGGCCTAGAGGGATCTACAGCGCCACATCAGAGAGAACTGCGTATACCTCGTCACGTGGTTTCAGTTTTATCCTAATGGCAAGGGGAATTCTCTGAAGAGTCGGAGTAGAAGGACTAATGTGATCAGATGATATTTTTGGAAGATCACTCTGGCTGGAGTATAGAGAATAGATAAAAAGGGGCCAGAAGGGACACAGGGAGGCTGATTAAGAGGCAACAGTTATAATCTGGGAATGGGAAGCTAGTGGTATAGACTATCATGGTATGTACAGAAAGAAAAAATTGGATGGATGTAAAAAAGATTTAGGACACAGAATTGACAGAAGTCAACAAGTGACTGAATCGGCAAAAGTTGGGGGTGATAGGGAAGGATTAACCAAAGATGACAGCAGGCTGCCACCCTAAACAACAGGTATGTGATGCTGCAATCCTCTGAGAGTGGGGGCATAGAGGAAAGGAATGATGTGGAGCTGGGTTCTGGACATGATAAATTTGAGGGATCTGTAGGGCAACCACATGGAAATTCCTGCAGAGAGCAGGAATATAAGGAATATACAGGTATGTAGAGGAGTAGGGACAGTGAAAAAGCTGCTTTGCAGAATGGGAGAACCGACTGGAAAACGGAGAATGAACTAAGCAGCACTGAAAACTCAGCTCAAGCTGGAGCTAATAAATGAGGTACCAATTTTCCTTTTCCGTTTCTTTGTTTGGGGGAGGGCTTCTTCCCCTTCTAGAATGTAAAGCTCACTGAGGGCAGGGCTTTTTGTTAATTTTGATCACTGCTATATCCCAAGCACCTGGAACAATGCCATGCACATGGCATAGAGGCATAAGTTTTGTGGCAAAACCAAGGCTAGGCTCTAATATTCTTATCTCTTTAGTCAAAATATAACCCTGGTGCAAAGCATTAAAACAAAACACCCACTTTAACATTTCTACCTTATGCCAATTCTGATTTTACAAATATTATGACTTCATTTATAACTTAGTTTCTTTAAAAATTCTTCAAATATTATTTGACTTAGGGAAAGGAGTCATTGGTTTTATTTGATTTTTAAAGCAATGCATTTTCCCTGAGGAAAAATAGAAAGAAATTTGGATTGTCCATAATCCCTGAATTTTAGTATCTTACCGCATTTTTATCTGTCCTTCTCTTAAGCATGTGGGGGACACAGCTACCTACACCTTACCTACATCTCCAGCCCTCAGCTGCTCACAGACACCAGACTCACAAATCCTACTGACAACTTGGCACTTTCCCTTGCATGTCTAATAAACAATACACACCCACTATGCTCAAGTTGAAGTCCTGATCTCCCTCTTGCCACTGTCTTTCCCTTACTCCCACATCTAATCCCCTAGCAGGCTTTCAATCACACTTAGCATGAAGTTCAAACTCCTTATAGGAGCTCTTTATGACCTGGCCCAGCTTTGTGCCCCTTGCCCGCTGTGCTCTAGCCACCTTAGGAAACCCTCTGTTCCTTCTGCCTGGAACTGCCCTCCCCAGCCACTGCGCAGCAGGTTCCTTCCTGTCATTCGGATGGCCCCTCCAACAACCCATCTCAGAAAGGCCTTTCTGACCAAACACACCCCAGAAACGACCTAATTACTCTTCATAACTCAGCCTATTTTAATGATCATGGTATTTATTAATTGATTTTATTTTCTCTCTTCCTACCAGAATAAAGATTCTTGTGAAGAATAACCATGGCTGTATGGTTCTATTCAGTGGTAAATAGTGGCTGCCATAGAACAGACCCTCACATTTGATGAATTAATATAACAGAGGCAGTCTATGAAGCGGATAAGAGGTGGAGACTGTGCAGCCACAGTGCCCGGGCTCCTGGCCCCATCCGGACCAGCTGTGCATTTGGGTGGGCACTCAACCATCAATCACACAGCTGTGTCCTCATCTGTAAAATATGGGAAATAACAGCACCTACCTCAGAGGTTGTTACAAGGATTAAATGAGTTAATATGTATGATAAACAGAATAGTACTTCACACGTAGAAAAGGGTGCATGAAAATATTAGCTGTTATTAGCATTAAAGTATCTAAAATATATATATGCCATTTCCCATTTTATAACAACATTTCCACTGCTGTACTTATTTACATTTCAGGAACATTTTCTTCTTGATATCTAATATTCACCACAGCATATACTGTAATTCAATATATTATTTTAATATTAGAGTTTTTCTTGCTTTTAATGTTCGTCAATATTATACATATTGCTACTCTACAGTTCTGATTATTTCCTCAAGAGAGACTCCTGGGAGTGGAAATTACTGGATCAGAGGGATGAACCTATTTGACAACTCCTGACCCAAAAAACTGGCGTGTATTTCCACACCACACGTAAGGATGGAGAGCTCCATCCCGCCAGGCTCACTCACACGGTTGTTTTCAAAAACAGCGATTTTATAGCAGAAAAAAGTACTGCATTGCTGTTTTAATTTATTCTTAGTAAGACTGACTATTTAAATATGTTTATTGTGAGTTATTATCAACTGTCTTTTACCTATTTTTTTTCTGAGTGTATTTCCTATTAACTTTTAATATATCTTTAAACATTAAGGAGAGAAAACTTTTGTCTTGTGTTTTAAGTGAGGAGACTGAAGCTTAGAAAGGCTGAGTAACCTGCAAAGGTTACAAAATGAAACTAGCATCTGAAGTGGAAGTACTTAAGCTTATTTTTCTACACAAAACCTAGAATAAATCTGCATTCAAATCATTCTTTGCCCACATCCTCCCAAACCAGACACGAATATTAGCATGCTTTTGCATTCCCCTCTTCACCCTCATATGTTGAGTCCATTTGGCACTTTTTGTTTGTTTGTTTTTCAAGTATTTTTTTTAATAAATAAACTTTTTATTTTGAAATAATTTTAGATTTACAGATAAGGTGCAAAATAGTAAAGAGTTCCCATTTATCTCTCACTTACTTTTTGCTTCCTCCAAATGTTATTATCTTACATTGTTGTTATAAATTTGTCAAAACTAAGAAACCAACACTGGTACATTACTATTAACCAAACTCTAGACTTTATTTGGAATGCACCAGTTTTCCCTTTGATGTCCTTTTTTCTGTTCTAGGATCCAGACCAGGGCACCACTGCATTTAGATGTTATGTCTCCTTGGTCTCCTGAGACAGTTTCTCAGTCTTTCTTGTTTTTGATGATCTTGACTGTTATGAGGAGTACTGGTCAGGCATTTTATAGAATGCTCCTCAACTTGGGTTTGTCTAAAGTTTTTCTCATGATCAGTTCGGGGTTCTAGGTTCTTAGAAGCCCATAGAGGTGAAGTGCCCTTCTTGTTACATCATATCAGGGGTGCAGGACAACACTGGTGATGTTAACCTTTATTACTTGGCTTAAGGTGGTGTTTTTCAGGTTTCTCTATTGAAAAGCTAGTTTTTCTTTTTCCATACTAATTTTTCTAGAAGTGAGTCATCTAGCTCCACCTTTTGGAAAAGGGAGTATCTACAAAAGTTATTTAGAATTCTGTAAGGAAGATATCTCTTTCCCCCTATGTAAATCTATCTCATCTTATCTAATCAAATTGACCTATCCACTCATTTATTATTATTTACCTACTTATTTACTCACTCATTTATTTATATCAATATGGATCCATGGATATTTTATGCTTGGGGTTATAATCCAGTCCTATGTTATTTATTTTGTTGCTCAAGTTGTTCCAGCTTTGCCACTGGCAGCTCTTTCAGGCTGTTTCCCTTTGACATATCCCCATCCTTTTGTTGTTTGAGTATTTCCTTACTTTCTGGAGCTATAAGATGCTCCAGGCTCCTCTATTTCCTGTCCCAGCACTAAGGTCTGGGAGCTGGGTGTGCTTGCTACTCTTGGGATGTCACTGCTCCCGGGCCCTCTCAGGAGACAGAGCTAGAGAATACATGTATGTTTACCATGTATATACCCTTTGACTTTTTAATCCCAAATTGCTATTAATTTCTTTTTTATTATGTGTGTCATCAACAACTGTTAAACAAAACTTTTACTGGGTTTTTGCTGTTGATCACTCTTATTCTCAGGTCTTCCTCTTTTAATGTATTCATTTCTTATTCTGCTGAACTAGAAAAGGTCTGTGAGAAATAAACTTTTGAGTCCTTGAATGTTAAAAAATGTCTCTTTTACCCTCAAATAGTAGGTCAAATTTAACTTCTAAAATCAAAATTATTTTTCTTCAGAGTGTTTAAAGTATTGTGTTATGGTTTCCTAGCACCAACATTATCAAGAAGAAGCCAAATGCCAATCTGATTCTTAATCCTTTACAGACAAGCTAGGTTTTGCTATTTTTGGTATCTCTGGAAGCTATTAGGATTGTCCCTTAACTGCTGTTCTCAAATGCCAGAAGACTTGTCTTTCTTTAGTTCTTTGAAGTTTTCTTCCATTTCCTTGCCTCTCCAATCTGTTCTCTCTTTTCTCCCTTCTAGAACTCCTATCAAACAATTGGGAGCTTCTGGACTGATTTCCCATGTCTCAATTTTTCTCTCACATTCTCTCTTGGTCTTTATGCACCCAGTTGGCTTATCTTCTAGTTTACAAATCTGTTTCAGTTGTGACCGTTCTTCTATTCAGCCCATTTACTGAGTTTTATATTTTCACAATTTCCAAGTTCTGACTCTTTTTTAACAACACATATTGTTTTATGAATTTAATGTTTTCTCTAATCTCCCTAAAGGTATATTTATTTTAAAGTTGTTTTCTATCTGTATTCATATTATCATGTGTTGATTTTTCTGTTTATTAAAATGTGGTGCCTCTCTTTCATAGTGTTGGTTTCCTTCAAATGTTTGGCTAGTTTTGGTTAACTGCTACTCATTTTTGTTTCAAAAATCACTGTTCAAAAATCCATGGCTGTTAACTATGATTACGGCAATAGCAGAGGAGGGGCCAAACGTGGTCTCAGGCGGAAAGTGCTAACAGCAGCTCATCCTTTGAGTCTGGGGCTCCCTATCCAACCTACAACTCAGTATTCCCAGGACCCTACCCTGACTTTCTAGCTCCAAGGACCATACACCCTGCCTCAGCCTGTGGGCCAATCCCCGTGGTACCTGTTGCTCAGCACACCCCCAGAGAAGCACATGTACTCCACCACTCTGTCTTCTCTGAGCTCAGAGGATGCAAGGCAGCCTCATCTTCAGTGTTCTCCTGAATACGTCCCAGACAGTTCTCTTCCATTAACCCTATGCCAACTATTGCCATCTTACAGAAATTTCTCAAAATTTAGATCTACAAATGGCACTTCTCTCATTTTCCAACACTAATATGACTTCTTTTTAATAATTCATTTTTACAAAGGATTTAGAGTGTCAGATAAGGCGGATGTGGTGCTTGGTTTGCAATTTAATCCCATTTGTATCCATATTCCTAAGCAGTACTGGCCTACAGAGATGGTAGAGGGGTATGTGTGTGTACATGCTCTGCCATGGGTTGGTATGAAGATAATGCTGGCCTCATAAAATATAAGTAGATCATATGGCACTAATATTACTGTTCTTTGAAAGTTTGGAAAAACTCACCAGTAAAACATTCTATCTATGTACCTGCAGGGTAATTTTATGATAACTGTTCTAATTTTTTTTTTTTTTAAAGATTTTATTTTTTCCTTTTTCTCCCCAAAGCCCCCCAGTACATAGTTGTGTATTCTTCGTTGTGGGTTCCTCTAGTTGTGGCATGTGGGACGCTGCCTCAGCGTGGTCTGACGAGCAGTGCCATGTCCGCGCCCAGGATTCGAACCGACGAAACACTGGGCCGCCTGCAGCGGAGCGCGCGAACTTAACCACTCGGCCACGGGGCCAGCCCCACTGTTCTAATTTTTTAAATAGCTCTTAGTCTCTTCAGAACGTCTATCTTTTATTTATAAAATACTAACATATACTTCGCTCACGTTAGTATTTTATAAATTCTCAAATCTTTCCTTTTATTTAGAACTTTTTATACCCATTATATAAAACTCATTTCTCTCAACGTTTTCTTGTTCTAATTTCCAATGTTGTTTTCCTTTTCACCCTAAATCTGCCCACTTTATTACAAAGAATTTTTTTGCACATATAGAAGCAGCTCCTATATTTGTCAACCTATTATTTTTGGTTCTTTAATTTCTGCTTTTATTTCTTTCCTCAAAGTTATTTTTCATGTTTTTAACCTCTTAACTTAGTTCATTTGTTCCCATTTTTTCTTAATGTTAACAATAAAGATTAGGCTAAATGCAATATACTATCCTGGACTGGACCCTGGAACAGAAAAAAGGCATTAGTAGAAAAACTGGTGACATCCTTATAAAATCTACAGTGTAGTTAGCAGTAACTTACCAATGCTAACTTCTTAGTTTTGACAAATGTACCATGGTTATGTAAGATGTTAACATTAGGGGAAACTAGGTGAAGTATAGGAACTCTCTATACTATCTTTCCAACTTGTCTGTAAATCTAAATTATTCCAACACAGTAAGTTTATTTAAAAATTTTAAAAAATTTATCTAAGTATAACTTGGTCGATATACAGCACCTCCATGCCATGACTAAGTAATTTCCTACGGTATCTTATTCCTTCTTAGTTATTTAGTAGTTTTAATTTTAAAATTTATTTTTAGCATTACTAAAAATAAGTTGGCAGAAATGACTGTAAAATTTTCATATTCTGGAACATAAAGCTTTTCTCTGTGGCCTAAACTCCCCGCCCCCCTACCACCACCCCCCACCAGAATGACACAATTCTTCAAACAATAAATGTGAAAGCATTTGGGGATGGGGAGAGACGATGAAAATCTGTTTATAATAACTAAAGTTTTTTTACCGAAACTTTGTTTTCTACATGTGAAACACATAAAGGAACCTAGCAAGGATCTGTGAGGCCTTTTATATCTGACAGTAAGAGTCTTACCAGCTGCTGCTCCACAGGCGGTGGCACATCCTGATTGGCATAAACGATGGCAGGGTTGTAAAGACTGAACACCACAGGGTAAAACACTTTCTTACCTATAAATTAAAATATGTTTAGATCGCACAAAGAAGCCGTAAAGTGAAGGACTGATCTTTACTGCAATATCTAATAAGAGTTTATATTAAAGTCTCTTTGTCACATATAATGATTTTATTCTATCAATATTCAAGCTACTGAATATCATGTTGATTTGATGAACACAATGATTTTATAACATATCAGTAGGTGACTATGAAACTATGACGCTGCAAAAGAACAGAGAAAAAAAGCGACTAAAGGGTGCTTTACATGTTTATTCCTTTTGACTTTGGGGAGATGCGCAAAGGTATTCTCTCAGCTAGGTGAGCCATTTATTACTCATTATTTCACTCATTAGCAGTCATAGATGTAGGTTAACTTCTGACAATCACCAAGAAACTTAGAAACTTCTGTTAAATACGCTCTTCAAAATGAACCATACAAACAGTAAATCCAAAGAATACTGTACAATGGATATATATAATCAAAATATAGAACTGTAGACAGATTTGAACAAGATCTGGAAAAGTTGGAAGATTAAGAGTTAAAAATACTTGACAGAAGGCCTACAGAAGGCCTTGTCGTTGGCATTCAAATTGTTAGTACTGAAGGTCCCTCAAAGGTTAACTTGCCGGTCTCCCCTCAATAGAGAACCCTTTGCTAAGACTAGCCTCAACCAGAAGTGATCATATGAAATGCTCAGTGATTGTCAAGGACCTTGTAAGTAATGTGGCAGCCTTTGTATTACAAGATTCCTAGCAGATGCTCATCTCACCTTCGTTAAAACCCACTTAAGGATGGGGAACTCAATTTCTGAGAGATCTATTTCTGGATATAAAAATATTTCTTTTACATTGAGCAAATATGTCTCCTTCAACTTCCACGTTCTGAACTTCATGCTGTCTGCTGTAACAAAGTAAACTTAACCCTCATTTACTCACTAGGCTCTTAGAGAGTTCCTGACAATTATTCCTAACCAAACTGAATAATAAGAATGTAATAATTTGCATGATATGAATAGTTCTACATAAAAAAGATTTACTATGAGATTTTTCAATACAGAAAAACTTTCTTTTCACCTTTAAAATAAGATTTGATTTATAAAAATGTCATTTGCTCTTACATTTTCAAAAATTATCTACAACACAAAGCAAAGTATAGCAAGTCATCCCAAAATGCATAGTCTGGAGACCAAGCACTATCTGTAATGTAGACCTCTGTGTGCGTGCCTGTGTGTGTGCCGGCTCCATCCGCCTGAGGTAGAGTGCTTCTGACTCTCACACATCTCCACACTGTCTGCTTGGCTCTTTTTCTGATGGGGTGCTGCTTCCTCCTTGTCAGCTGCAAGGCTTTTTATTTCTTTGCGTTTGTTTATTTGCATTCAAACGTAGACATTGGAATTTGGTAACAAGAGAACAAGGGGTATGAATTTCAGAGGGGCAAATTTTCACTTTTCTACTTAATATTCCTGTTAAACTATGCCTACTATAACTTTAAAAAAATACCATTAACTTGACTCAAAATATGGGACATGCTGACAGTTTTCTGAATTCTACGCTCAGCTCATCTACCAACATTTTACGCACCTGGCTCAGCATTTAACCGGCAGCTGTTAAGGAATTCGGCTGAGAAATATATATCAACATCACAGAAAAACATCAAGACCTCTCCCTTGTCCCAAGCTCGGGCACCCACGTTTAGTCCTCGTCCACGGTTAAATTCTTCATTCAATGAGACCAAGGTGTAATTGTGAAAATTAGACTCACTATGAGGAAAGAACATACAACACATGATAATAAGTGCCACTTAAAGATTAACAACTCTCTTCCTTCAACACAACTTACAAAATATGTTTTATAGTTCGGATATTTTATTATGTTGGTTCTACATTCACACAGGGAAACGAAACCATCAGTTTCATGTGTATGATTGTCATCAGGGACACATATTCACTAAATGCCCACATTTGAGGCAACACGCTGGTTGTATAAGGTTAATAAGTGTTGAGGGGCCACTGGCCTTCAAGATCTTAAAAAACTATTGGGGAGAAAAGAAATATACATATGGAAAAATAGCCATAATGTCTGGTAATAAATAATGTATTTCACATGAATGATACATACAAAGAGCACTCTTCTCTAGAGTTCTTCAGATCTTTGCTCAAATGTCCTCTTATCAGAGGGATCTCCCTCATACCATACATGGAGCAGCCCCGACTTCCCTCTCTTTAATCTCTATCCCCTTGCCTAGCTTTGTTTTCCTCAGTACCACCAGATCTCTTTGTTTGAGTGTCTCTCCCACTGGAATGTAAGCCCCATGAGAGCAGAGATGCTGTTTTGTTCATTACTGTGGACACAGCGCTCGTGATAAAGTAGGAGTTCAGTAAATATTTGCTGAATGAATGAATAAACAGCAGTTCTGAGGAAAAAAGGTTGCTTTTATCTGGAGTAGTTAGAGAAGATGTTAGAAGTGGAATTAAGTTATGCCTTGGTTAAAGTCCTGAATTCAGTGGTGAGTGTAAATGTCATTCCAATTAATTATTCTCAACAGCAAAGAGGTAAGAAGGTAGAAAGCATTTTGGAGAACAGGGATCAAACAAATCAGATTGGAACAGAGGGATCCTAAAATGGGAAGAATGAGAGAAGACCATAAAAGTGTCAGACTGAGGATCATCTTCCATGAGAAGTTAAAGAACCTGGTCAGTGTCCTAAAAGCAAGGAAGAGTCAGGGTTTTCCTGCCAGGGCAGTGGTTCTCACAGTGAAGTCCTTGCATCCACAGCATCAGCTTCCCTTGGGAACATGTTAGAAATGCAAATCCTTGGGCCCCACCAAACCCCTGAATTAGATACTAGGGGTGGAACTGAGCATTTGTCTCTCTCTTGGGACAAGTCACTCGAGGTGACTCTGATGTTAAAGCTGGAGAACCGCTGCACTAGGGTATAGCTGGATCAAAAAAAGGAACATTTTAGATTACTCCTCTAATAGTATAGAATGGCAAATAGAGAGAAGAGAAGGCTCAAATAGTGCATGGAGTAGACTCCAAAGGCTGTGGGTGCCCACACTCCCCCTCTTACAGGATATAAATCTCTCTCTTCTTTTGGGGAAACCGCCAATCACCATCTCACACTCCCAGCACCAAGTGGAGGAATAATCACAGAATACCCCAACCACAGTAATTTCCTAGGGGCGGGGACCAGACTCCAACTGGGCCAATCACAGTACTCCCACCCCACCTGGCCAGGATCACTGGCTTAAGGGTGGGCAAAAGTCCTTCCCTGGGATTTTCTCAACTGGATGTGGGAGAAAGCTCTTTCCTCTCTGATGGCAAAGCTAAGAAGATGCAAAGCCCAGAGATGCCAACAGCCATATACCTCATGTGTGGAAGAAGTCAATCTGCAACAGGAGAATGAAGTCAACATGCAGAGAAAAACAGAAAAGAAGAAAACAAGAGAATTTTGATGGTATTCAAGTGTTTGGTTTCAGTCCCTAAGATACAAAGCCGTTTTGGTTTTCTTCCCCAAATTTGGTTGTAGTAATCCCTTTAATTTTAGGAGTTATCCAAGATTCTTCAATAATGCTCCCATTTTCCTTAAGCAAATTCAAGATAGGTTTCCATCATTTGCCACAGAGGAGTCTTGATTATTGCAGGGAGAACCTCAGTAATACTAATGTGTGTGCTTGGCACTTAGTAGGTGACCCAAAAATGGTAAAAAGGGAAGAGAAGAAAGGATGAAAAGGAGGGAGGAGGAACCTGGGTTAGGGTGGTGGCAGCAGCAAGGAACAGAGAGAAAAGAGGTCCCATGTAGTAAGCAGGAACTGACTAATCAGGGGTAAAGAATGAGGGAAAGGTGCTGGCTGTCAGTCATCAAGTCCAGGGGATCACGAGAACAGTCTTAGTCTGAACAGAAAGAGAGCCATCAGGAGGAGGAGCTAGTGTAGGGGGAGGAGAAGACAATGTTTGTTTCTTATACACCGGTGCTCTGAGAGTCCCTTTGGAGTAGGGACTGCAACTCCCTCCTCTGTGCCCAGTCCTATTTCAACCACCCCAGTCAGACTCCCGAGCAGTGTACCTGGAACAGAGTCGGTGGGACTCGAATGTTAGTTGAACGATTCGAGAAGAATGGCCGGCCAAATCTGGACTCTTAGGGAATGGCCACAACTAGCAGAAAGGTAAAGAAGCAAGTAAAGGATACAGAGTTGGTGTGATCAGAAAAGACAATCAACCTAATATCTTACATCATAACATATTTACATTTACAAAATATTTATATTTTACAAACATCAGAGTAAAGTTTCAAGAAGTAAATACCGGTTAGGTGTCAAATGTAAAAAAGTGATCAAAGAGGATGACAGAGAAAAGGCTGTCAGTTAGTCAGTTAGATCAAAACTTTGGGTCCATAACTTAGAGATGAAAAAGGCTGAGAAGCTAGAGAATTAATAATGGAGTATTAAGGAATTACTAATTCATTCATTCAAACCTCTGAGCACCTACTATCTGCCAGGTACTACGTGAGTTGCTTAGTTAGAGAACTACTGTTCTGTGAAGTTTAGCTGTGAAAGGACAGAAACCTAACAGTAGCTACTGGGTACTGTAGAGTCAGGTGAGGGGTTCTTTAGGATAGGGGAGACCTAAGCAACATCTGCAGGGCAAGAAGAAGGAATCTGGGGAAACAGAAGGAAAGAAAGGTGACCAGAGACAAGCTCAGGAGATGATATCAAAGTGAAGGCACTAGATTTAGAAAAAGGGAAAGAGTTCAACAGAATGAAGAAATGGAGGCAAATACACAGAAGGTGAGAGGGCTGCAGAGCGAGCACCCTGATCATGCCAGGCTGTCTGCTAAGAGTTAAGGGAAGACAAGTCATTTAGAGTTGCATGAATGAGCCTAGCGGTGAAACGAACTTATGATGACCACCGCTCACATGCTCAGCCAACTTTTAAACAGCAGCTACTCAAAATTATTAACTCATTAAATATCTGCAATTGTAATTCTTCTAATGTTATGTATTAAGGACTTCAATGTTGACATGGTTCACCAACCTTGTGACAGATTCTAGGATATACTTCACTTTAGATAGTCCTTCTTTACCAAAATACACCACTGTGAGATGAATTCTCTTGTCTTGATGAATACATACATCCCTAATAGAATTGAAAAACAAAGTTCATTCAAGAAAATACATAAAGCACTACTCATTCAGAAAGCAATCACATGAAGCTTTAACAAGAAAATGAATGAGACATTACTCATTTAGAATGAAATCACATGAAGCTTTAAATAAATACAGAAAAGGCAATATTGCTGAGTTGTTAAAGGCATCACATAAACACATAATGCATGTGTTTAAATGAATGCAACCATTGTAGGGCCATGGAAGCAGTCCAAGAAGTTTCAAAACATTTTTGGAACTTTTGCTTTGGTATTGCCTTCAGAAGCAAATTATAAGCTACTCAAGGAAATAGGCACAATCAGTTCAAAACCAAATAAATAAATATTCAAGTTTTGGGTCAAGAGTTATTTTGTCTTCAGATTCGTTAATTCCAGAAATCATAACTATCATCAAGGAATAAATATTTGCCACAATTGAGGTTACTTAGTATTAAAGAATAATGTAGCATCTGAAGGCAATTCCAAGAAAGGCAATAAAAAAAATGCTTTAGGAAATCAGATCTCAAGTGAGCTATTTCAAAAAGGCAAAACTCATTTGGAGACATGACTTCTAGATAGTCTGCTACAGAATAGTGTTAACTAACTTGTAAATCCAACAATTTTAACATGAGAATAAAGACTGGGGTTACAAAGCATTAAAACTAGCAGATCCAAGTATTAAAAACATGGCAATTGTTAAATTAAAACAAAAAAGCAAAACTTCCCTCAGTCACCCTAATATATAATTGTTAATTCTTTAACACTTTAGCATTTTAAAATATCCAAATTTAATGACCAAAAAAAGGGAAAAAATTCTTTTAAAAATTGTTAAGTCTCTGCTTCCCAAGATGGAATAACTCTCATTTTTAGTTGAACGTTTGTATTTCTAAAATCTATTTTAATTTTAAAATCCAAATTGTTCTCAAGAGAATTTTCTGGGGAGACAGCTATTTTCCATATCTTGATTGGGGAGGCAGTTACATGAGTACATACATTTCTCAAACAATATGAAACCTCTATCCTGAGAATATGTGGATTTTACTGTATGTAAATTATGCCTCAATAAAATTTTTTTTTTTTGAGGAAGATTAGCCCTGAGCTAACATCTGCCGCCAATCCTCCTCTTTTTGCTGACGAAGACTGGCCCTCAGCTAACATGCCTGCCCATCTACCTCTGCTTTATATATGGGATGCCTATCACAGCATGGCTTGCCAAGTGGTGCCATGTCCGCACCTGGGATCCGAACTGGCAAACCTTGGGCCACCGAAGCGGAATGTGCAAACTTAACCGCTGCGCCACTGGGCCGGCCCCTCAATAAAATTATTTTTAAAAATTCAACTTGTCCTAAAATGAATTCATACACAATTATAAAGGTCACCAAATTTAGTTTCTAATAGTTGTCACCTTCAATTTACTTAATAGTTCAAATAATCAGTAACACAATATACTCTACATGCTTTAAGAAAAAAGAGACTACCAAAAAAATAAAGTTCCCGAAAGCCTATAAAATTATTCTGTAATTCTAAGTAATCATACTCAGTGAAGATAAACTAAATAAACCCACATGAATGTGATTGTTTTAGGAGTGCTTAGCTAAATCATTAAGCCCTGAGAGTTACCTGAAGTTCTGCATAAACTGTGCAAAGGCTTCAGTTCTTTCTGCAAGTGGCACAATGATATTAATAATTGATCTCGTAATGTCAATCATCTCGCTCTTCACTTTCATTAGAGGTCCAAAAGGGCGGAAGAGGGTCACGTGTCTATATTCCATAAGGTCTGCTTTCTTAAAAAAAAGTTCATACTGCGTGCCCTTATCTCTCTCGGTGCGATAATAACCTAAAGGAAAGAGTTAGGGACAAAGATGTCTCCATGGCAAAGATTACAAATTCAATGTGAATAATGATTTTACTTGATTCAAAGTATGAAACCGGACTTGTAGTGTTTTTATTTATTTGTGAAAATATTTATCCCCACTGTACAGTCACACTACTTCTTGAAAAGGAGAGGTTAAAAAATGTTCACTGCTCTGCTATATTAATATTCAATCCATAAAGTATGCTCCAAATGACAATTATTCCTTTTTACATATGACTTTTTTTAATAGTAGGGCCTATCAATACTGTAACCATAGGACGAAAATAAATAAATAATTTCTGGCAATATTAAATTCTAGACCTGAGAGTAAAAACTTCTGTTGCTTGGTTCAGCTCAACAAAAATTAACTGAGTGCCTTTGTGTCAGTCACTGGTGGTATAAAGAGGGCTACAGAGTCCCAGTTTTGAGGAAGGGTCAGTCGAGTGAGGGAGACAGAAAAATAAAGAAATAATGCAGTGATACACACACACATACTGACTAGAGTGAATTCAGACCAAAAAATTAGTATAGATTTAAACACAGTAATCTGAGATGTCTTTGAGAGAAAAGTATGGAAGTTTGCAGAAAAATTAGAAGAGTTTTGAGAGAAACAATCCATCAAAAATTACAGGAAGTGACAGCAGAAAAAAGAGGTGGCTACAGAGAAAAGACAGCTGAAATGCCACAGAAAAGCACAATGCCCTCCCTGATGGCCTCCAAAGGCCTCAAGGTATTATATTATAGTACAGCAAGTGATATCCAAGATCATTTTGGGTCAAAAAATCTACATGTGGTATATTGTTTATAGAATCAAGCAAAGAGAACTTTCAAGAAAGATTTATATCCAAAATGGTTTTAAGCTGTAATTAAACATCTAGCAGGGGGTATTAAGATAGAGATGGGTGGGGATCTACAATTATTCCCATTTATATCAATCAGTAATATCTTAAATTTATAGAAGTGTTCCTCAATTTTTGAGTCATGTCCCATCTTGATATATAAAAATCCCATGCCCTTTCTACAGTCTATCTTAGGAAAACAGGTTTATTTCTTTACTTTTTTCAAACGTCAAATATGCTTTTGAAACTACGTATGCCTCCCTAACCTTTTCATGTGCTTCTCTTCCCCTCAAAATAGAGAATAACCCTAATCTACTAAATTAGGTTCTTTGTCTTTCCTTTATCAAATAGTTTTTCAAATCTTGACACATTTTTAAAAATATAAAAAAAGAACATCATGATCAGTTAAGAGAGGAACGCAAATATATACGCATGCACACACAGCCCTAAGAGCCCTTCAACTTGAGTAGTATTCTATATAAGCTTATTCTATTTCCTTGGTCCTTATTCTCTATTTTATTATGATCACTTTGTAACTTTTTCTAAAAAGCCACTTCAAATTTGTGGTGGAATGAAGTGGATAAAAACATAAATGTTTTAATATTGTGGACAATGACTGACTTATATTACCAAGATACAATAATAGCATTTTGTCACACTAACATAACTATGGACCAACACATTTTTCATTACCTTCTATGAAGTCATTTTCATTAAATATCAGCTTCTCTCCGAGGGGACCATCCTCATCTTCCTGTTCATCATCTTCATCAGGATTATTAATGACCTCCAAGCCAGCTTCAATAACTTCTACCAATTCATCTCGCTTGTCTTTTCTAACTGGCTTTTCCTCAGGATGGCGAGTGAGACCCATTTCCAACTGGAATACTTTCATTAAGGTAAAACTTTCAAAGGGAATGACTCCATACTCACTGGGTAGTTTGGCTCCGATGCTAACTTCAGCTTTGTCAATTTGGGAATGAAGAAACTCTAAAAGATCGCTAGGTGCTTGTTCTTTGTTGCCTTGATAGCCTATGCCGTTACCCCCTACATTCTTTCTCTCTTGCAGTGACCTCATCTTCTCACTCATTTCTTGTAATTCTTGTTTTAGTTGGGCAATCTGGCGTTTCAGACTGGTTGCCCTGGTTTGATAATGTTCTTCTTGCTCCTGTAGGAGGGCTTGATAATACTCTTTACCATAATTTTCCCCAATGACACCAGGAAGAGATGCATTCCCATCAGTCTGAGGGGCACATTCCAGAAGGTACAAAAATAATACCAAACTGCAGAGTAAAGCGAGACCCAACAGTAGCCAATGGGTCCGGGTCTGAAGAATCAATCCTCTTCTAGGCATTCTAATAAAAGTGGACTTGCCTAATGAGGTAAGTTCTTTGCTTGCTCATACCTTTAACAAAAGGTTATCAAAAATTAAAAATAAAATCAGGATTTCCATAAAAGGTACCAACAAGAATTCTGCTGTAGCTTAAAGAATTTCTTCCTTCAGCAGTGAAGACTACTTGCAGAAATAAATAATGCGTACTTCCTGTATTGTTACCACGATATCCGGAATAAAGAAATCTGATCTATAGAATCAGATAAAATTCCATTATATGGGTGGCGACTTTTCTGAAAGAAACAGATCAGAATCAATCAGAACTTTGTTTCTTTAAGTACATCAAATTGTTAGCAGCTTCAGTACACTTAGCTATGTGACTATTACATGTAGAGCACCATGAGAGGTGCTAATATAGAATATTCAGTAAATGCTGGGAGAAGGTATGAGGAAAAATATCTTACAAAACACTAAAATATGATAATGTAATACTTTAACTGGAATGTCTACACATCTATAACCTATTGAATGAGTCAAAGAAATATTAAAATTATGTTTAGCATAGTTTGTGTTACATAGATTCTACTGTTCTCTAATTATTTGAAAATTATATCACTTACATTTCTTTATTAACATAATATTTCAATTAACACACCATTTCCCACGTACAGCATATCGCCATTTGGGAAGTGAGTTTCTATAAATTATTTTTGTTATACTGATATTGGCTTACTAGAGACAGATATTTTCTTCCAGTTTATTCAATTCAAGTATTCTACTTCATTAATTTCTATGGCTCAATTCAGTCAATCTAAGAGCCTTAAAATTAAGTGGGGGGCGGGGGGACAATTTCAAAACGTCACAGACATCTGGAAAACACATTAAGAAACATTTTTATATCCAAAGTCCTCCAGTAGATTATTTGAGCATTACATCATATAATCTTTCCACCGTAATACACAGCAACAGATTTCCTCCAAGTCTGGAAAGGTTTGGAGTCTATATGAAGAAAGAATGTGAACATTTTAATGTTTATCTATAAGGAAAAATATTCAAAAACTATTTATAAATTTACAAAATTACATGCTATCGTTCATAGTACCACCAGTTGTGTGAGCTCTTCTGTGTTTCTTTATAAACTAAGGATCCTTAATTCTAGAAACAGAGAAGGTTAAACTTATGAGACAAGAGGCAGGGGAGGCCTCCACTGCAGAGAGAATTTCCACTCTAACGAAGTGGTTGTTAAGGATATGTGATACCACAGAAGACTTTTAATCAAGATGGTTTCTACCGGTGCAGCAGAACCTATGGAAGACGATCATGAGGGAACATCAGTCCTAGTCACTTTCTTAGTGATCAGGAAAGCCTGGATGCCTTCTATGAAAAATGCTGCAATGCGCCTTTTTTTTGGTGGCACACACCTGTATAAAATGTAGGATAGATTCAAACTTCTTACACTACAGACTAAGTTAAGTTCAAACAATGGACTTAACTACCTTTAGCTATTTTTTTTAATTTAGTTAACCAAATGATAACCAAGTATCCTGAAAAATTTAATTCACCACAAGGAAGGTTTTCTATGATGGTATCTGTTTTACTGACTGTAAATCTTGTTTTATTTTAAGTGATATAGAAAAAAATGTTCGTATTAAGAAAACTATCTAATTAAAAATTAAAGATGCAGGGGCTGGCCCCGTGGCCGAGTGGTTAAGTTCTCGCGCTCTGCAGCAGGCGGCCCAGTGTTTCGTTGGTTCGAATCCTGGGCGCAGACACGGCACTGCTCATCAAACCACGCTGAGGCAGCGTCCCACATGCCACAACTAGAAGGACCCACAATGAAGAATATACAACTATGTACAGGGGGGCTTTGGGGAGAAAAAGGAAAAAAAAAAAAATTAAAGATGCAAAGCTAATATTAGTTCCAGGACTTTACCATGCTTCAACACCATAACTCTTAGATAAGAAACCACTTCATTACTTAAAGATAAAACTTTGAGGTATCTCTTTTTAACTATTTATAAGTTATTACCAGCCCAATTATTGGGGAAAAGAAAGACTAAAACTGAGAATGTGGAGACATAATCTTATATAAATTATTAATAAAATTATACATATTTAACTATACTATATTCAAACTGTTTTGAAGTGAAACTTGATAACAGAACTAACAGTATGTAATCTAAGTACCTCTACCTTTTATTAATAAGGTACCTCATTGTTTTTTCTTTATATAGACAAAATATTTTAAACTGTGAGATATGATGACCCATTAATGGGTCACTAACAAAGGTTTATTTTTCAGTGAAATAGAACAGGAAGCATCAGTGTATACCACATATAGTAGTAAACTTATATATATATATATGTATATGTATATGTATGTGTATGAGAACTCCACATAAGATGTATTTATAAGGGGGTTATGGTCCCAAAATTCTGAAAAATACTGATTTATAAAGTATTTTTACATATTTTCCATGCTATCTTTTCAGAATAGTGTTGATATTATCTTCATTTTGTATAGGAAAAATAGGCTCAGAAACGTAAAAATTTAAATAAGGTTATATAACTATTAAGCAGTAGCATTAAAGCCAAGGTCTTCTTTCTCCCTCTTTTAAGCAAAATATAGGTTTTGAGATATCTTACATATTTATCTTACAGTTGAATATCTTACAGTTAAATATTATCCACTGAAATGAAAGAAAAGCTGCAGTAATTACTTTAGAACATAAATGTTAGTTGCATAGTTCTGTGGTTATTAAAAATACAAGATTACAATTAAAGTCTTACTTGTCTAGTTCCTGAAGGAACTCTTTAGCCACGTCGTAGAACATTAGATTATAACAACTCTAAATATGTTAAGAATATTAGAAAAAAACATCCATTTTCTGCTGTTACACTTAACTGCCATCATTCTATGTAATGTGTTTGTATCATAAACAAGGTTCATTCATAATCCAGAGTTAATCCCAAGCAAACTTCCAAGGATAAACAGCAGAGTTAAGTGTTCTGAGGAGAGAATGGGATGCTGTGAAGATGGGAAAATGAGCTGTTAAAGATATGTAATACAAATCAAAGATCTCAGAGTTGAAAGAAACCTTAGGAGCCATCAATTCCTACTCTTTAAAAATCAGACTAAAGAGACCTCCTCTTATAGCCAAGATGGAATAACAGGGACCAGATTTACTCTCGAACTTGAAACAACCAAAAACAAACAAACGAAATCCGAAAAACAAAAAACCCACTCCAAAATATGAAACAGTGGTTTTCAAGATACTGAACATTAGGTAATAAAGGACAGGGATCCCTCGGAAAACAAGAAACAAATAACCGCCCAGCTCACTGCCTTAGTTTCCAGGCCACAGCACAGGAAGTTCCCTCCTAAGGAATGCCCAGCTGATTCCCTGAGTAGATGAGATGGAGCTGACAGCCTGAGGAGACCAAGGCAGCTAGGTTCAAAGGATACAGTACCAGAGGAGAGACCTGCAGAGAGAGAGCTGAAGAGTTTGCTCTGAGTATTCAGCAGAGTGCTGATCAGTACAGGCATATGAAGAAACTAACTAAGGCTAAGGAAAGAACCACACAGAAAATTAGAAGACAGAACTCAGCATTCATTCAGAGCCAGAAGTAGTACATGTTCCCACCAGACAGACTGGAAAACCTCAAAATTCATGGGGCATTGGAGAGGGTATTCAAAAAGGTCCTGCCTCAGCAGTGGGAAATAATTAGCTCTAGACTAAACATGGCTCTGGTCCTGTCTAACAAATCTTAAAAGCAAGACCTGAAAGGATCAAACTTTTTCCAAATAACTGCACAACAAGCCTCAAAAATATTTACAGGAATATAAAAATATTCAGTACCCAGGAAAGTAAAATTCACAATGCCTGACATCCAAACAAAAATGATCAGGCATACAAAGAAAAAGAAAAATACACCATTAATGAGAAAAATCAACAATTGAAACTGACAAAGACACTGGAATTCACAGAAAAGAATATTAAAAGTTATTATAATTATATTTAAAAAGATGTTCACATTCAAAAAACTAAGTAGAGACACAGATGACATAAAAAAGATTCAAACTGAACTTTAGGAGATGAAAGCTTCAATGTCTGAGATGAATACACTAAATGGGATTAACAGCAGATTAGATATTTCAGAACAAAATATTAATGAATTGAAGACATAGCAATAGAAATTATGCAAAATGTAGAAGGAAAAAAGAATGAAAAATATGAATAGAGCAACTGGTAAGCTGTGTGACAACTTCAAGTAGCCTAATATATATGTCATTAGAGTCTCCAAAGAAGAAGGAGGGAGCTAGGAGAAATAGTTCAAGAAATAAGGCTGAAAATTTTCCACCTTGATGAAAATTATCAACATATAGAACAAAGAAGTTCAACAAATACCAAACACAAGAGCCACAAAGAGAACTAAAGCAAGGCATATGCTAATCAAACTGCTCAAATTCTATGATAAATAGAAAATCTTAAAAGTGGCCAGAGGAAAAACACATAACACATACAAAAAACAAGGAGAGTAGAGCAATATCTTTACAGAACTAAAAAGAAAAATATATCAACCTAGAATTCTATACTCAGAAAAAGTATCTTTCAAGAATAAAGGCAAAATACTTTTTCTAGACATTCAAAAGCTAAAAGAATGCATCACCATCAGATCTGCACTACAAGTCCTTTAGGCAGAAAGAAATGATACCAGATGGAAATATGGATCTACACAAAGCAATGAAGAAACCAGAAATGATAACTACGTGGATAATTACAAGATTTTTATTATTTAAATCCCCAAGATAAAACAAATAAATTGGACTTAATTAACATTAAAACTTTTGTGCTGCAAAGGATGTCATCAAGAAGTGAAAAGGCAACAACAGAATGGGAGAAAATATTTCTAGCTCATACATCTGATAGAATACGTGTGTAGAATGCATAAAGAACTCTTACAACCCAATATTAAAAAGATAAATAACCTAGTGGGTGGGCAAAAGATCTGAATAGACATTTCTCTAAAGAAGATTAAGAATGGCCTATAAACACATGAAAAGATGCTCAATATCATTAGCCAACAGGGAAATTCAAATCAAAACCACAATGAGATACCACTTCACATCCACTAGAATATAATTCAAAATGAATCATAGATTTAAATGAAAAACCTAAAACTATAAAACTAGAAGAAAGCATAGGAGAAAATCTTTGTGACCTTGAGTTAGGCAAAGATTTCTCTGATATGACACGAACAGCATAATTGATAAAGTAGAGTTCATAAAAATTTGTAACTTGTGCTCTTTGAAAGATACTGTTAAGAGAATGAAAAGACAAGTCACAGACCTGGAGAAAATATGTGCAAAGCATATATGTGATAAAGGACTTGTATTCCAAATAACTTAAAAAACCTATCAAAATGCAAGAAGAAAATAAACAAAGCAATTAAAAACTGGCAAAAGATTCAAACACTTCAAATAAGCACAGGAAAAAAATGCTCAACGTTGTTAGTCATTAGGGAAATGCAAATTCAAACCACAATAGATACTACTACACAGAAAGGCTAAGTTTAGAATGGCTAAAATTAAAAAGACTGATATGTTGGTAACAATGTGGAGGAACTAGAACTTTCATACATTGCTGGTGGGAATCTAAGATGGTTTTGCAGTTTTGTAACAAGTTAAACATAAGCCTACCATATGATCAAGCCATTCCATTCCTAGATATTTATCCAAGTGAATTGAACGTATATGTCCAAACAAGGACCTGTACACACATGTTCATAGCAGCTTTATATGTAACAGCTCAAAACTGGAAACAATTCAAAGGTCCACCAACAGGTGAATGGATACACAAACTGGTACAGCCATATAATGGAACACTGCTCAGCAATAAAAAGGAATAAACTACTGACACAGGCTTCAAATGGTGAATCTCAATCATTACTCTGAGTGATAGAAGCCCAACAACAAGAGTATGATTCCATTTATATGAAATTTTAGAAAATGTAAGGTAATTTGTAGTGACAGAACACAGATGAGTGAGTGGTTGCCTGGGATGCGATGGGGGTGAAGAAGGTGGTATCACGAAGGAATTATAAAAGGGCACAAAGAAACTTTTGGGAGTGATGGATATGTCCATCATTTTGATTGTGGTAATGATTTCACAGGTGTATACATATGTTCAAATGATCAAATTGTACACTTTATAAATGTGTAGTTTATTGTATGTCAATTATACCTCAATGAAGCTATTTAAAAAATAAAACCAAATCAGATTTAGTTTCAGTAGTAGAGGCAAAAGTCATGTTTAAGAAAACTCCATTTTGTTCATTAAGAAGACAAGCATGAAAATTTGTTGATTGCAAGTTTGGATTTAAAAAACAAAACTAGCCATCTTCCCTCCTCCCCCTAGAAAAGTACAACTCAGATTACTCTGAAGGTTTTATTACATCTTTTCTATTTGCCTTGTGATTTTGAGACAATAGAAGAGTGTTCAAGATAGTTTATTTTACAGCATTGACCCCTATTCAATTTTTAAGCAGGTTCTATGCAATCTTTTGATCCTATAATTTTACATTACTACTAATACATATTTCATACATCATTTCCAGGATACTTTCACTGCAGTGTGCCAAATTAACTTCTGCAATAAGAGTAACCTACTGGCTTCTGCAAAATACAAACAATCCATTTGAATCTAATTATTTTAAAAGTTCTAATTCTGTATAATCTTCTTAAATTTTCTGCACAGAATAATTTTTTATTAAAGTTTGCAAAAACTAAATTTATAATTTTGAGTTCAATTTTACAGAACAAACACAGTCACAAAATTATTTGGAAAACATAACTGCTGTCAGAAAAATGAAACTAAAACATTATGAAGTAGAAACATTTGTGAGGGAGAGAATTAGAACCTTTTACTTCTTGAGCACTTTGGTAAGTATTACAATGATACATGGCTTCTCTAACATGTCACTGAATAAATAGTTTGTAAGTATTTAGAAATAAAAGTAATTATCACCAGAAGGCGGCACTCATTCAACAAATAATTTAAGTACCTACTGTGGGTCAAGCACTGCAATGGACTGAATGTTTCTTTTCCCCCAAATTCATATGTTCAAATCCTAACCCTCAATGTGATGGTATTAGGAGGTAAGCCTTGGGAGGTAATTAGGTCCTGAGGTAGAATCCTCATGAATAGGATTAGTGCCCTTATGAGAGAGACCCCAGAGAGTTATGAAGCCCTCTTTCTGCCATGTGAAGATACAACGAGAAGTTGGGAATCTACAACCCAGAAGAGGGCCCTCACCAGAACCCAACCATGGTGGCACCCTGATCTCAGACTGTGAGAAATAAATTTTTGCTGTTTATAAGCCACTCAGTCTATGGTTCTTTGTTATAGTTGCCTAAACTGACTAAGACAGGCTGTGTGTTGGATGCCAAGAACAAGTCATACCAGATGGATCATTTTGACAAGTGTTTCTGGGGAAAACTATACTCATGTATTCTAATTTCAGCAAGACACATGACAGTAATACTCATGATATCATTACAGGTAAAGCAGAAAAACGTGCTAAAGGCAGCCTGTGGGACAGTAAAAACAACTCAGAGTCAAGCGTAATAGCTACTTAGCAGTATGTAATCTTGGGCATAATATTTAACCTCTCTGGGCTTCTTCTATAAAATGAGGTAGTTTGCCTGGATGGTCAAAGTTCCTTCAAAGATGTTACAATTCCTTTGATTAAAGACACAGTAGGGGCCAGCCCCATGGCCAAGTGGTTAAGTTCGCGCACTCTGCTTCAGCGGCCCAAGGTTTCACCTGTTCGAATCCTGGGCACAGACATGGCACCACTCATCAAGCCATGCTGAGGCAGCGTCCCACATGCCACAACTAGAAGGACCCACAACTAAAACACAGAACTATGTACCTGGGGGGCTTTGGGGAGAAAAAGGAAAAAAATATATATATTAAATACACACACACACAAACTTCTTATTTTTCAGAGGACAAATCTGATTTAAATGCACAAGTCCTTTAATCCAGCAATTCGCAATTCCACTTTAAGATTCTATACTACAGAAATATTCATGCTAGTATATAAAGTCACACGCATATGATGTTTACTAGTGTTATGTGTAACAGCCAAGTAAAAATAAAAGCAACTTAAAGTCCAGCAAAAGAGGAAAGGTTAAGCAAACTGCAGAGATTTATACAACAGAATGTTTAAAAGGAATGAGGTGGATTCAAATGAGCTGACATAGATAACACCTATAAAATGATGTTTGATTACAAATATTTTTGTTTGTCTTGTCTGTATAATAGGCTTGGGAGCCAGACGGCCTAAATTCAGCTGTCTGTTCTATCACTTTCTAACTCTTCCTTACAGACAAATTCGTTAACCTCTATAAACTTTAGTTTCTCATCTTTAAGTGGAGATAATTATAGAACCTCCTCGGAGTGTTACCATAACAATTAATCAAGTAAAACATGACAAGCATTAAGTGCTCAATTAAGTGTGCGGTATTACTTCCCATTATGCAAAGTTTTGTTTTGTTGTTGTTGTTAAAGGAGTTAAATCCATCAATCTTTTCCTTCATGACTTACTGATTTTAGCTTCCCTACTGGAAATAATTCTAATACAAAACTTACTTCCTCAGATAGATAGCCAATTCTTACCATTTATTAAACAATCCATGCTCTTGTCACTAATTTGAAAGGCCACTTTTTTCCTTTTATTTTCCAAAGAAGTGGGTCAGTTAACATTTATTTATTTATTTATTTAATTTTTTTTAAGGTATGCTTTTTTTGGTGAGGAAGATTGGCCCTGAGCTAACATCTGTTGCAAATCGTCGTCTTTTTTTTTTCTCCCCAAAGCCCCAGTACATAGCTGTATATCCTAGTTGTAAGTCATTCTAGTTCTTCTATGTGGGATGCCACCACAGCATGGCTTGATGAGCAGTGTGTAGGTCCACACCCAGTATGCTGAAGCGGAGCATGCGAACTTAACCACTCGGCCATGGTGCCAGACCTCAGAAACGCCACTTTTATCAAAAGCAAAATTCCTACACATATAGAGGTCCATTTCTGACCTCTAAACCAGGGATTAGCAAACATTTTAGGTAAAGGGTCAGTCAGTAAATATCACAACCAGTCAACTCTGCCTCATAGCACAAAAGCAGTCACGGATGATGCGTAAATGAATGAGCCTAGCTGTGTTCCAATTTGAAATTCATATAATTTCCACGTCACAAAAGTATTCTTCTTTTGGTTTTTCTTCAAGCACTTAAAAATATAAAAGCCACTCTTAGGTCACATGTCATACTAAAACAGGTGGCCAGCCAGATTTGGCAACCTGTACTCTAAACCATGATATTTTTTTACACTCCTAAAATTGTTTTATATTTCTAAAATTCCATAAAATAAATACATGCGATAAAAAGGTTAAACATGACATAAGGGCATACAGTGAAAGCTCGCCATTCTATCCCAGAGGCCCAGTTCCCCTTTCCAGTTTTTGTGTATCCTTCCAAATCTACTGCCACTATTAAACCTCTCAGCATAAATAGTCTTATATATACATTACTTTCCACATAAGTTATTTCATCTATAAGATAAATCCCTGGAAATGGAACCAATTGGTTAAATTTCCTTGAAGGATTCATTCCAACATGTAATTAGCCAGTATCTACAGCTTCTCCCTTGCTTCAGGATAAGCATTCCAAAAGGCCTTTACCTATTTCCTACCTTCCCAATCAACTCTAAAATCCTGTTAAATATCTGTTTCAGATTATAGACTTTAAAACTATACCTACTCTGGTTTATGAATCCTTCCTTGGCACTGCATTAAATTTTTTAGCTATAGTTATCAATGTCTTGGAGTTAAGAAATAAGTTTTACTGTTTTCTTTGATCACTGTTTCTTGAATTCTAAGTCTATTTTTCTTGGACTGATTTCTCATTTGATATCCTGGGGTAATCCTAGTGGGTATGGGTGAGAAGGACTTTATTTTGTCCCCTCTTTGAGACAGTTTGGTTAGGGATAAGATTCTGAGTCCAACGATGTCCCATGAGCACTTTTCAAACATGGTTCCACTATTATCTCACATGCCATGTCCCAGATTAGAAGTCTAATTGCAAATCTGATTTCCACTCTTTTATAGGTAACCATATGTTTCTCTTTGGAAGCTTATAAGACTGTATATTTATCCCAGAAGTTCATAAATTTCATCAGAGTGTATCTAGGTGTGTCTATCAATATTCTTTTAAGACTTTCAGTATGTCTATTCCATATATAAACTTATATACTTTTACTCAGAGAAACTTCCTTGCTTTCTTCCTTGGCTCTCCTGACACAGTATTTTCTTTCCATTCTACTGTAAGGTAGGAATGGGAAATCTGGCATCTACTGTGAGTTGCATGGGGAGGAGAACAGGCCACAGTAGCAGTTAGCCAGAAATCCTAAGTCTGTGCCACATCTTTTCACAAGTTCTCTGAAACGGTATACTTTCTGATCATCTCCATCACAAAGATGAAGAATCAGAGACCAGAGAGAAAAGAGTTGATTTTTATTTGCCAGTACTTTCTCTCCTAACTGACACATCTTTCGTTTGGCTCTGACCGCCCAAGACTCTGCCTGGATACTCCTACCCTCATGATCTCTGTTATCTATGTGGTTATTTCTCCTCTTCCAATTTTTATTCCTTCCTGGAACTCCTATTAGATGTACTTTGGCTCTTCTGGATCTATTTTCCATGTTATGGCTGGTTTTTCCTACTTTCTATGTTTTAATATTCAAGAATTGATTGTTTTCTTTCAGGGCAGCCTGTATGTGTTCAATAGGCTACTGATACACTCTCAAATCTGAGCATACTAATATTTATTTTAAAGTTTTCTTCTGTTTCTTACATTAACTCCATTGTTTCAGGTCTAGTTCTTATATTTTGTTCAGTCTGGGGCATCTCTTACATGCTGCTGACTTACCACACATGTTTAGTAATTTCTGTTATCTGTTCCCTTTATAAACATATCAGTATCTAAGTACACATGGAAATCACTGCACTCCTGTAATAAAATCACATTTGTAACTAACTGTATAATTCAGTTTTACATTTATGCCTAGTTCTTGTGTAGCATGACAACAATGTAAGTTCTTTGGCTTGCAATCTGATGATTCTTCAATCCATTTTTAGTCATATGCTTTCCGTGTTTCGTTTCCCCTAACAACCACTAACTTGAGTAACACAGTTCTTACCTAAGTGTTATACAACAAGCTTCAGGGACAGATCACCACCAGCTCCATCTAACAGACTTGTCTAAGAGACAGTTAAACAAGTAACGACAGTCTGGAAGAAGACTGTCATAGATGCGCAATCCAAGGAGTAAATAATATTATGGTAACGAATCACTTAAGTCTTGAAATCCTAATAGTTATGCTTTTTACCAATTTTTAATATTACAGAACTTAAAATAACAAATTCTACGAGGAAAAAAAAGAGGAAGGCTCCATTTTGGTTAAAAGGTAATTTTCAACCTACCATATGATTCAGCCATCCCACAGCTGACAGAAATGCATACAGATATTCACCAAGACATTTCCAAGAATGCTCATAGCATTCTTCAAAATACATAATATACAAAAGTTGGAAACACAAATACCCATCAACACAAGAGTAGCCATATAATCATACAATTGAATACCACACAGCAATAAACAACGAACTACTGATACATGAAACATCATAGGTGAATCTCACAAGCAATGTGCTGAGCATTGTGTATGAGTCCATGAACATCAAGACCAAAATACACAAAACTAATAGATGATGACAGAAATCAGAATGCTGATGGGGGGACAGGGGAATAACTGACTTGGAAGAAGCAAGGGGGAAATCCTGGGAGGGTGGAAATGTTCCATAGGTATAACTTGATTTAGCTGGTGGTCACATGACAATTTTAAGTAAATGGTATCAGAATAATAAAACAATGAACGTTAACATTCTCAGTCATAGAGTACTTGGTTTCCCACTTTCAAGTTCGAAAGTATTGTTTCAATACAACATTAATTCAACCAAAAACGCAGGCCCAGCTCCTGAGAACCTTCAATGACGGTTAAACGTCCAGACATCGCATATAAATCTCAAGAGCAGGCTGAAGGATAAAAGCTTAAGATTTACAGTCAAATAACATCCCCATAAGTAAAGCCTCACTACTGCGTTTACAAATTATTCCTCGGCAAGTTGCTGTGGAACACGCAATTTTCAAGATGAAGCCTGAAAACGCAAGAGGCCAGGCCCCCGGGCCGGTCTCTGGGCCCCAGCAAGTCCAGCCCGAAGGCGCGCTGGCAAAGGCGGCCGGTGTCCGGCAGCCACAGCGCGAGGGGCTGCGGGCGGAGAGCGCCTGAACGCACTCAACAGCTGAGAGCCGACCACGAAGTGTATCCACTGACAGCAGCAGAGATGGCGGGGAATTGGTTAAAACAAAAAAGTGATAAAAAATGAAATACGCGTAAGCCAACGGTCTCTGGCAACACCGTTCTCAAAAGAAAACTCAACCTCTTCGAAAACCCGCAGCTTTCCCTGACACCGGAGCAGACTCCCGGGGGCTTGTCCGTGAGCGACCCCGCGGGGACAGGACCCCCGGAGGGCTCGTCCGCGAGGTGACCCGACCCGCTGAGGGACCCAGAGCTCCCGCCCGTGCGCCCGCCCTGCCCAGGCCCGAGCCGTGCGAGCCGCCGGCTGGCGAGGCCGGATGGGCGGGGTACTCACCGCGCTCACGGTCCGCGCGCGGCAGCCGCCGCCCCGCCGCCTCCTCCTGGGCCGCGAGCGCACCCGGGCGGAGCCCCGCGCGCTGGAGCTGGGGCCGCCGCCGCCTCACCAGCCCCCTCCCGGCGCGCCGCCGAGCCGACAACCGCCACTTCCGGCGCCCATGAGGAAATGAGGCAGCCGCCGCGCGCGCGCCCGCCTCGCCTCGCCTCGGCCCCCGCCCCCGCCCCGCCCCCGCCCCGCCCGCGCCCAGCGCCTGGCCTGGAAAGCTCTGTAATTGGCGTATAGAACTGATCATCCGTTGAAAGTGTGTGTGTGTGTGTGTGTGTGTGTGTGTGTGTGTGTGTGTGTGTGTGTGCGCGCGCGCGCGTCTGCAGGGTACCTGCTCAGGCTGGACCCCGGGATGGCAGCGCTGCCCTGCCCAGTAGCCCTGTCCTGGGAGCCCGAAGGGGCGGTGAGTGCCTGCGTGGGCACTGAGCTAAGGACTGACAGGTCGCCGGAGCTGTCAGAGCATCCTCCGGAGTGCTGAGCTGCGCATGAGGCCCTGGCAAGGGAGCCCTGAGCTGTTAGTGACCTTAGGCTAGTCACTCCATTTCTTTGGACCTAAGTTGCCTTATATGTGAAATGAGGGAGTTGAGGTAGGCATTCTGTAAAATGGCTTCAAGGTTTGACGTTGTATGATTTTAGTGAAGTGGAAAAAAGAAAAGCCCTCCTTCACGTCTCCTCCACTCAACTGCTTATTGCAGGTACATCACCAAGGCACTTTGCCCTGCCCTGGGGAGTGACAGTCTGCAGTCAAGAGGATGCTGGGCTGCACCAGCCTCTGCCTGTGTCTGGGCAGGACATGGCGGTGCTAAGAGTGGCTCTGGGGTCACCTTCCACCTGGCTCTGCCTCTCATCAAGGTCTGCTTTCCTTTAAGGAGCTATGTGGGCAAATTATCTGGGCCTAGCCTCTCTAAGCTTGCTTCAGTTTCCTCAGCTGTATTAGGACAATAACAATAGCATGTGCTTCCTAAGATTGTTGTGAGGATTATACACAATTTTGTATTTGAAGTGTTTGGCATTGTCTCTCACAGGTGGCAGGCAGTTGGAGCCCATTGTCATCATTAAGTGCATTAATTAGAGCAGAAGGTTGGGGTGACTATGGGACGCATCCTGTGGAAGAGGCATTCCGGGAGGGGAGGATTTATTCCTAATCACAGCTGTCTTCATTGGATGATGGTTGTTGGGATATCTTTAATCCAGATGTTCTCCTTGGATATTGTCCTGTGGGAAATCCCATGAGTGAGAGAGTCTGGACAGCCTACTTATAAGCCAGGCTTGCTGAATATCCAGTCTTTTCCCAACTTCAAAGTCTCCCTTCTCATGCCATTTCTGAGCACTTGTAAACATTTATAGGTCTAACACTCCTTCCCCCCACCCTGGCCCAAGAGTAAAGAATTCATCTAGTCATAGATTCCATGGGTCTGTGAGCTCCTGAAGATAAGGATCATGTCTTTTTCATCTCCCAGTACTTTGCACATAGTAAGTGTTCAATAAATGTGAATTGAATTGATTAAAATAAGAACATGCAAGGATTCCTCCCTTGTCCAGAGTCTCTGTCACTTTACCAGCTCCTTGAGCAGACGGCATGCCTGATTAAATTTACTGTCCATCATGAGTAAGCTTTCTGTCTGGTTGGCTGGTTATGCTCTACTATGGAGATCAGACTTGTGTGAGTCTACTTAGTGTAAGTTAGTTCTCTGGAGTCTAAACCTGCCATGAGTGTTTATCCTGTAGGTTGAGGACCCAAGTTGGGCATGTGAATGCAAAGGTGAGGTATTCTCTCTTGGGAGAATTACAGAGTGAGGAAACTCTGGTAAATGGTACAGAGCACAGCATTGGTGGATATAAGAGGATAAAACAAAAGTTCTTTAAATACTTAAGGTGTTACTACAAGTAAACATAAATGGCAGATCACTGAACTATCAGGGGATTATGTTACTGGGTTGGCGGCTTTGAAGCTCTGAATTCGAGTCTAAGTCCACTATATGTCCTTAGTTAAGACGCTGTAATCAGCCCGTACTTGACATTCTGCTGATGGCCCTTAGGAAGTCCACAAACACAGGGGCATCTGGACCTTATCCTCTAGCCTCACATCCAGTAATGGCAAATGCTTCGGCTGCTCTTTCCTTCTGTTGTCCCTGAACACTTTAAATTGGACAGGACTGTCTACTCCCTGAGGGCAGGGATGTGGCCTCTCCTGTTCTCTCTGGCACCCCTATGCCAGGCATAGGGCCTGACCCATTATAGGTGCTCACTGTGTACCCATGGATAAGTGAATGAATGAATGCTGGTAAATGCTACAGCTCTAACTGTTCTTTAGGGGGGGCCAAAGTGATGAAAAGATAAGTCTGTTCCTCCACTAACCAAATTCAAAACAGCCTCACTTCCTAACAAGCTGCAGTGTACAGTAGAACCACTCCGTGCCACATTAAACATTCTTTTCTTTGTCCTCCTCTGCTAGCCCTGTAAGTGCCGGGTGGGTTTTCTTTTTCATTTATAGCATTTGTTTTTCTCCCTGTATCCTCCATTTTCCTTATTGGCCATGCTGTGTAGCCACATCTGGCACAAATGGAGCATGCACTCAGCAGCGCGTGCTTCTCCCAGCACTCCCTCTGTGTTCACCCTTTTAATCCTCTCAACCTCGCTGTGGAGTATGTTGTGGTCCTCAGTTTACAGTAGAGGAAACAGAAGCTCAGACAGGAAACTGTAGAGGCTCTCCCAGGACAGGGCCTGACTTGAAACTGGAGCAGCAGGGTTAGGGCTAGTTGTCACTTCTTGTAAACTCTTATTTGAATCGTTCATTAGAATTGTTTTTACAATAATTGAGGTTCTGCCATCAATGGATTTCAATTTCTTAGCTTTTTATTATTTTTTAATTACTAGCTCAAATACTAAATGTATGTAATTTGAATTTGGAGAGAAGATAATGCATAATTCAAATTCTATGGCAGATAATGGGTGATTAACTGGGGCTTATAAAATATGTAATTCTCTTGGAGAAAATACTAAAGTATAATTGTGGTATGATTAACATCAGAAGAATGTAGTTTTATTTTTAAATTAAGTTTTTTCCCAAGAGTCTCCACTCTGAGGCTTTTTTTTTTTAACTGTAAAGCTTTTCCACTCCCTTAGCCTGCCTTTGAGTCACTGCCAAGTGAAAGTGATGGGGGCTGACTCCCTTGCTATCTGTGAATAAATAGCATCTGCCTGTTTTCATTTGGGTGATCTTCATGTGTCTCTACTGTTTTCCTGGTGGCCCCACCAGGATATGGTCTTCACTGCTTGTTGCCTCAAACCACAGCCTTTGATCAGGTGCGGTACCCACAGAGGCCCCTTGTGGCTTGCTGCTCTTGGCTTGTCAAGTCCGCAAGGATTGGGTAGGTTGACATTGGGTCTGACCTCTGGTCTCTTTGCATTGAGTTACTTGCTATCTATTCTCAGTTTGGAAGTCTGGTTTTGTTACTGATCCCCCTTTGTTTGGCATCTTTGATGGAATCAGGCCATTCCTGTCATCCCTTTTTGCTGTCTCTTGTGTTACTGTTTTGTGTGCTGTCTAAAAGTGTTGTTTGTCATGAAAAGAAGAATCATAGGGTGGAACACAGACATAGGCCATAGAACCCTTTTGCTTGAGCCAGTCTTACAGCCCTGTGAGTTTGGGGTTCCCACCAGACTAGCATCTGCAGTCTCCACTGTGTCTTCCTAGTGCCCAAAGTGCCTCTTCTTGTAAGGACATCAATCATTGAATTAGAGCCCACTCTAATCCAGGATGACCTCATCTGAACTTGATTGCATCTACAAAGACCCTATTTTCAAATAAGGTTAAATTCACAGGTTCTGGGGGTAAGGACTTGAACACATCTTTTGAGGGACATAATTCTACCCATTATAGATGGCAACCTCATCAATTTCTGGTAGATTCAGGCTCTGCTCTTTCTGCATTAAACCCTGCTACTTTTGCTCAACCTTTTCCTGGGAGTAAACATACAACACAGGTGGTAAGCATTTCAAATAACCCACAGATTTTCTCTGTTTCCTAAACCTTAAGTGTAAGCCTTGAGACCTTGATTACAAAACATTCCTTCCTGCTCTGTGACACCACTTCTGCAAATTTAACAGGAAGAGACTTACTCTCCAAAATTAAATACACTCCAGAGTATTTGAGACTATTTGTGAGATTCCAGATGACTCCTCTGTTCATAAGCAAGTTGATCTGCTCTAGATCTCCTTTTGCCTTCTCCATTATACTTGATGCATACCCCAGATAACTATCTTGCCACTGTACCTGACACTCTATGGGATAAAAACTTCACTGATATGGGAAACATAATTGGAGCAGAACTTATTAAAGTTCAGATCCTACCAAACCATTACCCAAACTTCCCCAATATCCCTTGAAGCCAGAGGCAGAGGAAGGCATTAAACCTATAGTTGAAAGCCTCATATCCAAAGATCTTTTCATACTCTGCCCTTGTAATACATCCATCTTGGCGGTAAAGAGACCAAGTGGAAGGGATATCCATTTGTTTAACACCTCAGGGCCATCAAGAACATTGTTATTCCTTACTTCCTAACCCAAATACCATCCTGCAAGCCACTTCTTGTAGTGAATCTTTGCTCAGCTTTTTTCAGTGTGCTTTGTATTGACAGAAAGTCAATAAATTTTTTTATGTGTTAATGGCCAAATATACACAACATAAAATTTACCATTTTAGTCATTTTTAGGTTTACAGTTCAGTGGCATTAAGTACATTCACATTGCCATGCAACCATCACCACTGTCCATCTTCAGAACTTTTTCATCATCCCTAACTGAAACTCTATACTCATTAAACACTAACTTCCCACTTTCCTTTCCCCCAGCCCCTGGCAACCACCATTCTCCTTTCTATCTTTACGAATTTAACTACTCTAAGTACCTCACGTAAATGGAATCAAACAGTATTTGTCTTTTTGTGTTTGGCTTCCATTTCACTTAGCATAATGTCCTCAAGGTTCATCCATGTTGTAGCATGTGTCAGAATTTCATTCCTTTTTAAGGCTGAATAATGACTGTCAATATCTTTTTTGCCTTCACTGGGGAGAACAATAGTCCTCATGGACAGTCGTGTCCCAGGGGTTCACTGAATCTCCCTGCTATTTTTACCAGGTCTTTAATCAAGACTTACATGATCTAAATTTCCCTTGTGATTCAGTTCTGACACAATATGTAGATGATCTCCTACTCTGCTCAGGGTAAAAGGATTCCATTTACTTATTCTCAGCCTTAGAAGAAAAGGGTCATAAAGTTTCAAAAGATAAATTACAGTTTTGCCAAAATGCAGTCCATTATATAGGGCATGGCCCATCTACAGAGGGAAAGACACTCTCTTCTGATAGACTAAAAACTATCCAAATCTATCCTAGACACCTCACAAAATGACATTTGAGAGGATTTCAAGGTTTAATGAGATATTGCAGACAATAGGTGCCAAATTTTTCTGCAATTGTGACACCTCTTTATCAACTGACTAATGCTTTGTAAGAGACTCTCTCCTCCAGGAGCCTAGAGATGAAGAGGCCTCCTGGAACCCAAAGGCAGCTCCTCAATGGCTTCCTTCCCTAGACATCCATAACAATAGAAAGCACTTTTGTCTATTTGTGCATGAGCAATCTGGACAAGCCCTTGGAGTTTCCTGGGAACCATCCAAAACCCAGCACTTACTATTGCCTTCTCCTGACCTGGTGCAAAGTCTTATCCCCCTAGTCTTAGGGCAAGTACTCCGCTGCAACTTTGTTGATGCTTCTGCTGAGCTGGTTCTAGGCTCCCTGCTTGACCTCATGGCTCTTCCTGCCGTACAGACATTACTACTGACTGACAACACAACACTTTTCAGGCAGCCAATTAACCTCTCATGAAATTCTATTACTCTGTCCCTCTCACATTCACTGCGGCAACACGCTGAATCCTGCCATTCTCTTTCCCCTGGCAGAAGAAGGGGAACCTCATGATTATGTTACTTCAAATAACTAGGGAACTCTCTGCACCTCACTCAGATTTATTAGAGTCTCCTATTGAGAACCCTGACCTAATACTGTTTGTTGATGGCTCATTCCTGAAACTGTAGTTATCAAGCAGCATGTACTACCACTAATTTAAGGTCTTCTTTAGAATATAGTCCTCTACTTGAGATAAAACCAGGCCAGATGGCATAACTTATTGCCTTTACTAGAGCATGTCAACTAGCCAAAGACTAGAGAGTAAACAAATATACAGACAGCAAATATTCTTTTGGAGTAGTACATGCCTTTGCGATGCTGGAAGCCCCACTAAAATGGACAGCAAGATAAGCAACTTTTAGATGCACTCTACTTCCGAGAGAGGTGGCTATTATACAGGTTGAGAACCATGCAAAAAGAGAACATTGAAGCTAAAAGAAATTCTCTAGTAGATCATCATGCCAAACAAGCAACCTTAATCAAGATTATGGTCCCATCTAAACCCTCAGAAGATAAGTCTGCAGCAACTGAAAGAGGCCATTATAAAATATCAACATTTAGTCCCTGATTCTGAAAAGGAAGAGTGGGAAGAATCTGATTGTGCTCTTCATTTAAATAATCTCTGGTGTCCCCAAGATAGTCACTTGGTAGCATCAGATGATTTCAAATGGGTATTAGCTAAATTTTTCCATGGAACTACTCATAGGGTACAAATTGATTACTCTCTTAAATCAACTCTGGAGGAGAGGCTTTAAAGAGACAGCTGAGGTTATTTTTGGGTCATGTGTCACCTGTCAAAAACATAATCCTGGAAAAACTATAAAGGTGGGACGTGGCCAGGAATTAAAGCCTCAAGGGCCCTTTGAACACCTTCAGATGGATTTTTTATCCAGTTTCCACCCTCCATGGGATTTGAATATGTTTTAGATTTGAATGTGTTACAGCAATCCAACTTTAGGGCATCAATCATTGGGTTCATGTTTCACAACTAAAGAAGCAATCTGGAATTTCACACAATTTGACGGTTACTCCAATAGGGGACCTCAAACTGAGGATTCTCAGAGATCCTCTAAAAGCAGCTGATCTTCAGAAGCATACAGCTGACTCAAGACCTTTAGAACAACCAGATGACCTAGGATAGTGGACGATTACTGCTCAAGACGTTGGACCAGGACCCCTGTCTAATTCCTGTTTGTTTGTTTGCTTGTTTTTTATAAAGATTGGCACCTGAGCTAACAACTGTTGCCAATCTTCTTCTTCTTTTTTTTTAATTGCTTGTTCTCTTCAAATCCCCCCAGTACATAGTTGTATTTTTTAGTTGTGGGTTCTTCTAGCTGTGCTATGTGGGATGCCGCCTCAACATGGCCTGATGAGTGGTGCCATGTCCGTGTCCAGGATCTGAACCAGTGAACCCTGGGCTGCCGAAGTGGAGCACGCCAACTTAACCACTCGGTCATGGGGCTGGCCCCTGTTTGTTTTTTTTATTACTTGTTTGTAACCATTCTTCTTCTCATTTTCTATAGACCCCTGGTTGCCATCTACCAGTAATGACCTTTTTCCTCTTTTGTCTTTCCTGTAATTACAATTGTTACATCAGAACATTGCTAATTCTAATGCTAATTCTAATTCTAATAATGTTAGATTATTCCAAACAGTAGCCACTGTCCTAGATCTTACTGCCTGCTCAATCCGCATCCACCACCAGACTCACTTGATGAAAACATCTGGGAAATTCCAGTCTCATCAAAGAAGGCAAAAGGGAATAATTCTCGTAATGCCTCATGGCGGCACCATTTGCAGCAACATGGATCAAAGACTTTAAACAAGCTAGCCTGTGACTGCTAGTATTCTTCTCTCCCAGAAAAAGAACCAATTATTACAATCTATTGATCACACCCTAGGGAATTCTAAATTTGAATTCAACAACCTTCACTGGGTGATGAGTCAAATACTTGTCACTATTTATAAGAGACCATTAGAGATCTAAGTATGTAACCCGGCTAATGGAAGGCCTGGTTCTGGCCTTGTCATGAACAACTTCTTTTTTCCTAGATCTCTATGTATCCCTAGCAGATACTACACCATTTTGGTCAGGATACCTGGTTCTGTTTTCTTCAGAATAACATCTCATGTATGTTAGGAATAGTATTCCAAGACTTGTCTGTACACAAACCCTATAAGTCACCAAGGCTGAAAATTGCAACTCAGACATGAGCTCCAAAATGAAGCCACCCTTGATTATTCAGTACTCTACCCAGGGGAATTACTGACTCACTGTTTATGAGAACAATCAGATTTCCCATCAGGTGGGAATCATACATATAGGACAGTAAGAAACTTATCACTAACTCTGGCAGAAGTCATTAGCAATACCATTTCTTTCCTAGATGAAACACAGATCAGTCTCAACTGATTGGCATGAGTAGTGATGGACAGTCGCACTGCTCCAAATATCATGTTGGTTAGTTATGGTCCATGCCATTCCTAATACTGTTGGTGGATCAGTGAAACAGGGCAGGTGAGACAGGCTATATAAGGCAAAGCTACTTGGCTCTCTAAGGTTGATCTTCATGGCCTTTATGCAATTTATCTTTGGCCTGGGTTGGGGTTCTTGGTTCAAAGCACCTTACAAGGATGATTAACTGTTCTTGTTTTCATCATGGTGGTCATGATACTGGCCCATTGCATTCTATCCAGGGTCTGAAATGCTTTTGCACAGCCACTTCCTCATCAGATGATCACCATGATGATACAACAGAAAGGTTAAGAAGACCTCATGATACAGTTGGCCATGGAGATGACTGAACCATCAATCTCTAAGCAGTGAAGATCTGGATTCCTAGATTTCCCTGAAGTCGTCAACCTCTCACAAGCAAAAAAATGACCAAAAGGGAGGACTGAATATGCAAACAGACAGTGACCAGACCACACAAACCAAAGAACTCTGACACACAATCTCTGCAGTAACCAGCCCAGAATGGTCAGGACTTGGTCAGTGACTGCTGGCTTCCCTATTTTTTCCCGTTTCCAACTCAGGACCAATCAGAGAAAACCAAATATGTTCCCCAAGTGAATCACGTAAGGCACCCAGCTTCTAGTTAGCCTATCTCCAGCTTCCTCGTGCCAACAATCTCAAATCACAGCATACCTGAAGCCTCTCCTCTGCCTGCCTTTCAGTCTCTGCCAAAAACAAGTGATGGTGGCTGACTCCCTTGCTATGGCAAGTTCAGAATAAATAACTTCTGCTTGTTCTCATTTGGGTGGTCTTTATTTATTTTGACAAAGCTAAGGATTATAGATAATTGGACCTCTCTTAAAAAATATAATTTTCTACTACAACACTTCCTTTACTTCTTTCGTTGACTCTCTTGTGAGAGACCAGAGTCCTTTCATCCTCTGTGTCACTCCTACTCTTAAAAAGTCACTTCCTTTAATCTTACTTTTCTTTCCAGACACTCATAAAGTCCCCCTAACCCTTGGCGTGCTCTTGGCCTCTCATGTCCTGGGGCCACAGGGCCACTAGGAAAATCTTCAAGCTTTTTGAAACTCTCAGAATAGAGGCACAAAATATGGAGCAAGTCACACGCCCTGGGTGAGAGGAGCCTCCGAGGTCAGAGGCTCTGACACAGGAATCACATGGGCCTCCCGCAGTCCTCCAGACAAAGTCTCTTGCCTCAAGTAGCAAGAGGCAGCTTCATGTTCTTCCTTCTCCTGGGTGGGACCCTTCCCAACCTACAGGAATGACTTTCCTCCGTGGGGAAAATGACAAGTGCAGAAGAGGACTGGAGTCCAGGTGAGAAACAAGAGCAGCCAAAAAGGATACGGTTTACTCTGGCACTGTTTGCAAAATTGACAAAGATAAATAAAAACACAGACACTTAAAATGAACTTCACATTTTTATTCAAGAAATTGGCAATTTGCATAGTAAGTATTATCTGTGTATGACATATCAAAATGGTTTCCTTCTCAAAAATGAGGATTTTTTTTTTTAGTTTTAGAATGCACTTTTCTTACCTTGCCTGATTTACCTCACACTAATTTTGAACTTGAATTGCTCAGTGTCATCTGAAAGGGTGCAGGATCATGGTCTCTCCTGGTGTGGCACAGAACTCCTGAAGTCACAGTGGTTGCAGTCGTCTTGGGTCCCAACTCCCTCCATTCAGCCTGGCCCAGTTCTCTGTGACACTGACGTCCCGGTAGCTGCCAAGATGGGTTCCCTGTCACAGATCCCTGGCCTTGGCTCCCGCTGAGAGATCTCAATTGGCCAGGCCCTGTGATTTAACACATCCCAGAAACATCTGCAAAAATATCCTGTCGCTTAACATAGGAATCGAAACCTGAGTTGCAACGATTAACTGTGATTTCTTTCAGACGTTCGCAGTGTGCACCTCTTTAACTCTGGGGGTGAAGCTTTTTCTCCTAGCTGTTACACAGCCACCCATTGGGCCCAGGCTGCAGGACATGGCAGTGTACCCCAAATTGAAACATTCTCCGCATACAGGTTCTAGTTTCTCATGATCTCAGCTGAGAATCCTTCATGTGAGTCCCAGCTCCCTAAAGAGGTGTGAGACTCGACAAAGTTCTCACGGGGCCATCCAGGCTGCTGCTGTGGAGAAGGGACCGGGCCAGGGCAGGCAGCCTCAGTGGAGAGGGGCGTTTTCTGTCTGTGTGGGCACAGGAGCAGAGGACAAGCTCCCTGGCATCTTCAAGCTGAAGACCAGAGAGGCGCGCGCCCCCACGCTGCACGTGTCCTTTGGAACCACGTTTACTATGTCCTGTCCAGGGCCACAGAGGCAAGGATTTCTTAGGCACTTCCTAGAACCACCTTAAATACCACCAGCTACATATCCTACAAGTGAATAAGATCTAGAGGGAAGGACCCCATTCACTGCTCTGCTGGGGGAAAACTCCTTTCTTTATTCTGGAGGAAATTATGCTTTCTTTCCAAGTTTTCTTTTATATATAAAGTATTTGTCCAAACCCAGTTCTCAGATATTATATTCAACTACATTTCTACCCAGATAAGCTGGCTTTGTGGTGGGAAGGAATCCTTCATGGAGGCTGGTGGAGAATGTGCTTTTTAAGAGAAATAAACCAACCAAACACACACAAACACTCCTAATGGAAGTTCTTTGCTCTTGAAAAAGGGGCTTTTAGTATTTTACTATTAGCTTTTCTCAGCGTGGGTTTCTAAACATTCAGAGGTAGAGACTGCAGCAAATAACAGACCCTAGAAATCACATTTATTTCCAGTCCCTGTGGTCCAGGTTGAAAGAGGAAGCTGAGAGTAGATGCAGATGGTGAGGGCCAGGAGCTGTGGCACTGTGGGCCTGAGGCAGCCCCTGTGTGTGCATATGCTTATGTACGCACCCAGAAAATGACACGGGCCCTCAGCATCCAATGCACGATGCAACCGTAAATCAGATTTATGTTGGTAATAACTCATGTTGGCTGACTGATCCACCTGCTCCTTGGCAGGCATTTGAGGAGCAGCTCGTAGAATTCCTACACAACCCAACAGGAAGACATAAACAGAAGCATTTGGTATTTTAAGCTTCAGAGTGGTTCAGGGCAAAATTTTTCCTCCAACTTCTAATGGACCTTCAGTCATGACTACACATTTTACATTCTCTCTCCCACAACTGTCCAATTCCAGCTTCAAGGAATAAGCAGCAAGCAACTTGATAGAGAACTGCAAATACCTGAACTCGACATTGGCTGCTGCTCTATCCTAGGGAAGGAATTCCCGAATGGCAGAATTAGTGAGTTTTTAACAGTTATTATAAATGTGCCTATTCACATACATATTGTGCAAAACAAATCAATAGCATCACCAAGAGCCTCCTAGGCCTTCGGTCCCTATTACTTCCTGGGTGGTTACCACAACAGATTCTCCTGTGATATTTGAATCCTTGTATTGAAACTTCAAAATCAGAAGTCTGATGTTTCCCACTAGGAAGTTAAAAAGAGAAAAGAAGTTTACACATTTTATGATATGTGATTTTATTTACATAACTGAAATTATTTTATTAGTTATCTTGATTACAAAAACAAATTAACATGGTACGGTTTAAGAACCTTTCATAAATAGATTTTACAAATTTTAATAACTGACAGATTGCTACTTAATACTCAGAAATACTTAGCACTTAGTAACTTCTGCATATATGCATATGAAAATTCTGTCTGCTAGGACTAGTAAGTATGAGTACTTTTATAACTCAGGAATAGACAGATTATTAGTCAAGGGTTAATTCCTCGTCACTGGGTCAGCCAGTTAGAGCTGAAGTTCTCATTCTGCCGAGAACAAACCTGCTGAGCAACTCACACTTATTGGGTAGGCATTTTTAATAATTTGAGAGAGTTTGTCCTTATTTAATAAGACTATCATTAAGCACATCTGAAAACCAAAAGTTTACCGCTAGATATTTGTAAAAGAATTTATCACAGTGTATCTGAAAAATGGCCCCAATTAAAGCCACGTTACATCTCCAGTAAGTGTTTTTCCAGCTCTCTCTCTGGGTGTGTGTACATATATATACACACACGCAGCATGAGGCTCTGAGACATACTCAATGAAGCCTTCTTGGCCACAAAAATGCCATGATCTTACTGCTTTTGTGAAATGCCTATAAAACACAGTATTTTAATGGGGCTACTGTAAGTCCTTTCACAGTGCTTTAAGTCTGAAGACTAGGCAGTGTTTTGGTAACGACCCTCTCCTGCAAAGTTACAGTGCCGAGACAGACAGAAGCGCTGCTGGGGCTTCCCGAAAGTCACCCCCACAAGATGGGAGGAGTGCTGAGTGTCTGTGACCACAAACCAGCAGTGAAGAATGACAAGAAGCTTATGAGTCATGGTCAGAAACTAAGAAACAAAAATGGGCTTGCTATAGCAGCGTTAAGTTACAAACACAGGAAAAATGGATACATGTACGTTTTCACACAAGCTCTATAAGAGCCAAAACATTGTCTTTTCCACATCAGAACTGTAATCAGAGGTGTAGCAGTCTTTGGTCATTGTCAATGCAACTTCCAACATAACTAGCTGAGCTGTCCCTTTAAACTGAGCACTAGCTCCACCCACTCCTAATGTGTGAGATGAGCCACCACTTTTTGGTGCTGGACATGTGCCCTGTACTGAAGGCTGGCGGGGGTGGGATTCACAGCAGCCAAGTCTCTGCTGTCAGCAATCCTCGGACTGGAGGCCACTCCACGCATGAGCCCCTTTTCTTTGTACTGTTCTCATCTGGGGACTAATGGGATTTGTGGGCCCTCTCCCCTCATGCCACCTATCTACGTAGCAAATATGGCATCCAATCTCTCCATTGTGCTAAATCTAAGAATTATCTGAATCATGATAAAAATCAAATGTCTTCCTAAGAAAAGGTTACATGATTTTAAAAAACCATTCCCTAGGTTCTCAAATGCTGAGCCAAGGCCTGTCCGGCAGTCCCCGCTTCCCCCCGAGCCCTGGCAGGGCTTTGACACCACTTGGACACCACTATGAGATGTCTTTTATTCTGTTGCTTGGCCAGTTTTTTTCCTGCTGCCTTGTGTGTGTGTGCTTCAGGTTTAAATCTTGTTGCCTTGATTGCTGGCAACCAGAAAAATCAAACAGTTCAGGCAGTGAGTGAGGGACTCACATGTGTAAGCACAGAGTATGTGGTGGTCACTGATGAACACAGACCAACACTGGACACTGCCGAGGGCTGAAGAGAAAGGAGTCCCTAAATGCTGGACTCAGGACCCTCGTCCAGGGCGCTACGTCTGCTAGGGGCCAGCAGACCTTCCGTTCTCGGCATGTTCTCCCCCTCGTGAGTCCATTACCTTTCACAAAGAAATGTTAACTATCAAACGCGTCCATTAACTGTGCCGCTGAGGGTGAAACCATCCAGTTAGCATATACACTATCATTTGCATATCTCGGACACCCAGTGTTAGTGCCATCGGCTCTCGTGAGTGGTACAGGACTCTCTTCAGGCCAGTTCGGGTCTGACATGCCTAAAAATGAAAACAGATCATTTGTTCTGCACTGAAGAACAAAACTTCATGTGCAGACAGTAAGGCCTTGGCAAAACTCCCTTTGAGGTTCAAACCAAACTTCTGGTTTCTGTGCCAATTACACGAATGGTTTCTTGTTCCAGGTTTCCAAAACACTGTTATATTTAGGGGAAATGTCACGTGCTCTCTTGGTAACTGTAACATAACAGAAACTACCAATTTTGATTTGTATGAGCTTCAAACTCTCAAATCTGATAAACGTATTTGTTGACCTGTTTAACTCTTTTTACGAAGGCAGCATAAAGCATCAGCACGTTGCTGTACTAAATGGCTTACTGCAGCAGGAAGCTTCTATAGAAATTCTCTAAAGTAAAGATGCCTACTTGTCTTCCACCCAGGCCTACCACGGAGGAGAGGATCTTCCAAATCAAGGGCGCACGCAGGCGAGCCCTACAGCGTCGACATGACAAGTGGCGTGCAGCCCTAGACCCAAAGCCAGCAAGGAACCCGTGACTCAGGAGGCATGCAAAAGGAACCATCTCAGCTGAGAAAGGCTTGCAACTCCAAGACTTCAGAACGATTAATGATAAAGGTAGGAAACAGAAAAAAATTTCAAGTATTTAATTGAAGACAAAAGAAGGAGTTTTGGCAAGAACCGTATTTACTGTCCATTGCAAGACCAAAGCACCACGGACTATGTTCTTTCAAAAAGCATTTGCTCTAGCTTTTAGCACTGACTTCATAAATGACAACCATCATGACAGTGACTAATGCAAAGGATGTGAAAACAGCAGTCTGCGTGTGTCCTCCCTGAGGAGGGACACATGGCTGGGGCCAAGGCCGGACACTGTTCCCCAGCACCGGTGGCCTCCAAGAGCCACCTGCCGGCCCAGACGGGGTCTAGGGGGCCCACTGTCTGTGCTCTCAGTGCAGGCAGGGTGTGCCGGCTACTCTTTCTAAATTAAATGCCTCCCCAGATTGGGTAAATTTATCCCAGTAGTTAAATTAGAAGTACTATGACTTGATATCCACCCCAGAAAGGACTTATTCGTCATTTTCTCAATATCCCCTGAGAGGTCTGCCCTGCTCTCTTTCTCCTCATCCATCATCTTAAATTGCTGGGCAGTGTGGTTATTACACATTTTCACATCCTTTTAAAAAAACACAGTTGCAAAAATGCCTGAATGTAGACAGATGCAAAGTCAGACATTTACAAAGAAAAAGGTTCAGAGCAGACTTTGGTTTCATTCAGACCAGAAACACTCTTAAAAAGCATTACAGAGAGTAAGGACAGTGCAGAGAGGAACAATGTAGCTAGAATCTAGTAAATGCATGTGAAATTCTACCATAGAGTTTGTTTTCAATCCACGTGGAGGGGAGGGTTCGAGGGAGGGGAGCATTATTACAGTCCACCAGGGGCGTCTCCTCCTCCGAGAGGCCATCGTCGTAGAGCAGGGAGTCAGACGGGGTGGACGCAGCCAGGTCTAAGTAGTCCTGGAAGAGAGAGATGGTTGATCACTACCTCGGCACGGGCTACTACTAGACATGCCCCGGCCCCTCTCTGCCCAAGTGCAGAAGCCCTGGCTGAGTCCCATCCCACACTGGCCTACTGGCCTCTCAGCAAGACCTGAGCCTGGGGAACCAGCCTGTTGACAATGCCCAAGGCTCTGGGAGAGCTAGCTGCAGCCCCATTACTCATGTGGGAGTGCCAAGAAGCACCCCAATCTGCTGGACACTTTTCAGCTTTCCTCCAAGGACCCTTGCTGTCTAGAACATCAGTCAGGACCCAGAAATCTGAAGCCACTGATGTGGGTTCTGCACAGGATACTGCTATAGGCTTCAGCTCCCAAGCATGACGATTCTCAAGTGTGTACTACTTCCACTGCCCTGGTTAAATGCGTAAAAGAACAGTTCCGACGTTTTTCTGGCTGTTTCTCAATACTATTCGAGGAAGGCCAGCTCTTTTGGCATCAGCTATTACTTATTTTAGGACAACCCTGGATTCACAGGATTCAGCAGCTTTGCCCAAGCGATACACTGACGTTAGGTTTGTTAAAAGTGGACTGGACCATGCATCTTGCTTTTGTGTTAGAAGAAATAACAACTTTTAGTAAATGTGTCAATGTAAGGATGAAACCCCAGGGCAAGGTCTGTGCCTGTCTTGTTTACTTGTATCCCCAGCACCTAAGACAAAATACGGTATGCAGCAATTGCCCAATAAATGAGTTAAAACTTTGTTGACTCTCAAATTTAGCTGTAGAGTTGGAAACTGTAGGCACAGGGGCTGAAACTAGCCTCCCAGATATGTTTTGTTTGGCCCACACTGAGCTTTTGGGAATTTAAATGAGTTGCTAACATTAAAAACTGGAAACAACAAAAATATCCCTTAAAATTCAGAAGATCTGACATGCTGGCACTCATATTCCTATAGGTTACATACGGCTACAGTGAGGGGTTCTTTAGAGGGGGCTGGCGTGCTCACGTTTGTCACAGTCCCCACCATTCCTTAGTCACTTCCCACCCCCAGCTGGGTCCCTCAAAGCATCTGAATTTAAGACACCCACTTCAACTCTACTTTCTCATGTTCCATTATTGAAAATGACTTTATTTGGCTTTAAAATATTTTCCTCCCACTCTGTGTGTGGAGAGTTCTTCCTAAGCATCAAACTAATAATCTTGGTTTATTCATGATTTGAAAAAAAGCCCAAGGGGCCTGGCTGAAAGAGAAGGGTTCAGTTGCTGGCTGCCCTCAGACGACAGCACGACCATCTCCCTCTGCACAGCCTCACTCTACCCCTGCACTGGGAGCTCCACAGACCTAAAACCATTGCCTTGGGGTGAGGCTGGCATCCGCCCAGTGCCATGTTCAGCCTGTGAGTGGCCAGCACCAGGAATTGGCTCCAGGTACTCACTCTGCTCTTAACCATCATCTTCTCCAGGTCTTTGCTGATGTCAGCAAACACTGGTCTCTTGTCTGGCTCCTGCTTCCAGCACTGCAGCATCAGACCGTACCTGGCGGGAAGTGCAGATGGGCAGTTATAACCCAGCAAGGACCATCCAATCACAGCACCACACCCAGCACAGTGCCCTGGACCCAGGGGGTCTGTTTCCAAACCCCAAAGTTTATGCATCACTGACATCCTTCTCTGAGCTGGGCCAGGGTCTGAGGGGTCATTGGAAGCTCCAGGCACCACATGCTGTGGTCCAGCATCCTGGAAGCTTCCCTTCCCTTCAGAAAGATTTGTTTTCAATTCCCTTTCAGAGACACTGGTAAACAGTTGACGGGATGCCGCGCCCACTATGGTGGCTGAGAGGGAAATACAGTCCTTAAAACTCTTACAAAGGATGAACTGGGTGTGGAAACAAACAAACAAAAACTTCTGCCAATCACACCCCTGGCACGGCAGCAGGGCTTCCAGGGCTGCTGTGTGGGTGCACGCTGGGTCAGCTGGCTACCAGCCCAGGCCAGCCAGGGAGGCAGTACCTACTCACCCTTGCAGTCCCCTTTCTAGCCCCAAGCTTGGCACGTGGCAAGTGCACAACAGACTTTGTGGGATGGATGGCCCAGCCTGTCTCTGCCTGTGGATGGCCCCTTTCTCATGTGTTCTCAACCTGTCCTCTGAGAATCATCTGACAGACCACCGACCACCAACTACAGTGGGTGAAGACTCTGATGCCTTTGGGCTGAAGTCCAGGCTCCCCGTGCCTGACTTTGTGCTTCCACTTGGCCACTCCCTAGTACACACCCCTTGGGCCATTCTGAATTACTTGGCCCTCCCTGAGTGTCCTGTGGCGATAGGTCTCTGGCCTGGGGCTCGAGAGCGGCAACCTTAGTCTGAAGTGCCCTCTCATCCTTCCTACCTGAGCCCTGCTCCCCCTCATCCTTGTAAGTCCCCCAAGGAAGCCCAACCAGCCCCCAGCGGAGTTGGGGTCCTCAGCATCTGCCGTCATGCCTGAGGCCGGTTCTCAGACTTCTGACCTGTCATGCTCTGCCCTGTCACTACCCACCACCCAGCTCACTCTGGGCCAGTGCCCAGGGATGCTCAGGAGTGGGGAAGGAAATGAGTGCACGTGTCCCCTTTCCTCTAAAATCCAGCGTGTCCATGTCCAAGGGAGGTTGGGCCAAGGCAAAGCCTGCTCACATCTCCTCGCTGCAGTTGTCTGGCCTCTCCATCCGGTAGCCTGTCTTCAGAAGGTTGAAGAGCCGCTCAGGAGGAATCCCAGGATAGGGGTTGCCCCCCAGGGTCACAATCTCCCACAGCAGGACACCAAAGGACCATCTGTGGGGAGCAAGACGATCAGTGAGTGGCTGCACTGGGCCTGTAGTGCCCTCCATGTGGCCCACATGTCCATCCCCCCAATAGCTGCTGACCCCATCAGTCCCCAGTGCAGAGAACAGCCCAGGCCCAACTGCTCATGGGTTTCATCCTGGGCCTGCCAATTGCACAGATGGATGTGGAATGGAGGTGGGGACGAGCATCTGCCTGCCCCACGCCACCCCTTTGATGCTGAAGCCCTGCCAAGCCCCTGCCTGAGCTCGGCCCCCACACCCACAAGGGGCACCTGGCTGGCTTCAAAGTGATGTGCCGAAGCCCCAGAGATGGCACAGAGTAGCCAAACGTGAGGTGGGGACCTAGGCCACGGGGCACAGGGCTCCTTGCACAATTCCTTCACCTTTTATGTATGCTTGGGAATTTTCATAAATCTTAGGGGGAAAAAAAGCACTGCTACGGAAAAATATTTAATTGTGAGGGAAAATTTACTGTGAAGTAGGCACAAAATTGTATCAGAAAACAGCATTATCATACGAGCCCACTTACACTAATAAAAAACATTTAACTGCACACCACGGAAAAGACTAGAAGGCCATGCCTATGAGGGCCAGCCGTAGTTACTTAGGGGTGGTGGGATCCAAGTGACTTTTAGTCTCTCCATTATGCTTTTCTCTGCATTTTCCAATTGCTTTACAGTCACCTTTTGTAATCAGAAAGCAGTTGTTTAAAACTATTTAAGAACTGCCTTTTCACACCCTACATTATTCAAGATACGCATGTTTGTTGATAGCAGAACACTCAAAAACAAGTCTGCTGTGTTTTTGAAAACTATCAAGTCTTGTAATTTGACCTGGGAGACTGAGTTTTGATTCCCATCTCTGAGCAGTTTGGGGCACACCAGCCAAGAAACTCACTCAAGGCCACCCCAGCCTGCGGGTGGGGCCAAGTCCTAGGGGGACCTGTCTGACCCCAGCCCATGTCAGGCCCACAGGAGGGGAACTGTGGCTCGGCCTGTATGTCACTAAGATGCCAAGAGAGGAGAGGGGAAGGGAGATTGGGGGGGTGGGACGAGATGGGAGGAGAGGGGGATTTGCAGCCACCTGCTTACTGCTCCACGCATTCCACTGTGGCTTTCAGAACTACTGCCTGGGCCCTGGCCATTTGCTGAATGAATACACAAAGTCTCCTCAGCTTGGGTGGGGTCACTGTGGATGGGTGGCATGAGCTGACAGGCGCTCAAGGCCAGCACTGTTCCCCAGCTGAGCTTCCTGACAGGCGTCATGGCCCCTTAAGTGTATAATTTCCACCCCAGCAAGGCTCCACCCACACTTACACATCACTTTGGGTGGTGTAGATATGATCAAAAAGGGACTCAATTGCCATCCATTTGACTGGAATCCGACCCTAAAGAGAGAGAGGAAAAAAAGGCATTAATGTCTCTCTGACACCCTGAGAAATGGGGGAGGGGGATGTAGAGGAGGGTGGGGCCGTGTCCCAGGCACTTCCAGCTCTTGAGGGATGCTGAATAATGACACCTTGAATGTTCCTGGGTACAGAACTGGCAGCACAGCCTTGGAGGGGCCGTAGCTACAGCATGGCCCTCCCAAGCATGGCTGAGATGCCAGAGGGAGTCAGCTGGTCTGCCCACAGCCACACAGGGCATGCTTGTCATGCAGCACATCCTTGCTGAGAAGAAACCCAAGGAGTTGAGACCAAGCCCAAGCCAGATCCCCCTATGACTGCATCTGGGAAGCTCTGGGGCGCCCTGGATAGTGTTGCCCAAGTTGTGGGCCAAGAACACTGTCCAGCAAGATGTCCCCTGATTTCTGAAGGCAAACGAATTTGGGAAACCAACATCTAGTGCTTCCATCCTGGGGACTTCTGACGCAAACTAACACACTAAAGCCTCTTCTGAGAAGCTCTGAGGGAAGAAATCTATTTACACGCCTTGGGGCCGGTTTTTTCCTTTTATTTTATCCAGGGCCATTTTAGCATCCTCTGAAAGAGTGCCCCCCACCACAGCGGTGCTGGCATCAGACCTAACAAAACCTTTCCAATGCAACTTGAGAACAGCTTTTCAATAGGTTTAAGTCTTAAGGCACAAATCAATAAAAAAGTGACAGCACCGGATTTTAATGCAACATTTACTGTAACTCCTTTCTCTTTAAAGCATTCCTCAGGATTTATGTCCTTAAGCACCATGACTGTTTCTGGGGCATGTGTCTGTAACAACGCTGCCTGCAGCCTCTGCTCTCCAGGGGCTGAGGTGGCTCTTCTGCTTGGATGTCTTGTGCTTCTCCATGCCGTGACACAGGGCCTTCATGAAGGACAGACAGTGCGCCCACAGGAAGGTTCTGTCCACGCCCCTCCACGGGCAGGGAGTAGCCCTCTCTGCTTCCCCTTCAGCAGTTCTGAGATGTGCTGTCACCACGGAAACCCCAAAAGAAATGGAACATCATCCTCACAGCCGTTGACAACACATGGGCTTCTCCCGACCACTCAGAGCAGAGCTGGAGTGTAAGCGGTTCCTTTTTGTGTTTTTCTTTTTTGAGCAGCGTCTGTTCTGACTGCTGGGTCACCCACAGCTCTGGTGAGCTGGCTCTGTCTGGTCTGTCATAGGGAGGCTACAGGAGATGGGCTGAGAGGGCAACAGAACTAAGAAGGTCAAGACCAATGCCACAGGGAACTGGACAATGCCAGGGAACCAGATGTCCCCAGAAGGGTCCTGGACCACCTACTGCAGAGAAAGCTTCCAAGAACCGTATGCTGCATCTCTGGACCCCATCTCCAGGGCCTCCTGTGTGTCTTCCAAACTCCCCCAGCTGGGGGTTCCCAGGGCCTCTCTTGGGGAACCTACACCTGCAAAGTGGTTCATTCCTTTCTGCAAAGAATGACTGCCAAGCTTGGGTTTATTTCACTTTACTGTCCTCTGAGTAAAGAGCTAAAGTTACACAGAAAGGAAATGGTGACCTTTCACTCTGTAGAAGTGAGAGGAACAACTGCAGAGAAGAGAACGGGTATTTCTGCAACCTTAGGTGACCTTCAACAGTGACTGTGACTAAACACAAGAGAAGCTATGCGGCCCCAGCTCCCTGGCAGGCAGCTCTGGAAGGGTGGGTATGGCCCTCAGGGAGAGAAGAAACAGACCCGGGGATGAGTCCTGAACTGGGTCTCTGGGGACCCAAGATCAGGAAAGGATTTGGGGACAAGGGCTAGAAGCTTAGATGCTAAAAATCTGCTTTACCCTCTCCAGATGTTCTAAGTGTCCTGCCCCACCCCTGCGGGCACCCTGACTACTGCCCCCCATCCAGCCTGCGAGCCCCGGGTCAGCACACCCCAGGACACGGTACCTTGCTCCTCTTCACGTAGGAATCCTCCTCATAAACGTCTCGGGACAGGCCAAAATCCGAAATCTTCATCTTCCGCCCCTCAGCTACTAGGACATTTCTGGCTGCCAAGTCCCGATGGACAAGCTATGAGAAAGACAATAGTAGGAACCCCTGAAACCTGGGCCCCATCACGGGCAGTGGGGGGCCGGGCTGGGACGGCACATACCTTCATCTCAGCCAGGTACTGCATCCCCCGAGAGATCTGCCAGGCGAAGGAGATGAGGTCGCCCATGGTCAGGGCCCGCTCGTCGGGGTTGTCCAGGTAGCTGGAGTTGCGGCTGCCTCCACTGCCCACGTAGCCAGGCCCTGCCTTGCGGCTCTCCCGGAGGAAGCCCCGCAGGGAGCCATACTTGGCATACTCCACGATGAGGAGGAGTGGCCCTGGGGGCAGACAGGGGGCTGTGGGCTGGCTGCCTGCGGGGCTCTGGGCAGGCGGAAGTCAGACCAGCTCTGGGTGCTTCCTGGAGCATGGAAGAGCCTGCAGGGCTCCTGGGCAGGCTCTGCACCCTATGAATAAGGGGGCAGATGGACACAGCCCTGCTCTGGGTGGTGAGTGCCTGGATTCTGGGCAGCGCGAGGACTCATTAAGTCCCAGCTCACTCTCACATCACTTGCTCTCTGCCTCTCCACTGCCCGTGCCAAAGCTGACCTTCTCCCGGGGTGCCCACAGCAGACTGCCATGTGCTCAGTGCTGCCCTAGGAGGCTGCTAGGATGTCATGCTTTTCTACATCCTCAGTCCGGCTGCAGCATGGGCTGGGGACAGCTAATGGAGGCAGAGAGTCTGGATCCACACATGGCCACCTGCTCCCTGCTCCCACCCGCTCTCAGCAGCTCTTGGGCTGCAGTCCTGCCCTAGGCCCAGCCCTGAGTCCTGCTGGTGCTGACCTGCATCACTGCTGCTCTCGCCCTGCTTGCTCCCTGTCTCCCTCATACCCTCAACACACACAACGCATGTGCACACAGTGAGAAGCCCCTGGGTGGCAGAGTGGGTTTGGAAAACCAATAGACCAGGCTGGTCTTCTGTGTCCTGTGAGAAATGGTGACATGTCTTTGCCATGTAGGGCTGGAGTTGGGGTCACCTGGAGGTTATGGCACACCTGGTCCCTAGTAAGTGCCCAGGAGGCACCATCTATTTCTGGAGCCCCCTGCCCTGGGAGATCTGCCTGGAACAGTGCTGACAACCAGCAAGTCACCAGAGACCTTTGAGCAGCCCCAGCAGGCCCAGGGAGCACTCAGAGCAGAGGCCTGATGCAGGAATTCCTGCAGCAGCTCCTCCCAGACCTCTAACTGATGCAGGAGGATGCAAGCTCCAGGCAGGGGCCAGAGCCAGAGAGCATGTTTCCAGGAGGATAGAGAACAGAGGTCAGAGAAAGAGAGGATGGGGAAAGGAGAGGAGGAAGAATGGAGCGGCCCAGAGCCCTATGGCCTATGCCTGGCAGCTGCCCGTCCCTCAGCTGGCCTTACCATCCTGGCTGCAGGCCCCGTACAGCTTGATGACCTGTGGGTGGTTGACCTGCTTCAGGAGATTGAACTCTGACAGGAGGTCCCGCAGCTCGCTTGGGGAGGCGTTCTCTGAAATGCATAGAAACAGAGCAGGCTGCAAACCAATCTTTCCTGGAAGCCCCTTCTGTGACCATGCTGGGTCACATGACCCACACCAGAGGTCTGCACAGACCATGGTTATCTCCTTCAGACATCCGACCCAGTTTCAGATCATGGCCCGCAAAGACCCTGTGTGATGGCTGACAGAGACCTCATCTGCCTCTGGGGAGTAAGATCCCTGAGGAGCAAACTTCCAGATGAGCAGGATCTTTCCACGGAAAGCCTCCCAGGGCTGGGCTGTGTGTATAAGTGGCATTATTTCCCTCCAATCACCATTATTTTAAAGACAGTGGTGCACAGAGACCGCCCCCCACCATTAATCCTTCTGGGAAGGTAAGGGGACTCCCTGGTGTCCCCAAACACCCGATGATGAAGCACTCAACAGTGGGGGGCGAGGCCTGGAGAAGGGTGAAGACCATGAGACTTCACAGAAGTCCTCTTGCACACTGAGTGCATGCATCCCAAGGGTGGGAAGAGCTGTGCTCTGCTCCCACCAAGAGCCTGGGTGTGGAGGTATCTGGAGTCAGAGCTGTGGCTAAATAGTTCTTCTGGGTCAGCTGCAACGTGGTCCACTGCCCAGCTGTGCTATGCCACCTCCTCTGGCTGCAGACTTGTCTGGAAACAAGAAGAAAGCTGGGAGACAGGGCATTGGGACCCCATGGATCACATGGGGGTGGCCTGGGGCCAGCTTCACTGTGTTCCCTTAGGGCCTGGGGTCTCACGGACAAGGGGCGACCTCAGTCTGAGGGCCTGGGTAAGCATCCAGAAGCACTCTGCGCTATGTGGCCCCCGACTGCTGCACTAGAACCTGCATGTGCACCGGTCAACTTGTGCCTGCCGCACGGCTGCTGGGCCCTCCCTCGGTTGGTGGAGCCTGGCCACGGCAGAGAGCATCCGCCCAATCTCTGCTGAAAAACATGAGTATGAGTGTGCGTGTGTGCGTGTACATGTGTGTCCGCCCAGAGCCAAGCTTGTGGCATGACTGGTCACTTGTGGCAAGACTGGGGTAGAGTAGGCCCACTGGGGGCCACTGGGGATCAGGCAAGGCAGGGCCCTAGGGGGCAGGGGCCAGTCCTAACAGGCGGTCTCTTCACCAGGACCCCAGTGGATGCTTGGCTGAGAGGAATGAATGGGGCAGACTGGGGTGGAGAGAGCTGGCGATTCAAAACCAAAAGGCTTTTAAATTTTTAAAATCTCAGATCTTTATCCAACATTGGTATAGAAACAGAGCCACTCTAGAACCTTCCAAGGGAAGAAAGTCCTTGCTCTGCTTCCCATCACCCGAGCCCACATCATGCACAGTGGGGGTCCCCAGACTGTGGCCACTCAGAACAGCAATGGGAGGCTCTTCAGGAGGTGCCAGGCTGGCTGCCTGTGCCCTGGCTTTTGGAGTGGCCTCATCCACCCCAGGAGCTCCTGCAGGTGTATGTGACAGAGCCACCTGTGTGCACTGCCTGGACAGGTACCTTTCAGCATCTTCACAGCCACGGTCGTGTACCCAGCTTTGCCTTTTAGCCTGAAGGCCGTTGCCTCGACCACTTTTCCAAATTCGCCTTCTCCCAGAGTTTTTCCAAGAACCAAGTTCTTCCGAGGGAATTCCCACTTTGGATCCTCCTACGTTGGGGTTGAAGGAAGGGAGAGAAGAGAAGAGGAGAGAAAGATAGTAAGGGTAAGAGGCCAGGAAGAGGGGAGACCCAGAAACAAGCCCCTGGTGATCAGGCTCCAGTGTGCAGAAAACTGACTGTCATCTGAACCAGTAGGTGATGGCCACCCATGTCCCCCAAGGACAGGACCCCACAGTTGGGCCCTGAGGTGCCGTTACATGATGAATCTCTCCCATGGCAGGTGTTGCCATGGACCGGCCCTGGACTCTGGTGTCCTGGGCCACCCCAGGCCCATGTCGTTGTCTCTCAGGGCTTACTCAGCACCCACAGGTGCTCACAGGGGAGTATGGCCTCTTTGCTGGGAGTCAGGCCCAAGCCTCTTGACACTGCCTCCGCTTTGGACACCAGGCCCACAAGGGGCTGACTGGCCTGCAGCCCAGGCGCTGGTGTGCCCTCTCCAGAGATCCCCAGGACCCTGAAGAGGACCGAACTGGCCCCAGCGGCCCAAGTTGCCTCTCAGCCCAGGACCCCCAGCTACAGGTAGAAGTGTCCAGTGTAACTTCTCTGCATGGTAGCCCCTGGAAAAGCACCACTGTGCTCCTTGGGAACCTCCACTTGACGTGTGGAAGAGGCTGCTCCTCCCATGGGGCTGGCTGTCACCTTGAACCTGCACATACCTGCTCACCGTGCTCTCCTCCACCTCCCTGTCATTCCACTGAAGTCCCATCCATGCACCAGGCCCACTCAAGGGCACTCTGACATGCCTTACCAGACCCCCAGCTGGGCCCCATGTTCTTGAACTCTGACTGGGGATGCTGAAGCCTGTCTGGAACCACCCCTCCTGTGCCACCACCGGGCATCCACTTCCCCAAGTCTCCCTGCAGCTGCGCATGGGTGTGATTTCAGGGTGATGCTCACAATGTGCTCTGCCAGGCTCACCCAACCAACTGGGATGACACCACTGGGGACCCGCTGCCCCCAGATGACCAGAGCCATGCTTTCTGATATCTGGGTTGCAGAGGAAGCCCAATCTCAGCACCGTGGCCAGGGGCACCACCCAGCCAGCTCCTGGGCCTCATGGTGTTATCTCGGGTTCCTTGAGAACCCACAATCAGGGTCAGAGTTGACAACCTCGTCATCACTGCCCTGGTGTCCTCACCTCCACACTGCACTGGATAACCATTTACTGCACACAGAGATGCACTAAGCACGCATGAATATCACCGTCTTGATCCTCTTAAAAATGTTCAAAATCATTCCCCCCACTTTATTTTTTAATTTTTTTTTAAAGGTTGGCACCTGAGCTAACAACTGTTGCCAATCTTCCTTTTTTTTAAATTGCTCTTTCTCCCCAAATTCCCCCAGTACATAGTTGTATATTTTAGTTGTGAGTCCCTCCAGTTGTGGCATGTGGGACGCTGCCTCAACATGACCTGACAAGCGGTGCCATGTCCGCGCCCAGGATCCGAACCAGTGAAACCCTGGGCCACCAAAGCAAGCGCGCGAACTTAACCAATCAACCACAGGGCCAGCCTCATCCCACTTTATATAAGAGAAAACTGAGGCCGAGTGGTTGAGTAATGTGTCCAGGACCCCAGAGCTGGTCAGTGTGGCCCACAGGCCTCAGATCGGGCTCTGGCCACTCTGCCTTCCGGGCCAGAGGTGACATGGGCCGAGGGTGGTGCATGTCCACTTGCCAGAAGTGCTCTTCCTGTGCCCCTCACTGCAAACCACCAGGGCATATAAAGGAATCAAATGGCTCATCCTAGAGGCCTTCTCTGGAGGCTGAAATGCTGCTGGTGACAAGGGTTGTAGATGCCCCCCCCCACACCTGCCAAGTGATTGGAACTAGGAAAGCCGGGAGGGAGGCCACAGTGGCCACCACCTCCGGGAACTGCCTCCACGGCCCAGACTCTCACCAGGGGTGAGCACCCCTTGGATGGCACTTCCTATAAACCCCAGCCTGAGCTGGAGACTGCCAGGGCCCCAGGGCCTCGCGGTCCACCCTCTTACAGAAAGGTGCTGAGCTTCCCACCTGGAGGCCCCTGCCGAAGTGCACCCACTGCAGTGCTCCCTGCCCAACCTCATGGGTGGCACTTCTGTTCCCATGCACCCTCAGCTCTAAGCACTTCCCTCAGCCCCTCCCAGAACCTGGCTTCCTGCACCTCAGGGAATTCCCGACGAGAAGGCTGAAGGGGCACGGCAGGCAGAGGGGAGGCTTGGCCAGCATGGGAGCCTCTGAGGAGCACGGGCTGACCACAGGTCCAGGCCCTCCCATGCAGAAGGGGCTCGGGAAGCCTGCTGGCTCTGGCTGGCACTCCCTGTTGGATGGCTGGTCACAGAGCCGTGGGGCCTGGCTCTACCATGGGCGCCTCAGAGGCCCCTCAGCAACCCCTCCCTCCACTGCGGATGGACTCCCCTCCTGCCGCTGCCATCCTGGCCAAGCCCCAACCTGCTACCATTTCTCGCCTGGATGGGGACAGTGCCTCATCACAGGGCTCCTACTTCTGCACCCTCCCTTAGACTCCCCAACAGAGTGGCCGCACAAATGAAGCAGAACATGGGCCTCTTCTGCTCAAGCCCCAACCCCCAGGGGCCCCACCCTCTGAGAATAAAATCCACATCACTCTTTAGGGCCTCCCTGCAGCCCTTGGGGCGCCTGCAGGACAGTTCTTCTGTCAGGTACAGCGTAGCCTGACCTCCCAGTATCCTCATGGCCCAAATCTCAGTCCACCTAAATCAGCACCCTTTGGTCTCCAGCCGCTAAACAGCCTCCATGCTCTCAGCCCCCTGCCCTCTGTCCTCCCTGGAAGGCAGCTCGGTGAGGGCAGCAGGGTTACTGTAACACTTGCGGTGTCCTCCGGCAGGGAAGGATGCACTAGCCTCTCGGGGGCTGTAGGACACGCAGCAGGAGCCCTGCGTGCCCCTTCCTGTCTGCACCTCCAGCTGCTGGAGACCAGAGGCCAGCGCCACCTGCAGGGCCTCTGGAAGGGGCTGCCTCCCGTAGAACCTCACCGGGATCTTGAAGGCGTCCACAGAGACCTGGTTCTCCATGGAGTCCAGCGAGGGCCGGCGGGCACCGGCCGAGGAGTAGCTGACCGGGAAGGCCTGGGTGGGCCGGCGGAAGGTCATCTCGGCTGAGGCGATGGGCGGCTTGTGGGCATTCTTGTGGTAGCGGTGGATGCAGAAGGTGGAGAGCAGCACGGAGACGATGAAGGAGAAGAGCACGGCCGCTGCGATCACTGTGCGGCACAGTTCGTCACACAGCAGAGCTGCGGGCAGGGGTGTGTGAGGGGCCACAGGCCAGGAGGGGTCCGCAGCGCGGCCAGGTCTCCGGCCTGCCAGGTTCACAGCAGCCCGGAAGTGGTGGCTGTGACAAACTTTGAGCAGGCAGCAAGTGCTGCTGGAGTGAAGGTAGGAGAACAACTGCCAACACTCCAACAGCACTGAGGGTGGCAGGTACCATCAGGTATGGTTTCCCTATTGGAGACGGTTACCACTCTCTTACACAAGGAATGAGAGGCACAGAGAGTGTAAGCAGCCTGCCCAAGGTCACACAGCAGATGTAGTGCACCCACTGCACCAACCGTGGAAGGCGGCACTGCAGCCAGCTGGCCCTGGAGGGCAGGCGGGGAGGTGAAATCCTTCCTCTGTGTTCCCCATATCTTTTGTATTTTCTTTATAAAAAGGGGGAAGTGGAGGAATGTGGCTCAGGACCTAGGACCATGCAACACCTCTAATACCAGCAAAGTGTCCCTGGGCTCCCATGAGCTCAGTGGAGCCCATGCCACCCACCACCTGCTGCCCCAGAAGAGGCACCTGGAGGCTCTGGCTGGGGTGGGGACCCAGTCAGTCAGTGCTGTGTGCCGTCAAGGGCCTGCACAGGGACAATCTGAGCAGATGCTGTTATTTGGTGGAAGAACTAATTTTCTAGCCCAGTCTTTATAGTAGAACTTCAGGTCAGAAGGCACTCTACAGAGGCCCCCATCCAGCTCCTTGTGTGCACAGATGGGGGAATCGAGGCCCAGAGGGAAGGAGAAGGTCTCCCTGGTTTCACTTGCCTTCCTGCAATTTCCTCCCTGGCTCGCTGGGGCTCAGGGAGGTGTGGGAAGCCTAGCCCCTCTCACCCTGGCTGTCTTCCGGCTCACAGAAGCACTTCTTCTCCTCAGGGAAGCAGTTGCAGATGCCGAAGCCGGCTTTAATCCCCCGGCGCTCCCCTGGCTCATGCCCACCAATGATGCTGCCGCCCCCTGGTGACAGAAACAGCCTCTCAGCCTCCCACTCAGCTTCCTGGGGTGACCAGACAGGAATGCAAGAGGGCCCTCCCCACTTGAAGTCAGCATGCTCAGGCGCAGGGAGGGCAGTGAGCTCAGAAGTCTGGGTCACCCGAGCAGGAGTCTCAGCATGACCTGCCCCTAAGTCAGTTCCCCGGCCACAGCAGGTGGGAGGGGGAACCCATAGCCTGCCCCGGGCCCTTGCTGAGGTCCACACAAAGTTGCTTTTCAGAAGCAGAGAAGGGGCAGCCAGGAGTCAGCAGAACGGGGGAGAGGGAGCTGCCTCCATGTGAGCTGACCAGGGGGACACTGCAGAGTGCAGGTCAGGGCACCAAGCTCCACAGTTCTGGGGGGGCAGAGCCCTTTGTTCAAATGAAATGTTAGAAAACGGTTTGGGACATAAAACTCAGGAGCTCGGTCAGTCTGGCTGAAGTAGAGATGGGAGTCCAAGCCTCTCCCCCTCACTACCCCCACCCACCCCGGGCCCCATGCTGGCTCGGGTTGACCTCGCAGGCCCAGCAAGCTGCTTACGGAGGCAGTCCTGGGGGCAGACATTGGCATCTCTGCTCTCCACAGCGTCACAGTGGCCATCGGGGCAGGTCCTGATGCTGGGGGAGCAGGTGGAGAAGTTCCTGGTGATCCCTGCGACACACAGTGGGCCGGTCACCTCCACCCGGGTCACATGGGAGTGCCTGCCCTGGTCAGACCACTAGAGCCAAGAGGGCGGAAGCCCAGGGCCTCCTAGGCCAGACCGGCCCCTCCAAGGAGCAAACTGAGGCCTGCGCAGGGAAACCATGAGTGAGACCCTTGTGGTGGGCGCGGCTTAGAGTCAACAGGGTCCACATCCAAGCCAGCTCAGGCCCCTCCTTCCCTGGGGCCACATTCCTTGGCCTAGGACGTCCCAGGTAGAGCCTCTCTGTCCCCTGCACCTCCCAACTTTGGCCCAGACCTTCCAAAGCCCAAAGAGAGTCCAGCCCCCGGGCACCTGTGGCCCCAGTGATGAACACCCTGACTGTCCTTGTGCTGCCCACACTCTGCACTCCTGCCCGCCCTCTCCTGACATCAGGAGCCACAATGGGGGACAAGGTGCTGGAGAACAGACTTGGAGTGGGGAGGGCCACCGCAGAGGCTGGAAGGGCCTACATGGACCCCGTTTCCACTCAGCCATCACCACCCCTCTTGATCACCCAGCCGCAGTGATCTGTGTGGCTCTGCGTGGGGCCTACCTTTGCCATCTCCCTGTCTCCACTCGCACCTGCCGGTCAGAGAGCCCAGGCCACCACACTCCTCACACTCGGGCCGCCTCTTGCTGACTGCACAGGACAGGGGGCAGCCTGGCTCCTCAGCCATGTCTGGGGGTGGCAGAAAGCAGGTCACAGGGGGCCGGCCGGGGTCCAGCGTCCAGCCAGCACCCTCAGACAGGGGCAGCACTGGCTGAGCTGCTCCCATGGGCAGAGCCCAGAGGGCGAGGGTGATTCAGCACCAAGGTGCAGGGCAGGGGTGGGGCCTGCTGGGGAAGGGCGCTGGCACCATAGTCACAAAGTGGGGACAGCTACTGGACTGGGATAAGTATGGAGGGAGGGTGTTAGGTGGCCAGACTTAGCCAGTGATGCATAGGACGCCCAGTTAAATCTGAATTTCAAATAAAGAGTGAATGCTCGCTTTGTGTAAAGTCCCTAATATTACGTGGACATGCTTGGAAGTTTGTCTTCTAAGAGACTCTGCAAAGGTTACATGGGACATAAAAAACTGCTCATTGTTGACCTGAAATTGAAATTTAACTCGGGTCCTGTATTTCATTTGGCAGCCCTGAGGCAAGTGCTCGTGCAGAATGCGTGACAGTGGTGATGGGGAATGGTGACCATTTATTGCATAGTCACTCTGGGCTAAGCTGTTTCCCACTTTCCCCTTGTCCCTCCAGCTCCGCCATGTGGCATGCATTGTTATTCTCATGTTACAGGGAAGGAGACAGGCTCAGGGAAGCTGCCAGTAGATGCAGGGAGCAGGACCAGGCCCCTTCCATGTGCGGGAAGCCCGTGGCCCCACCACATTCCACCCATCCCGACCCTCACAGGGCCCCGGCACTCACACGTCCCCTCCACGGTGACAAGCACTGGGGCCTGGGCCTGCCTGCGGGTCGGCCGGTCAGCGGCCACCACTGTGTACTGGAGCTGGGTACACTCGGGCCGCCGCAGGGCCTCCGTGTCATTCACGAACAGGGTCCCTGAGGTGTCCTCAGCCGAGGTGACCACCCCCAGGGCACTGCAGTTGGCGCTGGGAAGCTGCAGCTTATACTGCACATGGATGCCACTGAATTCCTGGCAGTTCTCCACACAGACTTTCCCAATCTAGGCAGGGGGCACAGGGAACGCCTTAGCTGGTGGCTGGACCAGCCTGCGATGGCAGCTGGAGAGGCTCCCAGGTAGCCCGAGTCCTGGAACAGTCCCCTACGCAGCCCGGGGATGGCAGCCCCCCTGACTCCCCATCCTCCATGCCCTGGAACCTGCAGACCCATCCACCTGCCTGGCCCTTCCCAGGCCATCACACCACCATCTACCCCAGCTCCTGGGAGCTGGAGGTGAAAGCAACTTAGTGCACTGAGGTTTGGTTAGTGGCTGGCGCTGCAGGGAGGAGCAGGCTAGTCTGGTTCATTCCTCACTTGCTTACTCATTCAGCACAAAGGCCAACTGGATCCCCCCAGTGTACCTCCTTCGCTTCTTCTGGCCAGGTCAGTTTTGCTCTGGAGACCACAGTTCCCATCCTTAGTGCCTGTGGCTAGGGTGGTCCACTCCCTCCCAGGTCACTCGCCTGGTCGGTCAGAGCACTGCACCCGGCTCACATGACTCGTGCAATGGGGCTGCCTGTTCCACATAGGATTCGGCGCCTTCCGGGACTTTGGCTGGAACCCCTGAGGAAGAGGGGATGCTTCTCCCAGAGATGCCAGGCTGGGGCCTGGAGTCAGGCGGGGGCGTGGCGAGGCTGGGGTGGGGCCCTGACTGCAGCCACACAGCAGGTCCTTGCTTAGCTCAGGGCAGAGCCAGGCTCCTCCCAGCCCACACCTGACACCGCAACAAAACCAGCCTCCTGGGTCTCCCAGCATTTCCCCATACAAAGCGTGCTCACTTCCACTCTCTGATGTGATCCTCAAAATTGCCCAAGGTCACTATCTTCCATTTATAATCATAAAGCTAGGGAGGGGGTGAGAGACCCCAGTGAGTCTGGGGCTGGACTGGGACTCAGGTCCCTGTGGTCTCCTGAGTCTGTTTCAGCACAGGTGACCCACCTCCAGTCTGCTCCCACTCAGCCGCCCTCGGAAATCCATCAGGGCCCTCTGCCTCATCACCTCCCACTATCCTTAACCCCTGCCTTCGTGAAAAGGCCCCCGGGGTGGGTGGCAGGTCAAGAAGCTTAGATATGTCTAAGGGTGGGGTCCTTTTTGCGCTGGGCCCCAGTGGCTGCCAGGAGTGGAGGGGGCACGAGAACCAACCACAGAAACTGGCAAAACCACTGGGACAACAGGAGATGGCCCTAAACATGACGTTCTGAAGAGGATGTATCCACAGCCGCTCCACTAGGAGAGAGCAGTATGTTAAATCATATGCATGCCGTAACTGCAAGGAAACTTTAAAAAGTGCTTAAGAGAAACATTCTAGAAAGAACTGCACCAAAATGCTAAGCACTACTTGTTAAGGGAAGACTCGGTCCCTCCTCTCTATCACTTATTTTCTTTGATGGATACTTATTACTTTATTTTTTCCACTTCTAATCATTATTTTCCAATGACAAACACAAGATAAGCTCTAGCAAAGCTACTTGCTGAGTAAAAAGTGGAAGCACTCCCAGCCTCTCCCCACAGAGGGCGCCAGGGTTAACTGCCGCCTGCGTTTACAGGCTTGCAAATTTTCCGTCAATGAAGATTTGTTTTTGAACATACAGAGCCACGTGAGCCCAATATTTCTGCAAACCACTTTTTCACTTAACAATCCACCAGGAATGTCTTCCAAGTCAGCACACGTAGATTTACCTGGCGTTACTCTTACATTAGTAGAAAACATGTTTTAAAGTTACCAAGAAGGGAGAGGTTAAAAAAGAGGGCTCAGGGAGCCCACCAGCCCTGCCTGTGTTCCACTCTCCCACAGCCCCAGCCTCTCAGGCCCTGTGCCTGGGCCTCCCCCACTCCGTGTACAGTTAGCCCAGGGAGGGGCTGTCACCCACTCCCAGCCCTGCTTGCAATCCTCTAAACAGAGTGCCCCATCCTGGGTCCCCTGGGTCTCCACGCCCCTCCTCAGGCAGGCAGCAGGCCTCACCTGGGCAAAGCGGCGGGCCCGCCTGCTCACGGTGAAGGAGTAAGCGCTGGGCAAGCGCAGGCTGACGGGCAGCACAGACACGTTGAAGTGGAGGAGGAGGATGCCCTCACCAGGGCCCTGGAAGTCCGAGTCGTTGACTAGCACGGCCAGCTGCAGCTCGCGGCTCTCCGAGATGGGGAGGCTCCTATTCAGAACCAGCCCTGCGGGTGGGGGCACGGTGATGACTGCCTAGCTGGTCCGGGCCTGGGGCCACTCCCCCGTGCCAATGCATACCTCCTCCCAGATGCATATCCTGCACACACATGCACACTTGTGCAAACATATACTTTCACACGCACAGATAACAGACCTGGCAGGCAAGGCTAAGTTAGAACCACCAGTTGAACGTTAGCTGTTGTGCTGAGCTGGAAGCCCAGAGAACCCTTCTCAGCTGCGAGGTAATGTGTCTTTGTGTGCGTGTGTGTGTGTGTTTGTGGGGGGTGGGCACACACGAGGTAAAGACCCACCACCACTGAGGCCCTGGAAAGACTGTTCTGGCCCTCCAGTTCCCCCAGAGAACTCTCAACAGCAGCAGCCTCCAGGGGACCCGTGGACTCCACAGGTCTCCAGTGCCTGGGAGCTGACACACTTCTGTGTACCTGCCACGTGCCAAGGCTATGGTTCTGGTTTAGTAGAGATAGAAGGATTGGGGGAGGGGAATCTGGTACACACGATGTATGGATCAGCCAAGCAGAAAGGAATAAATGTACCAGTGATCCTGGGTTCCCCTAAAAGCAGATCCTAAAATCCAAGTGCAACTGGGGTATTTGGAAGGTGATCCCAGAAGACATGGGCAGGAGGGCACGGGAGGGAGGCAAGGCAGCTGGTGAAGATGCCCATCCCACAGGTGAGCATGGTGGGCACCTGGAGCTTAGCCCTGCGGGTGCATTCCAGAAGCCAAACAGGACAGTCACCTCAGAATCCTCCTACTCGAGGGCATGGGGCTGCTATTGTACACCAACTCCTGTTAATAGAGAGCTGCTGGTGGGGGGAGCAATGATCCCCTGGCACTCGGGCACCTGGGGGGCGGCAAAACAGGTGCCAGGGGCAAGAAAGGCCTCAGGCAATGACATAGGTGTTTGCAGTGAGCCCTGGTGTGGTCAGCATGGGGAGGTGTGGTGGGGGTCCTGCCAGGGTTGGCCATAGGGTAGTTCAGGGAGAGAGGACAGCCCATGAAATCCCACCAAGGTGGCCACAGTGAGCCCAACAGAGATAAGGAAGGGCTGGGTGGAGGGGAGGAAGGGGCGGCTGCCTGGGGCTCAGAGGACCAGGACAGGTGACTGTGTGTGCAGGGAGCTGTCCTGCCAAGAACAGTTCCCTGGGGAGCCCAGCCAGGCCATGCCTGGCCCCTCTTACTGTAGTCATGCACGGTGGCCCGCACAAAGCTGCCGTTGGCCTGGACCAAAGTCTCATTGGGCAAGTGCTCTACACGGAAGGTCTGGAGGGCCCAGGCGTCCCCAGGGAGCAGCGTGCTTGTGTACCGCCTCAGGAGCTCCCCAGACGCCGGCACTACATCCGCATCGAAGACACGTAGTGTGGCCACCACAGTGCCCTGCAGAGAACAGGGGTGCCAGTCAGACCCGGTGAGAGAGACCCCTCAGAGCTCCTGAAGCCCAAGACCACGGGAGGACGTGTGCCCCACAGGTGGAGCAGGTGTGTGCAGTCAGAGCTAGCTCTAGAGACAGGGTGACCTGGTTCAAGTTCCCATGGCACCCCTCACCAGCCTGGCCCGGTCACCCTCCCTAGGCCACTGTGCCTCACCTGAGCAACAGGTGTGACAGACATCTTCCTGTCAGGATGGACTAGAGCAGATGCCCTGGTACCCTGCTGGCAGGCCTCATCCAGGTCCCCCCAGAGCAGAGTGAGTACCCCTACTCTCCCCTGAGGAAGCTGGGCGCCCAGGGTGGAGGGATTAGCTTAGTGTCATGCAGCCATACATGGCAGAGCCAGGACCCACACCCAGGTGTACACCAGAACGCTCTCCTCCAAGCATCTTCTGTATACCAGGCTGGAGGGATCACGAGGAAGACTGAGCAAAGTCACAGGGTACCTCTGCTCTCTCTGCTAACCGGGGTCCCTGCTGTCACCCCAAGGCGGCCCTGCCAAGCTCATGCGACATTTCTCCACAAGATGTATTTTTCTCCTGCCCGCCAGCCCATCCACCAGACCTGCTCCTGGGGTGCCCAGAGATGCAGGCAAAGATAACACCCTACAGCCGCGCCCTCCCACTGTAGTCAGCCGGCTGCAGGATTGCCCAAGGCCCAGCAGGTGGCAGTCACGCTCCATCTGCGCGGACCAGAGAGGGGCGGGGAGGCGTAGGGCGATCCCCGCTGGATCCACTGCCTTTCCACTCCCAAGTACCCTCCAGAACATCAAGGGCCCTCCCTTGAGGGCCTGATAGGCCGGCTCCCGGCACATGTCCTCTCCCCTCTTCGGGGCAGAGCGCCGCGCCCGCTCGGTGGCACAGGTGCGTCCCCAGACTAGCGTCCATGGGCCTTGCCGGCCTGGTCACACACAGGCTGGGCACCCAGGGGCTCGGCCTGCCAGGTCAGCGGTCAACTGGGTGCCAATGGGCTGGCCTCCTCTGTCCCCTTCAGCTGCCTTGGAGGCGGACAGAAAACCCCGACAGACGGACGGACAAATGAAAGACAAATAACCAAAAGGATCGTGGGCCACGTGGCTGGATGGTGGGATGGCCAGCTGAACAGACCAAGGATAAATGGCAGATGGAGAGGCAGACACCGACCAGACAGACGGATGGCCCACAACAGACAAGCACACGAGCTGCTAGGCACCTCCTTCCGCTTGAACTCCACCACGGCGCTGGCAGTATCAACGCCCCCGAGGAAGGTGGGCGCTGAGTCGTCCTCATCGTACACGGTCACGAGGAAGGGCACCATCACCTCCTCCTCGCGCGCACCGATGCGCACCGTGCATACGGCCACCAGCTCGTACTTCTCCCGCCGCTCGCGGTCCAGGGCCCAGCGCGTGCTCACTTCCAGGCTGTCCGGGGCACAGCGGAATGGCAGACTCTCCCCTGCACACGAAGCAGACAAGGCACCCCAGCATGACCCGTGGGCTGGGGATAGGGTGAGCTGCCCAGCTCAGGGGTCCACTAGGAGTGGTGGCATGGGAGGGGTCTTTGTGGACAGCTGGGGTGCATGCTGGCCGCGGGCCCGCGCTCCCCGAGGGCCCTGCCCTCCCAGACTCCTTGGCTCCGACGGGGCACAGCACTCCAGTCTGCAGCGATGACTGTACTGAGCTTTGCTGTGGCTGCAGCCTTCACTGGCGCAGATGGGGAAGAACTGGGACCAGGAGGCCTGCGACAGGTCCTCAGCCTGATCACCCCAGGAGGGCTGTGCCCCCTTCACGCGTCTTGCCTCGGCTGTGGGGAGGGGTGGCACCAGCTCAGCCAGGCTGCAGGCCCAGAGATTCAGCTCCAGCATTTGCTGGTTTTTGAAAAAATGTTAGGATTTATTTTTTTTTTTTTTTAATATGGAAGCAATATGTGCTCATTTTAGAGATGGGAGAAATAAAGGCACAATACCACCCTTGAAAACAAACACAGTGGATACTGGTGTATGATTTTACGTTAACACAAATATTTCCACCTGCCTGGTTCAAATCCCTGCTCTACACCTCATGGCTGTGTGGCCCCAGGCTGGTTGTTCTGTCGCTCTGTGCCTCCATTTCCTCACTAGAAGATGGGATGATGAAGGCAATGGTGCCTGTTCCTCCCCAGGCACACTTGTAGGTTTAGTCACTCTTGTATCTTCCCACAACTGGGTGAAGGCAGGACCAGTAACCAACACACTCTTCGCCCCAAGCCTGTCCTGGAATTCATCCTCCAGACATAACCCAGAAAAGGGGAAATGCTGAAGGCCTGAAGGTCAACACTGACCACCCTCACAGCCGACCACGGGACATCACATACATCTCACATCAGTGCCACACGTTACATGTGGATTACACATGTGGGAACTGCTTATCATAGAAAGTTTCCCTCTATTGTTTATGGTTACAAAAACATGCTCAACAAAATTTAATTATGTACTTTTTAGTGAAAAAGGGCAGCATGCTAAACCCCATGCTTTGCTGGCAACCTTGCACAGACACCTATCCCTGCCACAGGGCAGGTGAAAGGATGCTGCGGGCAGGACTGACTTCTCACTTTACGGAGATTTTCTTTAGCGTTATCACCGTGTATGCAATAAAACTGGTGTGAATCCAGCTTCTACCTCCTAGCAGTCCAGGTAGTAAGTGCTCCTTTTGAGTCCCAGTTCCTTGCCTTTAAACGGTTTAATGGCACCTCACATGTGGCTGCTCAGCTGCCTTCTTTCTTCCCCACTGGGATCCAACTCTCTCCCCGTGCCCCACACCTGTGCTCTTGGCCTCCTCAGGACCATCTTGAGGCAGGGTCATCTTGTGGTAAGGTTGGCTGTCCTTGCAGCTGCTCAGGCAGAATCCTGGAGCCAAGCTTGGTTTCCTCTTTCCCTCAACACCCCACATCCAACTTATCATGAAATCCTTCTGGGTCTTCCTTCAAAACATGCCCAGGAGCTGCCTGCTTCTCACTGCCCCGTGGCTTCCACCCTCGGCCCAGTCCTTATCCTCTTGCTCAGGGATTTCTCACATAGTGTCCTGTTTCCCTCCTCCCACCCTAAACTGCCCCACCCCAAATCATTCCTAACACAGTAGCCAGACTAATCCTTAAAGGAAAATCAGGAACTGTCAATACTTCCCCGCCCCAAAAGCCTTCCATGACTCCCTAGTCCCTCAGTGGGAACTTGCCTCCTCCTCAGAAGCTTCTCTGCCCTCGTTGGCCTCCACCCTCCCCTGTCGCTCACTCCATTTTGGCTACGGGGTCCCCATTTGGTGCTCTCGAAGGAGCTAGCCCTGCTTGCCTGGTGCCCTCCCACCTTTGCTCCTGTGCCCCCTTCCCCAGCCACTCGAATGAAGACAGTGGTCTCCACCGCTCCACGCCCTCTCAGCTTTACTTCAGAGGCCACCCGATTTCCTTAGCACGTGCATGGTCTCCATCTCCCACAGGAATGGAAGCTCCAGGCAGGCAGGATTTTGGCCTGATTTGTTCACCGTCACATCTTTGGCCCCTAGAACAGAACCTGGTCCATGAAAGTCACACAAGAGATATTTCTGGAACGTTAAATGAATGGATGGTGTGGTGGTGAAGAGTAAACAGATGGCTCATGTCAAGGGTTTGCAGCGCCATGCCTGGGACGCAGCAGGCACCAAGGAATGGCCCAGTGAGGCCGGCACTCACCTCCCAGGAGCCTGTAGGCCACGCTGACGTTGGGGCAGAGGAACTGCACGGGCAGCAGGCGGAACTGGTGGAAGGTGCCAGGAGGCCTGTTCTCCCGAACGCGGAAGGAGAGGCCTGTCTCGGGGAAGCAGAGCTCCCGGGGTTTGAGGGAGCCACAAGCTGGGAAGGAGGTGTTGATGAAGGAGAAGTACACACGGGCACAGCCTGGCCACTGGCACTCGCCCTCACGCAGGGACGTGGGCGACAGGAAGACCTGGAGGTAGACGGTGAGCAGGGGGAAGCCCCCATCTGCAGAGAGAGAAGAAGTCAGGCCGGTGGGGCATCAGTCACCCCTGCCGGGTGCTGCGGAACGGGACAGAGCGGGCAGGAGTTCCAGGGCTGCTGTAAAGCTCAGTCCTCACCATGGTCCACAGGGCTCCACTGGGCTCTCTGCCCAGGCCTGCCACCTTCCGCTTGCCCCCAAGCACCCCGGACCCAGGGTCTGTCTTTGCCTCAGGGCCCTGTGGCTCTGCTCCCTCTGCCTGGAGGTGCCTTACAGGCCGACCCCTCTTGTCATTCAGGTCTCAGCTCAAATACCCTCCTCAGCGCCCTGAGCACTGGGTCTAACGCTCCCCCAGGATGCCCCCAGTCACATCACTGCGCCTCTCAGAGGGGTGCCCGGAGCCCCGGCTCTAACACCAGGTCAAGAGCTTCCCCAGGGCTGGCTCCTACCTTGTGTGATGACCAGCAGCCCACCCTCCTCTCACCCTCCCCAGGCGCTTTCATCCTGACGCGTGTGCAGAGACATACCCCATGGCCAGACTTCCCCAGCACCTAGAGGGGGACTTCCAGGAAATTCCATCATGGAGGCACCACAGCGGACTCTCCCTCCAACAGAGTCTGGACCCCGGCGGGGGTTGGGGAGGCTCTTCCTGCGCTCTCTCTCTATCTCAGCCCTACGTTGTGGCTGCTCCTCACACCTGCCCTTCCCGTATTCATTAGAGTTCTTGCTTTTCACTAGCCTGTCCTTCGTTGCTTCAATCCCTGCTGTAGTTACTAATTCTCTACTCAAACTTTCTCTGCTCAGGTTACTGTGTGGTTTCTCCCCTGCCTGGATCCGACAAGTGCATGAGGCCACTCTCCAATCACAAACAGAACAGGTGTCCTGTGAAACACAGACCCTCAGCAATTCCACTCTGGCCTCCCCGCCAAGGACTTTAGTGCTTCAAGTTCCTCACGGGGGCTCGAGATGAAGATTGTGGCAACTGTGTGTGTGGAACCAAGACCCATCTCAGATGCTACGTCCTCCAGGAACCCTCTGGGGTGACCTGGTGGGTGGCCCACCATGTGACCCTGGCTTTACTTGGCAGATGGGTGCAGTCATTTTGCCCCTTCTGGGCAGTGCTGACAACTCTTCATTCACAGGCATGCACAAGGGGGCTCAGGGCTGGTTTGAGGGTCCAGTGAGGCCATGTCTCCGGAGGAGGTGCTCAGAGGTGGGGCAGACTACTTAGGTGTGTGATCACCATTTCATGCCACAAGGCAGAACTCTGCTCCATGCCCCACCTTGTCCCCCAGGACCAGGGTCACACATGGCCTTCGCTCTGGCTCTGACCCCTGCTCTAAGAAGCTGGCTAGGTCTTCCTTCTGCTCCCCTTTCCTCCTTGGCACCAGGTCCAAGTCCCCACAGGCACCAAGGGCAGCTTGTTGCTGATGGGAAGACAGGCTTTCTATGGAAAGTGCTGCTTCTCCAGCAAGTTCCAGATCATTTGCTAAATCAAAACCTTGGGATTTTTCCAGCCCCTCTTAACCCCTCTCACAACCCTAAATAAGTCGCTGTTAACCCAACTGGAAAAGGGATCTGGGTCTAGCATGGAAAAAGTACCCAAATCCTTCACACGGGTTCTCCAAAATCCCAACAGCCTCAGAAGGCCCAGGGTTATCAGTGGCCCCCACACTCATCCTGGCTCCCTCGCCAAGCTGGACACAGAGGCAGGCCAGCCTCATCCCACTGCTTCCACTCTCACACAGCAGGAGTCCTGGGGAAACCACCCTCTGAGCCTCGGTGTGACATGGGCTGTTGGGGGATGAGACAAGGGTAGGTGGGTGGGATCTGGGCTGCTTCCTTACTGCGGACGCTGAGCTTCTCCCAGGAGCTGTGGTCCAGGCTCTGGTTAAGGTAAAGAAGACCCGTGTCCTCCTGGATGCGGATCCAGTCATTCTCGTGCAGCCGCGTACGGTAGGCACCATAGAGGTGTTGTCCCAGGCGGAAGGTGGGCACCTCCTCAGGGACATCACGCAGGGCGTGGACATAGAGCAGGGGTGTGCCGGCCGGCTGGTCCACATACAGCTTCTCCCAGTAAGCATCCCTTGAGAAGTAGAGTCCCAGAGGGGCTGCAGGAAGCAGGGAAGCGCGTGAGGGAGGGAGGGGTGGTGACAGAGCCCAAGGATGCTCCCAGGCAGACACTCCCCAGCGGCTTTATTTCACACTTTGACAAAAGTGTTTTGCAGACGTCCCCCCCCCCCCAAAAATCACTAATTTAAAACTGTGACCTTAGTAGGATCTTCTCATCTGTAGTCCTAAGAACATCAACACACAATTATTTGTATAGCTAAATGCTAGCTGAAAATACACTGCTTTAAAATGGAAACATAAAAAGGAGGAAGCGAAGGCATTATACAACCATTGCACAACCAATCTCAATTACCTGTTTGACAAGCACATGAGCACACAGAGCCAGGAGTTCCCCCAGGCTTCTGAACACAGCACCTGGAGCCAGAGTTTTCAAGCTTATAAGATGCTGGCAGACAAGGCAAGCAAGCAATACTTGCCCAAAATGAATAAGGGACTTTAATAAATCTTCATCTGAAGTTAAGCACACTCCTACCATCTGATCCAGAAATTCCACTCCATTTATCCAAGAGAAACGGAAATATATGTCCATCAAATGACTATTCACAAATGGCAGTGTTGTTCATAGCCAAGAACTGGAAACAGCCCAGATGCCCTTCAGGACAGGAATGGACAAGCAAACTGTGGTCTCTCACACTGCGGAATCTTATGCAGCAATGAAAAGGGATGAACCATCCATACCCACAACAACCTGGACAGATCTCATTGACGTCATGCTAAATGGAAGAAGCCAGGCACAAAAGAATACACGTGGCATGATTCTAGACTGATTTTAGGTGACAGAAACCAGACCGGCTACCTGTTGGGGGTCAGGGGAGGCACAGACTGGGAAGGGCAGGAGGGAATGTTCTGGGGAATGTAAAGATTCCATATCCTGATAGGGGTGTGGGTCACATGGGCACATCCATTTGTCAATGATGTGCAGCCAAGATTTGTGCATTTCAGTCTATGTAAATTTTGCCTAAAGAACTGGGCACTGAGGAGCCATGGGTAGAGCTGTAAATGCCAGGAGGAAGGCCGATGCGGACCATGGCTGTGCTAGGCGAGCCCACGCAGGAGCTCATCCTACGACTCTGATGACTTCGTGTATGTTCAGCATTTTTCATAATAAAAAACTTTTAAAAATAGTAAGAATTTCTTAGAAGATGGATAAATAGGCAAAAAATGCTTAAAAACCATCAAAAATTTGCAAATATACTCTATAATGCACAAAAAAAAATACCCACACACAAAGCAAACACTAGAAATACTGCATTTGTGTGTAATCAATTTCTCTTTTCAATCACCTACATCCCACTTTCCTCACGGCCATGAGGGTGAGCAGCAGGTCGTCTGCAGACAGCCCTGGGGCCACCTGGGTCCTCAAGGACACACTCAGGTGTGGGAAACAATCAAGTGCCGACTGCAGTCAGATGAAGAGAACAGGTAAGACTTTCAGGATCCCAAAGTGGTAAAACAGTAAGAGAACTGGAAGGCTGCTTGCACTGAGGAATGTTTCCCAAGGATGACCTCAAAGGCAGCCAACCTCAAAGGCAGCCAGGCTGGGAACAACAACTTGGAGGGAAGTGTGCCTTTGGTCCTGTCTGCCCCCGTGTGGATGCTGCCCTGCCAGATTGGCCTGGCCACCAAGGAGGGAGGGGAAGGAAGAGAGAGAGAGAGAGAAAAGAGAGGGAGGGAAGGAGGGAGGGAGGGAAGAGAAAGAAAGGGAAGGAGGCAGGGAGACAGAGAGAGGAGGAGAGAGAGAGAGAGAGCAAGAGGAGGGAGCAGAGATGCTCTGGTTAAGCCAAAGACCTGGCCCAAAAGGGACACTAACAACACTCCTCATCATCGAGGCTCTTGAGACAAGACAGGAGCACTCCCTGTGGGTGTCTCCCTACCCACAGAGAGGGGAGGGACAGCTGCAGAGGGGTCCCTGATGGAGTTTGGCAGCCACTTCCTACCAGGAATGTGCCAGAGCCCCTACTTGGGAGAGTAACTTTGGGCCTGCCCTCCTTAGCAGGGCCACCCAGCTTCCCTCACAGAAATCAGAGGGGTGCCCAGCCCATGGCATCGCCCCACTGCACCCAGCATGGCACCCAAGCACAGCAGAGTCTGGGAAGGCAGACTCAGAAGGGGGATCAGAGCCAGGCACAGCACTGCTGCCCCATAACACGGGCCTCAGTCACAAGCAACAGTCAAGTTTCCTTTTCCTCCAACATTCCATGAAGGTTCTGAGTCAGAGGGTCCAGGGGAGCTCTGGTGGGGGGCTGGGAAAGGGGCCAGGAAGCTGATGCTCACTGTCCCATGGACAGGAAGACTTAGTCTCCCTTCCCTCCACCATGACCCACCCCCATGACCTTCTCAGAGGGGCTGGCCCACTGCAGTCTTGGCTGCCTCTCACAGGTCGGGTCGGGGGTGAGCACAGCCCCACTAGATGGCTCTGGGAGGCTCTTGCCTCTAAGAGAGCACAAGGCCAAACCCCCAGGGACACGCACTTATCCTCTATCCTGCCCACAGTTCCAGATGAGGAGTTGTTGGGATCATCGCTTTGCAGATACAGACACTGAGGCAGAAAGAATAAAAAGTCATTATGTTTGCTCAAGGGTACACACACAGACAAGAGAACTGCAACTCGTAAAGCTGCCTTTCCAGAGGCACATCCTTCACAAGCCCACTCAGCTCATGTCACAGCGGGCGAGCCCGCAGCAGCGTGCCCTTCACCCTCAGCTGACTTGGCCTGGGCCCCCGCTGAGGTGGCCCTGCCTGCCGGGAGAGGCTCTGCCCCACCACCAAGACCTGAGGGATCAGGAACACCAGCTAGCAGTGGAAGGCATCCCTGAAGTGTCTCGAAGTTTACCTTTCTGGTCACAAAGAGACTGTAACTCCTAGAGGCCTCAAAGGATGGTGGCTGGGGGCAGCCCAGGCTTGGTACATCACACCCGTTGGGAGAGGGTTTAGCCAGTACCAGCACTGCCGACCTCCTCCCCACCCTGGCAGAAGGTCGTGCACTAACCACCAGTGACCTGAGGTGCTCCCAGTGGGCCCAACTCCCAGAGCTGCAGGGAACTCTGCTGGGGGCGGGCAGGGTGGGTATGGGCCACAAGACAGCACCCAGACCAGGGAAGCCTGTGGTTCCAGAGCCTGCCAGGTCCCCAGCTCTCCTCAGTGTGCCTGACCCCTTCACAGTGAGGCGTGGTCTGTGCTCTTGCCCTCAGAGCACCAGCCAGTGGATGCTGTGTGACGACCAAGTTTTTGTCATGAGAGGCAACCCAATTTCTGCTGGCTGGTTCTCTCAGGACACACATCCTGGCCCTGGGCAGCTGTATAAGAACTGGCTGCCCTTGGGGCCACCAGCCAGGAGGGCCTTGTGGAGGCAGCTGTGGTGACACTTAGGGGCTTCAGAAGAGCAGATGGGTGTTGTCAGGGGGGAGATGCTCCACCCAGAGAGCCCCACCTGCCAGTAGATAGGAACAGAACCAGAACAAGGCTCCTCATCTCGGGGGGCCTCCTTGAGTGCACACTTTTAGTGGTCCAGGCACTGGGAGGTGGGATGGGCCCGAGCTCCTGAGAGCCCCCACCTCCACGATAGTCCAGTCCCTGCGACACAGAACACATGTGCAGGGGAGAATGGGCCCTGCCAGCGCTCATCTCACGGAGCCCAGCCCTACAGGATCCACGTGGGGCCCAGTCTGCTGCTGCCAAAACGGATTTGTGGCTCCGGCAATGATTATGAGCAGAAACAGATTTAAACGCACTTAAAATGCCTCCCAGGTGGTCCCTGCAGTAGGGCATGGCCGCCTTAATGCTCCTCCTTGTCACAAACACTTTTAGATAGAAAAACACATGGTCCAAGGCTGGGAACTGAGGAGGTGGGTGAAGGACCGGCCTTGGGAGGCAGAAGCCTGGGCAGTCCCAAAGGGCCCTACACTTGGTTTAATGTTATCACTGTCTTGAAATTCTTCATAATTCTAGATCAAGGGGCCCCCATTTTTATTCTATACTGGGCCCCACAAATGATGTAGCCCATCCCAGTGGGTGAAAGAGGAGAGGCCAGGATGGGCCGTGGGTGTCCAGTTTTATAGGCCTGTGCAGCCTCTACAGCGGGCTGGCCTCCACTGGGCCTCAGTTTCTCCAACTGTGAACCAAAGGAGGGCATGCTAGGAAGAGGAGGAGCAGTCAGTGCAGGTGCAGACAGGCTTCACCTTTGCACAGGTATGTACCGTACGAAGCTCTCACTTCAGATTTACAACTGCTGTGTGCTTCACTACCCCATTTCACAGTTAAGAACACTGAGGCTGGGAGGGGAGAAGCCTTAACGATGTCAAACAGCTGGAGGTTCTATGTCTTGGGGTCTGGTACAATGGCTAACAAAGTGGCAGCGGAAGTCAGGTTAAGGGCAGACACTGAGCCCACCAGGAGGCCCACTGCCCCTCACTGTTGGCACCTTTCTTCTGGGGGGCTCAGACCTGCCTCTGATGAGAGCTGCCCCTGGCACTTTGGCTAGGTCAGCACAGCAGGACTTGTAAAGACTTTCCCACCCCCGCCTTCCACCTCTGAATGCCACAGGGTGACAGAATACTTCCCCCACACCTAGTGTAACGTTTCTGCCTGGACAGGCTTGGCCAGAGTCATGCCCAGTGGCTCCTCGTGGTTCTGGGTCCTCAGGATGCCCTGGTGCCCTGGTACCACGCCGAGGGGTGAGGAGCCGGCCTTTCCTCACACAGGACGGGCTAGTCCTGCATGGCTCATGGCACACCTGCCAAAGGCCCAAGTCACTGCTAACATTCAGAGAGACCCCAGGAACCCTCATGCCCCGTGGTGTGTGCGTGTGAGCGCACACACACACAGGCATGCAGGAGATGGAAACAGACACTGAGGCCACCAGCCCAAGACCCCATCTGCTCCACTCTGCCCAATCCCAGCAGGGAAAAGAGGATGAACGTTCAACAGGGGTGAAGTGCTGTCCCGCTCCCAGCAAAGCCTCCTCCAACAGCTCCTTTACAGGTAAACCCACCGTGGTGGCTGCGCCTTCGCCGCTGGACACGATGGTTTCATCCTGGGCAAGCAGCTGCTCGGCCAGGATTTTGCTTCTCCCTTTACCTTCTCATAGCCTGGCAAGGCAGTTTCCCATGCTCCATCCTTGGGTGGGATGTTTAATTTATTCACATTTAGATGCAGATGGAAGCAGGCCTGAGTGCATTGCTGCCTCTCATCATTCAACCCTTCACAAGAGCACATGTGGGCACACGCTCACACACGTGCTCTTACACACACTCTGTCACATGTGCACCTGTTCTCGTGCCCACACAGGACACTTTGAGTACCCTCCTACAAGTGAGCAGGAAGCAGAGCTTTGTCGGGGGAGGACGCTGCAGGTAGACAAGGGCTTTGCTTCTTCTCTGGTTAACACCTTGCTTTCTCTAGCTCCTGCTGCCTGGGCAGGAGTGTGGGGACATTTTGTGTGCTCTGCCCTGGCCACATGCCTAAAACACGCAGCCCATATCAGAGCCCAGTGATCACTTTCCAGAAGCCTCCCAGACACAGACCCCTCTGTATGCCCATCCACAGCCTGGGTTCCCCTGTGCCCTGGAGGGTCACCTCCTGGTGGCCTCTGGACTGTGGGCCAGCCCTAGCCCAGACAACCCAGCTGACTTCTCCATGCACAGTGGGCTGCAACCCAGCTCCTCCAGTGGGCTCTGACCCCAGCCTGGGGAGGGGGCTCCCTCCCTCAGCCCTCAGAGCTCTCATCACAGCTTAGTAACTCTTATGTTAACTTCTCCTGCTGTGTGGGACCTGTCTCCTGATTGCACTCAGACTGATACATATACCTCTCTCTCACACACACATACACGATTACACACTCATACACATATTCTCTCACACTGTTACATACTCACTGTCAGTCCCGTCCCCCCCTACCCGACCCCTGTTCTCCTGCTCACTTACTGCAGATGCTCTGAGCCTGGTCCTGGCCCTGGTCCTCAGCTCACCTGAGTTCCTTCAACCTCCTTGCTGCCCTCGGTGGTGGATGTGAGCCATCTGACCACGCCAGTCCAGATGGGGCAGGTACTGCCTGGGTGGGTTCCTTGGTCTCTCACCTCACCACTGGGTCTGTCCTCACAGTGACTCACTGTGGTCACTCTGCCACGGAAATGCAGAGCCCCAAACAACTAAAAATGTCCTAGGCCTGCAACATGAGACCTGGAATTTGGGGCTTGTAAGAAAGAAAACAAGTTGTAAAGTGGTATGATCCAAGAACAGCGTGGGGTTAGCAGGAGCACCCACGTCTATGTGCAGGGCAGGCCCTTCCTGCAGAATCAACTCACCGGGCAGCCCCGGCTCCCACCCTTGACAAGTGCCAGACCATGCAGATGACAGTTTTATTATGGCCCAGCAGAATCTCCTTAACAGACGATTTCCTAATGCCATCATCTTCACTGGGAATGGAAAACAGACCCCACGACTCCTCCGGAGGGTGGCCCCCTCCCCTTGCAGGCCAGCTGTCCCTGTGGGGGGTCCCTCCAGCCCCAATCTGGGGCTCAGGCCTCAGCACTTGGCACCATCACCCTCTCAGGATGTGGCCTGTCCACCCCATGGAGCCTCCTCCCATATCCATTCACGTTTTCTCTTTATTCTAGTTGAATATTTGATAGATAGAAGGAAGACATTTTGCAGAACATTTATGTTGAAAGTAAACACTACAGCAACCACCCATGAACCCTTGGCCAACCTAACAGGACACAGCCACGCTGGCACCCTCCCGTGTCCCCACCTTCCACTCTACCTCCCTCACAGCAAACGTGAACCTGGGTCTTGCGTTTCTTTTCTTTTTTTCTTTAAATGCTTTTATCTCATTCTTGGAAGGTACTTTTGCTGGGTAGAGAATTCTGCAGGAGAGTTATTTCCTCTCAGTCCTTCAAAGACACAATTCTGCTGTCTTTTTGCTTCTGTTACTGGAGCCGAGAACTCTGTTCATTCTAATTGTCATGCCTTGGATTTCCCTTCTCTATGGCTGCTTTTAGGACCTCCTGGCTGGTGCTCTCCAGTTTCATGTCGATTAGCCAGCTTGCTCACCTCCTGTGCTGGTTTCCTCCCCATCAGCCTATCCTCTAGGTAGGAGGAGCTCCCTGTCCTCACTCCATATTCCCCCCTACCAAATGGCAGCCAGCCCCATGGATTTAATTACCACCTCTGTGTTGCTGACCACAACATTCACCAGTCCTGACCTCGTCCTGAATGCCAGATGCCTATCTCCACCGCCTTGCTCCATCCATCCCATCTCAGTTTAACTTAGAGGACAGCCCAGCCTCCCCACCCCGGCCTGCTCCTCCCATTCTTCCCACCCCAGTCAAGGCCACCCACCTCACTGCTCAGGCCATACACTGCAGACTTACCCTGAGCCCTCCTGTCTTCTACCCCTCACACCAACCCACAGACTGCCCTCTGCTGCCCCCAGCCCTAGCTGCCATGCTCCCTTACCTCCCTCACCTGGAGGACACCATGCTGCTGAACCAATCTCCCTGGGCCCATTCTCGACCCCATAGGCCACCTGCCTCAGAGCAGCCAAGGTCAGTCACATCATGTCACCCTCTGCCTGAAGCCCTCCATTAATTGTCCACTGCTTGCAGAATAAAACACTGTTCCTCACCAGGGGTCAGGCCCCATCTGCCCCCCCAACTCACCTCCTCCCCACTCTTCTGGGCACCACTTTCCAGCAACCATCGGCCAACTCCCTATATATGAGCTGAAAGAAGGAACTAATGAGTGAGCCAATGAATGAATCAATGAAGGAACAAACTAATAAATAAACGGTTTCCTGAAAAGGGGTGTGAAATGGCTGGGCACATTGGGAAAATGGTCAGAATCTGGGATAGGAGATGAGCAGCAGGACAGGATAGGGGTGGGGTGAGGAGGGGGGTGAGATCAGACTCAGCTAAGATATTCTGGCTGATCTGCCGGGCGTGGAGACCACGGGTGGATGGTCAGGAGCAGGATGACAAGACTTGTGTGGGGCACGCAGTGCCCTCTAGTGCACTGGCCTTGGTGAGGCTGGCGGCTGGTGCTGAGCACACAGCTGTCAGGCTGAGAACAAAACCACTGACCCCAGCTCAGGAAGTGATTACTGGTGGCTGAGAAACACCGCCCATTGGTACATGTTAGCCAACATGTGTGCTCGCACACACACACGCATGCACACACGCGTGCATGCACAGGCAGGGCCACCCTGCAGTATGCTTCACACACCCTGCAATTGGTATGCTGCCCCAGCTGGAAGCTGCTTCTGCAAGGGATTATAATGTAATTTTGCTTTTAGGAAAAGAGCACAGATCAGAGGAGGCCCTATTGTAAACAACAAATTTGGGGAGGTGTAAAAGGGGATCGGAGTTCCAAGTTTTTTATTAACTGTGGTAAAATATACATTACATTGGGGCTGGCCCCGTGGCCGAGTGGTTAAGTTCACGCGCTCCGCTGCAGGCGGCCCAGTGTTTCGTTAGTTCGAATCCTGGGCGCGGACATGGCACTGCTCATCAGACCACGCTGAGGCAGCGTCCCACATGCCACAAGTAGAAGAACCCACAACGAAGAATACACAACTATGTACCAGGGGGCTTTGGGGAGAAAAAGGAAAAAATAAAAATCTTTAAAAAAAAAAAAATCTTTCTTAAAAAAAAAATATACATTACATTGACCATCTTATTTAAGTGTACAGTTGAGCAGCATCAAATATATTCATATTGTTTTGCAACGATCACCATCATTCATCTCCAAAATTCTCTTCACCTTGCAAAACTGAACTATTCACCACTCCCCATTGCTTCCTCCAGCCCCTGGGAACCACCATTCTGCTTTCTGTCTCTATGATTCTGACCACTCTAGGGACCTCATATGAGGAGTGATACAGTATTTGTTTTTTTTGTCACTGGCTTAATTTCACTTACCATAATGTCCTCAAGAGTCAGCCATGTTGTAGCATGTGTCACAATTTCCTTCCTTATTAAGGCTGAATAATAGTCCATTGTGTGGATATACCACCTTTTATTTATCCATTCATACCTCAATAGACACTTGGGTTGCTTCCACCTTCTGGGTATTGTGAACAGTGCTGCTATCAATGTGGGTGTACAAATATCTCTTTGAGACTGATTTCAATTCTTTTGAACATATACCCAGAAGTGAAATTGCTGGATCATATGGGAGCTCTATTTTTAACTTTTTGAGGAACTTCCACACTGTTTTCCATTGTGGCTGCCCCATTTTACATTCCACCAACAGTGCACCAGGGTTCCAATTTCTCTACATCCTTGTCAACACTTGTGATTTTCTGGGTTTTTTTTGATAGTAGCCATCCTAATGGGTATGAAGTGATATCTCATTGTGGTTTTGATTTTCATTTCCCTAATCATGAGTGACGCTGAACATCTTTTCATGTGCTTATTGGCTAGTTGTGTATCTTCTTTGAAGAAATGTCTGTTCAAGTCCTTTGCCCACTTTTGAACTGGGTTTTTTGTTGTTGCTGCTGAATTGTAGGAATTCTTTATATATTCTGGATATTAGCCATTTATCAGATATGTGATTTGAAAATATTTTCTCCCATTTCATAGGTTTCCTTTTCACTGTTGATTGTGTCCAATAATGCACAGAAGTTTTTAATTTCGATATAGTCCAGTTTATCTATTTTTCCTTTTGCTACTTATGCTTTTGTTTTCATTTTTTATTTGTTAAAAATGTGCCCACAGCTCTATCTTTAGCCAGAACAGGGCCAAACAGAACCACACGTTCTTGGCCTCATCTGGCCTCCCACCAGTGCTGTCCTGGCTGCCTGCCATGGGCCATGTAAATACCTGGGTACTGATGGTTTCTGCTATGGTTCCAGCCTCGACTGCCAGTTACTCACAGGACCACAGTGCCCAGGCACAGGAGAGACCTGAATGGCTGGGGAGCTCGCCATTGCATGGGTGACAGCACACAGGTGCCAGGGTCTCAGGGGGCCTCTGTTCCCCACAGGCACCAACACTGCAGATTCTGGCTCTGGGCCTTGTGCTCACTCACCCAGCCTTGCCCAGGGCTCCTGGGTGCATGGGCCTCCCAGGTTGTCTCTCTCAGGTGAGCCCCTGCTCAGCTCAGCCTTTACCCCCAGGCCCTATCCCCAACCTCACTGACCTTTGCTCTCTTAACTCTCAGAGCACTAATCTGACACTAACAGAAGCAGAGGCTGATGCTCTGACGCCAGGCCCTGTTCTCACCACGGCAACCCGTCCACCTCATTGCGCCTGCACCATCACATTCTCCTGGGGGCTACTCCCATTAACCTAATTTTGTGGATGAGGAAGCTGAGATGAGAGGGCTCAGGGACCTGGCCAGCCCTGCTGAGGAGGCAGGAGAGGTAGGGCAGGCTTCTGCTCCGGTGCAAGCCCTGGTTGGAGGGGTTGCTTCCTCAGCCACGCTGCCCGTGAGCACAGAGGAAGGCCCAGCAGGCCGACCACTGTGACTCTGAATAGCTGGGGCTGAGCAGGCGCTCGACACCTCCCCATGTGGGAGGTACGTCCACACAACTGTTACAACCCTGGCACATGGCAGGAGCACCTCAGCCCAGGGCCTCCCAGCCTCACCTCTCAACAACACCCTCCTAGGACCCTGGGGAGCATCCTACAGAAAGAAGGGGTGCCCATTCCCCTGCTGCTCACCTGCCTCTGGAAAAGCGACAGTGAATGCGTCCTCAGTGCTCTGGCAGACCCCAAGCCAGGCAGGAAAGACAAACAGACACACAGGCTGACTGCCTCCTGGCCACTCCCGGTCCTAGGCTCACAGGTCAGCTGGTCCCTTCCCTGCAAGTAATCCCAGCTTTTAGATCTTGTGGTTGGTGACACTGAGATGCCCCCCGCCCCAGCAGGAATATCAGGAAAGCAGACTGGGGGGGGGGGGCATGTGCACCCTCCCTGGTGTCATCCCTGACCAAGGGATGCAGTGGCAGTGCAGGCTGAGCCTGGTCAGCACCAGGTCAGCAGGGTGGACCTGTGTTGTCACACACTTTCCTGCTGAGCAGATGTGGGCTGCCCTATCTGAAAGGACCCCAATCCTGGGTGGAGAAGTGTCCCTGGAGGAGGCTGGGGTCAGAGGTCGGGGGCTGAGGATGGTGGAGGAGGAGACAAACCCTGAGGGGAACGAGTATCCCAGGCCTCCGGATGCCCTGCAAGGGCACGGGGACACTTTCCCAATGCATCCTCCCCTTGGAGCAGGTGGCTCCAAGACGGCTGGGGCTGGGGGCTGGGCACGGCACTGTGGGCACTAAGGACGGCCTGAGGGAGGCCAGCTCCAGGAGTCCTGTGGGGACTTGGGTCTCAGGAGCCATGCCCACCTGTGTGTGTGGCGTGCACAGGGAGAGTGTGGTATGTGGGGGAAGTGAGTGTGGGTCTGTGGGGCCGGGGGCACATCTGTTACGTGTGGTGCGGTGTGTGGGGTGGTGCCTTGTTGGTTCAGTACAGCCCTGCTGTGTTTATCGGCTGCTCAGGCAGAGTTTAAAAATAATCCTATCCCTCGGGGACTCGGGCAAAACTAAACTGCCCCTTCTGAAAAAATACCTGAACTGAGCGACAGAAGGAGGGCTGGGGTGAGCTGGGAGGGCCCAGGCCTGGATCCTACAGACGGGCAATCAGAGGCCAGAGGGGGAAGGGATGGTCCTAGAGGCCAGCTACAGTGTCCTGGCAGGACACAGGGATGAGAGGAGGGTGGTCTGAGGGGCTCTGGCAGGGTGGGGCGGGCTTGGCCTTGAAGGCAGAGGAGAGGGAAAGCAGCAACACTGGCTGGTGACAGGAAGTCCAGCTCTGCAAGGCCAAGAGGTCATGAACTTGGAAAACCTGGTAGAAGAGAGGTGGACTTGATCTTCTGTGGACTTGATCTGGGGGCAATGGAGAACACAGTGTTTGGGTAGTGGGGTGGAGGGCACCAGTCTGGGTAAGTGACATAAGTTCTGTGCCTCAGTTTTCTCCTTTGTATCCAAGGATATTAAGACGTCCCACCTCACAGGGTCAGTGGGAGGCTAAAATGACTCAGTGCACATAATGCACTCAGAACAGTGTGCACCCAGTAAAGCTCAGTGAAGGTGGCTACACCACCACAACCATCACTACCATCACCACTACCATAATCACTATCTTCAGGACAACTGTCATCACCATCGTTCCCCAATCCCCGTCACCACCCCTGTCACCACCCCCATCACCAGCACCACCTATACCATCACCACCACAACCATCATCACCACCATCATCACTTTCACCCCACCACCCCCTTCACCACCACCTCCACCACCACCACTTTCACTATCACCATCATCACCACCATCACCACCATCACTGCCATTACCACTGTCACTTTGCCAGCCATCCTGAGGCTTGCAAACGAAAGCAGTTTTGCCAGGTTTGGCCCACACAAGCCACGGGAGGAAAGCTGTGCTGTAAAGGCCTACAGGGCCAGCATTGGGCCTGTCTTGCTCACTGTTGTATCCCTAGAACCTTGCCTGACGTCTGGCACAGAGCAGGTGTGAAGGGAAGGCCTGGGGCAGGCTCTAGGAATTTGATGCTCCACAGGTGCCTCAGTGTCAGAACCAGCTGCCTCTGCTCATGGGTCCCCGGCTCAGCTCAGCTGTGCTTACTCATAAGCCAATCCCTCCTTTGGGGAAATCTGACAGCTTGTCCCGGTCCTGATGCCCTAAATTTAAGCCTCTGTCTGCAAACCCTTCAAGAAAACTCTGACCTCTGCAAGTGTGCCCAACAGAAGGACAGCTTAGTGCATACACTGTGCACTCAACAAATGCCAGGGCCAGCTACTTCAATGAGGACACTATCACCATCACAGCAGGGCAGACTCAGTTCTAGTCTTAAATTCCTCCTTCCCCAAATGCTGCCAGCAGCCCTTAGTGGGCAGCCTGTGCCACTGTGGCCACAAGACCGAGTAGCTTTTCTGATCTGGGCTGGGCATACAGCAAGGACAAGCTGGATGGGCCTAGCACACTGGAAGGAGCGAGTGGCCATCCTGGCACACACTGGGTGCCTGGGCTTCCCAGGATGAGCTCTGGGGCTCTCCATGCTCCCGAAGGTTCTGTCTGGGACAGAGCCCAGGGCTCCTGCCCACCCGTCTGGTCGGGGGCTTCACACACAGCACAGCTCTCAAGGCCCTTCCCATCGTCATCCCTCCAGCCCGAACCCACTGTGTGGCCCTTTGTGGGGGAGGGCACAGGACCCAATGTGGGGTACAGTGTCTCCCCAGACACCCGTCTTCTTGGGCCCTGGCCAGGCAGGGTGGCTGGTGGCCAGGAAGAGCAACTGGATGGGGGAGAGACCTGGGGGTCAGCCCTCACCCAGAGGTACCACTGACACACACACACACGCACAAACAGGCACACTCCTCTACCTTCCTTTGTGAAAAGCTCTTCTATACACACCTCGCCTGAGCTCTCTCTGAAGGCCAGAGACATCACTCTCCCCATTCAATGCTGGGAAAGTGAAGCCCAGAATTCACCTCTCGCACTCACTGTGGAACTGCAACCAGAGCCCTGACACCCCTGTGTCATCCACGTGGCCCTCTGCTGAGGGTGAGGAAGGGGTGGGGGCACGGCTGAGGTTTGGGGGAGTGAGGTCAGCAAGTGACATCTGCAGCCCAGAAGCATGGGAGCCAGCAGCCCACACTCATCCTCTGCCCACAGGCCCCAGCCTCCTGCTCCAGGGGGCCTGGGTCCCAGGCTGCATCCAACATGCACCCGCGGCCACCACCCACACTTCCACACCCACCCCGACCAGCTGCAGTGGCCTTGCTGAGATGACGGACACTCCTGCCCAAATGTGATTTCCCAGCTGCTGCCCAGTTAATCACCAGCCTCGCTGGCAGTTCCTTCCGGCTTCTATGCAAAGGAAACTGCCAATTAGGTTACAATTAATTTCTTACCCGGGGCAAGGCTTGGCTGGAAAAAGACTGGCCACCCAAGTGGCCTGCTGATGACCGTGTACGGGTCACCAGGCCCCCTTGGCTCCAGGGTTCTTGTGTCCCTCAGCCCAGTTGACTGCAGTTGCGGGTGTGCCGGCTCCGGCCTGGGGGTGACGGGCCAGGAGATCATCGGTTTTGACCCTGGTGCCTCTGCCTGGGCAACTGTCCCTCACGTACCCAGCAGAGCACCATGACTCAGACTTAAACACATCTGTCACCCACCCATCTTGAGCTCCTGGAACAGAGATGGTCCTGATCCTTTCTGACCCCCCAGCACCCTGCTGGCCCACGTTCAACATTAACTGGGCGCCTTCTACTGTGCATTCTTCATGAGGGGCTCTGTTCTAAGTGCTTCACACACATCACCCATTTAATCAACACAACTGCCAGAGGGAGGGGTAATTATGATTCCTGCCTTACAGGGGGGCAAACCGAGGCAGAGAGAGGCTAAGTACTTTGCCCAAGGCCACACAGACAGTGAGCCAGAATGAGGGTCACTCTTGGCCAGTGTGTGTGGCCACTGGGTTCCTCTGCTCAGCAACGGCTGTGCACACATGTCGAGAAGCCAGGGCACTGTGACCCAGGACCCCTAGCCACCTACCCATCTGCTTGCAGACCAGGCCGAAAATGCTGCCATAAATAACCATCCATGGCCTCCCTGAGCTTCCTCTAAAAGGTAGGTGCCCCTAAAAGTTTCCTTGCATAAATTCGCTCTTTAACATTTCAGAGAAATGGAGTGAAGGCCAGGGAGGCATAACCGAGTGGGAGTTTGCTGAGGCAGCTCCCGCCTAACGGGGACAGACGAAGTAATGGCTGCCCTGGGTGGAGGGAGCGACTGCCAGGTGCCCACCCATGCTTGGGGCCTGACACACCCATCCTCTCTGGACACAGAAGTGAGCCTTGAGGGGTCCTTCCCTTCCCCCTGTTGGGTCCTAGTACCACCAAACACTTGAGGAGGTGGGTCCGGCAAAGTCTGGACAGAGCAGCACTTTTGCACATAGATGGTGACCCATGACTTGTACCTCCTGGGAGGGGGTCAGGGCAGTGCCAGAAGAGCGGCACCCACATGGGACCACCCACATGGGGTGACCAGGACAAAGGTGTCTCCACAAGCCCACGGCAGCCTGTCAGTCAGAGCTGGGCCTTGCTGGGCCCTGAAGCAGCCTGAGGGGGTCTGGAGGGCCAGCCTGTGGTCTGGCTGCACCTCCTTGTCAAGTATGAAAGGAAGAGAGGGGGCCAAGTCGGCCCTATTAAAGGGAGCCCCTTTGTCTCAGGTGCTCAAGGACTCCAGTTGAGCCGGTCTGCCCTCCTGTCCCCAGTGTGCACTCCCTCTTGCGTGGGGCACGCTCAGGATGTCACAGTGCTCCTGTTGGGAGCCCCCTGTGGCCTCTCCCTGCAGCCTCGGGCCTGCTGTCCTCTCCTCTCCCCACTCCCACTGCCAGTGTGGGAGGTGCAGCCAGGGTGGACTGTGGGCAGGCCACTACGGTCTCCGGGCAGAAGCCGGGCTCTTCCCAGGGCTGTGGGGGCTCCAAAGAAGGCCTGAGGCTCCGCCCTGCTGGGAAGGTGGAGGGAGGAGAGCTGGGGAAGCCTCCGAGAGAGAAGGTTCTCGCAGAGCATGGATGTGGGGCCAGACAAGTCAGCAAGTCCTGAAGGCCCACCGCAGCCCAGACAGAGGGTGTGGGGACACGTGCCACCTGCATCTGGATGCTGTTATCAAGCCCCCTGGAAGCACTGGACCTTAGAGACCTCAACTTCAAGAGTAAAAACAAACCCAACTCCAGGGCTAGAGTGGACCTGTGGAGAAGGGGTCATGGCAACCAAGTCTTCAGTTGATGCCTCCGCAACATGTGACAACTCATGACTCCCACTGGGCCTCAGTTTCCCCATCTGTAAAATGAGAGAGTTGCACCTGATGCTGAGGCTTCTTTCAGATTAAGTTCTGATTCCCTTATGAGTCAGTGTGACATCTGTGCAAGAGCATTCACGGAATGACCTTCCTGACGAGGGGCCAAGGGGCAGGACAGTGGGCATGATGGGAATTGGGGTGAGTTTTGGCCTGGGTGGCCCCTGGGGCATAAGGAACATTGGGCCAGAAGAGGATTAGGACCACAGATGTCCTCCTTGGCCACTGATGATAAGGTAAGAAGACAGGCGCCTAGATCCAAAGGAGAGATTTCAGCACAACACGAGGAAGCAGAAAGACAAGGGCAGAGTCGGGCCCAAGTCCAGGCCCCTCCACAGCCTCGCTGTGAGACGGGTTCAGCACTCGGCCTCTCTCTTCTGTTCCCAGCTGTGAATATGGACAGGGACTCCTCCCTGGAAGCTCTGCTGGGACAGCCCAGGCACAGAGCACCTGCTGACGGAAGCTGGTTCTCCTTTCTCCGGCCCCCAACTCTGGAATCAGATCTACCTGGGCCCACAGAGCCTTCCCACTACCCCTCAGTCAAGGCCTTCCCGCCCCATGTAGGCCCAGGCACCTGTGCAGCTTCTGGGTGCAGGGAGGGGTGGGCCCTGCCTCTGCACATACCACTGTCCCAGGAAAACGGCTTCACGGGACTGGCAGCATGACATCACACAGCTGCAATTATGGTAATCAACTTACACTGGATCTGCCTGGTTATTTTTAGAGTCTGGATTGAGGTTTAGCAAGACAGGGCAGCCCTGGGTTCCCCTGCTGCTGAGTCCTGCCTTGTCAGGTGGGCTAGGTGGGCGTCTGGATCCTGGCACCCCTCCCTCCTCTAGCCTTCATAGGGTGCCCTGGACAACAGCGTCTCACACACACTGCTCTGGGACATTGAAGCTCAACGTGGCTTTAGGGTCCAAGTCTTTGAGAATGTCCGCAGGGTCCCAGTGAGGTCATGGTGACTCAGCCTCCACAGGAAGACATCGGATGAACCCATGGTCTCCTCAAAAGGGATCTGGGGCTTAGACACTGACAGACATGCTGCTGGATGAAACCACTTCTCAGTAATACTTGGAGGAGATTTAATAAAGCGAAGTAAACCCAACAAAGAAAGACACCCAAATTAAACATGGGCAAAGGACCTGAATAGACACTTCTCGAAAGAAGATACTAATGGCCAACAAGCATACGAAAAGATGTTCAACATCACTAATCACTAGGAAAATGCAAATCAAAACCACAATGAGATATCACTTTGTTCCCACTAGGATGGCTATAATTTTTGTAAAGACCCAGAAAATAACAAAGGTTGGTGAGGATGTGGTAAAATTGTAAACCTCACACACTGTGATGGGAATATAAAATGGTTCAGCTGCTATGGAAAACAATTTGCCAATTCCTCAAAAAATAAAACATAGAATTACCATATGGCCCAGTAATTCCACTCCTAGCAATATACCTAAGAGAACTGAAAACAACGACTCCCACAGGTATTTGCACATGAATGTTCATGGCAACATTATTCACAAAAGCTGAAAGGTGGAAACAACCCAAATGTCTATCAACAGATGAATGGACAAATAAACATGGTCTATATGCACAACGGAATATTACTCATCCTTAAAAAGAAACGAAGTACTGACATATGCTACAATGTAATGCACCTGGAAAACATTATGCTACGTAAAAGACGCCATACACAAGGTCCAAACTGGACAAATTCATAGAGACAGGATGCAGAGTGGTGGTTACCAGGCGGTTACCAGGCGCTGGGATAGGGGAGGAGGCAGCACTGCCTGATGGATATGGGGTTTCCTTTTGTGAACATGAAGATGTTTTGGAACCACACAGAGGTGACACCTATGCAACACTGTGAATGTACTACATGCCACTTAATTGTTCACATTGAAATGGTTGATTTCGTATTACATAAATTTCACCGCAATAAAAAAAAGTAAATTGTAATTATTTACCATGCCATCCTGCTGCACCCCCAGCTGCTAGCTCTGACACAGGGCCCTGCTGTGCCGCCCTGTAGGGGCAGGGCTGGAAAAGCCCGTGAGCAGGGGTGCAAGTCTGGAGAGGAGACTCCCAGAAGCGCGTGCAGGTGCCCCAGTGTGCACCCCCTCACTTGCCTCACTCTCCTCTGCACCCCAGGCCTCCTTTGCAGAAAGAGGGCCCGGTGACGGGATTCCAGCCCAAGGAAATGGGCATAGAGCCCTGGGCCCCTCCAGGCCTGGCTGCTCAGAGCTCCATGCACACAGCCAGGCATGGAGTGGCTGACAGGAAGCGCCATGAGCAGGAGACAAATGGACTGCCTTGGGTCACTGAGATGGTGGGGGTTTCTGTAACCAAGTACAGTCTCGCTTCCCCTTATAGATACAGGTGGGTGGGAGGCTGGGAAGCAAAGAAGATTCGAGTGGGTCCTCAATAAAGATTTTTCAAGGCTCTATGGAGTCATGTCTGTAGTCCTGCTGGACAAGTGGCCTGCAATGACCACCTACAGGCTACCCACTGACAAGGCTCAACCCCTCCTGATGGCAAAGCATGCCCCCACAGCGCTATGTGCATGTTGACGCTGCTTCCACAGCTGAGGAGAGGAAGGCGGCTGTGCAGGGACCTGGCCAGAGCTGCGCATGCCTGAGTGGTGGCTGGGATGGAGCCCTGCTCCCCAACTCCACCCTTTCTCCTCCCTAGAAAGGAGAGAACAGAAAGCAGTGGACACCTCACAGGCAATGATGGGTGAGGAGAAAGCCCATGCCCAACCAGGACCAGCCCCCTGGCTCCTCTCTTTCACTGTTTCTCTAAGTCTTGGCCTCTTTCACTGGCAAGACAAGTTGGAGGAAGAAACTCCATGAACTCTCTCCCTTCACTGAGATGCCCACCGTCACTCTGTGCACCCCCAGCTCACCCTCCACACTCACCCACTCTGAGTCCTGGCATATGGAGCACATCCTCCCAGCATTTTCTAGGCCATTCATTCAATTTTAGGAAATTACATTGTTTTCTTTCTCCCTTTCTGGAAGAGTGAGAATCACTAGAATTTTCTGGCAATCATACAGGCACATGGGGGGCACTGGAACCACTGTGATGACCCTGATCTTGCCAGGGGTTTTGTGACTTATTTTAGCAGCAGAACCCTTTCTCCAATCAGAGTGCAGGTCAGGGCTGGTGCTCTGGTGTGGGGCTGGAAGCCTCACCTCCCCTGCCTTCCCCTCCCATGCCATACTGACCCCTCAGGCACTTCTCTGGAGCCCAGGGCCCTGCAGAACCCAGACATCAGCACCCATGTCTCAGAGGAGCGGAGGCTCAAAACTGTGATGAGGTGCAGCTGCCGGCACCTGAATCTGGGAGGGCGGCTGGGTCCCCCAGGACCTAGGCCGGCAGAGGCACAGGCACCTCCCCTGAGCTGGTCCCAGAACTGGACCCTGCCCTGAAGAGCCCCAGCTCTGCCCCCACTGGGCATCGCTGATGTCACAGAGAGGCTGCACCTGCCGGCCCACCAGGTGGGCACACACCTGTCCAGGTGCACAGGTGACCTTTCTGTATAGTGCCCTGGCTGCTATACTTTGTGGAACCACCCACAAGGCTAAAGCAAACAGCGGTGTTTGCTCGGGGCTGGCCACCTGCTCTCCTTGAGGGCCCACGTGGTGCCTGAACTGCTGCCCTCAGGTCCTATTGGCGTCATCTGCCCCACAACCACTTTCCAGGGGGCATCAGCTCCAATGGGGGAGAAGCTAAGGGAACAGTGCCAGCCTGCTGCCACCTCTTGCCCCACCCTTGCCTTGTCCAGGGTCTCTGAGGATAGCTCAGGGATCCACTGGCTTCATAGGCTCCAGCCTCGGGGGCAGAGAGGGTCCCAGAGGCTCCTGCAATTACCTAGCTGTGAGACCAGAGCTCAATGGAAGCCCAGGCCTCATCTGGCCCTAGAGCTCAGGGAAGGCAGACGTTGGGAGGACCAGGGAGGGAGGGAGGACAGGAGGAGGGTCCAGTCCACCGGGGCTCCCAAGTGTCCTGGAGCCTTGGTCCCTGGAGGGCCCCATCCTCTAAGGTCCTCAGAGATGAGGTGGAGCCCTGCCTCAGGAGTCAAAGCCTCCCCTAAGTCCCCAAATACCACCAGCCCTGGGCTGCTACTCTGGGTGGGGGGAAGGGAAACCCAGGTGGGCTCTGGGAAAACTGACCCTTCTCACCCCTTCAAGGCTCCCCAGAAGCACTGTCCCCAGGCGCCCAGATGGACACTCTGGGTCTGACCTCTCTGAGTTATACTGACTGCCCAGCCTTCTAGGGGCCGAAGCACCCCAAGCCCATAGAGCATGGAAGAGGGCCCTTGTACACCCAGGGGAGGCAAATGAGAGGGTGGGAGAGAAGGGGAGAGAGACGGCCAGGGAGACAGAAGAGCCCCCACTGCCATCATCCCCCTTCAGCCTACACCCACAGACAAGAGGGCCATTTCCCTGCCTGGCGGCCCACTGCCCTCTCCCACCCTACCCTCAGCCTGCCTCCTGCCATGCACCTGTACCTGAAGTTACACATACACATTTGACATAAGTGATGGCTTAGCGCTTCCTTTACTGTCTGTCCCTCCCTGTAGAGTGACAGCTCTGAGGTCAAAGGGCCCTCTGTTGTCTCCCCAAGCGCATCCGTAGCCCTGGAGAATCTCCCCAGGCCGCAGGTGGTCCCTCCAGGAGTGTTTGTGGGCTGAAAACTATTATGGTTACTGTTACTATTAAGTCACTCACTCAGAAAAACAATTGTAGAAATAAGGAGGGAGAGGAGGACTACGACATGAGGGGCCTGAGCTGAGTGGCCGCCAAGGTTAGGAGCCTGAGCACAACCCCCACACCAGGAAGTGTCCTTCCCCCGACACCCACGGGAAGGGGGAGGGGGTTCCACGGTGGAAATGTAGCTACTTCCACAGGATGGAAGGAAGAGCTTCTGTGGGGGGAGCACTTCTCCAACTTTGCCTTTTTTCCTGGGTGCCCAGTTTCTGGATCCCTGGGGAGGCAAGCCCTGTCCCGGGTAAGGAGACATAGTCGCACCCATGCCGCCTGAAGCCTCACTCCCACCCCCCCCAGCACAGTAGCTTCTGTCAGGTGCTGGGTCCCCAGGTAGAGGCTGGGTGCAAGGGCCACTCCAGAGCACACATGCCCCTCTCCTGGGGCCAGCTATGACAGGGCCATGCCTGGTGGTGTCCCCACACCCACAGGGCACCCAGATGTCAGCTAAAGCAGCAGTCTCACCCAGAGGAGCTCCTGTTTTAGGTGTCAGAGCACAGCGCCACACTTCACTCTCATACCTAGGCCAGGCTGTCCCCAGGGTCCCTGGAGCCCCAAGCAGGGGAGTCACCGATGGGTCAGTGGGCTCAGGGCCACCTCTCCCTCCCTGGACCCCTCCTCAGCCCCACTCCTGGTCCCCACCACTGCTGGCCCAAAGAAGTGGCTTGTTGAAAGCCAGAGAACCAGGGGTGGGGAGTCACCAAGTCCTCTCCACAGGCTACAGGAGCCACAGTTTCCTCACCTGTGAAACGAGAAAACAAGGCTAACCCCCCCCACCCCCCCCAGGGGTTCAGAAGGATACAGTGAGCTAGCAGATAAGCAGTGCTTAGCACAGGACCATAGGCTGTGAGCCCCCAGTGGATTGGCTGCTGCTGGCATCAGCCTTACCCAGTTAAGGAGGAGTCCTCTCTTAGGTCGCAGAAGGGCGGAAGGCCTCAGGGGAGGCCGCAGCTTCCAGGCCCTCCCTTCCCCTTGGCACCCCAGGCTCCATTTTAACAGATACCATAATTTTTAATTAGTTTTCTCCTCCCCCAGCTAAAAGGCCATTAGCTCCCCATTAGGTGAATGCATCCCATTTTCTTCACACCACCAAGGAAACAGTGATTTACTTAGCTGTCCCTAAAGCAATTCTGCAGAATAAAGGCAATTTAGCAACGGGCTCAATAAACTTCCCCATTTGCTCTCTGTTTGCAGGCCCCACCCCTAGGAGCCCACCAGCTGGCCCAGCCCCTCTTTCCTGGTTAGGATGCATCCCAGCATGGGATACAGGCAGCTCCCAGAGGCCAGAGGGGCTTAGTGGGCTGGAGTGGAGGAGAAAGAGGGCAGGGCCCAGGTCAGCCTGGGGCAGAAGGACATGTCTTCCACTCGCCCCTGGCCAAAGAGAGGGGAGGAGCCACAAGAGAAAGGAAGAAGTAGGTGGAGCAGCTTTCCTGGCCAGGGGCTGCTCTGGAACCTGCTGGTCCAGGCAGAAGTGGCCTGCCCAGGCCCCAGTGCAGAGGGGTGGGCCCGGCAGCCAGGAGAGGGGGCCTGTCAAGTCGTGGCAAGTTTTCCCTTCTTCAATACCCGGGAGTGAAAGGCTCAGGGGGTCCACAGGCAGAGAGGGCAGGTCCTTCCTTGTGGCCAGAGGTGCTGAGCAAAACGGGACCCAAGAAGTCAGGCTCGGAAGACGAGAGACGTGAGGCCTGCTGAGAGCTACAGGAGGCCAGCGAGATGGTGCTGGGTGAGGGGTTGGCTTGGGAAATGCAGGGGGAGCCCCAGAAGCTGGGATTCCAATTCCTCATGCAGGCAATAGGGATGGCTGTACTGTGCTGAGCAGCAAAGCTCTTCTACGAGCAATTTTTAGATGGAGGTTCCCTACCTCTGGTTCCAGGATATCCAGGGCAGATGGGTCTGCCATGAGTGTATGAGGTGGTGAGGGGCAGGTGCCCCTGTGTGCCTTAGCAGCAGGGAGAGAGGCTGAGTTCCCTGGGGGAGAGTGGAGTGTGAGGGGCCACGCTGTGGGAGTGTGTGTGTCCACAGGCCTCATGATCACATATCCTTGAGAAAGGGCAGGAGTGTATCTTGGTGATGACTGTGTGTGTGAGCAAGCACAGATGCAAGGGTATGTGTGTGTGAGAGCACAGATGTGAGGGTGTGTGTGCAAGTGTGCACGGATACCAGGGTGTGGGGAAGAACAAGTCCTGTCCTGCTCTGGGAGTCTGTGTTTCAACTGGCACCTTTTTCTGAAGGTGTGTGTGGTCACAAACAATGAGAGTGTTGCACATGTTGGTGGGGGGGGGGTGTGGGGTCTGTTAATGTCCATGGCCTTGCTCTGGGCTTCCCTGGGCCCTCCAGCCCACCCCTGCCAGCCCTGAGGCAGCTGCTTCTCCCTCTGCGCTGTAGTCTAGGCCACTGCCTCTTCATCTGGGTCCCCTCCCTGACCCCGTCCTGCCATCTTCCCTGGCACAGAAGGGAGCTTGCTGTCTTTCCTCAGTGTCTGACCCAGGAAAGGAAAACCTTCATCCTCTGGAGAAGGAGCCCATCCCCCTGGCAACAGGCCCGACCACTGGAGCGTTGCGTCCACAAGAGGGCGCACCGCGGCCGAACTGGCCCAGTTTGGGTGGGTCGGGGGAGTAGCAGCCCAGCTCACTAGTGGCAGTCTGGAGCTGCTCACTGAGAGCACGGCTCGCTAGCTCCAGGGCTGCTGCTCCTGATAAAGGGCACCTGAAGGCCTCTCCAAAGACCCCAGCTGCTCTCCTTGGGTGCTGTGGGGCCACATCTCCACTCTCAGTGCCACCAATCACGATTTCTTTGTCATCCCAAGATAAGGGTGGGTGGGGCGGGTGCTCACTTTCCCTGGATTGGAGAGCCTGTCTTCCGCTGCCCAACACCTTGGGCCAGGGGGGTGGAAAAGCCACCTGCGTTCCTGCCAAGGGCTACCAGGCCAACCCTTGCAACCTGCCCCCCAGTCCAGCCCCCCACAGCCTCACTGGGCACCCTAGTTAAGTGCAAGGTGGTGGAAGGGCAAGGGAAATCCTCTGCAGGCTGCCCAGTGCCACAGGCTTCCGGCTCACACCTGACCACATGCCCACAACTACAAAGTTGCAACCAGGAGTTACAAGAGATCTTCAGAAGACAGTGTTTGTGTTTACTTCTGTCCTTTAGCCTCTTGCCTGTCTTCCCCCTGCAGCACTGTGACCCCAGAGTCCCAATACTGGAAACAGACTCCCTCCCTCCATTTTTCTCCAGGGCAAGGAAAGAGTTTCTCCCTTGCCCTCCCTATGACGGACTGGGGACCCCATTCTGGCTTCACTATCTGCCTTTTGAGTTGGGGATCCAGTCACACAAACGAAGCCTTGGGCAGGTCTGTGAACCCAGAGCCTGCACAGGACCTGGGGCTAGAGGCGGGGGACCCGGGCTCTTGGGTTCCCAAAGGCCACAGGGAGAGAAAGTCCTTTGTAAGCAAGTGGGGGAGGGTAGCCTGGGCGCCATCCCTCTCAGAGGGAAACCTGGTGCATACATAGTACTGCGGGAGGCGATCAAGTCAGGGTGGGTTTGACGGACCGCGACATGGCCAAAGGGGGTCAAAGATTCTACAGGCTTGGGGTTCATCTGTCAGGGTTTGGGGGTGAGGGCAGTGACCAGGTTTTGCGAGGCGACATCTAATGCTCCCAGCACCGACGCTGGCGGTACCCCACCTCGAGCTGGTCAAAAGCTCTTGATAGAAGTTGGCCCAGAGCCATCATACGGTCCCAAAGGCCGCACCTTCAGGTGCCCATCCCGGGCAGCGGCGCGCGACTCTAAGCTGTCGGGTGGGACTAGGACAAGGCGGGCCCTCAACCGGCTGCGCCGGGCCAGTCTGAGCGGCCCTCGAGGGCAGGCTCCCCAGAAACCACAGGCTTTTTAGGACTTTTAAAGACTAGGGCGGCAAAAATGTACAGGGAAAAGCAACCTTTTATAAAGAGCAGATGCCCTCCGCACTTGCGCCCGACCAGGGTATCAGAGCTGGAGGACGAACGCACGGACGTGGAGCGCGAAAAGGAAACCAGGACGGGGCATGTTCTGCAGAAACAGAACTCCCCGCTCAAGTCGCAGGCTTTCTAGGGCTACCTCAGTCGTCCTCTACCTGCGCCGAAACGGCGGCAAGATCTGCCCAGTTCGCTCCAAGACGCGGCTGCTGCGTGAGGCGCGACCAGGCTGGGACGAGCAGCTGCGGCTCTGGCCCTCGGCACCGATCCCGGCCGCCCCAGCCCGGCCTGCATCGCGCTCCGGTCCGAGACCCGCCCAGCCCAGACCCGAGGCGCCCTGCCCGCCGCACCACCTCGCTCCCAGCAGAGCCCAGGAGGCCGCCAACTGCGCAGCCCGCTGCCCGCCGCAAACAGAAAGGCGTTTCCGAACGCGTTCACTCCGCTGCTCGGCTCCAACTTCGCCCCGGCTGTTGCGGGCACCGGCGGCCGGCAGGACTTACCTTCGCCGAGCAGCGGCAGCAGCAGCAGCAACCGCAGCCCCGCGGCGCCGGCCGTCGCCTTCGCCATCGCCCGTGCGCGCCGGGGCCGCGGCAAGAGGGACGGTGGCTTGGGCTGGCGGGTCTCGGCGGCTGGGTGCGGCGCTCAGCCTGGCCGCCCCATGCCCGCCCCGGACGCGGCGGACACTGCGGGCGCGGAGCGTCGGGGCGCGGACTCCGGGGCGCTCTCCGCTGCCGTGCGCCTGGCTCTGGTCGCGGGACTGAAGCGCGGCCGGCGCGGACTGCGCCGGAGGAGCGGGCAGGGGCGGGGCGGGGCGGTGAGGGGGACTGGGGGAGGGCCGCGGGGCGGGCCGGGCGGGGCCAGGGTGCGGGCGGGGTGCGGGGTAGAGGCGGGGCTCGGGGTACCAGTCTGGGCGGCGCCGGGTGCGGGTCCGGCGGGGCGCGAGTAGGAGACGCGTGCTGGACTAGGGGTGCGGGCTGGGCGGGGCGCGAGTGGGAGCCAGGTGCGGGACACGGGCTGCGGGCCTGCCACCCGCAGCCCCAAACCGTGCACCCCCGCACGCACAGCCACTCTTTCTCATCCTGTGCACCGGCTCGCGGTCCTTGCGCTTAGCCCTTCCCAGCCGCCCAGAGAAGGCAGGGAAACCACGCCGGGATGCGGAGTCTGGGCCGACTGGCTGGGGGTGAGCCCGAGCGGACATGGAGACTAGGCGGGTGCCCCGCCTCCAGGTTCTTGGCGCGGCGCGGAGCGCATCCTCCGCCATTTCTCAGTGAGGGGAGGCGCGGTGGGAGCGCGGCCTCTCGGGGGACCCGAGGCGGGGAAGCGCCCGGCAAGGGAAGGGAAGCCGGAGCACTTTCTGCGCACTCCTGGGCTGAGCCTGGCGCGTGGCTTATGATGTCGGTGGTCGCGCCGGGGAAGAGGGTAGGAGGGCTACTTTGTGATCCCTCTTTTTAGGACTGGTCCAACCAATGGGAGCAGGAAACTGGCGCCAGGCACGCTTTTCAAAGAGACCTGGCGCTCGTGGCCTAATGGGGTGCTTAAAGGGTGGGTACCCTTACCGCCCTTCCAAACAGAACGCTTAGGACGTGGGGCTGATTAGGTAGGAGGTAATAGCAGGGAGGATCTAGAGCCCAAAAGAATTTAATATTTGCCCAAGGCGATGATGCCCATAAACACATCCAATCCTAAGGAGAAGACTCTGGACCTCTAACTTGGACGGTCCTGGGGTTGGCTCGGAGGTGGCTTCTAGGCCTCTGTGGGAAAAGTCTGCTGTTCTCCTATCCTCTAGCTGCCTTTTGAGGGCTGGCCTCCACCCAGGTGCAGAGGAGTGGAAGCCCGTGAGGCCTTGGAGTGGGAGGGTCCAGTGTACCCGGGCCTGGGGTGTCCTCTTCCCGCTGTGCACAGAGCCCCGCCCTCTTGCCGGGCTGGGCTCAGGGCTGAATAACAGATTTGCACATCGCTCTGCAGATATGAAGTCAAAGTGAAGTCACCCTCGCCGGCAGGAGGAGGAGCTGCCAAGACAGAGGCTCACTGGGGGCTCTGCCAGCTGAGATGTCCAGAGCCTGCCTGCTGGCCAGAGGCCAGGCGCAGTGCTGCCAGCTCAGGAGAGCCACCCTGTGGCCACCAGACCTTATGTTGCCTGCCACACCCCCCCAGGGCCTGGGGCCCTCGGATTTATGGGGCTGGAGTTGGCCATGGGGTGCTCCCTTGGGTGCAGGTAGGGCCTGCCTCTGGTGCTAATGACTACGAAGTGTGCTGAGTAGGAAGCGAGAGGCTGAGGGACTCCTTTGTTGCAGACAGGTTCCTGTGGCTGCCACCCAAGAGAATTCAGAAAGAAGAGGGGTAGCTTGACCCACTCTTCCAACGAGCCCTACTCCTGTGCCTCCCAGGGACCGCCCTGGCCAGGCCTAGGCTGACACTGGATGGCTGGATGTCTGGCTAGGCTCTGTGTGACCCATCTGAGGCTGTTCTCTGCCTGAGTCTCCTCAGGCCTTTCCACCCTCTCTCTACCACCACCCTTGGGATCTTGAGTGGACACCTGACACCATGGTGGGGGCATTGCCCTCTTCTTAGAAAAAGCTCTGGGGGGGGCGCCTCACATATGTAACCGGGCACACACATGTGTATGCACACATGCATACACCTGTGTTCACACACATGGACATGGGTACATATACCCCCACCACCACCACGGTGCGTGCCCAGGGTCCTGACCAGAGGGGCATCTCGTGGAGGGGAGAGGTAAAGCCCTGGGCTTGCTGGGCTCAGGACTAAGGGAGGGGAGTGACTCAGCCCTGCCTGGGCGTAGGCATTGGCTCAGGATCCAGAACATCAGAGCAGCAGGAAGGAGCTTCCTCACCAGCAGAGAGGAACCGCATGCAGCCTCCCTGAGGTCCCACAGGGGAGGTCAGCTGAGCTGAGGTAGATCCCAGCTGTGCCAGTCTGTGATTCCCCAGGAAGCCCCTGCCCTTTCTTCTCTTTGTCCCAGGGAGACAGAAGTCTGCAGGAGGTTCCTACTTCTTGTCGTGGCTTCCCTTAGTCATCTCTCTCTGAGCCTCAGTTTCCCCAAGTGTAAACATCGCCCTCTCAGAAGGAGAAATGAGGATAAAAAGAGGGAGTACATGGTGAGGGTGGAGCTCAGTGCCAGCACATGGTAAGTGTTCAATAAATCGTAGCCACAGGCGCTGAGAGCTCTCTGGGAACTGGGAGAGGGGGTGCATCGCAATGTGGTCAGTGCCCCCCACCCCTGCCTGTGGGCCCCCTTGGAGTATTTCCAGGGCAGCTTTTATCCATACATAGGTTCCTGGGCCCCACCTCTATAAAAATCTATATATTTTTTAAAAGTTCCCCCAAGAGGTTCTGATATGGGATTCTGCTTTGCAGTGAGTCAGATCTGAGTTTGAATTTTGTCACTTATAGTCATGTGACATTGCACAAGTCATTTTACCTCTCTGAGCCTCGGTTTTGTCATCTGTAAAATGGGGGCCAAAATAGTATCCCCCGGCCCTCAGGCGACTGCGAGGAATGACTAAAAATGTTTGCAAAGCCCCGCCCCCAGCGCAGGATAAGGTGCTCCGTGGGCTGCTGGCTCACAAGCGATCCTTGCAGCATTCCTTGCTTCTGAGCGCAAGAGGCCTACCTGGAGCCCCTTGGATCTGGCCCCAAAGCACAGCACAGGCCAGGGAGGGCAAAGGTCCAGCCAGCACGGACACAGATTCCAACACGGATCCCAGCTGTGCAGCCTTGCCCAGGTGGGGAAGAGCTGCTGCTGGGGGTAGGAGGCAGGGCAGGATGCTCTGCGACTGTGGACCCAGGTGGCTGAAGGGACTCAGGGAGAAGGCAACTGTTAGGAGTGGAAGCTTAGTGTAGGGACAGGAAACCTTGGCCCTGGGGTCCTTGTAGGGAGGAGGAAACAAAGCCAGGAGGGCAGCACAGTCCTGGGGGCACTGGAAGGCCAGTGGCCCAGAATTGCTGACTGAGGCCTCTCAGGCCCCTGCCTGGGACCAGATGTGGTCAGAGTGGGTGTAGGAAGAGGTCTCATTGCCCCCTAGAGGCAGCATGATGCAGAGGCTGGGGGCATAGACTTTGAAGCTGACCATGTGCCCTGTTACTTAACTGCTTGGTGCCTCAGTTTCCCCTCTGTAATGGGGGTAGTAATAGTACCACTGCACTCTGCTACCCCAGTGGGGTGCTGAGGTGGAGGAGGATCTATTGCTCCCTGCTGGTTTGCCCTCCCCCAGGTGCAGCTACAAGGAAAGCCAATGCCCACCAGCTGGCTCGGGCGCCCACTCTGAGGCTCACCCTAATGTCACACATACTCTCTCCATAACATAGTCACAGCACGCCGGGCTTGGGCCCACAGGGTGTGGCCCAGGGACACACTTCACCTAACTCTGTGGAGGCCCTGCCTGCCTCACACCCACAGCTGGCGGCCACCGACAGGGCCTCAGCCTGGCCAGTCAGAGGACCCTCCCTCTGGTCTGACAGGGAGCTGGGCCTGAGCCCAGGACCTTGGAGCACAAGCAACTGGATCCTGCATGTCCTTCAGAGACCCCATGAATATCAGACAAAGCTCACCCCCACCCAGAGGGTCTAATCTTAAATCTTTGCCCCAACTCACCTTTCCAAGCCGCCCCCGCAACAGACTTGTTTTGTCCTCTGAATTTTTCCCTCCTCCAGCTTTCCTTTCCTCTCCTCCCCTTTCTCCCTTCCCTCCCTCCTCCCCTACCTACTTTTCTGGGAGGAATCTCACCTCCATTCCTTTTTCCTAGCCTGAGACCCAGGCTAGCTGCATCACTGGGGCTCGATTCTTCATCTGAAACATGGGAATAATAACACAGCTAAACCCAAGTGAAGAGGGACAGGTCATCACAGTCCTGGCTCAGCAGACAATGGGCCTTTTTCTTATTCTTCTTTCAAGATGCTCTCAAGTCCAGGGAGGAGCTGTCTGGGTGTGGGTGGGGGCCAAGTGGTGTGCTGTGAAGGTTGTAGGTGGGCTCTGAGTTGTCTTGGCTGTGTCTCTTGTCTCTGTGATCTCAGCATGTTCCCAGACTCTCAGTGGGAAAGCAGAGTTCCTTCCCCCTGGTGCCCGAGGACAAGACGACAAGCGAGTCCCCACGGCAGTCACTATGAGCTGTCACTGATTCCCATCAGCTGTAGGAGCAGGGCCAAGAGGCCAAAGAGGTCAGTGGACATTGCTGAATTTGCACAGAAAGCCAGTGGCCCCTAAATCCAAGCTGTGTGCTTCCCTCCCCTCTGGCTTCCCACCTGCACAGGTATCAATTCACACCTGTACTACGGTTGGCAGCCAAACTGGGACTGACCTACAGGAGCCAACAGCTGTCTCTTGCTCTTCCACTTGACCTGCAGCCTTCTCAGTGGAAGGAGAGAGAGCCCTGAAACCCCAGAGTCCTCTTTGCCATACAGCACTTATCTGGGTGGGTAATTACACATTCAGGAGTGGTGGGCTGATTAACTCCTGTGCCCACCCAGGCCCCTGAGGGCTTTGCTCACACAAGTCCCCAGCCCAAGGGCACCACTGGCCCGAGGCCAGCTGGAGCCTGGTGGGGCCTCAGACCCAATAGTGCCTGCCTCTCGCATCATCCAGACGCCAAGGAGAAGGCCTGTCCCAGCTCACAAGCCAACCGTGGAGATATCTGGGAGCTTGAATGGGCAAGTCCGCAAATATGGCCTGAATGCTTTTTAGAAAAACCATCTCCCTAGGCAGTTTCATAATCTGCCTTGTAATGCAGATTTAGACAACTTTTTACGAATGCACTTTTTAAAATAGGTCTTAATGGATCCTTTGCAGTAGTTACAGTCCATTGTGTAAATGCAAACAGAAGGCTTTTTGAAAACATGTATTATTGATCAGAAAGGCAGCAGCAATTAGAAGCCAGTGTGTCATATCATCCAATATGCACTTCCTATACAGCCCTGCCTGGACACACTCATAACTTTCTGACAAATTGGCCTGTCGCTAGGAAGCCCTTTCTTTCCCTTTTGCTTCTGGAAGTGAAGAAGGACCTCCCCACCAGTTATTAGCTAAAGGTGAATGAAAGATTAAGCTTACCTTTACCATCACAAAACCTGTTTACGACTTCTCTGGTTTCAAGACTAAAACGGCAAAACCATCAGAGAAGATGGATGATGCTTCTCGCTTTGGTCTACGGCCCACAATGAAAATAAAATAGGTGACAGGGAGTAGTGTGCTGCGGGAGGGCAGACTCACAAAGCCGGGAGGTCTGAGCTGGAGGTTCAGGGAAGCTGCTTTGTGGGAAGGATGCTGAGGCAAAGGAGAGAAGCAACCCCTTGAGGGTCCACAGGGAAGGGTGCCACCCGGCCCCAATGTCCCCAACGTTTTCATTTCCCCTCCCCAGTCATAAAAGCTAAAATGATCAGCTGGACATAAAGCTGAGACTTGTTTTTGCTCAAAAACTCATATGTGAGTCTATATTTCACCCAGTTTGCACGTTGCCCATTCGCCCTTCTTCTTGAAGAGTTAATTTATTTAACAAACATTTACTGAGTGCTTACTAGATTCCAGGCAGCAAAAGTGTATCCCAAAGTGACTCCAGATGGGAAGGGGTGTGGGCCAGGGTGTCTGTCAGGGGTTGGTGCCCTGGGGAGCAGACTTTGGGTAAAGAAGATGGAGCTGTGGGGACAGCGCTGCCCACGCTGGAGATGCTGGGAGGCAGGAAGCTGGCAGGACGGGCCTCGGAGTTCCCCACACTGCCCCAGCAGGGTGGAGGGGCCAGGGGGCAGTTGTTCTTCTCCCCAGAAGGGTGTCACCCCTGCCCCTCTGGAAGCTGCGGCTCTGGTCTCTGAGAGGGTTACAGCCTGCAGGATCTGCAGAGCAAATACTCTGGCCTGGATGGTCTGTTGGAGCCAAAAAAACCTGCTGTGTTGTTGGAATGCTGACAAATAGGAAGTCCATTGACTTAATGCCCCATAATGGCTTCCAAAGGCTCCTTGCCCAGGATGGCGTGGGCTGCAGTTCCAGGCACAGCGTGCATCTTGCAGATCCGTCTGAGGCCTGCGGGTGCTGAGGTGGTGTGCTGTGAGATGGAGGGGTCGGGTAGAGGGGCCCGCAACCTGCCTCTGGGCAGGGGCAGAGCATGGAGGTATAGCTGGGGTGGCCTGTGTTTGCTGACAGGCCCAGGAGCACAGCACTTGCTCTGCCACTCCAGCCATGCCCCTGTAGACCTCGCCCAGCTATTTCAGAAGCCCTGGGGGGCTGGTCTCAGGTAGATGACAGGTGCCCTCATTGCTTCCTCTCCAGCACCCCCTGAGGTTGCTACCTGAGCCTAGGACCACCCAGGCCCCACCTTGCTGCAGACCCCTCTCCCAGGCCAGATGGGTCCCCATCCCAGCTTGTTGAGAAGTTGGCTGGCCTGGCCTTCATCCACTAGAACAGTGGTATGCAATGAAACGTTCTGCAATGATGGAAACATTCTACTCTGTGCTGTCCAATAGGATGGCCACTAGCCAAGTGTGGCTAGTGAGCACTTGAAATGTAGCTAGTGTGACCGAGGAACTGAATTTTTCATCTTATTGAATTTATAATGATGTAAAATTAGATAGTCACATGTGAAATTAGATAGTATACGTATTGGGCAGTGGAGCTCTAAGAAACAGCTTTCCAGCCTCTCCCTGGGGTTCCTGGGGGTGGGGCAGGCTCTCGGCACAAACCTCCCCACTGGAGTGAGAGCAGAGAAACCAGAGCCTGCTGACTCACCCGGCCCTGTGGGCGCCTGTGTGGCCCCAATGGGCTCTCTGATCCAGCAGCTTTTGCTCTGTTTCGTGGTAGTCTGAAGATGCCATAGCCGCAAGGAGAAGGGTGGCATTGGTGAGGTACAGTCTGGGCACCTCCCTTTGCCCTGGGCAATCTTCTGGTCCCCTCCAGGCACAGCCCCAGCCTAACCACGCCTCCTGAAATCCCTGCCCGCTGCAGGCAGAGCAAGTGAAGCTCAGCGCTGCTAGGCCCTGCTCTCAGGGGCCTCTTTGTAAAGGGGCTGATGAGCTCGTGCATATTAAGATGCAGTGATGAAGGGCTCTCAGGGGACTCTGTGCGGCAGCCCGAGACCCAAGGGCCCTCTCGCTAAGTCTGGGAGCTCAGCACCTGGCCCCTCTCCATAGTCCTCGTCTCTCTGCTTCCAAGCCCCCCCACCAATGGCCCCAGGCTCCCCACACGCTCTCTGGCCACTGACCTCCATTGGGTGTTCCTTCTGCCTAAAAAGCTCTTCCTGCCTCTTCCTAGCCTTTTCTGATGTTCAACTCCTATTTATCACTCAGAAGTCTCGACTCCAAGGTACCCCTTTTCCCAACCCAGGCTCAAATGCTCCTTGTGGACACTCTGAAGAGGGCCCAGTGTGCCTCCTGGTCCAACTGTGCTGGATTCATCTCTGAGCCCTTTGTGTGGGGACCATGATGATTCAGAGTGCTGGTCAAATGTCCTGCTGTGAGAAACAGCCTCCAGCCAGAGAGGAGCATGGGCAAAGGCACCGGTGGGGGTGGGGCAGTGCGTGCAGGGCCACCTGCTGTGATGGCACCAGTCCTGCTACCCACCCTGGGCACACTCACACCCCCTGGGGCCCCTGCTTCCTTGGGCTGCCTCCCTCAGTGTGAATCAAAGCCATCTATAAAAATCCGTGGAAGAAGCGAGATGACCAGGGGCCTGAGCCGGAAAACAACTCACAGGGAGAGAACAAGGCGCCCAAATAAATCCTTCGGGGCCTGACACTTGGAGCATTTGAGTTTGAGACCAAACACAGATGCCCTTTAGATAAATACATTTTTGAGAAGTGTTTCACAGGAGAAGTTTATGACTTTAATAGGTTTTTAGTGTCAGACGAGCATCAGGAAGTGTTTTGTTGAGGGACATTCTCTTAAAAGCTCAGAATCCTTCTCCCTCTGGCCCTTTAAACATAAGGATATAAGAATCCTCAACAAGGGGAACTTCTCTTTCTCTAGATTCCCTGGGGATTTGCCCTGTGCTGGGATTGCTCAACTGAGGAATGTTCTGGAAGGTTCTGAAGACCTCATGCTTCAGGCCAGTGGGGGTGGGGATGACAGGGGTTTCTTGGGAAGCTGATTTAGAAACTTAGAAGTGTCCTCTTCGCTGAGAGCTGCTCCCCCTGCCCTCCCCAGCCCCCCTGGGGAGCATCCTGGATAACTGGTGCTCAGGGATGAGAAGGGCTCTGGGTGGAGGATGTGGGTCCCCCTGAGGCCTCCAGGGGTTGGCAATTTTCTGTGGATTGGAAACTTTACAAAGTTCCACACGCTGAAGCCCAGGAGCCTGAAGGAGCTGAGCTCACCCGGGCCCTACGCCAGACAGAGGAGACACAAGAAGGTCAGATGCAATCATGTCTGGAAGCTTCTCCCTTCCGGCTTAGAGACAGGCCCCCACCTGCCCATCCTGGGCTCTACCTCAGGGCCTCCAGGGAGCCCTGGGTCCTGCAGCTACCCTCTGCCCAGCTCGGACCTGGACACCAAGAGGCCACATGTGGGGTTGGTTCCACTACCCCTGGGTGTGCTGCTCTGCTCTTAGCCCCTGCCCTGTCCCCCAGGACTGGGGCTGCACTGTGAGGGGGTGGGTGCCCTCTTCAAATTGCAACCCAACCTCGAATGAGGCCACCACCAAAGAGTACACCTCAGATCACCAGTGCTGTGTCTCTGGGCCACATGGGAGAGGTGGTCACCTGGCCAAGCTGGGCTGACTTCAGGCTTGTCTTCCCAGCATAGTGGGTGTAGGTGGGCTGAGGGCACACAGAGCCCAGGCAGGAGGAAGAGAACCCACCACAGCTCGCAGAAAACACAGAGATGGAATTGAGAGGAAGCCTATGTGGGCTTCCAGGTGGTGTGGGCCCCAAGGGCACAGGTGAGCCGCCTCCTAGCACAGCTGTGTGATGAGCGCTGAGGGTGGTAGGGAACGGCAGGAAAAGGACGCTGGTGTCTGTGCTGTTCTCCAGACAGGACCCCTCCCAAGGGCAGCAGAAATGTTCTAATCAATCAACACACCAAGACGCCATGTTGATTGCAGGGAGGGGCCTCGTGGTTTGTTCCGGTGACTTCTGTGGACACCCGGAGCCACGTTTTTAACAGTTCCAGCTGTTCTAACAGAGAAACTCAGCCTTGGTTTTTCTGTTTCTGTGTATTTTCTGCCCTCCCATCCTGCCTCTCCATCTCCCACCCCCTAGCCTGGCCCTTAGGGGCCTGTCTCAGACCTTCACCTTACCCCAGCCCCATCTCGTGAAGATCTCTGCATCTTCCTGGATGGGAGGGTGTGTAAAGGGGATCAGGTGTGGTCAATGTTCCCGGTCGTTTGTCCTGGGCTGTCTCTTGAGGTGGACTAATAAGGAGGTGGGTGCTGAGAGGCCAGGATGGAGCAGAGACCTGGGTTCCCCCACTCCCCGGGCCCTTAACTCACCTCCTCAGCCCCTGGGACTTGCCACACTCTCTTCAGGAGTCCAGGAGTCCACCTGATGGATAGATGAGAACAATTTGGATAAAGCACCCACAATCTTCTAAAGCTTCATTCCTGCCTCATAATTTATTTCCTTGTAACATCTAGACACATGGATGTGGCTGATTTCTTAGTACCATTCCCATCAACCTCTTTTGTTGTTTCACAATGGTGTCTTGGATTCAGCTGCCCACAAATTGAAAGCAGCCCATAAACTATGTATCACCTTTGGGGGTTCTGGTGACCTTGCCTCTGTGTAGGGCAGGAGGGAATGACCTCTGTTTTATTTCCGAGGCTGATACCCAGGTTGTGGGGTGGGGGTGGGGGGAGACTGTTGACTGGTTATCCATTTGCATCTGTAATTTATCAGCATTCTCCAAATCCTAAAGATTTGGGGTTTAATTATGCATGTCTAACTCCTGGAAGAAAGGCTGAGTGAGGTTGCTCTGGGAGGCAAAACTTTGGGGCCTGAATCATCTCTCCTAGAAAAAGAGGCAGGCCCTGGGCAGGTGTGAGTGATAACAGCTTATGACTACCTAGAACCTACCTGTGGGTGGCCCTGGATGCCACAAGCCTCTAACTCATTCAGGATCACAGCACCTGCCCAGGTGGTAGCAGCGTCCCATTTTGCAGGTGAAGTCACTGTGGTGCAAGCCCAGGTTTTCTTTCTCTGGAGCCCTCATTGCACACTGCTCCTGGTTCTCATTCTAGGGGAGGGCTAGTCAAACACAAGGTGGGCCCACCCCCTAGATTCTTACTCCAGGTGTGGAGTGGAGCGAGAGACCGTGCTCGGCACCAGTTCCCTGGGGGTGCACTGTGGGATCCACTGCTCCAGAGCACAGCGGGATGGGAGAGAGGCGGGTGAGAGTCACAGGGTGGAAGGTGCCCACTCACTTCACCCGCTGGCCAGCACGCCTTGTCTCCCAGAGCCTCTCCTTCTCCTCGTTCCCAGCCTCCATTTGGCCCTGACTTACCCCACAGTCCTGGTTTGGTTGGGAGACCACTCAGATATGCCTTCCGTGCTCCTCCACGGGCCCCTCCTGCATTTGCAGACAGCTCTGTATCCTCCTAACGCCCATTTCTTCAGCTAGGCCCCTCGTGAGAGGCTCAGACCCCTTGGAGTCCACTCGGGGGATCGAGCACCCTCACTGTACAGGCAAACAGGATGGGCATTTCGTGGTCCAGCTGAGATCAACCCGTGATCTGTGACCTGACCTTCATATTGTACTGAGCTTCAGGGAATCCATAGCAAACACTCTGTCTACAGAGCAAATGGCTACTGCCATCATCCTGATGACCATTTGCTCAGCTCTAGGGGTCCTGGTCTCTGACAAGCCACAGTCACTTGATAAATGCTGATTCAGGACCTATATGTGTGTGTAAGGCCAGCAGGGGCCTGGAAAGCCAAGGGAAAAGGGGAGAACAGGGGAAGCCCAGGGGACCCTCTACCCTTAGTTGGTTCCCCTGGGCCCCTCCAGACAGCACACACAGGTGGCAGTGGTGGCAGTGGGGGTATTGACTCTGGCTGGCCTGTGTATTGTTATTTCCAAAGACTGAGGCTTTGGAGCAAAAGAATTTTCATTCTTTAATGAAAACCTTGCAGCCAGAGGAAGCCCCCCACGAAATGACTGATACTCCACGAGATATGCACTGCTCAGAAATGTCTCCTAGTCAATGAAGAAGAGATCACAGTCAGTGGAATAAAAATTAATTTGGCCACTATAGGAATTAATATAAAAACATCAGATGCAGGACTTATAAGGGATGCCACCTCCAGCTAACCCTCCCTGGGTTAAATACCTGGGGGACGATGATTTATATTCTGGGCTGCAGGGCTCTGCTGGCATAATCGATAGGGATGAGAAATGGGGCAGCCCGGCTGTGCCTGCCCACGATGCTGGGGAGGGGGCCCAAGGGGAGCACACAGCTGCTCTGGAGGCTGCTGGGAGCAGGAGGCGCCTCTGAGCCCACCCACCCTCCTTTCTTCCCCTTTCTCTCCCTCTCTGGTGAGCTCCAGGCCAGTGGCTGACAGGTTTCCAGAGGCCTGGGCCATGACACCCTCTCACTAGGCCTCACCCACTGCCCCCACCGCTCCAGGGGCTGCAGAAGGCGGCCAGGAGAGAAGAGGACAGGGTGGACTGGGCCAGGCCTTACCTGAGATGTGAGACCCCCACGCCCACTCCAGGAGCTGGGCTCATGTGACCCTCCTGACAGTAATCAATCACATACTCATCTTCACCCTGTGAGAATTACTGGTCCAAACTCTGGGTTTAGGTGGAACTTGCCTAAGCAGCTATTCATTCCCACCATCCCTCACCTAGACCTGCTGCTAGATCCTTCAAGAGGATGTAAGTCCAAGCCCTTGCTGGCCAGTCCCTAGGGGCCATCTCTGCACATCCCTGCAAGGAACTTCAAGCTGAAGCCCGTGCATGGAGGCAGATGGCCCTCAACACTGCTGTGAGTCTGGCCTTCCTGCTGTGCCAGGTGAGCCATGAGGTACCCTCACTCCTCTGTGATGAGGGCCCTGCTTGATCAATTCTGCTCCCCGTGCACACACTGCACCTGGGCGAGGGTGGACAGCGGGGTGAGCAAGGTGGTGTCAAGGCCAGCCAGGCTCCAGCTTCCTGTGGAAGTGTCTGCCCCCAGCTGGCTCGCTGCTTCCCTCCCTTCTCGGACCTGCCCTTGGCGGGCAGAGGAATACATCATCATCTGTCCCTTGATACGGAGGCCCTGGAGGAGACCAATATGAGGAGGACAGAGTGTTTATCCTCCAGCCCTTCCCTGCCAAGCCCCCACCTCCCCTTGGGAGTCCCTCTCCCTCAGCCACGCTCTCTACTGGGTCTGCATTCCGGCAGCTGTTGGATGATAGCAGCTCCCTGCTGTGCCAGCCTCTCACCATGTCCTACCCAGCCCTCTGCTCTTCCATTCAACATAGTCATTGCCCCATCGGATATGCCCTCTGCCTCCGCTGGACTCTACCCATACAGCCCCCACGAGCTGCTCTCCCAGGCTGCTCAGGGCAGGGCACACAAAGGAGGCATCAGTAGGCCCCCTGGGAAGGGCCAAGTTCTCAAGTCATCAGGAACAGGGAACCAACCCTCCCCAAGAGCTTCCTCACTACTGACCCTGCAGGATTTTTCCTTGGGGGCTGTATGGGCAGAGTCCAGCGGAGGCAGAGGGCATATCTGATGGGGCAATGACTATGTTGAATGGAAGAGCAGAGGGCTGGGTAGGACATGGTGAGAGGCTGGCACAGCAGGGAGCTGCTATCATCCAACAGCTGCCGGAATGCAGACCCAGTAGAGAGCGTGGCTGAGGGAGAGGGACCCCCAAGGGGAGGTGGGGGCTTGGCAGGGAAGGGCTGGAGGATAAACACTCTGTCCTCCTCATATTGGTCTCCTCCAGGGCCTCCGTATCAAGGGACAGATGATGATGTATTCCTCTGCCCGCCAAGGGCAGGTCTGACAAGCCTCCATGCCTTACTTGGCCTAAAGCCAGGCATAAGTGACCCTGAGCAAGCTCAGGGATAGAAAGGCCCTGAGGGACCACCAAACACAAGCCCCATCGTACAGATGGAGAAACTGAGCCCCTAGGGAGCCTGGTCAAGGCTACAGAGGAAAGCAGGCCTCCTGGCCCTAGGGCAGTGCCTTCTGCCCTCTGCCTGCTGGACCTGGCTGCAGGGTTGCCCGTGGTGCTGGTCTGGGCTACCATAGAGTCATACTGCATCTTACTAAGGAGATAAACATAAACCCGAATATTATTGTTTGCACTGTTATGGGTTGAATTGGGTCCCCCCAAATCTGTATGTTGGAGTCCTAACTCCCAGTACCTCAGAATGTGACCTTATTTGGAGATAGGATCTTTACAGATGTAATCCAGTTAAAATGAGGTCATTAGGGTGGACCCTAATCCTATATGACTGGCATCCTTATAAAAAGGGAAATTTGACACAGAGACGTGCTGAGGAAGATGATGTGAAGAGACAGAAGTCGAGGAGAGAGGCCTGGAACAGAACCTTCCCTCACGGCCCTCAGAAGGAACCAACCCCAGTGCTGGACCTCCAGCTTCCAGAACTATGAGAGTGAACTTGTGTTGTTTAAGCCACACAGTCTGTGGTGCTTTGTTGTGGCAGCTCCAGGAAACTAACATACACCATAAGGAGGTTCACGCTAATGGACTTAGAGCACTATGGGCACTAAAAATATTCTTTGGGGGGTTGGTGTTTCAGATATTTTTTGTGCTTTTGACTTTTTCATTTGTTTTTATGGACCCACAAATCAGAATGTCTTTATCAACAATCAGAGGTTTAGAAGAAGATGCTGATGGGGAGGCAGCCTGGTGCATTATGGGGCGGTGGCCCTGACAGGAGGCTAGTTCCGCGGATGCAGGGGTGGAGGTCAGAGAGTTGCAGGACGTGTGGGCTGTTGGTGGCACAGCGTGGATAAGGGAACTGTAGTCCACATCTCCCACTGTCTTGGTGATGTTTTCTGTCACACATGGCAGTGCCATTGATCAGGAAGCCCATGATCATCCAACTAGGGCACCTCCATCCAGCGAGAGAGATGGCGGCAGTGGGCTTCTGAGTGCTTGCTTGTCCTTTCACATAGTAACAGGTCAGCGTTACTTTAATAATTAAAAAGAGGGCATTACAGGTGTAGGCGCAATCATACGATATGTATTTTAAATAAAATCATAGACACTCGTTTGCTGAAACTTACTTCAGAGAATTTCCACATTGACCCACCCTGCCCAGTGCCAGCTTTTGCTCTCACAGCAGTCCCCCCGTGCTGCTTTTCAGTGGAGGCTTAAAAAAAGCAATTTCTCTACAGGCCAGAACTCAGCTTGCTGCAAGTTTACAGGGAGGATTCAGAGACCTCACAACCTTTGGGAAAATGACCAGATATCTAATTCTGAAGGCTAATACAGAATTAGATAAACAGAAAACCCCAGGCAGAGATTCCAGGCATGGGCACTTCCTGTCCCGTGCATGGCAGACCCTGTTGAATGTGGCTCTCAGCCCTTCCCACGGACCCAGGTGAGCTGCTATCCACCAGTGGAGTTCCCTCAGGACAGGGAGCCCTGTCCCCACCAGGGTCCTCAGTCAGTCATCCTCAGAGCAAGTACTGCATCCCGGGGACAGGACATTCCAGGGGAGGCCGAGGGATAACCTAGGATGCTGTTCTCATCGTCTATTGCTGAATAGCAACTATTCCCAAACTGAGGATCTGAAAACAACACTGTCATTTCCTTTGCTCATGAGCCTGCAATCCGGACAGCACTCAGCTGGGGTGGCTTGTCTCTGCTCCACTCCACTTAGCTTAGGGTGGCTTGCAGGCTGGGCTGGAATCGCCCGAGGGCTCCCTCATGTGGCTAGGGTTGCTGTTGGCTGTCAGTCCAGAACTTTGACCTCCGCTGGCACTGTCTGCCCGGACAAAGACACCCTGCCCTGTAGGATAGGGGCTTCCTTACAAGATGGTGGTCAAAGTCGTGTCACCTTCTTTGACCTAGCCTCAGAAGTCACCCTGTATCCCTCTGCTACGTTCTATTCATCATGGTGGTCACAGACACCTGCCCAATTTCAAGGAGGGGGGAAATAGAATCTATCTCTTAATGGAGGCTGGCAAGATTCTAGAAGAGCATGGAGGCAGAAATATTGCTGTGGTCATTTTTGGGAATGCAATCTGCCACACCATGGACCAGAGGTCACACCAGGGAGTCTGGGTCAAGGGGGCAGGTCCCAAATATGATTCACCACCAGGAGTTAGGGACACAGTCCAAGAATGCCTCCCCACTGCTGCTGAAGTGAGGCTGAGTCAAGACTCCATGGGGTGTGCCTGCGTTCCCTTCTCACCTGGTGGGCCCACTGGCACAAAGGGAGACCAGCCGTGATCCTCTCTCAAGGCTCCTCAGCTCTGACCTCTGATGCCAGGCTCTCCAATCTATGAAATGAAGCATCAGTGGAATCTCCTTCAAGAAATGACCCACTCAAAGAGAGGATTTGTCCTGCCTTGGGCGTTTTGTAAATCTTGTTGCTCCACTTGGCAAGCTGTGGTTCTATTAGTAACAGCACGGCCAGCTTGAGGTGATGTTGCCAGGGCAGACGCTCTGATCAAGGGCATGTGGAGAGGGATATGTGACCTGTGATCAGGCTGTCTTCTCCCTAGGACGAGCCCCTGGAGCCCACCTGCCTCAGAAGGGACTCTGGGTGATCAGCTCCTCCCAGCCAACACATTTGATTGGGGTCGGCTGGGGCCTGTGCACTCATCCAGCTTGCACTTCTATCCCTGTGACACGTGTGCGAGGATGGATCTCTCTGAGCTGGGCTCTCCTGGGCCCCAACACAAGGGAGGAGCTGGCAGGGGTGCAGGACAGTTGTTCACCACTCGAAGACCCAGGCTGCACCCTGCTCCTCCACTGTCTGGCATGGGACAATGTTCATGGGCCCACTTGAGGCCGCCTTCCACACCTGTCACCCAGGTGATGCCCACCTTGAGGCAATTGGCACAGGCCCAGGAGTGCTGGGTGCCAGGGGCACAGGGACGCCTCTTCTCCATTTCTTGCTCTCCCCATGAGGGCTAGCACAGTGCTGGGCACACGCAGCCTCCTTCGTCAGGCCTCTTTGGCCTCCTGGTCATTCTCAGAGTGTGGACTGACCTGTGGCCACAAATTAGGGCCGGCCAGGACTTGGGGAGGACCTGGCACCTCAGGATCTATGGGATGGGGTGGAGCAGGCTATGGCCACAGTGCTAGTGTGGACACTGTGAAGACCCAAAGGGGACGGAGAGGGTAGGGGCTGCTTTCCTATGTCTGGTTGGAGTTCCCTCCGAATGTCTGGATTCTGGATCAGAACCACTGGAGTCGAGACTTGGAAGGGACTTCAGCAATCTTCCAAGTCTGTAAAAGAAAAGAGAGGACTCGATCGCTCACTCACCTGACAAGCACCTTCTGAACCCACTGTGTGTGGAGTTTTTCAGAATGTGGGGCTCCTGGACTCCTTGGAGCATCTCCCACCCCTGATTTGGCCCCCACATTCTCCTCCCATGTCAGCCTGTCACGAATCCCTGTGTCCCCTCACAGAGGATCTGCCCATTTACTGAGCCCTTCCTCAGCTGCACCTCATGGGCACCCGGCTTCTGGAACTCAGTGGCAAACCTCATGTCCTCAGCTGAAAAATGGGTTAAAAGTGGTGCCCACCTCAGGCGGGTGGTGCAGCAAACCTGCAGAGCATCTGTCTCTGTCCTCTCCAAACACACCACACCCCAGATTGTATGTGCTCCTACTCACCGGGCAGAACCTGAACTCTGGATGGCCCAGCTGTCTGCCTCCCCCTGGCCTGCACCAGGCTGGAGGAGAAGCAGCAGGCTGCCTATTCTCAGGACACGCCCAGTCTCAGCCAGCCCTGGTCCCTCACTCCCCAGTGGTGACTGTGCCATCCCAGCTCCTACTCCTCCTCCCTGTACCTCCTTTATGAAGGAACCTCTTGGCCTTTCCTGCTGATTATCCGTCCACTGGCGTCTGCACCCTGTACTCAGCCACGGCTCCTAAAACCGCCACGTCCACCTTGCACATCCTCTCACTGCAGCTTGAGACGCCCCCCTTGTGCCTGCTGGATTGTTCCCTTCAGAATACAAACACACTGTAATGCTCATCTTAAAACCCAGACTCCAAGATCTCATGCCTCCCTCTTATTTCTCGGCTCCCTTGACATAAAAATGCCTTGACAACATTATGTCTAACTGCCTCCTCCCCTGGTCCCTGTGCCCCCTGAGGATCCCCACAGCTCCCCTGACTTCAGCCCCATCTAAGCCCGAAGGCCTACACTCCTTGGGCCCGCGGTGACCCTTTGCCGTTGGCACCCACGTCTACAGTGCGTGGCAGCAAATATCTACCTACCTGTTCCCGGAGCCTCCCCTCACTGGGCTTCCTGCAAAACACCCCCAGCTCTCCTCTTCCTCATCTGTGTGCCTCCTCATCTCCATTTCTAAACATGGAAGTGTCCCCAGAGGATCCCCCTCCTGGGCCCTCCACTTACCCCACACTCACCACTCAGCGACCTCCGCCTGCCCCAGCTGCTCTCTCAGCCTCTCCTCCCACCTGGAGTCCACTTATGGAGCTGCCTGCCCTCCATGGCCTCTCCACACAGCCCACCAGCAGGCATCTCAAGTTTAATGCATCGGAAACAAACTCTTGATTTCCATTCTTCCTTCCCCTAAAATCTTGCTTGTCTCAGTTTTTCCCAACTTAGTAAAAGGCACCATGGCCACCCAGTTTCTCAGGACAAAAACCAGAGAGTTCCCCACGACCCCTTTCTTTCTTTCACACCCTAGGTCTGGTCCCACAGCATGTTCTGCTGGTTCTCTCTTCAGAATATATTCAGAATCTCACCCACCCCCTTGGCCATGGCCACCTTGGTCCAAGCTGCCGTCCTTTCTAGGCCATTGCAGTGGCTGCTTTTGAGGCTCCTGCCTTTGCACTCACCGGCTTCTACTCTGTTCTCCCTGCAGCCCCAGAGTGAGCTGGAAAATAAAGAGGGCCCCAGCACATGGAGGGGGCAGCCGAGGCCCTAATCCTGCTGTCCTAACTCAGCAGGAGGCTCCAGTTTGTGGCCCCTGAGGGTGCAGCCTGCGGGATGAGTGGTCAGGAGCCCACTCTGAGGGGCAGGTGTCTCCCCACTCTGGCTCACCCCACCTCCCTGGCCTCACCTCCTCCTCCACACTCCACTTGGGCCCCTCGGGCCTGCCCTTCCTTGGACACAGCAAGCCTGTTTGCCCTCGGGCCTTTGCACTGGCTGTCCTCTCTTTCTGGGAGGTGCTAGTCCCAGAAGGCCTGGCCCCTGCCTCTGTTTGCCCGGGTGTCTGCTCAGATGCTGCTCCTCAGCAGGTCTGCTCCGGTCACGCTGTAAAGCAGTGCTCCCACGGTATCCCTTCCCCACTTTGCTTTCCTTGGAGACTTGTTCTATTGCATAATTGTATTTGCACGTTTATTTACACGTGTGTGTGGTCTCACACTATAACGTAAGCTTCTGAGGGCAGGGAGTTTGCCCTTCTGGGTCTCTAGTGCCTAGAACAAAGCTTGGAACCAAGTAGTTGCTCAACAAATATTTGTTGATTAAATGAAGAAATGAGATGACAATGCACCCACATTAGGGCACATGGCTTTCCTTGGTCTCCCCAACTGCTATGCACTATCCGCTGTGTGTATCTGACACAGTTTAATTAACCACCTCTACTTGAGGACATTGTTTCTATTCTTTTTCTGCTAAACAAAGTTGCATTGCACATCTTTGTACACCTATCTGTGTGTTCATGGGTGAATATAGTGAAAAATCAGTAATTCAGGCTCTGGACTTGCTGGGTCAAGGAACATGTGCTTTTAAAGCCTTGGTAGATGGTGCCAAACTGTCCCCCAAGAGTATTTTTAACAAATTATGACTTCTAAAATATTTGCAAACACAAATTTAAAAGAATGAAATTAGCCCCACTCCCTTATAGAGCCCTCGAGACTGGCATCAGGCTCTGGGACCGAGTCTCATTTCATAGGGGTGAGGCTGATCTCAGAGAGGGTGTGGGGCTCTGATTTCTTGGCGACTGTGGCTGTGGTCACCAGTATGGCCCCAACCGTTCTCAATCTTGCAGAAATTGACCTTCAGTGCCTGTCACTGGATCACTTTGTAACACAGGAAGATAAAATTGCAGTCACTGCTGGTGGACAGTCATGTTCATGTTGCGTTGTAAAGAACTTCCTGAAGTTCAGCAGCACCAGCCCGGCAAGCATTTATTCAGCAGCTGATGTGTGCTGTGACAATGTTGTTGTAGGGGGTAAGGATACAGTTTGCAACAACACGGAAAAGCCCTGCCCACAAAGAGCTTGCGTTCCACTTGGGGAGACAGACAACGAACAGAAGACACAAGCAAATTGTATAGCATGTTAGGTGGGAAGAAATGCCATGAGAAAAACAGCAGGAACTGTGTGGTAGCCAGCTTCAGAAGTGGCTTCAGGTGGTGACACCTCCAGGTGTTCATGCTCTTATGCAATCTCTTCCCTTTGAGTGTGGGCTGGACCTAGGACTTAATTTTCATGAACAGAAAAGGCAAAATTGATGGGATGTCACTTCCAAGATTAGGTTACACATAACTGTGAGTCTGTGTTACTGGCATTCTGATCTTCTGTTTCTTTCACTTCCATGTTCTGAGTGCAGCTATGGTGGGCCCACATGCAAGGGACCAAGGGCAGGCAGAGGGGAGCCGATTCCTGCCCACAGTCTCATGTGGGAGCCCAAAGTGGATCCAGCCCTGAGATGACCATAGCCCAGCTGACACCTTGACCAAAGCCTCTGAGAGACCCCAGGTCAGAGCAACAGCTAACTCATGCCCAGATTCCTATCCCACAGAAACTGTGAGATAAAAAATGTACACAAGCTGTTGTCTTAAGCCACCAAGTTTGGGGCTGACTTGTTACTCAGCAATAGCTAACTAACACAAAGGGAAATAGAGAATGCCAGGGTAGCGGGTGTAGGTTAAAATAGGGTGGCAGGAAAGGAGTTATTTGAGAAAAGACTTGGGGCCGGCCCCGTGGCTGAGTTCATGCTTTGCTTTGGTGGCCCAGGGTTTCACTGGTTCAGATCCTGGATGTGGACATGGATCTGCTCATCAAGCCATGTTGAGGCAGTGTCCCCCATGCCACAACCATAAGGACCCACAACTAAAATACTATATAACTATATACTGGGGGATTTGGGGAGAAAAAGCGGGAAAAAAAAAGAAGATTGGCAACAGTTGTTAGCTCAGGTGCCAATCCTTAAAGAGAAAAGACTTGAAGAAGGGAGAGAGCCAGCCGTCGGAGCCCAGGGGCAGAGCTGGATCTGGAGACATGAGTTTGTGGGAACTCAAGAGAGAAGGGTGGTGGCTGGGATAGAGCAAAGGGGCCAGAGGCAGGGGGCAGGGCAGGGAGGGGCATTTGGGCTTCGACTCTGAACTGGGAAGGGGGCCTTTAAGACTTTGAGCAGAGGCACATTTTGTTGGGGTCCAGGTAGGTGGTAAGAGTGTTTGGGAAGGTGGGGGGTCTCAGGGAGATGACAGAGGTGTAAGGTCCTGGGCTTGCTTTAAAGGTGAGCACAGGACTACATGTGGCATGTGAGGGAGGAGAGCTGTCCTTGCACCCAAGAGAAGACAGTGACGGGCAGGTCTGGGGAGGCCTGGAAGTGGGGGTTCAAGCCTAGATGCCTGTCCTGAGCTTGAGGTGGAAGGCTGAGGAGGAGGTTGGGCCAGGCAGCGTGTGGAGTCCTTAGGGTCATTAGATGGGAGTGAGTGTGGAGAGAGGCGAGGAGAGGACGGAGGGGCAGAGGGGCCCAGGGCAGGGAGCCTGGAATGCAGATGAGGACAGTGTGGAGGGGCAGGGAAGGACAGGGGGGCTGAGTCACCACTGACAGGCTGACTCCGGCTTAGCAGCTTGAGGGGCAGTGGCATGAGGGTGTCACGAAGCCTTTGCAGAGGACTCCAGAGAGTGTGGAAGGGGCGAGCCAGACACAATTTGAACCAGATTTACTGTCAAGAGGAGCAAAGAAATAGGGCAGCAGCTGAAGGGCAAAGTGAGTCCAACAGAGGGGTGCCTTAAGGATGGGGAACAAACAGTATCTTCAGACCTGACAGGACCATCTGCTGGAAAGGGAAACACCAGGACGATACAGGAGCCAGGAAGGGTGGCTAGAACTGTCCCCGGTGAGGGAGGGGGACATGCTTGGAGTTGGCTGGGAAATTGGAGTGTCTGGTCCTCAGGAAGTTCCAGGGACACAGGTGCCCCTGCAGCATGCACCGGTCCCCTGACATCCCGCCACACTGGCGGACAAGTGACTCTTGGGGTGACTGAGAGAGCTGGAGCTGAGCTGGGAGACTGCACTCGGAATTTCCTGACCTGGACGAGCTTCAGCCTTTAATCTCATGTTGCATCTACAGCCTCGCTTCATGTGGTTTGTGAGAAGCTGAAAAAAATAAGGGCTAATAAGCTTTACAAAGGGGAGGAGAGGCCAACCCGAGACACCCTTGACTGACCCTCTGAGGTGCTGGGGGCAGGACAGAGCCTCGGGGGGCACAGCGGCCAGTCACTGCCCAGGGTGCAGCCAGCGGCCAGACATCCTGGACTGAGAGACCAGGCTCAGGTCCAGGCTCCAGCTGTGGTTTCAGGCAAGGGACAGCCTTCCCAAGCCTCGGTTTCTTAATCTGGAAAATGGAGCAGGAAAGAGCACAACCTCACAGGCTGTGTGAGGGGAGCGCGAGGGCGGCCCGGCCCACAGCGGGGCAGTGACTTTGTGTAGATGAGGAACTGGTGGTTCCGCCAGGAGTTGGTGGCACCAAGGTGGCACTAAGAGACAGGAGAGTAGCTTGAACAGTCACAGTACTGTTCTGCGGGGAGGCCAAAATCATTACCAAAGAAAGCATAAATTTGCTACTGAATTGAGGACAACCCCTTGATTGATGCAGCGTCTGTTCTCTTCCTCTTCATCTGGGCCCAGGAGGATTTGCTGCCTCTCAATAGCCAAGAACGCAGGTAGTAAGAGCAGGACCCCAGGGCTGATGTCTCAGCAAAGTGAATTTTCCTTCTCTTCTGGCCTCTTGGGAGAGATATTATTTCTTCCATTGATGCAAATGTGTTCAAAGTGCACTTCCCACAAACTCAGATATAACAAACCGCGTTTTCTCTGAGGCCGGGGACTCTGGCTGTGGCCCTCCTGCCAAAGGTGGCCCGTGGCTCGCCACAGCGCCATCACCCAGCGTGGGTTCAGAGCCCAGGCGCTGTGATGGGTGTGCCAGGGGCCTGCCAAATGTGTCCAGGAGAGCAACCCCAGGAAATAGCTGATCCGCCTCCTTCGCTTTACTGATGAGGAACTGGGGCACAGAGAAGGCATGAAGTTGCTCGGGGCATGTAGGGGAGGCCTGGGCACACAGCCTGCTTCTCCTCCTCCACCATCTGCGTCAGCCCAGGCTCGTTTCTGGGAGGCGGCGAGGAGTTTTCAGCCAGGCGTTGGTATTCAGCCAGGAGTTTGGGGTTCAGCCAGGAGTTGGTACTTGTTAGAGGAGATGAAAAAGGTGAAGCTGTTATCAAGAGAGAGTATCTGGAGTCTGAGTTCACTGCGGGGTCTCAGGAACTAGATACCATCAGCCCGGCCTGCCCAGCGGAGGTGAGGGAGGTTGCGGCTGTCACACATGGGAGCTGCCTAATCCTCGGCAGGCCCGCCCAGTGCGCCGCCCCCCCCCCCCCCCCCCCCCCCCCCCCCCGGAGCCCGGAAGATGGAAAGCAAGTTAACAGTCCAGGAGGAAATCAGCAGAGGTGCCTTGGTGCCAAGGCCTGGTCCAGCAACCTGATCGCTTCCCGCTCCCTCCACCGGCCCGGAGCTGGAGGCAGAGATCCTTTCTGGCAGAGTTTGGAAGTTGAATCTGAGCGCTTTGGGCTTTGGAAGGCCTGGATCTTGGTCTGCATGGCTCTCAGCTTTGCTAAGTCCCCAAGGAATGGGAGCTCCCAGCTGCCCCCCACAGCTGGACGTTCCCCTCCTGTTTCACAATAGGCGGGCCTCTATTTAGATGGACCCCAAGAACAGGCGAGGGATAGAAACATTGTAATGTTCCCACTGCTGAGAAAACATTTGGTAAACTCTCCCACCCACTCCCAATTCACTAAAACATGGTCACAGAGATTTTTCTTTAATGGGAGAAAGAAAATAGTGGCAGGCTCTGCGAGGTCATTCCCAACCTTCTTTCCCTTGCGATCTGCAATATTGAGGCTGAAAATCTAACTCTATTCTCAGCCTGTCTGGAACTAAGTGTGGTCAAGTGACACAGTTCCAGTAAATGAGACATAATTGGCAATCAGCTGGGGGATTCTGGGAAGGCTTTTTTTTATTGATAAAAGAGCCAAATGTGGTTGATACTTCCAGTTTTCTCTCCATTTCCCTTCTTCCTCCCTTGAAAGTGGATGTGATGCCAGGAGTTGGGGCAGCCATGTTGTAACACTGAGGCAGAATGCATGAAAGAGAGGCTAAGCACTTGCTGAGACAAGGCCCTGACATGGCTGAACTGTCTACTTGCAGGCCTCTTGTAAACTAAGGCAAAACAACACCCTATTTATTTAAGCTGCTGTGTTTGGAGTTTTAGTCTTTGCAGCTGAAAGCCTTCCTAGCTAATGTGCACCACTATGGCAAACTACCAGCTAGCATCACATGTAACAGTGAAACCCTAGCTGCATTCCCATTACATTCTGAGATAAGACAAGGGTGTGCCCACTGTAACTGCTAGGAATGATAATAACACAAACAGTGTTTTTTTTGAGAATTCACTACACGTCAGCTACCATCCTAAGCACTTGGCATATTTGCTCATTTGATTTTCCAACAACCCTACAGGGGACACTTTACAGGAGTCAAAACTAAGGCACAGAGAGGCCGAGGGAACTTGTCAAAGTTGGTAAGCGGTGAGCCAGGATGTGAATTCGGAGAGTCTGGCCCCAGGATGGGTCCTCGTAATCACATGTGGTACTCTCTGTCTATCTACAAGATCAGGAGGCAGAGATCAACAGCACAGCCCAGGTCGGAGGACTCTTGTCCTGAGCCTCGTGGTCACCACATTCCCTCCCTCCATGAACCACTCCGGGGAAGCCAGTTACCTTCTGAAGGAGGGTGGGAACCACGATCAGAGCTGGGAGCTGACACCTGGAACATTTGAGAACCTCAGGCTGGGAGAGCCGGTGGGCCCTTCACAGGGAGCCAAGAGCTTGGGCCAAGAGCTCCTTTGCTCCAGGGCACGTCTGAGTGAACACTGCCAGGATTTTCTCTTTCTTCTCTTCTTCCTCTGTTTCCAAAGCTGATTGCCCCCACTTCTGATGAACATCTTTTTCTTTATTTTTAAAGCTGCTTTAGTATTCAACAATACTTGAGAGTCTTATAGGTTGGGGAGCGGCTACCTCTTCTTCACCTATTATCTCTTAATGCGTTTTTTAAAAATTATGAAGGAAGTACATGGCTGTTATAAAATCTTCAAATAGATCAGAATTGTCTGAAATAAAAACTATAATTTTCTGCTCCCATATTTTCAACCTCCCCATCCCTCCCCCGATAACTCAGAGGGATAACATTGCCTAGGAGATTGGAGGATGTCCTGCCAGGTTTTCTCTCCACAAGCCACACCTCTGTAAGATGCACACATCTTATTTTAAACTTCAAAAAATCAGACTATACAGGGCATTCTGTAAGTTGCTTCTTCTCCAGTAAGAATTCACAGACTTACACAAATCTGGCTCATTGTTTTCAACGTATGCTGAGTGTTCTTCAGGAAGGAAGTACTGTGATTTCTTTAGCTAACCTTGCATCGATGGACACTGTGGTTGTTTCCAATGTGTTGCTTTTGTGTACTCATGTGTAGTTTGGGTGGAAGAGAATCCTACAAGTGGTGTGGCTGTGTCCAAGTGTGCACCTAGCAGTGTTTGACAGGTATGGCCACATGTCGTTCCTAAAGTGCTGCAACGGTTACTCTCCCACCAACTGAGCCTAACAGCACTCTTTGCTCATGCTTTCACCAACCCTGGATGCTTTCAATCTTTAACAATTTTGCCAACACTCCAGTAACAATGAGCACATCCAGTGCTGAAATCTTGGTTTCTAAATACCATCTCCACTAAAAGGAACCAGGGCTCCTTGGGGAAATGACTGGTTCCAGGGCTGGGGCAGGGAGTGACAAAATGAGCTCAGAACATCTTGCTGGGACAGAAAGTAAGGAAATCCTCAAAGAATGACGGGGACACATCAAAGGGACACAGGAGCCAACTTGAAGGAGCTCCCATTGGCTCAATTGGAACATTTTGAACATCAAAATAAGTAATTACAGTAATGAATTATAACCATTGAAGTTAAAACTCCATGAGTCTATAATGATAGAAAATATAAAGAGAAGGAAAAGCTTGTCCTTGTAGTAGAATGTCAGTTAATAAATGTAGACGGAATTTAGAAAAATCATCATCTGGCAACAATTTATAAAACTAATTGATTCAGACAAGAATTATTAGCAGATAATTTGTGGGTGAAAGTTTGAACAGGAACAGTGGAATCACAAACTCAAAATATCTTCCCAAAAAAGTACCTGTTTATTAAAAAAGGAAAAACAGCAACTTTACAATTGAGAAACCCAGTAAACATCAGCTTAACAAAATAATCAGAGTTACTATCATCAGGGATGGGACAGACTTCCACGTCCATCTCAGTGTGACGTGCTGAGAGTACCGAGCAGTTCTTCGGCAGCGTTCCTGCTGAAAATGATGATCTGAGTCTACTCCTGAGGAAACGTCACACAAACCCATACTGGGCATGCTCTACAACATAACAGGGCAGTTCCCTTCAAAAATGTCAACATTATGCAAGCAAAGAAAGGTGGAGGCTGTCCCAGATTACAGGAGACCACTGGGTCATGACAATCAGATGCAATACATGATCCTGGACTGGAAAAAATTGTTATTAAGGACAATATCAGGACAGCTGACAAAATTAAAGTATGACTTCAGATAGTATATTAAAGTATGACTAATAGATAACAATTGTATCAATGTTAACTTTCTTGCACTTGATTAAGGGACCATGGTCAAGTAGGAAAATATCCTTGTTTGTAGAAGACAAAGGTTTAAATATTTAGGGGTAAGGAGGCACGAATACACGCGACTTATTGTCAAATAGTCTGCAAAGAAATTACATATACATACACTTACATATACACATACGGCATATGTGACACATATACAGCACAGCCCAGGTCGGAGGACTCTTGTCCTGAGCCTCGTGGTCACCACATTCCCTCCCTGCATGAACCACTCCAGGGAAGCCAGTTACCTTCTGAAGGAGGGTGGGAACCACGATCAGAGCTGGGAGCTGACATATACATATGAGTATGAGACAGAGAGAGAGGTAGAGAAAAGAAACAAATATGGCAAAATGTAAACAGTTGGTGAATCTGGATGAGTGGTAAAGAGAGTTCTTTGCGCTGTTTGAAACAGTTTTCAAATAAAAGGTTTCAGGAAAAGATGATTTTACCAATGTGTTAATTACAAAATAATATCTCACAGGTGTTTTAATTTGCATTCACCTCATCCCTAGTAATGTTGAACATATTTTCACATATTGGCCACTTCTAGTTATTTTGTGAACTGTGTTCATAATCTCTGCTCTTTTTTCTATTAGATTGTTTTTGTTTGACTTAGTGGAATGCTTTCTGAATTTGTACTAAACTTCTTTTCTATTTTGTACATGGTGAGTATTTCTCCTATTTTGTCATTTGTCTTTTGATGTTTATAGAGTCTTTAACTATGTAGATATTTCACATTTTTATTAGTCAAATCTATCATTTTTCCTGCCCCTTGCTATATTTTCTAGTAATTACTATATTTTCTAGTAATTAAACAGCATAGCTAGGGCTCAAGTCTGCTTTTAATTTCCCCCTCATTTTTTTGAATTAAAATTTTCATGTTGAGATAATTGTAGATTCACATGCAGTTGTCAATAAATAATAAAGAGAGATCTCATATACCCTTTACCCAGTTTCCTCCAATGATAACATCTCGCAAAACTGTAGTACAGTATCACAACCAGGATATTGACATTGATACAATCAAGATACAGAACATTTCCATCCCTACAAGGATCCCACTTCCCTCCCACCTCCAACCCTCCTTAACCTGTGGCAACCACTAATAATCTATTCTCCATTTCTATAATCTTGTCACTTCAAGCACTTTATATAAATGAAATCATACAGTATATAACATTTTGGGACTACTTTTTATCACTCAGCATAATTCTCTGGAGATTCATGTAGGTTGTTGCCTATATGAATAGTAATTTGTTCTCTTTTTTTTGCTGAGAACTATGCCATGGTGTAGATGTCCCGAAGTTTGCTTAACCATTGACCCATTGAAAGGCATTTGAATTTCTTCCAGATTCTGGCTAATACAAATAAAGTTGCTATAAATTTTTGTGTACAGTTTTTTTAATTGAGCTTATGATAGTTTACAACATTGTGAAATTTCAGTCCTACGTTATTATTTGTCAGTCACCATATAAGTGTGCTCCTTCATCCTTTGTGCCCACCCCCCAGCCTCCTTCCCCCTGGTAATCACTAAACAGTTCTCTTTTTCCGTGTGTTTATCGTCCACATATGGAAATCATACAGTGTTTGTCTTTCTCTGCCTGGCTTATTTTGCTTAACATAATACCCTCAAGTTCCATCCATGTTGTTGTGAATAGGACACTTTTGTCTTTTTATACGGCTAATATTCCATTGTGCATATTTACCACATCTTCTTTATCCAGTCATCAGTCGATAGGCACTTGGGTTGCTTCCACATCTTGGCTATTGTGAATAATACTGTAATGAACATAGGGGTGCATAAGTTTCTTTGAATTGTTAATTTCAAGATCTTTGGATAAATACCCAGTAGTGGGATAGCTGGGTCATATGGTAGTTCTATTTTTAATTTTTTGAGAAATCTCCATAGTGTTTTCCATAGGGGCTGTATCAGTTTGCATTCCCACCTGTAGTGGATGAGGGTTCCTTTTTCTCCACAACCTCTCCAACATTTGTTATCTTTTGTCTTGGTGATTATAATGATTCTAACGTGTGTAAGGTGATATCTTAGTGTAGTTTTGATTTTCATTTCCCTGATGATCAGTTATGATGAACATCTTTTCATGTGCCTATTGGCCATCTGTATAGCTTCTTGGAGAAATGTCTGTTCATATACTCTGCCCATTTTGTGACCAGGTTTTTTTTTGTTGTTGTTGAGTTGTGTGAGTTCTTTATATATTATGGAGATTAACCCCTTGTCAGATATATGACTTGCAAATATTTTCTCCCAGTTGGTGAGTTGTCTTTTCGTGTTGATCCTGGTTTCTCTTGCCTTGTAGAAGATCTTTAGTCTGATGAAGTCCCACTTGTTTTTTTTTTTCTTTTGTTTCCCTTGTCCAAGTAGACATAATATTTAAAAAGATCCTTTTAAAACCAATGTCAAAGAATGTACTGCTTATATTTCCTTCTGAAAGTTTTATGGTTTCAGGTCTTACCTTCAAGTCTTTGATCCATTTTGAGTTTATTTTTGTGTATGGCATGAGATAATGGTCTGCTTTCATTCTTTTGCATGTGGCTGTCCTGTTTTCCCAACACCATTTGTTGAAGAGACTTTCCTTTCTCCATTGTATGTTCTTAGCACCTTTGTTGAAGATTTGCTGTCCGTAGATGCGTGGTTTTATTTCTGGACTAAATTTTTGTGTACAGGTTTTTGAGTTAAAATAAGTCTTCATTTTTCTTGGATAAATACCCAAGAGTGCAATTGTTGGGTAGTATGGTAGTTGCATATTTAGTTTCTTGTTTTGTTTTTTTTAAGGACTGTCAAACTGTTTTTCAGAGTGGCTGTAGCATTTTACATCCCCACCAACAATGCATGAGTAATCCAATTTCTCCACATCATCGTCAGCACTTAGCGTTGTCACTATTTTTTATTTTAGCCTTTCTGATGGTGATATATCATTGTGGCTTTCATTTGCATTTCCCTAATAGCTTATGATGTTGACTATCTTTACAAATGCTTATTTGCCATCTACATATCATCTTCAGTGAAATGTCTGTTCGTATCTTTTGCCCATTTTCTAATTGAATTTTTTTTAACTTGTTGACTTTTGAGAATTCTTTAAGTAGGAAAATGCCCTACAAAATGGTACAAAATGATATATTCTAGCTACTAGTCCTTTGTTGGATTTGTGGTTTACAAATATTTTCTCCCACTCTGCAGCTTGCCTGTTATTCTCATAACAGGGTCTCTGCAAAGCAAAAGTTTTAAATTTTGATGAAACAGCTTAATAATTTGTCTTTTTAAAGATAATGCTTTTAATGTAAAGTCTATGAACTCTGCCTAGTCCTAGATCTCAAAGATTTTCTCCTTCTAGAATTTTTTTTAGTTTTAAGTTTTACATTTAACTCTGTGATCCATTTTGAATTATTTTTGTATGAGATATGAAACTTAGATCGAAGCTCAGTCTCATGACTATGGATGTCCAGTTGATCCAGTACCGTTTGTTGAAAAGGTAATCTTTCCTTCATTGAATTGCTTTTGTACTTTTGTCAAAAATCAGTTGGGTACATTTTTGTGGACCTATTTCTGGGTTCTCTGTTGTTCTGTAGATCAACGTGTCTCTCCATTTGCCAATACCAATACTTAATCAATACACTCTTGATTATTGTAGCAACAGAAAAATTTTGAAATCGGGTAGACTGATTTCTTCCACTTTATTCTTCTTTGTCAAAAGTGTTTTAACTATCCTAGCTCTTTTGCCTTCCTATATAAATTTTAGAATAATTTTATATGTATCTACAAAAAATCATGCTGAGATTTTATAGGAATTGTGTTAGACATATATTCCAATTTGGGGGAAATTGACATCTTTAGTATGTTGAGTCTCCTTTTCCATGAACAAGGTATGTGGAAGGATATCCATTTATTTAGATCTTCTTTGATCTTTTTCATCAGTATTGTATAGTTTTCAGCATTACAAGTTTTGTTAGATCTACACTTATGTATTTCATTTTTTTGAGTGATTGTAAATAGCATCGTATTTTTAATTTTGGTGTCCATATGTTTGTTGCTAGTATATAGAAATAAAATTTTTGTATGTTTTGTATCCTGAAAATTTTCTGGACTCACTTATTCATTCTAAGTAGTTTTTTTGTTGAGTTCGTAGGCTTTTCTACATAGACAGTCATCTGCAAATAGGGACAGCAGCTTTATTTTTTCCCTTCTAATCTGTATGTCTTTTCTTTCTTTCTTTTTTTTTTTGCCTTATTGCACTGGCTATAACTTCTGGCACCATATTGAATAAGACGGTGAGAGTGGGCATCCTTGCCTTGTCCCGGTCTTTGGGAGAAAGCATTCAATCTTTCACCATTAAATGTAATGTTAGCTATAGATTTTTTTTTTGTAGATGCTCTGTATTGAGTTGAGATAGTTCTCTTTATTGTTATTTTTCTGAAAGTTTTTTTTCAGTGATGAATGTTGAATTTTATCAAATACATTTTCTTCATCAATTGATATGATCATGTGATTCTTCTTCTTTAGCCTATTAATATGGTGGATTACATTGATTGATTTTTAAGTGTTGAATCAGCCTTCCATTCTTGGAATAAACCCCATTTGGTCATAGTATAAAATTCTTTTTCTATATTGCTGAACTCTCTTTGCTATTATTTTGTCACGGATTTTTGCATCTATCTTCATGAAAGATATTGGTCAATAGTTTTCTCTTTTTTGTACTGTCTTTGTCTAGTTTTGGCATCAGGGTAATACTAGCTTCATAAAATGAATCATTTCCTTCTCTTCTATTTTCTGGAAGAGATTGTGTGGAATTGGTGTTAACTCTTCTTTAAGCATTTGGTAGAATTCTCCAACAAAACCATAAGGCCTGGAAATTTCTTTTGGGGAGTTTTTAAGTTACAAATTTAGTTTCCTTCATAGTTATAGGGCTATTCAAATTATTTCTTTTATTTGGGTGAGTTATGGTAGTTTGTGTTTTTCAAGGAATTGGTCCATTTTCTCTAAACTGTCAAATTTATGTGTGTAGAGTTGTTCACAGTGTTCCCTTATTATCCCTTTGATTTCTGTAGGGTCTGTAGTGATAGCCCCTGTTTCATTCCTAACACTGGCAATTTGTGACTTCTCTCTTTTTTTCTTTGTCAGTCTTGCTTGAGGTTTATCAATTTTATTCATCTTTTTAAAGGCCCAACTATTTGTTTCATTGATTTTCTCTAGTGTTTTTCTGTTTTCAATTTAATTGACTTCTATTCTTATCTTTATTATTTCCTTCATTTTGCTTGTGTTGCAGTTATTTTGCTCTTCTTTTTCTAGGCCCTTGAGGAGTGGGCTGAGTTATGTTCCCCCATAATTGGTAAATTGAAACCCTAAACCCAAGTACCTCAGAATGTAACTGTATTTGGAAACAGGGACTGAAAGAGGTAGTTAAGGTAAAATGAAGTCATACGGATGGGGCCCTAATCCAATATGACTGGTGTCCATATAGGAAGAGGAGGTTAGGACACAGACACACACCCACTCCTCACTTGGCTTGCAATGTCTAAAGGCATCACAAACTTCACATGTTCTAAGTTGAATTCCTGGTTTTTCTTCCCAAGTCTATTTCTTCCACATTCTTCCCCATTTCAGTAAATAGAAACCCCATTTGTCCAGTTGTTCAAGTCATACACCCAGCCTTTATTATCTATTGCCATGTAAAAAATTACCCCCAAATGTAGCAGCTTAAAATAGCAAACATTTATATGTCATCATTTCTGGGGGTCAGGAGTGGCATAGTTGGGAAGTTCTGGTTCAAGGTCTCTCGAGAGGATGCAGTTGAGCTGTTGGCTGGGGCTACAGTCTCATCTGAAGGCTCAACTGGAGGAGGATCCACATCCAAGCTCACTCACATGGCAGGTCTCAGCTCCTTGCTGGCTGCTGGCCAGAGCTTTCAGTTCCTCACCCCTTGGTTCTCTCCATAAGCTACCTAAGTGTTCTGATGGCGTGATAGCTGGCTTCTTCCAGACAGAAGCCACAGTCTTTTTATAACCTAATCTTGGAAGTGACATATCATCACTTCTGCTCTTTTCTGTTCTCTAGAAGTGAGTCACTAAGTCCAGCCCACACTCAAGGGGTGGAGATTACTCAGATGTGAGTACCAGGACACAGGGATCACCAGGGCCATCTCAGAGCTGCCTACCACATAGCCCTTACCCAATCTGTCATTGAAGCCTGCCACCTCTGTTTCCTCTTTCACCAAATATCCTCCATGACCCCTTCACTCACTCCATTTCAGCCACTGACCTCCTTCCTGCGCCAGTCAAGCCCCCACTACAGAGATTCTGCACTTCCTGTTCCCTCTGCCTGGGATTCTCTTCCCTCTGATGCACGTGGTTTGCTTCATTACCTCTTTCAGGTCCTTGTTCACACAGAAGCCTCTCCTGACCACTCTATTTAAAGGCGCAAAACACATGTTGCACTTCCTCATCCCTTTTCCTGCTTTGTTTCCATAGCATTTCTCACCAGCTAATATGCTATACATTGACTTGTTTTGATTATTTTCTGTTTTTCTCATAAGGACATAAGCTCCATAACGGCAGAGAATTTTGTCTGTTTGTTCATTGTTGTACCTCCAACACCTAAAACAGTGCCTGGCAATAGTGAGCTCTCAAAAAATATTCAAATAAAAGACCAAATTAAGTTTTCTTTGTTTTGATGTTTACTGAAAGCCACCCATTCTATTTTTATTTTTCTAGTAGTTGCTATTAATTTTTTAATACAAATATTTAAATTTGTATTTTCCTAAGAGTCTAAATTTAGTCAGCAGCTATGTTTCCTCTACCAGGAAATAAGGATCTGGGGCTGACCCGGTGGTGTAGTGGTTAAGTTCTTGCACTCTGCTTCAGTGGCCCACGGTGTGCAAGTTTGGATCCTGGGTGACGACCTACATACTGCTCATTAACCCATCCTGTGGCAGCGTCCCATATACAAAACAGAGGAAGATCGGCACAGATGTTAGCTCAGCAACAATCTTCCTCAAGCAAAAAAAGAGGAGGATTGGCAATGGATGTTAGCTCAGAGCCAATCTTTGTCACCAAGAAAAAAAAAAGACATAAGGATCATAGTATGCTTCTGCTCTCCTCTTCTCCCTTTCAGAACCTCCCATGTTGCAATGATCTGGGACTTTCATTTCATTCACTTATTCATTCATCCTCCTTTCATGCAGCCAAAATTTACTGAACATCCTCTAAGTTTCCAAATTTTTTAGCAATTACAAATGTTTTAAACCTTATTCTATGTCATTTCAGAAGTATGTGTGACATGGCTGCACCATTTATCAAAATTGTACAGCTAATATTTACACATCTCAATTGAGAGACTGGATATACAAATAAGCAATGGTCAGACCATATACAAAAACAGAACTCTGACCCATAACCTGCAGCAGCCTGCCCAGGAAACCAACCCCTGCCCTACAATAACCAGCCCCGGGAGCCAGCTGGCTATAGCCAGACTTGCAGGAGGACAGATGGCTATCTCTAGTGACGATGCAGGAAGCTAAACAATAACTTCTGGGACAATTGGCCCCAAATGGCCAGACTTTGCTTAATAACTGACAGCTTTTCTAGTTTTGGTCCCCTCTTCCAACTTAGGACTAACCAGGCAAAGCCAAATATGCTCCCCTAACCAAACATGTCAGCTGCCCCACCTCTAGCCCACCTACAGCTTCCCCAGGCCAACAGCCTCCAACTGGAATGCACCTGAAGCTTCCCCTTCTTTCCACCATGAAGCTTCCTGCTCCTCTGCCTGCCTTTGAGTCTCTGCCAAAACTCAAGTGACCTTGGCTGACTCCCTTGTCATAGCAAGTTCAGAATAAATAACGTTTGCTTTTCTCATTTGGATGGTCTTTGTTTATTTCTACACAATGTATGTAAATTTTACCTATAAAAATAACATTGAATAGAGTGAGGAGTTGATGGAGGTATAAGATGATATAAGAATGACCACAGGTTGATAATTGTTGAAACTGGGTGATGATACGTGGGGGTTCATTGTACTATTCTGCTTACTTCCTGTATATTTGAATTTTTTCCATAATAAATGTTAAAAAATTATTTAAACATGACCACCACTTTTTCTCTTGTTCTATATCTTTCCTTTTTTCATTTTGCTGGAACTCATTCACTGTGTTGAGTTTCTCCTGTGTGTAGACTGCTCTAGGTGCTGGAAGTAATAAACTAAACAGACCAACTCATGCTCTCTCGGAGCTTGTGTTCTAGTGGGTAAGGCTGGTAATTAAACTGATAAATATATACTGTGTCAGGAGGTGATAAGAACTGTTCTCACCTCCTTACTAGTGGAGAAGGAGGAGCCTGGAGGGTGGTGGTGACAGGGCTTCTCCATCAAAAGGGGCTCAGGGACGGCTCTGGGTAGGGTGACCTTCAAGCAGGGATCTGAAGAAGTGAGTGAAAGCATGCCACCATGGGAAGAAGGACATTTCAGGCCAGGCCCTGAGACACAACTTGGACAGCAAAGGCCTCAGGTATGGCCCTTGGCCTGCCCATCTTCATTCACAGCTGTGGGAGACAGTTCTGTGCTCAGACTCACCCCCACCATAGTGTTTCCCTCAGGCCATGGCCTGAGTCTTTCTCCTTTCTGCCTTGAGGCCTTCCTAAGGTAGACTGGGGGTGCAGGGAGGCAAGCTGTGGCAACCCTTAAGCAGTGGAGTGAGAACATGGATGACACCCTAGCTGAATGTCCTCCCAATGGAAGATTCTGGAAGCTTTACAGGGGGTCCTAGCAGCCCTCAGCCTCCATTAATGACACACTCCTCTACTGGCTTTTCTCTTCTCTCTCACTCCTCTATCCTGCTATTACCTCTCCAATCAACTCCCCAAGTCCTTGTCTCAGGCCCTGCTTTGAAGGGACTGAGGCAACATGCTCCCTGGGTTCCAGGATCCCCAGGAGGCCATTGTGCCTGGAGCACAGGGGGCAGGGAGGGTTTGGGAGATGATGTCAGTGAGGCGCGGGGGCTAGATTCTGTGGGCATTGAAGGCCACGGCCAAGGTGATGGGTTGTCTTTAGAGGGAGGGACATGAGGAGCACGGGAGGATATTGAGCCAGGAGTTAATGGTCAGCTTCTGCTTTTTCAGGATCCCTGTGTTGAAAATCCTCAGCAGGGGGCCAAGTGGGGCAGGAGACCAGTCAGGAGCAATTGCAGTGGTCTAGTTGAAGGCCGGCGTGGCTGGGACTGCTGGGTGAGGTTGGAGTGTTTGCTAATGGAGGGTGGGGGACAATAACAGAGTCACAGTGGCTTAGCTACCAGCGCTTTGAATTGAGCACTTGGAAGAACAAGGTTGCCACTTGTAGCAAGGGGGAGGACATCTGGGGAGAGCAATGGGAGCATTGGGGGTGCAGCGGGGGTTAGTACAAGTTACCCTTGAGAGCCTTTTAGAGGGTCAGAGCTGTGGTTGTGGGCGGCATCAGCACCCAGATGCACCAAAGCCGCAGCCCGGATGAGATCACCGAGGAGGGAGTATGGAGAGAGAAGAGGATCAAGAGCTGTGGATCCTGGGACATTTCAAAGTCCACAGGTCGGGATGAGCTGGTAGAGCTGGCCAGGGGACCAGGGCATGGGGGCAGGTGGCAGGTGGCAGGTGAGGCAGACTCCAGGGCTCTCTGCGTGGGCTGGGACTCCCCTGTGGTGGCTTGCTGCTGCTCATCCGCTGGCTGGGCCAGGGAGGGAAGCGCTTCCAGTGGGGAGGGACTCACCGCACCAAGGGTAGCCCCAGATCTACTGAGATAGAGAGGAGTGGCTGGTGCCCTCCCGGGCCTGTACATCTCTGAAATGTCCCCACTTTTCCTTCCCATGTCAATTGCACTTGGGGGAGGAGGAGAAGTGACCTTTTTTTCTTTATGGTTTTCTATTTCTCAGTTTTCTGCTTTGAGCAGAAGTTATTTTTGTATGAGGAAAAACTCTGGTGAATTTTATTTTATTTAAAAGTAGAGTTAGGTTCCAGAGGCGTTCTGGGTCCCACAGGCATGGAGGTAGGCTGGGGACAGCCTCCTTGCCCCCGCATGGGTCTTGAGGCTTCACACCCAGCTGAGGACAGATCACCTGGGCACTAAAAAGTTGAGTGGGCTGGACCTCTGGGGGATCCTGAGAAACATCCCCTGCAGAGAACCAGACACCAGTTAAGACAGCCTGTGTGGCCTTGGGGAGTCTCATGGCCTCTCTGTGGCTGTTCCTGCCTCTGTCCATGGACAGAGGACACCACTGTGGCCTCTGCACACAGGGCAGGCACAAGGCAGACAGGTCTCCATTTCCCGTCAGGCTGTATATCTGCCATGACCTTCTTAAGGGGACAGGCGTCTAGCTCATCGTCTCACAGCTCCAGGGCCAGCTCAGAACGACTGTTTGGAGCCATCGTGAGTGTTCATGGTTAGCATGGATTTATTCAGCATTCACCTGTCACGTGGTCACTGAGCACCCATCATGTGCCGCCCACTGTTCTGGTTGCTGGGTATGAGCAGTTAACAAAAGATGAGGTCAGAGTGGGATCAGGGACAGTGGGATACCTGTGACCATGAATGAGACGGCTGAAGGCGGGCTCGGAGCCCAGAACTGAGCTGGGGCAGCACCCCTATCCCCATCTGTTGTGCCTCCCCACGGCTGAGAATCTGGAGTGGCCAGGCCCTAGAGACCCCCTGCAGAAGCATTAAGGTCTGGGTGAGGAGAGGGAGGACCACAGAGAGAAGGGGTGGCCCATGGCCATGGTGGGTACCCTTCTCCCAGGCCTAGGCCTACTCCCTGTCCCTCCTTCAACAAACACCCTAACTGTCCACGCCAAGCTTCTGGCCCTGTGGACACCTGGCACTACCCAGGGAACACGACCTTGGGGGCAACACCAGGACAGATCACAGGCAGTGGCTCCTCTGCAGGACAGGCTGCTCTGCAGCCACTTACAGACACAGCTTTAAAGGTCAGTGCAAGTCGCAGGACATCCCCCAACCAGTTGGATAGCCTCGTGGTAAAGCAAAAACAAAAACAAAGGCCTGCTGACATGCAGCCCTGAGCAGCTTTCTCTGGGCCCTGGCACCCGTGGCTCCTACAGTGACAGTTCTTTGGGGCCCTGGACTCCTGGGAAAGTGGAAGTCAGCCTGCAGGTTCTTCTCACAGTCTCATCAACTGCCCTCTCAGGCCGCAGCCCCAGGCTGAGAGTCCTCTTCCAGTGCTTTGCTGTTTTGTTAGATTTGCTTGTCTTTTCCAAATTGTGAATGAAGAATGAGTTACTTTTATAATTTAAAAAGGAATATTTTCATGAAAATGCAAAGGGAAGTTTATAGTTTACTTTCAAGAACAATGGAGCAGCTCCCGCTAAGCCTGGCTTGGGTAAAGCACGTTCCCAGACCCCAGGTGGCTCTGGCCAGCACGTGACCCACTGCCATAGCCTCTGGGTGGTTGGCAGGGAGACGGTGGGGGTGGGGGGGGTGGGGGGGCTGTGGTACTGTTGCTGATTAATTTATTGCAGGCCTCTGGGTTTGGGAATGTAAGCTTCTTGGCCTCTGGGCTTCACCCTGTTCCCGCCCTCTCCCATCTTTCTTCCTCCAAAATGACCAAAAGAAATACAACCTCCCATTTCAGTGAAGAAAAATTTCATCTAAGTAGCCTTTTAATAAAAACAGAGGCTCTTGCTTCATCAAAAAATCAATTAGCAGTGGAGAATTTTATTAGTCAATCATGTAAGTAATTAAAAATATTGATTGATGGGGGCACCCGTGGCTGAGAGCTGCTGCTTTGCCCCAGCAATGTGGCAGTGACTGGCATGGGGGCGCTGGAAAGTGATCTAGAGTCGGGGCTTTTAAATCACTCCCTGGCTTGCCTCTTCCAAGGTCAAACTGGGACACATTAGACAAGGGACTCAGCGGATCCTGGAGCCTCAGTTTTCTCATGTGAAAAATAACAAGACCGAGCACAGAGTTTGAGCAGTGAGTGGCACAGCCTCTGGCTATATTCTCGAGGTCGAGGAATTCTGGACTCCAGGTCCCAGGGCCTCAGGCTGGGAGGGACAGATGGAGTGGGTGATGTCGGCACTCAGCCTTCCATGTTCAGCACCCAACTTGGGGAGTCTGGGAAAAAGGCACAACCTCAGAATGCTGATGCTCTGTTATTTCTTGCTACATACCAAGCCGCCCCACAGCTTAGTGGCTTAAACGACAATGTTGATTTAGCTCACGGAACTGCAAATTGGCCAGGGCGTGGTGGGAACAGTTTTTGCCCCATTTGTGTCAGCCGGGGTGGCTGAAGTCATCTGAAGACTCATTGCTCCCAGGTCTGGCCGTGGATGCTGTTGCTGGGGCCTTTGCTGGGGCTGTCAGACACTCTCCCTGCATGTGGCCCCTCAGGAGCTCTGGGTTCCCTCACAACATGGCGACTGGGTTCTGAGGGTAAACCTCCCAAGAGAGAGAAACGAATCACCTTGTCTGACCTAGTCTCTGATTTCACTTGGCGTCACTTCTGCCGAATTCTATCGAGGCAGCCACAAAGGTCCCGATCCTGCCCTGGTTGGGGAATGGCAAGTTTCTGAGAGAGAATGTGGAACTAGAAATACTTTTGTGGCCATTTCTGGAAAATACCATCCACCACAGTGGACCCCCACGCCCAGAGGCCCAGGGATGGCATCCTCTGCAGTGAGAAGGGCCTGGCTCAGCACCCACTTTAGAGGGATTGAGGGAGGAGGATGAACCTCCATTGACTGAGCGCCTTGCCCGTGCCTGGCACCCAGCACCTCACCCTGCTCTCTCCTCCTGACAGTATGTGAGGCTGGAATCACTTCCCTGCTTCACAGATCAGGAAATGGGGAATCTGGGGGGCTCGATGACTTGCTTGTCCAAGGATCCCCTGCCATCACGTCAGGGGCAGTGCTGAGATCCAAACCCGGCCCACAGGACTCTGGAGACTGTGCCCTCTCCCCACACCACCCCACTGGAGGCCCTGCCTTGGCTGGGGAGCTGAACATTGCCTTCAGGGCTGGCTGCTCGCCTACCCGCTCAGCCTTGGTAGCCCTCCCTGCGGTGGGCCTGACCTCCGTCATCAGTGAAGGGGAGGTGTGGGTGCCTGCAGGAGGCCCTGGGACCCCTGCCTTAAAAGCTGCCTGCCAGCCCGCTGAGCAGCTCCCGCCTGCTCTCCTGAGCAGGTGCTGACTTCTTGGCCCACCTCACATGTGGCTTTTGCCTGGACACAATCCACAGAGGCCATCTGAACCCACACAGGGCCCAGCAACCTGAAAACCTTTCTCGACTATGGAGGCAGCCTGGGCCCTGCCCACTCCTGCCCTGTGTGTGGCTGCAGCTGGACCTGTCACTCAAGGAGTGGGGACCCATGGCCTGTGCAGCAGGATCTCAGGGACATCTCAAACCCTGAGTGGATCCAGATCCTCGGACGCTGTTGGGGCATGAGCCACCAGCTGTTCCCCCAGCCCCCAGCCAGGCCCAGGCCCCAGTTTGTCAAGTTCTGGTTGTAAGCTCCCTCCTGCTTCTGGGCCTCCTCCTCCCCTGATCCCGTGGACGCTATGAAGGATTGGAGGACCTCCCACCTCACCTTGGCAGGTCCCTCAGGATCAGGCTCCTTTGGTGCCTCCCTAACATAGAAGTCTGCATAATGGACAAGAAGGAAGATGGGCCTCCAGGAAGTGGACCCCTGCAGGGGAAGAGGATGGAGGGACACCAGGCCTGAGATGTGTCTGCTGTCATCACCACACCTCTGCCCCTTTGTCCACAGGGCCTCAGTCAGCCCTGCATGAGGGTCCTCAGGAGGGAACCCCCATCTGATGGGAGCCCAGCTCCTCAGGGCCACCTGGGACAGTCACCCTGGACCAGGCCCAGGGTCCACCTGCCCCTTCCTCCCCAGGGACCCTGCAAGCTCTGCCTCTCTGGGCTCAGTCGTCATGACCCTAAATGTTTGCCCCACCCGGAAGGATTCAGAGCTTCCTTTCTGGAAAACAATTTTCCAAAGCCACCTCAAAAAGCGGGCCCTGGAGCAGCTTGTATGCAGGCTGCTCATCCTCCATAAAACTTGGCTATTTGTTTAGACTAGCTGACATTTCCGTGGTCTTTTATTAAAGAAAATATCCTGGGGAGAAGGCAGGATGTTTGCGCAGAGATTATGCCCTCTGCCTCTGGTCCCCAGGCCCCAGAGCGGCTGGGCCTGCACACTGTGGGCTGGTGAGGTGGCGGGGGTGCTCGTCTCTCCCTGCCTGTCTTTCCTGAGAAGGAGGAGTGGCAGGCAGCCTCCCAGCAGGCGCAGGGAGCCTCCAGTCTCTGCTTGGCCCTGCACTGGGCTCTGAGGGGCAGGATGGATGGAGGGCCAGGTGAGACCACCACATCTCTCCTCCTCGGTGGGACTGCAGCTCATGGGGCAGAGCACAGGGTGCCTGCTGACCCCACGCTGGTCTCCCATCAAGCTCCATCGCTGAGCTCTGCATTAGGCTGTCTTGGGCTCTGGTGCTCTGTGCCTCTCCTCTGTGTCTTTGTGTCAGCATCTGCTAGGGGCGCAGCGGCAGCTGGTGGATGCTATTTTGAACTAACAATTGTAGTTATACTTTAGGATCTGTCTTGAGGGCTGTATCCTTCCTGAGGCATCCCCAGCCAGGGCCACCTGAGGCCTGAGGACTATTCTTCTCCCTCAGCCCTCACCCAGACACTTTGGAGGAGGTGACTGCACTCAGCGTCCTGCCTCCTCCCCAGTGCTAGATCAAGGTGTCAAGGTCACCTGACTAGGGTGTGGGTCCCAGCTCTGCTGTTTACTGGCTGTGTGACTTCACAAGCCCTCTGCACAGACTCTGACCTGGGCCTGCCATGAGGTGGAAGGAGCCACTGTGAGAAAAGCCCTAGAGTGCTTCCTGTACAGGTTGACCCTCCCCAGGGCAGCACCATAGGCATCCCCATTCTCTCCACTGGGCCAGGAATGCGGTCCAGGTACCAGGTCCTGGAACCCTGCTGGGCAAGCAGAGGAGGGAGCATCGGCTCATCCCAGGGGTGTGTTCCAACCTTAGTGGTCCAGGAGAAGAAGAAAGAAGGAACTGCTCAGCACCGCCATCCAGTGATGCCCAGCACGGAAAGCCAAAGACTGTGGTTGATTTGACCTTAATTAAATCACCCGCAGGCCCGGACTCACTGAGATGAATTGCTTTCACTCCCGTGGACCCATTTCAGGCAGGATCCTTGCTCATCTGTGTAAGCGTCCCCACACCCTCCACTCCAGCTCCCGACTGCAAATTATAGGAGGAATTTCCATTTTAATTGGCACAAGGCTCCAGTTGAGACCAACTGCTGACACAATTGGTCATCCTCATCCTCAATCACCGTGAAAGGGCTACTTTGTGTTCGCGGATCAGGAGAACACAACTGCCTCCTTCCCGAGACTGAGCTGCCCAGTGGGTCTTGGCCACGCCCGGCTGAGCATGTGGGGTGGGATGGGGATGCCTGGACTGCAGCCCAGATTCCACCTGCTGGAGGTGGGGCTGAACCCACCTGCCAGGAATCACCCCTGCGGGCTCTCAAAGTCCCAGTCATTGTCAGCATTCAGAGGAGGGTCTCCCAGCAGCTGAGAGCCTGCCTGAGGGGTCAGGCCCAACACCATTGGCACCCTCACAGGAGGGGAGGGGAAGGGGGGAGAAGGGAGGGAACACAGAGGGGAAGAGGAGGGAACAGGAGGAAGGGGAGGGAGGGGCACAGGGGCCTGCCTGGGTAGTGGGTTTCTTAGCTGACCAGGAGAATGAGGGTCTCACGGGCCTGATGCCCACCCTGCCTTTCCCTCCTTGGACTCTTTTTCCATACGGAAGCTGAGGAACAATTAGAATTTCTGGGACAGGGAAAGAGGCCAGTAGGGGCTGGGGATGGGGCAATATGAGGCTCTCCAGATGCGAGAGTCCCCATCTGGAATCTGTTCAGACAGCACCACATACCACAGGGAGTCAATGGCCTCTTGCCCATGGCTCTCAGGCCCCCGGGTGAGGTCTGGGACCTGGCTACAGTGGGACGGCCGAGGGCCAGGAGGGAGGATGATGGGAAGGCACATACCAGGGCAGAGGCTTCCCACCAGATGTGGCAGGTCCTGGGCCTGTAAGGAGAGAGGCATGGATGGTTCTAGGCACACCCAGGGGCAGAACCAGAACCTGGAGCAGAGGGAACAAAGGCACATCTGACCAGGGTTTGGAGGGCTTTGCATGGCCAGGGCTCCGAAGAGGCACTGAGCACCCCCACCCCACCCCACCCTGTGGGTGAGTGCCTGAGGCCCCGTTCAGTTCCTGACCAGGGAAGGGGACCCATGAGGTCCTGGCAAGGATCTTAGAATCCGGGAGATGACCCTGATTCGACAGATCTTTTGTTTCTGGGCCCCAGTTTTTCCTTTGGGGCACACTTTTTAAGGGTGACCAGTGATGGGGCTGAGGTGATCCTGGGCCAGTGCTGAGGAACCACAGACACCCCGACCAGCAGGCCTGGATGTGGGGTCAGCTGGAGGGCAGAAGGGGTCAGGCACCTGGGAGCGGGCTACTCCGGCACCACCAGCTCCCGCAACAGCATCTCAGTCCTGAAAGGGCCTCCATGGCCTGGGTCCAGGGGAAGCGGCTGGCGGCCAGCAGGAGTTGCCCATTTCTGCCCCGACCCCAGCCTCAATGAAGCCCAGAGTGAGCATTCCTGGACCTGGCCCTCCATGTGCCTGCACAGGCCACAAGAGGAGATGCTGAGCTCCTCCCCAGGAGGTCCTCCACCTCTCAGAGGCTGAGACTGGACGGACGAGAGGATGTGGGCTGCTCGAGGGACTAGGAGTAGATGTTCACAGCTGGGGTGGGTGCAGGACCAGGGAGAAGGCAGAGCCCTCTCTTTAGCATTTGAGAATTCCTGGGGTGGCTGGTCTCCAGGCCAGGCCTGCACCAGGCTCAAGAACACTCACATAGGATTTCCTGTCAGGAGCCCAGTGTGGAGTAAGCTTCTTGCACACAGCAGCCAGCACGCCACCTCCCGTGGACCCCTGGCATTGCCCCTGCCTGCCTTTAGATTGGGGAAGTTGCCCTCATGGCTGAGATACTGAGAGGGGCCTCCGGGGCTGGCAGGTAGACAGGTCAGGTGGGGCTGTTCTAGGGCCGAGAGGGCACTGGGTTGGAGCCTCCCAAGGGGTAGACCTGCCCTCCCCCCAACACACTCTTCTAGGGCTGCTTCCTACCTGGGAAGATCAAGGGGCCACCTCCCCGCCAGCCTTCCACATCCCTGACCTAGTACACCCAGGAGGAGGGAGGAGAAGCAGCTGGAGCTGCTGCTGAAGCGAGGGACTGAGGAAAGGGAAGGAGGGACTTTAGGCTGGGTAGCAGGTAAGGGAGGCCCCAGGGGTGGGGGTCAACTCTGGCTGGTAAGTGAACCCTGGGCTGGTCCACAATGTCCTTGAATTGCCCTTGCTCTACCTCTAGCTTGCTGTGTGTTCTGGGCTATCTGCTTCCCCTCTCTGGACACCAGCTAGGTGAACTCCAAACCGATAGAGCCAGCCTACTCCAGACTTGTCAAAGTGTGTTCTGTGGAGCCCTAGGGTTCCTCAGGAGATGCTTCAGGGGTTATGGAGGGACAGTTTATGGTGTATGGGAGGTTGGGGGCCAGTTCCGGCCTCTCATCTCACTTCAGGAGATGGAAAACCACAGGATCCTTCTCCACGGAACTTTCTGAGATTCTTTGATTCTGATCCTATCCCTGAACCTCTCCTTTGCTCTTCCTTTCTTAACTCCCTGCCCTGCCTGGGCCTCCTCTTCCCTCTGGCCTGGACTGCGCTCCCTGCTGCCTCTGCCTCAGCTCTCCTCCTCCCCAGCCCGCCCAGCAGATCCTGTCAGCTCCAGCACCTTCCCCAGCCAGCACAGCAGTTCCTCTCAGCTTTCTCTCCTTTGGACCTCTTACTCCTCTCCCCTCTCGTCCCTGTCACCACCATCTTGATCCTGGGCCAGAGCAGAAGCCTCTCACTGGCCTCCCTGCTCCCCTCTGGGCCCTACAACCTCCCCACCCCGATTCACACACACATGAGCCAGGGTGAACTTTCCAAAATGACGGTCAGATCCTATGGCTCCGTAGCTCCCTGTTGCTAGTAGAATAAATTCCACATTCCTTCAGATGGCCCCCAGGGCCCTTTGTGGCCTCCTGGCCCCCTGCTCCTTCTCTAGCCACTTCCTTCCTTGGGATCACACTGCCCGCCCATCCTTCTGGCCCTTTGCCACCTGGGGCCACTGCACTTTTCCCTCTGCCTGGTCTGCTTTCTCCTCACCTGTCTAGCTTGTTTTCTCCCTTCAGCCTGAGCCCAGCTGTGTCTCTGCAGATAGGCACTCCCTGAGCACTCTCCGCTGTCCTGTGTGAATCACACCTCCATAACAAGCTCTTAGTCCCTCGCCCTGTCTGTCCCCTTCACCCTGCCCGCTTGTCACAGTCTGCTAGCATCTTCTTTGTGGACTTGTTTGCTGTCTCTCTCCTAAGAGAGGTGGAGACTCACCTGTGTGGCACATGCACTGAGTGGTCCTCACTTCAGGCACGTCAGTCTCGCCCCCGTTAGCAGGCTGCTGGCTCCTTGAGGGTGGAGACCATGTTTTCTGTTGTCATGGACACTCTTCCTTGTGCCTCCATGCCCGGCATTGTGTGATGACTTTACTCACGTGGGCTCAGTTGCCTGAGGGTCACTGAAGGTGCAGAAGAGGAAACACTGCCTCAAAGAGTGAAAAGCCTTGTGCCCAGGCCAGGCGCGGGAGTGGAGAAGCAGCAGGACTCAACGCTGGCTGGAAGGCCTGTGCTCCCAACGCTCTGCGGACCCTTGAGGAGTCCCTACCCTGGACGAGCTGCACTTGGTTGACGCCTGGCTGACCTCCAGCTGTGGTGGACATCTGCAGCAGCTGGGTCTGGTCAGCGGCTCTGCCACATGTGTTCTGTCTCGAACCCTCGGCTGGGGACATCCCTGATGATATGTGACTCACACTGTGATTTCCTGTGATGTAATTAGCTCCCTGGAGCCTGGGGAATGGACGGTTGCAGGCGGGTAAAGGGTGGGCTCCCTGCAGGTGTGTGTGTGTGTGTCTGCGCATGTGCATGTGTGTAGCTGCTCCTCGGGGACTGAAGGGTCTGGTGCAGAGATGCAGCACGGTTTGCTCTGCTTTTTAAAGAGACAGTATCATGGGTTACCTAAGAGCTTTGGAGATTCAGAGGCCTGCTTCCCGGCACATGACCCTGACAAGTGGCTCGACCTTTCTCGAGTCTCAGGATACTCATCCATAAAACAGAGGTAACAATCCTACTTTGCTCTCCGACTCACACTGAGGATTAGAGTGCACAACAAGTGCTGAGGGCCACACCTGCCCAGAGAGGGTGCTGGAAAGTGCTGCTGCTGAGCAGCAAGTACCTCATGCTGAGCGGCCTGGGGTGGGGCAGGAGGGCGGGCGAGCTTGGAGTCCAGCCCACTTAGTGGAGGGTGGAGGGACCTCAGGTAAACCAGTAACCTTGGAGGTGACCTCTTTGCCTACTTCCTCAGGAGGCAGCTGTGAAGGTCCTGAGATGCTACGTGGGCTGAAGCAGCCGGAGCAGCCCTGGTTCCAGGAGTTAGGGGGACAGTGACTCTCATGGCTGAAATCTGAGCTCTGTTCAGGCCTTAGCTGCCGGGCGTGGGCGTATCTAAGGAAACTGTCTTTTTCTTGGAGGCTTCTAAGATTTTCCAGCTTGGGAAGATGGAAGGCACCAGCCCTCAGGGATCCTGAGGGATTCTCTGGAAGCTGAGGAGGAGTAAGAAACTTCGGAACCTGCCCCCTGCTGCAGGGAGAGTGTGCCCCAACCTCTGCATCTGGGCTGGGCCGAGGGCTTTTCTGGGGCTGCCTGGGAGGCAGCTGGTATCACACCTCGGCCCCTCGGGCCCCACCAGGGAGGCCCCAGTGCACCTGCTGCCACCTCCTCCAGGCTGGCCTGCATGGACGCGTCCACCAAGGGAGTTGAGGGCCCTTAGTGCTGTCTACACGTCCCCCTGTTCCTCCCCCAGCAGCTGGGCTGGGCACGTGGGGAGGATTAAAAACAAGAGCAGTGGTGGGAAAGCCTCCCCAGCCATGCGGAGTGGGGACCCTTAGGTGGGGGTGGCCCCCTGCACCTCCCACAGGAGCATCACCTGCCCTGACTGTTCCTGGGCCCACCTGAGGGCCAAGTGGCAGTGTTGTGCGAAAGGATGGAAGTGATAAAAATGAGAAAAATGAGCCAGCTCAGGTTATTGTTTTGCCCTCTGCGTCCTTGTTCTGCTAACTCCGCTGGCTCTGGGCTGAGCTGAACGCTTCCCGCGGAGGGAGATGTTGGAACAGTTTGTTCCTTGGTGTGCAGCCGACCAGAAACACTGCCTCAGGCTCCGTGCCCAGCGGGTAGCCCACGAGCCTCTGCCTGTGGGACGTGGATGCTTTTCTTCCTCAGCCTTCCCTCCTGTGAGGTGAGGCACTGGCACAGGGTTGCCTTGGAGCTCTCTTTCATTCTGAATTGGGCAGTGCTTTTCCTACATTCCCAGGGATCTCTCCAAGCAGGCTCTCCCCAGGGCATGGCATGGATTCTTCCAGCTCTCTAGGTGCACGTGCCGTCTCAGGGGACTGGAGCTAGAGAATGCTGCACCCCGGAAGCCTGTGTTTCCTGAGACCCAGGCACATCCCCCAGGCATGAGACAGCTCAGCTGCTGACCTGAGTGTCACCTGGTCATGCCCTCTGCTTGGTGGGACTGGTTGAGGGCAGGCCTGGACCACAGACAGGACACCAGCCGCTGACTCCCTCCTCACCTAATACCACCGTGCACTGGGCAGACACTCTGTGCTCCCCACCACAGCCTAGAGCTTCTGCACAGAAGGGCTCTCCCCACATAGGCAGGACTTGGACACTGGAGAGGCCACCCCAGCTCCCAGAGGTGGAGGTCAGTACTGTGTCATGCCATACAAAGCCCCCACCCTGTGGCCAGCCCAGGGCCCAGGCCCTCCCACTGCAATCCTGAGGCACCCCATTCTCTCAAGCTCGAGTTTGTCCAGGCTTTATGCCTCGTCTGTGCTGTGCCCTCTGCTCAGTCTGCTTATCCCTTCTGTGCCCCCAGATGTCCCTCCTCTGTGAGGTGTCCTGCGACTGCCCTGTGAGTAGGGGCACCTCCTACCAGTACACTGCTTTTTCGTGTTTCCCACTGTTCTCCAGAGAGGGGCTGAGGGTATCCAGGCCCCTGCGGGCAGGTGGCCAGATCTCTGTCTTCTCCAAAGCCCTGCTGGGCTGGCCCCATGGTCCGTAGACCTAGTGATGAGGTCAGAATCATAGACTCCATCCACTGGGTCTTGCTCCTAATCTCTGCCTGGGGGAAAGTGTGGACAGATCAGCTCAGAAGCCTGTGGATGGGAGGCATGTGACACTCTCTGCTCTTGGACAGTCCCAGGGAGGCCACCCATGACAGATCCACCAGGTCTGCTCTGGATCTCGGCTGACAGCAGGCTGCTGTTGATGGAATGGACTCTTCACTCTGTGCCCAGTGTTAGATGAGCTGGGACAATCTCCTCTGAGAGACTGGGGGAAGGCAGTGGGTGGCCTCCAATGGGGAAGACGGAGCTTGGAGACAGGAGAGCAAAAGTGTGGAGAAGGTGTCCAGGTCGGCTCCAGGCCACCCTCCAGTGAGTCCATGGAAATCAAAGAGGCCAGTGCCTCAAGATGTCTGGGCACGTCATTGCCTGTCCCACTCTTGGAGATTCATACAAGAAGTTTTGAGAAGCCCTGAGCTGAAAACCACACACAGGACCAAAAGCCTGTGCAGCTTTGTAGAACCTAGCACATCCGAAACACCTGGGACCCCTGAGCCCTTTTGGTGAGTGTGATGGTTAATTTTATGTGTCAACTTGACTGGGCCAAGGGAAGCCCAGACAAAACGTTATCTCTGAGTGTGTCCTTGAGGGAGTTTCCGGATGAGATTTGCATTTGAATCGGTGGACTCAGTAGTCAGCCTTCCCCAACATGGGTAGGCAGCATCCAATCTGTTGAGGGCCTGAACAGAACCACAGGTGGAGGAAGGAGGAATTAGCCCTTTTTCCTTTCTGCTTGACTGCTTGAACTGGGACGTAGGATCTTTTCCTGCTCTCAGAGCTCCTGGTTCTCAGGCCATTGGACTTGACTGAATTATCCCACCAGCTCTCCTGGGTCTCCAGCTTGCAGATGGCAGATCGTGGGACTTCTCAGCATCCGTAAGTTGCATCAGCCAATTCCTTGTAATAAATCTCTTTCTATGTATAAATCCCATTGGTTGTATTCTCTAAAGAGCTCTGACTAATACAGTGAGAGTGACACTGCACCTGTTAATAACCCACAGAGCCAGTGGGCCTGGAGATGCCCTTGGGCAGCGCTGGGCCGAGAGTGTTAAGGGTGTTAGAGACTAGGGGGCCGTGCCATGCTTGCAGAGAGCTCACACTTGTCCTGGGTGGCCAGTGAGGCCCCTCCTGGCCTCTCCCAAAGCACAGCCCCAGGCTCAAGCTCCACCAAGAAACCTTCATTTGAACCTCATTCCTTTGCTGCTTTCTGTTATCACTAACGCAGCCTCCAGGATTAATGATGAACTCATGTTTGAAAAACAGTCATTACAGAGCCAGCCCATCATGAACACCATAACTCGATAAACAGCAAAAAATAGAAAACTCCAGACCATTGACCACGCTCCTCTGTGAAGACAGATGCAAACACTTTAAGTAAATTATTAGCAAATAGAATTTGCTAGGGGCAGGCCCAGTGACGTAGTGATTAAGTTTGCACATTCCACTTCACTGGCCCGGGGTTCGCTGGTTCAGACCCCGGGTATGGACCTATGCACCCTTGTCAAGCCATGGTGTGGCAGGCGTCCCACATATAAAGTAGAGGAAGATGGGCATGGATGTTAGCTCAGGGCTAATCTTCCTCAAACAAAACAAAACAAAACAAAACAAAATAAATGGAATCTGCTGTACACTAAGAGAATAATACTCCACAACCAGGAGGACGTGCCTCTGGTGAAGAAGGGTGTACAGTGTTAGGAAAGGTATTAACAGAGTCCACTCATTAATGGGTCAGGGGGTGGACAGTGACTGGAGGGGCTTCAGGGCCCAGCAGAGCTCTGACTTGGGTGGCGACACAGATGTGCACACTTTGCAGCATTCCTGGAGCTGCACGTTTAGGAGCTCTGCAGTTGCTGTGTGGTGTTACGCTTCAAAAACAATTTCAGGAGAAGAGCAGCCAACAGGGAGAAGATGTTCGCTGTACATAAAGCAAACTGAGGGTTAGCAACTTGAAAATCAAGAAGAAAACATACAAACAAGCTACAGGGAAAGTGGGCAAAGGATAAAAAAGAACAATTCACCGAAGAGGAAAAGTGAATGATCAATAAAAATATGCAATCAGATGTTCTACATCACAAATTATGAAGAAAATACAAATTAATAAAATGAAATATCATTTTGTATCTATCAGTTTGAAAAAAAATTATGTCTAATAATCCCAAGAGAGGATAAAATGATGAGAAGCGGGAAGTTTCACGCCCATGGGCAGGGGTGTAAATTAATCCAACAATTTGGAGGATCGGAGCACAAAGATGTGTGAATTTGAAAAAGTGCATTCCTGAAGATGCTGAAATTCCACTCTCGGTGTAAACTCCTGGGAGACTGAATAAGGTTGTTCATTATGGTATAGTTTGTTACAGCACAAAATTGGAAATAACTTAAATCATTAGGGAAGTAGATAAATTGTGAGATATTTATGAGAGAGAATCTTTATGGAGAAGTTAATGAGTGAATTAGATCTTTATATGTCAATGTGGAGAAGCTGGAAAATAGATCACAGTTTGAAGAAGCACTGTGGACCTTTGCCATCCATGGGCTCCTGGACCCTGTGTGCACGTGGGTGGGTGCATGCGTGTTCACATGTCTTGCAAATATGAAAATATGGACTCCGCAGAGGCCCCTGAGGCCGTGCCAGCATCTGCCTCCAGGGAGGAGGGGAAGCACCTTGAGTGAGGACGGAAGGTATTCTGCAAGGTTGTATTGCTTTTACACGAATTTGAAACTTCTGAAGTAAACATGACCAGGTCTCAACATTTATAAATTCTGACAGTGCTGGCTGTTAATTCTGTACTTTTCTATAGTTTTAAAACTTTAAGCAGGAAAAAAAAACCACACACACAAAAACTCCAAAGGAAAACCAAGGAAGTTAACTGGGGGGAAAGAAAAACCCGTTAAAAAAGATGAGTGCAGTTGGAGAAGGTGGCAGCTGCCAGTACTCCCAGAAAGCACAGGCCCCTGGCGGGCTCAGAGTCAGGGGTCACACTCAGAGGAACCCATCCAGCCCATGACAGGGTCTGAGCCCTCCTGCTGCCCTTGAAGGACAGCATCCACGGATGCTCTGGATTATGGGCCTGGTCACTGCTCATTCAGGCCATGGAGGCCCTCGCTTCGGGTCGAGCTCTGGCCTCTGGGCAGCCCCTTTGGTCTCCAGTTTACCTTCATCCAGGAAGCTGCTTGGGGATCTGGTGGCACTGGCCCCAGCCAGAGGTCAGCCCCATCCCCTCCTACCCACTCCTGACTCCAGAACCCAGGGCAGCTCAGAGCTCCATGCAGCCCACCGCGCTCCCCTCCTGTCCTGGGCTGAAGAAGTCAGGTTTACACCAGAGCTATAAAAATAACAGCGTACACTAATGTGCTTAGAATTCACCATGCAGGCACTGGCCGCTTTCTGTCCTCATCTGGTTTCCTCCTCACAACCACCCTCTGTGGGAGGCAACGTTAGGAGGCCAGCACATCTCACAAGGGAAACCCGTGTTCCTTTCAGCCCAGTCAAGACCCAGCAGCAAAGAAAGAACCCAGGACAGGGAGAGACGAAAAGGCTGGGAGTACTATTATTTTGACATTTTTTGTTTTTCTCCCTGACACAGGGAAGATAGGATGAGCTCATATCTGAGCGGTTATAAGAATGAGTGAGAGCCATCTGTTGGGTCCCCCTGTGCTGGTCCCCCTCCCAGGGTTGGGAGCCTACCTTCTTCCTCCCTCCTGCCTTGGGAGGAAGGAGCTAGGGGCGAGAAGGAGTTGCCCTAGGGTCAGGAGAGGCAGAGTCCAGGCCAGCGCTGTCAAGGACACCCCCGGATGAGTAACGTGGGCACTGCAAATGTCCTGGGACATCACCTGCTGGTCCTCTTGTCCTGGTGCCAGCTCTGGTCTCTCTTCCTAGCCCCACGGCATGGACATCCCGAGGCTCTGCTGACCCTAGCCCCGCGCTGGCTCGCTCAGGTCTTAGGGGCCAGGGCCAGGGCCAGGGGTGTGCCACCACAACAGCAGGCAGGAGGTGCTCTTTTGGCTTCTCACGAGCACTTGATACAAACAGAAATAAGTTCCAGGGACCCAGCATCATGCTGTGCTCCCCATGGCCCAAACACTCTCTGGATTGAGGCTCTGTGGTCGGGCCTGCGTTTTCCTGCTACAGCCTGTCCACGTTAGCGTCTCAGAGCTGCAGTGGTGATCCAGCTAAGTCTACCTTCCTGGGGTCTGCTCCCTGCACCCCACCTCTACCCTGAGAAGCTGGCCACTGCGTTTGCTCGCAGAGGACCCCGGGGAGGAGGCTCAGAGCTGCTGCCTGCTGGGAGAGCCTGACAGGACAGTAATGCAATCAGCACTTTGAGATGGTGCAGAGAGCTTTCACTGTGGTATCATGTTCATGCCTGTGACCCCAGCAGGCGGCAGGACGGGGAGCCCCTGCAGTGGCCAAGACCCTTCTGGGGCTGGCTCCATCCATCTGCCCAGCATTGGCTCCTGCTGTGCCCTCTTCAAACATTTCTTGGACCACCCATGCTCATTCCCACTTCACACCTGTGCTTGTGTGGGCCACCCTTCCTGGCAGGCCTGTCCCCTGAGCCAGAGGGCCCAGCTCCAAGGCCCTTTTCCCAGGACATCCACTTGTCTGATTGCCTTTGCAAGAAGCAAACTCTGGTCTCAGACGGCATCCCATCTACACATCCAGCATCTCAAAGCAAAGCTATAGGAAGTAAATCTGACAGATACGTGTTAGTATGCTCAAGTTCAGATAATGTATTAGAAATCGTCATAATCATCTTTGGGAAAACAAAGTTGCACTAAAAAGAAAAAGCTTACGGACAGGAAAAGCAGGGCAGCTGAATACCAGCAGGTGTTCTAGCAGTAAATGCTGATTGTTTGCAAAATTCGGGTGAAGACCCACTTTCTCGTCTTGCACAGGCTGGAAGCAAACCAGTAACCTTCTGGGTTATCACCAAGAAAGACCTGGCAGAGTCAAGCAAGATCGCTCCGGAATCCATAAGTGTCAATGGTGACCTGACCCTGGGCGGCGCACAGGTCTGTCTCACGGGAGGGAAGGTGGCACAGAAGGGCTCCCCAGGGGTCAGAGCAGTGGCGTCTGGGCCTTGGTCTCCATGTGTGGATCCAAGTGTGCATGTCTGAGACCTCTGGAGGTGCTGAGGCCCGACCTCACTGGTTGGCCCCACAGGTCACCCCAAGCACGTCACTGTAAGTGGATTGGTGCCCCTCACTGTCTCTGTAGGGGCTGAGCACAGCCCACAGGGCTTGTGACTTGAACTCTGGGCTCTAAGTGTGGACGGACTTGGCCTCCTGCCACCCCGAGTGGGCTGCGTGTGGCTGTTTGTCAGGCTGGACTCTGAGCCCCGGGGCTGCAGAGCACATCAGTCTGGGGCTTGGGCCTTCGTGTGGCCCCTGCTCATGCAGGCCCACACGGGCAGCAGGGTGTCCCGCAGAGGAAGGCACGGTGCTTGCAGGGCCTGGGAGCCTCACAAGAAACCCTTTTGCGGGGGCAGGAGCTGGCTTGTGGGCTCAGACGGCACAGAGGAGAAAAGAGTGCAGATGCTGCGCATGCCTAAGCGCCCGGGGACAGCGCGCCCATTCTGGGTTCTGTGCTTCTCTTTGGAAGGAAAGGAAGGGACAATGATGGTGGTGGTAGCCAAGGGTTACTGAGCACCTAATACATCCCTGGAATGATGAGAAGGACTTTTTGAGCATGATCTTATCCCATCTTTCACATGATAGAGGATGTTATACCTCCCATTTTCCAGATGGGGACAGTTGAGGCTTCCAGAGGCCAGGGAACCTGCCCAGGGTCACACAGAGCTGAGAGTCACAAATCAGTGGGCTCAACTGCCTTCCCCGAGGGTGGAGGCTCCTGCTGTGAGCCAGCAGCTTCACACGCCTCCTGCTAAGTCAGGATGACTGCTGCGTGCCCCAGACATAGTCCCTCTGTTCTGGACATGTTGCTGAAAGCAGGGTCAACCAGGACAAGCCAGGAGGCCCTGCACAAGGCTGGCCTGGATGGGCACACCCATGGCAGGGACAACTGGGCCCTGACCCAGAGGGAGGCCACTCAGAGAAACCCCTCACAGACTCAGCAGGCCTTATGATTTCAAGGAATCATGGGAGGGGGTATTCCTCTTCCTCTGGAAAAATCTACAAACAAACACAGCATAGCACATCTACCATGGGGATCATCATGCAGCCATCAGAGGGGAGATTAGGAGCCATGGCTGCCCCACGGGGTAACATGAGGAGAAGGTGGTGGCCACAGGGCCTGGTGTGCAGACCTCAAGACTCCACTCTGGGCTGGTGTGTGCGCATGCCTCTGTGTGTGTGTGTGTTTGTGTTTGTGCACAGCGCATGTGCAGATGCACAGGAAGTCTGGGCAACAGGGAAAGGAGCCTGTCAGGATGGCAGGGCTGTGGCTACTCTTTTTTTCCTCTGAAAATGTCCTTAATGAAAAGACACGATAAGTAAATGAAATGCACGATTTGGAGTTGGATCCTATATTAGGAAAAAATTCCCCAATGGGTGAAATTTGAATATGGACTGAATATTAGAAAACAATGTTGCGTCATTGGTAGATTTCCTGGCTTTGATAGTTACGCTGTGTTCCTGCAAGAGAAGGTCCTTGTCTTGTTAACAATTCTTGAATCTAAGTAAAGGGTGTAGGGGACTTCATTGCAGTCTTCTTGCAACTTCTCTGCAGGCTTGAGACTATTTTCAAATTCAAAAGTTAAAAAAGCAAAGTGCTCTTTATAGTCATTACAATGTTATTTGTGTAACTGAGAAAGAAGAGAAGGGAAAGAAGTTGAGATCTGGGTGTTGACAGCTGAAGGCCTGAGGACTCCCCGTGGGAGGCGAGCATGGGCCGTGCCCTGTGACCCCGCTGCCCAGCTGGCTTTCTTACAGCATGGAGGGTGTGTTCAGAGAGGTTTAAGGCCACAGAGGCTCTGAAGTGTAAAGTGGAAGGCGGAGGTCAATTGAAAATCGATTGTGCAGGACAAGCAGGTCAGCTCCAATTCAGGGACACCTCCTTGGGGGACGAGCTGCTCCTCCCCACCCCAGCAGTCCCAGGGCAGTGGGGGAGGGCGGGTGAGCTGGATCTCCACTGGGCCAGGGGCCTGCCCGGCCTTCTCATTCTCAGACTTGGCTCCTGTGGCCTGGATCCTGAGCAGCTGTCACATGTCCTGGATCTGCTCCTGGCACCCAGGCTGCCGCAGACAAGTCTCATTGGCTTGGCCTCAGCTTGTACATCAGCAAGACAGGTCCAGCCTGTGGTGGACCCCACTCACCTCACAGAGCTCGAAGTTAGAGATTGTCCAGGTAGGAATGAGGCTGGGAGGCCCTGGGGGCAGAGGCTGTTGGGTGGTCTACATCTCTGGGCCCTGGAGGCACCTGTCCCATCCGAGGTGTTCAGGAAATACTCCGTGGGTGGTCGATGCGTTTATTCAGCAGACAGTCGTTCAGGGACTGTGCCGAACTTCAGACTGGGGCCAGGGGCCAGCTGGACAGACCCAGCCCTGCCCCTGCAAGCTCATGTTCTAGTGGGAGAGCCAGACCCATGAACAGAACAGCGTGGGCAGTAGGAGGAGCCCCTGAGAGAAGAGGCCCTGCTCCATGAGGTCCTAGCAATGTGGACACAGAGTTGGCCAAAGAGAAAACAAGGAGGGAGCAGGTACAGTCTCACGGGCTAGCACTCAGAAGGGCCCGTGCTTGGTTTACTGCTCAGCTGTGCCCATCTTGAAATTCTCAATTTCATCTTTGAACTTGTGTTCTCTGAGTGAAGTCCTGGGACAACGGAGCATGTGTGATCAGGGGAGATACGTGAAGAAGTGTGCAGCCCCATTCGCACACACCTTCCTCAAGTCCCATGAGCACAGGGTGCTGGTGGACTATGTGGGAGGCCAGTGACTCAGCAAGGACAAAGAGAGCTTGTCCTGTTGAAGACTGAGCAAGGGTGGGGGGTGAACAGCCCCGAGAGGCCACGCTTTCTGTTAGAACCAGATCTGCTGGGCAATGGCGTCTGAGAAACACAAACAAGGAGCCAATCGTGCCCTTTCTCCCTGGTGTTGCTTCCCTGTCATAGCCAACAGCTTACAGTGAAAATGATGCCATGGGAGGAGAGGGGAAGAGAGCGACCTTCCTTCCTTCCTCTAGTAGGCTGAGGTCAGAGAGTTGGTAGAAGGTGCCCTGGTGTCAAGAAGTGAAATTGAAACAGTTGAGTTAGTTGTGTTAAGTGTTTGCGCTGTTCTGGTGAGAAAACAATACATACGAATGGACAGGTTAAAGAAATGTTGGTGATTCCGCATATGAGCTAAATGCTCTTATATTTGTATTTAACACTGGCGTTGAACAATAGAAAGGTGAATGGTAAAATTCATGCTAATAATTAAAAATTTTAATTTTTCTTTACTTAGAATTATTTTACTATGTTAAAATAGCAAATTAAAACACCAAAAAAGAAAGGAAGACTGAGAAAGAAAGGAAGCAGTCTCACGTGGCAGTACTTTTAACACAGGTTTCCTCTGCCTTTTGAATGAGGGTCCCGGACTTCATACTGCACTGGGCCCAAGGGAGCGTCATATTGGGGGCCACAGCACTTGCAAGGGGCAGGAGGGAAGATGTGGTCAGAGAAGAGACTGTGGAAGGAGCCCGTTTGGTCTGGGGGACAGTAGCTGCCCACCAGGTTGTGATCACTGTAGGGAGGCGGGGCAGGGTGGAAGTGGACCACTCAGGTGTGCCATTTAGTGCCCTCTTAGAGACAGTCTGGAGCAGGGGTGCAGGGCAGAGAGGGAGCACCCGCTTGTCTGGTGTCAACCAGACCAGCTTTTTTACATCAGGCCTCCATGTAACATTTCACTTGAGCAGCGTTCTGAGGTCAAGAAGCATTTGGAGACCTGTGGAGTGGGCGATCCCTGGGCCGAGTCCAGGACTGGCCTTGAGCCTTGACAGCCTCGCTCCCAGAGGTATCTGGAGGAGGCATGTCCCCCTCCCAACCAGGTCTGCAGGAGCTGTGGTCACAGGAAGCAATTTGATTTCACCGCCTCTGGCTGTTCACCACCTCGCCCCACCCCAGCCTGGAGGTAATCTTGGCCCTGAGTGGGGGCTGCCTGTGAGGAAGGTCCAGCAACTCTCATTTCACTCATCAGTCCTGCTCTGCACCCCCAGTTGGAAGAGGATGGCCTGCCTGCTGTCTGGGGAGCTCTGCCTTCCACTTGAAAGCGTGGATGATTAAAGCCTAGGCTGGTGGTGATAGAAGCCGCTCCATTAGCTTTGGGGGAAAGTGGCACATGGCTTCCTTCCTTGTGTGTTTGCTCCAGGTCCTGCGCAGGCGTCCAGGGCAGGCTCCCCGGGGAGGCACCAATTACACACTCACACACACACACACACACACACACACACTGCTCCAGGACCTCCTGTGATACTGACAGCAGCTCTGTGAGGTCAGCAAGGTGGGCTTGGGCAGGAGGTAGGGCTGGGCAGGGCGGGTAGGGAAGTAGAAATAAAGAGAAAACAGCCCTCTGTGCGCGATGCTGGCCTGGGCTCCCTAAATGCATTATCTCACTTATTTAATCCTCACATGCCTTCTCATAACTATTATCACAGGACTACTGTTTCTAGAGCATTGACTCTGTGCCAGGGATTTTCAATGTTTCATCTCAGATCCTTGTGAGCTGAACGGATCAAGGGGTGGTAGGCACAGTGGTCATGCCCTTGGGCTCAGAGCCAGACTTCCCATGCTGTTCCTGAGTACTCTCCAGGACCCCAGCGTTCCTCCCCTCCTGTCTCACTTCCTGCCTCTCTCACTCACTGTGCTTTCTCTCAAATAAATGCCTTGAACCAAATCCCTGTCTTGGGATCTGCTTTTGTGGGAACTTGAACTCAGACTCCCTGATGATACACAGAGAGGAAACAGGCCCAGAGAGGGCGGCAGTGCCTGAGTCCTTCCTCTCAGATAAATGCCTTGAACTAGGTCTCTGTCTTGGGATCTGATTTTGTGTCTATCTGAATGTTTCACGTGAAGGGGAACAAACACATGTGGTCTTTTGTGACTTTTTTCACTTAGCACAGTGTTTTCAAGGTCCATACATATGGTAGCATATATCAGTACTTCATTCCTTTTTATGGCCAAATAATATTCCATTGTATGGATATACCAGATTTGTTTCTCCATTCATCAGTTGAAGGACATCTGGGTAGTTTCCACTTTTTGGCTGTTATGAATAACGCTGCTAATGAATATCTGTGTATGTTTTTGTGTGGAAATATACTTCTTTTGAGTAGACACCTAGGAGTGGAATTGCTGTGTCATATGGTAAGTACATTAACTTTTTGAGGAACTACCAGACTGTTTCCCAAAGCAGACTGAACCGTGGTGCATTCCCACCAGCGGTGTATGAAGGTTCTGATCTCTCCACATCTTGCCAACACTTGTTATCTGACTTTTTGATTCTAGTCATCCTAGTAGGTGTGAAGATGTATCTCAAAGTGGTTTTGATTTGTATTTCCCTGATGACTAATGACATCGAGCATCTTTTCAAGTGCCTATTGGTTATTATATATTCTTTGAAGAAATGTCTATTCAGATTGTTTACCCATCTTAATATTATTTGTCTTTTATTGTTGAGTTGTCAGAGTTCTTTATATACTCTAGATGCCAGTCCTTTATCAGATATATGATTTGCAAGTATTTTCTCCCATCCTGTGGGTTATTTTTTCACTTTCTTGGTAGTGTCCTTTGAAGCCCAAAAGATTTTAATTTTGAGGAAATCCAATTTATCTATTATTTTATCACTTGCACTTTGGATGTCACATCTAAGAAACCATTGCCTAATTCAAAGTCACAAGGATTTACTCTCAGACTTTTTTCTAAGAGTTTTATAGTTTTAACTTTTACATTTAGGTCCATGATCTATTTTGAGTTAACTGTTGTACATGATGTGAGGTAGGCATCTAAATTCATTCTTTTGTATTTGACTATCCAGTTATGCCAACACCATTTGTTGAAAAGATTACTCTTTCCCCATTGAATGGTCTTGGAACCTCTGTAGAAAATCAGTTGACTATAAAAGTAAGAGTTTATTTCTGGACTCTCAATTCCATTCCATTGATCAATATGTCTGTCCTTATGCCAGTATCATATTGTCTTGACTATTTTAGCTTTGTAGTAAGTTTTGGAATTGAGATGTGTGTCTTCCAACTTTATTCTTTTTTTTGTTAAGATTTTTTTGGCTATTCTGGATTCCTTGAATTTCTGTATAAATTTTAAAACTAGCTCATCAATTTCTGCAAAAAAGCAAAGCAAAGAACCAAAATAAACCAAAAAACTCTGGGATTTTGTTAGAGATTGCATCAAATTGCAGATTAATTTGGGGAGTATTGCCATCTTAGCAATATTATGTCTTCCGATTCCTGAGTATGGGGTGACTACTTTCCATTTATTTAGATCCTCTTTAATTTCTTTCAGCAATATTTTGTAGTGTTTGGTGAACAAGTCTTGCACATCTTTTATTAAATTTTTCCTTAATATTTTCTTTCCCTTCTTCTCCTTCTTCTTCTTCTCTTCCTCCTTCTCCTCCCCCACCCCCTCCTCCTCCTCCTCCTCCTCTTCCTCCTCCTCCTCCCTCTTCTTCTTTTCTTTCTCTTCCTCTTCCTCTCCTTCTCCTTCTTCCTCATCTTCCTCTTCTTCTTCTCCTTCTCCCCAAAGCGCCCCCCCCCGACCCGGTACACAGTTGTATGTTCTAGTTGTGAGCGCCTGTGGCTGTGCTATTCTTTTTGATGCTATTGTAAATGGAATTTTTCTTCATTTCATTTTCAAATTGTTCATTCAAGTATGTAGAAATACAATGGACTCTTATCTATTGATTTTCCATCCTGAAAACTTGCTGAACTCATGTATTAGTTTTAATAGTTTTCTTGTGGATGCCTCAGGATTTTCTATGCACAAGATTATGTTATGTTACCTGCAAATAGAAATCGTTTTATTCTATCTTTCTGATCTATATGCCTTTTAATTTTTCTTGTCTAATTGCCCTGGTTCAAACCTCTGGTACAATGTTGACTAGAAGTGATGAAAGCAGACATCCTTGTCTTCTTCCTTATCTGAGTGGAAAAGCACTCAGTCTTTTACCATTAAGTATGATGTTGTGGGCTTTTCATGGATGCCCTTTAGAAGGCTGAAAAGTTCCCTTCTATTCCTAGTTTGTTGATTGTTTTTCAGATGAAAATATGTTGTGTTTTGTCAAATGCTTATTTTATGTCTACTGAGATAATCATGTGGATCTTTTCCCTTTATTCTATTTAATATGGTGTTTTATATGGATTCATTTTTGCATGTTATACCAACCTTACATTCCTGGATAAATCTCAGTGGCTCATAGTATATAATCATATATATATATGCTGTTGGATTTGATTTGCTAGTATTTTTGTGTTTATATTTGTAAGGAATATTAGTCTGTAGTAGTCTTATTGTGATGTCTTTGTTGGGTTTTGAACTCAGGGTAATATTGGCCTCATGGAATGAGTTGGGAAGTGTTCTTACCTGTTCTATTTTTTGGAAGAGGATATGGAGGACAGAGCCTTGGGGTTTTTTTTTGTGGGTAATACATTGGTTACTAGTTCAACTCCTTTACTTGTTATAGGTCTATTCGGATGTTCTATTTATTCTTGAGTCCATTTCAGTAGTCTGTGTCTCTATAGGGATTTGTCTATTTTATCTAGATATCTGATTTGTTTGCATATAGTTATTCATATTATTCCTTTATAATCCTCTTTATTTCTGTATGGTTGGTAGTAATGTTCCCTATTTCATTTCTGATTTTAGTAATTTGAGTCTTCTCTCTCTCTTTTTTCTTTTGGTCAGTCTACCTAAAAGTTTGCCAATTCTGTTTGTCTTCTTAAAGAAACAAATTTTTGCTTCTTTTTTATTTCTGGCGTTCTATTCTTTCTTCCATTTATTTATCCTCTAATCTTTGTTATTAATTTTCTTCTGCTTGCTTTGGGTTTAGTTCACTCTTCTTTTTCTAGTATCTTAAGGTAGAAGATTAAGTTATCAATTTGAGATCTCTCTTCTTTTATAATATAGTCATTTATAACTATAAAATTTCTTCTCAATATTGTGTTAGCTGCATCCCATAAGTTTTGGTGTGCAGTGTTTAATTTGCATTTAGTGTGAAGCATTTTCTAATTTCCCTTTTGATTTCTTCTTTTATCCATTAGTTATTTAGGAGTGTTTTGTTTAATTTCTACCTATTTTTGAATTTTCCAGTTTTCCTTTTGTTATTGATCTCTAGTTTTATTTCATTGTGCTTAGAAAAGATAAAGTGTATGATTTCAATCTTTTAAATTTTATTAAGATTTGTTTTATGGCCTAACATATGGTTTATCCTGGAGAATGTTCCATGTGCACTTCAGAAAAATATGTATTCTTCTGTTGTTGGGTGGAGTGTTCTATAGATGTCCGTTAGGTCTAGTGGGTTTCCAGTGTTGTCTTCTATTTCCTTGTTGATCTTCTGTCTAGTTGTTCTATTCATTGTTGAAAGTTGAGTATTGAAATCTCTGACCATTTTTGTTGAATTGTCTCTTTCTCCCTGATTCCCATGACTTTTTTGCTTCACACTTTTTGTGGCTCTGTTGGTGGGTGTTTATAATGGTTATGTCTTTCTGATGGGTAGACTCTTTTACCATTACAAATGTCTTTCTTTGTCTCTAGCAACAGTTTTGCTTTAAAATATACTTTGTATATTGGTACAGCCACTCCAGCTCTCTTATATTTACCATATGCATGGTGCATCATTTTTATCCCTTTACTTTCAAACTATTTGTGTCTTTAAATCTAAAGTGTGTCTCTTATATATGTTGGATCATGCTCTTTCTTTTTTTAAATTCACTCTGCCAATCTCTGACTTTTGATGGGAGTGTTTAATCAATTTACATTTAGTGTAATTTCTAATAAGTTTGGATTTACATCTGTCATTTTGCTATTGGTTTTCTATACGTATCATGTCATTTTTGTTCCTCTATTCCTCCATTATCACCTTCTTTAGTGTTATATTTTCTACTATATACTGTTTTAGTGTCCTTGTTTCTTTTATTATATTTTTTGAGTTATTGTTTTAGGGGGCCCCTGGCCCCTAAGAAATATGGCTACATAAAATATATGTTAATAATTACTATATTAATGATCAGCTAATGAGTGGACAAAGATTTCTTTAAACGTCTTGAAGCAATAAGTCCTCTAGCCTTTACTGAGGGACTCTGTGTGTGCGTAAGAGTACACGTTCAACGCTCAGGCATGCAGTTTATAAGTGTGCCTTAACTTTCACTTCCTGCTTGCAGAAAGCCTCAAGTTAAGCTGCAAGTGAGGGATTAAGTCCTTATCAGGTCTTTCCTGAGCATGTGCATAGCCCTGCCTTGCACATGACTGTTTAGATTCCCAGGAATATGACAGAGCTTTTCAAAGCCCACTACAGACACTGCATTCCTTAGTTTTCCTTTTAAAGTTTTTTGCTCATCCTCTTGTTAGCCCCAACTACTATTGCTACCTCAGACAGCTACAGAGCAGAACAGCTGCTGCTCATTGCTGTCAACAAATAATATATATATTATTAAATATATATATATTTGTTTATAAATATGTGCTGTATTAGGGTTCTCCAGAGAAACGGAATATGTGTGTGTGTATATATATATATTTAAAATACATATATATTATATATATACTATGCATATAACATGACGTAAATATATATGCCTTTAGTCTGTTCAGGCTTAGTCCTTGTAGGCTGCTATAACAAATTGCTGTAGATTGGGTGGCTTGTAAACAACAAACATACATTTATTTCTCACAATTCAGAGGCTAAGAAGTCCAAGATCAAGGCGCCAGGAGATTTGGTGTCTGGTGAGAGCCTACTTCCTCACAGACAGCTGTCTTCTCACTGTAACCTCATGTGGCAGAAGGTGTCAAGATAGCTCTCTGAGGTCTCCTTTATAAGGGTGTTAATCCCATTCATGAGGGCTCTATCCTCATGACCTAATTACCTCCCAAAGGCCCCACCTCCAAATATCATCTCATTTCAGATTAGGTTTTCAACTTATGAATTTTGGGGAGACACAAACATTCAGTCTATAGCAATGTGTGTGTGTGTGTGTGTGTGTGTGTGTGTATGTATGTATATATATATAGAGAGAGAGAGAGAGAGAGAGAGATTGGGAGAGAGAGAGAATGAGAAATTGATTTTAAAGAATTGGCTCATGCAACCCAATTGTGGGGGCTGACAAGTCTGAAATACAGAGTATGTTGGTAGGGCAGAAATTCAGGAAAGAGTTGGTGCTGCAGTTTTGAGTCTGAAATCTGCAGGCTAGAAACTCAGACAAGATTTCTACGTTGCAGTCCTGCGACAGAATTCTTTCTTCTTCAGAAAACCTCAGTGTTTTCTCTTTAAGTTTTCAAATGATAGGAATGATTAAAATGGTCCATCCACATTATAGAGGATAATGTCCTTACTCAAAGTCTGCTAATTTAAATGTTAGTCACATCTAAAAAATACCTTCATAGTAACATCTAGACTGGTGGTTGACCAAACAATAGGTTTGGTTGTCAACCAAGTTGACACAAAAAATTAGCTATCACATGTAGCATGGACACATATATTTCTTTGCTTTGTCAGCTCAGAGGGCCTAGAAGCAATAACATGTCCTTAGCAATGAATAAAACTACCACCCATATCTTGGTTGATAAAACCATTCTCTAATAAGAGGAAGCAGAGCTCCTTGGAGAGTGTGGCTGAATCTAGGCTGGGGTAGGGAGTATACAAGATGAGCCTGGAGCATCTTGTAGTGCCAAAAAGTAAGAAAGTAGCAAAAGAAAATCCACAATGATGGGGCCATGTAAAAGGGACAAAGGAGTCAATTGAAAGAGCTCTCAATGGAAAAAATGGAACAATTTGAGCAACGAAATAAACTAGTATAAGATTATAACTCAAAGTATAAAATTAATGAGTCCATACTGATATAAATAAATTACTGAATAAATAAATAAATGGTGGGAGAGTAGACAAATATCCCCTGCAGAAGAGTTCCAAACAACATATGTAAACACTCTGTGTGTAAGGAGGTGGAGCATAACTCCCTCTCCTTAAGTTTGGGCTGCTGTTAGTTATGTCCTTCCAAAAGTCAAAAAGAAAGTAACTTTATAGTAAAGAAAAGACAAACACTATCTTAGCCAAGTGACCAAGGTCAATATCAATAGTCATAAGCCATCAAACACCCTTGATATGATACGATGAGAAGGGAACTTTACCTCTGTGGTCCTCCCCAGTCTAACCATGAGATAACATCAGACAAGTCCCAATTGATGGATGGTCTACAAAATACCTGGCCGGTATTCCTCAAAACTATCAAGGTCATCAAAAACAAGGAAAGTCTGAGAAACTGTCACAGCCAAGAGGAGCCGAAGGAGACGCAATGACTAAATGTAAAGTGATATCCTGGATGGGCTCCTGGAACAGAAAAAGGACATCAGGTTAAAAACTAAGGAAATCCAGGGGCTGGCCCCGTGGCCGAGTGGTTAAGTCCGTGCGCTCCGCTGCAGGCGGCCCAGTGTTTCGTTGGTTTGAATCCTGGGCACGGACATGGCACTGCTCATCAAACCACGCTGAGGCAGCGTCCCACATGCTACAACTAGAAGGACCCACAACGAAGAATATGCAACTATGTACTGGGGGGCTTTGGGGAGAAAAAGGAAAAAATAAAATCTTTAAAAAAAAAAAAAAAACTAAGGAAATCCAAATAAGGTGTGCTTCTAATTAATAATAATGTATCGATATTTGTTCATTAGTTGTGACAAATGTATATTAACAATGGGGGAAACTCAGTGTGGGGTGTACTGGAACTCTCTGTACTAGCTTTACAATTATTCTGTAAATCTAAAGCTCTTTTAAGATAAAAAGTTTATTAAAAAAATGGATTGGAAGTTGTGTATAGGGAGATGTGATCAATGTGCCAGCATTTTAAGTAAAAGGATGCTTTCCCAAATGTCTTTTCCCTGGGACGATTTAGTTCCCCCCGAGAAAAGTCTTCTCACTTCTGGCCTGGGGAGTAAACGACTGGCTGCTGGTATTTGGGCTGCTGCCTTACGGGGAAAGGGAGTGGGGGCTACGTCATTGCTTGGAGGGCAAACGTTTACTCACCTGTCCTCATGTTCGATCTGCCGGCCATTCCCTTCTCAGCAGGACCCCTCTGGTTCATCTTCCCCTGGGAACACAGCCCCCTCCTCCTGCAGAGGGTGGGGGTCTTGGGCCTGATTCTGCTCCATCCCTGCTTCTCATCAGTTCCCCTCTGTGGGACTCAGACCGTGTCCACCACACTGGCTGCTTTCCACGCTACCGCAAGTGTGCTGTTATCAGTGGTCATCCTCTCTTCTCTTATGTTTTAATCAATTCATTGTTTATTTGTCTTCCTAGGTTCCAAATTTCTCTTTTTAGTTATGATCATTTTGGTAGGATTTTGGGAGAGTGAAAATAAATGAAATGCTCAATTAGCCAATTTCACTGAAGGTTTCGTTGATGCTTCCACCATGCTCAAATGTTCTGTAGGCTATCTGGGGCATGATCTTTCCTACCCTAAGATCCTGGGGCTTAGCACTGGCCCTGAGGCTCCTTCAGACAAAAACTAATCAGAAAATGGGTAGACAAAATACTGGAGCTGAAAGATCAAAGTCAGAATCTCAGTCTCCCTAAAAGCCCCGATTCTCCTGGAAACACATGACCTCATTACCTTGCAGGATGGATGATCATACAGGAGAGCTCCTCTGAGCATCAACTTATCTGGGCAGGAGGCAGCTCCGACCTCTCTGGGGCCCCCAGGAGCCTCTCAATGGAGCCTGAGTCACCTTCATGGAGCCAGGCAACACCCTGTCCCATCCTCAAACAGCCGTGGGGGGATGGCAGAGCTGGGGCATGCTCCCATTGCCCTGATGGGCAACTCAGAGAGGGGGTCACCCAGCAAGCCCCCTGACCTCATTTTGTCTTGACACACTAACATTTAAGGTGTAGTTTGCACCCTCAGTGGAAGTATAAAAAGGAAGTCAATTCCATGGGTTTCTCCTCACAAAAAGAAAGCTAAATGCTGTCACCCAGGCTGAAGTGGCCTGAATATGGGCTGTGAAGCTTGAAAAAAGAACTTAAGTGACTGCCTCTAGAGTCTTTGCTGCTCAGGGCTCTGTCCTTCCCTGGAGCCAGGAGGATGCTGTATGGGATTCTGCTCCCGGCTGCCCAGCCAGCCAGCCAGTGCTGTCACTTCATTTTACACAGGGTGACAACTAGGCCAGGCGAGGCTGGCCTGGGACTTGTCTTTCCCCACACAGAGAGCCTGTCTGAGGCAGAGTGTCCCTTCCCTCCTGGGACCAGGTTGAGTGTCCGTCTGGAAGGCCTTGCCCTCCTGGCAATGACGCCGCCTCATATTATGAAAAATACAGAAAACTAGGTCATCCTCTCACATCTTTGCAGCTGGATGCGCCATGATCTCTTCAAGCCCTCGTGGGGTCCTCGAGGTGGACATGATCCTGGGGTTGGGACCCCAGTCCCCTCCTGGCTGCGGGGTGAGTGGTCCAGCTCCTGTTAGGTGGTCTCCTCCGCCTCATGTTTATCTCTACCCTGCTCTCCTTGGAGTGGCCTTGCCCACAGCCTCACCCTCCTCTCTGTAGGATCCCCTCTGCCATGTGCCCTCTCCTGCCAGGACCCCTCCATGCACACTCCTCTTGCTGCATCCCAGCGCTGATATCATCTTTATAAGCGTTTGCCTGTGCCGGGAAGGAGCTCCCAGGGGGCACAGCCCAGAGCAGCAGACCTTGGGGGGCCTCACAGACAGGAAGGTGAGGCCATTAGAGGAAGTCACAGCCAGGTGTCAGGGCCCACAGAGCTGGGCCACCCCTCTCCACATGCTGAACCCAGGCAGGCTGCAGTGAGGTGCATCTCAGGGCAAGTCTGACAGCCCTGCTCCTTCCAGAAAACAGGCTCTGCTCCATCTTCATGTATTTATAATAGCCCTCCCTTGTTTTTTGTCAAGCTGTGTTCTCTGTTTATCAATAAAATCAATGACACAAATCCCACACCAAGGGATGATTTGAAATCTCTGCTGGGAAGCTCTTCCTTCTAAAGCCCTCCCTCTTCAAAGGGCTTCTTCTAAAGAGGAGTAATGGTCTCTGCCTGCGCAGGAGACTTGAGGGACACAGAGGGCCATGACTCTGCAGCCTGGCCTTCAACAGGGCTCTCTTTCTTGCCTGTACCCCCGAAGTGGACTAAGCAGGGCACCTGGCTGAGGAGGGCACACCATAGTGTTCTCACTCATAGGGATCCCTGGCTATAGAGCACCAGTAGGATGGAGCTCTGTGATCGGGAGGCACAGGCTGGATCTGGTCCCAAGCCCTGCTGCCACCCTCAACTGCACACCCCCACTCCAGCCTGGAGCTGTAAGCCGGGCTGGCCACTGGGGAACGTCCACACTGGACCAGGCAGCCTGGAGTCCAGTCCAAGGAGGAATGGGTACCGAGCACCACTGCTCAGGGAGAGCCCTAAGGAGCTACTAGGTGAAGTCCCTAGGCTGCAGAGCACAGACAGGATCTCTCAGGAGAGGGCCTGTCGCCAGGGGTCCTGGGATGGACTCCATGGAGCTCCTGGACCTGCTGAGGAGCAGGAGAGGTGGGAGGCCTTGCCCTTCCGAATGTCTCATGGAAACTCTAGCTCCTAGTTGGGTCATCAAGGGGGCTCACAGGCACCAGGTCAGCACGGTGGTGGTGGAGGTCAGTTGGAAGAGGAGAAATGGGGACTAAAGGACCTTGGTGTTTGATGATCTCCGTCCCTCTGAAGGGAGACTGGCTTGGGGATTCTAGACCCCAGGTGGGGCAGGCAGGACCCCTGGGGGTAATCTGGGTCTGTCCTGGGCCTGTCCGAGGGGCCTTGGATCTCCTCCTGCGGGTCACTAGCACACACTTGGGCAGGGCACATGCCAAGATGGCTGTTATGAACTAAATTGTGCCCCCCTTCCAAATCCATATGTTGAGTCCCTAACCACAAATATGACGGTAGTTGGAGATGGGGCCTAAAGGCAGGGAATTAGGGTTAAATGAGGTCATAAGGGTGGGCCCTAATCTGGTAGGACTGGTGTCCTTCTAAGAAGAGGAAGAGACAGCAGAGCCCTCTCCCTCTCTCTCCCTCTCTCCACAGGCACAGAGGAAAGGATGTGTGAGGACACAGCAAAAGGTGACCATCTGCAGTCTGGGAAGAGATGCTTCACCAGAAACCAACCCTGCTGGTCCCTTAATCTTGGGCTTTGAGCCTCCCAAACTGTGAGAAATAAATTTCTGTTGTTTAAGCTCCCAGTCTGTGGTATTTTGTATGCCAGCCTCAGCTGACTAATACAATGGGCTCAGTAGGAACGTTCTAGATAGAAAGTTACTCTGGACTGTGAGGCCGGGGAAGAAGGGGTGTGGTCAGCAAGAGGCACAGATAGCACAGGTGCCTGGAAATGGACATGTACAGCTCTCTTCCCCTGGAGGACCCCTCTGAAGCCTCACAGATCCCAGAAGTGCTGGCTGAGGCAGCGACGTGGTTCTGCTCTGTATGAGGGCTCCTGCCTGGAAGCACAGCAGGGTGGATCCTTCCTGGGTGCAGTGGCTCCAGGGCCACCCTCCACCCTTGGGCTCAGTATTAGTCAGGGTTCTCTAGAGAAACAGAACCAATAGGAAATACATCCTGCATCTCTATATCTATCACCTATCTATCAATCTATCATCTATCTATCATCTGTTTATCTATCATCTATCTAGCTCTCTCTCCATCTATCTATCATCTATAGAGAGATTTACTATAAGGAATTGGCTCATATGACTAAGGAGCCTGAGAAATCCCAAGATCTGCACTTGGTGAGCCGGAGATCAGGGAGAGCTGAGGGTGTAAGCTCTAGTCCGAAGGCCGGCAGGGGACATGCAGAATAAATTTCTGTTGTTGCAAACCACCAAATTTGCGGTAACCTGTTACAGAAGCCACAGGAAACCAATACAGAAGTTGCATTTCTATTTCTATTACTTTAATACATTGCCCTGAAAGTTTTAAGCTGCATAGTAGAACATGCAGATTCTGCCTGGATGTGGTCAATATCTCTGCTCTGCTCCTCAGAAGTGTGCTGGACCTTCTGCTCTTTAGTGTATATCAGATTTGCCCTGTTTGGACGGCCACAAATTAATTGTATTATTTTTCTTTGAACAGTCAGCGCTTTATTGGATCTACCCACAAATTACCAACTTCTTTGCTCACCATTGTTCCTTAATTTTTTTATTGTAGTAAAATATATACAACATAAAAATGCCATTTTAACCATTTTTAAGTGTACAGTTCTGTGGCATTAATTACATTCACAGTGTTATGCAGTCATCACTACTACTTATTTTCACACTTGTTCATTGTCCGAAAGAGAAACTCTATACCCATCAAGCAATAACTCCCCATGCCCCACCTCCAACCTTTGATAAACTCTAACTACTCTGTCTTTATAAATTTGCTTATTTTAGATATTTCATTTAATGTAATCATACCATATTTGCCCTTTTATGTCTGGCTTGCTTCACTTCGTGTGTTTTCAAAGTTAATCCATGTTGTAGCATGTACCAGAACTTTGTTCCTTTGTAAGGATGCATATTATTTCATTGTATGTGTATGCCACATTTTGTTTATCCATCCATCTATCGATGGACACTTGGATTGTTTCCACTTTTTGACTCTTGTGAATAATGCTGCAATGATCATTAGCATATAAATATTTATTTGAGTTCCTGTTTTCAATTCTTTTGAGTATATACCTAGGAATGGAATTGCTGGGTCACATGGTAATGACCTTTTTGAGGAATGGCCAGACTATTTTCCACAGAAGTTGAACCATTTTATATTCCTACCAGCAACCTACGAAGGTTCCAATTTCTACTCATCCTTGCCAACAGTTGTTATTTTCTGTTTTTGTTTGTTTGTTTGTAGTTATGGACATCCTAGTAGGTGTGAAGTGGTGTCTCATTGAAATTTTGGTTTGCATTTCCCTAAAAATTAGTGATGCTGAGTATCTGTTCACATGCTTATTAGCATTTATATATCTTCTTCAGAGAAATGTCTAGTCAAGTTCTTTGCTCATTTTCACATTGGGTTGTTTTGCCTTTTTGTTGCTGAGTTTTAGAAGTTCTTTATATATCCTGGATATCAAACTCTTATCAGATATATGATTTGCAAATATTTTCTCCCAGTCTGCAGGTTATCTTTTCACCTCCTTGATAATGTCTTTTGATGCACAAAAGTTTTAAATATGATGAAGTCAAATTTATCTGTTTTGTTGTTGTTGTTGCTTATGCTTTTGATGTCCTATCTAAGAATCCACTGCCATGTCCAAGGTCATGAAGATTTACCTATATATTTTCTTCTAAGAGTTTTATGGTTTTAGCTCTTATATTTAGGTTGTTGATTCATTTTGAGTTAATTTTTGCATATAGTGTGAGGTAAGGGTCCAACTTCATTCTTTGGCATTGGAAATCTGTTGTCCCAGCACCATTTGGGGAAGAGACTATTCTTTCCTCGTTGAATAGACATGGCACCTCTGCCAAAAATCGCCTGAGCATAGACTGGACTCTTGATTTTATTCCATTGGTTCATATGTCTATTCTAATGCCAGTTCCACACTGTTTTGATTGTTGTAGCTTTGCAGTAAGTTTTGAAATCGGGAAGTGTGAGTCTTCTGACTTTATTCTTCATTTTCAAGATTTCTTTGGCTATTTGGGCCCCTTGCAATTCCATATGTATTTGAGGATCTGCTTTTCCATTTCTGCAAAAAGGGCTGATGGAATTTTGATAGGGTTTGGTCGCATCTGTAGATCACTTTGGGTAGTATTGGCATCTTAACAACATAACGTCTCCCTGCCCATGAACATAGAATGTTTTTCCTTTTCTTTAGGTCTTTAATTACTTTAGCAATGGTTTTTAGTTTCCAGTGAACAAGTTTTGCACATCCTTTGTTAAAGTTATTCCTAAATATTTTATTCTTTTTGATGCTATTATGAATGGGGAACTATTTTCTTAATCTCATTTTCAAATTTTTCCTTGCAAGTATATAGAAATGCAATGGATTTTTGTCTATTGATATTATATTCTGCAACTGTGCTGAACTCATTTATCAGTTTTAATAGTTTTCTTGTGAAATCCCTAGGATTTTCTATACACAAGATTGTCACCTGTGAATAGAAATTGTTTTACTTCTTCCTTTCCAATTTGGATGCCTTTATTTCTTTTTCTTGCCTAATTGTTCCAGCCAGAACCTCCAGTGCAGTGTTGAATAGCAGTGATGAAAGTGGGCTCCTTGTCTGGTTCCTGATCTTAGGGGGAAAGCTTTCAGTCTTTCACCATTGACTATAATATTAGCTGTGAATTTTCATAAATGCCCTTTAACATGTTGAAGAAGTTCCCTTCTACTCCTAGCTTTCCTAGTGTTTATATCATTAAAGGGTGTTGACATCCTGCCACTGTGGTGTCTCTTGACCCTCTCTCCACTTGGCCTGTCTGCTTGTGTCTTCTGTAATTTGGAATTGTGAGCTTCTCCTGTGTAGGACTCGAACTGCAGGCGTTCTGTGGGGTGTTGGGGAGGCACATCTGCCAGATAGGTTATGTGTTTGCTTCTACCAACAGCCTCAGGCTCTTGCTGGCCTAGGATCACTCTTGATGGTGGTTTCCTTGCTTGGGCTTCTAGAATCACACATATGGGGTATATTTGAACCTTAGACTCTCAAGATGGTAGGAGTGTGGTTAAAAACTCAAACAGAGACCTGTCTGCCAATGAGGAAGTTTTGTTTTATTTTGTTTCTAGACCTTTTTACTGAAGTTGTAAGCCTTCAAGGATCCTGACTTGGGTGTGTGCAGGGAAGTAAGGGGTCTCAATTCCCACTCTCTGCTTCTCATGGCCCTGAGCTCTTGCCTCTTCTCCTGTGAGGATCTTTAAAACTGGAAGCAGTCCAAGATTCTACATTCACCAAAGGGCCGAGTCACTGAAAATCAATTTGCCAAAAGTCAATTTTTCAAAAAATCAATTTTCTGAAGATAGAATTTTCCAGATGACCAATTTGCCAAATTTACCAATTTAAGAAACATTTGTTTCTTTGTTGATAATAAAGTTAGCAGTTATGGGGTGATATAGTTTTAAGGGTTCCTAAAGATTTCTGTGAGGTTGTAGCTGGCTCGCTGTTGTTTTGTTCTCACGGCAGCCCTCTAAGGAAGGTTCTGCTGGCCAGGTGCTCAGCCACATGGTGCGGCCAGTCTTTCTGTGAGAGACTCGAGCCTCAGTCCTGGCCTAGGTAGCTCCCGCCTGCCTCCCTCCTGGTCAGCACAGTGTCAGGTCAGTGCATGGACTTACGCTCTGATTTCTCCCTCTTCATTTCTGTCCTGGAAATGTCCCTCACTTTCTTGAAAGTTCAGCCATGCATTTAAATGCTATTTGTTATATATTGCCCAGTTGTCCTAGGTTGTGTGTGTGTGGAAAGGATTTCCGGAGTCTCCAGGATACAGCATGGTGGAAATGGAGCCCATTGCTGAAATGGGGCCCACTGTGCCCTTTCTGTAGACAAGGAAGCAGAGGCCCCACAGCAGGAAACCCACCTGATGACTGTCATGCAACACCTGGTGGAGGAGATGAGATTTGAACCTGGGTCTGCCTCCTGCTGCCTCCTGAGCTGATAGCAAAGGCTCCTCCTTTGAATATTCAAGTCCTCTTCGTGGTTCACAAAGTGGCTTTGAGGAGGAGGGGATGTAAGCCCCAGGCCACCTTAGGGCTCTCAAGGTGTCTAACTCTACCCATTGCTGGGGCCCTGGGCACCTACAACATACACTTCCAGTGGATTCTCACACCAGCTGTAACCATGCACTGCTGGTGCCATTTACAGATAAGGTAACTGAGGCCGAAGTGGCAAAATGGCTCCCCACCTTACCCAGTCAGCCAATGGCAGAGCTGGACCACTAATCCGCTCTCCTGACTCCTCCTGGCCTGGTAGTGTCCACGCCTCATACTCTGGCACAAGCTGGCCCGTGAGGCAGAGAGCCAGGGGAGCGCAGGCCGTGGTCTGTGCTGCAGCTCAGAGCAGCGTGGCCCAAGGAGCAACAGCTGTGGCTTCTCACACCGTGCGCAAGGCCATCTCCATCCTGAGGGCAGAAGCAGTGGGGGCACCTTGGACAGGCCTGGGGAAAGTGGATGCTGGAAACCTGTGTGGGAAATTTGAAGCCAGGTCAGGAAGATGCCTCCAAACCCTGACTCCAACCATGGGTGTCTGGGCAGAGTGGCACAGTACTGGGCTCTCTCTGGACCTTAATCCCCTGCGTATAAAACAGGATCACATTGCCTGCCCTGTGCCTTCTCTTAAGTCTACACTTTTCTGGGCCCAGTTTCTCCAGGTGCTGAGAAGGTGTTAGTGCAGAGGCTGTGAATGTCAGGGGCGTGGGGCAGGGAGAAGAGCGGGGTACAGTGACCATCAGGAACCTCCCAGAATGATGGGGGAACAGAGCTGGAATGGACCATGGTGTCAGGAGTGACCAATAGCTTTGACCTTGCTTGTCCACTCAGATGTCTTGGTTGTGGCTGCCTGGAGTACTGTGTTGAGAAAAATCCTGGGGACTCATCTGGGCTCAGTGGGAGCAGGGTGTTGCAAGTGATTACCAATGCCCTCCACGGCAGGGGTAATGCTGGTCTAAGTGCCAGCTTTGCTGCCCATCTCATCTCCACAGACAGAAGTGATGGAGGTGCAGCAAGAAGCATGGGGCCTGCAGGCTCTGCCGCGGGACCCAGACCTCCTATCCCCAGCCTGGCGTGCTATGGAACCACCCAGGTCCGTTCCTGTGCTCTTCTTCGAGTACCGGCAGACTCTGCCGTGCTGGCTCCATCCCGGGAGTGCGGTTAATGTGCTGTTACATATTGCATGAGGCAGCCTGCTGATGAAGCACCAGCGATTCTTGCTTACAAGCAACCCCACCTCTGAACTCAATGCCGAGAGTGTCCTATTAGCTCAGCTGGGCAGGTCGATCGCACCTCGGGAAGGCCTGGCTGCGTTGAGGCTGAGTTGCTGTCCTGAACGCTGTGCTGGGAGGAACGAGGCTTCCCTCCCACCGCACTTCTCTTCACCCCACAGCTCATGGGCACGGCCTCACCTGAGACCACCTGAGCCACGCACTCAGGAAGTAGAGCATAGCTGTGCCCGGCTGGCAGACCAGAGCCGGGTGAATCTGGGGCTGGTTCCCGTGCCCCAGGAGTGGTGGCCACAGCCCACCATGACCTGCTCTGACCTGCCTCACCTCATCCATGCCTGCCCAGGACACAGCCCCTCTGTGCCACTCCTCCAGCCTCTGGCTTAGCTGCCTCCATCAGCTATTCTTTTAGCCACTGAACCTCACCTCCATTCTGAGTGAGCTCAGATGACACACATCACAGACTGTCCTGGTGGGTGACTGACACACCATGCCGATCCTACCTGGGGTGGGAGGGGAGCTCTCACAGGCGTATTGGCCTGCAGGCTTTATCCTCCTCAGAGCTATCAATGGTGGTTTTCTGCGGCCTGCAGAGCAGCACAGGCTCTATCATGCTCCCTGAGTGACCACATCTCCCACAGCTGAAATTACCTTTTTCCTAGACCTGTTTGGAGAAAGAGACAAGGTGAGGGTTTGCTTCCTGGTGGCGACATGGGCAATTCTGGGGACCCCTGGCCACATTTTTCCCCTCAGGCCTGCCCTCTGGTCATCCCTCTGGAGCAACCCCCAGAGTGGGTGGTGGGCAGGGATGTCCTAGGCGCACATCCCACGCAGGCTGAAGAGGGGTTTGCAGGGCTGCAGAGGGGACCCTGTGGGGGACGTCCCACCATCCACTCTCAGATGTTCCACCATGAGCCAGGTCTGGGCTGGCTAGCCACGGGGGTGATGGGCTTGAGCCTGGAAGAAGGTGTGGCCATGCAATGGGGATCCCTTCTTTCTTGTGGACTTGCATCTACCGACCCATGGTGAGCCCCACTGGGCCTGCCCCTGCCTAGAGGTGACAAGGGGTCCCCACAGCGTTCTCGGGTCCACCTGGGGTGTTCACATCCTGCTGAGCTGGAAGTTGGGAGTTAAGCTCTGACGGTGCTGTCTGTGAGCTGGTATTTCACAGGAAGTGATGTTGGCCTCTGAATCATGTGGGGCTCACCCTGTGGTCCACAGCAGGCAATGGTGCCAACTAGGGACACAGGAAGGAGGGCCACAGCTCTAGTGTCTGCCATGTGTGGCTGAGATGTGGGCTCCTCTCCAAGGGGCTGACTGGCACCCGTAGTCTCCACCCCACAGCAAAGCCCTGATAGCAGCTGCCTCACCACCCTGCACAGGCCCTCTGGCTCCTCGGCCCCTCAGCTTGGTCTTGTCCTCAGGGCCCGGGTACTGCCTACCCACCGACCCCTTGGCCTGAGCCTCCAGTCAGTGCAGGAACCCAGACTTTCTGTAATCAAGAGTCCAAGAGAACAGCTGCTGCCCCTGCCCCACCCCCCCACTCCCAGGAATGAAAGGAGGCACTGGTGACAACCATGCAGGCTTCTATCCACACCCAGTCCTTGGAGGTGCCCTCGGGGTCTGTGAAAATGGGATGCCAGCCTCTGGTCCAGCAATGTGGAGGGAGGAGCAGCTGGTCATCTCTCTCCCCAGTCTCCAGATAGGAGCACTGTCAATAAAAGTTTCACCATATTTCATTAAACTGAGTTATGAAGGGATCTGGCAGAGGCAGAAAAGTACTAGATGCTGACAGACACGAACCTCCCGGCCTGGTGCGTCTCCGAGGCCCTGACAGCAGACCCGGGCTGGCCGGAGGGGAGGAACCAGGACCAAGCGCCCCAGCCCTGGGGCACCCTGTGTCACGAGCCAGCTGACTCTCGGCTGCTCAGCCTGCTCTTCTGCCTGGTCAAACTCCACATCCACGTGCTTGTGCATCTCACAGGGGCTTCAGGCACCTCAGTAGACACAGCGGCTCTCCAGCTTCACAGGCCTGGAGCCAGTGGGGTGCTGGGCATACTGGTGCTGGGAGGGTGGGCTGACCACCCAGGCCCTGCCTTGGCTCCCAAAAGACTAGGTTCTACTCTGGATGCTGCTATCAGTAGGTGCCTCATTGGAGATAATGACAGTGTCCTGCTGGTGGCCCAGTAGGGAGAGTCAAGTGATAGCTGAGGGACAATGCTGCCCAGAGAGGGGGCTGATCGCTGAGACCCTCCCCTTGCTGGGCCCCTGGGCACCCTGGCCTCAGAAAATCACTGTGAGCCCTTCCCTTATCTACACAGAGCCCTGGAGCCCAGGCAGCTGCCTCTGTTGCTGCTTCTCTGCCGCTTGGTGCCAGCACACGGGTGCCCATCAGCAGAAGGAGTGCAAGGGAGTTCACAGTATGGAACAGCAGCACGTCAGGGCTGGCAGAGCTCAGAGAGCACCTCACCCTCTCCCCACTGTCCCGTGAACAATTGCTCAAGTCCCCCAGTGGAGACTTACTCGCTCTTAGTAACAGGGAACTCATTCCTTCCCCTGATAACTCCCTTCATCCCACCCTTCCTTCTGGGCTGCCTGTCCCACCCTTCCAGCCCCTACCAGGAGTCTAACCCCCACACTGAGTACAGAGACAGCACTCAGAGGTCTGCAGGATCTGAGGTGAGGAAAAGTTAGTGGCCATCAGGACCGCAGGAGTGCCAGGACACCTTGCCAGAAGCTACCACCCATGGATGCTCCCCTTGTACAGGGTGGGGAGACCCAGGGAAAGAGACACCTGGTGGGGAGTAGGCTCAGAAACCTCGAGGCCCTGCTCACACCCCAGGCTCATACCGGAACCTCCTGGCCATGCCCTTCCTAGGCCCACCAGGCCTCTGGCCCCTTCCCCAGGCCCCACCCCATCCTCTCCCCACACACATGCACACTAGGACCATGCCCAGCCTGGTGCATAACCTGCCTCTTGGCTCCCTGGCCCGGCAGAGCTCCCAGCTGCAGCCTGGGTACTAACGTCCAGAGCAGCCTCCTGGGCCAGGGTGGCTCATGTGGTCGACCACGCTGCTTGTCCAGAGCCATGAACACGTTGGGAGGAACAACTTTTGCAATTGCACATTTGCATGAACCCATTAAAGTCAGAATATTTGGTGTGGGTTTGTCCCAAAGTTGTTTTCCATTCCCACCTTTCTCTACTTCCTATCTCTGTACCCTCCCCGAAAATCTGACTAGTGCTTTTCCAGTTTGCATCCTAAGGACATCTCACACCCTGAGCCCTTGTGTGCACAAAGTGGGCCGGGCCACCATTGCCGTGGTGTAGCGGCTAGCTCCTGCAGGTGGCTCTGTGTCCTGGGACCATGAACCTCCTGGTGGGGACAGCTTCCTGCTGGTGCTGATCTCTGAATTACACACCTCTCAGCCCTTCCATTTCCATTCCCTAGGTAGCCAATTCCTTAAAATTACATTTTCTCCATCTTAACTACCTAGCATGGTTTCCTTTCTCTGGACTGGATCTTACAAGGTGTTTTTGTGTATGAAGAAAACACTTGAATCCAGGGAGGACCAGCAATCTGTCCCTAGTGGTCCAGGGGACCAGAGGGTGAGATGAGCTGGTAGCCCCACTTGCTGCTCTAGCAACTGTGGACCTCTCTGCTAGGTGAAGAGACCCTCCCACCCCGTGGGCCTGGGTGCCCTGGGCAGCGGTGTGGCCCACTGTGGCCTCCTTTAGCCCTATTCGTGAGATTTGACAGAAGTGGGTGGACTTCGCTGTGATGACGCCTTGGGACAGCCTATCAGCGAGCATGGAGCAAGCCTGAGCCTTGCAGCCCTGGGCATCCACCAGGGGAGTGAGGTAGATGCCCTCTCATGAGGCAATCCCTGGAGGGCGTGCATGTCACTCTCCTACAGCACAGTCCCGGGTGGCTGTCCCTCGCCTCCAAGACTGCTGAAGGACACCTTGTCTCAGAGTCGGCATGCAGAGCTCTTCTGGGCCTGGCCAGAGGCCTCCTCACCACCCTTCGTTGCTTCTGTGCTTTATGTTATGCACTACTGGCCCCGAGAAATGTTGCGGTCCTCACTTCTCCCCATGCCCACCTGCCAGGCGCTCACAGCCCTCCTGGGAGCCATCCCCAAGCACCCTGCTCAGGAGATGGCCCAGAACAAACTCTGCCAGGGACTCGGGCACCCTTGTGGTCCCCCAACAAGCCCAGGCGTTCTCCAGGGCAGGGCCTTGACTATTGTCTGTGACATGCTGTCCCCACCTGAGTGGGGCTCACAGAAGGACAAGGGCAAAGGCAGCCATGAGGATCACACTTGCTGTGCTCAAGTTCTTAGCTAATCCTCCCACGCTCACCTTACCCTTGCTGCACGCATGGGAGGATGGGTTACAGAGGGGACTCAGTCCAGGCCTGGGTTCTTGGCCACACCCATGCTCCTTGAACACTCACGAGGGAGCTGTGGGGGATGGCTGTCCTTGTGAAGTTTTGAAAACAGAGGCAGGACATACCTGGAGCCCAGCCGTCACCCCCCCTACACACACACTCTGTCACCCCACATCTTCTCCACATAGGAGGGCCCTGGGACACCAGGGGCTCAGAGCAGTCCTGCCTGTGGTCTGTGTTCTGGAGGGGTCCAGGGAGGAGCAGGCCCACCCACAGTCCCATGGCATGAACACTCCCAAATCCTGTGCCAGACTCGGGATGGACCTGAGCCTTCCTGCTCTCTCCCTCCCACTACGGGGCCCAGATGGGAGCTTCCCACCTCCCCCATGGTTGCCTTTCCTCCCAGCCCCTGTGCTAATAGGGAAAATTTCCATTAAGGCTGATGACAGGAACTGCCACTCAGGGGACACCCTTTGATCTCTGGCCAGCAGGAAGCAGAGGGGTCAGGAAGGGGGGCTGCCCTTCCAACAGCTGGAGCTGACTGTCTGAGTGTCCTGGACCTGGGGGTGGCAGGTGAGGGGATGGGAGGGCAGGGCTATGTAGGTGGTGGGGACAGGGCTCTGCCCTGGGTGAGGCTGTCTGCAGAGGAAGGGCACTGCCCCAGGGCAGTCCTGGGAGGGCACCCCAGAGGGAGCTCAGTGGGTGCCAGTGTGCCTTGACCAATCACCAGTGCTGTCAGCTCCAGGAAGGTGAGGCCATTCATTTTCCAGAATTCCTCCTGAAATTCTTCCTGCCCTTGCAGCAGTTACAACCTTTAGGAGACAGCCTGGAGTGAGCAAGCTGCACTGAGGCTCCTTAAAATGCTTCCCATGTGTCCCTCTGAGGGCCACTGACTTGGAGGTATTAACCTCTGGGCTGCCCCTCCCAGTGGGACCCCATAACTGCTCCCACTTGAGCTTCTTTCTCTAGAAATCCGAAGACCTGACCCTCCCCCACCCTTGCGCCGAGGCCTGAACACCCTCCTAACGCAGCCTGCATTTGAGGAAGGCCCTAAATGTGGCCTGACGAAGCTTGGGACTCAGACTCTGAGCTGGCAGGGCACTCCCTGTCCCCCAGCTGCAGACCCCGAATGGAGCCTGGCATCCAGGCTGCCCTGCTTGGCTCACGCTGGTTTGCCCTCGTGGGTGCAGGTCACGGAGGCCTGAGCTCCCACCCTAGAGTCCAGTGGAGTTCCCCCTTCCCAGTGGGGTGCAGCACCCATGTGCAAATGGCCCCTAAATATTCTCTCACCAAGTCCCATTCCTTTGAGAACCAGCACTCTACAGAGGCTGTCTGAGCCTGAGGACAGGGCCTCACCCAGCTGGGCCAGCGGCTGGAGGAAAGCAGGCAGTGACCCTCGGCCTTTGGATGGTCCACATAGAGGTAGAGTCCTGGTCTCCCCTCGGATCTGACCTTACCTCTCCCTGCCAGAAGGAGCCAGGAGTGGAAGCTGGTGGGGAAGGGATGCTGTGAAATGTGGCACCCACCAGTTCCTCTGGTTTCCCCAGAATCTTCTTGAGCAAAACCTCCCCCCTCCCCCACCAACTGAGCAGGGCTGCAAGGCTGGTCAACAGCTAAGGGACCAGTGAGGCCTGCAAGGGCAGGAGGGGTGCCATGTGAGCCTACCTGAAAGGAGACCTGCGGCGTGGCTCCCTGAGAGGCTGCCATGAAGTGTGCTAGGAGCCCCCTGGGAGGCACCCCACCCTCAGGAGGAGTGAGGCCCAGCCTCAGCAGTGCTCTCAGGAGAAGCCTTCTCCGAGCCACTGGGCAGAGGCACCCACACAGGGCAGCCCATCGCCCATTCCAGGTCCCAGGCATCCCAGCCCCAAGGGCCTTCCTGAGACCTGACCGTGGACATCACCAATTCTGGTCCAGGGAGCACTGGACACGGGTCATGGTAGGGATGGGTCAGACAGATGAACAGAATGTCAGAAGGAGAAGCGGAGATGAGGAGTGGGCTGGTGTCTCCTGGAGAGGCGTGAATGGGCTGTGGGTGGACCATGCCACAGCCAGTGTCTGCTGCATCAGAGTTCCCATCACCTTTAGACATTGAGCATTTCGAGGGACTGGGCGAGTGACTTGGGTCTGTGGTGTGGGGCTCTCTGGGCCCTTGCTCTGCTGCTGTGCAGAATGTCAGAGTTGCAGGGGTCTTAGAGAACCAGGCCTGAGCTCATTTCACAGGGGCAGCCACTGCGGCCAGAGGAGCAGGTGTTTTGGAGCCCATTAGCCCTGAGCCAGGCCAGACCCAGAGACCCTGACTCCTCATCCAGGCTCCTGCCTCTGCACCTTTTGCTTTCACTGTTGCTACCCCACCGCCCCCAACTCAAAGGCAAAGCTGGGAGGGTAGGTGTGGGGAGGCCACGGGGCCCAGGCCACCCTGCTCCCAGGGCTGGGCAGGGCTCCCAGGGCCCTGAGCAGCTGGTGGTGAGCTTGGAGCACTCCTGCGGTGAAGCATGCTGGAAGCCCCGCCCCAGGAGGAATGAGGCTCAGCCTCAGCAGAGCTCTCAGGAGAAGCCTTCTCGGAGCCCCTGGGGCAGAGGCACCCACACGAGCCCCTCTGACCCTCCCACAGGTGGTCCCTGCTACTCCCCAGTTAGACGGATCGGGGCCCTCAGGTCAGGAGCATGCAGTCACAGACACATGGGTGGGCTGACAGGCCGGGTCAAGGGAGGACAGGAAGGTATCAAGGGTCAAAGTCATCCTGTGGGAACTAAGTCCGGTGGGTGCTCCGGCTGAGCCCTGCCACACTCCTTGGCCTCCTCAGGTGCCTGGAAGGGCCTCTGTAGGGACATATCCAGCCCTAGAGCCTACAGTATCATGGACAGTTGGCCCATTTTGCTCTTCCAGGTGCAAAGCCAGCCCCTGACTCTCGTTCTGAGAAGGAATTTGCCCAGGCCTTTGGCTCACATTCTGGCACCTGGCCCTCCCCATCTTTGTGCTCTGGGAGGGTTGGTCCACCTTGAGCCTTGGCTTCTCCTCTGCAAGGTGGAGACGGGAACGCCTACTTCAGAGGGTCACTGGGGGGATGAACAAGAAAATGCGTGTCAGGTGCCCCAGCTGCATCTCAGGGGGGCCTCCGGGGCAGGCCTGTGCCTCGGGGTGCCAAGCCCAGCAGGAGCCTGCAGAACCTGAGCCCGGGAGCACCCGTCTGGCGGGCTCCCAGTCGATACCCGGACTCCAGGAAAAGGGAGGGTCAGCAAAACGGCAGCTCAGTCCTTGCTGAGAGGCGGCGAAAACCGTCCCGGGAGGTAAATGCCAGGCCATAAACGTAAAAAGGAGAGTCCGGCAAGATAAACTAATGGTCCTTCCGTGGGAGAGGCAGACAGCTGGGATTCACAGGCGGGCTTCCAGATCAATACTTGTGTGCTGATTTGCTGAAGAGGCTTTTATGAAGTTTAAGCAGAGTTCATTGTTAAATACTCTTATGTACAAAGGATGTGGGCGGCCGTATTAATTCCTTTTCTCTTACAGATCAATAATTACATTCCTGATTTGCTTAAAAGGCTCAGGTCGAGGTAGGGGTGAGGGAAGCAGGTCTCACTGCTCTAGAGAGCATGGCCGAAGGTCCAGGAAGATCATGTTGTGGTCAAAAGAAATCACCAGGGTCTGGGAGAGGCTGAGTGACAAAGGGACAAGTGGCAAGTCAGCTGGCCTCCAAGGCAGTCAGTTCAGGGTCACCCCCAATCCCCAGGCCTCCCTCGAACTCCATCCTCCCTCTCCTCTTTGAAGCCCTTCTCTTCTCTTGGAGCTGAGCGGACACTGAGGTCCTGGCTTCCTCCGGAGGCGTCTCTCTTCACCTTACTCCCAGCGACCCTGCCTGGCGCCCTCTGCTCTTCTCCACAGCCCATCCCACCAGCCCAGCTCAGGAGAGGGGGAGAGGAGGCCATGCCCTGGTGAGCCAGGGTGGGAAGGAGGCCTCCCAGGAGGGAAGGGAGGGAGCAGAAAGGCCCCAACGGGCCGAGGCCGGCAGAGGGGCCAGCACTGACACTCTTCTCAAGACAAACAACCAGGGTGACAGGCAATCTGTGTCCCAAACAGGTGTCACACTTGGGCAGAGAGCAAGCCCACCCCTCAGAGGAAAAAGGCAGGGCGAGATGGCATGGGCTTTTCTTAGCTTTGACTGTTGGCCTGGAAGTTCACTCTTTGATGTCATGAAGCCCCTGGAGCGTGGCTGGTGTCTCAGTGTGCATCTTCTAAGGATCGCTTTGTTCGCTGCTGACTGCCAATAATCCCGGTGGCCTTGTCTGACAAGGTGTTTTCATGCCTGGGAGCTTGAGTGGTCTACACAACAGCCCTGTCGGGTGGGAAGTAGGCAGGCTCTGGAATAGGGTCCTGGGCTGGGCCCACCTGAATTGAACAGTCTGGAGTTTCAGCCGGAGAATCCTGATCACCTAACTTTATCCATGCTCAGAAGCCAAAGCACACATTAAATTTAAAAAAAAAAAGACAGAGAGAGGCTGGCTCAGCAGCGCAGCAATTAAGCTTACACGCTCTGCTTCAGCGGCCTGGGGTTCGCTGGTTTGGATCCCAGGTGTGGACCTACACACAGCTTATCAAGCCATGCTGCGCCAGGCGTCCCACATACAAAATAGAGGAAGATGGGAATGGATGTTAGCTCAGGGCTAATCTTCCTCAAAAAAAAAAAAAAAAAGAAAGAAACAAAGAAAAAAGGGCAGTGCGGAAAGAGGCATCAACTAGCTTCTCTCATCTGGATGGTCAAGAAGTTTCCTTGTCTGGGCTGGGACTCATATCATCTGTTGATGGCTGTGTAGGGAAGCCATGTCTGAACTCAGTGGTGAAGAGTGCCTATAATTGATTTGTAATGTCTGACATGGACATGGCAGGGGCAGAAGTGGTACATATGTCACATATTTTCAGCTTCATATGAACCACAGAATCTGTTTGGCACCAAGAGTGCCATATGGCCTGAGGTCTGGCTTGCAGAATCTCTTGAAAACAGTTGGATCCTGGCTGAGGAGGCTGCTAGGCCTCCTGCCTGACCCTGCACATGTGCACAGGTGCACAGATGCTGTCAGGAGGCCATTATGAATTCTATTTCATCTAACGGCCTGGTCAGGAAATGGAAAGGTATATTACAGATCATTAAGTGGGTAAAGGAATTTGACAACCTTTGATCCAAGTCGGGAAAATAGATGGCGTGAATTAATTTGCCTGCTTGTAGAGAGAAGGAAAGTCATCCCTCAATAGTGACAGGCAGGGAGTTCACCCCTCAGGGGACTGATTTCAGGGAAGGCATGCAGCAGCTCTCCTGGGACCTGAGGGCTTGGATGTGTGGGGGCTGGCAGGTGTCTGAGGCCTGCAGACTCCAGGCTGCCCTCCCCCTGCTCCAGTCCAAGGCACAGACATGTCCCTCACTTCACCATGGCCAGGGTGCTGACTTCCAGGGAATGTCCACTGATGCAGGGACAACCCTCAGGGACAATGCATGTGCTAGGAGCCCCTGTGACTGGGTTGCGTGTCGTGCCCAGGTCCCTAGGACTGACCCTGGGAGGAACTTGCCACATGCTGGCACTATGCTGACCCTGTGAAGAGCCCAAGGACAAGAGGCCAGGGTGGGAATGTCATGGCAGGTCATAGATCCAAAGTCCAGTCACAGACATTTCTACCTGGACGCCCAGTAGGTATTCAAAGGCACCTGTCCTCATCTCCCCATCCAACAAGCACCCCTCCCTCTCCGACCCCAGCTGGTGGCAGCTCTGTCCTTCCAATTTCTTAGACTACACGTCCTGCTGTCTCCCTGGTGTCTCCTTCTCTTGTCCCCCACAGCCCATCTTCTAACAGATCCCGTGGCCTGTACCTTCCAAAAACACCCAGAATCTGACCTCTGCTCACCTCCCTGACTCCCCTGCCGGAGCCCCTATTGTCTCGTACTCGATTCCTGCACCAGCCTATCCCTGTTTTTCTGTGCCTACCTGCACTACAGTCTATCCTCTCCCAGAACCACAGTGGTCCTTCTGAGGCATAGGTCAGAACCCTGCAGTGGCCACCCCTCCTCCCCACGGCCACTTCTGTGACCTCGCCCCACTCTCCCTTGGGCTCCCTCTGCTCTGCTGGCCCCTTGCTCATCTCTAATCTAGCAGGCTTCCCCCGGTCAGGGCCTTGGCTCTGGTGCCCACCCCCCAATCTGGTACCTCAATGATGTCTGTCCTGGATGAACATTGCAGCCCTTTGGGCAGGATTCATGTTTGTTTTGTCACTGCTGTGTCCCAGTGCCCAGAACCAGGCCTGACATGTAGTGGGCCCTCAGTTGATACCTGTTGAATGAGTGGAGGGGAAGGCCGAACAGGCTGGGTGGGTGCGGTGGCAAGTATGAGCCCACAGTCTGCCAGGGGCTGCACTCTGAGCCCTTGCACCCCACTCCCTCCTGCCCTGGAGAAGCCCCCAGTGTAGATAGGAAGCAGCCACAGGAGCAGGAGCTTCTGTGGAGGGCAGCAAGTGCTAGGACGTGGGCCCACGGGAGGAGATGCCCTGGCAGAATCCTTCCCAAAGGATGAGGGGATGTTGCCTGGGCAGGACATGGAGAAGCCTCCCACCAGACACATCAGGTACCAAGGCTGGGAGGCGTGAGGTGTCCAGGCCTGATAGGACACTGTATGGGGTGCAGTGTGGCTGGGGCCAAGGCAGCGTGCCAGGAGAGGGCTGGTGAGGATGGGCCTGAGGCAGGCGGGGGCTAGTCACATGGGTGCAAGCACAGCATCACGGAGCCCTAGCATCTCTTGAAACACAGTGAAGAATTTTAATGGCGCAGGAGTGATGACATCATTTTTATATTTAGTGAGTTAAGCTGATGGTGGGTGCAGGACAGATTGGAGGGGAGACAAAATGCAGAAACAACAGTGAGGACGCAGTGCTACGAGCCAGACAGAGAGTGGGAAACCAAGTCAGGAAAAGGAGTGGGAGTAGGGTGGCATGTGAGTAATTTTCTGGAAAGTTCCTAGCTTCCTCACTCACCAGCTGTGTGGATTTGGATATGTTCCTTTATCTTTCCCATCCTCAATGTCTTCACCTGTAAAATGGGTTAACAATGGGACTCTCTCAAGGGCAGATTGAGGTTAAATGAAGTTGGTGTGCAGAGCGCCTGCCCCAAGCCCACACCACTTGCAGGCAGACCTGTCTGCCCGTCTGCCCCCGTCCCCCAGAAGGAGCCAAGTGCAGACAGCATCTCTGGGCCTCCACCTCCCCTCGATGCTCATGTTCTCACCCTGCCTGCTGATAGCTCAGCGAGGGCAAAGCCTTGGTGGGTAATGAGACCTTTCTCAGAGAACACCCTGTGCTCAGCTGAAACACGTCCTTAGTATGCAAGGATGCTGGACCCATTAGCTCTGAGTGCACCATATTGCTGGAGCGACTGTTCCTCAAATAGAATTACTTCCTACAATTATCCTCTAAAGAGGCAGGCCCCGGGATACAGGCGAGAGGTGCCGGGAGGCCAGAGCCAAATCAGATCAGGGACCTGGCTCTTTGGAGGTGGCTCAGGCACTGGGGTCCATGTGGTACACATATAATTGGGGACTGCTGGGACCCCCATCTGTGCCACCCCTGTCACTGCTTCAGTCCCAAACCAAAGAGACTGGAGCTCCAGTCAACACAGGTGTGGTGGGGCAGGCTGAGCAAGGACACTGCTGAGTGAAAGAGGAAACAGCAGGCAGACATGAGCAACACGAGGAAGAGTGACTCTGTTGAAGGCCCTTTCTGCTCTGAGCGGAGCCAGGTCTACCGTGGCCTCCTGGCCCTGTGCCTTCCGGCCTCCCCGCCCTCCCTCACTGCCCTGACTGCATTCCCAAACAGATTAAGCAGCTCAACACTAATGAAGTCACACCAAACACTGCCTGGAAGACTAGATACACCCCTCACTCAATCCTCATAACCCTGTAAGTGGGTACTGTTATTACCCCCATTTTACAGATGAGGAGCCTGAGGCACAGAGGGCCATTTGGTCAGCACATCTGGGGCACTGAACACCTTCGAGGTCCCTCTCCTGGCATCAAGGGTGTAATGGCAAACGAGATGGAGAGTCAAACAGCTGACATGTCCCCGTGCAGGGGAACACAGACCATCAGTCTGTAGACAAGTACACGAGCTGGCTCAGTTAAGGCAGTGGTAAGAGCATGTACAGAGGGATTCCAGGGAGGGGAAGCCCCTAAGGGGATGTCTAGGGGGACGGAAGGAGGCAGGCTGTGGTGAGGTTGACAAGGGCAGCTGTGGCTGGAGCGTCTGATGCAAGTGCTGAGGCGGGAGAGGAGAGGAAATTGGAGAGCGAGCGAGGGTCGGTAGAGTGTTGTGTAGGAGGGTGAGGAGGGTGGGTTTGGCCTGGCTGCAGCAGCAGCTACTGGAAGATTAAGCCAAGAAGTCATGGGACCCAACATGGACTTCAAAAGATTCTGATGCTGCAGAATGGGGAGGGCAGAGACTGGTTGGACTAGGGTGGCAGCTGAGGTGATAGAGTGGAGGAGTCCAGGTGAGGGAGAGGACCAGCTGAGGGTATGCTCCAGTGTTCTGGAGGTGGGCAACAGGGCCTCCTTGCGTTGTGCGCGGAGGGTGAGGGAACGGCGGCGGGAGGACTCAAAGAGGTTTTGACCTGAGTAGCAGGGATGGATCAATTCAAGCAGGGAGGTCATCTAAGGTCGATCCTGGTCCAGTTCTGGCGGCCCCTCTCCCCTCCCCTCCCCTCCCCTCCCCGAACTCCCAGCTCCCCACCCCCAAGACTCAGAGTGGAGCCGGCACGCGAGTCTGGAGCTGAGGAGAGGCGGGGCCAAGGAGAGGAGGGGCCAGAAAGAGGCAGGGCCAAGGGAGAGGCGGGGCCGGAGAGATGAGGGGCAAGGGAGAGACCTGAGCTGAGGAGAGGTAGGGCCCTGGGTGGCATGTGTCTGAATCTCCAGAATGAGATGGCAATGGACAGGGAGGGGCTTTATTAGATCACAGGAAGTGGATGGGGACAGGCTTGCAGTGCCCCATCTCCACGAGCAAGGAAGAAGAGGGCAAAGTCTGCAGAAGAGCTGGCTCAGAGGAGCTGTCTCTAGGCAGAGGGCCTGTCTGCAGCAAGCTCCAGGCACCAGCTCTGCTCGGGTTCAGGCAGGCCTGGTGCTTTCTCCACACAGCTGCACAGAGCTCTCCCCACCTCACACACTGCCCTTCGCTTCTCTTCCCCTGCCTTGAGTCTTGCCCATAGGGGATGTATGTCACCCTGCCCCCTCTGACCCCTCACCAGGGCAGGGCCATGCACCAGACTGTTAGACCAGAAAATGCTGCACTGTATCTCATTTGTCTCTGTACCTCCACAGCACTTAGCAAATAGTAGAATCTCTGAATGCTTATTCCATTAAATTGAATAAATGAGAGCATTTTCTTATCTCGCTCCTGTTCAGAAGTGGGCTTGCCTCCACTTGCATCTGAACCCACCATTCAGTGTGCTCTATTCCATGAGGCCCGGAGTCACAAGCTTGCCAGATTAGAATCACAGTCAATATCTGTTTTATTGTCCTTCCACACCAGCCCAGCAGAGCGTGATCGATCGATCGTCCTCCCAGCTGCTGATAAGGAGCACTCTCAGCTCGGTCAGACAAGCCCTCAGGCACTGGAGCTGAGGACCCCAGCCTCCTCACCCCCCCGCTCCAGAAAGCTTTGCCCTCCATCAGCCCGCCTCTCATTCTGTGATGACTCTCAGGAAGGGAGTAGAGGTGAATGTTCTTGAATACCTATGGTGGGCAACACAGGGCGGGGACACGGTAGTCACTGGCATCTGATCTGGGGGCTGGTCTGGGAATGAGGTGGCCCTGGTCACAGTGGAGGATGCTGGGGTGCCTGACACCAATCAGCTGCTCCTTGTTGGCTTTCTGAGCAGAGAGCGAATGGCGCCAGGTGCTACTTGCTCTCACTTGTCATCCGTCACCATTGGACCCCCACATCTGAGCTCGCCCTCTAGAAACAGCCCAGCCTCTGCCCACGTGTCATCCTCCCTATGACAGGGTCACCACCTCACCATTCTCGGGGCCAACCCTTAGAGAGTGTCACCTGGCTTAGACTTGTCAGAATAGAGCTCCTGTCCAGGCAGGGTGGGGATAGGTGTGGCGGGGTGTGAACTCAGGGTGGCTGGAATAGTAGAGACTGCTCCCCTCCAAGAGGCATCATTCCCCATTTCACACTCAGCTGTGGCTCAGGACATGGAGGACCAGCCCTCCGGTTCGAAGACACAGAAACCATGGGTGCAGTCCACAAGAGCTATTTCACCGGGATACTTTCCTCCTCCCGGCCCCAGCTCCTGGTTGAACAGAACATGTGCCCCTCTCCTGGTGCTCAAGCCCAGACTTCCAGCAGTTTGCATCCTGTTCTTCAGAGCCCCTCCACTTTGCCCTGTGGCCCTCCATGCAGAGTGGGGGTCGAATCAAGGATGGGGACCTTTAAATCTGCCTGGCAGAGAGGCCCCTGTCTTCCCCGGCCTCAATGCATGCACCAGCAAAGCTATAGACCATGATGGATTAGACTAGACAAGGGGTCTTGGTCAATCCTTAGAGTGACTCTGAGACAAAGGTACTTTTATTTCTACTTCACAGATGAAGAATTAAGACTCAGAACCTCCCCGTCCCTTTCCATGAGGCCTCTCCTCCTTCAGTCGCACAAGGGGCTTACCTCTTCCAGGTGGAACAGTTGCCTGACCTCGGGGTCACCCAGAACAGGTGTGATCTCCTGCTCTGTCCAGCCCTACAAACATCTGAAGGAGACCTACTGTATGTTGGCTCCCCCTCCAGGCCAGCACCCCAGCCACTGGGTGTCCCAGCCAACGTTCAGCACACTGACGAGTCCCGGCATCTTTACCTGGCCACGGCCGTCCGTGCGTGTGGAAGGGACGTGGGAAGTGGCAGCACACAGCGTCTTCATCGGCAGCCACCATCACTACTCTGCATATCTGCATGGCTCAGAGGTAGGGAGGCTCCCCCAGCTTGTTCCAAGGTGAGCTGCTGCTGGTGTCACCCTCTGCCTGGGGCTGGACTGTCCAGCCCAGTTGGCATGACCAGTGACAGCATTAGCCAAAGCACCTAGAGACTGTGGTGGGTCACCCAGCCAGGGACATGGACTCTCCGAGTCAAAGGGGATGGCAGCAAAGATGCAAGATGGAATTTCTGAGTAGAAAGACTCCCCCGCCGGAGCTCACAGAGGCCTGGCCTTTTCACCTCTTGGCTCTGTCCCCCTGCAGAAGCCCCTCTTCCCGCTCCCTGTCCCAGCCGCACCCTGAGGCTTCTCACACTGGAACAATCATGTCCATTAGTTGTCATAGCAACCAAGACAAGGCAAAGTCATTTTCTAGAAGGGGCCCTGTGCAAATTATGGCATTACACCAACTTATTGCCAATCTTTTTAATTAAAACATTTTGCTTTCAACTCTACTAATGGCAGAGATCAGTAAACAGAGGAGATTGAATTACTGATATTGAAACTCCCACATCTCTTAAAAGGCTTAATTACTGGTGGGACCGCAGTGAGGCCAGAGAGGGGCTGCTAACCCCATGAAGGCCAGCCCCTGTGAAGGTAACCAAGTGAAGCGCAGAGCCCTGAAAGGATGTACATGTAAAAATCTTTTAGAACTCTTGAAGGACATAAAGAGCTGCTAGAGTTATGGCTACAATTCCGTTTCCAGGGGCGATGACATCACGTTGCTGGCTGCTCAATTTCTGTTTAATTAAATTGCCTGGTCTGACACCTGGAGGCAGAACTGTGTGCCCATGTGTCTACGGTGTGTGGCTGACTGATAAGGGGACCGCAGATCCCACTGGCCACTGGGCTCCAAAGGCCCCTCTCACCCCTCCTCCAGCAGTTAACATCCTTCTAACAAAAACCCCCAGGGAGCACTTCCCCTCCCAGCTGGCCCCTTCAGGGTGGCTGGAAGCGGCTCAGCAGGAAATGCCCTCAGATGGGCCTCATTTAGTGAAGGGAAAACAAAGGGCCCAGAGAGAAGGGTCTCATCACCAGCCAGGGTCACACAAAGGGACCAGAACCAGCCCACTCACCCAGGCTCCTTCTGTGTGTAATGAATGAACAGTCCTCTCTTTCATCTCCTCCAGGGTCTATACTGCCCAGGTAGGAACCTGTAGCTACTTCTAAACTGAAAATTCCTATTAATTAAAACTGCTTCGAGTGTGTGTTTGCGAGTATTGTGTGAGTGTGAGGTGTGTGTGCATGTAGCACGAATATGAGCACAGATACTTTTAGGCTCTTTGTTCCTGAAGGTTGGGGACCAGTTAGGGTCTCTGTAACAGAGCATAACTTGATTCCCCAGGAATGAAACAGACATCAAAGATACACCTAAAACCAGATTAAAGAGAAAGGTAAAAGGATAAAAGATACACCCACAAAATCCTAGACTAAAACATCGAAAAAGTTGACATGGGAATAGTAATAGCAGACACAACAGAATGCAAGACAGAAAAGCATTAATGAGGATAATGAAGGACATTACAGTTATATCCACCAATAAGATTCACTGAGGAAGTTATTTGCAAGAACTTGTGTGTACTCAATAACATAGTCTTCCAAATTCAGGAGAATTTGCATAAAACTGACAAATTTGCCACCTCAGTGGAAGCTTTAAAACATTTTTAAAAAAAATCAGAAATGGATAGGTCACGAAGACAAGAAATTAGTAAGTAAAAGGAAAAGAAGTCTCATGAAAGTTCAAAGAATGATATCATATAGCCCACACTCTCTGACTGCGATGCAATAAATTGGAAATCAACAATTAAGAAGTACTTACAAAAAAGTATGCCTGGAAACTTATAAATGTACTCATAAATGACTGAAATCAAGACGGAAATTTCAAGTCATTCAGCATTGTAGGGCAGGAAACTACTATACATCAAAACTTGTGGAATGCAGCTTAAGCAGTATTTAGAGGAAAATGTATAGCCTTAAATACATTAACTGAACAGCAAGAAAGATTTTAAAGAGTTTAAATTGAAAAACAGAAAAAGCAGGTAAACAAGTGCTAAGAAAAACACCAGAAATTAATAAAAAATTTTAAGAAGAAACAAGAGCATAAAGAAGGCTGATACCTTTTTCTATTTTCTTTTAAATACTAATAAAGTGGATAAGTAATAGGTCTGAGAACCCAGACACCGGGGTTCCCACCCCCAGATGTTGTCTCTGACCCTGGTGGAGTTACCCTTTCTAGTTCTCAGGGTACCTGGATGCTCTTTAAGGCCTTGCAGTTTAGACAGCTTATCCTCTGTAAAACGGTGACAGTAATCCCACCTGTCTTACCCTGCATTCTTCCCAGGGATATAGGGCAAGTCAAGGAGAGTTAAGGTTGCCCAAGTTCTTGGTCAGCCAAAGAGCTCTAAGTAACCTATGAGATTCCATATGAAGTGGCATGTAAGAAGTTTAACGCAAATGAACACTTGCCCAGCTCTTCAATCACTCAGCTTGGCTGAGCACCTGCCATGTGCTATGCCAGTCACGAAAAGAGGGAAATGGAACCTGCATTTTGCATTCCTGTCCCCTAAAATGTGAGGAAGAGGCATCCCAGCAGGGAGTGTGCTGCCACACAGGTAAGGGGCTCAGAGGACAGGATGATGTCTCATTGTGGCCCCTAGCCTGTCTAGAGTTCATCCAGGTGCTTTGGCTCCAGGGGTCTGCAGGAAGCAGACAGTTCCGCCAAAAATTCTGAACCAGAGAGGGGCTGTCCCCAGGCTCAACCGTCTGCCCTCTTGAGGTCTTCTCAGGAGCAGAGCTAAACACCCTGGCCTTTCTTCAGGCCTCCTAATAACAAGAGCTTCCATAAAATGTCATCCTGCTACAAGTTCCTCACCAAATACTTTTCCCAGGTAGGTGTATTTCCTCCTTACCCATCCCAGTGAGAGGCTGTCATCATCATCACTCTCGCTTCATGGCTGAGAAACTAAGGCTTAGAGAGGATAAATAACCTGTCCAGGAGGCCAGTGCAGCAAGATGGAGTGGGGGTTTGAACTGGGCAGCCTGACTCCCAGCCTCTTCCCTCACACACTGGCCCCGGCCTGCCATGGCCGCCCCACCCCCGCCGAAGACAGAAAGGCAGCCCCTGCCCATGGGCTCAGCTGCTGCCACTTGGTAGGGACAGGCAGTCACCCATTTCTCCCCTTCAGAGCTACCCCACAAGCTTTGCTTCTCAGGGGCACAGCCTTGCTATATCAATCTTATCTGCCAGCTAAAGGGAGAGATGGCAGCTGAATTGCAGAAAAGCATCCAGTCCTCTCCCAGGGGAGGTGGAGATAAGGAGGGCTGCATTAACCCCCGGATCCCACCTAGAATTCTCTGAGTTTTACAGCGACTCAGGAAGTGGCCACGGTAATAGTCACAGCTTCCATCAATCGCCCTCAGCGGTAGCTGTCGATACAGAGGCCTCGGGCAGGCGGTCGGTGGGGGAATCCATCTCCCTCCCCTTGATATATGGGGGAACAGAGACCCCGACTATGAAGCCCTTGGGAATTTCTCATCAGCCTATGATGTGCCCCCAAAGTGAATGTTAATCAATAGGTCCAATCTGCGACCCCATCCATATAGGCAGCCTAGTAAAAAGGGCCTCGTTTCGCTCACAGGAGGGGGTTATGTTCCACGTCCTTCTGAAAGATGGCATCTTTGGACTGTGGACTGCTTTGAAACAATGAGAAAGCCTCTACCTCCATCTAGGAAACACGAATCCCCCACACCTGAGCTCCCTCTCAGACGGTTACCAGCCCACACCTGGTTAGCACCTCCGCTCTGCTCATGCTGGGCACCTGTGGGTACTGACATGGCTGATGGTGGCACTGTGCATGACCCCAGGGATGGATGAACCATGCAAACAGGCACTGGGGGCAGGAATGTGGGGCAACCTGGCTTTAAATCCTGCTCCATCTCCTCAGCAAGCCCCTAGCCTGTTTCTGCATCTGTAAAATTAGGTGGAGCCCCCGGCCCTGCCCTGGGTTCCAGGTTCCAGTGTGCACTGCTTGTGACTCAGTGATCTCTTTTCTGGACTTCAGAAGCACCTAGGGTTGGCCAGTCTGTCACTAACCAGCCCTGATGGTTCCAGTCCCCTCCTGGGGTTACCAGCCTGGGGAAGTAGGTCATGCGGCATCTCCCCAGGGCCAGGGCAGGCCTGGGAGATGCCTGGGACCCCCACCACAGGGCAGTGCACTTCCCCACTTGTGCTTCCCTCCTCTCTCTGCCCCGGGACACTCTCTCCCTCTGAGCCCCTCGCCTCTGTCTACTCCCCAACCCCCTACCCCGAGTGGCTCTGAGCTGGTGTAGGTGCTGGTATCAGAGTCTCTCAGGGGTGCAGGGCCTCAGGAAGGATACATGGTTGGCGGGGGAGGGTCCCAGGATCTGCAGGGATGGAGGCCACCTGCAGGCGGGAGGCTGGAGGAGGCGGGGCTTTCAAGGTTCCGGTGACTGATGGCCTGTTTGATTACTCTGGGCTGCGCTCAGCTCCGGGGCCTGTGCTGTCAGGAAATCTCAGGAGCCCTTGCAAATCGCTCAGGGTCAGCCCAGGGCAGCTTGGAGGGAGGCTGGCACCCCTGCCTGGAGAAGCAGGCCTTCCCCTTCCTACATAGCCCCTGAGGCCTGGCCTCATCAAGAGGGGAGGTCCAGCAGCCACTGCAGGCTGCCCAGCTAGGGTGTGCCTGGGGCCTAGCCCCTTCCTCCCGGGGCACCCCTCTCACCTCGAGACACTCCAAGCCCAGCGAGGATGGGGGAACTGGGCCCTCTGTGTTAGCAACCTTTCTCTTCACTCATTCAGGGAGGGGGGCTGAGCCCCAGCCTCCTGGTCTAGGGGAGGGTTTCTGGAAAGCCCTGAGGGAGGCCAATGGGGAGGCCATGGGTTTTGGAAATTAGAGATGGCAGAGAGTGAAGGCAGAGCCACGGTGAGGCTGCCTGCCCTGAACCTCAGGCTCTTCTGTAAAGTGGGACGAGGTCAGTCCTTGAGGGGTGATTCTAAACAGCAAAGATGTCTCAGAGTGGACTGTCTTGGGAGCCTGACCGCTTGACAACGTGCTCTTAGCCTCTCCACAGAGCCCCGCAGCCATTCCTGGCACCCCAGCAGGCCCAGTCCCAAGCTGCAGGGCTTCATGTGCTCCCTGCTGTCCACGCCCACCTCTGCCTCAGCTGCTGTGCACCGATGGGTTGCCTTGGGAAGCTCCTCAAGTGTCCGGGCCTGGAGTGGGGAGAAGGCCCTCACAGCTGGGCTCTAAAGTGGCTCTGCCAGACCCAGTTTTTCCAAGTCCCGCAGAACAATGCAGCAGCTGCTGTCCCTAGTCCCTTCTCTCCAGGGAACCCAGAGGGAACCCCCGCCCCCTCCCACCACCTGGCTTTGCCCCCAGAGCAAGAAACCCCCACCTTACCAGTGATGAAAGTCTCCATGAACATAGATGTATGGAGCATTTGTGTGTGTGTGTGTGTGTGTGTGAGAGAGACAGACAGACAGACAAACAGACAGAGAGACATTCAATATCATGGTCTTGGTGGCAAAATCCCCCTCTTTCAGGGGTGGGTGAGGGTGTGGGGATGAAACTGAGAAAGAAAAGACACCAGGCGAACTGCAGACTCCACCAGCCTCCCCCTTTTCCTGGTGCCCCAGTGTAGGGGCCTGTTTCCTTGACATTCTCTGCTGCCCCTGCCAGCCCATCCTCTGCTCACCCCGCACAGGTCTGTGTGCGTCCGTGCAGAAGCCTCTGAGGAATCAGGAGGTGACTTGGAGCAGTCATGAATCCTGACTCCCTGCTGCCTCCCACTCCGTTCCAGCCCAGAGGAAGGCATCCATCTCTCAAGCATGGGCTGAAGGTGGTGGTGAGTCCACCGGATGGGGTGAGAGGCCTGGAAAGTAGGGAGCAGGGGATTCGAGACACCGGTCCCCGACCCCAAGGGAAAAGCAGAGGTGTCAGAGCCGGTGGTATGGCCCATGGTTGATAGGATATGCCATCCCAATCTGGTCCTACCTGGATCGAGTCAGCCTCAAGCCAGGCACCGGCTTGGCGAGCGACACGTGGCTGGATCTCAGCCTCCACTTGTCCCCTGGGGGGTTGTCCTTGGGCAGCTGTCCGTGGAGGCCCTGGCTCTCTGACCCTGTCAGGCATGCCAGCATCCCAAGTTGGAAGCTGCTGCTGGGCCCCAGCTCTGTCAGTCCAAAAAGGGGACAAAAACTTTCTCTTCAAGGAGACTGAAGCCTTACAGTGGGGAGAACTGGCAGTGAGCACCTCACTCTGTAATTTGACCAGCGGCAGGCCACCTCCCTGAGAGCTTCCTGGTCAACACCAAAGAAGCACCTGCCGATGGGACAGTCACCCCAAGCAGGCTAAGAATACCAAATGAAGCCATCAAGCCCAACTTCTAGTTTCCAGGACCTACAGGGGACAGAGGAACAAGCTCAATGACACTGTGAGGAGACAGTCAGGCAGGTCCTGGACACGGGCCTTCCACGAGGCAACGGGCCTGGATTCTTCCAACAGGCAACCTTGTGGAAAGGGCTGTTCTTAACTAAAGAGACCGCAGAGACATAACCAAATGGCAGCATGGTCCTAGATTGATTTGCACTTTTTAAAAGGCCATAAAATCGATTCTTGGGTCAATTTGGGAAAGCTGAGTATGGAGTAGAGATTGCATGATATTTTGGAATCCCTCAACTTTCTTAGGTATCATAACGGAACTGTGGTCATACGAGGAAATATCCTTGCTTTTGTGCAATGTGGGCTGAAGTACTTTGGGTGAGGCACCCTGATATTTGCAACTTAATTTCAAATCTTTCAGTAAACTTATCTGTGCATCTGTGTGTATGTGTGTGTGTGAGTGTGTGTGTGTGTGTGTGTGTGTGTGCAAAGAGAGAGAGAAGGAGGGAGAGAGGAGAGGAAAAGCCAGGATGGCAAACGTTAACAGTTTTAACAGTTGCTCGGTCCAGGTGTGCCGTACCATTCTTTCAACTCTTCCAAGTTCCGTGTTTGACATTTCCCATAATAAAAAGCGGGGTACAAAAGTGGGCCAACCCCACTGGACACTAAGCTCTCCCTTCAGGGACGTGTGCCTCTAACTACCTGTGCCAGGGTGACCATCTTCTTCCAGCTAGAACCAGGTAGCCCTGCTTGTCTCCTCTCTCCTCACTCCCCGCCGACCACACTGGGCCTGTCAGTCTTGCCACATGCAGCAGGTGCCTTTGGCCTTGGAGTCTCATCCCTGCTGTTTCTTGCCCAGAGCCCTCCTCCCTCATCCCCATTCCGCCCTTCACCCTGGTAAGTATCACTTGACCAGGGAGACTTTTCCGGCTGCCAGGCTGAGTTGGCCCTATTGCAGGGTCCTGTCCTCTCTCATATGATGTCCCCTTTACTCTCTATTAGACTGGCAGGGACTGTGTTTGTATCCAGCCATGCCTGCTGAGGGGGTGACTGGGTTGCTCTCTGCCAGGCCAGAACCTGATGACTGGAGACCACTGATGGCAGCTGCCAGGCCTGCTGGAGTCTGGGGACGCTGTGAGGGGTGGCCGACACCAGCCATGGGGTCATCCTGTCTCTATAGCTTCTGTCCTTTCCCCAGGCCAATGTGATTGCACTAACCTGGGTCAGGCTTGGCCTTGACAACCCCAGCACTCCCTGGGCATCACTCATCTCCCACTCTGGGTCATATTCTTCCAGAGGCTGCTCTTGCCAATCTTTTCTTTTCTCTTTTTTTTCTGCTTTATCTTCCCAAACCCCCCGTACATAGTTGTATATCCTAGTTGCAGGTGCCTCTAGTTGTGGGATGTGGGACGCCACCTCAACGTGGCCTGACAAGCGGTGCCATGTCCGTGCCCAGGATCCGAACCCTGGGCCGCCCCAGCGGAGCGCACAAACTTAACCACTCAGCCGCAGAGCCGGCCCCCCGAGGCTGCTCTTAAGACCAAACCCCAGGTCATGGTGGGTCACACCATGATGAAGCGTCCCAGGTGTGTCCTGGAGCCAGTGAAGCCCTCCTCTTCTGGGCTCTGGACATACCCATCTGGGGCCGGGCTCGCTGGCCTTGCAGAAGTGAAAGGTGGGCTCTCTGGGGCTGTGGCCCCTTTCCCCGTAAAGCACCTGGTAGGCCCAGGAGCAGCTCCACACGGAACAGCACCCTGTCCAAGGGTATTTTTCATTTGGTGCAAATTAAATATGTTCTGAAAAGAAGTCAATAGAACTGAATTTGATAATGTCCAGTCCTTGCTACTGGGGAACATGGCAGTTTTCTGATAAAGGAGAATTCCAGACCCTGGCGCTGAACTGCCCACCCAGCTCCCCAGCTGTGCGTGGTCTGCTGTCAGGCCCGTGCACCACAGACCAGCCTTCCCCAGGCCCACCCAGTTGGAGACCCAAGCATGCTGAGCCCTGGGCGTTCACAGCTTTCCTGGGCAGCCCTTGCCCCTCCTCTCAGGCACATTTGCAACCTGTCAGCTTCCCTGGGCTTCCTCTTGGTCGAGAGGAAAATTTGTTTCATAGGTATAGAAGGTCAGAGCTGTTTCGCTACACTATAGGGGGCGGGCACAGGGACCCAGACCACCAAGCCCAGGCCTCCTAGTTTCCTAGTGAGCCAGAAAGGTGCCCTCGTCTCCTCCCTTCCTAGGATTGGGGAAGCAGGGAGTCGAAGGGGTCCACTTCAGGGGTTTATGGTACAATGATGAGTTCACTCACCAGAGGTTCCTCTCATTCAAAATTATTCTGATGCGGGTCCGGTTGAGTTCTGCTCAAACAGGATAATCCAGATTTTAACTGACCAGGATTCCAAGCAGGGGTGGGCACTCAGAGCAGGTCAGAAACCTGGCCCTGGGGCTCTCTGTGAGGGAGCCCCAGCTTACACTCACCCCAAGAGACCTCCCCGAGCCTCTGTCTCCCATTCACAAATGAGGATAACCAGAACAATTGCTTCTTAGGTTTTCAGGAGGTTAGCTGAGCTGAGCCAAGCTCAGCACCTAGCACAGTGCGCCCCAGGTGAGCAAGCGCCCCACCAGGGCTGACGCCGGCCCACAGCAAGTTCTCACCACAAGAGCCCCCCGAAAGCCAGGGCCCAAAGGCCAACCCAGAAATGCGGGTACTGCCAGAAGGAAGCGTGTGGGTTGAGCTGCTGAGGCCACTGGGAGCCCCAGCCTCACCGTCCAGATCTCAGCTGAGCAAACCCTGGTGTGGCAGCCTGCAGTCCAAGGCCCCGTGGTCACCCACTCAGCTGCCCCTAGAGGATACCCCAGGCCTGAGCTGCGTGGGTTTGCCTCCTCCCTTTGGGCACACTCAGAGCCAGGCCCCAACTCTGGGCTTGCAGGGGCACAGCAAAATTTCTGTACGACCGGCTCTGTCCTCCAGACTCTAGAGCTCTCCTCATGTAGGTCACTGTGGCGGCACTTAGGCCCAGCCGGGACAGCGGTGTCGAGGAAAGACTGACACTTGAATCCAGGCCACTGACAGAAGGGAAGAGGCCCATGTCATGCCAGCCCTCGCCCTGGGCCAGTTGTCCTCTCTGGAGAAGCACTTTCCTCCTGTGCTGAAGGCTGGGCGACACGAGCCTCAGCTAGGACAAGGGCCCTCATTCCCTGGTGCATCCTGGAAAGGTGAGCAGGTGTGCCTGTTCACACTTCCGCTTCCCTCCCCTCATGACAGCTTTAGGGCAAAGGCAGACACTTTCCAGGTCACTGGTGAAGAAACTGAGGTTCAGAGAGGTCAAAGACTCAGGTCCAAGATGTGAGGCATCACCCTGGGGACTTGTGCGAGGACACCGAGCCCAGTTTTCCTCCTGCTTGGCCTGGCGTGTTCTCCTGAGAAACCATGGGGCCTGATGGCCTCACTCTCCCCTTGGGGTGCACATGTGTGTGTGTGTGTGATATGCATGTGTGTGGGGTGTGTATGTGTGTGGGGTGTGTATGTAGTATGTTTATGTGCTTGTATGTGGCATACGTGTGCATGTGTATATGCTTGTATGTGTGCATGTGGCATGTGTAGTGTGTATATGTGTGTGGTGCATGTGTGTGTATATGTGTGCATGTGACATGTGTATATGTGTGCATATGTGGCATGTGTGGTATCTGTATGTGTCACCTGACTGTGCTGATACCATCCACGTTCGCCGACAACAGGGTTCAGAACTTACAGCCCTTCACAAGTGAAGTTCAGAGCCTCTACCTGCACACTGAGTTGCCTGGATAGGCATTTTCCAGTCCTGGCTGAGTGAGGCCCCTGGAGGCCCCCTTGGTCTCCAAGCTGCTCACATGGGTTCATTCCCAATCCTGCATGCCAGCAAAGAGAGGACAAGGGTCCCAAGAAGTCAGCTCTGTCTCACTCATCTTGGAATTCTGGAGGGTGTGGGGTGCAGGGACAGGATGAGTGCATGAGTTGACCTTTCTCATCACCTCTGGACCTGGCTTCCCTGAGGGAAGCCAACACCTGCCCACCGCATGACCATCTGGACCCTGCTTGTCCTCAGTGACCTCAGTACCTGAGCAGGTCCACCCCAGGAACATCCTGGAACCTGCTGGGGCCAACTCACCCGAAGTGCCACCAGTGGCCTATCTGAGGCTCTCCTTGGGTTTCCCCAAGCAGCCCAACCTTCCCATGGTCCATGCTGACCAGTCAGGGTCCAGCTGCAGAGGAAGAGAGATGGGCTTTCTGAGCGGCCCAGGCAGTTGGTGGCGGGGTGAGCCTAAAGGACAAGTGGTAGGAAAGTAGGTCTCCATTCTGGAGAAGGACACCTGGTGAGAACCCACTGGGCCAGCAGAGGGGCTGCTGAGCACTGACCCTTAGAGGGAGCACCCCAAGTGCCCTTGGGGTCCGGCTCCAGGAGCAGCTGCCCAGGCCGGAGCACCTGTGATTGGCAGACGGCCCTGGGAAGGCCAGGATTGTTGTAGTGACTGTGCAGGAGCCGAGGTGGAGCCGATAGAGCCCTGGCCAGTCCACCCTCAGCCCACCTCAGAACACAGGTGACAGGGCCAGGGAGTCAGTCTCTTGTTCCCGTCAGCGTTGCCGACTTGCTCAAGAGACCCCCTTGTCCAGGCCATAGCTTTGCTCTTGGAATGTGTCCAGAGAAAGAAGTCTTTCTTCCAGGGTTCCTTCTAGCAGGAGGACATCAGATTCATGTAAGAAACAGAAAGCACTGTGAGGACTCCGTGCCCCTCTATATGGAGGGAAGACAGGCTGGCCCTGAGTCCTCCTACTGGATGTCATTCCCAGTCGGCATGGGCCCTCACCAGCTGGAATCCAGGGGACTTTTCCTGCTGTTGTGATTAATGGTCAAGGGCCAGCAAACTACAACCCTCATCCAGGGGACCTCATCCAGGGGGCCACCAAGTTTTATAACTAAAGTCTCGTTGAAACATGGCCATGCCCATTCGTTTGTACACTATCTGTGGCTGCTTTCACTCGTGTAGCTGTAACGGGGAGCTGTACGGCCAGCAAAGCTGAAGATATTATCTGTGCCTTCAAGGAAAAGCTCACCAGCTCCTGTATTAGAAGCACACAATGATAGGCTTCAAAGTCCTGTGGCCTCTGGATCCAACTGCCAATTTGCAGAAAATACATAGGAGAGAGGAATATGTCACACACCACCATGGGGGTGCACCAGCCAAATGAAGATGGGGGGACTCTGCAGGTGAACATTTCTTCAATGAATATTGCAAGAGAAAAAAAGCTGGGGAAGGAACAGCAATGGGAGACTAAAAGAGTGGGCCTTGATCCAGTTCAAATAAACTGTAAAAAGAAGACTTTTCTGGACAATTGGAAATTTGAACATTGATTGGATTTTTGACGAAAAGAAGGAATTATGGTTAATTTTTCAGATGTGCTAACAGCATTGTGGTGATGTTTTAAAAGTGTCTGGTTTTTTTGAGGTACATGCTGAAATGTTTATAGGTGAAATGATAACTTGGGTTTGCTTCAAAATAATGAGGGGAAATAGTTAGGGTGTGGAAATGGCAGAAAGGGACATGGGTTGATGGTTGGGGGTTAGATGATGGTACATGGGGGTTTACTGTACAATTCTGTCTACATTTATGTATGTTTGGGATTCTCCACAATAGTTAATGAAATAAAATGAAACAAGGCAGACCCCAATGGATGGTGGGATGTTCCTCAGCATCCCTGGCAGCAGTCTCTCTGACCCACTCCGTGGTCCAGGAGCAGTTCCCCCATCCCTGCTCCCAGGGATGGGGGATTAGCCAGCACCAACCCAGGCCCCGGGGAAGTCTTCATCACCAGGGAAACAGCTCGCCAGCCTGGACAGCACAGGGCTGCAGTCTGACCGGGCCAGGCAGGAGCAGAGCACACGCCCGGCAGCCCTCCTCCTGGCGTCAGAGGCCAGCGAGTTGTTTCCTGACAAAGAGAAGGAGGAAAAGTGGATGGTAGTGGCATGAGAGAGAAAAGTAGAAATGAATAAGGGGAGACAACCACAGAGGCAAAGAAATTCAAAAGAACCTGCCTGGCAAATTTCTATGCAAATAAATTTGAACACCTAGATTAAAAGAATGATATTCTAGGACTACATAAACAGCCAAAATTAACCCCTAGAAACTAGAAAACATAAGCTTTCATAAATGCTACAAAGGCACTTGACACAATTCAACAGCTATCAATCTTAGTAAGACGGAAGAGGTGAGGATACATGCAAATGTGCATGAACCCAAAAGGCAACAGAATCGTAGATATACAATCGCTAAAGCTGAAGAGCGAGGCCAGGACACCCACTGTGACCTGATGTTGTCCTGGAGATAGCCGATCAAGGGGAGAGATGGGACAGAGGAGAGGGGAGGGGAGCAGAAGGATCATTAAGGCAGATATACAACTGGTTGCCAAATAAACCCAAAGAATCAGCTAAAAGTGGGAGAATTCTGTAGAACTGCTACCAACAAAAATAAATAAAAAAGTAGCTAGAAACAATCTTAACCATAAATGGAGAGGACATACATCGAGAAAACTTTGAACCACTATGGAAAGACACAAAAAGGCTTGTATTAGAACAGCAAAATCCATTCTACAACTGTAATAATGAGAATACATTGATGTTGTGTAAGAAATTTATACAGTCCAAAATTAAGTCAAAATGTGTGGAAATTTAGTAGGAGATAGGGTAGCATTATAGCAATAGGGACAGCAATGGATCATTTAATAATGATGTGACAACCGATTAGTCATTTGGAAAAAATAAAGCTATATTTTGGATAGAATGAAATTATTTAACTCAATTCTGGACATAAAAGAAATTTAGGTATAAAACATAAAACCATAAAATTACTAGAAGTAAACATGACTTTAAAAAAAATAAAGGCCTTTCTAAGCAACACCAAATAAAATTTATTTAAAAATGATTGATATATTTGTTTAAATAAAAAATTTTAAAGTAAAATTTGTATGAGTAAAGTGTCCTGGAGCATTGTCTGCAAGGGCCAACGGCTGAAAACAGTCTCAATGTCCGTCAGTGAGAAGCCTGTTAGCTCTGGTATGTGGATCCATACATTGCGGATCAATCCACTATGGAACCCTAAAAAGGGAGTTACATTTGTGTCGTGATTCAGAAGAGTGTATAGTATATTGGTAATTGTGCAGAATATGAATAAACAATAAATGCTTAACAGCACTTACCCTGGGGAGAGGGACCGTTAGGGAGTACACTTTTAATTTTACATGTTTAACCAATTCAGTATTGTTTGAAATTTATCATGTGAAGGTAATACTTTTCTTTTTAAGATTGGCACCTGAGTTAACACCTGTTGCCAATCTTCTTTTTTTTTTCCCTTCTTCTTCTCCCCAAAGTCCCCCAGTACACAGTTGTATATTCTAGTTGTAGGTCCTTCTGGTTGTGCTACGTGGGACGCTGCCTCAGCGTGGCCTGAGGAGCAGTGTGCCATGTCCTTGCCCAGGATCCGATCTGGCAAAACCCTGGGCCACATAAGCAGAGGGTGTGAACTTAACCATTCGGCCACGGGACCAGCCCCACAGGTAATCCTTTTAATAAAAATCACACCAAACCAAAAAATAACAACAACAAAAAACAGACAAAGCAAAACAAAACAATAAAAAAAAAACCTCATTACTTAACAGAGAGTGCCAAAAATATAGAACTATTTATCCCAAAAAGTCTATGAATAGTAAATCATTTCAAGAGCTCCGGGGCAGTGATGCTTGTCCAGAGATGGAAAAAGCAGGGAGCCCTGGGCCCAGAGGCGTTGGGGTGTGCTGGCGCAGGGTGCTGGACCTTGCCCCTCTGTGCGGGGGAAGGATGGCTCATCCTCATACTGGCCTGCCCCCAAGTGAGGATTATGCCACAACTTTCTCTCCAGAAAGTGCCTCTGAAATTAGTGGGATTGAATGAATTACGGGGAAGACACTGATTCAAATGATTTATAAAACACACAGTAAGAAGTTAAAAAAACATTACAATGCCTTATCCTTAATAAGTCATAATTGTCTGGTGTCTCCGGGTCTCCTGATCCTCGATTGGTCTTAGTACTCCTGGTACCCCTTGGTGGGACCTTGTTCTCTCTCTCTTTTTTTTAAAGATTGGCACCTGAGCTAACACCTGTTACCAATCTTCCTTATGTTTTTTTCTTTCTCTCCCCAAAGTCCCCCAGTACATGGCTGTATATTCTAGTTGCAGGTCCTTTTGGTTCATGCTATGTGGGACACCGCCTCAGCACGGCCTGATGAGTGGTGCTAGGTCCGCACCCAGCATCCGAACTGGTGAAACCCTGGGCTGCCTGAGGCAGAGTGGGCAAACTTAACCACGTGGCCCTAGGACCTTGCTCTCAAAGACATCCCAGCATTGAATGGGTGGGAGTTGGACTTGATCTCTATAACACCCTCGAGTCCTGAGATGCCAGCCTTCACAGGATCTAAGATTTAAGCTCAGTGAAGGAACCCACTGAGGCTGGGTGTTGAGGGACCCAGGAGGTGTTTGGGACATAGCCTTGGACTCGGGCACCATGAAGGAAACCACAGGTCCTCTCTCCCATGCCTTCTCTCTGTAGCATTGGCTGGAGCCTGAATCCAGGCATGCACAGAGCCCCTCCTGCACTCCTGCCCAACAAAAGCCCCCATGGCTGATTTCCACCTGCCCCTCCAATTGGCCTGGAACAACGCTGCTCAGAACAGAGCTCTGCCCTGACAAGAAAGGAACACTATAAGACAAGGACGTCAGCTGTGGACAGGCCTGTGTGGGGGCGGTGGTACTTCCCCTGCCCTGTCGATGGTGTTACGTCTCTTCCCTCCCCAGGCACGCAGCCCTCCCCATGCCTGACAGAAGGAGGCCTGTGGGGAGGAGGCCAGGGGATGGCAGCATAGCCGCGGTACCTCTTGAGGCGGGGGTGGCCCCAGCCTGACTCCTGGGCGAGTCTGGGGCTGAGCGGAAGCTGACATGTTAATGCTGGTGTGCAGGGCTGCAGAAGCGAGGCCTTCATTCGATTTGGGAGCGCCTCTCCCGGCCCAGGCCTCTGGTTTGGCTCCTATTGAATTAGTCAGCTAAACAGAGCAGGAAGGAGCTGTTCACCTAATTGCACTTGATGGATCTCTTCGTCTTGTTCAGATGCCAGACACAAGATAGCTGCCCCCTCGCTGCATCTGAGCCTCAAGCTGGTGCTTTGGGGTCAGCAAGTGGCTGCTCCACACAGGGGGTTTGGGGGTCCGGCCCCCACCACCTCCCCTGGCTTCAGCAGAGGGGCTGGGCCTCCATGAGGAGCACTCTGGGCAGGGGCTGCAGAGGGCTGGAGTCCAAGCCCAGTTCCAACAATGGCTGGGGGAGGTGACAGCAAAGGCGGGACCCGCGGGCAGAGCCGGTGTCATTGACTCTAACTCTGTGGGGTTAAGGGCTCCTTGTCTGGGTAATTGTCTCCCCTTTAATTACAGTGACTGAAAGTGCCTCCTAATTTACTTTAGGACCCTCAGATGACATCTTAAGAAGGATCACATCCGCTCCCCGGCGCTGGCCTCCGCAACCATTCAAAGACCTCATCTTCTGCTCTGGCCTCTGTTCTGCACCCGCTCCATGCTCATCCCCTCACCCGCCCCGCCCAACACACCATTCTGGGGAAGACTCAAGTGGGAAACAGAGAACAGAAGGGGAGACGGGCTCCTTGTCCTAGGGAACCCAGCCCCTGACAGCTAGGAGCCTGAGCTCCAGAGCTCCCAGCCCTGGTTGCTATGGAGCTGCCCCCTAAGGACTTCTGTTGTGCCCTAGGTTACAAGTTCCCTTTGTTTGCTCGCCAGCCCTGGGAGAAAGAAGGAAACCATTTCAGAAGGCCTTATCCAGGGGAAAGGGTCAGCCAGGTGGCTCCTGAGGTCAGGAGGAAGGTGAACCCCTCACCTTCTGGTTCGCAGGGAGGACGAGGTGAGGGGACTCTTCAAGGCCCAGTGCGTCTGTGGGGCTGGGCCTCAGCTGGCGCTGGGAGACACCACCTTCAGGAGCTGGGGGCATCCTGAGTCCCGGGGGGCCCCTCAGTGTTTCTTGGCTTCTACACCATCCCCTTCCTTCCCCTTAGGAGACCCAGGGCCTTGTGTTCAGCCTGGCAAACACCAACCCAACTGTAGACAGACAGAAGATACTTGAGTAGCAAGTGCTGGCGCCTCCACTACCTCGTGTGAAAATGGGAGTGCGGGCACCCTGTAACTCCCCAAATGCATTCCAGAGCCGTTCAAGTTCTAAAATTAACAAAGAAACCATGATAAGCTAAATAGTGAGGAGGGGAAGACCTTTCCAAACATAAAAGCACAGTGAAAACCATTAAAAAAAAGGAATTCAACTCATTTCAAAATTAAAAAGCAAAACAAAATGAACACACAGAGCTCCCAGGCAAAGTTCAAAAGTGTATAACACCCCCTCAGGGGAAATATTGTCACACATGATAACCAGAGGGTTGTTGTCCTCGCTGTGAAGAGCTCTTATAATTCAATACGGAGACAATGACCACAAGCTGGGAACAGAATGATAGACGAGGCGGGCAGGCTGAAGGATCCTGGCTGGGGCAGCTAGGTGATTTCTGAGTAGGTAATTTGTGTGTTTTTTTTTGTTCTTTCCTCTCAGGAATTGGGAAGAGCTTGGAGGGCAGCCACTCCCTTAAGAGCCTGACGCCCTGAATGGATGAAGCAGGGGTCCTGGGAGGAGTAGGCAGAGACAGCATTTGAGGGGCAGCAAGGGGCAGGGGCTTCACAGAGCCTGGAAGGGCTGCAGGGGTCTCGGTGCTGCACCTGCAGAAGGATTCAAAGCCCTGCTCCTACTTGGGAGTGGGGAGGGTGCGGAGTCTGGCGGGAAAGTAGTCCCATGCTGCTGGGGCGGGAGGGCCTTATGGCCACAGGGGACGGTGTGTGTGTTACAGAAGCAGCAGAGACTGCAAACCTGAAGGGTCTGTGTACACTAGGACCTTGGGGATCTCTGGTAACCAGTACGGATGGGTCACTGAAGCTGGTAAGTCTCCACAAGAGACCCCAGGACCTCGGGGCTGCCCCACCGGGAAGTTCCAAGCTTGGAATGGCGTTAAGTTGGTTTTAAGAAGAAAGAAGATGGGATCTTTCTTCACTTCTGTGAATTATGCATTGAGAGTCGGACTTGCTTTACTAGCAAGGAATGCAAATTAAAACAATAACGCATAAGATTTCACCCATACTAAAGGCAAAATGCAGTATTTAAAAAATAATTTAACATTCCATATAGGACAATGTAGGGCATACTTCTGGGTGGGAGCGGATTTCAGAATAAATTTTCTACAGGGCAGCTTAAAAATAATCATATCCTTTGACACAAAAGTTCCCCTTCTAGGAATCTACCTTAAAGAAACAACCAGAGACACACCCAAAGATTTATGTATCGATTTGTTCACAAAATTCAACTTATGGCAAAAAATAGAAAAAAATTTAAATAAACACTAACTGGGGAATAATGATATATCCATGCACATTAAAATCATGTTTTAGGTAAACATTTAATAACACAAAGATATTCTTCAGACACTAAGTGAAAGAGAAAGTGTGCAAAATGCATATACACTTTATTAACAAATATTCATGTCAAAAAAGTCTAGAGGGCATCCCTCAGAGTGAGCAGTGGTCAGGGAGTTGGGGACAGGGCAAGGTTTTTAAATACCTTGTTTTCTCTGTAGTCTTTTATATTTTCCAAATTTTCCCCAATGAAAACGTAATTATTTTGTAATCATTTTAGATAAATGTTATTTTTCAGTTAATCACAGAATCGAACTGTTGGAGCAGAAAGATTTGCTGAGGATCTGCTTCGTGTGGGAACCATGTTCTGAGACAAGACTCAGTCTTCCTGGGAATTCATTACAGTGGGTACATCGTCTCTGTCTCTTGATGAGGAAACTCCAACAGCTGAAATAACCAACCCAAGGACCAGGCTGAGAGGCGACAGAGCTGGTCCTTGACCAGGTCCCCATGTTTTCTCTATGTGGTCTCAGCTAATCTTTCAAGTGCAAATGAGAAAACCTGAAGCTCAGAAATGTATAGTACCAAATGCTTACATTAGATAAATGGGAAGATTTCGAACCAATAACCTAAATTACTGCCCCAAGAAACTTAAAAAATAAGAGGAAAATAACTCAGAACAAGCAGAACAAAGATTACAGCAGAAGTCAATGAAACTGACAAATGGAAAACAATAGAGAAAAACAATGAAACAAAACTCTGGTTCTTCAAAAAGATAAACCTCTGGTAAGACTGACAAAAATAAAAGGAGAGAAGACACAAATCATTAATATCATGAATGAAACAGAGATATCATTACAGATCCTGCAGCCATTTACAGGATAAGAAGGGAATACTACAAATAACTTTACACTCACAAACTTGACGACATAGAAGAAATGGACCAATTCCTCAAAAACCACAAACGGCCAAAACTCAACCAATATGAAATACACAACTTGAATAGTCCCGTCACAAGGAAAGAAATTGAATTTGAAATTAAAAGGCAGCTCCAGGCCCAGATGGTTTCACTGGAGAATTCTATCACACATTTATGAAGAATCGACACCAATTTTATACAATCTTTTCCAGAAAATAGAAGAGGAGGGAATATTTCCCAACTCATTTTATGGGGCTAGTATTAGCCTGATACCAAAACCAGACAAAAACAGTACACAAAAGGAAAACTACACACCAATATCTCTCATGAACTTCAACACAAAAATCCTCAACAAAATATTGGCAAATCAAATTCAGCAACCTATGAAAGGAATTATACACTATGATCAGGTGGGATTTATTCCAGGAATACAAGGCTGGTTCAACATTACAAAGTCAATCAGTGTAATACACTCTACCAACAGGCTAAAGAAGAAAAATCACATGGTCATATGAATTGATGCAGAAAGGGTATTTGATAAAATCCAACACTTATTTATGATAAAATTCTCAGCAAACTAGGAATAGAGGGGAATTTCCTCAATCTCATAAAGATCATCTACCAAAAAACCTATAGCTAATATCATACTTAATGATAAAAGACTGAATGCTTTCCCTCAGAGATTGGAAACAAGGAAAGGATGTCCATTCTCACCTCTTCAGTGTAGTACTGGAAGTCCTATCCACTGCAATAAGGCAAGAAAAAGAAATAAAAGGCATCCAGCTTAGAAAGGAAGAGATTAACTTGTCCCTATTCCAGACACCTGATAGTCTACACAGAAAATCCTCAGGAATCTACTTAAAACTCCTAGAACTAATCAGTGAGTTCAGCAAAGTTGCAGTATTCAAGATTTCACAAAAAAATCCATCTCATATCTATATACTAAGTGATGAACCAATTAAAAACACAGTATCATTTAGAATCACTCCAAAAATACTGAAATTCTTAGATATAAACTTAACCAAACGTGTACAGGACTCAATGAAGATGTTAATTCTTCCTGAATTGATCTATAGGCTTGTCAAAATCTTAGCAAGAATTTTTTTTTAGACATAGACAAGCTCATTCTAAAATTTATATGGAAAGGAGCAGGCTCTTGAAGAGCAAAAACAATCTTAAAAAGGAAGAATAAAGTGGGAGGAATCATTCTGCCTTTAAAGCTTAGTAATCAAGACAGTGTGGTATCGGCAGAAGGATAGACACATAGATCAATAGAACCCAGACAAATATGCCTAACTGATCTTTGGTACAAGATCAAAGGTACAAAAGCAATTCAGTGCAGGAAGGACAGCCTTTTCAAAAAATGGTGCTGGGGCAGTTGACATCCAAAGACAAAAATAGTGAATCTTAACTTGTACAATGAATTTTACACCTTATATAAAAATTGATTCAAGACGGATCATGGACATAAATATAAAACTATAAAACATGAAGAAAATTTTAGGATCTGGGACTAGCCAGAGTTCTTAGACTTGACACCAAAACAATTGGACTTCCTCAAAGTTAAAAAACTTTAACTCTATGAAAGATCCTGTTAAGTGGATGAAAAGGCAAGCTATAGACTGGGAGAAGATATTTGCAAACTACATATCTGACCAAAGCTTTTAGTATCTAGAATAAATAAAGATCACTCAAAACACAATAGTAAAATACCCCAAATAATCCAATTAGAAAATGGGCAAAATACATGAGCAGACATTTCATGTAAGAGTCTATACAGATGGCAAATAAACCTGTGAAAACATGTTCATCATCATTAGCCATGAGGGAAATGCAAATTAAAACCAGTGAGATATGACTATATACCTATCAAAATAGCTAAAATAAAAAGTAGAGATAACACTAAATGTGGTAAGGATGTGAAGAAACTGGCTCATGCGTATGTTGCTGGTGGGAATAGAAAACGGTACAGTTATTCTAGAAAACAGTTTGTCAGTTTCTTATAAAACTAAACATGCAATTACCATATGACTCAGGAATTGCACTCCTGGGCATTTATCTCAGAGAAATTGACTTCACGTAAAAACCTGCACATGAAAGTTTATGTCAGCTTTTATCATAATAACCAAAAACTGGAAACAACTCAGATGCCCTTCAATAGTTGGTTCTATAGAATGGTTAAACAAACTATAAGACATCCACACCGCGGAGTAGCAGTCAACACTGAAAAAGGAATCAATCAACTACTGATACACAGAATAACTGGATGGATCTCCAGGGACTTAATGCTGGGAGAAAAAAGCCAATGTCAAAAGGTTACATAATGTAATGTTTCCATTCATCTAACATTTGTGATATGACAAAATTGTAGAAATGGAGAATAGACTAGTGGTTGCCAGAGGCTAAGGAGGAGGTGGGGGCAGGAGGGAAGTGGGTGTGGTTAAAAAGGACACTAGGAGGGAACCTTGTGGGGATGGAAATGTTCTGTATCTTGACGGTCTCAATGTCAATATCCTGGTTGTGATATTGTACTGTAGTTTTGAAAGATGTTACTATTGGGGGAAACTGGGTAAAGGGTACACGGGATCTCTTTGTATTATTTCTTACAACTGCATGGGAATCTACAATTATCTCAAAATAGAAAGTTTAAAAAAGGCCCAGAGAAGTGATACAACTTGTTGGAGTTCACAGCTAGTGCAACAGAGGGACTGTGAAGGGACAGATGGAGTCTGGGCAGAGGTTTGTGTCTTGCACACAGATTAGTCATTTGTTGAAGGCCCATTACACGTCAGAGCTGCCCCAGGAGACAGATGTGCAGGCTGGTCCCCAACGCCACATGGAAACGCTCAACAAGAGGAGATGACGAGCCTTTGGAACAGACTTCTTGACCTTCTTCAGGCATCTGGTGGAGCCTATGAGCCCTTTCTCAGAATAATATTTTTAAATGCATAAAATAAAAGCACATATGATTACAAAGGAAACCAAGTATCTGGATATATATCAAAATAGCTAAAAGCAGATTTGAGACATAATAATCCATGTGCTTCTTGATTGACATGTTAAATGATGAGATCTGTTGGCAAGCCTAATAGTAACTGCTGTCATTTTGAAGTACTTTTGGGCATAAATGACATTTTGAAACATCTGTAACGTTATGTGAAAACATGATGAGTTTTGGTGCCAAGCCATCATTATCACTTATAGTGCTGTAGTTCGTTGCCTAATGCTCAACTTCCTTTAGACATTAGTACACCTATGGGTGTAATGTTTCTCCCATTAAAGTTCAAGGAACTCCTGAATTCCAGAGCTTTAGCAGAAGGGCAGCAGGGAGTGGCCATGTCACAGTGGATTTCTGTGGCTGGAGACGTGGAGGGCTGGGCTGGAGAGCCCCTTCTTGGGGACACGTAGGAGCAGACACCCTCCCGAGCATCAGCCCCTCCAGGTGCCCCAGATGCTCGTCCACAGCAGCGTAGGCCCGGGCACCTGGTCTCAGAGCTGGGCACCACCACTGATCCTCTATTTCCTCAACCCCCAAATTAGGACGACGGCTAGGGTCTTACGGCCACACTTTCCCAGGGTTGTGGGAGTCGAGCTAAAACACAGACCCATAGTCTGCACTCAGTCAATGTCAGTGCCCTTGTTTTTAGTATAACAAACCACCTTGACTAATCTTCCTGAAAACTCTACTGAAGAGGCCTGTGGCCCCATTTTGCAGGTAGAGAAACTAGGGAACAAAGATGGCCAGTTACAGGCAGAGGGTGGAGGCCACCTGAGCTCAGGGATCATTGGACGTGGCATGCCCGGGGAGAGCTCACAGAAAGGCTGCCACTTCACGTGGAGAGGGCCAATTGGGTGGGCATCTAAGTCAGCCATCGCAGGCGAGTAGCCCTCCTGCGAGCCCCACAACAGCCTTGGGGCATCTTCTTCCTCATCTGCCCATGGCTAATGCATTACCAAAACCTGACGATTTCACCCAAAGGTGTCCTGAGTTCCTCTGTCCTGGTTGGACCACTGCCCCAGCTTGCGAGGTGCTGCTCCAGGCCTGGCCAGCTGACAGCCCCTCTCGGCCCCATGGTTCCCAGCACATCTTCCCACTTCGATCAGTTCTCCAGACCAGCCTTCAATGTGTCTTGCTCCTTGGCATGCAGGAGACCTTCAGGAGGACAGACGAGCTGGTGTCTGCCCCATGCTGATGGCCAGGTGGGCTGAGGCCTCCTCCAGGTCTGCAGTCCGGCCTGTCACAGACAGCCCTATGGCCTTTCTCCCTTGTCCTTCCCTCCCTTCCCCTAGGCTGCCCCAGCTGCTTGCCATGAGGGGATCCTGGGAAGCGGCCAATGTGGGTGCCAGACCTCCTGGTTGCCCAGGATGCTCCTCTGGGTCCTCAGGGGCTCGTGCTGGGCCCTGGCTCTGTAGTCTCTGGAGAGCTGAGCCTTAGTCCAGGTGGCAGGAGGCAGCAGACACCCTTGCCAGGCCCCACAGGCCACATGGGAGTCTGACTTTTACTCTGAAGTGGGAGCCACAGAAGGATGGAGGAGGGCTATGAACTGGTTCTCATTTTGCAGGACCCTTCTGGCTGTGTGGTGTGAAGAGCTGTGAGAATTAATGATGCCCATGACATGCGTGGCCTGGGCCCTGGCGGGCGACGAGTGCTCAGAAATGTTTGCTGCAATGACCATTGCCACTGCATGTGGAGAGGACTGAGGCAGGTCCTGGGGGCCTCAGGCCCAGGGGTGGCCAGGAAGGATGCCCAGGGGGAGAAGAGCTCTTTCCTCCCACTGGGTCTGGGGTAAGAGAAGGCTGGCCATCGATGCAGCGTGTCCACAGCAGGCACTTCACCAAGAGGGTCTCTGGGCAGGAGGCTGGAACCCCATGACATCATTGCTTCCCTGGCCTCCAAGCTTTCGAGCCAGCACACCCGGCCACCTGTCCATGCTGCTGTCCCCGAGAAACCTCTGCTTGAGAATGACGCATCTGCCCTGTGCACTGTCAGTACTTACTCCTCCCTGCCTCTCGGACCTCCCTCTTGGGGACTCCTGGTCCCCATCCTGACGCAGCAGCTGTAGCTGCCTCCCCCTCACCCCGCCTCCCTCCCACCCTCTCAGGCCCAGCCTGCCCCAGGAGGGAAGAGGCAGAGGCTCTGACACATGGGAAGCCCAGCACAAGGAGGGGGGAGGGGAGAGCAAAGGAGGCTCAGCAGAGACAAGGGAGGGGAGCAGCTGTGAGGAGGCGTCCTGTGCATTCGACTGGGTCTCGCTGGGAGACATGGAGCCACGTGGAGCTGGCCACCCTTGAATGAGCATCACGCGGCCTGGAGCACAAGAGCCTGGGGCTGTGGGAGGCACTTGCTCGGGTCCTGGGCACACCCACTTAGGCTGGCTCCCTACTCCAGCGCAGAGTGGGCTCTGGTTCCAGGCTCCCGGGCTGATCCAGTGCTATCAATAAATCAGGCCAACAGACACTGGGCTCAGGCACAGAGAAATGGCCTGAACTGGCTTCCTTCTCCCCCTGCTCCCACTGGTTAGGGTGGGATCCTGTGGCCTGACTGACACTGGAGGCTGAGCCAAAGAGGGGCCTCGGCAGGAGGCGTGGTGGTGGCACTCGCCGGTGCCTGAGGAGCTGAGGGAGCTGAAGAGCTCTCTTCCCAGCCTTTCGTTCCTCCGGAGCAGCAGCACTGGCCCCCTGGAGGAGGAGCTCCCCACAGAGGCACCTGTGGAGACCGGGCAGGACGTGGGTGTGAACGTGGAACAGGCCTGTTGGGAGTCAAGAGGATCTAGTCTGCAGGAGACATGAGACCTGGCTGTTTGAGGACATCCTAGAAACAATGATGAAATGGCATAAGCATGCCCATTGTTATTGTGAGTATGTGCTTGCAACACATCAAGTGTTCTGCTAAATCATTACGGCACAGTGAGTTAGGCACGGATTGTTTCCTTTCATTATAGACGAGAAGACAGAGGCCCAGAGAGGGTCAGCATCTTGTCCAACGTCACACAGGCAGCAAAAACAGGGTAAGATTTGTGTAGGGCCCTCTGGACTGGACTCAGGGCTCCAGGCTGTTCCGTCTTCTTCGAAATGGGGGACACCTCTGTCAGGAGCTGAGGCAGGGTCTACTCTGAGGCACCCAGGTGGCAGCTCTAGAAACGTCACCCTGGGAGCACGGACCACCTCTGAGTGAGTCTTAATTGGAAAAACAATATGTGGATTTTACTATATTGTCAGGATGATCTTTGTAAACAGTCACAAAGCTAATACTGCATAAACAGAAAGACATTCTAAAAAGAGGCTTGGGAGGCCCCAGGATGGAAACCCTGGGCTGTGTGGCTGAGCCTTTGCCTCTGTGGGCCTCGTCCCTCATGTGTGTGGGGCTGGCTGAGCCCCAAGGACAGCTGAGAGTGCTTTGGAGACAGCCAACAACAGCTATGAGCCCTGAGAAAATTCTAACAGTTGCTTCTTGGAGTATCTTCTGCAGGAGGGGCCAGTGGGCAGGTGGTCAAGGGTGGCTGTTTTCCCAGTAAGTGAGGCGCGGAGGAAGCGGGGGTGAAGGAGCAAGGAAGCCGCACTGGCTGTTCCTGGGCTGGCTCTGCAATGCCTTCCCCCTCACCTGGGCCCATTTGCTCCTCTGGGGCCTGCAGGCGCTCATGCCACCTGAAGCACATATGTCTGCTCTTGCTCCCTGTTCTCTGTTCTGGAGTCCTGGAGATGGAAGGCACCACCCCCCCGTCATGTGATCTCATCAAGGCTGAGAGGGCTGCCCAGTGCAGGGAGGAGGCTCCCACTCTGACAGCTGGACAGAAGCTTCTAGCAGGGTGCTTGGTGCCAGGCACAGCCGCCTGCATGGGTGAGGGAGGTTCTGGCCTGAGAAGCTCTCATCCCGGAAAAAAAGCTTATGTGAGCTGGGAAGGACCCAGTCACTGACCTGACCATCTCACCACGCCAAGGACAATGCTCTGGATGGCTCATGGGCCCAGATGGCCACCAGAGACCTCACTCCTCAGCCAGAGTCTCTGCTGAGGCTCAGAGGAGCCCAGGAGGAGCTGGGGGCGGGGCTGGGCCACCTCTGACTCTGCATTAGCAGCCCTTAATCATGGCCTTGGCATGTGACACAGGCACAGCTGGTTCACAGTGGAACACCCACAGCTGAGCTCCTGCTGTCCCCTGTCCCTCCAGCAGCAATCCCGCAGATGTGCTGCAGAGGGGTAGGGGCAGTGCTCGTCCTGGAGTCAGGGAATCCCACTGCACAGGATCCATAAACCTCCTGAAGTTGTGTCCAACAGAAACTGTGTCCACTATGTTCTTAAAGATGCCCATGACTCAAAGAAAGTCAGAAGTGGGATGTAGGACACAGCAGCTCCAGGATTCCCTGGCCCTGCACAGGCTGCAAGTACATGTTAAGGGTGGAGCAGGGTAGGGGGGTGGCGGTAGGAAGGAAGGAATGCCAGTTTCGTCTGTGGATAAGACAGATCTCTCAAATCTTTCAAAATCTTAGAAACAAAATGCAGTGCATAATTTTGAAATTATATAATTTGGAAACTTAAAAACAGGGTTGTTTGGGACACTTTTTGATAATACGGTTGGCTGAATACCTAGATCAGTTCTTCCACTGAAAACAACTGAAAACCTGAACAAAATATAAAAATAATCTTCTAAAATGCATTAAAGAGTTAGCCAAAAAGCAAGAACTTCTCAAGTCAAAACAATATGGAAACCCAGAACGGCAAGCCAGGAACCACTGCCAGCATTTGGCCTGAGGGAATTTGCCAAACAAGGTGAACTTGAACTTTGAGTTTCAGGACTTCCTGGTGAGCAGCAGACAGAAGTCAAAGCCCAGGACTGGCTCTGATTTCTGCAGGAGATCTCCATAAAGCTGAGCTCCTCATCGGCTATAGTCTCAAGTTAAGACTGCATGAATGTGAGAGCAAACTGGCTCATTGATGAAGAACTCTCCTCCAAATAGAGTCACTTGTTTGGCTTGACACAGCCATCTGGATGCTCAGATATCTTTTTTTTAGAAAACAGCTTTCTTGAAGTAAAATTGACATACAACAAACTACATACATTTAAAGTATAAAATGTGATGTTTGACAGATATCTACACTCATGAAACCATTACCACAATCAAGATAATGAACTCATCAATTGCCACCCCCATAAGCTCCCTTTGTCACATCTCCCTCTAACCCCTGCCTCATGTCATATCTAATAAACCTAATCCAAGAACACAGATAAATCACACGCATGTTTTCTAATATTTTAATAGTTTTGGTTCTAGTTCTTACGCTTAGATCTTTGACCCATTTTGAAATAATTTTTATACATGGTGTGAGGCAGGGTTCCAACTTCATTTGTCTGCATGTGGATACCCAGTTGTACCAGCACCATCGTTGAAGACTATTCTTTTCCCCAATGAATTGACTTGGCACCCTTGTCAAAAATCAATTGATCGCAAATGTGAGGGTTTATTTCTGGATTCTCAATTCTATTCCATTGGTGTGTAGGACCTGGCCTTATGCCAGTGCCATACTGTCTTGATTACTGTAGCTTTGTAGTAAGTTTTGAAATGGAAAACTTTGAGTCTTCCAACATTGTTCTTTCTCAAGATTATTTTGGCTCTTCTGGGTCCCTTGTATTTCCATATGAGTTTTAGGATCAGCTTGTCAATTTCTTCAAAGAAACCAGCTGGGATTTTGATAGGAATTTTTAGATCTGTAGATCTTTGGGGAGTGTTGCCAACTTGTCTTCCACTCCATGAACTTGGATGTGTTTCCATTTATTATGTATTCTTTTATTTCTTTCAACAATATTTCATAGTTTTCAGTTATATTACTAACTCTATGAGCAACAAGCTAAATTGTAGGCCAGCTAGTTTACCAGGAAGAATCAAGAAAAGAGACAGCTAAGAAGAGCCTTCTGAGGGTCATAAAAAGTCCAAAAATTACCCCTGTATGAAATTAATTGGATCAGACTGTGGAGCAATTTATGCCCCTTGGAATTATCAAAAACAATAGAGTATCCACTATCCATTAGTGGAGCTTGACAACTGGATGTGATACCAAATGAGGCAGAGAGCTTATCAACTCAAAAGTCCCAAATCTCATCACCTAACTCATGTATGGGTGAGACTCTGGGTACAATCCATCCTGGGTCAAAATTCTTCTCCATCTGTGGACCTTTGAGACTAGAGAATAAGTTATCTGTTCCGAAAATATAATGATGGGACAGGCATAACAGTTATAGACATTCCCATTCCAAAAGAGGGAAAATGGAAGGAAAAAAAGGGTCACCATTCCCAAACAACTTTGAAATCCAGCACAGTAAACTCCATTAGGTTTCAAGGCTGGGAATAATCGTCTGTGGCTTGAGGTACCGTCTCCTCACTCCAGCCTGTGCACTTGTGGCTGTGGCCTTTGCCTCCGAAGCTCTAGTCTCTGGGCCCATGGCTTTGTGCTTAGAGTAATTCATCTTTTCTCTCTAGAAGAGTAGCACATATTTGCAGCTGAGTAGCTTTATCAGCCTGTTTCCTGCCTGTAGAATTCGGGGAGTCTGACAGACTTCTTCCGTTTTTTCCTATCTCTGTCCATCTAAGTCTAAGCTGGCAGTGTTTCCACTGGTATAACATTCCCAAAAGCCTTATGAGTATCACATTTATGTCACAAGGATTCATGTCATTAGGCAAAAGTTTCTTTCATAGGTTTTTCCTGGATAATCCCACTTGTATTCCTGGCTTCTACTGAGATTGAGTGGCCCCATGAGTCAGATGCCTGATCTCTTCAGCACTAGCAAAAACCTTCAGAATTCACTATCTATGAACTCTGGAAACTACTCGAAGGTTTACAACAATCAGGTGAACACTAACCAAGAAAAAAAATCAGCTGAATCTTCATAGGAGAGCTTTGTAGTGATTTTGTTTACCTTAGCTCCACCTTGCCTCCCCAACTTGGTGGCCATCTTGAAGACAGTAACCCACTAACCCAATGTTGATTCCTGGTGTCAAGGAATCAGAATGGACCTTGTTCTAAAAAGATTGTGGGTGTTTGTTTTGACCTGCGTGCTGGCTCCCTGATGGACTGTTGCAAAGCGCTTGCCTTTATTGTGCCTAACTCAGAACTCTCCCAGGGTGGAGAGGCATCTATCCAGAGGTATTTGTCAAAATTATTTAAAAGCAAATGCATTAGCTGCTGCTGCCTGAGAGAAGGGCTAACAATTGGGGCAAACATTAGACTCCACCAAAAGCTTGGGAGGAAATCCTGTAAAGCATGATGCTTTTGGGGATAAGGGCATGTTGAGAAGCTGTCACATATTCCTGGCAACCTAGAAGGCCACATGATGCCCATTATCAGGGTGCAAGTTCAGAAAATGCCCTGCACTCACTCCTCTGAGCAAGCAGGAAGTGAAGGCTAAGGCAGAGTTGTAAACTGCCTGGCTTAGTATTGTGGGTACATCCCAGCACATAGAGTCCACCAGTAAAAACTGGGAAGCTTAGGGGTTGATTTTTTTAAATCATTCTAGGTGTTTAAGGAAACATCTGTTGAATCACTAGATGACCACTAGCCTAAATGAACAGAGACTTCAGGGCCTACATACAACAAAGAATACAGACTTTACAAAATTAGTTCAGAAAGGTCACAAAACAAACAAACAATAGTAACTGCAACAAGCAGCAACAAACCTGCAGAGGAGGGAGAATCTAATTTCTAGAGTCACCACATTACACTATTCAAAATGTACAGGTTTTAATGAAAAATTAGGAGGCATGCAAAGAAACAAGAAAGGATGGCCCCCACACACAAATAAATTAATAGAAACTTTCCCTGGAGAAGCCTAGACATTGGACTTACTAGTCAAAGACCTTAAATCAACTGTTTTAAATATGCTCAGAGTTAAAGGCAATCATATGCAAAGAACTAAAGGAAAGCATGAGAATGACAGCTCACCAAATACAGAATATCAATAAAGAGACAAAAATTTAAAAAGGAATAAAATAGAAATTCTAGAGCTGAAAAGTACAATAACTAAAATAAAAAATTCACCTCCACAGCCAATAAAAAATGGGCTCCACAGTCTGATCCAATTAATTTCACGCAGGGGTAATTTTTGGACTTTTTCTGACCCAGAGATGTCCAAGAGCAGATTTGAGCAGGCAGATGATTGAATCATTGAACTTGAAAATAGGTCAATTGTGATTCCTAGTCCAAGGATCATGATTGAAAAATAATAAATAAAAATGAAGAGATCCTAAGACAATTGTGGGACACCAACAAACATAGTAACATATGAATTACAGGAGTGCCATCAGGAGAAGTGAGGGAGATAAGGGCAGAAAGAATGTTTGAAAAATGAATGACCAAAAGCTCCCATATTTGAAGAAAGACATGAATACATGTCCAAAAAAGTTCAACAAATCCCAAGTAGGATAAATTCACAGAAATTCATATCGAGACACTCTATAATCAAAATGTGAAAGACAAAGACAAGGAGAAAATCCTGAAAAGAAGCAGAAAGAAGCCACTTTTCATATATAAAGGATTCTCAATAAGATTAACAAAAACCATGGAGGCCAGAATGCAGTGGATAACATATTTAAAGTACTTAAAGAATAAAATTACCAACTCCAAATTCCTTATTAGCAAAACTATCCTCAGAAAGTGAAAGAGAAATTATGACATTCCCAGATTAAAAAAAAAAATGGACAGAGTTTATCACTAGCACACCTGCTCTACAAAATATGCTGAAAGGAGTCCTTCAGGTTGATATGAAAAGACACTAAACATTAACTCAAATACACATGAAGAAGTAAAGTACACTGGTGAAGGTAACTACATAGGTAAATGTAAAAGTCAATATTCATGTATTTTGCTTAGCAATTACCCCCTTTTTATTCTATATGATTTAAAAGACAGCTACATAAAACAGTAATTATAAATCTATGTCAATGAGTACCCAATGTCTAAAGATGTAATTTCTGATAATAACAACACAAAGGAGGTGGAGCTACATAAGAGAAAAGTTTTTATATACTAGTGAAACTAAGTTGGTATTAATCCAAACTAGATTTCCATAAGTTAAGGTGTTAATTGTAATCCACAGAGCAACCACTAAGAAAATGTCTAAAAACACATAATGAAAGAAACCAGAAGGGAATCAAAATGGTACACTAGGAAATATACTTATCACAAAAGAAGGCAGTAAGGAACTGAGGAACAAAAAATATGTATAGAACACAAAAAGTGAAATGACAGACAAAAATCCAACTATCTTTATAATAACATTAAATGTAAATGGACTAAACAATCAAATCCAAAGGCAGAGATTGTCAGACTGGATTAAAGAAGACATAATCCAACCATATGCTGTCTACAGGAGACACTTCAGTAAAACAAATAGATTGAAAGTAAAAGGATGGAAGTAAAAGTAAAAAGAAGGTGGTCAAAAAGCACAAACTTCCAGGTATAAAATAAATAAGTCCTAGGGATGTAATGTATGGCATGGTGATTATGGTTAATAATACTGTATTCTACATTTGAAAGTTGCTGAGAATAGATCTTAAAAGTTCTCACCACGAGAAAAATCTTGTAACTATGTGTGGTTACAGATGTTAACTAGACTTATTGTGGTGATCATTTCGCAATATATACATATATCAAATCTTTATGTTGTACACCTGAAACTAATATAATGTTATATGTCCATTATATCTCAATAAAATTTTAAAAAATTTTTACTAAAAGGATGGAAAAAATATATCATGTAAAGAGTAACAAAAAGCAAACTAGAGTGGCTATACAAGAATCAGACAAAAGAGATATTAAAACAGAAATGCTACTAGGAATATACAAAGACATTTTATAATCACAAGAGTGTAAATCCATAAGGATAATATAACAGTTATAGACATATATGCACCCAACAATAGAAAACAAGATACATGAGGCAAAAAGTGACAGAAATTAAGGGAGAAACAGACAACTCAGCAATAATAATTGGAGACTTTCATATCTCAATTTCAGCAATGGGTAAAACAACTAGACAGAAGATCAACAAGGAGATAGAAGACTTGAACAGCATTATAAACCAGCTAGACCTAGTGTTCTAGAGAACACTCTGCCCAGCAACAGCAGAATTTACATTCTTCCCAAGTCAACATGGAGCATTCTCCAGGATGGACAATATGCTAGACTATAAGACAGACCTCAATAAATTCAAAGGGATTGAAATAGTACAAAGTATCTTCTCCAACCACAATAGAATGAAATTAGAAATCAATAACAGAAAACAATTTGAGAAACTTGCAATTCTGTGAAAATTAAACATAATCTTACACAACCAATGGTTCGAAGAAGAAATCAAAATGGAAATTATAACATACTTTGCAATGAATGAAAATAGAAATTACAAAATACTTTGAGATGAATGAAAATGGAGACCCAACATTCCAAAACTTATGAAATGCTGCTAAAGCAGTGCTTAGAGGGAACTTTATATCTTTAAAGGCCTATATTAGGAAAATAGTAAGATTTAAAATCAATAACCTAAACCTCCACCTTAAGACACTGAAAAAGGAAGAGCAAAATAAACCCAAAGAAAGCAGAAGGAAGGAAATAATAAAGATTAGAGTGGATATTAATGCAATAGAGAATACAAAGACAGTAGAGAAAAATTAATGAAACAAAACTAGCAAACATTTAGTAGGATTGATCAAGAATAAAAGACAGGTGACTCAAATTACTAATATCAGGAATGAAAGAGGGGTATTACTATCAACCTTACAGAAATAAAGAGAACTCTAAGGGAATGCTATGAACAATTGTATTTTAATACATGAGTTAACTAAGCTGAAATGAATAAATTCCTAGAGAGTCATGAACTACTGAAATTGACTCAAAAAGAAATAGAAAACCGAAATAGACTCATAAAAAGCAAAGAGATTGAATTAGCAATAAAAAAAACTCTCCCCAATGAAAAGATCAGACCCAGATGGCTTCACCGCTGAATTCTACCAAATATTTAAAGAATTCACATCAAATCTTTACAAACTCATCCAAAAAAGTAAACAAGGAAGGAATGCTTCCCAACTCATTCTGAGGCCAGTATTACCCTGGCATAAAAGGCATCACAAGAAAAGAAAACCATGGACCAATATCTTACAAATATGAATGCAAAAATCCTCATAAAATATTTGCAAACTGAATCCAGTAATGTAGAAAAATAATTATACGCTGTGAACAAGTGGGATTTATCCTAGACATCAAGGTTAGTTTAACAGCCAAAAATCAATTTATGTAATAAACCATAATAGAATAAAAAAATAAAAACCATGTGATTATCTCAATAGTAACAGGAAAAGGCATTTGACAAAATCCAACACCCTTTCATGATAAAAATACTCAACAAATTAGGAATAGAGGAGAACTTCCTCAACCTGATAAAGGGCATTCATGAAAAGCCCACAGCTAGCACCACACTTAATGGTGAAAGATTGGATGCTTTCCCCCTGAGATCAGGAACAAGACAAGGATGTCTATTGTCACCACTTCTAATCGACATTGTACTGCGATTCTAGCCAAGGTAATTAGGCGACAAAAGAAATAAAATAAAAGGAATCCAGATAGATTTAAAAAGATATCATGCAAAGTATCTTCTCTGACCACAACAGGAGGAAGTTAGAAAGCAAAGACAGATGTAAAACTGGGAAATTCACAAATTTGCGGAAATTAAACAACACACTCTTAAACAACCTATTGATCAAAGAAGAAATCGCAAGGGAAATTAGATAATACTTAGAGGTGAATGCAAACAAAAATCCAACATACCAAAACTTATGAGACACAGTGAAAACACAGTGAAAACACAGTGAAAACAATGCTTCGGTGAAATTTATAGCTACAAATGTTAAAAAACGAGAAAGATCTCAAATTGACTACTTTACAACTTAAGGAACTAGAAAAGGAAGAACAAATGAAACCCAAAGCTAGCAGAAGGAAAGAAATAATACAGATTAAAGCAGACGTAACTGAAACAGAGAATAGAAAAACAATAGAGAAAATTAATGAAACCAAAAGTCGGTTCTTTGAAAAGATCAACAAAATTGACAAACCTTTAGCTAGATGGACTAGGAAAAAAAGAGAGAAGTCTCAAATAGCTAAAATAAGAAATGAAAATGGAGGCATTACTACTGAGTCTACAGAAATAGAAAGGCTTATAAGAGAGTGCTATAAACAAGTGTACACCAAAAGACTGGAGAACATAGATGAAATAGACAAATTCCTAGAAACACAAACTCTACCAAGACTGAATCACTAAGACATAGAAAATCTGACTATATTTATAACTAGCGAGGAGATTGAATCAATAATCAAAAATCTTCTGACAAAGAAAAGCCCTGGACCTGATAGCTTCAATCGTGAATTCTACCAATTATTTAAAAAATAACTTATACTAATCCTTCTCAAATTTTTCCCAGAACATTGAAAAGGAAGGAACACTGCTTAACTCATTCTATGAAGCCAGCATTACCCTGACACCAAAGCCGGAGAAAGACTCTACAAGAAAAGAAGACTACAGACCAATATACTTTATGAACACTGATGCAAAAATCCTCAACCAAATACTAGCAAACTGAATTTAGCAGCGTATTAAAAGCATTATACACCATGACCAAGTGGGATTTATCCCTGGGATACAAAGATGGTTCAGCATATGAAAATCGATCCATGTAATACACCACGTTAAGAGAATGAAGAGAAAAAAGCCACATGATCATCTCAATTGTTGCGGAAAAAGTATTTGACAAAATTCAACAACTATCATGATAAAAACACTAAACAAACTAGGAATAGAAGGAAACTAACTCAACATCATAAAAGTCACATATGAAAAACCCACAGCAGACATCAAACTCAATGGTGAAAGACTGAAAGTTTTTCCTCTAAGATCAGGAACGAAACAAGGATGCTCACTTTCACCACTTTTATTCAACATGGTACTGGAAGGTCTAGCCAGAACAGTTATGCAAGAAAAAGAAATAAAAGGCATCCATATTGGAAAGAAGAAGTAACATTATATCTGTTTGCAGATGATATGATCTTATCTGTAGAAAACCCTAAAGATTACACACACACACACACACACACACACAAACACACAAAACTGGGAACTAATAAAGGAATTCAACAAAGTAGCAGGATACAAAGTCAACACAAAAGTCAGTTGCACCTGTTACACTAACAATGAACAATCTGAAAGGAAATTACAAAAACAATTCCATTTACAATAGCATCAAAAAGAATAAAATACTTAGGAACTAATTTAACTAAGGAGGTGAACGGCTCATACAATGAAAACTACAAAACATTGCTGAAAGAAATTATAGAGAACATAAAGAAACGGTAACACATCTCCTGCTCATAGATTGGAAGACAATGCTATTAAGATGCCAATATAACCCGACGCAATTTATAGATTCAGTGTGATCCCTAGCAAAATCCCAATGATGTTTTTTTCCAGAAATAGAAAAAGCCAGCCTAAAATTCATGTGGAATCTCAAGGGATCCCGAATAGCTAAAACAATCTTGAAAAGCGAGAACAAAACTGCAGGACTCCCACTTCCTGATTTGAAAGCTTACTATAAAGCTAAAATAATCAAAATAGTGAGGTACTGGCACAAAGACAGACATATAGGCCAGTGGAATAGAACACAGCGCCCAGAAACAAACCCTCACACATATGGTTAAATGATTTTTGACAGCGGTGCCAAGACCATTCAGTGGGGGAAGGACAGTCTTTTCAACAAATGGTGCTGGGAAAATTGATATCCACATGGACCCTTACCTAACACCATATACAAAAATTAACTCAAAATGGATCAAAGACATAAACCTAAAGTGTAAAACTACAAAATGCTTAAAAGAAAACACAGGAGAAAAGCTTCATGCCATTGGATTTGGCAGTGATTTATATATGAAAACCTATCTCCAAATTAAGTCATCTGAGATTCTTATAGGGATTGTATTGAATCTTTAGATCAACTTCAGGAGTGTGTCAAACAGGGTTCTCCAGAGAAACAGAACAAACAACAAATAGGATATATATATATATATAAAACTTATATATGTATGTATATACATATATATAAAACAGGATATATATATATAATAGGATATTATATATAATCAACAGGCTGATTCTAAAATTCATATTAAATTGAAAGGGACCCAGAATGGCCAAAACAGCCTTGAAAAGGAAGAACAAAGTTGGAAAACTCACACTTTTTATTCAAAACCTACTACAAAGCAATGTTAATCAAGACAGTGTGGTACTGGCATAAAGATAGACATATACATTAATGAATTTGAGTCCAGAGTCCAGAAATAAACCCAGGTGTCTGCAGTTAAGTGATTTTCAGCAGGGGTGCCAAGTTCATTTAACAGGGGAGAGAATAATATTTTCAGTAAATGATTCTAGGACAACTGGATAGCTACATATGTATCATTAGTCATTAAGGAAATGCAAATCAAAACCATGATGAGATACCACTTCACGTACATTAGGATGGCTATGATGAAAACAAATGGAAAACAACAAGTGTTGTAGAGGTTGTACATCTCAAGGATGTAGAGAAATTGAAATCTTCATACATTGCAGCTGGGAATGTAAAATGGTGCAGCTGCTGTGGAAAATGGTTTGGCAATTCCTCAAAAACATAGAATTACCATATGACCCAGCAATTCCACTCCTAGATATATACCCAAGAGAATTGAAAACTTATGTCCACACAAAAACTTTTACACAAATGTTCACAGCAGTGTTATTCATAATAACCAAAAAGTGGCAACAAACTAAATGTCTATCAACTGATGAACACATAAACAAATGTGGTATATCCATACAATGAAATAATATTCAGTCACAAAAGGGAATAAAATACTGATATATGCTTCAAAATGAACGAACCTTCAAAACATGCTGCTTGAAATAAGCCAGACACACAAAGCCACATATTGTGTGATTCCATTTGTATGAAATATCCAGAATAGGCAAATCCATACATATAGTAAACAGATTAGTGGTTTCTAGGGCCTGGGGACAGGAAAGAATGGGGAGTGACTGTTTAATGGGTACAGGGTCTCTTTTGGGGATGATGAAAATGTTCTGGAATTAGACAGTGGTGATGGCTTCACAATTTTACCTCAATAAAAAATTTTACCTCAAGAAAAAAAGAATATTTGATAGAAAAATTCAGGGAGAAAGTCAAGGGAATAGGAGAGAAAAAGATGTTGAGAAAAAAATAACTGTGAAAGCTAAATTCTACCTTCTATACACTACAAAAGTCGAGCAAAACTCAAACTAATAATAAATCCAAGTGCATAATACATGGTAAATCGTATTTTAAGAATGACGTAAATAAAAGACAGACAAATATACAGAGGGAAAAAATAGATGGCAAGTCCTCCAGAGATGAACTAGAACGTCAACTCCAGAACGTAGAGGCCTCTGGAGTGTCACAGAGCCTATAAGGTAACACAAGTTCGCACAGCCAAACACCTCGAGTCTGACAGTGGAAACTCAAGCGCCACCTCCAACACTTCAAATTGGTTCTGGGAATGCACCTCTGGGAATTCTTATAGCTGGCCCACACATCCACAGAAAAGTACTGCTCAGCCACACCCTTGGCCTTCCCTCCACAGCACGCTTCCTAACAGTGACGCCCTATTCTAGCATTTTTGCAATCTGGGTAGGTTGAGAATTTTCCAAATTATCAAGTTCTGATTCCTTTTTGCCTATCAGTTCTTTCCTCAATTTGTCTCTCTCCTTGCACATTTTACTCTGTGCAGGAAGAAAAAAACCGGTGGCACCTTCCACGCTTTCCTTGGAAATCTCCTCAGCTAAATATCCAAGATCATTACTTACAAGTTCTGCTTTCACACACTGTAAAACACAATTCAGCTAATTCCTGACAATATATTCCTGACAATATATAACACCAATCGCCTTTCCTCCAGTTTCCAAACATTCCTCATTTCCTTCTGAGCCTTCACCAGAAGGGCCTTTAATGTTCACGTTCCTACCAACATTCTGTTTATGACAATATATGTATTCTCCAAGACAACACAGGCTTACTCTACCTGAGCCCACACAGGCAAAATCTGTAGCACCCGTATTTTTACCAACTGTCTGTTCAAAGCAATCTTGGCTTTTTCTATCACGCTTCTCACAATTCTTCCAGCCTTACCTACCGCCCAATTCCAAAAGCCGCTTGCACATTTTTAGGTCTTTGTTACAGAGGCACCCCACTTCCCAGTGCCCAAATCTGATTGAGCGTGTTGTGACTGCTGTAACCAAATAGCAGACTGGTGGCTTAAAAGAACAGAAATTTCCTGTTGCATGGAGCGGTTCCAGGGAGCTCCTCGCGGTCTGTTCCAGGAGTGCAAACTTAGCTGTTTCTGTTCCCCTTTTCCTCTTTTCCTGCCTTCCTTTTGCATTAATCAAGTATTTGTTATGATTCCATTTTATCTCCTTTTTAGGCTCATGAGCTATAACTCTTGTTTTGTTATTTTATTGTTTGTGTTAAGGTTTATAGTATATATTTTTAACTGATCACAGTCAATCTTCAAGCGATATTGAAGGTAGTGATATTCTGTTACTTCAAGGATATTCTAAGAGCCTCGCAGCAGTATAGGTCCTCTGTACGTGCCATTTTTCCCCTCTGCTTTTAAGATATTCCTTTTGTTACTGATTTTGAGTGATTATGATGTGCCTTGACTTGGTTGTCATGTGCCTTGGTGTCGTTTTCTTCATGTTTCTTATGCTTGTGTTTGGTTGAGCTTCTCGGTACCGTGGGTTAAAGTTTTCACTCAATTTGGAAAATTTTCAACCATCATTTATTCAAATATTTTTTTCTGTTCCCCTCTCCTGTAGAGACTACAATTACACATATATTAGGCTGCTCGAAGTTGCCCTTCAGTTCCTTGCTGCCTTTTTAACTTATTTGTATTCCTGATTCTCCTTGTGTTTTGTTTGGGGCAGTTCCTATAGCTGTCTTCAACTTTCCTAACCTCTTCTTCTGCACTTATTTGCCATTCATTCCATCCAGTGCATTTTTCATTTCAAACATTTTAGTATTCCTCTCTAGAAGTGCAATTAGGGCACTTCTCATATCTTCCATGTCTCTACTTCACTTATTTTTAACTTTTTGTTTTGAAAACATTACAGATTCATAGGAAGTTGCAAAAAAATGTATAGGGACGTAGAAGTAGAGTCAACAGCTGGAAGCCACACAAAGCATATTTTACCCCAGGGTAAGGACATAGTTTCAATCAGAGAAGCCTCAAGAAGGAATGGGCTGCCTGGGATGTGGTGAGTTCCCTTTAAACAGGGATCTAACAGAGACTGGATGCCTGATTAGCAGAAAGGCTGTAGCTAGATTTGTGCATTTAACAAGGGACCAGCCTGGGGATCCCCTAAGTAAGCTATAGCTATGCTCACCGGGGAATGACTCCTCCAAAGCAATTGTTGGAGGTGTGGAACTGGGCCTCTGGGAGAGGAACAGAGCCTCAGCCTTCTCTGACCCGCAGACCTCATCCCTCCTCAGATCACAAGAATGGAGTCCCCTCTTACAGTGAATCTGAAGCAGGTATGCAGCCTCAGAGATCCCATGTCTGTCACTTAGACTCTGAGTGACTGAGTCACTGAGTGTTTTCATCTGTAACGTGAGAAATGCTTGTAGGCCTCATGGGCTATGGAGAGGATATGGGTCAAGGTCAGGGAAGAGTGATATGCGCAGCATGTATGGTGTGGAGCACAGTGACACTGGGACACAGTACATGCAGGTGGACAAATGACCTGTGCTTCAGTGGTGGCTTCCCTGTCCCTTCCTCCATGTGTCCAGAGGAGACCAGTGGACACTGCAGTATGGGGCGGACACTAGCCACCATAGGCACAGGTGATCCTAACCCAGGGGCAGCCTAACCCAGGAGTGGCTGCGCCAACACCCAAAGCTGTTCCATGCTAGCTCCCTCAACTGGAGGACAAGCTGCAGGATCTGTGCTGGGGAACCACAAAGGCCTCCAGAACTCACCACAGCAATGGCCCCATCATCAGCCTCCAGGTCCAAGAGGGGTGGCTGAGCAGCCACATCCAAAACATATGAGTGTCTAAGGTAACGCCCAGAGGAAGCTGCTGAGAGGTTGAACTGGGGCCCCAAGCAGCCCCCACCCCTCTGCAGTAGTCAGAAGGCCCAGAAGAGCAGCCCAGGCACTGGGGAGCGTGGGGGAGACAGGAGCAACTGTGCCCTGGTTTTGGTACAGTAGGTGGTCTGTTGCTCATCCCGCCTTTACAACCACCTCGTGAGGCAGTCCAAGCAGAGATGATGGAAGGTGTCTTCACACAGCTAGAGGCCACTCAGTCATGTGACCATAGAGACCACGCCCCCTCCCCATTCTGTGCCTGGCTAGGATTCATTCCCAGGGCTTTGAACTCTGAGTCTGGTACTCTCTCCCTCCTGCTGACTCACTGTGGAGCAGCGGTTCTCAAAGGAGGGTTCCCCAAGCAGCACCACCCGAGAGCTTATTGGAAATGCAGATTTGGGGGCTCCACCCCCCACCTACTGAACTAGCATCTCCAGGGCGTGAGGCCCAGACATCTGTATTTAACAAGCCCTCCAGGGTTGCTACAGTTTGCAACACACTGCCCTAGAGCTGGCTGAACTCTCAGCTGCATGGCTGGAGAGCTAATTTACTCAGATAATGACTAGATAGCCACCATTTATAAAAACCTATGGAACACTGGGCATTTTACATACACAGCCGTTTTATCTTCACATACCCTGAGGAGTGGGTGATATCACCCTTTCTCAGAGATGAAGAAGTCGAGGCTCGGTGATTGTAAATTACCTTTCCAAGGTCACACACTGACTGCAGCTATTGCCCACAGTCAAGCCCAGCTGAGCGTGACCCCTGAGCTATGCGCTCCTCTGCAGACCACGCTCCACTCCCATCTCTGCCCCACCACTCTGGGCTTGAGGGAGACTCAGGGCAGGGAGCCCCCACCCGCTCTGTCCATTCAGGAGCCCCCAGAGCACTCACAGTCTGGCTCAGGAGAAGGCAGTACTCACCCTGGCTGCATCCCCGCCTCTCTGTGTGATCGGGAGGGACTTGGGACCAGAGAGAAGGGCCCAGATGTGCACTCAGATGCTCCACTCCACCGGAGGAAGGAGTGGAGGCACAGGGGGTTGTCCACTGACCCAGGGATCAGACAGAGGACACACAGCGCCTGGAGAGGCCAGGTGAGTGGGGTCCTTCACATGGCCCCAGCAGGAGGGGGTGGTCCTCTTTTAAGGAGACCTTGAGGGAGGAAGACAAGGGCAAGAGAGTGAGCTCTTTATCCCTCCTTGGTTTACCCTCCCAGGCACCTGGGGACCTCGGCCACAGAGGTGCTAGGTTTAGGGGCTCTAGGGCTGAGCCTGCCTCCTCGCTCCCCTGAACGAGTCAGCAGGGACTTCTGCCTGTGAACCTCGCTGCAGCTGTCTCTTTGACCTGGCCAGCTGCCCACACGTGTGTCTCTAGCCTGTGAAGTGATACTCAGTCCAGCCTTGGTCCTTTGTGGGCCTTGTCCAATGGCGTGGACAGCGGGGAAGCCCTTTCACAGGATCCCATATCACGTGACCTGTGCATCCTCCCTGGTGGCATCGCCACGGCCTCCCTGAGGTCAGGCTCTCTGCAAGTCCCATCTGCAAACGGGAGGCCCCCGGGCAGCCCTGGCAGGCAACGGGCCTGCTATGGAAAGGCGGATGGATCTGTGGGACCTGGCAGTGCCGGGACCGGCGATGATCCCTGCTCACTGCTCTGGAGGGAAACAGTGCCTGGCCAGCCAGCTGCCTCTGGATTCCAGATTCTCCAAGAAACTGAGTCACAGCTTGGGGTGGCCCACGCAGGAGGCATCCCTGGGCAACTGCAGAGCAGATATTTTTAGGTTCTGTTGTGTTTTTCATAAGAAACTATTTTTAGACCAAATTCATCCTAAGTGGCAACATGTAGCTTTTACCTAATTATGCAATTAATCAGCAGGGCTGGGATGGTGTGGGCGAGAGAGGAGCAGGCAATGCTACTCCACCAACTCGGACACATGCAGGAAGCCCATGGCCACCGAGAGCAGAGACCACACTAATCCAAGGCACCTGCCACCTCCCACCACCTGACTCTTGCAGGGAAACTGAGCACCCTAGCCAGGGTCTGGGGCTGCTTCTGCACTGCCGCAGCTCCCTTGGGAGAAAGAGGAAGGTGCAGTCAGGGTGGAGAGGGCTGCCCTTCTTCTGGGAGGTGGGATGCTCAGCCAAGGTTGGCCCCTGCAGAAGTCACAAATCTGGGAGCCAGCTTGCTCAGTGACCCCATGGACCCCATGGTGCAGTGACGTGGCACACAGCTATACGGGCCATACCCTAAGCAAGGGTGCCTTCTGGGAGAGTGGGCCTGGATCCCTGCTGTGTCCCATGCACCCCGACTCAGGGCTGCTGCCTCTTGCCAATTCACACAAAGCCCCAGGGGTCAGGGCAGTTCAAAGCAGTTCCCAGCGTCCTACTGAGAACAATGCGTGTGTGTGTGTGTGTGTGTGTGTGTGTGTGTGGCTGGAAGGAGCACGTCCGCACCTCGGAATGAAGGCTGCAGGCTCCTCACCCCAGAGTCCTCCCTCAGCATCTCTCTGTACTTCTAAAATCCACTGGGTTTCCCTCTTGTGCTGACCCCCCATGGGGCTCTCCCAGAAAAGGCAATGAGGAGAGAATCGATGGGCCAGCTTCAGGATGCTTCACTCAGAGCAGAGACAGCTTCTCCCTCAAATGCAGACTCCCACTCAGACCTTCACAACACCCACAGAGGTTGGCGGCTGGAGAAGGTGAGCCAGACCCAGGTCTGCAGCTTTCGGGGCCCTGCTCACCAGATTCTCTTTCTTCCACTGGATGGTCACAGCCCCTCCGTGTGTCATTTACCCATCCTTGTGACAGAAGGCCAAGGGAGCCTCCCTGGAAGGGATGCTTGAGGCTCAGGGGAGGGAACATGCGTGTTCACCACAGGCACTCTCTCACTCAACCGGGCACAGCAGGTGCTGGGCAGAGCTGAGATCAGCACTGCTTGATGTTCCAGTGGGATTTATGAAAATGGCCGAGCAGCTTTCAGCCTAAGTAAGGGACTTTCCCTACAGACAGTCTTTCTCCCCTATTTTTTTAAGTAAACAAGACCACATGGCTATTCTGGGGGTTTTTAGGGGACACAAGCTTTGGAACAAAATGACCAAACAATCAAAACATGCCTCACAGTGATTGACAGACCAGCCCCTTCATTGCAGTGCAGCCCTTGGCGACTGAGCTGCGGGTGGCGGGGCCTTCCCTCCGCTGGATTCCAGAAGGAGCCCAGCCGCTGGCAGCTCTGAGGGACAGCAGCAAGTCCTGTCCCACTGACCACAGTGAGGGTGAACCCCCCAACTAGCGCAGGCTGTCACACCCAGGGGGTCTCTGAGAGTAGGCCCAGCTTGGGGCGGGCAGGATGGAGATGCCTGCTCCTGTTATTAACCCCTTGTGGTCTCTGCGCTCAGACGCTGCGGTTTCTGCCGGGGGGCAGGGGCAGGAGACTGGGATGGGTAACCAGCGTCATTTCTGTCTTTCTCTTTTGCTCCCTGCACCCAAGGAGGGGGAGTTTTGACTTTTCAAAAGGTCTGTGTTAAGAGTGCTTCATTCAGTCATCAGGGGTAGTGGCTGCTGAGACAGAGGGTGAAACTGATCAGGAGACGTGTTTGGCCTCCTTGGATGGGGCAAAGGCCACCTCCCAGGTCTCTGTGAGGGTTGCATGCAGCAGAGGAAAGCATCTGCTTCCCCCGTGCTGGCCCTGGTGGGAGCCTCCTGGCCCCAGGCCCCACCACTTGGCATCTCTAGGTGAGGTTCCTGCCTCCCCAAATAGTCCCAGAGCCTTGCTCCTTGCATTTTGCCCTTTGTCCAGCACCGCTCAGCCTGACAAACTCCTCAGCCTGTAAGGCCTCAGTCAACTGCTTGCTTTTACTGAAGCCTGTCCCCAGACCCCGGTCTGTCCCAGACTCTGCCTATGGCCGCATTGCACTGTGCACGCTTCATCTGGCCTGGCAGGCATCTGCTTAGACACCTGTCCCTCCCTTGACTGAGTGCTTCACAAACCTGTGTTAACAGGGACCTGATTTCCTGCTGGGCCACTATCCCTGGCTCCAAGGACTCCTCCCGGCACTCCTCCAGGGAGTGGTGACCCCTCGCTCAGCCTGAGCTGGGACCCGCCTGGCCTTGTTCCCAGCCAGCTGGAGGGGGTGGGCGAGCCTGCCACTCACCACCCACCACACCACCGCAGCAGGTTCCTGCAGCCTGACCCAAAATAGCCCGGGCTGGGAAACCAGAGCGTGACGAGGACGACGTGGCCCAGCTGTTGGGAAGGCAGCATCCTCACCTCCTCCCTGCTTGTTCAAATTCAGCTTGAGCCCATTTCCCTGGAGAAGTCTCTGCCAGCTGCCTCAGCCCGCCACGTGGGCTCACAAGTATTCACTGACCCATTGCTGCTTCGGACAAGGAGCTTGTCCCCTGGGGGATGTGCAGCAGGAGGATGGCAACTGCAACTCTCTGGGGAGAGGACACACCAGCAGATGAGAGGTGTCTTGGAATTTTGGAAGACGGAAGTCATAAAATAATGGTACCTCACTTCACAGACTAGAAAAAGCTAAACCTTAGCTACTGCCAAGGGGCAGGGGTGGAGCACCCGTAAGTGAGAAGCAAGCCCAGCTTCCCAGGAAGTAGGGGCCCTGGGTGGCAAGCGAGTGTTGTGAGCGAGCTGGCCTCCCACTAGCTCTCTGCTGTCATCTCCTCCAGTTCCCCCCTCGCTCCCACTGCTCCACCACATTGGCCTGGGGACACACCAAGCTTACTTCCACTCAGGGCCTTTGCGCTTTCTGTTCCTTCTGCCTGGATGAGCTCTTCCTCTAGAAAGCCGCAGGGCTCCCCCGCACTTGTCAGGCCTCTGTCCAAGCGTCTCCACCTCAGACAGCTCTGAGAGGACAGGTGCCCTCTCCGTAGCTAGTCGTAGCTGGTCACTGTCAGTGCTCAGGGAGGCTCTGCAGAGAGATGCAGGGAGGGTTTAAAAGTTGCTGGCATGAATGAGATCCAGAGTCAGCAGCCTTTTATCTAAACCGTTACTTCATTCCTGCTACCAATTTGCTTCTGTATCTCGGCTTTTAATATTGCTTAAAGGAAATGACTACACATATATTAAATTCTACTTCAATTTTTAAATACTGTGTTCTGTATCCTTATGTTTGTTTAAAGGTTGATAAGGTGCAAAATACTGTTCCCTTTTTAGCACCTATACTATTTTACATTTTCACCATCTGTTTCTCTCTCTCTCACACACACACACACACTCACACACGCTGCTCTCATCTGAGGGTTGGCAACTCCCAGTAGTCCTGTTTCCTAACTCTTTGAGAAGGGCTGTTACAAGAAGAACTGTGTCTTCAAAGCTTGATCAAAGCAACTTTTAAAGAGCCCAAATACTTGAGCATTGTCTGTTTTTTTTTTTTTATAGTAGAAGTTAGCTAAAGTTTTAGATCAAACTATGCCATATTCCAATACACAGACACTATCTCATCTCTAATACACAAGCATGCAACGTTAAAAAGGAAACAAAAACCCTGGGGCCAGCCCAGTGGCATTGGAATTAAGTGCACGTGCTTCGCTTTCATGGCCCGGGGTTTGCAGATTCGAATCCTGGGCATAGACCTATACACTGCTCCTCAAGACGTGCCGTGGCGGTGTCCCACATACAAAATAGAGGAAAATTGGCACAGATGTTAGCTCAGGGACAATCTTCTTCAAGCAAAAAGGGGAAGATTGGCAACAGATGTTAGCTCAGGGTCCATCTTCCTCACAAAAAAAAAAAAGATTAAAAAAATGGTGCAAATGCTGCAGACCTCACAATCAAATTGACAGGGAAGAGAAGTAGCTGACATTGACGTAGACTGCTTCCTCCCAAGATGTCGGATCAAGAACGATTCTTTCCATTCCTCTATCCCTTTCCTAATGCTCACACCATGAAGGTCTTTATGATTATTTTGTCCACCTCTCGCCTTGCCCTGGGTTGGAAAGATAATGCCATTGTTCACATACCTTAGGCCACCACAAAGGAAGGTGATCCAACCTCCACGCAGCAGCTGGGTTTGCTGCCATGGTGGTGATCCTGTAGTTCTGCATATGACAAACTCCTGGATTTGCAGTGCCTCAGTTTTCTGAAATAAGCTCACTGGTAAACACTTCAGGGGGAGTGGAGACACAGTTACATGAAGTACAGAAATAGGCCAACTGGCTTAAAAAAGTGTCCCTGAGGTATCGATCGAGGTCAGCAGTTTGTACAGGCATGTGTCACTTAACGATGCATCTTAGATGAGTTCATCTCTGTGTGAACGTCACAGAGTGTGCTTACACAGACCTAGATGGTACAGCCTGCTATACACCTAAGCTATGTGGTACTAAACTTATGGGACCATTGTCATATATGCGATCAGTCATTGACTGAAACATCATCATGCAGCGCATGCCTGTATATGTATGAGATATAGCTTCCTCCATCGCCTTTTTAAAAAAATTTAAGATGCTTCCCGTGTGCTTTCCTGGTAGAATTATTGTTCTCCCTCCTTCCTTCTTCCTACAACTTGTCACCTATGTTTTAAATAAACTATCCTTTTTAAAAAACATTTTAAAGTCAAGGTCTTTTTTATTCATTATTGTTGATATTTAAGGAAAACTACAGTGTAAATTGGAAAAGAAAATATTTATCTTTACTACAATATCAAAGAAGCATTTAAATCCAAGCCTCTCTAAAACTCCTAACAAGAAGAGACATCGCTTGATTTTTGAAAAATGAAAAAGTGAAAGTTAGTAGGAAGAAGCATCATGAATGGCCAAGTTATCACCAAAAGGTAGTGCCGGGGGTGTACTGCTTATTGACTCATACCTGGGAGTTACATCATGATTGAGAATATTTGACAGGGAAGTATCAGACACAGAGAATTATTTCTACACTGTGGGCTTCCCAGGGTAAGGACCATTACTCATTTTGGATGCTCCGATTCTAACACAGCACTTGGACTAATCATGGATGCTCAATGAGTATTTGTTGTGTTGACAAGTTCCTTTCATAATTAAGGTGGTAAATTGTTGGCAGTTCATCTGTTATACAATGTCGCAGTTAGATTACTGTTCAAGAGCATTTTGCGCCCCATCCCCTGCTCCTCCGTAGCGCTCAACACCGGAAAAATATGCAGATATTTATTTCTTAGTAGCTCCCCGACCATCAGTGGATGGGATTGCATTTGTTCTCTTCAGGACTGTGTCCCAGCACCTTGAGCAGTGGCTGGCACACAGCAGGTGCCAGTAAACATTCGCTGTGTGACTGGATGAACCAACGGAAAAGGATCTGACACAACTGTAAAAGATGTTTACTTAGACATGTGTTAAAGAAAAGATATTAGTTTAAGCAGATTTCAAGAGCGAACTCCATCGCAAAGGGAGGGAAGTGTTTAGGAGGGGTTGTAAGTGGAGTGGGGATGTAAGCAGAAACAAGCGCTCAGTTTTCTTGGAAGGAAGTCCATCATTTAGTTAACATCTAAAATGGAAAAATCAACAATAGCACTGTAAGCATTTTACTTAGAATCTTGAAAGTAGATGCCAGAGGGAAGAGCCAAAAGACTTAAATGGGATGCTTCTACGGGTGGGGTGGGTTAGGGCAGGGGACTGCCATTTTTCTTTATAAACCTTGTAACATATTTAAATGTTTTGGATAATGTATACATATTGCTTGAATGAATTTTAAACTTTAATAAAAAATAACCTTGTTTTGATGCTTTATAAGATATAAGTAAATTCACAGATCTGTTTAATTTTGTTAAATCTAAGCAACTTTTTAAATTAAACTTTTTTTCTTCTTCTTCTTCTTCTTTTTTTTTTTTTTTTTTTGCTGAGGAAGATTCACCCTGAGCTAACCTCTATTGCCAGTCTTCCTGTTTTTGTATGTGAGCTGGTGTGATAGCATGGCCACTGATAGATGAGTGGTGTGGGTCTGCACCCAGGAACCAAACCCTCACTGCTGAAGCGGAGTGTGCCAAACTTAACCACTAGACCACAGGGGCCACCCCAAATTAAACTTTTTATTTTGAAATATATATTCACATACAGTTCTAATAAATAATCCAGAGAGATTTTTGTGTACTTTTTACCTGATTTCCTCCAACAAGGTCTTGCAAAACTATACTACAATGTCACAACCAGGATATTGACATCGGTACTGTGGGAAGCTAGACCCTTTCATCACACCAGGATCCTTCACATGCCCTTTTATGGCCACATACTTCCTCTCCCCCTACTCCCCCAAGGAGAAGAGTTTTCTGACCCCTAACCCCACTCCATCCTTAACCTCTGGGAACCAATAATCTAGACTCCATGTCTATAATTTTGTCATTTAAAGAATTTTACATAAATGGAATCATGAAGTATGTAATCTTGGCTTTGGCTTTTCTCACTTAGCGTAATTCTCTGGAGCTTCACCCAGGTTGACAAATCCATCAATAGTTCATTCTTTTTTTAATGCTAATCATATTCCATGATGTGGTGGTACCATAGTTTGTTTAACCATTCACTCATTGAAGGACATCTGGGATGTTCCCAGTTTTCAGCTACTACACAAAAAGCTGCCATGTACTTTCCTGTACAGATTTTTGTGTAAACATAAGTTTTAATTTCTCAGGTATAACTGCCCAGGGACGCAATTGCTGGGTCATACGGCAGTTGCATGTTTAGTTTTTAAAGAAACTACTGAATTGTTTCCCAGAGTGGCTGTACCGTTTTACATTCTCACCAGCAACGTATGAGTGATCCACATCCTCGCCAGCATTTGGCGTTATCACTATCTTTTTTATTTTAGCCATTCTGACAGGTATGTAGTGCTTTTAATTTACATTACCCCGACGGTCAATGATGTTGAACATCTTTTCACGGTCTTCCACGATGTCTTTGTGGTGAAATGTATCTTCGTGTCCTTTGACCATTTTTAATTAGACTTTTTTTGTTGCACTTTGAGAGTTCTTTGTATGTTTTAGACTATTCCTTTGTCAGATATATGGTTTGCAAATATATTTTCCCAGTCTACATTTTGTCTTTTCATCCTCTTAATGGGAAATTTTGCAGAGCAAAAGATTTTAATTTTGATGAAGTTCAATTTGTCAAGTTTTTAAAAATGGATTGTGCTTTTGGTGTCAAGTCTAAGAACATTTTGCCTAGTCCTAAATCCTGAAATTTTTCTCTTTTTTTCCCCAAAAGCTTTATACTGTTAAGTTTTACATTTAAGTCCATTATCTTTTTTGAGTTAATTTTTTATCAGGTGTGATGTTTAGGTCGAGTTTCAGTCTTTTGGCCAATGAATGTCTGATTTCTCCATCACCATTTGTTGAAAAGGCTCTTTCCTCCCTTGAATTACTTTCACACCTTTATCAAAAATCATTTGGGCTATTTGTGTGGGTTTATTTCGGAGTTCTATTTTCTGTTCCATTCATCTATATAGCTAAACTCACAGCTATATAATAAGTCTTAAAATCACAGACTGATTCTTCCTATTCTTCTTTTTCAAAATTGTTTTAACTATTCTGGTTCCTTTGCACTTCCATATAAATTTTAGAATGATCTTGTCTACATCTGCAAAAAATCTTGGTGGGATTTTGATAGGAATTATGTTAAACATGAAAATCAGTTTGGGAAGAACTGATATCTTCACCATTTTGAGTCTTTCAATCTGTGAACACAGTATGTATTTTTCCAGTTTTATTGAGGTATAACTGACAAATAAAATTGTATATATTTAAAGTGTACAACATGATGATTTGGTATATGTATACATTGTGGAATGATTACCACAATTAAGTTAATTAACACATCCATCACCTCACATAGTTGACTTTCTGTGTGTGTGGCAAGAAAGCTTAAAATTTACTCTCAGCAAATTCAGAGTATACGATACAGTATTATTAACTATAGTCACCATGCTGTGCATTAGGTCCCCAGAACTTATTCCTCTTCTAACTGGAAGTTTGTACCCTTTGACCAGCATCTCCCCACTCCCTGCACCACCCCAAGCCCTAGCCCCTGCAGCCACTGTCCTACTCTCTGTTTCTCTGGGTTTAATTTTTTTTTAATTCCACATGCAGTGTTTGTCTTTCTCTGTCTGGTTTATTTCACTTAGCATAATGTCCTCCAGATTCATCCATGTTGTCACAAATGGCCAGATTTCCTTCTTTTCTATGGCTAAATAATTGTGTGTATATATGCGCCACATTTTCTTTGTCCATTCACAACGCTTATGTTGTTTCTACATCTTGGCTGTTACAAGTAAGGCTGCAATGAACGAGGGAGTGCAGATATCAAGATATTGATTTCGTTTCCTTTGGATAAATACCCAGAAGTGGAGTGGTTGTATCATATGGTAGGTCTAGTATTAATTTAATTTCAGTGTCACTGTGTTCATGCTAGTATATAGAAATACATTGATTTTGTATGTTTATCTTCTATCTTGTGACTTTGCTAAAGTTCTAAGAGGTTTTTTGGTCTTGGTATATTTCCTAGAATTTTCTATGTAGACAATTATGTCACCTGCAAACAAGGACAATTTTATTTCTTCCGTCCAAGGCTGAGTGCCTTTTATTTCCTTTTCTTGCTTATTTCACTATCTAGAATCTCCAGCTCAATGTTGAATAGAAGTTGCAAGAGGGGGCATCCTTGACTTTTTCCTGATCTTAGGGGGAAAGCACCAATCTTTCACCCTTAAGTATAACGCTAATGGTAGGTTTTTTGCAGATGCTCTTTATCAAGTTGAGGCAGTTCTCCCTCTGTCTTTATTTTTCTAAGAATTTTTTCATGAATAGGTGTTGAATTTAAAAAATTTTAAAGTAATAAAATACACATAACCAAAAATATACCATTTTAAGCACTTTAAAGTGTTTATTCAGTGACATATAAGACATTCACTATGTGGTGCAACCATCACTACTATCTAGTTCCAGCACACTTTCATCACCTGAAAGGGAACCCATACCCTTTAAGCAGTCATTCCCCATATCTGCTTTCCCCTAAGGATGTTGAGTCTTGTCATAGGTTTTTTTTCTGCCTAAATTGATATAATCACATGGTTTTTCTTTTTTTAGCCTATTAATAAGGTGGATTACATTGATTTTTCGCATAGTGAAACAGTGTTGCATCTCTGGAATAAACCCCACTTGGTAACAGTATATAATTATTTTTATATATTACTAAGTTCTACTTGCCAGTATTTTATTGAGGATTTTTGTATCTATATTCATAAAGAATGTTGGCCTGCAGTTTTCTTTTCTCGGTACTGTCTTAGGGTGCTTTGGTATCAGGTAACACTAGCAATCACACTGGGAAGAGTTTGCTCCTGTTCTATTTGCTGGAAGAGATTGCATAGAATTAGAGTTAATTCTTCTTTACACATTTTGGTACAATTCCCCAGTGATGTCATCTGGACCTAGAAATTTCCTTTTTGGGGAGGTTTTAAATTACAACTTCAATTTCCTTAATAGCTATAGGGTTATTCAAATGATCTATTTCAGTTAGACGTGGTAGTTTGTGGGTTTTGAGGAATTCATCAAAGATATCAATTTTATGTGTGTTGAGTTGTTCAGAGTACTTCCTCAATAGCCTTTGAGGTCTGCTGGGTCTGTAGGGATATCCTCTGTTTCATTCAAAATACTGGTGATTTGTGTCTTCTCTCTCTTTTTCTTTGTCCATCTTGCTAAAGCTTTGTCAATTTTATTGAACTTTTCAAAGAATCAGCTTTTTGTTTCATTAATTTTCTCCATAGCTTTTCTGTTTTCAATTTCATTGATCTTTGCTCTTATTTTTATTGTTTCCTTCTTTCTGCTTGGTTTGGGTTTATTTTGCTCTTCTTTTTCTAAATTCTCAAGGTAGAAGTGTAGATTCTCGATTTAATATGGTTTCTCTTTTCTAATGTAAGCTTTTAATGCTATACATTTTCCTCTCAGCACTACTTTGGCTGTGCCCTACTGATTTTGATATACAGGTGTGCCCCATTTTATTGAACATCACTTTATTGTGCTTCACAGATATTGTGTTTTTTACAAAACCCTCCACCAGCAAAAAGATTACAACTCGCTAAAGGATCAGATGATGGTTGTCATTTTTTAGCAATAAAACATTTTTAAATTAAGGTATACACATTGTTTTTTAGACATAATGCTATTGTACACTTAATAGACTATAGTATAGTGTGAACAAAACTTTTATATATACTGGGAAATCAAACACTTTGTCACTTTCTTGTGATATTCACTTTATTGAGTGGGCTAGAGCTGAAGCTGCAATGTCTCTGGGGCGTGCCTGTATTACGCTTTCATTTCCATTCAGTTTCACTTCTCTTGAGATTTCCTCTTTGACCTGTGGTTAAGGACCTTTAGATAGTAAGGGGTCACTTCTCTCTCAATTACTTTTAAGATTTCTTTCTTCGTCTTTAGTTTTCAGAAGTTTGACTCTGGTGTACCTTGGTGTGGATTTCTTTGGGTTTATCCGGTTTGAGGTGCTCAGCCTCTTGAATCTATAGATTTGTGATTTTTGCCAAACTTGGGAAGTTTTCAGCCAATATTTCTTTGACACTTTTTCAGGCCCACTTCTTTTTCCTTTCCTTCTTGAGACTATGGTGACACAAAGGTCAGGCCTTCTGCTACAGTCTCACAGGTTCCCGAGAAACTGTCCATTCTTTCCTTTCAGTCTATTGCTGCTCTGTTGTTCAGATTGGGTGGTGTCCATATTTCTCTTCACGTGCACTGATTTGTTCCTTTGTCCCCACCATTCGGCTGTTGAGCTCATCTACTGCATGATTTTTATTTTGATTATTGTATTTTTTAGTTCTAACATTTCTTTTGTTTCTTTTATATATCTTCTATTTATTTGCTGAGACTTTATTTTTTCATTTGTTTCAAGCATGTTATAATTGCTCGTTGAAGCATTTTTATGCTGGCTGCTTTAAGATCTTTGTCGGGTAATTTTAACATCACTGTCATCTCAGTGATGGCACCTATGGATTGTCTTTTTTCATTCAATTTGAGATTTTCCTGGATCTTGATATGATGAATGATATTTTATTGAAAGATGGACAATTTGTGTATTATATTATGAGACTCTGAACCTGCATCTAAACCTTCTGGCTTAGCTGGCTTCTTCTAATACCATTCCAAGGGGAATTGGTGCACCTTATTATTGCCGAATGGATGTAGAGCCTGGAGTCCCACCAGGGAGGTGGGGCTCCTCATTACACTAGGTGGGGGTGGGAGTTTCACTTCTCCTCTGGGTCTTGATGATAGCACCCTTGCTGGGAGGTGTAGAAGCATGTTGCTGTTGCTCCTTGCGTGGCCCCCACTGACACCATGGGTGTTGGGGGCTTGTTCCTGCCCAGTGGGAATGAACATCCTGGCTCTCTACTTGGCCCTCTCTCACACCCCCTGACAGAGGCTGGGCCTCCTCATTACAAACAGGTGACAATGGAAGTCTAGGCTCCTCACTTGGTCTTTGGTGTCAAAAGTGGAGACAGGCCACTGCTTTTTGTGTGGTATTTGGCTGGAGTCGCTGGTTATTGTCTAAAATTTTATGTCTGTTTTGCAGAGAATAAAATGGAAGATTAGAGAAGAGAGATTCTGTCTCAGGCCTTACAGCTTGGAAGAGTGGAGCTGGGCTGATGGCAGCACCCAGCACCTACACAGGTACGTGAACTCTCCCAGGAGGGACCAGTTCCCACAGCTGCCAGGTGCAAGGCCTGCAGGCATTTGCACTTGGGCAGGGCAAGGGGCCAAAGATGAGCAAGAACAGCCAATTCTCTGCTGAAAAGCCTCCCTCAGCTTCCTGTCTCCTCCAGGAGAAAGTTTTACCTCTTCAGCCTGGCATCCAGGGCTTCTCAGACTGACTCTTCTAAAAGCACCAACCAGGTCAACTCTTGCTCCAAATCCTGCTGTTCTGCACTTAGAACGGAACCCAAGCCCCAGGCCTCATGGGGCTGGCCACCTGCTTCGCTGGCCTTTGTACTTTCCTGGCTCATGTGGCTCCATGGCACCTGCCACCTTCTTCCCTCCTGGAATGCTCCAAGGCCATTCCTGCCACAGGGCCTTTGCTCTGCTGCTCCCTTACCCTGGACAGCTGTGTGTACAGCTGGCTTCTTGTTGGCTGCCTCGACAAAGAGGCCTTCCCACCACCTAGCTACATTTGCATGACACCTCTACCGCACCAGCCCTCAGTCTTGTTCCCATTACCCTGTTTATTTTCCTCATAGCATGCATCCCTCTCTGAAATTGCCTTACATGTTTATTTATTTACATGTTTATTTTCTGTCTCCTCCCTGGGGCCCCACAGTATATGATGGGGTCATCTTGTTTCAGCCCAGGTTCAATAAGCAAAACAAATGGATGTGTGCTCAGAGCTGGCTGGGTGCTGCCTGCTGGCCTATCTGGAGCAGGCCCAGGCTGGCTGGAGCCTCTGCCCTGCGGGAGTGTCCGCACACAGGCAGAGGCCAAACTTGTCAGCAGGATGTCCACTGAGGCAGAGGAGCTAAAGAAGCTGCTAAGACTCCATTTGTCCCTCCCTGAAGCAGCTTTGACCAGAGGGCAGTGTCCTCACCTCTCCTGGGGAGAACTGGCTGCGGTCCTCCACACATGGATTAGTCCCCTCCCCAACCCTCAACTCCTTGCCTGGAACAGGTGGGCCCAGCCCTAGAAGCTCAGGGTGGAACCAGGGCCTCGTTCCTCATCTGGCTCCTGCACGAACAGGCCATGTCTCTTGCCCTCACTCGCCTCCACTAGCTGCCCTGAGAAGTGAGGCATAAAGTCCTGATGTTCCCACTGCCCTTCTGGCCTGTGCTTCACCTGCTGGCCTGGCCTAAGCTACCCAGACCCAAAACCCGGGCAGAGCCATGGTCAGCAGAGTCCTGGAGCCTCCTGGCTGCCAGCCCACAGCGGCCAGAAAGACCCAATAACTACTCATCAAAATGGAGCAGCAGGGTTTGGGGGAACCGTCCTGGGGGAGAAATTGGGAGGTCTGAGTTCTTCTACCACTGTTCTCCGAATCCAGACCAGGGTTGAACCCTGCATCCTTTCTGGACCCTCAGGTTCCTGTCTGCACCTTGGAGTGGAGGTGGAGCAAAATGAGTTCCATAGGAACTCTGAGGGGCTGGGTGTCCCACAGGGCCAGGTATTGGTTAGGGGGCTGCTTTGTTAGGGTGTGTGCCACTCCCACTGTTGGAGACATTTGTCTTTACTCAGCGACACCCCCCCAGGAGACGTAAGCTCTGGGGTGACAGAGTCCCTGTCTACATCCTCAGTAACTAACAGCACTCCGTAACTAGACGGGGCACATCATGAAGAAGCTGCCACGTATCATGTGTCACGGATAGATGGAGAGGCAGATAGGTAAAGACACTCTGGTGAAGGGCTTATCATTAAAGGTTTATTGATTATTATTTAGAAGTTTATGATTATTATTTGAAGTTTCATGTCTGTAACCATCTTGCTTGAACAGGTGCTTAGAAAAGGAAGAAAGAGTACAAACGTTAGCACACTACCAAAGGGGTGGATCCAACACGAAACCTTGTGCATGGTGGAGGGAAAAAGGACACAATGCTGACTGTGTGTGTATGTGTGTGAGAGAGAGAGCACGAGCTGGTCAGCAGCAGGAGGCACAGGCCTGCTCGGACTCTTGGCCCCAGGGCCCTGCTCCTGGATGCACGCAGCCTGGTGCTGCCCACACCCAACACTTCCAACCCAGCGCTTCCTCAGCCAAGGGAAAGGTGGGGGTGGGAAAGTGTCACTTCTCATTTCCTTTCACCAGCTCAAGAAGAAACAGAGCTCGGTTTTCTGAGAGGCTCATAATTAAATGAATTAAAATGTTTTCCTTCACGGTGACTTTGCCAACTCCCGTCCACCTCTCCCTGGCCCCGTTCCCAGCAAGCAGCAGAGCCTGGGAGGATGCAGAATGACATGCTGTGTGCCTCCAGAGCAATTAGCTTGTGCATCGTCATTTTGGGGAGAGATTTATGGCTGGCTTTAGGAGCATTCCAGCCCAGACCTCTGCGGCCCAGATTCGTCTGCTGAGGAAGTTCCTGGAAGCGGAGCCTCAATATTAATTCCAATTACAGTCAGATGAGAGCCCATTCATAAGGATTGCCTTCGACAGGCTCCTCTCCTGATGCTCTGGGCTGACCTTGAGCCACCATCACTGCCGCCAGCCTCTGAGAGAGAGGAAACGGTGCTGGGCTCAGCCGTGGGCTTCCCGGCAAGCTGAGGAGGCAGGCCGTGGACTGCTGGACATTGAGGGGGAGAGCAGAGGAAGCTGCAGAGGAGGAATATGAAGGCCGTGACATCCCAGCATCTTTAGTGAGGGGACTCTCCCCAGTACCCTCCCTAGATTCTTCTGAAAAGGTGGCAATGCAGAGGGCACTGCCCATGGTCTGAGATCGCCCAGGCCCTGGGGCCACCCTTTGCCCTGGTTTCTGAAATAGACGCCCTAGTCTCAGAGCAGGGGCTCAAGTCCTTGATGGACTAAGGAGGCACTGCAGCCACAGCTTCCAGAGGGTCCCAGGTGAGCTCTGGGGCCAGAGCCTCCTGTCTGTTCATCAGTGTCCGCTCAGCCAAGCTGTGCCCCTGAGGTGTCTTGGGTGAGCTGGGCTGTCAGCGACCAATGCATACTCATTAGCACGTCTGCAGATGGATGTTCCTCACGGCACAAGACCCCGAGGACTAAATATAAACCCAAGGAAGCAATTACCCGAGTATTGATTATGGATTAGGCTAACAACATTACTAATTACATCTAAAGATGTGTATCCACTGCACCAGCCTGTTAATAGCCTGCATGAGGTATTAAGGCACTAATTAGGAAAAACAGCAGGATTATCATCAGCTGTAATTACAGGTCCCTGGAGAATGAAGATGGCCAAGGTGTGCAGCCTTGCTTTCCATGACTCCAGCTTTCCAAGGACCCTCTTGGTAGAGGCCTCGAGGGCCACGTCCGTCACCCAAGACTGGATATTTCCATCTGTCTGACAGATGCTCTTTCAACTCCTGGCACCCTTCTTGTGTGGGCCGAGGTGGGCACACCCATGCCGAATGGCCACAGGGCACTGTGAAGGAGACGCAGACCTGCGTGGACTGGGGACAAGACGGCCCTGAGAGGACCACACTGGGGATTGTAAACAACCTGAGAAGCCCCAAGCTCCTTCCAGAGAGGAACGAGAGGTTCTTATAAAGCGTCTGATCTAGATCCTTCCTTCAGACACAGAGAGGTGGAGTGAGCGTCCGGGTCAGCGAGCGAGTGGTGATGAGTGGCAGGGGCCCTAGCCCTGGTGTCCTGAGGGTGGCCTTCCTCCTTTGAAATGGTGGTGGCTCACAATGGTCAGGGACTGGTCCCCTTCCCACAGGACAGGAAGGTGGGGGAATTTCTGGGTCCCTCCATCTATGGGGTTTCCTCCACCTCTGCTGCGACCACCTCTCCCCTTCCCATCCTTGCCGCTACCTACGCCTTACTGGCCTTTTGGTTTACACTTAGAGTCACTCCAGGAAGCCTCCCCTCATTCCCCTGACTGGGCAGGGCCCCTCTCTGGGCTCGCACAGGGCCCCCTCGGACACACTGTGGTAGAAAGTTGATGTCCATCTTCCTCTCCCCACACCATGATCTCAGTAAACAGTGACTAAACGGATCTGATCGAATAAGAGTGAGGGAACCAATCATGGTTCTACTTATTTATTTATTTCGTTTTTAAACAATTCCTGAGGTTTCTGTATATTTTTAATATTGTAGGATCCTACTTTTGAATACAACATTTCCTCATTATATTTTCTTTTAAGCTACTGAATTTTAATTACTCAAGGAACAGGAATACATTTTTTGTTAAGAACTCAGACTTTATAGATAAAGTTAAATCTGCCCTTTGCCACTATCCATAACCTCAGAGGGGGCACAGGCATAGGTTCGTGTGGATGCTTCTAGTCCTTTTTAAGCATTTGAGTAAATACATTTGTACCCACAGATATATAGAATGTTGCTTTGTGTGCCTGTGTGTGTATGTGTGTGTGTTGCCCATGTTGCCTGTGTCGCCCATCCCATGTGCAGAAGCAGAGCATGACAAACCTGGTGGGAGGACAATCTAACCTTGTCATGGATGGTTTTATTGACCCTTTTGATAAAAAATGAGGAATGATAATACTGGACTATCTTCAACTATCACACGGACGGTTACTTATGTTCTCCATTGACACAGCTGACTTAGGGACTACTACACCACACTGCCAACTGGCACCATTCCCCCTCTGGGACAAGCATTGGGATGTCGGGGAGACCACTGGGGGCACTAGGGTCACAGGTCCCTGACTCTCCCTACCACCTCCTCCCCCTACTTTTGTCTCTGCCTATTGTAGGCCAGGACCCAAGTCTTATTCCTTCCTGTACTGGCACCTAAACAGGCCTGGTGTACCCCGTAGGAGCTCAATGAATCCTTGTCAAGGACATGGAATGAATCCAAGGAGAGCTGTGTGAGAACAAGCAGCATCCAGCCAGCAGCACCAGTCAGAACCCCGGCGCACTCCAACGGGGGCATCTGATGGTCGAGAGTCTATTTATAAAGGTGTGGGAGGGGGCTAAGGAGACCAAAAAGAGCAGAGAGCAGTGACCTTTTGAGGTGTAAAGGAACAAGGGCAAGGTGTGGGCATTGCCCTGGAAATGGGACTTGACAGAGAAGCTGGGCATTGGTAGAGGGTGCTGCCACCCATGGCAAACTGGCCGTGGAGGAAATGGGAGAAGAGAGGCTCCTAGGTCACTGTCTCTGACCTCTCAGATGGCCCCAGCAACAGAAGCATACCCGTCCTAATACCTGGCTCAGAGCTTCAGCCTGCAGCCCGAGTGTGGGCAACATCAGGATCTCTGAGGTTCCCTATTAGCCATATCGGCCCCACTGCACTCCAGCAACGATGAGGGATGGAGTGCATACCTGGGCATTTGGCCAGGTGCAGGAGGGTGGGGAAACTGAAGTGTGCTCCTGATCCTTTACAGCCGGTGACATCAGCCAGTGACATCACCAGGCTGGCCCTCCAGGTGGAGGGCATCCGAAGTTCAAATAACTCATAGGGGAAGGGGATGAGGGAGATGGCGTCAACAGTAGAGGCTGTGCCAGGAGTGCTCCTGCTGGTTGTTGCACGGGCCTCGGCAGGAGGACAAAGCCTTGTGCAGCTGTCTGAGGCTGTGACCCCAGCTCTGCACTCAGGATGGGTCTGTGCACAGCTGGGCTGCCTCTGAGTGTGTGTGAGTGTGTTGGAGGGGGTGTGCCTGGGCCCAGCATGTGGGACTGCATGTAAAGGGCATCCTTTCAGCAGAAAGGCTGTGGTGGCACTTTCTGTTTTCAGAAAAGGAGGACGTTGCCCTACCCCTGCCATATTTGAGCTGGAGGTCTGTCCCCACTTGCCTTCTGTAGCCCAGGTACCTCCCTTCCACCCCCAGGCCATTCTCCTCTCCTGACTCCAGCCCTTCCCATCTACACCAGGGGTCTCCAAAACAAAAGTGCCGACCGCACTCAGGAGCTCTCCTTGCTCCCTCCGCCTCAGAATGAAGCCCGGAGCAGGTGGGGGACGGGGAGGAGACAGCTAGCGCATCCAGCCGGTTCTGAGGGTGCAGCGTGTCCTTCCACGTCCCACTGAGACCCAGGGGCTGAGGCCAGGGCTGGGGGCTGGCGGCCTCCACAGCCCCGAGCATCGCACTCGCGTTCCCAGCTGGCATCGCCGCACAGCCAGGCCTTCACTTCCTTCCCCTGCCATCCCGCCGACTGCCACGCGTCCTGCTGTCCCGTAAAGCTTGGCCCCACGGCCCGATTTCCCCATCTCAGTCGCGGTTTCCTGGCTTTCCCAAGGCACCTTCTGAGATGCCACCTTGGCCCTCACTTCCCTTTGCCTCAGGGTCACCTCTATGCCTCCTGCAGAGAGAGGCCAGGTCACTGCTCAGGGTGGCACTGCTCCCTGAGGAAGGTTCCCGCATCAGGGCCAGCAGGGTCTGACAGCATGGGCCCCCCAGCTGTGTGCTCAGGCCCAGTCGAGAGCCCCCGCCAGGATCTGAACAGAAAGCCCCATCTACACGCAACAGCGCGAGGCTGCGTGGAGACCGAGCGCCAAGCCCGTCCACCCAGAGGCCCAAAGGCCCCAGGGCAGCATGTGGACGTGGAGTGCCGGACACACCGGGAACAGGAGCAACGAACGGCAGGTCGGGCACGCGGACCAGGGCACAGCACTCTTCCGGAGTGCTTGACTGAGCGCTTACGGGCTACCATCTGAGGGTGGGAGCCCTGGCTTTCCTCTCAGCTGCTCTGCAGGACCCGCCCCTTCCCCTGCGGGACCCGCCCCATCGGCCCGCCCTCCCTGCCCCATGGACCCACGCTGCGCACCTCGCTAACCTGGTTTTCCTGCCTTTCGTGAGGAGAATTAGCAGAATGTGTAGAAGGTTAGAAAGACCCATACCCTGGATGCCAAGAAACAGTGAGAGGGGAAGATGAAGGGCTTGGGGTCGGTGTGAGCCTGGGGTTGAGAGGGGAGGACGGGGCACCAGAGAATGAAAGCAGGGTTATCCGGGAACCCTCTTATCCTCTTGGAGAGAAGAGGTCAAGATTAGGACCACTAATGGAGGCCTAGGGGGCGGGGCTGGGGACCAAGGGGAGCTGACCTCCATCAGGCCAGTCAGGGTGCTGTGGGGTCAGGCCCCTGGAAGGAAGAGCCCTGGCATGGCCCAACAGGACAAACTTGTGCTGCTTGTCCCTCCCGGTAAAGGAGAGCCGTGACCAGAAAGAAAGGAAACAGCAGGGATGGGACCTTAGCCAGGGTTTGCTGGCCGTGCTCTGCAAGAACTGAAGGAGCAAGCGACCCCCTCAGACACCCTCAGCTCACAGCCTCTAGCCCTCCTTTGTCTGGTCGTCTTACTCCAAGGTGCTCCGGCCCACCAACGGGGAGGAAACACACAGTGACCAGGTGTCATCCCCGGGTGGATCTTGCCCTGACCTCTGGCCACCTACCTCCTGAGCATCCCTAGAGCCACTGTCTTGGAGCCGCCTCTGCACTCTCCCCCAATGACCACGTCATCCTGTCCCTGGTCCTCCCACATTCAGTCCAGGCCCTTTCAGGCCACCCTCCAATACCCCAGGAGTGACTGCTCTGGGAGCAGCAGTTCACACTGCTGTGTTCAATGGATCAATGGCCCACAAAGTCCTTTCCTCATGTATGTTGAAAAAGGCTGAGCCCACCTCCCCTGTGCTCACTGCCAACTTTTCTTCTTGATTTCCGTGTAGATGCACTAGATAAAAGGCTCTGGAGGTTCTGTAGCAAATAAACACATTTAATTGAGGGTCATGCAGCATTTCCTATGTCTGTTTGATTATGGAGTCCTTTTTCATCAAACACATTCTGAGAAAAGCTAACTAAAGTATAGGTCTGATCATTTCTTCCTTCAACACTTGAGTGCCTCCTAGGACCTGTCCTTTCACCCCCAGACAGGCACTCTGTCTGCCTTGGTCATTCCTGCTTTGCCTTTAGGACACAGGTCCCTTGCTTCACTTGCCCTCTGGGCCCTCCTGAGCCTGGTCCTCACCTCTCAGCCCGGGTTCGTCTCCCACTCTGCCCTTTGCACAGGCCCACAGCTTGGTGGTCATGCGTTCTGTAGGCCTCTGTGCCTTTGTTCCAGCCCTTCTCCAGCCCAGCATGCCCTCTCTCATCTCTTCTTCCATCCATTTAATTCTACCTCATCAATGAAGTCTCAAATGCTGCCTCTTCCATGAAGCCTTTCTTGATCTCGCAGTCAGGATGATTCACTTTAGAAGGGTATTGTTTCTTTATTACACCCCTTCTTGCCTTCAGCCAGGTACTCTCCATCTCCCCCAAAAAGTAATCCTTGAGGGAGAGTTCCAGGTCTCATATGACTCTGCATCCCTTCCCAACCCCACCCTGTCCCACAGGACCCCGCACAAGGCTGTTCTAATCATATTTCTATCAAGCAATCAATAGATGTTATTGAAATCTCTCCACCCAGCTCTCCCTCTTGCCTCTGGGACGAGCCCCAGGAGGCCAGGAAGAACACGTTCCTTTCACGGGGGCTCTGGGATTGTGGCGTCTTCATGTACAGGCTTCAAGGGGTCATATTTATCAGGATAGTGAATATTGCTTATTAAGTATGGAGGCTCATTAGAACCATGTATTTAATGAAGTACTGAGTTCAGTCCTAAGAGGAACCATCATCTAAGGAACCAATGAGGCTGTCTGAGAGTCAGCAGAGACCCCAGGCCCTGAGGGCCAACTTGACATCTTTGGTGAGGAGTGGTGAGAAATGGGGATAGGAAGGAAATAAAAGACAGTGAAATAAAAGAGTCTGAAGAGGAGAGAGGAAGGGTTGTGAAGGAATCCTGTTGCATCCTCTGGTTTTGTCAGACATGCTTTGGAACATACAGGAAAGTGCTAGAACAATATAGCACATGCCCCTCATGTTTTTGATGATGCTGACTCCATGCTCCCTCCGCTCTGGCGAAGGTCAGTGGACTAATGCATGCTGCCCTGAGGACTATGGTGCAAGGCCAGGTCCCTGGAGTGAGCAATGGGGACAAGCCAAGCTAATGCTGAGAGCAGGGACAGATCCCCTACGATTTGACATAGCTGATGTCCCCTAGGCTGACATGGGCCACATGGGAGCATTTGCCAACTGCGGGGTGCTGCATGTGGGAAGTGATGAGATGACAATGGAGGAGGAGAGGGGAGGTAGAAGGCTCTGATCCCATGCTCTCCCCACTGTAAGCACTCCTCCAATCACAGCTGTGTGCATGGAGCCTCCCCTTTCCTAGGTGGACCTTTCTGAAAATGAGCTTGTGAGCCCAGATGTCCTCCCAGGTCTTGCTCCTCAGCGTGTGTCCTTGAAGCAGCCACGTTATCAGCACCGTGAGCTCTGCTGAGCCCTGCCGCCCAGATCAGGATCTGCATTTCCCCAGGATCCCTGCAGATTTGTGGGCAAAGGTGTAAAAAGGGCTGATGTCAGAGGCTGTCCAGCAAACATGACCTCCCCATCCATATGACAGACTCCTTGAGCTGCAAACCCATCTTAGGTGTCTTGGTTCTCTCTGTTCTCCACAAAACCCACTCACAAAAGTTGTCCCTAAACCTGAAGGGCGATCAGTTCTCAGCAAGGAATGAATAAAATAAATGAAAATAGGTAACTGGGCTCAGCACTTTCTTGGGATCTTAAAAACCACGGTCACCATGACCATGGGAAACCGTAAGCTGTGATCAAATACTTGTGCTGGCAATGCCATTCCCACATCACCTGCCATTAGGTGAACAGGAACCCAGGTCCCTCTTCACTCAACTAGAAGAAGCAGCAGGGCTTGGCCTACCCCTCTGCCAGGGGGATGAAAATCTGGCTTGTTCCAGATGCTTTGGAGAACATCGCCCGGCCTGTGTGAACGCACACTGAGAGCCGCAAGCTATTGTCATGCTCTCATGTTATGTGTACTGGGATTCCAACCGGAAGAGTCACTGTCCAGAGAAGCAGCTGTTCTCCTCTGCAGGTGGAGCATCTGCCTGACGTCACTGGAGCTGGAGGCAGACAGTCACCCGGACAGCCGGGACAAGGGCAGTGGCCGTCCAACAGAGCCACCTGCCACAGCCTGACAGACTGATGTAAGGAAGGTGGAAACGGTCTGTTCTTGGCCTTGTCCAACCAGCGGAGGAGGATTGAGAAATGTGTCTGGCACTGGTGCCGCAGGAGAATGCATAAGCAGCCAACTCACTTACTGGAAAAGAAATGACCTAATCTGCCAAGCCAGCCTGAATCTTAATGGGAAGACCATGCAGCGGGGTGGGAAGGCTGACAAAGTGTCTTCTCCCTCGTGCCCTGCCCCAGGAGCAGCAGAGCACCTTTGAAAGCAGCTGAGGTTCAGAAAATGCCCCTCTTGAAGCCAAGAGCCAACCTGGAGGAGTGAAATGCATCCAAGAAGGAATGAGGATGAAAATGAGAAGGGGCAGCAGGAACCCAGACTGTGGTGACCTGGTCCACCTGACACCCTGGATGGAAAAGAGCCAAGAAAAGTTCACTGACAATGAAGCCCACTCATGTGCTTTGTAGAGAATGCCCATCCCTCTTTTGTCGTCATTATACCAATAATATACTTTTGACACAAATAAATAAGCAAAAAGGAGAAATAGAAACCCCTTATAGTCCCATACACGGATGTCACATTTGAGTGGATGCCACACTGCAGCACACAGACCTCGCTGTGCACAGGAATCACTGGGGGGCTGCGCTGGGCCGCGGGTCTGCCTTTCTGACAAGCTCCTGGGCGAGGCTGAGGCTGCAGGTCTGGGGACCACACTTTGAGTAGCAAGGCCCTGCCAGAAGTTTAAAAATGTGCTTATACATACATTTTCATTCTAAGATTTTTCCTCAGAATACATACTATTTTGTAACAGGACTCAATTTAATGACTTATGACTCCTTTTCCATATCAAGAGTATGCTTCAATAGTAATTTTAATGGCTAGATAGAATTCTGTTGTATGTAAGTTCCATAATTTATTTAGCCAGTCTCCTGTGGTTGGACACGGGGGTTGTTTTCAACTTTTTTTCTATTATGAACAGCACTTGCAAAGATGAGTCTTGTGACTAGACCTTATCATACATCCCTAATTATTTCTTTAGAATTTCAATAAGTAAAATTAAAGACATGCATAATTTTAGGGCTTTCCATAGAGATTACTAAAGCATCCTCCAAAAAGATTTACCAACAAGCACAGCTACCAGCAGCGCACCAGTCACTCCCATTTAAAACAGTTCTCCAGAGAAGGGAAGTCAAATGACACCCCCGGGTCCCACCTCCGCTTTTGCCACAGCAGGCAAGTCATACAACTTCTTAAAGAGAACGCACAGGTTCTCACTCCCTCAGTTATCACACATCTATTCACCACTGACTGTGCAATGAGGCACGGCCACAGGCACTAGAGAGGCACGAACCCAGTGCAGTCACCAGTCAGAAAAGAACAAGACCAGTAAAAATGGTCTCTTCCCCAAAACTTTCTCCAAATTCTTTTAGATTTCAAAAAACTTACTCTCTTACAAGGGACTACACGGATGCTCTGTCTGTGCCTTGGACTTGCCAATGAGGACCGTGAAGCCAAGAAACATAGAGGTTGGTGCCCCTCACAAGAGCATGTCTCCGTCCTCTCCCAACTCTGCCAGGCAGACCGACGTTCCACTCTTCTGATTTCCCACATGCGTGGTTGTGAACGTCACTGAGGTACGAGGCTGTGCCCGGGGCTCCAGGACGAGGCTGGATGAGGTGACAGGGGCTGCCAGGAAGAGGGCTGGAGTGATCTGAGTCAGGTCAATCAGCTCGAGGGGACTCGGTGTGTAAGGTGCTTGTCCCAAGAGCCTGAGGACCCAAAAGCCACTTGGGAGGAATGACCTGAGTCAGACTGTGCCGCCTCCAGTGATATGCCAGTCCTTTCATTTTCCCCTACCCTGGGAGCCCCAGAGGGCTATGTGAGCCCAGGACGGGTGCTGAACTCTCCAATGACTGCCAGGAGGAGGAACTGTAATGTCACTGGAAGTAGCAAGCCAGTTAGAGTCCATGACTCCAGACCAGGGCCTGGACTAGGACAGAAACAATGGGACACCCAGGAGGGGACAGCCTTAGAAGTGCATCAGAGGCCTAGCTGAGAGGACCCGTGCCTGACGTGGAGGGGAGGGAGAGCAAGGTGTCTAAGGTGATGGGGCATTTTCCCTTGGGTAATATAGGGAATAGAAAAAGCCAATTTGAGGGCAGAAGTTAAGAGAATAATTTGGGACACGGTGAATTTGAAGTGCCTCCGGGACAGCCCAGTGGAGATGTTTGGTGGCAACTTGGACAAGTGGCTCAGGAGTAGTGGGTCGCTGCCATGGTTAATTTTATGCGTCACCTTGACTTGGCTAAGGGGTGCTTAGATAGCTGGTAAAACATTGTTTCTGGGTGCATCTTTGTGGATGTTTCCAGAAGAAATTAGCATCTGAATTGGTGAACTGAGTAAAGCAGATTGCCCTCCCCAGTGTGAGCGGGCATCATGCAATCCATTGAGCACCCAAACAGAACAAAAGGTGGAGGAAAGGTGACTTCACTCTGGGCTTGAGCTGAGACATCCATCTTCCGCCCTCAGACGTCGGTGTTCCTGGTTCTCAGGCTCAGACACAGATTGGAACTTGCGTCACCAGCTCCCCAACTCTCAGGCCTTCAGACTAGGACCAGCTTTCTTGCTTCTCAAGCTTGTAGATGGCAGATCATGGGACCGCTCTGCCTCTGTAACTGCATCTCCTCTTATATATATGTATCTGTATATCGCCTACTGGTTCTGTTTCTCTGAAAAACCCTAACTAGTATGGTCACTTACCCTTTCTGAGTCCCAGTTACCCCCTGTGTAAAATGGGGCCTGAGAGAAACCTGGTCTAGGTGTCAAAACGCCTGGTGAAGCAGGAAGGGTGGGTGGATACAACCCAGGGAAAAAGCAGCACCAGAGTGAAGAGGGTGGAGCGGAAGCCTGGCCCCCGAGGTGTTCTGGGCACTCACTGGGCAGGGAAAGCGCCCAGGAGGACAGGCTGCAAAGAGGGGTCAGAAAGAGAAAAGGAGATAGACAGCAAGGAGCTGTCACTGGAGTGAAGGAGGACCATTTCCTTAAAAAGACCCATTAAAACTGTAAATGTGGTTTCCTGTTGACCCTCAGATCTACCTCCAAGAATCTGCCCTTCAAAACCACCTACACAAATGCTTGAATATGCTTACAAAAATATTCATATTTTTGTGAGAAAAATTGGAGGCAACCCCAGTGCTTCAGGCAGCACCTGGCATGCAGTCGCACTTCATAATCCATTCGTTTAATGAATGAACAAATTCAATCTTATTAATAAGACTATTGGTTACCTAAATTATGGGAGATCAGTTCCCAGGGGAACTCTGCTGCCATAAAAACAAAGTAGACTTATATTCAGAGGTGTCTATGCTGTCCTGTAAAGTGAAAGAAACAAGTCACCAAATGCTTTGGATAAGCATGGGCTCCTGTCTGAAAATACCTATGTGTATATATGCAGATACATACCTGTATATTATACATTATGCATGGACATTTATGTGCAAGGGATTTGTTGAGAAAGTGCTCTCAGGTGAAACCTGTAAGGGATGAGGGAAGCAGGAAAGCGCAGGGGAAGAAGCCGGGCGAGGTCTTGGGTCAAGCCTCACCTGATCCCACAGGAACTCTGGAGTGTGAATGGCACCACAGAGCTGCCCCACCTTGAAGCAAGGGGGCCAGGCTTTGCACCTGTGTTATGCAGTCATGGGTTGGGGGCTGCCCTTTGAAATGGGTGTGAACTCGCAGACATCGCTGGATAAGGCAGATATTTCTGCCGAAGGTGGTTCTCCAGAGAAGGGTGCAATTCTGAGCACCTGAGTTAGCAGCTGAGATGGGTGCACTGGCCAGAGGAGAATCTAGGCAACATCAACAATATCTCAGGTAGATGTACAGGTGTTTGTGTGTGTCTTTGCAGGTGCACAGAAAAAATCTGGAAGAATATGCCCCAGGGTATCGATAGTGGTTACCTCTGAAAATGAAAATTGTGGTTGGAGGAGAGCAAGGAGAGAAGAAAAAATTTTATTTCACATAATGTGCTTATGTATTAGTTGAAATTTCTTGCAACCAGCATGTATTACATTTGTAATAAAAAACAAAAGGAGGGGCCGGCCCCCTGGCCAAGTGGTTAAGTTCGTGCGCTCCGCTTCAGCAGCCCAGGGTTTCACCAGTTCGGATTCTGGGTGCGGACATGGCATCGCTCACGGAGCCATGCTGGGACGCCATCCCACATGCCACAACTAGAAAGACCCACAACTAAAAACACACAACTATGTGCTTTGGGGAGAAAAAGGAAAAATAAAATCTTTGGAAAAAAACCCAACAAACTAAAGGAGGTTGGCTGGCAGAATTAAAGCTGCAGACAGGCCAAGCCTTCTGAAAATGGAGAAGCACCCTGGCGGGCTGCATCAGAAGAGCCCCTGATTGCAGGGTGGCTGCAGGGCAGGGCAGGGCAACACTGGAGGGCCGTGAACCAGGGCTAGCAGTCAGGCAAAGGGTGTTGGAGAACAGAGCAGGCAGCCAGGAACCACACCTCCCAGGGAATGCGGGGACCCTCAACCAAATCACTCTTTCCAGGGCTGAGACTCCACATCGCACCTCGCTCTCAGCACTCACTCTGTAGTGAATGATTTTTCCTTCCTCTTGGAATGGAAGAACAAATTGGGAGTCTTTAGGAAGTTATGCTAAGGGCTGGGTGTTCTTTCCAGAAGATAAGTTGTACATATTGGCATAAGGGAGGAGAACAGGAACCTGTCAGGAATTAAGCTTGTTTGCTGCCTGAGGTCTCTCGTAGAAACCAGAGAACCAGACCACTTGGCCCACTGAGAGGTAGGTGGGTGGGGAGGGGGTGCTGACCAGGTAGCCCCAGAGGAGATTAGCCCGGTGGGTGCCAGAGCCCTTGCATCCAATCCCCTGCCATAGCTGAGCTTCCCCTGAGCCCTCCAGCCCAGCAACATCCTGGTCCCCAACGGGATGGGAGCCAGGCTGAGAGCCTGACTACCAAGGAGGGGTCCACAGACACGCAGCAGGAGTGGAACTCTGGGAGACTCACCCAGAGTCCGCTGGCTCGAAACAGGGGCATCACCCATTGGCATGTGTCTCAATCAGGGGCTGCTATGACAAATTACCACGGACCGGGTGTTTTAAACAACAAACAGTTACTTCTCACAGCTCTGGAAGCTGGAAGTCCGAGACTAGGATGCCAGCATAATCAGGTCCTGGTGAGGGCTCTCTTTCAGGTCTACAGCCACCCTCTCATTGCATCCTCACAGGGCACAGAAAGAGAGAGGGCTAGCTCTTTTCCTTTTCTTACAAGGGCACTAATGCCATCATGGGAGCTCCACCCTCATAACTTAATTACCTCCTAAAGGCCCTACCTCCTAATTGTCATCATCCTGGGGGTTAGGGTTTCAATATATGAATTTTCGGGAGACACAAACATGTAGTCTGTAACAGTGGCCACGTTTCAAGATGGTAAATCTTCAGAGGAAGACAACCTGTGAAGGTGCTTGACAAATTTGGAACATGTTGTATGACGATGATGGCACTTACACAAACGGCTCTGGTCGGATCTGAAAACAGGGATAATGCCAAAGCATGTGGTCCATTGATGTGCATGAGCCTGTAAACATGACTGGGGAAAAGGGTCACTCTCCAGTAAATACTGCTGATCCCCGAGGGGGCAGCCAAGGCCCTGCATTAGCTGCTCAGAACCTCCTTATGGAATGTTTCTATACTTGACATGCCTGTTGGAAAAGCACGATGTCAAGAGAAAGGAAAGGAAATATTAATGATAGATGAATTAACACAACAAAGCAAATATATATGATAGTGGGTACACCCTAAAATCTGAATATGCAGAGCCACTTTTTATCTATTGTTAGGAATGACAACAGTCGGGCGAGACTACACAAAATGATGTTTGAACGTGTGAAGTAGATGGTTGGAGTGGTTAGAGACAAGTCATTGTGGGTGACTGGAGCTCAGTTTAGAAATGATGTCTGTGAGTCACACAGATCACTAATGCCTTTACCAAATCAATATAGAGTGGGATGTTGAGACTTGGGGTACAAGCATGAGGGTGCTGCGTGACAGTAATTTCTCCCATCTCCAAGATAGACTATAAAAATTACAAGGTAATGTGAAAAATTTGCAAACTCCATTTTCAGAAAAAGTAAGATACAGTAATGATCTATAGACTCAAAATTTGTGTAGGGGTGATCAAAATAAACTGAAATCAGCTCAGAATCCACATGTGGTGAGTGCAGGAGAAGCTGAAGCTGGAGAGGAGTCGTTGTTAACAGCAGATCTCAGATTTTTACAACAAAAATCACCTTTCCTACAGATAAAGGGCACACTCAAGAGGGATATACCTATATCCCTAACCTACAACAATGACGGTGGGGTGGAGGGAGCACTGAGCAGGAGGCAGTCGACAGAACCAAGGAGGCAGCACTATGAAAACATCCAGAGAATGGAGCCACAGTTCTCAGAAATTGCCAGTAAAGAAACACTCCCTAAAATAACCCCCTGCAGATATCCAAGGAAGGAAAATCCAACTCATTACATGATGGGTTACAAGGCTGCAGGCATGGCGTCAACACAAAGATAAAATCAGGAAAAAAACTACGATCAATCAGCAAAACTTACCAGGCACAGAACACGCATCTGAAAAATGTTGCCATAAAACTGTTAATAACAAAATATCTTTCAATAACAAAATATCTTTCAATGAATTTTTAAAAAAACTTTGTAAAGCAGCAACATATGTGAAGGAAGATCACAAAGCAGATATACAAGATGGTGAGAAAACTAAACGGAATAAAAGAGAATGTCCGCATGAGCAAAACATATTAAGGGACACGGAGGATGGAAATGAAACCAAATGAAATGCACATGAAAGAGCTGAAAAGAATTTGAGAGGTAAAAAAAGGATTTGAAACAGAGCTCAGACTTAACACATCAGGCCTGCAAATAATTGTAAATGAGTTTCCCTCAGCTGTTTTTAGGAAAGGATTTTCAGATTACATCACAAAGTAAAACACAACTCAGTGCTGAATACAAGAGAAGCACCAAAAGACAGACAGATATACCAGGCAAATGTAAATGAATAAAATCATCTGCTCGTGCCCTTAGCACTGTTAACATGTCTCTTACTCTTAGCTCTAAACATGTCTCCCAGGAGAATGAACTAGAAGAACCACACACTTCTAAACACAGTGCTTCACACAACTCTGTGCTCATCCTCTCAGGCGGTGTTTAGCATGTCTCATAGCGTCATTCTGTAAAACTGTGTTTAGAAGTATTTGACTCTTGTAGTCCATGATGGGAATGCAAAATGGCACAGTCACTTGGAAGACAGTTTAGCATTTTCTGTAAAAGTTATAAATACATTTACTGTATGACCCAGCAATCCTACTCTTGAGGATTTATGCTAGAGAAAAGAAAACTTATGTTCACACAAATACCTGTACATAAATGTACTTAGCAGCTCTACTCACAATTGCCAAAACAACTCAAATGTCCTCCAATGCATGAATGTAACATATCTATACAATAGAATACTACTCAACAATGAAAAGGAACAAAATATTGATACTTGGAATAATTTGGACGAATCTCAAAGGCATTGTGCTTAGTGGAAGTAGCCAGTCTCAAAACATTATATACCGTATGATTCTATTAATATGTAGTTTTCTAAAAGACAAAGTTATAGTAATGGAGAACAGATCACTACTTTACAGGGGCTAGGAAGTGGGGAGGGTGTGAGTGGCATGAGAGTTATGTTTTTTTTTAGGTTATAGAACAGTTCTGTATCTGATTATGGTGGAGGTTATATGAAAATATATATGTATATGCTGCGATTCATAGACTTGTACACCAAAAGATATAGAAGTCAATTTCATTTTATTTATTTATTTATTTATTTATTTATATTTATATATTTATCCTAAAATATAATTATTTGTGTGTGTGTGTGTGCGCGCGCGTGCGCATGTGTGAGGAAGATTGGCCCTGAGCTAACATCTGTTGCCAACCTTTCTCTTTTTTGCTTGACGAAGATTGTATCTGAGCTGACGTCTATGGCAATCTTCCTCTACTTCTCTTTGCATGCAGGATGCTGCCCCAGCATGGCCTGATGAGTGGTGTTAGGTCCTCACCTGGAATCCAAAGTTGCGAACTCCGGGCCGCCAAAGTGGAGCCCACAAACCCAACCACTATGCCACCAGGCTGGCCCCTATAATTATTTTTAAAATAAATGCATTTAGTCATTTAAAGAAAAAATAAACTGAAAGAAACCATTAACAAAGACAAAAACACAAACTAGTGATTTGGAAACAAAGACAAATAGCAAATCAAAAAACTTGTTGCAGCTGGATGGTGGTGGGGTAGAATCTATAAAACACTAAATAACATGAGGAAAACAGCTTTTAAAAATACCACAAGCAAGAAATAATAAGGGAGAAATAACCAGAAAGAGAAAATTAAAAGAATTATAAAGATTTACTTGGTCAATTCTATTCAAATATATTTAAAAAATCAGTAGTTTCCTAGAAAAGTATAACTTACCAGAACTAACTTCAAAAGAGTCAGAAAATTTAAATTGAGTGATTTGCAACAAGTAGATAATGTTGTTGTGGGTTGAATCATGTCCCTCCAAATTCACATGTTGGAGCCCTAAGCCCAGGTACCTCAGAGTGCGCCCTTGTGTGGGGTTGGAGTCAGTGCAGATGTAATTAGTAAGTCAGGATCAGGTCATGCTGGAGGAGGCCCACCCTGCTACAATATGACTGGTGTCCTTATGAAAAGAGGACATTTGGTCACAGACGTAGGCGCACAGGGAGAATACCACGTGAAGACTGGAGTTATGCTGCCTCAAGCCAAGGAACTACTGGAAGCTAGGAGAGAGGCCCGGAACAGATCCCTCCCCACAGCCTTCAGAGGGAGCATGGCCCTGCCCACGCTTTGACTTCAAACCTCTGGCCTCCAGAGCTACGAGACAATACATTTGTTGTTTAAGCCACTCAGTTTGTGATGCTTTGTTATGGCGGCCCCAGAAAACTAATACAGCTCTCAATGAACTATTCTCCAGAATAGCCTTGGATAATTTTATAAGGGAATTTATGTAGCTTTTAATAAATAACAATACTTTCAGTACTTTTTAAACTACTAGAAAATGTTGAAAATGAGAAAAATGTCCAATTTTTTCTATGAAGTAAATGTAACATTGGAACCCGACAAGGAGTATACCCACAAAAAGAGGAAGAGATAGTCCAATCTTAATTATAAGTTCCAATTTTAAAATCCTAGATAAAACATTAGAAAACAGAACTTAACTGTGCATTAAAATAAAAATATATCATTCTGACTTAAGTAAAATTTACTCCAGGAATGAGAGGATGACTGAATATTAGGAAATTAATATAATTCATGAAATCAATGGGTCTAAAGAGAAAAATCTTATGATCACCTCCATAGACCATAAAAATTTTATATCCAGTCTTAGTTTTAATATTTTAAATGAAACAGGAATAGGTTGATACTTCCTAAGATGATAAATGCATATCTATCTCAGCCTAAATATTCATATCAATAGAATAATTTCTATTACTGTCAGAAACAAAGCAAGGATGTCCTCTTTGACCATTACTATTTAATATTGCATCAGAGGTACCAGCCAATGCACTCAGACATGAGAAATAAATGAGTAGAAAAATTATAAAGAGGAACTGTCACTATTTGCAGATGATATAATTGTATAATCCAAGATAATCAATGAAAAAGTACAACCAGCATTAGGAAAATTTACTAAAGTAGCAGAGAACAAAATTAATCCACCAAAATCCATAGTATTTCACATATAAAAACAACAATCAAGCAGAAAATGTGAATTACCAACCCAATAACAAAAAGACAAATCATCTAATTTTTTTAATAGGCAAAGGACTTGAATACACATCTTCAAAGAAGTTATACAAATGGTCAACAAATCTATGAAAAGATGTTCAACATAATTAGTCATTAGGGAAACAAATCAGAACCATAATGAGATCCCTCTTCACACTCTCTAGAATGACTATAATAAAAAAGATAGACAATAACAAGTGCTGGTGAGGTTGTGTAAGAAGCAAAAACCCTCCTAAACTATTGACGGGAACATATAAAATGGTGCAGCCACTTTGGAAAACAGTTTGGCAGTTCTCTAAAAATAGAGTTACTATACAATCCAGCAATTCCATTCCTAGGTAAATACCCAAGAGAATGAAAAATACATGTCCGCACAAAAACTCGTACACAAATGTTCATAGTAGCGTTATTCATAGTAGCCAAAAAGTGGAAATGACCTAAATTTCTATCAACTAATGAATGAATAAACAAGATGTGGTATATCCATAGAACGGAATGTCATATGGTAATTAAAAAATGAAGTACTGATACATGCTACGACATGGATTAACCCTCAAAGTATTATGCTATGCAAAGGAAGCTAGTCACAAAAGACCACATATTATTGTATGATTCCATTTATGTAAAATGTCCAGAATAGGCAAACCTATAGTGACAGAAAGCAGACTAGTGGTTCCTGGGACTGGAGCAGGGTGGGGCAGGGTTGGGGAGCAGGAATTGAAATGATTGTTAATGTGTACCAGGTTTCTTTTAGGGGTGTTGAAGATGTCCTAAAATTAGATTTTGGTGATGGTTGCCCAACTCCAAATATGCTAAAAACTACTTTAAATTCATGAATTTTATGGCATGTGAAATATATTTCAATAAAAAAGAAAAAATGAATTAAGAAAAGACTCCAATTTCAATATAGCATTATTGAGTTAAAATATCTAGGAATACACTTGAGAAATATGCAAGACCTATATGCTAAATTTAAATGAAGAAAACCTTAAAGTATTAAAATACCACTGAAGAAACAAAAAAAGAAGTCTTGAATGAGTGGAACGATGTACCATGATACCAGACACGAAGAGTCAATATTATAAAAAAGAGAATTCCCCCCTAACTTACTACATAAATTTAATGTGAATTTAATGAGAATATCATTGGATTCTTTTTTTAACTAGGTAAGCTGGTCCTTAAGTATACATTGGAAAGTAAAAAACAAAACGAGAATGTCCAGTAAAACTCCAAGGAAGAAAAGTAATGATAGGGAAGCAGTACCAGCAGTTATTAAACGTTATACATCCTCAAGAACGAACACAGTATGTATTGATTTCATGGATAGTCATGGACCAATGGAATAGATCGGAAAGTCTAGTAATAGATTTAGATACAGAGAACAAATTAGTATGCAATAAAGGTGGAATCTCAAACAGTGGAGGAAGTTCATCTCAATAGACGCAGAGAAAGCATTCGACAAGATCCAACACCCATTTATGATAAAAACCCTCAGTAAAATGGGTATAGAAGGAAAGTACCTCAACATAATAAAGGCCATATATGTTAGACCCACAGCCAACATCATACTCAATGGACAAAAGCTGAAAGCCATCCCTCTGAGGACAGGAACAAGACAAGGGTGCCCACTTTCACCACTCCTATTCAACATAGTACTGGAGGTGCTGGCCAGAGCAATTCGGCAGGAAAAAAAAATAAAAGGAATCCAAATAGGTAACGAAGAAGTAAAACTCGCGTTGTTTGCAGACGACATGATCTTATACATAGAAAACCCCAAAGAATCCACAGAAAAACTATTAGAAATAATCAACAACTACAGCAAAGTAGCAGGGTATAAAATTAACGTGCATAAATCAGTAGCATTTCTATACACTAACAATAAACTAACAGAAAAAGAACTCAAGAACTCTATCCCATTCACAATCGCAACGAAAAGAATAAAATACCTTGGGATAAACTTAACCAAGGAAGTGAAGGATCTATACAATGAAAACTACAAGACTTTCTTGAAAGAAATAGGCGATGACATAAAGAGATGGAAAAACATTCCTTGCACATGGATTGGAAGAATAAACATAGTTAAAATGTCCATACTACCTAAAGCAATATACAGATTCAATGCTATCCCAATCAGAATCCCAAGAACATTCTTCACAGAAATTGAACAAACAATCCTAAAATTCATATGGGGGAACAAAAGACCACGAATTGCTAAAGCAATCCTGAGCAAGAAAAACAAAGCCGGCGGAATCACAATCCCCGATTTCAAAACATACTACAAAGCTACAGTGATCAAAACAGCATGGTACTGGTACAAAAACAGGTCCACAGATCAATGGAACAGAATTGAAAGCCCAGAGATAAAACCACACATCTATGGACAGCTAATCTTCGACAAAGGAGCAGAGGGCCTACAATGGAGAAAAGAAAGTCTCTTCAACAAATGGTGCTGGGAAAACTGGACAGCCACATGCAAAAGATTGAAAATTGACCATTCTTTTTCACCACACACCAAAATAAACTCAAAATGGATCAAAGACCTAAAGATTAGGCCTGAGACAATAAGTCTTTTGGAAGAGAATATAGGCAGTACACTCTTTGACATCAGTTTCAAAAGAATCTTTTCGGACACTGTAACTCCTCAGCTGAGGGAAACAATAGAAAGAATAAACAAATGGGACTTCATCAGACTAAAGAGCTTCTTCGAGGCAAGGGAAAACAGAATTGAAACAAAAAAACAGCTCACTAATTGGGAAAAAATATTTACAAGCCACTTATCCGACAAAGGGTTAATCTCCATAATATACAAAGAACTCACACTGCTTAACAACAAAAAAACAAACAACCCGATCAAAAAATGGGCAGAGGACATGAACAGACATTTCTCAAAAGAAGATATGAATATGGCCAATAGACACATGAAAAGATGTTCATCATCGCTAATCATCAGGGAAATGCAAATCAAAACTACACTAAGATATCACCTTACCCCCGTTAGATTGGCAAAAACATCCAAAACCAAGAACGACAAATGTTGGAGAGGTTGTGGAGAAAGAGGAACCCTCATACACTGTTGGTGGGAATGCAAACTGGTACAGCCACTATGGAAAACAGTATGGAGATTTCTCAAAAAGTTAAAAATAGAAATACCCTATGACCCAGCCATCCCATTACTGGGTATCTATCCTAAGAACCTGATATCAGATATCTCAAGAGTCCGTTGCACCCCTATGTTCATCGCAGCATTATTTACAATAGCCAAGACGTGGAACCAGCCTACATGCCCAGAAACTGATGATTGGATAAAGAAGATGTGGTATATATACACAATGGAATACTACTCAGCCATAAAAAAAGACGAAATTGGCCCATTCACAACAATGTGGATGGACCTCGAGGGCATTATGTTAAGCGAAATAAGTCAGTCAGAGAAAGACGAACTCTATATGACTCCACTCATAGGTGGAAATTAGTATATTGAGAAGGAGATCTGATCGGTGGTTACCAGGGAAAAGGGGGGGTGGGGGGAGGGTACGGAGGGGGAAGTGGTGTACCCACAACATGACTAACAAAAATGTACAACTGAAATTTCACAAGCTTGTAATCCATCATAACATTAATAAAAAAAAAAAAACTTATATAAAAAAAAATAATAATATGGTGACAACTTGGTAGCCATCTTGAAAAAATATTAATATATCTGCACTTAACCCCTTAAACCAGGATAAATTCCAAATAGATAAAAAATTACGATATTAAAAATTGAACATAAAAAGTTCTAGATATTCTGGGATATTCTTTTTTTAAACTCTAAAGTAGGGAAAGCCTTTCTCACCATGCCTCAAAATCTAAAGTCTATGAAAGAAAGGATTCATAAATATGTCTACAATAGAATTTTATAAAAATCTGCATTGCAAGAAAACCCAAACATTATAAGCAATATTACAAGACAAGTGATAATCTGGGGGAAAGATTGCATCTCAGATAAGACAGAGAGCTAATCTCTCTAATATACAAACAGCTCCTAGGACCTGGAATCAATAAGACCAACAATTCAGTTTTTTTTAATGTGTAAAGGCATTGAATAGAAAGTCCATAAAAAAATACAAATAACTCTGAAAAGACACTCAACCTTACTCATATTGAGAGGAATACAAATTAAAACTACACTAAGAGCTATTTTCACCTGTGAGACTGGCAAAATCATTTTAAAGTCTGAGACTTTTTGTCTGAGGCTGGGGAGATAACAGGTACTCCTACACACTGCTGGCTGGAGTGTAACTTGTCCATGCCTATGGAGAGCAATTTAACTGTCAGAAATAACAAAATTAGATGTCCTTTGACTTAGCAATCCCAATTTGGAGGGATTTATCCTATAGCCATCCTTTTACATATGTGAAACAGTGTAGGTTTTTCACTGCAGCACTGTTCGTAACGGTAAACCTTGCTTGGAAACCACCTAAACGTCTATCAGCACTGGCCTGATAGCATGATAGATGGAGCTGAGGATGAGGTAGGAAACTTAAAGAAAAGGTTGAGAACATTTCAGAAAGTAGAAAAGAATAAAGAGAGAAAAACTATTAAGATTTGGAGGATACATGAGGAAGCATCAATATCCAGAAAGGGAGAGGGAAATGGAGTCCCCTCAAAAAGGGAGGAAAAAGAGAGAAAACATCTGAATAAAGGTAAAGATAAATTTCCCATAAATAAAGACAGATTTCAGACTGAAGGGGCTCATAAACTGCCAAACAGAAAAGATAAAGAAAAAGACATACTCAGACTCATTACAGTGAAATTTAAGAAGATAAGAAAGACAATATTCTGAAAGCTTCTGGAAAGCTCTTCCACAAGAATAAGAATCACATTGGCGTCAAACTTTTCAAAAGCAACACTGGTACCAATAGAACAATTGAGAAATACTTTAAAGGATTGAAGAAAAAACTTAGAAACCAGAATTTTTATCTCCAGCCAATTTTTCATGAATACCTAAGGGTATATTAAAAATATGCTCAGGCATATAGGGCCTCAGGCTTGCCACACAGAGACCCACAAAGACCCACACTAAAAATACTTTTAAAGAAAATACAGAAATAAGAAGAAAAACAAAATTAGAAGGATGATGCAGGAGATATGGGCAATAAGGGTCCTCAAATACATCAGCAAATATTATCTTTGCTTTAGAAGGAAATGAGGGAAAGAAAAAAGAAAGAAAGAGAGGAAAAAATTAAAGTAAGAAGAAAAGAAAGATGGAAGGAAAGAAAGAAGACAGGAAGGCAGGCAGGCAGGAAGGAAGGAAAAAAGGGAGGAAATATAAGATCAAAGAAAAGAAGGGCCAGCTGGTGGTGTAGTGGTTAAGTTCGTGCACTCTGCTTCAGCAGCCAGGGGTTTGCATGTTTGGATCCCAGGCATAGACCTAGCACTGCTCATCAAGCCATGCTGTGGTGCCATCTCACATAAAATAGAGGAAGATTGGCATAGATGTTAGCTCAGCAACAATCTTCCTCAAGCAAAAAGAGGAAGATTGGCAAAAGATGTTAGCTCAGGGCCAATCCTCCTCACACACACACACACACACAAAGACCTCAGAAAGAAAAGAAGAAAATTTATCCATAGCAACTAAGAACTAAGATTCGAAACAGTATCAACATGACAGAGATTGGAGAAGCAGAAAGGAGAGATCAAAGGAATTGTGAACATCTAATGTACTTATATCGCTAGGGGAAAGATGTATATATTAATATGCTTAAGAAAATAAAAAAGGTAAATAAACATGTGTTTGGATATTAAGGAATTGCCATATGAGTAAAAATAATAATTGTAAGTTTTAAATCAATGAATGAAAACAATATATTCAATGGACAAAAGTAAATAGAAATATGATATGTTAGAAATAATCACTAATATAACAGTAATCACAAAAATCAACAATTAAACAGCTGAGACTCTCAGAATTGATTAAAAAAAATAGCATCCAACAATACGTATGTAATTGTACGTATGTATGTATGTAAGGTATGTATCCAACATACGTAATGTATGGTCTATAGAATAAACTTTTGTAACAAAGACACGCAGGAGAATTGAAAATAAAATTTGGAAATAGGCATTCCATGAAAATATAAATAAAAAACAAAAAGCTGGTGGAGCGATTGTAATATCTACATTGCATTGATTAATTATAGGAGGTTTCATTAATTATAGGATATCATTATTTTATGTATAATTCAGAAAGAAAAATCACTACCAATTAAATCGTGACACAATGCTTTCTTATCACTTAGAATTTTCATTTTATGTGTTTTAAAATAACTCCTTTAGATCTATTTAGATGTAGATTTTTATCATATATCACCCTTTGTTAGTACATAAAAAGAAAAGAAAATTAAATACTTCCTCACATCAAAATATAACTCCTCTGAATTACTTTTTCACTTCGTTACCCAAGCTACTGAGTACACTAAAATGTCCTCTGTGATAATAATAGAGATTGCAATGAAGCATTGTTTAAGAGTGCTCCACTATTCCCTTTGGCATTTTTCTCCCAAGACACTTAACAGCACTCTGAAAATTGATGCCAGTGCTTTTACAATCTTATCAGAACTTGACAGTGGAAGGTTTTCAGACAACAAACAGAAGTCATGTTCCTTCTTCAAAGAGATCTTAAATGGTTTGTTGATGGAATCACCGAGGGGGTCTTACTCAAGTCATGCCTCATGGAATAACAACCAATTCAATTCTCTTTTTAGTGAGTTTATTCTTCAGCTGATCAGATGCATCCAAACAAACAAACTTGGTTAGTTACTTAGGTCTCCTAGACACCTGTTCAAGATTCTTTCAGTTAGTCTGCTGTCAGTTTACCCAATGTCCTACTTTCCTTTTTAGTGCAAGCACAGTAACATATTTCAGGAAATATCTCACTTTTAGTCAGGATTGCTCTGTGGTTTAAAATGAAAGATGGTGGCAACTTTTGATCTTTGGTAGTAATTCATAATGTCATCGTGATGATGTGCTGTGTTTTATAACCTGTGCTCCTAATAAAGCAACTTTACCAAGGGCTCCAAAAAAAAAAAAATCAAGGTTTTATTTGCATTTCTTGTTTTATTTAATTCATAGCTTCATGTTTTTTCTCAACTGAATCATGTTACTGGAAGTTAAATAGCTTCAGATCAAGTCAACAGCAAACTGGTATTTGAACCTTGACTGCAGTCCTGCACGACACATCAATAGGCCACACCAGCCTCTTGTTTTTGATTTTCTTTCACCCATTCCAAGAGATTTGACAAACTGTCTTCCCTCTGGTTGAAGCACTAGGTGTGATAGGCAACACTTTTGCATGAATCTTAGTAACAAAAGTAACACACCTCCATCTACTTGTGGTTATCTTTAATCCTTGGGTTCTATAAACCACTTGATTATTGCTTTGCATGAAAATTTAGAATTGCAGCCATTTCGCCAATGACAAATATTTTTCTTAATATCAAATGTACGTCCTCTTGCTCTATTTCCATGTCTTTCTGCTTATAACTTTTCAGTGACAAATCATAATGTAAGCTTTGAAGACATTTTAAATAGCAATTAAACTCAACACATATTGAACCAACAATGTACATAATTCAATTGAGGTAATGACAAAAAGAACAGCTATCATTATGTTTGCATAAGCACAGGCAATGACAACTAGGTCACATCTGCTGCCTTCCTGACAGCAAGTGTAAGAAGCAACTCAATTCAGAGACATTGAAATGTGGAAAGATGCTTGACTTAGAAACACTGAAATATGTTATCTCACAAAACAGAATTTAGGATAAAATGTTAGGGAAAAATAAGGGAGTTATAAACTACTTAAAGGATAAATAAAATATACATGTTACAATCATGAAAATATGTGTCCCTACCATTACAGCATCAAAATATATAAAGCAACAACGAATAAAATTGCAGATATAAATAGATGAACAATAATTATGCTAAGATATTTTAATATGCCATTTCAGAAACTGATAGATCAAGCATACAAAAAAAATAAGCACATAGATCAAGATCTGAACACTATAACAAATAGATACATAGAGAACTCTAAACCCAACAAATAGATGATACACGTTGGATTAAAACACACGTGGAACATGTACAAAAAGTAACCATGCATTAGGACATAAAGGAAACCCATAATTTCCAAAGGATGAAGTTTACACAGGACGTTTCCTAAACATAAGACAACTAAAAACAATGGAAGAGAGATTTTTTTAATCCCACATTTTTTGGAAATATATAACATATTATCAAATACCCCTTGGGTTGAAAAGGAAATTGAGGAATACTAAAACTAAACAATAATAAAACATAATTTGTCAAAAAAGCAGTTTTCAGAGGGAAAATTATAGCTTTAAATGCATTAAATCTTACTTTAGAAAATAATATTAAGAACAAACAAGCTTAGCATTCATTTAATAAGGTGGAAAAGGCAACAAAGTAAAGCCAAAGAAACAACGCAGAAGGAAATAATAACTATCAGGGTAGAGATCAGCCAAATTAAACAATGGGGAAGACCAACAAAAGCAAAAATGAAGCCATTGTAAAAAGTAATAAGACAGACATGCATCTCACAATACTCATCAAGGAAAAAAGACAAGTATAAAAGCAAAATATAAGATAAAATACAGAACAAAAAGAGGAAATAACTGCAAACACAGTGGCTATTTTAAAAATGATAAAGAAGTATTTGACTGTGTGAAAAAAATTTGAAACCCTAAATACAATGAATAAAATCCCATTAAAATATAGACAGCCAAAATTGCATAAAAAGAACATGAATACGTAAACCAGGAAAAATTAACAAAACTGAATTGGTAGTCAAAGCTCTCCCTTCCACACCTGCCAAAACAAACCAACCAACAAATCCAAGCCGAAATGGTTGTAAAGGTAAATTCAACAGAATTTTCTAATTATATACAAATGCTCGTTATATAAGTTGTTCCAAAATATATAAAGCTTCCTAGTTCATTCTATGAGGCAAATACAATTTTGATGTCAAAACTAGTTAAGGATTAAGGACAACCTTAGAAAAGACAATAATAGAGACATTTTTTTTTTGAACCTAAATGAAATAGTCAAATCCAGTAATGTATTATAAAAATAAGCAACATACCTAATAGTCTATTGCAAGAATGCAAGGGTGGCTCAACATTGTAAAATCTATCAATGTAATTTAACACTTAACAGATTGAAGGAGAAATATGATGTGATTATTTCAATTGATGCAGATAAGCATTTTGATGAAGTTCAACACTTACGATTTAAAAAAACATCTTTTTAACCCACATGTATAATAAAATTTCATTAACTTGGTAAAGATCAAGTTAAGATCAAGTAATGATCAATATGTATAAATTAAAGTGCTGCAGCAAACATCGGACTTAATGCATTCCTTTTAATATCAATAATAAGACAAGGATGAAGGTCCTGCTTTAGACTATAAGGAAATAGAGAAATAAGAACTGTATAGATTAGAAAGGAAGACATAAAGCCATCATTTGCAGAAGATAAGCTCATATACTCAGAAAATAAACAGAATCATCAAATAATAAGAGAATTAAGAAAGGTGTCTGGATCAAGATCAAACTATAAAACTCATTAACATTCTGTCTCTCAAATTTCTCTGGAAATTTCTTAAAGACTTTATCAAAAGACAAGATGATCTAAACAAGGGAGTTTCAAGCTCTTGAATGAGACAATATTACTTTTTAAACGTCAATTCTCTCCGAAGCTACAAATTAAATACAGTCCCAATAAAATTCAGTTACATCTTTCAGAAACTGGATAAACAATCTAAAATCCATATGAAAGAATAAAGGGAATAAAGGGATATAAATGAGTAAGACGACTTTATAAAAGAGCAGTAAAATGTAGTTTGTTTTACTAAGTGAATGTTAAGAAAAACTACAAAAGTATATATCTCTCTCAGGTGCACATGGAACATTCACAGCAATTGATCACATGTTAGTTCACAAGGAAAGCATCAGTAAGTTCCACACAGTGAAAACTAACATTTTTTTTTATCATTTTGCAATAAAATTTGGAAATTAATAGCAAATTTTTGAAAAATGTTTCACTCTGAAAATCTAAAAACTTTCTATTGATCTAATCTTGGATGAAAGGGAAAATAGAATCAAATAATCTAGAATGTCTAAAAAACAAAGATAATAGAGAAAAATTCATAATCTGAAAGAATGAAAAGTAGTGAATAAATTGTAGCTCATAAAGCTAAAAAAAGAACAGTCACTAAAAAGAAACATAAAAATTAAAATAATAAAAGCAAAAATTAATGAGTCTGAGAATAGAAAAACAGTAGGACTAATTAATAAATAAAATCCTGACTATTTAGTAAATTCTTAAAAAACTGGAAAAAAGGATGATATAAATAAAGAAATAACAAAGTGAGAAAAAGCACCGAAGTGGAAGAAATTTTAAAGCTTGTAGGAGATGACTTGAAAATAAATTTGAAAACAGAGTAAAATCTGAAACTATTTTGTGTGTAATATAGAACTGAGCAAATGAGTAAATATATTACACTTTTGAGGAGAAGGAAATAAAAATATGCAATGAGGCAAGAAGAATCCTGTGGTGTTGGATGAGAATTACAGGTAACAGAATAAATTCCTAATTTAAAAAACAAAAAAATTCATGTATTTTCTACCTCTGTTCAATTAAAGGGCTTAGAAGCATGACCTTGCAGGAGCAACGAGCACATCCAGAGCCTAGATCTTGGTGTCTAAATGCCATTCCCCCACTAAACTGAGCCACCAAGACTGGGGCAGGAAAGTACATTGTGAGTGCAGAACATTTTGCTGTGCCAGGAGGAAGTGCCTGAAAACTGTTCAAGGCACAATAAAGGACACAGTATCCAGTTTGAAGAGGGCCCCACTGGCCAAATCTGAGATAATCTGAGCATGAAAATGAATAATGGCAGTAATAGACTATAAAACAGCAAATAAAGATAAGATACATGGTATTATACTATTAGTGTAATAAAATGAATGAATGAATGAATGAATGAACACTCTTCTTTACAAGGAATGGTGGAGAGTTAGAAACCACCATGTTGTAGTTACCTTTGTAATAAATGATTCAGGCCAGAAACATTAACGGATGCTAAAACCATTGGATGGAAGTTAACTGATGAATAGATTATTTATAAAGATTACTTATTAATTTTAAAGGAGACAAAAGATTCTTTTACAATGGAAAAATTTGGTAGACATTACCTTGATATGGACTCAAGGTTAATACCACTAGTAATAGGACAAACCAGCATCATGACGAATGCCCTAAAAAATATACTGCATCACTCCTGCAATGTTCCTGCCAAAAATGAACAACTGGAATCTAATCAGGAAGGAACATCAAACTCAAATAAGACACTTCTGCAAAACAACTGGCCTGTACTCTTCAAAAAATGTCAAAAAAATCAATGTTAAATTAGATAATTGTATTATGATTATATAAAAGAATGTCCTTGTTCTAGGAGGCAGGTTGAAATACCTAGGAATGGTTGTGAGAGAGAGAGAATGTAGGACAAAATGTTAGGTGGAGACTAGGTGAAGGGTATGCAGAGATGGACTGTGGGTTGCAGATAAATTCCTCTGTGTTAATCCTAAAAGTGAGTCGTGCCAGCCCAGGGGTCCCAGGCTCCTCCATGTTTGAAGCCAGCTCTCACACTCATCACAGGGCTGTAAACAGTACAGATGCTATCTGAACATAGCTTGCTGCTGTCTTGGTTGAGAATGCCGACTCTGGAACTGAATTACTGAATCCCTATTGCACTCACAAGCTATGTGATCTTGGGCAAGTTCATTAACTACTTTAGGCTCCAGTCCTCTCATCTGTAGAATGGATATAACAGTAGCAGCTGTCTTCTAGAATTGATTTGAAGATTAACATGAGTCAGTATACCTATAATGCTGACAAGACCGCATGGGACACAGTAAGTACGCATAAATGCTAATTATTATACTTACTAGTTATAGACATTAAAGGAGAAATAACAAGAATCTTTTAATCATCTCTGTCTCTTCATGATCTAAAATTTCCATCCTATATTATTTAAAAGAATTTGGGTACGTTCTCATCCAGAAAGTGAGTCCTCCATAATTTTGGAAAGATTCTAAAACACTGGGCTCTGGTCCCGCCAGGACCTTCTACATGTCCTTCCTAGAAAGGACTTAAGCCAGGTAGGTGGGTGGTACCGAAGTAAAAGGAGAGAGCAGGTAAATGGTTATACCTGAATAGAAAAGAGGACAAGAGGCCCAGGTGGGATACAGAACCTGGCACCCTTTTTCTTCAACTACTATTAGATAGCCAGACTGAATGAGACTCCCTCATGAATAATTTTTCCATCAAAGAATAAATTTAGAATAAAATAGATGATAAAACCAAAATATTTCAGAACCAAAGAAAGAATGCCAAAGCTTTGCTCAGTAGTAAATTCATAGTTTTAAATGGCTTTAAAATTTAAAAAGAGGGAAATTTTCATTAGCCATTATGATTACATTCTGGTTCTTCCAAAGTGCTGCTAAAGCTCTTAGCATGCTGAAGAAGCTTGGCAAGGATGCGAAATAGCACACATTGGAGGAGATAACAAAAACATACCCATATCAAGAACAACCTTAATTTACCTATTAAAACAAAGGGTAAAATTTGACCAAAATTTTAAAGGAATGTCTTTAAGGAATCATGCATGAAAGGTACTCAATAAATATTATGGCCTAAATAAATAAAACAATGCCATTGGAATCCTTAAGGATCTGGAGTACTCTTAAATAACTCATGTGTCAGTTAGATATTACTGTGTAACAAACCACCCAAAACTTAGCGACTGATAATAGTAACCATTGATTGTTTCTCATGAATCTGCAGGTTGGTGAGGCACTTCTGTCCTCTGGGCTGGACTTGGCTGATTGTGGCTGGCTCATCAGTGATCAGCTGATGGGCTGGCTGGGGACCGGCTGATCTAAGATGGCTGCAGCTGGAATGACTTGGCTCCCTTTCACACGTCCCTTACATGCTTCCAGCGGGCTGGATCAAGGCTTGTTTTCATGGCAGTGGCACAAGTATAAAATGAAAATGCACATGTGCTTTTCCAAACCTCTGCTATTGCCCTGTGGGCCAAAGCAAGTCAAGGCAGGAGAGCATGACGGGAAGGGGCCCAGACCCCCTTGACCAAGCTCCCTTCTGCCCTGCCCAGGGCATCTCTAAAATCCCCTGCCCAACGCCCAGAGCCTCGACTGTCATCCAGATGCCTGGGCTTTGCTTTCTATTGTTGTCGAGCCAACACTCACTGCTGAAGGAAAAAAATTGCCACCTTCCCTCCTCCGCCTGAGAACACTCTCTTTGCTCAGTCAAAGTCACCTTCCTAGCTCCAAGATGCAAGCAGGGGCCCTTACTTTCTGGGGATGGATTGGGGTGGGAGGCAGCAGACCTGGCCTCAGGGCCTGTTTCTAGCAACTTCTGCCAGGCCTAGTCCTCCTTCCTTTTCCTAGAAGTGAAGGGAAATTCATTTCCTTTTCCAAGGTCAGCAGTCAACATTTAAAGGTTTCTCCTCACTGCATTGCTTTAACTAATGATGGAAAAAAAAGAAAAAGAAGGACCCGAGACACAGACTGACACCTTCCTTGACTTCAAAAGCAGCCACAAGCCCCTGAACTATAGATGATCATGATTCTCAAACAGGTCTAGGAGTTATTTCCACCCCAGACAGAGTTAGCAATCAGCACCATGCGGCCCCTAAGCCAGCTTTTCTGAATGCTTCATGGAGAATGAAGCTACGTGGGGAGGACCCAATACAAGGATAGTCCTTGCCTTGATGAGAAAGCAAATTTGTATATGTATAGAAGGAGCTATGGGAGGGAGTGCTCAAGCATTGGGAAGCTGAACATGGCAGGAACTTGCCCTCCAGCTGTGGCAGGCCGGCTGCCGGCTCTCCCTGGGTCTCTTGCTGGCTGATCCGGCAGTTCTGTCCTCTCACTTTATTCCTGGCAAACACAGTGGCCAGAGCACAGACAACATGGGGCTTTTCTCCTGTGAGCTATCGTCGGTTCTGAACAGTCTTGACTGGACAATCTTCCACCAAATGCTGGCTTGTATGAGAGACAAATGAAAGACATATTACAAGGGGATTTTTTCCTTATTCTACCTGTGAACGTATTCATCAAACATCTGCCATGCACGCAACTCTCCAAACTAAGACGAAATAAACCCCGTCTGAGGGTCTATGAATTTCAACTTCAGTCCTCTGTGTCTCTGACACAGGTAAAGAGACTGTGATGGAGATGAAATGAGAACCTTAAATAAATCCCTTTAAAAACTTTTAAATACGTCATTCACTGCCTTCTGTATCGTAGACATATTCCTCCTGGAACTGGGCCCTTTCCAAGGCCAGGACACCAGCAGCAGCCCTTCTGCAGCATGGAGGGACACACACCCCCTTTCAGCATAAATAGCTAGGGACAGGCAAGTAGGTGAAAGGAATACAGGATTCTCTGCCTCACTCATAATAAGAACTGTACATTAAAACTACGGTAAGATACCGTTTTCCACTCAGACAGCAAAGTTCAGAAATTCTGAGAGCAGAGTGAGAGTGAGGCTGTGGGAGCACACTCACTCTGCACTCGGGTGTGTACACTGGTGAGATCCTATGAGGAACACTTTGCTAACACTTTTCAAAGTTAAAAATGTACGTGCTCTACCTCCCAGCAGTTTTACTTGGTCATCCCACAGACAGATGTGTTCACGTATTAAGCGCCTGTGAGCGAGGATATCCATTGTGACATTGTTTCCAGTAGCAAAATATGGAAACAATCTAAATCTCCATAAACAAGTTAAACAATGATACATCTATATAACCATGAGCAACCATGAAAAAATGAGGTGTCTTTGTGCGAACTGATACGGAGAAATTTCTAAGATGCATTATTAAAGGAAAAGCACAAAGTGCAGAACTGTGGGTACAGGAAGTTATGGTTAGTGTAAAACAGAAAACAACATTCCAGAAGGATCTAAAAGAGACTGTTGATACTGTTGCCTCCAGGGAAAGAAAACTGGATGATGGGAGAGAAAGGTTGGAGGAGATCTGACTTTCACTTCTGAATTGTGTATTGTGTTCATATTTTGCTTATTCAAAAAATTAATAGGTAAAAGGTATTTAAAAAATTAGACATCTAAGTATTATTCACACTGTTTCTAGCCTTCTGTCTAAAGACAGAAACAGAATCAATAGGCAATATATATATATGTGTATGTGTGTGTGCGTATATATATATATATGTACACATATGACTTATTATAAGAAATTGGCTCATGCAATTATGGAGGCTGAGAATGACAGACTCAGGAGAGTCAATGGTATAGTTCCAGTCCTAGTCCAAGTCCAAAGGCATGATAAGACTGATGTCCCAGCTAGAAGACAGTCAGGCAGAGAGAGGGAATTCTTTCTATTGATGCCTTCAACGGATTGGATGAGGCCCACCCACACTGGGAAGAGCAATCTGCTTTACTCAGTCTACCAACTCAAATGCTAATTTCATCCAAAAACACCCTCACAGACACACCAAGAAATAATATTTAACCAAATATCTGGGCATCTTGTGGCCCAGGCAAGTTGACATGTAAAATTAACCATCACAGCCAGATTCTTCACGTGTCCAAACAGTCTGTCTCACCCACCAGGCCCAGTGTTGAGTTAGCTCACTCGGTAAGGAGGAGAAAGAGTCAAAGATGTGGATAATAGTCTCCAAAGACGGCCACCAAGAATTCCTTCCCCGTACATGCCTGCCACACTACCCCCCAAGAGGTGCAATGTGTTTCCCCTCCGCCTGAATCTGAGCAAGCCTGGCACTTGCTTTGATCAATAGCATACAGTGGAAATGGTGTCTTGGGATTTCTAATTGCAGGCCTTCAAAAAACTGTTAGCTTCTGCTTCCTTTCTTCTGGAATCCAGGCCATGTAAGGAGTCCAAGTCCTGAGGTCATCATGCTGTGAGGAAGCCCAAGTTATCCATGTCAAAAGAGAGAGATCACACAGGGGAGCGTTGAGGCACTAGGCATGTGAGTGGAGCCTTCTTGTGCCTTCCAGCCCAGCTCAGCAGCCAGCTGCCTACAGCCCGTGCCGTGATGAGGGACAGAGAGCTGCCCAGCTGAGCTCTGCCCAAACTCTCAACCCACAGGATTGTGAAAAAGAATAGACTGTTGTTGTCTTAAAGCTCTAAATTTTGGAATGGTTGTTATACAGCAATGGGTAACTGAAATAATAGGTTTGCTCTCAACTTATACCCACGGCCCTACAGGAACAGCCAAGTGACCATCCCACTGGGGACAAATATTTGCATTCCTTTACTGTGTTACTAAGGCAACAGCCAAGTGTAACCTCCTTTTTACCTTAGTTGAGACACTAATGAGCAGTTTTCACCATGATCCTTTATGTAGCTTTCAAAAGCAAGCAGGACTTCAGACGACAAGGGACTCTTAATAGGGGATTGGCAGGCGGACAGCCCATCTCAGAATAGGACACGACAACCTTGGGATACCTTGCGTAGTAAGATCCACAGACAGTAGTTAATCCAATGGATTTGCCATGAAAAGGGAACATTAGTACACATGGTATAAGGAGGCCTCGGGCAGAGCTCCCGCTGTCATCCTCGCTAAGACACAGTGCCCTCCACAAGCCCATCCAGCAGGTGACTCTGATGGCACAGAGAATGCCTGAGAAGCCCATGCAGGAGGCTGGGCACCAGGGCAGTTGGGCTTAGGAGACAGAAGGGGAGCCAAGAGGGCCGTGAAGACAGAGGAACTGTGAGGGAGGTGGAGGGAGAGCTGATGAGGGTAACTGCAGGGGTCCTGGAGACAGAGGGCCTCAAGGATGCACGAAGATAACAGAGAAGGCGTCCTGCATCTCTCCCACGCTGTTGGACTCTGCTCAAATCTGGTTACATCATTTGAACCTGAAGAAAAGAGCTGCCTGGACGTTTTTGGATTCCAGGTTTGTGCTGACAGTACCACCCCTTCCTCCCACCACACTGGGCGCTGTGCCTGGCTTGGACCAGGGTCTGCACGCTACAGCCCTCAGGCCAATGCTTCTCACAGGCTGTTTTTGTAAATAAGATTTTATTAGAACATAGCCTAAAATGTTTACTCTCTGCCTTTTTACAGAAAAATTTTGTCAATCCCCTTAGACAATAATTTAGAAAAAACAACAAAGATGCCTAAAGAAAGCAATAGGAAAGGAACTATTTCTTTTCCTAAAAATATAAGACTTTTGTGGGTGAAAGACATAGACATTTCAAAGACAAATCATAGAGAGACTGGGAGAAAATATTTGCAACACACACATTAAAAAGTTTAATAACTTTAATATTAAAAATTTCCCACAAATTGACAAGGAAAAAGGCACACTTCAATAGAAAATAAGCAAAAGAATTGAGCAGAAAAATAACAAAAATACGAATGACTTACAAATTTATGATAAAGGTAAAGGTCATAAGTTATTAGGAAAATAAAAATTTGGCAGTGTTTTTCACTCATCATATTGATAATATCAAGTATCGATAGGCTAGATGAAGGACTTTCTGCACGTTCAGGAGAAGTAGACATTAGTGCACTTGTTTTGGGGGGTAATTTGGCTGGATTAATCTATTAAATTTTTAAATACGCATCTTTTGCCAGAAAATATCATCTCTAGATAGCTGTCCTATAGAAATAGTCATGTAAGTACAGAATAAATACACAAAGATTTTCATTTCATTACAAGCAATATCTTTTTTAAAAAATCTGAATATTAATTAATAGAAAATTGTTAAATTGTAATGCATACATTCTGTAAAATATGCAGCTACTAAAAGGAATGGAATGTATCAATATTTGCTAAATGGAGTAACTTCTAAGATATATTGTTGAGCAAAAAAGCAAGTTGAAAAACACAATGAATCATATGATTCCATTCTAAAAATGTGAAACCTCTGCGCGTGTGTGTAGGGGGGTCACATCGGAGAAAGATTGGGCGTGATGGACACCCAAGTGCTACAGTGGTGAGTGGTGGACAATGCTGCCTGCTATGTTAGTTAGGATAATGATTTAGCTGCTTTGGCAAAGACCAAAATAAGGGTGGTTTAAATAATAAAGAAGTTTGGTTCCTGCTCTTGTTAAATCTGAATTGGTAGAAGGTGCAAGCATTAAGGCTTCTAGATGCCTATTTGTCCCATGAGTGCACCATCCCCTCAGTGAGCCTCTCATCCATGTGGTTGCAGTGGAAGACCGCATCCAGGACAGCATTCAGCCAGCAGGAAAGGGGAACGTGGGAGGAAAGGACAAATGGGCTCCTTTTAAGGGCATGACCTGGAGTTGCACACATGACTTCTAATCACATTCTTTTGGCCAAAATTTAGTCCCATGGCCACATTACATAGGCTGGGAAAAAGCAGTCTTTAGCTGAGTTGTCCTATACCCAGCTAAAACTTAGAGGGGTCTACTACTTAAAGGAAGACAGGAGACGCAAGTGTTGGGGAACAATCGGTAGTCTCTCCCATGAATGTCTAGCTGTCTTGCTAAGAGAAAAATACAGAATCAACTAGAGAGAAATAGTATATCCTCTATAAAAGAAGGCAATTAGTCTATAGCAGACTAACAGCAATGAGACAACAGAAGATGGCAGAATTATATTTGCAAAGTAATGAGGGAAACAAGTGCCAACATAGAATTCTATGTTATGTAAACTATCATTTAAGAAAAAAGGCAAAAGAAAGACATTTTCAGACCAAAACTGAGAATTTACCATTAACAGACATTGCTGAAAGAACTACCAACAGGTGTACTATTGAACCCAGAAGAGGGTGAGATGCCAGAAACACAGAAAAATACGGTAAACGTATGGGTATCTCTATAAAGCTTTAGCTGAATACATCAGTAATAATAATATAACAGTAACTGTAATAGCAATAACTTTGAAGAAAAATACACAAATTTTGAATTAACAAATTTATTAAATAAATTTATAAAATGAATATTTTATGAATGTTTTATGAATGATATTTTGTGAATACATTCATTAAAAATTCACAAATGAATTTCATAAAAATTCACAAATTTGAATGAGTAAAAATACATTGGAAATTTCTGGTCAGAACAAGACAACTTAGAGTCATTTTTCTTTTTTTTTCAATTGAGATTATTATAGTTTACAACATTGTGAAATTTCAGTTATACATTATTATTTGTCAGTCATATTATAGGTGCACCACTTCACCATTTGTGCCCATCCCCCAACCCCCTTCCTCCTGGTAACCACTGACCTGTTCTCTTGGTTCATGTGTTTATCTTCCACATATGAGTGGAATTATACAGAGTTTGTTTTTCTCTATCTGGCTTATTTTGCTTAACATAGTACCCTCAAGGTCCATCCATGTTGTTGCGAATGGGACGATTTTACCATTTTTTATGACTGAGTAGTATGCCATTGTATATATATACCACATCTTCTTTTCCAGTCATCAGTTGATGGGCACTTAGATTGCTTCCACGTCTTGGCTACTGTGACTAATGCTGCAATGAAGATAGGGGTGCACGAGTCTCTTTGAATTGCTGTTCTCAAGTTCTTTAGATAGATACCCAGTAGTGGGAATGCTGGGCCATATGATATTTCTATTTTTAATTTTTTAAGAAATTTCTATACTGTTTTCCATGGTGGCTGCACCAATTTGCATTCTCATCAGCAGTGTATGAGGGTTCATTTTTCTCCACAACCTCTCCAACATTTGTTATTTTTTGTCTTGGTTATTATAGCCATTCTAACGGGTATAAGGTGCTATCTTAGTGTAGTTTTGATTTGCATATTTTCATGTGCCTATTGGCCATCCATATATCTTCTTTGGAGAAATGTCTGTTTATATCCCCTGCCCATTTTTTGATTGGGTTGCTTGATTTTTTGTTGTTGAGTTGTGTGAGTTCTTTATATTAAGGAGATTAAACCTTTGTCTCAACATGATTTGCAAACATTTTTTCCCAATCGGTAGGTTGTCTTTTCGTTTCAGTCTTGTTTTGCCTTGCCTTGTAGAAGCTCTTTAGTCTGACGAACTCCCACTTGTTTATTCTTTCTATCGTTTCCTTTGTCCCAGAAGACATGGTGTCCAAAAAGATCCTTTTAAGACCGATGTCAAAGAGTGTACCGCCTATATTTTCTTCTAGAAGTCTTATGGTTTCAGGTCTTACCTTTAAGTCTTTGATACATTTTGAGTTTATTTTGGTGAATGGTGTAAGAGAATGGTCTATTTTCATTCTTTTACACGTGGCTGTCCAGTTTTCCCAAAACCATTTGTTGAAGAGACTCTCCTTTCTCCATTATATGTTCTCAGCTCCTTTGTTGAAGATTAGTCGCCCATAGATGTGTGGTTTTATTTCTGGGCTTTCAATTCTGTTCCATTGATCTGTGTGCCTGTTTTTGTACCAGTCCCATGCTATTTTGATTACTATAACTTTGTAGTATATTTTGAATTCAGGGATTGTGATGCCTCCAGCTTTCTTCTTTTTTCTCAGGATTGCTTTAGTAATTTGGGATCTTTTCTTGCCCCATATGAATTTTAGGATTCTTTGTTCTATTTCTGTGAAGAATGTCATTGGGATTCTTATTCGGATTGCATTGAATCTGTAGGTTTCTTTAGGTAGTATGGACATTTTAACTATCTTTATTTTTCCAATCCATGTGCATGGAATGTCTTTCTATGTCTTTATGTCGTCATCAATTTCTTTCAGGAAAGTCTTGTAGTTTTCATTGTATAGGTCTTTCATTCCTTGGTTAAATTTATTCCAAGATATTTTATTCTTTTTATTACGATTGTGAATGGGATTGTATTCTTGAGTTCTCTTTCTGTTAGTTCGTTATTAGAGTAGAGAAATACAACTGATTTATGTAAGTTGACTTTGTACCCTGCAACTTTGCTGTAATTGTTGATTACTTCTAGTAGCTTTCTGATGGATTTTTTAGGGTTTTCTATAGATAAGACCACGTCATTTGCAAACAGCGAGTTTCACTTCTTCATTGCCTATTTGGAGTCCTTTTTTCTTTTTCTTGCCTAATTGCTCTGATCAAAACCTCCAAAACCTCCAGTACTATGTTGAATAAGAGTGGTGAGAGTGGGTAACCTTGTCTTGTTCCTGTTCTCAGAGGGATGGCTTTGAGTTTTTCCCCATTGAGTATGATGTTGGCTGTAAGTTTGTCATAGATGGCCTTTATTATGTTGAAGTACTTTCCTTCTATACCCATTTTATTGAGAATTTTTATCATAAATGGATGTTAGATCTTGTCAAATGCTTTATCTGCATCTATTGAGATGATCATGTGGTTTTTATTCCTCATTTTGTTAATGTGGTGTATCACATTGATTGACTTGTGGATGTTGAACCATCCCTGTGTCCGTGGTATAAATCCCACTTGATCATGGTGTATGATCTTTTTAATGTATTGCTATATTTGGTTTACCAATATTTGTTGAGGATTTTTGCATCTTTGTTCATCAGTGACATTGGCATTTTTCTTTATCCTTCCCTCTACATGCAAAAGGAGAACTCTGATAGGTGGTAACAGGAAGGTGAACTGATTTGGACCCCAGAAATGGAGGAACAGTAGAGTGGCAGGGGATCTTAGGTCCCCTCACTCAGCAAAAGAAGGCTACCTAGATCCAGTGTTTCCAGCTCCCAAACTTGCAGCCGAAAAAGGCTCATTCCCCTCCTGGATCTACAGGAGTCCCTCCTACAACACTAGGTGAATTAGTTTCCTATTGCTGCTGAAACAAATTACCGCGAACTTAGTGGTCTAAGAAAATATAAACTTATTATCATCCTGCTCTGGACATCAGAAATCTGACATTGGTCTCACTGGGCTAAAATCAAGGTGTCAGCAGGGATAGGGCTGCATTTCTTCAGAAGACTCTAGGGGGGGGATCATTTTCCATGCCTTTTCCAGCTTCTAAAGGCCACTCACATTCGTTGGCTAGTGGTCCCCTTCTTCCATCTTCAAAACCAGCAACATCATATTGAGTCCTTCTCATGCTTCCATCTTTCTGAGTCTATCTTTCCTGCCTTCTCTTTCCATTTACAAGGACCTTTGTGGTTACATTGGATGCTCCTAGATAATCCAGAATGATTTCCCCATCTCGAGGTCAACTGATTAACAGCTTAACTCCATTTGTAACTTTTGCCATTTAACACAACACATGCACAGGTTCTGGGATTAGGATGTGGACCTCTTTGGGAGGCCATTATTCTGCCTACCACAGTCTGCCTTCTGGCCGCCAAAGATATACATCCATCCCACATGCAAAATACAATCCATTCCAAGGTCCTCAACCCATTATAGCACCAACTCAAAGTCAAAAATCTCATGTAAATCTTATCAGCTCAAAAGTCCAAAACTGCATCATCTAAATCAGGTTTAGGCAAGAGTCTGGGGATGATCCATCCTGAGGCACAATTCCTCTCCATGTTTGAAACTGTGAAACTCAAACCTTGAACTTTCTTTCAAAATACAATGGTGGGACAGACATAGGATAACAGTTTTAGACATTTCTATTCAAAACAGGAGAAAAGGAGTCAGTAGCCCCAACCAATTTCAAAACCAAGCCAGGCAAACTCTTTTTTGTTCCAAGGTCTGGGACTAATCCTCTGTGGCTCAAGGCTTGGCCCTCTGAGTTAGTGGTTATGCCCTTGGAGTCATCCTTCCTTTTTTTTAAAGGTAGTACATGAGTAGTTTTATTAGCCCATTTCTTTCCTGTAGAATTTGAGAGATCCAATAACCTTCTTTTACTTTGTATTCATTTCATTTGGTATTCTCTCTGTACTTTTCACTACAAGCTGGCAGTGTTTCTGCTGGTGTAACATCATCAATAACTTTGTGAGTTTCCCATGTATGTCACAGGGATACATGCCATTAGATAAGAGACTCCTTCATAGATCTTTCCTAGAGCTCAGTACCACCAGCAAGGGATAAAAATTGGAAGGCCACTATCAATAAGTAGCCAGGAGAAGGGCCCACCTTCTCTGCAAGCCTGAGACTCACCTCCCTACCCAGAAATGGCAGAGCAGAGGGGAGGACACTGGCAGAGGCAATCCCATCACAACAAGAACCTAACCTGAGAGGCACTCCCCATCTCCTACAAGCAGGAGAGATCCTGCCACAACAGGGGTCTGGCCAGGAAAGCCTCTTTGTTCCTGTGGGCCTGAGACTTTCCACCCTCACTGAGTGACAACAGGCTGACAAGCCTAGAAAAATCCCTCAGCCCTCCAGATAGCAACAGCAGGGACCAATGGGAGCCTGGCAGCACAAACTAAACAAAGCAGATGAAGACACCACAAAGTGTCTGAAAATTAAACTGTCCTTGGGACAAAAGTAAGCCAGGACCTGCGTACTAAATCTAAACGAGGTGATTGACCACTGAAATAGAAAATTTGAATATAAATCAGAATCTCCTAATAAAATAGACAAAAATGTCTGGGATATAATAAAAAAAGAATCACCCATAATACCAAGAACCAGGAAAATAACAATTTGAATGAGAAAAGACAATTAAATGTCACGAACACTGAGATAAATCAGATATTGACATACTGTGACAAGAACTTTAAAGGAGCCATCATAAAAACATTTCAACAATCAATTATAAATGAAAAAACCAGAAAATACCGGCAAAGAAATAGAAAGTTATGAAAAAGAACTAAATGAGAATCATAGAACTGAAAAATAAAACAGAAATTAAAAACTCGCTGAAGGAGCTAAGTAGTAGAGTGGAGATAATGAAGTATAAAATCAGTGAACTCAAAGACAAACCTACAGAATTTAACCATCTGAATAGTAGAAAATAGACTGAAAAAAAAATGAAGAGAGCCTCAGAGATCTGTGGGACAATAAGAAAAGATCCAATCTCCATATCATCAGAATCTCAGAAAGAGAGATGAAAGAAGCTGATAGAGTATTTGAAGAAATAACGCCTGAAAATTCCCATTTGATGAAAGATATAAACCTACAAATTCAAGAAACTGCAATAACCACAAAGAAAGGAAACCCACAGAAATTCATACAAGGAAATATCATAATTAAACTTCTTAAAACTAAAGACAAAGAAAAAATATTGAAAACATCCAGAAAGAAATGACGCCTTACCCATAAGGGAGTATCAATTTGAATGACAGTGGATTTCTCATTTGAAACCATGGAGGCCAGAAGGAATTGGCAAAACATTTTTCAGGTGTAGGAAAAAAACTGTCAACCACAAGGTCTAGGCCTGGGGAAAGTATCCTCCAAAGATGAAGGAGGAAGAAAGGCATTCTCAGACAAAGGAAAACAAATAATTTCTCACCTCCAGATAAAAGTTGGTTAAAGGATGATCTTCAAACAAGAAAGAAACTATAAAAGAAGGAATCATGGAACATCAGGAAGGAAGAAAGAACAATAGAAAAATCAGAAAAACACAAACAATAGACTATCATTTTTCTCATGAGTTGTATAAATCATATTTGAAGATTGAAACAAAAATTATAATATTATCTGTTGCTCAAGACAATGACATTTAAAATTAGGGAAGGCATATGGACTTAGAAGAAAGGTTTCCACATTTTACTTAAGTGGTAAAACACGGATGCCAGTGCTCTGTGAGAAGCCACCTATGTGCATTGTAACATCCAGAGCAATCAAAAAGAAGACTAAACAAAGTAACACACTCAAAAACACTATAAATATATCAAGATGAAATACTAAAAATTATTCAAGTAACCTAGAGGAAGACAATAAGAAAGAAACAGGAATGAGAAACAGAAGAAACAAACAGAAAACAAATAATAAAATGGCAAGCTTAAGCTCTAACATATCAATGATTATCTTAAATGTAAATGGTCTAAATATACAAACCCAAAGACAGAGATAGGAAGAGCAGATTTAAAACAAACAAACAAACAAACCACCATTCAACTATACTGTTTACAAGAAACTCACTTAAAATTCAATGACCTACAGGGGCTGGCCCCGTGGCCGAGTGGTTAAGTTTGCGTGCTCCGCTGCAGGCGGCCCAGTGTTTCGTTGGTTCGAATCCTGGGCGCGGACATGGCACTGCTCATCGAACCATGCTGAGGCGGTGTCCCACATACCACAACTAGAGGAACCCACAACAAGAAATATACAACTATGTACTGGGGGGCTTTGGGGAGAAAAAGGAAAAAATAAAATCTTTAAAAAAAAAAAATAAATAAATAAAAAATTTCAATGACCTACATAGGTTGAGAGTAAAAGGATAGGAAAAAAAATTTACCATGCGAACATTACTTTTAAAAAAGCAGGAATGACTATATTACCTGATAAAGTAGACTTCAGAGGAAAGATAATTACTAATGGCAAAAAAAACATTACATAATGATAAAAGAATCAATCCACCAGGAAGTCATACAAATTCTAAACATATACGCAGCAAAAACAGTGCCTCAAAATGAAGCAAAAGCTGATAAAGCTGAAAACAAAAATAGATAAATCAATTATAGTTGGAGGTTTCAATATCTCCCTTTCAGCAAACTGTTAGAATTACTAGACAGAAAATCAGCAAGGATAAGATTTGAATAACACAGTCAACCAACTGGATACAATTAATATCTATAGACCACTCCACTCAAAAACAGCAGAACATACCTTGTTTTCAAGTGTCCATTGAATAGTCCCCAAAACATACCACACCAAGGTGTGCACAAATCATGATAAATCTAAAATAATAGCTATCATACAGATTGTTTTCTCTGACCATAATGTAATCAAACTAGAAATTAATGACATAAAAGCAACGAGGAAATCTCTAAATACATGCAAATTAAGCAACTCAATTCTAAATAACTCACGAGTCAAAGAAGAAGTCTCAAAGTAAAACAAAAAATACATAGAACTTGTGGAAATTAATAAAAGAAACCTTCACTAAATTGGACTTGGGAAGGCCTGTAGGGGGAGCTCTCATGCCTTATCATACTTCATCACTTACACAAACGAGGAAGAGAGGGACGCTTGCATCTTTGACAGGAAGTAAAACTGCTTACTACAGAAAGAAGATTTCTCTCCCCACTTTGCAACAGTCCAGCCAATGAGAAACGCCACAGCTCAGCCAATGAGAAGCCGTTGCTGTCCCGAACTGCTACTTTCCCCCAATGGACTTTGGATTCCCACCCTACTCCCTTTTTTTCTCTAGAAGAGCAGCTCCTCTCCTTTGTTTTCCAGATTTTCCTATGATCTGTCATAGCATGAACATCTCAAATTGTAATTTTTTTGGCTATTCCCAAATAAATTCATTTTGAGACAAAATATCAGGTAAATTTGCTTTTTAAGTTGACAAACTGAATGAAAGTAAAAATACAACATATGAAAATATGTGAGATGTAGCTAAAGCAATGCTGAAAGGGAAACTAATAGAGGAATGGTCTCAAAATCAATAATGTAAGAAACTAGAAAAGGAAAGGCAAAGTAAACCCAAAGAAGAGGAAAGACATAATAAAGATAAGAGCAGAAATCAACAAAATTAAAACAGAAAAGCAATCAAGAAATTAATAAAATAAATATCTAGTTCTTCAAAAAAGCATCAATAAAATCAATAAACTTCTAGCAAGACTGACACAGACAAAAAAAGAGAAGACACAAATCACCAATATCAAGAATGAAACAGGGAACTCACAGAAGATCCTGCAGCCATTAAAAGGATACTAAAAGAATACTATGACTAACCTTATGATCACAAATTCAATAATTTAGAAGAAATAGGTCAAAAAAGAAGTCTCAAAATGAAATTAAAAAAATACGTAGAACTGTATGAAGTGGAAATACCACCTGTCAAAACATGTGGGATGCACATAAAGCAGCTTGAAAGGGAAACTTATAGCACTAAATACTCACGTTTAAAAAAGGCTCATTTCTCAAGTGAATGAAAATCAAAAACGACTAAAACTCAACAAAGATGACATAGATAATTTGTGTAATACTACAACCATTAGCAAAACTGAACTTTAAATCTATAATTTAAAAGCTCCTGAACAAGAAATCTCCAGGCCCTTAGTTTCTCTGGAGAATTCTCTCAAATATTTAAAGGAGAAATAACACAATTTTACACTATCTCTTCCCAAAAATAGAAGAAGAAACCCACTTCTCAACTCATTGTATGAGGCCAGTATTACTTATTCTAAATTTTATATAAATTCTAAAATTTATACAGAAAGTCACAGGCCCTAGAATAACTAAAATAATTTTGAAAAAGAAAAATAAAGTAGGAAGAATCACTCTACCTGATATTAAGCCTTGCTATATAGCTACAGTAATCAAAGCTGTGTGGTACTGGTAGAGGGACAGACACATTGATCAATGGAACAGACTACAGAACCCAGAAATAGACTGAAACAAACATGACATGTTCAACTTATTCTTGACAAAGGTACAAGCAATTCAATGAAGAAAGGACAGCTTTTCCAGCAAACGAAGCTGGAGAAATTGGATAACAACAGTAAAAAATACATCTCCACCTAAATCTCATGCCTTATACAAAAATTAACTCAAAATAGATCATAGACACAAATGTTAAATGTAAAACTATAAAAATTTTAGAAAAAAAATAGAAGAAAAATCTCTGGGGTCTAGGGTAAGGCAAAGATTTTAGACTTTAAACAAAAGTATAAACAAAAAGAAAAATTGATAAATTGGACCTCATCAAAATTAAAAAACTCTTTGTCTGCAAAGCAAGTTGGAACTAAAATATTAAAGAAGAATAATAGTAAAATGGAATGCAAGACAGTGATCTGAGGTCCTTGTATTTCTTGAGAAGAGGTTATTGATATTCATTAACTGCAGCCTTTTTAAGAAAACAAGTTAAAACACAAGACAAAGAAATAAAACTGTCATTATTTGTAGATGCCGCGATGGTGTATAGAAAACCCAAAGGAATCCACAGTTAAATTTTTAAATGAACAAATGATTTTAACAAAGTTGCTAGATAAAAGATCAATATAGAAATAACAATTGCATTGTTATATATCTGCAACAAACATGAATTTAAAAATTTTAAATGATACTATGTACAAAACCATCACAAAAGAAATCAAATGCAAAGGACCAAATCTAACAAAACATGTGCTGGATCTCAACATAGAAACGCAGCATCTAAATAGCTGGAGGGATAGGTCATGTTCTTAGATTGGAGGATTTAATATAGTTAAGATGTTAAGCATCCCCACATTGATCTATGGATCCAATGGCATCAATCACAGTCAAAATCCCAACAGGGCTTTGAGAGGGATTTGAAAAACTAATTCTAAAAGTTTTTAGAATAGGAATGAAATAGCCCCCAATAACTAAGATATTCTCTAAAAAGACAAACAGGGTGAGGGGACTTCTTCTAGCAGATATCAATAAAAATTATTTTCAGCTGTATGACAGAGTGGTCCTGGAGGAGCAGAACAGGGAAGCCAGAAACAGACTCCTGTGTGGATAAGCACTTGATTTTATGACAAAGTTGGCATTGGAGGGCAGAGAACAAGATGGAGTTTTCAATAAATGGTGCTGGGACAACAGGATATCCATGTGGGAAAAAAATAAAGCTTGACTCCTACTTCACATCATACATAAAAATCAATTCCAGGTGGACTGAAGATAATATAGGAGAATGATTTTGGAGGAAAGGGAAAGATCTCTTAAACAAGATACAAAAGCACTAACCATAAAGGAAAAGATTGCTAAATTGGACTACATTACAATGATTTCATCAAAAGACACCACTGCAAAAGTGAGAAAGCAACCCACGAACTGGGAGAATACATTTACAATACATATAAAAAGCAAAGTACTTTCATCCTCTCTATATATCCTACTGATCAATAAGGAAAAGACAGGCAAGTCAAAAGAAAAACAGGCTAGAAAATTGAACAGGAAATTTATACAAGAAGATATGCAAGTGGCTAATATACACATGCAAAATTGCTTAATCTCATTAGCAGTCAGGGGAATGCAGATTCATACCTCTTTGAACCATTATTACACATCCAGCAGAATGGTTAAAATTTAAGAGACTGACAATAGCAAGTGTTGACAAGACTGTGGAGCAAGGGGCAGGTATTCACACATGGCTGGCAAGAGTTGGTATTGTATAAATATTTTGGAAAATAGATGGTGTTATTGACTGAAGTTTAATATAAGCATATCCTATGGCCCAGTAATTCCACTCCTGGATATATACCCAATATAAATGTGTGGACATGTATCTCAAGAGTCATGTCCAAGAATGGTCACAGCAGCATTATTCATAACAACCAAAGATTGTAAACAAGCCAAATATCCACCAGCATTAGGATGGATAAATCATGACACAGTCATTCAATAGAATATGGTATAACAGAGAAAATGAGTAAATGACAGCTACAGGCAACAACGTGGTGATTTCACAAACAAAATATTGAGTGGAAAAAGTGAAGCATATAAGAATTCATACTGTGTGATTGCTTATAACTCATCATTGATGGAAGTAATACATGTTGAAATCTGAGGGATGCCATTGAAAGATACTTCTAGGGGAATTTATAATCTTTAATGTTATCTATTAGGAAAGAATATTTAAAGTCTAAATGAAGAAGTTAATAAAAATAAAATAAGCCTCTAGCTAGAAGGAAATAATCAAGATTAGAGCAAAATGAAAATAAGGGTAAAATAGAAAGGATCAACCAAATCAAAAAGGTGGTTCTTTGAAAATGCTAATAAAAATAAACAAACATCTAGAACAAGTGACCAAGGGAATGAAAAGAGAGAAGCTATTAGCATATAACACAAGGAATCAAAAGGGGGTATAAGTATAACAGAAAATTTAAAAATAACTATAGGCCATTATTATGTCAATGCGTTTGAAAACTTTGACAAAATGGACAATTACTTGAAGAAACAAAACTTTAAAGTCTCACAAAGAAATAGAACACCTGAAGATGGCCACAAACATTAAGGACATGTAGTCAGATTTAAAATCTGCTCACAGAACCAACAATGAGGAAATCAGGTCCAGAGACCCCTGTAGCTGTGTTCATCAGATGCTTTCAAACGCATCATCTCATATCAGACAAGATCTGCCAGTTTGTAGAAAAGGGAGTGTGCCCCTCCACTCACACAGGGAGAGTGACGTAACTGTGATGTCCAGGCCTTCTCTGGGGCAGGACCCAGCCACCCACCCCTCTCCTCCTCCAACCAGTGGGGGAGGGGCTGACGTCACACATGGAAACCAACCCAACGGGCTGCCACTCCCCAAGCATTTCCAGTTTCCTCTTTTGCCCTGAGTGACTGGAGAGTAGGGTCTCCCTCAGGGAGGGAGGGGCAGGCCAGAGAGGCACCCTGAGGCCCAGCACAGTCCTGAGGAGACAGCATCCAGCCCCCCCAGGAGGGTCCCACAGCAGGATCCAGCACCCCTCTGGGCACACACCTGCTCTTTGGCTCCCTTCTCTTGATCTACCTGCCTCTTTTGTCTCCAGTTTCTTCCCTGAGTTTATTCCATGCATCTTTTCTCAACATCTGGTGTTGAACACAAAGCTCATTAATTTTCATTCTATCTTTTTCCCTAACATAACACCTAAGGTTATAAATTTCCCTCTTGTGCCCTTTTACCTGCATCTCGTGGGAGTCCATATCTGCTGCTTCTGTTACTGCTTGGTTTGTGTCTTTTGTAATTTTCCATTATCATTTCCCCTTTGGCCTATGAATTTTTTTGGTTTCCAGATATATCTGGGCTTGGGGCCTGTCCTTCTGTGATTGACTTCTGATGTTATTGTGTCTTAATTACACAGCATGTCCCATATATCATCTTCAGTATTTGTTGAAGCTTTCTCTGTGGCAACTATGTGGTCAATATTATAAAAGTTCCATCTGTGCTGAGAAAACATGAATGTCCAACATATTGGGTGTGGGTTCTATATCTGCCCAATATGTCAAACTTAAAAATTGTGTATTTCAAATCTCTTTATTTTCATGATTTTCATTGTGCTTGATGCATCACTTTCTGAGACATGTGTTGAATCTCCCAGTATGCTGGTGAACTTGTTAATGTCTCCTAAGTGTGTCATTGTCCCTCTGAGGCTCCACTGTTGTTTATGCCTCCTGGTGCGTTATCTCTGTCATTGCCCTATTGCCACATACCATGTCACTATAGCCCCTTCATCCCTGCCCTGCTTCCTGCCTTAATGGCTATTTTCTACATCGGCTCTCTTTGGGGTAGGATGTGTCAAGTCCCTTTTCCTATCGCCTCACTTTTGACTTTGATATGTTGTTGTATTTCGTGCCTCCCTACTACTTCTCTTCCTGCTCCTCCTCCTCCTCAACATCCTCACACTCCAGGTCCTGCTTCAGTCCTGGTTACTGTTGGTGTTGGTTTTCCCTTTCACTCATCATCTCTGATCCCATTCCCGACATGCCACCCCAGCCCCGCAGCCTCTCTCATGTGTTTGATATGTGCCTTTCCAGTCCATTTATTTATTTACATATGTTGGCAGAAAAGGAAAATACAAAGTATCATTTATACGAGCTTCTGTGGTGCACATTAATGACGTTGGGCTATAGGGTTCATCCTGATTCTTCCCTTTCTCGCCGGGTATTCCCAATGTCCCCGTCACACCTCCTGTCTACTCTGGGGTCCTGGCCTCATGTCACTCACCGCAGACCTGACGATGGACTTGGCCTTTCATGTGGCCTCAAGAGGTCTATGGTTAGACTCACTCTTTTTCTCCATAACCACTTTTCCTCTGGAATTCTAACTTTGCTGGCGTTGGTTTGTTTGACACAATGAATGCTTCCGTCTAAAGTCTCATGTCCTTCTTTAATTCTTGGAAATTCTCTGTCAGTGTTTCTTCAAATATTTTCTCCCCATTAACTCTTGTCTCTCTTTCCAAGACTCATAGTAGAGGCATGGACACTTCTTTTTCTACCTTCCACACCTCTCAACCTTCCTCCTATGCTTTCCATCTTCTCCCTTCCTGGTGCTTTCTGGAAGAGTCCCTCATTGAAATCTTCCACTCCATTTCAACAAGTTTATTTTTCATACACCTCCAATTGGTTCATCTTCAAAACTACTTCTTTTGAACTTCTGTTCCCAGTAAGCTCCCCATGACTCCAAGGACTTTAGTCACTGTCTTAAGTTCCTGCTCTGTCTGTCCCATCAGTCTGTCTGCTCTGGCATAGGCAGCTCCCTTTGGGGTCTTTCTGTCATAGGCTCTGGCTTCTCACCATTTGGCCTTGTGACCTCATATTTATTCCCTGAGGCATCAGCCACCTTGGCCGGGCATGTCCCCCAGGACTGGGTGTCCAGCCCACTCATGCTTCTCCAGGTAAGGCTGGGGTGGGAAGGGGAATGCTCAGAACTGGGCAGGCCCGAGCCCACTGCTGCTAGCTCTGCACCCAGGCTGGCCCCAGCATATCCTTATGTCACCACTCTGGAGCCCCCACTTTGCTGCCCAGTGTCCCACCTACAGGGCAGAGGGTGATGGCGGAGCTGAAGGGGCAGGCTGGAGCAGCTGGTGACTGCGCATGCACGAATGTTCTTAGTTTTGCTTTGTTTCTGAGCTTCCTGTCTGCTCTGAGTACTCTCTGTGCCCAGTGGCAGAGGGGCCTCTCCAAGCTCAGAGGAGAGGCTGGCTCAGCCCCAGCAAGTGGATAAAGGGGAGAACCTGGCATGACTTTGAGGCTCCTGTGCTAGTCCTCCACACCTGTGCCCATCATGCCCTCAGTAACTGGGACCAGCCCCTGTCTGTCTCACCAGGCATCCCCAATGGTTTCTCATTTGCTCTGGTCCTGTCTTACAGCATTCCTGGGCTGATGTGGGGGGAGGCTGCCAGCAGCCCTCGATAGTCCACCATTTACTGCAGCACCAGAAGATTTCAAAGTTCAAATGCAAATGCCCTCCTCTATCTCCACTCTCACCATGCCCTGAACACCTCTCATGACCTCTGGTCCTCCTGCTGACTCTAGTAATTACTAGGCCTCCAACCTGAACCTGCCAGCCATCCACCTTCTCTGCTCCTGGAAAAATGCAGCTGTTGCGGTCCGAGTTCCATGAAGTCACAACCTCTGACCTCAGTGGCCCTCACCCTTTGACTCAACCACTCTTGCTTTGTCTCTAATCTCTTCGTCTCTCACTGTCCAACACTGGCGTTATGAATGTCCCATCCCCTGGAACCTCATCCTGCTGTGTCTCCCTTCCACACACATACGCTCACACATTCTCAAATGCACACTCTTACTTGCTCACACACACTCACACACTCACACCACCAAGAGAGGTAATGAGGCAGCTGTTGTTCTGCCAAAGGCCTACTTCCCCATAAGCTCTGGGACCCTCAATCCTGGCTTCCCCCATCATTTTCTTCCCTACTCCTCTCTCTAAGGTGTATATTTCTACTTAAATCACTTCTTTCTTCAGAGAAAAAAAAGGGAAATAAAAAGCCTGCCCGAGTCCCATGTTCCTCTCCAGCTCTGGTCCCCTCATCTTCCCACTGCAGCCAGCTTCTTAGCAGAGCTGGTGCCAGCTCCCCAGCTTGGGCCTGAGCACCATTAACTCCCCAGCCCTTGTGGAAGCCCATGTGGTACCGAGGTCCAGCTCTGGGTGGTCGGCCAGTGAGGAGGCTCACTTAGCGTGATAAAGTCGGCATTCCCAAACTTAACTGATCTCAGCGCCATTTCCCATGCAGCCCCCTCACATCCCGAGGAACCCAGTTGGGGGGCCAACGACCACAGCCACTGTCTCCACTGATTCATGCTGATCTCTTCTTGAAGCAGCAAATTGGAAAATCTGAAGGACATCCTTCTGTCCGTTGTCCGCTCCATGGCCCTGATGGCCACCTCACTCTGCACCTTCTCCCTTCCTGCCTTCCATGCCCCTGACTCTACTTCACAGGGCCTCTCCATCTCTCCTGCCTCCCACCTCCAGCCGCCCTCAGCCTTGGCCCTTCTTGCTCTGTGAACTCCCAGGGGCCTCTGGGTCTTCGAGGACCTACTCACTGGGAATCCTTCAATTTCAGTGACCCCAGCCTGAGTTCCCCTGCACTTCAGTCCTGCTCAGTGAAGGACACATCCTATTCCACGGATCCAACACAGAGCTGGTCAGCTGTCCTAGAGGAATGGATCCCCTCTACCCACTCCTGGACACCCAAGCTCCAGCCATGACCCTTGGCAGGGCCCTTGCCTCACCCCAACACCTGTTGGGTCCCCAAGTCCTCGATCTTGTCTCCTCCACGCTTGCCCTCCCCCACTGCAGCCAGACTTGAGGGCCTTCGACGCCTGGCCTTGATCACCAGAAGCCTCCTAACTGATCCCTGCCTCCCCCTACCCATCGTCCTTGAGTGCAGCCTCAGGATCTTTCCGAAGCACAGTCTGACCCAGTGGCCTCCCTAGATCAAGGCTTCCTGTGGCTCCACACCACCCACAAGGGCCAAGTTTAAGCTCCTGAGCATGTTTGTCACCCTCTGAGCCCAGTCTGCTTTCCTGGCCTCCCTTCTCACACCCACCCTGCCTCCCACCAGGAGGACCACCCCAGCTGAGTGAGGATGGAGCGCTTTCCTGGGCCATGGGACTTTCCGTGCTAAAACAGGGAAGTCCTGGGCAGAAGGATGAGCTGATCACTCTAAACGTACCGTTTCTCCTGCCCCCTGGTCTTTTGCTAGCTGTTGCCTCGGGCCAGATCACCCTCTTCCCCGGAAGGCCTGCGCCTGCAGGACTAACTCCTGGAGGACTCTCGCACAGGGGAGCCTGTCACCCTCCCCGTGGGGTGGGGCTCCCATCTGTTCCCACAGTCCCTGAGGACTTAGCACCTTACCTCCATAGGCTTTGGCTCCTGGGGAGAAGGGAGATACATTTTAACTCTGCATCCCCCATCTAGTGAGTGCCTGCAGGCACAGGGAGGTGTTCACTTACTGCTCGCTTAATCAGAATGAAAGATGGATTTGGTGTGTCTGACCACAGCCCTCAGTCTCTGGGGGGAAGCGGAACCAGGAAGAATGCAGTAAAGCTTGGTGCCAGATTTGCGTGACTCATATCCACCTAGGGGGAGCCCGGGACAACAGGCATGCCCTTGGAGGATGCTCTTAGCCTGTGAACCAGGACTGCCACCCCTCAGAGCCCTGAAAGGGGTGAGGCCCAAGGGAGGAACCCCAACCCCTTAAACGTCGGCCCTGAGTCCCCGGGTGTGGGACAGACACACAGAAGACAGAGCCACTGCCTCTCCGGTGAGCAGTGAGCCCTCGGTGACTCAGAGCTGCAGGAGAAGGTGTAGGCGGCACAGGGAGACCAAGCAAAGGGTGTGCATCTGAGGACCTCATCTCTCCCCAGCCCGGCCACGGCTGAGGACAGGCCTGGAAGGAGCCTGTGGTCAGCACAGAGGGCCCCTCGTCCCCTGCAGGGAGCAAGAAGCACCCCCCAACTCCAGACACCACTGTCCTCTGACAGGAGGATGCCTCCAGCCATCCCAAAGAACACTGGCCTTCCATCCCTGCCATAGACCCACCACCATTGTTTCCAGCAGCCCAAGGGGCACATACAGCTATTACCACTTAAGTAGTGACAGAGGCACTGGGGTGGGGGGGGGCAAGGACAGGAGCTACCCCATGAACCTCCCAATTGTGATCGTGAGCCGGGGGGCAGGCCAGTCCCCAGGTGATGCCCACCGAGGTGGCCACAGGGGCACATCTCCAGGCACCGCGTCAGCACCAGAGAACTCTCAGACTCCCGTTGGCGGAGGCCCTAGATCGCTCACCAGGCACTCGCCACACTCCGACACCAGCTGGGGGCCAGGAGGACTGCAGCTGACACTGTGGGGGACCATGCAAAGGTGTGTGGGCTGGGCCCTCTGAGACAGGGCAGGAAGCATGATGTTGTCACATGGAGAGGAGAATGGAAGGTGCTCCAGAGAAGGCAGGCCTGAGCAAGATGCTTCAGGCCCTCAGAGTCCATGGGCCAGAGCCCCAGGCCCTGCAAGGATGTTGGCTCACACCCGCCCTGGACACTCTTGCCTTGGTGCCTCCTCTAAGATGGAAATCAGGTCTGAAGGGGCAGCTCCTGGGGAGGCTGGCAGCTCTCCAACACCCTGCTCTTCCACAGACCTGCTGAGCTTCTCCCCAAGGCGGCAGGCAGCGTCCACAGTGCTCTGCTCTCCCCACCCTGTGCAGGCAGTGTCCTTCCTCGGCCCTCGTCACCATGGCCCTCCTGTTGCCATCATGGTCCCCGCCTTCTGCGCTTCTCTACTCTTCCACCAGTTCACAACCCGTCTCCCTCAAGACCCCAGGCCCCACGAGGACAGACGTGCGTCTGGTCCAACCCTGATCCATGGACCAGTGCCTGGCACAGGGGGTGCTCAGCGAGTGTTTGTTGGATGAACAAAGGGGGCAATTAGCACTTAGAAAGTCTTTCTATTTAATTCCAACAAAGAAATTTCATCCGTTTTGCTTTGTTTGCTTTTCATGAGTAGCTGAGCTATGTTGACCACCTTCATATCTGTGTTAGTGAGTGTTCTCCAGAGAAACAGAATTAATAGGAGAGATATATATACACAAAAGGAGATTTATTATGAGGAGTTGGCTCACGCAATTATGGAGGCCGAGAAGTCCCACAGTCTGCTGTCATGGTGTAAGCCCCTGTCCAAGGGCAGGAGAAGACCGATGTCCCAGCTCAAGCAGGCAGGCAGGAAGGGAACAAATTCTCCTTCCCTCCACTTTTTGTTCTTTCAGGCCTTCAACTGATTGTATGAGGCCCACCCACACTGGGAAGAGCAATCTGCTTTACTTAGTCTACTAATTCAAATGCTAATCTCTTCTGGAAACACCCTCACAGACACATGCAGAAATAATCTTATTCTGGGTACCCCAGGGCCCAGTCAAGCTGACACATAAAATTAGCTACCAGCATATCTTAGTTATCCACGCCTCAGGCCTCATGCCTGGTCAAGTGTCCTGGTGGACTGGCTGGCCTGCTGAGACAGGCTGCTGGAACTTCAGGCATGTTAGCAACCAAAAGGACCCTCATCCATCAATTTACACACCAGTCACAGCACCACACGTTCCAGGCTCACATGACCCTAAGAGGACAGTGATGAAAGAGTAAGCCACACAACTCCCCAGTGGGGAGTGCAGTGTGAACCCTGGTCTAGCCGGCTTCAAGGCCAAGGCCGCCAACCACTGGTCCACTGACTCCCAAGGGGCACAGAGCCTGGGACAGTCTGCCCCTTCCCCCATCACCTGACGATGCCACGCCAGGCACTGCAGAGCCCTGCACGTGACAGAGGGGACACACACCCAGGGGACTCTAACGAGACTTCTAGAATCCTGTAGCTAGAGGCTTGTATATATTTATACATTTATTTATCTGAATGAATTTGTGGCAACTTACAATATAACACAAACATAAGAAAACTGAAAACCATCACAGCTAGACAATGGTTGTGGGTGTTTATGCAACAGTATCACATAGATACCTGTTTGTTGGCACGTGTAGGGACACGCGTGTGTGTCATCCACACCTGCACACAGGTCTGCCCAGTCTTCTGCCAGAAGGGCTGCAGGCACAGCCTTCTGAATAGCTGGGAAGATGACCATCAGCGCCCGACCCACTTGGCATTTGGAAAATGTATTTGATGGGAAGGTCTAGGAAAAGAAAATGGCCGCGTAAGGCTTCAATGATTTCTTAAGGACATGTTGTTAAATGATTTAATTCCTTCCTGAGACACTGCCCATGAATTGATGACCTCTGCTTTTCCTTTCTCCAGTTCAATGAGCAATGGCTTTCCTGACAGGCCAGTAAATTTCTCCCATTGCTTCTGCTAAGAAAATTTCTTTAAAAGATGATGAGAGGAAAGTGCTTTATTGCAAAGCTCTCTGTACCCCTCCTCCTTTCCTCACAGGGCATAAAGCTGCCGTGGAAGGAAGGACAAGCCGGTGGTAGTGCTCCCAGGATGAGCCGTGCCCCGTTAAATTAAAACAAATGAAGGCGACTTCCAGATGGTGACTCACACACAAAGGATGCCGGAGACTAGGGGACGGCTGGCTGCCTTCCCGAGCGCTGCCCAGGCAACAAGATGAGGCAGGAAGGGAGCACCCCCCAGTCTCCCACCCCAGCCAGGGCACCGGAAACTGCACACTCACATCTGAAGGGGGAGGATCCCAGAGGGACCAGAGTGAACCCCACTGGCCTGCCAGAGCCTAGGGTGCAACCATCCAACAACACAGTCTGACGACCACCTACTGGGGGCCTTTCTGCGGGCCAGGGCAGAGCCAGCCGGCACCACCCGGAAGCGCTGTGCAGAGGCCTGGAGAGCAAGGGAAGGCTCCTGGAGGAGGGGACAGCGCATGACCAGCAGGACAAACAGGAGACTAAGCATCCTAAGGGGAAGGCACGGGGCGGGGCAGGAGGCTGAGGAAACGCTGGATGTGGGGGTCTGCAGCACGAGAAGAGCAAGGAGGGGTCTTGCTCAGCACCTGTGACACTGCCCCTCCCCGTCCCCGCCTCTGCAGCACAAAACTGTCAGCTGGGGACGCGCTGCAGGACTCCCACCCCACCCCCAGGGCAGCTCTCCGCCTCTGAGGCCACGCCCTCCTGGCGTGAGCGCTCGGGAAGGACCTCCCCTCTCAGGTGTGGGCGGGTCTTGGAGAGGCCCAGGGCCCAGGTAAGGAGTCGATCTGTCTCTGGCGATGGGTCTGGCAGTAGCCGCCTTCCAGGGCTGAGCTGGGAGCTCACCCACCCCGGGCCTTCGGATGGACGGTTGACGCCGTGCCCCAGCCCCTGTCTGTGTGTGCCCTTGCCCCAGCTCCCCGGCCTCTGGGGCCTGAGTGGGAATAAAGCACAGTGTCCAGGTTCAGGCTCAAACGCACAAGACGTGCCCCCAAAGACCACTCCAGCCAGGCCGGGCAGCAGCGGGGGTTGGGGTGGGAGGCACGCTGCGGTCAGGAGAGGCAGCCAGGGACTGCAAGGGACAGTCCCCCTTTCGCCGCAAAGTCAGGGCCGTGACTTACCAGAAAACGATCTGAACTTCTGAGAAAGAACAGGTAGAAAGATATTTGTATCAAATATGACAGACCTATAGCTAGCACTACAATATATAAAAAATCCCTTCAAAATTTAATGAATTCATCGAGTCCTTGATCGGGGGAGGTGGGGGCGTGGGGGGCAGGACAACCACATAAAGAAGAGCAAACACGGCAGTCAAAGAAGTTGAGACTGAGTGATAAGGTGCAGCTTTATACCAAATTAATGACTTACCGCCAAACCCAACAGCGACAAGTTTGCGGTGCAGAAGCAGGTAACGTGGGGCCGGTGGCCTGGGAACCGGCCCCATCCTTCAGGCTGGCCCCACAGGCTGCTGCATCCAACGCTCCTACTCTGGGGCAGTGATTCCACATGTGGGCGATCACGCCGAGGAAACAACATAAGAGAGGGGCGACACTGCCCGCGCTGACAGGCTCGCGGTAGCACTGTCTGCATCAGCGAAAAACTGAGGACAATCTAAATGAGCCCCAGCAAGAGGTGGGAAGGCCACCACAACACAGGAGGTCATGCAGAGCCTGAGTCCCCTTTTTGTGGCACAAGGTTAGTGAGCAAAGCACAACACACAACATCGCCTCAGGTACAGGCCAAGACAGCCAAGAAATAGGAAAACCGTGACAGCTGAATGGGGCACAGGGCTTGACCCATTTACCCTCCTGTGCACGTGAGGTTGGTTCATGTTGATTTGCAACACTTCTGTTTATTTCAAGTGTCTGTGTCACACAACACACCGTGATGTCACCATAGGTGTGTGCTCCTTGACACCTGCTCCCTGGTTGCCACCCCTGAGGCCCTCAGTCCCCTCTCCTCTTTCCCAGACTACACGCCTAACCCATCCTCAGCAGAGAGCCCTTCAAGGACACAGTTACCTCCCATCTTTGCTTACTTACTATTTATGCCTGACCTCCTTCCAGAAAGGATATCCCACATTCAGTAATAATGGGCAAAGTATAAAAATTAAACACAAGCTCATGTGATGAAAAGAGAGACCAGGGGCTGTACCAAAAGACCAGCCCAAGGCAAGTAGGTCTGGAACCGAGGGTAAAACTTGTCACTGAGCTTCCTGGAAGCCAAAGTAAAAAGGGAAACAGTATTTATTATAACCCTTATTATCCAGTACAAGAAGCCATAATTATTTGTTGGGAAAGACCAGTGTGTTCCTAACCCTACTCTGGGAGACCTGTTAACGTGTGTTTGCTCATATAAAGGTGATGAAGACACCTCAGGGCCTCCAGTGGTTTCCTGGGTAATACAACATTCTCCACGTGACCTGAACTCACCTCAGCCTCATCAAAATGCCACGTTAAGTTCTGGCTCTCTGACACAGTCTGTAACGTAATCAGGACAGGTCACTTTCTGAACTAATCCAAAACGGAATACCGTCAGAAAAGGGAGGCCGTCTTGGCCGCCACCTCTGGTTCCCCGACACAGTCTTGTTTTTCATTCCATGATAGACATCAACACAAGGGAGGAATGAAATGACAGAGCAGCAAGTGGTGCTCGGCTCCTGAGCCTTGAGGGTCCTGGTCCCTTCTAGGGCATAGAAGACTTTGCTGCCATGGGGCTCAAAGGTACCTGGAGGACTCAGGCAGGCAGCAGAATGGAGGGTGCCTGCAGCCCTCAAAGCCCTCCCCGTGGGCCCTCCCCATTTACAAGCCCTCCCCGTGAGCCCTCCCCGTGACCTCTCCCCTTGGGCCCTCCTCGTGCAGCGGATGGCAGGATGTAAGGACACGGTTCTCCCAAGGGAGCTGATCCTGCCCTCCACTGACACCTGCTTCCTCTCCCAGCACTGCCCTGTGGAGGGAGGGGCAGGGGCCCGGAGAAACCTGGCTCCTACCCAGCCCCATTTCTGTGTCAAGTGTGTCATCTGGGACGGGTCACCCACGGTGGGTCACTGAGCCTCCTGAAGCCCCATTTTCTCCTGTGTCATCTGGGGGTGAGGGAGTGTAACCTGCAAGAGTGGTTTAGGGATTGATGATCTGTAAAGCTCCTGGCACACAGTTGGCTCTCAACACCTGGGAACACAAATTTCCTGGGTGGCGTCTTCAGCCACAGAAAGTGCAGCCCTCACACCTCCAGCTGCAGGCCCGGCTCTCAGCGCATTTACAGGAAAGGGAGAGGAGGAAGTCACCGGTGGGACATGAAGCAGCAGGCAGGTTAGCAGAGGAAACTGAGGACGCCGCCGCCGTGTCATCATCGCCATCCTTGCGTTATCTCCCCCTGTCCAAGGCCCTGACAGTTCTCTGTCCAACTGGCAGCCACTCTGACTAGTCGGACAGTGGGGGCGTGGGGTGGGTTTGTGGGGAATCCTGCTGAAGCCAGTGAGATCTGTCTGGGGACCCTCAGCCTCTGGGGCAGATCCAGGCCTGGAGCCCAGGCTTCAAGAAGCCCCTTGGAGACAGCTGACACCACTCGTCATCTCCTTCCTGACGGCTCCACTCATGGAAGCCACAGAGTGCTGGCCAGAGAGCACAGGGAGGGAGGAGGCCAGCCCTCCCCGCCCCCCAGCTGAAGACAGCTCAGAGGGAACTCCACTCAGCCCCACGTGGAGGGCCACATGGGACAGGGGAGCACATCAGGGCAGACACTCGGAGACATGCCCGGCCACTCGGATGCACTTGGAGAAGAGGTTCTCTGGGAGCCACCCAGGAAACCTGCCCTCCCCACAGGGACCAGCTCTCCTGCAGCGTCCTCACCTGCACCTAGTCCTGCCTCGCTTAGAAAACCCAGACCCTCGACTTGGCCCCAGACCCTGACTGAAGCCCACCCTGCACGGCCCCCAAGGCCCCCACTCACCCGGCCATCACTCCTGCCCGTCCCTCTGCCTGGAAGGCCCTGTCCCCACGTTTCGACCTGCACGACACTGAGTTGCCCCTGAGGTCAGTCCTGGGTGCAGCCGCGGTGGGAAGGTGGGGGCTCAGGAAAACCAAGGAGTAAGGTGCACCCTTCATCTGTCCCGTCTCCCCCCCAATCCCAGCGTCTGCTGAGGGCACACTCTGGGCCGTCCTGGGGAGAGAGCCCACGGGAATGAACACAACGCTTTGTTCTGATTACAGCTTTTTCCCACAACAGAGAGAATTTCTGGACTCTCCCCAAATTTCCTCTCCTCTTAAAATTTTCGATTAAGAGCCTAACCTTGATGGAAAATGGCTGTTTTCCGGAAGGTTCTCCAAGGTGCTGATTCCTCATTGCTGAGTGCTTTTTCTAAACAGATGAAGACTCTTGATAATTCTGAATTAAAAATCAGAGCCCAGGACTTCACTCAAAGAAGGGAGGAGGGGACAAGACACCCTGGTGAGGCTGGCCCCGAGCTGGCCCCTCCCTGGGGGCTGTGGGCTGTGCAGGGGCTCGGAGGCCCTTCCAGCCTGGAGAGAGGCTGTCGGCCGAGGAGCAGCAGGGATGTCCCGGGAGCCAGGCTGGGCTGCCAGCACAGCAGCTGAAGTCTTGAGGAAACTTCCTGATTGCATTAACGAGGTGGCACCACCAGGACATAATCAGATCTCCCTGGAGGACGTGGCTTCCAGAAGGGCTGCTGCTCACACGTGGCAGAATTAGGGCAGCCGGGGCCAGACCCAGTGGAAGGAGGGAAGCCCGTGCTGGGACCTAGGGCAGGAGGTCCGGGGCTGCCCCGCAGGGGCTTGTGGGTGCAGGGCCAGCGAGCAGTGCCGTGGCCCAGCCCTAGGAAGCAGCACTTCCCAGCGATCACGTGTGCAGGCACCTGGCGTGGGAGGCCCAGTTGCAGGCCGAGCAGCCCCCCATCACAGGCCTTCCTGGTTTGACAGGTCAAGAGGGGTGCCTAGAAAAGCTGTGTGCTGCAGGCAGGAGCAGACCTGAGCCGAGCCTCTCACCCCGCTCAGGGCCATGAGCCTGGACTCAGAGGACGGAGAGAGCGAGCTCTCGTTCCAGCTCCCCCATCCTAGCTCCGGCCCGTCTATGCCTCAGTGGGGCAGGACTAATCACAACAGCTTGTCAAGATTGCTGTGAGGACCACCGAAAACCCCAGCACAGGGGCTGTATGATGCAGGGTGTAGGTGTAAGCATCAGAGCTCCACAGGCCTGGCCAACCTAGGCGCTTGCCTCCTGCTGGCTGAGACCTTGGGCATCTGCTTATCCTCACTGGGGCTCAGTTTCCTCATCCATGAAATGGGGTAATCCTAGGGTGGTTCTGAGGTTTGAAATATCAGAATATACGTAAACCACAAAACAGAGCCTGGCCCAGAGAAAGCACCCAGTAGACGTCAGTGGCTGATGCGAAGTTTACTGTCACTAGAAAGAGACGACAGGACCACTCCTGCCAGAGGTAGCAGCTGAGGCAGGTTGTGGGGGCAGTAATCTCAAAGTCTGCTCCTTCACTTTGCAGTTCCAAGACCCTTGGGGACACAACTCCTATTAACCCAACCTCAGAAGACTAAGGGTTATACCCCAGGCCAACGTCCTGCAATGATGCCTCCTGGTTTCCTCTCTAAGAATACTTTTTATAGAAGTTCCCAGGGCAGCCAGCTCTATATTCCTATCTCCTGACCATGAAGAGAAAGTGTATTCGAGAGTTTCTCAACATAGGTTTGATGAAGAAATGTACAAATGCAGGGATGAAGGACACAGCCAGAGACCACGACACAGAGCAGCTCAGGCGACCTGCTGACATGCACAGGGCAGCCTGCTCTGGGCCTCCATCCCCAGCAGGACCCCTAACCCCCTTCCCTATCCAGCACAGCCTCCGTCATCTGGGCCAGCCTCATCCTGCCCTCCTCTGCCTCCGACCCCCTTCACCTCTCTTCTCTTCCCTCGGCCCAGGGACTTTGCTGATGCTGACTGCTCTCACGGCCCCCAAGCCTCACACCTGCCCGAATGCATGTCCATGTCACCCACTTGAGTTCTGGGAGAGGGCGTTTGTCCTGCTCGCCTGTATAGAGTGGGAAGGATTCGGCTCTGGAACCTGGGTGTGGACCCGGCTCTGCCACATGGCCTCTCTGTGCCTTTGTCTCCTCGTCTGCTCAGTGAGGCTCACCGAGTCCTGGACTCACAGCAGAGCCCAGGCTCAGCACACAGAACGTGCTCAGTAGCTGCACCTGACACAGGAAGGCCTGGCGTAAACTAAATGCCCAATGAATGCTTGGTGACTGAGGAGAGCATCGCTTCTTCCAAGAGGAAGAGAAAGAAAGAGGACTAGAGACAGCCGAGATGGTTTTGAGTGTGGCCTTGAAGGATGGGCAAGGATGGACAAGCAGGCAGGGGAGGGTGAAATTCAAGGTGCAGAAACAAGAGGGCGTGGGAGTGCGTGTGTGCATGTGTGTCGGGAGGAGGCCCTGAGTGCACTGTGAGGCTCATAGAACAAGATCCCTCTAGAACCTCACCCTGTGCCTGAAGTCAGGGGGACAAGGTGACTCTTCAACAAGCATTTGTGGCTCCTTCATGTGGGCCAGGCCCTGTGGAGACCCTGGCGGCAGTCCGCCTTCCCAGAGCTGGGAGAGCCAGTCAGCTCCATCCCTCAGGGAAGCCCTGGGGCTGAGGGGCCGATGGAGCTCCCTGAGCCCCCTGGATGGACCCAAGGAGGCTTCTGGCAGGGTCTCTGTTAAGATCAGAAGGGAAGCGGGCACAGGGAGAATGGATGGGCTGGGGGCAAGCCAGAGGGGAGGAGGATGGAAACAGTGACACCATTGGTCTCGTCACTCCACCTCTGCAAACTCCAGTGCCTCTTCAGTAAATGGGGTGACAATTGTGCCTCTGCTTCTAGTACGAGGGCGGAGACGAAGTTCCTGGTAAAGCACCTGAAATTGGGCTTGTGCATGGAAAGTTTCTCCATCCACACCGGAGTGATGGAGAGGATGGTGGAGAAGGTGGACGTGGAGATGGCAAAGCAGCACAGAGCCAGGTCCACCCAGGAAAGCCCACGCCCACCGGCCGCAGGGAGGCCCGGGGCAGATCCCTTAGGACAGGAGAGCAGAACGCTGACGACAGCCAGCAAGTCCAGCCATGGGGAGATTTCAGCAGCGGTAATATCAGGACTAAGTGGCATCACAAAAGAAAACGATCCAAGTATTAAAATCAAGTGGGTAAGACAAGATTACTTAGAAGCGTATCTTTCCATGACTGCAGCGATGGGGAAATAAGCAGGCCTGGAAAGAGCCGTGGAAGGGGCTAAGCAAGTTCAAGCAGGTCCTTAGGCCATGGTCTTTGGGGTGTGGACTTTTCTCTCTTCCCCAAACCTGTAGCAGCAGGTGATGCTTGCGCCCAGGATGGTCTTGGGGTTTCAAACACTGTGTCTCCCTGAGTGTTCCTCTCTCCTGACCCAGGGAGCCTGGACGTGCAAGGCGTCCACGCCGCTGAGGAATCCCTGGGGGCAGCAGCAGGAGAGCCCCCACCCCACCCGTGTTCTGTGTGGTCCTCAGAGGCCCCCCCCCTCCACTCCCTCACCCCTGCTTCCTGGGATCACCGTCAAATTAACCACCAGCTTTTCTTTTTTTATATTTCTTCTCTTTTTCACATTTAAAATTTTAATCCATTTATTCTAAAGCATAGTGTAAGAAGTGACTTTATGTTTTTTCAATGGATTAAGCACAGTCATGCACCAAGGAACAACATTTCAGTCCATGACAGACTGCATATATGACGGTGTTCCCATAGGATTGGTGCCATATAGCCTAGGTGTGTAGTAAGCTAGACCATCCAGGTTTGTGTAAGTGCTGCAGGGGAGGAAGAAATTTTCCTCTACCCTCTAGGTTCTTCTGGCTGGCCTAAGAGTTAAATTGACATGAGACAGATTAACAGGAGAAAAACAAACAAAAGTTTAATAACATGTGTACAGGGGAGAAATCCAAGAAAACTGAGTAACAAAATGGTCGAAGGCCTCACCTTAAATACCATCCTCAGCCAAAGACAAAAGAAAATGTTGCGGGTGGAGAGAGTCAGGGACGTTTTCAAAGGGAGGGAAGGCAACTCACAAGCAGGTGAAAAGGAACAAATATTTGGAAAACAAGTGTTTGGCTGCACAGAAACAGAACCCAGAGGGGAGCCCATAGAACAGGCTTTTCCAGGTTCCTCCTTGTCTGCCAGCTTGTTCGTGTTGTGCTAAGGTGAGAGCTCGCTTCCTGAGACAGGTTTTTTAATCCGAATTCTTTTAGGCAGTTAAGGGGGAGGTAGCAAGAAAAACTGAGTCTTGTTTCTTAAAAATAATCAGCCTAAAATAATCTTCATTTTGGGGTGGCAAATTTTGTTCCCCTTTGGCACACTCTGTGATGTTTGCACCATGAGGAAATCATCTAACAACGCGTTTCTCAGAACACGTCCCCATCATTAAGCAACGCAGGACTGTAGTTGTCTGAACCACACTTGTTAAATAACTCATCTCTCCCTCGTTTCCCTGGCGCCTTGAAGTGGCACCCCCATTGTTGTGTGCCCACTGTGTGGGCCCCCTTCTAGGGTTTCTGTTCTGATAATCCCATGAGCATAATCATGTGGAGCAGCCACCTTCCCAAGGGTCAGCCTTGGCCCAGGCGCCAAGATGCCCTCGCGGCAGCCTGTGCATTTCTTGATGTCTTGGACTTCCCCTGCCTTCTCCGACCACTCGCTCCATCTTCTCAGTCATGCTCCCTCCACCTCCCCTGAGCTGTAGCACTGTCCTGGTCCAGCCCCCAGCACTCCTCTCTCCCTACCTTAAACAGGCTCCCCAGCTTCTTGCCCCAAAACACGACCCCCAGGAGGCATCCTCATCTCAGCTTCTCTCCTGGGCACCAAACGCCCAGCATTAGCTGCCTTCCCAGCATCTCCCCTTAACTCCTCAACTCCACCCCTGGGGGCCTTAATGCACACGTGGTGCAAGCACACAGGCACGTATATGCCAACACACACACACATGTGTACACACACACAGTTATGCTAAAAAATCTATTTTATGTAGAAGAATCTCAGGTTCGAAGATGTGTCGAAAGTCATGCAACTACTGAGTGGCAGAACTCAGGTCTCTACTACTCTTAGCTCTACTCTGGGTATTTTTTAATAGCAGGTTAACAAAAACACAGGGTTCCAAATATTGGGGAAATAAAGTGAAAGAATCCACGTTATGTGGTCAGCCCAGTGCCAGGGAACATAAGAGCTAAATATGCACTAACTGTGGTGATTCATAATTATTTCTGTTCTTATTGTCAGCCCCTGGCATGGATCAGAGACGCAGACTGCCCGCTCTCTCCGGATCACGCTGAAGAGGAGCCGGGTTCACCTGCGGCCCCTCGGCATTTGATTGTCTTTGGCGCCCCCTCCTGGCCTCCGTGTGTAACTCCCTGTGACGGGGGCCGGGAGGAGCCCAGCGCGCGGGCGCTCTCACCCCAGGACATTCGACCCCATGGCCGCTCTGAGACAGGCGCACGGTCCTCCTCTTCTAACCCCCAGGATCGTGAGAAGAAGAAAGTCCCCCGCACTGCTGGGAGCTGGGGCTGTCTCCTGTCTGAACACACAAATGCGCACACTCTCACACAGCTATGCGCACACTCAGGTGCGTTCACACATGTGCCCACACACTCCCTCGCACACTCTCTCTCACCTGGGTGGGCCCATTAGGCTTACACCCGACTTGACACCACTTACCATCATAAAGACACACAGTATTACAACTATGATTACCTCTTATGTTTATTGTATAGTTGGGGAAACTGAGGCCCCAAAGGAAGATACACTATGTCCAACTCACAGCATTGGCTGAGCGGGCACCCGGGCCAGGTGTTAGGGCAGCAAGGAACGTGACATTCGTCATCAGTTCCCAGCCCAGAAGCAGCACCACGGAACCAGGCTGGCTGCAGTGGCGAGGGCCCAGCGAAGGTGCCGGTGCGGCCTCGGTGAGTCACAGCTGAGGACCTCGTCCAGGACCTTAGCATCCAGTGAGGGAAGCAGGTGTCTCAACTACAGACACCTGCAATAAAGTGTTAGGCGAGATGGGACTGACGGCTGTGCGGGGCCCGCGCGGAACCGGGAGGCCTGCGGTGGGGGGCCAGTGGAGGCGACTCCAAAGCTGAGCGTGAAAAACAAGACGTTCTTGGAGGTCATGGAACAAGAAGGGCACGATGGGCAGGGAGGGGTTGCGGAGGCTCCAGTGGGAGGAGAAGCATGGGAAGAAGGCTAGCGATTAACAAGGTGGTAAACCCAGGCCCTTTCTACGCAATCCCCACGGAAGCCCCAGGGAAGGCGGCCGCAGCCTCACAACTCCGCACGGGGGCCTCCTAACAGTTCTGCCAGCATCAGCCCCCGGAGCCATGCCTTCAGATACTAGGATTCCCATTGCACAGAGGAGGCCTGAGGCTCAAGGAGGGTTAGTAATCTGCTTAAGGCCGTAGCACTTAGTGGTCGAGGCAGGATTTGAAACCCGCACACTGGCTCCAAACTCCATGCCCTTTGTAAAAAAAAATTGTGGTAAAATATACATAACATAAAACTTACCATTTTAAGCATTTTTAAGTGTACAGTGGTATAGTGGTTCAGTGGTATAAGTACATTCACATTGTTGTGCAACCATCACCACTGTCCATCTCCAGAACTTTTTCATCTTCCCATCCTGAAACGTGCAACCCATCGGACCACTCCCCATTCTCCCTTCCCAAGCCGCTGGCAACCACTGTTGGACTTTGTCTCTATGAATTTGCCTATTCTAGGTACCTCATAGAAGTGGAATCGTATAGTATTTGTCCTTTTGTCTCTGGCTTATTTTACTAAGCATAATATCTTCAAGCCTTGTCCATGTTGGAGTATGTGCCAGATTTTCCTTCCTTTTTTAAGGCTGAGTAATATTCCATTGTATGGGTACACCACATTTTGTTCATATGTTGATCCACTGGTGGCTACTTAGGTTGCTTCCACCTTTTGGCTGCGTGAATAATGCTGCTATGAACACAAGTGTGCAAATATCTGTTCAAGCGTCTGCTTTCAAAAAATCCACTCTCAGCACCATGAAGAAGTGATTCTCATAAACCTCAGGGAAGGTGAGTAGCATGGGAGAGCAGAGTGAGAGCTGAAGGAGCTGGGCAAATGTAGTGCAAGAGAGACAGGTTGCAGGCTGAGGGGCCGCCCTGGGAGCTGCCACAGGAGGAAAGCCTGCTGGGGAACAGGCGTGCGGTCTCCCAGACACCCTCCATGTCAGGGCAGCAGCACCCCCGGGGGCTTGGCGCTCTCTCAGGAGCCTTGGTTCCTCTTCACTCCTGCTGGCCCATCTCCACATAGTGGGGCAGCCAGGAGCCCAGGCCAGGTGAGAGGCAGCTAACCTACAAGAAGCAGAGAAGTGGGCAGTCCCTCAGCTGCAAGGACAAACAGAATTGGGACACCACCCCACCCTCACCCCCCCTTAAACCAGGGGAAATGCACCCACCCTGCAACTAACCACCAACTGTGCTCACTACGCTCTGAGACAGCGGAGCACTTACCTGGCAAGGCACAGCTAGAGCAGATGAAAATGTCCCCGTCCTGGGCAGACAGAGCTGGCCTCTCTCCACTGCCCCGCCTCCCGACCCCCTTCATCCTAAGCCGACAGAGAAACATCCTGCATGTGTTCAAAGATTGACTAGCTCCAAAGATCTGAGCAAACTAAACAAAACAGGAGAACAGATTGCAGTATCTCGCTCATTTTTACAGAGAGATTTGAACCCACATCCGGCAGAGGGTCAATGCTCCTGTCCGGCTCGTGTAGAGCATTTGGGAACACTAACACTGCCAGATGAGCAAGGAACCTCCACACCTTTCACAAACCACATTCTCTCACCAGGTTACGATAAAAGTAGAAAGAATAAGAAGACAATGTTAAAAATGCATTTTCGAAACAAAATTAAGTTTCATAATGAAATGATGAAATGTTTGGAACTCAATGACAATAAGATGTCCACATAAAAATTATAGAATTTAAAATTGGTATTTAGAGGGAAATTTATGTTCTTAAAATGAATTTATAATAAATAGGATTAAAAAGGCAGAAGGAGAAATCTGATGGGAACTTGGGTTAAAGAGAAAATATAAGAAAGCTGTAACTAAGCAAATAACACAAGAAGCTTTTTTTAAAGAAAGAAGAAATAAACTGATTTAATTTAAAAACAACCATAATAAAAGTAGATGATAAATAAAACCTCAAACCTGTTCTTTGAAAGGACGATTAAAATAAGCAAACTTCTGGGAAGTCAAGAAAAACAAAAAAGGGAAAAGGTACAAATGTGAAAATAGAAGGTTCACAAAAGAGGCATGACTAGGGATCTGAAGGAAATGTTAAACCACAAGAAGATGTAGGCACAGCTTCATCCTGGCCGATTTTGTTTTATCATGATAAAATGGAAGATTTTCTGATACATAAATCACCAAAATTGGCTTAACAGGAGGCAGAAAACAAGCAAGGAAAAAACTAAAGAGGTAGTGAAGGTATGGGAGGGGCCCCAGCAGCCCCAGGGCTGGAGCCAGCGGTATGGACGTGACCAAAGCGTAGGAGAAAATGGGAGGCTCCCCAGCTCTTTCTACGAGACTAACAAACCAAACAAGGGTCTCACACACACATTCACATGCATGTCTGCACAGATGAGCACACACAGACACCCCTCCGACACACACACACACTCACATGCACACACTGCTGTGATATGGAAAGATCCCCCAAGACACTTATTATAGTTAAAAATAGAAAGTTTCCAAAAAAAACAGTCCTATTTATTCTTGGGGTTTTTTTTGTTTGTTTGGTTGGTTTTGGTTTTTTTGTTTTTTGCTGAGGAAGATTGGCCCTGAGCTAACATCTGTGCCAGTCTTCCTCTGTTTTGTATGTAGGATGCCACTACAGCATGGCTTGATGAGTGGTGTGTAGGTCCTCACCTGGGATCCGAACTCGGGAACTCCAGGCCACCAAAGCAGAAGGCGTGAACTTAAGCACTATGCCACCAGGCTGGCCCCTGTCTTTGTTTTCTAAAGACTCCACCATGCGATTTGTGTTTGTTTTTCAAAGACTCTGAAGTATATGGATGTAAGTGTCCAGAAAGAGATCTGGAAGACACGCTCAGACAGAGGAGCAGGGTTAGCTGTGGAGAGGAGAGTCAGACAAGAGGGCGGGGAGGGGGTTAGAGAGGAAATTCGTTCTTTTTACGCTATTCCTATACTTGGAATGTTTACAAACTGAATATATTCATATATTCCTTCAAAATAGCTAAAGTAACAGTAAATCAATCAATTTATAAAAGTAAATAAAACCAATAATTAACTTAATTCAATTAATATGAAAAGTAATTAAAACTTCAATAATTATGAATTAAATACTTTTAAGCTCAAGAATAAAAATTAAAAATTTAGAAAACCATGTGGAAAGATCTTTTATACCAGGAGGATATTTCAAATAGAAGGTCATCTCTGTAACCAAAGAGGCAGGAACGACTCACCCAAACATGACACACAACCTGAAAGCCAGGAAGGAAAATGCCAGATTTGACTGTATGGACATTTAAAACTGCTACACAAAGAAGGGCATCATGGACTAGTCAAAAGATAAGCATCATATTAGGGAAAAAATATTTATAAGATTCATAAACAGCCACAGGATTTATACCCAGAATATGTAAAGAACTTTTACAAAATCAATATGGCAAACAACCCAACAGGAAAATGAGCAAAAGATGCGCATAAATCACAGAAGACATGAGAATGGCCAATAAACGCTTGAAAAGATGCTAAAGCTCTCTAGTTAACTAATAAAAATGCAAATTTAAACAATAATGAAATATTTCTTGTGCCTACCACGCTGACAAAAACTAAAAGCACTGAGCACATTCACCACTGGCAGGAATGGGGAAAATTTTTAGTTATTTTTTAGATATTTCCTCTTATCTATTGATCTTTTCCTCTCCTCCTGGCTCTCAAGTTAGATACCTGTGAACGCTTCTTCCTCCCCCTCTGTCCCTCCTTAACTCTCTATCTCCTCGGCCCCTCCCTTACTCTTCTGGAAGACCCCCAACCTGATCCGGTTCCTTCTTTTGTTCTGTTCTTTAATTTTCCTGTCAAGTTCATCATTTTGGCACTTGCATTGTTCATACCCAATATCCCCAGCTGGTTCTTCCTCATAACGGCTCGTCTAGCCTCCCATTTCCAATATCCTCCTGAGGATATTTATCACGCACACGGAAATGCTTTTCCTGTCTGGTCTGTTCATCTGCTCCCCCTGGTGTTCAGTTTTCCCTCTCGCAGTTTACTCTTCTCACATGTCTCATTTTTGGGCCACTCACTGTCCATGGGGAAGGTCAGCCACCTTAGCTGGTCAAGGACACTGGGAGGAGGGGCAGGGAGCCTTAGCCCCAGTCAACACCTCCCAGGTAAGGTTAGGGAAGGTGGGCGAGGGTGAAAGAACCTGGCTCAGCCTCCCCTCTTTGCTTGTCCCCACTGGGCTAATCTGGCCCTCAGGGAACTCCCCTGTCCTTCTAGTCTGGGTGCTGTCTTTGTCCAGGGGCTGCAAACCTGCTTTGTAATTGACTGCCCCTTGGGATGGGGAGGTGCCATGGGGCAGCCAGTCAACCTGCCCAGGTGTAGCACTCACTCCAGGAAGGTTCCGGGCTGCTCTGGCACTGCCTGGACACCTGTGGCTGGTACAGGATCCCTGGGCAGGCAGTAACCCCAGATCAGTGCAGGTAGGAGAGGAGCCACTCCAGCCTGGTCCTGGATGGACTCGGTAGCTGCTTCCACTTCATAATATGCCCCATCTCCCATCGCAGACCCCACTGGGCTCTGCCTCCCCAGGGATTTCTCATGGGTTTTCATCTTAGGTTCTGGGCTCCATCAATTAATTATACCTTTTGTGGCACCTCCAAGGTCTGGGTTCATAGGATACAGCCAGCAGCCCATATTAATTAATCCATCTTATTAGGAACCAAAAGCAAAATTTAAAACAAAAATCATAACATCAGATGTTTTCATGGGTGAAGAAAATGGAGGCATGCTGACATTGCTGGTGGGAATATGAATTGTTACAACCTTCTGGGGGATAGGTGTTGTGGCAACATGTTCCAAATGCTTGAAAAATTGATGACAAGATGGTGTAGACTCACCTGTCACTGCTCCCTCCCTCTAAATATGACTAAATGCACTGGAAATAAGCTAACAGATAATCATGAGGACTCTATAAGGTGGAAAGAGGACGAGACTGGCTGGGAAGCAGAGGACTTGAAGGACTTGAGCTGAGTTTCTGGGTTTTCTTTTTATCTCCCATTGTCTTAGTCCGTTTGGGCTGCTGTAGCAAAAATGCCAAAAACCCCATGACTTAAAAAACAGAAATTCCTTTCTTATAGTTCTGGATGCTGGGAAGTCCACGATCAAGGCACTGGCAGGAGGGGAGGAGGTGGAGAGGAGAAGGGAGAAGGGACTAGGCAAAGAGTTCTTAAAATTGACACCAAAGGTACAATCCATAAAAGAAAAAATTGATAAATTGGATGGAATCAAAATTAAAATTTTTAAGACAAATTACAGACTGGGATAAAATATTTGCAAATCACGTATCTAACAAAGAACTTGTATCTAGAATGTATAAAGCACTCTCAAAACTCAACAATAAATAAACAGAATTGAAAATGTACAAAAGACATGAACAGATATTTGACCAAAGAAGATATACAGATGGCAAGCAGATGAAAGGATGGTCAACATCATTAGCCATTGGGGAAGTGCAAATTAAAACCACAACAAATTATGACTACATATCTATTAGAACAGCTTTAAAAAAAAAAAAGAAAGAAAAGCGATAACACCAAATACTGGTGAGGATGCAGAGAACCAGAGTGTTCATACATTGCTGGTGAGAATGTAAACTGGCACAGCAAGTCTGGAAAATAGTTTGGCAGTTCCTTTTAAAGCTGAAAATGAACTTTCCACTTGACCTAGAAAATGCAATCTTGGGCATCTATACTGGATAAGTGAAAACTTATTTTCACACAGAATATCGTACATGAATGTTCATAGCAGCTTTATTTCAAAAACTGGAAACTATTCAAATGCCCTTCAATGGCGAATGGTTAAACAAACCATGGTACATCCATATTATAGAATACTATCCAGCATTAAAAAGAAACAAACTATTGATATGTGCAACAACTTGGATGAACTCAAGGAAATTATGCTGAGTGAAACAAGCCAATTTTGAAAGGAGAAATACTACATAACTCCATAAAGTTGTGAAGTAACATAATTACAGAGATGGAAAATAGACAGTTGCTAGGGGTTAAGGATGGGATAAGGGGGTGTGGCTATAAAGTGGTAGCATGAGGAGGCCTTGTAGTGACAGTAGTCATGGATCATGATTGTGGTGGTAGGCAGACAAAGCCACACACATGATAATGTTGCACAGAGCGACACACACACAATTACTACATGAATAACTCTGAAATCTGAATAAACTCTGTGGATCGTAGCAAGGCCAATTTCCTGATCGGGATACTGTGTTACAGCTACGCTGTATGTTAGCACTGGGAGAAACTGGGGAAAGGGCAGAAGGAACTTCCCTGTACATTTTTTTGGCAACTTCCGGTGAATCTATAATTATTTCAAAATAAAAAGTATTTTAAAAAATGGCCTCAGGATCTCACTTGTAGGAATTTATTTTGAGGAAAAAAAGGACAGGGATTTCAGTTCAGGGAAAAATGGTATAAGTACATTTCACTCCATGTCTCAGACTGAAATACAACTATAAAAACTGGGTAGAATGCATGGAGAAGCTATTTGAGGACTTTTAAAATCAAATAACAGCAGGAGACTTGGGAAAGGAGACCATAGTTCAAGGTAACACTGAGCCGGTGATGAGTCTTACGATTTCCTTTCCCCAGCACCTCACAGCCTCTCCTCAAGGCAGCCTGAACTCTGAGGTGGACATTGATGCAAACAGAGAGCTCAGGAAACCCTCGGGCTCAGGCTGAGGAGCAGGTGAGGGTCTCCTAATACCCAGAAAGATGGCGAGAGAGTCCCCCTTTTCGCTACTCTATTTTCTCGTGTCCTAGTCCTCTGCAGCCCACAAGTACCTCCTTTCTTGACAGGTAGAGCTGTGATCCAAGTAGGGTGGCGTTTCTGTTGTGTGTGTGTGTGTGTGGTTTTTTAAACCATTGTTTCATTACTCTCTGTCCTTTTACTGCTTGACCCTGGATGTGGGCATCGTCACTGCAAGGAAGCTGCAGAATGGAATAAACAATGCCCCAGTTTCTTGGATGGAGGACTAACGAAGAGAGCCCCAGGGAACTAGAAAGTACCAGGGAAATCATGGAGTGGGAGGAGTTCAGGACAGTGGCCCCCAAAAGTTCTTTATGAGCTCCTGGGCCCCCTCCTCAGTTGTGCATGCGTAGATCCAACCCTAAGCAGCATGCCATTGACTTTGAGAATGGACCTAAGAGATAGATCGATGTCTAGGTCCCACATAGGCTACTGGGTAGTGCACATGTGGAACTGACCCAGATAACACTGCAAGGGCTTTGTAAATGGAGCTGACATTGTGACCACAACCCACAGAAGGCTGGTTGGGACTCGCAGCTAAACAGTGCTTACAGAGACATGTACAGTATTCACTGCTTATACTAGAAAAGAAGACAGACCTCAAGTCATTTATATAAGCTTCTACCTTAAGACATTAGAAAAAGAAGAGCAGAATAAAATCAAGGCAAGCACAAGGAAAGAAATAATAAAGGACAGAAACCAATGAAATTGAAAACAGCAAAGGAATAGAGAAAAATCAATGAAACCCCAAAGCTCATTCTTTGAAGAAAATCAATAAAACTAATATACCTCTAGGAAGACTGACAAAGAACGAAAGTAGAGAAGACACAAATCACTAATATTAGGAATGAAACAGGTGATATCACTGTAGACCCCCAAGATAATAAAAGGATATAAGGGAATCCTACAAATAACTCTGGGCTCATAAATGTGACAACTTACACAAAATAAATCAATTCTATTTCATAATCTACCAAAATTCGCTCAAGATGAAAGAGATAATCCAAATAGTCCTATAACTATTAAAGGTATTGAATCCATTGTTAAAAAAACATTTTTAAGACATCTCAAGACCTAGATGATTTCACTGCCAAATTCTAACAAACATTTAAAGAAGAAATAACACCAATTCTACCCAATCAGTTCCAAAAACTAGAAGGGGAGGGAACATTTCCCAACTCACTTTATAAGGCCAGCATTACTCTGATACCATAATCAGATAAAAACACAAGAACTCTCCAGACCCATATCCCTTATAAACATAGATGCAAAAATCCTCAACAAAACATTAGTGCATCAAATCTAGCAAAATATTAAAAGAATAATATACCACAACCAAGTGAAGTTTATCCCAGGAATGCAATGTTGGTTCAATATTTGAAAAATACGCCAATGTAATCCACCACGTTAACAGTCTAAAGACGAAAAAAACCACATGATTATATAAATTGATGCAGAAAAAGCATTTGGCAAAATTCAACACCCATTCATGATAAAAATTCCTAGCTAACTAGGCACAGAAAGAAATTTCCTCAAACTGAGAAAGAGCATCTACAAAAAAATTGGGAACAAGGCAAGGATGCCCACATTCACCACTCCAACCATTCCACTTCCATATTATACTGAAGTCCTTGCCAGTGCAATACATCAAGAAAAAAGGGCATATAGTTGGAAAGGAAGGAATAAAAATTGAACCTATTTGCAGACAATACACCAAACATCAGGTCTATGTATAAAACCCCAAGGAGTCTTCCCCTGCCCCAAAAGACCCAGAAATAATAAATAGATCTAGTAAAGTTGTAGGATATAAGTTCAACACACAAAAATCAATCAGTTTTCTAAAAACTAGCAGCAAACAATTTGGCACCTATCATTTGCAATGGCTCCAAAATTATTAAAAACTTAGGCATAAATGTAAAGAAACATGCACAGGATCTGTATGCTGAAAAGTATAAAATGCTGATGAAACAAATCAGGGAAGAACTAAGTAAATGGAGAGATATACTATGTTCATGGATTGGAAGACTCGACAGAGTAAAGATGACACATCTCTACAAATTCACCTACAGATTTAATGCAATCAAAATCACAGCAGGACTTTTTGCAAATGTAGGCAAGCTTATTAAAATTTATACCAAAAGGGAAAGGCCCTAGAATGGTTGCAACAATTTTGAAAACGAGGAATAAATTTAGAAGACTCACACTACTCAACTTTAAGATACTATAAAGCTACAATAATCAAGGTTGTGTGGCAAAGGGATAGACAGAATAGAGAGCCCAGAAATATACCCTCACAAAAAGGCCCAACTGATTTTTGACAAAGATGCAAATGTATTTTAATAGAGAAAGGATAGTCTTTCAACAAATGGAATTAGAACAATTGGTTGTCTATAAGTTAAAAAAAAACAAACACCAACCTAAATCTCACACCTTGTAGAAAAGCTAACTAAAAATGAAAATCATAGAGCTACAAAACTTCTAGAAAAAGACATAGAAGAAAATCTTCATGACCTGGGGCTAGAAAAAGAGTTCTTAGTCATCAAATTCACAATCCATAAAAGAAAAAATTAATAAACTAGATACATATTTAAAATTTTGCCAGATACTGTTAAGAGAATGAAAAGACAGCTATAGACTAGGAGAAAATATTTGCAAATCACATCTGACAAAGGACTTATTCCAAAATATATAAAAAAAACTCTCAAGGTCAACAATAAGAAAACAACTCAAATGAAAAGTAAGCAAAATGCTTAAACATAAACTTCACCAAAGAGGACATTGTATATGAAAGGCAAGTAAGCATATGAAAAGATGCTCAATATTATTGGTCATTAGGGAAATGCAAATTAAAGCCACAATGAGATACTACTACATACCACCACAATGGCTAAAATAAAAAAGTACTGGCAATACCAAGGGTTGGTGAAGCGACAGAGTACTGGAACTCTCCTTCATTGCTGGTGGGAATGCAAAATGGTACAGCCACTCTGGAAAACAGTTTGACTGTTCTGTTAAACCATGTGACCCAGCAGTCCTACTCCTAGGTGTTTACCCTGGAGTAATGAAAACTTATGCTCACACAAAAACCTCTACACAAGTGTTTGCAGCAGCTATGTTCATAACTGCCCAAAACTGGAAACAACCACAACGTTCTTCCATTGGTGAATGGATAGCCAACTGTGGTCTGTCTGTGCAGTTGGATACTATTTGGTCATCAAAAGGAATGCACAATTGATACGCAGAACAATTGGGATTAATCTCAAAGCCATGCTTTTTAGTGAAAGTAGCCAATTACTAAAGATTACCTACTGTATGTTTCCTCTTACACGACATTCTCAGAACAACAAAGCTGTAGTGATGAAAAACACATTCGTAGTTAGCAGGGAGTCAGGGCGGGAGAGGGTTGGGCTACACAGCGTGAGGGAGTGTTATACGAATCTATATATGTGTCAAAATTCATAGACCTATACACTTCTTTAAAGTGGGACCAGAGGTGAAACAAAAAATTTAAAAATCTATTCTGTACCAGTCACTTTGTATGTAGTATCATTAAATCTTCACAAACTGCAAGATCAGTTTATTATCCCCATCTTACAGCCAAGAAACTTGAAAGTTAGACATACTCAGGAACTTGCCCAGAGTCACACCACAGTGAGTGGCAGAGCCTGGAGTCCCTTACCCAGACCCTCTCTGCACCTCAGCACCAGCACAGTCAAGTCTGTGTGTAGTGGTCTAAGACATTGGGAAAGACAGGTTGCCCTCTTTGCTGATGTCGCTTACATGTCTGGCTTCTGTGCACAGCCTTGCTTAGCTGGACCTCCTCAGCTTTTAGCCAAGTGAACCCCAGCAAGATCACCTGGGCTTCTCGGGCACTGGTCTGCATAGCTGGGTTGGACTTGTGATCTTCTTTGCAGGACATGAAGATACTGAACTAACAGAAAGAATGTTGGACTAAGACCTACCTGTGTTCAACCTTGACCCCTCCCTAGATAATTCCATCCGCCCCCAGGTAGGTGTTGATGCCTCTCAGGAGTGCATTTTAAGCTCAGATAAAACATCAACCTGAGCTTCAGACAGCGTTCCTAACTACCTCCTCAGATGTCTCCACATGGCTGTCCCATAGATACCATGCCCTAAATCTGAGCTCATCACTCTACCTGAATCACCCATTTCTCCTCACAACTCCCAGATCCAATGTACCTCCAACTTTACCTCCTAAAGCTCTAGCACCCACTTCCTCTCTGCACCACCTTCCAGCACTCCTGTGTCAGCCTCCTCCCAGGACTTATCCCTGGACTCCCTCCAAACTCTTCTCTACCCCAGCAGTAAAGGGAATTTTTAAATCACGCAAATCTGACCATGTTGTCCCAGCTAAGTTCTCCAAGGTCTTCCCACTATCTTGGGATAAAGATAGGATCTTAATGCAGCCTCATCCCTTGCCTCTCCATTTCCTTCTTTATCTTCCACTCCAGATCCCTGCAACTCTCTGCCTGTCCTGGCTCCAACCACTGCCTTGCAGTTATCATGCTGCCTTGTGCCACAGGGCCTTTGCACATAATTTCCTGGTGCCTGACACTCTTCCCCTTCCCCATCTCCTATCCTTTGCCAAATTAACCTGCTTCTTCAGATTATGGATCAAGGTCACTTCCTTCCTTTAAGCAAGGCTTCCCTGATCTCCATTCTGTCTGGAGCCACAACGTCCTCAACATGGCCACTGACACAAAAGCCATCAAGTGATTGAAATGTGTGACTGCTGCTGAGGAACTGGAAATTTAATTTTAACTACTCTAAATTTAAATTTTAAAACTGGTACTAGATTCAGTTATATTTGAAACAAACCAGGGTATATGAATCTTACTTTTTCAACTAATTTTTGTGAAATCTAAATATAGATCAAGTATTTTCCAAAAAACTTAGCATTTGAATTGAGAGGTGCTGAAAGTAAAACAGACACCAAATTTCAAAGACTTGACAAAAAATAAGAATGTCAAGTATCTCATTAATGATTTTTGTATTGATTATATGTTGCAATGATAGTATTTTAGATATATTGGCTTAAAAATATGAAAATTCATTTTGCCTATTTCTTTTTCCCTTCTGTTAACGTGGTAGCACCGTATTTCTATCAATCAGATGGCAGTGTCCAGAGAGAAAAACCTGGTCACGGTGGCCCTTCAGGCTGGCACTCTGGCTGCCTTCCCTCGGTGGAGGGCAGCAGCTTGCACGGGCCAGGCTCTTTCTCCTTGAGTCAAGCCAGTCCTGTGTGCTGGGGCCATCTTCAGTCAGTTCACAGGAGGGAAAAGAAATTTAAGAGGATGGTGAAACAGCTCCACTTAGATACCAACTTCCCTATTAGGTTCTCATCATGTTCTTTGTTAACTTTGCCAGAACTTATGGGTTTTTGTTTTTGTTTTTTGCTGAGGAAGATTCACCCTGAGCTAACATCTTGCCAATCATCCTCTATTTTGTATGTGGGTCACCTCCACAGCACAGTCAACTGACCAGAGGTGTAGGTTGATGCCTGGGAACCAAACCCGGGCCACTGAGTGGAACACACCAAATTTAACTTCTAGGCCACAGGGCCAGCCCCCAGAACTTATGTTTTTTAAAGCACATTATCACTTTCAAGTCCCCCCTAACCCTGAGATTGGCAAGCCACCTCCTACACATGAGGTCTTGGGCAGGTGGAGCATGCTCAGAATGGCTCAGGTAGGCAGAAAGCTCAGCAGCAGCTCCCCTTCTGTCTTCTGTGCACTTGCTGCCAGGCCACAGTGTCTTGGCAGGTATGGAAAAATCCCAAAGCACATTCACTGATAGAGCAGGAATTTAATTAACTCCTCCATTTACTGCAGCCCCGAGGTGCCCGGCACCGGCAGCACTAGGTCTGAGGACACAGTGGCGAGCAGCACAGGGTGGCCCTCTCAGGAGGGAGTAGTTCAGGGCAGGAGCTCCCAGATATTTGGATCTTAAGATCTTTACACTCTTAAAAATGAATGAGGACCTCAAAAAGTTGTTTTTCATGTGGGTTGTATCTATCAATTTTTACTACGTAAGAAATTAAAGCTGAGACAAATTTAAAGTATTTTTATTAATTTGTTTTAAAATAACAAAAACAAGCCCATTATGTGGTAAGATAAATAGCATATTCTTGTGAAAAATATTTCCCAAAGCAAAAATACTTTGTGGGAAAGTGGCATTGTTTTACAGTTTTGCAAATCTCTGTAAGTCTGGCTTACTAGAAGCAGCTGGATTCTCGTAGCCGCAGTCAGGCTGTCCCACTATTGCATGTCATGTGGCCTCTGGGAAACAGGGCTGTGCACTATACCATACACTCTGCTCTAAAACTTTACTCTAAAGCTGAGGTTTCAAGTTAATATTTTTCCCCTTCTGGAAGACTCGTCATGAAGGTGTCAAAATAAGTAGTTATCCACAATCATCAAGCATTCATCCCTAATGACAACTACTAAGCCAAAATTAACAGGAAAATATTTTAATGATATTTTTGTAGCACAAATAATTAAACTGAGATAGGTAAGAGGAATGTGAGGGAATCTACAAAATCATAAATTATATTGCTTTAATCTCAACATAACTTAGATGCTGCCAGCAGTTTCCACTTCTCCTCTCAAAGGCACAGTCTGGGCGATATATCCAACAAAGACGTCTTTCTTGGGCTCGTCCCCTGACTTGTCGTTTATAAGTACTATAATATTTGAAACCATCCATCTCTATCTGTCTGGAGCTCACTTCGACTGCTCCTCAGGCCCCTTCAGGCTGGACTTCTGATTTCTTCTTTCTTTCTGACCCTGAATTCGGAAGAGCTTCTTCCTGAGGTCCTTCTGTCGCTTCAGTTTCTCTTCCTCCTCCTTCTGCTTCGCTTTGAAGTGTTCTTTATTGTGCAGATGCTGTTGCACCTTGGCCTTCTTCATCTTCTGACTGTGCACTGTGCTCAGGGCATCCAGCAGTGCGAGGATCTGACAAGGACAAAACCCAGTGAGCATCACAACATCCTTAACAGTTCAGCACACTTTCCCTCCAAGAGTCAGGGGCCCAAACACTTCAGCTGACTATCACAACTAGAATTGATCCATGATCCAAATGAATATTAACCTAGCGAAAATCGATACTGAACTATGGAAACATAATTTGCATGGAGATGTAAGTAGGAGCATGTTTATTTAGCAAAATACTTAAATAACAACCTTCACCACAAAACCACCTTCGTTAATCACTCTGTGGATACTACGTACCACTAAAACAGAGTGATTCGCCAGCTGTGTGCCTATTACTCCCCATTAAAATGCGTAAGGCAGAGCAGGACTAAACAAAACAAGGGAAATGGACTTTGGCCTTTCCTCCAACTTCTAGTTTCTAGTGCCTTGAGTAAGTTCGGCCCTTATCCTTTCCAGATGAAAAATGAGAATGCAGTAGAAATGCCAAGTGTGCTGCTGAAAGCATTATTTTCAAGTCTAAACGCAACATGCAGGAAGCCATCGGTCGACAGTACCTTCCTTTCATGAGGCTCCCGTACGACGGCTGGTCTCAGCCTGTCCTTCGGCATCTTGCCTGCCTTTGCCTGGGTCTTGGGTTTGTTCTTAAATGGCAGGGCCTTCTGCAAGGCTTTTGGAATGTGCAGCGAATTAAAATGTTTCTTTTGCCTCATGATCGGCTGAAAAGAAAAATAAAATACAGACTATGACATACTGATTTTTCACAAGATTAATAACACCAGAGTCTGCTGACTATCAGAAATGAGGATTTCATCATCCATCAAAATATGGACTGCCTCAATGGACATGCACGGCTCAAAACAGAAAGACAGCTAGAATGTATTTATAATTCTTCAAGAAATCAACTGTGCCCACTTCTACAGGATGGATTATGGGGTCTCAACAGAGCAGAGGAACAGATGCAACATTTCTTTTAACGCAAAATTCAAGCCTGATCTTTGGGGCACTGAGGTGTTTTTTTTTCCTGAGGAAGATTTTCCCCGAGCTAACATCCACTGCCAATCTTCTCTTTTTGTATGTAGGCCGCTGCTGCCAAAGCATGGCTACTAACAGACGAGTGGTGTAGGTCTGCACCCAGGAACCAAACCTGGGCCACCAAAGCGGAGGGCACTGAACTTAACCACTAGGCTAGCAGAGTTGGCCCTGAGGTTTTTTTTTCCTAGCTTAACAAGAATAATCTAGCTGTTCATCTTGACTATCAACCTCTCTGGATTTAAGGATGTAGTTCTTCCTCCAATCAACAGCCAAAGTGTCCCCATTCCTGATTCTCATTAAGTTTAACTTTACTGTGTTTCTAATGGAAGGCCAGCTGAGAAAAATGAGATTTAAACAACAGAGGAAGGCAAAATACTCTCTACATTCAATTTTTAAGGTAATCTAAGTTCTAAATGCTTAAACTGAGAAGACCAAAATTCTTAATTGCCTCATAAATAGTTAATAAGTTGAAAGTTCTGCCCTAGACATTTAACAAGGTCGATGCCAACTATATAGACAATATTTCTTCTGTCTTTAAATTTATCACTAAAGACACCATCCATGATAATATTCAATACTCTCTGTTTAGGAACCTAAAATGCTTTAAAATAAAACAAATCAGAGAAATCACCTTCTCCAAAAAAGAGTAAGCACCACAGGCTGGATAACAAGTACCATGTCCTGAAGTGTATTTTCCCAGAAATTCATGTAACATGATTCAAATTTTATTATTAACTATTATAGAAAAAGTAATGCTTGGGAAACTTCTGTTTCCAGCAGAATGGCAGACTGATATCCTGAACAACCCTCTCATTACAAAACAATTAAATATCTTACATTAACACAAACAAATCTTTTCAAATGTAGTGTTAACCTGTGAAGAAAATAATGAAAGTTCTCAGAGACCAAAATCTAAATGAAAATGGAAATCCAGACACGCACTGAGAACTTAAAATAAAATACTGATGAGGCCAACTACTCGCAAGGACGCGGAACAACTAGAACTCTGATAAACTGCTGGTGGGAGTCTAACCTGCTATGACTTCAGAATACTACAGGCGTCATCCTCTGTAACCCGGCAATCCCAGCCCTGGGGATCTATGCAACAGCGGCATGTGCACACGCACACCAAACAAGTTGCACGAAAGTGTTCAGGGCAGCATTTGTAAGGGCCAAAAATTGGAAGCAATATCCATCAATGGAGAAATTGACATTGTCACATAATAGAATCCTACTCAATGATAACAATGAATGAATGTCTGCTATATACAAGAACATGGATGAATCTCATAATACCAAAAGAAAGAAGCCAGGCAAAATAGTATACACCATATTTTATAAAAGTCAAAAAGAGGCAGGACTGATTTACAAGTTGGGAGTCGGAACAATGGCTATCTTTGAGGTAGAGCTGGGGTAGTGACTGGGAGAGGTCACAAGGGGGCCTTCTGTTGTGCTGGTAGTTCTATTGTGTGATCCAGGTGGTGGTGATTTGGGCGTGTTAAAATTCAGTGAGCTGTACACTTATAATTTGTGTACTTTTCTGCAGGTACATTAACACTTCAGCAAAACATTTATTAAAACTTTCAAAAAACCAACATTACTTCAGTAAGAATTAGCACATTGTTTGCAAAAGTAATACATGTATATGGTGGAAAAAAAAATAGTTCAAAAGAGTATACAATGAAAAGTTTAAGTCTCTTTTTTAAACCTTAGAAAACCAACATTACCACTTTACTGCATTCTTTCTAAAATACTCTATGAAGACACAACATGTTCGTTCAAATATAATGTTAGACTTTCTACTTGAAAATTCAAAGCCTAGACAACATTATGTAGAAGCATCTGGATGACCTCCATCTACAGGGCACATGCATGGCCGTACCTTATACAGAGAATCCTTGTTGGGCTTCAGTTTGACACCATGGGCAAGGCGGAGTTGACCAGTTGTTCGCATTCCTGACCAGGTATCTTTCTCACCAACTGGCTTCAACAAAGATGTTACTGGGTTATAGAAGGCTGGAATGGAGACAGGATACCAAGTTCTCATGAAGACAATATCTGGAAAGAGAGGAAATTACTTTAACATTTTCAAAAGAAGATTCATATCCATCTAGTCAAACAAAAGAACAAAACATTCACCCCAAACTTCCATAGCTGGTAGCACAGCATTTGAAGAGAGACATCACCTAGTGAACTGCTCTTGAATATCACACAACTTTTACTGGGTGTGAACCACATGGCTCCAGACACAGTGTGACCTGGCACACTGCACAAGATGCTCCAGCTGGGGAGGGCTGGAGCCGACCCTGCTTTTCTAAAGACCTAAACTACAGCCTCTACTCCATGCTGGCTAGAAGTCAACAGTGAATGGTGACATGCTGTCGTGAACACATCACAGAGGATATTTACCACTCATCAGCAACTTATCCTCAAAGCTGGCCCGGAAAGCTCCTTCTGGAGCTCGGAGTGCTTTCTTGATCTGCCCCCTTATTCCACTGACAGTTCGAATCACAGCACCTTCAAACTTTGCCACTTCTAAGGCAGAATTAAACATTCCCTACAGGTACATGAAAAAAAATTAAAACACACAAAATCAGATACTTTACCTCTTAGTTCAAAAATATATCCTTGGTTAAAAAACTCATTGAAGGGTGATAAAATAATCAAAATGTATTTTTCCCCCTAAAAGTGGAATTACTAGGTCAAAAAGAATACAACTGTATTTTCCCCAAAGTAACACTAATCAAGACTCTATTGTGGACTCATTAGCACGTTCATCACTGGTATCTCTGTAGAAGAGAAGGTCAAAAAAGATACTTATTGGACTGAACTGGCCTAGACAGCCTTTGCTATCATCTCACAGGCCTGGACTACAGCTCATATGCTATGACTCAGGCGCACAGACTCAGAAAATAAAGAGAGCTAGATAAACGCTAATGGTACTATTACCTTATATTACAAGAACATTTTATGATAATCTTAACTGTGTTTTTAATGGAAACACCCCCACTAATGAAATTTTCAATAAATGTTGCTCAAACTATCCTCCCACGTTATATTGCAAGGCAGTGTGCCCATTTTTCTGCACACTTGCCAAGTATTTTTTTTTTAATTCAATTCTACTTGCAACTTTTTTTTACTCATTTGTTTTTTTTTTTAAATCTTGAATTTATCTTTTTTTTTTTTTAAGATTTTATTTTTTCCTTTTTCTCCCCAAAGCCCCCCGGTAGATAGTTGTATATTCTTTGTTGTGGGTCCTTCTAGTTGTGGCATGTGGGACGCTGCCTCAGCGTGGTTTGATGGGCAGTGCCATGTCCGCGTCCAGGATTCGAACCAATGAAACACTGGGCCGCCTGCAGCGGAGTGCGCGAACTTAACCACTCGGCCACGGGGCCAGCCCCTTGCCAACAAGTATTTTGCAAACTATTTTGTCTACTTTTCTACTGATCTGTTTGACAAACCTATAATTTCTCCCCTTTCTTAACACAAACCAAAAAGGTAGGAAACAAAGACTAGTGAATGATTGCATATTTTCAGTATTAGCTCTGTGACAGTCTCACACGGAAGTAACAAGTAATAGCCTAAATTATTAAATCTATTTTACTTCACCTGAAGATTTCTGAGCATATTTAAGTAACACAGAGACCAATATAAATAAGTAAATTAAAAATATCAAAGACCAAGTTTATTAAAGATTTCAAATACTTTTCTGAAAACATTAGACTTATATTTTAGAAGTATTTCATTCCTCCTTTAACAATATACACTTTTATAAATATGTGAATATACCGACATACAGACCTTAATGAATGAAGTATTCTTGAAAATTTTAAATGGAAAACCAGTTAGCTTTAATTTCTTCACAATTTTTATGGATTTATCCAGATCAAGAACAACTCCTGTGGCAGCTATCCGGAAATCAGGCTAAAAAGGAACCCCCAAAATTTGAATACAGGACTAATATCGGCAAGAGAAAAGCTACGATTCTTTGTAATGCAATAAATTACCGAAGTGCCTTTCACTTACAATCAGCTAAGAAAGAAGAACATCTGAAAGGCAAAACAGCATTTTAACAAAAGCAACCTGAAACTGTAATGCAACTAATGATGATGTCCTGAGTATTTTCCTGAGGGTGATTTCATATAACATAATTTCACAACAATGATCTATTTGGAATGAAAAGGAATATGAAAATTTGCTCACAATGTTTAATAAGTTAAACTGTGGACCCGCAGGGAGGACTCCATCTGCTCATTACCCTGTTTTCTGTTAAATAGGGCCAATAACACCTGCTCTGATTGATCAAACGAAGACTGTGTGAACAGACTTTGCTACACCAGCATTACTCAGGGTAGTCCTATGTCTGAATGGTATCTGATATACCTACATATGGTGTAAATCTAACTTCTACATGCCCTGGGAAACCAAAAAGCTCCTGTGACTCGCTTTACTGTGGCATTTGCTTTTTTGCAGTGGTTTGGAAGCGAACCCGCAGTATCTCCGAACTACACCTGTATATCACTCAGCACACGGTGAATGCTGCTTAAATACTGTTTGAAAAGAAGTCCAAAAATACATAAAAATATGAAATGCCATCAGTACCATGACAATTATCCTTCTAGCTCCCTCTTCTCTACTCCCACACCCTATTTAAAAAGATGTAAGAAAATTAAAAGCAAAGTTTATTATAAATACTAAAAATGAGTCATTTTCCACTTAAAGTTTCATGTACATATTCCATATTCATATATACTTCTCAAACACAATCTGTAAAATAAAACATCCAAGATATTTACCATTACACCACTAACAGACTGGACTGCCAAGAAGCCAGTTCCCTGTGGAGTGATAGGACCTTAAAGAAAACAGAAACAAACAAACAAAAAATATATATATAGTGAACCACACATTTTGGATTCTGTTTTACATATATACTCCAATCCAAAAAAAGAGAAAAATCTTACGAATTGGGATTTCATGAATGGAAAAAAGCAAAACTATTAATGATGAAGCCCAAAAGGTTTAAATTAACCTAAAAGCAAGTTATTCTAACCATATTTTACCCCAAAAGGTTGCTCCACAATGCATGTGCTGTGGGGTGTATTTCAGAAGCCTCTGTCTTCCATTGTGGTCTTCAATATAATAGAGCGGGATGGTCTGAAATCTCCTCCACCCTACAGAAAAAATGATTGGATCTCGGGACTTCAGGATTTTCTTATACCAACGATGTTTCTTCAGACGCATCTGAGGGAGAAGAGATTTCAGTAAGATTAGTGGTGGAAGCATGTTTGAAGACCCTCAAGTGTCAAGAGTGCAGCAAAGGGTACCTACCTGTACATATCCGACATTGCCCTCACTATTGCCCAAACCACCCAAAATAATTGGGTAATGGGGGTCAAAGTTAAGCACGAATTCACAAGGGACATTTTCTATCTCAATTCGGACATACATCCCAGGTCGAAACCCCTCATATTGAACTCTGGCTTCATCGTCTTGATCTTCAAATTCTGCCCGGTTAAGCTATATATGAGAAGAGAAAAGAACAATGAAAACCCCACAATGCCGTTATCTTTAATAAATTAAGATTAACGTTTAAAAAATGAGCAATTTCTAAATAAAAGAACCATGGACAGAATTATTTAGGCTTTATCGCTATTAAAAACAATATACATTTCACCTTTACAGTTTGTTCAGGATTATGTCCCAGTTGTTTTCTTCTCTGCTGCTCTAAGGTATAGAGAATGTAAACAACCCTGAAAGGAGCCCTTAACGCTGGTCAGCAACCACCCTTCACTTCCCCAGTCCACACTTGCTTTTCTTACTCTCCAAACAATTATTTCACACTTTTTCTCCTTTCTTTGAACACCCATTATCTCCTCCCTCATCCTTACTCTCAGCTGTTGACTAATTCACTCAAAAACTAAGCAATCTACAAGAACTTCCACAGTCACCCCATCTACCAGGGGTGACAGTCATATCCAGCCTTTTATTATAGCTCTGCATTGTTCAATATGGTAGCTACACGTGGCAAATGAAATTGAAATTAAAATTAAATAAAAATGTAAAAATTCAGTCCTTTAGTCACATTAGCCACGTTTCAAGTGGTATCAATATGTGGCTAGAGATTACAAAACAGGAGAACACAGATAGACATTTCGATGACCACAGAGAGTGCTGCTGGGCAGCTGTTACAGATTACTTATCCATGCCTCTATTTAATGCCAAACTCCGCTTGCATACTGGATATCATCCATTCTTGTTGGACTTTATTCTAACAGATCTTGCCTGTTATTTCTCTCACCTTAAAACCTTCTTTTGACTTCACTTCCTCCAACTATTGCCCCATTTCTCTGCTTCTCCCTGAAGCAAAATGCCACAGAAGTTTTCTACAGTTACGGTCTCCAGTTCCTCTGCTCCCATTCTCTTAAATCCCCTAAATTGGACTTTAACCCACACTCCATAAAAATGCTTGCCAAAATCACTAAAGGCCTCCACATTCCTAATCTAGTGGTCAATTTTGTTTTCATGATAGTTAACATATCAGAAGGGTTTAAAACAATTTATCACTTCCTTCTACGGTGGCTTCCTGCAAACCTCACGTTCTCTTAGATTTCTTCTATCTCCTGAGCACTGCTCAGTCCCCACTGCTGCTTCTTCCTCTCTGCCATGCCTCTTACAATGGAGTACCCAGTGTCCATCCTGGTCCTCTTTTCTCCTGTCTCTATGCTCATTCCCCGGGTCATCTCATCCATTCCATGGCTTTAAGTAGCATCTAAATGCTGAGGACAGAATACGTAAATCCCTGGCCCCAACCTCTCTCCCAAACTCCTCACTGACTACTCCACTGTCTGAAAGATTAGCTCAAACTTAACAGATCCAAATTTCATCTTCTGGGACAAACCTGCACCAACTACAGGCTTTCCTATCTTAGTTATGATGACCCAATCCTTCCAGTAAGCCACCCTTATTTCTCTCACACACCCCACATTCAATCCACCAGGAAATCCTATTGTTCTACTTTTCAAATAAAGTATATCCAGAATTTGACTCTTTCTCTTTCACCTCCACTGCCACACTGCTCCTCAGCTCCCAGTGTGAGGCACTTTAATCTTCCTGAACTCTTGCTGGAGCAATCCTTTCAAAGGTAAGCAGATCACGCATGTCTCTCCTTTGCTCAAAACACCCCACTGGCCCCCAGTTCACTTAGAGTAAAAAGTTACAAGTCTTTTACAACAGCCCACAAGGTTTTAGGTAACTTTAAATTGTAAATGGCCTGAAGCAAACACTTCAGAACTAGCTTTACATTTCTTAGTCATGTCTATCAAGGGTCCGCAAAGACGTGAAACCACTATGTTAATGACTAACCAGGAGATACTTCTTTGACTAGATGAAGGTCTACATTGAGCAAAGCCTGTTGACCACATTTTCACAAAGTATATACTTAACTTACATAAGGCATATTAAGGTATGTTCCAGCTTAAAGGGTTTCTTGGGAGCCCCACTTGTCAAAGCACAACTCAAACACTCACCATGACTGCATACGTATCTTGGTGTCTCCTTCAGAGTGAGTTCGTCAACTCAGCCTGTTCAGCCTCCCCAGGCAGGAGGGCCAGACTATCTCCCTTTCAGCGTTCCCCATGCTCCCTTTATCTCCATATCTGACCTTACACTTGAAATATCCTCTGAACTCTGACCAAGGTGAATTTTCAGAAACCCTTCCCTGGAGAGCACGGGTGTGTTCATAAGCCATACAGGCCAAGAATCACATACCCATTCAGAATATATCATTATGGTTCCAGGGAGCAGTAATCAGAATGCTAAAGCAACGCTTGCATTTAAATAAACACACTGTCTCAAATTACTACACTGTGAGACCCTCAAAAGTGGTGGCTGTATCTCAGCCATTTTTGCTTCCTTGATGCTTGGTACAAAATAGGCACTAATATCTTTCTGGTGAATTTCTGACTGAAGAAACAATTACAAGACTGCATGAATGAACACACATCTGCATCTCGACCTAAGAGTCCAAACAACAGGCAGAGAAGCAGGTCAGGGAGCAGACACTTAAATAAAGTTACATATTCACAACACTATACTATAGCCTTGAAATGAGGCTGACAGGAACTGAGTTTTCGTACCTGTGCTTGTTTCTGCATTTCTCCTTTAAGATCGTCAAAATATGTGCTTTCTCCTTCATCATATTCTGCATCAAACATTTCCTTCAATTTTCTCTTCTTATCCAAATGCTTTTTCTTGGCGCTTTCCTCTGTGCTGCGGTCAATTTCTTCCTTAACTTCTTCCTCTACATCTTCAATCTTCAATTTCCAGAAGAAAAAATTGTATAAAAGTTTGTGGAGATCTTTTCTTTAAACATTAAAGCAGATTTTAAAAGTTCTATTTGAGCTGCAAAAATCTTAGTTACAATCATAATGAAAACAAAACAAAACAAGCCTTTGGCTCTAAATAACCTGTATTGCTATAAGAGACGTTTAGACACCTGCATTACAATTAACTGCCATTCCTTAATCTGGCTGGGAATGCCAAAGCACCGAACAGATGCTCCCCAGACACTGTTCTAAAGAAATATTAAGGAGAACAGGGAATTAGTATTTTAAAAAGGGCACTTAAACTTAAGAAGAGGAGAATGATGGCAAAAGGAATGGTGGAAAGGAAGACAGTGACTTAGGAGCTAAATCTTTCAATGACTGAAGAATCCTAATGACAAGAAGAGGTAGTAAGTGTCACCCAAAATATCAAGAATAATAAACCAAAAACCTTTGATCTGTCCCCACTCTCCATATTTTTAGGAAGGAATCCATCCATCTGTAATCTACACAGATAACAAGTAGGATTTGCCTTCTCAATATGGGCCTCTCTCAGAACATAATGACCACAGATCAATGACCAGTGACTGAAACCTGGCCACAGCAAAGTCATACCTGAGTATCTGGGCCTGATTTTCCCTTGTGCACATCTCCTGTTTCCAGGTCTTCAAAGTCACCATAGAGCTCCTCTGGGAAAAGAACAACCAAATGAATCTCCTGTGAATACAGCCTGCATGTGACACTCGAGCACCACCAGGTGGACTGAGCACTTCAATTTCACTGTTCCTACTGCTGCACACTCCAGAAGAATCTTGTACTTACACAGGCTTTTTTTTCTTGTTAAATTATCAGTATTTCATCACCTGTTTGGATTAAGTAAATGGACCCAATCCACGTTTCCATACTTTACTTCGAGATCCCACTTAGCCAAGAGCTACTTTTTGAGTATAGGTGATGGATACTCTGTAGCAGAGAAGCACACAGGTGGGATGCATGGCCCTGCAGGTGAGTGTCCAAGACCAACAGTCCAAGGAGTGACTTGAAAAAAATCAAGGCTTGATAACAGCACACGTGAAAAAGCGTCTTAATAGTAAGATCAATACAACACAATGTGTGCCCTACCTAGGGAAAATCTCAGATTACGTAAAAGACAGCATTTAGAGTAAGAGCAGTATGCAGAACAGCGCCGAGCCACATGAAGAGCTCACTCATTCACACATTTTTGGAGCTCTGACTTTAGTTATGGGTCCTACCTTTAAAAGAAAAGATGTTACAACATCTTAGGAGGCAACATCTAGAATGGCACTAAAATATTTTCATGTAAGAGCCAAAAAAACAAAGAGCCAAAGAAAATATAATAGATGGGAAGATTCCATTTGCAAAAAAAATTTAAAAAGGATAAAATACTCAGGAATAAATCTAACAAGAAATGTGCTAGAAATTTATTTCAAAATTTTAAAAGCTTTAATATGCTACCAAAGGACACATGGAATAACATTAGCTAACACTTTTAAGTGCTTTACACAGGCACTGCTCTAAGGACTTTACACGCCTTAACTACATTCTTCAACATGACCCAACAGAGGTGTTATTAATGTTACCTACTGAACAAATAAAGATGACCATGTATCTGGAAAGGAAGACTCAATATCAGGAAGATTCCACTTCTCCCTTTAACATAATTACAGTAAGAAATACCACTAAGGATTTCTGGTCTGGAAAAGATAGTGTAGACATGTTTCCTCTGTTCCTCTCGACTACGTATAACCAACTCCAGAAAGAACACAAGAGCACTGGAGACAACCAAAGAACTGTGAAAGGTGGGAAGAGAAAGAGGAGCTGGTGAGGGTCCCCAGGACCAGAGGAATGACATAGTGGCCAGTGTCTCACTACTTCACAACCCACAGAAAGGCGACTCAGGGACATTGCTTCCCAACCCCCAAGCTATCAACAGAAGGCAGCTCAGATAGGCTCATTCTTCCTCCAGCTCAAACTGGATCTCACCAGGAACACCAGGCAAACCAGGCAGCACTGGCAAAGGCGATGGATTGGAAGCCCCACTGACAGTGAGGGCAAGTGTTGCCTTCCCTGAAGATCTGAATCTCCCTTCCTCCACCAAGATACACCAGGTGGGCCATTGAGCCAGGCATGAGACTCTCCTCCCCTACCTAAAAACAATGTGTGCCCAGGCAGGACCAGCAAAGAAACCCCCACAACAACAAACTGGCCCCACTGGCCAAGACAACCTTCCCCCACCTAGCTACACCAGGCAGCCCAGCCTGGGGAGGCTTCTCTGTTCCCTCAGGTGACACCAGCAGGGATCAGTGGCACCAGATAAACCAGGCAGACCAAAATAGCACTGCAAAGGCTCTGAAATTAAATTGTCCTTAGAACCACAGTTCACAAAGTAGACCAGGACCTGCACACTAAACCTAAATAGGATGACTGCCTGCTAAACTAAAACATTACATAGGACCCAGTCTCCTAACATAATAACCAAAATGTGTAGGATACAAGAGAAAATCACCTGTCATACCCAGAACCAGGAACATTCTAATTGGAACGTGAAAAGACAAATGACTGACACCAATATTGAAATGAATCAGATATTGGAAGTATCAGACTAGCATCTTAAAGCAGCCATTATAAAAAGGCTTTAACAAGCAACTATAAACCCTATGGCAACAAGCAAAAAATTGAAAACCTGAGCAAAGAACCAAATGGAAATTACATAACTGAAAAACACGATACAAGAAATCTTTAAAAGCTTACTAGATGGGCTCAATATTAAGAGTAGAGATAACAGAGGATAGAATCAGAGAACTTGAGGCCAGATCAATAGAATTCACTGCGTCTGAACAACGTAGGAAAAACAGCCTAAAAATAGATAAACAGAGCCTCATGAACCTGTGGGACAGAAACAAAAGATCTAACATTTATATATCCCACAAGGAGTGGAGGTGAAAGAAATGATGACTGAAGCTTCCCAAATCTGGTGAAAGACACAAACTTATAAATTCAAGAAGCTCAGCAAACCTCTAACAGAGTAAACCCAATGAAAGCCACACCAATCAAACTTCTGAAAACTAAAAACAAAGATAAAAATCTTGAAAGCAGCCAGAAAGAAATGACAGATTCCCTGGAGGGGCATACCAATACAAACCACAGCATATTTCTCCTCTAAAACCATGGAGGCCAGAAGGAAGTGGCACAACATTTTTCAAGTGCTGAAAGAAAACAACTGTCAGCTGCGAATTCTATATCTGGTGAAACTATCCTTCAGAAATGAAAGGGAAAAAAAGGACATTCTTAGATGGAGGAAAACTACAGGAATTTGTTGCCAGCATACCTACCCTTAAAAAATTGCTAAAGAAAGTTCTTAAACAGAAGGGTAATTACAAAAGGAGAAATCTGGGACCACAAGGAAAAAAAGAAAAAACAAAAATAGGCCAGAAATATGGATACATGCACTAGATTGTCCTTCTTCTTATGAATTTTTAAAATCATATTGAAGATTAAAAAAACTTACACCACCATCTAATATTCAAGCCAATGATAGTTAAAAATAGGGAAAGTAAAGGGGTCTAAATGGACGAAAGGTTTCCACATGTTACTCAGAGTGATAAAATGTTAGTACCAGTAGGCTATGATATTACAGTATGGATGTCACAATACCCAGAACAACCACTACCAAAACTATACAGAGATACACTCAGAACACTGTAAACATATCAAGATAGAAAGAAGAAAAGGGAAACAGAGGAGAAACAGAAGAACTAGAACCAGAGTTCTAATAAAATATCAGACAAACAATTACATATCAGTAAATACCTTAAATGTAACTGACATAAATACACCAATCAAAAGACAGATTGACATAGAAGATAAAAACAAATAACCCTACTGCATGGTGTTTACAAGAAATTCACTTCAAATTTAACAGCCTAAGTAGGTTGAAAGTAAAAGGACAGAAAAAGATACACCATGCAAACTCATCTTTTCAAAAAGCAAGAGTGGCTATATTAATAGCTCATAAAGTAAACTTCAGAGCCAAGGAAATTACCAGAGCCAGAGAGGGACTTAATTGAACTGTAGGACCTAGAATTTCATGTGCTGCCTTGACATCTTTGAGCCTCACAGGGCCCCAAAGGCCTAGCTGTGAGTAGGCCACCAGATATGCTGCACCCTTTGGGAAAGGATCCCCATTCTGCTAGTTCTTTTATCAGCTGGAGCAGCTACACCCCACCCAGTCCTCAACCTAACAGATCTCACTTCACCTCTCTGCCAGCCCATGAATTTATTCAAACAAGCTAATCACATCCTCCCAAGGGAACCACTGGTCATCCTAAGCTCTTTTAAGTATGAAGCCTGACTCCCAAAGCCCTGGTTGTTCGCTCTGCTCCCAAGTGCAATCCCTGCATGGCATGCGGTGTCCTCGTCCTTCACGCTCTGAGTGTCTGTGACTAATAAACTGCTCTCACTCTCATCTGTCCAGTGTCAGGTGTTGCCTGTTCTGCCATGCCCATGACTCTGGGGCTGGAATCCCTCCCTCACCAATGGAGTGAACAGGAGGTCACCATAATACATAATGACAAAAGGATCAATTCACCAGGAAGATGTCATAATCCTAAAAGTCTATGGACCAAATAGAGCCTAAAATAGATGAAGGAAAAATTGATAGGGCAGAAAAATAGACAAATCCACAATTGTGTCTGGTGACTTCAACATCCTCCTCCTAGCAACTGATAAAACAGGACGGAAAATCAGCAAAGATACATAAGATTTGAACAACACAGTCAACTCACTAAAATCTAACCGACATATATAGAAACTATACCCAACAACAGCAGAATATACAATTTTTAAAGCACCCACAGATCATCTACCAAGACAGGGCACATTCTGGATAAGAAAGCAAATCCCAATAAATCTAATAGGTTTGAAACCATAAGAGTATGTTTTTAGAATATAATGTAATTAAACTGGAAATCAATACAGTCATGCATCACTTAACGATAGGGATGCATTCTGAGAAATCCATCATTAGGTGACTTCGTCGTTCTATGAACATCAAAGAACGTACTTACACAAACCTAGATGGTATAGCCTATTACATGCCTCGACTATACGGTACTAAGCTTACAGGACCATCATTGTATACATGGTCCATGACTGACTGAACCTTATTCTATGGTGCCTGACTAACAGAAAGGCAAAATGAACATTTATAAACATATGGTAAACAACACGCTTCTAAATAATGCATGGGTCAAAGAGAAGTCTCAAAGGAAACATAAAAATGCATAGAACTGAATGAAAATGAAAACACAACATATGAAAGTTGGTGGGGTGGAGATAAGCAGTGCTGAGAATGCAATTTATAGCACTAAATGCTCACATTAGAAATGAGATAAGGTCTCAAACCAATAACCTAAGAAAACTGAAAAGTGCAAAAGAACCTAAAAGAAACAAAGAACAGAAATAATAAAGATAAGAGGAGAAATGGATGAAAGTGAAAATTAGAAAACAGAGAAAAATCAATAAAACCAAAAGCTGGTTATTTGAAAAAACCCAACAAATTTAATACATCTTACTGACAAAGACAGAAGACACAAATCACCAATATTGTAAATAAAACGGGATTCTTGAAACAGATCATGCAGCCATTAAAAGGGTATTAAGCAAATACTATGAACATTACACTCAGAATACCCAAGCTGGCCTCTTGGAGAAGGCACTTAATGGAACTTCCACTTCCCCAACAGGCTTTAAAATTCCTTGAAAACCATGAGCTACCAAGATTCAGAGAAGATGGAATAGATAACCAACCTAAAAGTCCTATAACCATTAAAGAAATAAAACTTGTGAATATAAGCTCAAAATTTCCAAGCCCTAATGGTTTCACTGGAGAATTAAACCAAATATTTAAAGAACTCATCCCCATTCTACATGATCCATTCCAGAAAAGAGAAAAATTGGGAACACTTCCCAACTCATTTTATGAGGCCAGTATTACCCTGTTATCAAAACCAGATGAATACAAAAGAAAAAAAAAGAAAACCCAACACTACAGATCAGCTTTTCTCATGAATGTAGACATAAAATTCCTCAAGAAAATACTATCAAATGAAGTTCAACAACATAATAACAATTATATACCATGACTAAGTGGGGTTTATTCCAAATATGCACGGCTAGTTCAACATTCAAAAATTAATCAATGTAATCCACTATATCAAAAGGGTAAAGAAAAATTCATACGATCACATCAATGGACACTAAAAGGCATTTGACAAAATTCAACACTGATTCATAATTAAAAATAAAGCAAAACAGAACAAAACTAAAACACCTGTCAGTGCACTAGGAATAGAGAAGACAGAGCACATAAAGAGCATCTACAGAAAATCCAAACTAACATCATACCTAACAGTGAAAAACACTGGGAACAAAGCAGGATTTCTACTCGAGCACTAGTCCTAGCCATTACAATCAGGAAAAATATAGAATATAAATAAAAATAAAAGGCTCACAGCTTGAAAAGGAAGAAATAATACTCTCCCTATTTGCAGATAACACAACTGTCTACAAAGAAAATTGCAAGCAATCTAAAAAAAAACCCCTCCTAGAATAAGTGAGTTCAGCAGAATAAAGATAAACACAAAAATCAATCAAAATGAAATGCTTAAGTATAAACTTAACAAAATATACTCATCATCAGCATGCTGAAAATTATAAACCAAATCAAAGAAATCAAAGAGTTTAATAAATGAAGAGACATATACTATGTTCCTGGATTAGAATACTCAAGATAGTAAAGATTCTGCCTAAATTGATCTATAGGTTTAACGTGACTCCTATCAAAATTTCAGCAAAGATTTTGTAGCCATAGACGAGCTTATTTTAAAATTTATATGTAAAGTCACAGGCCCTAGGATAACTAAAACAATCTTGAAAAAGAAGAATAGAGTGTGAGGAGTCACTCCACCCAATACTAATATTCATTACATAAGGACAGTATCCAAGATAGTGTGGTCTTGGTGGAGGGACCGATATATGAATCAATAGAACAGAAGAGAGAACCCAGAAATAGACCCACACAAAGATGCTCAACTAATTTTTGACAAATGTGCAAAAGCAATTCACCGGAACAAATAGTGCTGGAGGAATGACATGTACATTCACAGGGAAAAACAAACCCTGACCTAAACCTCACATCTTATAAAAAATCAAATAGATCACAGACATAAACAGAAAACAAACAAACAAAAAAAACCTGTAAAACTTTCAGAAAACAACATAGTAGAAAATCTTCAGAATCTAGGACTAGGAAATAATTCCTAGACTTGACACCAACTACACGATCCCTAAAATGAAAAAAACTGATAAATTTGACCTCATCAAAATTAAAAACTTTTGCTCTGTGAAAGGTCCTATTAGAAAACAAAAAGACAAACTACAGACTAGAGAAATTATCTGCAAACTACATATCCAACAATGGAATAAAATATATAAAGAACTCCCAATATTCAATAGTAAAAATACCCCACCCCAATTAGAAAAAGGGCAAAAGAAATCCACAGATATTTTACCAAAGAATATATACAGATGGCAAATAAGCATACAAAAAAGTGCTCAAAATTCTTAGCCATCAGGGAAATATAAAGTGAAACCACAATGAAATACCACTACTCACTTACTAGAATGGCTAAAATAAGTAACAGAACACCAAATATTGGCAAGGATGTCAACAAATTGAATCATCCATATATTGCTGGTAGAAATATAAAAATGGCCCAGCCACTGCGGTAGTTTCCTATAAACTAAATATGCAATTATCATAAGACCCAGCAATTGTATTATTGGGCATTTATGCCATAAAAATAGGAAGTTTATATTTACATAAAAACCTGTACACAAATGTTCATAGAAGCTCAATTCTTAATAGCCCAAAACTGGAAACCCAGATGTACTTCACTGGGTGAATGGTTAAACAAACTGGTACAGCCATACCATGGAATACAATAAAAAGGAATGAAAGGGATACAGTCACATGCAACAACTTGGATGGACCTCTAGGGAATTATGCTGAGTGAAAAAAAAGTCGACCACAAAAGCTTAGCTACTCTATGATTCTATTTATTTAACATTCTTGAAAATGATAAAATTGTAGAAATGAAAAACAGCTAAGTGGTTGACAGGTAGGAACTTGGGAACAGGTGACAGCAGGGAGGTGGATATGTTTATAAAAGAGCAACACAAGGGATCCTGTGGTGATGGAAATGTTCTGTATCCTAACTGCTGATAGATAAATAAACCTATGCAAGTGCCAAAATAGCATAGAACTAAACACACACACATAGACATGCATATGAGCATAAGTACAACTGGGGAAATCCACATAAGATCAGTGGATGCTATCAATGTTAATATACACGTTGTGGTCTTGTACTATATACATAGTACAAAATAAAAGATCTCTCTGTGTTAGTTCTCACAAGTGCATGTGAATTTACAATTCAATCTACAATTATCTCAAAATAAAAAGTTTAATTAGAAAAAAAACCACCAACTTTTCTTTTGGACTGGAAAAGATAATTCTCAAGTTCATATGGAAAAATAAGCAAAATCAGGACAAAACAATGAGAAATCTTTTTTCTATTTTCACAAAAACTTCTTAAGGATAAGATAAATTCCAAAAGCTCTTTAAGGCAAAACCGATATATCTAATTTCATTAAAAAAAAAAAAAAATTCCAGGGCCGGCCCCAGAGCCTCGTGGGTTAAGTCCAGCGCGCTGTGCTTTGGCGACCCGGGTTTGGTTCCAGGCGTGGACCTACACCACTCATCTGCGACCACGCTGCAGCAGCAACCCACATACAAAACAGAGGAAGACTGGCACAGATGTTAGCTCAGGACACATATTCCTCAGGAAAAAAAATTCTACATAAAAGAATCATAAATAAAGTTAAAATATAAATGTACAGTTAAAATATAAATGTTAAAATGAGGGGGGTAAATGTAGCACCTCATTATCACAAAAAGCTAATTTCTCTAACATATAAAGAATTCTTATAAATAAGTAAGAAAAAGATCAATAACAACCCAATAGAAAAATGGGCAAAGCATGTGCAAAGACAATTCATGGAAAAGGAAATACAATTGACCCCTTAAAGACTGCTCAGATTGGAAGAGATCCAACATTTTGTTAGCACTCGTTTATTAACTGTAACAAATGCACCATCCAAATGTAAGATGATAACAATAGGGCAAATTGGATATGAGGTATATAGAAACTCTGTATCATATTCACAACTTTTCTCTAAATCTAAACTATTTTAAAATAAAGCTTATTTCTTTAAAAAAATAGGCAAATGACTTGAACATCTCACAAAGGAAGATATTCAAATGGCCAATAAGCACAGAAAAAGATACTCACTGTCATTAGTCATCAGGGAAATATAAATTAAAACCGCAATGAGACACTATTTCACTCCCACTGGGATGTGAACTGAAAATTCTCATCCTCTGCTGGCGTTCTCTTTGAAGACCTGTGGGGCAGTTTACTTTGTGGTCACCCCATAGAGACAGGATGGACCTCCCACCCCAAATTTGGTTTGGATACTAAGTCAGAGGACAGCCCACCTGCATCAAGAGGATATGGAAAGATTTTTGACTTACATAATTAGTCTTTCTGGGGAGAGCAGAGCAGACTTCCCAAGGTAGTTCAAATATAGTTTGAGAGGGAAAGGAGAATAGCTTGTGGGTGTTAATTGCGTTAGCTGGTGATGCCTGCGTGAGGGCAGGGGTGTACGTGGTTTGAACTCATTCATGGTGCCAAAAGAGGAGCACCTGGGCTTTTTAATCAGCTTGCCCAGATGGAGGACAGGAGGGTACTTAAGAGCTGTCATCAGTCAAACATAGAAATGGAGTCAGACACTATTACAGCTTCTTATCAAGTCGGGCATCCGCCTACTCTATAGTCCAGACATTCCACTCCTAGGTGTTTACCAAGGAGAAAAGAAAACCAATTTCCACAAAAAAACCTTTGTTTTTTTTCAGAGCAGCTTAACTGTAACAGCCAAAAACTGGAAAAAATGTTCAAAGTAGCCTTAATTGTAATAGCCCAAAACTGCAAACAACCTAAATGGCCATCAAGAGAAAAACAGATAAATAATTGTGACATACCCATGCAACAGAATACTACTCAGCAATAAGAAGAAACAAACTATAACATGAATGAATCTCAAAAAAAGTATGCTAAGTAAAAGAATCTCTAAACAAAAGAAAGTATATTTTATTATGTAATTCTGGAAAAGGCAAAATTAATCTATAGTACAGAAAGCAGACCACTGGTTGCCACGGGGCTGGTGTGGTTGTGAGGGCAGGGACCGACTGCAAAGGAGCATGAGGGTACTTTCTGTGGGGATGGTACTATTTTATTTCTTGCTTGTAATGGTGATGTATGAGCACATACAATTGTCCAAACTATATTCTTAAAACAGGTGTATTTAATTGTATGCCAAACGCATCTCAACAGGGTTGATTTATTAAAAAGTAAAACATCATGCTGAGGGAAAGAACCCAGATACTAAACACCCTGTGATTACATTTGTAGGAAGTCCCAGATCATGTGATACAAATCTATGGTGATAGAGATCCAAAAGCGGCTGCCTGGGGTAGGGATTGAGCACGGACGATAAAGTGCACAGGCAAACATTTTGAGGGTGATGGGAAATGTTCTTACCCTTGGCTGATGGGTATAGGTGTATATAATTGCCAAAAGTCATTAAGCTATAGCCTAATTTTTAAAAAGTGCCTTCCTTAAAAACAAAAATAAAAAATTTCTAATCCCACAACTAATGAATACAATTAAAAGGAAAAGTCAAACTTCATTAATTTTCTAATCATGAGGTAAACAGAATTGAAAAATAAATCTAAAAGTTATGGAATTAACAAAATAGATAACTTGCAAATCTAACTTTAAAAAAAGGGACAATATTAGAAATGAGCAAGTGCAAGTAACAGATGGCTTATGTGAGTTTTTCAGTAATGGAAACCTGTAAAACAACCCATTTAGTGCAGCGATACAAAAGGGATGTCTATGAGAAAAATAAAAGTAATAAACTCCCCCCCAAAAGACTAATAGATCTAACCACACGATATTTTAAAATGTATGTTTAATGTAACACTAAACAAAATTTAAAAATTAAATGATAAAAAGCAGAAAAAAATATTTGCAACAAATGAAGAAGGATAAATATTCTTTAGAGAGTAATTTTACAAATCAGTAAAAAATATATTAACATCTCCTTAGAAAAATGGACAAAGGATACAAACAAGGAATTCAAAGAAATGCCAAAGCCAACACACCTTCAATAAATATTCTCACTTACTCGTAATCAAAGAAATGCCAGTTACAAATAGAAGAAGAAACCATTTTCATCTATTAAATTGGCAAAAAATCATTTCTTATGGTCAGTACTCAATACTGAATGAAAGCAGTAAAATAAGTCCTAAGATAGACTGCTCAAGGGCACATAACACAACTTTCTGCAAAACTTTTTGGCAACTGCGGTCCACAAAAACGACTCAACAATTCTCACTTTATGAATCTATCTTATGAAAACAAAAAACATGATCCAAGAGTTACTTCAAGGTGGTCCAACACAGGGTTATTTATAATATGGACAAAGTAAATTGCTTAAATGTCAAACAGAACTGTAAAGTGAATTATAATACTTAAATCATAAATATGAAACCTTTGAAAAAATTTAAGGACACGATTTATATAAAGTATAATTATAACTAGGAAAGTTTATATTTATATATACATATAAAATTTTAAATGATTGGAAGGAAATATCTCAAAAGGTTAACAAAGGTTTCTTACAGGTAGTGGAGGCTACGGTACGATATGTACTTTTTATTCTAAATGTTCTACAATGCATATTACCTTTATCATCAAAAGAAATATAAACATTGAGTACATTTTCCACACACAAAAATCTATTTTTAACAAATGCATGATAAAATTTATGGAAAGCCTTCCTTTTTTCCTCAAGGTCCATATCTAATAAGTCAATTAACCAGGTGGGGAAAAGAAGATCACCACGAAAGGAGGAACCAGAATACTACCCACAAGTCCTGTCAGAGTTCCCCAAAGCATTTCACAATTGACCAATATTTTCAACTTTACTGTTAAAGATAACAGAAGAAAATAAAGAGAAGGCAGTCTTCTCTGAAGAATACAGCCCTTTACTTACCGTCTTCTGCTAAGATCTTGGCTGCATCTTTATCCTCTTCCCACTTCCCAGTCACGAAGCAATCTCTGATACTGTTCATAACCTTATACAGAAAAGTCAGCCTGAGTTGACATGCTCCAATCACTCAACAAAACAACTCCTATTAAGTAGTAGTAGTAGGTGACAACTTGCCCTTAAATACTTTCCAAGCCATTTTATGGATATTCTAATTCCAAGTGGGCCTGAGATAGTATACCCTAGATGTAGAGAGTATAAGCATAGAGATGAAAATATAAATGTCATAACATTAAGCAGTGGAAAAGGAAAGTACTACTAGCTCCCTTACCTCATAAGTAAACAAATACTAATTCAACAGATTTTCAAAGTTTCTTAGTGTTCCTAAGGTTTTTACATTCTTAATAAATTAATGGATCTAGGCATTGACCATTTACAGTTGCTAACATCACAAGATGATGTTATGTGCTTCCTAATTAAAAAAACACCACCACCTAGGAAGCCAAAAATAAAAATCAAACCTAAATCCAATCAAACTTCTAGATGTGCTGTCTATAAAGGAGCTACAACCATGTGGTTATTTAAATTCTAATTAATCAAGATTAAATAAAACAAATAAAATTAAACATTTAGTTGTTCTGTCTCATTAGCCAGATTTCAAGTGCTCAACAGCCACAAGTAGCCACACTGGACAGTGTATACATAGACTACTTCCATCAACACATTCAGCTTTATTGATATTGCTCTCTATCAATTTATAGGAAATACAGAGGAGAGAGGAGTCTGATAAACTGAACACAGGGATGCAATGCAATCTACAAAATTCAGAATATGAGAAACTCTACAAATCAAATACTTGGTTTCTTAAACAAGTAAAATCTAAGGGAAAAAAAGAGATAGGCAAAGGCAAGGATTATAGATTAAGAGATTTAAAAGGCATAGTGAAAAACAACAACAAAAAAACCTGGTAAAACTACACTATGGTGTTTAATGAGGCAAACTTGGAGGATGAAACTATGAAGAAAAGAAGGAAATGATTACCATAAGAGTTGTGGTTCCCTCTGCAGGGAGAGAGAGGACTATGACCAGCATGGACACATGATGTACTCACCTAGTAAGCCGTTAAGTTAATCAATTGTTTTTATGTGGTCTTCTGTAACCTGATTTACATTTTAATGTAAAAAATGGTTACATAAAATCTCACAAAGTACATAAGTGCTACCCAGTGAATTACAATTGGGAATGTGTGAGTGACTGGGTCTCTCTGAGGAGTGACATTTAAGCCAAACGGAATGATCCAAAGAAGCCAGCCTTGGGGGATCAGAAGAACACTTCAGAAGAAGAAAAAAAGAGCGGGCAAGAGGTCTAAGATGGGAACAAGCCTGGCAAGTTTGAGACCTGAATGAATTCCAGTGTGACTAGAGAGTTGTGAGCAGAAGAAGAAAATTTACCCTTGTCACAGATTTCTGTTTGCTTACGAATAGTAGAAACTCTAAATTTAACTCAGGGACACTAGGTATATCCTAGTTATAAAACACAAAATATTTCAAATGTGTGAAAACTTATGTGCAATGCTTGGAAATAAAGATTAATGCTACTATCCACACTAAAAGTTGAACATTTTCCTTTTCTCAGTAACACATGCACGTGGTCTGACTAAACTCTGAACATGTTATTGCCTAGGATGCAAGAAATATTTACTCCAGTATGTGGTGAAATGCCCTTTTATCTTAGAAAAAGAAAAAGCTAATAACAGGTAGGCAATACTGAAATCACATAATCTTCTTTCAGAAGAATTCCTTTATTCTCAAGTCAAACATGCTGTTCACACCCAGCCTTACCTCCTCTAAGTCCCAATCATGAGGCGCCTCCACATGAAATCTGGAGCAGTCCAGAGAGTCGGCCTTGTGCTTACACTCTCTGGCAGGCTGGCTGACACGAAACAACCCTCCAAGCTCTTCCCTGGTATCATCATCATCTTCTTCATTATCCTCTGTCACTAAAAAGACCACCATGATGGAAAAGTGAGAACAAATCCACACTGTAGAGGACTTGGGACTGAGCGTCCCTGTTCAAGGTATGTACGGTAGGGCCCAGGAGCACATCTGCCACAGACAGAGAAAGGCCAAAGAACTACTGTCAACATGTCTGGACCATGTCTGCCCTCCCGCAAGACAGCAGCAAAGAGTCCACTGAGGAGGGAGAATACTAAGGGTTGTGGGAACAAAGGGACATTTAAAGGCAGGGCTTTCAATTACCATGAAGAGCTTCTCTTGTAGAGTGTTGAGTCTCTAATCATTAAGAGTACTCAGGCAAAACCTGAGTGGAAACAGGTACACACCAATCCTCTGATTTGATGCTCCTGGCTCACATATACTCCTTTGGCCTTGGTCTAATCATGTATTAACAGAGGACCACAATATAAAGTTCACCACTTTATGTTTACTTTTTGCATCATTGATTTATACTTTTTCCAAAACAACATATAAACAGTTTAATAAAATACAACATCAGAGGACAAGGGCAAAAGGGAAAAACAGAATGAGTTACACAGAGTTCTCATTCTAGGAAAGGAAAAATACACATTTACAGGTAGAAATATTTTTCTGGCACTAAATTCTATGCAAAAATTCCCATGTAGGACTTTGTATAGGAGGCATAAAATGATGTAATGGAAAGTATTCTCATCAAAAGTTTTACAGTAAACCCATAAATCTAGTTCATATGATTGATTTATGGTCCTCATGAGCTAATGGCTAAAAACACCTGCTGAATATAAACTATGACAGCCAGGAATATCTTATAGATATCAAAAGTAGCACCCAAATCCTCCAACCAATTCCTCACCCCCTTTTCAGAAAAGAGCCGAAGACACTAAAATGTTTCTAGATCTGAACCAGAGCTCTTTACCTGTTCCATAAATAAGCTTTCGAAGGTTTGGAGTCGCTTGTTGCTGCCTCAGAAAGGCCTCAGCTGCCTTCCTGGAAAGGTCTTCCTTCCACTTGAGGGCACCTGAAAGGACCAACACTAACATCAGTTAAGTCTGTTTATCTTTCCTCTGTGTTTCAAGCTTACTGCTCATTCATCCTGAAATCCTTTTATGAGGTGCAATATCTGAACTGCTAATAAAATCTCCAAAACAGCAGACCCCCAAATGTAGACTCTATTTGTAGAACATTTTCAGTGTCAAGTTTAAAATGGCAGTTAAATTAAATTTGAGCATACCTGAAGTTTCTGTGGGAAACTTATTTTCTTCCTTGTAACTTTCTTCCTCCCTGAGTAAGTCTTCTACATCACTGGTCTCGTTAATCAAGTTCTCTAATCCCAGCTTCTGACCACTAACCACCTGAGAAGACTCTGGAATCTTTTTTCTAGTAACCTCTTCGTTTTCTGAATCCTCTCCCTCTGTACTGAGAGAGGAGCTTTCTTCAGATTCATCTTCAGATGCAAATGCCTCTTCAGCTGTGCAATGACCTGAATCTGAAGTGGTGAGGATTGCTTTTTTCATTGTCAAAGACTTCTCTGGATTCAAACTGTCACTCAAACCTGCTTTACTACCTTCTCCAGCAGCCTTAGATTCTAAAATATCCCTCTCTCCTTCTGAAGTGGAATCCTCTTCTTCACTGCTTTCATTGGCTTCCCCTGCTTCTTCTTCCTCTGAGCTCCTCTCAAGGTCATCGTCACTATCAGCAAATGCTGGCAAATCCACCTCAACATCTTCTTCCATCTCCTCAAGTCTCTGCCGTTTGACACCTTTCCCAGTCATATACTCTTTATCAGCCATTTCAGCATCCTCCTCTTTTTCTGTTTCATCATCACTAGAGCTATTTTCCAAGCTGTCACCTTCGGACATTTCTTCATCATCTTCATCATCGCTATCTCCAGACTCATCTTCTTCATCTCCAAAAATGGCTTTCCGACGGACTCGACCAGTTTTCAAATCCATCTGCTTTTCCTCTTTTGGCATCCACAGCCTATATCACCAAGTAAATGCAAAATAATTCAATTTGTACAATAATTGGCCAATCTAGAAATGGCAAGTCAATACATATGCAAAGAATTAGAAAATAATGTCAAGGAATGGCTTTAAATGACATAGCATAACAAGTGATTCGATAATACTGGAAGAATTAATAAGCAAACTCATGCACAATTCCCTAATGCCACTCTTCAAAACAACTTATAAAGAGAAGCAGGAGACAACTTTTTTTCCTAAAAAAAAGGTCTAATTTTAGGAAAAAACTGCTCAGAAGGGAAGTGAGTGTTTAATAGATCTTTCAGAAGATGGATCATTTCCAGATGGTCCTTAGAGAAATGGCTGAATCCAGGTCCACGGCAGGGAAAGTACAAAGTAAGCCTGGAACATCTTGGGTCAGAAAGCAAGGAAGTACTCAAAGACTAATGGGGACATGCCAAAAGGACACAAGAGGCAGACAGAAGGGACAATATAGAATAACTGTGAAATAACGATAGTCATGGGATAATAACAAATGGAATTTTTAAAAAAAGTTTACTAGTCAACAGTGATACTAAAATAAAGGGGTGGAAATGAAAGCCCGTTGTTAAAGAATGCCAGCTAACAAATGTAGAAGGAGAAAGATTAAGAACATTGCCACTTTGAAATCACCTATGCAATACCTGATAAAGGGTCATCATCAAGATGCTAAAACCAGAGGATAAAATAAACTAAGAAGCTACTAATGTAGCAGTGTATATAAAACTGCTGTATATAGAAAACTGAAAAAACCCATTAGGAAAATACTAAAAATTGTACTAAAAGAGGACAGATAAGTTAGAATGCACCAATAATAACAAAATGATAACTATGTAAAAAGACTATAGAAAGAAAATGCTCACAACACAGATACGAACATTTTACATGTATTGTGACTGTAACTGTGAGAAAGAGTATACATGGGGACAAGCATGGCTAAAGGAATACTCAAAAGAAGAAAATAGCTACTAACATTGATTGTAATAATGGGATCTTTTAGTGAATACTTCTTACCTGCCAGACATCATGCTAAGGAGCTTATGTCCACTATTGTATTTAATCATCACAACAACTACGAGATATTAGGAAATTGAGGTTTAGAGCAACCAATTTCCCCAAACTAGTAGGTCTATTGCACTTAACTACCATGCTATATCATCTGCTAGTTAGAGCGCAGCAGATAGTTGTTTCCAAAAAAATTTCCCTTCATTTGGATATATTTATAATAAACTATAAACTCAATAATCTCAATCATTTTCAGACTGATTTTTATTGAGAGTCATAAATCACCACAATAAAGCCAAACATCCACTATAAGGTATACAAATTCCCAATCCAGACTGAAAATAATTCACATTAGCCAGATATTAGTGGAAATCAACCCACAGGAGATACTACAATGCAATCTAATTACAACTTTTAGAGACAAGCTATGTGGCTTCTGGACAGCCACCTGTACAGGCTCCCTGACTCTGCTTGTTCTCTGGATTCTAAAAGAAAGCCAAATGACCTCAGGTTTCCTAAGAAACAAAAAGCAACCTACGGAAAAGGTTTTGTGATATCTGAGGAATATTCTGGGTCTGTTAAAAACTGACTCTTGTACACTATTTCAAGAAAATACTTCCATGTAATGTCACATAAGTGAAGAGCCCTCAGAAACGTAGGCACACACAAGCAAAGCAAAACAAAACCACCTGGAATGAATTCCAACAAAATGTGTTATGACGGCAGAGTTATGGGCGATATGGTCTTCTGTGATATATTTTATTAAAAATAGAAAAAAAAGGACACTTACCCTTGATTATCTATATCCTCTGACCCCAGTGGTTTTGAATCAGAAAAAAGTGTCACTCTACTTGAAGCCATCTTGGCATCGATAGTGGAATGGGTGGAAATGAGACTCTGGACCAGTTCATGGGTGGGCCTTGCCTCGTCCTGTCAAGGCCATCAAGAAAGGGAGAGTGAGGAACACACAAGGATTCTGAAGAGACACACTGGTTTCAATCAGTTTCTCAAAATTACCCTAAACATAGGGGCTGGCCCCGCAGCCGAGTGGTTAAGTTCGCGCACTCCGCTGCAGGCGGCCCAGTGTTTCGTCGGTTCGAGTCCTGGGCGCGGACATGGCACTGCTCGTCAGACCACGCTGAGGCAGCGTCCCACATGCCACAGCTAGAGGAACCCACAATGAAGAATACACAACTATCTACCGGGGGGCTTTGGGGAGAAAAAGGAAAAAATAAAATCTTAAAAAAAAATTATCCTAAACATAGTTCCTGAGAAGCTTTCTTACTGCCTAAAAAAAACAATTCTTACAAAAGCCTAAAATTGATCTGTCTTCATTAAACTTTTCCAAAGGTCATGGAGTATACAACCTGATAACCTTAGTACTAAGCTAGGAAAATCTTAGGTGCCAATGCTACAGAAAGCATTTTTTTTAGCCCAATAAAATCCCATTTCAGAACAAAGAAATAAAAATCTGGAGACCATTTAAAAAAAAATTGTGCTACCGTTTGATTAAAAAATTTCACTTCAAGGGTTCGCTGCATAGAAAGATCTCTCCCAATGAGCAAAGCTGCACGCATGAGGGTGCTCACTGCAGCACGGCCCAAGCCAGGGGGCAGGGGTGGGACCTGTGGCCCTCCGAGGGGTGCTTCAGTAAATGAGGCTTAGCCGTACAATGAAGTACTGCACAGCTTAAAGAGACCGAAGCAGCTTACAAATACTAACAGGGAACAATGGCATCACATATTCTTAGGTGCCCCAAAACGTTGCAAAAGCATTTATAGTCAGATTCCATGTAACAAATATTACTTCCCTCTCTCACACCCACAAATACCATATATATGTATATTTGTATACATATATAATAATCTAAATACATAGAATATAATCTAAATAGATACGTTTATGTTTAGAGAAAAACAGAAAAAAAGAGAAAGACCAAAGAGAGCTAGAAAACACACTGATTTTGTATACAGAGACAGGAAGTACGGTGCCAGACTGCCTGCACTGCTCACGCTGGGAGACGCAAGATCCATGTGTCTTGGCATCAGGGAGGTATGGAGGACACGACTCTTACTTTCTGCCTGGTGCAATTAAGTATTCTGTATATTTACAATGTGCATTGTGGCCTTTATCATAAATATGAATAAAGATAAAAAGCTTCAGTAAATAAAAGCTGACTACATTACTTCCTGCAACCTCTCTCTCACCGATTCCTGGAAACCATGGCTGCCACCAAGGTCGACATAGACAGCATCTTTGTCATACAGCACACCACCAACTCCAGAGAGAGGTGCGTAAACCAACTTCTCCTTCTCATTTAAACAGCGCTTCTTTTGTTGTTCAGGAAGTGCACAAGGGTCTGGGAGGAAACTGACATCACTCACAGCAAAATCTCCTACACCTGGAAGACAGAGACGGGAAGACGGCTTTAGCTGACGGGTGTACTGACTGTCAGTAGAAATGGCCCAGTCGAAAGGCTTCAACCACGACAAGCACATTGTTTGGCACTGTGCCTCTCGGGCCAAACACCACCATCAGAGCAGAGGGGATCCGGTCAACTCAACACCTTTGCTGGCCGATGCAGAGCTGGGTTACTCTTAAAACTTCCAGCAATGTGGCTCTATCTTATTCAGTCCTTTTTCAGTTTTCCTGAGAAAAGAAGTCATCCCAGGAGTTTTACAAATACAGTGTATTTTACAAGAAAAGCATACCTGGCATGTGAATTTGGCTTCTATTTTTCAAGTGTGCTCCTCTTAAGTAACCATAAAGAGACACCTTTCGGTCACACTTGATATTTGTTCGGATATCTTCTGGGTTTGTCAAATCTTCCATCCTAGAGAAATAAAAAGCAATTATACACCAGAAATGAATGTCAGAGTTCTTGTACCTCCCTTAACGTGTCAATGATGCATCACATTCGCTAGTTCACTAAATATGCTGCTTAGAAAATTATTAAATTCAGAAATAAGGAAGCACAGTTAACCATCTACCAGAGGAAAAGGAGCCAACACATGACTGCATCTCTCTCACAAGAAATGAGAAGTGACATGCACTAGAGGTTGAGGAAGAGTAGAGAAAATATCCCAAAAAACCCTTTATGAAAGAGGATTAAGCTGTGATCTGGGTTTTTTAGTGTGGCTTGGATTTTACAAGTGGAGAAAGGGTACTCCAGGCTGAGAAAACAATATGAAAAAAAGCCTAAAGGCAGGAAAGCACAGGGCACATCTGAGTGACTGGAGCACCACAGTCCAAAGACAGTATCACTGAAAGTTAAGGCTGAAAAGGCAGGATAGGCCACATCCTGCGGCCTTAAATGCTTCAAAATCCTCATTTTCTGAACATTTCACACTTTACTCTCAAAACTACAGCATCTTTAAAAATACAAAAAAAGTAGATATTTTCCATCAACTACATTAAAAAATAAGCAGAAAATAAACCTTATTACTATTCTTTTTTAACCTTTTTAGCTTTGAAATATGTAGGCCAGGAAGAAAATGTTTGCATTCACTTTTTACCTGTCTACCAGGATATAAGGGTGAGAGGTTTGCCATGTAAGAGGCCTAAACTTCATAACTGTAATAAAACGGCCCAGATTGTGTATTTCTTGGTTTTGATATTCTCCATGTACCATTCCAGAGAGGTAGAACAGCTTGGCACCCTAAACATAAAAAAAAAATTAATTAATTAAATTCTTGTCGATATTGCACCAAAATAAAGGTCTCTAAATGAGAAGCAATCCTAAGAAAGGGCGACTTCTAGCAAATCACTGTGCAATGCTTCCAGAACTTCTCTGGCTTCTTTTCAGGACTCCTCTTATTAGGGTTTCATAGGGGCAGAACAGCAAACACATTCAGTTTCAAGACTGCTCTCCAGTCAAGCAGTGGCATCGGTCTACAGTACTGCACAGAGAGGGCAGTGAGGCCTGTGAGCACAGAAAAAGTTCTGTGACTGCTGGGCCTCAGTAGTATGGAGGGGAGGCAGGAGTAGCAATATGTGTGCACCACAGTTCCTGGTCCCATAACTAGGAGATACTTCAGAGAAACTCTATTAAATCACAAATCAAAAACACTCAGAGTCAGACACAACCTGGTGCTGGGGGATATGGAGACAAATGACACACCCCAGGAGGTCTGCAATCAAGACTACATCGTGGAAATATTCCACGGACTATGAACAGACACATAAAGGAAACTCAGGAGGTGAATCCTGTAAAGATGTTTGTTAATCTCTCTTACTCATCCTGTCTATTTTTAAAGGTTAACAGTATTAGTATTCAATAATTAATTCTCTTCCTACCGGGTAAACTTCTGTCCAGAACCTGTGTTTTAATCGTTTCTTTGTCTTCTTCAGTTGTTTATTATACTTGAAGGAATCTAGGTGAGTGAGAACGCCCATAATTTTAGGAAAGCCATGTACTTGACAGATGTTTAGAAACTCAAATGTTTCCATTTCAAAGCCAAAGCTGGCATCTATAAGCATCAGGACCTAAAAACAGAAAACACAATTTCTCAAGGAAGCTACTCAAAACAGATCATCAGCAACTATGACCTGTGGGCCAAATATGGCCCATCACCCATTTTATAACTCAAGTTTTACTGGAACACAGCCATGTTAACTCGTTTATGTATTGTCTACAGCTGCTTCTGCACTACAATGCAAAATTAATTAGTTGCAACAGACACTATGATCCACAAAGCCTAAAATATTTACTATCTGGCATTTTACAGAAAAAGTTTGCCAACTCCTGCTCTAGACTAAATCAAATGATTACTTAGGAATCACCATGACAGAGAAAACACCAGGCTTTGACTTGCTCTAAAAGGCAACCATGAGACAATATCCACCATGATATAAACTTCCATTTTAAGAATCTGGATACATGAGAAATAACTCAGAAAAAGCTGGGTCTAATTGGGTCTTCATTTGAAAAGTACTCACTTCAAGAAATAAAGGGGTTTTTTTTGGTGAGGAAGACTGCCCCTGAGCTAACGTCTGTGCCAATCTTCCTCTATTTTCCATGTGGGACGCTGCCACAGCAAGGCTTGATAAGTCATGTGTAGGTCCATGCCAGGCATCCCAACTGGTGAACCCGGGGCTGCCGAAGCAGAGCGCATGAACTTAACCACCACACAACTGGGCAAGCCCCAGAAATAAAGTTCTTTGTAAGGTATTTTTAAGCCAAATAACAGATCCCTGACACCCAAAAAAGGAGAGGAAGTGGTGATCAATGAAAAATTTCAAAAATGTATAGAGGGGCCAGCCCCATGGCTCAGTGGTTAAGTTCGTGCACTCTGCTTTGGTGGCCCAGGGTTCGCCAGTTCGGATCCTGGACAGTGACCAAGCACCGCTCACCAGGCTGTGCCGAGCCAGCGTCCCACATAGAGGATCTAGAAGAACCTACAACTAGGATATACAACTATGCACTAGGGGGCTTTTGTGAGGGAAAAAGAGTAAGATTGGCAATAGATGTTAGCTCAGAGCCAATTTTCAAAAAAAAAAAAAGTATAGAAAATCATTTTTGTTTCAATCTTCTCACGGGGGAAAAAAGGTTTTTGCTGGGAAATCTGTAGTAGGAAAACTGTATCTTATATGTTAATTTGTAATAAGCAAATTGCTCAGAAACTAAAAAGAAGGCTACCAGTTTAGAACTGAGTCAAAGAACAGTAAAGTTATAAATGGTAATCTATAAGAGAATATAAGTGGACAAGTTCAATTTTTAAAATTTATGACTCTTCAAACATGCAAAATAATTTCAGAGTTGATTCCTGCAGACTTCTAGTTTTAAGATATTAAAGACATCTCTATTTTCATATTTGTGTAGCTAACTAGAAAAAAATTTTTTTTTTAAACTTATCTTTGATTAAACCAGAGAACATTCATTGCCCTAAACTGCAAACACAGGAAGGTGGCCACCGAGCACTGTGAGACAGCCTAGCTGCCACTGCAGACTACAGGCCAAGCTGGCACATGGAGTTCTCCAACACCACCAGAAGAGGTCGAAGGTGAGTGGGGTGGCTGTGGACTATCCCTATACCCCATTTGATACCACAGACCGCCAAGTGGCAAACAATTAACAGTAGGGTTAGAAGAATAGCAAACAGTCTTTGGTCACCTAAAGTAAGCCTGTATTACTCCTCCAATGCACAGACATGTGCACGCACACACAAATCCATGCATTATGTGAGCCTTCACTGTGACTTAGGAGGCTTTATGACAACCTAGAGCAATCAATACAAGCCAGGTCAAACAAATCTTGGTACATACAACAGAATACTTTAAAAAAAATGGGGTTGAGCTACAGTACTTATTACATACCTCCAAGACACATTAAGTGAAAAAAAGCAAAGCACAGAACAGTGTATATAATAAAGAGTGTGTGCTTTAAAAAGGTTGCATGTGTATTTTATATATGTATCTAGAAGGATACTGCTGAGAGGAACTAAGAGACTAGGGGTCAGAATAAGGAAAGAGAAAACATGAATTGTGCGTAGCCTGTAGTGCAGTTTGAACATTTTACCAAAAGTGTTGTGTTCCTTTTTAAATCTTAAAAAGATTTATACAAAGGCATCTTTCTTAATATGTGTATGTTTCTAAAATTAGAGACTTGGTATATTTTACGTAAAAGAGAAACTAATGACTCATGCTGAACTATTTCAATCATTTCAAATATACAAGGCTTAATAAGTTTATACTATTTTGTGCTGATAATAACACTTATTTTTATTAACAGTAGCATTACATGTTCAAAATTTGAGTGATATTTAGTTTTCTGACATTAAAATGGCACAGTTGTAAGATCTATATTAAATTACTTTTGATTTTATATTTTAGGAGACTTTCTGAGCCAAAGGAAGTCACCAAACAGCTCGTCAGAAAGTGTTGAATCAAAAAAACAAGGTATCTGTTACCCTACACCTCCTAATCAATATGGCTTAAATTTTTTTTCATTTGGCTTTATCTTTGCTAGTTTAAAAGGTAATTAATGAACATGACCATTTTTGTAAATGTAATGGAGGCTGCACAAGTTCCATATGCTGAGTACTGTCTAGATTTTCTATTACAAACTCTGACAACTTCTCAAGGTAATCCATGTACTTAATCATTAAGCATGGAGGTTCTGCCACCATTAAGAGCAGAGCTCCCATCCTCAGACAAATTACTTAACTTCTGGGAGCCTCAGTTTCATCATATATAAACTGGAGATAATACCTACTTACCTCTAAGGCACACTAGGGGATTAGATGAGCTAAATTTGTAGAAAGCTGTTAGCACAGTGCCTAATAAGGGTCCAAGAAATGGTACTATTATATATGTGAGCTTTTTATTAGTTACGTCCATTAAAGGTTTTCGCCATCCTGTGGTTAGCTTTAAGATTTTAGAATACAATTCACCGTGCATATTCCATTTTTATTATAACAATTATCATCATCATCAATTCAAACAAATCTACCGTATCCTTGATGATACTCACCATTCGTTTAATAATCATAAACTTTTCTTCCCTTCAACATGGGATAAATAACTTATCACGCGGCTGTAAAGAAACCCAGGTTGCCTCCACTGACTTACCAAATCTGCTACTTTAGCCAGATCAATCATCACGTTAATGTCACACCCACATTCAATAATGGTGAGTCTGCGCTTTTTACCTATAAGTGAAAAGATGAAAATTTTATTTTATTTATTTATATTTTTGAGGAAGATTAGCCCTGAGCTGCCATCTGCCGCCAATCCTCCTCTTTCTGCCGAGGAAGACTGGCCCTGAGCTAACATCTGTGCCCATCTTCCTCCACTTTACCTTATGTGGGATGCCTGCCATAGCATGGCTTGACAAGTGGTGCGTAAGTCCGCACCCGGGATCGGAACCAGCAAACCCTGGGCCGCCGAAGTGGAACATGTGAACTTAACCACTGCACCACAAGGCTGGCCCCTGAAAATTTTACTTTTAAAAAATCTTGGAAAAAATCTATCCATTAACTCAAATTATCATTTTTAACTACATCCACTAAAGCATCACATATACTTATAGAAGTATGCCAGAAGTTCATTCTTATAGGAGAAAAGTGATGAAACAAAATAAATTCCATCTTGGTTTTCTTGCTATGTTCTCTAATTTTAAACTAGTATCAAAAGTCCACCCATACGAATAAAATACTCAAACTGGAACAGGCAGACAAGCAGGCTTGATGACAACCATGATCCTGCTGTTTAGCAGCAGACCAATGTTTCTATTTCTATCAAAGTTTCCTGTGTTCCCACCAGAGCTAAAAACATTCTCAAACCTAATGTAACAGAATGTTCATGTAACAATCATTATTTCTAAATTAAGTTAAAAGAAATCAGTAAAGACAATAGGAATGCTTTAAAGATAAAGAAAAGCTTCAGTCCAACTATATTATTGCTATAATAAATTTCAGATTCTACCATTGCCATTTTGGGAATTTGTTTCGTCTTCTCTCTTAGATCACACAGGACAAACTTCCTCACTTCCACAAGAATGTGGCTTCATGAGGGCAAGCAGGTGTGCCCAGTGCACAGCAGGTACTCACTATCTGTGAAATACCTTCAGGTGCTCCCCATGGCCAAGCCAGCCTGCCAGGCCTGTCAAGCCTTTCCGAAGAGCACACTTGGCAAATCCATATAGCAGTCAGAGTAAGGTATACATCTACATCATTATTATCCCTGGGAATCTATCCTTTTCTGAAGCTACAGGCAACTCAGCAAAAGTACGAGAGATGAACTGAAGTGACAATATTACTTTAACATTTACCAGTCAAGAAAATGTTCAACAAAGACATGCATGTCCCTCAGATGATAACACTTGCCACGACAGTCTGTGGCAGCACCCTCCTACCTGACACGATTGTTACGGGCCCTCTGATCTCTGTCAACTTCTGCCTGGTAAAATTCCGAATAAGGCACTGAATCAAAGTGCTCTTTCCAACTTTTGGAGGCCCCATCACCACCACCACTATTGGTGGGGGCTCTAGTGGAGTTCGATCAACCACTGGAATGTGATGCTTTTTTGTCTTCAAATCCTGAGTCCTATTTGTAAAAAAAAAAAAAAATTAAATTCACTTCTAAAATATAAAAAGCCTCATCCTTATAAGTAAAGATTTTTAAAGAGAGCAAAACAGACAATATATGGAGACCACTGACTTGTTAACTCCTGGCCCCAGGTATTTGGATTAAAGTGGACTACACTTCAGTACATATATTAACAGATTGACTTCAACAGTACAGACTAGTGAAAACTATACACATTTTACACCTGATTGTTTTATTAGTTGACTGTACCAGTTTAAAAAGAAAACAAAACAAAAAAGGCCAACATGGAGGCTCATAATGAATAAGAACAGAGGCTTTGGAGTTAAATTTGGCCGTCCTACTAGGAGAATTCAATTCAATAATGTTTAAAGCACACTGCCTGGCATATAATAAAGACTCACTAAATAAAGCTATTTAACACTACATATTACAATTATATGAAACATATCCAGAAAAAAACACAAGCACACCTATTACAATAGAAATTATTTAAAGTTTATGAACAAACAAATTCTCTAAAGAAAAACTCTTGGGGTCAGCCCCGTGGTGCAGTGGTTAAGTTCACACACTCCGTTTTGGTGGCCTGGGTTTGGATCCCAGGCACAGACCTACAGCCTGCTCGCTAAGCCACAACATGGTGGTGTCCCACATACAAAGTAGAAGAAGACTGGCAGAGATGTTAGCTCAGGGACAATCTTCCTCACCAAAAAAAAAGCTCTCAACCTTTTCTCTTGGGCCGAAAATGCCAAACAGTGTGCAGATGCTGACAGCAAGGTGGCTTCCACAGGAAAGACTTCTCTCCTCTTATTAAAAGAAATATGGCACCATCCCCATGTCCTTCAGACCTGGAATAGACTCATGAATCCAATGTCATCTGGAAAGGCTCCTACTCTCTAAAAAGAATAAATGGAAGAACCACTAGACTCCAGCTAAACATACCTGTGAAAGGATCGAGCCATCCGCACAGCAGACTGCACTGCAAAAGCTTTGGGGTTTCTCTTCCGCGCATCTTCCTCGTCTCCAAGTTGGAGATCCTGCAGGTGCCGTTTCCTTTTCTTCTCAGCTTTGGGCCCACTGTTTTTCTTTCTGTGTTTCTTCTGGTCCTTAGTCTCCATAGTGGCTTTTTACCAATTCTCAAGTAACTCTAACCCACCTAGAATTGGGTGAAGATAGGGGAAACATTTTACAATCCAGATAATACCCAGGAAAAACAGTAAAATTCATTTACTTCTTTATGAAAAGATATGTATTTGTTCACCCAAGAGGCATAGAAACTGCTTAATATTATCCCCAATTTCACTTCTCTCTGTTATGAGATAAATTAAATTAGTTACCTCTGCTTAGGTTACTCTTTATTCATTGTAAGTGTCTACACCAGCACTGTCCATTTCTGTAATGATGGAAATATTCTATATCTATACTTTTCAACCACTAGCCACATGTGGCTACTGAGAACTTAAAATGTATCTAGTGAAAATGAGAAATTGAATTTTTAATTTTATTTATTTCATTCAATTCTAAATTGAAATAGCCAAGTATGACCAGTGGTTACCATACCAGATAGCTGAGGCCTAAATATCAAGTGGACTAAAGAAGTGGTTTCCAAACCTAAACTGTTTTTAAGATATTTTATTTTAAAAAATTAAAGCACTTTAATAACCCTCCAACATGACAGCAGTATTACTTTTAGTGTTTGTTGACTCTGTAAAACTTTTAAATTACAATAATCGTCTATTTACATTAAAAGTGAGTATCTATGTGTGCGAAATATGATTCTGGATGATGCCGGGAGACTACATGGATTTGCAGAAACCCTTACAATAATTTCTGAGAGTTCCAGGAATTCACGACCCACAAACTGGGAACCATTGGATTAGTGAGTTTTTTAGGAAATAAGGCTGCACACAATCCAAGCGCTTGGTTAAAAACAAGGGGGAGGAGGGGCCACTTCATTCAATTACGGTACTGAATTGATTTCAGCTCAATAAACATTTGTGTCTGCCTATGACGTGCCAGGAGATGGCTACAGCTATGATGTGGCCAATGAAGAACATCCAAATGTCTTCCGTGTGTATTAAGGCCCACATCAAAAGGCTACACTGTAGGAGGTCAGTCAGCGATTTCCCACGGCCACACACCAGCGGCATAGAAAGTCCATATACACCAGCATAATGTCAAGAAACACTGGCTGGGAGCTAGGAGAGCTGGGCTCTAGGAACGCTTACAAACTAAACAGCTGTGTGATTTCAGAGATATTATTTTTCTTCTCTACTATATTTGGTTCCGAACTTGTACGGATGACTTTCTCCCAGCGAGGGGGCGGGGAGGGGGGCGCCGGGGAAGCGGGACAATTTGGAGTCAACACATCGGACTCAGGTCTACGTCACTTGCTAGATTACGCCGCCATCAAACGACCCCTCATCTCTCCCCGCCACCTCCCCTCCCCGTCTGGGCTGTCTGCACCGATTCATTCAGCCACTCCCCCCAAAAACCTCGGAGCACTTCTCCGGCAGGTACGAAATACGCCTGTCCAGCGCATGAGGCGCTCCTCGGGACTGTCCGGGAGGATCGAGGGAAGACCTTACCACGCGCGAGACTCGAGATCCTCCCAGAGCCTCAGTCCCGGGGACCCCACTACCACCACCTCCCCCCAGCCAGCGGCCGTTACCGGGTTCACACTTGCTACTCCGGCTCAGGCCCGCATGGACAGCGCCGGAAACGGAAATGCACTGTGCGCGCGGCCTCTACACGCCGGCGGGGAACAAATAGACAGAAGAAAGAGACCGGCGGACTTTCAGGGAAAAGCCGGAAGGCAGGCTTGTGATTGGCTAAGGGCGGGCGCAGACGGAGTCTGCGCTGTGCGCTCCACCTGGAGCCACGCCCCGCCACGCTCCACCCCGCCCCAGGACGGCTGGCGCCCCTGGGCCAGTGGCCGTTTGGAGAACAGTGCGTGAGCTAGTCACGCCTGAGTCCTCCCGGAGGCCGCGGCGACAGCGCGGTGTGGAACCCGTTCTTTGGTGCGGGACAAAAGCCGGAAGTAACATATTTAGCTCTGGTCACCGGGGAGTCACCGCGCCTGTCCCCTCCGAAAGCCTCAGGCATCACGTTCCCCAACTGCCTAAAGGAATATCTCCTGGTTGGGAGTCGCTCTGGCTCGTCCACTTGCTCATCTTTAAAGATGACAGAGCTGGAGACTTCTCAGGCTTCCTTAGTGCTATAATTCCCTCTTTTCCCAGGACCAACAGACTCTGAGGACAGGGACAAACTCTGACCCTGCATGAAATTCCTGGGAGACGGGCTTTCCCTGGGGAAACGCAGCCTCTTGCAGTTTTCTTCCAGCGCAGGTTTGCCTTCCCAGGGCTCTGCCCATTCCCACCTGAGGGACACTTTGGAGTTCATCTAACCCCCATCTCAGGTGAGCTGGGATGCTCTTTGCCTACAAAGCTAGGTGCATTTTCAGAGTTTGTATCTCCCTCTTGTCTTGGAGGTTTTCTTTTCAATATGATCCCACCAGTGGTCCCGAGGCAGTTCTTCTACCCCACAAAACTAGGCTTACTCTGTAACTGAGACTCCCTGTGGTTCATGCCTTTTCACACGGGGCTTGTTCTCTCCCTCGGCATCCACCGTGCACTCCGCTGTGCTAGGGAGGCTACCGCACAGGGCACACACTTCCCTCATCTGTGAAGACCTTACAATTTTGTAACTCTCTCCAACACGACCCCTCTTACTTCTTGGAGATCTTGGTGTACAGGTATGTAATCCTTCTAACATCCTCTGGGTTCCACGAATCCCACTCTTGCCTTCTGCCTTACATCAGCCTCTCATTCCTCCTGTGATCATACTGATCATACCCTAGACCTTGTCAGTTCCAAGGCTTGCAACCCCTGAAGCATCCCACTCTGACCACCACCTCCTGTCTTTCCAGGTTACTCCCGCTAATGCTCTGACACCAAAACTCCCGTAACCCTACCAGTGCCCCAATCCAGATGTTACTGCCTTCCTCTCTGATGGCTTCTCTCTCCCTATTAAGCTAGCTTAAACTCCATAGTCAATGATATCATCAGTCTCTTGCATACTTCCTCAGCTCCCTCACCTCCCTGTCACTTCATCATATCTGCTTGGTAAAATGAGAGCCCTAGATAAACCCAATTTTCCATCTACTCCATGCTACTGCAATGCAACTAAACATGGCTGGAGGAAAACCCAAAACCACGCTGACCGCCCTCACTTTAATAATTCCAGCTTTGCCTGGTCTATGCCACTCTTCTGCATGAGTATTTCATACCTCCTCCTCTCTCTTCAGTCCTTCCCACCAACCCCCTTCCTTGCGTCCTCCTTCACTAGGAAAATGGAAGTGGAGACTCCCACCACCACAGACTTTCACCACCACATCCACCCATGTCCCCCTCTGCTGCCTGCCTATTACTGTAGATGAACCACCACTGTGTCCACCTAGAGGAAGCCTGCACTTCAGTGCAGGATCCCATCATCTCCATGGCACCACTCCAGCCAGTCTATTCTCTCCCCAACATTTCAGTTTTTACCTGACTATTCCTATCATCATGCAACATTCAGTTTCTGTCATCTTCAAAACAAACTCCTCTTGACTCCATTTTCTATACCAGATACTACACCTTTTCTCTGCGCCCCTTTGTAGCAAAATTTCACAAAACAATTGTCAATATGTTCTCTGTTCCTCTCCTCCTATTCTCTCTTAATTCACTTGGCTCCCAGAACATCATCTGCAGCCCTGGCTGCTCCTCCTCTATGGCGTTTGCTGGTTTTTCCACTCCTGCCTGACCCGTTTAAGTTGGAGAGAGCCCAGAGTGCTCAGCCTTTGGTCTTATCTTCTGTGTTGATACTTATTCCCTGGGTGATCTCATTTTGTCTTGTGGTTTTATGTGCCATCTGTATCAGTTCTCAATTTATTGTATCTCTGCTACAAATTCATACTAATTTCTTACTGTGCAAGAATGGAGTTGGGCCCTTTAAATATTTTTCCTTTGACTGACTTGTTAAGTTTGGTCAGTACATGTCAATATAGAGATTTTGCAGGATTCAAGCAGTCTTTCCTACAGGTTCTGCTCCATTCCGTGGCCAGGCTTCTGCAGGTGGGTGACTTCTCCAGGGCCATCTCCTTCAGTACGTGGTGGCCAGCAGCTCCCCACTCCCTTTCCCCCATGACCTCCCGGAAGTTTTGTCATTGAGTTACTCTCCTGAGACACATCCGCTTCCCCCAGCACTTAGAAAGGGATTTCCAACAAGTTCCAGTGGGCAGCCTTACAGGGACTCCCCTGACACGAGTGGGCCATGGCCATACTACTCCAGTGAGCTCTAGATCTCACTGGTGGGGGTGAGGGGGCCGTTCCTGGGCCTTCCATCTCTGCCATAGGGTAGTGGCTGCTCCTCAGATCTGCTATTCTTATATTCTTTAGGGGTCTCTTCTTACTAGCCCATGCCTCATTGCTGCAATACCCTGTTGTAGCTAATAATTCTTAATATAAACTTTTCCTGTTCAAATTACTGTGTGGTTTCTCCTTCCTGATTGGGCCCTGACCAGTACACCATCATTTGCCAACAACTCCCAAATTTACATCATGACTCAGACCTCTCTCTTGAACTTTGGCTGCCTCCCTGACATATCCGTTTGGATGTTTAATAGACATCTCAAACATAACGTGCCCAAATGAAACTCATGATCTTCCTTCTCAAACCAGCTGCCGAGTTTTTATTTCAGTTAATGACAGTTCCATCCATAAAGCTGATTAGGCCAACCACCTTGGACACATCCTTGTCTCCTCTTTTTATGTCCTCCATATCCAACCTGTCAGAAAATTCCTGTTGACAGTACCTTTAAAATATAACCAGAGTCCAACCACCTATTACCATCTCCAGTACTACCACTCTGGGCCGAGCCCCATCTTATCACACAGATTCCTGCAAAACCTCTTGATTCGTCTTCCTGCTTCCATCCTTGCCCTTGGACAGCCACTTCACAATGCAGCAGCCAGAGTGACCCTGTTAAAACATAAAGCACCACTGGGAATTTAAATTGGTATAAACAGTCTGGAAAATGGTTCGGCATCCTTATTATTACTGAGCATAAACCTACCCTATAAGCCAGTGACAGAAATATATACTGAAAGACATATACAAGAATGTTCATAGCATTGTCCAAATTTGGAAAACCCCAAAAATCCATCAACAAAAGCATTAATAAACTGTAGTATATTCATACACTGGAGTAGTATGTAATAATGAAAATAAACTACCATGAGCAACAACTTAGATTATGTTTAGCAAAAGAAGCCAGATACAAAGGAGAACATGTATGATTCCATTTATATAAAGTTTGAAACTAGGCAAAATTAACATATGGCAATAGAAGTCAAGAAAACTGTTACTTTACAGAGGAGGGGATGTATGACTGGGAGGGGCCGTGGGTGCAGCTTCTGGAGGGCTAGTGATGCTGTTTCCTCATCTGGTGCTAGTCAGTGGGTGTGCTTCCTTTGTAAATATTTACTGAGCTGTACATTTGTGCTCTGTGTACTTTCTGAATGTATATCCTATTTTAATTTTTAGGTTTATAAAACAAAAAAACATGTAAGATCAAGTCATTCCTCTACTCAAAACCCTTCGATGGCATCCATTTCATTTCAGGAAAAAGTCAAAGTCCTTACAATAACATCTCAGCTCTGCTTGTCTTGGTTCATCTTCTCAGACTTCATCTCCTATTACACTCTCCTTTGCTCACTAGCCTTCGGTGCCACTGGCCTCCTTGCTCTTCTGGGAAGATGCAGGCGTGCTCCTGCCTTTGAGTCTTTGCATTGGTTCCTCTTCCTCCAGATATTCATGTAGCCAATTCCTTCACCTTCTTTAAACTTTTGCTCAACTCTCCCCTTTCTACAAGGCCTTTCCTGACTCCCCACCTTCACCTCAGCTCTCCCAGTGCTCTTATCCTGCCCTATTTTTGATAGCATTTATCATGTTGAAACATGCACACATGTAATTAACTGTCTCTCCCTGCGGAGGGCAGGGAATTTGGTCTGTTTTATTCAGTGGTGTATCACAAGTGACTAGAACAGTCCCTGGCATATAGTAAGTGCTCAGTTCCCACTTGTTGAATAATGAATGGATCTGAAAATGAAAATGTGTTAGGCAGCTTCTGACCTGGCCCCAATGATCCCTACCCCCTGGTTTCACACCCTTGAATTCACCCTTGTGTGTGAGCTGGACTTACTGACTTGCTTCTAATAAATGGAATCCACAAAAGTGGTTGGATGTCACTCACGTGGTTAGGTTATAAACGACTGTGACTTCTGTCTTGTGGGTATACTCTCTATTGCTATCTCAGATCACACATTTTGATGAAGCAAGCTGCCCTGTTGGGAGCCCCAAGTGGCAGGGAACTGAGGACAGCCTCTGAGGGTTCCTCTCAGCGAGGGACTGAGGCCCTCAGGCTAACAGACCTGACTAGCACAGACCTGAATCCTGCCAACAGCCACATGAGCGGGCCTGGAAAATGATCTTTCCCAAGTCAATCTCTGAGATGACTAAAGCCGAGGTTGCTGTCTGTGAAAGACCCTAGGCCAGAGTCACCTTGCTAAGCTGTGCCCAGATCCTGACCCACAGAAACTGTGAGATCAAAGTGTTGTTGTAAGCCACTAAGTTTTCGGGCAATTTGTTGCTCACCAATAGATGACATAGAGGAAAAGAAAACATGAAACTGTTAAACAATATTCATAGAAGGAAGAAGCAGAGAAAAAATATGCATGCTTATCAAGTACCTACATTTTGACAGGCACTTCCAGATGCTTTTAATGTATTTTCTCAAAAATGGCTATAAATGGTGTATTAGTCAGAGTTCTTGAGAGAAACAGAATAAATAGGGTGTGTGTGGAGAGAGAGATTTTAAGGAATTGGCTCACGTGTTGTGGGGGCTGGCAAGTCTGAAATCTGTAGGGCAGGATACCAGGCCGGAGACACAGAGAAGAGTCAAGGTTGCAACTTGAAGTCTCTGGGAGAATTCCTTCCTCTTCAGCAGATTTCAGTCTTTTCTCTTAAGGCCTTCAACTGATTGGATGGATTGGATGAGGCCCACCCACATTACGAGGGTAATCTGCTTTCCTCAAAAAGTCTACTGATTTAAATGTTAATCTCATCTAAGACAAAAAAGACCTTCACAACAACAGTTATTTGGGTACTGTGACCTAGCCAAGTTGACACATAAAATTAACGGACACAAATAGCAAAGTTATCAGATTTCAGATAAGAGAGAAAACATCATCGTGGGCTAGAGTTCTCAGGCCATTCTTCTGATGATTCATCAAAAATGGGTTAGAATAGTTGAGGAGGATTAGGAAGGGGTCTATATGTAAGAAGAGACACTTGAGTAAGACTTGGAAGCATTTAGGATAAGGAGAAGTAACATTTTTGTCCATCAGGTACTTATTTCTTTTCATTATCAAACAATGCAATGCTACTGGCCTCCAGTATAAAAAATAATGCACAGATCACATATAAAGAATAAAACAAACACAGGTGTACACATTACCCAACCTAAGGAAAAGAATATAAGCAATGACTTTAAAGCTCACTGTGTGCCCCTCCTCCATAAGATCCCGAAAAAAGTAACCACTATTTATAACTTTGTATTTATCATTACCCAGATGTTCATTATAGTTTTATTGCTATGTATACTTCCATAAATAATATGTTAAGTTTTAAATATTTTGGACTAATACATAGTTTTTTATTATGTGATTATAACATAATAAATTTATTCATTCTTCTGTCTATGAACATTTGAGTTGCTTCCAGTTTTTGTTTTTCTTTTACAAACAATGTCTCCTGTTACATATATGAAGTTGCCAGATCTTAGGATATATATATCTTTAGCTTGTAGAATACTGCCAAACCATTTTCAAAAATGAGTCAGTCATGACAACAAGATACCACTAAATACATATTACAATGGCTAACCATTTTTTAAAAAATCAACAAGACCAAATGCCGATGAGGCTGTGGAGCAACAGGAGTGTTCATTCCTTGCTGGTGGGAATGCAAAATGGTACAGCCACTTTGGAAGATAGTTTGGCAATTTCTTACAAAGCTAAATATACTCTTACCATACAATGTGGCAATCATGCTCCTAGTTATTTAGCCAACTGATTTGAAGCTTACATCCACACAAAAAACTGCATGCAAATGTTTACAGCAGCTTATTCACAATTGCCCAAAAGTGAAGCAACCAAGATGTCCTTCAACAGGTGAACGGAGAATAAACTGTGGTACATTCAGATATTGCACTATTATTTGGTGTTAAAAATGAAGGAGACACTGATTCATACAACAACATGGACAAGTTTCAAATGTGTTTTGCTAAGTGAAAGGAGCCAGCCCCAAAAGTTTCATTCATATGACATTCTAAAACATGCAAAACTATAGGAATGGAAAACAGATAGCAGTTGCCAGGGATTGGACAGAAGGAATGTTTAACTACAGAAGGGACACACAGGAATTTTTAAGGAGATAAAACTATAAATTTCCCTCCAAGCACTACCTTAGCTGCATTCCACAAGTTTTGATACATTGCATTTGTATTATCCTTCAGTTAGAAATATTTCTAAATTCCCTTGTGACTCTTCTTTGACCCTGGGTTACTTAGAAGTGTGCTTTAATGTTTTCAAACATTTGGGCTTTGTTTTGTTTTGTTTTGTTTCGTTTTACTGATTTCTATTAAAATTCCATTGTAATTAAACATAATCTATGAGTTCAGTCTTTCAAAATTCATGGATTGTTGTTTTATGGCGAAGCACATGGTCTATCTTGGTGAACATACTGTCTGCTGTTGTTGGGTGCACTGTCCATAAAAGTAATTTAGGTCAAGGTAATTGATAGTGTTTTCCAGACCTTCTATGTTTTTACTTATTTTCTGTCTGGTTGTGCTTTCCAGACCTTCTATGTTTTTACTTATTTTCTGTCTAGTTGTGCTATCAACTGTTGAGATAGAGAAGTATTAAAACTTCCAACTCCAATTATAGATTTTTCAGTTTCCCCCTTCTGTTGAATTTTTCTTCACGTTTTGAAGCTTTATTATTAGGCATATATACATTTATTGTGGTGATGCCTTCCTGAAGAACTGACACTTTCATGTTTCTGTAGATTATTTAAATGTTTTTCAGTATTCTAGCTTGATTTCTTTATAATGTTTTTTAAGCATATCACTTTGTATAGTTTTCTTAGTGGTTGTTCTGTGCATTATAGTGAACATACATAACTTATCACAGTCCACTGCTATTGATGTTTTACAACACTTTAAGTGAACTGTAGAAAGATCACTTCCATTTAGGTTCCTTTGCCCTCCTTATTAAATATAATTACCTTAAGTATTTCCTCTACATACATCGAGCACTACATCAGATGATGTCATAATTTTTGCTTCAGCTGTCAAGTAGGATTTAAGAAATTCCTGAGAATTAGGATAGTCTATTATATTTACCCCTATTGCTAGCCATTCAGGCATTCTTTTCCTTTGTGCATGCCAAACCTTGTTATAATTTACCTTCTGTTTAAAGAACTTTCTTTAGCCATTCTTAAGGGCAGGCTTGCTAGCAACATATTTTCTTAGTTTTTCTTTGTCTGAGAATGTCTTTATATGTCCTCATTCTTAAAGGCAATTTTTGCCAGTTGAGATTCTTTTCTTTCAAAAATGGAAAAATTTTGTGCCACTTCCTTCGGACCTTCATGGTTTCTAATGAGAAATCCAGTGTCATTGTCACTTCTTTCTCACTGCTTTCAAGATTTTTTGTCTTTAGTTTTCAGAAGTTTGACTATGTGTCTTAGAGTGGCTTTCTTTGTATTTATCCTCTTTGGTGTTTGCTAAGCTTCTTTAATCTGTAGGTTTGACTTTTGTCAAATTTGCTAAGTTTTAAACTATTATTTCTTCAAATACTTTTTCAGGACTACCTCTTCCTACTCTCTTCTGGGACTCCAATGGCACAAATGTTAGATCTTCTGTTATAGTCCCATAGGCCCCTGAGGCTCTGTTCATTTTTTTTTTCAGCCTATTTTCTCTCTGTTCTTCACACTCGGTAATTTCTATTTTTCTATCTTCAAGTTCGCCAATTCATTCCTCTGTCACCTCCGTTTTATTCTTGGGCATATCAATGGAGTATTTTTAAATAATTAATAATTCATACACCCACTCCATCTCCCCCCAATTGCCCCTATTATTAATATCTTCCATTACAATATATTTGTTACATTTAATAAGCCAATATTGATATATTAACTATGGTCCACAATTTACATTAATATTCACCTCTTGTGTTGGATTTTGGACTTTGAAAAATGCATAATGACATGATCTTTACAGTTTCATAGAAAATAATTTCACCATCCTAAAAATTCCCTGTGCTTCATTCACTCTTCCCTCTCCCTAAACTGCTGGCAATCAGTGATCTTTTACTTTCGCTATAGTTTTGCCTTTTCTGGAATGTCATATAGTTGGAATCATATAGTATGTAGCCTTTTCAGATTGGCTTCTTTTACCTAGTAAAAATGCATTCAAGGTTCCTCTGTCTTTTCATGTCTTAATAGCTCATTTCTTTTTATCACTGAATAATACTCCATTGTATGGATCTACCAGAGTTTATCAATCACCTATTGAAGGACATCTTGGTTGCTTCAGCTTTTGGTAATTATGGATAAAACTGATACAAACATTCACGTGCAGGTTTTTGTGTGGACATAAGCTTTCAACTCAGTTGGATACAAGACTAGGAATGCAACTAGTGGATCATGTGGTAAGAGTATGTTTAGTTTTGTAAAAAACTGCCAAACTGTCTTTCAAAGTGGTTGTACCATTTTGCATTCCCATCAACAATGAATGAGTGTTCCTTTGCAGTGTATCCTCACAAGCATCTGGCATTATCTGTTTATTGGATTTTATCTATTCTAATAGGTATGTAGTGGTATCTTATTGTTTTAATTTGCAATTCCCTAGTGATATCTAATATTTAGCATGTTTTCATATAACTACATGCCATCTGCATATCTTCTTTGGTGAGATGGCTGTTCAGATCTTATGCCACTTTTTAAACCATGTTGTTTGTTTTCTTATTACTAAGTTTTAAGAGGTCTTTGAATATTTTGGATACAAGTCCTTTATTAGGTATGTTTTGCAAATATTTTTTCACATCTGTGGCTTCTATCTTCATTTTCTTAGTTTTTTTTGGCAAAGCAGAAGTTTTCAGTTTTAATAAAGTACATCTTTTTTTCCATCATGGATTATACTTTTGGTGTTGTATCTGAAAACTCATTGTCAAACCCAAGGTCACCTAGATTTTATCCTATATTATCTTCTAGATGTTTTATGGTTTTTCACTTTACATTTAGGTCTATGATTCACTTTGAGTTAATTTTTGTGAAGCATGTAATATCTATGTCTGGATTTTTTTTGCATTTGAATGTCCACTTGTTTCAGCACCATTTGTTGAACAGACTACCTTTGCTCCATTGAATTGCCTTTGCTCCTTGGTCAAAGATCAGCTGGCTATATTCATGTGGGTCTATTTCTGGGCTCTTTATTCTGAATCACTGGTCAACTTCTCTATTCTTTCACCAGTGCTATGCTTTCTTGATTACTGTAGCTGTATATAAGTATTAAAGAGGGGTAGGTCATTCCTCTGTGTTCTTTAGCATTCTGTTGGCTATTCTAGGTCTTTCGCCTTTTCATATAAACTTAGAATCAGTTTGTAAATATCCACAAAATAACTTGCTAGGATTTTGATTGGGATAGAATTGAATTTGTACATCAAGATGAGGAGTATTAATATCTCAACAATACTGAGTCTTGCTATCCTTCAACACAGAGTATCTATCAATTTATTTAGATCTTCTTTGACTTCTTTAATGAGAGTTTTGAAGTTTTCCTCACACAGATCCTGTACATATTTTGTTAGATGTATGCCTAAATATTTCATTTTTGATTTACTAATGTAAATGGTATCCTGTTTTTACTTTCAAATTCCAAGAATTCATTGCTGGTATAGAGGAAAGCAATGGCCTTTTGTATATTAACTTTATATGTTGCAACCTTGCTATAGTCAGGGATTTCCCTGTTGTTGTTGATTCTTTAGGATTTTCTACATAAATAATCATATCATTTGTGAACAAAGACAGTTTTATCCATTCCTTCCTAATCCATATACCTTTTATTTCTTTTCCTTGTCCTATTGCATTTGCTAAGATTTCCAGTCTGGTTTGAATAAGAGTGTTCAGGGTGATATCTTTGCCTTGTTCCAGATCTTAGAGGAAAAGCATCTAGTTTCTCACCATTAATAATGATGTTTGCTATAGGTTTTTTGGTAGAGTTCTTTTTTAAGTTGAGGGAGATCCCCTCTATTCCTAGTTTGCTGAGAGTTCAACATTAATAGATGTTGCATTTATCAAAGGCTTTTTCTACATTTATTGATATGATTATATGATTTTTCTTCCCTGTTGATATGATGGGTTACATTAATTGGTTTTCAAATGTTGAGCCAGCCTTGCATATCTGGAATAAATCCCACTTATCATGGTGTATAATTCTTTATATACAATGTTGGATTCAATTTGCTAATATTTTTTTGAGGACTTTGCATCTGTGTTTATGAGATCTGTGTTTATGGTCTGTAGTTTTCCTTTCTTGTAATGATTTTATCTGGTTTTGGTATTAGCGTAATGCTGATCTCAGAGAATTAAGTAGGGAATGTTCCTTCTGCTTCTATTTTCCATAAAGGATTGTAGAGAATTTATATCATTTCTTCTTTAAATGTTTATTAGAATTCATCAGTGAAACCATCTGGGTCTGGTGCTTTGTCTTTTGGAAGATTATTAATTATTGATTCAACTTCTTTAACAGAAGTTGAAGTCTGTTCGGATTGTCTACCTCTTACCTCTGTCTAGTCTTATTCGGATTGTCTACCTCTCCTTATGTGAGTCTTGGTAGTGCTTTACTTTCCTAGGGCCGCTATAAAAAATTAGCACAAACTAGGTGGCTTAAAACAACAGGAATTTCTTCTCTCACAGTCTTGGAGGCTAGGACGCTGAAGCAAAGGTATTCATAGGGCCATGCTCTCTCTCAAGACTCTAGAGAATAATCCTTCCCTGTCTCTTCTAGCTTCTGAGGGTTGCTGGCAATCCTTGGCATTCCTTGAACTGTTGACTCTAATCTCTGCCTTTTTTCACATGGCCTTCCTCCCTATTTTTGTGTCTGTTTTCTGTTTTCATAAGGACACCAGTCATTGGATTAAGACCCAACCTAATACATTATTAACACACTTTTATTTAACTAATTACATCTATTTCCGGATAAGATCCTATTTCCAAATAAGGTCACATTCTGGGGTTCTGGTGGACATTAATTTTCAGGGGACACTATTCAACCCAGTACAGGTAGTTTGTGTCTTTCAAGGAATTGGTCTATCTGATCTAAGTTATCAAATTCATGAATACACAGTTGTTTAAAATATTCCTCTTATCTTTTTAGTATCCATGGAATCAGCAGTGATGGCTCTTCTTTTATTCCTGATACTAGTAATTTGTATTTTCTCTCTTTTTTTGTTAGCCCAGGTAGAGCTTTATCAATTTTATTGAATTTTTTAAGAACAAGCTTTTGATTTCATTGATTTTCTCTGTTTTCCTGTTTTTAACTTCACCGATTTCTGCTTTAACTTTTATTATTTATTTTCCTTGGCTTACATTGGGTTTAATATGCTCTTTTTTCTTGTTCCTAAGGTGGAGCTTAGATTATTGACTTTGATGTTCTTCTCTAATATATACATTCAATGCTATAAGTTTCCCTAAAAGTTCTGTTTTTGCTATATCCCATAAATTTAGATAAGTTGCATTTTCATTTTTACTTAGTTTGAAATGTTGGGGGGGGGGTAAGATGGGCCCTGAGCTAACATCCATTGCCAATCTTCCTCTTTTTGCTTGAAGAACATTGTCCCTGAGCTAACATCTGTGCCAATCTTCCTCTATTTTCTATGTGGGATGCCGCCAGTGAGGCTTGACAAGCACTGTGTAGGTCCAAGCCTGGGATCTGAACCCACAAACCTTGGGCTGCCGAAGCAGAGCACAAGAACTTAACCTACACCACCGGCCCGTGAAATATTTTTTAATTTCTCTTGAGACTACTACTTCTTTGCCCCATGTGTTGTTTAGAAGTGTGTTACTAATCTCCAAATATTTTGAGATTTTCTAGCTGTCTTTCTGCTATTGATTTCTAATTTAATTCCATTGTGGTCTGAGAGCATACCTTGTAAAATGTCTATTCTTTTAAATTTGTTAAGGTGTATTTTATTGCCAGAATGTGGTCTATCTTGGTGAATGTTCCCTGTGAGCTTGAAAAGAATGTGTAATCTGCTGTTGTTAGATGAAGTATTTTATAAATGGCAATTACAGTTGAGTGATAGTGCTGTTCAGTTCAACTATATCCTTACTGATTTTCTGCCTGCTAGATCTGTCAATTAATGAAAGATCAGTGTTGAAGTTTCCAACTATACTAATGGAATCACCTATTTCTCCTTGCAATTCTGTCAGTTATTGCCTCATGTAATTTTATACTCTGTTGCTAGGTGAACACACATTAAGGATTGTTATGACTTCTTGGAGAATTGATCCCACTGTCATTATGTAATGCTCTTCTTTATCCCTGATAATTCTCCTTGTTCTGAAATTTGCTTTGTCTGAAATTAATACAGATACTGTAGCATTCTTTTGCTTCATCTTAGCATGGTATACGTTTCTTCACCCCTTTCCCTTTTTTTTGTTAAAATACACAAAACATAGAATTTATCACTTTAAGTATACAGTTAAGTAGCATGAAGTACATCCACACTGTTGTGCAACGATCACCTCTATCCATTTCCAGAATTTTTCATCATCCCAAACTGCAACGCTGTGCCCATTAAACAATAACTCCCGTTCCCCTCTCCACCCAGCCCCTGGGAACAACTAGTCTACTTTCTGTCTCTTCAAAGTTGACTCTTCTGGGTACCTCATATAAGTGGAATTATACAATATTTCCCTTTTCCATCTGGCTTATTTTACTTAGTATAATGTTTTCAAGGTCCATCCATGTTATAGCATGTATCAGAATTTAATTCCTTTTTAAGTCTATATGTTACATTGTCATTAATATGTTTTATTTATCCATTCATTCATCAATAGTAACAAAAGAAAACATAGATAAATTGGACTTAATCAAAATAAAGAACTTTTCTGCATAAAATCACACTATCAAGAAAGTGAAAAAACCTACAGAGTGGAAGAAATATTCACTTATCATATACCTGATAGGGGGTTACTATCTAGAATATATAATGAACCCCTACAACTCAACAACAACAAAACCCAAACAACCAATTCAAATATGGGCAAAAACCTGAATAGACATTGTTCCAAAGTAGATATACAAATGGCCAATAAGCATGTAAGAAGATGCTCAACATCTTTAGTCATTAGGGAAATTAAAGTCAAACCCATAATGACATATCACTTCACATGTACTTAAGTGATATAATTTTTAAAAATGGAAAAGAACAAGTGTTGACAAGGATTTGAAGAAATTGGAACCCTTGTGCACTGCTGGTGAGAATGTAAAATGGTGCAGATGCTGTGGAAAAGAGTATGGAGGTTCCTCAAAAAATTAAACATAGACCTACCATATGATACTGCAATTCTGTTTCTGGATATATACCCAGAAGAATTGAAAACAGGGACTCAAACAGATACTCGTACACCAATGTTAATAGCGGCATTATTCACAATAGCCAAAAGGTAGAAACAATCAATGTGTCCATCAGCAGATAAGTGGATAAACAAAGTGTGATTTATACATACAAGTAATATTATTCATCTTTAAAAATGAATGAAATTTTGAACTTTTGCTACAACATGGATACACCTTGAAAACTTTAAGCTAAGTGAAATAGGCCAGGTACAGAAAGACAAATATTGTGTGACTTCACTTACAGCAGGTACCTAAATAGGCAAATTTATAGAGACAGAGTTGAAAGAGGTCCGTCAGGGCTGGGTGGACAAGACTGGGGAGTTACTGTTTAAGGGGCACAGAGTTTATGCTGGGGATGATTTAAAAATTTGGGTATAGATAATGGTGGTTACAGAATATTGTGAATGTATTTAATGGCACTGAACTCTACACTTACAAATGGTTAAAATGATAAATATTATGTTATTTTTATTTTACCATCATAAAAAAATTAGTATGCCCAAATCAGATGAAAAAGTGGTTGTACCTTACTATTTTCCCATCCACACTGTATGAAAGATTTATTTTCACCAGTAGTTGCAATGGCCAGTTTAATTTTTAAATTTTAGACCTTCTGATAGGTGTGTGATAGTATCTCATTGTGGTTTTAATTTACATTTCTCTAATTACTAATGATCTTAAAAGATTTTGACATGTGTTTATTTCCTATATATGTATATCTTCTTTGGTCAGGTTTCTGTCCCATTCTTTAGTTGATTTTTTTATTGAGTTTATTTATTTAGTTATGTATTTTTATTGAGTTGTTGGGGGTATCTTTATCATTGAGTTTTAAAAAAGTGTTATTTTCATTTTATTTTAAATTATAATACAGTAAAATTAACTTTTTCATATGGTTTATGAATTTCAAAACATGTACAGATTCATATAGCCACCACCACTGTCAGGAAACAAAATAATGCCCACCAAGATCTCTCATGATATCCCTCCATAGTCACATTTCACCACACAGGACACTTTGCAAACACTGATGTGCTCTTTTTCGTTCTAGTTTTGTCTTATTGAGAATGTCATATAAATGGAATCATACAATATGTCGCCTTCTGCAACTGGCCTTTTTTCAGCTTTATTGAGATATAATTGACAGATAGCACATGTAAGTTGAAGGTATACAATATGATGATTTGATACACACATATATTGCAAAATGATTACAAAAAGTTATTTAACACCTCCATCCTATCACATAATTACCTTTTCTTCATATGTGGCGATAACATTTAAGACCTACTTTCTTAACAACTTTCAAGTATATAATATAGTACTGTTATAGTCACCATAGTGTATATTAGATCCCCAGAACTTATTCATCTTATAACTGGAGGTTTGTACCCTTTGACTGACATCTACCCATTTCTCCCACCCCTCAGATCCTTGCAACCACCATTCCACTCTCTATTTCTATGAATTCATCTTTTTTAGATTCCACATATAATGAAAAAATACAGCATTGATCTTTCCCTGTCTGACTCATTTCACTTAGCATAATGCTCTCAAAGTTCAGCCATGTTGTCACAAAAAGCAGGCTTTCCTTCTTTTTTATGGCTTAATAATATTCCTGTGTGTGCATGTGCGTGTGCGTGTGTGTGTATGTAACCACATCTTCTTTATCTATTCATCTGTCGATGGACACTTGGGTTGTTTCCATGTGTTTGCTGTTGTGAATAATGCTGCAATGAACATGGGGTGCAGATATCTCTCTGAGATAGTGATTTCATTTCCTTCAGAAATATACCCAGCAGTGGGATTGCTGGATCGTATGGTAGTTCTATTTTTAATATTTTGGGGAGCATCCATAATGTTTTCCATAGTGGCTGTACCAACTTACGTTCCCACCAAGAGCGCACAAGGGTTCCCTTTTCTCCACAGCCTCATCAACACATCTCTTTTTGATGATAGCCTTTCTAACAGCTGTGAGGTGATATCTCATTGTGGTTTTGATTTGCATTTCCCTGATGATTAGTGATGTTGAGCATCTTTTTATGTACCTGTTGGCCATTTGTATGTCTTCTTTGGAAAAATGTCTATTCAGGTCCTCTACTCATTTTTTAATTGGATTGGGGGTTTTTGCTATTGAGTTGCATGAATTCCTTATATATTTTGGATATTAACTCCTTATCAGATAGATGGTTTGTAAATATTTTCTCCCATTCTGTACATTGCCTTTTCATTTTGCTGATTGTTTCTTCTGCTCTGCAGAAGCTTTTAGTTTAATATACTCTCTTGTTATTTTTGCTGCTTGCGCTTTTGGTGTCATATCCAAAAAATTATTGCCAAGACCAAGGTCAAGGAGATTTTTCCTTTTTTGTGTGTGTGTGAGGAAGATTGGCCCTGAGCTAAAATCTGTTGCCAATCTTCCTCATTTTACTTAAGGAAGATTGTTGCTGAGCTAACATCTGTGCCAATCTTCCTCTATCTTACGTGGGATGCCACCACAGTGTGACTTGACAAGTGTTTCTAGGTCTGCACCCGGTATCCAGACCTGTAAACCGTGGGCCACTGAAGCAGGGCATGTGAACTTAACCACTACACCACTGGGCCAGCCCCTTTCCCTGTAGGAGTAAGTCTTGAATCCATTTGGGGTTAATTTTTGTGAGTGGTGTAAGATAGTCCAATTTCAATCTTTTGCGTGTAAATATTGTTTTCCGAACACCATTTAATAAAGAAATTATCCTTTCCCCATTGAGTATTCTTGGCTCCCTTGTCAAGTATTAGTTGATTGTATATACATGGGTTTATTCAGTGCTCTTGGTTCTGTTCCACTGGGCTATGTGTCTGTTTTTATGTCAGTACTATACCGTTTTGAATACTACAGCTTTGTAATAAAGTTTGAAATCAAGAAGTGTGATGCCTTCAGCTTTGTTCTTCTTTCTCAGGACTGCTTTGGCTATTTAGGGACTTTTCTGGTTCCGCACAAATTTTAGGATTTTTTTTTCTATTTCTGTGAAAAATGCCATTGGAATTTTGGTAGAGATTGCACTGAATCTATAAATGGCTTTGGGTAGTATGGACATTTTAACAATATTTATTCTTCCAATCAAAGAACATGGGATATCTTTCCACTTGTTTGTGTCTCCTTCACTTCCTTTCTTCAAAGTCTTATACTTTTCATTGTACAGATTTTTCAGTTCTTTGGTTAAATTTATCCCTAAGTATTTTATTGTTTTTGATGCTATTGTGAATGGGATAGTTTTATTTCTTTTTCACCTATTTCTTTGTTGGTGTATAGAAATGCAATGATTTCTGTATGTTGATTTTATATCCTACAACTTTACTGCATTTGTTGATTCCAATAGTTCCAATAGTTTTTTGGTTGAGTCCTTATGATTTTCTCTATATAATATCATATCACCTGCAAATAATATTACTTCTTCCTTTCCATTTTGGATGCCTTTTACTTCTTTATCTTGCCTGATTCCTCTAGCTAGGACTTCCAGTGTTATGTTGAATAAGAGTAGTAATGGTGACTACTATTATCTTGTTCCTGATCCTAGAGGAAAATCTTTCAAACTTTCACTGTTGGGTATGATGTTAGCTGTGGGCTTGTCAAATATGGCCTTTATTATGTTGAAGTATGTTCTTTCCATACCCAATTTGTTGAGAGTTTTTATTATGAAAGGATGTTGTATTTTGTCAAATGCTTTTTCTGCATCTATTGAGAAAATCATGTTTTACCCTTTCATTCTATTAATGTGGTGTATTATGCTTATTGATTCATTTATGTTGAACCATCCTTGCATCCCAGGAATAAATCCCACTTGATCATGGTATATGATCTTTTCAATGTGCTTTTAAACCTGGTTTTCTAATAATTTGTTGAGAATTGTTGCATCTATATTCATCAGGGATATTGGTTTACAGTTTGCTTTCCTTTTGTCTTATAAGACAATTTTTAAATTATTTTTATTTTTAAGATAAGCATCCACATTGACAATCTAGAAACAGTCCTTGCTGACACTTTGGATATATACGAATAAAATGGTTAAAAGTGATTCCCCAATTTTCAGTGAAAAACTAGGAAAAAAGAACATGTTCACGCTGCAGCTGAATTTCTCTGTCCTCTTTTTCAAAAAATCTTATTTTGCTACCAAGCCACTCCCCAAACCATGAAAAAAAGACAATTTTTCAAAAAGCCAACAAAACCTAGAAACAAGGATCTAGATATCAAGCCAAAAGTACCCCTCCTAGCAGGACTGTTGCAAAAAAAGGGTAGGAAGCCAAATTTCCATAGCTCATTAGAAAAGACCTTTAAAAAGAAAGAATTCAGAAAGTTAGGACTGGAACTACAGTGGGGTGGAGTTCAAAAAAGGGATAATTAAAGAAAGTTCAGCTTGTGCAGTTTGGAAATATATTAGGCTTTCTCCTGTTCCAGCAAAGGCAATATAAATATGAGCTGGTGGAGTTAATATTAAAACTGTTCTTACCAGCGGAGGGTAGCGTGAGAGTAAAGGGAGAGAATGCAGAACCAAAGGAAGCAAAGTCAAGTCATTCTGAAGCTAGGCTCTACTGCCCAGGAAAGTTGAATAGGGCTGAATTCCCCTGAGCCAGCACTGTTAAACCCCAGAGTTGGCTCAAAACCAGTGGACTATATACCACTAATAAATATCAGGTGACCCACAGTGTTTGTGGTATTAAAAAATATTTTTAAATTTATCTATAAATTTCTGTTCTGAAAAGCAGTAGATCAACATGACACTGGGCCATCCAATCAGTTATAGAGTAAAGGGCTTCCTCCAAAGAAAACTTAGCAGAAACTTAGGTTGGAAGGAATGTAACATGGAGGAAATGAGATCAAGCTCTTGGTACAATTTTAATAAGGCTTCTACCCGCCTCAGTTGTAAGGAGTAGCACTGAGGGGGCTCCCATAGAATCTCTAAGAGGGATGCTCCTCAGAGATAAAAAGGTCCATAAGTTTAACCCTTGACTCCTCTCCTCATCTAAAGCTTGGGGAAGAAAATAAATACTTAATTTTTAATTAGTCAGAGCTTCGGGCACACTATAGAATTTAATATTCTCTAGTTTTAATTTTCTGAAGCTTTGGCTTATACTTTTCTCAATTATGTTATATTGAAAAATGTATGAATGTGCCTTAATCAGTACTACCACACGAAAACATAAACCTTGTTCTTCCAAATCTCCTTACATAGGAAGAGTGACTGAACAGTACCCTAAATATCCTGCAAAGTTACTTTGTGTACTTGACAAAAGATTAGGGCAAACCATTCCACTTCCATATCTTGAGTAGTAAGAGTCAACTAGTCTTCAATCTCATCTTCCAAAATATCTCCATTACCATCCACAGCATGGAACAACCGGTTAAAATACAGCAAAGCAGGATCATTGAAACATTCATAAGGGCTTGCTCTGGAGAGAGAACTCATGCAAATCCAGCAGAAATACTGCATACAGTCAGTACATGTCATCTTGTTACATCCATCTAATTTATCTATGGTAGTCCCACAACACGCAAAGTTGAGGGAGGTGTGGATTTGGCACTTTGAGAATTGGGGGTGCCTGTGCACCAATCGAGGGATCCTCAGGTAAGATTTTTCCCAGTGATTTGTGAGCAGGCCTCCTACTGGGGTCTAGAATGCTGTCAGCAGGAACTGCATCCCTTTAATGCCCTCTGATATTCTTACTTGCCTCTTTCCTGATCTCCTCCCTCTCCCTAGCCATGGAGCTGTTGATTTAACACTCTGGGTGACGCAGGAGAGAGACCAGGTTCTTTAGCAGCATCCCACACAGCTATGGAAGCTGGGCACTCACTCACTACTGTCCCTTTTATTCTGCAGGAGGGATCCTCAGCCTCCTTTCTCTAAGCTGTGCTGCCTCGGAGAAAGGAACGATGCAGACAAAGTTCCTCTTACCCACGCCAATGTGTCCAAACTTGTTTTTTGCTCCAATGGGGTGCTTGAAATTCTCCTCTAGAAACCTGGGCTTCTACAAAGGCTCTTTCATCCATGGGTGTCTATCCAAGTCAGCATTTTCCAGGTGCTCCTGGACCAGGGCCAAGAGGTGCTGGAGTTGGATCACAGGCTCTAGTCAGTTCCATAACCCATATGGGGTCTGTCTGCTTATCAACAGATGCACAGATGGGCAAGACTCCTTCCAGGTTGCTTGCTGTATAATGCTGGATCCCACAGCTCCATAGAGGCACTTTTGTTCACTGACAGACGTCAAATTTTAGATATTCAAAGAGTGAAGAAAACAAGGGATGTCTTAGGCCACCATGATGCTGACATCACACTCCTGCATCTTTTTCTTTACTTCTAATTTTGAGACAATTTTGAACCTTCAGGAAAGTTGTAAGTATGGTACAAAAAACTCATATATATATTTCACTCAGATACCAAATTCGAGTTTCACCAATTGTTCTAATAATGCCTTTTAGGAAAAGGATCCATCTAGGGTCATGTGCTTTATTCAGGTGTCAGATCTCTCTAGTCTCCCTCAACTTGAGACAGTTCCTCAATTTCCTGGACTTTGATTACCTTGGCATTTTGAGGATTATAATACAGCCACTTTGTAGATTGTACCTCAATTTTGCTTTGCCTGATGTTTCCTCATGAGTGGACCGTCATTATCCATTGGCTGAACTGTCACTGAAATGACGTTGAGTTTTCATACTGCATCCTCTCAGGTGTACATGATGTTAATTACAGGTGGCACATGATGCTGCTTAAACCGTTAGTGATAGTGTTACCTTTGATCACTTAATTAAGGTGGTGTCTGCCATGTTATCATATTACAGCCCCGTTTTGGGAAACCCTTTGGCAGTTTCTTATAAAGTTGAACATATATTTGTCATACGATCGAATACCACCACTCCTAGGTATTTACACAAGGTAATGAAAACCTATGTTCACAAAAATATTTCTATATAAACGTTCACAGGAGCTTTATTTGTAACAGACAAAAGTTGAAAACAAACCAAATGACCTTCAACAGGTGAATGGATAAATTGTGGCACATCCATAGAATGGAATACTACTCAGAAATAAAAAGCAATGAACTACTGATGCATGCAATAACATAGATGAATCTCAAAACTACTATGTAGTCATCAAAGATTACATAATCTATCCATTTATATGATATTGTAGAAAAAGAAAAATTATAGGGAGAGAAAACAGAGCAGTGGTTGCCAGAGCTTGAGCATGGTGATAGTTACATGATTGCATACATTTGTCAAAACCTATTAAACAGTCCACTTGTAAAAGAGTGAATTTTATTTTATGTAAAATTATACCTCAGTAACCCTTATTTCAATAAAAATACTATTGGGGTCAAGTCAAAAGAACACAGGAGTCAATTTGAAAGGACTCCAGGGACCAAAGACCGGACCATTTAGGCACAGAAGAATAGACTGCAACTGATTGAAAACCTGCAAATATGTAAAAATCCATGAGTCCAAATGATGCAAAGAGAGAGAGGGAGCAGAAGATGAAAAGAACTTCATTGGTCAACATTAGAAATATCCAGAAAATCAACTCATTAATCAGAATTAAAAATGGAGAATTTTTCTTGAAGAATTCCAACCAATACATATGGAAATGATAAAATTAGAAAAACATGTTTTGACCATCACGAAACAGTGTTTCACACAATTATCCATGATGATAAAATCATTAGAAGAAAGTTGACAGGGAATATTATAACAAAACCATCAAGCTGTCACCACCTAAACCCAGTGATCAATCTAGTGTCACTATAAGTGAGAGTGCCACAGATTAGGTCTCTCATATTATGACAACCAAGTACACAGCACCATCTATCAAATTTTTGTTGTTAGTGCTGTGGTGTTGATTCCAACTCCTAGTGACCTTCTATACAGCAGGGCAGAATCCTGCCTGGTCTTTTTGCATCATCCTTTCCTCTTCTAGAGCTATATCAATCAATGCTCTGCTATTCAGAGAGTTTTCATGGCCAATTTTTTTGGAAGTGGGTGACCAGGTCCTCCTTCTTAGTCTGCCTTAGTCTGGAAGGTCTGCAGAAACCTATCCAACATGGGTGACCCTGCTGGCATTTGAAGTACCAGTGGCATAGCTTTCAGCATCACAGCAACACATAGCCACCACAGTATGACAACCAACAGAGGGGTGGTGTGGTTCCCTGACTGGGAAACAAACCCAGACCATGGCAGTGAGAACACTGAATCTTAACCACTAGACCACCATGCTGGCTCATCTAGCAAGTATTCCTGGCTAAAAAAGTTGAACCTGAATCTAGTTCTAACTTCCCATTTACAGGAAATACAAGGGATTTGAGAATAATTTCAAATGCCACCACCAGGAAGCAATCAGCCAAATAAACAATGAAGGAATATATTACAGGACAGCTAACTTGGTTTTTTCAAGTCACAGGCATAAAAAATAGGGGTGGGAGACAGAACTCAATATGAAATGATTTTACAGACCTAACAACCAAATGCAGTGAGTGGACTGTGTTTGAACCCTGATCTGAACACACCAACTGTAGAAAGATATTTTTGGCAACAATCAGGAAAACTTTTTCTTTTTTAATCTATCTCCCCTCAAGGACCCCCCCATGTTTTTTTTCCCCAAAGATTGGCACCTGAGCTAACATCTGTTCCCAATCTTTTTGTTCTCCTCCTTCTTCTCCCCAAAGGCCCCCAGTGCCTAGCTGTATATTCTAGTTGCAGGTCCTTCTGGTTGTGCTATGTGTGACGCCACCTCAGCATGGCTTGATGAGTGCTGCTATGTCCGCTCCCAGGATCCAAACCGGAGAAACTCTGGGCTGCCAAGGTGGAGCACATGAACTTAACCACTTGGCCACAGGGGCGGCTCCAAATCGATTAGACAGTAAATAACATGGAAGAATTATTAATATTGTTGGGTTTGCTAACAGTACTGTGGAGAATGTCTATTTTTTATGGACTTAACACTGAAGTATGTAAGGGTGACATGACGTGCTGTCAGAGATTTACTTTAAAAGTTGACAACTAAAGAAACATGAAAGAAGAAAGATAAAGGAACTATATCAAAATGTTGACATTTGTTGATCTAAGTGAAGGGCATCATTATATAATACTCTCTTCCTTTGTGTATTTTTCTTTAACTTCTACAATAAACAGATTTTTAAACATCCTCTCTCCTTTGGCTGCACATCATCCAGCAGCAACATACTTTTTCTTTCTTCCCTCATAAAGAAATCCTTTTCAAAAGTGTTGTCAACTTTGTCTCCATTTTTTCACTTCAACTCACTTTCACTCCACTAAATTTTAATTTCACACCCACTGCTCTAAATTACCTTCAATAAATTCTCCAGTGATTGCCGTCATTACATTTGAAAGTTCTTTTCAATTTGTACTTATTTGATGTCCAAGTGCCATCGAACAATTACAAATTTTTGTTCAAAAGCCACTTCCTCAGGCTTTTTTTTATATATTTACATATCCCACTGGTTGCGTTTCTCTGGAGAACCCTAACATACATTGTTTATCTTTACATTATCCTGAATATTCTGTTAACGTGCTTATTGCCTGCTTCTACCACAAGCGTGCAGGCTCCATTCAGGTCAGGACTTCATCTCATTTGTTCACTGTGCCTACCCAACAGAACAGAATCTGGCACATAGTTGATGCCCAACAAATAATTGTGAAAGCAATAAAGTTTTATTACTAAATACTTTGACAGATCAGTTTTTTTATTCTAAATCCTGAATCCATGTGAAACTTTTTGTTATCATACACGTTAAAGATCTAGCCTTATCTAGATAGTTAGCGGTGCTTCTGAAGGCTCTATTATTTGCTATCCCAAGAGCTAGGAAACCCATGCCAAGAAACTCGTCCAAATTTCATCAGATTTATAGTACCTATAAATTTGGATGACTTGTTCTCAAAATCCCCCAAATTCGCTAATGTTCCCAGCATTCCAGAAAGTCATCTTTCTGAGTACTAGGCAAGACTGGAATTCTGTAAGCTGAGTATCAGGCCAGTTTTCCTCAGAGGGCTTTGTAGGCATTGGCTTCATTAGTCAAGTAGACCTTGTTCCTTAAGAATGATTTACTATAGGGGCCGGCCCTGTGGCCAAGTTGGTTAAGTTCGCGCGCTCCGCTTTGGTGACCTGGGGTTTCACCGGTTTGGATCCTGGGTGCAGACGTGGCACCACCGCTCATCAGGCCATGCTGAGGTCCCACGTAGCAAGCCAGAGGCACTCACAGCTAGAATGTGCAACTATGTACGGGGGGTGCTGGGGAGAAGAAGGGGAAAAAAAATAAGGCTGGGCAACAGATGTTAGCTCAGGTGCCAATCTGTAAAAAAAAAAAAAAAATGACTATACCTGATCAAATGGACATCGTTAACAAATATGACACTAGATAATTCCTTGGTTGCACAATCAACTTGCCCAAATATATCCTGGTTAAAAAGGACAGATTCTTACCGAACCTACAGAAATAACTATATTGCCATGAAAGTAAGGAGACTTAGTAAGAGTTTCTGAATTCAGAGATGTTGGTTAAGAATCAGATACTATTTCTAAATGTTTCATTTTAGTTTACAAAAGCAGAGTCTACTAAATTGTTTTGGGTTACAAATAGCTTTTTAAAAGTTTCCTCATATATCCAGTGTATTAGTCAGCTCAGGCTGCCATAACAAAACGCCACAAACTGAGTGGCTTAAACAACAGAGGTTTATTTTCTCACAGTTGTGGAGGCCACAAGGCCAAGATCAAGGTCTCCATAGGTTTGGTTTCTCATGAGGCCTCTCTCCTTGGCTTGTAGATGGCCGCCTTCTTGCTCTGTCCTTAATGGTCTTTCCTGTATGTGTGTGGCCTCTCGTGTCTCTCTGTATGTCCAAATTTCCTCTTCTTATAAAGACACCAGTCAGATTGCATGAAGGCCACCCTAAAAGACCTGATTTTAACTTAATCACTTCTTTAAAGATCTAATCTCCACATACAGTCACATTCTGAGGTACTCGGGGTTGGAACTTGAACGTATAAATTTCACAGAACACAATTCAGCCCATAACATACAGAAAATAGAAAGTTAAAACTACATCAAAAAATTCCTAATGAGTAAGAAAATTTCTCCCCTCAATTCATTTGAGCCAATGTAATCATTCTTATTCCTCTGGGTCTTGGGTTAGTAGTCTGCTCTCCTGAAGCCACCTACTTTTAGACTGAAGGGTCCTGGAAATCCTAAGTCCACTGGTACAGTCTGAAAGTCGTCCAAGTGACGTTATCTTAGAAGCTGTACCCAGGAGTCTATTCTTTGAAGTATCCATAGTTGAAGTACCTTGGACAGTCCTATTCCATGAGGCTCCATGACTGTCCTTTGTTGAAGACACAAATTCGGACCTGTTGAACTTACAGCAGAGTGCTCAGGCAAGCATCAGAATAAAAACTATCTGCAGGTGACAGACACTTAATGGCTGTGGTTAGTTTATAACTGTAACCAATAATATCAGAATGAGAATACAATTCTCCATTGGAGAATTGCACATAACTATTTCCTAAGAATTTTATTCCTAAGGCTATAAACATATTATCAATAGAGAGGGCACTGACAAATCTCCAGAGCCATCCATAAAGAATATAATTTCTGGAATATTTATATTAATAACAATTTATCTTTACAAACTCCACCTAGGGAAGACGGACTTATCTCTTCTGATTTGACTACTCTTCCCATGCAACTCTTACAATAGTAACTCATTAAACCAGTCTAATTGTTTCTAGCATCTCTCCTAAGTTGAAAGAACAAATCTTTGTGATTTTTCTTTGAAAAAATATCATATAGTTCTGAGTGTAAAAGCTATCCTGGCCACACAAAGATGCATTGTCTTTACTTATCCTCAAGCAGAAAGACACCTGGTATCTTTTCCTTTATCCCTCAGTTCTGAGATAAAGGGCTCTGCATGAGCCAAGGAGAGAATGCTCTGTTGTTCTGTGCTAACGGAGATCATCAGGCAAGGAAGGGTCAGATGGACTCCCTTGGACCTCTCTTGGAGTCATCTACACAATTTCTCATGGCCACTGAGGTTGTCATAAGAGCAACTGCTGAGTCCACACACTTGATCACACCATTCCAAATGAAGCTCTGACACTCAACTCCAACTCTTTAATCTGGCTCTCCAGACAGAATGAACCAGTGAAATGGTGACTGAGGGTAGTCTAGGACATTTGAGAGTTTTCTGAGGATCTCACTTGAGCTCTGGTTCTTGGGTTATTAACTTTTTGCAGAATATGATGGAAGCTACTGACACACTCCCAAGAAACATGCAGTTCATGTATGAATGACAACATAAAACTTTTTGGGTGCTAGGTTAGGCAGTGTGCTGAATTAAGAATGTCAGTTTCCTCATCATCTGCTTATGAAACCCTGAATATATTCCAAAGGGGAGAACATGGGGGTGCCAGAATCCCATAAAAGGATGAGCAGAGAAATTCTAATCAAGCCACTCATCCTGGCAAAACCCCTTCATCTGTGTTAGTTACACAGCAGGCTCTCTGCCATTCTGGTCAGATAAATGGTTGGTAAAAGGTTAGCCATTTAATCAGCTAGTTAACAAGATAATCAGAGGCTAGATAGTAAGGTGAGAGGCAGGCAGCACGCTAGAATGTTGCTCAGTAAGGCTAAAAAGGAAACGGAGTTACAGCCTAAAGAGAAGGCTCATTACTAGGTATTTCCACACCCAGATGGGAACAACTGCTGTAAATACAAGCACCCATACCCCCTAACTATGCCAACCTGAAGAGTCTGCAAGCAGGTGGAAAGAAAACCTGGAGCTCCTTGGGCCTCCAGATGAGGCTTCCATTTGCCGGAAACAAAGAGAGAGAGAGACCTGCTATGGAAGAACCACCAAGCAAGGGGGAGGCAGGACAAGGGCTCAGGGAGCTCTCTGTAAGCCAGTTGGTGGTCTTGGGGCTGCTCTGAGGGGCTGTCCAGAAGTGGGAGAAAGCAGCTGCAGGCTGAGCCTCTAATCCCTGGACTCCAGCCTGATCTAGGAAAAGGCCCAGGCCAACTGGGGAAAGTGTTCAACCCTGGGAAATACCTTGGAGTAAATTTAATGCAAACCCATTCAGAATCCAAAACTCTCTTGTGTGAGAAGTGATAGAAAGTAACAAATAGAATATAAATAACATCGTAAACAACAAAAAATATATGGGGAAAAAAACTTCAAAAAATATAAAGGACTTGCTCTATATCAAAAAGGCATTATGAAGCCATACTAATTAAAAGATTACCTTTGGCATGAGCACAAAGAATTCAGTGAAACAGAAGTCAGAAGAACTGATCACAGTATATGGAGGATGTTAGCATTCATTGGCTTAATGATGAAACCACAAGGACAAGATGGTATGGGTCTTTGGGATATCTAGAACAAGAGAGTCAAACTGACTGGTCTTGTGCAACATCAAGATTCCATCTGCCTCTTAAATGTTTCTCTCCACATGCTGACTATTTTTCTTCAGGCAGACACACTCATGGCCGCTGGCAGTTCCAAGGTCACCAACCCACAGAACACAATGTTCTCCTATAACAAAAGTTTCAGGTAGGGCTCTTCTTGGCCCATTTGGATCAACTGTCTTTGCCTGGAATAAATGTGGAGCCAAAGGACGTGAAATCTTTAGGATATCTGCCATCCCTTATGTCAAGAGGGCAAGGTTGGCTACTAAAAGAATAAAGGGATGAAGTGCTGATCAGAAATACTCCTTGCAAATGGTAATTTAGCACCTGATAAAGATAGTACTTCAGATTAGTGGAAAAGGAACAAATTAATCAAATGGTGTTGAAATCTGGCTATTCATTTGGGTCTATATTAGATCCTTATCTCACATCTAATCAAGAAATAACATAGAGACTGTACAACAGACAAATTTAACTTAATGTTTATTTCACATAGTTCAAATATAAGACATACATGAGGCAATGATAACTTCCAAGAGATTTTCTCAGGCTGATGATATGAAAGCTCAATGAAGCAGAGACACTTGTTTCATCCAGTGGAATAATGAAGAGCTTTACTTCTGTCAGGCTCACTATATGGAGCTTTACAGGGCTGAAAACAGTCACCCCTGAATCAGTTTCCCCTAAGAACATATCCACCCCTGAGATTGCTGAATGTTAATGTTTCTGAATAATTCTTCAAAAAGCTGTACCTTTAAGTTGGTTAAACCACTGTCAGCTCTAAGAAACAGAAAATCTCAACTTAATGGGTATAATGAGGGAAAAATTATATTTCATATAAAGAAGCTCCAGGGTTGGTTAATTCACCTGCTCAAAACACATCACTGACCCAACTTCTCCCCAGCTTTGTGTTCTGCCATCCTCAGCTACTACCTCAGGATCAAAAGATACATCAGATGTCATGTCCAGACAGAAAGATAGCCAGCAAAATCAAAATCAAAGAGCTGTCTTATCAAATGTCTATTAACCACTGAGGAATCCTGTTGCTCCAGATCTCACTGAATATGCCTCAAAGTTTTTCACTGGCCAGAGTTGGGTCACATGCTTACTTCAAATGAATCACCAACCAGGAAACACTTTTCAAAATTAGATTAGACCACAGAAGCTCTAATGTATAACATGGTGACTACAGTTGAAAACACTGTATTATTATATGATTGAAAATTTGCGGAGAGAACTTAAATGTTCTTACCAAAAAAAAGGTAAATATGCGAGGTGATGGGTGTGTTAACTCAATTAATTAAATAGCAGGAATCCTTTCACAAAGTCTACTTAAATCATCACACTGTACATTTTAAATACCTTACAATTTATTTGTCAATTATACCACAATAAGCTGGAAAAAATTAGGTTAGCTCAATCATTGTTTATTTCCTGAATTATATGGAGGAAAGCTGTACAATGAAACAAAAACAACATTGTGCTGGCATGGAATACGTAAGGGACAGCTGCTGAGTAGCAAATCAAAAGCCTGTAAAAGCTCCTACAAATCCGCTGCAAGGAAACAATGCAACTCACAGAATAGCTAACACTTGTGACATTCTATACAACAGTCCAAGTACTTTACATTTACTAATTTACCTAATCCTTACTAGAACCCCATGGGGTAGGTAATATCATTACTACTGTTTTTCAGATAAGGAAACTAAGAACAGATGTGAAGGATTTGCCCCGGGTCACACAGCCAGTCTGTAGGAGAACTGGGATTTGGGCCCAGGAAGTCTGGTTCCAGAGTCCCTGCTCTTAACCACTGCGTCAGGGGTCAGTCAACTATGGCCCACAGGCCAAATCTGGCGAACAGCCTGTTTTTCAGTGGTCCATGAACTAAGAATGGTTTTTGGATTTTTAATGAGCTATAAGAAAAAACATGACAGAAAGCATATGCGGCCTACAAGGTTAAAATATCTACTATATGGCCGTTAAAGAAAACGCCTGCCAACTCCTCCACCATGGTTGCCAATGTTAGAAAGTCAAGGCAGAAAACAACAGACAGGATGTTACTACGCTTTAGTTACTGGGTTACATGCAAGTTCGGCTTGGCACTCAAACCTACTTAGGCTCCCCATTTAAATATTTCAGGATATTTAAAGACAGGGTTGTTTTCTTACTGAGTGCATTTTATGGTGATAAGTTCAATGAGCATTACTATTAACAGATGCTTTCTTAAATCCAGGCTTGTGCTAAATGTAAAAATTGTTTTCTTGACTTCTGTATTGCGTACATAAATAATTGTTTTTAGAGAAATCTGTGGCTGACAAAAACACTGTTTGGCTTCTTTATTGAACAGACAATTCAGTAATGGCTATACCCATTAATATATGCCAAGAAATACTAGAGGAAAACGTGTGTAATATGATACTTTAAATGTGTCAAATAGTATTTCACATGAAATATTTGTGAAGACTCTAGTGATATTTACAATAAGAAATGATAATATACATTATAGTGGTTATTAAGGATTTTGATTTTTTAGTTTGATTCTGTTGGCTTCCAGTGAAAAATTTAAACACAAAAAATATCAATTATGAAAGATACATATAAAAGTCCCCCACAGCTCAAGGACTCTTCACACATCCATTTAATCCATACATCTGATTCCTTCAAAATATTTGTGACCGGGGCTGGCTCCGTGGCCGAGTGGCTAAGTTTGCACGCTCCACCGCGGCGGCCCAGGGTTCAGATCCTGGGTGAGGACATGGCACCGCTCGTCAGGCCACGTTGAGGCAGCGTCCCACATGCCACAACTAGAAGGACCTGCAACTAAGATATACAACTATGTATGGGGGGTTTGGGAAGATAAAGCAGAAAAAAAAAAAAGAAGATTGGCAACAGTTGTTAGGTCAGGTGTCAATCTTTAAAAAAAGAATATTTGTGACCTTTTATAAAAACATATGTTCTATAGTGACTACATCCATAGGAAATATTTTATCATATTTAATGAAAATTTTGTTACCACAACTTAAATATTTTTTCTTAAGAAAAAAATTCTCTGGCTTTTCTAAATTTAGTTTCTCTAAGAATTCTCTAAAATATAATAAAGTATGTTTTGCTGAAAACTTTCAGAAAACCAAACATTTACAAGGTTTTATTCTATTTCATTTACCTGAGGTTCAAGGAGTTTCACCTTTTGGTAAAGGCTTTTCCACATTTGTTGTAATCTCTAGATTTCTTGACTCCAATTTCTCCAATTACAATGAGTTTGATTTATGGATGAGGCTTCTAAACAATCAGGACGTTGAGAGGTGTTTCTACTCTTGCGTGAGTTCACCAACACACGGTGTGTGCTGACCTCTCAACAGAAGCCATCTACATTCCTACCCCAGAGGGAACACCAAAGATTGCCATGGAGCCCATTATGTCTCAGACCTGGAAGTGAATGACATCATTATGCTCACATCCTATTGGCCAGATATCATTCACATTGTCCTATCTGGATGCAAGAGAGTCTGAGAAATAGAGACTAGCTCCATGCCCAGGAAGAAAAGGAAGTGCACACTGGTAAAAGCACTGCCAGGGTTTCTCCCATGTGAGTTCTCTGACATAAACTAAAGGTTGATTTCTAGTAGGACTTCTCACATACACTACATCCACTGAGTTTCTTCCCTGCATACACTGTCTGTCATACCAAAGGCTCTGAATTAGGGTAGGAGGGTTCTGCACATCCATCTTTACATCATTGCCCTTCTGTGTGTATTCTCTGATGTGTGAGAAGAGCTGGTTTGTGGTTGAAGGTTTTCCCACATACATTACATTTATAGGGTTTATCCTGAGTGAATTCTCTTATGTTTAACGAGGGTTGAACTATCATAGATTTTCCACATTTTTTACATTCATAGGGCTTCTCTCCTGTGTGTGTTCTCTGATGTACACTGAGGGATGCCTTCTGGCAAAACGTTCTCCCACATTCTTTGCACTTATAGGGTTTCTCCCCTGTATGAATTCTCTGATGTTGAATGAGTTGTGACTTTTGGCAGAATGCTTTCCCACATTTGTTACATTCAAAGGGTTTCTCCCCCGTATGAATCCTCTGATGTTTACTGAGTGTTGATTTCTCAGAAAAGGTTTTCTTACATTCAACACATTCATAAGGTTTCTCCCCTGTATGAGTTCTCTGATGTTTAAGGAGAACTGACTTCCCACAGAAGGTTTTCCCACATTCATTGCATTCATATATCTTCTCCCCTGTGTGAAGTCTTTGATGTTTGTTGAGGGTTGACTTCATATAATACATTTTCCCACATTCGCTACATACATAGGGCCTCTCCCCTGAAAGTATTCTCTGGTGTACAGTGTTTTGACTTTATACTGAACGATTTCTCACACTCATTACATTTATAAGGTTTTTCTCCTGTGTGAGATCTCTGATGCACAGTCAGGTCTGACTTTTGGGAGAAAGATTTTTCACATTCACTACATTTGTAAGGCTTCTCCCCTGTGTGTGTTCTTTGATGCTGACGGAGGGCAGAGTTCTGGTAGAAAGTTTTCCCACACTTAGTACATTCATAGGGTCTCTCTCCTGTATGAATTCTTTGATGTACAGTGAGGGCTGGCTTATGGTAAAAAGATCTCCCACATTCATTACATTTATAGGGCTTTTCCCCTGTGTGTGTTCTCTGATGTACTGTGAGGTTTGACTTCCGGAAGAAGGTTTTCCCACATACATTACACTCATGGTATTTCTCACCCATGTCAATTCTAAGATGTTTCTTCCAGAGAACTGACTTACCACAGGTTTCCCCACATTCATTAAATTTACAGTGATTCTTCCTTGAGTAACTTGTCTGATGTAACATGAGGTTTGACTCATCCCTGAAGATTTTCTCACATTTACTATAATCACAGAGTTTCTCTCTTGTGTGAGTTCCCTTATGTGTAGTGAAGACAGCACTAACTGTGGAAGGCTTTCACGCATTCATCATATTCACATAGGTGCTCCACAGGATGAATCTCTTGTTGCTGAATAAAATCCTCACTATGATAGAAAATGCTCTTATTTTGATTAAATTCATTAAGTTTTTTTGTAGTATAAGTTTTCTCATGATTAATATCAGGAAGCAATTTATCACACTCATTGGCATCATCAGATTTCTTTCCTGCATAGTTTCTATTGTTAGTGGTTAACTCTGACATATTTTCTAAACTGATTCCATCTGGGTTAGATTTACTGGGCATTTTTCTAGAAGGAATAGAGTCTATGCCCAGAAAAAAATGTTTTGCTTAATATATTCTCTCTCTGTGTAATCACTTTTTTGTTATTGATAAAAGCAGTTTGTCATATAAGTCTGTCTTGGTTTTCTTTGTTCTCAGTCGTGCTATCAACTTTCAAGTCTTCTAGAAATAAGAAAAATTAAATGCACCTTATGAATCTGAAACTACTTCTTATAAAATTGGGATAATACACAAATACCTTTTATTTATCTGACTCTTTGATGTCAGACCCAGTCTTCTGAGATAGAGTAGTACCAAAGAAATATTTTCCATTCCCTCCACTTTTCTAAGGAGCTGGAGGCAAGAGGTGACAATGAACCAACCAACTAAACAAAGCTACTACGATGGAAAAGGGGAGAATAAAATTGGCAAAGAATGTACATATATTTCTTTCAGTCTTCACGAATATGCCCTCCAAAACGAGTAGAAGGGGTGAAATAAACATAACGAATAGAGACCAAAGGATTCAGTAAGAGTGGACGAATTACCAAGAGAGGACTTCACAGTAAGATATGCTCAATCAGAAAATTATGTAGTAAACGTGATATGCAAAACAAGTAGACAACGGTGTTGTTCCAAGAAATTATCAGAGGAATGAAAGTGTTTAGCGGAGGTGGATTTGAGTCTACGGGCTAATTTTGGTGCTCCTACCTTCTAATATACACCCAGAATCCAATCACATTGCATCCTCTGTCAGCTTGAACCTAGTCCATGGCACTATCGTTTTCCTAACTGGTCTCCTTGCTTCTACTCTGGCCACCCCTCTAAAGGATTTGCTCACGTGGCAGTCAGCTTCTTGTGTCTCTCTCCTGCTAATACGTAAGTTACATGAGATCAAGGGACTTATTTCCCCCACTGCTATATCCCTTTCATTTAGAACATGACTGGCATGGAGCAAGTTCTCCATTAATATTGGTTAATTAATTAATTAATTCCTGAAAACAAAAGAAGTCCTTGACAATGAAGGAATTTTAGGCAACTGAGAAGGCTAGAGGAAAGGAGACTAATGAAGATAAAATATTTATTATGATTTATTATGAGATAGGAATGAAATTCAAGAAGCAGGTAATAGGGATTAAACTCTAAAGCCAAGCAAAAAAGAGAATGTTTACGTCTGAGAGTGTATCTGGTGGTGAATTTAGGTATCTGAGGCATGCAGGCTGAATATCCTCAGTCACTTCCAAACGGAAGGAGTCTCTAAAAAGACGTTCTTAAAAACTGCTTCAAAGATGCCTACACCTAAAACAACCTCCCAGGATCTAATTTCCCCTGGATTACTCACCTGGGTAACCCTGGCTTGCAAATTCTTCCTCTAATATCCATGTTGCTTCCTGATCTAACTTGAAGACCTCTTCTGGTTTGGCAATGCACTGCCCTGATAATGGAAAGTGATACATGACACAGGAAAAGCTGCTGGGCTTCAGGAACTCAGAGGAAAAACTGCAGTCCAGCTGTAGGAGCTGCACAATGAAGGGGCCCAATGGAATCTTTCAATGGGGAGGTGAAAACACAAACCATATTCCTAGTATCCAAACCTAAATACCATTAAACTCTAAAAGAGATCCATATTCTTTGGTAACGAAGAAGGGATACCCCTGATGCTGTTACTCAGAGAAGTTCGCTTACCCAGTGAGATGAGGATGTTGTAGTTCTCCAGCATCACGTCCCTGTACAAGGTCCTCTGATCAGGGTCCAGCTGACCCCACTCCTCCTGGGTGAAGTTAAGAGTCACATCTGCAAATGAAGTTGATCCCTGTAACAGCACACATCTGATCATTCTGACATGTTCAAAACTGTACAACAGAGAAAAGATATTTAGAAACTAATTCTTCACCACGTTCACTATTGATTTTATTAGAAAAAGTTTATATAAGATATTTTGTGTTATATGTGGGGGAGTAAGGGAAAATAGTAAAAATACCCAATTAATTAATTCATGCATAATGTATGTACACACACACACGCATAAAATACATTATATGCATGAAAGTGCCCTAGTTTCTGTGGATATTAAAATTCAAAAAACACTATTTCTACCCTCAGGAAGCTTCCAATCTGGTATGGACGCAAAATGGATTAACAAATAGCACAAAATCAGGAGAGAATTGAGTTTGGGGCTTTAATGATATAAAATGTCCCGATCTGTTCTGAGACTAGATGGTATCATAATTTCGGGGTTATTCCTTTATACAAGAGTTCTCCAAAGTATCTGATGACTCACCCTGCCAGGAAAGACTTCTAAGCATCTACACACTTGTTGTAATAGATAGATATGTATAAATGTTTATATCTATACACGTAATCCACACTTTACACAGTTCTGATATGTACAAATTTCAGTTACCACAATTTAGTTAAACAACTCCACTCCCCCAACAACATGGGTCAGATTTCAGTTACCATGGCAACTGTGAATAATCACATAAAGTACAAACAGCTTGCTCTTCAGTCCACAAATCACTACATAAGTAACAGACGCCCATCGTGAACAATGACTACATCATTTTTTTCAAAGTCTGCTAGTGATTGGTCACTGCGCATTCATTACTCAGTTCACACACAGACAGCAAAGCATGCGGTTGTGTTGCCTTCCTGTCTCCCAGAAATACATTTGCAAAAATGGTTATATGCAAAAGAGGACTGGCCAACAAACATGAAGGAGGAATAAAGAAATGAAAAGTGATTAAATTAGAAGTGAAATTAAAATTGAATATAAATGAAGTTTTAGAAGAAATAGCTGACGGTGGGAAGGTTGACACTGCTGCCACTTGAGACACTCTACATCTGCAGCCAGAGGAACTTAGTGAAGGGGAACTGGTGCTAAATATCAGTTGTACTATTTTCTAATTTCCACATAGATTTATCATGGAACAGTAAGAGAGATTTTTTTTAACGTCCTGACAAATACTTTTAAAGGTCACGGAACAAGTACAATTCTCTCTACTGACTAAAATTTCTTTGCATGGCTTCAGTGTACACAGACATTTTCACAGCCCTACCCTACAAGACAAAGTGAGAACTGCCTGGCTGTGTTGCATTTAGGTGTCTGCATATATTTAGTATATAGTATATGTAGCCGCCATGGATGTCTAAGCTCAAAGTGGCCGGTGTGCTGACTGACTGGCTGAGGAATTAACTGAAGGACTGCCAGACCACTCTGGGCATTTGCTACTCTGTACAACACACAGGTGATGGCTGAAGGATAAAGCAGATTAAACAAAATATTTTACATAAATGCTTTGGGGGGTCTGGCAATAGCCAATTCAGTCAGAAAGAAAATGGACAGGGCTTTTGTTTTAAGGCAGGTCTTTGATGAGACAGCTCATGATGGCCTGGCTCCACAGTGTGGAAATCTGCACTTCAGGAACCAACAGTCCCTTCAATTCCTTATATGCTCACTGCCAATAACCCAAAAGGAAATCCATCAATTTCTATCTGTCCAATAATTTCATTTACAGATCCTTGAAGTCAGTTCTTTCATTGAGGAGAGAAACAGATAAAGCAACAGAATTCCACATTTCTGAATAAACTCACACAGCTACCTACATGAATCGAACCACATCTCCACTTATAAATATAAATGGACAACGAAGGTTCACTGGAAATTTGAGAACCTCTAACAAAAAAACTGAACTGAAAAAGAGAATATGAAGAAAACAAAATTACAGTACGAATCAGAACAAACTGTTTTTGGAGACACTGGGTCAATAGTATTCAAGACAATATTATTTCACCTCACATCCATTAGGACGGCCACTATTAAAAATAAACAGAAGGGGCTGCCCAGTGGCATAGTGGTTAAGTTCACCAACTTCACTTTGGTGGCCCGGGGTTCACAGGTTTGGATCCCGGGTGTGGACATACACACTGCTCAACAAGCCAAGCTGTGGCAGTGTCCCATATACAAACTAGAGAAAGACTACCAATGGATGTCAGCTCAGGGCCAATCTTCCACACCAGAAAATAAGTAAATAAATTAATCAATTAAATAAAATAAATAAAAACCAGAAAATAAAGTGTTGGTAAGGCTATGGAGAAACTGGAACTGTTGTGTACACTGTTGATGGGAACGTAGAATGGTACAGCCACTGTGGAAAACAGTAAGGTGGTTCCTCAAAACCTTAAAAATAGAATTACCATATGTACTGGTCTGCTAGGGCTGCCATAACAAAGAACCATATACTGGGTGGCAGTAAACAACAGAAATTTATTTTCTCACAGTTCTGGAGGCTAGAAGTCCAAGATCAAGGTGTCTGCAGGTTTGGCTTCTCTGTAATTTTCACTCCTTGGCTTGCAGATGGCAGCTCTCTTCCTAACTCTTTACGTGGTCGTTCCTCTGCGCTCACCCATACATCCCTGGTGTCATTTTGTGTGTCCTAATCTCCTGTTCTCATGAGGACTCCAGTCACATTGGATTAGGTCCCACCCTAACAGCCTCATTTTAACTTAATTACCCCTTTATAGTCCCTGTCTCCAAATATTGTGACATTCTGAGGTCATGGGAATTAGGGCTTCAACATACGAACATTGAGAGGACACACAACACCAGATGATCCAGCAATTCTACTTCTGGGAACATACTCCAGAGAACTGAAGGCAAGGTCTTCAAGAGATATTTTTACACTCGTGTTCAAAGCAGCATTATTTAGAAGAGCCAAAAGGTGTAAGCAACCTGTGACCATCCATGGATGAAAGGATAAACAAAATGTGGCATATATACCACAATGTAACATCATTCAGACTTAAAAAGGAATGAAATTCTAATACGCACTACAACATGGATGAACCTTCAACACATTATGCTAAGGGAAATAAGCAGATGCAAAAGGGCAAAAACTGGATGATGCCACTTACAGGAGGTTCCTAGAGTAGCCAAACTCACAGAGACAGAAAGTAGAATGGTGGCTGCCAGGGGCTGGACGCAGGGGAAATGAGGCGCTATTGTTTAACAGGAACAGTGTTTCAGTTTTATAATATGGAAAGTTCTGGAGATTAGTTATGCAACAATGTGAATATAATTAACACTATTGAACTATAAACTTAAAAATCATTAAGATGGTGAATTTTACCACAATGGAAAAAAAAAAGAAAAACACTGCTTCCATTAAATAAAAACCACCTGTTATAACAGGAAAGCATTCTAATAAGAAGGCAAGGAGTATTCAGAAATCAAAAACTTCACTGCTGAACTGTGAAACAAAACCCCTTACAGAAGTGCTAGAGACATTCAGGGTATTTAAAAACATTTCCCAGATTACAGAATTTAAAAAAAACCAGAGGCGTAATCATACAACAATTAAGAAATGTAGAAGGTAAAGCTAGGAGATGCAATGTCTTTTTTTTTTTTTTGAGGAAGATTAGTCCTGAGCTGACAACTACTGCCAATCCTCCTCTTTTTGCTGAGGAAGACTGGCCCTGAGCTAACATCCGTGCCCATCTTCCTCTACTTTATATGTGGGACACCTACCACAGCATGGTTTGCCAAGCAGTGCCATGTCCGCACCGAGATCCGAACCGGTGAACCCCGGGCTGCCGCAGTGGAACGTGCGAACTTAACTGCTGCGCCACTGGGCCAGCCCTGCAATGTCACTTTAAAAGAAATTATAGGAGAAAAAAATAGAGAATAGAGTGGAAGAAAACAATTAAGGAAACAGAATACTCCCAGAGCTTAGGACACAAGTTGTCGGAACAAAAATGTACACTCAACTACCACACAGGGGTTCTGAGAAAAGAGCAAATCTAAACACAACCCTAAGAAATTTCTAAACTCTAATAATAAAGAAATCTACAAACTTGCAAAACTACAACAAAAATTACACAATTATAAAGAATTTAGATTTCAACTGACAGCTACTTGTCATTTACAACCCCAAATACTAGGAAAAGAATTCTGAACCGGGAATTCCATTCCTAGCCCAACTATGACTAATGTATAAAACAAAGAAATACCAATACAATGAAAGTAGATCACCCATGCACCCTCCTGCAAAATATTACAGGATATATGCCACCAAAACAATAATAAAAATGAATGGAAGGAAGAATTCATAGCATTTGAGGAATGGCAGTGACCAAATATGAGACCAATAAAAACTGGTTTATGTGGGAATTGGCTGTAAAAGGGAGATGATTTTGTGGCTTACTAAGTATGTCTACTCATCCCATTAAGTTCCAAGCAAAGGTTAACATAATCTTCATATCCATGGTAGACGTAACAATGCTGAGACTCCCTGAGACATCTGAGGTGGGGCTGCTCCACTGAGCAACAGAGAAGCTGAAGCCAGTCATGGAAGTTTACTAACGTGCAAGCGGAAATGAGGTCATGAAGTCAGTTACAGAAGACAAGGACATCGGTGTTCGTGTCACTAGCAGTCTGCTCCTCATGCCCCGTTTAGGAAATCTGCAATTCTCATTCCACCAAAGAGCTCTCATATTCCAAGTGAGAAGCTGCCTCACATCTAAGAGAGCCAGGCAGTTTGACGTGGATTGTGATCCAGTTATCAATTGTATTTATCCCCTTGAATAAACTAGTCTCTCTTACAGTCCCTTTCTCTGGGTTCATCAGTTTCAACATCTGTAAAATGGGTATAATTACAGCACTTGAAGTTGGTGTTGGGATCATATGAGCTAATTCAGAAAAAGCTATTAAGTTACTACCTGGAACACAGTGTGCTCACACATTCAGTTATCATTTTGGCTGGCTGAGGAGGAAGGTGTTAAAGCAGCTGGCCTGCGATATGCTCAATTCTATCAGAGTAGAATTTTCATGAAGGAAAGAAGACAGGAAACCCGGTCTAACCTCCTTGTAAATAAGTTAATGATATTTGCCGAGAGGAAGAGACCTGATCCACATAATACCCCTAGCAGAATGTCTGCGGCTCAAGAATCACTTACAGCAAATTAAATCAGAATCTATGGATTGATGAGGCATGGACTCCTGAAGAATGTCACATAAGCTACGTAACTTTCTGGAGATATAAAATGGAGATACTTCATAACTTAAATGCTCCCCACTGTGTGAAGCAACCCTGCATACCCTCTCTCAGAGATCCCATCTCCTATTCTGGGTGAGAGAAAGTGTGTCCTGCGCAGAAAGGAAGAACTGGGAATCCATGTCTTTCTGTTTCATCTGTGCCTCTAGATTGTCTGTATCCCTGAAATGATTATTAAACCTTGATAATGGGTAAGATCTCTAATTTGTGTAAGTTTGATTTGACAATCTGATCCTGTGTGTTAGCTCACTGACCTCCTCTTATATCTAAACATTTTAATCTAATTATCTTTGAAATTAAGAGAGCAGAAACCAGATAAATTAGTTATGTCTAACTACATAACTACACTTGTTAAGAATGGATTAAAAAAATTTAGCATATTAAAAAAGGACTCAGATCATTTCTATAAAACATAGGATGTATGAGGAAGGGACAGTAAGACATGCACAAGGTCAGGTCTAGAAAATAAAAATTCTTGATGCTGGTTGAAAAAATACAAATATAAGCCTATGTTAAACATTTCAAGGATAACCAATAATGGAATAAAAACAGAATACTGAATTTTCAAATCACTAGAGGGGATAAATATAATCAATAGAGAAAAAGTAAGGAAAGGAAAGAAAATGTGATAAATAAAAATACAAATAAAGACAGAGAGACTAATCACCATCAGCAACCATAATAAATGTGAACGGGTTAAATTCCCAATATAAAAGGAAATCTCATGTATGGCATAAAAACAATCCAGCCAAGTACTGTTTACCAGTCATGCAATTAAAAAATAAATATATATTCATTTATATCTGTATTTATATATACAAATACAACATACATATTAATATGTATACATGTATTTATTTATACACTACACACACAATATAGAAAACAGGTCATCACTTTTACTCACAGCTTTTTTATAGGGCTTGTGATGGTTAGTTTTATGTACCATCTTGGTAGGCTATAGTGCATAGTTATTTAATGGAACTCTAAGTGTTGCTGCAAAGGTAATTTGTAGATGTGGTTAATATTTAGGCTATAGTTCACAGTTATTTAATGGAATACTAATCTAAGCGCTGCTGTGAAAGTAATTTGTAGGTGGTTAATGTTGACAATCAATTGACTTTAAGGAAAGGAGATTACTCCCAATAATGTGGGTGGGCCTCATCCAAACAGCTGACGGGCTTAAGGGCAAAACCAAGGTTTCCCAAAGAAGAAGGAATTCTGCTTTGAGACTGCAGCACTAACTCCTGCCTGAGTTTCCAGCCTATCAGTTTGCCCTATAAATTGTAGACTTGCCAGCCCCCACAATCACGTGAGCCAATTCCTTAAAATGAATGAATATACACATGAATACATGTGTATATATGTATCCCCACACACATCCTATTGGTTCTGTTTCTCTGGAGAACCCTAATGCAGGGCTTAAGGAATATTTATGTCCCTCTGTTTTTCTCCTCTCTCTCTCTCAAAGGTCACCAAAAGCTGAGATGGGGAACAGAGTCTCCTCTAGAACCTTAGGTGGGTGTATAGCCCTGACAACACTTTGATTTCAGACTTCTGGCCTCCAGAACTGTGAGAGAATAAATTTCTGTTGTTTTAAGCCATCAAGTTTGTAGCAACTTGTCACAGCAGCCACAGGTAACTAACATCCCAACTCTTTGCAAAAACCCTCCAACAGTTTGCTTTGCTCACTAAGAATATATCAGACCAGTGAAAGCTCTCATTTACTTAAAGAGGCACAAAATTCAGCTTTTGAATTTCAAATTTTGAGTAGTTGTCTCATCCTTTGATATAGTTAAAAATCAAGAGAGTATGAAATCAGTCTAGAAAACTAGTAAGGTAAGAATTATAATGGACCAAGGATGAACACACGGGGATAAGCTTTGCTAAAAAGTAGAGGAAGAAGACAAATACCACAGAGCAGACAGAAGAAATCATCAACTTGAATGAATTGAGTTATGCTTTGGCTCTCTGCCCTCTATGCCAATAAAGAACAATCAGAAGTGAAAATCATAGGCAGCAATTCATTTTAGGCTTGTTAAGTGAGGTTGCCAACTACCTCACTTTTATTAAGACAAACATTTTTTCAGGCTTCAGGCTTTTGTTTTTTCTTATGGTCAAAGTAAGCATCTTCCTTTTGTACAGAGTATCAGAGATAAATATGCACAGAATTATTGTAATAAAAATCACAGTTACACAATATAATGTATAATATACACTAACATAAAACAATTATAATTATGATTATCTGCACATAATTAACATGTTGACTTTTCCTTGTTTTAGATCTGTTAACTCTATATATTCCCTGATCATTTTTTATCACTTTAATCTTTTATCATTTTATGCAATGGAAAACAATGTGGGAAATGAATAAACAAACAACTCACCTGGAATTGGCTCTCTTCTTGTTCTTTGTGAGAAAGTACAGAGAAGGCTGAATGCATAGCTATGGGAGAAGAAAACAGGAAAGGGTCATGCAAGATGTGGCTGATATGGACCTTTGAGGTTCAGCTTCCTAAAAATCTCTTCCTACCAGCTGGTTAAATGGCCCCCGAGGGAAAACATTTCTTTGGCCCCTGAGAAGAGTCAGCAAGAACCATGTGAAGGGAGAATTCACATGTGCGACTCTGACAGCCAAGCCATAGAGCTAAAGAGCATGGCTGAGCAATTTAACACTGAGCTTACTTCCTAATGACTTATTGATTTCCTTCTTCATTTAGAACCAATTCAAGACTAACTTAAACAATACTACATAGGAAGACAAACTTATTTTTTCATTACCAATGTTTCAGGAAAAATACTCAAGACATTTATTTACTTACATTCCTACTGAGTTGCTTATCCTTGGAGTGAGAGAAATCACTCTGCAGAAAGGGATGGGGTTGCTTTCGAGAAAGGTCTATTTTAAAACTTGTTTGTTTCTAACTAGGTTACAATAGGACCTGGTGGGTGACTGACCTGTTATAACGTGGACAGTGTTTTTACACTAGGTGACTCTGGGCAAGTTACTTGTACACTCAGAGTCCAAGTTTCTCAGCTTTGACAAGAAACAGACACATGTGATCCTATTTTGAGACTCAATAAAGTCAGGGTAGATGGAGCAGCAACATACCTTCAGTGGGCACCCATCACGAAGGATATCATATGAAAGCTCAATCCGGACTGAATGAGTGGAAGTTGAAGGCACGGCATGTTTATTAAAAGCTGGAGATAAAATTCCTTCAGCTGTGTCTAATGATCTCTCTCTGCAGACCATGCGCACAGGAACCCTCCAATGAATTAATATTTCCAGGCAGCCTGCCACTCGCTCACCACTCAATGCCCCACTCATCCATCTTTTCTGAAACTTGATCCAGACTTTTCACCATCATGGTGAGGCCTTCTGGATGTGGCGATATTAGTGAGGCACTGCTCATTCTGAGCAGGATAAAGGATCCCTACTTCAGGCTATGCAAACCTAGCCACAGCCTTTCTGGCAGTTTCCTGCCTCCACTGTGAAGTTGTGATGAGAGGGTAAGAGCCGTGATTTTCAAGGTGGAATTCCTGTCCTTGGGGCCCCCTCCTTCTTACTTCACAAGAGCTGCTTTCTTCCAAGGGAGCTAGAACATAGGCTTAAAAGGGAAAATCATTTTATTTAGAAGTTTCATTCAGGGCCCCAAACCTCACAGAACCGACTTATCTAAATTCTAAGGCCACTGAGGATGCTGAAGGTTGCTAGATGGTGCAGGAGTCTAGGCAACATATTATGCAGCCGGACCCAAGGGTTCTGAGATGCCATAAGGCGAGATTCAGTCCACACACTTAAGGACTGTTTCCCTGAACCCTGAGGGACCGGCTGTGAGGAATACAACGCTGATTTTAGGCAGAGGCGTCTACCGTGGCTGTGAGGCCTTGAGTACCTCACTTGTACCCCCTCACCCTGTTTGTTTATGAAAACACAAAACAGTTACATAAAGGCCACTACGAGGATTCAATAAAATTTAGCCAATGAAAACAAAGTATCTTCCAAACTAATAAGCTAACATTAACTACCAAGTTCTGTGCCATATGTAAAAACTCCATGTACATACTTTAAAGACGTATGTTACAAATGTAATTCTCAGAACAACTCGGCGCTGTTGGGCACATCTTAATATTCTGTTTTTTAGATGAAGAAAGCCAGTCTCACGTAGACCAACACCTCGCCGGTAGTACCTGATTTACACCCGCCTCCAAAGCTCACGCCTCCGCCCGCAGTCGCGCGGACTCCGCAGCCTCCCCGAGCCCCGCGACCCGCGCCTGGCCGCCCCCACCCGCCCTTCGAGCTCACGTGCTGGGGGCTCCTCCCCACCGCCGCCCCGCCTGCCCCCGCGCCACGCAGGCCCCCGTGGGACCTCGCCCAAGCATCCGGGGCTCACCCACCGCTCCCACTCGGGCAGCACTACCACCCTGAACGCACGCACACTTGGAGGCTCCAGCGCTTTCTCCGCGGGGAGCAGAAACGGGAGGAATACACCTGAGAGCCCCGAGGACACACACGCACAACGAGCCCAGAAAGACTGGCTGCCTGAACACTGCGCATAGCGAGCCGAGGAAACGTAGAACTACATTTCCCATAAGCCGCGGCGCCACGCCCTTCCCTGAAAGTTTCCCGAAGGGCGATGGCTTTTCTCCAGGCTTCTCCCTGGGGCGCCTGGGGCCTGGTTGTTTCAGGACCGCCAGAGACTGCAAAACACTGCAGGGCAATGTGCAGTTGTTGAGTGAATCTGTTAAAAAGAACAAACTTTGTAAAGGACGTTTTACGCACCATTAGGGAACGTGAACTGCACCATTATAAGAAGGGTAATTTTGTCCGTTTCACTGAGAACAGTGCCCCTTCACCTCCAAATTCATGTCCATCTGGAACACCAGAATGTGAGTTTATTTCCGAATAGGGTCTTCGTAGGTTTAATTAATTAGGTTAAAAGTAAGTCATACTGGATTAGGGTGAGCCCTAATTCAAAGACTGGTGTTCTTACAAGAAAACAGAGGAGACGGAGACATAGGAGAATGCCGTGTGAACGTGGGGGCAGAGATTGGAGTGATGAGTCTACAAGCCAAGGGATATCAGAGCTTGCCAGAATCCACCAGAAGCTAGGAGAGAAGCACGCAACAAATTCTTCTTTAGAACCTGCAATAAGAAACAACCCTGCTGACACCTTGATTTTGGACTTCTAGCCTCTAGAATTGTGAAAGAACACATTCCTGTGGTTTTAAACCACCCAGTTTGTGGTACTTCATTCAGGCAGCCCTAGGAAACTGATACACTGTTCAGCTGTGTAGCTGGCAATCCAGGCACATTTGTCAGGCTTCCCTGGCCCCATGAGCTGAATCTAAGCCTTGATTTTGGTCTCAATCCTGGAATATAGATGGACACCCTGTGTGATGGTATATCCAGATGTTTACCTGAGTGGCTCAAATCCGATCATCCTGAACCAACATTTGTTGGTTCCACCAATGTTCACCGTCAAAGGGTCCTTTTCAGTGGGAGTCCACATGGGTGATAACAGGGGTAAATGATCCAATCTGCTGTCATAATGTCAGACTGCACCGGGGCTAGGACTTGATCTTGCTGCCAGGCACTGCCATCCTGTTGGCTCCTGCTCATGAGTCAGTGAATATATAGCAAGGGGCATTTTGAGGGAGTGTTTTCCAGGGCAAGCACCAGAGCCCACAACTCTGCCTTGAGTGGAGTTTTCTTTTTAATGTATAGTTTCTAACAATTTTCTCTGTGGTTACACAGCCATAGCGGCTCGGTGCACCTGTCAGCCTTTAACTTAGCTAATCTGTTCGTCAACCAGGTCCAGGCCTCCTCAGGGACTTCAGTGTTGCAACACAGCCAAGGAGCATGAAGTGCTGGCACAGACTGCAGCCTCTGGGAGAGCCACATCTGGAGAGGTAAATGGCCATATTTTCATGTAAGTGGGAGATCTGATTGATGCCTGGGTGGTTCTAGTTTGCATAGGGGTCAGTCTCTGACACTTGCAGCTCAAAAGGCTTACTAGGACTAATTGACCCAAATGGGAGAGCAATCTGTACAGCCTGTTGCATAGTTAAGTGCTCCTATCTCTACCAGCTCTTTAATCAAGATGTTTATCTATCTCCCTAATCTGTACTGCTTTACTGCTATTAGATGACCAGGCAGTGGGGAGCTGGGCTGTGCACTTGTCCCGGTACCTGTGTCCAAATTGTGGCATTTCCCCACTGGAAACATTCCTTACAATTAACAGAAGCATCCCACATACTTAAAGCATCAATTTTTATAATACATTTAACAGTATCAGTTATAGCCACTTGAGTGTATGGAATGTCCATTTCATAAAACATGACACGGTTTAATTTCAAAGGCTGAAACAGCCAAACTAACCTGATCAAAGTGTTAACAGCAATGAGGCATCACTAACAGCCCTTCAGAGGTTCAATGCAGTCAGTCTATCAGGATCATGCGGGGCCAAATGTGACCTCACCTCTAGCCACATGTTCCACATCATTGTATTTTGTGAATAATTTGTTTTCTAGTTTCACAGGTCTGTGGACAAAGAAGAATTCTGCCCCAGGATGGACCATACCCAGAGTCGCACTGCTTCCTGATTTAGAAGTTGGGATTTGCGACTTTTTGAGTTGATTATATTTAGATGAGATTTTTGGATTTAAAGAGAAGGCTGGAATGGGTTAAGATTTGGGGGGAATTGAGACTAGGTGAATGTACTTGGCATGTAGGAAGGACATGAGTTTTGGGATGCCAGAGGGCAGACTGTTTTTGGTTGAATTGTGTCCCCCCAAAAAGATATGCTGAAGATCTGACCTGTGCTACCTGGGAGTGTGACCTTATTTGGAAATAGTGTCATTCCAGATGTAATCAAGTTAGATGAGGTCATACTGGATCAGAGTGGGCCCCAATCCAATGCCTGGTGTCCTTGTAAGAGGAAATTTAGACACAGAGATATACAGGGAGTACACCAGGTGATCACAGAGGCAGATATTGGACTGATGCATCTACAAGTCAAGGAATGCTAAGGACTGCCAGCAACTATCAGAAACTAGGAAGAGGCAAGGAAGGAGTCTTCCCTGTAGACGTCAGAGAACACATGCCTGTGCCAACACCTTGATTTTGGACTTCTAGCTTCCAGAACTGTGAGAGAATAAATTTTTGTTGTTTAAGCCACCTAGTTTGTGGTACTTTGTCATGGAAGCCTGAGGAAACTAATACAATGGCAAAGGGAACTCCAGGGCACATAGTTTGAAGCATCAAACCTGGCAGGTCCTGGCAGTTAGACTATACAGACTCTCTACCTTCCTATTGAGGATACCACCAGGCATTAACTGTGCTAGAAACCTTTGTCAGGCATGGCACAGCAATTCTTGTTTAGATAGTGGATGCAGGCAATATGATTCAAGAACCCCAAAGTGGACTACGTTACACTCAAATTCCCAAACACATCCAGTCAAAGAATGGCGCTACCTTTATAGCCAAGAATCCCCAGCAGTAGGCAACTCTCTGGGGCATTCACTGGGCATATCATGCCCTGTATCACCCCCAGGAAGTAATTACCACTGAAAGATAAATTGTACTATTAAAGGAGAACCTAAAAACCTAAGTAGACAGCTCAGACTCCTAGTGGAGTATACACTTAAGCAGAAAGTATGGGCTCTAAACATGGCAATTTCCCAAATGGGTGCCTTCCCTATGGATGAAATTATGAGGTTTATTTATGATGTTGGGAGATGGGGGGATAAGAGGCCCAGACTAGCTATATGAGACCAAAACCATATTAAAAAAAAAACCCTTCTTACTCTTCATTTCCTCTCACGTACCTGAGGAACTGGGCTGCTGGAATTTATGGTGGCAAAGAAGAGGCAGGGGTGTGAGACTCTAACCTGGTGTTTCTCTTACCATCTGCTTATGGCCGCTGGATCTGGGAAGTTATGGATATTGATGATAACATTTATAAGTATGAGATGACGGTACATAAGGTCCAGGTGTGGCCCACATACCAGAGGAAAGATAATGATGGAAGGATGGCACAAAATGTACGAGGCAGAAACCACTGAATGGTTGGATGGTATATCTGGTTGAATAATGTTAGTTAACTATGATAAGGATGGGGGAAAATGGAAAGTAGTTGCTTCAGGGATTGGTTATACTGATCACATGGTCATGGAAGGAGAGCAACCCTGGCTGGTAGGGAAGAAACACCTTAGAACCTGGAGGTCTAAGGCAGGTCAGGGTTGGTGGAAGGGATGATTAAATTCTCTTGGCTCTTATCTGCTGAACACCTGGTCTGGTCTGTCATCTTAGAATCCTTTGGTAACCTTGTTTTAGACTATCGCTACTGCCTTCAACCTAACTACTGGATCCTACTCTACTGGGGAACCTTAAACTGGGGACTGCCAATTTTAGAAGTGGATGGCCTCCACCCAAGATGACAGAATAAGCATAATTTTCTGGACAATAATGATTTCCCTTAGCCGTATCATATTATTGCTGGTACCTGGTAGTCTCCCTGTATTGATTGCCTCAGGAAAAAAAGAACTCCCTTGTCCACTTTTCCCAGATCGTAGATATAGCTCTGAAACTGACTGCTGGATTGGTCATCCTCAACCTGACTATGCCGATAAAAACTTAACAGCTGCTCCTTTGTACACTTCAGAAGGTAGCATCCCTTCTACAGGTCCTTTCTGGCATTTAAAATCCCTCACATTATAATCCCACATTTTAGACTTGTAAGAACTGAACCCTGATCCCAGGACAGCAAAAGCTACTGCAGAGGTGACTACAACCAAGAATAAATTTTCTAGTGTGAGTAGTGAGGGACAACCACATCACCCAGGATTTCCTGTCAGCCAGACACAGCAAAGTGTGTGTGACTGTCAAAACCTCTTGCTTCAGTTGGATTACTGAACCATGGAAGGTGAATAAATTGATCTCTGACCTTAGAGAGAAGCAGTATGACTCTTTACAGTTAATTTCAATGGTATCTGCAACATATTTACCTGGATTGACTCTGGCTGCAGTCTTCTCTCAAGTGGCATTGACCATATTGCTGGCGCTCATAGCTATGGTCATGCTCATCTAATGTTGTCTAAGACAAATAGAAAAGAGGAGTACAATTAATTAGGGTATATGATGGGATAGCCTACGCTTCAAAGAATTCTTAGGTGTTTACATGAAAGGTTGAGGGTAGGACTGTAAGCAAATATCTCTGCCATGACACACTGGTGGACTAGTGCATCTGAGTCTTGGTGCGATGTCCTGCAATTTCTTTTAAAGCAAGGAGAGACAAGCCTGGCAAGGAGCTGCCATGAGACAGCTTCTCATGCCTGTCTTGTAGAAGACTTCTATAAGGAAATTTCTCATCCATCTCCCTAGTCTCAGTTGAGTGCAGGACTTTCCACTTTCTCCTCTTCTCCTTTCAGATACAGCTGCAGGCTTCTGTGTAAATCTGAGTACTGCTTGGGTAGTTACTGGTGGCCCTTCCACAGCACAGCAACTCATCATCTGTGCCATCTGTCATCTGACCCCTCAAGTTGTATGTTGTGCTGTGGGACTACAGACAAGTGGAGGTGAAATGATGCTGAGCTTGCTTTTGTTGTCCTTATAAGTAATAAACTGTGAATCTACTTGGGATCATTCTTTCCTTATCAGCCAAATTTATCGATGTGTAGCAATCCAACCTAGCAGCCACTCTGTGAGCTATCATGCTGCTGCCTACAGACTGATGGACCACCTAACAATTAGGAATAAAATGGTAATCTGGATTAAAAATAAAGTTTGGTGAAAGTGATATCAGCAAAATGACAAACTAAGAAGCTCCAAGCTCTGGTTACCCTACAAAAAAAAGTATTTTTTAAAAAGCAAACCAGAAACTGGTTGGTGTGAACCAACTTTGTAGGCATTCTGGAATTCAGTAAAATGTTTACTGTAACCAAGCAAACACCAATCAAGAAAAAGCCATCTTCAAATGATAGGAAACTTTTGTGTTGTTTTTACCCACGCTTGTACCACCCACTCCCCAGCACTTTACAATCTTGGTCATGAGCAGGAGGTACTTGGTTCCAAATTCTCCTCTTTAAATGGGAGCAAACAAAGCAGACCTTATTTGAAAATTATTGTGTACATCTGTTCTAACCTCTCTGGGGGTATCTGAAGGGCTGATGTAAAGTGCTTGTTTCACATAACTCCAAATGCAGGCAGGAAAAGCAGTGGGCATTTTTTATATAAGCTACAAGGTAGACTATAAACATACAGATGCCTGGGGCAATAGATTACAGGAGAGACATACAATACACTATCTGAGACCTGGCGGAGAAGCTGAAGTGAGATTCTGAGAAATCAGGAGATTCAAAGCAGCCATGTATACAGAGAACTTAAAAAGCCATGCACATACCCAGGCAAGATGCATGCTCAGCAAAGTCCTGAGAAGACTTTAACCTTTCACCACTGGCTGCTCTCTAGGTTCAGAGCAAGACTTGCTAAGTTGTGAAGGAGTGCCCCAGCCAGAACCAATCTAGACAGATGAGAGAAGATAATGTTCTCTCTTTTTTGGTTTTGTGCATGTGTGTGTGTGTGGTTTGTTTGTTTCAGCTCCTTGCATTCAAGGAAATCTTGATCAAAATTTAGCTGAACATGAGATAAAGGAACTGAAATATCAGTAATTACACACAACATGCAATAGTCTTTGCAAAAATATTTTGGAAAAGTCTCAAAACAAACAGACTACTGCAGCTTCAACCAGAAATCTGTGGAAGGAGGAGAATATGATTCCTAAAGTTACAACATTATAATAGTCAAATGCTCAATAGTCAATAAAAAAAATCACAAGGCATACAAAGAACCAGGAAAACATGGCTCATTGAAAAGAACAAAATAAATGGATGGAAACCATCTCTGAGGAAGCCCAGACATGAGACTTATTAAACAAAGACTTAAAAATGAAGGTCTTAAATATGCTTAAAAAGCTAAGGGAAACCATAGGAAAAAAGCTAAGGGAAATTAGGAAAACAACATTTGAAAAAATCAGAATATCAACAAAAAGACAGAAATTATATAAAAAAAAAAGAAACAAATTCTGGAGCTGAAAAGTGCATAACTGAACTGAAAAATTCACTAAAGGAGTTCAATATCAGATTTTAGCAGGTAGAAGAATCAGCAAATTTGAAGATAGGACAATTGAAATTATTTATCTGAGGAAAATAAAAAAGAATTAAAGAGAGTAAACAGAACCTAGGGGACTGTGGGACACCATTGAACAGAGCAGATACACATCATGGGAGTCCCAGAAGGAAAAGAGAAAGAGGTAGAAAGATTATTTGAAAAAATAATGGCTTAAAACTTCCCAAATATGATACAGGATGTTCATGTACAAATTCAAGAAGCTCAACAAACTTCAAGTAGGATAAACCCAAAGAGACTCACACTGAGACACTTTATAATCAAACTATGAAAAGACAGAAAGAATCATGAAATAAGCAAGAAAGAAGCAACTCGTCACATACAAGGGATTCTCAATAAGATTAACAACCAATTTCTCATCAGAAACCATGGAGGCCAAAAGGCAATTGGATGACACTTTCAAAGTGATGAAAGAAAAAAAGCCCCTGTCAATCAGCAATTCCCTCTCTCTATAGATATAGATAGATCGATCTATAGATATCTACATATATATATATATATGTGGCAAAACTGTTCTCCAAAATTGAGGGAGAAATTAATACTTCCCAGAACAACAAAAGATGAGGGATTTTGTGACCACTAGTCTTGCACTACAAGAAACACTAAAGGGAATCCTTCAGGTTGCAATGAAAGGATGCTAGAAAGTAACTTGAAACCATATAAAGATCCTCACTAAAGGTATATACACAGGCAAATATAAAAGTCAATATTAACATAATTTGGGTTTGTAACTCCATTTTTTATTTTCAAAAGAATTTAAAAGACAAATTAATAAAATAATTATAAATCTATGGTATTGGGCACACAATGTATAAGGATATAATTTGTAAAAATAAAAATAAAAAATAACTAAAAATTTAAAAAGATTTTAAAAAAGCAAAAAGGGGGCTGGCCCTGTGGCCAAGTGGTTAAGTTCGCACGCTCTGCTTTGGTGGCCCAGGGTTTCACCAGTTCAAATCCTGGGTGTGGACCTAGCACTACTCATCAAGCCATGCTAAGGTGGTGTCCCACATGCCACAACTAGAACGACCCACAACTAAAAATATACAACTATGTACTGGGGGGCATTGGGGAGAAGAAGGGAAAAAAAAAGATATAATTTGTGACATCAATAACATAAAGAGGGCACTGACACTCTATAGGAGCAGATTTTTTTCTATGTAACAGAAGTTAACATCTGTATACATTTGATTAGTTTGTTATAACTTTAGGTTGTTATACGTAATTCCAACAGCAACCACAAAGAAAACACATATGTAATATACACAACAGGAAATGCTAAGGCAATCGAAACATATCAATACAAAATATTAACTAAACAAGAAAGAAGACAGTAATGGAGGAAATGGGGGACCAAAAAGCTATAAGATATACAGATAATAAATAGAAAAATGGCAGAAATAGGTCTGTTTTATTTATTTATTTTATCTATTTATTTTTTTGAGGAAGATTAGCCCTAAGCTAACATCCACCACCAATCCTTGTCCTTTTGCTGAGGAAGACTGGCTCTGAGCTAACATCTGTGCCTATCTTCCTCTACTTTATATGTGAGACACCTGCCACAGCATGGCTTGATAAGTGGTGTGTAGGTCCATGCCCAGGATATGAACTGGTGAACCCCAGGCCATTGAAGTGGAGCATGCGAATTTGACTGCTGCATCACTGGGTCAGCCCCAAATAGGTCCTTCTTTATCAGTAATTACAATAAATGTAAATGGATTAAATTCTCCAATTAAAAGGCAGAGATTGGCAGAATGGATTTCAAAAAAAATCATCCAACTATATGCCATCTACAAGAGACTCACTGTTGATCAAAAATACAAATTGGTTGAAATCTAAATGATGGAAATAAAAGATACTCCATGCAAATAGCAACCAAAAGAGAGCTGGAGTGGCAGTACTCATATCAGACAAAATAAACTTTAAGTAAAAAACTGTTACAAGAGACAAAGAAGGACATTATATATTGACAAAAGAGTAAATTCACCAAGAAGAATAACAATTATAAATATATATTGCACAAAATAGAGCCCCACAATATATGAAAAAAATATTTAAGAATTGAAGAGAGAAATAGATAATTCTACAAGTATAGTTGGATACTTCAATACTCCACTTTCAATAATGTATAGAACTACCAGACAAAAGATGAATGAAGAAATAGAGGACTTGAACAACACTACAAAAGCAATTAGATCTAACAGACATATGCAGAATAATCCACCCAACAACAGCAGGATACACATTTTACCCAAATGCACATGGAAGAGTCTCCAAATACATATGTTAGGTCACAAAATAAGTTTTAATAAATTTTAAGATTGAAATCATATAAAGTGTCTTTCCCATTCACAATGGAATAAAACTAGAAATCAATCATATAAGGAAAACTGGAAAATTCACAAGTATGTGGAATTAAAAGATACGTCCTTAAGCAACCACTGGGTCAAATAAGAAACCACAAGGGAAAATAGAAAATTCCTCAAGACAAATGAAAATGAAAACACAACATACCAAAACTTATGAGATGCAGCAAAAGCAGTGCTGAGAGAGAAATATATAGCTATAAATGCACACCTTAAAAAGAATGGTCTCAAAATAATAAGCTAACTTTACATCTTAAGGAACTAGAAAAAGAAGAGCAAACTAAACTCAAAGCTAGCATAAGGAGAAATATTAAAGAGTAGAGTGAAGAAAAACGAAATAGTGAATAGAAAAACAATAGAGAAGATCAAAATAAACAAAAGTTGTTTCTTCAAAAAGACCAAGAACATTGGTAAGTTTTTGGCTAGATTGACTAAGAAAAAATACTAAAATTAGAAATGAGAGTGGGGACATCACTACCAATTTTACAAAAATAAAAAGGATTCCAAAACAACACTATGAGCACCTGTATGTCAAAAAATTGGATAACCTAGATGAAACGGACAAATTCCTAGAAACAGACAATTTTCCAAAACTGCATAATGGAGGAAAGGCAATATTGTTTTGATGGCAGTACTACTCAAAATGTTCTACGGATACAATGCAACCTCTACAGTGTTTTTGCACATATAGAAAAACCTCTCCTAAAGTTCATATGCTATCTCAAGGGACTCAGAATAGCCAAAACAATCTTGAAAAAGAAGAAAAAAGTTAGAAGACTCACTTTCTGATTTTAAAAGCCTACTAAATAGCTATAGAAAAAACAACAACAACAAAACTGTGATACTGGCATAAGGACAAATAGAGCAACAGAAAAGAATAGAGAACAGAAATAAACCCTCACATATAGGGCCAATTAATTTTAGACAAGGGAGCCAAAAACATTCAATGATGGATAGACAGTCTTTTCAACAAACGGTGTTGGGAAAACTGGACATCCACAGGCAAAAGAATAATATTGGATGCTTACCTTATGCCATATACAATAATTAACTCAAAAGGACCAAAGGCCCAATAGTAAGATGTAGAACTGTAAAAACTCCTTGAGGAAAACACAGGGGAAAGTCTTCATGGCAAGAATTTCTTGGATATGATACCAAAACACAAACAAAGGAAAAAAGATAAATTAGACTTCATCAAAATTTAAAATTTCTTTGCATCAAAGGAAAGACAACCCACAGAACAGGACAAAATATTTGTAAACCATTTATCTGATAAAGGATTCATATCCAGAATATATAAAGAACTCCTGAAACTCAACAACAACAAAAACTAAACCAATTAAAAAGTGGGCAGAGGATCTCAATAAAATGGGTATAGAAGGAAAGTACCTCAACATAATAAAGGCCATATCTGACAAACCCACAGCCAACATCACACTCAATGGGCAAAAACTGAAAGCCATCCCTCTGAGAACAGGAACAAGACAAGGGTGTCTGCTCTCACCACTCTTATTCAACATACTACTGGAGGTTTGGGCCAGAGCAATTCAGCAGGAAAAAGAAATAAAAGGAATCCAAATAGGCAATGAAGAAGTGAAACTTTTGCTGTTTGCAGACGACATGATCTTATATATAGAAAACCCCAAAGAATCCATTGGAAAACTACTAGAAATAATCAACAGCTACAGCAAAGTTGCAGGGTATAGAATCAACTGACATAAATCAATAGCATTTCTATACTCTAACAATGAACTAACAGAAAAAGAACTGAAGAACACAATACCATTCACAATCACAACAAAAAGAATAAAATACCTTGGGATAAATTTAACCAAGGAAGTGAAAGACCTATACAATGAAAACTATGAGACTTTTCTGAAAGAAATTGATGATGACATAAAGAAATGGAAAAACATTCCATGCACATGGATTGGAAGAATAAACATAGTTAAAATGTTCATTCTACCTAAAGCAATCTACAGATTCAATGCTATCCCAATCAGAATCCCAATGACATTCTTTACAGAATTAGACAAAGAATCCTAAAATTCATATGGGGCAACAAAAGACCCCGAATTGCTAAAGCAATCCTGAGAAAGAAGAACAAAGCTGGAGGCATCACAATCCCTGACTTCAAAACATACTACAAAGCCACAGTAATCAAAACAGCATGGTACTGGTACAAAAACAGATGCACAGATCAATGGAACAGAATTGAAAGCCCAAAAATAAAACCACACATCTATGGACAGCTAATCTTTGACAAAGGAGCTGAGGGCCTACAATGGGGGAAAGAAAGTCTCTTCAACAAATGGTGCTGGGAAAACTGGACAGCCACATGTAAAAGAATAAAAATCAACCATTCTTTTTCACCATTTACTAAAATAAACTCAAAATGGATCAAAGACCTAAAGATTAGGCCTGAAACAATAAGTCTTCTAGAAGAGAATATCGGCAGCACACTCTTTGACATCAGCTTCAAAAGAATCTTTTCGGACACCATAACCCCTCACATGAGGGAAACAATAGAAAGAATAAACAAATGGGACTTCATCAGACTAAAGAGCTTCTTCAAGGCAAGGGAAAACAGGATTGAAACAAAAAAACAGCCCACTAATTGGGAAAAAATATTCACAAGTTATTTATCTGACAAAGGGTTAATCTCCATAATATACAAAGAACTCACACAACTCAACAATAAAAAATCAAACAACCCAATTACAAAATGGGCAGGGGACACGAACAGACATTTCTCCAAAGAAGATATACGGATGGCCAATAGACACATGAAAAGATGATCATCATCACTAATCATCAGGGAAATGCAAATCAAAACTACACTAAGATATCACCTTACACCTCTTAGAATGGCAAAAATATCCAAAACCAAGAGTGACAAATGTTGGAGAGGCTGTGGAGAAAAGGGAACCCTCATACACTGTTGGTGGGAATGCAAACTGGTGCAGCCACTATGGAAAACAGTATGGAGATTCTTCAAAAAGTTAAGAGTAGAAATACCTTATGACCCAGCCATCCCACTACTGGGTATCTATCCTAAGAACCTGAAATCAGCAATTCCAAAAGTTCCATGCACCCCTATGTTCGTCGCAGCATTATTCACAATAGCCAAGTCATGGAACCAACCTAAGTGCCCAGCAACTAATGATTGGATAAAGAAGATGTGGTATATATATAAATGGAATACTACTCAGCCATAAAAAAGGACAAAGTCGTCCGTTTCACAGCAACATGGATAGACCTTGAGGGTATTATGTTGAGCGAAATAAGCCAGACAGAGAAAGACGAACTCTGTATGACTCCACTCATAGGTGGTAGTTAACATATGGACAAAGAGAACTGATTGGTGGTTGCCAGGGGAAAGGGGGTGGGGGGAGGGCACTAGGGGTGAAGTGGTGTACCTACAACATGACTAATAATGATGTACAACTGTAATTTCACAAGGATGTTAACTTTCATAACCTTAATAAAAAATATTTAAAAAAAAAACCTAGGCAAACTAGGAGTAGATGGGAAGTTTCTCAACAGAATAAAGAACATTTATGAAAAACCCACGGCTAACATCATATTCAATGGTGAAAGACTGAAAGATCCCACCTTAAGATCAGGAATAACATAAAGATGCCCCCCTTTCACCACTGCTATTCAACAGCATACTGAGAGTTCTAGCCAGAGTAATTAGAAAAGAAATAAAAGGCATCCAAATTGAAAAGAAGAAGAAAAACTATCTCTATTCACAGATGATATTATTCCTTACATAGGTAATCCAAAGAATCCACAAAAAACTACTATAGCTAATAAATTCCGCAAAGGTGCAGGGCACAAGAACAACATATAAACTTCAGTTGTTTCTACACACCAGCAATGAACATTCCAAAAAGGAAATCAGGAAAACACTTGCATCTACAATGGATTCACCTTACATTTTTCATTCTTGCATCTTTTAAGAATAAAATACCTAAGAATAAATTTAACCACGGGGGTGAAAGATGTGTACATAGAAAACACTGCTGAAAGAAATTTAAGAAGGCTTGAATAAATATAATGACAACCTGTAACCATGGATTGGAAGATGTAATATTAAGATGTCAATACTCCCCAAAGCAATCTACAGATTTAAAGCAATTTCTGTCAAAATTCCAATTTTTTTTCCCCAGAAATGGAGAAGCTAATCCTCAAATTCATATGGAATTGCAAGGCACCCCAAAACAATCTTGAAATAGAAGAACAAAGTTGGAGACTCACACTTCCTTGATTTCAAAACTTACTACAAAACTACAGTAACCAAAACAGTGTGGTACTAGCATAAGGACAGACATTTGGAGCAATGGAATAGAATTGAGAGTCATAAATAAACCCATGCTTTATAGACCACTGATTTTCTACAAACGGGCCAAGACTGTTCAATAAGGGAAGAACAGTGTTTTCAACACATGGTGTTGGAACAACTCAATTTCCACATGTAAAAGAAGGAAGCAGGTCCCCTCCCTTAGAACATTTACAAGAATTAACTCAAAATGGATAACTGAACTAAATATGACATAAAACCATAACACTTTTAGCAGAAAACATACGGGCGAATCTTCATGGCTTTGGATATGGTATTCATTCTTAGATATGACACCAAAAGCACAATCAGCCAAAGGTGCAAAGATAATACAGCAAAGACATTATCAAGGGGCTGGCCTGGTGGTGGAGTGGTTAAGTTTGCGTGCTCTGCCTCGGCAGCCCAGGCTTTGCAGGTTCGGATTCCAGGCACAGACCTACACATCAAGCCATGCTGTGGAGGAATCCCACATACAAAATAGAGAAAGACTGGCATGGATGTTAGCTCAGGGCCAATCTTCCTCACCAAAAACCCCCACAACGAGAAGACCCACAAATGAGATTATCAAGAAATTGAAAAGACAACCCATAGGTGACTTCCACAAGCACTTAGCTTATGTAATCAAAAACAGATCAAGAATGAATGAACTGAAGTCAGCTGGTGTAATGAAAAAATAATCACAATCTCTCATCCAGTTTTCATCCCTGAACCAGTTCTGAAATACAGTTTTTGATGGAAGGGAAGGTATAATCTTCTTGAGGGCCACCCAAAACCACAGCAATATATACAATAGCTAGTCCTTTAATCTTTCCCCCAAAGAGATCTCCACCCATTTACCAGAGCAACAGTATACTGACAAAAGAGGAATATCTAGATCTTTGGAGTGTAACTGATAGCCGGGGACCCAAAATGCCATCATTGTGCTTGTTAGGTTGTGAGTATACAGAGGCCATATGCTAAATAGAGTCCTCATCCAAGTCCCTCTTAATGTCCAAAGAATATACAGACCTACCCTGCAATCACTTCCCCAGCCCTTGAGTGAATAACTGGAATGAATATCCGTAGTCACTAGTAGAACCCTCACACTACTTGCCTGACTTGTGGAGTTGGAGCCATTATTGAAAGAAAGGTCAGGTGGTGCCCTTGCCTGGCTAAATCAGTAAGTCAAAATCAATATTGATCCCAGAATGTCAATAATCATAGCAGATGTGCTATTTTTACTAGAAAAGACTAACATAGTCTTTGGAGCTTAATATGCAGCTATTAAACTGCAAAAGCATTCTTTTCAATCCCTCTAAAGAAGGAGACTCAAAGCCAGTTCATCTTGTTCTGGGATGGATAACTGAACATACTCAGTTGCGCCCTAATCTTCTTCACTCTCCTGTTCCCTGTTACAGCATAGTCTTCACAGTCACCTCCGCAAAACATCATCTTGGCCCACCATACTGATAACATGTTTATGGAACCTGGTGAGTAGGAAGTGGCAAGTACTCTGCTTAACCTCGTAAGATATGTTGAGGAGAGGACAGGAGATAAAAATCCTATATCAGTTTTAGGTGTCTGGGATAAGGCTGGATATTTCTCTTGATGTTAAGATCAAATTATTACACAACCTGCACCTCCCAGCACCAAGAAAGAGGGAAAGTACTTGGAAGGTCTGTTTACACACTGAAGAAGCACCTACTACACTTGGAAATACTGCTGTGTCCCATTTATTGGGCGAGTTGGAAAGATGCCACTTTTTGTGTTTTAGAAGATTGGCACCTAACAACTGTTGCCAATCTTTTTTTTTCCCCTCTGCTTTTTCTCCCCAAATCCCCCCAGTACATACATTTTAGTTGTGGGTCCTTCTAGTTGTGGCATGTGGGATGCCGCCTCAATGCGGCCTGACGAGCCATGCCGTGTCCGCGCCCAGGATCCGTCCGAAGCAGTGAAACCCTGGGCTGCTGAAGCAGAGCATGCAAACTTAACTACTCGGCCATGGGGCCGGCCCAAGATGCCACTTTGGAGTGAGGCATAGAGCAAGAAAGGGTTTCACAGCAGGGTCAGTCTGTTGTCCTTCATCCAATGTGTGAGCATTCTCAGTGGTAGAACATGACACTATGTGGAGCTTCTGGCAAGCTGAGAAAAGCCACAGTGAAGACCTCTAGGATTCTGGGCCAAAGCCATGACATCCGCAGCAAAGAACTTCACATTGTTTGAAAAGTAGCTGTTATGTGACTATGGGTAATCTGTGACTATGTGATTAGAGCTTCCCATCACATGGGTTACTGTCAGATCCACCAAGTCATCAAACAGGTAAGGAGATAACATTGCTTGTTGTACAACAGAAATGCTACTTTGGGAATTGGATGTGAGCAGGCCCAGACAACTCAGAAATTTGTTATATAAACAGGTGACCCAGGGCACTTACCTCTGTTGTACACAAACCTCCACTTCAATTCACGTCTAACACTCCATGGGAGTGTTCCCTGTGACCAACTGTCAGAGGAAAGATCCCAGGCCTGTTCCCTTCATGTTGGTGTCTTTCATGGCCACTACAATTCCCCTCAGGATATCCCTGAAAGACAGTGGTGAGGGGGAAATCCTCCCAGTGAGTAGGGCTTTAAATCATACACTTGTTTATCATCTTTGTAGCAGGAAAAGTGATCTGAGGCAAAGATATACTCATACTCTTGAAGATTGGGAAGTGGTTTGGCTGGCTGGGGCAAGATTCGAAGCCTGAAGCCAAGGAGGCTGGGAAAAAAACACACAGTTGGAAATACAGTAGCAGGCACAAACAGTACAGATCTTTGAGTATTTTGTCAATGTCCATCAAAAAGCCGCTACCACAGAAGAGGCAATGGACATTCAGGTAGACAGAATCATTCATCCAGCGTATGTCAGCCTCAGCCCCATGAGCCCACAAATGGAGTAGCCCTTATATCTGGGATGGAGACTATTCATGAGCTTGACAGATGGGTTTTCTCTCACCAATGCTGATCAAGATACTGCTAAATATCTGACTTTTCAGAAGTAGAGATCAATGCAGAGCACTCAATATAGTACAATTTCTTGCAGAGATCAACCAGATTCTTTTTTTTGGCAGGTTGATTTCACTGGAGTCCTTCCATCCTGGAAATGCAGTGGTTTTCCTATTTGGGATTCAAACGTAATCTGGTTATGGGTTTTCTTTTCCTGCCCTGGGTGCCTCTATGTCTAATGTCATTCCCACATCATGTGGGGGAAGGGTGGATATCCAGGCTGACAGCAGGGAAATAATGTGGAATGACTTGTAGAGTAGGCAACCAACGTCAGCTCCAATGTCCTAGTATTAGTTCCAAGGCAACCCAGTAAAAATTAGGAAAACAAAAGAAAATGTACTATATGCATTACATAACTACAATGTAAAATAAAGATACACAAAATTTGGCAGTTGTATAGTTTTGATGTTTTGCACATTTATACATAACAAGCCATCCCATTGAAAAATAAGAGGAGTATGAAAGATCAGTTTAGTTGTTTTAAACAGTACTACTTTTTATTCTATAAACTTCGAGGTATAACACAGTTTACAGCTTTCTTTCACAAAACTCGTTTTGTCGTGTTAACAATTGCATCCTACCTTTGCATATTCTATGTAAATTTTGATTTACATGAACTGAATAAATGAAGAGACATTCCATGTCCACAGATTAAAAGAGTGAATATTGTTATGATGGTAATTCTCCCCAAATTGAACTGCAGATTAAACACAATCCATATCAAAATCTCCCCTGGTTTTTTGTGAAAACTGACAGCTGATTTTAAATTTATATGCAAAGGCAAAGGATCTAGAATAGCCAAAACAATCTTGAAAAAGAAAAACTTCGGAAGACTTATACTACCTGATTTCAAAATGTACTATAATACTACCGTAATCAATACAGTGTGGTACTGGCCTAAGTACAAGCATATGGATCAACGGAACTTAATTGAGAGTCCACGAATAAACTCTTATCACACAGAATGCTATGTGTCAATGATCAACTGGCTTTTGACAAAAGTGCCAAGACAACTCAAGGGGAAATTACGTTTTGTGCTAAAACAAATTGGATGTGCACAATTAGTGCTGGGACAACTGTAAACTTGCACAAAAATGAACTTAGACTCTTACCTACCACAATAAACAAAAATTAAAGAAAACAGATCAAAGACCTACATATGAGAACTTGAAGTATAAAAAGTATAGAGGAAAATATAGGAACAAAATCTTTGTGACCTTTGCAAAGAGTTCTTAGACAAGATACCAAAGGCACAATCCACACAAGAAGAAAAATGATAATCTGGATTTCATTAAAATTAAAAGCTACTGCACTTCAAAGGGTAGCATTAAGACAATAAAAAGATAAGCCACAGATTGGGGAAAAATATTTGAAATCATATTTATGATAAGAGACTTGTAACCAGAATATATAAAGACTTACAACTCAATAATAGGACAAATAACTCAATTCAAAAAATGCACAAAAGATGTGATTGAGACATTTCACCAAAGATGATACACAAATGGCTAACCAGCACATGCAAAGGTACCAAACATCATTAGTCATTGGGGAAATGCAAATTAAAACTATGAGATACCACTTCACACTCACTAGAATGGCTATTATAAAAACAGACAATATCAAATGATAGTGAGGATATGGAGAAACTGAAACTCCACAACATGAATGAACCTAAAAAAATGATTTTGTTAAATATAAGTTAGACATAAATGACTATATATTTATATGAAACATCCAGAAAAGACATAGTATTTATAGAGACAGAAAGCAGATCAATGGTTGGCTGAAGGTGGAGTGGAGACTGACAGCATATTGACTCAAGGGATTGCTTTTGGGTGACAGAAATGTCCTAAAATTGGACTTCAGTGATGTTTACATAACTCTGAAAATTTACTAAAAATCATTGAATTGTACACAGAGTGAGTGAATGTTGTAGTATGTAAACTAAACCTCAATAAAGCTGTTAAAAAAAAGCCAATGGAAGTTGCTTCTAGCAACAATGCCCTCTCTACAGATTAATTTTTCAGACTCTATATGCATACTGTTAGGTGGAGGGAGCAAACATTTCAGAGAGGACTCAAAGGTAAGTGTCTGCTAAATATTGATGTCAGTTATAATGGGGTTTTATGGTCATCCAAAAAGACAAGCCACTTTGAGAAGAGTGTTCTTTTTTGATGTCACCTTCTCAGTACTTGCAAGGGACAGGGCAATAAAGATCTCCTTCTCTCTCAGATAAGATGTAAATATAATTGCAGAACACCAGGTAATTTATTAGATTATGCATTCCTCGCACTAGAGAATCAAGAGTGGAAAATCCAAAAACCCATCCAAGTACACAAAGCCTCTCCCTGATTCCTTTAAAGTTTCTTCTAACAAAACCTGAAAATACTTTTTGGGTAAATGTCAAATGTATATATCCCTTTCAGAATTTTATTAGGCGATAAGCATGGGGCAGCTCAAACAAACCAGGATTCTCAAACGTCAGCTGTGTCAAGTTAGAAGCCTACAGGAACAGGCTTTCAGCCTGTATTCATCTCTTTACAGGTGGATGTTGACAAATTTCATGCAGATGGTGAAAGGAGTTATACACTTCTGAATAAACAAATGTTTGCTCTAGACCAGAACAAAGAAAAATTCCTCAGCTTAATTTACTAAGAATACCTGAAGTTTTAGGATAGACACCTCAGCATTTAGTAGCAGGTAGTGAGTGAATGGACCACAAGCTTTATGTTTTCTTTCTATTGCGCTTAAAATCTACCTTGAATAATAGAAGAAGTTTGGAAGGCAGATGTGTGAAGTGTATTCGGGTATCATTAACTGTCTCTCCTTCAGAGACCTCTTGAAAACGTACAGTATAAGTTAGAGTCAAATTCCCATCTTGGGCCTGAAAAGTGGCGTAAGCATTTGTTTGTCTTGTACTTTGTTGTTTCTTTCCATACAATGTCGGTGTTACGTTAAATGTGAATGCACTGATACAAGAATTTGAGTAAATGTCTAGCACAGATTTAGCACAATATCAGTTTCAGGAATATGCATGCCTGTCTCTTCTGCGTGGGACTGCTTGTTTTTCATACACTAATTGAAGAGGTGGAGATCAGCCTCTGTCAGAGTTCTCTGCTGAACTTGAAACAGCTACCCCACCAATGGAGGTAAGACAGATGGATTTCAATGGGATGTTGTCATTATGAAAAGCATATACCCTTCCCCAAGTAACTAAAAGAGTAACAAAAGACAAGCAACAAACAACCATATGAATGAAAATAAATTTTACAAATGCAACAAACATTTTCAGTCCTTTAAATGAAACAAATAACAAGGACAACAAAAGGATGATGGGAGCATGTCAAAAGGGCACAGGAACCAACCTGAAAGACTCTGTTGGTCTCCACGAGACTTGCCGCTGTGCCACAGATTTGCCTGGTAAGGCCACAGCAAGCACAGATGGACTGAGACTGCTTATTGCTCACCCAGATAGCACACTGCAAGATCAGCGTGGTGTCAGCTGCCTGCATCTCCTCTCCCAAAGGATGATACCAAAACAAATGGGGCCGCATGATGGGCAGCTTGAGTGGGTGGGGTACTGGCTTGTGAGGAGCCAATTCTAGACTGTAGCTAAGTGGTTTTATAGCCTGCAGCTCTACCTAAGGGAGAAGAGGACAAGGTGCAAAGTCCCATAACCACCTGGAACCAGAGGCAGATGAGAAACTGTCTCATGGCAGCCTCCCAAAAGACAGAAGGTAGATGAGAAGCAGCCTTGTGACAGCTCCCCACAAAATGCATTAGCCAAGATATAGGTGAGCCTGCAGCTGAGCCAGGCCTACGTGGCCTACGTGGAGATGTGCAAGATTTCTGGAGTGCTATGGTGGAGATGTTTCCCTATAAGCTCCCAATGGCCAAAGCTGGAACTATTTGAAAACAAAAGGAATAACCCAAAAAATAAAGTAAATATCCATGAGGCCATACTGATATAAATGATTGAATAAATAAATAAATGAGAAGGACTAAATCTTCTTTTGGAAGATTCCAAATAATATATGTAGGTACTCCTCTCTCCAGGAGGTGGAGCTTAATTCCCCACCCCTTGAGTGTGGGCTGGACTTACTGACTCACTTCCAAAGAACAGAACAGAGTATGGAAAGGGAAACACAGTAGCTTTATAGAGAAATCAAGCAGACACCACCATAGCTATGGGATCAAGGTTAACATCACCAGTGATTAGTCATGTTGCTATCATGTACACTCTCATATGATGCAACGAGGGAGCCTCATCTCTGTGGTATTCTTCCCCTAAAATCCATCATCCCAGCATAATTATGAGAAAACATGACACATTCTAGAAAATATTTGACAAGTATTCTCCCTAAGTGTCGAAGTCATGAAAAAGAAGGAAAGACTGAAAAACTGTCACAGACCAAAGACCAAGGAAATATAACAATGAAATGCAATGTGGTATCCTAGACTGGATCCTAGAACATTAACAGACCATTAATGGAAACTCATGAAATCCAAATAAAGCCTTTAGTTAATGGTATTGCATCAATGTCAGTATCTTAGTTTTGACATATTCCCCAAGGTTGTGTAAGATGATAGCATTAAAGTGGGTGATAGTCTTTGGACTCTCTTTGCAACATTTCTCTAAGTTTAAAATTATTCCAAAATAAAACTGTCATTTAAAAAAGCAGATGGAAGCATAAACCTCTTTATTAAAGATATGATTCAACAGCAATGGCCAATACTATCTAACTAAGCCAGCAAATGTTGGAGAAAGGGTATTAAATATAATATTTTAAATTTGCCAAATATAATTAATATATAGTGTGTTGAAAGGTATTAAGGCAAACAGATGTGGAAAACTCAGTGGGAATAATTCTTATTACACTAAGAGTACATTATATACCCACTTATTCTGGAATCACATATGCAAATACAATATATATTTCATTACTGTGATGAAGCATATGCATACATCATTTCAGAGGCTGCTTATATACGTTTAATTCTATTGTCTTGTTCATTTAACTCATTCAAATTTTAAAGGGTTTCCTGTTTTTCAGTGAATATATGTGGGTACCCATACACATATCAGAATATTGGCTTATATTCTATACAATATTTCACATTATATCTGATATTAAACCCGTGATGATATATTATTTCTTTGTAACATATTTTTCCATGTTAAGATTCTGCTAAATGGATTCTCTGATGTATAATTTTTTGAAATCTTGTCAAACACTAAAACATACTCAAACTGTCCACAAAGTTTTAATCATAGACCAATAATTTGATGTACAATTAGCTTTGGCTGCTTACAGAAGGGCTTTTTTTTCACATTTGTTGCATTATTATAATTCTTTGATGCTCAGTGTTGTATCTCATCAGTTTTTTGACATACAATGAGTTTGATTTATGGATTTGATTTTTGGGTTTTTAATATTTAAAATATTTAAAGACTTTTTCTCTCATGTGCTATCTGATGTGCCATGGAGTTTGCCTTCCAGCAAAAAAGACTTCTTACATTCATGATACTCATAGTCCTTCCTTCCTTTTTGAATTCTCTGGCATTTAGTAAGGACCAAATTGGGGCAGAAGGAGGTATCACATTTATCATATTGACAGGGCTTCTGCCCTGTGTGTGTTCTGCAATGTTCATTAAGATTTGTGACTGTAAGTTTTCCCACAGTCAGTACATTCACAGGATTTCTCTCCTGTGGGTGTTCTCTGATGTGCTTTGAGATTTGAATTGCTGCTGAAGGATTTCCCACATTCAGTACATTCATAGGGTTTCTCCCCAGTATGTGTTCTCTGCTGCTCAATGAGGGAAGACTTGTGGCCAAATGTTTTCCCACATTCTGTACATTCATAAGGTTTCTCCCGTGTGTTTTCTCTGATGTGCCGTGAGGTGTGAATTACCACTGAAGGTTTTCCCACATTGGATACATTGATAAGGTTTCTCCCCAGTGTGTATTCTCTGATGCAAAGTCAGTTTTGACTTTACACGGAAGGATTTCCCACATTCGGCTCATGCATAGGCTTTCTCCCCTGTGTGTGTTCTCTGATGTTCAGTGAGTGTTGACTTGCAGCTAAAGGTTATCCCACATTCGGTACACTGATAAGGTTTCTCTCCTGTATGTGTTCTCTGATGCACAGTAAGTTTTGATTTTACATAGAAGGTTTTACCACATTTAATACCCTCATGGGGTTTCTCCCTTGGGTGTATTCTCTCAAGCACAGTAAATGTTGACTTCACACAGAAAGTTTTCCCACATTCAGAACACTCATAGGGTTGTTCCCCTCTGTGTATTCTCTGATGCCTAGTGAGGCATGTCTTGTTGCAAAAGGCTTTGCCACACTGATTACATTCATAGGCTTTCTTTCCCGTGTGATTTCTCTGAACATGAATGAAGTGAGACTTCTTGTGTAAGGCCTTCCTACACTCAGTAAACTCATAAAGTTTCTCCACTGTGTCAATTCTCTCATATTTAAAATTTGAAATCTGAAGTGCTTGTTTACATTCATTATATTCATTGGGTCTCTTTCCTATATGAGCTCTCTGAGGTTCAGTGGGCTGTGATGTCTGGATTACAGCATTCACACTTTGAGGATACTCATGGAGTGTCTCCTTTGATTGATTTCTTTGATGTACAATAATGGTTGATGAGTAACCAAAGGCCTTCCCAAATGAATCATACTCAAAGGGCTTCTCTCCTGTATGTGCAGTCTGATTTAACATTTTTGAGACTGTGCAGGATTGCCCACATTCATTGCTTTCATAGGGCTTATTTTTTATATGAATTCTCTCACATATACTGACAAGTGACTTTTGGATCAAAGTGCTTTCATATTCATTACATTCAAAGGGATTTTTCCTAGCATGGGATCTCTTTTGGCTACCAGAGTCTCCCATGTACAAGTCTTTACCAGACTCATAAAATCCACAGCATAGCTCCAAAGTGTGAAGTTGAATAAGGGATCCATTATGACAGATACCCTTCCCATTTTGATTATATTCATTAATTTCAGCAGACATTTCTTCAAGCTTAGTATTGAAAAGTGACTTCCTACATATATTACATACATCAGTCATCTTTCTTACACAGTTTCTATTAGTAATCATTAATTCTGAAATATATTTCAAACTTTTCTCACATGAGTCACATTTATACTGTACTTTTCTTGAACCTACAGGATTCATAACCACATGAAATGCTTTTCCACGTGAAGTATTTTTCTCATTAACTAGTATTTTGTTTTTGATTAATGTAAGCTGCTTGGACTGTTGGTCTTGGATGTTCTGGCCTCTCTAGACTTTTTCTAGAAGAGAGGAAAATTAATCACATCTGATGAATCTTATATTGGTTATGAATTGGTTCTATAATTGTACTTAAATGTGGATAAGTTTTGGCTTTAGTCCTAGTCTTCCAGAAAGAAAATGCAAATTCCTCTTAATTGGTTGTCTTCTGTCTATCAATCAATCTATTTATCTATGAGAAAGAAGTTTTTGTAGTGCTAAAAAGGGGGAGAAAACAGGTAATAAATACAAGTACCTTTGGTATTCTCCAAATGAGACCTTTAATACTGGGTAAGAAATAAGTAGATAAAGTCGTGATCCTTGCATCAGGATCAAACTAATAGTTTTATTTTGAATGCCAAGATAGTCATTTTAGTCTGAGTTAATACTAAACCTATGCTAATCATGAATTCTCATTTTTTTCCCTTTCAATATTTTAACTTACCTTCTTTTGCAAAGAAATCTTGCTGCTGCAATAATCTTATTTCTCAACTCAGTTTTACATCTTGGTTCACACATCTCTGGGCTCTATTAATTTTAGGAGGGCAGAAAAAGTTTTCTTTCTCAACTGGCTCCTCCATCAATCAATTAGATAATCACTGAATAGTTCTGTTAGACATTAACATTAGGTAGAGAAAAAAGACACTCATCTAGCAGAATTACAAGCAAGGTGAGAAAAAGAAACCTCATGAATCAACATATGTAATTTTTGGTAGAACCTGTAAATGCAAATGAAAAACAAGAAGGGAGAGAACAATAACAACATCTAACACTAATTAACACCTAACTGATTTAAGCCTCACAACCCTTTGAGAGGGGTTCTATTATTATCTCCATTTTACAATGAGGAAACTATGGCACATAAAGATTAAGTAACTTGTCTAAAGTCATACAGCTAGAGTCATAAAGATAGTTTTTTGAAAGTAATTAAAACTTGAGCTTAAAATTAAAGGTTTAAAGTTTCTGGGGAGGCAAAACACACTTTAATAAAAGATCGGGATATGTTTCAGGATATTTAAGAATGTGGATCAAATAGAATTTAACATGAATTTTGGGTGAATAGAGAAAAATAAAATTTAGATAGGCAACATGGGCCGTAATGATAGCAGAAAGAGAATTGTAAATTTTGGATACATATAAGTACAAATTTATCTTCGTAGGCTAATATCAAGATAAATAAGACAATTTGGGTCATCAAATTTGACAAATACAAATAAGAATTCAGATATGTGATAATACGGTTCTGGGTATGGTCAAAAGTTCATGATAACTGAGCACACTGAGGGAACTTAAGGCATAATAATAACAGACAACAGATACTGAGGTAAAATTTATGAGAGGATGGCAGAGACGGAAGCTTCAAGATGACTCCATCCTTGCAAACAGGAAGATAACAGAGCCCAATGTATAAAAGGGGAATATGGAAAGTGAGTAGACATTATAAAATGGAAAGTTAGTGACTTTAGTTTCTGATATTCTGAGAAGGAAGGAAATGGTCTAGAAGGCAGAAGTGAAATGTACCAGAAATAAGAGGCAGCACAGAATAATTATAAAGAGCACAGTCTCTGGAGCCAGACTTCTTGGGTATGGAACCCAGATGCACCACTTATTAACTGGAGGACCATGGGCATATTACTTAATCTCACTGGACTTGTTTATCTGGAGAAATAGTAATAGTATCTGTATCATGGGGCTGTTGTGAGGAGCAGATGAATTAATATGTGTAAACTGCTTAGAAAGGTGCCTAGCACATTGTAGACTACAATGCAAGTGCTGATTATGCTGATTATGATATTGCCACTAATTCTGGAATCATGAACATAAAGAAAGCTTAAGCCTTGAATATGGATTAATCACTTAGAAACATCTGAGAAAAGAAGGTATAAAACAGTGCCTTTGTAGATATCTTAGATTGAGCAGAATGATTGTGTAAATCAAAATTTATTGATTTAATTAATATTTACTGTATGCCAACTACGCAATAAGCACTGGTGTTGGGTGGTAAACTAGACAGACAACAGAAGGATAGGTAGTTAGGAAAGGTTAGCGGGATCAAATTAGTTAGCGGGACCAAAAGTTTAGGTCTATTTTAGAAAGGATACTGGGCACTATCAAATAAAGCACAAAGGTACAGATGGCAGTTTATCAATTTGGGGGGAAAAAAGGCTATGAAATCTTAACAGCAGGGGCAAAAGAGAAAATGGGCAATCTAGATACATAAAAATATGAGGCATTCGACCACAAAAGGAAAGGAATGAGTAGGTTAACTTGAATAAGCATGAAAATCACAACTGTATAGTTATTTCTAAAGGAGATATCTAAAAATGATAAAAATCAAAAGAAGTATGTGAAAATGGGAGTAAACTGGGCAAGTGAAAGTGCTACAGAAAGAGAGGAATAGTGAGGAAATAATTATTCAAGATGCAGTCACCAGGAGTTAGATGTGGCTAATGTCAGACTACAAAGTTTCTCTATAAACATCAAGCATAGAATGAGCACATGCTGTGAGGAAGGTGTTAATTTAAGTATTTTAGGAACGGTGGTCAGACGTCTTCAAATATTTACAAAGATATGAAGTCTCTAAAAAGAGATTCCCAAAAATGCCTCAAAGATCTTATACTGGATTGAATAATGTCCCCCTAAAATTCATGCCCACCCAGCATCTCAGAATGTGACCTTATTTGGAACTAGGGTCTTTGCAGATATAATTAGTTAGAATGAGAGCATACTGGATTAGGGCAGGCCCTAAATCCAATATGACAGGTGTCCTTTGACACACAAAGAAGAGGACACATAAAGGGAAGAAGGCCATGTGATGATGGACGCAGGAACTGGAGTAATACAGCTATGAGTCAAGGAATGCCAAGGATTGCTGGCAACTACCAGAAGTTTAGGGAGAGGCAGGAAGGATTCTCTTGTAGAGCCTTTGGAGGGAGTGTGGCCCTGCTGACACCTTCATTTTGTATTTCCAGCCTCCAGAACTATGAAAGAATAAATTTCTGTTGCTTTAAGCCACTCAGTTTGTGGTGCTTTGTTCCAGCAACCCCAGGAAACTAATACAGATGCCAAGCAACCCACTGTCTGCTTGAGATCTAATTTCCACTAGCTTCCATCTCTTTGGTATACAATAACTCACCTGGAAGGCTCTGGCTTGAGAACTCCACCCCTACTATCCATGGTTCTTCTCCTTGTTCCAACTGAGAGATCACATCTGGTTTGGTTATAAAACACCCTGTCAATAGGAAATGACACAGGACTCGTACCCAGACACTTGTGCTTCATGGTGTCTAAAGACTGTCATGCATGATGATAGTCCTTATTTCAAGCTTGGCAGAGTAGAACCTCTCACCAGAGATGAAGACACTGACATCCCTTCTGGAGCCCCAAAGCAACTAAGGATTTTTTAACTCAAACCCTTAACACTAAAAACAATTCAAGTTTTCCAAAGTTTGATGCATTCCATCAACTGAGAATGGAAATTCACGCTCCGGGAAGTTACATGGGAAACTCTGTTTACCCACTGAGACCAGGTTATGTAGTTCTCCAGCATCACATCCCTGCAGAGGATCCTCTGAGCCAAGTCCAGCCACTGCCACTCTGCCTGAGTGAAGTTGACTAACACATCCTTCAATAATACTAGTGCCTGAAACAGTACATTTTGTTTAATCTGAACTGTTAACAATTGGAGAATGTGGAAAAGACGGATAAGAAACAGATCTTACTACATGCATTAATAGAATTTACAAAACTTATATTTGACATATACAATATACCTTGTTTTCATTTTTATGGGAAAAAACAGATATTATATTAGAAATATCTTGTCACCATGCTGATTAATTACTTAATAAAAAAGGTTGTATTGAGCTCTCTACTCTGTACATGGGAATATCCCAGTTGCTGGGAAGAAAAATCAAGGTGCTTTAACATTGTTCTGGCTCTTGGTAAGTTTACATTCCGGTAGTAAAGCAGATACACAAACACCTATTTACAATAAGGTACCTTATTACAGGAGCTATCTTAGAAACATTCACAAGGTATTAAGTATAGTGTAGAACATAAAGAAGGGAAAAATTTGTTCCGTTCTGTGTTATTGGGTGGGTGTTATGAGGCTGAAAATCTTTTGAGTAGCTGTATTATGCAAGAATGTGAACTAGTCTCCACATGATCAAATGCACAGAGGCATTTTAAAAGTGAAGTCCAGGAGAAAGCAACTAGCATAGTGTGTTAGACGAACAGGGTGAGGGGACATGGTAAGATAAAGTACTAAATAAGTATTCAGGGGCCAAGACAAGGAATAATTTTAGACCACTTCCTACAAATCAGTAGTCTCCAAACATCCTTTGATCACCACTCCATCATTTGAACTGATACTATTTGTACATATGTACTTATATATACTGAAAATCCAAGCATTATTAATGAAGTTAACTGCTTTCTTAGTTTTAGATAAAAATATAATACAAATTCTAACATTTTCTTCAGAGACCTCGATGGATACTCTTGCACACCTCCTGGGATGTCCATCTTCCATTCCGGAGACCCCTGCTCCAGAAAATGTGAAACCAGCGATGAGATGTGAGTAAGCCCTGGCCTTACATAATTTCAGATTTAACATTCTAGAACAGTGGTTCTCGCCTCTGGCCGCACATCTGCATCACCTTAGAAGATATTAAACCAGACCTTATCATCTATTTTGTAAAAAATTGGAAAGTTGTCAAACTTACAGAAAGACTACAAAAATAAAACGTGTACAAAAAACACCCATATGCCCAGATTCACTTATTGTTAACATTTGACTCCATTTATTCTATCATTCACATGTCTTCTCTCTCCCTTTCTCTATATAAACACATATAAGCAAACACACACATTTTTTTTCTGTACCATTTGAAGAGAAGTTACATATATCCTAGCCCTTTACCCCTACATATTTCAGTGTGTATTTGCTAAGAATAGGGACATTCTCCTATATAACCGTGGTACAGTTATCAAATTCAGTACATTTAATACTGGCATGATACTTTTATCTAAATTACCCTTCCTATGCCGGTTTTGTTAGTTGACCCAATAGCCTCTTTTATAGCATCTTCCCTCCTTCCAGGACAGATCCAGTCCAGGGTCAAGTATTGCATTTAGTTCTCATGTCTCTTTAGCCTCCCTTAATCTGGAACATTTCCACAGCTTTTGACTTTTATGACACTGGCATCTTTGAAAAATACAACTTCCCACACTTTCTAAAAAGTACAATGCTCATTTTCAGCTTGTCTGATGTTTTCTCATGGTTAGATTTAAGTTGTGATCTAGGCTGGAAAGCGCATTAGTGATGTTGTTTTCCTTCACAAGCATCCCATCTGCGGGCATATGCTGTTATCTGTCCCTCAATGGAACACTAACTCTAATCACTGGGAAAAGGCTTGACCGATTTCTCCAGTGTCTACTTACTGCCTTTTTACCTCCCTTGGAACTAATAAGCAATCTGTGAGGAGACTTTAAGACTGTACAAATCCCCAATTTTCATCAGACTGTCCCCTAAATTTAGCATCAAATGTTAAATCTTGCTTGATGTGATCTTTACTAGAATAGGTGCAAAATGCTGCTTTTCTAGCTCCTGCACTCCCTCCACATTTACCAGTTGGTCCTTAGCAATCTAGCATAAGCAAGAAGCCTCCCTTCTACCTCATTTACTTATTATAAGTGTACACTGAAGAATTCCTGTTTTCTACAATGGTTTATAATTCATTACTGTACTTAGTTTGGTGTTCAAATTGTCCCATATTTGGCCAGTAGAAGCCCCTTCAAGCTGACGTGCCCCCATGATTACTTTACTTTCCTACTTTCTGACACAACACGATGTTCCAAGCTTATCTTGTACCCATCTTGCCCCAGCCCCAGAATCAGCCACTTCTCCAAGGAGCCCTGGTTCCTTTCAGTGGGGAATGGTATTAGACACCAAGCTCCGGATGCTAAGTGTGTGCCACAATGCTGTTTTTTCATCCCTAACTTCTTAATTTGGATATTCAAACCTAAAGAAAAGTTGAAAAAAACATAAAATGAACACTCGAATAATCATCACCTAAATCCTTTTTGCAATCTTTGCTTTATCTCTTTTTATATATAATTATACCTTTTGCTGAATCACCTGAAAGTTGCAGCAATCCTGAGACTTCATCCTTCTATATTTCAGCATGTATTTCCTAAGAATAAAGTCATATTCCCATACACCACATTCATACCTAAGGAAATTCAATAATATTATATAATACACAATCCTTATTTAAATTCTTCAATTGTTTCAAAATAGTTCTCCAATTCAGAATTCAATCAAGTCTCACATATTGCATTTGGTTGTTATGCCTCTTTCATCTTCTCTAATCCAGAACAACAGTCTCCCTAACTTTTTTATTTGCTCTGATGTTTTTTAGAATTCAGGCCAGTTGTCTTGTAGAACATCTCATATTCTGGATTTGTCTACTTCCTTGAAATTAAATGCAGATCAATTTATCTTTTGGGCAAAAACACAACACAGGTGCTTTCACATACGTCTTATTACAACAGACGGGGGCACTAAACAACAGACTGTCCCTCTACTGATGAAACTCAGGATGATCACTTGGTTAAGTGGTGGTCACCACTCTCTGCATTGCAAAGGCACATTTCCCCGTGTAATTGATAAGTAATCTGCAGGGAGTGGGAGGAAGCAATACTTTGAAACCATATAATTAATTATCTTGTTCACCTTCACCTTTCAGTTAGTGGTTTTAGCATCAATGAATGATACTTGCCAAATCAATTATTACCCTAGGGCTTGGAAAATGGTGATTTTCTTATTCTTATTTCTTCTGTATTTGCTAGCTGGTATTTTTCTATAAAGAAGAGCTTTTCCTTTCTTATGTATCTTTCTCTCTTCTGTATCACTAGGGACTTATGGAGTTTTTGTGGGCATTGTGCAATAACCCACGATCAGTTATTCTTTTCGATGTTGAGCTGCCCCAGTTTGGTCAATGGTGGCCTTCTGTGTCCTCCTATCAAGTCTTTCAGTACATTCTTGTTTCTAGCATAAAATTATTTTCCGTAATTACTTTAGACTTTCCATGTTCCAGTTAGGTTTCTTTTAGTGGGGAGGGGTATCTGGAAACCAAGTTCTGGCCACCAGGTGTGCAACACATGGGTTACTGCTCCTAGGCCCTTTCAGAAGCCAGAGCAGGAAAAAAAATTTTTTTAAAAATCATGAGTTCATACTGATTCCTCCAATTCAAATCCAATAACAATTTTCCCATTCCATACTTGTAATTCCCTTCTAACAGAACTCAGGTTCCCACAACTACATCAATATATTTACTCATTCAATTGATACAAAATAGTTTCAGAATTATAATACCAAGACCAGATCTACTAAGTAAAGTTAAAAATTTCTTTGTGGTTTTTAACTTATTTTTAAATAATTTTAGAGTTAGAGAAAAGTTGCAAAAATAGTACAGAGAGTTCCTATATACCCTTCACCCAGCTTCTCCTAATGTTAAGATCTTAATTAACAAAGTGTAAATATCAAAATTAAGAAATTAACAATGGTATGCTATTAACCAAACTATAGCCTTTATTCAGATGTTACCAATTTTTTCATTAATATCCTTTTTCTGTCCCAAGATCGAATCCAGGATTCCACACTCCAAACTGTGACAGTTCCTGTCTTTTCTTGTCTTCCATGACCTTGACACTTCCAAACAGCACTGGTCAGTTATTTTGTAGAAAGTCTCTTAGATTTATCTGATGCTTTCTCACGATTAGGTTGAGATGAGGCATTTCTGGCAAGAATACCAATTTTGTATCAGTATGTATCACAATGTCTTACGACCACAGACGTTAATGTTGATCACTTGGTTAAGGTGGTGTCTGCAGGATTTCTCTTCTGTGAACTTACTATCTTTCCATCTGTAATTAAATATTTTGGGGAGAAGATACTTTGAGTCTATGCATATATCCTGTTCTCCTCAAACCTAATCTGAGCCTCCATTAAAGGATCTTTCCTGCAACAATGATTCCGATGGTGTTCTAGTGGTAATATTTCTATTTTCTTCATTCCTTCCATATTTATTCATTGGAATTCTTCTGTAGGGAAGAGCTGTCCCTTCTTGTCTATTTTAAAATAAGAATTGAATAAATAAATATCAGTACGGGTTTATGGATATTTATTTTATTCTATGGGCTATAAGTGAATACAATTGTTATTTATTTTCTTGCTCAAATTGTTCAAGCTTTGGCTACTTTTAAAACTTTTTTCAGGTTTCTCCTGTTTCCTTTCAACATGCACTCATCTTTTCTAGGGACACTTCCTTACTTTCTGGCACCACAAGATGCACCAGGCTTATCTAGTAGTTTCCCTGTCCCAGCCATGCAACCAATCACTTTTCCAAGAAACCCTGGTTCCTTTTGCTGGAGAATGGCATTTAGAAACCATGATATGGGTGTTAAGTGTGCTTAGTGTTACAGGGGACTTATTGCTTCTAAGCCCTCTCTGTAGACACAGCTTGGAAATATTGTATGAATACTAACCCATGGATACCTAAACATCTGTATTTATTTCAGTATTCCTCTATCTATACATGTGTGTACGTATGTATATGCACATATATGTACTACATTCAAAATACATGTGTAACTGATCGCTTACGCCAAAATTACTGCAAGACTCTTGATTCCACCTTGCTTCCTCACATCTTTTCTCAACACTGAAACCAGTGATTCTCGTAAGATATAGTTAGATCACGCCACCTTTTTGCTCTAAAGCTTTCAGTGGCTCCCACCTCACTCAAAGCAAAAGCCCAAATCCTTATAATGTACTCCACTGTGCCACACAAATTGAGTCCATTAACTCTAACCTCATTTCCTGCTACATTCCTCTTCACTCAGTCTGTTCCAGCTAAACCAGCCTCCTTGCTACTCCTCGAACATACCAGCATCTCTGCCCTAGATGTTCCCTCTGTGTAGTCTGAGTGCTTGACATTAAGCCTTTTGATTGTTGAGGCATCCATTTCAAAAGACCCATCTTGAAGAAACATACTGCCAGCAATATGACATAGCTACTAGCAAACCAACCACATAAGGAGTTAGGCCACCCCCACCCATGAAAGTCCCTCTTTCAGAAAGCCCTGGGTAACCTAGATAACTGACAGTTTCAGTGACCCTGCTGCTGCCTAATACCTGCTCTTATGCTTTAAATTAGCCAATAAAGAGCGAACCTCTGAAACCTTAGACACTTCACCCCCAGGCCCTAACAAAGGCGAGCCCCAGGTCCATTCTCTCTCTCTATTCACCACCTCATTGTGCCCGTGTGTATGCGGTGTACCTTCTAGGACTTGTGACTAATAAGTCTTGTTTCTCAAGGTTCCCTGATGGTTTGTGCTGAAGTGTGTCCTATAATCATAGCCAGAACCACAAGGGCCATTCTAGCCACAACATTTGCTCTCACTGGAGAAATGTCTGTGAGGGCTCTCCACAAGTAATATGGGCCAGTCAATGCCTCAGGCATTCCCAGCCCATTCACCACTATCAGTAGGCTGGGACCAACACAACACTCTGGAATGCATTACTCTAGTGGTTCTCAAAGGATGGTCCCTGAACCAGAAGCATCAGCATTACATGGGAACTTGAAACGTAAGGAAATTCTTGGGACCCATCCCAGGTCTACTGACTCAGGGAATCTGAGGGTGGGACCCACAATCTGTGTTTTAACAAGCCCTCCAGGTAATTCTGATGCTGTTAAAGTTTGACAACTATTGCCCCACGCCATCACTTCCTTACGGTTTTGTACAATGTCACCTCCTTGTGATTTCTACCCAGACTATACTATTTAATACTGTAACTCCACCTTTCCTGCAACTTCCCATGTGCCTTATCCTGCTTTATATTTCCATATTATCTTCTAACAATACATTATAATTTACTGGTTTATGATGTTTGTTGCCTTTTGCCCTCTATTCTAAAAGAACAGGGGTATTTTTAGTCAACGTTATTCACAGCTGGGGCTAGTGGTTGCTGGAGCTAGCCCATACCAGCCTGCTGATGTATACCTCTCCCACCAACTCCATGTTCAGTACTGTCAGGTTGGCAGCCTGAAACTGGCTGTGATGGTAGCACTGACACTACAGAAATGAGAAATCACTACAAATCAAGTTTGTTTTTCCCTAAAAGAACCAGCTGCTCAACATTTACCAGCACACCACTGACAGTGTCCCTCGTACATAAAACACTCCCTGGCAAAAAGCAATGCTCCATTAACAGTCACAGAACTAAGGGATGTGAGTTAATGAGCTGCTTTCCAGTGGGACTGCAGAATGGTACAACCACTGTTCAGGGCAATTTTACAATATCTATGAAATTACAAAATGGCCTAGCTTTGACCTTTTACTCAGATATTCTAATTCTAGAAAATTTTTTCTAAAGATTCACACATATGAAATTATGTTTATATATGGTTACTCAATGAAACTCTGTCAGTAATAGCAAAAGACTGTAAACAAGTGCCCTTCGACAGAGAACTCATTAAATAATCTGTGACAAATGCACACAATGGAAAACTGTGCAGCTGTAAAAAATGAGGAGCAAAAGTAATGAGGAGCAGAGTAAGGACTTTCAAAGATTCTCTCCTCCATAAAAGAGATAAGAAAACTAGCACAAATTATAAGAATTAACCTTTTAAGAATTTTGGAAACTAATAAAAGGTTTGCAGAAATCCAGGAAGCATTTATTTAATAAACACTGCCAGTCAGCACTGTGCTGACATGAAGTTTGTGGCATTTTAACTAGCTCTAGTCCCATCCTTTACTTGCCAGCTCCACAGGAGCCTTGAAAATGAACAGCTTGTAATCATGGTGAAAAGCAGCAGCTAGGCAGCCACCAGAGAGTACAGAACAGGGTTGCAGCTCTTCCAAAGCCTCATTCTCAGAGAACCGTCAATATTTGCCTGTCTGGTGGTTCCTTGGAAGACTCTACTGTCTTTATTTAACCTGACTTGGAGCTTCCACAGTACAAGCAGCCTTTTCCTCTGGGGACATGCATGGAAAAGAATTAGAGGAAACTGATTAACTTCACAGCTGCCTGATGTGGTAGATAACAGCTGGAGCAAGCAATAGGCTAACTTAAAAGCTAAAAAGGAAAAGCAGGGAATGAGATATCCATAAGAGCTTTGAAAACTTCAACATATTCCTGGGAATCTAGAAGGCCACGTGCATGCCCAGAACTGTGCGCATGCTCAGGCAGGACCTCAGAAGACCCTAAGCTGTCACCTTGGGCTGACCTTGAGGCTCTATGCAAGCAGGAAGTGAAGACTGAGGCAGAGTTGTTAAGTTGTCTGAGTACTGAAGGTGTGCCCCAACATGCACACAGAGCACCTGAGCATAGTGTGGGAGACATTAATTCCAGGCATTTAAGGAAATCTGGTCAATCATTAGCTGACTAACCTAAATGGGCAGAGATTTCAGTGGTCACACATGAATAAAGAATACAAACTTGACAGAATCAGTTTAGAAAAGTCCTAAACAAACAATATAACAACAACAAACAGCAATAACAACAAACACTGGGGAGGGTGGAAACTCTGATTTCCAAAGATGCCACATTATATTATTTAAAATGTCTAGTTTTCCATAAGAATTATGAGATAAACAAAGAAATAAGAAATCATGGCTGATACAATAGTAAAAAAAGCAATTGACAAAAACTGTCTGTGAAGAAATGCAGATACTGGACTTACTAGGCAAAGACTTTAGATCAGCTATTTTAAATATGTTTAAAGAACCAAAGGTAATCACACCTAAAGAACTAAAGGAAAGTATGAGAAAAATCTCTCACCATATAGACAATATCAATAAAGAGAAAAAATTCTAAAACAAGAAAGAAAAAGATATTCTGGAGTTGAAAAGTACAATAACTAAAAAGAAAAATTCACTAGAAGGGCACAAGAACAGATCTGAGCTGACAGAAGAATTAAGCAACAAACTTGAGTGAAGACAGGTCAATTGAATTTATCCAGTCTGAAGAACGAAAAAAAATAATTAAAAAGTTGAACAGACCCTCAGAGACCTGTGGGACATCATCAACATATGCATAATGGGAGACCCAGAAAGAGAAAAGAGAAACGGGCAGAAACAATAGCTGTAGAAAATGGCTGAAATCTTCCCAAATTTGATGAAAGACATGAATCTGCATATCAAGGAAGCTAAACAAACTACAAATAGGATAAACTAAAAAAAAATCAAGACCAACATGCATCATAAAGTGTTGAAGGACAAAGACAGAATCTTGAAAGCAGCCAGACAAAAGCGACATCACATACAATGAATCTTCAATAAGATTAAAGTTAACTTTTCATCGTGACGACAAAGGCAAGAAAGCAGTAGGAGGACATATTTAAAGTGCTGAAAGAGACTGTCAATTAAACTATCCTTTGAAAATGACGGAGAAATTAAGACATTCCCAGATAAACAACAATTGAGAGAATTCACAGCTACCAAATCTGCCTCACAAAAAATACTAAAGGGAGTTCTTCGGGCTAAAACAAATCAACATGAAGAAATAAAAAGTGGAAAAAGGTAACTATATATGCAAATAAAATATATGTGTATTTTTTATTTGGAAGTCTATTTTTCTCCTGCCAGATTTAAAAGACACTTCATAAAGCAAAAATTCTAAATCTGTATTGATGGTACACAGTACATAAACATATAATCTGTATGACAACAGAAGCACAAAGTAGGGGTGAGGGAATAGAGCTATATAGGAGTAAGGTTTTATATACTATTGAAATTAAATTGGTATTAATGCAAACTTGATTGTCAAAAATTAAGATAATTGTATATCCCAAGGCAACCATCAAGAAAATAACAAAATCTAGCAAAAGAAATAACAAAGGAATTAAAATGGTACATTAAAAAATACAGACAGGAATGTTATAAACCACTCTGTCGCAATTTAAAAGCCTGGTGTGAGTGGTCAAAAAGGCCCCTGGGGCATGGAGGCTGACAGTGGACTACTGCAGTCTGAATGCAGTCCTGCCCTTGGTACCGTGGTGCCAGATGTCATCACCATCATTGAGACAGCAGCAACCCATATCAAAGAATGGTACACTGTTATTGACTTGGCTAATGCCCTACTCTCAACCCTCATGTTGGATGAGGACAAGGACCAGTTTGCACTCACATGGAAGGGCCTGCAGTATACTTTCACTGTGCTTCAGCAAGGATACCTCAATCGCCATTCTATATGCTCCAGTGGGTGGGGCTTGATGTTCAACAAGCCCAAGTTCCCACAGAAGTTTTATTTATTTTTGTTAGCTTTTTCAGTTTTAAAATTTTTCTTAGCTTTATTGAGGTATAATTGACAAAAACTGTATCTATTTAAAGTACACTATATGATGTTTTGATATATGTATATACTGTGAATGATTTCCATAATTGAGCTAATTAGCATATCCATCAACTCAAATAATTACCTTTTTGGGTGTGTTAAGATCTACTCTCTTGGCAAATTTCAAGTACACAATACATATTATTAATTATAGTAACCATGCTGTACATTAGATCTCCAAAACTTACACACCCTTCACGAATGAAACTTTATATCCTCTGACCAACATCTCCTCATTTCCTCCAAAACCCAGACCCTGGGAACCTGTTCATCTCTCTGCTTCTGTGAGTTCAACTTTTTTTAGATTCCACATACAAGTGCAATAATACAGCATTTGTCTTTCTCTGTCTGACTTATTTTATTTAGCATAACGTCTGACAGGTTCATCCACGTTGTCACAAATAGCAGGATTTCCTTCTTTTTTTATTTAAGGCTGAATAATACTCCATTGCATATATATATACATATATATATATGTATATATATATATGTATACATTCTCTTTATCCTTTCATCTATTGATGGACATTTAGATTGTTTCAATATCTTGGATATTATGAATAATGCTCCAATAAACATAGGAGCAATGATTTCTCTTTGAGGTACTGATTTCAACTTTTAGGGGTATATACCCAGAAGACGGATTGCTAGATGATGTGTGGTTAGCAAACATTTTGTCCCACTCTACGGGCTGCCTTTTCATTTTGTTGATTATTTCCTATGCTGTGCAGAAGCTTTTTAGTTTGACTCAATCCCACTTGTCTATTTTTGCTTTTGTTACCTGTGTTTTGGGGGTTATATTTAAAAATTATGGTCTAGACCAACATTAAGAAGCTTTTCCCTGTATTTTCTTCTGGTAGTTGTACGGTTTCAGGTATGACATTTAAGTCTTTAATCTGTTTTGAGTTGATTTTTGCATATGGTGTGAGATAAGGGTTAAATTTCACTCCTCCGCATGCGGATAGCCAGTTTTTCCAACGTATTTATACTGAAGAGACTATCTTTTCCCTATTATGTGTTCTCAGCACCCATGTCAAGTATCAGTTGCCCATAATGTGTGGATTTATTTCTGGGCTCTCTGTTCTGTTCCATTGGCCTATATATCTGTTATGCTTGCACCATATTCTTTTGATTACTATAGCTTTGAAATCAGGAAGTGTGATGCCTCCAGCTTGGTTCTTCTTGAGCAAGATTGCTTTGGCTATTCAAAGTCTATATGGTTCCATATGAATTTTAGGATTATTTTTCCATTTCCATGAAAAATTCCATTGTAATTTTGATAGGGCTGCATAGAGTCTGCAGACCACTTTGGGTAGTATGGACATATTAATATAATTATTATTCCAGTCCATGAACATGGGATATCTTTCCATTTATTTGTGTGTTCTTCAGTTTCCTTCAATGTTTTAGAGTTTTCAAGGTACAGAATTTTCACCTCCTTGGTTACATTTATTCCTAAGTATTTTATTATTTTTCATGCTATTGTAAATTGGATTGTTTTCTTAATTTACTTTTTCAGGTAATTCATTGTCAGTGTATAGAAACACAAATAATTTCTTACATGTATTTTGGATCCTGCAACTTTCCTGAACTCATTTATTAGTTCTAACATTGTCCTGGAGGAGACTTGAGGGTTTTCTATACGTAAAATAATGTCATCTGCAAACAGAGACAATTTTACTTTTTCCTTTCTGATGTGAATGTCTTTTCTTTTTCTTGCCTGACTGCTATGGTTAGGACTTCCAGTACTGGATTGAATAGAAGTGGCAAAAGTGGCCATCCTCGTCTTGTTCCTGATCTTAAAGGAAAAGCTTTCAGCTGAATATGATGTTAGCTGTGAGCCTGTCATATGTGGTCTTTATGTTGAAGTACATTCCTTCCCTAACTAATTTGTTGAGAGTTTCATCAAACGAGGGTGTCGAACTTTGTCCAATGCTTTTTCTGCATCTATTGAGATGATCATATGATCATCTGATTTTTTCATGTTGTTAATGTGATGTATCACATTGATTTATCTGCATGTTGAACCATCCTTGCAACCCACTTGATCATGGTGTGTGATGCTTTTAATGTCCTGTTGAATTCCATCTGCTAGTATTTTGTTGAGGATTTTTACATCTGTGTTCATCAGGACACCGAACTATAGTTTTTTTTCCCTGTAGCATCTTTGTCTGCCTTCAGTATCAGGGTAATGCTGGCCTCATAAAATGAGTTTGGAAGTGTTCCTTCCTCTTCAGTTTTTTGGGAAGAGTTTGAGAAGTATTGGAATGAATTCTTTAAATGCTTGGTAGAATTCACTAGGGAAACCATCTGGTCCTGGGCTTTTCTTTGTTGGGAGATTTTTGATTACTGATCCAATCTCCTTACTTGTTACTGGTCTGTTCAGATTTCCTATTACTTCATGATTCATTTTTGGTAGGGTGTGTTTCTAGGTATTTAGCCATTTCTTCTAAGTTATCTAATTTGTTGGTGTATAATTGTTCACAGTAGTCTCTTATGATCCTTTGTACTTCTGTGATATCCATTGTAATGTTTCTTGTGACAGTTTTTGACTTAAAACTTATTTTGTCCAATATAAGCATAGCTGTTACAGCTCTTTTCTGGTTACTATTTGCATGGAATATTTTTTTCCATCCCTTCGCTTTCAGCCTATATGTGTTCTTAAAGCTAAAATAAGTCTCATGTACGTAGCATATTCTTAGATCTTGTTTGTTATTAATCCATTCAGCCACTTGGTGACTTTTAATTAGAGAATTTAATCTATTTACATTTAAAGTAGGTAATGATAGGTAAGGACTTGCTATTCCCATTTTGTTAACTGCTTTCTGTTTTGTACTTTCTTTATTCCTTTCTTAATCTTTGTCTTTCTTTGTGATTTGATGTTTTTTTTTTTTTTGTAGTGATATGCTTTGAGTCCTTTCTCTTTATCTTTTGTGTATCTACTAGAGGTTTTTTCCTTATAGTTACCATAAGGCTTACATAAAACATCTTATAGTTAAAACAGTCTATTTTAAGCTGATAACAACTTAACATAATCAGGTACAAAAACTACACTTTTACTTCTCCCTACACACACATTTTATGTTATGGATGTCACAATTTATATCTGTTTCACCATATGTATCCAGTAGCAAATTATTGTATCTATAGTTATTTTTAATGCTTTTGTCTTTTAACTTCTATACTAGAATTAAAAGTGATTTACAGACCACCATTACAGTATTAGAGTATTCCAATTTGACTATATGCTTCACCAGTGAGTTTTTTACATTCATATCCATGTTACTGGTTAGCATTCTTTTGTTTCAACCTGAAAAACTTGCAGCATTTCTTGCAAGGCATGACTAGTGGTGACAAATTCCTTCAGCTTTTGTTTGGGAAATTCTTTCTCTCTCCTTTATTCCTGAAGGATAGCTTTGCCAGGTATAGTATTCTTGGCTGGCAGGTTTTTTTTCTTTCAGTACTTTAAAATATCATCCACTCTTTCTTGAATTGCAAAGTATCTGCTGAGAAATCCACTGACAGCCTTATTGGGGTTCCCTTGTATGTCATGAATCACTTTTCTCTTGCTACTTCCAAAATTCTTTGTTTCTGACTTTTAATAATTAGATTATAATGTGTCTCAATGTAATCTTCTCTGGTTTGATCCTGTTTTAGAATCTCTGAATTTCATAAACCTGTATTTCTATATCCCTCCCACATTTTGGGAAGTTTTCAGCCATTATTCCTTAAAACAAGATTTCTGCCCTTTCTTTCTCTCTTCTCTCTCTGGGACTCCAACAATGTATCTAGGGGTTCGTTTGATGATGCCCTATAAATCCCATAGGCTTTCTTCAATCATTTTCATTCTTTTTTCTCCTCCAACTTGATAATTTCAAATGATCTGTCTTTGAGTTCACAGATTCTTTCTTTTGCTCAGTTGAGTCTGATGTTGAAGCTCTCCATCACAGTTTTCATTGCAGTCACTGTGTTCTTCAGTTCCAGAATTGCTTTGGTTCTTTTTTATGATTTCTATGTCTTTGTTGAACTTTTTCTTTTGTTCACGTATTGTTTTCTTATTTTGTTCAGTTATCTATGTGTACCTATGTTCTCCTATGTATATCTATGTTCTCCTGTAGCTCACTGAGCTTCCTTAAAACAATTATTTTGAATTCTTTTCAGGCAATTCTCCATTTCTTTGGGGTCAGTTCCTGGAAAATTATTGTGTTGCTTTGGTGGTGTCATGTTTCCTTGATTTTTTCTGTTCCTTGAAGTCTTATCTTGCTGTCTTCACCTTTCAAGAAGTAGTCACCTCCTCCAGTCTTTATTGGCCAACTACAGGAGAGAAAAATCTTCCCCAGTTAGCCCACTAGGAACTGTGCGTGTCTCTCAGGCCTTTTCTGTGGATGCTCTCACTCCACTCCTCTTGTTACCTCTTAGGGGAGACCTCTTAGGATTGTTGCTTTCTCTTGATCCCACAAAGCCAGGTCAGGTGTTGAGAGCCTGCTGTATATTTTCCATAGGGCAGTATCCTGAAGTGTTCAAGGTTATGCACCTTTTACCAATCCAGCAGTTGAGTTAGCTGTCTGCATATGCTCATCCACAATCTGCAGAGGCTTGAGGTTGCCATCTACAGAGGTGCTTGTGGAACACCAGCTACAGGGGGAAGGGAGAAGCACGTGGAGAGCTGGGGGTGAACATAGGCTCGTTGCACAGGGAGGCCCACAGGCAATCCATCTTACAAGGTTCATGGATGGGCCTCTTGGTGGGGTCCATTAGGCAGTTAGTAGAAACCACAGCCCTTTATTTAGTTCCATGTTCCAGGTGCTGGGAGCCCCTGGCCCTATTTCCTGCTCCTATCTGCCCCCAGACTCTTCAGCTGTGCCAATCCCCTCAGTGTTCTGGGTGGGGCAGGAAAGAAGAGGGCCTTTTGGGCAGCATCCCATATTGCTGGGCAACCCAGGTGCTCACTACCCTCTTTCCCCATGGGAGAAATCTTGGCCAAGCGGGCCTCTCTTGGCACTGAGCTGATTGCCTTAGGGGAGGGATGACATGAGGAAAATGAAACTGTTCTTCTTACTCTCTCCAGTGCATCTATTCTTGGATTGTTTTTTCTCCAACATAGTGCTGGGACATCACTGCTGGATTCCTGGGCTCCCACAAAGGTACTCTTCTCCTGTAGTCTGTTGGGGGATGAGGGCAGAAAACTCCTATTCTGCCGTCTTGCTGATGTCACTCCAACCTGCACAGAAGTTTTAGTTATCCATTATGTCGATGACATCCTGACAGTGAGGCTAACAGGAAAACAGGTAGAAATGGCACTCTACTTAAACACTGACACAATGACTACTGCAGGCTGGGTCTTAAATCCAGACAAAGTCCAGGTCCCAGCACAGTAGGTGCAATTCTTTGGGGCCACTTGGGTGGGAAACTAAAGAAGTATCCCTGATATAGTCAACCAAAAATTATGGGTCCTAGCAGTACCCACTAATAAAAAGGAAGCCCAGAAACTAATAGGCCTCTTTGGTCACTGAAGACAGCATGTACCTGACCTGTGTGTTCTTTTGACTTCCTTACTCAAGGTGACCCACAAAGTCACCAATTTAAAATGGAGCCCTTTACAGCAGCAGGCCTTGGAAGCCGTGAGCTGTGGCCCAGGCAGTGTCTTTGGCTCCTTTGGAGCCTATCAGCCCAATACGACTGCAGGTGTCTATAACCTCCACACATGCTGATTGGAGTCTGTGGTAACAGGAAACCACCACTGGGGTCTACCAGCTTTTCAGATTTTTGAACACATAAGTTTCCTCAGACAGCTGCCAGATGCAACCCCTTTTGAATGGCAACTCCTTGTTGCCAATGGGCACTGGTAGAGAGTAAGCATCTTAAGGCCAGAGAATTGCATGTGATTCTGCCACCTGAACTGCTCATTCTCACCTGGGTGCTTACACACCCTACCAGTAAAACTGAATAGGCTCAACAGAGCTTGATCATCAAACAGAAGCGGTACATCCAAGATTGGGCCCAGGCAGGACCCCAAAGGAGCATGAACAATTAACCAGCTTGCCAGAAGGGACTGAGTGACTCATAGGGGATGCTTTGGCTCCTCCTATGGCTACAGGGGGCCCAAGATTCAAATACGTGTCTGCTGCCAGTATGGCATGGTTTACTAAAGGCTCTGCAAAACTAAAGGCAGATAAGGTCCACAGGACTGTGGCCGCCACCTGCCCAGCACAGGGCCATCTTTTGACTGAGACTGGACATGGATTTTCTGTCATATGGGCTGAACTATGAGCAGTCGTGATGGTCATGCAGGCCACCCCTACAACCATACTTTGCTACATTTTCACCAATTCATGGGCCATAGCCAGTGACCTAGTCATCTGGTGAGAAGAATGGCAACTGAATGATTGGACTACTAAGGGACCCCCTGTGTAGGAAGAAGGACTATGGTAGAAGTTTAATGCTTTGAAAAGAAAAATATATGTCACTCATATGGATGCTCATAGGAAAGGAGCTTTTAAAATGAAATGTGAATGAAACTTTTGTGCTGATCAAGTTTGTGTTTAATAGGCAGCAACAATCACCCAATGGATACTTCAGTGGACTAGATATGGAAGTCCATCTCAGATGCAAGGATGGGCCAAGGCCCAAGGGATGATCCTGGATGATGCCAAGACTAAGGACACAGTACAATTTTGTGATTCTTGCCAATAAGCCCAAATTGTCCAAACATAAGTGGGATATATTAACAGAGGACTAGGACCTGCTTGAGTCTGGCAGATGATGGTGCCTTACTGCCGTTGATACCTACTCAGGCTATGGTAATACTTTTCCAGTCTGACAAGTAGACTCTGGAGCTACCACAGCTACTCTTGAATAGAATTGTGTCATGTTTTTTGATATTCCATGAGACTTCACCCTGACCAAGGAACATTTTTCACTGCCCAAGCAACACAACAATCACTGGACTCTCAACGAATACAACAGACTTTCCATGCACCTTATCACCCACAGGCCAAGGAAGCCATCAAACAATGGAATGTCTGACTCAAATCAACTGAGCAAAGTACACAAAGATGGCCAGCCAGTGACGTGGTACCCGCAGCTGACTAGGGCAGTATGGACACTAAATATTGCACACCAGCACAAGGGAAGCAGCACTACAATGCAAGTTGGGAAATACTGAGCTTCAGTGAAGGGAGGCAGCCACCTGATTAGGCTGCACAAGTGAAATCCCAATTTCAGTATATTCAACCATTCTTTTTTCTTTTTTCCCTGTAGAGTACACATCTTGAGGGTGGTTTGTAGTTCGGGCCACCATAGGACCCCAGACAGGGCTTCCTGACTCTAATCTGGAGGCAATGTTTCCCCAGGTGCCTCTTCTCTATGGAATTCCACAAAGGTGATGCATGAGACCAAGGAGTGCCAGGGTGCTAGGGTCCCTCTAGTGGCACTGAGGATATTTGATCCATCCATTCAGGTGGATGACGTTATCAGATACGTCAAGTTTGTGCAGGACTGGACAACCTCCCTTCCTGAAATGGACAACCAAGATCAAAAGATTTGGGTCAAACAAGACGGACAATGGATCCCCAATGAAGTAGCAAACACGAGCAACTCCAGCCTTAGGAGATTCATAGAGTGGAAGGGGGATTTCTTTTCAGTCCTACAGAAGCCTCTGTTGTGCGTGAATGATAACACCCTGATAAGAATTAGCATAGCTGTGGCGAGAGGAGGCAAACTTAAACAATGTTGGATCTATCATCCCAGAATAAAATCTCTTTCATCTCACAATCCCATTTAATGGCCTGGCCAATACATATTGATTTGGACCATCCTCAAGCCACCATTGGGTCAAATCACCAGGTAACTCCCTTGATACAGGTCCAGATGCAGACATCCTGTGGAGTCCCCTGCTTTATTATTATCTATGTTATGACAGGAAAAGACCCCCATACCAGAATGGGTATTACTGATCTATATTGGCACCACAGACTTGGATGTGCCATGTGTAACTTTTCCCTTGCTGCATTCACACGGCAAAAGCAGGCTGAAACTATATATAACTGGCTAGCCAGCATTATGACAACAAATCCTGAGAGGTGTCACCTGTGCCCCTCTGGGCTATGAATTCTTCTGTGGACCCCAACAGGCAACAAAATGTCTGCCCCCAGGGGAAAAAGATCATGTTGCTTCAGAATCCTAGGGCCCACTGTCCATGTCAGCAATCACACAGAGGGCTGGAGGGGACCCATTCTGATAACCCACCTCAAAATGGCTCATGGCACCCTCCCAGGAACACAAACACCTGGTTTCATTCTGCTGTCCGTGTCCCCATACCCGGCAAAGGCAAACATGCCCTGGAAAAAATGGTAAACAACTTGTCATTGACTATCACAGAGACAGCTTACACTACAGCTTGAACTATTCAGGATCAACAAAACTCACTAAACTCACTCGCCAAGGTGGTGGTGGAAAACAGAGTAGCCCTTGATTATCTGCCGACAGAACAGGTTGGCATTTGTTACTGCCAACACCTCTTCCTGCACAGACGTAATAACTTGGGAAAGGCAGAAACCAAGCTGCAGGAAATCCACACTAACAAAAGATGATTATCAGCTGAACACCTGCAGTCCCCCCAGACTCACCCTTTGACATCTTCAGTTGGTTTAAGCCAGGCACCTGGGGTTTCTGGATGAGGGAAAATCCTGCAGGGAAGCTTAATCATCCTCCTGGGTCTAATTCTCCTAATAATCCCAGTAAAGTGTTGTCTCAAAATGACAGGGAGGCTCTGCAAGCAAACCACATTCATACAGGTTGGTAGGGGTCCCATTAGACCCAACTCTGTCTATAAATTTGAAGTGGGCAATGGTCCTACCAGATTTGATATGCTTCGTTCAATAAGCTGAAACAGGTATCTGTGCAGGTTTTTGACCTCCACTCAGCTAGCTAAGAATGTGCCTTGGGCCTGGAACGCTTCCTTAGCAGGAGATAAAAAGCCCACACAGCTGTGCAGGGCTTATTGCCTTGTGTGGGAATACGTTTCCCTGTTTTAGGCTAAGGAGTGTTCCTTTGTTCCTGATTGTGTATATAAATGGCTCTCAGGCACGTCCCTTGCTTTCAGCTTTTCACACTTCATGGAGGTTGGGGTAAGAGTCCTTCTGTTGTGGCACAAGAAGTGTGCACAGGCCAATTGCCCTGCATCTGCTGCAAGGGGCACCTGCTAACCAGGGGGATCGATAGCACACTATTGGAGCTGATCTTGCTCCATCTCTTCTCTAAGTGAGTAAAAACATTGTTCCACCCAGTGCTTGACTGTGTTGTTTTCCCTGGTGACTCTGATACCATGAGGCAGTGGGCAGAAGTGTTTGGACTTCTATTAGTGGTGGCTGGCATAGTGATGATGTTTTCTGTCCCCTATATGGTCAGAGTCTTCCCCAGGCACTGGTAACCAGTGAATGGTGTTCTGCTCAGCACAGCCACCAAAAGACAGCTAGAGAGGCTATATTAATATCATATAGAATAGACTTTAAGACAAAAATTGTTACTAGAAATGAAGAAGGACATTTTATAATGATAAAAGTGTCAATCAATAAAGAAGATATAATAGTTATAAATATATATGTACCTAACGGAGTCCCTCAAATACATGAAGCAATAACTGATAAAATTGAAGGTAGAAGACAATTCACCAAAAACAGTTGAAAACCTCAATACCCCACTTTCTCTCCAGTAATGCAGAGAACACTGGAAGATCAACAGAAAATTAACAAGTAATAGCAGATTTGAACAACACTATAAGCCAACTAGACCTAACAGACATCTATAGAACACTAAACCCAATCATAACAGAACACACAGTCTTCTCGAGTGCACATGGAACATTTTCCAGCATAGACAATACGCTAGGTCACAAAACAAGCCTAATAAATTTAAAAGGACTTTAATAAAAAGTATGTTCTCCAATCACAATGGAATTAAATAAAAACCAGTAAGAGAAAGAATTTTGGGAAATTCCAAGTACATTTAAACATTAACATACTCCTAAATAACTAATGAGTCAGAGAAGATCTTACAATGAATTTTGGAAATATTTTGAAATGAATGAAAACAAACATACAACACAGAAAAACTAATGGGAATCAGCTTAAGTGGTGCTCAGAAGAAATTTAAACAGATATTTTTAAAAAGAAGAAAGATCTCAAATCAATAACCTAAACTTTCACTTTAAAAAGTTCAGAAAAAGAAGAGCACACTAAACCCAAAACAAGCAGAAGGAAGAGAATAATAAAGATTACAGTGGAAATAAGTGAAATGGAGAATAGAAAAATAATAGAAAAGAATAAATGAAATCAAAAGTTGTTTTTTTAAAGATCAACAAAATTCATAAACCTTTACTTTGATTGACCAAAATGAAAAGAGACAGAGAGAGAGAGATCAGAGAGGGAGAGAAAAAAAGAGAGAAGACTCAATTTAGAAAATCAGATTTGAAAGAAGGGACATTACTATCAACATTAAAAAATAAACAGGATGATAGGGGAATATTATTAACAATTTCACATCAAAAAATTAAATAACCTAGATAAAATGGACAAATTCCTAGTGCAATAAAAACTACAAAAATTGACTCAAGAAAAAGTAGAAAATCAGAATAGATCTCTACCAAGTAGAGAGATGAATTAGTAACCAAAACTTGCCACACCAAAAAGTCCAGAACTAGATGGTTTCACTGGTGAATTCTACATAATGTTTAAATAAAAATGAACACCAATCTTTCACAAACCCTTCCAAAAATAGAAGAGAGAACACTTCCCTACTCACTTTATGAAGCCAGTACCCTGATGCCAAAACCAAGAAAACTACAGACAAATATCCCTTAGCAATATAGACATAAAAATCTTCAAGAAAATACTTGGAAAAGTAATCCAGCAACAAATAAAGAGGATTATACACCATGACTAAATGAGATTTATTCCAGGAATGCAAGGTTGGTTTAATATCTGAAAATCAATTGATTTAATATACGATATCGATAGAAAAATGGACAAAAACCACAATCATTTCAATAAATGAAGAAAAACCATTTGACAAAATTCAACACCATTTTGTGATGAAAACACTCAACATACTAAGAATAGACAAGAACTTCCTCAACCTGATAAAGGGCATCTAAGAAAAACCCAAGCTAATATCATACCTAGTGACAAAAGACTGAAAGCTTTTCCCCTAAGATCAAAAACAAGACAAAGGTGTCAGCTCTGGCCATTTCTGTACAATCTAGAGTTTCCAGCCATGGTAATTAAGCAAAAAGAGGAGATAAAAGGCATCCAAATTGGAAAGCAAGAAGTAAAATTCTATTTGCAGATAGCACAATCTGGCATATAAAAAATCCTAAAACATCCCCAAAAAACTATTAGAACTAATAAGTTCAGCCAGGTTGCAAGATACAAGATCAATATAGAAAAATCAATTGCATTTCTATATACTTGGAGTGAACAATCCAAACATGAAATTAAGAAAACAATTCTAATAGCATTAAAAAAAGTAAGGTACGTAGGAGTAAAGATAACAAAACTTGTACACTTGAAACTATAAAACAATGTTGAAAGCAATTAAAGAAGATCTAAATAAATGGAAATATATCCTCTGTTCAATGGATCACAAGACTTAATATTATTAAGATGGCAATATTTTCCAAATACATCTACAGATTCAATGTAATCCCAGCTGGCTTTTTTGCAAAAGTGAACAAGCTGATCCTAAAATTCATATGGAAATGCAAGGGACCCAGAATAGTCAAAACAATCTAGAAAAGAAAAAACAAATTGGAGGACTCATACTTCCTGACTTCAAACTTATTACGAAGCTATAGTTACCAAAACTGTATGATACTTGCATAAGGACAGATATAGGGACCAATGGAAAAAATTCAGAAACAAGAAATGAAACCATATATTTATGGTCAATTGATTTTTGACAAGAGTGGCAAGACAATACAACAGAGGAAAATAGTCTTTTCAACATTTGGTGCTGGAACAACTAGATATCCACATGCAAAAGAATAAAGTTGGGTCCCCAGTTCATAGCATACATAAAAATTAACTCAAAATAATCAAAGATCGCCTTTGAAGAACACATAGGATTAAATCTTCAAGATTTTGGATTAGGCAATGATTTCAGAGACATGACACCCAAAGAATGGGCAACTAAAAAAAAGATAAATTGGACATCAACAAAATTACAATTTTTGTGTCTCAAAGGACATTACCAAGAAAGTGAAAATACAACCCACAGAATGGGATAAAGTATTTATGAATTATGTATCTGAAATGGGTCTATATCTAGAATATTTAAAGAACTCTTACAACTCAACAGTAAAAAGACAACCCAAACGAAAAATGGGCAAAAGATCTGAATAGACATTTCTCAAAAAAAGATATACTAATGGCCAACAGGCACACGTAAAGATATTCAGAATAACAGCATTAGCCATTCAGGAAAATCAGAACAAAACCACAATGAGATCCCATTTCACATCTACTAGAATGGCTATAAGCAAAAAGACAGACAATTGTGTTGTCAAAGATGTAGAGAAATTTGAACCCTCACACATTTTTGGTTAGAATGCAAAACTGCACAGCCTCTCTAGTGAACAGTTTGGTAGCTCCTCAAAAAGTTAACGACCCAGCAATTCCACTCCCACTCCTAAGTACACACCCACACAACTGAAACCGTATGTTCATGCAAAAACTTGTATATGAATGTACAGCAGCTTTATTCAAAATAATCAAAGGGGGGAAACATCCAACCCAAATGTCCACTGACTAATAAGAGGGAAACTAAATTTGATATATCTGCACAATGAAACACAATAGAGCCATAAAAGGAATGAAGTACTGATACACACTACAGTAATATGAACCTAGAAAACATTATGCTAAGTGTGAAAGACGCAAGACACAAAAGACCAGACTCAATGATTCCACTTAAATGAAATATTCAGAATAGGTAACTCTATACAGACAAAAAGCCAATTAGTGGATGCTTAGGGCTGGGGAGTTGAGGGAAAATAGGGGAGTAACTGCTAATGGGTATGGTACTTCTTTTTGGGGTGATGAAAATTTTTTGAAATTAGATAGCAGTGACAGTTGCACAACTATGTGAATATACTAAAAACCACTTAATGTGCTTTAACAAGATAAATTTTATAGTATGTGAATTCTATCTCAATAAAAAATTTTTTTTTTAAATAAAACCATGTAAATTTTCCTATGTACTAGTTTGGAAAGATCTCCAATATACAGTCCTTTTTTTTTTTTTTTTTTTGGTGAGGAAGACTGGCCCTGAGCTAACATCTGTGCCAATTATCCTCTATTTTATATGTGGGACACCGCCACAGCATTGCTTGATGAGCTGGGTGTAAGTCTACACCTGGTATTCAAACTCATGAACCCCGTGCCTTTGAAGCAGAATGCATGAAATTAACCACTACGCCACCAGGTTGACCCTCCAATATATATTCTTACATGTAAAACTCAAGGTAAAGAACAGGGTATTATATACTTGTATCCTTTTGGGTAAGAAGGGAGTAGAGGGGCTGGCCCGGTGGTGTAGCAGTTAAGTGCACACATTCTGCTTCAGTGGCCCGGGGTTCACCAGTTCTAATCCAGGGTGCAGACATGGCACCACTTGGCAAGCCTTGCTGTGGTAGGTGCCCCACATATAAAACAGAGGAAGATGGGCATGGATGTTAGCTCAGGGCCAGTATTCCTCAGCAAAAAAGAGGAGGATTAGCAGATGCTAGCTCAGGGCTAGTCTTCCTCAAAAAAAAAAAAAAAAAAGAAGGGAGTAGAAATAAATATATACACATCAAGTTGGTGGAGGCCCTTGTGCTGAACACCAAATCACCCTAATTAATATTGATGACAAGAAACTAGGGGAATGGGTAGGCTTCTGTTAAGACTGACAGAGAGGGAAAACCTCTAGAAAGTGGTTGGTTGCAGATATGTGGCAGTTAAGGATTATGGCCAAGTCTCAGGGCAAGGATGTCATCAAAGAGTAACTCAAATGCAAGAAATAAACAAATAAAAAACTTGGCTCTTGTTTCTCAAAATAAAAACATACATAGATATACAAACATGTATATACCTGTATGTATATTCACAGTTATATACATACAAACATGTATATACCTGTATGTATATTCACAGTTATATACATACAAATATACTAAGAAAAGGGTACAAACATATATTTATGTGTATATATATTTATCTAGATAGACAGATATAAAATCATATTTACTTGTCCTGTATTTTAAAAAATGGAAAAATACACACAAAAATTTGTTCCCTATAATTAGAAAGGGAGGTTGCAATGACAGGGACAGGCATGGGAGTAAGAATTCACATGGTCTATCTATTTATATTGTTCATATTGTATTGATTTTTCCAATATGAATACATCGCCCAATCCATACACACTCTCAGAAAAAAAAAGATAAAGAGAAAAATAAAACCCTGATAGCTTGGTATGCAGTAATGGCAGGCATCACTATGGCAAATGTATGCGTCCTCTTCTCATAGAGTATTTCAAGAATGCTATCTCCATCTAAATCTTATACCCACATGCTGAAATTTTAGGCTTTCAGATATCTGACTAGCCAGACATGGTTTTTCCATTTCTAACCAGCAGCTTCAATAATAAAGTATAATTTAATAACTGATAAAAATTGGAATAAAAAATTAATGTTAACTAACATTAAGAGTCATCCCTGGTGGTCTAGTGCTTAAGGTGCGGTGCTCTCACCATGGTGGCCCAGGGTTTTTTCCCATCACTGAACCATGTCATCTGTCTCTCAGTTGTCACATGTGGCAGCTGCATGTTGCTGTGATGCTGAAAGCTATGCTACCGGTATTTCAAATACCAGCAGGGTCACCCATGGTGGACAGTTTCCAGTGGAGCTTCCAGACTAAGACAGACTAGGAAGAAGGACTGGCCACACAATTCTGAAAAAATTGGTCATGAAAACCCTATGAATAGCAGCAGACGATCGATCGTCTGCTAAGGTATCAGAAGGGGAGAGGATGGTGGAAAAAGACTGGGGGGTGGGTTCAGCTCTGCTGTTCACAGGGGCTCTAGGAGTCAGAATCAACTCAATGGCACTAATGACAAAAAAAGGTTTTAAAAATCATAATTCTTTCAAACATACTGATGCAAATAAATTTGAAAATTTAAAAGAAATGTGCAACTTTAAAAACAAATATATCTAAAATTGAACCAAGAAGTTTAGAAAACTATAAACCATCCAAGAAAATTAGTAACCAAAACCTATCCTTAAGCCACATAGAAAAAACATTTGGTATTACGGACACTCAAAACTTAAGGTGTAGAAGGAACTGAGCTAATGGGATAATGGGTGTACACCAAGAGCCTGCAGAGCGTCCCAGTGTTTGCTAATGCTTCCTGAGTTCTCTGAAAATCAGGTGCCAGGAGGATTTGCTCTCACGATTAGCAAGCATGCCAGCCATCATGCAGTAAGACCAGAAAAAGGGTAAGAAAGAACAAGATGAACCGAAGAATGAACTAAGGACTAACGGAATTAGAATGCCGAGAAGGAGGTGTGCACAGACACGGTGACACACTGGATGACAGCGATGGCATTATAATTCACTGGGGAAAAACATTAAGAATTAGTCGGTGCAACTGGGTTTATGTGTTAAAAGGTAAACCTACGTTCCCTCCTCATACTACCTATAAAAAAGAGTTCCAGACTGATTCAAGGCTTAAATATTTTATTAAATAGTATTAATATTAATTAAACAAAAATAAGGAAAAATATCATTATATTGGGTTATGGAAAAAATTTTAAATAAAAATCAAAAGAAAAAATCAAATGGAAAAGATCAAAAGATCAGTCTACAGAAAAACATAAAACTTTCATGAGGCCAAAGGCACGATGCAGGCATAGGTCAACAGACAGACTTGGAGAAAACCTTCACAACAAATATAACAGATGAAGAATTACTGTTCAAAACATATAAACTATTCTTAAAAATTAATACATATAGAAAAATATGATTAAAAAACGAAGTCATTCACAAAAGCCATGAAAAAACAATAAACATATGATGTACAAGCTCATGAGTAATCTCAGAAATGCAAATTAAAATGATGAGTTCTTCTCAGAAGTTAGATTGGCAACAAATCTAAAGTCTGACAACACCAAGCGTGGGCAAGGAACAGTCTATGTACAGTGCCACAGTCTAGAGGAGGAAATATTTATACGGAGCCACTTTAAGGGCATGCAGACCATTCAGGCTTCTTCCAGATATTCCAGGTCTTGCTCCTGGACCAAGTAAGACCATTGGAAAACTGTCTACTCAAACTCTGTTATAGACTGAATATTTGTGTTTGTGTCCCCCCAAAATTCAGATGCTGAAGCCCTAATCTCCAATGTGATGGTATTTGGAGATGGGGCCTTTGGGCGGCAATTGGGTCATGAGTGTGGAGCCCTCGTGATGAGATTAGTGCCCTTAGAAGAAAAGACATGAGTTGCCCCAACTCTCTCTCCACCACATGAGGCTACAAGGTCGCCATCTGCAAACCGGAAGTGGGCCCTCATCAGAACCAAATCTGCTGGCAGCTTAACCTTGGACTTCCCAGACTCCAAAACTATGAGAAATGTGTTTGTTGCTTAAGCCACCTGTCTACGATAATTTGTTATAGCAGTGCTATAACACTTCTCTCTGGTTTCTTCTTTGCTGTCAGGAAGACCAAAGGCAAACTTGTAGCTTGACTTTGGTAACTCCAGGACGTTATAGGACCTGCATGTATCCATATGATGACTTTGCTTAGCTACTGACCTGCCACTCTACGGTTTCTGTGACACTGATTTTCATTTCTACTTTTCCATTTAAATTTCTGTTCCCTTACAAATTACACAAAGTCCACTGTAAAACAAAGTGGGAATACATAACTCACCGGTGACTTGTTCATTTCCTGTTGCTCTTGGAAAACTGAAGAGAACTGTAAAGGTACAGCTGGAGAAGAAGGAAGACCATGAGGTCCTGTGATTCTGGGCCTGCTGCACAGCTCTCAGACTCATCTGCCAATCAAGCTTCACACAGCAGCTGCCTATAAGGCCTGTGAGGGACAATGTCCCTTTAACCCAAGGAAGGGCAGGACAGACCCTGTGGAGGAGCACCCAGGTGTCCATGCTGACTCTGACAGGTCAGAGAGCTTAGAAGGCAATTTTTCTTTGGATAAATGTAAACATTTCCTACTAATTTATAAAGAATTTATCTTCCCCATCCACTGACTAAAAGAAAAATTAAAAACAGAGGATTCATTAAACAAAGTACAATACAGAGAAGACTATGCCTTCATTAGAACTAAACTGCAAAAATAGAAGTAAATAAAATCAAGCAAGCACACAAGCAAGCAAGCCCAGGCTGTATTGTTTCTCTGCATTCCTAGTGACAGTGTTTGCCCCTTGACTTAGAAAATCCTTATCAACATCCCCTGGAAAAGGATGGGGAATTTCACTTATTCTAACTTCGTTAGTTTCTCAAAAGGATCTTTTTCTTTTCTTTTTTTTTTTTAAGATTGGCACCTGCGCTAACATCTGTTGCCAATCTTCTCTTTTTTTTCCCCTTCTTCTTTTTCTTCCCAAAGCCCCCCAGTACATAGTTGTATATTCTAGTTGTACCAAAAGGATCTTTTAATAAAAAACTTGATGTGACTTAATTGTTAAGAGTGACAGGAACGAGTTCTCTGTCCATGCCACTAATAAATCATATGACTCTGAACAAGTCACTTATCTTTAGGCCCATTTTTTCTTCACCTCTCAAAGGCAAAAAGAAAAATCTTGAAACTCTACACATTATTTCTTTGATTCTTTACCATCAGAACAGCAGGCGTAATGGAGCATCTCTCTAGGTTGTGCGGAGAGTAAGCGCAGAGCGAAGGGACTGGGGCTGATGAGGGCAGGCAAAGGGGCAATGTCCCCTTCTGCGGGTGGTGACTCCTTTTCTTGGACTGTGTCCTCACAAAGCCTCCTGTGAGGGGCCCTCGGCGGTGCTGCCAGCCTCACCTCAGTTCTGAAGCTGATCGCTAGACAGTCCGGAATTCTGGATGTGGTGACATCACCCAGTGTTGCCCATTCTGGGTAGGAGGACCAAGGATTACTTCTGTCCAGGCAGTTCTGGCATAGTCTTTCCTGGGCCTCTTCTGCCTCTGTTCTGAGGCCCTGGTGAGAGGTCTGAGATGGAGGGGTGATCTTCCAGATGGGTTTCCTGAGGATTATCCCTTCTTACCTCAAGAGCTGCTCTGTTCTAAGGAAGCGGTGACCTGGGCAGAGAGGGAAAATTAAATTGAGTTGTAACTTTCAAACAGGGCTCCCAATCCGACCCTCACGGAACATACCTTCTCCAAGAACCAAGGGCTGGGCCATCTATAAACTCAAATGAAGGCCTCCAAAGACAAAGGCTGCAAAGGGCAGGTCCCGTCCAGAAACCTCAAGTGTGCTGCCTGACTCAAGGGCTCAGACGAATCAAGGATCTCCAAAATACAAGGACCAAGTAAGGATTCAGTCCACACATATTTCACAATTACTTCTTTGAGTCCTATAAAAACACAACGGTGCTCAGTGCTATGAATAAAGACGCTGGGTTTCAGGCAAAGTGATTTCTAAGAAAGACCATGAGATCTGCAGAAAAATCGAAAAGCTGCTCTCTGTGTGATCTTGGGTAAATTACTTCACCTCTCTGAGCCTCAGTTTTCCTCTCTCTTAACAAAGAGACTGTCAAACCTACCTCAAAGACAGTTGTGAGAATTAAAGGTGTCTGATGAGAAAAAAATCGAAGTATATATGTAGCATATAAATTAAATTTACAGCGCAGAAGCGCACGGGTCAGGTATTATAAATATTCTCCTTTTACAGAAGACGATACTGAATCTCTCGCAGTTAACTGACAGCGCTGGGACTTGGATCCCGCTGCGCTGCGAAGCAGCCCGCGCCCCTCTCCCGCCGCCGCAGGTACACGCGCGTTCTCTGCATCCTCCCCAGGGCCCGCGGCCCCCAGCCGGGCCGCCCCCACCCGCCCTCTGGAGCTCACGTGCTGGGGGGTCCTGACGAGGGCTCCGCGGGGCTCCTCCCCACCGCCGCCCCCGCCTGCTCCCGAGCCGAGCGGGCCCCCGTGGCCCTCGCCCAAGCCTCCGGGGCTCACCTACCGCTCCCTTGTTGGGCTGCACTGGCCCCGGATGATCGCAGAGACTCCACCGCCCCGGAGCCTCCTCCCAAGCGAGGCTGTAGCCTGGGGAAAGACAACTTGCACCTACGGAGCTGAAGTACGCACGCGCAAAAGGGGCCCCGAAGTTCAATACCAAAATAAAAACTACATTTCCCGTTAAGTCCTTGCTCCCTCCCCTTTGGAGAATGTCAGTTTCTTATTTACAGGTTCCTGTTACCTGGCGCTCAGGTTTTCTAAGCGCCTCCGGGCTTTGGATTAGAACTGGAGTCCGCTGACGCAACAGCCAGGTGCAGTGCGTGGTTCTTAATTGGATTTGGTATAAACAAATCAGCTGCAAAGACATTTGGAGAACAAATAGGGTAATTTCTCCTTATTAAAATTGAACTGTTTATTAGTGATATTAAGGAATTACTGTTTTTTATTAAGTGCGATAATAGTATGCATTGTGGTTCTGTAGAAAATGTCCTTAATTTTTAGAGATGCAATACCGAAGTATCTAAAATATTTTCTGTAAAAAGTTGTAAAAAGCAAATATAGCAAATCTTCAGTGCTTAATCTAGGTAATGACTGTAGATATTCATTTTAGTTTCTACTTGTGAAATTTTTATTTGAGTTCATAATAGTTTACGTCATTGTGAAATTTCCGTTGTACATTATTTCTCGTCTGTCACCACACAGGTGCTCTCCGTCACCCTCTGTGCCCATCCCCCACGCCCCTTCCCCTGGTAACCACTGAACTGCTTTCTTTGTCCATGTGCTTGTTTATATTACACATATGAGTGAAATCATCTGGTGTTTGTCTTTCTCGGTCTGGCTTATTTCACTTAGTATAATTCGCTCCAGGTCCTTTCATGTTGTTGGAAATGGAATGAATTTGTCTTTTTTCTAGCTGAGTAGTATTCCATTGTGTATATATATATATATACCACATCTTCTTCATCCAATCATCAGTCGATGGACACTTGGATTGTTTCCATGTCTTGGCTAATGTGAATAGTGCAGCAATGAACATAGAGATGCATATGTTACTTCGGATTGTTTATTTCAAGTTGTTTGGGTAGGTACCCAGTAGTGCGATAGTGGGAGTTCTATTTTTTAGTTTTTTGAGGAATCTCCATACTGTTTTCCACAGTGGCTGCACCAGTTTGCATTTCAACCAGCAATCTATGAGGGTTCCCTTCTCTCCACACCCTCTCAAACATTTGCTATTTTCAGTCTTAGTGATTATAGCCATTTTAACAGGCATAAGGTGATATCTTAGTGTAGTTTTGAATTGCATTTCCCTGATGATTAGTTATGTTAAACATCTTTTCATGTGTTTATTGGCCATCTGTATATCTTCTTTGGAAAAATGTCTGTTCATAACCTCTGCCCATTTTTTGATCGGGCTGTTTGTTTTTTTGTTGTTCAGTTGTGTGTGTTCTTTATATATTATGGAGATTAACCCTTTATTGGATATATGATTTGCAAAGATGTTCTCCAAATTGGTGGGTTGTCTTTTTGTTTTGACCCTAGTTTCTTTGGCCTTGCAGAAGCTCTTTAGTCTGATGAACTCCCACTTGTTTATTTTTTCTTTTGTTTCCCTTGTCTGAGAAGGCATGCTATTCGAAAAGATCCTTTTAAGTTCGATGTCAAAGAGTGTACTACCTATATTATCTTCCAGGAGTTTTATGGTTTCAGGTCTTATCTTCAAGTCTTTGATCTCATTTTGAGTTTACTTTTGTGTATGGTGTGAGATAATACTCTACTTTCATTCTTTTGCATGTGGCTGTCCAGTTTTCCTAACACTATTTATTCAAGAGACTGTCTTTTCTCCATTGTACGTTCTTGGCACCTTTGTCAAAGATTAGCTGTCTGTATATGTGCGGTTTTATTTCTGGGGTTTCAGTTCTGTTCCATTGATCTGTGGGCCTGTTTTTGTACCAGTACCATGCTGTTTTGATCACTATGGCTTTGTAGTACATTTTGAAGTCAGGGATTGTGATGCCTCCAGCTTTGTTCTTTTTTCTCAGTATTGCTTTAGCAATTTGGGGTCTTTAGTTGCCCATATGAATTTTAGGATTCTTTGCTCTATTTCCATGAAGAATGTCATTGGGATTCTGATTGGGATTGCATTGAGTCTGTAGATTGCTTTGGGTAGTACGGATATTTTAACTATGTTTATTCTTCCAATCCATGTGTGTAGAATCTCTTTCCATCTCTTTATGTCGTTGTCTATTTTTTTCAATAATGTCTTATAGTTTTCATTGTATAAGTCCTTTGCCTCCTTATTAAATTTATTCCTAGGTACTTTATTCTTTTAGTTGCGATTGCAAATGGAATTGTATTCTTGAGTTCTCTTTCTGTAAATTCCTTATTGGAGTATAGAAAAGAAACTGATTTTTTTTAAGTTGATTCGGTACCCTGCAACTTTACTGTAGTTGTCAATTACTTCCATTAGTTTTCCAATGGAGTTTTTGGGGTTTTCTATATATAAGATCATGTCGTCTGCAAACAGCGAGAGTTTCACTTCTTCACTCCCTATTTGGATTCCTTTTATTCCTTTCTCTTGCCTAATTGCTCTGGCCAAAACCTCCAGTACTATGTTGAATCAGAGTAGTGATAGTGGGCATCCTTGTCTTGTTCCTGTTCTCAGGGGGATGGTATTCAGTTTTTCCCCATTGAGTGTGATGTTGGCTTTGGGTTTGTCATATATGGCCTTTATTATGTTGAGGTAATTTCCTTCTATCCCCATTTTGTTAAGAGTTTTTATCATAAATAGCTGTTGGATCTTGTCAAATGCTTTCTCTGCATCTATTGAGATGATCATGTGGTTTTTATTCCTCAATTTGTTGATTTGGTGTATCACGTTGATTGATTTGCGGATGTTGAGCCATCCCTGTGTCCCTGGTATGAATCTCACTTGATCATGTTGTATGATCCTTTTGATGTATTGCTGAATTCTGGTTGCCAAAATTTTGTTGAGGATTTCTGCATCTATGTTCATCAACAATATTGGCCTGAAGTTTTCCTTTTTTGTGCTGTCCTTGTCAGGCTTTGGTATCAGAGTGATGTTGGCCTCATAGAATGTGTTAGGAAGTGTTCCATCTTCCCTAATTTTTTGGAATAGCTTGAGAAGGATAGGTATTAAATCCCCTCTGAAGGTTGGTAAAATTCCCCAGGAAAGCCATCTGGTCCTGGGGTTTTATTCTTTGGGATCTTTTTGATTACTGTTTCAATCTCTTTTCTTGTGATTGATCTATGCAGATTGTCTGTTTCTTCTTGACTCAGCTTTGGGAGGCTGAAGAGTCTAAGAATTTATCCATTTCCTTTAGGTTATCCATTTTGTTGGCATATAGGTTTTTGTGGTATTCTCTTATAATCCATTATATTTCTGTGGTATCCAATGTTATTTCTCCTCTCTCATTTCTAATTTTATTTATCTGAGCTTTCTCTCTTTTTTTCTTTGTAAGTCTAAGATAGGGGTTTGTCAATTTTATTTATCTTCTCAAAGAACCAGCTCTTTGTTTCATTGATCATTTCTACTGCCTTTTTTGTTTCAATAGCATTTATTTCTGTTTGAGTTTTATTATTTCTCTCCTTCTGCTGACTTTGGGCTTTGTTTGTTCTTCTTTTTCTAATTCAGTTAGATGTAGTTTGAGATTTCTTATTTGGGTTTTTTCTTGTTTGTTAAGGTGTGCCTGTATTGCAATGAATTTACCTCTTACTACTGCTTTTGCTGTATCTCATATGAGTTGGTATGGTATGTTTTCATTTTAATTTGTCTCCAGATATTTTTTGATTCTCCTTTAATTTCTTCAATGATCCATTGCTTGTTGAATAGCATGTTGTTTAGTCTCCACATCTTTGTCTGTTTCTCTGCTTTTTTCTTATAATTAATTTCTAGCTTTATAGCATTGTGATCAGAAAAGATGCTTGTTATTATTTCAATCTTCTTTAATTTATTAAGGCTTGCCTTGTTTCCGAACATATGGTGTATTCTTGAGAATACTTCGTGTGTACTTGAGAAGAATGTGTATTCTGCTGTTTTTGGATGGCATATTCTATAAATGTCTATTAAGTCCATCTAGTCTAGCTTTTCATTTAATTCCACTGTTTCCTTGTTGATTTTCTGTCTAGATGATCTATCCATTGATGTGAATGGAGTGTTGAGGTCCCCTACTATTATTGTGTTATTATTAATATCTTCTTTTAGGTTTGTTAATAGTTGCTTTATGTACTTTGGTGCTCCTGTGTTGGGTGCGTAGATATTTATGTGTTGTTTCTTCTTGATGGAGTGTCCCTTTGATCATTATATACTCCCCCTCTTTGTCTCTCTTTACCTGTCTTATCTTGAAGTCTACTTTGTCTGATATGAGTATTGCGACACCTGCTTTCTTTTGTTTGCCATTAACTTGGAGTATCGTCTTCCATCCCTTCACTCTGAGCCTATGTTTGTCATTGGAGCTGAGATGTGTTTCCTGGAGGGAGCATATTATTGGGTCTTGTTCTTTAATCCATCTTGCCACTCTGTGTTTTTTTTTTATTGGAGAATTCAATCCATTTACAGTTAGGGTGATTATTTAAGTATGAGGGCTTAATGCTGTCATTATATCACTCGTTTTCTGGTTTTCCTGCATTTCCTTTGTTCCTCGTCCTGTGTGTTTTGGTCTACCGATTGAATTATGTAGTTTTTCATGATGTGTTTCTTTGTTTTTTCCTTATTTATTTTTTGCATCTCTGTTCTGCTTTTTGGCTTAGTGGTTACCCTGAGGTTTGTATTCAGAATCTCATGTATAAGATAGTCCATTTTCTGATGGCCTCTTATTTCCTTAGTCTAAACCAATTCAGTCCCTTTCCTCCTCCCCTCCTAACTTGTGTTTCTCATATCTTATTCCAACTTTTGATGTGAGTTTGTGGTTAAAGTGACAAGATTCTCTTTGTTTTTGGTGTTTTTTCTTCCCTTTAGCCTCATGCTATAGTTGAATATTTGCTATCCTATTCTGATTCTGTCTATCTATTTATCTCCTTACTCTGTGTTTTGTGACCCCTTTCTCCCTTTTTTCCCTTTTTCAGGTATGAGAGCCTTCTTGAGGATTTCTTGTGGGGGGGAGTCTCATGGTTAGAAGTCCATTAGCTTTTGTTTGTCTGGGAGAGATTTAATTTCTCCCTCATATCTGAAGGATATTTTTGCTGGATAGAGTATTCTTGACTGAAGATTCTTGTCTATTAAAGTTTTGAATATGTCATTCCATTCTCTCCTAGCTTGTAAGGTTTCTGCAGAGAAATCCACTGAAAGCCTGATAGGGGTTCCTTTGTAGTTATTTTCTTCTGCCTTGCTGCCTTTAGTATTCTTTCTTTATCATTCATTTTTTACAGTTTTACTACTACGTGCCTTGCAGTAGGTCTTTTTTACATTGAGAAATATAGGAGATCTGGGAGCCTCTTCCACACATATTTCCCTCTCTATCTCTAGATTAGGGAAGTTCTCTGCTATTATTTCTTTGAACACTCTTTCTGCTCCATTCTCCTTCTCTTCACCTTCTTTAATACCTATAATTCTTATGTTGCATTTCCTCATTGAGTCAGATATTTCTCGCAGACTTTCTTCATTTCTTTTTAGCCTTAGTTCTCTCTCCTCCGTCTGGAGCATTTCAACATGTCTATCCTCGATTATGCTCTTATGCTCCTCTATGATGTCCACTCAAGTATTCAGGGAATCCGTATTTTGTTTTATCTCTTCCATTGTGTCTTTCATCTCTAATATTTCTGATTGATTCTTCTTTATAGTTTCAATCTCTTTTGTGAAGTAGCTCCTGAACTTGTTGAATTGTTTCTCTACATTCTCCTTTACCTCATTGAGTTTTTTGAAGATAGCTATTTTGAATTCATTATCGTTTACCTTACATATTTCTGTGTCCTCAGGACTGAGTCCTGGGTGCTTGTCATTTTCTTTCTGGTCTGGAGATTTGATGTAGTCTCTGATGTTGGAAGGTCAGGTCTTTCTCATTCTGATATTATTCAGTTGCAGTTACCACCTTTCACCACTGCATGGGGTCAAGACCGTGTATTCTGAGCCCTTGGTGTTCAGCCAATATCCCAGGCACTGGAGCAGCATGGAGCAGGTAGGGGGAGGGGCACTTTCTCCAGCATGCACTCTGGGATTTCTCAGATCAGCTCTCACTATCTGGTCTCCTGGGGTCTTGGCTTGATGAGGTTACCCCCCAGGAAACCTTTCCCCCAGTTATAGGGCTTCCCTCTAGGCTGCAAGTGCCCTAGGGAGTCCTTGGTGATCCTGTGGACATGCAACCCCTCCCCCACTCCTTCCCTCAAGGATCCTCCCACAGTGGAGATCGCAGTCTTTAGGGTAGGGAGCAAAGTTCTCTCTTACCCCATTACAGCTCCTCTGAGGGGTGCTCCAGCCTCTCTGTCCTCTGTTGTGTGGCTGCATCTCTCTGAGGTTTTTGTGTTGTTAGAATGTCTTCTGTTGGAGTATGGATGTCTCTTTTTGTTGTATATTGGAGGGGCGAGAGTGCCGGGAGAGTTCACTCCACCATGATGTTGACCCCTTGGAAAGTTTTATCCATTTACATTTAAGTAATCATCTATAAGAAAGGGCTTACTTCTGTCATTTTCTATTTATTCTCTGTATGCCTAGTGGCTTTTTGTCCCTCATTTTCTACATTACTGTCTTCTGTTGCATTTATTTTTTTGTAGGGAAATATTTTAATTCCCTTCTCATTTCCTTTAGTGTATTTTCTATAGCTATTTTTATTTTTGTTTACCATGGGGATTACATTTAATATCCTACAGTTATAGCACTATAATTTCAATTCATACCAGCTTAACTTCAGTAACACACAAAAACTCTGCTCCTGTACAGTTCCATTTGCATCCCTTTTCGGTTACTGCTGTCACAAAATTAGACCTTTATGCATTATGTGCCCCCAAACATACACTAACAATTGATATTTTTATGCATAGTCTCTTAAATCATGTATAAAACAAAAAGTGGAGTTACAAATTAAAGATATAGCACTAGTTTTTATAATTTTCTATGTATTTAGCTTTACCAGAGGTTTTTTCATTTTTTTTGTCTTTTGTTTTACAGCTTTGAGTTTCTGTCTAACGTCCTTTCATTTCAACCTGAAGGACACCCCCCCTTAACCTTTGTTGAGGGCAGGTCTAGTGGTAACAAACTCCCTCAACTTTTGTTTATCTGAGAATGTCTTAATTTCTCCCTCACTTTTGAAAGACAATTTTGCTGAATATAGGATTCTTGGTTGACAGATCTTTTTCCCTTCAGGACTTTGAATATACCATCCACTGCCTTATGACATCCAAGCTTTCTGATGAGAAATCTACTGGTAATCTTATTGAGGATTCTTTGTGACAAGTTGCTTCTCTTGCTGGTTTCAAGGTTCTCTCTTTGTCTCTGACTTTTGAGAATTTGTTTATAATGTGCCTCAGCATGGGTCTCTTTGAGTTTATCCTACTTAGAGTTTCTTGAACTTCTTGGATGTTTATATTCATATCTTTTATCAAATTTTGGCTATTTCTTAAAATAATTTCTCTATACATTTCTCTCTCCTTTTTAAACTTCCACAATGTGTATGTTGGCCCACTTGATGATTTCCCACACGTTTCTTAGGCCCTGTTCACTTTTCTTCATTCTTTTTCTTTTTTGTTCTCAGACTTGATTATTTCAAGTTCACTCATTTTTTTTTCCTGTCTGATCAAATATGCTTTTGAATTCTTCTAGTAAATTTATTTCAGTTATTTTACTCTTCAGCACCAGAATTTTTTGTTCCTTTTTGCTTTTTATCTCTTTGCTGATATTTCTATTTTGGTCATATGTTGTTTTCTTTACTTTGTCCGTATCATCTTTTACCTCTTTGAGCACGTTTAAGACTTTTAAAGTCTTTGTTTACTAAGTCCACTATCTGCATTTCTCAGGGACATTTTCTTTAAATTGTTTTTTTCTGTTGAATGGGACACTATTTTGCTCTTTCTTTGTATGCCTTCTGATTTTTTTCTTGAAAACTGGACATTTGAATCTTGTGTGGTATCTTTTTAGATTAGACTCTCTCCCTTCCTCAGCTTTTGCTGGGGTTTTTTGTTTTCTTTTCTTTTCTTTTATTTTTTTAAAGATTTTATTTTTTCCTTTTTCTCCCCAAAGCCCCCTCGTACATGGTCGTGTATTCTTCATTGTGGGTTCTTCTAGTTGTGGCATGTGGGATGCTGCCTCAGCGTGGTCTGATGAGCAGTGCCATGTCCACGCCCAGGATTCGAACCAATGAAACACTGGGCCGCCTGCAGCAGAGCGCGTGAACCCAACCACTCGGCCACGGGGCCAGCCCCTTGTTTTATTTTTTTCATTATTGTTATAGGATGTCTGTGGGCTAGGATCAGACTGAGGTATAAACTTACAGTCTTCTCAAGGTTTTTCTGAGTCTGCACTTTTCCTTAGACGTGTGTGGTACTTTCTAAATTTTCCTGTATATGTGGTTGCTTTTGAATATGCTAGTCTTTAAATGTCTGACTCCCAAAAGGGGGAAAAAAGAAAAATGAAGGAGAGGGGGAAAGTGCCAGCATTTTAAATCCCTAGGAACTCACTTTACTTAGAGGGAGAAGGGCTTACAGCAATGGTATGGGGGTGCAACAATGGCTGCCTTCACCTCCTCAATCAGAAGTAGCAATGAGCAAACAGAGCACAGATCCATGCTAGTTGGAAGACAGAGTCACTAATGCCCACTTTGGCTCACACAAGCTGCTGCAGGAGTGTGTGATTAGCTGACTGCCACAGGACTAGGAGGTGGGGGATGGGTAGCCACTACCATGCTAATAACTGAAATTTACTTAAGTTAACTGCAATTTACTATCCATGCCTTCCTGTGAAGATAGTTTTTGAGGTCAATATTTGAGGCTCTTTCTGACCTCACTTAGGCTCTTATTTGCTCTTTCTTTGCTTCCTCTAGAGGAAGCCTGGATTTATCATGAAGCTATCATCCTCCTCTTAATTGCTATCCACCAAAATCTTCAGTGTTTTTGATTTCCCTCAGGCTTAAACTTGCTGTACACTCTTTCAAATAAAGTCAGTTCCTTTGGGGAGAGTTTTGGACCTCTTGATTCTATCACCTGCCTCTCGCCCTTGGCAAAAATCTTTGAGTCATGCCCCAGACCTGGGAGTAGAGACAGTGGCATTCTTCTCTCTTAGTGACACCCATATTTTAGGAGCAGGTTGCTGGATGCGGGTGGCAGCCTCTGGTTTTCTTGGTTTCCCTTCTGGCTTGAAACCTCCACCTTACTGAGTCAAAATGAGGGTGATTAGGGTCTCAGTATTCTCAGCATGCCATACCTGAAACAGTACCTCTGTTATGTGAGTGGGGCCTGGGCAATTAGGAGCCCTTGACTTCTCCTCAGTTACACTTCCCTGCAATGCAGCCTCTGAAAGAGTTTGCTGGAGAGGTACAACAAATGCTGGAAGCCTGACCCTCCCAGCTAGATGCTATAGCCTGTGACTGGGAGCTGGTTGTGGCTCAAATACCACAAACTCTTGCTGTTCTTAATGAGTTTTAGTAGATTTTCTTGAATAAATGTTTCTTTTTTGCTGTATGCCCTTAGGACCATTTCCAGAGAATTTACTTTTTTGAAAATAATTTTCATCAGTTATGCTTGCTTCACATGGAAGTAGGTCTGTGAAGCTCCTCTTTCTGCCAGTTTGGGAATAACTTTTTATGTGTATTGTCCCTGCTAGAAAATAAGCTGTGTAAGAGCACAGAGGTTTTTTTCCAGCTTTATTGAGATATAATTGACATATAGCATTCCGTAAGTTTAAGGTGTACAATGTGATTTGATAAACTTGTATATTGAAAAATGTTTACCACAATAAGGTTAGTTAACACATTCTTCATCTCACGTAATTACCATTTTGTTGTAGTTGTTATGGTGAGAACAATGAAGCTCTACTCTCACAGCAACTTTTAAGTAGACAATATGGTATTTTTAACTGTAGTCATCATGCTCTACCTTAGATCCATGGAATTTATTCATCTTATGAAAGAAAGTCTGTACCCTTTGACTAACATCTCCCCATTTCCCCTACCACTCAGCCTGTGGCAGTCACCATTCTATACTCTGTAAGCTCAGTGTTTTTAGATTCCATATATAAGTGAGAACATACTGTATTTGCTCTTCACTGAGTTATTTCATTTAGCATAATGCCCTAAAGGTCCATCCATGTTCTCTCAAATGGCACAATCTGCTTCTTTTGTATGGCTGAATAAAATTCCATTGTGTGTGTGATTAAGACCTTAATATATTTTGAGCTAATTTTTGTGAGTGGTATAAGATAGGGGTTCAATTTCATTCTTTTGCATATGGATATAGTTTTTAGTAGACACTTCAATTCTTTTCTCTTTATCTTGAGTGTATCTACTCTAGGTATTTGTTTTGTGGTTACCCTGAGGCTTACTTAAAACATCTTACTGGGGTCAGCCCCAAGGCCGAGTGGTTAAGTTGGCATGCTCTGCTTCGGCAGCCCAGGGTTTCACCAGTTCAGATACTAGGTGCAGACATGGCACCGTTCATCAGGCCATGCTGAGGCGGCAACCCACATGGCACCACCAGAGGCACTCACAACTAGAATATACAGCTATGTACTGGGGGGCTTTGGGGAGAAGAAGAAGAAGAAGAAAAAGAAGAAGATTGGCAACAGATGTTAGCTCAGGGCCAATCTTTGGGGAAAAACTCCATCTTATTGACGTAGTTTATTTTAAAGACTTTTTATTTTTTCCTTTTTCTCCCCAAAGCCGCCCAGTACATAGTTGTATATTTCTCGTTGTGGGTTCTTCTAGTTGTGGTATGTGGGACGCTGCCTCAGCATGGTCTGATGAGCAGTGCCATGTCCGCGCCCAGGATTCGAACCAACGAAACACTGGGCCGCCTGCAGCGGAGCACGCGAACTTAACCACTCGGCCACGGGGCCAGCCCCTTGACGTAGTTTATTTTAAGCTCAAAACTTAACTTCAATCACACACATAAACTCTGCCCTTTTATCCCCTCCACATTTTATGTTGTTGACATCATAATTTACATCTTTTTATATTGTGTATCCACTAAATCATTGTAGCTATAGCTATTTTTAATGCTTTGTCTTTTAAGCTTTATACTAGAGTTAAGTGATTAATACACCACCATATTGCAAGTGTTAGAGTATTCTAAATCTGACTATATACTTACTTTTACCAGTGTGTTGTATATTTTCATGTTGCTAATTTAGCATCCTTTAGTTTCTGCTTGAATAACTGCTTTCAGCATCTTTTGTAAGGCAGGTCTAGTGGTGATGAACTCCCTCAGCTTTTGTTTGGGAAAATATCTTGCTTTCATTTCTGAAGGACAAATTGCTGAGTAAAGTATTCTTGATTGACAATTTTTTCTTTCAGCACTTTGGATAGATCATCCTACTCACTCCTGGCCTGCAAAGTTTCTGTTGAGAAATCCAATTGCTTTATGGAGGTGTCCTTGTATGAGATAAATTTTTTCTCTTGCTGCTTTCTAAATTCTTTGTCTTTGATTTTTAAAAGTTTTATTATAATGTGTCTTGGAAAAGATTGTTTTGGATTGAAATTATGGCATGACCTATTAGTTTCGTGTACTTGGATGTCCAAATCTCTCCCCAGGTTTAGGAAGTTCTCAGCCATTCTTTCTTTTTTTAAAAATGATTTTATTTTTCCTTTTTCTCCCCAAAGCCCCCCAGTACATAGTTGTATATTTTTAGTTGTGCGTCCCTCTAGCTGTGGGATGTGGGATGTCACCTCAGCATGGCTTGATGAGCAGTGCCATGTCCGAGCCCAGGATCTGAACCAGTGAAATCCTGGGCCGCCGAGGCAGAGCGCACAAACTTAACCACTTGGCCATGGGGCTGGCCCCTATTATTCTTTAAATAAGCTTTCTGTCCCTTGCTGCCTCTATTCTCCTTCTGAACTCCAATGATGTGTATAGTTTCTCTTAATGGTATCCCCTTAGTTCCACAGTCTTTCTTCATTCCTTGCGTTCATTTTTCTTTTTGCTCCTCTGACTAGATAATTTCAAATGACCATTTTTTGAGCTCACTAATTCTTTCTTCTTTATGGTCCAGACTGCTGTTGAAGCTATTGAATTCTTCAGTTCAATCATTCTGTTGTTAGCTCAAAACTTTGTTTGGTTTTTTATGTTTTCTCCTTGTTGAACTTCTCATTTTATTTGTACTATTTTCTTGATTTCATTAAATTCTTTATGTTCTCTTGTAGCTCTCTGAGCATCTTTAGAACAATTATTTTGATTTCTTTGTCAGGTAATTAATGTATCTATTTCTTTGGGGTCAGTTACTGTAAGTTTACTGTGTTCCTTTGGTGGTGTCATATTTCTCTGACTCTTCATGATCCCTGTATCCTTGCATAGGTGTCTGTGCATTTGAACAAGCAGTCACCTCTTCCAGACTTTATGGACTGATTTCAGTAAAGAAAGACCATCACTTGAGAGTGGGGGTATGCCAGAACATGTGGGATGCAGGTCTAGTGGTGTAGAGTACCAAGCACAGGGGTGTGTACCAGCTGTGGTTTGGGGTGGGGGGGTGATGTTTTGTCAGCTCAGGCCACTGGGTTCCAGAGCACTGACAACTGTGTGGTCCTTGATAAGTGCTGTGGGGGGGGGGGGGGTCCACAGTGGTTAGAAGGATTGATAGGGTCCTCAGTGGCACCTCCAGGTCTAGCAGCTAGGGAACAGGGCAGGCAGTGGTGGTGGTCAGAGCTAGTGGTGTGCACATATTTGGCTGTAGGAGCCAGTCACAGGTGCCTGTGAAGTGACAGGTGTTCATTGTGGACACACATGTAGTGGTGAGGGCCTGGGCTAATTGTGGGCACACAGGCAGCTGTGCGGGCCCTGGCTGTTGGTGTACACCCCTGTGACTGAAGGATCTATCCACAGGTACATGCATGGCAGTGAAGACCAGTGAAGCGAGTCAGGCTGGGAGCATGCAAGTGCACAGCTGGAGGGGTTGCTGCAGGTGAGTCCAGTGGTGCAGACCAGTGACAAGAGACAGGGTTGAATCTGGGCCCAGAAGCAGCTAATGGAACCTTGTTGGTGTGTACTCATGGCTGAAGTGTCTTGCCACAGGCACAGAGCAGTGGATGCTGGTGACGGGGTCAGGCCAGGGGAGTGCAGGTGCACAGCTGGGGTGGAGGTAGCTGCAAGTGAGCCCAGTGGTGTGGGCCAGTGACTTGAGATAAGGCTGAATCTGGGCACACCAGTGTCTGTGGTGACCTTGGCTGTCAATGTGCACTTCCATGGCTGCAGGATAGCGCAATGGGCATGCACATGGCAATAGTTGGTGATGAGTCAGGCTGGCAGCATGCAACTGCACAGCTGGCGAGGCTAACCCCAAGTGCGTGCATGGTGGTAGGTGTTAGCCACTGGGGTCTAGGCTGGTGTCCTGCACCCCTGCAGCCATGGAGGCCTGCACCAGCTGCTGGTGTGGATCCTGGGCTCTGGTGGAGCTGGGGGTGGAGGTGGGGAGTGGCAAGAGTGGAGAGGGACTCAGGCAGCTGGCATCTGCAAATGCAACTACCTGTGGGGAAAAACTGGTGAAACCTGCAGGGGGGTCCATGGCTGAGCTAGCTGTTTTCTTCAGTGGCAAAAGCTGCTGGGGTCCTCTGCAGAACAGATTACTGGGAACTGTGGTCACTACCGCTGTGTAGCTGACACTGGTAGCCCCTGCTCTTCTTCCTCATTCCTAGCCATCTCTATACTGTTCTCAGCTTTGCCAGTCTCTGGGTGAAGTAAAACCTAAGCGCCTCCTTCATGTGGTCCTGAAAGGCTAGGGAAGCTGGCTGCTCACCTCACTCCTCCTTTGCCAGCGAGAGCTCTTTCTAGCTGAGAAGTTCCCTCTTGGCACTGAGCAGCGCCAGCCAAGGGGATGGGTTGATGCAGGCAAAATGAAGCTCTCCTTCCTTCCCTTTTTGAGCAGCTATTCTCAGGTTTTTTGTTCCACTGCATTGCTGAAGTTTGAGTGGCTTCCTGAGCTCTCTCAGAGCTGTTTTTGTTTATGGCTAGCTAACTGTTGCTCTCTGTGAGGGGTGGCTGGGGTCTCCTACTTTCTCTTGGTGACGTCACTCTCTCAGTTTTGTCTGTTTCATTTTCAAATAACTCCTAATCAACTATAAAACTGCCTGACTCATATCTATCGACTGAATGAATTTTAGAATTTACTTGCTTAAGTCTTAGAACAACCCCATAAAGTAGGTATTGCTGTCATCACATTTTAGAGAGTGAGAAACTAAGGTTTGCAGTGGTTAAATCACTTGTCTGGACTCACAAATGTGCTAAGTGGTAGAATCTGCATGCGTATGCAGACCTGACTAACTCCCAAGTCCATGGTCTTGGACAGTATGCTTTACTACAGACCACTGACACCCACAGCCCCAGCTCTTACCAGCCTTTAACTACCCTCTTCAGTCACATTCATGGGCCTCGCTCCCTGGCATACACAGCTGCAGAAGACATCTTCTGGAATGAAAGCCTGTAAATTTTACTGCACACACCTGGCCATTTACATCAGGAGCTTTCCTCAAAGAAAGTAACAAATGCAACCACAGCTCATGCCCTGCTCGACCCCAGTCCTCTTCCTCTCTTTCCTGCACCCTGCCCTCCACCCTGAAACAGCAGACCCTATTATCAAATGCCTTTATGTGAAGGTAAGTCCAGAGCAGGCTAAAAAATACATACATTAAGAGACCCAATTGAGAGGCATTTGGAGAAATTTTGGACCCTACCCACTGTAAGCTGATCTTAGCTCCTTTTCTATGGCTGCCAAATTCCACAGAACCCAAAAGTGCACAAACTTCCTTCCCAATTCTGTCCAGAACCAGGTCTCCAAAGGATAAAGGCTGGATCCTCAGGCACCAGCTCCCTCAGGAGGCTGGATACAACACAGAATTGCACGTGTGTGGAGCAAAGTGCAGCACCTTACTTTCCCAGTGTCATCAGAGGCCCAATTCATATTTCTGCATTCAGTGCCCATTAACCTCTATGGCCCCTCCTTTTGTGCTCCCCAAAATAATCTCTTCTCCCTGGAGGTGTTGCTTTTACAATCCCTAAGACATGGTTTAGAAGTAGGCTTTCATCATACCCTGAGACTATATTGACATAAAACTACCACAGATAGGTATCACAAATATATCAATTTCACTTATGAATCTAGATAAAACATTTAAATAAAATTGAAAACAGAGACCAACAAAGTGTCACATCCATGATTGTCAGGGTTTCTCTTGGGTTGCAAAATATGTTAGCTTGAAGAAATTACACAAATATTAAAAAAATGGAAAAAATTCAGAAAAGAAATACAATCCAAAAGACTTCTCCTCTCAGAGTTAAGTGCAAATTCTCTGACATTTTTACAAAGCGCATAATGCTTTGTGACTATCTCTTCATTAAATAGTATATAGTGAAAATCTTTACTGTCAAATATGTTTTAATAATATGTCTCCGTTATGTCCATGATGCTAACATAATCAAGAAGTTTACAAGTTCAAAGAAAAAAACATAGACATAAATAAGAAATGTGAAGAGACCACATGAAGGAAACTACAGAACTTTACTGAACAGTAGTCTAAGATGTGAGTAATAATTTTCCTGAATAAAAAGATGAAGTATATTATGGTACAACATTCCAAACAAAATCTCTACAAAGTTGTTTTCAGATTTTCTGTTCTGCCGCCAGACAAATGTAAATTTTATGTAGCATGATACGAAGCGCCATTTTGTGAAAATGCAGACTAAAGCTCAACTGAAGATGTGTCTTTAATAGTTATAACAGTTAAATATTTTAGTTCTAAGTCAGGAAAAAAAACATGTAAAGTCCTAAGATTGTGTAAGAATTTAATATGTGATAATGGTGGTGTTTCAAAGAAGTGGAGAAAAATGTGCCTATTTAATAAATGGTGCTGGGGCAACTGGTTCTCTCTCTAAACAGCATAACAAGAGTAGATGTTTCTCTCACATATTACAAGGAATACTCTTTTGATGGATTCTTAATATCAAAGTATTCAAAACATAAGAATTTCATAATTTTAATGTTGAGAATGCATGACACCAATTGCAGGCAAAAAATCATTTAAAAGTTCAAATTTATGAAATCTGAACTGCAAAAAAAAAAAAAAAAAAGCCCTCCCATAGGCAAATTTTAGAGTACACTCCAAAAGAACAAGAAATGTTATCATGTTGATATGAACCATTTAAGTGAAAAAAGCAATTATGTATAGCTCTCGTTGTAAAATGAGGTAAGAAATATATTTAGATTCTTATAAAGAGCACATAAACCAACAAAATGTTGTAATAATCGTTTATGACCAGCTATTATAAAATGACGAGCACCTCAATTAAAATTAGGCTAAGGACATGAGCCAACATTAAGAAAGAAACTGAAGACGAGCAATCAATAAATAGTGTTAAAATGTTCAATGTCTCCAGAAAATCAATTTAAGAAATATTTTATTATGTTGTATAAATGAAGTTGGAAAAAACTGTAAAAGAGCAGAACCCACTGTGGGAATGGGTTTAAGGAACCCACATTTCCAAACTTTGGATGGGAGTGAAATTCATTTAGCCTTTCTGGAGTCAATTTCATCAGAACTGAAAATGAACTTACCTTTTAATCCAGAAATTACACTTTTAGAAATTCTAAGAAAACTTGGACCAGTGTAGAAAGATGTATGTTCAGAGGTGTTCCTCCATAATGTTATTTATGATAGTAAAAATTACTGGAAGCCACCTTAGTGAGCATTGAGAGGGTAGAGGTAAAATGGTATTGATCCATAAGATAGAATTCTAGGTAGTCATTAAAAATGATCATGTAAGGGCAGAAAAACTAACGTGGAAAATGTTAGTCACATACTGTGAAATAAATAATGGAGTTTACAATATACATATATATTAACGTGTGTGTGTATCCAAAAAGAACACTGAAATATAAGAAGCCAAACCAAACTGACCCAAACACCAATCCACCTTCAGATAACAGCAGAGAGCAGTATTTTTTTTCACGAATTTTCCCATATAAGTAAAATTAAAGAGCACATTTCAGAGAAAGTCTATGACTCTTGAGGTATATTAAAGTCACTTTATTTATATTTTCTGAGCATTATTATTTTCTCATCATTACCTACTAAACTGCATGGTGTTTCAGGGTTAAAGTTCTTCACAGCCTTCCATGGAATCTGACTATCCTTCTAAAGTTACTGATGTTCAGGTATGTTTTTCATCACTGCCACCAAGATTCCCAGTTTTAAAACTCTTGAATACACTTTTACAGAAATTATTTAATGTTTTAAACTATAACAACATAGACTATCTTCACGAATCATGTGAAAAACTTCAAAAACCGTAAATAGTAATACTTGTGCATGCACAGGCTATTAAGAATGATATGGTTTATTTCTCTTTAGTGGCAATTTACAAATACAGCTTGAAAATCATTGAGCATGCCTGCTCTATAATGATGTAATTCCAGGCAACAAAATATGATTTGGAGACGGCATTTATATTTTGCATGTAATAAAAGACTTTTATTAATATTTTGACAGTATTTCTCATTTGCAAAACTCAAATGCCCATAAAATAAGACTCCAGTATATTATAAATTCTCTATAGGTACATATATGTGGATTGAAATGCACGGCAAAAGGCCCAGGATACATGCTGAACTAAAAACCAAGAGTAATTTCACGGGAGGTAACTATTGGGGGTAGAGGTTGAAGAATTCTCATCTGTTATACTCTGAAGAGTATTTATACCCTCTTCTCCCAATATAGGTCCCGGTGGGACCATCAGCACAGGAGCACAGAGTCCCAGGAAGGCTTAGGAAGTCCCACTACCTCCATGGGCACCAGTCACGGCTGCCATGCGTCTCCAAGTTCCTTTTCTGTTTTAAGGAATGTGATCAGAGACCCAGAAGAGCAGAGCATGCCTTCATTAGGGGCTGGAATTCAAAGAGTTCTGAAGTCCCCTCTTATTCTATGAGGACTTGGGCTTCTTTTAGGGGGGTTAGACAAGTGAGAATTTTGGGCCTGTGTGTTACTGGAAGTAAGCTCAAGGTAAGGCCTACTCTTTCAGATGAGGATATTACCATTTTGCAGACAAGGAAACTGAGCCAAGAGAGGATCAATCATCCCAACTACAGACTCCAGACATGGTGGGAGGCATGCAAGATATTAAGCATCACTTTTCCACCTCCCCAAGTATCTGAGGGGACCTTGTTCTTAAAAAGTGGCGTCTAAAAATAGACAACAGCTCCTCATTATCTGAAAGAGAAGCCTGGGGATGTAAGGTCTGAGAGGAGAGGCAGGCTGGGAAAACGGAGGCTTAGTTCCTCAGATAAAAGGAAGGAGGCTGAGATTGTGCAGTGTCCAGTCACTGGGTGGCAGATGGAGATTCAGTGGAAATAACAGCAATTCAATAAAAGCCTTCCCCAGAAAAATAGAGAAAGAGCGGTAGGTCCGCGACAGCTACAGCTGCAACCTCTGACTGGGAGGCAACAAGCAGGGGTAGTGAGTGGGGGCATCTAGGATACTCATGGTTTGAACCCTCCCAAAGGCTATGGCTCCACCTTTCCCTGCCAACTACAGGCTGGATATAAAGTGGTAGGGCACACCAGGCAAGGGAGGCCAAGCTGGGGACAGAAAATGGGCCCAATTCCAAAGAAATGGATTATTGGGAGTTTATCAGAAAACAATTTCGAGGCACTGGGAGTGTCAACTGCTTAATCATTTCAGAAAGCCATACCGATGACCCCGCAATTCCTCTCATGCTTTTACACACTTGAGCGATGGTTTTCAAGCTCTGACCCATTTGTTACTTGTGAAATCAGCTTAGTATATGGGAACAAGTATTTCTTGAATGTAGGACAATAAAAAAATAAAACATCATAGTACATTACGATTAATTAGGATACTGTTTCATGAAATGAAATCACAGATATATAAAATTGTTGGTTATACATGTGTAAGTATTACAGACACACACACACTCTTCCTCCAGAAATCCAAATGGCTCGTTCTCTTCATTGTAGCCTTCCCAGTGAGGTCTTTCCTTCTCCACACTATCTAAAATCAAACCATCCTTCTGACAACTTTCCCTATTTTTATTTTCCTTATGACACTTATCACCATCATATTCTCCCTTGAAGATAAATTTTCTTGATATAGCTACTGGCAGCAACAAGGGATACAACTCTCTGGTCATGGTGACTTCTCAATAAAAATATTCTAGGATGGTTCTCATGGGCCTATTTTGTAACAAAGCATTATTCCTGGATGAATACAAATGTGGGGCCAGGCAGATGCCAACTCTGTGCTCATAAGGATGGGATATATTACTAGAAGAACATAGAAAAGGTACACTGAGCAGACAAAAGCAATAGCCACTACATAATATTTAAGTACATGATAAAAATGCCATATCGAGCCAACAAGAAAAAGGGTGAATTAATCAAACAGTGCAGAGACAACTGGCTCTTTATTTGGAAGAACAGAGAGCTGCTTACCTCATACCACATATAACAAGAAACATCACAGAAGGACATATGAAAAATGCAACTTGACATAATGTCTGCTTTATGTATATCAAAGGACAAACATACCTGCCACAGTGCTCAGTTCCAAAAGGAATTTACTTATGACAATACAAAAGCACAATGAAGCAGAAGCATGACTTTCAACTAGTAGAATAACTTTATTTCTAATACTGAGCATTTAACACAGGAATTTACAGGAATAAAAAACACTGCGCTGCTTATTCTCCATTGGCTCCACCCAGACCTTCTCTGCCCACCTGGGCTCACCTGTAGATGGGATCTGGTTGGATTCTCCAAAGGGAGGCACCAGCAATTTGGTGCCACAGTATCTCCTATGAGGTGGCCCCTCCTCCATGAGGGCAGCTCTTATTGGGCTCTGGTAACACTTGTTTCCATCCTTTCCCCCTTTAGGACTTAGGATGGTAATGGCTTCCTGCTGATGCTAGTCTCTTCAATATTGATGCTAGTTGCTTCAATATTCCTTGTTTCTGGCCCAAACCACTGTAATAAATCTGCCATTAAAATCTTCTTAGTTGGAGTAGAATTCTGTTTTTCACCAGAACCATGGCTGATACAAATAGCCATCCCTATATTGTCAAAAGAATTTTTCTCCAAAATTGCTGTATAGAACATTAACACTTAGAAAAGAATTTGTCTGTTCAGGGGGAATGCTTTCAGCTCTAAATAACAGACAGCCCTAAGGATAAATAAGAAAGCACTGTTAACGCAGTAATACAAAGACTTAGTAGAGAGCAGGTCCAGATAGAGCTATGCAGTGGTGGCAATAATGCCACCTCTGAGCCAGGAGTGTACTGTTATCGTCAGGCTATTTTAGCCCTTCAGGGCCACATGCTGTAATCTGCTGTAACATACAGACACGAAAAAGTCCAGCAGAAGACAATCTCTTCTTATGTCATGACAATATTTTATCACTCAGATCTCTCCCAGAAGCACTGCAGAATATTTTCCAAACATTTCACTGCTCACATGTCCACCCCAACAAAATCTTTAGAATAGAATCTTCATAATTAACTTAGACTAATCTGAATTTAGCCCTAAATCATCTGGGGGAAGGATGGACAAAGAGACAAAACAGAGCCCAGTACCTAAGAAGTAGGGAATGTCTGGTAGGTGGGCAGTGTCTCTTGGAGCTGCTTATCCATGTGTTCCAAGGAAGCACAGGTAAGAGTAGGACAAAGGAGACAGAGATGGTATATGACACTCTATTAAATTAAATAGAAATACATAGTTCCTGGGTTACATACAACTCAGGTTACACATATTATGCCTAAATAGATACAGCAATGAGATACCAAGAGTATGAGAGAGGCATTTCATTACATACTACTACTTTTTATTTGTAGAGTGCAGTAAGTATTACTGTTCATAACTGATGTTAACATTTCTGAAATTTATGTAAATATCATTATTAACGCATTTACATTAGTGACTGACCCAGAGGCAGCTGAAAAACCTCACAAGAATATTTTTTGGCTTTTTTATATAAGTGGTAGTTCAGTAATAATGGCCATACTCATTCATAGATGCCAGCAAAGTGAGAGAAAAGGTAGGTGATGTGGTTGTAAAATAACATACTGGCCACACTATAAAGAGTGTCGTGATATTTAGAAGAGGACTGATGCAGAGGTAGTTAAAAACCTCAAAAAAACATATTTTGGCTTCTTTACTGAAGAGGCAGTTCAGTAATTATGGCCATAGCCATTTATTTATGTCAGGAAATAGGAGAAGGGCTATGTGGTTTGTACTTAGAATTTTCCAAATGTATTTTCATATATACACAGTGGTGTGCTACTGTAAATATTTAACAACAGGTTCTCTGAGAAAATAAAAACCCTGATTTGTAGAGTTTGCCAATTTCCATGGTGTAAATACTCCCAGTAAAGCCAAGCTATCAACATGATGGCACTGAATGTGGGGTTGGCACATTCAGTTGGAGATGTGCAGTGGCACACCATTATACAGCATGTTCATCATGCAGGTTCCATAATACAAGTAACCTAAAGAACAGAGATAACAGCAAAACGTTACAAAATAATTATGAAGTGATGATTGTTGAGTATTTATTACCTTTGTTTTTAATATAATTTAATTGTAAGTTTATATAATTTTTAAATAATGACTCTATTTAACAACTGGCTCACAAAATTCCTGAAAATTTAAAAATCAGCAGTACTTGCAAGCCAGTATGAGCTTACACTAGCACACCACTGTATGTGTGGATATATGTGTATAAACATATTTACATATACATATATACACATGTATAATTATGTCAACCTATAAAGACACTGGTGGCATTTATTTTGGGAAATATTAATATAGACCATAAAGTTACTTAACTAAGGGTTCATATTTTCTCTTCACAAGTATATTGGGCCCCCATATACAAATCAAGCATACCTCAAATTTCTGTTATATTAGCATACTCACATAAGGCCCGCAAACATCAGGGACTCTTCACATAAATGTTTAATGCTGTTGCCATTCAACCTTTTTTAAGCTTCAGATTCCACTGTGAATATGGGTATAAATGAATATTATCCATTATATTTACAATAAAATTTTGGCATCACATCCACTATACAACATAAATCCTAAAGATTTTTACCACATGACTTAAATGAATAAATTTCCCCTCAGCACAAATTTTCTGATGAAAAGTTTTAATTTTTCTTGAAAGCTTTCACATATTCAAAACATTAATAAGGTTTTACTCTAGTATTAATTATCTGAAGTACAATGAGATGTCACTTTCTAGTCACTTGTGGCATTCTTTGGGTTTCATTAATCTCATTTTCTAAAACTATGTACAACAAATTAGAAAGGGTGGATGAAGGCTTCTGAACGTTCAGGATGTTGAAAGAGCTTTCACCCTTGTGTGAATTCTCTGATGTTTAGTGAGTACTGACCTCTGACTAAAGGTTTTCCCACATCCATTACACTCATAGGGTTTCTCCCCTGTGTGAGTTCTTTGATGTTTAGTGAGAGCTGATTTCTCACAGAAGGTTTTCCCACACTCATTACATTTATAGGGTTTCTCCCCTGTGTGAGTTCTTTGATGTACAATGAGGTTGGACTTCACACAGAAGGATTTCCCACATTCATGACATATAAAGGGTTTCTCGCCTGTGTGTGTTCTCTGATGTACAGTTAGGGCTGACCTGTGGCAGAAGGATTTTCCACATGCATTACATTCATAAGGTTTCTCCCCTGTATGTGTTCTCTGATGTTCAGTGAGGTTTGACTTCACACAGAACGTTTTTCCACATTGCTTACATTCATAGGGTTTTTCTCCTGTATGTGTTCGCTGATGGTTGGTAAGATGTGGTTTCTGACAAAAGGCTTTCCCACATTCAGTACATTCATAGGGTTTCTCTCCTGTGTGTGTTCTCTGATGCTGAGTAAGGTTTGACTTCTCCCAGAATGTTTTCCCACATTCACCACATTCGAAGGTTTTTTCTCCTGAGTGACCTCTTCGAAGCTGGGTGAGAGGTGACTTCTTGTTGAAATTATTTCCATTTTCATTATGCTCATAAGGTTTTTCCCTCATGTGAACTACCTGATGTTTAAAGAGGGCTGACTTCTCCCACATTTTCTGACTTACTTTATATTCATGGGGAATCTTTCTTGTGTAAGTTCCCTGATGGATAATGAAAGTTGAATTGTCACAGAAGATTTGCCCATATTCATTATATTCATAAGGATTCTCCCCTGTAAGAGCTCTCTGATGTCCCAATCTTAAATCCGTATGGAAAGACTTCCCACAAATACTGCATTCACATGGCTCCATTTCCAAATGAGTTCTCTGAGACAAATTGAGCTTTAAACTTTGGATGAAGGTTCTTCCACACTCATTATATTTACACAGTGTCTCTCCTACCTGAGTTCTCTTGTTTGTGAAAAAGGCTGCCTCCTCATGGAAGCCTTGTCCATTTTCATTATACTCAAAAGGCTGGTGAAAAATTGACTGAGAGAGAGCCTGGCTATGACTGAGGACATTCCTTTTTTGATTATATTTGTAAGATTTCCCTCCATTAGGAGTTTTCTCATGCCTAATATCAAGATGCAACTTCTCACATACATTAAACTCTTCAGGCTTCTTTCCAGAATAGTTCTTTCTACTAATAATTAAGCCTGAAATATTTTTCAAACTCATTTCACATGAGTCACATATCTTATGTGGAAAATTTCTTGAAGGAACAGAGTCTGTACTCAGATTGAAAGTTTTCCTTACTCTATCACCACTATCTGTACTTAATGTTTTGTTGGTGGTGAAAGCAAGTTGCCAAAAATGTTCATCTTGATTTTCCTGGCTGCTCTCTATCAGGTCATCAACTTTCCAGTCTTCTAGAAATGAGAAAAATAACCACATCTTATGAACCTAGTACATTTTTAATGGAATTGGACTTTTACACAAATGTCCTATTATATAGTCAATTCTTTTGTTTTAGGCTCAGATTCCTTGTATGAACTAAATCCAACTATACATTTCCTTTACCCTTCTGGTTTGAGTGCAAAATAAATACATGCTGCAGTGGAAGCAGAGAAAGGAAACTGGCAATGACATTTAACACTTTACAAATATAACCTTCAAAACTGGACAGAGAAAAGGTAAAATAAAATTCAGAGCACAGGGAACTGGTGAGTGGCTGATTCAGAAATAGGGAAACTCAAGAGGATGGGGTGAGCCAGAGACATTAAACACTGGATAAAGTGACAGCGAAGAGTACTAGGCAAGGGCTTTGAGAGGATGAACTACGTTTGGGGGAGACAGAACAACATTCAGTCCTAATTCCCTCACATACTGATTACTGCGGGAGGGTTCCTCCTACAGTACAGGCTTCCACTCTACGCATCAACACCAAACTGAAGTTCTGAAAACACTAACTTCCTTAGGTTCAACAGAATAGTCCTATACCCTAGGATCTAGTTTTTCCTTTAATTTATTTCCCAAGGAATAATTATCTTTTAAAATGTTGTAATAGAGGCAGGCTAAAGAAGGTAAAATAAACTCAAGACATACTGAGCAAGAGATGGGGATTTTCTGAGAGTTGCTCTTGGAGGGAATGGGAAACTCAGAGAACTGAATGAGTTCAACAAGGGAGTTCTTTTAAAAAGGAAAACTGTTTGAGAAGCATATTAGAGGAAGAATTCGGTTTGGCAGAGGCAGATCACGGTTTATGTCCTTATCTTCTCACAGCTTGATTACTGTGGTAGGATCCTCACTAATATGCAAGTTGGCATTTCTTCTTTTTCCAATTTGATACATCAACATCAAAATAAATTTCTGAAAGCACCTATTTCCTCATGTTTTAAGGGACATTGCTTTATCTCACACGCCAACTCTCCATCCAGCTGTGATTCACAATAACACAAATGTCCAACAGGAAACACAAAATAGATGAGGGGCAGGCTATCTCTGCAAAAGGACCAGGTTCATTTGTCTTCTCACAGCTGTTAATGAATTTGTCCTGACCATCAAACCATATGTTTCTTCCCTTCCATCTGCTAGCTTACTTTTCCCCAAAAGGATTTTGATTCTGAGGCAATGCTGATCTCTAAGTCTGCTTTTATATCTAGGCTTATCTTTTATATCAAGGTTTTCTGCTTTTATATCTAGCCTCATCTATGGCTTTTACTTACTTGCATGGATCACATTTCTCTATATGGTTCTGAGACCTTCAGTAAACGTCATCATAAAAATTCTTGGCTATACTTCACTGTTGCTACCCAATGTAACATTAATCACATGTTTAAAAAACAATCTATGATAGTCCTAAGCCCACTCTAAGGACCAACAGATAATAGTTATTATCCTGGCAAAAACAAATCAAAACAAAAACTTTATACCAACTGGATTCACACTAAGTGTTCAAACCACCATTCCACAAGTCCATTAAAAATATCTCTGTGCAGCTGTAGCAGGGTCTGTCACAAATTGCTCATTCCAAACAACAGAGCTTTCACTCAACTAGCTGCACTCCAGTCTTGGCTCTCCTTGGGACCTGGACCTCCTTCAGGAAACGCTACCTTCTTTAATTTAAAACAATAAACCACAAAAATAATAATAAAAGGACAAAAGCCAACAAACCCTACAACATCCCTACCATTTTCAGCTTCCACTTGCTGCCTTTAGAAGAAGTTGGTGTCAGTGTAATTCACTGTAATGTAAAATAAATCCATTGCTAATGCTACACCCTTTGTCATGACCACAGTCCGGCTTTTGGCAGGTGATACCAAAATCCTGTTTCCTCTGACCTCACTGAGACAGTACATTCATGATTCTTAAAAGACAATATGCATATGAATAATTTCCAACCTGTACCTGATAAGCTGTAATACATGAGAAATATATGGGAACATGCATTTAGGAAAAGTACTACAGAATGTTTTCTGAATGGATGAAAAAGAATGATCTAAAGTTGTCTCCATAGTTACTCAACAAAATAATTATTAAAATATCAGAATTAGGAAAATTAAGAAAGGGCCTTCTCTTTGGGAAAACAAAATCTCAGTAAGGAAGGAAATCCTAAGCAACAGTCTTATGATCAGGTCTGAGTTTTTTGGGATACAGCTACTAGTGGGTTAGGGTCATAAAAGAGGGACTATTTAAGTTACAGCAAAAAATCAAGCTTTAATTTAAAGTAAGTGAAACAGTAACATTCAAGCCATTACTATGTGTACCATATGAGGTCTAAACACTTTACATGCACAATACTAATTAAAGTACCTGAAAAAGCAAAGTAAATAATAAAGAGTGTTGTAGATAAAAGACAAAGCATTTATAAGTGAAATTTAAGATATAAGATAGTATGGGGTTTAGTATAAAATCTAAAGAGCAGAAAGAAAAATTGAGATAGGTAGAATAGGACCACAGTCAACAAAAGGAGACTTTAGTTTCATTTATTAAGGAGCAATTCTGTCAGGACAGTGAAAGATAAATTAGATGCTGTAGGTAAAAAAATAAGAGCCAATTATGAATTAGATCAAGCCAGGAATGAGAGAACACAGACACAGTTCTGGTTTTGAGTGATATCAGTGAAAAGTGAGAAAATGAAGAGATGCAGAAGAAGGTTTCGAAAGGAAAACAACAGGAGTATGAAGAGACTAGTTAAAGGGGATAACAGGTTTAGTACAGTGACCCTATGGTTGCCATTTAAGGTAGCTACAGGATGGCAGAATGTTCCTTATTTGACTCTTAGGAAACCAGGCTCTCTGGCCTGCATGTCACTCAGATTCTTCCTTCTCCATCTCCTCTAATGATAAGATATAATGGATTTACACACCTTGTAAAAGTGGTATTGTCCCAGGACTACATCTTTCACAAACAACCACTCTCTAGAAAAGGGGTCAGCAAACTATGACTGCAAGGTAATGGTCCTTGAACTAAAAATGTTTTTTATGTCTTTAGAGGGAAAAAGATGGAAGAGGGAGCAGGGAAGAGTGAGGAGGAAGAAGAAAGAGGAGGAGGAGAAAGAGGTAAGAGGAGCAGCAGCAGCAACAACCACCATCACCAAGACCACACGTGGTCGACTAAGTCCAAAATATTTACTATCTAGTCTTTTACAAAAAAGTCTGCCAACCTCTGATCAGAAGATCTCCTCTAGCCCCATGCCTTTAGCACCTAGAGCTGATGGCTTTCAAACAGATACCTCTAGTTCTGACCTCAACCCTGTACCTCATACTTGTATATATCCAACCTCCTATTCAATACACAGACTAACAGTTATCTCCAACTTCGCATGTCCAAATTTAAATTTGTAATAACTCCCCTATAATGTTTCCTCCCTAATTTTCTCTCTCTCAGTAAATGGCACCCTAATTTATCCAGCTGCTTGAGACAAACCATTGGGCTCATGCTTGACTCCTCCCTTTCTCTCACACTCTATATCTAATTCACAGCAAATCCTCTTGGTCTCATCTTCAAGATATATTTACAAACATACCACTTCTCAGCCCTTCTCACATAGCCTTAGCCACTATCCTCTCTCCTTTGGAGTACATAATAGTCTCCTAACTGGTATTCCTTCCTTGCTCATGCCTAAACACCACCTATCCACTACAGTGTATTCACTACAAAGAACTCAGAGAGACCCTTTTTAAACTGTAAATCAGATTTGATAACTTAATTTGATCTACATTTACTCAAAAAAACCCAAGGATTTCTCACATCACTCAAAATTAATGTATCCACTCATGGTCCATGTTACTTCCTATGACATTATCTTGTACCAATCTCCCCCATACCCACTCGCCTCCAGCCACACTGACATCCTTGCTATTCTTCAAATGCTCTAAGAACACACTGTCTGAGAAGTTCAGCACCTGATGTTCCCTCTGCCTGGAATACTCACAGTCCACAAAGCTCACACTCTATTAGTCTCATCTCTACTGTGGACCTCATTAAAAAGGTCTCCTCTGACTTCCTCACCAAATAGCACATGCCATCATTCTCTTTCCCCCTTTCCACTGCTTTAACAGTACTTACTACCTAAACAGTACTTACTACCACCCAACATTGTGTGTGTTATACATGCACATATATCTACATACACACACACATATGCAAACACACATTTGCTCTTTGTCCCTCATTGTAATACACACTGTATGATAACAGCAATATTATTCTTTTACTTACCTAAAAACATAACTGGGTCATAGTGAGTGTTCATCATATATTTGTTAAATGAATACCTGGAATTATTGCATGAATACATACCAGCTAACAAAAGGTATCCAAAGACAACAGAGGGAAGGTGTACAATTTTAAAAGAGAAATTAACCAAGAAAAACTATCTAAGATGAAGCCAACTGAGTTTGAATTATGGGTATAGGTAAATCACTCTAAAATGTCAAAGAACAAAGGAAAGCATTTATGAGTAAAAGTGACATGGAGGAATGTGATTAAGGTAATGGAGGGATGTGAGTCAACTGTCCTTAGTCACTTCTAAAGGTCTGGGGCTAAAAAAAAAATTTCTGAGAAATATTTCAAAGGTGATAAACCCTAAACCAATGGCCTGAGATCTCATTTCCTCTGGTTTCCATCTGCCTGTGAACTCACTAACTCACCTGGGTGAGAATGGCCTGGGAATCCTTCCTCTAATATCCAGGGCTCTTCTCCTTGCTCTATCTTGAAGATCACTTCTGGCTTAGTAATGCAATACCCTGTTAAGAGAAAATAATACAGCCTGGCTTTGGGGATTCTGAAAAAATGACGGGGAAGAAAGGTATAGCTTCAGGACCTGTCCAAAGGAGGTGCCCAAATGAACCAATCCCTGAAAAAGAACATATTTCTTTATGGTGGCCAAAAGGGATCGGTCATATCAGAGCCTTTAATCTCAAGCTTCAAATCAGAAAATTCCACAGGGAGTTCATGTTTCATCGACTAAGAAATGCATGCTACTGGTGATCATACGGAAAAAAATTCTTACCTACTGAGAGAAGGTGGCTGTAATTTTCCAAGATCACATCTCTGTATAAAATCTTCTGAGCTGGATCCAGCAAATACCACTCTTCCTGGGTGAAGTCCACACATACATCTTTGAAAGACACTTGTTCCTGTAACAGTATATTCCTTTTCTATATAAAGCTGTCAGAACTGTATGATGTGGAAAAGATTTAAAAGAACTAATCTATTTAGAGTTTACTAAAAATTGACATATAAGATTGCCTTCTTTTGTGCTATACTATCTAAGATAAAAGAAATATCTTGTACAAATTAAGTTTACACTAAGGGCCTGGAACTGTCCTAGTAGCTGCTAATACTTACTGACGAAAACAAACAAACAAGTAACAGTTCCTGTTCTCAAAGGGTTTACGACCTGGTAAGGAGACATATACATTAACATTTATTATATTAGACATTGCAGGAGCTAGCAGTATGCACAAAGCAGACTGGGGTTACCAATGAAAAGTTAGTTCTTTCATATTATCTTCTGTATTATCAAGTTAACTTCCACTGAGGAAGTAAAACTTTCAGTTGTTAAACTGAATAGCGAGATTAAAATGAATATGGTGCAGGCCCTGACCAAGCTCAGCTCACGACTAATTAAACTACCTGCCCACCAGAGAAAAAGATGACTCCTCTCTGCTAAAAGAGATCATTTTCTGCAGTCTCTACCAATTTTTTTTTTGTTAAATACAATGTTTGGCATCCAATAAAAAACTTCATGTTATGTGAAGAGACAGGAACTAAGAATAAAATAGAAAATAAAAGCGGACCCATAGGGGACCCAGATATTGGAATTAAACAAGAACTTCAAATGAATTATAATTAATATGTTCAATAAAACAGAGGAAAACATAAACAAAATAAATGAAAAGATGGGAGAAGTTCAACAGATATATGGTATGTGTGTTGTCCAGAAAAGAATTAACAGAGTAGCTATGAGACTGCGATCCTTTGAAAGGTCTGCTACAAGGGTGTCCCTTGGCTGGCATCTGGGACCTTGGATGTCAGGAGGGTTCTCACCATTCCCCGATAAGAATGCTTCCCTGAGCCTAAACTATTTGTGTAAACAATATGGTTTATGCTGCACACATGCATTCCTTTGGGAGTCTGAAATTTTATGTGCTAAATAGAAAGTACCTATGTGACTAGCCCCTGATGATAACTGAGTTCTGAGTGTCTTCTGAGCTTCCCTGGCAGACATTTTACACTTGTTGTCACATCTCATTGCAAGAGGACTTCAGTGTGTCCTGGGAGAAGACACTTAGAAGCTTGCACTTGGTTTCCTCTGGGCTATGCCCCACGTGCCTTTTCCCTTTGCTGATTGTGCTTTGTATCCTTTCACTTTAATGAGTCATAGCTATAAGTACAACTACATGCTGAGTTATCCTAGTGAATCATTGAACCTGGAGATGGTCTTGGGGACTTCTGATGCATGTGTGTATACATATATGTACACTCATGGGCAGAAATTGGGCATTCTAGAGTTGAAAAATACAATATCTGAAATTAAGAACTCATTAGGTGGATTCAAAATCCTTTAAAGAAAGAAGATACAATCTGAAATATGTATACATCTAACAAAAGAGTATCAAAACACATATGGCAAAAACTGATGGAACTGAAAGGAGAAAATGACAAATCTATAATCATGGGTGGAGACTTCAACACCCCTCTGTCAGTCTTGAGAGACCAAGCAGACAGAAAATCAGAAAGTATATAGATGACCTGAACAGTACTATCAATCAACATGATCTAACATTTATAGAATACTCCATCCAAAATAAATACAATACACATTCTGTCATTCTATTCTAGCTCACATGGAACATTCACCAAAACAGACCATCATCTAGGCCACAAAACACACCTTCCTAAATTTAAAACAAAAGCCATCATACAAAATATGTTCTCAGACCACAGTGGAATTAAATGGAAATCAGTAAGCAAGAGACAGCTGGAAAATCCACCAAATACTTGAAAATTAAACAGCACTCTTGGAAATAAGTTACAGGTCAAAGGAGATGTCCCAGAAATTTTAAAAAATATTTTAAATGAAATAAAAATGAAAATACCACTTACCAAAATTTGTAGGATGTAGTGAAAGCAGTGCATAGAAGGAAATGTATAGCATCAAATGTATATATTAGAAAAGAAAGATTTAAAATCAGTAACCTAAGCTTCCATCTTGGTAAACTAGAGAAAAATGCAAATTAAGCCTAAAGCAAGCAAAATAAAGGAAATAAAAAAAAATCAGAATAAATCGATGAAATTAAAAACATGAAAAAAAGAGAGAAAATCAATGAAACCAAAAACTGCTTCTCTGAAAAGTTCAATAAAATTAATAAACCTCCAGACCAGCTAACCAAGAAAAGCAACAAACAAACTGCAAATCTCAGAAATGAAAGATAGGTCAACATGACTGATCCTGAAGACATTAAAAGAATAATAAGAGAATACTACAAACAATTTTATTTCTGAAAAATTGATAACTTAGATGAAACGGACAAATTCCTTAAAAGACACAGCTACCAGAATCACACAAGGAGAAACAGATAATGCGAATAGACCTAGATTTGTTAAAAAAAAATTGAATTAATAATTCAAACACTTCCAAAACAGAAAGCATCAAGCCCAGGTGGTATCACTGGTGAATTCTATTCAACATTTATGTAAAAGATAACAATTCTCCACAATCTCCTCCAGTAAATAACACTTTTAAACTCATCATATGAGGGCAACATTACCCTAATAACAAAACCAGATAAAGACATTATGAGAAAACTAAAGACCAATATCCCTCATTAACATAGATACAAAGCCCCTCAAATACTGGCAAATCAAATATGACAATGTATAAAAAGAATTATAAATCACAACCAAGTAGAATTTATTCCAGGTATGGAAGGCTGGATCACCATTGAAGAAAAATCTTTTTTTTTTTTTTCAGGTATGCATTTTTTTTTTGGCGAGGGAGATTAGCCCTGAGCTGAAATCTGATGCCAATCTTTCACTTTTTTTCCCTCTCCCTAAAGCCCCAGTACATAGCTGTATATCCTAGTTGTCAGTCATTCTAGTTCTTCTATGTGGGATGCTGCCAGAGCATGGCTTGACAAGCAGTGCATGGGTCTGCGCCCAGGATCCAAACCAGCGAACCCCAGGCCACCAAAGGAGAATGCATGAACTGAACCTCTTGGCCACGGGGCTGGCTCCCAAAAATCAATCAATTTAATACAGCACATGAACAGGCCAAAGAAGAAAAATTACATGATCAAATCAATTGATGAAGAAAAAGCATTTGACAAAATCCAACAGCCATTTATGATAAAAAACTCTCAGCAAACTAGGAATAGAAGGGAATTTTCTCAGCTTGATAAAAGACTATCTGCAAAAACCCTACAGCTAACATCATATTTAATGTTAAGAGACTGGACATCTTTCCCCTAAGCACAGGAACAAAGCAAGGATGTCCAGTCTCAATACTCTTACTCAGTTTTGTACTGGAAGTCCTAGCTACTGCAGTAAGACTAAAAACAAAATAAAATAAACAAAAAACAAAACCAAAAGAAATAAAATGTATACGATTGGAAAGGAAAAATAAAACTGTCTTTACTCAAAGTCAACATGATTGTCTAGGTAGAAAAATCCCAAAGAATTTACCAAAAAAAAAACCCTCCTGGAAGTAATATGCAAATATAGCAACATCATAGCTTACAAGGTCAATATAAACAAGTCAACTGCTTTCCTACACAGTAGTACTCCCCTTATCTGTGGGAGATATGTTCCAAAGTTTAATTTATAAATTAGGCACAGTAAGAGATTAAGAACATTAACTTCTCTTTGGCATCTCCAAATTGCCAGCATTACTACTCTTGCACTTTGAGACCATTATTAAGTAAAATAAGGGTTACTTGAACACAAGCACTGCAATACTGGGACAGTCGATCTGATAACCTAGACAACTACTAAGTGATTAATAGGTGGGTAGCATATACAGCGTGGATATGCTGGACAAAGGGATGATTCACATCCTTGATGGGACAGAACAGAACAGCACAAGATTTCATCACACTACTCAGAACAGAATGGAATTTAAAACTTACAAATTATTTATTCCTGGAATTTTCCATTTAGTATTTTCACAACACTATTGTTCATGGGTAACTGAAACCATGGATGGGGGGACTACTATATCAGAATAAACTACTGGAATTTCAAATTTTTAATGAAAAAAAATACCATTTACAACAGCACCAAAAAGAAAAAAATCTCAAGTATAAATCTAACACAATATACTACAGGGATATGGAGAAAAACACAAAACTGATGGAAGAAGTCAAAGATCTAAATAAATGAAGAGACATTCCATATTTATCAATCAGAAGAATCCATATTGTTCAGATGTCAATTCTTTCCAACTTAATCTATAAATTCAATGCAATTCCAATAAAAATCCCAGCTATTTTGTAGATACTGACAAAATGATTCTCAAACTTCCACAGAAAGGTAAAGGACCTAGAACAGCCAACATAATGTGGAAGAAAAAAGAGGATTCACATTACCTGATTTCAAGTCTTACTATAAAGCTACAAGTAATCAAGACAGTGTGTTAACGGTGAAAGACACACATAGATCAATGGAACAGAATAGAGGGTCCAGGAATAGATCCACCGAAATACAGTCAACTGACTTTTGACAAAAGCACAAAGGCATTAAATGGAGAAAAGATAATCTTTCAACAAATGGTGCTTGAACAACTGGCTATCCATGCAAAACAAAGAACCTAGACAAAAAGCTTACACCTTACACAACTATTAACTAAAAATGAATCATAGACCAAAATGCAAAATGATAAAATTTCTATAATAAAATATAGACCACAGAAGATAGGAAATCTATGTGATCTTGGATTTGGTGATGTGTTTTTTAGATGCAACAGAAAAAGCACATTCCACGAAAAAAAAAATACACAGGAGGGTTTATCAAAAATAAAATCTTCTGTTCTGCAAAAGATACTTCTAAGAAAATGAAAGGATGAGCCATAGACTGGGAGAAAATATCTCAACACATATATCTAATAAGAGACTGCATCCAAAATATACAAAAGAACTCTTAAAACTCAAGAAGATAACTCAATTGAAAAATGAGCAAAAGATCTTAACAAACATGTCACAAAAGATATATGGATAACAAATAAACTTATGAACAAATGCTCAACATCATCTGTCATTAGGGAAATGCAAATTAAAACAAAAACGCGACACCATGATGCATTAGAATAAATCCAAAGAATGACAATATCAATTTCAGGTCCAGATGCAAAACAACAGGAATTCTGGTTCGTGGTTGGTAGGAATGCAAAATGATACAGCACCTTTGTAAAGCAGTTTGGCAGTTTATTGCAAAGCTAAACAGTCTTAACACATGATCCACCAATTTCACACCCTATGTGTTTGAAAACTTATGTCCAAGCAAAAACCTACATACGAATACTTTTGGCAGCTTAATTCATAGTGGCAAAAAACTGGAAAGAGCCAGGAGTCCATGGGTTAACAACTCTGAAATCACTTATACATGCTGAAATTGAATAATTAAGTAAATGAAATGCAGATAGTGGTAGTAGCCAGATTCTCATTGTTAGAGTGGGAGATTACAGACAAGCAAGAGAGAAAGCTAGGATGTCCCATGTGGTAATGATTACAGCAGGAGACAGCAGTGTGGATTATGCTTAGCTTAATACAGATACTGATGGTTATGTACCAAAGTATTTATAGATATGTATATATACATGAGTTGGTATACACATATATTTCCTTGTTCAGCCAGCTGAGATGGTCTACAAGCAACGACACACCAGTAGCAACAGGCACACGTAGCCCTCCAATCTTGGTTTCTAAAACCATGCTCCAATAAAAGGAACCTGAGCCCTTCAGGAAAAAATGGCTAATTCTAAAGCAAGGCATATATATAAGATGGACCTGGAATATCTTCTAGTACCAGAAAGTAAAGAGGTACTCAAACAAAAATACAATAATGGAGTATGTCAAAAGGACACAGGAACCAATTAAAAGTGCTCTTAATAAGCAACCTGGAACAATTTAAGCAACAAATGAACAAGGTAGTATTAGACTATAACCAAAGTAGAAAATAACTAACCATCAGCTCATACTGATATAAATAAATAACTGAATAAATTAATAAATGGGAGAGAACAGACAAATCTTCTGTGCAGTATACCTAATAATTTGTGTAGATACTCCATCATGAAGGAAGTGCAGCATAACTCCCCACTTCCTGCCAGAGTATAGTATGAAAGCAGAGGAAAAAAGAGTAACTTTACAGTGGAGAAACGACCACACGACCTCAGCGATACATCAAATGTGATAAATCATGCTGAGAGCATTTTCCTTTGATACGATGAGACAAAATGACACTTTACTTCTGTGGTCTTCCTCCAAGAAACTCATAACCCCAATCTAATCATGAGAAAAACAGCAAACAAATCGCAATTAAGGGACATTTTACAAAACACTTCTTTTGTACTCCTGAAAACTGTTAACGTCGTCAAAAACAAGGAAAGTCTAAGAAATTGTCACAGCCAAGGGAAGCCTAAGGAAATATAACAACTAAATGAAATGTGGCATCCTGAAACAGGATACCTGGATGGGAGAAAAACACCATGAACAGTCATCAAAAGACAAACGATATACCAGAAAACAATAGTTTGTAACTCATAAAATAGACAAGCATTCGTATCCCTGCTACATAAAGAGCTAACGATACACGGGGGAAAAAAAATAATAAAGCCAGAAACCTAAGAGCAAAATGAGCAAAAAATAGGAACAGAAAGTTTACAGAAATACAAATAAAGACACCTTGTAGAGACATGAAAAAAATATTCAACCTCACTCAGGGTTAAGAAAATTGCAGATGCAAACTACATAAAATTCCACTTTTTACCTATAAGCTGCCAAAAATCCAAAAGTTGAACCACATACATCCATGGGAGAAGCTGTGAAAAAACACACACTCTCATGCAGTGGGAATGGGAATACAAAATGATACTATAACCCCACCAAACTGATCAAGTTTATCAATTGTATTCACCCTTGAACCTGGCAATCTCACTTCCGGGAATTTATCTGATAGAATAAACCTATATGTTCAAGGTTATTCATTAAAACATGGTTTGTAGTAGCAAAAGGCTGGAAATAGGTAATAATTAGTTTAATAAACTATGGAACATCCACAATTGATGTGGTGTCATAGACAACAGAGAAGACTCAAAACAAAGAGAATATGGAAAATAGTATCAAATGCTGCAGAAGGGTCAAGTAAGACAAAGACTTTTCTGGAAGGGATTCAGGTGAGCGGTGGTTAAGGAGCAAGACTACATTCATTAGGCTGAAATGTAAATGAGAAATGCAGAAACAAAAGCCAGAACTGTCTGCTCCTCAAGCTAGAAATACAAACAAGCATTTATGGAGAGTTATTTTTAGGACATGCAGTCGTTCCATTCTGCCAGATCTTCAAGGTTTTTTTCCTGGATCAAGTAGGACCATGAGAGAGCTATCTACTCAAACGTCACTGTTTGGTCCCCTGAAAAGTATGTGCACTGAGTTCTGCTTTGGCACTGTGCTGTTTCCACCACGAAATGACTATAGGCACTATATTGTATTTATTTCAGTGTTATTATTAGGAAGATCAAAGAAAATTTTATAATAACTTGTATAAATCTGTAAAATTAAAAATCCTGCATCTAATTTTGCCAACTGCCCTACTTTGGACTTGTAACTCTCACTACATTTCCCTTAATGTAAATTTTTGCCAATTTCTACTTTTTCACTTCAAAAATACAAATCCCTATAAACTTAAGAAAACTCACTTTAAAATAAATTGGAAGCAAATAAACAAAAAACTCACCTGGGATTCGTTCATTTTCTGCTCTTAGCGGAGGCGGGAGAGCTGAGGGAGAAGGAAGGAAGAAGGAAGTCAGGAGAACTTGGCCGGCCTTGCAGTTCCTGGATTCACCTGCCTACACAGCTCCACACACAAGATACTTACATGTCCATGTGTGGCTCCGATATATGTTGAGTTTAGACATGATACTTTTCACTGAGTGAATGTAAACATTTGTTTCTTATTGATTTATTACCAATTTAGGTTCTGTGACACAGAAAAATTAAAAACATGAGAAGATGAGTTTAACATATAACAGTAATCTAGAGGAGGAAACACTATGGATTTGTCAACCTTACGTTGCAGGGTTGGGAAAAAAAGCCCTCAAGCCAACTTGTTTATCTATTTACCTGGTTAACACCATTAATCCCATGAGGTCAGATAATCCAAGAAACCTCTGAAAAAAGGGATGGGGGTGTTTAAGAAGATACATTTTTTGAAATGTTTGTTCTAACCTGCTTACAATTTTCAAAAGGCTCTTTTAATAAGAAACTATCTTTGACCTAACAGTGACAAAATGGGCAGTAGCCTAGCAATCTGCAGACTTGACTTTTAATCTTGGTTCTGCCATTAACAAATTGTGTCAGCCTTCACCTTCTCAGACTCAATTTTTTTAATCTTTCAAATAAGGTCAAAACGTCTAACTCAAAAAGGACCTGCCTGCACTACCATCCTGTGCGGCTATAAGGCCGGGAGAGCGGGAACCTCAGCATCCCTCTAAATGCCATCAACAATGGGACACTGTCTGAGGGCAGCTCACCTCGGGAAAGAGGGGAGGAAGAACGAGGGGAGCGGCAGGTGTTTAGGGAGCGGTAAGGACAGAATTCCTTAAGCTATGGCTGGTGAGCCTTTCATCCCCGACCACGCCCTCACAAACTCCCCAGAGAGGTGACATTTCCTGTGTAGCCTGCGAGCCCACCCGTCTCAGCTCCAGCTCACCTCGCTCTTCTTAAATTTGTCCCAGACCTTCCACCGTCACACAGCCTTCGATGGCTTCAGGATACTGTGTCGTGATTATACATAACAAATAACAAATGAATACATAATAAAGAATAACCTGGCATCTGGGTAACGTTAGGGCCAGGAAAGCTTAGGCTAGCTAGTCCAGCCCCTACCTTCCTCCGTTATTCACGAATGAGTTAACTGAGGAACGGGGGCCCTAGAGACTTGGCCAAGCCCCGGCCGCAGTTATTACACACCTAACAAATAATACAATAGCAGCTAACACAACGCGGCAAATATTCTTCAGACCCGCATTTTACAGATAAGGAAACCGAGTCTCACGTCGGCTAATTGGGAACAATTCATTTATATCCGACCCCCCGCCGGGCGCACTCGTTCTCCCAGACACCGGTCCCCAGCCACCCCGCTCCCTAAGCACAGCGCACAAGAAACGCAGGCGCACACGTCACTACGCCAAACGCGCGCAAGTCGCGCACGCGCACTCGCTCTTCCCCGCCCCCACCGCACGCCCGTGGGACCAGCGCACACGTCACGCACGCGCACTCCCCACCCGGGACCACCCGACAGAGCCGCCGGCTCAGGGCAGGGGCGGGACACCTGCGGGCGCAGCGAGCCCGAGAGCCCAGGTTCCCACGCCGGCCCTCGGCCCCTTTAGACACAGGCGCCCTCGCTCGCCGTCCCTTCAACTCTGCAGGCGCTGCAGACGCCAGGGATCCGGCCAGTGTCCGCGGGGCTCCTACCCACCACCGGGCACCACCGCCCCCACCAGACCCCCGAGCTGCGCAAGGCCCCCTCTGCCTTCGCCCCCACCCTCCGGGGCTCACCCGCGGCTCCCTTGCCGAGTGGACCGGGAGGCCAGGGATTGTTTCCCACGAGGGGCTGGAGGCCGGGCAAGGACTAGGGGAGGAGAAGGCGGGGATGCACATGCGCAGAAGGAGGGGGCGGTGGCGGCGGCGAGCTGGAGCTTGGCTTCTGGCAGCCTGGGCTGGAAAAGTGGTTTTATGCTTAGAAGCGATGCCTCACTCCTAAATTGTAAAAGTAAGCTAATAGTAATACCTAGCTAATAGTTTTATAAAGATTAAAGGTGTTTACATTGTAAAAGCACTTAGGACGGTGTCTGGCACATAAACTGTTTAGTACCTGTACATTTTTCAAGATTCTCTTTCCCACTGTACACCGTGTCCACTCCTTTAGAAATCAGCTGGAGAGTTTCTGCCTGGTTTACTGCGTTACGAGATTACTGAGATACTCCTGCTGCCTGGAGCCAGGTTTCTATCGGTGCCCTGGAGGTGTGCATCAAAGCAGTGTGCCGTTTGGACACAGACCGAGAGAAGGAAAGGTGTGCGTGAATTGCATTTATGAACGTGGACAGATAGATGTTGGATTAGTTTAGATAAATTTATTTTCTAGCAGTTTAGAAGGTAAACTTGTCTAAAGTAATAACTGACCAGCATAGCTATTCTCTGGAATGAGGAAAAAACCAAGTTAGCAATTCGGCATCGAACAATAATAAAAACTTGGCATGTCCGAAACTGTTCACACACCACGCTTAGAGAAGAAAGCACGCTCCTGGAACCAACCATATTTTACCTGGAACCACATACGCATTCTTTTATGTGCACATCCGCTGGACATTTTTAGCACAGTGTGATCATATGGGCATATTATTTTATGGCGAACTTTTCATGAAACAATATATTGCGAACTCTTTTTGGTCAGTGTCACCTCTTAACTTTCATGTTTTAATAACTTGATATTTACGGAAGAGTTGCAAAGATAGTTCCCGTATACTTTCACCCAGCTTTCCCTAATGTCGACGTTTTAATAACCATGGTACATTTATCAAAACTAAGAAAGTAACACCGGTAAAGTTCTATTAACTAAACTACAGAGTTTATTTCGATTTCATCAGTTTCTCCACTAACGTCCTTTTACTGATCCAGGATCCAATCCAGCATACCACAGTACATTTAGTCATCCTGTCTCTTTAGTCTCCTCCAATCTGTTAAGTTTCTTGGTCTGTCCTTGTGTTTCATGACCTTCAGATATTTGAAGAATAGGGGTCAGATAGTTTGAAGAATGTCCGTGGGGGCCGGCCTTGTGGCCCAGTAGTTACGTTCGTGGCTGGGCTTGGCAGCCCAGGGTTCCTGTATCCTGGGCGGGGACCTAGCACCGCCTGTCCAGGCTTGGTGAGGCAGCGTCTCACACAGCAGAACTAGAAGGACCTACAACTAGAATTTACAGCTATGTGCTGGGGGTCTTTGGAGAGAAGAAGGAAAAAGAAAGATTGGCAACAGATGTTAGCTCAGGGCCCAAAAAAAAAAGAAGAAGAAGAATGTCCCTGAATTCGAGTTTGATGTTTTATCCTGATAGGGTGGTGGTTATAAGTTTCTGGGAAGAATACCACAGATGGGACACGATATCAACAGGACTTGTCATATTAACCTTGATTACTTGGTTAAGGTGGTGTCTGATAGGTTTCTCCACTCTGTAGTTAGGATTTTCCCCTTTCTAGTCTACACTTAGAAGTGGGTTACTAAGTCCAGTGCACACTCACGGGGGCTGGAAATAAGCTCCATCTTGGATTTGTGGTCATATTTTAAAACCACCACATTTGTTAGTAAATTTGAGGAGAGACCTTTTGAGGCTATGTAAATATACTGTTTCTATTTAGAGTTTTGGCCACTAATTTTAGCTTTCATTGGTGGATCTTGCCTGCAGCAATTATTACTGTGGTGTTTTCAATGGTAATTTCTATTTCACCTCTTCTTTATATAGGCATTAATTGGGATTCTTCTGTAAGTGAAAAGTTTTATTTTCCCCATTAACTACTCTGTCATTTATGTATGTCAATATGGACTCATGGATATTTATTTCATTCCCAACCATTGTTGTTCAACCCTACCTTTCTCACCCAACCTTTGGCACCCTCTGATCTGTTCTCTGTTCGATAATTTTACCGTTTTCAGAATGTCAAATGGAATCATGATATGTATCTCCTGGATTTGGCTTTTTTCACTTAACAAAATTCATTTAAGATTCATTCATGTTGTTGCTCCTATTTAGCTCCTTTCCCCCCTGCCCCCTCTCCCTTTTCATTTCTTCCAATACTATGGTGTCATTATGTTGCTCCAATTCTTCCGGGTGCATTGAGAGCTATCATAGGTTAGCTTTTGGATCCTTTTAATATATACTTAAAAAAATTTTTTAAAGCATATCCTCGCTTTTTCACACCACAAGATGCTCCAGGCTCATCCTGCATTTTTCCTGCCCCAGCCCTAGAATCAGCCATTTTTCCAAGGGGCCCTGGTTTATTTTATTGGAGAAATGAACATCTGAGCCCTAGGTGTGCTTACTGATGCTGAATGTAACTGTTTCTAGACTCAGAAGACAGAGCTAAGAAATATGTATGTTTGCTAATCCATGTTAGTACTCTATATTACAATATCTATATTTCTGTATCTATACATGTATGTACTATGTATACATATACATATTAAAAATAATATGAGTTTACGCTGATATCTCCTTCTCTAACTCGGGGTTCATTCTAGACTCCCCACCTGCCGCTTGCTTATTTTTATCTTCATACTCAGACGCTGAGGTACCTGGTTACTGTTATCTACAATATATTTACTTACTCTTTTAGCCCTAGTGTGCATTACCGTTTCAGAATTGCTAACGCCTGTGAGAATTCACCAGCCAGGCTACAGTGTTTCTGTACAGTTCTTTTTGTTTCCAGTCTTCTAGTATCCAGTAAAAATGTTGTTTTACAAAGTTATTTAGGTCAGCTCCTTTCCTCCCACCCTTTTCATTCAGGTTACAGGATACGTTTGTAAAAACAGTCACTTATCACAGTCCACGTTCCATCCAACGCTGTCTGATTGTTTTGGTTACCTAGTTAGAGTTAAGTTCTCTCTTGGCAGTGTACAGCCCTCAGGTTTTGATGAGTGTGTCACCCCAGCACCGTGCACAACAGCTCTGTTACCGTAGAACTTCCCTCCTCAGCCCTTCCTTCCCCCCCAGCCCCTGCCATCCACTGATCTGTTCTCTGTCTTATAATTTAACTTTTTTCAGAATGTCACATAGATGGAACGACATAATGTGCAGCGTTTAGGTTTGGCTTCTTTCACTTAGCAAAAATCATTTAAAATTGATTCATATTGTAGTGTGAGGCATTAGCATTCCTTTTTATTACTGAGTAGTATTTTATTTATAGATGTTTCACAGTTTATTTCTCCATTACCTGTTGAAGGATATCTGGGTTGTTACCTGTTTCGGTGATTATGAATAAAGATACTATAAATATTTGTTTTGAGGCTTTTGTGTTGACATACATTTACTGTTCACTTGGGTAAATACACAGGAGGAGGATTGCTGGATTGTGTGGTATTGGAATTTATAAGAAATTGTAAAACTCTTTTCCAAAGTGCTTGTATTATTTTGTGATCTCACCAGCAATGAGTGAGAGTTCCCATTTCTCAGTTTCCACATCCACAGCACTATTTTGTATTTTCATCTTTGTTTTGTTTCCCATTCTAATAGGAGTATAAAGGCCTTATGCTGGTTTTAATTTGCATTTCTCTGTAAACTAATGTTGTGCATGTTTTCACATGCTTATGTACTAGCCATGTATCTGCTTTAGTGACATACATGTTCAGATCTTTTGTCAATTTTTAAATTGGATTGTTTATTCTCTTGTGGTTGCTTTTTTTTTTTTTTTAAGATTTTATTTTTTTCCTTTTTCTCCCCAAAGCCCCCTGGTACATAGTTGTATATTCTTTGTTCTGGGTCCTTCTAGTTGTGGCATGTGGGATGCTGCCTCAGCGTGGCTTGATGAGCAGTGCCATGTCCGCGACCAGGATTTGAACCAACGAAACACTGGGTCGCCTGCAGCGGAGCACGCAAACTTAACCACTCGGCCACGGGGCCAGCCCCTCTTGTGGTTGCTTTTAAGAACTACACATATTCTGATACAAATGCTTTGTCAGAAATGTGATTTGCAAATATTTTCTACCTGTATGTGGCTTGTCTTTTCATTCTCTTAGTATCTTTCACAGAGGAAAAGGTTTCAATTTTAATGAAGTCCAATCTATCAATTTTTCACTTTCTGGATTGTGATTTTGGTGTGAAACTTAAAAAAACTCTTTGCCTAACCCAAGGTCACAAAGATTTTCTCCTATACACCTGGAAGTGTTAGAATTTTAAGCTTATTTAAGTCTACAATGCATTTTGAGTTGATTTTTCCATAAGAGTGAAGCATAGATTGACGTTCATTTTGTTGTTGTTTGTTTTGGTGTTTTGCATGTGAATGTTTAAATGTTCCAGTGCCATTTGTTAAAAAGACTGTCCTTTCTCCACTAAATTGGCTTTGTACCTGTATCAAAAATCAAGTGGCCATATTTGTGTGCATTTATTTCTGTGCTGTCTATTCTGTTCCATTGATCTCAGGTGTCCATCCTTTCATCAGTACCACACTGTCTTTAATATTATAGCTTATGGTAAGTTAAGTCAGAGAAAGACAAATATCATGTGATTTCACTTATATGTGGAATCTGAAAAACAAAACAAACAAAACAGAAGCAAACTCATAGATAGAAAGAACAAACTGGTGTTTGCCAGAGGGGAGAGGGTCGGGGGACAGGCAAGATAGGTGAAGGGGATTAAGAAATACAAACTTCCAGTTATAAATAAGTCACAGGGAAATAGTGTGCAGCATAGGGAATATAGTCAATAATATTGTAATAATTTTGTATGGTGACAGTTACAAGGCTTGCCATGATCATTTCATAATGTATATAAATGTTAAATCACTATCTTGTATATCTGAAACTAATATAGTATGTCAACTACAACAAAAAATAAAATTAAACTTTAAAAATATTTTGGTTTTGGCACTTTAAAAAGTTACACACACACATATTTACAAAAATTACACACATAATTTAAAAAATATATATTTCCTACAATTATGTAAATTGTATATATAATTTAAATTCCAATGGCTCGTTTTTAGTACACGAAGTACAATTGATTTTTTTTTTAAAGGTTTTATTTTTTTCCTTTTTCTCCCCAAAGCCCCCCGGTACATAGTTGTATATTCTTTGTTGTTGGTCCTTCCAGTTGTGGCATGTGGGACGCTGCCTCAGCATGGCTTGATGAGCAGCGCCATGTCTGCGCCCAGGATTCGAACCAACGAAACACTGGACTGCCTGCAGCGGAGGGTGTGAACTTAACCACTCGGCCACAGGGCCGGCCCCTAAGTACAATTGATTTTTGTGTGATGACAGCGCATCCTGCAATCTTCTGTTATGTAATTAACAGGGACACCTCGACAGTGATAAGTCATGTTGGGAGCATCCACCCTTGATAGGGTGTAATTGAATGGCACTTAACTCTGTGGTCTTCCTCCACAAAATGCATAACCCTGATCTAATCATAAGAAAAACAGTAGACAATTCCTAGCAGATGATTAGTACTCGTCAAATCTGCCAAAGACATCAAAAGTGAGAAAAATCTGAGACACTGTCACAGCTAAGAGGAGCCAAAAGAGACATGACAAGTAAGTGTCCTTGTTAATTACCTGTCACATGAATAAGGTAGCATTTTTCATGTTTGTCCACTGTAGTGTTACTCTGTTCTCCTGTGTTCATACTGTCCTCTTTGGAAGGAGGTCACTATGTGCAGACCACACTTCAGGAGTAGGGAGCTATATCCACTTCCTCATGGGCAGAGTATCTGCATAAATTATTTAGAATTCTTCTCACAGAAAATTTGTTTTCTCCCCCATTTAGTAATTTATTCAATCATTTATTTATTTTATTTTTTCGGTGGGGAAGATTCACCCTGAGCTAACATCCATGCCAATCTTCCTCTATTTTGTATGTGGGATGACTCCACAGCATGGCTGACAAGTGCAGCAGGTCCACGCCGGGATCTGAACCCCGAATCCAGGCCAGCAAAGCAGAGTACATGGAACTTTAACCACTCGGCCACAGAGCCAGACCCCTTCAATCATTTATTTATATCAGTATGGATTCGTGGATATTTATTTTATACTTTGGGTCATAATCCAATACTACTTTATTTATTCTGTTGCTCAAATTGTTCCAATTTTGGCCACTGGGAACTCTTTCAGTTGGCTCCTATGCCACCCTTCCTCCAATAAAAAAAAAAGTTTTATTGAGCTATAATTTACACACATCAGCTCACTCATTTAAAGTGTGCTATTCCATGATTTTTAGTGTATTCACATATAGGAGTGATCGTCACCACAGTCAAGTTTAGAACACTTTCATCAACTCAGAAGAAACCCATACCCTTTAGGTATCATCCCCCAATACCTTCGTTCTGCCCAGTCTGAAGCAAAAACTAATCTATTGTTTCTCTATAGATTTGCCTCTTCAAATAAATGGTAACAATATGTAGTCTCTTGAGACTGATTTCTTTCACTTAGCATACTGTTTTTCAAAGTTCATTGTGTTTTGACATGTAGTAGTACTTCATTCTTTCTTATGACTGAATACTATTACATTGTATGGTTGTATCACATTTTGTTTATCCATTCATCAGTTGATGGCGGTTCTTTCCAACTTTTGGCTCTTATGAATAATGTTACTATAAACATTCATGTATCAGTTTTTTATGGACATACGTTTTCATTTCTCTTAGGTATTTACCTAGGGATTAAATTGCTGATTCAGATGGTAACTCCATGTTTAACCTTTTGAGAACTGCCAGCCTGTTTTCCAGAGTGGCATCACCATTTTGCATTCTCACCAGAAGTGTATGAGGGTTCCTGTTTCTCCACATTCTGACACACACTTGTTTTTACCTGATTTTTTAATTCTAGTCATCCTAGTGGGTGTGAAGGTGTATCACATTGTAGTTTTGATTTACACTTCCCTGATGAATAATGACATTAAACATCTTTTCATAAATTTATAGACCATTTGTATGTCTTCTTGGGAGAAATTTCTATTCAGATCATTTGCCCTCTTTTAAATTAGGTTATTATCTTTTAAATATTGATCTGTAAAAGTTCTTTAGATAGTCCAAATGCAAGTCTCTTATCAGATACATGATTTGCAAATAAGTAATCCCATTCTGTGGATTGTCTTTTCACTCTCTTGATAGTGTCCTCTCAACCAGAAAAGTTTTGTATCTCAGTGAAGTGCAGTTTATCTATATTTTGTTGCTTGTGCTTTTGGTGTCATATCTAAGAATTCATGGCCACATCCAAGGTCATACAAATATTCTCCTGTTTTCTTCAAAGGGTTTTATACTTTTAGCTCTTACATTTAGGTCTTTGATCCATTTTGAGTTAGTCTTTTCATATGGTGTGAAGCAAGGCCCACTTTGTTTGTAAGTGGCTATCTGGTTGTAGCAGCATCATTTTTAAAAAGATTAATCTTTCCCCATTGAATGTTCTTGGCACACTTGTCAAAAATCAGTTAACCATAGATGTATGGACTTATTTCTCGACTCTCAATTCTATTCCGTTGATCTGTGTGTCTATACTCAGGTCCATACTACATTGTCTTGATTCTGTTGCTTTATAGTAAGTTATGAAATCGGCAAATGTGAATACTGCAGCTTTGTTTTATTTTTCACGATTGTTTTGGCTATTCTAGGTCCCTTGCTAATCCATTTAAATTTTAGAATCAGCTTGTGAATTTCTATGAAGAAGTCATCTAAGGTTATGATAGGGATTGCATCAAATCTGTACCTTAATTTGGGGAGTATTACCATCTTAACAATACTAAATCCTCTGCTCTAAAACTATGGGATGTTTTTTGATTCAGTTAGATTTTTAATTTCTTTCATCAATACCTTGTAGTTTTTAGGTGAAAGTTTTGCAAGCTTTAAAAATTATTCCTAAGTATTCTATTCTTTTGATGCTATTGTAAATGGTGTTGTTTCCTTAATTTTGTTTTCAGATTGCCCGTTACAAGTGTATGGAAATAGAATTATTTTTTCATATTGATCTAGTATCCTGCCACCTTGTTGAACTCAAGGATTCTTTAGAATTATATATGTATAATTAATATATATACAAGATAATGTCATCTGAGAAGAGAGATTTACTTCTTCCCTTCCAATCTGAATGTCTTGTGTTTCTTTTTCTTGCCTAATTGCTTTAGCTAGAACATCTAGTACACAGTTGAATAAAACTGACAATAACTGGCATCCTTGAATTATTGTTGATCTTAGGGGGAAAGCATTCAGTCTTTCATCATAAAATAAGATATTAGCTATAGGTTTTCATAGATGCTTTTTAACAGGTTGTGAAAGTTTCCTTTTATTCTGAATTTGTTGAGTGCTTTTATTATAAAAGGGCATTGAATTTTGTCATTTGCTTTTTCTGTGTCTTTTGAGATGATCATGTGGATTTTGTTTTTTATATTATCCATATGGTATATTATATTGATTGACTTTTGAATGTTAAATCAACCTTTCCTTCCTGGGGGAAATTCCCCTTCATCATGATGCATAATTTTTTGTATGTTGTAAGGTTCAGTTTGCTATTATTTTCTTTGGGATTATTGTGCCTATTTTAATGAGATACTTGTTTTATTTATTTATTTTTTTTGTCATAGCTTTTGTTTTGATGTCAGCATAATACTAGCCTCATAGAATAAGTTGGGAAATGTACCATCCTCTTCTACTTTTTGGAAGTGTTTGTGAAGAATTAATATTGATTCTTCTTGAAATATTTGGTAGAATATACTAGTGAAACTATCTGGGCCTAAGCTTTTCTTGCTGGTAGTTATCGATTAGTGACTCAATGTCTTTACATGTTGTAGGTCTATTCAGATTGTCCATTTATTCTTCAGTCAGTTTGGGTCCTTTGTGTACCGCTAGGAATTTTTCCATTTACAGTAAGATACCTAATTTATTGGTATACAACTGTTCATAGTATTTCTTATAATCTTTTTTTGTTTCTGTAAGGTGGATAGTAAAGTCCACTCTTTCATTTATGATTCTAGTAATTTGAGTCTCCTCTCTTATTTTTGATCTTTATAGCTAAAGGTTTGTCAGTTTCATTGATCTTTTCAAAGAATGAGCTTTTGGTTTCATTGATTTTCTCTATTGTTTTTCTATTCTCTATTTTATTAATTTCTGCTCTAATCTTTTATTATTAACTCTTTTTGCTTACTTCAAGTTTATTTTGCTATTTCTTTTTTAATGTCTTAATGTGGAAGTTTGAGTTATTGATTTTAGATCTTTGTTATTTTATGTGTAGGCATACACAGCTATACATTTCCCATTAAGCCCCTGCATTCACTGCGTCCTATATATTTTGGTAATGTTGTGTCTTCATTTTCTTTCATTTCAGGATGTGATATAAATTGCCTCTTCATTTCTTCTTTGACTCATTTGTTATTAGCAGTATGTTGTTTAATTTCCATTTATTTGTAAGTTTCCCAAATTTCATTTTGTTATTGATTCTATTTGATTTCTATTGATTTCATTTTGATTAGAGAATATACTTTGTATTATTTCTATCCTTTTGAATTTCCTTGTTTTCTTTATGGCCGAGAATATGGTCTATCTTGAAGTATGTACCATGTGTACTTGAGAAGAATGTGTATGCTGCTGTTCTTGGGTTGCATGTTCTATAGATATCTCTTAGGTCTAGTTGGTTTATAGTGGTGTTTGAGTCTTCCATTTCTTTGTTAATCTTCTGCTTAGTTATACTCTTTATTGAAAGTGGTATTGAAGCCTCCAACTAGTATTTTAATTGTCTATTTCTCCATTCAGTTCTCTCAGTTTTTGCTTCATGTGTTTTGGAAATTTGTTTTTAGGTGTATATATGTTTATAATTGCTATATCTTCCTGATGGATTGGCCATTTTCATCTTAAAATGTCTCTGTTTATGTCCAGTAACATTTTTGGTTTTAAAGTCTATTTTGTCTGATGTTAGTGTAGCCACTCCAGATTTCTTGTGGCTGCTGTTTACATGATATATCCTTTCCATCATTTTACTTTCAGTCTATTTCTATTTTCGGATAAAAAATGTGTCTACTGTAGACAGCATATAGTAGGATACTGCTTTTTTTCCATCTAACAAACTCTTACTTTTGACTGTACTGTTTAATCTGTTTACATTTAATGTTATTACTAATATAGATAGATTTGTATCTGCCATTTGAATTTTTTGTTTTCTAGATGTCTTTTTTTGTTCCTCTATTCCTTCTTTGCTACTTTCTTTTGCATTAAGCAAGTATTCTCTAACATTGCATTTTAATTTCTTTAATGAGTATTTTTGATAATAACTTTTGAGTTATTTCCATAGTGTTTGCTTTAGAGCTTACCATAAACATCTTTTGGTTTCCTGGTATACAAAAATTTATTTTTTTATAATTTTTAAAATCATGGTAAAAATTATATGTAACGTAAATTTACAATCTTAACCACTTTTAAGGTACAGTTCAGTAGTGTTAAGCATTTTCACATTGTTGTTAAACGGTTCTCCAGAATTTTTTCATCTTGCAAAACTTGAAATCTGTACCTGTTAAGCAATTCCCCATTTCTCCCCAGCCCCTGGCAACCACGATTCTACTTTATGTTTCTGTGAACTTGATCATTTTAGAGACTTCATATAATTGGAATCATACAATATTTGTATTTTTATAGCTGGCTTATTTCACTTAGCATAATGTCCTCAAGGTTTATCCGTGTTGTAGCACGAGACAGGATTTCCTTTTTTTTTCCTTCTTCCCTTGCAATGCCATATAAAAAATGGTAGTCTTCAACTTTTTCATTAGAAAAATAGCAGAGGGTTTTAGTGTAGGAAATATAATGAATCATAAGCATGATTTCATGGGGACAACTAAAACACTAAATGAATGGTGGAAAGAACTTATGTTTCTATTAATGTCTTTAAGTTACAAAAGTAAGGAATTTGAAAAAAGGGCTTAGATGAAGGCAAAAATCAAGATGGAAGCAGAGAAAAAAAGAGCTTTCAATTGAGGAATGTTTCTAAGAGATGGTACTGGGAGACTGCTCATTTTACTGTGTAACAAAAAGGAAAAATGGAGGTTTTTTCAAAGGATCAGGCCAAAGGAGTTTGCAGCATGTGCTATGAACTCATTCACAGAGAAATCAATATAATTTAGAGCAAAATTGTCTAAAAATAAGTTGCTTCATCAGTTCTGGGACATTTTTTCAGTCTTCTGCCGGGAATCCAATTAATGTACGTTGTTTTTTTCTTTCAGAAAATTTTATATGGCTTTTATATCTCATATTCTTTATAAAGAAAATTCACTCAGCCAAGTGTATGGCAATAATATTGTATATGAGTAGAATTTCTTTTTTAAGGCTAAGTAATATTCCATTCCAATATATATATGTATATATATCCAATATATATATATTTATATACATATACGTATATATATCCCGTATATATATATCCTGTGTATATATATATATATATATATATATATACACACACACACACACACACACACACGCACATACACACACACCACATTTTCTTTACCCAATCATCTTTTGATAGACATTTGCATTACTTCCACCTCTTGGCTATTTGTGAATACTGCTGCTGTGAAGAAAGGTGAGCAGATATCTCTTCGAGACCCTACCTTCAACTGTTTTGGATATATACCCATAAGTGGGATTGCTGGATCATATGGTAATTCTATTTTTAATTTTACTGTTTTCTATAGTGGATGCACTATTTTACATTCAACAGTGCACAAGTCTTCCAATTTCTTATTATTCCAATTTCACTTGTTATTTTCTGGGGTTTTTTTGTTTTTTAACAATAACTGTCCTAATGATGTGAGGTGATATCTTATTGTGGTTTTGATTTGCTTTACCCTGATGATTAGTGATTTTGAGCATCTTTTTATATGCCTGTTGGCTGTTTGTATATATTCTTTGGAGAAATGTCTATTCAAGTCCTTTGCCTATTTTTTAAGGGAGTTATTTTTGTGTGTGTTTTTGACTTGTAGGAGTTCTTAATATATTCTGAATATTTGCCCTTATCACATATATGATTTGCAAATATTTTCTTCCATTCCATGAGTTGCCTTTCCTCTCTATTTATTGTGTCTTTTGATGCACTGTGTTGTAAATGAATGGGGAGTGAGTTCCTCTTATGTGGTCTTGAAAGATCACTATAACACAGCTGTGGAAATTACACTTGGAGAGACATATGAAATTAAAGGATTTATTATACTTAGATGTCCTAGGAGAGCAAAGCACAGCACACCAAGCAGGGAGCCATATGGGAGGAGGAATAAGGCAGCATGCTCAACTAAGTAGGTGGGGAGTTGAGAGACAGAGAGAATGAAGACCCATGGGAAGTGCCTTTATTGGGGATCAGAGAGGAGTACACAAGTAAAGGTGTGAGAGGACTTTACTGATGCATTTGAATGTCACTAGGTCACAATCAGGGAAGGGCACAAAGGGGAACTTGTGGCAGGGACCAGCCTTATCACACTGGTTCACCTCGTTGCCTTGGCAGAGTGATCACAGCCTGTTTGTGGGGGTGTTGATACACCAGGAAAATATGAAATTTTAAAAATTTATAACACATACACTGTGCTTTTGGTGTCACATCCAAGAAATCATTGCCAAATTCAATGTTAAAAAGTTTTACCCCTATGTTTTCTTCTAGGGGTTTTATCATTTGTTCCTTCTTCTGTTTAGGTCTTTAATCCATTTTGAGTTAGTTTTTGTATATGGTGTAAAACAAGGGTCCAACTTCATTCTTTTGGCATGTAGATTTTCAGTTTTCCCAATACCGTTGGTTGAAAAGATTGTCCTTTTCTCAAGTGGTCTTGGCACCCTTGTTAAAGATCATTTGACCATATGCATGAGGGCTTATTTCTGGACTCGGAATTCCATTGGTCTATTTGTCTGTCTTTATAGCAGTACCACACTGTTTTGATTACTGTAAACTTGTAATTTTTTTGAAATCAGGAAGTTTGAGTCCTGCAACTTTGTTCTACTCTTTCAAGATTGTTTTGGTAATTTGGGGTCCCTGGAGATTCCATATAAATTTTATGATCGATTTTCCTATTTCTATTAAAATACCTTTGGGATTTTGATAGGGCTTGCATTGAATCTGTAGATTGCTTTAGGTAGTGTTGATAATCTTAACAGTATGAAGTCTTCCAATCCATGAACACAGGAAGTCTCTCCCTTTATTTGTATCTTCTTTAATTTCTTTCAGGAATGGTTTGTAGTTTTCAGTGTACAAGTTTTTGCCTTCTTGGTTAAGGTTATTCATAAGTATTTTCTTTTTTTTCATGTTATTATAAATGAAATTGTTTCCTTAATTTCCTTTTCAGATTGTTCATTGTTAGTGTATAGAAAAACAATTGATTTTGTGTATTGACTTTGTATCCTACAATCTTTCTGAGTTTGTTTATTTCTAAGAGTTTTTTTGTGGAATCTTTAGATTTTCTCCATAAAAGATCATGTCATCTGTGAACAGAGATAGTTTTACTTCTTTCTTTTCAATTTGGATACCTTTTATTTTATTTTCTTGCCTAATTGCTATGTCTAGTACTACTAATTACTCTTCCAGTACTATGTTGAATAGAAATGGTGAGAGTAGGCATCATTTTTTTGTTCATTATCTTAGAGGAAAAGCTTTTAGTCTTTCACCATTGCAGGTGATGTTTGCCACGACTTTTATTATTTTGAGAGAGTTTCCTTCTAGTCCTAGTTTTTTGAGTATTTTTAATCATGAAAGGATGTTGAATTTTGTCAAGTGTCTTTTCTATGTCAGTCATGACGATAATGTGGTTTTTGTACTTCAGTCTATTAATGGGGTGTCTTGCATTGATTGGTTTTCATATGTTGAAACATCCTTTCATTACAAGAATAAATCCTGCTTGGTTATGGTGTGTAATCCTTTTATTATGCTACTAGATTTAGTTTGTTCATATTTTGTTGAGGACTTTTGTGTCAATATTCATTAGAGGTATTGATTTGTAGTTTTCTTTTCTTATAGTGTCTTTGTCTGGCTTTGGTATCAGGGTAATGCTGTTTTTATAGAATGCGTTGGAAATCTTCCTTCCTTTTCAATTTTTTGGTAGAATTTGAGGAGGATTGGTATTAATTCTCCTCTAAATACTTGGTGGAATTTTCCAGGAATCCATCTATTCCAGGGCCTTTCTTTCCTGGTAGGTTTTTGATTACCGATTCAATCTCTTTACTAGTTATAGGTATGTTTAGATTTTATATTTCTTCATGATTCAGTCTTGGTAGGTTGTGTGTTCTAGGAATTTATCCATTACTTCTAGGCTATCCAATTTATTGGCATACAATTGATCATAGTATTCTCTTACAGTCCTTATTTCTGTGGCATCATTTGTAATGTTCCTTCTTCATTTATTTTATTTATATGCGTCTTCTTTCTTTTTGTCTCAGTTAATCTAGCTAAAGGTGTGTCAATTTTGTTGATATTTTCAAAAAACTTGTAATTTCATTGATCTTTTCTATTGTTTTTAATTTCTATTTGTCACTTATCTCTGCTATGATCTTTGTTATTTCTTTCCTTCTGATAGCTTTGGGTTTCATTTGTTTTTCTTTTTCTAGTTTCTTGAAGTTAAACTTAGGTAGTTGACGACATCTTTTTTAAAGTAGGTGTTTACAGCTATAAACTTCCCTCTTAACACTGCTTTTATTGTATCTCATAAGTTTTGGTATGTTATGTGTTTTCATTTTCACTTGCCTCAAGATATTTTCTAAATTCCTTTGTGATTTCTTCTTTGACCCATTGGTTAAGAGTGTGTTGTTTAGGGGTCAGCCCCATGGCCAAGTGGTTAGAGTTCTGAGTGCTCTGCTTCAGTGGCCTGGATTCGCAGGTTCAGATCCTGGGTGTGGACCTACTCCACTCATCAGCCGTGCTGTGGTGGCAACCCACATGCAAAATAGAGGAAGATTGGCACAGATGTTAGCTCAAAGCTGATCTTGCTCAAGCAAAAAAATAATAATAATAAATAAAAGAGGTAGATTGGCAACAGATGTTAGCTCAGGGAGAATCTTCCTCACCAAAAATAAATAAATAAACAAATAAACCGTGTTGTTTAATTTCCACATATTTATGGATTTCTCAGTTTTACTTCTGCTATTGTTTGCTAGTTTAATTCCATTATGATTGGAGAGGATATTTTTATGATTTTAACCTTTTAAAATTTGTTAAGTTTTGTTTTGTGGCCTAACACGTGGTCTGTCCTGGAGAATGTTCCATAGGTACCTGAGAGGAACATGTATTTTGCTGTTGTTAGGTGGTGTGTTCTCTTCGGTCTGTTGGTCCAAATGGTTTGTACTGTTATTGAAGTCCTCTATTTCCTTATTGATCTCCTGTCTCCTTGTTCTATTCATTGCTGAAAGTAGGGTATTGAAGTCTCCTACTATTATTGTATGGTATCCATTTCTCCCTTCAATTCCATCCTTGTTTGCTCCATATATTTAGGAGCTCTGATGTTTGGGGAATTTCTTTTTTATAATTGTATATTTTCCTGGTAAGTTGACACTTTTTTTTAACATAAATAACCATTTTATTTATTTATTTATTTTTCCTGAGGAATATTCACCCTGAGCTAACATCTATGCCAGTCTTCTCTATTTTGTATGTGGGTTGCCACCACAGCATGGCCAATGAGTGGTGTAGGTCTGTGCCTGGGATCCAAACCCGAGAACCCTGGCCACTGGAGTGGAGCACACAAACTTAACCACTATGTCACCAGGCTGGCACTTACTGATTTTTTTGTAGTGAGATGATTTGATTGCCTTCTCATTTCCTTTTGTGTATGTTCTATAGATATTTTCCTTGTAGTTTCCATGTGGATTATATAAAATATCTTAAAGTTATAGCATTCTATTTTAAATTGATAACAAGTTAATTTCGATCACATACAAAACTCTCCTGCTTTACAGCTCTGTCCCCTCCGTACACCAAATCTGCTTACTGTCTCTATAGTTTTGCTCTTTCCAGAATGCCGTATAAATGGAATCTTTTGTCTTAATCTAGCTAAAGGTCTGTCAATTTTGTTGACATTTTCAAAAAACTTGTAGTTTCATTTATCTTTTCTATTGTTTTCAATTTCTAGTTTTCATTTTCTATTTTTCTGTTTTGTTTATACTGGCTTCTTTCACTTAGCAATACATTTAAGATTCATCCATGTTTTTGCATGATTTGATACTTATTCTTTTTTATCACTGAATAGTTTTCCATTGGAGGATGTACCACAAATGTACCTATTCTCCTATAAAGAACTCTTGGTTGCTTCCAGTTTTTGGTGATTATGAACAAAGTGCCATAAATATTGACATGCTGGTTTTTGTGTATACATACATTTTCAAATCAGTTGAGTAAATACCCAGAAGTCCAATTGCTGGATTGTAAGTAAGACTATATTCAGCTTTGTAATAAACTGCCACATTGTTTTTCCAAAGTAGCTGGACCCTCTTTTTTTTGCATTCCCATCAGCAAGGAATAAGAGTCCTATTGTTCTGCATCCTCATCAGCAATTTGTATTGTCATTTTCTAAAGAGAAATACAAAGGATCATAAGAGAATACTATGAAAAACTATATGCCAACAAATTGAACAACCTAGAAGAAATAGATAAATTCCTAGACTCATACAACCTCCCCAAACTGAATCAGGAAGAAATAGAGAATCTGAATAGACTAATCACAAGCAAAGAAATAGAAACAGTAATCAAAAACCTCCCCAAAAATAAGAGTCCAGGACCAGATGGCTTCTCTGGAGAATTCTACCAAACATTCAAAGAAGATTTAATACCTATCCTTCTCAAACTATTCCGGAAAATAGAGGAAGATGGAGCACTCCCTAATACATTCTATGAAGCCAGCATCACCCTGATCCCCAAACCTGACAAGGACAACACAAAGAAGCAAAACTACAGGCCAATATCACTGATGAACATAGATGCAAAAATCCTCAACAAAATTTTGGCAAACCAAATACAGCAATACATCAAAAAGATTATACACCATGATCAAGTGGGTTTTATACCAGGGACACAGGGATGGTTCAACATCCGCAAGTCAATCAACATGATTCACTACATTAACAAAATGAGAAACAAAAACCACATGATCATCTCAATAGATGCAGAGAAAGCATTTGACAAGATCCCACATCCATTTATGATAAAAACCCTCAATAAAATAGGTATAGAAGGAAAGTACCTCAACATAATAAAGGCCATATATGACAAACCCTCAGGCAACATCATACTCAATGGACAAAAACTGAAACCCATCCCTCTCAGAACAGGAACAAGACAAGGGTGCCCACTTTCACCACTCTTATTCAACATAGTACTGAAGGTGTTGGCCAGAGAAATTTGGCAGGAAAAAGAAATAAAAGGAATCCAAATAGGCAACGAAGAAGTAAAACTCTCGCTGTTTGCAGACGACATGCTCTTATATATAGAAAACCCCAAAGAATCCATAGGAAAACTATTAGAAACAATCAAAGCTACAGCACAGTTGCAGGGTATAAAAGCAACATACATAAATCAGTAGCATTTCTATATGCTAACAATGAACTAACAGAAAAAGATCTCAAGAACTCAATCCCATTTACAATCGCAACAAAAAGAATAAAATACCTTGGGATAAATTTAACTAAGGAAGTGAAAGATGTATACAAAGAAAACTACAAGACTTTCTTGAAAGAAATCGATGATGACATAAAGAGATGGAAAGACAGTCCATACACGTGGATTGGAAGAATAAACATAGTTAAAATGTTCATACTACCTAAAGCAATCTACAGATTCAACGCTATCCCAATCAGAATCCCAATGACATTCTTTACAGAAATTGAACAAAGAATCCTAAAATTCATATGGGGCAACAAAAGACCCTGAATTGCTAAAGCAATCCTAAGAAAGAAGAACAAAGCTGGAGGCATCACAATCCCTGACTTCAAAACATACTACAAAGCTACAGTAATCAAAACAGCATGGTACTGGTACAAAAACAGATGCACAGACCAATGGAACAGAATTGAAAGTCCAGAAATAAAACCACACATCTATGGACAGCTAATCTTTGACAAAGGAGCTGAGGACCTACAATGCGGAAAAGAAAGTCTTTCAACAAATGGTGCTGGGAAAACTGGACAACCACATGTAAAAGAATGAAAATTGACCATTCTTTTTCACCATTCACTAAAATAAACTCAAAATGGATCAAAGACCTAAAGATTGGGCCTGAAACAGTAAGTCTTCTAGAAGAGAATATAGGCAGTACACTCTTTGACATCAGCTTCAAAAGAATCTTTTCAGACACCATAACCCCTCACATGAGGGAAACAATAGAAAGAACAAACAAATGGGACTTCATGAGACTAAAGAGCTTCTTCAAGGCAAGGGAAAACAGGATTGAAACAAAAAAACAGCCCACTAATTGGGAAAAAATATTCACAAGTTATTTATCTGACAAAGGGTTAATCTCCATAATATATAAAGAACTCACACAGCTCAACAACAAAAAATCAAACAACCCAATCACAAAATGGGCAGGGGACACGAACAGACATTTCTCCAAAGAAGATATACGGATGGCCAATAGACACATGAAAAGATGCTCATCATCACTAATCATCAGGGAAATGCAAATCAAAACTACACTAAGATATCACCTTACACCTCTTAGAATGGCAAAGATATCCAAAACCAAGAGTGACAAATGTTGGAGAGGTTGTGGAGAAAAAGGAACCCTAATACACCATTGGTGGGAATGCAAACTGGTGCAGCCACTATGGAAAACAGTATGGAGATTTCTCAAAAAGTTAAAAATAGAAATACCTTATGACCCAGCCATCCCACTACTGGGTATCTATCCTAAGAACCTGAAATCAGCAATTCCAAAAGTCCCATGCACCCCTATGTTTGTCGCAGCATTATTCACAATAGCCAAGTCATGGAACCAACCTAAGTGCCCATCAACTGATGATTGGATAAAGAAGAAATGGTATATATATGTATATACAATGGAATACTACTCAGCCATAAAAAAGGACAAAGTCATCCAATTCACAACAACATGGTTAGACCTTGAGGGTATTATGTTGAGTGAAATAAGCCAGACAGAGAAAGACGAACTCTGTATGACTCCACTCATAGGTGGTAGTTAACATATAGACAAAGAGAACTGATCGGTGGTTACCAGGGGAAAGGGGGGTGGGGGGAGGGCACTAGGGGTGAAGTGGTGTACCTACAACATGACTAATAATGATGTACAACTGTAATTTCACAAGGATGTTAACTTTCATAATCTTAATAAAAAAAATTGTAACCATTGTAATATGTGTGTCCTCAATTGCTTTTTCAAATGTTGAACCAGCCTTGCATTCTTGGTATAAACTCCATTTGGTCATGGTATAGTACACTTCTTATATAATTTTGAATTTGGTTTGCTGATGTTTGGTTGAGGATTTTTGCATCTGTATTCATGGATGATATGGCTCTATGGTTCTCTTGTAGTACCTTTGTATGGTTTTGGTATTTAATAGCAGGGTAATGCTCGCCTTATAAAATTGAATCCATTTTTTTTATTTGCTGGAAAAGATTGTATAAAGTTGGTATTATTTCTTCCTTAACTATATGGTAGAACTCACCAGGCCTGGAGTTTTCTTTTTGGGAAAGATTTTTAACCACCAATCCAATTTCTCTTGCCTATGGCTTATTTAGAAGTGTGTCATTTAGTTTACAAATATTTGGAGTTTTTTTTTTCCAAATGACTTTCTGTCGTTCATTTCTAGTTTAACTTCACTATAGTCTGTGAATATACTTTTTATGATTTCTATTCTTGTAAATTTATTGAAATTTTTTTATGGCCCAGAATATTGTCCATCCTTGTGAATGTTCCATGTGTACTTTAAAAGAAAATGTATTCAGCAATTTTTATGTAAAATGTTTTATCAATGTCAATTAAGTTTAGTTGGATGATACTGTTATTTATGTTGACATTTTTACTGATTTTCTTTCCCCTGAAAGAGAAGTGTTGATGTCTTAAATTAGGACTTTTTTTATTTCTCCTTTCAGTTCCATCAGTTTTTGCCTCTTGTATTTTGATGCTCTCTTGATAGATGCATACACATTTAGAATTGTTATGTCTTCTGAGATAATTGACCTATTTTATCCTTCTGTAACGTTGCTCCTCGTCCTGAATAATATTCCTTGCAGTGACATCTGTTTATCTGATATTAATATAGCTATTTCAGCTTTGTTTTGGTTAATGATTGCATAGTATCTCTCTCCTTTCTTTAGAGCTATGTATATCTTCAAATGTAATATGGATGTCTTCTCAACAGCATATAGTTAGATATTTCTTTAAGCACTTTGGAGATTCCGTTCTATTGTTTTCTTCTTAGTTCCTGGTGAGAAATCTTCTGTAACTCATGTTTGTTTCCTGTATGCAATGTTTCTTTTTTCTCAGGCTGACTTCAACTTTCTCTTTGTTTTACAGTTTGAACTCTATTATTAGAAGTTAAGATAGTAGAAACTTTGAGGAGGAGAGAAGGAGAAGTCACTGATTGGAGTGGCATTGGGGCACTTCTGGAAATACTGGCATGTTTATTGACATGGATGATAGTTACACAAATCTTACTTTGTGCTAATTCACTGAACTATACATCAATGTTTCATGAATATTTTTGTGTATGTTTTATACTTGAATTAAAAAGTTTTTTTAAAAACTATGTTAATTATTTGTTAAAGTATTTTAAAATGTAATGCTTCTTAACCTGTCAATTCACCATCCAGGAATCTGTCTTAAGAAAATAACCAATAAATCAAAGTAGGTGCCTATACGAAGATGTTTAATGCAGAACATTGTCTTAAATTATAATGATGATGATGCATCATGCAGAAAATTAAATTGGGCGAGGTGAAACAGAATGACTGTATGTCTACTATAGGTGGTCAAGGAAGGCCATTCTATGATACCATTTAAAAGTTGAGGTTTGAATGACAAGAAGGGGCCAACGATGTAGGTGTCAGAAGACTGATTCAGGTCAAGGGAACAACTGATACAGTGGCTCCCTGGCAAATACAAGCATGGTATTCAAGAAACAGAAGTAAGGTTAATCAAGATAGGCTAATGGGAGGTGGAGAAAGTAGTATAAGACAAGATGGCAGATGTAGTCAGTTCACAGAGAAACTTTATAAACCCAGGCTAGGAGTTTGGATTTTATTCAAAGCACAAGGGACGGCCATTGTAGGATTTTTGAATAAAATGACGGATAATCTAATAGGTGATTTTAAAAGATTACTTTGGCTATTATATGGAGAATTTAATACTAGAGGGCAATAGTGGAATCAGAGAAATCAGTGTAGAGGTTATTTTAATAAACCAATTAAAAATAATAAAGGCCTGCTGCAGTATTGTATGAAGAGAACTGAATGAATGGACTGCGTGTGTTTTGTTGGTCTCAGAGATTGGGTATTGTCATATGTGTTGGAAAGAGAGCAATCAATGATATCGATGCCATCTGTATTTTGGGCTTAACAAGAAGCTGTTAAATTACAAAATAAAGTGGGCTGTGCCTTGCCTAAACTCAGTCTAGTCCCAACATCCAGTGCATGTCCACTTATTACACACTCTTTATCTCTTTTCCTGGGCTCAAAGAGAATCCTAACAGTCAAAAACAACCACAAAATTTAGTCAAAGCTTATTATCTGTGGTCAACCTGTGTATGCATTAACTCATTGAAATGTCACAAACCCAATATAGAATAAGAATTATTAACATTCACATTTTACACATGAAGAAACTGAGGCAGACCCAGAGAACTTAAGTACTATGACCAAGACCAAACTGCTAGGAAGTAGAAGAGCTGAGATCTGAACTAGAGCCTGCACTACTAACCTACAATGCTCTGCATGACATACCACTAGAGTGAAAAACAGGTCAGTTTATCAATGGCTCATTTGTTCAACAGCAGAAACTGGAAACAGTCAACCCAATCTACACCTGAGGCAGAGCTGCCAGGCAAAGTTGCCGTGCTAAGAGGAGCAGCTCTCTCAGCTGAACTCAGTCTAGATGGAGCTCCCTCTACCTCACCGTGCACCTGGGTCTCTTGGGTGTTGGTAATTTTCTCAGCCTTCTTGGGCACCTGCAATTGGAGCAGGGAAAGAGGGAACCCTGTCTTAGACCTCAGTCACCTGATTGGGATCATCTGCCTGTTTTGTGCCTGCCAACTCTATGCCCTGCACCCTAGCCCCATCTCCATTCTCACCATCCTATTCTGAAGAAAATTTCCTGGAATAAATTTGTTTGCTTGATATTCCTACTGAGTCTCTTCTGAAATTCTAAAGACATTCATTTTCACCTTTTATCCAGAAATTATACTAATTGAGTTTTCAACATCTGGCCGGCAATTAGACTGGTCTTATGTGTGTGCCTTTATTCTAGCATAGATAGCTGATTTTAACTGTCTTAATTTCCCCAAGAGTCTCACCTCAGCTTTTTCTTGGAGCCCTAGCTGTTATATTATATTCCTCTGCCCTTAGTAATCTCTTGCCCTCAGGTGCCCACAGGCCTGCAGTCCCCCTGCAGCTCTCTCTCGTGCCACAACACCTGCCACTGCTATCAGCAGCTCCAACCTGATATCCAAACTATGCCACCATTCCCAGCAGCATTCTGAGTTAAGAAGGCAGAAACCAGTCCCTTAGGCAGCCCCCAAATAAACCAGAAGTCGCAAGCAAGTTCCGTTCTTTTCCTTTCATCCTGAGGGAGGAGCCAGGAGTTGGGCAACATTCTCCCTCCCATGCCATGCTGCACTGGAGGGGTGGGTGGTGGGGGTAAGAGTGAGCAAAAACACCACAAAATTTCCTACCATTTTGAAAGTAGCTTTTTCTTGGTTAGCGATGGTTGCTAACCAACCTTGGTTAGCTGCAGCTTCTTAACTGGTTTGTAGAGTTCTCACAAATCTATTTTGGTGCATATGTTGTTGTTTATTCAGTGTTTCCATCCAGGAGCAAGAGCCTGGAGCTTCCAAGTCTGCCATCTTGCTGGCCTCACTCCTCAGGTAGATTCTTTTGCAGCTTGGTTTTAAGCTTGGTTAGGGAAAGTCCAGATCAGTCTGTACTCTACATCTAATTTTGCTCCACTATTTAATTATAGCAGTCTGATGATTGTACCTGATGCAATATGTATTTCATTCATAGGTTTTTTTCATGAAACTGGTGGAAACAGGAACTATCACCATCTCTGTATGAACTCTAGGAATTGTTTTCCTTACTCCTTTCTGGAGTCTTTCCCAACTTTGGGATAGTTTTCTCTTACATGTGCATAGATCAATATTCAGACAAAGACATGAAGTTACCCCTCTGCAGATGTCCAGAGCTCTCTCTGTGTAGCCCTCACCCCTTTAATACTCTGGCCCACAATATATAGCTACATGGGCCTCCCTGAATTCTGATCTCTGTCTCCTCAACACAATGAGACCACTAGGCTCTTGTTGCATCCTCCATCCCTGCATTGCAGCCTGGAACCTGCTTTCCTCTCAGACAGTGAGCTATTGTAATCATAGGGCTCACCTTGCTTGTTTCCTTTTCTAAGGGATCACATTTTTTTGTGGTCTTTGGTCCATATCTGTAACCATGTTTCACATATTTTGTCTGGTCTTCTAGCTGTTTAAGGTGGTCCCTACTACTAAATCTTGGCCAGAAGTGTCTTATTTAATATTAATAACTTCCATGTAAATTATTTTGATAGTCTACAATCCCATATTAATGCATACGATGACATTTTTCTTTCTTTCTGTTGAGCAGAGTACAAAGCACCAGTTACCCATCCCAGGGGAGGATTTCAAACACGTCTGCCCACTGCCTCTTGATATCAGAGTCAGCAAGGAAAACAAAATGCAATGAACCACTGGATGGAGCAATGCTTTACTTACACAGAGAAGAGACAGAGCAAGATCAGCTTCAGTAGTGGGCATTGGTCCACCATGGCAAGTGGGTCTTTTATTACATTTTTAATAATAAAATATATAAAAACTGTCACAATGGCAGATGTGATGGGCAGCCCTCTAAGATGGCTCCAAATAATCCCGGCTTCCTGGTGTTCATGCCCTTTTGAAATTCATTCCCCCTTGCGTATGCTCTGATGAATACAATATGACGAAAATGCTGGTGTGCTCCTGCTGTGATGAGGCTAAAAAAGACCATGACTTCTGGATGGCTGGCACTTTCTTACTCACTTTCATTTGCTCACCTTGATAAAGCCAGTTCCCATATTGTGAACTGCACTTTGGAGAGGCGCACGTGGCAAGGAACTGAGGGCAGCCTCCAACCATCAGCCAGCAAGGAAATGAGGCCTCCAGGCTAAAAGTCTGCAAGAAACAGACTCTCATCAACAACATGTGAGAGAGCTTGGAAGTAAATCGTTCACATGAGATGGCAGCCTCATATGATACCTTCATTGTTGAAACAGAGGACCCAGGGAAAGCATGCCTGCATTTTTGACCCACAGAAACTTTAAGATAATAGATGTTGTTGCTTTAAACTGCTAAATTTTGGGGTAATTCATTACACACCAATAAATAATTGATGCAGCAGGAAAGGGGATACATTGAATTATGCTGTTGTAAAATTCTTTCATGAAATGTAAAATGGAATAATACTAACCCAAGGTGGATTGCGATAGTTTCAGGATGAATGTTGTAATCCCTAGAGCCATCACTTAAAAAACAGTATATAAAAGGAAAATTTAAAAGCCAACAGGGAAGATAAAATAGAATTCTAAAAAATACTCATTACTCCACAAGAAGTTAAGACAGGAATAAAGAATAGAGCAAACACATAGAAATCAAGTCAGAATATGGTAGATAAAAATTCAATTCATCCATATCTACACTAACTTAAAGAGACTAAATGCTTTAAATAAAAGGTAGAGATTTTTAGACTGTATAAAAAATAAGAACCAATTATATGCTATTTAAAGGAGACGCAACTATAATATGCGAACACAAAAGGTTTAAACAAAAAGGAATAAAAAGATATACCATGCAAGCAATCATAAAAAAAGAATCAGATGCGGCTTTATTAATATGAGACAAACTATATCTTAAGAAAAGGAATATTCTCACAGATAAATAATGATATTCTCAAATGATAAAAGATCAATTTTCAGGAAGACGAAACCATTCTAAAAGTGTAAGCATCAAATAACATAGCTATAAAATATACGGATAAAAAATTTAATATCTAAAAGGAGAAATAGACTAATCCAAAATCATAGTTGGAGATATTAGCACTCCTTTTTCAATAATTGATAGAACAAGGAGTAAAAAATAAAATTCATGTACGGAAGATTTGAATTATACTACTATTTAGCGTAGCTTAATTGACATTTGAAGAGTCCTATACCAAAAGATGCAGAAAACACATTCTTCTCGAGTGCACATGGAACATTTACCAAAACAGACCATATTCTGGGCCATAAAACAAGTTTTAATATACTTAAGAGAATTGCAATTATATAGAATTTGTTATCTGACCACAATGGAATTAAGTTAGAAATTACTGAGAAAAAGAGAAATAGAACATCCCCAAATACTTGGAATTAAGCAACACACTTCTAAACAATCCATGGATAAAGAAGAAGTCACAATGGAATTTTTAGAAAATGTTTTGAACTGAAAAATGATGAAAACACAACACAAAATTTGTGGTATGTCACTAAAGCAGTATTTAGAGGGAAATTTATAGCTTTAATTACACATTCTAGAAAGGGAGAAATGATAAAAATAATTGATCTAGGCTTCTAAATCACAAAATTAGAAAAAGAACAATTTAAAACCAAACAAAGTAGAAGGCAGGAAATGAAAAATGATCAGAAAAAGGAAAATAGACAATAATAAAGAAAATGAACAACGCCGAAGTTGGTGTTTTGGCAACATTAATAAAATTTAAAAACAATGTGCAATACTAATAAGAAAGGGAGAGAGGGAGGAAAAAGGAAAGAGAGAGAAATATAGAATGATAGGGTCTGAGGGAGGGGGGAGGGAGGAGGGAGGGAGAAAGATAAAATCAGGAACAAGCATGTAAGCATCATTAGAGTAGAACAGACATTAAAGGGTAAGACAACTTTATGAACAACTTTATGCCAACAAATTGGACAACTTAAATGAAGTAGACAAATTCCTTGAAAAAATACAGCTATTCAAAATGGACCTGAGAGAAATACAAAAATCTGAAGAGGGGTAAAGCTATTAAAGACCTTCCCACAAAGAAAACTCCAGAATAGGTGGCCCCAGTAGTTGATTATATCAAACATTTAAGGCAGAAACAATGCTAATCTTACTAAGACTTTTTTTAGATAATGGAGGAAGAGGAAACACTTCCCAAATTATTTTGTGAGGCCAGCATTGACTAAATACCGAAACCTGACGGGGCATTACAAGAAGAGAAAACTATAAAGAAATATCTTTCACAATCACAGACATAAAATTCCTTAACAAAATATTACCAAATTCAATCCAGCAATATATCAAAAGCATGATACATCATGACCAAGTGGAGTTTATCCCATAGTGTAAAGTTGGTTTCATATTTGAAAATTAATCAATATGAATGCTATATTTACAGAATAAAGGAGAAAAATCACTTAGATTTGATAAAATTCAACACCCACTCATGATAAAAACCCTCAGTAAACTTGGGATAAAAGGGAACTTGGTCAATTAGATAAAAAGTATCTACCCAAAGAAAGCAAAACCCCTACATTTAACATCATACTCAAGCTTTTCTCCTAAGTTTGAGATTAAGGCAAGATTGCCCTCTCTCACCTCTTCTATTCAACACTGTGTTGGAGTTTTAGCCAGTGCATTAAGGTGATAAAGAGAAATAAGAGGTGTAAAAATTGGAAGGAAAATTGTAAAACTGTCTTCATTTACAGATTAAGTTCTGTAAATAAAAATTTACCGTTTCAAATAACATATATAAGTTCAAAGATCTAAAATAGCCCAGACACTTGAATCAGGAGGCTTATACTGCCTTTACACTTACAGTTACACTGCTACATTTACTATAATACCACCTTGTTTAAGACGGTATGATATTGACCTAAAAATAGATTAATAGACCAGTAGAACAAAATAGGTCAATAGAACACACATACCTGCAGAGCCAATTGATTTTCAATTTTGGTACCAATAAAATTAAATGGATAAAGAAAAACCCCTTAAACAGTTAATGCTTGATGAACTGGATATCTGTTTGGAAAAAAAAAAACTTTCACCCCTACATTACACTATTTGAAAAAGTTGAAGAGGGATCGTGAGACTTAAACATGAAAGCTAAATCTATGAGGCTTCTAGAAGAAATATGGGAGAATAGCTTTATGACATTGGAGTGGGAAAATATTTTTTAGACAGGATGAGAACAGAAAAAATAGCTCAAATTTCAACAAAACAAATCATGTCAAAAGACATGAATAAGATAGTCTGGGAGAAAATATTTGCGAAACATTTATCTGACAAAGGACCAGCATCCAGAATACATGAAAAACTCCTACAAACAAGTAATAAAAGACAAACAACCCAATTTTTAAAAATGGACAAAATTTGAAGAATTTCACAAAATAATACATACAAATGGCCAATAAACACATTAACAGGTGCTCGACACCATTATTCATCAAGGAAGTACAAACTAAAAACACATTAAGATACCACTACATACCTAGTAGGGTGACTAAAATGAAACAACTAGCAGTGCTAAGTATTGAGGACATGAAACAGCCAGAACTCTCATACATTGCTGGTTGGATTGTATCATGGTACAACTTTGGAAAACTGCTCAGCAATTTCTAATGTAGTTAAACATATACTTCCCATCTTATCCAGCAATTCCATTTCTAGGTATATATCTAAGAGAAATTAATGCAAATGACACAAAAAGATTTTCACAATAATTTTTATAGCCACTATAATTGATAATAGCCAAAACCTGGAAACAAACCAAATGTCCGTTAATAGGATGATGGATAAACAATTTGTGATACTGTCAGGCAATAGAATATTATTCAGCAACAAAATGCGACAGTGTGAATGAATCTCAAAAACATTCTGCTGAGCAAAAGAAGCCAGACTCAAAAGAATAGATACTGTATTATTCCATTTCCATAAAGTTTAGAAAAGGCAGGACTAAGTTATGATGATATAATTCATAACAGTGATTGTTTGTAGGGGCAGGATTGACTGGAAATGGACACAAAGGAATTTTCTGGGCATAATGGTAATATTTCATTTCTTAGTTTGCTTCATTGGTGACATAGGTTTTAACATCTGTTAATACTCTTCGAGATGTATATTTAAGATTTGTCTGTTTTAAAGTGTATAAATTATAGATAAATAAAAATAGGAAAAATTAAAACTATAGAAAGATCATAATGGGATATTTTGAATGCCTTTATCCAAATAAATTTGAAAATCTAGATGCAATGTAATAATGCCTAGAAAAATGCAAAACATCAAAACTGACCCAGGAATATATGGATAACCTGAATAATCCTATGATCATTGACAATATTGAATCACTTATTTAAAACATTTTCACAAAGAAAACTGTAGGGCAAGATGGTTCCCAAGGCAAGTCTACAAAACATTTAAGAAAGAAATTAATACAATAATATGTAAAAGCTTCCAGGGAATGGGAAAATAGGAAATATTCCCCCAATTAATTTTAGAACAGTAAAATTATAGGCTGATATCACTGTGAACATAGGTATAAATATTCTATACAAATATCCAAAAATACATTAAAAAGTAATACACAACAAAGTTGGATTAATATAAGTACAGTCATGCGCTGCATAACAACGTTCAGGTCAATAACAGACCACATATATGCTGATGATCCCATAAGATTAATACCATAAAGCCTAGGTGTGTAGTAGGCTGTACCATCTAGGTTTGTGTAAAGACACTCTATGATGTTCACACAAAGACAAAATCACCTAATGGTGCATTTCTCAGAACGTTTCCCTGTCGTTCAGCAACACATAACTATAATACATGATTATTTTAGTATTAGAAAATATGGTTTACCAGAATAACAGATCATATTATCATCTCAATGGATTCAGAAAAATATTTTGATAAAATTTAATATGTATGCATGAAATAACTTTTGGCAGCTAGAAATAGAACAGAAAGATCTTTAAAAGTATCTACCAAAAAACTGACAGCAAATATATGTAACAGTGAAACACTAAAAGTTGGAGAATGGAAACAAGTCAGGTTTGTTCCAATTTCTCCACTTATTAAAAGAATTTTACTGGGCATTCAAGCCAGTGCAATAAAGTAATAAATAAATAAATAGAGAGATAGGTAAATAAATAAGGATTTAAAAGTGTTGGGAGGGGCCGGCCAGTGGTGCAACGGTTAAGTTTGCACGTTCCGCTTCTCAGGTGTCCGGGGTTCACCTGTTCAGATCCCGGTGTGGACACGGCACCACTTAGCAGGCCATGCTGTGGTAGGTGTCCCACCTATAAAGTAGAGGAAGATGGGCACGGATGTTAGCTCAGGGCCAGGCTTCCTCAGCAAAAAAGAGGAGGATTGGCAGTAGTTAGCTCAGGGCTAATCTTCTTCTTCAAAAAAAATCTGTTGGGAAAGGCAATTTCTTGCATGCAGCCTTTCAGCCTCCACTTGGCTGCCTAAGAATAGGCCTTGGGCCTGGAACACTTCCTTGTCAAGAGAAACAGAGCCCACACAGCCTGTGCGAGGCTTCTCGCCTTGTGAGGGAATAGCTCTCCCTGTTGGAAGCCCAGTGTGTGCTCTTTTGTTCTGCCTAGCCTGTTTGGCAGTGGCCCTCAGGCCTGCCGCCAGCTGACAGTAGATGTGCTGGGCAGAAGCGTTCGGACTTCTATTCCTGGCGGTTGGCACAGCGATGAGCTTTGCTGTCCCCCACATGGCTGGAGTCCACTTCCGACTTTGGTAACGAGTGCATGGTGTTCTGCTCGACAGGAGTCACCTAGAGCTAACTGAAGAAAATTATGTTTAACTATGTATTTACTGTGTTAATTATTGTTCTTTACTCCTGCAGATCCAGGTTTCCAACCGGGATCATTGTCTTTCATCCTCAAGAGCATCCTTTAGTATTTTTAAAATTGCAAATCTGCTGGTAATCAGTTCTTTCAGCTTTGATTAGTCTGAAGATATCTTCATTTTATCTTCCTTTTTGAAGGTTTTTTTTTTTTTGGCAGTAGTAGAAGCTTTTGAAATGATCTTTTAAATATCTAAAGGATTATATGGTATTCCTCTTTTTATTGCTGGTACAGTCACTTCTACTATAACATGACGAATATGTTTCTAAAAATCGTTGTGCTATACAAAATAGAATAAAAACCATATATACAATACTGAAAATGAACATGTCAACAGAAAACTCAAAGAATGTCAGAAGACAAATGGCAGACAAATGTAACCACATGCAATACTTTCTGCAAAATGAAAGTATTAGTAATATATATAAAGCTCCACTGCTAACACACACACACACACACATACAATCAAACAGAAAAGTGCACAAAGTACATCAGCATGCAGTTCATGGACTATGACATGCAGGCATCTAAGAAACGTGTGGGAAGAGCTGAAGCCTCAGTAATGGTCGGGATAAGTACAATCCAAACTACAACAGGGTGTAGTTCTTTTCTCATTAGATTGATAATGATTAAAAATGTTAAAAACATTCAGGTCGGCTGAGGCTGTAGCTGACAGGAGCTCTTACATTACCTACAGTAGTGTAAATCGCTACATATTTAAGAAAGGAATCTGACAGGATTGATAAAAAGTAAAACACCATAATAAATCTGGCCCAAGTATCTCTCTTCCTGGTATCTAAACAAAACAAAGCTGAACAGTAAACTAAACCAAAGCAAGAATTGGAGGACTTATGTAAATGTGTATATATGTGTACTGCAGCATTATTTGTAACTGCTAAAAAACTGGGAAGAAATCGGGACTCGGATTCTGGTTCATGAATATGGAAATCAATCAGAGTCCTGATTTCATTCCAGTTTCTTTGCAATTACAAATAATGATGCAGTACACATATATACACACGCATACTATGAATTATTATGCAGTTATCAAAAAAGAGTGAGTTAAAATTGTATATGTCAACCTGGAAACATATCTGTGGTATAGGTTTAGATGAAAGAGAGCAAGTGGCAGAATAACATACTTAGTCCAAATTATTTGTTAAAAGAAAAACAAAATAACCTTATAAAAGTGTACATGTATTTGATATATTTGTTGAGCCGTGGTAAAAGCTGTGAAACTCAACTGTAATATTGCTTATTTATTTCAAGTGTATTGGGTTGGGAATTTGGGGAGGAGATAATTTCTTCATACATATTTGCATGATGGAATTTTTACAGTGAGCTTATATTAGAATTTTAATTTTAAAATAATAAAAGTAAAAATTAAAATGTAATTGTAAGTGCTTGGCTGTGGGGACTTCAGGGGGAAGGAACATTCAATCATGTTCCTGGATATCTGGCCTGGTGCTGTCACTTATTGATAGAAGGAGGTTCACACCTTCGTGTATATAAATATTTGTTCATAGTAAAGTCAGCACTTTGATGTTAACTATAACCTGTGTTACTTCAGAATGAATTTGTTATGGTCACTTACTAATATCAGTTTTGCTCCCAAATTCCAACATGTGTGTGTGTTGACAGGGGGCGGTCCCCACACCAACAAACAATTCTCAGACACCAACTCTAATAGAAATACTCAATTTTCCAGCTGTGTGGGGAAAAATTCAGTTCTTCTCTCTTTTGTCTTTCTCTTGTGAGTTACCTTTACTACCCACACAAAACACTTCACTTCTGGTCACCAAATGTATGGAAGTTTTTCCCCACATCAAGCAATTCTTTGCAACATCAGCTGGTTTCCTACATATTAACTCAGTTCTAACACTATCTACCTGGAGATAGTGTCAGATCTCACAGGTTAAGGGCTCAGTCTCACAAGCGTGCTCCCAACCTATTTCAGATGCCAATTGCGAGTAGCAGGTCCCCAGGATACCCACAACTTCTGTCAGATTTGGGTACAAATCGGAGGTACCAACAACTCCCTCCTCAGGTTTGATTAATTTGCTACAGCAGCTCACAGAGGTCAGAGAAACATTTTACTTTCTAAATTACTGGTTTATCATAAAAGGATATAACTCAGCAACAACCAGATGGAAGAGATGCATAGGGCAAAGTATGTGAAAGGGGCACAGAGCTTCCATGCTCTCTGAGTAGGCCACTCTCCCCAATCTGCACGTGTTCACCAACCTGGAAGCTCTCCAAACCCCATACTTTTGGGATTTTATGGAGGCTTTATCATGTAAGCTTGATTGAGCATTAATTCCATCTTCAGCCCTTCTCTCTCCTCAGGAGACTTGGGGGACAGGGCGGAAAATTCTAAGGTTCTAATCATGACTTTGTCTTTCTGGTGACCAGCGCCCATCCAGGAGCCCACCCAGAGTCACCTCATTAGAACAAAAGACACTCCTTTCACCCAGGAAATTACAATGGTCTCAGGAGCACTGCATTCAGAACAAGAGATGCTCCTAGTGCTCTTATCACTGAGAAAATTCCAAGGGTTTTAGGAGCTCTGTGCCACAAACAGGGATGAAGAACAAATATATATTTCTTATTTTAAATCCCAATATCATACTTACACTGTATACTGTAAATGCAATAGAACAATTTGCAGTATGTATGCAGAGAGAATTTCTTTCACAAGAAGTCCTACATTTACACAGACTGAGTGACACAATGCAAACTCACAATGTTTTAAAAAGCATGAGCATCAGGAGGCTGTAGTCACCATCCTTTCAAGAATGGAGTGGCATCCTAAAGATGCTTCCTACAAAGTGAACTGCATTGCTGGGATTCTCTATAGTGATCCATTCTTGTGTAGAATGAATTTGCCCTCATTGGTATAGAAATGAAATCCTAGAGAGGTGAGGGGCGTGAACACAGCCAGGTGGTATCCTTGCCAGAACTGGCTGCTTTGCTTTCGAAACTCTACCTAGCCTGTTCTTTGAGGGAAGACTTCTGCCCTGAACTGATTTAAGCTCATCTCAGAGAGGTTGAGTGGACCAAGCAGGTAGATATATGTAAGCAATGTTTGTAGATGGGTAATATTTCTGTGATATGACTCTTGATATTGGTCCTTACTTCAAAACCAGAAGGGCAAGATCTCTGATTTTGGCCGAGGACTTAATGAGGCAATTCCTCATTAAGGCAGGAGGAGGACTAAGGTGACACCTAGACATGACCTTCTCCTTATGGCTCGAATGAACAGGTCTCATGATGCAGCCCAGGAGCTCTTGAGAAATTAAGCTACTTGGCTCTCTTCTTCCTGCTTTCAACTAGAACTTTAATTCAGTTACCCCCAGATTTATGAGCATTTCTATTGTGTAGAGGGGTTGTTATGTAAGAATTTTGTTTGTATGTATTTTTGAATTTTTTCAACTAGATTGAATCTAGAATAGGGGTAAAGAGGAAGGATAAGGCCCTGGATTGTTCTTGAAATGCAAATTGCTGTCGTGTGCTCAAGTCAGTCAACTTGGTGACGTCCAGAATGAACTCTCAGGGCCATAGTAACCTGCTATCCTAACAGAGAGGCTCAAGGACATCTGCCTGTCTCCTTGCCTAGTAGCCAAGATTAGCGCAAGATAACAAAGCATTCTCCTCTCAGCAAGGACAGAAGCTCTTTTCTCGGAATTGAGGAAAAGGATTCTATTAGTTATTTATTACTACATAATGAATTACCACAAAACTTGGTGTCTTAAAACAACAATAATCAGTTAATATCTCTCATATTTTCTATAGGTCAGAAATTCAGACAGGATGAAAAAGAATGGTCCATCTCTGCTCCATGATTTCTAGAACCACGGCTGAAAGACTTGAAGCCTGGGGGTTAGAATCATCTGAATGTTCACTCATTATCATTTCATGATTGATATTGGTGTTGGGTGAAACACTCACATGTACCCTTTCCATGTAAAGAACCAGATAGAAGTTTTGAAACCTAGCATTGGCAGTCACATAACATCACTTCGACCATACTCTATTGGTTGAGGATTCACAAGCATCCACCAAGATTCAAGAGGAAGGAACACAGACCCAACCACTCCTCAGTGGGAGGAGTGTCAAATACATTGTAAGAAGAGTTTGTGGGATGGCATAGATATGTAGCCATGACCATCTTTGGGAAATATATTCTGCCACATGTACATAGATGTTGGGTACCCTGTGTTTGGGGTAAGTGTGGAAGTGTCATTGTATTTAAAGTTTAATTAGAATCACAGAGTTTCATATTATTGTATGTATTAATTCATGTGTGTTCATATACACGAGTGTACAAAGTGTTTGAATGTTATACTATTTGCTTTTGTGTGAGCATCTCTTTGTGTGAGCCTGTATTCATGACAATATTTTTGACAACTATTGTACATGGTGTGAATGTACATTCATAACATTGCATGAGTGACCATCACAATGACTTTCAACATGAGCCAAGACGTAAAGAAAAACACAATGGTGGAGAATATTGGCAAATATATGCATGTGAATCAAGAATGGCACAGCCTTGGCCCTAATACTCCTACTACATCTGCCTTAAGGGGGAAAATTTGTGTGGGCCCTGAAGCCTACAGACTCTCCTCGGGGTTGAGGAGTCTCTGAGTTTCCAAGACCCCGAGGTCCTAAAATCTTGTAGATTGGGAGTGTAAGTGTATATCAAAAATCCTTCCATTGATTTGGTAGTACTTTTAATGCTCCATGAATGCTGGGGGTCTAGTGGCCATGGGGGAAGGGACAATGGCTTATACCCACTTGAAAGTATATGCTACATTCCTGAAGACAGTAATCTATCCTCTCAAGATATTGTCTTCCAACTGTCAACATAATTGAGTCTTCAGTGAGCCATTCCACTGCTCAATTAGGCGAGCTGCTTCTGGGAGCAGCTGATACAGTATGTGTAAGACCAGTTAATTCCATGGGCATGAGCCAAATGATGCACTTCCTTTGCTGTGAATTGAGTTTCTTGACCCAGATGCAATGCTGTGGGGAGTACTATGATAGCGGATAAGGTATTTTGTGATACCATAACTGGTGCTGGTGCATTACAGTTAGGGAAGGCAAATCCATATCCAGAATATACATCTATTCCAGTAAGAATGAATTTCTGCTCCCTCCATGACAGAAAAGGTAAAATATAATCGACCTACCAGGAGTTGTCTCACAGATCCTCCCAAATAATGGTGCCATATCAGAACTTAATGCTGATGTCTGTTGTTGATGACTCATTAGGGACTTAGCAGTAGCATTAGCCAAGTCAGACTTGGTAAGGGGAAGTCCGTATTGTTGAGCCCATGTATAGGGCCTATCTCTGCCATCAAGGCCACTTTATTCATGAGCTTATTGAGGCTATGATCTACTGTAGTAGATGAGGAAAGAGGCTTGCTGTCATACACAGAGCATACTATTTTGTCCACCTAATTAAGAGTGCCTTCTATAGTAGATGTCCTTAGGTGGACATTAACTATTAAGTCAGAAACTGTGAAGGATCTGAGATTTTTATCTTACTTGCGAGCTAACAAGTTAGCCTACCAAATATACATATATGTATGGTAGGCTAATTTATTAGCTGCAAGAAGGGTAAAATCACAGATATACGCTTAAACACACCCACAGAAAACACGAGGTCTCGGGAGTAGAGATAAAGATAGTTTACTGGTCACAGCAAATCAGCAGCCAGAGTAACTTCATAGCACTGATTCACTGAACCTCAGCTCCCAGGGGGCAACACAATGAAGGCCAGATGATGCCTATACATGCAATGGAGTGCATTAAAGGAAAGGCATCCTGAAATTAGGAAACAGATTTTATGTAGGCCTGTTGGTGACTTTCAGAGGGTGGAGAGGGAATCTCTTTCCACTGGAATATAAGCATCTTTTCTTCGGGGAGGGGAAGGAGAGTCTTTTTCTTTATTACCCTGGACTATCTCCAGGGAGAGAGATGTCTCTAAGCTTTACAATCCTGGAATTTTTTCTTATACAAACACTTTCAATTGACTGTAAATGCCTTTGCTCAAAGGATCCAGACCATACATAAATGTGATATTCATGGAGAATTGTCTCCCCTAACATTTATCCATTTCTACATAGTTTTGGATCCTGGTAAATTTTCCCATGTGTATGCCACTCCATCAGTCACTTTTATTAATCTGGCCAGCACCAGCTGGGACCAAATCTGTTCAGTGTTTCTCACACACAACATAATTAAGATTATTTTCAATAGAACTCCAAGAAGCAGGATGAGGCCAACCTGAAGTATGGACCTCAGCCATGCTCCCAAAGGTCCTGGATCTAGCCAGCCTCACAAATACCATGAATTCTCAGGGTCCACCTTCAAACCAAGTTTGAAGGAAAGGTTCTATATTAAACTTTACACTTGGCCCGAGGCATTGGTCCATGCACAGCAGGATATGTTATCAATCACGCAGACACCACCTTGGTCTGCAAAGAGGAGGTCTAGGACAATTCTTTCATCCATAACAACGCTGTCCAGTGATAAGGCTGACCTGAATGCCTTCAATGTCCAAAGTAGTATCATTGATTGTTACGTCTGAACTCAGGGACAAATTTGGCACTATATTTTCTAATGGAATGATTCCCATTGTAGGTAATACTGCCCATGTTGTACACAGGAGTAAAGACTCAGCTAACCCTCTGATAATCTCACCCAAGTAACCAAAGGTAGCTTGATTCTCTGCAGTCATCTGGGGGCTACATGATCTACTGGAGGTGTTTTCTCAAATACTTGAGGCAAACACTCTCTTATAACCATTCCTAAGGCACAAGTCACCATGTTTTGGGGAGGGAGGCAAACTAATGCTTATCTCCACATCAGAATTAAAACCCAGAGGGCTTATATGGTGCCCTGGAAACAACTATTGTTTACCTTAGGGTCAGAGTATTTGAATCCAGTCCTTGTTTTTAGAAGGATCACATGAGAGTATTTCAAATGATGTTGTATTCTTGACTTCTCTTTCTGCTAGTTTGTTAATAGTGTGTAGAAATGCAACTGATTTTTGTACATTGATTTTGTACCCTGCAACTTTGCTGTAGTTGTTGATTATTTCTAATAGTTTTATGGTGGATTCTTTAGAATTTTCTATATATAGAATCATGTTGTCCACAAAGAGCAAGAGTTTCACTTCTTCCTGTCCAATCTGAATACTTTTTATTTCTTTTTCTTGCCTAATTGCTCTGGCCAAAGCCTCTAGTACTATGCTGAATAGGAGTGGTAAGAGTGAGCACCCTTGTCTTCTTCCTGTTCTCAGGGTGATGGCTTTCAGTTTTTCACCACTAAGTATGATGCTGGCTGTGGGTTTGTCATATATGGCCTTTATTTATACTGAGATACTTTCTTTCTATACCAATTTTATTGAGAGTTTTTATCTAAATGGATGTTGGATCTTAAGTGCTTTCTCAGTGTCTATTGAAATGATCATGTGATTTTTATTCCTCATTTAATCTGGTGTATCACGTTGCTTGATTTGCAGATGTTGAACCATCCCTGCATCCCAGGTATAAATCCCACTTGATCATGGTATATAACCCTCTTAATGTATTGCTGTATTTGATTTGCCAATGTTTTGCTGAGGATATTTGCATCTATGTTCATCAGCAATGTTGGCCTGTAATTCTTCTTCTTTGCATTTTCTTGTCTGGTTTTGGTATCAGAGTAATGTTGGCCTCATAGAATGAGTTAGGAAGTGTCACATCTTCTTCAGTTTTTTGGAATAGTTTGAGAAGAATAGGTCTTAAATCTTTGAATGTTTGGTACAATTCTCCAGAGAAGCCATCTGTTCCTGGACTTTTGTGTCTGGGGTGGTGTTTGATTACAGTTTCAATTTCTTTACTTGTGATTGTTCTATTCAGATTCTGTTTCTTCTTCATTCAGTTTTGGAAGGTTGTATGAATCTAAGAATTTATCCATTTCTTCTAGGTTATCCAATTTGTTGGCATATAGTTTTTCATAATATTCTCTTATAATCCTTTGTATATCTGTGGTATCTGTTGTAATTTCTCCTCTTTCATTTCAAATTTTATTTATTTGAGCCTTCTCTCTTTTTTTCTTAGTGAGTCTGGCTCAGCACTTGTCAATTGTGTTTATCTTCTCAAAGAACCAGCTTTTATCATTTACCCTTTCTACTCTTTTTTTGGTCTCTATTTCATTTATTTTGCCTCAAATTTTTATTATTATTTTCCCTCTGCTGACTTTGGGATTTGTTTACTTTTCTTTTTCTAGTTGTGTTAGGTACAGTTTAAGATTACTTATTTGAGATTTTTCTTGTTTGTTGAGGTGGGCCTATATTGCTATGAATTTCTCTCTTAGAGCCACTTTTGCTGCATCCCATAAGAGTTAGTATGGTGTATGGTCATTTTCATTGGTCTCCAGAGATCTTTTTATTTTTCCTTTGATTTTTTCATTGATCCAATGGTTGTTCAGTAGCATGTTGTTTAGTCTCCACATCTTTCTCACTTTCTCAGCTTTTTTCTTGTAGTTGATTTCTTGTTTCACAGCATTATGGTCAGAAAAGATGCTTGATATGATTTCAATCTTCTTAAATTTATCGGGACTTGCCTTATTTCCCAACATATGGTCTATCTTTGAGAATGTTCCATGTGCACTTGAGAAGAATGTGTAGTCTACTGTTTTCGGATGGAATGTTTTATGTATATCTATTAAGGCCATCTTGTCTAGTCTTTCATTTAAGTCCACTATTTCCTTGTTGACTTTCTATCTGGATGATCTCTCGGTTGATGTAAATGGAATTTTGAGGTCCCCTACTATTATTGTATTGCTGTTAATTTCTCCTTTTAGGTCTGTTAATAGTCACTTTATATACTTTGGTGCTGCTGTATTAGGTGCATGTATATTCATAAGTGTTGTGTCCTCTTGGTGGAATGTCCCTTTCATCATTGTATACTGCCCTTCTTTGTCTCTCATTGTCTTTTTTATCTTGAAGTCTGCTTTGTCTGATATAAGTATAGCAACACCTGCTTTCTTTTGTTTTTCATTAGCTCAGAGTATCATCATTCACTCTGACCATATGTTTGCCTTTAAAGCTGAGATCTGTTTCCTGGAGGCTGAATATTGTTGGCTCTTGTTTTTTCATCCATTCAGCCACTCTGTGTCTTTTGATTGGAGAATCAATCCATTTACATTTAGAGTGATTACTGATATATGATGGCTTAATGCTGCCATTTTATATCTTGTTTTCCAGTTGTTCTTCACTTCCATTATTTCTTTTCCCTTGTATTTCTGACTACCATTTCAGTTTGGTGCTTTTCTGTGATGGATTTCTCATTTTTCTCTTTATTTATGAATTGTGGCTCTGCTCTTATTGTTTGTTTAGTGGTTATTGTGAGGTTTATATAAAAGATCTTGTAGATGAGATAGTCCATTTTCTGATAGCCTCTTATCTCCATTAGCCTAAGCAGGTTCTGTCCCTTTCCTCTTCCCCCTCTGAGGTATTGTTGTCACAAATTATTCTGTTTTGTGTTGTGAGTTTGTGATTAGGATGATGTGTTTAGAGTTATTTTTGATGTTTTCCTTCCCTTTATCTTTTATGTTATAATTAAGTGTTTATATCTATATTTTATAATTGTGTTATAATTAAGTGCTAACTTGTTCTGAGAAAGAGCTGCAGTTTTCTGATTTTGTCTATTTATCTCCTTGTTCAAAGCTTTGTAGACATTTGCCTTTTTGTTTCAGGTATGAGGCCTTCTTTTATCATTTCTTATAAGAGAGGTCTAGTGGCAATTAACTCCCTCAGTTTTTGTTTATCTGCCAAAGTTTTTATTTCTACATTGTTTCTGAAAGATAGTTTCACTGCACAGAGTATTCTTGGCTGGAAGTTTTTGTCTTTCAGTATTTTGAATATATCATTCCATTCTCTCCTAGCCTGTAAAGTTTCTGCTGGGAAATCTGCTGGAAGCCTGATAGGGGTTCCTTTGTAGATTGTTTTCTTCTGCCTTGCTGCCCTTAATATTTTTTCTTTATCATTGACTTTTGCCAGTTTTACTATTATATGCCTTGGAGAATATCACTTTACATTCATGTAATTAGGAGTTCTGTTGGCTTAATGTACTTGTAAGTCCACTTCTTTCTCCAGGTTTTGGGAGTTGTCAGCTATTATTTCTTTGAACAAATTCTCTGCTCCTTTCTCCCCCTTTTCTCCCTCTAGAATATCTATAATCCTTATGTTGCTTTTCCTGATTGAGTAGGATATTTCTCAAAGCATTTCTTCATTTTTAAAAAACCTTAGCTCTCTCTCCTTCTCCACCTGAAACATTTCTATATTTATGTCCTCTAAATCAGTAATTCTGTCCTCCGTAATGTCAGATCTATTTTTTAAGGATTCGTGATTATTTTTAATCTCATTAATTGCATTCTTCATATCCTGAATTTCTGTTTGTTTTTTTTTTCAGTTTCAATCTCGTTTGTTAATTATTCCTTCTGCTCATTAATTTTATTCCTGAACTCATTGAACTGTTTTTCTGAGTTTTCTTGTAACTCATTCAGTTTCTTTGTGACAACTATTTTGGAGTCTCTGTCATTTAGGTTGTAAATATTTGTGACTTCAGGATTGGTTTTGGGAGATTTATCATTTTCCTTCTGCTCTGAAGTGTTACTGTAGTTTTTCATGGTGTTTGATGAACTGATCCTTTGCCAGCACATTTGTGGTAGTATTAGGTCACAGATTCTACCTGCCATCACTCAAAGGAAGCAGGAGCTATGTTTCTGATCCCCCCTCATCTGTTGGTTGTTGTGCAAATACAGCATTTGCATGGGCTGGCCACATCTGCTTGGCAGATCACTCTCATGGGGGAACAGCGTCTGTGCCTCCATGCTTAGAGAGTAGGTTGTGTAGGTGCAGGCTGGCATGTGCTCCCTGGTAGTTTGGTGGGCAAGTCACTGTGCTTGGTGGGCAGAGCACCTTCACAGGGGCTGAGCCACAGCTAATCAGTGGGGAGCATTCCCACTGGCAGGTCCACTAGGGCATTGTGGGCACTCCCACAGGTCGGGCTACCCTTCTGAAGGTGTTTGTGCATGCATCCTGGGCTGCCCCCACCTCCTCTTACAGTTGTACTGACTGCTGTGCTTGGTGGGTGGGGCTCCTTCACGAGAGCTGAGCCATGGACTCTCGGTGGGGAGCGTTCCCACTGGTGGGGATGCCACAGCACAGTGGGCACTCTTGAAGACCAGGATAGAGTTTGCATGGAGACTGGACTGCCCCTGCCTCCTCTTAGAGTTGCTGTGTCAGGCTCTGCAACCTGGCTTGCTGCTGCCTTGGAGGGGGAGGGGTGTGCTCCTGGATCTCCACTGCTTCCTGCAGATCCAGTCCATCCACCTTTAGATGTATAGCTGTTAGAGTCTCTCAAGGATCCTGTTATGCTGTGTGGCTATCCTCTATCAGTCAGTCAATGTCTGCTTAGTTGTAATTCAGAAGGAAAGAGACAAAGGGAACAGTTCACTTCATCATGTTGCTGATATTTCTATAGTTCTTGTTATATATTGTTGGATTCAGTTTGCTAGTATTTTATTGATGATTTTTGCATCTAAGTTCATGAGAAATATTGGTTCTGTCTGTAGTTTTATTTTTGTACTATCTTGGTTTGATATTGGTGTCAGGGTAAGAACAAGTCTCATAAAATGAGGTGGGAAGTGCTCCCTCTTCTATTTTCTCGACAAGATTGTGTAAAATTGAAATGAATTCTTCTTTAAATGTTTGGTAGAATTCTCCAGTGAAATCATCTGGGTCTGAAGTTCTCTGTTTTAGGATATTTTTACGTACAAATTAATTTTTTTAAATAGTTGTGGGACTATAGAGATTGTCTATTTCATCTTGGTTGAGTTTTGGAATTTTGTGGGTTTTGAGAGATTATTTCATTTTCTCTAAGCCCTTGAATTTATGAATATAGAGTTGTTTGCAACATTCCCTTATTACCATTTTAATGGCTAAAGGATCTGTAGTGATATTCCCTGTTTCTTTAATCACATCGGTGATTTGTATCTTCTCTCTTTTTTGCTGCATCAGTCTTTTTAGTGGTTTACCAGTTCTGTTGAGTTTTTTTGGGGGGGAAGTAGTTTTTTCTTTCATTGATTTTTCTTTATTGTTTTCTTGGTTTTGATTTCATTGATTGCTACTCAGTCTTTACTATTTCTTCTGTCTGCTTGCTTTGAGTCTATTTTGCTCTTCTTTTTCTTAAGTTTTTTGGATTAGAAACTTAGATAATTGATTTGAGATCTTTCCTTGTTTCTAATGTAAGCATTTAGAGCTATAAATTTCTCTCAATACTGCTTTAGCTGCTTCTCACATATTTCGATATGCTGCATTCTCATTTTCATTCAGTTCTATGTATTTTTAAAATTTCCTTTAAGACTACTTCTTTTACTAACAGATTATTTAGATCTGTATGGTTAAATTTTCAAGAGCTTGGAGATTTTCCTGTTGTCTTTCTATTATTGATTTCAAGATTTATCCCATTGTGATCAGAGAAGATACTCTCTACAATTTCAATCATTTTAAATTTGATGAGACTTGTTTTATAACCGAGTATGATCTCTCATAGTGAATGTTTTATTGGCACTTAAAAATATATATATTCTGTTGATTTTGGGTGGAGTGTTCTATATGTCAATTGGATCCTGTTAAGTGATTGTGTTGCTTACTTCTTCTCTACTCTTGCTGATTTACTAGTTAGTAGTTTTATCAATTGCTAAGAGGCGCGTGTTGAAGTCTCCAACTTAATCATGGATTTTTCTATTTCTCCTTTCATCTCTATCAGTATGTACTTCATGTGTTTTGAGGCTCTGCCACTTGGCGTGTACACATTTAGGACTGTTATGTCTTCCTGGTGGAATGATCTTTTTATCATTTTGTCATTATATCATTATGTCTCAATTTGTCCCTAATAATTGTCTTAGCTCTGAAGTCTACTTTAGATGATATTACTATAGTCACTCCTGCTTTATTTGATTAATATTTGCATGATATATATTTTCCATTTTTTTACTTTTAACCCACCTGAGTTGTTGATTTGAGGTAAGTTTCTTATAGATAGCACATTGTTGGGCCATTTTTTTTAATTGAGTTAATGATAGGTTACAATCTTGTGAAATTTCAGTTGTACATTATTGTCCGTCAGTCCTGTTGTAGGTGCACCCCTTCATCCTTTGTGCCCACCCCCACCCCACCTTTCCCCAGGTAGCCACTAATCTGTTCTCTTTGTCTACATTTTTAAATTCCTCATATGAGTGGAGTCATACAGAGATTGTCCTTCTCTATCTGGCTTATTTCACTTAACATAATTCCCTCAAGGTCCATCCATGTTGTTGCAAGTGGGACGATTTTGTTCTTTTTTATGGCTGAGTTGTATTCCATTATATATATATACCACGTCTTCTTTATCCAATCATCTGTTGATGGGCACTTAGGTTGCTTCCACATCTTGGCTATTGTAAATAATGCTGCAATAAACATTGGGGTGCATGTGGCTTTTGGAATTGCTGACTTCAAGCTCTTTGGATAGATACCCAGTAGTAGGATAGCTGGATCATATGATAGTTCTATTTTTAATTTTTTGAGGAATCTCCATACTGTTTTCCATAGTGGCTGCACCAGTTTGCAATCCCACCAGCAGTGTATGAGGGTTCCTTTTTCTCCACAATCTCTCCAACATTTGTTACTATTTGTTTTAGTTATTTTTGTCATTCTAATGGATGTAAGGTGATATCTTAGTGTAGTTTTTATTTGCATTTCCCTGATGATCAGTGATGATGAACATCTTTTCATGTGCCTATTTGCCATCCATATATCTTTGGAGAAATTCTGTTCATGTCTCCAGCCCATTTTTTGATCGAGTTGTTTGATTTTTTTGTTGTTAAGTGTGTGAGTTCTTTATATATTATGGATATTAAGCCTTTGTCAGATGTATGACTTGCAAATATTTTTTCCCAGTTAGTGGGTTGTTTTTTTGTTTCAGTCCTGTTTTTCTTTGCCTTAAAGAAGCTCTTTAGACTGATGAAGACCCATTTGTTTATTCTTTCTATTGTTTCCCTTGTCTGAGAAGACGTGGTGTCTGAAAAGATCCTTTTAATACTGATGTCAAATAGTGTACTGCCTACGTTTTCTTCTAGAATCCTTATGGTGTCAGGTCTCAGCTTTAGGTCTTTGATCCATTTTGAGTTTATTTTGGTGAATGGTGAAAAAGAATGGTCAATTTTCATTCTTTTACATGTGGCTTTCCAGTTTTCCCAGCACCATTTGTTGAAAAGACTTTCTTTTCTCCATTGTATGCCCTCAGCTCCTTTGTTGAAGATTAGCTGTCCATAGATGTGTGGTTGTATTTTTGGGCTTTCAATTCTGTTCCATTGATCTGTGCACCTGTTTTTGTACCAGTACCATGCTGTTCTGATGACTGTAGCTTTGTACTGTGTTTTGTAGTCAGGGATTGTGATGCTTCCAGCTTTGTTCTTGTTTCTCAGGATTGCTTTAGCAATTCACAGTCTTTTGTTGCTCTATACGAATTTTGGGATTCTTTGTTCTATTTCTGTAAAGAATGTCATTGGGATTCTGATTGGGATGGCATTGAATCTGTAGATTGCTTTAGGTAGAATGGACATTTTAACTATGTTTATTCTTCCAATACATGTACATGGAATGTCCTTCCATCTCTTTATGTTGTCATCTATTTCTTTCAGGAAAGCCTTGTAGTTTTCTTTGTATAGATCTTTCACTTCCTTAGTTAAATTCACCCTGAGGTATTTTATTCTCTTTGTTGTGATTGTGAATGGTATTGTGTTCTTGAGTTCTTTTTCTGTTAGTTCATTATTAGAGTATAGAAATAGTACCGATTTATGTAAATTGATTTTATACCCTGCATAGTTGGGCCATTTTTAAATCCACTCTGCCAATCTCTGTCTTTTAATTGTTGTGTTTAGACCATTTATATTTAAGATAATAATTAATATGTTAGAGCTTAAGTATACCATTTTTATAATTTTTACCTTGCTTTTATATTTGAGATTCATTAGTATAAGCATAGTGAATTATATTTACCCCTCTTTTGACCCAGTTCTGTTGTTCTTCTGTCCTTTCTGAAGTTTCAGGTCTTTCTGTTTAGATACTTTCCTTTAGTCAGTCTTTCAGGCAGGGTAGATTTGCTAGTGACAAATTTTATTTGTTATCCTTCATCTGACAGTGTTTCAATTATTTTCTCTTAACTTATGAAATGTGTGCACTTCCTTCTGGCCTTCATGTTTTCAGATGGGAAATTCATTGTCATTTGAATTGATATTTCCCTCAAATAATGTGTCTTTTGTCTGGCTGCTTTCAAGATTTTTTCTTTATCTTTATTTTCCAGAAGTTTAATTATGATGTGTCTTGGTGTGAATTTCTTTGGGTTTATTTTATTTGGGATTTGCTCAGCTTTTTGTATGTTTATGGTTTAAAATTTTTTTTTGCCAAATATGGAGAATTTTCAGCCATTATTTCTTCAAATACTTTTTCAGTTCTACTCTCTCCTCCCATTCAGGGACTCCAATGATAGCTCTTTTGTTGTTGTCTCACAGGTCCCTGGGACTCTCTTCCCTCCCCCCACCCCACCCCCCCATCATTTTTCTCTCTGTTGTTTGTATTGGGTAAATTCTACTGATCCGCCCTCAAGTTCACTGATTCTATCCTCTTTTATTTCCACTATGCTACTGATCCCATCTAGCCATTTTTAAATTTCAGGGATTTTTTTCAGTTCTCTAATTTCCATTTTGTTTTCTCTCTGATAACTTCTATTTCTTTGCTGAGATTTTCTATTTTTCATTTGTTTCAAGCATATTTTTAATTTTGATGATAGCTTATTTCAAATCCCAGTCAGATAATTCCAATATCTAATTCATCTCAATGTTGGTGTCTGTCTTTTTTCATTCAAGTCATAATTTCCCTAGTTCTTGGTATGATGAGTGATTTTCAGTTGTTTCCTGGAAAATTTGGATGTTATATTTTGGGGCTCTGGAAACCACTTAAATTTATTTTTTAACAGTCAGTCCCCTTGTTGAGTTACAGCATAAAATGTGGGTTGGGGGAATATGTTGTGCTTCTTGCTGGGTTTTGCTGATACTACCTTGGCAAAAGTGGGTTTCCTACACATGCTGCCTTGTTGTCCCCTCCTTAGTCAGGTTACCATCCTCCCTGCAAAAATGGAGTGCTCATTCACATCATCTCGTCTCCAGCTGAGGATACAAGCTCAGCTCCCTGCTGGACTTTGCTGATACCAAGGGCCCTACTGGCCCTGCCTTCCACCACATAGCTCTGCTTCTCTGATTCCAAGAGGTGGGAGCTCAACTTCCACTGTTCCACTTGACACTAAATAGGGGGGAAATGGACTAGCTCTCTCTTGCAAAAGCTTGTTTTGCCTCATTGTTGCCAGTGGGAGCAGAAGCTTAGCTGCTTACTGGGCTCCCCTGATAGGTGGTTGGAGGCACCAAATTGCTGACCAGCCTTGTTGCCTTGTTTAATCTCATTACTGCCAAGTGGGTAAGTAGGTTCAGCCACCCACTGGACATTACTGACACCAGAGGTGGGAAGAAAGTGGAGTGCCGAGTTGCACTGCCTTGTTCAGCCCAACTGGTTGCAAGTAAGGATGGGGGCTTAGCTCACCACTGGACTCCTGTTCATTACCCTGGTGGGGGAATCAAAACACCACCTGCTTCCACCAGGTGAGAGATGCAAGATCAAGTCCTGGCTCAGCCCCATTGACACTACCCTAGTAGGTTAATCAGAGAACCTTCTGCTTCTTGTTGAGTGGGGATGGAAGATCAGCTCCCTGCTTGGGTTATCAATATCACCCAGCAGGGGAATTTGGAACACAACCTACTTCCACTAGGAAGGGAATGGAGAATTAATGGGGCAATCAGAGCATCACTATCTGCTACCACACAGTGCGGGGGGAGGTGGGGGGGGGAGGAGGAATGTTGGGGAGTTCTCTTAGGCCACTCTTTTCTTGGTCTTGGTTAGAGGAAAAAAACTTTTAAAAAAATTTATTGGAGGCTTCTGCAGTACCTTGTCTGAGATATAAACAAGGTAATAAGAAAATCAATGGAAATCACCACCACTGCTGAAGTATCAAAGTCCATAGGCAGTCAGCCTTCTTCTCACCTTTCACAGTCTTTCTATGCTTGTTTGTTGTGTTATTTCCAGGGTATTTTCATTGTAAGAGTGAATAATTGTAAGGAATAGGACTACTACATCTTAGCCAGAACAAGTAGTTCTGGACTATTAAATTTTGTGTTTGAATTTTAGCAATGTCAGCCTTATGGCAACAAAGAATAAGAGCTTCTTTTAGGACTGCCATGGAAGTTGTCTGGTTCTCAAACCATGATTTTTTTTTTAAAGATTTTATTTTTTTCCTTTTTCTCCCCAAAGCCCCCGGGTACATAGCTGTACATTCTTAGTTGTGGGCCCTTCTAGTTGTGGCATGTGGGATGCCGCCTCAGTGTGGTTTGATGAGCAGTGCCATGTCCATGCCCAGGATTCGAACTGATGAAACACTGGGCCGCCTGCAGCAGAGCGCATGAACTTAACCCCTTGGCCATGGGGCCAGCCCCCTCAAACTATGATTTTTGAAGAGAGATGACAGACCTGAGTTTGTCATTTTCTCTTCATAAGTGCTCAGGAGCACTCAAATAATTTCTCCCACACCACAATCCTTATAGTCATCATTACTGCCATAACAGTCAAGTGCAGCAGTCTCTTGGGCCTCCAAGGCACACGCTTCAGTTAGTATTTCATACATGATAGTTACTTAACTGTGAAGCCTCTGCATGCCGTGGCTTACAAGCATCCTATTTACCATTGGCAAGGAGATCAGCATTGTACTCATGCTGAAAGGCACAACCAAACCAATCCCCAAATTCCATCTTTGCATGTCTGTCTCCTGAGATCACCTCTGGTACCAATTCTGTATCAAGTCTCCTGAAATCTCTCCTGTAGCAATTCTATATTGATCAGAGCCAAATCACAGCACTTGGTAATTAGTATTTTGAGCTAGGAAATTTTAATATAAGGAATTATTAATTACAACAACAGACTGTAGTATTTAAGGATTGAAAGTAAGAAATAAAGAGAATTGTAAAGAATAAGACTTGCATGCATTAATTGTAAAAACATTGGAACTATGCTTTACATATTCTTGCATGAATTGCAATTTTAATTGAAAAACATTTCATGTAAAACCACTCCCACTTGTGAGTTAGTATATCTATATTATTACTTTTAATCGCTAACTACTGTTCCATCTTATACATTACCATAGTTTATTTTTAAGTTGCTTTTCATGGTTTGTTGTCATGAACTAATTTGCAAAGTGATGGTTAATTTTATGCATCAACTTGGCTGTGTCATGGTGCCCAAATATTTGATCAAACATTATTCTGGATGTTTCTGTGAAGTGTTTTTTTTTGTAAGATTAACATTTAAATTGGTAGACTTTGAGTAAAGCAGATACCCTCCATAATGTAGACGGGCCTCATCCCATCAGTTGAAGGCCTTAGTAGGACAAAGACTGACCTCCACTAAACAAGAAAGTATACTGCTAGCAGGCTGTCTTTGGACTCAAACTGAAATTCTTCCCTGGGTCTCCAGCCTGCTGTCCTGCCCTGCAGATTTTGGATTTACCAACCCTCACATTCATGTGTGAGCCAGTTCCTTAAAAGAAATCTCTGTTTCTGTCTCTCTCATCCTGTTGGTTCATCTCTCTGGAAAACCCTGACTAATACAGTACATCATTTGATAGTTATCTACTAGCATTGTCCTAAACGTAGGAGTGCTAATTAAGAGCATTCTCATTTTGAAGTATGATATAAAGAAACTTCTAGAAAATTTGTATTCCTTACAATAAAATTTGGTGGGAGCAAATATTTTCCCAAATCCATATCAACCCCGGATATTTCCTAGTATTTAAACTTTTCATATAACTTTTTAAATGTTTTCTAATATTACATGTCATAATGGTATATTATGTGATATTTTAAATATTGATAGTTCTTTTATTTCTCACAACATACTTTTAATTAGGTTGTTTATTTTCTTATTGTTGAGTTTTAGGAGTACATTGCATGTTTTGGGTATAAGTTCTTTATCAGATATGTGTTTGGTAAATACTTCCCTAGTCTGTGGTTTGTCTTTTCATTCTCTTAGCAGTGTCTTACACATAGTACATTTCTAGTGTTAATAAAGTCCAACTTACCAAATTTTTTGTATCATGGATGATGGATGATGGTTGATGTTGAATCTAAAAATTCACCACCAAACCTCAGGTCTCCTAAATTTCCTCCTATGTTATCTTCTAGAAGTTTTTTAGTTTGGGATTTTACATTTAGATCTATGATTCACTTTGAGTTAATTTTTGTGAAAAGTGAAAGTTCTGTGTCTAGACTCATTTCTTTTGCATATGTTTGTCCTATTGTTCCAGCATTATTTGTTGAAAAAACTATGCTTTTTCCATTAAGTTGCCTTTGTTCTTTTGTCAAAAATCAAAATATTGACTATATTTATGTGGGTCTCTATTCTGTTTTATTGATCTATGTGTCTTCATTTGCCAGTACATATTGTCAAAAATTAATTGACTGTGGATGTATGCAGCTATTTCAGGACTCTCAATTCTATTCTGTTGTTCTATATATCATCCCTATAGCAGCACCACACTGTTCTCATTAAAGTAGCTGTGTAGTAACATTGGAAATCACAAAGTATGTCATCCAACTTTGTTCTCCTTTTTCAACATCACTTTGGCTATTCTGGACACCTTGGATTTCCTTATGATTTTGAGGATTGGCTTTTTCACTTTTGCAAATTGGCTGTTGGAATTTTGATAGGAACTGCATTGAATATGTAGATGGCTTTGGGTAGTATTGCCATCTTAACAATATTATGGCTCCCACAGCATAAACATCAGATCTCTTTCCACTTATTTCATTCTACTTTAATTTTTCAGCAATGTTTTACAGATTTCAGTGTACAAGTTCCTTATCTCTTTCTTAAAATTATTCCTAGGTGTTTATTTTTTTGAATGCTATTGGAAATGGAATTTCTTAATATCCTTTTCAGATTATTCATTGCTACTGTATAGAAACACAACTGATTTTTCAGTATTGATTTATCTTGTATCTTGAAACTCACCCTAATTTGTATATTAGCTCTAGCAGTGGTGTGTGTGTGTGTGTGTGTGTGTATTATTTGGGATTTTCTTTATATAGGATCGTGTCATCTGTGAATAGAAATAGTTTTACTTCTTCCTTTCCAATATTTTAGTCTTTTATTTCTTTTTGCCTACTGCTTTTGCTAAAACTTCCAGTACGTTGTTGAAAAGAACTCATGAAAGCTCTTCTTTTTGTCTTGTTCCTTATGTCAGTGGGAAAGTTTTCAGTCTGCTGTCATTGACTCTGATGTTAGCTGTGGATTGTTTCCTAAATGCACTTAATAATGTTGAAGAAGTTTCCTTAAATTCCTAGTTTGCTGCATGTTTTTTGTTGTGAAAGGGTGTGGAGTTTTTCAATTGTTTTTTCTGTGTCAACAGAGATGATCATTTTTTTTGTTTTTTGTTTTGCCTTTGTCCTATTACGGTGCTATATTACATTGATAGCAACTTCATTTGTATATTAAACCACCCTTGCATTCCTGGAGTAAATATCACTTGGTCATGGTGTATAATCTTTTTTTTTATAAGCTGCTGGATTCAGTTTGCTAGTATTTTGTGGAAAATTTTTATATCTATACTGATAAATAATTTTCATCTGTAGTTTTTCTTTGTAATGTCCATTTTTGTTTAAATAAAGATAATACTGGATCACAGAATGAGTTTAGTGTTCTCTCCTCTTTTATTTTATGGAAGAGTATTGGAAAGACTGGTGTTAATTCTTCTTTAAATATTTGGTAGAATTCACCAGAGCAGCCATCCGATCCTAGATTTTCTTTGCTGTAGTGGGGAGGGATTGATTACTGATTTAATCTCTTTACATGTTATGGATCTATTCAGATTTTCCACTTCACCTTGAGTCAGTTTTGGTAATTTCTGTGTTTCTTGAATTAACATTGTTTTATAACTATTGTTGGTGCATTTGTCTTTTAAATTATATGTCAAACCAAAGAGTTACTACAAAAAATACAACAATCCTGGTTCTTATATTACCCACATAGTTATCCTTACTGGTACTTTTTGTGTAACATGGCCTCACGTTACTGTCTAGAGTCTACTGTCCATCCTTTGTAGTGTCTAAAGGGAGTCTAAAGGAGACTTTAGAATTTCTTGTAGGTTGGGTCTATACAGACGTAACTTGACCAAATTTTAGTCAGGCTTCTCTTCCCCTCACAAGCCCCTGAACTTTGGCTGTCCCCAAGTCTGAGCAAGCACAGAAATACAGAACATCACCTCTCATTGTAGGAACGCTGACCAGAGCGAGACATATTTCATGTCAGACTACTCCATCATGCTGTTCACTCACCTTCCCCACTCACTTGCCCAATTTCTTCTCAAAAGTTCTTGCTAATCCTTCTTCTTCCTCCCTACAAAAGAAAAGTCTTTTTCTATTTGATTTTGAGATGCTTTGAGATGCTGAAATTGGAGCGTTCTTCTTCTTGCAATAGTCTTTTTGAAATGTTTCTGCTTACCTAAGTCTGGATTTATTTTTATTTGATATTTGAAGGAACTTGTTTACCTTCTTCACTGCTGAGAAAAATGCTGTTGTTTACTTTTAAACAGTACTGTTCTTATTTTCTTGCTAGTATTTCCTAGTATTTAATTCATTTGATTTCCCAGTATTTAAAGTAACCTTGCTATTTATATTTATAAACAACACGGATTTACATCTTTCTTTCCTTGAGTAGCTTGGTGTTCGAAGGCACACTGGTTGAGAAGCTATTTCTCTGAGGTAGTGCAAAAATTCAGGGCTGCATTCAGCAAAAGTGATAACCCTGGGCCACAGTCTCCGAATGCTAAAGCAACAGTAACGTTTCCGAAATTCTCTAAGGCCCTGGGCAAGCAGGTCTACGAGAAAGGGAGCGTGGCAGTCCGCGAGCTCGCCGCGCGTGGCCATGGACAGCGGGAGAGGGCGGGGAGTTTCCTGCGGCCCCTTTTGCGCATGTGCAATACCGCGTAGGCGCTGGCCCTGGGAAGATTCCTGGGCCTAGTGTGAGAGCCGTCTCGGAGCCTGCAGGACTGCGCGATGCTCAGGGAGCTGGTGCGGCCCGAGTGCTAGCGGCAGGCGAGGCCGGAGGGTTGGGCGAGAGCCGAGGGGGACCCTGCGTGGCGGGGGGCAGCGATGTCCGGCGGTGAGGAGGAGCCTCGCGGACCAGTGAGGGACCCGCGGTGCAAGAACCCGAAAGGGCGGGTGGAGGCGGTCTCGGCCCGGAAAAGGGACAGTGGGACGGGGGAGAGCCTGTCAGGGGAAGGGGCCGGCATTGGACATGGCGACGCGGTACCCCGGGAAGGCTGCAGCGGTCGCGTGGGTCTGAACCGTCCACGACGCGGGCTGCGTGTTCTGTGCGGCCGCGAGGGTGGGGCACTTGCGCATGCGCGATGGGTGCGCTCAGCCCGGGGGTGGGGGGGGGGGCGGGAGCAGGCGGGGTTGAGGAGGGGTTTGGCGATGGGCAGAAGTGGGTGTAAGACAATTGCTGGGAAAGATGGTTAACCTACGTGAGACTTGATTTCCTTGTCTGTGTAACCGAATATATTTACAAGGCGTGCTCCTGGAGTTTTTCAGAGAATTAAATAGTGTAGCACAGTGCCTGGCAGGAAATATTAGCTACTGTTGTTAATAGAAATACTTCATTCTTCTTACTCATTAGTTTATGCTCATCACTCAGGTCAGTATAACTCTCCCCTCTGTAAAAAAATGAGAAAACAGACTGAGAGGACAGTTTTATACCCAAAGTCACAAAACTAGCAGATAAACAAGCTAGAAGACAAACTCAGAAGTTTCTTGAAATGTCATGGTCTTTCTGATGTGCTGTCTTGGGTATCAAAGCCAGCATTGCATCCTCCACAGCACCTGGCAGAAATAATTTGACCTGTGAAGAAATAATTTGAGCTATTGAATCTTACCTTGGAGCAGTTCTGTTTCTGGGATTTCAGGCTGTCTTCACAGTCCTTGGGACAAGACAGTATAATTGTTTCTGAGTTAGTTCTGTAACAGCCTAGCGTTGTGTTCTGAGCAGCCTTGATTTGATTTTATTGAAGGTCCGACTTGGGATTTTATGGGATAAGGAATACTCAGAATTGAACTGTGCGCCTGGATGAAGGATCCGATTAAAGTGAATTTGTCCCTTAGGTGCATTTCACATCTACCTTGAAATAAAGCACCTCTTGTGAAGTAAGGATGAGGTGTTTCTAGGAACAGAATCTCGCTTGGGAGAGAACCACTCCACCATTTGAGCAAGATTCTGAGCAGAGGCCCTAGTTCCCAGAAAGGAGCAGATCTTGGGTTTGCACAGCCTGCTCAGAATGAGTGAGATTTGAATAATGTGGCCATATTCAGAAGCCATCACAGGTTGCCTAATGGAGGAAAGTCTGGACCAGGTTTGAGAAGAGAGGGGAACTGGGCTGAGATGAATGAAGGAAGGCTAGGCTACACAGGAAATATAACTTCCTGTGTATTGCAGGAGTTTTGAGGACATGGTATGGAGAAAGGACCTTTAAAACTAGATCTGAATAAATTCTCTCTCACCAATCCCAATTCAACCCCCACTCTTTATTTTTCACTCTTCCCAGATTCTGAGCTCTTCTCACACAATGAATTTGGCATCTAAAGATATGCTGGTGATTTCCTTATACACAGCAGTACAAGAATAGTTTTCTATTTGTCTTGCAGAAAGTTGGGAAAAATAGGTCCTGAGAGTATAAGTGAGTTTCCCTGGCTTTGTGTTAATTCCCTGGCAGAGCCCAGAATAGATGTTCAGCCTCCTGAAACCCAGGCCAGTGCTGACCACATCATCACTGTTAAAACACGTTTCCTAAAAGGCAGCCTTTAGAGAAACTGCCAACGCTTTAGAACAACAATTTAAAAACTTTACCTTAAAGTGCCTCCATCCCTTTTTTCATAGCTTGGGTAAGTTCTCTACCTCAAGGAGGAAACAAGGAAATGTACAGTGTGACTTTTGATGAAGACTTAGTGTTCCTTCACTTAGTGTGTTACAGTTTGTTTAAGCAGTTTTCTCATAATGCTTTTTTTCTTTGAAATAAAATGAAGGGGTATATACATTGTTTAACAAATCAAGAGAAAATAATTACATTCACCCAATGAAAAGTTACACGCCCAAGCTCTGCTTGACCATATCACAGTCACACATGCACATGCGAGTACTTCTTCGTATGTCCCTTCCTGCCCTTCCCAAGGTTGAAAAGGATATTCTCCCACAGAGAGATATTTTACCCAGGTGATGTTTGCAGGGTTTTGTTTTTGTTTTTTTTTAAATTTTATTTTCACTGTTTCTCCCCAAAGGCCCCCAGTGCATAGTTGTATATTTTTAGTTGTAGGTCCTTCTAGTTGTGGCATGTGAGACACTGCCTCAGCATGGCTTGATGAGCGGCATCATGTCCGTGCCCAGGATCCAAACCAGCAAAACCCTGGGACGCTGAAGTGGAGTGTGCGAACTTAACCGCTCGGCCACGGGGTCAGCCCCTGCAATTTTTTAAATAGGCAAATCCAGGGGTTGCAAGGCAATCTGTATCTCTAATGATTTCATTCCTTTTTTTCTATCCCAGCTGTACCTTCAGAAATTTCTACATTTTTCCAAGACCAGCAAAATATGAAGAAATCCAATGTGAGTTGTCAAAGTCATTCAACCCTTTTTTTACAATGGATATTTGAGGTTAATGACTCCTATACTTGAAATGTTAAAGTAGAAATAGATAAAGTGAACCTGAGGGAAACAGGATAGCACGGTGGTTCTCAAACCTTAGTGTGTATTAAACTCACGTGGAAAGTTGTTGAAACTTTCAGAATGGGGCCTGAGAATTTCCATTTTGGACAAGATTGCAGGTAATGCTGATGTTGAGGTCTACAGGCCAGTATCATTGGAAGAGCGGATCACTAGGACAGAGTTGGCAAGGCACATAAATACAGATGGTGTGAAGTTAGACAGTTAGCAAATTTGAGTTGCGTATATTTCTGACTGTTCTGGTAGCCATGGCCAAAGAAAAGACTGTATGGTACATGGCTTTCATTGATGATATTATTAATAAAGCTACCTGATTTCCTTTTGGAACCTAAAGACTTTCTGACACTGAAAGCTAAAACAAAACCTTTTGTGTTTTTTCATGTAAATGATGAATAACCTTCTGGTGGCAACCATGAAATAAATGACTATAGTTATTCTTCAGTGGAAGCAAAAGACAGGGTACCAAGCAGAACTCAGTTAATGAGGTTTTTCAGTGACCATATTACTGAAGCCCATGTAGACAACTTTCTGATGGTCTTGTTTTGTTTGTTTTCCTGGATAAAACCTAGAATATCTAGAGAATAAATTGAATGCATGTCCTTAAAATATCTTTCCAAAATTCTTAGTTTTGCTCAGTAGGTAGAATGTTCAGGTAAGACATGATTTTCTGACACATGTTTCTGTACTTAATCAAATTTCAGTCTGCTACATGCAAAATGAATTCTTGTTCACCATTTGCTGGAATTTGGTTTGTAAGAGTCACCGATGATATATGTTTATTGTGGTTAAATACACATAAAAAGTGAATCATTTTAAAGTGTACAATTCAGTGGCATTTAGCACCTTCACAGTGTTGTGCAACCATCATCACTATCTAGTTCCAGAACATTTTCATCATCCCAAAAGAAAACCTAATACCCTTTTAAGTCATTCTCCATTCCCCCTTGACCTCTCTGGTAACCACTAATCTACTCTCCATCTCTGTGGACTGGACTGGCCTCTTTTGGATATTTTATATAAATGTAATCATACAGTGTGTTTTTCTCCATCTTCTTGCACTTAGTATGTTTCAAGGTTCATCCATATTGTAGCGTATTATCAGACTTCGTTCCTTTTTTCTTAGTCTTATTAAGTTATAATTGACTAAATTGTAAGATATTTAAAGTGTCCATCATGATGATTTGATATATGTTTACATTATAAAAGGATTTCTCCCTTTTAGCCATCTAATTAATTAACAGATCCATCACCTTACATATTTATCTTTTTTTGGTAAGAATATTTAAATTCTGTTTTAGCATATTTCAGTTATACAATACAAGTGTTACCAACTATAGTCAGCATGTTATACATTAGATCCTCAGACCTTATTCATTTTATAGTTGAAAGTTTGTACCCTTTCACCAAGATTTCATTTTCTTTTTATAGCAGAATAATATTCCATTATATGGATGTACCATATTTTGTTTATCTCTTTGTTAGTTGATGGACATTTGGGTTGTTTCCTCCATACGGCTGTTGTCAATAGTCCTGTTGTCAACATTCATGTATAAGTTTTTGTTTGAACATCTGCTTTGAATCCTTCTGGGTATTTACCTTGAAGTAGAAATGCTGGGTCATATGTTAATTATATTCTTTACTTATTGAGGAACCACCAAACTCTTTTTCACAATGGCTGCATAATTTTACATATCCACCAGCAATGTATGAGAGTTCCAGTATCTCCTTATCTTCAACAACACTTGTTATTGTCTTTTTTTTTTACTTATAGCTATCGTAGTGCATATAAAGTAGTATCTCATTGTGGTTTTGATTTGCTCTTCCCTAATGACTAATGAGCACCTTTTCATGTGCTTACTGGACAGTTCTTTATCTCCTTTGCAGACATGTCTATTCACGTCCTTTGTCCATTTTTAATTGGGTTGTGTATTGTAAGAGTATTTCAGTTACTAGACTTTTGTCAGATATATGATTTTCAAATATTTCCTCCCATTCTGTAAGTTGAGTTTTTATTCTCTCGATAGTATATTCATTTGATTTGAAAAAGGTTTTAGTTTTGATGAAGTCTGGTTTATCTATTTTTGTTTTGCTGCATGTGCTTTTGATGTCATAGCTAAGAATTCATCGTGAAATCTAAGATCATGAAGATTTACTCCTATATTTTCTTCTAAGAGTGTTATAGTTTTAGCTCTTATATTTAGGTCTTTGATCTGTTTGAGTTAATTTTTGTGTATAATGTGAGGAATGGGTCCAGTTTCATTTGTTTGCGTGTGGATATCCAGTTGTCCCAACACCATTTGTTGAAGAGACTATTTTTTCTCCCAATGAATGGTTTTGGCACCCTTGTTGAAAATCAGTTGACCATAGATGCATGGAAATTTCTGAACTTTCTTTTCTGGTCAGTTGATCTATCTATCTTTATGCCAGTCCCATACTTTTTTGATGCTTTTGCTTTGTAGCAACTTTCAAAGTCAGGACATATGAGTCCTTCAATTTGTTGTTCTTTGTCAAGATTGTTTTGGTGGTTTGAAGTTTCTTGCAATTCCATGTGAATTTGAAGATCATGTCCATTTCTGGAAAAAAGGCTATTGACTTTTCCATCGCATCTGTAAACACTAGGGGGTGTTGCAGTCTTAACTATATTAAGTATTACATTCTATGAACAAGGAATGTCTTTCCATTTATTTAGATCTTTAATTTCTTTCAGCAAAGTTTTGTAGTTTTCAGTGTACAAGTCTTGGACCTCCTTGGTTAACTCTATTCCTAAGTATTTTATTCTTTTTGACGCTACTGGAAATAGAATTGTTTTCTTTATTTACTTTAAATTGTTCGTTATTAGTGTATAGAAAAGTAACTGATTTTTGTGTGTTAATCTTGTGTTCTACAATTTTATTGAATTTGTTTATTAGCTCTAATAGGTTTTTGTGGATTCTTTAGGATTTTCTGTTTATGAGATCATGTCATCTACAAATAGAGATAGTTTACTTCACCCTTTCTAATATGGATGCCTTTATTTCTTTTTCTTATCTATTTGCTCTGGCAAGGTCTTCTTTTAGAGTTTTGAATAGAAGTGGCCCGAGTGGGTATTCTTGTCTTGTTCCTGATCTTAGTGGGAAAGCTTTCAGTCTTTTACCATTAAATATGTTAGCTGTGGGTTTTTCTTAAATGCTTTTTATCATGTGGTGGTGTTCCCTTCTATTCCTAGTTTACTGAGTGATTTTATCCTGAAAAGATTATCTCTTTGCTTACTAGTCACATTTTGTATTTCTTCCAGAGTCAGTGGGTAACTTGTGTGTTTCTAGGAGTTTATTCATTTCATCTAAATTTTCACCATATAATTGTGTGTAGTATTCTCCTATAACCCATTTTATTTCTATTAGGTCGGTAGTAACATCTCCACTTCATTTTTGATTTTAATATTTTGAGTCTTGTCTCCCTTTTTTGGTCAATCTAGCTAAAGGTTCATTAATTTTGTTGGGTTTTTTTTTCATAGAAACAACTTTTCATTTTGTTAATTCTATTTTTCTATTCTATTCATTTATCTCTATTCTAATCTTTATTATTTCCTTTCTCCTGCCAGAGACAAAGACCAAAATATATCTTTCTTACCATATTATAATGTCAAAAAGATAGAGACAAACAGGGAAAACACCATGTGATGACAGAAGCAGAGATTGGAGTAATGCACCTGCAAGCCAAGGAGTGCCAGGTATTGCTGTCCACCATCCGAAGCTAGGAGGAGGCAAGGAAAGATTCTATCCAGAGTCCCAGAGGGGGCATGGTCTTGGTGACACCTTGCTTTCAGACTTCTAGCCTCCAGAACTGTGAGAGAATAAATTTCTCTTTATAAACCACCAGCTTGTGGGAATTTGTTAGAGAAGACCTAGAAATATGTGTGCCCATTTAACATAGATTTGTCATCATTGTTTTATGCTTATGTCTTTCAAGTCAGGTAGGAAGAAAAGAGGACTTATTAATCAAAAATATAATAATACTGGCTTTTATATTTACCTTTATGGTTTGCTTTAACAGTGTTCTTTATTTCTACTAATGGCTTTAGGTTGTTTTCCATTCATTTTAGCCTGAAGACTCCTTTTAGCATTTCTATTAGGACAGATCTGTTGGCAAGGAACTCCCTCAGCTTTTGTTTATCTGAGAATGGTTTAATTTCTTTATTTTGAAGAAGAGTTTTTCTAAATATAGAATTCTTCACTGCAAGTTTTTTCTTTTAGCACTTTAATATGTCATCCCACTGCCTCTTTTCCTCCATGGTTTCTAATGAGAAATTGGCTATTAATCTTTTTGAGGATCTCCTCCACATGATGAATCACTTCTCTCTTCTTTCAAGATTCTCTTTTTGTTTTTATCTTTGTTGATTATACTGTGTCTCAGTGTGGATCTCTTTGTGTTTATCCTGTGAAGTTTCTTGAGCTTCTTTGATGTGTAGATTCATGTCTTTCATCGAATTTGGGAGGTTTTCAGCCATTATTTTTCAAATGTTCTTTCAGCCCCTTCCCCTACTTCTGGGACTCCAAGTATGCAAATGTTGATACGCTTGGTGGTGTCCCACAGGTCTCTTAAGCTCTGTTTGTCTTTCTTCATTCTTTTTTCTTTCTGCTTCTCAAACTATATAATTTCAATTTACCTATCTTCTAGTTTGCTGATTTTTTTTTCTGTCCACATCTGCTGTTGAACTCTTTAGTGAATTTTTTATTTCAGTTATTGTACTTTTCAACGTCAGGATTTCTATTTGGTTCCTTTTTATACTTCGTGTGTCTTTGTTGATATTCTCTTTGGTGGAACTTCACTCTTCTGGTTTTTTGTCCATGTTGTCTTTTGCCTCTTTAAGCTTGTCTAAGACAGTTGATTTCTAATCTTTGTCTCGTAAGTCCAAAGTCTAGGCCTCCCCAGAGAAAGTATTAATTTTCTTCTTTCTTATGAATGTGCTGTACTTTCTCATTTAAGTTCCTTGTAATTTTTTGGTGAAAACTGGACATTTTGACTATTATAATGTGGTAGCTCAGAAATTGGATCTTCCCCCACTCTCCCTTAGAGTTGTCACTATTGTGTGAGGTGAAGTTTTTGTTGTTGTTTAGTGAATTTCTAGAATATTTTTGTGAAGACTGTGTTCTTTGTCGCATGTCATTACCTAAGTCTCTATTCCATTTGCCTGGTGTCAATTAGTGATTTACCAGAGATTTCCTTAAACCTAGAGCCAACAAAGCCAAAAGTCTCCCACTACTTGCTGTTGGGTCTGGGTGAATTAGAGCATACCTTCAACACCACACCGTTTACAAGTCTTTCCTCACCCTCATGTCCTGCTGGTGCAGAACTTGGTCCTCCAGAAGTGAGAGCTTAGGATCTTTTTGCATTTTTTTGAACATGTACCTTGTCCTGGATATGTGTGTGTTGTCTAGATTTCCAGGAATATATGGAAACTTTTCAAAGCCCCAAAGCATTTCACTCCCCAGCTTTTCTTCCCAGACATTTTTGTGGCATATCTGTTGTTTGCTCCAACTTATATCCTTTGCACCAGTGGCAGCAACTGGTTCATTTGTCTTTGCATGTTTTCAATAGATGCTCTCCATGTAGTCATTTTTTCCTGTATGAGAGAGTTCTGAGCATTCTGTGTTAGTCTTTCAGGTCTTCACCAGACAGGTCAAAACAGGCAATCCCAACTCTTTGACAACCAGCTCCAGTCTGCTCTCTCTGGCACCAGGAATCCACACCAAGAATATAGGATTCCATCCTCAAGACTGCTGCTGAGCCAGTGAAATGAGTTTAATTGTGTCTCCTGAAGTCATTAGAGTGGGCCCTAATCCCGTATGATTAGTGTCCTTATAAAAGGAAAATTTGAACACAGTTACTTACAGAGGGAAGATGATGTGAAGACACAGGGAGAAGATAGCTGTCTGCAAGCGAAAGAGAAAGGCCTCAAACAGATTCTTCTCTCACAGCCCTCAGAAGGAACAAACCCTGCTGACACCTCAATCTTGGACTTCTAGCCTCCAAATTTGCAAGATAACAAATTTATGTTGTTTAAACCACTCAATCTATGTACTTTGTTATGGCAGCCATAGCTAACTAATACAGCTTGAGGGTGACAGGAAGCAAGGGTAAGTTAAAACAGCACACATCTCTCCTACCAGGTTTCAGTTGCATTTGTTTTAATTAATCATTTGCTTGGTTGTTGTAAACCTTTGTTTTCCGGAGTTCTGATGAAATTGATTCTGATAGTTTTTGCCAGTTCTTTTGTGTTTCTGTGGAGGAGTGGGGCCCTCGTACTTCCCTACTCTGCCGTTTTCCCTGACCGAAGTCTGTTACCAATGATATTTTGCAGTTTTTGAGTTACTGGACCTTTCTGCAGCATTTGAGCATTTGAAGCCTGTGCTCTTCTGCAAAGCCTGGACGGGTGGCCCCTGTCACTCCACGCAGCCCCCTTCCTACCCTTCTAGTGATGTCTCCTTCATGGAGTCTTTTTGACTCTTGGTAAATAATGTATTCCCTGTATATTAGTTTCCTGTTATAGCTAATAAATTAACACAAATTTAGTGGCTTAAACCAACACAAATTTATCCTCTTATGGATTTGGAAGTCAGAAGTCTGAAATTAGTCTTCTGGGGCTAAAATCCAGGTGGTGGCGGGACTGGTACCTTCTGGAGGTTCTGAGGGACGATTCTATTTCCTTACATTTTTCAGCTGTTGTACCACCTTCCTCCATTTTCAAAGTGCGTCACTTCAGTCTCTGCCTCTGTCTTTACAGTGCCATCTCCTCTTCCTTCTGTAGTAGGATCTCTCTCTGCCTCTTCCTTATAGGATGTTTATGATCATGTTTAGGGTCCACCTGGATAATCCAGGATAATCTCCTCTTTTCAGGGTTCTTAATCACATCTGCAGAGTCCCTTTGCCATATGCAGTAATATTCACAGGTTCTGGGGATTAGGTCATGGACATCTTCAGGGCCATTGTTCAGCCCACCACACCTGGGCTTTCATCCTCGACTCACTGTTCTGTTCTATTTGTGTCTATACATTGACTTCTCCTTCTGTTTGTGTAAGTGGACAGAAATGTATATATGTATCATGGAAGAGTATGTATTTTTGTTTTATTTGCTTTTTAGAATTACGTAGACCATCTCATTTGATACATATGTTATTACAGCTCTTTTTTTAAATTTAATGTTGCACTAAATTTAGATCTATCCAAATTGACTAATATTTTATTCTTTTTAATGCTGTCTAATACATATACGACGTATATGGTATAATATAATATAATGAGACCATATCGCATTTTAGTTGTCCATTTCTTCACTGGAAGACATTTATGTCATTTCCATTTTTCATTCTTATGTATAAACTTCAGTGAACATGTCTTAACATTTTCTCTCTCTGTGTAAGAGTAAGCAGTTCTCCAGAGCATATACACATGATTAAATTGTTGGATCATAAAAAGTAAGAACTTCCGATGTTATTTAGTACTGCCAAAGTGGTCTCTTAAGTGACCGTACCACTCTCACCAGCTGATATATGATAATACATCTTTCTTTACCTCCTTGCTAGCAATCGGTACTGTCATTTAAAAATTATGGCCAATCTGGTGGATGATGAAAACCTCATTGTTTTGATTTGTCTTTGATTTGCATTTTGATTATGAGTAAAATTGGGCCTTTTGGTTTTCTTCTGTGAAATGTTTGTTTATATATTTGTACATATTTTCCTGTTGATTTTGTTCTGTATTTCTTACTAGTTTACAGATATCCTTCATGAGTTTTATATAGTAATCCTTTGTTATATTTGTGGCAGATATCTTCTCCAGGTCTGTCTTATCTTTTAACTTTATGGTATCCTTGGTTGTATGAAAGTTTTACATATTTATGTGGTCAGATTTATGGATCTTTTTTTCATAGTCTTTGCTTTTTATTTCAGGATTATTTGTGTGTGTGTGTGTGTGTGGGGGGGGGTTTGCAGTTCTTTTGTCCTTAGGGTATATTTCCATTATGATGTACAGTCGCATTCCTGTTTTAAATTTAGCACAGATAATCCTAAGTGGTATGACATTAAATTGTGACACAATTAGATTTCATTTATTTCATTTGCTATTTATTTTTTGGGTTTTGTTTTCATTCTGAAAATTATTTTTTATAATCATAAAAAATATTTGTATTTCCAAAGATGAACTATAAATTATAGCAAGATATATTCAGAGATAGGTCTAACTTCTATCCCTGTCCCCTCCATCCTGTTTCTTGTTTCTTCCCTCACCCTATGCTGGTGACCATTCATTTTGTATTGTTATTTATTTATTTTTGTTGTTGTTGAGGAAGATTGGCCGTGAGCTAACATCTGTCCTACTCTTCCTCTATTTTGTATGTGGGATGCTGCCACAGCATGGCTTGATGAGCAATTCTGTAGGTCCATGTTCAGGATCCAAACCTGCAAACCCTGGGCTACTGAAGCAGAGTACGTGAACTTAACCACTACACCACTGGGCCAGCCCCTGTATTGTTATTTTTAACATAAGCAGATCCATCTGTAGATCTTTCTTTGTCCCTTTTTTATATAAAAACTACCATGTTATACTTGATTTTCTCAAACTTAATTTCGTTACATAATGATACATTATGGAGTTCATTCTGTGGCACTATGTAGAGATATTCCTTAGTTCTTTTTTCAGTTGTTTAGCAGTCCATTGTGTGAATACAACATAATAGATTCAACCAGTTCTTTATTAATCAACATTTGGGTCATTTCTAGTCTTTTGCAAATATAAGTGGTGAGGTAGCCTTGTGCCTACATCTTTGCTTTTTTGGCCAGTATGTCCTTGTGGTTGATTCCCAGAAGTGGGATTTCTGGATCAAGTGGTAAATGCATAGGTAATTTAGCTAAATATTGCCATTGTAGTTGATCATTTTGTCTTCTCAGCCACAAGATATGAGGGTGTTTTTATGCCTATAGCAAATTAAACTTAAGTATTTGTATTGTTATTCTTTTGGATTTCTGCCAGTCCCATAGGAGTGAAATGGTTTGCTGTAATTTTTATTTACATTTTTCTTTTTATTTTAAAGAATGAGCTTGATTTCCTAAGTTTTGGTGGTGTTTGCTTTTCTGTTCTGTGAATTTTCTGTTTATGATTCTTAGTCATACTTCTATCAGGTTGTTGGGTTTTTCCCCTTCTATATTTTTAGGAACTCTTTATATAGGGATATTAACACTTCTTTGTCATGTAAGTTGCAAATACTTATTCCTAGGTTGTCTTTTTTAGTTTAGTTTTGTTTATTTATTTAATTATGCAGAGGGTTTTACTTTTTTAATTTCTAATTTTATGTAGTCAAATTTATTGATATTTTCTTTTATTGAATCTAGAGTTTTAGTCATGGTTAGGGAAGTTTTATTCATTTTTAATTATAGGGGAATTCACCCAACTTTTTTTCTAATTTTGTAGGATCTCTTTTTTACATTTAACTTTGATTAATCGATTTGGAGTTTTCATGATGTGTAGATGAGAATGTATCTTATTTTATCCTTTTTAACCTATCTGTTCAGTTACCCTACCATTTCTTAATGAAAATTCTTTTTCCTACTTTATGACACTGTCTGTATCATTACTAAATTCCAGGTGCATTTGAGCTTCTTTCCTTTGATATCTCTTTCTATTTATCTGCCTGTACCACATTATTTTAATTATGGGAGCTTTGTAATATGTTTATATCTGATAGGTTATCTCTCATTGCTCCTTTTTCAGGTTTTTCTTGGCTTTCCTTGCTTATTCTTCCAGTTAAAATATCTACTCAGCTTGTGTTTCTCTGGGTTAAAAGCTTGATGGTATTTTTTTGAGACTGTATTAAATTGCTCTAGTAACATTATGAACTGAAATCTTTTTGATGCTAAGATTTCCGTTCTGAGAACATGGGCTAGCTTTGAGTTTCTTCAAATATAATTTTTTTAAGGAATGATTTGATAGTTTTCTTTATGTAGATTTTGTTTCTTTCTTGTTACAACTTCATGCCTAAGTATTTATAGTTAAAAAAATTAAAAAATGCTCATTCACCTAGATTTAACTGTTATAAGCCTTTTAACCACATATTCTCTCTCTCTTTATCTGTGATATCCCCATTCGTTCCCAAAGTGTTCTTTATGACTTTATTGGGTTCAAGATTCAATCAAAGATCATGCCTTTGTATTCTTTCGTAATATGGATGTTTTTAGAAAGTCCTGGTCACATGTCCTGTTGAGTAGTTATTCTTGAACTTAACTATGCTTTAGAATCATCTGGAGCTCTTTAAATATTCCTATACCCAGGCTATACTCCATATCAGTTAAGTCAGAAACCCAGGGGTGACACCCAGGCAGTGCAACCATGTTGAGAAGCACTGTTGTAGAATGCTCCTCACATCTGTATTTGACTTATATGTTTTTCCTCATGATTAGATTCAGATTATATATTTTTATTATTTCCATTTATTACATGCTTCTTATAAGGTCAGATTGTACCATTATTGGTAATGCCATCAAACATCTCCATCTGAACAGTAGATGTTCTTTCCACCCTTTAGTAAACTAATAGTTTGTCAGGTGAAACTTTGAGACTATATGAATGTCCTCTTTCCCAATAACCTTTCATCCAGTGGTTGGCTATTTAGGTTGAGCACGTTTTGGCATGTTTATTGGCCACGTGGATGTCTTCTTTTGTGAAGTGACTGTTCAAGTCCTTTTCTCGTTTTTCTATTAGGTTGTCTTGTTGTTATTTATTTTAGGAGTATTTTATATATTCTGGAATAATCCCTTTATCAGTTCAGTGTGTTGCCAAATTTCCTACTGTCTGATTTACTTTTTTTTTTTTAATTTATGGTTTCCCTTTGATTAATAGAAGTTCTTAATGTTAATGTGGTCCACTTTATTTCAGTCTTCTCCTTAATGGTTAGTATTTTTGGTGTATTGCTTAAAAGATCTTTGCTTGTCTAAAGGTCATGAAGATAGTTTTCTGTGTTATTACCTAAAAGTTCTCTTGTTTTACTGATCACATTTCAATCTAAAATCCATATGGAATTGATTTTCACATATTATGTGAGATTGAAGTCGTTTGTTTTTTTCCATATGGATAACCATTTAATCCTTCATGGTTTATTGAAAAGACAGTCCTTTTCTCATTGTTCTACTGTGACACTTTTTTTTATAAACTAGGTGTCCATATTTGTGAGTCTGTTTCTAGACTATAAATTTGGTTCCATTGGTCTTTCGGTTTATTCTTTCACCAATACCAACTTCTCTTAAATTACTCTTAACTTTATATAAATCTTTATATCCACTAGTATGTCAGTTTTCTACTACTTCATAATAAGTTACCACAAACTTTGCAGTCTAAAACAACAGAAATTTATTATCTCATAGTTTCTGTGGGTTAGGATTCTGGGACTAGGTTAGCAAGGTCCTCTCCTTAGGCATAAGTCTGCTATCAGGGTGTCACCAGGGACTCCTTATCTGAGGCTTGTGGTCCCTTCCATACATGTCACAGAATTCATTTCTATGTAGCTGTAGAACCCACAGTAGTTTGCTTCTTCTTTGAGGCCAGTAGAAGCATCTCTGATATTTTACGTTCTTTTAAAAAACTCACCTAATTAGGTTGGGCCCACCCAAGGCAATCTCCCTTTTAATTAACTCAAAGCCAGCTGATTAAGAGATCTTAATTATACTTGCAAAATTTGTTTTGCCTTAGAATGTAACATAATCACAGGAACACAAGTCTCTCCCATACTAGAAAGGAGGAGATTATATAAGGGTGTGGGTCATTGGAGGTCATTTTAGAATTCTGCCTACCATAATTAGTGTGAATTTACCCAGTTAATTTTTCTTCTCCAAGATTGCTTTGTCTATTCTTGATCTTTTGAATTTCTATATAAGTTTGAGAATCAACTTGTCAGTTTCTACAAAAACGTCTGCTAAGTTTTTGATAAGGATTGTCTTGACTTTATAAACGTATTTGGGGAGAATTGAGATTTTTTATAATATTGAGTTGTCCAATCCATGAATATAGTATATCCCTTCATTTGTTTGTTTTTGTCAATAATCCTTTATAATTTCTGTGTAATAGTCTTGGACAATGTTTTGTTAGACTTAAGTATTTCATGTTTTTGATATTACTGTAAGTGGTACTTTAAAACTATCAATTAGTTGCTGGTATCCAGAAATCCTGTTGATTTTTATATATTGAGCTTGCATCCGAAAACTTGCTAGGCTCACTTCTTAGTTCTAGTAATTAGTCTATAGATGTCTCTGCAGTTTCTTCATAAAGAGTTATGACATCTTCAAATAACAGCTTTATTTATTCTTTTCTAATCTTTATAATTTTTATATCATTTTCTTGCTTTATTGCACTAGTTCATTTTTACTCTATTTGACCTATTATTTCCAATTGACCAGTTTTTTTTACCTAATATTTGACTTCTTCTTTTGCAATTCTCAGTATATGCCATGAGTATTTACAAGCTATTTGTTTTGATAACCTGGGAATGATACTTCTCTGTCTCTGCTTATGTCTGTTGGCTCATGATTATCCACAGTAGTCATCTCCTAAGTGAGGGATATGTAATGTAGGAGCTGTAAGATAGTCCATTCGCATTTGAGAAGAAAATGTTCAGATGCCTACTTACATTTATTTTAATCTAAAAACATAAGAATGAAATTTAATATATAAATTGACAATATAAGTTTACAATTTATAAATAAAAATGTTTCCCAGATGGAAGAGTAACTGAATATTTTGGACACCCATATTCTATAGGAGTTGTGTCCAAAATTATTCAGTAACTTATTGCCTGAATACCTCTTTAGCTCTTTATCTTGTCATAGTCCCATAAAGTACCCTCCTATGTGCTGATTGCTTTTCCTTTAACTACATATTTGAGATGTGTCTGTGGTTATACTGTTGCCCCAGGTTCATGAATGTTATTCTGTTATTGTTTAACAACTCAAAGCTTTACCTCTTCAGTGAACAAAACCACCCAAATAGCAGGAATAGAACTTTTTTCCCCTTTGTAACCTCAGTCACCTTTGCACATCTTTTCGCAATAGTAATATCTTATTGTGTTGTATGCTTATATGTTTGTGTCTGTTTATCAAACTAATGCTCCTTAAGAACGGTAACATTGTTTTATTTCTCTTCAAATTCTCCCAAAGTAGGAGAGTTCTTTATGGCACATAGGCACATAGTGGGATACTGATAACTTATTACAGTGGTGGGGAATATCTTTTATGATTTCTCCTTCTCTAAGCAAGTACAGTATAAAAGTCAACATCCCATAAACACAGTTTCTGGTATCTCTAAATAGTGAGCATCATAACAGTTCTCATACAGCTTTTTCATGTCTTCCAGTTCTGATTACTTAAATTGGAACGTAAATATGCTGTTTCAGGGATCCTTATCAATTGAGGATGTGACTGTGGGCTTCACCCAGGAGGAGTGGCAGCACCTGGACCCTGCTCAGAGGACCCTGTACAGGGACGTGATGCTGGAGAACTACAGCCACCTCGTCTCAGTGGGTAGGGACTGTTTTCCATGTAGACTCCTAGTGTGCACATCCTTTCTTGGTTGCTGAAAACTGTGGGAACTTTGTTGAATTTAATGATATTTAAGTTTGAGATTCAGGGTGTTAAGCAGAAGGACTGTTGAGACTCCATGAAGAATGTTTTCTTTTTCAAGATTGAAATTGGCCCCTGAAGCTTCGTTTTCTGTCTTCTTCAGAGGCCCTGAGGTCCATGAGCCTAGCCCAATTCATGTCATTTCCCATTTACAGGATATTGCATCCCTAAACCGGAAGTGATCTTCAAGTTGGAACGGGGAGAACAGCTCTGGATATTAGAGGAAGAGTCCTCAAGCCAGAGCCACCCAGGTGAGTTAGTGAGTATTAAACAGATGGACACCAGGTGACATGGTGCGCAGTCTTTTTATTCTCAAGTGTTTGCTTGTATGTTCATTTTCCATTCAGCAAATATTGAGTACCTACTGTGTGTCACTAAAGTTTTAGGTGCTGGAAATGCATCAATGAACTACATTTTGTCCTTGACTTCATGGAACTTATGTTCTGATAAGGAGAGAAAGATAAAAAACAAACAACACATATACACACACATATAATATGCCAATAAAATAGCAAGGAAATTAAAGAAGGTTAAATATGATGCAGTGTTATACATTTGAAAGGAGCTTCAGAAAGGCCTTTTTGATGATATCAACTTGATTGAAATGAGGGTGAGAATCATGGGGAGTCTTGATGGCAGAAGTAACATGAAATGTCAGTCCACCGAGGCAGGAATGTATTTAGTGTTTTTGAGCACTCACAAGTGTCAGTGTGGATTGGGGGAAATGAGTGTGTGAAGAGTGGTAAGAGTTGGCATTATAGAGGTAATGGGAGCTCAAATTATGTAGGGCCATTGGGCCATGATAAGGACTTTGATTTTATTCTGAGTGAAATGAGAAGCAGTTAGTATAATTTTACCTGATAAACATCATGTGCTGTTTTATCTTTTAAATTGATTTCTCTGGCTGGTGGGCAAAGAAAATAATATAGGGGGCAGAGGGATGAAGGCAGGAACATCAGTCAGGACAGTATTTCAATCTATGAGAAGGTGATGGTAGCTTACCCTTGGGTGGAAGTGGTGACGAAGATTAAAAGCAATTGGCTTCTGCATCTGTTTTGAAAGTGGGGCCTATAAGATTTGCTGTTGAATTGGTTAAAGGATGCGAGAGAAAGAGAGGAGTAAAGACTGACTGCAAAGACCTTGTCCAGCAATTGGATGAATAGGTTCCAGTTGCCAAGATGGAATTTTGGGGAGTAACAGTTTTGCAGGGATATTAGAAGTTTCAGTTGCACATACCAAGTTCCAGATGACTATAAAATATCTAAGTTTACATGTGAATAAGCATTTGGATGTATAAGCAGAGGTGGTTAGGGAAAGAGTCTAGGTTGGAGATAATTTATTGGGTAAATAAAAATTATAAATTAGATATATAAATTATATTTGGTATATGTAGATGTAAATTACCAGCTTATGGTATATTTAAAGTTTTTAAATTTAGTATTTAAAGCTAAGGGATTAGATATCCTCTCCTTAGGGGTAGGAAGGGACAGATTTGAGAGGTCTTAAGGTTGCTCCCTGAGGACACTATCTTTCAGAAGTCGTGAAAGTGAGGAAACTCAGCAAAGAGCAGAGAAGAAGCAGTTTAGGGGTGAGGGGGGGACAGGGAATGCGGTATCCTGGAGTCAAGTGAGGGTAGTGTTTCAAGGAGAGTGAAATTCTTTGAAGGAGGAGGTGTAAGTCAGCATTTTCTCTCTCTGTGCCTGCAAATCATTCAGAAACATTAAGGAAAATGAGCAACAGAGACTCCATTTTATGACACTAGAGGATATCTGAAATCCCAAATCAATACAAGTGTAAAAGCTGCAAAATCATTGAAAAAATCAAGCAGGAGTGTATGTATCAGCAGATGGATAGAAAATAAGAGCATTTCTGATACTCAAAGGAACTGGCAAAGTACTTTTCAGGGACAAAGTACGTAGTCTGAGCTGTGGGAAGCTAAATCTTTAGAGTAACAGCGATGCTGTGCACAGGATAGCTGGACCTTCCTTGGATACACTTCAGTTTTGCAAAGCAGATATATTAGGATTAAGTGTGGAAACAGATACGCAAGCCATATTTTTCAGTAGCACTCTGTTTCTATGACAGTACAAGAAAAGAGACTTTCCATTTGGGGAAAAAAACCTCACGGACGCCTATATACAGAGAAATAAACTTACATGCTATCCTAGTGGGTATTCCTAGAATGCAGACTCTGAAGCAAAATCTTACTTGATAACAATTGGTCAGGATGTGCAGACCTACAAAAATGAGGGCACGGGGGAGTAAGGCTGGTTAGGAGGAAGGGAAAGTACAAGGGGGCAATTACTTAGTTAGCTATAAAGAGCTTAGTTAGCACACTAATAAGCATATCTGATTGCTCAGTCTAGCAAGATATCTTCAGAGTCTTCATGTGAACCACTGTGTTCCGGAACAGCCTGTCAGAAAGGTGGAAGGGAAAATGATGTATCTGCTGTCTTCTTGTTCGTCTCTCTCATTAGATAAGGCTGTTCTGTACAGTTTTAACTCCCTCTCATTTCTCGATTACATCAGACAGACTCTCTTGGCACCTGCTGGAGATGCCAGAGCCTCCTTGGGTCCAGTTCAGCCACTTGGGCAATGTGTAGTCTCTGTGAACTCAGCACAATACTTGGTGTTCCTCAGTCGGTAGCTGCAGCAGTGCCAACCCCAGTGACCTGGCTTCATGTTTACCAACAGAGCAAGCCATTGCTGAAGCTACTCTGGTGAGATAGGAAGGCAGATCTGGGTTGATCTATAAACTGAGTCTGGTACATGGGCAAAACACTTGTTCAAGAGGAATTATCCTGTTAGCGTAAAGACATGGCTCTATTCTCTCTCCCAGGTAAACCTCATGCAGTGAGCTGTCCCTTAGCTCATGCCAGCACAAAATGTATACAAACTCTCAAGAAAAAAAGGAATGAAAAAATTCAGAAAAAAAGTAGTTGGTGATTGAGTTGTCATCTGATCAAAGTGGTCATAAAGTATATAAATAATGTGACCAAATATTAAACCATGAATTTCAAAAAGGAGAACTAATTGAATTGGTTACCTCTGTGATACAAGAAAGATGTTAATAAGGCAATAGTAGAAAATGAATTGTGGGATGTCAAACTCAGAAAGGAATTGTAACAGGAAATAAAATCATAGTAAGGAAGGCAAAGTGGAGGAATCCCAAGGAAGAATAGGGACTGCTGAAATTCAAAAATAAATGAGAAAAGTGAGCAAGGAGAAACTGAGATAAATAAAACTTGAAGATTACATAAAAAAGAATAAAAGAGATTCCATATACATATCATACTTACAATTCATTCCCCAAAATAGGAAATCAAAGAAATAGGACAAGTATTTTAAATATTCCAAGAACTCTTTTTTGGAGGGAGAAAAACCAGTACAATTGAATCTACTTAAGAGGGCAAACCTTCAGTCAGGGTAATGGAGCTAAAATAGTGAACATCATAATGTAGCCTAGTAAAATAAAGATTTCAAAGTTACTAGATTTCAAAGACAAAGGATCATTTTGACAGCCAGTAAAGAAGAAAAAGTCCAACTAGCTTCAGTCTTTTCCATAGCAAAATTTGCTGCTAAAAATCAACAGAGCAATTCCTACAAAATCCTCAGGGAGTCAGATTAAGAATTTTATACCCAGTTGAAAAGATGTTTTTTTTTTTTTAAAAAAAGAGCAAATCTATTTTGAATAGGTAGGAACTCTGAACCTTTGTTCCCAGAAGCCTCAGTTAGAGGATGAATATCAGATAGTCAAGAAGTGACAAAAAAGGACAGTAAAAAGATTGGTGGTGAACTCTGAATTTAACTGAAGAACTAATTTTAAAGCAAAGGTGGAAATTAGATAACAGAAGAGAACGTAACAGTTACAAATCTAGGCAACACAGAAAGGTTCTATCTGTTTTGATGACAGGCTAAAAACAAGTGGAAAGAAGTGAAGGTATACTAATACAGTGAATTCTGTTATAAAAATATGTGCATTCCTAAAAAATCACTGCTCTATACAAAATAGCGTATTGAAAATCTCAGGGCTAATGGGAAAATCAGGTGGGGGTATAATATTTAAAAGCTTTGTCATTGACACAGTAAGAAAGCAGTGTTGACGTCTCCAGCTATACTGTCGCATTTGTTTTTTACTCCTTTCAGTTCATTGGTTTTTGCTTTATGAATTTTGAAGAATTGTTAAGTGCACATATATTGGGATCTTTATGTCCTCTTGATGAACTGACCCGTTTATGATTATGTAATGTCTCTCTCTGGACCTGGTAGTACTCTTTGTTCTGAAGTCTACTTTGATAATATAGCTACTCCAGCTTTCTTTTAATGAATGTTTTCATGGTATATCTTTTTCCATCTTTTTAGTTTTAACCTATTTATATTTAAAGTGGAATTCTTACAGATAACACTTGGTTGGGTCTTTTTTGTCTAATGTGAAAACCTCTACTTGTTAATTGGAATATTTCAATCACTTAAATTTAACATAATTTTTGTATGTTTGGACTCAAATTTATTATTTTGCTGCTTGTTTCCTATTTGTCCTATCTGTTCTTTTTTTCCCTTTTTTCTCCTTTTTATCTCTTTTTGATTAGTGGAGAATTTTTATTTTGCTTTATCTCTACTATTTACTTATTAGTATCACCTCCATTTTAGTTTATGTTTTAAGTGGGTGCCCTATTGCATCAGACTGCTACTGGGGAAGCCAGAGCCTCCATGGGTCCAGTTCAGCCACTTGGGCAATGCAATCTCTGTCAAGTACACATTATACGTCTTCAGCTTATCACAGTCTAATTCAAATGACATTATACTATTTTACATGTAGCCTTACAATCTTATAAGAGTATACTTCTATTCCTCTCTCCCACTCTGTGATATTGTAGTCAAACATTTTTACTTAGAAACCTCGTAATGCATTATTAATATTTTTGCTTTAGACAATCGTCTTGTAAAGTTATTACAAAGTCTTCATTTTACCGTCTTTTTTTTTTTTGTAACCGTTTTCAGTACTCCTTACGGTCATGTGTCACATAACATTTCAGTCAATCGCGTGTACGATAGTGGTCCCATAAGATTGGTACCCTATACCTAGGCTGTACTCTTAGGTTTATGTAAATATATTCTATGATGTTTGTATGACGACAAAATCACCTACCGTGCATTTCTCAGAATGTATCACCATCATTAAGCAACACGACTGTATTTCTTTGTGTATCTTACTCCTTCTAATGCTTCCTTTAGTATTTCTTGTAACACAGCTCTGTTGGCAGTGAATTCTCTCAGCTTTTATTTGTCCTCAGAAGCATTTATTTCATCTTCACTAGTGAAAGATGTTTTCTTTGGGTGTAGAATTCTGGATTGACACTTTTTTCTGTCCGTCCTTTAAAGATGTCACTCCATTGTCTTCTGGCTTAAGTACTTACTTCCTCCTTTAATTTTTAAATCGTTGTCCCACTGTATTTAATGTTCTGTTTTCTCTAGCTGCCTTAAAGAATTTTTTTTATCTGTGGTTTTCAGCTGTTTGGCTTTGATGTTTCTAGGTTAAGCTTTTTTTTTCCCTTTGATTTTTCTTTCTTGTTGTTCTCTTCACTTCTCAACTCTGTGCTTTGATGTCTTTCATCTCCTCCCCCTCCCCCCGTTTGGACTCCAGTTAATTATCTGTGGCTCTGTCTGATGTTATTCCATAATTCTTGGATCTTTTGTATCAGGAGAATTTTCTCATGTTTGTGCTCCATTTTCAGCTGTTAGTTATCTTTCCAAGCCTGTGTCACAAAAGGTTTATCTCTTGCCCTTGCTCCTTCTCCTGCAGCAGACTTCTGCTACTTGTTACTCCGTGCTTCACTTGTGGTGGTGGCAGGGATGTTCTTTGTTGTTCTGATCCATCCTCATTCTGAGGTATGTGCCTGGGCCTCAGCAGTAGGGCTTTCTCAGTGTGCCTGCCTCTTCTTGAGTGGTAAGAGACATCTACTTTATATCAGTAAAGGCTTCTACGCCCAAGATGGTTCTGTGCTCCTCCCCTAGGGATAGAGTGTTCATCTTTTACTCTTTCTTCCCTATACCCCACATAACGGTATCCAGATTGTTGGCTAAATCCATCTCAGATTAGTAGCTTGCTATAAGCAAAAGAAAACGAGTCCTCTTTTAAGGAAAAAAGTACCCCCAATTCAGGGCATTAGGATTCTCACTTACAAAGTTCAATAAAATATGTGTGTAAAAAAACCCAAAAAGCGACATCAGCAACATGGTGGGGTGAGCTGTTCGCTTTGTCTCTCTCTCTTCAAACTACAACTAAATGGGCATTCATTGATCAGTGGAGGATACCCACACAGCACATCAGGATGCCTGATAGACCCATGTAGCTATATGTCAGAAGGTGGATGCACTACCCCTGGGGAGGTGGTGAGATAGATGAGCACTCTTCAGCCCCCCAGCAGCCCTGTGCACATGTGCGACTGCTCTCCCAGCTAGAACAACCATAGCACCTCTGTGGTCCCGAGGGTGGGAATGTGCATCAGCACAACTGTGGAAACAGATGATGGCAGCCATGAATCCCCAGGTGATTGCTTTGCTGTCTGGTGGGAGAGGCCACAGTGCCGCTGTGGTCCCCAGGGAGCAGCCCAGGCTCAGGCCCAGTGGGGAGGCCCCGCCCACCAAGCACAATGGGTGGTGTGACCTAGGAGGAGATGGTGGCAGGTCTGTGCACCTGGGCAAAAGAGTTCCAGGGTGCTGTGAATGCCCATAGTACCATTGTGGCCCAGAAGAGGGGAGCGTGTCTTGGCAGGACCGTGGGAACAAGTGGAAGCAGTCTTGAGCCCCTGAATGATCACTTTCTTGTCCAGTGGAAGAGCCCACAGCCCCACCATGGTCCCAGCAAGTGGCTCAGGTTTGGATCCAGTGGAGAAGCCCATCCTACTATGTGCATCAGCTGGTGTGACCTAAGAGCAGATGGCAGCAGATCTGCATGCCCAGGCGAACAAGTTCCTGGCTGTCTCAGATACCCATAGTACTACTGTGGACTCGAAGAGGGGAGTGTATCTTGGTGGGACTGTGGGAGCAGGCGGCAGCAGCCCTGAGCCCCTCCGTGATCACTTTCCTAGTTGGTGGGAGAGCCCACAGGGCTGCTGCAGTCTCAAAGAGTGGCCCAGGTTTGGATGGGCACAGCTGACAGAGATCATGGTGGGCTCAGAATACATAGCTCCTGCCCCCACACCCCCCACAATGATGGCAGGTGAAATCTGCGACAAGATACTATCACTATGCAAAGGCACACATCCACCCTATAAAATAGTATGAAGAAGTTGTTAATGTTCTAGACCAGAAGGAAAAAGACAAACAGCCAGAAATCAATCCTGAAGGCACAGAAATCTACAATCTAAATGACAGAGAATTCAAAACAGCTATCAGTAAAAAACTCAACAACTTACAAGAGAACTCAGACACTTAAGTGAAATCAGGAACAAAATTAATACAGAGGGAATTCTTCACAAAAGAGATTGGAACTATAACAAAAAATCAGTCGGAAATGTTGGAGGTGAAAACACAATGAATGAGATAAAGAAAAATCTGGAGTCCTTAAATAACAGAGCTGATATCATGGAGGATAAAATTAGCAATTTAGAGGATAGGAATATAGAAATGCTTCAGATGGCAGAGGAGAGAGAACTAAAACTAAAAAGAAATGAAGAAATTATTTGAGATATCCAAATCAATTAGGAAATGGAACCTAAGGCTCATAGGTGTTCCAGAGGGAGAAGAGAAGGAGAATGGAGCAGAAAGCTTGTTCAAAGAAATAATAGCTGAGAACTTCCAAAACCTGGGGAAGGAGCTGGAAATATGAGTGAAAAAAGCCATTAGCTCTCCTAACTACATCAATGTAAAAAGACCTTCTCCAAGGTTAGTAATGTGACTTATATTTTTTAAATATGTAATAGGTGAAATTTAAGGTTTTCTCCCTTAATGACCCTTAAGTGTGGCTACCTCTCATCTCTGTGGCACAAAAACTGGTACTAAATTCCCATTTAATCCCCCTTCCTAAGTATCACTCATACATGTGCTTTCCTTCCCTACAACTTTACATTGGATTCCTAGGTACTTGATTCTTGTAAATTCATATGTGAAAAGTACATGGAACAGTGCCTAGCTCATGATGATGATTTGCTATTCTTCCTATTGTTATCATCATCATTATTATTTTTGAGCACATTTCTAAGTTTAAATTCAAAGTTCCAGATGTTATTTGAATTATGCTTTCTCCAAAGAGAGCATATCTTGCTTTGCTGTGTAACATATAATGGATGTTGGATCATTACATAATTAACTGTGACTCTTGATGAATGAGAGAGCCTTTATGTTTATTCATTCAGAAAATTCTACAAGGAATTGAATTTTTTTATGTTAATTTTTATTGAGTTTATGATAGTTTACAATCTTGTGAAATTTCAGTTTTACATTATTGTTTGTCATTCGTGTTGTAGGTGCACCCTTCACCCTTTGTGCCTGCCCCCACCCCCCCCTTTCCCCTAGTAGCCACTAATCTGTTCTCTTTGTCTACATGTTTAAATTCCTCATATAAGTGGAGTCATACAGAGATTGTCCTTCTCTATCTGGCTTATTTCACTTAACATTAATTCCCTCAAGGTCCATCCATGTTGTTGTGAATGGGATGATTTTATTCTTTTTTTATGGCTGAGTAGTATTCCCTTGTATATATATACCATATCTTCTTTATCCAATCATCAGTTGATGGGCACTTAGATTGTTTCCACATCTTGGCTATTGTGAATAATGTTGCAATGAACATAGGGGTGCATGGGACTTTTGGAATTGCTGACTTCAAGCTCTTTGGCTAGATACCCAGTAGTGAGATGGCTGGGTCATATGGTATTTCTATTTTTAATTTTTTGAGAAATCTCCGTACTGTTTTCCATAGTGGCTGCACCAGTTTGCATTCCCACCAGCAGTGTATGAGGGTTCCTTTTTCTCCACAACCTCTCCAACACTTGTTACTTTTTGTTTTGGTTATTTTTGCCATTCTAATGGGTGCAAGGTGATATCTTAGTGTAGTTTTGATTTGCATTACCCTGATGATCAGTGATGATGAACATCTTTTCATGTGCCTATTGGCCATCCATATATCTTCTTTGGAGAAATGTCTATTCATGTCTCCTGCCCATATTTTGATCGGGTTGTTTGATTTTTTGTTGTTGAGCTGTGTGAATTTTTTATATATTATGGAGATTAACTCTTTGTCGGATATATGACTTGCAAATATTTTTTCCCAAATGCTACTGATTTCTGTAAGTTGATTTTTATATCCTGCAACTTTGCTTCAGTTGTTGACTATTTCTAAAAGTTTTCCAGTGGATTCTTTGGGGTTTTATATATAAGATCATGCCATCTGCAAACAGTGAGAGTTTGACTTCTTCCCTCCCTATTTGCATTCCTTTCATTCCTTCCTCTTGCCTAATTGCTCTGGCCAAAACCTCCAACACTCTGTTGAATAAGAGTGGTGATAGAGGGCATCCTTGTCTTGTTCATGTTTTCAGGGGGATGATGCTCAGTTTTTGCCCATTGAGTATGATGTTGGCTTTGGGTTTGTCATATATGGCCTTTATTATGTTGAGGTAATTTCCTTCTATCCCCATTTTGTTCAGAGTTTTTATCATAAATGGCTGTTGGATCTTGTCAAATGCTTTCCCTGGATCTATTGAGATGATGATGTGGTTTTTATTCCTCGATTTGTTGATGTGGTGTATCACATTGATTGACGTGTGGATGTTGAACCATCCCTGTGTCACTGGTATGAATCCCACTTGATCATGATTTATGATCCTTTTGATGTATTGCTGAATTCAAGTTGCCAAAATCTTGTTGAGAATTTTTGCATCTATGTTCATCAGCAATATTGGCCTGTAGTTCTCCTTTTTCATGCTGTCCATGTCAGGCTTTGGTACCAGCGTGATGTTGACCTTGTAGAATGTGTTAGGAAGTGTTCCATCCTCCCTAGTTTTTTGGACTAGCTTGAAAAGTATAGGTATGAAATCCAGTTTGAAACTTTGGTAGAATTCCCCAGGAAAGCCGTCTGGTCCTGGGGTTTTATTCTTTGGGATGCTTTTGATTACTGTTTCAATCTCTTTCCTTGTGATTGGTCTGTTCAGACTGTCTGCTTCTTCTTGACTTAGCTTTGGGAGATTGTAAGAGTCCTCTGTGTTTTGGCCTACCCATTGACTTCTGCAGTTTCTTACTTCCTTATTTATTTTTGTGTCTCTGTTCTGTTTTTAAGTTTAGTGGCTACCCTGAAGTTTGTATTCAGAATCTCATGTATAACATAGTTCACTTTCTGGTGGCCTCTTATTTCCTTAGCCTAAACTGATTCAGTCCCTTTCCTCCTCCCCTCCTAAGTTATTATTGTCATCTCTCATTCCAACTTGTGTTGTGAGTTTGTGGTTAGTGTGCTAAAATTGTCTTTGTTTTTGGTGTTTTCCTTCCCTTTACCCTAATGCTATAGTTGTATATTTGCTGTTCTATTCTGATTCTATTTGTCTCCTTACTCTGTGTTTTGTGACCCCTTTCTCCTTTTTTTTCTTTTTTTAGGTGTGAGGGCCTCCTTTAGGATTTCTTGTAGGGGGAGTCTCCTGGCTACAAAGTCCCTTAGCTTTTGTTTATCTGGAAAAGATTTAATTTCTCCCTCATATATGAAGGATATTTTTGCTGGATAGAGTATTCTTGGCTGAAGGTTGTTATCTTTTAAAGTTTTGAATATGTCATTCCAATCTTTCCTAGCTTCTAAGGTTTCTGCAGAGAAATCTGCTGAAAATCTGATAGGGGTTCCTTTGTAGGTTATTTTCTTCTGCCTTGCTGCCCTGAGTATTCTTTCTTTGTCATTCACTTTTGCCAGTGTTACTACTGTATGCCTTGCAGTAGGTCTTTTTACATTGACATATCTAGGAGACCTGAAAGCTTCTTCTACACACGTTTCTCTCTCATTCTCTAGATTTGGGAAGTTCTCTGCTATTATTTCTTTGAGCATGCTTTCTGCTCCATTCTCCTTTTCTTTGCCCTCCGGGATACCAATTATTCTTATATTGCATTTCCTCATTGAGTCGGCTATTTCTTGGAGATTTTCTTCATTCATTTTTAGTCTTAATTCTCTCTCTTCCTCTGTCTGGAACCATTCAACCTGTCTATCTTCGATTATGCTGATTTTCTCCTCTATGGCGTCCACACAGGCATTCAGGGAATCCATATTATGTTTTATTTCTTCCATTGTATTTTTCATCTCTAGTATTTCTGATTGATTCTTCTTTATACTTTCAATCTCTTTTGTGAAGTAACTCCAGAACTCGTTGACTTGTTTCTCTATATTTTCCTTTACCTCATTGAGTTTTTTGACAATAGCTATTCTGAATTCATTGTTGTTTAGTTTACTTATTTCTGAATTCTCAGGACATAATTCTGGGTGCTTGCTTTCCCTCTGGTCTGGAGATTTGATGAATTGACAGATGCTGGAAGATGGACAGATGCTGGAACTACTGGTCTTGTCCATTGATATTATTCGGTTGCAGTTACGGCGTGTTGCCACTAGATGGAGGTGGAGAGCCATGTATTCTGAGACCTCCACCTTCAGCTAAGATGGCCGGCACAGTGCATGTTGGGGGAGGGGGTACACTTTCTCTTGTCTGCAGACCCTGGTTTCTTGATCAGCTCTATCTGCTCTCGTGGGGTCTTGGCTTGACGAGGTCACCACATGTGAAAGCTTTTGCCCCATTAGGGGGCTTCTGTCTGGGCTGCAAGGACCCTAGGGGTTCCTGGGTGATCCTGGGGATGTACAGCCCCTTCCCCACTCCTTCCCTCACAGAGCTTCCTGCAGGAGCATCCCAGTCTTTGGGGAGGGGGGGAAGCGAAGTTCTCTCTTACCCCATTCCAGCTCCTCTGAGGGGGGCTCCAGCCTCTCCGCCCTCTGTCATTTGGCTGCTGTGGGTCTCTGAGGATTCATGTGCTATTAGGATATTTTTTGTTGAAATTTGAATGCTTCTTTTTGTTGTATGTTGGAGGGGAAAGAGTGCTGGGCAAGCTCATTCACCATGACGCTGACGTCGCTTCCAAGGAATTAACTTTTAAATGCACATGTTGGGTTGTAAACCTCTAGCTTCTTATTCAATTACAGGTATATATAAAACTTGAGGTTTGTATTTTGAAAAAACATACTACTTGTTAAGGAGCATTAATTTCATAGCCACTGTGAGGTATTCAAAGGAAATCAGAGATAAACACTTGTAAGGCCATAGGTTGTAGTTGGAAATAGGAAAAAGAAACTGAAGTATTTTAAATTTCTGTAGTTGACAGGGAATGTTTATGATACAAAGGACTGTTATCTAATGTTGAGATAGAATGAGATGTGTAGAATGTAATTTTAAATTTCAATGTAAATAGAACTGGAAATTCTAGAGATGTTTGTGAAGACTTATTTGGAAGAAGAAATGAGACAATGTCATTTCCCTGAAGAATGCATGAGTTCTGAGAAAGCTAAAATGGTAATGTCAGCCAGCTGAGTGAAATTCTTGCTTGAACTTGAACAATTTTATGGCAAGTTTATGGTCTGGCATGTCTAGAAAGAAAGACACTTATTGTGGACTTGTGGAGTGATAACAGCTTTGACACTGAGTATGAATGTAGTTGGCATAAAGTCGTCTTTTCCCCAGAATTGTAACTTTGGTCTGTTTTGTCTAATGGTGCTTGGAAACAGTGGTTTCTGGACAGATTTTCTAACACAGTTGGTGTTGTTGTAGTCTATATGCTGAGCAGGAAGACAACAACATGAATTATTCCTGAGAATTCTTAGGGTAAACAAATATAAGTATCAATGACTGTTTTAGGTCAGGTCTTCCATGGTTTTAAATATCAAGAAAACCCAGAAAAGTGGAAATATGAGTGTAAAAGAAAAAAAAGTATTAATATTGTGTCAAAGCAAGTTTAAAATGAGGAAAAGTTAGCATCTGGTGGTAGAATAGGTTCACTTTTGAACAATCTCTGAGAGAATAAGCTGAATGTACCACAACTAAAAACAACTAACAGATCTGGTCCTATTGCAATCTTCTTTCTTTTCTCTTTGATTTTACATTTCCTGGTAGACATTTGTATTCTTTGTAAGTCACATGAGTAGAGGGAGAGTTAGAAACTAGGCTACAGGACTCCTTAGGCATGAAAAATTGGTGGTTTCAGAAATTTAATTTGATATTAACACTATACAAAATAAACAATACATAATAAAAAATAAAAGTGATTTTTAGAAGAGGAGAATGAAACTGGAAATGTAAATCATAGAATTTAGCTGCAATAATGTAAGTATAAGGAGAAAATTATGTAAAGTCTGAGCTGCTTCCTTCAAAAAATTGAATCATTCCTCTGATATTTTTCCAGGGCTCTCATAACTACAAATCTTGTTGTCTCTTTAGTTCTGTCTTTCATATCACTGGATCAGCTGGGTTTTTTTCCTCCTTCAAAATCTGTTTTACTGTATTCATTGTGCTTTGTATTTATTTGTAACCTCTATATTAAGTCTTGAGGTAAATATTTGTAAGTTACCAAATGTAGATGTGTGTGTTCTGAGTTTCTGTCACCTTTTTTCACTCTTATCAGGTTTTGTTTGTTTTTTTCTAAGTCAAAAGAATGGGGGAAGTGAACATGGTGGATTTTTCTTATTTTAAGAAACTAAATCAACTATATAAAAGGGCATTTGTATATATGTGTAATTTCATCATAATTATAATATGATTCTTAACTTATGGTTATTTTTCTCCTTTCTAGAAGTCTGCAAAGTTGATAACCAACTGGAACAGAGTCACAAAATCCAGGACAGACATTTCTGGCAAGCTCCATTTCTCAACAACAAAACACTGACTATAGTGAGAGGTAATGTATTAGGAAATATGTTTAATTTTAGCACAGACCTAGTTACTTCCATAAAAATACCCAGTAAATGTGATTTATGTGGTATGAGTTTGAGACACATTTCAGAATTAATTATTAATAAGAAAAATTATTTAAGAAAGAAGCCTGATGACCTCAGTGCATTTGGGAAATTGTTCCTTCATATTAACCGTGAAAAAACTCATATGGGAGAGACACCTTTTGAATTCATTCAAAATCAGAAATACCTCAGTCAAAATGAAGACTTCTTTCCATGTCAGAAAAGTAAAAACGTAGAGCAATGTTTTGAATACAAGGAAAGTGGGAAAGATTTCCATGAGAAAGCAGTTGTCATCACCTATAAACAAGCTCACATAGGAGAGAGTCCTTGCGAACATAAGGAATGTGATAAAACATTCTGTAATTGTTCAACTTACATGGTCCATAAGATAACAGAAAAAAGAGAAAATCTTTATGAGTTTAATGAATATGGGAAAACCTTTGAGAAGTCATGTCTCTTGAAACATAGAGCTCATTTGAAGGTGAAAGGTTATGATTGTATTGAAAGAGTGGGTAATTTCAGCAGGAGATCAAACTTTCCTGACAGAGGAGAGAGAACATTTGAATGTAACAACTTGAGGGAACCTCTCTGGGAGAAGTCAATTCTTAATGTAACTCAGAGAACACATGCACAAGACAAAGTCTATGAATGTAATGAATGTGGAAAAGCATTCTGCGAAAAGTCAAAACTCACCAAACATCAGAGAATACATACAGGAGAGAAACCCTTTGAATGTAATGCATGTGGGAAATGCTTCTCTAGGAAATCCCTCCTCACTTTACATCAGAGAGTCCACACAGGAGAGAAACCCTATAGATGTAATGAATGTGGGAAATCCTTCTCTAGGAATTCACACCTCATAATACATCAGAGAACTCACACAGGAGAGAAACCCTATGAATGTAAGGAATGTAGAAAAAGCTTCTACCATAAGTCTTATCTCACAGTACACCAGAGAATTCACACAGGGGAGAAACCCTATGAATGTAATCAATGTGGGAAAACCTTCATAAGCAACTCAGTCCTCACAATACATCAGAAAATACACACAGGTGAGAAACCTTTTGAGTGTAATCAATGTGGGAAATTTTTTTCTAGGAATTCATACCTTACAATACATCAGAGAACTCACACAGGCGAGAAACCCTATGAGTGTAAGGTATGTGGCAAAACCTTCTGTCACAAGTCAGATGTCAATAAACATCAGAAAACTCACATAGGAGGAAAACCCTATGCATGTATTCAATGTGGGAAAACCTTTAGTCGCAACTCAGGCCTAAAAGTACATCAGAGAATTCACACAAAGGAGAAACCCTATGAATGTAATGAGTGTGGGAAATCTTTCTCTGAGAAATCAGTCCTCACAGTGCATCAGAGAATCCACACAGGAGAAAAACCTTATAAGTGTAATGAATGTGGAAAAACCTTCTACAATAAATCAGACCTCACTAAACACCACAGAACTCACACAGGTGAGAAACCATATGAATGTAAGGAGTGTGGGAAATTCTTCTCTAGAAATTCATACCTTACTGTACACCAGAAAATTCACACAAGGGTGAAACCCTATGTATGTAAGAAATGTGGGAAAATTTTCTATTATAAGTCAGACTATACAGTACATAAGAGAACACACAGAGGGGAGAAAGCTTATCACTGTAGTCAGTGTGAGAAAACCTTCACTTGCAATTCAGTCCTCAGATCACATCAGAGAACTCACACAGGGGAGAAGCCCTATGGATGTAATGAGTGTGGGAAAGCATTCTCTGAGAAGTCAGTCCTCACTGTACATCAGAGAATACACACAGGGGAAAAGCCTTATAAGTGTACTGAATGTGGAAGGTCCTTCTATCATAAGTCAGATCTCACTAAACATAGGAGAACACACACAGGGGAGAAACCCTATGAATGTAATCATTGTGGGAAAACCTTCAGTTGCAACTCAGGCCTGAAAGTACATCAGAGAAGACACACAGGGGGAAACCCTATGAATGTATTGAGTGTGGGAAAAACCTCTAAGAAATCAGTTCTCACTGCACATCCAAAATTACAGGGGAAGGACTCTTACAGCAATGAGAGAAATCTTTCTCTAGTGATTCATTCACCTCAAAATACTATGGAGAAGTCACACAGGACATGACCCCTATGAATGTAAAGAATGTGACAAATCTTTTACCATAAGTCATATTCCAAACTAAATAAGAGAATATATATAGGGGAAAATACTATGAATGTGGTGAATGTTTGAAAATCTATTATAAATAGAACCACTAAAAATTACTGAAAACATGTAGAAGAAACCCTCCTAATGCATGTATGGAATGTGGGGAAATAGTTTTATTATAGTTAGAGCCTATTAAATGAAAAATTTACATAGGAGATAATCTCTGTGACCCAAATGGATGTAGGAAGTTGTTCCTCCAGAATTTGGCCATTAATAACAATCAGATAAACCAGAACCTGGGAAAAATTGTTAACGTCTTGTGTTTTTTGAGACCCTCATACACAAGTTGTACTCACTGTATGTCAGAGAAATAATAGAGAAGATACCCAAAGGATGCAGCAAATGTAGTTGAGCCTATATCAAGAAATGCCATTTTACTGAACAAGACAATTGATATTGAGATGAATTCGTAAAGATGTTTTGAATGTAACAAAATTCAGACTTTATTATGTCTGAAGAGTGTATTGAAGGAGGTCTGTCAGTTTAAGAAATATGGACAGAAATTTTCCTTTAGATATGATGTTATTCTAAAGTTTTGTTTTGCTCTGATCTCAAATGTTTCAGTAGAAATAAAAAAAATAGACATAAAAATGTTAACTGTGGAATTTGAACCTTCTTTTTAAAAACAGAAATAAGTTGAATAATTTTCTCAGCCTCTGATTCCACTTTTGGAGAAACACGTATCAGCATGACCCTCCCCATCATGAACCATCACATGTTTTGGCCTAGTCTGTCCCCCAACTACGCTATTATCTCTGCAAATAATGCCTAATGGTCTGATTCATCCTGGGATGTACTTCTAGGGGATCTCAGGATGGGCCAGCCCCACACCAGAGTAAACACCAGACCAGCCACAGACAGCCTTGAGGCTGCATCTGCCTCCTCTTCTTAGGTTCAGGAACTGCAAACACCATTGAATGTGTGAATAAAGCTAGAGTAATGCCTAGAATATTCTAGGATATATGATCTCAATACTGAGGTCATATATTCAAATTTACGGGAAGCTCATCATAGCTTACTTTCTTGACTCCAAGCCTGTTGACCCAATTATAGCCCACCCTTTCAGGGGACAGAAACTTGGTATTGTTTTGGTGAAATACTTCATATGTGTGTCAAATTATGAGCAATAACATAACCATCAGTATACCTATTGCATGTTGGAAGTAAGGTATTAGAAGAATAGTTGAAGCATCTGCATAACATCCCCAAACGCATTCCACATCCTATAACACATTCAATACTTTACTAAATTTGGTTTATATTGATCCCACGTCTCATTACTTTTACAATAATAACATACATACATTATTGCATATGTGTGTGCATAATTACACTGTTTTGTAAGTATTTATATCAGTGGGGACCTGTGTTCTGCAACTTGCTTTTTTCTTCAAATGAATAGTTTTGATATATATATGTGTTTATATATTTAGTTCTAGTCAATTCATTTTAATAAAGCATAATATATGACTAAGTATAACGATATTGTCTATTTTCCTGTTTATCAAAGTTTTCAGATTTTTCAGTTTTACTCTTAAAATGGTAATGCTTGAAAATTTTTTAAAAATCAGTTCTGAGGTATTATTTAAACATGATAAAATATGCACTATTTAAGCAGCCAATTTGATGAGTTTTAAGAAGAGTATACCCACATGTAATCACTCCTACAATTAAGATAGACAACTTACCCATTATCCAGAAAGTTTTCTAGCTCCTTTCCAAGTCACTCCTGACACCTCCCTCTCCCTCCTGGCCCCTAGCAACTGATAATCTTCTTTCTATCCCTGGGTTAGATTAATTTTTAAAAATCTCCTTTCACATAAATGGGGTTGTACAAGATGTTCCCTTTTGTCTTTCTTCTTTCGTTTAGCATTATTTTGAGATTCACCCGTTTTAGCATGTGACAGTAACATTTTTATTGCTGAGTAGTATTCCATTGTATGCATATATTACAGTTCATTGATTCACCTGTTCACAGTTATTGATTATTATGAATATAGCTGCAGTGAATATTCATGTGCATTTTTGTGTTGACATGTTTCTATTCCTTTTGAATAAATACTTAGTAAAATTTCGGGGTTTGTAGGGTTAGTATGTGTAATGTCAAACTTTTCTGAAGTGGTTGTTCCATTTTACATTTATGTCAGCAATGTGTAACAGTTGTGATTGTTCCACGTTTTTCCAAATCGATTGTTCCACATTTTTCCGAATACTTGGTATGGTCCCTTTTGAATGTAGCCATTCTAATGATTGTATTTTTCTATTTCACTGTGGTTTTCATTAGTATTTCCCTGATGGATAATGATGTTATGCATCTTTCACTTACTTCTTGGCCATTCGTGTATCTTATTTTGTGAAGCATCTGTTCAAATCCTTTGCCACACTTCTTAGTTGGGTTTTTTGTCTTCTTATTACTGAGTTCTAAGAATTCTTTATTAATTATGAATGTTTTCCCCCAGTCTGTGGCTTTTCCAAAGAAGCTTTTCATTTTGATAAAGGCCAGCTTACTTTTTTTCTTATCAAAGAAATATTTGCAGATCCAATGATATCAAAGATTTTTTTCACATTTTCTAAATGCTTTAACTCTGTGTTTAAGTATGTGATCTATTTTGAGTACATCTTTGTGTGTAGTATGCGGTAAGGGTTGAGATTTATGTTATTCCACTTGCATATTCAATCATTTCAATACCATTTGTTCAGAAGACTATCCTTTCCCCATTGAATTACTTTGCCACCATTTTTGAAATCCAGTTGATTCTTTGTGTTTGTACGTGTGGGGGGTTACCTATAGACCCTTTATTCTGTTCCGCTGACCTATATATCTTCTTTAGACTACCTGTATTCCCTTACATTTAATAAGTCTATGACATAGTATAAATTCTTCAACTTTGTTCTCCTGTTTCAAAATTGTTTTGCCTATTCCCAGGCCTGTTCATTTCCACTTACATTTTAGAATGAACTTGTCAATTTCTAAAAAAAAAGATAAAGGCTGCCTTTAATATTGTTTTAGAATTTCATTGACTTTGTAAGTCAGTTTGGAGAAAACTGACTTCTTAGTTTTGACACTTCTGATCCATGAATATATCTCTCTTTTCAATTGGATCTTTAATTTCTTTCAATAGTGTTTCATAGCTGCTGGAGTACAGAAATTGCACGTTTTATTAAATTTCCCTCTAAGTATATCTTGGTTTTGAATGCTATTATAAATAGTATTGTTTATTTAATTGTGATTTCTTATTGTGTTTTGTTAGTAAATAAAAATACAATTGATCCCTGTGTATTGACGTTAATTCCTTTAACCTTGATTAGCAAACTTAGCTTGGGTAGCTTTTTTGATTCCTTAAGGTTTTCTCTGTCTATGATCATGTCTCTTGCACTTGCTTCTTCCCTTCTAATTTTCGTGCTTTTTACATCTTTTTTCTTGCCTTATTGCATTTTTACTACAATGCTGAAGAGAAATGGTGACAAAAGATATCCTTGTCTCACTCTCAGTCTTAGAGGGGAGCATTGAATCTTTCACCATATTTCATGTCACTTGTAGGTTTTGCAGATTTAGGGTTTTTTTTTTTTTTCTATTCGAGTTCTCTGAGAGTTTTATCATGAGTAGATGTTGATTTTTGTCAATTGGTCTTTTAAACATAAAATCTAATAATCACGTGATTTTTTCTTTTACTTTTCTAGTGTGATTAATTGCATTTATATATTTTTGAATGTTCAGACAGGCTTGTATTTCTGGGATAAAATCCACTTGATTGTGATGTATCATTTGTATATTGCTGAGTTTGATTTGCAAATATTGTGTTAAAGACTTGTGTCAATGTTCATGAAGAGTAAGCCTATGAGCTAAATCTGTACTGATGTCACCCATCTCGTTCTTAATATTGGTAGTTTGTTTTCTCTTTTTCTTAATCAGTCTTGCTGTAACTTTATCAGTTTTACTGATTGTGTTTTTCAAAAGAATGAGGTTTTGGTTTCATTGATTTTCTCTATTGTTTGTCCTTTTTCTTTTCATGGACTTCTGTTCATTTCTTTGTATTTTTATCCTTTCACTTATTGTGAGATTAGTTTGTTCTTTTCCTAACTTTTAAAAATAGAAATGTAGGTCATTAATTTTGAAATTATTTTTATTCCACTGTAAGCTTTTAAAATCTGAATTTCCCTCCAGCATCTAGAAATTTTGTAAGTTACGTGTTCATTTTCATTTAGTTCAAAATATTTTCCAATTTATCTTGAGATCTCTTTTCTTTTTCTTTTTTTTTTTTTGGTGTAAAGGATTGGCCTTGAGCTAACATCTGTGCCAATCTCTCCCTATTTTGTATGTGGGCCACCACCACAGCATGGCTTCATGAGCGGTGTGTAGGTCCTCGCCTAGGATCCGAAACTGCCAACCCTGGGCCTCTGAAACGGAGCACATGAACTTAACCACTGTGTCACCGGGCCAGCCCCCTTGAGATTTTTTTTTTATATGGATTCTTTAGAAAAGCCTTGTATAATTTCCAAATATTAGAAGATTTTTCAGATATTTTTCTGTTTTTCATTTCTAATTTAGCTTCTTTGTGTTCAGAGAATATAAATCTTTATGACTACATTTGTTTTAAGTTCAAGGCTTCTCTTATGGCTCAGTACACTCTCTTTCGTGGTGAATGTTCCATGGGCACTTGCAAAGATTAGGTATTCTGCTGTTACTGGGTAAGATGTTCTAAAATGTCAGGTCGAGTTGGTTGATAATGTTTTGCAAATTTTGTATATTTGTGCTGATTTTCTCTCAATTTTTAAGAAAAGACTGTTAAAGTCTACGACTGTAATTGTGATTTTGTGTTTTTCTATTCTGTCAGATTTTCATGTAACTTGAAGCTCTAATTTCAGAGCATTCACATTAAAATTATGTCTTTTTTTCATTGTGTGATTTTCCTGTTTATTCCTGCCAAAATTCCTTTTTCTCAAATCTGCTTTTTCTGGTTGGATGTAACCACTTCAGCTTCTCATGATCAGTGTCTGCATGGTGTAGCTAATTCCATCTTTTTCTTTTACCTATGTTTGTCTTTATATTTCAAGTGAGTTTTCTTTTTGGCTCACTTTTTTTCTGTGCTCTCAAGAGCATAGAATTAGCTCTTGCTTCTTATCCTGTCTGATAATCTCTGCCCTCTATTGGAGTACTTTTAATTGGAGTAAATTTTTATTTTAACATCTACCATCTTGCCAGGTTTTTCAGTTGAAGTTTTTATGTGATGGTTACAGATTCACATGCAGTTTTAAGAAACAATACAGAGAAGTCCTGTGTACCCTTTACCCAGTTTTCCCTATTGGTAACATTTTACAAAACTGTAGTATAAATATCACAACCAGGATATTGAGGTTGATACAATCCTTGGACCTTATACAGACTTCTCTGGTTTTTCTTGTACACATTTGTTTGTGTGTATGTATTTAATACAATTTTGTCACTTGTGTAGGTTTGTGTATCTACTATCATAGTCAAAATACTGAATAGTTCCATCATCACAAGGACCTCTTGTATTACCCTTTTATAACCACACCCTCCTTACCCCTGTGTGCTCCTCCACTGTGCATTCAAAAATGTTGTAGAGATGTATATGTGCGTAACTTTTTGGGATTGGTTTTTTGCACCAAACCTAGTTCCCTGAATATTTATCCAAGTTGTTATGTATATCAGTAGTTTGTTTTTGTTGCTGAATAGTACTGCATATTAAATACAGGCCACAGTTTGTTTAACCGTTCACCCATTCATTGATGGACATGTTGAGTTTCTTCCAGTTTTTGACTGTTAACAAATAACCTGCTATGAATGTACCATTTTACATTCCCACCAGTTATGTATGAGTGATAATTTCTCCACATCTTCACTTTCATTTATGTTATCGCTATGCTTTGTTTTAACAATTCTAATAGGTATGTAGTGATATCTCATTGTCACTTAAATTTGCATTTCCCTGATGATGTTGAAAATATTTTCATGTGTGTTTTTGCTGTCTATTCTCTTTGTGGAAACAGTTCTTTGTGTCTTTTTCCCATACTCTAATTGTGTTGTGTTGCTACTGTTAAGTTTTGAGAGTACTTTGTATATTGTGGATTGTAGCTCTTTGTCAGGTATATGATTTACAGATATTTTCTCCCAATCTGTAATTTGTCTTTTCATCTTCTTCACAGGGTCTTTCACAGAACAAAAGTTTCTAATTTTGATGAGGTCCAATTTATCAATTTTTCGTGTCAAGTTAAGAACTCTCTGCCTAGCCCTGTATCCTAAAGATATTTTCCTGAAAGTTTTGTAATTTATTTTACATTTTATTTTATTATCTATTTTGAGTTAATTTTTTGTAAGGTTTAGGTTGAGGTTCATTTTTTTTGCCTATGATGGCCAATTATTTCAGCATCGTTTGTTGAAAATGCTATCCTTCCTCCATTGAATGGATTTTCCACCTTTGTCAAAAATCATTTGGTGTTATTTGTGTGGGTCTGTTTCTGGAAACTCTGTTGTGTTTCATTGATCTATGTGTCTGTTCCTTTGACAATACCTCACTTATTGATTACTGTAGCTATATCATAAATTTTTGAATAAAGTTCAGTGATTCCTCCCACTTGATATACTTTTTTAAATAATTGTTTTTAGCTATTCTGTTTCCTTTGCAATTCTTTTTTTTTTAATTTTTATTTTTTTCAGATGTGCATCACATTTCGAATTCTGTATGCATTACATCATGTTCACCACCCGAACATTAATTATAGTCCATCCCCTCACATGTGAGCCTAATTACCCCTTTTGCCCTCCCCCCTCCCCCAAAGGTAACCACCAGTCCAATCTCCAATGCTGTGTGGGGTTTTTTTTTTGTCATTTTTATCTTCTACTTATGAGTGAGATCATATGGTATTTGACTTTCTCCCTCTGACTTGTTTCACTCAGCATAATACACTCAAGCTCCATCCATGTTGTCACAAATGGCCGGATTTCGTCATTTCTTGTGGCTGAGTAGTAGTCCATCGTGTATAAATACATCTTCTTTATCCATTCGTCCCTTGATGGGCACCTAGGTTGGTTCCATGTCTTGGCTATTGTGTATAATGCCGCAGTGAACATAGGGGTGCAAGTATCTTTATGCCTTTGTGTTTTCAAGTTCTTTGGATAAATACCCACCGGTGGAATCGCTGGATCATATGATAGATCTATCCTTAATTTTCTGAGGATACTCCATACTGCTTTCTATAGTGGCTGCACCAGTTTGCACTGCCACCAGCAGTGAACAAGGGTTCCCTTCTCTCCACACCCTCTCCAACATTTGTTGTTTCCTGTCTTGTTAATTATAGCCATTCTGACTAGAGTGAGGTGATACCTCATTGTAGTTTGGATTTGCATTTCCCCGATAGCTAATGATGTTGAGCATCTTTTCATATGCCTGTTGGCCATCTGCATATCTTCTTTGGAGAAATCTCTGTTCAGATCTTTTGCCTATTTTCTAATTGGATTGTTGGTTTTTTTGTTGTTGAGCTGTATGAGTTCTTTGGATGTTTTGGATATTAACCCCTTATCTGATATATGGTTTGCAAATATCTTCTCCCAATTGTTAGGTTGTCTTTTCGTTTTGTTGATGGTTTCCTTTGCTGTGCAGAAGCTTTTTAGTTTGCTGTAGTCCCATTTGTTCATTTTTTCTTTTGTTTCCCTTGCCCGGTCAGACATGAGACTTGAAAATATGCTGCTCAGACCAATGTCATAGAGCGTACTGCCTATGTTTTCTTCTAGAAGTCTCATGGTTTCGGGTCTTACATTCAAGTCTTTAATCCATTTTGAGTTGATTTTTGTGCATGGTGTAAGGGAATGGTCTACTTTCATTCTTTTGCATGTGGCTGTCCAGTTTTCCCAACACCATTTATTGAAGAGACTCTTCTTTCTCCATCGTATGCTCTTGGCTCCCTTGTCAAATATTAGCTGTCCATAAATGTATGGGTTTACTTCTGGGCTCTCAATTTTGTTCTATTGATCTGTTGTCTGTTTTTGTGCCAGTATCATGCTGTTTTGGTTACTATGGCTTTGTAGTATAATTTGAAATCAGGGAGGGTGATGCCTCCAGCTTTGTTCTTTTTTCTCAGGAATCCTTTGGCTATTTGGGGTCTTTTGTTGTTCCATATAAATTTTAGGATTCTTTGTTCTACTTCTGTGAAAAATGTTGTTGGAACTTTGATAGGGATTTCGTTGAATCTATAGATTGCTTTAGGAAGTATGGACATTTTATCGATGTTAATTCTTCCAATCCAAGAGCACGGAATATCTTTCCATTTCTTTGTGTTTTCTTCGATTTCTTTCAACAGTGTTTTATAGTTTTCGGTGTACAGATCTTTCACGTCTTTCGTTAATTCCTGGGTATTTTATTCTTTTTGTTGCAATTGTAAATGGGATTGTATTCTTAATTTCTCTTTCTGCTACTTCGTTGTTAGTGTATAGAAATGCAACTGATTTTTGTACATTGATTTTGTATCCCACAACTTGACTGTATTCCTTTATTATTTCTAAAAGTTTTTTAGTGGACTCTTTAGGGTTTTCTAGATATAAAATCATGTCATCTGCAAAGAGTGACAGTTTCACTTCGTCTTTTCCAATGTGGATCCCTTTTATTTCTTTTTCTTACCTGATTGCTCTGGCTAGGACTTCCAATATTATGTTAAATAAGAGTGGTGACAGTGGGCATCCTTGTCTGGTTCCTGTTCTTAGAGGGATAGCTTTCAGTTTTTCTCCATTGAGAATGATATTTGCTGTGGGTTTGTCATATATGGCCTTTATTATGTTGAGGTATTTTCCTTCTCTACCCATTTTATTTAGAGTTTTTATCATAAATGGATGCTGTATCTTGTCAAATGCTTTCTCTGCATCTATTGAGATGATCATGTGATTTTTATTCTTCATTTTGTTAATGTGGTGTATCACGTTGATAGATTTGCAGATGTTGAACCATCCCTGCATCCCCGGAATGAAACCCACTTGATCATGATGTATGATCTTTTTAATGTATTATTGTATTCAATTTGATAGTATTTTGTTGAAGATTTTTGCATCGATGTTCATCAGTGATATTGGCCTGTAATTTTCTTTTTTTGTGTTGTCCTTGTCTGGTTTTGGTATCAGGATAATGTTTGCTTTGTAGAAGGAGTTAGGAAGCCTCCCCTCTTCAATTTTTTGGAAGAGTTTGAGAAGGATAGGTATTAAGTCTTCTTTGAATGTTTGGTAGAATTCACCAGGGAATCCATCTGGTCCTGGACTTTTATTTTTTGGGAGGTTTTTGATTGCTGTTTCGATCTCCTTACTGGTGATCAGTCTATTCAAATTTTCTACATCTTCTTGGTCCCCTTTTGGAAGGTTGTATGTTTCTAAGAATTTATCCATTTCTTCTAGATTATCCAATTTGTTGGCGTATAGCTTTTCATAGTATTATTATCTTTTGTATTTCTGAGGTATCTGTTGTAATCTCTCCTCTTTCATTTCTGATTTTATTTATTTGAGCCTTCTCTCTCTTTTTCTTGGTGAGTCTAGCTAAGGGTTTGTCAATTTTGTTTATCTTTTCAAAGAACCAGCTCTTGGTTTCATTGATTTTTTTCTATTTTTTTTTTAGTCTCTATTTCGTTTATTTCTGCTCTGATTTTTATTATTTCCTTCCTTCTGCTGATTTTGTGCTTTGTTTGTTGTTCTTTTTCCAGTACCTTTAGGTGCGCTTTTAGATTGTCTATTTGGGATTTTTTTTCTTTGTTGAGGTAGGCCTGAATTGCTATAAACTTCCTTCGTAGAACTGCTTTTGCTGTATCCCACAGATTTTGGCATGTCGTGTTTTCATTTTCATTTGTCTCCAGGAATTTTTTGATTTCTTCTTTGATTTATTCATTGACCCAGTCATTATTTAGTAGCATTTTGTTCAATCTCCACATTTTGTGGCTTTTCTGGTTTTCTTTCTGTAGTTGATTTCCAGTTTTATACCTTTGTGATCAGAAAAGATGCATGGTATTATTTCGATCTTCGTAAATTTATTGAGACTTGTTTTGTGGCCTAATATGTGATCAATCCTGGAGAATGTTCCATGGGCATGTGAAAAGAATGTGTATTCTGTGGTTTTTGGATGGAATGTTCTGTATATATCTACTAAGTCCATCTGGTCTAATGTGTCCTTTAAGGCAAGTGTTTCCTTATTGACCTTCTGTTTGGATGATCTATCCATTGGTGTAAGTGGAGTGTTAAAGTCCCCTACGATTGTGTTACTATTTCTCCTCTTATGTCTGTTAATAATTGCTTTATATATTTAGGTGCTCCTATGTTGGGTGCATAGATATTTACAAGTGTTATATTTTCTTGTTGGATTGTTCCCTTATCATTATGTATTGCCCATCTTTGTCTCTTATTACAGTTTTTGATTTAAAGTCTATTTTGTCTGATATTAGTATTGCTACCCCCACTTTCTTTTCTTTGCCATTTGCATGGAATATCTTTTTCCGTCCTTTCACTTTCAGTTTGTGTCTGTAGGTCTGAAGTGTGTCTCTTGTATGCAGCATATACATGGATCTTGTTTTTTTATCCAGTTGGCCACCCTATGGCATTTGATTGGAGCATTTAGTCCATTGGCATTTAAAGTAGCTATTGATAAATATGTATTTATTGCCATTTTGTCACTTTTTCTTTTTTTGAGGTGTTTTAGTAGTTCTTCTCAGTTCCTTTCATTTTCTCTTGCTCTCTTCCCTCATGGTTTGATGGCTATCTTTAGTAATATGTTTGATTTCTTTTGTCTTACTTTTTTTCCCGCTTGTTGTAGGTTTCTGGTTTGTGGTTACCATGAGGATCCTATTTAATATACTATGCATATAACAGTCTATATTGAGTAGATAGACTCTTTAGCTTGACCTTTTTCTGAAAGCTCTACTTCTTCACTCCCCATCTCCCACATTACATGTTTTTCACATCATATATTGTGTTTTGTTTAGTGTGTGTCTATCCATTACCCTCTTATCGTTGAAATAGATGATTTTAGTACATTTGTCTTTTAACCTTCATATTATCTTCAAGGTAGTTGGTCTGCTGCCTTTACTATACTTTTACCTTACAAGTAATTTTATTGCCTGTTTTTTGTTGTTGTTGTTTTGGGTTTTTTTGATAATTTTTTTCTTTCATCTCTATTTGTGGTCATTGCTTTCCCACTTAAATAAGTCCCTTCAGCATTTCTTGCAGAACTGGTTTATTGGTGATAAACTTCTTTAATTTTTGCTTGTCTGGGAAGCTCTTTATCTCTCCTTCCATTCTGAATGACAAGCTTGATGGATAGAGTATTCTTGGTTGTGGGTTTTTTCCTTTTAGCACTTTAAATATGTCGTGCCATTCTCTTCTCGCCTGTAGGTTCTTGGCTGAGAAGTCCGCTGATAGCTTGATGGGTTTCCCTTTATATGTCACTTGTGGCCTTTCTCTTGCTGCTTTTGGGATTCTCTCTTTGTTTTTAATTTTAGACATTTTGATTATAATATGTCTTGGTGTGGGCCTCTTTGGGCTTCTCTTGTTTGGAGCTCTCTGTGCTTCCTGAACTTGGATGTCTGTTTCCTTCCTCAGGTGAGGAAAATTTTCCTCTATTATTTCAACAAATAAGTTTTCTGCCCCTTTGTCTCTCTCTTCTCCTTCTGGGACCCCTATAATCCGAATGTTATCACGCTTGATATTGTCCCAGAGTTCCCTTACACTGTTCTCATTCTAATTCTTTTTTCACTTTTCTGTTCTGCTTCGGTGATTTCCTCTAGGCTTTCGTCTAGCTGGCTGATCCGTTCTTCTGCTTCCTCTACTCTGCTATTGAGTCCCTCTAGTGAATTTCTCATTTCGAGTATTGTATTCTTCATTTCTGATTGTTTTTTTTAAAAATATTTTCCAGTTCTTTGCTGATGTGCTCACTGTGTTCATCCATTCTTCTCCGCATATCTATGAGCATCCTCATTATATTTTGTTTGAATTCTTTGTCCAGTAGGTCACTAGTTTCTGTTTCACTTAGTTCTTTTTCTGGAGTTTTGTCCTGTTCCCTTGCTTGGAAAGTATTCCTTTGTCTCCTCATTATGCCTCTTTCTCTGTGCTTATTTCTATGTATTAGGTGAGTTGGCTATGTCTCCTGATCTTGGAGAAGTGGCCTTATGTATGAGATGCCTTATGAGGCCCAGCAGTGCGCTCCCTCTCGTCAACAGACCATAAGAACCAGGAGTGACCCCTTACTTGTGTTCTTCTGCTGTGGCAGCGTTGCGCCCACTGCAGGTACCCAGGGAGTCTGATCTTTCCTTCCCTGGCCAGCTGTTTGTAAATCTGGTTGGGGGCCTCAGCACTGTTGGCTACAAAGTCTATCAGCACACTCTTATTGCAATTGTCCTCTTAATTGGGTTGGTACCCAGTGTAGCTGATTGCTACGCTCAGGGGCTACAGTTGTGATAGGCCTGAGGCCAACAAGGCTGTTGTCAGTTCTCTTAGGAGTGCAGCTGAGTGGGGCTAGCCCTTGGCATGGGGGCACTCAATTGTTTCAGGCTTTGGAAGATGGGGCTGATCCTTTTTATGGTTATTTGTGAAGCACAAGTCTTCTGCCGCTGATAAGCCTCACCCCCCACTGGACCACATACACTGTCCACACAGTCCTGGTCCGTGCACACTTCTCAACCCCCTGGAGCATACCCCAATGCCACACTGCAGAGGCCCCCCTTCTCCCCCAATGCCCCCCACAGTTCACCTGGTCCTCACACAGGCCCTGCCCCACAGAGGCAGACACCCTTGCCTGCCTGTAGAGGATCAAGGCACTCAGTCAATGCAGGCTGAAAAGTAGCCTGAGGGCTTGCTGTTAGATGGGGCCAGTCCCTAGGGTGGGTTGCCTGCCCTGGCTGAACTGGATTAAATCTGTGCTCTAGTGGGTGTGGCAGACCCCGGGCTAACAGGCCAAGGGATGAACCTCAATGGCCCCCACTGGTGTCCGTATCAGCACACCTGGACCAGCTCAGAACAATGGCCCCCACCAATGTCTCAGTCTCCAGAGAGGACCCTCCTCTCACCAAGATGCCCCCAGAGCCCACCAGGTGAGTCTCATTTCACCAAAGGACAGTCAGCCTTCTCTCTGGTGATTTTAGGTTGCTGCAATGAGTAAGTTTGTGCGTGGGCCCTTTAAGACCTGGATCTTTTTGGCTTTTGGCCGATAGCTTTTCTGGGGTGTCCTCTCTGCAGTTAATAGCCAGCAAAGCCAGACAGTAAGACCCCCATCTCAATTGGGCTGAGTCCGAAGGATGTTTATAGCAGTATTGCCCCCGCTCCAGATCTCACTCCTCCAGGGAGGGCTGGTACCTTAGGGTGGCTCCCGCCTGGCCAGCTGAGAAGCTCCGCTCCTCCCAAAGGTGGCTTTTTTCCTCGCTGGCCGGAGTTACTGCCTCTTCTGCCTTCGTCAGGACTGTCCCTTGTCGTGGGGATTCTTTTATCCAGTTTTCAGTTTTCAATCCAGGGTGATTCTTCCCAAAATTGTTGTAACCTGGTTGTGTTTGTGGGAGGAGGCGAGTTCAGCGTCAGCTCACGGCGCCATCTTGACCAGTGTTTCCTCCTTTACAATTGTATATAAATTTTAGAACAATACTGTCTACAGCTGGCATTTTAGTAAGAATTGAATTAAACTTTTATGTCACTTTGTAAAAAATTGACATATTTACTATGTTGTTTTTTAGAGTATGTATGCATACATTTATTTAGGCTTTCTTAAATTTCTCTCAGTAGTTTCTATTTTCCTGCACACAGATCTTATACATGTTTTATTAAATGTATAACTTTGTTTTTTTTGAGTAATTGTAAATGGTGTATTTTCAAATTTTGTTTTTGCACATATATATAGAAATGTGATTCATATTTTTGTGTTGGTCTAGTGTTCTACAGTCTGTCTGATTCACTTATTAATTCTAGGAATTTTTAATGTGTTTCTTGAGATTTTCTACATAAACAATCATGTTATCTGCAATAAGGGCAGTTTTATTTCTTCCTTTCAAATGGTATGCCTTTTCTTACCTTATTGTGCTGGCTAGAACCTCTACTATGTTGAATAAGAGTGTTCAGAGCAGACATCCTTATATTTTCCCCCATTTTAAGGAAAATACCTTTCATTGTTAAGTATGATCTCACCTGTTAACTTTTGTGGGTGTGTGTATACTCTTTATCTATAGGAATTCTTTTCTATCCCTAGTTTTCTGAGTGTTTTATCATGATTGACTATTGGATTTTGTCGCCTGCTTTTTCTACATCAGTTGTTCCAATTCCTGTGATTTTTCTTCTTAAACTTGGTGGTTTGCATTGATTTATTTTAAATGTTGAACTAGCCTTATGTACATGCAATAAATCTCATTTGGTCATGATATATAATTTGCTTTGTAGATTATTGGATTTGGTGTATTTTGTTGAGGATTTTTGTAACTAAGTTTATGAGATATAGTCTGTAGTTTTAATTTTTCAAAATGTTACTGTCTGGTTTTGGTATCAGTATAATGCTGGTAATATAAAATGAAAGTGTTCCTTCCTCTTCTGTTTTCTGAAGTGTTAGTTCTTTAAGCATCTGTTTTCTGTCTTCTGAGAATATTTTTATTTCCCTTCATTCCTGAAGGATAGATTCACTGCATATCGTAGTTGCAGTTCAACACCTGTTTTGCTCTTTTTTTCCTCACCTCCAAGGTTTCAAATAAGAAATTCACTGTAATTCAAATTAGTGTTTCTCTGTAGGAAATTTGCCATTTCTGTCTGCCTGCTTTTAAGGTTTTCTTCTTTGTTTTTAGGTTTCAGAAGTTTAATTATGATGTGTCTTAGCTGGGATTTCTTTGTCTTGATTCTACTTGGAGTTCACTCAAATTATTCAATCTGTAGGTTTGTGCCTTTTGCCACATTTGGAGAGTTTTCAGCTGTTTTTTCTTCAAATGCTCTTTCATCCCCTCTCTCTATTTACTCTTCTAGGACTCTAAATATATGAATCTTCTATTCTTGCCTAACGGGTCCCTGAGGCTATGTTCTTTTTTTTTGTTACCAGTCTATTTCTTTTTTCTTAGTCAAATTGGGTGGATTCTGTTGATCTTTCCTTAAGAGGACTGATTGATCCTATTTTCTGTCATGTCTACTATTGAGCCCATCTACCAAGGTTTTTTTTTTCAGTTGTAATTTTTAATTCTATAATTTCTATTTGATCTTTTTAACTTCATATTTTTGCTGTGATTTTCTATTTTTCCATTTCTTTTAAGAGAATTTATAATTGATTGTTGAAACATTATTTTTGATGTCTGCTTTAAATATTTGTCAAATGATTCCAACATCTGATTCATTAGTGTTGGTGTCATTTGATTATCTTTTCTCTTTCAAGTTGTGTTCTTGGTTCTTAGTATAATGGATGATTCTCAAATGTATCCTGTGTATTTTTTCTTTTTAGGTTAGGAGATTGTGAGTCCTATTTAAATCTTTTATTTTTGCAGCAAACATCTTTAGGCTTAGTGTACGGGTCCTGCATTACTTGTATGGGCTGTGGTTCTAAAGATAGTTTAATTTTCACAGTCTTTCTGGTCTGCCTATTTTATCTACTGCTGCTGGTGCTCTTACTGGTTTCTTCACTACTGCTTGAGAGGGCAAAAGGTGTTTCGCCAGGCAAGGGCATCAGGGTCTCTTGGTGAGGAGAGAAGTCTTGGTCTGTGGAAGCCAAGAGGCTTCCTGGACCAGGTACTGTGCTGGCTGGGTCTTTCCTGCCATTTCTGCTCACCTGCCTCTGTCTCTTGGTGGGGGAGGGGAGCACTTCCCTGGGCTGCCTATTGGGTGAGATCCTCCAGGTTAGTCCCCTTTGCTGGTGATTTCGGGCTTGCCGGCAGTTGTCAAAGGGACTTTTTTAAAATTTGGATTGAGGAGTGAGCCTGTCAGGACTTCTTTCTGTTGCTACATCAGGGTTTGGGAAATGCTGAGTCTGGGTCACCTCCTTCTGTTGAGTGGAGGAACATACGATGACGTGTTACAGTGGTGTTCCTCCGGTCCTGGGGTCACAGCCAGTGACCCTTTTTCTAAACACTTTTCAGAGTTCACTCTTATTTGTCTTGTGTTATTTCAGAGGAAGAGTTTTGCAGGGAGGAGCAGGGAGACGTGAATGTCAACCATATTGTCTAGACCACTAGTTTGCTTTTTGTTTTCATTTATCTTATCTATTCTTCTGTCCTCTTTTCCTGCCTACTTTTTGAATGTATATTTTTCTTAGTCCATTTTATCAGCGCTATTGTCTTCTTAACTTTACCTCTTTTTAAAATTATCATGTAGCTGTCTCTTTAAATGTTATAATGTACTTTAATTTATCAAGTCTACTTTTGAGTAATAACAGACCATTTAACATTTACAGTATACAAGAAAGTATGTAAATTATTCCTCTCCTATTCACTATTTTTATCATAATTTCCATTTCTTTGTTCCTTGTTCGTCTCAAAATATACTATTATACTTGCTTTAAACTTCCTTTTTAAAGAAATTTATAAATGAAAAGTATTATATGTTTGTCTTCTTATTTACCATTTCTGATACTCTTCATTACTTTGTATATATTCAAATTTTCATCTGGTATCATTTTCATATTGCCTAAGAGAAATCCATTTAATATTTCTTGTAATACAGTCTTTCTGGTGATGAATTCTCACAGGTTTTGTTTGTTTGTGAGGGGGAATTATTTTGTGAAGGCTATTTTAGCTGGGTAGAGAATTGTATGTTGGTAGGTAGTTTTCTTCTAATACCATAAAGCTGTCCTCCCATTGTCTTGGCTGGGATAGTTTGTAATGAGAAGTCTGAGGTATTTTTTTATATTTGTTCCTCTATATGTGTTGTGATTTTTTCTTAGGCTCCTTTAAACATTTTTTTTGTTCATAACATTTTCAGGAATTTGATTGTCATGTGCCTTAGTGTGGTTTTTCTTTGCATTTATCAGGTTTAGTGTTCTTTGAAGTTCTTGGGTCATAGTTTTTATCAGTTTGCCTATTGTTTTAAAAATATTTTTCTGTTTCTCTTTTCTCTCCTTCTAGGACTTAAGTTAGTATATTTTAGACTACTAGGTATTGTGCCATGGACCTTTTGCCTTCATTTTGTGTTTTATTTTTTAAAGTTTTTTTGTATTTTAAAATTTGGAGCACTTACCAGTTCACCAGGCTTTTCTTTGATGTTAATTGCATTCAGTGATTCTTTCTAATCTCCAGAAGTTCCATTTGGTTCCCTTTTTGTATATTTGTATCTTACCTGTCATTTTTTTTCTCTTTAGTCCTTGAATATATGTAGCATATTTATAATAGTGATTTAAGTATTTTTTCAACTGACCCCAGCATTTGTCAGTTTTTGTAATTTTTCTTTTCACTGAATTTTGTACTAGTTATGAGTCAATCACCTTTTTATTCTTTATACCATCTGTTTAGTAATGCTAAATTTTTAAAAATTTTCTTTAACTTTTTATGTTAGATTTATAAATAATTGTGAAGATCAGAGAGTTCCCATATGCTCCATATCCACTTCCCATATTATTTAATATCTTATATTAATACAGTATGTTTGTTACAATTACTGAACCAATATTGACACATTACTGTTACCTAATGTCCATACCTTAATATTTAGACTTCCTTAAGTTTTTACCTAATGTCCTTTTTCTGTTCCAGGATCTCATGCCTATTTAGCAGTTAGTCCCAATTGTCCCTTCACCCTCATCCCTGACAACCACTAAGTCTACTTTGTAGCTCTATGGATTTGCCTAGTCTGGACTTTTTATATAAATGGATGGTATCATCTAGTAAGTGGCCTATTGTGTCTGGTTTCTTTCACTTAGCATGGTGTTTTCAGGGATCATCCTTGTTTTAGCATTTAAGAATACTTCATCCTTTTTTATGGCTGAACAATATTCCGTCGTACGGGGACCACATTTTGTTTATCTGTTTTCCAGTTTATGGACATATGGGTTGTTTATAGTTTTTTACTATTGTGAATAATGCTGCTATGAATATACATCTCAAAAGTTTTTGAATGAACGTTTGTTTGTAACTAGGAGTTGAATTGGTAGGTCTTAAGGTAATTCTATGTTTTAAGTTTTTGAGAAACTGCTAAACCCTTTTACATAGCAGCAGTACCATTTTACATTCCCACCAGCAATGTGTAAGCATTCCAATTGCTCCAGTCCTTGCTAACAGTTGATATTCTGCATTTTTAAAATTTTAGCTGTTCTGATGAGTGTGAGTAGTATCTTATTGTGTTTTTGATTTGCGTTTCCCAGTGACTAATGATGCTGAACATCTTTCATGAGCTTTTTGGCTACTAGTATACCTTCTTTGGAGAAATGTCTATTCAGATTATTTTCCTATTTTTTAATTGTTTTTTTTTTGTTAAGTTCTAAGAGTTCTGTAGATATTGTGGATTATATATCTTTATCGGATACATGATTTACAGATATTTTTCTCATTCTGTGGGTTGTCTTTTTACTCCTGATAATGCTTTTGTGCAAAAATGTTTTTAATTTCAGTGAGCTTTAATTTATCCTTTGATCGACTGTGTGTTTGGTTTCATATGTAAGAAATCATTCCCTGATGCAAGATCATGGTTTTCACCTGGGTTTCCTCTTAATAGTTTTATATTTTTAGCTTTCCTCACACCTAGGCCTTTTGTCTATTTTGAGTTAGTTTTTGTATATAATCTGAAGTAAAGGTCCAACTTCATTCCTTTGCGTGTGAATAACCAGTTGTCCCAGCACCGTTTGCTAAAGAAACTGTACTTTTTACAACTTTTTGAACGATTTGGCCCCTCTGTTGAGAATTAATTGATCATAGATTTCTGGACTCTCAGTTCTATTCTATTGGTTTATAGATCTGTCCTTCTGCCAGTGCCACACCATTTTGATTCCTGTAGCTGTGTAATGAGTTTTGGGATCAGCATGTGTGAATCCTGCAATTTGATCTTCTTTGTCATTATAGTTTTGGCTTTCGGGCCCCTTGAAGTTCCATATAAATTTGAGGATCACCTTTTCCATTTCTGAAAAAAGCTATTGGGATTTTGCTAGGGATTACATTCAACCTGTAGATTGCCTTGGGGAATATTGTCATCAGAATAATACTAAATCTTCTAATCCAGGAACATGAGATATCATTTCATTTATTTAGGTCTTCTTTAATTCTTCCTGTAATATTTTGTAGTTTTCAGTTGTATAAGTCTTGCACCTCCTTGGGCAAATTAATTTCTAGGTATTTCTTCTTTTTGATGCTATTGTAAATGGGGTTATTTTCTTAATTTCCTTTTTAGATTTTCATTGCTGGTGTTTCTATTTTTTGTGTTTGTGTTAATCTTGTATACATACACTTGCTGAATTATTTTTTAGATTTAATCTTTTTTGTGTATTCTTTGGGATTCTCTACATGTAACTTCACCCCAACTGCCATCCATCACCTTAGGCAGCATCAGTCTGTAAATAGTTTTCACAGATGCCCCCAAGGAAGCAGCTTTGGCACTGGGTTGGTTTCAGATTAGCTAACATACAAAGATAAGCCTTTTGAGCTGTGCCATCAGACAAGTCAGACAAATAAATTATAACTCTCTGTGAATGAGATCTGTTGTGATTCTTCTAGTATTAGAAATGTGGGCTTTTATTTTGACATTTTTTTCCTGAGCTGGAAAGCAGGGACTGTGATGAGGGCAAGTTAAAATGCTCCCAAAGTTTCACTATTCTTACCAAAAATCAGCTGTTTTCCTTGAATTAGCACTCCCTGACTTGCCGCAAGGCTTTGGTTAAATTCCAGATTTCATAAAGTTGATTCTGATGGGTTTTGCCTATATTTTTGTTGCTTTTATGGAATTGCATAATACTGAGTTCCATACTCCACCAATTTTGCTGATACCACTATAATCTATTTTGACTTAATTTTTGTGAAATATGTAGGTCTGTGTCTGGGTTCATTTTTCTTGGATATGGATGTCCAGTTCACACATCATTTGTTGAAAAGACTATCCTTTCTCTGCTGAATTCTGATAAGAATTACCTCTCAAAAGGCACAGAGAAAGAATGTAACTCCCACTAAGAAGGACTTTTGTTCCCTAAGTCAAGACCTTTTATTATATCTTTGAAATTAAAGAAGAGGTTTGAGGATTGGTAAAAAAGATAGATGGGCTTTGAAATGCTTCTAGAGCTGTATTTCTGTTCTTGTAAAGATTCAATTTGTAAGATAAGGACAGTTATTTTTAATTCCTCAAGGAATTGAGTTGCAACCTGAGTGACATCAAGGGGCTGACTCAGCTATCCAACTACATTATCTTCAGTTTGCTTCTTTATATCAGGGAGAAGATCCTCAACCAAGATGGAAATCAAAAGATTTGTATGTTCTAGATTTAGAGCTGTTTATCTTTGCAATGCTTTCCTTTCCCTCTAGGTACATAGTTTCATTTAACTTAGGAGTCAAGGCCTAAAAAACAGTTCCTATAGGGCTCTGAATATCATCTTCCAATTTGGCCAACTTCTGACCATAGAGCTACTTAAAAAAAAAATAATCATTTCAAATATCTTATCAGGTTTCAGCTGGGACAAGCGGTAAATATTCTTGACAGTATTGAACAACCCCTTAGACATAAGAGGCATCCCCAAAGAGGGTGCAAAAGATACTCTCTTCCTAAGATCCGGAGACACTCCCAAAGATAGCCAAAAGAAACAAAGAATTAGACAATTCCTCTGAGAGCTGACAATAGTCGTTAGGACCCTAGCCATAAATGGAGTGCAACCCACTTTTCTTTTTGGCTATATCTAGCTGCAAATGGAATGCAACCCACATTTCCGTCCAGCCATATTTTTGGGCCCCCAGCCTGATGACTGAACTGCCTGCATATGCAAGAACCAACAACCTGTGTGCCTCGTTCAAAAAGCCAAACCACATTCTCAGGACACAAGACAAGACAAACAAGAAGGCAGTAGCTATCCCTGGGAGAGGAAGGATCGACAGCCAGTGGGTACCCGAAACCCAAATTCACAAGGTTCCGAATTTGGAAAGGAAAGGACAACGTGAAATCTTACTTTCCTCTCTTTTTTTTTTTTTTTAAAGATTTTATTTTTGTCTTTTTCTCCCCAAAGCCCCCCGGTACATAGTTGTATATTCTTCGTTGTGGGTCCTTCTAGTTGTGACATGTGGGACGCCACCTCAGCATGGTTTGATGAGCAGTGCCATGTCCGCGCCCAGGATTCGAACCAACGAAACACTGGGCCGTCGGCAGCGGAGCGCGTGAACTTAACCACTCGGCCACGGGGCCAGCCCCCTTACTTTCCTCTCTTGACTGAACACTACAGAGATCCAGGATAGCTGACTCTGGTAAGAATTCTCACCCTTTGCTGGCTGCTTCTAATTTTACCAGGATCCTATCTGCAGGCTCTGGGGCAAATGAGGTTTAAGGTAGAGAGTGTAGCCCTGATATCTACCAGAATTTGTCAAAGTTTCCATTAATTTTAATTTTAGTTTCTCTTTGGCTGTTTAAGGGAATAACTGGTAGCAGTTTACTGGACAATCCCTCAGAGTCCTGTCGACTCTGGGAGGGGCCCATATGGAGGCCCTCCTTCCAGGGTAGATGTAGGGTCACTCAATTTGGTGGGAAAGGATTTGACAAAACCTTTGAGGACAATCTTTTTTTCAGTATCACAGTTGATTGCAAATGAGACACTTATTTCTAGGCCAATGTTCTTGTGATGGACCCTTAGGAGGGTGCAATGGGAGAGGCCCAGGTGTTGTTTTAGGTTTCTGGCCTTGGAGCTTTTGCAGCTGGAAGATCACTAACTTAGTGGACTTTTGTTTATAGTCTTGCAGTCTTTTTAGAGTGGAAAGGCAATTCAGATAGAGGATTAGAAGACTGAGTACTCAGGTAAAGGAGGATAGGGAGTAGTATTAGGAGTCAGGTCAGTCTTGCAGTCTTTTGTCTTTAACTTTTCATTAGCCTTTTGCAATGAATCTTTCAAGGAAGCTATTTTAGAATATTGAAGCCTTTTGAAGGCTTCTGCATACCAATTAAAATAGGTATCACATCCTGTTTGATTTGGGAGCCCTTGCTTTCAGGTGCACTTCTTACATAAATGATGTTGTCTAACTAGAATGTTCCTTGTAATGCCCATTGTAATTCTAGGTTGTCTTAGTAAGACTTTGCCATTTTTCTGGATACGTACAGCTTCTGGGACCACAGTTCTTAGACATAAAGTAAGGAGGTATGTTGGAGGATGGAGTGCTCAGTTCTTTGAAATTTGAGGATCCCATTTCTTTAGCCAAGCCTTTGGTCTCTCAGAGCCACATGAATACCTAAAAGGGATGTGTCACTGGGTTGGGGATTTTGTGGTGTTTCCCAGTATACCTCATTGCACAGAATTGAATTTGACAGGTAATCTAGTGTTGATCTAACCTGTCCCATGACCAACTTATCATGGCATGAGTCTTAGAGTTAGGTGGCAAGTTCTCTAACAGCTTTTAAGTGCTCCACCCATGCCCGCAAATTTTGTGGCTTGGCTTCCAAGATTGCCATTAACAACAGATTTATTATTCCTTTACCCCATGTGCACATTAGCAGAAACCAACAGCAGCCGAGGAAACAGAACTGTGGACACCAGCAGTAACCAAAGAAAAGTTTCCACAGACTGGCCAGTAGAACACATTAGATGGGCGCCAACAAAAACCAGCAGTTCCCAATGTGCAACTACAGAATGAACCAGCAGAACCCAACAAATCCACACCGGACTGACCAATGCTGGGACTTGGTTTCCACGTGGAACCATCTGCCAGCTCAAGGTGACCCACCAAGCTCTGGACTGGGACTGCACACTAACCAAGGGCTAAAGACTGGTGTTCTGTCAGAGTCTCCTGTCAGTCTAGACTGACTGTTAACCCTGGCCTGGAAAGCCGATTAGATCAGTAGGTTAACACAAAGAGAACAGAGCTCAAATCTGAAAGGAACTTAACCCAAGGCCCTTAGAAATGGTGAGAGAACTCAAGGGGTTCAGGTTGGTGCTAAAACCTATGTTTCTCGTTGTCCCTGAAGCCATCAGAAGTCTTCTTCAGATCCCATCACTGCCATCAAAACGGTTAAAAAACAAAATTCAACTAAGTAAATTTTAAAGATCTTATGACTTTATTCAATGAGTCATGAATCGGGCAGCTTGCAGTCTAGCAGATAGAAAGGAGCTGTACAAAATGAAAGACTTTTATAGGCAGAAGGGAGCAGGAAAAAGGAAGTTACACTAGGCAAAAAGGGGATAGGTTACTACAAAGTCATTTTCCTTCAGGGGGTGGCAGTGGTTTATCAGGCAGATGACCTAACTTGTGCTGATCAGGTAATTCATGATTGACTGGTTGAAAATTTTATTTCTGGGAGAACCTTAACTGTAGTTAAGTCTCAGTTTGGTGACATGGGCTTAGCATGAGCAACTTCATTTTTGGCCTGTTGTCTTGTTTCTAACACTATATAGACAATCCTGTCATCTGCAAACAAAGACAGTTTTATTTCCTCCCATTCTTTTTGCACTTGCTAGCACTTCCAGTATGATGTTGAATGAGTGATGAGAGAGGACATTCTTTCCTTGTTCTCAGTTTCAGGGGGAGCCCCTCCAGTTTCTCACCATTAGGATGTTAGCTGCAAGATTTTGTACATATTCTTTATCAAATTGAGGAAGTTCCCTTCCTCGTGAATAGGTGCTGGATTTTGTCAAATGCTTTTTCTGCATCAATTGATATGAATATGTATTTCCTTTTTTTAGCCTATTGATGTGGGGAATTACTTTGATTGATTTTCCTTGTATGTGCGGAACAAATTCCACTTGATCACAGGATATAATTATTTTTATACATGGTCGGATTCGATTTATAAAGGGATTGGATATTTGAGGATTTTTGCATCCATGTTTATGAGAGATTGATTTGTGTGTTGTTTTTCTTTCTTGTGATATCTTTATCAGGTTTTGTTATTAGGGTATTTCTGGCCTCATAGAATGTGTTAGGAAATGTTTCTTCTGCTTCTGTTTTCTGAAAGAGATTCTGTAGAATTGATATTTCTTCATACGTGTTTGATAGAATTCACCAGAGAAACCGTGCCCCATGTGCTTTCTTTTTTAAAGGTTATTAATTGTTAGTTTAATTTCCTTTATAGGAGCTATTCAGATTGTCTCTTTCTCCTAATAGAAGATAAGGATTGTTTAGCCCTACTACTAAGCAGTGTAGTAGTGAGTCTTCTTTGAACACCCTGGGTGTGCAACAAGGGCTGTGGTTGGGCAGAGCTTAAATGTCTCTATGCCCTGTGTGACCAGTGAGAATTATTCTGCTTCAGTCCCCATGTTCTTCTTTGCCTGGCCTTGTGAAGTTACAGTCTACTTGTGTGTGGTTTACACTAGCAGAAGCTCAGGGGAAACCGTATGCAGATTTGGGGACCTGTATTCTTTATAGCTCCCACTTCTCTGGAGCTCTGCCCCACAACCCTGTTGGCTCACTCTTTGTGTACGTGATTCTTGGTCCTTTCTGCTGAACAAGATCTCTGTTCTCGTGTTCTGCTGGAGGTCCTCTTACCAAATTGTGCTCTAGAATATGGCTCTAGGCAGAAAGCCAGAGTGCTTGGTGCTTATCTTGCTTCTTTTTCCTTTTCTCTGTCCAATGTCTGAAATCAGTTTCATGTATTTTATCTAGTTGTATAGTTGCTTGCCACAGTATGGTAAGTTTAGAATCTGTAACTTCATCATAACCAGAAGTGGAAATCCCTTTTTTAGACATTTTTATATGTGTCTTATGTAGATGTGAGTAGTTCTGTAGAGCAAGCCCAGTTTTTCAGACTTGTTTATCCCTAATACACTGTAGGGAATACTTTTTACTTCGTGATGTGTAAATACACACTTGAAGCTTTTATTCATTCAGTACATTTTATTGAATACCTACTTTCTGCCTGGTAGTATTCTCGGGCCAAAGAATGTAGCTGAGAACAAAACAAACATAAGCTTCTTCCTTCGTTTACTTTGATTCCTGTGAGAGTGGAGGCAGTAGACAGTAAGTAGATAATTAAACTATATGGTGGGTTAGATGGTGATAATGTTGCCAAGAACAAAAAGCACATATAGGGAATTGCTTGGGTGGAGATTTAGTTTTAAATAGGGGGCTCAGGGAAGACCTCACTGAGAAAACAACACTTGAAAAATGCTTTGAAAGGAGAGAATGAACCATCTGGTAACTATGGGAAAGGCTTCCAGGCAGAATTCACATATAATTCAAAGATAAACTGTTATGAAATATATCCATCATGCGCTCCAGGATTTTACTCTGCAGAATGCTATTCTATTCTATTTCATACTAATGAGAATACTTATATTAGCTTGGGAGGATTGTAAGAATATCTCTAGAACATTGTTTTCTAAAACTGTTTTAACGTCAGCCCAAGACAAAAAGTACATTTAACTTCAGTTCCAGTACAAATATACACAAACATTCATGCTAAATATTTATTTCAGGTACTTGATTTATATCAGCATACAAGATACACAATTCTTTGTTCTCTTGGAGCTTTTATTCCACTGGGGAAATATATACTTTTATATTCATTCTCTCTCTCTCTCTCTCTCTCTCTCTTACACACAGACGTGTAGTGTACAAGAAGGTGATGTGTGCTAGGGAGAAAAATAAATTAGCCAAGAAGGATAGGAATTTGCCAGAGGAAGGATACAGTTTTTATATGAAAGCCTCACTAAGATGGCTTTTGTGTAAGAAGAGAGAGTGAGTGACTCATGTTAATATCTATTGTAGAACATTACAGGCAGTAAAGAAAAAGAAAAAAATTCAAATATTACATCTATAGGTGAATATATTTATGTATGGGTGATTTTTATATATATTGAATGTGTATATGTGTTTCCTAAAGAATTGTGAAATATTACCTTGACAACCTGTTATAAACTCTGGGTTTTTTCCATTTTGTTCTAGCCTATTTCAATAAATATAATTTTGGACTATATTAGGGTTCTTTAGAGAGATGGAACCAATAGGAGATATAGAGAGAGCAAGTGAGAGGGAGGGGGAGAGACCGATCATAAGGAATTGGCTCACACGGTTATGGAGACCAACAAGTCCCAAGATCTCCAGGGTGGGTCAGCAAGCTTGAGACCCAGGAAGAGCCAATGTTTCAGTTCGAAGGCAGGCAGGCAGGAGGAATTTTCTCTTACTGAGGATGGTTAGCCTCTTGCTCCTATTCTGGGCTTCAGCTGATTGGATGGGAGCCACCCACATTAGGGAGGGCAATCTGCTTTACCCAGGCTTTCAATGTATATGTTAATCTCATTCAAAGACACCCTTACAGAAACACCCAGAATATTGTTTGATTAAGTGTCTGGGAACCCTGTGGCCCAGTCAAGTTGAAACACAAAACTAACCATCACAGAGCCAGCCCTGATAGCCTACTGGTTAACGTTTGGCGTGCTCTGCTTCGGTGGCCTGGGTTCGGTTCCTGGGCGCAGAACCACACCACTTGTCTGTCAGTAGCCATGCTGTGTTGGCACCTCACATAGAAGAACTAGACTGACTTACAACTAGAATATACAACCGTCTACTGGGGCTTTAGGGAGGAAAAAAGAGAGGAAGATTGGCAACTGATATTAGTTTAGGGTGAATCTTTCCCAGCAAAAAACAAAAGTAAATCCTTTGTATTTGCTTAAAAAAAAAAATCACAAAGCCCTAACTCACTAGGTTGATTTCACAACTCACTAATAGATCATATCATGTACTTTTCAAATCCATTTTATAGTTTATAAACCTATTAATGAGATGATAACATTGCAGCATTTAAATATAGTTTGCCATTTATACTCTCAGTTCATGGTAAGGATTGGTTTAAGAGACGCTCTCAAGAGTCCTTTTGCCCATGCTCCAGCTAAGTACCTTTTCTGTCCTAAACTTAGCCTTCCCTTCCCGAGTGTTTCTCTCTGTCTTTATTTACATCCTGATTACTTTCTCTTGGGCTTGTTAGGGAAAAGAAGTGCTGTCACCTTTGAAGGACATTATCTCTTGGGTATCATAGTGATCACCACCCCCTGCTAAAAGCCTTCTTCCCTGCCACAGAAAGATGGCACATTACTACTGACTTCAAAGAAATTTTTTAATATTGTAAAGGAATACTTTCAACAATTGTATGCCAAAAAATTACATAAATTAGATGACATGGAGAAATTACTAGAGAAACACACCAACTACTCAAACAGATTCAAGAAGAAATAGACAACCTGAATAGAATTATAACTAGGAAAGATATTGAATTTCAGGTCATCAAAAACACTATCCACAAAGAAATGCCCAGGACGGGATGGCTTTACCACTGAATTCTACCAGAAATTTAAAGAGGAATAAATACCACTGCATCACAAACACTTCTGAAAATTTTTTTAAAAATGAGAAAGAGAGAGGAGGGAACACTTCTCAACTTATTTTGTGAGGCCAGTGTTACCCTGATGTCAAAACAAAAGATACCTCAAAAAAACTACAGACCAATATCTCTTATTAACATAGATGCAAAAATCCTCAGAAATGCTAGCAAACCAAATCAAGCCACATACTAAAAAAAAAAAAAAAAAAAAAAATTGCACACCCTGATGAACTGGGATTTATCCCTGGAGTATAAGTTTGTTTTAACATCTGAAAATCAACTACTGTAATATATCATACCAGTAGAATAAAACACAAATCACACAATCATCTCAATAGATGAGGGAAGAAAATTTGATGAAATAAAACACCCTTTCATGTTAAAAACAATAAACTAGAAATAGAAAGGAACTTCCCCAATCTGATAAAGGCATCTGTGAAAAACCCAGTTAAATCATACTTAATGGTGAAAGACACAGTGCTTTTCTCTAAGATCAGGAACAAGATAAGAATGTCCAGTGTCTCCATTTGTATTCTACATTGTTCTGGAGGTTCTGGCCAGGGCAAATAGGCAAGAGAAAGAGATAAAAAGCATCTAGGTATAAAAGGAAGAGGGAAAACAATCTCTACTCACAGATGACATGACCTTATATATAGAAAATCCTAAATAATCTACTAAGAAACAATTAGAACTAATAAACCCGTTCAGCAAGTTTGCAGGATACATCAGTATATGAAAACTCAATTGTATTTTTTATGCATTTTCAATGAACAACCCCAAAATGAAATTTAAAAAGCTATTCCATTTACAATAGCATCAAAAGGGTAAAATGCTTAGGAGTAAACTTGAGAGAACTGCAAAATTTATACTCTGAAAAGTACAAAACATTGTTGAAAGAAAGTTAAAAATGACCTTTAAGTACCTGGAAAAACATCTCATGTTCATGGGTCAGAAGGACATTAATGAAGGTTATAGCTGAGAGAAAGAAAATAGAAAGAGAAGACAAAATTAATGCAACAAAAGTTGGTTCTTTGAAAAGATCAACAAAATTGGCAGACCATTTGCTAGATTGACTAAGAAAAGAGAGAACTCAAATTACTAATATCAGCAATGAAAAGGGGGATAGTACTACTGGTTTTACAGAAATAAAAGTATTATAAGAGAATGTTATGAGCACTTATATGCCAACAATCTAGATAACCTATGTAAGATGGACATCTTGATAGGAAGATTGACACAATGTACTATAACTGGCTCAATAAGAAACAGAAAATCTGAATAGATCTGTAACTACTAAGGAGGTTGAATCAGTAATCAAAAACCTCCCAACAAAGAAAGACTCCAAGATCAGATGGCTTCACTGGCAAATTCTACCAAACATTTAAAGAATTAACAACAATTATTCTTGAAAAATAGAAGAGGAAGGAGTATTTCCTAAGTCATTATATGAGGCCAGCATTGCTCTATTCCAAAACCAGACCATGACACGATGAGAAAAGAAAACTACAGAGCAATATTGCTTGTCAATATTGATGCAAAAATACCAGCAAAACAAATTGAGCAGAATAGTAAGAAGATCATATACAATGAGCAAGTGGATTTATTCCTGGAATGCAAGGATAGTTCAACATACAAAAATCAACCAGCACACTAATAAATAAAGGAAAAACCACATGATTATCTCAATTGATGCAGAACAAGCATTTGATGTAATTCAAAACCCTTTCTTGATAAAAACAGTAAACTAGGAAACTTCCTCAACATGATGAGGGCCATATATGAAATGCCCACTCATAACATGATACTCAGTGGGGAAATTGAATGTTTTTCCTCTAACATCAGGAAAAAGACAAGCATGCCCACTATCTCCTCTCCTAGTCAACATAGTATTTGAAGTTCCAGCCAGAACAGTTAGGCAAGGAAAAGAAATAAAAGGCATACAAATTGGGAAGGAAGAAATAAAATCATCTGAGTTCACAGATTATATGATCTTATATTTAGAAAACCTGAAAGATTCTATAACAAAATTATTAGAACTAATAAATGATTTCAGGAAAGTAGCAGAATACAAAATCAACATGCAAAAATCATTTGCATTTCTATACACTAATGAATCACAACCCAGAAAGGAAATTAGGAAAACAATTCCATTTATGAAAGCATCAAAAAGAATAAAATATTTAGGAATTAACTTAACCAAGGAAGCAAAAGACTTGTACATTGAAAACTACAAAAGGTTGCTGAAAGAAATTAAGACACAAACAAATAGAAACACATCCTATGTTCATGGATTGGAAGACTTAACATTTTTAAGATGTCAATACTACTAACATGTTATAGAGATTCAATGTAATCCCTATCAAAATCCCAACAGCATTTTTTGCAGAAACAGAAAAATACATCTAGAGTTCATATGGAATCTCAAGGTACCCTGAATAGCCAAAATAATCTTTAAAGAAAAATAATTTGGAGAACTCACACTTCCTGATTTTAGAATGTGCTACAAAGATGCAGAATCAAAACTGTATGTATTGTGAATAATGCTGCACATATAGGAGTGCATATCTTTTTGAAATAGTGTTTTCCTGTTCTTTGGATAAATACCTGGAAGTGGAATAGTGCCCATCAGTGGATGAGTGGATAAAGAAAGTGTGGTGTGTGTGTACATATACATATACAATGGAATACTGCTCAGCCATAGAAAAGATGAAATCTTGCCATTTGTAACAATGTGGATGAACCTTGTGGGTATTATACTAAGCAAAATAAGTCAGACAGAGAAAGCCAAATACCATATGATTTCACTCATAGGTGGAAGATAAAACAACAAACACATAGATACAGAGAATAGATTGGTGGTTACCAGAGAGGAAGGGAGTAGAGAAAGAATGAAAGCGGCAAAGAGGCACGTTTGTAAGGTGACAGGTGGCAATTAGACTTTTGGTGGTGAACATGATGTGGTCCATACAAAAATCGAAATATAATGATGTACACCTGAAATTTATTTAATGTTATAAGCCAATGTTACCTCAATAAAAAATAAATAAAAACAGTGTAGAACTGGCATAAGGGCAGACATACAGACCAATAGAATAGAATAGAGACCCCAGAAATAAACCCTTGCATATATGGGCAGTTGATTTTCGATGAGTGCCGAGACAATTCAGTGAGGAATGGACAACCTTTTCAATGAATATGCTGAGAAAACTGAGTATTTACATGCAAAAGAATGAAGTTGGATCCTTACATTACACTGTCTAAAAAAAAGTCACTTAAAGGTGAGTAAAGACCTAAAAATAAGAGAGAAACTATAAAACTTAGAAGAAAATAAAGAAAAAATCTTAACAACATTGGATTGGTGATGATTTCTTGTTTATGATGCCAAAAGCACAGGCAACAAATGAAAAAATACATAAATTGGACTTTTATCAAAATTAGAAACTTTTGTACTTCAAAGGATAGTATCAGAAGAGGGGAAAGAGAACCCATAGAATGGGAGAAAATTTTGCAAATCATATATCTAATAAGGTTTTAATATCTGGAATATATAAAGAATACCTACAACTGAGTAACAAAATCCAAAAATGGGCAAAGGACTTGAATCATTATTTCTCCAAAGAAGATATACACAATGAGCACATGAAAGGATGCCCAACACCACTCATTATTAGAGAAGTACAAATCAAAACCAAATTAAGATCCCTCTTCACACCCATTAAAATGGCTGTTTTAGGAGCGGAGGCAGAGCTTCTCTGGGTGGGCGTGGGTTGGAATTGTAACCTCTTCCCTAGCCTAACTGTAACCAGCATCATCTGGTTACTAACCACTCTTCATTCACCTATTGATGCCTCCCAGAAAGAAACGTCATCAAGGTCCCCAGAAAGCCCAGCTTCTCCACCAGAAATCACTGGAGGGCCCCAAATATTGCTATGGATCTCCACAGCTCCCCTTCACCCACATAGATAGATGCCCATTGACCACAACACCATCCCTTCCTGGGTATTGCCTCAGTTTGATAGAACAGCAGAAAACTGGTTCCCAGTCTACCAGAAACATCATTACCAATGCCAGGCAAGACATTGGAGTTGAAAATCTACCACCTCCAAGTTCCTACATCAGGCACTTGAGAGAGTCCATATTCTTCCAGTTCACCCGCACTTGGGATCCTTTTAGTCAGGGAGTGCCCCAATCGATCAGGAAAGGACATTTCTGGAAGCCCCTTAGTTCCAGTGCTCAGTTCCCAAAGCTGTGGGGAACTGTCAGCACATTCACTTCAGAGTTTACGCTGTGTGTTCATTCCACCTGATATCCAGACCCCAGAGTCATCTGTGAAGGAAGAGCCCATTCCCCCAAGTCAGAAGGCAACAACCTTCCACACTGCTCCCTTCACACCGTGCTCCCGAGAGTCTAGAGCCCGGGCCTGTTCTGTCCGAGGAGAAGAATAGGATAAAGGTTACATGGAGGAGACGACCACACCTTTATACTTACTCGGAAGAAGAGGGAGCTAAGAAAAAGCCAGTTCCTGAAAAACTGACTGGATTTCTCAGATGTCAGTAGTCTCAAGAAATTGATTGCTGGTTTTCATAGAGTTGCTAGAGTCACTTTTCTGGCTCACAAGAGAGCACATCAATAGAACAAAATGGAAATAGTACCGGTAACATCAATAGAAAAAAGACATTTCACCCAGAATCTTGGAGTCATAAGGGAATTCAGGTCCCAAATTTGCTTTTTAAAATATCTTGTCATAAACTACTTTTAGTGTCATAAGCAGTTCACTTCATATTTTTCTTGTATTAACTGTTTAAAATTTTTAAATTTCTTTCAGTAACTGCTTAAAATGTATGTAAATAAATGGTTGCAGAAAATTTGGAGGGGAATCCTGCTTTTGACTCCAGAATGCAGCCGTATGCCCCAGCCACAAAATGTCTTTCTTAATTGTTTCCTTTAACTACTAATTAACTTTAATCACCTCATTCAAACTAATTCATTCTGCATTTCTGAGTACCGACTGTTTGTCAGGCTCAGTGTCGGCTTCCTCTGTGACCTGATGGGTGAAAAACTCAGAGCAAAGTCTGACTTTTATAGTGGAGCTGCCAGCTCTGCAACCCTGGCTCACCTGCTGAGAGGGCAGGATGAAGAAAGAGCAGCATGCCTTGTTTTAGTGAATAGAGTAGGATGGGGGAGAGAAGGGGACTCAGATAAGTTACTTAGGTGTCCTGTGTTTTGATTTTTTGTTTCCAATCGAAGAAATCTGTAAATATTAAATAGGTGGCAGAATGATTTCTTGTAGTTACTGTTTAAAATATGTGCAAATAAATATTGAAAGTTTTCAGAGAAAAAAATGGCTATTTGAAAAAAACCTGAAAATAAAAAGTGCTGGGGGCGATACGGAGAAATTGGAATGCTGGTGCATTACTGGTAGAAATAATATGATATTTTATTAAAAGTTTAAATGATTAGCATTGTTATCCATCTAGTTCACTTCTAGGCACATACCCAAAAGAGTTGACATCGGGGACTCAGTCACTTGTACATCACTATTCATAGCAGCATTAATCACAAGAGCCAAAAGACGGATACACCATAAATGTCCATTAACGGATGAACAGGTAAACAAAATGGGGTATATACATTCAATGAAACAGTATTCAGACTTAAAAAGGAATGAAATTCTGACATCTGCTACAACATGGATAAATCTTGAAAACATTACATGAAATAAGCCAGACAAAAAAAGGACAAATATTGTATGATTCTATATATGAGAAGTACCTAGTATAGGCAAATTCATCAAATAGATGTTCCCAGGAGATGGGATAATGGGTTAATTGGGAGTTATTGTTTAATGGGTACAGATGATGAAAAAGTTCTGGAAATCAATATTTGTGATGGTTGCACAACATTGTGATTATACTAAAGCCACTGAATTGCACAGTTAAAATGGTAAATTTTATGTTACGTATATTTTACCACAATAAAGAAAATAACTCAGTCTGAACTATAGAAAGAAACTAGACTGAATAAAATGATGCAGGGGTCTGTGGGACAAAAACAAAAGATCTACCATTTGTTTAAGTGGAATCCCTTATGAGGAGGAATATAGGCCTGAAAAAATATTTGAAGAAATTATATTTGAAAATTTCTCAACTTTGGCACAAGACCTAAATCTACAGATTCAAAAGGGAAGTAAACCACAGGAGGATAAATAGAAATAAAATAGAAATCCATGCAAAGACACATCTTAATCAACCTTCTGAAAACTAATAATAAAGAAAAAACTCTTGGGGCCAGCCCAGTGGCATAGTGGTTAAGTTCGTGCACTCCACTTCTGTGACACAGGGTTCGTGGGTTTGGGTCCTGGGTGCGGACCTACCTACCACTAATCAAGCCGTACTATGGCAGCATCCCACATGCAAAACAGAGGAAGATTGGCACGGATGTTAGATCGGGAACAATCTTCCTCAAGCAAAAAGAGGAAGATTGGCAACAGATGTTAGCTCAGGACCAATCTTCCTCACCAAAAAGAAAAAGAAAAATTCTTGAAAGAGGTTAGAGAAGAACTGTGTATTATCTACAATGAAACACCAATACAAATGGCAAGAGATTTCTCACTCGAAAACTTGGAGGTTAGAAGTATATGGCAGAAAATTGTTCCAGTGATTAAAGTAAATAATTATCAACTGCAAATTCTTTATCTACTGAAAATATCCTTTGGGAATGAAAGAGAAATATTTTCTCAGATAAAAGGAAATAGAATTTGTTGCTAGGTGACCTACCTTCAAACAATGGCTAAGGGAAGTTCTTCAAGGAAATGATAACAGAAGGAGACTTGGAAATTCAGAAAAGAAAAAAGGGAACGGGTAAAAGAATGAGTTTGTATAAAAGACTATTCCCATGAGGTTGTTAAATCATATTCCATATTGGAAGCAAAAAACACTATCTGATATGGTGGTCAACATATAGAGAGAAAATACTAAGGACAATCATATTTCAAAAATGGAATGTGGGGGCTGGCCCGGTGGCATAGTGATTAAGTTTGCGTGCTCTGCTTCAGCAGCCGAGGCTTCAAGGGTTTGGATCCTGGGCATGGACCTACACACTACTCATCAGGCCGTGCTGTGGAGGTGTCCCACATACAAAATGGAGGAAGATTGGCACCGATGTTAGCTCAGGGACAAGCTTCCTCACAAAAAAAGAAAAAAAAAAATGGGGCCTGTAAAGAAGTAATATTCTATACCTCATTGGAACTGATAAAACATCACTACCAGTCAACTATGAGCAAACACTAAAAATGGTACAAAAAATATACTCAATGTTAATGTTGCCAAGGTCAACCCTCAACTAACAGGATCTATTCTGAGGTGCATCCTTTAGAGTTATTCAGACTCCTTAGTGGTTTTAGTCTCTTTGTCCCCAGCGTCACTTTATTAGCTTTCCCTCCTTTTCTCTCAAATTCTCTCCATTCCCTGTATTTTCCCCATAACCTCTAAAATAAACTATCTGCACCCCAATTCTTTGTCTCAGCCTCTGCTTTTGTGGGGACCAAAGTAGTACTGTTGGTGCCAAAAGTGGTCCTAGAAATGAGGACTTCAGTTTTGGAATCTAGAACTAGATCACTTATGAGTCAGATGGCAGTGAAGGCCACAGTGCTAATGGTAAGTGTCGTGAGGATAATCCTTGTTGTGCTGTACTACCACACTTAGAACAATCCTCGTGTGGTGGGTGAGGACGGGGAAGGGTACATTTGTCTTCTGCAATAGCTTTGGCTCTTGAACAGGATGGGACAACAGTAAGTTGATGAGTTGTGGAGTTTCTGACTTTTCTGCCTTAGAAGGCTTAAAGATCGGTTCAAGTTAGCTAACTATCATCACAGGGCACACAGTGAAGGATAGCGGACTTCCATTAAAGCATTCAAAAGATCCTTACCTCCTGAGAGATGAGGCCATGTCCTATAAGTCATATCCAAGATTTAACTGCAGGACAGCAGTATTGCAAAGAAAATTGTATGTGCAGGTTTTATAGATATTTCTTGTGCTAAATTCGGGCCTCTCATAAAGGAGGAGTGGAACATTGAGACCTAGGATGGGAAATTTGCAGCTATGCACCTGAGACCCTTAAACCAGGAGTTTCCCCTAAACTCTTCAGGCTGGCAGAAGCAGCCCAGTGTCTTAGATAGAGAGGAATAACCCTACCATTTCCTAGAGACACTGCAAATGCCCACGTGGGGTGGACATCTTTCAAGATGATGCTTGGCCTTCTCAAAATCTACCCTACCTCTCCTCATTGGCTCCATTCATGTTTAACGTAATTAATGATATGATGGATTTAATTCTACCATTTATTATTTGTTTCTGTTTTGCCCCTGTTTTTTTGTTTTCTGATTTCTTGCCCCTTTTTTTTTCCTGTGGTTGAATATTTTTTTAGAATTCCACTTTATCTGTGGGCTTTTTAGCTGTATCTCTTTGCATTATGTGTATAGTAGTTGCTGTAGCAATTACAATATACATCTTCAACTTTTCACCATCTATTTAGAGATAATAATGTACCACTTCACATAAAATGTAGAAACCTTGTGACCACAAGGTGCTGGCACTGTTCTTTTTGCTATAGATGTCATATGTACATTATAAACCCAAGACAAGAGATAACTTTTGGTTTCTGGTCGTTATGGACTGAATGTTTGTATTCTCCCAAAATTCATTTGTTGAAACCCTTCCCCCGCCATGTGATAGTATTAGGAGGCGGGGCCTTTGGGAATTAGTTAGGATTAGATGAGGTCATGAGGGTGAAGCCCCCATAAATGGGATCATGCCTTTGTAAGAATCACCAGAGAGCTTGCTTTCTCTGCTGTGCTGCATGAGGCTACAACAAGAAGTCAGCACTTTGCAACGCAGAAGAGGGCTCTTACCAGACCTTCACTGTGACCTCTGATCTCAAACTTCCAGCCTCCAATGCTGTGAGAAATAAATCTCTGTTGCTTATAAGCTACCCAGTATGTGATATATTTTTTTTTGTACCAGCCTGAAATGACTGAGACAATGGTCCAAAATATAAACAGCTTGGAAGATGAGCTTGAAGTCTCATCCTCACAACAAGAAAAAAGCGGAACAAGCTGAAAAATCAACACCTCTTCTTAGAGCAATCAGAGAATTGAGGTCACAGGGCAGAAATTCAGGAGGAGAGGCCCACAGCTGGAGCCGGTACTGAGAAGGACACTCCTGTAACTGAGGAATTGCTGGAGGCTCACTGTAGGCCAACTGGAGAGTGAAAAATTCCAAGGAGGGCGCAACCTTTGACAAGTTTTTCCTCCAGGAGCCTGACCAGATTCTCACTGTGAAGACCGTAGACAAATCTTGTGTTTCTGGCAGAGAGAAGGGAAAAGTAACGATTTTGAAATATGCCCAGAGCTCTCTATTCTCCTTAACAAGGCTTGCCGTTAAGGGACACTATTTTACCAGAGCCTGACTAACCTGGGGGAAGGAAAATGCTCACTCCAGCCCCTGTAGCCTTCCTCTCTCACCTAAGGGGGAAAAAAGACACAATTGAGAAACTCTTGCTAAGGTGACAGCCCAGAGACACAAGCTGACTAAAAGACTGAGACCCATCGTAGAACTGTAGGTTGTTCCGCCTCCCCTCGTACCTTATCACAGTATCAGTTGCCCTTCTGTGTAGTAACAGGAGGTTACAGCTAAAAGAACTGCAAGGCTCAGACTTTGTTTACGAAGGAAACACAAGGACAACAGGGGAGACAAAAGCCAGGACACCAGAGGACACTTTAGCCTCTGATGCCACAGCTACAGCAAACAGTAGATAGAGCCTAACTCCTAGTGACATAAAATTAAATGTCACACTAAAAGCTTACATACATCAGTTCCTTTTACCAAATACATCAGGTATGGCTTTCAACAAAAAAAAAATTACAAAGCATGCTAAAAAGGAAAAAAAAAAGACTCAAAAGACAAAGCATACATCAGAACCCAACTCAGATATGGAAGAGATTTTGGAATTGTCAGACTAGGAACTTAAAATAGCTATGATTAATCCACTAAGAACTCTGCTGGAAAAAAATGGACAACATACAGGAACACGTCATTAATGTAAGTAGAGAGATGGAAAGTCTAATAAAGAATAACAAGGAAATGCTAGACATCAGAAACACTCTAACAAAAATGAAAGTAGCTGAACACAGCTGAGGAAACAAGCAAGTGAGCTTGAGGATGTCAATAGGAATTGTCCAAACTGAAAATTAGGAAAAAAGGAATAAAATATCCAAGAACTGTAGAATGATTACAAAATGTCTAACATGTTTTTATTTATTTATTTTTAGTGAGGAAGATGGTCCCTGAGCTAATGCCTGTGCCGATCTCCTCTACTTTGTATAATGGGATGCCACCACAGTGTGACTTGATGAGCGGTGTGTAGGTCTGCGCCCGGGTCTGAAGCCACAAACCGCAGGCTGCCAGAGCAGAACATGCAAACTTAACCACTGTGCCTTCAGGCCAGCCCCTAACATGCTTTTAATGGGAATGTTAGAAGGAAAAGAATGAGAGAAAGGAGCAGAAGAAATATTCGAAGTAATAATGGCTGAGCATTTTCCAAAATTAATGACAAACACAAAACCAAAGATTTTGTTCTAAAATTTCCAATTACTACTTTCTCATAATTTCTATTTATATGCTGAGACTTCCTATTTTTCCACTCATTATGAGTATTTTTCTTTATCTCATTGAGTGTATTTATAATGGATGTTTTACAGTTTGTGTCAGACAGTTCCAGCACTGAGTAATCTTGGTGTTAGCCTTTGTTGGTCACCTTTTCCCTTGAGAATGAGTTACATTTTCTTGGTTTTTCATATGTTGGGTAGTTTTTACATTGTATCCTGCACATTTAAAAATGTTATTTTCTGAAGACTCTGGATTCTGTTATATTCCTCTGAATGATATTGTTTCAGCAGGCAATTCACTTGGTTAGATTCAAACTGAAAACTAGTCTCACAGCAGTAGGTAGTAGCTCAAACCTAGGTTCAGGCGTTTGTAGTCTGTCTCATGCATATGTGCACGGGGTCATTCAGAGTCTTGGGAAGAGTTTATACACAGCATTTGTCGTTCCTCTTCCCTGGGTTTCCTGTTTTTAGGATTCTCCTCTCACTCTCCAGCAGTCCTTGTTGCTCTGGGCTCCTCCACTTGGTTTGTACAGCCAGAAAGATGGTGAATTTTCTTTTGAGATTTCATCTGCCCGTGCCATGCTGTGAATGTGGCTGCCCTGTGGACCAAGCCGCAGAAATGGGAAACTAGCCCCATGCTAGATTTTTGGGGGGAGGAGTGGGGGTTATTATTTTTCCCTGAGTTTATAGTTATCTGTGGGAGGGTCAAATTGTTAGAAGCTTACTCCGTCAAATAAGCAGACTTCTCCCGTTCCCTTCAGAGCAATAATTCAGGTTACTTCTCAGCATAGCCTCAAGTGGGGAAATACAATCTGCTACACAGATAACACTCACTAGGAGATATTTTAGACATGGCTCATAAGTACTAATTAGCACCAGGAAAATCTGACTAGGAGGGGATCTTGAGTGTATTGGACAAGACTGTAAGTGTGTAAGATATAATACTAAATATGAGGGATTATATTTATATAGGGTCACTCTCCTTTGACTTAGAATTTATTATTTTTTCACTTGGACATCTGAAACTGGTCATTGACACCACTGGGTTGGCTTCTTGGAACTTGGATTTAATAGGAGACTACAGTGAGGTAGAAATTGTGGAGCTGCCTTAGATGAAAGAGGTCATGAGGCTTAAGAATTGGGGCATGGTAGAATAGCTTTATTATGAAAGACTGGAGAGCAACTATTTGACCATGTTACCCAGGAGGACTGTATTCACTACGGCAACCAAGAATATATTAGTGATGGGAACACAAGCATTGCCGAAAAGCTCAGTGGTGCCTGTTTTCTGTAGTCAGACGTTAGCAACAGAATACATAGCCAAAGATCTGGCTTCCTAGGATCAATGGGAGGATAAAATTCTGGGATGTGAGAGGTCAGATTGTGTCATCTAGGCAAGATGGATGCAATTACTGTAATGGGCAGGAAGGCAGGAGTGATGGCCAGGTGCTTCAGCCTTCAAGTATGTATAGCAATGGCTATCAGGGCATGGTGTTCGTGTTCCTGGGGTGTGATAGACTGGCAGCCAACTAGAATATTACTGGGCTTGTATAACCAGAAAAAAGTCGAGAGCTGAAAAGGCTGATGTCAGACCCTGATGGAGAATTATTATCCTCATCCAGTTTCTATATATGAGCTAGTTCTCAGTCCCCAATTCCATTGATTGACCTTGATCATCTTTACATTGTACAGAACAGCAAGCTAGCCTATCATCTTTATGTCATCATGCTAATCAGGCCTGGTGAGCAGGAAGTAGGAATTACTTTGGATGCCTTAGTTAGACACATGCATGTCAAAGGATGAGAGTTAAAAACATCTTAAAAAATTTGAGAGCCCTGCCATGTTGTTACATTTTTTTGGAAGTCGAATGGTCTGGGCAAGGCCAGACATAACTTTAAATGAGAATTTTGCGCTTTGTACCCTCTACTGATACAAGGGACAGCACTTAGTGGACTTCCTTGGAATTCAGAAGCAAAATGTATTGCACTTTGGAAAACAGTTCTGACCCATTTATTGCTGATACTTATGAGTAGGGCCCACAAGACAGATGGACTCTATGGCAGGTATAGCGTGCAGTGCAAGCTTTCCTGACACTCAGGCCATATCACCTTCCAGATTCAATATTAATGAAGTTTTCTGTGGTGGATAAGCACACTTTGGCGATTTCTTTGTTAATTGGGGAATTGAAACTTATATCCCTAGGACTTGGGAGAAAGGGCATACTTTCTGTATCAGAAAACTTCTTGATGTTTGAAAAGTAGTTCTTGGAGTGCTACTGATAGACGCTGAGCACCTTACTATGAGACATCAAGTAATTATTTGACTGGAGCTGCCCATTTAGAGGCTGGGTATTGTCACATTCACTGTCGTCCACTATATGAAATAATTGGACATTCAAAGTCAGGCCTGAGCGTGGTACTTTTCGTAAACAGGTGGCTCATACCTTCATGTCACCTACCACTGTATTTTTCTTCAGTTTGTAACTATAGTCTCATGGAGGATCCTCTACCCTAGGCCTCATAATAAATGAGTTGAGTCAACTTCCTGATATATAGCCCCACTTAAGGGTGGCCTTAAGGAGCAGTACTAGTGAAAAATTATTCCAGTGGCAGAGTGTCTATATTTCTACTTGGTTGTCAACTTTGTATGGAAGAAGTAATCTGAAGTATTCATGGACTCCTATTCCTGTATATTCCTTTCCTGTATCCTATATTCATGGACTCCTAGGTAGTAGCAAATGGCTTGCCTTGTTTGTCAGACGCCTGAAAGAGCAAGACTGGAAGATCAGAGAGAAGGGTGTTTGGCATATTAAAGGACTTCTGGGTATGGCCATAGTATATGGATATTTATGCCTCTCATTTATGCATACAAGAGTAGAGCTCTTACAAGAAGAGACACAAGAGAACTTGGAGATGGAGAAAGGTTATTTGAACTGGCCAAAATGAGAAGGTGGGAGGATAGGTTCTCTCAAATCCACCTTAACAAAAGAAGAAAGCAGGGGGTTTTGTAGAACTAACTGGCTTAGGAAGAGGAGTCTTCGAGAAACAGAAAAGGGGAAAATCTGTGTTCCCCTCACTCCAGATATGCCCCTGGGCAATCCGACCTCTGGGCATCAACAGCAGCTAGGGGCGGCTATCTGGTGATCATAACTTCCCTGGAGGCATTCTCTGTCCTCTGCCAAACAAGCTCATAAATCCCTGGGACCCCTGGGCCACCCCTCAGGTTAAACAAGAAAACAGCAGATCAAGATTAACTTCCTCTCATCTGTGTGTGCGCTGGGAACAAGGTTGAAGGGTAATCAAGTTCTTATTGAATATTTACAGTAACCCTCATGTACGCAGCTTCAACTTCACTTTTGGAAATGCAGTTTTCACCTGTCGGGCATGTGGCTGTGTACATGACCTTAGATATTTAATCATCTCAACTTGGAATTTGTGAGGGCAAAATTCAAGCCAAGTCTTGGATCATTCGGTAACAATTTCATGAGAATTTATAGTGATTTTAAGGTATAGATCACATTGTCATTATCATTAGGAATAGTTGTAGAACTTGAGGCTAAGGAACATTAAGCTTTTTTCAGAGCGTAGTGTATTGATCATGTTTTTTATTTTCTGTATTTTATGATGTTTTGACATCTTAAAAAATTTGCTGACCAGGGAGACTGCCCTTCCTAGGGCTAGCCAGTTCTTAGAGATAGCAAAGGGCTGGAAACCTGCCTGGTGCATGTTGTTCATATGCAAACCAACCAACCTTAGCCCCAGACACCTCCTTATCTCTCTCACACCAACCCAATATTTCCCCTGCCCTAAATCAACCTGGGGCAGACAACTAGAGATACCCCTATAGCCCAGAGCTCTATGAGGGATGGGCCCAAGCCACATTGGAACTTTACAAATAAGATTGAATCTCTTGGATAAAATCTTTATTGCAAAAGAAAGTCTAGACAATTTTCCTTTGTCATTTGGGCTTATTCTTTGCTATGTAAGTCAAGGTCTGGATATAGTTGGGGTGACACCAGGTAGAATGAGACTGTCTAATTCAGCCAAGATTGCTTCTCTTTCATGGGGGCAGACTGTTGTATTTGGATAAGTCCTTTTTAGAAATCAGATTAAACAATTGTCATTATAGTATTAATCGGGGCAGAAATTCTAGGGGCTACTTACGCTGCATAACTACTACTGTGAAAGAAAAGACTAACTATTCAGTATCTGAAGCAAAAAGCTGGATTTATTGCTCACTTTCTGTTTGTTATCCATTATCGTACAACAAAATCACCCAAAACTTAATGGCTTAAAACAATTTATTACTTCTCTGTAGGTAGAGTGGGTGATTTTTTTTTTGCTCAACTTGGCATTAGCTGAAGTCTCATTTGGCTGGCTACCTTAGCCAATGATGGGGCTAGGCTGGAAGGTCTAAAAAAATTTCTCTCACACGTCTGGCATCATGGGGTTACACACTGGTAGCCTGAGTGTCTCCACAGCTTGGGAGTCTCAGGCTCGAACTTTCTGCAAGATGATTCGCTTCAAGAATGAAAGTGGAAGCTGCCACACTTCTTACAGTGTAGGCCTGGAACTTCTGCCACATTGTAATAAGCCAAAGCAAGTCACAAGGCCAAGCCAGATTCAAGAGGATGGGAAAAGAGTCTCTCTCTCATGAATAGAATGGCATGAGGGAAGGAATTAATATTGTCCATCTTTGACCATCACGCTAACCAAAGGAGGACTACACTTGTAAATCAGTCAAAGTACAAAATGATGCAAGGTTTTGAGAAACGGGGGATTTAGGGATTGACAGGCTTTCAAAGGCAGAAGTGTTTAGGGACTGACTGGCTTACCTTCAGTCATAAAAGTGTAGTTACTGGAGTGAGGCTGTAGCTGACTTGCTGACTTCCCAGAGTATGGTCAGCGTGAAAGCTGCTGTTAACTGGCTTTCAGAAAAGTGGAGCTGTCACAAATCGGCCAACCTCCATAAGCATGTGCACTGATGAGACATTGTCTCTGATTAATTGCTATCAGTGTCTGATAATCTGTCTCTGACCCATCAATTCTGGTGGTTACTAATTCATAGCTTGAGGCTGTGGCCAAGAAACAGTCAGTCTCAGGCTTTCCTGAATTTGTAGCATAGAAAATTTTATTCATACCAGAGTATTATTTTTTAAAAGTTATTTTCATGAGTACAGGCTTTATTCTTAATAAGAGATTTACCACAGCTATTGGCCTGTCCCCAGGAAGTACTAATTAATTTTGATTTTGATTGAGAAGCCTGAGGAAGTTAGAAAATGTATTTGCTTCCACAGCAGACTGAAATAAAGAACTCTAAAGGCATTTACGTTCCTTTTAAACATCTATCAAGATGGCATCTAGCAAGATATTCTACAGTAACAGTATTTTACCATGCAGTATTCAAAAGTTTACTTTATTCTTTAAGATACTATATTCTTAAGATAGAAGAAATCACTAAGAATCATACTATGTGCTCATTAGTGTTAAACATCAGACACATCAGAATGAGGCATGCTTAAGAAGTTGAACATTATGAAAGTCACCTTCAATAGGAAGGGGAAGTAAGGTGGCAGGATTTCGACTGGAGCGGCATTTGACATTTGTAGGAAGTGCAGGTAATAAAATCATTTTACTGGTAATATACTAATACTACTGGTGGAGTTGGGTATTTTAATTTTTTTATTGGGATACAGTTAGTTAAGTATGACATAAAGATGGTGTTTTATCATGGGATAGTGAGAAAATTCTAAAACGATATACAGAAATCTGGCCACTGACTTGGAAAAAATAAAGTAATACTGTGGGTACAGATCAATTAACAATTCAATTCAGTTCAAACAATGTTTATTTCATACATTTACTGCTACATTCCATCAGGAAATTTCTTGTTTTGATGTTATGACAGTTCAGCAAGTAAAGCACATTTCTTTGGGGAAAAAAATCTAATGCCTATTAGGCTTTTAACATATAAATATAATGCACAAAATAAATATACTTCACAAAAACCACCCACAAATTGCTGTCTGCATCATTTCTGAAGCACATACCATATGTAAAAGTATACCTCTACACTGGTTGTGAAATTTTCGCCTCTAAGAACAGGAAAACTTACTTTTGTAAAGCACCAGATAGCCACTCTCTTAGGCTCTGCAGGCCACATGGTCTATCAGAACTACTCAACTCTTGTAGTGTGAAGGCAGCCAAAGCAAAACAAATGAATGGTTTTGTTTGTATTAGTGTTCTAATAAAACTTTATTGTTGGACACTGAAATTTGAATATAATTTTCACATCACAAAATATTCTTTAATTTTTTCAATCATTTAGAAATGTAAAGCCATTCTTAGCTTGCAGGCTACAAAAAAAGGCAGTGGACCAGATCTGAGTCACTTGTGGGAAAACGCACAACCAAACCAAACCAAGGCACTACAGCAAGAAAGTGGGGGTTGACTGTTGGTAGCCAACCTTTTTGTTTTTTTTTGTAGCATAAGTCAAGAAATACAAATTATAATGATGATAATACCTGACATATAGCTCTTCTTGTGTCTCAGACACTATTCTAAGTGCTTTAAAAATAACTCATTTATACCTCAAAGCAATCCTAACATATTGTTTTTATCACTTCTCTTTTATAGAAAAGGACACTGAGGCACAGAAAAGTTAAGTGGCATGCCCCACTTAAAAGTTAAGTGGCTCAGACTCCTAGGCAGTGGAAGTCAAGAGTCCATACTCTCTAACCACTATGCCATGTTGCTTCTACCAGGAAGAAAAAGGTAGTGAAGAACATTTAGCACTCGCATACAAAATAAAAATGCAGATAGCTCTACACTCTGCTAAAACATCAACAGTAAGATAGATAGTATTTCTTTACATAGCATTATTTGTTTTTTATTGTGTAGTGTTTTCAAAAATAAACTCAGGCTTTTGCTATAAATGTGGTCCTAATGTAAAATTTGGCTGACCATGAGACACTTGAAAATTTTACAAAAACATTTTTAGCTTCTGAAGGATTAGTTCAGTAACAATGTCTATATCCATTTAAAAATGCCAGGAAATAGGAGAAAATATGCATTATAATTTTAAAAGAATATTACACTTAAATACACATTATATTAACAAAGGAGTCACTACTGAGACTTAATGTGAAATATCTTCATATACATAAAAGTTATTGAACTAAGGTTACATATTTCCCTACGTACAATTATGGATGGGTTCCATATGAACATCAAACATCCACAATCTGTGTTTTGTAACACATGCACTTAGACACATACTAAAGGACTCTTCACATTTTTTTTAATGTCACCTGGTTATTCAATTGATTTGTGCTTTTAAAAAAGCATCATATATCTAGACATTTGCAGGTTTCTTTAAAAAAGAAAAAACCTTGGAATCATCTCTGCAACATGACTTCGAGTACAGCCATACCTTGTTTTATGGCACTTTGCTTTATTGCACTTTGCGATACTGCATTTTTTACAAGACCCTCCACCAGCAAAAAGATTATGACTCCCTAAAGGCTCAGATGATGGTTAGCATTTTTTTTAGCAAAAAGTATTTTTAAATTAAAGTATGTACATTTTTTAAAGACATAATACTATTGCACACTTAATAGATTAGAGTACACCATAAACTAACTTTTATATGCACTGGAAACTAAAAAATTTGGGTGACTCACTTTATTGAGATATTTGCTTTACTGTGGTGGTCTGGAACCAAACCCACAATATCTCCAAGGTGTGCCTGTGTAACTTTCCCTCAGTCAAGATTCTCTTTGAATTTTTGTTTAAAAACTTTCAGATATTTAAAATATCTATAAAGGTTCTATCCCAGTATCAATGATCCAGCATTCACTGAAATATCACTCCACGATAAAGGCTTCTGTATCTGTCGCAATCTTTGATTAATCCCCTTTGAGCATTCTAATATGAGTCAAGCTGGTGTAGAAAGATTACTGAATGCTCAGGATACTGATAGGAGTTTCTCACTGGTGTGAGCTTTTGGATGTCTAGTGATGGCTGCCCTGACAGAAAACTTCCTGACATTCATTTTACTTACAGGATTATTTCTCTATGTGATTTCTATATTATAAAGTATGACTTCTGAAAGGTTTCCCTCATGTTTTACAATTTGTGGTGTTTCTCCCATCTCTGTTGTCTGATATTTAGTAAAGTCTGACATATGGTAAAAATTTCTCCCTTATAGATTTACAGAATTTTTCTCTGTTTCCTCTCTGTGAAGAAAGATTGTAACTAAAATTTCCCCATATTGATGATAGTCATAAGGTTTTTGTCTTGTGTGAATTATCTGGTTATTCTGAAGGATAAATTCAGAGAGAAGAATTTCCCAATTCACACTATTTATAAGGTTTTCCCCTTTGTGTGTGTCTTCTGATGTGCAGTGAGCTTTGATCTCTGGATAAAAGTTTCCCCACACTCCTGACATTCATAGGGTTTCTCCCCTGTGTGTTTTCGCTGATGTATGATAAAATGTGACTTCTGAGAGAAAGATTTCCCACATTCCTTACATTCATAGGGTTTCTCTCCTGTATGAGTCCTTTGATGTAATCTGAGGACTGAATTCACAGAGAAGGATTTCCCACATTCATTACATTCATAGGGCTTCTCCCCTGTGTGTTTTCTCTCATGTTTAGTGAGGTCTGATTTATAGTAAAAGTTTTTTCCACATTTCTTACATTCAAAGGGTTTCTCCCCTGTGTGAGTTCGCTGATGTACTGTGAGAGCTGACTTCTGGTAGAAGCATTTCCCACATTCCTTACACTCATAGGGTTTCTCTCCTGTGTGAGTTCTCTGATGAGTTTTGAGGTGGGAATTTCTAGAGAAGAATTTCCCACATTCCTTACATTTATAGGGTTTCTCCCCTGTATGTGTTCTCTGATGTACTGTGAGGTGTGATTTCTGGGAAAAGGATTTCCCACATTCCTTACATTCAAAGGGTTTCTCCCCTGTGTGTGTTTTCTGATGTACCATGAGGTATGCCTTAACATAGAAGAACTTCCCACATTCAGTACATTCATAGGGTTTCTCTCCTGTGTGTGTTTTCTGATGTTCCATGAGGTGTGGCTTCTGGTAGAAGGATTTCTCACACTGATTACATTCATAGGGTTTCTCCCCTGCATGAGTTCTCAGATGTCTACTAAGAGATGACAGGTGGTAGAAAGTTTTCTTACATTCTTTACATTCGTAGGCTTTCTCTCTGGTATGAGTTTTCTGATGTTTTGCGAGGTCTCCATTCCTAGAGACGGATTTCCCACATTCACTGGGTTTCTCCTTTGAATGAGTATGCTGATGTACCATGAGGGCAGACTCCTGGCAGAAGGACTTTCCACATTCATTACATTTGTAGGTTTTCTCTCTGTTAGGAGTTTTCTGATGTTCTGTGAGTTCTCCATTCCTAGAGAGAAATTTCCAAATTCATTAATGTATAGGGCTTTTTTCGGTCTGCTCTGGGTATTTTCCAAATAACTCTGAGAACCAGTTTCTAGAGATTTTCCCATATTCATTAGATTCATAGGGTTTCTCCACTTTGAATGTTCTCTGACATACATTGTGGTTTAACATTTGGTAGAAAGAACTTTCACTTGCATTATATTCACAGGGTCTCTCAACTGCCTGAACTCTACTTTGTGTAATAGAGCCTCCCTTACTGTGTAATTCAGAAGAATCAAAAGACTACTTTGAAGTTTGAAGCTCCTGATCCTGAATTAGGCCTCTATCATGAAAATGCGCTTTCCCATCTGGATTATATTCTTTGGAATTTGCTCCAGTGTTAGTTTTCTCACATTTATTACTAACTAGTGCTCTCCCACTTCCAGTACCCCATCAAGACCCTTTTCTACAATGCTTCCAGTCTTAAAATTGAATTCTTGAACTTGCCTTGAATTTACAGCTTGACTTTCCTGGTGTCTTGCTCCTAGGTCCTGAGTATTCCATAGGTCTTCTACAAAGGAATCCAAAATTTAATACCATATAAATCTTAACAGATTATTACATCATAGGGTTGATTCTTAGGCTTCAGGCCAATCTCCCCAAACGAAGGAACTTTCAAATGCAAATTTCCTTTATCCCATTGGTTTAGGAAAAAACATAACAAACACTACAAACTGCAATAGCAGACAGGAGGAGGAACCTGATTATAAACCCAAGTACCTCTGACACTTTACAAATATGACCTTAAAAACTTGGAGAAGAAAGTTAAAACAAAAACAAACAAAGAAGAGACAGCAAGAACAAAAGATCTTCAAAGTGTTGCTGAACAGGAATATGGGACTCACAGACAATGCTGTGAGCCCAGTAAGGACAATAAACAGTAAGTAGGGTGATAATAAAAATTAGTGGACAACTATATTCACTGGAAACATCAGGGGAAATATTAAATTGGATGAAGGAGCTAAAGGTAGGTCTTTATCTGCTCAAACCTAGTTTACTGTGTTAGGATTCCTAGTAGTTAGCAGACTATAAACTGCCATTTTATTCCCTCTTTACCCACACACAACAATATAGATGTCAACACTAAAGTGACTCTGTCAGAACATCAATTTTTTCATGTTTAGATGAACAGTCCTATAGCTTGGGCTTTCACTCTCCATCTAGTTGGCTTAATTTTCACTGGGACAGAAGACCCAAGAACACGTACATCCAAAAGGAAAGTTAATAAAAAAGCAGAGTGCCAGCCATCCATACAACATGATGAATTCCCAGTTGTAGCACCAGAGATTGTCAATCCTGACCACCAAATACTGCATCTGCAAAGCAGTGTTACCCGTGACTCAACACTAGTCTTATTCTGCTTTCGTATCTTAGGTCCCACATCTCTGCTTCAATTTACTACATGATCTTTAAAGATTAATTATTCAACATCATTCTAGAACCTTTACTGACTTTCATATTTAATTCATCTTTAAATGTTTGAAAAAAAGTGAAAAATTATGAGCAGAGGCTTAGGGTTGGAATTTCATGGCATTTTGGGGGAAATAAAAGTTATCTGATAGGGACTTGTGCAAGGTTAACTTGGATACACATGAAGTAAGATCCTATGTATGGAAGACACTTAAGAGAGCAGATGAAATGAATATTAGCATGTGTTTGGGGGTCACAAGGAGAAATAAGATGCAGTAGGCAAGAAAGGACCAGACCAGTTCTTGACAGAAAATTAATTCTTAAGTGTATTTTGTAATAGTGAGTGGGTATAAGTTTACTATGACAGGCTAGTAGCAATATAAGTTTGCAGCACTACACAACTACTATGAGGATTTAAATTAAGAATTAGTTTTTGACCCTAAGAAGGAAGGGAGTTAGATCAGTGGAACTATCCTATAAGATGGTAAAATATGGGACCAGAATACAAAAAAGACAAAGATACTAGAGATGTCAATTTTAGGATATCTCAGCCTAAAAACCAATGCTTTGGTCTTAAGAAAGGATGTGCCCTTGAAGAAGTTACTTACTATAAAGGGCACAGAGCAGAAGATAGTGAGTGTCTGTTTCTTGTTATCTGAAACTCAATCTTTCAACAAATATCTAGTAAACAACTAATATATACCAGGTATTGTTCCTGGTCCTAGCAACACGTAAGTGTACAAGTTAGAAAATACATGAAAAGCATTTAAGGAAGCAGAGTGAAATCATCTTATCTTACTGTTTGTTTTTTTATCTTAGTATTATAACACTCCAAATAAGGTGCAATAGATTTTAGGAAAGATAATCACTATTTTGTGTGAAAGACAAACACCATGTAGAAGGAAGTATCAACTCTAAAATAATATAATTGATGAAAGGCATAATGATTTGTAATCTGATTTTAGAGTTTAAAGAGAGAATAGTTAAAACTGGTGCTGAAAATAACTAAGGCATTTCATTGTTAATAAAAAGAGGAAAATGGCATTTAAAAAAATTTATAAGTCAGATTTATAAATACTTGAAGATTATAGTTGCATACTTCAATGGCAGGGTGTAAGAGGGCATTCTAGAAAAAAGACAAAAGTTTAAGTCAAGGTTAGTATATAGGAAAGAGAAGTAAATCTATAAAAAAATGTTGAGCAAAGGAGGAATTTAGGTGGAGAGAATGAAAACTGGAGGTGTGATTTATGTTGCTTACATATGCAAATAAAGTGTGCTTAGTCATTTCCAAAAGGATGGGGTATTTTAAAAAGTGATTCCTGAAAAATATTTCAAAAGGCAAAAGGCACCAACCACCTCCCTAATAACATGCCCCATAATTTTCACTCACCAGGGGAGTTCCGACGTGGAAATTCTATTTCTAATATCCATGGCTCTTTTCCTTGCTTCAACTTGAAGATTGTTTTTGACTTATTCACACAGTAACCTATTAATAGAAAAGATAAAGAAAACAATATAAATGCTTGTCATTTAGGGGTTCTAAAGGAAAAAGAAGTACAGTTTTAGAAGCAGAGCAATGAAGGTCCCATTTAGGCTTGACAAATTTAGATTCTTTCAATGGAGAGGGTGGGGACACAAATATTTTTTCTGGTACCCAAAATGAATTCATGAACTTTGACCCCTGAAACAAAGCTAATTCAACCCTGCAGAGGCCTTACATGTTCCAGCAACTGGGAAAGGAAACGCAGACTACTAAGAGTTACATATGGGGAAGTTTTTCTCACCCACTGAGAGTAGGTGACCATAGTTCTCCTGCATCACTTCCCTGTACAGGGTCCTCTGAGCAGCGTCCAGTAATTGCCACTCCTCCTTGGTGAATTCCACAGTAACATCCTTGAATGTTACTGGTCCCTGTAACAACATATTTCAGTTCAGACTGAAGTGATCAGAACAGAGTACCACTGAAAAGACGTGTAAGTTAGATCTTAATGTGCTAACTACAGAATTTACTCTGGAAAGTTAAGATATACTCTACCCTGTACCCTGCTTTATACATAGATAAAATATTTGTTCAATATATATTTACTGAGATATCACTCCATGCCTGGAACTCTGCTGGAGATAGAAAGATGAATGAAAGCAACTATTCCTGTTATTAAGGAGCTTACTTCCTGACAGGGAGGCAAAGATGTCAATGCTCAGATGCAACATGCACAGCAGGTGCTATCACAGAAGTATGTACAAGATATAAGATGGTCACAAATGGGGATGGTTATTTGCATTTTGTATTATCAACTTAGATTTTATTAGGTGGTCAAATTGACTAATGTAAACTTCAGGAATAAAGAAAACAGATTTGGCAAAGGCATGGATGCGTGAAAAAATGGCACATTTAGGAAACTACAAATAAGACAGTATGTTATGAGGAGAGGGTGTAGGACCAAGATTAGTTAGAAGATGATAGTCATGTCAGGCTACAGAACATGGAGTAAGTCTAAAGCTGTCTTTTGGACCATGAAAATATATTTCGCATACCACCTTAACTGATGTCTGTTTATTAATATATGCTTACATCTATTAGTGTGTTTATTAAAAATTGACAAGTTTTATCTTTTTTTGTATTTATATAAAAAATATGAATAGATATTCTGTTACTTCACACTATGTGCACTGTCTTACACATCTTTGGGATGTCCACCCCTGGACTTTGTAGATGCAAATTCAGATAATGGAAAGCCACGAAAGAGACAGATGTAACTGCTAGAGTTACATGAGTAGGGTAGTAATTTAGAAGAAAACTCTAAAGTAGAAGAGGCAAATGGCAGATCAGAAAGATGGAGTGTTACAAAATTAAGAGACATCTGTGGGCAATAGACATTTACATTAAAGAAGAAGCAATGGGGGAAAGAAGCATAACATAACTTTGTAATAAATTGGAAATTAATAACTACTGGGAGAAAGGGGGAGAATAACTCCCACAATGTCTTTATGGTTTGGTAATGGCTAGAGTCATAATGCTAATTATTTTCATTCTTTCATTTTTATTGATAGAACTATTTAAGGCTATGAAATTTCCTTCAATCACTGCTGTATTTATATTCCAACTGAACTGTAGTATTTTCACCTGAAGAACATCTTGGCTGGATATAAATTCTTGCTTCACACTTTTTTCTTGAAAACACTGTTCTACAATTCCTGTTTTATATATTTACGTATTGCTAACAAGAATTACATCAATTTTATTTTCTTTCCTTGCCAAGTGACTTAGACTTTTTTTCCTTGAGACTCAGAGGACTTTTTTTTCTTTACTTTTAAATGAGCCCAGTAGGTTTATTAGACTCTCTCTTGGTGTTTACCATTCTGGATCAATTCTCTCTGGCACCCAGACGGCCTTTTCAATATGTAGACTCAGTTGTTCTTTTCTTTATGAAGTTTCCTTGGATTATACTTTTAAATATTAGTTCTCTTCCCCTCTAGTTTTTGTTATTTAGGGATTTTCCTTTGTCTTTCTGCTATTTCTATTACTCTCTTCCTCATCCTTGACAATTCTTGTTTTTCCCCCCATTATGGTCTCTTTCCATTCCTCTCCTGTATGTCATATATTATACTTTCATGCATATCTCATCTCCCTTAGGTGCACTGTAATTTAATCTTTTTATGTGAGATGATTTTATGTTCTGTTATTTCTTTCCTCAGTTAACTTGCCTATATTTTATATTTACTTGCTTTTCCATTTCTAATGTGAGTCTTCAATCTCTCATTTTTAAAGTTCTTTCCTATCTGAAATTACTTGATATTGGAGAGTTGTGTTTTCCTCTACTTTTTGTTTGTTTGGGGGAGGAGTATTTATATCAATTGAAAAAGTGTTAATTCACACTCTCTGCTTTCTTAAATTAGTATTGTAGATGTTGAGGAAATTTTTTGTTCATGCTCAGATGAAGATAAAAGTTGATTTTATGGTGGGGACAAGTGAAAGGGCACTCTAGTTCTCAGTTCGAAATCCCTCTCTGGGGCCGGCCCTGTGGCCGAGAGGTTAACTTCATGCGCTCCGCTTTGGTGGCCCAGGGTTTCACTGGTTCGGATCCTGGGTGCGGACGTGGTGCCAGTGGTTGGGCCACGTTGAGGCAGCGTCCCACATGCCACAACAGGAGCGACCCACAACTAAAATATACAACTATGTACTGGGGGGGATTTGGGGAAGAAAAAGCAGAAAAAAAGCGCCCTCTCTTCTGTTGGCATAGTATGTTCACATTCTTGAAGAAAACAGCACCACTGGGGATGGTGTCTTTAAATCCTGTGATACTGTATTCTTTTTTTAGGACACCTGATTTCAGCTGCTTGTTTTCTTATTTGCTTCACTACTAAGCACACAAGGGATTCCTTCTTTTCCTGAGTCATTGCCTGCCCCAAGCTGCCACCTGTATTCCTGCACACATCCTAAGTCCCTTCTTTTCTATTTTCAGTGCCAGCGCTTGGATCCCACAGGTCTCAGACCTCTTCTCCATCCTTCTCCAATCAGGGTGACAGCCTCTGCTTCTGGCAGTGTGCCTACTTAATCTTATGTTCCTTTACAGCTATGACATCACCATCTCTTCTCTCCTGACTTCCTTCTCTGGACTGAGCTCCAAGCTACTTCTGCTCTTTTGATAATGATCTCCCAACTTATATGTTAACTGACATTTCCTGTCTCCTGGCTATACAGTAGGAGTAGGTTATGGTGTATGAAAATATCTATAATTTACCAACTAACATTATTCTATGGCAACTAGGAAATCCATAAAAGAAAATGGGAAAACAAGAAAAAGAGTAAGTTGAGCAGAAGGAGACAATGAGTTGAATTTTGTTCATGTTGTGCTTGAAGTGACTGTAGACTGTATAGCTGGAACTGTCCATTCGGCAGATATACATGTAAGTAAATTTCCACAAATAATACTTTCATATATATGAAAAAATAGCGTTCTCAAAGAATACAAAAATAAAAGAATCTGTAGGAGCAGAAATATATGAGATGATGGTAAGAAAAACTAGGCAAAGACCATGAAGCCTGACAAAACTTCTTTAAATGTAAGTGTAGGCCAGGAAGAGAGTGTTTAGGAAACCAAAGAAAAAAAGATTCACAATAATGGACAGTTATAGTTCAAGATTCAAATGTAAAAAGTCCACATAAGAATAACTCAATAAAAGCACAGTAGAAGAGTGCAAGCTGTAATCAGTAAGCAAGATAATTTGAGAAATTTTTAGATGATCTAGACCATAAGATCAGATAAGAGAAACCAGCTTTTGGAAACACATCCTAACAGAGAGCTCAGGACAACTTCTATGCTGATAGTCAAAGGGCTGGAATTTGACATGGACAGTAGGTTAACTGATTTGGCACAGAAATTAATCAAAGCTTATAGGATTCCTTGCTTTTTTCTTTTTAACAAAGAGCATCCAGCAGCAAAAGAATCCTCAGCAAAAGCTAATATAAAACTAATATAGGGGTGGGGCCAGCTCAGTGGCACAGCAGTTAAGTTTGCATGTTCCGCTTTGGCGGCCCAGGGTTTGCTGGTTCGGATCCTGGGTGCGGACATGGCACCGCTTGGCAAGCCATGCTGTGGCAGGCTTCCCACATATAAAGTAGAGGAAGATGGGCATGCAGGTTAGCTCAGGGCCAGTGTTCCTCAGCAAAAAGAGGAGGATTGGCAGCAGCTGTTAGCTGAGGGCTAATCTTCCTCAAAAAAAAAATATATATATAGGGGCTCTGAATATGGGCACAATACAGCCAAAAAGAGAAACACAAAATTGTTACACACTCACATTTTATTCTTTTGTAATACACATGGATTTTCTATGTGTGTGTGAGGAAGATTGGCCCTGAACTAATATCTGTTGCCAATATTCCTCTTTCTGCTTGAGGAAGACTGTTGCTAAACTAACATCTGTGCCAGTCTCCCTCTATTTTTTATGTGGGATGCTGCTACAGCATGGCTTAATGAGCGATGTGTAGGTCCACGCCCAGGATCTGAACCTGCAAATCCCAGGCTGCTGAAGTGGAGTGTGCAAACTTAACCACTACACCACCAGGCTGGCTCCCCTATGGATTCTTTTAAAAACAACACTTCTGATGAAATACAGCCAGGTGCCACATAATGACATTCTGACCAATGATGGACCACATATAGGACAGCGGTCCCATAAGATCAGCACCATATACCCTAGGTGTGTGGTAGGCTACACCACTGAGGTTTGTGTAAGTACACTCTATGATGTTCACACAATGATAAAATCACCTAATGACACATTTCTCAGAACATATCCCTGTCATTAAGGGACACACGGCTATAGTTACAAGTACTGCTTCCTCATGGTATATCGTCTCACTTCAGCAATTAAAAGAATACCTAAGAGAATAAGAATGAAAGTGACATGTGACTTTTCATATGCAGAACCAAATGCTAAAAGACAAAGAAAGAATGCCCACAAAGTTCTAATGGAAGAAGTTTTGAACCTAAAATTCCATGCCCTGCCAAATTTTCATTCAAGGATAAGAAAAGAAAAATAAACATGTTTTCATAAACATAAAGATTTTAAAAACATACAAACTATGCACCTATTCTTCAAAGCAGTAGAATATACTTCACAGAAATCAAGAAAGAAAAGCACAAGGTAAACCAGAAATAACAGCTAACAGACTTAAGAGACTAATTAGAACTTATTTCTGGTATGGCCACAACAGGAAGCTGTGGAAGTTAAAATGGATTGCTTACAGAGACAGTGAAAAGGGAGACTATCCTGTATAGTAAATCATCACATTGCCCTTCCAAAATACTTATAAGTATGTTAACAAAGTGCTCACATCTTTTCATGGAATACTCACTGAGAGACCATTTTCTGGCCAGAAAATAAATCTTAAACTTAAAATAACTGAAGTCATACAAACTAAATTATCTGACCATAGGCAATTTGAACTATACATCAATCAGGGAAAGTTATCTGGAAAATTGCCAAATATTTGGATATAATAGTTAAGCACTTTGTTTAGTGATTAACAATCAAAGTTGGTTCTCTGAAAGATCAAGAAAATTGATAAAGCTATATGCAGAATGACCAGGAAAACAGGAAACAAAAGTTAACAATATTAGGAATGAAAATGGGGACAATTACCAAAAATCTTACAAACATTAAAAAGATAATAAGGGAATACTATGAACAATTTTATGCCTATCAATTTGACAACTCAGATGAAATGGACCAATTCCTTGAAAGAAACAAACTATCAAAACTCACTTGGGAAGAAATATCTAAGCTGAATAGTCCTACATCTATTAAATAAACTGAATTTGCAGTTAAAAACCTTTCAAGATAGTGATGTCATGAGAAATGGTGTAGTAGAGAGCTTCAAGAATTGGTCCCTCCACTGAGGCAACCATGAAGCTGGCAAAAACTGACAGAATCAACTTTTTCAGAACTCTAGAATCTAATCAAAAACTTGGTGCAACCAGTGAGGTACTTAAGAAAGAAGCTGCTAAATTTGAAGAAAGCATTGTGGGGATTTTGCTTACCCACCCAGCCTCCCCTTCTCAGTTCAGTGGTAATAAAGACAAAACCCACATTCCTAGTGCAGCTTGCTGTGCCAGGGCAGGACAACACAGGCCTTGTTCTCAAAAAACTGCTGTGTGTTTTGATCCGTCTGGTGGTTTCCTGAAGGACAAGTGCAGAGCGTTGCCTTTGTTTTGCCCCTCTAGGGCTGGAATGGCTTCCTGAGCAGGGCTCCATTAAAAGCATTTAAAGATGTATACTATCCATGGCATGTGAGGCAAGAGATCTCAGGCAAGCAACAGACAACTCCAAATGCCCAGGAAGGAGGAAGCTGAGTAGCAAGATACTAGGGAGAACAAGGACTTTGAAGCACTACAGAACATAAACCAGGGAATCCAGAGAGCAATGTGCATGCCCAGGGCTGTACACATGTACAGAAAACACATAAGAGGACACCTCTGGCTGAATTTAGGACTCTTTACAAGCAAGAGGTGAAGGCTAAGGCAGAAAGTGTAGGCAACCTGGCTAAGTATAGAAGAGGTGCCCCAGCTGAGAGTTAATCCACAAATACTGAATGAGTATTTTCCTTTTTGGTTAGAAGTCAAAGGAAATCTCTGTCAGATCACTGGCTGACCACTGAGATAAGAGAACAGAAATGGCAGTGACCACACATGACAAGGAACATAGTCCTTGAAAAATAGTTTGGAAAGTAAACAAACGAACAACAGCCTTCAGCAAGCAACAGCAGCAAACCCTGGGGAGGTGGATAATCTGATTTCCAGTGTAACCACATTATAATATTCAAAATATCCAGATTTTATCAAAAAATTAAAGGGCATCCAAATAAACAAATAAGTATGGCCCATTCACAGGAAAAAAGAAATTGACAGGAATCGTCCCTGAGATAGTCCAGACATTGGATTTACTAGACAAACAATTTAAATCAACTCTCAAGTATGCTCAAAGAGCTACAGGAAACCAGGACAAAGAACTAAAGGAAACCAGGAGAACAATGTTTGAACAAATGAAGACTATCAACAGAGACAAAGTCATAAAAAGGAACTAAAAAGAAATTATGGAGCTCAAAGGTACAGTAACTGGAATTCACCGCAAAGGATCAACAGCAGATTTGAGTAGGCAGAAGAATCTACAAAACTGAAGACAAGACAATTGAAATGATCTAGTCTGAGAAGCAGAAAGAAAAAAGAATGAAGAAAAGATGAAGAGAGCCTAATGGACCTGTAGGACACCATTAAGCATACTACCAGAAGCAAATTTGGAGTCTCAGAAGGAGAAGAGACAGGGAAAGAGAAAGCAATAATGTTTGAAGAAATAATGGCCAAAACTTTCCAAATTGGATGCTAGAATAAATCCATACATACAAAAAGCACAATGAACTCCAGGAAGGATAAACTCAGAGAGTTCTAAACCCAACATATTATAATCAAACTGTCAAAAGCCAGAGACAAAGAATCTTAAAACCAGCAAGATCCTCAATAAGATTAAAGCAGATCTCTCAATAAAAACCATGGAGGCCAGAAGGCAATATGATGACATATTAAAGTGCTGAAAGAAAAAAACTGTCAACCAAGAATTCTATATCCAGTAAGACTATCCTTCAACAACACAGGAGAAATTAAAAGACACTCCAAGATACACAAAAGGTGAGGGAGTTTGTCACTAGTAGAACTACCCTACAAGAAATGCTTTTAAAGGGAGTCCTTCAGCCTGAAATGAAAGGACGACAGTCAGTAATTAAAGGCCATATGAAGAGTACAGGTAAAGGTAACTACATAGGTAAACATAAAAGTCTATATTATTGTATTTGGGGGTTATAACCACTTTTATTTCCTATATGACTTAAAAGACAAATGCATAAAACAGTAACTATAAATCTATTTAATGGGCACACGACATAAGAAGATACAATTTGTACAAAACAACAACATAAGGAGGGGAGAAATGGATCTATATATCAGCAGTGTATGTATGCTACTGAAGCTAAGTTGGTAGCAATTCAAACTTAATTGTTATAAATTAGGGATAACTGTAATCTCCAGGGTAACCACTAAAAAATAATTTTAAAAAATACAGAAAAGGAAATGAGTAAATCAAAATGGTACGCTAGAAAAAAACAAAAAGAAGTCAATCTTGGAGGAATTAAGGGAAATAAAATAAGGCATATAGAAAATAAATGCTAAGCTGCAGAAGTAAGTCCTTCATTATCAGAAATCACTTTAAATATAAATGGATAAAGGCAGAGATTGGCAGGATGGATAATAAAAATATGACCTGAATATAAGACTTACTTTAGATCCAAAGACGCACAAAGCTTGAAAGTGAAGGATGGAAAACAATATTTCATTGAAATAGTAATGAAAAGAGAGCTAGGCTGACTATATTAATATCAAACAAAAGAGGCCTTAAGTAAAAAAATTGAAACAAGAGAAAAAGAAGGACATTATATATTGATAAAAGGAACAATTCATCAAGGAGATATAATATTTATAGACAAACTCAGCAAACAGAGCCCCAAAATATACAAAATAAAAAATGACAGAATTGAAAGGAGACATAGTTCTACAGTAATAGTTGAAGACTACAACAGCTTACTTTCAATAATGGATAGAACATCTAGATAGAAGATCAATAGGGAAATACAGGTCTTAACACCATAAACCAACTAGATCTAACCGACACACAGAACATGCCACCCAGCAATAGCAGAATACACTTTCTTCTCAAGTACACCTGGAACATTTCTCCAAGAACATATGTTATGCCACAAATCAAATCTTAATAAATTTAAAGACTGAAAACATCCAGTGTATCTTCTCCAACCAGAAAGGAATGAAGGTAGAACAGAATGAAAACTGGAAAATTCACAAAAAATGTGGAAATGATACACCCTCTTAACCAAGGGGTCAAAGAAAAACCACAAGAGAACTTATAAAACACTTAAACAATGAAAATGAAAAATAAAGTATACCAAAACTAATGGGATGCAATGAAGGCAGTGCTTAGAGGGAAATTTATACTAGTAACTAGCTACATTAAAAAAGAAGATAGATCTCAAATCTATAACCTAACCTTATACCTTAAGAAACTAGAAAAAGAAGAATAAACCAAACTTACAGCTAGCAAAGAGGAAATAATAAAAGTTTAGAGTGGAGATAAAACAGATAATAGAAAGACAATAGAGATCAACAAAAGCAAAAGCTAGTTCTTTGAAAAGATCCAAAAAATTGACAAACTTTTAGCTAGAATGACTAAGGAAAAAAGAGAGAAGACATAAATAATTAAAATCAGCAATGGAAGAGGGGAAATTGCTACTGACCTTCCAGAAATAAAAAGTTTATAGAAGAATTCTATGAATAATTGTACACTAGCAAATTAGATAATCTAGACAAAATGTAAAAATTCTTAGACACACACAAACTACCAAAAGTGACTAAAGAAGAAATAGAAAATCTGAACAGATCTATAATAAGAGATTGAATCATTAATAAAACACCTTCCAACAAAAAAAAAAGCAGAGGTGGGAACACTTTCTAACTCATTTTATGAGGCCAACATTACCATGATACAAAAGCCTGACCAAAATATCAAAGGATAAGAAAACTGCAGCCCACTATCTCTTATGAATATAAAAGTAAAAATCCTTAACAAATTACTAGCAAATCAAATCCAAAAAAATAAAAAATAGATTATACATGACCTGGTGTGATTTATCCCAGGAATGCAAGGGTGGTTTGACATACAAAAGTCAGTCAATTACATTATTAGAGCAAAGGAAAAAAAGTAGATGGCCATTTTAATTGATGCAGGAAAAGCATTGACAAAATTCAACACTCCTTCATGATAAAAACACTCAGTCAACTAGGAATAGAAGGAAACTTTCTCAACATGAGAAACGGCATTTTTAATCCCCTGCCTCCCCCAGCTAATAACATACTCAATAGTGAAAGACTGAAAACTTTCTCCCTATGACTAAGAACAAGACAAGTATGTCTGCTTTTGCCACTTCTATTTCACACTGTACTGGAAGTTCTAGCCAGAGAAATTACACAAGAAGAACATATAAAGGCATACGAATTGGAAGGGTAAAAATAAAACTATCTCTATGTGCAAGTGACGTGAATCTACATATAGAATATCCAAAAAAAATCCACAACAACATAAAACTAATAGAGCTAATAAAAAAAAGTCAGCAAGTTGCAGAATATAAGATCAACCCACAAAAATCAGTTGTGTTACTACATACCAACAATGAAAATTCGAAAAAGAAATTAAGACAATTCCATTTAGGGTAGCATCAAATAGAATAAAATACTTGGGAATAAAATTACTCAAGGAAGTGTGATATTTGTACACTGAAAACTGAAAAACACTGCTCAAAGAAATAAAGACCTAAATAAAAGAAATGACATTCTGTGTTCATAGACTGTAAGACTTACTATATAGCACAGGTGACAATACTACCAACGGAATCTACAGATTCATTGCAATCCCTATCAAAATCCCAATGGCTTTTGCACAGAAATAGAAAAGCCAATTCTCAAATTCATATGGAATTGCAAGGAGTCCCTAATAGCCAAAACGAAACTGGAAAAGAACAAAGCAGGAGAACTCGCACTTCCTGATTTCAAATTTTACTACAAAGCTACAGTAATCAAAACAGTGGTATTGGCATAAAGAGAGACATATTGTCCAATGGGATAGAATTGAGAATCTATAAATAAACCCATATATCTACGACCACCTGATTTTCAAAAAGGAAGCCAAGACCATTCAATGGGGAAAGAATAACTTCTTCAACAAATGACACTGAGACAACTGGATATCCAGATGCATAAGAATTACACTGGACCTCTACCTCACCCCATATACAAAAATTAATTCCAAAAACTCAGTGACCTAAAATAAGAGCTTAAACTATAAAACTAGGAAGAAAACATATGGGTAAGTCTCTCTACCTTAAATTTGACAATGAATTCTAGATATGACAGCAAAAGCACAAGCAACACAAGAAAAATAAATTGGACTTTATCAAAATGTAAAGCTTTTATGTGTCACAGGACACTACCAAAATAGGGACAAGACAACACACAGAATGGAATATAATATTTGCAAGTCATCTATCTGATAAAGGTGTACAATCCAGAATACATAAAATACACTTAAAATTCAATAACAAGAAAACAAACAAGCCAGTTAGCAAATGGGCAAAGAACTTGGATAGACATTTTTCCAAATAATATATACAAATGTAGAAAACCACATGAAAAGATGTTCAACATCATTAGTCTTTAGGGAAATGCAAATCAAAACCAGTGACACCACTTCATATTCACTATGAAGGTGTTTAAAAAAATGGAAAATAACAGGTGATAGGGAGGATGTGGAGAAATTGGAACCCTTGTACATTGCTGGTGGGAATGTAAAATGGTATGGCTGCTGTGGAAAATTTGGCATTTCCTCAAAAAGTTAAACATAGAATTACCATACAACCTAGCAATTCCACTTCTAGATATATACCCAAAAGAATAGAAAATAGGTACTCAAATATTTGTACGTGCAAGTTCACAGCAGCACTATTCACAATAGCTAAAAAGTGAAAACCACTCTGATATCCATCAATGGATGAATGGATAAACAAATTGTGGTATGTACATACAATGGAATATTATTTAGCCATAAAAATGAAGGAAGTATTGATACATGCTACAAGGTAGATAAACTTGGAAAATATTATGCTAAGTGAAAGAAGCTAGACAGAAAAAGTCACATACTATATGATTCCATTTATCTGAAATATCCAGAATAGGTAAATGAACAGAGACAGAGAGCAGATTGGGAATAGCCAGGGGCTGGAGGAGAGGGAATTGGAGTGACTGCTTAATGAGTGTGGGGTGTTTTTCTGGGATGGTGAAAATGTTTTGGAACTAGATATTGTGGTGGTTCCACAACACTGTGAAGGTACTAAAGGCCACCCAATTGTGCCCTTTGAAATGGTCAATATTATATGATGTGAATTTCACTTCAATTAAAACAACCGACCAAACAAAACCTTCTAACAAAGGGAACCAGACCCAGATGTTTTCACTGGTAAATTCTACCAAATATTGAAGGCAGAAACAATACCAATTATATGCAATCTCTTCCATAAAACAAAGAGGAGAGAACTATTCTCACTTCATTTCATGAGGTAAACATCATCCTAATACCAAACCTAACCAAAAACATTACCAGAAAAGAAAACTACAGTAGTGGCTGGCACCAGTATGTACCAGATCAGAAGTGCTAATTGTTAAAATTTTAGGAATTGGTTGACATCATGTTGTAGCTTGAAATTAGCCATGGTGGATGGACCTTGAAGGCATTCTGCTAAGTGAAATAAAACAGACAGAGAAAGACAAATAGCATATGATCTCACTTACATGTGGAATCTAAAAAAAAAAGAAAAACCAAGCTCACAGATACAGAGAATAGATTGGTGGCTGCCAGAGGCAGAGGGTAGGAGGTGGGCAAAATGGATGAAGGGAGTCAAAAGGCACAAACTTCCAGTTATAAAATAAATAAGTTATGGGGATGTAATGTACAGCATGGTGATTATAGTTAATAATACTGCATTGCACATTTGAAAGTTGCTAAGAGAGAAGATCCTTTTTTTTTCCTTTGAGGAAGATTAGCCCTGAGCTAACATCTACCTCCAATCCTCCTCTTTTTTTGCTGAGGAAGACTGGCCCTGAGCTAACCTGTGTGTCCATCTTCCTCTACTTTATGTGTGGGACACCTACCACAGCATGGCTTGACAAGCAGTGCGTAGGTCCTAACCTGGGATGCGAACCAGCAAACCCTGGGCATCCAAAGCGGAACATGCGAACTCAATCACTGTACCACCAGGCCAGCCCCAAGACAAGATCTTAAAAGTTTTCATCACACAAAAAAATAATTTTGTAACTATGTATGGTAACATAGAATTACCATATGATCCAGCAATTCCACTCCTAGTTATTTAGCTAAAATAATTCAAAGCAAGGACTCAAACAGGTATTTGTACGCCAATGTTCATAGCAGCATTATTCACAATAACCACAAGGTGCAAGCAACCCAAGTGTCTATTTGTGGATGAATGTATTAAAAAAAATGTGGTATATAGAAATAATGGAATATTATTCAGCCTTTAAAGGGAAAGAAGTCCTCTCACATGCTACAACATTGGATAAACCTTGAAGACATTATGCTGAGTGAAATAAGCCAGTTAAAAAGGACAAAAGGACAAGTACTGTATGATTCCACTTATATAAGGTACCTAGAGTAGTCAAATTCATAGAGACAGAAAGTAGAATGGTGGTTCTCAGTGAATGGGGGAAGGCAGAGTAGGGAGTTATTGTTTAATGGGTCGAGTTTCAGTTTTGTAAGATAAAAAAGTTCTGGAGATGGATAGCGGTGATGATTGCAGCACAATGTAAATGTACTTAATACCACTAAACTATACAATTAAAAATGGCTAAAATGGTAAATTTTTGTTACATATATTTTGCCACAATTAAAAAATAAATAAGAGCCAGCCCTGATGGCCTAGTGGTTGAAGTTCAGCGTACTCCGCTTCGGCGACCTGGGTTCAGTTCCTGGGTGTGAAACCACACCACTCGTGTGTCAGTAGCCATGCTGTGGCAGTGGCTCACATAGAAGAATTAGAAGGACTTACAACTAGAATATATAACTATATACAGGGGATTTGAAGAGGAGGAAAAAAAAAAGAGAGAGGAAGATTGGCAACAGACGTTAGCTTGAGGTGAATCTTTCCCAGCCAGCAATCAATCAATCAATCAGTCAGTCAATAAAAGCAAAAAACTCCCACAACACACTAAAAATAGCTGTACAAAAGTATCAAATATTAACATAGACACCAGAATTTGAAAGATCAAGATCCTAGAAAAAAAGTAAAATTCATTGGGATGAGACCTAACCTCTTCTTAGAATTTTCAGGGCATTTTAAAATTTAATAGCCATGGCAAACATGCAGAGCAGAAAGCAGCTTAGAGCTAGCAGCTCTAGAATAAGGATTAAAAACTAGTTCTGAATAGAATGCAGCCATGCAAAAGAAGCTGACCTCACCCTAACAATGAGAACAAGTCCCTAACCTAGAAAACTATAAATTTTCTAAAATCTTTCAGAAATCTGAGAATCCGAAGATGAACAAAGGAAAAACTTCAGAAGAGAAAAGAAAACCACAACTACTTTCATTCTGGGGGCAAGTGGGAAGAGAGGGAACCTCTCCAACTTTTAACACACTTTTAATGTTTGCTTGTGGGCTTGTGTGGTGATTAGAATCCCTAGGAACCCCAGTCACAAAGCAAGTCAACCCCAAATTGCCTTTTGATACCACCTGGTGACTGAGTGGGGGTTTCATATTCAAGAGGTCCCCAAACAGAAATCTGGTATCTGCGGGATTTTTTTTTCCTTCCAATCAAATGTCTCAAAGTGGTCAATTTATTATAAGTTGGGGGAGCAGCTGCCGGAACTAAATAGGAAGCTCCATAACAGCTATGGGTGCTCTGAAACACTAATACCCACCATTTTCTCCCCATAGGCCTTTACTGAGTGCGTGGCAACAACCCTCCAAAGGCTGGGAGCAGAGACGAGGACAGGAACAGAGAGACGTGTCAGGTGGTGAAAGCTCTGCAGGCAGGAACTCCTCAGTCACCAAAAAGAAAAGGTCGTGGCTAGGCTGTAAAGCCCATCAATGGAGCGCTGGTGGTACTCAGCTCCCAAGTCCTGCTGAAGGGAAAGCTTTGCTCTTGCCCTCAAATCATTTGAAGCCAGTGGTGAACTGAATGTAACTACAGCCCACGGTCAGCTCAACTACATATCAGACTGACGCAGCAACCAGACAGAGGAAGGGATGTGGCTTTTTCTGGAGGTATAATTTACTTCAACCTTGACTGTACTTTTACACATAGTGTCCAGCACATAGTAAAGTATTATGAGTCATCCAAAGAAGTAGAAAATTTTTATTTATGTTGAAGAAAGAAGCCTATTGAAGCAGACCCACAGATTACCTAGATGAGACTAGCAGATAAGGACTTTACAGTCATAATAAAAATATTAAATGACCTAGTGAAAAAATAAACAATATAAATGAAATGGTGGGGAATCTTAGCAGAGAAAGAAAAACAAGAAGAAAAAAACCCAGGAATTTTTAGAATTAAAAGATACAATATCAGAAGTGAATTTTGTGGGCTTATGAATGAATAGAATTGACAGAGGAAGGAAACCATGAACTTGCAAAACGTCAGTTCAATAGAAATATCCAAACAAAAGGACAAAAATAAAACCCCAAATCTAAATAAAGCCTATGAGACATTTGGGACAATATGTACATAAGTCCAACATTTGTGTAATTGGAATTTTAGAAAGAAAAAAGAAAATGGGGCATAGAAAATATTTGAAGAGTTCGTGTACAAGAATTTTCCAAAATAATAAAAGGCAACAACCCACAAATCTTTATCATCTTGCAATTAGGCAAGAAAAAAAATTAGAAGGACTCCAATTTGAAAAGGAAGAAGTGAAACTTTCGATATTTGCAAATGACATGATTCTATATATAGAAGACCCTAAAGAATCCACCATAAAACTATTAGAAATAATCAACTATAGCAAAGTTTCAGTGTACAAAATCAATTTAAAAAAATCAGTTGCATTCCTATACACTAACAATGAACTAGCAGAAAGAGAAATCAAGAATACAATCCCATTTACAATCACAACAAAAAGAATAAAATACCTAGGAATAAACTTAACCAAAGAGGTGAAAGACCTGTACATTGAAAACTATAAGACATTATTGAAAGAAATTAACATAAAGAAATGGAAAGATATTCCAAGTTCATGGGTCGGAAGAATAAACATAGTTAAAATGTCCATACTAGCCAAAGCAATCTACCGATTGAATGCAATCCCAATCAGAATACCAGTAACATTCTTCACAGAAATAGAACAAAGAATCCAAAAGTTTATACAGAACAATAAAAGACCCCAAACAGCCAAAGGAGTCCTAAGGAAAAAGAACAAAGCTGGAGGCATCACAATCCCTGACTTCAAAACATACTACAAAGCTATAGTAATCAAAACAGCATGGTACGGGCACCAAAACAGACAAACAGATCAAAGGATCAGAATTGAAAGCCCAGAAATAAAACCACACATCTACGGATAGTTAACCTTTGACAAAGGAGCCAAGAACATACAATGGAGAAAGGAGAGTCTTTTCCATAAATAGCGTTGGGAAAACAGGACAGCCACATGTAAAGAATGAAAGTAGACCATTATCTTGCACCATACACAAAAATTAACTCAAAATGGATTAAAGATTTGAATGTAAGACCTGAACCCATAAAACTCCTGGAAGAAAATAAAGGCAGTACACTCTTTGACATTGTTCTTAGCAGCATCTTTTCAAAAACCATGTCTACTCAGGCAAGGGAAACAAAAGAAAAAGTTAACAAATGGGACTACATCAGACTAAAAAGCTTCTGCAAAGCAAAGGAAACCATGAACAAAATGGAAAGACAACCCAACAACTGGGAGAAAATATTTGCAAATCATTTATCAGACAAGGAGCTTGATCTCCAAAATATATCAAGAACTCATAGAACTCAACAAAAACAAACAAACAACCCGATCAGAAAATGGGCAGAGGAAATGAACAGACATTTTTCCAAGGAAGATATACAGATGGCCAACAGACACATGAAAAGATGCTCAACATGACTAATTATTAGGGAAATGCAAATCAAAACTACGATGAGATATATCACCTTACACGGGTCAGAGTGGCTATAATTACCAAGACAGAAAACAACAAATGTTGGAGAGGATGTGAAGGAAAGGGAACACTCATACACTTCTGGTGGGAATGCAAACTGGTGCAGCCACTATGGAGAACAGTATGGAGATTTCTCGAAAAATTAAAAATAGAAATACCATACAATCCACCTATCCCACTACTGGGTATTTATCCAAAGAACTTGAAATCAATGATGCAAAGAGATTTATGCACCCTATGTTCATTGCAGGACAATTCACAATAGCCAGGATATGGACACAACCCAAGAGACCTTCTACAGATGAATGGATAAAGATGATATGGTATATATACAATGGAATACTACTCAGGCATAAAAAAAAAATTGTCCCATTTACAACAACATGGACGGACCTGGAGGGTGTGATGTTAAGCAAAATAAGCCAGACAGAGAAAGACAAATACTGCATGATTTCACTCATATGTGGAAGATAACAAATACATGGATACAGAGAACAGATTAGTGGTTACCAGAGGGGAAGGGGTTAGGGGGTGGGCAAAAGGGACTAAGGGGCACATAAGTATGGTGATGGGTAAAAATTAGACTACTGGGGGTGAGCAAAAGGAAGTGTATTCAGGAATTGATAATAATGTACACCCTAAATTACACAATGTTATAAACCATTATAATCCCAATAAAATTACTTTTAAAAAAAGATAAATATGAGAAAATGTCTCATAAAAGAAAACAAAAAGACATAGAAAGTCAGAGAAAGAAGAGAAGAAAGTTAGACGATTAGCTTGGAACATTCAATATCTGACTAACAAGAATTTCAAAATAAAAATAGGTAAAAGGAGGTGAAGAAATTATAAAAAGGGTTATAATAGAACATTTCCCAGAAATTAAGGAAATGAGTTTCCAGAGTGCAAGAACTCACCAAATGCCAAGTACAATATAGAAAACAAGAACTGTACATCAATAAGGCACATGATTTTAAATGCTAGAATAACAGGGATTAACAGAAAAACACTAACAACGCCCAGAGGCAAAAAAAAAAAAAAGTTTGCTCACAAAGAATCAGGAATCAATTTACAATCAGACTTCCCAGCAGCAACAGTGAAAGCTGGAGCAATGCCCACAACATTTTGATTACAGATTATTTCTATTTAGGAATTCTGCATTCAGCCAAACTAATATTCAAGAATAGAGAAGAAGAAGATTTTCAGGCATGAAAGAATTCTAAGATGTATTTCCAGAAAGCTACTCCAGGATGTGCTTCACTAACACAAGCAAATAAACCTACAAAATGGAAGACTTAGGATCCAGGAAAGAGGGAATTCAACACAGAGGAGAGAAAGGAGAATTCCTTTATGAACAGAAGAAACTGTGACAGGACAGCCATGCAGCTGGTCTAAAGAACAATGAGTACAGACTCAATCAGGGTAACAGGAGATGCTAGGACAGATGTCTCATGAGGGAGGGAGGGGAGATGGAACTGATAGATTACCACCTGTGTTTGACATATTGAGAAGCATCTCTAGCTCCGCGGGAGCGTTGGGGAAGAATGAGCAATTGGTTCACAGAAAACTAAGCAAACATAAAGAAAAGACAATTATTAACCAGAGAAAAAGAAGTACAATAAAGTAAATGGAATTATTGTGTACTATATGCCTCAACTGTGAACAATTTTAGTAGTCATAATAATGTTTAACACAGGATATTCATTTAACCAAAAGTTATGATACAACTATATTGGAAAGATGAGGAGAGGAACAGCACGGGTGTATGTAAGAGTCTTAAATCCTGATCTTCCATTGTAGGAAGTCAATAGAGAATGTATAAAATAGATAAATAAGAAATGACACTATAAACATTTTGTATCTAATTATGTAGGTAAATAGAAAAATAGCTAAAACAGTTGAAAGTAGTTTTCTCTGAGGAGTGGTCCTTGGGGGAAGGGAGGAGTGGAACGGTAGCTATATTTTTTTACAAGCTTTTTAGTACTAATTGTGCTTTTTAAAATTAAGTATGTCTATTCATTTGGTAAAAATAAAGGCAAGTCAACAAAAACAAAAAAATTACTCAAATGTTGAAATTATTTTATTATATAATATTTAAAAATGTAAATAAATATAATATTAAAAATGTATCACCTTTGTTAGTATCCCCACCAATCTCATCAGAAAACTCTTTAAGTATTAGAAGTTGTCAACTTCACAGTGGAGAATACAAGTTTTCCAAAATTCTAATTTTTACTTGAAAGCTCAACTTTTAACATTGGTAACAAACATTGACAGTTTTTTTCCCTGAAGTGACAGGCTCATGTCACCCATTTTTGAAAACCTGTTTGTTAAATTCCCATCTGAATAATCATAATTCATCTGCCAGTTGCTCCTTCAAGTGAAAATGAAAAAAGTGGCTGGGTGAGCTCACGAATCAAACAATCGCACAAGTGCTTTTCCTCAAGACAGCCAACCATCAAACTTCAGTATGCAGCAAAGGTACTGTGAACTTCCCATTTCGCCATACTGAATATTAAAAAGATGTGTATTCAAAGGTCAAGATTTAATAACATTAATAATTTTTACTGCTTCATCAAGGATATCCTTAAGTAAAGGCAGCAGTTTTTCACTGAGTACATTGCAGAGGAATAACGTCATTGGTGTCACTGCCTTGATTCATGCCAAACAGGCAGCAATCTATTCACCATTGCTTTTACACCATCAGTGCAAATGTCAACAGTGTCAAAAGCAACAGGCATCCTAGTATTACGTTCCGACCTCAAAGACCCCTTGTAAAGGTCCTGGGGCTCCCAGCGGTCTGCAGACTACACTTTGCAACTGCTGTGCTATTCAAACAGTGTTTTCCCTGAAGGTGATTTTTAACTATTTCCACTTTTCTAATTTAATATATGGGCTCTCTTTCCTAAACCTCACTGAAAATACGCACACACAGTGAAACAAAGTAAGGCTAAATAAATGACTTACCCGGAATTTGTTCATTTTCTGCTGCTCTTGAAAAATGACAGACACTATGAAGCCAGAAGAGGGAAAGATGGAAGACAGAAGGCCTAAGAGAACTTAGCTTGCAGCTCAGGAATCACCTGTGAGAAATTTCCATACCACATGTTAGGAAAAGATAAACCTCTGGGGAAATGTCCCTTTGAGCCATGAGAAGGAATAGGAAGGACCATGATAAAGGAGTACCCACCTGTCCATTGGTGACTCGGATATAATCTTGATGAACCTGGGACATTTTTGAGTGAATATAAACATTTCCTTCCTATTGGCTGTTTTGAAAATTATGTGTCCGCTTACTAAATAACACAAAAGAATTGAAAACTTAAACATCCAATAATAGCAGATTAGTTAAGCAAGGTATGTAATACATATCCAAAATATGGAACCCTATGCTGACATTACAAATGATGTTGACGAGAAATATTTATTGATATGGAAAGTGTTTGTTACATGTCACAACAATTTTTCCTGTTAATATTATAAACCCCACAAGGGTAGGAAGTCTTCAAAGCTTTCAAAAATAAGATATTTCTTCTCACTAAATTGCAGTTTCTCAAAAATCACTTCTGCAAGAACCTTGTTTTGACTTACATATGGTCTAGTGGACCTGGAGACTTTGGTTCTATGCTAGCCTCTGCTATTAACAAACCCAGGGACTGCCTTCCTTTCAAAGCTATTATCTTCAACATGAGGAGGAATTAGATAATTTTGAAGAACGCTTCATGTACCATGCTGATTCTATAAGTCTTCACCCAGCACCACAAATCCAGACAGTACCCTGGAATTCACTGTCCCCTTCACCCTTGGGCTGGGCTAGGGTAAAATTTAATTAGGCTTTAATGAATTCTGACACGGCCAACTAATCTGTTGGCAGTGACACAAATCTGACTTCTGAAATAACAATTTGGCACCACAGTCCCAAGAAGGGATTTCGTGTAGGTAGCAAAAGGTAACCAGGTGCCATATGCTGCAGAAACCGCTTCCAGCTGGCCTGGTGCTTACAAAATGCCTAATTAATGAGCCCAGATACAGCAGCCAACCAGAGGCGTTATGATAGCACTTTCATAACATGGAGCATGGATAAAATTGCAGTTTTCCTCTTTTAAAAAAGTCTGTCCCATTTCCTCTCTCTAAAAACTAGCCTCTGGTGGGAATAAGATTCCTAGCTTCTCCAGTAAAACTTAAAATTCAGGGCTCAACTTAAGGTTTCAATTTACATGTATAACAGTCCTCTGAGAATAGAGGTCCGAGACAGGAGGAAGGGCCTCAATTAACTTTTTGACATAAGAGTTCCGAGGAAGCCTCAAGAATTTTTGGAAACAGACCACTACCTGGTAAGATTAGGTCGACCACACTCCACAGTTACGTCCCAGTGGTGCTCGGGGACAGTTATTGTACTAAATACCACCCAAGACTGTTGATTTTAGTGTGGCAAACAGCATGAACTACGGAGTAAAACAAGTGAGAATTTAAATTCCCCCTGCTAATGCTGAGTTTCTCTCCCTGCACCCTTCGCACTCGCATTTATTAAAATGGAGGTGATTAAAACCGGTTCAAAGGATGGTTATGATGCTTCAGATGATTAAATGAGCCAATAATGAAAAGAACAGCATGCCTCCGCATAATAAAAGCAGCTCACCTTTATTGAGTCCTTGTCACACTGCCCTATTTAATACAGAAAACGACCCCAAAGGTTACTACTTCACAGACGAGCATCTTGAACCGCACCGAGAACCCTGCCCATTTACCAGCCGGCGCTGGACTTGCGCGCCGGCCCCTCGCCGTGACCGCGCCAGCGCGGCGGGTTCCGCGTCCACGTCACAAAAGCCGTTGCCTCCGCGCCCGTCCCCGCTACCCCCGGAGTCCTGGGCAGGTCGAGGCCACGGCTTCTGGGGAGGCCCGGGAATGGGGACCACCGGCCTCCCGCCAGGCCCCCTGCCTGGCCCCCTCCTCAGTCCTCCTTGGAGGCCAGTCTGGCGCTCAGAGGGGGGCGGCGGCCTCCAAGGTTCTGGGACTCGGCGCAGCCTCCGAGCCCAGGCTTCCCCCCGCCCCCGGCCTCGCGCCCGCAGAGCGGCCTTTGACACACCTGCAGGGGCTCCGCCGCCGCCCCGGCCAGCGCAGATTCCAGGCCCCGCCCTCTGCAGCCCCGCGCCGACCTGGAGGCTCCAGAGTTCTCTCCCCCCTGGGGCGAGACAGACAATGGCGCCCGCTGAAAAGAAAGGGAATGGCTCATGCGCAGAAGGCGCCCCGCGCCCTGCTCTGGAACTACGCTTCCCAGGAGCCTCGGCTGCGACTCCATTTTGGATGACGTCATGAGGTTCGGCCTCCTCTCGCGGTCTGAGCGTTTGCTTCTGGGATTCGCTGGAGGCCTGGACCGTTTTTTTCTTCCCAGGGGTCGCTGATTGGAACTGGCAACCCGCGATCTGGGGGCTTGAAAACAGGAAACTACGTGGAGGTGGCGGGATGAATATTGATAGTAATTTAAAGAAAGTACTTGCAGTAAGTACAGTAGTACATTTCAAAGAATAATACCCTGTTAACAGCTGACTTTGTCTTAGGAATGCTAGCTTTCAAAATTATGCAAATAATACATGAAACATGTAATAAAGAGAAAATATGTGTAAGCTAAAACAGAAGACGAGTGACACACATACCACTTCCCAAAAGAAAAAAAGACGCTTAATTTAGCTGCACACTCTTCTGAGGTGTTTACTCAAATTTTATGCTAATGATGTAAAATATTTTGACTGTCATTTAGCTTAGGAATATATACTGAGTATATGCTGATTTCCTGGCCAGTAACTTTATAACATCAATTTACTCTTGTGCCAACAATAGAAATAAGTTTCCATTCAAATTAATTACAAAAATGTTAAATTTTCATGATAAAATTAATTTTAAAACATGTAGAATGCATACAGAGAAAATATATACATATTTGAATGTGTGTGTATATGTATATACATATATGTATGTGCACACACATATATAGCCAAATACCAGTTTTCTGGATGGGAGGTGTTGGGTAAATAATTAAAAGTAAAGTCTCCTGACAACCCAGAAAATCCTCTGCACAAATGGAGAAAAGAAGAAATGATTTTGTTCTTGAATAAGCATTAAACCAGACTACAATGCACATCCCAGGCAATCTGATAATTGTCGATGTCCCAATCCAATGTACACATCAAGATAGATGTGGAGAGGGCTGATGGCCACTCTGAGTTTATTATAACCAGCGTTTCAATACGTACATAGCTTACAGCTGTTAAACATACACAGGTGTTCTGGATGAAGTAATTAGCGAATGCCAGGAATTCTTAGTGATTTCTCAAGGAGCCCTCCCTTGGCCTCTGTTTTGATATTATCCTGTTATTGCTGTGCTCGTATATTTTTATCTCGGAGGAGGCTAGGTCTCCTAGGCAACAGCCCCTCCTGCTCCTGATATTGATGTCGTGTCTCCATCTGTGCCCCCCCGGGCGACCGTGCCTGTCTTAGGTTGCCTCCCCCTGGAGGTCTTACCCATCATTGGCTGACTGGCCTTCTCACCTCTGGGTCAAAGTTTGTTGGCAAGCCTTTTCCAGTGATTATTAACTCTTCCTGTGTCAGGGGCGGCTACAATAATAAATTTGCAAAGACAGAAATATCACATACTTTTATTTAGCCAGGCAGGTACAACCCATTCTATGTTTTCAAGATAAAAAGATAACTTGTCCTCAAGTAAGGGGACTTGACAAACCATTTGCTACACATAGTTCATCCTAAAATCACCTAGTAATTGGGGTGGCCATCTGTGTTAATTGCTCTTATCCAGATGAAAAGAAGCTTTTTCTTGTATCTCTTTGACAAGCAAGTAAGTTACAGCTTCTAGCTAATAGCCATGGAGTTTACCACACACAGAGAGATGGGGCCCTATCTTCCTTGACGTTAACATTTCAAAAACATGGCTCCAAAGTCTTTAAGAAAGATGCTCCTGGGGTGTAAAACTAACAAGAGGCTTTTTTACTTTTCTGAAAGATTTACATACATCTCAAAGGGACAGAGAAAAGATAACTATAAGTTTTCTTAAGAAAATACTCTAAGAAAAGAGGGGAGGAAAAGTCTTCTCCTATTTGTACCAGGGAAAATTCCATTTTTTTATGTTTGTACTTACTCTTACAGAAGACTCTATGAAACTTAACACAGTTTCAGCCAAAACCACAATAAAAGTTTTTGATGGAGAGTTTGGTTTTGTTTTACTTGACAAATAATTTTTAGCTTCATCAAGAAATATACATATAGGGGCCAGCCCCATGGCCAAGTGGTTAAGTTTGCCTGCTCTGCTTCTGCAGCCCAGGGTTTCGCTGGTTCGGATCCTGGGCACTGACATGGCACCACTCGTCAGGCCACGCTGGGGTGGCATCCCACATGCCACAACTAGGAGGGCCCACAACTAAAATATACAACTATGTACTGGGAGGACTTGGAGAGAAAAAGCAGGAAAAAAAAAAGGAAGACTGGCAACAGCTGTTAGCTCAGATGCCAATCTTAAAAAAAAGAAAAAGAAGTATATATATAACCATAACCTTGGAGAATAGCAAGGAATGTTTTTGGAAATGCATATTATTATCAACATAATTTAAAAGTTTGATGCTGACTCTTGATAAATAAATGACAAGCAATAGGATATTGGAGTATATGAGGAAGCCATTTGACATAAAACTAATTTGGCCTGAAATTCTTTCTCCAAAAGGGCCTAGTGGTCATTGAGCATGCATTGTATATCTGCTTTAAGTATTTAACTATGCCCCAAAGCCAAGAACAATGCCCTTAAAGATAAGGATGTAACATTCCCCCCCCCCCCTTCCCTCCTCTCCCTGTCCCCATGGGCATTTCGTTAAGGATAAGCATCTCTCCCTAGGCTAGGGATTTATTGCTGACCTGTTACACTCACCTTGTGACCACCCACCTTGAGACTACCGACATGCAGTGTTCAGTGAATTGCTGTGCCAGCAAAGCAATCTTGCGACTATTGTAAAAGGGGCCTTCCAATTATATGTGGTACATGCTCTTTGACGGTATATAACTGCTCTGTACACCCCCACTTTTTTGGAGTGCTCCATTCCTTTGTGGAAGTACTTTCCTGGGCTATATGGTCCTCAGAGTCAGGTCAGAATAAACTCACCCCAATTTTGATTTATAGATTGATTATGAATTATTTGCACTGACATTTCAAAAAAGAACAGAAACAGATCCAAATATACATAAGAATTTAGTATATGTTAAAATTGTAATTTCAAACAATGGAGATAGTTTGGAGTATTTAGGAAATTATGTTAAGCAAATTAACTTAGATTAGATAATTATCTCACACATTATAATGATTAAATGGTACATGAATTCAGTATGTAAATTTAAGAAGTAAACCATCAATTACAACATAAATAAAAGATTTTAAAGAACTTGAATTGACAGCATGAAACAAACAGCAAAAAACATCAAGGATATAAACCAAAAAAATTTTAATATGAAATATGTAAAAGTTCAATTTCAAAAGAATACAAAGTTAAAAGACAAACGGAGAAAATGTGTTTAACAATTATGAGACAGATTTCACACTCTTGATAAACTGTTCAACAAATCAATTGAAAGATGAACATCCAACATGCAGCAAAAATAGAACATGAATATCCTATTGCAGCTTTTCATCCAATCTAGCATGCTGTGGATTGCCAGATGTCTCAATATTTTATTCACTTCTGCACAGAAAATATATGGTCGGTTAAACTATGACATGCCATTTACTTTAAGATGCATTACAAGATGCGATTTCAGAGGTGTTAAAATATGAAAAAAATACATGTCTTAGAAATATTGAAATTCAGTTATAAAAATGAAAGTGCACTTAATCACTAAGTATATGAAAAATAGGTAACATCCCAGCAATCAAAGAAATGCGAAAACAAACATGAAATGCTATTTTGTCTCTTTCAAATGTACTGCCTAAGCTAAAACAGATAGAATTTTGCCCAATTTTATTTTCTTCACACCACTTTTCCCATGATTTCAACTTGAGTGGTCCTAGGAAATGATGGTAGGATAAGATTGTAGAATGATGCTATTCATGTGACCATTTTATTGTCAGGAATTTTTGGTGTCTCTTCAGAGCGTTTGAGTCAGACTGCATTTCTCCAGCTTCTAGATCCTCTTTGACTATATTTTCTGCCTGTCTGGTGAGATTGGCTCAAGTTTACTGAAAGTCCAGCATCAGTTTCTAGAAATCAGTAAGTTCCTAGAGAAATGGCAGTTTGGGGCATTGGTGAAGGCTTCAGATAAAGTGAATATTTACTTTGGGCTCAGGTACCAGTTGCACACCACAGGAATAAAACTGCTCTTCTGAAATAGGAGGACCGCCTAGGAGAACATTACCCCAATCTGAGAACTTTCACCAGAGATTCAAGAAAGAAGACACAGAGAGAAAGAGATCCCAGAGTTGTTATGTCTGAAAGGGTTCTTTTTTTTCACTTAAAAAATTTTTATTGAAGAATAAAAAATTATAGAAAAATGTTCATAGCATAACTGTACAGATAAATGAACTTTTAAAAAAGTGAACACAATCATATAAACACCAGAAGTTGAAATAAAACATTAACAATACTTGAAGTCTCCTTTAATGACCCATTCTCTATCACTCCCCTCTTCAAAAGTATCCCCATGCTCACTCTAACACCAAAGATAAGTTTGCCATTTATTACTGTATCCATTTATTTAGAAATAATTTATCCATTTACTTAGAAATAATATTTAACTTATACAAAGAAAGGTGCAAAAATAGGACAAAGAACTCTCATGTATCCTACACTCAGATCCCTTGATCATTAATGTTTTGCCACATTTGCCTCATCATTTTCTCTTTATTTATGTATGCTATGCATTTATATTTCTTAATCATTTGAGAGTAAGTTATAGGCATCACTCCCTTTTACTCCTAAATTCTTAACTGTATATTTCCTGTGAGCAAAGACACATTTCTTACATACTCACTGTCCAATACTCAAAATCAGAAAATTTAATGTAGATATAATAATATATAAACTATATTCCATGCTTAAATTTCACCAATTGTCTCAATTAAGACTTTTATATCTAATTTGTTTTTCTGATTCAAAATCCAAGCCAGGACCTTCTGTTTCTGGCCAAGGTGAAGTAATAGGGACTGGATTTACCTTCCTGCCTGAAAGAACCAAAGAGATCAGACAAAATATTTGGAACAATGGTTTCAAGACACTGGATATCAGGCAATAAAGCACAATGATCCTTGAGAGACATGAAATCAATAAGGTAAGCTCTATATTTGCCACAGTTTACAGCCTTAAAAAGGTTTCTAGGCTGTGGCATAGGGAGGGGGAACCTAGGATGAGCCCAGTGGACTCCTTGAATTGAGATGCAGCTGAGAGTCCAGAGAGACTAAAGCAGATAGAATTTGCAGGACAAACTGTCAAAGAGAAGAGAGCTGCATGTTAAGAGAACTCTGAAGATCTTCAAAGGGTCCCCTTGAGAATTCAGCAGAGTAACGTTTGGAACATGTATGTGAGGAAACTATCTTAAGCTGGGGAAAGAACCATCCTAAAGGATTAAAGGCAATAGAGCTCAGTGATCATACTAAGCTGGAAACAGTACCTGTTCTCCTTGAGCAGAGTGGAGAAACTCATGACTCACAGGCATTGGCTAGAGTATTCAGAAGGATCTTGCCACAGTAATGGGTAATGATTAACCCTACAAAAAACAATACAAATCTTAAAAACAAGACTCAACATTATCAAACTCTTACCAAGTAATTTAACTGTATTCTAGAACAAACTTTAAGAATATTTATAGGAATACAAAAACATTCCACACCCAACAGGGTAAAATACACAATATCTGGCATTCATTCAAAAATTATCAGACTTGCAAAGAAGCGGAAAGATATAACAATTTATGAGGAGAAAAATCAATCAAACAAAACTGCCCCAAAAGTGTCATGCATGTCAGACTTAGCCAATAAGGACAATAAAACAGTTACCATACCTGTATTTCAGATGTTCAAAGAGATGAGCAGAGATATGGAAGATATTAAAAGATCCAAATCAAACATGTAGAGATGAAACCTACAATGTCTGAGATGAAAAATTCACTGAATGGGCTTAACAGTAGATTAGAAATTGCAGAAGGAAAGATTGGTAAACTTGAAGACATAGCAGTAGAAATTATCCAAAATGAAACACTGGGAAAAAAATAAAAAAACAATTAAAAAGCATCAGTAAGCTGTGGGACAACTTCAAGCTATCCAACATATATGTAATCGAAGTCCACAAGGAGAAGAGAGAGATGGGCAGACAGAAAAATTATTTGAAGAATTAGTAGCAGAAATTTTCTAAATTATGGTTATGAAAACCACAAGTTCAGAGAACCAAGAAGCTCAATAAACAACAAATATGAAAAAAACCTTACAGCAAAGCATCACAATCAAATTGCTGAAAACCAGTGATAAAGAGAAAAGCTTAAGAGAAGCCAGAGAAAAAGATACATTAGATAAAGAGGAAGAAATAAAAAGATGACAGCTTATTTCTCTTCAGAGACAATGCAAGCAAGAAAGCAGTGCAGCAGCACATTTAAATACTGAAAGAATAAACTATCAACCTAGAATATGATACATAGCAAAAATCTCTTTCAAAAACAAAGGTGAAATAAAGACCTTTTTTCAATTTTCAGAAGTGGAAATAATTCATCACCAGGAAATTCACACTCTATAAATATTAAAGGAAATCTTTTAGACAGAAGGAAAATAGCACCAGATGAAAACATGGATCTACGCAAAGAAGTGAAGAACACTAGAAATGCTCAGTACATGAGTAAATATAAAAGTCTTTTTCATATAAATTGTCTTCTTAAAAGATAATTGACTGCTTAAGCAAAAATAATAACAATGTGGGGTTTATAACATATGTATAAAGTAAAATGTGAGACATTAGCTTAAAGCAGGGGAGAAATGAAAGTAGATCACTTGCAGGCTCTTATACTATATGGAAATCATATAATATAACCTGAAGGTAGCCTGCTATAAGTTAAAGAGGCCTATTACAAATGCTCAAGCAACCAAAGTTAGAGATGTATATTATAAATGCTTAAGAAACCAAAATAATAAAACAGTTATGACCAATAAGCCAACAAAAAAGATAAACAAAAATCATAAAAAATACTCAATACAAGTGATGGCAGAAAAAGATGATAAAAGGAGGGGGAGTGACCGAGAACAAATGAGACAAAGAGAACCGAAATAACAAGACAAAAGACTTAATCTTAATCATATCAATTATCACAGTAGATGTAAATGGACTAAACACCCTGATTTTAAGATGTAGATTATAGGATTGAATAATAGAAAAAGAGAACCAGCTATATTGTTACTAAGAAGAAATGAGTTTTAAATATAAAGACAAAAATAGATTAAAAGTAAAAGGATGAAAAAATATACCATGCTTAAACAAATCTAAAGAAAGCTGGAATAGATATGTTAATATCAAAGTAGATTTCAGAAGAAAGAACATTACAAGCTAAAATAGACGACTTCGTAATAGATAAAGGGGTCATTTCATTTCATCAAAGGGACATACAATCCTACATATTAATGCACCTAATAAGAGAGCTACAAAATACATCAGAGAAATATAGAAATCTACAATTATAGTTTGAGATCTCATACCCCCTCTCAATAGTTGATAGAACAAAATCAGCAAGGAAATAAGACTTAAATAACACTTATCAACCACCTTGACCTAAAACACTGTACCATCCAACAGCAAAAACACTTTCTTTTCAAGTGCACATGGAACATTTACCAAAATAAACCATACTTTGGGCCATAAAAGAAGTCTTTGAATTAAAAAGATTCAAGTCATTCAAAATATGCTCTCTGACCTTATTGGAGTTAAATTATAAATTAATAAAAATATATTTGGAATATATCAAAATGTGTGGAAACTAATACACTTCTAAATAATCCATGGGTCAAGTAGAAATCAAAAGAGGAAATTAGAAGGTAATTTGAACTGAATGAAAATGAAAGCACAGCACATCAAAATTTATGGGATGCCACTACAACTGCAGTTAGACAGAAATTTATAGTACTATAACACATTTTTAGAAAAGAAGTTCCCTAATGATGATCTCAGCTTACACCTTAAGAAACTGGAAACATAAGAGCAAACATAACCAAAAGTAAGCAGAAGAAAGGAAATAATAAGGATCAGAGTGGAAATCAATGAACTAGCAAACAGAAAAAATGTATAGAGAAAATCAGTGGACTCAAAACTGGTTCTTTGAGAAGATATATAAAATTTATATCCTGTAGCCAGAGTGAATAGGGAAAATGAGAGAACACATTACCAATATTAGAAATGAGAGAAGTTACATCACTATGGGGTCTATAGACATTAAAAGGAGAGTAAAAGTATATTATAAACAAAAATTTGCCAACAGATTCAACTTAGATAAAATGGACAGAGTGTTTAAAGACACACTTTACCAAAACTCATTCAAAAAGAAATAAATAATCTAAATAACCCTATACATTTTTAAAATTAAGATTATGATAGATTACAACCTTGTGAGATTTCAGTTGTACATTATTGTCAGTCATGTTTGGGTACACCACTTCACCCTTTGTGCCCTCCTCCCACCCCCCTTTTCCCTGGTAACCACCGATCAGTTCTCCTTGTCTATATGTTAACTTCCACCTATGAGTGGAGTCATGTAGCATTTGTCTTTCTCTGTCTGGCTTATTTCGCTTAACATAATACCCTCAAAGTCCATCCATGTTGATGCGAATGGAACAATTTTGTCCTTTTTTATGGCTGAGTAGTATTCCATTGTATATATATACCATATCTTCTTTATCCAATCATCAGTTTCTGGGCATTTAGGTTGGTTCCACGTCTTGCCTATTGTAAATAATGCTGCGATGAACATAGGGGTGCATGGGACTCTTGGGATTGCTGATTTCAGGTTCTTAGGATAGATACTCAGTAGTCGGATGGCTGGGTCATAAGGTATTTCTATTTTTAACTTTTTGAGAAATCTCCATACTGTTTTCCATAGTGGCTGCACTAGCTTGCATTCCCACCAACAGTGTATGAGGGTTCCTTTTTCTCCACAACCTCTCCAACATTTGTCACTCTTGGTTTTGGATATTTTTGCCATTCTAAGAGGCGTAAGGTGATATCTTAGTGTAGTTTTGATTTGCATTTCCCTGATGATTAGTGATGATGAGCATCTTTTCATGTGTCTGTTGGCCATCCGTATATCTTCTTTGGAGAAATGTCTGTTCATGTCCTCTGCCCATTTGTTGATCAGATTGTTTGTTTTTTTGTTATTAAGCTGTGTGAGTTCTTTGTATATTATGGAGATTAACCCTTTGTCGGATAAGTAGCTTGTAAATATTTTTTCCCAATTAGTGGGCTGTTTTTTTGTTTCAATCCTGTTTTCCCTTGCCTTGAAGAAGCTCTTTAGTCTGATGAAGTCCCATTTGTTCATTCTTTCTATTGTTTCCCTCATCTGAGGAGTTATAGTGTCTGAAAAGATTCTTTTGAAACTGATATCAAGCAGAAGAGGACCAAGATGGCGGAGTGAGAGGTCTTCTTTGTCTCTCCCCCGCCGAATCTGCAACTAATTGGACATTCACCGATTAACAAAGGATATCCAGATAGCATCTCAAGATGCCTAAAAGTCTCATGCTACTACACATCGGAACGTGGACAGACTTTCCCCACATGCTTGGGGACATGACTGGAGCTCCAGTGCCTGGCTCTGTGGCACAGGGGAAGGCTTCAGGGTCCCGCACCTCCCCCACAGGGAAAGCCTCTGCTCGCCTTTAACAGGGAGGCCATGCCCAGGATCCAGGAAAAAGGAAAGCTCCTGGTGGGCGGATTCCCCGGGGCAGCTCCAGACTGCAAGCTGCCGCTGGGTTTATGGTCTCCAGCACTTGGCTCGGTGCAAGGGGCATCCGGACTTCCCGTAGACGGACTTGGGGACATGGTTGGAGCTCCAGCACCTGGCTCTGTGGCACGGGGGAAGGCTCTGGGTCCCGCATCTCCCCGGCAGGGAAAGCCTCTGCTCGCCATTAGCAGGGAGGCCATGCCCAGAATCCAGGAAAAAGGAAAGCTCCCGGTGGGCAGATCCCCTGGGGCAGCTCCAGGCCGCAAGCTGCTGCTGGGCTCACAGTCTCCTGCGCACGGGTCGGTACAGGGGGTGCCTGGACTTCCCGTGGATGCACCTGGAGACTGGGTGGAGCTCCAACACCTGGCTCTGTGGCCCGGGGGGTTGATCCAGGGTCCCACACTCCCCCAGCAGGGAGGGCCTCTGCTCACCATTGGCAAGGAGGCCCCGCACAGCATTCAGAACACCAGGAAGCTCCCTAGAGCAGAATTCCCCACAAGGCAGCAGCTTCCAAGCCACTGCCAGGCCTACAGACTCTGCTGTGTCCCAGACGAGGCAAGGGGCTCCCAGAGATCCCGTGACAGTAAAGTGGGGCAGAGTAGAGCTCCGGTGAAACAACTACGTAGCCCAGGGGGGAACTCCAGGTTCTTACAGCAGCCTCAGTGAAAGCCTCTGCACAGCACTAGTGGAGAGGTCCCGACTGGCAATCACAAGGCGGGAAGGCCCTGGGGCAAAAGCAGCACAGCTAAGTGAACTAATGACAGACTGCAGAAGATACCCATAGCTCTGCTGGGACCTATAGTGGACAAGTGTGATCTGGTGGGCTCTGTTAGGGACAAATTGGAGATTATAGGTGATCCTGGCTGATGGGAAAGCCCACAACACCACTGCAGACCACAAGGAGGGAGCATGTCTAGGTGGGCTGCAGCAGTAGGCACCAGCAGCCTGAGGCACCCTTGCGATAGCCCCCACAACCAATGAGGAACCCCACAGGACCACTGTGACTACGAGGAGGGGTCAAGACCCAGTCAGTAACAGCTGACAGGGTTCCTGGTTGGGGCAGTCTAAACAGCTGCCCCCCCACACACACCAGTCGCAACAAGTGGAAGCAGCGACTAAACTCTATCTCTATGCAGAGGCACAAACCCATGCCATCAAGCAGTATGAAAAAATATATTAAATCTCCAGAACAGAAGGAAAATGATAAGCACCCAGAAAACAATCCCAAAGACAATGAAATCTACAACCTAAGTGACGATGATTTCAAAACTGCCATTATGAAAAAACTCAATGAGTTAAAAGAGAATTCAGATAGACAACTCAACGAGTTCAGGAGCTATGTCACAAAAGAGCTTGACACCATAAAGAAGAACCAATTAGAAATACTGGAGATGAAGAACACAATGGAGGAGATTAAGAAAAATCTGGACTCTCTGAACAGTAGGGTCGATAATATGGAGGACAAAATTAGCAATTTGGAGGATAGGAATATAGAAATGCTGCAGGCAGAGGAGGAGAGAGAATTAAGACTAAAAAGAAATGAGGAAACTCTCCGAGAATTATCCGACTCAATTAGGAGATGCAACATAAGGATTATAGGTATACCAGAGGGAGAAGAGAAGGAAAAGGGGGCAGAAGGCCTGTTCAAAGAAATAATAGCTGAGAACTTTACAAACTTGGGAAGAGAGATGGAACTTCATGTCACAGAAGCCAATAGATCTCCAAACTTTATCAATGCAAGAAGACCAACCCCAAGGCATATAGTAGTGAAGCTAGCAAATGTCAATGACAAGGAGAAAATACTAAGGGCAGCCAGGCAGAAGAAAATAACTTACAAAGGAAACCCCATAAGGCTATCAGCAGGTTTCTCAGGAGAGACCTTACAGGCTAGAAGAGATTAGAATGAAATATTCAAAACTCTGCAGGATAAAAACTTGCAGCCAAGAATACTCTACCCAGCAAAAATATCCTTCAAATATGATGAAACTGATGTCAGAGACTGTACTGCCTATATTCTCTTCTAGAAGACTTATTGTTTTAGGCCTAATCTTTAGGTCTTTGATCCATTTTGAGTTTATTTTGGTGAGTGGTGAAAAAGACTGGTCAATTTTCAATCTTTTGCATGTGGCTGTCCAGTTTTCCCAGCACCATTTGTTAAAGAGACTTTCTTTTCTCCAATGTAGGCCCTCCGCTCCCTTGTTGAAGATTACCTGTCCATAGATGTGTGGTTTTATCTCTGGGCTTTCAAATCTGTTCCATTGATCTGTGCACCTGTTTTTGTACCAGTACCATGCTGTTTTGATCACTGTAGCTTTGTAGTATGTTTTGAAATCGGGGATTGGAATGCCTCCGGCTTTGTTTTTCTTACTCACGATTGCTTTAGCAATTCTGGGTCTTTTGTTGCCCCATATAAATTTTAGGATTCTTTGTTCAATTTCTGTAAAGAATGTCCTTGGGATTCTGATTGGGATAGCATTGAATCTGTAGATTGCTTTAGGTAGTATGGACATTTTAACTATGTTTATTCTTCCAATCCATGTGCATGGAATGTCTTTCCATCTCTTTATGTGGTCGTCAATTTCTTTCAAGAAACTCTTGTAGTTTTCATTGTATAAATCTTTCAATTCCTTGGTTAAATTTATCCCAAGGTATTTTATTCTTTTCATTGTGATTGTGAATGGGATTGAGTTCTTGAGTTCTTTTTCTGTTAGTTCATTGTTAGTGTATAGAAATGCTACCAACTTATGTATGTTGATTTTATACCCTGCAACTTTGCTGTAGCTGTTGATTGTTTCTAATAGTTTTACTATGGATTCTTTGGGGTTTTCTATATATAAGATCATGTCGTCTGCAAACAGAGAGAGTTTTACTTCTTCATTGGCTATTTGGATTCCTTTTATTTCTTTTTCCTGCCAAATTTCTCTGGCCAACACCTCCAGTACTATGTTGAATAGGAATGGTGAAAGTGGGCACCCTTGTCTTGTTCCTGTCCTCAGAGGGATGGGTTTCAGTTTTTGTCTGTTGAGTATGATGTTGGCTGAGGGTTTGTCATATATGGCCTTTATTATGTTGAGGTACTTTCCTTCTATACCCATTTTATTGAAGGTTTTTATCATAAATGGATGTTGGATCTTGTCAAATGCTTTCCCTGCATCTATTGAGATGATCCTGTGGTTTTTGTTTCTCATTTTTTTAATGTAGTGTATCACATTGATTGATTTGTGGATCTTGAACCATCCCTGTGTCCCTGGTATAAATCCCACGTGATCATGGTGTATAATCTTTTTGATGTATTGCTATATTCGGTTTGCCAGAATTTTGTTGAGGATTTTTGCATCTATGTTCATCAGTGATATCGACCTGTAGTTCTCCCTCTTTGTGTTGTCCTTGTCAGGTTTGGGGATCAGAGTGATTTTGGCTTCATAGAATGTGTTAGGGAGTACTCCATCTTCCTCAATTTTCTGGAATAGTTTGAGAAGGATAGGTATTAAATCTTCTTTGAATGTTTGGTAGAATTCTCCAGAGAAGCTGTTGGTCCTGGACTTTTATTTTTGGGGAGGTTTTTGATTACTGTTTCTATTTCTTTACTTGTGATTGGCCTATTCAGATTCTCCATTTATTCCTGATTCAGTTTGGGGAGGTTGTAAGAGTCTAGGAATTTGTCCATTGCTTCTAGGTTGTTCAATTTGTTGGCATATAGTTTTTCATAGTATTCTCTTATGATCCCTTGTATTTCTTTGGTATCTGTTGTGATTTCTCCTCTCTCATTCCTAATTTTATTTATTTGAGATTTCTTTCTTCTTTTCTTGGTGAGTCTGGCTAAGGGTTTGTCAATTTTCTTAATTTTTTTGAAGAACCAAGTCTTTGTTTCATTGATCCTTTCTATTGTCTTTTTTGTTTCAATATCGTTTATTTCTGCTCTTATTTTTATTATTTCCCTCCTTCTACTGACTCTGGGCTTTGTTCTTCTTTTTCTAATTCTGTTAGGTGTCGTTTGAGGTTGCTTATATGAGCTTTTTCTTGTTCAGTGAGGTGAGCCTGTATTGCAATGAATTTCCCTCTTAGGACTGCTTTTGCTGCATCCCAAATGATTTGGTATGTCGTGTTCTCATTTTCATTTGTCTCCAGATAATATTTGATTTCTTCTTTAATTTGTTCAATAATCCATTGTTTATTCAGTAGCGTGTTGTTTAGTCTCCACATTTTTGCACCTTTCTCTGCTTTATTCTTGTAGTTGATTTCTAGTATCATAGCATTATGATCAGAAAAGATGCTTGATATTATTTCAACTCTCTTGTATTTATTGATGCTTGCTTTGTTTCCCAAAATATGGTCTATCCTTCAGAATGTTCCATGTGCACTTGAGAAGAATGTGTAACCTGCTGTTTTTGGATGAAGTGTTCTATATATATCTATTAAGTCCATCTGGTCTAATTTTTCATTTAATTCTATAATTTCCTTGTTGATTTTCTGTCTGGATGTTCTGTCCATTGGTGTTAATGGTGTGTTGAGGTCCCCTACTATTATTGTATTGTTGTCGATGTCTTCTTTTAGTTCTGTTAAGACTTGCTTTACAAATTTTGGTGCTCTTGTGTTGGGTGCATATATATTTATAAGTGTTATGTCTTCTTGGTGGAGAGTCCCTTTTATCATTATATACTGTCCATCTTTGTCTTTCTTTATCTGTTTTGCTTTGAAGTCTACTTTGTCTGATATTAGTATAGCGACACCTGCTTTCTTTTGTTCATTATTAGCTTGGAGTATTGTCTTCCATCCCTTCACTCTGAGTCTGTGTTTGTCTTTGGGGCTGAGGTGTGTTTCCTGGAAGCAGCATACTGTTGGGTCTTGTTCTTTGATCCATCCTGCCACTCTGTGTCTTTTGATTGGAGAGTTCAATCCACTTACATTTAGAGTGATTAGTGAAATGTGGGGGCCTACTGTTGCCATTTTATGTCTTGTTTTCCGGTTCTTTTCAATTTCCTTTGTTTCTCGTCCCATGGTTTAATCTGTTCTGATGGAGAGCTGCTACTCTCTGTTGTTGTTCTTCTACTTATCTCCTTTGCTCTTGGTTTTGTAGCCCCTTCCCTTTTTTTGATTTTTCAGGAATGAGGGTTTTCCTGAGCATTTCTTGAAGAGGAGGTTTTGTGGCAATGAACTCCCTTAATTTTTGTTTATCTGGGAAATTTTTTATTTCTCCATCATATTTGAAGGATATTTTCGCTGGGTAGAGAATTCTCGGCTGCAGGATTTTGTGTTTCAGATATTTGAATATATAATTCCACTCTCTTCTAGCCTGTAAAATTTCTGCTGAGAAATCTGCTGATAGCCTGATGAGGGTTCCTTTGTAGGTTAATTTCTTCTGCCTGGCTGCCCTTAGTATTTTCTCCTTGTCGTTGACATTTGCTAGCTTCACTACTATGTGCCGTGGGGTTGGTCTTCTTGCACTGATAAAGTTTGGAGATCTATTGGCTTCTGTCAAGTGAAGTTCCATCTCTCTCCCCAGGTTTGGGAAGTTCTCAGCCATTATTTCTTTGAATAGGCTTTCTGCCCCCTTCTCTCTCTCTTCTCTCTCTGGTATACCTATAATCCTTACGTTGCATCTCCTCATTGCGTCAGATAATTCTCAGAGAGTTTCTTCATTTCTTTTTAGTCTTAGTTCTGTCTCCTCCTCTGCCTGCAGCATTTCTATATTCCTATCTTCCAAATTGCTAATTCTTTCCTCCATATTATCAGCCCTACTGTTCAGTGCGTCTAGATTTTTCTTAATCTCCTCTATTGTCTTCTTCATTTCCAGTATTTCTGTTTGGTTCTTCTTTATGGTGTCAAGCTCTTTTGTGACATAGCTCCTGAACTCGTTGAGTTGTCTATCTGAATTCTCTTTTAACTCATTGAGTTTTTTAATGATGGCTGTTTTGAAGTCATCATCATTTAGGTTATATATTTCATTGTCTTTGGGATTGTTTTCTGGATGCTTATCATTTTCCTTCTGTTCTGGAGATTTAATATATTTTTTCATATTGCTGGATGGTGTAGATTTGTGCCTCCACATAGAGATAGAGTTTAGTCGCTGCTTCCACTTGTTTCTACTGGTGTGGTGGGGGAACAGCTATTTATACTGCACCAACCAGGAACCCTATCAGCTGTTGCTAACTGGGCCTAGGCCCCTCCTTGTAGTCACAGTGGTCCTGTGGGTTCCCTCTTCAGCTGTGGGGGCCGTCACAAGGGGGCTTCAGGCTGCTGGTGCCTACTGTTGCAGATCACCTAGACGTGCTCCCTCCTTAGGGTCTGCAGCAGTGTTATGGGCTTTCCCAGCGGCCAGGGGCAGGATCACTTATATTTGCAGCTCTGTCACTGTCGGTGCCCACAAAATCTCACTTGTCCACTATGGGTCACAGCAGAGCTATGGGCATCTTCTGCAGTCTGTGGTTAGCTCACCTAACTATGCTACTTTTGTCGCAGGGTCTTCCAGCCTTGTGGTTGCAGGGAAGGTGCTCTCTACTAGTGCTGTGCAGAGGCTTTTGCTGAGGCTGCTGTGAGACTGTAGAGTTTCCCCCTGGGCCATGGAGCTGGGTCGCTGGAACTCCACCCAGCCCCAGTCCTCTCCCCCAGGATCTTGGGGAACCCCTTGCCCTGTCTGGGGGATAGCCGCAGACCTTGAGTTTGGTGGCAGCTGACCGGCTGCTGCCCTGTCTGGGATTCTCCTCTTTGGGACCCTCCCGGTGTTGTGGGTGCTGGGAGGGGCCTCTCCGCTAATGGCAGGTAGAGATTTTGCCTGCTGCCCGGATGGAACTCTGGAGTTTCCTCCCCGGGCTTTGGAGCTGGCTGCTGGAGCTCCACCCAGCCCCAGTCCTCTCCCAGGAGATCTCCGGAAGCTCCGAGTCCCGACTGGGCAATAGCCACAGTCAGTGGGGCTGGCGGCGGCAGCCAGTGGGCCACTGCCCCATTAGGGATTCTCTCTGGGAGACTCCTGGTGTTGTGGATGCTAGGTGGGGCCTCTCCACTAATGGCGGGTAGAAGTTTTCCCCGCTGCCTCTGGTGTGTAACTCTGGAGCTTCCCTCTGGGCTTAGGTGTAATTGCGGGGGGCTTAGGTAGGGCTCTGGTCACCTGTTTCCACCGTCGCTCCTCTGGTGTGCGCTATCTCCTGCCCTTGGTGTGTGGCGATGTTCTGGGGGTGTCTGCTGGAAGAAAGCCGCTTGCAGGTACTAGGCTGTTTGCAGGTCGGGGTCGGAGAGTTTTCACCTATCTCCACCTCCTCCTGGAGGGAAGTCCATCTGCCTTCCAATGTATAGCAGCGTGGGTCTCTCAGGCATCCTGAGATGCTATATGGATATCCTTTGTTAAGCGATGAATGTCCAATTAGTTGTAGATTTGAAGGGGGAGAGACAAAGAAGTCTACTCACGCCACCATCTTGGATCCAACTCCAACCCTATATGTTTTAATGAAATTGAATTTATTTTAAAAACCTTCCTACAAAGAAAACTTCAGTTCCAGATGGCTTCACCAGTAAAATAATAGTAATGACTCTACACAGACTCTTTCAGAAAATTGAAATGCATTTTATGAGGCCAGCATTAGTCTGATATGAAAGCCAAACAAAGACATTACGTGAAAATAAAACTATAAGCCAAATTCCTCATGACAGACAATGCAAAATACATAAACTAGATTTTAGCAAATTGAATCCAACAATATTTTTAAAAGGATTATATATTATGGCCAAGTGGAGTTTATTCAATGAATGAAAGATTGGCTTAACATTTGGAAATGAATCTGTTGTAATTCATCATATTAACAAACCAAAAAAGAAAAACCACATAATCATTTCCATAGGTACAAGAAAAAAATTTGACAAAATCTAAAAACTATTTATGATAAAAATTCTGAGAAAACAAGGAATAGAAGTGTTGACACAAATAATCCATAATCAATCTATAAATCAAAATTGAGGAGAGTTTATGAGCCAGATCTGAGGACTAGCCTGGTGCCTTCCTTCTGCAAGGAAGGAAGGGCACCAAAGAAGTGAGGTACACAGAGTGATTATATACAATCTTGGAGCAAAAAGAATACATCACATATGAGAAGAATGTCCCTTTTGCAATTGTCACTAGATGGTTAGCTGGCACAGCAGATTGGTGGTGAGCAAGTCAGTGGTCACAAGGTGAGCACAGCAGATCAGTAATTAATTCTTAGTTTAGGGAGAGGTGCTTATCCTTAAAGAAATGCCAATACAGGGGAAGTTATATCCCTATCTTTAACGGCATCCTTCTTGTCTTTGGGGCATAGTAAATATTTAAAGCAGATGTACAATTCATGCTCAACAGGACACATCAGGCCCTTTTGGAAAAAAAACAAGATCAGGCCAAATTAGTTTTACACCAAATGGCTTCCTCATATACTCCAATACATCCGATTTCTTTTCATTTATTTCTCAGAAGGTAACTTTTTCAACTTCATAAAGAACATCTTTGAAAATCTGACAGCTGACATCATTCTTAATGGTGAAACAATGAATGCTTTCCCCCTAAAATTGGGAACAAGGCAAAGATGTCCACTCATATCACATCTGTTCTACATTGGTCCAGAGGGTCTACTAGTGCATTTAGGAAAGAAATAGAAATAAAGTAGTTGACTTCTGCAAAGGAAACATGAGGATTTTCCTGGAACCTCTTCCCAGTGAAACAACCTTAATTGGTGAAAATTATTTTTTGAAAAATCCAGTTAGAGTTTCTGGAAGTTGTCCTAAGATCATATAGAAAATGAAGAAACAGCTATTTAAGAAAATCTACTAAATCTCAGTAAGAATAGCAAGAGTCTGTGGCATTTGAATCTTGAACTTCTCCCTCCCCTCCACCAAGTTCAACATGGTGGGCACTCCAATTTCAGGCATGTGCAGCCAAGAACACAGGACTTCCTCTCCCCTCTTCTTCCTCTGTCTCCCTGGAAAGGACAGGTACCAGAATGTCTCATTGCATTACAGAAGATTTATTCTTGTATATAGATATCTTGCTAGTAGGGTGGGGATTTCATGCCAGGTGTAGCAAGCCAAGAAGACCAAAGAGTACTATCCCCGGTTAGTGGCCTGAGAGAATTGGGCCACCACCCCAAGCTCCAGAGAGATGGCACAGAGATTTTGCCTAGAAGGAGCGAGAGACCACAAGAATGAAGAACTTTGAAGCTCTCTCCATGGGAATTGACTTTACTTGCAACAGAGTGTGGGGGAGTGTAAGCCTAACGAAATTGTTGAAAACAGTGGAGATTTTGGATATTGGCAATTAAGAGGAGGATTGTAGCTCTGTGAGAGAAACAAGGTAAACCACAGCCCAATTAGAAGTTTACCAGAGAAAATCAGGTGAAGAGATAGCTAAGAAAGATGCTTCTGGATTCAGAATGAATCTGAAAGGTTGGCCTTGATGATTACAACTGCAAAGGGGCCTGAATTTAAGTGGATCACTGTGGAGCAAGTTACGCTCTAGGTCATTATGGAAAACAATAGCTCTATCAGCTAGAAATTACTAATAACTAGCCAACAGAAGAAGACAGCTTAATAAAGAGATCAGGAAAAGACAGTCAAGGAGAACCTTGCAGGAAACATTTTATTCTAAGGTGACTATGAATTTACCCAAAGCTGCACCCTTAAGGAACAACATAAAAGGCTGCACACTGGAGGGAAAATGGACTTCACTCTAATAGCCCAGACAAGTCACAAACAAACAAGCAAGCACAATAATATGCCTGGCTAGGTGGATCAATATCCACAGTTGTTACAATATATTATCTAAAATATCCAGCTTTCAACCAAAAAAATTATGAGATGCAACAAAACAGGAAATTGTGAGTGTACACAAGAAAAGATTTGGGCACGGAAACTGTCATTAGGGCCCATTTGTCAGATCAGCAAAGACTTAAGAGTAGCTATAATAAATATGTTCAAAGAACTAAAGGAAACCATGGCTAAGGAAGTAAAGGAAGGTACAATGACAGTACCTCATCGAATAGAGAACATCAGTAAAGAGAGAAAAGTTTATGAAAAAAAAACAAATAGAAATTCTGTAGTCCAAAAGTACACTAGCTAGGGTGAAAAATTCAGCAGAGGGATGAACAGTAGATTTGATGTGGGAAAAGGATCAGTGAACTTGAAGATAGCTTGATATAGATTAGGCAATCTAAGCAACAGAGGGGAAAAAAAAGAATGGAGAAAAATAAATAGAACCTCAGTGAAATATGGGACACTGTGTAGCACAGCAACATACCCTTAACAGAAGTACCAGAAGGAGAGAGGGAAGGGAGCAGAAAAAATTTTTCAAAGAAATATGGCTGAAAACTTCCCAAATTTGATTAAAAATATTAACCTACACACCTGAAATACTCAATGAACTCCAAGTAGGATAAACATAAAAGATCCACACCCAGACATATCACAGTAAATGTTAAACATCAAAGATAAAGAGAAAATCGTAAGAATACCAAGAGAAAAATGACTTTCACATACAAGGAAACCCCAGTAAGTTTAACAGGGATTTCTTATCAGAAAAAATAGAGGCCAGATAGGGGCTGGCCCAATGGCATAGTGGTTGGGTTCACACTCTCCACGTTGGCGGCTCAGGGTTCATGGGTATGGATCATCAGGGGCCATGCTGTGGCAGCATCCCACATGCAAGGTAGAGATAGATTGGCACAGATGTTGGCTCAGTGACAGTCTTCCTCGGGTGAAAGGGAGAGGATTGGCAGCAGATGTTGGCTCAGGGCCAATCTTCCTCATCCCAAAAAAAGAAAAAATAGAGGCCAGAGGTAGGGTTATGACATATCCAAATTGTTGAATGGAAAAAATCCCAGAAAAATTGTGCTTCAAAATTGATGGTAAAATAATGACATTCCAAGATAAACAAAAACTGAGAGAATGTGTTGCTAGCTAACATGTCCTATAAGAAATACTAAAGAAAGTTCTTCAGGCTGGAAGCAAGAAACACCAGACAGTAATTTGGCATTGGTAAGGTAATTATATAATTATAAAAGAGGGTATAAATGCTTACTTCTTATCCTGTATTCTCCTAACTGAATTAAAAAGCAATTGTATAAAATAGTATGTATATAACTGTATCTTTTAGCTTATAAAATATAAAAATGTTATATATTTAAATATCCACTTTCAATAAGAGGAGAAGGTAATTGAAATCCACAGGAGTAAAGGAGAATGAGAAATGGTAAATAAGAAGGTTAAGTGGTGGGTGTGACTTAAAGTGGCAACCTTCCAGTGGTGGACTATTCCTCTATCTTGATTGCAGTGATGGTTACACAAATCTACACATGCAATAAAATAACATAGAATTGTACATCCACATCATTCCAGTGTCAATGTCCTGGTTTTGAGAGTATTATAATTATGTAAAATGTAATGATTGGGTAAACCAGATGTAGAGTATATGGAGCCTTTCCGTACTATTTTTGCAACTTCTTGTGAGTCTTTTATTATTTATAATAAAAAGTTTTAACAAAGAAGGTTAATATAACAAACACTAAATGTATACTTGCTCTCAACTTCTTTAAAAAACATAAAATTATATATATAGTAATAATTACAGCAATGTATTGTTGGGTTTATACCATATATAGATATAATATGCATAAGAATAGTAGCACAAAAAAAGGAAAGAAGAACTAGACATATATACGAGTAATTCTTCTACATTTCACTGGAATTTAATGCAAGTCTGAAGGAGGTTCTGATAAGACGTATATTGAAAATCTTAGAGCAACCACTAAGAAAGTAACCCAAAAATACTGAAAAAATTCATTAAAAAGTAAATTGCTGCACTAGGAAATATTCACTTAATGCAAAAGAAAGCAGTAAAGGATGAATAAAGGGGCAAAAATGACATGAGGCATATAGAAAACAAAACATAGAATTGCAGATGCAAATCCAACTGTATCAATAATAATGAATGTGAATGTATTAACCCAATCCAATCAAAAGTCAGAGATGGTCAGATTGGACTTAAAAAACAATATGCTGCTTAGAAGGACACATATTACATCCAAGATACAAATAGGTTAAAAGCAAAAAAGAAAAAGATATATCATGAGAATAGCAACCACAAACAAGCTGGAGTTGCTATACTAATATTAGACAAAAAATGTTAGTAGAGCTAAAGAGGGACACTTTATTGGCTCACTTGACTGTGGGAGCTGGCAGGTCTGAAATCCACAGGGCAGGCCAACAGCCTGGAAATTCCTATAGGAGTTCATGTTGCAATTTTGAGTCTGAAAACAGTCTGGAGACAGAATTCCTTCCTCTTGGGGGACCTTAGTCTTTTCTCTTAAAGCCTTCAACTAATTGGATGAGGCTTACCCACATTATGGAGAATAATCTGTTTTACTCAAAGTCTACTGATTTAAATGCTAATCACATTTATTAATCAGGCTTCTCCAAAGAAACAGACGAATAGGATGTGTATATATACATACATATAGGTATATATGTATACATGCATATAGACAACATATATACAATTTGATAAATATATACATACAAATATTGGAGAGAGATTCGGCTCTCTCTCTAACAGGAGAGAGAGGTGTATATATATTAGAGAGAGAGAGAGATACATAAAGAGATTTGTTGTAAGGAATTGGCTCATGTGATTAAGGAGGCTGTGAGGTCCCAAGGTCTGCAGTTGGCAAGCTGGAGACCCAGGAGATCTGATGTGTAGTTCCAGTCTTAGTCCGAAGGCCTGAGAACCAGGAGAACCAATGGTGTAAGTTCCAGTCTGAGGGCAGGAGAAGACTGATGCCCCAGTTCAACCAGCCAATCAGAAGTTCCCTCTTATTCAGCCTTTTTGTTCTATTCAAGACTTCAATTGTTTAGATGAGGCCCACCTACTCTAGAGAGGGAATCTGCTTTACTCAATCTACTGATTCAAATGTTAATCTCATCCAAAAACATCTCACAGGCCCACCTCTAGACTGGTGTTTGACCAAGCATTGCAAACCACAGCCTAGCTAAGTTGACACATAATACTAAGCATCATAGTCCACTCCTTGTCAACGTGGCATTATGTGTCTCCTTAAACCCTACTTAATGTCTAAATGAAGTCAATAACAAGGCAACAATTTCTCCTAACGTGATAAAACTATCCTATGTACCATGAAAGCGCTAAATCTTTCCTCAGAAGAGGATACAAAATCCTTGGATAATGTTGACTCTTCTTGATATCTTGTAACTTAAATACTATGATGTTGTTAATATATTTTATGTTATATGATAATGGGATAAGAGAGGGAGGAAAACAAAGACTTTTATGTATATATACAATTTAATAAATATATAAATAGACACACAAACACATTCATAACAAAATAAGGAAGAAATACCCATAACTCGTAACAATTACAGTCCACGGCCATCCATCCAAACCACTGGCCACAGCCCATGAATCAGTATGCAAATGCACAACTGGCTGTTTCTCCTTTCAAGCAAAATGAATAACAAGGGGGGCTGGCCAGGTTGCATAGTGATTAAGTTTGCTGCTCCACTTCTGTGGCCTGGGGTTTGCTGGTTCAGATCCAGGTGTGGACCTATGCACAGTTCATCAAGCCATGCTGTGGCAGCATCCCATATACAAAATGGAGGAAGACTGGCACAGATGTTACCTCAGCGATAATCCTCCTCATCAAAAAAAGAAAAAAGTAGAACTAAGTACACTGCTTGAAGTTCTGCCCACTGCGAGGATTTCCCTTCACCATTGTTCTTCAATGATGTCCCAAAAAGTGCTATAGTGCTGTAGCTGATCACTTTTGGGTAGTGCCTGCATATCACATGGAGCTATCTGTAAACCAGGCCTGAGTTTTCTCCTCCTCTGTCAACTGATCATAGAGAAGGCCATGGACTGGGAGAGAAAGATAATATAGCAAGGAAGGGGACTAAGGGCATTTGGTCCACATCATCACATGACTTACTTACACCTTCAGGGCTTAGCAGAGCCTGATCTCTTATGTATCACTTCCATTTGATGATGGAGTGCTGCTGTGCATTGCCCAACTTTATGCCTTGGTGGGCCAGATAAAACCCCTCATTGTTACCGAACCTGAAGTGAGTTTGCTCACCTGTTGCGCAGCAAGCCAATTTCTGACACTGGCTGTGGTGGAAAAAAGTAGGAATTTTGCACAGCACTGAGCAAGGAGAGAGGGCAGCTAACGCTCAAATCCCAAACTCCCCGAAAAGCTAAAAGGAAGGTTTTTTATTTGGGGTTTTAGGTAGGGGAGGGGGAGCATATTGTCTTGCTGGTTGGAGCTTTCCCACCAGCCTGTCTTTGGCCTTGAGACAACTTGCAGAGAGGAGGGAGCCCGTGACCTTGCTGGTCAGCAGCTTTCTCACCAGCCTGTATCTCTTTGTAGGGAGGAGATAATCCAGGTGCTTGTCTCCATGGAGGATAGTGGATTCTGGAGCCAGGAAGCCAGAGAGTTAGCAGGGAATGAGTGTTTTGCTTTTAACCCCATATATGCTGGGTTTAATGTGGGGAAACTGATATCAGGGTCGATATCATCATGACGTGCAGTCAGGTCACACAGTAACTTGGTGGCCCATGGGTAAGCATTCAGTTCTGGAGCAAGCCAAAAGCTGTTTCTCAAAAGCAGAATGGTTACCTGCAGAGGATAACAGGGCTGCAAAATCCTAAAGGTCTGTGCTGTGATTCACCTATAAAGGCTGGCCAAAAGCTCCAAACAGCATGCCTGTTTGCCACTGACACTTCCACACCATTGGATTGATTGGATCATATGACCCAAGTGGCAGAGCAGCTTGCACGGCAGCCTGGACCTGTTGCAGAGTCTTCTCTTACTCTAGGCCTCACTCAAAACTAGCAGTTCTTTGGATCACCTGGTAAATGGGCCAGAGTAGCACACCCAAATGAAGAATATGTTGCCCTCCCAAATCCAAAGAGGCCCATGAGGCACTATACCTCTTTTTTGGTTGTAGGAACGGCTAGATGCAACAACTTGTCCTTCACTTTAGAAGGGATATTTCAACATGCCCATACCACTGGACCTCTAGAAATTTCACTGAGGTCTAAGACCCCTGAGTTTTTGTTGGATATATTTCCTACCCTCTGACACACAAATAACACCAGTAAGCCTAGAATAGTTGCTACTATTCTGCTCTCATTAGAGACTGAATTGACTGGCACCTTCATCTTGGACTAGCCAGACTCCAAAACTGTGAGAAATAAACTTCTGTTGTTTGAGCCATCCAGTCTATGATATTTTTCTATGGCAGGCAAGCTAAGACAAGTCAATTTAATCAAACTGATGCTGCAACAAAGTCCAGATCCAATTCAAACGTAGATGAGATTTACTCAGCCTCCCACTCCAGCAGTCTGACACAAGGGGCATGAACTTTTCTGGGGGTAAACACTGTTTGTTCCATCTCCACTCTTCTTTTTGATCAAATATGCATGATGTAATTTAAAAATGACAACAGGTAAACAAGCAACAAAATGTAACCCATTGATCACAGGAAGAAGTAAATATAAGCTCATGTGGAGATGGCCCAGATGTTGGAATTATGAGGAAGCTTAAAATACTTATGAAAAAACCATAGACTTAGACATGTTTTTCAAGATGATTGTACCCTCCTAACAGCCGTGCATGAGTGCTATTCGCTCCACATCTTCATCAATATTTAATGCTGTCAGTCCTTTTAATATTAATCATTCCTTTGAATGTGGTATCTCTCGGTGGTTTTAATTTGAACTCTTTCTTATGTACTTATTATGTATTCATTCTAAATTTGCACATCTTCTTCAGTGAAATCTCCAAGTATTTCACCCATTGTTACTAGGTTGACTTTTTATTATTGATTTGAAGGCATTTATTGCATATTTTGATTATGTTCTTTTCCAGCTATATGTAGTGTGAATATTTTCTCTCAGTCTGTGGCAAAATTAAAACATTTTGCAGAAAGATTGCAAGCACGCCACAAAACTTCCTTTGACTCAGATTCCTCAAGTGGCAACATTCCAAGGAAGCTCTTTTATCACATCCTTACACATACAAACACGCCAACATTAGTCTTTTTCTGAACTATTTGGAAGCAAGCTGTAGACTTGATATCCTAAACATTTCAGTGTGTATCTCCCCAAAACAAAAGCATACTCCTACGTAAGCACCATAGAACCTTCCAACTCAGGAAATCAAAGTTGATTCACTACTATTCAATCCACAGACACTATTCAAATCTCACCCACCAGCACAAAAATGTTGCCTTTTTCTTGCTGGTTTAAGTTCCTGTCCAGGGACACTTTTTCAGTCATTTTTCATGTCTCTTAGTATCCTTCAATCTAGAATGATAGCTACGTCCTTCCCTGTCCCTCATGTCCTAGATAAGCACGTCCAATGGAAATGTAATGCAAGCTGCATATGTAATTTAAAATATTCTAGTAGTCACGTTAAAGAAAGAAGAAACAGAGAAAAAAGATCATTTAAATGATATATTAATCTAGTATATCAAAATATTATCACTTCAATATGTAATCAATATAAAAAAACTATTGAGATATTTTACTTTTTTTTACAAAGACTTTGAAATCTGATGTGTATTTATACTGAAGGCACATCTCAGTTCAGACTCTCCACATTTCAATCGCTCAATAATCACATATGAATACTGCCTATATTGGGCAGTGCAGTCCTAGACAATTTTGTGGGTTTTCTGGGGTTTTTTTTAGAGTACGGGCCTTTCGTTCTATTGCTTGATTCTCTATCTGTATCTGGTTCATATTTCCTCATGATCAGTATCAGGTTATGGATTCCTGGCAGGCACACCACAAAAATAATGCATTACCCTGCTGAGTCCGTTGATCAGGATGTTGACCAGTCCTACCATTAATAATATTAACTCTGATGACCTGATCACGTTGGTGTCGTACAGGCTTTGCTTCCAGTTTTGCGAAAGAGATTGTAGAGAACTGGTATCATTTCTTCCTTAAATGTTTGGTAGAATTCGCCAGTGAACCCACAGGGCCTGGTGCTTTCTGTTTTGGAAAGTTATTAATTATTGATTCAATTTCTTTGATATATGTAGTCACATTCAGATTATCTCTTTTGCCTTGTGTAAGTTTTGGTAGATTGCGTCTCTCAAGGAATTGGTCAATTTCACTTTGGTTATCAAGTTTGTGGGCATAGAGTCATTCATGTTATTCCTTTATATCCTTTTAATGTCCGTAGGATCATTAGTGCTGGCCCCTCTTTCATTTCTGATATTGGTAATTTGTGTCTTCTCTCTTTTTCATATTTAGCCTGGCTAGAGGCTTATCAATTTTATCAGTCTTTCCAAGAACCAGCATTTGGTTACATTGATTTTCTTTACTGATTTCCTCTTTGTCATTAATTTCTGCTCTAATTCTTATTATTTCTTTTCTCCTGCTGACTTTGGATTTAACTTGTTTTTCTTTTCCTAGTTTCCTAAGGTGGAGGCTTAGATAATTGATTTTAGATCTTTCTTCTTTTCTAATATGTGCATTCAATACTATAAATTTCCCTCTAAGCACTGTTTTCTCTGCATCCCACAAACTTTCATTAGTTGTATTTTCATTTTCATTTAGTTCAAAACGTTTTTAAATTTCCCTTGAGATTTCTTCTTTGACATACATGATTTTTAGAAGTGTGTTGTTTTAGCTCCAAGTATTTGGCAATTTTCCAGCTATCTTTCTATTATTGCTTTCTAGTTTCAACTCCATTGTGGTCTGAGAGCATACACTGTATGATTTCTATTCTTTTAAATGTGTTAAGGTGTGCTTTAGGAACCAGGATGTTGTCTATCTTGGTGAATAGTCCATGTGAGCTTGAGAAGAATGTGTATTCTTTTCATTCAGGATAAAACAGTTAAGTTCCACCGTGTTCTTACTGATTTCTGCTTGCTGTATATGTGCATTTCTGATAGAGGGGTGTTGAAGTCTCCAACTATAATAATCAATTCATCCATTTCTCCCTGCAGTTCTATCAGTGTTTGTGTCATGTAGTTTGATGTTTTATTGTTAGGTGCATACACATTAAGGATTATTATCTTCTTAGAGAACTGACCTCTTTATCGTTACGAAATGCTCTTCTTTATCCCTGATAATTTTCCTTGCTCTAAAGTCTGCTCTGTCTGAAATTAATATAGATACTCCTGATTTGTTTTTTATTACTTTTAGCATAACATATCTTTCTCCATCCCTTTACTTTTAATCTATATGTAACTTTATTTTTAATGTGGGTTTCTTGTAGACAACATATAGTCAGGACTTGTTTTTGATCCACTCTGACAATCTCTGTCTTTTAATTGGTGTAATTGGATCATTGACATTTAAAGTGATTATTGACATAGATAGGTTAATATCTAACATTTGTTACTGTTTTATGTTTGTTGCCCTTAGTCTTTGTTCCTATTTTTCTCTTCCACTCTTTGGTGGTTTTGATTGAGCATTTTATATAATTCCCTTTTCTCATCTTTCTTAGCATATCAACTATACTTCCTTTTTTTTTTTTTTTTACTTTTTTTAGTGGTTGCCATAGAGTTTGCACATACAGTTTGCCCATACATTTACAGCTAATCTAAGTACGCTTTCAAATAATACTGTGCTGCTTCAGGGGTAGTGTAAGTACTTTGTAACAAGAAAATCTTCCTTATTCCTCCCTCCCTTCACTTGTACCATTGTTGTCACACATTTCACTACACATACAGTGTAATCATCTAATACATTGTTCCTATTCCCATTTTGAACAGTTATCTGTTAGATCAATTAAGAACAAGAAGAATAAAAGTTTTAATTTACTTTCAATTATTTCTTCTCTAATGATCTTTCTTTATGTAGATCTGAATTTCTGACTTAAATAATTTTCCTTCTCTCTGAAGAATTTTAATACTTCTTTCAAGGGAGGTCTACTGGCAACAAATTCAATTTTTTTAAAATTTTTATTGAGTTAATGATAGGTTACAATCTTGTGAAATTTCAGTTGTACATTATTGTTTGTCAGTCGTGTTGTAGGTGCACCCCTTTACCCTTTGTGCCCACTCCCCACAACATCTTTCCCCTGGTAGCCACTAATCTGTTCTCTTTGTCTACATTTTTAAATTCCTCATATGAGTGGAGTCATACAGAGATTGTCCTTCTATATCTGGCGTATTTCACTTAACATAATTCCCTCAAGGTCCATCCATGTTGTTGCAAATGGGACGATTTTGTTCTGTTTTACGGCTGAGTAGTATTCCATCGTATACATGTACCACATCTTCTTTATCCATTCGTCTGTTGATGGGCACTTAGGTTGCGTCCACATCTTGGCTATTATAAATAATGCTGCAATGAACATTGGGATGCATAAGACTTTTGGAATTGCTTACTTAAAGCTCTTTGGTTAGATATCCAGTAGTGGGATAGCTGGATCATATGGTAGTTCTATTTTTAATTTTTTGAGGAATCTCCATACCGTTTTCCATAGTGGCTGCACCAGTTTGCATTCCCACCAGCAGTGTATGAGGGTTCCTTTTTCTCCACAATCTCTCCAACATTTGTTACTATTTGTTTTAGTTATTTTTGTCATTCTAATGGATGTAAGGTGATATCTTAGTGTAGTTTTGATTTGCATTTCCCTGATGATCAGTAGTGATGAACATCTCTTCATGTGCCTATTGGCCATCCGTAGATCTTCTTTGGAGAAATGTCTGTTCATGTCTCCAACCGACTTTTTGAACAGGTTGTTTGATTTTTTGTTGTTGAGTTGTGTGAGTTCTTTATATATTATGGATATTAAGTCTTTGTCAGATATATGACTTGCAAATATTTTTTCTCAGTTAGTGGATTGTTTTTTTGTTTCAATCCTGTTTTCCTTTGCCTTGAAGAAGCTCTTTAGTCTGATGAAAACCCAGTTGTTTATTCTTTCTCTTGTTTCCCTTCTCTGAGAAGACATGGTGTCCAAAAAGATCCTTTTAATACTGATGTAAAAGAGTATACTGCCTACGTTTTCTTCTAGAATCCTTATGGTTTCAGGTCTCAGCTTTAGGTCTTTGATCCATTTTGAGCTTATTTTGATGAATGGTGAGAAAGAATGGTCAATTTTCATTCTTTTACATGTGGCTTTCCAGTTTCCCCAGCACCATTTGTTGAAAAGACTTTCTTTTCTCCATTGTATGCCCTCAGCTCCTTTGTTGAAGATAAGCTGTCCATAGATGTGTGGTTTTATTTCTGGACTTTCAATTCTGTTCCATTGATCTGTGCACCTGTTTTTGTACCAGTACCATGCTGTTTTGATTACTGTAGCTTTGTAGTATGTTTTGAAGTCAGGGATTGTGATGCCTCCCGTTTTGTTCTTTTTTTCTCAGGGCTGCGTTAGCAATTCGGGGTCTTTTGTTGCCCCATATGAATTTTAGGACTCTTTGGTCTATTTCTGTGAAGAATGTCATTGGGATTCTGATTGGTATAGTGTTGAATCTGTAGATTGCTTTAGGTAGAATGGACATTTTAACTATGTTTATTCTTCCAATCCATGTGCATGGAATATCTTTCCATCTCTTTATGTCGTCGTCCATGTCTTTCAGAAAGGCTTTGTAATTTTCATTGTATAGGTCTTTCACTTCCTTAGTTAAATTCATCCCGAAGTATTTTATTCTTTTTGTAGCAATTGTGAATGGTATTGTGTTCTTGAGTTCTTTTTCTGTTAGTTCGTTATTGGAGTATAGAAATGCTACTGATTTATGCAAATTGATTTTGTACCCTGCAACTTTGCTGTAGTTGTTGATTACTTCTAAGAGTTTTCCAATGGATTCTTTGGGGTTTTCTATATATAAGATCATGTCGTCTGCAAACAGCGAGAGTTTCACTTCTTCCCTCCCTATTTTCATTCCTTTCATTCCTCTTTCTTGCCTGATTGCTCTGGCCAGAACCTCCAGTACTATGTTAAATAAGAGTGGTGATAGAGGGCATCCTTGTCTCATTCCTGTTTTCAGGGGGATGGTGCTCAGTTTTTGCCCATTGAGTATGATGTTGGCTGTGGGTTTGTCATATATGGCCTTTATTATGTTGAGGTAGTTCCCTTCTATGCCCATTTTGTTCAGAGTTTTTACCATAAATGTCTGTTGGATCTTGTCAAATGCTTTCTCTGCATCTATTGAGATGATCATATGGTTTTTGTTTCTCATTTTGTTGATATGGTGTATCACATTGACTGCTTTGCGGATGTTGAACCATCCCTGTGTCCCTGGTATGAATCCCACTTGATCATGATGTATGATCCTTTTGATGAATTGCTGAATACTGGTTGCCAAAATTTTGTTTAGAATTTTTGCATCTATGTTCATCAGTGACATTGGCCTGTAGTTCTCTTTTTTTTTTGGTGTCCTTTTCAGGCTTTGGTATCAGCGTGATGTTGGCCTTGTAGAATGTGTTAGGAAGTGTTCCATATTCCCTAATTTTTTGGAATAGCTTGAAAAGGATAGGTATTAAATCCTCTCTGAAAGTTTGGTAGAATTCCCCAGGAAAGGCATCTTGTCCTGGGGTTTTATTCTTTGAGATGCTTTTGATTGCTGTTTCAATCTCTTTCCTTGTGATTGGTCTGTTCAAATTGTCTGCTGCTTCTTGAGTGAGCTTTGGGAGATTGTAGGAGTCCAAGACTATCCATTTCCTCTAGGTTATCCATTTTGTTGGCAAATAGTTTTTCGTAGTATTCTCTTATAATCCATTGTACTTCTGTGGAGTCTGTTGTTATCTCTCCTTTTTCATTTCTGATTTTGTTTATTTGAGCTTTCTCCCTTTTTTTCTTTGTAAGTCTGGCTAGGGGTTTGTCAATTTTATTTATCTTCTCAAAGAACCAGCTCTTTGTTTCATTGATTCTTTCTACTGCCTTTTTCATTTCAATAGCATTTATTTGTGCTCTGGTTTTTATTATTTCTCTTCTTCTGCTGACTTTGGGCTTTGTTTGTTCTTCTTTCTCTAATTCAGTTAGGTGTAGTTTAAGATTGCTTATTTGGGATTTTTCTTGTTTGTTAAGATGTGTCTGTATTGCGATGAATTTTCCTCTTAATACAGCTTTTGCTGTATCCCATATGAGTTGGTATGGCATGTTATCATTTTCATTTGTTTCCAGGTATATTTGATTTCTTCTTTAATTTCTTCACTGATCCATTGGTTGTTCAGTAGTGTGTTGTTTAGTCTCCACATCTTTGTGCCTTTCTCAGCTTTTTTCTTGTAATTAATTTCTAGCCTTATAGCATTATGATCAGAGAAGATGCTTGCTATTATTTCGATTTTTTTAAATTTGTAGAGGCTTGCCTTGTTTCCCAACATATGGTCTATCCTTGAGAATGTTCCGTGCGCACTTGAGAAGAATGTGTATTCTGCTGTTTTTGGATGAAGTGTTCTATATATGTCTATTAAGTCCAATTCTTTTAGCTTTTTGTTTAGCTCCACTATTTCCTTGTTGATTTTCTGTCTGGATGATCTGTCCATTGATGTGAGTGGGGTGTTGAGGTCCCCTACTGTTATTGTGTTGTTTTTAACATCTTCCCTTAGGTCTGTTAATAGTTGCTTTATGAACTTTGGTGCTCCTGTGTTGGGTGCATAGATATTTATAAGCATTATTTCTTCTTGATGAAGTGTCCCTTTGATCATTATATATTGTCCCTCTGTGTCTCTCTTTACCTGCCTTATTTTGAAATCTGTTTTGTCTGATATAAGTATTGCGACACCTGCTTTCTTTTGCTTGCTATTAGCTTGAAGTATTGTCTTCCACCCCTTCACTCTGAACCTGTGTTTGTCCTTGGTGCTGAGTTGTGTTTCTTGGAGGCAACAAATTGTTGGATCTTGTTCTTTAATCCACTTTGCAACTCTGTGTCTTTTTACCGGAGCGTTCAATCCGTTTACATTGAGGGTGATTATTGACGCATGAGGGCTTAATGCTGTCATTCTGTCACTCGTTATCTGGTTTTCCTGCATTACCTTTGTTTCTCATCCTGTGTGTTTTAGCCTACCCATTGACTTGTGCAATTTCTTATGCTGGGTTTCCTAGAACTTTCCTTATTTATGTTTTGTGTCTCTGTTCTGTTTTTTAGTTTAGTGGCTACCCTGAAGTTTGTATTTAGAATCTTGTGTACAATATAGTCCATTCTCTGGTCGTCTCTTACTTACTTGGCCTAGACTGATTTAGTCCCTTTCCTCTTCCCCTCCTAAATCATTATTTTCATCTATTCTTCCAACTCGTGTTATGAGTTTGTGGTTAGAGTGATAAGATTGTCTTTGCTTTGGTGGTTTCCTTCCCTTTATCCTAATGCTATAGTTGAATATTTGCTATCCTATTCTGGTTCTATCTATTTGTCTCCCTACTCTGTGGTTTCTGACCCCTTTCTCCCTCTTTTTCTTTTTTCAGGTATGAGAGCCTTCTTGAGGATTTCTTGTAGTGGAGGACTTTTGGTTACAAATTCCCTTAACTTTTGTTTGTCTGGAAAAGATTTAATTTCTCTCTCATATATGAAGGATATTTTTGCTGGATAGAGTATTCTTGGCTGAAGTTTTTATCTTTCAAAGTTTTGAATATGTCATTCCATTCTCCTCTAGCTTGCAAGGTTTCTGTAGAGAAATATGCTGAAAGTCTGATAGGAGTTCCTTTGTAGGTTATTTTCTTCTGTCTTGCTGCTCTGAGTATTCTTTCTTTGTCATTTATTTTTGCCATTTTTACTACTATATGCCTTGCAGTAGGTCTTTTTACATTGACAAATCTAGAAGATCTGAAAACTTCCTCCACACACATTTCTCCCTCAATCCCTAGATTTGGGAAGTTCTCTTCTATAATTTGTTAAGCACACTTTCTGCTCCATTTTCCTTTTCCACGCCCTCTGGTATTCTGATAATTCTTAAATTGGTTTTCCTCACTGAATCCGCTATTTCTCTGAGATTTTCCTCATTCTTTTTAATTCTTAGTCCTCTTTCTTCCTCTGTCTGGAGCCATTCAGCCTGTCTATCTTCGATTATGCTAATTTTCTCCTCTATGGTGTCTACACGGGCATTCAGGAAATCCGTATTCTGTTTTATCTGATCCATTGTATTTTTCACCTCTAATATTTCTGATTGATTCTTCTTTATAGTTTCTATCTCTTTTGTGAAGTAACTCCAGAACTCGTTGACTTGTTTCTCTATATTTCCCTTTACCTCATTGAGTTTTTTGATGATAGCTACTCTGAATTCATTTTCACTTAGTTTATCTATTTCCAAGGCCTCAGGACTTTATTCTGTGTTTTTATTGTTTTCTGTCTGGTCTGGAGCTTTTATAAATTGCTGAATGGTAGAGGAGCGGTTTTTGCACAAGATGGTAGTATTTGGTTGCAGTTACAGCCTGTCGCCACTAGATGGGGGTTAAGAGCCGCATGTTCTGAGCCTTCTGCCTCCAGCCATGATGGCAGGTGCACAGTGCGGGTTGGGGGAGGAGTGGCACTTTCTCTCACGTGCTGACCTGGATTCTGATCAGCTCTCACTCTCTGGTCTCCCAGGGCCCTGGCTTGATGGGGTCCCTGCACATGGAAGCTTTCCCCCGTTAGCGAGTTTCCACTGCACTGGCAGTGGGAGTCCTGGATGATCCCCTGGTCAAGTGGCCCCTCCCCCATGCCTTCCCTCACCCATGGCAGCAATCCCAGTCTCTAGGGGAGGGAGAAAAGTTCTCTCTTACCCCATTCCAGTTCCTCCGAGGCCAGCTGCAGCCTCTCTGTCCTCCATCGTTTTGCTGCTGTGGGTCTCTGACGATCTCTGTATTAGACTTATTGGTGGAAATTCAGTTGTTCCGGTTTTTGGTTGTAGTTTGGAAGGGAGAGAGTCTCGGGTCAGCTCACCCCGCCATTTTGCTGACATCACCTCCAACAAATTCAAATTTTTTTGGTCTGAGAATGTCTTTATTTCTCCTTCACTTTGAAGGATAATGTCACAGAATATAGAATCCTATGTTGGTGGTTTTTTTCTCTTAACACTTTAAATATTTTACTCTCTTCTCTCTTGCATGGTTTTTGAAAAGTTGCATATAATTCTTGTCTTTGCTTCTCTACAGATAAGCTGGGTTTTTTTTCCTATGGCTTCTTTCAAAATTTTTTCTTTATCTCCGATTTTTGCAATTTGAATATTATATGCCTGGGTTTAGTTTTTTGCTTTTGTTTTTGACATTTATCCTACTTAGTGTTCTCTGAGACTCCTGGGTCCATGGTTTGGTGTTTGACATTAATTTGGGGAAATTCTCAGTCATTATTGCTTCAAATATTTCCTCTGTTTCTTTCTCTTTCTTCTCTTTCTGATATTTCCATTACATGTATGTTACATTTTTTGTAGTTGTCTTACAGTTCTCTGATTCTTGTTCCATTTTCAGTTTTTTGGTTTTTTTTTTAAGTCTATTTTCTTTTTGCTTTTCAGCTTTGGAAGTTTCTATTGACATATCCTCAAGCTCAGAGATTCTTTCTTCAACTCTGTCCCACTCTCCCAGTGTACTGGTGAGCCCACCAAAAAAATTTTTCATTTCTCTTACAGTGTCTTTGGTTGCTAGAATTCTTTTGGTTCTTCCTCAGGATTTCACCTCTCTGCTTACATTACTATCTGTTCCTGTATGTTGCCTTCTTTTTTCCGTTAGAGTCCTTAGCCTATATTAATCATAGTTGTTTTGTATCCGTAGTCTGATAATTCCAACAACTCTGTCATATCTGAGTCTGGTTCTGATGCTTATTGTCTCTTCACATTATGTTTTTTGACTTTTAGTATGCCTTATAATGATTTGTTGAAAGCCAGACATGATGTCCTGAGGAAAAAGAACTCCAGGAAGTAGGCCTTTAGTGATGTGATGATAAGGTACCTGGGGACAAGAAGTGTCCTAGGTCCTGGGATTATTAGGTCTCAGTCTTTAGATGAAACTGTACCTCTGAACTGTGAATTTCATCAGTGCATCTCAGTTATTTTCCAGTCTCATAGGTGGGACAGGATGGCTAGCATGGGCTGGAGCCAGGTATTTCCCTTCCCTCAGATCTGTTAGGCTCTGGTACAATGGTTTCTCTTGAGGTAAGAACTTGTTAAGAAGATTGGAATGCTCTGGCATATTTCAAAATGGTTATGTTTCTCCTCCCTCTGCTGGAAGCACAAGGGGATTTTTCTCCAATATTCACTGTGAGAACCTGGTAGAGCTTCTGGAGACCTCCCATGACTGGCCCCCCCCCCCCAAGAGTTTCTAACTCCCAGACTTGTCCGCACTGAGCCTCCAGCAATTCCTCAATTATGGTTTAGGTTTTCCTGCTCTGGTAGTGGTTTCTGTGGAGGGTTGTGCTCCAGTAAGTTGTGATTCTCCATATCTGCCTGTCTGTCCTCCAGTTTTTGGACAGCACTTTGCCCTGTGACCTCACTTCTCTATTGAATCTAAGTAGAGTTGTTGATTTTTCAGTTTGTGCAGCATTTTGCTTGTTGTTAGGACAGAGTGATAACTTCCAAGCTCCTTTCAAAGTGATTTTTTACATCCTCAAATGCTTTATTACGTATATTTATTCTGTTTGGCATAGACTTAGACTTTTCTTGTGACTTGTGTTTTGTTTTATTTGTGAGAGGGATTTCTGTATTTGTGTGAAAATTCATATGTTTATTTTCTGCAATATTTGTTCATTTTTGTGAAATTAAGGAATTTTACACAATTTCTAGTTTAATGGTAACTTTTTCTGTTAGTCTAGCCATGTCTTGCCACTTCGGTGGGTTTTTTATTTGCTTGTTTTGTTGGTAAGGGAGGGTTATTCTCTGATTTTGTTGCTCTCCTTTGTTTGACAAGACCCTAAAATTTCCACTTTTTCTTCTTTTCCTCTTCTCCACCCAGTTATCAAATAACCTTCTTCCTTACTTTCTGCCTTTTTTTCACTCCCAGAAGCTATGCATTTGGAAGACTGTCCTTTTAAGTCATTCTGCTCTTTGTAAAGTCTTCCTCTTTAAAAGAAAATGCCACGACCTTAGTCTACCTCTCCCTTTAATTGACAAATGCTGTGAAATGCCTTAACTCCAGTCATGCTCGATAAGCCTGGCTTCTTACATTAATATATTTGATACACAAAATTGTGTAAGTTTAGGGTGTACAATATGTTGATTTGATACATTTATATATTGCAATATAATTGATATTGTTATGTTAGTTAACACCTGTATTATGTCACAAAATTATTCTATTTTTATGGTGAGAATAATTAAGATCTAGTCTCTTAGCAAGTTTGATGTTTATAATACCATATTGTTGTCTATGATTGTGATACTGTGCATTAGATCTCCAGGACTTATTTATCTACTAGTTGTGAGTTTGTACCCTTAAACAATATCTCTCCTTCTCCCTCAACCCCTAGCCCCTGGTAACCACTATTCTATTCTCTGTCTTTACAAGGTTCACTTTTTTAGATTTCACATACAAGGCATACCATACAGTATTTGTCTTTCTAGGTCTGACTTATCTTACTTAGCATAATGTCCTCATAGTCCATCCATGTTGTCATAAATGGCAGGATTTCCTTCTTTCTCATGGCTGAATAATGTTCCATTATATGTATTTATATCACATCTTCTTTATCCATTCATCTATTGATGGACAGTTACGTTGTTTCCATTTTTGGCCATTGTGAATAATGCTGCAATAAACCAGAGAGTACATATATCTTTTTGATACCCTGCTTTCATTTCCTTTGGCTATATACCCAGAAGTGGAATTACTGGATCATCTGGGAGTTGTATTTTTAATTTTTTCAGGAACCTCCATTCTGTTTTCCATAATGGTTAAATCAATTTAGCTCCCCACCAACAGTGTTCAAGAGTTCCCTTTCTCCTTATCTTTGCCAAACTTATCTCTTGTCTTCTTGATGCTAGCCATTCTAACAGGTGTGAGGTGATATCTCATTGTTGGTTTTGATTTCCATTTCCTTGATGATGAATACTGTTGAGAATTTTTTCACATACCTGTTGGCCATTTGTATGTCTTCTTTGGAAGAATATCTATTTATTCCTCTGCCCATTTTTAAATCAGATTGTTTAGTTTTTGTTGTTGAGTTCTGTAAATTCTTTATATACATATTTTTGGATGTTAATCTCTTATCTCATTTATGGTTTGCAAATATTTTATCCCATTCTGTAGGTTGCCTTTTCATGTTTTTGATGATTTCTTTTGCTATGCAGAAGCTTTTCAATTTGATGTAGTCTCACTTGTGGATGTTTGCTTTTGTTGCTTGTACTTGTGGTGTCATATCCGAAATATCATTGCCAACATCAGTGTCAAGAAGTTTCTTCCCTATGTTTTCTTCTAGGAGTTTTTACTGCATCATGTCTTATGTTTAAGTCTGTGATCCATTTCAAGTGAGTTTTTGTGGCTGGTATAAGATAGGGGTCCAACTCCATTTTTCCACGTGCTTCTTCTAGTTTTCCCAACACCATTTCTTGATGAAACTATCATTTCCTAAATGAGTGTTCTTGGCTCCCTTGTCAAATATTGGTTGATCATTTATGTGGGCGTTAATTCTGGGCTCTCTGTTCCATTCCACTGGTCTATGTGTCTCTTTTTGTGCCAGTACCATACTATTTTAATTACTATAGTTCTGTAGTTACTATAGTTTAATTACTATAGTACTATAGTTTGAAATCAGGAAGTGTGAATTAATAATATTAATTCCAATCCATGAATAAGGGATATCTTTCCATTCATTTGTGTCTTCTTTGATTTCTGTAAACAAAGTCTTGTAGTTTTCATTGTATGTTTCTTTTACTTCCTTGGTTAAAGTTATTTGTAATATTTTATTGTTTTTGATGTTATTGTGAATGGGGTAGTTTTCTTTATTACTTTTTCAGATGTTTCATTGTTACTGTATAGAAATGCAGCTGATTTCTGTGTATTGATTTTAAGTCTTACAACTTTACTGAATTCATCGATTAGACCCAACAGTTTCTTAGTTGAATATTTGGGATTTTCAATATATAAGATAATATCATCTGCCAATAATGACAATTTTACTTCTTCCTTTCAAATTTAGATGCCTTTTATTTCCTAGTCTTGCCTGATTGCTCTAGCTATGACTTCCAGTAGTATGTTGAATAAGAGTGGTGAGAGTGGGTACCCTTGTCTTGTTCCTGATCTTAGAGGAAAAATTTCCAATTTTTCACTGATGAATATAATGTTAACCAAAGGTTTGTCATGTATGGCCTTTATTATGTTGAGGTATGTTTCTTCCATACCCAATCTGTTGAGGGTTTTTATCATGAAAAGATGCTGTATTTTGTCAAAGCTTTTCTGCATCTATTGAGATGACAATGTGATTTTTATCTTGTATTCTATTAATGTGGCATATCACATTTATTGATTTGCATATGTTGAAACACACTTCCATCTCAGGGAAAAGTCCAACTTGGTGATGATGTGTAATCTTTTTAATGCATTGTTGAATTCAGTTTGCTAATATTTTATTGAGAATTTTTCATCAGTATTCATCAGGGCTATTGATCTATAGTTTTCTTGTAGTGTCCTTTCTGGCTTTGGTATTATGGTAATTATAGCCACATAGAATGAGTTTGGAAGTGTTCCCTTCTTTTAAACTTTTTGGAAGTTTGAGAAGGATTGGCATGAATTCTTCCTTAAATTTTTGGTAGAATTTACTAATGAAGCTGTCTGGTCCTGAGGTTTTCTATGTTGGGAGGTTTTTATTACTGATTCCATATCTTTACTCATTATTTGTCTGTTCAGATTTCCTATTTCTTCCTAATTTAGTCTTGATAGGTTGTATGCTTCTAGGAATTTTTCCATTTCTTCTAGGTTATCTAATTTATTGGTTCATAGTAGTCTCTCATGATCATATGTATTTCTGTAGTACGAATCGTAATGTATTCTCTTTCATTTTTGATTTTATTTATTTGTCTTCTCTCTCTTTTTTTCTTAGTTACTCTTACTAAAATTTTGTCAATTTTGTTACCTTTTTGTAAAACCAACTCTTATTTTTGTTGATATTTTCTGTTGTTTTTATGGGCTTGAATTCATTTATTTCTCTCCTATTCATTTATTTCTTATTTCTGCTCTGATCTTTTTTTAAATTAAAAAAAATTTTTTTATGGAAGTAACATTGGATTATGACATTATATAGCTTTCAGACGTACATCACAATATATTTTGAGTTCTGTGTAGATTACATCATGTTCACCATCCAAAAACTAATTATAGTCCATCACCACATATGTGAGCCTAATCACCCCTTTTACCCTCCCCTCTCCCCCATCCCCTATAGTAACCACCAATCCAATCTCTGTTGCTATGTGTTTGTTTGTTGTTGTTTTTTTCTTCTTGAGATCATATGGTATTTGACTTTCTCCCTCTGACTTATTTCATTTAGCATAATACCCTCAAGGTCCATCCATGTTTTCAAAAATGGCCGGATTTCATCATTTCTTATGGCTGAGTAGTGTTCCATCGTGTATACATACCACATCTTCTTTATCCATTCGTCCCTTCATGGTCACCTAGGTTGCTTCCAAGTCTTGGCTATTGTGTATAATGCTGAAATGAACATGGGGGTGCATGTATCTTTATGCATTTGTGTTTTCAAGTTCTTTGGATAAATACCCAGCAGTGGAATAGCTGGATCATATGATAGATGTATTTTTAATTTTCTGAGGATACTCCATACTGCTTTCCATAGGGGCTGCACCAGTTTGCACTCTCACCAGAAGTGTACGAGGGTTCCCTTCTCTCCACATCCTCTCCAACACTTGTTGTTTCCTGTCTTGTTAATTATAGCCATTCTGACCAGAGTGAGGTGATATCTCATTGTAGTTTTGATTTGCATTTCCCTGATAGCTAATGATGTTGAGCATCTTTTCATATGCCTGTTGGCCATCCATATATCTTCTTTGGAGAAATCTCTGTTCAGATCTTCTGCCCATTTTTTAATTGGGTTGTTGGTTTTTTTGTTGTTGAGTTGTATGAGTTCTTTGTATATTTTGGATATTAACCCCTTATCTGATATATGGTTTGCAAATATCTTCTCCCAGTTGTTAGGTTGTCTTTTTGTTTTGTTGATGGTTTCCTTTGCTGTGCAGAAGCTTTTTAGTTTGATGTAGTCCCATTTGTTGATTTTTTCTTTTGTTTCCCTTGCCCGATCAGAAATGGTACTTGAAAATATGCTGCTAAGACAGATGTCAAAGAACGTACTGCCTATGTTTTCTTCCAGGAGTTTTATGGGTTCATGTCTTACATTCAAGTCTTTAATCCATTTTGAGTTGATTTTTGTGCATGGTGTAAGATAATGGTCTACTTTCATTCTTTTTTTTTTTGCATGTGGCTGCCCTGTTTTCCCAACATCATTTATTGAAGAGACTCTCATTTCTCCATTGCATGCTCTTGGCTCCCTTATTGAATATTAGCTGTCCATAAATGTGTGGGTTTATTTCTGGACTCTTGATTCTGCTCCATTGATCTGTGGTCTGTTTTTGTGCCAGTACCATGCTGTTTTGGTTATTATGACTTTGTAGTATATTTTGAAATCAAGGAGTGTGATACCTCCAGCTTTGTTCTTTTTTCTCAGGAATTCTTTGGCTATTTGGGGTCTTTTGTTGTTCCACATAAATTTTAGGATTCTTTGTTCTAATTCTGTGAAAACTGTTGTTGGAACTTTGATAGGGATTACCTTGAATCTATAGATTGCTTTAGGAAGTATGGACATTTTCACTATGTTAATTCTTCTAATCCAAGTCTGCTCTAATCTTTATTATTTCCTTCCTTCTGCTAACTTTGAGCTTAATTTGTTCTTTTTTTCTAGTTCCTTGAAGTCTAAAGTTAGGTGGTTTATTTGAAGAATAATTTATTAATATATGAATTTTCCTCTCAGAACTGGTTTTGCAGCATCCCATCTGTTTTAATATGTTGTGTCTCCATTTCCATTTCTTTTGAGATTTTTTTTTATTTCCCTTTTGATTTCTTCTTTGACCCATTGGTTGTTCAGAAGTGTGTTATTTAGTTTCCACATATTTGTGGATTCCCAGCTTTCCTCTTGTTATTGATTTATAGATCATATAATTTTGTTCAGAAAAGATACTTGGTACAATTTCAATCTTAAATTTGCTAAGATTTGTTTGTGTCTTTCATATGATCTATCCTGGAGAATGATCCGTGTGCACTTGAGAAGATTTTGTATTCTATGGCTGTTGGATAGAGTGTTCTGTAGATGTCTGTTAAGTCCATTTTGTCTAAAGTATGGTTCAATTCCATTGTTTCCTTGTTGATATTTCTTCTGGATCATCTATTCATTACTGAAAGTGGGACATTGAAGTCCCCTACTATTATTGTATTGCCATCTATTTCTCTTCAGATCTGTTATTATTAACTTAATATATGTATGTGCTCGGCTGTTAGGTGTGTATATTTACAACTGTTATATCATCTGGATGAACTGACCCCTTTATCATTATATAATGACCTTCTTTGTCTCTTATTACCATTGTTGGCTTGAAGTCTATTTTGTCTGATATGAATATAGCTACCCCCACTTTCTTTTGGCTACCATTGGCATGGGATACCTTTTGCCATTCCTTCACGTTGAGTCTACGTGTGTCCTTAAAGCCAAAGTGAATCTCTTGTAGGCAGCATATGGCTACCTACAAGAGATTCTTGGGTCTTGTTTTTACTCCATCCATCCAGTCTGTGCCTTTTTATTTGTGAATTCAATTCATTTATTTTTAGAGTAACTATTGATATGTAAGGATTACTAATGCCATCTTATTGATTACTTTCTGCCTGTTTTGTATTTCCATTCTTTTCTTTTCCCTCTGTTTCTGCCTACTTTTGTAAATTGGTGATTTTCCATGGTGGTATGCTTTGTTTCTCCTTTTTTCATCATTTGTGAATCAACTCTGGATTTTTGTATTATGGCTACCATGAGGCTTACATAAAACATGTCATAGGGCCCAGCCCTGCGGCTGAGTGGTTAGTTTTGCATGCTCCGCTTTGGTGGCCTGAGTTCATGGGTTCAGGTCCCGGGTGTGGACCTACTCCACTCACCAGCCAGGCTGTGGTGGTGTCCCACATATTAAAAAAAAAAGTAGAGGAAGATTGGCACAGATGTTACCTCAGGGAGAATCTTCCTCAGGAGAAAAAAACATGTTATAGATAAAACAGTCCATTTTATGCTGATGGCCACTTATCTTCAATCAGCTACAAAGGCTCTGCCCTTTTACTTCTTGCTTTTATATTTTTGATGCCACAATTTACCACTTTTATGTTGTGCATTTATTAACAAATTATAGTAGCTATAGTTATTTTTAGTACTCTTTTTCTTTAACTTTCATATTATGGTTAAGTGGTTAACATACCGTCCTATTACAGAATTTGAGTTTTCTAAATCTGGCTACATATTTTTTGCCTTTACCAGTGTGTTGTATACTTTACATGTTTTCATGATGCTGATTAATGTCTTTTCATTTCAGCTTGAAGAATTCCTTCCAGAATTTCTTGCAAGGCACGTCTAGTGGTGATGAACTGCCTCACTTTTGTTTGTTTGGGAAAGCCTTTATTTTGCCTTCATATTTGAAGGATAACTTTGTCAGATAAAGTATTCTTGGCTGGCAAATTATTTCTTTCAACACTTTGAATATGTCATTCCAATCTCTCATGATCTGTAGAGTTTCTGCTGAAAAGTCCACTGATAGCCTAATGAGTGTTCCTTTGAAGGTTACACGCTTTTTTCCCTGGCTGCTTTATCTTTGATTTATGACAGTTTCATTATAATGTATCTTGGTGAAGGTCTTTTTGAATTGAGATAAAGGAGTGATCTGTTAGCTCCATTAACTTGTATGTCCAAATCTCTCCCCAGATTTGGAAATTTCTCAGGTATTGTTTCTTTAAGTAATGTTTCTACCCCCTTCTCTCTCTCTTTTCCTTCTTAATTCCTGATTATTCTAATATTTGTTGTATTGATGAAATTCCATAGATCAAGCAGGCTTTCTTCACTCTTTTTTACTTTTGTTTCTTTCTTCTCTTCTGTGTTATTTCAAAATTCCTATCCTCTAACTCACTTATTCTGTCTTCCAACTGCTCTACTCCAGTACAGATGCTCTCTATTGCATTCTTCATCTCATTCATTGAATTCTTCAGCTCCAGAATTTCTGTCTGGTCCTTTTTCATGATTTCTATCTGTTTGGGAAAGAACTCATTTTGTTCCTGTGATTCTTTTCCTGATATCATTGAATTATCTTTTGAATAGTTTTGTAGCTCATTGAGTTTCTTTAAAATGGTTATTTTGAATTCTTTATCAGCTAGATTGCAGTATTTTGTGGCTTTGTGTTGTTGTTGAGAATTATTGATATCTTTTGGCTTTGCCATATTTCCTTGATTTTTCATGTTCCTTGTCATTTTGCAGTCTGCTTTCACATTTTAAGTAGCAAATATCTGCTTAACTCCTTGCTGATTGCCTTCAGTTGGGGTACTGTTTGTTGGTGTTGCTATATCTCGGGTTTCCTAGGTTTTGTATGGGTAGACCCGCTCCACTCTTCTTGCTTCTTCCTGAGGCCGAATTCTTAATGTCTTCTGTTGTTCTTACAACTCACCAGGCTGGCTGCTGGAAAACTCTCTTGTTTTCCAGAAGGTGGTGCTATCACTTAAGTTTGTGGTTTTTCCCTTGCCCACAGACCCTGATACATTTTTTGAGAGCACTCTGATCATAAGACATTTTCTTGCCACTGCACTGAAGAATGCACACAAGAATGTGGTTGCAGAGTGAGAGGATCTTTGAATTTAGAACTTGGGGCATTGGGTGCACATAGACCAGGTGGGGAGATCCTCGGCGGGGGGTCGGGGGTACTCCCTGAGGCTTGTGGACAACTTTTTGCTGAAGTCTTGAAATTATGAGCAGGGACTGCATCACTTTGATGGTCTTTGAAATTCTTTTTTTTTTTTCCTGAGGAAGATTAGCCCTGAGCTAACATCTGCCAATCCTCCTTTTTGCTGAGGAAGACTGGCCCTGAGCTAACATCTATGCCCATCTTCCTCTCCTTTATATGTGGGACGCCTACCACAGCATGGCTTGCCATGCAGTGCCATGTCCGTACCCAGGATCCAAACCAGTGAACCCCGTGCCGCCGAAGCAGAACGTGCGCACTTAACCGCTGCACCACTGGGCTGGCCCCTGAAATTCTTATCTGCTTGTTTCCCTTTCTACTCCTTTCCTCCACTCAGGGAGGTCCCACTTCAGAACTTTGGGTACACGTACCTGGGGTAGCTGGGCACTCGCTCACTGCTTTCCACCTCCTCTACAATAGCGGTCCTGCCAATGGACAGCTTAGCCCCTTGCAGTGTCACCTTGGCTTGAGGGGCAGCTCTGGTGGAGTTTCTCCCTCTTCACTGCATCTAAACTCATAGCTTTCCTACTCCAGTGTCATGCTGGAATCTCTTCTGAGGCAAGCTGGACTTTTACAAATTCTCTCTCACCCATGTGTGTCTACCCCGGTCAGCACTCTCTAGGATTTTTCCCCTGTCTGTGGTGAGAGGGGTTGGGGCATGTTCACTGACTCTGCTGGATCCACAGCACTTACCAAGGTCTGTCTGTCTATTTTCAGGTGCACAGGTGGGTGAAAGTCCTCCTGGGTCCTTTGGCATATAGTGCTAGGTCCCAAAGCTCCCACTGAGTTTGTTCATGGATGGATGTCTAATTAGTTGTTTAAAAAGGAGGAGAGAGGCTGGTCTGGTGGCATAGTGGTTAAGTTCACATGCTCTGCTTCAGTGGCCTGGGGTTGGCCGGTTCAGATCCTGGGCATGGACCTATGCATTGCTTATCAAGCCACACTGTGACAGATGTCCCACATATAAAATAAAGGAAAATGGCACAGATGTTAGCTCAGGGCCAATCTTCCTCAAAAAAGGGGAGGGAGGGGGAGAAAGGAGGTATATCTTACACCACCATGATGCTGAGAACACTCTCCCCTGGTAATTTTTTTTTTCCTGAGGAAGATTAGCCCTGAGCTAACATCTGTGCCAATCTTCCTATATCCTTTTGTATGTGGGATACCCCCACAGCGTGGCTGGTGAGTGGAATAGGTCCACACCTGGGATCTAAACCCTCGAACCCAGGCTGCCAAAGCAGAGCATGTGGAACTTTAACCACTCAGCCACAGGGCTGGACCCAGTCCCTGGTAATTTTTTTATAGTATTTTTAGAGTTAGTATAGATTTTATATCTCTGCAGGTTTTTCCAACTCTTTCTTAAGATGTTTCACTAGTTTCTTGATTCTGTCTTCCTATCAGTTTTTCCTAGTCAGCCTTTACTCACTACAGAGCCTTGGTTGTGGAGACTGGAGTGGGAGCCGTGGTACTGGGATCTGTTACTTTTCTTCTCATTACTCACTCTTATTCTGCCCTATTGGCATTCTCTGTCTACAGGTAATGCTCAGTGTGAGGGGGCTTTTTTAACAGTAATTTCACAGTTGTGAAGTTATTTTGAATTATTTGATGAGGAAATTTTGGGAAATTGCTTCTGACACACTTGCAATTATCTTCAGTGAGTAACACTCTTCTAAATCATTCGAGGGTCAAAGAAGAAGTCAAAATGTAAATTGGAATGTACTTAAAGCTGAATGGAAATATCAAAATTTGGGGAGGTGCAAGTAAGGTAATATAGAGGAAAATTTATCTCAGTAAATGCTTATATTAGTAAAAAGAAATTCTCAAATGAATGATGCCAGACACCACCTTAAGAAACTAGAAAAAGAAGAGAAATTTAAACAAAATGAAGAAAAACATCAAAGTGGAAGTCAGTGAAATAGAAAATTAAAAAATAGGGAAAATCAATTAAATCAGAGCAAATTCTTTGAAAAAATTGTGAAATCGGGGGTGCACTTCTAGTTAGGTTGATCATGTCAAAAAACAATAGGCAAGGGACCGGCCTGGTGGCATAGTGGTTAAGTTCGTGTCCTCTGCATCAGTGGCCCAGAGTTTGAGGGTTCAGATCCTGGGCACGGACCTACACACTGCTCATTAAGCCATGCTGTAGCAGCATCCCACATACAAAAAATAGAGGAAGATTGGCACAAGTGTTAGCTCAGGGCGAATGTTCCTTACCAAGAAAAACAAATAGGCAAAATTACCAATATCAGGAATACAATAAAGGATATTACTTAGAGATTCTAGAGGTATCAAAAGGATAAAATTTTATACCAATAAATTCAACAGCCTAGATAAGAAGGACAAATTCCTTGAGAGATAGAAACTGCCAGAACTCAACTAACAAAAAATGGATAACTTGAATAATCCCATATAAATTCAATTTAATAAATTGAATTTATACTTTCTCATAAAAATATCCAGGACAGCATCATTGATAAATTATACAAAACATCTAAGATAGAAATGACACAAATTCTACACAAACTCTTCCACAGAATTCATGGGGAGAGTAATTCTCAATTCACTTTAGAAGACCAGCACTGCTCTGACATTAACACCAAAGACATTAAAAAAAAGAAAAGAAAACTATAGAAACGTATCCCTCATAAATAGTTTCAAAAATTCTATCCAAAATTATAGTAAATCAAACCTGGAAATATATAAAAAAAAGTATGATACGTTGTGATTAAATGGGATTTATCCCAGGAATGCAAGGTTTGTTTAACATTTGAAAATCAACTAATGTAATTTACTATACTAAGAGGGTAAAAACAAACAAACATTATCATCTCAATAGAAGCAGAAAAATCCAACGTCTATTTCTGACAAAATTCTCTGCAAACTAGGAAGGGACATTTAGAAAACTTACAACTAACACTGTATTTGATAGTGAGAGACTGATGCTTTACTGCTAAGATTAGGTATAAGGCACATGTGTGTATTCTCACCTTATCTGCTGAGTATTGTCCTGAAGGTTCTAGCCAGTGCTATAGGGCAAGAAAAAGAAAAAAAAAGTGTTCATACTGGAGTGGAAGAAATAAAAGTGTCTTTATTGTCACATGACATGATTGTATATGTAGAAAATACTACAGTATCTACAAAACAGTTGCTACAGGGCCTGCCCCATGGCCAAGTGGTTAAGTTCGCACACTCCGCTGCGGTGGTCCGGGATTTCACTGGTTTGGATCCTGGGCACGGACATGGCACCACTCATTAGGCCATGCTGAGGCAGCATCCCACATGCCACAACTAGAAGGACCCACAACTAAAATATACAACTATGTACTGGGGGGACTTGGGGAGAAAAAGCAGAAAAAGAGGAAGATTGGCAACAGTTGTTAGCTCAGGTGCTAATCTTTAAAAACAAAAACAAAAACAAACGAACAAGAAAACCCCAGGGATTAAACAAACAAACAAAAAAAACCAGTTGCCACACAAGCATATTTTGAAAGGTTGCATAATACAAGATCAACGCACAAAAGCTGATTGATTCACTAATGCTGACAACGAACAACGGAAAATTGAAATTTAAAAATTGACATTTATAATAGCATGTAGGGATAAATCTGACAAACGTGTGGAACCTGTATACTGAAAGTATAAAGTACTCCAGACAAAAATTAAAGGAGATCTAATTAAATAGATCGATACACTACATTCATGCATCAGAATATTCAATTTTGTTAGGATGATAATTTTCCCAAATTGATACATAGATTTAATGCAATCTGAGTCAAAATACCAGCCAGCTATTTGTAGAAATTGACAAGTTGATTTCAAAATTTATATGGAAATAAGATGACAGATCCGTACATGAAGGGCTCAATATCACTTGTCATTATGGAAATGCAAATCGAAACCATACTGAAGTACCGCGATGCACTAACTTGAAGATGTAAAGTTAAAAAGATTGATGATACCAAATTTTGACAAGGCTGCAGAGCAAACAGAACTCTCATTTTTACTGCTTGGAATGTAAATTGGTACAAACACTTTGGAAAACTGTTTGGCAGTTTCTTAAAAAGTTAAACATACACCTACCAGGTGACACATCTATTCCCTTCGTAGGTATTTACCCAAGAGAAATAAAAGCACGCGCTCACGGAAAGACATATACACCAATGTTTGTAGCAGCTTTATTTTTAATAACCCCAAACTGGAAACAACTCAAATGTCCTTCAACAAGTGAATGAATAAAGAAATTATGGTACCCATAAAATGAAATATTACTACTAAAAAGGAACGAACTATTTTTAAAAAAGGAACAAGCTATTGATACACACATCAACATGGATGAATCTCAAACTAATTATGGTGAGTGAAAGAAGCCAGTCAAAGAAAAAGTACATACTGTATGACTCCACTTAAATAAAATTCCAGAAATGCAAACTAATCTATACTTACACAAAGGAGATAAATGATTGCCAGTAGACATGTGGGGTTGCGGGGGAAAGGGTTCAGGGAGTGGCAAGAGGGAGGTCTTCCAGATGGTCACAAGGAAAGTTTTGAAGGTGATGGCTATGTTCTTGACTGTGGTGAAAGTTTCATAGGCTGATACATAGATCAAAATTATTAAATTGTACATTTTTAATACGTGCAGTTTATTGTGAGTCAATTAGGCTTCAATAAAGCTGTTTTCAGTTGTGGTGACTATATTGGTCTGCTCAGGCTGCCATAACAAAATATTATTAACTGGGTGGATTAAACAACAGAAATTTATTTTCTCAGAGTTCTGGAGACTGGAAGTCCAAAATCAAGGTGACTATTGGGTTGATGTCTGGTGAGAGCCCTTTTCTTGGGTTGTTGATGGCCTCTGTCCTCACATGGCCTTTCCTCTGAGTGTGTGCAGAGACAGAGAGAGATCTCTTGCTCTTCTTATAAGGCTGCCAGTACTATCAGATTAGGGACCCACTCTTATGACCTCATTTAACCTTTGTTGCCTCCTAAAGACGCTGCCTCCAAATACAGTCACATTGTGGGTTAGGGCTTCAACATATGAATTTGGAGGGGAACACAGTGCAGTCCATGACAGTGACCTAGAGGGAAAGAGGCTTAAATCATGATGTCTTTTCTACACGGCATAACACGTTGACACAAAATTAGTGCCTTAAAACAACACACAATTATTATCTCATGATTTCCATGGGCCATGAGTTCATGTATGGCCTAGCTAGATCCTCTGCTCAGAGTATCACAAAGCTGCAATCAAGGTGTCATCCAGGGTTAGGATCTCACCTTAGTCTTGGAGCCCTCTTCTAAACTAACCTGGCGTTAGCAAGTTCACTTCTTCACAGCTGTAGAACTTGGGATGGCTTGCAGCTTCAGTGCCAGCATGAGGCTCTCTTTATTCTTCTCTCTCTGACCTTTAGATTCCCTTTTAAAGGGCTTACCTGGTTGGGTCAGGACCACAAAAGATAATCTCCCTTTTAATTAATTTAAATTCAAATGCATAGAGACCTTAACTACCTGCAAAATCCCTTCACCTCTGCCCTAATCATGAGTGATTTCCTATCACCTTCGCCATATAGTTAAATGCAAATGACAGGTCTTTAAGAGTCTGGGTCTTTGAGGGTCATCTTACAATTCCGCCTTAACAAGTGATTTCAGATTTTGATCTGGGGAACCATGGATGTAGTTACCATTCATTGATGAAGGGTAATTCACATATACAGGTATGCAAGTATAAATAAATGTGTCACTTTTATTTTTTTATTTTTATTTTCTTTTAAAGATTTAATTTTTTCCTTTTTCTCCCCAAACCCCCCCGGTACATAGTTGTATATTCTTCGTTGTGGGTCCTTCTAGTTGTGGCATGTGGGATGCTGCCTCAGCGTGGTTTGATGAGTAGCGCCATGTCCGCGCCCAGGATTCGAACCAATGAAACACTGGGCCGTCTGCAGCGGAGCGCGCGAACTTAACCACTCAGCCACGGGGCCAGCCCCGTGTCACTTTTATTTTATGTTTGTTTAGTACCTGACTTATTCTCAAGACAGCTTGGGTGTTCACTCCCACAATTGATGGATGGACATACAAAATATACAAAACACATAAAGAAATAATCTCTTCCACGAAAATATGCATACACACAAGCTCCCTGTCACAATAAACACTTGCAACGTTCACATATCCTGACTGGAAACGATAGGTACAGTTTATTTGAGCACTTACCTTGTGACAGACACTGTTCTATCTCTATGAATGGAGATACTTTCCAGAGACCGCTGGAGTGTGTCTTTTTTTTTTTTTAAATTTCAGGATATAATTTGAATATCCCTTGTACGACTTAGTATACTTCTACCTTATCTCATTTAAAGGCTGCTGCTTGTTATTGTACTTTGTGGATGATTGTAATTTATTTTACCCATAAAATCTGTTGAATATTTGTGTTGACTCAAGTAAACTGTGAAGGACCTTTTTTATGTATGTCTTTAAACAATTATTATATTTGCATATAACCCCAGAAGTGGAATTACTTGAGTAAAGAACTTGCTCATTTAAAACCTGGCTACAGAGTAGCCTCTAGAATCTCTGATGAATTACACTGACAGTATAAATGAATGAGAATGGACAACTTTTCAAACTCATGTAAATCCTGAATAATATTTTTTAAAAAATTTTCCCTTTTTTTATGCCAAATATTATTCTTTAAACACAGAATTTAACTTTTTTCTCATGATGACTTTTCCCATTGTTCTTATTGTTCATTTGCATTTCTTTTCTTAAAACCTGTTTGTGTTTAGCGTATCTTTACTATAGTGTTGATCCTTTTGTTTATTTGTAAAACCTGCTTATTAATTAAAACAAATTACTTGTCTCTCATATATGTAAAAAACGTTTTCTTAGTCTATTAGGTTTTAAACCCTGTTCATTTCCCCCGAGATTGAAGTGTTTCATATTTTCCAATAAACCTTTTTGGTCATTAACTTTGTGGTTTGTCTTAATATCATGTTTTCCTAACCCAAGAATTTAACATGAAAAAAAAGAGTACATATTCTCTTTAAAGATTCTTGAATCCATGAGAAATGTATTTGTTGTAACATGTGAGGTATTCCAGGCATTCCATTTTTATTCCAGATGACTAACTAGTAGTCCTAACATGATTTATTGAATTTTCCATTCTTTTCTCACTGCTTTAAATATTACTTTATTATATAGTAATTCTCAGAAACCTATTCTTAAATACACTTATTCCTGGAATTAATCCTTTATGGTGTCTAACTTTTGAAAATACTAAGACAAATGCAATGGAAGGGGTACTTTATTCAAGCAGTTGCAATAGAGAGGACAATCAAAGAGAGTATCTCCCCAAACATGGGGATGGAGAAACGTTATAAAGGGGAGAGAAAAACTTTAGAATACTCTGTATAAGTTTGGTAGACTTTGGTCAAGTAGGTGTTGTGATCTTGCAGAAAGGAGTTGTTTTTCTTTGTAATTTAGCCTGTCTTGGTCTATTATATCCTGTTCTCAGAAGTGTGGACTCCAAGAAGGAATTGAGAGAAAGTGGGTGAGTTTTGATACCCAGAGAAAAAGAGTTAGTGTAAGTACACAGCAGAAAATTTCACAGTTCTCCAACATGGAATCAAGACCAAATGACTTTAAATATTATAGTAATACCATATAGGTTACAATTTGATATTATGACATTTTTTCAACCATTTTCTGGCTATTATTCAATTTTTCTTTCTTCCAGATGAAATTATGTTGTTCTGGAATTGTTCTGTTAGGTAAATCAAGTATACAAATGACAAAAAGGAAGAAACACATATTCAAAAATTTGTTTAGATTCTCAGAGTTCTGTCAAGGGTTATTTAAATTTTCCATGTACAAAACGTATGTTTATTTATTCAAGTCTTTTTCAATGTCAAAAGGCAAGTTTGAGAAGCTTCTTCATATAAGTTGTATCTTAAAATCTTAATTCTTTATTTGCTATTGTGAATGGAAGCTGTTTTCTATCTTACCATCATAAGAAGTAATTGATGTTATAAAATAATACTTTCCAAGAAAAACATTCAGGATATATTATGTACTGAAAGAATCATCATTAATTTTTACATCCACATGTTCTGATTCTGTGCACCTAGTAATTAAGCAAAGTCATCTCTGGGAGCTTTTGTGAATATTCACTTTTTTCTCTTTTTTTTGGTATGCACATCTTTTCTGGCTTATTTACAAATTTTTGTATTGCGTCCTTAATCCAAAATTAGTTTCCTTTTCTTCAATTTCGAGGCAAACTCTGCTTGGTAGAGATGTTATTTTCTTACTGTATTACTGAATCCCATTTTTAAACATTTTAATTAAATTCCCTATTCACAAGAACTGATAACTGACATATACCTTCCCTTAGTTTTGGGTCTAAAAGACAGTGTTTTAAATATATCTGTTTTTTTGTTACTTTTTCCTTCTTTTATCGAACCTTCTATTTTCAATCATACGGAATAATAGAGAAAAGGCGAAGACCCATATACCATTGTCTATATCGACCAAATTTCACATTTTGCCATATTTTTCTCATATTTTTCCTGAAACATTTAAAAATAAACTGGTATTTTTCACTCCTTAATACTTCAGTATGTATCTCCAAATCTAAGTACATTCTTTCACAGCGGATCCATATTCAAACTTCCGTAACTGCCCTCAAATGTCTCTTAAAGAGATTTCTTTTTCCAACCCAGGATGCAGTAAAGGACCACAAATTACACTTATTTGTTATTATAAGTAGAACCTAACCGGGGTGGCACTGAAAAAGCCAGAACTGCAGGCCTTCCAGAGCAACAATCCCCCAACCAACTAAACAAGATAGATTTATTCGCACAGTTACTTTAAGAAGTGGACGCGAAGGATTATGGGAAGCGCAGTCTTGCGTTTTATTTGCTTGCCCTGCAGAATTTTAGCCGTGGCAGCTAAGTGTCCTGCGCATGCGCCGCGTCGCCATGTTGTTGGTCTCCCTTCTTGGGCCTACAAATTTCGTGAAGCCCGAAATCCCTAAGTTTCCAGATTGCCCAACGACTCTCAGGATCTTGGTTTCCCAGCTTTTTGGAAGCAGAGGTTAGAGCGTGGGCCGGGCGGGAGACGGCGGTGCCCCGCGGTGGCGAGGAGGCCAGCGGACCCGCAGAGGGAGCCAGGACGGCAGACGAGGCCGTCTGGGTTAGGACAAGGGGCAAGAGGCGCGACTCGGGCCAGCTCAGATCCGGCGGCGCTGTGCGCGCGCCCGCGGGAGGGGGCGCGTGCGCAGAGCGTCCGCGCGCTCGGCCCGCGTGGGGTGGGGCGGGGCGGGCCGTGCGACCTGGAGCCGGCGGAGCGGGATTCGGCTTCTGGCTCTGTCCTGTAGCGCGCTGGGCGCAGCGTGCTTGCTTTGTCTTTGTCCTCAGTGGCTCTAGTTTGTAGGGACCGGTATTCTCTGGGACGATAAATTCCAAGAAATGCAGATTTGGGGTCCTGGGTGAGGGTTCCAAACATGAATTTGTTCTCCACTCTTAGAGCCTAATTTCCAAGGAACACACCCTCTCGTATGAGGTTAAGGAGCTGGGACTGCGGAAGCAGAAATCTGTCCTGGAAGAGACCCAGTGGGACATTTGATCTCTCTCTAGAGTTTCACAATGGAGAGACAGTCCCAGAAAGGGATAGATCCTAGAACTTCAGGGCACAGTAATTCCTTCTCTTCCTGTTGAGTGAGGTCCCACGACAACCACCACATAAAAGACAGAGACAGTGGACGCTAGGGTAAATTTCAGAAACCAGAGATGAGCGAGGTCGAGGAGGACAAAGGGCAGATTGCAAAGGAAATGTCATTTCCCTGGGGAGGTAAAGCAGCGTGGGCTGGGCAAAGAGGTCACTAGTCACAGCTGAGGAAGTCTCCCGAAGCCTTCCCTAAAAAGTCTCACCTTCCTGGGTCTACCCTCATTGGTTCTAGATTCTGAACTGAGTTAACAACATGTCCATCAGCACATATGGTAGCTAACAATCTGCTTCAAAGATTCTTTTGAGAAACTATACACAACTTTGGAAAGCAGTTTAAAAATAGACTTCCCCTCAAAGCACTTCATCCTTTTTATGAGAGCTTTCTGCGGATTATCTCCCTCGTGTATAAACAATGTTAGTGAGAACCTGGTAAAACAATATGGCTTAAGTACTTTTGTATGTTAGTGTTGCTGAAGGCCTAGTGTTTTTCATCTTTTTGGTGTAGTGAAATGTTTTTGAGTTTTATTTTCTTATTTTTAATGGCTTTATGAAATATAATTGACATAGCATAAAATTCACTTGTTTTACAGTTAAATTTATAAAATTGTGCAGGTACTGCCATAGTCTAATTTTAGAATATTTTCATCACCCCAAAAAGAAACCTCTTGCCATTGCCATTAGCAGCCACTCCCTATCCTTCCCCACCACCAAACACACATATACCTGCAGCCCTAATCTAATCATTATCTGCTTTTTGTTTCTGTAGATTTGCCTATTCTGGACATTTCCTATAAATGACATCATATGTGGTCTTTTGTAATTGGCTTCTTTCACTTAGCACAATATTTCTGAGGCTTATCCATGTCATAGTCCTTTAGTCCTGTTTATTGCTAAATAGTATTCCGTTGTATGTGTTTGTGGTTGTCCTGCAGAGGGTAGAATCAACCCCTCAATGCAAATTTTGGTTCTGACGTAAAGACACGCCAAAGAAGTAGAAAATGATTTATTATTCACATCATGGGACTTTCTGGGCAGAGCAAGGGAATACCCAAAGTAGTTTGAAAATGGCTTGAGCAGCTTGAGAGAGAGGAGTAGCAAGAGACCCTGGTTCCAATTGGTAGGGTAGGGCCCTGGAACAGTTCCTGAGTCAGCATCCTGGGCCTTGTGTGGTTTGACCCTCCAACCAGTGACAAGGGAGGGAACCCACGGGCTTTGTTATTAGCTTGTCTAAATATGGAACCAATGGGAAGGGAGAGGGTGGGGTTAGAAAGCTGTCAGTGTCAAACATCAAAAATGGAGTCAGACTATTACACTTCACCCCTGATGTTTGACTGAAATGTGCTATGTTTTATTTAGTTGATTTTGGAGTTAAGTAAGCTGTTACCACATTCTATGAGGCCTGCAGCTTGAAGCCAGTGAGAGAGATGCAGATTCTGTTGAATGAATGCCTTATTCAGGAACTCAGTGTTGTGCATTTCAAGAAGTGAAATGAATGCTTTGGTTACTATCAGTAATGTTTAAAACTTCAAAGAAGATAAGAAGTATTGTGGAGAGGCCTTGTATTGTTGCTTTAGTATGTGGAGAGGCATGTGTGACAAAGAATGTTCTCTGACCACAAAAGAATTAGAAATCAGTAACAGAAGAAATTTGGGGAATTCACAAATACGTGCTTAGAGGGAAATTTATGGCTCTTTACTTGTTGTAAGTCTGCTCAGATTTTCTATTTCTTCTTGAGTCATTATCAGTAATATGTGCCTTTCCAGGATTTTGTGTATTTCATCTGACTTATGTAATTTGTTGGCATACTGTTGTTCATATAGTCCCTCAAAATTTTAATTTCTGTAATGTCGGTAGTGATGTCTCATATTTGATTCCTGCTTTTGATAATTTTTTTCTCTTTTTCTGTGCTCACTCTAGCTAAAAGTTTATTAGTTCTGTTGATAGTACCAAAGAACCAACTTTTGGTTTTGTTTTTGTCTCTTTCTATTTCAGTTGTTTCTGCTCTTTGTTTTTTTACTTCTTTCTTCTTGTTTTGGATTTAATTTGTTCTTTTTCCAGTTTCCTAAGTGATTAGGTTGTTGATTTGAGATCATTCCTTTTAACATAGAGGTTTAGAGACATAAATTTCCCTCTAAGCATGTATTTGTGAATTTCCCAAATTTCTTCTGTTACTGATTTCAAATTCTTTTGTGATCAGAGAACATTCTTTGTGTGATTTAAATCCTTTAAAATTTATTGAGACTTATTTTATGGCCTAGCATATGCTCTATCCTGGAGAATGTTCCCTGTGCACTTGAGAAGTACGTGTATTCTGCTGTTGTTGGGAGCATTGTTGTAAACGTGTCTAGCTAGTTTATAGTGATTAAGTTTTCTATACAACTGTTAATATTCTGCCTAGTTAATCTATCAAATATTGAGACTTGGGTATTGGAGTTTCCAACTCTTATTGTTGAGTTGTCTCTTTCTCTCTTCAATTGTATCAGTTAGCTTCATGTATTTTGGGGCATTTTTGTCAAGTGTATATATTTAAAACATTGCTATTTCTGTCTGATGGATTGGTCATTAAAATATTCTTTGTAAAAAAAAAGTAACACTTTTTGTCTTAGAGTCTATTTTGTCTGATATTAGTGTAACCATTCTAGCTCTCTTATGATTGCACTTGCCTGGTATATATTTTTCCATCCTTTTATTTTCAACCTGTTTGTACCTTTGAATCTAAATTGTGTCTCTTCTAGACAGCGTAAAGTTGAAGCTTGTTTTTTAATCTCATGTGACAATCTGCCCCTTGATGGAAATGTTTAATCCATTCATATTTTAACGTTATTGTTTACTTGATTAGGTATATGTCTGCCATTTAGCTGTTTTTCCTTATATGTCGCATGCCTTTTTTGTTCTTTTGTTTCTCCTTTACTACCTTCTTTTTGTATTAGGTGAATGTTTTTTATTGTACCATTTTCCTTAAATGAATTTTTAAATAAATTATTTTTGAACAGTTTCTAGATTTACAGATTAATTGTGAATATAATGCAGAGATTTGTGTATACCCCACATTAATTTCCTCTGTTTTTAACATGTAACATTAGTATGGTACATTTGTCAAAATTTACAAACCAGTATTGATACGTTATTATTAACTAAAGTCCATATTTTTTCCTATTTCCTCAGTTTTTCCATAATGGTCTTTTTCTGTTCTAGGACCCTTTCTGGAATACTGCATTACGTTAGTAGTCGTGTCTCCTTAGGCTCCTCTTGGCCTGGTGATATTCAAACTCATCACTTCCTAATTTATTTCCTTCATTTTACTCCTATCTGTGCTCTTGAAGCTGTTTACCTGTTTTCTCAGTATGGTGGGATTATAATATAGTATATAGTGGTGTGCTGTTGCACACCTCTTCCCAAGTCTGTTCAGCAACATCTTGTTGGTAGTTTGAAATTGGCCATGATAGGAATATTTATGCCTCAGAAATTGGCAACTACAAGTCAGGGCTTCTTTTTTTTTTTTTGAGAGCCTGTTATTAAATATTTCACTCTATTGGTGCTACCTCTATGTGGCCATTCCTTCTCCTTTCAGGATCCCTCAGGACATTGTCCCACAGGAAGGCATTTTACCCACTGGTGTGCAGAGATTTTGTAGGCAGGTACATCCAGGAGCTGTAGGGGAGGCCAGTTCTCTTATGACTCATTTCTCTTTCCTTGTTTCTCAGTTGTATCTTTGCAGGTCTCTATAGTTTTTTAAGAACAGCAGAAAATGAACAAATTCCAGGTGAGTTTTTTTTTTAATTTCTTTGTTTTATGTTGGATTTTATGAGATGTACAAGGTATAACCATTAAAATGTAAGTGTAGGAATTAGTAAATGTCAACTTTGGGGGAAATATGGAGTAGCAGATTAGTAGCAGGGCAAAGGTAGTATGTCAGTGACTTTGAAGTCCTTATGTGAAAGTTAGTGTTGAGCTGTATGTCTGTCTCTGAGAGAAATAGCAGACGTTATCACAGGAACTGCATTGAAAATAAGAATAAGCCAGACTGATTCTTCTTGGAACATAAAAGGCTTTCCTGACATTGAAGTCTGAGAACAGCGTTTTTGTATCAAAATGGTCATGTAATACAAAATATTGTATTAGAACAACATTCTCATAACAACCTTGAAACAAATGAGGGCTGTTGCCTCTGATGGAAGAGAGCATGGTAGAAACAGAGGGTATATTGCCAAAGCTTAACTGGTATGGATTATCAAGGGACCGTAATACCAGGGTCTAGATAGAGCTGTTCTATGGTCCAGCTTAAAGCTGGGATAAAACCTGCTATCTGGAGGAGTGGTGAATGGGCAGTACAAAATAATTTACTGTAACCCTTCATAAGAAAGTTTTTGGTTTTTATTTAGGTTTTCGTATGCTGGTTTTTCAGCAGAAAGTTCAAATTATATTCTCTGGAAAATATTTCTGCACATCATTTTTCCATTTTAACTCATTGCATGCAGTTTTGGTTCTTTCCCATTATCTGCCTGAATTTGTTCTGGTGAAGGTCACTAGTTATTGATTGGCAACATTTCTTCTTTTCCAATAAAGCATTTAATATTTTAAATTTCCATCTAAGCACTGCTTTAGCTGCATCCCACAAATTTTGGTAAGTTGTATTTTCATTGTATGTAAAGTATTTCCCGTTTTCCTGAAACTTATGTTCAACCCATGGGTTATGTAGAAGTGTGTTGTCTAATTTCCAAGTAATTGGAGATTTCCAGAGATCTTTCTGTTACTGATTTCATGTTTGGTCGGAGAACATAATGTGTATGATTTCTTTTCTTGTAAATTTGTTGAGATTTATTTTGTGGCCCATAATACAATCTATTTTAGTGACTATCCCATGTGCATTTAAAAAGAAAGTATACTGTATAGTTGTGGGGTGGCATGTTCTGTAAACGTCTCTTAGGTTTAGTTCAGTGATGGTGTTGTTTGAGTCTTCTATATTCTTTCCAATTTTCCAATATTGAAGTCTCCACCTATTATTTTTTGTCTATTTTTCCATTCAATCCTATCAGTTCTTACCTCATATGTTTTGAAACTCTTTTGTTAGGTGCATACACATTTGGTTTTGTCTTGGAGAATTGACCCTTTCTCATTGTGTAATGGGCCTCTTTGTCTTTGATAATATCCCATGTTATGCAGTCTATTTTGTCTGATGTTAATATAGCTGCTCCAGCTTTCTTTGGGTTATTGTTTATATGGTATTTCTTTCTTTATCCTTTTACCTTAAATTTATCATATGTTTTTATAGTTAAAGTGAGTTTCTTATAGACAGTATATGGTTGGCCCTGCTTTTTTACTGGATCTGACTCTGTCTGTTTCTGGTTTGATTAGAACATTCAATTTAGTTTGATTATCAATATGGTGGATTAAAATGTTCCATTTTGCCAGCTATTTTCTATTTTATTCTTTGTTTCTTTTTGTATTTTTCTTCTCTTGGATTAGTTGAGTATTTTTTATTATTCTGTTTTATCTTTGCTATTGACTTACTATTTTTACTTCTTCTTTTAACTTTTAAAATAGTTGCCCTGGGGTTTATAGTATACATTTTTAATTAATCACAGTCTCCCTTTGAATATTAAACCACTTGATATCTAGTATAATGACCCTACAACAGTATATTCCCACTTCTTCTCTCCTGTCCTTTGTGCTATTTTTGCCCCATGCGTTTTGCTTTAGCGTACGGTATTACTACTACTTTGGCTTTAGACAGTCAGTTTCCTTTAGAGCAAGGATCAGCAACCTGCAGCCCATGGGTGAAATTCAGCTCACTACCTGTTTTTGTAAGTAAAGTTTCTTGGGAACACAGCCACACGTATTCTTCTATGTATTGTCTGTGGCTACTTTCATGCTACAACGGTAGTTGAGTAATTGCGGTATTTACTGTATGACCCACAAAGCCTAAAATATTTACTATCTAACTCTTTACAGAAAAACTTTTCCAACCTTTACTGTAGGGCAATTAAAAATTGGGGCAACAGGCCAGCCCTGATGGCCTAATGATTAAGTTTGGTGTGCTCCACTTTGGCGGCTTGGGTTTGGTTTCTGGATGTAGACCTACACCATTCTTATCAGTGGCTCTGCTGTGGTGGCAGCTCACATAGACAATAGAGGAAGATTGGTAACAGATGTCAGCTGAGGACAAATCTTCCTCAGCAAAAAGAGGAAGATTGGCAACAGATGTTAGCTCAGGATAACTCTTCCTCAGCCAAAAAAAAAAAAAAAAGTGGGGCAGGAGGAATTAATTTAATTTTTCCCTTATTTAGCCATTCCTATCACTCTTCATTTTTTTGTGTAGACCCAAGTTTTACTCTGATGTCATATTCCTTTAACATTTCTTGTACAGCAGTTCTGGTGGTGAAGAATTCCTTAAATTTTTGTTTTTCTGGGAAAGTATTACTTCTTCCTTCAAGATTTTCTCTCTCTGTTTTTTTAGCAGTTTTAATATGTGCCTAGTTGTGCTTTGAGGGGAAATTGTATGCTACTTGGTGTTCTTGAGCTTCTTGGATCTTTGGTTTGTTTTCTGTCATTAACTGGGAGAAATTTTTTTTTTTTTAAAGATTTAATTTTTCCTTTTTCTCCCAAAACCCCCTGGTACATAGCTGTGTATTTTTGGTTGTGAGTCCGTCTAGTTGTGGCATGTGGGATGCTGCCTCAGCATGGCTTGGATGAGCGGTGACATGTCCGTGCCCAGGATTTGAACTGGCGAAACCCTGGGCTGCCAAAGCAGAGTGTTCAAACTTAGTCACTCGGCCACCAGGCTGGCCCAAACTGGGAGAAATTTTAAGCCACTATTTCTTAAAATATTTCTTCTGTCCTATTCTTTCTTTCTTTTCTTGGTCCCAATTATGCATATGTCAGAACATTTGATTGTATTTCACAGCTTTGCGATGTTCTGTTCTCTTTCCCTTTTTTTCATTTTTTCTTCTCTTTGTGTTTCAATTTGGGTTATTTCTGTTGACCCATCTTCAAGTTCATTGATTCTTTCTTTGACTGTGCTGACTGCTGTTAAGTTGGTTGAAGATATTCTTCATCTCTGTTACTATGTTTTCATTTCTGGTGTTTCTATTTGGTTCATTCTCCTGAAATCACTCATCTAATTTTGCATGTTGTCCACCTTTTCTGTTAGAGATTTAAACATATTAATTGTAATTATTTAAAATTCTGTTAGTTTCAACATCTATGTCATATCTGAATCTGGTTCTTATGATTACTTTTGTCGTAGTAGTATCTTGTTAGTTTCCTTCCTTTTCATATGCTTCATGATTTTTGGTTGAAATCCCCATGTTTTGTGTTGACTCTAGACTCAGGTAAATAGATTTTATTCCTGGAAGTGGGTGTGACTTTCCTGCTAGGCTTTTAGTCCAGGGGTTGGAGTTAATCTAGTTAGGAGTTGGGCAGGACTTGAGACTCATTGTTTCTGTTATTACCCTCAGTGCACTACAGTCTTCAGATTTCTCTAGAGATACCTTGCATTTTAGGATAGGGGTTAGTTTGCCAGAGTTGTGTCTGTTAATTTCTGAGTTTTTAGGTTTTCTCTTTGATCTATGCCTCAGTGAGGGTCTCTCTGCATGTTCTTACTTATCTCCTGTCCCTCTGTCAGCCATATTCTATTGGTACTTGTTATTCTAAGCTTATTAGAATGTGGGGTTGTGGGAAGTGGTGGACAGAGTGTATGTTCTATTGTTCTGAGGTAGCCTCAGTCTTGGGTATGCTCTGTGTCCCTGGGTATTGGGGATGTGGCCTTGTTGCTTCTCCCACCCCTTCCCCAGCTCTGATTGTAGGCTCATTGCATAAACCTGCCCTTCCCACAGGGATACAGTAAGTGCCCAGTGGGATTCATGGAGAAAAAGCCTGTGAGAAGGTGCAAGCCCTGTCATTGTCTGTGACCATGAGTGTTTCACACTGTGCCAGCCCACACTCAGTCTTCATCAATTAATATGCCACCTATTCTCGTTGAGTTCTCCTTGCCTAAGGTCCAACTTGGGTAGACAAGAAGGTACACTTCCTCTCTTCTTGCAGATGCATTCTCTCCCTAAATTTGGGCCACTTGGGTGCTTTGCAACCTTGGCTCTCCAAAAAGTTAGAAAAAAAGTTGTGGATTTGAAGTTAGTCTGGGCTTGTTTTCATTGTAGGAAGGAGAATGATTCTCCTTCTTGCTTTCTACATCCTGGGGCGTAAACTGAAGTCAACCCATATGTTTTTAATGCCTCTAATATTTTGTTTGTACTATGTTGCCTCATAATCATAAAGAACATACATCCGTCATATTTAAGGCCTTAAGGCTTTTCCTTTCCAATTAAGCACAATCTATTGACACAAAATAGAGTTAATTTTTCTTTTCTTTCCTGACCCTAGTATACTTTTTATATATTCTAATATATTATAGTAACACCTTATGTTAGTGTTCTTGAGTGTGTTGTGTTTGTATAGTATTTAACCTTCTGAAGATTAGCTCTGAGCGAACATCTGCTGGCAATCCTCCTCTTTTTGGTGAGGAAGACTGGCCCTGAGCTAACTCCGTGCCCATCTTCCTCTGCTTTATATGTGGGATGCCTATCACAGCATGGCTTGCCAAGCGGTGCCATGTCTGCACCTGGGATCCGAACTGGCGAACCCTGGGCCGTTGAAACGGAATGTGTGCACTTAACCGCTGCGCCAACAGGCCGGTCCCCAGTGTTTTATTCTTCATATCCACAACAGCCAGGACATTTCAAGGCATAGAACATTAATAAATTAGAACAAAAGCAGGATATTCTATTATTTTTCTTTCTTCCACAAAGACTAATACAAAATAGTGTACATAGTCAGCATATTATAACATAAACTCTCAACAGTGAACCTGGTAAGAATTCCTTTCCATACATCTTTTCTGTGCTACCCTGATTCCAACCACTTTAGACTGAGCAGAAATGTACTGTTCTAGGGGTCGGTGTCATTTGGAGATGTGGCTGTGGGCTTCTCCCAGGAGGAGTGGTGGCACCTAAATCCTGCTCAGAGGACCCTGTACAGAGATGTGATGCTGGAGAACTACCACAACCTTGTCTCACTGGGTAAGCAAAGTTTCTATATCAAACTGTGTATAGCATGCATTTTATTTCTTAGGTACCAAAATTTGTGGTCTCTTGTGGTTATTATTGTTGAGGCTTTTGATTCAAGGGTCTGAGATTGTTAATCTCTTTTGAGCACCAGGAAGAATAGTTGTATTCTCACATCCTATAACAGGTGTAAATGAGCCTCATCAAGGTCCAGCTCCAGAAAAACTGCCTTCTTCCTCCTTTTGAGTTGCTGTAGCCTGTGCAACCTGGCCCAAATTCTGTGTCATTTTTTCTTCTACAGGGTGTTTCATTAGCAAGCCAGAGGTGATCTTCAAGTTGGAACAAGGAGAGGAGCCGTGGGTATTAGAGGAAGCATTTCTATACTGGAACTACCCAGGTGAGTTAGTGAGTACCAGGCAAGAAGAAGCCAGAGGCACTTAGTTCTAGGTGGTCAGTTTAGGATTTGGACATTTAAACTGTTTTCTAAGGATCTCTTCTTAGTGGACCTGCTCTGGAAGTATAAAAGGATATGTATATGTTAAAATTGGAAGAGGAAAGGAAAATACCTGAGAAGAAATGTAAGATGATTTTCTAGTTGTTAAAAACTCGGATAGTCCAAGGATATCATATATGCAGGCAAGTCAAGTAATATAGGCATTTGCATGTTTAATAGTACAAAGATGGAAACTAAGGAAGGTAATAAAGTCTACTAAAATTTAGTTCATGAGGAGAAGAAGAGAAGAAACACTAATTTCACTGTTACATGTAGTATATTATTACTTGATGCTATCTAAACAAATAGGTAATTAATTAATGGAATTACAGCTTCATACTTAATAAGATTAATTACCATAACAAAATTATAGCTTCCTGGTTTTACAAGATTATATTTTGGTTTTTACCTAAAAACAATGAAAAAATACTTTAATATGCCTAACGAACATTTGCAAACAAGGGAAAGTATGTCATGCTGAAAGGAAACCGTCAATAAATCCTACAAAGTCAAAATATGGCATTCCCTAGTTACAGTCTGATAAAACCAGAAATTGGTAACAAAGTTGTCAAGTATGCAATTCTTTTTTTCTTCTGTATTCTTGAGTGTTTTTTCTTTGTAAACTTCTAATATTTCTCATATTCTCACTTTCCACTGACATCAGTAAGAACCATATTCTTTGATACTTTTATTTTTTTTGCAATTCCTATTGTAGTTAGCGAGGTTTTTTTGTTGTTAGTGGTGGTGGTGTTATTTTTGTATTTTTGTTTTGCTTAGAACATCTCTTTTTTTCAGTAGACTGACAAGATAAATCTATGCTCCCCCTATTATTTATTTCATGAAATTTAAATTATTTGCCTTTCAGTGACTACCACATTATGGCTGGATTTGGCTGCCCCAGTTTTACTTTTCTCTTGCCCATACTCATGGTAAACATCATTTGATCCAATCTCCTCAGATGTCACTTAGACATACCATATTCTTTCCTGTGTCACACCTTTCTTCATTGTGTGCTTTCCCTGGCTGGACACTAAATGAATTAATAAACAAAAAGTGCTTTGAACATTATTTAGTATATAACAAAAGATTATTTTTACTCTTACTATGTTGCATATCTTTAAAGTGTAGGTTAAGTTTATTCTCTTCCAAGAAACAGCCCTCGAATGTTTGAGCCACGTAATCTCTTCTTTCTCTCGATGCTCAGCATGTAGCAGCAGGTCTTTCACAAAAAACTAAACCAAAGTCATATAAGCTGTTACCTAATAGTATCTAACTTTTTCACACCTGACTTATGATCTAACAAAGAAAATGGCCACTGTGTTACTCTTTCTTTATTTTTTTTTAAAGGTTATTTTATTTTATTTTTTGAGGAAGATTAGCCCTGAGCTAACTACTGCCAATCCTCCTCTTTTTGCTGAGGAAGACTGGCCCTGAGCTAACATCCATGCCCGTTTTCCTCTACTTTATATGTGGGACGCCTACCACAGCATGGCTTTTGCCAAGCGATGCCATGTCCACACCCAGGATCCAAACTGGTGAACCCTGGGCCGCCAAGAAGCAGAATGTGTGAACTTAACTGTTGTGCCACTGGGCCGGCCGTGTGTTACTCTTTCTTACTGTGGTGTATAACCTGAAATAGACATTTGGTAAACACATGTTGATTAGAATCAGATAGAGGGAAAAGCTCATATTTTGAAAGCACTATGAAGTAACTCTCTCTGAAAACATGCTCAGATATATTCTGATTCATCAGGTATAAAATGACAGTGTCTAAATATTGTATTTGAAAAAGCTCTTTAGGTAATGTTGATACACACAGCTTGTTGAGGTCTGTTTATTTAAAATCACTCAAGTTCAAAGGAAATCAGAGAGTTAACAACATTTGCTATGAGCATTGGTTATAGTTGGATCAGAGATTGGTGACCTGTGGCCTACAGACCTACCACATGTTTTTGTGAATAAAATTTCTTTGCAATACAACCATACTCATTTGTTTACATATGAGTTTTGGCTGATTTCACGCTCTAATAGCAGAGTTCAATCTTGTGACAGAAGATATGGCCTGCTAAACCTAAAATATGTACTATTTTGCTCTTTAAGGAAAAGTTTTCCATCTGCTGAATTGAAGAATGAAAATAGAATTGCATGAAGCATTTTAGATTCAGCATTTAATTGAGAAAAATTTGTCATATTCTCTCAAGTCTAAGAAGCTATAGTTTCTAACTGGACCATTATTTGATGAACTACTAAGGAAAAAATATTCTGCCCGTTGTACTGTGATCTGCTGGTCACAGGTCTGTAATCAATTATAAGATACATTTGATTTTAGAATGTTAAATATATGTGTCTTACAGTAGCTGCAATACTGTAGTTACAAAGTAGTGATAGCTAAGATTGTGTTAAAACAAGTGGTCTAGACAGGAACTACTTTTAGATTTAGAGTAAATATAACTTTTAAAAGTAGGAGGATTTGAAAAGGCATTTTTGAAGATTTAGAATAATTATATCATTATGTCATTTTTCTAGATACTAAATAGAGCCAAGGCTGGAATGTAAGCTGAGAGAACACACTTTGAGCTTGTTGTTGTGAGTGAGCAATTTAATGTTACGAAGAGCTGACTAGGGCAGAGGACAGTGACTGTGGAGTCATAGAGTGGTAGCTTGAAGATCTGATGTGCATTAAGTTGGTGTAAATTTTGTTTGCTGGAATGATGACTTGTTACAGTTGTCCATGTGGTACTTGGCTCAGGTCAGTGGTTTTTTTAGCTTGGGATAGACTTTGTTGCATTGAGTAACAAATGTGGACAAGACTTTTTAAATGGCAAATAAATATACATGTTATTTTCCGATATTGGGTTGAAAAATATGATCCTTAAATTCTAATATTAAATAGATAACTGAAATGTAGTAATATGAGATGTAAAATGTAAAGCAAGATTAAGTATTAGTATTGTGGCAGGGGCATCTGATCTAGCTTGCCACGAGATCACTTATGCTGTCATTGTTTTGTACTTTCTTTTGGACATTGATATTCCTGTGAATCATAGTTAGAAGGGGAATTAGAGTGCAAGCCAATGACTCTTCCCTTAAACATAAGGCAATTGGTGCATTCAGATATTTACTTTGCCATTAATGTGCAGAATGGAAATAAGGGAAAATTCAACTGGAAACATGAAAACTTGTCAGGATGTTACTAAAACAGTATGGGTTTGAAGGTGTTAGACCTACTCTGTAATTGTCTCCTCAATTTCTCATACTTTCCCCATCAACAACTTTGTCCACTGGTTTTCCTTGTCATTCCAATTACTCTTCATTAGCTCAGTAGGACCCATCCCATTCTCTGTGATTTTCCTCCTGCCTGGATCTACCACTCCAGTAAAATCTTCCATTCTCTATTGACTCTTTCTTGAATTTATATCTTCATCTCTATCCATTTTGAAATTTTTATTTGTAAAATGCTGAATAATTACATGTCTGCTTATTAATAGTTTTTCCTCCCTTTTTTCCCCATTTGTTTTCCCAAACAAACTAGACAGGGAAAAGGCACTTTGATCCTGAGAGACTACTGAAACCAAAAGTCAAATATATAAAAGGACACCTGTATCTTAGTCCAATTCTATTAGGCATTTGTTAAAATTCTTATGGTATGTTCAATATTTTCATTTCTAGAAGACTGCAAAGCTCATGACCTAACAGAGAGAATCCAGGAAAACCAAGACAAATATTTGCCACATGTTGCATTCAGTAACAAAACACTGACTTTAGGGAAAGGTAATGCTTTAAGAAAATCATCTAATATGATCACAAACTTTGTTCCTTCAAGAAAAATGCCCTATAAAAATGACTTACGTGGAATGAGTTTGAAAAATATTTCAATATCAATTGGTAGTAGTAAAAACTCCCCAAGAGAGAAGCCTGACATGTTAAATGTGTATGAGAAGTTACTTGATATTAAGCAGGAAAAAGCTCATACTCAAGAGATTTCTTATGAAAATAATCAAAATGAGAAAGCCCTTGGTCATAATACTGGTATTGTTCAGCACCTAAATATTCAAACTTCAGAGAAGACTTTTAAAGATAATAATGGTGGAAAAGCCTTAGAAAAAAAGACTGTAATAATTTCACACAGGCAAGTTCACACAGGAGAGAAACTCTGTGAATATAATGGACGTGGAGAAACCTTCTGTGAGAAGTCATCTCTCTTGAAATGTCATGGAATCTACATAGAAATGAAACAGTATGAAAGCAATAAAGTTGAAAATAGTTCCAGCAGGATGTCACACTTCACTCAACTTCAGGAAAATCAGAGAGGAAAGAGCATATTCACATGTTATGAATGTGGGAAAACATTCATCCACAAGTCAAACCTCACAGTGCATCAGAGAACACACACAGGTGAGAAACCCTATGAATGTACTGAATGTGGAAAATCCTTCCAGCAGAAGTCAGCCCACATAGTCCATCAGAGAGTTCACACAGGAGAGAAACCCTATGAATGTAATTTATGTGGGAAGTCCTTCAGTCATAAATCAGCGCTCACAGACCATCAGAGAGCACATACAGGAGAGAAACCCTACAAATGTAGTGAATGTGGGAAGTCTTTTTACCGGAAGTCATCCCTCACTCAACATGAGAGAACTCACACAGGGGAAAAACCCTATGAATGTAATGAATGTGGGAAAGCCTTCTGCCAGAAGTCAGCCCTCATTCAACATCAGAGAACTCACACAGGAGAGAAACCCTATAAATGTAATGAATGTGGGAAAGCCTTCTGCCAGAAGTCAGCCCTCAATCAACATCAGAGAACTCACACAGGAGAGAAACCCTTTCAGTGTGATGAATGTGGGAAAGTTTTTCACATGAAGTCAGCTCTTACTAAACATCAGAGAACTCACACAGGGGAAAAACCCTATGAGTGTAAGGAATGTAAGAAGAATTTCTGTCAGAAAGCTACCCTCACTAATCATCTGAGAACTCACACAGGAGAGAAACCTTACAAATGTAGTGAATGTGGGAAAGCTTTCTGCCAGAGATCAACCCTTACTAATCATCAAGGAATTCACATAAGGCAGAAACCCTATGTGGCAGAAACTGGCTGTGTTTTTCCCAATACCCATTTCCTTTTTTTGGTGGGTACACAACTAGTCAAGATTTTCTAGTCTTCCTTTCACCCACGTGGGGTCATGTGACCAAGCTCTGGCTCAGAATATGGGCCCAAGTGATATACATTATTTCCAAGCCTGTAAAAGACTGCATTTGGAATCTTTCCTACTTCCCACTTTTTTCCCCCCAGTCAGAGGGCAATGAAGATCATTCTCTGGACAACTTGGGAACTTGGGAGCTAGTCATTAGAGTTTATAGATTCACAAGTTGGGAGAAACGGGGGTCTCTGAAAGGCTTCCTGAGCAGAGTCCTTCCTTCTCTGTCATCACCCTTAAATCTTTTCATGAACAAGAAATAAACTTGTGTTGAGACGTTCTGTGTTTAGGTCTATTTGTTGCCTTTGTGTATTGTAGCCATCCCTTATCTCATATTCTCTGTGCATCTAATGAAAGTGTGAGAAACATTGCATGTCAGAGAATTCAGTAGGGGAGAAACCCCTGTCAATCTCCTACATGTTAATAAACCTTCATCAACAAGTCAAACATTTTGTAAATCAGAAATTTACAATGGAAAAACCCAAAAATGAAATTTTCACAAAGAAACAAATCTTATTGAACATTAGATAATCGAGAGTAGACTAAAGACTTACAATCTTGAAAAAAATTTTAAACTTTATATATCAGAGAACATGTAATAAAAGAAAATTGTCAGTTTAGGAAATGTGGAAAAAAACGTCATCTAGAAATAATCTTATTCTGGAAGCAATGTGTTGGATGCAATACTAAATATTTTATTAATAATATAACACTGTATGTTTACATCTAGTCATACTCACCCTGGAATATGTAGCTTTAAAAAAAGGCACAAGTGAATTGGATTGTTAGAGCATCCAGTGTTAAATGTATGTGAATAGCCTCTGAGCTCTGTCAGGCTTATACATGTGAATATGCTTTCTAACAACTCTTTTTTTTTTTGGTGAGGAAGATTGGCCCTGAGCTGATATCTGTTGCCAATCCTCCTCTTTTTACTTGAGGTTGATTGTTGCTGAGCTACCATCTATGCCAGTCTTCCTCTATTTTGTATGTGGGATGCCCCCACAGCATGGCTTGATGAGCGGTGTGCAGGTCTGCGCCTGGGATCCAAACCCACAAACCCCAGGCCACCTAAGCAGAGCATGCAAACTTAACCACTGCACTACCAGGCCAGCCCCTTTAACAACTATTTTGTGTATGCTTGATTTTTGTTTTAGACCTGAAAATAGGTATAGTGGAAATGATGTGCCTTTTCTCAAATAACTTTTGTAACACATATTAGGATTTCCTACACTAAAAACTATTGTTATCTCATCATATATTTACACCACAATATATATTTTAAAAGAAACATTGAATGCATAAAATAGCATATGGCATAAGTGTTCTCTGCTGTTTGGTGGCACATATAAATGGGTATAGACGTAGTTACCAAACTTTGCTTTCAGTAAATGATCCAAACAATGTTTCATAAAATCAAGATTTACTTAAAGTATGCAATGATCTGGCATACAACTGTTTGTTTATAACACACATCTGAGTTAATTTTCAAAAGTAGCCTTAAACAATAGTACTTAGTACCCTGTACGGATTAAAAGCAGTGCTTGTTGAAGAAATTATCTCCATTTTACATTTGTGATATATCTAAATGATACACTTCTGTAAACTTAAGTGTGAAGCCCAGATGATGTGTGAGCCACGAACTATCTACATTTGTATTTAGTGTTCTGCCACTTATTTATGGGACCTATGTAGTGATTTAAATCTCTCTCTGCCTCTATTTTCTCATCTGCAGAATGGAGATAATATCACCTACCTCACATACTGAACAGTTTAACTTGGAGTTTTCTGTTATTAGAGGTAAAGGCGTTTATTTCAGAACTTGAACAATAATTCCATCATATGAAAGGAATTTCTGCTTCTTGAGTTGATACCAGAAGATTCCTTTTAGAACTTTGCATTTTGTCAGTTTTATCTTCTCTTTAAAACATATGAAACAAATGTGTTTAAATTAAATTGAATGAAGTATTGACCCCTCTCTGTTGTTGCTTGATTAAATATGGTGTGAAGTAAAGATCCAACTTGTTTTTTTCCCAAATGAATAGCCAACTGATCTTTCACCGTTTAATTCATTCACCCCTATTTCACTGATTTGAAATCACTTTTTTATTGTATACAGAATTTTCCTTTGGAGTGGCTATTGCACTTGTAGGCTCTGCATTCTTGTCCACATCGTTCTACTGTTGGTGCATAACCAAAATGGGCCAGTCGTAGGTCACCACCCTCCTAGCCCTACATTGTATTTCATCGACGAGTACTTGACCTAAGTTGAGCCAATGACAGCCTTTTCTAAGACTTTTATAATTGGAGGCATTTATATTCCAGTTATGTGATGACCCTGGAACAGCTATATAAAGAAAATGCATTTGCAGTAAGAGTAAATAAATATGTAGGGAAATGCAGAATAGTAAAGAGAAGCTTGATGGTGAACAGGCTCAAGTAGTGTGCCAGCCGACAGTACTTTATCCAGCAAAGTTACCCGTCAGATATGAAGGCTAAATAAAGGCTTTCCCAGACAAAAACTGAGGGAGTTCACCACCCCTAGACCTGCCTTGCAAGAAATGCTTTAGGGAGTTCTTCAAGCTGAAATGAAAAGATGCTAATCAGCAGCATGAAAATATAGAAAGTATACAACACACTGGGAAAAGTGAAAAATAGACTTAGAAAACTGTAACTGTATCAGGATGGTGTGTTAACTGCCCAACTATGCTGTTAAGCTAAAGGAAAAAAGTAGTAAAAATATAGCTATTATATATTTAAAAAGTCATAGCTACTGTAAAAGCAGTATTGTGTAAATTGTGAGTGTATGCATCCTATATTTGAAAAGAACATATAGTGTGTTAATGTACAGCATTTTATGTGCACACATAGACATATATTATTTGACATCACATCTGAAGTCCTTAATCAGGTAAGACATTATAAATAAGGAGACAGTGACTTAATGAGAGAGTATTTATAAATATGACGATATAATTTTCCCTATCTCAATGAATACTTCTGGGTGCCCAAAGCAGAACCCTGGAATTCATCCTCAACTGCTTTTCTCTGTAACCTTCAAAAATTAATCAATTATTTTCCATTTCAACTCCTAAAGTATTTAACACGTGTGTTCTCTTCTTCCCCATGATCAGTAACATTTTGCCCTTGGGCTGACTGCAGCAGTGTCAGTGGTATCCTTCCATCCAATCTTATTTCTTCCAGTCCATCCCCCACAGTAGTCAGAATGAGTTTTTTTATGATGCCCTGTTTAGTAAAATCTGTGGTGTCCTCCTGCCCTGAGACCAAGGCTGAATCTCTTAACTTGCTTAATTACAAGTTCACCTTGACTCACTTCTGTTTACTCTCTGCTTTGCACCACCATGTATAAACTCCAGTCATGAATTTCAGTGGTTCTAGTAACATTTTGTCACCTCATACTTTGTGCCTTATCCTGAGCAATCTTCCTTTATGAAAACCAGCATAATGGTTTTGAGTTATATTCATGTTGATATATTTAGCTCTAATTGATTACTACCAACTAATATTACTATTGATTACTATTACTCCATTTTATTAAAATAACTTATTCTGTTGAAAGACACCATGTTTCTAATTTTTCATTATTATGAACAGTACTTTTGTGGACATTTTGTATTTATTTCCTGCAGACTCTAGAGCTGGATCCTCAGTCCACATTAAGAAAAACATTTTTGTGAACCTCTATAACTATAGCACCATATATTTGTTGATTCAACCCATATTTATCAGTCACTATATAGAAGGCATTGTGCAACAGTGAATAAAACATACGTAAGTCGTACCCTTGCAGAGATTAAATTCTATTGAAGCACGTCAGTCGGGGTCTGTTCAGAAGAGAGAAACCACAGCAGTGATCTGAACAGAAACAATGTGATATAAAGAACTGTTAACTTGGTATACAGTCGTTAAGGAGGGAACTGAAAGGGTCAAAAGAGAACACTAAGATAGCATGAAGGTAGTGAGGATCTGAAAGGGTAGAAATCTGTAATTCCAAATATTGAGCACTGTTGCTTCTAATCCTTTTAGTTAGTTCTTTCCCAGGCTTTGGGCAGTTCCCTCACACACGTGCTTTTATCGTCTCTGAAGCTTCCTCTCTGTGTAGCTCTACTCTCTAGTGCTTGGCCCTGCAAACTAACTGCTTTGGTGAATGCTATTTAGTGGTGTCCTTTTACCCGTAAGAAAGTAACTTCATCTGTGTCAAGAGCCTACAAATGAAACACAGGCTGGTTTATGTGCTGCGGGATCTTTCTTAGATGATCTTGTGAAGCATTAGGCCAGCTCTGGTGGTCTAATGGTTAAGATTCAGTGCTTTCACAACCGTGGCCCAAGTTCATTTCCTAGTCCAGAACCACGCTACCCATCTGTTATGCTGTGGTGGCTGGCTGTTGCTTTATGCTGAAAGCTATGACACGGTATTTCAAATACCAGCAGGTTCACCCATGGTGGACAGGTTTCAGCAGAGCTTCCAGACTAAGACAAGAAGAGGACCTGGCCACCCACTTCTGAAAAAATTGGCCAAGAAAACCCTATGAATAGCAGTAGAGCACTATCTCATATAGCGCCAGAAGGGGAGAGGATGGCACAAACAGGCCTGGCAGGGTTCTGCTCTGCTGTACACGGGGTTGCTAGAAGTCAGAATCAACTGATGACACTAACAACAAAATGAAACATTGTAGTTTTAACATTTTTATGTAATTTTAATTTAAAAAAGACTTTGGAGTATAATTTTGATGTTAACGTGACGTATAGAAGGTGAACCCCCCCACCATTCAGCAAATAATAATTATAGGAAGATACTTTGTGCAAAATATATGAAATAAACAGTGTATTAAGGCAGAAATACCTTTTGATGCTCATAAATAAATGTTCTTGGAGAATGCGTCCATTCTTCTTTACATATATTCCTGTTGTGGTAGGCAGAATAGTGGCCCCCTCAAAGATGTGCACATCCTAATTCCCAGAACCTGGGGATATGTTACCTTACCTGGGAAAACAGGCTTTGCAGATGTGGTTAAGTTAAGAATCTTGATATGGGGAGACTATCCTGGATTATCTATTCTGGGTGGGCCCAGTATAATCATAAGGACCCTTAGAAAGAGGGAGGTAAGAGAGTCTGAGTCAGAGGAGATGTGACAACTTAGACAAGTCAGAGTGATGCAGGACCACAAGCCAAGGACAGCCTCTAGAAACTAGAAAAGGCAAGAAACAGATTCTCCCATAGAGCTTCCAGAAGGAACAAGGCCCTGCTGACACCTTGATCAGCAAAATGCATCTTGATTAGTCAAATGAGACTTATTTTGGACTTCTGACCTCCAGAGACGTAACATAATAAATTTGTGTTGTTTTAGCTACTATGTGGTAATTTGTTATGGCAGCAGTAGAAAATTAAAACACCTATAAAAAGTTAATTTTGAATTATGTGGAGTGTGAATTTGTTTTTCTTGATTTTTTATTATTTTTCCTTAGGATAAGTAGGTACTTTTATGTTGAGATATAATTGACGTATAACATTGTGTAAGTTCAAGGTGTGCACTGTGTTGATTTGATACATTTATATATTGCAGTATGATCACCACTGTAGCATTAGCTAACACCTCTCTCATATCATATAATTATCATTTCTTTTTTGTGGTGGGAACAAATAAGATTTAGTGTCTTATCGACTTTGAAGTTCATGATACCATATTGTTGTCTATAATCACTGTGATGTGCATTAAATCTCCAGGACTTATGTATCTACTAGTTGCCAGTCTGTGCCCTTAAAGAACTCTACTATTCCCCCCATCCCTCAGCCCCTGGTAACCACCATTCCACAATCTGTTTTTACAAGGTTGGCTTTTTTAGATTCCACATATAAGTGAAATCACAGAGTGTTTTTCTTTCTCTGACATTTAATGTAGCATAATGCCCTCAAGGTCCATCCGTGTTGTTGCAAATGGCAGGATTTCATTCTTTCTCGTGGCTGAGTAATATTCCATTGTGTATACATATATACCACTTTTTCTTCATCCATTCATCTGTCAATGGACACTTACGTTTCCATGTCTTGGCTATTCTAAATAATGCCGCAATGAACATGGGGGTGCAGGTATCATTTTCAGATATTGTTCTATTTTTCTTTGGATAATTGATGGATCATATGGTAGTTCTATTTCTAATTTTTGAAGAACTTCCGTACTGTTCTCCATAGAGGTTGCACCAATTTATATTCCAAACAACATTGCACAACGGTTCCTTTTCTACACATCCTCATAAACACTCATGTCTTATCTTTTTGGTAATAGCCATTTTAACAGGTCTGAGGTGGCATCTCATTGTGGTCTTGATTTGCATTTCCCTTATGACCTTTTTATGTACCTGCTGGCCATCTGTCTGGAGAAATGTCTATTGAGATCCTTGCCCATTAGTAATTGGATTGTTTGTAATTTTGTTGTTGAATTGTATGAGGTCTTCATATATTTGGGATATTAACTGCTTGTCTGATGTATGGTTTGCAAATATTTAGTCCCATTCTCTTAGGTTGCCTTTTCATTTTGTTGATAGTTTCCTTTGCTCTGCAGAAGCTTTTTAGTTTTATGTAGTCCTGCTTGTTTGTTTTTGCTTTTGTTGCCTTTGCTTTTGACGTCAAATCCAAAAAGTCAGTGCCATGACTGAGGTCAAGGAGCAAATGATAATTATGTGACTTGAGAGAGGTGTTTTCTTCTAGGAGTTTTATGGTTTCAGGTCTTACATTCAAGTCTTTAATCCATTTTGAGTTGACTTTTGTGTATAGTGTAAGATAGTGCTCCACTTTCATTCTTTTGCATGTGGCTGTTCAGTTTTACTAACACCATTTATTGAAAGATTTACAATCCTTTCCCCATTGTATATACATGGCTCCTTTGTCGTAAACTAATTGACCATGTATGTGTAGGTTTATTTCTGGGCTCTGTATTCTGTTCCATTGATCTATGTATCTCTTTTTATGCCAATGCCATCCTATTTTGAATACTATAGCTTTGTAATATAGGAAATCAGGAAACATGATGCTTTCAGCTTTGTTTTTTCTCAAGGTTTCTCTGGCTGTTCAGAGTCTTTTGTGGTTCCATACAAATTTTAGGATTGTTTGTTTTTTATCTGTGAAAAATGCCACTGGAATTTTGATAAGGATTGCACTGAATCTGTAGATGAGCTTTGGGTAGCATGGACGTTTTGACAATATTAATTCTTCCAACTTTTGAACATGGAATATCTTCTCATTTACTTGTCTTCTTCAATTTCTTTCATCAATGTCTTATAGTTTTCATGGTACAAGTGTTTCACCTTCTTGGTTAAATTTATTCCTAGGTATTTTAATCTTTTTGATGCAGTTGTAAACAGGCTTATTTTCTTAATTTCTCTTTTTGATAGTTTGTTATTAGAGTATAGAAATGCAACTGATTTTTTCATGTTGATTTTTCACCCTGCAACTTTACTGAATCAGTTTATTTTTCTAACAGGTTTTTTGTGGAGTCTTTAGGATTTTCTTTATAATATAATGTCAACTAAAAATAGAGATAGTTTTACTTCTTCCTTTCCAATTTGGATGACTTTTGTTACTTTTTCTTGCCTAATTGCTCTGACTAGGACTTCCAGTATCATGTTGAATGAAACTGGTGGGAGTGGGCAACCTTGTCTTGTACCTGATCTTAGAGGAAAAGTTTTCAGTTTTTCATTACTGAATATGATGTTAGTTGTGGGCTTGTCATATATGACCTTTATTATGTTAGGTACATTCCCTGTATATACTTTGTTGAGAGTTTTTATCCTGAATGGATATTGAATTTTGTCAAATGATTTTTCTCCATCTACTGAGATGATCATATGATTTTCATCTTTAATTTTGTTAATGTAATGTATCACATTGGTTAATTTATGGATGCGAAACCATTCTTGCATTTCAGGGATAAGTCCCACTTGGTCATGGTGTATGATCCTTTTAATGTGTTGTTGAATTCAGAATTTGGCCTGGGAACTTTTGCATCTGTGTTCATCAGGGATTTGGCCTGTAATTTTCTTTTTTTGTAGTGTCCTTGCCTGGTTTTGGTAACAGGGTAATGCTAGCCTCATGAAATAAGTTTGGGAGCGTTTCCTCTTCTTCTATTTTTGGGAGGATTTTGAAAATGATTGAGAATAATTCTTCTTTAAATGTGTGGTAAAATTCGCTAGTGAATCTATCCATTCCTGGACTTTTGTTTGTTGGGAGGTTTTTGATTACCCATTCAGTCTCTTTCTAGTAACCAATGTGTTCAGAGTTTTTATTTCTTCATGATTAGGTATGTATGTTGTATGTTTCTCGGAATTGATCCATTTCTTCCAGGTTGTCCAGTTTGTTGGCATTTGATTGTTCAGAGTGGTCTCTTAGGATTCTTTGTATTTTTGTGCTATCAGTTGTAACTTCTTTCATTTCTGATTTTATTTATTTGCATCATCTCTCTTTTTTCTTGGTGAGTCTAGCTAAAGGTTTGTCTATTGTGTTTATCTTTTTAAAAAAACCAACTCTTCATTTCTTAGATCTTCTCTATTGTCTTTTTAGTCTCTACTTCATTTATTTCTGCTCTAATCTTTACTGTTTCCTTCTACTGACTTTGGGCTTAGTTTGTCCCTGTTTTTCTCATTCCTTGAGGTGTAAAATTAGGTTGTTTATTTGAGATCTTTCCTGTTTTTTTAATGTAGGTAGTTATCACTATGAAATTCCCACTTAGGACTGCTTTTGCTATATCCCATAAGTTTTAGCATGTTGTGTTTTCATTTTAATTTGTTTTGAGACTTTTTTGATATGTCTTGATTTCTTCTTTGACTCATTGGTTGTACAGTAGCATTTTGTTTAATCTCCCCATATTTGTGAATTTTTCAGTTTTCTTCTTGTAATTGATTTCTATTTTCATTCTACTGTGGTCAGAAGAGATGCTTGATATGCTTTTAATCTTTTTAAACTTACTAAGACCTGTTTGTGGCCTAGCATGTGATCTATTCTGGAGAATGTTCCATGTGCACTTGAGAAGAATGTGTATTCTGCTGCTTTGGCTGTAAGTTCTGTAAATGTCTATTAATCTGTCTGGTCTGATGTGTCATTTAAGTTCTATATTTCCTTATGATTTTCTGTCTGGATGATCTATCCATTGGTGAAAGTGGAGTACTGAAGTTCCCTACTATTATAGTATTGCTGTCTATTTCTCCCTTAAGGTCTGTTAATATTTGCTTTATATATTTAGATGCTCCTATGTGGAGTGCTTAAATATTTACAAATGTTATCCTCTTGTTGGATTCATCCCTTTATCATTATATAATGACCTTCTTTGTCTCTTAATTATAAGCTTTGTTAATAATAAAAATCTTATTATAATCTTTTAAAGTATGCAAATATACCTTTTTCAGGGGGAGACTGGTGGGATAGGTGTTTCTGTCTGCTCCCTCTGCACTGAGCCCCGGAGTGATAACCAGTTAAGTGCTGTTTTTCTTGTTTGTTATGTCCTGTTGAACTCATGAACACAAGCCCCACTGGCCACCAGAGCCAGGCTATTAAGGGATATCTCCTTTGGGCAGTACCTACAAAAACTGAGGCAACAGACTTGTGCAAAAACTCCTTTCTAGGTGATACCTTCACCTGGAGAGAGCAAGAAGGACAGAGTGAAGATGTCACTTGCCAGCCTCCCTAGTGTTTGGAGAGTATTGCAATTGGCCCCTTGATATGTGTTAAATTGGAAGCTTACCTTCAGGCTGCAGCTATTAGAGTAAGAAAATAGGGCTTTTTCACAGAAAGAATGGTTTCAGTCTGCTGTCTCTGCTGGACTTAGCCATGGTGAATCTACATAAGCCCTCTAAGAACTGTCTGTATTGGCTATAGCCTGTGGGTTTTGTGTATACAGGCCCTGTTGGTTTTTAAAGCTAGATACTTTAGAGGCTCATTTCTCAGCTGAAAGTCTTAAAAGTTGGGGCACCAGATGTGGGGTCTAAACCCTTTACTCCTCAGGGAGAAGCTGAGTTGTGAGTTCCCTCCCAGTTGTGTGTCTCCACATTGGGGTGGGGCTTATGGTGAGATTGTGTCTCCACTTCTACCATTTTGATGTGGGATTTTTCTCATTCAACTGATGTGTAGGAGATGCTCAGTTAGTTTCTGGATTTTTCTTTCAGAGGGAATTGTTCTGTATGTAGCTGTACACTTGGTATGTCCATGGGAGGAGGAGAATTTAGGAGCCTCCCACATTGCCATCTTAAACAGAACTTAGTATGGACATTCTAACAATATTAATTCTTCTGGTTCCTTAACATGGGATATCTTTCCAGTTGAGTTGTCTTCAATTTCTTTCATCAACATCTTGCTTTCGTTATACAGATCTTTCACTTCCTTGGTTAATTCCTACATATATTATTGTGTTGATGCTATTGTGAATGGGATAGTTCTCTTTTTTTTTTTTCAGATATTTCATTATTAGTGTATAAAAACGCAAGTGATTTTTGTATGTTGATTTTATATTTTGCAATTTTATTGAATTCGTTGATTAGTTCCCACAGTTTTTTGGTTGAGTCTTTGGGAGTTTGTACATTTAAGGTTATATCATCTGCAAATAATGACAGTTTTCCTCCTTCCTTTCCAATTTGGATGACTTTTATTTCTTTGTCTTGTTTAATTGCTCTAGTTTGGACTTCCAGTACTATGTTGAATAAGAGTGGTGGGTGGGCACCACTGGCCTGCTCCTGATCTTAGAGGAAAATCTTTCAGTTTTTCAACAATGTGTATGATGTTAGCTGTGGGCTTGTCATATATGGCCTTTATTATATTAAGGCACATTCCTTCTATACCCAATTTGTTCATTTTTTTCAATCATGAAAGAATGTTGTATTTTATCAAATGCTTTTTCTGTGTCTATTGAGATGATCATGTGATTTTTATTTTTCATTCTACTAATGTAGTTTATCACATTGATTGATTTGTGTATGTTGAGCTATCCTTCTATCCCAGGGATGAGTCCACTTGGTCATGTTATATAATCTTTTTAATATATTGTTGAATTTAGTATGCTTACATTTTGTTGGGAGTTTTTGCGTCTATATTCATCAGGGATATTGTTCTATCATTTTCTTTTTTTGTTGTGTCCTATCTGGCTTTGGTATCAGGGTAATGCTAGGCTCACAGAATGAGTTCGGAAGTTTTCCCTCCTCTTCAATTTTTTGGAAGAATTTGAGGATTGGCATTAATTATTTTATAAATGTTTGGTAGAATTTACCTGTGATGACATCTGGTCCTGGGGTTATCTGTGTTGGGAGAGTTTTGATTACTGATTCAGTACTCCTTATTGGTATTTCTTTATGATTCAGTCTTGGTAGGTTTTAATTGTCTAGGAATTTTTCCATTTCTTTTAGGTTATCCAATATATTGGCATAGTTGTTCATAGTAGTCTCTTATGATCATATGTATTTCTGTAGTATCAATCGTAATGTCTCTTCTTTCATTCTGATTTTATTTATTTGAGACTTGATTCTCTCTTTTTTTCTTAGCTAGTCTAGCTAAAGGTTTGTCAATTTTGTTTATCTTTTTGAAAAACCACCTCTTGGATTGTTGCTTTTTTCTATTATTTTTGTAGCCTCTATTTCATTTATTTCTGATCTGATTTTATTTCCTTCTTTCTGCTAACTTTGGGCTTAGTTTCTTCTTTGTCTAGATGTAAAGTTATGATATTTACTTGAGGTCTTTCTAAATTCTTAATATATGCATTTATTGCTATAAAATTCCCTCTCAGAACTAGTTTTGCAACATCCTGTAGGCTTTGGTATGTTGTCCTTCCATATCACTTGTTTCAAGATATTTTTTGATTTCCCTTTGATTTCTTCTTTGACCCATTGGTTGTTCAGACGTGTGTTGTTTAATTTCAACGTACTTTTAGATTTTGCAGCTTTCCTCTGGTTGATTTCTGCTTTCATACCATTGTGGTTAGAAAAGATACTTGGTGTGATTTCAGTCTTCTTAAATTTGCTAAGACTTGTTTTTTGTCTTCTCTTATGATCTCTCCTGGAGAATATTCTGTGTGTACTTTAGAAGAATGCATATCCTGCTGCTGTTGAATGAAATGTTCTATAAATATCTAAGCCCATTTGGTGTAATGTATGGCTCAAGTCCAACTTTTCCTTCTTGATTATCTGTCTGAATGACCTATCCTTGCTGAAAGTAGGGTACTGAAGTCCCCTGCTATTATTGTATTGTTGTTTATTTATTTCTTCAGATTTCTCAGTATTTGCTTAATATATTTAGGTGCTCTGATGTTGGAGGCATGTATGTTTATGGTTGTTATATCTTCTTGATTAATTGACCCCTTTATCATTCTTTGTCTTGTTACTATTTTTGGCTTAAAGTCTATTTTGTTTTGTGTAGATGTAGCTTCTTCTTTCTTTTGGTGTCCACTTGCTTGGAATATCTTTTTCCATCCATTCACTTTGAGACTGTCTGTCCTTAAAGCTGAAGTGAGTCTCTTGTAGGCAGCATATAATTGGGTCTCATTTTTTAATCAATCCAGCCACTCTGTGCCTTTTGATTGGTGAATTCAATCTGTTTACATTTAGAGTTATTATTGCTGTGTAAGGACTTACTAAAGCCACTTTATTAATTGCTTTCTGGTTGTTTTCTATTTTCTCTTTTCCCTCTGTTTCTGACTACCTATGTAAATTTGTGATTTTCTGTGGTGTTATGCTGTTTTCCCTTTTATTCTTTTGTGAATTTATTCCAGGGTTTTGCATTGTGCTTAACGTAAGGCTTACGTAAAATATCTCATAGATAGTAATGTCCATTTAAAGTGCATAGTCACTTAACTTTGCCTACAAAAGCTTCACACTTTTATTCCTCCCTTTTCTACTTTGTTATAATTGTGGTAACATTGGTTTATAGCATCATAGAAATTTTGGGGTACATCATTATATTTCAATTTCTCTGTGGATTATCTTATATTCACCACCCAAAGACTAATTACAATCCATCACCATACACATGTGCTTAATCACATAATCTCTTTGCCTCCCCCTGCCCACTTCTCCTCTGGTAACCACCAATCCAATCTCTGTTTCTACATGTTTGTTTGTTGTTGTTCTTATCTTCTATTAATCAATGAGATCATACAGTATTTGGCTTTCTCCCTCTGACTTATTTTGCTTAGGATAATACCCTCAAGGTCCATCCATGTTGTCACAAGTGGCAAGATTTCATCCTTTTTTATGGCTGAGTAGTTTTCTGTTGTGTATATTTACAACATCATGTTTAACCTTTCTTATCTTGATGGGCACCTAGGTTGCTTCTAAATCGTGGCTATTGTGAATAATGCTGAAATGAACATAAGGCGCATATATCTGTATGCATTCGTGTTTTCAGGTTCTTTGGATAAATACACAGCTGTGAAATAGCTGGATCATGTGATAGTTCTATTTTTAATTTTTTTAGGAATCTCCATACTGTTTTCCATAGTGGCTGCACCAGTTTGCACTCCCACCAGAAGTGTATGAGGGTTCCCTTCTCTCCACATCCTCTCCAACACTTATCTCCTGTCTTGTTAATTATAGCCATTCTGATGAGTGTGAGGTGATATCTCATTGTAGTTTTGATTTGTATTTCTCCAGTAATTAGTGACGTTGAACATCTTTCCATGTGCCGGTAGGCCATCTGTATGTTCTTTGGAGAAATGTCTGTTCAGATCTTTTGCCCATTTTTTAATTAGGTTGTTTGGGTTTTTGTGTTGTTGAGATGTATGAGTTCTTTATGTATTTTGGATATTAACCCCTTATCGGATATATGGTTTGCAAATATCTTTTCCCAATTGTTGGGTTGTCTTTTTGTTTTGTTGATGGTTTCCTTTGCTATGCAGAAGTTTTTTAGTTTGATGTAGTCCCATTTGTTTACTTTTTCTATTGTTTCTCTTGCCTGGTCAGACATGTTGCTGGAAAATATGCTGCTGAGACTGATGTTGAAGAGCATACTGACTATATTTTCTTCTAGAGGCTTTGTGGTTTGGGGTCTTACGTTCAAGTCTTTAATCCATTTTCAGTTAACTTTTGTGTGTGGTGTAAAATAATGGTCTACTTTCATTCTTTTGCATGAGGCTGTCCAGTTTTCCCAACACCATTTATTGAAGATTCTTTCTCCATTGTATGTTTTTGGCTCCCTTGTCAAAAATTAGCTGTCCATAGATGTGTAGGTTTGTTTCTGGGCTCTCAATTCTGTTCCATTGATCTGAGTGTCTGTTTTCGTGCCAGTACCATGCTGTTGTGATGACTCTAGCTTTGCAGTATATTTTCAAATCAGGGAGAGTGATACCTCCAGCTTTGTTCTTTTTTCTCAGGATTCCTTTGGCTATTCGGGGTCTTTTGTTGTTCTGTATAAATTTTAGGATTGTTTGTTCTATTTCTTTGAAAAATATCATTGGAACTTTGATAGGGACTGTGTTGAATCTGTAGATTGCTTTAGGAAGTATGGACATTTTAACTGTGTTAATTCTTCCAATCTGAGAGCGTGGAATAGCTTTCCATTTATTTGTGTCTTCTTCTGTTTCTTTCAACAATGTTTTATAGTTTTCAGTGTATAGGTCTTTCACCTCTTTGGTTAAGTTTATTCCCAGGTATTTGTTTCTTTTTGTTTCAATTGTAAAGGGGATTGTATTCTTAACTTCTCTTTCTGCTACTTCATCATTAGTGTATAGAAATGCAACTGATTTTTGTATGTTGATTTTGGATCCTGCAACTTGACCATATTCATGTATTATTTCTAAAAGTTTTTTGGTGGATTCTTTAGGGTTTTCTATGTATAAAATCATGTCATCTGCAAATAGTGACAGTTTCACTTCTTCCTTTCTTATTTGGATCCCTTTTATTTCTTTTTCTTGCCCAGTAGCTCTGGCTAGGAGTTCCAATACTGTGTTACATAAGAGTGGTGAACGTGGGCATCCTTGTCTGGTTCCTGTTCTTAGAGGGATAGCTTTTAGTTTTTCTGCATTGAGAATAATATTACCAGTGGGTTTGTCGTGTATGGCCTTTATTATGTTGAGGTGCTTTCCTTCTTTACCCATTTTATTCAGAGTTTTTGTCATAAATGGATGGTGTATCTTGTCAAATGCTTCCTTTGTGTCTATTGAGATGATCGTGTGATTTTTATTCTTCATTTTGTTAATGTGGCGTATCACACAGATTGATTTGCAGATGTTGAACCATTCCTGCATCCCTGGAATAAACCGCACTTGCTCATGGTGTATTATCTTTTTAATGTATTGTTGTGTTTGATTTGCTAGTATTTTATTGAGGATTTTTCATCAATGTTTATCAGTGATGTTGGCCTGTAATTTTCTTTTTTGTGTTGTCCTTGTCTGGTTTTGGTATCAGGGTAGTGTTGGCTTCATAGAATGAGTTAGGAAGCTTCCCCTCCTCTACAGTTTTTTGGAAGAGTTTGAGAAGGATAGGTATTAAGTCTTTGAATGTTTGGTAGAATTCACCAGGGAAGCCATCTGGTCTTGGACTTTTATTTTTTGGGAGGTTTTTGATTAGCATTTTGATCTCCTTACTAGTGATTGGTCTATTCAGGTTCACTATTTCTTATTGATTCAGTTTTGGAAGGTTGTATGATTCTAAGAATTTATCCATTTCTTCTAGATTATCCAATTTGTTGGCATATACCTTTTCATAGTATTCCCTTATTATCTTTTGTATTTCTGAGGTGTCTGTTGTAATTTCTCCTCTTTCGTTTCTCATTTTATTTATTTGAGCCTTCTCTTTTTTTCTTGATGAGTCTATCTAACGTTTGTCAATTTTGTTTATATTTTCAAAGAAACAGCTCTTTGTTCCATTGATTTTTTTTGGTCTGTATTTCACTTAATTTTGCTCTGATTTTTCTTATTTCCTTCCTTCTACTGATTTTGGCCTTTGTTTGTTCTTCTTTTCCCAGTTTCTCTAGGTACACTGTTAGATTTTTTTATTTGAGATTTTTCTTGTTTGTTGAAGTAGGCCTCTATTGCTATAAACTTCCCTCTTAGAACCACTTTTGCTGTATCCCATAAATTTTGGCATGTCATATTTTCATTTTCATTTGTTTCTAGGTATTTTTGATTTGTCCTTTAATTTCTTCCTTGACCCAATTGTTGTTCAGTAGTGTATTTAATCTTCACATATTTGTGGTTTTTCCCATTTTCTTCCTGTAGTTCATTTCTAGTTTCATACGATTGTGGTCAGAAAGGATGCTTGGCATCACTTCAGTTTTCTTAAATTTATTGAGACTTGTTTTGTGGCCTACTGTGTGATCTATCCTGGATAATTTTCCATGTGCATTTGAAAAACATGTGTATTCTGCAGCTTTTGGATGGAATGTTGTGTATACATCTAATAAGTCCATCTAGTCTAATGTGTCATTTAAGGCCAATGTTTGCTTATTAATCTTCTGTTTGGATGATCTATCCATTGGTGTAAGTGGAGTGTTAAAGCCCCCTACTATTATGGTGTTACTATTTCTCCTTTTATGTCTGTTAATAATTGCTTTATGTATTCAGGTGCTCCTATGTTGGGTGCATAGATATTTACAAGTGTTATATCCTCTTGTTGGACTGTTCCCTTTATCATTATGTAGTGTGCTTCTTTGTCTCTTGTTACAGCTTTTGTTTTAAAGTCTATTTTGTCTGATGTAAGTGTTGCTACCTCAGCTTTCTTTTCATTGCCATTTGCATGGAGTATATTTTTCCACCCCTTCACTTTCACTTTGTGAAGATCTTTAGGTCTGAAGTGTGTCTCTTGTATGTAGCATATATATGGGTCTTATTTTTTTATCCAATCAGCCACCCTATACCTTCTGATTGGAGCATTTAGTCCATTGACATTTAAAGTAGCTATTGATAGGAATGTACTTATTGCTATTTTGTTACCTTTTTAAATGAGTGTTTTAGTAGTTCTTGTCTGTTCCTTTCTTTTCTTGGTCTCTTCCCTTGTGCTTTGATGGCTTTCTTTAGTATTATGTTTGGGTTCCTTTCTCTTAAATTTTTTGTTTATTTATTATAGGTTTCTGGTTTGTGATTACCATGAGGTTCATATATAATAACCTATGTAAGTTGCTGGTCTCTTTAATTTGACCACTTGCTAAAAGCTCTACTCTTTACTTCCCTCCTCCCATGTTTTATATTTTTGATATCATATCTAACATCTTTTTTTTTGTGCATGTGTATCCGTTACCCTCATCATGGAAATAGATAATTTTAGTACTTTTGTTTTTTGATCTTCATAGGTGGTTCATCTGCTACCTTTACTGTATATTTGCCTTTACCAGTGATTTTATTGCTTTTTTTGTTTTTTTGTTGCATGTTTTGGTGAGGAAGATTGGCCCTGAGCTAACATCTGTTGCTAATCTTCCTCTTTTTGCTTGAGAATTTTGTTGCTGAGCTAACATCTGTGGCAGTTCTTCTCTATTTTTTATGTGGGATGCCACCACAGCATGGTGTGATGAGTGGTGCATAGGTCCACGCCTGGGATCCAAACCTGCAAACCCTGGGCTGCTAAAGCAGAGTGCATGAACTTTATGATGCCACTGAGCCGGCCCCATTTTTTGTTTTTGGTACTTTTCTTATTCCTATTTGTGGCCTTCTCTTTTACACTTAAATAAATCCCTTTAGCATTTCTCATAAGGCTCATTTCTTGGTGATAAACTCCTTTAATTTTTGCTTGTCTGGGAAACTCTTTATCTCTCCTTTCATTCTGAATGATAACCTTCCCAGGTAGAGTATTCTTGGCTGTAGGTTTTTTCCTTGTAGCACTTTAAATATATTGTGCCACTCCCTTCCAGCCTGTAAGGTTTCTGGTGAGAAGTCAGCTGATAGCCTTATGGGGTTTCCTTTGTAGGTAACTTGTTGCCTTTCTCTTGCAGCTGTTAGGATTCTCTCTTTATCTTTAATTTTTGATGCTTTCATTACAATGTGTCTTGGTGTGGGTCTCTTTGGGTTTATCTTGTTTGGTTCTGTGTGTGCTTCCTGTACCTGGATGTCTGTTTCCTTCCTTAGGTTAGGAAAGTTTTCAGCTATTATTTCTTCAAATAGATTCTCTGCCCATTTGTTTCTCTCTTCCCCTTATGGGATACCTATAGCACTGATGGTAGTGCACTTGATGTTGTTCCAGAGATCCCTTTGACTGTCCTCATTCTTTTAAATTCTTTTTTCCTTTATATTTTTAGCTTTGGTGATTTCCTCTAGTTTTTCATCCAGCTTGCTGATCCATTCTTCTGTATCATCTGCTCTACTATTGAGTCCCTCTAGTGAATTTTTCATTTTCAGTATTGTATTCTTCATTTCTGATGGGATCTTCTTTATATTTTCCAGTTCTTTGTAGAAGTTTTCACTGAGTTCATCAGTTCTTCTTCCAAGATCAGTGAGCATCCTCATGACCATTAGTTTTTACTCTTTGTTAGGTATGTTGCTGATCTCTGTTTCTTTTAGTTCTTTTTCTGGGGTTTTGTCCTGTTCCCTTTCTTGGTATGTATTCCTTTGTGTCCTCATTTTGCCTCTTCCTCTGTGCTTGTATCTATATATTGGGTCAGTCAACTATGTCTCCTGATCTTGGAGAGGTGGCCTTATGTAAAAGATGCCTTGTGAGGCCCAGCAGTGTGCTTCCCACTCTTCATCAGTTTCAAATGTTCCAGGAGTGTCTCCTGTGTGGGCTACTTGTGTCCTTCTGTTGTGGCGGGGTTGCTCCTCCTGCAGGTGCCCAGGAAGGCTAGGCTGTTCCCCAGCCAGCTCATTGTAAAGCTAAGCTACATGTGACTGCTATGGACCCTTCAGTCACTTTATCAGGTGTGGGGAGCCCCAGCACAGTTGGCCACAAGGTCTAATAACACATTCTTGTTGCAGTTTTTCTGTTCAGTGAGTAGGCCTCCAATGTGGCTAGTTACTAGGATCAGGGGCTTACAATTGCTGTAGGCCTCCAGACTGCAAGGCTGTTGTTAGTTCTTTCAGGATTGCAGCTGAATGGGGCTGGCCACAAGCATGAGAGTGCCCAATTGTTTCAGGCTTTGGAAGACGGGGCTGATCCCCTATGTGGCTGTTTGAGAAGCACAAGTCTGCTGCACCTGACAAGCCCCACTGCCCACAGGGCCACACACTCCATCAACATAGTCCTGCCCCCTGTGTGTACCCCAACCCACTGAAGTGGACCCAGTCACCCCACTGCAGAGGCCCCACACAGTCCGCCAATACAGGCCTGCCCCTTCTGCACACCCTGCCCTTCAGAGGCAGACCCACTCACCTGGCTGCAGAGGTTCCAGGCACCCCACCTATGTGGGCCCACAAGTTGCCTGAGGGCTTGCTATTGGGTGGGGCTAGTTCCTAGGGTGGGCTGCCTGCCCTGGCTGAGTTGGATTAAATTGGTGCTCTAGTGGGTGGGGCAGACCCCTGTGCTAACAGACCAGCTAAAGAACTCCAATGGCATCTGCTAGAGTCTGTGTCAGCACACCTGCACTAGGTCACAGTAATGGCTGCCACTAATGTCTCAGTTCTTGGGACAGTCTCTCCTCTCACTGATATGCACCCAGAGCATGTCAAATGTGTCACTTTTCACTAAAGTACTGTGCACATTTCTTTCTGGTGATTTAAGGTTGCTTTCCAAAATGGGTGAATTTGTGCATGGGCCCTTTAAGAACAGGCTATTTTTCCCTTTATATCTGATAGCTTTTCTGGGGGTATTCCTCTTTGTTGTTAATAGCCAGCAAAACCAGCTATTATGACACTTATCTTGATTGTGCTGAGTCTAAAAGCTGCTTATAGTGGTAACAACCCCCGTTCAGATCCCCCACTCCTCCAGGGAAGGCTTCATAACTTAGGCTTGCTCCCAGCCAGCCATAAAGTGCTGCAGCTTGAAGCTGGCTTTTTTCTCCCCAAAAGGTATTTCTTCCTCTTCCACCTCAGTCAGCACTGTCCCTTGTTGTGGGGGGTTCTTTTTTCCAGTTTTCAGTTATCTGTCAGGGGTAATTGTTCCAAGGGCAGCTATAAAGTTTTTGTGTCCGGGGAGGAGGTGAGTTCAGAGTCCTCCTATGCTGCCATTTTGACACTGTCCCCCCTTTTATACTTTTGGCATCACTTTTACCTTTTTTTTAATATTATATGTCTATTAACAAATTATACTAGCTATAATTATTTTTAATACTCTTTTCCTTTAACCTTTATACTATAGATAACACACCATTCTATTATAGAATTAGAGTTTTCTAAGTCTGATTGTATATTTGTATTTACCAACATTTTGTATTCTTTCATATGTTTTCATGTTGCTGGTTAGTGTCTTTTCATTTCAGTTTAAAGTGCTCCTTTTAGCATTTATTGCAAGGCAGGTCTTGTGATAAAATTCCTCAGCTTTGTTTTGGAAAGTATTTCTTCTTCATATCTGAAGAATAACTTTGCTGGATAGTGTATTCTTGTCTGGCAAAACTTTTTTTTTCAACCCTTTGTATATATCATTCCACTCTCTCCTGGCCCGTAAGTTTCTGCTGAGAAATCACTGATAGCCTAATTGGGGTTCCTTTGTGGGTTACAATCTTTTTTCTTCTGGCTACTTTTTGCATTCTCTCTTTATCTTTGTTTTTTGGGCAGTTTCATTGTAATGTGTCTTGGAGAAGGTCTTTTTGCATTGAGAGAATAGTATGATGTATTAGCTTTGTGATCTGGTATGTCTAAATCTCTCTCCAGGGTTGGGAACTTCTGAGCTATTATTTCTTTAAACTTTCTTCCCCCCTTTCCCTCTCTTCTCTTTCTGGAACACAAATTATTCCAATATTTGTACATTTGATAGTGCCCCATACATCACGTAGGCTTTTTTCATTCTTATTTCTTTGTTTTCGTATGATTGGATTATTTCAAAATTCCTATCCTGTAGCTCACTTATTCTATCTAACATTTGATCTACTTTCATGTGGATGCTCTCTATTGTATTTTTTTCATTTCATTCATTGAAGTATTCAGCTCCAGGATTTCTGTTTGTTCTTTTACATGATTTCTATCTCTTTGGTAAATATTTCATTTTGTTCATATATTTTTTTCCTGGTTTTATTGACTTGTCTTTCTGAGTTTTCTTATGGCTCCTAGAGTTGCTTCAGAACAGCTATTTTGAATTTTTTTATCAGCTCTATCACAAAATTCTGTGCCTTTGAGCTTTGTGTTTGGAGAATTAGTGCTGTATTTTGGTGATGACATGTTTTCTTTATTTTTCATGTTCCTTGTAGTTTTGTGTTGCTGTTTTCACATTTGAAGTAGCCGACACCTTCTAAAGTTTTTACTGTTTGTCTTCAGATGCTGTTCATTTGTGTTGTCATATCTGGGGTTTTCTCTGCTTTTGTATGGTTACACCTTCTCCACTCTTTTTGCTCCCTCTTGTGGCAGAATTCTTAAGTTTTTATGTCTTCCCAGAATTCTTAATGTTTTATGTCTTACCCCTCACCAGGCTGGCTACTGGAAACCTTTTTGTTTTCCAGAAGATGGCACTATAGGTCAATTTGTGGTTTCTTACTAGCTCACAGGTCCTGGTGTGTTTTTCTGATAGCACTCTGTTCACTGGCCTTGCTCTTGCCACTGCACTTGAGAGCATGCACAAGGAGCTGGTTGCAGAGTGATGGGAGGTGTGTGTTTAGCACTTGGGGTACTGGTGGTGCCTGCAGACCCAGTGGGGAGATCCTTGTTGACATAAGTCCACAAGCTCATGGATAAACTTCCCATTGAAGTCCTGAGCACAGTCACCAGGAACCGTGTTCCTTTAATGCCTTTTGATATTCTTATTGCCTCTTTCCTGATCTCCTCCCTCCCGCCAGTCATGGAGTTCTTGCCTTAGTACTCTGAGTGGAGAGAAACAGTCTAGCTGCACAACTAGGGTAACCCCACATTCACTCACTGCTTCCCTTTTCCTTGTGGAAGAGGTCACCACTGCCTGACAGTCAGTCCCATGCAGAGTTGCCCTGAGGGAGGTTTGGTGTTGGCCAATTCCTCTTACCATGTCCACTGTGTCCAAACTTGTGCTTTTATTTTTTTGCTCCAATGACTTGCTGGAATCTCCCCTTGGGAAAGCTGGACTCTGGCAAATTCTTTCTCTTCCATGGGTATCTGCCCAGGTGAACATTCTCCAGGTGTTTTCCCAACTACGGCAAGAGGGGGATTGGGGCAGGTTTGCTGGCTCTGCTGGTTCTGCAGCCCATACTAACTTCTCTCTGCCTATTATCAGATTCAGTGACGTGCAAGACTCATTCTGGGTCTCTTGGCATATGGTCCTGGATTCCAAAACTCCTGCTAAGGCATATTTGTTAGTGGATGGATGTCCATTTAGTTGTTCAAAAAGAGAAAAAGGAGGAGTGTCTTACTCCACCATGATTCTGACGTCACCCTCTGGTACATTTTTTTAAAATGTGATCTTATCTTAAATATTCTTGTGGAAAGCAAATTTTTAATTTGAAAATATTTTGTGACCACAGCCTATGTAAGTTAGCATACTTCTGTATTATCACTTTTAATGATTGCATAGCATTCCATTATATGGACTGCCCTAATTTATTTTACTTAGGCAAACTTCAAGGACATTTTGTTTCCAATAGTTGCTTTTATAAATTAAATTGGAAAGAACTCTGCTGGTCATTTAGCTATTGCCTGTTTGCACTAAATCTAGCATTCTCTGCTCTGCTTTGAGATATTGGTACTGGGATTACATAAACCACATTTCACACTTGTCCCCTGGCTGCCTGTTAGGTTCTGCTCTGAGAGGTCCTACAGGAAGTTTGGAGGGCAGGATTACAGGATAAGGAACTTCTTCCTGTTTGCTGGATGCTCTTGTCAACATCACTCCAGCAATAGTAGCCCGTCACTTCGGCCATTAGTTCCAAACTCCAGCTTCTTCTTTTGAAAAAGTATTTTTAAAATTGAGATATAATTTACATATCATTAAATTCACTTCTTTAAAAGTGGAAAAATCATTTGTTTTGAGTATATTCACCAAGTTGTGCAACCATCACTACTATCTAATTCCAGCACGTTTTCTCACTCTCCAGCTTCTTTTAGCTCTCCCAGATTTAGTCACATTGATCCTTCTCTAACTATCAGCACCTGCTGAGCAGAATGCCCCTCAGAGTCAGGAGCCTCAGAGGTTTTTTCCCCACCATGCCCTTCTGAAAGGCTTGCAGTAACTGGAAGACACCCGTCTGAGGGTCTGACTTCCAGTTCTAAATGGCTCTTCTCTGCGTACCTGAGATGCCACCATGACTCAGGCACTTCCTCTTCTTCAGATGTCTAATCCTAGCTCTGTGGGGCCACTCTTCTGAGTGGCTAAGTTCTTAGAGCTTCGACCTCTTCCATTTGCCTGGGCTGGTAGCTGCTACCTGCAGCTGTCACCCCTGTGTAATCTCAGTGTTCACTTTTGCCTTTAAAACACCTCTGTCTATTAAATTCTCTCTGTTGTAGCATTTGAGTGGTCTTTCTTCCCATCTGGACCCTGATTGATGTAAACAATCTTGTACATACATCAATGAAATTAATTTTATTATTATAAAGGCATGTATAGTCATGTAAGTGGAATTGCCATATTAAAAATCCTTTAAAGTTTGATAAAAATGAGGTTCCAGAGAGTTTACATGATTTAAACTCACAATAAAAGTGAGTGGGAATAAACATTTGCTGAAGCTCATAGCATAACTACACATTACTTTTCTATTTAATCTTTTTGAATCTTATATTGCAAAATGGTATTTTATTTATTCATAATTTCACCAAACTGGAAATAACTCAAATGTTGCTCAACTGGGGAATAATAGATAAGCAAACTGTGGTAAATCCATACCATGGAATAGGACTCAGAAATAAAAACCAACAAATTTATCGATACATCAAACAGCATGTTTGAATCTCAAATGTATTATGCTAAGTAGAGATACCAGATTCATATTGTGTTACATACTGTATGATTCCATATATATGACTTTCTAGAAAAGGCAAACCTATAGGCATGAGGAATAGATAGTCGCTGCCAGAGGTTAAGAGTGGTGAGCGACTTTGACTTCAAAAGGGTAACATGAAGGAATTTTTTGGGCAGTGATGAAACAGTTCTGTATTTTGACTGTGGTGGTGGTTACACAGGTCTATGCGTTTGTCAAAACTCATAAAATTGCACCAAATAGAGTGAACTTTTGTGTATATAAATTCAAAAAATTTACATCTCAATAAATGATATCATACATGTTTTTACTTAAACATTTACATTTCTTCAATTTTCAAAATGGACTTTTTCACACATGTATTTATTTGCATTTTCTTTTTTATTATATTACTGCTCAGTTCTGTAGTCCATTTAAATTTTTTCTTCCTATTGATTTAAAGATCTCCTTATTAATACATCTTTTCTTTCAAATAGTAAAAACAATTTACCGGCTTATTTGTTTGTAACTTTTTTTAAACTACAACTGAGTTGTTTGTTATTTTCTATAATAAAATGTATCAGATATTAAATTTATGGTTTCTGTGTTTGGTGTCACAACTTTCCATCTAAGTTTATTTTTTTTTACTAATGTAGTGGTTTACTTTAAACATTTCAAGTCTTGAATCCATGTGAAGTCTATCATTTGTGATCTATGGTCTAAGCTTTATTCCAAATTGTTGCGAATGACTTGCTCTTTGGAATACTCCATTCATGCCTTCATTCTTTTGAAATGCTACATTTATTATACTACATTTAAAAAATATTCTTAATTATGGCCGTTGTGTTTCCATAAAGCAGATGCCAAACTATTATAAATAATAGAGCAATATTATACATATTGATATTTTTTAGGCATTTTTTTCTCTTTTTTGAAATGCTTTCTAGCTGTTAATTTAGATTTTTATTTATTCCAGGATACTTGAGAATGCTTTTGTAAAGTGCACAATATGTATGTCGAAGAGAAAAAATATATATACAAAAATTAGTTGGGATTCTTATTGGAATCTTGTCAAAGAGTAGTGAATCTTTCTATTTACGAAAGGGTATATCTCCATTTATTCACGTAATTTTAATGTCACAAAGGAAAGAATATGTTTACGTAAACGAATAACGATATTTTCTTTCGGCTTGTGTCTCTTTTCTGATTTATCTATAATTTTCGTTTATTGCTTTCATGACTTTCATAAACTAGCTTTCTTATCTCCCCCCACCCCCGGGCTTCTTTTTCCTGAGATAATTGCTGATGGTGTCAGATATTATTTTTTTATTGTATTGATGGGCTCTATTTCCTAGTATTTAAAAAAGTGAAAGTGATACGCAGGTTCCTTCACAGCTCTGCGTCTAAACGGTACACTGGCTGCACAGACAACTCAGTTGGAATCCGTAACTTTCGGGGAACCCCAAACGGGCTCTGGGCTCCTTGGAGAACTATCTCAGACGCCCCAACTTCCCACGTGCTAGATAAGGCTGCGGTGTTATCCAATCCCGAGCCGCTGGTCGCGGAGACTCGAGGAAAAAGTAGCTCTAACGTTTAGCGCTGACTGTCCGGCGCTGCGCTCGGGTTTCTGCGCATGTCTAGTTCCGCCTTCGGCGTCCGTGCACTTCCGCCTTTTCCTTCTGCTTTCCTCAGGCCTCGCGTGGGAGGCGGTCCCGCGCCGCCGACTCCGGCCGCTCTTCTGGGGCGAGTGCTACGCGACGAGGTAGCCGCGCGTGAGCCTGGGAGGGTTGGACGAGGGCAGAGGGAGGCCCGCGCGGCTTGGGGGTGGTCGGTGCCGGCCGGCGGGGAGGAGCCCCGCGGAACCCCGGGGCGGCGGGGAGGGGGCGTCTCCCTCAGGACAAGGGGTCGAAACCCCCTCGTGACCAACCCCTGCGCTGTGAGGCCCGGTTCTGGAGGCCGCAGGAGGGCATGTGCGCATGCGTGCCCGGTGCACCGAGCCCGTGGGAAGGGGAGGCGCTGCGGGGACGACGTGTGCGCACGCGTGACGGGTGGTTGTGCGGCGTGGTCTTGGCAGAAGGGCTCGCTCGCTAGGCTGATTGAGCCATTACCAGTCTGTAGACGGACCGCATTCCCTTGGTTTTCCGTTTATCCTTTCTGGATTGTGGGGTGCTCTTCAATCATGTCCATTACTGCATCTTGATAGGTGCTCTTACTCTGTCCTGACTTGCACTAGCGCCTAAGGATCTTCAAGAATTATCTATTTTTGTTTCACTTGACAGAAAAAAATTATTTTTGCTCCTGAAGCTTAGTGACTTGTTCATGTTTACGGTTTGTTAGTGGCCAAGACCGAAAGTCGTGTCTCCCGGTTCCTAAGACTGTACTGTCTACTTTTTCATACAAGTAAAAGTTTCTTAGAGAAGATCTTTTTGAGAAACAGCAACAAAGGTAAAGAAATTAAAACATAGACCTTTTCTTGAAGCACTGCTTTTTTATACCTTTCTGTGGAGTCACTAACCAAAGGTTTGGTAACATTAGTAGGAAAATTGGTAAACAGCCTAGTCCTGAGTTTTTTTTTTAAACAATAGTTTTGGTGAAGAGTTAATTTTTATTAGGTGTAGTGTTATTTTTTTTTAACCAATTTTGTCATGTAAAATATTTTGTGAACACCAAGGGAGGTTTAAAATGTTAAATCCTTAGGAAGTAAAAACTTACATTTGCCCAGTGAAAAATTTTACGCCCAAGAGCTGCATGATTGTATTGGAGTCATGCTAGATAGGTGGTCTTTGAGCATCCCTCTGTTCCTTCTGAAGGTCACGGGGCCGTTGCTGTTCTCCCTATCTAGTGCGTGTGTCTAGCTTTAGAGGGCAGGAGAATTCAGAATTGCCAGGCAGGCCAGATTTTTCATGACTCCATTCCTTTTCTTCTAACCCAGCACCTTCAGAGTTGTCTACATTTTTGCAAGAGCAGCCGAAAATGAACAAATCCCAGGTAAGTTGTTTGTTCATTCCCCACTTTGTTTTATAATGGACTTTGTGAGATTTGTAACAGTGCGTATGTTAAGGTGGGAAATTAGTGATAGATGAAAATCAGACTTCGCAGAAAATAGAAATTAGCAAGCAGATCAATAGGGCTAAGTTGGCTTGTAGATATAGGTTGGTCATTACATATCTTAGTGTTTCTAAGTGACCTGCAAATAATCTCTGATGTTTCCGATAACCATGGCAGAAAGGGAGACACTGTATTTTGGATCCAGACAGACTGATTGCTTTCAAGACGTAGAGACTTCCTGGAAGATGTCTTTTTTGGTCTTAACATACGGTCACATAGTGAATAACTCCAGTGACAGCCCCGAAATGAGTGCCTAAAACTGCTCCTCACTGAGAGTAAAGGAGTCCAAGATATGGTTCAAGGACAGTTGTCCCTTGGTGTCCGCGGGGATTGGTTCCAGACCGCCCCCGGGGCAGATACCAAAATCCGAGGATGCTCAAGTCCCTTAGTCGGCCCTCCATGTCCGTGGTTCTACATCCGCAGATACGGAGGGCTGACTAGTCAATTTTGTGATAGTCTTGTTTGATCCTGGTATAAAACCTGGTAGGTTTAGAGGAATGAATGGCCTGCGTGCCTGTTCCAGAAACTCTCCATAGCTATTTTATCTCAGCCAGGCTGTGCATACAAGTTGTGCAGCAGGTGGTTCAAAGTTAAATTCTCTGGTAAATGTTTCTGAGCTTCTCAGTCAGATTTTACCCCATAGCATTCTGTCTTGGTTTTTCCCCTCTGCTTTTCAGAATCTATCCAGGTAAAGGTCACCAGTGACTTGACTGTAGTTGCCTTCCTTGAACAACTGCTCCGTCACCCTACTGACTGCTCTTTCTGAGACAGCTTCCTTTGTTGGCTTCTGATACCACTCTTCTGACGGCTCCCTCTTGGGATCTTCCTTATTGTTCCCCCTAGTTTAGTTCCAAGTTTTCATCCTTTGTCTACTAGTCTTCTCATTTTATCTCTATATGTATATTGAAAAAAATGTAGATAATTGAACAATACTGTTTATTGTTTTAGGTGCTTTTAAAAAATATGTAAATTATCTTAATGTATATATATGATAACATTCTCCCCCAATCCCCCAATAATTTGAGATCTATCCATATGTAGTTTATTCCTTTTAATGTTATATTTTCCATTGTATGGCTAGACTGTATTCTAAATACTGTATTTTACTGGCAGACATTTAGGTAATTTCCATTTTTCAGTAATAATGGTGTGAATATCCTTGTCATTCTCTCTGCACAAATGCAAGTGTATCTGCCGACTCCAGCGCAGTGCTTCTTAAAGTGAGGTTCGTTGACCGGAAGTGGCAGCATCACCTGGAAACTAGTTTGAAATGCAGATTCTCATGCTCCATCCCAAACCTACTGGAAGAGAAATTCTGGGGGCGAGGCCCCGGCAATCTGTGTATTAAGAAGGTGTCCATGTGATGCTGATACCCACTGAGTTTAAGAATCCCTGCTCTGGGGTCCTATGATTAAGATTTTTGAGTTATGGGATATGAGGATTTCTAATTTTTCTGGGTATATTGTTATTCATTAGAAAACTACTTTTCTTCCCTCCTCTCCAGATATGTAAATTATTTCTATGCTAATGGGTGAAAAACTTTTCTGTTCAATTTTCATGCATCTGGTTATTGAGATTGTTCAGGTTTCATAAATTTATGGCTCTTCAGGTTTTCTTCTGAGTTTTGTAAGAATTCCATCTGTATTTTAAAGGGTAATCTTTTGTTATAGTTGTTACTAATTATCTTCTCTCAGTAGGTAGGCTTTTTGTCTTTTAACTTAATGGTGTCCTTTCTGAAACTTTTATATTGTGATAGAACTCTTTTGTGTCTTGTATTTTTTATTCTTATTTTCCTTACCCCAGGGGCCTAATGAAATTTTGTTACATTTTGTCTAAGAATATCAAATTTGAAATTTTTTTTTTTTAATATTTAGGACATTAATCAGTCCAGAGGTTTTTTTTTAGTATAATCTGATGAAAGGATCTAATTTTATATTTGTCCTTCTGTAAAAAATAAGCAGCACAATAAAAGGATATACTTCTTGACAAAGGACTAGCAGAGTAGGTCTGAGTGGGATGCCTGCCATGTTTTTTCATTATGCATGCAGCCGGCATTGGTGTAAGGTAGATTTTGTCATGTTCACAAAGTATCCTTTGAGTCTTACTTTATTAAAAATGAGAATTTAATTTTTCCAAATGTCTACTTAATATTTTATGGGTATGATGATAGCATTTTTCTTTTTGGATCTATTGAATTATATTTCCACATTTCTTAATAACTAATGTTTGTGTTCTGAAACAAGCCCCACTTGGTCAAAAAGTATTACTCTTTCTTTTTTTTTGCTGAGGAAGATTAGCCCTGAGCTAACGTCTGTTGCCAGTCTTCCTCTTTTTGCTTGAGAAAGATTGTTGCTGAGCTAACATCGGTGCCAATCTTCCTCTGTTTTGTATGTGGGATGCCACCATAGCATGGCTTGATGAGCAGTGTGTAGGTCTGTGTCTAGGATCCGAACCTGCAAACCCCAGGCTGCTGGAGCATGTGAACCTAACCACTACACCAACGCACCAACGAGCTGGCCCCCAAAGCTTTTTGATAGATGCATTTAAGGATATAATTTCCCTGTGTGCCACTTTAGCTGAAAAATCCAAGTATCAATATGTAGTGTGTGTGTTTTTTTCCTACACAGGTTTCAGTTTGCTTTCTTTTCCTTCTTTGGTCAGTAAATTAAAATGTACATTAATTTTTAATAAATCTTTTTTCTGTATATATAGCAGATATAAAAATGTTCACAAATCTTAAGTATAGAGCTCAATGAATTATTCTAAATCCAGTGCCCATATAACTAATACAGAGGTCAAAACAAACACTACTAGCACTCCGGAAGCTTCCCTGGTACTCCTCTCATAATCCCCAATAGCTTCTAGTGGATTCATTTGCATATAATCTGTGGCTTCCGTGGTAGAATTGAGTAGTAAAGTCACAGACCATCTGGCCCTCAAAGCCTAAAGTACAGTCTGGCTCTTCACAAGGAAAAGTTTGCAAATCTCTAGATTAGTTTATGAAATTTGTTAGTGTTGGTGTTATTTGTGTCCTGTTTAAAATTAATTTTCCTTACTGCAAGCTCATAAAGGTAATCTCCTGTGTTATTTTTTAAATATTTATTGTTTTTGGCTTTCACATTTATTTTAATGGAACTGATGTTCACTTTTGTATGAGTAGGCATCAGGTTACTGTTTTCCTGTAAAATTTATCTAGAATCAGTTTTGAAGAATGACTTTCCTAACTGTTTTGCAGTGTCACATATGTTATAATCATGTGTACATCTATGTCTGGGTCTTTTTTGGACTCTATTCTGTTCCATTAGTTTGTTTTGTCTCTTATGCTAGTATCACATTTGATAAAAAGTGTTTATGTTTAATGGTGTATGTCCTTTCACATTTTTTCCTCTTTAGCAGAATCCTGGCTTTTCTTGGCCCTTTGCATTCTCATATAAATGTTGTTAGTATTCACAAAATAACCTGCTGGGACTGGGACTTTCTTTGGGGTTGGATTGAATCTGTAAATAAGTTTAGGGAAAATTGCTAATTTTTTGATGTTGAATCTTCTAATCTGTGAACATGGTATATTTCCTACATTTGTGTAAGTCTTTTTTTTTTTTTTTGAGGAACATCAGCCCAGAGCTAACATCTGCTGCCAATCCTCCTCTTTTTGCTGAGGAAGACTGGCCCTGAGCTAACATCCATGCCCATCTTCCTCTACTTTATATGTGGGATGCCTACCACAGCATGGCTTGCCGAACGGTGCCATATCAGCACCCGAGATCTGAACCAGCGGGCCCCGAGCTGCCGAAGCAAAACGTGCGCACTTAACCACTGCGCCACCAGGCCGGCCCCAGTGTGGAAGTCTTAAGTAGTTTTAAAAGTGTTTTGTGGGGGCTGGGCCCCATGCCCAAGTGGTTAAGTTCTCAGGCTCCACTTTGGCAGCCCAGGGTTTTGCTGATTTGGATCCTGGGCGCGGACATGGCACTGCTCATCAGGCCATGCTGAGGCAGCATCCCACATGCCACAACTAGAAGGACTGACAACTATAATATACAACTATGTACTGAGGGGATTGGGGAGAAAAAGAAAAATAAGTGTTTTATGTAGAGTTTTTGCATACCTATTGTTAGTTATTTCTATGTATTTAGTATTTTTATTAATATACATATATTTTTAGTTGCACTTTCTAATTATTTTTTCCAATTTTTAAATCTTTTTTTCTTTATTGTACTGCTAGGTCCTCTAATATATAATACTGAGTAGAAACAAGAGTAGGCTTCCTTGTCTTAATTCTGTTCTCAAAGGGAAAGCTTTCCTTTCAATTCATGATTTTTGTTGTATTTTTTGTATTTCTTATCACATCAAAGATGTCCCATTCTATTTCTAGTTATCTAAAGCATTGTTTTTTTTTTATGAGTCCCTTTTAGATTTTATCAGATGGTTTTTGATTTCTATAGAAATCATCATATGATTTGTCTCTTTTATTTTCTTAATTAGTGAGTTACGTTAATTTTCAAATGTAAAACTAATTAGATATTCCTGAAATAAACCTAAATGGGTAATGTTATACGTTCTGTATGTTATTGGCTTTAGTTTGTTAATATTTTGTTTGGGATTTTTGCATCTGTGTCCATGAAAGAGATTGACCTGTAAGTTTTTTGGGGGATGTAGTCTTGTTAGATTTGTTGTCAAGATTATGTTGAATTCATAAAATAAATTCTTGTGTATTTCCCTTTGCTGTCTCCATAAGAGTTTGTTTTATTTTTGTTGCTATTTCTTCCTTAGGATTCCTTACACTGTGAGGCCAGCTGTGCCTGGAGTTTCCTCCATGGGAATATTTTAAATTATAGAGTCAATTTCCTTAATAAATATGGGACATTATATTTAAAAAAAAATAAATTTGGATAAGTGGTTTTTTCTACGAATTTGACCTTTTTTCCTAAATTTTCAAATTTATTGATTCAAATTACTTCATTATATTTTCATACACTATACGACCTGTGTAGGGATGTTCTTTCTTCATGTCAGATATTGGTGAGTAGGCTTTATATCGTCATCAGTCTTGCCATGGCATTGTGAGGTCTTTTTCAAAGAACAGATTTGCCTTTGTTTTTTCTCTCTTTATTGTATGTATATGTTTTTTAATTCATATATTTCTGACTGTAATATGTCCTTCCATGTCCTTACGTTGGGTGTATTTGCTCTTTTTCTAAAGAAGATGGATACTTAACTGATTTTCTTTTTACTTTTCTAGTATGTGCTATTAATACACTTTTTTCTAAACATGACTTTTGAGCCATCTTTCTCAGGTTTTGATACGTTGTATTTTTGATAAGTCATTTAAAATTATTCTCAAATCTCCATTTAGAAATGTATCTCTTAATTTGTAAACACTGGGAAATTTTCTAGTTGTTTTCATTAATGATTGCTATCTTAAACACTGTGCAAAAAGAACATTCTCTGTGTGATATCAAATCTTTGAAGTTTGTTGAAATCTGCTCTATGGTCCAGAATGTGGTCAGTTTTGGTACAGAAGGTCCGTGTGAATCTGAGAAGTATATATATTCTGTAACTTGGGGGTGCATTTTCTCCTTTGAAGGTAATGTTTCCTTTATCTCTGGCTGTTTTCAAGGTTTTCCGTTTATCTTCAGTCTTTCTCGTAGTATCCAGTTTTCTTGTTGAAATTCTCCATCTTGCCATCTTTTTTCCTTCATTATTTCAATGACAGTTGTTAAATCTGGGTGAGATAATTCCAGTATCTCGAGCTCCCATGCGTCTAAGCTTGAATTTCGGGAAAAAATGTACTAGGTCATTCATTCTGCAAATATTTTTTGAACACCCGTTATGTGTTTTAAGTGTTTGGAGTACATACTGTGAACAAAATAATCTGCTTTTCTGGAACCTGTTTGGAACCTGAAATATTCTAGTTGGACATGCTGAATTACTCTTTGAATAGACCATTGTGAGTTGTTTGCCAGTGTTTTATTTAGAATATTTGTATCAAAATTAAATATGAACTCTTCTTGAAAAATATTTTGTTTTGATATTAAGTTTATGATAGTTAACAGGTATTTTCCTATGGTCTGGGGTGTTTAATTACATGGATTATCATTTTATTATGGTGGCTAGACTTTTAATTCTAAAAACATCTGGCACTGGTGATTTTTCCGTGGTAGATCTTCAAGATCTTCAATTGATTATTAAATCATATTTCTGATTGTTAGTCTTTAGACCAGTTTTCTGTTTCTTTCTGAGTCAATTTTGGTAGTTTAAGTTTCTAAAGAAAACATCTATTTCCTCTGAAATTTAGTATAATATTCTCTTTTGTTTTCCTATCTCCTCTATTTTCATGGATATGTGAGTGTGTCTTCATTAAAGTGTCCTCGTACTTACAGTAGTTTTTTTTGTATGTGATGGGCTTTTATGGTATTTGGTACCAAAAAAGATAAGTGAATTATTTCTCTTCCTGGAGAATCCTCTTTGCTCATTTAATTATTTTGGCTCTCAGTGTTACCTTATCTGATGTAAATATAGCCAAACCTACTTTTATTTTGCTTATATTTTATGTGGCTTATTTGGTATTTGCTTGTCATTTTATTTTAAAATTTCTTGATCTTTTCTTGCAAATAACCTCTGACAGATTTTCTTTTCAAATCAGGTATGTCTGTCATTGGTAAAAAATTTAGCACGTTCACATGACATCTTATAGCTTAGTTGTTTTTTTTTTGCAATTTAGTTTACTGTGTTATCTTAGCATAATAACATCATTGATATTTTGTATGTTCTACTTTATATTATAGTTTTTTTCATACCTTCTGTTTCTTTACTTTTTGCACTGCTGGTCAAATTTTTTTTTTTCTAATTTGGTAGATTGCTGCTTTTCTGATTACCAGCACATTAACAACTTATAACTGAGTCTGTATTTCTTTATTAACGTATCTATGTTAGAATGTTTTCTTGTCAACATCTTTTGATTGTCCATTTCTCCTCTTTCGTCCAAGGTGGAAAAGAACTTCAGAAAGATTTTTGTATTTCCATGTCACTCCCTAACAAGCTCCTTGGTTTTGTTGTGGTGTTTCGGAATCTTTTTTTCAATCTGTAGTTTCACGAATAGTATGTCAATTCTATTTCAGGAACTTAGTCATTTTATACTATAAATTTCAAAAAATATTTGTATTTTTTCCTCAGTTTATTCAAGAAAAATACACATAAGTCAAATGTCAAGCTTGATGAATTTTTATGTATGTATATACCTAAGTAGTTACCACCCAGTGTCCATAAGGTCCGCTGGTACTCCAAGATCATTATTCTAACTTCTGTTATTATTGATTAGTTTTGCTTGTATGTCCGGCTTTCACTCACTGTAGTAACTGAGAGATTCATCTGTTTTGCTGGGTGTATCAGTTTTTTTTAATGGCTGTATAGTGTTCCTCTATATGACTATACAACAGTTTATTTCTCTATCATATTGATGGACATTTGGACTGTCTCCAGATTTTGGCCATTGTAAACAAAACTGCTGTGAACATATATACAGCCTTTTTGGTTGACAAGAATAGTCATCGATGTTGAGTATATAACTAGGAGAGGTTACTCCATACAGTCAGGCATCACTTAACAGCGGGGATAGATTCTGAGAAGTATGTCGTTAGGCGATTTTGTCGTGCGAACATTGTAGAGTGTGCTTACACAAACCTAGATGGTATAGCCTACTACACACCTAGGCTATATGGTACTAGTCTTATGGGACATGTGCAAAACGTTATGTGGCTTTAGTAGAAAGTCCCAAATATTTTTCCAGAGTGTATGTATTTACTTATAGTTCCACTGGCAAGGTGTGAAGGTTTCTGTTGCTTCATATACTTTCCAGTATCTCCAATTGGTATTTTCTGACTTTTTCACTTTAGATATTTCAGTGAGTATAGTGGTGTGTCATTGTGGTTATCCTGTGAGAATAGAATAGGAGCTAGGTACTAGATAGGGGCACAAGGGAGCTTTTGGTCTCAGGTAATGTTTTGTTTCTTGATCTGGATGCTGGTTATATGGGTGTGTTTACTGTGTGAAAATTGAGCCATTTGTGAACTTCAGTACAGTGTGCATTGTTTTTATATATATTCAATAAAAATTACAAAAATCACAAAGGAAGAGGTGGTGATAAATTGTTTATCTAAAGAAGTCTCAAGACTATCATTAAGCTAAAACCATGAGTCACAATCTGATTACTTATTTCACACATGGAGATGAGAATTCTTCTGCATGTTTCCTTCCTTAATTTTCTTATATCTGATGCTCTTTTGAAACTTAAAGAAATTGATTGATCTTAATTATTTTTTAACTTTATTGAAAATAATTAAGAAATATAATTGTATATATTTAAAGTGTACAATGTGATAATACAATACTACATTGTGGAATGATTACCAAGGTCAAGATAATTGACAAATCCAACAGCTTACATAGTTAACTTTTTTTTTTTCTGTAATGGTGAGAATGCTTAAGATATACTATCAGTATCTTTCGAGTATACAATATTGTATTATTAGCTGTAGTCACTATACTGTGCATTAGGTCCTCCAAAGTACTTATAACTAAAAATTTCTACCCTTTGACTTACATCACCGTATTCCCCCCTGCCAGCCCCTGGCAACCACCATTTTATTCTGTTTCTATGAAATTGGCTTTTTTTTTTTTTAGATTCCACATAGAAGTTATACTTTACAGTATTTGTCTTTCTTTATCTAACTTATTTCATTTAGCATAATGCCCTCAAGGTCCATCCATATTGTCTCAAATGGCAGGATTTCCTTCATTTTTGTGGCTGAATAACATTCGTGTGTGTGTGTTTGTGTGTGTGTGTGTGTGTGTGTGTGTGTGTGTGTCTGTATCCCCCGGATTTTCTTTATCCATTTATCTGTTGATGGCCACTTAGGCTGTTTCCAGGTTGTGGCTATCGTGAATATGCTACAGTGAACATGAGGGTGCAGATATCTTTTTGGGATAGTGATTTTGTTTCTTTTGCGTTTATATGCACAAGTGGAATTGCTGGATCATATAGTAGTTCTGTTTTTAATTTTTTGAGGAACCTCTATAGTGTTTTCCATAGTGGCTGCACCAGTTTACATTCCCACTAAGCAGTGCACAAGGGTCCCCTTTTCTCCATATCTTTGCCAACACTTGTTAACTATTGTCTTTTTGATAATATCCATTCTAACAGCTGTGAGGTGATACCTCATTGTGGTTTTGATTTGCATTTCCCTGATGATTAGTGATGTTGAGCATCTTTTCATATACCTATTGGCTGGCTGTCTTTGGAAAAATGTCTATTCAGATCATTTGCCCACTTTTTAATTGGATTATTTACTTTTTGCTTTTGAGTTATATGAGTTCTTTATATGTTTTGACTATTAACTCCTATCAGATATATGGTTTGTGAATATTTTCTCCCTTTCTGTAGGTTGCCTTTTCAATTTATTGATTGTTTCCTTTGCTGTGCAGAAGTTCTTAAGTGTGATGCAGTCCTACATGTTTATTTTAGCTTTTGTTACCTGTGCTTTTGGTGTTTTAACCAAGAAATCATTGCTGAGAATGATGTCAAGGAGCTACTTGCCTACGTTTTCTTCTAGGAGTTTTATGGTATCAGGTCTTATGTTTAAGTCTTTGAGCCATTTTGAGTTAATTTTTGTGAGCAGTGTAAGATAGGAATACAGTTTCATTCTTTTGTGTGTGGGTATACAGTTTTCCCAGCACCATTTATTGAAAAGACTGTCCTTTCCCCATTGTGTGTTCCTGGTGTCTTGTCAAACATCAATTGAGCATATATGCATGCGTTTATGTCTGGCATCTCTGTTCTGTTTCAGTTGACTGCAGCTGTTTCTATCACTGAAATCTCCCTTTCACTGCAGTTGGTATTCCCTCTAATGTAACTTAATTAGTCCTTCATTAATTCATTCAGCAACCGTTTCTGAATATTTGTTATGTGTTGTCTTGTGTGCCAGATACTGAGGATTCTGAGAAGAATGAGACACAGCTCCTGATAAGGAGAAACTCTTAGAAGTGTGTAGGCATTCAAACAAACTCACATAATTTTGACATTATTATAAGTGAACAACACAGATAGAAACAAAATCCTGTTTTGTTTTCCTTATGATTTTTTCTGGTTTAAGAAAGGGCAGGATTTTCAAGCTTAAAATAATTGTTTTTTATGTTGTGATTTAACCTATTTTCGTTTATTATTGTTTGGTTTTAGTCCCTGCATCCCACAGTGTATTTATTCACTATACTTTTTCTTGTTGGTTCTTCATTCATAGTTTATTGATTTATTTTGTTTTGTTTTTTTGACACTGAATCAGTCAACTTAGAATGCAGTATTCTGTTGTAACATAAGATCCCTAAATTTCATTTTTGCTTATGTCCATGATCTTACTGGGTAAGCTGTGGCTTTCTGTTCCATGTACTCTTCATTCTGGGGTCAAGGATGAAGGTTGATGGCTCTGAAAACTTCTACCTGAAGTGACACACTTTACCACTTTTCATCGGCCAAAGCAAGTTATGTGGCCCAGCTTGCTGTCAGTGGGTAGGAATTATAATTCTGTAGGGACTGGCTGGTGGGATGGGGCTTAATTGAGAGGTGAAGCAAATATTTTGTCACTGATACCATTACCAAGTGACTTTTGATGATTTACTTTTTATATTTACTCCCTCTAGTGGTTCAGTTTTCTATTTTTATTCTAATATCATTTAAGTTTTTTTTTTTTTCTTTTGAGGAAGATTGGCCCTGAGCTAACATCCGTGCCCATCTTCCTCTATTTTATATGTGGGACCCTGGCCACAGCATGGCTTGATAAGTGGTGCATAGGTCTGTACCTGGGATCTGAACTGGTGAACGCCAGGCCACTGAAGCAGAGTGTGCAAACTTAATCGCCATTCCACCTGGCTGGGCCCTGTTATCATTTAAGTTTAAACTCAGGTTTAAGCTTATAATTTCCTATCAAAATATAAAAGGGTTTTTATTGTTAGTTTATATCTTCTTCACATTTACTTCGATTGTCTTCCACTATCCTGTTTTGTGGGAGTCATCTGAACTATTTTGTTTTCTTTAATGAGGACTATTTTTAATATTCTTTTTAAGACAGTTGATTAGAAATCAGAGCTACGATGGTTGAATATATCTTTTTGAGTGGTGAGTTCTAACTTTGAGCCTGGGTACTGTGTTCAATACATTTTCTGGATTAGCTAATGCAACCCTACAATAGCTTAATGTTGGAGGTACTCTTACTATACAACGTAGTGAGGGTTTATATTCAGGATCTATATGGAATAGTTCACTTGAAGAATATGCAGTTTGATGGTTGACAGATTTGAGATATCTTGAGTCTGAGCCTACTGGAAGTTGCTTATTCTTCTGAATGAGGTAGAATCTGCTAAGTTGGTACTTGAAATGTCAGAACTGCCTGCTAGAAATGATACTGCAAGTTTTCTCAGTTGGTCATTAGGCACCTGCTGATTTTGAAAATTACTCAAAAAGAACTTTGTGTTCTATCGCCAGTTTTATCATATTGCTTTACCTAATGTCTTCATAAACTCGTGTTACTTTACTTCTCAATCAGTGTACTCTCTCATTTGAGATATTTAAGGAACCTCAGCATCAACAGATAGATTTTATTTACATGTTCTTTATTATTAGCAACTTAAGAAAATGTCACAATTGCAACCTCTTTCCTTTCAGAAGTGATGAATTATTCTGTTGTGAACCATATAGCTGCTGGCTGTGGATTTACCAGCAGCTAGTTATTGCTGGTTTCATATGTTCATTCACTATTTCATGTATGCCATTTTCCTCCTTATCTGGATTCTGGTTGTTGGTCTTTTAAAAAATCTGCTATTGACCTTACATAGAGTAAATTGTGTAAGTCGCATTCATCATAACTGTATCTTTTTTTTTATTGAGTTAATGATAGGTTACTATCTTGTGAAATTTCAGTTGTACATTAATGTTTGTCATTCGTGTTGTAGGTGCACCAATTCACCCCTTGTGCCCACCCCCCCACCCCACCTTTCCCCTGGTATCCACTAAACTGTTCTTAGTCCACATTTTTAAATTCCCCATATGAGTGGAGTCATACACAGATTATCCTTCTCTAGCTGGCTTATTTCACTTAACATAATTCCCTCAAGGTCCATCCATGTTATTGGAAATGGAATGATTTTGTTCTCTTCTGCAGCTGAGTAGTATTCCATTGTATATATGTACCACATCTTCTTTATCCATTCGTCTGTTGATGGGCACGTAGGTTGCTTCCATGTCTTGGCTATTGTAAATAATGCTGCAATGAACATTGGGGTGCATAGGACTTTTGGGATTGCTGACTTCAAGCTCTTTGGATAAATACCCAGTAGTGGGATGGCTGGATGGTATGGTAGTTCTATTTTTAATTTTTTGAGGAATCTCCATACTGTTTTCCATAGTGGCTACACCAGTTTGCATTCCCACCAGCAGTGTATGACGGTTGCTTTTTCTCCACAACCTCTCCAACATTTGCTACTGTTAGTTTTAGATATTTTTGTCATTCTAATGGGTGTAAGGTGATATCTTAGTGTAGTTTTGATTTGCATTTCCTTGATGATCAGTAGTGATGAACATCTTTTTATGTGCCTATTGGCCATCCGTGTATCTTCTTTGGAGAAATGTCTGTTCGTGTCTGCAGCCCATTTTTTGATTGGGTTGTTTGATTTTTTGTTGTTGAGTTGTGAGAGTTCTTTATGTATTATGGATATTAAGCCTTTGTCAGATATATGACTTGCAAATATTTTTTCCCAGTTAGTGGATTTTTTTTTTGTTTCAATCCTGTTTTCCTTTGCCTTGAAGAAGCTCTTTAGTCTGATGAAGTCCCATTTGTTTATTCTTTCTATTGTTTCCCTTCTCTGAGAAGACATGGTATCCAAAAAGATCTTTTTAATACTGGTGTCAAAGAGTGTACTGCCTACGTTTTCTTCTAGAAGCCTTATGGTTTCAGGTCTCAGCTTTAGGTCTTTGATCCATTTTGAGTTTATTTTGGTGAATGGTGAAAAAGAATGGTCAATTTTCATTCTTTTACATGTGGCTTTCCAGTTTCCCCAGCACCATTTGTTGAAAAGACTTTCTTTTCTCCATTGTATGCCCTCAGCTCCTTTGTTGAAGATAAGCTGTCCATAGATGTGTGGTTTTATTTCTGGGCTTTCAATTCTGTTCCATTGATCTGTGCACCTGTTTTTGTACCATTACCATGCTGTTTTGATTACTGTAGCTTTGTAGTATGTTTTGAAGTCAGGGATTGTGATGCCTCCCGTTTTGTTCTTTTTTCTCAGGATTGCTTTAGCAATTCGGGGTCTTTTGTTGCCCCATATGAATTTTAGGATTCTTTGTTCTAATTCTGTAAAGAATGTCATTGGGATTCTGATTGGGATGGCATTGAATCTGTAGATTGCTTTAGGTAGAACAGACATTTTAACTATGTTTATTCTTCCAATCCATGTGCATGGAATGTCTTTCCATCTCCTTATGTCGTCATCCAATTCTCTCAGAAAGGCCTTGTAATTTTCATTATATAGGTCCTTCACTTCCTTAGTTAAATTTACCCCAAGGTATTTTATTCTTTTTGTTGCGATTGTGAATGGTATTGAGTTCTTGAGTTCTTTTTTCTGTTAGTTCGTTATTGGAGTGTAGAAATGCTACTGATTTATGCAATTTGGTTTTGTACCCTGCAACTTTGCTGTAGTTGTTGATTACTTCTAAGAGTTTTCCAATGGATTCTTTGGGGTTTTCTATATATAAAATCATGTCGTTTACAAACAGTGAGAGTTTCACTTCTTCCCTCCCTATTTGGAGTTCCTTTTATTCCTTTTTCTTGCCTGATTGCTCTGGCCAGGACCTCCAGTACTATGTTAAATAAGAGTGGTAATAGAGGGCATCCTTGTCTCGTTCCTGTTTTCAGGGGGATGGCATTCAGTTTTTGCCCATTGAGTATGATGTTGGCTATGGGTTTGTCATATATGGCCTTTATTATGTTGAGGTAGTTTCCTTCTATGCCCATTTTGTTCAGAGTTTTTATCATAAATGTCTGTTGGATCTTGTCAAATGCCTTCTCTGCATCTATGGAGATGATCATGTGGTTTTTATTCCTCAGTTTGTTGATGTGGTGTATCACGTTGATTGATTTGCGGATGTTGAACCATCCCTGTGTCCATGGTATGAATCCCACCTGATCATGATGTATGATCCTTTTGATGAATTGCTGAAATCTGGTTGCCAAAATTTTGTTTAGAATTTTTGCATCTATGTTCATCAGTGATATTGGCCTATAGTTCTCTTTTTTCATGGTGTCCTTGTCAGGTTTTGGTATCAGCATGATGTTGGCCTCATAGAATGTGTTAGGAAGTGTTCCATCTGCCCTAATTTTTTGGAATAGCTTGAAAAGGATAGGTATTAAATCCTCTCTGAAAGTTTGGTAGAATTCCCCAGGAAAGCCATCTTGTCCTGGCGTTTTATTCTTTGGGATGTTTTTGATTGCTGTTTCAATCTTTCCTTGTGATTGGTGTATTCAAATTGTCTGCCTCTTCTTGAGTGAGCTTTGGGAGGTTGTAGGAGTCCAAGAATTTATACATTTCCTCTAGGTTATCCATTATGTTGGCATATAGTTTTTTGTAGTATTCTCTTATAATCCGTTGTATTTCCACAGAGTCTCTCATTATTTCTCCTCTCATTTCTGATTTTGTTTATTTGAGCTTTCTCCCTTTTTTCCTTTGTAAGTCTGGCTAGGGGATTGTCAATTTTATTTAAATTCTCAAAAAACCAGCTCTTTGTTTCATTGATCCTTTCTACTGCCTTTTTCATTTCAATAGTATTTATTTCTGCTCTGATTTTTATTATTTCTCTCCTGCTGACTTTGGGCTTTATTTTTTCTTTTTTCTCTAGTTCAGTTAGGTGTAGTTTAGGATTGCTTATTTGGGATTTTTCTTGTTTGTTAAGATGTTTCTGTATTGCGATGAATTTTCCTCTTAATACAGCTTTTGCTGTATCCCATATGAGTTGGTATGGCATGTTATCATTTTCATTTGTTTCCAGGTATTTTTTGATTTCTTCTTTAATTTCTTCAGTGATCCATTGCTTGTTCAGTAGTGTGTTGTTTAGTCTCCACATCTTTGTGCCTTTCTCAGCTTTTTTCTTGTAATTAATTTCTAGCCTTATAGCATTATGATCGGAGAGGATGCTTGCTATTATTTCAATTTTTTTAAATTTGTAGAGGCTTGCCTTGTTTCCCAACATATGGTCTATCCTTGAGAATGTTCCATGTGCACTTGAGAAGAATGTGTATTCAGCTCTTTTAGGGTGAAGTGATCTATATATGTCTGTTAAGTCCAATTGGTTTAGTTTTTCATTTAGCTCCACTATTTCCTTGATTTGCTGTCTGGATCTGTCCATTGATGTGAGTGGGGTGTTGAGGTCCCCTACTGTTATTGTGTTGATTTTAACATCTTCCCTTAGGTCTGTTAATAGTTGCTTTATGAATCTTGGTGCTCCTGTGTTGGGTGCATAGATATTTATAAGCATTATTTCTTCTTGATGAATTGACCCTTTGATCATTATATATTGTCCCTCTGTGTCTTTCTTTACCTGTCTTATTTTGAAATCCACTTTGATATAAGAATTGCAACGCCTGCCTTTTTTTCCTTGCTATTAGCTTGAATTAGTGTCCTCCACCCCTTCACTCTGAACCTGTGTTTGTCCTTGGGGCTGAGGTGTGTTTCTTGGAGGCAACGAATTGTTGGATCTTGTTGTTTAATCCATTTCGCCACTCTGTGTCTTTTTTTGGAGAGTTCAGTCCGTTTACATTGAAAGTGATTATTGATGCATGTGGACTTAATGCTGTCAATCTGTCGCTCATTATCTTGTTTTCCTGTGTTTCTTTTCCTGTGTGCTTTAGCCTGCCCATTTAATACTGCAACTTCTTATGCTGCGTTTCTTAGATTTTTCCTTATTTATGATTTGTGACTCTGTTCTGTATTTTACTTTAGTGTCTACCCTGAAGTTTGTATTTAGAATCTCGTGTATAATATAGTCTATTCTCTGGTGGTCTCTTACTTGGCCAATACTGATTTAGACCCTTTGCTCTTCCTCTCCTAAATAATTATTTTCATTTCTTATTCCAACTCGTGTTATGAATTTGTAGTTAGAGTGATAAGATCGTCCTTGCTTTGGTAGTTTCCTTACCTTTACCCTAATGCTATAGTTGAATATTTGCTATCCTGTTCTGGTTCTATCCATCGGTCTCCCTAGTCTGTGGATTGTGACCCCTTTCTCCATTTTTTCTTTTTTCAGGTATGAGAGCCTTCTTGAGGATTTCTTGTAGGGGAGGGTTTTTAGTTACAAATTCCCTTAACTTTTGTTTGTCTGGAAAAGATTTAATTTCTCCCTCATATCTGAAGGAAATTCTTGCTGGATAGAGTATTCTTGGCTGAAGATTTTTATCTTTTAAAGCTTTGAATATGTCACTCCATTCTCTCCTAGCTTGTAAGGTTTCTGTAGAGAAATCCACTGGAAGTCTGATATGGGCTCCTTTATAGGTTATTCTCTGCTTTTTTCTTACTTCCCTGAGTATTCTTTCTTTATCTTTCCATCTTGCCAATTGTACTATGTGCCTTGCAGTAGTTCTTTTTACATTGACAAATCTAGGAGATCTGAAAGCTTCCTCTACACACATTTCTCCGTCAATCCCTAGATTTGGGAAGTTCTCTTCAATAATTTCGTTAAGCACACTTTCTGCTCCATTTTCGTTTTCCACGTTCTCGGGAATTCCTATGATCCTTAAGTTCTTACTCCTCATTGAATCCACTATCTCTCAGAGATTTTCCTCGTTTTTTTAAATTCTTAGTTCTCTTTCTTCCTCTGTCTGGAGCCATTCAGCCTGTCTATCTTCAATTATGTTAATTTGCTCTCCTGTGGTGCCTACATGGGCATTCAGGGAATCTGTATTCTGTTTTTTCTGGTCCATTGTGTTTTTCATCTCTAGTAATTCTGTCTGATTCTTCTTTATGATTTCAATCTCTTTTGTGAAGTAACTCCAGAACTCATTGGCTTGTTTCTTTTTCTCTCTACCTCATTTAGTTTTTTGATTATAGCTGCTCTGAAATCATTATCACTTAGTTTACCTAATTCGAAGTTCTCAGCACTTAATTCTATGTTTTTATTGTTTTCCTTCTGGTCTGGGGCTTTCATAAATTGCTGGATGGTAGAGGAGCGGTTTTTTCGCATGGTGGTGGAATTCAGTTGCAGTTACAGCCTGTCGCCACTAGATGGGGGTCGAGAGCTGCGTGTTCTGAGCTCTCCACCTTTGGGCAAGATGGCGGCGCCCAGTGCACTTTGCCGGGAGGGAGGGGCTGCTATTCTTGTACACTGATCTGGATTCGGATCAGTTCTGTTCTCTGATCTCCTGAGGCCCTGGGTTTATGGGGTCCCTGCGCACGGAAGCTTTCCCCCGTCAGTGGGTTTCCACTGAAGCAGCGGCAGGAGTCCTGGATTATCCCCCGGTCGCCCGGCCCCTGCCCCACTCCTTCCTGGACCCACACAGCAGGGATTGGAGACTCTGTGGGGGGAGCAACGTTCTCTCCTATCCGTTCCAGTGCCTCCGAGGCCTTCAGCAAGGTTTATGATCTCCGCCTTCTTGGTATTGTAGGTTTCTAACGTGTTGGCATTAGATATATTCTCTGAAATTCAGTTTTTCCAATTCTTTGTTGTATTTTGGAGGGGAGAGAATCCTGGGTTAGCTCACCCCGCCGTTTTGCTCCGCCCCTTCTGGCCATCATAACTGCGTCTTGCTCTTTTTTTTCTTTTTTTGCAAGAGAAAATTAAAGCTTTATGAGGAACCATGGCCCAGGATCTTTCTTCCCAAAGGAAGAAAGGGCACTGAAGAAGTGGGGTACACATAGTGGTTATATACCCCCCAAACGGTGTTTCACATGTGATTGAAATGTCCCTCCCACAGTAGTCACAAGATTTCCCTGTCAGCACAGTGCTTGATGGACACAGCAGGTAGTGGTCTGCTATCTTGGTGGGTGTAGTAGGAGGCAAGTTGATTGGAGCTGGGTGGTCACAGGTGAGCGCAGCAATCAGTTCCTAGCCTAAGGAAAGATGCTTAATCCTTAAGAAATGCCAATGTTGGGAGGGGGAGGGAAGTCAGTTACAGGAGGTTACCAGACTAGCACAATAAAATGCAGATTTAAGTTCTTGCCTTTGGTATTGATTAAGTTTCTAGAGGGAAGGTCATCTCCTTTCTTCTTCCTGGTACAGAGAGGGAGGCACCTTTTACAGATAGAGATTTACCTTACAAATGTCAACGTGTCCTAACAAAGGGCAAGTTACATTCCTCAGATCCTCCTTCCCTGTCCCAGTTTATCAAAAGCAATCAGCCTCAAATAATTCTGATGCCAAAGAGACATATCTTGGGGTGGCCAATTTCAGGTCCTTATAGTCCCGCGTTTCAAACTAAAAGTTTCACAGTCCAGAAGCTGAGTGGTAGATTGTTTCATCTCACTGAACACATTTCTTAGTCCTGGTAATAGGTCAGTCCAGTTAAAGTCATTTTAGAAGGTGGCGATGCAGGTGGGCTCCCAAAGTTAGGCCCATATTTTGGAAGCAAGCAATCAGGTATTTAATAAGTACTTCTATGGAAATAAAAGAAAAAACAAGGTTAATGGTTGGAGCAAATTATAAGCTAGTTCCTGAGTCCAGGAGGCAGCCAGTCAAGAAGACTTCTAGATGTCAGAGTCAAAGCATCTTTAGCAGCTTGAAACGTCTCTGATGATGTCGTCAGGCATTCAGATATCTTTCTGAGTGGCTTACAGCTTACAAAGCAACAGACAGGAATCTCTCAAGTTTCCATCAAGTCGTTCAGCTTTAGTTGGTAAGGCTTCAGGAAAAAGAGCATGTTCAATTCTCAATGATTCCAAATGCAAATGAGGTAAAACATTGAAAACATTAGTTTGGAGATGTGTAACCAGGTATTTCAGCAGAAGAATTCAGGATCCAGTCCAGTTCACAGGTAGAAAAAAAACCTCGAAGACAATTAACAGAACTAAGATCTAATATCCACAAATGTGTATTATAATTTTTCACTGAAACAATCCTTCTCTCTAAAATCATGCTAATTTTTACCAAAGATAGCCAGATTAAGACTAATTGGTTTGCAAAATAAGTTTAGTTTCAAGAAACTTGGCCCAATTATTTACATAAGTGCAGCAAGAATAGCAGTTGATCAGATAGGCTCTTAAATCTGCTTTGCTGAAAGTTTTTTATGAGGAATCTCAGATTGAACCTTAAAGACTTCTCGAGGCCAGGAAAGCCAAGCCAAGGATTTGTCGTCAGATTTTGCCTGCAGTACCTACAGATTTGGGTGGATTCCTCTCTTCTCGAGGTCCCCCAAAATATTATGAGGTTCCTTGCACCTGCCAGATGAGCAAGCTTCCTTACTTACCAGGTAAGATTGCTGGAATCTCTCTCCGTAAAGCAAGGTACCAGGCCCATATTTCCACGTGGCTTATTTCAGGAAAGTCCAATCTTTGTTCCTGAAAAACTGTCTTGTCATATCCGAGCCTGTGTGTTTCAAATATGACATTCCAGTCAAAGCTTTGGCAAGATAACCAATGTGTCCTGTTATAAGGAGAACAGATTCTTATTGAACTTATGCAAATAGCTATATTGCCATGAAATAACCATACTCACTCACAAAGAGTTTCCAAACTCTGGAGGGATCAGGTAGGGAGAATAAGATAAATGCTTCAGTTTTGCTCATAAAGGTATAATTTCACTAATTGCTGTAAGTCATAGTTAGCATAAGAGAAAAGATTTCCTTAAATCTGAGAAAACAAAACAACACATCAAAAACAATATTTCAAACAAAAGTCGTAAAAAAAAATTATAATCATCCTCAGTTCATTCAGTCCTGTATAACCGGTTCTTGATCTTAATCTTCTGTTAGCAGTTTTATGAGGTCATCACTTTCTCCATTAGATTTCTGTAATTTCTTACCCAGAGTTCAGTTCTATGATCTGAAAGTTTATCAGAAACCTGTATTCCAGAGTGTCAGAGTCCTTTCGATTAATCCCTCTGAAGATGAGACATATTTGCAAAAGCAAAAATCAGAGTAAAACAACTGACTGTAAACAACAAAAGACTTAAAAATGACAATTGACAGAGAAACTTGGTTATTTCTGTGATATACAAGACCTTATAATATTTAGAATTATGGCTGATAGCCAGGACAGATCAGAATTTTAGGAATGTTATATAATTTCAGAACATTTATATTTGTAACATTTACCCACATAATACCAACTAAGAAAGATTATCATCACTTATCTGACAATGCTTCCAATGTAATTTAACAGACCAAATAAGACTAATTAGTTTAGAATCTTCCACCTTATAGGAAGAGAGCAAATTTCTCTGTGAAGTCCCTGTGGCCCTCTGAAAATCCCCAGAGAAATCCTCTTCCTTCATCCAGGTCAAAAGAAAGCCTTTATTCAGGACTTGAATTTTTTTTTTTTTTAAAGATTTTTATTTTTTCCTTTTTCTCCCCAAAGCCCCCCCGGTACATAGTTGTGTATTCTTCGTTGTGGGTTCCTCTAGTTGTGGCATGTGGGACGCCGCCTCAGCGTGGTCTGACGAGCAGTGCCATGTCCGCGCCCAGGATTCGAACCGACGAAACACTGGGCCGCCTGCAGCGGAGCGCGCGAACTTAACCACTCGGCCACGGGGCCAGCCCCAAGACTTGAATATTTTTGAGGAAGAAGCTTGTCAAAAATATCAAAAGGTTTTAAAACACTCATTTAAAGTAAACAAGATCAAGAGATTGCTGATCTTGTCATTGTAAAACAAGGGTCACTGAAACAGTGCCTTCATAGTATTTAACCAAAGTGACAATAGCAAAAAAAAAAAAAACCTTAATAGACGTCTGTCTTTTGCACCTAGGAAATTATCTTGGAACTAAACGTAGATCTTCTGGAAACTTACTCAGAAGGAAAAACCTTTTATAATTTCTTTATCAAGAGCAGACTAAGAGTTTAAGAAAATTATCCTTTTAAGAGAGAAAGTCAAATTCTAATTTTTGTACCAGTTTACTTTTTCATATTGAAACCCATTTACTTAGATTCGTTTCAATCTTAACCAACTTGACCAGGTACAAAACTCTTTTCAGAATTTCTATAACTTTCTTTTGCATTCAGAATTTGTTCCATGCTTTCTTTCTTTTTTCCTTTCTAGTACATTAGGACAAATTTATCTTTCTTAACCAATCAAATATTTCCATTCTTTATACCCTCTTTGCTAAAAACACACATTTTACATTCCTTGAATTCAGAACTGTTTTTTTTCTTATTAATTTCCAGTAGCTTTAATTACATGTTAATTAGAACTTTTAACCCTTACAGACCCTAATAAAAAACTAAAAACTAAGCAATTAGGAACTATCTTTTATATGAACATTCTAAACACTTTTCATAATTTCTAGAAACATGCCACTTTACAATAAAACACGAGGCATACTTTCCAATAGACCCAAACGCTTTTAGCCTCTTTGCAATAAGAAGCCAAAAGTAGACAAACTTACATTTAATAATTAATGTCTAGTATCTTATTTGGAAATGGTCTAGTTACTCAATGAATTTTATCATTCATTTAAATTAATCTAGCAAAACTTCAAAATGTCAAGTTACCAAAAAGACTTTGGAAATTATTTTAAATACACATACCATAAACTATAATTATTGCTAAAAAAAAGTTATCTATAAACTCTTATTTCATTTATATCTAAACCATTTGTTCCCAATAATGATGTTTAGATTACCCACAAAAACTTTGAGACATTAGACAAACAGCTATCATTTAAAGCTATTGTGCTGACAAATTTGTAACAGGGGTAGCATGAGCTTTTATTTTTCTTCTTTTTAAACTAGTAAACCCAGGCTGCATATTTGCATCATATGCAGTGCTAACTCTGGAGGATATATTCAAACATGTTAATCAAACCAACAAACTTAAACTTTCATTAACCAAAGATTAATCCATATCGTCTTAACTTAAAAGACATTGGGTTAATTTCTATTGCATTTAGAATTTATGTAAGCGCTTACTTTAAGCCAATTAAACAGAGCTCTTAGTTTTGGCCTTAGCATCTGGAAGTAATGTCACACATATATAGACACACAGACGCAGAGTTTCCACAGCTATTGTTAAAAAAAATCACTCCATGAATCTGGTACAATAATATAAAGCTCCCTAGTTGTGAATCCGAATTTTGTTCTGAGCCTTTTACTAATATTTGTGGAGAAGACACTCAAGATGCTAGATTTTTTTTCTCGGCAAGGGTACGCTTATGACATTTCCCCTCTTTTTTTTTCCCCCTTCAGTCTTAGGAATTAGTGATGGGCTAGATAGTAGTTCCTGGAGAGGGGAGATGATAATCCTTTTTGAGATAAAGGAACTGGGTGGAATCTGAACTGCCTCTGGAGCTGTATTTCCAGTCTTGCAAGGATTTTCCAAGGACACTTGGAAGTTACTGGGTTTAACTTAATGACATTCTAGATTGAACTACCTGTCCAACTACATCACAAAGGCACAGAGAAACTCCTCAAGTTTTCTCCAAGCTGGAGTTTCTGGGGCATAACCCGTCCAACTGAAAGCATTTCCAACTAGTTAAAATGCACCCAGGGGATGAGTCTCTGGGGATGCTTGAGACATTCCCCATGGCCGTAAAGCTGGTGTCCAACTGACAAGGCCAGAGAAAGGATGCAAAGGCGCCTGAGTGCAGGCATCAACATAGTTATAAGATCTAGTCAAGTTCCACTTAGCCCAGGGCACTTAGTCCCTGAGCCAGCACAAGGCGAGCCAGACAGGGAAGCAGGAGGCAAAGGCCTGGAGCCAGCTGGAGGCTGGGGCTCCCAGCGCCAGGGTTGAGAGTTAACTCCCTGGCAAAAAGTTTTCAAGTTTTCGATTTTACAGAAGGTCCAGGTTCTGGTTAGGTCCACCCTGAACTTAACCTCGACTTGGTGACAAGAGAGAAGGTGACAAACAAAGGAAAAGAGATCAGGCCTCACCCTCATGGCCTTTTCCCCAAGGATTATCGAGATAGAGGTCACTTAACAGTTCCCATGCCAGGGCACAAAACACCATCAGGACAGTTCACAGAATAAATCACAGGTCTCCTATCCTCATAACTGACTCAGTAGGCCACCTAAAATGCTTAACGAGTCAATCGCCAAGAGAGGGCTCCCCACTTGGTTGCCGGGGTGATCAGGCCCGGAAACCAGAGAGGGGGGGCTCCCAGAGGTGGAGGCTTTGACACTTTAGATTTCTTTCTTTCTCAATTGCAAAGCTTAAAAGGAGCCAAAAAAAATGACCACTGTCACTTTAAGAGAGAGGAAAGAAAAGGTTCCATTACCTTGAAAATCTCCTGAACCTAGGGCAGCATTCTACCCGTTCTGCCTGTGGGGTTCCTATAGCAAGGGGTGATGGGGGCATACCCCTGCATTGCCTTTCTTGTATACCTTCCCTATTATGCCTGGCAGTCATAAGTGCCAGGTGAATTGTCCCAAAGATAAAAGAACAGAGAAAAACAGTGAAGAATTTTCCGCTGGTCTGGGGGACAGTCTACCCAATTGCATCCTGGAGCTGTTCTCCCAAGAAGGGGTTCCCATACTCAACCAAAGGTTAGAGTTTGGTACTTTCCTTGAACTGGAGTCCCGATTGGGAGTTTCCCGCAGTTCGAGTGAGCCATAAGGGAGGGATGCCAATCCAGCCTTAGGAAAAGAAACCTGTCATGGGAGTCTTGGAGATTGGCGGCCATCCTGATGACTTAAGTGGCCGACCTGTGCCCATGTAAAATTTGTATATTAGAGATAGAGTCAGGAAGGAATGGATTAATTCATTCTCCATCACCCTCAGGCTTAAGGTACTGATTCTCTTCAGGCTGAATGGCACACTTTGCCCCATAGAGTAGCCATGGGCAGCAAACATGGGTTCATACAGCTGTCCGAGAAGGTTCCTGATGGAGCAGTGAATTTAGATCCATCCTTGAAAAAGAGAAAGGCACAAGGAAAACTAGAACTTCAGCTCACAAGCTGGTGAAGCAAGTGGGCTCACCAAACCAAGGAGTCAAAAGAAAGACTTCCTGGACTCAAGGCCTGGAAATAGTGCTCCTCTATTCAGAGAACAGTGTGGGGAGAGGGCCCATGGGCAGTGAAGAGCTGCAGCATGGGGACAGGGCCCATGGCCAGGACTTGACACGTCTTAGTCTTATAATATTGCATAAGGAAGTATTCCCAGTCAGACATTTTAAAACATACTCAGGCAAAGTTGATATAACCTCTTTATAAAGAAAATCAGCTCAAGCATTCCAACCTTTATAATCTTATCAACACTTAGACCTTTATATTTCACCAATCCAATTATAACCTGAGTCAGGGTTTAAACCTAGTTATCATTTTCTGTGTTTCCTTTTTAATTTGGCTTTTTTCATAGATACCAATAAAAATTATGATGAGAGCGCTCACAACTTTTTCCCCCCAATTTAGAAGTTTTCCGAATTTAAATGATCCATCATCTTGCTGAATTGACGAGTAGGATCTTAACAGCGACTCAACCAAAGCTTAACCAAGGACACAAAGAGGCGTCCCCAAAAGAGATCCAGAAAGTTCACTCCCAAAAATAGCCTAAGAAAGTAAAGGCAAGCAACAAAGGTTGAGACGACAAAGGCCCCTTCTGAAAGCAACTGGGACCTCTTATGACAAACTCCCCCAAGAGCTGAAACAGCCGGACAAAGAGTGTGTCCCGGAACCCCAGTCTACTTGACTGGCCGCCAAGATGTGTGCCGGTACATGCATCCTCCAATGGCAGAGACCAGAAAGTTCACAAAACCAAGCTCTCAAGACATAGAATAAGACAAAAAGCCCAGACAACAGGCTTATAGAGATGCCTGTGTCTTATGACAAACAAAAAGACAGAGACAAGGAAAAGTACTATCTCTGGGAGGAAAAGGATCTACAACCAGTGAGTACTCAAATCCTAGAGTTGCTGAATCCAAGAAGCTAGCCTCACCAACATTTTCTCCTGCTAATCTAAATTTAGAAGAGCAAAAAAACTCACCACTCTTGCTTCCATTGGACTCTGCCGGCAGAGATCCGGGAGACTGACGTGGTAAAAACTCTTACCTTTTGCCAGCTCTCGTCGGGAGTCCGGGATCTCTGGGCTGCAGCAGTCCAGGAGCAAGCAGTGTCCAGCCAGTGAAATTTTATCCTGCCAGCTACACCAAAACTGTAGGGGAGGAAGACATTTTCTCTTCCCAAATGTGGGTTTGTCTGGCCGGAGAACGAATTAAATTCACATGAGACAGAATAGCAAGAGAAAATTAAACAAAGCTTTATGAGGAACCATGACCCAGGGCCTTTCTGCCCAAAGGAAGAAAGGGCACCCTATCTTGCTCTTTTTTTTAAACATGTGTACATCCTAGTAACTTTCACCAGATGAAATGTGAGCCTTCTTCTTGGTGAGTTAAACAGGCTACACCAGAAGTAGTTGTCACACAAAGCATAAATTTTATTTACAGCATGCAGCAAATAAAATGGAGACCATAGGAGATATTTCACAAAGCTATGGCTCCCTGAGCATGGGTAGTGGGTGCCTTTTATTTGGGGAAGGGGATGAATATGAATAGAGAAAGCTTTATCTTGGGGTATGTGCAGAACTTCCTTCTTGTGTGTAGCACCTTCTGTACATGTGTCTTTCTGTGCGTGGCACCCCATCGCCCTCTTGGATCTTTCTGGTTTGGGCTGGTTCTCTGGTTTGGCCATCTGACAACATTCTGTCTCAGTGTGCCGTCTTAGTTCCTGTAAGTAAGCATAACTTCAAGACAAAGTGCTAGGTATGTAAAGTTGTTTTAAGGACTTCCCAGTTACTTTGAGGAGCTACTAACTGCTGATGAGACTTTTCTTTTTTAAGCAACTAAGCGACAAGCAACTCTTTAAGCCTAAGTCAGTCTTTAAGCAGCTCGGTGTAGGTAACTGGTGACATAACCACCAACTAGATCAAGATATTTAATGTTTTCACTGCCACTGAATGTTCCTTTATGACCTTTCCAATGTTTAACAACAACCTCCCTTTCCCTGAGGTGGGCACTGTTCTATTATTATTGGTTAATATTGGCTGTTGGTGAAACTCAGATGTATAGAATTGGTGCGTACACTTTTATATCAGGCTTCTTTTGTTCAATATGTGTTAGATGCGTCCATGTTGCTGCGTGTTCCAGTAGTTCATTCCTTTTGTTACTACAAGGTAGTCCACTGCATGAAAATACTATAATTTATCCATTCTCCTCTTGAGAGGCATTTTATTATTTTATATCTGGTAGCTTTTTAGTTGTACCATTTTGTATTTTTTTTTTAGTTTTTACTCTGGATGTTACAATATGCATTTGTGATATTGTGATATATAGTCAGGAATATGTATTTTGGTCTTTGTCCAGGGTTCCTGACACATAGCTCCTAAGACTCTTGTAATATCCTCAGTGATATGCACTTTAGGGACATCTTTTTTTATAGTATTTAGTTTTTGTTCCCAGTTCCTGAAATGATTCCATAGCAATTAAGGTGAAATTGGTGCCTTTGGTTACTCATAACAAACCCCTTTCAACCACACCTGAGTTTATGTTAATGAGGTGACTTTGGAATGCTCCTAAGGATGAGACACTGGTTGCCAGAATGACCATGGGATTAGAGGGTTGGAACTTTCAGTCCCACCTCCCAACCTCTGAGGATGGTAAAGGGGTTGGAGGCTGAATTAATCACTAATGGCCAGTAATTTAATCAATCGTGCCATGTAAATGAAGCCCCCATAAAAATCCCTGAGCTGTGGGATTCAGAGAGCTTCCAGGGAGGTGCTTGGAGGGTGGTGCACCTTGAGAGGGCATGGAAGTTCTGTTCTCCTTTCCCTGTACACTGCCCTATGTGTCTCTTCCATCTGGCTGTTCCTGAGTTGTATCCCTTTATAATAAACCGTTAATTTAGTAACTAAATTGTTTTCCTGTGTTCTGTGAGTGAATCTAGCAAATTACTGAACCCAAGGAGGAGGCTGTGGGAACTCTGACTTATGTACAGTTGGTCAGATGCATAGGTGACAATTTGGACTTGCAGTTGGCATCTGAAGTGGGAGTAGTCTCGTGGGACTGAGTCCTTAATCTGTGGGATCTGCTGCTGTAGTGTCAGAATTGAGTTATTGCTTCGTGTGGGAAAAACTTCCACACGTTTGGTGACCAGAGTAGCATATGAGTAGAGTAAAACAGAGGAATTAAGTTTTTCCTCTGCCGTATTCTGAATTTGTTTTTGTCTACCTTAAATTAGTGCTTTACTGCTTCATAGACAATGCAAGAATTTTAAAACTGTTTAACTTCATTTATCTTGTTGCTGGAGTTGTGATATATTTTACTTCTGTGCGTGTCATAGATTCCAAGACATTACTTGTTGCTCTAAATTCCATTTTCAGTTTTCTTCATTCCTTCTTGCAGTTTTGTGCTTCTATGAGGTATTATTTTCCATAACTATAGTATTTCTTGTTGTGTATGTGTCCTGTTGACAATTTTTTGACCTCTATGTGAAAAATATATTCATTTTATAAATATTTTTGCTAGGTTTAGAATTTCCTAGTGGTGGTTTTCTTAGCTCTTTAAAATGTCCTTCTATTTTGATTTTCTCATTTGCAAATTGCCTATTCAAATCTTTGCCCAGTGTCTTCTGACTTCCATAGTTTTTATGAAAATAGTTGCTGTCAGTTTTGTTCTTGAGATGGCCTCTCTTTTTTCTCATTAATTTATAAAATTTCTTTCTATATTAGAAATAGGATTTCTTTGTTAGATCTGTGTATTCTGAATGTCTTTTCCCATTCTGTATATTCCATTTTTATTCTCTTTTGATAAGGTTAGATTCTTAATATAGTATGATTAATATAATTTGTGTTGTGTTGAAATCTTCACCTATCCCTAGGTCATGAAAGTATTTCATGGTATTTTCTAAACTTTTTACTGGTTTACTTTTCAAATTTAGATCTATGAACTGTCTAAAATGGATTTCTGCTTACACTTCAGATCACAGTAAATACTCATTATAATTAAACTATTTATTGAAATAATTGTCCTTATGTTACCCTAGTCATAAGTCAAGTGACCATATATATGTGGGTCAATTTTTGGGCTCTCTTCCATTTTGTTGATACATTTAAAAATCCTTATGCCTGTGTCACAGTGTTTTAATTATGGCACATGGATAATTATACTTGATATATAGTATTTCTTCTGGCTTTATTTTCCTTCAAGATTGTCTTATCTATTCTTAGCCCTTTGCATTTTTGCATATTTTGGAATTAGCTTATCTAATATACAAGGAAGTATATGCTGGGATTTTGTTTGAGATTGCTGTGAATTTGTACATCATCATGGAGAGAATTGATATTTTCATAATATTGAGGCTTCCTATCCAGAAATTTATTATATGCCTTCATTTATGTGGGTCTTTTTTATTTTCCTTCATTATATTTTGTAATTTTCTTTGTAGAAATTTTCATATTATTCATGCTATTGTTGATGGTACCTTAAAAATTTTATTTTCTGAAATTTGTTAAATTGAACTTGTATCCAATTTCTAAGACTTTAATTTTGGATACTTTTATTTGTTTTTTTCTGTGTATAGGATTGTTTTGCCATGTTACTCTTAAGAACTTTCAAAAAATGTTGACTAAAATTGGAGCTAGCAGGGTCCTTATTTTGGTCCTAGTTTTAAGTGGAACACTTTCCATATTTCACCATTAAGTGTGATATTTGCTGTGGATTTTATAAAAATCCTTTATCACACTGAGGAAATTCCTTTCTATTTCTAGTTTGCCAAGAAGTTTTTTTTTAAATCATGCTTTTTTGTATCTACTGGGATGATCATATCATTGTCTTTAAAACTGTTTGTTCTTATTTTTATTTCCACCTTTCAGAAAATTCCTGCATGGTCTTCATGGCCTGTTCTTTCTCTGTAAGCCAGTTAAAAAGTGATTTTCCCTCAACTTCCATTCTTGGTTATTTTCAGTCTCTTAGTTCTCTCAGAGTTTTCTTATTCATTCTTGATGACTTCAAACACCACCAAATTATTAATGTCTACAAAATTCTTATTTTCATTCTAGACTTCCAGTATTATGCTTTATTTTTATTATATATTAACCATATCTTTCTGAAATACAGTGCCCAATCTATTTTCTCTTTTCTGGCTAATTTTGTGACACTGTTATCTGTTCAGCTGTTCATGCATATACCCTGAGGGAACATTTCCTTTCTGCCAATGAATTGGTGACTACATACTGTTGCTGTCTGTCTCCTTTATCAGTGCTCTATTTGCATCCCAGTTTCTAACAGTTTATGTAAGTCATGTTGTTTTGTCTTTTGGCTTCCCCTCCCATTTTTAAGAGAATTGGTTTTATAAATAAAAACTTAGTCACATAACTTTAATATATGCTCAAGTCAGTTGTTTGGCTCCCCTTTCTCCAGAACCGTGATCCCTAAAGTAGAGGCATGCGTTCTAGATGATATCGAAGAGAATCCAGTTGGATATCTTCTTGTAAAAATGTTCTACAGACATTTTGAGTACAACAATTCCAAAATTGTTCCCTTTTCATTTGCTACACAACCTAATTATCTCTGAATTGAAAAGTTGGAACCTAGAATGTGTATTGTAGCGAAATAAAATATTAGGCTGTCTTTCTGCATTTTTAAGTCTAAATAAGAATGAAATTAAAATTGTAATATATCTATTTCTATAATTTATAAATAAAAACTTCTGTAGTGCTAAAAAATATTTTTTAAAGTGGAAAGTGATCACATACTATGGAGAGTATTGGTCTAAAATTGCTCTGTAATCCATTCCCTGAATATCTCCATGGCCGTTTGTCTTATCACAGCCGCAGGCTGTATTCTCAGCTCCTATGCTGGGTGCCCTTTTGCTCATTTCCTGAATGTGTTAGAGGCTGCCTGCGTTTGCATGTGCCATGGCTGTGTATTCATGAAGAACACAGTATTACTCTTCATCTAGCAGCTGTTCTTCCTCATTGAAGCTCAAAATAGAACTAATTTTGCTCCTCAGTTACGTTAGTCTCTCTTCTGTGTACTTTGACCATAGCGTTTGTGGCATATTACTGCATATGTTTTCTTACCAGATGAAAAGCTCCTTGAATGCAAGAAGATTTTTATTAATCGTAGTATTTCCGAGAACTAGAATAGTTCCAGATACATTGCGAGGACTTGATAATTTTTTTACATGAATAATACCTTAATGCAATGGCAGAATATTTCTATTATGATTTCTCTTCTTCCCCCAAAGTATAAAGCAAAACAGACATTCTGCAAACCATTTTGGTAATCTGTAAACAGTAACCATGGTAAGGATTAGTTCTCATACAACTTTTTCCATGTCACCTAATTCTGAACATTTCAGATTGAACAGAAATTCCAGGGATCAGTGTCATTTAAGGATGTGACTGTGGGCTTCACCCAGGAAGAGTGGCAGCACCTGGACTCAACTCAGAGGTCCCTGTATAGAGATGTGATGCTGGAGAACTACAGCAACCTTGTCTCAGTGGGTAAGATTTGTTATGTAATTCTAAATAGCATCTTAAAATTCTTTTAATTATGAAGCAGATGGACACTCTCTAAGAGTTTAGACATGTTTAAGGTTGGAATTCAGGAATCAGTGTTGATTGATCATTTTTGGGCACTGTGAAGATATTTGTTTACCTCTCCAGTGAAATGTTCAATGATACCTTCACTGAGCAGCTCCAGAAGCTTCTTCCTCTTTCAGAGGCCCTCAAGTCTAGGCCACTTGGTCCAAGTCCTAAATTATTTCACTTTGACAGGGTATTGTGTTACCAAACCAGAAGTGATCTTCAGGCTCGAGCAAGGAGAGGAGCCATGGATATCGGAGGAAGAATTCCCAAGCCAGGTATTCCCAGGTGAGTTAATGTGTACTGCACAGATGAACTTCAGAGGATTTATTGTTTCCCTGTGGTTAATCTAGAGGTTGACAACTTTGAAATGTGTTTTTCAGGAATATCTCTTTAGAAGTCCTGATCCTTGGAACTGACTAAGAATACTCATTTTTGAGTCCAACCTCCAGATGCCACTCTCATAAAAAATGTTCTTTTTCATTCGCTTTTTGAAAATTTACCATTTTGACATATATCAACAGTCTAGTCTTTAGCAACCTCGTTTTACTATTTTCTTTCTTGGTTACTCTGTGTTTCTCAAAGCAATTTCACTTGCCCACCTTAACTCCATTGCACTGCGTTTTTGCTGTGAGGCATTCTTTCATATATTCACTTTCTGATTCACATAATTTTTTAGTACCTGTATAATCTAAAAGTTGAGAATATAGTAGTGAAAAAAATATATGTCTTAATGAGTTTATATAAGTAGTGCTAATGGCCAACAGGTACATGAAAAGATACTCAGTATCACTAATCACCAGGGAAATGCAACTCAAAACCATAATGAGATATCATGTCACACCATTTACAACAGCTAGCATCAAGAAGATCAGAGATCAGGTATTGGTGAGGATGGGGAGAAAAGGGAACACTTGTGCACTGTTGGTGGTGATGTAAATTGTTTCAGCTACTATGGAAAACAATCTGGAGGTTCCTCAAAAATTTAAAAATAGAAGCACCATATGATCTGTCAATTCCACTTGTGGGTATATACCCAAAATGAAAACAGGATATTGAAGAGATAGATGCACTCCCATGTATATCATAGCATTATTCACACTACCCAAATATGGAAACAGCCTAAGAGCCCATCATTGGATGACTGGATAAAGAAGATGTGGTGTGTATATATTGATATATATGAGTATGTATACACAGACACACATACACACACACAAGGAGTATTATTTAGCCATGAGAATGGAGGACACCCTGCCATTTTTGCAACAACAGGGATGGACCTTAAGCACATGTGGAATGCTAAGTGAGATAGGTCAAAGACAAGTACTGTATAGTATCACATATATGTGAATCTAAAAAAAAGCCAAACTCAGAACCAGAGAGTAACATGATAGGTACCAGGGGCTGGGGGGTGGGGGAATAGGACAGGTATTGTCTAAGGGTATAAACTTGTAACAAGTAGTAAATATGTCCTAGAGATCTAATGCACAGTATAGTGAATATAGACAACGATATTGTATTATAATTATCAAACTTACTAAGAGACTAGAACTTAATTATTCCCATAGGAAATGATAATAAGTAACATGAAAGAGGTGTTAATTACCGCTGTAGCGATGGGAATCTTAGTACAGTATGTAAATATATCAAATTAACATGTCATACCCCTTAAATTTGAGTTATATGTCAAATATATTTTAATTTTAAAAAGTAGCTAAACACATAAACACATACATATGTGTATTAAATGCCCTGTGGTGGTAAAAACTATTAAAGAAATTAGAGCAGGGTTAAATTGATTGAGTGTGCTGTTACCATTAGAGCAGAATTTGAATGAAATGATTGTGTGAGCTGTGAGGATTCTGCCTCTTCTCAGCAAGGGTAATAGCAACTGCTAAGCCCATGGGTAGGAATGTGCTTGGCATTTTTGAGAAATAGTGAAAAAAGTCACAGTGGCCATGGGGGAGTGGTTAATGGGAAGAGGGGCAGGAGATGATGTCAGACAGCTGTAGTCCAAAAGATGAGAATATCATGAGTCTTATTAAAGATTTTAATTTTATTCCTAATTTATTAGTATATTTTGGCAAATGAGCAACAAATTAAGTTTGTGTAAGATCTTTCTTATCTCTATGGAGAAAGTATTGGGAAGAGCAAAGCACTTAGAGAACTCATTAGGGGACTGTAGTTTTCCTTATGAGTTTCTTTATGAGTTTACGTACTTTTCTTTATGAGTGGTTGCTGTCTTTGTTATGGTCACTTAGACAAATTTGGAAGGCATGGACGTAATGTGAAGAGGTTGGATTCTCTCTGTATTTGGAAAGTGAGGCAATAGCAAAAGAACTAACATTTCTATCATCAGAGTAACAAAAGGAGAGGTGAGTGGTACTTCAATCAAGTATTTCAAGAAATAATGGTTGAAAACTTCTCCAATTTGGCAAAAGACCTGCTGTTTCTCCCGTATATCTGAACTTTTCCTGTTTCTTTTATATGTCTTGTAATTTTCTTGAAAAATGGATATTTTAGATAATATTTTGTACGTACTCTGATAACTGATTCCTTTTCTCTCTCCAGGGCTGCTTGTTATTTTGCTTGCTAATTTATTTGTTTAGTGACTTGGCTGGACTATTTGAGTGAAGTGTTTTCCTCCCAAGTATTCTGTCTCTGATCTTGCTTGTCAGGGAGCTCTGCCTTGGGCATGCACACTCTCCTTAGAATGGCAATGGTGTTAACAGAGTGCTCTTCGAGTGTCTCTGTGATGGTTAATTTTGTCTGTCAGTTAACTGGCAGAAGGGATGGCCAGATAACTGGTAAAACTTTATTTCTGGGTGTCTCTGGGGGGTGTTTGGAAGTGATTAGCATTTGATTCAGTAGAATGAGTAAAGAGATCCACCCTCACCTATATGGGTGGGCATCATCCAATTCCTTGGGAGCCCAGATGGAACAGAAAAGTGAAGGAAGAGCAAATTCTCTCTCTATTCTTGAGCTGGGACCTTCTCCTGCCCTCAGACATCAAAGCTCCTGATTCTTGGGCCTTCAGACTTCAAGACTTACACTAGCAGCCCCCTACTTTTCAGGCCTTTGACCTTGACTGGGAGTTATATCATTGGCTCCTAGTTCTCAGGCCTTTGGAGTTGGACTGAATTATACTACTTGCTTTCCTGGTTCTCCAGCTTACAGATGGCAGACTGTGGGACTTCTTGGCCTCCGTAACTACATAAGCCAGTTTCCTTAATCAATCTCTGTCTCTCTCTCTGTCTCTTTCTTGGATATATATGTTTATCTTATATATCCTATTGGTTCTGTTTCTCTGGAGTACCTTGATTAATAGTCTGTTTCTCTGATCTCTATGTTAACTTGTCTGCTCTCTGTTGGTGTCTTACCCTGCTTTTTGTCTCTACTAATTGTTTGTTGTTTCCAACAATGTCCTGGTCATATATTGTTCTACAGATTGGTCCAATTTTTTTTTGCAGAGAAAGATTGCCCTGAGCTAACATCTGTTGCCAATCTTCCTCTTTTTTTTTTCTTCTCCCTAAAACCCCAGTGTGTAGATATAAGTCCTTCTAGTTCATTTATATGAGCTGCCACTAAAGCATGGCAACTGACAGACAGGTGGTATGGTTCCATGACCAGGAAATGAACTCTGGCTGCCAAGGTGGAGAGTGCAGAACTTTAACCACTAGACCATCAGGGCTGGCCCTTAGAAGGGACATTTCTTAACCTGAAAAAGGGCATCTGTAGGAAACCTCCAACTAGTATTGTGCTTAATGATAAAAAAAAAAAACCCAAAGATGAATAGTTTCTTTCCAATATCAGGAACAAGACAAGGATATCCACTTGTACTCAGTAATGTAATGTAATCTATCTAGTGTAATCACGGAAGAAGAAGAAATGGAGATCAGAGTGGAAAAGAAGAAGTAGAACTGTCTTTAGTCATAAAAAAATATGTTTATGTACAAAATTCAATGGAATCTACAGATAAATGACTAGAACTATTAAGTAAATATAGTTTGGAGGATACAAGTCAGTATACAAAAATCAATTTTATTTCCATATGCTTCCAATGATAAATTGGAAATTGAAATTTTAAAAAGCAGTGTTTGCGGGGGCTCTCCTGGTGGCATAGTGGTTAAGTTCGCACACTCAGCTTTGGCCACCCGGGGTTCTTAGGTTTGGATCCCAGGCGCGCACCTAGCACAACTTGTCAAGCCACGCTGTGGCAGTGTCCCACATAGAAAATGGAGGAAGATTGGCACAGGTGTTAACTTCATGACAATCATCCTCAAGCAAAAAGAGGAGGATTGGGAACTGATGTTAGCTCAGGGCCCGTCCTCCTCACAAAAAATAAATAAAAAGCAGTATTTGCAATAGTGTGAAAAATATCTTTTGTAGGTATGTCTGGCAAAAGATGTGAAAGACCTCAGTGAAAACTATAAACCATTGCAGAGAGAAACTGAAGACCTAAATAAATGGAGAGAGAGAACTGTGTTTATGTATCAGAATGCTCAATATTGTTAATATGTTTTTCCCCTTAAAAGTCTTTTCTCTACATTCAGAATAATCCTAATCTAATTCCCAGCAGCCTTTCTTATAGCAATTAAGTAGATCACTGTAAATTTTATATAGAAGTGCAAAAGAGCTAGAGTAATTACAACAACTTTGAAAACTGGAAGGTAAGTTGTAGGGCTAATGCTGTCTGATTTCAAGACTTATTATGAAGTTACTATAAATAAGACAGTGCAGTGTTGACATCAAGACAGACCTCATAGATGAAGTGGATCAGAATACAGAGCCCAGAAGTAAATCCATTCATATATATCATAATGTCAAAATTTATCAAATTATATGGTTTAAACATATTCAGTTGATTCATCAACAGCACCTCACTGAAGCTAGTTTGAAATTGCCAAGGAAGTTTCTAAATGGCTGCTCTCAATTTCTGTATTTATCTCATCACATTGTACTTGTTACATACATTATATTGACTTGCAGTGATACACAAACCCCACTTTTGAGTACCACTGCTTTAGGGACACTTTTCCAAATATTCACCAGGGATATATAGAGTTCACCTGTCTGTATTGTTCATAATGACAGAAAAACAAAATCAACCAGACTGTCAAATGGAGGAATCAGTATGTACATTACAGTATATTCTCAGTCGTATTTTATCTATATTTATGTGCAACAATGTGGATGAATTTTGGAAACTTAGAGTGAGAAAAGCAAGTACAGAAGTATACTTACAGTATAATATATTAATAATTATAGAACGTGGAAAATTTTCAAAGAAATAAATTTTGATTAAATCCAGTTTCATGATTTTGGAAGATTTTTCAGTGAAGGGAAAGGATTTGTATGGCTAAAAGGCACGTAGATATTTTCAAAGATACTGCTTTTCTTGAATGGACTGTATGGTGGATGATATAGTATCAGTGTACAGTTTTGAGTGAGATCCTGCCTTTATTCTTAGGTTTCTGGTGAGACCTTTCTCCTCAGCTTGCAGACACCGCCTGCTTGCTGTGTCCTCACATGGCCTTTTCTCTGCCCACAAGGAAAGCAAGAAAGCTCTGGTGTCTCTTCCTCTTCTAATAATGATACGATTCCTATCAGATTAGCCCTCTATCCTTATGACCTCATTTAAACTTAATTACCTCCTTAAAGGCCCTGTCTCTAAATATGGTCACACTGGGGATTAGAGCTTCAACATATGAATTTGAGAGGGGGACACAATTCACAATTCTGTCCATAACAGGCTGTTTGTAATTTAAGTCCTTTTCTAAGATCACTTTGTTGTTTTTACAATTTTATTCTTCACTTTGTTCAGCTCTTGCTTTGTTATTTCCTGTATGCTTCACAAATCCCTTCTTTTGGATTTCCCAGTAGTTTGAGCTCTCATCTATCAGAACTGAGGCATCATCTCAGTATTTTCCCACTCAGAGTGGGACTTCCCCTTTCTGGGAGTAATTTTATTTGTGTTTAATTATCTCTAAGTTCTTTGCCTCTTCTTTTACATGAGTTTGCCGCAGTCTCCAGCTCACTCTTTCCATAGATGTGAGTTCTATATCACTTTCTTCTATATTTGAATATTTATTTCCTTACTTAGTGGTGATTTGAAGTTAGTAGTATTCTGTGTTTCCTAATTATGCTGAAGTCATGAGTTGTTGTAGCTAATTTTATTTGGTTTCCTTATATTAATCCTTATAGTTTTTTGGAGGATGGATACATGGAGAGATTCAGATTTAAACAGTTACTATGATTCTTCAGACATTGGAAACCAAATGTACGTGTCCTAATAGCCAGTTTCCTCTCCCTTTTCCACTGTGCCAGGCTTTTTGTTTCTTATTTTTGTTTTTTCACTTCAAACCCAAGAAATAGAAAAAAGAGACGTTTGCCGTTATTTTCATCCATGGAGACCAGACAAGAAATCAAAGTCAGCTACAACAAAGGACATTTGTGTATAGGTCACATTCCATAAGAAATGTGTTTCTTTATATGATAAGATTAATTTTTCTTATTTCTAGAAGTCTGGAAATCTGATCACCTGAAAGAAAGGAGCCAAGAAAACCAGTCTAAACGTGTGTGGGAAGTTGTATTCATCAATAACAAAAAGCTGACTAAAGAACAAGGTAATGTGATAGGAAAACCATTTAAGTTGGACACAAATTCTTTTCCTTCCAGAAAAATACTCTGTCAGTGTGACTCATGTGGAGTGAGTTTCAACTGTATTTCGGAATTGGTTATCAATAAGAAAAACTGTTTAGGAAAAAAGACTGATGAATTTACTGCCTGTGGAAAATTGCTACTCAATATTAAACATGAGAAAACTCATCCTAGAGAGAAAAGTGAATTTTTTAAAAATGGAAAGACTTTCAGTCACAATGAGGACCCTGTTCAGCATGAGAAGATACAAACTTTAGAGCAAAATTTTGAATATAACATATATCGAGAAACCTTCCTTGGAAAGGCAGTATACAATACACAGAAGAGGGAGATCACAGAAGGGAATGACTGTGAATATAATGAATATGAGCAAATTTTCTGTGATAACTCATCCTTCTTCTTACATCAGATAACCCCCTCAAAGGAGAATCACTATAGATTTAGTGATTGTGGGAAATCCTTGTGTGTGAAGTCTACCCTTTTGAAACATCATGGGGCCCATATAAAATACTATGAATGTAATGAAAGTGTGAATAATTTCAAGGGGAAGTTATACCTCTCACAACTTCAGAAAACTCATAAAGGAGAGAAACACTTTGAATGTAATGAATGTGGGAAAGCTTTTTGGGAAAAGTCCCACCTCACTCGACATCGGAGGATACACACAGGAGAGAAGCGCTTTCAATGTAATGAATGTGGAAAAACTTTCTGGGAGAAGTCAAACCTCACTAAACATCAGAGATCACACACAGGGGAGAAACCATTTGAATGCAATGAGTGTGGGAAAGCCTTCAGCCACAAGTCAGCCCTCACATTACACCAGAGAACACATACAGGGGAGAAACCCTACCAATGTAATGCATGTGGGAAAACTTTTTACCAGAAGTCAGACCTCACTAAACATCAGAGAACACACACAGGGCTGAAACCCTATGAATGTTATGAATGTGGAAAATCCTTCTGTATGAATTCACACCTTACAGTACATCAGAGAACTCATACAGGTGAGAAACCCTTTGAATGTCCTGAATGTGGGAAATCTTTCTGTCAGAAGTCACATCTTACACAACATCAGAGAACTCATGTAGGGGATAAACCCTATGAATGTAATGCATGTGGGAAAACTTTCTACCATAAGTCAGTACTCACCAGGCATCAAATAATCCATACAGGGTTAAAACCTTATGAGTGTTATGAATGTGGGAAAACTTTCTGCTTGAAGTCTGATCTCACAGTACATCAGAGAACTCACACAGGGGAGAAACCCTTTGCATGTCCTGAGTGTGGGAAATTCTTCAGCCATAAGTCAACCCTCTCTCAACATTATAGAACACATACAGGGGAGAAACCCTATGAATGTCATGAATGTGGAAAAATCTTCTATAACAAATCATACCTAACTAAACATAATAGAACACATACAGGGGAGAAACCCTATGAATGCAATGAATGTGGGAAAACCTTCTGCCAGAAGTCACAGCTCACTCAGCACCAGAGAATTCACATAGGGGAGAAACCCTATGAATGTAATGAATGTGGAAAGGCTTTCTGCCATAAGTCAGCTCTAATTGTACACCAGAGAACTCATACAGAAGAAAAGCCCTATAAATGTAACGAATGTGGAAAATCTTTCTGTGTGAAGTCAGGACTTATTTTACATCAGAGAAAACACACAGGGGAGAAACCCTATGAATGTAATGAATGTGGGAAATCCTTCAGTCACAAATCATCCCTCACAGTGCATCACAGGGCTCACACAGGAGAGAAGTCTTGTCAATGTAATGAATGTGGGAAAATTTTTTACCGTAAATCAGACCTTGCTAAACATCAGAGATCTCACACAGGGGAGAAGCCCTATGAATGTAAAATGTGTGGAAAAACCTTCTCTCAGAAGTCAAACCTCATTGTACATCAGAGAACGCACACAGGAGAAAAATCTTGTGATTGAAGTGAATGTTAGAAATGTTGAGCCACAATTCAGCATCCACTATACTTCAGAGAATTCACGCTGTGGAGAAAGCTCTGTTGACATCCTGAATGTTCAGTAACATTCATCCACAGACTGGCCTTATTTTACTCCAAAGTAATGATAGGGAAAAATCTGTGCAACAAATATAGAAAGTCTTGTTAAGAATTAAAATTTCATTTGATGTCACGTAGCTAATACTGGTATAAAATCTTACAGATTTTTTGATTTTGTAAAAGTTTCTAGCAAAAAATACCAACTAGTTTATGTCAGAATTTATGTTGAGGAGAAATCTGTGAATTTGAGACATATAGCTTGAAAATTTTGTTTAGAAGTAATGTAACATTAGAAGTTGTGCTTTGGTTTTGATGCCTTGGTTGTCTTTAGGAAATATAACAAATTATAATTTATAGATGTATATTGTGCAATGTAAAGCTTTAAAAACTAAAAAAATAGTAAAATGAAAAAATAGACTCACAAGAAATTGCAACAATAGTACATAGAATTCTCATGTGCCCTTCACCAAGCTTCCTCTAATAATAATATTGTACATAACCATTTCTCAAGTATAGGAAATTGATAGTACCCTACTACTAAGTCAGATACAGACCTTATTTAGATTTCGTCTGTTTTTACATACATTCTGTGTGTTTATGTGTGTATTTCTATGAAACTTTATTGTTTGTAGGTTTTAGTAATCATGAACACGGGTTACAAAGTCAAAAAGGAATCTGGAATCTGTACGCGTGAAAGTTACAAAGGAATCAGGGTTTCACCACAAGACGTTCTCTTGTGTTAGTAATCATACGCTTTCTGCCACCGTAATCCTGGCAACCATTTGAATATGAAGCTTTTTGAAAGAAGAGATAAATTTAATGATTAGGGCAACAACATTAAATGCATAAGTGAAATATCCCTTACGTTTGCTGGACTTATGTATGTACAAATGGTGTGGTATGTAAACTGTATGTGTTTCATATGCATAATGGAACTTGTTGTAATTGTGAGTAGGAAATAGATGCTCCTAGTTGAGCAGTTGTTACAATGTCAGGCACATCTCTCATGTTTGTAGGGCCTGGAGCAACAGTTTAACAGGATGCCCATGAAGCTCGTGTCTAACCATTTAAAACTTATAAATCAAAATAACAAAATGTTAAATAAAATGTATTCTGTGCATGGGAATATCTAGGCCCTAGTCCCATTGCCCGCTTTCTCTTTTCACCCATGTTTCATCCCAAACCATGAGCTGCCTTGAGTGAACATATGTGAATACTGTAGCGCTCAGCCTAAATTTTGTCCAAACCCTCTGAAAGCAATTGCCCTCCAAGGCAGGGTCTGCAAAAGAAGTCTCAGTCACACTAGATGACACTCAGGGCTGTAAATTGGGCTGTAAACTCAGCGGTCCGATGTACCCAGAGAGGTCCTCAATGACTGCATCCTCAATGACTTTGACAACATGAGAAGGTGGGTTGAGGCTGGAACAGAGCCAGAGTAGAGCTAGAGTGGGGCTTTTATTGGCAGTGTAAAGGTAGTATACTAAATCACATGAGCAGATTATATAAATAATTAGGTTACACAAATAATCTAAGATTACACAATCTAATGATCTTAGATTAGACAAATAGTCTAAGCTTCCATCTTAGGAAACTAGAAAAAGAGCAAAGTAAATCCAAAGTAAGCAAAACAAAAATAATAGTAAGAATTGGAGTGACAAAAATAAGAAGAAGAATTGGAGTGGAAATCAATGAAGTTGAAAACAGGAAACCAGTAGAGAAAGTCAGTAAAACCAAATGCTGGTTCTTTGAAGAGGTCAGTAAAATTAATGAACTTATGGACAGGTTAACTAAGAAAAAGAGAAGACTGCTAATTGCTAATATGAGAAATGGAAGAGAGCCATAACTACTGATCTCATGAACATCAGAAAAATTATAAAGGAATATTGTGGACAACTTTATACCCACAAATTTGATAACGTGGATAAAATGAACCAGTTCCCTGAAACACACAATCTGCCAAAGCCCATGGAAGGATAAATCTGAATAGGCATATATCTATTAAAGAAATTGAATCAATACTTAATTTTCCAAATCAGAATATACCAGGCCAGATGTGTTCACTGGTGAATTCTACCAAACATTTAGGGGAAGAAATGATACCATTCTCTACAATCTCCAAGAAAGTACAAGCAGAGGGAATACTTCCTAACTCATTCTGTGAGGCCAACATTACCCTAGTAGCAAAAGGAGGCAAAGACATTACAAGGAAGGAAAACTACAGACCCCTGTCTCTCATGAACATAGATGTAGAAATCCTCAACAAAATCTTAGCAAATTGAAGTCTACAGTATATCAAAAGAATTAGACGCTGTGACCAGGTGGGATTTATTCTAGATATACAAGGCTGATTCAACATCTAATAACCAGTTAATGTAACCTATCACATCAACAGGCTAAAGAGGAAATATCATGATCATATCAATAAATGCAGAAAAACATTTCACAATATCTTAACGCCCATTTGTGATAAAAAAAAAAGTTTCAGCAAACTAGGAATACAGGGAACTTCATTAACTTGGTAAGGAATATCTACAAAAAAACATACAGCTAAGCATCATACTTAATGATGAGAAACTAAATGCTTTCCCAGTAAGATAAGAAGGTCCTCTTTCACCACTTCTTTTCAACATCCTTCTGGAAGTCCTAGCTAATGCAGTAAGCCAAGTAAAGGAAATAAAAGGTACACAGATTTGGAAGGAAGAGAGAAAACTATGTTCACAGATAACATGATTGTCTATGTAGGAAATTCCAAAGAATCAACAAAAAAACCCTCCTGGCACTAATAAGCAATTATAGCAAGGTCACAGGATACGATGCTTCGCAGGTGATAAAAACAATTGAGCTGGGCCGGCCCGGTGGTGCAGCGGTTGGGTGTGCATGTTCCACTTCAGCGGCCTGGAGTTCACTGGTTTGGATCCTGGGGGCAGACATGGCACCGGGTGGCAAGCCATGCTGTGGTAGGCATCCCATGTATAAAGTGGAGGAAGATGGGCATGGATGTTGGCTCGGGGCCAGTCTTCCTCAGAGAAGAAAGGGGAGGATTGGCAAATGTTAGCTCAGGGCTAATCTTCGGGGAAAAAAAAAAGAATTGAGCTATCAAGTAACAAAAACCATGGAGGAACCTTAGATGCATGTTGCTAAATGAAAGAAGCCAGTCTGAAAAGGCTTTATACTGTATGATTCCAAGTATAATGCATTCTGATAAGGGCAAAACTTGGGAGACAGTAAAAAGATCAGTGGTTGCCAGGGGTTCAGGGTGAGGGAGGGAGAGAGGGATGAATAGGTGGATTACAGGATTTTTAGGGCAGTGAAACTATTCTGTAGGATACTGTAATGGTGAATATATGTCATTATTCATTTGTCAAAAACCACAAAATGTAAAACACAAAGGGTAAACCCTAATGTATCAGTATTGGCTCCTCAGCTGTAACAAGTGAACCACATTAATGGAAGATGTTAATCATAGCGGGAGCTATGGCGGAAGGTAGAGGTGAAGGGGTGCGTAGGAACTCTGTACTTTCTGCTCAGTTTTTTTGTAATGCTAAGACTACTCTGAAAAATAAAGTGTATTAAATCAATAAACAAAACTGCTTGCATATAGCAATATAGACGAGTATATGAGAATACTTTTTTATATATTTATAAAATTAAAAACTCACATCATTCAGTACCAATTTTCCCACGTTGGGGGTAAATGCAGTCTCAGAAATCATACTGACAATCGCTAAAGCATATTTTCAATTACAGCTTTCTACTTTTCTAAGCCTTATTTCTTTTGGAATTATCTTAAATTCTTTGCCTCTCTTTATATCTTATTTCTGTACTGAAGTGTTTGTCAGTCATGTTTTTGCACTGCAACTACAGTCACCACTAATGAATATTTAAGTTGTTTTTCTAGTCTTAAAAATAAAGTATAGTAACTGTGGCCTGAAATTAAGCCCTGTGTAATAGACTCTCTTGACATCTGAAACCAGTGGGGCCTCTAATGGCCTAACTGCAAGTTTCCCTCCCCATTCTCCTCCCACAGATAAGATCCTGTAGTCAGACAATCTTCCTTCCTTATCAAGGGGATCAGGCATAGTTGTTGCTTATCTCTGAGTAGCAGGTTTCACCACCCTACCAGCCTGAAGAATTATTCAGACAAGCTATTCACATCCTTTCACAGGAAACCAGGGGTTATTGCACCCTCTTGATACTACAGAGCCACTTCCCATAACCCCTAGTTGTTCCCTCTGTTCCCAAGTGCAGTACCTCTGTGGCCTTGCATGGCAAGTGGTGGCCTCCTCCCCTGGCCTCTCACTGCCTCTGACTAATAAACTTATGTAGATCGCATCAGTCCAGTGCCAGGTGTCATGTGTTCAACCATTCCATCACCTGAGGGCGGGAGTGAATGGTGGCAGTTAATACAATTGGCATGATGAACAGGATGGTCCATCCAAGACTGAGGGCACCTCATCAATGTTAATTAATTACTCTTAGCTAACTAACTGCTTCCATGATTTGGCAGAGGCTACATGGGACAGAACCACCAGTTGTTGGCAGGCTTGCACTTTGGCCTGTACTGCACTGCATTCTTTTTTGGGTGTCACTGTCTCTTCCCACCGTAAAAGGCTCTTGTCCCTAAAAGAATTGTTAATTGGCTTACTGTGTGATTTGCCATTGGGTTCAGTCTATTTGGCAGGTGGTCTCTGAGGCTCCTGCCTATAGACCAGTGACAACACGGCACCCCACTGGTCAGCATTGAGCCCCACCTGCCACGGGTCCAGCTAGAGCTCTCTGGTTACAGCATATAGCCTGGTGACCATCCCTGGCTGCTCAGGGTACCCATACATACCATTGTTGTTGTGCATCACTGGGATGGGCATATGGATGGCCCTTTGTGCAAAGGTAGGAGACTACCACTCGAGGGAGAATTGAGCACGGTATCCCAGTTGCCTAGTGAGCTGTTATTGTTCAGGCAAGGGTAGCAGCCTTTCCTCTCTCTGCTGCTCTTTCCCTTGCTGCCATCACACACACTTGCCTGATGCCTAAGGATATCGAGATGCACATTCATGGTAGCCTGTGGCCCAGACACTGATGAGAAAAGAAAAGGAGACCAGTCCTTTTCAAATTACCAGAAGAGGAAACTCAGCTAGTCTTCAAATACAAAAGCCCTGGTCAATGTACCTGGGTTTTGCTTAGCCCTGCTGTTAAAAACACACCAAAGAACTAATCTTGCAGTCATGGGGCTGGATGGCTTTGACCCAGGCTGTAGACAAAATGACCTTATTGTTTGTGGACCCTGACTCCAGGGAGATCGACTGGCATTCTCTGGAAGAGGAGGCAGCTACCTATGAGCCTGGCTGGTGGGCTCTGCTCCTTTCCTTTGTAACCATCCAGAAGGTCCATATCATGAGTAACAGGATAGAGATAATAACTGAAAGCCAAGGCTTTACATGGCTAGAAATCCAAAATAAGCTGAGAGAATTTATACAGAGAGAAATGAGAGAGAGAAGGAAACCTGCATGGCAGGGAAAAAAGAGGCAGTCATAGCAGAGGATAACCTCTGGGTTATGGGCCCAGCATGCTTCTGCTGCACCACTCTGCTGCCTATTACTGTGTTGCAAAAAAAATCCTTATGCTCATAGTTAGAGGGGAAAACACCACCCTTTGGCACAGCAAAGGGGTTAATTCAAATGCAACTTAAGCCATATGAAGGAACCATTACCATGGCACAGGCCTCTAACCCTGACGATCCAACTGGAGGCCTTCTGGAGAAAGGAATTTGTAAATTTGATCTGAGTAAAAGGAAACGCCTTGAAGTAGATCCAGTGACCACAAAAAGAAAAGAAATAGAAAGAATGAAGGGAGGGAGGGAGAGACTTAGATACAGGGAGAGGAGACAATGGAATAACTGAAACAAAGGTCCACAGTTTGACCTAACTAGAAATCCAAAATTTACTAAAATAATGTATACAACCAAAGATAAAAGGGCACTGATTGGCTTTTGTATCTCTACTATGTAGTTTCTGAATTAACTTTAATATCTCCTGAAATGTACCATTGACGAACTTGCATGGCCTTAATACAGGGCTCAAATTATACTTATACCTGGGCATCCCACTAAATTTAAACATGTTACCATCTAAAATCTTAGAGGAGTTATTGAATATAAAATAGGTGCTATAGACTGAGTGTGTGTGTTCTCCTAAAATGCATTATGTTGAATTCTAATCCCCAATGTGATAGTATTTGGAGTTGGGGCCTTTGGGAGGTGATTAGATTATGAGGACGGAGTCCTCATAAATGGTTGGTGCCATTAAAAAAGAGATTCCAGAGAACTCCCTTGACTCTTCTGCCATGTGGGGACGTAGGAAAAAGACAGCCATCTATGAACCAGGAAGCGGGTCCTCACTAGACGCTGAATCTGCTGGTGCCTTGATCTTGGACTTCCCAGCCTGCAGAACTGTGGGAAGTAAAATTATGTTGTTTATAAGCCACACAGTCTATGGTATTTTGTTCCAGCAGCCCAAACAGACTGAGACATTTAGGACAAATGGGTAAGTTTCACATTAACCAATAGAATTATTGCCTGAGTTCCCCATGGTCATAGCATCCATTGACTTAATTTTAGCACAGTCCCATAGAAGGCATAGGTGCTCTGAGCCAATGAATAATACAATTAAATTTTTGGCACTTACAAATTGGGTTGACAAAATGGGACCCCACGTACTGTACACCCCAATTGAAAGCATCGTAAAGACCTATTTCGGGAAGAAGTGATTATCACCACTGCGTCTCTGTTTAATAGTCCAGTTTAGCCTATTCTTAAACCTGGAAGTAAAATTATGGTGCTTCACAGTGGATTACAACCTTAATGCTATGGTCCATCCTTTTAGGACCTAGTACCCAACGATATTGAAATTAGTGCCTCCATCCAAATAGCACTAGTAAATATTTTTTATTACAGTTTCAGCTAATATGTTCTGTTCAGTACTCGTTTCAACAGCCTCTTGGCCACAGTTTGCCTTCACCTCCAATAGAGACCCAGTATACTTTTACCAGGCTACCCATGGGATACCTCACCAACTCTGCCATTGCACACAGTCTTTGCAGGCAATGCCTTTAACTGCATCCAGATTTCTCCAGGAGCACAGGTGTGACGTTACATTGATGACATTCTCCTCTGAGGAAATTAATTTCTCAGATTCGTTAGGGACATAGAAAAACACAAAAGAACTCATAAAAAGGGAATAAGTCATTTCCCCACAAATAACACAAAAATCTGCCACCTCAGTTAAGTTCCTGAAAAATTACTTGTAAACAGAGGGCTGCTCCATTCCTGACACTGTGAAGAAACAGCTATTGACTTTAAATTGTGCTTGTGGCACACACAGTGTTAATACAAATACATCTTTTAGTCCTTTTGGGGTTCTGCAGGCAGCATATTCCGCACTTAAAAATTTTACGTAATCTCACTGATGCTGTTACTTTCATATCGGCCCAACTTGTACAGGGCCCCCTCCAAAAACAGGCTCAAGAATAAATGCAAATTGGAATCAACTAGCACTCCCATTAGTGCCCCCAGAGACTCTCTCTGTAGAGGCTTTAGCAACTTCCTCTCACACCTTCTGGAGTCCAAGGCTATAAGTAGTACCATGGTGGTGGATGGGGCATTCTGCAAATTGGTTGTTAGTTTTGATAGATGCATTGCAGGCAGGAAAGGCAAATCCATGTACAGAAAAGATCTTTTCCAGTAGGTACAAAGTACTGTCCCATTCATGATGGAAATGGTCTAATGTAATCAACCTGATACCAGGTAGCCAGCTGATCCATCCAGGAAATGGTGCCAAGTTAGTTGTTAATTGTTGGTCTCTGCTGTTGGAAGATTGGGAACTTAACAATGACTTTTGCCAGATTGGCCTTGGTGAGTTGAAGTCCCTGTTGCTGAGCCCATGTCTGATTTTCACTGCTGCTGCAGCCACTTAGTTCACGAACCCACTTATGCAATGATAGAAGTGTCTGGGGAAAGGGGCTGGCTAGCGGAATGAGATTGACATCCACAGAACATGTCCTTTTATCCACCTGATTATTAAATCCTCTGGTGAGTCACCCTTTGGTGAGCGTTAACATGGGACACAAATACCTTCATACTCTGTGCCCATTTGGAAAGGTCTGTGCACATGCCTCTTTCCCAGAACTCCTTTTCAGAAATTTTCCAGTGTACTCCTTCCAAGTCTTTGATATTCAGCCAAACCATTAGCCACTGTGCATGAATCAGGGTAGACCCATAACTGGCTATCTCTCCTTCCAGGCAAAATAAATAACAGGGTGTACTGTTCAGATTTCTGCCCGCTTGGATTATTTCCTTTCACCACTGGCTTTCAGGACCATCTCAGGGTGGGGCCGTGGTGCTGAAAACCATGGAGAATTATCTAACTCAGGCCTGAGTTTTTTTGTTTCTCAGTTAACTGGTCACAAGGAACTCCTCATGAGGCCATAGCTGTGAATTGAGAGGGGAATGGAATATAGCACTAGTGGAGGTTGTAGGCATACTTGTCCCTTCAGGACCTGCTGGAGCCTAATGTTGTATATATCATTTCCATTTAATGATGAAGTGCTGCTGTGAACACCCAGTTGTATGGCTTGATGGATCAGACAGCACTCAGTTTTTGATGGGCAGCTCAGGTCGCATGGTAACGTGGCAGCCCATGATTCAGTGTTCCGTCTCCACTAAGGCCCATGAGCAAGCAAGCCAAAAGCTGTTCCTCAAAAGGAGAACAGTTGTTGAGAGAGGATGGTGTGGCTTTGCTTGAAGAATCCTAAGGATATGCACTGAGATTCACATATTGGGGCCTGCCAAAGGCTCTAAACAGGATCCTCATCCACTATTGATACTTCAAGAAATGTTGGATCTGCCGGATAATATACCTCAAATGGTACAGCAGTTTGCTTGACAGGTTGGATTTGTTATAGAACATTCTCTTGTTCTGGACCCCACTCAAAATTGGTAGCTTTTCTGGTCAGTCAGTAAATGACTTGGAGTAGCAGTCCCAAATGTGGCAATATGCTGTCTCCAAAATCCAAGGAGGCCCAATAGTTGTGCCTATTTCCTAGTGGTAGGAGGGGCCAGATATAGCACCTTCTTCACCTTGGAAGGAATGTCTTGACAGACCCCACATCATTCGACCCTTAGAAATCTTACCAAGGTGGCAGACCCCTGAATTTGTGGGATTTACATCCCACTCTCAGACACACAAGTGTCTTACCAGTGTGTTTTGAGTAGTTGCTAATTCCTGCACAGTAGGTTCAATCAGCCTTGTATCATCAATGTAGTGGACCAGCAAGGTGTATGGTGAAAGGAAAAGACAATCTAGGTCTCTGTAGACTAGACTATGATGTGGAGTTGAAGAGTTGATATACCCTTGCGGCAGAACAGTGAAGGTGTATTGCTGGCCTTGCCAACAGAAAGCAAACTGTTTATGATGGTATTTACTAACAGGTATAGAGAAAAAAAAAGCATTTGCCACTGAATAGTTGAACACCAGGTGCCAAAGGAGGCGTTCGTTTTTTCCAGCAGCAAAACAACATCTGGAAATGCAGCTACAAATGGAGTCATTGCCTGATTAAATGTATGATAATCTACTGTCATTATCTAGGACCCATTTATCTTTTGCACAGGCCAAATAGGTAAGTTGAATGGAGATGTGGTAGGAATCACCACCTGGATCTTTTCAGACCTTGATGGTGGCACCAATATCTGTAACTGCTCCAGGAATGCAGTATTACCTTTGGTTTATTATCTTCATAGGTGGAGGGAGTTCTAGTGACCTCCACGTGGCCTTTTCTACCATAAGAGCTGTCACTTGACAGATCAAGGAACCAATGTGTGGACTTTGAACATTTCTGGTGTCTTTATTCCAATTATGACTTCCACAATTGGAGAAGAGAACTACACTATGGATTTGAGACCCCTGGGTCTACTGTGAGATAGACCTGAGCTGGAACTCCATTGACCACTTGACCTCCATGAGCCCTCACTCTGAATGGTGTACTATAGTGACTTTTGGGGTCAGTAGGAATTAGCATCAGTTCAGAGCCAGACTTCCTCCAAAAGTCTGATTATTTACCCCTAGCCCGATGCATAATCACACTGGTAAGTGGATGTGGGTTCCTTTGGGGAAGGCTGGGAGGAAGATTATCAGTATACATTTTTGACCATGTAATGGGTTCTTCCTCAAAAAGACCTGGATGCTACTCTGTTCAAGGGATGCTCTGGGTATGTAAACTGGCTCAAGGCTGGGAATTGATTGAGGGGGCATGACTCTCTGTTGGTGATTCAAGTCATACTTCTGTTCATTATACCTAGGCATTTTCCACTTAAATGAAGACTAACGGGCTTCCCATCTATTTTAGTTCTAGTTATAGCATGACCAACTAGTGAACACCAAATATCTCTGCAAGCCAAACTATTCTGATTTGCTGTGGCTCTACTGTCCATTACAGTAACCATATCCATGTTTTTAACAATTAAGTGCCACAATTTGCCCCTGCCACCTTGGGATCTCAGCATCCCCATTGGGTTTACATCCTCAATGGAAGGTAGCAGTTCTCCCTGTAATTTCTAATTTACACAGAAGAGCAACCAGAGAACTCTTCGAGGATTCTGGGGCTTGCCTGACAAAAGGCATGTCCTCTGGACCTTCTGAGGTTGGTGAGCAAGTTGTACATAAATACACTCTAACATTCCGATCCTCCTAAGCCTTTAGATACTTTCCTCTATAGTATACCAAGGAAGTTTTGGCATTTCAGCTTCTCTAGTGTAGGTCTGTATTTTGGTCAACCAAATCAAGCAAACAATTAGAGCCATTACTAGCCCCTCGAGCTAAAATATGCAATCCAAAATATCAGCTTAGTGGGCCCATGTCAATAAATTTAGCCTTAATCCAACTTTATATTCTTTCCACTCTGATCCCAAACTTATTTCCCAGGTTTATGTTAATATAAAGTTGTGAAATTAAACACTTCTTTTAGTGTGTATCACAACTCTTTGTGGGTCACAATTTGTACATTTTGCATCTATTGAGACTTATGTTTGGTTATAGGTATAGAAGCAAGGAGAGGTAATGGAGGGTAGGTCTTGAAGAGGATCAGAAGTTCTTTGCAAGACAACTATGACAGGGGAGGCCATAATAGGTTCTTAAGGGCAAGGGAGACTAAGGTATTTATAGGCATTGAAGATCCTCAGCTGTATTGAAATCTGCTCATATTTCCCCATCCCACTTTTCAGGATCCTATTCCTTCCCAATCAATGCCCTAACTTTAGTAAGAGACCCTGTAAGGTTGGGAATTCAATTTGCATTGTAATTAAACCTCCCAAAGGATTCATCGTTGGGTTTGGTTTTCATAAATCTCAGCCCTGCAGCTTTAGTGGTAAGAGCTTCTTTCAGGGCAGACATGGAAGCTTTAAGGTCCCTTATGTGGATCTTGAGCTGAGAATTTCAATCCCTAAGCTTCTCACATTCTTTCCCCAAGTTTTCCAGCACATTTAGAAGTTAACAGCTTATCCCGTTGTACTCCTTAAATTCACTAAAATATCTAGAGGAGCAACTACTTGATCCTGCCAGAGCTTTGCTTTCTATAGGCACTTGATTACAGACATCTAACGGTAATAATTTGAGTAACTGTATTGCCACTGCCTACTATGGACTATCAGTGCCCTTTACCGCGGTAACAGGGTCATTGATGGTTTTAAATCTAAGTCTAATCAGATTACAGAATCTAATCCGGAAAATCCAGACCCAATTCAGAAAAACCAGACCCAATTTGGTACAAGTTGATGATTCAGGTAGGATTCAATTAGAGACACAGAACCATTAGGAGAGTGTGTATGTTTACAGGGATTTGTTACAGGGCTTTGGCCTTAGGCAATTGTGGGAACTGGTTAAACAGTCTCTTTAAGGTCATTCTCTTCATGTCTGATGAAAGCACTTCAAGTCCACAAGACATACAATAAGGAAAGGAAGATGGATGTGACATGGAAGAGTGCAAAAACAAGCTAGAGCTCACAATCATGACTTGAGTCAGTTATTGCTTCTTATCTTCATGGTGTGGTGTCCTGCAGAACCTGGGGCCCTTAGTCACAGAGGTAATCACATATACACACAGTGGTTCAGGATTGGAAAAGCTGAAGGATCCAGCTGCAACAGGCACAGGCCTAGTGCTGTCTCATGCCAACGAGGTGGTCAGTAGTCAGCAACAGCATGTGTGAGATACAAAATGACTGCTACATCCCTTATGCCCACCAGATCTTGCATAAGAATCTCTTTTATGGTCCACCCCAATGGGATACATACAGGAAAAGGAACTCTGGGAAATGTATTCAGCCTAGCCAAAGTAACACATTACAAAGCAACCATATTGGCCTATTAAGGAACTGTGAAATCAATTCAATGAATCAGGGCTAATATTTTTAAAGAAATAGAATAAAATATATATCAGAATTTATTGCAGATCTAGGTAAATATTGTTTCATGAAAATTATTTATAATCAGTTGTGTGTTGTCATGGACTGAATCGTTTTCCTCCCTAAATCCATATGTTGAAGCCCTAACCCCAATGGGATTGTATTTGGAGAAAGGATTTTTGAAGAGATAAAGTTAAATGAGGTCATAAGGATAGGGCTCTAATCCAGTATAACTGATGTCCTTATAAGAAAAGGAAAGGACACCAGCGATGTGCATGCACAGAGAAAAGGACATGTGAGGACACAGCAAGAAGGCAGCCATCTGCAAACAAAGGAGAGAGGTCTCAGGAGAAAACAAACCTACCAACACCTTGATCTTGGACTTCCAGCCTCCCGAAGTGTGAGCAAATGAATTTCTGTTGTTGAAGTCATCCAATCTGTGGTATTTTGTTATGGCAGTTGCTATGCTCTGAATGTTTGTGTCCCCCCCCCCCCCAAAATTCGTATGTTGAAATCTAATCCCCAGTGTGATGGTATTAGGTGAGCCCTTTGGGAGGTGATGAGGTCATGAGAGTGGAGCCCTCATGAATGGGATCCCACAGAACTCCCCAGCCCTTCCGCCAGGTGAGGACACAGTGAGAAGGTGCTGGCTATTAACCAGGAAGTGGGCTCTCACCAGAACTCAACCATACTCGTGCATTGATCTTGGACTTCCTGACCTCCAGAACTGTGAAAAATAAATTTTTTTGTTTATAAGCTATCCAGTCTGTGGTATGTTGCTGTAGCAGCCTGAACAGAGTAAGACAGCAGCCTTAGCAGACTAATGCATATGTGTATTAAAGATTGAATCAGTATTCTGACTTTTTAAAAATTAAGATAATTTCTTTAGAGTGGTTTTAGGTTCATGGCAAAATTGAGAGGAAGGTACAGAGATTTCCCATATATCCCCTTCCCCAACACATACATAGCCACCCCCATTATTAACATTCCCCACCAGAGTGTTACATATGTTACAATTGATGAACCTACATTGACACATCATAGTTGCTTAAAGTCCATAGTTTACATTACAGTTCACTCTTGGGTTTGGACAAATGTATGATGACGTGTATCCACCAGTATGGTATCATCCAGAGTATTTTCACTGCCCTAAAATCCACTGTGCTCCACCTATTCATCCTTCCTTCTCCATCCCAACCCCTGATCTTTTTATTGTCTCCATAGTTTTGCCTTCTCTGGAAACTCTTTGTCCCACTTTCCTACTTTAGTTTTTTGCCAAGGTATCATTTAGCATACAAAATATTTTACTTATTTTCTTTATTGTTTTATATTCCTTCACTAGAATATAAACTCCATCAGAACTGGGAGTTTTATCTTTTTTACTCACTACTATAAATTTAGTGCCTAGAAGTGGCATGTTGTAAACACCCAATGTAAATACTCAATGAGTGAATGTTTGTGTTTATATTGGATCATGAATTAAAATGTATTTCTTACTATAATTTGGGGTTAAAAATATTTGCAAACTTTGGCAGTTTCTTACAAAGCTAAGCAGTTTTATCATACAATTCAGCCATTGGACTCGTAGGTAATTACTCAACTTATTTGAAAATTTACATTCACATCAAAACCTTCATATGAATGTTTATAGCAGGTTTATTCCTAATCTCCAAATCTGAAAGCTGCCACCATATCCTTCCATAGGTGAAACGATAGACAAACTGTGGTGCATCCATACAAGGACTATCATTCAGTGATAAGAAGAAACTAAGTGTTAAGTCACTAAAAGTCATGAGAGAATCTTAAATGCATATTGCTTGGTAAAAGAAGCCAATCTGAAAGGGCTACACAATGTATGATTCATATTATATGACATTGGAAGAGGAAAACTCTACAGACAGTAAAAGGATCAGTATTTGCAAAGACTTCAAGGGGAGATTGGGAGGGTTGAATAGGTGAAGCACAGATGATTTTTTTTCTGAATGGTGAAGCTATTATTCTGTATGATACCATAATGATGGATCCATGACATTATGCATTTGTCCAAACTCATGGAATTTTAAAGCACAAATAAGGAACATTAATGTAGGTAAATTAAAACAATCATTGAGGAGTTCCAGGGACACCAGGAAGGAATGCAGACTATGACAAAAGAATCTATGAAACAACCTCACTGAAGGAGGTGGGAGGAAAAGGTGCTGACTTAAGTAACTTTGGAAATGAGTGGAAACTATAAGGGTCATGACAGAAGGAACTGCACGTGTGCACTCTACTCCAGTTGATGAAGTTGTTTCACGTGGGGAACAGGTTAACAATTTTGGTACAGCTATACATTTATACTGGAATAGGACAATTAAGTAAGTGGATGGCAGATGGATGAGCCAGGTTTATCACTAGTGCATCGGATGCTAGAATGATCCATTTGGCATTGGATTAGAGTTGGAAACATCAGTTTGAACTCATTTATTTAACTTAATAGAGATACATATGGTTACATCTGGAAATTTTATAAATATGTTTATATGCACATGTTAGTATACATGAAATATTTCCTTGCTCTGTCAGTGGAGAGAATATAAAAGCACCAAAACCCTAGTAGCAATATGTACACACAGTGCCCAGATCTTGGTTTCTAATACCATTTTCCAGTAGAAGGAACCAGGGCTTCTTGGAGAAATTGCTGATTCTAATACTGGGGCAGGTAATATATAGGAGGAGCCTGGAGCATCTTATAGTACAGAAAGTAAGGAAGTGTTAAAAAAAAAAAACCGTTTATGAGGATATGACAAATGGCCACAGGAGCCAACTGAAAAAGCTCCCAGTTGCTTAACATAGAGCACTTTGAGCAACAAAATATAAATAGTATTGTATTATTACCCTATTATAAAATAAACATGAGTCCATACTGATATTAACAGATTATCAAATAAGTAAACAAATGGAGGAGAAGAGACAGATCTCCTATGTAGAATTCCAAATAATTTATGTAGCTTGCTACCCTCAAGGAGGGAGAGCATAACTCCCCATTCCTTAAGTGTAGCTGTGTGCATGGTTACTTCCTTCCAAAGAGTATAGTATGGAAATAAGGAAGTAAAAATCTAACTTGACCATGGAGACCTGACAAACACTACCTTAGCCTGGTGATCAAGGTCAATATCAACAGGGATAAGTCATGTTGGTAGTATGTACCTTTGGTATGATATGATGAAAATGGCACTTTACCTCATGCTCTTCCTCCCCAAATCCCCAAACACAGTTTAATCTTGAGAAAAAGATCAAATTCCAGTTAAGAGGAATCCTGAAAAGTATCTGGCCAGTATTCTCAAAGCTGTCAAGGTCATACAAAACAAGGAAAGTCTGAAGAACTGTCATAGACAAGAAATGCTTAAGTCAACATGTCAACCAAATGTAATGTGATGTTCTGGATGGAGTCCTGGAACAGAAACAACATTAGGTAAAAACTAAGGACATCTGAATGAAGTGTAGATTTTAGTTAATAATAATGTTCAATACTGGTTCATTAATTGTAATAAGTGAACCCTACTGATATGAAATGTTAATAATATGGGGAACTGGATAATGTGGGTTAAATTGGAACTCCCTGTACTATCTAGTCAATTTTCTTATAAATCTAAAATTATTCTAAACTTAAAATCTGTTTCTAAAAATGTAATAGAATTAGAACATCACTATTTTGCAGACTCCAATGAATTAATAGTATCATCAGTTGCTACATCACAAAAAGAGAGAGGCTACCAGATAATTATGTGCCTCCTGAAAGAACACACACTACTATCTTGCTAACGTGATCACTCCCAGTGTGATTTGTCCTCTCAATCTAGCAGTGAGTATCCTCCTGAAATACAGAGGACAGAGGCACATGGTGAACTGCACCATGAATATGTAATCAGCAAAATCCAGACTCCATCAAGTCAATGCTCCAGGGTTTTCAAAGCCAAATTTAAAAGAACAGAAAGATATAGAATGAAATTTTTAGGAAAAGAACTTGAAACCCATCATGAATTTTCACTTTTTTAAATGGGAAAGACTTAAATGTAGTTCTAGAGATGCACACTTAGACATAACGCTAGTTATAAAGAAACGCAAAAAAAATGACTCTGAAATTCAAGACGGTATTACTATGGGGAGAGGCAAGAGGCTGATTTTGGGATTGGGCATGGGGAAAGGCTTTTAGAGTGGCTGGTAAAGTTATATTTCTTGACCTAGTGGTGATTACTAGCATCTTTTCCTCATAACATTTATTTATGCTATATATTTGTATGGTTTTCTGTATATGTGTTTTTTTAATAATAAAAAAGATTTTAAAAAATTGAATGTGCAAGATGAATTGAACGGCATTTGAGGAAAGAAAACCAGACAGGAATCCATTATAATAATTTAGGTGAGAAATGGTGAATGTCCAGTATGAGGAAATGGTTGTGATGAGGCTCTAAATAAGAGACAAAGGCAAGAGAGAGAATCAAGAGTAAATATACAACTGGGTGTTGGATGTGAGACGAGAGAGATCAGAGAGTGAATAAGCATCTTATAGCAAGAAAGCTTGAAATTATATCCTTTTGAAAGAGCAGGATATAGTAATAGTTTCCACAGGGCAGAGAGTGTATGTTGAGCTGTGTTTTATGCATCTTCCTTGAAGTTTCCTTCCAAATTTTCTTCTTATCAGTTGGACGCTTGGGAGCAAAAATCTTTTCTCATTTTCTTCCGTTTTGCCTCCCTCTACTGTCTAACTTCAATCCTTCAAGCTAAATTCAGAGTTTCTGCTGTCTATAGAATAGAAGCCAAGGAGACTGAGGTATCTTCGGTCCAGGAGGATTTTATAAGAAGACATATATGTAATTACATGTGTTCGTACATACATTTATTGAAAAATTTATTGCCTATAAATAAAACCACAAAACTAGGGACAGCTAATCTTCAGCAAAGGAACCAAGAACATACAATGGAAAAGGAAAGTCTCTTCAATAAATGGTGTTGGGAAAACTGGATAGCCATGTGCAAAAGAATGAAAGTAAACTATTACTTACACCATACACAAAAATTAACTCAAAATGGATTAAAGACTTAAATGTAAGACCTGAAACCATAAAACTAGTTTAAAACTAAGACATAGAAGAAAATACAGGCAGTAGACTCTGACGTCAGTCTTAGCAGTATCTTTTTGAATACCATCTTTACTCAGGCAAGGGAAACAAAAGAAAAAATAAATGGGACTAATCAGACAAAAAAGCTTCTGCAAGGCAAAGGAAACTATGAATAAAACAAAGACAACACACCAACTAGGAAAACACATTTTCAGATCATATATCTGACAAGGAGTTAATTTCCAAAATACATAAAGAACTCATACAACAACAACAAGAAAACAAACAACCTGATAAAGAAAAATGGGCAGAGGATATGAACAGACATTTTTCCAAAGAAAATATACATGGCCAACAGGCATATGAAAAGATATTCAACATCACTAATCATTAGGGAAATGAAAATCAAAACTACAATGAGATATCACCTTACACCTGTCAGAATGGCTATCATTAACAAGACAAAAAATAACAAATGTTGGAGAGGATGTGGAGAAAAGGGAACCTTTATACACTGCAGGTGTGAATGCGAACTGGTGCAGCCACTACAGAAAACAGTATGGAGATTTCTCAAAAATTAAAAATAGAAATACCATATGACCCATCTATGCCACTATTGGGTGTTTATCCAAAGAACTTGAAATCAACAATTCAAAGAGATTTATGCACCCCTATGTTCATTGCAGCGCTATTCACCATAGCCAAGATGTGGAAGCAACCCACATGCCTATCAATTGATGAATGGGTAAAGAAAATGTGATATATATATATATACACACACACACACACACACAATGGCATACTGCTCAGCCATAAAAAAAGACAAAATCATTCCACTTGCAACAACATGGATGGACCTTTAGGGTATTATGCTAAGTAAAATAGGCCAGATAGATAAAGACAAACGCCTTATGATTTCACTCATATGTGAAAATAAATACATGGACAAGGAGAACAGATTACTGGTTACCAGAGGGGAAGGGAGAAAGGGGGGCACGTATACATGGTGACGGATAAAAACTGGACTATTGGTGGTGAAGACAATGTAGTCTACACAGAAACTGATATATAATAATGTACACCTGAAATTACACAATGTTATAAGCCAATATGACCTTAATAAAACAATTTTTTAAAAAAGTTTCTTGGCTGTTATTGTTACTTTCTGCTAAAATCACCCTAACTGATATTGATACAGAATTTAAATAAATGACAGTATACATGCCTATACATGTAGACGAAAGTTGTTATCCCATTTTGAAAATATGCTTAAGTTAGTTATGCATAATTAAACTCCAGAGAAAGAAAGAGAGACATACTTTAAGGAACTGGCTCACAAGAAGTGAAGGCTTGGGGCCACCTGGTGGCTTAGTGGTCAAATTTCTGCGGTCTGCTTCAGTGGCCCGGGGTTGGTGGATTCAGGTCCCAGGTGCAGACCTGCACACCACTCGTCAAGCCACACTGTAGCTGCATCCCACATGCAAAATAGAGGAAGATTGGCAAGGATATTAGCTCAGTGACAATCTTCCTCAAGCAAAAAGAGGAAGATTGGCAACAGATGTTAACTCAGAACCAATCTTCCTCACCCTCCCCCCCCCCAAAAAAAAGAGAAAAGAAGAAGTGGGGGCATGGCAATTCCAAAATCTGCAGAGTAGGCAGGCAGGCTGAAGACCCAAAGAAGAGTTACAGTTCTTATCAGTTAAAAATGGCAGAATTTCTTCTCGGGGAAGTCACCTTTTCTATTAAGGCCTTCAACTGATTGGATGAAGCACACTCACATTATGAAAGATAATCTGCTTTCAAAGTCTACTGTTTTAAATGCAAATATCATTTAAAAAATACCTTTAAGAAACATCCATAATGTGTGAGCAAATATCTGGGTTCTGTGGCCTAACCAAGTCGACACATAAAATCAATGATCACAAATCCGCTACTTGTCGACTTGGCACCCATACACATCTCCTTAAACCATACTTAATCCCCAAATAAAGATTCTAGCAAAACCATATTTTCACCTATCTTGATACAACTATCCTGAGAACAACTGAAAACACAGTAACCTTATCCCTAAAATGGATGCAAAGTCCTTGGGTGATGTTTACTCTTCTCCTTGATAACCCATAACTTAAATAGTATGATGCAAAGTTAACAATTCTTAAATACTATGATATAAAATCAGTACATCATTTGTTACAGACAAGGGAAGACAGAAGGAGGAAAACAAAGATATTTGCTTAATATATGTTAAATATATATATACATATGTAAGTATATATGTAAGTACATATATATAAGTATTTTTATATATAAGCATATATATAAGTACATATATAAGTATGTATATGAATTTATTAAATATATATACTTAGTTAAGGATATTATTAACATATTATTAACAAAATAAGGAAGAAATACTCCTGATAATTACAGTCCTTATTTCTGTAGCTGGGTAACTGTTCACAGTTGACAGCTGGTATTTAAGATGACCTTCCTCCACTACCCATTCTGTATTCCCTTTGCCCTCAGCGAACACCTCAGCTGATCGTGGTTCTTTACCTGGTGGGATGACCCAAACTTTCATTCCTGAAGAATCGGGGCCATTAGTAGTCCTGCCTGAATTGGGTTGCTGTAGCGTTCCTTTGACTTTAATCACAGGACATTGGGGTGCCCTATGTGATCTCCTGTATTCCAGTCATACTCCTCCTTATCTTCATTGTGTAGCAGCAGCCCAAGCAGCCCAATTTCTCCTTGGTCGTCAGAATCAATCACCCCGCCAGCGCAATATCTCCCTTCTTTGCCTATTGATTTGGAGGCAAGGGGAGCCCAAAGTGGCCAGGTGACAATCTTAACTTCCAGTTCAATGGAATCATGTCTCCTGATGGAAGTATCCCTCCTTTTGGAACTAATACCTCTAGGCCAGCAGAGCAGAAGTTTGTAGGGACAGGAAGCAAAAATTATGCTACTGGGTTACTAAAGGTTAATAGTGTGTGGTGCCAATCCACTTTCACTCCTTGATTCCTGGACCTCTGAATCCTGGCTATAAGGGAAATAGCACCATATATTGGATGCTGATTCAGAGCATATACAGCTCCCTGGAGACCCTTCCCCCAGTTGTGCAAGGTATTGCCTTCTAGTTGGCACTGTAACTGAACCTTCAAAAATCCAATCCACCAGTTGATCAAGACAGTTGCTTCAGGATGGTAGAGAAAATGGAAAGACTAGTGAATTCCATGAAAATGGGCCCATTACCTCACTTCATTTGTTGCAAAGTGAATTCTTTGATCAGAAGCAATGCTGTGTGGAATATGATGACAGTGGATAAGGCATTCTGTAAGTCTGTGGATGGTAGTTTGGCAGAAGCATTGCATGCAGAAAGTCAAGTCTGTATCCAGAGTAAATATCTATTCCAGGAAGGACAAAATGCTGCCCCTTCCATGATGGAAGTTGTCTAATGTAATCAACCTGCTGCCAGGTAGCTGGCTGATCACCCCAGGAAATGGTGCCATATTGGGTACTTAGTGTTGGTCTCTGATACTGGCAGATTGGGCACTCAGCAGCTGCTATAGCCAGGTTGGCCTTGGTAAGTGGGAGTCTATGTTGCTGAGCCCGTGCATAACTTCCATCCCTGCCACCATGACCACTTAGTTCATGAACCCCTTGGGCAATGACAGGGGTGGCTGGGGAAAGAGTTGGACTTGTATCCAGAGAACAGGTCATCTTATCCACTTGATTATTAAAATCTTTCTTTACTGAGGTTGCCCTTTGTTGAACGTGCACATGGGACACAAAAATCTTCACTTTTTTCCCCATTCATAGAAGTCTATCTGAACACGTTTTCCCTAGTCTTCTTTGTCACCTATTTTCCAGTCATATTCCTGCCGAGTCCCCCACCATCCAGCCAAACCATTGGCCACAGTCCGTGAATTGGTATAATTGCATGTCTTGTCATTTCTCCTTCCAGTCTCTGAGATAATAAAAATATATGTTGATCTTTGCCCCTGGTTCCTAGCACAGAGCTCCTGAAACCTTTGTAATTTCCTAAGTGATAAGGACACTAGTAGCGTCTCTTGTTCTACTATTTGTCTTTGACCTCATCCCTGACACAGGACTCCTAAAACCGTTGTAAATTCCTAAGTGACAAGAGCACTAGGAGCATCTTTTTTTCTATTGAGGCAATTCCTGGATGGCTCTTGGATGGGAACTGGTTACCAGAAAGACCAAGCCATAATTAGGAGCTTGGAATTTTCAACCCCACCCCCCCCTCCTCCAGAGAGGGGAGAAGGGGTGGCCATGGAGTTAATGTTTGATCATGCCTCTGTAAAGAAGTCTCCATAAAATCCCCAAAATGTGGGGTTTGGGGAGCTTTCAGTTGGGTGAACACATCTACACCAGAAGGGTGATGCACCCCAACACCCTGGGGACAGAAACTCCTGTGCTCTGGATGCTCCCAGACCTCGCCCTATGTATCACTTCATCTAGCTGTTTATCTGTATCCTTTAATAAACTTGTAAACATGAGAAAGTGTTTCCTTGAGTTCTGTAAGCCACTCTAGCAAGTTACTTGAACCTGAGGAGGAGGTCGTGGGAACCTCCGGTTTGTGGCCAAATTGGACAGAAGTTGTGGGCAACCTGGGGAGGGGGGAGCAGTCTCGTGGGACTGAGCCCTTAACCTGTGGGATCTAATATTATCTCCTGGTAGAAAGTGTTAGAATTGAGTTAAATTGTAGGACACCCAACTGGTGTTGCAGAGAATTGCTTGGTGTTGGGAAAAACCACTACACATTTGGTGACCAGAAGTGTCCTGTATGAGTGTTGTATGTAAAAGTAAAGGAGACTCACAGGTGGAAAACTGAGTTTTTCCTTTACACAAGCAAAATGAACAACCAGGTGCGCTGCTTGAAATCCATGACTGTTGTTCATAAATGCTCCAGAAAAGGACTGTAGTGACGCAGCTGTTCACTTTTGGGTGATGACTTCATATTGTGCAGAACCATCTGTAAACCAGGCTCCAGTTCTTTCTTCCTTTGTCAAGTGATCATATGGAACTTCCATGAGGACATAGGTGCAAGCTGGGAAGGAGAAGGTAGTGTAGCAGGAATGGGGACCATGGGCCTTTGGTCCACTTCTTCATGAAACTTACCTGTGCCTTCAGGCCTGCTTGAACCCAACCTCGCATATACCACTTCCATTTGATAATTGAGTGCTGCTGTGCATGCCCAAATTTATGGCTTGGTGGGTTTGGAAACACCCAGTTCATGCTGGGCAGCTCAGGTCACATATTAGGGTTCTCCAGAATAATAGAAACAACAGGATATGTGTACCAACAGGAGATATAGGGAATTGGCTATTGTGATTATGGAGGCTAAGTCCCAAGAACTGTATTCAGAAAGCTGAAGACCAGAAGAGCCAATGGTGTAGTTCCAGTTGGATTCTGAAGGCCTGAGAACCAGAGAGTTGATGGAGTAAGTTCCAGTCCAAAAGTCAGCAGGCTCAAGATCTAAAAAGAGCCAATGTTTCAGTTTGAGTCCAAACCCAGGAAAAAACTGATGTCCCAGCTCATTCAGTTAGGCAGGAAGAGTTCCCTCTTTCTGTCAAGAGGGTCAGTCTTTTTGCTTTATTCAGGCCTTAAACTGATTGGATGTGGGCCACCCACACTAGAGATAGCAATCTGCTTTACTCAGTTAACCAATTCAAGTGTTACTCTCATACCAAAACAGTCTCACAGACACACAGAATAATTTGACCAAATATCTGGCTACCCCATGGCTCAGTCAAGTTGATACATAAAATGAACCATCACAGGTTGTATGGTAACTTGGTGGCTCATGGTTAAATTTCAGTCTGCAGTCCAAAAGCTGTTTCTCAAAAGGAGAGTAGTTATCTGCTGATGATGGCAGGGCCTTGCTCCAAAATCCTAAAGGCCTGTGTTGTAATTCACCTATAGGGCCCTGCCAAAGGCTCCAAACAGCATCCCTATCTGCCATTGACACATTAAGCACATGTAGAAGGGATATTTTGACTGGACCCCCAGAAATTTCACTAAGGTGGAATGCCCCTGAATTTCTGTTGGATTATTTCCCACCCTTTGTCATGCAATTGTATTTCAGCCCCCTTTCTCTTTCTCTTGGTCTTCTGGGACTCCCATAATGCATATATTGATTTATTTATGGTGTTCCATAAGTCCCATAGGCTTTCTTCATTCTTTTTTTTCTTTATGTTCCACTGGATAATTTCAAATGAACTGTCTTCGAATTCACTTATTTTTTCTTCTACTTGGTTGAGTCTGTTGTTGAAGCTTTCTATTGTAAATTTTCAGTTCAATCTTCATATTCGTTAGTGCCAGAATTTCTGTTTGGTTCTTTTTTATGGGTTCCATCTATCTATCTGTTGAAATTCTCATTTTGTTCATGTAGTTTTCAAAATTTTGCTTATTCTGTCTATCTATGTTCTCTTTTAGCTAACTGAGCTTCTTTAGGATGATTATTTTGAATTCTTTGTCAGGCAGTTCATAGATCTCCATTTCTTTGAGGTTGGTTACTGGAGCTTTACTTTGTTCCTGTGATGATGTTATGTTTCCCTAGTTCTTTGTGATCCTTATAGCCTGTGTTGGTGTCTGTGTGTTTGAAGATGTAATCACCTCTTCCAGTCTTTACAGACTAGCATAATCAGGGAAAGTCCTTCACCAATCAGTTTCACCAGAGATTCTGAGTGTACCAGTTGGCAGGGTCTGTGGCTGGGCCAGTGCTGAGGTCCAGAGTGAAGGTGGATGCTCACTGTCTCTCTTTCCTCCACAGGAGAACTCATGTGCTGTGGGGATCTCTTGGTGCTACACTCTGTGGGCTTGTGGGAGGGGTGATGTGGGTATAATGAGACTGTTCTTCTTGCTCTTTTCAATACATCTTTTTTTGTTTGTGCTCCATCAGTGTGCTGTAACCTCTCACCCCAATTCTGGAGCTCTCCGCAAGGTATTTTCATTCATAGATGCTTGTTAAATTGGTGTTTCTGTGGAGAGACAAGGGCCGGAACCTCATTTTCACCATCCTGATGTTATCACTCCTGACTTTCCATTTATTTAGATCTTTTAAAATCTTTCAATGAAGTTTTCATTACACAAGTCTTGCATTTTTCATTGTAGAAGTCTTACATTCCCTTTGTTAAATTCATTCCCAAGAATTTTTTTCTTTTTAAAGCTATTGCAAATATTGTCTTTGGAGTGATATTTATATATCAGTTGATATTTATATATTGATCTTGTATCCTGTAACTTTACTGAACTCATTTATTAGTTACAATATTTTTCAGTAGTTTCCTAAAAATTCCCTATATAGAAAGACATGCCATCTTCACGTAGAGATAGTTTTACCTCTTTATTTCCAATCTGGATGCCTATTATTCCATTTTCTTACCTAATTGCCCTGCCCAGGGCCTTCAGTACAATATTAACTAGAAGTGGTGAGAGTGGTGTAAGGGAAAATACAAATCAAAAATAAGAGGACTAATATTCTCTCTTAAAAATAAGGGAAGAGAAAAATATAAATCTTTTAAAAAGCCTCTTGGCAGTTTATAGCCATAGGCTGTCTTTTTCAAGGACCTCAGAGCCATCTCTTTGAAATATAAACTTCAAGAAAGATAGCACTCCTATCTCTTAGTTTCTGTGGGAAGGTAGGAGCCTAATTGCAGTGGGTGCCTTGCTCCGAGTTGCAAAACTTCCTCTTGTCATAAAGGTATGAGAAACTTGTTTTTCCTTTTTATAAGGACAATTAACTAACACAGATGGTCATCCCAATTACCAGGTGAATTTAGGGCAAAATACGTGCAATAAATGGTTCTGTCAGGTCCTCTTACTTGAGGACTAATTATTGTTTATCTTGAGAACATGTATCTAATGAGTTGTATCACCATGGATATATAAAATGGTAAAATTTCTTTCTGTATTTGCAATTTCTTAGTGGATTGTCTGTGATGCACATCACATTCTGGTTCATTGCTTATTCAATAATAAAATTGTTTTCTTCTACCTCTGTGGATAGGTTTTTTGGGTTGGGAGAAGATTTTATTTTTAATTATATTTCCCCAATGATTTTGGTGGTGAGGATGGGATGAATCTGGCAGTTCCTGACTTAAGCAGATCAGCTGAAGGTCTCTGGCCACACAATAGTCAGGTAAAAGCCCCTACATTATCAAAAAAGTCTTCCTTCTACCTCTCTGGTCTTTTGGGATACTAGCCAAACAAACCACCCTGTCCAAATTCAAGATTTTACTATTGAATAAGCATGGATAATAGTGGGCTGTAAAATCCTGTCAGAATCACCATATGGTTGGAAAATATAAGATGCCAGAAATGCTGCCTGAAGGTCTCTCTTTTAAACAGTTAGTGTCTCTCTGTCACATTTAGAATGGGCATCACATGAGATTCCAGTCCTGCAGTGGCCAGAGGACAGTACTTTTGATTTGGATAAATTAACACATTTGCAGTGCTTCTTAGAAGGGCCTTATCCCAGTAAATGAGTTACTGGCAGTTATGGGACAAATCATTCTAAGAGGAAATTTTAAAACTATTTGTATAGCCAGAAGGAAATACTGAAAAAATAAACAGGAAAATGTGAGAATTAAAGGCATTTTCTCTTTCACAGAATCTTACTCCTTCTTACTATGCTGTTCCTACTCCTTCAACTTCCCCTGAGTGTCTTTACTCCTCCCTGCCTCAAACTGACTCACATGAATGGGGAGGGGATGATCTTTTTTATGGGTGGTTCCCATCAGGGCAAACCTCTTTAGCTGGTGGTAAATTACCTGCTCTGTTTGAGGACATGGGGTATGTACCTCATGGCCTAGGCTGAGTCCACTTCATGTCTTAGATTACACCTCCAGGAATACCTTATCATCTGCACACCACATAGCTAGAAAAGCAGAGCTGACAAAGAGACAAAATCATGGAATGATTAAGAGCTTGGATAAAAGAGTATGTCTTCATAACAAGGCAACAGGATGCAGAGTAGTCATACTAGCCACTTGGAAAAAGCCAAACAAACAAGGTGTTAAACTAATTAATGTGAACACAAGAAGAGAATCAAAGTGCCACATGATTTACATTTTTCTTGTCTCGGTGTGAAGAAAACCAGCCCACCCTATTTGGATCACCAGCAAAGCTGATGCTATTGAGAAGCTACCTAGGACTCCTGGGTAACTCACACGCCTTTCTCACCAGTTTGTGTCACTCATTTAAGGCCTTCTTTTTCCCACTCTCCAGAAATTTGCAGAAGTACTCCTTAGTGTGTTTTCAGTTTACAGCCCCATATGTGGAGATGTACACTGATTATTGCATAGAATTCAGTAACCAGCAGTTGCATGGAATTGTGCAACTAGCAGATTTTCTCCTTTGATAGAGCAATCACGTTTGGGTCTGGAAGTTCACCACATCAAGGGGTATGGTGGCCAAGGAAAGCTGACTTTCTGATACTCCCCAATTATGGAAAAACTAAGAACATTAGGGATTCATTGAGAAGGGTTGCTAACAGCTGTGCTTGAAGTCTTCTCACTAAAGATGAGCTGGGAAACATTGCAACAGTGTAACCAGAAGGCAGATGAGTCCCCCACTGATTTCCATCAGCCTTTCTTTGTTGAGGCTTTCTCAAAAATCATTGGTGTGGACCTGGGGGCAGATCAAAAGATCCAAGTTGTGCTCTAGTTTTAGCAACCTTTGTCTTGGCTCTCTTGCTGACTATTCAAACACAAATTAAGCAAAAAATGGTAGGATGGCAAGGACAGAGTATTAGTCAAATCTGAGCAGCAGCTACTCGGTTTTGGTATAATCTGGAAGAGGACAAAGAAGAAAAGAAGAAATTAAAGGTTGCTGTGTTGGCTGCTCAGTTAGAACTCTTTACTAAAGTAAATAACCACTACTCTGGTCAATGTATGAAGGGATCAAAGGAAGAAGGGACTGTAGAAAGAGACTCTGAAAGATGCAGGAATTGCAGGGACAAGAGAATCAAAAGAACCCAGAAGGACAAAACCCTTAGCCAGGAAGTACTTCGCAAATGGCTCAAAATTGACAGATTGAGAAAATCTTGGAGGTGGGAACTGCTGAACTATATGTGTCAGTGACTTTTCCTCAGGCTAACCTATCTTTGCCTTTTGTGATAAACACTGGTGCTACTCATTCTGCAATTTCATCAGAAATTTCTTGCTTTTCATCTGGTGACAGATCATTATAGGTTGTTGGTATTTTGCACCAGTCTCCTATTTGTTACTTTTCTTCCACTATTCCCATACAGATAGGTCCTCTTACTGAGGAATGTATGTTTTTACTTTCTCCTGATTCTTCTATAAACCTATCAGGAAGAGACCTGTTATGCGACGAAAAGTCTGCTGTGTTCTGTACTCTGAATGGAGTATCTCTAGAGCTCCTTGTGGAAAAGGCACCTGATTTGGTCATTATGTGCCTTCTGAAAGAAAAGGGGTATGACAGAGTGTGGCAGTCTCACATCATGCTGGACAAGCATAGCAAGCTGAAATAAATCAATTCATCACTTTAGGCCTAATGGATGATGCTTTCTTTCCCTTCTGGCTTTGTGTAGAGGTTTTCTAAATTGGAAGACTTTGTTTTGAATTATATTTCCCCAAAGTGGACATCCTGGTCTTGTTCATGATCTTAGGGGGAAAGCATTCAATCTTCCACCATTAAGTATGATGTTAGCTGTGAGTTTTTCATAAACGGCCTTTACTAGGTTGAGGTAGTTTCCTTTTATTCCTAGTTTGCTATATGTTGTATCATGAAAGGGTGCTAGATTTTGTCAAATGCCTGTCTGTATCTACTGAGATAATCGTATTATCTCAATATGTGATTATATGAGATAACAATATGAGTTTATTCTATTAGTATGATATATTCCTGTAATACTCATTCTGGATATTCTGTAATTGATGACTTACCATCTTGAAATCATGGGCTGAGCTAATGGCTAAAGTTGTTTACCTGTGTTTCCACAGGTGCATGGAAGTCATATTACAAACCCTCCAACCACAAACCCCAACATCTATGCCCAATAGGGCACTTCCCCACCTAACAACTTCCTACCATTATGGTAATAAAGGATCTCATCCATGATTTTCCTTCATGTCTTCTATCTCTTGACTGACCTGCATGGTATGGTAAGTCCCCTCCTCTTGAAAACTGTAAGTAATAAAGTTTTCTTTAAAAGGCACTTGTCTCCACATCTGTCACCTTATCACACCTGATTAAAACAAATCCTGGGTACATCTTAAAAAAATTGGCTTAGTGAGCAGAGTGGTTTAGTGACAGACAGGGATGACATGTCTCTAGACTGCTTTTGGCTTACTAACTGGACCCAAGAGACAGCAAATACTGCCTGGGAAGGCAGTGCTGGCTGTTGACACCCTTGTGCTTTAGCAGCCACTGCATTGTGTTGTGTCTGTTGGGTTTCTCTGGTTATCCAACTCAATTGTGTCAGAGCTCAAAAAGCTGAGTCCTCCCAAAGCAACTGCCTAGCTTAAGGTACTGTCGTCTGGTCAAAGAGGTCCCTAGTTGGTCCCCATGTGTTTGTGATGCACCTAGTCTGGATGAGATCTCCAGGGGTGCTTTAGAGTAATTGGCTATCATGCTGAGCAAAGGTTCCCTAAAGAGATGGGAACAATTTCCCTCCCACTCTCACCTGATGGGTGAATCTGATCTGTCGACCTTCCAAGTCAGTGTAGATAGGGGCAGCTCCAATATTCCCCCTTGTTTTCCTTGTAGGCAAAACATGCACTAGCCATCTCATCAGGTAGCAGGAGACGGCCTGACTAGGCATCCTTACACTGAAAGGATCTACTGACTATTGGTTTGGGGGCATCTGTCCTACAGAGACCATGGCTCTCCACAAATATTATGTTGTTTCAAACTCTTCTGCTTTTGTCTGCCTTGGTGCTGTCACAGTTCAATTCCAGACCCAGCAGGATATAAGAGGGCTCATCCCCAGAGACCAATAGCTCAATGTTTAATGAGAAAAAGGAAAGGAAAGGAATATCTGGTTCTCACTTCCCCTCAAATCCCAAAGGATGTAGTCGATTATTATGAAATTGTAAAATACCTAATCCTTGTGCATGGGCTCTCTTAAGTGCTGCTGCTTAACAGTACACAAAAGGTCTTATACTCCAACAAAAAATCTGAAAGCTAAAGCTGATGCCACTATTGCTTTCTTGGATGTAAACTCCGGACCCTCTGAGGTCAAATGGGACACTCTAGAGACGGGGGATGCTGCTCACAGCAGATGTCGCTAGGGACCACCAGGAGTTTATCTGGTAACACTAAATGAAAAAACAACAACAACAAAAAAACAAGAAACAAATGATCAGGGACAGAGAGAAGACAAAAGAAAAAGAAAAAGATTACCCACTTGGAGATACAAGCCATTCTAAAAGATGTTTGAGTGAAAAAAAAAAAAAGGAGAAAGGGGCTGATTATACTGTGGATAGGGGCTGTCCCAGATAGAAGGTGCTGCCTAGAGGCACCTGGCTGCTCTCTCCTCCTCCTTTCTTTCTTAGTAGAGATAGAAACTGAAAACCCACGGCTTCAGGTGGCTAAAACCTAAAACAGAAAGGGAAAAAACCCTAGATACAGGGGGAAAAAAATAAAAGATAACTAAATAAATGATATGTATGATACTTTAGTATAAATATATAGTAAATAAATTATATATATGTATATATTATAATATACAATCATATTAAAAGTCCATAATTTGACCCAATTGGAAGTCTAAAATTTCTATACTAAAATAATTTATATGATAAAAAGGCAAAAAGAGTGCCAATTGTCTGTTGTGTCACTACAACATAGATTCTTAATTAACTTAATATTTGCTAAAATGCACTAATTGACAAAGCTTTGTGGACTTCACCGACACTGGGCCTCAAATTATAGTTATAACTGGGGATACCACTCACCTTAAACATTATACCTCTTATAATCTTAGGAGAGTAACTAAATATAAAATAGAGGGAAAACAGGTATGCCTCACTTTAACTGTAACCTTGCCTAAATTTTCCATAGTCATAGTACTCATTGTCCTAAAATATCCTGTATTGGGCATAGATGCTCTAACGATAAATAATACATTAAAATTAAAGTGAATCTTTGGCACTTATGAGTTGGCTTGATAAAATGGGAACCCATGGACCTCTAATTAAAATAGTTAATATGGCCCAATGTAAGTTAAAACAGGGCATTCAAGGATTAAAATTTATTATATAAAACCTAATTAATAAAGGAATGACTATCTCCATTACTTTTCTGTTTGACATCCTAATTTTGCCTGTTTTAAACATGGGGAAAATAATGGATGCCTCATGATGAATTACTACAACCTTAATCCTGTGGTCCCACCTTTAGGGCCCCTGTATTAGTTCAGTTTGGGCTGCCATAACAAAATACCACAGTTCGGGTGGCTAAACAACAGAAATTTATTTTCTCACAGTCTGGAGGCTGGAAAGTTCAAGATCAAGTTCTGGTAGGGTGCAGTTTCTGATGAGGACTCTCCTTTTGTCTTGCAGATGTCTCTACCTTTTCACTGTGTCCTCACATGGCCTTTTTGTGGTGTGTGCACATGAAGAGAGAGAGAGCTCTCTGCTCTCTCTTCTTATAAGGCCACTAATCCCATTAGATCAGGACTCCAAGCTTATGATCTCATTTAACCTTAATTCCTTCTCCAAATACAGCCACACTGGAGGTTAGGTCTTCAATATATGAATTTTGTGGGACATGAACATTCAGTCCATAACAGTCTTTATACTTAATATGCACTATTATTAAAATTACTGACTCTATCCAATCAACAATGGTAAATACTTTGCTCTTATAGACTTGGCTAACAAGTTCTATTCAGTGCTTATTTCAATAGCCTCTTAGCTGCAGTTTGCCTCCACCTCTGAATGGACACAATGCACCTTTTCCAGACTACTCACAGTGTGCTTCAAAGGCTTTGCCATTGCATACAATCTTTGCAGACAAGATATTAACTGCAACCATTTTTATCCAGGTGGATGACATTATAGCTCTGATATGACATTACATTGATGACATCTTCCTATAAGGAGATTCTTTTGACACATTCATTACAGACACACAAATCTAACATCTTTTAGTCTTTTTTAGGTTCTGGTGGCAACATATTCCTCATTTATAAATTTCGTGAAATCTCACTGCTACTGCTTCTTACAAATCAACTTACCTCAAATGGGGCTCCTTCCAATAAAAAACTCAAAAATCTGTCCAAATTAAAATCAACAGGCACTCCTACTAATGCCTTCAGAGACTCTTTCACTAAAGAGACCTCAGCAATCTCTTCTCATGTCTCCTGGAGTCTCTGGACCACTTACGGTGGCCATAAATTACCAAAGAACTTCTGATGCAAGAGACTGCCCCTCTTGGCCTCATGCTATGTACCATTAAAACAACAAATGACTGGCTACATCCTGGGGTCTCCTGGAAATAGAGGCTCTCACAGGCCCTCAGCCTGTGGCCCTCCACACCCAGCTGCCCATTATACTTTGGGTCATGGGAACATACCACACAGCTTGGCACAGCTCCCAAGGCCTTTTTAATACAGGATGGAGCCAAACCTGGGCCCTCTGGCATAATCCAGCTGCAGGAATGGGTGGCATCCCCTATCCTCAGTCCATTGCCAGATGCCATGGTGCTGGAGGGGGCTGCCTCTTTCCCAGAACCCTAAGCTACATGGGTAGCCCCTTGGATTAACTGAGTAAATAGCAATAGGAATTTGTTGGCTATATGAATGGCACTGCAAAACATCATAAAAATGATAATGCTCAGTGGAATGATGCTGCTTTCCATTCCCTAGCCAGGATATCTTTGATAAAGGACAGGATCCAAAGGTCAACAAAATTAACCAAACTTCAGGTAGTCATCTTAGCACTGGATGCCCTCGCCAAAAATGGTCCCATCTTCACATTTATTAGAACTATTGGGACACTGCCTAAGAGTTGACCCCTTCAGGACAAAGAACTCTGGGAATCTCTTGCCTCATAGATACCCAAAATACAAATTTAAATTAAATATATATATCAAAATCACACGTCTCTACATACACTAAGGCCACAATGCAAGGTCTTGCCAGGACATTCCTTTTCCCCTTTCAAGTTATAGACATTACTAATAGTAACCAAGGCACACATTTTACTTCTCAATATACATAATTACGGGCTCTTGGAAAAGGCATTCAATAGAATGTTCATGTCCCTGATAGGTTCCAGATATTTGGCGTAACTGAGAGACAGATACTTGTCCCTTGGTATCCATGGGAGATTGGCTCCAGGACACCTGCGGATACCAAAATCCGAGGATGCTCAAGTCCCTTATATAAAATGGTGTACCGTGTGCACATAACCTCTGCACATCCTCCTGTATACTTTAAATCTCTAGATTACTTATAATATCTAATACAATGTCAATGTTCTGTCAATATTTGTTATGCTGTATTATTTAGGGAATAATGACAAGAAAAAAAGTCTGTACATGTTCAGTACAGTTGTATCATAGGTCTTTTGATCTGTGGTTAGTTGAATCTGTGGATGCAGAACCCACAAATATGGAGGGTTGACTGTAATTGTCTTCTCAAACAACTCCTTTTCAAATTCTGGTCCAGCAAATGGACACCTAACTGGATCTCTAACTTACTCTTTGAGGAGCAATTGAGGTGGAAAACCAGTGGGGCATATAATTGAAGGGAAGCCTGGGGCAATGACGTTGTTAACTGAGATTGAATATATCAGCAGAGTAAACATTTAAGGTGGGGTACAGGTGATTGGAGACCAAATGACAGGTCCAGCAATTTCCAATTCCCAATGTGTGGAGAGCCTTCTCAGCTAGGTCAGTTTAACCAGAACCCTCCATTCTTGATATCTGATCAATCTGGATATCTGATCAGTTCCTCATCCTCCACCATCCTCCAGGTGATGTCTGATCACCCTGGCCTGTCTTTAGCAAGAATCCTATTAAGTTGGTTTAGCCAGAGTTCCCCTTAACTTGTTGTTTCCTCTTAGTAATTTCTATCCACTGACACCGCCTTCCTCCCCCCCCCCCCCGACGCCGACCCCCTGCTCATTGACTATAAATTTCTACTTACCCTGCTGTATTTGGAATTGAACTCAGTTCTCTACTGAGATCTCTTTTCCACTTTTGCAATTGTTCTGAATAAAATCTGTTTTTACAGCTTTAACTACTGTCCAGCTTTGGTTTTTCTTTGACAAACCAATGATTTAGCCTATTTCAGTGAGTTGTTCTGATGTCAGTGGTGTCAGGGGTCCCCAAGATCATCCTTGGGTTCAGTGATTTGCTGGGAGGTTTCACAGGATTCGGCATACAGTCATCCTCATGGCTAACATTTATTCCAGCAAAATCAGCAAGGGGAAAGACTCGTGAGGCATTGTCCAGAAGAAACCAGGCATAAGCTTCCAAGGGTCCTCCCCCAGTGGAGTCACACAGGATGTGCTTAATTCCTCCAGCAAGAAAGTGTGATAGCACATGTGGAATGTTGTCTACCTTGGAAGCTTGAGACTCAGTGCCCAGGGTTTTTATGGGCACCCTCTGCCTGGCACATACTAAAATTCCAGATTCTCAGAAGGAAAACAGGTATTCAGCAGAAACATGTTGTTTGCATAAAGAAGTTTAGGCACAGTGAGCCACTGATTATCAGTTAGAGCGGTAGGAATCCTTCAGAAATCCAAGTTCCCAAATCTTTTCAAAATCCAAGTTCCTGGATACCAACCTTACAAGCAGGCCTTCTAAGAAGAGCAGTCTCAGTCCACTTAAATCACAATAGTATTCAATTTATTTTTAGTTTCTTGTTTCAGTTTGCAAGTTGGCAATGCTTTCAATGGTTCAATCCCTGTTTGTGGCTAGTTATGATTCAGACTTGTGAGTGACAGACACACTAATGCAGTCATGAGATTATCAAATTCAGTCATTTCAATTTTTGCATTGGTTGCCATTATCTATTTTTACTTGTGTATATTTTAACCCCACAATGCCAAAATGCAAGTGCAAACTTTGTGATGAATTTTCTGAAAAGTGGACATTTATTAAACAAAGCAAAATTTCCTTTGAAGCTTCTTGTGCAGTATGCAAAAATGGTAGTAAGTCAGATATAAACCAGCATATACTAACAGCTAAGCATATGAGATGTATTATTTCCTCAACTAGTACTATAGAAAGGGATAAAATAAATTTTTGATTAAGAGGAATTCAGATTGGGATATAGTAATTGCAGCAGAAGTTGTATATACCCTCCACAATGTATATCGCCATCACTTTTGCAGCTCAAATGACTGTTTGAATGTACTGCTACCAGAAGTATTTTCTGATTCCAAAGTTGCAATCAAAATTTCAAGTGCCAGGATGAAATCTACTGCAACGACAACAAAAATAATAGCTCCACTTATGATCACAGAGATTTTCAATGATCTAAATGCTCCACCTTGTTTCAGCATAGCCATGGATGCCAGCAGAAATAAATATTTTCCCTGTGCTTCTACGCTACTTTTGGTGGAGGTAATACAAATACAAATTTTGGTGGATGTTTGCATAAAGTGCAGACATTTTTATTCCAAGTTGAAACAAGGCACGAATGATTCTGTGGAAGATGTTGGCTGTCCTGCCCTTATTCTTCTTAATGCTTGCTGTTCAAATAGCTTCCGATGTTCTTTCTATTGACAATGAAGTAATTGTCATGAAATTGTTCTCTTACTTCAGCATTTATACTGTTTGAATTGAGTGTTTAAAGGATTTTTGTTGACATTCAGTATTGTTCGTTTCTCTTGCATTCAGAAAGCCTTGGCTCTCTTTAATAAACAGTTGAGAGAGTACATCAGGGAAATCTAATGAAAGAAGTATGTAATCTAGTTGCTTATATTTACTTAAGATAAACAACGAATAAAACTGTTGTATAAATATGTCTCATGCTTGTACTTTATTTGCTAAATCTATCAATTCGACCCAATATGCCAAAAACCTCAGACCCTTTTCTAAGCCAGGTCTCGCAAAGGCTTAAGGGAAAGGTACTGTGCGTTTCCTGGCGCAGGACCCGGGAGCCGCTCCGGACCTTCTGCGCATGTGCACTGCCGCCCCTCCCGGTTTGTTCTCGTTCGTCGGCCGCGGCCTCGCGAGGAGACGGCTCCGGAGCCTCCCGCGCACGAGGACCAAGGCTCAGGAGAGGAAGCTGCGGGCCCCAGAGGGTTGGGCGTGCGTGGACCTGGGGGCTCCGCGCTGTAGTGGCGGGTGGAGGAGGAAGCGGCTTTGTCGCCTGACCTGGCGTGAATCCGGCTCTGATTTTATGCGCGTGATGAGAACCGGAACGTCCCAGCGCTTGTTACCCAGTGGAACTTAATTTTCTCATGTCGGTGGTGAAGGGTCGTCCGAGGCCTGGGTAAGACCGCGCGGAAACCGGCCTCCGGGCGCTCGGTAGGCGTGCGCTTCTCTCCTCGGGGGCTCACTTAATCCTCCCAACCACCTGTGGGCAGTGTCGCGTCCCTCTGTTAACAGTGAAACAGGCTAGGAGAGGGGATAGAAGTCCCAGTGGCGAACGGAGCAGGGGCAGGAGCAGGGATAGATCCCATCCCTCGTTCTCCGCCCGGCGTAAGACCTGGGCATACGTCAGGCACAGCCTCTAGCAGCTTCACGTGCAGTGTGCAAAAATGGTAGTAAGTCGGATATAAACCAGCATGTACTAACAGCTAAACGTAAGAGATGTATTATTTCCTCACTAGTACTATAGAAAGTGATAAAATAAATTTTTGATTAAGAGGCCCTAACCCCTCAAGGAATAATTTCGAAGTGAATGTGGCGTTGGATTGGGGGAATTTTTTCCTGTTTCCAAAGAACCTGTGAGTCTGGCACATAAATGGAGGCGTCCAGGTCCCTCTGACACCCTCCAGCCTTGCCGCTACCCTCAGTAGCAACAGTTTGCATTTGCAGAAAGTCCAGATCCAAGAGCTTTAGATCTTGGATGAATATTCTAACTGACTTAGGTCCAGCTTTCTTGGAACGAAGCAGACTCTTGTGAGGTAAGAAGGGGGATTCCAGGAGCAGGAATCCCTCGTAGGACAGTCAGTCAGTTGGCCTGAAAGCTCAGTAGAGATCCAGATCGAGGTGGAAGGAGCAAAGACTCCCGCTCAGTCAGAAGCAATTCAGGTCCTCCTGCCAGAACCGCTGTCATATCCAGATTCTCTTACAGAATGGGTGATGGTGGAAGCTTTGGGCTAACTTTCAGGAGAGATGTAAGCGGAGGCTGGGATAGGAGGGCAGGGCAAAAGGAACAGAAAATCCTGCTGCTTGGGGAGTAATGAAGGCGTCATGTCGAAGGAAGAGCTTACCAGCCACAGGGGAGGAAAGTACCTCCTTCGTTCTTTACTCCACTCTTTCTCGATTTTGAGCTGCTCGCTGGCTACAGCTCAGCTAGAGATATGCTGATGCTCCCTCTGTCCTGAACTTACAGAATCAGAGATGGTACTGCAAGAAAGGTCTTTAACTCTTACCTGTTTCTGCTTTACTTAAAAGTTGGGGGTGGGATGAGGTGGGCAGGAAGTGGGTCTAAAATGTTAATAGCTGGTTACAGTCACACGTTTTGTTGTGGCAGAATCAAGAGCAGACATTGAGTCTTTTGATGGCCTAGGCAGGTCTTGTCTTTGACAACAGTCAAGTCAAAACCAGTTTTTTTAAAAATCAAAAGATGCTTTTGAGAACTTGAAACCAAGTTAGAGCAAACTTTTTTTTTCTCCAAGAAAGAACAGCCCATAAAACACCCATCGTTTTTTTCAGAACCTTGTTGGGATTCTCTGGTTTATAATGAACATTACAACCGGGGTATTTTTGCTCAGCATCAGTTTTAATGAAAGCAATATGTTTCATTCCTTGGCTTTTCCTAATTTGCTTAGTTAGTTTAATGTGTTTACCTTTTTCTGCGTTAGAGCATACATTGTTAATAAATTGGTAGAAAACAAATGTTTTTATGTTTGAAAACTGGCAAGCACTGTAATCCTGCTAGAGCCATGCGTGGCCGTGGGGTGGTCCCTCCTTCCCTGTTATCCTTTCTGCCCCCTCTCAAGGCGTCTCCCCTTCAGAGGTGCTTTGCTGGTGGCTCTGTGGAGCTTTTTGGGCAGGACATCTCTCATGAGCTTTCCTTCTTTCTCAGCTGTACTCTCACAATTCTCTACACTGTTCCAGGACCAGAAGAAAATGATCACATCCCAGGTGAGTTGTTCATTTATTCACAGTTTTGTTTTTTAACAGTGATTTTGTGAGGTTTGTAAAATGTCTATACACTCATGGAACAGTAGAAATAAATATGTTAACATGGAAAATATAGAGCAGAAGTCAGCAAATTACAGTGCATGGTTCAAATGCAGCTTACTGCCTACTTTTTTATTGCCCACAATCTCAAGAATTTTTAGGTGGTTGAGAAACAAATCAAGAGTAATATTGTGTGATGTGAAAATTGTATGAAATTAAAATTTCAGTGTCTATAAAATTTTATTGGGACACAGCTGTGCTTATTCATTTATGGCTATGGCTGCTTCACATTACAAGGGCAGAGTTGAGTGGTTATGACAGAGATTATGGCTCACAAGGCTAAAATATTTACTATGTGACCATTTGCCAAAAATGTTTGCTGACCTCCAATACAGAGTAGCAGATCAATAGTAGGGCAAAGATGCCATGTAGGTAGATGCAGATCTTGTGATCTTACTGAGTTGTGAAACTGAAACATAAAAATGTTTTTTGAGGGGCGGGCCTGGTGGCGCAGCAGTTAAGTTCGCAATTCTGCTTCAGTGTCCCAGGGTTCGCAGGTTTGGATTGCGCATCACTTGGCAAGCCATGCCGTGGTTGGCATCCGACATATAAAGTAGAGGAAAATGGGCACGGATGTTAACTCAGGGCCAGTCTTCCTCAGCAAAAAGAGGAGGCCTGGCGGCAGATGTTAGCTCAGGGCTAATCTTCCTCCAAAAGAAAAGTTTTTTGATAGTTCATTAGGTGACATTGTGAATCTCCCAATGACAATCCTACAATTACAATTACATAAAGAACTGGTAGGAATAAAGTGAATAATTCTTATCTAATCCAGGAGAAAAGTTAAGATGTCAAAAGAAAGTATGTGATTAATTCAAATGAATTGAGCCAGCGTTAGGACTCAAGGTTGTTCAAAGGGACAAGTCTGGGTAAACCACGGGGATGTAGAGTGGTTGGCAGGATGAGGCAGGCTTTCCCAGCCCTGGAGACTGGGCAGAATCTAAATCTTTGCAGAGTCTCTCGAGGGATTCCACTCTTCTTTAATTGTGGTAAAATACACATAACATGAAATTCACATTCTAACCATTTTAAAGTGTAGAATTCAGTGGCATTTAGTACAGTCACAATGTTCTAAGTTCACAATACCACCATCTATTTCCACAATATTTTCATCACACTAAGAGGAAACCCCATACCCTTAATAAGCAGTAGCATAACTTTATAAGCAGTTACTCCCCATTGCCCTCAGCCCCTACCAATGACTAATCTGTTTTCCATTTATGGATTTTCCTCATATAAGTGGAATCATACAATATGTAGCCTTTTGTGTGTGGCTTTTTTCTCTTAGCACGATGTTTTCAAGATCATCCATGTTGTAGCATGTATCACTACTTCATCCCTTTTTATGACTGAATAATATTGCGTTGTAGGTATATACCACCTTTTATTTATCCATCAATTGATGGGAATTAGGAGTGATTCTGTGTTTGGCTATTGAGAATAGTGCTGCTAAAGCATGAATGGGCCATGCTTTCCCTTTTGTATGCCTTGTGGTTTTTTGGTTGAACACTGGACATTTGAATCTAATAATGTAGTAACTCTAGAAATCAGATTCTCCCCCTTCTGTAGGGTTTGCTCTATTTTCTTACTGTTTTTGTTGATTGTTTTTGTTTTTTGGTTGTTGTAGGCTGTCTCTGCCAAGGATTAACCTGATGCATAAACTAAATGTCTTCTTAGGTCTTTTCTGAGCCCTTCCTTGGATGTGCACTGTCACTTTCTAATATTCCCAGCATATGCAATTGTTTTTGCATGTCCTAATGTTCAACGTTTGGTTCCAGAAAGGGGAACAGCAAAAACTGAAGGGGGAAGAGCAAAAAATGAAGGGGCTTGCAACAAAGGGGAGCAGTGCAAAAATGATGGCTAGCTGCCTCTTTGCCCCTCTGTGGTTAGAAGCATCAATCAGCAGTCAGAGCACAGATTCCCAATATTTGGAGGACATAGTCCTTTCTCCCACCAGAGCTCCCACAAGTTGTGTGCAGTAGCTGCTAATATGGTATGAGCTGAAATTGACAAAAGTATACCATCCAAGCCTTCCCCTGGAAGTTGCAAGCCTTCAACAGACTCCAGAGTTCCAAAGTCTTACATCAGACAGATTCTGCCAGTGCAGTTGTTGTCTTTGTGGGGAGACATGTCTGTGGGGAGATGTTTGGGTTGTTTCCACCTTTTGGCTATTTTGAATAGTGCTGCTATGAACGTGTGTGCATGTACTTCTTGTTTTCAGTTCCTTTGGATATATATATAGGAGTGGAATTGCTGGCTCATATGGCAATTCTACATTTAACTTTTTGAGGAGCAGCCAAACTGTTTTCCACAGCAGCTTGAACCATTTTTCATTTCCACCAGAAACGTATGATGGTTCTGGATTCTCTAATTCTGACCAAAACTTGTTTAGTATTTCTTGATTATTGCCGTGCTAGTGTTTGTGAAGTGGTACCTCGTTATGATTTTGATATGCATTTCCCTAATGACTAATAATGTTGAGCATCTTTTTGCATTGGCCATTTTTTTAATCTTTGGAGAAATGTCTATTCAAGTTCTTTGCCCATATTTTAATTGGGCTATTTGTCTTTTTTGTTGAGTTGTAAAAGTTCTATATATATTCTGGATATCACACCTTTGTCAGATTTGTGATTTGCAAATATTTTCACCCATTATGGAGATAGTCTTTTTCTTGATAAGGTCCTTTGATGTACAGAAGTTTTAAATTTTGATGAAGTCCAATTTATCTATTTTTACTTTTATTGCTTATACTTTTGGTATCATATCTAAGAATACATTACCAAATCCAAGATTACGAAGATTTACTTCTATGTTTTCTTCTAAGAGTTTTATGGTTTTAGCTCTTATATTTAGATCAATTTTGAGTTAATTTTTGAATATGGTGTTGAGCTAGTTAGTTGTCCAATATCATTCTTTCTCTGGGATATCCAGTTGTCCCAGGACTGGACTATTCTTTCCCCATTGAATGGTTTTGGCCCTCTTGTTGAAAACCAGTTGACCATAGATGTGTAGGTTTATTTCTGGACTCTGTACTATTCCATTGGTCTTCGTGTTTGTTCTTAAGGCAGTACCACACTGTTTTGATTACTGTAGCTTTGTGGTAAGTTTTGAAATCAGGGAAGTGTGACTCCTCCTAATTTGTACTTTTCGTTTGTTTAAGATTGTTTGGACTATTCAAGACTGCTTGTAATTGTGTAATTTTGGGCATCAGCTTTCCCATTTCTGCAAAAAAGGCTGTTGGAATTTTAATAGGGATTGTAATCTACAGATCACTTTGGATAGTGCTGCTATTTGAATAGTATCAGATCTTTCCATCTGTGGGCACAGAATGTCTTTCTATTTATTAGGTCTTTAATTTCTTTTAGCAATGTTTTGTAGTTTTGTATATCCTTGATTAAATTTATTACTATCTATTTTATTCTACGTGTTATAAATAGAATTGTTTTCTTAATTTCCTTTTCAGTTTGTTCATTGCTGGCATAGAAGAAACCTGATTATTGTGTTGATTTTGTATTCTGCAATTTTGGTGAATTCATTTATTAGCTCTTCTAGCTTTTTTGTGTATTCTTTGGGATTTTCTATATATAGGATAATGTTATATGCAAATAGAGATAGCTTGGCTCCTGTTTTCCAAATTTGGGTTTATTTTATTTCTTTTTCTTGCCTAACTGCTCTGGCTAGAACTTTTAGTACAGTGTTGAATAGCAGTGGTGAAAGTGGGCATCCTTGTCCTCTTCCTGATCTTAGTGAGGGAGCTTTCAGTCTTTCACTGTTGGGTATATTAGCTGTTGGTTTTTCATATATGCCTTTTATCATGTTGAGAAAGTTTGCCTCTGTTCTTTATTTTCATAGTGTTTTTATCATCAAGTGGTGTTGGGTTTTGTTATTTTTTTTCCTGCATCAATTGAGAAGATCATTTAGTGTTTTTTGTTTGTTTTACTAGAGTGGTGCATTACACAGATTGATTTTCTTACGTTGAACCACTGTTGTATTCCTGGGATACATCCTGCTTGGTCATGGTATATAATCCTTTTTTTTTTTCTTTCTGCTTTTTCTCGCCAAATCCCCCCCTGTATATAGTTGTATATTTTAGTTGTGGGTCCTTCTAGCTGTGGCATGTGGGACGCCACCTCAACATGGCTTGATGAGTGGTGCCATGTCCATGCTCAGGATCTGAACCAGAGAAGCCCTGGGCTGCTGTAGTGGAGCGCACGAACTTAACCACTCAGCCACATGGCTGGCCCCCTATAATCCTTTCAATATACAACTTAATTTGGTTTGCTACTATTTTATTGAGGATTTTTGCATCTATATTCCTAAGGGATATTGATTTATAATTTTCTTGTGAAGTCTTTAATCTAATTTTGGTGTCAAGATAATGCTGTCTTCATAGAATGAGTTAGGAAGCATTTCCTCCTCTTCTATTTTTTGGGAGAGTTTGAGAAGAGTTGGTGTTAATTCTTCCTTAATTGTTTGGTAGAATTCACCAGTGAAGGCATCTTTTCCTGGGCTTTTCTTCATTGGGCAGTTCTTCATTACTGATCTCTCTTTACTTGTTATATGTCTGTTGAGATTTTGTATTTTTTCATAAGTCAGTTTTGGTAATTTGCCTTTTTCTAGGAACTTGTCCATTTCATCTAGTTATCTAAGTTATTGGTTTACAGTTGTTTATAGTATTTTATAATTTTCTCCCTCTAATGTTCCCACCTTCATTTCTGGTTTTAGTTCCTTGTGTCCTCTCTCTTTTTCTTAGTCTGTATGGCCAAAATCTTATTAATTTTGTGTTTCTATTCAACGAATCAACTTTGGGATTTACTTTGTCTATGGTTTTCTATTCTCTGTTCATTTATCTTTGCTCTGATATTTATTTCCTTCTTTTTGCTAGTTTTGGGTTTCATTGCTCCTTTTTTCCTAGTTCCTGAGGCTGTAAAGTAATGCTGTTGTTTTGAGATCATCCTGCTTTGTTAATGTAGGCATTTACTGCTATAAATTTTCCCATGAGTATGCCTTTGGCTGTATCTGATAAGTTCTGATATGTTGTATTTTCTTTTGTGTGTAAGTATTTCCTAATTTTCTTTGTTATTTCTTCTTTGACCTATTGGTTGTTTAAGATTGTATTGTTTAACATTCACTTATTTTTTAATTTTCCAGTTTTCACTTTGTTACTGATTTCTAGCTTTATTTTTATTATGGTCAGACAAGGTACTTACGATGATTTCAGTCTTTTTAAGTGTATTGAGACTTGTTTTGTGGTTGAACCTATGGTCTATCCTGTACAGTGTTTCATGTGCACTTGGGAAGAATGTATATTCTGCTTTAGTAGGTGGAATGTCATACATACTTTTCTTATGTCTAGATGCTTTATGGTGTTGTTCAAGTACTCTATTTTATTGTTCATCTTTTATCTAGGTGTTTGATTCATTAATTGAAGTGGGGTAGTGAAATCTCCACCTATTATTGGTAGAACTCTGTATTTCTCCTTTCTAATCTGTCAACATTTGCCCCATATATTTTGATTCTCTCTTCTTTGGTACATATATGATTTTGATTGATCTCTTTTCTTCATGAATTAACCATTTTCTAAATATGTAATGTCCTTTGTCTCTTTTAACAGTTTTTGACTTATAGTATATTTTTTCTGATATTAGTTTAGCTATCCAGCACTCTTTTGGTTGCTACTTGCATGGGTATCTTTTTCCACCCTTTTACTTTCAACTCACTATGCCTTTGGATCGAAAATGATTTCTTTTGTAGACAGCATATTGCTGGATCATGGGTTTTTTTTTAATTTTTAATTTTTAAATTTTTTTTTTAAAGATTGGCACCTGAGCTAACAACTGTTGCCAATCTTCATTTTTTTTCCCCTGCTTTTTCTCCCCAAATCACCCTAGTACGTAGTTGTATATATATATATTTTTAGTTATGGCTCCTTCAAGTTCTAGCATGTGGGACACTGCCTCAGCGTGGCCTGATAAGCGGTGCGATGTCCATGCCCAGGATCTGAACCAGTGAAACCCTGGGCCGCCGAAGCAGAGCTTGTGAACTTAACCACTCAGCCAGGGGGCCGGCCCATGTTTTTTTTAATCCTGTCTGCCAGTCTCTGCCTTTTCATTGGTGAGTTTAATCCATCTACCTTTAGTGTAATTATTCATGAGGGAAGACTTCTGCAGCTGTGTTCTTTCTTTTCTGTGTGTCTTATACCATTTTTGTCCCTAATTTTCTCCGTTACTGCTTTCTTTTCTTTTTAGTTGATTTGATTGTAGTATACTGATTTGATTCCCTTCTCATTTCCTTTTGGGTATATAATTTAGATATTTTCTTAGTGGCTGCCATGGGGATTAATATTAACATTGAAATTTATAACAGTCTAGTTTGAATTGATACCAATGTAGCATCAATAGCCTGTAAAAACTGTTCTCCTATACTGCCGTGTTTCTCTACTCCATGGTGTTACTTTCTCAAATTGCACCTTTATAAATTTTGTGTCCAATAACATAGACTTATAATTATTTCTTATGCATTTATCTTTTAAATTGTGTAGGAAAAACAAAAGTCAAGTTACATACCAAAAATACAATAATACTGGCTTTTTTTTTTTTAAGATTTTATTTTTCCCTTTTCTTCCCCAAAGCCCCCCCAGTACATAGTTGCATATTTTTAGTTGTGAGTCCTTCTGGTTATGGCATGTGGGATGCCGCCTCAGCGTGGCTTGATGAGTGGTGCCATGTCCACACCCAGGATCCGAACTGGCGAAACCCTGGGCTGCCGAAGCAGAGCATGTGAACTTAACCACTTGGCCACGGGGCTGGCCCTAAATACTGGCTTTTATATTTGACTATATAGTTACCTTTATTACCTTTACTGGAGATCTTTATTTCTTTTTTGGCTTTGACTGACTGCCTCATATCAACTCAAGGACATCTCTTTAGCATTTCTTATAGGACAGGTCTGCTGGTAACAAACTTCCTAGGATTTGTTTATCTGGGGATGTCTTAATTTCTCCATTTTTGAAGGATAGTTTGCTGGAAATAGAGTTTTTGGTTGATGGTTTTCTCTTTAACAGTTTAAAGATATCATACCACTGCTTTCTGGCCTCCATGGTTTCTAATGAAAAACAGGCTTTTAATCTTATGGAGAATTCCTTGTATGTGATGAGTCACATTTCGACCTGAAGGACGTCCTTTAGCATTTCTTACAGGGTAATCTAGTGGTGACGAACTCCCTTGATTTATGTTTATCTGAAAATGCCCTCATTTTAGAAAGCCGTTTTTCATGAGTATAGAATTCTCAGTTGACAGGTTTTTTTCCCCAGCACTTTGAATATATCAACCCAGTGCCTTTGGTCTTCAAGGTTTCTGCTGAGAAGCTGCTGCTAATCTTACTGAGGATCTTTGTGTTTGATGAGTTGCTTTTCTCTTGCTACTTTCAAGATTCTCTTTGTCTTTTTCTTTCTACAATTTGATTATGTCTCAGTGGATGTATTTGAGATTATCCTACTTGGTGTTCATTGAGTTTCTTAGATGTGTAGATTCATGTCTTTCATCAAATTTGGGAAGTTTTGGGCCATTATTTCTGTAAAGATTCTTTCTATCCACCTCTCTCTCTCATTCTCTACAACTCCCATAATATTTATGTTGGTCTGTTTGATGGTGTCCTGTAGGTCCCTTTGGTTCTGTTTACTTTTCTTCATTTTTTTGTTTGCTTCTCAGACTTTATGATTTCAATTGCCCTTTTTTTAAAGTTAGCTGATTCTTTTCTGTGTGCTCAAATCTGCTGCTAAACACTTCTAGTGAATTTTTCGTTTCAGTTATGATACTTTTCAGTTCCAGAATTTCTATTTGTTTCTTTTTTATAGTTTTCTCTGTTTATTTATGTTCTTTGGTTCATAAATTATTTTCCTGTTTTCATTTACTTTTTTGCCTTATGGTTTAGCTTTTTAAGCATATTTGATACAGTTGATTTAAAGTCTTTGTTTAGAAAGTTCAATGTTTGGCCTTCCCCAGGGACATTTCTGTCAATTTATAGTTTTCCTTAGATTGGGCCGTACTTTCCTGTTTCTTTGTATGTTTTGTGATTTTTGTTGTTCTTGTTGTTGAAACTAAACCTTTGTATATTATAATGTTGTAACTTTAGAGATCACTTTCTTGCCCTTCTCCAGGCATTGCTGTTCTTGATTTTTTTTTTAAAGCTTCAGTGCATGGTTGTGTATCCTAGTTGTTAGTTTTTAGTGAGCCACCCCCACAGTATGACAACTGACAGACAGGTGGTGTGGTTCCATGACTGGGAAATGAACTTGGGCTGTGGTGGTGAGAGCACCGAATCTTAACCACCAGGGCTGGCTTGAGTTCTTGATTGTTGAAGGCTGTAGTTATCCATTTCTTTTTTTTTATGACTTTTCCAAACTGTTTGTTTGGAAAGCTGTATTTCTTGTCATGTGTGCTCACTGGATTCTCTGTGACCTTATAGCTTGTGTTCAGTTAGGGTTTTGACAGTCTTTTTATTGAAGGTTAGAATAAAACAAACAAGCAAAAAACTCCAAACTCCCACTTTCCCAGTCTTTGTAAATTGGCTTTGTGCTGGAGTGCTTCTTTAGGACTTAGTGTGTGCATGTGCAGCTCGGTCTAAGCTTTCACATCCTGCTTGCACGGAGTGTTAAGATCAGCCAAAGGTGAAAGCTTAGGATCTTGTGAGGTCTTTTCCAGGCATGCTCTTGTCCTGGGTATGTGTCTTGTATGGCTTTCTAAATTCCCCAAGGTACACAGGTACTTTTGATTACTCTAATTTCCCAAAGAAACTCACAAGTTTTTTCCCCAGGCTTTAGGCAGTCTATTGTATGTCTCTACTGTAATCTTTTGCCCCAGGTAGCTATGGGTTTTTCTTGTCTTACAGTGTTTTTTAGCAATGTCCACTCCTTTTCTGCCTTGAGTGAGTTCTGATTTATATGAAGCAGAGATATGTGCTTTGCATTAGTCCTCAACTCCAGACAGATTAGAACAAACACAATAATTTGTGAATAAGATCTGCTCTGCAGCCTTGGAACTAGGGGCTAGGGTCCCACATGGGAATATGGGCTGCCATCTTCAAGACTGCCACCAGGCCAGGGAGGGAGTGGCACAAGGGCAAATAGACCTACCACAAAACTGTCCTACTGTTTTTAAGTTGCGTTTTTGTTGATTTGGTGTTTGCTTGGTTGCTATAAACCTTTGACTGTTTTCCAGAGTGTGACAAAGTTGGTTCTGACTGTTTCTGCTCTTTTTTTGATATTTCTATGGAAGGATGAGCATTTGGTGCTGCCTACTGTACCATTTTGCTGGTGTCACTTCAGTACTTATTTGGTTTCATTGTTGTTGCTTAATTTTTTCTTTTATGACTTTTCCTGGATTGATGACTTTTCTTTTGTTTTTCTGGTAGTTTGAAAGTTTGTTATTCTCTAGTTGATTATCTTGACACAATTTTAAATGTATATATTTCTGTATTAACATCAAATTTTTATTGTCTCTAGTAGCATTTAAACAAGATGTGATTGTTTTTTTATTGAGCTATAATTGACATAAAACATTACATTAGTTTCAGGTGTACAACATAATGATTTCATATTTGTATATATTGCGAAATGATAAACAAGATCTGATTTTTTTGGTAAGTTTTTATTTCTCTCTCCCATATCCTATGTTTTATAGAGATCATCTTAGTAGTTTTTTTACATGTTGAATGTTAATTTTTTTTATTCTTAATAATTGAAGTGCTAATGAGTTAGACTTGATTTTGTTGTCCCAGTATGAAAGGTAGTTTGTGGAAACAGTTGTTCTTGAGCTCTAGAAGAGCTGTAATTTAAGAATGGCTGTGTGTGAGGCCCTTTAAGTGTCATCCCTTTATCAGCTCATGTAATTCCAACAGTTTTCAGAGTTAGCTTACACTTTTATGTAATTTCAGAGCTGATGAATGCCAGTGAATAAAGGTTTATATGTGGAAGGTAGATAGGATAATTTATCCATGAGAAAATTGTAAATAGTTAAGACATTTTATCTGATTTTGAGGCCAGTGCACGCTGCCTGTGCCTCCTTTAAGTCATCTGCTCTTGTTTCAAGAAGATTATGAAATACCAGAACTGTTTGCAGAAAGTGAGTTTGAAGTTCCCTTTGCTGTGTGTTGCAGACTGCTGAAAAAGATGATCTGGATATTCTTTGTCTTTTATTGCAGATTTTATCATCTCATTTTCGGTTGCATACTTGAGAAGTTGACTTTACAGCTACAGATGCTTAATTGATTAGTGGAGCCCTGGCACTTCCCTTATTTCAGGACATCTCAGTTTCTGAGTCCTCAGCATGTGGCAGTATCCATGGTCACAGTGGAGGGAGGCTTAAGATACATGTACTCTCTCAGGAAGTTAACAGTCTTATGCCACCTGTTCACTAAATCACCGAACTACTTCCCTTCCATTTATAACCCTAGTAGCTGTCTTCTCTGGCTTTACCAGAAACTGGTTAATGTTGGTCTCTTACATTCCCAGTTATTTCTTATATGTCACGTACAGTAGTCTTCCCTTATCTGTGGTTTTGCTTTCCACAGTTTCAGTTCTCTGTGGTCAACTGTGGTCCAAAAATATTAAATGGAAAATTCCAGAAATAAACAATTCATAGGTTTTAAATTGTGTACCATTCTAAGTAGCATGAGGAAATCTCACACCATCCTGCTTTGTCCCACCAGGGATGTGAATCATCTCATTGTCCAGCATATCCATGCTGTATATGCTACCTGCCTGTTAGTCATTTAGTAGCTGTCACAGATCAGCTATCAGATCAACTGTCACAGTATTGCAGTGCTTGTATTCAACCAACCTTTATTTTATCTCATAATGGCCCCAAAACACAAGAGTAGGGATGCTGGCAGTTTGGATATGCCAAGGAGAAGCTATAAAATGCTTCTTTTAAGTGAGAGGGTGAAAGTTCTCAACTTAATAAGGAAAGAAAAAAAAATCATATGCTGAGGTTGTTAAGATCTGTGGTAACTTTTTTTGTAGTATATTGTTGTAATTGTTCTATTTTATTATTAGTTATTGTTAATCTCTTACTGTGCCTAGTTTATAAGTTAAACTTTATCATAGGTATGTATATATAGGAAAAAACATAGTATATGTAGGGTTTAGTATTATCTGTGGTTTCAGGCATCCACTGGGGGTCTTGAAACATATTCCCTGTGTCTAAGGGGGGAGCTGCTGTACTCCTTGTCCTTGGCTTCTGCTCTTTTGACAGAGTGCATTCTGGAATATTTTGCAAAATGTGTTCAGGGATTTATAGTTTTTTAATTTTTATATATTTATTTTTCTTTGTTGTATAAATGTATTTACCTGGTTATGTAATTCTGGGGGAAAAAGAGCTACTGCCCTCAGAAAATTGTGGGCATCTCTCTCTCTCCCCATTTTCTTCTGTTATTTATTTTTGCTGAGGATAAATCAAGCGTCAGTTTGATTCTTATTTCTTTGTCGCTGTGATATTGTGATTTATAAGGGAAATATATATTTGGTCATTTAGATAACCAAAATATATTTCTCATATGTATTTGGTCTTTGTCTATGGTTCTTGGCTCACAGTTCCCCAAATCCCTGGAATTTCCTAAGTGTTGAGGGTGATAAATGTGTCTCGTGTTGTAAAGGTGTCTCTGTTTTAAAGTATATAAATTAAATATAAGTTAATAAGGTGACTTTTAGAAAGCACCTAAGGATGGAAAGGGGAGAGGGGCTAGAGATTGAATCAATCACCACTGGCCAGTGATTTAATCAATCATGCCTATGTAATGAAGCTCCATAAAACCCCCAAAGGACAGGGTTCCTAGAGCTTCCAGGTTAGTGAACATGTGGAGCTTCTGGGAGAGCTCTGCGTCTGTAAGAGGCATGGAAGCTCCACACCCTTTCCCCGTATATTGTCCTACACATTTCTTTCCTCTGGATGTTCATCTGTCTCCTTTATCATATCCTTTTATAATAAATTGGTAATCCAGTAAGTAAACTGTTTCTTTCAGTTCTGTGAGCCAGTCTAGCAAATTGATTGAACCCAAGGAAGGAGGGGGTCATGGGAACCTCTGCTTTATAGCCACTTGGTCAGAAGCACAGGTAACAGCCTGGACTTGTGACTGGTGTCTAAAGTGGTGGTGAGGGACAGGCTTGTAGGACTGAACACTTAAACTGTGGATTCTGACGCTGTCTCCAGGGAGACAGCGTCAGAATTGAGTTGAATTCTTGGACACCCTGCTGGTGAATTATTTGTTCGTGTCGGAGAAAACCTCCTCCATACTGGAAACGGAGTCTCAGAATACCCAATTTAGTAGCCAATCATTGCTTGTTTGCTTTCACAGAAGTTTGAGGATTTCTAATTGGATTTCAGAAATTTCATTAGGTTGAGCTACACGTTTTTACTTTTTTTCGAGAAATCCTCCTTGGCATTAATTGTGTCCTTAAGATTTGAAGATTTCATGTATCTCTTCAGGGACATCTTCTGTTATTTCTTTTTTTTCTTCTCTTCTATCCTATGTGATGTATCCTGGAATTTCTTCTAGAATGGCTTTTATCTCCTGATTTATCCATATTTTATAAACTCTTCTTCAGTATTTCTCTGATTTTTATTTTGTTATGAGAGATTTGTACAATTTTGTATTCTATATCCAATTTGTTTTCTAGTAGCATTTTGAGGGCATTTCTTTTGTGTTCTCACAATTAAGCAAATGTGAAAATTTATTTTGAGTACTCTCTCTTTTCTCTCTGATGGATTCTTTTAGCCAACTATTCTCACTTTATATGGAAGCAGTATTCTCTTGAACATCTTTGAGGATTCTATTTAGAATATTTTGAAACTTTCCCCTATTTCTTGTACTCTTTTCCCCTTACTGTTCAATCATTCTGTTCATTCTGATTGCTTACTTTTCATATTTTGGTTTTCCCCACCTGTTTGGTAAAGTCTTCATTTTCCTTTCATGTTTCCCCATGAAGGTCTAGTTTGAGAAGCACAGGTAACTGTGGCAAATTGACTTCGTAGATATGGATATAGATATGAATGTATCTGACATCTCACCAGAGGGTTCTGTAGGTGAATGGGTGGGGCATGGACATGGGAGGACCCTGCTTCAGGCCAGGCAGAAAGGAAACAGGCAAGCAAGCAGAAGATCCCCCTTCAGCTGCTGAAATGGAGAATGCTGTATCCTGAGGTTAGAGTACTAAGGTCCGTTTCATTAAGTGGTTTTTCTTTTAAAGAAAATACGTGCTGTTATGGACAATTGAAGTTTTGGGAATTGCATTTCTTAGTTGGCTTTACTTTGGATAGAACTCTCCATTTATATATAGAACTGGTTTTTAAAAAAGCCCCTGGCTTTATATAGAATGGCTACTCATCAGCTTCAGTCTTCATTGACTGCTGGATGTCTGCAGATAGGGGGCAAGGGTGCCCTGAAAGTCAGTTATTTTGCCAGTAAGCTACTTTGTCACCTATGCTGACCCCTTACCCTGGTTGGAAGGCTCAGAGCTTGGAGGTCTCTGGCTGTAGCTGGAAGCCTCCTCTTCTGCCCACTTCTGTACTTGTATAAGTTGCAGGTACCATGATTCTAGTTTCTCTTGTCTGATATCGTCTACTGATACCTTCTGAAAGTTACATAAAATTGTCTTTTTTGGTGTATTCTACTGTTATTTGCACATTTCTTTTTTGTTTTTTGTTTCTTCTACTCATATTGTTGGAGGCATCAGAAGTAGATGTTTAAGTCCACCATCTTTAATTGGAAGGGACAGTTATTTGTGAAACTATCTCCTTTACTGTTTCCACTATTCTCTTGTCATCTGGTTCTGTTCTCACATTTCAAAAAAGTCTCTTCTCAGGGCTGGCCCCATGGCCTAGTGGTTAAGTTCAGTGCACTCTGCTTTGGTGGCCCAGGTTCAGTTCCTGGGTGTGGACCTATGCCACTTGTCAGTGGCCGTGTTGTGGCAGTGACCCACATACCAAAAAAAAAAAAAAAAAATAGAGGACGATTGGCAACAGATGTTAGCTCAGGGTGAATCTTCCTCGGGGGGGATAAATCCCTTCTCAGCCTTCATAGCCTAGTCTATTTTCTTTTTCTGCCAGCCACTTGAATATTGGTGTTCCCTCAAATTCTGTGCTGGTGTTTTTCTTTCCTCAATCTTTGTCTCCTCTGAGCATCTGATTCACTCTGGTGACCCCAGTGACACAGAGTTGTCATTTTCACCCAAATCCTTATTTTCATACTAGACCTCTCTCCTGAACTCCAGAATCATTTATCCAGCTTTCAAGTGGGTATTTCCATTTCCGTGTTCTGAGGACATTTAGAGTGCTATGTGTCTAGCATCCATTTCATTGCTACTCTGCATCTACCCTGCTCTTCCTTCTTTTCCCTGAACTTGACAGGTTCCCAGAACCTCCAAGTCTGCTCATGCAGACCCTCTGGGAATAACTCTTCCTCTCTTCCTTTGCTTAATGAGTTCCCTGTTTTGTATATCCACCATTGCCCCTTTAATATACATGATGTAGCTCCAACACTGCTCTCCAGCACAGTCTCCACCCTGCTTTGGGAGCATTGCTTCCTTAGTGACAGATTGTGTAACTGGGACTGGAGGGTCTATTTCCATTTTACCATTGGCTTCCTGTTACAGCCACACATTACTTGATGACAGGATACATTCTGAGAAATGCGTCCTTAGGAGGTGTCATCGTTGTGCGAACATTGTAGAATGTGCTTTCACCAACCTAGGTAGTATAGCCTGCTACACAGCTAGGCCATATGGTACTAATCTTATGGGCCCGCTGTCGTGTATGCAGTCCGTTGTTCACCAAAAGATTGTTGTGTGGTGGATGACCGTATTCACAGCAAGGACTTGGGGCAGGTGGAGGCTGGTGGGAGGGAGGCTATGTCCCAAGGGAGTGTGCAAGATAGTTTTGTATATATCAAATTTTGTCAATGTTTTAGGGCATGAGAAGAAAATACTAGCTTGTCTATTTACATTTTTATCTGAAGAATAACAAAATTAAGCTCTCCTCGTATGTGAATTGATGGTATTTTATTTAATTTATAGATAAATATAAATAAAACTGGTGGTGACTCAAGAATTTTACTCATTAGTTGAGTGATTAAATATTTGAAGATCACTAACAGGATTAAAGCCAAGTATATTTCCTAGTTTCCTCCCCTAACCCCTCCCTCCACCTCTGCAGCCTTTATCGCATCACAGGTTCAGATCTGCTCTCTTGCCCTATCGTGCAGTTCCATTGACTTGCCACATGTTTTTTCAGATCTTTCTTAACTTTTCTTGCAGTTTTGCCATATATTTGCAAAGAAACTACTATTCATATTTAAGCACTGAAAGTATTATCTGCTCAGTGAAATCCAAGGTGCTAACACTCTCACATGAACTTGCACAGAATCTGTTTATGATCCCTGTCTGTGTTGCACATGTTTATAGTATGGGTCCTTTAAGTCCTATGGTAGGCATGTCTTTGTGTGTTTCCTTATGAGGGTCAGTTCTTTGAGACCAAGAAGAGTATTTTGTTCAAGCTGAGATTCTCATAAACTTGGACAGTGTCAGGCACATGTAGGCACTCAGATATTTTTGCATTAAGTAATAGATTAATTCACCAATGATATTTCTACTACGATTTCTTTTTTCTTACAAAATGTAACACAACAAGCTATATAGTAGAGGTCCTTTGTAACATTTTCCGGTCAATTTTCAACAATAAAAATGGTGAAGATTCGTCTTTAAACACCTTTTTTTTCACATCACCTGATTCTGACCACTTCAGATTGAGCAGAAATGTGCTTTTCCAGGGATCGTTGTCATTCAGGGATGTGACTGTGGGCTTCACCCAGGAGGAGTGGCAGCACCTGGACCCTGCTCAGAGGACCTTGTACAGGGACGTGATGCTGGAGAACTACAGCCACCTCATCTCGGTGGGTAGGTAGCAGTTGTTTCCTATGCACAGCCCCAGTATGCGTGTCCTTTTTTATTTACAGAAACTTGTGGAAATTTTGTAGAATATAGTAATATTTAAATTTGGGATTTAGAAGTCAAGGACAGTTTATCCCTTTTGGGTACCAGAAAGGATGTGTTTTCCTCTGCCCCATAACAGGATTAAATGAGCTTTTTTTATTGTACACTCTTTGAGGTATACTGTCCTCCTCCTTCAGAGGCCCTGAAACTCACCGTTTGTCCCAAGTCATACAGTTCTCATCCACAGGATATTGCACTCCTAAACCAGAAGTCATCCTCAAATTGGAGCAAGGAGAGGAGCCATGGATATTAGAGGAGGAGTTCCCAAGCCAGAGTGACCCAGGTGAGTTAGTGAGTATGAGCGGGATGGAGGAAATCAGATCACAAAGGGTTAGTTCAGCGATTGAGACCATAGAAGTGGCCTTCAGGAATCACTTTTTAGAGGCTCCAAACCTTTGGAAGTAGTGTGTTGACATGACTCAAATATCCAGTGTCACTGAATCACCCAGTATCTCCCAGTGTCATTCTCATACACAAGTGGTATCCTTTTTTTTTAGGTATAAATTATATAGAGTTAAGCATGCAGATCTTAAGTGTATAACTAAATGAAATTTTCTATGTGTATACACCCATGTACCGATCATCAGGATGAACATATAGAGCATTTTTCAGCAGCCCAGAAGGCTTCCTGGTGTCCTCTTCCCAGTAAATGATATCCCACACTTCTATTACCATAGATCAGGTTTGCCTGTTTTTAACTTCAGATAAATGTGGTGATATGGTATGTACTATATATATATACACACACACACACACTATATGTATGTAAGGGTATACTATATAGATGATATATAGAGATTGTATCTGGCTTCTTTGGTTCAGCATTATGCATGTGAGATACATCTATGTTGTGTATATCAGTAGTTTATTGCTTTATATTGCTGTGTAGCATTCCATTGTGACTATCCCAGAGTTTTCTGTTCATTCTATTATTGAAACATATTTGGGCTACATATTTGAAACATATGTGTTTTGAAATATCTTTGTTTTGAGTTTGGAGTATTTGAAAAACGTTATAAATATTCTTGTGTGTGTCTTTTGGAGGACGTAAACTCCATATTTTGTTAGATGTATAACCAGGAACGGACTTTCTGGGTGTAGAGTAGTCACATATTTAGCTTTAGTAATATTTGGTTTAAACAGTTTTCCTGAGTGATTGTACTAAATTGTATTGCCACCGGCAATGTATGAGTTCCAATTGCAGTACATCCTTGTGAGCACTTGGTATTGTCAGTCTAGTTAATTTTAGCTATTCTAGTCATTGTGTTGTGGTATCTCAGTAGGTTTTAATTTCCATTTCTCTTATGACTGATGATGTTGAGCATCTTTCATATGTTTGTTGGCTATTTGGATATCTCCTTTAGTGTAGTGACTACTCAGGTCTTTTACCTATATTATTATATCGAATTATTGGTCTTTTCTTATTGAGCTATAGAAATTTTAAAATATATTATGGATATAAATCTTTGTCAGATATATGTCTCTTTCCAGTTATATCTTATCATTCTCTTAATGATATCTTCTGATGAACAAAGCTTATTAAAAAGACCATCCTTTCTCCTGCTGAATTGTGGTTTTATCTTTGTCATTTATCAGGTGAGCCTATATGTGTGGTTATGTTTCTGAGCTTTCTGTTCTGTTCCACTGGCTAATCTATCCATCTTTATGACAATATCACTGTCTTTTATTATTATAACTTAATTATAAGTCTTGACGTCTGGCAGTGTTAGCTTTCTAGCTTTGCCGTTTTCTTCAAGACTGCTTGGTTGTTCTATGGCATGGATACAGAATGTTGCCAAGAGCATCTTTAATCTACAAAATATATTAAAATAATATCTGTGTTTCCATACGTTATGGACAATGCTATAGTGCTGTAAGTCTTTTGCATTTTCATATAAATTTTGAAATCAGCTAATCAATTTCCACAAATACACAGACATACCTACTAGGACTTTTATTGGGATTGCACTGATAATTTTGGGGAAAATTGACATCTTAATGATACTGAGTTTTCCAGTCTATGGCCATAGTATAATTCTACTTAGCTCTTCTTTAATTTCTCCCTGGTTCTCTAGTTTTCTGTTTAGCCCATTTTTTCATCAAATATATTCCTAAGTATTTTATGTTTCTTTTATACTATTTTCATTTTTACTTTATACTATTTATAGTATTTTATTCTCCAATTGTTTAATGCTATTATATAGAAAAACAGTTGATTTTTGCACATTGGCCTTGTATCCTGCAACATTGTAAATTCACTTATTCTGGTAGTTGTTTTATAGATTTCCTAAAATTTTTCTATGTAAACAATTGTGTCATCTATGAATAAAGTCAAGTTTACTTCTCCTTCCTGATCTTTATACCTTTTTCTTTTTCTTGCCTATTGTACTTGGCTAAGAATGCCAGTGAAATGTTGTATAGAAGTGGTGAGAGTGGATGTCCTTGTCTTGTTCCTGACCTCAGGGAGAAACTGTTCAGTATGTTGCCATTAATTTTGATGTTAATCAAAGAATTTCTGTAAATGCTGTTTATCATTTTGAGCAAGTTCTTTTCTATTCCTAGTTTGCTAGGAGGTTATTTTTTGTGTGTGTCATGAATGAGTATTGAGGTTTTTCAAATGCTTTTTTTGCATGTATTGAGATAATCATATGATTTTTCTTAGTCTGTTAATATGGTGAGTAATCTTGTTTGATTTTGAAATGTTAACCCAACTTGACATTTCTGAAATACATCCTCCTTGATCATATGTATTTTGCTGTTTTTATAATTACTGAATTTGGTTTTTTACTCTTTGTAGAATTTTTCTGTGTGTGTTCTTGAAAGAAATTCTCCTTTCATTGTCTTTTCTTGTAATCTTTTCAGACTTGGGGTTGAAGGCTGTACTACTTTCGTAAGATGAGTTGGGCAGAGTTTCATGTTTTCTATTCTATGGATGATTTTATGTAAGACTGTTATTTCTTCTTTAATGTTTGGAAGATTTCACCAGTGAAGTGATTTGGGTCTGAAGTTAGCGCTTTGTGGAGATTTTAAATTTCAAACTGTTAAATTTTTAATATTTATCTTTGTTAATATTACCATAAATACCACACATGAGGTTTCTGGAACAGAACAGATGGATTATTATTTATTTTAACTCAAGTAACGACTGTGTGATCCCGAGGTACTCAGTTTCCTACTCTGGGGCATTGAGACAGAAGCCAGGTGTCCCATACAAGCATTCGGAGTTGGTATTGTGGCGGAAGAACACTGATAACGTTAATGTGGGTGTGTTTCTGTAGAAGAGAGAGGTAGCTGTCCCCTCTCCTTTTAAAAGGAGAGAGAAAACCTTTGCTCCCTTGGGAAGGGTCCTGAGTTCTCACTCTAACCCTTTGGACTGTAAATAAATTTCTTCAAGAGAAAAAGAAGCCCATTGTCTCCAGCTTTACACCCAAGGATTTATACCACCAGGGGTCCCAGGTTTCAGTGCCCCCACTCAAGTGTAAACCTCCCTGGCCTCCCTGGCGTTCCGTTGCTATCTAATCGGTCAGAAATTACTTTCCAAGTCTCATTCTTTTACCTTAGCTTCCAAGTTTCATTAAGATTCACTCAAAAAGTCCTAACTGTGCAGAAATATAAAATTTTTTTCTCTACAGTCCTACAATGTCACTCATCTTTTTTCTGCATCGGTGCTTCTGGCCAGTTTTTCTATATATGTGCCGTTCTTCATTCATTTCGTTTTAGTCTTTAACCATAAAGGTCTATCTTAGGGAGGCAGATCGTTTCCTCGTCAAGTTTTTTCATTAACCTTTTACCTGGTCCAAGACATTAATCCAGATCTGACAGGACATAGTAGTATTTTACCCAGACTTTGCCTTGGCCTGCAAGGAAGAAGTCTGTGGCACGTTGTCTCATCCACACAACTCTGGCCAGTCAGTTGAAGCTGACTTGAATGCCTTCCAGCTGAGGCAGGGTCATGGATCACTTCAGCTAAAGGCAAGAACAAGTTCCACACCTCCTTCCAACAGAGTAACTGCACTGTAGGTAGAACTGCTCACAGAGCACATGTCTGAGGTCTGTCACACTGCCAGATGTTTCCTCAGATGCTTGAATATTTCTGATAACTACCATAGGTGCAAATCTTACTTAAATTGTAAGTTAATGCCTGACTTTCACACACACAAGAAGCACAATCCCAGAGGGTACACCTGGAAATAGAGATTTTGCAGTTCTTAGGAGCTCCCCGAGAAGGCCTCTCACTGGCTGATAGACTTTAGACCCCCCATTTCAGGCCAGATACTCAGTTTTGTCCTTGTTTCAGAGGGCCTCCTGAAGGCAGTCAGTTCCAAACAGTCCTGCTTGTCCATGACACCATTTCCTCTGCCTCTCCCTTTCCCTCCCCGCAGTCTGGAAGTGTTCCACAGGAAAATGTGGGTTCTGTGGTTTGCTGGTCAGAGCATCAGGCAGGGCTGGTGGAAGCAGCTGCCAGTTTGAATGGCAGCGATTCGCTGCAGTTTGCACTTGGGATGAGCAGCATGGATGGCAGTTAGGGAGAGAAGCAAAGGCATTTCTCTTCTGGAAGGAGTTCTCCGGGAGCAGTTCTGCAGGACAAAGATGAGCAACGACCTACCCTGTCCCTGGTGCCCTTATAAAGGTTCATGTTCCCAGGTGCCAGAGGTTTTGCTTTCCCTCCATTGTTATAAAATCCCTGTGTCTCATTGGTAACTGAAACTTCACATTTTCTCCAGTGGTCCTCTACTCTCACCTGGATCTTTCATCTGGAAGGTCTGGGTGCAAGAGAGACCAAGCCTTTAACAGAAAAACATGTTCACACAATTTAAACAGAATTAATTCTGAATCCTCTTTTGGCCAGTCTCTGACCTGGAGTTGCTACTGTTAAGAGAAAGAGATATGTCATGCTCAGGGGAATGATCAGGGTGAGATCTTGAATTTTTAAAATTTTCAAACTTTGTCTATATACTATGCTTCCACACGCCTCTTTTGTCCTTATCATACCTGGTAAGCAGCCTAGGGACTGTCCCTTTCTGAGGACAGCTGCATTTAATAATCAGAGTCTCTTGCTGAGGTGTGTGTACTAAGAAAGAGGTCAGAGAAATAGAATCAGACTATTCCTGCTCATTGTTGAAAAGGTAGCAGTGGTGAAGTATCCTCTAGAGGGGGTTAAAATTCAGATTTGATTCATTCTCTAGGAATGGGTGGCCCTCCCCACCATCTTGTGCCTTCCATAGGAATCACAAGCTAAGGATGCAGTTAGCTTCTGTGATCTGGGTTGTGCAGTCTCTTCCATCAGAACAAGCCCTTCCTATGTTAATAAGTGACCCAGACAGTTCTGCCAGGATCCGTGATGTTTCCACAGCTCCCTGTGCCACAGGGGTGTCAGAGTTCTGCCACTGAGCAGGATGGCCATACCTGCTTATAGCTTGGCAGAGCTGAAGGCCACAGCAGAGCAGGCCATTAGGGAAAACCTCTGTGACTCCAGGTGTTGGATGGATAGCTAGCAAGGCCTTTCCTGTAGGGTTTTCTTTTTGAAAGTGTTTTTCACCTTGTCGATTGTAGATTCCAAGTTGTTCCACCCAAAAGTGGGTGCAACAGGCTGTTGACTTATTATCAGCCTCTGATGAGTCAGGCATCGGATTTTAACAAGAGCGCATTAGCAAGCTCAACATTGCTTTTCCAAAAGGCAGCTCCCAAAGTGTATCTCCATCTGGAGGCTGCCTCCCTGGTCATGCTGTCTCCTTTGCCTGCTCTTAGGCAAAAATATTTTGTAAGCCTCTTTTAGGCCACTATAGGCAAAAAGCGTCAATCATGGAGGCTTGTTCTGTCTCCAGTACTATAAAATTCTTGGCATGGGTACTGAATCCTCATCCATCAATACTTATTTTCCAGATTGGGATGGCCATCTCTAGGACTTATGTCAAATTAATTTATGCCACATATTCAGATGCAGTAACCACAAAACAATACAAAGATGTTTTAAAAAATTCCCCCTTTTTTTTCTTAGTGCAAATTTTGCACAAACTCCAGCAGCTAAAATCAGCATTGACGGGGTTACAATCTCAGCTGTCCAGATCCTGGGTGGGGCAGAGCTGGGGCTGCAAGGCTGCCATGGAGGGTTTTTTGAAAAAAGTCCCCCCTTTTACAATTCCTTCTTTGACCCATGGGTTGTTTAGAAGTGAGTTGCTTCTTAAATTGTTCTTTTCTACTTATCCTTTAGTTCTCAAGTTTTAGTTTAATACAGAGAGGATTCTTTGTATGATTTCAGTTGTTTGAACTTTGTTGACATTGTCTATTTTCTTAAACGTTCCATGTGCGCTTGAGGAGAATGTATATTCTGTCATTGTTTTGTATAGTGTTCTATAATAATATTGTTCAGGTCTTCTGTATCCTGAATTTTCGTCTTTTGTCTGCTGTTCTATCCATTACTGAGAAAGGTGTTGTGGAGTCTCCAACTATGATAATTCTTGAGGCTATATTAATTAGGCAAAGAGAAATTTCGGATTGTCACATCTCACTTTTGAATGGCCTCTAGTCATTATGAAATGCCTGTCTTGATATGTGTAGTGGCACTTTTGCCTTTAGATCTACTTCTGATATTAACATAGCGACACCAGTTTTCTTTTATCTAGAGTTTACATGATATATCCTTTTACATCCTTTACTTTACCATGTCCATATATTTAAAGTGTCTCTTATAAGCTGATTATAGTTGTTGTTTTTTAAATCTCTTCTGTGACTTTTTAAATCTTTTATTTAGATTCATTAGTCCATTTGTGTTTGCTGGTATAATTAGGTTTAAGCCTACATCTTGCTGTTTCTTTTCTTTTTGTACCACTTCTTCTTTATTCTCCTATTCCTTCTTTCACGTCTCTTTTTAGATTTTTTTATTATTATATTTTTTTGCCTCTATTAGCTTTTAATGAGTTATGTATTTATAAAAATTACTTTATTTAGAGGTTACACTACTTATGACAATATGCATTCCATTAGGGCAGAACTAAAGAGATAAGTGTGGATGCCAGCAGTGTGAAGATGTTCGAAGTTGTGAGAACTACATGAGAACTTCTTGTACATGAGTATAAATAAATGAGAGATGTGATCTTGTGGCTGAATCCTGCGGCACTACAAGGTTTAAAAGTGATGAGGAGGAGAAGGATTGAACAGTGGGGACTGTAGGAAGAGTCTGAGGATGCAGTAAAACTGAGAGTATGTGATGTTCTGGAGGCCAAATGAAGAGTGTATTTCAAGGAGAAGTAAATGGACCTCATATTTGAAGATGGAAACGTAAAGTTGGTATTTTAACCTTGACTATTTTGAAACAAGAATACAACAAGCGGTAAGAGATACAAACAAATCAAACCCCACTTTTGAAAGAACTATCAGAGAGTTTAGCTCCGAATCTCAAAATAAGTGAAAGGGTTGCCAGTAGCAGTGGAAAGTGAAGTAGAGGTGTTTGCAGCACTGCAGAGTGCGGAGGTGTCGTGTTCAGATAGAACTCGAATTGTTCAACCCAGTCTTTTAGAACATCAGGAAGGACTTTTAGGATAGTGGTAGCTCTCTGTAATGGGTTTCTTCCTGAGAAGCAGAGGGCTGGGGTTACATGAGGACTCAGACACACAAAGTATATTAGAAAGATGCAGTCTATCTCTGAGGTAGTAGAAAATGAAAAAGACTTGATACTTGAAAAAAACAAAGACTTTTCTTATTTTGTTGGAGAGTAGTAAAGACTGTGCCCTTGTCATAAGAAATATTCCTGCCAGGTTGGAATATAGCCCTCAGTTCAACTCATGGGAAAGTCTTGCAAATAGCTGGATCAGGAAAAATTCACCTCCTTCAATACTGAGTAGTTAAAAAAACTAACACAAGATGCATTCAAAGTTATTACAAGAAACAGGAGGAGACAGGAAAAGCAAGTGGCAAGTGAAAAATAATTCACCTGAGAAGTGTTGCCATGGAATACCTGAATATTGTTACTAATTTTTAATATAAATTAACTCAATGAAATAATGGCTTCTAGTGTACAAGAACATAAAATAGGAACATAAGAGATTCTGAAAGAGATAATAAGACCACAAGAAGATGCATTATGAGCTGTGTTATATCACAGGAAATAATTGGAAAAAAAGAATAAAATCACTGCAGTAATCAAAGTACAATCTGAAGACACAGAAGTAGAAAAGACTTTACTGGAAACTCACTAGGGAATTGGAGGTTAGAAATGAGAAACCTAAGCAGAAAGCAAAGAATTTGGAAATGGTGCCTTACAGAGTAATGGCTTCTTGTTTTTATTACGTACATTTTATAATTTTTAGCCCAAATTTTCTTTGTCAAGAAAAACTCATTAAATGCTTCAGCTCATTTCTCCTTCCATATCTGTTCATCAAGAAATTCATTCCTGGTCATATAATTAGAGTACATGATAGTTTACTGAGACTTCTCAAAGAGAAAGATCTTGGTTTCACTCTCTCATAACCTAGTATTACATATTATTTATGATTTTGCTTAACCATGGAGCCAGACGTAGAGAGTTCTTTCATAATAATTCAGAAAGCATTACCACAAATTATTTCTTAGTATACATGCTGGATTATCAAGCAGTAGATTCTGATTTGTCAAGTATGCATTGACATAGACACTGAAAAATCTTGTCTGTGTCTTAACAGAAGTCACACATGCCCGTTTTAAAAGTTAATCATGGGATGTGAAAGCCAATCTCATGTCATCCCCATCAGACACACACATCAAGCCCTAAGATAAACGGGACATTTATGATGGGGTGTACATAGATTTGTTAGTAACATTTAAACATTTATCTCATAATAAACTAATACTATTAATATCACTGTAAGTTTTAAATATGTTATTCTATATATGCTTTTTTTGAATTGTTCATTCATTAGCATTTTACCACATTTGCTGTTTTATACAGAAGTATTTAAAAAAATACATTTAGTGGTTCACTAAATCTTTTAAGTATGAAACCTAAAAATTTGTGTTGCGTAAAGCTCTCCAGGTAATTCAGATAAACATTGTTTGTTAAATACCATTGATTTAATATCCATTCTGAGTGCTGAAAGAAAATCATAGAGTTATAGCTGCCAGGAACATAGTTGATGAGTGAAAATCACAGCTGCTTGAAATATTTTAATATCTGGTGTTTCTCAAAGACTATTAATGTTACAGCAATGCAGCTCACCTCATATTTGTGTTAAAATAAATTATATGAAACAGTCCTTTCAATTTTTTTAGTAAATGAAGCTGAAAGTGGTGAGGAGATTTGGGAAGGCAGCTTTTAAAAAACGTTGTTGGACTCTAAGCCAACAGAATGAAAAACCGTGAGTTTAAGATTGTAGGTGAGAATGAGCAGTTTATGAGGGACAAACAACTGGGCTTACCCAGAGCAAAACACATTAATTTTAGATTTTTTAAATGATGGCTTGATTCTAATCTGAATCCAGATGTAATGATATGTTTGCTTCAATGATAGCTTTCTAAAAAATATTGTCAGTTCTTAGGACATTAGACTCAGGGAAATACAGTATTGTAGATAGCAGAGGAGTAAAAAACAGGCATGTGTAACCAAAAAACCTTAAAGGTAAATGAAAGTTCTAGGACCAGGTTTAGAATTGTATTCCTTAAGGTTTTCATGGTGTACAGAGATGTAGAAACATATATATAAAAGCAGGATTGAAGACTAATATTAGGATGAGATTTGTCTGCAGGAAACCAGAAAGCATTGGAACAGGGTTTGATGGTCAGGAGAGGTCCACAATTGAACAACTCTGATGGCATAAAGGGAAAATACCATAACCAGAATAAAGCTGTAAATCTGATCCTGTGGCAAGGATGGTTTGACTCTTCATTGATTTTGCTCTTTTGTTGCATATTTTTGTTCCTAGTGAATCAAAGCTAGATAGGGAATTAGAGTTTGGGTTATAGTACTGTTCTTTATGAATTAGAGCTCTCAGAAGTTTGATCTGTTGTTGCTCTGTAGAATGGAAAAGAGAGATGAGATTGGAAGTGTGTACATTGTTGTCATAATCTAGGCATGAAGAGATAATGCTCTGAATTGATCCACTCCCATAAATCTAATGCTAACTCTTGTTTCTCCTAAATATTCTTGTCAACTAATCTTTGTTGTCACTATTTATATTTCAGAATTAATTAATAGCAGTAGAAACTATTCAAGAAAGAAGTTCAGTGTGTTTAACAAAGGTAGAAAATGGCCCCATGATGATAAGCATGAAAGAATTCATTCTGAAGAGAAACCTTATGAATATAATAAAAATGGGAATGGCCTCTGTCTCAATGAAGACTTTGTTCAGCATCAGAATATTCAAGTTTTGGAGCAACCTTTTGAATACAGTGAATGTGAGGAAGTTTTCCATGAGAATTCACTCTTTGTTGTACATAAGAAAGCTTACACAGGACAGAACACTTGTGAATACACTGAATATGGGAAAACTTTCTGTGATTTGTCATCTCTCATTGCCCATCAGAGAACATATCCAAGAGAGAATCACTGTGAATTTAATGAATGTGAAGAAAATTTCTTTGAGGAATCCATTCTCTTTGAACATCGGAGTGTTCACCCTTTCAGCGAGAAGTCAAACCTCATTCCAGTTCAGAGAACCCACTCAATTGACAATATAATTGACTATAATGAATGTGGAACCTTTTTTGGTGAAAAGTTAGTCTTTGGTGTACAGCAGAGAACACCCACAGGAGAAAAGCCCTATGAATGTCATGAATGTGGAAAAACCTTCAACCAGAAGTCAGCCCACACAAGACATCAGAAAACACACACAGGGGAAAAGTCCTGTGAATGTCGTGAATGTGGAAAAACTTTCTACAAGAATTCGGACCTCATTAAACATCAGAGAATTCATACAGGGGAGAAACCTTATGAATGTCAGGAATGTGGGAAATCCTTCAGTGAAAAGTCAACCCTCACTCAACATCGGAGAACACACACAGGGGAGAAACCATATGAATGTCATGAATGTGGAAAAGCTTTCTCATTTAAGTCAGTCCTTACTGTACATCAGAAAACACACACAGGGGAGAAGCCCTATGAATGCTATGAATGTGGGAAAGCCTTTCTCAGAAAATCAGACCTTATTAAACATCAAAGAACTCACACAGGGGAAAAACCTTATGAATGTACTGAATGTGGAAAATCCTTCTCTGAGAAGTCAACCCTCACTAAACATCTGAGAACTCATACAGGTGAGAAACCCTATGAATGTATTGAATGTGGAAAATTTTTCTGCTATTACTCGGGTTTCATAGAACATCAGAGAAGGCACACAGGGGAGAAACCTTTTGGATGTAAAGAATGTGGGAAAAACTTCCGTCAGAAGTCAGCCCTAATTGTTCATCAGAGAACTCACATAAGACATAAACCCTATGAATGTAATGAATGTGGAAAATCATTCTGTGTGAAGTCAAAACTCATTGCACATCATAGAACACACACAGGGGAGAAACCCTATGAATGTAATGTTTGTGGAAAATCATTCTATGTGAAGTCAAAACTCACTGTTCATCAGAGAACACATTTGGAGAGAAACTCTGTAAATGTAATAAATGAAGGAAATCATTCTGGGTGAAGTCAAGAGTTTATAGAACGAAAAACACAAAAGGGGAGAAACATCTGTTCATATAATAATTTTGAGAGTACTTTTGGTCTAAAGTCAGTTCTCACAGTATAGCAGATATCTTTCAGAGGGGAGAAAATAATATGGAGATATTGAATATAGGAAAATTTTCTACTGGAATTTAAACCATATAGTATATCGGAAAACTCAGAGTGGAGGAAACTTGTTAGCAATTGAATATAGGGAACTTTTTGCTCAAAGCCACGCATCACTAAACATCAGCGAAATCACACAGGGTAGAAACCTCTGTCAGGAACGTGACAGGGTAGGGTAGAGAAGACTTCATCCAAAGGCCAGAGAAAATGCACAGACTATAGGAAACTATAGGAAAGCATTTAATATTGAGGTGATATTTTACTGGACTTATGCGAAATGCTTGAAGTAGCATCTCAGTAGACATCAGATAGTAGTTATTGGAGAAAATACTTTTAACTTTTTAAAAAGTGTGGAAGCTTTAAGTTAAAATGTCAGATTTTGAATTGAAGGGTATCTAGCAATTTAGGAAATGTGGAGAATGTTTTTCATTTATAAATAGCATTTTACTTTGTTAAAACACAATATGGCTCCCTGCTGGGTCTGCTGTTCCTGTCTGTTTAAGATATTAGGTGTGAAAACACACCACACTGGAACCAGTGGTTGCAAGCAGTTCAAAGATTTATTATCAGGCATATGCAAAAGAAGAGAAGACATTTAGCAAGAGAACCTGCTAACAGGAAAACTTTATGATATCCAGATGGAAAGAGAGATATCCTGGTCTGGTGACATACATAGGACAGGAGCCTGCCAGCAGGACTTTTGAATAATTCTGGAGCAGACTAATTTTGAGGGGCCTGTCATGGAATGGTATATCAAAGGGGCAAGGTGGGTTGCCTTGTGTGCAACTTATTGGGTGTAGTAGAAGTGAGTGAGTGTGTAACATAGGTGGTTTCCACCCTGGCAGATGTTTAACAGTTTGGCCTGGTGTTATCCTGTTCTCAGTGACTTATTGCACCCAACTCTGTTTCTCTGCATACTTAACACAGGTTTCATATGTGGTATAATTTTAGAAAAACAAGACATTCATATACAGACAAATACAGTGTTAAATATGGAGCTCTGAAAGAGCATGAATAGATTCTCCTACTGGGTACGATACAGTAGCTTGCAGTAGATCAGTGCACTCACTGAAAATAGCTAGAAAAGCAAATCACAAAAAGCATCTATTTAAATGCAACCTATTGCCGCAGAAGCAAAGACGAGAGTGGTAAAATTCAGGAGAGGAGTGAAACACAGAGAGTACGTGGGCAATATGCAGCTGTTTTACCTGGGAGCACTTGCCAGTTCTGGCTACAGGGAGGAACCTGAGTATTGAGCTTGGCTCAGGCAGAGAGCTATAGCTTGTTGGGGGGCGTGGTAGGGGGAAGAACAAAAGCCAGAAAAAAAACAGAACTATGGCAGTCAAGCTGGAGTGAAAATTTTTGGAACATTAGAGGCTTCAAACACATAGCCAGTTTCCCAAGAAATTTTCAGGAGACTGACTCAGCATGGGGCAGGAGCCCAGAAAACTAAACTGAAGAACATAAGTAGATTTTTTTCAGTACTGAGAAATAAATAATTAGTATTCAAGAACTGCCAGTAGGATGGGTACTTGGTGAACACACCATGTTATCAATAAAAGCACAAGGTCATACCAGAGGTAGATTGTACCTTATCAAAACTGCAAACAGTACCTGAGTGGTATTTTAAAAACCTGCCCAGAAAGAAAATTCTAAGAACAGATGGCTTTGCTGCAGTTATTCCAATATTTTTGAAAGAAATAATACTAACCTTTTATAAACTTTTCCAGAGGAAGGAAGATGGAACTTTTCCAATTTATTTTTTGAGTAAAGTGTAACCTTGATACAAAAACCTGTAAAAGACATTTCAGGAAAGTAAAGTTACAGACCAATATCCTATGAATTTAGATGCAAAATTCTAAAATTAAAAAACCCAGCTATATCCATGGGCAATATATCATTACCAAGTAATGTTTATTAGAAGAATCAAAGGATGATTTATTATTTAAAATTCAATCAATTTGGCCTCCTATTCCTCTTCCTTTCACATTCCCCTTTCCCTGTTGCTCTGTCTGTGTTTCACTCCTGCCTTCTCTTCCCAGAGTGGATAAGTCAGAACAGGCCTGCCATGGGGGATGAGAGACGTGTGATGATGTGCCCACTTGCATCCAGAGTGCTGAGGGCAGATGGGAGAGCTGGTCAGTATGGCTGAGATATTGGTAACATTGAGCAAATAAGAAAATGTGTTGAGGATGGTGAGAGCCAGGTTTCTCACTTTTGGAGAAGGAATTTATAAATATGGAAAGGGGGAAAGTTAGAAAACCCTGGAGTGTTGCATTGGAATGTAACTCATGTCTTTTAAATACACAGAAATGGTTAGTTATAGTAATGACACTGTGTGTGTGTGTGTGTGTGTGTGTGTGTATTTTATGGATCTGTCTACTGAGAGGGCTTAATACAATGACACCCCAGTAGTGGTCTATACACCAAGTGCCATGTTATTAATTTCTAAATACTATCCTCCACCAAAAAAAGGGACCAGGTCTCTGGAGTGATGGCTGATTCCAGGTCAGAGATGGGGAGAAATAGAAGATGAACCTGAATCATCTTATCTACCAGACAGTAAGAAAATGTTCAAAGAAACATGGAGACATTCAAAAGGACAAAAGAACCATCTTGGTTCCACTAGCCAAATTTGAGACAGTTTGAGCATCAAACTAAATAATGATAACATCAGAATACAAAAGACTTAATAAAATGGGAATCTAATAATTTATACTGAAGTAAATAAATGCACAAATCCATGGAGGAGAAGGGAAAGCTTTTCTTTACAGTAGAATGCCAACTATAAATGTAGGAAGAATAATGGGAAAAGGAAAATGTTCTTTGGCCCCATCAGAGTGGTAGTTGATTTGAGAGGTAGTTGCCAGCATAGGCTAAAGTTTGTGGGTAGAGGTTTGATGAAGAACAGGTTATTGACATAATCTCCAACTATCTCCCCACAAAATACTAATCAAGTACAAAGGCAAAAGTGGTGATTTTATGATAAACCTGGCAAACATCAACATGATCAGGTGATCAAAGTTCACCTCACCAATGGTAGGGAACATACACCTGATGAGATGCACCGAGAAGCGCCAGCATCATTTATGTGGTGGTCTTGCCAAGAAAGTGTGACCAGAGCTTGCTTATGAGGAAACATCAGATGAACCCATTGGAAAGCTTATTTTACAGAATGTAAAGCCTGTATTCTTTAGAACTATCAAGAACATAAAAGGAAGAGACTCAGAGACTGCTCCTGTTTGAAGGAGACTGAAGATATTTAAAAAGGAAAAACAGACATTTTTAGAACAGTTTGCAAAATTCAGAGTGTATCGATTTTATGGTAGTGTTTATCAATGTTTATTTCCTGACTTGGATGATGGTTGGTTCTGTAGGTTAGTGCCCTTGTTTGGGGAAAATATACACTGGAGTATGTGGGCATAAGGGAGTCTCATGTCTGCAGCTTATTTTCAAATGCTTTAGAAAAAGGCTAATAATAAGTGTGTGTGTGTATAGAGATTGCAAGCAAGTGTGCGAGGGACAGATGGAGGAAATGCAGTGCCCCGTTGGGAAAATCTGAGTGAGAGAGCTATGTGAGTTCTTTGGCACTATAGTTGTAACATTTTTAGAAGTTTGAAATCATTTCAGAACAAATATTTAAAAGTTTAAGTAAATTGACATAATGTACCGTGTTAGAAAAAATAAGTGAAGCTATATGATTATCACAATAGATGCAGAAAGCATATTTGATAAAACTCTGGGTCCATTCATGACTGAAAAACAGAACAAAGCTAAATGAGAGTAGAATGAAACATCAAAAATAAAACCAACATACAACAAACATAATACTAAGTAGATAAATATCAAAATATCTTTTCCTGATATTAATAATGAAATGAATGCTTGTTACTACCACTTATACTTAACATTGAACTGAAGGCTCTGGCTAGGTCAGTAAGGCAAAAAAAAAAAAAAGGCATAAAAACTGGGAATATTGAAGTACAACTTCTTATTTGCAGGTGATATCATTGTATACATAGAAAAGTCAAAGAAAACCTATGGAGAAGTTATTAGAAATAAGTGAGTTTAACAAACTGACTGTAGAAAAATTGTATTTTTATGTATAAACAGCAAATATGAAAATTAAGTGATACGAGGACAGTTGTATCCACCTAGGATAGGGTAGCAGAGACCAGATTTACCCTCCTGCCTGAAAAAACCAGGAAAAAAGAAAACTGACAAAATAGAGGAAATAATTGTTTTCAAGTCAGTAGACATCAGGCAATAAAGGGCAGTGATCCCTGCAAGTGATGGCTAGGTTCACCATCTTTATTGCAGTGATGGTTATGCACATTTATCAATTTTACCAAGATGTTCACTTTAAATACTGTGTTAAATTCCTGTTAAATTTACAGTAGCACTAAAACAGTAAGTTCTAGAAGTCCAAAAACTACATCACAAAATTCAGAGACATTAAAAACCAAAATAAAGGAAAAGTATCCTTACTGTTTTGATGACTTTGAAGCCTCATTTCTCCCCAAATTGAATGGTAGATTCAGTGCAACCCTAATTGCTATCCACTGGCAAGTTTTGTTCTTGGAAATTAACAAGTCTGACTTTAAAATGTATATGCAGATGCAATGACCATAGCTAAGGTAATCTGAAAATAGAAAAATAAAGCTGCAAGATTTAGATAGCCAGATATGAGGACTGTGGTATAAGTACAAGGATGCACAATGTCTAGAAACAGGCCCAAACATATTGATATGTGGCAAAGGTGACACTGTAATATTGTGGTGAGAAGATGGTGTTCTTGGTAAATGATGTTGGGTTAATTGGCCCTCAATATTCACAAGAGCAATGTATTTTGACTATAACCATCACCATACACAAAAATCAATTTCATGTGGATTATGCATCTAAATGTGAAAGGTAATACAATAATGATTTTGGAAGAAAATATAGGTGAACATCATGACCTTAGCTAAGTCACCTTAAACAAGAAACAAAAACAGAGAATTTGACCACATTAGAATTAAGAACTGCTATTTGTTCAAAAAACAAAAAAACACAAGAGTTAAAAGTCAGCCATAGACTGGGGGAAGGCAATTGCAATGTATGTATTTAACCAAGGACTCTTATACTGCATTTATAAAGAACTACAATAAAAAGTCAGAGGGGCCAGCCCCGTGGCCGAGTGGTTAAGTTTGCACGCTCCACTTCGGTGGTCCAGGGTTGCGCCAGTTTGGATCCTGGGCACGGATGTCTCACTGCTTATCGAGCCGTGCTGAGGTGGTGTCCCACATGGCACATCCAGTGGCACTCACAACTAGAATATATAACTATGTACTGGGGTGCTTTGGGGAGAAGAGGAAGAAGGAAAAAAAAAAAGCAGAAAATTTGAACATAATTCACAAAGGTATATTTAAATGGTGAGTAAATGTATGAAAAGTTGTTCAGCTTCATTTGTCATCAAGAAAAGGCAAATTAGAACAAAAATTTAATACCACTACACACCAGAATGGTTAAAATGATTAAAATACCAACTGATGATGAAGATATGAACCAACTGGGACTCAATACAAGTTTGGTGGGAGTGTAAATTGTGTGCTTTCGGAAATAAACTCTGCTAAAGCTGAACATACTGTAAATTTTGACTGTGTAATTCTAGGTATCTGTCCAACAAATATAAATATATGTTGACTGAAAGAATATTCATAATAGTACTAATCTCAATAGCCCAGAAGTAGAAACAGCACAAATATCCACCGACACTAGAATGAATACATAAATTATACTCTGTTCATTCAGTGGTATACTTTACAGCATTGGGAATGAATGAACTACAATTGCATGCATGCAAAAGAAACACAAAAGAGTACATGCTATATGCTTTTATTTAAAAAGCAGATAAATATAAGGGATTAGAAGTTGGGATGGTGGTTGCCTGGATGGTGGCAGATTGCAGGGATTGACTTGAGGTGGCTCCTCTGGTGCTAATAGTGTTCTGTTTCTTGATCTGGATATTGATTGTAGGTGTCTTCGCTTTGCAAAAGTTATTACTTGTGAATTTTTATTTATACATATTCATGTTTTAGTATAAAAGTTCCTTAATAAAAATCAGAAAGTCGGAATGTGCTGGCTCTCTGCTTAGATCCCTCCAATAACTTCTCATCTTAAAAACTTAAATAAGATGAGTAATTAGGACAACAGCAGTAAACGTGTGTGAAGAACCCCTTGTGATAAGTGCTTATATATGTGAGTATTCTACATAATGTATTTTGTTCTCTTAGCTATGTGGCAAATAACAAAGATTTTCCATGTTAAATGCTAACCAGTTTTGCTAAATTGTTCAATATGCATTTTAAGTGAAATAATGTTTCACAATTTTACCATACCTCATACATATTCTCTCACAGTTTCCTAGCATATATAAGTGGATATAACCAGCGTTTTGTATGAAATTTTCAATAAAGAATTCAAACGTTGTGTTTATGAAGTTCTCACCTGCCTCAGGATCTACCAGTGAGTATAATGAAACTACTAGTTACACAAAATAAGCAATATCACATTAATTAAAGAAAGCAGATGTGAACAGTAGTACTTGAATTCAACACAGTATTGCTTTCCATCATGTGAAAAAATATCCTGCTGAAATGTTCAGATGAGAAACCTACTCAGGTATGCGTTGCATAACCCAAGCATAACAAATGATCTACATTTGTATTGTGGTGATGTTTATATTTTGTCCTATCCCTTTCTTCTTAGTAATAGGGGAGGCTGTTGAATCAGATATCATATTGCCTGGGTTCATATGCTGTCTGGCTCTGTCACTTAATAGGTTTGTGACAGATTACTGTTTGTACTCAGACCCTCATCTGTAAAATAGGGACATGAATAGTGCCTACTGCATAGGGGAATTCATAATAATTTGTGAACTACATAATATGGGCTATGTGTCTGTTAGCTATTATTTCTTGAACTACCTTTCAAACGATAGGTTCTTACAGACTATACCTAATGCTCATTTTTCCTTCATGGCAGAGCTTTAATTATTTAATTATATTTGTATTTTTTACCTTAGTGTTGGAAAGTTCAAAGGTAAAGCTTGATTAGGTTAAGCCAGTCATGGAAGACATTCACCTCAGGGATTTGTTTGAGATTGGCACATGTCCTAGTTCTGGCCAGAGTTATTTGCAGAAGTGTTCTGAAAACTTCTGGGAAAAGTTTCTTTCTTATGCAGCTGCAATGTTTCATGCCTGGACTTGACACTTAGTTGTATCTTACAACTCTGAGGGATAGGTGGTGCTGAAGATGGTAGAACAGAGAGTGAAACAGATTTGGGTTTATGAGGATGTCATTGAGCTGCGCACTCTTTAACTGGTCTGAAGTGAGGATAGTTGGAGGTTGTATTCTGCAGTGGCAGAGCTATGGAGTAGCTTACGTGCTCAGGCAGGGCCATAGAACAGGACCCAAGGCTGGCAAAACTCTTGTTTGGGGAGCTAATCAGGCAGAACTGTGCCCCAAGTTCCCTTGCCACAAGGGGCCAGTGTCCTGGCTCTGCAGATCTCCACTCAAGTGCTTTTGGGTTAAATAGCTTCTCAGATGCTCAGGTCAGGCTTCCTGGTTGGGTGGGGCCAGCAGCTACACTCACCAGTGGATTGGGCTATGTGTTAGCTCGCTTACCTGGATGGAGCAGGTGAACTAGCTCCAAGCCCTGCAAGGGTCTTTTTTGCGATTTTAACTCAAGGCTGTTCTGTGGTCCCACCTGGGCAGAGAAGCTACTCTGTAGCTCTGCCCACTGCTGAATACAACCGCCAATCCTGCCAACCAGGGAACCTAACTAGAACTCCTGGGAATCTTGGTAACCACCCCTGCAGCCCTGATTACAGCAGCACTTGAGTGGAGAGTCCAGCCAGCAGCTCTGCATCTGCAGAACCAACACCGTGTGTCCAGGGAGTTTAGTGCACAGTTCTGTCTGACTCAGTCCCCAAACAAAGAGCCTTGCCAGCCCCAGGGCCTGTTCTGCAGCCCCAACTGGGCAGGAAAGCTAATTTATAGTCCAGCCAAGACTGAATACAGCCTTCAGTCTGGCCTGACCAGAAAACTGAGTCAAAGCTCCTAGGAATCTGTGTAGCCCATCCTGCAACTCTGATTACAGCAGCACTTTAGTAGAGAGCCTTGCTGGTGGCCCTGCCCATCTGCAGAGCCAGAATAGTTGCCCATCAGACCAGAGAACTCGGTGCATAGTTCTACCTAATTTGATCCCCAAGCAAGAGCTTCCTCAGCCTTGGGACATGCACAGTGACCCTTCTTGGGCAGGGAAGCTAATTTGTAGTCCCTCCCATTGCTGAATTCAGCATTCAGCCTACCTCACTAGGGAATCTAACCAGAGCACAAGAGGAGCTGCATAGCCCATCCAGCAGCCATGCTTACAGTGGCACTTGAACAGAGAGCACAGTGCGTGGCTTTCCACATCTTCAGAGCAAAACTGATGGCCCTGTCTAGCCAGGGAATTCAGTGTACAGTCTTGCCTTATTTGGGTCCCCAGACTATGAGCTGTGCAGGCCTTGGGACCTGTTCTGCCCCACCAGAGAAGAGAAGCTAACTCATCCCCACCTATGCTGAGTATAATATTCAGTCCTGACCATCTAGGAAGCCTGACAAGACAACCCAGGCAACAGCAGAGCCCATCCTACAGCCTCGCTTGGGCAGGGAACTGAGCCAGCAATTCCTATCCAAATATTCTCAGCTAGAGGCACCCCGTCCCTGACCTCAGAGCTTGGGCGGTGGCCTTGCCTCAAAATAGACCCTGGTAGCAAGCCCAAGCTGCCAGAGGATGCTACCAGCTGACATATCCAGAAACCCAAACTGAGCTGACTGGTGAGAACTGTCTCTGTCAAAGCAAATCTGTAAAGTCTGGAAGAGGAGACTGCTTACTCAGATGTGCAGATATCAACGTAAGGAATTAAGGATCATGAAAAATCAAGTAAGCATGACACCACCAAAGGAAATTGATAAAGCTCCAATACCTCACCCTAAAGAAATGGAGATCTGTGAGCTGTCAGGCAAGGAATTCAGAAATCCTCTTAAGTTTAATGAATTACAAGAACACATCTAAATGAAATTAGGGAAAAATGCATGAACAAAATGAGAATTTCAACAAAGAAATAGAAATCATCAAAGAAACCCCCAGAAATCTGAGAGCTGAAAAATATGACTGCACTGAAGAATTCAGTGGAGAGCTTCAAAAGCAGACTCAACCATGTAGAAGAAAGAATCAGTGACCTAGAAGACAGGACTATTGAAATTATACAGGCAGAGGAACAAAAAGAATAAAGAATGAAAAAGAATAAGAAAGCCTATGAGACTTGGACAACAGAAACAATATCCATGTTATGGGAATTCCAAAAGGAGAAGAGACAGGGACAGAAAGTATATTTAAAACAATAATGGCTGAAAACTTCCTAAACCTTGGGAGAGAAATGGACATCCAGCTCTGTGAGGCCTAAAGGACCCCGAGTAGGTTAAACATTATAATTAAATTGTCAACAAAGTCAAAGAGAGGATGTTCAAAGCAGCAAGTGGATGGAGAAAAGTTATATAGAGGGGAACCCCCATAAGACTATGGGTGGATTTCTCAACAGAAACTTTTCAGGCCAGGAGAGAAAGGGATGATACATTCAAAATATTGAAAGAAAAAATACTGTCAACCAAGAGTTCCACACCCAGCAAAGCTGTCTTTTAGAAATGAGGGAGAGATGAAGGCTTTTCCAAACAAACAAAAGGTGAGGGAATTTGTCACCACTAGACCTGCCTTGCAAGACATGCTAAAGGGAGTTCCTTGAGTGGACTAAAAGTGGAAGTAAAAGGATGCTAATTAACATCATAAAAACATCAGGAGGTAGGATAAAACTCACTGATAATGGTAAATATATAGTCAAAATTAGATTCTGTAATATGGTAATGGTGGCGCATAATTCCCTAACAACTCTAGTTTGTTAAAAAACAAACTTAGTAAAAATAACCATAACTACAATAATCTGTTGTTGGATACACAATATAAAAAAATGTGTAAACTGTAACATCAAAACCAAAAATGTGGAGAGAAGTAAAAGTGTAAGCTTAGGAATGCTCTTGAATTTAAATTATCAGTTTAAAATAAAGTGTTATAATTTTAAGATATTTTATGTAAGCCTCATGGTAACCACAGAGAAGAACCTGTAGTATTTATGCAAAAGAACATGATAAAGAAGTCATAGAAAACTCATTACAAAAGACATCAAAACACACACAGGGGCCATCCCCATGGCCTAGTGGTTAAGTTTGGTGTGCTCTGCTTCAGTGGCCTGGGTTCACAGGTTTGGATCCCAGATGCAGACCTACACAACTCATCAGCCATGCTGTAGTGGTGACCCACATACAAAATAGAGGAAGACTGGCACAGATATTAGCTCAGGTCAAATCTTCCTCAAGCAAAAAGAGGAAGATTGGCAACAGATGTCAGCTCAGGGTGAATCTTCCTCAATGACAACAACAACAACAACAACAGCAACAAAACAAACCCACAAACACAGAAGGCTAAGAAGCAAGGAATAATGGATCTACAAAACAGCCAGAAAACAGTTAACAAATTGACTTAATAAGTCCTTATCTATCAATAATTACTTTAAGCATAAATGGATTAAATTCTATAATCAACAGGAATTGCTGAATGGATAAAACAAGATCCAATGAAATGCTGCCTACAGGAGACTCACGTTAGCCTTAACACACAAAGACTGAGAGTGAGAGAGTGAAAAAAGATATTTCATGTGAATGGTAACCAAAAATAGCAGAAGTAGTTATATCAGACAAAATAGACTTTAAAACTGGTACAAAGAGAAAAGTTCATTATATAATGGTAAAGGGGTCAATCCATCAAGAAGACACAACATTTTTATATATTTATATACTCAATATTGAAGTAACTATAAATATAAAGTAAAATTTAACAGAACTCAAAGGAGAAATAAAGAGCAATACAATAGTAGTTGGAGACTTTAATACCCCCTCTCAAAAAGGACAGATCATCCAGAGAGAGAATTAATAAGGAAACAGCAGGTTTGAACAACACTATAGGCCAAATGGACCTAATGGACATATACAGAACATTCTATTCAAGTACAGCAGAATACATGTTCTTTTCAAGTGCACATGGAACATTTTCTAGGATGTGCTCTATGTTAGGGCACAAAACAAGTCTTAACAAACTTAAGAAGATTGAAATCATACCAAATATCCTCTCTGACTACAATAATATGAAACTAAAAATAACAGGAGGATAACCAGAAAACTCATGAATACATAGAAATTAAATAACACTCTCTGTACAACCAATGTAACAAAGAAGAAATTAAAGGGAGAGTAAAATACTATCTGGAGACTCACACAAATGGACATACAAAGTACCAAAACTTAGGGGATACAGCAAAAACAGTTCTAAGAGGAAAGTTCATGGTAATAAATGCCTATATTGAGACAAGAAAGATCTCAAATAAACAACCTGACTATGCCTCAAGGAAGTAGAAAAAGAACAAACTGAGTCCAAAGTTAGCAGAAGGAAGGAAATAAAGATTACAGCAGAATTAAATTGAATAGAGAACAGGAAAACAATAGAAAAGACTAACAAAACTAAGAGTTGGTTCTTTGAAAAGGTAAACAAAATTGATAAAACTTTAGGAAGAGTAACCAAAGAAAAAAGAGAGAGGACCCAAATCGACAACATTATAAATGAAATGGGAGACATTACAGTTGATACCACAGAAATAAAAAGGATTGTAAGAAGCTATATGAAAATGTATATGCCACAAACTGGACAACTAGAAGAAATGGAAAAAGTCTTACAAATGTGCAGTTTACCAAGACTGAATCAGGAAGAAATAGAAATTCTGAACAGACCAATTACTAGTAAGGAGATTGAGTCAGTAATCAAAAGTCTCCCAATGAAGGAAAGTCCAGGGCCAGATGGTTTCACTGGTGAATTTTATCAAACACTTGAAGAAGAATTAATGCCAATCCTTCTCAAACTATTCTGAAGATTGAAGAGGAGGGAACACTCCAAAACTCATTTTATGAGGCCAGCATTATCCTGATGCCAAAGCCAGGAAAGAACACTAAGAAAAGAAAACTATAGACCAATATCCTTGATGACTATAGATGCAAAATTCTCAATAAAACACTAGCAAACTGAATTCAGCAGCACATGAAAAGGATCATTCACTGTGATCAAGTGGGATTTATCCCTGGAATGCAAGGATGGTTCAAGATATGCAAATCAATAAATGTGATACATTAATGAAATAAAAGGAAACAATCATTTATCATCACAATAGATGCAGAAAAAGCATTTGACAGAATTCAACATCCAGTCATGATAAAAACTCATAAATTAGGTACAGAAGGAATGTACCTCAACATAATAAAGGCTGTATATGACAAGCCTGCAGCTGACATCATACTCAATGAAAGGTTGGAAGCTTTCCCACTAAGATCAGAAACAAGATAATGGTGCCCACTCCCATCACTACTATTCAACATAGTACTGGAAGTCCTAGCCAGGGCATTCAGGCGAGAAAAAAGAAAAGTATCAGAATTGGAAAGGAAGAAGTAAAATTGTCTTTATTTAAAGATGATATGATTTTATATATAGAAAATCCTAAAGATTTCACCAAAAAACTGTTAGGTCTAAGCAATGATTTCAGGAAGGTTGCAAAATATAAAATTAACATGGAAAAATCAGTAGCATTTCTATAACAATGAATTTTTGAAAAAGAAAACTGTCCCATTCACAGTAGCATCAAAAACAGTAAAATACCTAGGTTAAATTTAGCCAAGGAGGTGAAAGATCTCTACATTGAAAACTAGAACATATTATGAAAGAAATCTAAGAAAACAGAAATAAATGGGAAGATATTTCATGTTCATAGATTGGAAAAATTAATATTGTTAAAATGTGTCCATAAAAACCAAAGCCATCAATAGATTCAGTGCAATCTCTATCAAGATTCCAATGGCATTTTTTACAGAAGTAGAAGAAAATCATCCTAAAATTTATGTGGAACAACCAAAGACCCTGAATAGCCAAAGCAATCCTGAGGGAGAACAACAAAGTCATACTTCCTGATTTCAAGCTATGTTATAAAGCTAAAGTAATCAAAACAGTATGATGTTGGCATAAAACAGATGCACAGACTAATATAAAAGAATTGAGAGCCTAGAATTAAGCCTGTGTATATGTGGTCAACTAATATTTGACAAGGGAACCAAGAATACTCAATGGAGAAAAGACAGTCTCTCCAATAAATAGTGCTAGCAAAGTTAGCTATTCACATGTGAAGGAATGAAACTAGACCCGTGTATTTCACCACTCACAAATATTAACTTGAAATGGATTAAAGACTTAAATGTAAGACTGGAAACCAGAAAACTCCTAGAAGGAAAAATAGGGAAAAAGCTCCTTGACATGAGTCTTGTAGTGATTTTTTGAATATAACACATAAAGCACAAGCAACAAAACAAAAAATAAACAAGCGGGACCATCTCAAACTAAAAACTCTGCAGAAAAAAAGAGACAGTCAACAAAATGAACAGACAACCTACAGAATGGGAAAAATATTTGTAAACCATGCATTTGATAAAGAGTTAATATCCAAAAGATATAAAGAACTGATACAACTCAGTGGCAAAAAAAAAAAAAAAAGATCCAATTAAAAAATGGGCAAAGGATAGGAATAGACATTTATCCAAAGATGATATTAAAATGGCCATGAGGTATGTGAAAAGGTGTTCAACATCACCAATCATTAGAAAAGTGCAAATCAAAATCACAAGATGTCTCTCACCTGTTAGAATGGCTGTCATGAAAAATATACACGCTAAATGCTGGTAAGGATGTGAAGAAGAGAGACCATTGTGCACTGTTGGTGGGATTGTAACTTGGTACAGCCACTATGGAAAATAGTATGGAGTTTCCTCAAAAATGAAAATAGAACTGCCATCTGATCTGGTAATTCCACTTCTGGGACTATATCGGAAGGAAATGAAAATACTATGTTGAAGAGATATATGCACCCCCATGTTCATAGTAGCATTATCTACAATAGGTAAGACATGGAAATGACTGAAGTGTCCATCCAGATGAATGGAAAAAGAAGTTGTGGTGTTTACACATACAATGGAATATTCAGCCATAATTAGAAGGAAATCTTGCCATTTGCAACAGCATGGATGGAACTTGAGGGCTTTTTGCTAAGTGAAATAATTCAGACAGAAGAAGACAAATACTGCATGATCTTACTTATATGTGGAATCTAAAACAAAACAAACTCAAACAAACAAAAACAAAAATCAAAAAACCCCCAAACTCATAGAAAAAAGAGTTCAGATTTGTGGTCACCAGAGGTGATAGGTGGGGGGGGGGGGGGGGGGGAGCTGGATGAAGGTGGTCAAAATATAAAACTTGCAGTTATAAAAGAAATAAGTACTGAGTATGTAATGTACATCATGGTGACTGTAATTAGCTCTGCTGTGTGATCTATTCAAAAGTTGTTAAGAGAGTAGATCCTAGGAGTTCTCATCACAAGGAAAATGTTTTTCTTTTTTCGTATGTATGAGATGATGTACTGCAATCATTTGTTTTGATCATGTTACTTTGAGAAGACATTTCATGGAGTGGATGTGATAGCCTTTCAGTAATGCATTTAGACAAATAATTAAAAACACATGGAATACCGATGGTTATAAGAGTGAAATCCACTTGCTACATAAAGAACAGTGTTATGTAAGGGAGTGGTTGTGATATCCGTTCTGTAATAGATTTAGAGCAGTGTTTAAAAACACGTGATAAAGGTGGTTATTAGACTGCTACATACCAGCTTTTTTTTTTTTTTTTACAAGAGTGTTATTTCAGAGAATGCATATGCTAGACATCGTATAATGCATGTAAAGAAATGTTTAAAAACACATGTAGTAATGATGCTTATAACAGGGCTATATCAATGCTACCTAGAGAAGAGTGTAATTTTGGGGAATGGATGTAATAGACATTTTGTAATGCATTTAGAGACTTGTTATGTGCAAGCTACTTTGACAACTTTATTATTTCAGGGAATGGATGTGATAGCTCTTCTGTGATGCATTTAGAGAAGTATTTAAAAACACATATAATAAAAATCTTTAAAAGAGTTGCAAGAGAATGGATGTGATATTCATTCTGCAGTGCATTAGAGAAGTTTTTAAAAGCACATGTAATAATGATGGTTATAACAGTAATGCTTGCTTGCTATGTAGCAAAGAGAGTTGTTCAAGGGAATGAATATGATAGACATTCTATAATGAATTTAGAGGAGTATCTCAAAATACAAGTAATAAGATGGTTATGAGTGCTACTGCAAGGTACTTTAACAAGAGTGTTAATTAAGGAAATGGATGTGATAGACATTCTACAGGGCATTTAGAGAAGTGTTTGGAAACATGGAATAAAGATGGTTACAATCATGCAACTTGTTTTGTACATAGGATAGAATGTTATTTAAGGGAATGGTTGTGATAGCCATTCTGTAATACATTTAGAGAAGTGCTTAAACCACATGTAATAAAATGATTATAGAAGTCCTATGGGCAAGTTACTTTGCCAACAGTGTTATTTCAGGGAATGAACGTGGTAGCTATTCTGTAAGACATTTATAGAAGTATTTAAAAACATGTAATAAAAATGGTTATGAGTATGCTACTTAATGTGACTTTGATTACAATGTTATATTAGGAAATTGACATTTTAGTCATTCTGTAAATTATATAGAGACGTGTTTAAAAAGACATGTAGTAAAGATGATTATTAGGGTGGTATGGGAATCCTGCCTTGAGAAGATTGTTATTTCAGTGGTTGGATGTAATATCCATTCTGTAAGGCATTTAGAGGAGTTTAAAACCAAATGTAATAAAGGTGGCTCTAAGAGTGCTACTTGCTTTCTACCTGGAGAAGAGTGATTTTAGAAAATGGATGTGATGTCCATTCTGTAATGAATTTAGAGAAGTGTTTAAAATCATATGTAATAAAGATGGGCATAAGAGTTCTTGTAGTGTAAGCCCTGACAGTTGGGTTTTCTCTTTTTTGTAATGCAAGTGCCTGACTTAAGCTTTGATTGCCAAGTCATCCACTTCAAAGAGGGCTATCTCAGATAAACACATTGCCAGTCACACAACTATACAGAGAGCCACTCCACACCCTGCAAGTTTCCTCTGTTTTAGAATTCTTGGTTCGTTTCCATAACTGACCATTTGGGTCACTTGTTTTTTCTCTTCCTACACTTTAAATTTCCACCCTTATGTCTTAAATTCACTAATAAAAAACAAGCCCATGAAACCTTAGGCTCCCATCCTCAACCCCAATAAAAGTGGAACCCCAGGCCCAAGCTCTCTTTCTACCTATGACCTTGCTTTGTGGCCTTAGGTGTGCCCTATAATTTCCAGGGCCTGTAAGTAATAAACCCTTTTTCCCCCACAGTTTCCTGATAATTATTGCTGTGGGTGTCTTGCAGTGTTATTAAGAACCACAAGAGCTGGTCCAGCCACAACATTGGTTATTGATAGGCTGAGACCGGCACACAAAACAGTGCTACTTGCAAGCTACCTTGATGAGAGTGTTATTACAGGGAATGTCTATCATAAACATTCTGTAAGACATTTAGAAAAGAGTTTTAAAACATGCAATAAAGATGGTTATATGAATATTATGTGGAAGCTACTTTGACAAGAGGGTTATTTCAGGGAATTGATGTGATTGCTCTTCTGTAATGCATTTAAAGAGGTGTTTAAAAACATTAGATGATGATTATATGAGTGCTATGAACAAGCTACCTTGACAATAGTATTATTTAAGAGAATGGCTTGGTAGACATTCTGTAATGCATTTAGACAAGTATTTAAGAACACATGGAAGAAAGATGTTTATAAGAGTGCAACCCACTTTCAACATAGAGGCAAACGTTATTTGCTGAATGATAAGATCAACACCGTGTAATGCATTTAGAGAAGTGTTTAAAAACGTGTGTAAGGATGGTGTTTATAAGTAGGCTACCTGCTTGCTATGGAGAGAACAGTGTTGTCTAAGTTAAAGGATGTGATACCATTATGTAATGTGTTTAGAGAAGCATTTAAAAACATTTATATTTACATTTGTCATATGAGTGTTCTGTACAGGCTACTTTGACATGGGTGTTATTTCAGGGAGTGGATGTGATAGCGTCTGTAATGCTTCAGAGAAGTGTATAAAATGTGTAATAGAGATGATTATAAGTGTGCTACATGCATGCTATCTTGTCGAATTATTTCAGGAATGGATGTGATAGCAATTCTGTAATGCATTTAGAAAGGTTTTTTAAAACTTTGTAATAATGATGATTTATAGTAGTGCTACCTGGCTGCTATGAAGAGAACTTTATTATTAAGTGAATGGACCTTATTGTCCTTCTGAACTGCATTTAGAGAAGTATTTAAAAACATGTAAGAAAATGGTTATATGAGTGCAATGTAGAAGCTTCTTTAACAGTAGTGTCATTTTAGGGAATATATGTGATAGTTCTTTTTTCCCCAGTTTTATTGAGATATAATTGACCTATAACGTTGTATAAGTTTTAGGTGCACAATGTAATGATTTTATATATGTATATATTGAAAAATGACTGCCACATAAGATTAGTTAACCTCCATCAATGCACATTGTTAAAATTATTTTCCTTGTGATGAAATAGAAATCTACTCTCAGCAACTTTCAAATATACCAGTATTGTTAATTACAGTTATAATTTTTTACATGACATCTCTAGAACTCATTTATCTTATAACTGGATGTTTGTAGCTTTTGACCACCTTCAGCTAATTTCCTCACCTTCCTCTTGCCTCTGGTAACCACAAATATGATCTCTTTTTCTATGAGTTAGGTTATTTTAGATTCCACATATACGTGAGATCATACAGTATTTGTCTTCCTCTGCCTGACTTACTTCACTTAGCATAGTGCCCTCCATGTTGTCACAAATGGCAGGATTTCCTTTTTTTAAATGACTGAATGGTATTCCATTGTATCTATGTACCCCAATTTCTTTAATCATTCATCTCTTGATTGACATTATGAAGTTTCCGTATCTTGGCTGTTGTAAATAATGCTATAGTGAACTTGGGGGTGCAGATATTTTTTCAGAACAATGATTTCATTTCTTTCAGACATATATCGAGATTTTAAATTTCAGGATCATATGGTAGTTCTATTTTTGATTTTTGGAGGAATCTCCATTCTTTTTTCCTTAGTGGCTGTATCCCCACCAACAGTGCACATGGGTTCCCTTTTCTCCACATCCTTGCCAGCATGTGTTATCCCTTGTCTTTTTGATGATAGCCATTCTGACAGGTTTGAGGTAATAACTTATTGTGGTTTTGATTTGCATTTCCCTAATAATTAGTGAGGTTGAGCAGCTTTTTTATACCTATTGGCCATTTGAACGTCTTTTTTTTCTTTTTGTAAAAATGTCTGCTCAGGTTCTTTGTCAATTTTTAAATTGGATTATTTAGTTTTTTTGCTATCGAGTTGTATGTGTTCCTTACATATTTTAGATATTAATCCCTCATCAGATATGTGGTTTGCAAATATTTTCTCCCATTCTGTAGGTTTCCGTTCCATTTTGTTGATCATTTCTTTGGCTGTGTAGAAGCTTTTTAGTTTGTTGTGGTTCTGCTTGTTTATTTTTGATTTTGTTGCTTGTGATATAGGTATTGTATAAAAAATATCATTGCCAAGATGCATGGCAAGAAGTTTTTCCTTTATTTCTCCTAGGAGTTCATGGTTTCAAGCTTACATTTAATTTTTCTTTAATTCATTTCAAGTTAGTCTTTGTGAGTAGTTTAAGATAGGGATCTAGTTTTAATCTTTTGCATGTGAATGTCCAATTTTCCCAGCACCATTAAATGAAGAGACTGTCTTTTCTCCATTGAGTATTCTTGGTTCCCTTGTCAAATATTAGTTGACCACCTATATGGGGGTTTATTTCTAGGCGCTCTATTCTGTTCCATTGGTCTATATGTCTGTTTTTATGCCAGTGCCATAGTTTTTTGATTATTATAGCTTTGTAATATAGATTGATATGTTACACAGGAAGCATAATGCTTCCAGCTTTGTTTTTCTTTCTTAAGATTGTTTTGGCTATTGGGGTCTTTTGTGGTTCCATATGAATTCTGGGATTGCTTTTTCTGTATCTGTAAAAAATGCCATTGGACTTTTGATAGGGATTACATTGAATCTGTAGATGGCTTTAGGTAGTATGGACATTTTAAACAGTATTAATTATTCCAATTCATAAACATGGAATATATTTCCATTTATTTATGTCTTCTTAAATTTCTTTTATCAATGTCTTGAGTTTTCTATGTAGAGATCTTTCATCTCCTTGGTTAAATTTATTCCTAAGTATTTTATTGTTTTTGATGCTGTTGTAAATAGTTATCTTTATTTCTCTCTCAGAAAATTCATTGTTAGTGGATAGAAATGCTACTGATTTTTCTATGTTGATTTCGTATCCTGCAACTTGCCTGAGGTTATTTGTTAGATTTAACCATTTCTTGGTGGGATCTTTGGGATTTTACATTCAAAATCATGTCATTTGAGAAGAGTGAGTCTCTTGTAGACAACATATCATTGGATCTTGTTTTTTTTTATTTTTTTAAATTATTTTATTTTATTTTAAAAAGATTAGCCCTGTGCTAACATCTGCTGCCAGTCCTCTTTTTTGCTGAGGAAGACTGGCCTTGAGCTAACATCCATGGCCATCTTCCTCTACTTTATATGTGGGAGGCCTACCACAGCATGGCTTGCCAAGCAGGTAGTGCCATGTCCACACCTGGGATCTGAACTGGCAAACCCTGGACTGCCTAAGTGAAACATGTGTACTTAACCACTGCACCACTGGCTGGCCCCTGGATGTTGTTTTTTTATCCATTCATTCTCTGTATTTTTATTGGGGAACTTAATCCATTTATGTTTAGATTACTTACTGATAGGTAAGGACTTACTTTTGTCATTTTGTTAATTGTTTCTTGACTGTACTGTAGATCCATTGTTTCCTGCTTCTTATTTTGCAGTCTTCTCTTTGATTTGATGATTTTTTTGTAGTGGTATGCTTTGACTTTTCATCATAACCTTTTGTCTAGCTGCTACAGGTTTTTCTTTGTTGTTCCTATGAGGCGTACATAAAATAGCTCATGTATAAAGTGCTCTATTTTTTACTGATAACAATTTAATGTTGATGGCATTCCTAAACTTTCCACGTTTACTCCCCCTGCCTCCATTTTAGGTTTATTGATGTTACAGGTGACATACATTTTATATTGTGTATCAATAACAAATTATTGCAGCTATGTTTATTTTTAATACATTTGTTGTCAACTTTTAAACTAGAGTTATAAGTGAATTATGCATCATGATTACAACATTGGAGAATATGAATTTAATTACATATTTACTCTTTAACAGTGAATTTTTTCATTTTTGTGAGGAGTTTGTCCCTGTGTTAACATCTGTTGCCAATATTCCTCTTTTTGCTTGAGGGGAGTTGTTGCTGAGCTAAAATCTGTGCCAATCTTCCTCTATTTTATATGGGACGCTGCCTCAGCATGGCTTGAGGAGCAGTGCTAGGTCTGCACCCAGGACTGAAACCTGTGAACCCCAGACTGCCAAAGCAGAGCATGTGAACTTAACAACTACACCACCAGGCTGGCCCCTTAACAGTGAATTTTACACCTACATTCATTTGTTTTTACAATGTTAATTTGCATCCTTTTATTTCCACTTGAAGAACTCCTTTCATCTTTGACTGTAAGGCAGGTGTAATGGCAAATGAACTCCTTCAGCTTTTGTTTGTTTGGGAAAGCCTTTATCTCTTTTATTTTTGATGGACAGCTTTGCCAGGTATAGAATTCTTGGTTGACAGTTTTTTTTCTTAAATATTTTGAATGTATCATCCCATTCTCTCCTGTCCTGAAAAAAAATCTTTAGAGATATCCACCAATTATCTTATGAGAGTATCCCTTGTATGTGATGTGTTGCTTTTTCCTTGCTGCTTTCAAAATTCTCTTTGTCTATAACGTTTTGTTTTTGAGGAAGATTAGCCCTGAGCTAACATCTGCTGCTAATCCTCCTCTTTTTGCTGAGGAAGACTGGCTGTGAGCTAAGATTCCTCTACTTTATACTTGGGACTCCTGCCATAGCATGGCTTGCCAAGTGGTGCCATGTCTGTACCTGGGATCCAAACTGGCGCCGAAGCAGAATGTATGAACTTAACCGCTGCACCACTGGGTTGCCCCTGTCTTTAAATTTTGACAAGTTAATTATATGTGTTGGTGTAGCCTTTTTCAGATTCAATCTGTTTGAGATTCTTTGGGCTCATGAATCTGGATGTTCATTTGTCTCCAAAGGCTTGGGAAGTTTTTGCTCATTATTGCTTCAAATATACTTTATTACTTTCTTTTTCTCTTCTTCTGGGATCTTATAGTGTGCGTATTATTTTCTTTTATAGAATCCCTTATGTTCTGTTGGTTTTCTTCATTACTTTTCCTTCCCTTTTTTTTTTTTTGCTCCTCTGATTGGATAACTTCAAATGACCTATCTTCTAGTTCACTGTTTCTTTCTGTTGCTTGATCAAGACTACTGTTGAAGCTCTCTATTGAATTCTTTAGTCCACTCATTGTATTCTTCAGCTCTAGGACTTTTTGATGGCTTCTATTTTTTTGTTGAACTTATTTTGTTCATGCATTGTTTTCTTAATTTCATTTAGTTATCTGTCTGAGTGTTCTTGTACTTCACTAGACTTCCTTTAAAAGATTATTCTGAATTCTTTGTCAGATAGTTCATGAATCTTCATTTCTTTAGGGTCAGTTACTGGAGCTTTATTAGGTTCCCTTGGTGGTATCATGTTTCCCTGATTTTTTTGTGTTCCTTGATTCCTTATGTTGCTGTCTACATGTTTGGGTAAGTAGTCTCCTCCTCCACACTTCACATTTTCTTTGACAGAGATAGTTATTCACCAATCGACTTAGCTGGGGGTTTGCTGCAGGCTAGGAACAGTGGGATAGGAAAGCTGGCTTGGTTCCTTGCCCAAGCACATGTGTATAATGGGCTCAGCAGTTGCCTGGATTCTCTGGTCAGGCTTTCTTTTTCAGGTGAGACTGAGTACTATACTCAACAGTAGGTAGGGCTATGAATTAACTTCACTGCCTGGGCAGGGCAGCCGAATGGGTCCCAAGGCAGGCACAGCTTGTTGTTTGGGGATCTGAATCTGGAAAACTGCTCACTGAGTTCCCTCACCAGTCATGGTCACTGGCTTTGCTCTGCAGACAGGCAGAGATGGTGCCTGCCCTCTGCTCACATACCACTGTAAGCAGCGCTATGCATGGGCTACACAATTTCCTGAGTGCTCTTGTTAGGTTTTCTGATCTGGCATGGCTGAAGGCTGTATTCAGCAGTGGGTAGAGCTATGAGTTAGCTTCCTCTCCTGGAAGAGGTGGCAGAACCAGCTCCAAGGCAACAAGGCTTGTTATTTGGGCTCCTGAGTCAGGCAGAATTGTGCACCATGCCCCCTGGCCAGATAGTGCCACCAGCTTGGCTTGGAAGAATGGCAATGTGGTCAGCCAGGTTCTCTGCTCAAGTCTTGCAGGTTTGTGCAGCTTCCTGGGTGTTCTGGCTAGAGTTCCTGAGTTCCGGTTGGGAAGATCTAGGGGCAATGCTCACCAGTAGGCAGGGCTATGAATTAGCTTCCCTATCTGGCTGAGCTGGCATTACAGTCTCTATGGCTGGCAAAGCTTATTTTTGGACGGTCCCGAATTAGACAGAACTGTGCAACAAGCTCCCTGTCCAGATGGGGCCACTGGCTTGGATCTGCAGAGGAGCAGAGCCAGGGGCCAGGCTCTCTGCTCCAGTACTGCTGGGCCACACAGATTCCCAGGCGCTCTGGTCATATTTGCTTCTTGGGCAGGGCTGAGGGCTGCACTAAAGAGTTGGTGGTGCTATGAGTTAACTTTCTGCCTGGGTGAGGCAGCAGAACTCAGTGTCCAAGCTTAGCAAAGCTTGTTTTTTGGGGTCTTGAATCAGGTAGTACTACACACTGAGTTACCTGCCCATGTGGGGCCACATCCCTTGTTCTTCCTCCGTGCAGAGCTGCTGGCCAGGTTCCTTGCTTAAGTGCAGCTGAACTATGCAGGTCTCCAGGTGTTTCAGCCAGGCTTACTGGTTGGGTGGTGCCGTGGGATACACTCAGTGGTAGGTGGGCTATGATAGCTTCCTTGCCCTGGAGAGGCAGCAGAACACTCTTCAAGGCCACCAGAGTATGTAGTTTGGGATCTCGAATCAGGCACAATTGCACACCACATTCCCTGGTCAGATGGGGCCGCCATCATGGCTCTTCTTATGGGCAGAACCACTGGCTGAGCTATTTGCTCAAGTGCTGTTGGGCTATGTGGTTTTCTACATACTCTGGCCAGGATTCCTGCTTGGTTCAACAAGATATCAAACAGCTTACTGCCTATGTTTTTGTCTAGGAGGTTTATGGTTTCAGGTTTTACATTCAAGTCTTTAATCCCTTTTGAGTTAATTTTTGTGTATGGTGTAAGATAGTGGTCCAGATTCATTCTTTTGCACGTGGTTGTCCAGTTTTCTCAACACTATTTATTGAGGGGACTGTCCCTTCCCCATTGTTTATTATGAGTCTGGCTGCTTTATAGCAGTATTTGAGAAATAGTGTTGAGAAAGTATTTTCCACATCAAACTTCTATAAGACATTTAAATTTCTTGATCCTGCATTGAAAATATAGCATAATAAACTATTTATTATTTATCCATGTTTATTTTTAATTTAATGAAATGGGATCAATTTTTAAAAAAATAAATGACAGGATTTCTTGTCCACATGATAATTTCATGACTATAGATTCTGTCTTTGTAAGTTTTTTTTGTAATAACTGTTTGTACCCACTCAACTTCCCTGACTAAAATAATACGTATCAAAATTTTTCAAAATTACCTTGTCCTTCCATCAGTTTTCAGTCAATAACATTTTACCACAGGCAGTTTTATTTGGTGTGGATTATTTTTATTAGGAATATTCACGGTTGATGGTCGCAGTGTCCTTAAGGTCAAAATGCTGCTGTCCACTCAGCCCACTTCTTTGATTGACAAGAGTCAGTTTTTATCCCTGTCTGCGAACACGCTGCTTGCCCACAAGGCTCCACCACCCTCCACTTCTTCCCACCTCATTAGGGAACAGAAGAGGATTTCTTAGAGCTACTTGCAAGGTTCAGGCAGATGAAGCTACACAGTGGTTCCAGTCACCTCTTTAGGAATTGAAAGAACCTTTCCTGCTCAAACATTCTGGTTAGGAACCCAGGTTCTAACTTCTCTGGGAATGAAGAAACACCAAGGAAAGAGAGTGTGTGGTCGGTAGAGGAACGTCCAGTTCACCTGAAAATTACTCCATCTCCTCCTCTTCATTCTGGTGTCTAGTGCAGGGAAAGAGCACTGGTCCCCACCATGGTTTTCATTCTTTTTTCCTTAAGAAGAGAAACTGAGTTTTATTGAGGACAGCAATGCATCACATAAATGCTCTAATTCCTAACCTCTCCTGTAGCCAAGAGTGGTCGGATAAACTTTGGGCTAATGATTGTGAGCAGAAGGATTGTGTGGAGCTTTGGAGAGGCTGCTTGGAGGAGCAGACACAGTTGTGTGGGCCCTTTGGCCCTTCAGCTTTCCTCCTTCCTGCCTCAGAATGAAGACATGGTGGCTGGTCCAGGCTTGTGCTCCAGCAGCCATCTTGGGTCAAGAGACTACCTTAAGGATGAACACCAGCTACTAAGATGCTGGGGCAGAATGAGAGATGATGGCTGACTACTGTGGGGTGCAGTTGAGGCTCAGCATGGACTGTCCATGTCCATAGTTCTTTTACACGAAAAAGGAAAAAAGCTCTCTCTTGTCTGTGCCTATATTGTTCCAGGTTTTCTGCTTTATTAGGGAAATCTAATCTTAAAGGAAATACTAGCTTTGCATTGAATCACTATGTGAACTGTGACAAGACACTTCCAATGTCAGGGAGACATCCTGTATGTACCATGGCAGACGCAGGGGTGAAGTTCATCCATATATTCCGAAGAGCCCAATCAATGGCTGCTCTGCATCCGTGTCATCTTCTAGGAGATACAGTGCTTCAGTTTTTCTTTGGGGAACTACCACTCCTCCCTCAGTCCACAGGTTAAGTGAGGCTGAAAAGGCCTCCTGGCTGCAGGTCAGAGGGGTCCGCAGAGCCATTGGGGTGCCTCCAACCTGTGAGGGAGTCTACACCCAACCCAGGGAGGTGGGAGGTGGGACCCTGCAACTCTGCCAGGCTGGGTGTAGGCTTATGCACTTCCTTGTTCAACCCATCATTGTCCAGTTGGGAAACTGAGGCTCAGAAGGGGCAGGGACAGGCCCAGGGCACTGGGGGGAACCATCCAGAGGTGAAGGGAGAGTTTGGGCCTCTCATGGGGTTTGATCCCTCCCATGGGGTTTGCTTTGGGAATAAGAGCTCCCAGGACCCTGGCCCACCCCACCCATGTAGAATTGCTTTCTCTGGGTATCCACACAGGTACATACAGACAGAAACCCTGACATCAGAGGAGGGGACCATAGAGCACGGACTCAGAGGAGGAGTGGACCTTGGGGAGGTGACAAAGGGAAAAGGAGAAGGAGATAGGACACTGGATCACTCAACCTTGGACCTGGGCAGAGACCTCCTTGTCAGAGCCTCAGGGTCTTCATTTGGAATTGGGGCCAGAATCCTGGCACTGGCTGTTGTCAGGAGTTCTTGTGAGGGAACTAGACACCCCGGGGCCAATGCAGACAGGAGGTGCACGGGGGAAGCTTCTTTCAAGGACCCAGGATCCTACAGATCCTGTTCCATTGCCCCGCCCGCGGCCGCCCTCCCAGCCCTGGAGCCCAGGAGAGTTAATGCCTTGAAGTCTCTCTAACAAAGGTGTAAGGGTTTTCCTGATTGGGGTGCTGTACTAGAGATTACCACCAGGGGGCGTCATGTGTCCAATGTGTTCTCCTGGAACAATTGGAGCCTGGAAGGTGTCACCTGGACTCATTCTGCACATTCCCTGCCCGCGAACTGACCTGCACCTCCCGTTGTGAGCATCCATCTCTAATATCCGAGCTTGTCAGTGGCGGGAGGAATCCTCCTATCCATTCATTCAGCATCTGTGCCCTAAGCACACAAATTGTTGCAGCACCTAAAATAGCCCACAGGGGTCCTGCCCTCTAGCAGCTCACAGTCTGGAGGGAAAATGGACAAAATCGTGAACACAAAAACAAATGAAAGAAAAGAGCAAGTGCTGTATCAGAAAACAGCAAGATGCCACAAGGGAGTGCTGGGCTCCACTAGGTGAGGGGTCAGAGAAGGCTGTGCCGAGGTGGCATTTATATTTCCAGCAGGATGATGAGAAGGAGCCAGCCCTGCACAGGTCTTGGGATGTTTAGCCAAGAAGAAGACACAACTGTGCAGAGAGAGAGAACAAGGGTGAGGGCAAGCAGGACATCAGGCACTGACTGTTTAAAACCAAATTGGAGGTGACATTGCATCACTTTGCCACCTTCTATGGGATAGAGGGAGTCACCAAGTCCAGTCCACAGTCAAGGGGAGAGGATGACACAAGGACATGTCCCCCAGGAGGTGGGGTTCATGGGGAGCCACTGAGGGGAGATGGGAAGGCCGGAGAAGTTGAGTGCCTGGCTCAGAAGTACAGACACATAATAGGCAGAGGCAGGTATAAACTCAGCTCTGTGTCCTCAGAGTTGGGGTCCTGGCTGCACAAGGCTTTCTCAGGGGCTCTGGAACAGTCTGTGCTGGTGTAACTGGTACAGACTTGGGAGTGGCATGTGGGTGACAGTGAGGACTAGGCAGCCTTGATGGGCGAATGGCAAGATCTTGTCTGAGGAGGAGCCCAAGTCAGGGGAACCCCTTGGGTTCACCCCTGTCCACACCCCACCCAGGGTGGAGGGACCCAGTGCCACATCCATGCTGAACTCACCCTTATGCAGCTCTGGCTCCATCTCTCATTGGACAATTGGGAAACTGAGGCCCATAAACAGGTGGGGACTACCACATAGCACACAGCAGGCAGAGTCCAGAGTGAGGATCTGTTTTGACCTTCCATGCCAAGGCTTGAAGCCCTCTCTTAGGGTTTCTTTGGAAATTAGAAACCCTAAGATCTTAGGAAGTTCTTGCCCCTCCCTGCCTGTTGGAGGGCTGTTTTATTCTGGGCATCCAGAACATGAGCACTGACACACGCGTGCGCCCACTCACATACACGTGTGCGTATGTGCACGCACACAAACACACACTGAAATTAGATAAGGAGTATGGGGTGATGTCAGAAGAGGATCAGACACAGGATAGGGACCAGAGGGAGAAAAGAGTTGGAGGCACTACCCACATGTGACACCACCTGTCCAATTTTATAGGTGTTATCCCACATATGCCTGAGGACATATGTAGAAGTCCATGCTAGAATAATCCCCATTGTCAACGTGGGGAGACAGCCCCTGAGAGACACAGTGACTTATCCAGGATCAAGAACAGGTAAGAATGAGGAGTTGAGTCTGAACTCAGGTCTGTCTCCTTAAAGCTGGGACCCTGGCTGCACCCAGACCTTCCCAGGGCCCCGTGGAGAGGGTGTATTGGTGTAACTGTGCACAGCTAGGGTGTTGCATGGAGATGGGGGGTAAGCAGTAGCAGCCCAGAGGGCTGTTTGGATAGGTGTTGTCTGAGAAGGGGACTCAGGAAGAGAACCCCAAAGTGAAGTCACTTCCTTGGCGATAGACCCCCACAGAACTTGGAACCCCTGTAACCAGGCGCCCACATTCCAGTGACAGCCCCATACTCAGCCCACTTGGCCAGAGACACTTCAGTTAGAAATGTGTTCTCCTGCTGTGTCCCCTCTTAACGGGGCTCTTGTTTCCGGAAAGCCTGGAGTGAGAGCCTTTTCGGAAGCTGCAGACATTTGTTCAACCCTTGCTCGACCCAGACACCTCTGGCCATTTGCCAGAGGTCCCCGAAGGTAACATAAGGCAGCCTAGGGCAGGCCAATCTAGGCCAGGCCACCTCTGTGAGACCTCCCTGGGTGGCCCCACATCCCCTCCTCTTCAGTGTCGGGGGAAGAGGGACATGAGGGGAGGGCACGCCCAGGGCAGTGATACCCTGGTAGTCCTAAGTCGTCACACCGCTGGACTGGACTGGTAGGGTGGTAAGGGGATTGCTGAGGTGCCTCTTATCTGTGCCTGTGTGAATCCAAGGCCCTCAGGCTGTCATCTTTTCTGTCTCCTTGGGGGAGGTCTGTGCAGACAGTGGTGTGCATGTGTCTGGAGTGGAGAAGTCTTTTGGGTCTGAGAACCAGCAAAGAGCCAGCCAGTGTGAGGCTTCTGCCTGGCTGCCGGGCACTGTCTTTCCAGAGCTCCACCCATGAGACGGGACAGGAGCTGATCAGTGGGGTCCTCTACTGCATCTTCCTGCAGGGTGGGCAGGTGCCCCACACCAGCCACAGAGTCCGCCACTGGCTTCACACCCAGGACCCTGAAACAGCTAAAGGCAGCCCGGTGCCCCAGAAGCCACCCTGATACTCCCTTGGGCTCCCTTCTAGAGTCCTGCTCCCAAAGGAATCTGGGTCCCCAAGTCCTCCCCCAACACACCCTCACTGCCTAGCCCTGCTGTGGCCACATGCAAAGTCACTGTCCACCTATTTGTAGGAATATCACAAAGATAATATTATACAACTTCACTTCACATGAAGTCAAGAGTGTTGCTATTTTTCTACAGATTTTCCTGTTTTAACTCCTGTCCGCAGGTGCACTTGTTGTCTTGCCAAGCCTTCCGCACCTTCTCCAGGTCTTACACATCATCGTGATCAGTAGGGATGTCTTTACCCAAAACCACAGGGGGCTCATGGTACTATGTCTGTTTCTCTGCAACTTACTGTCTCAGGGAACTCATCCCCGTGGCCCCTCCAGGTCGGGGGCTGGGCTCACTGGGCTGCACAACATTCCAGAAGGGAGACCAGGTACCACAGCGATTCAGCTCTTCACTGATGTGGGAGCTTGACCTGATTCCCATCTCACCCTTTCAACGTGCCGCATGACCATCCCACATGTCTTAACATCCTGATCCCTCCCACCCCAGGATAAGCCTCTGTGTTCTCATCTCTAGAATGGGATGCTGTGTCAGGAATCACAGGGGTGATGCAGGTGGTACAGGGCGGTGCTGTCAATACTCTGCTAACAAACTGACCTCAGATGCTAATATATTTAATCCTTCCCCACCTCAAATTCTACTTTAATACCAAGAACCATTTTTCTGAAGAAGGTGCTCATGTCCCACCTCCTGCCACAGGTCACCTAGTGCTTGGGGATTTGTTTTAAGCTTCTGCCCCACCCCTCCTTGTGTCCATGGTGCTGCTCTGATTGCATGTCCTTCCTCTGTCCCACCCCAGGGTGAAACTGTGTCCACAGTGAACAGGAAAGAGACCCGCATCAGGGAGACAGGCCGAAAAAGCAGGTGGAGCGCCTGGTTACCGCCTTGCTGGGCACTGACCCCTCCTATGTGCCCACCTTCCTGGGCACCTGCAGAGCTTTGCCACCACCCAACATTGCTGGACCTGCTGTTCAAAGGTGAGCACTATGTCCCTCAACGAGACAGTGGTGTTTTGGTGACTTACTAGCTGTGAGACTTCAGAATGTCACTGCCCCTCTCTGAGCCTCAGTTTGCTCCTCTGAACAGTAGGGTGAATAGAGGATCAATATCATTAGGTTATTGTAGGGAGTAAGTGGGTCCTCCCTGGAAAGTGCTGTCTGGGTGCCTGGCCTCATGGACAGGTCTGCTGCAGGGCCTGTAGTTGTGCTAATTTATCATTTTCGTTGTGCCCATGAGGAAGCCTCTGCCTCATCCCTCGCTGTCCCCATGGCCTTCGGCTGAGCTGTTTTCTCCTTTGAAAAAGTTATTGAGATTCCCTTAGGGGGTCCCTGTCGAATTCTCTAAGAGTCTACATTTTGAGGATGCCTCCTCATGGAAATCATTGTCTTGTCATTTCACTCTGTGAAGACACAGGCCTCTTGCCAAGGGCGGTGTTTCAGGGAGTGTTCATGGAGCACCTGGTCAGGCCCTGGTTCCACAGCAGGAAACAGAGAGGATGTCGCTGCCTCCCAGGACCCGCAGAGGGTTGGTGGGAATAACTGGTCTACCTCACTGCTCTGTGTTATCTGGTCTTAAGAAAATAATACATCACAGCAGAGCATATTTATGTATCCTCCTGATTCTCTAAACAACGAAACATTTTAGAAAATTGGAAAACTATTGCTCAATGTATTTGTATACTTTAAGCTAATTCAGATAGTTTTTCCCAAAATGGGATTACCCTATATTCCCAGTCACTCATTCATTTAATATGAGTAAGTATCTCTGCCCTTTAATATTTTTGAAAATATGGTGTTAATGGTTGCATAGCATTTCTTATGATATCTTGTATGTATCTTGTATAAATGACTGGCTTAAAAATTTTTTTTATTGTGGTCACATTGGTTTATAACATTATATAAATTTCAGGTGTACATCATTATATTTCAACGTCTGTATAGACTGCATTGTATTCACCACCAAAAGTCTATTTACCATCCATCGCTGTACACATGTCCCCTTTTACCCCTTTTGCCCTCCCCCCACCCCCTTCCCCTCTGGTAACCACCAATCTGTTCTCTGTATGGATGTATTTATCTTCCACGTATGAGTGAAATCATACAGTATTTGTCTTTCTCTGTCTATGTTGCTTAGCATAATACCCTCAAGTTCCATCCATGTTGTCAGAAATGACAAGAGTTTCATCTCTTTTTTGGTTGAGTAGTATTCCATTGTTTATATATACCCCATCTTCTTTATCCATTAACCCATTGTTAGGCACACAGGTTGCTTCCAAGTCTTAGCTATTGTGAATAATTTTGCAGTGAACATAGGGGTGCATATAGTTTCGATTTAGTATTTTTGTGTTTTTTGGATAAATACCCAGAAGTGGTATATATGGTAGTTCTGGATCATATGGTAGTTCTATTTTTAAATTTTTGAAGAATCTGCATACTATTTTCTCTAGTGACTGCACCCATTTGTGTTCCCACAAGTAGTGTACAGGGGTTCCTGTTAATCCACATTTTCTCCAACACTTTATATATCTTTTCTTTTTAATAATGGCCATTTTGTTGGGTGTGAGGTTATCATTGTATCTCACTGTAATTGTGATTTGCATTTCCCTAATAGTTAATGATGTTGAATATTTTTTCATATGCCAGTTGGCCTTCTGTATACTTTGTAAGAAAATGTGTTCACATCGTCTGTCCATTTTTTGATGTGGTTGGTTGGTTGTTTTTGGTGTTGTTGTTGAGTTGTATGTGTTTTTCATATATTTTGGATATTAACCACTTATCAGATATATGATTTATAAATATCTTCTCCCAACTGGTATGTTGTCTTTTCGTTTCGTTTTCCTTTGCTGTGCAGAAGCTTTTCAGTTTGGTGTAGTCTCATTTGTTTATTGTTTCTTTTGTTTTCCTTGCCTAAAGTGACATGATATTCAAAAAGATATTGCTAAGATCAATGAAAAAGAGTGTACTGTGGATGTTTTCTTCTAGAAATTATATGCTTTCAGGTCTTATATTCAAGTCTTCAAGCCATTTTGAGTTAATTTTTGTGTATGGTGTAAGGTAATGGTCTACTTTCATTCTTTTGCATGTGGCTGTCCAGTTTTCCCAACACCATTATTGAAGAGACTTTCCTTTCTACATTGTGTGTTCTTGGCCCCTTTGTTGAATATTAGCTGTCTATACATGTCTGGGTTTATTTCTTTGGTCTCAATTCTGTTCCACTGATCTGTATGTCTATTTTTGTGCTAGTACCATGCTGTTTTGATGACTATAGTTTTGCAGTATATTTTGACATCAGGGATTGTGATACCTCCAGCTTTGTTCTTTTTTCTCAGGATTACTGTGGCTATTTGGGGTCTTTTTTGGTTCCATATAAATTTTAGGATTCTTTGTTCTATTTCTGTGAAAAATGTTATTGGGATTCTGATTGGGATTGCATTGAATCTGTTGATTGCTTTAGGTAATATGGACATTTTAAGTATGTTAATTCTTCCAATCCATGAGCACAGAATATCTTTCCATTTCTTTATATTATCTTCTATTTCTTTCAACAATGTCTTATTTTCTTCAGTGTACAGGTTTTTCACCTCCTTGGTTCAATTTATTCCTTGGTATTTTATTCTCTTTGTTGCAATTGAAAATGGAATTGTATTCTTGATTTCTCTGCTAGTTCATTGTTAGTGTGTAGAAACAACTGATTTTTGTACTTTGATTTTTTGCCCTGCCTCTTTACTATATTCATGAATTATTTCTAATAGTTTTTTTGGTGAATTCTTTATGATTTTTGATATATAAAATCATGTCATCTGCAAATAGTGATAGTTTTACCTCTAGCTTTCCAGTTTGGATCCCTTTTATTTCTTTTCCTGCCTAATTGCTCTGGCTAGGACTTTCAATACTGTGTTGAATAAGAGTGGTGAGAGTGGGCATCCTTGTCTTGTTCCTGTTCTTAGAGGGATGACTTTCAGTTTTTCACTGTTGAGTATGATGTTGGCTTTGGGTTTGTCATATATGGCCTTTGTTATGTTGAGGTACTTTCCTTCTGAACCAATTTTATTGAGAGTTTTTATCATAAATGGATGATGAATCTTGTTGAATACTTTCTCTGCATCTATTGACATGATTGTGTTGTTTTTATTCTTCATTTTGTTAGTGTAGTGTATCACATTAATTGATTTGCAGATGTTGAACCATCCTTGCATCTCTGGAATAAGTCTCACTTGATCATGGTGTATCTTCCTTTTAATGTATTGTTGTATTTGATTTGCTAATATAATTTGTTGAAGATTTTTGCATCTATGTTCAAAAATGATATTGGCCTGTAATTTTCCTTTTTTGTGTTGTTCTTGTCTGGTTTTGGTATCAGGGTAATGTTGGCCTTGTAAAATGAGTTAGGAAACATCTTGTCCTCTTCAATTTTTTTGAAGCATTTGAGAAGAATAAGTATTAAATCTTCATTGAATATTTGGCAGACTTAACCAGAGAAGCTGTGTGGTCCTGAACTTTTGTTTTTTTGGGAGGTTTTTGATTACTGTTTCAATATCTTTACTTCTGATTGATCTATTCAGAGTCTCTATTTCTTGATTCAGTTTTAGGAGGTTGTATGATTCTAAGAATTTTTCAATTTCTTCTAGGTTATCTGATTTGTTAATGTATAGTTTTTCACAGTATTCTCTTATCATCCTTCGTATTTCTGTGTAATTCTGTGTAATTTCTCCTCTTTAATTTCTGATATTATTTGAAATTCTTCTCTTTTTTTCTTAGTGAGTCTAGCTAAGGGTTTGTCAATTTGTTTATCTTTTTTACAGAACCAGCTCCTAGTTTCACTGATCTTTTCTATTGTCCTTTTGTCTCTAGTTCATTTATTTCCACTCTGGTTTTTATTATTTCCTTCCTTCTACTGATTGGGCTTCATTTGTTCTTCTTTTGTCTAGTTCTTTTAGGTGTAGTGTTAGATTGTTTATTTGAGGTTTTTCTTGTTTCATGAGGTGAGCCTGTATTGCTATAAACTTCCCTCTTAGTACCACTTTTGCTGCATCCCATGGATTTGATATGTTGTGTTTTCATTTTCATTTGTCTCCAGGTATATATTTTTATTTCTCCTTTGATTTCTTCATTGATCCAGTAGTTGTTCAGCAGCATGTTGGTTAGTCTCCACATATTTGTGACTTTTCCAGATTTCTTCTTGTAGTTGGTTTCCATTTTTATACCATTGTGGTTGGAAAAGATGCTTAACATGATTTCAATCTTCTTAAATTTATTGAGGCTTGTTTTTTTTCTCAACATATGGTCTATCTTTGTTCCATGTGCACTTGAGAAGAATGTGTATTCTGCTGCTTTTAAATGGAGTATTCTATAAATATCTATTAAGTTCATATGGTCTAGTGTTTCATTTACAGTCAATGTTTCCTTGTCAATTTTATGTTTGGATGATCTATCCATTGATGTAAGTGGAGTGCTGAGGTCTCCTACTATTATTGTGTTGCTGTCAATTTCTCCCTTTAGATCTGCTAATAGTTTACACACTTTGGTGCTTCTATGTTAGCTGCATGTATGTTGATCAGTATTATGTCTTCTTGGTAGAATGTCCCTTCTATCATTATATAATGTTCATCTTTGTCTCTTTTTATCTTTTTTGGCTTGAAGTCTTTGTCTGATGTAAGTATGGCTACAGCACTTTCTTTTTCCCTTTTGTTTGGAGTATCTCTTCACTCTGAGTCTGTGTTTGTCTTTAGAGCTGAGTGGGTGTCCTGGAGGCAGCATATTTTGGGGTCTTGTTTTTTAATCCATATAGTCACTCTGTGTCTTTGGATTGGTGAATTAAATTCATTTACATTTAGGGTGATTATTGATATATGAGGGCTTAATACTGCCATTTTATTTTTTATTTTCTCATTGTTCTATATTTCCTTTGTTTCCTTTTCTTTGTGTTTCTGTCTGCCATTTCTGTTTGCTGATTTTCTGTGATGTATTTCTAAGATTCCTCTTTTTTTATGTTTTGTGACTCTGCTCTGAATTTTTGTTTTGTGGTTACCATGAGGTTTGTATAAAAGATCTCATAGATGAGACAGTCCTTTTTCTGCTGATAGTATCTTATCTCCATTTGCCTATGATGATTCTGTCCTTTTCCTCTTACCCTTCTATGTTTTTGTTGTCCCAAATGATCTCTTTTTGTATTGTGAGTTTGATACCAAGTTGAAGTGGTTATAGTTATTTTTAATGCTTTCTTTCCTTTTAGACTTTATGTTATAATTAAGTATTTACTAACCTATTCTGATATAGAGTTGCAATTTTCTGATTCTATTTATCACCTTCCTCAAAGCTTTGTATACCTTTGCCTTTTTGTTTCAGGTAGGAAGGCTCCTTTCAATATTTCTTGTAAGGCAAGTCTAGTGGTGATGAACTCCCTCAGCTTTTGTATGTCTGGGAAAACCTTTATTTTTCCTTCATACTTGAAGAATAACTTTTCTGGATAGAGTGTTCTTGGCTGATAGCTTTTATCTTTCAATATTTTGAATATATCATTCCACTCTCTCCTAGCCTGTAGAGTTTATGTTGAGAAATCCACTGATGGCCTAGTGTGGGTTTCTTTGTAAGGTATTTTCTTCTGTGTGGCCACCCTTAATATTCTTTCTTTGTCATTGATTTTACAGTTTTAATATAATGTGCCTTGGAGAAAAGTCATTTTGCCTTGAGGTAATTAGATGTTCTATTAACTTAATGTACTTGTATATCCAGTTCCTTCCTCTGGTTTGGGAAGTTCTCAGCTATTATTTCTTTAAATAAGCTCTCTACTCCTTTCTCCCTCTCTTCTCCTTCTGGGATATCCATTTGCCTTATGTTGCTTTTCCTAATTGAGTTGGTTATTTCTCATAGAATTTCTCCGTTTAAAAAAAGTCTTAGTTCTCTCTCCTCTTCTACCTGCATCACTTCTAGATTTCTATCTTTGAACTTGCTAATTCTCTCTTCCGTATGGTCTTCACTATTTCCAATGCTTTCTCACTTATTCTTTATCTCATTTACTGTGTTCTTCAGCTCCAGAATTTCTGTTTCCTTTTTTTAGAGTTTCAATCTCTTTGGTGAAGTACTCCTTCTCTTCATTAATTTTACTCCTGAGTTCACTGAACTGTCTTTCTGAGTTTTTTTTGTAACCTGTTGATTCTTCTTGACAGCTGTTTTGAATTTTCTGTAAGTTAGATTGCCATCTTTCAAGCATTCAAGTCTGGTTTCTGGAGAGTTGTCCTTTTCTTTATGTGCTACTGTGTTACTATAGGTCTTCATGGTGCTTGATGAGTTGTTCCTCTGCCAGCACATTTGTGGTAGCAAACACCTTTCTTATTTAGGTAAAGCTTTGCTTACTTTGATTCTGAGCTGCTTCCTTTTGTATTTGAGAGCCTGCACTTTCCATCCTCTGGTGCCTCTGCCAGAGGCATCATCAGTGTCCTCCTTGTGCTACTTGTACCTCCAAGGTTGCTTTTGCCTTGCTACTTATGATATCACTGCAGTTATGGGTGTTGCCACCAGGATCACTGGGCTGCTAGCACCTCTGCTGCTTCCGGGGTCACCTGGGTCACATGTTCCCCCACTGTGGCAGTGGGGAGGGGAATAATGGGATGAGAGCTGGCATCCTGGGCACATCTACCACATTTGGGTTTGTTGGGTCTGCAGGTGCCACTGCTACAAGTTGGGGGGGGGGTTGGAGTTTCTGGGCACCTCTGCACCTTAGAGGCACTGGGATTGTGGGCTCTGCTGTTGCTCTTACCTGTCTATGCACAGGCTCTTCATTGACTTGGTTGCTGCTGCTGTGTGCACTGCTGTTGTGTGCACTGCTGCTGTGTGCACTGCCTGCACTGTTGCTCCTAGGTTATTTGGGTGTGCTGGCAACATCACTGCTGGGGCACTGGGTTCACAGGTGTTGCTGCCACTACCAGGTGGGCCAGGGTTGTGGGCCTCACCACCACCACCACAGAGGGAGGAGTACCTGTGTCTCGAACACCGCCAGGGCTCCTGAAGCCTCTGGTCTCTGACACCTGTGTGGTTCTTGGAATCTCAAGTCAAGGGCACTGCCACTGCTGCTGTGGGACCTGGAGTCTTGTATGCAGACCCTGCTGCTGGCAGGGCACATTGTTGGGGAGTGCCACTGCCAGGGGCTGGCTTCCAGGCACCGTTGCTGCTCCTGAAGCCTCAGGTCATGGGTACCACCCACCACTGATGGGAGAGAGATAGGAGCTGAGCCATAAGTGCCACTGTGGCCCCTGCAGCCTCTGGTCTTTGGTGCTGGTACACTTTTTGGAACCTCAGGTCACAAGCACTGCTGCTGCTGTCAGGGGTATCTGGGTCTTGGATGTAGCCCTTGCTGGAAGGGCCAGTGTTGGTGGTGCTGCTACCGGGGAAGGGAGAGGGTGCTGGGTCATAGTTACCACTGGGGTTCCTGGAGTCTCTGGCTGTGGGCCTGCAGTGATTCCTGGCACCTCCCAGAGTGTGGGCTAACTGGATTCCTGGGGCCTCCATTTGTGGGTGTTGCCTCAGGTCCTGGGGCCTCTGGTCCCAGGCATGGCTGCAGTTCCTGGAACCTCCAGTCTTGGGAGCTGTTGCCGCTCCTGGTCCTCTGGCTCCACTGCCTCCAGGAGGTCCAATCCTCCCCCCTTTGGATGTATAGATGTTTGGATCTCAGAGGCATTCTGGTGTTCTATGCAGAGAGTCCTTTGTTGGTCAGTGGATGTCTGATTGGTTGTGACTTAGAGGAGAGGGGCAAAGGGAGCAATGCATTCTGCCATGATGCTGATGTCACTCGCACTGTGCTATATTTTTTTTAAAAAGAATAAGGAATTAAAATGTCTTATTGAAGTTAGCTCTGGAAAATACATTCTCAAGAAGATTTAAAATATTGGTGTAACTCTGATTTCAATGTTAATCAACACAGAATAAAAATATTTTGAGGGATGAAGTTCTCTGAGGCTAAATGGCTGAGACAGACTATCAAGTTCAAACTGGAGGGGTAAAGCTGGCAGGCCAAATTGACTTTTGTCATTTTAAATGTACCAGACAGATACCCATTTAATTTAATCCTATGTTTAAGTTTCTAAACAGATGCATTACTTAGGTTATGCTGAAATACCAGTTAACCCCTATAATTCAGTGACATATCACTATATATTTGCCCACATATCAGTCCTGGATGGGTGTTCAGGTTGGGGAGGCAACAGTTCTGCCTGTGGTTCTTTAGGATCCCAGAATTCTTTCATCATGTGCCTTCACCATCCATAGGTCCATATCCCCATCTACATCCGTCAGCAAAAGGGGAAAGAGCAGGAAGAAATGCCTGTGGGAAGATTTCATGGCCATGTCTGGAAAGGCACACAGCACTTTCACTTCTTCTATTGGCAAGAACTGGTCACATGGCCATACCTAATGCAAAGGAAGCTGGGAAATGTAGTTCACTGTTGTCCAAAGAAGAGGAGAATGGATTTTGATGAACTGAAGCTCTCTGCAACAGAGAGTAATTCATTTGGATTTATTGTGTTTCTCAAATCCTTATTGAGTATCTGCCGTAGGCCAAGCACAGTACTAAGGGCTTGAAGAGGGACACAGAATTGATTCAGCAGAGTCCTGGCCTGGGGGAAGTTACAAGTCTAAAGAAGGAGAAAGGACATGGTATTAAGTGCCTGCCATTCTAAGAGAGAAAAGGATAAAGTAGAAAGTGCTCTGAAAGTTCAGTGAATTATCTTAGAATGGGAAGATGCTTGGAGATGACACCAACTGATCTTCATTTTCAGAGATAAGATATTGTTGGTGGAAGAAAATGGCAACAAGAACTATATAAGCAGGTAATTTATGTATGAGATATTTTTAGAAATACTGTGCAGCCATTAAAATGATATTTTCAAAAATATTTAATGACATGAGCAAGTAATTATATTAAGAAGAAATAACTGGGAATATATAAAAATTCTATTTTTGGAAAACATAAATTTAAATGACAGTATATAGATATGTTGAGTGATAATTTTCAAATTTTCTAAAATGTTTTATTGTTTAATCAGAAGGATTCCAAAACTGTGCTTTGATTTGATGTGCTATTTTCTTTAAACCTGACATACAGAGCAGTGTTGTAGACTGGTTTTTTCCATCACTTTTCTATCCCACCACCTATGGGTTCTGTGAGGCAGTGATCTTGACTGTTTTCTGCCATTCAACCCAGGGCCTGACTCGGGTACTCAATAAATACTCCCTAAAATATTGCACTGGGGGAGGGGCCTATTTTTTCACAATGTGAAATGACAAGTCAAGGACTTCCACTGGAGGGCACCTCCAAAACATTGAATCTTACAGAATTTGGTTTTTTACTAACAGCAAAGGAGTGTGAAGGAGTCTAAGTTTGAATGTCGGCTTTTATTGCAGCGAAAACCGAGGAGCCCTGGAGCACTCATACAATTTCCCGTGAGTCCACCAGTGAGCAGTGTGTGATTGCTTACGACACCGACGCTGATCCACTGCAAAAATTTACTTTACAGGCTAGCCTTCTTCAGAACATGTCTTTTAACTTAAGAAAAATTCTTTAAGGAGTGTTTATTTGCTTTTATTCTTCCACTTCTTTGGAATATAATGAAAATTCTCTACAAGTGACAAGTATAAGGTAATCCACTAACTGGAAGATGTCCCTCTTTATGTATTCAGATATGTAATATTATGAGTTCCTGACTGAATTTGGATCTTTGCCTAATACCATATAAAAAATTAACCCAAAATGGATTAAAGACCTCAACTTAAGAGCTAAAACTACAAAAATGTTGAGGAAAACTTAGGGGCAAGTCTTCACGACCTTGGATTTGGCATTGGTTTCTTAAAAATGACACCAAAAAGAATAAAAGAAAGACAGATGCATTGGACATCCTCAAGATAAAAACATTTTGTTGTTTGCTATCACAGGGTACTCTCAAGAAAGTGAAAAAACAACCCACAGGATGGTGGAAATTATTTACAGATGATAAATCTGACAGAGGTCTTGTACTCAGAATATCTAACACAAATAAACCAACTAAAATGGGCAAAGAACTTGAAGAGACACTTCTCCAAAGAAGATATACAAATAACCAACAAACACATGAAAATATGATCAATATCCTTGGATATCAGGGAGATGCCGATCAAAACCACAATGAGATACCACTCCACACCCACTGCAATGGCTATAATTAACACACACGCACAGAAATTAGAAACTGTTGGCAAAGATGTATATCTCAAGAACAATCATTACTACCAACTCCAGAGATAAAAGTATCTCTATGAGTAAGTAACTCCAGTGCCAGCTCCATACTTGGCTCGGATCTTAGTGTCTGTAGACAGTGACATGCTACATTTTGAGATCTGCATTCTGGGATTCCGTGCATGCGTTTTCTGCTCCAATGACAGGGCACCCTCTTTGCCGAGGCAGGAAATGTTTCTGCCCTGGGTCATGCATTTTTCATCCCTCCTCTCTGCTCACAAGGTAGGCAGCATGTTGGGCTTCCATGGCTGCCAGGTAGCCCACAGTCATTTTGGTGGTCAGAATTGAAGATGTTTTCTGGAGGAGAATGTGGTTTTGGATGAAACTTTGGCAGGATGATTCCTGGCCCCTTCCTGCAATCCAACACAGAGCCCGTGCCCCTATTCATAAGGGCAGCGACACAGCCCATGGCAACCCTTCCCCTTAGTCCTCGCTGATCTCTGCTCTCCCCTGCCCCCATTCAATCAGGGATTTCACTTTCTCTACCTCTATGGAGAGCTCCAGTTTCTTCCCAATGAAGACCAATGTTCTCTGCATGGGGGATCCATCTCTGGATCCCCAGAGAAGAGAGAGATCGCTGACCATGGCCTCACTCAACAGCCTCTGACCAGAGGACTCAACTTGATCTTATTTTGAGGGAGAATAGGGCTCCCTTTTTCATCCTCACTTGGAGTCTTGGGCAGGAGGCAGAGCTCTCTCCAACACAGAAGCCTAATGTGAGGGATAGCAGGGCCGGGGGCTGGCACAGGGCTGGGCACAGGGGGTCACTGCTGGAGGAGCCTGAGGGGTGATTTGGGGCTGTGCCCAGCTCCAATACCCTGGCCTGAGCCTATGACCTTCACGCAGCTTCCAAGAGCCCTTGACGTGCTTTATAAAGGCCTCTTCTGCTCACACAAGCTCAAGTGGGTCCTGCTGTTGCAACTGAGAACTTCACCTGGATTGAACACATTCAAGGTCATGCCTACAACACGCTGACGTGCCCTTAGAGGAGCTTTCCTGTGGAGAGAAAGGGACTCTGGCATGGGGGAAGATGGCAGACAGGAGTGGCCTGGACTGTACCTTCCTCTGTCCTAGATGGCAGGGTCTGGCTTTGCCCAGAGGCTGAGTTATGGAGCAGGAGGGGCTGGGGTGGCTGCTGGGTGGGGCCTGGGGTGTGTCATAGAAGGGGCTGGGAGACACATGGTCCAGGGCATGGAGCAGTGGGTGTTGTGGAAGAGGTATCTGGTGGGGTCTTCAGGGGCCCTCCCTGCTCCATGGATCACTCCCAGGTATCCTGATGGCCTCCACTGCTGGCTTTTTCAACTTCCTCAAAATGCTTATGTTCAACCAAGTGTCTCTGGAGTCCCTGCTTTCCCAAACAAAGCTTAAACTTCATAAAGAGACCGCAGGTAATGGAAGCCACAGCAATACCTTAAAACGTGGACATATTGTGTTCCAGAAATTCCATTTATAGGGATCAGTCCTAAAAGAATAGAGATTTATGGACACAGTTGTACCTTTCAGCACAATTATGGGAGTGAAAAATTGGAAATGGCCCCATTGTTCAACAGCCGGGGATGCTGAGTAAGTCGTGATGTGTGGCCACTGAGAATGCACAAGGGGACAGGACTGACTGTGCATGTCCACCTGTGGGGACATCAGGTTAAAGAAGAGCACAGCCCTGGAATCCCCACCCCACACCCTCAAACACACACACCTGCCACCTGCACTTAAAGGGAAGGGATGGAAGGATGGACGCCACGTGCTGTGGGCAACTATTTCTTGGTAGGAGGAGTATATCTTCCTTTATTAGTCCATATTTAAATCCTTATTTTAATAAATAAACATTATCTTTATCTTAAACTTTAAAAAACCATATAAAGTACATTATTAATTAAGAGATTTGTGATAAATGGATAACATTTAATATGTGATATCAATTTTTAAAAAATATATGTTAGAAAAAATTCACACATTGCCAATCCAAAAAAGAAAAGATTTTAAGTGTCTCACTGTTCAGATATTTCCCTTATGTTGCTGGCTCTTGTGTCATACATGTGAAAGTGTTCCCTATCCCAAGGTAATGAAAACATTTAATATTTAGGCATCATTTCCTACACATAATCTTTCATGGATCAAGGATTGTCCTTGTTAATAAAAATAATTACTTCTGTTGAAATAAAAATGATCATTAATCAGTCTCCTCATGCATTATTTAGCCAGACACAGAAGGCCACATATTATATGATTCCTCTGATATGGACAGCCCCGTTTTGATAAATCCATAGAGACATAAAGAAGATAGTCGGTGCCAGGGGCTGGGTGACAGGAAGGAGGAGGGACTGACTAGTAGATACGGAGCTTCTCTTTGATGAAAATGTTCTGGAATAGACAGCAGTGGGGATTATGCAAGATTGTGAATGTACTTAATGTCCCATTTAAAGTGATCAAAGAGTTAAATTTTATTTTGTCAATTTTATATGATAGAATATAGTAAAATATTGAGTAAATATAAGGAAAAACAAAAATTTAAAAAGTGGAATTATAGGGGAGGGGAAGGAAGTCTCTGGGGCTGCAGCTGGTGTGAGTTACAGCTCGTGATCGGGCCCTGGAGGCATTGCAGGAGCTGGCGCTGGTTGCTGAGCTGGTACCAGCTCTCGTATACTGGGGGAGGAACTGGCTCTGGCACCAGTGTTGCCTTGAGAACGGGGTCTGTTATTGTCTTTAGTTCTAGAACTGGAGCTGGTGCCAAAGCACTATGGGGCTCAAGAGCTGGCGGTAGTGCTCTTGCTGTGGTTGGCTTGTGCTCTGGAGCTGGAGCTGTTGATGGAACTTGCTGGAGTTTTGGAGCTCATACTAGAATAGGTTTTCGTGATGGTTCTAGCTCTGGACATTAGGTGGGAGGTGTTGCTTGAACCTTTCCTGGCTCTGGAATTGGAGCTTATGTAGGTGCTTGTTCTAGCTCTTGAGCTTGAATGACAGCTGTGGCTTGAGCACTCCCTGGCTCAGGAATTATAGCTGACATATATGCTTGTTTGAGCTCTTGAATTGAATGAGAGCTGTGGCTTGAGCTGGCTCTGGCTCTGGAACTGTAGTGGGCAGTAGAATGGGAGCTGGCACTAACTCTTGAAGTGGTTCTAGAGCTTGCTCTGGAGCTGGTACTGTAGCTCCAAGAGGAGAAAATATCATGAACATGACTGAAAATATCATGAACATGACTGCCTTTCCATGTGCCCTCCAAATACACAGGAAACCTCTCTGTCAATCGATGAAGTCTTCTTCCAGGAACCCACCCCCAGGAAGTGTTCCAGACTGCAGTGGGTGGGAATAGTGATCTGAGGCTACTCATTGCTCCTGACCCAACTCTAGCCTCCGGAGGCTCAGCTCTGTGTGACCCAGCCCCACTGCTCCCCACAGCCCACATCACCCACCCTGAGTCTTCACCCTCAGTCCTCCTCACCCTCAATGGGCTTAAGGTGCTCTAGCTGTGCCAGAAGCGGGTGGGCATGGCGCTCCAGGTCCGAGCCGGCATGTTGAGCCCAGTGTAGGCCAGTAGCATCTTCAGGCAGGGAAATACTGGTGGCTGGTGGAAATCCTGGTCCAGTCAGGTGCCCAGGATTGAGGAGATGATCCTGGGGGTAGTTGAGTCAGAGGCCTGGTTTCCTTCCACACTCCTTTCCCAGGGCATCCCTTTGGGGACTTGGGCCTCTGTGCCTTCTGCTCCTGCCCACCCAGAGGCCAGCCTTATTCCATGTCCACCTCCATTCTGGCAGTTGTGGCGGAGGCAGGCCTGGTCACCAAGGAGGGGCTGGTAAAAAGCCTTCTGAAGTGAGAGCCCTTGATCCATCGATGTGACCACTTCTCCACTTCTTTGGGAAAGCCTGGCACACACCTCTGTCTGTCTCCCTGACTCTTCCCCACTGGGATGTCAACTCCATGAGGACGAGGAGTGTCTGCTCTGTTCATTGCACTCACTGGCACACAGTAGGTGCTCCATGAAAATCTGACCGATGAAGAACATATGAACTCTGTCTCCTGCTCAGGATTCCCAGGGCTCTCCCAGTTCCTCAAACTTACCTCCTTCACCTATATCTGCCTAATTCTCTAGATGCTCCATGTGGGTCTCCTCCTGCCACTGCCACTCATCTCCCACAGTGTGGGTTCAGCCGGCCCCAGAGCCCTCACTGAGTCCCCTGAGCACCAGCCGAGCCCCCGCTGTTGAGGTTCCACCAGATTCATGAGCAGGATGCTCTCCACACCTCCTGTTCTGGGTCCCAGGATGGGGGTGGAGGCAGGGCTGGAATGGGTAAGGGCTATTTCCAGGGCTGACTCTGTCCTCTGACCTCCCCTCTAATCCCCACAGCATCCACAGCCCCATCTGTAGCTCTCTCTGACTCCTTTCCTTTTTGCCAGGAGAAGCGCTCAGACTTCTGCCCTCAAGCAAGAATCATAAGATGTTGGATCCAGGGCTCTGCCATCCCCTCCTCATCCACAGAACCCCACATCTCCACACAGTTCTTTGGAAAAGGGAGTTGCTCCTTCTTGAATCAAAGCCCATTCACATTTTTAATTGATACTAGTGACTGCCATCCTCATCAGAATGAGGGAGGATGCATCCATCTAGAGGAGGCCAGGAGGGCGTTACATCGGCTGTAGTGTGGACACTACCTTCTTGTGATGTCTAGTGTGACATTCTGACTCCCGACTAGAATGGAAGCCCTGAGAGGCAGGACTTGTCTGCTCTGTGCGCTGGATTATGGTCATACAGAGATAAGTGCCTGCAACTAGTGGGGCTTCCTATATGTTTGATAAATGAATGAGCCCCAACCAGCCCCATCATGGATATATGAGTGGGCCTGTGGCCTCCCTGCTCACCCCCAAGGATCCCTCCTCAGACTTTACCCATGAAAAGGAACCACTAATGGAATCTCAAATCTCATTTTCCAATGGGAAAACACTTTAGCCCAAGGCTACAAGAACAGTGATGAATGAGGCAGAGGCTTCGTCATGGCATGAGGGAAATGATAAATTAGCACAAACATGGCCCTGCAGCAGTTCTTGCCCCAGGGCCAGGCACCCGGACAGCACTTTCCATGGTGGACCCACTTAGTTTTGAAAATAACCCTATGAGGTTGGTGCTCTATTCACTCCAAGGTTCACAGGAGCAAACTGAGGCTCAGAGAGGGGCAGTGACATTCTGAAGTCTCACAGCTAGTAAGTCACCAAAACACCACTGTCTCGTGGACGGACTTAGTGCTCGCCTTTGAACAGCAGGTCGAGTGCTGTTGGGTGTTGGCAGAAGCTCTGCAGGTGCCCAGGAGGGTGGGCACGTATGAGGGGTCACTGCCCAGGAAGGCGAACACCAGGTGCTCCACTTGCTTTTCTGGCCTGCCTCCCTGGACGGTCCACACCATGCGGGTCTCTTCCATTTCACTGTGGACACATTTTCACCCTGGGGTGGGACAGAAGAGGAAATGCTGTCAGAGCAGCACCATGGACACCAGGAGGGTGGAGCAGAAGCTCAGGACAAATCCCCAAGCACTAGGTGACCTGTGGCAGGAGGTGGGACATGAACGCCCTCAGCAGAAAAATGGTTCTTGGTATTAAAGTAGAATGTGAGGTGGGGAAGGATTATATATATTAGCATCTGAGGTTGTTTTGTTAGCAGAGTATTCACAGCACCGCCCTGTACCACCTGCATCCCCCCTGTGATTCCTGACACAGCATCCCATTCTAGAGATGAGAACACAGAGGCTTATCCTGGGGTGGGAGGGATCAGGATGTTAAGACATGTGGGATGGTCATGCGGCACGTTGAAAGGGTGAGATGGGAATCAGGTCAAGCTCCCACATCAGTGAAGGGCTGAATCGCTGTGGTACCTGGTCTCCCTTCTGGAATGTTGTACAGCCCAGTGAGCCCAGCCCCCGACCTGGAGGGGCCACGGGGATGAGTTCCCTGAGACAGTAAGTTGCAGAGAAACAGACATAGTACCATGAGCCCCCTGTGGCTTTGGGTAAAGACATCCCTACTGATCACGATGATGTGTAAGACCTGGAGAAGGTGCGGAAGGCTTGGCAAGACAACAAGTGCACCTGCGGACAGGAGTTGAAACAGGAAAATCTGTAGAAAAATAGCAATACTCTTGACTTCATGTGAAGTGAAAATGTATAACATTATCTTTGTGATATTCCTACAAATATGTGGACAATGACTTTGCATGTGGCCACAGCAGAGCTAGGCAGTGAGGGTGTGTTGGGGGAGAACTTGGGGACCCAGATTTCTTTGGGAGCAGGATTCTAGAAAAGAGCCCAGGGGAGTATCAGGGTGGCTTCTGGGGCCCCGGGCTGCCTTTGGCTGAATCAGGGTCCTGGGTGTGGAGTCTCCTCGTTGCCTACACTCACCATGAGCCAGCACCGGACTCTGTGGCTGATGTGGGGCACCTGCCCACCCTGCAGGAAGATGCAGTAGAGGACCCCACTGATCAGCTCCTGTCCCGTCTCATGGGTGGAGCTCTGGAAAGACAGTGTCCGGCAGCCAGGCAGAAGCCTCACACTGGCTGGCTCTTTGCTGGTTTTCAGACCCAAAAGACTTCTCCACTCCAGACACATGCACACCACTGTCTGCACAGACCTCCCCCAAGGAGACAGAAAAGATGACAGCCTGAGGGCCTTGGATTCACACAGGCACAGATAAGAGGCACCTCAGCAATCCCCTTACCACCCTGCCAGTCCAGTCCAGCGGTGTGATGACTTAGGACTACCAGGGTATCACTGCCCTGGGCGTGCCCTCCCCTCATGTCCCTCTTCCCCCGACACTGAAGAGGAGGGGATGTGGGGCCGCCCAGGGAGGTCTCACAGAGGTGGCCTGGCCTAGATTGGCCTGCCCTAGGCTGCCTTGTGTTACCTTCGGGGACCTCCTGGCAAATGGCCAGAGGTGTCTGGATCGAGCGAGGGTTGAACAAATGTCTGCAGCTTCCGAAAAGGCTCTCACTCCAGGCTTTCCGGAAACAAGAGCCCCGTTAAGAGGGGACACAGCAGGAGAACATATTTGTAAGTGAAGTGTCTGGCCAAGTGGGCTGGGTATGGGGCTGTCACTGGAATGTGGGCGCCTGGTTACAGGGGTTCCAAGTTCTGTGGGGGTCTATTGCCAAGGAAGTGACTTCACTTTGGGATCCCCTTACCTGAGTCCCCTTCTCAGACAACATCTATCCAAACAGCCCTCTGGGCTGCTACTGCTCACCCCCCATCTCCATGCAACACCCTAGCTGTGCAGTTACACCAACAACCCATCTCTACGGGGCCCTGGGAAGGTCTGGGTGCAGCCGGGGTCCCAGCTTTAAGGAGACAGACCTAAGTTCAGACTCAACTCTTCATTCTTACCTGTTCTTGATCCTGGATAAGTCATTGTGTCTCTCAGGGGCTGTCTGTCTCCCCACCTGCACAATGGGGATTAATCTGGCATGGACTTCTAGGTATGTCCTCAGGCATATGCGAGATAATACCTATAAAATTGGACAGGTGGTGGCACATGTTTGTAGTGCCTCCAACTTCTTTTTTCTCCCTCTTGTCACCTCCCCTGTGTCTGCTCCTCTTTTGGCTCCACTCATAGTTTTTACCTAATGTCAGTGTATGTGTTTGTGTGTGTGCATACATGTGTGTGTGTGTGCATGCGTGTGTCAGTTCTCATGTTCTGGATGTCCAGAAGAGAATAACCCTCACATAGGGAGGGAAGGGCAAGAGCTTCCTAACATCTTAGGGTTTCTAATTTCCAAAGAAGCCCTAGGAGAGGGCTTTGAACCTTGGCATGGAATGTCAGAAGCCTGATGAGTAGCCATTCTATATAAAGCCAGGGGCTTTTTAAAAAACCAGTTCTATATATAAATGGAGAGCTCTGTCCAAAGTAAAGCCGACTAAGAAATACAATTCCCAAAACTTCAATCGTCCATAACAGCATGTATTTTCTTTAAAAGAAAAACCACTTAATGAAACAGACCTTAGTATTCTAACCTCAGGATACAGCATTCTCCATTGCAGCAGCTGAAGGGGGACCTTCTGCTTGCTTGCCTGTTTCCTTTCTGCCTGGCCTGAAGCAGGGTCCTCCCATGTCCACATCTGAATTGACTTCAATTTAAATGTACTGGATTGATGCATATTTAAGCTGCTCCTTGGATTAAAATTTTTGTGCATGTATTAGTTTATGCTGAATTACAAATAACTCCCCCAATTTTAGTAGCATATATATTCTCCCACATCACAGTGCTGGGTGAGTCTTCATGTCGGGGAGATTGCGCTCCCTCATGTGGTCATTCAGGAGCCCAGAGTTCTTCCATCACATGCCTTCTCCATCCTGATGACCTCATGCCCATCTGCATCCATCAGCAAAGGAGAAAGAACAAGGAGGAAGGCATGTGGGAGGTTATAACAAGCCAGGTCTGGTATGGCACACATCCCTTTCATTCCTCTTCCGTTGGCAAAGACATGGTTATATGGCCTCAAGGGAGGCTGGGAAATATTCCAGCTGTGTGCCCCAAGAAGGGGAGAAGGGATTTTCATAGACAATTAAAGTTTTCAGCAGCAGTGAGTAACTTGTTTAGAATTTATGGTGTTTTTCAAATCTTTATTGAGTATTTGCCATATGCCTGGCTCTGTGCTGAGTGGAGACTGAAACTGACTGAGCACCATCTTGGCCTGGGAGGAGTTCCCAATCTAAAGGAGGGGAGAAGACGTGGTGTGAACTGCCTGCTGTCCTAAGAGAGAAAGGTTAAAATGAAAGTCTCTGGAGGTTCAGGAAATGATGCTAGATTAGGAAGCAGTCTGGAGCTGTTATCAAGTGACTCACTTTCGGGAGTAACAGATATGATTGGTGGAAGAGGATGGCAGCAGGAACTGTAGAAGCAGGTCATTCATACGAGATATGTACCATTTATCGTAAGGGATGCTGTGTAACCATAAAACCATTAAAATTATATTTTCAAAAATATTAAAAGGCAGGGATATTTACTCATATTAAGTGAAAAAGTCACTAACAATATAGGGTCATCCCATTTTTGGAAAAACTCTCTAATTGAAGTATACAGATATGTTGAGCAATAGTTTTCCAATTTTCTAAAATATTTCCTTGTTTAGATAATCAGGAGGATACATAAATATGCCTTGTTGTGATGTATTATTTTCTTTTTTTTTCTGCTTTTTTTCCTCCCCAAATCCCCCCAGTGCATAGTTGTGTATTTCTTTAGTTGTAGGTCATTCTAATTGTGGCACATGGGACGCCGCCTCAACATGGCCTGACAACTGGCGCCATGTCTGTGCCCAGGATCTGAACCACTGAAACCCCGGGTTGCGGGAAGCAGAGCGCATGAATTTGACCACTCGGCCACGGGGCCAGCCCCCTGATGTATTATTTTCTTAAGACCAGATACACAGAGCAGTGAGGTAGGCCAGTTATTCCCACCAACCCCCTGTGGGTCCTGTGAGGCGGTGACCTCCTCTCTGTTTCCTGCTGTGGAACCAGGGCCTGACCAGGTGCTCCATGAACACTCCCTGAAACACTGCCCTTGGGAAGAGGCCTGTGTCTTCACAGTGTGAAATGACAAGACATTGACTTCCATGAGGAGGTATCCCCAAACATTGACTCTTACAGAATTTGCTTTGGTCTAACAGCAAGACTGTGAAGAAGTCTAAATTTGATGGTGGCTTCTATGGCTGAGAGAATGACAGAGCCCTGCAGCATTCATGCCCTTTCCTTTGTGGTCGCCAGAGGGGAATGTATGACTGCTCGTGACAATGACATGGCCCTACTTCAAAAGATTGACTTTACAAGTTAGCCTTATTCAGCACAGTTTTCTATACCTTTACAGAATTTCTTTAGGAAATATTTAAATGCATTTGTTCTTCAATTTATTTTAGAATATGCTGAAAATTCCCTACAGTAATAAATATAAGATTATCCACTAATTGGAAAATGTCCCTCATTACATGTACTGTGTAAAATTACTAATGACTGAGTGAAGTTGGACCCTTAACCTAATATCATGTAAAAAATTAACCCAAAATGGATCGAAGACGTACATTTAAGAGCTATAACTATAAAACTCATAGAAGGAAACGGGAAAATCTTCATGATCTTGTATTTGGCATTGATTTCTTAAAGATGACACTAAAAGCAGTAAAAGATAAAAGAGACCCATTAGATATCTTCAAAATGAAAACTTTGTGCATCAAAGGACACTCTCAAGAGAGTGAAAAGACAACACACAGAATGATAGAAGATATTTACTACCGATAAATCTGAGAAGTCTTGTACACAAAATATCTAAAGAATTCTTACAACCCAACAACAGATACAAAGAACTGAAGTATAAAAGGGCAATGGACTTGAATAAACATTATTCCACAGTAGATACACAAATGGCCAGCAAGCATATGAAAAGATGATCAACATCCCTAGATGTCAGGGAGATGCAAATCAAAACCACTATGATATACCACTTCATGCCCACTAGGATGGCCATAAATAAAACACACACATACAGAAAATAGCAACTATTGGTTGAGAAGTGGAGAAATTTAAGCCTTATTGCTGGGGAAATGTCCACTTGTACATAAACTGTGGAAAACAGTCTGGTAATTACTCATAATGTAAAGCATGGAGATTCCAGTAAACCCAGCATTTCCAATCCTAAGTAAATACCCAAAAGAAAAGAACACAAACATTCAAATACCTGTACACAAATATTCACAGCACCACTATTCACAACAGCCATATGTGAGAACAATGAAAACGTCCACCAACAGATGAAGGGTTAAACGAAATGTATGTTTATACAGTGAAATATTATGCAGCCATAGAAAGGTATGAGGTATTCATACATCTACAACGTGGATGAACCATGAGGACATTACGCTAAGTGATAGAAGACAGACATAAAAGGCCACATATTGTATGACTCCGGGTGTGTGAAAAATCCAGATAGGTGAATGAATAGAAAGAGAACGGATTGGTGGTTGCCAGGAGCAAGGAGGAGTGGGGATAGGGAGTAACTCTTCAGTAGGTATGAGGTTTCTATCTGGGGTGATGAAAATATTCTGGAACTAGATAGTGGAGATGGTGCCAGCCTAGTGAATGTAGTTAGTGCCCTAAATTGTACTAATTAAAATATTTTAGAAGTAAAGGATAGAAGAAATCTGCTGCTGGTGCTGGCTCTTCCTCTGAACCTAGTCTTTAATCTGGAATTGGTTTGGAAATGGTTCTAGTTCTAGAACTGGCAATAGAGCTATCGCTGAATGTGGGATAGGAATTGGTGATAGAGCTGCCTCTGTCTGGAGATGGCCCTAGGGATGGTGAAGGAGGGGATGGCACTGGCTCAGACCCAGATGTGGCACTGGAGCTATTGCTGGGCTTGTATAGGAGTTACCAGCTGACTCTATCTCAGGTGTTGTTGCAAGAGCTGGTGCTGTAGTTGGTTCTAGTTCTACACATAGTACTACCTTTAGTCTGGATTACATGCCAGAGCTGAGTGCATCTCAGGAGATAGTGTCAGAGCTGGTTCTAGAAACAGCTATAGCTTAGACCTGGCTCTCAATCAGTTGTTGCCAGAGCTGGTGTTGGAGGTTGCATTAGCTAAGGAGGTGATGCTAGACCTAACTCTGGTGCTGGCACTACCTCTGGAGATGGCTCCAATTCTGGAGCTGCTTGTCGCTCTGGTGGTGTTGCCAGGGTGGTGCTGGAGCTGTCTGTAGCTTTGGGCATGACATTACCTGTAATCCCAAACTGGTGTGGGACTAATTCTAGTACTAGAGCTGGTGCTGGAGCTGGCACATGAGTTGATGATAGAACTGCCTTTTTCTCTGGAGTTGCTATAGAGCTTCTGCCAGAGCTAGAGGTAGTGGGAAGCTTTTGCTTGATTTGGTGTTGGTACTGGTTGTAGCTCTGGAATTGATGTGAAAACTAGCTCTAGCTCTGAATGTGGCACTGGCTCTAACTCTGCAAGTGGGACTGGAGCCAGATCTGGATCAGCTCTGGACTCTGGCAAGGGCTGATGCTGGAGTGGCTCTAGCTATGTAGCTCACATTAGATCTGCCTGTGATGCTGATGCAAAAATGGCTCTTAACTCTGGAGCTGGTGCAAGAGCTGAATCTAGGCCTGGAGCTGGAGTTCCTACCCTCTTTGGGGCTGGTGTTGGAGCTGGACTAGGAGTGGCAGAGTTGTGGAGCTGGTTTTAGAGCTGGCACTGAAGGTGACGAGGATGCAACAAGAAGATGAATGGTCACCACCATAAGTGCCATTGCATTTGCCTGTCAAAACTGCTTTTAAGAGATTCCCTATTCCATGAACCCACTGTAAGGAACTCTTCCCAGACTGCAATTCTCCTGATGAGTGTGTGCTCAGACACAGCAAGGACCAAAAGGATGGAACAAAAGGATATTTGCTGAAGGAATGAATGAGTGAAGGAATGCAGAGTGAATGAAAACCCAGGAGTCCCTCCAGATGAGCCTTTATATGAGATGGGGTCAGAGGGCATCACAGAACAGGCCCTGGGGTTTAGGCACTGAGAGCTTCCATCTGTACTTGCAGCACTGAGCCTCCTTCTCCTGAACCGTGCTGTCATTGTGGAATGTCTTCATCTCCTCCTCAAAAGTACTCAGTGTTTCTGGGAGCAGGGCAAAGGAAAGGACCACCTGGTCAGTCTGGATAGGGTATCCCTAGGCTGAGCTCCCACATCACTGGGGTCCATGCCATCAGGCCCAGGCTATCCCTTTCACTGGACATGACCTGTGGCTCCAGTCCTTGTACCTGTGGACATTGACTGTCCTAAGTGTTGAGACCTGCACCCTTGGGCTTCTTAATGTGTGTCATCTGCTCCAGGGGACAAATATGGGCACCCAATGATAGTGCTCCCCCCTTGCCAAGGCAGACAAACCGAGCTGCCCTGAGCTCCGTGGGACACTCTATGCCCACCCCTTCTCCCTGCTCACCAGGTAGACAGCATCTCCTGCTTCCCTGGCTCTCAGGGGACCGTGGCCATTTTGGTGGTCTGTATTGAAAGTGCTCTCTGGAGGCGAGTTTGGTTTTTCATAGAGACTTTGATGTGATGATTCCTGGCCATTTCCTACAAACAAACACAGAGGCTGTGCTCCTAATCATCATGGCACTGCTGCAGCCCATGGCAGCCCTTCCCCTCAGTCCTCCCTGATCTCTGCTCTCACCTGCTCCCCATTCATTCAGGGGCTTCTCTTCCTTGCTGTGGGGAGAGGTCTGAGTTTCCTCCATATGAGGACCTATGTTCTCTGCATGGGGGGCTCCATCTTTGGCAGAAAAGGGAGAGGTCACTGACTGTGGCCTCACTCAGGCCTCAGACCATGGGACTCCCCGTGACCTTACCTTTAGGGAGATGATGGCACCTCCCTCCTCCACAGTTGGGGTCTTGGGCAGGAGGCCAAGCTTCTCCCCACACAGAAGCTGAATGCGAGGGATACTAGCACTGTGGGCTGGCATAGATGCGGGCACTGGGTCACTGCTGGAGGACCCTGAGTGCTGGTAAGGGGCTGTCCTCAGCTCCAAAGCCCCTTGCCTGAGGTGCTGAACTTCCCTCAGCTTCTTTGAGCACCTGATACGTCTTGTAAAGATCCCTTCTACTCAAACTAGCTCAAGTGGGTCCTGCTGTTGCAACTCAGAACTTCCTCTCAATTGAACACATCCAACGCCATGCCTTTAACTTAATGACTTGCCTTTATTTTTATTTTTTAAAAAGCTTTTGTTAAAACAAAAAACAAACATTAGTTAGTCTCCTCATGCATGACTTGGCCAGACATAACAAGCCACATATTATATGATTCCACTGACTTGATAAACCCATAGAGAAGAACTGATAAATCCATAGAGACATAAAGAAGATTAGAGGGTGCCAGGGGTTGGGGTGACGGGAATGAGTGACTGACTAGTAGATACAGGGTTTCTCTTTGATGAAAATGTTCTGGAATTGATAGCAGAGGGGGTTGTGAAACACTGTGAATGGACTTAATGTCACTTAACTGTCCGATTTAAAATGATCAAAGAGTTAAATAAGTGAATTTTGTATGATAGAATAGAGTAAATCATGGAGTATATGTATAAAAAAACCAAAAATTTAAAAAATGGAATTATAGGGAAAAGAAGGAAGTCTCTGGGGCTGCAGCTGGCATTAGTTTCAGCTCATAATCAGGCCCTGGAGGCATCGCAGGAGCTGGCACTGGTTGCTGAGCTGGTACCAGCTCTAGTATACTGGGGGAGGAACTGGCTCTGGCACTGGAGTAACTATATGATCTGGGTCTGTTGTTGTCTCTAGATTGATCTAGAACTGGAACCAGATCACTCTTGGGAGCTAGAGCTGGTGCCAAAGCACTATGGAGCTGAAGAGCTGGTGGTAGGGCTCCTGCTGGGGTTGGCTTAAGCTCTGGTATTGAGGCTGTTGATGGAACTGGCTGGCGTTGTGGAGAAAGTGCTAGAACTGGTTTTTGTGATGATTCCAGCTCTGTAGACTTGATGAGAGCCGTTGCTTGAACCTTTTCTGGATCTGGAATTGAAGCCTGTGTAGGTGCTTTTCCTAGCTCTTGAATTTGAACAAGAGCTGTGGCTTGAGATGCTCTGGCTGTTTGGGTGGAGTTGGCGTCTCTGCTTGTTCTAGCTCTTGAGCTTGAATGAGAGCTGTGGCTTGGGCCTGCTGTGGCTTGGGGGGCAGCTCTCTCATCCTGATCTTCCACCTGGCATAGAACCTACTTGTCCCTCCTATTATTACAATCCACGTCCAGGATCTGAGCTCACCAGAGGCATGCAGGGAGGCTCCCCAAACCTTCTATTTGTTAATTCAACAACTGTTTATTATTTCAGCAACTATAATCTGAGCACTCACTCTATGGCTCGTGATGGGATAGGTCCCACTCTACAAGTTGACAAACAGATTCAATGCAATCCCCATCATAACTCCACTTGACTTTTTGCACATTTTGACAAGCCAGTACTAAAATTCACATGGAAACGCAAGAGACCCAGAATAGCCAAGGTAACCTGGAAAGAGAAATACAAAATTGAAGGACTCACACTTCCTGATTTCAAATGTTAGTACAAAGCAGCATTCATGAAGACAGTGTAGTAGTGGCATAAAAAAATCGATGTATAGATCAATGGAACAGAATTGAGAATCCAGAAATAAACCCTCGTATCTACAGATAACTGAAATTTGACAAAGATGAGGAGACAATTCGTGAGGGAAAGAACAGTCTTTCCAAGAGTTTGTGGTGGGACAACTGGATCCTTGCATTCACAGATCGAAGTCCGATGCCTTCCTCACACCACTAACAAAAATTAACTCTAAGTGGATCAAAGACCTAAAAATAAAAGAGAAAACTATAAAATTTTTAGAAAAAAATATGGGAATAAAGTTTTGTAGCTGTGGGTTAGGCAGTGTGGTTTCTTAGGAATGTCACCGAAGACAATGATAAAAGAAAATATAGATAAATTAAGCTCAATAAAAATTAAAAACTTTTGGGGGCGGCCCAGTGGTGCAGTGGCTAAGTGCACGTGTTCTGCTTTGGCGGCCCGGGTCCACCGGTTGGGATCCTGGGTGTGGACGTGGCACTGCTTGGCAAGCCATGCTGTGGTAGGCGTCCCACATATAAAGTAGAGGAAGATGGGCACAGATGTTAGCTCAGGGCCAGTCTTCCTCAGCAAAAAGAGGAGGATTGGCGGCAGATGTTAGCTCAGGGCTAATCTTCCTCAAAAAAAACAAAAACAAGAACAAAATTAAAAACTTTATGCATCAAGGGATACTGTCAAGGAAGTGAAAAGACAGCCCCAGTATGAGATAAAATATTGGCAAATCATGTATCTTAGAAGTGACTTGTATATATAGCATATAATGAACACTCACAACTTAAACATGAGACAGATTACCAATTAATAGATGGGGGAAAGGATCTGAATTGATATTTCTACAGAGAAGATACACAAGTGGCAAATAAGCACATGAAAAATTCTCAATACCATTATTCCTTAAGAAGCACAAATCAAAAGAGGAATGAGTAACCACTTCATATTGACTAGCATGGCAATAATTAAAAAGATGGATATTAATAAGTGGTGTTCAGGGTGTGGAGAAATTGGAACCCTCATACATTCCTGGTGGGGATATGAAATGGCACAGCCCTTTGGAAAACAGTCTGGCAGTTCTTCAAAAAGTTGAACACAGGGTTACCACGCGATAGAGCACTTCCAGACCTGGGTAGCATGGAAGAGAAGTGAAGACATGTGAAAAGCTTGTACGCAAATGTTCATCGCAGCATTGTTCATAATAGCCAAAAGGTAGAAACAATCTAAATTCTATCAACTGGTAAGTGGATAAATAAAATATAGTACATATGTACAGTGCACAAATATTTGACTGTAAAAAGGAATGAAAAACTGATATTTGCTACAGTCATGGATAAGCATTAAAAACTTAGTGCTGCATCAAAGAAGCCACACGTAAAAAACCACATAGTGGATGATTCCGTTTATATAAATAGTCCTGAATAGGCAAATCCATCGAGACTTAAAGTCCATTAGTGTTTGTGTAGAGCTGATGGGGAGGGAAAAAGGGGAGTGACTTCCCTTGGGGTGCAGGGTCTCTTTTGGGGTAATGAAAAGCTCTATCATTGTGGTGCTGGATTGTACATTTTAAATGTCTCAATTGTATGGTATGTGAATTCTATCTCAATAAAGCTGTTTATAAAAATGAAAACAAAGCTCATTTTCTTTCCTTTCAAGTTTCATGTGTCTTTGTCTAAAGATAGCCAGGAATAAGCAATTGCTATGGCTTCAAATCACAAAGAACCCAAAGGATATGGGTCAAAACCCAATAAATCCCAATCCAGGGGAAATATAGGCAGACATCCTTGGAAAGAAAAGCTGAAGATGCTGGCCACAGGAGAGCGGGTGCAGCTTGGCTCCAGTCAGCAGCACAGACACAAGCGCAAACCTTTTCCTTAATGCCTGTATCTCCCCTGGCGAAGGGGAAGCACGTGCAGCTGAGAGCCTCTCTTGGCAAGATGGTAGCTGTTTTACAGCCAGAAGAGGACTGTGACAGAGGGAGTATTTTACGTTTTGCTTTGCAAAGTGGCTGTACCTGTAAGAAATACATCACAGAGGGGAAAAAAACATGAATGGAAATGGTGATATATTCATTGCAATTCACTCAGACCAAGAAAGTGAAGTTTGCTTTAGAAACTTGCCAAGAACATGGATGGAAATGGGATTTTAAAATAAGACTTAGAATTATTGTGTATTACTGAGATTGAATTAGAGTTTACTTAATGGGTGCTATATCCGGAAACTCATCATGGAAACATATATGTACACTAAAAATCAAGAAAGTGCTTCAAGGTCAATGATAAATCCTGGTGACATGAAGGAGCCCTGCATACACCAGTGTTCACATCAAGGGTCACTTTCCATGACACAATAAATGTGACAGGGTTTCACTCTAATAACTCATCTTAGAGTTGGGGGATCTGGTTATGAAATTCTGCTAGCCTGTGTGTATTGAGGAAAAATCTCTTTGCATCACATGTTTCATTTGACAATCATAGCCATTGACTGCTGGAGCTGCAAGAGCTCTGGGAAGTCATTCAGACCCCCTATCTTATTGCCATTGCCCAGATGTGGAAACTAAGGCCCAGAGAGTGATCCTGAATTGTCCAAGGACACACAAGGAGTTTCTCTTGTCATCTGATGCAGAATTCTTTCTCACCTAGGATTAATGAAGATCTCTCTTACCTCCACATGTAGTAGTCTTATCATCAGAATATGTCATTTTCAAAGCAAGTTTCCGTTTTAAAATGAATTGCATTTGGCAAAATTTGAATAATGCAAATAAGCTTTCATATCATCTTAAAGTAAGTAAACCCAGGGTTTGATGTTTTATGTTTTTCAAAGTAGAAAATACAGGATTATTTTAGTTCTTCCCAGCGGCATTGAAACCAATTAACTCTATGAAAAGAGAAAATTCTCAGGGTATGTCGCAATTTTATTTTGGTCCTAAATAGGTTTTAATGAAATAGCCTGAGTCTCGCCCCCTTTGTCATTCTAGTCAACCTAAGGAGGTATAAATGAGCTATAACACGTGTTTTTATCCAGACCAGTGACCTCAGCATGAGAGCATCAACGCTAGTAGCAATAATGACTCCAGATGTGTACCTACCACCAGGTATAGGTCCCTCTCTCAGGTTCCTGCACAGGGGGTGGGAAGAGTGTTGGTTGGGAGATATTAACCTGGGCGACTTTTATCAGTTCTCTCAGGATGATGGTGGTCAGGGACCCTGTCTCATTCATGAAGTGATGTAGCTCTCCAGCTTGCCTTAAAACGTGTCCATCTTGTCCCTCACATTCGCAAACATGCAGAACTAATGACAGTGGCTCAGGAATGCAGAAAAGAGATTTCACTGTCTAACCTGAGTGCAGCCCAGATTTGAACAAACGATGGGCTCTGTTTCAGAGGCTAGTCTCTACCAGGCATTCAGACCTCTTCTGAAATTGACCTTGGGCACCAGCTATACCGAAATGACTGGAACTGTGAGTTTCTGGAAACAGGAGTCAGCCCACATGCTGTTTTCCACCTCACAGCATAGAAACTGAGGCCCCACAAAGGCAAGAGAAACTCCTTAAACACCAGTGTATAAAACCCCGAACAACAGCATGTGGAGCACTCTTGGGTTGATGAACACATTGAACAGCTGTGAGGTGGTGCACCTGGAGAGGGCTTGGAAGCTCTGTGCCCTTTTCCTCATCCGATAACCCATGCATCCCTTGCCTTTGGCTGTTCCTGTGTTGCATCCTTTCTAAGAAATCTGTGCAGGTAAAAAAAATCCAACCAGAGTGAAATGAATGACTAAGTTCGGGTACGGGGCGACTTTGCAGATGATTCCAGCCCTGTGTCACATGGCCAAATTGAAGAAGATACTGCTTTTTGTCCACATCTCATGCTGCCCACCTTCCTATCAATCTGTCATCATGCCATTCCTTTCGTAGTTCCTGATGTCATCTTCTTCCACCAAACAAGTCTTATCTCTGAAATTGGAGCTCAATTGCTCTCATCTGTGGGAAGCTTCCAAACCTGGAATTATTCATGGAACTTCAAGGGCACTTTCACTTTAATCTTCACTGTTAGGATGGCAGCTCCTCCATGCCATGTCTTATCTCCTTCTTTTAGATGTTGAACTTCTCCCAGGACAGAACTCTGATGAATCAGTTCTCTGTCGCCTTCCAGCACTTCTTAGCACATTTCTTGGCATATGGTAGATATTAAATAAAGATTTTTGAAACACTGTAGTCCAGATGAGTTACTCACTATTGCAGTTATCACTCTAGTTGTCCATCAAAATCCAGTCTCCCTTCCTTTGGATACACAGCTGCACTGCGTTGCCCAGCCTCCCTTCATTATTTGTGGTCATTTGACCAGTCCTTGCCAACAGATGGCGAGTGGAACTGGTGTGTGCCACCTCTAGAGCTGGCCTATGGAATCCTCCCATGTGTATTTTTCCCTTTCTGCTGACGGGATGCAGACTGAGATGAGGTCCTCAGGATGGTGAAAGCACATGATGAAACTCTGGGCTCCTGAATGAACACATGGAGGCCCACTGTGTGCCCAGTCTGAACAACTAGACAGCTGCTCTGTGATAAAATTTACAGGGTTAAGCCACTGAAATTTGAGAATGATTGGTATTCAACATAACCTAACTAGTGCATCTCCTTAAAAACTTATTCGAAGGAGGAACTTAAATATGCACCTTTTAAGTGCAGTTAAAAGGATAAAACTCAATTTGGCCTTGCCATTGTTATCCCTCCATTTTGAACCTGCTAGTCTGACCCAGTTGTTTTACCTCCTTACCTCTTGGATCTCTAAAAATGTTATTGTTCTGTGCTTAGTAGAATCTTGAAAACTATATTTAATAATTTTTAAAAATTTTTGTTGAGAAAATATTTTCCAGAGCAAACTTCACTAAGACATTTTAATTCCTTGAGCCACGTTTTAAAATATATCATTTTAAACCAATTCTGGTTTATCCATGTTTATTTCTAACTCACTGAAACTGTTTTTATCAGGATCAATTTTTTCTTTTTCTTTGTTTTTCTTTTTGGAGGAAGATTGGCCCTGAGCTCACATCCACTGCCAATGCTCCTCTTTTTGCTGAGGAAGACTGGCCCTGAGCTAACATCTGTGCCCATCTTCCTCTATTTGATATGTGGGACGCCTGCCACAGCATGGCTTATAAGCAGTGCTAGGTCCACGCCTGGGATCTGAACCTGCAAACCCTGGGCCACTGAAGCAGAGCCTGTGAACTTAACTGCTATGCTGCCGGGCCGGCCTCAGGATCAATTTTTTTAATGTAAATGACTTGATTTTGTGCCTGCAACATAATTTACTAACTGTAGATCTCAGTTTTGTACGTCTTCTTTAGGGATCATGATTTCTACCTAGTCAACTTTCCTGAGTGAAATAACTCATATCAAAATGTTTTCAAAGATATTTTTTCCATCAATTTTTAGTCCATAATAAATTTTACCATGTGCAGTTTTAACCATTATCAGTTTTATTTTGTGTGGATCATTTTTACCAGTAATGTTCACCACGTGGGTGAAAGGGTCATTAGGTCTGAGTGACAAGGTCGGAGCCTTCTGCGATGATTTGCAGAGACACAATTTCAATCCTGCTTTACACACGTGCTGCAGCCTGAGAGCTCCCGCCAACCTCCACTCCAACCCACCTGTTTTATGAATAGAAGAGGAGCTTCTCTGGGCTTCTTACGCGGCACAGGCAGAGGAAAGGCAACATGCTGGTTCCAAAAATTCTGCTCAGGAACCGAAAGCAGGTTTCCCACTCAAATATCCTGTTTTGGAACCAAGACTTTTTCTCTCTCTCTGAGAACAACTAAAACCAAGAAATGAGATGCTGTGGTAGTGAAACTGGCAAACAGCCATTGATGATTAAGTATCGAGGTACTAAAGTGTTTTCCTTTTTGCAATTCCTGATTATAGCTTTTAGCTGTTTAACCCACCCATCGATAACTGTGCTGTTTAGGCAATATGCTATCTGACTCCCACTGGCTCCTATAGATAACATCTCCCTGGAGCCTGGGTCACCATGGTACTGGGTGTGGGAGCTGTTTTTTAGGAATTAGAACCCCTTGTCCACTTCAGGCCAGTTGAGACCACCAACTCATCAAGTGGGCACATGCAGATGTCTGATAGGTGACTTTTTGATGTCAAGAGGCTAAAAACTCTACCCTCAGATCATGCTCACGATGCCCTTTTGTGAACATGGGTCCTATGAAGAGGCATGAAGTCTGACTACACTTGCGCAGATCATCAGTTACGTCATCTCTCTCACCTCCAATCACCTCTCTCCACATTTCAGACCACCTTGCCCCCATCCCATAAATATCCCTGAGTCCCTATTTTCGGGGAAGTGAATTTGAGGCTCATGCTCTCTCTTCCTCACATGGCTGCCTTGTGAGTAAACTCTCTCTCTGCTGCAATCTTGCCGTCTTGGTGTTTGGTTTTCTGGACGGTGGGTAAAAACGAACCTGGTTCGGTAACAGTAGGGATATGAGTGCCCGAGGCATCTGAAAAGAGCTCCATTCCCTCCCTCCATTCTGGTATTTGGTGTAGGGAAAGGGCCCCGGCCTTATCCACAGGGTTTACATTCTTCTTTTCTTAAGTTCAGAGATAGTTTTATTCAGGGCAGCCATTCACCAGGCCAAAAACGCTCTAGTTTCTCACCTCTTGCAGCTAAGAGTGACCACGTGAAGTTCAGGCCAACTAGAGTGAGCAGAAGGATTGTGTGGGACTTTGGGGAGCCTGCTTAGATGGAGCTGACACACGATGCACCCCATTGGTCCTTCCTTTTTCCTCCTTCCTGTGCTCTGAAATGCACTGCCTTAAGAACACCAAAACAAAGTTTTGTGTACTGTCCTCTGGTTTTCCAGTCTGAGTTGACAATGCCAGTGCTGGCCACCAGAGGCATCTTGTGCCCAGTGCACTCTGCTGGAACAACTGGAGCCAGAAAGACTCACCCAGAGGTCATTCTGGCCATTTCTCTGCCCCAACCCAACAGGCACCTTCAATTATGGGCGTTCATCTACACAATCTGAGCTGGGCAGAGGTGGGATGAGGGCTCCAACATCCTCTCATTTGTTCATTTCAGCAACTGTGCCCAGAGCATTCATCTTGGTTCCGGGGCTGATTTAGACCTGATTCAAATGCTGAAAAGGACAGACAAGGTCCTGCCCCCCAGGGACTCACAGTCTGGATGGGAAGATGGACAACACCACAAAAACAAATACATGTGAAAGAAAAACAAGTGCTATATTTAAATAAAGCAAAGTACTGTGAGGGAAGGCTGGGGGCCACTAGGTGAGGAGGTCTGAGCAGGCGGCCTCGCTGAGGTGACATTTATGCTGTGACCAGAATGACAAGATGAAGCCAGCCTGGCACAGGTCTCAGAACAGTGAGCCAGGGGAAGGCTCATTTGTGCAGTGATTTGGAGGAAGAAGTGAGTTTCACTAGAAAAGAGGTTTGAAATGCACCCCTGTGGCTGGAGCCATATTGGGACACGAGGAGGGAGGGAGGCAGGCAGAGGGCAGGGCCAGGTCCTGGGACATCAAACACTGCATCAGTGATCTATTTCTGTGTGACAAAATTACCACAAACATAGTGGCTTATAACAACAAGCATTTATTATCTCACAGTTTCTGTGGACCAGGAATCCACCTCATCTCAGCTGGGAGCATCTCACCTAGGAAATCTCAAGAAGTTGGGGCTCTGGTCTCAACTGAGGCTCAAATGGGGCTGGAGTAACAGCCACGTACACTTGTGGGTACTGGCAAGATGTGGTTTGGACGGAGGGCCTGAGTTCCTCTCTGTCTGTTGGTCTCTCTCAGTTCTAGGCTGAATGAATCTTTCCTTAGCACAGCTAACAAAATTGCTGTTCTGCCCCAAAATGAGGGATATGACAAGAAAAGAGAGACAGAAAGAAGAAAAGAGGAAAGAACAAAAGAAAGAGTGCACAAAACCATACTCAAAGTCATTTCTAATGCTTGGAAGCGGCATTGCATCACCTTGTCACCTTCTATGGGAAAGAGTGAGCCACGAAGTCCAGTCCACAGTCAAGTGGGGGACATGACACAAGGATGTGTCCCCAAGGAGGTGGGAATCGTGAGAAGCTACTGAGGGGAGATGGGAAGGCCCGAGAGGTTCAGTGCCTGCCTCAAGAACACAGACAGGTAATAGGCAGAGGCAGGTGTGAACCCAGCTCTGTGTCCTCAGAGTTGGGGCCCTGGCTGCACAAGGCTTTCTCAGGGGCTCTGGAACAGTCTGTGCTGGTGTAACTGGTACAGACATAGGGTTGGCATGTGGGTGACAGTGAGGACTAGGCAGCCTTGATGGGCGAATGGCAAGATGTTTTCTGAGGAGGAGCCCAAGTCAGGGGAACCCCCTGAGTTCACCCCTGTCCACACCCTACCCAGGGTGGAGGGACCCAGTGCCACATCCATGCTGAACTCACCCTTATGCAGCTCTGGCTCCATCTCCCATTGGACAATTGGGAAATTGAGGCCCATAAACAGGCAGGGACGCCACAGAGGACACGGCAGGCGGAGTCCAGAGTGAGGGTATATTCTGACCTTCTAGGCAGATAGGCACACAGGATTTGTTTGGAAATTAGAAACCCTGAGATTTTAGGAAGCTCTTGTCCAACCCTATGAGTACGGTTTTCTTCTGAGCATCAAGACTGTGAGCACAGACACCCACACACACAGACACACAGACACACACACACACACACACGACATTAGATAAAAACTATGAGTGGAGTCAGAAGAGGAGCAGACACAAGAGAGGTGACCAGAGGGAGAAAAAAGAGATTGGAGACACTACCCACATGGGATACCACCCCTCCAATTTTATAGGTATTATCCTACATACACCTGAGGACATACCTAGAAGTCCATGCTAGAATAATCCCCATTGTGCATGTTGGGAGACAGACAGCCCCTGAAAGGCACAATGACTTATCCAGGATCAAGAACAGGTATGAATGAGGAGTTGAGTCTGAACTCAGGTCTGTCTCCTCAAAGCTGGGACTCTGGCAGCACCCAGACCTTCACATGGCCTCGTGGAGAGGAGTGTGTTGGTGTAACATGGAGATGGGGGGTGAGCAGTAGCAGCCCAGAGGGCTGTTTGGATAGGTGTTGTCTGAGAAGGGGACTCAGGTAAGGGGATCCCAAAGTGAAGTCACTTCCTTGGCAATAGACCCCCACAGAACTTGGAAGCTCTGTAACCAGGCACCCACATTCCAGTGACAGTCCCATTCCTAGCCCACTTGGCCAGAGACACTTCAGTTAGAAATGTGTTCTCTGCTGGGCCCCTACTTAACGGGGCTCTTGCTTCGGGAAAGCCTGGAGTGAGAGTCTTTTCAGAAGCTGCAGACATTGGTTCAACCCTCGACCCAGACACCTCTGGCCATTTGCCAGGAGGTCCCCGAAGGTAACACAAGGCAGCCTAGGGCAGGCCAGTCCAGGCCAGGCCACCTCTGAGCACTCCCTGGCCAGCCCCTCATCCCCTCCTCTTCAGCGTCGGGGGAAGAGGGACATGAAGGGAGGGTACACCCTGGGAAGTGATACCTGGTGGCCCTGAGTGGTCACACTGCTGGACTGGCAGGGTGGCAAGGGGATTGCTGAGGTGTCTCTTATTTGTGCCTGTGTGAATCCAAGGCCCTCAGGCTGTCATCTTTTCTGTCTCCTTGGGGGAGGTCTGAGCAGACAGTGGTGTGCATGTGTCTGGAGTGGAGAAGTCTTTTGGGTCTGAGAACCAGCATAGAGCCAGCCGGTCTGAGGCTTCTGCCTGGCTGCCGGGCACTGTCTTTCCAGAGCTCCACCCAGGAGACGGGACAGGAGCTGATCAGTGGGGTCCTCTACTGCATCTGCCTGCAGGGGGGCAGGTGCCCCACACCTGCCACAAAGTCTGGCGCTGGCTCATGGTGAGTGCAGGAGAGGAGGAGACTCCACACCCAGGACCCTGATACAGCCAAAGGGGGCCCTGGGCCCCAGAAGCCGCCCTGCTACTCCCCTGGGCTCCCTTCTAGGATCCTGCTCCCAAAGGAATCTGGGTCCCCAAGTCCTCCCCCAACACACCCTCACTGCCTAGCCCTGCTTGTGGCCACATGCAAAATCACCGTCCACATATTTGTAGGAATATCAGAAAACAGACTTTTATAGGATTTCACTTCACATGATGTCAAATTTGTTTGCATTTTTCTACAGATTTTCCTGTTTTAACTCCTGTCCGCAGGTGTCCATGTTGGCCTGTCAAGCCTTCCACACCTTCTCCAGGTCTTACACATCATCAAAACCACATGGGCTCATGGTACTATGTCTGTTTCTCTGCAACTTATCATCTCAAGGAGCTCATCCCCGTGGCCCCTCCAGGTCGGGGGCTGGGCTCACTTGGCTGCACAACATTCCAGAAGGGAGACCAGGTACCACAGCGAGTCAGCCCTTCACTGATGGGGGAGCTTGACCTGGTTCCCATCTCTCCCCATTTCAACGTGCCGCATGACCATCCTACATGTCTTAACATCCTGATCCCTCCCACCCCAGGATAAGCTTCTGTGTTCTCATCTCTAGAATGGGATGTTATATCAGGGATCACAGGGGTGGTACAGGTGGTACAGAGAGGTGCTGTCAATACTCTGCTAACAAAACAACCTTAGATACTAATGTATTTAACCCTTCCCCACCTCAAATTCTACTTTAATACCAAGAACCCTTTTTCTGCTGAGGGCACTCATTTCCCACCTCCTGCCACAGGTCACCTGGTTTGGAGATTTGTTCTGAGCTCCTACCTGACTCCTGGTGTCCACAGTGCTGCTCTGGCTGCATATCCTTCCTCTGTCCCACCCCATGGTGAAAATGTGTCCACAGTGAACAGGAATGAGACCTGCATGGTGTGGACCGTCCAGGGAGGCAGGCCGGAAAAGCAGGTGGAGACCTGGTGCCTGTCTTCCTGGGCAGTGATCCCTCATACGTGCCCACCTTCCTGTGTACCTGCAGAGCTTTTGCCACCAACCAATAGCACCGGACCTGCTGTTCAAAGGTGAGCACTTTGCCCCTTCATGGGACACTGGTGATTCAACCACCTACGAGCTGTGAGCCTTCAGAATGCCACTGCACCTCTCTGAGCCTCAGTTTGCTGCTCTGAACAGTAGGGCGAATAGAGGATCAATATCATTGGGTTATTGTAGGGACTAAGTGGGTCCTCCCTGGAAAGTGCTGTCTGAGTGCCTGGCCCTGTGGACCAGGACCTGTTGCAGGGCCTGTGGTTGTGCTAATTTATCATTTTCCTCATTCCCATGAGGAAGCCTCTGCCTCATTCATCACTCTCCCCGTGGCCTTGGGCTGAGCTGTTTTCCCACTTGAAAAGGTGATTGAGATTCCCTCAGTGGGTCCTTGTTTGGACGAAGCCAGACAAAGGGTTCTTGCAGGTGAGCAGTGGGTCCCCAGGCCCACTCAGTTATCTCTGATGAGGTCCGTTGGCGTTCATTCATTTATCAAAAATATAACAAGCCCCACTAGGTTCAGGACATTTCTAGAACTGACTATAAGCCAGTGCACAGAGCAGACCATAATTCTGCCCTCCAGAGTTTCCATTCTAGTTGGGAGTCAGAATGTTACACTAGACGTCAAAAGCAGGTAGTGTCCACAGCACAGTCAATGTGATGCCCTCCTGGCCTCCTCTAGATGTGGATGCATCCTCCCTTACTCTGATGAGGATGGCAGACCCCTAGACCAACTGAAAAAGTAAGTGGGCTTTGGTTCAAGAAGCAGCAACTCCCTTCTCCAACAAACTGTGTGGAGTTGTAGGGTTCTGTGGATGGGGAAGGGCTGGCAGAGCGCTGAATTCCACACATCTTATGATTCCTGCTTGAGGGCCAAGGTCTGAGGACTCCTCCTGGCAAAGAAGATAGAAGTCAAAGAGAGCTGTGGGTGGGGCTGTGGGTACTGTGGGGAGCACCAGAAAGATCAGAGGACAGAGTCAGCCCCTGAAAGAATCCATACCTGACCCCTCCCCATCCCAGCCTTGCATTAACCCCCACCCGAGGACTCAGAACAGGAGGTGTGGAGAGCATCCTGCTCGTGAATCTGGTGGAACCTCAACAGTGGGTGCTCAGCTGTTGCTCAGGGTACTCAGTGAGAGCTCAGGGGCTGGCTGAACCTACACTGTGGAAGATGAGTGGCAGTGGCAGGAGGAGACCCACATGGAGCATCTAGAGAATTAGGCAGCAGGTATATACAGGAGGTAAAGTTTGAGATATTAGGAAAGCCCTGGGAATCCTGGGCAGGAGACAGAGTCTGTTTGTTCCCTTATTGGTCAGATACTCATGGAGAACTGACTGTGTCAGCAAGTGCAGTGAATGAGCAGACATCTCTCCCTGTCCTCATGGAGTTGACGTACCAGTGGGGAGTGTTGGGGAGACAGATAGACCAGTGTGTCAGGCTTCCCTGAAGAAGAAGAGAGGTAATCACACCATTGATCAAGGGCTCTCAATACGAAGACTTTTTGCCAGCCCCTCCTTGGTGACCAGGCCTGCCTCTACCAGGACTGCCAGAAGTGAGTTGGACATGGACTAGGCCTCTGGGTGGACAGGAACAGAAGGACAGAGGCCCAGATCCCCACAGGGATGCCCTGGGAGGGCTGTGTGGAAGGAAAGGCCAGGCTTCTGACTCTGTTGCCCACCCAACTAGCCCCTGGGCCATAATCTCCATCCTGGGCACCTGACTGGACCAGGACTCTGAGGATTTTCACCAGCCCCCAGAATTTCCCTACCTGAAGATGCTATTGTCCTATGTAGGGCTCAACATGCCCTGCTTGGACCTAGAGTGCCATGCCTACCTTCTCCTGGCACACCTAGAGCTTCATGAGTCCATTGATGCCAAGGGTAAGGAGGACTGAGGGTGAGGAGACTTGAGTGATGTGGGCTGTGGGGAGGGGAGAGTGTTGGGTCACACAAAGCTGAGCCTCCAGAGGCTGAGGTTGGGCGAGGAGCAATGAGTAGCCTCAGATCACTATTCACCTGGACTGCAGTCTGGGAAGACCTCCTGGGGGTGTGTTCTTGGACAGAGACTTCAGTAACTGGCAGTGAGAGGTTTCCTGTCTTTGGAGGGCACATGGAAAGGTAATCATGTGGATGGTATTTTCTTTTCTTGGAGCTACAGCACCAGCTCCACAACAAGCTCTAGAACCACTTCAAGAGCTAGCACCAGCTCCAACTCAACTGCCCACTACAGCTCCAGAGCCGGTTCAGACTCAGGCACAGTTTTCGTTCAAGCTCTAGAGCTAGAACAAGCACGTATGCAGGCTCCAATTCCAGAGCCAGAGGAATTCAAGCAACAGCTCTCACCCAATCTCCATAGCTAGAACCATCACAAAAACCTGTTCTAGTATTTGCTCCAGAACTCTAGCCACTTCCATCCATAGCCTCGATTCCAGAGCTTAAGCCTACACCAGCAAGAGCCCTACCATTAGTTCTTGAGCTCCATAGTGCTTTGGCACAGCTCCAGCTCCAGAGCATAATCTAGTTCCAGCTCTAGATCTAGAGACAACAATAGACCCAGTTCTTATAGTTATTCCAGTGCCAGATCCAGTTCCTCCCCCAGTATACTAGAGCTGGTACCAGCTCAACAACTAGCACCAGCTCCTGCGGCATCTCCAGGTCCTGATCCTTAGCTGCAACTAGTGCCAGCTGCAGCCCCAGAGACTTCCTTCCCCTCCCCTATAATTCCACTTTTTTAAATTTTGTTTTTTTCTTATATATACTCAATATTTTACTCTATTCTAGTGTATAAAATTCCCTTAAAATAAAATTTACCTCTTTGATCGTTTTAAGTTGTACACTTATGTGGCATTAAGTACATTCACAGTGTTGCACAAGCCCCTTTGCTATCTGTTCCAGGACATTTTCATCAAAGAGAAGCCCTGTCTACACTAATCGGTCACTCCTCACTCTCCTCATCCCAGCCCCTGGCACCAACTGATCTTCTTTATCGCTGGATAGATTTATCAAATCTGGATTGTCCATATCAGTAGAATCGGATAAGGTGTGGCCTTTTGTGTCTGGCAAAGTAATGCATGAGGAGACTGATTAATGATTGCTTTCTGGTTTTAATAAAATTAACATTTTGGGAGGCCGGCCCCATGGCATAGTGGTTAAGTTCAGTGCGCTCCACTTCAGCAGCCTGGTTCCCAGGTTCGGATCCCGGGCACAGAACAAACCACTTGTCAGTCATGATGTGGTGGCGACCCACATACAAAATAGAGGAAGATTGGCACAGATGTTAGCTCAGGGCTAATCTTCCTCAAGCAAAAAGAGAGGAATAGTGGCAACAGATGTTAGCGCAGGGTGAATCTTCCTCAGAAAAGGAAAAAAGAAATAAAAATAAAGTTAACATTTTTTATAAAGACGAAAATCCCTGATAGGTCAACAATTATGTGTGAAAAATGCAGCCCCAATATTAAATATTTTAATGATCTAGGATAGGGACCACTTTTCGAAGTATGACACAAGAGCTAGAAACCAGAGGGAAATATCCGGGACAGTGAGAAGCTTTTAAAGTCTTTTATTTTCTCAAATAGGCAATGTTTGGATTTTTTTATAATGTGTATATCATAAAAAGGTTAAAATCAGATATTAAATGTTTCCATTTATTACTGGTATATTAAGTAATAATATACACTACGTAGTTTCTTTAAAAAGTTTTAGACAAAGACAATGTTTATTGTTAAAATAAGAAAATTCACTCCTCCCACCAAGAAATAGTTGCCCCTAGCACGTGGCGTCCATCCTTCCATCCTTTCTCTTTAAGTGCAGGTGGTGGGTGTGTGTGAGCGAGGGTGTGGGGTGGGGATTCCAAGGCTGTGCTCTTCTGTAACCTAATGTCCCCACAGGAGGACATGCACAGTCAGTCCTGTCCCCTTTTGCATTATCAGTGACCACACATCACAACTTAGTAGCCACGGCTGTTGAACAATGGGGCCAATTTTTCAGTCCCAAAAATGTGTTGAAGGGTACATCTGTGTCCATAAATCTCTATTTTTTTTTAGGACTGATCCCTATAAATGGAATTTCTAGTACACAATATGTCTTCATTTTTAAGGTGTTGGCTGCAGTTTCCAATACCTGTGTGGCCTCTTGGTCAAGTTTAAGCTTTGTTTGGGAAAGCAGGGACTCCAGAGACACCGGAGTGACATGTGAAGGCTTTCAGGAGGGTGAAAATGTCAGCAGTGGAGGCCACGGTGTAGTGACTCATGCAGCAAGGAAGGCCCCTGCAGACCCCACCAGATACCCCTTCCACAACACCCGCTGCTCCATGCTCTGGACCATATTTCACCCAGCCCCTTCTATGACACACCTGAGGCCCCACTCAGGGGCCACCCCAGCCCCTCCTGCTCCATAACTCAGCTTCTGGGCAAAGCTAGACCCTGCCATCCAGGACAGAGGAAGGTACAGGCCAGGCCACTCCTGTCTGCCATCTTCCCCCATGCCAGAGTCCCTTTCTCTCCACAGGAAAGCTCCTCTAAGGGCACGTCAGCATGTTGTAGGCATGACCTTGAATGTGTTCAATCCAGGTGAAGTTCTCAGTTGCAACAGCAGGACCCACTTGAGCTTGTGTGAGCAGAAGAGGCCTTTATAAAGCACATTAAGGGCTCATGGAAGCTGTGTGAAGGTCAGAGGCTCAGGCCAGGGTTTTGGAGCTGGGCACAGCCCCAAATCACCCCTCAGGCTCCTCCAGCAGTGACCCCCTGTGCCCAGCCCTGTGCCAGCCCCCAGCCCTGCTGTCCCTCACATTAGGCTTCTGTGTTGGAGTGAGCTCTGCCTCCTGCCCAAGACTCCAAGTGGCGAGGAAAGGGGAGACCTAATCTCCTTCCAAAGAAGGTTAAGGGTGGGGTGTAATGTACAGCATGCTGACTATAGTTAACAATACTGTATTGCGTATTTGAAAGTTACTAGGAGAGTAGATCTTAAAAGTTCTCATCACAAGAAAAAATGATTTTTACAATTAGACTTTTTGTGATCATATCACAATATATACAAATATCGAATTGTTATGTTGTACTCCTGAAACTAACATAATGTTATATGTCAATTACACCTCAAACAAAAAGAAAAGGTCAGGGGCAGTCCACTTGATCTGAGGCTGTTGAGTGAGGCCATGGTCAGTGGCCTCTCTCTCCTCTGTCTGGAGATGGATGCCCCCAAGCAGAGAACGTACATCCTCATAGGAAGGAAATTTGGGGCTCTCCTTAGAGAAAGAGAGAGAAGCCCCTGATTGAAGGGGGTGCAGGTGAGAGGAGAAATCAGTGAGGACTAGGGGAAAGGTTGCCATGTGTGGGGGCAGTGCCATAGTGGTTAGGGCCATGGGCTCTGTGTTGATTTGTAGGAAGTGGGTTGGAACCATCCCACCAAAGTTTTCATCCAAAACCAAATTCTCCTCCAGAGAATGCCTTCAATAATGACCACCACCAAGACCATGGCCACCTGGTAGCTGTGGAGGCCCATGAGGCTGTATACTTGCTGAGAGGAGAGAGGATTGCCTATGTCTTATGTCAGGGAGCTCAGGGCACCTGAGCTTGGCTGCCTGGGGGAGGAGGAAGTCCCATCACCTGGGGCCCTGACACTTGTCCTGTGGGGCAGCAGATGCAATTCAGGAAGCCCCAGAGTGCAGGTCTCAACCCTCAGGAGAGTTGATGTCCAGAGACACAAATATGCGGGCTGAGGGTCACGTCCAGTCCCAGTGCTAACCTGGGTCTGATGGTGTGAGCATCAGTGCTGTGGGGGCCCAGCTGAGGGGCACCCCACCCAGTGTGACAGGTGAAGATAGGCTTTCTGGAGAACCAGTTGAGTCAGAACAAGTCTGACCTGCCAGGCAGAGGGAACAGAGTGGGAAGAAGCAGGCAGCCAAGAGCAGCAGTGGGCCCACAGGGGGTGGGTAACAGCAGCAGCTACAGCTAAGGGTTGTGGAGTACTTACCAGGGCCTGTTTTCTGGACATGAATCATCTCACTGAATCCTCATAACAGCTATGAGGGCAGTAGATTTATTGTCCCCATTTGAGTGATGAGGAAACTGAGGCTTGAAGACACTACCTCCTTCTATGCCCCACAGTGAGGCAGAGGCAGGATTTGAACCCAGTGCCTGTTAGATCCCAGCGGGGCCCACCTGACAAGGAGATTGCACTCATATGCCATAAGATGGCCCCCTCACCTCAGAAATTTCATAAACCTTTGTTCCTGGTCCCCAGAGAAAAACCTTGACCTGCCCAAAGATAGGCTGGTCCTGGTACTGGGAGAGAAAACAGTGCCCAGGGCTGGTCCTTCCCTGGCTGCCAGGCCAAGCCCCAGTCCCAGAGGGTGACTCTGCCCCCTGAGTTCAGTGAGATCTTAAGGCCTGGAAGGCCTGACCTATGGAGGAATCCTGGACTCCTGAGCTCCGGGGAGGAACAGTACTGAGGGACAACAGAGAAGAAAGTCAGAGAAATGGAAGTTTTAGTCTCTGCTGAACCTCCTTCTAGCTGGGTGAGCCCAGACAAGTCTCTGAGCCTCAGTGGCCCCATGTCTAAAATGGAGAACTCTGTTTATTAGGTTGTTAGGAGAATTACCTGAGAAATGACGTGTGGAATTCTTGCCTGGTGCCTGGAGCACATTACAAGTCACCTGCCTGCTGGTCACATATTACTATAGGATACAGTGTCCAAAATCCTTTCTCAGATGGCCCCTCTTCCTGCTTCACTCCCAGAAATACTTAGCATTACTTGAGGACGAGTTGAAGAAGATTCAGGTGAGAACACGTTGCTGGTGAAGCAGACTCAGTGCTGCAAGGAGAGCTGAAAACACTCTGCGTCCATCATCCAGGGCCTGTTCTGACACCCGACCGCACCTCAAATAAAGACTCGTCTTGTGTGGGCTCTAGCTCCAAGGCTTTCATTCACTCTGCATTCATTAGCTGATTCATTCATTCAGCAAACATTCATTGGTCCTTGCTGTGTCCCCCACACTATCTGGTGGACTATCTGGGAAGACTTCCTTGGGGTGGGTTCTTGGACTAGGGATTCTCTTAAAGACAGTGGGATGTTCTCTGTCTTTGAAAGAAACATTGAAAGGCAGTCACGTTGATCATTTATCTTCTTGAAGCTCCTTCATCAGCTTTAGTGTCAGCTCTTAAACTAGCTACTTAGCTGCTGCTAGTCCCTAGTACCAGCTGTAATGCCAGCTCCAAAGGCAGCATAGCTCCACCCCAAGCTCTAGCATCAGCTCTTGCACTTGCTGCAGAGGTAGAGCCATTTCTGGCATCAGCACCAGAGGTAGATCTATCCCAGCTCCAGAGCTAGAGCCAACATCAGCACCAGCTCTTGCAACAACAGTTCAGAGCTGGATTCAGTTCTGGCTCCAGCGCCACTTCCAGGTTTAGGGCCAGTGCCATTTCCAGAGCTACAACTAGCAATTGCAAAGGCTCTACCATGAACTCCAGAGGTAGAGGCAGCTCTTTCATCAACTAATCTGCCAAACCTAGCACGAACTCCAGCACCAGGTCTAGCACCAGCTCTTAAGTTAGAATTAGCTCCCACACGAATTCCAGAGTTGGGGGTAATGATAGGTCCAGAGCTAGAGCTGGTTCCAGCACCAATTCTGGCAATACATCTGAGCTCCAGGCAGCTCCAGGGTTAAGGCCATCTCCAGAGCTAGTGCCAGCACCAGAATTAGCTCTAGCACCACCACTTGAGCTAGAGAAAACTACTTTGCCAGTTCCATCGACAACATTAGCAACAGCTCCTGTACCAGATTTCAAGCCAACTCTAGAGCTATAGCCAACTTCAGAAGCAGCTATGGCACTATCTGCTGAGATAGATCCAGCTCTGGCACATCTCCAGAACTAGAGCTAGAACCAGCTAGAGACCTAGAGTCAACTCCAGTGCCAGTTCTTGCATCAGCTCTTGAGATAGAGCCAGCTGGTAACTCCTGTACCAGCCCAGCAATAGCTCCTATATGCCACTTGCAGAGTCTGAGCTAAAACCATTCCTTGAGCTATAGCCAGCTTCATCCTCATTGCTAGAGCCAACTCCAGAGATAGAGGCAGCTGTGTCACCAACTCCTACCCCAACTCTTATCCCTGTATCCTTACTCCTAGACCTAGCTCCAAAACAAATTCCAGACTTAAGGATAGCACCAGGTTTAGAGGCAATGCCAGCTCCAGCAGCAGCTATAGCACCAGCTCCAGAGTTAGATCCCATCTCAGTGCTTTCTCCAGAGCTACAGCGAGAGGCAAATTTAAAGCTAGAGTCAGCCCCAGTACCAACTTTGTCATTGGCTTCAGAGTTTTATCCTCTTCTGGTGCTAGCTACAGTGGTAAAAATAGCAGAAGCTCCAGAACCAGAATCAGCTGCAGCACCATTTATTGTACTATAGCACCAAAACCAGAGCTAGAACCAACTCCAAACTCAGCTCTACCACTAACTCCTGTGCCAGATTCACACCAGCTCTAGAGCAAGAATCTGCTCTGACACCAACTGTAGATGCAGTGCCACATTCAGAATTAGAACTAGCTTCACAATCAGATATTGCACCAGCTACAGAGCTAGTGCTAATGCAAGCTATACAGATAGCATAGGTTCCAGAATCAAATTTAGCACCAATGCCAGAGTAAGAGCCAGGTACAGACCTAGAGCTATCTACTGCACCAGCTCTAACACCATCTCCAGAGCTGGAGCCACGTTGGGGGCCAGTTTCTACACCAGTTACACAGATGGAGACAGAATTAGCTGTAGCATCAACTCTAACACAAGCTCCAGGGTGACAGCCAGTTTCAATGACAAATCAATAGTTATTGCGAGCATTAGCACTTGCTTCAGAGCTGGAGCCAGCTCCAGTGCCAGCTAAAGGACTAGAGCCAACCTCAGCTCCAGAGCCAGAGCCATCTACACCAGCACCATTAGTACCAGCTCTAGCTCCCGAGATAGAGCCAACTCTAAAGCTAAATCCGGTGCCATAATCAGCTATAGCTCTTTCTAGATCTACCTCTGAATCTACAGCCGGCTCTAGCACCTTCTTCCAATTTAGAGCTACTGCCAGATATAGAGCTAGAGTCAACTTCAACACCAGGTCTAGCATTGGCCCCCGAGATAGAGCCACTACCTAGTCTTGCTCCTGTGCCAGTTCTAGTAAGAGAGCCAGCATCAACTCTTGCATAAGAGCCAGCTCCCATGTGAGCTGTAGAAATAGAGCCCACACAATTGCCAGCTTCTGCAGCAGCTCCAGAGACAGAGCCAGCGTCACATGCAGGGCTAGAACCAGCTTCAGCACCAGCTCTAAAAACACCACCAGAGACAGTCTTCTCTCTATCACTAAATCCTGTACCAGCTCCAGTAGTAGGTTTTGACCCACCTCTAGAGCTAGAATTAGCTCCAAAATCCATTCCAGAGATACAGCCATTGTCAAGTCCAGAGTCATGCTGGGTTCAGAGGATATGCCAGCTCCAGCACCAGCTCTAGCACCATCTTTAGAGCTAGAGCTGATGCCAGTGCCCACTTCAGCACCAGCTCCAGAGCCACAATTAGCTTTGGCAGCAGTTCCCATGCTAGAGAGCCCATGCCAGCTTCAGAAGTAGAACCAGCTTCAGAAACAGCACTGCTCCAACACTAGAGCTAGAAATACCTCAAGAACCATTATTACCACCAAATCCAGAGAGAGAGAGACAGTTCTTTCACCAGCTCCAGTGCCAGCTCTAGCACCAGTTTTAGATCTAGAACCTCCTTCAACACCAATTCCTGAGTTAGAGCCAGTGTAAGAGACAGAGCTACAACCAACTCCACCACCAGATCTAGTACCATATACAGAGCTAGAACAACCTCCATTGTCACCTTGAGCACTAGCTCCAGCCCCAGACTTAGGGCCAACCCTAACTGGCTAGAGCTGGTTTCAGAGACAGAGGCGCCGCTAGACCCAGCCCTTTTACCACTTACAGAGCTAAAGCAAGCTCCAGAACCACCTGCAGGGCCAGCTGCTGATGTGGCCAGTACCATCTCCAGCACCAGAGCCTTTGGGTCCCTTGCCTATGAAGGCATCCTTTTCTTTTTTCGTAGCTAATTTTTGTTTTCATCTGCTTTACCATTATCTATATTTTATGTTATAAGATATATACAAACTAAAATTTACGTTTTAAAATGTTTCAAATTGTACAATTCAGTGAAATTAACTACATTCACTATGGTATGCACAATCGTCACTGTCTAGTTTCAGAGCATTTTCATCACCCCAGTAAGAAACTCCATAGCCATTAAGCAATCACTCCCCAATCCCCACTCCCCCTAGCTCCTGGCAACCACTAATTTGTTTTCTGTCTCTACTCATTTACTTACTACGGATTTTTCACACAAGTGGAAATATATAATATGTGTCCTTTTGTGTCTGCCTTCTTTTAGCGTAATGTTTTTGAGAGTCATCTACATCGTATATATCAATACCTCGCTCTGTCTTGTGGCTGAAAAATATTCCATTCTATGAGCATATCACAGTTCGTTTAGCCATTCGTCTGTTGATAGAGATTTGGGTTGTTTTCACCTTTTTGGCTATAGTGAACAGTGTTGCTATGGATATTTCTGTCCAAGTATATGTTTAAATACTTCTATTCAATTCTTTGGGTATATACCTAGGAGTGGAATTGCTGAGTTAAGTGGGAGCTCTATGCTTAACTATTTGAGAAGCTGCCAAACTGCTTTCCACCGTGGTTGCACCATTATACATAACCCCCAGCAATGAGGCTCACAATTTCTCCACTTCTTCATGAACAGTTGCTATTTCCTCTGCGTGTGTGTGTTTGTATTTTAATAAGGGCCATCCTAATGAAAGTGGAGTGATATCTCATTATGGTTTTGATTTGCATCTGCTAACATCTAAGGATGTTGATTATATTTTCGTGTGCTTGTTGGCCATTTGTGTATCTTCTCTGGAGACGTGTCTTTCAAGTGCTTTGCCCATTTTTAGTCAGGTTATTTGTGTTTTTGCTGTTGAGTTGTAAGAGTTCTTTATACATTCTGGGTACAAGACCCTTATCATATGTATCATTTGTAAATATTTTCTTCCATTCTGTGGATTGTCTTTTCACTCTTTTGAGAATGTTCTTTGATGCACAGACGTTCCAATTTTGATGATGTCCAATGTATCTGTTTTTCCTTTTGTTGATTTTGATGTCATCTTTAAGAAACTGATGCCAAATCCAAGAGCATGAAGATTTGCCCTTACGTGTTTTTCTATGAGTTTTATTGTTTTCGCCCTTAAACTTAGGTCTTTGATCCATTTTGGGTTAATTTTTTTATCTAGTATTAAGTAAGGGTCCACCTTCACTCACTCATTCATAATTTTACGTCTGCATGTATAACAAGAGACTTCATCCACTGAATGGATTACCTTATCTGTTACATGTAGAGAAGTGGATTCTAAAGAAGTTGAAGAATTAAAGCAAATAAAGAGTTCTTAAATAAATTCTTTAAGGTTATAAAACATGTTCTGATGAAGGCTAACTTGAAAAGCAATGCTTTTGAAGTGTGGCAGTCTCATTGCCACAAGTGGCCATGGTGCCCTCTGGTGGTCGAGTGAGAAATGGCATGAAATCAGCCGTGCTCCATGGTTTTGTCGACAGTCATTCAAACTTATCTTCACAGAATTGCAGGTAGATCAAAACCAAATTCTACGTCTCAGTGCTTTGCGGGTGTCTTCTAACGGAAACCATTTCACACTGTGAAGACACAGGCCTCTTCCCACGGGCAATGTTTCAGGGAATGTTTATGGAGCACCTGGTCAGGCCCTGGCTCCACAGCAGGAAACAGAAGGGAGGTCGCTGCCTCCCAGGACCCAGTGAGACTGGGGCAGGGAAGTGTTGGGAATAACGGGTCTGCATCACAGCTCTATATGTCTGGTTTAAAGAAAATAGTACATAAAACCAAAGCATTTTAATGGAATCCTTCTGATTGTTTAACAATAAAATATTTTAGAAAATTGGAAAATCATCATTCAACAAAATGTATACTTTCATCTAGATTAGATGATATCATCCTGTATTCCCGACTACTTTTTCGATCAATGTAAGCACTTATCCATGTCATTAAATGGTTTTATAAACATGATTTTAATAGCTGCTTAGTATTCCTTAACGTATTCTATACGTCAATTGCACGAATTTCAGTTTTACCATGGAAATATACTGCCAAGAAAAGTTTTTAATTTTAACCTAAACTTGTTTTTAAAATTTATTTCAATGAGAATGTCTCTGAAGAGCTAAAATTTTTATGAAAAGTGAGTTCTTTAGAGTCTTTTTTCCTTTCACCTATCATGCCCTATTGTCATTTACTTCTAAGGACTTTCTGACTTTATTGATATTTTTCCATTTCATTGTAATTTTTCATTGAGATTACATTTTAATTTGAAGTTTAAGAATGTCAGGAAGAAAACTGGAGAATAAACATGACTTCAATATTTTAAGTTCTAGCTTCCTGTATTTCAAGAACCTTGGTTAATGTATTCTGTTATGTGCAATAGTTCTGGCCTATTAGAATTCCTCGTTATGACTTGGTGGTATTTTTTGAAATGAGTTGTCTATTTAGTAAGCATTTCATATTGATAAATACAAAGTGCTCAGATTCCTAGTTCCGTTAGACTTTAAATTTTTATAGCTTTTTGAAGTATAATTTATGTAACAAAAAACTCCATAGATTTAAAGTGTACAATTTCATGAGATTTGATATTTATACACATACCCCTAAAACTGTTACCATAATTAAGGTAATGTACATATGTCCATCACCTTCTTGCTTTTTGTAATCTGTTGTTAGCTTGCTGGATGACTTCTGCTCATCCCTCCAGATTCACTGTTCACTCAAGGAGAAGGTTGTCTATGCAATGAAAGAATTGCTTGACTTTGCTAATCTGAATTGGTAGGAGCCCATAATAGAGGTACATGTAAAGACAGATTTTAAAATAGCCAGGATAGAAAGTTCCTAGGACTTCCCTGGAGGAGATAGGCTCTATGCTTAAAGTTTACAGGACCCTGTCAACCTGTGTTGGCAAAGGACTGAGCAGTCTGGGTGGGGATCATTTCTGGGGTGGCAGACCAAAGGGGCCAAATAAAGGTCTTGATTGGATTGGATTCATTAACGTGAATGTACACATTAAGGATTTTGGATTTAAAGTATTGGCCTGACCACCTGGTGTAGATGTTTTGGAATCTATATTGGCTCAATGAGGTCAATATGCTGGAATTTACTTGGTATACTGTTGAGGAAGGCAGCAGTCAGGAGGCATAAGGAAACAGGAAAGTTGACATGGATCTATGATATCCAACCTGCTCATCTATTTCTAATTGTGCTTGCTGGGAGAGAAAGGAGTTCACTCCCTTCACTAAAGCTTTCAGAAATGCATTGGCAAGGGAGGCACCAGCATCCTTGAAGAGCAATTTGGGGACTGTCCTTCATTGCAGGAGATGATGGTAGGGCAAGGTAGAGTGGCAGGAGCAGACGGCTTAACCAGCAGAGACAAGGTATGTGCAGTTCACAGAGTAAGTCACAGGGACACGTGATCAGGTGTGCCTAGAAGTGAAGTTGATGGGCAGCCTACCAAGCAAAAACATGTAGCTATAGTAGTTGTTCTAGTGAGGAGTCATGGTCTCTTACCTACTTATGAGACCTCAGCCAGTGCTCGGTTCTGAGCCCCTAGACTGAGGGAGAGAGTGGAGCCCTTTAGGGAATGACCCTGCAGTGGTCTCAGATGTGCGCCAAGCACCTTCTTCCCCAGCTTTGCCAAAATGTCCCCAAAGCTGCAGACATTCACCAGTGTGACCATACTCTGGAAATAGGAAAATAAACACATTTTGGGGGGAATTTTGTAGTGGTTCTGAACATATGCTGATTCCCAAAGGTCACTAATGCTATGTAGCCCATCAGTCAGAGGAGGGGCTTTTGGAGGTCTGGGGATAGAAGAAAGCTTGGCCCACGTTTTAACAGTTTGTTCAGTGGGACCACTGGGATTTCCCCAGTTCCAGAATGTACAATGGGAATAGATATATTTAGCATCTAGTGGGAGTTCCTCTTTGGTTTCCTGAACATTGAGTAAAGTTTTATATGGAAGAGAAGGCCATGTAGACGTTCTTGGAACTACCCCCCCCCCCTTCAGAGTAAACAGCAGGCAATACCACATCCACGGGGAGACTGGAGAGAGGAGCAATTTCATGAAGCTCTGGAGAGATGCAGGGTGGCAGTTCCTACCGTTGCTCATTTTACTTGCCTTTTAGGCTACTGTAAAAGCTGGATGGGTCATGGAGTCTGACAGGAGGTTTTCACAAACTTCATCAGATGAAGAAGCAACTGCAGCTATGATTCTGTTTGTGGTTTCTCTACTGGACAAATCTGTCAGTTACCTGACCCCACAGAAAGTCAAGCCCGGGCAGTCCATTGCTGGGGGAGAGGCAGAAGCATGATGGGAGACCATCTCCCCCCATGATACTGTCCGCTGAAAATGGAGATATGATACAGGAAAACCCCCGTCACCCCAAGCTCCACACTAAGCCCGAGGTAACAGCCTCCAGCCCACCCTGGAGGAATTTGAAACCAACACTACTACTGGCCTGGTGGGAGAGGTGTGCCACTTCTGGACATAAATCCTCATTACTTCAGTCACCATTATTCTCTGCATACATCAGTACATTTTGAAATCTAAATGAAAAGGACAAATTCCTTGAAAGGAAGAAAAATGAATCGACTACATAGATGGTTACTCAATTTTTCGTACTTATAGAAGTGTTCAAAAAAATCTTCTTCTCTTCTCCCTCTTCTGTCTAAGCAAGATAAGTTACTTTATGCAAGTGCCTCATTTTTAAGGTAACATTAACATTCTCCTTCAACCATCCAAGTATTCACCACTCTCCCTTGTTCCTGCATATTTCCAATTTTCACACAGAAGTGAGGATACTTCTTTCTGAGTTAAGACTCAAGCGACATTGCCAGGAAGGAAATGACTCATGTATGCTAATGTTTTCTCCAGGAGAGACACATGTTGTGGCAGACACAGCAATGTTTCAGAAAAATTAATTTTCTCCTCTTTCTGAGCACTTGCACTGGGTGGCCAAATGACTGAGATTTACCCTGTGGAATATGAGTAGAAGTGATGTGCGTCACATCTGGGCTATGACTTTAAGATGTAGCTATGCCTGCTCCACGCTCTCTTCTTCCTTCTGCTGGATGAATTCTGACCAACTGGAAGAAGCCTTCATCTCTGAATTGCGTTGTGGAGGAAAACTATTTGTCAACCAGAAATATCTGTTGTGTGCCAAGCATCAACTTCTACCATGTTAGGCCACTGCAATGTGGGGGCCTATGGGTTTTAGCATCTAGCATTAATGTAACTAATACAGATGCTGGGGTAGATGATATAAAATATCATTAATGTCAAATGATATATAAAATAAATGATTTCTTTAGATAACTCTTCTTAACTAAATATGGCTAAGGTCGCTAGTTTCCCCCACTATCCATTGTCTTCTTCTCTGGTAATAATACAATGTCTGATTTTAGCTGGGAACATAATTGCTGAAAATAAAGATGACAGGACATTTTCCAGCCTTCACTGTGTGTCATGGGTGTGGCCATGTGACTCAATCTGACTATGTGGCTAATTCTAGATAATAGGATGTAAGCTGAAACATCATGTGGTAGCTGGTGGAATCTTGCCTTAAAAAAAAGATGCTTTTTGCAATGTGCCCTTTTCTTCTTGATTGTTTTCTTCATTCTGCTCTCTGGAATGCAGATATGATGGCTGGAGCACTGGCTGCCATCCCGAGTGATAATGATGAGTACCCTAAGGGTGGTAGAGTGGTGGGGTAGAAGGAACCTGAGCTGCAAGGATCCCATGGATTAGCTACATTCAGACTTACATATGAGAGAAAAAACTTATTTTTGTAGAAATCACTCTTATTTGAGGATCTCTTATGTATAGCTACAATAAATTTTAATTCAAATACTTGATCTTGAAGGATAAGTAGAAGTTTACCAGGTTCAAAAACTTTGAAAAGGCACTATATGGGAAGAACAAACTATATTTGCTTAACTGTTGTTGCTGAAGAAAAAAAGAATTGTTATCAATTTACTGATCTTCCTAGTAAGTGTAGCCTAGGGAACAAGTGAATCATTCTTAGAGATTTGAGAATTGTAGTACAGAAGATCTATAGCTGTAAATGTGAAGGTGCAAGAGTCGGTGTTGATTGAGTGCCGTATTAGTATCCTGGGGCTGCTGTAGCAGAATTCCACAAACTGGGGCCTCAAACAACAGAGATGTATTGTCTCACAGCTCTGGAAGCTGGAAAGCCCAAGTCAAGGTGTCAGTAGGGTTGGTTCCTTCTGAAGGCTCAGAAGGAGTGTAATCGAAAGTTCAGTCTCTGAACTTTATTTGCCAATCCAAATAACGAGAACAGAGTCTTGAGTGGAAGAGGAAAGGTTTTTACTATGCCAGGCACAGGGAGCAAAGCAAGGGCTCATGCCTCAAAAATTGCTAGCTCCCCGATGAGGAATGGGTAGGGATTTTTATTTGGGGTTTTGGGTAGAGGAGGGGGGAACATGTAGCTTGTATAGCTCGGTGCTTTCCCACCAGCCTGCATTTGGCCTTGAGAGGCTGTTTGTAGGAAGGAGGGTGGTAAGATAAGGGAATCCGTAGGTGGGTATCCTTGACTGTCTGCCTCTGTGATGGATGGTGGATTCTGGCACCAGAAAGCAGAGGAGTCGGAGTCTGGGAAACTTCAGCTTCTTGATATTCTATGGACATCAGTTTCTCTGCAATAAACTTCAACAACCCATAATTAGCCAAAACTTGACTGTGAGCCCAGTGTGAGGCCACCTGGGCTTTTAACAATTTATAACTTCTACTTGCCTTGTGAAGCTCAGGGAAATAAAGGTTAAAGAACTGATATTTATGTTTGAATGTAACTAGAGAAACAGAGAGGGGATGGATGCTTTTGGTTTTAGCACCATATATGCTGGATTTAATGTAGGGGAACAGATAACAGAGCCAATATCATAGTTGTTTCTTAGTCTCTCTTAGCTTCTGACAGTTTGCTGGCAATCTTTGGCTGATGGATACCTCACCCTGATCTCTGCCTTCATCTTTACTTGATGTTTCACCTGTGCGCATCTGTGTCCAAATTTCCTCTCTTATAAGGACATCAGCCATTTTGGATTAGGGGCTGTGATACCGTGATTTATAAGAAAAATATATATTTGGTTGTTCATATGACCAAAATATATTTCTCATATGTATTTGGTCTTCATTCAAGGTTCCTGGCTCACAGCTCCAAAGCCCTCAGAATTTCTTAGGTGGGGGGAGGGTCTTTTGTTATGTTAATGAAGTGACTTTTGGAAAGCACCTAAGGGTGGAAGCTGGTTGCCAGGAGAACCAACCATGTGATTACAAGGTTGGAACTTTCAGTCCCACCCCTTGACCTCCAGGGAGGGGAGAGGGACTGGAGGTTGAATCAATGGTCAATGGCCAATGATTTAATCAACCATGCTTATATAATGAAGCCTCCTTAAAAACCCAAAAGAACAGGGTTGGAGAGCTTCCAGGTTGGTGAATACATGGAGATTTGGGGAGAATAGCCTACTTGGAGCATGGAATCTCTACCCCCTTTCCCCATACCATGCCCTATGCATCTCTTCTATCTGGCTCTTCCTGAGTTATGTCCTTTAAAAAAATTATTATTATTTTATTTGAATTCTTTTCCAAGTAATTTTATTGGGATTATAATGTTTATCACATTGTGTAATTTTAGGTGTGCATTATTCTTTATCACTTCCTGAATACACTTCCTTTTGCTCACCCCCAGTAGTCTAATTTTTATCCATCACCATACATATGTGCCCCTTTATCCTTTTCACCTACCCCCCAACCCCCTTCCCCTCTGGTAACCTCTAATCTGTTCTCTTTATCCATGTATTTGTTATCTTCCACATATGAGTGAAATCATGCAGTATTTGTCTTTCTTTGTCTGGCTTATTTTGCTTAATATCATGCCCTCAAGATCCATCCATGTTGTTCCTAATGGGACAATTTTGTCTTTTTTATGGCTGAGTAGTTTTCCACTGTATATATATATGCCACATCTTCCTTATCCATTCATCTACAGAAGGGCACTTGGGTTGCTTCCACATGTTGGCTATTGTGAATAATGCTGCAATGAGTATAGGAGTTATGTCCTTTTATAATAAACTAGTAATCTAGTAAGTAAAGTGTTTCTATGAGTTCTGTGAGCCTCTTTAGTAAATTAATTGAACCCAAGGAGGAGGTCTTGGGAACCTCTGATCTACAGCTGGTCTGTCAGAAGCATGGTAACAATCTGGACTAGCAATTGGCATCTGAAGAGTGGAGAAGGCGTGTCAGGGAGGACTGTGGGACTCAGCCCTCAACCTGTGGAATCTGATGCTCTCTCTGGGTAGATAGTGTCAGAGTTGAGTTGAATCGAGTTGAACTGTAGGACACCCAGCTAGTGTCAGAGCATTGCATGTTGGAGGTGTGGAGAACCACCCCCTACATTGAAAGTGTGTGCTCCACCCTATTCCAGTATGACCTCATCTTAGCCTAACTAATTACATCTGCATCAATCCTATTTCCAAACAAGGTCATATTCTGAGGTCCTGGGAGTTAGGATTTCAACATGTAAATTTTGGAGGGGACATAATCCAACCCATAACATGTACTGACATTAAAATGTTGATAGACTAAAATCATTCCTACTTTACTGTTCTCACGTTGCTAAATGTAAAGTGAAACAATGAAGGCATTATTTATTTGAGAGGTCGAGCTTAACTGTGGATTTATTTTAGACTCATCTTCTCTGGGGTGAGTAGGGAGGATACAAAGGTGAGGGAACATCAATCCCTGTCCTCGGGATAGCTTCAGAGCCAGAGGGCCACTCAGGATGACGAGACAGAACCCAAGAATTATTGCCACCAGAACTCCAGTTAAAACACTGCAAGCGCATTGAGGAGGGAACAGCTAACTCCAAGGGAAGACGCTGAGTGTGGCCAACAGTTTTAAATGAAAAGTCAGTGCTCATGGGCTCTACTCAAAACCTGACAATGGGAACAAACACCCCTTGAAAGTTCAGGGTCTATATGATCACAATTGTTTACAGAGGAAGCACCAATTAAATCAGGTATTATAGGAAATAAGTTGATGGACAGTGATGGAGTGGGGAGGTGGAATAACAGAAGCAAATTCAAAGTGGATTGAAGGACAGAAGGCCAGGTTGTGCTGATGGCCGCTGTAGCCTCAGCAGATGGAAACTGACGGAGGAGCCTCACTGGGAGCCAGAACAGCATAGGGGTGTGAAAGCAGCCCTTTGTCAGTCTGATATTCACGCCAGCTTCAAAAAGGTCACTTTGGTATTGACAAATAAAAATGGCAAGCAATAGGATATATTGGAGTATATGATGAAGCCATTTGGTGTAAACCTAATTCGGCCTGACTTTGTTTTTTCCAAAAGGGCCTGACTGTGGCTATTGAGCATGCATTGTATATCTGCTTTAAAACATTTACTATGGCAAGAACAAATGGCCTTAAGATAAAGGTGCAATTCCCCCTCCCAACGTTGGCATCTCCTTAAAGATTAAGCATATTTCCTTAGGGGGGGAACTGATTGCAGTGCTCACCTGTGACCACTCAGCTCGAGGCAACCTGCCACCCTGCTGTGTTCACTGAGACAGCAGACCTATCTGCTGTTTCCATCAATCGCTGTGCCAGAGCAGCCTCGTGACTATTGTAAAAGGGACATTTCAATCATATGTGAAACATCCTCTTTGAGGGTATATAACCGCCCTATGTACCCCTACTTCTTTGGAGTGCTCTGTTCCTTTGTGGAAAGACTCTCCCAGGTTATAATCCTCAGATTTCAGCTCAGAATAAACTCACCCAGATTTTCATTTATAGATTGGTTATGGATTATTTTGGTTATGGATTAGATTGGTCGACAGTATGAAGCAGATTTGGTATATTGTACAACTGTTTTCAAAGCCGATTTAAGGCTAGGTGGAACACCACCATCAAATTAACAGTTTGTTAAAAACCTATTTTTCCATTATGGTACTTGTTGGTCTGCTCTGCTGGACTCCACCAGTTTCTCCTCAATGTTACATGACTGAGTCACTAACATCAGGCAATTCCAGGCTCAGGTTCCTCAAACTCTGGCTGCACACAGATTCCTTTGGGTGCTTGAAAATACTGATATACAGGTTGGAAGTGAGTCTGAAGTCTGAAGCCCAAACATAGCCGTGAAACAACCTCTAGGTGGGTTTTATGATTTGGCAGTTTTGGGAACCCTGGTTCCCTTGTGGCTATGGTGTCAGCTAATAACATTTTCGAGAAGGCAATGGGATGTGACCACCCATTTTAAACTTGGCCACAAAGATGGTAAAACAAGAAGTTGATGTTCTGAATCACAGAATCCTGCAATAATAAAGGTCTTCTAAAGAACTAGTGGAAAACAGTAAAAATTTATAGTAGAATTTCACTCTTCTGCTTATTTTAGTTCTCTTATCTCTTTTCTTCAGTTTAAATATAACTCAATGAAACCCACAAAGGGAAAGGCTGTTTTTCTCCTATACAAGTCTGTTAGGTTTCTGGAGAGGGAAGGAAAGAGGAGGAGAAAGGGGATGGCAATCAACATTTAACTGGCACTTCTTACTGTGCTAGGTAACTTAAAATTCACCATATTATTTATTTATTACAGAATAGTGATTATCATTTCAGTTTTAAGTAAAAGGTGCCCAAATCTTAGAGTAGTTAAAAATGCTTTGCTGAAACACCTAGAAAAGCCAAAATACTCTTGAAAAGAACAAGTTTGGAGGATCATATTACTTGGTTCCATGACTTACTAGAAATCTATAGTAATCAAGACAGTGTGGTAATAGCGTCTTAAGAAGAGACACACAGATCAAAGGAACAGAGCAGAGTCTAGGAATAGATCCATCTTGTACACTAAATCTTTCTTGACAAAAGCAAAGATAATTCAATGGCGAGAGGGGAAGTTATACTTTGGTACTCTTACACGTCTAACTCTTTCTGCATAACATAATGTTTTAAAGATTCATCAATTTTATCCCATTTATCAGTAGTTGGTTCCTTTATTGCAGAGCAGTGTTTTACTATACAAGTATACTACGTTTATATAATTACCCATTCTCCTGTTGATGGATATTTGAGCTGTTTCCAATTTGGAGATGTTATGAATAAAATAGCTTAGAACATTCTGGTAAAAGTCTTTTTGTGGATGTATGTTTTATTTATCTCGATAAATACTAAGGAGTGGACTCATTGGAATATAGAATGGGTATTACTTTTATATTACGTATTATTACATATTATATTATTACGTATTACTTTTATAAAAAACTATGGTAGCATTTGTACCATTTTTCACTCTAACAAGGAATGTGTGAGAGCTCTGGTTGCTTTATATCCTCTCTGACTTTTTGGTGTTTTCACTCTTTTTAGTTTTTACCCTTCAAGTGTGGTGCACTGGCCCTTCATTGTGGTTTCAATTTGTGTTTCCCTGATAACTGATTATGCTGAGCACTGCATCCCTGTTTATTATCCACTTGTATATTTTCCTTTGTGAAGTCTGTTCACATGCCAGCTTGTTTTATTATTGAGGTGTAGGAGTATATATCTCTAGCTATCTGCTACCTTCTGGGTTCAAGGCCATTATCAGGAAGGGTTTTGAACAGAAAAGGAAAGGTTATTTTTCTCACACACAGGTTTAGTAGTTTTTTTGGAGATAGAAGGAGATATATATACTTATATTTTCCTCTTAAAACCTTTATAACTTTAGCTTTCATGATTGGGTCTATGGTCCATACCAAATTAACTTTGGGGAATGGTGAGTGGTAGGGACATTAATTTCTTCTCATACAGATGATAAAACCAATTCTGAAAAGTTTTTATAATCTCTACTTTTATCATTGTAACCACTGCTGAAATGAAGATATAGAACATTTTAATCACTCTAGAAATTATGTATACATTTTTTTATTTATGTGTACATTTACATTTATACATATAGTCTTAGCTTGGGCCTCTATAACAAAAATACCATAGACTAGGTGACTTGCAAAACAAACACTTACTTCTCACGGTTCTGAAGGCTGGGGAGGATCCTGTGTCTGGTGACAGCAGCTTCCTAACTCACTGGATGGTTGCTCCCTGCTGTGCACTCACCGGGCTGCAGTGGGAGAGAGCAAGCTCTCTGGCGATCTTCCACGGGCTCTAATCCCATTGGTGAGGGTGCAGACCTCGTGACCTCATCTAATCTTAAACCTTACCTGCCAAAGGCCCATGTCTTGACACATCACATTGGGGGTAGAGTTTCAGCGTATGAATTTTGAGGGGACACAAACATTCAGTTCATAACAGACTGATAGATATAGATATAGACAAATATCTATTTATCTATATCTAATTCTAGATATAGATACAAATAGATATTTGTCTATATCTATCTATCTATTTATCTATGTACAGATATCTGTCTGTCTGTCTGTCTCTGTCTCTCTATATATAGAAAGGAATTGTGGGAACAGAGTGAGCAAGTCCAAAATCCACAGAGCACCCTGTCAGGAAGGGCAGGCTGGAACTCTCCTGCAGGAGCTGATGCTCCATCCAGTCCACAGATGAAACTTTTTCTTCATCAGAAAAACCTCAATTCTATCTTAAGTCCTTTCAACTGACTATACCAGGCCCACCCAGATTATGGAGAATAATCTCCTTTATAAGTCAACTGATTATAGGTGTTAATCAGATCTACAAAATACCTGCACAGCAATACCCAGATTAAATGAGGACTGTCGTCTAGCCAAGTTGACATATAAACCAACCATCAGCACCCTTCCCACCTTCTGATGAGTTTTGCCTGTTCTTGGACTTCAAATATGTGGAATCTCTTTTGTGCCTGGTTTTGTCCTGGAACGTGCTATTATTTGACAAAGTTCAAACTGCTACAGAGACGGGATTTAACTGAGGCAATGTGAGTTGAAATCCTGAAATTTTAACCAATTTGCTTGTGAGGAAAAAGAGACCAGAGTGCAATAAAAGAGCCCAGTGTGTCAACTTGTAAAATTTGGAAACATAGATAAAGAACAGGCTTACGAGATATGTTCAAAAATACGTTGAATACATTTGATAAAAGTATGTAGCTCAAATTATAAAAATTATAATATGCAAAATATGACATATTTTACATTCAGTTGTATAACTTTTATGCATGTGAATCACACTGTAACCTATACTAATCTTATGTAAACAAAAAAAAATAACATTTATAGTTCTGTGATAGTTTACACCAGGCAGCTCAAATACCAGACTATTCAGAATCAGACATGTGCTAATCCTGATTAAAAAAAAAAAGTATATTGGTTAGGATGGACTCAGGACACAAAAAGCACACCAATAACTTGAACAGGGATAATTTAATATGACAAATTACTAACTAGTAAAAGATATTTAACTACTAACCGGGATTAAAAAAACTCTCTAAAGAATTCAAGAATTGTAGCAGGGGTGCAAGCTCCGCCAATCAGATCCGTGTTCCGGGACTGTCAATTCAGGAGTAAGCTACTTAAGGAAGCAAGCTCTGCATTTTGATGGCCAAAGTGGATGCACAAGTATCTGGCTTTTGGAAGCATCAAGGGTGGAAAAAACAGGTTTTTGACACAAGTCGCGCTGGTCATGATGCCAGTAGCGGTTGAAGGAAAGTCTGGAGGTGGGGCGCCATCTTGTGGCCATGAGGGAAAGGCTAAGAGAATCGCTAAAATGCTGGACAAGGCTTTACCACGCACAGCTGTCTGTTGATGCTGACACTGGACAGTTTCCTGTTCCAGCACTTCCTTGGTCTCTATTATAATCCCTGCCAATGCTTACCTTTTCTGTGTACAAGTCTTTTTTAAAAAAATCATTTTTACTAGTTTTTCAGAATACCATCTTTTAGGTTTGTTGATTTTCCCCAGTGTACATTTTTTTCTCTTAATTAATTTCTGCTCTTATATTTATAATTTTAGAAGCTTAGTTAACTGATCTTCAACATTTCTTCTTTTCTAATATAAGCATTTGAAGCTATAATTTTCCTTCTAAGCAACGTCCCACAAGTATTAGGATAGTGGATTTTTATTACCACTCAGTCCAAAATATTTTCTAGATTTTACTGTGATGTCTTCCTTGACGTGTGGGTCATATGAAAATGTCTTGTTTCATTTGCAAATGGTATGGGATCTTTTTAGTTCTCTTTCTGTTGTTGACTTCCAGTTTAATTCCACCGTTTTCAGAGAACACACTGAGTAGAATTTCAGTCTTTCGCTATTTGTTGGGATTGGGTTTATCCTCCAGCATAGAGTCTATTTTGGTAAATATGTCATTTGTAACTAAAAAGAATGTGCGTTCTTCACTTGTTACATGTAGCGTTTTATATATCAGGTCAAGTTGGTTAATCATCTTGTTTTTTTTATTTTTTTATCCTTTTATTTTTAACTTTTCTGTGCCGGTCCGCATGTGCTGCCTGTAAAGAGCATGTAGGTGAGTCTTCTGTTTATTTATTTTTATTTTTTTATTTATTTTTTTTTTTAAAGATTTTATTTTTTTCCTTTTTTCCCCAAAGCCCCCCGGTACATAGGTGTATATTCTTCGTTGTGGGTCCTTCTAGTTGTGGCATGTGGGACGCTGCCTCAGCGTGGCCTGATGAGCAGTGCCATGTCCGCGCCCAGGAGTGGAACCAACGAAACACTGGGCCGCCTGCAGCCAAGCGCGCGAACTTAACCACTCGGCCACGGGGTCAGCCCCCAGTTGAGCCTTCTTTTTGATTTCAGCCTGACAATATTTACTTTGAATTTGCTTTAGATTGGTCCACTTATGTTAATGTAATTGTTGATGGAGTCGTATTTATGTTTGCCATCTTGCTATTTTATTTCACCATTGTGCTCTTTCTTCCATTATTTCTCCTTTCTCGCTTTCTTTTGGATTAATTATTTTAATTTTTCCATTTTCTCCTCTATTAGCTTTTTAATTATATCTATATCACATCTCACTATTCATAATTGTAATAATTATTTTTTTGGTGGCTACCCTTGAGATTTGGTTCCTTTCTTATTTTCTTTTGGATTATTATTTTTAATTATTAATTATTTATTAATTAATTCCGCTTTTCTCCTCTACTAGCTTTTTAGTTATGTATGTATCTATATATTTATATCTCTTTATGTATATCTATGTGTACATAGATATACATAATTATTTTAATTTTATTGGTGGTAACCACCCTACAGATTCAATATTTACTCTATATTTATTGTTGTGTGGCTTATATTACTTTCAGTGCTTCTAAACAATCAAAAATTTTAAGATTCATTAAATTAATTTGTCACCTTCCTGCCTTTTTTACTATTACTGTCATTTTTTTTTAAAGATTCTATTTTTTACTTTTTCTCCCCAAAGCCCCCCAGTACATAGTTGTATATTCTTCGTTGTCGGTCCTTCTAGTTGTGGCATGTGGGACGCTGCCTCAGCGTGGTTTGATGAGCAGTGCCATGTCCGCACCCAGGATTCGAACCAATGAAACACTGGGGCGCCTGCAGCGGAGCGCGCGAACTTAACCACTCAGCCACGGGGCCAGCCCCTACTGTCATATTTTTTACTTTCACATATTTTCAACCGCACTAGATATTATGATGATTGCTATTTTTAGTAATTCTTCTTTTCATATTTCCATGCGTGTATATTTGCTCCTCTTTATATATATTGTATGGAGACATATATATACACACACACAAAATTTGCTCTTGTTTATTCCTTCCTGCTTCAAGTAGAAAAATTTTCTTCAGCCTAAAGAATTCCTTTTAGTATTTCTTGTGGTGCAGATCTAGTGATGAATTCTTTAGGTTTTGTGGGACATAATATTCCATGAACCACTACTTCAAAACCTTTGCCTTAAAAACAAAAGCTGAGTATAAAGGTGAAATTTTAGACAAACTAGGAAAATATTGGATAAGTGTTTTGAATTAGGTAGGAATTTCATCGCTTATCAGATCACCCTGTTGCAGGCAACAAGCCACTTTATATGTACAGATGTCAAGTATATTGGTCATAGCTTGTCGTATAAAAACTAAGTTAGCAGTTATGTTTAAGGTTTGATACCGTTAACCCTAATATAAATATTGATTTATTTAGCTGCCTTTCTTAGCTGATCTTAACATAAGAGTGCATAGATTACAGTGATACTCAATAAATATTTGCTGAATGGATGAACATGAAAAGAGATTTTTAAAATAACACTCATTAGACCCACAACTAAAACATACAACTATGTACTGGGGGGATTTGGGGAGAAAAAGCAGAAAAAATTAAAAAAATAACACATTAAATTGTAGACATAAAGATAAATATGAGCATATTTCATCACTTGTCAGTTTCTCAAACTCTATTTGATCACTGAGTATCCCTAGTAAGCAGAGCAACATCAGTTACATAAGCTAAGTGTCGAATAACAATGAAACATATGGCATTAAACCACAGGTTTTTCTGGTTACCACTGCAAAGGAGATATTTGACAAAAACTTCGAACATGTAGAATTCTTTTCTTTCTATATCATGACAAAAGTCATACTCTTTCAATTTGATTTTGATGTATAATTGTATCAATATTATCTAATTAGAAACCTAATTCGAAATCACAAATCAACTCCTATCCATCCAGAAAGAGTGTATTTATAGAAAATGGTCACATAAATGACATCATCAATTGAAATCTAGAAGGAACAAATTTTATATTTAGAAAATTGGTAATTATCAAAGATACTCTTCATTTACACCTGAATTACATTAAAAAGCAAATAAATCATATCAAGATATAGCTCCTTGCATTAATCTAGATAAATTCTCAACATTCAATTCAGGGTACTATCAAATTTGCCTTCTTTATGGTAAACATAAATATGAGACTTCTTAGTATGGAGATGCATAAGACATAAAAACTCATTCATTACTGTACCAGAGAACAGTTGATTCGCTTCAAATATCTTTTCTTTTAGTAAGATACTTTGGTTTTTATTTTGGTAAAAGTAAGTAGAGTCAGAATTTTTTTCCCCCTGAAGACATTAACACAAAATGAAATTTAAAAGGTCACTATCCTTGTTTTAGGAATTTATTGTCTGTCAACTTTAGTAGCAACGTAACACAAAATCAAACACATAATTCCATATTTCATTGTATCTAAGTCATCAATTGTGAGAACATTTTATGTGCCACTGAAAAAGAAAAGTTCCTCCTTAATAAAAGAAACTTTAACTAAGTTGGAGTCGGGAAGTCCTGTAGGGGCAGCTCTCACACCATATCACAAATGGTCAATTACACCAAACAGGAAGAGACATAGCCTTGCAGCTTTGACAGAAAGTAAAACTACTTTACTACTGAAGGAAGTTCCTCTCCCCACCCAGCAACAGCCCAGCCAATGAGAAACACTGTAGCTCAGCCAACGAGAAGCCACTGCCGCCCTGAACTGTTACTTTCCTCTAATGGACTTTCATTTTGAACAGCCCCTCCCCACTCCTCCTTTTCCTCTGTAAAAGCCCCTCCCCTCCTTTGTTTTCTGGATTGGCCGCAGCACGCACATCCTGAATTGCAATTCTTTTGGCTATTCCCAAATAAATTCTTTTTGAGGATAAAAGAACAGGTGAATTTGTTTTTTAAGTTGACACTGCTATTATCCAGTGCTTCTTTTTTTAAAAAAGAAACTTTTTGTTTTAGAAGTTTTAGGTTCACAGAACCCGGTGCTTTTCAGTCATTAATATTGTTATTGTACGTTTAATGACAGAGCTCTTGGAGACTTTAGATGTGGATTTAAAAATATGTATCTTTTTCATGTGTATGTAAAAGAGGGGATACAAGCAAAATAAATTGTTTAAGGCATTTCCAAAGCTTCTTGGTGTTCAGTGTTCAGCTTTCTGAATCACAGCCCCTAATGTCCGTTATGTTTTCTCTACACTCTTTGTTATCAAGAACCTTGGTGATGCCATAGCTCTTCAAAGCATGTCACAATCTGGTTGTTGGGAGTTTCTTCCTGGTTTGTACTCATTCTGCAAATTTGACTGCTGGCCCTTTCTCAATTTGTCAAGTGTCAAAATAATTTCAGACAACTAGAACACTTACTCCTTTCTCTAATGGTCCTTTGATGGTTTTGTTGACTCAGACATCAAGTGGTGGCCATTGTCCAGACAGGTCCTCAGTAATAACAACCAATATTGGTTGTGTCACATATTCACAGGCAACGATAACCATGTCACAATCCCAGCTGGATACAGTCAATTGCAGGTAAGTATGAAACTGTAAAAAGCATGTGAGCCATACAATGAATTCGCTACATTAGTCCTTCTCTTATCGCAAACAGCCTTCCCTCACCCCTTGCCCCAACTGAGCTGAGCAATAAAGCAAAACAATGCAATGTGTTTATCATTTTATTATGCCTATTTTAATGTCAGAGAAGGAAGTGGTTTAAATAAAAGTTTTTCATACATTTTGAAACCATGGAATTTTTATATAATAAAGAAAAAATACATTGTTCTGGACTTTGCATTTTACCATTCTTTCTGTTTAATATGTCTTGGTAGCTCAAAGCCAGCACCAGGGGCAGCCAGGACCTGCAAAGCAAGTAACTGAAACCAAAAGATTCAGGCAAGCCCTGGGTGAGTGATGCTGAAGGCAGCAGTCAGCGGGGAAGCCTGCATATTAGCCTTCAGTTGAGGCCAGGATCAGCAGTGGGGATTACACGGGGACACTGCAGAGGGTCGGGGCCCAGGCGGAAGTCAGCCAGCCCAGCATCAAAGGCTAGAAGCAACGCCAGCGACAGGCCAGGGCACTCACTGGGGACTCACTGGCAGGCACTGATTCAAGCTCTTGGAAGCCTGGGCTCCTAGAATTTATGCCCAGGGTCAAGCCAGCTTCAATTCCATGACTTCAGCCACACCCATGTCTCACGCGCGTTTGCACTCAGCATTCATGCTCTCCAGACTTCACATCTATCTCAAAAATAGATCCTACTGCTTATGAACATGACCTAAAGAGCACAACATGTGGTTAGTAGAGGAAGTGAGAGGAATAATGACAGAAGTGCATTTAGGAAAGGTAAAAAGACCCCTAACAAAGAATACAAGGCGTCTTTATGGAAGAGGTTCTAAAATCCGTTAGAGTCAGACAGACCAATATCTGAATTCTAGATCAGTCAGTTTATAAATATGTGGTTTTAGGCAAATAACTTCTCTGAGGCTCAATTTCCCTTTTGTAGACTTAACTATCTCATCGGATCGTAGAAGAAATAAATAGGATGCAAATTTGTTAACACAGCACTTTGCCCACAATAAGCATTCAACAAACTGGAGGCTATCTTGTATCATTAATTCAAGTAATCTATGAAATTTGAGAATTCTTTTGTGAAAACTGGCCCTTAGTGCTAAAAACTAACATAGTGATTTGAGAGGCTCACATGGCCTTCCAGAGTACACTGGCTCTTCAAACTGAATGCATGTTATTTGAATTAACAGGGAAATCTATATACATCTCAGGATGTAAATCAATTAGAGAACAGTGCTGGAACCTAGAATTTGTAATCCCATATCTGTATATAATATCATTTAGATAGACATTTATATATCACTTTTAAACACGCTGGGACGATCTCATCCTCTCCTAAATTCCTCTCTCACACCCCGAGGATGGCATGCCTTTAGTCCATCTTTAGAAATCAATTTTATAGGCTTTTCTTTTGAAGTGCAAATATTTGTCCCTCCTGGGGAAGGTGGGAGAATGAAGAACACGTTACCACTTCTGTTAGGCAGAATAATAGCCCCAAAAGATGTCCATATACTAATTCCCAAATCAGTGAATATGTTATTTTACATGGCAAAAGGGACTTTACAGACGTGATTAAATTAAGGCTCTTAAAATGGGGAGATTACTATGGATTATCTGGGTGGCCCAATTTAATCATAAGAGTCCTTATAAGTGAAAGAGGAAGGTGGAGGCAGAAAATCAGACTCAGAGAAGCAGAAGTAGTAGGGGAAGCTGAGGTCAAGCAATAATATTGTTGGCTTTGAAGAGGGAAGGGGCCACAAACCAAGGAATGCGGGTGGCCTCTAGAAGCTGGAAGAGGCAAAGAAACGAACTCTCTCTTAGACCTTCCAGAAGGAATGCAGCTGTGCCAACACTTTGATTTTAGTCCAGTGAGACTCATTTTGGACTTATGACCTGTAGAACCATAGAAATAAATTTGTGTTGTTGTAAGCCATTAAGTTTGTGGTAATTTGGTACAACAGGAATAGGAACTAATACACCACTCGTATTTTGTGAGTTAATTTAGTAGATGTTTTCTTCCAGGTCAGTACACACCTGGAAGAGAAGGATCTTGGGGGAAAAAAGACCAAAAGGGGGAAGAAAAACAAAGAAAGAAACCAATAAGGGCAGTAAAAAAATGCCTGAATATGAATTTGCCTATTTTACATTTATTTTTCCTTATCTGGAAATGACCACATAGAACTACCAGATTAAATGAAACAAAAGAAACCAAAGCAAGCCTGAAAAGAAAGAAACGAACAATCAAGGGAAAAAACCAGGACTTGTTTCAGACGAGAAGGCTGGAGCTGCCTCCCATCTGGCCTGAGAGCATTCAGTGTGGAGCCACATGTGAATGGATTCATGTTGACATAGGCACCCTTTTCATTCCATTATTGTTTTCAAGGTATCCAAAGCCTCATCTTTCTCTTGTAATGGCAAAACACATTTTAAATGACTGGACTTTACTTTTTCAGAAAGCAGAGAAAAATATGCAATTCCCACATATTTTTCAACAGTACAAAGAAGTTTTGGAATGATGAGTCAATGACCATCCATGAAATACTTGCAAGAAAAAGTTTCTCAGTCAGGGTGAGTAGTGTGGTAGACATCACAGGTGATCAAATCCTGGGAATTTTATTTGCAGGTTTCTGGATTCTGCTGTCTGAGGTTTGGGGACTGCTAGTGGAAGGGAGGGAGTTATTTTTTTGGAGTGATACTTTATAAAGCTTAAAAAGAAACTGTGGGACATGAAGTACGATACAGAGATCATTATTGGTTATGATGTTGAACTAGCTTCAAGCTAGAATAACTCTAAGGCAGGAGAAAGAAATAACCATTTGGTGGCTTATTGAATAGTATGAGGTCTGAAGGATTAAAGAAAAAAGACAGTAGTGTCAAAATTGAAGATTTCAAAATAACTAAAAACAACAGTTAACAATTTCATAGTTTTATGGCTGAAAGAAACAATGATCAACAATAAAATATATATATATTTATACACACATACACATCTGTCTATGAATAGTCATTAATATATGACAACAAAGTATTTTATATATATGAACATTTTGCACAGACGTGGAGAAATTTCCAAAATATGAGTACATTTCAACGTAAACTCTGGATCAAATGTAAAACATTTTACTGAAGACCTGACAATGTAATATAGACCATTCAAAAACTCACATCATTATTGAATATGTGATATTAAATATCTGCTAAGCTTTCATTGCAATAAGCTCATGGTTATTCCCAGAGCTCTAGAAATAAAAAGAAAAATATTAGAAATCATAGCACATGCTATATAGAAAGACCTTGATTTGGATAATGGAGAGAATTCTTCATTTCATTGTCTTGCACTCAAGGCTGGAGATCATATTACATTTCTGCTTGAAGAATTATTGATCACACACTAGGTAGGAAGCTACATGTATCAAAAGAATAATTCAGATCAATTGAAATGTGAAAGTATGACGACAGACTGTGGAATTTTATTCATTCACTTAACAAATACATCTTCAGTCCCTGACAAGTATCAAAGTGCTTTTGTAGGTACTAGGAGTACATAGGATGAGGAGGCAGGAAAAACAAACAAAAACTCATTGTCCCTGGAGCTGACATTCCAGTAAGGGGAGATAAGCCATAAGTACATTTAAAAATGTGTAAATGTGAAGAAAAATAAAGTAGGGTAAATAGGTGAGAATGCAGTGGGTAGGTGCTACTTCAGGGAGGAGGGCAAGGAAGCCTGCTCTGAGAAGTTCACATCTGAGCAGGGGACAAATGGCGTACGTCATATCTCAGCTGCATGGATGGCTGGGAGAGGCGTGATCTAGGTAGAAATCACAGTAAGCCAGAGGAATGGGGTTGAAGCCAGCTTCACCTGTACCTAAGGAAATGCCTCTGTGCCTTCCTCTTCTATTGGTTGTAACTAGAGAATTCTGGGTGACTCTGTCCCTAACTTCAGTTGCTGCCCCAAATCATTCTAAAGTCAGTTTTCTCTTTCTCCTGTTGCTCAACATGGAACTATGGACTCCAGAACATTCCCATTTTGCTTTCTATCCCTTAAACTCCCTCTTGATAAATATGAAGACAGGGCATATATAACCAGCCCCTGGTGTATGGCTTCAACTGTGAACAGGAGCATTGGGAGAGCGAGAATTCTGGAGACCTTCCTTTTATTTTGAGGGGACTTAACTCTATATCTTGCTTCACTGTTTAAAATAGTATATAGAATAAGAAATATAATTAGTGTGGTTTCATGAAACTCTGCATTTCCCAGGGGAATATCTGAACAGTCTGTTATCATAGTGAACCCAGAGAAGTACCGGGAGTTGATGGTACCTGAGCCCAGAAAGATGACTATTTTGGGTGTTTCCTCTCTGTAGTTACCTCTCTACTCTGTAAAGCAGCTAGAAGCCTCCATCAGACTGGAAACAGAAAGTTTAGTGGTTGAGCTGAAAAGGAACCAGAGTTTTGAATCAGGAACAAACAAACAATAACAGCAACAACAGCAACGATTGGCTGTGAGCTGAAGAAGATGGTGCTGGATACAGATTTCAGGAAAATGTGGCTCTCATGGGCACTGTGAAGACTCAGCCCTGATTATGGTTGAGAACTTCCAACTCAGCTGAGGCCTAGAGGGTCAGTGATGGCCTGGAAAATACACTTCAGGGAAACTTAATGGGCAGAGAGAAATGAGGGCACTATTTCTGGGGGCTCAGAGACAGACGTCCTTTGGTAGAAGCTGTAGGAAGGTTTTAGAATTTCCAAAAGCATTTCTCTCTTTCAGGTGCCTGTCTATGACGTTTGAAAGTTATGGCTTTAAAGACTTCTTTTTCTAATAGGTTGATTAAAAAATCTACTTAGAAGCTCAGAAGTTAAAATTTTTGACTCTTTTTCTCTTTGCATCAGCCCTTTCCTTAAGGCGGTACTTATTGAAACCTGTAATTTTATATGTGCAAGATTTGGCCAGGAGTGGGGTGAGGAGTGACAGTGGTGGTGATAGAGAAAGTAATGGACAACCTCTTGCCCTCTCAGAATCATGGCCTACTACATGTGCGTGATGTCACTGTGTATTTAAAACACTATTGGCTCTAACCATGTAATCAGTGGCCTTGCTTATGGATGTGTTCCCATCCTCAATAAGGTTGGATACACACTTATTTTCCTTCAGCCTCCCTTATTCTTCATGGGCTCCTACGTTTTGGCTGTCTTATACTTTTGGATTGTGTCTTGAGACAGACACAACACCTCTTATCACATGATTAGCTGGAGGTAAGGTAAGAAATTATGGTCAAGTCACTTGCTGACTCTTTGAGGATAAAGCGGTTGTTGCTATAGTCTTTTGTTGGCTGCTTGTATGTAGTCAGTGAGGTTGGACAAGCCAACTGCAGAGCCTGTGTATATCATGAATGCTGGGTGGGGGTGTGAGCTGTTAGGAAAGACAGGGCTGAGATTTCTGGGATTACTCACTCTTTCCCACCTCAGTGATGCCCTTGAATATCAATTATGAAGAATAGCTCAGGTTATCAGGGAGGTTTAAAGTGGAGAATAAGTGGTGTACTGGAGAAATGAGAGCTGTGTTCATATATTCAGAGATCTGCCATATGGATGAGGGAGTTTATTATTCTGTCTTCTTCTATTGCACTGTTTTTTTTTTTGCTCTTGTATACAAAAGAATTTTTAAAAGCATATGCCTCTTGCATATTTTTAATTTGTCTGTAAACAATTTTATCATACGTCTGATAGTTCAAAGGATGCAATTTCCTGCATATGCCATATTATCTTTGTTCATCAAATATATTTTTTGTCAAAACCTTGTAATGTAGATTTTATCATTCACTTTATGGAAAATGTACACCTTATAATCCAATTGGCAAAGCCAGTCCTGATTGTCAAATTAGTCAACCAAATTACATTTACTTTATGTTAGAAAAAACCTGATCTAATTTTCCAACTCAAATAAATGTGGTAACACATGTTGTTTTGACAGCTACCTCACCTTTGAATTCTAATTCATAAATAGATTAATGGAGGGGCTGGCCCCGTGGCTGAGTGGTTAAGTTTGCGTGCTTGGCTTTGGCGGTCCAGGGTTTCACTGGTTTGGATCCTGGGTGCAGACATGGCACTGCTGACCAAGCCATGCTGAGGCGGTGTCCCACATAGGACAACCAGAAGGACCTACAACCAGCATATACAACTACGTACTGGGGGACTTTGGAGAGAAGAAGAAGAAGAAGAAGAAAAAAAGAAGATTGGCAGCAGATGTTAGTTCAGGTGCCAATCTTTAAAAAATAAAAAAATTAAAAGAAAAAAAGAAATAGATTAATGGTTGGATTGCTATATGGATAGGTAGATAGAGGCAGAGAGCTTTAGTGGAAGTTTCCTCTCTGGATGAAATAAGGCACCGCTCTCCTCAATATTTCTTTGAAGCTCTATTTGCTTTTCTGCCACAGGGCAGTCTCTCAGGAACTACGCATTTTGAAACTGTCTTTTTGTTTATTGTCCAGATTTTTTGTGCACAAGAGTGAGATTTGGGCTGGGTGAGATGTATGTCACGTAAAATAGAAGAAAGGCAGATGTACAGGAGGAGGTGATCTTTCCAAGCAGGGCAACTTTGAGAAAGAGTATCTATGGCAACTGAGGATCTAGAAAATCACTTCCTTATGCTGACCTTACTCTAGTACTCCCTGGAAAGTCGTCATGTATCGCCACTGATAGGCATACTCCATTTGGAAGACGATGCCCTAGAGGGGAACCAATGGGTAAAGTGTAACAAAACAACTAAAACTCTATAAACACAAAGTGGTCTGCTTTGTTAAATGAGTTTCTTGTCATTGGAATTATTTACACAGAATCTGGGTAGTTAGTAGTCAAGGATGCTATAAAAAGAAGGGTCTTTGCATTGAGTATAAATCTGACCAGAGAACATTTAAAGAGTCCCTTCCAAGAAAAGGATCTGTAATATTTTAGCCAGGGTTGCTCAAACTTTGGAGTGCATTAAAACCTTAATCTTATTTTAGAATCCTGAAAGAAAAAAAAGGAATTAATTATCTCTTAATAAACAGTAAGTATTTATTTTCTTTTTATGTATCTCTGTATCTCTGTTTTTACACGTTGGTTCTATTTTCTGAAGTCACGTCTGTTTGCCAACTGTTAGCTAACAAGATGAGATTTAATTTTCTTAATAGTACAAGAATTTATTTTTTTAACTTCAGAAGTGGGAAGGTCTTCAGTTAGAAAGCATCTATGCAGTTTATATATTTTGTCTCAACAAGGTGAGACTTACTTCCAGGTAAAGGGATGCATAAGTCATGAAGAAGGGGATTAGGGCATGGAGGGCAGAGAGAACAGAGCAGAGAGAAAGGTTGGTGTATTAACTCAGTTTCCCCACATTGATAAGGACAGTTTATATTAGGTGTGTACTGTTTGTTTCTCATACAATCAAAAAAGAGAATAGAGACTAGAATTTTGGTAAGCATTCTATCTGGGTTTTGGAGGAGTCCCTAGTAAGTCTGATCTTGAAGCTGGCAGGAGTGTGGGTTGGTGGTGAGAGGTGGGAGGTGTGTGGAGAGCCATCTGATACCTTATCATTGCCCCACATGTACTCCCACTGCTGCTTTGACCAACTAAAGATATGTCACTGATTCCATGGCAAGGGCAAGATGACTTTACACAATGGTATCTTGGAAATTATGTATTTCCAGCTTGACAAAGGATTGGTCTTTTTATATTGTTTTGAACTTCAGAGGAGGCCTGTCCCTGTGGAGTCACAGTTAAGGAACTCACTGCTGATGGTAGGGAGTACTGGTTCTCCTTAGGCATCTCTGTCAGTTAGGAACTTCCTCTATATTTACTCTGATTTAGCCTCTGCTAATTCTCTCCATTTCAAGCTAACTTAGATAGCACAAGAGTATAGTCAATGATTGCTAGAGATATCTGTCCTCTGCTGGTGGAATCAGTTAAAGCAGTTAGATTTCTAAACGCACTTTGTGTTCTAGAAGCCAGGGTGGGAGGGTTGTGTCACTTAGAGATCTGTTTGGATCCATGGATCAAAAATTTAATGAAATAGAATATTATCAAAATTTCAAACTAAATGTCCTCTGGTGAACCTATATAGTCCCATTTGTTTATTTTTTCTTTTGTTTTCTTTGCCTGAGGAGTTATGATGTTCAAAAAGATATTGCTAAGACTGATGTCAAAGAGTGTACTGCTTATGTTTTCTTCTAGGAGTTTTATGGTTTCAGGTCTCACATTCAAGTCTTTAATCCTTTTTGAGTTAATTTTTGTGTATGGTGTAAGATAAGGATCTACTTTCATTCTTTTGCACATGGCTGTCCAGTTTTCCCAACACCATTTATTGAAGAAACTTCCTTTCTCCATTGTGTGTTCTTGGCTCTTTTGTTGAAAATTAGCTGTCCATAGATGTGTCAGGTTTTTTTTTTTGGTGAGCTTATGAATATACCACAACTACCACTTTCTATCTGTTTTCATAGCTTCTAAGTGGATGTCTGTAGCAGAAAGACAAATCCCATATTTGTCGTCTTTATGAATTGATTGTTTGGAGGAGAATGGTTTGTCTCAGAAAGGTAAGTTAGTTAAGAGAAGGGGAATTTGGGAATAGTCATGAGAAAAACACTACCTAGAATTAAGTCAAATCCGTACATAGCCTACATTGTTATTGTAAATAACTTCCTCCAAATCCAATAAGTAAAATCATTTTAAAATCAAAATCTGTATTTTTTGTGCAAAAGAACAATAGGTAATATGAATTAAGGAATAAGTACAACAGATACATGATTTACAAACAAGATATTAATACGAGGGTCTTGTCATTTCGTGAATCTAGCGCATTAATACTGAATGTTTAAGAAACCCACTGCATCTCACTGTCTAGAATGAAGAGAAATTCAATGAAGAGACACCTGATGCAATCATTTTTTAAAAATTACAGAGTAAGACTAGGATACTATCAAAAAGATGACAGAGATTGATTTAAGCATCATTTTTTGTCAATCTTAGTTTAAGTGCTGGCCAGCTATCATATTCTCGGGAGTGCCTGCATGCTCAGAGCACATCTGTGATGATCAGGTGCTTCCACTCATCTTTAGTCTTCTCATGTTCACACATTCAGCATAGAGGAACCTCAAGGCAAACTTTGGATCCTATAAAATATCTGTCTTGTGGAAGTATGTATTTTTCTCTCCTTCAGAGGCTTCTGATGTTTCAAATATTCCAATAGCTAACTGGCTAACAATTGGTGTCAGAATAGGAAAATAACAGTGTGAAGGATGGGGGTGAATTGAAATCTCAGTAGCATCTCTCACTAGCTGCATGATCTTAAGACATCTTTCTTTCCACTTTGTTGCAAGATTAAGTTAGTAAGTCTCCTCTGATGAACCGTGGATAAAATACTCTGTATAAAACACAACACTGAAGAGAGTGAGAGAGAATTTCCACAATCTGAAGCTCTCATTCCAACATGATTCTCATCTATGTCCTCCACATAATTTAAATAACTGACCTTTGACAATTACTATGAAGGATCCTTTTACCTTTTCATACTGGGAATGCTATTGGTTAGTTCTTTGGAGAATAAGTTCCACTGAAATATTTACATGGCACTCCAAGAAACTGGAGCAAGAATTAGGGTGAAGGGTGGTAGGCAAAAATGCCCAAGAAGGACCAAAATTAGACCAAGAACTTCCAATTCAAAAGAGTAGCTGGCTGCAGTCTCTCCACAACTCTGTAAATGCTCTGGACAGCGGGATGTCTTTAAAAAAAAAGTGCTATGTGCATACTTTTCCAAAGACTTATCTTTGTGAAACATAATTTTAATAAAAAATCGTGCATGCTCATTGCATAAGTAATGTTAAATTCTTACTGCTTTTTAAAAATATGCTGGATAGTTAAAAAATACTATAGTCATTATTTTCATTAGAAATACATGGCTGCCATTAAAGAACAGAAAGCACTGATTTCAAAGGTAGAATGTCGCAGTTCAGTCAAATAAAAATTAATTAATTGTGGGAATATTTAAATCAATTGATTGGTCAATCAACCCAAATGATGAATCCTATTTTCATATTGAAACATAATTTAAGACTCCACAATTATATTAAATACTTCACTCAGCTTGTATTAGGTACTCCTGTTGAATTACAAGTAACAGATACTCAACCCAATGCATTTAAGCAAAAAAATTAAATTTATTTAATGAATACTGGGGATAGGCAAAAAATATCTGAACAGCGACACTTGGGAGAAGTCTGAGAGGTAGCTGAGCGCTGGGAAAATCAGGGGTAGATGGCATCTCTCTCTTATGTCTGTCTCTCTCCAGAATCTGATTCATCTCACTTTTTATTCCAAATCAGCTTCTGATCTGCTCATATAATACATATGACCTGTACACATGGTGACACACGGCTGCTGATAATTTCCATGTTTCACAATCTCGGCCTCCTGGGATGAGACTGTCCCCAGAAGTTTCTCTCTCTCAAATTAAAAATTCTGTGGGAAATTTTTTGACTAGTCCAACTAGGTACTAATCCTTGGATTAATTAACTGATGTCAAGACAGCAGAGTCATATTTTACAAAATTTCTTCTCATGTAACATTTGGATCGAGAAGTGGCAATTCCTCCCAAAAGCTATGTATCAATTCCTGCCAAAGCACCTTTCAGTTAAAAATCAACTCATACCTAATTGATCTTTGAAACATTAACATATTCTTTGCCTTATTAATTTTCCATACTCTTAGCCATTGTTTTTTCTATAGTTATAGGTTATATCAAATAAATTTATGTAGCAAATTATGGGAGACTTTAGTACAAAGGAAAATTTTCTTGTTCAGTCTATTAATTTCATGTAAAAATGGCTGTTATCATAGAGTATAAGAAAAACAGTCCATTTTCTGGCAAGCTGCATTGATCTGATACTCATAATAAGATAGAATGTCAACTCAGACTAGGGTTACCCTAGGTTCCAGAGGGTGCATGTCCAAACTGTAAACTGAGAAGGAGGATTTAATGACAGACAGTTGGACAAGGAAAAAAATTGTGAGGGAGAGAAAAACAAGAGAGATAGAGTGAGAAATGGAGACAGAAACAGAGAGAGGGAAAGACATTGAGAAAGTTCTTTCTTGCTCTTACTTGCAAGATGGAAGTCTGGAAGTTCCACACTAGAGAAGCAATGTTTGGTTTCTGTGGAGCAGGCTGTGAAATAGTAAAATAGCCATAAGGAAACCAAGGAAGCCATTAAGAAAAAATTCTTGTCTCTTGCTGAGAGTAACTTTAGTTTGTAGCTACACTTGTAGTACTTTTAAAGTCAATGCAATAAAATATGATGCTTGGTTTTTATTTTCAGTAAGAAAAAAATTTTCTGATGGGTCCAAAACAAACAAATAACTCTAAAAGAGTGGGGGGAAAGATAAGCATTTCTTTTAAAAAGAGGAAAATAAAACTCCCTTTCATTATGTATCTAGAGATAAACATTTTTCTTCACATACACTCTTGGAATAAGAACTATGTGTGTAGATATACTTTATACATGCCTATTATGTACTCCTAAACACACGATTATAAGTGTTTCAAGTCATGACAGTAGCAATGTCAGTTGTTGAGGAAAGTTCCAGTGTGTGTAGAAAAGAAAGAGAAGTCAATGCCAACAGTAGTCTGTTTTGGAATTAAGCCTTCAATGTACTCTATCCTTTTGCACAATCAAAAGCAGCTACTATGTTATAGACCTTGGATTAAAAAGAGAGCAAACCACATTCTTTGTTTATTAATAGTTTTATTTCCTTTTTTCACTGTTAAACTTAGGGGATAATATCACCACAGAGTTGCAGGCATTATTTTACAGTACAGACAATTGACTTATTTTCAGGAGAAAGAATAAAAATGGCATGTGAAATACCTAAAATGACTACTGAGGATGTGCTGGCCACAAGATAACAAAAACAGAGAAAATTCAGTGCCTTTGATAAAGATGGGGACACTATTTTAGATGCAACTGTGATGCATGCCTTTTGCTTACAAAGCAAATATATAGCCTTCTCTTTTTGGACAGTGGTTTCTCTCTACATCTTCATGAATTAGAAGGATGTGAGGGTCACTGAATGTTTTCCTGCCAAGAGAAATCAATGTGCTGATTCACCGACTTGGAAGCCCATTTTAACTTACTTCTCTCCCAAACCTGCACCAAACTTAGAGACAGTTCCCATGTGTAAAAAAAAGAAGGGTGTTGCTCAAAATGTTGCCTTCACATAGCTCTGAGCACAAGCCCTAAAGAAGTTTCTCTGGAATCTTGTATGTAGGAAGCTGAAAATGCCTGTGTACTGGATGAGGAATGACTGTAAGAAAGGGCTTTTGTTTAACTGCATGCAGGACAGAATGGATTCTCTCCTAACTTCCATGCCAAGCAAAACTACAAGCAAGGACGTTTTAAGCCAAACTACAGATCTTCACTTGTACAAAGGGAAAGCTTACAGGTATAGACTCTCCAGGTTCTCCCCACGCTTTCGTACTAGAACAATCAGGGAGGACCATATAGAGTTGACCAATCTGGTAAAGAGTTTCTGAGTTCTAGGGATAAAAGGGAGAGTTGATTTTTTTCCCCCTTTCTGTCCTCTTAATTATATTGGAGACTTCAATCTATTTAAAATATTTCTCCTTGTTGCTTAGTCATACTTTATTAGATTATTATCATATTAATGAACCATTTTTCCTTTAAGTCACTTTCCCAGCTCAATGACCCCTGCCTACAGTAGCAGCATAGGGCATTTATGTGCACCAATTCTAATAAATATTTGTTATATTAATTAATAAGGAGTTTATTAAACATTCAACATTTATTGAATGCCTACTCTTTGACAGACAATATGCCAGCCACAGGATACAGAGAGACGAACAAGACCCACTTTCTATCATCAAGTAACTCACAGAATACAGGACAAAAATAGTTTGGGGTTGGTTTTTAAATTGCAGAATTGTTAAGTATTTTGGATTTCAAGAAAGAACTGTAATAAACTTTTTTATTCTGGGGATAATCTTTTTAGTTTAAGACAGGGTTACTGGATTCTAACTTGGGCGAGGAAAATGTTACTAATACTTCTCTGTAATGGAGGGTGTGGCCCCCTTTCCCTTTCATCCAGAATGTCTTGTGCAACTCAGATGAGGACCAGCTTGGACCTCGGTGATTATTTGGGGTGGTCCCAGCCCAGGCCAGAGGGCTCGGATCAGAACTCCACTGAGTCCCTGTGGTTCTACTTGAGTAACCACAAGCCCAATGTCATACTAAAGCTTTTGGGTGTCCATTTCCATGTGTCCAAGTGCACTGTCTATCTGTGTGTGTGAAGCTGTGAATGCAATGTTTGTTCGATTAACACCAATACTAACACATGGCCATTTTGGAGCCTGGCAGTCAAATGTTGTGCAGCTCCAAACTTATGTGTTGAGTATAGTCACTTTATGAACTTGACCTTCGTTATTCATTTTTATTATCTCAACATAAGCCTACTTTCTCAGGCAGTAACACTAAACCTAGAAAAAGAAAATGAAATTCTCCAATTCTAAAGAGCCCCCGCTTACTGTCTCCGTAATCTATCTCTGAGGTCTGGAATGTTTACTTACACAGCACTGATCCTGGTAGAGGCTGAATACCTACAAGAAAAAGTCATGAAAACACAAGGAGCGGGAGCATGACTTAAGTCTATAAAGGAAAGTAGTGAAATTGTCCTTGAACCTATTATGGGCTGGATTTTACACTGTTGAACCAGGCTTGTTGCGCATTACGTCTGAGAAAAATACTCTTCTAGAGGAGTGGTAGAAGTAGGGTTGTTGGGTTGAAGAAAGGGGAACTGTTTTGGGTGCTGTAATCTATACAGTTTCAGTCCCATTATGAGAAATACTGTTGCAAAGCCAAACAAAACCCCAAACCCAGCAACTCTATTTGTAAGGTTGTCAAGGCTCAGGTGACGGTCTTGGACTAGAGTGGTATTTGAAACACTACAATTCCAGGTTTACCAGCAAACCCCAAGAGCTCCTTAGATTTTGTTGTATTGAAATATAAGTAAATAACTCTGATGGATATATAAAATCAGAAATTTTTAAGTGTTCATCAGATACACCATTTTACATTCATCATTGTGGTTATTTACCTAACACTGTGACTTAATTTTGACTTGTTTTCTGTCAGAAGACAAATTAACATGGTTTTGTGTTGACAAGTTTGAGTATAAGGAGAGAACCCAGAGAGTTAAGGGTAAGTGACGTGCATGGCAGAGTAATGCATGTAACCACATGGTAACACAACTGGGTCAAGAACTCAGAGCTCAGGGCTAAGTTCAGGCTTCTTTGTGAAACCTTTGCTTGTCCTCTGGAGCTGCTAGGGATAAACTGTCCAATTTCTCAGTAATATGTCCTCATCTGGGAATCATCTCTACTCAGGTTAGTTCAGGAGAGCCAGATGGTCCCTGGGCTCCTCCTCTGTCTCATGTAATCTACACCAGGTTCCCCCGCTCTGCGTGAACCCTGACATCCTTCTTCCCTCCTAGGACAGACCTGAGGCAGCCAGCTTTGCATCAGACTCCACCCTTCTGTTTCTCACCATTGATGCACAAAGGGCTCTCATCCCTCCCCAGAGCAATGAACTTGCCCAAGTGCAACTCAGGGGAGCTGACAGACAGAGCTGTGATGCCTTTCAGATCTTTAGCCACTGCAGCTTCTAAGGCTTATGCTTTCTTGTTTGTTTTCTTTCTGTTAGGGTCTAGAACTATTATATGTGAGTGAACAGGATGGAACATATTTAGAGATCCAAGGCTGGATTTAAGGCAAGGATGGTTCAGGACAAGATGGAGAACTAGTAGAGAGACCACAGGTAGGTGAAGAGCAGGAGAGAGCAGAGTCAAGGGAAACGGGGGACCAGATAGTTCACTTCTACGCATCTGGTGAAGCCTGGAGAACAGAGAATACGAGAGTGGATTTGCTTGTGTGTTTACGTATGTACTGGGGGGAGTTCTTCATTTGTGGTCTATTTTAGGTTTGACTATTTTGTTCTTTTAATTAAAGTGGATAATCGTGAAAGTTCTGCAAACCTGATTTATGTGGAATGAAATAGTTTGATTCCCGGTTTGGGGATGAAGACATTTTGATCTTATATAAATATTGAATACCTTCTCTAATGACAAGCCCTTTGAGAAATGCATGTGTAGCTATGTCCAGCTATAAACACTCACTACATCTTTGATTAAACTTCTCAATTCTCCATATTCAAAAGAATCGATTTTTCTTATTTTTCTTCTCTGAAAACGACCTAACAGTTGGACATACCTTTCTATAAACACAGCCAGTAAACAGTATTTAAAAGCAGCTTTCAGCCATAAGAGATTTAAAAACAATTCTATAATTAAACCAGTAACAGAAAAGGAAAGCTAGAGTCTAGGATTTGTTTCTTTTCTGCTATTATCAGCATCATAAAAGGACAAAGATCAGGAGATAATCACATTTAAGATGAATTGTTATTAACCTTTGCAGTTCTGCCAAAGCTCAGGGTTTCTCCATTTCTTAAATTTAGTTTTGTTTTTTTAATACAGGAAACAGCCCTTTGAGAGGGAGGCAAGATATGAGTTTCAGAAAGAATGGGAATTACTGAAGTACTGGGAGACTTGAATCAGCATTCACACATTTATTAGTGCCAGGCCAACTTGAGTAATAAAATGTAGATGCAATTGCTCACTAGACGTTTCACAGGTGGATAACACAACATTCTGTAGTTTGCTATACATATTAGAAAATAGTCTCTGGTTTTTCTTATTCTTTGGTTGAATGTGGGACAAAAAATAATCATTCTTTCAATTATGCTGATTTGCTTTTTTCCCCTTCTCATGTGATTTCAAACACAATGGTGGAGGGTTGCTTTGTTCAGTTTCCATCAGATTGAACTAAAGAATGGTTTTAAACATTATGTTGAAGTTACAGTTGACTTTTTATTACCCAGAAAGAATTAGGTACTTGCTGAAGCCAACAGGGTGACCTTTTTCCTCTTCTTAGCCACAGGAAAGCTCAATATACTCTACTCATTTCTCAAGTGGACCTTAAAGAATCACTTTCAAAGGACACCATGGCTGAAGACTGAAGAGTAATATTTATGGACATTAAATAGACACTTGGTGAAGTATGCATAAATATTTCTTCATATAAACATAACACAAAATTAAATAGTTCAGAAACACAGACGCCACTGAGTACGCTTCCACTGTTGTCACAGTCACCTGTAAACACCACCTCACACTGAATACAAAAGCAGCTTCTACCCCGGCCTTGGGTTCACAACACAGAGGTCCTGTACAAAGGTGAGATTTCTCCTCCGCCCCCCACCTCCCTCCCCCCTCCCCACACAGCCCCAGCAAAAGGAAAAGAAGGAACCCCAACGACTACAGCAGAAACAGAGATGACAGCAACAGCAGTACCCCCTCCCCCGCAATAGAACTGTTAGCATTTTGGTCAATTCAGAGGAGAATACAAAATCATTTTTTGAAATGTAAGGAAATTGATTTGAAGTAATACTTTTCAAAGTGCTGTTCTCTCTTCAGAGGACTTGTGACTTCCTAAACCCCACCTAGTACTGGGTGAAGGTTGCACAGTGAACACCAGCAAGCACTGGCCACAGCTAGGGAACAAAGGTGTTGGCCTTTTTCATTCAGAAGGTGCCAAGTAGCAAGAAATCGAATACCATGTTCTCCTTCATCCCGCCTCACAATGTCTCTTTTGCTTTGCTATATATATTGCTGTGTATGACATTCAAATGTGACACTATTGTTTTGTTTCAAGCAGCTTAGCAGAAATTTTGTTTGGAAACATTCAGATTGGGACGATTAAATTCAAACAGGTGGAGGTGATTCATTCTTTGAGCTCAGAGGGGCCCCGATTTGACTTAGCTCTGTTGAGGATATCAACAAAGGAGCTAGCTCGCTCACAGTTTGGTCAAGCCATGGTGCTCAACCTGACTCCAGAGGATGTCAGCTCTGCAGAGACCTGCTGGGAGGGCCTGGCTGCTCTCTGCTGCATATTCTCCAGGGCGGTTTGTGGAAAACAGCCCTGGTTTCCAAAACACTGCACTGGGTTTATTTCACTTTTATGTTGTGTTAGGATCCTAGAGAACTTCAGTCACCAAAGTACTGAAAGCATATATTGCAGGAATAATTTGCCAGTTCAGTGATTCCCGTTATATTATATACACTACGTGTATGTGTGCAAAACTCACACATATATATATATTTATATATTTTTATTTGTACGAAACTTGAACTGCACAAAACAGTACTTTGCAAGAATCAAGAATCAAGTCCACAAATAGAGTTTAACAACACACCGAAGAAAAGACGGGAAGCTCTATTGGGACAAGAAGGTTCAGCTTTGCAACGTGTGAAATAATTTCAAAACCACAGATGCACTAGCCTGATGTGTTCCACGTGGGGTCTGGATCTACACTTTTGGGATCCTTGGAAAGAACGTGGCAACGGGGCCAGCTAGTTATGCTCATCTGCGATTCCAGAGGCAACGGGAATTAAAAGAACCAAGCAGATCAGTTTGGGTATATAATTGCTATGAAACAATTTTTTTCCTCTTTAAGAAAAAACACTTAAAGTCTATTTCAGAATAAATTCCTTTATATTCAGTAATATGCTTTTTTTTTTTTTTTTGCTGAATTGGTATTTGACTTTTTTAATTAAAATGAGTTTATTCAATGGATCAGTAAACAGGCAGCTTCTTTCATATCTGGGTGATAAAAACATTTTCATCATCACCAGAAATCACCCCCACCCTCACCTTACTCCCTTCTAAGGTTTGTGGGTTGATGTGTGCGTTTGGTCACTTTTGATAAAACCTCCTTCTACAAGGCCTGCTCAGGCACACGCTTGTGAAAGATGACTGACTGTCTTTGCTGGTACTGCTGCTTGCGCCTCTTCCTTTTGTCACACTGGCACAGCAGCAGCATCTTGAATGTGGTTCTGAATGTTTTGTTGCACAGGGCATAGCACACAGGGTTCACGGTGCTGTTGATGTAGCACAGCCAGTAGCCCAGATTCCAATAGGTTTTGGGTATGCAGCTGTCACAAAAGGTGTTCACCAGAACCATAATATTGTAGGGTGTCCAGGTAATGATGAAGGCAAGCAAGATGGCGCTGAGGGTCTGCGCTGCTTTCTTCTCCTTGACGAGGGACATCCGTTTCCGCTTAGTGATCTGACTTCTGGTCTTCAGAGCAAATCTCTTGGCCAGAGTGGCCTCCTTGAAGGACAGAGGTAGAGTGGCCGTGGTCTTACCCACTGAGGAGTTGACCTCAGAGGTCTTGGCTGTGTCTACGGCTGACTCTAACTGGATGGGAAGCTTGGAGAAGCTTTTTTGAAAACTGCCTCCATCATCCATGCTCTTCTGAGCCTGCAGCTTGCTGGCTTTCCTCTCCAAGTCCACTGTCCCCAGCTCCTCGTCAGTCACCTGCAGGTTGTCTGATGAGGGTAATTTGGTGGAATTGAGGATGGTACTGTGACCTGGAAGCTTGAGCACAATAGAGTAGATGGCTCTTGTCTCTGAGCCAATGTCCTCCTCATCAGAGGAGGCGGAGTTTTCCAGGGAGGCAGCAGCGTCATTGTTATTCCAGCTGTCACTGCTGCTGTGGTCTTGGTCCATCTGCTCAGCACTGGGCTTCCAACTCTTGGTTGTGAACCAGAAGTGGCAGCGGCCATACTTCCTCCTGGATGAGCGCTTCATGCTTTGCTGTTGAAGCTCATAGCTGCTGCAGCTTCGAGAACTGCCTGTGGGGTGGACAAAGTTTTCTGCCTCTGCTTCTGTCCCAGAGGCTTGTAGCCCAGCAAGCTCTTTGGTACGTTTTTCAGTTTCCTTATAGATCCTCCAGTATAAAATAGTCATAATGGTGACAGGCATATAAAAGGCAGCGATGGCCGTGCCAAAGGTGATGGTGGGCTCACTGAGGAACTGAATGAAACACTCCCCTGGGGGCACAGTTCTCTTCCCAACAAAGTACTGCCAGAACAAGATGGCAGGAGCCCAAAGGATGAAGGAGATGACCCAAGCCAGACCTATCATCACACCAGCTCTTTTTGTTGTTCGTTTGGCTCGGTATGTGAGCGGCCTCGTGATGGAAAAGTACCTGTCGAAGCTAATGACTAGAAGATTCATGACTGAAGCATTGCTAGCCACATAGTCAATGGAAAGCCAGAGGTCACAGGCCAAGTTTCCCAAAGCCCATCGATTCATGATGATGTAGGTAGTAAACAGATTCATCGAAATGACCCCAATAATCAGATCTGCACAGGCAAGGCTTAAGAGGAAGTAGTTGTTGACTGTCTTCAGCTGCTTGTTGACCTTAAATGCCACTATCACTAAGATGTTACCGATGATAGTCACCAGGGCCAGCACGCCCGTTAAGAATGCAATAAAGACCACTTGCCAGATGGTATGACCTCCCAGGGGGTCACTGGTGGTGCCATTTGGAGAGGAGAAATTCCCAGCTGCTCGAGAAATGTTGTAGCTGCCAAAATGAGTGGCCGTTCCTGGGGGCAGCCCTGCATCTGAGGGGCCGTGTATCCAGGAAGCGCTGATGTTTGGAAACAGAGGCGAGGTTGTATTGTTATTGTGCAAGGTCATTGTGACTCTTTGACATAGTCTGGGGAGAAAAGAGAGAAAAGAGGGAGTTAGGAAAATTTCTGCCTTCACTTGATTTGTTCTTTGCATTGCACACTTTAAAAGACCCAGATGACCTATTATAGGATGCTGAATCTCAGAGAGGCCACAAACATCAAGTTCGTTCTCTTATTTTAAAGGCGAGGAGTCTAGCGCAGGCAGAAATTGATTTGTTTGAGGCAGCACAATTAGCTAGTGGCCTCCATTGAACATTGTGCTTTTCCTCCCACATTTCTAAATATATACCACACATACTTCCACATGATGCTGTTATCAAACAAAATCTCTCTTACTTCTTTTATTCCAAAGAGAAGGGGAAAACTATTAGGTGCTTGTATAATACTTATCCAGCAGAGTTTTATCATCACGCTACTTAATGCACTAATCTTATTGGTATCATTTGCATTTTATCCACCTGGGCATTTACTTATCCCTGTCTTTGGACATAAGCAACTTTAAGGGGCTATCAGCCATTTAAGCCTCACTGGACTGAGCAACATCAACCTGGAGCAAGCGGGAAATGAACGAAAATCACTCCACATTATGTTGCCTCTTTAAAACACAGATAGAAAACGTAATGTATTGGTTCCTTGTAATGGTTGGCAGCAGTACACAAAGCAGCTATGTTATGCTTGAGAATATAGACAGTCTTTACCAGAATGTTCTGAACTGAACAAACCAGTTTTGAATACTTCTAGTATTTAGATATCTTAAGTTCAACGGTCAAAAAGTACTTGAGCACCACACACACACATTTGCATATAAATAGTTGCAAAACTGCAAATAGTTCTTTTTTTTCAAGTAGTTATTTCAAACACTTGCTACCGAAATATATAAATAACTAAGAATCATTACAATGAACGTATCACCAAGAAGACCCCCATGCTGTCATGGGAAGCCTTGGTTGAGAACTGCTCCGTCCTCTTGGAATCTCCAGGATTGTACTTCTAGGACACAACCGGCCTAGGAATTCTCACATCACCAACTGCTGTGGACTTTATTCAGTAATTCATTCCTCAAAGTGTGTCATTCTATGAATTCAACATTTATCTACCGAGAAAACTTCTGTTGTGCTTAGGCTCTTGGTTAAAAAAGTGTTCAACTGTAAACACTCACATACAAATGTGTATACACACGCACACGGCAAGAGTCTTAAATCAAGGCTTTAGACACTGCATGTCAGAGCATCTCAAAGGAGTGCAGTCAGATCACACAGAGCCTTTTGGAAAGGCCTTACAGTGGAGTGGGAAGACTTTGCTCTTCCAGTGGCGTAGGTTCAAATCACTCCCTGGGACTGCGATCTTGGGCATATTTAACTTCTTCGAGTCCCAGTCTCCTCATTGAAAAATGGGAATGAAACGTTCTGTATAACAGAATAAATTGTTGACAAATTCAACCTAGAATTCAACAGTAAGTGGCCAAAGTAACTTTATTTCTCATCAAAATGTTTTAATATATGTAAAGTACTTAGACCAGAGCCTCACACATAGTATGTGCTACGTAAGTATAGTGTCTGCTGTTATTATTTTTATTGAACAATGAACTCACTTTGCTTTGGCTCCCATGAGGCTCAGAGCTCAATCTAGCGCAATAATAAATGACAGAAGAGAATATTTGTTGGACACTTCTTATGTGGTACACATTGTGCAAATCAACATATGCATTATCTCATTTAATCATTACAATAACCACATTTTACAGGAAATGGCCACAGAAAGCTAAGTAATTTGTCCAAGGACTCAAGCTAATGCTTGCGGGTGGAGGGAGGCAGAGATTCACCCCCAGATCATCTGAGCCTACCACCTCCATTTTTAACTGTGATGTTACATTGCCTTTCCACTAGCTCATCCAGGTGTTGTAGACAACTAGCCCCTCCTAGCTGGTTAAAACTCATTGTACACTGCTTTAAAGTGGAATTGATGTGCATTTAAAAATTAATGAGATACCATTTGTCACCCAAGAGATGGGCAAAACATAAATGATGATACATGTAGCACTGACAACAGTGTGAGGGAAATAATCAGTTTCATGGTTTTAGTTGCAGTGTAAATTGACCAACAATTTGAGAGGTGATTTGGCGGTATCTGTCAAAATGAAAATGCACAAAACCCAAGATCTCAGCACTGTCCGACAGTGTGCATGTGTAGTATGTGCGTTTTTTGTGTGAGAAAAACACACAACACAACACACAACACACAACACACAACACACAACACACATAAACACACAACACACATAAACACACAACACACATAAACACACATAAACACAAGCACACACCTGAACGTTTACATACACTTACGTACATATATACACCTACATATATTCACTTAAGCACTATTGGAAACAGTAAAAAAATTGGACATAGTCTAAATATTCTAACATATATTCTATTACGGAGAAAAAAATAGTTTTAAGAACTCCTGTACAATCCATCACTGTCTGCCCATAGATGAAATCTCCTACATTGCACTAATTTCCAATTACAGGTAAGTGATGTTTTTTTTCTTCTTTACTTATTTTTACTTCTCTGGGTTTTATTAGTTGATGTCAACTCATCCTTATCTCCCGCTCCCTCTCACTGAGGGGACGTCCATATTTGGGAAGTGTTACATGCTGTTTGTTTGGGGTATGCAATAGCATTTATGGTTTCTTCCAAGATACATATAAAGAAGATCTGTCTGCCCTCTGGTCCTCCACCTCGTTCCCAGTTTCCAATAGTTCTAAGGGTGTTTGCCCATCTTCCCCATTGCACCTGCAACTATGTAGAAGGATGAGGACAGACTTGCCTTTGGTCAGACACCTCAGCTCAATGTCCTGTCTCTGAGGTTAACAACCACTGTTCTCCTGGGGAGTCTAGGACGCCTCTCCAATGTCCTCCACTGCATAGGCTCAGATGAGGATTACCTTTCTCTTCTTTACATTGTCACCCTAATTCATGCATTTCTCTTTTCCCTGCACCAGATCCTGGCCAATTTTTTATATACTTTCTGAATAGCCTTTATCTTCCCAACATCCTCCACTCCAAAGCTTCCCAGACACAGGAGCTGAGCTTCCTTGTCCACTGTTTGGTTTGTATTGCATCCCATTTTACCTTCCTCCTACTCCCCCGCCCCACCCCAGCCCCTGGGGGCGTTCTGAATCTCACATAATATTCTACAGCACCTTTAAAAAGTTTTGAAACAATTTCTAAGTCTCTGCTCTCCTATCCGATGGAATTGTTCCTGTTCGGTAGACTTATTTTCATCACTGATGTTATGCTGATTTTATTATAAATAAATATAATGGCCAATAATCCCAGTGCTTTATATTTGTGCTGATGAAACATCTGTCTTCTTTCATCTTTTTTTCTTCTTGTCAACACTATGCAGTGATGTCTGTTATTTGTCTTTCCTTCATCCATTCTTTTGGAAATGGCCTGTCATCCACAGTATGTACTTCTGGATGGGTATCAATGACGTGGTCCTGATTCCTCTATCTTAGCAATGGGTCTGAAGAACACGCAGACAGGAGCAGTAAGAGTAAATTTTGGGAATTGATATGGATGCTGGAAAGAGAGGGGGGTAATTCTTTGTTCTTTGGGATTCCTAGGTACTGGTGACCCTATTTATATCTACATGGAAAATCTGAGAAGCAAGCAAACATAGAGGAAAAACATGGAAAGGAGAGAGATGGGAGGGAATGTGGGGAACAGAGATGGCATGATCATGATGTCTTCTCAAGCCTGGATCTAGCCCCTCCTGAAGTCAACTCTGCCTCCTTGACCTTGCCAGTTATGTGAGCCAACCATTTCCTTTGTTGCCTGGGCTACCTACTGTCACCTGCAACCAAAGGGTCCGGATTAACATAACTGTCATCATTAACATCAACACTTCTCATTGAACCACTACTAGCTTTAAGTCATTATGATTGGTGCCACTGAATTCAGTAAGACAGGATTCTGCCCTCCATGAATTTACTCCTTAAAATATATAGGTAATTTTTTAAATTTACAAAAGTGTGTAAATATCCAATATGGAAACACATGTGAAAGTGCTTAGAGAAACCTAAACGGCCAATAGAAATGTGAGGCATTGTTTTTATGACCAAGTCCAGGGAGACAAACTCATTTTATTCCCTTTAAGCTGTCCTGGCAGTACCTATTCTGAAAAAACCATTGGGGCTCTCAATTTTTAAACCTCCTGAACTGAAAATGTGATAATTATTTTTTTATAGAAGTATAAATTAATTCTACCTTATTATTATTAACATTTTAATTATGAAAGACCGAGGAAAAATGTAAAATATTCTTTCAATTCGCAACTACACTTTCTTCTAAGACTAATTATCTAGTGCCTCCTCCATATTCGGAATCCAGTATGCACCATTTTTCAAGGCTTGTTTGGGGTCTCTCTTTGACTGCCTTCTTTGCCAAGAGTGTCTCTCTTTCTGTTGTAATTCATTACAGTGTTCAACAGCTAAAATGACTTCCCAAAGCGATCTTGGTCAGGTGAAAGGAATGCCACAGCCGGCCACTAGGTGGCAAAGCAGACTCGAGAACAAACTGCCGGCGCGCGCCAAAGCGCAGCCTGCTTCCCCAGGCTGGTGACGGGGAGTTTGAGCTGAGCTCAGTCATGCAGTCCGTGGAGGATATCAAAGAGGGTCAACGAACGCTCTGCAGTCAAATGTGTCTTTAAAGGGAATCCAACCTTTTCTGACGTGCAGAGTCAGAATCAAACTTTATGAACTTAGCTCTAGTTATTCATTTCGAGCGGCCAGGAGGAAAGATGTGCCCTAATATGGTGCAATTGCTCATGCTGCGAACAAAACAGCCCAGAAGGCCAAAACTGGAATAAAATTCCATTTTAAAAGGAGAAAGCTTGTTTTTAAAAAGTTGATGTATCATGCTGCCCCCCTTGGTTGCTGCCTTTCATAGGTTTTATTCAATTTGACAACAAAAAGGAAGGCTGCTTGGGAGCGTACTTGTAACAGCGCCGATTATGAAGAGCAGTTGCTCCTGAAATAACACAGTTATACCTCAAAAACAAAAGTCTAAATTGGAATGATGATCTGCCTTAGCACTTTCAAGCCTAAAACCTTTTGTTCTTAGAATTTCCAAAGAAAGGGCAAGAAGTGAAGAACAGACGTGAAGCAGTTCTTTTTAAACATGTGTGAGACCGCTCTGCCCAGACAGGCCAGCTCTCCATCCCTGGGGTCATTCTGTGGGACAAGGAGGGACACAGAGCCGCTGGAGTCTTTCCTACTGCACACAAACCTTTATGATTTAAGGTTGATTTATTATTTTTCCAATATTCTGAAAATTTATTGTTATTTTTGAAGACTTTGCTTGTGTAGTGGAGGGTAAGGAACGATGCATTTGAAATGCTATTTGAGCTAACATAATTGTAGAAATAATTCTGATGAAAAATCTTCAGTGAAAGTCATTTGGACTAAATATTTCTAACATGTCAGTTTATGGACTGAAAGGACATGGTGAAGAAAGTTCTTTGGGCTTGATATTTATGTTTTATGATTAAGTTAGACTAGTTATGATTTTTTTCAAGGTCCATATTTATCAGAGTATTTATTTTTGTATCTGGATATATGCCATACTTCTGATTTCCTTTTAAACTTCAGCCTATTTGCACCTCCCAATTCAAACACATACAGAAGACCTTATGTCCACGAAGAAAGTAGAAGTAATGTAGGAGGCGTGCAGAAAGCAGCATGACAAGCCCTGCCATGGCACATTAGGGTCAGGAAGCACACCGATTCTGCCACGTGGGCCGACTGCCTGAGCGCTCTGATCTGAATTCCCCATCTATAAAATGGAGGTGATCAAACTTGAGGACTAGATATTGAGTGTAGAAAGTACTCAGTGTAGCCTGACTGGTCCACAGCAGTTTCTCAAAAATGCTAAGACCAATTTAACAATTTTCTATGAGTGACTTTATAGACTAGCCTTTCTCAAGGCTAACAAGAGCTAACATTTGTTGAGTGTAAAGCATTGGTTCCCAACCCAGGGTGACTCTGCCCCTGGGGGACATTTGGCAATGTCTAGGGACATTTTTCTTCTCACAACTTGGGGAGGATGTGCTGTAGGCATCTAGTGGGTAGAGGCCAGGGACACTGAAAATGTCCTGCAATGCACAGGACAGCCCCCTAAAACAAAGAATTATCTGGCCCAAGAGGGCAACAGTGCTCCGGTTGAGAAGCTCTAGAGGAAAGAGAAGATAATGGAGATCGAGAAAAATGAAGCATCCAATTTTCCAGGAAAATCTGGAAGATGTCCTGGCATTTATTAACCTGGCAAACTCTAAGTCTCTTCAAGAATCAGCTCTCACTTGATATCTCTGGAAATCACAGTCTCCACCCTCCCCGCAAGGATGAATCTTGTATTCAGTTATTCTGCTCTTCCATGGTTATTTCAGAGAGTCCATACACGTGAGCGCTTGGCTTACTGCAGCCCTAGACCAGGGACAGAGTTTTTGCTCTCCAGAAACCTCGAGTTGGAGACACCATCAACTAAATAAAATCACTGTCATAGAAGGAGTAGTGAGAATATTCAGCTTTGCTTGAGTCAGCGAGGAAGTAGCAAAGCAGGGGATATTTTGTGAGTGTTGAGGAATAAATCTCCAGGCTGCCAAGCAGTAAAGAGAGAGCACAGCATTCCAAATAGAGGGAACAGCCTATGCAAAGTCCACTCCTCAAGGCTGCCGGCACACCCTAACATACTCCTCTTAGAGCACACAGCACTTCAATTTGTCTCTCAGGACACCAATGGCCACTTGAGGAAGGTTCCATCTTCTCCTGCTCAACTTTTTGCTCTGCGATCTAGCACAATTTCTCTCCCATGGGAGATCCAGAACTACTGCCTTCACTCTGGTATTATCTAGATTAACATAGTTACACTTTGGACAGGAGGACAGAAAACAGAAGGGCTCCAGGAGATAAAACTGGAGAAAAGGTGAAGGAGGCAGGAAGGCAGAAAAGGAGGCTGCGTTTGATGAGCAGGGACTTGAAGGGAATAAGTGCTCAGGCTGGGGGCTCCAGAGGCAGCCGTAGGGAAGGCTGAGAAACTACTCTGGGGTTCTCAAAACGTCCTCACATATAGTGGCATTCAGCTGGGACTGACCTGAGAAAAGAAAGAATCCAGAATCCATGTGGCTGGGAAAGAGGAGCATTCCCTTGATAACCAGCTGTTGCCCAGAGACTGCTTCAGCCTCTTCCACGTCAGAGAAGAGAGATGAGTTCTCAGATAACCACATTGTCTCTTCAAATGTCTGTCTGGTAAAGGGCATGATACAAATACAGAGTTTTCTGGGGAAACAAGCATCACATACTACAAGGATTATGTTGTAATCACTCTTTGCCACCTTGAATATACTCTTGACCTACCATTAACACTTGTTACATACTCTGAAGGCACTAGGCCTCCTGGGGTGACAGACAGCCTGGGTTTGAGTCCCAGCTCGCCATTTTAAGAGCTGTGGGACCTCAGGTTCTTTATTAAAGCTCTGAGATCCTCAGCATCCCACACCAGAAAATTAAGAGTAGTGATATACCACATGGCTGTTAAGCAAATTCATCTGACACAACTGCCCTCGCTCAGTAGGGCTCTGCAAAAGGGAGTCCCCTCTCTCTTGCTTCATGATCACACCCAAGCTGAGGTCCCTGAGGCAGGCCAGCACGGCGGCCGGCCGTGGCGAGGTGTCTGCACTGGCAGCCACCTGTGCCCTTCCCTGGTTAAATATGTGAAATCTCACTTCTTGTGTATATGTGTATTTTCATTTTCCTATTAGGTTGTAAATCTCTTGGAGACATTATCAAAGGCTTTTTTCTTCTTTTTTTGTTGAGTTTCCAAGTCTGTCTTAGAGTCCCTAACTGTGGTTAAAATAAAGTGGCTTGTCAGTAGATACCATATTTAGTGGATTAATATTTGATGCAATATGGTTTTATTAATAATATTCTAATTTTCTTGTATAAGCAAATCAGGTAAGGAAAAGGCATGATAATTGTGATTCCTTTTCAACAACTCGAAAGCAGAAAACCATTCCGATCAAAATGAACTCTACTGAAGAAGTGGAAGAAACAGGCTGGGGAGAAGGAGACAGGACACCAAGTGGAAAAACCCCAGACTAGCAAGATGGCTTCAGCCAAGAATCTTATACATGGCTAAGGGATTAAAAAGTGTTGCGGGAAGGATAGGAAACTATGGAAATGAAAACAGGACACCACAATTTTATTTTTATTTCCATTGTCCTTTCAGGGACATGCTTTCTAAGCTCTTTTTTTATGACTTTAAAGACAAACATCGTGATGACCTCAGGGCGCTGCAGGCTTTGACCTCACTCTTTCCTCTCTGCTTCTGCTACCGATAAAGTGATACGCATGTACTAACTCATTTCAGCCTCACAATAATCATATGAGGTGGGACTATGAGGTTTTCACTTCAAATGTGAAGAAACGGGTGCACTGAGTGGTGAAAACACTTGCCCCAAGTCACACAGCTAATTGTAAGATGCAGGTGTGGCTGGCTGCCCCCAGTCTGTTCCTAACCTCTACCCTAGCGGCAGATCTGCCGCGACCAAGCAAAATTTGCAAACCTGACACTTTCATATGTAAGGTATAAAGCAGAAGTGCAGTCCTCCTGTCCTGCCTCTCTCATTCCCATGCCCTAGAGCTAACAGTTTACTTAGAAAGTAAATATTTGTGAGATGAATGGATATGTCCTTCCAAAGTGTGTGCTTTTGCAAAATTATGTGTGTTTTTAAGCACTTACTATGTGCCAGGCACTGTTCTCTGTGTTTACACACAGATGACTTATATTAATATTAAATGGCTTATAATAATATTATTATTAATTTATAATATTAATGTAATATTAATAATTAATATTAAATGACTTATATTAAGTCATTTAATCCTCACAACTATCCTGTGAGTTAAGAGTCTTTTATTTAATGGCCAGATGAGAAAACGGAGGCACAGAGAGGATAAGTGACTGGGCCAGGGTCACATAGCTTCTAGGTTGCAGAGTTAAGATTTGAACCAAGGCAGACTTACCCAAGATTTTGCTCCCAACTACCCAATGTGTATTATGTTCTCTAGCTTACTTTTTTTCATTTAACAATATATCATGGACCTCTTTCTCAATCAGTGCAAATAAATCCACGTCACACATGCTCTGAAAGGACCCCAAAAACGTAAAGAAGGACTGTCCAGGATTCATTAGTTGTCACATTGTGTCCTTGACTCAGATAGAATTTTCAGGGCAGGAAAGTGCAGGAGACACTGTGTTCGCTGCAGATTGTTTCTTTTAAGTGAAATGTTGCAGAGCTCAGCATTGGTGCAGCCGATACAAATCTCCCAGATACTCCGAAACGTAAAATGGCCGGTTTCCAGACTTGCTTCCCTCTGCGGGCTCTACTGTCATGTTAGCAATGAGTTAAAGGTGCACGCCTCCGTCTGCCAGTGTTTAAAGGAGCTAGCCATCGACTGTCTAGCCCACATCACAAAATTGTGTAGAAAATCAAATAAATGAATAAATACGAAAGGACTTTGATGAAGTATAAGATGGATCGGGAGCTTAAACAACTCTTAAAACACTAAACTCCAAGGGTATTTGCAGATTTTGATTCAAAGATAAAATGGAAATCAAATTCTTTAAATATGACAGACAACTATAAAAAAGACTACTCTATTGAAAGTGCTACCTATCTGTGAAAATGAAACAATGAGAACAGAAACTGTGAGATTCAAAATAAAATAATAGTAAAATGTATGTTTTGGCACAGTCTGTATAATTAAATATTAGAAAACAATGATCTCTTGTTTTGAATTTCCTGAAACTAAATGGAAACGAAAGCTCATATCACTATTAATTCTGGCTCTTTGGGATTAAAAACAAAGAGGCAAAGGAAGAAAGTTGAACTAGTCCAGCAAAACAGTGCAAATCCTTATTTTAAAAGGCGAGAGGAATAGGAATGAAAAAACTAAATACTGAAAGTGTGAAATCAATACAATGAAAAGATTTATTCAGGCAGAAAAGAAGTCGTCGTACTGAGGTTTATGAATAAAAACAAGGAAAAATAACTGCAGGTCGAATGTTGAGGTGTGGTGTCTGGGATCATTTGGTGAAGTCCCCAGCAGATTGCTCTTCCTCTGAAGGATACAGCATTTGCTGCCTGGGCTTTGCGCAGCGCTTTTTCTCTGATGAGTTCAGAGGTCTCAGGTCTCCCACCTGCCTCGAGGCTCCCCAAGGGCAAGGAATGGGGCTCATACGCTTATATAACCCAGCAAGTGGATAACCTGGAGCCACACGCACCTGATGGCAAACTGTCCGTGTGCTCCTAAGTTACCTGGGCAGATGACCACACACTCTGAGGTTTCTGTTCTCTTTCCTGGGATAATATGTGTAAAGCATATAAACTCAGTGGCTGAAATATGAAGTCTGTATCTGTGGTAAATATCATTATTAACTGTATCTTACTGTTGATAACATGCATTAAACGCTTTATAGAATTAATATACCACAATGAAGTGGTCCTGCATCTCTGAAGGAATTCTTTTAGCAACTGCCAACTCCCAGATTCAAATGATTTTTAAGCCTTCATGATGCCAGTGATTCAATATGGCACATCACATTAATAATCATGGATTGCACTGCATGTTGCACGGTGCTATGCATACTGCTGAACTGATACATTTTAGCATGTACAACATGACCCATGATATAACCAAGTCTATAATAATTGGTAATACTCCTCATCTATTGAGTGCCTACCATGTGCCACTCCACAGATGGCATATATATTATCTTCATTATATATATATTCATTATATATGGCATATCCATATTAATATTTCATTATATATTCAAAAAATACATATATTCATTAAAGTAAATCCTTATAATAACTCTGTAAGGTAGATACTCTCAGTATTTTATGTTTGAGAAAACAGGCTTGGGGGGGTTAAGAGCCTACCCAAGGGACTCTGGACTAGTTAAGCAGTAGTGCTGGAATTGTGGACTGTGTGTGTCTGACACTAAAACACACTATTCGTTTAACCTACGCTACACTGTGGTCCTCTTGTAATTGGCATTAACCACGTGATTACTGTTGTGTTCATACATTGCTAGTTCCATAATCAACACATCTGATTCCTCTTTACTCTGCACTAGATGAACCAGGAAATGGATCATAAGAGAATTAAGGACTAAATAGGGTTAGGCCCTTCCTGAATTTAAATTTATACTCCTTGATGTGAGCACTGTCTCTTTCACTCTTACCTCCCTCCTTATGTTTGATGTCCTCTGGTGGGACTGTCATTTAGAATTGGATAAAGTTCTGACCTAGCCCAGGACTGATGGCTGAAACCCAGCTCCACGAGCCACTGATAAAGTGAATAGACTGGCTCCTAGTTAGCAGCTGCTGTGGAGATACATACTTCGTTGTTCTCCATCACTGGTGTAGCCTGGTGGACCCAGTCTGCACAAGCCAGAATTGGTAGGGCTGTACGCTGAGGCGAACCGAGTCCTCTGGGCAGGTGCGATGTGCTCGAGGAAGCAGCACTAAGGGCAGTGCCTTTCCTCCCTGACCCTAGCAAATGAGGAAAGCTGGCTGTGGGAAGCTGGGGAGGAAAATTAATGGTTCAGGGGAGCTGATTTACATGCTGTGGGCTTCTCCGTGAAGGCACTGACACCTGCATCAGAAGAGAGAGCTTTTCCAGACTATTTTTTGTTGCCATTCTAATTGTCATATGAGTGTCAGTGTCAGAATGCATTTGTCTTCAGAGAAAACCACCACAATGATCATCAACACCACCACCTCAACAACAAGAAACGCTTTCAACTATAAAGACAGGCTATAAAAGAAAAGGCTTTTTATAAAAATTATATTTCAATATATTCCAGTCAGGGGCAGATACAGACTTTGTGGAGACAGAAGCATCTATAACTTTATTGTCCTCCTTTAGAAAATGAATACAAAATTATGACTATAAAATGCCATCACTCCCCACTCCCCCAAGGGGCCCTTGGAAGTGAGAGAACTTGAAGTTTTCGCTTTAATAGCTTCACAGTAAATCTTTTTCTGATTCCAATGAAAATAGAGATGATCTAGTTATTACTGAAATACTGCAAGTTTTAAAAACTCTTATGTAAGTAAATAATACGTGTATTCATATATTTAGAATTAATGAAACTCTCTTCAAAAGCATCTCAACAAACATATGTAAATAGAAAATAGAAATTCTGATGCTGTGAGGGAGGAAATTCACCTTGCCCAGGTATAATGCATCTCAACGAATTAGGTTTCTGCAGGTTTAATTAGCTTTTAAAATAGTTGGAGAACACATGAGTTCCCACCTTATGCTATCAAAAGATCGCATTCAAAAAAGGGGGAAATAGGAGAAAACGGAAAAGTGACTTCCCTCTGCTGGCAAGCTAGTGTCAGTGCAGAGACAGAAGTAAAGGGGACCATCTGGAAACAGAATTGTGAGTCACATAAGCAGTCCTTCAACAAGGACAAGGGGACATGTCGGGACATGCAAACATCACGTTTGGGAGATTTAGTTTTTCTGAGAATGATAAAGAATGACAAATAAGAGGTCTCTGATAAAATCATATGTCAAAGGAACATTTATGGGAAAATTTTCTCCAGGTGTTTGGAACAATGCCGCTCACATAGAGGCCCAGTAATGCTCACTGGAAGCCGGCTGGAATACACTTAGCATACATGTGACAAATGATACTATATCCAGCTGCAGGCAGGTGTCTACTTCAGTTCCTGAAGGAATGTGAGGTTCAACCAACTTAAAATTCTTAATTAGAGATCAGGAAATGACTGCTAATGAAATTTTCACATGATATTATATTTGCAACTATTCTAAGTACAAGCAGACACATGGAAATCGAAGGAGCTGCCACAATTATACAATTTATTTAAAGAAAACCTCTGACCAGATGTTATGCTATCCATGGCCACTGAAGATAGAAGACATACAAAAGGATTAAGTTTAAACTGATTTCAGGAAATATTTAAATAAGATATGATAATGAGACAGAAGACCTGGCCCTGAGAAACTGTTTCCATGGGAACGTCTATTTTTTTCTTCCCCGTGGTATTTTAAATTAGAATACATATCCATCAGGGTTGGAAACCCTCAGCACACATCCCCGAAAGTAATATCATTGGTCTTTAGTACCTCTCCCTTCCCATGGGGTCTCCTCCTCTGCAGGCCATCCATAGCTCAAGATCTGCTTTGCGCTGCCTACAGTTGCAACCCAAGACATCCTCTCTCCATTCACCAAGGTGTGGGTACCAGAGAAGACTAAATTCAAGGCTTAGACTCTGCCTCAAGGAGCATCATTCTCAACAAGCATTCTTATCTTCCTTGCTTTCTCAAAAATGTCACCATCACCTGACTTACCCTGGCTTGAAATACCAAAGCACACTTAACAAGAAATTAGGGGAGCAGCTTATGTGGTACTAAATACCTTAACAGAACTCCTTGATCACTTAGAAAGAGCTACAACATCATTTAGAAATAGCTCTGAGAGCATTTTAACTAGCATTCCCCTCAATAAACTAGTGAGGAATCAGAGAGAGGTTTGTTTCTGTTTGACCCATCAGAGAAGGAGAGAGATGTAGGAACAGTTTTAACCCAGTGCATTTGGATCAATTAGCATCTACCTTAGAGTGGCCTTCCATGCTATTAGAATGGGACTATTAGGGAGCTGAAGATTCCCTATGGGACGTTTAAGGGAACAATGACTGCAGGTGTCGTGTTTACAGAGGATTAATGGCTTAGTAAGTGTATGTACTCAGGAAGCGCTGAGCAGGTGTGCCCTTTACTTGATTAAAGCACAATGTGCTTGCCGGAGTACCCATCGCAGAAAGGCATTGCTTTGTACCAAGGTTGTCACCAAATAAACTTACCTGTTGCTAAAAATATACTGAGGACGTTAGCACAAAAACATTTAGTGATATTTCTCTCAGGGTGTAAGAAATGATCCCAAAAAACTGTCAACAAGCCAATCAATTTAATTAGATGAGTATATACTTCACTCATATGAGTTTCCTCAACCAGCGGTTCTCAAACTGTGGTCCCTGGACCAGCATCAACTGGTTACTTGTTAGACACGCAACGTTTCAGGCCCCACTCCAGACCTCCTGTATCAGAAATTCAGCAGGCAGGGCCCAGCAATTGTGTTTTAACAAGCCTTCCAGGTATTTCTAAAGCACGTTAAAGTGTGAGAACCATTGTCCTAGATGACTGGCATGTATCTTCTACCTCACCTGTTTGCAGAATCAAGACACCCACAAATACTGGGTAGCGTGGGGTTATTTCAGGGATATCAATTATTTTCCATTTCCTCTAAGACACCTGCTCTTACAAATTTCTGCAACCATCTCTAAAACTTCTCTTCAGGCACTCCTCCTGGTTACCTTCCCAGCCCCAGTCCTCATCCATCAGATTCTAAACAGGCAGTTAGACCGTAAGCTCTTGGACAGTAAGAGGAAATCAAGACCAGTGCATGATTCATGCCTTATGTAAGACATCTGCTGGTGGGGGCTGAGCATAGTCCACTTGTTTTCTACCAGCCACTCAACAAGAATTCACTGTGCACCCTTCCTACGAATTGAGCATGCTAAGGCTCTTGAGGGATATTTAACGAACTTCAAATCATGTTGTTTTAACTCAAGGAATTGTAGTCCAGCTGAAGAGAATGAAACAATCAGAAGCTTCAAGTTATAAACAGGCTTCTGTTTTGCTTTCCCTCCATAAGAGCTAATAAAGTGATGGGCCCGGGCAGACCTTCAGTAAGGATCTATGAATGACCGCCTAGGAAGAGTAACATTTAAAACTTACTAGTAAGCACCATGGAACTGCTGGGTTTAATCTACACGCAGAGGCATACACAGTAAAGCCAGAGTAACTAAAAGAAAAAAGAAATTTCAGGATACCTGTGGTGGGCTATTTTTCTTACCCTCTACCATCCATTTACACAAGAGAGATGAACCGAATCAATCTCAAAAAGCTTCATTAATGAAATGAAGAAGCACTTACTGCAATCTTCACGTCAGCGTATTAGTTTCCTGTGGCTGCCATAACAAATCACCACAATTTGGGTGGCCTAAAGAAACCAAAATTTATTCTCTCACAGTTCTAGTGGTCAGAAGTCTGAAATCAAAGTGTCGCGGGGCTGCACTTCCTCCAGACGCTCTGGGAGGAGATCCCTTCCATGCTTCCTCCAGCCTCTCGGCTTGTGGCCGCATCCCTCTGATCTCTGCCTCCTTGGTCACATCGCCTCCTCCTCTTCTGTCTTCTCCTCTGTGTGTCTCTTATAAGGACGCTTGTCATTGGATTTGAGGCACACATAGATAATCCAGGACGATCTCATCTCAAACCCTTAACTTAATTACACCTGCAAAGACCCTTTTCCAAATAGGGTGACATTCACAGGTTCCAGAGGTTAGGATGGGGATACACCCTTTTGGAGCTATAGTTAGCATAACAAAACAGGCAAGTTTAGCTCTCCTCTAAAGGACAGAACTTTTAACAAACTAGGGCTGATGTTTGTTGATGGGGTTCTCTTTTCATATGGTAAATATATTCCCTTTGGGACTCTGGCTTTGTCAGTGTGTTTTTTTATTTGCATTAGAAAAATTTTAAGAGGAGAGAAGCACTTTCAATAATACTTCAAAAAAAGACCAACAGATTAGAGGTGGGGATAACTCTACAGGTGTAGGAAGTGAAGTGTGGGAGGGCAGATGTGGTAGGTAGGAGACATTTCATTCTCGGCTCCTTTACTTAATTTCCATTTCTTTAATTTATTCATCTGTTCAACCAGTAAGAATTGAGTGTGTACACATTTGGTAAAAGTAATGGTCGAACACAGACCCAGAGCTAGACTGTGTGGGTTCAAATCCACTTACGAGTTTTGTGCCTTTGGGCAAATTACTTAATCTCTCTATGCCTCAGTTTCATCATCTGTAAAACGTGGAGTAATGAGTACCTGCATGTGGGATTGTAAGGAGAATTTAGTTAATCAATAAAGCACCAAGAATGCTGGACACCTAGGGAGCAGGTCATGTTTGCTGAATGAATAAAATAAACTTGCCAGGCTCTGTGCTAGCTTTTGGGATGAACAAGACAAATGAAAGGTTACATTCCAGGAGAAAAGAGTACCTTTTAAAAAGTAAATGGACACAATTGTGATGCTATGAAGGAAATAAGCTGTGAGTTGGAGTTAAAGGGTGTGTAAACTGGGGGGCTCTATTTTAGGCAATGGGGGGAGGGGTCGGCTCTACAGCGAAGTGACACATAACCTGAGGACTAAATTATAAAAAGTGGGGCCATGCAAAAAGTGGGTGGAGGAACATTAGGGACATTGAGATATTGCTTCTTGAGAAAACAAATTGTTTTATACTTTAGAATGATGAGTCAAAAAGGAGAGGGCACTTATTCTACAGAGTAAATGGTTAAATGTTGTCATTTGTATGTTTCAACAGAAGCTAGACTGCAGGGGGTGGAAATGGAGAGGAAATTCTCCTGAGCCGCAAAGAAAACATTGCATGCGGAGGGAAATACTTGTATATGTATTTTCTAACCCACAATGGCAAGATGATCCTCAAGTAATCTTGAAGAGAATACTTTCTATGCAGAAAGCAGCCTCTGGAGCTGCAGTCTCCTGAAATGGAAATCACACTCATCCGTCAATTTCAATTCACCAGAGGTTTATGGACCACTTCCTGTGCAGGTGCAGCCAGTGTGCCCTACACGAGGGGCTGCGGGGGTCCTAGCAGATCATGACTTGTGACAAAACACTAGGCTACATGAGTAGTAGCAGACACATGTGATATTATAGAGATTTGTAAATTTCAGGTTAAAATTTAGTATAGATTAGATTTTCCTTCAAATTTGCCTTTTTATTGGTCCCATGCCAGTTAGCAATTGAGCTACTCTCTACTTTTCCTAAATATGCATGAATAATGATGTGCAAGACCTTAGGCAAGTTACTGCATTACTCTGTGCCTCAGTTTCCTAAACAGGAACATGGAGATGATAATGGCAAGTGTTAAACGACTATAGTCATTATAGTTACTAGCATCTCCAGGAAACCTCTTAATTCAAAATAAAGTAAAATCAAACAAAACAACTAACAATCACTTGCACACTGGCGCAGTTCCGCACTAATTAGCATACGATTTGGGGCAAGTAGTTTTTCCCTGTAGGCTTCAGTTTTCTCAAGGGTAAAACGAGGACAATGAAGGGATGAGCTGTCGTAACTCTGTGGAACTCGGCGTTTCTAAATTCCTCAGGGCTTCACTAACGGTCCAGCTCTTCTTCTGCCTCTCAGGGAAAGAACCATAAAAAGGTTTTCTTCCACTGGTGAATCGGGAGCTCGAACAACTTACTTTAAATAGTTATTCAAAGGGCATCGGAAGCAGATGGTTGAGTGTGAATTCCAAGTCAGTGGCTTGGGAAAGAACCCTGGGAAAATTAAGGTAAAATCTGGAGATGTAGATCTTTCTGTTTGATTTAGGATTTAGGAAGCTTTGGGAAAAACGCCATTGAGGGCAGGGTGAGACAAAGGACCGTTACTGGAATGATAACCCAGGTGTGGTTGTGGGTGGGGTCCCAAGCAATTTGCACTTTTGTTTTATTTCTCCATTTGTTTCATTTTTTCCCCTTCGCTTTCTTCTCCCCTCGCCCACTCCCCTCGTTGGGCCGGTTGGCAGCAGCTTTAGTAACCGGCACTACTTTCTGGTGCAGGGTTCTTTCATTTAGCACCCGCCTGCTGCCTTCGTTCCTAAGTCTCTTACCCCCTGCTTCCTCAGCCGAGAACTAGGACCGCTGCTGTTTCCTCTTCTGAACTCACGCGAATATCAGACAAAGGCAACGAGCAGATGTTTGAAACTACCCACTGTATTTTCATGGCCCTCAGAAACAGATATAAGTCTAAGTGTGTCTAGTGCTGCTGTCATGACTGGGGAGGGGGACATTTTTCTTGAAGCAGAGTGACAGACTCGAAGCTGTGTGAGAGCCTGGAGGGATGTGTGGTTGACTGGCTTTGTTTTGGACCGGCAGGTACTTCTCTAAGGGGGCTGGAGGGCGGAGAAGGAGGCGCAGTGCTCTCTTCTCTCCTGCTGTCAGCGCTCGCAGCTTCTCCATGCCGGGCACTGCCAGCCTGTGGCCCTGTGCCTGGACCAGCCAGTTCATCTGGGAGCCCAATTTTCAATTCAATGATTCATGGCTTCCTTGCCAGAGGAATTTTCACATTGAAGAAAGGAAACCTGACCGATTTATGGATGTGTAAGTATATATAACCCTTGCAAAGCTGGTTTCCGAGGTAATGTGGATATAAAACCAAACTGATAAAACCTAGAAAGCAGAGCCCAGTTGAATGACTTACAGAGGCTATCTGGTGGTAATGTTTAGAGCAGTGCTGCTCAAAGGTGGTCCAGTAACATCAGCATGACCTGGGAGATTGTTACAAATGCACGTTCATGGGCCCCACCCCACGTCTGCTCAATCAGAAACTCTGGGGGTAACACCCAGCAGTCAGTGGTGTTGTAATCAGCCCTTCAGGTGATTCTGATGCACACTCAAAGGTGGTGGACTCCTGTTTTAGAGGCGTCTGGATTCATTCTCTCTACTGTATCTGCACTTGCCACTCTCTTCACCTGGAAGGTCTGCCTCACCTTCCATGGTCACCTGGTCAAGCCCAGGAAGATGCTGCTGGAGTCCCTCCTCAGGCTGGGTTAGGTGTCCCTGTGGGGCAGTCACAGAGCTCCCTGCACATGTCACATGGCAAGGATGAAACCGACTGCATTTTTAAGGATTCCTGCCTCCCTGAGCACCTGTGGTCATCTGAGGGCAGAAGCCTGGGCTTAGTCATCCCCTTTCCCTAATGTCTGACAAGCTGTCCAGCACAGAGGCAGCGGAGGGATGGACATGGGGTGTGGAGGAGACAGAAATAGAGATTTTATTTTTAAAATCTAAAAATTTAAAAATACTGAGAAGATAGTCACCACATAAAATTTTCTGTTAAAAAAATTCTGGACTTTCCCCTCATGGGAAGAAACATGCAGCAGTCAACTGACCCCTGGGTTTGAATCTCTCACAGCGCTGTGTGGCTTTAGGCAATTCAGTTCATCTCTAGTAGCCTCAGTCTCTTGGTCTGGAAAATGGAGAGATTCGTTTCCACAGCAGTTTTGAAAGTTAGAAATAATGTATAAAAGTATCCAGCATGTAATAGGCACTAAGTAAATGGCAACTGGTGTTATTAGTCACCAGTTAGAATTTATTTACTGTGTAGTAGAAAGGAATTTGATTCTTTTTTAAAAGTAGGACTGTGGTTCTCCTGAAGTCCTCAATAGGATTTTAAAGAAAAATGCCTTTGTGCTTCAAAATAAAAATCTTTCCATTAGGTTCTGAAGGAATGATTAGGATAGACTCTGTAACTGGAATCTAAATTACCTGAGTGCCTTTTACAGACTAAAACTGCAAGCAAACATGATGACTCTGCGTGTGTGTGTTTCTGAGAGAGAGGAAGGGAGAGAGATGGCAATTCTAACACAAATTTGCTCCATTTTCTGTAAGCCGCTTCGAATGCAGCAATTTTCCAGACATTTTGCAGTTGCTCTCTCTGTTTAAGGCATCAACTGTGATGCATGGAAGGTGAAAACAAAATGATATTTGTCTTTTCCTGAGAGTTGTTCAATAAGCAAATGACTTTTTGCACATGTGCCTCGTCTGTGACATCCTTTGGTGACCCTGCAAGCTAAGCTATAAAAAGTAAAGTTCATGAAAGGATTGAAAATAAACACTCTGGGGAACTGATTGCTGGCATAACCAAAATTAAAAAAATATATATATAGTGAACCCCAAATGTAGAGTTACCTCAGTAAAACCCCTCTGGCTTCCTAGTTTTGGCTGTTTAACCCCATGGTGCTGGCACACAGGATTGGCCAGGGTGAACTGACCCAAGCAGGTTGGATGGCATTCTCCTTCCCAGGAATGTGTATTTGGGACTGAAGGGCAGTGAACAGGTCAGTGGAGGTGAGTCTCAGGCATGGTGGAGATGAACACTCAGGACACTTATACAGAGACGTGGAGAGAGTTGGTCTGCAGAGGACTGGGGCACAGCTGCAGGCATAGTCCTGCCTGGGGCCCAAATGGCTTTCCAGCTCCCAATTAGGGTTCCACATAAGCCTGGCCCTTTTCCCAGCCTTGGGTTTCCTGCTTTACCTCGCTATCATATCACCAACTCTCCTTTCTGCTTACACTACCTCCAGCTGCTTTCTGAAGCTGATAACCACAGGAGCTGTAAGTAGTGTTGTGTCAACAATAAATGCACACCAATATTTTAACATTTAGAAATCAGATCACTAATAAGGATGTGGGGGCTCTTTATCTCTGTATATAACTAATAGTTAAGTTATGCAAGAAGACCTCTTATACCGAAGCCGGTTATTCAATTAATTCCTATCTAATGGGCTAATACCACTAACATCTAGAGGAGAGCTGAGACTGAACCAGTGCTGGTTCCACCACTCTTCAGTCTTGACTGTTAAACAAAAGTGGAGTCACTCAGCAAGTTACCAGTGGGAAAGGTATGGAATCAACCTTTTGATGCCCCCATCTCCACAATTTAAAGATAAAGATGTAGTCAAGTATTGAGGATTCTCTTTACTTCTCCTCCAATATTGTGTAAGACCACCTCCAAGGGGGAGCATTGGGGGAGGAGGTGGGAGTGGCAATAAGTGCTCTGATTTGGGGATGGAGGGAGCAATTAAATAGAAGTTTCTGTCCTTTAATTCATTTGATATTGTCTTGGAAGAAACAACAAGGGAAATCATAAGAAATGTTATATAGAAAAGTATTAACTTTCAGTTAATTTTGACCAGTTGCAATTCATTTTCCCCAACATGCTAAATCCAACACCAAGAGAAGAAGACCAACAATTTGAGGTCGAATGAACATAAAACAACAATGGCTACACAACATTGTCTTAAGATATAGCCCCTTATGTCATTATTGTCAATAAAACACACAATTCAGTTAGGTCCCAGCTGTTACATAGTTCCATAGATCAGGGGTTGACCGTGGTCCAAATCTGGCAAGCCCCTTATTTTGTAAGGCTTGCGAGCTAAGAATGGGTTTTATATTTTTAAGTGGTTCAGAATAAAATCACAAGTATAACATTTTGTGACGCATGGGAAGTGTACGGAGTTCAGTGTTTGGCGTCCATAAGTAAAGTTGCTGGAAGGCAGCAAGGCCCATTTGCTCATGTGTTGTCTCCGGTTGCTTTCACGCTACAACAGAGTTGAATGGTTGCAACCAAGAGCAGATGACAGCAAAACCTAACATATTTACTCTCTGGCCCTTTACGGAAAAAGTTTGTGGACCTCTGCCATAGAAACATGTTTAGCGTTCTTTGTAACACTCACCTACTCTCAAGTCTTATGGGTCCTGAAGGGCAGAAATGGTGTCTGTCTAATTACTGCCGTAATATTACGCAGGACGTGACGCAGGCTTTGCACATAGTTGCATTCAACTGTATTTGTGAAATGATTGAATTGTGAACAACTACTTTTTGAGCATTTTGCTAGTCAGACAGATACAAAGATATATAATATACTGACCCTGCCTTTAGGGTTAAATTTGACTTGGACATTGAACACATACATGAAGATACATATACGTTCTAAAACTAAACTAAAGTTGCAAGGACACTGTGTGAAGGAAACCTACAGTGAAGTTCAAACTGAGTTCAAACTGACTAAGTTCAAAAGCGGTTCCATAGATTCGTGCTGGTACCTTTGGCAAGTCACTTGTTCTCCTGAGCCTCAGCTTCCTCATCTATAAAATGGACATAACGCCTAACTCTTTGTGTTCTTGTGAGGATAAAATAAGAGGATACATGTAAATTTCCTAGTTGGTGCTGGGCACATGGTTGGCGTTAGATAAGTGACAGTCCTCATGTATTCAGAATTCAGTGAGCACCGTGCCGAGAGCCTGATCGTTATGAGCAGAACCCGGAGGAGAGGGGGACGTTAGCTGGCTTGTAAAGAGCCAGTTCCTGGATTCGGGAGGAAAGTCCAGGATCAGGAATTGCTTGGCATAGGCACAGGAAAACGAAACGAGGGTGCCAGTCCCAGACAGTTCACATACAGAGAAATGTGAGAAAGACAGAGAGGCAGAGAAACAGCAAACTGTGCGGGGCCTGGTTTTGGAGTTTAGACTCATCTAAAACTAATAGAGATCTGCCCCCAATTTTTCAACAGGAAGCGATAGGGACAAAGCAGTGTTTAGAAAAGTTTCCTCCCATTATCATGTTCCCAGGGTGGGCTTTTAGCTTCTTTACAGTTCTAGCCGTGAAGACCCCGGCTGTGTCTGGATGCATCCATCCTGACTGTCCTCGCGGGCCCAGCCATTATTTTAAAGCTGTTTGGAGATCCCATGGAGAGCTGTGCTTCCCTGGCAATTCCTATATTGGGTCATTTCAAAAGTACTTTCTAGAGACAACAATCTTCTGGTCCTAGATTCTTCATGCAGTTTAGGAAGGAAAAATAGGCACCAGAGGGTGGTTCTATAAAACTTTCAAGCTGAACGAGAGAAACCTGGACTAAAACACCATTTCGTGCAGGTGGCTTTATGCTCTGAGGGACTCAGAGCCTGCTGATTTTTGAGGTCTATTCATGACATCTATCACAGCGTGTATATGACTTGAAAAAACATACCCACGATGCTAAAAATATGCCACAGTCCAGCCTGACTGCAGGCTGTCAGAACGTTATATTCTGATTTTTATACTTCTGCTGATATTGGACATTTTCACAAGTACAATGTTTACCATTTTTTCGTTTTTCTGTATAAAAGTAGATTGCCGAGGACCCAGGCTTAAAGGGGGCTGCCTCAGGAAACGATGTATGTCGCCACCTGCCTCTTCTCAGTTTTCTGGATAAATCATTTAGCCCCATACTGCTCAGTTGTGGAGGTGATTTTGGGTTTGGGCCCCTCTCACGCGTAGCAGGTGAGTAAGTTCTGTTCATGAGGATTCTCGTCACAGCTGCTCCTCTTTCTGGCTCAGCCATGTCAAACATCTGTTGGGCGTAATTGGTGCTGTGATCTGTCACAGGGTGTCAGAGCTGGAAGGTAGTCACCAGCCTGCCAACTTCAACCAACACATGAGGTCAGCACCTCGTTTTACAACATGAAAACTGAGGCCTTTAGAGTTTCAGTCTAAAACTGAAAAGTGGCAACGTGACAAAGGTTCAGATCTTCTGACTCATGGAAAATCTGTATTTGACCACACTATGCTGCCACCCTTCTAAACACATAAGTCCCCCTTGACCTAGTGTTCTAGCCTCTAGCTCCAGGTTAGAGCGAGCCCGGAACACAGGCCTCGCCGACAGAAGAAACACCAGCAGTTCCCAAAGTGACCAGAGGCTACGGCGGAGGTGAGCAGTGCTGGCCACTTTACCAAGTTTATCCAAACAGCCACGGATTAATTGTTTTTTGCTTCTATTTGTAGAATTGCATCAACACAACTGTTGAAATTAATCAGAAGTAGGGAGGCTGTATATAAACATGGACATATTTATGGCCCCAGAACTCTTTTCATTCTTGGTCCCAGTTAAAATTTTCAATGCCAAAAATTTTCATATTTGGCAATATTTGGGAATGCTGCCTTTTACTGATGAGAAAAGGAGAAACTATTCTAGGTGAAGGCCACAGTAAGCACTGGAGCTCCAGAATCCCTATTAGGTTGGGTGGCTCATGGAACTGTAAGTATCTGCACAAAATATGACAACAGAGACATATTACAAATGAATAAAACAAGACAAAGCAGAGCGAAGAAGAAACGAACCACTAATCCTGCATTCTGAGTCAGGCTTCCTGCAGCACTGATTTCCATCCATACTGAATCTGAAACAGAAAATAACATAATAACCCCCTAGGCTAGTCTGTGGTGCACCCCAGCCATCCTTCACTCTTTCAACCCAAGACATCCTCTTTATATGTAGTATGGTGTATTTAAAGAAATACTATTATAATACTAACTTTCGGCTTTTCTTGATCATCTTCTCTCACTCCTAAGTGTGGAGTGATTCCCCAGTCCAAACTTTGCAGAACCATTGGGAACACATCTCAAAGCGGAGACACTGCTGGGGGCAGGCGGGGGTGGGTGGTCAGTCACGGTACCTTAGATCAGAATCGCAGCGCATACACTGTGAGTCTGGATAATACAAGGAGGAGGAAAACACAATCACCTCTGTAGTTTGTTATCACTATTCCGCCTGCTCACTGGAAGGGAAGCTGGCTTTCAGGGATGCCTCAGGCAAAGATTAATGAATGGCCTGTCTGAGTCAAAAAGAGGATAAACACACCAGCACCTGTGATCACTCACCTATTCAATGCACCAGTGACAATGTATGGAAAGCAGGGTCTCTTTAGAGCAGTTCTGCGTTAGACAGATTTTAATATTAAGGAAGGTGGCTGACGAGGCTGACCGCTAGTCCAGCAGCACAGCCTCAGAGTGAGCGCCCAGCACAGAACACATAGGAGGTGCTTTCTTCCTTCCCAGAACACCAAGTGAAATTTGGGGGAAAAAGTATCCAAAGGACAAATGAACAGTAAAAGCAGCCCGCAAAACTCTGAAACTGCTCACCTCTGAGACTGAGCCACCTTGTCAGCTGATCCATTTTGTGCTCCCAGGAAGGGATGGTGTCATATGTCTGGCACATTGCTGACACTCAACAAACAATATTAATCCTCATCATATGACTCAACTGAAGGCCAGCACAGGAAACTAACAGACAAGGTTTCATCTGTGCCCCTGCCCGGAAGGGGTAATTCTGCTTATTTGGACAACTGCAACGTCCCTGGGAAATGGACGGCCGCTCAGCTCTTCACTCCTTGCCTCTCTTCATGTCCCTAGCTATAAACAGGTGACTGTATAGAGATGTGACTTCTAGATCTATTTCCTTCTGTCAGCACTGCATACAAATGCCTATTCTTTCCCTCCTTAGATAATCACCTCCTTGTGTGCAGGGACTGTGCTGTTGACACATTTAGAATCTTCCCGGGAACACCTTGTAGAACGTGCCTTAATCCCACTCGGCTTCCAGCACCAAGGAATCGCTCACCAACAAGAACACCGGAACGGCCCCCAAACTGAACAGACAACAACATATCCGAAACCAAAAATCAATAAGCTGCAAGTGACTCCAAGCGCTCCTTCCCGTCACAGGCTCCCCGCTTCTTTCCAACTGCCTGAAACCTCTGTCGCTTGCTCTAATCATCAAATAATGAATGTCCCAGCGACGAACAGTCACCAAACACCCACGCAGAACAAGGCACAAAAAGAAATTTAGACACAGCTCTTCCCTGCAGAAATTCACAATTTGGGCAAATGAAGATACATGCGCATGAAGAGATAACACCTAATAAGAGGCAGTAAATACAGTACTAGGTTCCAATTGACAGCTCTGGGGGTCAGAGGGAGGAAAGGACATTTGGGGGTGGACGCAGGTCTGGGATGTGCTCGCTCCGGAGAGTGTGGTCGGTTGACTCAGGCTGTGCCAGGCGACCGGGCGTTTGCCTGTGGTGGATCTTGCAGCCCAGGGAGAGGCCACTTAAGGCGCCTCTCCTCGACGAAAGCTGCAGGCCTCTGGGTCAAGTGAATTCAGTGTCCCATCTAATTGCCTAATTATCATGCTCCAGGCTTACAAGACTGTTTTGACTGCATATTCTTTTCAGATGGAGAGGTTAGAGCCGGAAGTGGGGAAGAATGAATAAACACCACTCTGACCTGCCTCCCATCAGTTTTAGGACTGTGTCTCAACTCCGTGGTCTTCCTTGGAGCCTGAGCTCTCAGTTTGTATCACACTGCCTCACACCTGGTGGACAGTCTGTATCTATGATGTTCTATGGCTCTTTTTGGTGCTCCCGGTGTCCTGGTGTCCCACTTGCACACACTCCCTCCATTTACCAGGAGCACAGACCTCCCCTTCCCATTGCCCTGCTATGTTGGGGCTGATAACTCACAGCAGCTCACCTTGGGACCCTGCCTCAGGGTGGGACCAACTCTGAGGTACAGGTGGGCCCCAGAGCTCTCCTGGGATCAGGCTGAAGCAGGCTCCAGCCAGGACCTATCCTTGCTCGGCTCTTGAGAACACTCCCCCATCAGCACTGGCCCAGGAATTCCTCCCCTACCTCCCCACGCCCATGCACCCAGCTCTGCTTCTAGGGAACTCGACCTAAGATTTAGAACGTGATTTTTCGGGTATACTCATTTCACGTGAGGCAGGCTGTTATCCACATTTTCTCACTCTTGAAACTGAAGCTCAAAGACATGAAGTCACAGCATTAGTAATAACAACTGTGCTTACTAGGAGCCAAGGCTCCATTCTCAGCATTATACTTTCATGAATTCATTTACTCCTGCAAGGCTAAGATGGGACTCTAGGCTCAGAGGTCTTTTCCCCGATTCATGGCTGATCTGTAGTGGAAAAGAAGTGGCTCTTCTTTTATTCAGCTGGCCAGGGAGGCGGGGGGAGGGAGGTAAAGGAGGATGCTGTGCATCTGATGGTGCTTGAGAATGAACTTGAGGACTTCCTGGGATGGGGACATGGACTTGGCTTGAAGCTGAGGGTGAGGGAAACAGCAGCTTAACATTCACAGTGAAATGGGCTTTGTTTGGGGTGTTTCTTTTGAAATACCTGTATCTATTTCAATTAGCATTTAAGGTCAGGAGCAGCCATTTACAGAGACAGAGACAGACAGACAGACAGACAGACAGAGAGACTATAAGGAGAACAGCACCTCCATGTGGTCCCTGGGTGGCAGTCCAGCTACACCATGTGAATAAGTACATGTGGTATTTAGTGAGAGCTGTAAGATAAACATGCCCAGTGGAAATTTGTACTAGGGTACCCTCATGTAGCATTATCCTTTAAGGTTACGGGAGGCCACAACATGCTACAGTACTTCCCGTATGTTCTCTGAAAGCGCCCAAGGCTGTTGCTGAGCAGTTTAATTTCTCACCCACACAGTAGTACTTTCTTGCTAACTCCTTCAGGGGTCTGTGTTTCATATTTCTTTACAGTGTGTGGAAGGCAGGAGAAGGAAGGATAAGGAAGCGTCTGGAACAGGAGTGCTGTGGGTATGCCATCAGTGGGCTTCTGCTCTGCCTCAGTTTCCGCCTTGCTCACCCATGTCTGGCTCAATACAAGACAGGTGACAGCAGGCTCCTCCAAAGTCCATGTGAAAGGACACTGATTACCAAAAGAAATCTAGCACCCTGTCACTTCTGGGGACTGGAGACTTCGCCAGTTCTGCAGTCAGTCTACGGCTGCCTTTGGAGGAGAGATGGAAGGTAACATAGGAGGCAGTGTGTTGTGCCTGGGCCCCAGCAGCCATGGCTATAGACATAGCTTAAGAATACACTATATTTCTGTGGGTATGCTCCTAGGTTCTGTCATCATGAAAGTTGCATACTGTATGTGACTTTCAGCATCACTTAGAAAATGCCCTTGTCCTAGTGGATATATTCCTATTATGATCTGATTCAGTTTTCAAATATGCAGAACACTATCATATACCCATTGATTTTGGATGTACAAGCTTTGCTGTCCTCAGCACAATCTTCATTTAAAAACCCTCTCCAGGGTTGGTGTCAGGGAGGAGGCACTGCATTATATTTATTTGTTTTATAACTTTATTTCAATTTGAGCAATGTCTCTCCCTACTGTGAGTACCTGATTGAGGCTTTGGGTTTGAGCTCTAGGCTAGAAAAGACCTCTGTGCAAGCTTTCCTGCTCTGAGGTTAGCAGGGAGGGGGGAGCTGAGAGATGCAGCTCGGAGCCTCGGCAAGGGCTCCAGAGTGAGACGGTGCAGGTCTAGGTCTGAGTGGGCATCTACCATAGACCAGCTGGCGACCTTTGGCAAAGCAGTTTCCATGGATAATTATCCATTTTTCCCATGTAAAATGGGGGTAGTGATATCTATTTTATTGCATGATTGTTGGAATCCAATAGCATGACGTATGCAAAATCCCAAGGAAAGATTTATTAATCCCAGGTGATTAATAGTAAAGGATATTTACTATTTTTAATAGGCAAATTTTAAGTGGGGATATATATCCAGTCAAGTGAATTTCTTTGCACACAATAATTAATAATATTTGTTGAACGAATGATGGGATATGCTGCATTATCATTTCTTTCTCCTTAAACTACTTTCACATTCATTATCTAATTTAATGGTAAATGTGAAGATGTCACCTTAATATTTCCCAGATTATGTGCTGTTGTCTTTGTTTTTTTCCTGAGTCCTTGCCTTCCTGTTCATGTCCACTGCCATAATCATAGTTTACAGAGGCATTTAAAACAGAATTTAATGATCTTTAGGAGCACAGACTCTAAAGCCAGAGTGCTTGGTGAATCCAGGCTCCACTCCTTCCTGGCTGTGACTTTGGGTAAGCTTTCTAAGTTTACCACTCCCAGCTCCAATTCCTCTCATCTGTAAAATGGGGACAAGAGTAGAATGGTTGTTGCCAGGATTAAATCAGCCCTTCATGGAACATGCTAGAACAGTGTCTGGCACGTGCTAAGTGCTCATGGCCATGCCTGCATGGCTGCCTGCTCTGCAGCAGGCACTGCTCCAGGCACAGGGGCTGCAGGGCTGAACAGGCATGAGTTTCTGAGCTCAAGTGGCTGCCGTGCCGTGCCGTGCCTTTTCCTTTAAATTCATTCTCCCTTTTGGTAACAGGGGAAGCTTTTAATAGAACAGTTTTGGTCATGGAACTTCCCTAATGAAAAGCGTCTGATGGTTTCCCATCGTCCGCAAAGTGAAATGCACCCCCTTCAAGCCTGGTGCCCAATGTAGGCAATGCTGCCCCACTGTTTCTACCTTTGATTCTCGCTCTGCTCTTTCTGGTCAAACTTGAGTTCCCGTTGCCCTTTGAAGATCCTCCCTCCTGCACTTTCCCAGCCCTGCCCCTCTGCTCCAGCGTTCCTCGGACATGGAGTGCCCACACGGCTCCTCCTGCCCTTCACCCTACTCCAGTGATGTGTCCTTCTAGCCACTTGGACCAGAGCAACCACTCAACTCTAAGTTCCTGCCATACTCCACTGCTCTTTCTCTGCCTTTTCTTTCCTTTCTTAATTTGCATTTTATTCATTTATTTTTTTGAGGAGGTAATATATGCAGATGGTTCAAAATTCAAAAGCTCCAAATGAACATGTTTCCTTGACATCCTTATCCCCCAGACACCCAGTGTTCTGCCCCATAGGCAACCAATGTTTTCCGTATCGTGTGATTCCTTTTAGAGGTAGTTTACTCATATACAAGTTTATATATTCAATTTTTCTCTTTTTATACAAATAGGAGCATGCCGAACACAAATAGTTTACTATAGATATTGCTCTCCATCTTGCCTTTTCTCATTTAATATGCCCTCAAGGAGAATGATTCCACGTGCTTTCACAAGGAGATTCTTCATTCTCTTTATGGCTGCATTAGACACCACTGTATGGAAGGATCACAATTGAGTTGACTGGTGGCCGTTTAGGTTTTTCCGTGTTTTTACTGTCACACATGATGTTGCAATGTACATTCTTCATTTTGTGCCTATGTAACACATAACTAATAGGTGTAAGTGTTCACAGAAGTGGACTTGATGGTTGAAGGACACACGCAGTTGTAATTGTGATAGATGTTGTCACATTCTCCATCTTAGAAGATGTGCCAATTTACACTCCCATCAGCAACACATCAGAGTGTTAGATTCTTCTCACTCTTGACAACATAATACGTCACCATGCTTGTCAGTCTTCTCCAATCTGATAGGTAAAAAATGAGGTCTTGGATAGTTTAATTTGCATACAATTCCATACTTACAGAATCCAAGAGAATCATCTAAAAAAACTTTCATACTTCTAGTTTCTTGTTTGATTGCAGCAACTTCAAAACAATTTTAGTAATAATGGGGATAGTGACCATCCATGTCTTATTCCTGATTTGATGGAAATGCTCCTAGTCTTTCCCCTTTAGGCTTGATGCTACTTTGAGAGTGAAGATGTTACATTTCTATATATATCTTTTATTTTTGGTCAAGAATGGATTGAATTCTATCAAATATCTTTTCAGCATCTATGTGGAAGAGCACATTATTTTTCTCCTTAGATCTCTTAGTGCACTGAATTGTATTAATAGGTTTCAAAATGGTGAAGATTCTTACTTTCTGGGAATATCCAAGACTTGGTCATGGGGTGTTTGTTTCTAGTGTGCTGCTGTATCCTGTCTGCTACCATTATATTTACGGTCAGTCCATCAGTTTTCAAAAATAAAATTGTTTGGTAGTTTTTTCCCTTTGCGAGTTTTATAGCATTGTATGCTTGTTTTGTTAAAGAAATTGTTAGGTCCTCTCCCCTACTCCAGTCTGTTCTGGAACACTTTTAACAGCACTGGGTAATCTGTTCTTAAAAGGTTTGGTAGAATTCCCCTTGGAAACTGTCTAGACTCAGTGCTTGTCACGTTCCCATTTTAAGGAAGCAGCCGCTGGTGGTTCTCTCAGCTACCCTCCCTGGCTGCTACTGATTAGATAAGATTTCTTCCACTGGGTGGACTAAGGAGCTTTGGAACAAGGTTCTGGCCAGTGAGGTCACTCATACTGTAAAGCGACTCAGGCCTTGATGTGTCCTGCTCCCGGGGATTCTGAGTCTGAGGTGCCCACACAGAAGGTGGCCCTGCCTACTCAGGGCCTGGTAAGATGCTGGCTGGGTCACTGAAGGTGCTGCTATTACAACCAGAATAAAGACCAGTCGTTGTCCCATCCTCTCAGAGGACTGCTGAACATATCATTCTGCCTTCAGAGCAACAAGGTCTGAGCTTATATCCAAAGCGCGTCCTCCTTGCGTCTTAAGAACCCAAATAATATGAGATGATGAGGTTTAGCCATTAGGAGGACAGGGTTTGGAGTTAAACAGGCCCGGGTTTGAGTTCTGGTTCCATCCTCTATCAGCCTCCCACCTCCCACTCCAAGTCTCAAAACTAGACTGGAGGCTCCCTCAAGGCAAAAACGCCTCCTTATATCTTGAGGCTCAAAATCATTTATTTAAATAAATGGATTCTGTAACCTAACATCTACCTTAATGATCCAAAGGTGGGGGACATTTTTCTTTAAATCTTTTTTTGACGAGCATTTCATTTAGAATTAGAAGGTTGAAAATAAATTGGAAAACAGTTGTGATTGTTTCCCTAAAGCATCCCTTAATTCGTAGGAATATATGCTTCGACCTACATAGCCAAATAGAAAGGTTCATGAACGTGGGCTGCACGTTGGTGATTCAGAGCCTAGAAGCTCCTTATTTTGCTTTCTGCTTTATGAGGCAGTGCGAATGTCTTAGTCATATTTATTTTCACAACATGTTACTAAGTAATAGGCCACTTATAGAAATCAAATTAATAACTATCAAAACGTTAAGTTTAATTATTTGCCTACGTGTTCAAACACACTCTACCTGCAAATCTCTACCTCTAAGAGCTATTTTAAAATTTCAATCCTTATTTTTTCGTATGTGTTCTGCTATCCTCTTGGGACTCTGCAAAGACAAAAAGTAAAAATAACAATTGAAATTGTCATTTAATGACTTCCAAAGTCTAGTCATCACTGCACCGATTATTTTGATAAACCTGTACTTATGAATGTTTTTTCCCGATTTCGTCTATAAATGAAGTCAAAGGGCTGACGACTGTCCAAGAAGTTATGCTGCAGGGATGTTTCAATTTTCTGACACAGTTTCCCTTTTCACAGCCTAGATTTCTCACATAAGAGGGAAATAAACTAGCCTGAAAGTTGTGTTTTCTATAAGTCTCCATAATTATGGAGAAATTTGGCAAACTTCCCCTTGTGTTTACATAGTAGATAACACTCAGAAAATCTTGATGAAATTCCGTAGGTTTCAGAAGGCTTGGCAGTCTCTTCCTTGATTTTGCAGCCTTCGTTAAAACAAGCAACCCTGTCTAAACTGAGAGGCTGGGGTCTGGAGAGTGTCATGCTCGTCCCACACTGCAAACCAGAGGGGAAGGCTGATTTACTGCCAGCTGTTCTGCTGGGTTTTTTCTGATGGCTCTAGTCTGGGCTCCACAGATAGTCTCAAGAGAGGCCTGTTTCAGAGAATTTAATTTCCCATCTGTAAAATTGTTTATGTCTCCAAAAACTATTCTTTTCTTTCTACTAAAACATTCTTTCACTTTTCTAATGATTTAATCAGCTTAATCACTTACTAAAATTCCTAGAACTAGGAAGGCCTAGAACAAGAGAACAAAATGAAACATTGGATTGGAAGATCTCCATCTGAATTTCTCAGGGACATTTACAAACGCCTTAGAGCTGTCTTTCACCTCTCAGGAGCTTAGCTAGGTGCTCTGTGAAAAGGGGACTAATGAGTCCATGTGGCCTTAAACATGTTACTCCACATCCTGTACCCCTGCCTTGCCCCACTTGGTCACATGCACAATTACAAGGCCCTATGTGGCCCTCCAGGAGCTGACCCTTGCCTACCTCTCCAGCCTCATCTTGGACCTTTCTCTGCACCATCCTTGCACACCAATGCCTTGGTGGTCTTTAACGTTGGCCCTGTTTCTCTTCACTACAATCTGCTCAGGCTGTTTCCTCCGTCTGGAATGTTCTTTATGTTCATTCTTGCTATGTCAATACACAGTTATCCTTCAGATCTCAACTCCATCATTGCTTCCTCAGGAAATCTTTCCTGATCCTCCATTTACATCAATCTTCCATTGTAGGCTCCTATAGTACAAAAACGCTTGCCTTCAAAAATGCTTCTCTGAGATTTTATGTTTATTTATGTGGTTATTGGACTAACAGTTCTCTTCTCTTTGATAAGCTCCATAGCTGCTTTTTCTCACATCGGATCCCTAGGGTCTAGCAGAGGGCCTGACTCATAGAATGCACTCAATAGAATATAAACTGAATTTTATTAATAATAGTCATTAATGATAAGAAGAAAAACAACCTCCTAAATTTTAGTCATAATCCCCCCCCCCACTAAGTGACTTATGAGGTATTGGGGGCCATATTTCTGTGGTCTTTAATTTACTTACCCTCTCCGAATATGAATAATAATAACAGTGCTCACAGGATATTATAAGAACAAAATAATAGATATGACCGTAACTGCTAGGGATTAGTTTAAAAGATATTTGAAATGCTTCAAATTTTTTCAATAAGCTATACCACTGGTGCATTTGATGTTAAGAATTTGAGCTGCCCAGACTAATTTCTCAATTCCAACCTATTAGTTGCTACATGTATATTTAGGAATAATTAATGGTCAAGCATATTTTTAATAATTTACAGGCTTATATACTTTTGATACTATGCTTGTTAAATGTGAAAATGTAGGTATTCATCCACTTTAATAATAATAATGTTTTTGTATAGTACTTTGTAGTTTACAGTGAACTTTCATAGACATTACTATGGTCCCATTTTATAAAAGAGATAACAGGCTCTCTTTTATGTGAAGTGATTAAGTAAATTGCCCAAGGTCACAGACCTAGTAAACGGCGAGCTGATATTTGAACAGAAACCCTCTGATTTGAGTTTCATTCTCAGCTCCAACTGTCTGAGCAACTTCCCCCATCTGCCAATTCCTTAGGCAGCTTTCTTCTCATTGTAACTGCATACAATTTAGAGAAGACAGACTTCCTTTCCCACCGCTGAGTGTCAGGTTCTTTGGGCTGCACATTTCAGCCTTTGCATTATTTGAGGCTTGGAGCATCTCTGAAGCTCCTTCAATGCCCACCTGTGGTCAGGGTGATTTTGGCCAGATGCTATCAACAACAGTAACCACAAGCACAACAGTTGCTACCGTTGTAATGTATTGAGTGACTACTCTGTTTCAGATGCTGTCCTGGATCCTTTTTATCCACTATATGTAGTTTTTACAAAAATCCTGTAAAATAAGTATTATATTCATTTTATAGATAAAGAAATGGACTTGCCCAAGACCACACTGCTTTATGCTGGAAGTAAGAATCAAACCCAAGTCTGTCTTTGTCTAATTTCTCCCAGATATATCCCTGCCTCTTTAATTCATGCAAGAGGATCTAAGTACGGAAGAGAAAGAATGATCTTAGACAAGCGGTGTATCTGGTTGACACATACTGTCATGGCCACACCACTGTTCAAGGCCAGAATCTTTCCTGACTGTGTAGTAACTGAGCCATGTCTGTTGGTAAATAGTTTTATGCTAACCTCTGATGTTAGCTACACAATTGGCACCTTATTTCTTGCTTGTAGCTGAGTTGGGCATTTCTGAAAAATTAGGTTTGTTAGTTGGTTGAAATGTCCCTGCTAATGGCTAAGCTTATATTTCTAGCTACTATAAATAGGCCGTGATAAATGGAAAACCAAATCTTTGAGTCATGTGCAAATAGTAAAGAAAGAATAAAATAGTCATGTTGTCACTCTTTCTTAAAATTATGATTGGGTATGAAAAAAAAAGTGCAGATTTTCCCCTAGCAGTTTAAAGGAGTGGCTGAATTTGAGGTTCCTCTCTGGGTTCTGATTGGCTAAAAAGAAAATCAAAGCCACTCGAATACCGCTGTACTTCCAGTGGCTGCTCTTCCTGCCATCCCCTCTTCCTTTCCTCTCACTCCTAGACTGGGGGACTCTAAAGGGAGAGGAGGGGAAGGAGGAGGATTGGCTAAAGGGAAAGACGGGGAAGGAGGAGGAATTTGGCTGAGGAGCTGTGGGACAAGACTTGATACCACTTTCTCAATCTGGTTTCACAGATCCTCTCTTTAAAATCCTATCTCCATACTCTGACCCTTAGTTGCATTTCTCGGTGCTCATGTCCCTTCCTCCCTTTCTTCTCCTCCATAGTACTCACCACCACATGGTGTACTATGTATTTATTTCACTATTTGTTTACTCTCTGTGTTCTGCCCTGGGAATGTAAGCTCCAAAAGGAAGGTCCCTCGTTATTTTTGTAAATTGCTATCACAGAGCTCCTAGAACAGAAGCTGGATATAATAGGCACAAAACATGTTTGCTGAATGAGTGAATGAACAAACAAACATATAACTAGACTAGGACTTCTTTCGAGTTGATGCACAAACAAAGCCTTACAAGCACTTCTGGCCTACCTTAAGAACAAATCCTCAATGCTGATGAACCAAAAGCAAGGAAGTGGTTGTCCATCTGGCGTGCTGTAGTATGCCAGAGAAGGCAGGAGAAACAACTCTGATATCTTTTCAATATTCAGTCATAAATGTTAACCAATGGTATAGTAAGAAAAGAAAGCTATGATGTTCTTTTCTATGCTCATTTTCTCTGTTGTTCCCTTTTAATTCACATTTATTTTTGCAAAGCGCTTTTCTAAATACTTTACATATAATAATACTATGCCTATCTCGAGATTAAATGATTACATATATATGTATATACAGGTAAAGTACTTAGCACACTGACACATGGCATATTCTACATAAGTATTACCTAATGTTTACTCAATCAATCCTTCTTAAAAAATGATATCAAGCCAACAAGCACATGAAAAGATGCTCAACCTCATTCATTATTAGGTAAATGCAAATCAAAACCACTATGAGATACCATTTAACATCCATTAGGTTGGCCACAATGAAAAAAATAAAAAGAAAAAAGAAAATAGCAAGTACTGGGAAGAATGCAAAGAAACTGGACCCTTCATATACTGCTAGTGGGAATGTAAAATGGTGCAACCACTTTGGAAAATAGTCAGGCGCGTTCTTCAGATGGTTAAACACAGAGTTACCATCTGCCCCAGTAATTCTACTCCTAGGTATATACCCAAGAGAAATGAAGACACTTGTCCACACAAAAACCTATACACAAGTGTTCTTTACAGCATTATTTATAATAGCCAAAAGGTGGAAGCAACCCAAATGTCCATAAACTGATGAATGGGTAAAAAAAAGTGTGGTATTTCCATACAATAGATTATTATTCAGCCATAAAAAGTAATGAAGCACTGATACATGGAACAATGTGGATAAACTTTGAAAATATTATGTTAAGTGAAAGAAGTAAGACGCAAAAGGTCACTTATTATATAATTCCATTTATATGAAATATCCAAATAAATAAATCCATAGAGACAGTAGATTGGTGGTTGCCAAGGGGATAGAAGGGATGGGGAGTGACTGCTTACAGTCTATGGGACTTCCTTTGGGGTGATGAAAATATCTTAAACTAGAGATAGGTGATCGTTACCAACACTGTGAAAGTACCAAATGTCGCTGAGTTGTACACTTTAAAATGGCTAGTGGTTAATTTTATGTTATATAAATTTTACCTCAATTGAAAAAAAACCCTACACTGTATGAAGCAAGTATGATTATCGTCTCTCTTTTTCAAATGAGAATACTCTGCCACGGAAAGTTTAAGTAACTTGGGGCCCATTTCATAGGTAAGTGGGGGAAGAACCAAAATAGGAATCTAGGCAATCTGATTTCAGAACACATACTCAAACCACCACGTACTAATGTTCCTCTTCTTATTCCTTTCTGCTCTTCTTTGATTTGATTCAAGTGACAATAAAAGGTAAGAGCCAGCTCTAAAGGGGGAAGTGTGGAGGAGGAAAGGGATGAGCCAATATACACTCAGACTGAATGCATTCATGTGTGTGATTAAAGAACACCACCACCTGGTTGTGCAATATTGTGAAATCTCAACAAGGATGTCAGTTTAAAGGAATCCTCAAAACTGATCGATGAATTTAACTGTTGATGCTTTCTTGCTGTCCAGTAAAATGACCAAGTGCATCATTAAGTGAATAACTTGAGGTCACCTTGCTCTTTGGTAATCCATAAGAGTTATGATGGACACAGTGTGACCTATGTAATCTTTGCCTTCTATACATATTTATCGCCATATTTCTAAAAGATAAACAATCTTAAGTAACATCTATATCACTGAACTGCCTATTTTTCTGAGGGACCACACTAGGTAATGTCCAAAGCAAGTTCAGATTGTGTTATAACATCTAAGATTTCAGAGAGATAGCAAGAGTGGTAAAACAGAATTAAAGACTTATGGGTAATTGAACAAAACCTTTGTCAGCTGATAAATTATTTTAACCTTTGTGTCCAAGTGAACTAGAAAGTCTGACTGTGCTTTCATTCATTATGCTTATCCAGCTGCCTTCCAGGTCCTCTTCATGGACCCAGACAAGGTAAAATAAAGGCACTTTGAGTGACAGTCCAAATTACTCAAAGAGAGCCTCTGACATCACTAAATGATAAGAAGAATTTTAAAATGATATAGATAAAAACAAATGGCACATCCTAGTTCAGTTTCCAGAGACCTAGTTTGTAAGTTCAAAACCTTTTGAAATAAGATATATATACACATGCACACACAATTTTTTGATTATTTTATATTTTTCATCCTTGAAAGCAATAAACCTCATCTCCTCATCTTTAGGGAACAGACTAATATTTTGCCTATTTGTTGCAGAATCATTATAAATCAACTTGGGAAAGGTGCCTTAGTTTTCATCTACCAAATATGAGACCTTCTGGTTTCAAATGGAAATGTCAAAATTTTTTTTTTGGTTCTTTCCTGATGGGATGTGTGTTGAGATATTATCATTTTTCTTATAAATACTGGGATCAGTTACTGAAAGTTATTCATCTGATTTTTGCTTTAGCAACTTTCTGTGTGCCCCGAACTTGCCACTCACTCATTTCTACCCTTGTGGCTTCTATATGAATTTCAAGTCCTTTAAACAGCCTCCTACAAAATTATGTAAGTTTTAAAGACACTCTTGAATGTTACCTGTCTTCAGAAAGTTTTCTTCAGCCAAGTTACTGCCACGAAGAATACAAGTACTCATTGGCTATCTCTACTTTTAATTTAGCAAGTGATTCATTCCTATTAATGTGCTATAAAGATTATGTTCAGCTGATGGTTTGATTAAAATTTTGTACCAAGATAAGTGTCTTAACTACTCTCAATAAACTCTCATCCAAATAAATGTCAGCTCTTCTAAGAAGTCTTCACTTATCATCCTAGCTAGTGGTGTTCTTCCCTCCCTCTTTCTCCCTTTCCATCTGTCCCTTCCTCTCTCTTTCTATCCTTCCTTCCATAAAAGCTTATCAAGTACCATCTATGTGTCAGGCACTGTGTTAGGCACTTTGTCAACTATCCCTGCCTTTCATGGTTTGTCATATTCTATGGCTGTCAACTGTCTTGCTGGTAGTGATCTCATATCACCTACACAACTATGAGCTCCTTTGTTTAAGAAGTCTAACTGCTGCATCATTACACAAACAAGTCAGTGTGGTGTAGAGGAAGGGATAGAGATAAGGACGTAGAGTTAGGACCATTAGCACCAGGCTCAAGGGAGCAGTGAATGAAGCCCAAAAGAGAAGGGGAATATTGGATTTTGCAGCTAGACTAAAATTTTGAGTAGCTTATAATATTTAAGATTATCTGAAATGATCCCTTCTTGGAAACTATTTAAAAAAACACAAAAACATAAAAATTAGTTACACTGATCTGCCTGCTGAAATATTTAGGGGAATATGTACTGATGTCTGCAACTCACTTTGAAATCCATCAAATAAATAGGCTGGATTGTTGGATGGATAGATGGGTGGATATAGCAAGTATAGCACAACACTAATTATTGACTCTAAGAGGTCGGTTTAGGGATGTTCACTGTAAAATTCGTTCAATTTTTCAGTATGCTTGAAAGTGTTTGTAATCATTGTTGGGAGAAAAAGCTATTTATGATGTAAAAAGGCAATAAGAGATATTCTCTTATTTTATCCACTGGTCAATCTATAAGCAGACAGATTTATCTGTTAATAAAGCCCAAGCATGTGTGTGTGTGTGTGTGTGTGTGTGTGTGTGTGTGTGCGTGCCTGCATGTGTTTGCAAGTTGTGAATCTAAGAAAAGGTTCATTTGTTAGTAAAACCCATAAATGTTGACTAGGTTCACAGGACATACTGATATAATAGACTAATATGCATTCATCTCACCTTGTAGTCTGCCTTGTCTACATCCGGTGAAGGAGATTCTTGTCTAATGTGGGGGGATGGGTTGAAAATAGTAATTCATCTGAAGCTTAAATAAAAATATTGGATGTAAAATTAAGTTACGTATTTTCTGAATGGATTGCATAATGAAGCTGTTAATCAAAATGGTCAACTTCAAACCTTAAAACCCCTCTGTAACTTTTTTACTCAAGTGCTAAGAAATGTTTTGGGAATGTATGATCACTCATGATCATTTTGACCATTACAAAGCCATTATTGGAAAGCAAAGATTTATTCAAGGGACACTCATCATTTATGTTCAAGTAGGCAATACTAAAGTAACTGCTCACAAGGTGGAATATGCTGAAGAGTGCCTGAAACACTTAATGCGTCTGGATCAATAAAACATATTTCAATTTGCAAAGTCAAGAGTGAAGGGCATTACCAGGAGCAACTGCATAATACGGCTGTTAAATCTTTGCAGACTTTATGAATGAAGTGACATCTGATACACAGTGAAAGAAGTACCTGACAAAAACTAGGAAATGGCTTTTACTCTTGAATCTGAGCAATGCAATTTGTAAAATGGAGCAATTAACTTTAAAATGCCTTCCACTTATCTGAATTCTTTTGAGTCATTCAGTATTAAGCTTTAAAAGGGTGAAGGAAACATGCTAGAGTTTAAAGTAAATTTTCCATATTCTCTGCATAGAAAAATATTTCGGAAATCCCTAATAGCCACAGAGATTTAGAATGAACAGATTGGTAAAAACTTTGGAATTATATTTCTTCCTGGAAATAACAATGGCAGAGAGCCCATGTTTCATGCACGGTAGGCATGAGAGACAAGGCAACAGGCAGTGTGGAAAGGTGCGTGACTTAGCCTTTTCCATTATGAAACCATGTGGCATGTGAGCCAGTTTTCTGTAAATCACCTACAGGCTAAATAGAGCCCATAACAGTTGAGCACGCTGGCATTTGCCCTTTTTAAAAAAATGTGTCCAGGAGAAGCTTTTGCACACTGGGCAAAGAACAAATGTAAGCTTAAATGCCTATAGACTCAATATATCTTGCTATATTCCCTCATTATAGGCACATGGCCACCATGGCAGATGGTGGTGTTTAATGCTCTCAAACCACAGAGATGTCAGAGATTGTTTAATAAGACATCAGATGATTTTAACAGACAAAAGTCTTCAAATGAAATTACTATTCCTTTAGCTTCTTTACGTTTGGACCCATTGGTTATAACCAAGAATTTTCCAGGTGTTATGAACAAAGAGATTCATACATAGAATAAAATGTACTGTTGAGAGTAACCAGGAAACAATTCCCTTAAGTCTTCACAAATCATTGACTGCTTAGTTCACACACTGCATGCATTTCAAATGATCAACCAAATGGGTATTAGAGGCCAACTCTGCCCAGCACTACGGCGAAATGAAAGGGAAGTCAAAAAGCACACAGCACAGTCTTTCAAGAGCTTGAAATCTGGTTGGAAACAATTAGTGAAGACAAATGATCCAGTATAAAGGAGTATGAATGAGGGTAGCACAGATTATAGAAGTTTATTATTGGTAAGACACAGAAAGTACATAGAATTGATATATTTGCTTTAAACTCTCCTCACAGTTATCAAGGCATTGCTGAACTTTGTAAAGTTAGCTCTCTACAACACTGGAAGAATTTGAAAGCTCATGGAAGAAAGTGATTCAACTGGGCCAATTAAGTTCAATATATTTATTAAATATCCTACACAGGAATTGAATTCTTACGTTTATCTTTTGAGGATACCTCTAGTCTTACATAAATGAGAGATAAAGCAGGAATCAGGGAATTTAATTTTGAAATCATCTTTGTAGGTCTATCATTATTTTGTCTCTAACTTTGATGTTAATTGGAAAGGAATGGCACATGAATGATGTTATAATTGCTAATTTACTCATATTTAACTTCATTTCAGAATATTCACAATACACAGTTGGCTCTCAATGCATATCTGTCCTATATTCCTCCTAATGATCACTTGCAAATCTGATAACCTTGTAAAATGACTTTTAAAGTTGCATATCATGACTTGAAGTAAGTTCCATTATAATATCTTTGAACTATAATTTAAAATAGAAAGTTTCATTGATCTTTATTAAAAAATAAAATAGCAAAAAAGCAAACAATTTGATTAAAAAATGGGCAGAGGATCTGAAGAGACATTTTTCCAAAGAAGACATACAGATAGCCAACAGGTACGTGAAAAGGTGGTCAAAGTCACTCATCATCAGGGAAATGCAAATCAAAACCACAATGAGATAGCACCTCACACCTGTCAGAATGGCTAGTATCAAAAAGACAAGAAATAACAAGTGTTGGCGAGGATGTGGAGAAAAGAGAACACTTGTGAACTACCAGTGGGAATGTAAATTTGTGCAGCCATTTTGGAAAATGGCATGGAGGTTCCTCAAGAAATTAAAGACAGAACTACCATATGATCCAACAGTTCCACTTCTGGGTATTTATCCAAAGGAAACGAAAACACTAACTCGCCGAGATATATGCACCCCCTCCATGTTCACTGCAGCATTATTTACAATAACCAAGACATGGAAGCAACCTAAGTGTCCACTGATGGATGAATGGATACAGAAAATGTAGTATATATATATATATATATATATATATATATATATATATACACGATAGAAGATTATTCAGCCATAAGAAAGAAGGAAATCTTGTCATTTGTGACAACATAAATAGACGTTTAAGGCATTACGCTAAGTGAAATGTCAGACAGAGAAAGACAAATACTGAATGATTTCCCTTATATGTGGACTCTAAAAAAACTGCAACAACAAAAAAACAAGCTGATAGATAGAGAGAACAGGTTGGTGGTTGCCAGAGGCAGGGGTAAGATGTGAGCAAAATGAGTGAAGGTGATCAAAAGGTATCAACTTCCAGTTTTAAAATAAATAAGTCCTGGGGATGGAGTTTATAGCATAGTGACTATAGTTAATAATACTCTATTGTATGCTTGAAAGTTACTAAGAGAATGGATCTTAAAAATTCTCTTCAAAGAGGAAAATATTTGTAACTATGTATGGTGATAGATGTCAATTAGACTTACTGTGGTGATCATTTCATAATATATGCTAATATTGAATCATTATATTATATGTCTGAAACTAATATAATGTTACATCAATTATATCTTGCATTGTGAAAAAATTTTTTTTTAAATAACTAAATAATTCAACTCCTTTCCCGCATTCTTTCCTTATCCATCCGATATGTATATTAGTTCACACAACATGGTGTGAATTTACAGCCTAAAAACACAAAGGTATATATTAACTGCATTTATTTATATCTTGACTCAATATTTATTCATTAAAAAATCATCTTGAAAGTATTCTACTTCAATAAATCTATTTGTGACTCAAATGTTTTAAACTGCCCTTTCTTATAGACTGTGTTGATATTTTAAGTGATTTTCTCTCTCCAGATATGTATGTCTACGTATGTATCCATAGACCTTTATATATCTCTGTATTGGTCGCTTTATTATAAGCCTTTCTACTGAAACATCATTCTCTTCAAAATTATATGAATAACATTCCTAGTTCATCTTCTGTACCATATTTTACTAACTCACATTTTGTTCTCCAACATTCAGTTAGCTGCTTTCCACTTTATCCATTTTAGGATTTAGGGAACAAAAACAATTTAGATTGGTCTTAAGAACTTCCAAAACCAACGTTCTGAATGAAAGCCTATGAAAATAAGAAGCAATTTGTTTTCATTTTCTTCTATTTCCAATTGTTTCCTCCATTGCTCTACTTTGATCCTATTGATTTTCTCTGTTCTCTTTTCTGGGTAGCACTTATTACTCATTTATCATACTGTTGCTAGTGATTAGTATCCCTTCTTCTTTTTATACCCTTTTTCCTCACTTGCACTTTCATGGGTAAAACACATGGTGCTGTGTTTTCTTGCTCCTGGCCATTTTTTCTGTCCACAAGGCCACCTGGAAGCCTAGAAGGGAAGGGACGCTTCTTCTTCTCAGGGCTGCATCCCCAGTGCTGAGCACAGTGCCTGGCACTTAGGAGTGCAATAAGTATTTGATGAATGAATCACCAAAGGAATGAATGGATATCATAAGTTAATTTTGAATTATTCCATTTCAGAGGGACTGAAGAGTAAAATCATATTCCAAAAGCATGGACGTTGTTTCTGATGGAATCCTTAGTAGTCTCTTCATTTATGTTGCCTATTGTAGCGGATGTTTTTCTGTAAATTTCAAAATTCTAAAGAGGAATGAATTTACCTTAATGAGGTATTTATATTAGATGTTACATCATGACTCATACTTTAAATAAAATATCATATATACCCTCTCCCCCAAAAAGCTACATAGGTAGAATCTTTAAAATTCTTGAAAACAGAAGGCAACGTATTTCCTAACTTCTCCAACCAAGGTGGGCCTTTACCAAAACTTTAAGAAAGTTAGATCAGATCCTCTCCTTTTTTTCCAAACCTTTCTTTCAAGATTTAGCTCTAGTCCTTTATAATATGAAAAGGATAGAAACAAAGATCACTAAGATCACTTCTAAAACTGAAGTTTTTTATAGGCTTGGAGGAGATGTAATTTCTTCCACTATCCCTTCTCCTTTCAACTTAATCTAATTTGATAAATACCAATTTTCTATTGAGGTTTGCATAAAGGAAAGGAAGAAGAACATACAGGTGAATCAGACATGTTGCCCAAAGATAAAGTAATTTGCTATCTAGACAGGGACACATGCACACTAACTTTTTACATAAATAAACAGAGGAGGTTTACAAAGAGTATTCACTTTTTTCTTCCTTTAAAATTAAAAAAACATTAAATTCTACAGAAAAGGCAATGTTTTATAATGTTTATTTAAGTTTAAATAAAAAAAAAGAGACCTTGATTCTAGTCTTGGCCGCTAACTATGCCTTTATGGTCTTTGTTACAAATGAAAAACTCCCTCTCTGGAAGGACATCATATTCCTATATCTGAAATTCTGTTCAAAGAATTGAAGACTTGAAAAATATGCTTGTTATACTTGCATAAGTGCGTAATCATGACCATTATATTGGAAGGGACTTGAGAAGCTTCCAGAGGTAGAAACAGGTTCAGAGTTATAACGACTAGACCAAGCTCCCGTTACGACTAAGGGCAGTGCCTAATTTATCGCTTTTCAAATTTGTCAGATTGCTCCCTTTTCCTCCACTTCTCTTCCATGAAACAAACATATTTTAAAAAATAAGCCTTTTCCAAAATACCCTAGCGTGATCCTTGAATTGATGAGGGAGAAATTTCCTTTACACCCCTTCAACAAACTCAGTGTGAAGAAGAGTAGGAGCGAGTCAACTGGAGTTGAATGGAGCCGTTGTCTAAGGTTTCTGCTGCTAAGTTAAGGGTGGTGGTGAAGGAGAAGACCTAAGTCAGCACTCGGCAGACTTCAGGGTGCCTGCAAGCCACCCAGGGACTCTGTTAGAATACAGATCCTGCTTCCGTGGGCCTGGACTGGGACTGGAGATGCCTCACATCTAACACGTCCCCAAGTGACGCTGATGTCGCTGGTTACTTTGAGAAGCGAATGTCTGCTAGATGGTAGGAAAGCCATTTGGGAGATAGCCTGTCAATTAGTAACTAATTTTATATAGACTCAGCCCTAGAGCTCAGGAAATTGTACTTTTTCTCTGCTAGCTTTATGGAAAAGAGCAAACAGCCAATAGGCTAGCAGATGGCAGCAACACTTTCTTAAATTAAGTTCTAGGCCACTGCTGAGAGCAGTACATGCTTCTTCCATATCTATATTATGATGATCCTGGGTTCCTAAGAAGGTGTCAAATTTTGCTATTTATTTCCTATTTGAAAATGGCTGTGGGTGTTTGATATGTTTCAGGAAGTTTTTTTAGCAAACATGGTTTACAATGAAATTTGGAGTCTTTTTTTTTTTTTTTGAGGAAGATTAGCCCTGAGCTAACTGCAGCCAATCCTCCTCTTTTTTGCTGAGGAAGACTGGCCCTGATCTAGCATCTGTGCCCATTTTCCTCTACTTTATATGTGGGATGCCTACCACAGCATGGCTTGCTAAGCGGTGCCATGTCCGCACCCGGGATCCGAACTGGCCAACCCCAGGCTGCTGAAGTGGAACGTGCGAACTTAACCGCTGTGGCACCGGGCTGGCCCCAAAATTTGGAGTCTTCAAGACCAAATTTCATTTGTTGGACAATTGCACTATATGGAATATTTTCTTCTCTGTGAGTGAGGGGTAAGTAAGAGGCTTAAGCTTGTCTTTCTACGGTTTTGCCTGCTCCTGTCACATATTATCGAAAGATAAGGTTAGAACACTTGGCTTATATTTGTAATAATTTAGCAAAGATATATGGCTATTCTTGAATACAAAAGATGGAAATTATTTTTTCTTCAAATTTCCATGATGTTTCAGAGTGATACAAATTCTAGCTAAAATAGGTAGTCATTTCTTAGCGAAGGATTAAAACACACTAGATTCCATTCTTCAAATTTTTGTTAATTTCTGAGATCAGTGATTAAATTTGCTAGGTAACAATTACTCTTCAAAATGAATTACAAATTTTCATTCATTCAGCTCATTTTATGTATTTCACTAGAAAGTAATAACAGGGGATTTTCCTCATCAATATTATTTTTCCTAAGCCAAGCCAGCCCTGGTTTTATTCACTTTTTCCAGAACTTCACCGTCCTTTGGGATATAGGATCTGAATCTTAGTGTTCATAACAGATATAAGAATGTCACATGTGTCATGGATGCCTGTAGTCTGGGAAACAGAGAAGTTATTGTTTTTCCCGCTCGATGTCAATATGTGAGATCGTAGAGACTCTTTATTCTTCCATATTGGGTAGATACCATTCTATCTCTTACCAACAAGAACATGCAGCAAATACTGTTAGAAGCTGGCATATCCCATAATTGGAAACCTGCTCTCCATAGATGGCTGGTTATAACAGATTTCCCAGTAAATGATGTGAAAGTTTTGAAAAGATTATATATTTCTTAGGTATTTTTTCAGGAATTTAAACATACCTTAGAAAGGTATTCCAAGTTAAAAAATGAATCAAATACATTTCAATAGGAAAACTAGGGTTCATGAACTGAAGAGATCAATTACACTTATTACTACTATTAACAAGAATAGCTAACATGAACTGGGCACTTACTAAGAGCTTTCCCTATATCAATTCTCTTATTTCTTGGAAAAACCCTGTGAGGCAAGTACCATTATTTTATAGTTAAGGAAACTGAGGAAACAAGAGGCTAATCAATGAAGTCACACAGCTAGCAAAAGAGGAGCTTCTCTGATCACATCAAGATTAACCTACTTCAAGAGTCTGTGCTTTAACTGCTATCTTAGAATACGGGGAAAATGTCAAAATATTTTCATAGGGTCTCTTTGTATTTTGCTGCACAATAAACATCTATCTTTTATTCTTATAAATTTATCATTTCACATGACAATTTTTCTAGTATTCAAAGAGAGGAAGTCAACAACTGCCCATATGCAGTCAGGATTTTAGGTCTGTTTTAAGATTCAATCCCCAGGCATGTACCTATAAAAGGAAATGTCTATAGATGGAAGAATGTAGCTCTTGGTTGTATCTTTGTGCTACAATGATACTTGAATCATCACCAGTAATAAAGACTCCTGGGACAGTGAAGTAAATATGCCAAATCAGAATGGTATTCAGCGTCTTCCTCCATTGATGTGTTGGCTTTGCTAAAAACAGCCCAGATTTTGCCTGAATTGTAAACTAAGCAAATATGACTAGAGGATACATAAGGAACAGATGTTGATTTTTAAAAGACCATTTATCCATCATCACTTTTTCATATAATCAGCTGAAACTAGCATTCAATCCCTTTTCTTAAAATTGTTTTTAAAGTTTATCCATAAGGACTAAGCCTCAAAGATTCCATGGTAAAATGGGATTCACATATTTTGAAAACTCCATACTGTAATGATGGTTAGGTGAAATTATTTGTAGATGATCAAATAGTTTTCAATCTTACAGGACCAAGAATGTTCAGAATTGTATTCTTGTCTGTGCCGTGTAAATACTATGATACATTTAGTATACCAAATAGTTAGTTTAACTAGTATACCAAATAGTTAAACGAGTCAAGGTGCACCCTATCTATTCGTGATAAGAAACAATAGGCATGTGCAGTTCTGTTATACATAAACGTGGAATGTTGAGATTCCCTTGCAGGAATGCATTCAAATAAGTATAAATATTTCTGAATGGATACATAGCTTCTTTCCAAGCAGGAGAAACAGAACATCAGGGATCAGAAAGTAAGACCAAAACCTGCACCTGCTGCTTCCCGATGTGGACGTTAGTCAGCTTGTTTAACCTCTCTGTGCCTCAGTTTCCATTTGAAAGAGGGAGATACAATATTCTGAGGATAAAGTGATGTAATGTATATAGACCACTTCACATAATACCTTGTAGTCAGTGAATTGTAGAGATTTTCAATAATTTTTTTGAGAATCATTAAAGTCATATAAACTGCGGGAACAGGATGTTTGAAAGTATTGATAAGTAAAGCATATCATAATTTGCTATGGGTTTAAACCTAGCAGAACAAATGACTGAGCCAACTAGGATAATTTTGAGGTTAACATATTTCGAGAATAATTTTGAATGGCAGAAAAGATTGACTACAATTCCTCCTTCTTTTCAAAGCGTTTGAGTGGTGCCTTATTCCCTAGCTGGGTCAGAGCTAATTCTACTATTGGACGGTATGAAAATTTTCTGTATTTGGACAATGTCTCCCTAGTCACAGATGGATGGATATCTCTCTTACAATTAGGCAAATTTATGCTAAAAGTCTTAACAAAGAGATATTTTTAATATAAAGGTGAAGACTGTGTTAAATGGTGGTTGTCTCCTGTTATTTCAAACAATGAGACCAGCTTCTTGCTACCATGAATCTATGTAGTTATTTTTCATTTTCTTATTTTTCCCATGTAGTTCAACCCTACATCTTTTCTTTTCTTTCTTTTTCACTTTTTGTTTTTGGTTATGGGTTCAAGAAATTCTTACTAGTGAAAAAAATTAAAGCCATTGTAAGTAATACTTACAAGTATCTAAATCAAATATAAATATTAACATTATATATTATCTGTTTTTGTGATTTCTCAGCATGGCATAGATTCTAATAGCCTACAAAAATACCCATTCTCCCTTTCTCTCAAATAAACAGATCCTCTACTTTTAGCTGTGCATATGACCACCCAGCTAAAAGACTACATTTCCTATTTCCCTGGCAGTCAGGAGTAAGTATTGGCCAATGAGAAGTAAAAGGAAGTGTTGGCTGTACTTTCAAAAATTCTACTTAAAAGAGAGGCGGCATACCACCCCTACTTTCAACTTATTTTTGAAATACAGATGTGATGGGTGGAGTTATAGCAGCCATCTTGGATTCTAATAACGTGGATCAAATTCTATGGTGGACAGAGCAGAACACCGGAAGGAGCTTGAGTGCCCTGTAAACACGAAGCCATATCACCCCTGGCCTGCTTCTAAATGTCTTTCACATGTAAGAGTATTACTATGTATTCTGTTTCCTGCAGCTGAACTTAATCCTAATCAACATACAAGGTATTTTATACAGAATACTCATCCAAAGAGATGTTCTATTCAAACTAGATTTCTTTTGAGAATTACTGTATGCCGTATATCTTTCCTGGGAACTTGCCATTCATATTAACATAATAACATAATAAAAACTCAGAGAATCTTATAATAAAAGGAATTGTTTGACTTCATTAACTCATTGTTAACCAAACTTATATGACCACAGTTTTGTTTTTTATTTTTGGAATAACACCTATTAATATCCTGGGTTATCAGTATTCCTTCCACACAAGGCACACTGGGAAATGCTTGTCTACATTGCTGCTCCTCTGAATTAGCATTTGTCACACATTGTCCATACTGCTCAGCCTTTCGCTCACTTGCTGCTTGGGGAGACCTGTCCCTCAGTTTTTTCTCAGATCTTGGCAAAGTGGGCACTTGTGGAGTATCTGTCATCATCTTGTCCATTGGTGTATTAGACTGAGAAGCCTTTCCTTCTGTGATATGGAGGCGATTAGTTTGAATTTAGATAAAGTCTGTTGGATTTTTTTTGAGTTTATAACAAACATTACTAGATATCTACTAGGAGTAATAATTTCTCCTTTCTGTTTAGATATATGTTCAAGTCTCAAATAGCCAATAACTATAGTATTCCCAAGAATATAATTTTTGTTATAGGCCTTTCGAGAGAAAGCATTTTCTGGAATTTATTTTAAAAATGACATTGACACTGCTATCTATATCAGAAAGAAAATTTACCAGGAAACAAAGCACAGATTTGCCATATCAACAGGAGCCCTGGCCCAGAAAATGTCTATTAAATCATAGCTTTTAAAAAAAGGTATAAGATTAACTTTAAAATCGCTGAAAGTGAGTTAAGTGTATCAAGATACATCTTCTTCTTCAACAGTTAAGATTTTATTAGTGTGCTTTTAAAAAATGTTTGCACCTATCCCTCTATTGACATACTACTTTCTACCAAACTTCTGTTCTGTAAAATCAATACAGATTTAAGATCCCATTCCATAAAGGCCATACGTAAGAGTGATTCTTCTCTGGAAAAGCAAAAGTAAAGTCACGTAAAAAGAGTAAGCAAGGGCCCATCCAGCAGCATGTGGCTTATAATGATGTAGAAAAGTGACATATATTGAAGTGTGTTTTAGCATGAATCTGTGAAACAGGTCAGAAGCTATAATTTGGTATGCAAGACCTAAGCTTTTAAATATTTTGTTCTCGTTCTTGAGATTTACTGAAAGCTTTTTTCTTTAATGCCTCTTTATGTAAAACTGTTTCAGAAATAAAATTATGCCTTGTTCATTTAGTGAACTCCAGCAACTTAAAAAGTATTCTTAAAGCTGGCGTAAATGGTGGGCCCATGCTCAAATGACTCCTAGATTTGGGCAGATGATACGGAGTGAAGTAGATAAGGTATAAGACAACCAGGCCTGGTAAGAACTTTCTGGAAACATGGGACTGTTGACCTGTGGATACAGGTCCAGCAGTGCCAGAATTGACTTTTCAAGAAAAGCATGTAAACATCCTGACTTAAAAATATTGGCAACTAATTATTTAAAAAACATAGCAAACAACCCAAAAAATTGCAGGGTGAAACAAAAAAAACCCTGTGGGTCTAATTTCTAATTTATCCTAGAGGCTGTAAGTTTGCTCCATCTTGTTTATACCATCCCATTTCCTCACCCAACACTTCACTGAAGAAGCTTTCTTACGGTTTTCTAGTATCTCCTTGTTACTCTTTCCGAGGCATTGTGTAGTTTCTTTATACTACTGTTACTAAGTGGAGTGTAAGGGAAAACTCACCCTGAACTGATTACAATCTCTTATATGCTGATTATCATGCCTTTCAGCCCATTTGTGACCTCTGCTGTCTTTAAAATAAGCACATCCTTCAAAGGCAGACAAATCTCCCCTGAATCTGGAGGTTGGAAGCAAATTTTAAGACATCTTCTCTAGACCCCTTCCCCTTATTTGCGTTGCATTCCATCTACCACTTTCTCAGGCCATCTTCTCCCCAAGCCAGCCCCTCCTGGCCCTCAATTACCAAACTTTGAGTACCAGTGTCTTGGTTAAGAACCTGCGCTTTAAAGTCAACTTCATGCAGGTGGTCACCTGCTCTGCCGCTTACTCACCAAGTAACTCAGAATAAATTAGTCTCTTTACATCTCAATATCGTTATTGGTACAATGGGCTTGATAATAATAGAATCCACTTCTGAGTAGGATTGAACAGAACAACAAATAACAGTTTGCTCTATCCTTAAAGGTAAATATCAGCAAGGGCCACCCATTTCATCATTATATGGCTCTAACTCTCAGGGAATTCTCCCTAAATTTGAGTTAAAATGTCATCCATTGACCCCAGTGCTACTTCTTAAGGCCTAAGCAATCAAACTTCATCTTAAATGTAATCTCGGAGTGAACAGTGTGGTCTGATCCAGGTGGGGGAGAGGGAATTTACTATCACTTTTATTCTAGATACTGCGTTTCTTGTCCTGTAGACTGGGATGACATCTGCCGTCACAAATAACAGGTATGTCAGCCTAATGACCCAAATTGAGCTCATGGATACATCAAATCTCTAAGCCTTGACTTCTGTATCCAAGCATAGAACCTCACATTTTATCCCTTCCAAGCCTCTTTGAAAAAATACATAATTTCAGAAAAAGTTTGGCAAATAATCTCTCCTAGACGTAAATTACCTACCCATGATCCGTTGAAAGGGAAACTAAAACTAGCATCTTTAGGTCTTGATTCTTAAAAATTTACCTGTTTCTTCCCTTTTTCATAGGAGGAGGAAGGGCATGTTACGTCTATGTGGACATTAAAGTTTTTTAACTGGCAACGTGGAAATGCTAAGGGTCCTGGGTTAATCTAAATTTTAGTGTTGGATACACTTTCTCTTTTGTTGATAACTAAATCTTCTGCTGGATTTCTTCCTCTGCCTATATAAGACCATTGCTGAGTCATTCATGCCTTTAGCTTATCTGCTATATCAAGGCAAATGATAAGGCCTCAAAGGCATGTCAAGGAAAATGAGAACCCAACAGAATTTATAATCTAATGGAGTAGGAAAGAAATATCTATAAATAACCATAATGTAAGTTGGCATGGGTCCCTGGGTGCTTCAAAGGCACTGTTAGAGAATGATTAAAGGAGGGGAATATCACATCTTCATTTGCGCTAAGTTTCGAAGGATGGGCAGAAGTTTGGCAAATGGAAGTAAGGAGTATGATGATGAGTTTACAGGCAGAAAGATTAATAACAGCAAAGCCACAAGTCTTAAAAGCATGCTCCTTGTTTTGGGGCAGCAAATTTATACTACCTGGAAAGTAAGGAGTAAAAAAGCCTAAAAAAATAAAAAGCAATTTGGGACAAGAAAGCCACATGAAGGGTTTTGTCCTTATTCAGTAGGTAGTGGGATCAGATCCCCTGAAGTTTACAGAGGAGAGGAATAAGATCATCGTCACAAACCTTCAGGCTGTGATTAGAAGGATGGTCAAAACAATGGAGAGTCTGCAGGCAGGAAGACCATTTGGCAGTCTGCTGGTACAGTCTCGGTGAGGGTGATGAAGATCTGAATCCTGCGAGGCAGGCATAAAAACGGAAACCTAAGAGTTCTTGAGATACGGTGATATCATTCTAACATTAAAAAAAAATCTGCTTCTAAGCTTTGTGTTTAAAACGTGTACGTGTGTGTGTGTTTGTGTTGGCATGGCCTCGGTGATGCATCTAACCTTGGGATTTTAGGAAGACACCTGAATTCTTAATATCTCAAAGTGATCAAAACCTGGAGCAAAAAAGATGTCCCAACAGTTCTCTGCTCTTCTAATGTGTATCAATCCTTCCGTTTCTTTTCTTTTCTCCTTCAGCTCTCCCTACCCATTATCAATAAGGAAGAGGAAGAAAATGGGATTTAAAGGTGAAATATTATAATTCTATGATATGCAATAACCATAAGACTTGGAGATGGATGGTATGGAGTCCAATTCTAGCTTTGTTTTAAATTGCATAACTTTAAATACATCTTTCAATATCTCTGAACCTCAGTAAAACAAGGGGCAGCCCATTTCAGCATCATTTGGAGGAGATTTTCAAATTATACAGGCTCAAGAGTTTGATATGTGTCTCCCACCTCCCCGCCCCCACCCCTGACCAGCTAAGAATCCCCTGGAATAAACGAACTCCAATTTTTCTTCCAGATGTAAACTTTTATTATTCTATAATTCTATTTTGCACAACTTCTGCCCAGATCACTTCCTCATTCTACCCTGTTTGCTTCTACTTTTTAGCTACTAGAGATGGAGACAATTTTCTGGGGCTTTTGATGCTATCCTTTGGGGCTGTCTTCCCATTAGAGGTGAAAATCAGAAGCCAGTTATGTTAATGCCTTGAAAGGTGTTATTGAAGACTCACTCACTACTCATGACTCCAAGTGGAAAATGAGATAAGTCCAGCCAGCTTCCAGGGCCTTGGCCATCTGACTCTTAGAATTCAACTTCTACTTAATTGTCAATGGATTTAGGATACCAAGTCTCACTGCCTTTCAGGTTTCTAACCACATAGAACCTCTCTTTATGGTGGAAAGAATTTGGTCCCTGTGGGCCTAATGAAAAATAGCAAGTCAACAAATAATAGAGTTTTACTCTTTGTTTCCCCCACTTAGAGAGAGCTAGCAGTTTGTGAATCTGCACACGATAACATTCTACAGTGAATCCCAAAAAATCATTAGAAATGCATATAATTCTCTTTTACCAAATGCAACATCAGGTTCAGACATGCCTCACCAAATCCTACATTTCTTCTAAATTCATCTCCAGAGCATACCAGCTCAAGGCTCATACTGAGAGTTCTGGCAAATTATCCCCCAAGTGCCAATATCTAACACACACTACATTGGTATTATTCAATGAGAGGCTGATTCCACGAGAAAATGCAGAGTTAAGTGTACAGAGTTTATCTTATCTGAAGTCATTTCTCAGCCTTTAAAGATCAGTGAAAGGCAATATTACATGTTCTCACTTAATCTTTGCTCATTACGGAAGGAGATGCCTCAGGTCAGTTTTACAGCAGACAGAGAGGTGGGGTGTCTAGAAGTACAATGTAGGTGGACGGCCTCTGAGCAATCTGTTCTGGTGGCTGGGCCATTGTAAATGGCCTAAAATTACCATGCTTTCTCAGTATCTGCTGCTGCCCACACGTGCACCATGAATCAAGGGACAATTGCTTCATGTGCTGGGGTGATAGCAATGAATATTAATCACAAAGAAATGGAACAAACAGTGACTGCGCTTAATTTCTGAATAACATACTACAAATTGAAATAACTCTGGAAGTTTTGACACTAACTGCCATTGGTTATTTACCGAATATTCTTTTGTATATTATCTCTCACTTCCTCCAAATAACAGCTTATTAGGAGTTAAATTGGAATTGCTAAACTAGGTTGCTTCCCTGGGCATGATTAAGAATAGGAAATCAATGCTGTGTGAAGTGTCCAAGTGCTTCAGGCCAGTGATGGAATCTTGAATGAGTTATGAGGCATAGGGATCAAGTTAATATTAGGGGTGAATTCTTTAATTTACACAGTGTACTAAGGTAATTGACTTCTTAATATCTTTGATGGGATGCTAAAAAAAGACCACAACCAAAACAAACCTATATATTTCTAAATGCACATATAATATAAAAGTAAATTTACAGATAATTGTCTCGATGGATATACCCAAAATTGCACAATGTGGTTACATCCGGGGAGGAGAGTGAGACTGAGTGCTGGTCAAAGGGAGTGTTAGTTCCATCTCTCCTGTTTGAAGGTTTTAGAGTAAGAATGTATCCATGCATTGCTGTCAAAATTAAAAATAAATAAAATTTGTAACAATTTTGTTAATGAATTAATAACTGAGTCCTAGGTTGGACTGTGCTCTGCACCAGGGAATGACATACTTCCTTGTGTGCTGGGAGAAGAGCCTGTGTCTATCTCCTTTCCTCTCTCCTTACTTCTACTCTAGCTCTGAGAGTGCTATGCAAAAGGATGGCTCACACCCGCACTGAATTTAATGTCAAACTTCCCACAGCATTTGTGGCACTAGCCGGTTCCTTTGTAAGCCACTTCACCCTTGCCTCTCTGTTTAAAGATGGATATGAATAAGTGGACTCTCAGGAGGTTCTCATCACTGACCTGAATGTGTTAAAGCATTTAAACACTTAGGAATAAAAATGGTACTGGTTCTCCTAAGCATATTATTCTGACTTAGGTAGTGCTTCCCAAAGTCCAAATAAAAAACTGTCTCAGTAAAACCTAGATGTGGTTGATCAACATGCAAAACTGCTGGAATGAATTATATATACCAAACCGAATAGACAGTCTGTGACTTCCTATTATTTAATCATCTCAAAACACCTTTAGTTGTGAAGTAGATGCAAGGACAGTGAAAGTTGGCTTTGAATTAAGAGCTACAAGATCCACCTGAGCACCGGTCCCAGCACCATTATTTATTAACATGATTTGGGGAGAGTTAATTAGCCTCGATATTCTTATTTACCTAAGGGGGCATGATAATACCTACCATGCCTACCTTATAGCATTATTTGGAGGATCAAATGTTTGAAAATGCCCTGAAGGGTGAATTGAAAGGAAGGGGGGAATTTATTTGCATTCTGTATTTTCAAGGATGAATATAATGCTCCTTTCTTTTTACTCATCTTCTTAGAAAATCCATCCCCACCCAAGCCTTAATTTTCTAGATGACATGATGCTTTCCTGGACATCTTCCTTAATCTAGTTTGAATTTTATTGATTCTTCTTTGAATACATAAAGAAAATCTTGCTGAATTTTTCAGAAGTGTCAGTTTCCCAGAAAATAATTTTAAATTTCTGCAATAAGAGCTCTCTTTACCTATTATAATGTTTTATACATGAAAGAATCCACAGTATTTTATAGGGCTGTGGTTAACAGTACAATAAGAACCATGTTCTGGGGACCCTGTCATATAATAGGAAATTCCCTGGATCTGGAGGGAGATTCTAGTGTCTACTTTGTTATTAACTAGCTATGTGACCAGATGACAAATCACCTAATGTCCTTGAGCATGGTTCTCTTCACCTATACAATGGGATAAAACTTCATAGGCTTGTGATAAGGAACAAATGAGATCAATTACATACAAAATGGGCAAGGCAATTTTAAAGAGTTTATATATGTTAAGAGGAGCAATGAAAGAGGAAATGTGTTTACCCTGTGTTCTGTTTGCCAGTTTCAAGCCAACATGTTACCTATATACTGTAGTGTTATCCAAAACTGCATGAAAACAGATGGCGTGTATGGTGTAGCTTGGAATCTTTAACCACAAACATCTGTCTCTGATCAAATCACTCCTTTCTGCCCAAACACCTTCCACCAGTCCACACAATCTAGAATCAAGTTGAAGCTCTGTTGCCTACTATTGCCTGACTCTAAGCTACCCTTCCAACCTTACGTTGCATACTTCCATTTGTAGACTCCATTCTTTAATCAAATAAACTGCTTCTCATTCACCAAATACTACTTGAAACTTCCTACCTCACTGTTTATTGACTGCTTTGAAAGCTCTCTTCCATTTTTACATGTCCTAGTCTTTAAGGACTCCGTCCAAATGTCTTCCATCACGATTTTTCTTTGAGTCCTATGTTCTGAAGTACTCCACAGAGCTTTGCCATTTTACTATTTTGACCTTTTAGTATTGTTATCTATGCACACAATTTATCTTCCTAATTACACTATAAACTCTTGAGTGTAGAACCCAGCTGGTTTCAGCCTCAAAGGACTTACACAGCTTGGTCCAAAGTGTCACACTTAACAGAAACTCTGCAAATGACGAATGAATGAATGAATGAATGAACAAGAGAGACTGCATTTAATGGATACAAATAAGAGAAGGTCAAAAGGAGACCCCAACTCTAACCTTCGTGAGGAGATTATGGATTTGACATAAATAAGTAAAATCAGCAATCTGTGAAATTCTGAAGGAGAAATGTCTAGTAATCATTATGTAATTGTGTAGTTAAGTGATTATGTGCAAAGATATTTTGCTGGAACTCAATTCTCTAGTATCATACAGTTCTTACTGCTGTGTTTTATCTTAAGTTCTGTGAAGTCTAACCTAAAACTTATATAACATAATGTAGCCATTAAGTCTCTGGAATTAATAGGTTGCAAAAAAATGTCTGCAGGGTTGCAGCTTTCTAAAGAGAGCAGGGCTAAAAGAGGGAAACAGTGAGGACTTGTGCCTGATCCCCTCTCCAGGGTCCTGCCCAGCTCAAAACTAATTGGTAATGTCAGGGACAGGAAGACAGGGAGACAAGAGGCTGGACTGGATGACCTCTACAGCTTCATCCTAATTTTGCACTTCTAGACTCCTGGATATTTTTCTGGTTTTCTTGAGCTACCATTAAGGATGTGTCAAATGTATCATTTTATTGGCTCTAAACAGACTTCAGAGGGCAGGCATGGAAATGAAAGAGAAGTAAGATGTGTTCTCTCTGCTTCGTACATCGAGGCTTGACAAATTCTCAATTCATGGTTTAGCTAGCATTTCAGTGGGTGATCTATGAAGCACAGGAAAAGTGCTCAATTTCATCTTCTTGCGACCCTATTTACTACCCATGTCTGACAGCAGGTAATGATGTTGTCTATGTGCTCAAAAGATTCCCTGCCCCGCCATCCATCTTACACTTTAACAAACTTGCCTTTTGTTACTGATTCCTGCACATGTCAATAGTGTTCCAGAATTCCTCAAAGCAGCTTTGAGGTTTGTGTTTGGGGATGGTGGGAATGAATTTGGATCCTACACTTCTAGCAGAGCAGGATGTTAAGGACAGACTCGGCTCTTACTGCAGCTCCCCAGCCAAGAAAATACTGGAATAGGAATAACATAATCACAGGGTTTCTTATATTTTTATCAATTGAAATATATTTATATTCTGCCTGTTTAAAAAAAAGAGAAAGATTTGATATGGCTTCATTTAGCAAACACTGTGCCAGGCTCAGATGCTCGGTTAGGCAACAGAATGGAGAAAAGCACACTTCCTCTAAAGCTACACCCTTTCTCGGTCTGAAGATAAGACTTTTCTGAAATAGCTGAGAGAGATAGGACTAAAGCAACTTGCATTTCCTGATGTTTTGTTAAGTGTTCCTATTTTTCACTTGTGGATTTGCTAAATGGGGAAGTGGTCACCTGAGTTTCATGAATATGAAGCCAATATACCCCTTGGTTGAAACAAGAGGTCACGCCAGGTGATTGGCTGGAATCTGCAGCCAGCTCCATCCATGAAATACCATCCATGCTTGTGCACACCTGGCACTGACCTCCTTCTTCTCTACTCATGTATCTCCATCAACTCCAAAGAAGCCTTCCTCTGAATAACTCTGCCTAATTACATTCTTTCTGCACACTATTGTGTCTGTGTGCCTGTGTCCTTTTGCATTGACTTTACAGGCTATATATGGTATTATTTACTGGGCATTTAGACAGGCTTTTCACAGGCAAAATGAACGAGTTTCTGGCGACACGGCAGGGTTCTATGAATCCAAATGTGAGATAAAGGAATCTAATTTAGTCCCTCTTCCTAGGGTGGTCTTCTTGCTTAGTTTTAAACTCTGTCCCTAGGATTGGAAATTCTTCCTGAACTGGCAGGTTCCCCCCTGCCTGGCAACTCCAATCACCCTTCTTTACCTAGGCCACCTCCTCTGGAAAGTTCCCTGTGACAATATGCAGATAAGTTGGATCATTTTCTCCTCTGCGTCTCCTATTTACTTTTTTTAATTGTACTTATTGCATTATTTTGCTTTGTTTTTTCTGTTGATGTAACTTTTTCTCTCCCCCTACTAGATCATAAACCCTTTAAGGGCAAGACACATGTTTTATAAACCTCTGTGTTCCTAGTGATTAGCACATAGATGGTTATTCATATTTGTTACATTTAATTTGAAAATTAAACTCTAAAGATTATTATCTCGAAAGTCTTTAAGGTTTTCTTTCAGCTGCTGCAAAAGATATGTCACTGATGTGATTGGTTATTTCTTTAAGAAGACTGAATACATGAGCTTTACTCAGACACATTTAGATATCCAAGAAAGTGATCTGTATATAAAGGTATAGCATATGATATGTACAGAAAATGACCTCAAGGAAAATACCAAAAGTGATTATCACTGGGAAATGAGGCTATAGGTCATTTTCCTACATATAGCAATGTAATATGGTGAATATGCATTATTAAAATAAAGACAATAAATATTAACCATATGTCAGAAGACATATGTGAGATCTCGTCATCAATGTCTTCCTACTTGTTAAAAATTTAACAACTGAAACACGACATTCAAAGAATTAGTTTGTCTAAGTCCAATGCTGCATGATGGGATGCTTAGCGATAACACTTGGACGGGGAATTCACTGCCCTGGGAAGGGAGTTGGAAAGGGGCAGAAACATGACGTTATTTTGGCAATTTGGATCCTTGATGCTTATGAGTGACATTGAGTTCTCTCACTCCCACTTCCCTTCTCAACTTCAATTTCTTAAAACCTGAATTGCAGTGACTTATGTACATGTTCATTGATCCTTCTCAACCAGTGGGCTTCTAACTTTTCTGACTGTGTCTTACAGAAAGAAATACATTCTACATTGTGATCCAGTGCACACACAGAGCCACTCCACCAAGAATAGCTGTCATGTGACGATACCCTGACTTCATGGGAGGTACTCAGATGTTTTCTATTCCATACTATTCTAAATAAATAAAAATGCTCTTCCTAATCTACTAAGTTGATTTCATGACTTGAAACTTGAAAACCATCGTTTGAGACTCTAAGGACTCTGAGGTTGAGAACCTTGCTTTATTCATCTCTGTCTCTTATAATGCCTTCACACACAAAAGAAAGTCAAGAAATGTTGTTACATAAATATTTTTTTCCAAGTAAAAGGAATAATCTCTTGGACGGCACTGCCCGAACGATCTTTTGATTTCCCCCACTGTGTTTTGTGTGGTGCAGAGAACACAGTGGGCACTGGCCAGTTTCTTTGCTGAAGAACTACAGAAATCTACAAAAGATTCAAGCTTTAATGTCTTCATTGAAGGAAGGAATAAGTAAACGGGGAAAAAAAAGGAAGAAAGGCAGCGTCAGCTTTGTTCATCCTCAACCAAAAGGTATAGGAACGCACCGGCCTGGAGAATGCTGAGACTGGCGATCTGCCGAGTCTCATGTTGGCCAGCGGGAGCTCATGCGATTTGTATTTTATCACTGCTAGACAAAACGTTGCTGAAGGGGAAACACTTTTAAATCAAAATGGCAACTTAACGTAAAACAGTACTCCTCCCTTGATCCCCAGCCCATCACCTGAATCTTCAGCAGATTTGTCCTCTAACATCTCCAAGTAATGAAAATGAACTCATTAGCCAGGAGCTAAAGCTTGTCCATATCTTCTTTTGCTTCTCCTATTGCATTGACATTAAATGTACAACCATGTGTATATATCAAACTTTAGCCTAAATAGATTTATGTAAAGAGGCTTTCCCTAGCGGAGTTTATTCAAGCTGTACTCAGCAAGAGTCATTGGGAACTTGCTCTATACCAGGCCTGGTGTTAGATCATGGGGGCAGAAAAGTGAGTGAAACCTGAACAGCTTTAAGTCTGTTTGGCGGAGTCAGCCATGTACACAGTAAGCTTTGCCACCATATTTCCAGTGTCACACTATAGGTCTGATCAAAGAGCCATGGATACATAGAAAGAGAGCCACTCTTTTTGTCAAGAGTGAGCGATGAAGTCCAGGAGGAAGACACACAGCAGAGGTGACATGAAGACTGAGCGAGAGTCACCAAAAGTAGAAGGGTAAAGGGCATTCTGGTTAGTGGGGACTATATGAACTTGGCTGCCAGGAACAGGTTAAGTGCAGGATGCTTTGGGGATTGACGAGTGGCTGGGTGTTTTTGTTGCTTAAAGGTTTATGGTGCAAGTGGAGCAGGAATAAATTGATATTATGTTGAGAAGAAACTTGAGTTTCATGGCAGGGAGTTGGGTATTTACTGGGCATTTAAACGTGTACCACTTTCTTTATTCTCTAATTGTCGAATGTGTGCAAAGCTGGTCCTCCCCAGTGTTTATGATGTGGAATTAGACAGCTGGAAGGGAACTCAGGTTGTTTATCCCTGATAAATAATTTTATACATGAAGAAACAGAAGTAGAAGTCATTTGGTTAAAAGGGTCTTTTCCCGGGGTTTGGAGAGAATTCAGTCTATTTGCATATAGATCGAAAGCAACCTTCCTGCTGCTGTTGTATGGACTGGCTCTTAGTCAAAAGAAAAACAGCTCACTGTTTATTGAAAACGAGCAGGAAGGAAGTGCAGGAGCAGGTGGGTGTACCCGATAGTCTCACTGTTCAGGACACAGAGGAATTTGGTGTAAAGGTAGCTTTGATCTGGACACCTTCCAAGGTAACTGAGTTACAGAAGTACCAGAAGGACTTGGTAATGAGGCAGTTTTATGCTGAAGGTAATCACCAGCAACAGCGTCTGGACTCCACCACAGCATCTTTTGCATTCAGTCATGAACAGCATATGCAGAAGGTCATCTCTTCCTCAGGGATTTAAAACAAAATTCTCCTTAGTTAGTGTACAGGAATTCCTCTCTTGGTAACAATGAGTTTTGGGGTAGAGGCTGAAGCCCATGAATACTCTGAGGCTGGGAGTATCCGCCTCCTTCAATGAGTCCTGTTTTGACCTCCACTGGGATGTAGTATTTTAGTATGAAGATCATAGGATGATGTGACCCAGGAAGAGGCCCTGACAAGTCACCACCTGGAGGAATTTGAGAAATTTCTCCTCTCATCTGGCTCTTTCCTTCAGGTGGGCTATCACTTGATTTCCATGGGCATCAAGCTCTGGGTTATAGGGTGCCATCGTGACCCTAGGCCATATTCACCCTAGTAACAGGGCGAGGCCTGGTGTCTTTGCATGAGCCGTCAAGAAGCCTGCAGAGAAAGAGCTCATCCTGAGGGAGGACAGAGCAGAGGTAATAAGCTGGATCCAAGGAAGAAGGCTTGCTTCCAAGGGGAGTGACCAAGTCATTTAACTCTGGTCCAGCCCCACCCAGTCCTACAACAAGGGAGGTGGACCCCAAATCAAGTCAATACCAAAGCAGAGTTTCACTAACTCTCTGGGAGGATTGAGCTACAAGGGTTTGTGGCTTATGCAGTTGTGCCCTGCACAATGGGCCCAGCGGCAGTGTCCTTATTGCTAAGGAAGGCTAGGGTGTTTTTTGCATGTTCGAATAAGGAATGAACACAGTGGAGGGCGCCTACATCTCTAAGAATGAAGACAAACTCTATGGATTTTGCAAATGAAAAAAGTAATTCAAAGTTGAACAAGTAGCCATGGAAATTTAGATGTCCTCACAGGCAGCATAGACTCCAGTAATCATTTGCTTTTCACACAATGTGGCAGTTTTTGTCTCAGTTTGACAAAATTATAAGTGAAGAACAAGAGTATGACAAAAGGTAATTGGCTGGCAACTAACCCGTGGAGAACCATTGCTTTCTCCAGAAATCAGGAGGTCGGAGGCACAATGGGAGGACCACGCAGGCTCACACACCACGGTACTCTCTCAAGTGATTGTACCATCAAACGTTATGTGACAGATTCTGTCCTAGACCACATGCAGGTCGGGTTAATTCTTCTCCTCATTTCCATAAAGATCATGAGCAAAAAATAAGCATGACAGCTGAGGCAAAAATGTAATGGTCTTTCTGTAAATATGTAGAGAAAGCACATCATGTAAAGAATGCTAATGCCTATTCGCCTTTTGGGCAGGATGCTTCTAAGAGGAAAAAGAATATTTCTAACTGCTTTAAAAGTCTTGCTACTTAATTCCTGATAAAATATAAAAACATTGCCTTCAATCTATCTAACACTTGATTTTATCATGTGGCGCTTAGTCAGTTGTGTCCCCAGAAGGCTGCTGGCAAAGACACGTCCCCAACAGGCCAGCTCTCTCTCCAGGTCAGAGCACCTCCACACCTCATGCTGGCTGCTGGACGTCTGATCTACTTCTCAGAGAAGGGATATTTGCCAAGTTAACTTTGAAATTATAAATCATCCCTTTCCTTAGAACTCAACCGTTCCAATGGTCTCTTTGATATTCCTGTAACTGTAGACAAAATTGTGGAGGATGCATTCTCATTTTTCTGCTCACGTCTGTTAAAATTGCCAGAACACTTAGCATCATGGGATTAGGAATAGAAATACATTTTTAAAGTTCATACACGAAGAAAAATGCTTCCTTCCAGTAGTCCAATAGTGTGTTTGTACCCTCTAGTCGGTCAAGAGTATTTATAAAGCATTTGATGCCAAAAGACTTTACTGAAGGAACGAATCTCAGAGACCACCTGCCTGCAGCTCCCTTTTCTAGTCCATCTGGGCCCTGAGCTGTGTCCACCTCAGAATTTTACCTCTCAAATAAGCTCATCACAGGGATAAAGGATTATAGATGGAAAGACCTAGAAAGCATCTCATTGGATGTCTTCCATTTAGGCTTGAGAAAATGCAGAGATTAAATGACTTGTCCAAGAACCTTCTGGGTCGTAAGTGGTGCTCTGGGGTCAGGCCCCGCATCCCGAAGCAGCCTGGCATCCCGACCCCTGGCCCCTGTTCTTTCCCTTGAGCAATGCTGCTTTTACCTCTCTGGGTGACTTGTGATGGAGGAGTAAATAATGCAACATTGTATAGCATTACCATTTATTAAATGTGCTTTTGAAATACAAAGCCCACACTAAAAAAAAAAAAAAAAATCGCAAACACAAAGAAAGACAATTTTGAAAATCTCCTCATGAAATGAATAGGGAAATTTTCCGCCTCCTCAGCCAACTGGTACTAAATGTTCTGTAATTGGAACTGAGGAAACACCGAACAAAAATACAGTAGTTTCAGGGTGGTGAGAGGCTGCAGAGTGGTCCTGTGGAGATCCTGTGCCTGCAGTGCCCACCGCACAGGGGTGTCATCTGTCCCCCACTGCCCACATGAGCAGTGTCACCGTCTATGGCCTCATTTTATTGTGAGCAACATTCATCCAAGCATGTTCCACAGGAACATCTCATTTCTGAATCTTGGGGACATCAAGTTAAATCTCACATACGCTGCTTTACGTTATACACATTTTGACCGAGGGTGAGGGGTAAAGAATGTGATGTATTTTCCAGCACTTTACATACATTATCTCTTCTAATCCTTACAACAACCTTGAGAAGTGCATATTTTAATCTTCATTTGATAGATGTAGGAATAGAAACTCAGAAAGAATCTCCCCCATAGAGCCAATAAATAAGTGGATGGGATTATCTGAGTTCTTTGTGATCTAGAAATCCATGGTGTTTCAAGAGGCACATCTCACAGTCTGTCTTAAATTACAGTTCCAGGGCATGGGCGTCATTTTACCATTAAACGAATTCCTTAAAAGAGACAGGACGATTTTAAATATAAAGAGTTTTTCAAATTCTTTAAAAGTCAAGGTCGGCACAGTATTTGAATAGGGAGAAGCAGTAATAATGACAAAGAACTCCTACTTAGCCTACTTAGCCATGAGTCAGGCAATGCTCCAAGTGCTTATCATTCCTTTGATCCTCATGGCAATCTTGTGAGGGAGGTACTGTTACTGTATTCATTTTAGAGATGAGCAAAGTGAGCACGGAGAGGTTGAATAATTTGCCCAAGATCACACAGCTAGTAAATGGCAGAGCTGGATTTGAAATCCAGGGGGTCAGGCTCCAGAGACCCTTTCACCACTCTGTTGTGCTGCCTTTCTAGCCCTCCCCAACTGCAGATGGACAAGGCGGGTCAGAGGTTTGGAGTAAAGCTGGTAAGAGAAGAAACTGCAAAGACTTCTACACTAAAATTTATCTGGAAATAAATACTTTTTAAATATGGAAAGTAAAACATGGGAATGGAAGCAGCTGTTTCAGAACCCCAAAGTTGCTGGAATAATTCTTGACTTCAGTGGAAGCTAAGCTAATCAACTTTAAAAGTTCTGAAGTTCCCTGGTGACAAAAAAGAAAAACACAAAGTAAAAAAATCACTGAATCCCCAAATCCAACTAAATTAGGCCTTCTTTACCAAGTGGGATGGTCTTTGAGCAAGCTGTAGCTATCGCCTCTGGTAGGAGATCCACGGACTGTCAGAGGCAGCAATTTTTCTTCCTTTATAATTGAGGCAATTGAGGCTCAGAGAGGTTAAGATTCTCATTCCTGGAATGGGCTTATACCTGTTGGTTCTACACATGTCTACAGTTAAACAGTCCAGTTCACCACACAGATTCATTTAGTACACAAAGAGATGGAAATAAGTGAAAACCAAACCAAACCAGACAACAACAAAACAAAAGCAAGCTGACGTTAAAGAACATTTCATTGTATATATATACATCACATTTTCTTTATCCATTCATCGATTGGTGGGCACTCGGGCTGCTTCCATGTCTTGGCTATTGTGAGTAATGCTGTAGTGAACACAGGAGTGTATCCAGCTCTTTGAATTGTTGTATATATACACAATGGAACATTACTCAGCCATACAAAAGATAAAATTGTGCCATTTCCAACAACATGGATAGACCTTGAGGGTATTATGTTAACTGAAATGAGCCAGACAGAGAAAGACAAACACTCTATGATTCCACTCACATGTGGAAGATAAACACATGGATGAGGAGAACAGATTGGCGGTTACCAGAGGGGAAGGGAGTGAAGGGAAGGACAAGGGGTTGAGGGGAACATATGTATGGTGATGGATGAAAACTGGACTATTGGTGGGGCTGGTCCAGTGGTGTAGTGGTTAAATTCGCAAGCTCTGCTTCAGTGGCCCAGGGTTCGCAGGTTTGGATCCCAGGCACAGACCCAGCGCTGCTCATCAAGTCATGCTGTGGCAGCGTCCCATATATAAAAAATAGAGGAAGATGGGCATGGATGTTAGCTCAGGGCCAATCTTCCTCAGCAAAAAGAGGAGGATTGGCAATGGATGTTAGCTCAGCATGCTCAGGGTTAATCTCCCTCACCAAAAAAACAACAACAACAAAACCCCAAAGAAAAACTAGACTATTAGTGAACACAATATAGTCTACACAGAAACAGAAATATAATAACGTACACCTGAAATTTACACAATGTTATAAGCCAATATGACCTCAATAAAAAAATTTTAAAAAGCTTAGCCATTTGAATTGGTAATATTAACTTGCAACTATAATCTAAATAAATTTTTTAAACTTCAAAAAAAAGAAAACATTTCCAGAAAGCAAGTTTCTGCACACGTGTTGCAGCAAATCCCACTGGCTATGTCCACAGGACATACACTGGCATCTACTAGCCTTAGGACATCCAACCTGTCAGCAGGTCCCTTTGGCTCTACTTCAAACAGATCCAAAATCCTAGTCCAGCCCGTGAACATCCCATCCCACAGTCTCCCAAGTTGGCTCTTTCTTCCATCTTGTGCCTCCTACCACCCACTATATATACAGCAGCCAGAGTGGCACTTCTAAAACATAAATCATGGCACTCCTCAGCATGAAATCCCTCCAATCTCCTCCCATTTGCTTAGAGCAAAATCCAAATCCAGCTAACTTCACGAATTTCTCTCATATCATTCTTCCCCCTACTCATTGCTCTCTGCCCTGGGAACACTCCAAACACGCTCCCACCACAGGGCCTTTGCACCTCCTGTCCTCTCTTCCCAGAGAGCACCACCATGTCACTCAGTTCTTTGCTTAAATGTCATTGTATTAAGGTCTATCTCTGACTCCCCTAGATAAGCCATCTTCGTCATGCTATGCCCTCTGTAATCATTTTCCTTCATGGCAATTGTTGCACCATAACACTATGTGTGTGTGGGTGGTCATCGTGCATATGTGTGTATGTACATATGTATGTGTGTGTATATATTTATTTATGTGTGTGTGCATCATTGTATATATGTGTGTGTATATATATATTTACGTTGTGTGTGTGTGTGTATGTGTGTGTATGTGTGTGTTTGTTTTTCTTAACAGGAAGATAAGCTCCATTGGAGCAGGGCTTTGTTTAATTCACTATTGCATCCCTTGTCTCTGGAACAGTGCCTGGGACATAACAGGTGCTTAATAAAACTGTGTTTAATGAGGAGTGAATAATTTATGATCATAATAGTGAATGGGAAACACAAAGAGAAAATTAAATTATCTCCTATATATTCTGAAAAAAATGTAGAATTATAAAGTGCACTTTATAACGATTTTTTGTGTGTGTGTGAGGAAGATTGGCCCTGAGCTAACACCTGTACCAGTCTTCCTCTACTTTGCATGTGGGACGCCAGCACAACATGGCTTGATGAGCAGTGTGTACGTCTACACCCACGTCTGAACCCACAAACCTTGGGCCACTGAAGCGGAGCGTGCGACCTTAACCACTACACCACTGGGCTGGCCCCTATAATGATATTTTATTTAAAGCACATTGAAATTATCCTAGCATTTAATTCTGAGTTACCATAAAAATCTTTGCAGTTCAATGTGATATACTGCTTAAAAATTATAAACAGTTGAGGTTTCACTGCTGGGTGGAAACTATGTTGAATTTTTTTAGTAAGTTAAATTTGCACTTAAAAAAATTTCTTATTCTCTATGTATAGTGAAATGTATGATGCTATTATGTTTATCTGATGATTTAGCACAAATAATATAAGGAATAGATAATATTTATTGAGATATGCTATTTCCAGGCAGTGGTCTAAACCTTTTACCAGTTCTAATTCATTTAATCCTTAAAACACGTCTGAGGTAGGAACTATTCTGACCCCCCAGTTTACCTGAGAAAACTGAGATACAGTTAAAATATCTCAATCAAGGTCACACAGCCAATGAGCAGTGGAATCAGGATACAAATGGCAATTTGTCCACTCTTCCCTTTAGTTATCCATTGTTAATTAAAAAACACCTTTTATGTAGCTACACTGTGCCAGGCACTGAGTTAAGTCACAGGATGCAACATAGTGACATAACCCCTACCCTCACGTGGGACAGAGAAGGGGATGTGGGCCAGGCTGCCCCAGATGGCAACTCCCCCCCTGGGAGGGAAAAGCAAGAAGTCAGTCCCTTCTCTCACTTTTATTCCCATTTTAATGGTGGTGTCATTAAGCATCACAGAAGGGTCCAGCTTCTCTCTTTTAGTTCCCTAGAATCTTCTACTGAGCTCAGAAAAGAAAGGGACCATTTCGGTAATAAGTTGCCTAAGCCTTAATGTTTGGTTCTATGGGTGGCCTTGAATTTGTGATTTACAGCATGCCACTCTCGCTGCACTGCAGCCAGGTTTTTCTTGACATCTGAAGAGGCAGTGTCTCTAGGGAGTATATTTTTGTATTTCTCCATATGCTGCTTTTTGTCTCCTCACATATATTGCCAATAAAACTTGTGACTTCCACCGCAGGCCAGCTCTGCAACTTGTGTTTAGTGTCGGCCTGGAAAGAAATATATTATTATTATTTCCATTGATTCATGTCTTTCCCTCTAGTGTAGAAATGATATTTTCTTGCATTTCCCTTCAACATATTGATGCACTTTCTCTCATTTTGTTCCATCCATATTTCTTATATATTTTTTTACTGGTTTCTTTTATTCATGATTGTGCTTGCTTCCATCCTTTATCAAAAATCTATTTAATACAGTGCTCTCCTTCTGTATTTATCTCAAAGCTTTCCTATCGACCACTTTACCTGATTCTTTTCATTTTTCCCATCCTGTGGATTAAGGGAAGTTGTTGCTTATCTGGTTCTTTGCCACAGTCGTCTCCTTAAAATATCAGCTACGCTGACCTTGGTTTAATTAGACTACAACTGTCACATGACACTGAAACCAGAGGAAAGTCAGACACGCTTTGACGTTGAAAAACTACTCTCCCTCATTTCTCTCTCAGGTAGCGTCATTGTGCAGACATATTCAAGTATGTCTATTGAGCATCTTTGTTTATCTTATGTTTTCAGTGTTTAGAGAACATAAGAAATGACAACCAGCATTATAAGATGACAAAAGCATGGTCCTCAAATTCCTACAACTGAATGGGGTGGGGGGAGGAGCATGAGTAATTTTAAAAACATATTTAAATTGTGGTAAAATACACATAATATAAAATTTACCATCCTAACCATTTTTAAGTGTACAGTTCAGTGGCATTAAGTACATTCACTCTGTTGTGCAACGATCACCACCATCCATCTCAAGAACTCTTTTCCTCTTGCAAAACTAAACTCTGTACCCATTAAACACTAACTCCCCTTTCCTCCTCCCGCCAGCCCCTGACAACCACCATTCCGCTTTCCGTCTCTGTGACTTTGACTCCTCTAGGGAGCTCGTATAACTGGAATCATACAGTATTTGGCCTTTTGTATCTGGCTTATTTCACACAGCATAACGTTTAATATTCCACTGTATGTATACACTACATTTTGTTTCTCCACTCATTCGTTCATGGATACTTGGTTGCTTCTACTTTTCGGCTATTGTGAATAATGTTGCTATGAACATGGATGTATAAGCACCTCTTCAGAGCATGTGTCATTTTTAAAAGGCTCAGTCACAGAGTGACATAGATACATGATGAAAACTTATAGCTGTACACAAGTGCCAAGCGTATCATGGGAAGTATCGAAGTCAGATGGAAACTCTGTAAAAGACGGGATTGTTGAGTGGCACTTTCAAGGTGGCAGGAAATAAGATTTGAAAGTAAAGAGAGAAGGCATTTGGTATATTAGTACTGTGCGTGGAATAATCATAAAAGTTGCGAAATGAGTGATGCGGAGCTTGGAGTGAGAGAAGGGAGTTCTCTAGGCTAAAACATATAGTATTGGCTGGAATAAATGAGGAGAAAGCTAGGCAATTGACATAAAACATTAAAGACCGTGATTTTAATATTTTTAAAAAGAAATCATGACAATGAAAAAATTATGAGTTGCTCTGAACTAAAGGGGCATCCTTTGGACTGAACGTCCTGTGAAGGCAAGCCTAACCCATTGCTGTAACCCAGGGCTGCCCAGCACAGTACTTGTACCAGGAGATGCTCAGTAAGTGTCATCAAACACATGAATGAACGAACAAACTGTAGAGATGATTGTCCCTGATGAAGACGGGCTAAAAGAGAAAGCTGGAGTTGTGGGTTTTGTTGTGTAAAGGAATCAAGGCTGGCCGGTACAGTGGTAAGAAATAACAAAGGTATTGGATCTGAAATGCTTTAAGAAGGAAGAATCTGTGTGAAAAAATGCTAGAACTCTTTGGTTAGGATTTTGTTTATATTTCTTGTCAATACCAAAAGGTGTTAGGTTTTTCTAAGTTACTTTAACTTTTTATGACTGATGGGTATTTTAACAGGTGTTAATTTCTTTCCCTCTGCCCTAGATATGTTCTTAATCACCACTTTTCTTTTGTAAGGCTCACTTGTAGTCAGTATGTGCACACTAAGACCCTCATAATCATAAGGGATACAGAAACACAAACATGACCCTGATGAATGGTTATGCTAATTTTGTTTTCTTAGACTAGAGTATCTCTTCCAGGGAAAAATAAATGATACATTCATTAATTATCTTTTGTTTATTCACAAACAACAGAGGTTTTTATTTTTCACCTAACTTTGTGATTACATGCCAACAATAAATGGGATGTTACTGTCATTATACAAGACTTGAACATTGGATTTGATAGTTTTGTGTATTAAGCCAGGGAAGGAAGTTTAGTCTATGCTCCTTGTTGGAAATGCCTCAGTGGAGGGCATGGAGTCCACCTTATGTATTCTTGGATCTTAAATAGAAGATGATAAATGTGTTTGCTGACTATTGCTCTCTGTGGTGTCTAATCTCCAGCATGGTGTCTTTGGTGATAAAACTATAAAGTTTTTCAATCCTAGATGCAAGATACAAAACAAATGGATATGTTTCAGAGTCGAGGACAAAGATATTCGATAAATGTGGCATGAGAAATGGGAGTGAGGTGAGGCATTGCTGGTGTGGTCTGGGGGCATCACCCGCAGCCTGGCCTCCTGTGTCTGGGTAGCAGGCAGCCATGGCAAGAGCTCGAGACACAGCCCAGGTGCACGGTGGCTCTTGCAGGCTACTCTCACCAGTTACCATTCTGGAGCTGTTTTCTTTAGGTGCTTGTGAAAGGTCAGCGTCTTATCTAATTCCACCCACAGTTGCACAGCCACGCTCTCCTTCGCTGCTTTTCCTCTCTGTTATATCATTTGACATTCTATCTGGTTGCTAGTTTTCTCTCCAATTCCTTTTGGAAAACTATTTTTTTCTCCTGGTTTGTCATTTTACTTAAAAAAATAATCACGAAATGCTCTTCTGTATTCTGCCTTTCTTATTTGAAACATCTCACGTAAACCATTTATGTATGAGAAAAATAATTTCATCAGTATCATAAATTTATAACTACTTTTTTGAATTGTTTCTTAAAGATGACTCAGACTCATTAGTAAGTTACTTAACTGGGAACATTTTGAGTAATCAATTCTAATATTCCTTCCCGATACTGACTAGAGGCTGAGAGGGGAGGGAGCAGGAGCAAAGACGTAATGGTCCCTGTGCTGGATGCACATGCTGCACAGGAAGTGAGCGGAAGCTGGGCCCTGCCTCAGGCACCACGTAAGTGGCCTTCCTGGAGCAAGGCAAGGGGAATTTGTCATCATCAGTTTGTCAACTTTCTTGGGAACATTAGAAACCATCCTGCTTAAAGGCACAGGGCATGACCATATGGTGCCTGGAGGCCTTTTCTAACTCTCTTATTCCATAAGGCTGTTGGTTTTACATTCCTTGTTGACAGTGATTATGTTACTGATTCCAAGTTTCAGTTTCTTGAGGGAAATCACCTTATCTGCCTCCCTCATCAAGGTTTCTTGACAATCAGATAAGACGATGTAGGACACAGAGCTTTGAAATTTATAAATGCGGAACAAATGTGAGAGATTATTAGGTTATGTATGATGACAGTGATCTCACTTTGACATAAATCTGTGATAAACGTTGGTTTGTAATATTTCAGCCTCAAACTCCTGAGTACCTGACTGAACAATTCTTTCTGATATTAACTTATTAGTATTAGTATTTTTTGGATACCACAGTTCTAGTCTATTTCTTTGCCACTTTATAACTGTGGAGGAAACTGCAACTGTTGGTTTTGTTTCTCCATGCACAGGCTTTTTTTTCACTTTTTTCCCCTGTTTCATTGTTACACTGAGTACCTATATTACTTAAGTAATGATGAAAACATTGCAAATTTCCTAAGCTCCTCAAAGGCACAACTTAATGAAAAACCCTTTTCCACGTCAGATTTATCAGCAATGGTGTTAGTGGTCATAACACGAGTTTAACTCCTATGATTCATTACATTCTTTTGCCCTGTGTGGTAGGGTAAGTGTGGCGTTAGATAACAGGAATCTCTGCTTACTAGGATTATGGTAATTGATTCAAATATAATCAGAAAAGCACCTTTCTGGATTGATACTGAAATGCAGGATCTGGGCCTCTGTCTAAACTTTTTAATCTATGTGAGTAATTTCTGTAGTTGCTAAAGTCATTTGAAGAAGTGCTGATTGGGTTTTGGGAGAACAGTACTTCTTCAACAGGCTCACATTTCATGCTGGAAAAATCATTATCATCACTGCACACCCACCCGCGCATGTGCTGAAGCAGATTCTCGTCAAACAAATAAAGGCAAATAAAAGCAAAGCTTCTCTCCTGCAACTCATTGTCCTCAGTTTAGTTGTCTCTGCACTAGTCCTCTGTCCTGGTTTTAGAAACACAAATACAAGTTACAAGACACTCTTTAGGAATCCCAGCATCAGAACTAAGTGATTTGTACCGTTTGTTGGTTATAAAAGAGCAATATTATTCAATTGTGTTGGCTGTGGTGCCATAATTATTGAACAATATTATAATTTAGTGGAATAGATTTTTATCCAGAAATATTTCCATTAATGCTTCTCCTCTATCTGTTACCTTCTGAAGTACAGTTTTAGAAAGCTATATTCTGATTTTGGAATTTAAAACGTCTGTTCCAACTAAATTTAACCTACAATAAAGTAGTTTCAAACTTGACTCTTTTGTACTCCATGAGGAATTGAGCGTTAGTGTGCCTGTCAAGGGGAGTTTCTCATTCCAGTGTCTGGGAATGAGCCTGTGTCCCCATCCCCTACCCCTTTGTCCCTTCATCACTGACATTCTCTTGGCATCTGTCACTTGGTTCCTATTTCACACCCAAAACCGAGTAGTGCACACCCTCTGTTAAGATTGGAATGTGGGTGCAATCAGGGTGTGCATCAGAGAATTTCTGGGAATATCTGGATGACTGACGTGACTGGAGAGTCACTTGGAGACCAGCGATGACTCAAAGTAAAGGAAGCAGAGTGGCCCCATTTGTGGTGTTTTGTTGGCGACATCTCGGACCTGATCCACACGCTAAATAATGTTTATCATCTGATTACAGACCCTGATCATAGCATCATTGAAAGAGTCGGCCAACTTCATCCTGCATGATGAAAACACCAGAAGTAAATCAGGAGCCTCAAATTTTAAAAACAACTGTTCCACAGGTGTTTTCTTCTAGTTGTGGGATGACCACTTAATCCCTTAGGTCAGGACATGTAGCTCTTTCTGCTGTTCTCCTCCTTGGATGGTTGGGAGAACAACATAAGACGGTAATAAGCCCACATAAATCATGACAGGTTATGACGTTTCTGGTTTGCCCTCTGTTTGGCAATGTAAGAGAATGCAAGAAAGGAGAGAAAAGAAGAAATCTCAATCAATACCCCATTGACTGAGTCGTTAATGAACAACATATACATCCAGATATGATCATTTTTAATGGCTATTTTCTGAGTAGCATTAATGAAATTGTTTAAAGAAGTAAGTAGTTTCTTCTGGAATGCAGAATAGCAAGATCACAATCTTTGTCCACTTGTTTTGCTATCTGTCTTGAAGACCAATTTACTGTGCTTTCGAACTAGTGGTTCTTTTGGGCTTGGGGATTCAAAAATGGATTATCTGAATACTCTGGAAGTCTTACCCACGTGCTAAACACAGAGTGCGGCCTCGCCCATGTCCTCACTGCCAGGTGGGCACCGGGGCAACCAGCTGTCTCCGGGACTGCCCCCTAGGCTGTGTCTAGAAATCGGGGACAGTGAATGAAGCCGTGAGCGAGGATGTGACCAGGGTGGGAATCCCAGATCAGGCACAGAGCCTCTTCATTTATGAGAACCAGAAGATAGCTGGCAGGGAAAAACAGCTCTTAAATGCCTCTAACCTGCTCCGTTCTTCAAGCCTCACTGTAAACAACACATTCACAAGATGATGGCATTTTGATGCAGCAGCCTAGACATGTCTAAGCTCACGGTAACAGGGCTTCCCTGAGATTTCTACCATATGAGTTTCTTCAATGAACATTTCAGCACAGCAGATACTTCCCACAGCCATCCTATGTCAATATCTAACTTTTACATTTACCTTTCCTACGGGCTTTTATAAATTTATTTAACTTTCCCTGATTGTATAAATGTGTATGCAGCTCCACACCTTTAACTACTTTTTTCAGCACTGCCAGGAAATAACAGAATATTAAGGTCAAATGCAAGCTGAGCTGGGAAGGGACTGTGGACCCACACGTCTGCTACTCTTCTCCCTCCAAAGATCCACAAAGGGATGACAGGCCCCAAGATGATACTTGATCTCTAGAAATATTAGAAACTTCAGACTGTGGAAGGTGTTGACTCAACCCCTGTGTGATGAAGTACCTGACCAGGGCCCTCTTAGAGGGGAGCATAGGTACCCATGTGCCACTGTGGGGTCTGTGCCCCCCAGCCTCGTTGATTTGGGGTGCTTCTGGTTGGAGGGAGGGTAGGGCTGCAGTGCAAGGATGTGAGGCAGGACTCCCACAGGGGTGTAGTTGCTCAGCTTGGCCACGGGCTCCAGTCAGGCAGGTGCGCTGAGTGGCAGGGAGCTGAGGGGATGACGACGCGGGGAGCAGGCATCACCAGGACATGATGCAGTCTCAGGAGCACAGAAGACTGTAGCCGGAGGGAGGCTGGCCAGGTGTGTGGGGCAGGGCTGCGGCCCTCAGGCTCCGGGCTGCATTTGAGGCAGGTCTCCAGCTCAAGAGGGGACACGGGCATTTGATTTAAAGACTGAAAACCAAGGCACTGCCAGGGGGCGAGAAAGGCACAGAAACAGTGAGAGTGGATGCTACTTCTTGTGCACCTATGATGTGTGCCGTAGGCTGAAATGTGCCCTCCAAAAGTCCTGGGTGACTATTTGGAAATGCGGCCTTTAAAAAGGTAATTAAGGTTAACTGAGGTCATAAGCGTGGGACCATAACGGGGGTGTAGGATTGATGTTCTTAGAAGAGGAGAAAGAGACGTCAGAGATCTCTCTCCAGCCATGCACAGGGGAAAGGCCGTGTGAGGACACGGCGAGAAGCCACCATCTGCAAACTAGGAAGAGAGCCCTCACCAGAAACGAACCCTGCTGGCACCTTGATCTTGAACTTCCGTCCTCCAGAACTGTAAGAAAGGAAATGTCTGTTGTTTAAGGCACTCGGTCTGTGGTACTTTATGGCTACCAGAGCAGGCTGAGACAGTGTGCTAACATCATGCCGACTATTGGCTCATCGAACTCGCAAAACCTCCGTGTGAGGCCAGCTTTATTATCTCCATTTTATACATGTACAAACAGGCTCAGAAAAAGAGAGTCATTTTTCTAAAGTTTCATGGCTAGTAAGTGGCCCCTGACATTTGAACAGGGCTGGGGGCACAGTAACACAGGAGCTTACGAATTGACTGGGTTACAGTTTCCTGAGTCTAGGGAGGGGAATCTCTGTTTGATTTAAAGATCTGAGCTTAGAGATCTGTGTGAAAGTGTGTGACGGTGGGTGCGGTAGTGGCTTTGATGGGGATTTTGCACAAATGTACTTGTGTGTTGGGGAGGCATCAACTGAGAAGACCTGGGAGAAAGTTAAGGCAGAGGAAGCCAAAGGCTGGGCCCCCGGTAGCCCGTGGGAGGCATCTATATGCCTCTAGGAGATTGGAATAGGTCCCAGAGACCCAGGGGGAGCTCCGGGCCAAGACCATCTCGGTGGGGTTTGTCCTGCCTTGCAGATTTTGGCAGTTCTGGGGGTGGGACAACTAGAGAATGTGGCTCACAACAAACTGACTGAGAAACCCTTGTTAGAAAGGGAACAGAAAGGAGAGAAAGTTCTGCAAACATCTCAGGGAAGGAGCCCTCGGAGGAAGAGCTGGCCTGGATTTAAGCAGGTCTTCAGTGTAGGCCAGGAAGCTTCATAACCTCTGTGGGTGTCCAGAGTTCCAGGACAGCCTCAGGACCTTCCGAGTCTGGTCTCAACGCCCTCAAAGGGCGGGGATATTCAGTGACAGGCATTCCTGCATCTGCAAACCCTTGGATGGCACCATCTATGTCCAAGTATTACGCAAAGCTTTTGGCATCCAGCAGCTCATCTATCCTCACATGTGCTTTGTGAGGCTGGTACTAATATCCCTAGATAAATAACTGAGGCACAGAGGGGCTGGATGTAGTTTCTTAGGTCACACAGCCAATAATGGGAGCAACCTTTGAGTCTAGGTGGTCTCACATCCCTGCTCTTGACCACTGGATTCTGACTGCCCAGGGACTTCCTGAAGAAACCCACCTTACTCTGTACGTCCTGAAGCAGGAGCAGGGCAGGCAGGCATGGGGCAAAGTTCTGAGCCTGGTGTTCAAAGGGCTGAGGTCGAGTCCTTTCTTACTCCACCTGGGTCTCAGTTTGCCTGGCTTAAAACAGTGTCATTCAATAGAGATCTTACTTATAGACTCTCTGTGGGGATTAGGGAGAGAATGCTTAGAAGTTATTAATAAAGCTCCCCAGGAAAACAGGATTACGTGGATTTAAAAATAAAAAAAAAAACAGAGCAGCCTGGCTGGCGTAGTAAAGCAAGACTGTATTAGGAAAGACCATCTCTTTGAAGCAAGACAAACACATTCTCTCAGCCTGAGTCACCCTCATGGAAATGGGCAGCCACAGACATCAGTCATGAGGAGGTGCCGCCTTTGCTGCATTCTAGATGCTTCTCTGCAGGCCTGAGGCTCTACCAGCTACAAGAGCATCTAGATGGTAGCAACTGGTGGATGAATCCTCTGGATATGCGACCCTGGGAGGAGAGTCTGAGGTGAGTAAGCTGACATGGAGGCCTTTTTTTTTTTTTTTCCTGAATGACAGTCTTAGCCAAAAAAAAAAAAAAAAGAGCAACCACAATGAAATGTATTGATGTCCGGTGAACTGCTGTGACCTACCATCCAATTTGTCATTGAGATGAAAGTGCTGCATCGATTTTGCCGAAGTGCTGTCACCACACATCATTCCTCTGGAGGAGTCAATTAAGAGTGCAACTTAAAGACACATAAAACCGGGACTACAGGTGTCCCCTTAGACCCAGGCAGTGCGTGTGCCAAGATCAAATATAGGCCCCAAGAAGACAACGTCTTCCTCCTTCTCCCAAAGTCAATTTACCTCTGTCCAACGTTCAAAAACCGCTTTGTTTTACATTTGATTTGATCACTGTAGGTTGAGCTAGACCTACCCTGTGGTAAATATTCCGGCATTTTCTTTAGACTTGGGTCTATGAGCTCACCCCCTTTCACTGTTCAAACCAGTTTTTGCAAGATATAAGCTTTCGAAAGGCTTGTACCATATTCTTGGTTTTAATTACGATAACTTCCGAAATGAGCACTATCCAAATGGAGACACAGATTTATGCACGGTTTATGGAATCAGAGGAAAAGGTAGAAAGGCTGTTAGAATGTTTTAGACAAACGTCTTCATTTTACAAATAAAGAAAATTGATTAAAAATGGAAGAAAAAAATCCACAAAACCAAGTGAAGAGAGTTTAAATGCCTAGTTCAAAGTCACATATTAGCTTTACTGGGGGAGTCAAGAGGATGGGCACAGCGCAGACAAGCAGAACAGCTACTTGAAACTGCATTCATGAATCTTTTTCAACCGTCTCTGATTGGCAAAACCTACTTTATCTCTCTCTTTTGATAACATGATAAAGTGCTAACACGTATAAAAGGGATCAATGGATAGTTTGCCAGAGGAAAGAAGAGAAAAGCAAATGGCACAGTCACTTGAAAAATGAGGAGGAGCTGAAATCCAGGCTGTGAGTCACCCTCAGAAACCACTTGCGGGGCTGAAACACAATGTATCATTTATAGGATTTTTGTGTGGTGCCTTCTGTGGACCATCTTTCTCACTAGCTCAGTAGCTAATCAAGGTACCTCATCCCCAGGATGACTGAATCAGCGTTAAAGGCACTTTCATTGGCATCTATAATGCTGAGGATGCCAGCAGGTACACGTGGCAGTTACTGCAGATAATAGGAAAGCAGGTGCAGTCCCCCCTGGGGTGGGGGCGGGGGAGGGAAAGGAAGCTTTGGGTGCCTCTGAAATGCACATTGTATTCATCTCCAGGCCCCGGCAGCTTTGACGTGACTCAGGACTCTTTCTCTTGTGTGTGACTAAGAGGAAAAGCAGCCAACGCTGTAAAGCAGAGAAGGCTGGGTTTGCCCAGAAATATATCAAACTCTACAGTGCCCTTCTTAAAAATCAAACTTCATCTCCCATGAGAAAGGTCTCAATAACTCATGAGAATTTTACCATATTGAGCAAGAGAAAAGGAGACAGAGAAGGAATGAGAGAGACACACAGAGAGAGAAAGAGAATGAGAGAGAATGAAGGGGAGAGAGAGAATATCTGCACACTAAACTTCATTCTCTCTTTGAAATTAACCATTTGACTTCTAGGCCAGGGAGACCTAAAATGATTATAATCCTTCATTTAAATTTGGATTTAAATAGCCCCACAAAAATCTCAAAGATTTTTGGTCCAATAATTCTTTGAAATGCAGGATAGTCCAAATAGATTTTTTTCCTTCCTTCCTTTTTTTTTTTTTTAAGTTTAGGGTTTACTTCTTAGAACAATTAATATACAGATATGTATTGTGAATCTCTGGACTGGAGAATATAGTGGGCATCCTTTCCTAAATTCATTTTCTTAAAGGAAATTTCGTGAGACTAGCTTTCTGGAGAAGACTCTTTCGGAAAGGTTGCAGTAATGAACAGAGTGCAGGTTTGGAAAGGGGACACAGTGGAGAGCAGACTCTGACTTTGTCATTTCCCACCTATGTGACCTTGGGCACTTAACTCCTATAAGCCTTTTGCCTCCTTTGTAAAAACACCTTGTAAGTCCAGGTTGTTGGAGCGGAAATTGTGTAGTGTGCTTGGCACAGTGCCAGCATAGGTAGATCACCCAACTGATGGTGGCTATATTGTTTTCATTTACATGCTGGGTTTACAGTTTGCTCATTATGATTATATTGGTTGAAAATAGACATTTTTTGTAACTGTATAAAAATGTAATTTGTTGCCAGCTAAGTGAGCTTCTCATAAACATTCATACAAATTCATGGTAAGTGGAATCTTTAAAAGTAAGCCACCCTAGATAGCACTCCTACTTTGTACTTAATTATGCAGAAACCATAGAATCTTCTTGTCCTTATCTCTCATTTTAAGCAGCCCTCTGGATTATGCTATGCAGTAGGTAGGGGTGTCTTTCTCATCATTACCTAATGCCACCACTGCTCAAATGGTGTTGGGTACATCACCCAGCATACACTGAACTTTCTATAAAAATTATCAAATTAATATCTTTTATTCCCCTTTGTGAATTGAATGTTTAACAGTACACTCTATAGTTTCCGAGAAGCCTTTCCACGTATAGCTTACAAGTAAACACATACATGCTTACAGGAATATTCTTCATTTGTAGGCGAGATTCGAACAAAAAAGTGGTTAAGGAAATTCCCCAAAGTTTCACCATCAGTTCTGGGAGCGCCTCAGTGAAACCCAGGCCCCATTGCTCAGCAATCACCAACACCACTGAACAGGACTGCCCATCGCATTGCTGGAGGTTCGTTATAATAGCAGGACCAGATCATTTTTCTTCCACAAGAAATAATGGTTTCCACTAGATACTAGATTATAGCAAGAGACTCCAGGGGATAGAAATCCTTCCCCAGGACAGTGGCAATCAACCAGTTCATGCATGATTGAAATGAAATCAAGCTTTGCTCCTGGTGATGAGCCAAGGATCTGTGCTCCTGAGTTGGTAGCCATGGTTTCAGGATCAAACATGAAGCCTAGGTGTACTCTATCCACAGCAGATACCCAAAGCTCTAAGAAGTGGACTGAAAAATAGTGCATATATACAACTGCAAAGAGACTAGTATTATTAGAAAATCTGTCCAAAAGTTTTCTTAGTATAAACCGTGAATCTTAAATAGTATTTAGAAGAAGTAGACACCCTAATCTAAAAAGGCTTAAATGGGGACCCTACTATGATTTGCGTCCCCAGTGTGTCTTACATGTCCTCCTTTCCTGGAACCAGTAACTTGTTTTGTTAGTTTTGGAGGGTAGAGACCATGCCTTTTTATTTTTTGAATTCCACATGACACATATCAGGCTCTTGATATATTTGGTCAAAGAGATGAATGAATGCACAAACGGATGTGGCTTAAAAACTGACCTGTGCCTTGTACTTGGTGCCACGTTGCTTACTTGCAAAATCTATCCACTGGTCACTTAAGTTTTTCCTTCTATTCATTTTGGTTGTCACCTCATTGGTGACACTTTTTGCTGCTATAAATTCTGTTGTCTTTAAATGGCTCTAAAACATCCTTAAACTGCTCAAAATAATACGGAATACTTCTTTCTCCCCTTAGAAACTTTCCCTGGAGAAACGTTGACATTAGGTGGCCCAAAAGTCAAATAACATATGTAAAGTCTAAAGCAACATGTAGGTCTCATTCCGGTGTGTCCTTTCCCAACTTCTAAAGGTTAGGAAGCCGATGGAACTAGCATGCTGGACAGAGACATTGGTTTATGTGTCCTCATTCTATTTTGATGAACTATACTAATGAAACCAAGGTATCAAAAATGTCACACGGTGTCAAAGGAGCCTGAGAATACTTTGTTTGGCTTGAGCAAAGGAGGTGAGAGGAGATCAGGGGAAGGCAGGAGAAAGTCTGTGTTTAGGGAAGGACCAAGCTGTCGTCGCCAGAGCGAGGAGGCTGAGGCTAATGTGAAGGGCTTTAGGAAACAGTGAGAAGCTTCCAGTGCAGGAGTGACAAGATCAAAGTGGCCGGCAAGGAAGATAATTTTCACAGTGGTCTTGGACGGCCTGAATGGGAGACAACAGGTCTTGCCATCAGGATGCTATCTGGTGCCAATTGAGCTGCCACATCATAAGCACTAAAATAAATCTAATCACAGACTACCTGGGAAACACAAAAGGCAAAGCCTCCCCGTGGTGTCGGTCTGCTCACAGTTCACAGACAGTGTTCTCGGTGATGCCCTGAAATGTTATCCAGACTTTGAACCAGGATGCCTTTTACCAACAAAGTATAATCATGGACAAGTGTAAATGCATAAACTGTGTCTTGCTTTAAAAGGAAGGAGACTTTTAGTTCTCACATAGATATTGAGTATGCGTACACCCTGCATATGCTCTTAGAAGCAAAACTGATGGTGAGTCTAAGGATTTCTTCGTAAACTGTGGCTCAGTTAGAACCACACACAGGTACAGGTTCTTGGCAGTGAACCTGACATTTACAGATGGCTATTTTCAGGAATGCTACCAGGGCATATTACAAGGTGTGAATGGTCAAATGAGGACAACTACTTTCCTTAGCCTCAAAGCGTTGATAAACAGGTGGCAGTGTTTAACCACGACTCAATAGTCCGGCCCCACTTGTTAGCTCTCACTAACAAATCATCAAGGTGCCTTTGAACTTGGCCAAGGACGCACTAATGATTATGGTAATTACTCTGAAATTTAACATTTATCACTTGGCCCCCCATGACAGCTATTGGGAAACAAAATTTTCAGTGACTTCCAGAGAAATAACATTTGAAATAAATGGGTGCAGGTTTAAATTCTGGGATTCTAAACACATGATCTGGAAATGCTCCCCCTTCTCGTCCTTGTTCCCTTTGGAGATCTTGAGATGTGTCCCCTGGCAGAGCCTTCTCTTTGATCTCACAGCAGAAAGTCAACATTCCCCTGGCTGGCCTTGCTTTCCTCAGGAAGACAAGCAGCACGGTCCCCTGGGCCACGGGGAAGCTGCAGCTGTGACCTGGCCCCCATGTATCTGCAGGCTCTTTCTTCAACAGAGCTTCAGCAGGAGAGCAAAGCACACCCTCAAGTTCTCGGGCATCCCTTTAATAGCCTGGGAATCTGAAGCAGCACAGATCCCTTTTTGGTGAGGATTACCTCACAGCTGGCATTTCATCCCCGCCTCAGGGACTGCAAAAGGATATTTGGAAGAATAGTCATTACATTCTGGCAGCTGCAGCACACAGATCAGCTCGGGTCCCCCAAGCTTGTGGCTTGGCTTGGGCTAATGAACACAATAATAACGGTAGCCACATTCCACACGTGGGCCTCCTGTGAGTGAACTGAATCCTAAGGCAGAGGAGGAAGATTTGTTAGTCTCAAGATTAAAAACTGAAATGGCCACAAACCCCTGCTCCTCCCCCTTTGCTGAGTCTCTCTATCACCCAGGTGCAGCAGTGTGTGGCTTCCTTATCTTCTCATGTGCCAAACCAACTCAGTTGAAAAGGCAAAAGGAACCTTTGGTGAAGCGAAAAGGAAAAACAACAACAATAATAAGTGGGCAGAAGATTTACCCCTGGAAGGGAAAGTGTGGGGGGATGGGAGGAGAGAAAGGGGAGGGGAGAAGACACACTGGCTTCAGAGCTGAAATCCATGGATTCAAAGCTGATCTTTCTAAGACATTTAGAGAAAAAATGGACTTTTAGTCACAGACCCCTAGTACAGACCTTGATGGGGTGAGCTGATGTTTCAGCTCAGGAACTTCCTTATTTCCCCTTTTGGTAAGGATTAACATGCAATGCTTAACTGGGGAACTGTCAAGATGTTACTAACAGGAAAAGAGAGTATTAGAAACAAGCCTTTTCAGTAACTGCTGGTCCACTGCACCAACAGGAGCAGTCACCTGTGATGGTTTTATAGAAGAGTGCTGATTAATTCTTTCAGTGTATTTCTAGGAAATGAAAATACTTTGGGCAGTTGTCTGGAAGGCTTCTATGGAGCCTGTGTAAAGTCTGATGTTATGAGTAAAATCAGTGGCTCACCCTGATTTTTTCTTAGTGATCCATTTTGAGTTGTAGGAAACAGGAGGGATGGCAGTCTTGTCACACCTGCTTAAACATCCCTTTAGACATGGCAAAGAGTATCACCAGGCACTTTCAAGGTGACAAATAAGAGACTTTCTCCTTTATTCCTTTTGATTTGATCTATCACCACACCTAGAAAAGATCCCCTGTGTAGGGGTGGAAGTAGTTCACACAGTACCTAATTAAGGCAGCGGGAGGTTGTCTCCTTACCGAAGCCACGATTCTAGGGCAAATTCTATTGGTCTCCTTTTGTTCAAATGCCTGACTTGAACTCCCACCTTCTCGGGTGCAGATTAATCCTGCCCATAAAATAACCTAGCATTCTATTGCGTGATCTCAGGGCTGTACTGCTTTACCATGCCTGAAGGTCACACAGAGGGAGAAACAAAAAAGAGAAGTGCAGTTCCTTTCTGCTCATCTGACTTCAGCTATGACTTGTTGTGGCCGTGTGCATGCATGAGAGCGTTCTGTAAGGCTGTCTTTATCCACCTGCCATGGTGTAGACACTTCAGAGGAGCCTGGCTGCAACTGGACTTTGAGGCTATTCAGATTGGGGTCAGAACAACCAACATCCCAAAATGGCAAAAGGTGGATAACTATTGACGAAGAATTCAAATGAATTTTGGAATAAGTCTCTTTAAAAACGTCTTTATTTTTTAATAAATGTAATGCATAGTCATTGCAGAACAGCTTGGAAATAGAGGGAAAAAAGAATAAATGAGATCATCATATTCACTCACGATGCAGCCATCAAGTAGCAATGACTTTTAATATTCTGGTGTATTTCAGCATTTGGGGATATGTACGTGTATGAAGCAAAAAACTTGATTACATGCATTTTCAATGCCTTACAGCAAATCTGCCTCTCTTACATGTACCAAAAGGTATAAATTAGATTTTTTATTCGGTGAAGCTGATGAGTTAAAATACAACAGAGCACGTAAAGATCAAAGATGAAGTGAGGAAAGCCAGAAAACATTTCACTTAAAAATTTGAATGCAACACATGATTACTGAGCCAAAGAAAAACTATTTATCTGGCCTGAAGAATGTTATTTAGATCCCAGGCTCATTCATGCTAAACAGAGGCAACATTTTCCATTCAGTTCTCCAAGGCTCCTCTTCTCCTGGAAGTAATAACCCCTCCTGTCCCCCCCACCCCAGCATTCCTATTTATGGGCTTAATGCCCACAATTGAGAAGGATAAGTTTAGAAAGCATTCATTGCCAAAATGATGATATTTAAATGGTAGGTCAACTTTAAACAAGGTGATTTTTTTAGGTTGTGCCAACCTATAAACATTATTCTTGCCATAAAACTATAAACTAAAACCCACTAATAAAAAGGCCAGAAGAAAAGTTATTTACAATGATGTATTAAGGAGTTTGAGCTACTTTTCTTTCTCTCAAGAAGTAAAAAGTAACTGAATTTTTAAAGATTAAAGATTTTCTACCCAAACAAGACTTTTGTTTCTTTTCTTCTATTTTCATTATGTTAACAACTGAAACCTGCAGAAGAATTTATTTGTCAAATCCTCATATTTGACTAGATGCAATCACTCAATGCTAACCTCAAATAAAGAAATTGTATTTGTGGGAATTTTCATTATCATCACCATCAAACTCATGTAGAGACACAGCCATTTGCAACATTCTCTGGCCGGGGAGCAGCCTATGAAGTGACGACATGTGCTACTTTCAGAATACATGCTCCTTTTAGGTTCTTCTGTGAACTATTTATCGCTTTTTGTCTTGAGAGATTATGGACGTGTGTGTACATCTAATACTGCTAGTTGCTTTGTATTTCTAGTTCTTCTTTCAGTGTTTCTCTTTTCTTGCCAAAACTGCCTATTCTGAACAATGGAAGGACAAAGAAGTTAAAATTTATCTATTTTTTAGAAGGGGAAATTGTATGTAGGTATGTATTTGTTTTTTACAACACACGCATTTCTAAAAGTGAAGACAGTAATGGTCCATTTCCCAGAGGAAGTCCTGCCCTTACGGCTTGTCCACACACTCGAGGTCATACGCCCTGCAACGCTGCACACTGTTACTCTGCAGGCCTAAGGCATCTGGCCTAGTAATTCACTTACTTCTCTCAGCTTAATTCCTGCAGTCAATGCTATTCTCTTGCTAAGCAGGCCCATTTGCTCTTGATGGACAATTACAATCTCTGGATGTTCACAGATGTGTGTGCAGTGTGTAAGTGTGTAACTCCATCCTATTCTGCAGGGTCTGGCTTTACACTTGTGTACAAGTGGTTTTTTAAGCGAATGAGGCCAAATCAATTTTAGGCAAGAAGTCAGGACACCGGAAGAGCAGAAATTCTGAGATTTTCAGTTCTCTTATTCATTAGATGGTTGCTCAAAGCTGGACAAAAGCTGCCACTGCACTGGAGGCTGGCAGCTGAGGGCTCATTACATCTTGGAACCTCTCTCAGGGATTTGCAGACAGGAGTAGGGTAGGGGCTTTATGTGGAACTCTGCCAAAGTGTCTGAGCAGGCTGGGTTTCCTGACAGCCTAGGGAATCAAAAGCTTTCAAAATACAGAATCAAGCTCATGAGAGATCTTTTTTTTAAAATGTGGTACTGAAATACCAATTATTAAGATGCTAGGAAGCAACGGAGTGGATGCAAACCTCTTTAGATTTAAACCAATAAGGGAAATCAAGTGCTTTGAAGTTAGTACAATTAATAACAATAATAAATGATGATGCAAATTATAATCTTCCTTGGAGAGTGTTTTACACTTCATGAAGCATTTTAAAGCACTCTAGTTCATTTATTTCTTACAATAATAAGATGGGATATACGGCACTAGAATTCTCATTATTCAAAAAAATGTAACTAAGAGACAAACGTGTATGTATGAAGTGATAGAAGTGATGGAGCTGGGACTCAAACCCAGGTGTTTTTTCCATTAATGTTTATTCTGCTTGTTAACCTTTTCCTTCTTTCTCTTTTTTACCTATTTAATGGTTTCATGGTGGATTTGGTTTTTCACTGGGTGATATTACAGCTGAGGGGAACTGAGCCACAGGAAGGTATCCACTCTACACTGGTTGAGTCAGTGCAGTATGATTTTGGACTACATATGCATGCGGTATATTTTGATTGAAAACCAACCTTTTGAATTTTTATACTTAGCTAAGCCAGTTTAAACAGTTAAAAAATATATTTGTAGTTTTTCTGCACAGCAGGAAGAACTATCCTTCAGGGGCCTGCCCTGAGGCCGTGTGGTTAGGTTCACAAGCTCTGCTTCAGCGGCCCAGGGTTTCAGTGGTTCGGATCCTGGGTGCGGACATGGCACCACTCACCAGGCCACGGTGAGGCGGCGTCCCACATGCCACAACTAGAAGGACCCACAGCTAAAATATACAACTATATACTGGGGGGATCTGCGGAGTAAAAAAGCAGAAAAAAAAAAAAGATTGGCAACAGTTGTTAGCTCAGTTGCCAATCTTTAAAAAAAAGAAAAAGAAAAAAGAAATATCCTTCAGTCCCCGGAAAGGGGGTGAGTAAGACCAAGATGAACCTGCCCATTTCTTGTCTGACCACTTTAAGGCTCTGACTCCTCATCTCACCTCCCATCTGGGCCCCAAATTCCTGGGGAACTCAGCTGGAACAGAGGCTTTAAAAATGCAGAGAAGCCAGTTCTTATTTTTTTTCTCTCCCAGCTGCTCTTCTTCCTCCTCTTCCTCTCTTCTTCCTCCTCCTAATCCTCCACTATGTCTACCTATAATACCCAAATTTATGAGCTTCTTAAGATAAATATTCAATATGCAATTACTGATAGACGTGTAGTATCTGAAATTTATCTGCATCAATGGATATGAGTCAATGAATGGCCCTGAGTGAAATGGTGTAAATATTTGTCAAACTTCACCCGAGCCTATAAATTATAGCTCATAATTAAGCAGGCCATGTCCTTCTTTGCACAGCAAGAATCAGATTAACTGCGCTGGACCAGCAGCTCTGCAAGCCAATCACTATATGAACCTCATCACATCTCATCAATTAAAAGGGCATGACACCATTCTCTCATTTGCAGGGATTAAATGAGTTGCTAAATGTGAAGCGTAGCCTAGTGTGTCCTGTAACATAGCAGCTTCAACATAGAATCGTTATTACTTTCATTATAATGATTTATTTTAGGTCTAGAAGGTAAATAATGTAAGAGTTAAAGAAATGAGCAGATGATGATTTCAGACTAGTGGAGGAATAGGAGGTGGAAATGAGTTAATGATCTTTTGGAAGAATGACAAGAAATTAAACAGTAGAAATAGTAATACAAGGATGTGATAAAGGAGGAGGACGTTTTAGAGAGAAGAAAAGAGCTTTCACAAGTCACAGCCAGGCAGAGAGAAATTAAGGGGAAAATATATGAGCACCAAGTGACGGAGAGAAAAGGATCAATGCGAGAGGCACGCGAAGAAGATTTTGAAGAATGATAGCTCTATCTTCTGCTGCCTTCTCAACCCCAGTTACGAGGAAGGGAGTGCATTTAGCTCAAGCTGAGTCATAGGATTTGGGGACGAACTTACACATGCCCTGTGGATCATATGGCTGTACAGAAAGATGCTGTGGATTCAGTCACCAACAGCTTGTCTCCCTTAGAAACATGACTATAAAGTAAACTCCCTTAAAAACAAAATGCAGTTCTGATCCAAAGGAAGACAAGGCTTGCAGCAGTAAGAAGTGGTAGGTGGACCCTCCACCTACGCAAAATGGGAACAATGCAGCTCAAAGGCCTCTAACTTTGAGAATTTCCCAAGAGAGAATGTCAAATAGCCAATGCACAGGTCTTTACCACAGGAAGAACGACTTCCACATTGTGGTCCACTATGAATAAAGAAATACAATGGATGATATGTGAGAATGTAACGGGATGGGTAGAGGGAAAAACGTCAATTTCCCCTCGTGTTAGTGACATCTTGTTTTTCATTCCTGAGTTTTATTCAACTTCTACTTCATAATATGGTTCCTCTTTCCTCTGCCATTGCCCTTGGAAATATCTCAAAAGACCGTTGATTTTGTAAGAGCACCTTCCATGGATTTTCTCAGTAAAATCATAAAGCTGTCATCACTGAGGAGAGATAAATGTTCCCTGAGAGGGGAGACGCAGCCTTTCTCCCATGACCACAATGCCTACTGCTTCTGGAGGCTATAAATCCTTTGACCACCTTAATTTAATAGGTAAACTGGTTTGGTTGGCAAGTCTGGCAAGTCTTAGAATGGCAAGACACCAGTCTGTCTGCTGCAGTCCGTGGAGCTGCCTCTGCAGAGTTACATTCAGACAAATGTTCCTGTGACTTAGGGCAGTTACTGGGCTCTCCTATAGGCCATTCTGAAAGGGACGGTTGGTGACCTGCTTTTGGGCTTCAGATGATAAGCCCACTCTTCTTGGCAATGTGCTACATACTTTTAACCTGCCAGCATCCTTTAACTTGTTAGCCCTGATCACCCACTTTATGCCTTTCAGACTTGATTTTAGTGGCTAGGACTATAAAATTCATACTAAGAAAAAAGTTGATCTTCAAGAATTTAATCTATGATTAAATTTGACACTGAAATGATCATAAGTTTGATGATCAGTGAGGAAGGGTAGAGAAAAGGCACCTCTTGAAATTCAAAGCTCTTTGTATCAGCGCCTGCTGATTCAATGCTCCAGCTGATACACAATGCAAACATTTCCCAGGATTCTTGCCTCATTTAGTGATATAGTACACTATCTGGGAAATGTATGTCTTTTAAAAAGGATTTGGTAAATCAATTCGTGGTTTTGAAAGGATGGAGATACTTGCCTTGTGTTTTTTTTTTTTTTTTTAAAGATTTTTATTTTTTCCTTTTTCTCCCCAAAGCCCCCCAGTACATAGTTGTATATTTCTCGTTGTGGGTTCCTCTAGTTGTGGCATGTGGGACGCTGCCTTAGCGTGGCTTGATGAGCAGTGCCATGTCTGCGCCCAGGATTCGAACCAACGAAACACTGGGCCGCCTGCAGCGGAGCGCGCGAACCCAACCACTTGGCCACGGGGCCAGCCCCTTGCCTTGTGTTTTTTAAGTACTTGTTCTTTCCACTTTCCCCACTGTAGCCAAACGAGGAAGTGATAAGCAAATATGTACCTTTTCCCCTGCATTTCACCTGCAGGATGTGCTCTGGAAAAGCGTTCTCTGAATTTGTTGCCGTGTGCTAGGCTTTGTGTTGTAATAACTGACTATCAGAATGGACTAGTACAATGGAGACTTGTCCTAACCAAAACTGGCAAGAAAGTAAGACATGTGGATGTCTCCTTATCACCTTGTTCATTAGAAAAATACAGCTTTCCACCCTGTTACCCTATGAAGGAAGTATCAGTGTCTTCATACTGTGAAGAGAGAAACTTAATACGTCACCCTTTTGGGGGATGTGTGTAAAACAGTGGGAAGAATACGGCAAGATTTAGCATGAATCATAGATTGCAGTTGGTGCATCTTGGCTTCACTAAGGGAGAGATCTTCCTGTGGGGCAGCTTCCCTGAGCCTCTCAAATTGAGATTTAGAGATGATTACACATGCCATTTCCATACAGAGTAAGTCCTATGGCCCTCAGCTTCTTTTCCTCACAATTGCTAGGTACCGCTTTGCTGCTGGTGCTGGACAACGGAGGCTACTGCTAGACTGTTGGATGGGATCTTGAGCATGTAACTCACAGGGGTAGTAGGGATTTGAACTGCCTCACCCTGTGGTGTTTTCAGCTCCTGTTGCATTTCGTGCCCAATGAAGTGTGTTAAATTTTTACATGTTCTCAGCCATCAGTATGAAATAATTTGCAAAATGATGATATTGTGAGGTTTGGAATAATAGTTTTTTCTTCAGCATATGCTTAATGGTTATTAGCTTAAGGACAGAGACGCAAAACTTCAGGGTTTCTGCTTGACCTGGGATTTACTGATGGTCTCAGCAATGTCAGATTGTATAATTTCAAAGCTGCTTGGCTTTACCCAAACCCAAACCTCTATAAGTCTTACTTAATAGAAACGATCCAGAGTTTCTCACTTTTGGAAATGTCAGGGGCTCATTATAGGGAAGAGGAGAAAACTAAATCTGCTTTTATAGAACAGAGAGCCATAATGCCTAAGAGAAATTGTCTTGCCACTGGAGCTGAAGCTCCCGCTGTACATGCCCTCGGTCACTAGGTAGATTTGTGGGTAGCAGGCACATTTGTCCTTGTCCCAGGATAAACGCAGTGCCTATCTGGTATCACAAACATGACGGAGTAGTATTACAAGCCCAGAAAAATACTATGAGAGACTTGCCAGGGTAGCTTCTAGAATGTTGAGTTGAAATGCACTGAAGTAGATAATGCATTCTTTATAACACTCCAGGTCTACCCTTTTAATTCCATTTGTGTAAGGAATGAAACCCATTAACCATCACCCAGTAATGCAATTTATAAAAGCTCATTATAGACACCCTGTTCCTTTAACTCTGATGGCTGCTTGGCAGGAAAAGTACACATTAGTGAGAAAGTATTGATTTTCTATGAGCCTAGAACCATGGCTCAGTTATTGAACAGAAAACCTAGTTAATCTGCTTATTGTTATCATGAAAGAAACACAAGGAAGGAGTACATATCCAGATTCGTATGAGGCACATTGCTATGATTTTCAAAGGCACTCTCTGGAAACACGAAGTGCTGCCAAATGCATCAACCTGCTTTATCTCAGCTCCTCCCGTCCATGGAGTCCTGGACAGAAGTCAGATGATCTGGCTCTCGCCCTGGCTGTACCTACTTCTGGAGGCCCTGAAACACCATAGTTGACAGCAGGCACCTTGATGTAAGATAGATGTGTGTTCTGGGGCAAAGTATTCACCTTCTTTAAGCCTCAGTTTCCTCAGATCCAGGTGGAAACAACAGTAATATGTACTTCATAAAACTGCCTTGATATTAAATGTGATAATTTATGTATTGTGCACCATGCCTGGCTTGTACACAGTAAGAGCCCAATAAAATTTTAGCTGTTGTCATCAATTTTATATTAGGTTAACTCACAATTTGAACCTCCCAGGTTCCCCATTTGCTCATCGGGTCTACATTAGTGCTTCTGAAACTTTTCCTCTCAAGTACCCCTGACAGCAACTGATCTGAATGCATCTCTCGGAGGCCAAACTTGAGTGTAACCTGAAGGGGGAGATCTCAACTGCAAAAAATCCTTTACATTTTTCTTACAAATTTTCTTAATCAAAGTTTGCATTTTGCTTCATAATAATAATAATAATAATAATAAATAATAATAAATCTTTGTTTAAATGTTTTTAAAAGTATCAGAGTTCAAACTACCTTCACATTTGACGCTGCAGGAAGAGGAACTGCGATCATCCTGTGGCCCCGGGGCCCCTCAGCCCACCTGCAGTGCATTCCAACACATGCCTGCTACTCTAAGTGTGCTCTGCGGACCAGCGGGTTGCACCCCTTTAGAGCTTGTGAGAAAGGCAGAATTGGGCCTCAGGGAAGACCCTCAGGATCAGAGCTGCATTTTATAAAGATCCCTGGATTAAAGGTGAGAAGCATTGAACTTGATGATCTCCAAGGAACTACCAGTGCTAACCTACTATGATCAAGTAAGATGAGGAAATCAGCAGTCATTGAGCATCTAATGGGAGTCTGACATTGCACTAATTAATGTGAGGAACACAGAAATGACAAGGATGTGTCCCTTCTCTTGCGAGTTTTCTAGCGAGAACAAGGGAGCAGCAACGACCCGGCCCCATGGGAACCTGCCATCTGCTCCATTAGAAATTTACTCAGCTATTTAGAGGTCATCTGCCTTTAAAGAGAAGCAAAAACAAAGGAGATTGGTGATCTTAACCTAAAAATCTTAGAATAAATGACCATAATTCTATTTCCCTCTATTCTATTCTCCACCTCCTCACCTATCTCCAGCCCTATTAAAAAATTCCTCAGTATTCTAATATACTATTCTTACATTCCTACACCTATCATTAGTGTTGAAAAAATTAACTACCTGGTGTGAAGAAGAAGTAAAAATCTATTTTAACAAGACTGGCAATAAGCAGTTTTCTTAAGGCAACTCTTAGGGTGCATAATGAGTCGTCTGTGTATTGCAGACACCTGTTTACAGTGTAAGCTTCCAACATGCTCTCATTTGACTCTGTCGCTAATAATTCATGGGATCATTGAAAGTTGCAAGGCGGTGAATGGTTTTCCATATTTTATAGAGCCCTTACCTTCTCCCTGAGACAGGGGTGTATCAAGTGGTTAAAGTTTGATGTTGTGCAGAGTGACATTTTCGCCTGAAAACAACAGATTCCACATTGCAATGACAGCATGTCAAGGCAGAAAACGCAAAGTCAATGGAAGCCCAATTTGACTGCTTCTCCTGATGTCTACATGTGGAACTGTGTCACTAAAAGTGACAATGGTGGCAAAGTGTCATCTGTGGGCCCGGGCACTTTGGAGAAGAGAAAGATAACAATAGAACCAGAGGGTTATCTGAAAGGGTGGGTTGAGGGAGTCTGTGAAGAGCCCACCTGGTTCCTCTGAGTCTGGACACAGGGAGGGAAAGGAGGACACTCTACTCTGCTTGTGAGAAGTGCTGATCTCTCAACTGTGGGCCCATCGCTTGATGGCATTTATGATGTTTTGGTCCTTTTCCTGACTAACTTCATGAACATATTATCAGTACCAGCTGCCCCTTTCCCACTTGCTCACTTTTAAGCTCATTCCATTCAGCTTCCACCCTTCCCCATCACTTAAATGGCATGAAGTCTACCAATGACCTCTCAAGTTTCAAGTCCAATGGCCTTCTGAAAGATCTTCTACTAGACTTTACTCCAGTATTTGAAACAGTTTTGTCTTTTAACATCCCGTCTTCCTTTGGCATCTCATTATCCCGCTTCTTTTCAACACATCTGGTCTTCTCTTCTGTGTTTCCTTTAATGGTTTGACCCCTCCCCCTGTCTGTTAAACACAGCCACTTCCTTGAAGGCTAGTCTCTGCTTTCCTCCAGCTATGGTCTCATTTTTAGATACTCATCCACTCCAACAACTTCAAAAAACATTTCACTGAAAATATCTCCAGAATACACATATCAAAATCTGAGGTTTTTATTGCCAAGGATCAAATAATAAATCTCCCACTATCTGCCCGGCATTTGCATATGATTGACAATCTCTCCATTCTTGCATCTAACTCTGAACACTAGCCATCATCCCAGGCTGAGTGCCGGGCTTATTTGTACCATGAAGACTTCAACGACTTCTAAGCCTAGAACCGCCTCTCTCCCTCCACTGAAGTTGAGATTCACACAATAATACTTGCTTTTTGGTATTTCACAGAGCTATTTCTCTCCCCAAGACAGTGTAGCATTGAGCAATTTGATGCTGTGCAGAGTGAGATTTCTGCCTTGCATCACTCACTCATTTAACAAATATTTATGGAGTGTCCCCTGTGTGCCAGGTACGGTTCTATGGAATAGAGGAGTCAACAGAAAAGGGTTTGCCATCAAGAAGCTTATATTCTGGAATGGAAGGGGGATCCAGTCAATAAAAAATATATATATATATATGGTGCCTATTACCACCTGAGATAGATAGATCAATCTGTCAAAGTAATAAACATCATGATAGATGATAGATATCTATCTATCTCAGGTGGTAATAAGCAACATGAAGAAAAATAAATAAAAATAAAGGGGAAGGAAATGATGTGTTTGTAGAGGAGGGCTATTTACTTAGGGTTGTCAAAGGAGCCTTCCTGATAGACTGATAATGAGCAGAAATCTAAAGGAAGAGAGAGCAAGTCATGAGGACAACTGCAGGAATCCCAGGTGCCCAGAAAAGAGCATACTTGTTGTGTATGGGATACAGTGATGAAGCTAGTATGGGCCAGGCAGAGAGAGAAGGGGATGGTGGTAGGAGATGATATTGGAGAAGCAGCAGGAACAGATTACAGAGGGTCTCAGGTCCCAGCAAAGACTTTAGACTTTACTCTGGATGAGAGGAGAAGATATTATAAAGTTTTGAGTAAGAGAGTTTGAGTATCATGACCGGGCTTACATTCTGTAAGAGTCTTTCTGGCTGCCATGTTGTAAATAGGCTGCAAGGACTTGTGTGTTCAAAGATGGAAGCAGGGATTGCAGTGAGGAGATGATTAAAATAATTCAGATGAGAGCTGATGGTGAATTGGACTGGGAAGTAGGCGTGGGGCTCGTGGAAGTGGTCAGATATTATATGATTTTTTAAAAAGATAGAGCTAACAGCAGCAGGAGAGAAAGAAAGAAACAAAGATGATCCCAAAGTTTTAGAGCAACTGGAAAAAAAGGAGGTGTCAAAAGACAGAAGGAATAGGCCTGGGGCTATGGGAATGTGGAATTTGGTTTTGGACTTTTTAAGTTTGAGGTGTGCATTAGGCATAGAGGTAAAGAATCAAGGAGGGAATTTGTTACATCTGCCCTAGTTGCCTCGCTGTGAGATGACCCCTGCACTGAAAATAAAGCTTTTAAAATGCTGTATCGCAAATGGAAAGAGACCCCACAGGGGAAGGAATGCGGCATACCACACAAACTGCTACTGCCTTTTTGCACGCTACACACTGAAAACAGTCATCCATTACATAAAGTGGTTTCCATTATATAATTGAATTAATACTTCAAATAGGCCTAGCCATTTTCATATTGTTAAACCAATATTTTGGAAGAACTCAGACCTTTCGTCTTACTCATTGAAAAAACTATGAATGTAGTGTAAGGTGAAATATTCATACAGTTGACGAATTCACTTATTTTGTTTATAAACAATAGTGGATGAAATATACTGTTGCATGACTTGTGGATACCAAGAAGGGACAATGGGAGCACGCCTTTCAACAATCGGGAGAAAGTCCCTGAAAGGTGGATCAGCTACATGGTCTAACCATGGACATCTGCCAGTCCCACCCATGAATCAGTGGTGTGGGCGCTAATTTCACCAAAATGTACATGGAGCCTACACAACTGATTTCCAATTTCCCTTCATTATTTATGAAATAATTGGAAAGTTACACTGAAAGTCTGCCTATCTGAAAGGGCCTCTTGTGATGTACGTTCATTTTGAGACCTCTCTCCCTTAAAAAGTGTGTGACTTTTCTCTCCCCTGTGACATACAGGCAAGTCACTGATTTCCACTTTTCTTTTTTCTCTGTGACTGCCTTCCTTCTCACTTTATCTAATTCTGTCCATTTTCTTTTTTCAACTCTACAGGAAAAGACAGAGTACAGAGGAAGGAGGAAAACATCAAAACTCCAGTACTTATATGTAAGCTCAATCTTGGATGCTCTTTTCGGAAGATGAGGTTCTATCCAGGTGCAAATTTAATACATATTTGATCAAAGTGGTAATGTTAACAAATGTCTTAAACTATGAGAGCAATAGAACTTTCAAAATTTTGCATTTCTTCGATGAACTTAAAAATATGCTCAGCCAGAAGACTCCAAGAAATGTCTCTTTTGTGTTCCCCCTGCCAGAATGTAAATGTCACTGAGCACAATCAATGTAAAAATATCAGCATATACTCCCCTTACACCTTATCATGTGGAGATGATAGTTTATTTATACTCAGCTCAGACTAATATGAACTGGTCAGATCTAATGTGCTGCCAGATAAGTAAATAAAAACTTTCAGTTCTTTCAAAATGTGATCCTTCTAAATCTAAAAAAAAAACCCCGTTCATGAAAATGCAAGGATGGTCAACTTTCTATAAAAACCATGAATCTTTTCAGCATTTTCCCAGTTTCTGAAGGTACAGGAAATCCACTCAGGAAATACATTATCACAGGTTAATAAAGCACTTTATAGGAAGGGAGAAACAAATGAAGACATTAAGAGGAAGGCCTTCATCTTATTCTCCTGCCTGACTCCAACCAGCATGTATTTGGACAATCAACAAGGACTGAAAGACAGCCAACTCAGACAGCATGGAGGCGATCTGTTTCACACAAGATTAATCAGAAAAAGCCCCTGACACACGGATGTGCTAACTCACAGCATAAGGGTTGACAGGACCAGTAGTTGTACAAGTCACTCCTGATGCAATTAAACTCCAATGGTGAAAAACATTTAAAGTCACTTTAGTCAAAGGCATATATCCTTTTGGAGGATCTTGAGAAAAATTACTTTTAAGGATCATCAATAAAAAATTTCCATTAAATCCATCTACTTTAGTAAAATTACTCTTAAAGATCATCAATAAAAATATCCATTATCTGCCACCTACATTTTATGCCAGCTCATTTTCAAAATGCTACTCAGCAAATCGGTCAAAGGACTTTGGATAAGTTAATACCAGAGAAGCTAATATTTTCAAAATTTTGGTTTTAAAAAATGTGGTTGCCGCAGCAAATACACTTTGTTTTTCACATAAACAGTGCAAAATAATTATTAAAGACAATTTTACCCTCTTAAAAATAATCAGTACAATATTGCAAAGACTTTGAACATCAACAGTTAGTCCACAATGTGAGTTAATTAATGGATTAATAATCTGGTCTTGTGTGTGGACAATAAAAGCAACTTTGGAAATTATCCAATATCAGGTAGTTACAGAGATGTGATAAATTAAATGCTGTTATCTGGCCAACATAATGGCTATTCTTCTGTTTAAAAGACCTACTAAGTTTATTGATATGATCAGAAGCATCTTGAAATTATAGAATGAAAGAGGAAAATGATGGAATAAAGAGACAGCAATGTAATATTAACTACTTGCTTAATATTAGAAATGGCTTAATATCTTATAAAACTTGCAAATTAATCAACAGAAACACTACTGCTTGTTCAGAGGGTGATAATTAAAACCACAGAAGTAGAGCTGAAACAAACCTCTGAAATCGAATTCATATAGCCCAACTCCCACATTTACTGTGGAAAATAAAAACAGAGAGATTATGTACCAAGTGCCCCATTGACACTAATTAAAACAGAACACAGACTGTATATGGCAGATGCTTGATAACCATTCCTCTCGCTCTGATATCTGAAATCTTGTATGTTCTTGAGGCATCCTTTTGAGTTATATGATCGCTGCACAATAAATCAAATGCAAATTACAGGTCAGCCCAAGGGAAAAGATAAAAAAGGAACAAGCTAATAAGTGGGAAGAGACCAAACTCAAGTTCGTTCTAAGGTGTTTGCTATACTTCTGAGGTTTTCCTCTACTTGAGTACACGCCATCATTACAGCCAATAGTTACCATGTCATTTATTTCACTGTGTGCTCTGTATTGTCTCCAGTCAGAAATGTTAGAGCTAATAGCTGGTATGTCATTTATTTTACTGTAATCTCTATATTTTCCATTCAGAAATATTTGCTGTACAGAAAATAAAAATTTTCTGGCCTAAACAGCTGAGCAGCAGGTAATCTGAAGAAAAAGTACATGTTTCATTTCCTCCAAGTTGCACATTTGCTCACTTCTAACACAGAAGGGTGTGATAAAGTGAGAATCCCCTGAAAAAAAAAAAAAAAAGCTGAGGAGATATGCTAATTTCCCTCCAGTTAGGGTACTCTGCCTAATCCTGGCAGATGAAATGTCTTCATGCTTAACAGCTCAAAGATAAGAGCATCTACAGCAGCTTTCATGCCATGACTCCTAATCGAGTATGTTTAATTCTTCTGCCTGAGCAGTTAAGTAAAATTTTCGGTGTTTTTAGGAGTCACATGGCTTCAGATTTATGGTCTTATTGTTTACCATCAGTTTTCAAGAAGTCCCTAACGTGGGCACGCTTCCCCTCATTCTTCTCTGGAATTATGATAATTTGGTGGAGAACCTGTGAGGTGATTCTCATCAAAGGGAAGCCCACTGGTTTTGCTAGTGCCCCCCTGATGACTCTGTCTCAGTGAAAAACGATGGGGTCATAGTGATTTCATCACTCTTCCAGGGGAAGACCAAATCTTAATCTCTTGAGACAAAAGATAAAACTATATTAAAACAAACAACTCTGAAGCAATCCCTAGAGAATTAAGATACCAGTGTTATAATATCTTTTAGGACGGCTACTCATTTTAAAAGGCCAAACAAAATGATAGCAGTGTTTTACGAAAGCTCAATAATTCATATTCTAATATTGGGAAGATATCCAAGTGTGTGACAAACAACGAAAAGCGAGTAAAGCACATTTGTAGAGTTTCTTGAAAAATAACTGTGAGGCAAGTCAGCGTCTTTCTCTAGCCAGCTAGAGCGGCCAGCAAGTTCAGGATTTGGCTTCCTATTGACACCTATACCAGAAAAGATAATCATTTTCTATTTTATGGTATCTGCAACTAAGCCATTCACAAGCTACAGGCTGAGTCTTGCTGTAAAATGCACATCATAGCTGTGTCATTCAAGCATGTCATAATTTACTGAAGACACTAGCAACACTGTACTTTGGTGAACAAACGTCAAGTCCAGGGTCCAAGGCTTAGGTTTGAAACTTGATTCTGTGGTCCACTATTTGAATGCCCTTGGAAAGAACCAGTTATCTTCTCTGAACCCTGACCTTTACCATCTTTAAAATCCATTCAAGTTCTAACATCCTGTAGCTGTATACAAACACATTATTTTAACAAATCGCTATTATGTGAGAAGGCAATAAGGAATTTAGAAGCCATTGTATATACAGTTTGTTGAACATAAGGAGAATTTTATAAAATGATCTCATTCATTTGTGAACATTAAAATACATGTTAATATTGCAAGTTTCTCAGTGTTTGTTTTCACTAGGTCCTCCATGAGAGCAACAAAGTGGCTTTTGTCTCTGTTTATTCCAAGGCCTTACCTGGAGTCCTGTGTATAGGTATTTCTTTAGCCGATGTCTGAACATTAATTCTGCATCTCAGAAGCTTTTTGATGAACAGACTGAAAGCTCTCAGTGGGCAGGGACTTCTGTCTTGTTCATCGTTGTTTCCCTGGTGTCTGCTACAATGCCAGGCATAGGTACTCAGTAATATATAAACAACCACACACATAGCTAGCAGAGCTTTTTCTCCTCCACGATCGTGACAGTGAAAATCAGGGTGGAAAAAAGGGTACAGGAAAAAATAGGATTTTTTTCTTATTAGCCTTGCTTTGCCAGTGGCCAGGTTGCTCAGAGGAAGAGAGATGCTGGAAGACCGCCAGAGCTGTGGACAGTGGTGACAGTGAGATGCAGGGAAGGGAAGTGAGAAAGCCTCAGCTGTGTCTTGACCTGCCCAAGTGCCTCTCCTTCTCACTGGACACTTCCTCTTCTTCTTCTTGTTTTAACCAGTATTCTGAGTAGGATTTATAAGAGTAAATACATATATTTATCGACATATACACACATTATTGCAGGCCTTCTTGTACCTGCCCACGCTCCCAGTGTGTATCTGGTATTCCCATGTCACCATCACTCTCTGATCTTTGCAGGGGAATCCACAGGCTTTTAATCCTGTCTCTTTACCCAACTCTGTGAGAACCTGTTTCCTCTTTCCCGCACCATCTTAGTGTCTGTGCCTAATGAAATACCTTTTCTTCCCTCAAGCTCTCAGAACTGTCAGAGATTATACTGGGCCTTCTGTTTGGTTTGCGACCTCTCAGGGCAAAGCACGTCTTAGGATGGCCAGCAAAACGTATCATGACCTCAACACCAAAAACAAAAATTGATTAGAAAAACTGAAATGCCAAAAGTTGCATTTCTCTGGCTGCTTGAGAACAGAGACACACAGATGTGTTCACTTTTCTCAATTCTCCTTGATCAGCAGTTCTTGAAAGATATTACTGAAATTGTTCAATGCGCCCCTTTTAAAGAAATTTTATTGATCTTGACAAGTGGTAAGATGTGCTATTTTTTCCTTTGGAAGAGGTACCTACAGATATTTTCTTATTTTTTTTTGTGGAATTTTACTAGTAAAAAACAAAACAAAATAGCTTATCGGTGAATAATTTCATTGTACACTTTCTTGTTAACAGTTCTTTTCACAAAGTACACCTTTAGCATAGTACACAGTAAATGAGGCTTTACCTTCCAACTGACTGTGATGTCAATAAAGCTGTATTTCAAGGCATGAGCCCAGTCTTGGCTCTGTTGTGTTTGTGCTCTAGGAGGCTAATGTAACTTAGGAAATAATATTCTGTGCAAGAGGTCAGAGAACTTATTTTATACTTTTAGCTCTGCTCCTAACAGTTTTGTGTTTGCCTCTGTTTAGGTTTGCACAATTGCCAGGCTAGAGAAAAGAGATTTATCTTAAGTAATCCTCGAAAGGATAAAATGGAACCAACTAGATATTCATTCAGTGTGGTTGGGAAGGTGGTATTCTGGTTAATGACTGTAAAAATATACACCCTATTTCTTGTCAATTACATACTGTGCATAGACTGGCTAATTTTCACCAAATCAGTTTTATCTTCCTCCTGAGCATACAGGTAGAAGACCTTGTCCAGACTCCTTTGTATTTTGTCTGAGTGCTACCAGTGGACATGAGCAGAAGTAATGCGCACCACTTCCGGCCTGGCCCATAGCACCCTCCAATGACCAACTGTATGTGCCCTTTTCCTCTCCCAAATGACTGCAATGGAGAGACCCTTAGGGTGATCATGGGAGCCGTATTTGAATGTGACAGAGCTGGAGGATGGAATGATCCTCAAATTATTGCTCAGAGAAGAGATGCCTGACCAGGAAAACCCAAAGTAAGCTCTTGCATAAGTGAAATGAAATATAAGCCAACAGTGTTTTAATCCACTGAGTTTTTGGAGTTTATCAACTACATCAGCTAGAATTTCCATAATTAATACATATTCAATATACTTTCAAAGAATTAAAATAGGATAAAATATACTTTATAATCGAACGAAATTTCATCTTTCTTTGGTGATTTAACACGTACTGCAGTCTTTCACGTGGGGTCATCCAAATAAAAAATGTAAGAAAAGTCTAGTTGCTGGAGCTTAGTGGTTGTCTGATTTCCCAATATTAAAATATTTGCCCTATTTGGGATTCGGGGTAGGAAAAACCACTTAGCTATTTAATCTCAGACTTATAGTCAAAATAACAACTATTCATATTAATGATGTACTTTAAATATATATACATATGTAACACATATTTATTTATGTTATACTTACATGTTTGAATATTTAAAATATTTTATGTGTAAAAATCTTTTTACATATATTGGCATGTTTAATCCTCCAATTACTCTTTGAGATACACAACACTAACTTTACATGTTAGAAAATTATGGGTAAGGTATGTTGCCATTTACTTAAGATCAGACAACTTGCAAATAAGAGAGCTGTAGGGGAACTCCGTTGTGCTGATTATCACGTTCATTTCTCATTAAAAGAGCAGCTGAAGCGAGTTGTTGCCACAACCTCTCAGCCCAGGCAGCGGGCTCACACTGCAGTCTGGGTCTGTCTATTTCATTCCACCAAATTCTCCTAAGGTCACAGAGACCTCTGAATTGCCAAGTCTAATGACTCTTTTTCTCTTTTTATTTCATTTCTGTCAGGAATCTAGGTTATTGATCATTCTTTCCCCTGGAGACTCTTGTTTCGGCTTCTCAGACTTGATTCTCTCTTGCCTTGCTTTCTTCCTTTCTTTCAGCCTTCTGCACAGCTTCTGCTGCACCCATGCCCCGTGGACCTCTCACTCCGCATGTGGGTGGCTTTCCTCAATGGCCAGAATTCTCTGCTTTTACCAGCCATCTTGAGGCGGGACTCTGTTTCCTCAAATTACAGGTCCTCTGAGTTCCAGACATGGCTCTTCAGCTGCTTGGTGGATACTATGACTTGATGACCCTGGCACTTTGGACTCTAGACATCCAAAACCGAACTCACCATCTCCCACCCTCGCCCCGCCCCGGTCTTCCTGCATTCTCTATGTGAGTTGGTATCATTCATAGTTACAAACATATTCCTATTTACAAATGCTAATCCCTTAGATTTGAATCTTCTCCTCATGTTACCTCCTGGTTTGTTGCAATCACCCCCTAATTAGTCTTTCCTCCTTCTGTCTGGCCCCACTGTCAACCACCTCTACATTCAAGCCAGAGTGGTCTTTCTGAAAAATAAATCTAACTGAATCTGCTTGCATAATGTCCTTTAATGGTTCCCTATAACTTCTGACTCCCTGGTTTAGCTACAAGATTTTCCACAGCCTGGCGCATTGCTCTCCAAACTCCTCTCCTGCACTCTCTTCCCTCAGTTCTTACCCTGCCTTCCATTGTGCTAAATGATTCTCAAAAGCTGCTCGACAGACACTAGTGTTGTCTCTTTTGCCTAAGAATAGGATTTATCTCATAGGAATGTTATGAGGACGAAATGAGCTTATATATGTAAAGTGCTCAGAATGGTACTTGACACATAGTACTTTAGAAGACTTGGTAATAATTATGATTTGCTTTTGCCTTACATAGCCTAGCACAGTGGACAGAAAATATTAATATAATGAATTATGCATGACAACGGGGGGCAGGGAATGCTCTTAGGGCGTGTTTTAGAAATGAAATTAAATCAGACTCCATCATGACTAAAGCAATATCCAGTCCTCCTGAAATTAAATGGACATCAGAGGAACCACAGGCTAATGCTATTGTCGAGGAAACAGAAGAAGATGGATTAAAAGTGCCCTGATGAACCCTTCAACGTACAGCACACTCGAGCAAGCAACCCAAGATAATATGTTTAAAATATTAGATTGGTTGATATCACGAAAGCCCTCGGACCTACTTCCTAAGATCACTTATGCCCACGTGTACACACACACACACACACAGAGACAACAGGATTTTTTTAAACATAATTTTACCCAAAGAAAATATTTCCACTCCCTTGTACAGAAAAGGCTCCTAAATGCCAAAGCAGGAAGGATCCACAAGCTGAACCTTCTCACAATGATTAAATAAAAGCCACAGCCCATTGGTGACAGCTCCTTCCACAGTCAGTTTTGAATTTATTTTTTCATGGAGAAACTAACCCTTGTCAATCCCAGATGATACATGTGGGATCAGGAGAAATCATGATTCGAGGCAAAAATGAGCGGAGAAATCCACAAAATATCAATAGAGATAAATTAGGTAGACATAAAAAAAAGAGAAAGAGAAAGAAATGTCACACTGAAAGAAGAGAAAAGAGTAGGACAAACATGGAGAGGAAGCTGAAAGAGCACAGGGAAGTCAACGAGGCGGGAAGAGAAGAAAACAAGCTATCTCTGTGGTCTCCATGCAGGCGGACAGAAATCCAGGGGCTTACGTGATTTATTTTTCTATTTTTAAATCCTCAAATGCTCATCTCAACTAAATTCCCAAATGCACTTAAAATAATACAGCCTTCATAACTCAGAATTTAACTTCCAGAAGTCCATAACTAGGTTTTATAATGTTTCCCATCTCATAATTTCACCTGATCTATGTAAATGAAATACTCCTAGATTAAGTCCCAAGGGGGTTCATTTATAATCGTGGGCCAAGAGGAGGCTCGCCTAGCACTGCGCGGCTTTATAGGGGAGCAATCACATTGCAGAGATTGGCAGGCTTCCCTCTGCCTCCCTCGTTCTATTTATACTGAGACCCTCGAATCCTGCGGAAGGAGCTGCAAGCCTCACCGGGAGGTTGCAAAGCTGGCACATGGGGAGGAGAGATATTGCCAAGTCAGCAAACTGACAGATGGCAAATTGGAAAGAGAGCAAGAGAACCGAGGAGACAATGGAAATGCTACACAACTGTAAGATACAATGCTGTTTGGTTTTAATTAACAATTTGGTATGAAACTCTAGCAAGCAGTAAAAGAGGAAAAAGATTAAACTAAAATCACTGGAAAATAGAGCTGGAAGAGACATTAGAAATAACTTAGTTCCCCCCCAACCCCAAATATTTATCAAGGGAGGAGAAACATTTAGAGAGGCACAAATGACTTGTGCAAGGCGAGGCTGCTAATAAATTAATTCAGTCCCTAAAAATATAAACAAAAAAGAACAAACAAATCCATAAATCAAGACTGATTAGTAAGTGATCACTGTAAATATAAAGAAAGGAAAAACTGTCCACTTATCCTTCTGATAAGTGACAGGAAGTGACGGTTAAATTACCCTTTTTGAAGGAATAAGGACAGAAATGGAGCCACAATCAGAGACATCACCTTTCTGAAACTATAAGTGAGTCTCCTTTAAGGATGGGACTTTATATGGTCATTGCAAGTGTTTATAATCAGAGAAGGAAAAGTTGGACAAAAAAGGCCAAAATGAATAAGACCTGGCATCCCCTGTAATTGTGGCTCTAAGGAGAGGAATTACAGGATTGCGTGTGGGTAATGTCCAAGTCATTTCTGAATCAAATCCAAATCCCCTAGCTGCTATCAGGAAAACACTGTATGCAAACCAGCGGGTCCACAACCGTCCACCTCACAGCATGGGAAGCACGCTCCTGGGTGCTGTCCTGCGAGAATCCTCTAATGTGGCTGGAGAAGGGCCAGCAAAAGGCAGTGGAAAGGCTCCAGGTCTGGAAGGGGCTGTTAAATTTGTATAAATTCTTGTTTGCCAAGATGAATGTGGAAGAGGGAGCTGATGGAAGTCTACACAATCAAAAGGGCAAGAGTAGAGTAAACGTGGAACTTTTACAGCCAGATGCTGTGACAACCCGGAGTAGGGGAGAGGGTGGTGGAGGCGAGGCCTTGGAGATTTCAGAAATAAATTTAGGATAAAGAAAAGCATCATTTAGTCAGTATTTAGTAGACTTTTGTCACTCATTACTTCGAGAATTGTTAAAGGCTGAGAATATATAGAACTCCAAAAGATGGTTTGCATGATATCAAGTCTAATAGTTCAATTTTATGTTTTGAGACCATAATCCTATACTTTTGAGTTTAAGGATATGGCCTTGCTTAATGTGCCCTTGATTTCTGCTGCCAAAGGTCAAACTCAACTCTGTGTTTCTTAAATGCCCATTAAGAAAAGACTCTGGCCAAAGGCACATTATATAGGTGTCCAGAAATGCGACACTCCAATTATTTGAAGGATTCCAGTGTGTTACTATAGTCTTACCTAAAAGGTAGAAGACAGTCAGCTCTCTATGACTGTTTCTTTAGCTTTTTCTGCACTTCATTTATGTCTGAATAGCATAAATCGTCAGCCTTATAACCTGTCTGCTGGAAGAACAAAAGAAAGCTGTATTTTTTCGCCTTTGTGTACCACCCATCCATCCTTCTAAGTCCCTTAAACAAAAACTTTTTGTGCCTTACTCAAATTTGGGGCTTAATGCTAACTGACTTAAATGTGATGTATTTAAAGTTTTATCTACGTAAAGTCTTCATTGCATTTCGGTTGATTATAACTATTCCACCCTAAACAGCACACTTTTCAGAACAAAGTTTTATGGAATGACTTTAGTTTTCTTTGTTATTTGTAATGTTAGTTGTTGATCTAAATAAACATCCATCTCATTGCACTATTAAGCAACCTACAGTTTTTTTCAATCACAGTATCTTGAGAAACTTTGTCAAATGTCTTTCTGAAATCAAGATGCCCTCATCTGAAAACAAGATGCACCATGTTTTACTCTACTAATTTCTTCTATCAAACATGATCATGTTGGTTTGGCTTGGCTTCTTTTGGTGAGCTCTTGTTTATCCCTAGGGATGTCTTGTATTTTTCCATTGTTCACAACCATCTGTTGAATAACCTTTTCTAGAGTACAAAGATAGTACAGTGCATTACATAGACAGTCAGAAAACTTTGGCTGAGAGAACTATTGCTCAAGCTCATGGACGAAGGATGCACTACTTAATATTCCACTCTGCAGTCAGTCCCCTGGCATGGTCCTCGTCTAGCAGATCCTTTCCCAGGGGCAGAGTCTTTCTTTCCTCTCCTCCCCTTTCTTCTTCTTCCTCCCTTCCTTTCATAAAATTTTGTGAAGGGCTTACTATCTGCCAGGGGATAAGGGATATACAGAGTGTGGCATCTAGTTCTGAGTAGCATGTTCAGAGAGATGAGAATATATTCAACAGTCTTTTATATTATTATCTTATTTAATAACTGGCACTATGTTTTAAAAGTTTACTTAAGATACACTTATCTAACGCTTACTATGTTTTAGACATTGTTTAAGGACATTAGAGTCATTGACTCATGTAATCTTTCTAACAATTTTATAAGGTTGGAACTATTATTATTCTTACTTCACAGATTAAAAAACTGAGGCACAAAGTTGGTAACAGGTGGAGCCTGGATTCAAAGCCAGGGAATCCGGCTCCATGGTCTGTGCTTTTAGCCACTGTACTATGCTGCTATGGAAGGAAGAGGAGAAATTTCCACAGAGGCCAAACCGCCATTTGATGCACCTTTCAACAGAGAAGACCATACAAAGAAAATGAAGGGAGAAACAAACAATAAAGACAAATGACAGTAGGGATGTGCAAAACCTAATCAGAAGTCTCTTATCACAACATGTAGAGAACATGATAGGACTTCAGGTCTACAAATACCTGTCATGTTAAAAGCTTCTTAGGGCTGGGGCAGCCTGATGGTGTAGTGGGTAAGTTTACGCACTCTGCTTTGGCGGCCCAGGGTTCGAGAGTTTGGATCCCAGGTGCAGACCTATGCACAGCTCATCAAGCCATGCTGTGGCGGTATCCCACATACAAAACAGAGGCAGACTGGCACAGATGTTAGCTCAGGGACAATCTTCCTTAAGCAAAAAGGGGAAGATTGGCAACAGATGTTAGCTCAAGACCGATCATCTTCACCAAAAAAAAATTAAAAAAATAAAGCCTCTTAGGGTTGAGAAGCTTCAACAGGGCACTACAGCCAGATCAATCTTTCCTAGAAATCTCCTTTCTTATAAACTCACCTGTACTGAACTAACAACAACTTTTCTGCTCTTTCTGTTATCAAGAGCAGCAGCCTAACCCTCAAGCTTCTTCTCCTCAAACTCTGCCCTATGATGGGCTATTTCTCCTCTCCATTTCCCACTGATTATATAACCACCAGAACAATATGCCACACTTCGTTTGTCCCATAACATGATACTATTCTACAATTTACTTTTTACAACTCCTTGTCCTTTCTTTTACCAGGCAGCCTAAAATGGAATCCTGATCAAACAGACTCCAGGCATTGCCACAGTTATACAGCCGGCCAGGGAACACACCAAATGCTACTTTGCACTGAGATTTTGTAAGTTCTAAAAGTACAAGTTAAAGCTGAATTGAATTTTCTGTTTAAGGAGACCCAGGACACTTCTCTATTCATATTGCAAAAGATAATATGTGTTTTTAAACCTTTTTCACAGCAGAATCCTTTTAGGTAAGTTTTTGAAAACTGAAAAATCCCTCCCATCTGGGTAGAATCTTGAACATTTTCGCAGACAGCCCTGCCCTTCTTAAAAAGCTGACTGTATTGAATGTAAAAGGAGTACCTGGAGTTTCCCAAATAAGCACTTTTCAGAGAGTAATACATAACTGTGCAAGGCTGCAGGTCAAATATCCTTGAAGACCTAAGTAGGAAAACTTTTAAGCTTCAAACTACTTCTTTAGTAATAAACAAAAAAGTGTCACTGGACTATTAATGTGGACGTCAAAATTATTGTTTGATCTTTTAGTAATTCTCAAAACGAATCTGAATTCTTATTTTTTAAATTTATCTAGAGAAATAAACTCTTTTTGGGCCATGATCCCAAATTAGATCAGATAAGGAAGGCTGGCAGATAAGGGCAGGATATCAAATAGCACCTATGGCAGAGTGTGAATTCAGTAGGGCTCCCAAAAGAATTCATATAGAGAATACATGGGAAGTTGTTGGCTTTTTGTTTTTTTCCCATCCTTTTTCTCCATAGACCTTGCTTCTCCTTCCTATGACAGGAAGAGTTCCAGACCTAGTGTACAGGAAGGTTTAAGGATGCTGTTCCCTTTCCCCAAATCCTTCCTTCTCTGCATCCCAGAGTAGCTGTTAGGAAATGCCTTTGTGGTACATGATGTCGTCTTCTTCTGTGAAGAGAAAACCTTCTGGATTCTTTTTATTAGTAGGAATATCCAGCAATGCGGGGATCAGATAATTCTATTTTTCTAAATTGAGGGACTCCACCCACATCCTTCTCAGACCCAATGCAATCCCAGATTTTGCAGAAAGCTGCTGGAACGAAAAGATGGGTGAAGAGCCTTGGATGGTCAACACTATTCTTAAATCTGATGCAATCCCTCGGACTCATTATTTTACTTAATGGAACGTCTGTCATTGTTGATGAACAAAACATTTTATTTTATCAAATCGATGTCATCCAGGGACTTCAGACTCGAAAGAAATTTCATTTTGCATTGGTTCCTAAATTAAATTTTCTTTTTCTACATCCTGATTGCACAAATCTTTCTTTTCTCCTCAATGAAACAATATTTGGCTTTCACAGGAACTGCTGTGTGTTGTGAGCACCTCACCCCTCTCTTTAAATCAACACGTTGCCTAGGTTTTCCTACTTTGATTATTTAACTACATACTTAGCATTTTAAAAGCAGCAAATTTAGGGGCTGGCCCAGCGGTGTAGTGGTTAAGTTCATGCACTCTGCTTCAGCAGCCCAGGGTTTCTGGGCCTGGATCCCGGGCATGGACCTATGCACCGCTCATCAAGCCATGCCATGTCAGTGTCCCACATACAAAATAGAGGAAGATTGGCACAGATGTTAGCTCAGAGACAATCTTCCTCACACACACAAAAAGCAACTAATTTATATCTAACCTGACACAGCCATGACTGTACAAAGAATGGTGACACCAATGGACTTGAATAGAGACTGAAACTCAAGGACACAGAAAAATCTATCCATTCAATCCCTGTCCATGGACCAATAAAGAAGAACTCTGGTATCGTGGACCCTGTCGCACATAGCGTTGTCTTTGTGGTCAGCTATCTTGATTTAGTCCTCACAATAGTCCTGTGAGATATATGGTATTTTCTCTTATTTTAGTGACAGGACAAAAAGTCCAGAGAAGTTAAGTAATTATCTCAGTTTCCCATAGCTGCTAGACAGAAATGACAATGTCCTTGAAGGAAGAAGCTCAGACTAACAGTGGATATGGAAAATCGAAACAAGTGTACAAGAATCCTCCTGTCTAACCTCAGATTTCATGATTGTTTTTCCTATTATATCTAGGTCCAGTCACCTACCAATCTCACAATGGTTAAGCAATACTGGCACAGATAGTCTTTGCCACCAAGGGTTTATTCTCCCCCTTGTTCCAGTCTAACAGAATCCTTATGTGTTGAAGTAACACATAGAGATTCCTTCACTTAAGGAGGCTATGCTCATCCTCCCATGTCTAAGGATTGAATCATGCTTGACCTAAACTAGTCATCTGCATCTCATTTCCCTTGACTAGTGATTCATATAAGAGTGGCCAAGGGTAAGTGGTCAAAGAAATGTAAGGCAAAGACTTCTCATTCAGAATTAGAAGACGAAGAGAAGATCCTTTGCTCCTATACTTTAATTCCTGCTTCGAATGTGGACATGATTCTTGGTGGTGCAGTAGCCATCCTGCAACCATGAGGCAACATGGATGGGGATAAAAGCGAATGCGCTAACAGTTGTAAAAGTAAACATGGAAAGGGCATTTGTCCTTGATGCCAGCATTGAACAGTGAATTCAAGATCAACACCTACCTTCCTCTAGACTTCTTCGTATTTGAGACAAGTAAGCACTTAATAACCTAGGCCATTAATACAGGATTCTATTACCTGTAGCTGAATATATTTACCACGAATATAGCTGTAAAGTCAACATCTTAGAATAGAATGTGCTGTTTGACTTACAATGCAAAAAGCTTTTGTTTGTGTTGGCTTCTTCGGTGATGCTGAAAACACCTGAGTCCATGAAACAGTAAAACAGACCCAAATGTGTACTCTTCTCTTACAGATCATTAATGAATAACCCTTTTCTAGATGAGGATGTTTAAAAAATGTTGCCATTTGTCTACATTGTAGACTTTACTGAATGTTTCAAATTTCAGTGTAAAAATCTCCCTATTATATCACTAAGATACTCAAAATATTTCCTAACCAGAAGTCCTCATCTGCATAGATTTAAGAAGCGTTTACTGTATGCTAAACTCTGTGCTGAGTGTGGGGATTCAGAAATGACAATATCCGTGAAGGAAGAAGCTCAGTCTAACAGTGGATATGGAAAATCGAAACAAGTGTACATTAAAATAAAGCGTAGGGAGCAACTTCTGCCTGTAGGAGATGGGAAGGATGTGAAAGAGGAGAGAAAAGGAAACATCTAGTGGGGCTTGTGAGATATGAGTAAGAGTGTGGACGAGAAGCAGGGCAAAAGCCACTTAGGGAAAAGGAAGCAGTATTTGAAAATACAGGGAGTCAGAGAATGGCATGGGTGTTGTGGGAGTAGGGGGAATATGCAGCGGATGGGAGATGAGACCAGAGTAGACGGCTGGGCAGATCCTGAACTGCCTAAGATGCTCTGATCAACTGCTTAGAGTTTATCCTATAGACAGTGTAGAACAATAGAAGGTCTTTAAACAGTAGAGAGATAGAATCAGATCTGGGGAGATTATTCATTATTTCAATGTTTTTCTACAATATAAATATAATACATAATCGTGTAAAAGTTTAAACAATACAGAAGTACATAAAAATGTAAAGTATATAAAAATGGAAAATTTCTTTACTGTCACACCTCTCCTCTCTCGAGAAGCTCCTAGTAACATTTTATGTGTATTCTTCTGGATATTTTTTATGCATACTCTGTCATCTATTTTATGTTTATTTCTCTATTCGTATCTGTCTCTATGTCCCTCTGTCTGTGTATGTATCTATCTTTTTAATAAAGATAGAACCACAAAGAAAGATAGGATAACAAATATAAGATACATTTGTAGTATACTGTTTCACCTACAAGTATATTGTGGATATCCTTCCCGGCCAGCCTATGCAGATTTATCTCATCTTTCTTAATGTCTACATAGTAATCTACAACAGGGCAGCCTATGGGCCAAATCAGCACATCCTTGATTTTGTAAATAAAGTTTTATTGGAACACAGCCACACTCATTTGTTTATGTATTGTCTATGGCTACCTGCTTGATAGAAGAGCAGAGTCGAGTAATTATGATAGAGACCCTGGCCTGCAAAGCCTAAAATATTCCTATCTGGCCCTTTACAGAAAAAGTTTGCTGGCTCCTGGTCTATGTATGTGTGCACTAGAATAAATTTGATCATTTCTGTACTGACAGACATTTAGGTCACCCAACTGTTTTCTTACAAAACTGTAATGAACATTTTGATATATATATTTTTTATCCTTTTAAGTGAGCATTTCTGTAGGAGAGTTTTCTAGAAGTGGATCTGTTGTATTGACAGATTTTCTTTCTTTTTCGGCGAGAATCCTTGTGGCAGTGTGGAGAAGCGTCTGGAGTAAGGAGTCTTAGGCAAATGGGTCAATTAAGAGGCTATTCCTATCATCTAGTCTGGAGATTAGGAAAGTTCAAAGGTGGGAAATGGTAGAGGTGTCAGAATTAAAGAGAGATTCAGAATACTGTACTGGGTAACGTCAAAGTGGAAGAAGGGTGTTAAGATGCTTCTGGGGTTAAAACACTTCTGAAATCAAAAGGCTGGGTAACTCATCCACCGAGAGGAAAGGGTAAGCACCACCAGAAATGTGAACTTAAGGAAGTACATTTTACTTGAATATACTTTTATGACAAATTAATGTAAAACTCATCTGTTTACTGTCATTTTGTGATAAGTGTGATTGTGAACAAAGGTTTGTATTTTTATATATATATATATATATTTTTTTTTTTTTTAAAGATTTTACTTTTTCCTTTTTCTCCCCAAAGCCCCCCGGTACATAGTTGTATATTCTTCTTTGTGGTTCCTTCTAGTTGTGGCATGTGGGACGCTGCCTCAGTGTGGTTTGATGAGCAGTGCCATGTCCGCGCCCAGGATTCGAACCAACGAAACACTGGGCTGCCTGCAGCAGAGCGCACAGACTTAACCACTCGGCCACGGGGCCAGCCCCCAAAGGTTTGTATTTTTTGTACTGTCAATGTTAGTTATTTTAAGTCCAATAGCTCCCTGTGTGGCCCTCATCGCTCTGCTGTCTTTCCCCTTTCCTGTCCATCCTGAGCCTTCCCTTGGTCCCATCTTCACTGCAGCTCTTTCCCTCACCCGCCATAACAGTGGATGACACTCCTAAGGCAAGCATCTTTGAATCCTTAAAATCATGATTACTGAAACGTTTATCCAGGTGCTAGCTTTCTTCTGAATAGCGTTTTCATGGGAAGTCACATATTTCCTGTGTATATCCTCACGCCACAAGTTAAACATATTTTCACATTTCACTAAAATTATCTCTTTCACTTGATGACCATTTTTCACAAAGAAACAAATTTTCCATGTCTCAAGAACTACTGATTAAGCTAAGATTACCAGAGGCCCACAAAGTCACATGAGTATATAAACATGGATGCTGTCTAGGCTCATCCACTAGTCTCAGAGCCCATTCAGATCTAGGCCTCCACAAATTTAACATCCATCGAATTTGAGAGCAACAATTCATGGGCGAAATAAAAACTAATAAATCTGAAAGTGCCACAGGTCACTGTACTTTCCAAGCATGGTGGGATTTTCCACAGTGGTGTGTTCAACATGTTTTAATATAGAGCTTTTGGGAGTATTAAACCAGAGCGCTCTAAAATCTAAAAAGTACTTTACAAATATTATTACATTTGTGCTTTGTTTGTTTGTTTTTAGTTGTTGCAATTTTTACAAGGAAAAAAGCCTCCCATAATAGACAGAATTTGACCAATAGAAAACGTTGGTCTGAAAGGAATAGATGGATCCTGAACAAATAATTCTGAACCCTGAACATAAAAAGTGATGGAATTACTGAGTGATCTAGAAAGAGAAGAGCTACAGCAACAAAGCTGATGGCAAAATGGCACGGTCCCTTTCGGAACATGGTGCTTATACAACGGTTCTACACGCTGAATAGGTCAGTTCAAATCACCACAATTCACATTTTAAAGCAAAGATCTTGTGGCTCTCTCAGTCTATGAGAACCAGCAACTCTGACACTAAAGTTCTCAGCTCTGAGTGACATAACAGCAGTGTAGATGCCTTTGCCTGAGACCTTTGAGATCAGATCCAGGGAACCTCAGACAGGCCTGATCAGCCCTGTTAGGCCAGCCCAGGGTGCCACAGGCACAGCTGACGACACACAGCTGTCCTTTGCTGTGGACAGCCCAGCCTCTCCTCCTGCTGGGAGTGAAAAACAAATGCATCACAGTCCCTACCACTTCCCCCATAAAGTTACTGCATTAAATAAGAAATTCAAAACATGGATGTGCAAAATCATGCAGGACATATTCTGAAGAAAAAAATCACTGAAGTTCTAGCCTGGCCTCCGTGGAAAAGTAAGGCAAAGAAGAGACTCGCAATACGGGAAACAGTTAAATCTGAAAATGTTCTCAGCCCTCTGGGTCTCTCCACAAGCACTCCCCACAGCAGCTAAGGATTTCAGTGAAGGAAGCCTCAGATAAAGAAAAAGAGGAGAATTCCAAACTGCTAACAAGTGTAGAATTAACAATTCTTCCCTCCGTCTTTTTTTTTTTTAACCTGCGTTTAGAATTTACTTAATCCTGCTCTGAAGTTAATTTTTTGCATGTTAATTTTCATGAAGTTGAGCTCTCCTTAAATACACAAGTCCTGCTTTACTCATTTTTGTGTCCCCTATTCACTCTATCCTTTCTCAGCTCCGGGAGCTATCTGGCATATATTAGGCACAATAGCAGTTAGATAATTTTACTCCATCTTGATACTGTCAAGTTGTTATTTCAGTGTTTTCCGGAGAAAGTATTAGATTTAAACAGTCAGCTTGATGGAGTACAATGCTTCCAAAGTGAACACTAATCCACGAGGACGCTTTATAAGAAAAAATGTCTACTGCCGAATAGATGTGAAAAATGGGGTATTCTCTATTCTCGAGGAAAGTCACGATGCACATTAGCAAATTAAAGGCTCTGAGAAGACCTGCAATGAAGAGATCAGTTCAGCCCTGTTTAGCTCTGTCTCTCCTATTTTGTTGAACAGGAATACTTTTTTGTTTTAATCATTTCTATTGACATACTCTGGAATTATTGTACTTTAGAATCTTGCTACTCAAAGTGTGGCCCATGGACCAGAGGCATCGCCATCTCTGGAGAGCTTGTTAGAAATGCAGACTCTCAGGCCCCCCTCAGCCCTGCTGAGCCAGAGCCTGCACTTTAACAAGATCCCCAAGGTGACTCACACACGCATCAACACTCACAGAACACTCTGGAGGAAACTCAGGCGGACTGAAAGGGCTCTAGCTTTGGGACCAGAGAAATCCATCTGATTCCATCAATTACAAATTGTGTGACCTCCTGCAAGAAAACAGGTAACTCGCTTGGTCATCGTGAAAATAAGGAGATACATATATATACATATATCACCTGGCTCATGATAAATACCAAATAACTTATAGAAATTAGTATTATGATTATTATTCATGCTCTACGTATACTATATAAATAAAGGAGTTATCTTTATTTAGAGGGACCTGTACTTTTAGAGGAACAGGAAGTTGTTCTACAGAAGTCTGAGATGTTTCTCTTCTGATTGCTTCCCCACCTTTCTCCTGCAGGAAAGATGGAGGACACAGAATTGAAGGTTAAGCCTCATGCCTGAAATGTTTAGATTCCTGAGGACCACATATTTTATGCCATTAAATTCATACCCTAATATTTTATTAGTAATTCAAGTTCAATTTATCTTAGGCGTGTATAAACAATATCCATTTTTTTTAAAAAATCACACCAGTCAGATTTTCATGTCTCATGTAGCAGACATTTACTGAGCTATACTCAGAAAGAAAAACACACAAAAGTCAGTTGAGAAAGAGCTAAAACTAAATGAAAAAATCCTGATTTACAAGCAAAAATCTTTTTTGTCCACATTCTCTATTTTTGCGACATTATGTAATATATATCCTGTGAACTCCATTTGTATTTTGTACCCACACATGCTTTAAATGGCCAAAACTTTTAATTTTTTCTTAAGATTATAAAGTTCTAAAAATTATGTGTTTCAATTTCCCTCTTCTCTCTGTGTTATCTATTTATGTATTATGTATCATATATAACACACAATGCATATTTTTAAATGCTCAGAAGGTCCTTTTGCAATTACCTCTCTTTAAATCTCACAATATTTTCCTAGAGGTGGAAGAGACACATAGCATTGTTTTTTAATAGGACATTTCAGAGGCCTGGGGGGTTTAAGGGACTTGCTAAGGGATATGCAATGTTTTACAGGCAAAGCCAGGCTAAGAAGAACTCAGGGTTCTGGTGTGTGTGTTTTCGGCTGTTGCTGTATTCCATCCCTTTGCTAAACCTACTATTGCATCAACATTAAGTCTTCTGGAAGTTGGATTCTGAAGCGTGGGAGTCTGCATGTTCTTAAAGTAGTTTAGCTAGTTGGAAGCTTGACTGCTTTTCTTATGTAGAAACCATTTCCCCATCCACCTGGCCAGGAGCATGAGTATGACTTGTGATTGCAGGAGCATGGATGTTCTTCCATCTGGATTTTCTATACCTGATGCCACGAAGAGAAAGCACTGCGTGAGAGGAAGTGCTGGATATTTTATGAACTCTCTACAGCTCCCTATATATGCTTAACAAATGTCAAGTAAAAACAAAAATGACATTAAGAGTTTACCATATCCTAAAGCTGGAGAAGGTAATATTTTAAACTTCTTTATTCATGGTATTGGTAGTCCTCACTTCTTTATTATGCTTAAAGGACCCTGGTTATTCATCTTGTATTTCAACCAGCCTTAGCAAGACAGTACACTGTGATACGTGTACTGTTTTTTTAATCTTGTTTCCCTTCCATTTTATTTTTCCTATACAGCATCACATCCACTTATGGTAACCCCACATTTGATGATAAGCTCTCAGAATTTCAGTTATTTATACATATCATTTCTTCTTACTTATCTCTCCCATTTCTAGCATTTATTTTTGTTAATATCCATTCATTTTGTTAAATTTATTTTATGGCCAGTTTGAATTTTTTCCCAGTTTCCCATATAAATGCATGCTGAATTTACTGGCTGCTCAAGGGCCTTTCTGACACATTTCATACATTCTTACATCAAATAAAATAGATGAAATTCAGAAGTTGGGCTCTTCCCCTACAAAGCACTTTTTGTGTAAGGAAAGAAGTAGACTTCAATTTTTATGACTAATCTGACACCAGCAACATCAGGAGATTCAACTACTGGTCTTTCATCCTAAAAATGTGTTTTCAGCGTATTTCTGTCAAATGACACAGACCGTCAAAATAAAGTCTGCATAGGTTCCTACTGTCTGTTGCTATAAACAATTAGCATTACGAACGTCATAACTAGAAAATAATAAAGCATTAACCGGACCTGACCTCGAACAGGACTTATTACCATAGTGATGAAGACTTAAACAGCCAGCTGAGCCCAGGGGCCAAAGGCAAAGAGACCTGCATCCTTCCTAGGAGGCAATGGAGAGCAACTGGGGGACAGAGATGGAGTCTCAGGCTCCATGGATAGAGAGAGATCTGTAGAGAGGTTTGCTGGCTTCTGCAGTGAAAGATCAACATTGACCTGGAGAAGCCAGGGCAGCAGAGCTACAGCACTACTCGTATCGTCTGGAACACTCTGATGAAGGCACCGCATGACTGGCATAGTCTCCTCCTCTCTAAAATGAGGGAACGAAGTGATGATCTCTAGGTCCCTTTTATTTCCAGACTGTTGTAAAGCCATGATTCCAGACGGGTCTAGGAATTATTTTTTTTTCTGGAAGGTTCTCAGTTGTAGAGTATGGAAAAAGGCAGAGAAGACTTTCTAGAGTCATGCAATTTCACCTCAGTGGTAGCCAGTCAACTGTATGACTAAATTTCTTCACGTGGCCCCACTTGTTATCCAACAAAAGGCAATTTCAGGCTCATGGAACAAGACTCTTGAATGGTAACTATGTGGAATATGTCTTTACCTGTTCAGAATTTGTCAAGCCAAGAGATAAATCTGACGAGAAGTGGCTAGAGAATAGCCTCTTTTTGCCAAAATTATTCTACTGAGTTACTGTAGTCTAATTTATCAACCCATTATGCTATTGTTGGACATTCAGAAGCTAACAAAATTGTTTTTTGTTATGAAATGCTGCATGCACACACAGAAAGGACATGAGGGATTCAGAGAGATTTTCCACAGCAGCTGTTAAACTCCTTTGGTTCAAACCCCTATTCCATTTCATCACCTTTCCCATACCCAAGTCTCATGACCAATACACACGTCTGAGCAGCTGACCTCCCCCACGGAATTCACTGAGAAAGTAGATCACTTCAGATGGAAACTCAGTCAACGTCCACCCATCACACAGCTTCTGTGCTAATTCATTCCTCCTTGTCCTTTGTTCTTACGGAAGAGGAGTGTACATATCCTTTGTACATGCAAAAGATAATTCTTCCAACTCAGCATCAATTTAACCATTTTTTTCCCAAATTTTCAACATCCACTTCAAGGGGCCCTATTATTAACTTATCATTTTTAAGGAGGAATACAAAACAACATAAAAACAGATAAATGAATGGAGATGGCATGGTGACCTGAATCACTACCTCCTGCACCATGGGGAAGAAGTTGGCAGCAGCATTGTTTTATAATATGACTGGACACCTTACCCTGCAAAGAGTTAGTAAAATAAAAGCTCAGTGAGGACAAAGGCTTTTCATCCCTGGGGCCAGAACATGGAAAATAATTAATAAGTATTTTTTTTTCTGAACGTTGAAGGAATTTACAGCAGCACTTTTTCAGAAGGGCCCAATCTCCAGACCACAGAGAAGATTATTTACTGCCTTCATTTTATAGTACTTTGGTGCTTTCAAAGCATTCCTAGATATATGTATGCATTTGAGATGACTATTTGTTCAACATAGTATTATGGGAGACCTCTATATTTGTCTAGACTATGCTGCTAATTAGTTACCTGGCTTGGTATGGGATTCATTTCTCTGGAACTACTTGATTTTGTCATCTGTAAAATGGAAATCTATTTCACAGAACAGCTATGAGGTTTAAATGATATTATATATTCACGATACACTGAGAAGTCGAAGGAGCTATTTGAATGCTGGGCATTCTTTCATATGCCTTCAAAGCAATTAGCACAGGGCCCGCTGAAAACCCAGCACACGTTAATAACAGTTTGCCACATTTTTCATTTATGGTTCCCAGTACTAAGGCTGTTGCTTTGTTTCAGTTAAAGGCCGTGGTTTTTCTTTCTTGTTTGCATGTTTTCTTTGTTACAACATGCTAATTTTCTGTATATGCGCCTTGTTCTTATGGAAAAGTAAAAAAGCAAAAGGGAAAAGGGGAATAAAATTTGTTCATGGGCTCCATTTGCAGCATTTTAACAGCTCTCTCCTTAAAACCTTATATTTGCTAAAGCTCTTAAAATAAAAATAGATCTCAAAAATGCCACAGAATTCTATAAGGGTTTTATAATTATGACTATAAAAGGATAATTATCGTTTCCATTCTCACATAGCATCAGATAACAACAGGAAATTTCATGTTTGACACATTTTCAACTTGTGATTCACTGTGGCTCTTACAATAATACTTGGTTCCAACCATTTCTATCATGACATGTGGTTTCTTTCTAAAATTTAATACCTTGTAGTTTCATTTACTTTTACTAGCTTTATTTGTGATCACTCATCTTACTTGCCAAGGATATAATTAGCTCTAATCTTATATTTTGAGATTATGATTCCCTTTGGATTTTGGTATCATCTACAGATTTAATGAATATGCTTATTATTCCCTCATTCCTGTCACTGGTAAAACTGTGCAGAAAGATTAAGGGGGAAAGCAGAGAAAATGCCAATATCGGAAGATGTATTTCATTTATCTGCCATGTTAAACACAGGCACAAATTTTCACATATTAATTAGTATGAGCGTATTGTAAATGCCCTTCGGACACTTTATTCATTCATTCAATAGATTTTTCTTAAGCACCATCTATGTACTACATTGGTGGTCTAGTGGTTAAGATTCCATGCTCTCACTGCTGCAGCCCCCGGTTAGTTTCCCGGTCAGGGAACCACACGACCAATCTCTTGGTGGTCATACTGTGGCAGCTGTGGCAGCTGCATGTAGCTGCGATGTTGAAAGCTATGCCACTGCTATTTCAAATACCAACAGGGTCACTCATGGTGGACAGGTTTCATCAGAGTTTTCTAATTAGACAGATGAGGAAGAAGGACCTGGCCACCCACTTCTGAAAAACTGGCCATGAAAACAATACGAATAGCAGTGGAGCATTGTCTGATACAGCATCAGAAGGTGAGAGAATGGTACAAATAGACCGAGCTGAATATGAAAGTTGAACTAGGCTTTAAGGAGATGAAAGAGTAAGTTAGATTCCCGTTTCTGGTCATGATGGAGTAACAGGAACTGGATTTACTCTCCTGCCTTAAGTACAAAACTGGACAAAATCTATGAAACAATGGTGACATTGGACAATAGGCAGTGCAGGGCAGGGAGTCCCAAGAGAAGAGAAATAAATGAAATGAGTCCTATTACTGGCCCCATTTTCTGCCTGGAGAAAGATTCTAGGCTGCAGTGTAGGGAAGGGGAATCCAAACAGAGTCCAGGGTCCTCCCTGAGCTGAGGAGACTGAATTGAGAATTCCTGGAGATGAAGGCAAACAGAGTTGCTTGTACAGTGAGGAGAGAACTGCAAAGAGAAAGAGTTCCAGAAATCTGCCAGGTGTGACTAGTCAGTGCACGTATTGAGGAAAATACCTGAGGCCGAGGAAAGGCCCATGGGATTGCAGCAAGAGCAATTTCCAGAGCACACAGGCCCGAAAGAGTTCATATTTCACCCAGCCTGGATGGAAAGGCCTCCTGACATATGGGACTTCTGGTATAGTATTCTAAAGGGCACTGCCTCAGTAGCAGGGCCAAAGTAGCCTTAGACTAACAGCTTTTTGGGTCCCTCCTAAGAAAGTTTAAAAGCAAGCCTCAAAAAGACTGACGTGTTTCCAGCTTAAATGCATCCCAGAGCAAAGATAAAATGTTTTAGAGGAATACAAAAATACCAGTACCCAATGGTGTAAAACTCGCAATGTCTGGCATCAAATTAAAAAATACTCAGACATGCAAACAAACAGGAACATACAATCCATAAAGAGGAGAGAATCAATAGAATGGACCCATCATGGCATAGATATCATTAGTAGACAAGGACAGTAAAAGAGCTTATACAGGGGCTGGTCCCATGGACGAGTGGTCAAAGTTCCATATGCTCCCCTTTGATGGCCAGGATTCATAGGTAGGTTTGGATCCTGGGCATGGACCTACTCCACTCATCGGCCATGCTGTGGAGGCATCCCACATACAAATCAGAAGGAAATTGGCAGAGATGTTAGCTCAAGGCAAATCTTCCCCATCAAAAAACACAAAAGTTTATACACACACTTTACGTTCAAGAAGGTTAATGAAAGCATGAACACAATAAAAGAATCATCCAAGATATAAAAAGACTCAAATCAAACTTCTAGAGATAAAACATACAATGTCTGGGACAAAAAAATAAAAGAACGGAGCATCAGTGAGCAGTGGGACAGCATCAGACAGCCAAATAAATGGGTAATTGGAGTTTCAGGAAAGGGGGGAGAGAGGGAAACAAAAAAATATTCAAAGAAATATTGACTGAAAAATTTCCAAATCTGATGAAAACTCTAAACCCATAGATTCAAGAAGTTCAACGAATGACAAACAAAATATCATGAAGAAAACTACACCAAGGAACAGCATAACCAAACCGCTTAAAACCAGCGATAAAGAGAAAATCTTTAAAGCACCCGGAGAGAAAACCAAATTATATACAGTCATGTGCTACATAAGAACATTTTGATCAACAACAGACTGTATATATGACAGTGGTCCCATAAGATCAATACCATATGGCCTAGCTGTGTCGTAAGCTATACCATCTAGGTTCGTGTAAGTACACTCTAGGATGTATGCATGATGATGAAATCGCCTGACGACACATTTCTCAGAACATATGCCTGTCATTAAGCGGCGCATGACCGTAGAGGAATAAGGGTAAGAATGACATGAGACTTCTGGTGAGAGACAATGCAAACCACAAGTAAATAGGGCAACCCCTTTAGACAACTCAAAGAAAAACATAACCTGTTAAGAAAAAGTGTGTAGGTAGGAAGAGGGAGTGTGAATTCAGGGAACAGAGAGGAAAGGAGTGGCACGTAGGGGAGTAAATGGAGGGGCAGGGTTGGATATAAGGCAAAAATATAGGTTAGCAGCAGATTAAGGAGTCCCTTGACTTTCAAGCTACAACAAGGAAAGTGGGGACTTTAGTGAAAATTTTAAAATGGGACAATGTGATGCACAGTATTTTAGAAAACTTGTTCTGAATAAAGACTGGATAACCAACTGGTAAGGTAAATTTTGGAGAAATGATATATTTATGTAAATGTATAAAATCATATATTATGTAACAATATTATACATTACAGAAAACATATATAATTACCTTAAATATAAGTTTGAAATATGTTAGACATTAAAGGACACATCCTAAAAGTTGATTATACGTTATTCAATTGCACCTTGACCCTGTGTACGGCAGAGCTGAACTCTGCCTAGTCTTTTTGCGCCATCCTTTCATCTTCTGTGCTATATTAGATAATGCTCTGCTACTATTCATAGGGTTTTCATGGCCAATTTTTTCAGAAAGTGGGTGACCAGGTCTTCCTGGTCTATCTTAGTCTGGAAGCACCACTGAAACCTGTCCATCATGGGTGACCCTGCCGGTATCTGAAATACCAGTGGCATAGCTTTCAGCAGCACAGCAATGCACAGCCACCACAGTGTGACAACTGGCAGATGGGTGATGTAGTTCCCTGACCCGGAAATGAACCTGGGACAAAGGGGCAACAGCATGGAATCTTAACCATTAGACCACCAGGGCTGGCCTTCTGGTTATAGATGCAAGATTTACTTGGCATACCAAAAAAGTCTGTTATTTCTTTCCTTGCAGCTCCTTTTTTAAAGTATGGATGTTATCCATATTCATCTTCACTTCCTCTTTGATAAATTAATACAAAATGAAATCCTAGTTAAAATTAAACAGATAATATATTAAAGGGCTTGTTCCAAAATAACATATTTTTTTACTGAGTTACAATTCAGCCCAAAGTGTGTATGTATATATTTTAAAATACGAGTTTCCTCTCTGCTAAAGCCCACAGACATTCTGGATAAGCCTCAAACTAAATACCAAATTATGGGGAAAATGCCCAAGTTGGGATTCGGGCTCCACCCCTGCTTGATGATTTAGGTATGGGGCCATTTAATAAATCTGAATGCTCAACCGTAAATGCTGTGGAAAAACCTACAAAGTTAAGCGTCAAGTACCTGCTTCTGAGATGGTCTGTACTGCTGATTCCCTGACTTCCTAGAAAAGAGGCCTGAGGCTTCAAGTTTCCCGGCAGGAGGTCTTAAAAAGCCAGATGTACAGAATCAGGAATGACCTTCCTCAAGTCCAAGCTCTACTACATGAATATTTACAAAAAAAGTTGTCCACTTCTGAAATTCATCAATAACCACAATAATTTACCAAAAACCACAATAAGGTTCTGTAAGATGAGTTTTCCTAACTAAGAAAAACATCATAAAACTATAAAAAAACCTTTCCCTTTGAACCAGTTATATCCAGAACTAGACAAGCAAATTAAAAAAAAAAAAAAGAAAGTTCAGGCATTTAATAATTTCAGCTACCTCAAAATTATGAAGCATGACAAATCCTAAAATGCTGGATAAATTTGAATCATTTACGTATATGTTTTTACATATACCTATTCCAATATGCAATTGCCAGCCATTTTCACACAAACATGCTGCTTCTCCTACAGTATCGTTACACACCACCTTGTTTGTTGGGGGGGGAGGGGAGGCCCCATGTAAGGTACCAATCACTGACTCCTTCAGCATTCATTTACAAAGAGCTCCCACGTGCAGGCACAAGTTAGCCGCTGTGGAGAAATACTAAGAAGAACGAAATATATCTCCTGTCTACATCTTAGCACACAGTTATTAAAAAATAATGGTTATAAAAGGTTTTTTACTAATTACTATTTTGAGACATTTATTTAAAGTTTCAAGAGCTAGAATCCTTGCAAAATATTGTATTAGGGTAAGGTAAGCTTTGCCGTACTCCTTACCCTCAACTGGGGTCTTAAATCTGGATATTTCTCTCTCCATAAGAAAACTAGGTAATTTGCAAAATTTTTATATTCATATTTGAATATTTTGAGGATGTAGTCAGAGTCTAATGTTACACTGGTGACAAGAAAGAGAAAGGATCCCTCTGAAACGTGTTACTCTTGAGTATAATGGCCAATGAGACTGGGCAGTTACAGGCGTCCATGCTAATGCCGGGAGAGTCGTGTAAGATACTCAGTGTTATAAACCAATGCCGATAGTTGTTATTTCTGCCACAAACTGTTAAGATCTAGCACTATTTTGTTGGGCAGTGCTGGGAATTGTTTAATTCTACAAATTAACTTGAATTTCTTAAGCACACATAAGATGTTTGCAGTTGACTGACTGCTTCTGACCTAGAGTTCCTCAGGAAGAGTGAGGTGCATTTAAGCATCTTCGTATCACCAGGATTAAGTGCTTAAGTCACTGTGGCCTTTATTAAGGTAGCTGCTTCCTTTTGTCTATTTCATGAGATAGGCAAACAGAATGCATTAACATTCAACATTCATTTACCAAATGTTTATTGAGGTTTAAAGTGAGAAAAGCAAAGGATTCAAATGGATTATTTATATTGAACTTCTACTTTCTATAGCCGGTGGCAAGTATGTAAAACATACTTTCACATCTACCATACAGACATTCTTAGTAAGGATCTCTTCCCTATAGTTGTTTTAAAATAGATTGTATGCACTGTGTGGAGACATAATATACCTCCATTAATTAGAGAGGATAAGACAAGAAATGTGAACAGTTCATCTTTCAGTGTCTCACTCCTTGAATTAACAACTAGGATAAACATAAATAGGAAACTATTTCATGGATGAGGGAGATAAATTCAAAACTGCAACAATATTCATGTTTGTACTTTTTAGTACCTTTGCCGTGAAATTCTCAAAGTCCTTTACAAATAATATTCACAATATCATCATGCGAGAGATAACCAGTATTTTATTCTCAAACAAGAAATACGAGGCTACAGCAAGGCATGTGATCTGTTTTAGATTCCATCAAATAGATGCTATGTGTGGTTACAAAACTCTGCAAAGATTACAAGTCACTTTAATGCTTAAAAATGCAGATGATAACCTACATCTCAGAATTTCCTCATAAACCAAATATAAAGAGTCTAAAAAATTACCCCTGTGTAGTAAGAGGCAGACATATTATGTAAAAAACTTGGGAAAAGAATAAGATGAGAAGAGGCGACATTGGGTAAAGACAGCCGTTTATCTCTGCTGCCCACTCTGGGCATCAAAATTAAGCTGCAACTGGATGGTTCTGTAACTCAAAACTTCTTATAGAAAACAAGTCAGTCCTTCCACACCAATTTTTTGTACTCCTAGTATCCAGTCCACTCTCTCAGAGCGCCCCCATTTTTTATCCCCATTTCACTAATGATTGTATTTTTCTTCCTTATTTAGACATGGATCAGTAGAACAAGAGTGATCCAGTATATACAAGCATTTTAGGGCTACGCATTTTACGGTATCAGCATATTATGCTAGTCCTTCTCTGAAATAAATTGATAGACAGAAGCCTACTCCATAAGTACAAACACACTTATGTAAGCTAAGGGTTATTAACAAAGATAAAAATAATCTACTATATAAGCTTTAATTATTATGTAACAGATATTTTCCATTTTGATAGCATTTGATTTCAGTCCAATTCCTCAGCGCTCTTTATCCACACTCGAACAAAATGAATAGGAGAAGCTCTCTCCCTCACTTTAAGGAGTGTTGGGAAATTAATTTGTGCATGAACCAGCCGGAAGATGTACGTTAACGTGAGATGGAGTCATTGTGGATCCAAATGCGCCTGTGAGGGAATTAAGAAGTCTGTAGGTCAGAAAGACGCGCATCCTTTGAGGGGCATAAGAAAACACAGAATCTGCTGTGTTCACCTTTGAATAATTCCGACTTTCAAAGGTGGATTTCTGAACTGAATTTTGCATACAGCTGCTTCATTGATCCAGTTTTATCAGGAAATAAGATGTTCTAAATAAGTGTTTTTTCCCAGACAACTATAGCTTAGTCTTACAATTAAAACAACTTTAAAAAATTACAAATTTGAGGGGAACCTTGTAAAATGTGCTGCAAACTTCTCTCCCTTTTTACAATATGGCTCCTACGATCATCAATGACGATACCTAGCTGGGAGCCAGCAGTGCTTCAGGAACTGCCTCGCTGGATGGCTCCTCTGAACAGAACAGCCTGGTCCCAGACTCTCAGGCTTTTGGAATTCTTCCATTGTTTTCAAATGTTTGGGACTCCTTTTCCGTACTTTTTCCTTGCTAGGCTATAGGCGTCTCCCACTCCAGTCCTCAACCTGAACGGAACAAGTCTCTGGCTGTTCATTTTTCAATCCGTTTGTTGTAAGCTAGAGAACCAGATAACCAAGCTTCTTGAAACTGTATGTAAATTGAGAATAAACTGACTCCCAGGAGAGCCTGAAAGTTTTCCACGTTTGGCAAAAAAATCAGGAACTATGTTCTTGGGTTTACTATCACCTAGGCATTAGAGGTTCATAGATAAGGCGCTTCCTGATAAGTGAGGTTTTATTGTGTCACTGAAATAAAACACAATGGTTTACAAAATTCAGCCTGGGGGCTGCCTGACAAACTTAAGGTAAATGAAACCTTTCAGAATGTTGATCATAACCTCCCCAGTGGTTTTGAACAGATTTCCTTTAAAAAATAGGAGGGTAGAATCCTCTGGAATATTTAACCTGGGTAATAGAAGCATTGATAAGGACATGCTTTGGATTCAGTTTTAAGAGAACAAAGAAAGGACAAATCTCATTAAAATTAAAGAGAATTCTACCTCAATAAAGTAGGAGATTTCTTGTAAGCTTTGATGGAACAGAAAAGTCCCTTAATCCAATCCATAATCCTTTTAAGACAGGGCAGCACAGCTTTGGGTCTGCACATTGAAAATTCATTAGTGATCTTAACCTGAGAATTAGATTGGACATTTTTTCCCCAAATCAGACAGTTATGAAAGAAAATCTTCCTTCCTCCTTCTGCCTCTTTCAGCCTCTGGAGGACTAGCCCATAACTCATGGATTTGAAGATTTTCTTCCTCACTGCCCTTTGATTGGAGTTAACCCCAGGATTACAGTTCCCCTTAGGAACACAGTCATCACAGATTCTGGGATGGTTCTTTGTATCCTGTGCATGGACTGCCTTTTTATATGCTTAGCCCAGGACAGAAGTCTAAAAAGCAGGATCTTCAGAACCCAGAAATCCAGAAAGGGGAAAGAATGACTTGACCTCTCCCACTGTTCTCAATGGGGAGCCAGTGACACTTTGGGTGGAACAATCCTCCGCAGTACTGAGCTGTCCCGTGTGCTGTAAGGCATCTAGAAATCTCAGCCTCTGCCCAGTGTCCCCAGTCACTGTGAGAACTGAAACTGCTCAACACATTTCCAAATGCCTCCTGGAGGGGTGGTACTGGCCCCAGTTGAGAACCACTTTAGATACTGCGCTGTGCTGAAATGTCTACAGAAACAATCACTTCTACCACCATCTCAACAAAAGGATGTATGTAGGTTAAAATTAGGCCAGCACTGGCAGTCCCATTAAATAGTTGCTGAGTCAATATGCAGAAGATATTTAGGTTCTAATTTATTTGCACACGTGGGTCACAAACATTTATAATCTATAACTGTGGCTATCAGACACATTTACTTTGTACCAACCACTGCAATAGAACGACATTTGCTTGGAGCGTCTCTATTACACAGTCTGCACTGACCTAATAGCCTGGTGACTTGTCTGTATTTGCTTCTAAACTGTAGGCTCATTTAGGGCAGAGTGTCTTGTCCTTCTTATTCATTATTGTAATCACAGTGCTAAGCACAGTGTCCAGCATAAATAAAAATGTTTAAAAAACCAAATAAATGAGTAAAGGAATGAACACACCAAGGCCTTTAGCAACCACTCAAGACACCTATAATCAAACAAGAAAGGGCTCTGTCACACATGATTTACGATGTTCAAAAGCCAACAGAGAAAATTGTCTACTTCTTTTGAGTTACTTTCCTTACTTTGTTGAAAAATATCTTTAAAAAAAATCTCTTGGGGGCTGGTCCCATGGCCTAGTGGTTAAGTTCAGCATGCTCCACTTTGGTGGGCCGGGTTCGGTTCCTGGGTGATGACTTATACCATTAGTCAGTGGCCATGCTGCGGTGGCAACCCACATACAAAACAGAGGAAGATTGGCACAGATGTTAGCTCTGGGTGAATCTTCCTCAAGCGAAAAGTTGGCGGCAGATGTTAGCTCAGGGTGAATCGTCCTCAGGCCAAAAAAAAAAAATCTTTTGGGAAATACCCACTGTTGTCTTTGTAGCAACTATGGTCATTTGCCAAATGACATCTTCCCAATCTGCAGGTTGCTTATATAACCCAGCAGTCAGCTGAGGCCTTCCCTATGCTCAGATTTCTACAATCATTCATTCATTCAACAAAATATAAGGACTTACTATCTACATCATCTATATCTCCCTACATCTATTAGGCATCTGTCTAGACCCTGGGGCTGCACCCTGGCGAGCAAGACAGATACACCTCCTGCATTAAGGAAACTATAATGAAATTTCTATATTTTGACTCAAAGTCATTCTAAGTGCTAATCTCCTTGGGAGAGGTTCTTATGCTCACTCTAGTAGATTTCAGAAAGAATATAAATTATTCTAATCCTGCATGTAGGGGTTTATTTCTTTGCAGTCTTGACCTCTACCTTAGGCAGCTCACCAAAGTAGTTCTTCCACGGAATACTACAGTGCCTAGAAGAGGAATTTTAAAAATATCACCTATCTCTTTATATGTAAATATCAATAAAAAATGATGTTTATCTTGAAGTTTCACGTTCTCTTTACCAAGATATGAAGAGGCTAACCCCAACTCTGACTCTAATCCTTTTTTTCCTTTGATTTCTGATGTGAATTCTATAACAAGTGAAGCCTAGTGAAAAAAAGTTTAAAACATATAATTATCACACCTAATAGACAATTGTAGGAATTTCAGGATTTTCCAATTAGGAAAACAGCTTAGGAAAATTGGCATAATCAAATTATTCTATTTGTTTTTAAAAATGTTTGAAAGGATAAGTTTGGCAGCTGTTTGTCATAACTTAATATTATTCACATTTGAAAATGGACAAAAAATCCATATAGTACTTATCCTACATTTTTGTTGGCGATTTTTCAATTAGGAAGGATATTTAACCCAGGTGGTATTTTGCTTAAATCAGCATTCTCTACTTCTATAACATCGAGAACTGGAAGTGATTTTATAAGTGATTTATTCCTACTCTCTCACTTAATAAAAGGAAAACCACAAAACCATAAACTGTAGAGTTTGACTCACAAACTCTAAAGTAGCCAATTTGTTTAAGATCTGGGTGTGCTCTGCCTACCTCCCATAGAAGACTAACAGCTCAAGAAAAATTCATTCTCCTTTTCTTCCATAGGAACAGAAATGTGACTGGGCATATGGCTGCCCAGTTCCATTTTTTTTCCCATCTTCCCTTGCACTTGTGAATAGCTTTGTAACTATTTTTTCCCCCAAGTGCTATCTGAGTGGACTTGACAGATGCTGCTTCCACCCTGGACCCCAAATCTCCCACAGTTTTTTCCTCCATGTTCTTTTGTCTTTTCCATGTGCTGAAATGATGCTAACCAGAGAGACTTTGAAAATGACCATATAAAGTAGAACTCAGTCCTGTCGAGGAGCTTTAAGTAATAATACATCAACTTCTGCCTTCCTTGAGCCACTGAACTGCAAGGGATCTTTGGTTAAAGCAACGAAGCATTCCTATCTAATACATAGCCCTGATGGACTCTTCAGCAAATTAATTTTCTTTTGTGTCTTCTTTAAACATCTTTAAAATAATAATGTGTTAATATTATCATAGCTCCTGGTTTTGAAATGCTTAGTCTGTGCTTCACCCAATGTTAAACAGTTTACCGGGATCATATTATTTATTCACCACAAACTCTCAGGTAGTTTCTACTGTTGTCCCTGTTTTGTAGATGAGAATGTTGAGGATCCTCGAATAACTTGGTGGAGCTGAGAGATGAGAATCCCAGTCTGTCTGACTGAGTGCCTATGCTCTTTCTTTTGACCCGATAATTCTTTGTTTCTCTGGAGTTACACTGCTTATGTAAATAAGTGGTAGCCCACAAGTCCAGCATCTAAAAGAAATGATGTTATGAGCAAAAACATTTCAATAATAACGTTCATAAGAATCTCAACAACATCAACTTGATTTAGACAATGTCCACTTGTTCTTATCTCAGCAGCACAAGTCACTTTAAGATGACTGATGTAAATTTCATATTTACACGGAAGACATTAAATTGTAGGAATTGACTGGGTTGTTGGCACCTTTAGCCCAGAAACCTTGCTCTTGTTTTCCCTTAGAACAATACAAAAGATGCAAATAGGAAATGGCAATGACTATTCAACGAATATCCCTTCAAGTGATAATTATTTTATACACCTTGATGTTAGCAAGAAATTCCAAAGGGGTACCTTCATCCTTTGTTAAGGATAAGATGAAAGAATCTATTAGGAGGTATTTGTAAGAAGAACATTTCTGGGTGATGGCAATATAAATTCCTTGAATAGGAAGTCCTCATGTGGAAGTGGAATTTGAAGAGCTGATTGAATGGTGGCAGCAACACAAGTTATCAAAGAAAGAAACTTTTAAATAAATTGCAAAAATGTATTTGACTACAATAAACACATGTCATGGTAGACTTCCTAGAGCGTTCATTCATCATAGGTTCTGCATACAGTTTTTTTCCATTTCATTTTTATAGCCTTTCATGTATATTTCTTCTATGCGCATTTATATGTATTTGTCTATCATTTTTTCATTCATATCCTACACACATTATTAAACCCGGTACCAGCCAGCCCATCAAGCAGGTTGCAAACTCTACTGCTGAGTTACAGGTGCAAAGATAGGGGTAAATACAAGTCAGAATGGTTAGGAAGGGAATGCTCCAGAAGAGAGTGGTAAGAGGAGATGCTGCAGAATGGGTGATATTTAAGATAAAACTTGATGTAATAGGACAAGTATCCCCATTAATAAAAATTCCATCTATGAACATCTATTTCTTCAACAGCGGTCATGGAATATTTTAACTGTTAACTGAGACTCAAAGCCATAGTGTTATGTTACTCTGCACTGTTCATGCAGCTCCTTGTAACTCAGCCATCCTCTTACTATTTAGGCAGGTAAATTCTTCAGTACCCCAACTGAACTATTTTATAATCTGAGGTCAGGATGTCCTGTTTAAGTTTTAATTTGTTTACAAAAAAACCCCTCTTATTTAACCAAATACAATCATTCTGGTTAGTGATTAAACTGCCCTTGTTAAAACAGGTTCCAGCACCCTAAAGCTCAGATGATGCTCACACACTATACAAAGCTATCCTCAAAACTTCATGTAGAGTTTAGGATGGTAATGAGGACACTTCCACTTTCCTACTTTAGGGTTTATCTGACATACTACAGCCACGCACCGTGCTCTGATCAAAACCAGTCTCCCAAAAGGAAGAAAAGGATTCTGCTTCAGTTCACAATTGCAAAGTTGTCAAGGGTCAAAAGGTACCACTGGTAATGATTCCTCTTTCTTCCTTTACCAAATAGTGTCTCATCCAAATTTCACTAAAAGAGAAAGTAAACATCGAGAGGAGAAAAATAAATAAGTACCTGGCTCTCTGAACTAGTGAGAAGCAGTCGGTGGTCTTGGGAACCACATTGCTCACTGCCCAGGTCTTCCTTACCTGCGCCTTAATGAGGAGCCATCTTTACTGTGCATGTCAGTATCGATGCTTATTTCAGCATCTGTTTTCACAGAGTGAAACATCTTTCACAGAGCCATCAATCCCACCTTGGTATTCCACAGAAATGATTTTCCCTCAATAAAGCCACCCGCTCAATAGGAAGCTCAAGTTATCTCAGCCCTGCATAAAACTAGAGAAAAGCTAACTTGTAAAATAGAAGGCACACCGGAATTTGCATAAGCCTCCTTTGTCTTCTGCAAATTGTTCCTTGTTGAATGAAGGTGGTGTTTAAAGGCTAACTATATTTATCAAAAAAATTCAATCCACCCATTTTGGACGAATCACATACTCTCTGGTTGTTCCTTCTTTGGTTTCTAACACTGAAGTAACAATGAAGCAAGATCTATGCAAATCGATTCTAGTTAATAACGCCATAGTTTAAAATTTTCTGACCTAGAAATCGACTTTTGCACAGAATTTACTACTTAGCTGTTCAGCCATTTCATTAACTGAAAAACACTGTATATTTAAAAATTCTATGGAATTAAAAAGAGTCAAGGACAGATGGATGTTATGATTTATGCTTTATCAGAATAATGGCTGAGCAAAAGCCTACCATATGATGGGAGATTGATCAGGTGGAGAATTAGGAGGAAGTGCCCTAAAACTCTGTCCTCGTGACAAGAGAGAATTGATGTTTGCAAAACCAAAATTAGAGAAATGAGGAATGCAACTCTCGAAATGAGAATTAATGGTAAAAAGTAGTTAATCACCAATACATCTTAAATTAGTGCAGATAACAAGTGAGTGTGTATACATTTTCTTCTTGAGTGGTGGTTTAAGATACTCCAACAGTTTATAATCCAGTGCAATTTTACCAAACAGTGAAATCTATAGGTGTCTATTCACATTAAAATAAGATCTTTTCCTTATTCCTATTCTTATAGTGTTCCTTTATACATCAATATTTCTAATAGATTAAAAGCATTATTCTACTTGTAAAATTGATTTAAAACATTTTATCAATATATTTAAAATACTGAACAAACTGCACATTCTCAAAGCAAGAATTCTGTGTTCTGTGTTTTCTCAAATTGCTCTCTGTGTTTGACCAAAGGGTGGGGAGTTGATAAGAAAACAGGACCAAGAATGGTTTTAATGGAATAATGTTAGCATCACCTCTGTGGAGCTTTTAAAACCTGTAAATAGCCTAGAATTCTGATGGGAAGTTCCCACCATCAACCAGCGTCTTGGTTGAACATATTGCAAACTTAAACTGAATATCTGCTCCAAAAAGGCAGAGATTTTTGTTTATTTTGTTTACTGTTTCCTATTTAGCCTCCGGAACAATGCCTAGGAGATAGTTAATGCTCAATACATATTTACTGAGTTCCTTGATAAGGAAATAAGCGTAGAAATCAGTCCATTTAAATGTGGAAAAAAATCAAATAGTATTTTTTTGCATGATACGAGAGTAAATGTTGATTTTTCTCTTAGTTTCTTCAATTATTCACCAAAATTAGCATATCTTGTTAAAAGATTGACATATTTAGAGTAATAAATGTAATCTTTAGCAAGACTTGTAGGTCTGAGAAAGCAAACAGACAAAAGAAATCTCTTTATTTAGATTTACTTTTTCGACCCTTCATACTTATACCTGCATCCTGACCAGGGATAGAAAGAAATGAAAGAAAGCGAGTTGATATTTATTTAACAAGATGGATAGATCTTCACAACAGCATTCAAACCCTTTCATGAGAAACAATTTTCATAGGACCTTTCTACCTGTCCATGTACATTTTGCTTTACAAATCAAGTACGTTTTCTCATAACAAGTTAAACAGAAGTAAAGTGGAAGTAATGATCAGTTTGGATAAGAGGTGTCTGTCCTTAGGCAAGTTATTTAAATCTCTGAGTCTCAATTTTGCCACTTGTAAAATTACACCTATATTGCAACGTTTTAAAAATTAAATGAAAATTCATGTGAAAATGCCTGGCAGACTAGACATCCAAGAATTGTGGCTTTGTACTCCGTCTCTATCAGCACCAAGAAGCAGCTCCTGTTTGATTATGTGAAATTCCCTTCAGCAAGCTTTAAGGTATGCATTTCCTAGCTCCTACAGCTTGTGTTTGGGCAAAACGCTACATTGTTTTTCCAAAATGAAATACCGCAATTTGATCAGTATTACTCAGGTAATGGTACTCTGAAATAGAAAACATGAGGACATTTCTAAATTGCTATCTTTCTCTTTTGATATATTAAATCAAAGTGGGATTTAATCACAAGTAAGTTGGATCGGTTTCTTTAGGAACCAAGTGAAAGGATTAGCTAGCTGTGACACCTGAGGGTCCAACCTTGTGGACAGAGACGTGAATGTTTACAAAGCACTCACATTTCAAAATAGATTATAATTTTAGAAGGAAAGGTGTCTACATAAGAAAGGCCTTCAAGAAAAAGAAATCAGTCATATTATATTATGCTCTAACAAAAATTATAATAAAAAGTAACATTAAACACAGGCCATTATTTGTCCTCTTAGGAACGTTTTTTTCAAGATGAAGAGGTACATATAATCTTCCCAGAGCACTTGACCAGTACGTTGTGTGACCATCACTTTCAACCTTGTTGACAGTTATTACATACAGGACTTAAGTCATTCTCCTCTCCAATTTAACCTTCGCTGGATTGCCAGTTATTTTTCTGAATAATGCATCTGATCATGTCACATTCCTGCTTAAAAGCCTTCAATGGCTCCCATCTGGCTGCAGAACAAATACTAAATTCCTTAGCATGTCATAGAAAGATGTTAGCAATCTGGCGCTCCAATCTGTTTCTCTAACCTCATCACCAGCCCCTCTCCCACACCCTTGCTTCGCCGGCAATGTTGTGTCCTGCAATACTGCCACAACTGACACTGCTCTCAACACTCCAAATCTCCCCTCGTTCACTGTCCTTGCACAAAGCCAATCCCTTTGCCGGCAATGTTCTCTTTCCCAGTTTCTGCTCCATGATCTCATGCAAGTTCTTCAGGATCCAGCTCAGATACCATCTCTTCATGGACAATTCACTAAAAGTTCATTATTTTCTTCCATCTCGGAGTTGCCACAGATTTAAACACTTTATACACTGATAACTTCCACATGTATGTCCCAGCCCAGAAGTCCTCCTGGCACTCCTGATTCTTATATCTATGTGTCTGCTCAACATCTCCCAATGGACGTGGAGTAAGCACCTCAAAATTAAAATAGCTAAAACCAACTCTTTCCTCCCAACCTGTCTTTCTTCCCAGTCTCAGTAAATCTCCCCCTGCTGGCTGCCCTCAACCATGCTGGCCTCCTTGCTCTTTCCTGGACAAGTCATTCATGCTCCTGCCTCAGGACATTTGCACCCTTCATTCCCTCTGCCCAGAACATCCTCCTCCCTCCATAGCAACTCAGCTCCTCCCTCAGCTCCTCTGGGCTGTTGGTCAACTCTCATCTTCTCAGGGAGCTTTCCTCGACCTCCTCTGTCACCACCCCCACCCAATACATCTCTTTTCCTATTTTTCCCTGTAGTATTTATCACCTACTTATATGCTATATATTATATTACTTATTTGCTTTTTTTTTCTGTACCCCTGATCAAAATGTGAGCTTAATGGCAGAGACTAGGGATTCACTGCTGAATCCCCAGGACCTAAGGCTCTAAAATAGTGCCTTGGATACGAAGTGGCTCAATGAATACATGTTGAATGAAGTAGGTATTAATTTTACCACTGAAATGGAAAGCTTCGAGCCAGGGAGACATTAAAGGATCAGATTTGAGCAGCCTGAAAATGGAACAAAACCTGGTGGTTAAAAGCTGAGCTCTAATCCTGGCTCTACCACATACTAGATCTGTAGCCCCAAACATGTGACCAAGCCTCTCTGCCTTGCTGTGCTCATCTGTGAAGTGGGAGAATAAGATACCTCATTTGAAAGTCATGTGGGATATGCGGGTAAAGTGCTCAATCAAGGTCAGCTGTTACTGTGAGCGGAACCCGCTCCCAGGACTCTTGGGATCAGGTCACCCCCAGTAAGATCGCCCCATCTGTTTCTACAGTTTGATTAAGGAATGTAAGTTGGGTGCTCTGTTAGATACTGGAAATTCAAATTCAAATTCAAATGAGAAATGGCACCTGCCCTCAGAGAGTCGACATCAGACATCAGATGGCAGAGGAGACCCACAAGCAAAGTAACAAACGGCCTGAGGGGAGCTCTGCCCTGAATTTCAACTCAGTGAGGCCTACAGAGAAAGTGTGTTGGAAGGTGTACTGCCCGCCGTTATTTCTAAAAGGTAAGTCAGAGTTAGATGTACCAGCTTCCAATCTATGCTCTGTGGAACCCTGAAAAGATTCCATAATCTTTACGATCCTCAAGATGTATCTTCTATAAGCTTGGGATAAAGGAGATAACCGATTTAAAGTGCAACAGCCACTCAGTGAGTGTGAGCGCACTAACAGCGGTGGTTCCTGTCTTCATGATTAGCTAACCCTATAACAGCATGTGGTTAGGTGCTCACTCCTTACATAACTCACACCCACAATCCGCTAAGAAAGAAACAAGGAGAGTTCCTGAAAGAAATCATTGCAGTCTGAAAGGACCACCTTCTAACCCCTAAGAAAAGGTGAGCAGAGAAAAAATTCAGGGGATAAACCCAGGACCACTGGTTCAGCTGTCCCCACCCTAACTTAGTTTTTTTCTTAAGGGTCTGTCATTTCTGGAGGCTTGTATTGGGTGTTAATTAACGATGCCTCTTCCTTCCCAAACATTCAAGGAATAAAGGACTTGGTTGGAAGCACACTTGAACTGTTTTTATACCATCTGCAAATAAAGCAAATGCATTTAAGAAGAGAGGGAACAGGTGTAGAAAGCCTTGAAGGGTAGAAGATGAAAACTGTGAATTACAATAAGGCCCAGAGATGTGATAGGAAAAAGATATATTTGAGTTAAAATTCTGGCTGATCACTTACTAGCTCTGGAGCCAGAGCTCAGCTCTCTTACCCAAAGAAGGATAGTGACATGTCTTCCCGGGCTGATGGCATAAGCTAAATTAAGTCGGGTGGTTCAGGGGAAGCCCGGCATCAGTGTTGGCCCACACACGCTCTCTGCAGATGTGGCTGAGGCAATCAACGAGTGCTTGGTGAGACAGCCCTCGACTGTACTCGGTTACTACACAGATATAATAAAATGCCCTTTCTCTAACAATATTCTTCCGAATTATCCAGATTTAAGATAAAATATTAAGATTTTTCACTGATTCAAACTGACCTTTTAACTTAGCTGGTCAGAAGTACTAAATTTATAATTAAGACATCTTTAATTTGGTGGTAGGAGTGGGGAAAACTTCTCTCAGCAACTAAATGCATGCTGTGTTCCTTTTTTTTAACGGAGAAAATTGTAAAACCTTATGACACTCTCCTATACAAATGGAGAAAGAGGCCATGTTCGTGAATGAGAAGATCTTCTTTTGTAAACATTTCCATTATCCCCCAGTGGATCTTTTTTCCCCCCAGCTTCATTGAAGTATAACTGACAAGTAACTGTCTGCTGTGTTTCTATTGGTTATAGCTGCAGTTTAAAATAACGGGGCTCATTTGCATGCATCTCTTACATGCGGTAATCTCATTGCCATGTTTCATGAAAGCACAAGGTGGATAGGTTTGCATGAATTTCATTAGGAATTAGTTTTCCCCAGCAAGAAAACACAAATGCAATAATGATTAAAGGATATTTATACTTAATTGGAGTTTACTGAAAAGTATATACTGAAAAAATATCTAAAATACAATAAAACATGATGATGAATGGCTCCAATGATCACTTGCTGTTAATGTAAAAAAAGAATTCTCTTTCCTTTGAAAATCCATTTCAATTTGAGTTTCAATTATAAACAAAATGAGTAGTAAAATGAAGCCATCTTCATTACCTAAGCAATTATTGGAGTTTCCATTTAAACAGAAGTCATCTTCTTTTTTCTGATTTTTCACTTTAGGCTTCAAGCCATGGATTCATTAAATATTGCTAGACAATGAACATATCTTGAAACTGTTTCCTCTTTCAATGAATTACGTAAACTGGTAACTTTCCACGAAGATCTATATTTACTAGGTGAGGTTTGGGTGGAGCTAGATGATGGTAAGTATGAGTAAAAGGAAAACAGCAATATAGCTTTTTGGTTTTCTTTCAACTATCACAAGGCCACAGTTTTTCAACAAATCTTGTTGGAGGTTTAACAAGGACACCAGACCCTTGTTTCCTTAATATTCAGTCCTGCAACATGAATATGTTATTTCTCTTATTTGCATATCTACTAATAATTTCATATTAAATGAAATTAACAAAAATTAAGACGGTGATAGAATAAACAGGGTCACAAATCATTTCCTGCTCTTCCCATCATTTGAGTGTATTTCTCAACCCTGGAATCTGGGCTGGACTTGTGACTTGCCTTATGACTTGCCTTGGCCAAGATGTGAAGGTCTTGACATATGTGACTTCCAAGACTGGCCCCAAAGGGGCTTGTTGCTTCTGCTCCTCCCCTCTTGGACTGGCAAGACTGTCATGAGGAACCTGATTATTCTCCTGGATCGGCCATGTGGAGACCGGAAACTGAAACACTGCAGACAGCTCGCTAGAGGAGTGAGACAATGTTGGGCCATCTGGCCCCAGTTGAACATGCAGATGACTGCAGCCGCATAAGTGTCCCCAGGTGGGACAGAACACATGCCCAGCTGTGATCAGCCAAAATTGCAGAAATGTGAGAAATAGATGGTTATTACCTTAAGTCACTGAATTTTGGGGTGGTTATGCAGCAATGATAACTGAGACAGCGGTTCTTAAAATAATTTAAATGACAAAAATATTCTCTAACGTATGTCATTTTAATATAAAATTTCCCTTGTATCAAGTTCAGCCAAAGCTACATAAACAGAGAAGAGGAAAAAATATATGCATACTGCAGTGATAAGGCAAGAATTGTAACATTCTGTTCAGGCAAACACATATGGCAATTGTTTTGACTTATCTTTTTTTTTCCGGAAAAATTTGGATTCATCATTACACTGAAGAAATTTAAAAGTTTAGAGAAATTTCTCCAAAAATGTATTATAAAACCAACTCTTACATTAGGTCTTGACTAATTGAAATTATTAAGTTTCTTTTAGGTGCCTCGAAGTGTCCTTTGATCTCTGACACACGAGGCAGAATTCATGCATACTTTCACACACGACATAATTAGAAAGCAGAAATATCAAATGATTCAAGGAATAAATAATGCTAACTGCTGGGGTGTACAGGTCAGAATCAAATGCAAGAGACCTTTAGAAGAGTGAGAGAGGCCTGGGTTTTGGAGCAGCATGAGAAATCTTTGGGCGCTGGAGAAGATGGTGATAGGGTGAGGCGAGCAAGGGACGTGTGGAAGCTAGAACTACCACAAGGTATGGGGCTGACTTTGCCTCATAAAGAGGATGTTTGATGGATAGGCAGAGATGGGGTTGATGGGCAAAAGGAAATTAGATTTAGTTTTTAGAAAGAAGCCTTACTTTCTTCTAATCTACCAAGACTCTATCTTTGTGACGCTAAATATAGCTTTTGACTGTGTTTACATATAAATATAAGGGGGGTGTGTGTGTGTGTGTGCGTGTGCATGTGTGAACATAAGTACATGTCAGTGGGATGTGGATGCTTAATTGTAAAAAATATAAAAAGGCTTTAACTGATTGAATTCAGCCAATATTCAATTGGCTTCAGTGATGGAATTCCTTTCATTTATTTTTTCAAACCCAGATGTCTTACTAAAAGGATATGAGATGGCTTATAGAACACATAGAAAGAGCTAAGAAGAAAATACGTGAATACGTCAGGAAAAAAGAAAAACAGGGAATGATAAGATTAAGCCGGGGGAATCATTTTTAAAAACAATGATGATTTATTTAACTAAATTTAACCTCCACCCTCACCTCAGTGCTTGTTTGTAAAAACATCCTCAATGTCAACTTCCTTGGTAGCCAGCGGTACCTTAGAGCAAATAGCATTCATGTTTCCTGCTTAAGCAGCTCAAATTGAGCCTAGAACATCTTGTCAAAATTCCAAGCTTCCGGCTTTGAAAATCAGTAAACAATGGTAAGGCAAAAAGACATAATTTTTCCTCACATCCTAGGCAAAGCACTACACAGTATTATTTTGAAAAAATTCCCAGTTGTTGTATTGAAAGACAATAGTTTTCTTAGCTTCAGTTTTAACCTCTAAAATTCCTGGACTAGAGAACATCCTATTCCCTGACAGGAAGAAGTATGACAGAAAGTGACACCTAAATGCCTCCTAGCAGGCTAACTTTTCTCCACGACAACTCTATTATTGTGCTTCACCCCTTTTGGAATATTTCCTTTCCCCACCCCTCTTCTGAGTCAGCAGCTAACACACTGACTCCATTAATGCCCATAGCGAAGTGAAGCCCCACGCACACGCACATCCCCCGGGACAGCTCTCCCACCTAACGCAGCTCACATTCTTCCGTTAAGCACCAGGACAGGGAGCAAAGTCAACTGGCCTCCAGATGCAAAACACCCACCTGCTAGCGGAGTACAAGAGAAATCTTTAAAAAATATTATATTGCTAAAGAAAACAGACACGAAGTATTTTGATATCATATTCACTATTTTCCCTGAGATGATTGGGACATGCCCCATTTTTTTCCAGCATAGTATTTAAAACAAGCCAATATATACATATACATCCTCCAGCACGTGACTGAGGCTATCCGGGTATATAACGTGATGCCCAGCTCTTCAGAATAAACAGTGCCCTAGTGCTGGAGCTGAATTGGCTGTTTCCCAGGCTGGGTTGGGAACCTTGGCATTCACCGTCTTTATTCAATATAAATTCTATAATATCTTGCATACAAAGGAAGTACCTTGCCTAAAAGTGAATGTGATTTAGCTCGCCTGACTAAAGTTTTAACAGCTATGTGATGTTATGTTGAAAGATTGCTACAGCTGGCTTGATTGGTACTGTTCTGGAAGAGAAAAGCTTTTGGATTTTTTTCTCAGATAAAAAGGGCAATACAAGTACAAGTCTTGAACTCCTATTAATAGGCCCTGCAAACGCAGCAGCAAAGCCCAGTGCCCGCCCATTTTCAAGTGCTTCTGAAATGACAGGGAGCTTTCAAACAGAACTGGGCAATGCATTTTTCCAATGCCGATGCGTGCTGGTGCTACTGTGCCCTGTCAAATACAGAATATTGAAAAGCCCCACCGGACACCTATTTGCTACAATGTTCTTGGCTGTTCTCCACCCATCATGTCCCAAGATAGAATCTGCTCGGAGCAGCAAGTCTATTCTTAGGTGCTTCCTGTAGTGAACATTAACAAAATGACTGAAATCTGTGGAAACAGGTAGGGATGGTGAGAAAGGAAAGGGGAAAAGTGTGAAAGCCCCCCAGGAGCAGCCTCAGAAAAGACATGACATGTCCCCTGCTTAGCAGTGGCCGAAACTTCTCCCTCAGAGACAAGTCTTACATGAAGCCTATCCTTTCCAGGGCCATACACGGACGCACATTTTTCAGTCCTTTTCTAATAGGTATACAACTCCTAGAATAATACCTATTGTTTACACAGTACTTTTCCAAGTGCATTGAGGACACGCTTCAAACCCTGCGAGAGAGCAGAGAGAGTGCCAAGTGGTCGATTTTCAGTTTCTGTTCCCATCGCACAAGAACTAGGAAAAGAAAGTCACAGATCTGCCTCGACTGGGCTTTTGCTCCCTCTCTCATTTCGTTCCTCATGTCCAAACACCTAACTAATAGGTTTCTAATAACAAACTGATCACATCCGCCCACCCAAGATCAGTCACACCTTCCCAGGAGAGGAACATTTTTTTCTTTCAGACGCCTTGGGATTAGTGTATCCCCAATCTTCCATTTACACACAATCCCTGGCTCCCAAAAGCCCTCTGAGCCTGACCCTGGGATAATCCCCATCTGGCTGGCTGGGATCACCCGCTGCACCTACTGTTAAGCCCAGAACTGACTACAAGCCAAGGCTCTCCATATGGGGCGTGGATGCTTGCACACTGAGGAATCCAGCTTTTCCCTAATTCTGTACAAACAGAGGTGGATCCTACAGCTACAGATGGCATCAGAGTGAGAAAGGCAGAGGGAGAGAGCAGCATCGCGTGGTGAACAGAGCCAGCTGTGCTCTGGAAAACACTGCTCTGCCCCAGGTCAACCCACAGGGCCAGGTCTAAGACGCAAAAAGCACTGAGAGAAATATGCAAGAAAAAAGCAGTTGTATCTCAAGGGTGAGGAGCAGAGGATACCTGGAAAAAACAAGCAAGGTCAAAGCTACTTGGCAGAGCTCTAGCTTTAACTGTGTGTTTGGGACTTTGATAAGTGGCATTTGAAACACTGAACACCTGTACCTATGGGTAGTTGTGTTTTGTTTTGTCTTTAAATGATTTCTAGCAATCCTCCCAACAGTAACATTATCACTCTTTCCATGACTCATCTTGGATTCAGTGGTTAGATTTAAATTCCGTTAATTGCTCAGATTTTCATTTTACCCAAAGAGATCATTACAAAGTGGCTATACCCACTAGTCATGGTGATAGAAGACAAACATTAAATTATAAAAGTTATTTTATTAAAATGTGGCAAAAAATTCTGGTAAATAATATACTTAAGATAATATACCCTGAATGACTAATGGTTGTAAGTAGACTCAGGCACATCATTCTCAATATGTATAGTTTAGAGTGACATATTGGAGAAGTGATATGCATGTGGAAATTGTGGAATATATGCTTAATTGCCCAAAAGTTAGTTTTTTGGGGAAAAAAATCCCTGAAATGAACCCCAAACAACGAACTATTTAAAAATACTTCTGCAGTAGCAATAATTCTGTACAAATATAAATGTGTTATATAAGTGTATTCGCACATTTTCAGCAAGACTGAACTTTCATGCAAAACTAAATTAAAAGCAGAGAATCGATTTCTGTGATTACCCACTGGAATGTTTTGAGTACATTCCAAGTTGCAGCCATTTTTACAACAATTTCTTTACGAGTTACTTTATTATGTTTAAGGAAACAAAACATTAACAACCCAGTGCCGCCAATTCAATGCTGGAAATGGGAATTTTATTGGCATCATTTGTTACGGAACTAACATCAGCAAGATCAGCAATTAATCTTGGAAAAATTTCAAAAACAAAAAACTGAGATGGAGTTTCAAATCTATGATATAAAAGAAAATCTGTAGCATTTTGTATTAATCTGACAGTCACTAGGTTCAACATCTGATAGTATATTGTAAAATAAATCCTTTATTTCCACAGCAATCTCTCTGGACACACCAATGTGCCTATGTATAATGCAATTCAGAGTGGTGTCATTTGTGTTTGGGACAGTATTAAAGTGGAGATGGAGTTAAATAATGATACATCAACAAGTTTTAAATTATTATTCTTGTTATTTTTTATTATTTGGTGATTGGCTATGTTTTTAACTATACCTTGTTTTTTAGTGGATAGTAATAACCTATTCATCCTCAAAGAGGCTGTACTGAGTAGTGTTTCAAAGTGCAGGGTTCAGCTCAGACTGCAGAGTTCAAATCCTGGTTCTAACACATTCTAGCTTGTAGGCTTTGGGGTAACTTATTTCCTATACCAGCAGTTCCTCATATGACATATATATTTACAAAAATAAATAATACCCTCCTCATGGGACTTCTGTGAAGATTAAAGGTGTGGATACATAAAAAGCACTAGAGCTATACATGGCGCACAGGAAGAGAGTGGTCTCTACTAGCTTCTATCATTTAGTCCAGAATATCATCACACTGGTGTTGGTTTAGTTCCCCTTGCCTTCAAGGCTCAAATATCCCTGAAGGGAGGGAGTAAAGATGGGGATCAGGTTGTCACCACCTTACTTGTCCATAGTGTTTACAGAAGTACTCCTCATTGGTGAAGGATGTGACCAGCATGATGACACATCTATGCATCTCGAAGGAAATCCTCCTGTGTGGTCTCAGCTGCTGAATTATTTTAGCAGCACTGCTTTTCTGCTGTATTCTGTTTGTGTAAATTATATAATAATGTTAATTTGTCCGCATTCATCTTAGGGGAGGCAGTTGTCTCTGGGTGGCACGTTCTCAAGGACAAAAGAAGAAAAGAAGTCATTGAAGCAAATTCAGTCCTCAAGAGGTAATGATCAAATGATGTACTATGTAGGTTGTCAGAAAAAGAAATGTGACAGCAACTTATACCTCTAGCCAAAATACTGCTTCACTTATTTTTTATTGTTTTTATTCACCACTTTTATTTGATTCAAAAAGTAATGAATCTCTGTCTGGGAAAGAAAAGTTTGACAGTGACTTGTTTTGACAAAAGCATTCAAAACTATTCCATGATTTTTAAATTGGCTTATCATTTTTAAAAGCATAATGAAAGCAGGGAAAAACTGTCCTTCATATAAAACTTGTCAGCTACATGAAACGTATAGTCATAGCAGATAGACAGTGCTGACCACAATTATTTGGCAGTACAGGAAACAGGCACGGGCAATGTGCTCTGAACACCCTATTTACGCATGAAGCAACCCAGCATCATCTATAATGTGGTGATAGAAACTATTTGATGTTTGCTTTGAAAGAAGACCCAAGCAGGGCCACTGTAGTTTGCCATCAGCCACAGGGATCTCATCCAGGGGGACATTAGAGATGATAAACTCATGTTACATTGATTTTATAATAAAGGTTTATATTTTTGTGTCTGAGCACATATATTCAGTCTGTCTTTTCTCCTACAAAAAGAAGTTAGTTAAAAGTACGATAATTCTTTTTTCTGTTCTACTATAAGCACCCTTTTGGAGCAAATATGAATGCCCTGTATTTCAAATGAGTAAACTCTATGGAATAGAAAACATTTATTTTTATTTTAAATAATGGAAAATTTCCAACATACGCAAACATAGAGATATTGTAAAGAACTCCACTACCCAGCTTCAACAACATAGAGCAATCTTATTTCATCTAAATTCCCACCTGCTTCTCTCCATCTTGGGTTGTTCTGAAGCAAATCCAAGATATGGAACCACTATACCAATATCTCACTGAAAAACTGAACAAAGCTTCCCTAATGCTCACTGATAGCATTTCTCTGATTATATCAAAATGTTATTTTATAGTTGGTTTGTTCAAATCAGGGTCAAAATAAGGTCCACACATTGTATTTGTTTGGCTTTAGTTCTTTTTCAATCTATGACCCCCCCCTTTCCCCTCTTTGCTGAAGATCCTGGTTTATTTATCATGTGTAAGTTTCCATCAGCTTTTCTGCTAATGGTTTGGCACTGATTGATGATCACTGTCCAGATTCATTATTTCACTTATAGGTTAAAAAGTGGTGATATTCTAAATTTATATTGTCTTCCAAGTTATTAACTGGAATTCTTCTAAAAAATAAAATTTCCCTCATCAATGACTTGGTACAACCTGTGGTACAGTTTGCAAGGGAAAGGCAGAAAAAATGCTTGATATTTTCCTTTATTTACCAGTATTAAGAATATTGAGTTGAGTCCCTAGCATTCTCTAAAAGTACCAATTTTATTATATTATTATCACAAATGCATGAAATTGTAATACATATAACGTGTTTCAATTATTTGGGAATAGAGTTTTTGATTTCAAATGGTACCATTTCCCACGAGTGGAAGTCCATTCAAGTTGGCTCCAAGTCTTGACAGGACCCCAGCAGTCTTTGGCTTCCTCATAGTTGGTGCAACAAGATACTTGGCTCATCCTGAACATTTCCTATCCTAGAATGGAGCCAGCTATTTTTCCAAGAGGAATTATTTCCTTTAGATGGCAAATGGTTTTTCTAGACCAAAATCTGAATGCTTGGGCTGCTCATTGCTATTAGGTTGGCTGCCTTTCATGAATAAAAGTTTGCTTTGCAGAGCCAGAGATGGAGGTAACAGTAATGTCATGGATGAAAATAACTAACAACTGACTAGAACCTATTGCCTGTGTAAGGGCATGAAAAGTCTGCAGGGTACGATAATTTCTGTCATTTGAAAAACTGCTTAAATAAAAATAAAATTAGGATTCACAACATCTAGAATGAAGTTCAGTACAGTTTAATATCTTACACGAAGAAGCATAAGAGAGGAAATGCTTTGTATTAAATTGAATTAAATGAAATAAGATTTGTAAAGGCCCTGGCAATGTCTGACAGATCATAGATGCTTAATAAGAGTTTACCTCCTTTAACGTTTCCCTACATAAGGAAAATGTAGTGAAGCCATACTTAAACTAATATTTAAGTTTACTTCTTGACCCAACCCAATTTCCTACGTAGCTCTCATCCTTCAATTTTGTTTCAAGTTTTTTCCTCTAAAATGAAAATAAATGTGCTTTGTGATAAAAACACTGTACCTTTATGTGCATCTACTAAGGCTGGTAGCAAAACAAGAATTTATTGCTAGTCTCTAACTTAAGACTCCCTACGGTGAAAATGACTAAATAATAATAATAATAGAAGTAAAATATTGCTTGGATGTATACTATATGTTGGGTACATATCTACAAATAGCCACTTGCCCACTGTTAATAGTACTTTTTGCCTCAATTCTCTCCAATTGTTCACAATTCTTTGCGACAGTGGAGAAACCCTTGGAGTCTTCATTTCAGTTCTCTGCGTCCTTCTTGCCCTTGGAGTCTCTTCCTACTAAGCATACTTTGGGGAGCTGTCCAGATGCTGGAGCTGGATCCAGTCTCCACTTTGGCTACAAGCTGACTGAGGTAGTTGGTGGTACGGTGTGGGATTAGAGGCCATAGAGAGGTAATTTAAACAGGTGGAGAGCTTGGGGAACAGAAGAATTTGGTCAACTTGATTAAATGACCAGGAAAACAGAAGAGGAAAGGATAAGCTGCCATAAAATCTTTATTGAATAAAATGGTATTTAGACAATGGAGACATCTGGAGGGAAAATACCACTTCTAAGAATGTAAGCAATGTTAAAATAACATTTGTTCCTCTTTTTGAATAAAGTTAACCTAGTTAATCAAACAAAATGAGCTATTAATTATGATTATCTAAATGTGATGTGTCGTAAACGGTTTCATGTGAATCACTGAATTTCATCTGTTTGTGGGTTGGGGGCCGACCAAGGACATCAACAGAAGAAAGCCCTCTGCTCAAGCAAGCTATGTCCCATGGCTATGTCACTGAGCATTTTCTAGACTCAGAGATTCTTCTGAGTAAAATTTAAAGGTTGCTAAATAATTGAGTTTGGACCTAATTGTTTACATTTACTTTTCATGTTCTAGAACCAAAATCTTCATAAAGCAGTCTAATATATATTTAAAAATGTAAAACACAAGCACATATGGCTAATTACTGGTTAATTTTTCAGTTTGGGGCCATCATTTCTGCCAAACCATTGAGGCTAACAGTAAAGATTTTTCAGTGTTTTTGAGGGAACAATCTTAATGGCTATTTATAGATCATAAATGGTTGGCAAAAGATGCATTTGAGTCTAAACCAAAATGAAAATGTTTTAAATTATCTAAATGCTGCCAGGTATTTAAAAAGGGAAGATTTGTACTAGAAAATGTTCAGTTTTCTTATGCATTCACTTTCGCTACAGGCTATGCTCCCCCTGTTCTGCCTCCCCTCCCCCTTATTCTCACTCACGTGCAAAAGCGTACATAGATATCAATATACTAAAAGCAAATAAAAACTACGTGTGACAGAGAATCAATCACTGAATTCTTCAGTTATGAACAGATCACCAACTGGGATCTTCCTTAATCTCAACCTTAGGTTAACTGAAAGTTGAAAACAAAACTATTTTAAATACGACTACATGTACTACAATAGCCAATATCATTTATAATATAAATCCTTTTGCCCTGTTCATCTCTTCGACATTGATATCCACAGTCCTGCTATGTTCTCATCCTATATACACTGTCTGAGTGATCTCAGGCAGACCCGTGGACTCAGCTGACATCTATATACTGATGGCCCCTCCAAATTCTTTTTTTAAACTCTGTGTTTCTCTTAACAGATGTGTACATTCAACTGCTCACTGACTCTCTCCACTTGATGATCCACAGTTGTATATAGCTCAAAATGTTAAAGTATATTTATCAACACTACCCTTCCCCCAATTTTTCCCTCCTTTTTTCTCATTCAATGAATGGCACCATTGTTATCCAACCACCTAAGCCAAAAAGTTTACGTTATATTTTTTCTCCATTTTCATCATTCTCTGCATTCATTTGGGCTACCAAATCCTATAAATTTGTTAACATTGCTCAAACCCACTCCTTCATTCTCTCCCATCTCCACCCTGCTGCTGCCTTGGGACGGGCTTTCATCAGTCCTCTCTCAGGTCATGGCAATTGAGTCCTACGCTATTTCTCCTTCTGCCAGTCTTTCCCAATGCCTGCATGAACCTCCGCACTACCTCTACAGTTATCTTTCTACAATGGGAATCTTTCAGTTGCTCCCCCATGGTCAGAACCATGTGCAAGTTCTACTGCTCCAGCTTCGGCACCCATGGCTCACTCATGCAACCTCAATTTGCAGTTCCCAGAACATAGCATATTCTCTTATAATCAGTTTCTCTGAACGGACTGTTCTGTCTGCAAGAATGCCCACTCTCTCCTTATCGGCCTAACATGTACTTGAACTTCATGATCCAGATAAACTTCAAGATTCAGATAAACTTTAAGACTCAGATAGAGTGATATCTCCTTTAAGAAGCCTTCCCTGTCCTACCTCTGTGCGTTGGAAGTCCTGCCTTTCTCTGCCCATTGCCTCCTTCCTTCTATTTCAGTATCACATGAAATGAAATGGCTGCACACCTTGTTCTACTTCCAGTATTAAACTGTGAGGTGGAAGCTGTGTCTCTGATTCTGCATTCCCCATACCTAAAACACTCATTCTCAAATTGTTTTTTTAAATCTCTTAAATCTTTTGCTTTTTGTTTTTTTGCAGGGAAAGATTCGCCTTGAGCTAACGTGTGTTGCCAAACTTCGTCTTTGTTTCCCTCCCCACAGCCACAGTGCATGGTTACGTGTCCTAGTTGTAAGTCCTTCCAGCTCTTCTATGTGAGCTGCCACCACAGCATGGCAACTGACAGACTGGTGGTGTGGTTCCATGACTGAGAAGTGAACCTGGGCCGCCAAAGCGATGAGTGCCAAACTTTAACCACTAGGCAACCAGGGCTGGCTTGTTCTCAAAATTTTTCTTTTCAAGTCCTCCTTGCACTATTAAAATTATTGAGTATACCAAAGAGCTTTTACTTATGAAATTATAATTATATATATATAAATATATCAATATTTACCATATTAAAAATTAAAACTAGGGGCCAGTCTTATGGCATAGTGGTTAAGCCTGGCATGTTCTGCTTTGGCAGCCCAGGTTTGAAGCTTCAGATCCTGGGCATGGACCTACAACACCTGTCAAGTTATGCTGTGGTGGGGACCCATGTACAAAATAGAGGAAGATTGGCACAGATGTTAGCTCAGGGCTAATCTTCCTCAGGTAAAAAAAGAAAAAAAAGGAAGATTGGCAACAGATGTTAGCTCAGAGTGAATCTTCGTCACCAAAATCAGAAATAAAATAATTAAAACTAAAAATTTTAAAAATAATTACAAGCCAATTACATGTTAATAGAATTAACATATTTTTATTGAAAAGTGGCTGTATTTTCTAAAACGAAAATTTATTGGTAAGAGGGGCCAGCCCAGTGGCGCAGCGGTTAACTGTGCACGCTCCGCTTCAGTGGCTGGCATTCGCTGGTTCAGATCCAAGGTGTGAACATGGCACTGCTTGGCACGCCATGCTGTGGTAGGCATCCCACACATAAAGTAGAGGAAGATGGGCATGGATGTTAGCTCAGGGCCAGTCTTCCCCAGTGAAAAGAGGAGGATTGGCAGCAGTTAGCTCAAGGCTAATCTTCCTCAGAAAACAAAATTATTGGTGAGAGTAGTATTGTTTTATATTTTCGCAAATCACATTACTATCTGGCTTAATGGAAGACAGATTCTTGTTTCTGCATCTAAATTCAATCCATTATGAAATAATGATTTTTGGTTGATATACATGAAGAAAATCCAGCTTCACACACACATATAGTTAGAAGGAGAGTAGTATTTTAATAAATTTTTCAGATAATTGTGTGTATTTTACTCTGAAAATACACTCAAACTCAACAGTAGGAGTTTTTTAAGTATGGAATGCAATGTGGAATAAAAAACCATATGTATAAAACTTTCACACTATGTTATATTAAAATCCATTGTATTTTGAATGAATCTTTTACCATGCATAGTTTTGTGGCATCTTGCATTTTTTTAAAAAGATCAGTTCACTGAGTTATGCAGATCTTCCAAATTTCAATGTTTCATTATATAATACTGAAAAGTCACAGTAATTAATACCACCACCAGCCTCATCAGAAAACTCTTTAAATATTATGAAGCTGTCAAACTCATAGTGGTAGATATAGTTTTTCTAAAATTTTAATTTTTACTTGAAAGCTCAAATTTTCCCATTGGCAACAAGTACTGTCAACTATTTTCTTTGAAGTGACAGCTCATTTCATTCATTTTTGAGAAAATATCTGCAAAATACCCAAGCCTGAATAACCAGAGTTTGTCTGTTAGTGGTTCTTTCAAGTACAAATGGTGTTCCATGAAAAAAGGGGTTAGGTTAGCTTGTATCTGAAACAAGCACACAGGGTTTTCTTTTCAAGACAAACATTATGCTTGAGTAGGAAAGAGAAATTTAGGCAAACCTCACACTGTGCACACAGAATATTACAAGGATGTGAACTCAAGGATGAAGATTTAACAAAATTGCTTTTTTTCCCGACTGCTTCATCACAAACATTCTTAAGTGAAATATGTGTGGGGGAGGGATAGGAAGAATACGATGACCAGCACAGTTTTGTGTCCCTGCCTTGATTTTTGCTAAGGAAGCAGCACAGTTTTACTTACATTGCTTTTGTACCATTAGTGCAAATGTCAACACAGTGTACATCATCTTACTACAACATCAAGAGTTCTGACCTGATGTGCTCCATGGAAGGGTCTGAAAACACACAGAGCTCAACAGGCCACACTTTGAGAGCTGCTGATCAGATAACGCCTAAAACACAATGAGCACTCAAATCATTCTGAATGAAGGACTGAATGAATGAATGAATCCATGTTGGTTCACCTATAACAAAAATGATGGTCTTTTTTATGGCTTAAAGGATATATACGAGTGTGTATGCGTGTGTGTGTGTGTGTGTAGATACAGTGGAGACCCTGCCTGCTTGATAAGGGTTAGTAGACCCTTGAGTCAAAGTTGGAAGGGAAGACAGAGACTTTGTGCCCCAAATTTCCATTCTGATTTGGAAATATACCAAAGGGAAAGGACAAAGTTATTCTGTTAATTGCACCACCTTCAACCACAAAGAAATATAATATTTTTGCTTCATTTTATATAGAGACTTGTCAATTAATGCTATTTTAATTATTTTGGAAAGCAATTTATCTACATAATACTTAAGTGAACTACTGTTGTGAACTTATAAAAAATGGGACAAAGATTAAAAGATTTAAAAGACTTAGTCAACTAAAATGAGTCACGAAAATTGACAGATGGACATGATGTGTTCTAGTTTTTCTCTCCCCTAATCACTGATTCTACCATACCTCCTTTACCAGAGAGTTGACCACAAAATAGGTCTATCTTAATGTTACATAAATCAGAAATCCAGGATTTTTGCCAGAAGCCCTACAGTCTCATTCTCATACATCCTGATCCCATTTAAACAGCCTGTAACCCTGACCACTAATGTTAAATGTAGCTTCTGTCAGTGCGGGTGACATGAAGCGTGTGTGTATTCAGAGAGAAGCACGGCCTTTGCTCCACTGTGGGAAACCCTTACCAACAACAGGTAAAGAGGTGGTTAGCTCTAGAAACCTGCTGATATTGTGTGACAAAGAAGTAGGTTATGTAAATTAACTTGGTGGGGGTATTCCCTCTTTAAAAAGGGTACTTTTTTCCTGTACTCTGACAGAGTGACAAGTGTAATCTTGGAAAAGTTCAACAAGGAAACTTCAAAGGTGGCAAGGATTCCTGACAAAGTAGTGAGTAAGCATATTGGTAGTGTATTTAAGGTGCCCTTGTCCCAGGATTGTCAAATTGTGCAGGTACAGATGAAACAGATGTGGGGAGATGAGCTGTCCGCTCTAGGAGGACACATGGAGAACTTGTCTGTCAGCGGAGCAGGTTTGCAAATACGCAGCCTAAGAGACTCGCCATTGACCCACCGAAGCACGCATAACTCAGTGCTGAAAGCAAACGGTGAGGTTGTTTTTGTTCTCCCCCTTCGGTAATACTTCTCTCATGTACTCTTAGGTCATTTTGACCCTTGCTGATCTGTGGAGGCAGAGTGCGCAATTAAATTACTTTCATTATAAAAGCCCGTACAGCCAAATACTTTTTATAGCACACGATTCCAAACCTATAATAAGCATCAAGGAAAAGTAGCCCAAAAGCTTTTTAAAATTAAATAGAGACTTTTAAACAATTGGTGATACCAAAAAAGGTCAGAGAGAGTGCCCCACTGTCGAGGGTTCAATTGGCAAAGAAATTATGAAAGTGACATTTTGAAATGAGAGAACATTTTAATATTCATTCTTCTGGGGTCGGGGGCAGGCTACTCAGAGTTACAATTATATCCAAACAGAGGATGAAGACCTTCCAGGAAGAATTCCTTTCAAAACAGTCTCCATCTCTTCACTTAAAATCCATATTAATACATGATAATAACTTACATTTACTGAGAGCCTCCTATGTGCCAAGTACGTCGTTAGTGTTGTATTTGTATTTTACCATTCGATCTTCACAATAACTCTATGAAATAGGCACTGTTATTATCCCTATCAAACAGATGACAAAACTGTGGCTTAGAGTTTAACTCCTGTGTGTGAAGTGATTGAAGTAGTAAGTGTTGGAGGCAGGATCCAAAGCCAGGGTTGCTCCCTCTGGAGGCTATACTCTTAACTTGTGTTCTGGTGGGCTTCCAGAACGTCTAAAATTCTCTACTGAATCATTCTTAACTTAGACAATAAACACCCAATAAGCACTGCAACCTGTCAGGCACTGTGAGATGCTGACCTTATAATAATAAATAAGAAAGCATTCTTATTTCCCCACAAACACACAGTTTCCTCAGCACATCATCTCTTGGGAGCTGGTTTGGTAAGTCATTTGCCGTCACGTCTGTTTTCACAGAAGGAAAACGAAAACAGAGATTGTCCAGGATTTTAAATACCATCAAAAACAGAATTACTGCCCATTGATTTCAGCCAAGCGTTTTGTCCACGAGATATTACCGTTCATCTTGTGGAGAATCAGGAAAGTAAGCGCTGAGGCCATAAAGGTGAGTTGCATCCCTTAAAACCTGCCACAACCACTTGACAGACTTCTCCAGATACAGAAGCTACTTTGAACTTTAAAGTACATAGTAGTCATATTTTTAAAAAGGTAAGTCAGAATCAATCAAAATATAAGAAAGTAGAAAAAAACTAAATGGACCACAAGTGGGGCCTAGTTTAGTAATATATGGCACATTAACTCCATGGATATTATAAATTTGCCATCATTTTTAATTCAAAAGTTCAGTGCCAATATGAACGTTATTTGTAATATGTAGGTAAACATATACCACTCACAGTGCACCCAAATTACATATTAATATAACTACATCTAGACAAAAAAAAATAGAAGAGCTAATATGCTAGATCACGGTTTAGCAAACTTTTCATTAAAGAGCCTGCGAGTTTCCATTTTACAGCTTCTGTTGCAAATATTCAAGTCTGCCATTTTAGTGCAAAGGTAGTCATAAACAACATGCAAATGAATGAGCATGGCTTTGTTCTAATAAAACTTTATTTATAAATACAGGCAGTGGGGCAGGTTTTACCTGAGGGATGCGGTTTGCTGACATCTGTGCTAGACTATAGGAGTATGGAAGAGTTTAAAGACATTTGTGTTGGTGTTTTCAGTAATATTTTATAATATTGCTTAATAAATTTTAAAAAGGGGAACTAATCAAGCTACATATTTACTTACTGGAGTTCAAATCACCAGCCATTTTTTTTACCCAATCCACCTTTATCCTCTTAAAATAGTTTGAAAATTCTAGCCTGGATTTTAGGGCAAGGAGTCTTTCTAAAGTATTCAGCCAGACAGGAAAAATTCTCATTCCTATTGGTTGAATAATTCAAGATTCATGATCCGACCTTTAATCAATCAATTAACAAACATTTATAGATTGGTTACAAAGTGTTTAACTTTTTCTAAGTACTGTGGGACTTCGCACTTCTAAGAGTTTCCCTTTTGTCAAGAAGCTTAAAGTCTAATAGATGAGGCAACTATATTAACTTTATTTATGTAGTTGAGATATTCGGCATAAAAAGGATGAAGATCCATAGAAACAACCCGCATGTCCAGTAACAAGAAACAAAAAAGTACATCAGGCTGCATAGGGTGGAATTACTGTAGTATATAAAAAATATATACTCTAGTATATTTTAGAAATTACTCTAATATTTACTCTGGTATATCAGCATCTATCTTAAGTAAAAATATATTTAATTTTAGTTTATGCATGCATATTTCTTCCTAACACCTTCATTCATTGAACTTATAATATTTTGGAAACAAATGATCAGTAATTTATTGACTTTACGTTATTACTTAATATTAATTTTCTAAGCTTCAATTTAACTATGACGGTAGAAAAACGGCATAATCATTTGGTAAAGTAGACTAGTATTATATCACAAAAGCAAAGAAAATATGTTGTTCCATTATTTCGCAGATAATGATAAAGCTAGAATTTTTCTAATAGCAAAATAATTTTTAAAAAATCATTTTCTAAGTTACTTCCAAAGTGCAAAGCGAGTTGTGGAAGGAAATTACATTAGAGAGGGAGGCAGCAGCTAGAGCAAAGACGACGCCATCGTAAAATGCTTCGCTGCACAGGCACAGGCAACAGGAAGAGTGCACAGTGAACTGTGTTGTTGGAGAATGGTGCTGGGGATGGAGAGATGAGGGAAGGTAAGGCCAGAGTAATTGTGAGAATATAAGTAATTGGCTGCTTTAGTAATCAGGTCCAGAGATAATAAGGACCTGAAATAAGGCACTGGTATAAGAATGCAGAAAATGGAATAAAGCGATGACCATGCAGATGGTGAAATCATCAGGCCGTGGTAACGAGTATATGTGGGGGATAGGGAAGGAAGAGCAAGCTACTAGAATTTCTGGCTTAGACGATTTGGTGAAAAGTTGAAATATGACACACAGAAACACAAATGGATCAGGGGGAGGAAGATTAAGGAGCTATATTTGAGAAATGTTTGGCGCATCCACGTGGAGAAAATGCCAGATTGGTGAATCATTATTATAAACTACTCTAACACTAGCACTTATTAAATCTGTTCTTGGTACCAGGAACTGTGCTAAGCACTTTACATGTAAAATCTCACAAATCCTCCCAACAGCCCCACTGGTACACACATTTTACAGGTAAGGGAACTAAAATCTAGTGAGGTTAAGTAACTTTCCAAAGCATATGCAATTAAATAAATGGCAAAGCCTGGACTTTAGCCCATTAATTCATAATTCTAAAATTGACTCTTAACCACTAACATATCTTGTGCTGATAAAACAGCTCAATCTGAAGAATACTACAGAAAATGATTGCTTTTACCAATGCCAGCCCCACAGGCATCCTGTTTGGGCTTTGCCATGTGTCTTATCAACAAATGACTTGAAAAAGAGAATTGCACTTACTGTACTCCACTAAGAGCACAACACATACTTCTGTAAATTAGGGAGGTTTTTATGGACTGGAATGTATTCATGCTCTCCTAAGTCAACATCCTTGCCATGAAGTCATTGTTCTAGCATCTACAACATGGCCAACAAAGGCAAGACTTCTGACTTTGGCCAATATTGATTTGGATAGATTCTATCCAAGAAGATATATGGGTTTTCAGCCATATTTGAGAGTAACAGATTGTACAGCTTGGCTTCAGTGAATATCAACTAAGGGCCAAAATATACCCATTCATAAATTGACATTTGTTTCATGACTTTTTGTGGTGAAAGCCCCTGGATTTTTGGCAAGCTCCACAGCTTGGCACTCAGCTGAGCTGGTCCTGCAAGTATGCAAAATGCTACTGGTCTATACCCTGGGGCCTCATATTTAAATTCTAGAATCAGCAGAGTCTAAGTGGTAAGAAGAGGAGGGCCTCAAGAAAGGCCGTGTAAGCCCTGGGTCAGTCACATTGACCATAGCAATTCCCGGTCGAGTTCTAGAAACATCTCATACAATTTACCCCAAAGGACAGGGATCATCACCTTACATCCTATGCATGATTGGCGTAGTGAGATACAGCATGGGAAGTACCAAACACTGTGGCTGGCACACACAAGTTGTTCTGTATATGGTAGTTATTATTAGTATACTTTGTAGTAGGATAGTTTAGTAATAGTAGTAAGGAAGCTTAATAAACATTTACCTAAGTGTTGAATTTGCCAGTCCTTACGGACCCCTTATGCATTTGTTTTGTTTGAGGGAGATTAGTCCTGAGCTAACATCTGCCGCCAATCCTCCTCTTCTTGCTGAGGCAGACCGGCCCTGAGCTGACACCCGTGTCCATCCTCCTCTACTTTATATGTGGGACACCTGCCACAGCATGGCTTGCCAAGTGGTGCGGAGGTCCACACCTGGGATCTGAGCCGGGGAACCCAGGGTCACTGAAGAAGAATATGCGAACTTAACCTCTGCACCACTGGGCCAGCCCCCAATCCCTCATGCATTTTGAAGATAAAGTTGAAAACAGCAAGTCCAAAAAAGTAAAAAAATCTAATTCTGTTCATATCATCTCTATTAAAAATAAGATATACTATCGACCTTTCAAGAAAATATTGACACTAAAATTTTTAAAAATAGGAGCTATAATTCAATTATATTTTAGAAAACACTTTATTTTATCCTCATAATGAAGTATCTGTAGAAATTACCTTCAGACTGTTTTATGCTTACTGAAGGGAACTGTTTCATGTATTTAGTATTTCCAGCAAATAACTGAGTGATGATGCCCTGTATATAAAGCTAAATTAATTGAAGTAATGACCTCTTCCTCATGAAAGAAGCAGATTTAGATATCATTGACATTGCAACTCAGCAATATTTCTCACATTACACAGAAGAAACAACAGAAAAAGCAGAAGATATTGAGTAAATTCATAAGTCTCTATTGACTCCAAATGCTAATCTAGGCACAAAATATGCATCAATAAGGAATTGTTAAGCTTTAATCAAAACAAATTAATATAGTGATGACACAATTAACCAGGCCTAGTTTGATTTTGATTTTGATTTCTCTTTTGATTTTTTTTTTTTTTTGAGGAAGATTAGCCCTGGGCTAACTACTGCCAACCCTCCTCTTTTTGCTGAGAAAGACTGGCCCTGAGCTAACATCTGTGCCCATCTTCTTCTCTCTCTTTTGATTTTTGATAGTCTCTTAAGTGATATTTGCTGTCCATCTACCCCGGAATGTACTCATACTTAAGAAACCAAGGTAAAAGAAATATGAGATTCAACAAAGCACTATCATGTTTATGAACGTTCTTACAATAAATGCATAGCTTTCTAGGCTAGAAAATTCATTTGAATGATCATCACAAATGTCATTGTTTCATTTGTTAATTTAGCTCTAAATGAAATGTATTATTTTTACAAAGTTATATTTAAATATTGAAGATTCTTAACTCCAACACACTTGCACTGCAGACAATGCATTTGTATTGCTTAGTGTGCTTGACGAATAACAGCTCAATGAAGGAAAACCGAGTTGAAGATATGTTAAATGGCTTGACCAAGTCACAAATCCAGTAGGTGATAGCATCAAGACTAGAATCTGTCTCCAGATTTTGTTATTTTCTGTCTTTTGTACTATTAAACTGCAAGAAGAAAGTTTTTGTAAGTTAATAAAAATAATACTTAAATCGGGGGGTGGGTAGCAATAATATCTGTTCATGCAGCTAGCTGGGTATTTGTGAGTGGTTAGAAGCATATGGCCAATGGGCGTTAAGAAATGTGTCCGTCTGGTTCTTTTTGTTTTGTTAGCTATCAAGTCAACCTGACTGAAACAAAGGCACATTTCACAAGAGTGGAAGAAAATCGGCTTCACTCAATCCTTTTAGCATTTTCCAGGTGATTACATCTTTATAAATCGCCTGGCAAAATCAAGTGTTTACAGAGCTTCACAGACTTTGGCTGGAACATTAAAGAAATTGAATGATTTATGCAAGAGAAGATCAAATAAGTTGCATTGTATCTAAATGCTTGTCCCTTGACCCAAAAGCTGAATGTGAAAATTAATTATTTTTCATTTTCTTCTAGGATTTCATGGTCTGGAATGCCTTTCCCTATCATTTGTTGAGGTGACAAATCTTACCCATTTGCAAGGTTCATCTTAAAAATACCTTGTCCTGGAAATCTCCCAGTTTCCTTCCCTCAGCTTCTGCAACATTTATTTTTTTCATAAGTTTTTGTCTTGTTTATATTTTTCTCCAATTGTTTCATGAGTGCATTTAATACATGAGTGCACATAATCCCCAACCAGATTATAGGTTTAATACTTCTGATTTTCCCATACCATAGGAAGATAATACATTTTGATTATCCCATGATGAATTTTCAACATAGAAATCATTTCAATGAAATGTTCTTCATTTGGACTGACAATATGTAAGAGATTTTTTTTCATTTTTTAAAATCAGTTAGGAAGGTAGTTTTTCTGTATCTCATTAAAATATAAACTTCTATTTTGACTTACTTTCAGTTTGAAACTTTGGACTACTGTTAATGAAATGCGTTTATATCATCCATGGGTTACACATTCTTGATTACGTTTTAGAAGCCCTGAAAACATTAGTGATTACTCCATAAAAATGGCATTCATAAGGTTTAAAGCCATGCTTATCATTTAAATGTGTTTCTTGCACTTGATCCTGAAATACCTGGGATTCTGATGTGAGTAGAGCTATCTGCACTGGGGGAAGGGGACTCACGCTGTCAGGTGAACTGGGGAAGGACGCTTCTTTCTCATCTGTCACTAAGCTCATCTTCTCTATTCAGCATTCCCCCTAAAGAGAATTTCACTCACAGAATTAGACAGGTGCTCTTTTACTGTGTCTGTTCTAAGAACTAACACATGCTGGGTTCTCCGAGAACTAGGCATCATTACACTGCACAGAGTTTGGGCTTTTAACACATTTCCAGTCCTCCAACTTAGGACTCCTTTAATCAGATCACTTAAATAAAATTATGATTATTTAAAATCTCACAGTAGATAATTCCCATATTATAATAATTTACGGAGATTAAATAAAATATATTCTTCTCAAATCTATTTCAGTTGAGTGTAAATAAAACAAAAAATAAAATTTAAAAGTGCATATTGCCTCTCAACAAAATCTCTCCCTGCCATTGATGTTTAAAGAATGAACTTTTATTCATATAGAAAAAAAGTGCAATCACATAGACTGAAGAGGCTCTCGCCTGTCTGTATTTTCATTATATTCAAGAAGATGACCTCCTTGGTCATATGTAAGGGGACCTAACAATACTCATGCTTTCCAAATTGAATACCATAAGACTTTTTTTCCCTTCAAATCATGTCTGCTTATGCACTTTATAGTAAAAACTTTGGAGAATCACGTAATAGAAAATCTAAAAAAGAAAAAAAGAACACACTCAAACTTCCCATCTCTCTATAGACAAAACCCTCCAAGGCTTGGGATTAAGCTTTTGGAAATATTAGGAGTATTTAAAATACGCTCACACTTAGCTCTTTGCTCACTTGGTAACTATTTGCAACACAGAAAGGTCGTGATTTGTGCACTGAGAAGGCTGGAGCCAAACGGAGTAAGAGTATTACTGTTTCATTTTAATAACCCAAACTTATTTCTTAATACAACTTTTAATTCTACTGTAAACTTTTTTTATTGGGTGCTACTTTGTCTCTGAATAAATGACAAAATCATTAATTGCCAGTTGCTTTATGAACATGATTGGACATCAGAAGCAAAGAAAATAGGGAAAAGTTTTCAGTTTTACCAAAACACACACTCATATTCTGTATATTCTGGATCATCCTCATTGAAACAACAAGCAGTAACTCAAAATGTTACTACAACATGACTCATTAGTCTGCAAGTTACATATACGGTATGTCAAATCCCTTCCCTCGGACAATAACAATTAGAGTAATGACACAACTAGAACACAGTTTGCAAGTCTTCACCCCGCTCTTCAAAACTTAATGCTATCACAGGTCTCCTGTGAATGTATTTTTAGTGCCCAGTTCCTAGTTCAGTGTTTAAAAATCCTGCTGATCCTGGAGTTGGAACAAAGCTTTCGGAAGCAATCAACGGCGCTTGCCATCACAGGTGCCAAACACACACAATGTCCTTTTATTTATGGAAATACACACAGATCTATTCTGCATGTGCTCAGAGCACAGCACAAATACCACCTCTTTCCCACAGGCAGCAGGAAGGATGTGGTTTGAAGGACACGATTGCTTCATCTGAACCTTCAGTTGTTCCTCAAAGACCTCTTGTTTCTACACTGAATCGCTGCACTACAACTTACATTTAAGAAGATGCAACTGGGGGCCTATGCCTGAAATCCTACTTTTATTTAACTAAAATTGGCGTTAGAGCAGATCATGCAATACTTTTTTCCCCTTACCTTCAATTGACACATGCTGAAAGTGTGTTCATAATCAAAACGCATTTCCGTGAGCTGGTGACCCAGTAATTCCTTACGCATACAGGTCAGCTGCAACAATACAGTACTAAAATCGCCAGATGAAATGGTCAGAATTACCCAGTAGCTTGATAAAATCTGCTTACATTGAGTCTAATCCAGGGATAAATATACAGAAAGCTCCAGGCAGTGGAAACTGTAAACATTGCAGAACTGCCCCTGAAACGGTAATACTGGCAGGTCCGTCACTGCCAGGAAAACAAATATTTGCTGAATTATAGGGCATTATCTTGGTTTTACCTGAACGCAAACGAGGGCCAAATAATCACAAGCTACTGTTTAAAGTGGAAAAGTGTAACATGCAGTACAAGGGACTAATTCCACTCCTCCAAACAACTATAAACTCAGAACAAGCAATCCACTAAACCTGATTACTAATTCAACACAGCCTGCATTCCCGGAGCTCACCCACGTCATGTCAATCCCGAAAAGCTCAAGCTCTAACTACGGACGCCTAATCCACAGCCCTGCACCCTATATATTTTCTCCACTATGCTTGATTCATCCCCCTTCTCCAGTGTGTTAATCTACAGGTGATTTCTTTTTGGAGTCTAGCATTTTGCACCTCGCTGGAGCCACAAATACCACAGTATTTCTAAGCTAAGAAATACATAAGTTTTTCAACTATGCACATTAAGTCTTCTTGGGACTTAAATTTACCTTGAAAAAAAGGATGTATTGTTAGTTACCAATTGCTTCTTCAGCTTTGCATGCAAAGTCTAGTCTTCTTCATGATTCCCTTGCAAAGTTACTAGCTTATGAGAATCTATAAATTGAGAAAATAGCTTTGGTAACCAGGTAGGTAAACTGCTCCTTGTGATGACTTTTGAACTTCGGGAAGTGGACTCTCGTGTTTTCTCCAACTACTTTTCCTTTTTCCTAATCAGTTTTACTGTTTAACTGTGTGTGATATATGAAGTTACTTAGAACGATTGAAGCAGACATCAGGAAAAAGAAACATGGAAATTTGATGAAAATATTTTATTACTAACACCAAACCCAAAATATCACCTTTTGAGAAAGGGTACACAACTCCATGTACCAGGAGAAATATTACTCCTGGCCCAGGGTATTAAATAAGTGCCTAGGTTTCCTTCCCCAAGTAGAAAACAAATAGCTCTTGGCCAAATGTCTGTGCCCTGGTCCTTCAGAAATCCATATCTGGCTCTAAGATGCCAGGAAAATTTCACCTTGTGTCATGTTTCATGCTGAGAGGTTTGTATAGCTCTTGTGTAAACCTTGGTCTCTAAGACACATTCCAAGCTGAATTTATTTCAAATTCCAAACTGAGTTTATTCCATTCCACTCACTTAAAATTCCAATTGTGATTGGAAAATATACACTTCATTTACCTTCTGTGCAGTGTTCAATGAACCGCTTGTCATGTTCACCCTTGTAAGCTGCATTTCAATCCTGAGTAGGTCTGTGTATCAGTTGATTAAAGCTTTGCTATTATTTGAAAGGAACATTATAATACACACTGTTATCTTTCTCAGCATTTTTTGATACTGTAACATGAGGATTCTGGCAAAATAATATTGTGGTTGCCACTCTTTCCCTTACACCTATATCATTTACTTGTCTGTACAGAAAACCATGTTTCAAATGAAGTAGAAATAAGTGTAGAAAAACCAACTTCCCTATCCTGTTGTATCTATGTCACTCTATATACTGACATGGCATACAATGAGATTGCTTGATAAACTGCTGGAGTCCAAACAGATTACTACCACTTAGCTAGAACCAAACAAGTCATTTCAGGACATGGCCCCAAGGGATGTCAATTTTAGGAGGAAGCATAAAACTCAAGTAAGGGAGCTGGTTCTTTGTTTACCGCGGGTGAATTTCCTGGACAATGTTTAAGCCAGAAATGACAGGGAGCACAGAAGAGTAAACCACGTCTGGAGAAAGTAAATGATAGGAGCACCACCAACCCAAATTTTTGCCACAAAAGGACTTTACCACATAGGTCACTGCTCGGATCTGAAGAAACGTAACTCAAATCCCTAACCAATTAACTAAACCCCTAACTATTATTAATTACTGCTCACTAACACAACAATGATAAATGTGTATGTCCCTTCTTAAATTCTGTATTGGGATTTCCCAATGGTGATGGAATTGTCTGTTAAGGAAAATATTTCAATTTCTGCCAAACAAATGGTCCCAGCTCCTCTCTGTGATACTGAAGTGTCCAGTAAGTCTCTTGTTATTCAACAGGATCTGTTCTATGCTCTCCTGGTGCCAGCATAACAAAGTCAATACAATTGGTTGTATTCAAGGCCAGTGGCTATTTCCTCAAGCATACAGGTCCAGCACATGTATAAGCCTTATTCAGGGTCCTATTCATTTGCAGTTGAGGAATGAATTAAAGACTGCTTTTTGAGAACCTCACAATTCATCTCAGATCTTACACATGACTTTTTCTTTTTTTGGAAGAGGTACACATGGCAACTTTTTCATGCAAAAAAAACAAATGTGATTAAGAACACTAATGTCTTTCTGGAGCCGAAGATATTTCAACTATTGTTCCTTAAAGTATCACTCCATAACTATCTTCTGGAACATATTCTTCAAATATGCTCGTGTGGATGGTTAAAATCAAAGCAAACTAACAAACCTAAACCAACCCAAACAAACACTCCAACAAACCAAAAGCTTGCGCCTTCTCATCTTCAGAGACAGCTGGCTTCCCTCACTTTTTTTTTTCTTTCTTTTTGAGGAAGATTAGCCCTGAGCTAACTACAGCCAATCCTCCTCTTTTCGCTGAGGAAGACTGGCCCTGAGCTAACATCCATGCCCATCTTCCTCTACTTTATACGTGGGATGTTACCACAGCATTGCTTTTGCCAAGTGGTGCCATGTCCACACCCTGGATCCAAACAGGTGAACCCCAGGCCAGGGAGAAGTGGAACGTGCGAACTTAACCGCTGCGCCACCAGGCCGGCCCCTCTCACTTTCCAAACTGAGCTGCATCAGGGCTCTTCCCTGTGTCTCTTAATGTTTTCTAAACTGCAGGCGCTTCATTTCAAAAAAAAAAAAAAAAAATCCCTACTATCTCAGGACCCACTGGCTAGCTTTCTTCATTACCACCTTAAAAAATATTATTTCTCCACTGTCCTTAAAACACGCTCCCTTTTGAGGCTCACAGCGTTCAGCTATATCCCGTTTCTCCCTGCAAATGGCTGAAATCCAGGGAGCCCCGCCCCCACATCTAACAAAGACTTCGGCAGATGGTTCAAAGTCTTATTATCCAATCCAAGATCCTGGGTGATTTCATTGTCCTTTTGAATGACCATCCAACGCCCTGCCTTATTCATTGTAATGACCTTCACTTCCACGCTGTTTCAGCCAGTCACCTTCATAGCCACCCAAAACTCTGTAACCTCTGTACTTGTTCACTCTGTGATATTCTCGACCCAGCACCCTCCCCCATCTTTCAGCTCTCTCAACTTCATATTTATACAATATCTGTTCTACAACGTTATTAAGACTTTCACTCTCTTAAAAGTAACATTTTCTTTTGTCTTTAGCGCTACTTTCTTCTCTCTGGGATGTCTCTATGACATCCTAGATGTCATAGCCTATCACTTTAAACATTCTCATGTCAGTACCCACCACTCCCTGAATTCTTGCCCTCCCTCCACAGTCTCCTGCAAGATTTCAATCCAAGAACAATGCAATCATTTTATTTCTGTGCTCCTAAACCTGTGCTACCAAGTTCTGGAAAAATCCCTGTGACCCGCAGAATGGTGCTGGTACAAAGCCCTGGTCTGCAACATCACTGGGACCTCAACACTGTCCAATTATCCTACCACATCTACTTTTCTTTCATGCTTTGCCTATTCTTTCAATGCAATATCATATACCAACACCACTTCCTCATTCTCGGCAACATGCCCATTTCCTAATTTACTAAACAGCCCTTGAAGTGAGAACTTAGTCAACTTTCTCTCCTCTCTAAGAATTTGTCCAACCCAACTCTTTGCCTCCCAATCAATTAGAAGAGATTAATTTTCTCTTGTCCAATGCTGGTCTTCCACCTTTATTCTTGATTCTACCTCCTCCTCTTTATCTGTTCTATTAGATATTTCATGTCTCACACAAACCTTCAAGCTCTCTCATTCCATTGGTTTCTATGCAGTGGTGCGCTGGAGCTGGTAGCTGATTCTAGGTATCTCTTCTCATATTTGCATGCAGAAATATTACACTGGTAGCTTGGCTTCAGCCATGGTGGGAGTATTTACACCATGGCAATGGGCAAAAGTTACAAATCAGGGCTTTTTGTCCGTCCCTCATCCCCCGGAGCTGGTTTATCAGGACACCATTTTACATGGTTGTTGTTAGTGCTGCTGAGTTGATTCTGACTCCTAGACACCCTGTGTACAGCAGAAGAGAACCCTGCCTGGTCTTTTTGTGCCATCCTATCACCTTTTGGCACTATATCAGGCAATAATCCACTGTTATTCATAGGGTATTCATGTCCAATTTTGTTGGAAGTGGGTGGCCAGGTACTTCTTCCTAGTCTGTCTTGTCCGGAAGCTCCACTGAAACCTGTCCCCTATGGCTGACCCTGCTGCTATTTAAAAAACTGATGGCATAGCTTTTCAGCATCACAGCAACACACACCTTGCACAGTATGACAACCAACAGACAGGTGGTGTGGCTCTCTGACACAGAAACAAACCTGGGCTGTGGCGGTGAGAGCACCAAATCTTAAGCACTAGACCACCAGGTCTGGCCACCATTGCACATAAGCTTGCTCAAAACAAAACAAACAAGAAGACTGACAAAATTCTTTGCATCTGGCCTCTCTCTTCTTCTAGTTATATTGCTCTCTTTCTTTCCTTTTATGGTCTAACTACTTAAAAATGTAGTGTGTATTCAGTCAGTCATTCACTCTTAACAAATCTAAATATGCCCTCAATTCTTAACAGTTTTTCACTGAAATTGGTATTTCCAAGGTAATCAGTAACCTCCTAGTTGATAAATCTAATGAATACCTTTCAGTTTTTACTAATGTTATCTGTGGTATTTGATACCATTGGCCACTTCCTCCTTATAATTCTCTCTTGCTTTGGCTTCTATGATATCACCATTTCCTGAATTTACCCTTACCTCTCTGGCTGCTTCTTCTCAGGATCCTTTTCAGGGACCATTTGTTTGCTTATTTTTAACAAGTTCCTCTTCAGTGTTCTTTTCTCAACCTTTCCCCCACATTTATTCAATACCTTACTGATTTGATTCTTACTCGGTAGTCAATGGCTTTAACTTTTGGCAAAATCCTGGTCATTCACAAAGCCATCTCTCTCCCAGCTCTCCTTCATTTGTTGTATTTACCATTGTAGAGTTGTTCTTTTAGAAGGTCCAAGACACCAGGCACTTCAAACCTAAAACTTAACAAATTTAACCCATCAAATTTTTACCTCAACCTAACATTTTGTGATAGGCATCAGCTGAAGAGCTCTGTAGCATTATCTCATTTGATCATTACAACAATTTAGTGAAGTAGGTGTTCTCCTCCTCTCTTTACAGATGAGGCGATTGAGATGTACAGAAATTAAGCAATTTTCTCAGGTCACTTTGCTAGTATATAGTAAACAAAGTCTAGAAACTAGAGTGTTGTCTCCATAGCCTTGACTCCTCATCATTATGATGTACTATCTTCATTAAGCCTTAATGATTTCGGCTTTTGCTGTGCCTGTTTGCTTCTGCTGTCACTACCTTGGTTCAAGTCCTCATCTTCCCTGTTAGGATTGCTGAAGAAGTCTTTTCTTATCTCCATATCCCTAGCCTTGTCTCTCTAGTCCATCTTCCACACTGCAGCCAAAGAAAGCTTATGAAATCTGCTCATGACACACACAACTCCAATGCTTAACCACAGGGTGTAGATGAAGTCTGAATATCGCAGAATCTTCTGATATTGTGCTCTCATCTCATTGATGTATTGAAATCATAAGACAAGATGACACCCCTTTTTCTGGGAGATCAGATTTTTCCAGATAGAGGGTCATTCGCATAGTCAATTATGGGAAGAAAGTAATCCTGGGAAAGGAAAAGAGGGCTGAGAACTTCATAATGGAGGAAGAAAGACATGGTCTTCTTGCAGAATTTTGGATAATACAGCCTTAACTCCAAGAAGCATTTACATGTGAGGCACTCACATGTAGTTAGTCACTCTATTGGTGAATGTAAATTGACCCTCACAATCTGGTGGTACTGTCTAGGGAAGCAGGGATGCACCTTGTTATGGACCACATGAAGATAAGTCTGGGCTGTGGGCTCCAAAAGTAGTTACATCTGGGTAGTTTCAAGTTACTCTCTGTGTTATAGTTCTCTTCTATTTTCCCTGAACTTCAGTACAGTCTTCTAAAGGAAAGAAAAACGTCTCAATTGTCCTCCTGGGGAATTAAGGTAAGGGTCTTTGCCCACTCTTGGGGACAGCATCTCATGCCCTGCAGCACATGGACACAGAGCTTGTGTCAGATAGACAGCCAAGGTAGAAGGTGAAACAGAGCCAGGATACATTTGTGAACCATGAAACTACCCAAGCTAGAAACTGGAAGTCATCCTTGCTCCCTTCTTCATCTTCACCTCCTATGTATTACTCATCACTCAACCTATAGTTTTTACCTCCTGCAAATCAAACCAGCATCCTTCCCTCCTTTTGGAATCTGTCCTTCCTCTCCAGCCAGGACCTCCATGAAAGCCTCCTGCCTTGCTTCTTGCCTTGCTCTGGCTCTCCTGCCTCTCAATCTAGTCTTCACAACTTAGTTGAGCTGATATATTCAAGCCCAAATCTGAGCACATACCCCTGGCTTAAAGCACTTCAGTTCTTCCTACCTCTTGTGATACCTCCACAGCTTCATTTCCCACATGGCTTTCCCTACCTGCTGTGCTGTGTTTGTGGAAATTCTGACCTCCCAGTCTTGTGCCCATATTTCCTCCTACCACAGGGTCTTGGCACAAGCTATCTTCTGCAACTACTCTTCCCTCCTCACTCAGGTAACTGAGTTATCTGTCTGTTATACACTCAACTGGAGCTTCCACAAAGAAATTTTCCCTGAACCTTCTTGACCAGCTCAAATGCCCCTATTCTCAGCTTTCAGAACATCTCCTGCCTCCACCTCTCTTCTGAAGCATTACCAGAGGTGGTTTCACTTTTGTGTGATTAGTAATATCTGTTTCTCTCTTTAGATGGTGAATTCCGTGAAGGCCAAGACTGTCCATTCTTGCTCACAATTGCACAGCCAGCAATTTTTGTCATGCTAGCTGTGCTAGTCCGGTGAAGATTTACTGAATGAATGAATGCCGATCCTGAGAATTTTCACAAGTTCTTCAGGTGGTGAGACTGGCAGAAGACTAGATTTCCTGCAGGCAAGCAGAAAGCAGTTCTAAGCCAGGAAATTAGGCCTTGACAGACATAACCTGATTTAGTAAGAGTTGCTGGTGAGGCGTAGACGGATGAGTTACACAAATGATATAAGAGGAATCTGTTGTCTTAAAAGTATGTCTAATCTAAAGATCAAATTTTAAAATCATAAAGAGCTAAATATATTTCTCCAGTTTTATGCTCAGTCTCTCCTCAAAATAGAATATAATAGAACACCATTATTTACGCTTAGATAGGGTGATCATATAATTTATCATCCACACTGGGGCATGTTTGCCAGTGAAAGGGGTGATATTAATACTTATGCCAGGACAACACAGGTTGTCCAGAACGAAGTAAGTAAGTGAAAAATTCTCTGTCTATGGGGAACTGTGATTGGAGTAACTGGATGACCAAATCAATTATAGAAGAAGGCTTCTTATAATGGGATGTTGGTGTTTGCACAAATTGTGGAATAAGCAATGTATCTTCAATAACGCACCATGGATAATATAATTATAATTTATTAAATATTTTGTTTGGAGCTTGTTCTGCTTATAATTTTATTTGATCCTGACAACAAACCCAATTCAATTCCTTAAAAAGCACTTATTGAGCACTGGGCCAGGCACAATGGCAGTTGTCAAGGAAAAACAAGATAGTGACCATCCCTAGAGAATTTATAGTTTAATTATCAGGCAAGTAGTATTGCCCACATTTACAGATGAAGAAACTGGCATCCAGAACTCAGAAATGACTTGGTTAGAGTTATGCAGACAATAAACTGCATAGCTGGAACTGTAATTCAGATCTCCAACTTCTAGTTCAAAGTTGAGTTCACTTTGCTAAGCTGCCTCCCAAAATGGAGATGGCACACTTAAATGTGTTTTATGTTCTTGTCTGCTACCAGGCAGAAATGCCCATGGAGAACATTTACACCATCTCTGCAGAAGCGGACTGTGCCCAGCCTCAGCGGGCAGTGTTTGCGTTGCCTCTATGGACTTCCTTTTTAGGCACTGAGAACTGGCCCTGTGACAAGGATTTAAAGGGGCTTTGGAATACCAAACACATCTCTGTTTGGCTAGTCATTGTATCATACCTATGTCTAAATCCCGGGTAAATTAAAAAGCCAAAAATATGTCCTTTTGCTTTATGGTCAAATTCCACTTCAGGGGAGTAGTGCAATAGTCCAGATAAGGTCACTCTACCCTTGCGGATAGCAGACCATCTCTGCCACACAAAATGTGGATATTTATCCATGATGAAACATTTTGCCTTATCCTTAACAGATGGATTTCAATTTATTGGTGCTTTGGCGTTCTTTGTCAGTTTTTACAAAATAGATCTATCACTACTTTCAGGTTCTTAAGGGAAATCATTCTTGAGATTGCACTCAGGGCGTCAGAGGCAATGTGCCAGCCATCGTGCTCATATTCTCCTAAATGCTGGCTAGAAGAGTACATTAAAAAGTTGAGCATTTTCAGTAGTCAAACTACCCCTCTCCCCACCAGTGACAAAGACCTTTGGGTTTTCATTCATTCTAACTACACAGTTCTATTAGTATGAGTCTATTGATAAGCTCAAAGGTGAATTTTGATATTTTCTGTGTTTTAAAAATAATAGATTTCACTTATTATAAGGAAAGATTTCTGAAGGAAGAGAGGACTTTCACAAAATATTTTTTTCTCTTCTGATATGAAGAGAATTCTGTAAAGGACAAAAGGAAAATTAAAATAGCTCACAAATCAATTCAGTTGTTCAAATCACGACCAAGGATAACTAAAATAGAAGACTTCTAAAGTTACCAGCAACTGATCAGGGACCAAATTAAATGAGATAATAACAGTCAATGAAAGTTTTGGCTTTTTTTAAACATCTACAAAAATCTCGATCCTAGGTTCATGACAGAAATGAATAAGATGAATTGAGATAAAAGGAAGTATTCTCTTTTTGGATAGTCTGAGAGTTTCTCGTAAAGGGAGAGCTTTCTTTGTTGGGAACATTTCTGAACAACCTTGCTAGGGATAAAAGCTGAGATCATGAGAGCCTAACCCTGGGAGAAGCTGCCCTGAGTGAGGCTGGGTGGGATCTTTTAAAGGGGGAGAAGGAGAAGGAGAGAGACAGGGACAGTGGCAGGGGACTGCGGATTTGGTGGAAGGAAGTTTGTTGCGTTTTGTGATCCTCTCTTCAAAACCCCTCAAGTCTTTTATAAATCATTAAGTAAGCTCATCAAATTCCAGAGAAAGTCATTATTTTTCTGCACAATTGTAAAGGGGCTGAGTGGTGGGTCAGGGTACCAGATCACATGCAGGTGGGAGTGAAGACACTGCAGACCGAACAGAAATAAACTCTTGAGTAATTTCCAGGATTTGTAGGGAGAACTCTGGACTCTAAGAGGATGCAAAATTGGATGAGGGTGAATAAAGATTATCAAATCTCAGAGGAGCAGAAAAACTCTCACTTTTCATCAGAATTACAGACCCAGTCCATGCACGGCCCCAATCCTCATGCTGTGAAGGGAGAGACAAATGGGCAAGTAATGAACTAAACCTGAATAATCTCACTTGCGTCACAGTGGTTGCATCTGCACAATGCCATGGGCCTGGAAGAGGTGCTCACTTATCCTACCTGGGCATTCAGGGGGGTATCACAGAAGAGGTAACATTTTTGGTAGGTCTTGCAGGGTGAGCATGAATGGTCAAATAACATTGAAAACTCAGGATGGTATCTCTTCAATTCCCTAAAATGAAGCTGAATAAAATTGGAAAAGAAGAGGATGGGTTTCCCAAACAGAGACTAGCATGAATGAAGCTGGACAGGAACACACACTGGTTGTTTGGCAAGCAGTCAAAGGTGTGGGGTCCGTGGTTGAGGAATGCTCAGAGCCAGCACTTAAAAGTTGTATATATTTTCCTTGTGCTTTGAAAGAAGTGATTTCTCAAGAATGAGACATAAGAAAAATTTATCATATTACTGAATCCAAATTTGATCTTCAACTATAGTTATCAGATTCTCTGCACTATACCTGGTTAAATTACTAAATAATACTCAGTAAATTATTTGAATTTACGTGCTTAGTTGAAGCTTGTGCCTAAAGTGAACCTCAGGCCCCCTCTTCATCTCTCTCTCCCATATGCCACACACAGAGACCCTTAGCTCATCTCTCTCTACAATGTTAACAACCTTAATAATTTACAGCGCTATGTCATTACTTAGACTGTCATGATGCAGTTTCTTGCATTATCTGCCTACCTACTCATATAAAATTAAGACTTTGTGAAATGTCTGCCCAACTTAGATGAGGGAATTTTGCAATGCTAGAACTTCAATGACATAAATATAGTTATAGATATAGATGATGTATAGATATAGATAGAAAGCTTGTTTATTTATCTTTTAGTTTTAATTGGGCTATTAAATTCACAGTGTTTGGTTCCTGGGATCCCATGACAAGTTTAACTACATTAACTAGCCTTCAAGCTGCATATTGACAAAAAGAAGTTGCCACTATAAGCGCCATGATCAGTTCCTTTCTTATCTGGTCAGAAAACAGGAGGAATGCAGAGTTTCTCTAGTAGTATCTCATGATGCAGTGACATTTCATGCCAAATGACAATTAATACCATTTTTGACTTTTACAATATGGACATTGTTTTGATTTATGATATTGACTTTTTTTAACCAATAGGCTTTAAAGTTAAAATACAACCAGGTAGCTTTCCTATCAAGCAATATTTGTCAGAAACGAATTTAGATATACCAGTGGTTATCTCTTTAAACTGATTTGGAATTTAGCTGCTTAACTAGAACTTCACAAGAAATAAGAAATTGCCTCATAGGTTATAGAACTTGACAGCCTGTCCTTGACAACAGTATTTCTAAAAGCAGCCATTGACAACAGGCTAAAAGGATCTGTAACCCCTCTCAGCAGCTCTATGTCTATAAGAAGGATTTCATTCATTCACTCATTCATTATTTCAACAAATACAAAGTCTCCACCACATAGGGAGGGCTATTCTAGCTTGGGACAGACAGATAAAATAGACAAAGCTACTGACTAAAAAGAACTTTAATTTTCCAGGGAATGCAAAATTACACTAAATTTATAAGATAACATTAGCTGCTTTACTGAAAAAATAAGTATGATATGTAAGTATAAGGAGCAACTGTCAGGAGTATGACTATTTTAGTGAAAGCCATCCGAAGGTGGAGACATCTGAGCAGAGCCCTGCTCACCAGGGGGCAGTCTGAGAAAACATTCCAGACCCATCGTGGGGACAGAGGACAAAGGCCTGGGGGTCGGGGGGGCAGGCAACAAGCTTCACATGGTCAAGAAGCTGCAAGAAGTTCAATGTGACTGCACTAGATGTTAGTGTTAAAATCATTGATAAATTCTGAATTAGTTGCAGAAAAATGGGAAGCAAGAGGACACATTACATTTTTAAAGATATGCAAAGAACTAGGCAGAACTAGAGAGAAAAGAGTATGTTTGGGGTAATCTTTTTTTAATGACAATTTCTTTTTTGCCAACATGGATTTGAAGGCTGGTTAATGTTGCTGAGCTTGTTGTGGGAGCCTAGGAGCAGACTGCTGTGAATGAAACAATTTAATAGCCAATTAAAAGATAAAGACAAATAACCTCAAGTCCACCTTTACAGCTCAAGCTCAGAAACCACTTCTCCATCGAAGGTGGAGGACAAGCTGGGAGACTCAAAAGTTCCTTCAATAACGAACCTCTCAAGCCCTTTTGCCTCCGAGGAATAGCTATCTTCTTAAGTTACTCTGCACATTTCATAAAAGGAATTCAAATATATATTTTATACTCTCATAAACACCCATTTCCAGGAAGGAAGAAAAGCTTTCTTTGCCTATTTTTGGTTAAGCTCACAAAGTAATATCTATTTGGATATCCTAATTTCTCAGAAAATTAATTTTGGCATTTCTTCATGGAATTTTTAATGCTTACATTGTACGGTTTTTTCCCTTCAAAAATCCACACACATACACAGTAACTCTGCCAAGACATTTGTATAATTTGGAATATATTTTCTTTTTTGGTTCTGAGAAGCGGAAACCTGAATAATCCAACCTCAGGAATTGTATTCGAAGGCAATACATAGAACATGAATTCTTAGCTATGTAAAGAGGGAACTCACTACATCATTATTTATCATTTTGAAAATATTGAAACACTGAGATTATTATAAATGCCCAACAATAGAGAAATATTTAATTAGATGAGACATTACTTTCTGAAATATATATCTAATAAAATGGTAATTATGAATGTAATGAAGCAATGTAAAAATTCACATCATGATGAGAAATTTAATTAAGGTATGCAAAATATGATGTAGGTAAACTTTTATACACATTCTGATTATAAACAGGAGAAAGGATAAAAAGTTAATAGCTGAGTGAAATGAATTTTTTTTCCTATTTTCTAAACTATTGAGTGTGTTACATTGTTAGCATCAGTTTTTGTTTCATTTTGTTTTCTGGTTATTTTTTAAATCCATAACATAATGTGTTACCACATAGACCCAAACAGCCTGTAGACCACATCCTCTCCATGTTCCAGAATTACTACATTCAGATACTCCCACAATTCACCTTTATGGAGGTGAGTGGGTATTTCACTTAATGAAATACTCTAGAACATTTATTTACCACGTTAGAGACAGCTCAAAGGGAATAGCTAAAATAGTATACATATAAGCATTCAATATCTATAACCGTATAAAAGATTGCTTCAAGGCCAAGGAGACCCAATGCTTTCCCCTATTAAGTTATCCTAAGGTATGTTTATTTTCAATCTACACTTAAGTTTAGCTACAGAGTCAGGGATAAAGTAGGATAAGTTAAGGTATTTAATTATTGTTTTCTCTTCCACATTATCAACAGAATAATTGCTGACAAACTCTGTTGCCCAGAAAATGCCTACTGGAATTATTGAGAACAAAAAAATACAAAAGCAATGAGAAAAGGAGGATGTTTTATTCATATCCTATTTCTTTTCTTTTTTCTTTTTGTGAGGAAGATTGGCCCTGAGGTAACATTTGTGTCAATCTTCCTCTATTTTATGTGGGATGCCACAAGAGCATGGCCGAATGAATGGTGCTAGGTCCATGCCCAGGATCCGAACCTGCAAACCCTCGGCCGCCGAGGAGGCGTGCATGAACTTAACCACTACACCACAGGGCTGGCCCCATATATCCTATTTCAAAACCAATTCTTCGATGCTAGTATATGTCTTTGCAGGCCCACTAACATGTGTCTGCACGAAAACGCTAGAATTGTTCCTTAAGTTTTCTTTCAACAAGCATTGAGAATGTAGACTTTATTTACTTCCAAAACAAGTATCTCATTATTCAGAACATCTAGGTTTGGAAAACTAAACAAACAGAAGCAAACCTTACACAAAGAATAGTTACCAGTTTGGCTGAGAATCATCACAGTTCCACAACAGCCCTAGGTTTTCCATCCAGAGATTCAGATTTACTTTTCATTTTCCAGCTAATTTCTTTTCAACTTATGAATAAGACAGCAAGTCATTCTGTGCATAAGCACGTTTAAATCTAAGGGGAGGAACGTCTAGAATCCTTTGGATCATGAAAATTAGAATTCATAATAACAAAAGAGATAAGTAATACTTATTGTATCCTTTACATAGCTTATTGCATCTAATCCTCCAAATAACTACATGACATATTTATCCCCACCTTACACAGCACATTATAACTAAAGTTTGTAAGGCTAGGTCATTTGTCCACAGGCACCCAGAAAATAGTGTGCAGCTCATGCACAAGGCTGCCTGCCAGACTCCAAAGTCTTTGCTCCTTCCACTATCATACACTGACTTCACTTTTCTCACATAAGTTGAAAAATATCATCCTGTTTTGCACATTTTCGAGGAATTACTTATGATAATAAATCTGGTTTTTGTACATACCTCCTTAGCATTTCCCTACATCAGGTATATATGTGTGCATACGTGTGTGCACGCACATGTGTGGGGAGATGTGAGGGGCAGAGAGGGAGTAAAACATTCTTTTAGATGTTAATTTTCTAGAAATTAGTTGAAACCTCTCCAAATTCTGCTTCACAGCTAGCAAATGCTACCCTTTCTAAACTCTCAAGGAGGCTGTCAATCCAACCCAGGAGGCAGTGCTTGACAACAGGGTTTCTGACACCTGCATAATGTGGAGTGGGAAAACGGTCTGCACACTGGGTCATGGGATGTCCTTCCTGTGTTAGCATCTTTTCTATCTCTTGAAGTTGAACCTTAATAAATTTCCCTTCCATATCTTAATAAGTTAACCAGCCTCCTTGACATCCAAACTCCTCATCTCAGACTTAAAATATTTAATTCTAACTTCTCTTTTATCTTCAATATTATCTACTTCTATCATTTATTTCACAACTTTGTGCCCTAACTGTGTATGAAAGCTTACTTAGTATCCCAAGGCAAGTCAATCACCTTGCACATATTGGCCATAGAGCTCCACTGACTAGAATAACGTCTATGTTCCTTACTTTGAATATCAAGGCCACTTGACATACATAGTGAATCTCTTTCCTAGCACAATTGTCGTTTTCCCTCCTTTACATACTGTTGTCCCTCTCAAAAGATGTTGAAGTCCTAACCCCTAGCACCTAAAAATCTAACTTTGTTTGGAGACACGGTCTTAACAGAGGTCATCAAGTAAAACTGAGGTCATTAGTGAGGGCTCTAATCCAATATGACCAGTATCCTTATAAAAAGGGGAAATTTGGACACAGAGACACATAGGAAGAATGCCACGTATGGATGAAAACAGAGATTTTAGCGATGCTTTTACAAACCAAGGAACACCAAAGATTGTTGGCAGCCTTTAGAAGCTAGGAGAAAGGCATGGAGCAGATTCTTTCTACCAGCCTTCAGAGGAATCGACCCTGCTAACACTCTGATTTTGGACTTCTGGCCTCCAGAACTCAGAAACCATACATTTCTGCTGTTTAAGCCCCTCAGTCTGTGGTACTTTGTTGCAGGAGTCTTAGAATACCTCGAACTGTACTCCAAGGGGGCTATTTGCTTTTCCCCAACCATGTTCTAGACTTTCTTCTTTTCCAAATTTACTTGGAGTGCCTTTTGTTTTCTTATATATCAAGAGAATTTTTCATTATCATTTACGATTAGCATGAAGACGACTTCCACGTAAATTCCTCTGCAAAATCCCTAGTTGGAATAAATTTATTTCCTCTAGGCTCTCTCCAACTCCTTATTTGTCTCTTTATTATAAATATTAATAAATTCTCCCTTGCATTGTTGCCACTTGTATGCATATCTTATCTTCCTCTAATAAATGAACCAAGTCCTTGGGGGCAAGGACTGTCTCTTCCTCCTTCTGGTACTGCTCAAGATGTCAATCAGTCCTCTTCACAGAGAAGGCACCTCGTATTTATTTTCTTACTTGAATTGCACAAGACAGACCCAGCTACTTGGGAAAAGGTTGTAGTGAATTGTGCTCCTGCTTCTGTGATAAGAAGCTAAAATACACTTTTAATTGTTTATTCTCTTTTCAACGTTCTTTCAAGTTATATCGTCTTTCTGGATCTGGTTCACCCAATTTTCCCTTTTTGTAATTAATACAAAAACTCAACTCACAATTCTGCCAAAAGTTCTTCTTTGACTAATTCATCAGTTACATGGAAAAAAGAGTCCCCCATTCATCTATAATTTCCACGGCCAGCTCTTCATTATTTGTCTCAGCCCACACCTCTCAGCTGGCGCATGATGCAGAACCACTTTAACATTTGTGCATGCTTTTGATTCATATGTGCAGCTATTTCTGCTCTTCTTGCATGAATTATCTTCAAAGTTATTTGTGCAGAAATCACAGCTGATATAGAATATTTCCAAAAAGCTGTGAAAGGGCATTTGAAAAACTTTCCCCAACAATTTTTCTTCTTTAAAAGGAACAAAGCTGGATTAAACCTCTGTGATCTTCATAAAAAGCCTTAAGGATAAATGCTTATTACTGCCCTGAAGAACTACTCCTCCAAAGATATTCTAGCTGAAATGTCAATTTGGGTACAAAAACGCGTTGTTCCTGAATTAGTTAATAAACAAATTCTGAATAGGACTGAATCAGACACAAATTTCAAGTGGATTCACCAACTAATTCTTACAAGATGACATTATCACTTATTAAAGTCATATCTGTTTCTATCAATTTGTCTTATAATTTCCAGTCTAATGCTTTGGGATGGTGTATCAAAATTGGATAGTTTGAATTTAATGCTTATTACTTTATCATCTTACAAAAGCAAGAAGGTTTTGCTTGCTTTAACTGGAATAAGAGGACATATATTTTGGGGTAAAAAAAGAGAAAAAGAAATATTACCAGGTAACAGTCATGATCTGGTTCCTTTTATGAACTTCTTGATTTTTACCATAGTCATTTCTCACACTTCTACCCAAAATAACAAAAATGAAATCATATTAATAAATATTAATCTTTTTTATGTTTTCCAAACACAATCCCTCCCAAATGTGACCAGAAACTGGAATTGACTCACATTTTGCTTTTTGTCTACAGGCATGGCAGTAGTGAAAGCTAAATCATCGGGCTGAGAGGACTTCAGTGTGTGAGGATATGCAATCTCCAGACAATTTAGAAACCTTCTCTATCACCCTAGGAACCAGACACTGATGTAAACTTGCAAGAGAATCAAGCAAAAAAGGGCTTCCCAGGAGAGTAAAAATATGGCTTATCCATGTTGCTGTCTCTATATAACATTGAGCCCAATGCCATGCCTAATTAGAAGCCTAATCACTATATTTTGGGGGTAGTGACACAACTTTGAATTAATTATAACAATATGTGACATATGAGGATGGGATAACAGTCTGTGAAAATTGGGAAGCACTTTAAAATCTTATTAATTCACATATGATACCTATTGAAGACTATAAGTGTTGCTGAAATAAAAACACCATAAATCAGGACAAAAGAAGTTACCCACTGCATGCCACTTTCTTTGAATGGAGATTCAAAGTCTCCATAGAAATATATAACTCAATGGATTGAAGTCAAGTCTTAAGAAGTTATTATGTAGCAAATGAAGTGAATTTTATTTTTATAAATGTTAGACATTGATTTAATATACAAGAGACGACATTCTTACAAAGTCTTATAATACTGAAGAGGTTTTTTTTTGCATTCTTCTTATGGAATTAAAGTGAAAAAAAAAGGAACAGAGAGAAAAAGACAAGGCTTACTTTTCTAGACTTAAAGTGAAAACACGCAGTATGTTGCGAACGATCTTTTGTGAAAGTTAGCTCAAAGTAGCTCCCACTATTCAGCAAAGGGAAGAATTTATGCAGAGTTTTTAAAACAAGAACTACCTACAGAGGCCTCCTCTGCTGGGAACGCCAGGATTGAACCCAAGCCAGACATTTTTGTGGGGCCAGTAGGCAGCTCTACAGAAATGTTGTTAGAAGCGTTGGATATAAATTGATTGTCCTCAAATACTACCCTTAGCCTGAAATTCCACAATCAGAGATTAATTTAAGCATCACATTCCTTAAAAGGTAAATATATCAACCCAAGGGCAATATTTTCTAAGCATCAACCATATGTTTAATGCTATTTCAGGAAAAGCGGTATAGACCAAGGCATTAGTTGACTTGGAGACTTCTCAAGGCACTTACCCTCCAGCCCAGAAGGAGGAATGTAACAACTGGAACTGTTCAGGAAGTGATAATAGATTCATCATTATCTAGACACTGAGAGGTGATTTAAAGTTGACTTGTGTGGATCTGAATAAATACATTACATAGAGGAAAGGGGATAAAATCTGGCTTTTAAGAACAGATAAGATTTGGATAGTTGATAGGGAAAATGAAGAATATTCCAGGTGAAAAAAGTAGTATGAGAAAGGAATGGAGTGAGAATCAGCAACATATTTAAGGCTATAGGGATATAGCCTACCTAGAACACTGGGTAGGTAAGAAAGAAACAGGATCACTGAGGCCATGCACCCCACAGAGCAGAATCTGTGTTTTTAACTGGAGTCTATTAAGAGATCAGGAGCAGAACAGACATGATGAAGTGGTATTTTGGCAAAATGGCCAGGCGATGTCATGCAAGATGGATTAAAAGTCAGAGTGAGAGACAGCTAGCCAAACTAGGCAATTTGGCAAAACTCTGGGCCTAATTTGATGAGGGACAGCTCTCAAACAGGAGAATGAAGAGGAGAACCCGAGAGCTATTTTTGAGTCAGACTTCCCACACCTTGGTAACAAGTCTTGGTGACGGAGGAAAGACTTGAAGAAGAGAAAGGAGAGTGTTGAACCCAGGGGAGAAGACAAAGGCTTGTAGCACCTGCTTTTGGGCACCTCCTCAGTCTGGTCCCACTCACCAGTTAATCAGGATGTGATACAGATAGGAAGCTTGCTGCAGACAACACAGTCCCGTGAAGGACTGACAGAACTGGTATACAAAAAGTTCTCAAAATTTTGCCTTGGTGGGCTGGCTTTAGGAAGAGATAGTGGTAATAAGTATAGAGTCCTATGCTTAGGTTCAAAAAACTAAGTGCACCAAGTAAGATAGCAGAGAAATGACTCAACAGGGTGTCAAACAGTGAAAACAATGTTTTAGGAACTTTAATTATTATTAAGAAGACAAATGAACAGTCAACCAAACCCCAGCGTTTAGGTGTCTGATAAAAGTATTAAATTGATTTTAACTCCTTAGTGGAATATAATTAAAATGAGGGAGATGACAGATCTCTTTTCCTCCAAGCTGTTCAGATTACACTACAGTGCTGTGTTTAGTTGAGAAACCTGCCCTTTAAAACAGAAGTCACAAACAGAATGCTTCCAAAAGCTGGTAGTTAACTCAGATGAATAATAATTTCTAGGAGTAGGAAAATAGGGAGTAACATGACAAACTGAAGACATAAAGCCCCTCAGGTCTTTCTTTTTTTCTTCCCAAATACTCCAGGACCAAAAACTAGGCTGTAGGCTATGGGTTTACGACATTTGCTTTGATAGGAACAGGCCTACAATGGAGAGCATTCTGAGGGTGACAGGATGCTAATGGGACTCAAAGCCAAATCACACAAGGGACAGGGGATGAAATGATAAGATTCACCCAGAGCTTATTTGAAGCTCTTTTCAAATTTCTGAAGGTTTTCAAGTCAAAGTGGAATTAGATTTGTTCTCTGTGATTCCTCCAGAAACTAGTGCCAGTGTTGACAGGAAGAGGTTTCAGAGTTTTGGGCTTGCTATTTGGGGCAATTTTCCAACAGTCAGAGATGGATATCAGTAAATTAGACGGACCTGTGAGATAGGCAGTTTCCCATCACTGAAGGTGCTCACAGTGAGATTAAATGAACACTTGCTGAAGATGTTATAGAGAGAATAACATATATTGGATGGGATGTTGGGTTGACAGCCTCTAAGATCCTTTGCAAATCTAAGACTCTTATATTACATAACATCAAGGACTCACATAGGGCAGAATGGGAGAGAACACTGGTACTCTGACAGAAAGGTACACAAATTGATGAGGAAAGAGCCCTGTAAGCTATTATCTAGCATTTCTTCCATAAGCATCTATTTATCAGGTATCAACTTTCTTACATGAATAAATGAATTAAAAATATGAAGGCATAGGGATTCAAGACTCTTTTTCATTCAGAGTGAAGGGAAATACAATCCTGTTGAATGGGAAGAAAACTAAGAGTAAGAAAAAGAAAAGACAAAAGAAAATAAACCTAAATTTCTTTCCTATTTTCCTAAGGCGGGTTCCAAACACAGTTCTGATATCTAACTAATATTTAGAGAGTTGGTCATGTATTTCTGTTCAGTGCTGTTAGGTTGAAGACATACTTTCTCTATACTCCCTTTGGCGATGTAATTTGGTACAGCCAATTCATAAACACTTAGCAAGTATTCTTCTCTTTGATGAAATAATTCCACTTCTGAGAAACTGAACAAAGGGAATAATGTGAAATCTAGAAAAATACTTTATGCACAAAGATGTACATCACAATAATATTCATTGATATGAACAATTCGAAATTAGAAATGATCAAACGATATATGATGTAGCCACTTGTTTTAGTCTGATCAGGCTGCTACAACAAATACCATAGACTGGATGGCTTAAACAACTGACATTTATTTCTCATGGTTCTGAAGGCGGGGAAGTACAAGATCAAGGTGCTAGCCAATTCAGTCTAGTGAAGGCTCTCCTCTCTTGGCTTGTAGACAACCACCTTCTCACTGTCTTCACATGATCTCTTCTTTGTGCTTGCGTGGAGACAGAATGAGCTCTCTGGTGTCTCTTCTTAGAAGAGCATTAATCTTATCAGACTAGAGCCCTGCTCTCATGACCTCATCTAACCCTAATACCTCCCAAAGACCCCATCTCCAAATACCATCACATTGGGGGTTTGGGCTTCAACATATGAATTCCGGGGGGAACCAAACATTCATCCATAACACCACTCAACAATGAGCTTTACAAAACTATGTAATAAATCAGAACACACTTAATACATTAAATAAAAAGGAGGATTCAGATATTACACATATAACATTATTAAAATCATAGTGACTAAAAGGAAAGTCTTCAGAGAAAAAACCAATGTTAGCTGTGGTTGTGTTAGTGTGGTAAGACTATGGTTTTAAGTTTTTTTCTTTTTCTTTTCTTTTTTAAACTTTTTATTTTCCAGGTTTTAATAAATAAGTGTATATAGCTTTAAAATTGTGCTAAAAGAATTAAGTTTGTGGGAACATGCCTGCCAATCAACTCATCAACAACTGACTGAGTCTACTACCTGTGTTATACAAGTGGCTCTGAGGGGCGTGAGAGACACAGACAACCAGGACCTGGCCATCTGGAGAGACAGGGCCTGTGGACTGCCGTCACAACCCATACACCATATGGTCGACCCTCAGTAAACTGTTTATTAAAATTGTTTCTGCAATAAGATAGTGGCTGAATAGTACAGGGACAGTGGGGAAGCCAGTGTGACTCTTCCCTAAGTGAGCATACGTGTTCTAGTTAATTAACCTTTTGATTTGAAAGAATCAACTTTTGCCAAATGTGTGTATACTTGACTGGAAGTATGTTATATTTATTGTTTTAAATCTCATGTATTGCTGAACAATTTAATAGCCTCATAGCAATATGTATTTTATTTCCAAAAAATAGAAATGCAATTGAATCACTTTCTCTTTGTCAATGAAGAATTGAGTAGAATGGCAGAATGTTGGGCGGACCAGGTAGCATGATTCTGCCCTTTGAGGGGTCCACAACCGTATATTAAATTACTGAAGCTTGTAAAGAATAAATCTGCTTTAAACTTTTAAGCTATTTTCATATATGCTATTAAAATACTGTAATATTTCATTTTAGATTAATGACATAGGAATAATGACCTTTGAGGAGGAAATGGAAGAATGATTTCTCAAGATCTGAAATAATCTATTCTTAATTATGCAGTAATGTCAAGTACAGACATCGTAGCATTCATAATATCTGTAATTACCTCTCAATGCCTGTTTTTAGAAAATGAATTTGACAAACTTGGTTTGTTGTTTCTTTTTTAGAATATTTTTTTAACTGCCCCTGTGTATAGATAATTCTCCAGTTTTGTCTACATGAAGCCAGGGATGTCAAATTTAGTCATCTTCTCTTCCTAGTTTTCTGTGCTGCCGGTTCTCGCCCATCATCCACCAGGATGACTGTTTTGATGTCCTAAGTGCGAAGGGAATCGTTCAGGGAATTAGTTATCTTTTCTTTTCTTGAGAGTTTACATTTTTAAAAATTTTAATAATATATTTTGTTTAATCCTATATACCCCAAATATTATAATTTTAACATGTAATCAAATAAAAATTACTGAGATAGTTTGCAGTATTTCGTAGTAAGTCTTCATAGCATGGTTTACTTTACACTTGCAGCACATTTCAAGTGCTGATCAGTCACATGTGGCTAGTGGCCACCTCATTGGATATTACAGTTCTAGGGGCAGATAATTTTCAATTCATTTTTTTATATTTCTTGTAATGTCTTTTTTTATTTGTTCTTTATTTTTCTATCTTTCCAGCTTTATTAAGATATTATTGGCTATAACACATGCAAGTTTAAAGTGTACAATGTAATGATTTGATACACATATATATTGCAAAATGATTACCACAATAAGGTTAGTTAACACCTCCATCCCCACACACAATTATCTTTTTTTTTGTGGTGATAACATTTAAGACCTACTCTCCTGACAAGTTTCAACTTCCACGTAGAAGTGAGAACGTACAAGAGCTTACATTTTTACAGCACTTTACAGTTTACAAAAGATAGCACTGATATTTTTGATATAACATTTTCATACAAGCCACAGGGCAGACACCATTATCTCTGTTTTACTGATATATAACCTGTAGCTGAGGGAGGGTCATTGTCTTACCCAGGGCCAGACATTTAGCAAATAGCAAAGTCAGAACCAGAAATCATGGCTTCTGGCTTCAAATCCAAATATGTGCTTTTTACTATTTTACTTGATAAAGATGCTTTACACATGCTCTGAGTTGTAAATAACATTCTTAAGAGAGACTATGCTAGTGCATACATGGAACGGGTGGAGAAGACGCTGAATTTAGAGGGAACGCTTATCGAATATTATGATGCATATAGAAGTAATCCATTCATTAAAAAAGAAAAATCAAAAGAAATGATTTTGAGGCAATTAGGGCACTTGAATTGTGTATATTTTCTAGCATATTCCCCAAACAGGTGAAGTTAAATAACTGTGGATGTCTAGTTCAAAATCCAATTTTAGAAGAGTGTTTCTGAAATATTTCATGGGTAATGAAATTTTTTTGTCTGGTTCTTAAAAATATTTTTTAAATGAATAACCTTTCCTTTTCATTTCCTCTAAGTATGACTGCTCTAAGGGAAGATGTTACTTCACATAACTACAATAATAGTTTAAAAAACCCAGCGTAAGTTTGAATTTTTATCACTAAAGCTTATAACGTGAACTTCAGCCTTTATTATTTTACATGTAATGACTGCAGCTGACCACATAGAGCTTAGGGTGATAGTTTTAGTCACTGGCCCCTCAAGATCTCCTAGATTTCTTGCGGAAGTAAGAAAAAATAAATACGAGTAATATCAATGTGCCAACATATCAAAGCAGTCAACTAAATTTTCCTAAATAACAACAACCTACAGAATAGTTTATTTTGTTAGTGCTATGTGTAGTAAGATACTAAAAAAAAATTTATACAGAAAACATTTCCAAAAGTAAAATAGAAATATTCTTTAATAATCAACTCTAGTTTTACCTACATTATCGCTTCTATGGTTCTTTTTTTTGTTTTTTGTTTTTTGTCTGGTCTGCAGCATGGATGTCGACGAAAAATAAATACATAACTCTACAAGGTAAAAAAAAGATTGATGAAAGTGAAAATAGTCTTTATTAAAATTAGCTGTGCATATGATTAATAAAATTAAGGATACTGTTGGGTTTTTTTTTCTTACATTGAAGATACAGATCAAGATTAGTGTGATAATTTGGGGATGTTAAGTTTACGTTAAAAGACAAATGATGACTCAGAATTTTTTCTTCCATTCCCTTTTTATATGCTCACCAATGTGCAAAAGAATGAAACTGTTTAATTCCTTTGATTTTTGAGCCCAGAGTCTCAGGGTAAAAATGAAATAAAATAAAATATTTTTAAAACAGAGGGAGGAAAATCTCTACTGTTCTAACACCAACCAGAAAAGAAATATTTTAACTTACTATCAGGCAAGAGCAAATTTACATTCCACAAACACTTCACCCAATAATGCCAAAGACCTTTATTTATTTCTTGGAACATCTTACCTAATTTTAGGGATTCAGAATTTGGATAGCTTATTTACACGAGGCCACCATGAGGAAGCAGAGACATAATTATATGCCTGATTTGGCTGAGCTCCCTAAAACCTGTGACAAATGATTTGTGCCTTGTTCTTTCCAACCCAGGGGAGCTCCCACGTGCCTCGGTGGAAAATGAAGCAGAATATTTTGCATTCATTAGGTGACTTCACATCTTAAGATAATGTGAAGTTATCTTCATTGCAACCATAAGCTTTTGGTTCCATACTGATGTAATTCTTTATGAATAAAACAAGTTTGAGAGGTAGAGAACCTGATGGGTGAGACAGTATGGACCACACATAGACTAGAACTGGTGAGAGGCAGTATAGACTAGAAGAGGTATGGACTCAGATTGCTGAGGTTCAACTCCTACCCGTGAGATCCGCACAAACAACATCTTCAGCCTTAACTTCCTCATCTGGAAAATGGGCATGATGACCATAGTGCCTACTTCAAAGGACTGCTATAAGGAAAAGAGAAATTAATAATTGCAAAACTCTTAGAAATTTCTATGGATCAATACATTCTAGGTCTGAAGATTCTCTAAAGTTACCAGGTCATATCGAATCCTACCACTATCATTAAGAGTTTTCTACATTCAAGTACAAGCTTTTGCAGCAAATCCCTGGTCTTTGAGTTAGTTCTTAGATTGATATCTATCACTCACTTCAGTCTTTCATTCTGGGCATTCATTCCTTCAAGCAAGATATTGCTGAGCAACTGTTATCATCTGTATGAATGCACAAACGTAAGAACAAAACGTTTTAAACAGTGATGCCATCTTAAGAGAAAACATGGCTAACTTAAGTTCCATAACTTCAAGTAATCTTCAAAATAGCTCTGTTCCTCACTGATGCCCTCCTTAGCTGAATTCCCACTGTCCTGGGGGTGGGCAGCAGATCACTTAGTCTTCAACTGCCAACCATGAGTCTTCAATTGTTTTTGATATATAAATCTTTAATTGTATTTTAAATTTCTGAGTGTTGACTTCTGTTATTAATTGTCTTAAACTTCACAGATACATATAGGACCAAAACTTGCATATCATACAAATAACCTAAAGCTCACTGCATCCCAATACACAGAATCTAATATATAAATTATTGCCATGTGGAAAGGAATTGAAAATCATCTTTCTGAAATATGGCTTTCTGTCATTCATATATTGGCCAGAGGCTAAACCATCTTACATTCACATTGAAAAAATAAGCCCAACCAGGTATGAAAGCAAAGGAAATTCTAGAAGTCTATCTCCTAACCTAATATAACCAAACCATTAAAAGGGTCCAATTTAAAGATGTGTTCTGGTACTTCCCATGTCTGGCATAACCCAAATCTCTGTTTTCACTCCAATGAGAAATGGTGGAAAGTGGACCCGCCTTAAGTTTTTCTCATAACCCCCACCCTGCCTCCACTACCATGAGTCCTCCCACTCCTCACCTCTATGGAGATAATTATGAGAAAAGATTTCTCTAATTTCTAAGGTTTCTACTAATTAAAACCAATTTGCGACAAATGAGATAATGACAGTCAAGCAGAAAATTTTCCTCTGTATATTAGTCTGTTCAGGCTGCCAGAACCAAATGCTATAATCTGGGTTGCTCAAAAACACAGACATTTGGGGCTGGCCCTGTGGCACAGTGGTTAAGTCTGCATGCTCCAGCAGCTGCGTGGGGCTCATGGGTTCAGATACCTGGAGCAGACCTATGCACTACTCATTAAGCCATGCTGTGGCAGCATCCAACATACAAAATAGAGGAAGATTGCCACAGATGTCAGCTCAGTGATAATCTTCCTCAAGCAAAAAGAGGAAGATTGGCAACGGAAGTTAGCTCAGGGCCAGTCTTCCTCACCAACCCCCACCCCCCCACAAAACCCCACAGACATTTATTTCTCACAGCTCTGGAGGCTAGGAAGTCCAAGATGAAGTTTCCATCTTATGATCTCATTTACCCTTAATTACCTCCTAAAAGCCCTATCTCCAAGTAAAATCACATTGTGGGGTTGGGGCTTCAACATACAAATTTAGGGGCATACAACCCAATCCAATGCACTCTGAGAAGTCAAAGAGCTACTGCAACTTTGTGAACAAAAAGGAGGTGGAGGAAGAGTCTATTCTGAACTATGTGCTCGGGATTTTGTAGAGCGTGGAGGGCAGCAATCACAATACTTTTCTTACAAATCTGTGTGAGGAAAATACGGAGGAAGCAGAGGTGTGCATGACTGCAGAGTGAAAGTATAAACACTGCACAATCTGAGGGTCTAATTTCCTACTCCCAAATGCACTTCAGATCTATTTCTCTGGAATATATGAATAAATTCACGGAAATGGTTGGAAAAGACTAAAGAGTCAATCTGAGGTCAGAATTTACTGAAGCCAGAACAAATAGATGAAAATATATCTTCTCCTCACTCTAATTCTTTGAAGAAATTAAAATTTACAATCTCTTTTAGTTCCCACTCCTCCTATTTCCCAAGTTTCAAACCGTTTTCTTCCTCCAGAGTGAAGCCCTGAAGCCTGTGGTTGCTGTCTGTTTTGTCCCATGGAAATAGAGCGAACAGAACCTCCATCTTCTCTCAAGTTGCTATTCATGAGTTTAAAGATTGTTAAAGTTCTTCTTGAGGAGAGCTCTCCTGTTTTCCTAACTCTTCCAGCCTTTTGTTCTGTTACTCATCTTGGTGATTATCCTTCAAACCCTCTTCAAATTCTCCCCGTTCCTCTTGAGTTGTGGAACCAATATACTCATTAGGGTCTCATCAGTATTGAGCATAACAACAGGATTACCTTGCTATTTTTGAAAAATAGCTGGCAAAATTTCAAAACAGAGAGGCACAACAGTTCCTTACTTCACTTCAGCTGTTATTTCTTATTTCAGGAGAGTTTGTCTTTCAAACTTGTAACCACAAGCCTTGAATTATTTTTAACATGAAAACCATCTCTAACTAGAGTTTAAATTCCAGAGTTGATTCTTGAACCTTAATTATCTTCAACTCCATATACGCTGCACTCCCCCACCCCCAGAATTGTTTGGCCTACGCATATGCAAAATTCTCTGAAAGATGAATGGCACCATCATTAACAAGGACAATTTCTTCAAAAGACAGATGCTCCAATTATTTTGCCTGCTTGACTGATTCCAGACTCTGAATGTTTATCTGGAAGATATTACTGTTTTGCTCAAGGTGCCTAAAAGGTGGTCACCTTTCAGATTCAAGAGAAAGAACCTGGAACAGATTCCAGGAAATGAGCCTAGAGGGAACTGACATAAGATACTGTGACATTTGAAATGCTAACTCATTTTGAGATAGGTGCGTCCCCTGGGCTCTTTTGCCTCAGGAACCTTGTCAAAACATTGGAATAAGTACTCTTTGATTTCATTACTTCACATTTGTTCTTTCCAGACACTTGGTCTTGGGGGAAAATCCTCAAATGGTGTGCCTTACGGGGTTGTAAGCCCCGAGTCTAACAGTGGACGTTGTATTTCTCATCAAAATATGGGGAGAGCCAATTCATCCACTATTTATATACACATTCAGATTAGGAGACATCAGCATGACTGAACAGAAAAGGTTAATACAACATAAAACATTTAGAGTTCATTTAAAATCATGATTGACTATTTTTTCCACAGCAACAATATTTAAAACTTAAAACGGATGAATTACTATATGATGAGATCCCCAGGTGGACATGAGAGACACGCTTAATGTCACTCTAATCTACCTTCAGATAATTGCTTAGTAGTCACTCCCTCAAGTTGACATTTTATTTAAATTAAACTGAATACATGAACTATATTGTCTATGTCTCTTGACTAAATGATGAAAAGCTTGTAGCCTCTGACCTTTAAAATATTTTATTCTGTTTTTTTTTGGTAAGAATCAGGAAAATGTTCTAACAACAAGTTGAGTTCTCTGAGCAAACACAAGGCATATCTATAATATTTTTAAAAATTATTTTCAGAAACAAAACCTTTGAAAATTTTAAAGCACACTTACCATTGCCTCTCCTTACATGTCTGATGGGTTCCTACAAATTTTAAATGAAATCCAACTGCTTCCTGGAGATCTTGAGTCAGCCCTTCAAGTCCCTCACTGCCAGCTCCTGAACAGGACTATCTCTTGGCTTCTCCAATCCCAGAGTGGCCTCCTCTAGCTGAGCATCAAGGGCTCAGCCCTTGACAACTCCAATCCCAGCCTGGCAAGTTTTCCTGAGTGATGCTGGTTCTTTAGCTCTTTGGTCCCACCTGCCTAGGGACCATTCACTAATCACAGGTTTCTGCTTTATGCCGCTCTCAGCTGGGGTCCAAACATTGTAATTACTTCAACTTCAGATACTTTGCAGTCTCTTGTCCACTCTTTGGATTCCTTTCCTTTGGATTACTAAAGATATATGCTTACATATTTTGTTAGGAGCAAATGAATTAGAAATAAATACATATTAAAAATTTTCAGCCACTACATGTCACATGAACATTTTGAACTTTTAGGAGCACTAATGAAAACAACTACATGCAGCAACTCTTTCAAGCGATGGTCCTTTTCCATTGCAGACAGAAAATCATTTGTGTGAATTTCCACATAAGGGCTAATTTTTGAGAAAGAGCGTCCTATTTTTAAGTGATTTTTTTCCCTTAAGATGAAAAGTACTTTTGCATGAAAGATGCTCAGTGTATGTTAATATAGTCCTTTCTTTTGGTGATTATTTTGCCTAGCTGGGATCAATTTAGGAATTTCAAGTATTATATCTTCAAAAACTTGCTTTCACATTAAGTTGGAGAAATAAATTGGAATTTGAATCCATGGGATTCTGAGTATTATGGCAAAAAGGAAATGTACTGACTTTGAAGAAAAAGAGAACTCTACCCAAAAACATCCTCTCTCCCTTTGAGGGTTAGGTGGCACTCTGAGTACATTCTAGGACCATAAGAGCTTAGAAGCATCGGCAGTCCCCAGGGCTCTTGTATCCTCTCGGTTTACATGCTCTCATTTCCAGGCCTTGAACTGACATACAATAATATGAAATGTCCCCAAATCTTCTCCAACCGGACAATTTCTCAAATCCAGACCTCCTCAGGAACCCTCCCAAACATTTCACCCGGAGTTCATCTAAGCACCTCATGTTCTTCATGTTCAAATCCTAACTCGTGACTTCCCTTCCACAAACTCTGCCCTCCTATCCTGTGTTCTACCTCTGTGAATGACAGTGAAGCTGCCATTTGCACTTATATCCATTCTCCATTTTCTTGGAATAACAAATCCCTCAGACACTTTGCTGGTCACCCGGCTACCTCCCTTTCAGCTAGGTTTGGCTATGCAAGAAAGAGAAATGTTCGCTTCTACGCCTCATTAGATTAGGGTAGTCCTTTGTTCTCCAAGTCTTCCAGTGACATCAAAGGTCACTTAGAAGAGAATTCAAGGTCCTTACAATGGTCTACTTGGCCTTTCATGATGTGCTCCTTCTGTGCTCATCTCTGACTTGATTCCATTTTCTCAGCAGTCTCCTGCTCTCTGTTCCAGACTCATTTGGCTCCTCTCTGCCTCTCCTCCAATACCCCAAGCCTGCTCCTGCCTCAGGGCTTTGGCTGATGCTGGTTTCGTTGCCTGGGCTTCTTCTGGTCTCTCTTCCAATGTGATCTTACGAAAAAGGAATTTCATGAAGAGTCTCTGTAAATGAACACTGCACTTCCCCCTCCCCACTTATAGAATGATTCTCTGTCGCCCTAATATACTTGATAAGACTGATCTCCCTGGACACTGGATGTTTACATGTGCATCTCTGTGCTTTCTATCAGCCCCTATTAATATATAACTTTTATAAAGGCACAGCCTTTTTGGTTTTCTTTACTGTCATAGCCTCAGTGTCTAAAAGGGTGTCTAGCACAGAGTATGTAGTCAATAAATATCCCAGTTTTAGGGTCTTTCAGAAAGAGGAAGCATACTCTCTTTGAAGACATAGTGCAAGGTTGATGACCTACAGGAAATTCCGAATACAAAATAATTTTACTCTATCTGGGAATGGATTTTATGTTTTTTAATGTGCAGCATTATCAAAAATCTAATTAATGAGTCCTGCTATTTTACAATTCTTTTCATTCTTATTTAAAACACACTCTAATCAGAGAAATTTACATTTTTATTCATGCTCTTATCACTTTTTTACGAGAATGTTTACTTAGCCTAAGCCCAAACGTAAATCTTTCTATGCACAAAGGAAGTGCTCAAAGCTAAGGCAACAAGTGGCTCCATTAATATTTTGTTACTCATCACTCTTCTTGCGTCTTAAACTTGTGACACTTCAACATAGAAGCTTCCCCCGAAAAAAAAAAAACTGAGAAAAATCTCATTCTGTATTTTTCAACAAAACAAATTGGTAACATTCAAACAAATCACATTTTCATTCTAATTGTTATTGAAAACTCCCAGGGAGAGAAGTGGAGAGGTTTATATTATTTTAAAACAAGTATAGCAGTAACAATATCTTTTAAAAAATACTATCTTTTAATTACTGTCTTCAACCTTTAGTCTTTAAACTAAATCTTTAATTATGACTTAATCAATTTATAATTTGGGGGCCAAAGAGATATATTCTTTTATTCTAATATTGAAAACAAGAGAATAAACAAGATTAGAATGCAAAATGATTTAAAAGACTTCATAAATAAATGAAAAGCAATAGGATATACTGGTGTATACGAGGAAGTCATTTGGTGTAAAACTAATTTGACCTGACTTTTTTTTTTCCAAAAGGGCCTGACGTGGCCTGTTGAGCATGCATTGTACATCTGCTTTAAACATTTACAATGTCTCAAAGACAAGAATGATGCCCTTAAAGATAGGGATGTAACTTCCCCCCATATCAGCATTTCTTTAAGGATAAGCATCTCCTCCTGGAAACTAAGGATTAATTACCAACCTGCTGTGCTCTCCTTGTTACCACTGACCTGCTGACCACTGACCTGCTGTGCCAGCTAAGCATCTCACGACAGTAGTAAAAGAGACATTCCTGTCATATGTGATGTATGCTCTTTGCTCCAAGACAGTATATAACCACTCTGTACACCATACTTCTTTGGTGCTCTTCCTTCCTTGGGGAGGGGGTGCCCCAAGCTATGACTCTCAAACTTGGCTCATAAATTCACCCCAATTTTGATTTATAGATTGATTATGGATTATTTGCATTTACAGACCTTAGAAGTATCTTTATTATTGAAAGTTGTTATGCTCTTTGAGTATCAGTCTTTTTTCACCTCGTAACATCAATTGCTCAAAGCACCACTATCAATATTTTCCCTGAATTTGAGTTATATACTGTGTATAAAACAAAACAAACAAAAAACTACAAATCTTGACTTTCTATTAATTTAGTACATACAACAAAGTTTTATATTATTTCAATAAGAGAGTCTTAATAAAAGGATTAATATTTTAAAAATATTGAGAAAACAAAGTCTAGTTGTTTGTAAACAAGAAAAATAAAAGAAAACACTGAGGGAAGAATTAAGGTAAGTGTAGAATTTTAGACTAAATGTAGAAAAGAAGAATACATTTAGACTTTAGGATAAAAACCTGTTCAGAGGCATATATTCTTTCTAAAATGTTAGTGGAAAAATTATAATCATAAAATATTTTTAAAAACTTAAAAATGTTTTTATTAAAACTTGAATCTCAGTTATTCAAGTTCATCCATTTACTTACTCAGTTATTAAACAAACATGTATTGACTGTCTACACCAGGCATTCTCTTAAGTCATGGGAAGGTGAAAAGAAGTAATACAGGATTCTTGCCCTTGGGATGTGAGAGCAACACAGGCTCAGCAAAAAGACGATCTTCTGCTATACTAGTGCGACTCAGGGACTCTCAATGTGCACATGTACAACTTTAATTCTCCAGAGGAATTCTTAAGATGGCTAAATTGTCAAAATTTTCTTTAAATGCATTAATGCCCAATGTTTCTGGAGAGCTTACTGTGTTTCAGAAGATAGAGCACGCAAAGGTCAATCAGGCCCCTCAGGAGTTCAGGGGCTGGAGGCAGTGTTGCCCTGAGGAGAGGGAAGCCCTCATTCTGGCTCTCCAAACTGTGTGACTTGGAGGCAGACACTTCACAATCTCCATGCACATCACTTTTTCCCTCTCTCCCTTCATTTAATATAAAATTGAACTATTAAGAGCCTCTGTGAGGTCTAAATTAAAATCACCATTCTCTGAACTCTTACCATGCCCAGGCAGGCAGTCTGTCCTTAAAGTGGGCCTGATTACCCATATTGGCAGAATAGGAAAGCAGAAGCTAAAGTAAACCAAGAAACAGGGGGACACAATTTGTAGGTGTTAATTCAGGACTTCTTGAACCCAGACATGCTGGGTACAAAGCTTATGCCCATAACCACAACACCAGACTACTTCCTATGTGGAAGTACTTTTTTAAAACATAGATACATCAACATACAATACTGTTAGTCTTAAAGGAAGATGAGCATGCATACAAATAAATATGCACAAGGTGCTTAGCGGACTTGAATAATCTTAGCACTAAAATACACAGCATCTATAGAAACATTAAATATTGTACTGATGACGCAGTTTGGATAAAGTTAAAAAATAGCCATGAAATCTTTGTTGAAAATCAGTACGGTAAAATATTTGGGGGAAAAACCAGAATAATGCTTCTAAATTAATGGGAAATATACATATATGTGTACATACAAAATTATACACTAATTATATGCACTATTAGCTACGCAAGAATATATTTATATTAATCCCTTCTGAAAATAGATCGATAAAAGTCACTGTAATATTTATATTAAAAGAAAAAGTAAAAGAAGGTATCAAAACTGCTTAATTTTTTTCAGACTGGCAACTACCTTAAGAGCAGACAGTTTTGTGTGTTAATGTGAAACACCTAGTATGGCATGGTGCATTCATAACAGTAATATTTGAGGTGGTAAGAATATAGTTATAAACTCTAATGCATATATTTCTTGAGTGTACCTCATTAAAATGTCACATTTATATTAGTAAAGGCAGATTTCAATAATTTTGTGATAGGAAAATCAGAAATTTGTTAAATTTGCTCAATATTAAAGAGTCTGAAACTTAAAAAGAATGAGTTTTACTATGCAGTGAACTGATCTTTTAAAAGTATATCTAAATATGAATATGATCTAATTTACTCAGAAAGACCATGTTGTAACAGTACTACATGATGTTGTTGTTCAGGAATATTCCCACTCATAAAATGCAGTGATAAATAATCTCTAAAGCCAGCACCAGGTTACACAGGTGATATCAGCTTCCATTAAAAGGAGTTCATTAACAAATAAACTCAAAGCCATAGATCAAATATAAAACTTATAGATATTTTCTTAGCAAAAACGAATCAATTAATTATTCTTGGACATTAGAGGACACATCTCACATCTCATTAATTTTCAAAAAATTATTATTATTAAAATACAGTATTAGTAAAATAATAAGTTCCAGTACATAAACTGGCATGTATTAGGCAATCAGTACGAATCTGTTGAATGAATAGATGACATCTGACCTTAAGTGGTAGTTATTTTTCTTGAGCGATCACTATAATATCTTAAATTTTTTCCCAAGTACTCATGTTAATAATTATAAAAGAAATCGAATGACACTACAGCTTATGAAAGGTGTTAAAGTTTTAGGGGGTGGGTATGTTACATTCTTCTCTATTTGAACTTTTTTCCAACTAGAAAAGGGTGGAAGGGTGAAAGCTCAAGTTAATGAAACTCACTGCTAATCTTTTTGGATGCTCCAGAATGTCAGACAAATTAATTTATTACATCATTTCCCTAGCTGCGAGGGAATGATAAATCAAGAGGGATTCATGGATGGCTTAGCATTTATTTAATGATCAAGTATTTGTTTAGTGACAGCTTTGAACTGCCATTAGGAATACTACAATGAACGTGATGGGGTTCCCAGTTCTCAAGGAACTCACAATCTGAAGGCCAAATGATCAAGGAAATCAGTGAGTTACAGAACAGAGTGGTAAGTACTGGGTAACTATGAAGGTAGGTCTCTGGGGAAAGAACATGGAGAGGTTAACTCTGCCTGGGGAGAAGATGTACTGGGCACCAGGAAATGCCTCAATGAACAGGTGAGATTTAATCTGAGTCTTAAATATGAACACAGATTCGGTAGGCAAGGGGGTTCAGCGTACTCTGGGCAGGAGCAGCACGTGCAAGCACAGTGTTTGGATAATTCCCAGGAAATAGTAAGACACTGGAGTGGTGGAACTCATGAGGATTCGTGGAAGGGAGTGGCTCCTATGAGCTTGCCTAAAAACTCTGCAATTTAGGGTGAGTTTGTAGGACAGGTGCCTACAGGCACTACAGAGCCAACAGCTTTTAAGGTAGAGGAGTAACATTATGCGGTCCAGTTTTTAAGATATAGATTATTCTGGAATTAGTGCTGCGGAAGGGGTGGAGTGAGGTGAAACTGGTGGCAGAGAGATAATTGAGGAGGCTGTTAAACAGGGTAGTAGAGTCATTCCATTGAGATGACGAGGCAACAGCAGTAGAAGGATAATAGCGAGGGTGAGTCAGAGACAGAACAGAATTGTGAGAGACCCAGAATATTGGAGAAGAAGAGCAGGAGGATCCTATTATCATTTTTATTTGTATTATTTGGAGATGAGCATGCCAGAATACAGAGAAATACTGGTTACCGCCCTTTCTTTCTTTTGAGAAAGCCAATAAAATGCCACTTAAAGGGAAGTGAGGAGATAACATGATATTTAGGAACTTGCTTTGCAGTAGATACTCATTTATTTCTCACAACAATCCTGGGAAGAAAATATTACTATTTTCATTTCTACAGATGAAATAATTGAAGCTCAGAGAAGTTGAATACCTTTCTTCGAATTTTAAGCCATCCGAGTTCTGGCTGGGGTGGCATGATTGGTACAACTGAAACGTGGTTGTGGAGTAAGACAGAGGCCACCCCTGCCCCAAATAAGTAGTGGATCATGAGATTTCTTAGAGCTTAAATGCTTTGTGAAATTAGAGAAGGTAGGCAGAGGGAAAAGAACAAGAAATTCCAGTGAGATGGCGAGTGAGGCTGGGGCAGGAGAAGGGTATGTCCATAGGTGTGAATGAAAGCAGGAACAGCCAAGTTTTAGGCAGTTGAGTATAACTCAGATTAGAAGTAGAAACTGAAGTGGAGACGGACTACCCCTACATTTGTCTCCCACAAAAAGAGTGGGCCAGGTTTGAGGGCAGACACCATATTTCGTATTTAAAAGGAAAAACTGTCCCTTTCATACATGTTTCCACACCTGTCTCTACTTGGCTCCATCTGCAAAGCCATCCTTTCTCTTGACTCTTCCCGCTCTGGCTGGGGGAGCTGTCCTGAGCACTGCAGGAAGGATGCATCACCCCTGGCCTCTGCCCATTAGATGCCAATAGCACTTCCCCCTCAGTGTGACAACCAAACATGGCTCCAGACATCGCTCAGTGTCCCCTGGGGGGGCAAAATCACCCTGGTTGAGAAGCACTGATTTAGAGGATAAGGGTTTTGCATTGAGAAAAGAAAAGTTCTGGTTATCATGATTTATCCCTCTTAGTAAGCAGATGGGAATTAATCAGGACATAATTTTTCTGTAATATTTTTTTGTCCTGTGTAAAGCCAGGATGATATTACCTATCTCACAGGGCTGCTTTGGCGATTAAATTAGATAATCTGAGTAATAATACGTGTTAGAGGACTCACACAGGGACTGGACCATAGCAGCGCCTTGTAAGTGTGAAATGGTCTAGCAGACTAAAGGCGAGACTCAACTGTGTTAATTGCTTTGCAGTGTACAAATAGTTTAGCTTAAAATGGTCTTTATTAGCGAAAAAATGTCCCAGAAGGACAGCTTCAGTACCACCATGATGACATTTTGTTTATAACTCTGAAACAGGCTCTTGAATTTTTTCATCTTTTTTTCTGAACAGGAAAATAAATATATTTCAACCAGAAGTTAAGAATATGCTCAAAGTCATCGGTAACTAGTGGAAGAAGAACATAAATGTGAGATTTTGGGCACTCATCACTTGGTTTTATTTGCCACAAGTATTTTAATACTTTGTGTAGGTTATAATGCAGCATTTGGAAATAAGCTATATTTTAATATAGGTATATAGGTCATTTACCACGAGGAGAGGGTTGTTTTATTAATGATTCATCTTTTCTTATAGATCTAACTCTATTAGTTTTTCCACATTGAAAACCAGTCTTTACAGTCTTTTAAGGCCAGAATTCATACATAGGGATTCCTAATTCCTTTTATCTTATAGAATGCTGCTTGTGAAATATGTGATTTCTCTTTTTTTCCCTTTTTAAAATGATCAAACTATGTGCCATTTGTTTCTGTGCTTTTATGAGGAATAATCACAGAAATTTTCATATTGCAATGAATTTGATGGAGGGTTTAAAATGGAGTAGATTTCAAGATTAGGACAAGGATATAAAGTTTGTGCCATGATTCTGAGATGTTGCTATTTAGAAAAATAAGTAGCAGTTTACTTCTTTTTGTTCAATAGTCTCAATCAAAGAAAATCAGAGACTTGTTCATTTTTCCAAAAGCTTAAAGAGTAACAAAATTAAAAACTTTGCAGGACATTTGGCCCTGTCCAAAACATCCATCAGACGTTTGGTCCACTCCAAAAGGTCTTTGATATCTGGTCATATTTGGTTCTGTCCAAAATATCCATAGAGACATTGGGTCCACACCAAAAGGTCTTTGATATTTGGTCCTGTCTAAAACCATTTGTTATGGGCCAAATATGCTCATGGACGTTTTAGACAGGGCCAAATGTCAAGGACCTTTTGGCGTGGATCAAACATCTTATGAACCAAATGTCTTATGGATGTTTTGGACAGGACTAAATGTCCACCATTCAATTAAAAACACATATATCCAGCAGTAGCAAATATAATAAATAAAAACAGGGTTAGGCAAATATATAATTTCATGCCAAATGAAATAAACTACAGAATTTGAAATAACAAAACTATCTCCACTTTTATGAGAACCTAGACAACAATTTTGAAACTATAGCTTCAACTTAACTTCATAAAACATCATTTAAAATTTAATCTTGACAGTAGTAGAGAACAGAAGACAAAATGAAGACCTCTAGTCCCATTGAGGTTAAAAGGATAATGGAATTCAATACATCAATTCTTGACTTCAGTGGATTTCTTTCAACCATTAGCTGAAACATGAATATAAATATAAACAAAAAGGGGCTGATGACACACATGGTTCAGGATGGCTGTATCTCATTCCTATGTCTGTGATCCTTGAATATGAGCCCAATGGTCCTATAGCACCATCAGTACCCTTTATCCTTCCATTCCTATCCGGTGTGTAATTTCTCTTTTTACAGATGGAATATTTTAATGTTAGACGAAGCATTGCTTTTCTTGAGGATTCTTTTTTTTCAGATAACAAAATTGCCTAACTAAATTTTGCTTTAGCTGCCAGGAATCTTAGAGTCAAGTTCAAGGATTAATAGCAGCAACTATTAGTCCCTAGAGTCTCCCTATTTGTGACTGATATTTATTTATCTCTTGATTCCCCAGTTTTATTTACATTTGTCTGTCCTACATTTCTATTTAATTTATAATTATTGTGCTTTATTCTTGTTATAACTCACCTAAAACTTTTTGTTTATAAAAAAAGCAGAGTACAGGTACATAAACAAAAACAAGTCAATAGTAAAGGATGAAAATGTTTAAATAAAAAAATTAATAATGCCAAGAAAAATATGTCCAAACATTGACGTGGCCAAGTTAAACATGGGGAAGTTCCTGATTTCAGAATACTTGTAATCAAAGTTATCAGTGATCATATTATTAATATTTGGATAAACAAAAATGGTTTGTTTTAAAAGTTTCTCCAATATGGAAACATAACTTAGGGATCCTAAACATATGAAATTACTTATTCCCTGAGGCACAGTATGCTCTTACTATGAATGCAATTTAATTTCAAAGTGAAATTTCACAACCGCTGAGAAAAAGAATTTTATGTATAAGGGACTTATATTACTACTGATAAGACCATTGCATCCATTTGGACCATATACCCTTTTTCTAAAATGAAAAAGTAAAGCAATGTAAAGCATATCATCTTTAATTGTCTTTAATTGGGTTTGAGCTTTGCCAAGAAAAGTCAGAGATTTAACAGATAAGCAGATGGAGGCATGGGAACGATTCATGCACTTCCCAGAGAGTTTACTTGGGAAACATATTACCGGATTGGACAACATTAGATGCTATTCAATTATTCTCAAGTGCAGCTGTTTCTTTATCAGACTAACACTTACAGCAACACTGCAGTATTTTACCTGTTAATGTTTCTCTACATGACTCGAGCAAAGTTTTTAAAGATAAGGCACTTCAATCAAGATCTTTAGACTAGAACATCTCCTTAAAATGAAGAAAAAAAAATTTTAAGGATGAAAATGTTGGTGAAGGAGAAGAGAGAAGTAAACAGCCATGCTTTAATAAAATCAGGATGAGCTGCTAACCAAAATATTAGCTTTGCTGGCTCTTTGACTTTGTCCAAATCCTTTAAAAATGATGCTCATCCTTCTGCTTCAGCAGAGCATACCAGATATAGTCTCTGATCTGATGAATTATCATTTTTATTGCTCATTATTTTATGTATCTAGCTCATTGGCTTAGTCAGTTCCTAGCTTTGGTATAATTTCATCAGGTTGTGTCTAAAATTAAAATGCAGTTGAATTATTCATTCACTCATTCCACAAATATTTACTAAAGCCTAATATAGTCCAAGCAAGGAGGATCCTGGAAGAATATATCTTTTGTTCCAAAATATCCACTCTGAAAAGTCAACACAAGGTGCCAGAAGAATGACAGAAATAAAAAGTTTGAAAAAATAGTAAATATCTATAACAAGCATGTATATTTTTGGAGCCATTTGACATATTAATATAACATAATACATGTCTTCACAACAACTCAGTATTACCAAGAATCCATATGTGTCTGCCCTATAATAAATGTGGGATACATTTATCTTTTATATTAGATTTTTAAAATGAATCTTAACCAATGATATGTCAGTTTTAGGGAACCTCTCTGATTAAAAGGAGTTAATAGCAAATGAAAAAAGTAGTAGAAAATGCAAAGAGAAGTACACTTAACCCACGATTCACTTCAGATACTATTAATCTTATGTGGCAGCAATATGGTGGATTTTATTGAGATTTTAATCTTCCTCTGTCCAGATCCCAGACAGTCAGGGATATAAAGAGTTTAGAAAGCAGGCTTTATATTATTTGAAAAGCTTTGCCTGTACTAATGTAGAACTCTAAAACATAAGCGCCTCACTGCCTGAATCCTTCAAAGAAATTCCTAAAATGGCATGAAAAGAATCTGTGGCCTTATTACAGCTCTATTCGCCACAGAGAAGAATTGTACATAAGGCCAGTCCATCTTGATCCCCAAAGGAAACACGCAGGCATCTTATTAATAGGCATATCTTGTACTGTGTCTCCAGGGATGCTCAGTGTGTGTGTGTCTGTACTTCTCTCTGTGTATTTTGTTCTCCATTTTTCCCCAAAATAAATATTTAGGAGAAGGCTTAAAATATCAACTGCTTTTCTTAATGTAGGATAGCTCTGTGCAGGCATATTATTTGGGCAAATTAGGTCCCACAACACATTTTAGCTTCATTGATGAAAGTAATTTAGGGTAAAGAAGACAGCTATGCCTCAGACGTTAATGTAATGCTTATCTGAGTTTATAACATCTTTATTGGTCTCCATTACCTGAATGTCATATGCACATTGCTGTGATGTTCTTAAGACAGCTCCTTGAAATTTTTATAACGTAAATGGTGAAGATGGTTTTATACTGAAGACAAAAACTGTCACCAGTATGAAATAAAAGCTGATTACGCCGTACACAAGTGGTGCTGATGTGGACCCAAGTTTCCACTCAGCTTCAATGCAGTTTGCACTTATTTCTTTTAAACTCTGATTGAAATAATATCACTATATCTCAAGGGTATCTCTATTGATGAAAACTTTTTGATGACATCTTATCCTCTTCCCTTCCAATGGGAAGTGCCACATCTGGTTATGGGATGGTTGGGGTGTAAAGGAGAGATTTTAGCAGCTAAAACAACAGTTTATATAGTCAATATACAGTCATTATGAGAAAAAAATGTCCCCACTGCAGCTCAAATAAATAACTGGATTTACATTATTCACTGGTGGAAAGGAAGGTCTGTATGTCTGAGCAGCAGGAGAAGAGATCCCAGCTATACCCTCACCCCAAAAACACACATCTCTGATTCTGTTATTCTGCTTGAATACTTACCAATATCAACTTATTTTGTGGATGAACCATGCAACTATGAATAAATGACATTTAATAAACTTTGCTAGCTGTGCCATAAAATTAATCTCATAATAACGTCACTGCCAAATTATAAAATCCCTTTGCTCCTGACAGTAATGTGAGATCAGGACACTGACTGGGTGACAATTTGGAGGAGAGGTCAGTAGTACTTTTGGCCTATGGTTCACGGCCTGGAGGAGCAGACAAGCAGAAGGTATTGACAGGTTAGGCAATGGGCCCGATGTGGAAATAGGATAAAATTGCCTTGATATCTTCAGTTACACCTTTTATGCTCTTTCTCCCATTTTCTCCTGAAACTTCTTGCCTCAATGTCTTGGTCCTTCAACAAAGCCTGAACTCAGATTCTTTATTCAAACAACGTACAAATGATCATTATCAGTTATTATCATTATTGTTATTATTATTGAGGAGGTTTAAGCAGACATTGACCAGATGTTTTTCTATTTATAAACAATTACTCTGGCTGTTGGGTGGAGATTGGTTTGCATGGGAACAAGAATCGCAATAAGATGATAGAGGGACTACAGTGGAAGACTGCTGAGCCAAGGAAGTGATGAATGTGATTTGGACAAGGGGGATGACATGTGACACAGAAACTGATGAAGTTATTACTGCACTGGTTCTAAACCCTGGTTGACATTAGAACCATTGGAAGAGCTTTCAGGTCCACGCTCAGAGGTTTTGATTTAATTTTCTGGGTGCAGCCTGAGCACCAGTATCTTTTCACAGTGAGAGTTCAGAACCACTGGGTCCGAGCTAGGCTTTGGAGAACTTGATGGGTTAGTTGTGGAGCGGTTAAGAAGAGGGACATATCTTGTATGACAACTAGATTTCTGGCATGAGCAACTAGTTTTATTGTAGGGCCATTTATAGAGAAAGAGAAGACTGGGTAGCCAGATTTTTATGTGAACTCACCTGATTTTTTGATTTGGAAATTTTTCTAACACATGCATTTCAATTTTGTGTCGACAAAAAAACCCATACAAAATAGACAAAGTAAGATAGATCTAACATGTAGGTGACTAGTGCAACTTCTGCCTAGTGTATCTGGCTCATTGCAATCATGAAATGATCATTTTTCTCCCTCCTTTCTTCCCACTCTCCCTCCTTCCCTCCATCCCCCCTTTCCTTCTTTCCTTCTAAATTAAGTAATAACACTTTCTCTAAGGAAGCATAAAAATTTTTCCCAAGGTCACAGGTTAAGTAGTAAAGCTAGGTCTCATATCTGATTAAGTCCCAAGTCTGTGCTACTTCTCAAACGTGCTTTTCAGCAGACTTTTTTTTTTTTGTGGGAGGTGGGGTAGAGGAGTTGTTATAGAGTCTTACTTTTGAAAATAATTTATATAGATGGGACATTTTTCTAAATATGTAAGTAGCATTTCAACAAGCCTATTATATTCCTAATAATATTTTAAAAGTTGAATACAAGAAAGTAACGAATCTTGTAATAAAGTATTCCTTAGTGATAACATACCACACAGACACACACACACACACATACACACTACTCATCCAAGTAGTCTGAACCGGATCGAATCAAGAGCTACAAAGCTTATATCTTATAAAAATCTAATTTCAGCATATCCCCTTCTAGAGAATTCATTAATCAGCAAAACTGTTAAATACTGTTATTTTCTGTTTATGTCACATTTATGTCATGATACACCAATGGAGTAAATGTGACAAAACCTTAGAGAGCAAGGGATCATTAATTAATTCACATGTAGGGTCTGTTAGCTCATAATTTAGCACTCAATTTTGTCTAAGCCTAGACTAATTTTAGGGGGAAAAAAGGGAGTTTATATCTTTGTGTTAGAATTTTGAACTACAGATATTATACTTAGAAACATACAAGGGGATTAATCATATTTCATACACTTGATTTCCACAAAGTTGTAGACAGTTCTTATTTTAAGAACCATAGAATTTCCTCTCTCTCCTGGAATGAATGTATTTTTAATTTATATTTATCACGTAACAAAGAAAATGAAGAGGTCTTTGAGTCTCATATGTCATACTATAAATACATACTTCTAGGTAGAAAAGACAAAGGTCATTTCTGACATGTGAATTTTACTCCTCAGAATAAATTCCATCCTCAGTAAAGAACAAGAACAACAGGAACGGATACGCATCCATACATATGATTCAAAAGAATGGGTAAGCAGACAAGGGAAATTTTACCTACCTATTCCAGGTAGGATTATCAAACCAACCCAACGTATCAAGGACTGTGCTGTGTGCTGAACTTCTCTTGTAGGAAGAAACCAGGTGCCATGTTACCATGAAAGCTAAAAATCAAACAAATAAAGAAGAGATAAATATATCTAAAACAAGATAAAAGATGAAGTAGGATACTGGGATCACTAAATTGTGAGAGGGCATTTTAATTAACTGATAGATTTCATAAATGGAGATTTATCACAGCATTCTCCAAATGTTGTTTATCAAGAAATCTTTTTATTCTATAACACCTATTAGCATCCTGCTGAATGAGGGATCCACAGCATTTACTGGGGAAACAAGTAGTCTGTGTAACCTACCTCTCCACACACATGTCGCATCTTCAGTCCATATATATTTATATTACATATAGAAAGCTAAGTGTTGAGTTTCCCTCGCAAGTTTTATAGCAAGTAAGCAAAGAATCACTCATCTTACTAACACATTTCTTGTTTCATGGCAACAAGTATTTGACATTCACTCATAATTTTGATCACTAATTAATGAGAAAATAACGTGAACCAAGTATTGGGTTGAAAAAATGAATAGGACTTGGTAGTTCCCTCAAAAAACCCAAGGCCAGTCAACTGGGAAAGGCCACACTGGATGCAGAACATCCCAGTGCAGGAAGCTGAGAAGTAAGTAACTGCCCATCCACAATGCAGAGAGGGTACAGAGGTGGTGTCACCAAGCAGAAGGTCGTTAAGATGAGTCTTGAATGCTGAGTAGGAGAGTGAAAGGCAGAAAAAGGAGATGAGGGTGGGGAGAGAGGGGAGGGATAGTCAAGCAGCATGTTCAAATGCAGGAAGCTGTGAGGGAGATTGATATGTTCTGAAAGCCATCTTAACGGGCCTACAATAGTTTGAGGAAATAGAACATACACAAACAAAATGGCAAAACATCCTGTTACAGATTTAAATGACTGTAAATCAGCCTAACAGTACAAGCAAAAGCTCTTACCCCAATAACTGTAAAGAATTTGAAACTGTTTCCAAAATCATGTACACACATTATCTCATTCTGGCTTTACCATCTCTCTGCAAGGTGGGACAGGGTAACCTTAGCGCTACCGTGTGTCTGGAGAAACTGTGGTTGAGGGGCTTGCCCAAAACCATAAAGTGATTCATGTAGACTAGAGGTTAAAGTGGGGGGCCAGTCTTCCCTTTGCTGCAGACGAAGTTGCGATGGTGGGATTCAGGAAGAAATGCATGTGGCAGATTGATGAATGTGTTGTGGCCATTACAGTCACCATCCTACTTCACGAGAAGTGCTTTCTTGCTGTGTGCTGCATAGTGGGCTCTGGGCACAGCTGGACTGTTGCCGCTATCACCTTCCTGTTTCCAACTTCAGGAATGCAAGCACGGGGTAGAAACACAAGGTTGATTAAGTCCACATTGTTTTACCTTGTGAGTTTTGGTACTTCCCATAATAGACCTTTCTGTACAGCCACATTGCAGACGTGGCTGGCTACTGTGCACTGTCCAGCAACAAGGGAAAAAGTGTTCATTCTGTTTAAATCCAGTTGTGAGCCTCAAATTCCCTCTGTAGACTTAACTGTTACATAAGAGCCTCTCTCAGGCCTGGTGGTTTTCACCTCTGAAATCATCAGTACTTTAATAACTTTGCTGGGGTACTGTGTGGATGAAGGGCTTTGCTGTAGGTAAGAAGTTAGAATTGCTGTGTTTATTCAGATAGAAAAGGAGGCCAGCACCCAACTGTAACATGTAAAAATGGGGAGAGTGGGCACGGAGATGGGGGAAAAGCAGGTTTAGCAAAATGAAGAAACCTTGTCTATGACACATAAAGAGAAGGCTTATGTAAGAAATAAAAAATCTAAAGGAGGCTGTGGCATTCTCCAGAAGATGAGAAGCATAGTTGCTGAGGCTGGAAAGACTGCAGAGGATTCTTTCCTTTTCTCTTCTCCCTCCGCCCTCTTTTTCTCTTTTAAACTCCTGAAGTGAAACTGCTTAGACTATGTTAATTTCTCATCAGGAGGGCGAGAGACTGGAAAATCTTTCCATAGCCCCCAAACCGCCTTGCCCTCATGAAGGAGGATATAAATTTATGTTTTCAATGCTTTTTCAGTTGAGAAAGTTTATGCTTGTTACAGGCTTTCCGATAGCTTATAACACACTAGGAATTATTTTGGCTTTAAAGAAAAGTGATTGCTTAAAAAGGCAGCTCTTGCTACAAAGGCTCTCAAGATAGAAACCAATTCCAGGGAACAGAGGAGCAATAATGCCTAGAAAACAGACACCAGATGAAAGACAGACAAAATTCAAATGACAGTATCACCCAGATGTGCAGCTTCTAGCAGTTGTCTTACAATTGCTTGACAAACTACACTTGTCACCACAGAAGTAAGCTTGTTCTTGGGTAGGATGCGACAGAAGATTAAGCTAAACTGTTACCTGAAACCAAAACAGAGAAGCAAATAAACAAATCAAAATATCTCTGACAAACCTAATGGAAGAAAACTTGGATAAGACATTTAAAGGGGAAATTGGACTATACACAGAATTCTAAAATGAGCAATTTATGGAGATATTTATTTTGAGTATATTTCCCATTTGTTTGTGCAAACACTTAGGTAATTAATGAGGTCCAACAGATCCGACCTCAGCCATTTGCAATATAATTCAGCACTTACTGGCAAGATAGAGATTGGTTCTCTAGAGAACTTTGACAACTAGCTCCTATGGATGTAAACCCTGGAATGAGAAAGCAGGTTGTACGAAACTTTGTACCAAAAGAACTTGAATGAACAATCTGTGCAAGAAGAAGTCAGGGGTGGGAGGAGGGTTGGTAAATGAGATGAGAGGCGCAGAGGCAGAGAGGAAAAGAAGTGACAATTTCTGTGTGCCACTGACACCCAAGGCGTTGATTAACTTGCCTAATCATTTCAACAACATTGTGGAGCAGATATCATTGTCACTAGTTTACAAATGAGGAAATTGTTTTTTTTTACCCCCAGAGGCTAATTCATTTAATACACAACAAGAAGTGACCTGAGTTGGGATTTGAACCCACGCTTGTCTGATACTTAAGTGATGTCCGTAATTAAGCCACACTAATTCTCAAACAGTAAGCAATATGTAAATTTTAAAAATCTCAATGGCGATCAAATAAATCCAAATTAAACCCCCAAAAATGGCATAGATTGCATTAACTACAATTATAAATAATAAAAATATAAATTCAGATGAGACTACTGGAAAAACAATTGATACAATATTTTTGGTGGTACTGTAGATATGTACAGCCCATTGAATCACCAATCTGACCAATACCTAGATTAAAAGTCCTTTAATACAGTTATCTCTTTGGACGTAGTAATCCCATTCACAACTTATCCCAAGGAAATAGTTCCAAATTAGAAAATGGTATTTTTAGGAAAATGTTCATTGTAGCTTTAATCACAAATAGTGAATAATAGAAATTATTTGTGTATGCAACAGGGGATAGCTAAGAAAATGCTGGTATACTATCACCATAGTATATTAAGTAGCTAGTTAGGTAGTAAATAAGTTGCAATACAAAGAATGATAAAGAAAGCCGTGTATAAAACTGTACATGCTGATTATAAGTAGGTACAAAACTTATATGTGAATAAATACTAGCCAGATGATCATAAAGAAGAAAATAGTTGTGCCAGGGTAGAGTAATTATGAATACATTTTTAAAAAATGTTAATCCCTTTCTCACAATATAATTTAAAATTGTATTCATTTAAAATATCCATTGCATAAAAATATAGACTCACAAACATGATATATTTGCAGTGTGTGTTTATATGGTTAGATGGTTTCCAGTATATGCAATGCTATTTTGTTACATCGTTAACTATTTGATAGTGGAAGAAGGAGAAAGGAGATATACTTAGTATGATGCCCGGATAAAATACATATATTTTAACAGGATGAGGAAGATCAATTTCTTATAATAATAGTCTAAGAAAAAGTAAGATAAGATTACAATGACAGGAAGATTTGTTGACATAATTGCTATTGCATATGATTATAAATGAATCTGCGATCAACAGTCTTTTCTATTCTGTACCATAGCTTTCACCTTCTCACAGTCCTTCGATCCTATTTTCTAGGGGAAAAAAAACTAAAGAAAATGGCTGAGCTGCAGAATTCTCCCACTCTTTCATTTTCTGCTTTAAGATAACACCCATATCCCCAGCGGGGTCTCCTCCATCTCTGGGAAGACATTTGTCTTTGGCTGAGCAAGGAGAAGGTGCATTTGAAGACACAAAAGCTAATTTTTGGCTGCTTGCTTCTATCTCACGTAAGAATAAGAGTGAGGTAGTAAGTGTTCCCCATCTGTCTCATGTAGCATCCTATTCATCTCTCTCTAGTCTGGTCTCATTCCTGGTCTTAGGAAATTCCTAGCATTGACTGCTCCAAAGTATCTGCTGTCTTCTGGAAGTGAGATGAAGGTGGAGAAACTACATTGCCATCTCGTGGGTCAACAGTTCTTGGAAAGCAAAGGAATTTATGAAGTTCACAAATCTCATAAATTATTAGAAATTCACAAACCATATCCCCTGCCCCTCCCTCTGCATTGTGCTTATGCATTTGTGGTTAAAAAGAAACCCCCAAATTAAAGGCAATTCAGGTACTGTTCAATCTCTTTTGGACAAGTTAACCTCTCCGTTTGGCCTTCCTTTCCTACTGTTTCTTTCCAAAAATATATATATATGTGTGTGTGCATAGTAGAAAGAAGTGTGGTTTCAATAAACTCAGGAATAGAAGAAAGAGTCTGTGTCTCCAGACATGACTCGTCTATGTCCTCTGACCTGTGGGACAGGGCTCCTTAACCATCTGGGTGCTCCTAGCCCTGCTGACACTTAGAGTTAAGTTGGCCACCGGCAAGCATGCTGTCTGCTTTTTCTTGACCTATTAAAGTTGGGTAGACATCTCTGTCTCACTCAACCTCATCTGGCCTCCTGCTCACAATGTAGCTTTTCTGAGGTCTGGCTGTGATGCACATTCAGCCCTGGAGTGCTGTAGGCCTCAGGTCAGATGCACCTTCACCCGTAAGATGGCACTCCAGCCCCAGTGACAAGTTCTCCAGCTATCTCAGGTCCTATCTATGTTATACCAGATCCTAAGTCCCAGGCTTCCCTCTGACTGACAAGGCTGAACTGCTGAGTTCACTACAATGTTGGTAGAGGCCTGCATGTGAGATAGCTCCCTGTTTTGGTACACACATAATTTTCACTAACACATCTCTCATTCTCGGAGCTAAAACTCCAAGAGAGAACGTTGGGAGGCACACATCAGACTGCTTCACTTTCCTCCCTTCCACTGTCATTCTTGTTTTGCAGAATTCCTCAGACTCAGCAAGGGGGCATGTTTTTCTTTTTCTTCTTGGTGTCATATTCTCTTACTATCAGAGAGTGAGCCTAGATGTAATAAGTCAAAAGGCTTTTTTTCCATACAATATGATCTTGAGTTTTCTGGGCTCTATCCTTGATAAATTTAAAAAATCTAGAAAATTCTTTCTCAAAAACTAACCTGGATTTCCACTTATAGCCATGACAGAGTGACAAGGATGGAATGTAACCTACATCCTGACATAGCGCCTCCAAAAAGAAAACAACCTAGAAAACTATACAAAATAAATGAAATAACTGTTTTCAGGAATTGGACAACAGGTAGTGCACTACTGCAAAATCAGTAAGAGAAGAGTAACCTACATCTGGGGTCGTTGGAAGAGATTTCTGGAAAGAGGCAAAGGTAGGGGAGCCCAAGCAGAGCTTGTTTGCCTCACTAAATTGAAGAAGCAGTGATCAGAGTTTGAGGAGTCCAGTAACACTATGAAAAAGATGCTCAACAACATTAATTATTAGGAAAATGCAAATTAAAACCATCATGTACCCGTAAGAATATCTAACATTAAAATGATTGACTATATTAATTTTGTCAAGGATGTGAAGAAACTCTAACTTTCATATACTACTGGTGGGAATGTAAAATGGTACAACCACTTTGGAAAACAGTTTTGCAGATTATTATATAGTTAAACAAATGCTTAATAGATAACAGTGATTATAGTCCTAGTTATTTACCAAGAGAGATAAAAATATATGTCTATACAGAAACTTGCACATAAATATTCATAGCAATTTCATTCATAATTGCCCCAAACTGGAAAAAAAGTCCATCAGATGGAATAGAGAAGCAAATCTTGATACTGTTACACAATGGAATAAAAAAAAAGGCAATAAAAAGGGATGAAATACTGATATTCACAATACCATGTATAAATCTCAAAAATATTATGTTGAGGGGCCGGCCCGGTGACGCAGCAGTTAAGCTGGCACCTTCCCCTTCGATGGCCTGGGGTTCGCCGGTTCAGATCCCGGGTGCGGACATGGACCACTTATCAAGTCATGCTGTGGCAGGGGTCCCATACACAAAGTAGAGGAAGATGGGCACAGATGTTAGCTCAGGGCCAGTCTTCTTTAGCAAAAAGAGGAGGATTGGCGGCAGATGTTAGCTCAGGGCTAATCTTCCTCAAAAAAAAAAAATTATGTTGAGCAAAAGAAGACAGACAAAAAATACACATTGTAGGATTCCATTATCATAAAACTCTAGAAAACAGAAATCGAATCTATGGGCCAGAAAGTAGAACAGTGATTGCCTGGGGCTTGAGGTGGGGGTAGAGTTTGTGTCAACTGACAAAAACTGGGTATAAAGGAACTATGTGTGGTGACAGAAGTGTACCATGACTTGATTCAGTGGTAATAACATGGTAGACGCATTTGTTTAAGCTCATCCAAATACACACTTAAAATGGATGCTTATTATTGTACATACATTACACCTCAATACAGTTGATTAAAATAAAACCTTACCTGGCTTCTTATTCTTTTACAGTATCAGAGCTGATCTCATTAAAAATCTAATATTTTATTTTAAAAAGACTTTTTTAATTTTACAATATTAGTTTTGGCACATTAGGAAATGTTCACGCCTTGCATTTGTTTAAAAATAATCCAGTGTTAGTGGGAAAAGGGTGCCATAGAGAAGAAACAAGTTGGTCATGTGTTGCCAATTATTGAGGCTAGGTGGTGAGTGCAGGGGACAGATTATGCTATTCTGCGTACTTCTGAATATGCCTACACATTTCTATTTAAAGCGTTTTAAACATCTATGGACTGCATTTCTTTAAGATATTATCATTAGTATATTAGTTAGCATTAGACATCTGTTTTAACCCCCTCTTCTCCACATTCTTGTCCCCTGATTTGTGTAAAGTCTTGCAGGGTCTTTCTTACATTTTGCATGCCATCCTTTACTTTCCTTCTTGTATCTCTCAGTCAACGGCAGTTTTCATATCAGAAGCAACTTGAGCGGCACGTGTAAGTCAAGACCTGAACAATTTGACGGAAAGTTAGTTAAATCTCTGAGTCTGCTTCCTTATGTTAAACAATGATGAATTTTAGTAAGCCTGGCCTGCACTAGAGAGGTCCTTTTAGAAAAAATAAAACAAGGTGTAGAGAAAGCCCACTCTGTTAGTGAAGTTGAAGAACAAGTCTGCTTAACAAGTTGATTGAAACGAACAGAACAAAGAAACCAATTCAACACAATGAACACAAAGAAAGAGACAGTATAAAAAATTTAAAAGGGAAAGGAAATTGGGCTTAATTATTTTCATCCTACCTTTCCCTTTTAAGGCATTCGAATTCTAGCTAACTTCAGGGAAAGTTGGCTCCAGGCCTGCAGTCACATGAGGGGGTTTGGGTCCGGAAGTGCTGAGCCCGTTCATTCCTGGCTAACACCGAGTGTGCACAGGCTCCGTCCTGACAGGGCCTCCTAGATTTTCCCGTGAGATTGAAGCTCAGGATGAAGGCAGTCGGAATAGAAATTGATTAAGGGTGTAGAAGGAAGTGTTCAACTATGTAGGCAGGGACGCCCTTTAGAGAAATTAATGTCCCTTTCAGTTTCTTAGCTTTGTATAAAATGGGATACGGCATTTCCCCCTGATCCTATTTATCTCTAGAACTATCCGTTCTTTCTATGAATAACCCCAAACTGTTTTTCTAATGAGCAAGAGTGGACAAAAAACATGTATTAGTAACCAACGAAGAACATAAGCTTCTGCAATCCAATTCTGATGTGATAAATTAGAATTCTGTTCTCCAGAAACCAACACATTATGGATGAACTGTTAAGTGTTCTTAGTGTTAAACCAGAACAATAAAGCTGCAGAATGTTTAAGAGTTCAAGCTGTACCGAGGCAACATGTGTGCCTATTATTGGAGAGCTCTAATTTTCCTTTAGACACAATTCCTTTAAATTTTAACCATATCTTCTTATAAAACGTTTCACCTTAGGAATAAGAGCTTAAAGAAGTATAAGGAAAAAGAGTCTCACTATAGAATGAGGGTCAAAAAATTGCTAGGAAGAGACATATAAAGTCTGTTTCTATTCCAAGATGTTGTATATTTAATCATTCCAGAGAAACTCGGGTAGAAAGCATGATACACTAGTGTCTTTGTGGGATATAGAGAAACGTAAGTCATCATCTTTGCTTTCAGGCAGTTTAGGTTATCTTTTGGGAAAAAAGATAATCACATCATAAGTAAAATGACATAAAGTTATATATATGTTATGTATATAATATATATATATGATGTGGATATTTACATCTATCTATCTATCTATCTAACTATCTATCATCTATCTGATCTATCAAATGTGGTGCTCAGTGTTAGTGGCAGTTAGTATTATAGGACTGTGGGAAAGGCATAGATTCATAAAGGATTCATAAAGGATAAATGGATACTTCTGTGGGAGATAAGCTAGATCATAAAATAAAAGAGGAGGGAAGTGCCTTAGGGATGGGGACAATAAAACCAAAGGTTAAGACTCAAGAATAAAGATGATAAACTATTGCACCAAGGGAGAAGAACACTGGGCTGAGTTATAGGAAATTAGGTTGCAGACAGACTAGGGAAAGTCTGGAATGCTGGACTTTAGGAATTTGTACATATCCTGAGAGCAATGCAGAGTTACTGAATGTTTTGAGTAGAAGATTGAGGTGACAAGGACGGTCTTTACATAAATGATATCATTGAGAAGGAATGCTGACTAGAGACAAAGGGCAAGGGACTAAAGCAGCAGGGACCAAATCAAATTCTAAAAATGTATTGACCTTAAGTGATGAATAAAGCAGTTTCAAGTATCAGTAAACTCCTAATAAAATGAGATGCTTAGAGTCTGCACACATTGCTGGATTTCGAAGCAATTCAACACAAAATACTTATTGTTTATTGCTTTAAGTTGTATGAGAAAGAAAACAGGTCTGTAATAGAGTTATAAAGTTATAAGAGTATAGAGAAGGATGAGTTCAATTCTTATCAGGCATGGGAGGACAGTGAAAGACCACACAGAGATAGTTGGTTTGTGTTGGATCCTATAAAGTGGGGAAGGGTTTTGATAGGAAGACACTGGAGACAAGAAGACTCATGCACAGAGAAAGACAGGAAAACGTCCGGAGGCAGGTGGCAGCAGAGGGGATCAGGCAGCTTGACTGGTGCATAGATACTTAAGGGGGTGGTGTGTGCAGAAGGAGAAAATGAAGCGACACTTCTTTGAGAAAACTACTTCCCCTTCTGTCTTTCAGTTTCTTCATGGAGCTCTAAGTTTTGCACTTTAAATTCACACTGAAGACCTGTCAAAGAGCTGAATGATAATCAACCTGTAACTGACAGTGCTGAAATAGAGTGATCATGGGGAGCAGCTATGGTGGGAATCATGAGAACTTGGGAGGTGACTGCAGGAATCTAGGCACCGAGCAACAGACTGGATGTTGAGGGAGGGGTGGAATATAAGGGACAGGTGCCAAAGAACATCATGAAGAAAACATTTAACTAGACTTCTGAAGTGTAAGTGTCTGACATTAAGCTTTTGGATTGTAATGTAAGGGCCTGACATCAAGCTTTTGATTGCCAAGGCATCTATTTCAAAAACATCCATCTTGAATAAACATCCCCAGCTGTGTGACACAGCTGCTAATAAAACAACTATATAAGAAACCAGGCTGCCTCACCCACAAAGTTCCCCTTAGGAAGCCCTGGGTAAACCAGATAACTGCCCACTTGAGCTACCCTGCTTTTCCCTTTCCGCATCTAATTCCTGCTCTCATGTCTTAAATTCGCCAATAAAAAGTGAACCCACAAAACCCCAGGCACTCCATCCTTACACTCCATTGAAGGCAGAGCCTCCGGCCTCCACTCCCTCCCTCTCTCTACCCTCGGCCATGTTGTGTGGCCCTCAGGAGTGCCAAGCACCCTCTAGCACCCATGAGTAATAAATCTTGTTCTTCAAAGTTCCCTGATGGTTGTTGCTGAAGTGCATACCACAAGGGTGGGTCCAGCCACAACACTGGCCTCAGTTGTCTATGGGGGCTCGCCACAAGTAATATGGGCCAGGCGAATGCCTCAAGCCTTCCTAGTCCACAGCATCGCTACCAACAGGCTGGGACCAACAAAACTTCTCAACTGACTGGATATAAAAGAAAAAGGAGATTATTCACATATTTTTAAAAGGTCAAGGAACCAGGAGAATGGTTATTCCTTTGAGATAAAAAGGGAAAGAAAATGTATGCGTGTCTGTGTGTGAATTTTGGAAGGATGGTAAATAGATCCGTGTTTTAGAGATTCTGAGTTTAGTGTAAGGGTGCTAATTCAGCAATATAAACAATTAGTAACGTAGAAAGTAAACCTTGGAGAGAGTTTAAAGATTAAAATATAAAGATGACCAACCTGCACAACAGCTACAAGAGTGATTCGAGAAGAGAGACGTCGAATAGGAAGGAGAGAGAGTGTGAAACAGAAGAAGCAGACTTAGTCTTAGTGAATAACTATTTTAGGAGGCGGGAGGTAGAAAAGAAGAATCTAGCGCAGACCCATAAATCAATAAGAGAACGTGGGAGAACACAAGGATTCTCAGATATTATTGATGGCAATGTCAAGAAATGCATACCAATTGCCTCAACTTCTAAGAAGTTTTCAGGTAGAAAAACTAGAAAAAATAGCTTAGGTTAAGAAAGAGCAGGCTTCACTGATAACCTTTAAGACCAATGTTTCACGGTAATTAAGGAGAAGCCAAATGACAGTAAATTAAAAAGGAGAGAGGACAGCGAAGAAGGGCAAATAATGCTGAAGAATCTGGCAGCAAAGGGGAAGCAGGAAAACAGGCTAACTGGAGGAGACAGCGCCAGGCACATGGTGACATTCAAGTCCTCTGAACGAGTAAAAGGAGACAAGGAGGTGAGGTCAAGAAGCATTTTTAACTTTTTAAGAAAAAGATTTTAATTAAAAAATGTTTTTTATCAGGGTATAGTTGACATATAACATTATATAAGTTTCAGGTGTACAACACAAGGATTCAATATTTGTAAATACTGCAAAATAATCACCACAGTTAACATCTGTCATCACACATAGTTACAATTTTTTTTCTTATGATGAGAAAAAAATTAAAGTTTTTACTGTTTAAAATACCAGAATAGGAAGTCAACAAATAGGCTAACAGGGCAGATGTAGGAGACCGGAGAGATTGGATGAGCATCCTGGTAGAAAAGTGAATGTCTTAGTTGAAGGGACTTTTCTTCTCTAGAGACAGAGGGAGTGATGCAAGGATACAGACAGACATGTTGAAGGGGACCGGCTTGCAGATGTGCCAGCTCTAGGTGTCTCAGAAGAGCAGGTGATGGAGTATCCTAAGAGACCTTTGGTTGCAAGGGCAATGTGTAGAATTAGGGGCAAAAAGTGAAGGGGAACTTTCGGAAAGCCACTGTGAAGAGTAGACTAAGCCTTTATGAAAGGCAGACAGGAAGTGCGCTGAGAAGACAGGAAGACCCACATTTAGACATTGTCTCATCCACAAGGCACGTGGGAAGACCCACATATAGACATTGTCTTGTCTACAAGGCTTGTGGGTTTCTCCAGTAATGTCTCGTGACACTGAAGCATGAGAAGCTAAAAGCTTCAACGAGAGTCAAAGGGAAGCCCAGAGGAAGATGGAAGGGATGAGAGAGGCTGGAGTTTCAGAGAAGGTGGTAGTGAGGGGGGCTGGGCAAGGTGTCTGCTGTGTCCTGAGGGGACTCACGGAGCAGTTTCCATGGGAGGCTGAGGAAGAAAAGGAGCGGGGAATCATGAGGAGAGATTCTAAAGATAAGGGTGTGGGAGAACAAAAGGAACTTTCCAAACCATACAGGTCCCTCTGCCAAAGGGACGGGGTAATTGTCTTCTCCATCTCACAGAATAAAAAATGAAAAAGTTTAGAAAGTATTTCAGATATATATAGAAGGCCCCATTAGTTCTAAGGAAGCAAGACCAGTGGGCCTGTAACTTTCATTGTCGAGCACAAAGAACAGGGCCACGCACAAGCAGGAATTTAAAAACTGCTTTTGATACTGTTGAATCAGTGATAAATCAAACATGGAATAAAATCTACTTTCCTTCCCAGTCTTATTCACATGAGCTAACAGAGCTGGATGGAACAGGATGACTTACGTGAGGACAGTGCTTTATGCTCAGATAGAAAGGACTCTAAATATTTATAGACACAGAAGTTTCTTAGATAAGTGAGATTATTTATCTATTGCTTTCCTCTCCAATGACATAAAAATATTTTTAAAATGAAGACTACATTAGTATTTTAGTAGCTTTCAATTCTTCTTAGGGGCCAGAAGGGAGACCTAGAGGATAAATTTGAGTAAAACATTTGTGAAACTTAGTTTCATGACTAAGAAAAAAATAAGTTAATTTTTAAATGTTTTACATATTTTAGAAAATAATTTCGATATTTAAATGGCTTTCACTTATTGCTCAAGATGGTATCCCATTGGTTCCCTAACTGGGTGAAATCATCAAAATTCCCTGGAAACTTCTTTAATGGGGAATATTTCTGGGTACCATCTCCAGAGAGTCTAATTCAAGAAGGCCCAAGAATCTGTATTTTTACAGAAAGCCTCTAAAGGAATATTGTAAGAGTCTTCTACTGGTAAGGGTTGACGATAGTTAACAAGCTGAAAAATAAACATATGCTACTTGGCATTGCACAAAATTTAAGAGTAAATTAGCATTGCTCAACTCCTGTCTCAGATATAAGACTAGCTTCTTGTTTCATTTGGAAATACAACATGTACGATTTTAGTTTTATTTATACTTCCTTAAAAATACAAATAGGCCTAAAGACAATTAGGCAGCAAATGAGAAATCAATTTACTACTGTATATTCTTCCTTTCTTTTATGATTCCATTCCATTGACTACTGCGGCATTGCTATGTGATGAGATCACCTTCAGTATATTTGTCATAGGGAAGCATTCATGTTTCCCTCTCCTGGAGACGCATGGCGAGGGAGAGAAAAGTAAGTGTGTTGAATGTGGATTATATGGGATCCAGGAGTTTAGCAAACTGTTGATACAATTTAGTGTGTTAACTCTTGATAGCCTCATAAGTTTTCTGAGATAAAAGTCAGAGCTCTCATGGTGATCTATATTGAAACAGGGAAGAAGAAAAAGGAAGAGAAAAGAGATAAGACTGAAAGCCTTGAGGAAGCAGAGCAGACAGAAGAGCAGCACCTCATCAGTTCCAATTCAAGAGCTGCCCCAGCACCAGGACAGCACTGGCTAAGATCTTCTGCTTCCCAAACACACAAATCCACGTGTCATATTAAAAAACAAAGCAAAAAAAAAAAAAAAGAAAGAAACACCAAACAAACATTACAGAAACAAAATCACTGAACAAACACTCTTATCCTTTATTAATGACAATTGCAGAAAATTACTAACTTGAATCAGTCAAAAACTAGACTTGCATGTATTGAGCATCTATCCTGAGCAAGGTTGGGGACGATAATGCGAACCAAATAAACACAGTCTCTATGTTTACAGGTTACCTCAAATATTACCTAAAAACTAGGTCTGATATTGTTTTGAAGCCATAATTTAGTTCTGCTGTACTAAAAGAAAAATCAAGATACTCCCATTATTTTACCAAAACTTGAATAGATATCTACCACATTCAATGAGGAACACTGAAAAACATCCTGACAAAAACCATTTTGTCATTTGCACCTTTTGAGTTAATTTTGTTATATCTCATGATTAAAGGCTTTCATAAAGTATCCTATAACTATCATGCACAACCATTTTAGAAAACAGACACATTGCACCAGTCACATTTCATACCTCCTAAAGTCTGTAGATAGAATATTCCTCTTTACATGAGGCAGGCTATTACTAGAATTCTAAGATGGGTTTTCAATCAGCTGGCAAATAGGTATTGCATATTTGCCATAATCTGTAAAACAGTGGCTTTCAAACTTTTTTGACTTCTTATCCACAATAAGATACATATTTTTCATATTGCAACCCATGCACCCACACACATATCTAAAACTGCAACAAAATGTTTCCTGAAACAGTATTCTCACAATGCATGGTGTGCTTAGATATTTTCTGTTCTATTTTTTTAATTTAAATTTTAATTAGTTAATCTTTTTGAGAAAGATTGGCCCTGAGCTAACATCTGTGCCCATCTTCCTCTACTTTATATGTGGGATGCCTTCCACAGCATGGCTTGACAAGCGGTGCACAGGTCCATGCCCAGGATCTGAGCCAGTGAACCCAAAGCGGAGTATGCGAACTTAACTGCTACACCACCGAACCAGCCCCTGTTCTGTTTTTTTAAATTAATAGGCCTCATTCTTTAGTTTTAGGTTTGCAGGAAAATTGAACAGAAACTACGGAGAATTCCCATATATTCCTCTCCTCATACCCTCTCCCAACCCCAGTTTCCCTTATTATTAACATCTTGCATCAGTGTGATACACTTCTTACAACCAATGAACAAATATCGATACATCTGTATTAACTGAAGTCCATAGTGTAGATTAGGGCTCACTCTTTGGGTTGCACATTCTATGGATTTTGACAAATGTATAATGACACATATCCACCATGACAGTATCATACAGAAGAGTTTCACTGCCCTAAAAACCCCTGCGATTTACCTGCTCATCATTCACTCTTTCCCTCCCCCGAACCCTGGCAACCATTGACCACTGCGCCGTCTCCATAGTTTTACTGTTTCCAGAATTTCATATAGTTAGAATCCCTCAGCATGCAGCTTTTTCATATGCTCCTTTCACATAGCATGATGCATTTAAGATTCCTCCATGTCGTCAAGAGTTCATTCTTTTTATTGTTGAATAATATTCCATTGTATGGATGCACCACAGCTTGATATTATTGCATTCTACTTCATTAAAATAATGAGTTTTGAATTAGGTAAACAGTCAATTGATTTCAGGACCTATGAAAGGTTCATATCCATAGTCTGAAAATGCCCCAAATATGATGTTAGTGCTTACTGAACACAAAGGGACAGACAGCTTGGTCCCTAAATTAGAAGTTTACAATGTTATTGGGAAGGAAAGGTCTACTGTGTGACATGTTTAGCAACAAAAGCCTAATAACAAAACAAAGGCTAACAACCAAACAAAACACAGGTAAAAGAGATATAACAAGCTGGGAATTCCTAAGTGCTGTTGAGGAATACGAAGAACCAGCAAGTGCATGATATAAACTCTGTAAGAGCAGGACCTTGGGTCACTTACTGAAGATGGGACGTGGGCATGTTACTTCTATATGCCTCAGTGTCCTCATCTGTAAAGTGTATATAATAGTAATATCTATCGCATTGGGTACTTAGGAGAAGTACATGAATCATGTACATATAGAGCTAAGAAGAGAAAATGGCACATAATAAGATTTCAATAAATATTAATGTATTATTATTATTATGAACCACTCTATCTTTAGTGCTTGCTTGGAATATACTAAGACTTCAATATAAATATTTTTTAAAGACTGAAGGATTTCAATTTTCATAGGCTTATCTGGTCTGTGGAAGCTTTTATAAAAAGCCAGGACATGAGCCATGAATAATGTATATAGTTTGGTAAGTGCAGAGAGAGAGAAGGAGGTAAGAGGCTGAGGATACAGCAAAATACTAGGCTGAAAGGTAGAAAACTAAAAGTCGCATTTGGAGGATAGTGATCAATTTGACTAAAGCAGAGAGTAAGGAGCCAGGAAAGAAAAGCTTTCACTGGACTCCCTTTTAAGAGATGCTGATGACCTTTGCAAATGACAGATATTTGAACTTCCTCTTTCAACAGGCAGGAGAGAAAGACTTCAATTACCTGAACAGAGAGAATAAAGTCCCAATACCCTAGGCATCCATTGTATATAACAAGTTAACTTCTCTTCTATGCATCTTAGAACAGTACTAGTTATGTACCATTCTTGGGAGAATTGAGAAGATATACTCAATAATTTTCTGTGTTCTGTGGCTCACATGAGGAACTCTGGTTCAGAAAGTCTATCTATTGTCCACTATTGGTGCCATTTGCCACTTGTGACTGTTTTTTATTGTTTTGAGGAAGATCAGCCCTGAGCTAACTACTGCTAGTCCTCCTCTTTTTGCTGAGGAAGCCTAGTCCCGAGCTAACATCCATGCCCATCTTCCTCTCCTTTATACGTGGGACGCCTACCACAGCATGGCTTGCCATGTGGTGCCATGTCCGCACCTGGGATCCGAACTGGTGAACCCCGGGCCGCTGAGATGCAGAACGTGTGAACTTAACTGCTGCGCCACCAGGCCGGCCCGTGACTGTTTTAAATTTAAATTAAATGCAAAGAATTAAGAATTCATTTCTTCAAGTCACACTAGTTTCATTTCAAGTGTGTTCAATAGCCACAAGTGCCTAGTGGCTACTGCACTGGACAGCACAAATGTAGACAGAACACTTCCATCATTGTAGAAAATCTCTTGGGAGAAAGAGGGTCTAGAGGCTAGAGAGGCACCTGTAAATGGGGAGAAAAATGGAGATGAGAGACAGAGAGAGGGAGGTGAATTTATGGGAAGGACCGGTAGATCTATAAGAAGAGAGGAAGAGTCGAGAAAGGAGAATGATAGTGGAGTTATTAGAAATCTTGGAAATAACTGAGGTAGTAAGATCCCAGGAGAGGAGAAGAAGATGCCCACAGAGCAGGGACTTGCTTAGAGGTGAAGGAGAAAGTCCCTTCTCCCAGAGATCTAAGGAGAAGAAGACACGTACAAAAACTGAGAATTTGGAAATAGAAGAAAGAATCCTAAAATTTATATGGAACAACAAAAGACCCTGAATAGCTAAAGCAATCCTGAGGAAAAAGAGCAAAGCTGGAGGCATCACAATCTCTTACTTCAAAATATACTACAAAGCTATAGTAACCAAAACAGCATGGTGCAGGTACAAAAGCAGACACACAGATCAATGAAATGGAACTGAAAGCCCAGAAATGAAACCACACATCTATGGACAGTTAATCTTCAACAAAGAAGCCAAGAACATACTGTGGAGAAAGGAAAATATCTTCAATAAATGGTGGGAAAACTGGACAGTCACATGCAAAAGAATGAAAGTAGACCATTATCTTACACCATACACAAAATTTAACTCACAATGGATTAAAGACTTTAATGTAAGACCTGAAACCATAAAATTCCTAGAAGAAAATATAGGCTGTACACTCTTTGACGTTGGTCTCAGCACCATCTTTTCGAATACCATGTCTACTCAGGTAAGAGAAATAAAAGAAAAAATAAACAAATGGGACTACATCAGACTAAAGAGCTTCCTGCAAGGCAAAGGAAACTATGAACAAAACGAAAAGACAACCCATCAACTGGGAGAAAATATTTGCAAATCACATATCCAACAAGGGGTTAATTTCCAAAATATATAAAGAACTCCTACAACTCAACAACAACAACAAAACAACCCGATCAAAAAATAGGCAGAGGATACGAACAGACACTTTTCCAAAGAAGATATACAGATGGCCAAGAGGCACATGAAAAGATGTTCAACATCACTATCATTAGGGAAATGCAAATCAAAACTATAATTAGATATCAACTTATACCTGTCAGAAAGGCTATTATTAACAAGACAAAAAATAACAAATGTTAGAGAGGATGTGGAGAAAAGGGAACCCTCATACACTGCTGGTGGGAATGGAAACTGGTGCAGCCACTATGGAAAACAGTATGGAGATATCTCAAAAAATTAAAAATAGAAATAACATACAATCCAGCTATCCCACTACTGGGTATTTATCCAAAGAACTTGAAATCAACATTTCAAAGAGACTTATGCACCCTGTGTTCAATAACCAAGATATGGAAACAACCCAAGTGCCCATCAACTGATGATTGGATAAAGAAGATGTGGTATATATATACAATGGAATAATATTCAGCCATAAAAAAAGACAAAATCGTCCCATTTGCAACAATATGGATGGACCTTGAAGGTATTATGTTAAGTGAATTAAGCCAGACGGAGAAAGACAAACACTGCATGATTTCACTCATATGTGGAAGATAAACATATGGATAAAGAGAAGAGATTAGTGATTACCAGAGGGGAAGGGGGTTGCGAGGTTGGTGAAGGGGGTAAAGGGGCACATATATATGGTGAAATAAAAATTAGACTATTGGTGGTGAGCACAATGCAGTCTACATAGAAACTGATAAATAATAATGTACACCTGATATTACACAACCTTATAAACCATTATGATCTCAATAAAACAACTGAAAAATAAATAAATAAAAGAGAATTTGAAATAGAAGATATTGGAACTCACACCTTGAAAAGGAGGGAAAACAACCATGGGAATGAAGGAGTCAGACTGGACAAGTGTTTTCACAAAGTGAATATGGAATAAACATATTTACTGAAAATCATAATTGGTAAAATTATTTTGAAGAAGCTATGAGGAGGTACAGATACTTTTTACAACTTGGCAACTTTTAGGTGCCAAAATATTTGTTAATTTACAAATCCATTAATCAACCAGTCAGTTATAATTAGCCAGCCCTGGTGGTGTAGTGCTTAAGATCCAGCACTCTCACCACCATAGCCCATGTTCCTTTCCCAGTCAGGGAACCCACCACTGTCTGTCGGTTGTCATACTGTGGCTGCTGTGTGTTGCTGTGATGCTGAAAGCTATGCCACTGGTATTTCAAATACCAGCAGGGTCACTCATGGTGCACAGGTTTCAGTGCAGCTTCCAGACTAAGACAGACTAGAGAAGAAGGATCTGGCCACTCACTTCTGAAAAATTGGACATGAAAACTCTATGAATAGCAGTGAAACATTGTTTGATATAGGGCCAAACAGTGCAAAAAGACCAGGCAGTGTTCCGCTCTGCCATACACAGAGCTGCTAGGAGCTGGAATCAATTCCATGGCACTAACAACAACAATTATTATTATTTATTGGGTCCTAATATACTAGGCATTCTGAGCAAACCTGTAATAAAATTAGAAAGTCTGGACTTACAGAAAGAACTTAGAGAACAGCATAAACAAAAGCTAAATTATAGAGTACAGCTTAAAAATGTTATCTCAAATTAGGTATGGCAGCCCCTGGCACTCAGGCTGCAGCTCTTGGCTTTTGTCCTTTTGCAGCCATCACGAATCAATTGTGACATTCCTTCTGGTTGAGCCCAAAGAAGCCTTGGGATGCCTTTCAACACAAGACCCCTTATTCATACTAGTTAGTATGAGAAATCAAAACTATTTGTAAATCTAGTACAAATAATATTAGAATTGTACAGGGAGTCACACAGAGGAAGCCCAAGGTAAAGCTATAGATTTATTTTTTAATAATAAGTTCATCTCATTGTTTGAAATCCAAAGAGTTAATCACTCACTCAGAATAAAAGAACAGACCTCAATGATGGCTCTCAACTCTATCAGATATTCAACCCCTAATTTAGGAACTTCTTATTCGAGAGAACACTAAATAGAGATACTAAGAAATGCAAATTAAAATTAACAAAGGGGAACAGACAAGACCACAATAATAACCCCAGTAAAGTATAGTCCATTGTTCCCAGTTTTTCAGGAATTATGTAATAACATAGTTTTCAGAGTAGAAAAGATAAATTTTGTAATTTCTTTCCAAGAAATGTAGAAGGAAGTATATAAATATATTAGTTATATAAAGGACAAATGAAACCCACAAAGGAACCGAGGACAGTGGAGACAGATGATATTTTTAACATGATTTTGCTATATTTTAAAAGGCACCTTACCGATGTGAATTTCTCCCATCCAATGGCTTACCTGTCCATACTTCAAATCACAGAATCAAACTGGAGTTAAAATGGTTTTATTGTGAGATTTGGTAACCAAAATATATTTCTGACTGATGGAAAAAAATATCAGAGTACAAAAAGACAATTAAGAAAGAAAAGAGATTCTCAAATTCCAGTTCTTGTATCAATCTTGATGAATAGTTCACATAAGTCGCTGACCTTTCTGTGTTGAAAATCCGGGTACATAACTGCTGAGCCCACTTTGTTAGCCAGTCACCTGACTCCTTAATTCCAGGCTCTGCAGGTGAGAAAATTTAGCAGGATGGTACCTCTCAATTTACCTGGAATAGTCAAAATTGAGTGCAATAGTACAGTCACGTGCCACATAATGATGTTTCGGTCAGTGACCGATCACATATACCACGGTGGTCCCATAAGAACGGTACCATATAGCCTAAGTGTGTAATGGATTATATCCTCTAGGTTTAGATAGAGTGTGCAAGTACACTCTATGACGGTTGCACAAGAATGAAATTGCCTAACAACACATTTCTCAGAACATATTCCTGCTGTTCAGGGATGCGTGACTGTATTAAAGAATATTGCTTCTGTTTTCCTCAATATCCTTGCGTAAAGCTGGATAATGTTACAATGGCAAGAAGAGAGAGAGAACCTTGGGACATTTTAGGTATTCCAGCTCCTCTTCATGTTTCACTGTACAATGGTTGTCTACAAACTTTATTCAATGTAATATCATTAAATAGAATTTTAATGGATTTGAAATGGTACATACATACATGAATATACTATGCATAAATGTTCCTACAAATACACCTGTTGGGCTTTCTTGTGAGAAGCCCTTTTTTATACTTAGACTAAGTCCTTTGTACTAGTATAGTGGTAGAATATCCTTTCGTTTTCCTAAAAATGTTGACAGTGCTGCTGGCCCAGTGGTGTAGTGATAAAGTTCACGCACTCTACTTCAGCGGCCTGGGGTTCAGGGGTTCGGATCCCGGCTGCGGATCTACACAGCACTCATTGGACCATGCTGTGGCAGTGTCCCACATACAAAATAGAGGAAGACTGGCAGAGATGTTAGTTCAGCGACAATCTTCCTCCAGCAAAAAAGGGGAAAGATTGGGAACAGATGTTAGCTCAGGGCCAATCTTCCTCACCAAAAAAATGTTGACAGCAAAGATTAGTTGCTTTTTTAAAATGACTCCCATTTTCAAAACCAAAACTTCATACTTCTCTATCAGCCTCCTAAACTATTTTGAAATCCTAAAATTTGAGAACCACTGCTATAGAAGGAAATAACTCTTTGATGTGCACAGCCATCAAAACATTTCAAGGGATATGTCTTTTAGAAACAAAACATAGAAGTCATGAAAACGAAATATGATTACTGTGGTTAGAAAAAAATTTATTCAATAATAGTTTATTTTTAACTCATGTAAGTGATATTTGTTCTTTACAGAGAGTTTGAAAAGAAGAAAAAATAAAAGCATTTTTAAAATCACTTATAACCCAACACCAATATTTTTACATGTCAGTTCTTTTTCATTGTCCTAATATTTATTTTTACAAAAATGAATGGCATTAAGTCAATTGTTTAATTTCATAAGACTTAGGAAGCCCTTAGAAAGACTGCCCATAACAAGAAGACGTTTCAAGATTACACTAATATCATGCCTGATTGTGCAGGTTAATAAACTAGTTTTAGAGATAAGAAGTCAGGTGGGCACCAAGCTCTGAGAGTGAGATGAAGGTGGCTAAGCCTCAGTTTAAAGAATTACACCAAGAGAGAAAGCTGGCCGAGAGCCATGTGTATGAGGACATCTGAAGTATGTTTAATTTTGGACTCTATGAAAATATCTTGAAACCAAGGAGCTCAAAAAGCCTTTGTTAGAAAGGCAGGAACAAATGAAAGTTTGATTATCCCCCATTCAACAGATGGAAAAAACCAGGCTCAGCCAACAGTCCAGGAGGTCAAAAAAGGGACTAAAGTTTCTGATGCAGGCCTGAGCTCTATTGTTAAAGCTTGCAAGTTTTTGTAAGAAACAAGAAACAGTTTGACTTGACTTCGCTTGGCCTTTTGGCCTGCAAAAATACTAAGGCAGGCTGACATTTCGGCTACAAATTTTACAGCTGTGTAATCACTGGGGTCTGGGAGACCTTCCTATACTTGGTTCAGCTCTTGAATGCCTTTTGAGACCAAGACAATGGAACTTATAATTAGCAAACTACCATAAGTCTCAGAGTATGACACATGAATAGAATTCTTCCTTTTTTTCTTTCCCTGCACAGGGACATAAAAATAGAACAAGTAACTGGTATATTTGCACTTCTATTCACACTTACTTTAAAAATATATTGAAAGATGGAACTTAGTAAGAGCAACGCCCAGTATGAGGTGAATGATTTTTATTTTCCTCTAATATTGAGTCTTCTTGTTGACGTGAAAGCGTCAACCCGAACTTGTTAGAAAGGCATTTGTTCCAAATTGTCCTTTCCTTTCTATCCCCAGTGTTACAAATCCAGTCCCGGGCCTTATCACTTTTCCTGGGCCACTAAAATATCTCCTCTGATACAGTGTCCCTACTTATTCACGATTTAAACCAACTCACATATGGATGCCAGATAAGTGTTGTGAAACACATCCCTGATCGCATCAGTTCTCAACTCAAAAACAACATACGACTAGCCATCACAGAGAAATCAGGAAGTGAACAGTTAAGGTCCTTCAAAATCTGATCCACACCTACCTTTACAACCCATTCCTCCTCTCCAGCCCTGTGCAATCTAGAGCTTCCAAAGCAGACTTTTTACCCTTCCTTCATGTGCTTCAAGCTTTTCTGGCTCTGTTATTTCCTGTGCTGTTCCCTCCAAGAATACTGGAACTCACTCTCAAGATTCTATCCACCCTCCCAAGGCCAACCGTAACAATCTTCTCTCTTAGAAGCCCTGCTGACACCCAGCCAGATCACTCCTTCCTCTGATCCTCCTCAGAAAATTTCCTCTATGCCTACTCATTTAATTTTGTCTTGTATTTTAAGCATATGTGTCTCATTTTCCACTGCTGCATAAGGTAAAGAGCAAAATGCTTAAGGATCCCTTATAAGTCTACATCATTTCTCAAAATCAGACTTTCTGGGATCTACCTACAGAGGTCTCTGTCTCTGAAGAGGGAACAGACTTCCCCTCATCCCCACCTGCACCTAGAGTCTACCTTCTCTCTTTCTATCAAAGGCAGAATGGCCATATCATATCACGCATTTACATCATGCATTACTGTAAATGATGTAATCCAGCATCTTAGGTTATTTAGCCTCTCATCTTAAGATGATTCTTTCTAATTATGAAGTCTGTTATGCTAACTTTTGCAAAATAGCTCTTTACAATGAACAAAATGCTGTCTTATGGACCACTTCCCTGGACTTTCACAACTCTGTGAGATAGGCTGATGTGACCAGCCCACACTACTAAAGAGGAAAAGGAGATTCCAAGAGGTTAAGTGATGTAAGTAGTAATGTAAGAAGAAAAAACTTTTAGTGGCAGAAGGAAACTCAGAAAGATTATCAGATCTGTTTGCAAGTTCATGCTGAGGAGAGGATTGGGGAGGTAGAAAGGCCACAGTGAGAACTCTTCTTCCTCACTATTTCCTTTTTCCCCTGCTCAGCAGAAGGGAAATAATAAAAATAGCTAAGATTGACTGAACGCTTACAAAATGGCAGGCACTACCTTTAGCACTTTACATGTAACTCTCTCGCTTACCTCACATAATAGTAGTTATGAGGTGCCTGTCACTACAGAGTACACATGATGAAACAAGATCAGAAAATTGGCTTGCCCAAGGCGGAATGGGGATTTGAATTCAGATCAATTTGTGTTAAAGCCCACATTTCTAATCTCTAGGCCAACTCTTCTCACATTTTATGATTTAGTGTGAATCACCTGGAGAACTTGTTACCTGTAGATTCTGATTCAATAGGGTTGATATGGGGTCTGAGATTCTGCATTTGCAGCAAGTTCCCAGGGGATGCGGATGCTGATGGTCCATGGACCACACTTTAAGTACCACTTTCTTTATACTCCACTCAGAAAGTGCTAGAGTTAGTCACTTGGGCCACTGATTTTCCAATTCTGAGGACTAGCCTGGGTCCTGGAAAGAAGGAAGGAGAGAGGATGTCATTCTGTCTTAGCCAAGCCTCCTATTTGGGCTTCTCTGACTACCCTTCCACTGTTCCCTGTGCCACACTTCATCACCTCCAGCTTAAATCTTACCTTCCTGGTTCTCTCATAAAAATATTTTCATTTTGAACACATGTAACATTATTTCAGGTAATACTTAATAGTATCATTTTGTACCATAACCTCCTTTTTCTGTCTAGAACACAATCCTATCTACACTTACATTATATGCATTTCACATGCCCTGCTTTGGTTCTTTGACTTGACACATTGACTCATGTAAAACTCCCTAATTTATTTAGCTTTCCACATTTTGTATATTTGTTTGTAAATAAACTTGTAGAACGTGTTGGCTATTTTTTTCTAAGATGCAGATCTCCAATTTGTTATACACATTGTAAACATGGGCTTTAGTCATTCATTTCTCGGTCCATCATTTCCAGTAGCTACGATGTACCAGGCACTGTGCTAGGTTTGCCCTGATGATCATTATATTCCTTTTAGAAATCAAAACACTTAAAATATGTATTTCTAACTCACTATTTTTATATTATATGTACGATTCTACAAAACAGTATTTTAATTATATAAATTTAGCTTACTTAGTTTTAACTGTTTTGTGTACTAGTTCAGGTGTGGTAATTAATGTCACTTTCCAATATAAAATCTCATTACCTGAAGTTAGCCTCTGCAGATATTTGTTCTAAAATGTGCCCAGGCACACATAAAATCTCCTTTCACCTTTAGTGAAGTGAAAATGAATCAATTTTTATTAAACTTATCAGCTTCAAAGGAAAGGCTGGTCCTTGGCCACATCATCAGGCTTAGATGGCTTCCATTCTGTTAAAAATTAAGTTTTGAAAACTTTGCTTTCAAATCACAAATCACTGTCTCTCTCCCAATCTTCTTTAGAAAGATACCAATCTCTGGATGCCCGGTTAAGCCATCCCTGACACTCACTCATATGTCTTTTTCCCTTTTACACTCACTTGCTGCATGCTGGGAACTTTACATGCAATTTCTTTTTTATTCTCACAACAATCATATATGGCAGATAGATTATCGTCCCCATTTTACAGATGGAAACAAAGTCTTAGAGAGGTGAATAACAACCACTAATACTCACTGGGCATGAAATATACATAGTAGGCTCAACTCTACAAACTTTACAGTCTTCTCATTTATTGCTTATCCCACCCACGAGTAGGGTCATCCTTAACCTCCATGTTACACAAGAAGAGCCGAAGTGGGAAGGGCTGAGTGCTTGAACCAAGTTGACATAATCAGTTTGTGGTGGGGCCGGGGTCGCAGCATAGGAGTCCAGTCCAGAGCCTGGGCTCTCACCCACCACCAGCTAACCTGACGGGGGTCACACAACTGAAGGAAGATGGCAGAACCCGGACCCAGAAGTCTGTCTGAAAACAAAGCCCCTGAGGTCAGTCACTGTGCACATGGCTTGCTTTCTTCAGAGCCATCCTTCTAAATCCAAAGGACAAGTTTAAATTTGTATGTTATTTGAACTCAAGGGAGCATAGGGCTCTGCTACCAAGTTCCTCAGAGTTGGGGAAAAAAAAGAAGAAAAGTAATAATAATTTGAGAACTTCCTTTTCTGACCATCATCAAATATCATATATCCACCCACTGGCATCTGTGCCCACGAACTCTACCTTCCCTTCCTGCACCTACCCAACGCCAGCCCAGCCCATTGTTCCTTCTCACCCATTCAAGGCTTGCACTCCTGAAATGTCCCTCCCTCTCGTCCAGTTTATCCTTCCTTCCTTGATTATTTCCCATTATTTCATAAACAGGCTTTAATATTTCCTGGCTTAAAAAGCCCTCCCTTGATCCAAGGTCCTGCTTCTTCTAACTGGACCACAACCACTACCATAAATGTTTCTGCTTCCTTTTAAGATCAAACTTGCCTATGAGGTTGTCTATAGCACTTACCTCCACTTCCTCACCCCCAATTCTGTTTTTAACCCCATTTCATATCTCTAACATTTTTCTGACTACCAATATTTCTATAATAAACATTATACTACTCTTGCAATTAAAATATATAAAAATGTGTATATAATACACTATTATACACAGCACCACACACACACACATGCCCCATCACAAAAAATACTGTGACTCATGAAAACTGTGTGTGTACATCAATGTTATATTTCAAATTCTTAAATATCATTTATGTATCAATTTATGTATCAATCTTTTCCTTTCCTTAGTCTTGAGACTGAAAACCTCTTTTCTTGTCAATCTTCTTCCAGAAGATTTTATACAGATACAAATTTATCACCAGGTCATCGTGGGCTCTCCTCTCTCGCAGCCATCCCTGTGTTAGTCCCTTACACTGTGCCCCATGGAATCTCTAATCCATTGTGAACAGTCTACCAACTGGCTTCCATTTTTTCCCTCACATCTTTGTTTTGGCTTTTCCTTGATATTGTCATGTTCCCTTTTGCTTTCTACTCTTCAAATTTCCCCTTTTTCAAGCTATCTCAGACTTAAATGGAGGAGGAAAGAGGGCTGGCTCACCTCTAATCAGGGCCATTTCTAGACGTACAGTTGTGCACCCTATTGCTTAGTCTCCTTTGCTGTCCACACCCTATGGTTATACTTCATCTCAAAATCACTTCCAGCTAAAGATAAATAGTGCATCCTCTACCATCAAGCAGCTGATAGTAAAGAGACATAGATAAAGATGCATAGACAGGGGCATTGTAGAATGAACAGCCTCTAAGATAAGGGCTCTCAAGGAGCACATGGAGGAAAACAGGTTTAGAAAACTTGGCAGAAAAGGGCAAGAAGAGATTCCCACATAGACTTCGATGATCAGTGGAAGTTATCACGGCTAAGTCATGCTCTTGTAACAGGAAGAGGCACCGCTGAGCTTGGGGGAGGGTGGGGAGAAGCATGGTGTCTTAGAGGATCTTTTTTTAAGGGTAGAGAGACAGATGGAAATTAGGAAATGATAAAGACTGAAGTTTGAGAATTAAGCAAAAATCAAACCACATGCTCAGAAGACTAGTTCTGTTTTTTTCTTTTTAAGTCAATGGAGAGTCTATTTCAAAGAATGAAATAGTTAATATTTATTGAGGGCTTACAATGTGCCACTTATTATCTTTACAACACTCCCGTGAGGCAAGCCTATTATTTTTTCCATTTTATAGATAAGAAAACTGAGAAATACAATTTAAGTAATGCTAAGGTCACACAACTAGGAAGTGGCCGAATTTGAATTACGATTAGATTTGCAATTCGGAAAGATAAAGGGATGTATCTGGTTTCTGGGTTGCACCTGTATGATACACATGAGGCTGGGACAGAGATATAGAGAAGTGAGAGGGGCAAGAGGAGCAGGGGAGTTCAGTTTTGCCATTCTGATTTGCGGGCGTTTGGTGAACATCCATCTAGAGTTGTCCAGTTGGATATATAAACGTGGACTAGGAAAGATGTCTAGGCTGGAGGCAGAGATTTGTGTCATTGGGCTAAACATCATAGTTAAGCCTGGAAATTAAGTGGATTAAGAAGAAAAAAATTCTGAAGAGAACTTCGGGGGGCAGAGAAGGGGATTTGCCCTTTAACAGTAGACAGAAGAAGAAAAGAGAAAGGAAGGAAGGGAGGGAGGGAGGGACAAGGAGGGAAGGAAAAAAGGAGGGGGAAAGAAAAACTGACAATGAGGGGGAAGCGGTATGAAGAGATTCAAGGAGAGGGAGCTTCCTTGGAGTTAAGGAAAGAGAGTTTCAAAAAGATCAGTGGTAAGAAAATTTGCAGAGAAGTCAAGAAAGTTAAGGATCAAAAATTCTTGGGGTTTATCAACTAGGAGGTCTTTGCTCATTGTGGCAACTGCAGTTCTGGTGAAGTGGTGGAATCAGACGCCGAACTGTAGTGGGCTGAGGGGTGCTGGGAAGATGAGGAAATTGAAGTAAGGAATAGGGTCATGGAGGGGCAGGAAGAGATGGAGGGAGAGACAGAAATCAAAAGAGAACCTAGGCAGGGGTGTTTGTTTTTTCTTTATGATTTGAAGCCGTTTTACACTTATATATGAAAGGCAAATCCTTAAAAGAACTAGAAAGTGTGAAGACACAGGAGAGAGCAAATATACAAGACTGATGGAGAAAGGAATAAGACCCAGATTCCTCCATGCTGTCTTTGAATTTATTCTTTCTCTCACTCCTGCTGGCAGTGTCCTCTTTAGGCTTGAATCTCCTCTTTCCCACTAAAAGTTAGCTGTATATTTTCCCATCTTTAATCTATTTTCACATAGTGTTGCCCAGTTAATTTTCCTCATGTTTTCCCCCTGTTTATACTCTTTCAGTGGTATTCTGTTATTTTAAAGATAAAATCCAAGCTCCTTTAGAAGTCAAAGTCCTTCTCATTCTGTTCTTACCCACCTTTCCCATCCTTAGGGCCCATGCCCAACATCCACAACCCAGAATCCTGATGCTGTCACTTGCATTCTCCCGGACAACTATGATCCCTTGAAATGCTCTCTGTTTTCTTTCTGCCGACATAAATTCTGCCCTTTCTCAAGTCTCACAATAAGTCACCCCCTTCTTACAGAGGAGTGTCTCTATGCCCCTGAAGCCATATAAAAATGTTACCTTTTATTCTACCTTGGCATGTTGTTAACACATCATAAACATTTTTCCAAAGGTTACATCTGTTTATCACTGTGGAAAGCATCAAGGATATAAACATGTTAAAGATACAGCCCATGATAACAACGGGGTCGCGATCTGTGTGGTATTTAAACCACTTGGTTCCATTACTTATATCTGGTTTTATATTTAACTTATAACTTTAAAAAAATACGTGTTTAGCTTATCATCAAAACTGAACTGCAAGCTCTTCAAGGATAGAAACTGTGTATTAAAGCATTAGTACAGATCATCTAAACTTTCTATCTCAGGAACATACAGCAGGAATTGAATAACTATTTTGCTGAAAGGGAAATTGGATAGAGTTTGCGGTCCCGGAAGAATAAGAAACTGTGTAAATTGAATTTTCTTTTTTTCCTATGATATGCTGAAATGTAAATATACCACTTCCACAGCTTTTGCCTTTTATCGCATTATGCGAGTATTTTTACAAGGCATTCTTATATGTGCTTTGAATTTATTTTTTCTTATACTTGCACTCACGCTGCTGTTATTTGGTGTGAAGACTGTGCCCCTCATTTTCACATTCATTTCTACGACATTTTCATTGTAAACCTAACAGCTCTTCCATTTCTCTTGGAATGTAATTTTATTTCTACATTCTGGAACTGTGTCTAACACCTTCTTTTAGTTAAAAAGTATCATCTACTAACTCTAAACTTAAAATTTTATGAAATTAATCACCTCAGTTATTTCACCTGATTAATTTTCTATAGCTGCTCTTTTGTTGTAATTTTTCATAGTCATTTCATAAGATTTCTTTCATTTTTAATTTCCATATTCTGATACTATTTGTGGTTTGTTTTATCTCCAATATGATAATTTATTCAACTTATTTTGATTTTGTTTTTTGCATTTTATTTCCTTTGTGTAGATATAGTGTAACACAGATATCTGTCTCCCAAATGTGCCTTTTACTTAAAAATACTGTCTATGATTTTCTATTTTACTTTGTTCCTGATTTGGATTTTCTTTTCCTTTTACTTCAAATGTTCCTCTGAGAATTTAAGCGTTATTTTTATTTTTTATTTTTTTTAAGGATTGGCACCTGGGCTAACAACTGTTGCCAATCTTTTTCTTCTGCTTTATCTCCCGAACCCCCCTCTCCGCCCCCCCACCCCCCCCGTAGACAGTTGTATATCTTAGTTGCAGGTCCTTCTAGTTGTGGGATGTGGGACACCGCCTCAACATGGCCTGACGAGCGGTGCCATGTCCGCGCCCAGGATCCGAACCCTGGGCCGCCACAGTGGAGCGCGTGAACTTAACCACTCGGCCACGGAGCTGGCCCCCCTAAGCATTATTTTTAATGCATTGTTTTAATTTTGGGTCATTCCTGAAAACTTTAATTTTGCTTTTTAATCTATTCTCATATAACGTATTACAATCTTGCTGGAGAACTATTTGATTTACTGCTTCTACCTAATGTGCCCTTTTGAACCTAACCTTAGGCATTCCCACATGCTGGGCTGCAGCGCCCTGGTGCATAAGATACATGCCATGCCTTCAGACACCTGTGTAGCTAGCAGGGCTGGGCAGGGGCGCCAGTCCTCAGAGGCTGGTGTGGCTGAGCCCAGTCTGGTGCTAAGCCCCAGGTCTCACAGGCTGCAAGCATGATGGGGACGCCTGGCACCTGCTGCTCCTCCACAATTCTCTGCGCACAGCCAAGGTGGGGTCTGCCACCTGGACATCAAGTTCAGTGCCCAGCCAGAGTGAGCTGCTGCCCCTCGTGGACAAGGGGCTGTGAACTGTTGGAGGAACTGGAGGTATAGTTGCCAAGGGGTGCAGTGTACAACTGGAGGAGTAAGGGGTGCAAAGGATTCAGGCTGTTGGTTCCTGGGAGAGAGGACAGCTCTCCTTGGCAGGCCCACATCTCTGTCTTCACCTAAGGCAGATACTTTTGTCTAGTACCGCCCTGAGACCCAGGCAGTGAGCTCCCTGCCTTGGCCCTGTGCATCACTCCAAGATAATGCCCATGGGCAGTAGGGTTCCTTCTAGACCAGGCTTCATACACACAGGCTCCCAGAATCCCTTGCCCAAAGGCCCATATCCACTCATTTCTAGAGTATACAGTGGTCTCTTCACCAGACACATCGTCCAGTGCACCTGGAACCCAAAGGGTCACCATGGGACAGCCTTGACACAGAGAGAAGGGCGTGTGTGACTTTCAGGCTGAGTGGCCACAAGTGCGCTCCAAGCGTGAGGCCCCTGGAGGATCAGGAAACAGCCAAGGGTGGGAAGGCGGGGTGGGCCCAGGGACTCCAACTGTACTTTTGCTCCTGGTTCCACAGACAGGGTCAAGCCCACTTTTGTGCATTTATACCTGATCTGCCCTTTTAGTGAGGTCCAAGCTATGTGCAGGGTGATGGCTAAAAGAGAATATGTGCTTTCCACTATTTTTAAAAATACTTGGTACTAAAAAGTTAGGTTGGAATCCAAAATCATTTGCCTTATCCTAAGAAATTTCAACATTATATCTGTCAGTGAAAGAAAATAATAGCTGTAAGATTCTTTAAATATGATTTCAATTGCAGAAACTTCTGAATGGCTATAAAATAGGATTTAAATTTTCTATCATCTACTTGTTCTCACAAAGCATCACACAGTTAGCAACTGTCAAGACTTTGGAGAGACCATTGACCAAGAATTACAGGTCCCTATTTCTAACATAAAACCTGATAAAAAGAAGTTATGTGTAAATTTACACTACTTATTAAAATACTTGAAAATATTTTATTTAGAAATTCTATATAAATTCAATGCTTAGTATTCTTCCCAATACTTTTTATTTTCTCTTCTTTTAATACTAAGGATATATATTGAATTTTTTCACAAAATTCTATATAGATGCCCCCAAAATCCTATCTAATTTCCCCATGTACCATATAAAGTGGGACAAGATGAGAAGCATGTATCCAGCTCAACAGAGCTGATTAAGAAAAGCTAAGGTACCCTGACGGGCAGCTGGGGAAGGATATTCCCACATTCCATGCAGTATGTCTTTGTATCACAAACGTCTATTATGTTTGACTTTTATTAGAAGTACATCCTTTAATAAAGTGGATTTCCTTCCTTTGTACAATTTTAAAACCAGATTTTTCCCCTCAACAGATCAGCTTCAAATTTTTTTTAACATTTTCCTAACATGTAATTATCATCTTCCAAAGACCCAGAAGTGCTGTCAATGTGACTGAAATCAGAATGTAAATATTTTATACACAGCTGTCAAATCTCAATTGGCAGAAAACAAAAAGCCCCCGAATTGCTGTAATCTAACCACAAGGCTACATCATTTAATTGACAGATAAGACATTTTTCTAGTTTCCATTTTCCCATCAGCATTATAATACATTAGCACGGTGTGCCATTCTGGAGAGTCACTGTGACAATTTACTTGAAGATGGAATAAACTCTGAAACGCTCTAAGGGAGATGCCGAGCACAGTAACTAAATTCTGTTTCATGGAACGTTTTTCACACTCACTGTATTTGGAATATCTGTTACAAACACGGACTAAATATTGGCATCATGGGAATATAATCATGCCCTTTCTTTTTTTTTAAAAAAAAGGCCAAATTTTGTTCTTAGCGGTTCAATAATTTATTATTTCATCCTTTTGGGCATTGATTCAACAAACATTTCTGATTGTCTCTGTGCCAGACTTAGCTAATAAATCTAGGTAAGATTCCAAGAACTGTGCTCTGTCACCCATCATCATAGATCAGAAATGCTGCTACTAAAAACACCTGACATGGTCCCTCCCAAGGCCTTCCTGCTATTTTCACTGTTGTTTGTCTCTCTTCTCAGATTTGTTTTTCATCTTTCCCTCCAAGAAATAGACACATCTAAGCAATAGACATGTCAGGGACATCTAAAAACATTGCTTAATTTCTGTTGGATATTTGACCTATGGCATGTTCTGCCTCTACATTCATTCAGCAAATATTTACTAAGCTTCTTGCATGGAACAGGCATCATGGTTTTGGCAGTGAAGAAAGACAGACAAGGCCTTGCCCTCATGGAGTTTAGATCATTCTACAGCGAGAGATAAAGAAGAAACTGTAAACAAATATGGGAACTCTTCATGTCTTACTAAATTCCTTAAGCTATATAAGTATTTTCTCCAGATGGGGACATTTTAATATACCTTAAAAAAATAAAACTTGCAGTTTTTCAAAGGAATTAAATTTGGGTGCCTGATATAGGGCTCACTTTGAGAGAATGGTTAGGGAAGGCCAAGGCAGCCGAAACTTGATTTGGAAGGGCCAGGCACAGAGCACCGCAAGCCAGGGCTCTGGGGGGAAAAGAACACAAAGAAACATTCAAGGAACAGAAAAAAAGACAGGGACACTGGAGTGGAGGAAGCGAGGGAGAAGGGGAATAAGTAGAAACCAGATTGTGTTGGATGTGTAAATCATGGTAGTGCATTCGGGTTTTACTCTAAATGTGGAGGAGGGAGTTGAAAGGTTTTGAGGTCTCAAACAGGAGAGTAACAAGCTCTGGTCCAGGTTCCCCTGTCACTGGTGTACACAGAATGAATTCTGGAATGGCAAGAATGGAAGCCAGGAGACCAGCAGGAAGCTTATGCAGTTGTCCAGGCAGGACAGAATGATGATTTGGAGTAGGGTTGTAAAGGAAGAGACAGAAAGAGATTAAGAGATTCAGGATGTGTCTGAAAAAAAGGAAAGGAAGAGAAAAATAACTGATAAATCTTAGGTTCAGTGGCCAAAAAGAAAGTTTGGCTTTAGTAGATACAGCATTTCTCTGCTTAGCAAAAGAGATCCAAGAAGGTAAGCTATTATTTTCTACTAAGAAACTACCAGAATTTCTTACACCCTCAATTTACAAATAAAGATCAAAGGTCTAGGGAGGTGAAATGGCTTTCTTAAACCTCAAAAGAGCTGGCTGTCACCTGCATTTCCGTCTTATATTTTCCAGCCCAGAGACTTTCCCATTATCCCACACCTCTTCCCCTGTCACAGCTTAGTACCACATTCAATACCTTGCACGACTTTCTTTGCAAAGGAATTTCTACATATAATTTATCTTTTACCTGAATTTTTTTTTTCTGAACCTAGAAAGTAGGAGTGAAGGAATGAAAATTGTTAGAAGGAGAATATTTAACATCAGGACTGTAGATTAGAAGCTGAGTTTTGGTGGCCATACTTAGACCATTATCTCTAAACTTTTATTTCAAAAGAACAAAAAACAATAAAAGAAATGTGGAATTAATATTTCCTTCACTTGCTTTCATAAGCAATTCCAATTTATCCTGATTCCCCAAACCAGAGTTTTCCCTTTCCTTTTTTTATTTTTAAATATGGAATAGCTTCAGTTTACTTAGCTTTATAAACAGATAATCTAATGGAAATTCTGTGTTACTGCAGAACATTCAAGGGGTTGGTGAACTGTTGATGTCACTGACTAGTTATCAATATAATCAGCAACCACACAGGCTCCCAGCATGATATTCTCAGGACAGCACTGAGCCAGCAGATTACAGAGAAGGGCAACTGACAGGTCCAAGATCAAACCTCAACTCTGGCGCTTATTATCATAGGACAAAGTTCTTAACATCTCAAAGCATCAGTTTCCTTATCTGTAAAATGGGGATAATAATACTTACTTGAAGGCACTTCATGAAGAGTAAATTAGGTCTAGGTGCGTATCTAGTACAATGCCCAGCTATGAATGCTAGTGAACTGGCTGTATCTGCAAGTTTGTTTTAACTTTCTGCTCCAATATCCCTGGCTGTAGCTTTTGTCCTTGTGGTTACAAGATGAGGGCTGTGCTTTACATTAACCATGTTTTTTATTTTCTGTTTTTTGTGATGCTTTGATATCTTAAAAGCTTACTGGCCAGGGAGAGACTGCCCCTCCCAGGGCTAGCCAATTCTTAGAGATAACAAAGGGTCTGGCCTAGAGCACATCTTTCATGTGTAACCCAAACAATCCTGAGTCTGTAGTCCCAACCACCCTCTTTCCCAACTCTCACACACCAAGCCAATTTTTGCCCTGCCCCAAATCAACCCAGTGCCAGGCACCAGGCAACCAGAGACCACTCCTATAGCCCAGAGCCCACTGACATTATTCTAACTGGCCAGTCCTAAGCTGTTTACCCTGCCTTGCCTTGCTTCTCCTGTGGAAACTCCCAATAAAGACTCTGACCTAGGCTTTCTCCTCATTCCTGTCTTCTGCCTCCTGACCAAACCTGGTGCTTCCCCACGTGGTCCTGGGTGGCTTGGAGTGCCCCCTTCTCTCAGGAAACGTAAGTAATAAATTCTTCTTTCAATGGCATGGACCTCTCTGTGTGGTCATTCAGTTACTTCCATAAACTAAAATCCTGCAGCTTTCCAGGTAGGAAGATGGGGTAATAACAAAGGAAAACATTCCACAAATTTTCTCTTGAAGTCTACTCTTTTGGTTCAGGAAGGGAAGCCCTCCCAGGCCCAACACCTAGAGCTCATTAGCCAGAATCGAGTCATGTGGCCTCAGTAAAGGAGTCTGGGAAGGCAGAGATTTTTAAACTGGATACTTTACTGTCCTTCAAAACATGAGAAATTTTCTTTTTTAGGAAGAAAGGAGGGGAGAATAGGTATTGGGTAGGCTATTAGCACTGTTTGCTGAATAGAAAAAGTATTACTAATGATAACATTCAAAAAGGATTGAGCTTTTCCACGTGTTGCTCTTTCTTTGTATTCACAATCAGATTTTGTACAGCATTCTGAATAAGGCAATATAAATCAAAGGATGATATTTAAGCTTCTATGAATTAGACAAAGTATAAGGTCTTATATACACTAAAAATTCAAACATTTTGCACTTTTTAAAAAAACCATATTGCTACAGTTAAGATACAAATTACAAATGAATATTTGAAACAAAAATCAACTTATTTCATATTTCAACAAATATTCCTTCATTGTAATTCTGAATCTGATGAGCAAATAAGCAAAAAAGTATCTTTATTAAGACAAAAAAATAGAGCATGACTATATTTATGTTATGATGCACACAGTAGCAATTATAAACTGTATTGAAAAACACAAACTTAGAAATTCCTATTCCTCATTAATCTGTTCGTACAGATCAAGGTATAAACTCTTTTTTTTAAAGCAAAGACTTTAACTCAAAAAAAGATCTTACCTTAGCGTACCTTAGCAGAAGTTCCAAATGTCATTTATTTGGCCTCTAATCAGAACACAGGTGCTAGAAGAGAATAAAAAAATGGTGTTAACATATAGCCAAGAAAGTCAATAAGTTACACAAAATGACTTGAGGAAATGTAAGAACATCACAGAATTTTCTGCATAGATCATGGTGCCTAACCACCTCAAGTAACCGATGAGGACACAGATGGTCCGAGAGTTAAGGTACCTGTCATTGGCAAAAGAAACACATCTATTGACTTCTGATGAAAGGAATTTTGGAAAGTTCCACTCCACATACCTGCCAAAGCTCCAGTCACAATGAAGCGATATAAAGTAAGAAGAAAGGAAACCAAAACAAAAGGATTTGCTCATTCCTTAATGTTACATGTTAGTGATGGTGCCTTCCTTTTTTAGCAAGTGAGTTAGTATTGTGTACTTTCAAGGAGAAGTCAAGGGAATGATCCCTTAGAAGTTCCAGTGTGCTATCTTCTCCCAGACACTATTGGACGAATACACATAGCATTATCTTATGATTAGTCCAGTTCCCATACAAGGATAGAACCCAATCTTAAAGAAAATGCCCTAACACCATTTTAGAAACTGACATTCACATTTTTAAAGCATACAGAGCCTGAAAGTTAGGCCAGAGCCTTAGGAAAGCACCTCCTTTAGAAGGCTGATCTGGAGAAAGAAAAAGAGGCACCAGGTTCCATGAAAGGAGAACGAGGGAAGTGTGTTCTTGTGAAGGACGTCGTTGAGGACAGAGGGTCAGGAAGAAACAGTAAGTGCTACGGAAGAACTTGAGGATGAGACCTGATAAGATATTATTCGATTTTTAAAAGGAGGACCTTGCAGTTTCTAGAGTGATGAAGGTGAAGTCAGATGACAAGAGGACAAAAAGAGGCTGTGAGGCGAGAAGTAGAGGGACTCCAGGGGCACGTGTGGAGGGATTTCCTCAGCAAGGATGAGAGGACCTTAGTGCAGCCTCCAAGAGTATGATCTGCAACAAGATAAGTGCAGAGATGGAGAGAAACATTTAATTAACAATTAAAAAATAGATTTGTATGTTGCTCTTTTTTTTTTTTTAAGCATTAATCTGCAAAGGATTGAGAAAAAAGAAAAGAAAGAAAAGTCACTGGTCCTTCATCAGTTTGAGAAGCACTATCCGAGAGAACATCAGCCACCTTCATCTCGATATCCCTTACTCCTTTCTTTAGGGGCTCTCCCGCTATTCCTTACAGTGCTAGAACTATCAATCAAGGGACCTTCTCCTACTTATAGCAAAAGGAGGACATCTGACCCATGCGAGGCCTCTTAGACTGCTCCTCTTCCAGGAGCCCAGGTCTGAAGAGTGTGTCCTAAAGAAGGAAATGGCTGGAGCTGATCATTTCATGAGATCCATTCACGTTATGCATGGGGAAACTGACGCTGGGGGTGTAAGTGAGCAGATGTCACTTGAGTCCAGACTGTCTGACTCTTTCCACTAGTTGTCTTGCCTCTTTTAGACACCGGCATCTCCTCAGGAAATAATACCTATACAATTGGAACTTGAAGAGAAAATTCAACAGTGTTAACACTCACATTCCTTCTAGAGGAAGTGATGGGTAAGTCATCAAACAGTATATCAGTGGGAGGATACAGACATTTCTGTCCCTCGTCTCTAACAAATAGATGTTTTCTGCCATATGAGGCTTGCCAGCCAGTGAGCCTAGAATTCATCTTTCACCATAGATTCCTACAGAACCTAAGAGCCACAGGGGGAGTACTTAGTGAATTCCACCGAGGCAGCTGTCACTTCTCTTATCATAACCTACTAAGTGTCTTGCACATAGTGGTTGCTCAGTAAGTATTTGTTACATGAATTTTATCATTAAAATGAACAAGTATCCAGATCATATTTGCCTAACTTACAATTAGGAGGTGCAACACACCTACATATTGAGATTCAGGTCATTTTAAGTAAGTAAATGCATATCACTCAATAATATAAAATTGTTGTACCATTAATGAATAAAGTAGAAATACACACTGTTCAGACATTAAAGTGTCTGCTAAGAAAAATATCTTGTTCACTAAATGAATTGGAGAATAATAACTGAGATATAACACTCTGAATTTTCTCGAAGTTTCTCTAATTTTCTCTAGTATTAGATGCAGCAAAGCATTCATTTTGAAAACCAGCAAGGGAACTGGCTTTCATCCTAGCTTCAAATTCATTCCATTGCAAATTAATTGCACACGACATTCATTTAGGGCTGAGCTTCAGATCTCTAAGTATAGATGACAGGTTCCTCCAGATCCCAGTAAACATGGTTTGAAAGGTTACATACTCAAAATACGATTGGCGATTCCAGAGACTGTTGTCATGATTATGCAGTTAGCCAGATAAAGAGGAAAACAATGCCAGAGACAGAATAATAATTATGGAAGGCCAGATGACAGGTTTCTTTCAATAGGCTAGCAAAATATTACTTTGATTTAGGATGCATATAGCTAAGTGTAGACTCTTTCGTTAATGTCTTTACAGCAGTAATTTCTCTCTGTCAGATAGTTGGGTGTTTATGGAATACTGATTCTGAGAAGAGTATTCCATGAGGGAGCAGTTTTGGACTCTTAGTATGATAATCTGAACAGTCCTATTTCCTTAAAACTTTACCTAAAAATTATATTTTCCTTCTTTCTAATTATTTGAACATGCATATTGCTCTTTTCTTAGGAAGAAGCAAAGCATTGGAGCAGATGTTTTGCAATCTAAGTGGGTGATAAACGAGTCTGTAGCCATCTGATTTGGACAGCGTTATACCTGCTCTCAGTCTTGAAATAAATAAGCTTAATTAACTAATTTAACTTTTTGTCTTCAGCTGAAATTAGATCCCAGACTCTTAGTGAGGACCTAGAATATTCCCCTTTTTAAATTTCACAATATATCTTTAGTTTTTTAACCTGCCTTATTGAAGGCTAAAATAACAAGTGCTTTGACAAACTTGAGCCTGACAGTCTGTTTTAGGGGAATAGGATAAATATAGTTCCAAAAATGTATATATTATGCTGTCTGGTTTGCATTAATTTCTTATTCAAAAACAGCATTCACTAAATATCTGTGCTCATTCAGATTCGTGTTGTACTCTGATCTGTTCCCATCAGAGCCCGTCTTCTCACTTTTAGCCATTCCATCTAGAGAGGGAGAGACAGAACCAATTAAAACACAAAACAGCTCTTAGGAATGAAATCATTCATTCCTTTGTTATTATTCCCAATTTGGAGATAAGGCTCAGAGATGAAATAACTGTCTCAAAGTTCCCTGGTAAGTAATTGATAAAGTTGATATACAAACTTGGATCCTTTTCATTTCAAATCCCACATAATAGTAGTAGTAACCACAACAGCAACAACAAATATTAACCTAATGCTCACCTCATCCTAGGCACTATTCCAAGGACTTTACATACACCTGATCATTTAATCATCACAGCCTATCTATTGCTACCCACATTTTATAGATGAGGAAACAAATGTCTGCTGTCTCTGTAGGCGAACCACAGCTCTACAGGGATTATTGAGACAAAACTTGGTGCTGCTTCATCTTTTTCCATTTATGATTCTCCTTCTCTGTCCATTCCTTCTTAGTTTACTTCATCCAAGTGACAGAACTGACACAACTCCCAGTTTGACCCACTTTGGGGGTTTGCTGTCAAGGAGTGTTGCCACCACCCCTGAGTGCAGTGTCTGAGGAGACATTGTAAACCCAGAATAATGTCCAGTGAGACAGGATGGTTGATGGAGAACACAACCTCTGAAGTCTTCCAGGGTTCTGTACTTGTCATCAGGATGGTAACAGACTCAGTGGTTCATCTAAGCTGACAAGACCTCAGCCAGTGGCTGGGAACATGGGCAAGGTTCAGTATTCTGATGTGAGTGGACTAGAAATGATGAAGCAGATCACTCGGTCCTTCACCTTCAGAGGAGGTGTGCTGGGGTGGAGGCTGGGTCTACTTTAATCAAGAATTAGGAGAGCAAACCAGGATTCGGGGAAGATGAACTACAAACACTGACTCACCAAGGCCCATCCCAGATCTCTTGGAAGTTACACAATTCCCAGAAGCCACCAAGTGGAGGAGATGAACCTCCATATTTGCTACACAGAGACGGGCAGGGCTGAGGCTTGCGGGCTGACAGTTTTCCGTTCTTACAGCTCCTCAAACCTGAGGCCTGCAAAAGTGGATGCTGAGGTTTTTATGAAATCTCATTACACCAAGAGTTCTAGAAATTCGAGACAATTATGCGAAAAGAAAGGCATTTCTTTCTATTTCAATTTTGGCAGAGAGCAGTAATGGGAGAAGTCCCCTGTCCATGGGAAAGGACAACTTGTCTATTCAGTTTCAGCAGACATAATCTCATACTGTTCAGATAAAAGTTGGAGGCTAAATTCAACTAAATGTACAAAACAGCATAAAGAGTATTATCCAAACTTTGTAATTTCACATTTCGCTCTATGTACACAGAAAAGTGACTGAAAGGAACTTCACCAATAATGTCAATACTCCTCGGTTGGCTCTTTCTGTAATTAGATGTGATTTTAGTGTTCTTACATATTTTAATTTTTTTATGTTAGGAAAAAAAATATTTAACAGCAACTAACCAGTATTTCTACAGTGCCAGTTAAATAACAGAAACTGATGATTGCTAGCATCCAACTGAGGTTTAACCAGTTCTTTCAACATTAAGCTATTTTAAAAACAAAAGAAAAGTTTTAAAGACAGTTTTAAATATCACTTTTTAAAAATATATATGTATATATTTCACACAATATGTTAACCATAAAGACATTTTAACAGTTTAATGAAATAATGCATGACCTTATAAAATCAGACTCTATAGATTATGCCTGCTGGCTGGAGTAGGCAGCTAAATGTCATTTCAATTTATTGCTCTTACTAAAAGACATAATGAAAACTTAGAAAGGAGAATCTTAGCATAAAAGAAAATATACACAACCTTAGTATCCTGTAGTAGCCTGTGTTTATTTTTCTCCCTGTCATGGACTGAATTGTGTCCCCTTGAGATTCAGATGTTGAAGCCATAACCCGCAATGTGACAATATTTGGAGACGGGGCCTTTAAGGAAGTAATTAGGGTTAAGTGAGGTCATAAGGTTGGGGTCCTGATCCAATAGTACTCGTGTCCTTAACAGAAGAAGAGGAGACACTCAAGCTCTCTCTCTTTCTCTCTGTCTCTCTTTGCTCACACACAGGGAAACGGCCATGTGAAGACACAGTGAGAAGGCCCTGTCTGCAGGCTGAGGAGAGAGGCCTCCCCAGAAACCAGCCCTGCTGGCCCCTGGATCTTGGACCACCAGCCTCCAGAACTGTGAGAGAAGAAATTTCTGTTGGTTAAGTCTCCCAGTCTTTGGGATTTTGCTGTAGAAGCTGAAGCAGACCAATACATTCCTATTTTGATATTCAGTTCTGCAGTGAACAAAAACCTGTGCAGATGATCTCTAGCTTTACCTGAAGTTTTGCCTTTTATTTTTCTTTAAAATCATAAAGTCATAGAATGTTGAAGCTGAAGGGAATTAAAGAATCACTCAGCCCAAGTCCTATCACTTCTAAATTTTCTCCTTTGATTATAAGTGGTGGATTTAAAATGAAACTTGAATTTTAAGTAGAATACGTATGATGATAAAATATTCCAATTTGCTAACATCTTTCAGTACAAGGATAAGAAAAACAAATCTCGAAACTTTACCTCACTTCATAACATAGTTAATTTGAAGGAAATTCATAGGAATGGCTATTATGTGGGGCCTATATCTGAATTAAAGTTGAAAAAGTTGTTTATGGCATGTGATTCATCATGATATTTCTACACCTGGTGAGGTAGGGTGGTCGAAAAGTACTTAATCTGTATTACTGGTAGAAATGAGGTGGGAAGGAAGAGGAGCTATGGGTTTACACACTTTCACTTTTCCTTTTATACAGAAAAACAATTATTTTCTACCTTTTTATTCCCACTGGATATAGAGCTATTTATGAGTTGATATATGCATTTGTGGGTAAACCTAGGAGACTAACTTATTTATGATTCTAAGGAGCCCATGGAAACAGAGTGGAAAGAATACTCAGGTGGGCAGGAGGCTGTTTTGTTCACCCTGGTTCTGCCATTGACTTTTTGCTCTTGGGCTTTAATCTCTGTCAGCCTGAATTCTAGACAACCTAACAATCTGAAGCAGAATTTGAAAAATGACCGCTTATATTTAATAATACATAGTAAAATGCCTGTCTTTTTATCTATTTTAGTTACAAAGTAATAAAGCTCATTTAATATTCAAACAATACCTAGTTACATAAAGGGAAAAAAATTAATGATTTTTCCTTCCTCCATTCTTACTCCTAAATTCAATCTTCTTGAATGTTCTTTGATGTTTATTGTTCCACATATTTTCTCTTATCGTTCAACATGCCCATTTCCTTTGCTATCACACTACCTTTCAGTTTACTATGTATATGCTCTTCTCACTAAACAATATGGTACATTTTTCTCATCAATCCATAGGGATCTAACTCATGCTTTGCAAGAGTTTGCAAAACCACCTCAGTATGGATGTGCCCTAACATATTCAACCCTTTTACTGTCTACGGGATCAGGATTGTTTCCTTTTTTCTACTGTAAACAATTTAGCAAAAATAATCCTTGTGCAAATGTATATTCATTTTTGTAGTTATAGATTCCTAAAACTATCACTTAGAGGACATAGGGTCTTCACATTTTATATTTTAGTAGATAATGCCACTCACTTATCAAAAAGGTTGTAGCAATTTTGTTTCTTACTTTCCTCACCATAATTGGGTATTATCTCTGTCTGTCTATCTATCTCTTGATGGATTGAGAAATCTATCTGATTTTTGGCCAGAAAATCTGTATTCTCAGCAGTATCTTTTCTTTATCTGTTGGGCCTCAGAGATAGTCTTGAACCAAGGACAGACTGGAAACAACCTTTGGCCAATGTTCCAAGGTGGCATAAGAGGGAGATAATCCTTGGAAGAAGATATTTTAGAAAAAACAACAGTAACTACTATTCAGAGAAAGGATTTTTAAAGGCTTGTGCTGTACTGAGAGAAAATGAGCCAGTGTTCCATTCAGTAAATTGCTCTACATGGAAAAACACATTCTGATTTAAAAGTCACTGTTAATATGTTCCCCATAAAACCATAATTTAAAAAATGTCTAACTCTCCAAATGGTTTCCTGTATTCTTTAAAAGTTCAAAAACAACCTGTAACAGAGGAAAAGGTCCAGCCTCAAAGTTCCTTAATTTCATAAACAATGTTATATCTTTAAAATGCTACTCTTCAGCCAGAGATAGCCCAGTTCAGATGCTTGGAAGTGTTAATCACCATTTTCTTCAGGTAACCTTTCAGCAGCCTCAACTCAGGTGGCTTATAATTACAGTCCTTAAATCTCAGTCTCTCTCTCTCTCTCTGAAATTGTCGTAATATGAATGTGAAAACCAGGAAGCAGTATTTCTTACGTGCAGTCAACTCAGTGTTATAGGGTCTAATCAAATAATACTGCTTTTACAGGGGTTCAAGGATCCAATTATAACGGAAAAAATACATACCTGGAGTTTAGACTCTTATAAAGGATATTCTTTTGGGTGCTTCCATCAGGAATCAGAGAAATGCCTTAAAGGACCACTAGTGAATTTGCAGTGCAAGATCTCTCGGGATTGGAAGAGCCAATCTCATCAACTACACTTTGGAATAGATTAGAAGGTGAAGAATTAGTAATGATCTTGGCTCAGTTTAAAACACCTTAGGCAGATATATTCTTAAAAATAGATAATAATAGTGAAGGTAGAGTTTGTTCTATTCCTAGGATTTGCTTGTTTGGAGAATAATTGTTTTCTTTCTTTTTACCTTTTTCACTCTTCATATCAGTACTCACAGGAAATTTCCATGTTGGGTCTTCAGCAACAGCTGAGTCTGGACTTTGGGCAGTAATCTGATTCGGTGCCTTGGTTTTTCATCCACAGCCTGAAGTTAAAACCACCAACTTACCTCAGAGGAATGATACAATAACTACACATCATGAGACAGGGAAAGGAAATACATCTAAATGATAATGTGACTGTTTTTGAATGATTAGAATGTGTGTGACTTTTTTTTTCTATCTAACATTCTTGTTTTCCAAGGCATTTTTCCTGTTCTTTTTAATGGGCATATATTACATTCTGATGAAAAAGTAACTTGAAAACAAATTCCCTATAATATGAAGCCTGAGCTCCTCTCCAAGGCAGAAGGGATCCTCCACGCCTGACAGACACCCTGCTGGCTCTCCAAGCTTCTCTCCTCACACTCCCCCTACAGGCTACTAGCTTCTTCTGTGGCTACCATGCTCTCTGTAATTAAGTCACCTTGGCTTATCTATTCATGTGTCTATCTCTTTCACAGGCTTGTTGGTAAGGACCATGTGCCCCAAACATGCCCATAAGTCCATGTTGTTGCCCAGGTAGACACACAGCTAAGACCTGAGCAAATAATGAAGTCATGCCTGGTAAATTCCAAATGGCAGGCACTTCTGAGAGTGTGCTGCAGTAAGCCAGACTCCTTAGGACTATAGTTGATGAAACAAACAAATAAACAACAAAAAAACAAAGAAAATTAACAACTGCAGGCAGAGACTGAGAAGATTAATAAATGCTTCTATAAGATACAAGATAAGCAGGATACTTAGGGACATTGTCATGAAACAATAATAGTGTGGGGACATAAAAGGGACTGTCACAAGCTATTCAATCCAGACACAAAAGGAACCTGCAGTGGACCATTATAGTGGTCATCTTATCTACACATTGTCATCCATTTTGTGTGTGTGTGAGGAAAGCAATGGAAATTAATATTGGAATTCTACACCACTTACAGTGTGCTGGATATAATTATGATTATAAAAATAAAGATATTTTAACACCACATTGTAGGTTCAAATTTTTTGGCATAACTCTTTATCATTCTTATAAAAATTAACTCTTCTTGGTATTGTTGTAGAAAACCACCTTAACTGTGTAGATTATGATAGTGGCCAAGAAGATAGTGTTCAGAGTAGGGAAAATGAAGCAATCAAAAGAGCTTCATATGTGTTTACAACATTTTCTAGACTGTACTTGATATCCCAGGAGCCTCATAATATTAAAAATAACATTTGGTACTCAAATAAATTTGAGAAATTCTGGGTTAAAAACTATGTTACCATTATTTTTACAACAGGATCACTCAGAAGTTAAAACAGATACGCATTGTGAGTTTCCTAAATGTGGATATATTTTGCTTTTCCCAATCTTGTTTGGCCAGGTAAGGTTTTCTTAGGGGAACTAGGGTAAATGCTGCATTGCACAAACAACTCAGGATCCTTTTCTACTTCAGTATAGAAAAAAAGATCTATTCTTCAAAGTCTAGCCTAGCTTGAAAATGAATTTGCTCTTGAGTCTCAATAAGTTTTTCCCCTAAATTTATAAACTCCATAACATTACGAAAAATAAATTTATCTTTCTGAAAAGAGAATACTGTATGCTATGTTGCACAGCAAAAACTAATTGATTTGGGACAGAAAAGAAAACGTTCAATAACATTTATAAATACCACATTTTGAAATGCAACCATGACATTCTTAGATATACTCTTGAAACCGTAATGAGCTCCTGAAACTGTATTTAGCTAAAATTTCAACCTCTTAAATATTTGGAAAGGTCACTTTTGATGTGATGAATTATAATTTTGGCAGTTCCTATTGTACAGCTGTTCTCAGGAAACATAATACTGTTGGTGGTATAAACAGCATATTTAATCGGTTTCCCTGGAGATCTTTTTGTTAACTATCTTTTGGAAAATGCTCAAATGTCCTGAGTTTGTATAGTTTTTTCCTGATGGCTTAAGCAATACCTTTGGTTGGCAAATGGTTAACAAATACTACTGAATAACACTGGAGCCCAGAACCCCAAATCATCTATGCAGCAAAAACAGACAGAAAGAAGCTCCTTAAAAGAAACTCTCAATTAAAAATTATATTTTTAAAGAATAATTACACAGCAAAACGTCCTCTATATTATGTTAAGTGAAAAAAAGAAAATCTGAGATATGAAGTTGTGTGGATAATATGTTCACCATCTTACATATACACAAATCTATACACAAAATACTCTTTAAAAAGACAGAAAATTTAGGTTTAATGAAGTGAATTTGCTGATTGAACAGGTCAAAAACAGTCAATTATCAGCAGTTTCATACAGTTCAATTTGCAGATCAAAATGATAATAGTGGTTATAACTTGGGAGTTGAATAATGATTTGTTTTTATTTCTTTTTTGTGCTTATTTTCAACACTATTCATAAGGAGCATTCATTGATTTTAAATAATATGCTTTTAACTATTTAAAAGAAGATGCACAGAGGCAAAAGCATGTTAATTAAGAGATTGGGTTGTTCTTTGGAGGGAAAGGTGAGGAGACAGAAGGAAGAGTCTGGGTTGTGATTTAGGAATCATTTTCAAAAGCTGCATATGGAGTCCAACATCTCACCATAAAACTAACTGTAAGAAAGGATCTCGGCTCACCAGAGTTTAAATGAAAAACACTTGCTGCATCCGGTGTTCAAAGACTGCCCCTGCTTTGGGCCCAAGTCATGGAACAAAAGGACACCAGTATTTGTATCAGGGATGGGGCAATATGTAATGGAAATATTTGTATTGTTCACGTAGTATCATTCTTCTTCCCCACTTAAGATATTTGACTCTCTTTAGTTCATTTTTTTTTTTTTTTTGAGGAAGATTAACCCTGAGCTAACTGCTGCTAATCTTCTTCTTTTTGCTGAGGAAGACTGACCCTGAGCTAACATCCGTGCCCATCTTCCTCTACTTTACATGTGGAACGCCTACCACAGCATGGCTTGCTGAACGGTGCCACGTCGGCACCCGGGATCTGAACCGGTGAACCCGGGGCTGCCAAAGCAAAACATGCACATTTAACCGCTGCGCCACCAGGCCAGCCCTTTAGTTGATTTTTGTGTACCCAGATTAAAATCCTGAATATATCTATCGAAGTTATACATTGTCTTGGCCTTTGTTTATGGTCCAACAATCAATGCCTTCTAACAAGCAAGGCGAGATCCGGGTCTTTCTAAATCAGAAGCAGTCAGGAGGACCCCCTACAGTCCCAGTGCTAGAGAAGCAAAGAGGGTTCTTCCACTAGAAGGAAGTGCAACTTCTCCCATCTGGAGGGAGCCCCGGGCAGGGCCAGGGGAGGAGCTTTTTCCTGATTGATGGTTGACAGTATGGAGGTGCCCTTGCCTTCCCTTAGAAAGGTCCACCTGGATTTTACAGAAATGGTTTCATTCTAGTAATCCCCATTTTTCTGAGATCACGCCACAAAATAGTGGGCAAAGTGGGAGAAGAAGAAAGTGATCAGGCTCTAATAAAACTCTACTTGTTATAAAAACAAAACAAAACAAAACAAATGAGAATTATTCATGAAAAATAGTCAACCAAATAATTAATAACATTGGAAAAACATACAGCAACTCTTTGTCATCTTACGGAGACTAGAACGAAGTGAACACTTTTCAAGCTAATAGAAGGGTATTTTTATTTGAATATAATACCTTTGTACTCCATTTTGCTTTTTAAAACTCCATTAATCCTACTGTGTCTGAAATATTCATTACTTTGAAACAGATTACCTGAATTTTTGGCAATTAGATACTCATTTAGGGATTCAAAAATACTCTAAATGTAAATATTTCTGTAATCCATGAAATCATTTCCACCTTTGTATGAATTAAAGCACTGTTTTCCTTTAACCACATGAGATATCAGCTACACTGAGAGAATACAAGTTTAGCAGCTGGGCATTCTGATCACCTGGTAGGCAGCGAGAATCCCTGGGAATCTGAGGTACCGGAAAAGAAAAGATGTAGGAACTTAAATTCAAGATTTATTTTTCCTGTACCCAGTATAAGCCTATTCTGTGAATAAGCATTAAAATTATAATAATCATTTTCATGTCTTTCTAGTATGACCTGACTACCACTATCCCACATGAATAACGTGATGAATCCTTAAACTCAAGATTTTTATTTAAAATTTCATATTGTAAGTAACGTTGTTCTTTTGTGTCTTTTGGTTGTTCATCCAAATATTATCCAATTGATGTTTTGATTTGTTTAGCTGTAAAGGATCAATATGGTTCAAATAGTTTTCAAATAAGTAGCCAGTTTCCTAGCTTCTGCATTTCTTCATAAGTCAGACTCAAGATAGATTAATTTTGATAAGTATAACTAATTAGTTTGAAACATAAAACTTGGGCTTTAAGAAAGCACAGGCCAGATATAGGGTTATCTGAACTACCCTATGCTTTTCTTTTTCTCTTACATCCTTCTTGATTATTACTGTCATGTCTTTACATTTCTGATTCGTGACCAGAGTCATTAATGTGGGGTGAGTGTGTCCATGTGCCCATGTGCATGTGTGTATCACAGAGAGACAGCGTGAGACAGAATAGAAATAGAGAGTAAGAAACACAGACATGTAGAAAGAAAGATTGACAGAGGGAGAGACAATGACAGATACACGGATACATACATACACAATGGCAGACATTTGCTTTTCTTCACTTTATGGCTCCTTTGTTTTCACTTCTCTTGTACTTATCGACCTTTCATCAACTAACTTGATTTGTTTTGAGGTTGGCAACTCTTTAGGCTTCTACTTTGTGTGCGTGTGTTTTGGGCCTGACCATAAATTATGCTATTTTATGTGGTACTTGAGACTGGGGTATTTTTAAAATATATAATCTGTGTGATCCTCATTTTTCTGTAACAGCCATCTTCATTTTTAAATATGCATTAAGATATACAGTGTCTTAATTTTATTCAAAAGCAAATCATGGCAATTTGTTGCTCTGAAATTGCTTGTTCTGCTCCAAGTCATTAGTTGTTTCTTAGAGATAATCTGACACATGGCAGAGATAGATCTAAGAATGATGGACTGTTTGGCCTTTGCTGGTGCACAGTAAATGCAGTTTGAACTTAGCTTAGCAAAAACCTGGGTTTCATGAAGTTTCACACCACCTCTTCACTCCATGCTGAGGTCCTCCTAGCAGTGTTGGGCAGCCATAAGGGAGATGACGAGAAGGCATCCCAAATCACATCTGCCTCTTCCGTCCTATAGTTTTAGGTAGCATTCTCCTAATCTTGTGTTTATGTCCAAAAAAGAAAAATAGCATACATATTCACACTTAACATATTCTGAACGGTTTTATGAATTGCTTCATGTAATTCTCAGTATAACTCTATGGCAAGGGTACTATTATTTTCATCCCTGTAATTAAGACGGGAAAACCAAGGTTGGAAGGGTCAGGTAGCTTCCTCAAGATGACACAGGTAGTAAGTGGCAGTGGTAGAGTTTTAACCTGGGCTGTTTGGCTTCATAACTGGGGCTCTTCACCACCATTCTATTCCACACTGCTGCATGAGTTAATCCCATCCTATTTCACAGGAAAACATACAGTGAGGAGCAAGTTCTGTAGTGGGTCCAGAGGTGCATGTGTGAGACAATGGTCAGTGTCCTTTCAGGTGCACCTGGTTGAAAATGCTAAAAGAAATGACGGAGAAGGAAAAAAAAAAAACCTGGAAATGAAACCGCTTCTGGGAATGCTGTCCAGGCTGACATTTCTCAGTGCATAATGAAGAGTGAGGTTGGCAGGCAGTGAGGAATAGGCTGGTTTCTGTTTATCTGTGGATTTGATTGCTTTTTGCTTATCTATCTGAAGAAGAGGGCATGCAATTTACAGAATGAGGAAAAAGATATTTTCTGATTTAAGGAAAAGTTTTAAATCATAAGAGGATTTTGCAAAACTCAGAAAGTGTTGGTATCCTTGATTTATAGCAGTGGCAATTCAATACACAAAAATGCACACTACTGCTGTATTATATCAATTAATAAAATAAAGCCTAACAAAAATTAAGCAAAAGCTGCTAAACGATATGTGGCACTATGTCTTGTGACATACTAATTAAAAATCTGGCATATGTCTTCCAAGAGTCTCCCTTCTAAGAAGGTCAGAGCAGCAGAAATTGTGATTGTCACTTTGATATCATTAAATACTGAGATTGATGATCAAAAAAAGGCATGGTGTTTCCACCTCTGAATATCTTTAAGCAGAGAGAGAAATTTACTGCCAGGTTCATGAGGAGATGACAAAGGCAGACAGCCAAGTTAGAAAGCCACAAGAGCAGTCCTAGCTCTATGATCCAGTGTTTAAGCCATTTTATGAATGAGTCTATGCATAGAAATTCATTTACATAAATTAGAATTTTATAAATTGTACTTAGAATTCTTAAAATCCATGAAAATTTTCTCTTCATTATTCATCAATATCACAAACCTCTTAATTATAATCCATTGACAATAAGTTTTACGTAGATTTGTCTGAATTTGTCATCTTTACAGACTTTTGTCTACAGAGAGAAATGACCAATCTTGAATTTTCTCTTAGATGCAAAAAATGTTACTTATAAACTTTGGATTTCGCCAACATTTAATGGATTGCCCATTCATACTATATTATACTCTTTAAAGTCATGTTATAAAAATTAGCATAAGAGTGTATCACATTCCGTGAATATAATGGATGAGAACTCAGTTTACAATTTATAGATTTTTCCAGTACGCTTAACTTTGTTTTCTTTCCTCCCATTACATATATTTTGGCAATTTCATTGCTTAGTAAGAGAAATAAAGTTAGCACTCAAATTTGTTTATTTTATTTATACAAAGGTTAACTGGAGGGGGAAGAATAAGCATGGTTTATAATTTGGAGGCAAAAAGATCATTAATGTCTAGAGCATGTTTTTTAAGAAAATGTTCAAGCCTTTAACTGAGGCACAGAGTGTACACACTGGAGCCAGCAGCCTTGATGTGAATCCTAGCTCTACCATTTACTCACTCCTGACTTTGGGCAATCATCTTTCCTTTCTGCGATTCTGTTTTCTTTTTCTAAATGGGATCACGATAGTACACTCACGCTGTTACAAACTGTTTAATGTAAGGAAAAAGCTTAGAATGGCTTAGAACAGCGCCTAGAAAGTAAAAGTGCTGTTCACTTTTAGCTATTATTGTATCCATATAAAGCTAGAAGGTTTTATAAAGATATGACAGATTAGGAACAGCATTAGAGAGAACCTGAGAACCATGACACGAGAAAGGGGACAGCAACGTACCAGTTAGGAAAAAATTATAATCTAATATATACAAGACGTATACACTAAAAAATAAGGGGCATAAATAATTATATCATAGTTCTTAAAGCATGAACAGTATTATAAGAAATGATTCACAGTTTGGACCATTCTTTTAAGGTCAATTTTAAAGGATATGTACATTTAGTTTTATGACTTTATGGATAAAAGATGATTTAAACAGCATTAAATTAGTTTTAAGCTTTAGTTTACAGAATCATACATGAAATAGATGAGGAACTGATACACTTGTTAATAGGACAAATGGCCCAATGGAAAATACAAACAAAAGATTTCAATAGACACTTCACTAAAGAATATATACAGATGGTAAATAAGCAACGTGAAAAGATGCTCAAAATCATTAGCCACTAGGGAAATGCAAATAAAAACAATAAGTACCACTACACATCTGCTAGAATGACTAAAATTACAAATACTGACCATAGCAAGCGTTTGCAAGAATGTAGAACAATGGGAACTCTCATCTGTTGCTGGGAGTGTAAAATCTATAACCACCGCGATCCACACTGGCAGTTTCCTAAGACGTTAGACAAACACCTAACAGATGACCCAGATGTTCTACTTCTGGGTATTTATCTAACAAAAAAGAAAGCATTTTTCAAGCAATGACATGTATATAAAGGCACAGCAGATTTACTTTAACAGCCCAATGCTGACAACAATCCAAATGTCTAGTAAGACGTGAATGGATGAACAAATTGTAGTATGTGAGCATAACGGAACACTAACAAGCAGCAAAAATGGATAAACTATTGATATACACAAAAGTATGAATAAATCTCAAATAATTATACTGAGTGAAAGAAGCCAGATCAAAAAGGAGTACCTATTATATGATTTCATTTACATGAAATTCTAGAAAACGCAAAGTAATCTCTACTGACAGAAAGCACATCAATGGTTGCCTGGTGATGGGGAATGATGAGTAGGAAGGAGGTGGAAGGGAGGAATTATAAAGAGTTACAACACTACCACAGGCTACAAAAATGATGAACAAACTCATTTTCTTACTTTTGTTGATGGTTTCACACATGTATAACATTATGTCAAAACTTCAAACTGTATGCTTTAAATTTCTGCAATTTATAGATATCAAATAAGCCTCAATAAAGCTGGAAAAAATAATAAATCAACTATACTTTTTAATTTATAGTATTTTTCAGAGTCCTGCAATTGATGTGAATGGAAAATAAAGAAAAAATGGGGCTCCGCAAGAAAAATGACGTCAGATTGAATAGCTATTTTGTGTATAGTGTCTCAAATCTACTTGTGAAGTTAAAAATCTTCTTTGAGCAAACATTATGTCTAACAGTTTCATATTTAAAACCTTTATCCCATGGAAAATCACCACATTTCCCCCAGCATTGAGTAATGGAACTCATAAATGTGGACTTTCACTAACATTCCTGCATGTGTGCTGCTGGCTTATCGGTGCCATTGTTCCTCGCTGCATGTGCAAGGTGGTACTAACTCAAAAGTACTGAAGGAATTTGTCCATGTTCTAAACCACGAACTTCAAGCCTTATTGTTTTATGATCTGGCAAGAGAGCTACCACATGCCCTCGCAGGTAGAAGTATTCATGTTGTTTATTCTATGGCATACAGAGCAATTAAAACAGATGGAAGTATCTAGGAGGAAATAGCCTTGCCAACAAGAATTTTGTTAGAGTAGCTCTTTTCAGGAACTATAATTTAGTAAAACTCACAAAAGTTCCTTTAAACAATAAGGATGTGGGGAACATTTTCAAAAACAACCTCTAACCAACAAGGGAGGTCTGTGTGATAAACACATAAGGACTTAGATGGCAGAATATTTGGGTTATATCCTACATCTACTATGATTATCAAGAAATCTCAACCAATGACAAATAAGATTGATTCATTTGTAACTAAATGATTTCAAAATAAAATTAAAATTTTACTACAACAAAAATTATATGTAACCTAAGATGTGGGTGCAATCTATTGTATTTATTATGATACTGAGTGGGGCCTATGAAGTAAAGGTACCTGGGACCTCAGAAAGCATGAAAACTGCCATGCTCATTAATAACATATACTTGGGCATTTCTGTCAGTGAAAAGACACCTTCCTTTCAAAATATCCAAACTCCTGGGGAGCAATGAGAAGTTGCCTAATGAAAAGTTTCCCTACTTTACAACACAAACAAAATAATGCATAATTACGTCACAATCTTAAAACAGAACCTGGATATAATGGGAAGCATTCTTCTTTTTTTTTTTTTTATCAAGTTAGTAGAATACATAGTTTTCTTTTCCTGTCTAGAAGCTTTTTAGTTTGATGTAATCCTACTTGTTTGTTTTTGCTTTTGTTGCCTTTGCTTTTGGTGTCAAATCCAAAAACCATCACCAAGACCCCTGTCAAAGAACTCACCCCCTGTTTTCTTCTAGGAGTCTTATGGCTTCAGGTCTTATATTCAAGCCTTTAATCCATTTTGAGTTGATTTTTATGTATGCTTTAAGATATGGATCCAGTTTCATTCTTTTGCATGTGACTGTCTGGTTTTCCCAAAACAATTTATTGAAGAGACTATCCTCTCCCCATATTCATGGCTCTTGCATATTCTTGGCTCCTTTGTCATAAATTAATTGATCATAGATGCATGGGTTTATTTCTGGGCTCTCCATTCTTTCTATTGGTCTATGTGTCTGTTTTTATGCCAGTACTATACTATTTCGATTACTGTAGCTTTATAGTATAGTTTGATGCCTCCAACTTCATTCTTTTTTCTCAAGATTGCTCTGGCTATTCAGGGTCTTTTGTGGTTCCATACAAATTTTAGGATTGTTTTTTCTATTTCTGTGAAAAATTCTGTTGCAATTTTGATAGGGATTCCACTGAATTTGTAGATTGCTTTGGGTAGTATGGACATTTTAACAGTATAATTCTTCTAATCCCTGAGCATGGAATACATTTTATTTGTACATTCTTCAATTTCTTTCATCAATGTCTTACAGTTTTCAGTGTATAGATCTTTTATCTCCTTAAATTTATTCCTGGATATTTTATTCTTTTTGATGCAGTTGTAAATGGGATTGTTTTCTTCATTTCTCTTTCTGATAATTTGCTGTTAGTGTATAGTAAAGTAAATAATTTTTGCATATTGATTTTGTATCCTGCAACTTTACTGAATTCGTTGGTTAGTTCTAACAGTTTATTCGTGGAATCTTTAGGGTTTCTCTATATAATATCATGTCATTTACAAATAGAAACAATTTTACATCTTCCTTTCTGATTTGGATTCCTTTTATTTGCTTAATTGTTCTGGCTAAGACTTCCAGTACTATGTTGAATAAAAGTGGTGAGAGTGGGCATTCTTGTTTTATTTCTGATCTTAGAGAGAAGTTTTGGCTTTTCACTGTTGAGTGTGATATTAGCTGTGGGCTTGTCATAATCGGCTTCATGATGTGGAGGTACATTCCTTCCATACTCAGTTTGTTGAGAGCTTTTATCATGAATGGATGCTGAAATTTGTCAAATGTTTTTTTATGCATCTATGGAGATGATCAGACTATTTCTATATTTCATTTTGTTAATGTGGTGTATCTTATTGATTGATTTGTGGCTGTTGAACCATCCTTGAATCCCTAGAATAAATCCCACTTGATCTTATAGTTTTAAACTTTACAACCAGGACTTGGATTGCAAAAACATTTCAAATAAATCTAAGGAAAGCATGTTAGGTTTTATGTATTTTTCAGACAAGTAAAAAATTTCAAAATTAATTTGTGATACACACACACATATAATGAAATGATTTATTTAAATTGTCTTTAAGTTTTTCATATTAATAATATTGCAGTGAGATAAATAATTTAAGTAGAAAAGTAAAATCGATTTCTTATGACAAAGAAAAAGTTGAGTCAGGAATTTTTTTTATTTGCCAGCGCTCCAAATGACTGAAGAAACTGACCTCACCATTAATATCAGTCCTATATGTACCTTTATTTTCCCTAGGGACATAAAAGCAAGAAATACAGGCAGCTTCCAAACCAAGAAGCAGTTGTTCCAATAAGACGTCTATGCATTTATTAACGTGAATTTGACAACTCTTCTTTTTAACACACACACACACACACCAAATATCCAGCACTTTTTGTATAGTTGCTGTGCACCAGGCATTATTCTAAGCACCTTAAATGCACTGATTCACCTCTTACAACAATCCTTGCAGTATTATTGCAGTATTATTCTACAGGTGAGAGGACTGAGGCCCAGCGTGATTAAGTAATTTGCCCTAGCGGAAGACATGGAGTTAGTCTGTTGGGCTTCCCATAACACATGCACTTTTATTAACACTCTTCTTATGTGGAAACCTTTTTTGCTATTTCAGTTTAGAAAATAATACATTTCCACCTCAATGTAATCTCAGCAGCAAGAGGGGAGAGAGGCCATGTGGATGAGAATGAGAACGCAGTACCCCTCTTCAGAGGGAGTGTGTGACAGGATTGTAGCGTGGGGAGAGGGGGGCTAAAATCTTGGTGCTGTCTGGTTGATGTAGCGATACATTTTTTTGATGAACTTTAAAGCATTTTTGGTGCACAGAGGAGACTATTTAGAGGTTTACTTTGGATTTAAAATTTAATTTTCAATTCACTAAAGTTACAAATCAAAATCATGACTTCCTTAGGCATTTTACTTAGCCTTTGTTGTGAGTGCCGTTGAATCCATTCTAACTCCTAGTTACTCTGTGGACAGCAGAGCAGAACTCAGCCTGGTTTTTTTGCACTACCCTCTCACCTTCCGGTGCTGTATCAGATAATTCTCTGATGCTATTCATAGGGTTTTCACGGCCAATGTCTTTGGAAGTGAATGGCCAGGTCCTTCTTCTTAATCTGTCTAGTCTGGAAGCTCTGCTGAGACCTTCCACCACGGGTGACCCTGCCGGTATTTGAAACACTGGTGGCATAGCTTTCAGCATCACAGCAACATGCAGTCACCACAGTATGACAACTGACAGACAGGTGGTCTGATTCAGTGATGAGAAATGAACCAGTCCAGTGGTAAGAGTGCTGAATTTCAACCACTAGACCACAAGGCTGGCTTTACTTTGCTTACCCCATGTTATAAATCTGGTAATTTTAGCAATCAATTTAGAGTAGCGGGTCTCAAGGTTTTAGATCTCAGGATCCATTTTCACTGCTAAATATTATTGAAAATCCTGAAGAGCTGTTCTTTAAGTAAATTATACCTATCAATATTTACTGCATTAGAAACTAGAAATTAAAAAATTATGTTTATTTAATTTGCATAAAGATAAAAAACTCATACCAAAATAACATAAATAAACATAAATAATATCTTTCCGTGAAAAATAACTATGCCTTCCAAAACAAAGTATGTAGTAAAAAAGTAGCATTGTTTTTCACATTCTTACAAATCTCTTTAATGTCTGACGTAACAGAAGACAGCTGGGTTCTCCTATCTGTTCCTGCATTCTGTCTGTTGCAATACCATACTTCATGAAGCCTCTGGGCAGGTCAGCTGGTCGTGCTGAGACAGCGAGAGAGTGGAGGGAAATAGTCTCTTAGCAGTATTATGAAAATAGTTTTGACCACGTGAAACCCCTTAATGGACCTGGGGGACCCCAAGGGACACTTTGGAAACTGATCCCAGGTGACCTTGAATGATGTTTGTTACCAATTGATATGGCTGATATTCTTTCAGTGTTATAAATGCCTAACTGGAAAACTTTCCGAAGCATTTAAGTAGATTTCGAGCATCTAATAAATTAACCTTATAAATGTCGGAAACTTTAAGTTATCCTAAATATTCTAATGGAGAACCCAAACTTAGTGAGATTTCTGCTCAACTTCCCAAGTTTAAATAATTCTACATTGTAAATTGGAATGATCAGACTGTAATTCTACGAGGACAATCTTAAAATTCTATGTCTGTAAATTACCAAATATGCACAGATTCTCCTTAAAACAAAAATATTAATGTTCTTGTCTTGATTCTTTGAAACATCAATTCCACATCTTCTCATAGTTGAAAGATGCTTGCTTTCTAGGGAAGACAATTACCACCTCAGCCTAACTGGGATTCCTCTTCGACCTGCTCCTTAGGCCATGATTTTCATGGGATTTTGTTAGGTGGTCTTATGAAAGGTACTAAACTCCGCATAGTCCTTATATCAATGGCTCCATACCATCAAGGTGAGAGAAAGCACATAGCCCATAACCTTAAATTCAGTTATGAGCATGACTTATTTTTTCCTTCTACTAAAAAGTCTAAAACTCTCACATAGGCTGATGGCTCGATTGGATTTTGAATATAACCGGATCTGAAGATAAAGTAAATGTCTTCTTGCCTAAAGACTTTTGAACTTGACAATAATTCTTCATTCATTCATATTATCTGGACCATACAACCATACACATATATAAAATGTTAGCTGATTAAAGTTTGGATAGCTCACGTGACTCTTCCTGGCATAAAAACCAGGGTAATTCAACCCATAAATGATCTCATGAGATATATAATTCATCCTAACTATATAAAAATATTATTAAATCAAATTCTCCTGTTAAAAATCTTAGTCATTAAATAAGGCATTTTGATCAAAAATAAAGAGACCCTAATGAAATTAACCTATGTAATCATAAATTAAGAAAGTAAAATGGAAGAAACTTACTCTGTCATTAAACAGCCAAGAAATAGTCTAACAAGCTTTAAAAGGTACAGAAATTTTAAAATATCAGTTGGCATTCCGCTTTCCCCAACTGCACCATATCAGAGGAAAAATATCTGCCAATCCTTAGCTTAAAGGAACAATGAAACTTTCTAAAAATTATCAGGTTGGAATGTTTTAGATGACATCTATATTGGGACCTATTTCTCTTGGATTATTTGTAACCCACAGAAAATGATCTCAGTCTCTGGAGTTCCACAGTCTGTCACTTCATTAGAGGGCAGCTGCCATCTGATGTGCTCTGAGTGTACAGGGCAGAGAGCCAGCCAAGATTCCTTGGCTCTAGACATAAATCTCAGAAAAGTAAGTATATTGCTGGACATACTGTCAGAGACTGGAGAGAATCTTTCCATTTCTTAATAATTTCAGTCCTATTTGAAGAGAGGTGAAAACATGTTCAAGAATTCGTCTAGCCCAGGAAATATAGGAGTAGGGTGGATGAAATGAATAGAATAAACAAATATCACGGCAATATTCCACAGTTGTATTTAACAAACAATTTTTTTCTGATTGCTTTTGTCAATTAAAAAAAAAAAATCCAGCCTCAGTTTTCCCAGATAGTCTGAGCTTTCTAATCCATTTAAAGTTTTATTAAATTTCCAACTTGTTAAATGCTACCTCTTAAAATGTAAATAATTACTATCTTTCACCCAGGGAACACAAAAACACAGGCATGAAATGTTTAATCCATCATCTAAATCTCCAACTCAACAACAAAGAAGAAAATGTTTAATTCAAAGGAAAAAGATTTACCTAAGGAGAGAAATTTTTAAAAATATATTTCAAGTTTTAAATTTATATTTTACGAATGCTTTTCAGTTTTGCTAACAATAACCAGGTGTCTAATGGCTCGTATCAAAGTTCATCTTATATTGCATGGTGGAAACTTCATAATACCACCAAGAATATCAAGTAGAATTTGAGATAAACTACTATCTCCAGTGGCAAATGACTAAGCTACAGAAAATTATTTATAGTTATAATCTTCACTCCAAATAGAACATAAAGTAAAGCTATTCTTTTTTTATTGTGAAATTTATCTTATCTACAAGCAGTCCGTACTGTGTCTGTATCTGTATATGTGTGTGTGCATATAAAATTAAAAGAAACACCCATGCACCCACAACTCAGCTTATCTTTGACGTTCCCTTATTCATAAAAAGTTATTTTTCGTGGGGCATTAATACATTTCTTTTGGTAAAGCAGAGGGTCAGTTTCTAGGTACAGATTCACAAAGACCAAAAGAAAAACCCTTGGTTATAACAAGGTCAAACTCATATATGGTGTGACTATGATACACATCTAAAACTAACAGGATATTGTATGCCAATTATCCATCAATTAAGCAAAAAAAAGGTCAAACCCAGAATTCATCAGCTTGCCTATACATGCTTACTTTAGAGCCACTTCCTTCCAAAGGCTAAGAAAGACTGAACACCCAACCTCAGATCAGAACATAGCAATGACCAATCTGTAATTATCAAGCGCCTACTTTGTCCAAGGCTACAGGAAGCCCAGCAAGATCCAGGATACGTGGCCTCGCCTATCACTGAAGGGCAGTAGTGATAGCATCTGTTTAGAGAAACTCAGATATTCCTGAAATATGTTTTATTATTTATTCTTGCTTTACCTGTCCATTCCAAAAAGTGAATTTGTCTAAGTTCTTGCCTTTAATTGTAGGAATTCCTTAGAATAAACTTGAGATAAAAAATAAGAAGCATTCTATTTTTAAAAAATGTTATCCTATTATGATAAGGGACTATTAAATATTGTTATGCTACTTCTTTACTATAACAACAAAAAACAATAACAAACTAAAAGTAGTTTAATATGACTATATTTATTCACTATATATGAAAACGAAAATAGAAAAATAATCCTCAAAAGTAGACAAATTGGACTATACCAAAATTTAAAACTCTGTGCATCAAAGAGCACAATCAACAGTGTGAAAAGGCAATCCACAGAATGGGAGAAAACAATTTGTAAATCATATATTTGATAAGGGATTAATATCCAGAACATATAAGGAACTACTACAACTGAAGAACAACAAGAAAACAAATAATTTGATTAAAAAATGAGCAAAAGGACTTGAGCAGGCATTTCTCCAAAGAAGTTTTATAAATTTCCAATAAGCATATGAAGAGATGCTCAATGCCAGCTATCATTAAGGAAATGCAAATCAAAACCACAGTGAGATACTACTTCACACTCATCAGGATGGCCACTATCAAAAAGCAGAAACTAACAAATGTTGAGGATGTGGAGAAATATGAGGGCACTGTTGGTGGGAATATAAAATGAGGCAGGCAACATGGAAAAAGATTATGAAGGCTCCTAAAAAAAATTAAAAATAGAATTACCATATGATCCAGGAATTCCACTCCTAAGTATATATCCAAAAGAATTGAAAGTAGGATCTCAAAAAGATATTTGTCCACTCATGTTCTCAGTAGCACTATGTGGAATAGCAACAAGTTCTGGAAGCAACCCAAGTGTCCATCAACAGATGAATGGATAAACGAATGTGGTATATACTTATAATGGAGTATTATTCAGCCTTCTGACATATGCTACAACATAAATGAACCTCAGGACATTATGATAAGTGAAATAGACCAGTCACAAATACTGTGTGATTCTGCTTATATGAGGTATCTAAAGTAGTCAACATCATAGAAACAGGAAGGAGAATGGTGGTTGCCAGGATTGGGGAGGAATGGGGAGTTGTTCAATGAGGATAGGGTGTCAGTTTTGCAAGATGAAAAATTCTTGAGATTGGTTGCACAACAATATGAATGTACTTCACACCTGAACTGCATACTTAGAAATGGTGAAAGTTCCTTACATTATTATTGCAAATAGCTCTAAAAAATGAGTTTTTCTACAGATGTTTAGAAAAGTACTTGTAGTCCTATAAGGACACACTTCCAGCAGACTTGATAATAATTGTTTGCACACTGAGCATTAATTTAAGACACATACATTAAGCACCTACTGTTTGCCTGTGGTTTAAAATGCTATTTTTTTATTACATAAAGATCTATCAATGGACAGTTTTATTTATTTTTTTAGAGTTTAGGAGGAGGTTTTCAGGGCAGAAAGATAATCTATTTTCTCTTATCTAAATGCATCACTAATGAAAATCCCTTGTTAGTTCAGCGTTTCACACTCCCAGACAGTTATTTACTTTCTTTTCACACAAAAATTCATGATCTTGAATGGACACTTCATCTCTAACAACACCTGGAATTACTCAAAATATGATTGAAAAAACAAGACCAGGGCCACCCTGGTGGTGTAGCAGTGAAGTACGCATGTTCTGCTTCGGCGGCCTGGGGTTCGCCGATTCAGATCCCGGGTGTGGAAATGGCACCTCTTGGCAAGCCATGCTGTGGCAGGCGTCCCACATATAAAGTGGAGGAAGATGTGCACAGATGTGAGCTCAGGGCTAGTCTTCCTTAGCAAAAAAAGGGGAGGATTGGCAGCAGATGTTGGCTCAGGGCTAATCTTCCTCAAAAAAAAAAAAAAAGGACCAATTTATTGGCACTATGGGCATTTATATATTAAAAGTTTTGTGAGAAGAAAGAAGGAGGCAACCATGGAAGCTTTAAAGTGAAGACTAACATAATGCAAAACAATTATCACATAACAAGGAACAAAAGGATAGTGACGAGACTTATATAAAAAGCAGAAAACACTGAAAAGCACAAAAATGTCTAAATAGCAACCATGAGAGCAGTGAGAGGAACAGAGCAGGAGACACCATTTATCCATTTATTAAGCACTGATGCTTTGCATTCTATTAGATATTTTATAGGTTATCTGTTTTATTTAATCATCACAATAAGTATATGGTAAGTTATTTCCCCTCATTTTAGAAATAAGACTGAGGTTCAGAGAATTTAAGTAATTTGTTCAATGTCACACAGTTCGTATCCATGAGCCTACCATTTTTTTTTCTAATTGGTTTTAGGACTATAGAACTGTGATGGGCTCAGACGTTCCTCTGAAATGCATGCCCTTTATCTGACTCTGACCTCATTCCCATTTCTTTCCACTTTATTATTCAATAAGCTCTGCTAGATTTTCATGCATATTGACATTTCCTTTAGGAAAATATGGTTTAAAAACCACTTCCATCCCAAGGGATCAATCAGGTCACAAAAATTAGTTGTTAGTTTTATGGATCAGGAAACAACCCCACACTGCCATTAGTCATATCACCATCACTCATAGTCCACGCCTTTCTAAAATCTCCCATCAATCACCAAACAGCCCCGACATCAGCAAATTAATGGGAAAACACAAGATTTGAGAGTGGAGGATGAGGGCAAGTGGCTGAAAGGAATATTCCAGCATGGGATTCACTCCCTTAGGACAATTAACAATTACCTTCTCTGAAATGTGAAGAGCCACTTAAGAAATTACATAATCCTCTCCACTAGATTCTTAAAGGTAACATTTCAGATGAGAAAGATGATTCCAACCTCCTATCATTGGGTTTTAAAATTATTCTCCTTCCCTTCACCTACCCCACATAATTTAAATCAATGGGTTTAAAAACCTCAAATATACTTCACGTAATGTGGTAAAACACATTATGTCCAGAGACTGATGCTAAATGAAACACAGAGAATAAAAAGAGTAAGAAGGAAAGAATGAAAGAAGGGTAGACAGAAAGACGAGAGGGAGAGAGGGAGGCGAGAAGTTCTCCTTTGATATATTCAGAGGCTGTTGCAACTGTGAGAAAATATCTCTTTCTTGAGCTTCCACAAGTAACCCATCATTTCATCCTTCTTGTTTTTTTGAAAAATAAAACATGCCTTATTTCCAATTTAACATCTTCTCAGGAAAAAATCCATTCTTTGGCAAAAATACCTAATCTTTTTCATTTCCTAAGTGACACAATCTGAAAGAATACCTACCAGTTCACATGGTGGTAGCACTGGGAGAGGCACATCAGCACGTCAGAGGGTGGCCACAGCCTTAGTCTCCCCAGAGTCAGAGCACAGGGTTGGGTTTATAAGCACTTACGCAGTTCCACTCTGCAAAGGGGAAAGTAGTGTGGGAGAAGCTTGGAGAAGCAGCAGATCATGGAGGACATCATTTGCCATAGAAACCATCATTCTCATCCTTGGAGTGAAAGAGGTCATCATGGGGTAGGTGAGTGACATCAGATTTACATTTAAAGTTCATTCTGCATAAGATCATGGAAGAGGGATTGGAGGAGGGCAGGGTAAAGAATGGAGGCCAGTTAAAAGGTGTATGGGTCTGAGTCCTGGCGGGAAACAGACCAGCACACTCAAAGGTTTAACCAATGACACTTGACAGAAGGGGCTATTTGTAGAGGTGCGTGCAGAGGTAAGGAGCCTCAAGGTAAAGGGGATGTATCCAGGGAGCAGCAACAAGGAAAACCTGTCACCAGCCCAGAGCAGAAAGGGAAAGGAGGGCACGATGTTATTTGAGCCTGGAGAGACTGGAGATGGAAGAAGGGGCTCCCTGGAGGAGCTGTGTCCCTAAAGGAAGGCAACCAAACCCAGAACCACGGGGGATCCAACCTCTCTCCTCACACCCTTCATCACCCTCCAGTGCCTCCCATTGATCTAGCTCAAGCAGAAGAGCCCACATGGAGGTCAGGCTCCCAGGCATGGTCTAGGATGACGGGCAGAGAATATACTGGGATGGGATTGGCCAACAGACACTCACCATCAAAATGGTTCTTGATATAGTCATGGTGAGAAGATGTGGACCTGAACAAAGGGAGTGGCAGTGAGGATCGAGAGGAAATGGAAGATACCAGAGATTATTTGAGAGTAACACCTGATATGACCTAGTTCTGAATTGGTTGTAAAGAGGGAGAAAAGAGAGAATTCACAGATGACTTGGAGCTTTCTGGTTTTGTTGGTGGCATTGCTTTTAATCAGAAGAAGGAATACACATTAAAATGAAGGTTTAGGGAGGAAATCAGTGCTTACATGTTCATGCTCTGACTGAGGAGCAGTCAAGTGGGCATAAATGGTGAGTGCCTGGGCCTGGTCTTGTACCCCTGAGTGGTAGGAATGAGTAGGAGATAACCTTTGGGCACAATCAGCAAATAGGGAGGAGTTAAAGCTAAGGGAAAGGATGTAAATCCCTTGGATATGGGATCAGAAAAGAAAAGCACAGGGTCGGGGAGTAACCCTGTGGAACATTATTAATGTTTCAGGATCCAAAAAATGAAGAAAAGCCACCAGGAGCCTTCAGAAGAAACTGCCAAAGGATGAGAAGTAGTAGAAATTATCAAAGAAGAGAGTCATGCAGAGTGTCATGTGAAAGACAACTGAAATGAGAGAAGGGTGGAGGAGTGACCAGTGAGTTTGGTGCTGAGAGGTCACTGTCTACCCTGGAAAGAGTAGCTTTATTGGGTGATGAAAGGAGAACCTTCACTGTTGTCGGTAGAGGTGAAAATGGGAGATAAAGAAGTGGAGAAAGCAAAGGCCCTACAACCTTTTAAGAAGTTTGTCAGTGATGGGAAAGTGTGGAATGGAGCAATGTCTGCAAGGGAGGACAGGATTAAGGAAAGATCTCTTTTTGAAATATAAGAAAGTTGAGGATAGGCCATGGAAAGGAGCTAAAAGAGAGGGGTGGAAAACACAGGGAAGAAATAAGATCCTCAAAGAGATGTCATAAGAGGAGGGAGCCGTTGAGAACAGATGAGGGAAGAGCCAAAACATGAGTGAGGGGCACACAAACGCTTAGGTGGCAGCGTGGGAAGTTGAGGCTGTTCATACTTGGTGGCCTCGGTGCAGACCTTGACGGCAGCATGGAGACGGGTTAGGGGGAGGCGAACAGGATTAGTCCAGTCTCACCTATCCTGAACTCATAGTGCACATTCTCAAATTTGGAAAAAGCACTCCCAATTTTTGGAAAAAGAGAAAAAGGAGAGGAGGAAAGGCAAGGAGCACTTTGGTGTATAAAGGAGAAAAGTTAGCTACGAGCAGTTTGTGTACATTCAGAATCTGGGAGCCAAATTAAAAAAGGTCAAAATGGAAAATTTTGTTGCTGCTTCCACAAACAAGGTAGAGGGTACCAACCCTGATCTGAGTCACCCATGATGCTGTTCCTGATCCACATTTGTGTCTTATCCCTAATCGGAACCGGTCATCAGCAGCCTCACCTTTAAATTTGTGGGTGCAGATAAAGCAAACTCAGTTTAACATCATTTCAATCAAAACATAGTCACGAAGGCACTTGTGTCCCAAGTTACACTGAGACCAAGAAGCAGTGCCAGGCTCAGACTCTGTCTTCTGAGCCGCATATCCTGAGTCCAGCAGCCCTTCTATTACACCAATTTCGAAAGAATATAAACACAATGGGTATGAATGTATCTCAGGGCACATTCAAGACTCATGGGAGCCAAGGAACAGCAAGCTTCTTATTCTCTCCAAATCAACAAAGGTCCAAATTGAATCCTCTGGTCTGCTGGGCTGGCAGGGAAATCCAAACAATAACAATAGCATAATAACAACAATCTCAATAACAACTGAGGCCTGTCCAAGGACCTGGTGTCATACCCAGCACCAAAGCACGAGGGAGCCCCTCACTCACCCCAGCAGTCATCTGTCAGCTGTCCACACTAGAATTTGCCTTCAGAGCCCCAGGCTCTGTGCTATGTTGAGGCACAGGAATTAATTTTACAATTAAGAACTGAATGTCTAAGCCCAGCCTGTTGCTAGAACTTCTTCCGAAGTCTTGCTGTCCCCCCAGGGACTGTTACTGAATGACACAAGGGATGCTACTCTCAGAGACCCCAACTGTCAGAGCTGTATTTTTAGGGGAAGGGACGGCTCTGGGAAATCATTTTTTTCTCTTCTTGTTGCCCTCACAGACTCACAGCAGCAAAAATCCCATAAACAAGTTCAGGCTTTCACAGAAAACAGGAAATGCTACTGATTGAAAGGAAAAAAAAAAACAAGCAGAGGTAAGAAAACACTAAAGCATGAGTATAAGCTTAAGTGGGGTCAAGAGAAAGCTGGGAGAGTAAGCACAAGCCAATACAGCAAGCATTTGGCCTGATTTTAAAATGAGATGGAAAAAAACAAATCAAAAGGTATCACTAGAAATTCACGATGAGAAAATTAACTGCAGTCATTTCATTAAAAAACAACAAAAAACACTAGATCAGAGACTTCAGAGACCACCGTATCTACTGTGGTTTCACTTTGTACCTTGGACAAGATTTCTCAGCGTCTGCTACAGGTTAGCTACCCACAGCTGTGCTGGTGCATATTAGCTTTCAAAATTAAATTTCCCTCTTGATAAAGGCATTGAAACAAAAGTAAAGGTGCAACTATTTTTCTATGACACAAAAAACCAAAACAGACTGGAATCACTAAAGAGTAGAGAACACACCCTGTACCTTCTCTTATGTCCTGTGCCTCGCTCATAGGAAATGTCCAAAAATGCATTTTGATGATGATAATAAAATGGGAGGATAATGTAAAAAGAAGAATATTCCCTCTGAAAAAAGTTCAAGTGAATTATAATTGAATTTTCATCCATAAAGTCTTTGGGTTTAATTTAATTTAATTTACTTAGTTGTGTTTATTTAATTTTACTTTTTGTTTTGACTCTTCTGTTTAAACTGTGAGCTACTTGGAAAATAAAAAATAGAGGGTTTTTTTGTGAAAAGGTTCTTGTTCTTGGATTCTCCCTGTCTTCTTCTCATAGACACACACAGGAAAATGAAGCTTATTTCACTTTCTGTTCCTTGAATCTTATTAAAAAGATTTTGGTCACCGGCGCAGCACTTTCAAGTGTATCAAGTGTCTGTATGCATGTGCAGGTGCTCAAAGTAAAAAACGCTTTTTGTGCTCCCTTATCCATTAAATATCAACCTGCTCTTCTCAAAGTGTGAAGATGAGAGCTGAAGTCCATGCTCTGATTTAAAATTAATCAATTAATTTAGTATTTAAAATTGAAATTTATTAGGTGATATACTTATCTTTGATAATAAAATTTTTATCCATTGAAAAGAAACAGCATAGTTATGTAGCTATTTTTAAAATCTTTATATTCTTCAAATAGTAAAATAATGGTTTGTTATTTTTGCTAAGAATTTTTTAAACAATAGAGGCTCTACTTTGGTTCTCCCCTCAGCGACTTTCCTCGCGTACGAGCTGCTTACTGTCTCTCCCTTGGTACTTACAGCAATTCCTTCGCTTAAAAAAATAAAATAGAACTTTTAGGGACATATGGCTTTTCTTCCACCTCCATGTTTCAAATTTACTTCGAAACACCTACACGGAGTTGGAGGCTTCTAAAGTGTCAACAGCTGAAATGTCCCAGGAGCTGCAAATACTTTTCATGTACAGAGTCAGAGATGGAAAATTACTAGATTTAAAGAATGAAAAACAAGGCTGTCTTAGAGGAGTTATTTCAACACTGATTTACTTCTATGAGACTTCAAACGATCTAGTGAAAACAGAGAGATGGAAGAAATCCTTGATATCAAATTATTTAAAGTGAATTTTATAAATCCATCCAGGTGAAATATACTTTAAAGTGGATTTTCTTTTTGCTCTAATTAAAACGAAGAAGTATTTACTAACACTGATTCTTAGGATAAAGACGTATATTTTAGGTAAAGTTCTGCCTCTTAAATACAAGACATAGTAAGAAACACTGGGATAACATAGTATTTCAAACCATGGGACTATCTGTACCTCTTGCAGTATTCTAAAAATAACTCCAAAATTAAGCAAGTATAAAGTAGAAAAATAGGACTAAATTTTGGCATTGATGTTTATATCAGAACATATTTCCCCTGGTACATAATCCAATTCTCAACAACAGTGGAGCTAATTTTACCATTTTACAGTGAAATGGTTAAAGCAGGTTTAGATTGGTTTGTCCAAAGAAAATTCTAATCTCTTCCACTCAAATGATTAAATATCCAACATTGTTTCAAAGATTACTTACGGTGCTCACAGGCTTGGAGAATTGGGTATTTGAAGAAATGTTTAGAAAAACCTCTGACATAACAAACATCTTGGAAATACATGGTTTTCAAACACTTAAATCTAATGATTTTGTGCTTTATAAAAATAAATCATAGATAAGCGATTAAGATAGTAGAAGTTCAGTTGCATGTCAGTATTTTAAGTTATGAGAAATACTTCTGAAAACATACCCTTCTTTCAGTTATCAAAATAACACTATTTCCTTTCCTAAAAGACTTACTTTTAACCATATATTCCAGCAATTTTCTGCATGCCACTGGAATTCTAGCTATCAGAAATGAGATAATAAGACTGTAAGCAAACTGAGAAATGGCCGCAAGTGTATCTGAAATTACACTTTCTCAAAACACCTTAAAAGTCTCAAACACTGAAGACAGTCTTAAGCCAACTAGGAAGTAAACGAACCTTTCACTCAGGACAAGTAGATTCCATAACAAAACATTCATGGGTTTTAGACTGGAATCTATATACAGGTACTACACTACCACTGCTATATTCACAATAAAGATATTGTTGTATAGATACAAACAGCGCTTCTCATAAACACAAACATCTTGCAAAATGTGTTCTTTCCCAATGCATTTCATGACATACACCACATATAGAAAACCAACCATTTGGAGAAAAGCTTTGTTGCTCCCACTTTCAGTCTCCTAAAACAAAAGTCAACAAACTGCCATGTAGTACAACTGCGCTTATCAGATTGGTCTGGTTTTAAAAACGCAGTTTTATTCCCTTGCTTGTAAATCAAATGAGTCATCTGAAAACTACTTCACTTCTGATTTCCAAATGTTAAAACTAATAACATTAAATTGTGTCATCATTTATGCCTAGCAAGATAATTTAGACATTAAAAGGGAGAAAAAGGTTATCTACTGACATGTTTTACAATACTGTCTGGTATATCCTATGCCCAATGATAATCATTAATATAGCTTAAAAGGGGAAAAATGATGGCAATAACATGGAAAATATCTAAGAGCACAATTAAAATGGATATACAGAACAGCAAATGATGAACCTGCTTATCAGTGGATTTGAACTTCCAGCTTTAATTACAATGCTGAAGCTTTGTTTACAACTTAACGGCAATGCTTTTGGGTAAGGCGAAGAATTGCTTTGGAACAAACTTGCAATCAACTGCGGTAATACGTAAGATACATTAATGACGTCTGCTCTCCTTCAGCCTGAATGAAGGACTCTATTAGTGGATGTTTTGCTGAAGCTGGTGGTTCACTGAGGGCTTGACACTGTATCCTCTAGTTGAGAAATTCTACCTTACTGGACTAGTCATAGTTCAGAACTACTCAGGGTATATAACTCAAATTAGTCCAAGTTGTGCTTCTGATGAAATTCTGAGCCTGATAAAGTAATGTCTATATTCTCTAGGATGAGGTTACAAATAGGCAACAAGTTTCAAATTGCTATCTTTGGTATATGAGTTGGTCCATAAATACAGTCATGCACCACAAAACATTTTGGTCAATGATGGACTACATATACAATGGTGGTTCCAGAAGATTGGTACCATATAGCCTAGGTGTACAGTAGGCTATACCATGTAGGTTTGTGTCAGTACTCTAGGGGAGCAAGAAATTTTCCTGTATCCCTCTAGATTCTTCTGGCTGGTTTAAGAATTAAATTGACTTGAAACAGATTAACAGGAGAAAAACAAACAAAAGTTTAATGATGTATTTCCTGGGAGAAACCCAGGAAAACCAAGTAACTAACCAAAATGGCCAAAGCCCTCACCTTAAATACCATCTTCAGTTAAAGACAAAAGAAGATGTTGGGGTGGGGGGAGTCAGGGACTTCAAAGGGAAGGAAGACAATTCACAGATAAGTGAAAAGGAGCAAACGTTTGGAAAACAAGTGTTTGTTTGGCCACACAGAAACAGAAGAACACAGAAGGGAGCTGAAAGAACAGGCTTTCCTTGATATTTTCCTGACTACTACAAAGTTCATGTTATGCTAAGACAGTTTTTTTAGCAGTTCTTGAGACAGTTTCTTTTTAATCTGAATTCTTTTAGGCAGTTAAGGAGGAGGTAACAAGAAAAACTTTCTGAGTCTTTTGTTTCTTAAAAATAATCAGCCTAAAATAATCCCCATGTTAAAGAGAGACATTTTGGAGTGGCAAATTTTGTTCCCTTTCAGTACATTCTATGATGTTCACACGATGAAATCGCCTAACGATGCATTTCTCAAAATGTATCCTTGTTGTTAAGCAACACACGACTGTACATACTTTTAGAGAAATCAGTAAAAATAAGAAAAAAATAAAACAAAAACCAGGCCAATTGTTTTTGGAAATGGAAAGGGGAAAAGTATGGGGCAGTTGCTTAAGTTAATATAGTTATTATTGTTTTTAATATAAGCTAATGTAGTTTTTCCAGATGGTATGAACTCAATATTGAGTAATAATGACGTAGTAAACAGATCATGGAATTGATCTCAGCCAAATTAAATAAAATATTTGAGCTTTATTATTTTTTTAAAAGGATGGTCTAAAGTAAGAAACAAATCAAGTGAATCCAATTATTACTTTGGGCTGACACCCAAACAGGTTTGGAAACTAAAGGAGAAATTAGGGCCTTTAGACATTAGAAAGAAGATAAAAAAAAAAAAAAAAAAAAGCCTGACAATTTCTGATGAGAAGAAAAATGGCAGGGCTACAATGAATGAAGAATAAAATTTCAGTTTTAAGGTCAATCATGGTAGATCACTTCATGCTCAAATAATTATAAGGGCACATGTTTCTAGACTAGCTATATTTTTTGGGGAAAAATGCCAAAATCTCGTCACTGCAATGAAGCTTTCTAAGAGCAAAATTCACTTTTAAACACAGCTATGCCACCATAATGTCTAGGACACTAAAGAATGTATTGATGTCATGTATCAGGGACTCCATCCAATTTTAATGAAGACATGGAGAGAAGGTCTAATTCAAATGAATAAGCTCCACTTACAGAGAGCAAGCTACCTTGCAAGAGAGAAAATAAAAGACCGGGACTCTGCAAGCATGGGACCATTTGTTCTGCCAGCTCAGAGCTCTCCGGCAGGGGTCTGGGACTTCAGAGTGACCGACCATGAAAGGCTTTGCCAATCAAGGCCTTTGAACTTTGACTTCCTGCGTCTAAGCCAAGGCAGCTGTCTGCCGTCTCACTTAGTGCCTTCCCTCTTGAGGAAGTGGAAATGGCACCCTTCTTCCTTACAAAAATAAACAAAATACTGTCATTTTTTTAGGATATAAACTTTGTAGCGGTACTACTTAGATAAATTTTAAACTGTGTTACTTTACTACCTTCTCAGACATAGGGCCCAATAACATGCTTTGTAGGCACTCAGTTATTCTGAACTTTCAGCAGACAGCCCATACATTCACTTTAGTTAATGAAAACTTCCGTTCAGAATATTAGTTCATAGTAATCTTCTTTCTTCTTTTTTTAAAAAAATAAAGACTGCATGCATGGTGAATTTTGCTACAGTCTTTACTTTAAAATGAAAAGAAAGAACACTTTCTAAGCAGTAAATTTAAGACCTGGTTTTAGAATGTTAAGATGGAGTGACCATATTCTTTCATCTTTGCTGTGAACTGAATACTAGAGATAAAAGAACAAGATGATTAAACCTATAGGCAAGAGAATGAAGTATGCAAGCCCTGTCTCTGGTACCAGGGAATGTCAGAAAAGCAGAGAAGCTGACTATAGAGTTTTCCTTCTAAGTGAATGTTAGAGCAGTGGTGCCAGGAATGCAAGGATGCATTACATGGAGAGGAGCTTGTCGCAGGGAAGGAAGAACAACTCCATTTTAGAGAATTGATTGAGAATTGTTTGAATTGAAGAACAGATTGAACAATTGAGAATTGTTAACAAACTAGAACGAGGGAGATGCTCAGCACTTGGTTGAAACTGAAGATCAAGATGGAGGCTGGAGCTAGTCTAGAGAAACATATGTGAATGTCTTCTTCATAAGAAGCTTTCAGGTTTCCCATGATTTTAAATGTGACACACAGAACCAAATGGATCACTTTCCAGATGTGTTCTGACCAGCGCCCAGCATAATGAGCATAATACTTCCCGCGATGTGAAGGCTGCTTCCATTAATGCCAACTGTAAGGACGAGGTTGAGTTAGGTTCTTAGCACTACGTCCTACAATGGTTTTATATTTAAGTCTGCAGGCAACTAAAATCATCAGACTTTTTTTTTCATGTAAGTCAGTGCGTCAGTTCTTCTCTTGTGTTTTATCTGTATGATAACATTTTTAACTTAAATATAGGATTTTATGTTTATTCCTGTTATATTTAATCTTTTTGGTTTTGATCCAGCAATCCAGCCTGCCAAAAATTCACATTGCTAAATAAGGGTTACCAATCAGTTGTTTTCTATCCTCCCTGGAGAAACTAAGGAACTTAAAGTTAAAAAGGCATCCTGAAGAATTTGGGTAAGATATAAAGAATTTCCTAAAGAAAGGGTCAGAGAAGCTAAAATAGATAAAAGGAAGATTTTAGTCTCTGTTTTAATTTTCCAGACCTTTTTTTTAAACAATTATAAAGTTTCCTCTTACTAAAAATTGTTAAAACATAGCCCTTTAAGTAAATTTTATCTCTGCCTCATGGAGGATTGGCCACCTTTTCTTTGTGTCCCAAATATATCTTGTTTTATATGTAGGTCATAATACTGGTAAGATTATTGCCCTTCTTTGCTTATTTTATTTGTCCTCTTTTTATGCTAGACAGTAAAGTTCTTGGGGATAGGAATCATATCTTGTTGGTCTTTATATCCCCAGGGTATTTAACAGAATTTTAATGGTTGACTTAATATACCACTGAATGAATTGAAGTTAAAGTACAAGAGAAAGACATTCAGTCACTTTATTAACAAACATTCAGCATTTAGTATATTCCAGGCAGAGCTAGAGATTCACAGGGGCAAGACCACTCGTGGCCTCATGGGGAATGATGAAAGGAAGGGAGTCAGACAGACCAGATAATCGATGAAGGTGACCTTGAATCATGTGGATCCATTAAATCCACAATTTTCTGTCTAAAACCACTTACATACAAGCATTATAATATGTCTCAGGGAGAAATCTAAAATAATAGATTTTTAAAATTACTGATTCTTAAAATATGGGTTCATATATAAAAATAAAAGATTCTATTATTTTATATTTATCATTAAGGCACTTTAAGGCACTTCTAAACAAATAGTCTTATTTCTAAAGTCATGCATTTAATGGGGACATACATAGTACTTCAGATGCAAAGTCAGAAATATGTAGTTGGATGTAATTTTCATGCACTAATGTATGATTTTTTTTCATGAACATTGCTTGCATTTAGCACCTTGAATCATCTTTTGCAAAGAGACATCTACACATGTAGGAGGTTATTTTCCCTCAACTGAGTGATTTAGTAGATATTAAATTCAGTTCTTCATTGCAATCATTACATTGACTATTCATAAGTTAATACGTTTTTCAGGTCTCATTTATGATGATGCTTTAATAACTCACTAAGGTAATAGTTTTGCTTCCTTGTAATACCCGCAGGTCTAAGATGGCTTGATAAACTGACCTTGTTTTCTACAAAGTGGTCTGGGCATTTGTGAACTGTCATATACATGAGCATATATTCATTCCGCTTCTCTACATATCTAAAGTCTGTGCTGTTTCTGCAAAATGCTGTTATGAGCAGCATTTTCCCCAGCTTGTGCACCCAGGCCTGCTGGCACTCTGGTTCCTTTGTCACAAAGCAGGACACTAGGGCACAAGACAGCTAAAAATATACATTTTTTTCAAAGTGTCTCAATGTCTTTTTTTAAATTTTCCTTCTCATTTTAAAAATCGTCTTTTTTTTCACAGGAGTAAGATGACTGTGTCGTCACAAACACTGCAATCGAACATCTCAAAATGTAAAATGAAAAGGACAACTGAGCATTACTAGTAGGGAATTGAATATGGCCACACATTGAACAAACGAACATTTATTCAGTCAACAATTATTTGTTGAGCTTCTCCCACATGCTCTGTGCTACGTACAGGAGGTCCATGAATTTTAGAGACAGGTACTTTGTTAACTATAATAAAAAATACCTCCATATAGTAGAGAAGCACTTCTGGATACCTGACTTCATCTCCAACAGACCAGTGTCAATCGGCCAGTGTGAAGGTTGATCAATATTCTAAACGATAGTTTCATAACCATTGCCCCCAGGCTCATCTACTCCCTGGGAGCTGCAGGGATGGGAATCTAACCAGCAAATGAACCAATCTGCGTACATGCTTAAATCAAGTTTGTTTAAAATTAGAAAATGGCATAATGTATTCAAAAGTTTTTATGCAGCATTCACATAGAATTAAAAATACGCTACATGATTTGAATTAAGAGAGCAGAGCTGTGCAGCTCATCTATGGGTCTAATAGATGTTCAAAAACCAAATTTCAGACACCTTTGTACTTAAATAAAAAAAGAAAAGAAAATCAGAATGCAGAAGCTCTTTACTGCTCTAATAAAAGTCTAATTAGCATGTGTGAGAAAATTATGTTGGTCAAATCAGATTTGTAAAATTTAAGTAAATACGAAGCTTCTTTTGTTGCTTAGCACATGAGAAAATTCCTTTATATACGATTCTGAGAAAATGTTTCTCTTTGCCAGAACACGCTTTTGTAACTGCGGCTATAGTTCCTGAATTAAGTCCTGGAAAAATGATTTTGTTGCTGTTTAGAGCTTAGGAAAATGGAGAAAGGAGGGAAGGCAGGACAGGGAGACAGGCAGATAAACAGAAAAAGAAAATAAAGTCTCGTAAGTGACTGTAGGAAATTGAAACAGTTTTGCCAACCTCACTGTCCTTAGTTGCATAGCTGCACTGCACATTGGCCCCGCAGGGCCGGAGCAACCCACTGCTTTCTCATCTCCCTACTTGGCCTGTAAATGAAGGAATTTCTTGATGAGAAGAAAAGTTCTTTCTGGTGTGTGTGTTTGGAGATGGGGGTGGGCATGGGAGTAGGCTGGGGAGACCTTCCTTCTACCTTATCTCCCTCTTTCCACCATATTTTCCATCGAAGGAAAAGGAGCTGCAGTGGACTGACCAGTAAGGGACGGGCGTTGTTATTTACATGACGGAGGATTGAAAGGTACAGCCCTGAGGAGTTAGTAGGAGCCCAGATTTCTCCATCAGCCATGATTTCAAACACAGCTTTACCAAAAAGATCTGTATATTGGAAGATGCCAATATCCATCCTAACTAAAGCTAAAACTTCAACCTTCCCTTTTCTCTTTATCTCTCCCAGAGGTAGGAATCTAGAAAGAAGAAGAGGCAACAAACTGGCCCCCCAAACTCCTGGTACCAATCCTAGAACAGGCTGGAGCTAATGGAGTGTCACATAAAGTGCAAGAAAATAATCCTAATTTACTCAAAAAACTTAAGGAGCCTCATAGCACATTTTTTTTCCTGAGTGTTAAAGTTACAATTTTCACACAGGAATAGGAAGGAAGCACTCAACATTACTGCTTTATAACATCTCAAAATATATAATGAAAAGAACTGAAATGTTTCTCAAGGAATACCTGAAGACTTTACAAATAAATTAATGGTGTATTTAAGAAGAATCTCCTTGAGACATTAAAGAATAGGAAGGCAATTATTTTCTGGCCTTTAGTTTTGGTTCTAAGAGGTATCCAAAATTTTATTTCAGTCTGTGTTTTGATTCATGAGTATGCAAAACCCTGACATTTGCTTTGAGAAACTCTCATGCTTCAAAAACCAGGCTGCAGTCCAAGCTCACCTGTGCAGTTTTCACATAAATTCCTTTACAGCTGCATGGACCCCACTTATATGTTAATTGGCTTTGGTGTAATTCCAGAGCCAAAATCCACTAAAAGACAGTAACAAAAAACATCTATATACCTTTCTGTCAATTCTGACTAAGCTTGGCCTCAGATATTGTTTTATAAATAATCTAAACATCTTTAACATATTAATTCACAGACATCAGAGGTCCCTGGGGCTGTCTGCTTCCTGAGCCAGGCAGGGTAGATAGAAATTATTTTCTCAGAGAAGCAGCACGGGGTAGAAAGTAGATGGTCTGCTGACTTATCAGGACCAGGATTTGCATCAGAATTGATACTCGATTTCCTCTAACAAGATTACTTGACTGGGCAGAAGTATTCTCATCTCTAAAATGGGAATGATAAATAAAACCGACATTGCAGAGGAACAACATTTTTTTTTAAATGGAAGCAAAGTGCCTGAGAAAATAACAAAGTGCACATTAACATCTAGTTCATTCCCTTTCCCCTAGCATACTATTATGCAAAATTTGATATAAGATGGTTACAATAGTTTGCAAACCAAGCCAATCCTGACACGGCCACTTAGAATTCAAATTTTATCTCTTCTTTTAAAGTATGAGGAATTATTGAAATACAACTCTCCATTGGCTTTCATAACATTCAACCCGAAAAGGAAAGTAGTACTATGTCTGCCAAGCATTTACAGCCACCTTAAGCTGTGACTGTTAGAACCACTCTGGATCCATTCAGCTCAGTGCTTACTCTTGAATTCTGCTATTTAGGGAAAGGCTGATGGGTGCTTTTTATGACAAAAGGATAAAGCTGAGGTGTTTCTCCTACACATCTCTGAACTACCAAGGCTTACAAAGGGTTCTGTTCCATGAATGCATCACATCTTCTTTTCCTTTAAGAATCTTTGTCACTTCCTTAATAACATTAGACATAGCTGCTCAAAATCTTTGCCTATTGACCTCAGCTTCAAATATGTCTCCAGTCTCACTAGTCTGAAACACTCCTCCCTCCTGACCAGCTAGTTGACTCTCATCATGGTCCTGAACATCTTTTTTTTTTTCTGGTGAGAAAGATTGGCTCTGAGCTAACATCTGTTGCCAATCTTCTACTATTTTATGTGAGATGCCTCCACAGCATGGCTTGACAAGTGGTGTTAGGTCCACACCTGGGATCTAGGCCTGTGAACCCTGGGCCTCTAAAGTGGAGTGTGTGAACTTAACCACTACGCCACCAGGTTGGCCCCTGAACATCTATTTTTTTCTCCAGATAACTCATTTGAATAATCACAACAGAGGAAGGACAACCCCCCCTTATTCAAATGGAATTTCCTGATTATTATCCTTTTAGCATCAAAGCCCTTAGACTATATTTGCATGTGAATATGTATCTGAAAGTAGGCATAGATCTATATATATTAATTCTATCTCCAAATGATTATTTGTGCAATTTTTCAAGTTTTCTTTTGTTGCTTTCATGAAGAACTATTGCCTCTTACAGCTATAAGTCATGGGCTTATTTGAATCATTCCAACCAGCATCAGTGTAAAAGTTCAGAAAATTAATTTGATTTTAGAACTATAATATTGTATCTCAGTAAAGAAGAATTTGAAGTCTGTATGAGCTTCAAGAATGTCAGGGACTACAATTTAATGTATTCCTGGTCAATATGATGACCACACATATTGGTCCACACAACTGAGAGATGCTTTTCAAACTGGCAATTTGAAGGAGATTATGAGGAGCACATCCCGAGCTGAGGAGAGAAGACGTTACTCTTCTTGGCAATTTGTGGAAAGCTAAATCTGGACACTATGAGAATTCCTCTAACCCTAAGCCTCCCTGACTCTATTCTCAGAGCAAGATTTCAGCCACTCTCATCAGCTCCCAAAGAATTCATCGTTTATGTCATGACATTTTTTTAGTCTATTTCATGCTTACTCTTAACCTCTCTCTCTTCTTGTCTTATATATGCTCTTAAACATACTACTAAAATATTTGAGTTCAGTTTAACGAAACTATAAAATAATTCTTATTTAAAAAAAAAAAAACCTTAAGAGCCCAAAAGTTTGAAATAGACACTAACATTTGTATCTTTGTTTTCTGACTCAGTCTCCCAGAATGGTTATTCCAGTCAAACTGGAGAAAAATACAGCCTTGCTCTGACATTCTGGTGCTGAGCCTGGTCTGGGAGGAGGTAAGGGGGCTCTGGGGCCAAGTGGCCCCAACTGGCAAGGCAGAAGCTGAGCTTGTCTATTACTCAAGGCTTAATCTAATGGAGTCATAAAGTTTGAATCTGTGGTGTGTTCACTGGTCAGCAGGCCAGGAGAGAACCCATAATTTAAAGCATTTTTTTCCTAAATAGTCACAAGATTTTTGCAAAACTTCCCCAGTTAGAGTAAATAAAAATGAATGATGAGTAACCATTTTGACAATAAAAATGTGCTGGGTGATAAAAAATAAAACAAAGTCCTCTTATGGTGATTACACTGATGACTTTATGCTGTCATGATGCCAAATGAAGGAAATTAAATAAATCTTACATTTCTGCTCAGAAAAGTGGGTGTGGGAGGGGATAAAAGGGAGAGAAAAGCAAGTCAAAATTAGTAAAATTACTTTCAAAGTAATTTTTAGTTAAGTAATTAATGCGTAAAAATAGATTGTGAGGCCTAGTATCCCCAGACTAAATTGACCTACATTACCATAATTCTTTGTGTCTGCATTCTATCTTCCCAACTAAATTGTCCAAAACTTTGAAGACACAGACTTATATCTCTTATGTGTAGCACAGTTCCAGGCATAGCAGAGGCATATTACTAAATATTTGTTGAATGAATGCACTTTCTTGTGCCTAGCATTTAGTAAGTACTTATTAAATATAAATATTTTGAGACTGATGATATATTTGCCTATTTCCATGTTTTACACACTCAGTGAATTATTTATAATTAAGCTATAAACAAACACATTTGCATATTTAATACAAAATACACAAATAATATTAACATATTTGATTCCCATATGTTCATTCACACATGTGACCTGCCCTCATAGAATTTCACTCTCCCAAAGAAACAGATATTAAACCACCAACTATACTAAAGTGTGATGAGTAGTGGTGTGGGAATTGCAATGTCTAGAGCGAGCAGGACCACACTGAATGAATGACAGGGAAGAATTTAGCCAGAGCAGCCAGCCATCTCATGTGAAGGCATGAGTGTGAGTGAGCTCTCACATCAGAGACACCGAGGGACATGCAGATGGGCTGGAGGGCAGCAAGGAACAGGGAGAGTGACTTACATGACCCTGGAGAGCTCACTAGGGACCATATCAGAAATTGTTTTGCAAATCAAATTAAAGACATTGGACTTGATCATAATGGAAGACATTGAAGAGTTCTGAGTGAACTCAGAGCTTAATGCCATCATGGGATTTTGGAAAGTTCACATTGGTCATTGTGCAAAGAATGGATTCTAGAGGGGAGTGACCTAGTTAAGGGATAAGGTACGGTGCTATTTCAGTAACTCAGGGGAAAGAGAATGGTGCCATGGCTTAGGATGGGGTGGGAGAGAGGGATTGGAAAGGATGAGAGAAAACAACATGTTTGGTGTGAGAGGTATTGTGTTTGAGATGTCTGTAGCACACAGGAGATGATGCACAATAAAATCTAGGATGTAACATACTGGAGCTCAGGAGATCTTCACTACCAGGGAAAGCGCTTGAGAGCCATAAGCACATAGCTAGTAACTGAAGCCATGCTGTGCCTGGACTCATGGGCAGACTGTGTCCTGGGACATTTACCACTGGAGTGAATGATTTTTCTACAGGTAGAAAACTGAGTTAGTGATAAAATAATACTCAAGAGGTAAGTACCATAAGCACACTTATTTACACAAAAATGGTTCCTTTTTTCCAATGAGATGATAACATAGATTAGAAATAAATATTTTTAGCAGACAAAGTAAGCCTGCTAATTCTCTAAGCCTACAGGGTCATCTAAGTTCTCTTTAGTTTGACGGTCTCAAGTTAACACAAGCACAAGGGGACAATTTACAAAGGTTACAGCACGCTGGCATAGTTTGTATTACCCAACAGTATCCTAAGTTCATAGTACATAAACTACAGTTTTCCTCAGCACACAATTTAGCTTCACTGTGCCCTCTTACGAGAAATTCGAAGTTTTAGTTATTTAAATGATATGTATTTGCAAAGTGGTTAGGGTAAAAAATCCTACACATATTGGATATTTATATGCATTTTTTATATTATTGTCACATTACAGTAGAGATGAAAACAGATGAAGAGAAAGGTATCACAAATCACTTGTACAAATTATTTTCCTCTTCTCTGTATATCTGAAGGCATAAAAATTTTTCTCTGAATTTCTTGGCAGGATAGCAAAGTTGGCTAGACACACAGGCTTTGGAGCCAGGCAACCTAGGTTCAGGCTCTGGCTTTTCTACTTACTTCCTAAATGACATCATGACTTAATCTTCTAAGCCTCAGTTTCATCATCTATAAAATGGGTACATTACCTATCTTTTAGGATTACTATGAGCATTAAATGAGGCAATGTAATTAAGACATCAGCATAGTGCTGGTCACCTAAAAATCACTCAACACACAGTTAACCTGGTAAAATGTGTTCTGTTAAGGATTGGGTCTTAATCATGACAGTGCCTCAGAGATGACTGGCATCGGGAGTTTGGCTTTGCATGTCCTCAATAAATGTTTGCCCAATGGAAATTTTGTGAGCATTTTACACACACGCACACGCACATACGCACAGAGACAAGTCTCAGCGGTGACCTCTCTAAGAAGAAAGAGTGCTGGCATCACACAGGCCTGGATTTCAATTCTAGCTTTGCCACTTAATAGCTGTGTGACCTTGAACAAGTTCTTACCCCCTAAGCTTTGATTTCTCCATCTGAAAGAGAAGGATAACAATATCTCTTCATACGGACGTTTAAAATTTAAGTAAGATAACTTTTTTATAATAAGTCCTCAACATAGTCTCCTTCCTCCTTCACAGTACTAATGTTCTCATCTGAGGAACAAAGCAATATAGACCCGAGTCTGTAGTGGTACTATATGGCTCATCTAGTAACTTCCTACCAATAAATCCTAAATTAAAATGAACCTCAAGCGACATCTTGAGAAGGTTATAGAAAAGGTGACAAAATGCACCTTTGGAGTATCTTGAGGTCTGTGTGAAGGGTCATGTCCCTGGGTCACTGCTATGTGCTGAGTGTGACCCAAAGAGCTTATGTTTGGGTGGCCAAATGCCCTAGAGGTAAAGAATCCTGTTCCAACAGTGGGGAGACATGCCCATCTGGAAAACCAATCTGAAGAAGCACTTTCACTGAAAACGTCTGCATGTTAAAATCTCCTAAGATTTCTTACAGACTCATGTATAACGAATATGAAAATACATATATCACTAAATTTGGCAAAGTGCTATACCTAAAATCACAAACAAATAACAAGTGGGAGTGAGCAGTGGTGGATATTCTGACACTAGGTCTGGAGGTCAGAGCAGAAATAGTCAACTATCAGTTCTGATAAATTCTCAACAACCACAAATCAATCATTTAACAGCTTTTTCTTTTGTTGAGTGAGAATAACAGTGACTTTCCAACAAGACATAAACAGTTGCTAAACTCTTTGCCAAAATAGAAGATTTTATAAATAGCTGAAAAGTGTGAACAGCATGGAGGAATTTTACTTTCCTTCCTTGTTAGATAATAGCATACTAACAATTGGATTAAAAAAGAAGAAAATACGGAAACTGATAATAATACTCAGTCAAATATGGTTAGTCAATTTCTTTTCAGTTTATGATGTGTAAGTTCGTGTGTGTGTGTTTTGCATAGTACAGTCTGGTTCCAAGAGACTTGAGAAAATATGGGGGGAAGTAATGTCATCTGTGTATTCCTAAATTCTCTAAGTGACAGAGGAAGGGGTAGGTAACTAACAGAGTTAGTGTGGAAGCATAAGGTACCCTTCACTGAATTCATTCAGTACTAAGTTATGGACAAAAGATAGAGACAAATGGTGCACAACTGAGGACAGCTAAGTATTAAAGAGACAGTCTGGCACAGTGGATAAGAATATTGGAGCCAGACCGCTTGAGTCCAAATCTCAGCTCAGACATCTTTGAGCTGTAGGACCTTGGCAAATTACATAACTTCTCTGTGCCTTGGCTTCCTCCTCTGTAAAATGGTGATAGGGATAGTGCCTAACTCACAATGTTTTTGTGAAGATTAATTAATAAGTTAATACATGTGTATAAAAATACTTATGGCAATGCCTGCCACACCGTGAGTACTAAGCAAGAGTTAACTATCATTAAGGAATGATAACATTTTTAAAAATCTAAAATTCAAAATAAGTTGAAGTGCACAACAATTATTAAAGGTAAGAAAAATTATTTTAAGAGCAAGAAAGTTCACATTTACTGCTTTTGGGCAATGGAGTTATATTATTGGATGAAAAAGTAAAAGTGAAAACTCTCCAACTTTTAGTAAGTTTTTGTCTCCTTGGTCAAAAAGCTCATTAGAAGAATGAGCTTCTCAGTGAATGAGAAAGTTGCTAAGGTGAAATCTACACTCCAGTTACCTGAATGCAGGGATACAAGGGCTGTTCCCCATGAATTCCAGTATCCTGGCCTCAGGTGAAACACCTGTATAGGTACTCAAAGAATCCACAGGGAATAATATGTAGCTATGACTGGTGACCTTCAAAACAATATACAGAATAACAAGGGTTCCTGTATTTCCAGAAAATGATACATGCTGTTCCAATTTCCTAAGAGCAATGTCATTGCAAGTTATTCAGACTCATATGTTTGATATTCCAGAACTGATTCTATAATGGATTAGCATAGCAGTGGACATCATGAAGAGAGACAGAAGAATATCTAAGAACCAGTACAGGTTTAATAAAACCAGCATATGTCAAATTAACTTCTTTATTTTCTGTGGTAGCATTGGTACATTGGTAACCTGGGGAAATGTGGAATACAATAAAACCTGGAGTTAGAAAGGCATTTGACAAGGTCTGTCATAATATCTTTCATTCATTCATGTCATCTTTCATTCAACAGATATTTAATAAATGTTAAAATTATGCTAGAATAGAATCTAATCCCTTTATTTAAGTGGTGAGACAATCATAATAATAAATATAATAATGGAACAGTGAGACATTTAAAATGCAAAGTCAGCAAGATCTAGTTACTTAATAGAAGGAGGATGAGAAACTCTGGGGTTGCTCCAAGTTTTCTGAACTGGGGCAACTGTATCAATAGTTCTCAATGGTCCACCAATAGGTGTTGACCTGGCTGTACAGGAATGGCTTGGGGAGCCAATTACAGCTATGCATTCTGGGTGGGAGACCTGGAGAGTTTGGCTCAGGAGTCCGGGTGGAGTCCTGGTGATCTCTTAGTGTAAAACGCTCTCTAGGGGGGTTTGATATTAATCTAGACTTGGAATCGGCTGAAAACGTAGTAAGTAATGAAGAGCTTAACCTGTGATAATGAGATTCATTTTATACAATTCAACACACTCCGATCTATACATTCTAGTAAGTCAGGACATCTCCAAAATAGTCACATAAGAGGTTATATACTGATGACAAACACAAAATCATTTGATTAAAACATGATAGAATGTCTCTCTTGGAATGTCCTTCAGATTCTGCAGTGTGATCTTCTGAATGTTGACCATGGCAGTAAATTTTGACCTTTACTGATGGACTTTATTTGTGGAAAAAATCCAGTTATTCAGAACCAAACAATATCAATCAGGTGCATAATCAACTCATTAATAATTTTTCTGAACAAAGTAGTATCCCTGAAATATGTGGTATATATCTTTGTAAAACTCAGTAAATATTTCTGCTAAATATAAAAATATGAAAAACATAAAATATAAAAATGTACACAAATATTTCTTGTATAAGAAACTGCAAAGTCACAAGACATAGCTTCATGAATGTATTTATATAATTGCACTCATGCATGGGGCTGTAAACTGCTGAAACGTGCCAAACGGTCTAGCTGGCCTTCCATAAAGACAATCATCTGTGATAGGACTTCAGGGGGACCCAGAACCCTACATCTTACAAAAAAATTCTAATTTCCTTGGCTCACCGTAGACATTTAAAATCTAACTATTAGTGTTCCAATCCTCAGGGTTAAAGCATTAACTGTTACAAAAATGCGCACACCCTTGGGAAGAATGACATAATGAGCCCTCTTAGATATTAATGTCTTCACATTAATAAGTCTGTCATTTCCTTCACGAACAGGGTTTTCCTAGAAGAGCAATGATTATCACAAGGGATCAGAATGCCTGTGATGGGCGCTTTAGGGGAACGCCAATGACAAGGGAAGTGAGGATGCTGCAAATAGGACTAACCTCTTTCAAGATAACCCATGGCTTGGGCATATTTGAAATGGCAACCAATACATAAATCTGACAGAAAGCAAGATTTAGAAAACCATTTAGGATGTTACATTCAAATAAGACTAATTGTATGCAGGATTTACAAAGGAATAGGTACCAACACAAAGTTAATAAGCTGTTGGTACCCAGAAGCTATCATCTTTCCAAAATCCAAGTGCATGCTGTTAACAGTCGTATAACAAATCCTTCTGCAACTGCGAGGCAGAGGAGGGCATGAGCACGGTAGTGGTGAGAACACATGCCATTTGGCCCCCGTTTATGAGAGGATCATGAGTCAGTTCCAGGCCTTACAGACTTACCCCAAACTCATCTCAGATGTGAGAACTGCATTTATTATGAATTTTCTCTGAACAGCTTGCTTTCCCATTATGTTTTTCAAAGTGTATTTTAAACAAAGAGTATTTCTCATTTTAAAATAAAATTAAAAAGACATGGGTCATAGCATAACCTTATCAGTGAACAAATATCAAGAAAGAAAGAGAAAGGGAGGGAAGGAAGGAAGGAAACAGGGAGGGAAAAAGCAAGACAAGACCAGACCAGAATAATACCTAGCTGGAGAGCCTTTAGAAGCCTCTGGATTCTAGTCCTTTACAAATTTTAGAAGTGAATTCACCAATCACTGAAGTTTTTAATATTTCACTTTCCACTTAAAGACCTCAAATAGTCTTGAAAATTCTAAACTGTTGGTGATAACTTATTTTTCCTTTGGAAATATTTTTAAATGGAGAAGTAAGTAGCTCAGCTTTAAAGCTAAAATCTCCATGTGTTTATTCTTTACCAAGAAGGATTGTGCTTGTGTGTGTTTGCAAGCATGGTGTGTTTTTCAGAGTGTCACAAAGAGAAGCTGTTGGTCTCTTTGGTGCAATGAAACACTTGTAGTCCACAATAACTGTGCAGAAATGGTGACCTTTCATATTTCCCCATCATGAACCAAACTGCTCATCGGTTACTTCTCTCATCCTCACTTTAAAATAGCAGTCATTCAAATGTTCTCCCTGACGTCACTTTCTGAATAATCTCAAGTACATCCTGTAATCACTATAATTTCAGTTACAAATGCCATTAACTACCACTCCTGGTCAGGGGGGAATAGAGTGAGGGGGTATATCTAGCCTCATAGGATGATTGGATAAACAAAATGTGGTATATACATACAATGGAACATTATCCAGCCTTAAGAAAGGAAGGAAATTTTGATACATACTACAACATGGATGAACCTTAAGGACATTAAGCTAAGAAAAATAAACCAGTTACAAAAAGGGCAAATATCATATGATCCCACTTACATGCAGTACCTAGAGGAGCCAAATTCATAGAGACAGAAAGTGGAACAGTGGTTGCCAGGGGCTGGGATGAGGAGGGGACGGGGAGATAGTGTTAATGGGTACAGGGTTTTGGTTTTGCAAGATGAAAAAGTTCCGGAGATTGGTTGCACAAAAATGTGAATGTACTTAACACAGCTGAACTGTACACTTTGAAGTGGTTAAGCTGGTAAATTTAATGCTATGTGTTTTTTTGCCACAATAAAAAATAATAAAAAAAATACATATGCAGGTTTCTCCTCAGTATCTGAAACATTTCGTAAGCCAAAACAGTGTAAAGCAAAGAAGTCATCATTAATTTATAGGGGAAAAATTTTTGAGCATTCCCACTCCCCACAAATAACCTACCCAAATAAATGGAGAGAAAGCCCAGAGGCTCACAGACACAGTTCAAAGCTATGGCAGCTCCATGCTGAGCGTTGTTCCGGGGAAGGAGCTTGGCCACGCCACTCTCGCTACTTGGGGTCCGCGCTGCCTCTACGACAGCTCGCCACAAAACAAATGCTGAAAGTTATTTTCACTTTTTTTTCACAAAAGCAAAAATCCTCCTCAGATTTCTTTCAGTTACAGAAAAGAGGTCCTAATGTAGGTCTTTTGGAAAAACAAGTGGCATAAAGTGAACATTCGGATAGCGAGGGAAACGTGTGTGCTCTCAAAAAATTAAAAATGTACACAGCCCATGGGAGTGCACACACGTGTTTCAGATCCAGGATGTCACCGCACAGCTCTCCGGTTCAAGGCCTGACTAATGGCTGCATGTGGCTGTCACTGACCAGAGCCTGAGCAGGACTAGACACCCTCCTGAGTCTCACATTCCGTAGCTTCCCCAACCTCTAGAAGGAAATCTTATTTTAGCATAGAGCTCAAACAACCGGCTCACCCTAGGAGAAAACACGAATCTCTTTACAAGACACCATAAAGCATCCAGGACTTTCAACCTACACCTACATCTGGTGACAATGACCTAAATCAGGAGTCAGAATTAACCCTGTGTCCTAGGTGTGATGCAAAGCTGAACATTACTCTCAAAGGTGTTCTACTTTCTCTAGAAAGTGAGATGTGGTGAGATGCAATGAGTTCAGAAACGTGATAAGCCAAAAAATTCTCTGGTTTCTCCTCTGAGATTCTTAGATATCAGGAATAATATCTATATGAATTATGTTAGTTGTCCCTTACTAGGACTTGTAATTTCCCTCTCTTCATTTACAGTAGACTGTTGACTTTGGTTAACTAGAGATGTGAGACATACCCCCAAACCACTCTTTGGACTACCCGACAGAGAGAGGAACCATCCCTGCTTTCTGTTCTACTTTACTCAAAGAAGTCCACCTTTCAAAGGGGTGAGTGCTAATAAATACAGGGATTCTTTGTTTAAAATCTATTTTCATAAAGGAGAAACTTAACCACAAAGGTAATATTCCAGTTGGAAAAACAAAAACAAAAACAAAAACTCAGGTCTCCTTTATTTAAATCCTTTAATCCTTAATTTAGGACACATGATGTTTAAAGAGTTTCACTATACTGACATATTTTACATCAGAATCAAGGTATAGTTTCCGCCACCATAAAATCAGCATTAATAAATTCTGGGATAGTGTCTTCTCTCCTAAGGATAACATTAGGGCCTAATTGTCAATTGGGTAAGATTAACACTTCCATTCAACAACTATTTTTTGAATATCTAATATATGCCAGGCATTGTTCTTCTAGGTGATGATGATGATGATAATAATAATAATAATAATAATAAAAAGATGAAAATCATTGTCCTTATTGAACATAAACTATGTATATAAATTATGAAATAAGAATGAGATGAACAATAAATGCAACAAAAAAGCAGATTATATAGAATGCTAGAAAGTGATAAGAATATGGCAGAAAAAGAAGAGTAAGCTGAGAGTGATGGGAAGTGCCTAGGGAATGGTGGGGAGGGCAGAGGGGCAGCTTGCTCTAATATGTAGGACAGTCTAGGTAGGCCTGGTAAAGGAAGTGAGATTTAATCAGACTTGAAGGAAGTGAAGGAGGTGTCCCAGTGCATATCTAGGAGGAGAGTGCCCCAGGTCCAGAGCTGGAGCAAGGGCCCAGGTGGAAACATGTCTGGCCTTTGTGGCATGACCATCAAGGACAATGAGCTGGAGAGAAATGAAAGGCAGAAGTAGGAGAAACGGACACCCCAACCATGCTGGGCCTTCAGGACTGTGGCTTTGACTCTGAGTGAAATGGGGGGCCATGGCAGGGATGAGGGCAGCAAAGTAGTGTGCCCTGGCTTATGTTTTACAAAGATCACTTTGGCTGCTCTGCTGAGAGTGAACTAAAATGCAGCAAGGAATAGGAAGATCAAATATCTCTTCCCCTTACCAAAAAATAGTTGTGTACAAATAAAATACTACCTCTTGATGGCCTGTCAGGGTGAGTTAGTGTGGACTGTTTCTAAATGTGATGATTTCAGGGTCATCCTTGTACGCTGTGAAGAGCACTAGATAAGGAGACGAGAGACCAGCTCCAACCTCCACCACTAACTGAATAACTAGGAGCCTTTCTAGGGTGTGATGGGGACCTGGTGTGGAAGACAAAGACCAGAAAGATAAAGCTATGGGGAAAGAGTTACATGAAAACTTTGCATTCAGAAATGAGAAATTTAAAAGAAGGACAAGATTAATTTATCTACAAAATGGGGTTTTCAGCGCAGAGAGATGCTCTGAGCAAAATTCAGTGAAATTCTTTAGAAGAGAACAGGACAACAATAGAGCGAAGAAATTTGACTGGGGCCCTGCGGGCCAGCTAAGGAGATTTTGGCCAGAATAGCTACCAGCAGGAGAACAAAAGGAGATACAAAGCGTGGGTTGTGGAGATCTATATTGCATCGTTGTATGAGATTATGTACACTTAGTATCATTTGTTTTTAATATAGGTTATATGCATTTAATGTAATTTTGCTGTTTCCCCAAAACCTTTTTCCTATCCAGTAAGATCATTAAAGGACTTTAGCAACCACCTTGGGAAGGATATGGCTTAGGGAAGAAAATTTCCCAGGACATGCCAGAGAACCAAGACCAACTTTTGGCCCTGGGATGTATCAGTGTTAAATTAATCAAAGTAACTTTCTACAGAGAATATCTTTTCTTGACTATATTTCAATATAACATTACTCAGCATCCTCATCTCTTTGATTTTCCTCACGTGGAAGGCAGTCAGTAACTAACTGCCTGGTTAGCTAATCAACACAGCACTGGAAGGTTAGGAGCAGGGATTAGGGGTGAAAAAGGGAAGATGGCAGGCAAGGTTGGGGAAAAAATTGGTACTGAATGGCAGATGGAGGCAAGATGGCAGAGCAGAAGACAGGCCTTATAATGGGAAGGAGTACAGACGGGAAGAAAAGATATGAGGCCTTTGTGCTTTGTAGGCCCACAGAAGCACTAGGGGGAAGTTAAAGTCATCAGAATGCCAAAGAACCCCTGGCAGCTTGGGGGAAAACAGGAGAGGATACAACACCTATTAAGTGAAGCGGGAGGTAAGAATATTTGAGAGAAGAAAGAGTATCGGCCGTGAAAGCTAAATCCAAAACAGGGATATAAATAATCACAGACAAGAGCTATATGTAAAGCATACAAGCTCATTTTTCTCTCTTTTTGCTTTGAAATGTTTTGTGGAATTATTCATAATATGATTTTATTTATTCTCTGAAATAAAAATAATCACTTTAAAGGAAATTTGAAACAATGTATGTATATGTGTATGTAATTCACATCCCAGATCACATCCATTCAGAACTGGCATTCGCTGTCACTATTTACTTAACTATTTGACCAGGGAAACATCATGTCAAAATGATGGATAAAAATCGAGAAATCCTTGAGAACAAAGATTTGTTCTCACATTAAGTAGCTAATGGAAATAGAAGGCATCATTTAAATAAACTGGTTTAAAGGAGCAATGGAGACAAATATAAATTTATGAATTTGGTCATTGCTGATGATTATTAATTATGATTCATACTGGCTGGAAAACACGTACATGATCCTGATGCAAGTTTATATGGAATTAGGAAATATCATTCAACATGACTTTCATTAATATCACATTTCTAACAACAATTTACTGACATACAGTCTAGAAATGATAACTTAAGATTCTCAGTTTCAGACAGAAAACCAGCACTATCTGTTACCCCACCTAAGTGCCTGAAAAAGAGGAATGAATTTGTGAAAATCTTATACATTGGAATCTCTTCTTCATCTCATCCAGGTGGTCCAGGGATTCCTCAGCAGTCACCGAAAATCCCCCAGGGCTCAAAATCATTCTGGGTGAAGGAGTATTTCCCCCATATCTGCATCTGTACTCCCCTGCACGTGTGTAAGCCTTAGGTAGAAATTTGAGGAGATTTTGGTGGCAAAATGGCTAAAAATACAGCCATAGGTCAAATCCAAGTTTAAGTGGGGAGCAATGTAGCTTTGCTATAGGAAACAAATTTTACTTGTAAAGGTAATTTAGACATTACATGCAAATTTACTTAGCATGCCATCTGGCACACGGTAATTTTATAATTAAATGGTAGCTGATAGGACATACTGACTGAGTCAGGGCTTGAGAAAAGAAGTCAAAGAAGTCAGCCCTACTCCAATGCACTGAAAGTATCCAGAGATTGAATTCTAATGGAAGAAAGATGGAAATGCCCAATGACCACATATCTATCTGTATACATGAATTAGTACAATGATTACTTTTAAAAGAAAGGGAACTGGAGCTTTGACCACTTCCATTCCAAGTTGGGCTTGAGACCTCACTGATGGGCTGGGATTGCCCTGACAGGGCAGAGAGAGTTATGAAGCACGGGAGGCGGAATCACTGAGAGTCAAGTCCAAACAGTGTTCGACACTGCAAGAAGCTGCAGGGGCCTCAGGGAATGCTACTGTGGCAACAAGGGACAGCTAGCGGTGACTTTCTCCTGACCTTGCCATCCCAAAACAGGCTCCTGTCTAAGGTGGTTCCTAGAGGCGGAAGGGAGGGCATGTCTCCAAGACTGCTCCACACCAAATGACCAGGGCTCCGAGGTGCTCCAAAATTTGACAGTCACTCGCTTCAGTGTGGATTTTAATTCATTAAAGGCTGGGACAGTTGGCTTGCTTCTTCAATCTGGAGACTCCTGTCTGTTAGTTCTGAGAAGTGCTTTTGCATTGTTTCCTTGTTAAAATTTTCCCTGCACTAAATTTCTGGAGTGCTTATGTTAGAGACTTCCCCCACATACCTGGTCCTCCTTGGCTGTCTGTTCTTATTCACATGCAACGTCCTGACAAGCTGATTGGAGGCTCTGCTGCACAGTAGGGGCTTGCCCACTTCATGGGAGGGAGATTGCAGGCCTCATCAGTGATTTTTAACTCATGGCTCTTCACTGTCATTATCTTTAGGTCATTTCTCTGGGAAGATTCAGTTGATCCAGGGAAAGCTCCCCAGCCTCACTACTCAGGCAGCTGTTGTCGTCTAGTACCAGTAACAGGCAGGGAAGGAGGTTTGGCACCAGGGTCTCAAACTTCACTCTGCAGATTTTCATGTAAACCCCTGTATTTCATCCAACACTTGCTCCTCTTCCCATTTTCCCAGAATCGTTGGTAGCTCCTACTATCAGAGAAGATGGAGTTTGAGTTGACTTCTTGTTCTCCTTTTTGTTTGCAAGCGATTGTTCAGATGAGAAGGGAGTGGAAACATCTTTACTACGTCTCAAAACTAGCAGTTCAGATAATCTAAACAAATGTGCCCCATTCACTAAGGGGACCACTATCTAAGTCACTTACTTCTCTCCAGAGTTTATTTATATTGAACTACCTTATATTTTTTAGCAAACTATATGATTTAAGGGAACACCCTGTACCACTTCACAGTTTTTATTTGAAAAGCACCTTCAACTATCAATTATTTGAAACAATGGACATATCAATGCTCAGCCTGAAACAAATAAAACTGATGTGTAAGCATTAGGATAGATTTGAGCACATCAGCAAATTGGCCGTTCACAAATCACTATGCTGTTCGATGTTAGTAACAAATATGAAGGAAATAGAAGGAAGAGATTGTCCAAATCCACCGCAGCTCTACTCCCCTCCCCAAGGGGAGCGAGTGCTGCTGACCTTTTCATTTGAAAAGCACCACGCTGACTTTTCTTTGTTTTGTTCTGTTGGGTTTTTTTGAAATGTAAAACATAACTGGCCCTTTTGATTTCCTAGGAAGGGGATAGGTAAACTTTAGAAGAATCTTCAGAATTCAGTTAAACTAGCAAAATAACACACGTCAGAGGAAATCATAAACCTACAGAAGCCATTTAAAATACAGATCTCTCAGGCCTCAAGCAAGGCGCATGGCTGCTCTTCCGCTCTGGACCTCCTTCTTGACATCTACATGGATGGACTCCACCCCTGAGGGAGACACCTGACTCAGTCCAGCTTTGCCATCCATTTCTGAGTTCAGTTTTGGGAGACACTCTTCTGTGGGTCAGACAGAAACCAACATTGTCCTGCTTCAACTTTACTGTTGAATGTAATGTTGAATTATAATGTCTTATTCTGCCCTCTCTCAATTATTTTTTCCTATTTTTTATTAGATTTAGAACTCAAACTGGGAAAAAGAGTGGACATCTTAAATCCCAACAGATATAATCACTTTCCAAAGGCACAGGTTTGACAAACTGATTGAAACTACTAACCCACTACCAACACAGAAATGTATTTCCTAATAATTTGCATGTCATGGTATTTAAATTTTTCTTAGTTTAAAATAATTACAAAGGTCTTTTTGACAGTTTTCCTTAGCAGTCATCTGAGCTATTGTATGACTGGTTGACTGGGTTGATTTGTGAAATGAGTCAGTCAGGGAAAAAAAGACCCTTGAAGTCTTCATCTGTCATTTCACCTACTAAACCTTGCTTACCACTTTAAAAATCAATCCTATGAGGCGTGGACTTTTATATTCAAAACTTAGAGCAAACTGAAGCTTACAGAACGAAGCAACTTTCTTATTGTCATGTGGCTAAGAGGTGTCAAGACTATTAAATTCACATGTGTATGTATATACATATATCACATAAATATTTAAATATCAGAGGTAATGTGATTGTAAATATTGAAACAACATATTCTACTTTTTCTCCTTTAATTATGTTCCAATGCAGCCTTTCCCTTTCTGGGCACAAAATGGAAAGAACTTGATTAACTTTAGCAGGAGACACTGGGAGCCAGGCATGATACATAGAGAAAAGACTTGCTGAGTTCTGGTTGCTCTCATTTACTCTCTCAAGAGCTAAGCAGGGGGACTCTGATCCCAGGTATCCCCCAGTGAGTACAGACCATGCCCTGACTCTTTCTCAGGGATTAGGCTGTATCCAGAATTGTTAGGCTTGTATACAGAAGAAGAAGCATATGATCTAGAAAACACTGCCTTTTTGTGGGTCTTGGGGAATAGTGGAAGAAGAGAGGAGGCCAGGGAAAGAAGACAGAAAGGAGCAGGCTAAGGGAGAGAAATAGCGTGTTCCTATGCTGTCTCTCTGGGCTGTCCATGGGATGGGAGGGTAGGTCAAAGAAGAGAGAATATCACCAATGCAAAGTGGGGCTTTTGTCTCACTTCCCAACCTTGGACTCTGGAAAGAGGCTACCCATACCAGTTTGGGTATGATAACATAAAAGTGAACTTGGCTGCTCAGCACTACTGGGCAGGGGAGACCCAGCAAGTTCTATTTCCTGGCCTGCCTCAGTTCCTGTGAGGTGGAGAGAGGCTTGGAAGTGGCTGAGGGGCTGCCTGCAGACTAGCCGACTGAGGCCATCATAGCAGGGGGAAGGGGCTGCAGAGTGCAAGCCCAGTTGGAGCTGAATGGGATAAAGTGAAGATCTCATGGGTGCCTAGAAAGAACCCACCAGCAGCTGCCAAGGAGGGGTAGTCAGTCAGGCAAAGCCAGTAGGTTCTGACTGTGCCAAAACAGACCAGGCTGTGCCTTGTCAAGTATCGAGGTTTCATCCTTAAATGCCAACAGGACAAGAGAGGTGGAGGAGATGAGCCCAAGGGGACAGACAGAGGGCCCTTGTGCCCAGCGATGCGCACTACACCCTCCACGATATAACGGAAGCCATACACTCACCTCCACTCACAGAAGCTATCTTCATCCATGAGGTTGGTGTGTGGCCTGAAGCAGAGCATCTTCCCTAGAGAACGGGCAGTACCTAAAGCACTGTTTAAATGATTGCTTCAAAATAAATTCTCACAGTGTTTCAAACCAGCAGTTTAAAGAAATGTACTTTATCTTTGTATCTACGTTGTACTGAGAATGAAAATTTTAACTACATTGCAACGAGGATTTTATCAAGTTTTTTTTAATTAGAGAGCAAGTACCTAAGAGAGCTTATCAGTTCTAATTAAGTTATAAATAGGTTAAATAGTCTTAAAAGTAATTCTTAAATATTTCTTTGATAAGGTAATTATGACTTTGCTTACTGTTGAGAAAAGGCAATCATAAAATTTTGGCAAAGAATAAATTTTAAGTTCCTGAGATACTTATGAAACACGACTACTCCATTCAGTCATTCTAATACAATGATGCTTTTCATAGATAAACTCTACTAGTCATTCCGGAATAAAGATCTTGGTCTAGTTAATTTAGCTCTAGACATATTTGGTAAATTTCCGCAAAGAGCTTTTAATCTATTATTGCCAACGCACCTGCACTCAGACACATTATTTAGTGAACAGAACCGCATTTGTTACCAGGGGAAAACTGCACTCTGTGGGCAAGGTTTCCTCTTGGGGCCACTTCTCTGCCGCTGGATCTACCGTTCCAGCAGGCCGTGGGAGCCCGGCAGTGCTGAAGAGCCTAAAACTCAATACTTAATTATGAACATTTCTCTATGACTGTTGGGTCAGAGGGAACAAGGAAGCTTCTTCAAAGTTCTCTTCAAACCCACATTCCTAGGAGAAATCTTCAAGTCCTAAAGGGAATTATGTCTCATCGTATTTGACAGCAGTTTAGGATGAAAAGTAAATACTTAACCTGGGTCCAAAGATTTCTTCAAAGCTAATAAACATACACAGAAGAACTTGAATCAAAAGAAACTGAAATTAGGCATCTAAGTACAGATGAACAACTCTGATACAAAAGATATAATATGTTTTAATAACTACAGCTTCCCTTTCCATTAGCAGGTATAATTGCTGCCACTTAAGGAACTAATATGTCTTTTCTACCTCTTATTACTATGATAAATCGCTAGTGGAATGCATTCCGAAGTGAGTAATGTCTTGCTGGACATTGGTAATTCACTTAAACTGATTACCATAATAACAGATACAATGACATAATCTCCGGATTCACATTAGTGTCTATAGCTTGGCCTGCTTTTGCAGATGAGCTGCTGGATCAAAATTAAAGAGGCTTAGAATGAAAACAGTGTTTTGCTCATGTGGTTTTCTTTAACATACATCATCTTCTCGGTTGGACAGGCTATAAAACAAGACCAGTTCAGAACCGTTATTTTATGTTAATTTCTTTACCGTGATAACAAATTGCCTGAATGTGATGAACATTATCACCAGAAAACAAAACAAAAACAAAAGACAGTTATTCACCTAACTGTGGAATTTTAAAAATGCCTAATGGCAATTGTTCGAATCTACTTCCAATCTACATCCCAAGGACCCTTTAGGCAAAATGTGTCAAGAAACCCTGTAAATAAACTTCTAATAAATTAAATCAATTTTTACTGAAACATTTAAAACTTGATTTCTACAGCATTTAATTAGTACAAAACAGTAAGAGTTTCATAGTATGGCTTCAGTAATTGAGAACAGATGAAGTATTTGGAGTAAAAATTAATTTGGGTACAAAGCTATTTTTTTTCACCTCAAATACCTCCTATCCTGCGCGATTACTGCTACAGTAGATTTGATTAGTTTTATTCAACTATAAGCTCTAGCTAACACTTACATTCCAATATGTTCCACAGACTGCATTAGATTTAAAGCTACTTGAGAACAGGAAACTACATGTTGTAGCACATAGTAGGATGAATAATGCCCCCCAGAGATATCAGGCCCTAAGTCCTGGAACCTGTAAATATTACCTTATTGGGAAAAACAGTCTTTGCAGATGTGATTAAATTAAGGATCTTGAGATGGGGAGATTATCCTGGATCATCTAGGTGGGCCCTAAAGGTATTACATGTGGAAGAGGAAGGCAAAGGGAGGTTTGACCAATACAGAAGAGGAGGTGATGTGAAGATCAAGACAGAGACAGGAGAGACGGCCAAAGCCAGGCAATGAAGGACACCCCCAGAAGCTGGAAGAGTCAAGGAACAGATCCTCCCTAGAGCCCCCAGGGGGTGTGTGGCCCTTCATCACCTTGGTTTTGGATTTCTGTCCTCCAGAACTCCGGGAGAATAAATGTCTGTTGTATAAACCGCAAAGTTTGTGGTAATCTTTTACAGCAACCCTAGAAAACTGATACACAGCATTAGATTTTTGTTCCCCCTCAACCCAAATAAAATTTAGAATCAAAGAGAATCTGACATGAACAAAGGTATATCCTTTAAAAAGTGTTTTCAAATATTTATTTTTTGCCTAGCTGAGTCTCCTTAATGACTCTGGAGCAAGATAAAGTCAAAAATTCCAATGAAAAATCCATTTTGTTACTTAAAAATATAGTTAGTAGGGGCCTGCTCCGTGGCCGAGTGGTTAAGTTCGCGCACGCGGCTGCGGGGGCCCAGGGTTCGGATCCTGGGCGCGGACATGGCACCACTCATCAGGCCACGTTGAGGCGGCGTCCCACATGCCACAACTGGAAGGACCTGCAACTAAGATATACAACTGTGTACGGGGGGGAGTTTGGGGAGAAAAAGCAGAAAAAAAATATATAGTTAGTTGCAGCGGTTAACCACTGAGAATAGAATATGGCAACCATGAGAATAAAAAATGGTTTTAAATACTTAGGTAATAGCTTGAAAGGAATAAAGAATCAATTTCTCTGTTTGTATCACTAAGCAAAATGGAAATCTTTTTCTTTTTTTGGTGCAATGAGACATTAAGACTACTGTCTTAGCAACTTTCAAGTATATAATACAGTCTCATTAACTACAGCCACCACGCTGTACACCAGATCCCCAGAACACATTCATCTTGTAACTGAAAGTTTGCATCTTCTGACCAACATCTCCCTATTCTCCCCACCCCCTAGCCCTTGGTAAGGAAATCTTTTCCCTTTTGTGGGAATTTTTAAAGAGATTACATTTAAATCTCTTGGGATGATTAAAAATAAAAACAAGATAATCCTTCCTATAGGCAATTAGTTACATTAAAATATTTTTCTGAGTTTCCTCTAGATATATTTTTACATTGTGTGATTTACATATGTTTCCTCTGTCTATTCCAGTTCTTGAATCTTTTGGGATTCCAACTACTATTTGTACGAGTCCTACTATTTCCTTATTTGGAACAATTAAGTGCAGTTTTAGAAAATGTTATAAATATTCTACTTTACAATGCATCTCTGGATTGTTTTCTCAATGTTTAGCTAAAATATTCATTATTCTGTAGAACGAATTCTAAGCGTTGAGTTCAATATACTATACATTTTATTAGTGACATTAATGACATAAAAATTTGTTCCTTCTCTTTATTCTATTTGAAATTCTTCATTCTAGGATAATTTGTAAGTAATTGAAGTTTGAAATACTTTACACTGTCTCATTAAAGAGTCCCCAAAATGGCTAAGAATTGAGATTCTAAAATTGTTTTTTGCTATTAAATTTTTACAGAAATCTGTTGCAGGAAAGTCAGCGTGCTTGTTGAGCCATTTCCTGTCCTTGTTCCAATGCTCATGAAAAAGAGGAACGCTTTAGATAAACCAGCTGCTGGATTTCCGAGAATAGCAAATTACTCTAAAACTCTTATTTGATGTGCTCCTGCCACACTTTTTTTTTCCAGCAGGATTTCCTCATTTTTCACAACTATTTGTTTCCATTCTAAATTAGCTTCCTACAAATAGCCCCTTGTCAAATGTGTACTTAGCGATCTGCACAGAGTTACCATAAATAATAATAAGAGACGCCCCAGTTCATAAATAATGATAAGAGATGCCCCTGTTCATTATACCCACTTCTCTTTAATTAAAAAAGTCACAAAACACAACTTTTTCATTGAAACTTTGTCTCTATGCCTTGAAATAGTTCACTGCAAAATGCTATGAGCCGATCTGGAATTCTTCATGATTACTGAATTATACTGTTAAACGTTTTAGATTAAAAAATAGCAATAATGAAAAGGTCATTTATATATCTGGAGAACTAGTATAAAAGTAATTCAATTCAAATCTCTTTTTATTTTTTTTTTGTAGTTTCAGTCATTCTTGTCTCTTCTACCTGTTCCTGTTTTTCCCCGTATTGGTTACTTTACTGACATTCTGATGACTCTTATTAAGTTAGCTACCTGAGAAACTTCCACACTTGCCGCATGCTCTAATCTGACCTCATCTTCCTGATTTGAGGTAAGCTATGTCTGTGACGATCTACTTATTCTTAGAAACAAATAAATATTCATGATTCTGATTACATAAACTATGGGAGAGAATTTGCACCTGGATGGATCTCTCCGTGGTCTCTGTCCTTGTCGCTCCTCACCAACCTTGGAATAAAGAAAACATCACCCTCCTCGCGAAGGTAGGCAAGTCCCTATGTCTAGAGGATAATATAAATTCCATCTGTGTGGATTATAATGATGTGATTATATTAATGGCATAAATAAAAGGTTTGTTGAAACTTCCAACAGCAATTTATTTTTTCTTTGCCTATATAAATGATGAATTCCAGTCTCTTCCATTTCACTACCTGTGAAACTTTCCTTTACATAGTAAAACAAATATTTGAATCTGGGGAAGTCTTCTAAAGGAATGACACTTGTTTCTTTTAAAAATGCTCTGAACAGAACACTAATATCCAGAATCTACAGTAAAAGGTACTCATTAAGTCTCAGGAAGTTTAGACAATAGACACAAACCCTTTATTTAATGATGGCACATTAACAGTTTGGTTTTAGCACCAGCCAGCTGTGGGTACAGATTTCAGTTCTATATCTTATTAGTTTCATGAACCATAATCTTTCAGAGGCTGTTTCATCATTTGAAAAAAGGGGATAATATCTATTTTGTTATGAGGATCAAATGAATTGAATGTAATTTAATGTAATGAATTAAATATAAAGAAAAACAAATAACGACTTTGGTCCCTAATGGAATCTCAATAAATGTGTCCCCACTTCCTTTAGCCTTCACTTCCAGAGGTCATCAGATACCTGGGGTCTGCGTGCACTGGGTCGGAAGTGACTATGGCTTCTAGTGAGAAAGATTTTCAAGCTTCAAAATGTTTTGGCCCCATTAGCTGACACGAATATGAAAACTGAAACAATTGGTTAAATATTGCGCACTGAACTGGAAAAGAAATTGATGTACGCAATATTGGGCAGGGGGTGCAGTAAATTTAGCCCCACCATATAATGGCTGATAAGAAGAAAAATTAGTATTTTGGGATATGGGGACTACAGATTAAAAGGTAAAAAAAAAAAAAATTCGACTGAGAAATTCTACTTCTACAATTTATAGTAGTAAATCTTCACGGATTTATTTGTTCCTTTAGTAAATATTTAGTGACCACCACACAGTAAGCACTATTCTTGGTTCTGGGGATAGAGCCGTGAGTAAACAAGACTGAGTTTGTTCTCTGCTTCCATAGAGTTTACACTCTAATGAGTGGATGTATAATAAACAAACACAAGAGTATTTAAGAAATAATACACATATGAAGGAAACAAAATGTGGAGGCCTGTCGAGAGTGACTGGAGTCTCCTTTTACACTCAGTAGGCAGGAAGCCGCTGAGAGAGATGGCATTTCCACTGAATCCCGACCAAAAAGGAGGAGGCAGCTGGAGTGTGAGGGGAGAGCATTTCAGCCCAGGAGGGCAGAAAGAAGCCGGCGTGGGAGATGAAGAGTGAAGAGAGGAGAGGGGTGAGAGGACATGAAGGGGAACGGGGGCAGGTCATATGGGCCCTGACAGCCAGAGGAAAGAGTGTGGATTTTATTGCAGTATTCTGAAAGCCCCCTGAAGGATTATAAGCAAAGGAGAGATATGACAGACAGGAGAGTGACTGTGGGGACAGCAGGTGAGAGGTGACATCCTAGAGCAGTCCAGGCAAGACCAGATGGACTAGATGGTCCTGGAAGAGTCAGAAGGAAAAGGTCAGATTTGGGATGAGTTTTGAAGATTAAGTCAATAAACCTTAGTGATGAACTGAAGGTGGGGAGTGAGGAAAGGAGAAAAACAACACCTAGGCTTTTGCCTGGATCTCCTGGGAAAGGAGTGAAGCCTGGAAAAGGGAGCTAAGACAGATGGGGGAAAAGCAAGTTTGAGGTAGGGTGGGAAAAATCTACAGTTCTCTTTTGTTAATTTAGAGCTATCTATTAGGCATTCAAGTAAAAAAGCCATCTTTGTTGTATGGGATCTGCTCCTCAGAGAAGGAATCAGGACTGGAGCTGTTGTACAGACCCAGACATAGTCAAAGACTTATATGCAAGGACGTTAAAAAAAAATTTGTAATACAGAATGAATGAAAACAGACTAAATGATTGCTGATATGCAATAAATATAAATTGAGGTACATCCATACAGTATAATGTTATGTATCCCTTAAATGATCTTTCAGAATAATATCTAGAAGAATGGAAAAATGGGAATGTATTTTTATACTATTAAGAGGAAAAAGGCGTGAGTAATGTGATCCCATATTTGTATTAAAATATGTAAGTTTTAGAAGTCAGGAATATAAGAATATTTGAAGAGTTACTTTGGAGTTTTTCAGTGTTACTATTAGAAGTGTTCTGTATTTTCTATCCTTTTTTGTATTTTCAAGTTTTTAAAAATATGGAAAAATTAATGACCTTAAAAATCAATATCATTTAAAACATGAGTTAGCATACGAGTAACAACAGCTGAAGGTACCAAAGTAAGATTTACCAAAAATAGTTCAGCAATATTCTTTTCTTAACATTATCATAAAAGTACAAACTGAGAAGTGGAAGCGTTGATATACTTTCTAGTTAATTTGCTTATATAATGGTATTGTTTAATAACTTTTACAAAACAAAAAAATTCTCAGTATTTCTTTCCTGTTCTTTGCATACATAAACTTTTGATCCCAGAGAATTTTGCATACAAAGTGCTATATTTCACCATTCCTACGTTTTATTAAGAATAGTAGATATAGTCCATCCATCACTCTTAAATTTACTTGGACAAATGCAATGTGACATCCACTGCTGTTAATTCCAAAACAAATGGATTACAGCCAAGAAATGCTTTGTTTCCCCTTAATAGTTGATTTGGGTGACACGCTGAAAATAATCAATTGTGTGAGAATTGGACTCTGCAATGACAAAAAGGGGGAAAGTATGGAAAGGTACATTATACTTAATGGAATGCTGTCATATACAACTACAGTTACGGAGTTAATACAATATCTTCCATTATCAAATACACATTCTCATGACCATCCAATGAAATGTAACAGTGTAATCATTCAGGCACAAGAAACGTTGATTAGCTTCCTGCAGCTAAGAGTAATGTCTGATTTACCAAGTTAAACCAATCACCATGCTCTCTCTTGAAATTCTTCCTAACATTCTCTGAAATCCTATAAAGGAAATCTTATATTTAAAAAAATCAGCCTGTGGGAATTTAGTGTAAAATTCGACGCTGTGGTTAAACTGTCAGTTGCTGTCATTCAATTAGAAATTCCTGACTAGAAGGAAGTAATTAGGAAAAATGTGTTGAATAATGGTATTCAAGGTCACGGTTAGGCTGAAACCCAAGATGTGATTTTAGATGCATGTGTTTAAATAAGTATTTAAGCCCACGTTAGAACATTTCCTTAAGAAATACACTGTAGAAACACTCTTACCAGACATATGAACTGGTGAATTCATGTAAAACAATCATAACCCAGGTCCAGAACGTCAGCTGGCTACCGATGGCTTTCTACAGACTGAATAATGGAGACAAACTGCCCTGTTTACATAACCTTTCCACAGGTTATAAAACTCAGGGACTTAGGGAAAGAAAGTCAAAGGAAAAGTGATGGAAAATGGCTTTTGTGCATATCATTTGTGTCATACTTATGGGTCTAGAAAAATCTATACCTGTGGTGTAGTGGGGACAAGGAGGGCCATTTCAGTGGGGGAGGACTGGTACATCTTAGACTTCTCTGGGACAAGAATTCACTCAGCCCATATTTACCGAGCATCCTCCAAGTGCCCAGCACTGTGACAGGTTCTAGCTAAGGTCACTAAAGAGAACTGGCAACAACTATGCAAGAGAAGCTGAGAGTCCACTTAGAGGCAGGAGGATGAATATACGGAGGGTGAAGGATTTCAGTCCCATAAATACTTAGTAAGTAACGGCAGAGGAGCTGACTCAGGTGACTCAGAATTCTTACAAAAACTCAAAAAGCCCCTCAGAATTCTAAGCAAAAACTTAGACCAATAAGTTAAATGATGTTAGGCATTTTCCAGGCATGACAGAAGGTAAAGACATTCTAGGCAAAGAGGCGAATAGGGGCTAGTCCATTGGCCCAGTAACACAAAAGATTGCAACATGTTTAATAGTTGAAAATTTGGACCTCAGTTCAAACACTAGGTGTGTGAGAGGGCTTGGCTAGATATGTTTGGAGAATATCTTAAAATCCATCTTGTTGTGCCTTTTCTTCTTATTCAAATGGGTCTCGACTGTAATCTCAAGGCAAAGGGTGTGTGCTGCCAGAGATATTTACACAAAGAGTAAAATATTCAGATTTTTGTGTTAGAAAGAACTCGATTGGCCAGGGCAGTGATGTACCAGAAGGGAGGAATGCTGGAGCTAGACTGTCAGAGTGTTTATTGCAATAGTCTAGGTATAAAATTGCAGGGCCAAATAGTAGTCACAGCAAGGTAAGAAGAGGAGTATTTCAAAGGGTATCAAGCAATAGAATCCCCTGGATGGATCACTTGTCTTGATAAAGAGGCCAGGGAACACGATAAATGACTCAGAAATTCTATTGGCAACTTCATAGTGGCAATTGCCAGTAGTCACAATAAGGTTTTAGGGAAGAGAAAGAGGGTGGGATTAATATATAAGGCAACATTTGGACTTACAGCACTGTAATTGCTTTTAGAATATTATTAATTCAATACTTCCAACATTTAACGAGCACTTCCTCCAGTGGTCACTACACTAAGTGTTGGCTATCAAGATGCAGATACAGAGAAACTAAGGAGCTGTCTGAACTAACGGAAAAGAGTAAACGAAGATTTTGAAAATGTACAAGTTACAAATTAACTCAAGAAGACAAGTGCTCAGAAGAATGAGAGGAGATTAGGTTAATAATAATTTGTCTCTGACCCTCCAATAAAAACATATTTTACCATGTGACCCAAAAAGCACACGTATACATACAAATATAAATGAAACAAAGGCTTTATGAACAATAATTATGAGATATACTCTGACATTTTTTTATTTTATTGTCTAGCATTTTAAAATGCTGTGCCAACCTACTAAACTGATTTTGTGACTGATTCATGGTCACCCTTGAAGTCTGAACAACAGTGACAGAGAACTTACATGGAAGGACTAGTTTTGCTCAGCAGTTAGCTAAATAAAGAAGTTGGGCATCAGGAACAATGTGATCAAGTTGTTTTTCTCACCTTTCTCATTAGTAGGCAAAGAGAATCTGAACAAAGGATTCTCTCTCCTGATTAAGTGGCCTTTTGTTACGCTGAATAGCCCCTAAGGGTCTCCTAGCCTAAAGCATGAATGAAAGAATGAGATTAAAGTCCTACATCCAAGTTACTTTTTAAAATTAAAAAAAAGAAACTTTATCAGTATATTCTAAGCTAGTAATTGATCTCTCAAAGAAATTAGTAAGCAGGAGTATCATTCAATTCAACTAACATTTATTTGCTTCCTCCTATGTGCCCTGCTTTGTTTTAATTTCCCAGGGAGAGCTATAACAGGATGAAATAAACAAACAACCCAGAACTCTTTTTTTTTTTTTTTTGAGGAAGATTTGCCCTGAGCTAACATCTGCCAATCCTCCTCTTTTTGATGAGGAAAACTAGGCCTGAGCTAACATCCGTGCCCATCTTCCTATACTTTATATGTGGGACACCTGCCACAGCATGGCTTGATGAGCAGTGCTATGTCCTCACCCGGGATCCGAACCGGTGGACCCTGGGCCGCCAAAGCGGAACGCATGCGCTTAACCGCTGCGCCACCAGGCTGGCCCCCCAGAACTCTTTATATGCAGTGGCTTTTCACTGCTTTAGACTTACTATTCTATCCTGCAACTTATCTTATGTACCTCTCCTTTGAGGAAGCTGCAGATGGATCTCCAGCTTCAGGATGCCTCTGACATTACTATAATCTATTTAATGTGTTTTAATAGGCTTAATATAAGACTAATAGACACTGAAATGCAGCTTTAATTACTCTCTTATTAGACTGCTGCCCATTTCAGGTTAGTACTTAGGATGGGGACCCAACGGTAATTACTTCATCAACAATTTTCACTTTGGCAGAAATCTCTTTATTTTTGCTCCCTACATGGAGAGGAGGGAAAAAAGGCAAAATTAGCATTAAGGTACCATTAGTGCTCCTCCACCTCAGCACTCTTTTGCCCATTGTCAAAAAGCCATTAGACACTATCATTTGACTACATTATTTTTTTAAAATCTAGAGTTTTTTAAAAGCTAAACTAAAAAATGAATTATCAAGAACAACGACAAAGTCTTTTGTGCCACATTTGTGTATGACACACTGATTTTTGCATCAGCAGCATGAAAGCTGAATGGTCTTGATTTGGGAAAGCCAACAAAGCCAAGTATTCAGAGAACCTAAAAAATAGGTCAGCTTTCAAACATGAGCCTGTGCTTCATGAAAAGAATTTTTTTTTTAATTGAATGCACTGTTATGATGTTTTTTGTCCCTCTTGAGAAGAATGGACTACTTTATCTATCATTGCAATCGAAGTAAACAGAGTTTAATATCTACTTGCTGAGTTTAATAAAGAGGTCATCACTAAACTGTATCGAAAAATCACTAAAAATGATTGACTCACTTTCCAATTGGAAAACCGGCTAAGCACAGTACCTGGCTGACACTTTGTTTTTCCAATTTCTGGATTGTCCCTTTTGTCGCAAGCTCTAAGTGCACATCAATACCACGGTTCTCAGAAAGTAATGCACATGACTCAATGGCTCCGGTTCTATTACCAACTTTCATGTCATTAGGTAACACAAGTGCAAAGCATCCACTTTGCTCCATGCTTCAGCACAGAGAGGTCTTGAACCTTGATTAAAGAACAAGAAACTAAGAATTGCTTCTCTTTCTCTGGTGTAATTTTTTCTCTTTGGGTCTCATAGTACTCATGGTTTCTGTCCCCATCACCCCTTTAACCACTCTCAGTGCAGTCTGATGGTGTCTAAGAGTCTTGGGGATTTCTCTGTTAGATTCTGGAACATCTACAAATATTCTTAAAATAAATAAAGAAAATAAGGTAGAAAATACATAAAAAGGAGCTGCTTTTATTTAAAACTGAACTTATTACCATTTGTATACAAATATATTTAGCGCTATATATCATTCTCTATTCAGTCATGTGACAGGGATATGTTCTGAGAAATGTGTCATTAGGTGAGGTGATTTGTCGTTGTGGGAAAATCATAGTGTGTACTTCCACAAACCTAGATGGTGTAGCCTACTACACACCTAGGCTACGTGGAAGTAATCCTAGGGGGCCACTGTCGTCTATGCAGTCCGTGGTTGACTGCAACTTCACTATGTGGTGCATGACTATATAAATATAGATATACACACACACACTTAGACATAGACAGAAACACACACATTCTACTCCCTTCCTTCTCACACATCCCTGCCCCTCATGCCCCAGTGGCTACCTAGAAGTATAAAATCCACAGAGGGACTTTATTTTCACATCTCCTGGGCCTACTGCATAGAAGGAGGTCCATAAGTATTTGTTGAATGAATAAATGGAATACCTGAGTTCTCCAGCTTCAAATATTTAATTAATATAATTTAAAACATGATTTTATTTTCAAATAATTTAATTCTCTTGAATTTCAAATTGCTTCAAAATATTATAATTATCTTCTTTACTAAAAATCAGGTGTTAAAACCACTGCTTTTTCGAAACTCTCTCTGCTTCCTAGGCATGTTTGTTATTAAATTTATGTTTTCCTTGTTTGGGTAAATAGATTAGTTGAGTGCACATCTAAGGGACAGTAAAACACTGGCCTATCATAGAGACACGCAAAATATGAGATGACTCAACAAAATTCTTTTCAACTCCTTGAGCTGAAAAGAGAGAGTTAATGTGAAAGCATAAATTGGGGTGCCTGGTGTGGAGACCCAAGAATCCCAGTCTTCATCTTGTGGAATCAAGTATACTACCACTCGTGCTCATTCCACAGTACGTACACTAACCATTAATGAGAATAAATAAGACAGAAGAAAACATGCTAAATAAAGATAGTATTTGACTTTAAGGATAAACTGGCCAATCTTAAAAAGGGCTAATGCATTCCCCTGAAAGACACCTGCTCGTATTTGCCACTGAGGATGCATCTCAAACAGATACAGATTCTCATGTTTATTCATATTGCTTACTGCAGAAGGATAGAAGGGGAAATCTTTAATTATAATTTTATAAGCTATTTATTCTTCAGGATGTTAAATAACATGGCCTAAAACCTGAAACACACTATATTTTCAAAATTAATTTTATTTCAAAAATAAAATTAGTTTTCTAATTCCACATATAAAATATTACATGCCTCTATACTTATGCGGTCCTACAGAGGTGAGGCTGTCACCAATTTAGATTATGTAAATATGCAATTAAAGTTGTGTACACTGCACATTATACATCTCTTCCATTGTAAAAAGAAGATAATAACGCTGTCCTTGCAGAGCTGTTGTGAAGATTAAATGATGATGTGACAGTGAAACCCCACTGCACAGTTACTAGTTCAGTAGATGGTAGCCGTTATTATTATTAAATTTTAACATACAGCTGTAAGCCCTTTAGCTACAAGGAATGTCAGAAAATAGTCACCAAGATAGTATAATCTTCAAATACATAAAATGGAGACTTATATAGTTATCAGTAAACAACCCTGAATTTTCTCAAGTGTTACCTTTGGGAATAATAAAAAAAAAAACCCGCTTCTTTCAAGAATATATATTCTTAATGTGTTGCTCTACCTATTTGAGCGTATCAAAGCTTTATAATGTGATAATACCTAAGTTACTACATTACATTTCTGCTTGCACAACTGAGTGAATATTCTTGATATATGATTCATTCAAACATTGTCCCTTTTTGCTTGAAATGTGTCAATCTTAAACAGCCCAGGCATTGAAAACCGGAGTACCCTCTCAGCCCATTTTCCTCCCTTAAAGATGTCTTTATTAGCTTAATACTTTCCACTTAGCTCTCTATAGCCATCTGTGAAAGCTGAAAAGCTTGAGAGAGCCTGCGCTGCTCACAACTCTACCTAGGTAGCCACGTAGACTCCTCCGTAAACGACTGATGTACACTGAGCGTATCACTTAGAGGGCTGTGTTACAGAAGGCTGAGAGTTAAAATACTGGTTTAGTGGACTTACTGGCTTTTCCTGTTAAAATGGTACTTTTCAAGAATAAACATTTAAACTAAACTATTTTAAGTCTGCCTCTAAGCTATATACAGCTACTAAAATAAATTTCAGATAAAATTTCATGTGACCATCTAACTAGGGTTTTGTTTATTGACTTAGAGAGGTTTTTTTTTTTTGGTTCAGTTGTTTATCTCTCTATTCTTCTAAGAACAGTTAAAAACTACAGGAATATTTAATTACTCTTAATATACACATTGCACCTTCCCCACATCAGATTAATATGTCCTTCATATGGACATATGAAATACGTATATGTATATATGTGTGTGTGTGCAGATATATATGTACTTTTTTAATAGTTTATGATAACTCAGGTCTCAAATGAGCAAAGTTACTTCAAAATACATATATAATGATTACTATAAAAAAAGAGCTTAAGAACTATTTTATTACTAATTTACATGGAGGAAATCATTCAAACCTCAGTCAAGATGAGGTCAAGTAATTCTCATCATTATTGAAATATCATTCTAAAAATAATATGCTTAATGATAAACTAATAAGGACATTAGTAGTGTCAGTTACATGTTTTCAAAACTCTTGTTACCTTTTGCTAAAACTGCTAAAATCATATAAATATCATGGCATGCTAAAAGTGGCCACTGTTCATTTTTCTGGTTACACTTTTTACTGATTTATATGAATAACAATTTAAAGTTAATATCCATATTGAAAGACATTCCATAGAAATCCGTTTGACATGGTAAATGCAATTATTTTCTGTTTTGTCTGAGGACAGAGGATGATACTGTTTCAATCATTAATTTAATCAGCAACTACTTATTAAGTGCTGGACACTGGAAATACAAGACTGAATAAGACAAGGACTGCTGTCAACAAGTCAAGAGAGTAATGCGATAAATGGATACTGCTACAGACTGAATGTTTGTGTCCCCCAAATTCATATGTTAAATCCTAATGCCCAGTGTGATGGAATTTGGAGGTGGGGCCTCTGGGAGGTGATTAGGTCAGGAGGGTGCAGTGCTCATGAATGGGATTAGTGCCCTTATAAAAGAGGGCCAACAAAGTTCCTTTGCCTCTTCCACCACATAAGACAGCAAAAAGACAGCCTTCCAGGAAGCGGGCCCTTACCACACACCAAATCTGCCAATGCCTTGATCTTGGACTTCCCAGCCTCCAGAACTGTGAGCAATAAATTTCTGTTGTTTATAAGCTACTCAGTTGATGGTGTTCTGTTATAGCAGCCCGAATGGACTAAGACAGAAATGTAAACAAATTGTGCAGAAGCGCGTGTGATCTATCACAGAAGCACGCACACAGTCCAGACGTGAAAGAAAAGGCAGGAACAGTCCATTTGAAGAGGAGGATTAAGAAAGTTTTCATAGACGGCAGAGCATGTAAAATGAGTTTGGAAGGGAGAGTCAGAGGCCGATGGACACAAGCACTGGGAGGCTCGTGGTGTCATGCCACGCAGGTAAGGACAGGGTGCTTCTAGGTGGGGCTTGGTCAGCAAAGAGGTGGAAGAGATCTACGCAGACAAATGAGAGAGGGCCACATGCACTGTTCTGCGGCATTCGCAGCTCATCTGATTCTACTTTTAGTCACTCTTCAGCAGACACTCACCTTTAATGAACTCATCTCCTGCTTGTCCTACGATACATCCTGCTCATTCACAACTCTGAACAACTGTTCTGAGGCTTAACTGTTCCCCTCACCATGATTACGTTAAGCTTACAGTTATGGTCTGACTAAGCCTATCTATTCTGAAAGTCCCACTGATAGAGATTTCACCTGTCTCCAAATTACAGTTGGCTTCAGTTCTGAATACCCCATGTCTCCTCCCAATGCTGGCACTGTGACAGTGAAAGAAACACTGTTCTTCTCTTTAGTTTTTAGAGTTACTGTTTTAGGAAGTATTAGATTGATACCTGACTAAATCAGGCTCCTTTAGAAGGGAACTTCTAAAGCCTCAAATAATTTTTAAGATAAACATCACAAATGTATAATGGCCATGAAAAGAAGCAGGGAGACATGAGAACCCATTTGTTTAGTAGGGCTGGCAGTCCAACACCATGACTCTGCTCTTTCTTTTTCTTTTTATGACATTGCGAGTCCCAACATGAGACTTCAAAATGTGAATGTTGACCACGCTGAAGGACGGAACATATGGAATGATGCAAAGCCCTGTGGAAGGAGGCGTGGGGGCCTGGAATTGGCCACCCCAAGATATGTCTCTTTGGCATGATGATTATTTGTGGCTCGTTACTTTGCAGACAGGAAAGCAACTGAAAAGTAGAATTTACTTACCCTTTGTAAGAGACATTTACATTGTAAAAGAACTCTCCATCTGTAAAGATATCTCCCTCTCTACCAGGAAGAAGGGGAGATGACCTTATCTCTAGAAACTCTTAATCAACAGGGAAGGCAAGGACTTAAATCTGTTGTTTATTGTGCTTGTCTGGTAACCTTCTGTAACTGACTCCCCCCCCCCACCTCCAACATCCTCCTTTGTCTTTTGCTGGATATGATATTTCAGCTGTGGTGGTTTCGGCCATTTTGGCGGGTTGCTCAGCTTGCCCGGGCCTCTCCCATGTGTGCATTGACGGGTAAAGATGGCAAGCAGCGGGATGTGTTGGAGTACATGAGGAAGCCATTTGGTGTAAACCTAATTCGGCCTGACCTTGTCTTTCCAAAAGGGCCTGACTGAGGCCGTTGAGCATGCATTGTATGTATACCTGCTTTAGATATTCCCTATGGCAAGAACAAAGGCCCTTGAGATAAAGGCACAGCTTCCCTCCCCCTCCCAAGGTTGGTATTTCCTTAAGGATTAAGCATCTTTCCTTAGGCTAGGAACTGATTGCTGTGCTCACCTGTGACCGCCCAGCTTGAGACAATAGACTTGCCTCCTGCTACATGCTCTCGAGATAGCAGACCCATTACCTGCCGTGTCCATCAAGCGCTGTGCCTGTGCCGACAGAGCAATCTTGTGACTATTGTGGGAGGGACATTTCAATCATATGTAAAACATCCTGTTGGGGGTATATAACCACTCTGTGCACCTTACTTCTTTGGTGCCCTTTCTTCCTTCAGGAAGAAAGGCCCCAGGCCATGGTCCTCATAAAGCTTTGTTTAATTTTCTCCTGCTATTCTGTCTCATGTGAATTTAATTCGTTCTCCAGCCAGACGAACCCACAGAAGGTAGAGGAAATGTCTTCCTCCCCTACAGAGGTCAGAATAAGCCTCATCAGAGGTCCTCTCTCACCCAGGTCTCCCAGCAAGGACAGTCAAGCAGCAGTCAGGTTTATCCCTACATCCATGGTACGTGGGCTCTTAACTACAAAACCACCTCCAAAACCTTTACACTCAGAAGCCACCTCCACAAGCACGGCTGTCCCTGCTGTGGGCAAACTTTATAAAGGCTAAAGCTATTGGAAAAAGAAACAGCAAGAAGAACACAAGGGAGTGTGCAAGGCAATGTTCAATCATAATGCAATCTAAATTATAAACAAGGCAGATTAAATTAACATGTGACAGACTCTGGCTGCTGATATGGACAGATACAGAGATGGGCTGACCAAACACCAGCATTGTTTCAGAGGGTTTCTAATTACCCGGTGAGGGAAGGAGACTTCACTTTCTGTTCTGAGTGATACACAGCAGCCAGGCAATCCATTCTTGGCTTAGAATATTGCCCCGAGTTATCAGTATTTCCCACCTTGGGAACAAATTATGACTCATTTGAAAAATGCCACCCATTACAACCACTGAATTTTGTCCAATACAAGCCCGAAGGACAACACCTTAAGTTTCTTCATAACAAGAACAAGTATACAGCCTGACTTAGGTCACGTGATTATGAAAGTTCAAGCACTTCCTCTCCATCCCTTTGTGACACCCAGTCTGCATTTTCACCTCCTTTCTTCTTTTCCTTTTCTCTCCAGAGAAAAAAGTCATTTTAAATGTGGTAACAGCCCAATTTTCCTAACAAATTAAACAACGAGCTGATACTCCCTATTAGGCCTAAAAAAGTCAATGGATTTTTGTCATTTTTATTTTTTAAATCAGGATGCCAGATTTAACTTATGTTTGCCTTTATCATTTGATTTAAATTATTTTCTTGTTTGAAATTCTGGATCTAACAAAGCAAATCTCATTATTGGGTACATCTAAAAGTCCCCTAAATATAAGTTATGGCAAGGAGGTTTTTCAGAATCAGAGAATCTCTGATTTATATTACTTTATAATTGCATTATGTAATCATTTGTGATCATATCTTCACAACTCCAGTGAAGGTGAGAGCTACCATTCCTTGCCAGATGCCGTTAAACCATCCCAACAAAAGCAGCATGGAGTATATTTTATTTATTTCCATTTTAGTTTTCAGAAACTGAGACTTCTAAAAGTTCAGTAACTACTTTAGGTTTCACCATTAATTAACAAATGGTTTTGAACACAGGCCTTTCTGATTCCAAAATCTGTGGTCGTCACCATAATCCCATACTCCTCCAGTGAATAATAATCGCTAATATTGATTGGTTACTTCCTAAGAGTCCCACAGTGCTCCTAAGCACTGGACCATATTAGCTCACGTTATCTATACAACAACTCTGTGAGATAAATACTTTTATCATCAGACCCATTTTACAGATGAGCAAACTAAGGCACAGTGAGATTAAACGACTCACCCAGCATTGCAAAGCTGGAAAATGATGGAATTGGGTTGCAATGCTAGGCAATCTGACTCTAGATATGCCCTATACTTAAGGACTATGCTACTATATCAGCAAGTGGATGGATTTTTCTTGTTATTCGATTTTTGTTTCACTTATATGCAAGCATTTTATTTGTGTAATAAGCTATTGCCTTCTCAATGATAAAATTATCTAATTTCTGGAAAAGAATTTGCAAACAGTTACATTGCATTGGCCTGGTTATATAATAACTTCTTTAATTTTAGTGGAAAAGTCTTTCTCAGTATTACTAGATGCATTTGTTAAGATCTTCATTTTTAATCTTTTATTTTAAACAGCTAGCTGTACTCTGTAAGCTAAAGAGTATGGTCATATAAGGTGTTAAAGAGATTTCAGTAAACAGAAGCATTAAATACAGTAAGCTAAATGAGGAATATCTGATCGAATTTCTACACTGTTCCCTTAGTATCCTGAAATTCAACTATACATAAAAAGCATACAATGTATCTTTCTTTCTCCAAGTGTAAACACTGAAAAATAAAAGCTAATAAGAGAGTACATATGCCAGAGATCAGAAGCAGAAATCTAATACTTATGGTTAGTGGAGACTCGTGTATGCAGTGTGTGTGGTGAAACATATATGTTTTTCCACATTTCATTTAAACACAATTTTCTCCAATACAACAAATAAATTTGGGTCCTAAATTAAAATTGTCTGATTTTATCATTTATCTCTTTGCTGAATAACATACAAAATATTAGGCTGTATTAACCAATTTAAAAAGAAAATCATAGTTATAACTTTTTTTCCAGCTCCCTACTTGTAATACTAGTCAGCCACTGACAAAACTATTTATTTTTATGGGGTCTACAGCTAACTAATAATTTCATAATATCACCTCATTTGACTTGTAATCTACGAATTAGGTAAAGCAGAAATTCTTCCTCTCGTTTTGCATATGAGGAAGCTAAGGGCTAGAGATTCAAGGGAGTAGTCAGTGATGAATGTTGGAGCTGGAACTAAAATTAAGTTCTTCTGACACTGAGTATAATTCCCCTTCCATAACATCATAAACATCGTATGTCAATTACCGTATGATACTTGTGTAAGTGGACACATATCAGACACCCTGTTGGGTAAAACTACAATAAAATTGAACTGTTTCAAAATATTAAACTAGGTAAAATCTTTAGACTTACATTGCAGATTTATATGATATTAAAGAACTGAAAGATGTTGAAACTTTCCAGTGACTTTTTTTATTCAGTTAAAAGAGAGGTAAAATTCTATACTTCTAAATTCTGCCTTTATAGATACACATTTACTACCATACTAATGTATATACATATACATAATAGATACATCTTAACCTGGACTTTCATTTTGCAATTGGTTGGTACATAAAAAGACTAAATCTAGCCACATTTCATAACAGCACCACGAACACATGTATTTTGCACATTTTTCATTAAAAGTGTACACTATTGAAAATCTCAGTACATAACCATGTGAATAATATTGAATAGAAAATACCTACTAGTAAAGAGCCTTAGTGGTGTACATCATGATGGAAATGGATACAGTTCAGTCAATCCATGGTCCACTGAGCAACTCTTAACCACAATATGTGCCATCACTGTTCAGATCTACAGAGACACACAAAGAGATGACAAAGTCAGTCAATAAATATTTCACATCATTCACACAAGGGTATCTTCCCAAACTATAGCATTAGAAAACAAAGACACTTGACAGGTAATCCAACAGAAGGCCCTTAATTTACACCCCTCTATTTTCCACATAATGCATAGTACAGTGGTGAAAACACACTATGTAGTGTATTACTGATTAAGAAGTAATAAATTTAGTGGAGAATTGGTATAACATTATTGGAAGGCTATAAATTCATCAACAAGAAACAAAACAAACAAAAAAGCTCTGACATGGAATTCCTTTTAGGGCTTATGTGCTGAGCATTACATCATGCCTATGTAAGAAACTTCATTATCTTCACAACAAAGCTGCAAAGGAGGTAGTCTCCTCACTTGACAGATTTTAAGGCTCAGGGTAGTGGAACAATGGCCCAGGATCTGAGCTCTATGGTCCATGCTCTTTTACCATCACATATGGAGTGGGCAGAGCACACCATTCTTCCTATGCTTACCTGTGCTCTGTATGCCCTACAATATAAGTAACAGATATCAGAGAATTACATAAGATGTATCTCATCAGTCTCTGTTTCCCTTTTATTTCTTTGGAAGACAAGCATGGTACCCTACTCATCTTTGTATGTCAAATAAAGAGTGACATCTTATTTTGGGACACAACGTCTGGCACATGTAAGTATTTGCTGAGTAAATGAATGAATAAACAGCAACAACAAAAGTAGGAATTGGCATATATTTTTTGTCTCAATTCACACTTTTACTCCGTCAATCCTTTCACTTACTTGCCAAGCATCTTCCTGTTTGCAACACAATCTCAAGAGAAAAAAGTCAAAAGAATACTCTGAAAAATCATGTGAATGAAGTTCAAATATATTCATTCAAAGAATTACGAACTAGTTAGTAGTCAGTTTAATTTAGTTTCATTGGAGAGGTTCCTGAAGAACAGCAGAAGGTTAAATAGTAAAGAAAATTTCCAGAGAGAGAAAAAAACATCCACCTTTCACTTCTAGATCAGACATCAGCTTGCTAACAGAAACTAACCACCTTCCCTATGGCAGATCCCAAGGGGGAAACACTGTGCAAATAAAGGAGAAAATGGAAATGGTTAAAGACTCGAGGAAGAAACTTCATGATCACAGGAACTAGGAAAAGCTGATCTGGATTGGAGATGCTGTAGAGAAGAGCCAGACTGGAGACCTTGAGAGTCAGACCCCAATTTACCCTGCAGAAGAAGTGGTGCCGCGGCACGCTGCCTGTCCAGAGCAGGGTTTGGCACACTACAGCCTGCTGCCTGTTTTTGGGTAGCCTGTGAGCTAAGAATGGTTTTCACATTTTTAAATCGTTGGAAGAAATCAAAAGAATCACATAAATTATTTGAAATTCAAATTTCAGAGTCTATAAATAAAGTTTTATGGGAATACATCCACAGCCACTCATTTACATATTTCTCTGGCTGCTTTCACGCTACAATGGCAGAGTTGGGAGGTTGTGACAGAAATAGTATGACTCACAAATTCTAAAATATATACTATCTGACCTTTTATAGAAACTGTTGGCTGATTTCTGGTCTAGAGAATTGTTAGTTCTCAATTTGGAAGGGATGATATTAGAAAAAGGGGGCAGATTGGAAGCAGAGGATGGGAATTCACTTCTCTACAGAGGATCAAGAGATCAGGGACATTGTAAGAGCTGCACTGAGTATGGCAGGGCTTTTTCTGGAGGTAGTGGGGCTTTTCCCTGGAGGAGGCACTAGAAAGAAGGTTAGAGTCAGCCCCACGCAATCTGTCACACAGGCTGGGCCAATGAGGATGGATAGAGAAAGCTGCCCATCAGCATAAGTGCCATTTTCCAAAATGGCAGGATGAAGTTCTCATGAAGGAAATCTCCAGGGCTCTGACTCCCTCCCTCTTTGTGCCAGGCTCCAGAGTGGCAGATAGATAACCAGCCCTCCTGCCAAAGGTCAGAGAAATAAGATTACAAGAGCAAACAGAACAACCCTGAGTAGGTTAAAAGACACTCCATCCACCCCACTTAATGGCAAATCATGGGCCATATCTAAGGATAGATAAATGGGTGATGAAGCAAAACAAAGCATAAAGGCTATGAAAAAGAATCTGCTACATAACACAAGGAAACTATAGCCATCTTTATAGAGAGGAAGCATTTACATTTGACAGACATCAAAGAAAGATAAAGTAAGTTTTGTAGAACATCTGCTTTGTGCTGTCAATGAAGTTTGAAATAACACAGAACAAAATTCCAAGGATTTATCTTTAGAGAAGTTAATGAAACCCAAATAAATGAGAAAACACTGAAGTGGTTTCCCATTCAACTATTAATTGCATCTCAGTGAAGAGAAGTGGGAATCTGACCTCAAAGACTTGGGTCTGAACACCAATTCCACCATATTCTTGCTGTATGACCTTGGACAACTTACTTCATATTCAAAGCCTCATTTACGTCACCTCCAAAATAGGGTTATTCTGAGAGCTGTGTGACAAAATATGCATGAAATTTCCAATATACTGCCTGTCATATGGGAAGTACACAGTATTTGCCAACTTTTCCTCTTCTTTCTGGTCTGGTTATGCTCACTTTCTCACCCTCCTGTTCTAATAGTAATTCGTCTACCATTATTATTACAGCTGTGGAAAAACATCAGTTGCCAGACATGAAGGTTTCTCCTATGTTGTCACACTTGACTTTGTATCTTCTGTTTTTTTTTTTCTGAGGAAGATTAGCCCTCAGCTAACTACTGCCAGTCCTCCTCTTTTTGCTGAGGAAGCCTGGCCCTGAGCTAACATCGTGCCCATCTTCCTCTACTTTATATGTGGGACGCCTACCACAGCATGGTGTGCCAAGCAGTGCCATGTCCACACCCAGGATCCGAACCGGCGAACCCTGGGCCGCCGAGAAGCGGAACATGCGAACTTAACCGCTGCACCACCGGGCCAGCCCCTGTATCTTCTGTTTTTTCTGGGTAGCCCACATCTTTTAACTTTGGGCCCTTCTCTAGATAACTGATAAGCTGATATTCACTTGAAAAAAAATTTAATTCAGTAGTGAATTCTGTAACCATCTTTAACCCCTTAGGCAGAAATATACAGCCACAACATTTTGTGCATAAATCTGTTATTAGAATTCATATTGTATTATCTGTTTACCTGTGTCCTTCCTAGGAGGCTATAGCTTGATCATCTTGACTGATATGATATCAAGAGGACCAACTATGACCTCATGGGGAAGACAGACATGTAAACACACACCCACGCGCACACACATGCACCACATTTCTATTTATGTACTGACCTGGCAATGGAGATTGCTCCTGAGTCTTTTGACTCTTTTTAAGTAGATAGCACTTTCTTCATGCCAGTTGCAACCTGGAGTCTAACACTGACTTCAGAAATACTAGGTACACAACAAGCCATATTATTTGTTGAAAGAATGAAGAATGAAAAAAAGACAAAGAAGAAGAATGATGGAAAGGTAAACTTAGTAAGGATTTGATATATAAAAAAATGAATGCAGCATATTGCTGGTAGCACTGGCCATTTAATTATCCTGGAAATCCATCTGGAAACATGCACAAAAATAGTATAAATTTTTTCATTTATAGAATTGGATAAATTTTAGAAGTAGTTTCCAATAACAATCTTCTCCCATATTTTGAACATCTACTATGTGCCAGACTCTGGTAGGTACAACATCTAAGTCAGCTCTTATTCTTATTTTTTCACAGAAGGAAATTGAAGGTGAGGAAAAAATAGGGAATTTTTTTTTTTCTTGACTAACATCACACAGACAGTAAAAATCTGAATATATCAAATTCTGAAGTCTAGGCCTTTACACATAACAAACTAAGCTTGGTCTCTACTTTGTTAAAAGGTATTCTTAACAGAAGATTTATTGTGTAAACAGTCAATAAATGGACTATCGTTGTTGTTGCTGCTGTTGTTAACACCATAACCCAACAAAAGGGAAAGAGTTTAACACTATGGAATCTTACATTGTTAAGTTTATATTAGTCTTTATTACTACAATAAGTATAAAAGTTATGCTAACATAAAGAAATATGTATATAAATGCAGAACACAAAATGTTATGTATAGGATCATTAAAATTACAGGCAATTTCATGTATGGTAGATTAATAAAAATTAGAGGACAATGTAATGAAAATAATAACATTGGGTGATTAGAGGCAACTTATTTGAAGTTCATCAATTTATTTGAGAAAGTGCAAATTAGCTCGAGTTCAAATTTACATTTAAAAACAACAGATAACATGGGCTGGCCCAGTGGTGTAGGAGTTAAGTTCGCGTGCTCTGCTTCGGCAGCCCAGGTTTGCAGGTTTGGATCCCGGGCGCAGAGCTATGCCCTGCTTATGAAGCCATGCTGTGGCGGTGTACCACATATTAAAAAGTAGAGGAAGATGGGCACAGATGCTAGCTCAGGCCCACTCTTCCTCAGCAAAAAGAGGAGGATTGGCATCAGATGTTAGCTCAGGGCTACTCTTCCTCAGACAACGACAATAACAATGTGTATAAATTTCTAAAAGTGGTAGTAACACCCTAGGCCTTCTTCACGTTCAAATCTCACTTTTTCTCTGAGCAAGATAATAAATTACTGTTGTTTCAACAAGAGCTGTTTGTTTGTCTATTTATTTACTCTGCTGTTGGAAAGGGAAACATTTAGAGGCAGGTTTACAAAACAAAATTTATTGAAGCAAAGGTTCTGAAATGGAGTCATTTAAACAATCTACTCTATTTAAAATAGACATAGTGTAGCTTAATATTTCCTAATTTGCATAAGCAATCAGTACTTGATGATGCTAACTCCTGTACTCAAAGGTTTTGTATATATATCACATATATATATATATGATATAAAGTATGTGCTATTTTAGCAAAACTGCAAAAAGAATAGTGACAAAAGTTATTACCCAAAAAAGAGTAAGAATATTTGACTAGAGCAACAGTTGAGACTCAAAAACATGCTGATGTGAGCTCAGACAGCCACCTGGAAGCTAACCCTGCAGAGGACATCCAGCTCACAGGTCATCTTAGTTTCAGACTTTCCTCTGAAGGCAGTTCTAACCCAGCGTCACTGACTCATGAAGCGACTGACATTCTCTTATTCTCATTGCATTATAACAGAACAAAGGCACAAAAAATTGAAAAGAATTCTGTTTAATCAAAAGCATCTTCTATCAAAGGAAGTACAGAAACATGACCTTGATGGAATAGCTGTGAAGCCTAATCTCCGGGGAGACAGCAGTAGCTCCTTCTGCTGAGTGGGTGGCTTTTCTTCCCTACAATGGTTACGCCCAGAGTTTCACACCTGATATATCCATGGTTTGAGCAATCTAATGGTTAGGCTCGGAGCAAATGGTGATACTTTGGATAAAAATACATATTTTAGCTAGGTTTTCCATAACTTGAAGGGCTAGCTGAAGAGTATTTTTTCTTTCTTTGTTAAGACTCTAAAGTTATTTTTCATTAGAACTCACTATTTTAGTAACTGTATTTGATGGCCACAGTGGTAAGGTAGGAAAAAAATAAATCCAAAAGAATGAGAGCCTTGGTAAAAAAGGCTCAGGCAGAACCTAAGTAGGAGATGTACTCCTTAGTTTGTTTAAATAGCTACTGGGTAGGTTTATGTGCGTGTTTACGTATGTAATGAGGCAACTGTCACTTCATGTTTATATTTATTGGCTATTAAACTTTAAAGACTAGCTGTACTGAAAATTAACTTCAATGTTTATTCTACATTTGCTCTCTTGCTGTTCCAATTCCTCTTTTCCATTAATTGTAAGTAAGAATAGTTAAATTAACTAGACAAAAATCAGTGGATTTTTTTCATATGTAATTTACAAAACAGAGACAGCAGCTTCTAACTCTATTTAAATTTTAAATCTAACTCCAACATTATCTAATTGGGTTGAAACATCCATTTGGCAGGCTGTGGACAAAGGACTCTCTCATGAATCAGAGCTGTCACGATGGTACAAGCTGTTTGATGGAGGGGCACCATGGCGGTTAGAAAATGCAGAAAGGCGGTCACAGGTTAGGGCAAAGGACCAACACAGAGAAAGTGGGAAGCAGTTTCTATTGGCATCTTTCTGGGAAAAAACCCAAAACCTTTCAGAGACTCTCACTGCTCTTTGTAATTGCATTGAAGATGAGAAGTATGCAAATTAAAGAGATACTTGGAAAACCCTCCCCAAAGGCTATGGTGCAATCTCATTATTTCAACCATGACATGCCCCTGCTCTTCTCTTCCTTCTGCGTCTCCTCCTCCTCCTCTTCTTTTTTCTCTCCTTTCTCCTTGTCCTTTTTAGTAGGAGCATCCTCATAACCATCATTATTCATGTGCTTACCCATGTTCTAAGCACTTTGATGAATGCTTTCCAAGCATATTCATTTTCTTTTCACGATCTCCAAAGATTGTTATTATTGTCCATATTTTTACAGAAGCTGCGGTTCTTATAGACTGAATTTCAAAGCCAAATAGCCACTTGAGTGGGCAAAAGTTAGAGAATCAAACCCTAATGTGTCTGATTCTTTTACTAATAAAAGAAATATTCCTGGGAGTATAATGCTGTGTAAATGCAGAACTCGCTGTAACACTGCAGACCCTGAGCATATAAGGAATTATATGTGGGTTTCAGAAGAGGAGATCGGGAGCTGAATTAAGTTACCCTTCAGAACATAATTTCATCTCAGAGAGCTACTCAACTAAACATTCTTAAATATTAAAAGCAATAGAATAAGTACTTAGAGAACAAATAGAACTAATTTCTGAATCTTAACGTTAGGAGGGACCATTATTAATGCCAATGTACCAGTTAACTTATGGACGATAAAAAAAGAAAAACAATTGTTATGAGACCAACAGGTGTCTAGACTAGGGGAGTGGCTAAAGGTATATTTCTTTACCAAACTGCAACAAAATTAGCAATGTATGAATACCTGAGCCATCTGAAACATGCTAGGATACCAGATATAGAGCCCAAGGGAGCAAACTTAAAAGTCATTTTTAAAGATTAAGAAAGGAAAAAAAGAAACCAAAGAAAGAAAAACAAGCTTAATTATTATCTAATTATTATCTTAAGACCTAACAGAACCCACTACTGGAATGCTGAACCTTTGCACCAGAACACATCAACAGAGGCAAAATATGCATTTAAATTGAAATGGAAATGGCTCTCTTACATGTTTTTCTAAACTGTCTGTTGGGATGCATAATCATTTTGAAGTATTTGAGAAGTCAGGGCACTAGTGATTCTGAAACCTGAAAAGGTCTTGGTTTCCTGGAAGCACAGTAAGAAGGAAGGCAGCCAAAAGATCATAGAAATTATTAAGGCTGGGGTTTTCTCTTTTCACTTTACCGGCCTGGATATTTAGATGGCTATCTTCGCGAATGTCTTTGGATACTTTCCTAGTTTTGTCTTGAAAGGAAGTGATTTATGACTCTGAAATCATATAGTTACCTCAAGTGGATATTACAATTGTCAAAAAGATGAGGGTTTACCAGTATCGTGGGTATAGAGATATCTCAGGCATGTTTTGGAGTTAGGATATTTACAAATTTAACAAAAAGCTCCTTAGTCTTTGGAAGTGATAACCCTTTAATGTCAAGGCAGAGTTAAAGACAAAGCAGTAAGCTTTCCGTAGCGCTGGTATGTCAGCACTCTCTAGACTAAGTAAGGAGGATTGCAGTAAACACTTAGGGCAACAGGACGCTCTGCTACTAGGGTAGAAGGAGGTCAACCTCATAGCTTAAAATGGCAGCAAGTTTTGCTTATGGCAAAACACATTTAGGATTTCAGCACATCTCTTCAAGCAGCTGTCTTGGCCCAAGACCCCCTCTAACCTACACATTTAAGCAAGGGAAGTATCCTTCTAAATGTGCAAAAAGGAGGGCCTTTCCACTTACACATTAAAGGAAGTAGGTTTCTAAGTCAATTACAGATTGATATGAACAGAATTAAGAAACAAAGGACAACCAATATTCCTAAGGTATGGGGCACAAAGGCTTGGGACAGGAGCTCCCCTTCCCTATGTGCATACATACAGGTCGTTCTTAAGCTATGCATTTACACAGTGAAGACAACCAGTAAGCTGATCAACCTTCTTCAGAATCCCATGTCTGATGGACACAGGAAGACCCTGGTTGGCAGCCCTACCACTAACTGCCAGGGCCAGTGGGTCAAACACACTCTTCCTCAGTCACAGCTCATGAGTATTAATCTTGAAATTATGCTCTCCATCTCAATAAGATTGTTTGCTTCAGGCAGAGGATGGCTTTAGCCAAGAGAATACTAGTAACCATGTCTTCCAGCTAGCACTTCTAAATAAATGATTGAGATAGAATGGAGGGGAATCAAGCCACAAGCTCCCCAAACGTTGTACATTTTGGGAATTGGAAAACCAAAGCCAAGGTTAGAATTTAGGTAATTAATCCAACCAAAGCAAACTTGAAACCATGAGAATAAACCATATAAATCTAGTGCTATTGCTGCCTCCTGGACTCTAAATGCAGGATGGAATTGGGAGCGAAAGACTTAAGATGCCTACCCAGACCTGTGACTAGCAACGCAATGATGGAAGCTAAATAGGGCTTCTTCACACAGGCAGCAGGCTTGCAGCTTGAAAGCAGGGCACATTGTTCACCTACTCATGCTTAAGATACCTGACTTGCCTCAGCCTCATCGGCAATTCCAGATCAGGCTGTCTCTCTGGTTCAAGGTCAAGCTGCAACAGCCTGTGCCCAAAGGCCCAGCTGATCACCTCCTTTGCAGTCCTTGCCTTTACTTAGGCCTAATCTATGGCCCTGCCTCTCAACAGCCACTGACCTCCATGAGGTTGACTTCTTGATCCTAGGGAACAAGCTTCAGAAGTGTCAACAGCAGCTCCAGGCCAGGATTCTGTTGAGAGAGATTCGCAACCAGAAAGACAATTGTGGGGACAGGGAAAAAAAATCTTTCCAATAGGACAGGTTTCTTAGGCTTACGCAACAGCCAAGGGCAACCCAGGAGGCTGAAGAATTGCTGAGAAGTGTGTGTCGATGTAAAATGACCAATAACCATTCTACAGATGAGAGAAACCCCAATTTTGATTTATAAGTTGGTTACAGATTATTTGCCTTCACAGCAGATCCACAGTTATTTGGGTCTGGAATGCTAGAAGTACAGGGCCCAAAGGGATAAAAATCAAACGGACTTAAAACATACTAGATAAGAAATAAAGTTCTCTTAATAAGACCTGGTAACAACTGGGGCTCCACTCAAAGTTCTAACTTGGCAACATGGCAGCAATATGATGAACTTTTTGGAGAGAGGAGACAGAATGCATTGAGAGCTTTCTGCCCCAGATATGATGGGTGCATAATACCAATATTAACTATTAGTAGATTTCTCCCAATTAAGTTTCGGTCAACAGCACATGGACTCTGGGCCATTGACATTGATTGACTGGCATTCTAGTAAATGTCAAGTTTCAATCTGTCCATCCTCCTTCCCTCAACAAATATTTGGTGCTGAATTAAATCCATTACTGAGATTCTATTAAAGTACCATTATTTGATGGAAGAAAGTTATAGAAGAAGCCCAGGCTGCAAATGCTGAAAGATACACCTGAAACATAAGCTTCATGAGAGCAGATTCTTTCTCACTGCTGCATCTCCAGCACCTGGCACATAATGGATTATTTTTGAATGTATGAGTATTCCTATAGAAAGATAGTATCTTCAAAACAAGTCTTTACTTAAGCTTAGCAGCTACCAGCAGTTGTACTACATGCTTCAATTAATGATAGTCTTACGAGAATCACACATTATTTTTATCATTCACTACCATTAATTGAGATTCTCTCCTGAACTAAGCAAAATGCTAATTGTTCCAAATATGGATTGTGTCATTTAATCCCTATTACAACCTTGAAAATACATAAAGCCTCATTTTACGGATTAGGAAACTGATGATTCAAACTTAGATTGGATTTTGCCAGATTTCATTCACTTTCCACCATACAATAACTTAACTTTTTGTTTATTTCCTGTTTCAGAGAAGGTCCCTGAAATCAGAAATAATAGGTAGACTTTTAGAGGTGAGAGGTGACTGCTAATTCTGGCATCATCATTCTTTTTTTTATTTATTTATTTATTTTCTTTTTTCTTTTTTTTTTTTTAAAGATTTTATTTTTTCCTTTTTTTCCCCAATGCCCCCCGGTAAATAGTTGTGTATTCTTCGTTGTGGGTTCTTCTAGTTGTGGCATGTGGGACGCTGCCTCAGCGTGGTCTGATGAGCAGTGCCATGTCCGCGCCCAGGATTCGAACCAACGAAACACTGGGCCGCCTGCAGCGGAGCGTGCAAACTTAACCACTCGGCCACGGGGCCAGCCCCTGGCATCATCATTCTTACATCATGATAGTAATCTAGCCAGCGATCCATTCCCAATCTACAAAGTGGGATAAAATAAGGTAATATATATGTGAAAATGCTTTGAAAATTAAAGACATATGGATGCAAATCAGTGTGTGTTATCCCAAAATGAACTCATGAAATGGTAAGGAAAGGGAGCAGGGGACATCTAGCTAACTGGCCAGAACTGCTGAGGCAGCTGAGCCTCAGTGGGGCAATGGACCGGCAGCCAGATTAGCCTCATGGCTGACGTAGTACCATCATGGAAAGTTTCGCTCAGCCATGGGGAGCCTTATTTAGTATGTTTTATTACCATGCTCACATTAACATTGAGGAATAGAAGGAATAGGATGGTTTTCTTTCCTAAAAACTGGGAGTAACTTGGCCTTCTTTTTCACCCAGAGGAGAGTGAAAACGTTTCAAAATACATTATTTCTATCAGAGAGCTAGGAATCGTTAAAGGATGCTTCAGAATTATTTAAGTTAAGGTTTTAATTAAGGGAGCATTTTGAAAAAACAAAAATAATCTTTTTTTCATGCACTAATAAATCGGAGTGAAAATCAATCAAACAACATAAGTAATATTTTAGCTGACTCCGCTTCAATCTTTTTCTTCTTATTTGCTTGGGATTATGCATAGATTTATAGCAAAGATTATATTAAACTTCACCTGACAGTCTTTTCTCTTAATTACTTTTTTTTAGCATATTCTTGATTACTTTCATACTTAACCTCCCAGTTTTCATTACACTTTGCTTTTTTTTTTTTTCAGGATTTTAATGTTAAACTTTATCAATCAGGGTAGAACTCTTACACATCTGTAAGAAAAATTCATCTTAGAAACACATTCTAGAGACACTCTTTTCTACAAAGCAAAGCAAAGAGTATACACAATTTTCCTTTAGAATAACCAAGTTCATGATATCCTGAAACTCTTAATTCATTATAATTCTATTTTAAGTAGAATTACAGAGAATACTACTTCGTAACATTTTATAAGTCCTGAGATGACCAACCTCTATGATTTCTGTTTAATCCCTCAATAGAATCATTGACTCCCATTAAACTGTTTTTAAGTTTCTGATCAGATATTCTCATGATTCTCACATTTTTAAAAGTAAGTTTCCTCATTTAAGTTCATCATCTCTATCAAATATGTAATTTCTTTCCTCATTTTTGTCCCCAAAGCTTTTAAAAAATAGTGGCCAACTACAACGATGTGAAACAAATTCTGAAATGAGTCCTACTTATTCTTTTATTATCACTATCAAACACACTAACACAGGGAGCTTGGCACAAAACATGATCCTGGGCGCCATGAGGCTCTCATACTTTGGTTACAGGAAATCTCATTCCATCAAGAGTATAAGCAATGGAATGCAATAAATCTTGACGTAACCTTATGAAGTGAACAAATGAGACAAATAATTCAATTTGTAAAAGAAATCACATGCATACAACTTTCTATACACTTTAATGGGAGGGGTTATTGAAGATAATGAGATGATATATATGTCAAACTGGGTTTATTGGGAAAAACTTCCCACAATACATCCGTTTGAGCTTGGACTAGATAATAGTAAAAAAATACAAGAAAGCGATGGGCTGTTCTGAACTTGGGAGATAGGTTTTTGTTAGTGACGGCAATTTGTTAGTCTAGCGTGGGGCCCTAGACCGCCTGCTTCGGGAATGAGGCCTGTCTGACAGGATGGGCAAAGGAAGGAGAAATACACTTCTTTAACGTTTTACTCTTTGAAATGGAAAAAACAGAAATGACAAATTGAAAAAAAATCCCTCAGCTTTCAGATGATACTTTCAATATTTTAAGATATGAAGCAAATTAATACAAAATTATGTGGCAGTCACAAACCTGCTCTAAATATATCATTCCCAATAGCTGAGAAAAATAATAATATCTATTACATGGTAGATATTGCGATTGCATTTTATTGAAGAGAAAATGAAGTTTTCCAGTTAGCAAGTGGCAAAGCCTAAGTTCACATGCATCACTGTGCTTTGAGTCAAGGGCTCATTCTCTTTTAATCACATTGGTAATTTTGCTAAGATGTCATTATAAATAAACCTAATTTTAAAGTTGGGTTTATTTAGAAATAATTTACATATAGTAAAATTCACCCTATTTTAGTGTACGGCTCGTTGAGTTGTCATAAATGTTCACAGTAGTGTAACCATGCCCACAATCGAGACATGCATTTCCATCACCCTAGAAAGTTACCTGTATCCCTCTGTAGTCAATACCACTCTACAACCCAGCCCTGGCCACCTGCGCTCTGATTTCTATTCTTGCAGTTTTCCCAGAATGCGGTACAAATGAAATCATACAGCTTAAACCCCTTTGTGTCTGGCCTCTTTTACTTAGCATGCTAAGTGAAATCGTTGGCCATAATTGTAAGAGTTTGTGTCATGATTCTGAATTCTGCTCCATTGATCTATATATCTGTTTTTATGCTACTATCATGCTGTTTGATTACTGTAGCTTTATATTAAGTTCTAAACAGGAAGCGTTAAGTCGTCAAACTTTGTTGTTCTTTTTCAAAATTGGTATTTTGGGTTCTATGAATTCCCACATAAGTTTTTTGAACAGCTTATTAATTTCTGCAAAAATCCTAGTGGAATATTGGTGGGATTTTATCGAACCTAAGATAAAGTTGGAGAGAACTGCCATCTTAATAATATTGAGTCTTTCAATCCATGATCATGGGATGTCCTCTCATTTATTTAAATCTTTATTAATTTCCCTCAGTTAACATATTCTTTCTCTCAGAAAGTTCCCTTTTCTCTCAGCGGTGTTTTGTAATTTTTGATATACAAGTATTGTACTTCTTTTGTTAAATATATTCCTACGTATTTGATTTTTATGAATAAAATTATTTTAATTTCATTTTCAGAAAGTTTATTCGTAGTATGTAGATATGCAATTGACTGTGCATATCTCTGTTTTTGCTGAATACTTTTTATTAGTTCTAATAGTATTTTTGTGGATTACTTAGGATTTTCTACATAGAGAATCACGTCATCCATCAATAAAGGCAGTTTACTTCTCTTTTAATCTGGACTCCTTTAGTTTATTTCTTTATTTATATTTAATTTTGGCCTAACTGCAGTGATGAAAATGTCCTATACGATGCTCAGTAGAGTACTAAGATTGGACGTCTTGTCTTGTTCCCTATCATAAGGAGAAAAGATTCAGTCTCTCATTCTCTAAAATAATGTTAGCTATAGATTTTTTGGTAGATGTCCTTTAACAGACTGAGAAAGTTCCCTTCTATTCCTAGTTTGCTGAGAAGTCTTTGTTTTTGTTTTTAAATCAGGAATGAATACTGGATTTTGCCAAATGTTTTTTTGCATCTATTAAGATGATCATGGGTTTTTTCCCTTGATTCTATTAGTTTGGTATATTACATTAATGGACTTTTGGATATTAAACTAAGTTTGCGTTCAAACAGCAAATCACACAGTTAATTTATACACATTAGTTAATTTATACATTGATTTAGTTTGCTATTTCGTTGATGGTGTTTGCATCTACATTTATGAGAGATATTGGTCTGTACTTTTCCTTTCTTGTCATGTCTTACCTGGCTTTGGCGTCAGAGTGATATTGGCCTCATAGAAGTAGACGGAAACTGTTCTCTCCTCTTCTAAATCTTGAAGAGTTTGTGAAGGATTGGTACTATTTCTTCTTTAAATATCTGACAGAATTCACCAATGAAGCCATGTGGGCCTGGGCTTTTCTTTGTGGGAAGATTTTAAATTGCTATATCAATTTCTTTGCTTATTGGCCATCCAGATTTTCTATTTCTTTTCGCATCAGTTATCGATTTGTATCTTTCTGGGTATTTGTCCATTTCATCTAAATTGCCCATTGTTGGCAGAACGCATTTCCTTACAATCCCTTTAATTTCTGTAGGATTGGAAGTGATATTCCCTCTTTTGTTCCTGATTTTGCCAACTTGCCTTTTCTTTGTTCTTGGTCAGTCTCACTAAAGGTTTGTCCATTGTGCCGATCGTTTCAAAGAACCAACTTTTGGTTTTATTTATTTTCTCTATTGTTTTTATTGGTTTTCTCTACTGTTTTTCTGTTTCCAATTTCATTTATTTCCACTGCGATCTTTCTTATTTTCTCCCTTATTTTCATTTTAGTTTGCTTCTCTTTCCGTAGTATCTTAGGAGGAAACTTAGATTATTGATCTGTGGTCTCCTTTTATTATATTGTGGTCATTGGAAGTTATAAAATTTCCTGTAGCACTGTGTTAGTTGCATCCCACAAGTTTGCATGTGTTGTGTTTTCTTTTACATTCAGTTCACAATACTTTTTAAATTTCCTTTGTGATTTTTTTCTTTGACCCATGGGTTACTTAGGAGTATTTTGTTCAGTTTTTAATATTTGAGGATTTCTCAAATTTTGTTCTATTGTTGATGTCTAATTTAATTTTGTTATGGTAAGAGAACATAATTTGTGTGACTTAAACCCTTTTAAGTTTATTGAGCATTGTTTTACAGGCCTAGCATATGATCCCTCCTGAAGAATGTCTCATCTACTCTTGAAAATAATATGTATTTCACTGTTTAGGGGCAGAACATTCTACAGATTCCTTTTATTTCAAGTTGCTTGATAGTATTGTTCAAACCTATATCCTTGCCAATTTTCTGTTTCATTGTTGTATCAATTATTAAGAGTAGAGTATTGAAATCTCCAACTATTCTTGATGAATTATCTATTTCTCATTTCAATTTTGCCCGGTTTTGCTTCCTACAGTTTAGGGTTTTGTTGTTGGCTGACTATATGGTTTTAATTGTTTTATCTTCCTGATGAGTTAACACTTTCAGCGTTATAAATGTCCTTCTTTGTCTCTAATGTTTGGTCTGTCTTTCTGTTGGTCTGTTTTCAAGATTTTCTCTTTGTTTTTGTCTTGCAACAATTTGACCATGACGTGTCTAGGCATGGATTTCTTTGTGTTTATCTGACTTGATGTTCATTGAACTTCTTGGATATGTAGACTGATATTTTGTATAAAACTTGGAAAATTTTGGCCTCATCCTGCAAACATTTTTTCTGCCTTTCCTGCTTTCTTCTTTTAGAACTGCCATGTGTTGATGTGCCTGATGCTGTACCACAGTCCCTGAGGCTCTTTTCATTGTTCCTCATGCTTTTTGTTTTCATGGATTATTCCTATTCATAAATCTTTAAGTTCATTGATTCCTCCTTCTGCCATCTCAAGTCTGCTTTTGAGTCCTTCTAGTAAATTTTTATTTGATTCTTTTATATAATTTCTATCTCTTTGTCGATATTCTTTATTTAGTGAGAGACCATTCACATATTTTCATTTAATTCTTTAAGCAGAGTCCTTTAGTTCTTTGAACATAGTTATCACAGCTCCCTTGAAGTCTTCACATGCTAAGTTCCACACCTGGGCCCTCACATTGACAGTTTCTATTAAATGCTTCTTTTTCTTTAGTATGGGTCACACTCTGAAAGTCTCATATTTCTTAATTAAAATGTTTAGTTATTAATTTAATTTTTATAGGCACACTGCTAAGAACTGCTCACTGTTTTAATGTGAACAAAAATTTTAGTGGATCAAGTAGTATAGATAAAAATATATTGTATTAATTTAAGTTCATTTGTTGGGATAGAAAGTTGAGTTTTAGGAGTTGATAAATTAGCAGTTAATTCAATAGTGCAATTTATTAATTTGATTTATTCTTGGAGAAGTTTATTATCAAAAGTAACGAGACATATATATGACAGTTTGTGAGGGTATTGGGCAGTAGGATGAAGGAAAGAGTTTGTTGTCAACTAAAAGTCTTTAATAGAAGAAAAGGGCTGAGACCAGTACCTGAAGCTAGCACTGAACCTGCACAGGATAATCTCTGAAGACTGATGACTGTCGGCTTGATGTGAAAATGAATGATGAATGGACAGAGATAATAAATAATCAAGCAAAATAACAAAATTAACAAGACATCTCACAATATATCAGCTGTCTAAGTTTCAAAATAAAAGACATTTGACATCGGAACTTCATATATATTCACTCTCAGATTAGCACATCAAAGCAGGTGGTACTCACTAACCTGAAGATACGCTATATTTTATGATGTACTACCTCTGCAAATAAAGCAAGACTTGCAAGTATTTCTTCAATAACAGTTATTTTACCTTGTTTTCTTTCCTGAATGGCAACCATTGTTCAAACACTTCTTCAAATACTAGAAGAAGACATGAGTGGGTTGAGAAGTGAATGAGAGGTGAAGAAGAGGATCCGATAAGTGTAGATTGCTCTTTTAAGCCTGAATAAGGAGAGGAATATCTATATTGGGTTTTTGGTTATTCCAGAAAAAAAGATTTTATTATGCTTGTCTCCATTCCAAACTAAATGAATACCCTTTTATGTCCATCTCTGACCTCTACTGCTCCAGGACTCACAGGTGCTATTTGTAACAAAGACTGCCAGGTACACTGTTCAAGTCAAAAGTTTTGGCATTTACTATAGCTGGATTGCTAGAATTTTCAAGAGGGCATCATATTTACTCTGTCACCATTATGCCCTGCACCTTCAAACAAATGGTGAGCCAAAAGTCCAGTGAGAACAGAAAGGATCCATAGAAAGCATTTACCCTATTGTCAGAAGACACATTCAACAAGACTTGGCAGGTCTGTCACTGATCAACATGTTACTTACTCCCTATGTGACAGCAGGAATCAGTCCTGCTGAGTATTAATAAGACGAAAATCTCAAGACTTTTCATATTCCATCACAAAACCAGGTCTATCTAAGAGATAGCTGACACAGACAGCTGTGACTTGCCATCATCTCAGTACAAGAAAAAGAAACTGGTAACATGAAAGAGTTTTACTCCCTCTTGAATTCATCCATCCATTTACTCAAAAGTATTAAATAAAGATAGTTGCTGACATTTATTAAAGTCTTTCTACACTAACCCGTTATACAGTTTTCTCTTATCCTCACATTACCCCATGAAGGTCTTCATTTTGGAGATGGAGGAGTTAAGTAAGCGTTCACAAGCTTCCATTCAGTGCTGTGCACTTTGCAAAATATGGAAATACAAAATATATGTCATCACGCTCATCTTTGTAGAAAGTAACTGTGTAGTACAAGAAAACAGATTTTTGAAATTGTACTATGAGATGGTAATAACAAAAAATAGTTAATATTTAAAAAAATGCTTACTATAGAACATGCAGTTAAGCACCTTACATTCATGATCTCCTTTAATCCTCATAAGCCTTTGAAGTAGGGTCTTTGATTATCTTTATTTTTGTAGATAAGGAAACTGAGGCTTACAGAAGATAATTAAATCGTCAAAAGTTGTTAGCTAGTAAGTGATGAATGTTGTGATTGAGATATTTAATATGCTGTAAGAACACAGAGAAAAGAGCAGTTAACCAACTTGGGAGTTCCCTTAAGGCTTCACAGAGAGCTGTTCGATGTTTGAACCAAGGCTTGAAAACTGAGTAGGAGTTCACCTTGAAGGAGAGAGCAAAAATTGCAGACCTAAGGAACAGCATGTGGAAAGACATGTAGTTGTCACAGTTCCAGCAACAACGAATAGGTCAGTAGTGGTTGAGGAAAGAGCCAATGAAGATGGTAATGAGTGAGAATACAGAAGGATACAAATGGAATTGGGGAGGAGATTTTTTTGATCACCTTGCATATTTTTTAAGAACTCCAGTTTTCACAACACAATGGTTAACAGCTCAGGCTCTGGGAATTCAACAATTCTAGGTTGCGATACTTGTAGGCTTATCTTTTATTCAACATGTTACCTTGGCCAAGAAACTTTAACCCATTGTTCTTCATCTGAAAAATAGGAATAAGTATAGCAACTATTTCGTAAGTTGTTATAACAGTAAATGAGATACAGCACTTGTAGAAGACTTATGGTATATAGACGTAAAAAAACATCCAATGAGAGTTAGTTATTCTCATCATTGTTAATATGGTTGTTATCATTATGGATGAGACAGACTTAGTTTGGAGCTGGTGGAAAATAAAAGTAAAACAGGAAAAGTTTTGAAAATAGGTTCGTCTTCCCTGGTCCTATCAAATAGAGCATCAATGTGGGGTACATTCACTTGCACTTTATTGCAACAAAGGAATCAAAGCAGGAGTGCATTTGCTGAGGCCAGAAGATGTCTTACTCACCAAAGCTATGGGGAGACCAACCTAGCCAGGGGCCTCTAGTAAGTACTGGTATCCAAGCCAGCATTGGTATTCATCACAGAGGTCAAATCAAGTGGGCAAGGTGTGACCTAATAGCTGATAAAAACACTAGGATGAAATAGAATTGTTGGGAGTCTTCATTAACATACAAATCTTAGTTATCCATTGAGAGTACAATGTCAGCCAGGGTCCAGAAGTTCAGAAAGCAAGATTTAGCATTTTAGAGAAAAGCAGGCAAGTAGAAGACAAGGTACTAATCAAAATCACTCTAAGGTAAGGAGGGACTATTGGTAAGGAGACCTGTCTTATGAGCTATTCCAATATGGAGAGACTAGACAGGCTAGGATATAAGCAATAAGAAGAGACTCAGGGTCAAGGCAAAGTTTGCTTCAGCACAATCAATACGAGGAAGGCAGCCAACACAGCTTAATTCCAATTGCCCCATGTGATGGAGCTAAGACTACTTCTCTCCTTCTAATGCCTCATCAAACCCAGCTGACATCCTGCAATCAGTTTAGCCCAGTACTTCCCAAACCCAGCTGTCCAATGGAATCATTTGAGAAGCTTTAAATGTACTGATGCCTGAGGTCCACTCCCAGGGACTCTGATTTAATTGGAATTGAGGTGTCCTGGGCATCGGGGTTTCTAAAAGCTCCTCAAGTTGATGGCAACATGCAGCCATGGCAGACAACCACCGGGGCAAGCAATACATTAGGGGCAGTATCTCATCTCCCACCTGTTTGCCATTATTCAAAATAATGATAAAACAGACAGAAAGTTGTCCTGTGGAAAAATGCACCAGCCTGACAGTGACTAAAGAGTTACAAATTTATTTTCAGGCACTAAAATAAAAAATTAAGCTATCATGAGGTAGTGGGTGGGGGAAGGTGAAGTGGTACATACACAGACATTGCTGGTTAATTCATTCTGGTTAATATGGGAATGTGTTGTAGCATTATTCAACTTCGGCTGAACTTTTGGATTAAACCCCAAATAAACCTGTACAGCCTATCATTTATAAGTGTTCAATGTACAGCCTGCATACAGCATATGTAAATATGTACATCCTAATTTGTACATGTGTTCATATTGTATATGATTAAAAGTTAAAAAAGAGAGACAGAAAACCAAAATGCTTAACAATACAGTAACTGAGAATCAAATTAGGATACAGCAACATGACATCAGGTGGCTAGCAAAGTAAAAATTAGGAGGACTATCTAAATACACAGAAATTTGCATAAGAAAAATGAAGCAAAACTCACAGTAATGTATTCTGGTTAGTACTTTGTAAAGGATGCATGAGACAGCAGATTGGAATGCCTGAACTTGCTTGGCTTTTCACTTTATAAAACCCAATATATATTTAAAAATATTAATTTATCTAAGTATTAAAATAGAGGATAATTAAATATTTTTCCAAAAAATGGTAGACTTGAGAAAAATCAAAGAGAAGTGACTGGAAGCAATCTTTCTTGATCAGGTCTTCAGACCTAAGCCAGGCCACTGGGAGGAACGGTTAACGAGCCGCAGGTCCAAGGACCCACTGAGATTTTAACATTTTCTTTTCTCAAACTTTTCAAGTTTGTTTAACCATTTAATTTCTATTACTGAGGTAAGACGTGGTTCACCCTGGTTAAAATTCAAACATGGAAAGGAAATCTGATTTTCATGCTAAGGTTATCAATTCACTTTGTGGAATTCTTTGATTATATTTAACAGAAAGACCCGTACAATAACAATTTTCTTAGTTACACTGATAAAATTTTAGCCGGGTATGTACTTCTCCAACCCTGAGGACAGACTTGGCAGCGAGTAACTGAATACTCTGTCCATGTTTTCAAAAAACACCGCCATTCTACAGAGATACAGAACAATGTTGCTGGGATGACAGCTCAAGAATTACCAACGGGAGAAATCAAATGCCAGATTGCCGGAAAGAACAATGACAAGGAACTGTCTTCCTGAGAAGATAAAAATATATGCTGTCAGTAAAATTTGCACTTATTTTGAAAATCACAGAAGGCCTGTTTTGAAAAAAAAAAAAAGGCAAATAATATGAGAAATTGGTGTATATACAGTCCTAAGTCAGTAGGAATCTAGAATTATAACCCAGGTGGGGTTACCGGGTTTTCAAAACTGTTAAAAAGGTGGGATGCAGGTTTAATGTTTTGGATGTGTTTAATACTTAAAAGCTGAGAAATGTGGCTTCAAATTTTAATAGAGGACCAGAACTCAGGCATTCCTGGTTGTCAGTTCCACCTTATAGATCCTATTTTCTAATGAACTTAATTAATTTGACATACTCTGTGTTGTTTCACTTTATAAGTATTTCATATATTAGTTTATTCTTTTATTTATTCAATTGCCAGATCTGACCACCCTTTCTCTGTTCGTAACCTCTGTACTTAATCACAAAAATCTAAACAAAAGTGTGTTATTTGACACCATCACATTGTTTTCTCCCATTAATTTCATTTTATCTTCCGTCACTTCAGCTCTGCATTCGTCCCTTCTGAAACATACTGTTCTACCAAACATACAAGTGTCTTGCTAATTGTTGCTGGATGCCTCTGTAGTACCTCTTATGTTCCTGGTTCTGTTTTTTTGGTAGTTTTTTTTTAAGATTTTATTTTTCCTTTTCCTCCCCAAAGCCCCCCAGTACATAGTTGTATATTTTTAGTTGCAGGTTCCTGGTTCTGTTTTGATCAAGAAGATAGACTGAAATCAGAATTTCAGAATTATAATATGACGAGAACAAAGAGACTTCAAATGGGAATTTAAAAAAATAACATAAAACATTTTCATATGGGGGACAATGGATTCAGATTTTATTTTTATCTTAAACCACATCTGTCACTGATTATTTGCATTCATCTGCTTATCTGTAATTTCTAACTGATATCACTGCTGAGAAATTAATTTCCTACTGCAGTGCTAGCATGTTGAGTAGTGGCCTGTGCATCAGATGCCTGTATGGTCACATGTTACTAATGCTGTGTTACCCTGGGCATTTCCCTTATCTTTAAAACCTCTAACTCAACTATTAAATGATAGAACAGGACTAAAGAGATCATAAGGCTACTTCACGCTTCAAGATTCTAAGATACAAGTATTCTTACTATGCTGCACCTTCCTTAGTGAGAAGGAGCAGGCCAATATACAGTAAAAGTGCTTGGTTTATTACAGAATACTGTAAGATAACCAGTCGATGAAATAATAGGCTCAAATAAAAGCCCAACATTTATTAATTCACCACATATTGAATAAGTACCTACTGTGTGCCAAGCCCCCTGTGAGGAGCTAGGGATATATCAGCGAATAAAATGCACATGTTCCTGCTATTGTGGAGGTGACATACTAGTGGGGAAGACAGACAGTAGCCAAGTAAATAAACGCATCAACGTAATTAGACTGCTACAACTGTTCAGATGAAAATAAACAGGAAGATGCAAGAAAGAAACGTGGCATGGGGTGACTTCCAGGTGATAATTCAGAAAGGCCTTCCTAGAAGAGTGACATCTGGGCAGGATCCTGAAGGATGACAGTGAGCTCGCAGTGTGCAGACGTGGAGGAAAAGCTTTCTAGGAAATAGGAACATGGACAAGTACACACGCTTGTGTGTGTATCTGTCTCTATGGTTTTACATTCATGCTACTGTCATTTAACTGCTAGATCTCATGAGAGGCCGCCAAACGCAAGGTTCATAATTGTAGGCAATAAAGAAAAATAACCGGATCAGAGGAACTGTTCACAATTTCTTAGTAGGATTAGCTGATCTCACTTTGATGAGCTGAATGTTCAAAGTGAGACACTCCAAATATAAGTGTAAATGCAGCTCAACTTCTCTAAAAGTTGTCTGCTAACACGTCTGTGGAGGGCAAGTTATGAGAGCAGCTAAAGCAGTTCTGAAACTGCTGGAAGGCGGCAACAAGGATTTGCAAATGGAAATAGACGGCATTTTCGTTCAGCAATATCCCATTTCTTCCACCACAGAATGCGTGAAAGATTGCTGTGGCCAATTTCTGGGCACTGTTTGAATTGCACTGTATAGATATTATTCATATTTTTGATATTTAACAACTTTTGACAATACTTATTCTTTTTTGGAATCACTAGAGAATGAAATGTTTTTGATCAAATAATTCATTAACAGGAAGCCCACATATATCGTTCGAGATCCTATTTTCCAATAATTTATAAACCTTGAGTATATGAAACAGTAAAACTAAATAGTATAAATCCTTTGATGATTCTGAAAGTACTTCAGGTCACCAGTAAGAATGTCATTCTCAATGTCTGCTCAGTTAACAGGCATGGCTGTGGAATAAGATGCTGTCTGTGATTTACTCTTTAAAAGTTAAGACTAGGTTTTGGAATGATTTTGCTACAAAACTTTCCATTATGTGTGCTTTGAAATTTAGTCAATGCCTCCACAGGTGTTCTTTGGATGTCTGTTACGTGCTAGGCACAATTATACTATAGAGTTCCTTATTTTATTAGAAGAGAATAACGGACACAATTATTTCTCAGTGTTGCATGAAATACATTTCTGAGGCATACTGGGAAGTTTTTTTTTTTTTAAAGATTGGCACCTGAGGTAACAACTGTTGCCAATCTTCTTTTCTTTCTTTTTTTTTCTGCTTTTTCTCCCCAAGTGCCCCCAGTACACAGTTGTATATTTTTTTAGTTCTGGGTCATTCTAGGTGTGGCAGGTGGGACTCCACCTCAACATGGCCTTGTGAGCGGTGCCATGTCCACACCCAGGATCGAACCATCGAAACCCTGGGCTGCCAAAGCGGAGCGCGGGAACTTAACCACTTGGCCACCGGGCCAGCCCTGTAGTGGCAAGATTTTAAAATCAGATTTGTTTCAAACTAATAGCTCTGAAATTAGTTGTAGGATGGGCCTAGTGTACATAACTTCTTTAGTTTGTTTCTTCATCTATAAAATATATAAACAATAGTTGTCAAGACTTTTGGGAGAATTTAATGAGGTAGCATGGCAATCTCTAACTTGACGCACTGGAAATGGTTATTTATAACATATCTTAAGTGGTCAAGAAATGGTTTAGATATATATGTATATTACGTGCACATCTATATAGTCATAAATATGTTTCTATATGCATGTACATATAACATAAATATTATCTACTGTGATAGTTAATTTTGTGTCAACTTGACTGGGTCACAAGGTGCCCCGATATTTGGTTGAACGCTAGTCTGGCTGTGTCTGTGAGGATGTTTCTGGATGAGATTAACATTGGCATTGGCAGACTGAGTAAAGCAAAGCGCCCTCCCCAGTGTGAGGGAGCCTCATCCAATCTGCTGGAGACCTGACTAGAACAAAAAGGAAGAGTTAGGATTTACTCTCTTTGCCTGAAAGTCTTGAGCTGGCACATGTGCCTTTGCAGGGACTGGAACTTACGCCATGGGCCTTCCTGGGTCTCAGCCTGCCAACTGCAGATCTTGGGACTCCTCAGCCTCCAAAACCACCTGAGCCAATTTCTTGTAATAAATCATATATATCTTATTGCCTCTGTTTTTTGGGAGAACGCTGACTAATACACCTACATATGTAATCAACTTGATTTTTGTCATTTTCTTCTTTTTCACTGCTGCTCTACACATGAGTTAGATAGGGAGGAAGAGTCCACACAGCACGACCCACTGTGGGCTAGATTAATTTGCTGCTCCACTTAATTACAATGTCTGATCTTATGAGGTAAGGCTAGAGCTGACTCAGTCTCTTACAGCAGAGCTCTCCTGAACCTGGGAGTCCATATGGACACCCACAGGGGTGGTAACACTGTACACTCAAGAAAAGATTTTGCCAGGTCCGAAAAGCTCAAATTTTTGCTAGACCACCACTTCTTCTATTATAGGGTTACATAACTTTTCCAGAAAGACTTAAATTAACAACGTAGAAACTTTTTTAGGAGAATGTTTAAAAACATTGAGAGTTTCTTGTTCTTAAATCAAGCTCAGCATCTGCAAGGCCACATATTTCTTGGAAGGAGAAAGTGGATTCAAAGCCTAAAGTCTTTCATCTGGAAAACGTCTCTACCTCTTGACTTTCAGCAGCCAGAAAGCGCATTTCCCTACATGCACAAAAGCAGAACATACTATGAACATATACGCCCAACCAAAATCAGGGCCTGCTATCTGTTGCTGCATACAGTAATCACCCTAAAACATGGTGGCTTAAAACAATAATAATGGTTTGTTATTCTTCACGGTTTCTGTTGGATGGAAACTTGGGAAGGGTTTGGCTGGGGAGGGGTAACTTAGGGTCTTTCATTCAGTTATAGTCACGTGTTGGCTGAGCCTGGAGGATCGATTAAGGGTTTGATTGGGGCTGGGGCATCAGCTTCCCAGGAGGCTCATTCACATGGCTGGCAAATTAGTGCTGGCTATGGCCAAGGGCATCAGCTCCTCTCCACATGGCCCTCTTGCTCCACAGGGTTGTTTCAAGGTCCTCATGACATGGCGCCTGCCTCTCTAATTGCAACAATCCAAGTGAGCAAGACGGATGCTGTAGGAAGGGCTTTAATGACATGGCTTGGAAGTCAAACTCCTTTATTCTAAAAGTTGAGGCAGTAAGAACAGTCTGCCCACGTTCAAGGAAGGGGAATACATTCCCGTCTTCTGGTAGAGGTTTTTCAGTATCACACAGTAAGAACAGTATTATGGCCAAAACAATATATATCCCTCCCACATATAAAACATAGTAAACATAAATGTCCAGCTGTGCAATGAAATCTCACTAACTTTCTATAAAATTAATGCATTGAAGAAATCCTTTGATAATTTAGCAGAAATTCATATGGCACTTTAATATCAGAAATTACTTCAAACATTTAGTGAATAACCAAAAAATGCATAGTGTATACTCATTCTATTTATGGGAAATCATGCTTATTCTGTCAACACTGGAGAATTTCAGAGAATTCTGTGGAGCACAAATTTTCACTGAATAATTCTGGAAGGACGCTACCTTCCAGGAGGATGAAGAAGACCTGTTGTCTTCTTGTATCACTTAGATATCCACTGTCTTCACAAGCCACCCGTGGCCCTCTGGCTTCACTCGAGCCATAACTCTAGAGGTCTAACAGCCAGGGAAATAGTTTGTTTGCATCTCATAAGAGAAGTGGGAACAGGGCAACACTGAGCTAGCGATGACCGCCTGTCGACCACTGGAGAGCTTCAAACTCATCTATCTATTGACAACTACAAAGGAGGATCTTCAGTCTTTGGCCGATAGACGAGGTCTAGGTCTGTTGCTGAGATTGGAAGTAAAGATAATAGACCTCTGGTACAGCAATGTGGGAGGACCATCTAATCCAATTATTTTTAATACAAAACTGAATAATAAAATACCTTCTAAAGGATTTCCTGCATATGTCTATTTTTGCACTCTCACTGCCAATCCTGATTTCTTCAAGTTCATATCAGGTCAAATCTGTCTTTCTTGTGCTTTAGAATTATGTAACTCCAAAGAGATAGAATTTTTATCAGGATACATTTAAAACCTTTCATAAGTTTGTACTAACAGTATGTCATGTATGTACAAAATGCTTTGGATTGAAGTTGCCCTTTGAAAGTCAACAAATGCCTCAGCAAATACATCAAAGCTTCTCCGAAACAGGGTCAATATTAGATCTGCTCAAGAGCTCTCACTGCTGCAAGGCCTAGAAGAACCTGGTTGGGAAGTTATTTTAGTTATTGATTTGACTTAAATTACGACACACTTGCTTTACTGTTAAGCACTGGGGTATTTGATGGCTGTAAAATATTTCCATCTCTAAATATTCCTGATGTCAACTTTTTGCACGCATTTCTTAGAGGCAAGAATATTAATACATTATGGGAATTAAACAAAACAGTTCTTTTTCTCAGCAATAATTGAGCACATTTAGAGTTAAACACTTTGCATCTGACGTGTGGGACAATACATTTTGAACCTTAGGAGATAGAGAAAGTAAAAGAATAAAAACCAAGGAGCTAGTTTTAACCATGTGTAAATGACCAAGTAAGTTCAAATGATAAGGAACCTGCGAGAAAATTCTCTTATGGAGAAATATTTGAGAAGTCAAAATAGATATGATGAACATTGGATAGTCTCTCTGTTAAAAATCTCTCTGCTAACAGTTGTTTAGAGTTATTTCAAAATAGGTCTTGTTTTGATAAAGAAAGAATATTTATGCCTACTTAACCTAATTAATGAAGTGTTTAACTTATGAATCACTAACAATTCAAGCATCAAGCAGAGAAAGTCATATTTCTAATGTCAGTGAGAGAATTACAAAAAACTTTATAAGTTAATTTTGATGTGTCTTAAAACATATAGAAGATACTATATTTGTTAAGACTGCCTCATAATGCATGTTTTACTTGAACTATAATACGTAATCTCAGAATCGGAATTTAAATTACTACAGAGAAAAATCTGTATAATTTTTATTTATTTAGATAAGTCTGTACCACATGGTAAATTTTTATATTACTTATATTGAAGAAATTAGTTTCAAATTATCCCTAAATTATAATCAAACAAAAATACATGTTTACGACTTTTCAAAGACAAATCATTATGATGCAAATACCATTAGCTCACTATTCTGTGGTCATAGAAACATCTGTATCAAATATGGACTGGGCTAAATTGAGAGGGAGGAGGAATGGGATAAGGCAGATCGCCCTAGATAGGAAGGCTCGCTGTGTCTTAGCAGCCCAACCACTATCCCTCTGTCTTTCAGACAAGGAGATTCATCTGGAACAGCTGCACATAAACTTTCTCCTCATAAGTACCGGTGTATAGATTTTCCCATGATGACCCTAAATCACGCTATTGTCTTCACTGTATTTAAAGGTTAATTCCTAACTTGGAATCAGTTAACTTCCTGGAAATAGCCTCTGCTTTTTTTCCCCAAAACTTCTGATTTTGAAAAATTTCCAACCTACAGAAAATGGAAAGGACCTTAACCCAAAATTGACAATTGTCTACATTTGGCCGCATTTGCTTTCTCCATCCCCTACCAAGAGCACCTCAAGGGATGTGTCTTTTGTGGACCTCAGTCTGGGAGACTGTACAGGATAATGGCACGGAAACCCATCAACCACCCTTTCACTTATATTATGCATCCAGTCCAGTTGGAAAGTTGAGGATGATTTGGGGTGACAGAGGGGGCAATGGGGTTAAATGATGATTGAGATAGATTCAAACCCACAATCACTTCTCTTTTATAAATGTGTGAAAGGCTTCATCTGTATTTACTATTCCCCTGCATATATTTAAAGAACTGATTATTTCTGCTTATTACAGACAGCCTGGAAAATTTGACTATTTAGTGTTCCCTTCTAATCTTTAAAAAGCAATTAAATTAAAATATGTAGAAATCACCTTTATCTCATCAGATATACTGATTATTTATCCTCAGTTTGCCATAGTTAATCTTAAAGTAAAATATATAAGATGAAGACAATCAAAGTAGTGCTTCCTAAAATGTGTCCTTCAAAAATGCTCATTCCGACGATAAAGGCTGTTCCTGAAGAAAAATCAAAAGTAATTCAGATGATAACATTTTCTTAACTCCGTGACCCTCCTAGAAGCTCTCTGCCTTGTTTTCATTAATATGAGCTCATAATCGAACAGCTCATGTATTACACTCACTGAATTCTGGGGCAACTTTATAAGGTATGTTATGTTGATGGTAAACTCACGTTATTAATTTGTTTATAGTCTAAATAAAAAGCACAGCAACGACAACAGATATAAATAAATGGGAAAGTGAAGATTTTGGAACTAGGGAGTATTTAACTCTTTGCTTAGCCACTTATCAGCTGAGTGAACTTGGGTAAGTTATTTTGCATCTTTTTGCTTCAGCTCCCTCATCTATGAATTGAGAGAAATAACCAATCCTAACCTAAGTGTCAAGGTTTTATTGAGATACTGCAGTCAGTGACAACAACAGCTAGCATTTTTCAGGCACTTACTACGTGCCAAGCTTTATATACATTTTCTTCTTTAATTCTCTCAGAAGTCCTGCGAGGTTGATGCACTGGTTTTCCCCATTTCGGAGGTAAGGAACTGAAGCTTTAAGAGGTTACGAAAGTTTTATTATCTCACACACTGCTAGAGAACAATCTGGGTTTAATCACAGTCTATGATATAGGAATATCAAAGTCTCTGACATGAGAATAAGAGCTCAAAAAAATACTCAACTTTAGATGTCATTAATATTTATAAGACTATCTAATGTTGAAGGCATCTTTACAAGCGATATCTGCCCTAATTCTCACAGTAGCCTTGCAAGGTAAGTATCATGATGCCCATTTTACAGACAAGGAATTTGAAGGTCACAGCTTTTAAGTGATATTTTCAAGGTTGCAGAAACTACGTGCAAATAAATCTCTTAGCATATTAATCTGTATTTAATATGTTTGCACAATTGCTTATGATGCTGCCCCCTGCTAGGAATGCCCCTCTTTCATGTGGGTAATTCCCTAAAAAGAGAAAAGGAAATATTACACTAGAAGGACTAGTCTATAAATGGTTGTTGCAAATAAGCAAAAAATTAGCCTTGAGCTTTCTGGAAATCTAGACAAAAAAAGAGAGGGGAAAGCAGTGAGTTATCTAGCTCTCATATAGTTGTTAAAAGGAATATCACAAGGAGTAAGATGTCTTATGGTCCCATTCAACAACCAGCCCAAAGGGCAGCAGTTTTAATTTCATAATTCATGTTTTTAAATTCAGAGGCTTTTAGGGAGCTTTTGTCTCAATAACCAGAAAGGTCATAAAAATATAAAATACAATGTATTTTAGATATCTAACTGGTTATTAATGGAATTATACTTTTATTTATTGTGAAGTGAATAAGTCACAATCATTTTGTACTATCTTGGCAAAATGATGACAGAATTCAGATATTCTATCACATTTTATTCATTCAAGATGCAGATTTCTGCCTGCCTAAAAATATGATGCAAGGAGTTAAATGCATTGTCACTTCTCATTTCTCTTAACATTTGTTTGTCTGCAATGCTTTTGAAGCCAAGCAGCATGCTTTAGAAAAATAAGTAAGTTAAAGTCCACAGAAATAATTCTCCCTTTGTTTATGGCAGAAAAATAGATTTGCAACAGACATTGCTCTTCTTGAAGTGTAAATATTGTGAAATTCTTTAAGCTAAAATAAAGTATTCCCCCCGCCTCATCCTTATTCCAGAATTTTAACAATTACAAACTATTCTAGAAGTCTCATTAAAAGTTACAATAATATGACATGTTTTCTACCTTTGATTCATGTTTTTTTTTAACTTACTCAATCCTATTTGTAAAGTCAACATAAGATTTAAAAGCCACATGGAGTCTTTCTGGATTTTTAGACAAAATATTTATTATCTTAATAAGCATTAAAAAAAACTTTGGATTTGAATATTTGGCTTATTTATAGGGAAATATATATAATTATCAAACACCACCACCATTTTAACCATTAAAAATATGACCAGTGAATAAAGATATTGATAGAAAAAATCAGTATATTTCCATATTCAGTTCAGCATTATATTTACTCACATTTCTGTTATTTCTACAAATATAGATAATGTTGACAAAGGAAAATATTTGTAAGTTCTCAAATATTCAATGGGATAATTTTAATCTTCACTTTTTGGATGATATTTCGATTTAGAGAAGACTTTATGATGGATTGAGTCCTGCAAATTTCAAAATTTTATTTCTGCCATGGTCCAACACCAAAAAACGTAATACTTTCACCTGAAAATTTTCTTCTTGATCAAGTTCAGCAGACAGTAGTCAGGATGGGAGGATTGAAATAAGTGATGCATGTAAAGCGCTTAAATTCTGCACATAGAAATGCTCAAAACCAGTAAGCTTAAAAATGGCACCTCATGAGAAACTAGGAACTTTCCCAGTGAGATCAGGGCAAGCCAAGGATGTCCCCTCTGACCACTCCTTTTCAAATTTCTACTGGGAGTCATAGCTAATGCGATAAGAAAAGAAAAGGAAATAAAAGGTATACAGATGGGGAAAGAAGAAATAAAACTGTCTTTGTTTGCAGATGACATAACTGTCTATGTAGAAAATTTGAAAAAATAATTTAACTCCTGAAATAATAAGTGATTATGGCAAGGTTGCAGGATTCAAAGTGAATATACAAAAGTTAGTCACTTTCCTATATACCAGCAATGAACAAAGTGGAATGTGAAAGCAAAAACACAATTCCATTTACATTAGCACCCAAAAATAAAATATTTAGGTACAAATTTACCAAAAAAAGCACAAGATCTACATGAGAAAAGCTACAAAACTCTGGGTGAATAACTAGATATTTCATGCCCATGGATAGGAAGAGCCAATACTGTCACAATGTCAGTTCTTTCCAACATGATTTATAGATTCGACTCAATCCCAATCAAAATCCCAGTAAGTTAATTTATAGGTATTGACAAGCTGATTCTAAAGTTTACACACGGAGAGGCAAAAGACCCAGACTAGCGAGGTGAATATTGAAAGAGAAGAACAAATTTGGAGAACTGATTCTACTTGACTTCAAGATTTACCATACAGTCAGAGTAATCAAGATAGTGTGGTACTGGAGAAAGAAAGGACAAACAGATCAATGGAACAGAATAAAGAGCCAAGAAATCAACCCATATGTAGTCAACTGATCTTTGACAAAGGAGTAAAGGCAACAAAAAGAAGCAAATACAGTCTTTTAAATAAATAGTGCTGGAACTATTGGACATCCACACACAAAAAAGAAAAAGAACAATCTAGACATAGACCTTACAGTCTTCACAAACTCAAAATGGATCACAGACCTAAATGTAAAATGCAAAACTATAAAACTCCTAGAAGATAGAGGAGAAAGCCTGGGTGAATTTGGGTATGGTGATGACTTTTTAGATATACCACCAATGGTGTGATCCATAAAAAAATAATTGATATGATGGACTTTATTAAAATAAAGACTTATGCTCTGTGAAAGACTGTCAAAAGTATGAGAAGATGAGCTACAGACTGGGAGAAAATATTTGCAAAACACATATCTGATCAAAGATTCCTATCCAAAATATACAAAGAACTCTTAAAAGTCAACAACAAGAAAATGAACAACACAATTAAAAAGCAGGCAAAAGACTTGATCAGACTCCTCACCAAAGATGATATACAGATGGCAAATAAGCATATAAAAAGATGCACCACATCTTATATGTTAGGGAATTGCAAATTAAAACAAGATACCTATGTGTTAGAATAGCCAAAATCCAAAAGCAATGACAACACTAAATGCTGGCAGGGATGTGGAGCAACGAGAACTCTCATTCATTGTTGATGAGAATGCACAATGGTACAGCCACTTTGGAAGCCCGTTTAGTAGTTTCTTACAAAACTAAACACGCTCTTACCATATGATTCATCAGTCATGCTCCTTGGTATTTAACCAAATCAGTTGAAAACTTATGTCCACACAAAAATCTACACATGGATGTTTATAGTGGCTTTATTCATAATTGCCAAAACTTGAAAGCAACCAAGATGTCCTTCAGTAGGTGAATGGCTCAATAAACTGTAGTACATCTAGACATTGGAATATTATTCAAGGTTAAAAAAAAATGAGCTGGGGCTGGCCCCATGGCCAAGTGGTTAAAGTTCTGCGTGCTCCGCTTTGGAAGCCCAGGTTCACGGGTTTGGATACTGGGCGTGGACCTACTCCGCTCATCAGCCATGCTGTGGAGGCATCACACACACACAGTAGAGGTGGACTGGCATGGATGTTAGCTCACGGGGAATCTTCCACACACACACACACAAAAGAGCTATTAAGCTATGAAAAGACATGGAGGAACTTAAAATGTATATTACTAACTGAAGGAAGCAATATGAAAAGGCTACACATTGTATGATTCCAACTATATGACATTCTTGAAACAGTAAATCTATGGATACAGAATAAAGATTAGTGGATGCCAGAGGTTAGGGGGAAGTGAAGGATGAATAGGCAGAACACAGAGAATTTTCATGGCAGTGAAACTACTCCCTGACACTATAATAGTGGGTAAATTATACATTTGTCAAAATCCATGAAATGTATAATCCCAAGAGTAAACCTTAATGTAAACTAAAGATTTTGGGTGATAATGAAGCGTCAATGTAGTTTCATCTATTGTAACAATATCCCACTCTGGTGGGGGACGTTGATAGTGTGTGTGGAGGGGGTGGGGCATATAGGGACTCTGTACTTTCCCCTCAATTTTGCTGTGAATCTAAAACTTCTCTAAAAAAATAAAGTCCAATTAAAAAAAACCCCAGAAGTTAGCTGTACTTTATGGCACAATTTCCAACAGTAACATCATTTTCATTCACAAAACAATCTACAGTTGAAACAAGTAAATAATGTGTTTCCTCCAGAAGAATGTAAACACTCTCATTACAGGAAGTTTATTAAGAATGGAGTCTCCAGCGCCTGCAAGAGTGTCTGTCCACTGCTGCTAACTGTCTGACTAAATTAGTCAATTAATATCTTAAATAACAGGTGAAAAACTTAGGAAAATAAAACAAATTAGAATTATGCATATCTAATTTATAGAAAATGTTCTATTTCCAATTTTTAGAATGTTTATAAAGCTTCTAGAAAAAAGGAAAAAAATAGCATTAATGTATATAAAACAAATCAAAGATGTTATGTTGAAAAACGAAGACAAAATTAAAATAGATTTAGGCTAATTTCATCAAGATCCAAAGAAAAGATCAGGTTAGGATGCTAAAAGACTAATAGTATGCCCTTTCTGCTATCTTCTATTATGTTTTTATAATGCCCACAAAAATATTTAAAATATTATCATCGGAAAAATCAGTTGATATTGGACTAACTCTAAAATCTAGATTTCTGATATCACAAATATGACCCAAAATGTAAAATCTCTATCAATATAAAATCCATCAATGCCAGAGGTGAGAGGGCATAAGAACATGCCTGGCTCAAATGCATGGCTTACTTCAAAACAACGTGAGAGAAATCACCAGAGCCCAGAGTGAAGGAGAAGCCGACAGCTGGGTGGTTGGGCTGGCCCAGAACTCACAGATACTCTGGGCTATCTGTCTCTCTCCTTAACCAAGGGTCTTGACCCCAAAAGTTTTTCTCAGGGAAAGAGATTAAGCCTTGGACCCAGACAAGGAATGGAATTTCAACCTCTACATACATGAGGGACTTCCCTTTGAAGGTTGGTTACGCCTTCAAGAAACCAGAGCACCAGAAAAAGAATGTCCATCGGCAAAAGATTACGACAAAAAATAAATACAAAGAAAGAAAGAAAAAGAAAAGAAAGCAAGCAAGCGTAAACTTCCAAAGGGAATAAACAGGCCAAGTGCTCCTAAAAACAATGCTCTGAGTGAACTGGGGTTTCCACCAAAACCACACCCCTCTGGACTAGCCCTTTTTCTGGATTCATATTTCTTTCTCAACTTCTCCTCTTGCTCCTGTGAAGTCAAGCCTTCACCTCTCGCACTGGTTCCTTGCATCCAGTTGCCATGCCAGCGTCCTAGTCTAAACCCTCATCTAGAACAAATACCTCTTTCCATCTTTCTTTCAGACTTAACCCTCCAATCCACATTCATACATAGCCAATTAATATTCCTATAATATTCCTCTCTTTAAATAAGTGAATTTAAAAAGCACTTGCAATAAAAATTCAAAATGCTTATGCATTAAAATTTCAGTTGCCTTACAAAAAGCTTGTTTTGCCTCCTTGATCTATTGGTTTGGCAATGGCAGGATTTTAACTTTTGTTCTCTTCCTCTTAATTTCCCATGAAGCATGTTTCATTCCAATCAAAAAGTAAATCTGAAAGCAAATATCAATCTGTACTGCATGGAATTAAACTTAATCAAAATAAAGATTTAATTTGTTATATGCCAGGCGAAAATTCTCAAACTCTTCTCCCAATATAATCTGGTCCAACTCCCAAACTAATTGAGCCTAATTTATTTTTTAAGTCACCCACAGTTGAAATCATTTAACAAAGTAAAGACAAAAGTGGAATAGACATATCTAATCTTTTTGAAAATTTATTTTTTAAGGAGAAAAATAACCATAGAAATCAGACTTGACACTTTCATTTTTGAATCCTTAAAACACTTAATCTCAACAGAAGAAAATGAACATTTACTTTGTTACAGAGTAACAAAATTACAACAGCAAATCATAAATCTCACCTTTATAACGCCTTGTTCTTAAATACAAGATAACTATGAGAAAACTGGAAACAGTAGCCAATAATTGCGGAGCTACAGATGATGTATTTACTCTAGCTGTACTCAATTTTTAAAAGATATCTTGTATTGGAAAGTAATCCATGGTTCTAGCTGGTCTTCAGAGTTGTTAATAAAATAAAACTGCATGCCATCAATTTGATTAATATCTCTCTCCAGTTTCTGGCATTAGAGTGTATAACCTATAACCACATATATGTGACCTCCTCACTGACAAATGATGTTCCACTCTTTGCATCTGGTACTTTTTTTTGATTAGCCTTCGGGCATTACACACTACTTCTTACATAAAGGTGTTTCTCTCTTTCTTTAATATTCTATCTTTGTTGCTGTAGTTTCATTTTGTTCTTCTGGACTATTCTAGCTCACCCTGAAGTTTTCATTATCTAGCCTGTACCTGTTAGGAGGTTTTCAATGGCAGGTAAGAAAAAAACACACTCAGACTAGCTGAAACTTATTATCTCACATTACAAGGGGGTTAGCCCAGGCTCCAGGCACATTCCGATCCAATGATGCCACTAAGGATCCTGGTTCTCCCCATCTCTTAAGCTGTGCCATTAGCTTCTCAGTAAGGGTCACAAGATGGCTGCAGCATTTTCATGCCTCAACACCCAGAAGAAGAAGAGGGAACAGTTTCTTCTTATTTCTCTTTCTGATGAATAAGTCCTCACCTGCAGAAGTCCTCCACTGATTCCACTCATGTCTCATAGGCCTTGATTACTGCACATGAGCTTTTCTAAGCCAATATTTGGTAGGAAAAATAGAATGACTTTGTTTGGCTTAAATCAATAACCCAGGAGTAGGATGTATTTTGAAGAGTCAACCTCAGTGAAAACTACAGCTTATTCTATCCTATCTCAGAATTCTTACCCAGGGTAAACTGCTTTTACTTCCTAAAACCTTTCAACTGTTGACTAAGCAAATAAAACTCATCAACACACACAATTAATGTTCATAAAGGCATACATATTCTTATGCACTGAATTTAGTCCAAAACCTGTGAAAAATACTGAATGTTATTCTTATAGACACCACAATAGCATAAATAAATACAGCTCAAAACAGCATGCCATTCTTAAACAACTGTTTCTATCTGCTACCTATAGTGTCAACATTTGTATGTTAACAGGCATAGTTCCGCATGATCCCAGAAGCTTGTGAGTTTCTGGCTGGAGTGATCACATGGAAACCTACTCCAGCTGCACCTTGAGAGAAACATTTGCAAACAGTATTTTATATACAGATTCTCCCATAATCAAAAGTACAGATACTGTTGAATGGAAATTCTGAGTTAATTTACTCTTTATATAAATGAAAATAGTATATAACTGGGTATTCCCAATGATGGAATTTATTAAAATAATTTCAAGACCACAATAGGATGTATAATTACTCGAGTAAAAAAATTATTCTTGCTATAATGCATTCAGGAAGAGAAGGTACCAAGAAAGACTATGTCTTGAGAAGTAATATTAATCAAATATAATTACTCTTCCCCTGCACATTTTCACTGGATGGTTTAGTTAAATCAACAAAGTAAAATAGTAGCTCAGTTCTGAAGAACCTGTGTTGGAACTAAAGTGACAAATTCTTATCACTATAACATCTGCTTCAGATAGTGTAACAAGTGTTGGTTGTGCTGGAGACATTTTACACACTGTGAGCTGGTAGAGACCTAGTCCTTTAACTGTTTATCCAGTATATTTATTTGAAATCTTTTCTTTTGAAATAAAGTCCTGCTTCGTCTAGTCTTCTCCACTGTTTACAATTCATGCAAAGTTGACTTTTTTTCCCATATTTCCAAAGCCATCATCTCACAATATACAACTGAGGGGGCCCTTAAGAGTACAGAATTTGGTAGATGAAAAAGCCCAAGTTGAAGGAGATTGAGCGACTTATCCCATGTCACAACATGACTCGTCACAGATAGAGCTGGAATTGGAACAGAGCTTATTTCACACTTGATTCATGGTTCAATTAATCAATAACCACATGTTGAATACCCACTATGTCAAAAGCACTTTGCTAATAAGCTTTAGGGCTGATTGCAGAAGCATCATACATCTCCCTGTGTATTTAAGGAGTATACAGTGCAGATACAGAAAGAATACAAAGAGAAGAAAAAATATTATAAGATAGATAAAAGAGCCTGCTCAACTCAATACAAGATTTATTTGCCACATGGGTTTGGAAGCCTTTAGGTAATAACAATGTAGAAGAGGAAAAGAGCGAGCTATGGAGTGGAGAATTAACTTCACAGGAAGAAAAACTTCAGTGAGGCATATTAGGAAGGGTAATACACACATAGATGATGGGAGCTCTGAGCTGGTTATGCTAGGAAAAGGGAAAGGCACACTCAAGGCTCAGGGTGCACTAAGTTTCCTCCTATGTCTAACTTGCCTGTTATGCTTATTGGCCTCAACACGAGGTTGTGATTCAGAGATCTGTGGTGAGGTCTAGAAATGTGAATTTTAAACAAGCAGCTCAGATGACTTCAATAAACATCAAATTTAAGAGCACCAAAATCTTAACTCCAAGACAATAAAGACCTTGTCAGCCTCATCAAGTGTTCATCCTGCTGTATGACAACTGTGCTGGCACATACTCAAGTGTTCAATAAATATCTTTTGGACAATGGTGGACACAGGAGACAGATGACCGTGGAAGATGATTAATACAACTCTTGTTACCTTATTCCTAAGAGGGCACACAACACTTTAACTTCCATACTCCAGAAATGAGGACCAATATGGGAAACACTCTGATCCTTTTTGCAGGCTTCTAGTCCTTTTCATAAGAATGTGCCCACTGGAATTATAGAAGGAGGTTATTGGTGATTATACTTGAAGCAGTAAGGGCAGAAGCCACACTTTGATGAGTTGAGGAAGAGAATAGACCAAAGATGTACAGTTACTCTTACCATAAACCTTAAAAGATGAAAGAACATTACATGTGTTAAATTGCAAACAACAAAAGCAAAAATAATTAAAGCAAGGCCAAGATAGAGTTAATGCTACAGTAAGAAAAAAAATGCAGGGAATTCATTTATGCTCATGTTTGATGCTTAAACATCTTATGTACGTCTTAACGAGGACTTCTGACATTCATGATAATTCAATCAGATTCCATAAAATACTGAGGTATGTGGTTTGAGATCCCATTTCATTGTACAGAGCTGCCCACCTTCATAACTTCCCTTCCGTATCCAACTACCAACTACTCTTAAACTGAAAACGTGCACCTTCACCTCTGATTTTTCTCTGAATGCTAACTTCGGGAGAAGCTGATTTAATTCTTTCTTTGGAAGATAAACTTGAATCTAATTAAAAGTCATTTCCAATGACTATTCACAATTTAAAGGAGAAGCCTGTCTAGTTATCGCCTTCTCTGTGAACTCTTCCTCTGTCTTCCCAGTCAGAATTAATATTTTCAGCCTCAGGCTCTGTAGCATTGTGCTTGAAATAATTGCTGCATTCTGCCTTGTATTCTCATCACTCATATATCGTGGAGATTTTCTCCAATGGTGTCTTCAATTCTTCAATTCTCACTCAAATCTCTGCTTTTCTCATAAGCACAAAGCTCATATTTTTAGGAATTCTATATAAATTATAGGGATACCCCCTCACATCCTAAACCCCAGAAGTTCAAAATAGAATTCATCATCTTCACTCTAATGCTTGCTCTTTAACAGTCCAAGAAGCACAGCTGTGCTTGACACACAAAAATAAATGAAACCAGTTCCCTGTATTCAGTGAGTTTTAGTCTACTCAGATAAACAGGCCCCAAAATACATGATTGAAAACATAATACAGTGAGCACTTAGTCCATGTAAAGGTGATCTCTTCATGTTTTTATTCCTCTCGTTAGCATTATCAAGATCATCATCATCACCACCACTATCATCATCATCACAACAGTTACCGAGAACTTACTATGTCTCAGGCACTTTTCTATACGTTAATTCCACTTATTTCTCACAACACTAAGAGGTAAGTATGCTCTCCAATTTTAAAGCCAAAGAATCCAAGGCCAAGGATTTTCAAGAGATCAAGAATTTTCCCAAAATATAGAGCTGGTAAACAGTGAGGTCTTCAGTCATTATTAAACTATAACTTATTAATATTATCAATTATAAAACAGTATAAGTATTAACTATGTATTAATAATCTATGTTAAACAATATATAACAATTACATAAATTATATATAGAATTAGACTATAAATGGTTAATATATATTGAAAATTTACTATAATTAATTAATAAAGCTAAAAATAATTTAGTTATTATTACACTCCATTTTAATGTAGCACTATTAAACACTAATAATCTACAGTTTGCCCACAGATCTGCAGCTGGGCCAGGGCTCAGTGGGATGGCTCATCTCTGCCCCAGGTGACATCAGCCAGAACAGGTCCACTGAGGACTGGAGGATCTGCTTTCAAAGTGGCTTACTCATGTGGCTGGTAAGTTGGTTGCTCCCTGCCAGCTGTGAGCTGAGCTGGGGCTGAGGGCAGGGGTTCTTGCTTCTGCTCCACATGGGCTTCTCTTTGGCTGCTGTGGGCTTTCTTCACAACATGGTGTCTGGGTTCCTAGCATGAGCATTTTAAGAAAACCAGGTGGCAGTGCCTTTACGTTTTATAACTTGGCCTTGGAAGAAACTTCTACTGTATCCACTGGTCCAAGCAGTAACAAAGGCCGCCCCAGGTTCAAGGGAGGGGGGCATACACTCTGCTTCTTGATGGTGGTGGTGGGGGTGGTGTTGGCAGAGTTCACGAAGAGCATGTGGAACAGACGGATTGTTTCATCTCTCTTTTGAAAACAGTCATTCACCGAGCCCTGTACATGAGGTCCCAGTCTTCCCTTCCAAGTGTAACTCCTAACCTCCAAGCCATTCAAAGTTCCTTGTTTTAGCCTTACATGTCTCAACATTATTTCCTTTGCCTAACATATAGTAGTATGCAATATGTGTTAATTGAGTGAATATGTTATAGAGCGCATGAGTTCATGAGTAACTCTTCCCTCTGCCTAAAATGTCTATCTTTTAATACTACCCACTCTGATAGGACTTTTAGTACTATCTACTGTCTACTCTGAAAGGCCAATCCTGATCTTCCTGGTGGAAACAGTCTCAGTCTGCACAACAAAACTCCTTTATCCGTACCTCCCTAAAAGCATGAGATACCAGCACATGATCTCCTAAATCCACAAGCCAAATCCTTTCTAAATCATGAGATTCTCAGAGGTAACATACCAAGTTGGAGAGGTCCCCACTCTGTTTCTAGCCATTCCCCAATGTGGCTTTCCACCTTACAAAGCTAGAAGACCCCAGCCATGAATGAAATTCAATTCAAACAGTTCCTAAAAGTTTTCCACATTGCTGGGCGCTGAAGAGGTCATAAGGACAAAGGTTCCTGAATGCAAGCATCTTTACATTTACTAGGGAAGGAGGATCTACATAAAAGAGAGTGTGCTAAATAAATTAAAATAGGTATAGCATATTATGGAGGAGGCAGAGGTCAAAGCATGCCAAAGATGTAACTGTGTAGCTTGTAAATACCTAGAAGCTGGAACTGATCTGTTAAAGTTTTATTAGCTATCTGTTCTCTATCAGGACACAAGGGGAAAGATGTATTTGACACGCAACTCTTAGAAATTAGTTTACACACAGGGATACATCAGGCTTTGCCAGATACCTGTATTTCAGCTCATGATAATAAGGTGATGTCCATTCAGCATCAATTAGTAATTTATTAATCGAAGAGATCCAGTTTTCTTATAAACTCTCAGAAAGTTATACTTATCATTTATGTTCACCTGCTTTAACTAATAAAGCAAAGCTTTAGTCTTCTGTGGGTCCAATTGCCCTTTAGAAAATTTAGATTACACAAAAAAAGAGAGGTAGTGTTCATTAGTTGGAAATTTAATTTTATTTAAATCAAATTTATTTTTCAGAGAATAAACTATTTCTTGCAATCTATTTTTGTAATTACTAGGTTGTCTTAAGTAATACATACAGTGACTACAAAAGCCAAGAATGTATGTGACTAATAATCATATTTAATATGCTGGGTATTTCAAAATCTCTAAATCACTGACATCTTCACAAATCGAATTTATACTGTTTATGGTAAAAACTCGACACTTGCAAGATTTCTAGTTCTACCTGGCAAATGTCTTGATACGGACTTACATATGATGAAGAAAAGGTTGAACAAAGCGGATATTTAACTCCCCAAATCAACAACGCTCAGGGTCCATATCTGACTAGCAGGTCCCACCACTGGGACCTCAATCTTACTCCATTTGCAGCCCTAAAGCCAATATTCATGGCAGTCAGTAAACTGCTAAGACATGTTTGTATCAATTAGTAAGTAGCTGCTGCCTGATTGAAGTACCCTAGTTGTTCACTTGCTGCCCAGACAGGCTTGGTTCATGTCCTAAGATACCCTAGGACTTTCCACTGGAGATCTAATGAATGGCATGGTGGGCTTCCTGCTCCAGCACCATGGCCACATCCATTCTGACCGCTTGCTGCTTCTACTACTCCAGTTGTTTTAAATAATTTACATATCACCCACACCTACTTTCTCCTCCTTATCTTCTCAAAGCATTGGCAAATGGCCTCATTCCTTGCTAGGTCCATCACCATTACTCTCTCCTGGCCTCATACTGCCATTTTACCTCTCGTCACCATAGGAAAAAGAAAGAAAGCACAGAGAGTGAGTATCTATAAATCCCTCAACCTTGCATTATTCTTTAAAGACAGTAACTTCCAGAAAGGGAAAGGAAGACCTTGGAACAACACTGTGGTCTATTTCTATCTCATTCAAGTAAAGTGTCAGAGAAATAGTTTGTGAACAAGCAAAGGAGTAAGACAATAAAAGAAGCACAGACAGACTTTCAAACATCGTCCTCAGGGTGTTGGGGGGCTCAATGACAATCTCTGGCACTGCGTTGCCCAGTCACTACCTGCCATTATTATTAACTACCTCATGGGAAATTGCTTAATAATGTATTTATTGATTTATTTTTTCCAAAGTCAGTTAAACTTGAATGTATAGTAATGAATCTTTTCACAATCCCTGGAGAACACTGGATAAAATGAAAAGTAGTTGCAAAAGTGAGGCATTGAGCCCCTCTCCCAAAGTACAAAAAAAAGGACCATACTGATTGTTATCCTCATAACCAACAATCTTCCAAAAATGTTAGCACCGCTCACATTCCTTGGGATAACATTTCTCTCTAAATTTTCTCTCCAAAAACGTGATTCTGGTTACCGTTTTGAATAGACCATATTCGAGATGCAACTGCATTTCTGGGTCTGTCTAGTTATTTTAGCATCCACCCAACCCCAAATATTCCTCATTGAAAGCACTAGAGGTCTAGTTCAGTGTCTGGTATACACACACAGACTAGAGGACTGACCAGGGAAAACGAGATTTTCAAAAGCAACAGTGAGGTAGACAGAATGGGTTCAGTAGCAGCTTTTCTTCAGCAGAGAACATCACTGATTCATCAAAACGGGGCCCTGTCAGCAGAAGGTTAGAAAAACAAAATAAAATCTAACAAAATCTTCAGACTGTGTAATTACGGTACATACAAAAAAGTTGCATGAAGTTATGTTCAAAACACATCACCCATGTTGGAGAATTCTAAATATAACTACAAGATGCGCTCAAAATGAATTTGGGGTATAATCTGGAGATAAAAGGGACAAGAGTTGTCATTGCAGAGAAATATTTATTATACCATATTTATTTTATATATAATCCATTATGCAGATATAATCTCCTTCAATCTCTAAAACAATCTTCAAGGTAGGTATTATACATATTTTACAAATTAAGAAACTGAGGTTAAAAAAGTTAAACTCATAACTAGCAGGTATAGGTTTGGAATTTGAATGTAGGTAACTGGTTCAGTCTCTCCAAGCCCTGGAAGTCTAACATGGAAAATGAGGAATCTGAAGCTGAGTGTGACGAGGCTGAGGGCTTACAGCTGGTGAAAAGCAGAGCCCTGTTCAAACGGAAGTAGCCTGACTCTTAAGTGTGATCTTCCTGCTGCTTAAGCATCATACTATTCCTCATTCCACTGCGACCACAGACAGCATCAATACCACCTCAGAACAGGTGAGGAGCAGTAAACAGAAGAATTTTAGAGGTTGGATTGAGAAAGTGGCTCACAGAAAAGAGACTGAATTTGCACAGAAAAGAGAGTGGAAGGGTGGGCTGCAGGTGAAAAGGAAGGTTAATTAGAGGGAGGAGAGACAGAACCAGGAGTCCACTGCCTGCCTGTTTCTTGGGCCGTTTTCTTGGTGTTGGCTTTTGCCTGACACTTGATGGTTGAAACACAAATATCTGCTTGGATTCCTATGAGTTTAATTCTAAGAACATTAATGTAACCCTCCTTCTTGTGAGTATCACGCTTGGTAGATAAACTCAATAACAACATACAAAGCAACAGAAATACTACAAGAGTCCTGCCCATAATATGCGCATTTAGGAAAATTGCTAGCAGAGACACTGAAAATTTTGTTTTCCGTTAGAATAGAAACTCTAATATGAAGATGTGACTGTCCCAGTCCAGACAGACATGGAAAATGGAACATTGAAAAATGTCAAAGAATGCTTTAATACAAAGATGATTAAAAAAGAAGACCCGGGGGAACCAGGACAAAGATATGTTTATACACTTGGAAGAAAAATTTTCCCTAGGCAGAAGGAGACACAGCAAAAATCTGAACTATACAAATCATTTTGGTAACTCTTTAGGGGTCATATGTGTAAATATCCACACACACATTCCATATCAAGTGAACTGTCTATTGAAGTGAACATAGTGTGGATTCAGCCAGGTTGAACTACTGCTTTTACCACCAATATACGGTTTGTATTTAGGAACCCTACTGGACAGCAGTAAACAGCAGTACCTGGACTAATGGACTTCAACTGAGCATAAACAATATCCAGAGTTTAAAGTCTTATTCCTCCTCATTCATAGCTACAGAGTTAAACCACATTGCAAGTGGGGGATTTTAATTTTTTTGCTCAGGAGGAACATCTTGACTAAATACAAAACTCTTCTTCTTGTTAGCCTTACTGGTTTTGAAATCCCTACTGTGTGTTTGGCAGTCTATCCAAGTAATTTTAAAGATTTTTTGGAACAAAGTTTTCATGAAACTTTAACTATAAATAAACTTCCATCTTATAAATGTGATAAGAGCAACTTCCCACAGAGATTAATTTAGCTGAGATATTTTTAGTACAGGACGGATAGGATTTTTTTTAAGACTCATCTGATAGGGTACAACCTGCCAAGTAAACCCTGGCCTATTGTGCCTAGTTTAGCAACAAAAACACAGTTCTCCAGGTAGTAACTGAGGGTCTCCCAGGTGGATCCTATGGATCTTACTGAGAAACTTTATTAGTCAACTTGCACGAATCTACTTGGAAAGTACCAATACATCAGCAATGTATAACTTCATCAATTGTATATTTCTAATATTTCATTACATTAAAATAAACACAATTCTGAAGAGTCTTGTTTTTTTTTGTTTTTTGTTTTTTGTTTTTTTGCTGAGGAAGATTTGCCCTGAGCTAACATCTGCTGCCAATTTTACTCTTTTTGTATGTGGGCCACTGCCACAGCATGGTCACTGACAGACCAGTGGTGTAGGTCTGCACCTGGGAACTGCACCCAGGCTGCCAAAGTGGAATGTGCAAAACTTAACCACTAGCTCAAGGGCTGGCCCCTGAAGAGTCTTGTTTTTCATATGTTTTTCCTTGCAAAATCTTTTAATTACTGGGAAAATACCAATTCGGTGTTCTAGTTTCAGTTCAGCTACTGTCTCAAACTGTACAAGTTTCTTCACCTATAAACTGATAGGCTTGCAATGGTGAATTCTGACTACTGCAATTCCTGAATAGTATAATACTGGAGTTCTGAGGAGACTCACTAAATACCATCTGTCTTCTCAGATGAGTTTTAGACAAATGAGCGGTAAGACCAGAGTCAGCATATGGAGGCCTTTTCCCCCTGAGTCTGATGAAATTTGGCCTGGAGAATGGGCGGATTGAGGTCAACTTCACTCACTTCATTGCTCGCAGCCCTTGTTAGGCAAGCCCTCTCTGCCCAGGCAGGGGCTTTACCCCCAAATTCACAGCCTGGCTCAGAGCATCAAAGGCTCTGCTCTCCACAGGCAGGCAGAGAAAAGAGAGAGCTGGTAAGCAGAGTGTGCCGGGTTACTCTGCTCACAATCCTGTTAAATCACTTTTCCCATGAGGGTTGGGTGGTGGCGGCGGGGTGGGGGGGAGGGAGGTTGGGGAGGAAAGAGTGAGGGACTCTAGTGAGGCCAGGTGTGTGTGGGCAAAAATCCCTTCCAGGAAATCAGGAAGAGAGAAGAAACATTTCCCTCCAAGAAATTAAAATGATTCCTGCCACATCCAGCTATGAGGCAGGAGGTCCTGAAAATGCATAAATGTTTAGATACATTCATTAGAGTGACATGAGTTGACATGCAATATGAGAAGCTGGGTTGTTACTAACCTACCAGAGTATTTTTCTTACTCAAAAAGAAGGACTCAAAAATTCTATCCTGCTTTTCTCTAACTGCAAAATATCTAAGCGAAGCTTGAAAATCTTTACTTGCACCCAGATTTTTAATACAAAAATGCAATATGAATAAGTTGAAAACAGGTATAAATTTAGATATTTCTAACATTAATTCCCATATGATCTCTTAACTTATTATCTACAAGAAGACACAAATTTCTCATCAATTCTTCTGAAAGTTTTACACATATCAAGTGCAAAACAATTTATAAGGGAGAAGTTGTAACATACACAGTCTATATCTTGCTTTCTTCCATCTATGTTTTGAGGATTGTCCTATATCAATATCTACAAAACTGTCTAATTCTAAGAACTACTTAGTAGTCCAAAATAGACATTTACCATAATTCAATTGGTCTCACATCAATGAACGTTTAGATGTGACCACTGTAATTGCAGTAATACCTTTTATACCTTTACAAGTACAGAAGTAGGAAATGTTCCTAAGAAGGGAATCTGGCTCTTAAGAGGTATCAGAGGGTATGTGCATTTCACATTTTGAAAGTTAGCCAAATTTCCCACCAACAGGTCTACACCAATTTACACTTTCACCAAGAAGACATGAAGACTTCTCGTTTACCAAAACTCTTACTATACTAAGAATTATCGAATGTCTTAATCTTTCCCAATCTGGTAGGTTAAAAAGTACCTCATTTGGGGGCTGCCCTGGTGACCCAGTGGTTAAGTTTGGTACATTCTGCTTCAGCAGCTCAGATTCAGTTCCCGGGCATAGACCTACCCCACTCATTGGTGGCCATGCTGTGGCAGCGTCCCACATGCAAAATAGAGGAAGATTGGCCCAGATGTTAGCTCAGGGTGAATCTTCCTCAGCAAAGAAAGGAAAAAATTACCTTGTTTTAATACACATTTCTTTACTTAGTAATGAGAATGTGTTTTTTCTTTACAAATGGTTGCTGTCTGTTTATTCATACTTCTTGAACTGCAAATTGCTCTTTGCTTAATTTTCTATTGTGTGGTTTATATTTATCGCTTTGTATTTTAAAGATATTTCTCCTTTATGTGATTTTTTCTTTGCAAATATTATAGAGGCATGTTTCTGTCATTTGATTCTTATATACAGTAGTACAAATTTCTTTAAAAGGGATAATATTTTTCCTTTCTAGACTAAGACATAAATTTGATATAGTTGATACATTTGATTTTAACTTAACTTTATTTTTCCAGTACCTTTGTAAGCATTTTCAAATTAGCCTTTTGTTATTTTGATTGGGAATTCAATGTAGTTTCAGATTAATTTATGGAAAATTGATGCCTTCACAATACCAAATCTTCCTACCTCAAAACATGCCATGTGTTTCCATGTATTCAGTCATTCTTTGATGCAAATACAGTTTGAAGTTTTTCACGTTGGTCTTACACATTTTTGACTGGATTTCTTCCTGGATACGTTATCTTCTTTGGTGATATTATATGTGAGCTCCCTTCTTCCAAAATCTAAGTGTTTATTTGTTGTGTGTATTAAAATTTATATTAAGGTTTGCACAATATTTTTTAAAGTGGGGATTTCACTAGATTCTCTTCTTTTTTCCATTTGTTTGCACTGAGATTTTCAGGCTCACCATACATAATATTACCTAAAAATAATGACAATATTATAGTTAATTTGAAACGCTAACAACTTTTTGATTGGAATTTTGAATATTCTTCACCCGAACTATCAATCACAAAAATCATAGAAAGTAGCTTTGTCTTTCTTTCATACTTTCACGTCTTGAAAAGGGTCTTCTTCTTACATTTGCTTTGAGTTTATTGACTCTACAAAATTCGGTGCATGGATGGCTTCAGTTTTCCTTATTAACTTTCATATTTGAAAGGAAGAAAGAGCAGAATACATATGACAAGAATTTGGTCTTGCCTGCATTGACTTTTACTGGTTTTATCAATAAGTTCTATCTGGAAGTTGGGCATTGTCATATATATCGCAATGCAGAAATTTCAGTGGCATACAGCAAACGGTTCTTTATATTTTCATTCAGTCAGTATTGAATATAGGAGTTACAAAGAGAAATGACCTTTGACCTTGTCACCCAGGAATGTGCCATCTTGTTAAGACAATAATCGCTTTATTATAGTAGACAGCAGTGGGGGTGAGTGCCACAGACCAGAAACAAGAGTTCTTTTCTGGGGGTGATGATGAGAAAGCAACAGAGAGCAGAAAGTTCAGGAACACAGAGGCAGGGGAGGATATTCGTGGTCAGGAGTCAGGAAACCACAGCCTGTCAGCTGTGTTTTGTTTTGTGTATCTGTTTTGTAAATAAAGTTTTATTGGAGCACACTCTTCCTTTACATATTATCTGGCTGGTTTCATTCTATAACTACAGAGGTTAGTAGTTTCAAAGAGACCATATGGCCTGCAAAGCCTAAAATATTTACTCTTTCCTCTTTTATGGAAAAAGTTTGCCAACACTTGTTCTAAATCATATCAAGATCAAGTTCCCATAGGTAGAAAAGAACAAGATATTTTCCGTTGTTTGTGTGTGTATGGGAGTGTGAAGCACGGCTGGAGGTAAAGGGGATTGAGAGCGGATGCAGCTTGTGGAGAAGCAAGTTAGGAGCTAAGATCCATGACTGTCATGTCTGCAGTAGGCACCATGATAAGTGAAGGCTGAAGTGCAAGTCAGGCCACAGCGAAGCTGAGGAAAGCCTTGAACACCAGGCTAAACAGTTTAGAATGCATTTAGTAGCAGGAGAGATTTATAGATGTTGCTAGAAGCTGGGACGTGATCAATATAGAAACTAAGAAAGATAAACCTGATGACTGCACAGGAATATTTGCAAAAAGAGACAGCTGAATGAGAACTAGTGTCGTGGGCCGTGAATATGGCTTTTTCAGCTTCGTGTCTCAAGCACTTTGCACAGTATCCAACACACAGAGAGTAAACTAAATTTCTCTCCTTGAAGGAAGAAAATAGCCAAGCTATCACATTAGTTCAGGAATAAGTTAATGAGGGTAACCCTAGGCAGATGCTTAGTGGAGATGCAAAGGGAAAGATAATTTTGAGAGGATTATAAAGAAAACATATAGATTGTACCCAACAATACTGAGGAACTTGAAAATAACATTACAAGGAGTACTGGGGGATCTTCAACTGAAATAAAATATTAGGCGGAGGAGCAAATTTCATGGCTTTGACCCGAGATAGTCAGTTTAGCATTAGCGAAATCAAATTCTAGGTGAGAGCAAAGTATGTTCAGTGAAAATGTCCCCCACAAGCTGCAAATGCAGGGCTAGAGAGAATCTGAGGCTGAGAAGCTGAGTAGGGAAACCTCACAGGTGACACACATGCTTTTGGGGGAAATCTTTTAAAATCAGGAAGTTTTAAATGAAATCCTGATACCCACTTTCTCTTGGAATAACTGGGAAATTGGCCCTCAGTGTGCCCTGGTCATGCATGGCAGTGACAAGTAGGAGTTATGGAGGGGGTCCCTGTCAGGATAGGCATGGGCCCCCAGAATGCCACAGCCCCACCATTCCCTGATGCTTCCCAACACTGAGGCCAAGTGTCATTTGCAATTTTTCACTGAGCTGGAATTTATATTTTTCCTTATTGGAGACATATTTTTCTATTCCCACATCTCCTATAAATAGAGAGAAGGAAAAAGACAGACAAAGATTACTGCATGTTTCAGGAAAAGGAATGGGAGGCAGCATATTGTCTGAGACTGAAAAGACTAGCCTTACCCATTTAATAGCCACTCCTGGCCCACTCTGTAACTTCTGAAGACAGCTGAGCTTCTACCTCAAATCCTATTAATGGCAGACTCGGCAAAGAAATGGGTAATAGTCGGGTTCCCAGATAGTCTACAAATTAGTGCATAAAGTCTCCATAGCATGATAAAATAAATAAATGCAACAGATAAGATTAATAACACTCCATCTCAGAATATTGATAAAATACTAAGGATCTGCTGATGAACCTGAAGGTCATAATGAATGAGGAAACATTTAGCAAAAATCAACTTGATTTCAAGATTGCTCTGATAGAGATTTGCTCTGCCCAGCAAAACCGGACAGGTGGATGTGCAGGTTTATAAAAATGCATGAGTTGGAGTTTACTTACAATATTGTCCGTTATATGGGAAGAGATATGGGAAGTCTCTTATATGTCTCATAATGTTAACAATATTATGTTATTCAACAAAGTCCCCTGTCATTAAATTATCATTTTCCTTCCTGTACAAAATAAGCATCCAAAAGAAAGTTAGCTACATTAATAACTGTGTGAGAAGCAGACAATATCCTGGTTGTGTAAAATCCACATTTGCTGTGATATCAAATTATTATTTTAGCCGCTTTAATGGTAGACAAAAGGTAAGGAGAGTGGTTTACCCACAGCCTCATTAAATAGCCTTCACCTTATTCATACCACCTTCTGTTTAGGTAGACTCCGTCTCTGAGTCCTCAAATAATTTTACAGACAGTATCCAATTAATCTCTAGCTACGTAGGTGGCAGCACTTCAGATTAAATTATCTTCCATTCACTCCTTCATTAAAAAAAGAAAAAGGATGTCAAGCATGTGACAAAGCATCTTGTCAAAAATGATTTCACAGCTGGAGACACTTTGCAAAAGGGCAAACCACTCCCATGTGCTCCTGCAAAACCAAGTTTGACCCGCTCCATTCACTCTTTTGAGGGGTGACCATATTCTCTTACTTGGGCTCAATCTTACTGGCAAGTCCAACAGTGAACGGCCTCTTTCAGGGGGGTGTGCAGGAAACGGAGGACTGAAACTGGAACCCAAGCGGGGTATGATTTTACAAAAGCCACAGAAGAGCTGTTTAGGATTACAATGAGAGCTTATGAGAATGACAACTTCTTAACAGCTTCTGCAGAGGAGCATTTTCCTAGTGGGGCAACATTCCTAAGCCTCACCTTAGTCAGTAAATCCTTAACACCTTTCCTGTGTAATGAAGGTTGGAATAATTAGAACGCAGCAAATGTAGAAGAGACACGCAATAGTTGTAAGGTGCGTAATATCAACTTACTGTGAAGTAGTCTTTCAAACACAAGTGTGTCAATTATTGCTTTGTTAACACCTGTGCCTCAAAGTATTCCCCTTACTCCCTTCCAATTTACTTTCAGGGGGCAACACACCAAAACAAAAGAGTAACGCTAAAAGATCCATCTGGTTCAAACAGTGCCTTTCACAAGCATGATTATGACATCAGCACAGACATAATGTAGTGTGTTTGGGGGGGGGCGACGCTTTAGAATCATGTGAATACAAAAAAATATTAAAGACATGAAAAAAGTTCTGCAGAACTTAGTTTCATGAGAACAATAAAGAAACAGCACTCTACATTTTTGTATCATGTTATTCATTCACTCACTTGACAAACATTTACTGAGAGTCTACTAAATTCCAGCTACTAAGCTGGGCATTGGCCATAAAAGATGAATATGACAGATATGATACAAAACTGAACAAAATTTATAGCTTAGTGGAGAAAACAGACAAACAGGGGATGGCACCTCAGTGTAATAACAGAATTGTACAGTTCAGGGTTATGCACGGGCACCCTGGGCGTGGGATGTCAGAAAAGGCTCCCTGGAGGAAGTGAAACCTAATCTCAGATATGAAAGGTGAGCATGGGTTAGTCAGGTGAATTGAAGGTGGGGGACAGAGTGGGGAGGAGATAGGTGTTCTAGGAAAAGGTTATCTTGGTTTTGCCAGTAAAAGAAACTGTAGTTAAAGTAGGGTATGTGCTTTTCCAAGCTCAGACCCATTACTTTGTGGAGTAGAAACATGACAACTGTCTTTTTTGGCTTCAAGTCCTTTGGGTGTTTTTCTCACTGAAAAGGTTATAGTGTTCCCCATCACAGTTGCATGTTCATGTGGACAGAGGTTAAAAAAAAAAGACGCAAAAAAGAGAAATGATATATTTAACAGGAGTGTGAGAGGATTCTTGTTCTAGAAGTAAGCAGAGCAGCTCAGAAAAGCATGAGGGTGTCACTGGGCTGTTACTGCCATGCCCAAGCAGGGGCAGAAGCAGGAAAAAGAGGAGATGAAAAGGAAGTGGAGTAATAATATGGCAGGGATGAGTGGGAGAGGAGGAAAGAAGAGAAAATGAAAAACCGAGAGTCCTTATAACAGCCAGGAGAACTGCCTTCAAAATTTGCTTCAAAGAAAGAACTTGCCAGATTAACCTTTCTAAAGACTGTTATGTCTGAAGTACACCCTGTTTTAAACCTATCAATGGCACCCCCTTCACTCCCCAATATGGCACCAACTTACCTTCCCCAGCTCATTATTTCCCAAAGAAGAGTCCGTTTCACCAACACGTCCACACTTTTCTGCCTCCTCATCTATGTATCATTCCTGCCTATAGTGATATATCTATCTCAGCCCCCAAAATACTACCTATCCAGTAAGTATTTGTTCAAATATTACCCTCTACATTGTGCATTATTCTGAGCAGTCATATTAATTTCTGTTTGCCTCCTATACCAATATTTTGATGAAATTTTACTCTAACATTACCCACATCCTTCTAATTGAAAGTTCAGCAAATATTAATGCCTGTATACCAGTATATTATGCTGAATATAAAGGAAAGAAATAAAAAATGACCTCTGTACCTAATAAGCGTATATTGTTATTCTTCCATCAATCTAGTCCAGTGAAATGAGCAAAGGTCTTATTTATTTAACAACTAGGCTTTTTAAAGTTGGGGGGAAAAATCCTAGTATGTAGCAAAAATTTCAACACCAAAAGTGAAGGCTGTAAAAAAATACGTCTCTCTTTCAATCCTGACCCTCAAGTTCTAAAGTACTTCTCCTTAGATTCAAAAGCTCTTAGCAGTTCTCATGTATTATTAAGAGCTAGTCTCTTTCTCCATATATATATGTATGAGTGTGTGTGCATAAAAGCATGAAAATATGCACTGATATATACATATGGAAATGCACTATTTTCACCATACTCAGCTTGCCTTTTCCCACTTAAAATTATGTCACGGATATTGTTTCAGGTCAGCACACTTACATCTACTGCACTCTATTGAACAGAAACGCCATAGTTTATTAAACAGTTTCCTATAGATAGAATTGAGTTATTCTCTGTGTTCTGTTCACACAAATAATGTTAAAACCTTGTTCACACATTTCAGAGTGTATGGGAGCAAGGGCTGAAATTCTGCCTTTGCAACTTGGTGGCTGTAGGTTTTAAGGAAGTTAAGTCACTCATCTGAGTATCAGTTTCTTAGTCTACAAAATAAGGGCTACAAATCTAAGTTTAAGTCTGTAAGTAAAGTACCTGGCACATAGGAGGGACTCAAATTATATCTCCTATTTTTATATGATTGTATTAAGTATTGTGAAACGCTGTTCATGTGCTATAAATTTCACAGTGCATTGTTAAATATAAGCTTTGAATTAAGTTTTAAAGACAAATATATATGAACATAAGTATATATAAACCAAAAACTCTTTGTTTTTATTAAATCTACATACTTAAGCTTTTTGTTGTTCTTCATTCTTTTCTATAGATCTGAACTTTCATCTGGTACCATCGCCTGTAAGCCTAAATCACTTCCTTTAGTATTTCATTTGGCACAAGCTGGTTGTCAAACTATCTTAGCTTTCGTCTGCCTGAGATGTTTTATTTAATCCTCATGCCTGAAGAATGTTTTTTTCATGATACAGAATTCTAGGTTGGCAGATATTTTGCAGCACTTTGAAAAGGTTCTATCTTCCTTTAGCCTCCACTGTGTCTGATGAGAGATTAGCTGTTCTTCGATCTGTTCACCTGCAGGTCATGTGTCTTCTATTCTGGCTGCTTTTAAAATTTCCTTCTTGTCTTTTGTTTCAGTATTTGACTATAATGCATATACTATGGTTTTCCTTGTGTTCAGCCTGCTTGGGTTTACTGAGCTTATTGGATTTGTAGATTACTCTTTGTTTAATTTTGAAAAAAAAGTCTATTATTTATTCAAATATTTCTTCTGCCTCATTCTGTTCCTCCTTCCCTAAAAGGATTCCAATTACACTGACATAAGATTGTTCAATATAGCTTCACAGTTCCCAGGTATTCTGTTACCTTATTTTCACTCTTTATTTCCTTTTTATAAAGGTTTCAGTTTAGATAATTGCTATTTATCTATCTTAAAATTTACAGATTCTTTCTTATTCTGTACCCACTTTGCTGTTCAATCCATGGAATGAATTCTTCATATCTTATACTTTTCAAGTTCACCATTTCCATTGGGTTGTTTTTTATAGACTTTATTGCTCTGCTGAAATTCTGTTGGTCATTTCACATTGTCTGCCTTTTCTACTAAATCTTTTGGAATATTTATTATAGGTATTTTTAATTCTTTAATAATACTAACATCTACACCATTTCTAGGTTTGCATCTATTGACTGTTCTTTTGACTGTCAGTTACCTTTTCTTGCTTTCTCAACATTTTGTTATTGTTCATTTTATGTTGAATATTGTGTGCAAAGCACAATCAGGATTGAAGGGAACAACAAATTCTTCCAGAAATGGGTACACCCCTTCTTCTGTCAGGCTGCAATTGTGGGAATGAGTCATTCTTATCTGAATTTGAGCTTTGTTTGGGTTTTCCACATCTCTGATTTAGTTAACCACTCAGGGAAGAATCAGAACATCCCTTTCAACAGAACTCCAAAACTTAACACCAGCAAGAGTCTAGATATTAAGTTTTGCTTATGGACTGGCCTCCTACTTTCCATACTGTGGAAGATCTTTCTCTCCCTTATTAATCTTTCTGCCAGCTCTTTGTTTCACTAGGGAACTCACTTTCTCTCCTACTCTTTGTTGACTGCACATTGGGAGCTCTCTTTCCGTCCTGCCCCCAGCTTCATAGCACCTTCAGTGCATGCAATAAAGGCTGCAGAGCCTCAAGGGAATGTCTCTCAGCATTCTTGCTCCTTTCAAAGCCTTAAGCAGTCACTACTTGTACTTGATAAAGTCTGGAGTGCTTCCAAGAGGATTCTCTCAGCTCTCCTGCTCCTCCACTGCCCTACACTCAATGAAGACCTACAGTTCTACAAAGGGTTTTTTTCTCAGACTTCCCTAAGCTTTCTAGCCATGCTCTCAGCTCTGTAACTGCAAAGGCACTTATAATCAGTGAAGGCCCACAGGAGAGTTGACGGATGGATATAGACTCACTCTGTAGAGGAGTTCCTCAGGCTCAGGATTTTAAACCATCACATGAGCCCTTGTGCAGATGTTAAAAGTTTATTAAAATTTTTGCTGCTTTCTACTTGCCCCTTCAGTGGCATATTCCTGTTTCTCTTGCTGCTTCTATACGATTGAGGGCAGCTGGGGGGTGGGGAGGGGGTCACTTTTCATTATTCCCCAGATTTTCAGTTCATTTAAGTTTTTTTGCTTCCTCAGGTTTAAAAAAACATTAACCCTCTAAAAAAAACTATGATTTTGTGGTCTATCTAGATTGTTTTTATTGTTAGGATGGCAACAACAGTCTCTTACGATTTTCCAAATCTAAACTTTAAGCGGCAATTCCTCAGGCTCATATCCAACTGCTCTCTATGTATTAACTCTTCCAATTCTCATGACTTTATGGGATCACAACTAGCCTTGCCTCAATTTTAGAGTTGGAAACTGAGTCACAGAGAGGTTAAATAACTTGCTCAATTTATATCGATAGTAAGTGGTTGAGTCAAGATTTTAACCTAATGAGCACAAGCCTAATCTATCATTCTCCTTGTTTTAACTGGAGCTTAAGTCATACAGAATTAGGTGGGCTTCCATGAGTTTGCCATGGTACTGTACCCCCAGCACCTCTGCATATTGTGTTTCTGAAGCCCAGGCTGCCTTCCCCTGGATGGTCTGTGGGTCTAATTCCTTCTCGTCTTCCATTCTTCTTCCAACACCTAAATCACTCATCCTGTTCTCTGAGTAGTCTTTTATATCCTCCACTCCCTTGAAAATGATCCTATTTTCTGTGTTCCCAGACTTTTTGATTGCTTGGTAGTGTATTTATTACATTCTTTTCAGCTTAACAATGGGACCAATTACCTTAAATTCATAGGTACTTCTCTTGAAAAGATATCTGGAGGTTGAAGAAAAACATATTAAGCATATTATTGGAAAAACAATCAAACATACTTTTTAAAAGTAAGTTTATCCTGCACAACTTTGTATACTTTGATCAACATCTCCCATTTCTCCCTCCCCCCAGCTCCTGGTAACCACCACTCTCTGATTCTATGGAGTTCGACTATTTTAGATTCCACATCTAAACTTGAAATTTGCTAAGAGAATTAAGAGCTATGACCACAAAATAAAAGAAAAGAGAGAGAGAGAAAAAGGAAGAAAGGAAGAAAGAAAGAAAATGATAACTACGTGAAGTGATGGATATGTTCATTAGCTTGACTGTGGTGATCATTTCACAATGAATACATGGTTTATCACTGCTGATATTAATATAACTATTAATGTTTAAAATCCAGTGTTTTTACTAATATAACTTTTATTTTCTTAATGTCACATTCGTACTTGTATATATCCTTCACAGACACAACACTGATGGCTTGTTCTAACTTAATTACTTCTTATCCAGACTGCACACAATTTTGTCAACTTAATTTTACTTAGCACTTAAATCATCCCATTTTCCTAACTGTTTTGTTGTTCTTCACAGAACTTCCTCTTAATTGTATATATCTGTCTGGTACTTTGGTGGTCCAAAACAAATGCAAAAGCAAAAATATAGTTTAACTTTATTCTTATGAACAGGCAGCATCGCCGGTTTTGCTTGTAGCCCCAAAAAGCATATAGTGTAAGTGCCGCCAACTTATTTAGATGCCTAGTTTATTGTGTTTGATTGTAAATGTGGCCTAATATTATATCAGTTTACGATCTTCAAAAATGTTAATACTTACTACCTTTCTAGGGTATTCACTTAAAAGTGATTTTAGACCATTTTGAGAAGGGGAACTCTTTTATTTGTAATAATTAGGTTCTCTGTGTGCAGTAGCGCACCCTCTGCAACCAAACTGCTATTCATTACATTAATTCTCAAAGATATCTTTATTTTTAATGATTATTTTGTCTCTATATTTCCATAACGTATCATTCTACAAATATTTATTGAGCACAACTAGACATCAGTTTTTATTGCAGGTGCTGGTGACATGGTGACACAAGAGTGGACAAGACAAATTAGTAAAAAGGTACACATGTACAAATATATAAACCAACAAAATTATATATGTATGTATATCTCATTTTTATTTGTTTTTTGTGTTATGAAATGTCATTATGTATAATAACATTATTACATAATATTTAAAAATCTTTACCCAGTACACCTTGTCTTCAAATCTTAATATTTGTCTGTTTCAGTTCTTTTTTTTTTTTTAAGATTTTATTTTTTTCCTTTTTCTCCCCAAAGCTCCCTGGTACATAGTTGTATATTCTTCGTTGTGGGTCCTTCTAGTTGTGGCATGTGGGACGCTGCCTCAGTGTGGTTTGATGAGCAGTGCTGTGTCCTCGCCCAGGATTCGAACCAACGAAACACTGGGCCGCCTGCAGCGGAGCACGCGAACTTAACCACTTGGCCACGGGGCCAGCCCCTGTTTCAGTTCTTTTTTAATAAAACAATAAAGACTCCACTGAAGTTCTCCCTGATAGCATTTCTTTTAAAATTTAGATGTACTTGACACATAATATGAAATTAGTTTCAGGTGTACAATATAACGATTTCATATCTGTGCATATTGTGAAATGATCGCCACAGTAAGTCTAGTTAACGTCCCTCACCACACATAGTTACAAAATTTTTATTTTCTTGTGGTGAAAACTTTTAAGATCAACTCTCTTAGCAACATTCAAATATATGACAGAGTATTATTAACTATAATCACCATGTTGTGCATTATATCCCCAGAACTTGTTTGTTTTCATAGCTGGAAGTTTTTACTTTTGAACCCCCTTCTCTCATTTTGTCCATCTCCCACCCCCTCACCTCTGTCAACCACCAATCTGTTCTCTGTATTCATGAGCTCATTCTGTTTGTTTTTGTTTTTTCAGATTCCACATGTAAGTGAGATCACACAGTATTTGTCTTTCTCTGTCAATACCCTCAAGGTCCATCCATGTTGTCACAATTGGCAAATTTCCTTTATTATGGCTGAATAATAATACCACATTTTTTTTATCCATTCACCATCGGTGGACACTTAGGTTGCTTCCATATCTTGGCTAATGTAAATAATGCTGCAGTGAACACTGGGTGCATATATCTTTTTGACTTAATGTTTTCATTTTCTTCAGATAAATACCCAGAAGTGGAATATCTGGATCATATGTTAGTTCTAATTTTAATTGTTTGGGGAGACTCCATATTGTTTTCCATAGTGTCTGCACCACTTTACATTCCCACCAACAGTGCTAATGGGTTCCCTTTTCTCCACATCCTCACCAACACTTATTTCTTGTCTTTTTGATAATAGCCATTCTAACAGGTGTAAAGTGGTATCTCATTGTGGTTTTGATTTGTATTTTCCTGGTAATTAGTGATGCTGAGCATCTTTTCATGCACCTGTTGGCCATCCTTATGTTTTCTTTGGAAAAATGTTCGAATCCTCTGATCATATTTTAATTGGATTGTTTGTTCTTTTGCTATCGAGCTGTATGAGGTCTTTATATATTTTGGATATTAACTCCTTATCAGATATGTGATTGGAAAATATTTTCTCTCATTTAACAGGTTGTCTTTTCATTTTGTTGATGCTTTCCTTTGCTTTGCAGAAGCTTTTTATCTTGATGTAGTCTCACTTGCTCATTTCTGCATTTGTTGCCTTTGCTTTTGGAGTCAGATCCAAAGAATCATTGCTCACACTGAGCCTGCCAAGGAGCTGCCTTTGTTTTTTCCTAGGAGTTTTCTTTCTTTCTTTTTTGTTTTAAGGAAGATTAGCCCTGAACTAACATCTGCTGCCAATCCTTCTCTTTGTTGCTGAGGAAGACTGGCCCTGAGCTAACATCCATGCCCATTTTCCTCTACTTTGTATATGAGACTCCAGCCACAGCATGGTTTGAAAAGTGGTGCGTAGGTCCACACCCGGGATCCGAACGCCAGGATCTCCAGGCCACTGAAGTGGAACGTGCGAACTTAACCTCTGTGCCACCAGGCCACCCTCTTTTTCGAGGAGTTTTATGGTTTTAGGTCTTGGATTCAAGTCTTTAATCCATTTGAGATAACTTTCATGTATGGTGTAACATAGTGGTCCAGTTTCATTTTTTTGCAGGTGGTTGTCCAGTTTTCCAACGCCATTTACTGAAGAGACTGTCTTTTCTCCATTGTATAGTCTTGGCTCCTTTGTTGTAAATTAATTGACCGTAAACGCATAGGTTTATTTCTGGTCTCTCTATTCTGTTCCACTGATCTATGTTTTTATGCCAGCACCACACTGTTTTGATTACTATAGCTTTGTGATATAATTTGAAATCAGGGAGTATGATGCCTCCAGCTTTGTTCTTCTTTCTGAAGATTTCTTTGGCTATTCAGGATCTTTTATGGTTCCATAAAAATTTTAGGATTGTTTGCTCTATTTCTGTGAAAATACCATTGCAGTTTTGATAGGAATTGCATTGAATCTGTATATTCCAATACCATTTCTTTTTCTGTCACTCTCCTCAGAGTAACTACTACCCTGAATTTGGTGTTTAACATTCCCAGGCATTTTTTAAAAGTTTCTATAAACATATGTATACATAAATAATACATATTACTTACATGTGTTTTAACAATACAGAAATGGTATAATAATGTATGTATGCGTCTGAAAATGCCTCTTTATTTCCTTAATTGCTTTATTTATTAATTGCCTATTCTTTTCTCAATTTTCCTGTTGGGTTATCTTTTTCTTGCTGCATAAGAATTTTCTATATATTCTGAATACCAACCCATGGTTGGTTATGTGTGCTGCACATAAATTTTCCCAATCTGACACTTGTTTTTCACTATTTTGTGTATCTTTCTTTTTTTCGCTAGAATATGCTTAAATTTAATTTAGTTAAAATTTTCAATCCTTTTCTTTATGTTACAGTTTTCGCATTTGATTTAAGAATTTATTCATTTTCCTTCATTCATGAAAATATTCTCTCATATTATCTTCGTATTTTAAAACAAGTATATAATGGACCTGGGATTTACTTTTAAGTTGGTGTGAGGTGATAAACTAACTTTATTTTTTGTCTTTATATCTAGCCAGTTGTTCCAGCACTGTTTTTTGAGCAATCTGTTCTTTTTAAATGCCAATTTGTCATACATCAGGCTTTCTTTTGTATGTGAGACTATTTCTGATCTTTGTTATTTCATTGGTTTATTGTTTGTAACTCTGTATGAACACCATAATACTTTAATCACTTTAGTTTTCTAAGTTGATCCTGTAAAAGCAAACTGTTACCTCTCGTTATTTTTTAAATAAATGTGTCTAGTCCTGGCACTTCAGTCTTCCACATTTGAAGAGAATTGCCCTTTTTTTGATACTACATCTTGCCATCAATGAATATGGCACATCAGTCTATTAACTGTTTCCAGGAGTTTCTAGCAATGAGGGTTTCCATAGAGGTAGGCTACAGGAAGAGGAAGGAAATCACAGAATGTACAATATTAGGTCCACACAAATGCCAAATTCCAAAGAAAAATAATACTGTATGATTTCACTTATATGTGGTTTCCAAAAAATAAAACAAATGAACAAACAAAACAAAACAGAGACAGATTCATAGATACACAAAACAAACTGGTAGTTACCAATGGGGAAAGAGTGAGGGCATGGGTAAAACAGTTGAAGGAGTTTAAGAGGTATAAACTTCCACTAATAAAATAAATAAGTCACAGGGACGTATTGTACACAGCCAACAATATTGTAATAACTTTGCATGGTGACAGAGAGTTACTAGACTTATCGTGGTGCGCATTTTGTAATGTATATAAATATAGAGTCACTATCTTGTACACCTGAAGCTAATACAATATTGTACGTCAATTGTACTTCCATACTTCAGTTAAAAAAATAAGGTATTACATAAAAAGTGTTTCTTTCACTCAGTATCTGGCACTAATAAGAGCTCAATAAACATATTATCAGTTTCAAAAAAATCATTATAGAACTCAATTAAGTGAATGATGAGAAAATTTCTCAGTACTCATACTGGAGGACAAGAAAGGGACAATCAGGGCTGTCTGCAAGAGAGGATGGGCCAGGAGTGGAGTAATTAGAAGGATACAGTAGCGATATGTAATAAGCTAGCTTCCTCCGTGTTTGAGGCTGGTAAGCTTACAATCACTTTTGTTCCATCTGTCTATGAAGTGGTGTTCACACAGCATAGTAAATGCATGGAATTCCAAGAAGCCATTTGCTGAATATTTGGTTACTCTCCCCTTATTGGGGTGTCCATCCTACTTGGAAAAAATAAAATAAAACAAAAAATCACTCGTGGAGTTGGGCTCTTGGTTGAAAACCTATGTGTGATTTTTCAGAACTGACCACAGGCAATTATAAAGGCTTTACCTCGTGGGCATCATGGGGAAAGCCGCCCTCCCCACACCAGACTTGGTGCCCAGAGAGTGCACGGCAGTGTGGGAGAAGAGGGTGTTGCCATCAAGACTCAGCCCCTCCATCTGCCCCGTTGGTCATGCTCTTACACATGTTTTCATAACTAGCCATGGTGCCCTCGTTCCTAGGTCTCCTTATCTGCGGCCTTGGGCAGGGGTTTCCCTCAGGTTCTTCTGCCAAGACCTCCTTACGGGAGAAGAAGAGGAAAACCTTGAAGACACCTTTCCCGACCCTGACTCAGTACTCAGTACTTTTCCACTCCTAGGTTTTACATGCCTTGTCCTCTCCCCCAACCTGACCCCCACCTCACTCCAGGGTCCATTTTATCCAGAGCTCCTTCCACAGTGAGACACCTGTGCTGTCCACTTGACGCTCCACTGCATACCCTTCTGTGGGGGAAATGGAGTAGGGGGAGGTAGCACTTTCTCCAGTTTTAGACTATTGTTTACGCCATCTCAGTAAGTGATCAAAGGTTTAACTCTTTCATTTTTGGCTTGTTGCTTTAATGGATTATTCCAGCTACTCAGACACTTGACTGCTCAGCTCTCTCCCCCAGTTCAACTGAGTTACTGACATCATTCTTTGATAGAAAAAAAAAAGTCCAGCAATGATGAAATATTTAACTAAAATTTAGTGTCATAAATGCATGTTATTTTTAATTCTTCAAAGCGCAATTAATGATTCCTTGGATTATCTCATATAATCAGTGAACTTATGCCCATTCCTTAGGACTATTTAAAACGTTAGAAAAATATATAGCCTTTATATCTAATTATAGGAAATCTTATTGTTTATATATATAAATGATATATTTGATCCTAGGCTGGAAATTCAGCCCCTTAAGATTATTTCTGGAAAAAAAACTGTCTTATTTCACCAGGAATTTTTCAGGAAGTGAATTCAATAAAAAGTAAAGCCTTCTTGGAATTCTACAACTTGATACATGTGCTCTCTTACCTAAGTCTTTTACAAAGCAAAGCCTGAAGCAACTATTAAAATACTGACGCTTCTTTTGTGAGGTGCAGTTCCATGGCAGTGATGGCGAGGAAAGAAGGAAGTGACGTAAAGTGAAAACACTAAACAACGCCTGGTGATGTTATTACAGTGTTGGCCTCCACAATCAACTGAGAAGAAAAAATTAGGTAGCTTGGCAAGCCTGATAGGTAGGCATGGAGGTTTCCCCTGAAAGAGTGCAAGAAGAAACCACATTGTGGCATATTCCAAGGAAGGAAGAAAGGAGGGGAGCATTTTCTGGCTGGCTGCTCCTGATTTCAGTTGGTCAAGATTCATGCTATAGGGTGGTAATGCATTCACGCTTCTGAGTTGCTTCCCTGGTCCCTTGAATGGCCACTCTGGAGCCCAGATCCAAGCACTACAGTGTAGCAGTTCCTCTAACAGAACGGAGAGGTGCTTATTTGCTAGGGCCTCCATAACGAATTACCACAAACTGTGTGGCCTCTCACAGCTCTGGAGGCCAAAAGTTGGAAATCAAGGTGTTGACAAGGTTGGTTCCTTCTGGGGGCTCTGAGGGAGAATCTGTTCCAAGCATCTCTCCTAGCTTTTGGTGGCTGCCAGCAACCCTTGACATTCCCGGACTTGCAGCTGTATGCCTCCATTCTCTGCCTCCACCTTCACATCACCTTCTCTGTGTTTCTTCTCTGTGTCCACGTATCTCAAGTCTCCCTCTTCTTTCCTTCAGAAGGACACCAGTCATTGGATTTAGGGAGATGATCTCATCTCAAGATCCTTAACTTAATTACATCTGCAAAGATCCTATCTCCAAATAAAGTCACGATCACAGGTATCTGGGTTAGGACATGAACATACATTTTTGGGAACCATTATTCAACCCACTGCATGGTGAATGGCATAGATAGTGCTCAGTGGGTGAGGGGTAAGGGTCACATAGCCTTGGGGTTTCACCTCAGACTCCAGCCTGTTCAGGAAGCTTGGCAAAGGCAGGGGTGGGCACAGTCTCCAAAATGGGTGGTGCTTTTGGAAAGAAGGTGGCCACTGAAGGAATTGAGAAAGTTCTCAAGGTTTATATCCAGAACATATACCAAATTTAGTTAATGTCCAGGTTGAAGATTTTCACATGGCAGTAATGATTATGAAAATAGTACTCATTCCTTCAATCGTACATTAAGGAGTGGGGATACCAAGATGTTTCAGACATAGACCTTAAAGAACTTACAGTCTAACAGACAGAGAGAGACATGTGAAATAAATGGGTATCATAAACTGCATGTATAAGGTATGGGAGGAAAAGGGACAGAGACACAGGTATGATCTATTCTAGGTGAAAACAGTCAAAGTGAAAAGCACTTTAACATACAGTGTATTGTCTGATCACCCACAACGTCCTGCAAAATTGGTTAGTTTTAGGGGACTCGGGTTGAATAAATTACCCAGATTTCCCTGCTAGATAGAAGTGAATTACAGACTAGAACTCAAGACTTTTGACTCCTAATCTAATTTGTATTTCTCTTTACCCTTGCCTTTCATATGAATTAACAACATCTGGTCTTGTCTTATTAATTTTGGCTTTTATAAGCCCTGTACAATTTTTCCTTTGGTAGAAAACATTAGTAAGTTGATATTATTTACTAATAATGAGCTACTAATGAATTCATTGGGCTTGAGAACAGTTGTCTCTTGCTTTATTTGGTCTTCTGATCATATTTTTCCTAATCTGGCTGAGAGAGTGGATTTAAGGAGCTTCTCTGAGTTTTTTAGTTTGCAGTCTGTGTTTGAAGACCCTAGGAATAGAGTTCTCAAAGTGACAGGGTCGTGCTGAATCTTTTCAATGTCTTTTGTACTTGAGAATATATAGTCATTTTACCTTAACCATTTAAAGCACAACACTAAATTTGAAGATAAAGTCATAGGAATGACGTCTAATTTCCACTGTTTTTAACTTTAATATGTCAAATGCTAAATAGTAAAACAGTATTGTTCCAAATACTTGAGTATACCACATAAAGCAAAGAACTTAAAGATCTTACTGCTATTTCTAGGACCTAACAAAAATTCCTCCTAAAACAGCAAATTTCTTTGATACAGGATTGGCAACTATTGTTCTCATTTTGCCAAAAACATAATGCAAGACATTAACTTCAGCAAAAGTCAGAAGCTTCAGAGAAAACTTAGTAACAATCTTATAACTTGACATACTTTATTTCCCTTATCAATAAAGTTAGGAATCATAGTCACTTTGCTCAGAAGTGGCAATGGGAGTCTATTCAATCAGCATTTCTCAATTACTGATCCAAAATGGATGTTTCACACTCTGGGACAACAGTAGTGAGTCAGAAGAGGGAGAAGCAAAACTTCTTTATTCCTTACACAAGAGTAGCAAAGCACATTCCATTGCTAAGCCTAAGTTTTGAAGCTTTTTAAAGAAAAATTATAAGCGACCATGTGCTTTTAGCAAAATTCCATCTGTTTTACCACTCAGAGCTCTTTAACACCCTCAGACTCTGAGGAGACAAATGATCACATTTTGTCATCTTTTCTTTTTGGAATCAAGTTGGGAGGGGCTAAGGAAAACTGGTGGAGAAACTGATGAGCTCTATTTTGAGAAAGACACTCTGAGAAATACAGAAAATAAAAGTGATCCAACCCTCTAAGCAAGAGAAGAGCATGACATTAATCAAAACTTGCTTTAACCCCAAATTCAATCTACCTCCTCAAAAGTGTTTTGTGCTATTCAGGGCTAGCACTATAGCTGCATAATTTAAAATAAAGCCAATAAGTAAAGCTTATAGAATACATCCATTACCACAGCAATAATCTACTCCAAATATTTTTTTTTTTCTTAATGTCTGTGTTCTCTTACTCAAGATCTAAGGGCGTTTAAACTTAACAACTTGTACTCATTCACTCATCATTGGAACCTGTTCATCAGAGAATTATTATTAGTTTTTTTGGTGAGGAAGATTGGCCCTGAGCTAACATCTGTGGCAACCTTCCTGTATTTTGTATATGGTTTTATGAGCCATATGTAGGTGATAAGGCATGCGAAGGTCCACACCTGGGATCCAAACCTGCGAACCCCAGGCTGCCGAAGCACAGCATGTGAACTTAACCACTATGCCATCAGGTTGGCCCCTGTTCATCAGAGAATTTTAAAAAGATAAATGAAAGCAAAGCAGTCATTTTCAAGGCATGCAATCTATGTTTGAAGTCCCTAGAATGGAGTTTTTAAAGCGACAGGGGCACTTTCTTAATTGTTAAGTGTACCACGCTGAAAAAAAATGCTACACAACCGAGGAAAAACTTCAGTATATTTAATAACCTATTTAAAGGTAGCAACACTAAAACACATATTTATTATTTTTAAAACTGTATTACTCTTTCTCCAGGGTTATACCTTTTAGAATGACTAGAAAAGGCAGAGTTAGAAGTTCAAATGTCTGAACTTTATTCCTAGTTCTGTATTTACTCACATAAGTGACCAGAAGAAGTTGATTGAAGCCTCTTGAGCCCATTTTCTTCATTTGTTTAGCACAGAGAATATCCTCCTGTCCATATTATGGGATTTTTATGAACCCAAATAATTGGAATAGAAGTTTAATTTATAATTTAAAATAATAAATGCTGGGGTGGGCACCATGACCTGGTGGATAAGTTTGGCACACTCCACTTCGGCAGTCCAGGTTCAGTTCCCAGGCGTGGACCTACACAACTCATCAGCAGCCCTGCTCTGGCGGCAACTCATATACAAAATAGAGGAAGATTGGCACAGATATTAGCTCAGGGCAAATTCTCCTCAGCAAAGAAAAAAATAAATAAAAACTAAATGCTACCTAATAATGAACTGAAAGTTAAGAATTCTTCGTCTCAGAAATATATTTCAGTGCTCAGATTTGAACGTTTGGAATTACCCAATATGACTGAGCACGACCTGAATCTAAGTTACCTACCTGTCGACGTGGCCCTGGAGATACAGAAGTGTAAGAAGTGATGCTTACCTTACACATCTCTGAACTGGCTGTGGAAGAGAAGACAAGCTCAGTGGGGGAAATTGAAGGGCAAACATTGTCAGTACCACATCCGCATCCTGCTCAACTGTCTGCAAAGCCGTTTCAGAAACCACTTTGTTTATAGAGGGATATTTAAACTCCTCACCCTGCCATTCAAGACTCTTTACTGCTAGCTCATCTTTCCCACTTTAGTCAGAGTTTTTCTCGACACGTTCCTACTCTGTAGCCAGAATGAACAACTCACAGGCCTATAAACATCTTAGGTCACTTCCAGATTTTTGCTTTTCCTTATTCCATGCCATAAGTCTGGAAAGTTCTCTTTGTGACCTCACTGACTTCCAGAGAGCTCAGAGCATAGCTTTCACTAACAGACTGCGAACTGAGTGATGGGACCACACCTTCTACATCTTTGTGATGCCCCACCCAGCACAGTGTCGCCCTGGCCTATCATGGGTCACCCAGTTCAATAGTGATGTGTTCACTGTATGAAAACAAAAAATCTAGAAAACATCAAATCTCCATTTTACATCTTAATAGTATTATGAAACAGTTGTCCATTCTCCACATTTCAAGGACTTGCAATGCTGCATCTGAAGGTAATTATTACCCTTCTTTTAGAAAGCGCAGGCATGCATGTATACAACATAGGTCCAGGACAATTTTTATTTTTATAGACTCCTGAATTTGCACATTTTTAACAATGCAACTTTTTCATTAAAAATATTTATGCATATACCTTAAATAGATGTATATTTATACATAAATCACAATTATGTATTACAAATCACATATTACTAAAATATAAATGATGCATTAAATGGAAATTTAAAAATATGCAACAAAAATACATGGCAATGTAAATTACAATATTTATTTCCTACACCCAAATAGATTGTCTTTTACACTGTACTTTGGAAACAACTGTTTCAGGGAAAGTCTCAAAAAAAAAAAAAAATAAGTTGGAGTCAGGAAACCACTACAGACCCTTCTTTAATTAAAAAAAAAGATCACCTCAGGGCGGTTGGACTTTTTACATAGAGCCCTGGGCCTTCAAGAGTGAGTGCTTCAGAAGAAAGGAAGCAGAAGCTGCCCATCGCTGAAGGCCCAGGACCATAAACTGTCAGAGTGCCTCCTGCCATGCTGTGTTGGTCAGAGCATTGCAAAATCTGCTCACATTCCGGGGAAGGCGACACAGACATCACGTCTCAGTGGGAAGAATGTCAAATAGTTTATGGCCATCTTTAACTCATCACAACCAGAAAGAAACACAAATCTGCCAATATGCTTATATCACGGCAACTTATATGGCTTTGGGGATGAAAATAGAGGGCTTTTCAGACAAGGGAAGTGCCCCCAAGGAAATGAAGGTTAGAATGAGTTCACAGGAATGGGGAGTAGAGTACACCACAGGAAGAAGATAAGCCAGACAGAAATAGAGAAGGCATGCATTGAGAAGTGGGAAAATAAAATACATTGGTTTTTAGATTCTAATTGTGAGAAGAGATGGAGGATAACCGGACTTTTATTTGCTGAGAAGAGGCATTTTTTGAAAATAATATTAAGAAAGATGAACTTGACAGGGATGGATCAGAACTGGGAAAGCCTGGATTCCAAAAGGTCAGTGAGGTGCCAACACTGAACAGGACAGCAGAGAAGCACAGTTCCAGGAAAAGAGAGAAGGAAGGGGCAAGGAGGGATCAGGAGAATCAGAATGCAATACTGTCATGAAAGCCCTTCAGGGCACACACTTGCAGACCTCAGGAAGAAACTTATGAAAATTAGATGATATGTGGAAAAAAATTCTGACTTGGGTTTGAAAATAATGTCTCATACAATTGTAATACTAATATAATCAGCTGTTTATTATTTATTTATTCCTTTACTTACTAGCTACTATCATTATCTCTTATACACAATACTCTGTGCCAGGTGCCTAGTACTACTTTATCTCATCATCACAGCCACTACAAAGAAGGCGTTAATATTCTCCATTTTGTAATCTATGCTGTTCAATTAATGAATTAATTATACATAGTGAGAATAATATAAAAATGTAGTCATGTATTTTAGCTGCATAAAGTAAACTGCTTTTTCTAGGAATCACAGCACATAAATTTTCTCTGTTCCTCTTGTCATATTTTGCTGCTTGGTGATCGGAAAATTAATTTTGTCGAACTGAAGTAGAAGAAATATAACACTAAATATCCAAAACTGATTCCGTAAAATGTTTGAATAAACAGGGTAAGTTTATTTCACACTATGGAATTTTAAAACCCTATGCTAATATAATGCAAGTATCAAGAAAGAAGCTGCAGAAATAGTTGTCAACTAAACCCGAGATATAAATTCAAGACTTCACAAAAATATTTTTAGCTTCAAATACACTGTACGTACATAAAGAAAATCTAAGACTTTATTTTCCGTATTTTCTAGTTGTCTGTGTTAGAGCTTTTCCGAGTAGTTTAATGTCAGTCCTCTATTTCGTTGTCCTCCTCCGCCAGAAAAGTGAACTTGTATCAAGTTATTTTTACCCATACCCTGCAAGCAGCTGTGAAAGTGTGAATATGTAAAATGAAATACTGACTCCTTTTTATATCCCTGGGATGCATTATATTATAAAAACAAAACAAAAAAAATGTATTCATGATCTAGCACAAGAACACAAATACAAAAAAGTTTTCTTTTTTCTTTTGATGACTATGGGCTTTCAGAACCACAAATTTTGAAACAAACCAACTTTGGGTAACAAAAACTGGTTCTTGTCAATATGACTCATCCAGTATAATCCAGTGTATAGTTTTTATTTACCCAGTGACATAACAAAACAGGAACCCCTTTGCTCAGATAAAGCTGCTCGTGGGAAAATAAACTGAATGTCTCCTCAGTTCTCAAATTTAGTAAATGCCCCTAAATCCCCACGTTTTCCACTTTAAGCAAATTCAGCACTTACACGTTTTATGTTTCAGAGAAAAAGACAAAAACATTTCATAATTATTTACTAGTTAAATGCAAGCAGGAAACAGAAATTCAACTCATAATCAAATTAAACATAATTTAAAAAATTAGTGTCAGATGCGCCAAAGGACAGGTTCAACAGAAGGCTGGTTTTTCCTGTCACTTTACTTATTTCCTTTTGAAAATGGGAGAGAATTGTGAGTGTGGAGGAGAAAGAACTGGTAGGATGTGAGATGGTAAAGCAAATGAAGGCAGGGTCTAACCAAGGAAGATGTCCCCAGAGGAGATAAGAGGAGATGGGACACACCAGGGTCTTGGCAGTGGTGGGGAGCAGGGGAGAGGAGGGGGCAGAAAATGGTATTAGAAAAAGGCGAAAGGTTCATGTGATCTGAAGAGAAACCAGAGCATTACAATGACGTACACCTGAGATCCAAATAATGTTATAAACCAATGTTACCTCAATAAAAATTAAAAATTAAAAAATGGTATTAGTGACCTTCTAGAGGAAAGGGTATATGGTTGCATGTGTTGGATGAAACCACACTGTAAATCAACAAGACATACCACCTGGAGAGCTTATACTATAAAAGGAATTATATCTATTTTTTGTATATAGAAGAGATAAATACATTCTCTAAGGTTTGCTTATGTAGAATCTGCATTAAACATACGCAGAACAGAAGGAAAACAGATGCAAAGGAATCAGGACTGTTTAAAGAAAGCCAATCCTTCCACAACGTAATTTGTTAAAAAATAAATCAAATAAATCAATAAATAATATCAGCTTTTGCAAATTCTGTCATCTTTCAATTATTTCTCCCTGAGATTACTTGAGATTCAAATATTGTATCATTTATGTATACTTAACAAAAATGCAGCATTTATATCTCCTTTCAGGGGAAATCATATGCAATTTCTAAAGTATAATGCTTCCATTACACAATAAAGGAAAAATAACCATTTAACTTTAAAAATAAACTTGATCAGAACCTATAACCCACATAAATCTGTCCTTCGTCACTGGCACATCATATCTAGATGGAAAGCATTTGTCAGAGAATATAATCCTCAACTTTCTTCTCTAAATATGCTAAATTTTATCCTGAATCAAGCTAAGATAATCAGGAGCTACACGCACAGACCACAAAATTGCTTTAGCTGAATTTTTCTTGGATATTATGCTATAGACCTTAACAAAGGATGTTTTAAGAAACAGCCCATTGAATTTCATTTTTCTATTTACTATCAGTATCACAGATGACGCTCATTACTTCACACAACATCTCTGTATGAGGAATTATGGAAGTTTCTCTCTGTGGCAATAAATAAGTGCACTTCTCCTAAGAGTCTTTCTTAATCCAAAGAACACTGCCTTTATATTTTCCTTTTTGTGATGATTGCTGGGAGACTATAATCTTATTTGTTTCCCATCAATTTGAAGTACACATGAATTGATGTTAACTGACTGCCAGTTCTGCTTTTTGATTTTTAATTGCTTCCTTTATCTTCTTCATTTAATTTTATTGTGCTGTATTTCATGTCCTTTTGAAAATCAGCTTAAATCTTTTTGGGGAGAATGTATGTAGAAGGCTTTTTGTTTTTTGGGTTTTTTTGATGTAAAGGAAATTAGGTTGAGAAAGGATGTTTCCCTTAGATGAAAGATCAATAATATATAAAGACAGGCTTGCCCAAAGCAATAATGAAAAGAAAAAAAACAACGTAAGATGTAACCTTGGGTTGAAATCAACCACCAGCTTCACTGGTTACAAATGGTTCAAATGGACTGTGGTATGCAAATCCATCCCCTAATGGGAAGAGGTTTCTTTGGCTTTGACTACGGATGGCAAGTTTGGGCTGATAAAGGGCAGAGCTCTTCTTCACACCCTGGACTTCTCCTGAGTAAGCATCAAGCCTTCAATTATGACTGAAAACACAGGAGTGGGAAGCCCATGCACAAGACAGAACAGAGGAGAAAAAGCATATTTGGATCCACTTCTTCCCTAACTGACCCTTCTCTGTTGTTTTACTTTTTCATTCTTCCCAAATACTTGCTCCTTACACTGCCTTACAAGTTGATAGAGAAACATCCAACCCTTCTCCTTTTCCAGACACATCTTCCTGTTCAGAATCCACTCTGGAACCAGACTGTGTGCATTCCAATCCCCGCTCCAGCACTGACTAACCACGTACTTCAGACAAGTTATGTAACCATTCTGGGTCTCAATTTCTCCATTTGTATAATGGAGATAATAGTACCTTCCTCATAGGGCTATTTGGCAAATTAATTTAAATTAATTAATAGGTGTGAAAGCCCCTGAATAGTGCCTGACACAAGGTAAAAGCTAAATAATTATTAAATAAAAACGAGCACTCTGAACACTGACATCTTTCAGGTGACAGCTGGCTGATTTTGAAATTCTGTCTATGTTAACACATTTACACTACTTCTTTAGGATATTTAGAAGTTATTTTTAACAAGAATCTTCTGGAGAAAATGTCAAAGATTCATTCACCACCATGATTTGCTTCAAGCAATTGGTAGACAAAACTATCAACTGTCTTGAAATATTACTGAATTAGGGAAGAAGGATCTCAGAGCAATCCCTCCAAAAAAAATGCTCTCTAACCATTAAAATAAAATATATTTATTAATATACTTTGTTACCATTTGGGTATAATTGACAATCTTAATCGAAGATGTGTAGTATTCAGTGGAATTGACTGTTATCCCTCTAATATTCCTCTAAAAACCCAGTGCTTAAACAGATCCTAAAGATGAGATGAACCTGGAAAGCAAATGACATGTAAAAAAGCAAATAATCTACAAGCCTGGGAAGATTCCCTTATACAGGGCATAAAGAAGTTTAAGAAGATTGAATAGATTCTTACAGACACCTTTAAAGACAATATATTTTCAGCCATATTTTATTGAAATCTGAGTAAGTAGGAAATGAAGTCAAAATAATATAAGATTTTCTTGATATGTTTGTGATTCCTTTCTTGATTTTAATTATGACTATTTCTTTGGAATTATTGGGAAGTAGAAAAGATTCAATTCCTGTAATAAAATACTTTTTAAACAGTACTTGAGAGGCAGCCTGGTGGTGTAGTGGTTAAGTTCACATGCTCCACTTCAGCGGTCCGGGGTTCGCAGGGTCAGGTCCCAGGTGCAGACCCAGCACCGCTTGTCAAGCCACACTGTGGCGGCATCCCACATAAAATAGAGGAAGACTGGCACGGATGTCAGCTCAGTGACAATCTTCCTCAAGCAAAAAGAGGAAGATTGGCAACAGATGTTAGCTCAAGGCCAATCTTCCTCACAAAAAAAAAAAGTACTTGATTTTTCCTTTTAGATTTGGGGTGGGGGAAGACACCAGACTCCAGATGATAAACTTCATCCTGCTTCTTTGGAAATACCCTCACCACACCTCCAGCCACTGGCTTGAATTACAAAATTCCCTGTCCAAAGCTCCCCTGTGTCACAAGAAACACTAAAACCCTGACCCCCAGGAGGAAAAAGCAACTCACGGTGGGGGAGACACCTAACTACAGCGAAAGCAGTTCTTGAAAGAAACTCCTGACAGCTTTGTTCAACACCCTGTGCCATTTCTGCACACTGGGTGTAAATAAGGACTGAGTAGTGGGAAGCATTGCGCCTTGATAGCATTTGACATTTCTTCCTCCTCTATGCAGTTTAAACTGCAGTCCTATTCTAAACTTTTCATCTGTGATCATTATTTCCAGAATAGTACAAGTGATTTCTTACTCTGTATGATGTGGATTTTGCCAAAAAAAGAGAGAAAAATTAATGCAGGCTAAAAACAGTCATTATTTAAATCAAGCATTTATAAAGTTTGGAAATTCCTTCAAAATACATTCAAGAATGAAACCTTTTGGGTTATAAGCCTTGTATATTTATAATATCTTATGGAATTTAGACATGATGTGCCTTATTTTTTGAATTATTCTGCTTCACTTTGCCTGCCTTCATTTCTGCATTAATCTTAAATACTATGCATTTAGAGTTATTGTTTTAGTACTAAGATAGCAGGGACTTCCCCTTTTGGAAGGGCAGCATGTTTCTTTTTAACTGCAGCTTGCTCTATTAGTGAGAACCACCCAATATAACCTGGATCATGCATTTAGCTCTGCTTCCCACCCACACATCACATCCATACACTCAGCCAGTCATCTTAAACATATGGGCTTTCCTCTGGTCACAGTTTATGGTAGGTAACCTTTGTCAGATTAAAACCAAACACTTTTTCTCAGTTTTATTTTTCTCTGTAGATTTATCACCACCCAACATGCTATATGTTCTATTCTTTTCTCTATCATTTCTTATACCATATATCCTAGTCCCTTCTTTCTGCTCCCAAATGTAATGTAAGCTTCTTGAAAACAAGGTTTATTTTTGAGCCGCTAATATTAACTATCCCTGTAGTATGTAATTTCCTGGACAAAACACAAGGGCAGCATAACTGAAATTTAATTGATATCCACAAAGTTATACTTTCAGATGAACAACAGTTTCTATTGCTGGGAGGGGCAAGTGACAAAATGGTTTCACAAATCACTTGGTTTGGGTCCATATGATAAGCTGTATTCAATACCACTCTTTAGCTTATAATTTCTTTCTCAAAATACTCTACTTTTATCCTATAAGTCAAGAGCATTCTCAAATAGTTAATAATTTTATGGTGAGCATTTTTCACCAAGCAACAAAAGTAACAAAAGTTGTATCATTTCTTGGTTAGTAAACCAAGCACCTCTGAGCTGCAGGTGTCCTGGCCTCTGTCTAGACAGGTAAGGTGCTTGCTTTCCATCCATAAGCCTCACAGCCCTTGACATTTATTTTTGTTCCTCAGAAACATGAAAGCTTAGCACACATCATGGAGCTTTGATTTTGCTTGCAAATAGGCAAAACATCACATTAAAATCTACAGTACTAGACAAGGTCCTGATTAGGTACATTATAGATCTCTAGCATCATTTATTCTATGCTTTACATTAAGTTGAAAGACACAATTGGATCTTTCAAAACAAAGCGCATCAGCTCAAATGGAAGCAATATACATAGTATCCCAGATGTTTCTGGATAAGAGTATAAAATGTTATAAATAGACAAGGATACTCAAAAATTGTAGTCACAATAGAAATTGATAATGTTTTAAGGTGCTTAACATATACCAAGCATCATAGAGAGGTTTACATGTGCTCTGTCCTTAAATCCTCACTTTCAACTCTTTATCTTATTCTTCCCAGTTTACAGTTGAGAAAAGTGAGGTTTAAAAAGTTATGTAACTTTCCTATGATCATACAAAGAAAGCCAAGTGGAGAGCTGAATTTGGAATGCAGTGACTTCTCTGGTTTGAACTGGGAAAGGATGATACAAACATCAATGACGCATCAAGCTGAGGATTTCTGTGGAATAATAGTAGCAAGCCATTTCATCTTATGCTAACCCTCAGAAATGGGAGGGCTGAAACTCAGAAATCAAACCACAAAGTGAAGATGCACATTTATAAATAGATTTAAGCAAGTGAGAGGTAGAAAACCTTTCAAGTGCTGTTCACACATAAAGGATGAATTTCTAATTTTTACATACTGGTCAGTAAGGAGGCCACGGTGTGCTCTACTCAGATCTTTTTTCAATAAAACTTGCTTTGGGAAGGTCATTGCCTGACAACCTCTACTTGCTGTACTTTTTCATCCACTGTGATGTTTACAGCCGGCCACATGCCCTTCCACCAGGCCCAGCCCCCTACTGTCCCATGCTAGGTACTCCTAGCCAGTGATCCAGCAGTGGTAGGGTACTCGAATCCATCTATTCCTGCCCAATATTTGGCTCTGAGACTGCCCAGCAGCCCGGCTGAGACTTTCTCTGAATTGCAGTGCAGAATGAGGCTCTCCCATCCTGATCACTCCTTCCCAGCTCCCTTCAGAGGAGCAGGGCTGCACTGTGAAGGCTCTCCCTGCCTAGTTCCACTCCCTTCCCCTCTCCCCCTCACAGGCATCTTCCCCAGTAAACCTCTGGTACATCTAAATCTATTTTGGTGCCTGCTTCCGAACTGATGTCGTCAGATTTGCTCATGAGAATAATAACACTTTTAACTGTTTCAGAATCTTTGCAGTATCTAAGATTATCTGATAGAATGCATAATTAATATCTTGTCTAGAAGAAGGCATAATTTATATCTATGCACATGCTTCCGTGTTTAATGGTTAAAGTTCATTAATTTTGGAATATATTTGTGTTCACTGTGCAAAAATATAAGTAGGAAATGTCTTGTTTGAAACACGACATAAAATGTGTTTGCACATCAATTTTGTGCAAAAGTGTACAAAGATATAGCTTTGCCTTTTAAAACGAGAACATGGATGTTATCGTAGACATTGGCATACATTTAGATGAAACCATATTAAAGAAATTAAGCTATTTCTAAAAGTAGGCATTTTAACTTAGCTTCTGCGACAACAACACATGGGATAGCAACAAATCCATTTCCACTTACTATTCTGAGTAAGCATAATTTCATATTGATAAACCTGTGAGGTAGGAATAAAAGATTACTAGATAAAGGATTTTCTCGTGCTCATTTCTCATACGTAAAGCTGACATAAAATGAAGAAGTTAAATGAGCTTCATGGCAGACTCCTGAGCTTGAAGTTTTAAGGGTTTTTGAGCTGATTGCCTGTCCTCCTAGTCTCTATCACCACGCTCCCCCCATCATTTAATTAAAAGCAAGCCTATAAAAAGAAAGAGTCTGCTTCATCTTTTTAACTTTCACTGCTTTCTGGAATAGGAACAATTTTCTTTTTAAATATAACTGTCAGATATTAATCTAGAGTTTTGCTACAATTTATACTCCCTTTGGGTAATGAATTTGACACATGCATTAATTCTTTGTTTGCTGACATCAGGCAATAGACTCTGATTGATCCTACATTATTACTATGAACTTACATCTCGGTGAAATATCTTGGCGACAGTGAAAATTGATATTGGAAATATTGGAACATATTTAGTAGCTCAGTGCTTCTTCAGGCAGAGATTTTTAAAATAGGAAACTGCCTTTAAATCTGGGATTAATGAAGCAATTAATTTCTAGAATTCCTGAGGCCTTTTTCTCACTACAGTTGCAACCCCCTGGAACTGCAGATAATCATGGTTGGGTAATGAGAGTACTGTTAATTGCTTAGTAATAAACTCTGCCCATTTTCTGATCGAGTTGTTTGTTTTTTTGTTGTTGAGTTGTATGAGTTCTCTATATAGTTTGGAGATTAACCCCTTGTTGGATACATAATTCGCAAAAATTTTCTCTCAGTTGGTGGGCTGTCTTTTCATTTCATTCGTGCTTTCCTCTGTCTTGCAGAAGCTTTTTAGTCTGATGTAGTCTCATTTTTAATTTTTTTCTCTTCTTTCCCTTGCCTGAGTAGACATGGCATTTGAAAAGATGCTGCTAAGACCCATGTCAAAGAGTGTAGTACCCAAATTTTCTTCTAGGAGTTTTATGGTTTCAGGTCTTACATTCAAGTCTTTAATCCATTTTGAATTAATTTTTGTGTATGATGTAAGATAATGGTCTACTTTCATTCTTTTGCATGTGCCTGTCCAGTTTTCCCAACACCATTTATTGAAGAGACTTTCCTTTCTCTTCTTGTTCTTGGCTCCTTTGTTGAAGATTAGCTGTCCACAGATGTGTGGTTTTATTTCTGGGCTTTCTGTTCCATTGATCTGTGTGTCTGTTTTTGTGCCAGGGCCATGCTGTTTTGATTACTATAGCTTTGTGGTATATTTTGAGTCAGGGATTGTGATACCTCCAGCTTTGTTCTTTTCTCAGGATGGCTTTGGCTATTCAGGGTCTTTTGTTGTTCCATATAAATTTTAGGATTATATGTTCTATTTCCATGAAGAATGTCATTGGGATTCTGACTGGGATTGTACTGAATCTATAGATTGCTTTAGGCAATAAGGATATTTTAACTATGTTTATTCTTCCATTTCTTTATGTCTTCTTCAATTTCTCTCAATAATGTCTTATGGTTTTCAGTGTATAGGTCTTTTACCTCCTTGGTTAAATTTATTCCTAGATATTTTATTCTTTTTATTGTGATTATAAGTGGGATTGTATTCTTGACCCTCTTTCTGCTAGTTCATTATTAGTGTATAGAAATGCAATAGATTTATGTGAGTTGCTTTTGTAGCCTGCAATTTTGCTGTGGTTGTTGATTATTTCTAATAGTTTTTGGTGGATTCTTTAGGACTTTCTTTATATAGAATCATGTCGTCCACAAGCAGCAAGAGTTTTACCTCTTCCTTTCCAATTTGGAACTTTTATTTCTTTTTCTTGCCTGATTGCTCTGGCCAAAACCTCTCACCATAGGAGTGGTGAGAGTGGGAACCCTTGTCTTCTTCTTGCTCTCAGAGGGATGGCTTTCAGATTTTCACTGTTAAGTATGCTGTTGGCTGTGGGCTTGTCATATGTGGCCTTCATTATGTTGAGATACTTTCCTTCTATACCCATTTTATTGAGAGCTTTTATCATAAATGGATGTTGGACCTTGTCAAATGCTGTCTCTGCATCCATCGAGATGATCATGTGGATTTTTATACATCATTTTGTTAATGTGGTGTATCACATCAATTGATGTGCTGATGTTAAATCATCCTTGCATCCCTGGTATAAATCCCACTTGATCATGCTGTATGATCCTTTTAATACGTTGCTATATTCCATCTGCCAATATTTTGTTGAGGATTTTTGCATCTATGCTCATCAGTGATAGTGGCCTGTAATTTTTCTTCTTTGTGTTGTCCTTATTTGACTTTGGTATCAGGATAATGTTGGCTTCATAGAATGAGTTAGGAAGCATTGTGTCTTCTTCAATTTTTTCGAATAGTTTGAGAAGGGTAGGTATTAAATCTTTGAATCTTTGGTAGAACTCTCCAGAGAAGCCATCTGGTCTTGGGCTTTGTTTTTTGGGAGGTTTTTGTTTACTGTTTCAATTTCCTTTCTTGTGATTGGTCTATTCAGATTCTCTATTTCTTCTTGATTCAGTTTTGGGAGATTGTATGAGTCTAATAATTTATTCATTTCTTCTAGGTTATCCAATTTGTTGCCATATAGTTTTTCATAGTATTCTCTAGTAATCCTTTGTATTTCTGTGGTATCCACTATAATGTCTCCTCTTTCATTTCTAATTTAATTTATTTGAGCCGTCTCTCTTTTTTTCTTAGTGAGTCTGGCTAAAGTTTGGTCAATTTTGTTTATCTTCTCAAAGAACCAGCTCATAGTTTCATTGATCCTTTCTACTGTATTTTTAGTCTCTATTTCATTTATTTCTGCTCTAATTTTTTTTTAAAGATTTTAAATTTTTTTTCCTTTTTCTCCCCAAAGCCCCCCTGGTACATAGTTGTATATTCTTTGTTGTGGGTCCTTCTAGTTGTGGCATGTCTCAGTGTGGTTTGATGAGCAGTGCCATGTCCGTGCCCAGGATTCGAACCAATGAAACACTGGGCCACCTGCAGCAGTATGCGTGAACTTAACCACTCGGCCATGGGGCCAGCCCCATTTCTGCTCTAATTTTTATTATTTTCCTCCTTCTGCTGACTTTGGGCTTTGTTTGCTCTTCTTTTTCTAGTTCTGTTATGTGTAGTGTAAGATTACTTATTTGAGATTTTTCTTGTTTGTTAACATGGGCCTGTATTGTTATAAATTTCTCTCTTAGAACCACTTTTGCTGCATCCCATAAGAGTTGGTATGATATATCTTCATTTTCTTTTCTTTTCTTTCTTTTTTGAGGAAGATTACAGAGAGCTAACATCTTCCAATCCTCCTCGTTTTTGCCAAGGAAGATTGGCCCTGAGCTAACATCTGTGCCCATCTTGCTCTATTTTATATGTGGGATGCCTACCAAAGCATGGCTTGATAAACGGTGCATAGGTCTGCACCCGGCATCCAAACTGGCAAACCCTGGGCTGCCGAAGTGGAACATGCAAGCTTAACTGCTGTGCCACTGGGCTGGCCCCTAGATTTCCATTTTCATTTGTCTCTAGGTATTTTTTTGATTTCTCTTTTGATTTCTTCATTGACCTAATGGTTGTTCAGTAGCATCTTGTTTAGTCTCCACATATTTGTGACTTTTCCAGCTTTTTTCTCTTTTAATTGATTTCTAGTTTCATAGCATTGTGGTCAGAAAAGATGCTTGATATGATTTCAATCTTCTTAAATTTATTGAGGCTTTCCTTGTTTTCCAACATTTGGTCTATCTATGCACTTAAGAAGAATGTGTATTTTGCTGCTTTTAATTGGAGTGTTCTATACATATCTATTAAGCACACCTGGTCTAGTGTTTCACTTAAGGCCACTGTTTCCTTGTTGACTTTCTGTCTGGATGATCTATCCAATGATGTAAGTGGGGTGTTGAGGTCCTCTACTATTATTGTGTTGCTGTCGATTTCTCCCTTTAGGTCTGTTAGTAGTTGTTTTACATACTTTGGTGCTCCTGTGTTAGGTGCATATATATTTATAAGTGTCGTGTCCTCTTGGTGGAATGTCCCTTTTATGATTATATACTGCCCTTATTGTCTCTCATCTTGAAGTCTGCTTTGTCTGATATAAGTATGGCAACACTTGCTTTTTTTTGTTTGCCACCTGCTTGGAGTATTGTCTTCCTTCCCTTCACTTGGAACCTATGTTAGTCTTTAGACCTGAGATGTGTTTCCTGTAGTTAGCATATTGTTGGGCCTTGTTTTTTAATCCATCCAGCCACTCTGTGACTTTTGAATGGAGAATTCAATCCATTTACATTTAGAGTGAACATGGATGTATGAGCACTTAATACTCACATTTTATGTCTTGTTTTCTGGTTAGTCTATACTTCCATTGTTGAATTGTTTGGCAATAAACTTTTTAAATTGCAATCAGCTTCTATAAATAGCCAGTGATCTATGATACATTTATGGAATCCAAACCCAAGTTAAAAATAATTCAAACACATGCATTCACAATTATTTTAACATGTGAATTTTCATTTCATTCCTGTCTCCAAAAGCAGAGTAGAATGTAGGGTTTTTGAATTATAGCAAGCAGGCATCAGATGGTATTACATAGTTATGAAAAATGGATAAACACTACGTTTTAAAGGACAAACAGAATATTTTATGGAACACATATTTACACAAGAATATTGTGTAAAGTAATAATAAAAAAAGATAGTTTATTTCAATTTCACATTTTTTATTTTAAAATATAGTGCATTTTAATCAATAATTTTATTTCTAAAATCTAATACAATAGATACTGTAAAAGACAATGATCAATTCAAGAAGGCAATAGAATTTAGGAAAAGAGGATCAAATAGTTTATGAATTATGCTCATTTTGAACTACTTGGTTGTATATTTTGCATTCAATAATACTGAATTGTAAAATACATTTTCTGCTATTTTTTTTTCCATCCCTTGGCTGGACATTTTCCTATTGGTTACGAGATTAAGTTATTAAAAAGATCCTACTAAAGTATGTAATCCTGCTTCAGTAGAAAATCTGATTTTACAAAATGTATATATATATATATATATATATATATATGTCCCAGGCACTCTTTAAAGTGCTCTATGTGAAAATCTGTTTAATCTATATGACATGAATGAAGCAGAACTATTCTCATCCCTGGTACACCAGTGAGAAAATGAAGTTGCAAGAGCTAGAGTGAGCTGCCTGTGGCTATGCCAAGCCAGGATCTAAATCCAAGCAATGGGTTCCCAAGTCTGTGCTCTCAACACCATGAGAGGTCAGCTCTCCACATTCCTGACTTAACAGATCTATTCTTGCCTAAATTCTCATTCTTGGTAATAAGAATCTTGATATTATCTGACATAACTTACAAATTTAATTCTGAAGAAGTATTAAATAAAGCCTGCTTTATTTTACTTCAAGTTCAGACTACTATAGTGTGCTGCTTTGACTCACTGAGCACTTACTAGGCCTATAATGTACAATGTCCAAATTTAAAATTGATACTACTTGAACACTAATTTTATCTATCAGTTCATCACTATAACGTGATTTTTGGGAGCAGATCCACAAACATTCTATTTTATAAGTAATACCTGGATACTAGCTTGAGAAGAATGATTAAAAGATTTAAGGAGCGACATCTAACCAAAGATAAATTATCACGTCTTATAATTCCACATGATACAAACTGAATATACAACCAATGTGGGCACTTATAAGCCAGAGTTACCTGTGACAATTACAGTAGCTGGCACAGAACTCCCATGCATTGTAAAGAAAGTCTAGAATACAACAAAACATTAAAAATATGATCAAGTGTGATTTATTCTAGGGATGCAAGGATGGTTCAACATCTGTGAATCAATCAACATGATATACCACATTAACAAAATGAAGAATAAAAATCACATGATCATTTCAATCAATGCAGAGAGAGCATTTGACAAGATACAGCATCCATTTATTACAAAAACTCTGAATAAAGTGGGTATAGTAATGAGCCAGCCCTGATGGCCTAGTGGTTAAAGTTTGATGCTTTTCCACCTCAGTGGCCTGAATTCATTTCCTGGTATGGAGCCATGCCACTCATCTGTTTGTTGCCACACTATAGCTGTCCACATAGAAGAACTAGAAGGACTTACAACTAGGACATACAACCATGCACTTGGGCTTTGGAGAGGAAAATAAAAGAGAGAGAAAGATTGACAACGGACGTTAGCTCAAGGGGAATCTTTCCCTTAAAAAAAAAAAAAGGTATAGAAGGAAAGTACCTCAATATAAAGGCCATATATGACAAACCTACAGCTAGCATCATACTCAATGGTGAAAAATTGAAAGGTATCCCTTTAAGAACAGGAACAAGACAAGGATACCCAATTTCACTACTCTTATTTAAGATGGTATTGGAAGACCTAGCTAGAGGAATCAGGCAACAAAAAAGCAATAAAAGAAATCCAAATTGGAAAGGAAGAAGTAAAAATATCACTATTAACAGATGACATGGTTTTATATATAGAAAACCCTACAGAATCCACCAAAAATCTATTAGAAGTAATAAACAACTACAGTAAAATTTCAGGGTACAAAATCAACATCACAAATCAGTTGTGTTTCCATACACTAAGAATGAAATAGCAGAAAGAGAAATTAAAAAGGCAAACCCACTTACAATCACAACAAAAATAATAAAATATCTAGGAATAAATTTAACCAAAGAGGTGAAAGGCCTGTGTACTGAAAACCATAAAACACTGAAAGAAATCAGAGAAGACACAAAGCAATGGAAAGATATTCTGTGCTCATGGATTGGAAGAATTAGCATAGCTAAAATGTGCATATTACCTAAAGCAATCTACAGATTCAATACAATCTCTATCAAAGTCCCAATGGCATTTTACATAGAAATAGAACAAAGTATCCTAAAATTTATATGGAACAATAAAAGACCCTGAATAGCAAAAGCAATCCTGAGAAAAAAGAACAAAGCCGGAGGTATCACAATCCCTGACTTCAAAATACACTACAGAGCTATAGTAACCAAAACAGCATGGCCCTGGCACAAAAACGGACACACAGATCAATGGAACAGAAAGCCCAGAAATAAAACCACACATCTATGGACAGCTAATTTTCAACAAGCGAGCTAAGAACGCACAATGGAGAAGGGAAAGTCTCTTCATAAACAGCGTTGCGAAAACTGGACAGGCATATGCAAACGGATGAAAGTAGACCATTATCTTACACCATACAAAAAATTAACTCAAAAGTGATTAAAGACTTGACCATAAAACCTGAAACTATAAAACTTATGGAAGAAAATATAGGCAGTACACTCTGTGACATTGATCTTAGCAGCTTCTTTTTGAATACCATGTCTCACCAGGCAAGGGAAATAAAATAAATAATAAACAAATGGGACTACATCAGATTAAAAAGCTTCTGCACAGCAAAGGAAACCATCGATAAAATGAAAAGACAACTTAAAAACTGGAAGAAGATATTTGCAAATCATATATCTGATAAGGGATTAGTATCCAAAATATATAAAGAACTCAACAACAGAAAAACAATGCAATTAAAAAAATGGGCAAAGGATATGAACAGATATTTTTCAAAAGAAGATATACAGATGGCCAACAGGAACATGGAAAGATGTTCAATGTCATTAATTATTAGGGAAATGCAAATGAAAACTACAATGAAGTATCACCTCGCTCCTGTCAGAATGGCTATAATTAACAGGACAAGAAATAACAAGTGTTGGAGAGGATGTGGAGAAAAAGGAACACTCATACACTGCTGGTGGGAATGTAAAAGGTTGCAACCACCATGGAAGACACTATGGAGATTCCTCAAAAAATTAAGAATAGAAATACCATACAATCCACCTATTCCACTTCTGAGTGTTTATCCAAAAGCATGAGAACACGAATGTTTAAAGATATTTGCACCCTATGTTCCTTGCAGCATTATTTACAATAGCCAAGTCTTGGAAAGAACCTAAGTACCCATCAAAGGATGAATGGATAAAGAAGATGTTTATATATATACACAACAGTACTACTCAGCCATAAAAAAGATGAAATCTTGCCATTTGCAACAACATGGATGAACCTTGAGCATATTATGCTAAGTGAAATAAGTTAGATGGAGAATGACAAACACTATATGATTTCACTCATATATGGCAGATAAAAGAACAACAAGCAAACACACAGATACAGAGATTAGACTGGTGGTTACCAGAGGGGTGGGAGGGAGTGGGGATGTGGGTAAAAGGAGTGACAAGGAACATGTGGACAGTGATGGAGAGTAATTAGCTTTTGGGTGGTGAACAAGATGTAGTCTACAAAGAAACTGAAATAAAATGATGTACACTTGAAATTTATATAATGTTATAAACCAATGTTACCTCAATTAAAAAATTATAAATGTAAAAATAAATTAAAAATGCAAGATTTCAAGAAATCAAAATTAATGCAAAAACTATGATAAACAAAATTTCAAAATTTTAAATAAAGATAAACTGTTGTCTGCTTTGCAAAACAAGTCTATACGTTTTTTTAAAAGATATTTTTACAGCTAGCTTCATGGAGTGTATTTTCTAAATACTCATAATCAAAAGTGGAATAAATGCAAACTCACTTTTCATGACCATATTTATTCTCTACACAGCTAACACTGTAGCAGAGGAAATCTACTGTCGCGTGCCAGAACAAAGCCAGTCCTAAACTAACATATTGAAATGCCAGTCTTGTTCACTGAAGTAGCAGAAATGGAAGAATTTCATATTTTTTAATATCACTGAAAATTAAGAAACAATTTACAGAAAAATATAACAAATACATTAGGAAAAAAATGGAAAAGTATAATTCATTCTACAAAATTTAACTCAGCACTCACTTTTCATGGTGAGCTCTGTGCTAGATCTTAGGATTCATTTAAGTAAGATAGAGCTCCTGCCACCTAGAAGTTTGTAGTCTAGTGGGCGAGAGAAACAAGTAAAGAAATCATTACCACACAGTGTAATGAGCACTGCCCTTGCAGGAAGAGCACAGTGAAAATAGCCAGTGCTGCTGCATATGGCTGGCAGAAGTGCACAATGATGCAATCTCCCCAGGGGCCGAGTTGGCAGTATATTTCGAAAGTATTAAAATGTACATACCCAGGAATTCTTTTTCTAGGAATCTGTCCTCCAGAAATAGTATTGGATGTGCACAAGAAAGCTTTGCTTATAGAGGCAAAATATTCTAAACAGCTTTGATGGCCAAGAAGAGAGGAACTATTAGATTAATTATGTTCTATGTGTGTGATGGACTGTTATGAAAATATTAAAATTATGTTTCCTAAGAATAAAGATACAAAAAAATGCACATGATCTAATGTTAAGTGGAAAAGAGAATATAAAAGTATATACACATCAGTTCCCAAATTAGTTTTGTCATTGTTATTACTTGTTTTTTTTTGGGGGGGGAAATGGGTTTGCATAAAGTTAAATTGCAAGAAAATATACAAAAACATTAATGATATTTACCTTTACCTATGGAATTATGGTTGATATTTATTTTCACCTTTTTATTTCTATATTTTTATGCAATGTACTTAGATTAATTTTAGAAGCAGTAAGTATTTTTAAAAGAAAAGAAGAGATAACTAAAATTATCTTGGAGAAAAAGCTTTAGCGTAGAGGGGGCATTTGAGATGGGCACAGAAGGATGATAAGACTCACTTGAAAAAGGAGGGGGAAAAGCGTTCTTGAAAAAGGGAACAGCATGTGCAAATGCAGAGCAATGAGACACTTAAGACAGCTAGGATCTATTTAGCTGGAGGGAAATGTAGATAACAGCGTCTTGAAAAGACACAAAATGTATCACTTGCAAGTGTTTCTATCTTATTCACCAGCCTAGGACACCCACATTTCCCATATAATTCTGAGTTAGAATTTGAGAGTCTTAACTAGGCCCCAATAATTTACTTTGCTTCAATCATCATCTACTGAATACAAGGCCGAGCAGGGACTTGAATTTAGGTCTTCTTGTTCCGAACCCATGTCTCTTTCCCCTGCACCTTGCTGCTCTGCTTGTTTGTGTTACAGTTATACACACACACACACACCCCAGAAAGTGACAATTCAGCCTAAGTAACAGAAAGCCGAGAAAATTAAGTCTGGTTATGTAAATACTGTAATTAACTAAATTTCTTGTCTTGGTGGCATCTAGTCCATTTAATACAAAAGAGAATTTGGAACTATCTGCAAATTCCCCCCACCCCCTCCAACTCCTCCACTTTTACCTTGTGTCCAAAACAAAGTTAAAACCTAGATCAGCTTGTGAGAAGGAGTATGAAAATTTATTTTTATATACATTACACACCCTTCCATTTTTAAAGTCTCCTCAATCTCATACAATGATCTTTATATTCATCACCCTTCAGAGTCTGACATATGCTGGATTGTATTGTTCAGATTTTTGTCCAACAATTCTCTTTTGTTCTTTTTTCTAAATGATTGGCTAAAACATCCTTTCCTTTAAGAAAAGACTTCGTTGATATTGCATTACTAAATACTTAAATAGAGTTAAATTTGCTAAATTATACTAATAATGTCTTTGGGGTCTGACCAAATAAAGTAAATTGAGCTGTCATAAGCCCTCTTAATTTATTTGCTCAGCAGAATTGTAAATGCAGCAGAAAACAGCTTACTGTAATGTAAACAGAGCTTTCCATGTACTGCGCACAGGACAAGTTTATTTAACGTAATATATTACACTCACCCATCATTGCTACCTTTCAGTTTATACTTTTATGGTAACAAACGGTTATAATAAACAGAGCCGTTGTGTTAAAAATCAAATAGAAGGCTCCGTGTTCTTCTTCTAGTTGAAAAGAATCTGATATTCCTCAACTTTATACTTGCTGATACTGAAGACTCACAGACCGAGTATTTTAAAACTGGAACAGCCCTCAATTCCCAATATTGATCCACGGAGAATTTTGGTCTGTTTTTCACATCTGCTCCTCCCTCTACTATCCTTTTTCATGGGTTAGCTGATTTGTAACCAGACTGAAAAGAAATTAACTAGCTGCCTGTAATAAAATTATTTGGATGTTTTATGGTAATGATTATTACCAATACTTCTATCTTCTTTTAAAATTATCTTGTAACAACAGCAATATTTTAGTCATGATAAAGGTATCTGTTAATATACCATTTTGAATGTTTATAAAGGAACATTTATTTCAATTTTTAGACAATTTAGGTAATTTTTCTCATAAGAGGTAAAATAGGGTTCAATACTCGTTACAAACTTGATAAAGTGTTCATGTTCTAAAAAATTATCTTTATCCAAAGCTCATAACAAATATCACGTCATTTCTCAGTAATTTGGCAAAGTAATTCACTAAATTTGAGAAATCCTCTAATGAAATATATGCTAGGCTCGAACCTAATATGTTAATAATTTACCAAGCACTTTCTGTATAATATTTTAAAATTAAAGTTAACAATTTGACTAAAACTCTGAGACTGATCTGGAAAGGGAATCAGATAGGAACATTGCGTCCATCTTTCAGAACAAAGGGCAGAGTAAGTGACACCCCAACAGGCTCATTAGGAAAGACACATTTCTGAAGCAATTATGCAGTGGATACTTTGTTAAATCTTTTCCTATGTTGTTTCGTTGAATCCCGGAATATCACTTTATAAGGCTCTGAATTCAGTTTAAAAACAAGGACACTGAGGCTGAAAGATGTTGAATAATTCACCCACGACCTTGTAATGGTGAAATGGCAGAATTCAGACTGGAATCCAAGTCTGTCTGACTTGAAGTGCGTACTTTCTCAAGAACAAAGCGCTGGGTTGGGTTTACACCCAGTACTGTGGCCGGGATGGATCCAGCATTGAACGATACACACCAAACCCAGCCAAAAAACAAGAAGATACTAAAAAGAGCATAGACATCAAGAGAAATACTCTTAATTCATAATGTCAACTCCAACGATGCCTTCTGAATAAACTGATTCCAATTTTAAGCCCCTCCTTTCCTACCTGGACCAAAAGCTCCTTCTATAGTATCAAGTATTTGTAAACTTTTTTTGTTTTTCTGGCACTCAGTTGCTTTTAAAGAAAAAAGTACAGGCAACATTTTTTCCTCCAGAACTTTCCCTTCTGTCCTTCCTTTTCTCTCTCACTGAATTCTTGGAATATTCTAAGAAACTGTATATAGCAACTAACTTAGAAAAGCTACTTTTACTTAATCCTCTCCTTCACATCATTTTGTATAAAGATTCTTAAGACTTTTTCTAAAATAATATTTTTAATATTGGGCAGTCATAAATCATTCTTTATCACTAAAAAGAAAAATATACTACCAGCCCTACCTAACTTACAAGCCATTTTGAAAAATCAAAGTGAAATCATTTAGTAAGTATTTTGAGAAGCTAATTAATTTTAAGTTGATGATTAAATTATGTACATACATACTTATGAATTAGATTCTAATTAAATAAAATCCGTAAAATGTGGAAAAACTGAAAAAAAAATTGCTTATAGACCTGCTACCAATTTGAGTACCCAATACAACAAAAAATATATCCTCTCTTTTCTTAATACCTATATTTTTACATACATAATTTTTGTATTCTGTTTTATTTATTTAATATTATTATATGGGCAATTTCCGTGGTGTTAAGTAACATTACCAACATCCTTATCAAAGGTCCCAACTTAGAACCATTGTTTACCTTAGTCACTCCCCATTTCTACATGAACACTGAGATTACTCCTATTTTCTCCTACTTTAAATAGTGTTGAAATGAAAATGCATGTTGCTTACATCATACTTCACAGTATTTCAGTAGAACAGGCCATATAGACTTACACATTGCTAAGTTGTTTTTCCAAGGGATTGTATCATTTATACTGTTATTGGTAATGCATGAGCTAGCCCATTTCAGCACACACGGACATTATTGAAAATGGCTTAAAAATTTGTATTTAATCTACAAAGGAAAAGTTAGCTAATGAGTTTCTCTGGGGACTGGCCTCACGGCCTAGTGGTTAAGTTTGGTGTGCTCTGCTTCAGCAGCCCATGTTTGGTTTCTGGGCATGGACCTACATGACTCATTGGCAGCCATGCTGTGGCAGAGACCTAGATACAAAATAGAGGAAGACTGGCAACAGATGTTAGTTCAGCATACATCTTCTTCAGCAAAAAACAACAGAAAAACGTTTCTCTAATTACTGTTTAAGGTGTAGTGTTTTTGTTCTTGTTTAGATATGTTGATTACTTTTTAGTAAATGGTTGATCACATACCTTGATCATTGATCTATGAAGTGCTTACTAATGTCTTAACAGATTAATTAATACCATTATATACTAACGACAGTTTGCCTTTTTCATTTTGCCACAAATTATATTCACAGCTTAATCATCTCATAATTTGATTTTTTACTTGGGATAAAACTTATAAATACTAATTAATTCAATTCTATTTGCCTTTGTTATTTCCTCTGTCTTCAAGGCTTAGAAAGTGCACACCACTTAAGATGTTTGGTAATTAATGGTGTTTTGTTTTTTTCTTTTTCAATGGATCAGTACCCTCTGCAGTTGGCTGCTATGCCTTCCTCCCACTCTGGACTATTCCTTAAAGGCAGGCTTTCTGTCTTTCATCTCCAAATCCCCCAGTGCCTAGTAAACAGTAGCCCATATTTACTGGCTCTGTGGACAGATGAATGGATGAATGGCTGATGATGGCAATAATGATGGCTCATGTTATTTGACTTCTGATTAAACACTGTTCTAATCACTCTTATAAATATTGACTCCTTAATGCATTAAAGTTTCTATTCTTAGCTGCACTTATTTAACAATCTTGGAAAGAGTCAGAAATCCACCTCAGATAGCCTGCTTTTCTAATGATGGGGCATTAGAGAATAATTGTCAAACTTCCACCTCCACCCCATGTCTTAGAGGAAGGCTGCACTGTCAACCAGCAATTGTGAAATAAACATGCATGTGAAGTGCTACAAAACATTGATCACATCCTCTACCCATTCCAGCTGCTGTTGTGAATCCATTTTTTCACCTCAGGTGCCCAGATGCCTTAGTCTTGAAACATGTCTGTCACATGAGTGATAACGCTCCATTAAGTTGCCTGTGTCATTTTTCCTTTATCAGTAGAAAGAAAATAATAATACAATTTCCTTCACGAGAGTGCTATGAGGAGTGAATGGGAAATTACTTAGGGCAATGCCTGGCACCTGGAAGAGCTCCATAACTCTTAGCTATTATCAACAACATCATTATTATTAGACCAGCGAGCATCACCCATGAATTCATTCTTTCTCCTCTGCCAAACTAGACAAGTTTCTGGGAAAGAATTTTATTTCATATCTATATGGTTCAATTTCCCCGACTTTCACTTATTCTTCAACATTATAATTGAAGTACCATTCATTAAGATACTACCTCCAATGTCAATCGTCTCCCCATTGCCAAATCCACTGGTCCACAGAACAAGACAAAACAATCATCTCTTACCCTAAACCTCTGAAACCTTCTAACCTTTCTGTCATTAATGATGCCAGAGACCTCAGTACTGTTCTTGCTCTTTCTTTTTCCATCTGCCCCCACAAGTAAATAATCATCAAGCAAATAATCAACCAATCCAATCCTTCCACCTTCAAAAGGCTCTCCTTCCTCTCCAATTCCACTCTAGCAATTCATGCCACCCCTCTAGGCCACTGCGAAATATGTATGCAACATTCTCTCTTCCATTTGATTTATATTTTTCTCCATCTAAGATGTGAAATTCTTTTGTCAGAGTCATAATTCTAATTATATTATCCAGTTGATTTTTTCCCCCAAATTCTGTGGGATCAACTGAATTGAACACATACTTTTTAGCATGACATTCCAGCTCTTCCATGATCTAATTCCAGCCTGCCTTCCCAGTCTTCCATCTCTCCATCCTTCTCTATCCCTCACACTTGACTTCTCTCCTTGACAATGTTCCACCCGCTTTCAGATCTCAGCTTATCTGGCAGGGCCTCTAGTGAAGTCTTTCTTGTTCCCTCAGCACAAATTAATTGCTTCCTCTTGTATAAATCCCTAGCATTTTATATACTTCTCAATTTATTCAAAACATTCTTTTTATTACAGTTGTGTATGAAATGTCTGTCTCTCCTATTATATTGTAAAATCCCTTGTTTATCTTTGCGAGATTCGTCGTACCCAGTAGAAGAATGTGTGTCTGTGTGTGTGTGTTATTTAACTCTTTTAGACCTTATTTTCTCCTTTTTTTAAAAAGAGAAAGCAATTTAAAATGTAAAGAGAGAAGCCAGGTGGAATAAAATATAATGGGCTTTCATATTTTCTCTGGTACATACAAATTCTGTGACTCTTGAGGGAAGACCTACAACCAGCCTAAGGCTTCTTACTCATCAGCAAAGCAGGACACTAATAACTAAGCTGAAGGGTTCTCATAAGAACTGGAAAAAACATACGACATGCTGGCGTGATGCTTGGCGCTTAGCACTCAAAGGTCACGATCGTAATTATTAAAACCAAATGCCTCATAAGCTATTTTTTTGGTAGGCATTACATAACACAATAAACGTAGAAGGATTTTGAAAGCCATAAAATATGAAACACATATTTTTCACAAAAGAGCTCAAGCAATACAATCAGGAGAAAAGGAAGGTCTCAACAAATATTTAATTGAATCTTCTTTTACTCTCAAATTCTCTGTGATGACTGAAGTCTCAGTCAACCAATTTTAGGTATATCTAGTCTTTGATGAGTCAAAATATTATACTGACTAATGCTCAAAGGAAAAAAAATATTTTTCTTCACATTTTCACTTCCTAAGCATTTCTTCATACTCTTCATTAAAGCAAGTACTTTCGACAAAATACTCTGGATTTATTATATACAGCTTTCAATGTCACAATCACCTTAAACAGCCGGAAAAATCTTATCCTAGCAGCAGTTTTTCTTCACAGACACTTTGATGTGATCTTTGCAATTCCAGCTTCATTTGTGCTTACATAAGTGTGGTTTATTGGCAATTTTTTCCAGATTTCATGTTCTTGTAATTATTTGTTTAGAAAAAACTGATGTCAATTTTATATTCATAACACTACAAGAAGAAGCTTTCCTCGGTAAACTGCAGAAGACTTCAGTAAGAAATATTCACTTTAATACCATATTAGGAGACTATATGAGTCATGACAAGTTATACAATCATCAGATTATTCCTCAAATACACGACTTTTCCATAAATGACTTTCATCCTCTATGAACACCAAAAACTGCAAGTCACATATGGGAGGAGAAACATACTGTAAATTCACTTCAAATATTTTTATAAGTGAGAACAATTACCTCAGACTTTTGCAATTCACTATTAAATAGAATAAAATAAGCTTTGTTATCTCACAATAAATTAAACACATAAAACCATCAAGCACTAATACTTTGCACAATCAAATGAAACTGTTAAAGATAGGTGGATCTATTAAAATTGATACTTTTTTCTTATTTGCAAATACATTTTTAAAACCTCAGACTTGATTAAAATGTAGCCCAAGAACTTGTGCATATTAACAACTAACACGTCCACCAGCGGGGAGAGAAAGGCAACCAGCACAGAGAATGCACCAGAAAAGAAACTACACAGATTCTAAGTACGGAATGAGTATTCTGACCTTCTCTTGCCATGTCTGTTGACCATGTGAGAAAGTTTAAGTCTCTGTCATTTTTAAGCCCCTTCTAAATTCAAAAGTAAAAAAAGTAAAACCTATGTCACAAGTTCAATCAACTTTTTAAAATTCCCTGCTTATATTTTTCTTTTTCTTCTTTTCTAATCAGAATGAAAAAAAAGTGAGAACATGCTCTCTCAGAGCCACCTCAAAGGGTCCGATCCTCATTCTCCATTCATGCTCAAATGACCACTGGCAAGGTAAAGACATGCAGCCAGTTCTTGCCCAAACACATCTATTTCCAGAGACAGTTCGTATCTCTCAACCTGAAAAATTTATTAACCTCAGGAACACAAAAAGAAAACACAGTTGTCTCTATGTATGTACGCATCAAGAACTAACGTACTTAATCTGCCGTTAATATGAAATGACAAACAATCTGAGACAACTTGATATCGACCCCGCTATTTGAAAGGAAACATTTGAGAAAGCATGCAATTATGTACACTTTGAAAATTAAGATATAGGCTGTCTCTTTTCTAGGTATACAATGAAATTCAAATAGCACCAGATGCTAAAAACATAAATGATATATTTGAAGTTTTATCTTAATTTATCTTAAATGTTTATTTGTTATCAAAGATTTTAAGATTCTTCATCTGTGCATGGTAACATGAGGCAACAGTTCAGCTAGTGAGAAGTGTATGGATTCTGACACACACAAACAGCTTTATAAACAAATTGGTCATGGTAAGATTTGAAGAAGAATTTAGTTTTATTTAAAATTATTAGTTACAACTAGAAAAAATAAGCAAAAGCTTTAATAACCCGGGAAAGCCTTTCCTAGTCTCTCCCAGGGATTGCTTTGACAGGATCTGCATTGCTTTATTTTATCACAGGTCACAAACCACTTCACATTTACATTGTCTATGGACCTTTCCAAAATGTGCTGACAGTTGGCTTGAATGGTCCACTTCATGTCCACCCCTCTCTCCAACATTGGAACAAGGCCAGTCTATTGGTTTGCAGACAGATGTGTCCAACTATAACGCTGCTAATTCTTGCACCCTCCACTTGTAGGCTGAATTCTGCTCAACTGTAGAGAAATACTGGAAGCTCAGAATAAAAAATGAAGCAATAGACATGTCAACTCACCCTTCTCACTTTTTATAGGGACAAGAGATTTCAAAATATCTTAGTAGATATTGATGAAAGGTTCAAGTATTTAAGAATTTACTTAGAATGCTTACACAGAAAAGCATGGAAAGTAGCTCCGATTTAGGTAATGACTGTGCTTTTGTTTGCTTTTTTGTTTCATCTTACTTTTGCTTAACTCAGCCAGGAAGCAACGGCTCTAATAATTTTTCCAATTATAAATGTTCTTTCACATTTTGTTTCCATTTCAGATCTATTCATCAGCAAACGATGATACATGCTTAAAATAATAACCAATAATTTGGGGAAACTTTATAAACTCTTCCACTAGTTAATAATCACGATCAGGAGAATTTATTTTTGCTTATTTTTCCATTTTTGTCCTCAGTCTGCTGGTTCATGCATTTAGCTGTCAACACTAAGAGTACTAAGCCATCAAAAGACAAACACCACCCAGAGTAATGTCTGCCTTACAAACAAAGAGTAAATGCAAATTCAGTCACCCAGGGGATGCTGAGCTGTTTACGGAGTTTAACCATCAAGATGTCTGAGCTAATATTACAGGGCTCCAGGCAAGGATTAAGAAATTATTTAATTAGGTACAATTTCGGGCTTGTGTCATTTTAGTGCTATTATAAAGGACACATTTGTTAACTGGCTGAAGAACAACAGAGCACTGAGACCTGTTCTCTGGCAAAAAATAATACATTCAACAAATATTGATATGGACTATGAGATAGGAATATTTTCACTAAGAAAGGTAGAACTAAACATCCCTTTAATGATATGTCTTATAGTCCTTTAACCCGCAAGTTGGAAAAACTTAACACCCACATGTAGAGTGAGCCTTTCCCTTAACGCTAGTATTTCTTCTAAACAGGATACACTCATTGTCCAAGACCAGCAGCTCAGTCTCCTAGTTGGACTTTCTGGTCTCCTGTCCTCTTTTCTCTTTTCTTTGTGACTCACTTTCAAGAACTACCTTCTACCCTTTCACTCATGTCCAAACCTACCAGCTTCCTGGCCCTGTAGCGAGGCCTTTTAAACTTTCGGATATCAACTCCTTGCACATTATTTCCTAAAATCTAGTAGGCTGATGCCATGCCCTAGTTAAAGGCACAATGGCTGCCTTTTGCTCCCTACTGAACCTTCTCTGTACTGACAGCCTCACTCTGTGTCCTAGACATGCCCAGTCTACACCATTCAGGTGCAAAGACCCCAGCATAATGATATTGAAATGACCATATTAGATCATAATAAGCCACTGAGGCCTAAGTCTAAAGGAGTTTTAATAATTTGTACTTTTTATTTACTTATTTGTTTCTTTTGCTAAGGAAGATTTGCCCTGAACTAACATCTGTTGCCATTCTTTCTCTTTTTGCGTAGATGATCCATCGCTACAACATGACCACTGACAGTGGTGTAGGTCTGTGCGTGGGAACTGAACCTGGGCTGCCAAAGTGGAGCATGCCGAGCTTAACCACTAGGCCACCAGGGCTGGCCCTATTTTTAATTAGAAATTTTCCAACATGATCTCTCCTATCCTTTTTGTACCCTATTTCAGTTTTTCCCTTTCATTGTCCTTACAAACTTCCAGGAGGCCAGTGTCCTGCCACCACTTACTAGCAGTCAAAGCACTGACCCAGCCCCCCATCAGCTATTGTCCTCAGAAGTACCACAGATGCTAATATTACTTCTCCTTCCTCAGCAATCTTTACCTTTTCCCATTAGTAACTAAGTATAAAAGCTTTGAAGTGTTCTTGTTATTATTATTAATGTCAGCAGAGCCATTTAGATCTCAGAAGATAGCCACTATCTTGACCTGACGACCCAGGATAACCCAGGTGTTCCAATCCAACACAAACCCAAGGAGCCCCTTTCCAAATTGTACTCTCACTAACCATTATAGAGTGGCCTTCAGTGGAACTGCTGGTCTATCCAGGGCAATTTGCCTTTTCAGTAAGTGCCATTAACTTCTCTGAGCCTGTAAATTTTCACACTAAGCATTCCAAGAGAAGATGCTGCTGCAAGTATTTAAGAAACTGGCTGTGAAGCTAGGCTCGACTTATACAACTACTTAGGAGGGGAACCATTATGTTCATTACAACTGGGGTTGTACTTTGATTCTATATGAAACATTTTTTTGTTTCCAGAGTCCCTAAGTTACTTTGGTTTTCTGTTCTTTGATGACTGGTGCACACTTGGGCAACCTTTTGCTTATGTAATATCAGACTTCTGGAATAGGTTTTAGAAGCACATGACTACTAACAAATAGTATACTGTAAAATAGCTATTTTTTCTTAGATTGCACACTTAATCAGAAAGCCGCAATGTTCTAGAAGATATTCCTAAATTCATGAAAGTAAAAATTCTCTCTTCCAACACATAGGTCTTTTAAAGCTTTTGTAGCTCAGGAAACCTTCTTGAATCTCAAATACTGAGTCACTGTTGTGACTGACACAACAGTTCTATCAAGTTCATAGTGACCACAGGTTCACCATGACTGCATGTCATGCAAATGATCAACAAAAAGGAGATTATACAACAAGCTTTGGTGTATCAAAGTAAAATATAGAAATAGACTCCATAAGGGTCAACAGGCCAAGATAAAGCAGCATAATGCCCTGCCTAGCTTGAGCAAATCAAAATAGAATCTTGTTCTTTATTGGTACGTTTATAAAGAGCAACTCCATTTTCAGTTGGATATGAGTTTGAAATCACACTCAGAGTTAGCTTTACCTGAATATGTCTGTGTGTGTTTGTGCGTCAAAAATCAGCACTATTTATAAATAACTTATGTAAGTTTTACATCTCAAGACTTTAGCTATGGTTTGAGAGAGTAAATCTTTCTTAACTACTAATAAAACATCCTGGGGTGGAAATAAATGTAAGTGTACCTAAAATATAATATCGTGAAAGATGGTTTATGTGAGAGTTTTAGCATGTTTTATTTTAAAATGTAATGTGCTTATGGCTGAAGGAGAAATGCAGTGAGCAAGAAGTCCTTAACGAGCTTTAAGATCTTCGATTGTATCTGCCGTTTCTACTCTATGTGACCTTCACCATGCGATTCCTCCATTCCCTACTTCCAATACCCCAGTGAAGGTCATAGTTACTCAGCAGGCAAAGCATTAAGAATATCATAAGGCCTTAGAAATTTGCAAGTATAATTCAAAAATCCTTCTAGTTTTTATCTTGAATAGATAAAATGCTTTGGCTCTTTTTGTGCCAGCTAAAAAATCCTATCAATGGTCTCTGGTTTCAGATTTCAGTCTCAGATTCCCTCAGTTGTTCCGGTGAACCTTTTGGACTCTCATTTCTATTTTGTCATTTTTCATTTTCCACCACTTCAAAGGTGTGCACAGGTCCCATAAGAAAAGCTTTTCATGCCACCATAATCCCCGAGCTCCCCAAGACCACTAGAGGGAGCAGACACTGTCCCAGAGCAGACAGTGGTGTAATTTCAAAGTTCTGAAAGAAGCACGACCAAGCCATCAAGAATTATTTAACTGAAACAGAAATAAAAATTGTAATTACCCACTAGATTGTAAAGTGTGTGAGCCATTCATTTTTTAAAAAAGAGTTCCTGTGTGTGATATGTTGTGCCTGGTGAGCCATTCATGTTCTGGTCTGGACTTGGAAATCCCATGATAGGTCACTTCATTAGGGCATCCTTAATGAAAAGATCAAACAAAAAGTGGGAGGTGAAAGCATAACTCCCAATAAAGATGGAATAACAGCAACACTCAAGTCAGAGTTTTATCAGGAAAAGACGCTGGGGAAAAGAACAAGGCATAAAGATAAAGCCTCACATGGCTACTAAAATTAATATCCTTGCTCTAGAAGAAAATGTAACTATTACTTTGAGGTTTTCCAATGGAAAGCACTTGAAGGCAGAAGGTTATAAGAAACACCAGACAGAAAAAGCATCTGACATGATTAGTGAATGTGAGAGAAATTTATAAAGCTTTCCAACTTACAATCAAAACAAGGCAAGTAACTATCCGCTGACTGGTCTGACAGGTTGGTGAGATAGATGAACAAGTACAACAGTAGATTCAAAGGAACAAATAAAGCTGTGTTATCTCCGGATTGCACACACCGCTGGGCTGCCCACATTAAAATGCTAAGGGCAGGAACAACCTACCCACTCATTTCATAATGGTCTAGTGAGAGCAGCCCAGGACACGCAGCTCTGTTTACTGTGAGGAAAGCAGGTACACATCCTGCAGCCCCTGCTCCGGGACGCTGAGGACCAACTGCACACAAAGACCTCCAAATTCCTAGCGGCTTGTGTCCCTCAGACTCGCCAGTTCAGAAACACCTTGACTGGCCAAAAGTGGTACTTTTAAATTAATATGCTTACAATCTGCTGGAAAACTTCAGGAAGACTCTCCCAAACCAATCTTACTGCCTTTTAAAATACTAAGCTCAACAGCCAAGATTTCTCTCCCTCTCTTTCTTACGTGCCCATGAGCTCGTGCACGCGCTTGCACACACACACACACACACACATGCATACACAGATTCCTTTATAAAATTTGTCTCATATGATCATTATTTACAACACCTTTCAAAATTATTTTCAAAAACTACCACGACTTTAATTCTCAAAAGAGAAATGTGATCCTCCTAACAATGCCTTATATAAAGCTCTAGCAGTGCAAAATATCACACTATGGAAATGTATGGAAAAAATGGTATAAAGTGCTTTCCAGGAAAATAAAAGGTCCATTTGAGTTCAAAATTAAATCTAGGCACAATATAAACATAGTGGAATTCACTACCTCTCGACATTATCTGTAAAGCTTGAGAACACTGAGTACATGTTTTAAAGTATGGACACTTAGCAAAAATAAATATGAAACTTCCAAATGCCTAGCCTACCTCAGAAATTGATTTGCAGGAAAGCTGCAGGTATAAACATTCATCCACTTATTCACTCAGTGTTTCCTTGGGATAATTCCAAGTGGCAACCCCACCAGCAAGAGTGGCAAAACTTTTTATTGCATCCTTAAAAGCACTGAGCATTCTTCACTAGTTTTTTTTTATTTCTAAAAAAAATAATTAGGCAACTATTCATATATTTTCCTTTACTCCAAATTGTATGAAACATTTATTCCTAGGAAAGAAATGGGAAGAATGCTGCCATCGACAGGCAGCTGAGTCCTATCATAAGGTCCTAAAGCAACAGACAGTATGAGAAGGAAAAACTCTCAAGAGGTCTGCTTCCCTTCCTACAGACTGATGTTTGGAAATTTCAAATTCCTAACCAAAATACCCATTATCATTTCCTTTCAAAGCAATTACAATCCCAAAAGTCAATCTCAATGTATGCTTCCTCCCCTCCTTCTCTCTTTCCTTCCTTCTTTCTCTGTCTTCTCTCTCTCCACCTTCCCTCTTTCTCTCTCAATACCAAGCGAATATTATATGCTAGAATACAAATTCACGTATGCAGGGATTTTTGTCTGTTCTGTTCATTGATGTGTTACAAGTATTTAGAGCCTAGCACACAGTAGGTGCTCAACAAATATTTGTTGAATTGAACTGAATATGCCCATTACTGAGAAGAGAGTAGTAAATAAGACACAGTTCCCAATCTCAAGGCAGTCACTATATCTGAGGAAAAAACAAGATTATCATACAAACATGTGTTAAGTGGTAAATTATAGGAGGCATGCACAAAATGTTCTTGGAAAACAGAGGACAGCATAGTAACTCTACTTCTATATAGATGATGTGTCTTCGGAAATATCCAAGCAAGGATGATGTTTATCTTAAGTTAGGAAAGAGGAATTAGTTAGACAAACAAGGCAAGAAAGGGCCTTCCAGGTACAAGAAACAGGACTTGTAAAGACATGGAGTATGAGATCACAGTGCATCACCTGCCGAACTATAGGGAGCTTGTTTAGAAATGAGGGTACCACAGTTATCATGCATTACACTCCAGTGTAACTGATTGGAACCCACTGAAGAATTTTAAACAAAGAAGTAACTTGATCAGACTGTGATCTTCAGACAGGAAGTTTTGAGGTAGGGGGAGGAGGGGAGACGGGAAAGACTGAAGCCTAATTAAGGATTAATTGTATTTGTTTAGGCAAGAAATGAGAAGAGCCTGAATTAAGGCTATAGAGGTGCTTTTAAAGGAAAGGGGGGGGGTATAAAAGAGATATTTAGGAGATAAGATTGGAATGATTGAAGTACAGGCTGGAGGGAGGCAGCCAGAGCAGTAGCAGGGGAATTTGTGTTGCGTCTGAGTTTTCTGAATTGGGCAACTGACAGTCTCTGAGTTCTATTCACTGAGATCACGGATAAAGGTGGAATAAAGGTTCTGGTATTTGAAGAGCGGTCAGTTTGGGTCCTAGGTTTGAGCTGGAGGTTTGGGGAATCTGATAGAGCTGTGGATTGGACAATTGAGAACAGCCGTAGAGATGAAGACAGAGCACTGGGCTGGCTGAAAAGCCTGAATTGATAAAGTCAACATTGGCGATAAAGTATTCCAGAGTTCGTTGAGGGAGGATAAAGAAGAGGATGGAGCTCAATAAATACATTTTGAATTAATAAAAGGACAAGAATACTATCCTGCGGAGCCCCAGTATTGGAAAATAAAAGAGTCTATGAAAGCAGCTGAGAAAGTGATATTTGTATATTATTTAACAGACGTCTTATCTTTGGATAGAAAATGCATTTGAATGAATTTGACAGTTTCTCTTTTAGTTCAAAAGTACCAAAGAAAACTCAATCTTCTCTTTAAATTAGATTATTAAATGATACCGTAATTGGTTTTCATACATTCCATGTTCACACATATCTTGCTGCTTATCACATCACATTTTCAGACAATGACCATCAGAACCAATTTAACAAACTAAACAAAGTAGATATCCTAGCAGAGCACTCATAACTGACACATCATGGAGTCAGTGTAAGCCCAAATCGGTTCACTTCTGCAAAAGTAATTCTGCTCACAATCTACACATGGAGCATTTCCCCCTACACTCTTCATATAGCAAATAGGAGCAGCACAGTGGCAACTAATTAGGCAAGATTAAATGCAAATGAAACCCAGATGACCAAAGAGGAGGACTAATATATTTCAATATGAATATAGAATATGAATTAATTTTCAAATCTATCATGTCAAATCACAGAAGCACAGACAAGCTCATTTAATGCCCCTGAGAAGTTATCAACCAATAACAAGACGTTCCCAGGAGATCACAAGACTGCTTATGGAATGACTGGGTAGGTAACCACCAAACAGACCACTTCCAAAAGGGATTTTGAATTTAGACCTCTCGCTTGTCTTTCTCCTCTTCCCCATCTAGACTCCCTTGACAGTCATCATCCATAAACCATCTTAAGGTAACATATTCCCCTTTCACGACTGCTCTCACATCTACATTCTTCAAGGATAAGGGAAATGGTTACAGAGAAAGTGTGAGTTGTGTGATGAACACCAAGGGGGAACCATCTTCCCCACTCTCTCCTCATGGCGGGGGCTTGCTGACTTTTTCTAACTGGTCAAAGCTACAGTTTCTAGCATTCTAGAAGATTTACCCTAAGCCAGATTATCCCTGACTCTTGGGAGAAAGTATCTGGATACAGTAAAATGGAAGTGAAAGTAGTTTAGGATTATGTTCCAAAGTTTAGTTAATCAGCATTTCAAAATCCGTAAGGTAGGGAAAAAAGCATCCTTGTTAGCTTAATTTCTTCAAAGGGTGCCAAACACTGTTTTCTACCTCTTTGCATCTTTCATATACTTAATAGGCACTAAATGAATGCAATGAACCACTGTAAACTCAAGTGGTAACTGACACTATCCTTGACTGTAAATTTCAGAACACGGGAAAGGCAGGGAACCTTGGGAAACTTAGACCAACAGACAGTAAGTCTTTCTCTTTGAAAAGCAGTGCCTGACCTTGAACTCTAGGTTTATTTTTGCACCAACCTGAGTTCACGCATAGTAACCTTTAGGGATAATATTTATTTCCTTGTTAGTAAAGAGGCTATTATGTTATGTAAATCCACTGAACCTTGTTAATTTCATTATTTGGCATGCTTAGTTATATCCTCACGCATTTTAATTACTATTTTATAGCCTTTAAAAATCATTTTCCTGAAAATGAAAATCAGTGAAGCAGATTTGATAATCTGTGGAAGATTGATAGAAAAAAAGCTGTTATGTGATCCTTATAAACCTCATAAATTTATGTTAGGGAGAAAATAAACTAGGTTGCATAGATTTATTAGGTAAATTGATTTTACTCCTTTGTACCCCCAAAGCATTCTATAAGCTTAGTAGGTACCTATAAATTTTTCATGAACAAGTGAATAAATGAGTTAATTTCATTAGGCTTTTCAATATGTAAGGATTATGAAGGTCCCATTCTATCACTCACAGTGCAAAGTCTGGCTTAGTAGTGTAACGTTGTATGGATCAGAGGCAGATACTGTTTTAAAAGAAACTCCAATATCAACTAAAAGTAATGGACATTATGATTTTCAATGTATTGAAAATGCTTTTCTATTATTCACTGAATATTACAAGTACCTAAGATCTCCTTAGTCATTATTCTCCTCTCATGCTCTAAAGGCTCGTATCTTACAATAAATGTACTTACTTTAGAAAAATCAACATACCAGGAAACATCTCAATGCAAAAAGAAAACAACCAAAAACCTAACAGGAAAACTGCAAGGAGCTAAACTCCTATCAGCCTTTTGAGGTATATATATATATATATATTTGGGGAAATATATATATGTCCAGGGGGGTAAAAATTCCTTGGATTTTAGGTATGTAAATTGTTTTTTACAACTGAGTTTATCCTCCACATCATTTGTCATCAGGGTAATGCAAATTAAAACAACAGTGAGATACCACCAAATGCCCATTAGAATGGCCAAAATCCAGTACACTGACACCATCCAATGCTGAGAAGGATGTGGAGCAATGCGAACTCTCATTCATTGCTGGTGGGTATGCAAAATGGTACAGCCACTTTGGAAGACAGTTTGGCAGTTCCTTACAAAACTAAGCATACACTTAACCCTACGATCCAGCAGTCACGCTCTTTGGTATTTACCCAAAGGAGCAGAAAGCTTACGCCCACAGAAACCTGCATGTGAACGTTTATAGCATCTTTATTCATAACTGCCAAAACATGGAAGCAAACAATATGTCCTTCAGTACATGAATGGATCAATAAACTGTGGCATATCCAGACAATGGAATAGTATTCAGTGCTAAAGAGAAATCAGCTATCAAGCCATGAAAAGACATGGGAGAAACTTAAATGCATATTAGTGAGTGAAAGAAGCCAATATGAAGGGGCTACATACTGTACTATTCCACCTGTATGACATTCTAGAAAAGGCAAAACTATGGAGACAGTTAAATGATGAGTGGTTGCCAAGAGTTGGGGATGGGGAGGGAATAATAGGCAGAGCACAGAGGATTTGTAGGGCAGAGGACAGAGAATTTATAGTACCTGTAGGATACTATAATGATGGAAATATGTCATTATACATTTGTCCAAATTCATAGAATGTCCAATAAACACCAAGGGTGACCTGTAATGTAAACTGTAGACTTTGGGGGACTATGACATGTCAATGTAAATTCATCAGTTGTAACAAATGTACCATTCTGCTGGGGGATACTGATAATGGGGGAGGCTGTGTACGTTCGGGGGCAGGGGGGATATGTGGAAATCTTCTCAATTTTGCTGTTAAACTAAAACTGCTCTAAAAAATAAAGTTTTAATTTAAAAAATTGAGTCTACCAAGTTGAGGACTTAGCCAGCTAACTATATCAATGTTTTCCAAAAATTCACTTGAACACGGTTTTCTTCTGATCACTTTTGCCAATGAATGAAAAAGTACCCAGTGGTCACATGAAAACTATACCTATTGACTTGTAACTGTTGAACCTATCTTGGACGGATGCACAGTGGTAGTCTGTGAGAGTTTATGAAACTATATGCATTTTGGTCATTTATTAACTTAATTTGCAGTCAAAAGTGAAAATTCCAAAAATGTGTAAAGTTACAGAATTCACCTATTTTTACACGATATAAAAATACTTAAAGGACTGAGTGTTTGTTTACTTAATCAGATGGCTTTATATAACTTGAGCATGCATTTTATTTAACTGTAATCAAATGTTTAGTAAGTTTAAGAATTATAAAGATGGCAGAACCTGTGTGTAGGTATTTTGAGAAAATTTAAAAGAATTACCGTTGAGACATTACAGGAGAAAAACTCATAATAATGAAGATGGGCAGAAAATACTGACAGAAGGGGAAAAGTAATTAAATGCAAAGAGAAGAAAAATGCAATCAGACTAACCAAATAAAAACACCAGATAAGAAAATCAACGTATTGTCAGAAGTGTAAAAGACTAAAGCACAGAAAATATCTGCCATACACTTGAGTTCTGCAGTGTAAAATGCTGAGGCAAGAGTTAAACACATTAAACAAGCATTGGTTAGTAACAAGTACATCCAAGATTTACAGCATACGTTACACTGGGTGTGACTACTAGATCACAGCTAGCCCTGTTGATCTAGTTTGAAGTATTGCAGCAAATCAAAATTAGATTAAAAAAATCACGTACAATAACTTAATCATGTATTAAAACCTTGCCCACCAGATTGAATTCAGTTTAATAAGTATTTGTCATCTTAAATTTTGTACTCAGGGATAATGGATTTTAAGTCACTTTGTTGATTTCCCTCTCACCCAGCACTACCACCATTTGCATTTTCTAGGCCTAGAGATAAAACCCACTAAGCTTACTTAGTTGAGGGAGTTGTCAGAAATGCAAAATGTTGAAGAAATTAAAATTGCATTCATTCAAAGGCAAGCTTAAGAAATAAACAGTAATATCAATGAGCCTTAAATTGCATCAAGATCCATATCAATGTTTTTCCTCTGGGACCTAGTAATTTGATTTCAGGAAATCTGAAAGATTTCCTAAAGAAACCACCCAAAACTCAGGGGGAAAATTTCTGGGTACAATCACCTCATCATTTGTATATTTATAAGAGTGAAAAACATGATAAAACATAAATACCAGGAGCAGGGCAACAGCTAGGATGACCATCTTGCATCCTAAAATTACTAAAACATGATGATTATCAAGTAATAGGGAAAATGCCCATAATTCAAAACTAACAAGGTAACACTATATATACACAGTTGTCTATATAATATGTAGGAAACAGGGACAGAATAAAAGTCTTGAAAGAAATTTATGGTTATGTGGGCTAATATGGTTATGTTGGCATGTGAAAATTTTTGTTGTAGTTGTTTTGCTAATGAAGTTATATTTCGTAATGGAGAAAAACTAGAAACAAATAAGGAAAATGTTACTTTTGCTAATCCTTTGGTGAGATGTCAAATAGAATAAGATAAAAACATTTCCTCTATCAAGGATCCTTTTTCTTTTTTTGGTGAGGAAGATTTTCCCTGAGCTAATATCTGTGCCAATCTTCCTCTATTTCGTATGTGGGTCACTGCTACAGCATGGCTGATGAGTGCAGTAGGTCACTGCCTGGGATCTGAATCCATGAATCCAGGTCACCAAAGCAGAGTGCACTGAACCTAACCACTAGGCCACGGGGCCAGCCCCTATTGACTAATTTATGACTAAATTTTACTGCATCTCCCTAAGTTTATCTTGTTTTATTCAACAAGCACTTATGGAATGTTTGCTATGTACTGTTCCCTTCCCTATATGCATTTCACTCATACTTCAAAACGCTAGTCTCCTGACATTTCCTACTAAATACAAAGACTTTACCTTTTTCCTTAAAGTATCCCAAGCAATGATTCCTGACTCTTTGTCAATTCACGACAAGGTCACATTAGGCAATTCTGAAATATCTACTTAAACTGTGCCAGACCAAGACTAGTGCTGTCAATCATTTATGTAAAATAATCCACTATAATTTCTGAAATGGAAAATACTGAACTCTTGCTCTTATGTCTGCCAGTCTCAGACTCTAAGCGGCCTCAGAAAGGAGCACCCTACTCTTTTCTTGTTGCTGGCAGTTGTCACTGCCTTCCTGTCCTGGACAATGTCATGGTGTATTAAAGTTGATGATTACTCATCTCCCCTCACAAGCCTTTCAGAGTGTGTGCTGTAGAGTCAGGGGCATAGATGGAATAAGAGATACAGGGAGGGAGGAGGAGTCCACTATTTAGTGCGGCAAACTTTCTACCCCTCTCTCCATGTTCAACACAAGAACAATGACATTGAATTTTACAAATCTGTTCCTGTGGCTACCACCAATTTCATATCTCTGTTTGTAAAAATCACAATTTGAAGTAGAAATAGTCACCAGAACCCCAAATGGCTAATTTGCTGGGTACTCTGTGTACTTTTGCTATTAGGTTTTTCTCTTGCATTTGACAATGTTGACTGTTTCTCAGAAGATTCTCCTTCCTTCAAAGCAAAACTGCTCCTCATTTTCATCTAGTCTTTCTGGATGCTATTCCTCAGTCTCCTCCTTCTACCTGTGTCTTCAGTGTTGGTGCTTCTCAAGCTGCTGCCCTGTTTCAGTCTCTTCAGATCATCTCAGTGGTTGTTTTCTACTCACTCCAAGTCCACCAGCCCACTATCCACCTTTCTCTACCCTGCTCTGTGCCCAAGGAAGATGACCTCTACAGAGCCTCAAGGCATTTCCTTGACCATTGTCTTCACTAAGGATTTGGCCAATGGGAGGCCAAAGGTCAGAGGGTGGGAAGCGAGGGAGGTCATAATATGTATTCCCCAGGCTCTTTTCCTGCTAGGCTATGGTCTGGCAGTGGCCAACTTCCTCTATTGAAGGCTACAGGTCCTATTGGGCAACTCTCTCCTACCACATCTACAGATTCAGCATCTCCTTGTTCACATTCTGGTAAATGCTCCTTCCCTACCAGGCCTTAAGAGCGGTAACGGCTCTCTGCTGTTGCTAGTCCCAGTGTGTTTCATCGATTCAGTTGGTTTCCTTAAACCAGCCCAAAACCTTTATGAATAGTTTTGTCATCAAATTCTCCTTAATTAGCCCATTTGAGTATGACATCTTTTTCCTGCTGGGATCCTGACTAATACTCCATCTTATTCTCACTCAGCTTTAATTACCACCACATGGTAATGACTTTGCATCACTATCACCCAGTCTCTTTCCAATTTTCAAATACATATTTCAAAGCACCTTCTAAGTATTCTAAAATAACTTCAAATTAACATGCCCCAAATTAAACCCATCTCCTTCAGCCACCTCCGCCTGCCCTACCCACACCTCCCTTCAACCCATTTCTCTGCCTATACTCTCATTTGAGAGATAGACAACCATCCGCCCACCTGCACAATCCAGAAAACTGGCAATTATCCTCCATTCCTCACTCTCTCCCTCCTGTTATCAAGTACTCTTGGTTTTATCTCCCATATAGTTCTTAAATCCATTTCTCCTCTCCACCTGCATGTCTTCTATTTTAGTTCACAATCCCTCCTCATCATATTGTACAGGAATGCCTGTTGTCACTCACCAACTAGGCTTTGATCAATTTGAAGAGACAACTGCCTGCTATACGCACCAGCAAGTGCATTGGTTGAATGAGTGACTGAATGAGTAAAATGCAAAATGAAGATGAGAATAACAGAATTGTACTTTTATTGATAGATCTTACAAATAGCTCCAAATCACTTCAACCTGCGCATGTGCATGCACATACACACAATGTTTAAGAACTAATTTAATCCACAAATCTTAATTTTGTTGTAGATTGTTCTTATTAGGTTTTTTTGTTTTGGATTCAAAGTGGTAGTGTGTTAGAAAATAATTAAGAACCAGTTTCTTGAGGAAAAAAGTCAAAGCTCTGATTTATAGCACTTGCCAATTTCTGTGGTGAAAATATTGCCATTATTGCCAATTTCAAGTTACCAAAGCAACATGTCTGAATAAGGAGCTAGAAAAAGACAGGCACACCTGAGTCTCCTGGAGCTGGAACGAGCGGACTCCAGCACACCATTGAAAGGCACAGCCGTCAGGGGAAGTTAGATTACCTACACCAGAGATTTCTGAAGGAACACAATTACAAGGAATGGAGTGTTTTAAAATCCTATGTGAAAAATAATAGGCATTAACAGTCATTTATCAAAAAAATATTAATAATACATAAAGCTAGGGGCAACATCGGAATCTAATCATCATTTGGAGACCATTTAATTTAGTGGAAAATTTCTCACCTTTGTTTAATTTTTTATAACTCAATTGAACAACCATTTACTGTGTACCTATGTTTTGTGTGTCTCTGTTCCAGTGGGAGGAACCAAATGTGAAAAGAGGCTTTTTGTCCAATAACTGCTGATAAAGTGGAAGGAAGGACAATGCTCGAGAGCTGTGCTGTCTCCAGGGGGAAGGATGGGCTTCTACGGGTGGAGGCTGCGAGTTCTAACTGGGAAGACCCAAAGTGCTCTGGGAAGAAGAGACTTTGAACTGCACTTTGGTAAGAAAAATTATGATAAGTTGAGAGACAGAGGAAAGGGAAATTGAGGTTAGGAAGGGTACTTGGTATTGTGTTTGACAGAAAATAGGCACTCAATAAATATTTATGGAGCAAATGAATAAAGAAGTAAATGAGTCAATGAATAAACGCATAAATGATTGAGTGAATGATTAAAGGGAAAACACGAGTAAAGGCAGAGACGGGGAAGAGCATTTGTATTGAGTTTGACCTTTTGGGCTGAAGGCTGCATCTTTCAGCACCTGGTCCCAATATTATACGCTCAACTTTAATTGTGAGTACTTCTAAATCCCTTGGACTGACGTCATTAATTCTTCTTTGTCCCAGCGTCTATTTACTCTGTCTCCATCACTAGCATTGGCGTTCAGGCCTCCAAAGACTCCAACAGCCTCCCAGACCCCCACCCAGAATCCAGTCTGGCCCTGCTCCACTGCACCACCCCTGCCTCAGCCAGAGTGAACTTTACAAAACGCCAAAATGAAAATCTGATGATTTCTACCATCCATTCACTGCCTATTCCACATTTAGAGTTTGTCAATGGTTTGGAGTCTTCTGATAATAAAGTCAAACTCCTTCATGTGGCCTAGAAGGCTGTGTCTGATCTGGCTCCCAGTGCCTACCCCTCTGTCCCCTTGTGCTGGGCCCCACAGTCTTCTTTTAGGCCATCAAGTGGTGTCTGCAAGACTGCTCCTTTTTGTAGGAATCCTCCCCCCTTCTCTCATCACCTAATTTCACATACATTGTGTTCTCGGTGACTAGGTCAAACGCTGTCTTAGAGCTGCATGCACCTCTCCTCTGTGGAATTCATCACGGTTATAAATGTGTACTTAGTCTTATGACTGTTTGACTAATGCTGATCTCTCCCTCTAGTCTGTAAGTTCCAGAGGGAGAGGCTATATCTGTTTTTACTCAAGTGTTTGGCACAAAATAGTTGCTTAATAGGTGTTTGTTGAATGAATGACAAAATGCCATGTTCATCTCAATCTCCACATCTTTAAAGATTGTTCCCATTCCTGAAGTGACCTCACCCCCTCACATCCCACCATGAACAAAAATCTAATATTTCTTTCCATGCCCAGCTAAAATCCATTATTCAATTCAACAAATATTCATTACTGAATTATTATGTTCCAGGTCCTGTGTTAGGCACATGGACTATATGGCCACATAAGATCTTAGCATCTCCCCTGAGAGATATCTGGGATACCCAGCAGGATACATCTCTAAGTCCCATGTGCTCTGTGAGGAGCACTAATATTGGTCTGACTGAAATCAGTGGAAGTGAGTGGAGAAATAGATTAGATTAATAGTCTCTGGATATGCAATAAAGCTTCACAAAGGAAGAGGCATTTGGCCTGCAGTTTTAAAGCTTTCTTCTGGAATGTTCTTATATTTCTTAGGAATAAAACATGATTTTATACATATATATTTTTTTAAACCTACTACTTATTGGTTTTCGACTCTGTATCAGTCACTCTGATTGAGGGTTTTTATAAATTTACTAATTTAATACAAGCTGATAATCTTTTCTGATTCTAAATTTTAGTAACATAGTTTTATAATAAAATTCTGCTCAAGTATAATGCATTATTGTTTTTTAAATTGTTTCCCTTAATGTCTTGATATCCCAAAATACTGCTCAAAAGCTACAATCTGGTAACTGTAGATTTCTGCATTTCCACTCTCCATCCTCCTGCACAGAGCTGTGCTAGTCTAGCAGGCTAAGTGGTTAAGGGACAGCTTTGGATAAATGGAATCCAGGTGCTCTTTGAGCATGTGTGGTAGAGAGTCTCTATTCCAGTCGAGGTGTTCCATAAACAAGTTATCATTCTGAGAATTTTAACTTCTTAATTGCATATGATTTTCTTTTAAATGCAAAAATCTGAGGATCAACATTGCACACCTGCTGCACATATTTTTTTTTAATGCATGTCTTAAAAAGACCAGGAAAAAGTAAAGTTTCTCTGGAATTTCAATCGATTTCCCAAGAATTTCCTTAGGTGCCGGTGCTGTGCAGGTGACTCCAACCTGCTTTCCTTCATTCTGTCCCAGCTACAGCCCTCTGACATGGGTACTGATAGCTCCATTTTACAGGTGGGAAAATTAAGGATCAGACAAAACTTCGGAAATTTGGCTAAGATCAAACAGAAGCGGCACCCGGAACTTCTGCTCCTGAGGCACACCCCCTCCTGTCATCCTTATGTTTCCTACATTGCAAACCCTTCTGCCTAACGACCTCTTCTATGTGATCCCTCCTTTCAGGTGTTAAACGGTTTAGTTCTTGTCAAAGTGTTTCATAAATAAGTTATCATGAAAAAAACTTTACCTTCTTAATTGCATGAGATTGCCCTTTAAAAGTGAAAATGTGAAGCTTGATACAGTACAGCTGTAATCTATATTTTTCCAAAGCTTGTTCTGAAGAAACAAAGTAAAATAGAAAAAAAATAAACAAAAAATAAAGCAAAAGATAATTTAATGACTTCCTGGAAACTCCCTAAATACACGAACTGGGCAAGTCGCTGTCTCAGGATTTACAGGGTCTAGGACATTAAGTCACCACGCAAAGTAGGTAACTCTCAAACCTCAGCTGAAGTCTGCAACAGAAAAATGCAGCCTATGCCCGAATACCGCAATCTCAAAGCTTCCTTATGGTAGCATTGTTAAGATCACTGCTTATTGTTGCATTAAATAAAAACATTTTGCAAAATGTAAAACAAAAGATAAACTCTCCCTTTGTTTTTGCCATAACAGGCAAGTTGTTTCTTGCCTCATTAATTATCTCTCGGCTATGGTGTCACACGGCCTTCATTTTCCTGTAATGTTATCTGAGTTACAACTCAACAATGGTGACATGTCATCTGCAGAGCATAATTTCACCTACATGCCTTACAATTACTGCATTTTGCACATTGCACAGCATAATATAAATTATAACCTGCATTCTTCACAAGTTAAAAAAAAATTTAAGCATATTTGTTAGCCCAATAAAAAATCTGGCATCAGTATGCCGTGGTTTGGCAATGAAGACTACAGACCGTAAAACTAGCCTAATATAGAGAAATGGTGAGATAAAGAATACATTAGAGGTGAAGCATTCCACGGGGTAAGTTTCACACTGATGGTTGGAATTTCTCAATAAAAGGTTAAGAACACTTAATATTTCCTAAACTATGTTTTGAAGGTCAAAGTAAGAACAATAGAGCAAGGAAACTATTTTTATAAACAGTAAGTCACACGTATAAAACTTATAAAAGTCGTGCATGAATGCAATTTTTAAACAACATTATTTACAGAGTATCTTAAAGAGGAGTTTAATATGCAAATGTAATTAAATAATAAATATTTACTAGTAGAAAGATAGTTATGCTTCTAAAACTAAATGCAAATTTATACCCCCCAAGTCGTTTTTCTCTAATGAAAAGGTCAATGGCCCCCAAATAAAGAACTTAAACACTGTGGAATTTCATACAAGCGGGGCAGAAAATGAAATGGACATATAAGGCTACTACTTATCACTAACGAGGCCATGTTTCCAAGATAACTGCTTATTAAACCGGAAAATTGAGAAGTACTAAAATTGGGAAGGATTCTTTTACACAAACATTCTAAACATAGAGCATAATCTTGTCATTTTCTGACAACTAAATGTACAGTGTGTCTTAAAGATACACAATAAATATTTGCTGAATTATTAAAGGAAGGTTAGCACAGTCTTAAAAAATCAATAAATTGGGATACATTATTATTAATTTCCTTTCAAAAAGAAACACACCATACCTAGCACACCATCTATTTTAGAGGTTATATGCACTCCCTATAGACTCTTTTACCTTTGCCCTCATTAAAAGCATGAATCCTATTTTGAAAAAAGTAGAATAACTTGTAAAAAAATCAGATAAGGTTATCAAATGGTCACCAGACCTATAGGTCAAATATGAGAAGGGGGAACAATTTGCAGCATGGTGCCCTGGTGTTTCACTGTTTTAATATCATAGTACTTTTATAAAAGTTTCAATTTCTTTCTTTCTTAAAAAATAAAGAAGTACTGAGGTAAGAGTGTTACATTTAAACTTTTGGCTATTAGCATAAAACTTACTAAAGCAGAATAACTGGGAAAGCTAGCAGAGCTGCCCCAGAGGATTTGCATTGAAATCAATACTATTTATCAGTCTTAAAAAACAGAGGGTAGGAAAAACTGGAAAAACCTCATAAGATTCTTATTATGAAACTCATTGTTAGGTTAAAATTTAAATGTTCCTTAATTAAAGTGTGTTGACACTATTAATTCACAAAAACTTAAAAAACATCCAGCTCAGTTACTTTCAACTCTGCTATAAATCAGGATCCCCTGTGAAATTAAAAAATCTATTGAATCAACATCTCCCAGCTAGAGTCAGAGCATCTGAATATCTTAAAAGCTTCACAAGAGCTTTGCGATCTCCAGCAAGGAGTCCATTCATTCAGTGTATATTCTCTGGTGCCTCCTGCATTCCTGATGGTGCCTACTATATAAGGCATGGAGAAAGCAAAGATGCAGAAAACATTAAATCCAGTCTTTAAGGAGGGGAAACAGTTGGTCCAATAAAGTGTGATAAGTGTTAGATGGAGGTAAGGAAACGGAGTGCTTCAGAGCAATAAAGAGGAACTCCTGAACCAGATGTGGTTATGTGAGGGAGCTCAAGTCTCCAAAAAAGAGAAGCCTTCTCACTCTTCCTTTGACAACAGGCCCCACTCCTCAAGGAGCCTGAGCTATGAAGGAAAGATCATCCTTTTAACTACGTTAGAAGTCTGACCATTAGGCGGAGTATACAGTCTGATTACTAAATTGAGTCCGTGTCTATGGCAGGAGGACCAGAAAGTCATTGGACTGTTAAATTTTCACACAGGGGCAGGGAAATAATCAGTCCCACTGGGATGACATGAAGAGGCAATGGGAGAAAGACACGAATACGATTGCTTTACACTACTTGTGCTTGTTCAAAGTAATGGCTCCCAAGATCAAGTGCTGTAAAATAAGATCGTGAAGAATGATGCAACGTCGAGCAAAAAGGCTGAAGGTATTTTAATTTTGATCTTTTTGCACAACAAATTGCTCCTCATTTGCATCCTGATGGTTCCACATGAACTTTGTTCACATTTAATTTTTTGAATGCTGGAACATATGAGCAATATGGACCATAGACTCCTTAAATCTGAAAGCTTTCATCATACACAATCTGATCTTTCTTTTAACTATCATTCTTCAGAATAACAGGTAGATGAACTAATAGCCTTATATATTCTTCCCTTGTGATTTCCTAACATCAAATCTTAAGTCCAATTGGACATGTTGTCATAAATGTAAAGAAAAATCTAAATGTCAAGAAAGTTATATCTCCAAATGGCTATAGATAAGAAAAGCATAACACCTTCCATCTTAACTCTTCCAAAATTAATCCATGTGAAAAGATTGGGTGGGAGTTCACGGTACTAAAGTTTATTTGATTCTAATAAATCGACTGTACTTACAAGAACCCTCTTGAGAGTTGGACATCTAAAGTCAGATCAAATCAAATCGACAAGTTCATTGAGACAATACTATGGATTAGAGAAAGAAGGAATCAATGTCTCTGCCTTCAAACACACAAGTCAGAGAGACGCATGACATATAGAGATAAGCAACACAAAGCCCCTTAGACTACGACATGGCTGTTAGCCTTGTCTTTCACTTCCTTCCCTCCTACTTTTATCCAGTATTAGACAAACTGGGCTATGTACCCACCCTCCACTCTCAAAAGACTGCTACCGCATCTCAGCACGCCCCTCTCTATAAATATCATTTCTGCTTCTGAAATCCTACAGGTCCCTCAAGGTCTATTTCAAAGACATTGTCATGCTTAGCACACACTGGATTTTCTCTTTCCTTCCAAGGAACCCCTATATTGTTAAAGGACAAAGTCACCAGGAGTGACTGCACCAGTGTCCCATGAAGCAGCCTGAGTCCCTACACTCTCCCAGGGGATACCTTTGCACATCCACTTGGCCCACTGCCTCCCTGCTGTACACATCTGAGTTTATCATTCCTATATCAACACCTAAAGGTATGTATATTTTATTTTATTTTATTTTTTGAGGAAGATTAGTCCTGAGCTAACATCTGCAGCCAATCCTCCTCTTTTTGCTGAGGAAGACTGGCCCTGAGCTAACATCCATGCCCATCTTCCTCTGCTTTATATGTGGGACGCCTACCACACCATGGCTTCATAAATGGTGACATGTCTGCACCCGGGATCCGAACCAGCCAACCCCGGGCCGCTGAAGCAGAAAGTGTGCACTTAATCGCTACGCCACTGGGCTGGTATACACATTTTAGCAAACATTTAATTAACAGAGCAGGCACTACAGTATAGGAAATCTGATACTTAGTCTGCTTTATTTATGAAGATGAATTGGCATCTTATCTAATATAGATTTTAACTCAGAAGCAAATGTTTGGTGACAGTAAATAAAAAAATCCATTGAAAAGGAAAAATAAACCTGTTACAATTGGTTATCTGCTGTCAAATTGTTATAACAAAATTCATGACCTGGATTACGTTTTTTCTTCATTGCATTCATTTGTCTAAGATTAAAGATTTGCACTATTTTTCAAATCATCTTTGGTTAAGAGGGAAACCTGTGGAACTCAAACTAATGTCTTGTCAATTTCTAAATCTAAAATTAGGAATATTTAAAACAGATGTCTTTAGGCAATCAAAAGTAATTTCTCACACCAAATTACATTCTAAAGAGATATACATATATATGTGTAAAATTATGAAAAAAAAGCAAAAATGAAATATTAATTTTACTTAATTTTTAAATGTAATATACTGGCTTAAGCGTATAATTATGATGAGTGTCTAGGATAGTAAACATACCACCATGCACATATAATTTATTGTTCGTTATGAGGTTAACCTTTTGTCAGCTCCTATGCCAATAGTTTGAAACAAAGATGTGATGCCTGGCCTGCAGCATATGGCGATTCCAAAGAGCACGCGGGAACAATTCTTTTTCTTTTCTTTAAAGAATTAAGTGGAACAAGCTCAAAGTTTACCCAGAAGCACAGACCACTTGCTCTAAAGTACTAGACTATATTCTTTATTCTACCATGAAGTCTATGAATTTCATTTCATAAATTTTTTCTCTATTCGCACATTTTTTCTTTTGAAAACAGCATGTGTGAGCAACACATATTCACAGCTGAAATTGTTTTATTCACATCTTAGAAGGATGACGGAAAGTTCATACGCATCTTCTTTTCCTAAATTCCGAAGCAGATGACGAGGGCGACTGCAAAATTACCTAGTCAGTTTGTTGGCAGGTCGCCTCTGATAGCATGGGATTCTGTCCTTTCCAGACTCTTCTTGTTCATCCTACAAACGAACCCCAAAATTCTCAAGATGTCATGTCTAGCCCCCCTGTTCAGTACACTTGATCCATTAATTGTAGAAGCAGTTTTGGTAACCACTTTCCTTCCGACTGGTTCTACCGCCTCCATCTTCATCAACAATGGAGAGACCCAGTTCCTCATTTTCCCTAACTATCCATCCTCATATCTAAAGAGTTGAGATGCTCACTAGCTGGCAGTAGTCTGGGCTGCCAAACTACATCCAAGGCAGAGGAGGAGGGTTACATATAAGCCCTTCCAGAAAGTCTCCTGGCCTACCATCCATGGACTATTAGAATCTAAAGGAAGAGCATACTCCTTGTTAAATCTTACACTTCTTTAATTTAAATGTTTTCCCCTTGTCTTGACTAACAATTAGAAATTCATGAAATCATTTTCTAAAAACAAGGAAAATATTAACTGGCAGCAAAAAGAAGAAAGCAGTTCACAACCACTACTGATATCTCATAGTCATTGGTATAGATTGATAGATTTTCATTGGAAAGAAAATACGACTATATTTCACTCCATTTCACATTGCTGAACACCAATCCTTCGAAACAGTAAGATTCCATAGAGAGTGAAAGAAACACCTGTCAGAGGTTCTACTCCTCACCCCAGAGGAGCAATATTTTTCAGATTTTCAGAGAAAATCTCCTCTCTTTTATCTAGGGGGAAAACCCCTCAACTTTACTGCATACGTCAATAGTTAGTTCCTGTATTGATAACATTGTCACTTGTTTGAATCTAAACTTCAGGGGAAAATCTGTGACAGGACCAGATAAAAACTATTACACAAACCTAAACTATCATTTAATAAAAATCAACCTATGTCATTGAAGACCTATGATTATATGAAGTATCTGTAAGATTTTATTTCTTCAAAAAAGATTTCGAAATTCAGATCAAGTATGATTTCCCCACAATACTTAATTCTGCTCCTGAAGAGTCTTTCTTTTATTTCTCTAACAGCAGATAATCAAAGTAGCTTGGCACAAGGGCAGTGTCCCATTAGCACACGCTCATGTTTGAACAGTCTGCTTTTCTTCCCTTAATTTTTGTCTACTCGGAAAATCTATACCAAATATAGAAATGGAGGGTTTCTGCTTGTCATCTTTTATATCAATAATGCATTATTTACATAAGACCACTGAGTCAGTTTCCAAGTTGCAAAGAGAACATTATACTCAGCACACTACATGATCCTGCTTAGATGAGTAAAATGACATATTATTGGAATCCTGTTATAAGTCTAACTTCAAAATGTTTTTCACCTCTAGCTGCTGCTTAACAGTTACTAGTCTTTCTTGTTACAGCTTCATTTGCCAATGAAAATTCATAATCTTGGGTTTTTCAGAGCAATGCAGTTAAAGAATTATACTTTTAGATACATTAAAATTTTCCCTATCCGAATTTGGGTGTCTTATTTGTTTACAACTTTTTTTGTTCCTCCAGTTCCTTTCATTTCACTATTTTTCATATTTTTATTCTGGGCTTAATTTTGTAAATTTAATGAGTTGTTATTATGACATGTAGGAAAGACTATAAACAAAGTATCTTCTATAAAAAGATAAAAAGATTTAGATTATTTGTTCTTTGTATCAGTCTAGGATATTTGTTTTCTAGTCCAGAGATTAAAAACACTGCAAATCAGAACCAGAGTCAGACACTCATTTGTCTGAAATCTGGTTTGGACAAGTTATTTAACCTGTCTGTGGTTTATTATACTCATCTAGTAAACACAGAGAGTACCTACCCTGTAGTATTGTTTTAAAGATTGAATGAGATATTACAAAGAAAGCACCTAGAGCTGTTCTACCACAGAGTAAGCACACAATTTTTGTAAATATTAATGTTTATATTATTGCCGGTGAATCATTCTGTATGAAAGGGTCAAGCTTTGGTTTCCTAGAACTTAGTATTTCCACTACCAGCTGTATGTTCCATAAGGGCAGGAGCTCTGAAGAAACTAATCAAAATGCTCTACATAAAACATATATTCAATTTCTACTCTATGTAATGAATTAATCTCCCTTAATATTAGCTGGATTGAATGTAAGGCAGCATATGAAATTAGGCATATTGTCTATGCTAGTCCATTTTTTCAAAATGTGTGTTATCCAATCTAAAATATTTTAATCTGTTCCAGATTTTTTACTACCTGCTTTAGAGCAGACATAAGGTAGAGGTTGATGTTTGTTTAATGTCACAAAGCACAGGCGAGTTGGAAAGGATAGAGGATGGTTTTTTCCAAATAACATCAAACTGTTGTAAATACTTGCCTTAGGGAGATGCAACCTAAATGAACATTCAAAATTACGTAGCTTTATTGAAATCAAAGTGAGGAAGAGATTAACACCTTTTGAAAAAGCGAGGCCAATTGTGTGATTCAGTATAGAATTATTTTTTTATTTATGTGAAAGACAAGTATTTAACCATCATCAAAGCATGTGTGTTCAATACAAAATTAACTGTGAATGGAAGGAGAGCAAAGAAGATGGAACAAAAAGCATGGAGTGCGGAGGTGTGCCAGCGCCCCAACATGCAGACACAAACACATTTAGATTTTCCGCTGTAGAGACACCACCTGTTCCTAATGCCAATGTGGGGACTGCTTATAAAACTAGCAGGGAAGCTCCACAGACGAAGAGGGCCTAGGAAAGGCTGAAATTCAAATTCCTTTTGACAGGAACTCTGGTTTCTTCTCAACAAACACCTCTCTGTTGAGTTTACATCATTCTGATATCATCAATATGACTCAAAACCACCAAAGGAAACATTTATGATGGAAATAAAAACAACAGAAAACAAACTGACATTTAGTTCTTTATTTTAAAAATATACAAATGCATATGTGCGTGGGTGTGTGTGTGGCCTCTACACCCCAAAAGCACAAAGTATCATATAAATCCAACTTGATTCTGAGTCTTTCCATTTAATTAACTAACTAAATAACCTGGACAAGAGAATTCTCTATTTCAACATAGCCACTCATTTTTTTCATGTCCCATAGTTTTGTTCAAGATAATACTGAGGTAGTTGATTGAAGTTCACACAACATAGAACACACCTAAAAGACATCACCATGTAATTGAAACCCAGATTATGGTTGAGTTCCCCCTTTCACAGAAGAAGGGATGGCCTTGTCAGAGCCAGTGTGTGGGAAGGTATGGACAGCATTGGGTAAGCAGCAACTCTCAGACCAGAAAGACCTTCTTTGTCTCCTCCAGGTATACCCGCTCTGATTGATCTTTGAAAGAAGCGTGCATCATGGTGGACCACTAATAGTAATTCTAATAATTATGACTACATAAGCACTCTGCAAGGCTCTTCACTTATTCTACAGTAATCTCCTACTCTATCCATATTATCACATAGAGACTCTCCTATGAGGCACGAAAGATAATAAGAGGAAAACAAATAACAATAAAAGCAATATATATAATAGTAATAATAAGTTATTATTATTACCTTTTTGAGGTGCTTACTATGTGCAACTTCTCCTAAGTGCTTATATATATACTCATAACCAGAAGAGGTAAATATAGTAATTATCCTTCAAACTATACAGATAATAAAATTGAGGAACACTGAGGAAAACGGATAATGCAGCGAGGAGCAGAGGGTAGGAAAATCCTAAGAGTACAGCTATATGGCAGGCCTACAGAGCAACCAGTCCTGATTGGAGCAGAAGGGGGATAAGGAAGGAGGGAGGGAGGGCGGGGATGAAGGGAGGAAGAACAGGAGACAGGTATTAATTCCAAGAAAACCAAAAAATAATATAAAAAAAGAAAATATAGTTCACTAAATGGTTTGGTAGTGAGTAAAATTTATATAGTCAAAACATGTTAACATTGAATATTGATATAACCAAATTTTTAATATGTTTCTCTTGGGAGTACAAGGAAAGAGATTTATAACAGGGCTAAAACCTCATTTTCTACAGTAGGAAGTAAATTCTAAAAGCCAAAACAAGACATAGCAGGTGAAGAATGTTATTTAGAAATATAGAAGTAAATAACAGAAAAAAACCAGCCTTGAGAGGTGATAATGATTGCCTCTCAAGAGTGGGAATCTGGGAGGTGGGGCACTGAGGATGCTATTATTTTATCCCAGCCTTGGGAAGTATGTGACTTTCTAAATGACTGAAGTATTGCAAAAGCTTAAAAAACTTTTTGTGACCAGGGATGCAACAACTATATAAGTCATATTTAACAACAGAATAGACTAGATAAATCAAGGCGGGCCTTTATCTCAGCTGTACTTCTGTGGTGAAAACAGGCACATTTACCAGTCAGAACCAAGCAAGTTTAAGGACGCCCACAGCAATAGGGCTGAAAAAGGCAGCAAGAAGCTTGAAGATAAATGAAATCGTGCTTGGAATTTCTTATTTTGCCTCATTGATCTTTTTGACTGCTCAGGAACCCAGTATTAAGGGCAATAGTGTAGAGGCTTTAATGGAAATCCTTCTTTAGGGACAGCAGGTGAGTCAACTCAGGAACCATTCCCAGAGGATCAGAGAGCTTCAACAGAGAGACGGTGATGGAGGAAGTGGGTGAAGCAGGCATACTACACACTTCAAGGAGGGCAGTGTGGCAGTGGCACAGAGCTCCTGGGACAGGAATGACCAACGGGACTGATGGTACTGTGAAGTGTGAGGGGGCCATGGGATCTGCCTTAGTATTGCCAGGTAAATGACTACAGTATGCATTCTATAAGGGTCATATCACCCCCAAGTGGGGGAAAATGGGTTCTTAGAGGACAAAAGAAAGTCTTAGATACTTCAATGCTTTCTGACTCTCTCAATGGTGACCTTTTATAAAAAGATATACAGTAAATGTCTGGTATTAAAATTTCATGGGATAAAGAGGTGATTAGGAGAAAAAAGTCTAAAAGGCTCCTTAGGGGGGCAATAATGAGGAAAATCCAGTTGAGAAACACTGGATTAAAGGAAAACGAAAGAGGAAAAACCATGGTTGGAGAACTTTGGAAAGTAAATTGGTAAAAATTAAGAAAGACCTTACAAGTCTGGGAGCATGAGAGAACTTGTGGTTAAAAATCATTTTTAAGGTTAATACACATCTAATACCATACATCAAAATGTTCTTTAAAATGTTAGAAAAGAACAGTAGATGTCCTCAAATCAAAATAGCTCTAGTGTCTAGATCACGGATTTTGTTTAACAAAAGATATTCTCTATTCAGTGAATACCTTGATATCAACTCCAAGCATCTCATTACCTTTTAGAGATCAATAGTCCAGCTCATGACAATCACAAATCCTATGTGACCACTAACTTCCGTGTGACCCCAGTAAAATACCTTCCTAGCTTTCTAAATACTTGCTTTGAAGCCACACCTGTACAAGCATTGTTTTCTCCTTTGATTCAGAGCCTAGACAGTCAAAGGTTTTCACATACTCGTACGGTTTCAAGATCTGAGATGGAAAAAATTCAGGCCCAACTGAGGTCAGCGCCTTGTCAAACAGTTCAAACTTGAGTGTGTGTGTGATTTGGTGATGCCCACGTTCTAAAGAAATAGTGTTTCCAGTGAGTGCCTTCCACCAAACCATCATCAGAATAAAATTTACAGCATTGAGGATGTTGATCTTATGATTATGTCCATGTCAGCATTCTTCAAATCAGATTACTTATTACACTGTAATATTTTTTAAAGCTACTTCTCAACAGCAAGAAAAATTAGTCGATCCACTTAAACGTCAAGCTCCATGAGGCCAACACCCTGTCTTCTTTCCTCATCACTCTATCTCCAGTATGGAGCAGCATCTTGGCATTTGCAGCTATTCAATAAATAGTTGATGAATGAAAAAAGAGAATACATTATCTTCAAGTATGTTTAGCAATATTTCAAGCCCTAGATTTTATTGTGAAAAACCTAACAGAGTGTAACATTTAGTTATTTTAAAGAGCCTCAGAATAACTGGAGCACTAGAAATCATATTAGCCACGTAATATAGAAACTTCAGTCTCTTGTGGCACATGAAGAATTACCCAGGCCAACACACCCTTGATTGTCTACCACATTTTGCACCGTGACACATAGCAGATACTCAGCTGTTGATTCCCTAACCTGCGCCACAGAGTCTCAGATTCGGAAAAGCCCTCCTCCATCTTCCCCTTCCATTTGATTGCCTGCGGGATTTCTCGACTTCCTTTCTAACACATATGTTCACAGTTAAGTAAAGGAGCATTTACGAAAACAGGATTTTTAAAACCTAGAAAGGAACAACTTATTTCTCTCTTATCTACTTCTAATAGAAAAATAGGGTAAAATAGCATTATTGGAAACAATTAAAGCTAGGCATACTCAAGTAAATTTGATTGAATGTGCTAGTTTAGTTCCTTGTTCTTCAGGCCTATAATCCTATAATTCATTGTAAATAATGCTATTAGCGATGATTTCAATACGGATGTACAAAATCAAAGACCCTGGTTGAAAGGACAATATGGAATGGGTCTGTAAGTTTTCCTTCCCACAATAAGGAAAATAAAAGTGACGTTGAGTATTCATTTATTTAGTTAACATTTGTCGAGAGCCTACTCTGGGCCAGGCAGTGTTCTGGGAACTGGAGATTAGCAATTAAAAAAAGATTAAATCCTTGGTCTCAGAGAGCTCATATTGTAGTGGGTGGAAACAAACCATAAATGAAAAAAATAAGTACGCATTATGTCAGGTGGTGATAAATGCTATAAAGCAAAAAACAGCAGATTAAGGAGATGACGAGTGATGGAAGGGTGTGCATGCTATTTCAGATGAGGTGATCACAAAATGCCGGCCTGATCAGATGACGTTTGAGGACAGATCTAAAGTGGGTGAAGAAGGAAGCTGTAGAGATTTCTGGATAAAGAGTGCTCCAAACAGAGAGAATAGTAGGCACAAAGGCTCCGAGATAGAGTGTTTGCTGCATAGACAAAAAAACCGCAAGGAGTTTTCACTTGTATGATAAATTCTGCCTAGTCTACCTTGCATCTCCATCTATGTAAATCTCACTGGTCCTTTAAAGTATCTCTCAAGCAAAATCCCTTAAACTAAGAAGTTCCTGGTATCCCTCCAAAAAGATTTGGCTTCTCCACCCTTTGAATCCCAAGAATAACTTGGCTCAGATAACTCTATTTTACAAGTTAACATAGTTGTAGACTATAAACACGTATCTTGGGTCAAGACTTTGCCACTAATTTTTATAACCCCTTCTGAACTTAGCTGCCTTAAAACAATTTTTCCAAGCTGCTTAGGAAGTCAAAGGCAGCATCTGTAGTTGGTCCAGCCTTTCAAAAAATTTAGAGTCAGTGGACACTACTTCTTTATAGCTTAGTCTGTTTCAGACTTGGAGAACACACAATTTGGCACTCTCAGGCTTCTAAAAGACATGCTGAACATCATGCTTTGGTTCGTTATTTTTTTGCTGAAAAGAGGATAGGTGGGATCTTCATCAGCAGGATTTGGGCCACCTTTTAGTTCGGTAAAGGTGATGTTAATCTTGGTTTATACATGTGATTTTCCCTGATATAACTTCTGTTAATATTTCATTTTCTTCAAACTCCTGTAACCAATGGTAAGATCAAGTGAAGTAGTCAGGCCGAGAGTTTCTAGTATCTTTGTTTCTTATATCACCACAACAAAATGAAACATTTGTTTCTCAAATATCTGGAAAAGTAGCACACTCCCTGGATCCACCAAGTGTGTTCTTCTGCGTCTCGACTTGCAAAATCTCTTCTAACCATTTCACATAAAACAGAACTCTTGCCAAAGTACGCGAGAGAACTTCTGTTACATCATACCTTCAGCAATATATGTGTCTTTCAAAAAGCATTTCAAAATTGGGTTCCCTGTGTTTGAAAAGAAACAGAGCAGGGAGCCACATTGAAAATTAAATGCCAGGGAGCATGGAATCCATGGAACAGAGGAGCGACCCCTACCTCTCACTCACGTGGAACTAACGTTTCTTCATATCAAGTGGTTCATTTTGAACTTCATTTTAATTTTTTAAAACTTGACTCACTCATTGGATGCACAAGTGCAGATGTCTGCCATCTCGTGGCAAAAATCAGTATCAGCAGTCTAATTTTTCCAGAAAACAGTCAATATTTTTTTGGAGAAAAATTCAGTCGAAGCCCCAAGTTTAAGAGATGGAGGGAAAGTAAAGCTCAGGATGGTCACACATCTAATTGTTCAAGCTATTCTAATACCCCCATATCCTCTGGGCTTGAAATCAAATAGGGGCCTTTTTAGAACCCACTCCTTGGGAATATGATTCCAGGTCCTGCGGATTCTCACAAAGACATCGGTCCCATGAAGGCAGCACCTTGCCTGCTTACTCATCCCTTTGTCTCTAGCTCCTAGAACAGTGCCTGAAACAATCCAGGAACTCAATAAATTTAACAAACAAGTGAATGACCAGTAGAAGAGCTGGAAATAGATCAGACTGTGGGTCACCTACCACAGAAATTCTAAAATTCTAAGGCACAGAGTGATTGATAATTTAATTTAATACTCTTAAAAGATTAGTATGCATTAGTATACATTAAGTTTATTAAAGAACAGTATTAATTGTATTGTATACGGTTTTTAAAATTTACTCACCTCTAAAAGATCTATATAGAATACCCTTTAATCGATGAACAAAAATAAATTATGTCCATTTTGATGAACATTCATAATAATTGAACTATTATACACACATGCAGCAGTCCTAGACTATTTTACCTTGGTTTTCTTGACATCCTGTTGTTCATATCAATAATATATGTAATGTACTTGCTCAGACAGGTAGCCTCTAAATAAGGCATTGCACACACACACACAAATACAGTCTGCTTATGCTAGTTCCAGGATATAAGTCAAGAAAAACATGTTGAGGGCTGCCTATATTTGAGATAATTTCTGTTTTTATACCATCTTGTGAACACTACTATCCATATTGTAAAAACAAATCACACACACACAAGTATATGTTTAGATATGGGGGGCTACATTTGATGCAAACAGCTTCATCTTAATTCTACACCTGAGGTCTCAGTCCTTGCTCTATTGTGTTCAAATTCCAGTGGAACAGAGCACTCCACCCTTCCTCAAAGCCTGAGAAACACCCTAAACCGAATATGACTCATCTTACCAGAGAGAACAGCCTAAGATAATGTACCCTTTGCCAATCCAGGCTCCCGACCTCCTCAGAAAAAATTGAAAATGTTTCTCTCTCAGTTTCTCTCTCAATCTCTCTCTCTTTTTCTCAAGCTCTCTCTGTTAATTTTCAACTAGTGGGTCTTAAAATTTCACAAGCAGAAGTGTCACTTGAGGCAATTATTTACAATACAGATTGACAGACCCTGACCCCATTCTGATTCAGTTGGTCTGTTTCAGTCCCTAGGACCACATTTCTAACAACCACTCCGGATGATTCTGGTGCATATGTTCCTGGGCCATGGTTTTAGAAACATCACCAGAAGTTGCTGTGATGGAAGCTTTTCCAGTGGTTATAAGAAGCCCTCGGGAAAACTGGCTGATGATCAACTACTTCAAAAGCACTGGCCATTAGAACTAGTTGGCAAGAGAAGCCATAATTTGGAGGATGTTATCTGAAAGGACCAAGCCTCTCAAAATGTTAGAGTCACCAGTGTAACCACTGTATTTACACAGACACCCCTCCAGGCAAGTGAAACTCTGAGTCTGACCTGGGAAAATTTCATTATGTTCTGTATAACACTCATCAAGAAGTACCTACTGTTTACTATTATATAAACTATTTTGCCATTATTAAAATACACTGAAAACTGCTGAACCTCACATTTATTTTTCCATCCAAAAGGAAGAATAAGAGGAACTCACTCAGTAACAAATATGTATTGAGAGTCCATTATGTGCAAGCACTGTTTCTTGGGATATATGAGTAAATAAAACATAACATAAAAGCCTCCACTCTTACAGGGATCTAAAGCATCATTCAATGTAGTGAGCTTCTCATTCAGATTTTACAATGTGTAAAGTCTTAGGTATAGAGAAGTAAATAATGCACAGCTCCTGGTGAGAAGCTCAAAATCTAAAGGCAAAGACTGTAATTTACATAAGTTATTCTAGTGCAAAAGAGTACGGCAAATGTTATGACAGACATTGAGAATAATACACTAAAGGAGCATTGGGATTGAAAAGACAAACTTTCTTGGAGAAGACAATCTTCTGAATATTTGTAGGACTGCTAACAGTCAAAGGGAGGCTGGCACATTTCAGGAAGCACAGAGAGTCTTGACAGAAACCTAGAGGCAGGAGAAGGAGGCACATCCAAGGACCCCCAAGCAGCCTGATATGGCTCCAGGGCCACAGCAGAAGGAGGAAGGGAAGAGGGAACTGAAAGTTATGCAGAGTGAAATTGTCAATAATTTTGATCTCACTACAGAACAGGTAAAAGCAAAACAGATGGAAGGCAGGAGACAAGAGGCTACCGGAACTGTGCTCAGGGGAAATGGGAAAGGCCTGCATCAAGGAAGTGGTAGTGGAAATAGAAGGCAAGGATGTCATGAGATATTTCAGGAAAATCCATTAAGATTTAGTGACTGCAGGTGGAGAGTGAAGGAATAAAGGAAACACTGATTCAGAAGGGATTAACTCTGAGATCCTAGGATGACTGTGATGCAATCAACTGATAAACGAAAAATAGGATATTCTGGAGAAAGGTGATGGGTTCCAGTGTCCAAATGGTACATCAGAGTTGCCTGATTTATATTTTTTGTGGAAAGGGCTAACAGAGTGCCAGAAATGGATATCTAGCACTCAAGGGAAGAGGTGTGAAACTAGAGAACTGTGTCTACTGACACTTGAAGTCCTAAATGCAGCTAAAATCACCAAGAGAGAGCATCTGGGGTGAGAAACAACGCTTGTTGACTCCTGGGAAGAGATTTAGGCTGAAATAATGGAGAAACCTAGACATGGAGTCAAAAGACCCAGGCTTATTAATTTTGTGGCCTTGGGTGAATCATTCAACATCTTGAAAACTTGGGTTCTTGACTACAAGACAGAAAATGTAGAAATATTCTTTATACAATTTCAGTAACTCAGACTGCAGAAGTCTCAGACAGCTTCAAAGTTTTAGCTTCATATGGTCTGGCATTCTATTTTTAATTTTTTCCTTCATAAGACATAATGAACTTTACTGACAACTCCAGATTCTCCAAACATACTCTTGTCCTCCATTACCTAGGAAAACCATCTTCCAGAATTCTACCACAACACTGATTTTTTTTTTAAGAAATGACAAGTATGGTAGCAGTAACAAGCATTCCTCATTATTAAGAGTTTATCTCCAAAATTCTTAGAGGAATATTGATTTGACTTCTTTGGAATTTGCTTTTCAACAAACATCTTACTTTGTGCCTTTACTTACTGGCATTTTAAGACATAGCTCATATGACTTTTTTTCACACTTCTCTCTAAATCGTAGTTTTGTTAAATATACAAAAAGATTTTGCTAAATCTTTGCTAAGGATTTCTTCTGTTTTTTATCTCAAGCTTATATTCATTCACGAAACACAAGCTAATATACATTATAAGTGTGTTAGACAAATAAATATGTCCGTGTTCAGAATTCAAAATGAGTCATCTGTTCTTCACAGATCGAAAGAGTATGAAAGTTTAAATTTCAATATAAAATTCAGCTATCTGAGAGTGCATGTCATTAAACATGATGATTATAATCTGGCATCAAAGATGAGTGATCAACACATCTCCATCAGTCCACCGGCCAACATTAGCCTGAAGGTACGAGAATAGCTTGTGCCTTCTGGGGCAATATTTGTGTCTTACTCTTACAAATCCAAAGTGTCTACCACAATCCTAGGGGCAGAGAAAGTGCTGAATAAAGGGATGTTTAACTGATTAGAAATTCAAAGCAAACATATTTTTATATTGCTGGACCACTTTAAGTGGATTGATTTTTACACAGTGAAATCAGTCAATCTTTTGAAGCACACTACAGATTGAAAAGATAGGGAGATAGATTTACATTTAAAGTCAGGTTGCAAAAGTCTATTACTATCCCATTTTTGTATAGAAGTGAAGATGTATATAGAAAAATATCAGAGAATTATGCATCAAATTGTTAACTATGGTTATTTTGGGGGCACTGGACTTTTACTTTTGACATAAGATATTTGTGTAATCTTTGAATTTTGTGTATTCCATATTACTTTTATAATAAGAAAACAGAAAAAACACTATATTTACACATTTTCTACGTCAATGTGTATATTGAGCATTTATGGGGAAGATGCATACAAGGTACTTTCGGGTGACAAGGACAAATGAAACATGTCATCGTACTTCAAGGATTTCACACTCTAGTATTTGAAATAATTTCTATAATATTGTGTTTGTATACACACACAAACAAGAGTAAATGTGATCAGTAATAAAACTGAGAATCTGATAAAGTACTAAAAGATGAATTCATAGTGAAAAGTGTCATTTCAAGCAGTCCTTGACAAATTGCTAAAATTTAGACCCATGAGGATGTGGAAGAAAGGGCACTCGAAAGGGCATATGAGAACATAGGAAAGTCGTGAAAATGGCAAAGCATACATTGAACAGCAAGTACTGAGGGCAAAGTGGAAGGTGATCTCAAGACTTGAGACTGAATTTAAAATATAAAGCCAAGCCATGGAACAAGTTGAATGCTAGTTGAGTGCGGATGTAAGAGATTTTGTGGTTATTCAATAGGTGACAGAAGGGGATGTTGAAGAAGTTGTTTGAGGATAAATAGGATTCGGTCATTGATAAAAGTAACCTGTGTAAAATGGATTAGAAGGAGATCATCTGGGAAGCTCAGAAGCACTAAGAGGAAGGTGTAAAGGTGTGACATGCATCAGCATCTAATCCCCTGGGCTTGTTAGAAATACAGATTCTCAGGCCCTACCCCAAACGTCCTGAATCAGAATCTGCCTTTTAACAAGATCTCTATTGGTTTTGAATGTACGCTAAAGTTGGAAAAGCAATGAATTAGGCTGCTAGTTGTAGTAAAGAAAAGAAGCCGAGAGGTTTGAGCTATTTCTTGAATGAGTTATTACAGTTTGGTATCTGACTAAAGGTGAGAGGCAATGGAAGAGAATAAATCAAGATTACTCAGAAATTTTGAGCGGTAGGATGTTCATGCTATTCCTAGGAGTGAGAGAGTCCATAGGAGCAGGACGAGGAGGAACAAGATGAAGCTGTGCTATCCAGGAAATTTTCCTTCCAGAAGCCAAGCTGGGCTTGGAGATGAGGAAATGAGTGTGATCCACACTGAAGGGTATTGGAAACGTGAAAATGAGTGAAGTTACAAAAATGGAGGAGGGGATGGGAAAAGCACAGGAGTCAACCAAAGATAAATTCTTAGAAAGGCTTGCACTGCATGGGAGATGGGGCGGGTGGGGAAGCTGGGAGGAGGAAGAGAAACCAGAGGGGAGGAGAGCCAGGCAAATAGGATGCTTTGAAAATTAAGAGAGGTTAAAGGTGTTCCTAAGAGATTGAAGAGGCTAGCCAAGGAAGGATCACTTATTTTATGACTAAGAGGTTACAGGTGACTTTTGGCAGAGTGATTTCTGTGAACCTGGTGAGGATGGAAGCCAGAGAAAAAGGGTTACAGTCAGAGGGTAGTGAAACCAGGAGGGTGTGGATGCTATTCACTGAGTGTAAATGAAAAGGTTAAGAACGAACAGGAAAATTCAGAAGGGACACAAAAGTCCAGGTTGAATTAACTTTAAACTGTTGAACTTTAAAGATTTTCTCATGGAAGAAAGATCAGAAGTATTCTGATCATAACTCTCAGAATTATTAGGAAGACAAACAAGCACAGTAAGAATTAGATTTTTGGCTCAATATAGGGACGATCTGCCTCTCACTGCTCTCTGAAAATAGAATGAGCCGCCTTGGGAGCACTAATTTCTCAGAGCATACAGACTACATGGTTTGATGACACCAGTGTTGGAATCACGAAGTAGAATGTTGTTCACTGATGACATCTGTAGTGGGCTTAATGGTGGCCCCCAGAAAGATATGTCCATGTCCTAATTCCAAAAACCCATGAATGTGACCTTATAAGGTAAAAGATGTGATAAAGTTAAGGCTCTTAAAAGGAGGAGCTTATCCTAGATTTTCTGAGTGGGCCTAAAATGCAATCTCATGTATCCTTATCAGACAGATACACAGAGGAGGCGACACACAGAAAAGAAGGAGACATTCTGACTACAGAGGCAGAGACTGGAGGCAGTCGCCAGGCAAGCTATGGGGAAAGGAAGGCTTCTGCCCTCAAGTCTTTAGAGAGAGTGTAAGCCTGCCAACAATTTCAGACTTCTGGTCTCCAGAATTGTGAGAGAATACATTTCTGTTGTTTTAAGCCTTAGGAACCTAATACAACATCTAACATTACCTTATAACTCTGAGGTTTCTTGAGCTGGCTGCTCTCATCTGATGCTGATCATATATTCCTCGAAGGCAGAGCCTTGGACTCATCCTCCTGTGTATCCGAAAAAGAATGTCCTCGGTGCCTGGCACATTAGACAACTCTGACAGAAAGAGTTACCCCAGAGATAGACAGCCACGTGTATAAGTGAAAAGCAGAGATAGACAGATTGACAGATAGGCAGATAGACTTATTCTACTCAAGTAAGTATTTATTAAAATTTGCCTACCATATACTTTCATGAAGTTAACTTCTTTGGAGAGAATCCTAAATACTACCTGGGCTATCCTTGACTGTCAAATTTAGTATTAAAGATAGTGAGTACACCCATCAGAGGAGGGACATGCAGCTTGTAGGTGCTGAGATATGTTGTCAGTTTCATATAGTTAAATGACATAAGGGGCTTAAAATAATTCATCACAGGGAAAGCAGAGTGATAGCTGCTCTCAAGGAAAGCTGAAAAAGGTTGGCTGGTTCTTGTGTGATGAGAAGGATTTGGGGATAAGGAGGGAAGAAAGGAGAATGTTCCATATCAAGGAACACTGCAACAATTCCAGATTCCCTTCATGCCTCCCTTCCCACAAGATAATGCACATGACATGTGTTACTATGCGTGTGAAAAATCACATGCAAAGAAGATGGGAGGATCTTTGTACCCATTTCATGTATGAGAATTTCTTTTCAATGCAAATAATTTGAGGGATCTCCACATGAGAGAAATTGTGCTTTTAGACCATTTTGAACAAAAAATTGAAAATCCCCAAAAGTCACTGCGTTCAATAACACTTTTAAATTAATATGCATATATAATGATATACAGAGAGAGAGAGAAAGAGAAAGATGCACATAACCCAATAATACTTGAAATTTATATGGATTCTTGGGGTCTGCAAAATACTACTGGATTTTGGTCCACTGGAGGTGAAAGCTAGCCGGATGGAACTTCAAATGGCTATGGGCAAGAGTGGCGCTCAGGTAAGTAGTAACTAGGTTTCTTTCCAGACTGGGTCCCACGGGCAATTCTAGTGGGGTAATCTACTCCAAAGTGATAAGTTCAAAAGAATATGGACAGCGGATCCCTTTTCCTACAGCTTACTGACAGGATATTTCTATGTGAATCTAATTCCAAGGCTACAGCTACCTGTGATAAATTAGAAGATTTCAGTAGAAGAACATCAAAGCATCTCATAACCATAAATGCCAGGTCCTTTGCAGTAGACATCTGGCAGCCCCATCCTTTCTGAAACAGGCTGGTAATATTTTACTTAGTTTAACCTCTCCTGAATTTTATCTCAACAGCAGTAGTTGAAGGATATCCTGCCTGACCCAGGATGTCTATACTAGCACCACTTCCTGCAGTAGGGTTAACCAGGGAGTTAGAACATGTCATGGCTCAGCTGGCATGCCCAATCTCAAGGGAACACTGGGGACAGGAAATAAGCTAAGGCTCAGCTAGAACAAATGACCTAATGAAGGATTAATTCTGTGGTGGAGAGTCAGCAGCTCAAATTACAGTCGCCAGGAGGAGTGTGAAGAAGTGAGATTTGATCCTGCTAACAATGGCACACAAGGAGATTTTATTTGTCAAGTGGAACTTGGCAGCACAAGTCCCCAGGCAGAAATGATACATTGTCAGGAGGGTGGCTGTGCCTTGGGTCCAGGGGTTTGTCCACTTCAGGGTTGCATCAGAGCCCGAGAAGAGAAAGAATAGAGTCTTGCTCCTGGAGAGAAGTTCCTGGCAAGGGTGAGGCTAACTGTCAAGGTCACAGCTAAGTCTTTCCAGGCAGGACTTTAATCTAGTATTAAAAATTCAAATTAAAAACATGAGAGAAGCCTAGTCTTATAAAATGGCAAATATGACAAGAGGTAGAGAAACTGAGGCTAGCTGGGCATGGAAATTGCTAGAGTTCACTAGGGTTAGGGCAGGTAAACCCATCTTAGACTCCGTTCTTCTGTGGAGTGCACTGGTTGACAAATCAGTAAGTCCAGCCCTCGGGTCTCTGCATGGGCTGGTGAAGGCAAGAGCTCAAAGCCCACAATGCATTGCCAACTACTGTTTGTCTAATCATATTTAGTCATTTTTTTTTCCAGTGTTTCTCCTCAAAGTGTTCATATTCTAGCTGGTTTCAGGATGAGCTGGCAGAATTGGTGAGAAGAAGATGGCAGCAGCTCAAATATTCCCTCTGTTGGCTTGCTGTCATCACCATTGGATCCCGGGTCAGTGTCAATGTGGCGAGCTGCAGCCTTAGCAGAGGAAGTCTGAGAAGGTGCACGCCAGCCAGAGGACTTGGCCTCCAGGAGCATATGGGCAGGAAGTTCCAACAGGTGGGATCGCCAGCCTCAAGGGGAGAGCCTGCCAGGGGCTGGGGCATCTACAAGCTGCCAAATCTTCTGGACAAAAAGGAACACACAGCAGCCAATTACTGAGCCACAGGGACACCTACACGCTGCTCTCCGTGCTCTGTGTCAAGGAATATTAAGGTGGGTGTGGGTTCAAATCGTGCACTGCATTTTAGAGTGCTTTACAGATTGTTCACAAAGCACTTTCACAGGCATGCCTCTCGACATTCAAAACCACTCTACACTGCGGACAGGGCAACTGCCATCATCTCCATTTGTACTCTGGGAAAGAAATGCTCAAGGAAGGAATACAGATGGTGATTCAACATTTTCAATAACTTCCTTAGAACAAAAGGGTGTTGATTTCTTTGTGTGACGACAATGCTAATGTAGATCTATACTGCCCAGGATACACAATCTTCAGGGAATGGAGAAGTCCAGATGCTGGGTTTACAACTGACAAGGCACTTTTTGCCCCTGCCCAGCCTTTCTGAGGAGTGCTGCTGGAGGGAGAAGTGACTGTGATTTAGGATGCAAGGTGTGTACTTTGAATTAGATTTGAACAAAAACCATTTCCTTAAGAAATGGAGAAGATAGAGTTTGTCAGATACAAGAAATTAACTTTCAATTTGACTGGCTTTGCCTCCTGTCAAATTCATTAGATGATCTCTTCACATTTCTCCCCTAAATTCAACACTTTCCACTGAGGTTGAAATTCTATCCCACAGTTCTGTGAAGACTAATCACCAGGATGAGGAGTCCACTGGACTAAATGAGACCGACGGGTGAAAAATTTTGCGGAACTTTCTCGGCCATCACATCCAGGGATGCACTGCAATCAAGGATTAAGCATAAGGCACATTTCATTATGTTGAGTAACTTTTAAAAAATAACCTTGGTGGAGGCATTTGATTAATTTTTAATTGGAGCTGTATATGCCTGTTTGATATTCTTCTGTAAGAAAAATGTATTTTAAATTCACAAACATATTGTATACAATAAAACATTTCCAGTTACTCACTGATACTTCAAAACCACAATGCGAGGATAATGCTATTAGTCATAATCTATTATGATATAAAATTAGGTTCCATAAGTGAAGGACAGATGCATCTGTCTGCATACCGATCAGAGCCTCCATCTTCCTATGATTCACAGTTCATTCATCTATCTGAAGTGCCACTACACCACAGCTGTTCCCAATATAAACTTCCCTGCGTTGCAAACAAGACCCAGTTTCTTAATAGTTACACTGACAACGTCCAGGCCATTTAGGAGTAAGCAACTAATTCTGCCAATGTTAACAACTTTATTAGGCAAGAACAATATGTTGGCCCGGGAAATGATAGAGGAAATTTTAGGTAAAGATCTGAAAACATTTATTACTTTATAATTTGCAAATACACAAGGCAACTTTGCTTTTAATCATAGCGTATAATTTTCTGTCTATTCAATTTACTGGTGTGGATCCAAGATAGTTTAGTTCTGTGAATTTCACATTTTTTTCCAGGCTCATTTTTCAACAGGTTGCCTGCAATTAACAGCTAAAGTGTCACTAAAAGAAATTTATATTTTCACACACTGTAGTTTAAAATCATGTACAGATTTTCTTCTTGTAAGAAAATAAATCATTTGCCTTTTAAGGAAAAGAAAATGAGAAGGTACACCCTAAAAAACTTTTACGTATGCCTAAATAATCTTCAGAAATAAATACTTTTGAAGTGATATTTTACTTTTTTCCCAGGAAGAAAAATAAGATAATGTATATCCATACATTTCTCTAAACTTTAAAGGAAAGTTTCCTTAATAAGTTTAAACTAAGTTGGGTGCAGAACTGCTCTTATTGTTATAACACTCAATCTTTCTCTAAATCCTGACCAATTCCACACATGCTTTCCCTTTTCCCAAATTACACTTTTCTTTTGCAATATTTTTCATGCAAAAGATATACACTGTCAAAGATTTTTTCAAAATCTACTTAGCTCATTTTTTTAAACTAAGTCCATTTGAATAAATACTTGCTGTTATTTAAAAAAAGGTATTTCAACACTGCTATTTCCATGTTAAATTCAATCTCATAGCACCCCTCCAGCCTACAGAAACAGACTAAATCCAACCTGCAATGTAATTAATTTTAAATTAGTAATTTAAGCTAAAGTTATATTTCCATATGGAAACCCATTTCAAAAAGAACATGCTTTCTAACTCAACAATAGCTCATTATATATTAAGCTAACTGAAACAAAGTATGTAACCAAAGTCTAAAGATAAGTTATTCAATGAAAGGAGCGGACGATCTCCCACATTTCCGCACATATTGAATACATACTGGAGAGGCAGGCATGTTCCACGTATGCTTCGCACTACCAGCTCCTATAAGAAGAGGATGCACCCAATGCCACATCTACCCCACCACATGTGGAGCATAAAGACCTCAGTGTTTCTTATTAATATGCTACCGCCACAATCCTGTCTACCTGCATGTATTTGTTCTAGGTTTGCTCTGCCCTTTCTGAAGTGTATATTCCTAGGCAGGGTCTCCCTCTTTAAGTAAATACAGGGGCATTGTTTTAAACCTAGGAAATAGTGATGAATGTTTCATGCAATATAATCATCTTACAATACAAAATTTGGGACTACATAATCAACAAATACACTCTTTAAACAAGATTATTTTTCAAATAGTAAGCTGAAAGACCCAAAATGGGGGCTTAGGCTATCTGTTTTGTTGGAACTCAGAGGCCAAGAGAGACATAAAAGGTCTGTGCAAAACATACAGTGAAATAACCAGTGTCCTTAACAACATAAACGCTCTGATAAATACATTTACCTCCTAAGGAGAGCCATACTTTGACATTGCAAGACGGACAGCGGGAGGAAAATATGTTCTTAGAGCCATTGGACAGGTTCAAATAACACTTGCAGACAAAAGAATGTTTGCATTCTTGAAATCTGTCCATATGGATGCAATTCTCAAACCTTTGCTTCCTCTACCACTTCCAACCTGCGTGCTGGGAGAGTCACACATACGCACACGCACGCATAACAGGATCGCAATTCCAACATGCACAGCGCTAATCAGACAAGTGAATTTTGCTGCTCGAGTCAACTGTCCCTCTGCCCCTGGCGTTTAAAAACACGCAGACATTAACCCAGCTGGAAGGAGGCTGTGCTGGGGGAGGGCTCCAAATAGGAGATCCAGATCCGGCGCAGTCCAGCGTTGCCGCTCCAAGAGTGTTGACTCTCCCTGGGTCAGTTAAGACGCGCACCCACCCGGGCTATGTACCTTCGCTACCTTTGCCCAGATGTTACACGAAGTGCCAATTTTGTCTTTTCGCCCTTGAAATGCAATCAGAACAGGCGACCCCAGGGCGAGCTTGGCGGGTGTCTGCTTTAGCCTTCTTAAAAGCGTTAGGAAATCAAATGGGGGAACCTGCACGCGCAGAAACACATCAAGCCGAGCAGGTCCTCTAGTCCGGACACTTCGTGCATCGAATCCTGCCTTGGGGGAGAGCCGGGTGGGGCGTCCCAGGCTGTCTCCTGGCCACCATTCCTATTATTCCCGTCTCTTTCCCGGCTCTTGGTGTCACCTCGGCATTCCCCACCCTCAGTCCCAGAGCTCTAACTCGGCTCCAGATCGCGCTCTCGCCAGGTTCAAGTCCCCCAGCAAATCGACAGACCAGCTCTTTCCTCCCTCCCCGGTACCATCTTTAAACTCCCCAAAGCAAAGACATTTCTTATCCGCGCTGAAAACTTTTTCTTCCTTTTGCAACGCGATAAGGCGAGAAACCAGGTCAGCCGCTCTGCCACTCGCTTTGCCCAGCGCCCCGGTGGCGGGCGCAGTCCTTACCTGGCCGCTGCGCTCCAGGTGGCAGTCCCACGCTGGTCGTCTGAGCCTCCCCGATGCGCGGGGCGCGCCCGGTCCACCGTCCCTTCGTCGCCTCCTGCTCGGCGATCAGGGAGCGAGAGTGCTAAGACTGCGCGCCGGTGCCCGGAGCCGCGCTTCGGTTCATCGCTCGTCTTTCCAAAAGCGCTGCTGCCGCCCAGGCGAACTGACGAGGAGCGTGGGGATCCGGGATGGCACCGGTTTGCCCCACGGTGTGCGCTCCCGGGTCCGAGAGCGCTCTGCCCGCGGGCAGCTGCGACCGCGCGTCACATGCCGCCTCCGGGCAGTGGCCGCGGCACCTGCCCAAACTGCAGCGCTCGGGCCCCGCACTGCCGCCCCCGCGCCTGCGGCTCCCTGCACGCTCTGGCCCTTTCTGTTCACGTCCTTTTTTCTCTGTCTCCCCTGTCACTTTTTTTCCTCCTTCGTCTTTCCGTCTCCTCCTTTTATCTTGTATTCTTTTTTTCCAAAAGCAGACACAAGGCGCTCCGAGTGGGAGGAGGGTCTTTTCCTCCTCCACGAACTCTTCCTCTGCCTGGTGGTGGCGGTCGTGGCCACTGCTCGCCGCTCCTCCTCCCCTTCCTCCTCCGCTCCTCCTCCTCCTCCCAGGGCTGTGAGCACTGGTGTAATGCACAAGCTGCCTAGTTGAGCCCCAAACCTGCCTGGCTGCTGAGCATGCCCAGTTGCCCTGCTGGCGCTTCGCTCAATTCCCTCGTGCTGACTCTGCTTGGCGTTCTGTGCCTGGCAGGGGGTGAGGGAACCGAGCTGTGGGAGACCCCTGCGTGCCCCCTGGGTGGGCTCGCTGAAGGCAGGAGACTCACCCTCTTATCCCGGCCACACGTGTCCCTAAATTGTGGCCCCGTGCTTCAAGGACAAATCTTGTTGATTAGTTGTGTTCTCTTCTAAATCAGTTTGCTTGGGCTGCTTAGGAGAATTGGAAGGAAATAGATTCCTGGCACAACTTATTGGTGAAAGAACCCCAGCTGAGTTAAAATACATGACTCCTCTGAAAACCTTTCCCTAGAGAGCAGCCTGATGCCTTTATCTTTTGACATTTAGGGAGAGTCTCTTCATGCAGAACTGTAGTAGAGAGAGGACATCTTGGCTTTTCCTCCTTGAAGTTCACCCCTTAGGAGTAAATGGGAAGAACATACGTGAAAAAGGCTCAGGCGCGCGCGCGCACACACACACACACACACGCACACACATTTTTTTGAATCAGAAAATAAAAGATATGAGCTTGCTTGCTAGATTTTTAAATTTCATATCTAATTCAGAGAAGTGAGAAGCTAAAAAAGAGACAGAACGAAGGAAGGAAAGAAAGAAGGGAGGAAGGAAAGAAACAATGAAAGAAAGAAAGAGAGAGAGGAGGAGGGAGAGAGGGAGAGAGAGAGAGAGAGAGAGAGAAAGAAAGAAAGAAAGAAAGAAAGAAAGAAAGAAAGAAAGAAAGAAAGAAAGAAAGAAAGAAAAAGAAAAAGCAAGCAAGCAGCAAGGAAGGGAGGGAAGGATACATTTCTTACCATACTCCTTCAGCTAACTAAAGAAGGAAAAAGTAGGAAGATGCCAAAGTTGCAATGATCCCACTGAGGCCGCTCCTCAGCACTCTAAAGGTTTTTAAAAACTCAAGTAAGGATTATAGGAGAATCCCACAAGGAAGGACAAAGACAATAGTGGTAACACTGAAAAAAGGAAAGCACAAAAAAGCAGACGATGAAATGAAATTTTCAACAATATTAAAACAGGTAAAATGATTTTGTTAATTCTTTTTGGAGCAAGAAAATAAACAGGAAAATGTAGCTCTTCTTTGAGAAAATAAGTAATGTTAAGAGAAGAGAGAAATGTAAGTATATAAATTCCTTTCTGAGTCTACATATTTTCTTCTAGATAGAACACTCTTTAGGAGAGAACAGACTAAACATTGCTTAGAGAGAGTTAAGGTCATAATTGGAAAAAAGCTAGTGAGAAAGCATGTGGCTATTTAAATTCAAATATCCAAGCTTAGGTGAATTACACGCAGAATACTGGAATGGTAATAATAATATTAATACAGTAGCCATCTTGTTTGGATGCTCTCAGATAGAAATATAATAGTTGCCTTCAGATATTTCCCTAATCTTAAAAAGAAATATTCAGACAGGTATTTTATCCCCATTTAATAAAGAAGGACAAAAATTTAAAGGACTAATTGCCCATTACATATCTAGTAAGCAGATTTTGAATTCAAATTTAACATATCTTTCCTATTGTATAAAATTGCTATTTGCCTGTGGGAACAGGGGTATCTTTCATCATATTTGGTAAATCCATAAACAACAGACAAGGGGCCCGAAGAATGGGCATACAGAAATTTTCTAGCTTTTTTTTTTAAAAAAAAGGTAGGTTCTGTTATCTATACAGTGATTAAGTTTGAGATGGATCCCTGGAAATATTCTAGAGAAGATCATGAAATGAGTAATTTGTCAGTAGTCAGGAAAAAAAGAAACAACTATAATTTAGTATAAGTATCTTACCAGGCTAACTTCATTTCTCTTTGTAAGTAGCCATTAAACACATATATATGGCGTTTCCTGATTCCAGCCAATCTTCCCATTATCTTTATGGACAAGGTAAATATATTTTGTATGTTAATATTGAACAAATTAAAAACTAACGATTTGTGCAGAATTTTCCCAAGTGTCTTGTAAGTTGATTCATGCTGAATTAGAGTAAGGTGTTTGATTCTGAGCTTGGTGCCCTATTGTTCAGCAGATTTATCAAATTATATTGAACAGGAAAATATAATAGGAATACTTATTAGGTTTGAGAATGAGCCAAAGTAGGGGCAGGGCTAATTTATAAGATGCCAAAGTCAGAACCCAAAGAGACCTTACTTGGATATTGATCTAAAACAAAGGAGATAAACTAGAGATAAAATACATTTTGAAATCCTGCATGTTAGTTTTTTGTTTTTAAGTAAGCACAGAATTTATTCACTTATTCCATTATTAAATGAGACTTTGGTAATGGACAGGACAGCTAATAGCATACTTACTCTTTTATGATAAAATAAATATAAAACCTGGAGAAAATATATAGAACTACATTTTCAGTTACCAAGAGTAATCAACACGGGGCTGCAATGTTTGAGTAAGAGGAGGCACATGAGGAGCCCATTCCTATAGATTTTTTTCCTAGGGGCTATTTTTCCAGCAGGAGGCCTGGGGGTTCCAGGTCAAGATGGCCAGATGTGGAAACACTGACCTCTGCTACCATATGTGGAAAAATTTCCTCTGAAAAAACCCTAAAAACTGATGGAGCAACCCCTTCACATTGGGCAAAGAAGAAAGGAAAGGCTGAGACACAACCTTCATCATAAACTCCACCACCAGCACTGCGTCGCACCATCCGGAGGGAACTTCCACTGCAGAGCTTCTCACTTCGGGATTTGTACCCCACATTGGGCACCCAAACTTTAAGAGGAGCACCTGAGTGAAGAGACCCCACATCATCTGGCTTTGAAGACCAATGGGGGCCTTGCACCCACAATAACCACTAGGCTGTGGCAATCTGAGGAATGACTCTTAAAAGACCTGTGCAGGCTTCCCCATTCCTCTCGTCCAGTGAGGAAGCAGCCCTTTGAAAAGTGCCCAGACTTTATGTCAAAGAGACTCATTTCTTAATTTTACAGCATTGGTCTATGTGGCAGGGGCCTGCCAGGATACTCTTTGGGGAGGAGGCTCCTGGGCACCATCTTCCTGCTCTCCCTCTGCTGTGCTAAAGCTGGCAGGTGCCATTTAATTTTTTCCTTTTCTTCAGGTGCCATGTTTATGTTCGAGCTGCAGGCACCCTCTTCCGGGTCATCCCTCTTCCTTGCCAGTGGGCGCCATCTTTTTTTTCTTTTTCTTTCCCCTTTGTTTTCTTTTTTCTTTCCTTTTTTTCCTTTTTTTTTTTTTTCCCTTTTTTGGCAGGTACCATCTTCGCATTCTTCCTCTGCCCCACTTCAGCAAGTGGGTGACTTATTTGCTCTCTCCCTCTGCCTCTCCCTCTGGTGCTCCAGAGTGCCAGTATCTCCCAGAGGGGAGCTTCAACACGCCTCTGGTGCCCTGGTTTTTCATTAGGTGACCTGCTTTTTGCATCTGCCACTGAGGGTATGCCCCTTGATGGCCTGGCTCTGGAGACCAAGAGAGCTTGCATTCCTGGGTTCTGTGGGACCATAACAATCAGAGAGGCAGTTCTTGGCAAACCACCACTCCCAGGGCGCTGCACAGACAGCAGATGGAAACACACTCTAGTCTTTCTGCGAAAGAAGCCTATTTGCTTATCCAGGGGCTTTGGCCTGAAGAGCAGGCTTCTGGTCTGACGTGCTTACAGGGGCCTCTGAAGCTTCTCTCAGGGAAAGGAGGCTGTTGGCTATAGTCTGCGTTCTCCCTCTGCCTCGCTCCAGCTTGCTGGTATCTGACAGAAAGGAGTTTATGCCCTTCTCTGGTGCCCTGATTTTTGCAGCTGCTGCCAGAGGACACCCACATCGCCTAGCTCTGGTGGCCAGCAGGGCTTACACTCATGGGTCCCCTAGGACTGTAACCGATGGAGAAAGAGGTCTTAAACAGCAACTACACCCAGGATGCAGCAAGAAGCAACAGACCCAGGAGCTCAATCTTTCCTTGAAAGAAGCCTATTAGCTTATCACCACAGCCACAGCCTGAGGGGCAGGCTTCTAATTAATCACACGTGGAAGGGAAGACTGTAAACTTTCCCGAGACCTCAGAGGGCAGGTGCTATCTTCATGCTCTTTCTCTGCTGCACTCTGAAGTGCAAGCATCTCTCAGAGGGGACATCTTATAGTGTCTGATTACTCCAGTTTTTACATCTGGGTTTTGCTGCTGCCACTCAGGGAGTACCCCAATCACCTGGCTCTGATGGCCAGTGGGGCTTGTGTTCCCGCATTCCATGGGACTGTAACAATTGTGGAGACAGTTCTTGGCAGGCTGCCACCCCCAGGGCAATGCACAGGTAGCAGGCTGAAACACACCCGTAGCCTTTCCCTGAAAAGGCCTATTTGCTAGTCCCAGAGCTTCAGCTTGAGGGGCAGGCTACGGAGGTATGCTCAGGGAATGTAGGCCAGGGGATGCCATCTTTGCACTCTTCCTCTGCCTTGCTATAGCTCACCTGTATCTCCCAGAAAGGAGCTTGGACACTCATCTAGAGCCCCAATTTTTGCGACTGCTGTCCAGGGAACACCTCTTGATCACCTGGCTCTGGGGACCAGTGGAGCTTACACTTGTAGTCCCATAGGACTGTATAAATTTGCACTCTTTAAAAGCTGCTATCTGGGGGCCGGCCTGGTGGCGCAGCAAAGTTCACACGTTCTGCTTCAGTGGCCCGGGGTTCACCAGGTCAGATCCCGGGTGTGGACATGGCACTTCTTGGCAAGCCATACTGTGGTAGGCGTCCCACATATAAAGTAGATGAAGATGGGCACGGATGTTAGTTCAGGGCCAGTCTTCCTCAGCAAAAAGAGGAGGATTGGCAGCAGTTAGCTCAGGGCTAATTTTCCTGAAAATAAAAAAAGTAAAAGCTGCTATCTGAGGGTCTCATTTCCACTCAGCTTGAATCTAGGTGCTGACTGAGATCCTTCTGTTTGGGACCCCGACTGGTCTTGGTGCACCTTCAACTGCTGGGAGCTATTAAAAATAAAATAGGGAGCCAGCTTGGTGCTGTAGAGGTAAAGTTCACGCACTCCACTTCAGCAGCCTGGGGTTCATGGGTTGAGATCCCAGGCATGGACCTACACACCACTCATCAAGCCATGCTTTGGCAGCATCCCACATGCAAAATAGAGGAAGATTGGCACAAATGTTAGCTCAGGGACAATCTTCCTCACCAAAAACTGAAAATTAAAAAAATGGAAAAAAAATAGGCTGCTTAGACAGCTTTGCTGGCCAGAAGGGAGTGACATGATATATTCAAAGTGCTAAAAGGAAAAAATTTCCAACAAAGAATCCTTTATCCTGCAAAGTTATCATTCAGAATTGAAGGAAAAATAAAGAGTTTTTCAGACAAGCAAAAGCTAAAGGAGTTCATCACCACTAAACCAGCCTTACAAGAAATGTTACAGGGTCTTCTTTAAACTGGAAAGAAAGGGTGATAATTAGTAACAAGAAAATGTATGGAAATATAAATCTTACTGGTAAAGGTAAACTGCCTAACTTTACATCTCAAGGAACTAGAAAAAAAGAAAGAACAAACAATGCCCAAAGCTGGTAGAAGGAAGAAGAGAACAAAGATCAGAGGGGAAATCAAGGGAACAGAGACTAAAAAGACAACAAAAAAGATAAATTAAACTAAGAGTTTGTTTTCTGAAGTGATAAACAAAATAGGCAAATCTTAAGCTATACTCACCAAGAAGAAAAGGGTGAGGGGTCAAATAAATAAAATCTGAAATGAAAGAGGAGATGTTACAACCGATACCACAGAAAAATAAAGGGTTATAAGAGACTACTACAAACAATTATATGCTAAGAAATTGGACAACCTAGAAGAAATAGATAAATTCCTAGAAACATACAACCTACCAAGAGTGGATCATGAAGAAATAGAAAATCTACACAGACCAATTACTTGTGAGGAGATTGAATCAGTAATTTAAAAACTCCATACAAACAAAAGTACAGGGTCAGATGGCTTCACTGGTAAATTCTACCAAAAATTCAAAGAAGAATTAATACCAATTCTTAAATTTTTCCAAAAAATTAAAGGATGGGTAACACATCCAAACTCATTTTATGAGGCCATCATTACTGTGATACAAAAACCAGACAAAGACACCACAAGAAAAGAAAACTATAGGCCAATACCCCTGATGAACATGTAAAAATCATCAACCAAATATTAGTAAACTGAATTCAACAATGCATTGAAAGGATCGCACAAGAAGGATCAAGTGGAATTTATCTCAGGGAATGCAAGGATGATTCAACATTCACAAATGAATCAGTCATACATCACATTAACAGAATGAAGGATAAAAATCATATTATAATCTCAACTGATGCAGGAAAAGCATTGACAAAATACAACATCTATTTATGATAAAAAATTTCAACAAAGTGGGTATAGAGGGAATGTACCTCAACATAATACAGGCTATATATGGCAAGCCCACAGCAAACATGACACTCAAAAGTGAAAAGCTGAAAGCTTTTACTCTAAATCCTGGAAGAAGACAAGGATGCCCACACTTACCACTTTTATTCAACATAATATTGGAAGTCCTAGCCAGAGCAATCAGGCGAGAAAAAGAGACAAAACTTATCCAAATTGGAAAGGAAGAAGTAAAACTGTTAGTATTTGAAAATGACATGGTATTATGTTTGGAAAACCCTAAAGAATCCACCCCAAAACTATTAGTGCTAATAAAAGAATTCAGTAAAGTTGTGGTATACAAAGTCAATATACAGAAATATTTTGCATTTCTATACTCTAACAATGTACTATCAGAAAGAGAATTTAAGAAAGCAACCCCATTTAAGATTGCATCAAAAGAATAAAATACATGGGAATAAATTTAATCAAGTCCTTTCATCAAAGACCTGTAAACTGAAAACTATAAGACACTGATGAAAGACATTAAAGAACACACAAGTAAATGGAAAGATAGTTCTTAATCATGGATTGGAAGAATTAATATTGCCAAATCATTCATACTACCCAAAGCAATCTACAGATTCAATGCAACCCCAATCAAAATTTCAGTGACATTTTTCACAGAAATAGAACAATTCTAAAATTTGTATGGAACAGTAAAGACCCTGAACAGCCAAAGCAGTCTTGAGAAAGAAGAACAAAGCTGGAAGCATCACATTGCCTGATTTCAAACTGTATTACAAGACTACAGTATCAAAACAGTGTGGTATTGGCTTAAAAACAGACATATAGATAAATGGAACAAAATAGAGAGTCCAGAAATATGCCCATGCATATATGGTGAATTAATTTACAACAAAAGAGCCAAGAATAGGAACCAGTCTGGTGGCATAGTGCTTAAATTCGTGTGCTCTGCTTTGGTGGCTCAGGGTTCTCAGGTTCATATCGTGGGTATGGACATAGCACCAGTTGTTAAGCTGTGGCATCATCCCAGATAAAATAGAGGAATATTGGCACAGATGTTAGCTCAGTGACAATCTTCCTCAAGGAAAAAGAGGAAGATTGGCAACAGATGTTAGCTCAGGGCCAATCTTCCTCACACACACACACACACAATGAGCCAAGAATATGCAATGTGGAAAGGACAGTCCAACTGCATAGACATGTGCAAAAGAATGAAACCAGACTGCTATCTCACACCATATACAAAAATTAACTCAAAGTGGATCAAACATTTGAAAGAAAGACTTGAAACCATAAAACTCCCAGAAGAAAATATAGGCAGTAAACTTGACATTGGTCTTGGCAGTGATTTTTTTAATTTGACATTAAGAACAAAGGCATCAAAAGCAAAAATAAACAACTGGGACTACATCAAACTAAAGAGCTTCTGCACAGCAAAGGAAGCCATCAACAAAATGAAAAGGCAACCTACTAAATGGGAGAAAGTATTTGCTAATCATATATCTAATAAGGGGTTAATATCCAAAATATATAAAGAACTCATACAACTCAGTAGCAAAAAAAAAAAAAAAAAAAAAAAAATCCAATTACAAACTAGGCAGAGAATCTGAATAGACATTTTTCCAAAGAAGGCATACAGATGGCCGACAGACACATGAAAAGTTGCTCAATATCATTTATCATCAGAGAAATTCAAATCAAAGCCAAAATGAGATATCATTTCACACATGTTAGAATGTCTTTTATCAAAAAGACAAGGGACCGGCCCCATGACCAAGTGGTTAAGTTCACACGCTCAGCTTAGGCGGCCCAGGGTTTCGCTGGTTTGGATCCTGGGCACGAACATGGCACCACTTGTCAGGCCATGTTGAGGCTGTGGCATGTTGGACGCGTCCCACATGCCACAGCTAGAAGGACCCACAACTAAAAGTATATAACTCTCTACTAGGGGAGCTAAAGCCCAAAAAAAGACAAGAAATAACAAATGTTGATGAGAATGTGGAGAAAAGGAAACACTTATGCACTATTGGTTGGAATGTAAATTGGTGAAGCCACTATGGAAAACTGTATGGAGGTTACTCAAAAAATTTAAAATAGAACTACCATATGATCCAACAATTTCACTTCTGGATATTTATCCAAAGGAAATAAAAACACTAACTCACCAAGATATATGCGCCCCAATGTTCACTGCAGCATTGTTTACAATGGCCAAGACATAGAAGCAACCTAAGTGCCTACTGATGCATGAATGGATAAAGAAAGTGTGGTATACATATATATATATATATATATATATATATGTATTGTGTATATGTATGTATACACATATATACACACACATATATGCATATATATACACACACACACACAATGGAATTATTCAGTTATAAAAAAGAAGGAAATCTTGTCATCTGCAACAACATAGATGGACCTTGATGGCATTATACTAAGTGAAACAAATCAGACAGAGAAAGACAAGTACTGTATGATCTCACTTATATGTGGAATCTAAAAAAATTAAAACAAACAAACAAACAAAAATCAAGCCATAGATACAGAGAACAGACAGGTGGTTGTCAGCGGCAGTGTTTGGGGGTGGGTGAAATGGGTGAAAAGAGTCAAAAGGTACCAACTTCCAGTTATAAAATAAATAAATCTAGGGCATGTAATGTACAGCATGGCGACTACAGTTAATAACACTCTATTGCATATTTGAAAGTTGCTCAGATCAGAGAGTAAATCTTAAGAGTTCTATCAAAAGAAAAAAAAATCGTAACTATGTATGGTGATGGATGTTAACTAGACTTATTATTATTGTGGTGATGGTTTTGCAATATATACAAATATCGAAGCATTTTCTTGTACACCTGAGACTAATATAATTTATGTCAGTTATAACAATAAAAAATTTAAAAAATAATAAAAGAAGTACTGAGAAGTTGAGACCAAGCAGGAAGCAATAGTCTTAATAGGCAGAAGATGCATAGTTTGAGAAGTTGCAGCTACAAAGGTAGTGGATTTTGGAGGGAGTGAGGCAACGCAATGGCAGAGAGGAGGGCACAGAGAGGAAATCCCAGAAATCTGTGTGGAACTTCTCCTGAGTTTCTTGGCTGGACTCCTAGGCTACTTGTGCCTGGGGCAAGATTCTGGAGGCCTGATAGAGCATAGTGGCTGAGAGGTACAAATTTGAGTACAGATTCTGGAAATCACACAATGCTGGGAAGATATTGAAGTTTGAGCCAGCCAGAGTGGAAAGACCTTGGTGAACACCTTGGACATTTGGTCAAGACTCCTGGAAGGATACTTTCTCGATGTAAGAATGATGCCCTAGGAAAAAGAATAAAACTGAAACAGATTTGCTCTAATGTAACTGAAACTAGGCCTTTGGGTTTAAGGAGATCCACTAATGATTTAACTTTCTGCTAGAGCACAACTCAAAATTCCTTAGAGGAAGAAACCATAAGCTAGAATCTCTATAAATGCAGTCTGCAATAAGAACTTATGTACACGGAAGAAGGAAAAAAGTGATTGATGACAAGAAAAAATAAAGAGAATAGAGTCAATAGATAGAGACCAAGAAATGAGGCAGATATTGGAATTAGTAGACAAGGACTTTTAAATAACATAAATAATAAACTAAATAAACCACCTGAAAATGGGCAAAATGAATGAAATGATAGAGCATTTCAGCAGACTTTTATATTCTATAAAAAAGAATTAAATGAGCTTTTTGAACTGGTAAATCAAGAAATAATTAGATGGGCTTAAAAACCACCTGCGCACAATAGACGGTAGGGCTGATGGCCTCAAGTACAAGTCAACAGAGAATATCCAGAAAGAGGACAGAGGACCAGAAGAAATATTTGAAGAAGTAGTGAGTAAGAACTTTCCATATCTGACGAAAGATGTCAACCCAGAAATTCAAGAATCCCAGTGAAACATAAGCTAAGAAAACCTCAGCTAGATCTATAAGATTCAAATTACTGAAAACCAAAGACAAAGAGAAAATGTTAAAACTTTCCAAAAGAAAAAGAAATATCACCTTTGGACAAACAATATAAATGAACACTTACTTCAACAAAAAATATTGGTAGCAAGAAGATAATAGAAAGACATACTTAAAGGACTGAAAGAAAGAAAAACAAACAAAATACCTATCAAACTGGAATTGTATACTCAGTGAAAAAAATCTAAGATTGAAGGTGGGAAAAGACACACTCAGACAAACAAAAGCTGAGAGAATTCAATGTCAGCTGACCATAAACTGCAAGATCTATTGAAGGATAATTTTCAAGGTGAAGGAAAATGATCCTGGATTGAATCACAGAAGTGTAAGCAAAAATAAACACCTCCAGAAAAGGTAAATGTGTGAGAAGATATGAAAGACTACTAACTGTTTAAAGTATAAATAATGAGAAAATCTTGTGAAGTTTAAAATACATATTGAAGTCAAACATCTAATAACAATAACAATAAGCTGGAAAGGGTAAAGATATGATTTTTGAATCTGGCAATGGTTCAAGATACAGCGTATTAGGGAAGTTTATGTTTTTAGCTTAATCAGTGAAAGAATGATACCAATAGAGATAATAAAGAAGGTAGCAGAGAAGATAAAACTGAATTATAAACCATATTGGTTGATGTGAAAGAAGGCAGGAAAGGAGGAGTAAATGAACAAAGTACAGATGGAGTAAATATAAAACAATAGTAAGATAAGTAACTTAAAAATCAACTGTATTATTAATTACATTAAATATAAATGACCTCTTGAAAGACAAATATTTTCACAATGGATAAAAAAAGATACTCAACTCTTTGTTGTTTATGAGAAACATACCTTAAATATAAGAATATAGGAAGGTTTTCTATCTTTTAGAAAAAGTTCTACCATGCAAATGCTAAACATTTTAAGATACTGAATGTCTTCAAATTGGTGTATAGTTTCAATGCAATCACAATAGAAATCCCTACAATGTGTGTGTATATCAATTAATAAGCGGATTCTAAAATTTTTATGTAAATGTGTGGGAACTAGAGTAGCTAAAACAATATTGAGGAACAATAAGATTAGACTTATAGGTTTACTACCAGATTTCCAAATTATTATAAAGCTACAATAATCAAGACATTGTGGTATTGGCAGAAGGAAAGGAAAGCAGACCAATGTGGGCTCTAAAGTTTACATGGAGAGACAAAGGACACAGAATAGCCAAAACAATACTGACGGAGAAGAATAAGTTGTACGGCTGACATTACCCAACATCAATACATTCTATAAAGCTACAGTAATCAAGATAGTGTGGTATTGGTGAAAAATAGACAAAGAGATCAATGGAATGAAATAGAGAGCCTAGAAATAGACCCCCACAAATGTAGTCAGCTAATCTTTGGCAAAGGAACAAAGGCAATACAATGGAGAAAAGATAGTCTTTTCAACAAATGGTGCTGGAACAACTTGGCATCCTTATGCGAAGAAACAAATCTAGACACAGATCTTATACTTTTCACAAAAATTAACTCAAAATGGATCACAGATCTAAATGTAAAATGCAAAACTATAAAACTCCAAGAAGATAACATAGGAGAAAACCTACATGCCCTTGAATATGGCAATGCATTTTTAGATACAACATCAAAAGCATGATCCACAAAAGAAATAACTGATAAGGGGAACTTCATTAAAATTTAAATCTTCTCTGTGAAAGACAATGTCAAGAGAATGAGATGACAAGCCACAGACTGGGAGAAAATATTTGCAAAAGATATATCTGATAGAGGACTGTTATCCAAAATATACAAAGAACTCTTAAAACTCAACAATAAGAATAACTCTATTAAAAAGTGAGCCCAGGACCTGAACAGACACCTCACAAAAGAAGATGTACAGATCGCAGATAAGCATATGAAAAGATGCTCCATTTCATGTGTCATCAGGGAAATGCAAATTGAAGCAACGATGAGATAGCTTTGCATGTTTATTAGAATAACCAAAATCCAGAACACTGACAACACCAAATGCTGACGAGGATATGGAGCAACAGGAACTCTCAAAAGTTGGTGGTGAGAATGCAGAATGGTACAGCCACTTTGGAAGATAGTTTGGCATTTTCTTACAAAACTTAACAGACTCTTACCATACGATCCAGCAATCACATTCTTCCATATTTGCCCAAAGGAGTGGGAAACATATATCTACAGAAAAACCTGCATATAGACGTTTACAGAAGCTTATTCATAATTGCCAAAACTTGGACACAACCAAGATGTCCTTCAGTAGGTGAATGAATCAGCAAACTGTCATACATCCAGACAGTAAAATATCATTCAGCACTAAAAGGAAAAGAGCTATCAAAACAGGGAAAGACATGAAGGAAATTTAAATGAATGTTACTAAGCAAAAGAAGCTAATCTGAAAAGTCTATATACTGTATGATTCCAACTATATGACATAATAAAGGGCAAAATTATGGAGACAGTGAAAAGACCAGTTGTTGCGAGAGGTTGGAGGGGATGGAAGGATAAGTAGGTGGAGAAGAGAGGATTTGCAGAGCTGTGAAAATACTCTGTATGATACTATAATGATGGATACATGTCTTTATACATTTTTCCAAACCCATAGAATGTACACCACCAAGAGTGAACTGTAATGTAAACTATGGACTTTGGGTGATTATGATGTTTTGGTGTAGGCTTATCAATCATAAAAAATGTACCACTCTGGTAGGGGATATTGATAATGGGGGAGGCTGTGCATGTAGTGGGGGGGCAAGAGGTAGCTGGAAATCTTTGTACCTTCCCCTCAATTTTGATGGTAACCTAAAAATGCTCTAAAAAAATCATGTCCTAAAAAAATAAACTAGAAAAAAAGAGAGAAATAATAGAAATCCCGTAAATAAACCCACACATTTATTTTAAGTTAGCAATCAAATCAATGAAGAACACAGTAAGCTAATTTATGGTGTAGTAGTTACTTGATTGGAGGGAAGTATTTACTAGGAAAGGAGAAGAAGAAATTTGCTTGGTGATGATAACATTCTGTTTTGATCTGAATGGTGGTCACCAAAGTAACTATATATGTAAAAATTCATCAAACTGCACACTTATGATGTGTGCAAGTTTCTGTGCACATATTAAATCTCGAACTCAAAAAATTATATGATGTTATAGATGCAAAGCAGTAAGCCTAGGACACGGTGGAGAATGCAAACTTGAGTGACATCTAATTCCTGCTCTCAAGAATGGTGATACCTGGCTTGTCTAAAGTTCATGTAACAAAAACTTGGGGTTAACTTGTTAAAAAAACTTGTACAACTTTCTTTGCATTCAGGGAATAAAAGTAGTAAACTGATTACATGACGTAACAATTCCTTAGCACTCTGTTTTGGACAGAATCATTTTGATTCTTCCAAGCAAGTTAATCTACTAGATTTTCAGAGATGAGAACCAAGGATAGAATGATTGAGATTCATTTTAGTTTTTCATGCATTCCCACTACTCATTCACTTACTTTAAACCACTCATTGAACTTTGCTAAATGTAGCACTGTCTATACTCTAGGATTCCAAGGCATGTCAGCTAATAGTTAAAGGATGTCACTCTTAGAATACTTGGAGGATGTGAATGGCTCTTTCACACTTTTGAAGAAAGAGTAAAATAATTATGTAGTTCTAGAGGAACTTATTGGGATATGGGCTCCAGCTCATGATAAGGAGGACCTAGCATAACCTTTATAAAGTGTCCATATGGCCTAAAGAATTGGTGAGATTTTAATCTCTGGAAACATTCCAATATACAATAATAATAGTAATAATCACTTTTACATCCCACCTTTGTGCTAGGTAGGGTGCTATGCACTTTGTATTTGTTATAACAACTACCCTATGAGGAAGTTCATATTATTGCCCTTTAGAGATGGGGAAACTGGACAACAGACAGAGCAAAATTCAACATAGCTGGCAATTTCCTTCTTTTAGATGATGATTTTTAAAGATTGTTGGCAGAGGGATTCCTGCAGTGTTGGAGGATACGTATGAACTCTAAAGTCTTTCCAAATCAAAGATGTGGCAAATGTATCCTGTATGCGTGGGTGTACCTTGGTTTTGTGCAACCTATAGCTCATACAACTTGCTGAGTTTTATCCAGGAGAAAATAACATACATTTATAAATACTAAAATTGGCACCAGGCTTTAGAAGGGTGCTCATACAAGTGAGAGATTCTGAAGTTTGAGCTTATTTGCTTCCTGGCTAATCACCCTCTGCCTGTTTGTCATAAATGTGTTTAGTAGGGAGCTCCTAAGGACTGGTTTCTCTGATAGAATTTGGAAATAGAGATGACAGCTCACCTGCTTCTCTGGGATAGCCCAAAAACTGACAGGCAGAGTTGGGTAGTGACCTAAGAAAGTAGCAGTGGGAGAAAAAGGAGTCCGTAACCAGTTGGTAAGAAAAATGGGGGTAGTCATACACCTCCTTTTCTCTTGGTTTTATTTTGGCCTCTCTGTTTCTTCTGACAATACTAAATTGTTGGTTGTAATGTGGAGCAACTGGAACTCTAGTTCCTTTTCTCTCTCAGTCTCTTGGTGCTCCATCAGATTCACTCAGATCTTGGCCTTCTTCCTATTGCTGTGTGTTCTATACTTGAGCAATCCCACCAATAGCTAAGACTTCCACAGCCACAAATCTGATGATGACAAATTCAACTTTGCCCGCTGGAATTCATCTTCCCTCCTTCCCTCTACTTCCGAATGTTTTATGTCACCAATGACAGATGTCTTCTGTCTATTACACAACAGTCCTGATTCCTTTGACTCATCACCCTATACCTGAAATAAAACAGTAATTACCTTTGAGTTCACTCTCTAAAATTTTCACAAGCTTATAAATCTGTTGAGGGCTAAAATTCAGAAAGTTAATGGGAAATATCAAGATTAAGAGAAAATTTAAAGCAAGAAAATGACCTTTAACTTGGCAGTTGAAGCAATGTCATTTCTAGGAATAATAGGACAATATAGTGTAGTAATTCTTACATTTCCATAAAAATGTTAGAACCATTGTCACTTTCCACTAAAATCCCATTTGATTGTTGATTGGGATCACATTCAATCTACAGATCAGTTTGGGGGAGAACCAACACCTTTACAATATGGAGTGTTGCAATCCATGAATATGATATATCCCTCCATTAATTTAAATATTCTTTAATTTCTCAAAATGGCAAGCAGTTAGTCTAGACTTAGATGACCTTAATTGAGTGTAGCTTGAGTTTATTTGAAACTCAGTTTTTTAAATTAATTAATTAATTAATTGCAGTAACACTGGATTATAACCTTATATAAATTTCAGGTGTGCATCGTAATATATTTTGAATTCTGTGTAGATTACATCATGTTCACCACCCAAAGACTAATTATAATCCATCACTGCACATTTGTGCCTAATCACACATTTCACCCTCCTCCCTACCCCCTCCCCCTCTGGTAACCACCAATCCAATCGCTGTTGCTATATGTTTGTTTGTTGTTGCTTTTATCTTCTACTTATGAGTGAAGTCATATGGTATTTGACTTTCTCCCTCTGACTTATTTCACTTAGCATAATACCCTCAATGTCTATCCCTGATGTCACAGATGGCCAGATTTAATCATTTCTTATAGCTGAGTAGTATTCTTTTTTGTATATATACCACACGTTCTTTATCCATTTGTCCCTTGATACGCACCTAGGTTGCTTCCAAGTCTTGCCTATTGTGAACAAGGTTGTGATGTATCACACTCCCTAATTTCAAAATATGCTATAAAGCTATAGTAACTGAAACAGCATGGTACTGGCACAAAAACAGACACAGAGGTCAATGGAACAGAATCGAGAGCCCAGAAATAAACCCACACATATATGAACAGCTAATTTTTGACGAGGGAGCCAAGAGCACACAATGGAGAAAAGAGAGTCACTTCAATAAACGATGTTGGGAAAACTGGACAGTCACGTGCAAAAGAATGAAAGTAGATGATTATCTTACAGCATGCACAAAAATCCACTTAAAATGGATTGAAGACTTGAATGTAAGATCTGAAACCACGAAACTTCTAGAAGAAAGCATAGATAGTATGCTCTTTGACATCAGTCTTAGCAGCATATTTTCCAGTCCCATGTCTGACCGGGCAAGGGAAACAAAAGAAAAAATAAACAAATGGGACTACATCAAACTTAAAAGCTTCTGCACAGCAAAAGAAACCATCAACAAAATGAAAAGACAACCTAATAATTGGGAGAAGATATTTGCAAACCATATATCAGGTAATGGGTTAATATCCAAAATATACAAAGAATTCATACTTCTCAACAACAAAAAAACCCCAAAAACCCAATTAAGAAAAAACTGAAACTCAGTTTCAATCTTGGAGAGCATTGCATAATTTTCAGTTTGCCATTACTTCTAGGGTTTAGTCCTACAGATTCTCCAACTGAATGCCTGGAATGATTACCAGGGACCCTCATGCTTGGCCAACCCTGAACCTCAGTTTTGATTTTCCAATCAAACAGAGATTGTTGAAGGTCTACTCTGCTGCTTAACCTTTTAGTTGCTGCTTTCTGCTTGCTATTCGGCTGTTGGAGGTCATTAAAGAGGATGTGACCACTTGTGAGCTGGATCAGAGTCTTACCCTCTCTCCTTTCCTTGGAAGGTACATTGCATCCATTGGTCCCAGAGCCAGAGCCATGTCAAGGACACAACCTTGAGTGATTAAGGTGTTGTTGAGACCATCTGGACGATATACATATGTGACTGAACCTCTATATAAACTTTTAAGATTCTGGCAGGAGGGTGCAAAGATTTACTCTTCTTGTGGCCACCCAAGACAAGCCTGGTATGTAAATTCCCTTGCCTATTAAACCTGCTGCCTATCAACCTGGAGTAATCTGCCTCTTTCTTTGGTTCCTCCTTGCCCTCTGTGTGTGGGGGCCAGTTTCAATTTTCACCCAGGGAACTCCCGAGAGGTTGTGAACCAACATCAGCCACTTGGCTCAGGGAGACAAATGTCTCTAAGGGAAAAGTAGTGAATCATATCAGGCTCATCCAAATATGCTTTTCTCTTCTCTGAGATCTTGGTTCCTCAATTCAGGTTGCATTGAGAGCAGTTTAGTGTCTTTGATTTTAAAAAAATTATCTACAATTTTTAGTTGTTCCCCTTGGAAAAGTTTATTTGACTGCTGTATTTGCCAATAATGGAGAGTTACCTTTGAAGGTTATGTATTCAGCAAGTCCAAAGTCATTTTAAATGAAGAGTTATAATTGTATAGAGAAGGCTGAAAATGTAATTGTGCTGATACTTGTCAGTGATGGTAGTGGTGTCTTACTCCTCTACTTTGATCAGGTCAATTTCTTGACTCTTACCTGAACTTGCTTTCTTGTTCTGTATGGGTGCTTTTAGGATTAAATTTGATACATGTAAAATAAAACTTCAAATTAACTTCAACATTGGACAAGACAGAGGCTTATGTATCTTGACCATATAAAAATCTAGAAGTATGGTAGCACCACAGTCATCAGGGAGGCATGTTCCATCTAGCTATCTGCTTCAACAGAAATTTACAGCTTTCATCAAGATCTCTCCATGGTCTACAATGGCTACTGGAGTTCCCATAATAGTGTCTGTGACGGAATCAGGAGAAATGAGGAAGTGGTAAGGAGGGAGGATAAAAGGGATAATCTCTAGCCTGCGATTATTTACTTTGAGGTCAGAAAGATCCATCCAGCAACTGCCCTTTCATATCTCTTTGGCAGCTCCATTTGCAAAGGAGACTACAAAACATGGTCCTTTGCACAGATTATAATTGGAGTTTTGCAAATAAGAAAGACAGGGAAAATGAGCATCCGATAAAAACACTAACAATCTGTGTACATTTTTCCTGTGCTCTCAGAGTTAACATATAACATATTTTGAAGCATTGCCTCCTTCTAGGCTTGAGATAGTCTTTGACACAGATAATTTTACTCATCCTTTTCTAATTCTACTGCAATTTACATCACTGCCCTGACCACTTTGTTTATAACAGATTAATCTGTAAAATTGATTGTATTGCTATCTATACATATCTGTCCTATCCCAAACAATACTGACCTAAGACTCAATTAATTTTAGCTGAAGGGCATATGAGAATAGCAAGTATGAAAGGCTTTTTTTCCTCTTCTAAACTGTGGGCTCCTTGTGGGTAGACAATGTTTTATTCATTTATATACTCCAAAAGCTTAGTCAAAACCTTATAATGAAATATGAAAACAATAAAATTAGTGAAAATGGATAAATGACAAATTAATTGAGAGAAAAAATCTTTCAGGACTCTCAGAAACTGTGGAGCTTGCACAGATACTGGCCATCTGACTTTTAAAACCTTATTAGCTGATTATTTTTTAGCCCCGTATTTGTGCCTTCTGCAAAGGACCAGGCATGCTGTTTAACAAGTGTGTTTTTAGTGATCCTGTATGGCTATATATAGCTTGTCTGCTTTCAATGCATGCCAAAATGAAACTGCCTTCAAACCAAAGATAACACAAAATACACAAACCCGTGAAATCAATTCCTTATCTCAGAACTCTCTGAGCTTGGTTAAGGTGTACTGCATCAGGATTCACAAGCACTACTGGTATTAGAACTCATCCCACACCATTCCTTCAGATTGACTCAAGTTTCTTCTTTAAGTTTGGTATATCTTTGAGTTGTTTCTAAGGACATTTAGGTATTAAGTCTTTACCAACATTTCAACCAATTTTTTCATTAGTCTTTTTTGTTCTGTATTCACTCCAAAATTCTATAACTAGTGCTCTCTCTCTCCCTCCCTCAAATGAGTTCTACCGTGTAATCATCATATTATCAGCCTCTTTCCAGTTCTCAGAATGTATTTTATTTGGGATTTCTACTAATCCTATATTATTCACATCCATATTTCCTCCAGTTTTAAGCCTGAGGAATGAATAGGGTCATTTGAGAATAAAATTTATTAGATATCTAATTTCTTGATATGAAACTTTGACCAAATCAGAGCAGATGAATTTTTAGAATTGTTCCTACTAAAAGTTATTATTTCTTTCCAGTTTTACTTTAATGGCCAATCAATGATGCAGTGGAAATACATTGAATTAGATGTCAGAATTCACTGATTCACTGGACAAATGTTTGTGGAATGTCAGCTGTCCTAGGCCCTCTGAGGTGTACTAAGATGAACTCACAATTTCTACCAAGAGAGACAGAGAGGGTGAGTGAGTGAGAGAAGGAGAAGGAGAAAAATAAGAAGAAGAGGGAGAAGAAGGAGGGAGGGAAGAAAGGAGGGAGAGAGAGAACAAGATTAGCTATAGTGGTGATTAAGACTTTAGGCTCTGAACTTACATAGATGAGTTCAAATCCCATCTCCCCCAATTAATAACTAAGTTATTTAATTAATGTCTTTGTCTCAATTTCTTAAATTATACCTTAAAACTGGAGAAGCTTGATTCAAAGTAATATTTAGAGGAATAAATGATTATAAAGTTACTATCACAGTACCTGAGAAGCATTAGATATTAGGAATAGAAAGAAATTAAATTCTCCTGTAAAACTTAGTTATAAACATAAATAAATAATTAGTGCAATGATTTAGATCAAACCATGATATTTTGGGAGTGCTGAAAATGGCTTCTGGCCCCAGTAGGAAGGAGGGTGGTGTGGTTGAGGGGGTGAGTGGTGAAGTAAGGCTTCCTGGAGTAGTTACAGCCTCTTCTAAATCTGAACAGTCAAGCAGAAGTTATCCAGAAAAACAGAATAAGAAAGATCATTTCAGGCAAGAAGGACAATGGCAATAATCACATGGTAGAAATATATAGCATGATGTGTGTGGAGAACTAAAAACTGTTTGACCTAACCAGAGCAGAATGTTTGTGGCAGAAGGTAAATATATACGTTTGCTAGCAAGATAGATAAGGCCAGACCTTCGAAGATTTCGAGTCTTGATTACCGTGATAAGGTATTTGCATTGCATCTTGAGGTTAATAAAGCATCACAGAAGGGTTTTCAGCTGAAGAGTGAAATGGTAGCTATTATGTGAAACATGGTCTTGAAGAGGAATTGACTAGAAGCAGAGGGGTTACTGAGGAGGCTGTTTCAGTTAATATAAGCAAGAAAGGATGAGGAAATGACTTAAGAGGATAACTCAAGGGAGATTCCTGGGTGGTAAATGGGCTATGATATTTAAAACCGAGGCTGTTAGTCCTGGAAGATCGCTTTGCTTAAGAATGAAGATGGTAACTTCAGTGTTTCATTTGTTGTGTTCACTTTTCTTTGGGAAAAGAAAGTGGAGATGTCCATCAAGCATTTGACAATAATACTCTGAAGATTAGTGTGGGTCTCGTACTAGGAATGTAGATGTGGGTTACCTGCATATATGAGATAGTTTGGTCAATGAGAGTCAAGGAGAACGTTCAGGAAGAATGTTTAGATGGAGGTGAAGTGTTGGTGAAATTCTGGGAAACAACCGCAGCTCAGAAATCAGAAGAGAAAGGGGGTACATACAAGAGAAAGACCAGAAACTCTCAGAGAGACATGATGAGAATTAGAAGACTACAGTGTCACAGAAGCCAGTAGAGTAAAGGAATTCAAGAAGTGAGAATTATCACAGTTATCAAATGCACTGAAGAAGTTTGGTAAAATAAAGGTTAAAACAATATATCTATATCTCTGTATATCTATAGAACCTTGGAACTTTCAGCCTCACTCCTCCATTCTTCAGAGAGGAGAGAGAGGGTAGAAATGGAGTTAATAGTCAATCAGGTCTACATAATGGAGCCTCCATAAAAATCCCAATAGTATGGGGTTTGGAGAGCTTCTGGGTTGGTGAACATGTGGAGGTGCTGGGAGAGTGGCATACCTTGTTTTTAGTGATGAATATCACAGTTTGTTTATCCACTCATCTGTTAATGGACATTTGGGTTTGGACTGTTACACATAAAGATTTTATAAACATTTCTGTACAAATCTTCTTTGAATATTTGCTTTCATTTCTCTAGGCTAAATACTCAGGTGTTGAATGACTTGATCATACAGAAAGTGTATGTTTAATTATTTAAGAAACTACCAAACTATACCATTTTACATTGCCACTAGTGATGCATGAGAGTTCCAGTTCCTCCACGTCCTCACCAACACTTGACATGATCAGTTGTTTTACTTTTCACCAAATAGGTGTGTAGTGATATGGTGGTTTTACTTATTATTTAGTCATTTATTTTATCAATGACTATTGATGTTGAGCATCTTCTCATGTGCTCATCTATCATTGGTACACCTTTGGTGAAATGTCAGTTCAATTCTTTTGCTCATTTTAAACTATTTCTTTCCTTATTACCGAGTTCAGAGGATTTAAAAAACTATATTCTGGATATAGACATAAAGAGAGAATTCCTGATGGATAATTTCCTGAAGACAGAATGGCATGTGGTCAAAGGAATAGACGGCAGGGTTGATAGGAGCTGGCATAACTGTCTTCTACACCTGGAGGAAAGAAGGCGAAGACAAGCACGGATAGAAGCATAAGCACTACTCACAGCATCTCACAATTCTCATTCCATTCTAAGAAGGAGTCTTTGCTCACTCTGTGACTTGCCACAGAGAACCTTTTTGGCAGCAGTTTGGAAGAGGTCTTTGCAAGTGAAACTGAATTACATAAGGAAAGACACGGTACCCCTTTGGGAGAGGAAATCGTAACACATCTGGGTGAGGAAGCTACAGGCAAAAATTTTTTAGAGAATCAGACAAGAGAGATGTTGGGACAGTAGCTATTATGATTAGCGGAAATTTGGGAAAGTCTTAGGACATTTTGCTATTTGTGTAATCCTGTTAGTACTTCCTCTAGAGAATTCAATATAGACTTCTGTCAATCTTCAATGCTTTTGAAGTAAAAGTCATGTTTCTTTTGGGTACCAAACTCTTCTACAACTAACTTTGGGACAAGATTTACACACACATACACACAATACACACAATATGTAATTGGTGAGGATGGATAAGTTAAGAGATCATGCACAATGGCTAAGCAAAGCAGAACTTATGAATTAGGGACAAACGATCCCTGGTCGTGTGAAGGATGGAGTTTGAATAGATAGTGTAGGGAAAGTAGCAAAGAATAGAGATCTTTGGAAAGTCAGTGAGGGAGTTGAGAGAAGAAGCTGAAAGCAATGAAGTGAAAATTTATTTTAATTAATTAATTAATTTATTTTCGGATGTACATCATATTTCAAATTCTGTGTACATTACATCATGTTCACCATCCGAAAACTAATCATAGTCCATCCCCTCACATGTGAGCCTAATCACCCCTTTTGCCCTCCCCCTCCCCCCTTCCCCTATAGTAACCACCAATCCAATCTCCAATGCTATGTGTTTTTTTGTTGTTGTTTTTATCTTCTACTTATGATTGAGATCATATGGTATTTGATGAAGTGAAATTTTTACAAGTTGCTCTGAGGTCTCAGCTAACTATTAATGCCACAAGATTTTGTGGTTAGGCAGTTATTTGTAGCAATCCTCAACTCCAGGATGTAGGAGCTAAGAAGTTAGATCATCATAATGAATGTGCTGAGTCTGGATGGTGACGCATAAGAGTGCAAACAAGGGAGCCAGCCCTGTGCCTGAGCGGTTAAGTTCGTGTGCCCTGCTTTGGTGGTCCAGCGTTTCCTTGGTTCAGATCCTGGGCGCGAACATGGCGCCACTCATCAAGCCATGCTGAGGCGGTGTCGCACATAGCAGAACCAAAGGGACCTGCAACTAGAATATACAACTATGTACTAGGGTGCTTTGGGGAGAAGAAGAAGAAGAAGAAGATTGGCAACAGATGTTAGCTCAGGCGCCAATATTTAAAAAAAATAATAGAGTGCAAAGGAATCAGGGGGCAGATAAAGAGGAGAGACCAGATGTCTCAGAAACAGGCTGGGTAGGAAAGGAAGACAGGCAAAGAAGATGAGAGTTCTGGGAATACATGCTGCTGATATCAGAGTGGAGAAATCTTCCATTAACCTTATCCTTCGACTTGGCTTTATCAAGAAGTTACCCAATAAACACAATTTTTCTATTACCTCTATTACCATTATTACCAATTATTGGTATGCTAATATTGGCATATTACCAATTATTGAATAAGCACTACTTGGCACAAATTGCGATAGGCTGGGATACAAAGATGACCAATACTTGGCCCTGTACCAACAGTGGTCTCAGCGCTTGTACTCCGTTTTACAAATTCTCATGTCTCCTGTATTTTCCAAACAGTCTTATTACATAAACATAATAATAATCAGGTAACTTCTAACACTTCTGAGAATGCTTTTTTGACCACTATTCCCCTGTATGACATAATATTGTCTGCTTCTGTTGGAAGACTATTTCTCCACTTTATAGTTCCTTCCCCTTGGTAAAACAAGAAACAAGACTCCTCCTTTGACAAGAAAAGATTTAAAGTTATCAATTCTGGTTCCCTATAAATTGCCAACTGTTTGAAATTCTGTCACATATTTCTTTACCACTTTTATAGAAGTTAAGCTTGTAGTTCTTCCTCTGTATTTACAGTTGTCTTTTTTTTTTAAGTAGTTCACTTACCTTTTCCCATAATTATTACAGCCCTGGGGTATGGAAGTATATTTAATTGCTCCATTAACCCACATCTTTTGAGCTCGCAAGAAACGAGGCTTCTAGCCAGATATCTTTACCACTCTAGTCATTTATTAATGGGCCAATAAAACATACCCTAAGTGTCTTCATCTAATAGAAATCACAGCAGACATTTATTTGGAGGTTTACATTCTGTGATGTCCAAAGCACTTGGCAGCTTTTTGCCATCGAACTCACTGAATTTATGTGCAGCAGAGTAATAATTGATTAGGCAGGGAAATGTGATGACTTCATTAATACAAAATTCAAAGAGAGTGGCTAATGGGAAAGAGGAAGAATATCTCTGCCTTTCTCTAGTGCTACAAAACAATGGTATCTACTATACAGGAACATGTGGGGTAGAAGCAAAATTACAAAATGTGCTCCGAAGTGGGCTGTGAGGGGTCTGTAAAGTGAAAAGAAGGAAAGGAAAGTGAAAGGATGAGTTTGTGAGGTAAAAGGAAGTAAAAGGAATACAGGGAGAGAAAGGAATGTTGTACATTGTGTGCTCACTGTGAACCTGCCATAGATATTGTGGCAGATCAGATAACAGCAGCAAAAAATAATTCTTGGGCTGGTTCAGTTGGTACAGGCTACAATGCTAACCATATAAGTTCTGAAGCCTGAAGACACAAAGGCCATAATATCCCCTTTCTCTAGTTCCACTTGATAGACAGTGAACTTTGATCCTTATGTTTCTTTTGCAAGAATAATGGAGTTGACGTTTGAATTTCATCTTTAGACACGGTATAAGATTTCAGTTGCACAAAAAATATGCTTCGTAATGAATGCGGAAATCCACCTTCCAGGTTGAATAGGTGATTCAGGAAGACTTTAGATGTGTCATGAGAAGAAAGAGAAACGTTTCTATTTTATCCTTGCAAATAGATGAAAAGTCTAAGAATAAAACGTAAATCCAAATTACATTATTCTTCCTGAAACCTTTTGATGGGGTAAAGTAATTAACAAATCATTCTGTACATTATGTTGAAATTAATATAAGTAGAGATTTGTTACTGAAGAGAAGGTAAATTCATATGATTTTTAAGGTGAAGGAGAAGATTTTGGAGAAATTTCATGCTTGTGGTTGGACACTTTGAGCTACACAGTCACCCCTTTCATCAAGATAGAAATCCATTTTGTCTTAGGGGGAATTGCGTGGATAAGTTTGAGCTCGACGGCTTTAAGAGAACAGATTGTAAAAGTGTTCTTAGAAGACTCTGGCAGCCAGTTTGGAGTTGTCAAATTGTTGATAAATCTAATTAATACTATTTGAAAGTTAAAGAATGAGAAAATGGGAAAATGAAGCATTTCACTGCAACAAAGCAGCATTAGTGACTCCATGTAATGGCCTCTAATAAAGCTTGTTTAATCACCTGCTGTGAACAGGAATTTCCTTTCAGTGTCTCTGGAGTCAGAACAAAGGGACTATTTTACTTTCTCCTTTTAACGCCTTCAGTCAGAACCAGTCTTCAGTGTAGTTGAATTGGCAACGAGTTACGAGTTCCGTGGGATGATTTGCAAAGTGCAATAAAGCCTTTCCTGCCTCTAATCTCCTCCCCACCACTGGGTCCCTCCTCCCTTTTGTCTAGAGATTTCACCTTTGGAGTCATTATTGAGTAACAATACAAGGTCGGGTGACTTGTGTGGAGAAGGTCACTTATGTTCATGTGCGTTACCTAAGAGAGCTGTAAAAAAGGGGGAAGAACCTGGGGTTAGCATGGGATTTGTGGGCTTGTTCTCCTCAGTGAATTTCCTATTAACACAGTTTACTTTGTTATATTCTCTAGACATAGACAGAAACTGAATTACTGTTTACATAAATTTAACATTATGTATATTTAAAGCCAGAGACTATTGAGGCATTAGAAACTGTCCAAGCAAGGGACAGATTTGAATTGGACGCTGGTGAGAAGTTGCTCCTGGCACAGTGGGGTGGCAGGACACAAGTGCAGGTGAGGCTCCAAACCATGACCAATAGACCACCTGGCAACATGCCCAGTTGACAGCTTTGTCTAAAGTGGGCTTGCCTCTATAATTTCATGGAATCATAAAATCAATGCCTTAGAACCAGCTTCTACATCAACTCTTTCATTTCAATAAATCAGGAAACTGAGGTTTTAGAGAGATGAAATAACTTACACATAGTCTCATCTCTAGGTAATACAAAATTTTGGAATAAAATATAGGGTTTCTGGTTCTCAGCTCAGTGTTCTTCCTTTTGTATCACTGATGAAACCTTCTTCTAAATATAAGTAATCAATGCCAACAGGTTAAAAAAAAAAAAAACCATCATTTTAAATTGATTTTTCAAGATAAAGAGGTGGAAAAGTCTGGATGCCTGCAAATTGTATGTGGTTAATAAGAATAGGTAAATAGTAGAACATGTAACTTGTTAAGCATATTATTTTGATTTCCCCGAAAGCACAGCCTGAGAAAAAGAATTGGGTATAGTAAATTGTTCTAGAGGAAATTTCAAGGAGCAGAAGCAAAAGAGTGGGGAAAATGAGAGAAAAAGGAGAAAGTGTGCCCTATGTTTTGATGATTCAATTTCCACTGTGATCAAGTACAGCTCAATTCCACCATAGACTCTGGTGAGGAATTGTTTTGAACCTGCCTTAGCTTTATCTCCATACAAGACAGGATGGTTGGGACATTTATCAAGATTCTTTTCTCCCACTTGTGGAGGATTGCTCCCATGAGATTAATCCCCCTAACTTTGCAGGTTGAGCCAGCTTGCAGCTGAATGTTTTCCGGTGGCTTAGGAGAAGGCCTTGAAGCAGCAAAGCCGAGGGGCACAACTGGAAGTGTGCTTGAATCTGTCCACTACCCATGAGCTGAAATCAGCTGGACACAGGGGAGTTTGCACGATGCATCACAACCATTGAATATAGCCTAATTCTTAACTATGAAAAATAATCAAAAGACTGCTTTATGAGTTCTTTATTAAGTAATGATCCTTGAGAAATTAGAATTGAATCTCTTCTAGGGCTCTCTTGAAGTGGATTTGTGAGTTCCCTGTAAACTGGATCACTAAGCATGTATATGATTCCTGGAGAAGATGGGGAACTCCAGGAAGAAGAAGGAATCGATATAAATCAAAATAATGCTTCTTTGAATTTATATAAACTTTTGACTTTTCCCAAAATCCTTTCTCATGCATTATCTCTTTTTGTCATGCTAAACATCTCATTATTCTGTGAACATATTGGTCTCTATTTTGCTTCCATTCCATTGCGGTATATAATACCCTCTTTAAAAAGGTAGGCAAATCTTTCAAAACAGAGGTGAAATATCAGTTCCTTTATGAAGCCCTTTCAATTTCACTAGGAAAGCATAATTAGTTACTTCCCTGCTTGGTTCTGAAGATTTTTTTTCTTAAGAAGACAATAACACTTCTGAGTTTTAAGTATGCAAAGTCAAACAAGATGCTATTCCTCCCATTCTATTTTGGTTAATATTTAGAATAGAAGTTAATATGTAGCATGGATATGGGGATATAGAACACTGTAAACATTTCTACTAATTTAGGGTTTCTGAAAGACGTTATTTTCAAGAATCTTGATTGTTAAAAGGTCTTCCTTGCTTAAGTTGAATTTAAACAGTTTCTAGTATAAGATGGCAATGTAGCAATGCTGTTGCCTCTGCCAGAAAGTAGAAACACTGATTTCATCTCTTAATAAATTAGGAGGCATCTGTAATTCTGAATTACAATGAATGAAGATGGAAAGAAAAAGTAGGAATCGAATTATTTATCAAAGTAGAGAAAGATGAAACATATACACCTACAAAGTGGGTTATCAATGAGAAGCAAGCTGATATGTTATTTAGAATACTGCAAAGACTTATGAAGCTGAGGCACCATCACTGTAGAAGGAATGTGTTTGGAGATGGGATGTAAGCCTGGGATAATTTGGAAGTTTACATGAGAAGCAGTTAAATCCCCAGCTCCCACTTCCACCTCACATTGTCAGACAGCTACAGCTTCCAGGATTTGAAGGGATAAGAAACATGCTCTCTGGAGAAACTGAACCAGAGAAGCTTAGATTAAGGAAGCCAGGTATTGAAAAATGTAGGGTGAGGAGCAAGATTAAATGAGGAGTGTTACATGGAAGTCCACAGACTACATGGTGAATTGTCACCCTCCTCCCAATCTTTTCCTCCTACCCGGCTGGAGAACATCAGCAGCCAGGTTTTTCCACAAGACAAAGAATTTGACGGATCCTTCTCTAGATAAACTGAGCCATTCCAGAGAAAAAAACCTAGATCTTGCCATTTAGAATTCTCCAAAGGCCACTTGATCATTTTACAATGAATCCTACCAGTCAGTATGTTCTGCCATTCACACAGAGCTTAAAAGCAATTTTTAAATATGAACAGATTGCCGAGTATCTCAAAACTTTTGAGAAAAATCTCTAACATGAAAGGGAGAAACCAACAAACAAATAATAAATATGGAGCTCAGAAGGAGCAAAAGCAATATTGAAAGCAAAGCGAACTTCAAAGAAACTGTAGTTAATCTAGTCAGAGATATAAGATAAGATATCAAGGAAGAGCAAAATGCTGTGAAGAGGAATGGAGATCAAAGGAAGACCTCTAGGAAATTAAAAATACCATAGATTTTTTTTTTTTAAAGCAAAAAGTTTTGAGAGTTCAAATCAAGGAAAACTACTAGAAACTGGAACATATAGACAACCAAATAGATGATAAGAAATGAAGATGTGATGGTTTCAAGAAAAATCCATGGAACAGCCAAATAATAGAGATTCCAGAATGAGAAAAATAAGCTTTGGAAAGGGGAAAATAATCAAAGAAAGAACAGAGAAAATCCCGTAAAGTGGAGGAAATAAATCTCAGATTGAAGTGAATCAGTGAGTATTCAGAATAATGAAATAAGTAAAAGACTTAACCAAGGTACATTTTTGGGAGGCTTTTAAATATCATGCCATAAAAGTTCCCAGAGTGAAATGACAGGTCCTATACCAAGGACCACGGCTAAAACGGGCACCAGAGTTCCCTGCAATGACATTTGAAGCTCGAACACATGGATCAATGTCTTCAAAATTGTGTCTCCAAGTGTTACAAACTGATAAGTTTGGTACAATATGAGGTTTGTAAACTCTCTCTCTCTCTCTCTCACACACACACACACACACAAGGAGGAGGGGAGAGAGAGAGAGAAGGAAAGAACAAAGTCTCACCTACATCTGTACTCATCTGTGCTGTCTTTTCCTCAGATATAGAAGGAGCCATCCGGATATTTACAAAGACCAAGCCTGCCTTTGAGATCTGGATCCTGTTCCAACTAGTTTACTCAAGAATCTTGTGTCTACAGTTATTCTCTCTCTATGGCATCATTTTTCTCCCACTTTACTGAATAAGTCTCTCTAGCACACAGATATCCCTAATAGGTCTTGACTTTAAAAAGAAGTACAAACATCATGTCTCTCTCCAGCTACTATTCCTTTTGCCTGCTTATCTTCACAACAAGTCTTCTTGAAAGAGCTGCTAACTTCTTTTTAATTTTCTAATTTTACCATCTCCCCTTTACTCTTTCATCCACTTCAGTTGGACACTAGTTGCCACTATAAGAAACTGCTCTCATTAATGTTGCCAGCTATCTCCCGTTGCCAGATGTAATGGCTAATTCTCTGTTCACATCTTCCTAGCCTGCAGAACAGAATGTGACATAGCGAACCACTCTCTGCTCTTGGAAACGAGTTGCTCCTTCTCTACTTGATTTCTCTTTTGAAGAGTCTGCTTACATGTCTAATAGTCATCTCAAAATATTACCCAAACAGAACTCTTATTTCTCCTGCTCTCAAGCCCATTGCTACCTGTCTTCCCCATCCCTTTAAATGGCACCACTGCCATCCATTTACTCAGCTCCTCAGTAACTGGAAATCATCTCTTTTGCCTATATTTCAACTTTCAAAATAAATTCTGAAACTACCCTCTTCTCTCCATCTTTATTTATGCCATCCTGGTCTAAACTACCATCACTTAATCTTATGCCTGGTTTCTCAGTTACCATTCTTGTTCTTTCTCTACACAGCAACAATGTAATCTCAATAAGGGGTAAATTGTATCACCTCCTTATAATCTTCCAAATACTTCTTATTGTGCTTAAAACAAACTGCAACTTCTGATTATGACACGCAAGGCTCTATATTGGTTCTGTCCATAAAAATATAAAGTAGACCATATGTGCAACTTAAAATTTTCTAGTAACCACTTTAGAAAAAGTAAAACAAGTAAATTAATAGTAAAAATATACTTCCTTTAATCCAATGTGTCCAAAAACATCATTTCAATGTGTAATAGATATAAAAATTATTGCTATATTATTTTTCTACACTAGATCTTCAAATTCAGTGTGTATCACACCTACAGCACATCTCAGTTCAGACTAATTTGATTTCAAGTGCTCAGTAGCTACATGTGACTAGTGGCTCCCATGTTGGAAAGTGCAGCTCTACATGACTGATTACTTCTGCTATCTCTGTTGTTATCAGCCTCCACATTTTTTATCATACTCCAGCCAAATTGACCTTCCTTCTGTTCCTCAAATACACCAAGTTTATTCTTTTGCATTGCTGGTTCATGTGTCTGAATTCTGACTCCCCAGAGCGTCTCAGGATGAGCTCTTTCTTATCCTTCAGATATCAGCTCAAATGCTACCTTCTCGAAAAGATCTTCTCTTACCGTCCGATCTAAAATAATGCTCCCTCTCCAGACTCTCTAACCCTTAATCAATTTATCTTTTTTCATAGAACTTATGTATTTCATTAGTATCTGCTCTCCTGCACCACTATACTGCTATCTTGACCATATGGGATTTATGTAGCTTGTTCATAGACATATCCATAGGGCTTAGAGCGGCTCCTGGAATATTTACAGAAAGGATGGGTGAATGTATAAATGAATGAATGAAGGTGTCATCATTAAAATGTTAACAGTAGTAATATAAACATTGGAGCTTATTCCATTGCATTTTATAAGTGTGCTGTAACAAACACATTTCTTTTGGCATAAAAAATGACAGTAAAAGCCTTTGTAATAAACCAATGAAAAGTGTTACAAAGCCACTGGATGCTGGACAATGTGGACAATCAGTGGTATAAAAAAGTGTATTGTCTCGCTGGTGAAGTGAATGTAATTTCCTCTAAATAAAGAGATTTAACTGCTTTGTAATATATATTCAGTGAATGTTCTAACACTTGATCCTGAGCTAACCAAGAGTATGATTTATCTCACAGATGGCAATGGATGGATAATACTCGTTATTTAATTTTACTCTTCTTGGCATTTGGCATAATGCCAAATTATAGCACTCCTGTGATGTATACTTTGGATACAAAATCTCTTTAGCGGACATAGTAGACGATATCTGGGGGTACAAAGAGCCTCTTGCTTTAACTCTAACTCTGGACTGAGCATGGTGAGGTCACAAGTGTTTGCTCCAGGCGAAAGTTTCTCATTTCCCAACCTCATCTCAGGAGATTAAAGCACATATGATTAATCTTGTACCTTGGGAACCTGCATTCCTAAAAATTCATTCCAAGAGATTCTGCTGCCCTTGGTTGTGGAACACTGCCCAAAGTCAAGGGTCCATTCCCTTATACAATGCAAGTTCTCCAGAGGGGAGTAACAGTGAACTACAGTCAGCTGTTAAAAATTTAAAAGATGAGATTTTCAGGTCTTTTCTAAATGGCAGCTTGCTGAAAGCAGAGTTTAAAGAGAAAAGAGTAAAGATTTTTGTAGCTGCTAAGAGCTGCCCAGAGAAAGAGTCTGTTACAATAGAATTCTCAGGGCTGCCAGGGCTCAGATAACATAAGAAGACTCGGTATGACCAGTCTGCAAGAAGATGCAAAGGCACCGAAGAAGAGCAGTGCCCACCACATGATTTTTCCAAGATGTGCAATCACATTGGGGAAGAAAACTTCTATACACAAACAGACACACACTCAATTATAAAGAAAAATGAAGAAAAATATTACTCCTTTGGAACATAGGCTTACAAGAGGCATAATCCCTAGACCCATGTTAGAGACCTATTTTAGGGATTTACGTAACTGAGGTGTGGAAAGATAAATGGTTTGGCATGAAACTCCAGCATCCTATCAGTGATGAGAGATGAAGCCTGAATCAGGGCTCTTAAGGACTCTGAGTCACCTGGCTATTAGCCTAAAGTGGAAGCAAGAAACTATTCTAGCTCTTCTTTCCCCTTAAACTTTAGGTTTAGTGAACCAGTTTACACCTACTGCTGATGAATCATCTTTCTAAATGACCCTGCTAAATCATATGCACTTAATTATAAAGATTTTAGTGCTCTGTTTTGTGTGTGGGTTGCAGATAACCATTTCCTGACCACATCCTCAGTAAAACCTTAAACTGTCATCAGACCACAAATAAAAGAGTGAATCTTTATCCCTCATAGCTGCAGAGAAAAACAAATAAGTGATAAACTCGGATGGCAAGATAAGACTCTGCTTCAGCCCTTTGCCTCTCTGGGTCCTTGCTCTACACGGCTGACTCAGACCTACTTCCAGGACTCTTTTGTACTGTTACTTTATCATCGCATCTTTGTGGATGAGAGTGTCAATGGAAATGGTGGAAACATCTTGTTAAAAAGTAAATAAGTTCAACACTGGGAAAAGATAATTACATAGAGGGAAATAACAGGTTTGTGTGGCCAGATGATGTGAAAGGCAAATTTTTCTTGTAAGTGATAACTTCATTGGCAAAGAAAGATGAGCAAAGCAACTTTCAGCATGCATCTCAGAATAAAACTACTTTTCCATATCATAGGGAATAAAAGTCATTAGAGTGTGGGATGTTAAATATTGGATACCTGAAACATTTGGCTAGCTTGAAAAAAGTATTACCTGTGTTAAAAAAATAATTACACTCCTTGGTATTTACCCAAGGAGTTCACAACTAATTTATGAACAAAAACCTGCAAACAGATGAGTACAGCAGCTTTATTCATAACTGCCAAAACTTGAAAGCAACCAAGATGTCCTTTATTTTCAGATGTACATCGTAATATATTTCGAATTCTGTGTAGATAACATCATGTTCACCACCAGAAAACTAATTATAGTCCTTCCTCTTACATGTGAGCCTAATTACCCCTTTTGCCCTCCCCCGGCCTCCCTTTCCCTATGGTAATCACCAATCCAATCTCCAATGCTATGTGATTGTTTGTTTTTGTTTTTATCTTCCACTTATGAGTGAGATCATATGGTATTTGACTTTCTCCCTCTGACTTATTGCACTCAGCAAAATACCTTCAAGGTCCATCCATGTTGTCACAAATGGCCAGATTTCATCATTTCTTATGGCTGAGTAGTAGTCCATCGTGTATAAATACCACATCTTCTTAATCCATTCATCCCTTGATGGGCACCTAGGTTGCTTCCAAGTCTTGGCTATTGTATATAATGCTGCAATAAACATAGGGCAGCAAGTATCTTTATGCCTTTGTGTTTTCAAGTTCTTTGGATAAATACCCACCAGTGGGATACCTGGATCATCCTTAATTTTCTGAGGATACTCCATATTGGCTGCACCAGTTTGCACTCCCACCAGCAGTGTACAAGGGTTCCCTTCTCTCCACATCCTCTCCAACATTTGTTGTTTCTTGTCTTGTCAATTATAGCCATTCTGACTGGAGTGAGGTAACACCTCATTGTAGTTTTGATTTGCATTTCCCTGATAGCTAATGATGTTGAGCATCTTTTCATATGCCCGATGACCATCCATATATCTTCTTTGGAGTAATCTCTGTTCAGACCTTTTGCCCACTTTTTAATTGGATTGTTGGATTTTTGTTGTTGAGCTGTATGAGTTCTTTGTATATTTTGGATATTAACCCCTTATCTGATATGTGGTTTGCAAATACCTTCTCCCAATTGTTAGGTTGTCTTTTCGTTTTGTTGATGGTTTCCTTTGCTGTGCAGAAGCTTTTTAGTTTGATGTAGTCCCATTTGTTCATTTTTTCTTTTGTTTCCCTTGCCCGGTCAGACATGGGACTTGAAAATATGCTGCTCAGACCAATGTCAAAGAGCATACTGCTTATGCTTTCTTCTAGAAGTTTCATGATTTCGGATCTTACATTCAAGTCTTTAATCCATTTTGAGTTGATTTTTGTGCATGTTGTAAGGGAATGGTCTGTTTTCATTCTTTTGCATGTGGCTGTCCAGTTTTCCCAACACCATTTATTGAAGAGACTCTCCTTTCTCCATCGTATGCTCTTGGCTCCCTTGTCAAATATTAGCTGTCCATAAATGTGTGGTTTTACTTCTGGGAATCTCAATTCTGTTCCATTGATCTGTCTATTTGTTTTTGTGACAGTACCATGCTGTTTTGTTTACTATGGCTTTGTAGTATATTTTGAAATCAGGGAATGTGATACCTCCAGCTTTGTTCTTTTTTCTCAGGAATCCTTTGGTTATTCCAGGTCTTTTGTTGTTCCTTATAAATTTTAGGATTCTTTGTTCTATTTCTGTGAAAAATGGTTGTTGGAACTTTGATAGGGATTGCATTGAATCTATACATTACTTTAGGAAGTACGGACATTTTAACGATGTTAATTCTTCCAATCCAAGAGCACAGAATATCTTTCCATTTCTTTGTGTCTTGTTCGATTTCTTTCAACAATGTTTTGTAATTTTCAGTGTACAGATCTTTCATCTCTTTGATTAAGTTTATTCCTAGGTATTTTATTCTTTTTGTTACAATTGTAAATGGGATTGTATTCTTAATTTCTCTTTCGGCTACTTCGTTGCCAGTGTATAGAAATGCAACCAATTTTTGTACGTTGATTTTGTATCCCGTGACTTGACTGTATTCCTTTATTGTTTCTAAAAGTTTTTAGTGGAATATTTAGGGTTTTCTAGATATAGAATCATGTCGTCTGCAAAGACTGACAGTTTTACTTCTTCTTTTCCGATGTGGATCCCTTTTATTTCTTTTTCTTGCCTGATTGCTCTGACTAGGACTTCCAATACTATGTTAAATAAGAGTGGTGACAGTGGGCATCCTTGTCTGGTTCCTGTTCTTAGAGGGGTAGCTTTCAGTTTTTCTCCGTTGAGAATGATATTTGCTGTGGGTTTGTCATATATGGCCTTTATTATGTTGAGGTATTTTCCTTCTATACCCATTTTATTTAGAGTTTTTATCGTAAAAGGATGCTGTATCTTGTCAAATGCTTTCTCTGCATCTATTAAGATGATCATGTGATTTTCATTCTTCATTTTGTTAATGTGGTGTATCACATTGATAGATTTGTGGATGTTGAACCATCCCTGCATCCCTGGAATGAAACCCACTTGATCATGCTGTATGATGTTTTTAATGTATTGTTGTATTCGATTTGCTAGTATTTTGTTAAGGATTTTTGCATCGATGTTCATCAGTGATATTGGCCTGTAATTTTATTTTTTTGCCTTGTCCTTGTCTGGTTTTGGTATCAGGATAATGTTGGGTTCGTAGAATGAGTTAGGAAGCCTCCCCTCCTCTTCCATTTTTTGGAAGAGTTTGAGGAGGATAGGTATTAAGTCTTCTTTGAATGTTTGGTAGAATTCACCAGGGAAGCCATCTGGTCCGGGACTTTTATTTTTTGGGAGGTTTTTGTTTGCGGTTTCGATCTCCTTACTGGTGATTGGTCTGTTCAAATTTTCTACTTCTTCTTGGTCCAGTTTTGGAAGGTTATATGTTTCTAAGAATTTATCCATTTCTTCCAGATTATCCAATTTGTTGGTGTATAGATTTTCATAGTATTCTCTTATTATCTTTTGTATGTATGAGGTGTCCATTGTAATCTTTCCTCTTTCATTTCTGATTTTATTTATTTGAGCCTTCTCGCTTTTTTTCTTGGTGAGTCTAGCTAAGAGTGCTAAGAGTTTGTCAATTTTGTGTATCTTTTCAAAGAACCAGCCAAGATGTCCTTTAGTAGATGATTGGATAAATAAATTGTGGTGCATCCAGACAATGGAATACCATTCAGCACTGAAAAGAAATGAACTATCAAACCATGAAAAGAAAGGGTGGAAACTTAAAAGAATGTTACTAGTGAAAGAAGTTAACCTGAAACGGCTACATTCCTTAGGATTCCAACTATACGACATTCTGCACAAGGAAAAACCATGGAGACAGTAAAAAGATCAGTGATTCCCAGCAGTCAGGGGCAAGGGAGGGATGAATAGGTGCAGCACGGAGTATTTTTAGAGCAGTGAAAACACCTTGTATGATACTATAAGGATGGATGCATATCTTTATACATTTTTCCAAATTCACAGAATGTACAACCCCAAGAATGAACTGTAATGTAAGCTATGGACTTTGGATGACAATGATGAGTCAATGTAGGTTCAGTTGTAACAAATGTACCACTCTGCTTGGGGATGTTGGTAATGAGGGAGGCTGTGCATGTATGGGGCAGGGGGCTAATGGGAAATCTCTGTACCTTCAGTTCAATTTTGCATTGAACCTAAGACTGTTCTAAAAAATAAAATCTTAATAAAAAAATTGGTGTCCATAAATTTTACTATTTACCCATAAACCACAAAATCACATGAAATATGTCAAATTTGTAATTATTTCATTTTACATGTTACAAAATTGTAATATTGAGTTAATTTAATGGGAAAAATTCCATTTTTATGCCATTTCTTGTTCAAGGAAGTTTTTCACCTGGCTTAGCACATATTTTTAAAAAGGCTTTTTATTGAAGAAAAATCTAAATTTTTTTCTTCCCACTTAGCTATAGCATAAATGTCCATGTAGACTTTTAATAGCAAGCACAAACATTTCTTAATTGTGGGAAGGGAGTGTATGAAGTTACAAGCCAATAGAGCCCACTTCAGGTTATTTATGTGAAAAGAAGCAAAATAAAACATTAAAAATCTAATTTCATTTGTTACACAACAGAATATAAACAGTAGAGCTTTCCTTCTAGAGAAGCTTAGTTTTTGAAGTGCTCTCAAATTTATTTTATCCTAATTTTTATTATTTACTTATTACATGTTTTTCAGAAAGCAGTGTGTGTTAATTGTGGAAAGATTTAAGAATACGGAGACAGAGAGAAAAATTCCTCTACCTCATCAACTCTAAGATTCCATTGTCTGCTGTAGCACTTGTATGATCCAAACTCTAAGTGTTGGATATTTCTCCTCTAACTGTTAGCTTTTATAACGAATGTTGCAATAAACATTTTTGTTCAACTACTGCTCGATACTTGTCTGAGTGGTCCATATTCTACCACCATTTAGTGCCATTAGCAATGGTTATGAATGCTGATTCCTGTTAGATATCACATTTCTCAATGGACTAGTCAATAAATACCTATCAACTTTTGTAATAATTTCTGACTATTTAATTGGTAGTAAAAGTGGACTCTTTTCCTCATATACTTAATGCCTATTTGAATTTCTTAGCTATTAATCTACTTGTTCATCTATTAGCCTGCTTTTAAAATACTGATGATATTTATTGAAATTCAGGTACATTGAATTGTGTTAATTGTACTCATTAGTGGTATGGCACATTATTATCGTTGGTCTCTGCAAAATCCTGTTTTGTTCCCTTGTTTTTGTTTTATATTTATTTATATATTCCATTTCCCTTGTTCCATTTCTCATCTCCTCCTACATAGATATCCATTCTAAAGTACTTAATGCACTTTTTTGTTTGTATGTGTTTCTGTATGTATGTTGTCCTTTTGTGCACATGTGAACTTTGTTTACATAAATTTTATATTACATGAGACATCTCATTCTATGTTATAATTTTCTCATTAATCATCTTTTTTCTTTAAGAAAAAGAATCCATAGATTCCATAGAAGCTCATCCCAATCCACTAGACATATACCATTTTTCTATGTCATTTATTTTATTATAGTCATAACTATCATGAATTTGGAATTAATTTTGTTAAAAAGAGGAGGTATGAATTTCACTAAACTTAATCCTTTTAAAAAGTTTAATCAATACATCAGCCCTATTATTGACTAGAGACTTATTTTTCCACAGACTTGAAATGATAAACTACTCAATTCTACTTGAATCTGTTTCTGGACTTGCTATTAACTTTCATTGATCATTTTATCCAATCGTGCATATCAAAGACTTTTCATTAAATGCAGAATTATAGTGTGGGTTTTTTTGTCTGGTTGATCAGGATAACTTTTTATTTACTATTATTATTATTATTATTGTTATCTTTTGCTTGAGGAAGATTGTCGCTGAGCCAGTCTTCCTTTATTTTGTATGTGGGATACCGCCACAGCATGGCTTGATAAGCAGTGTGTAGGTCTGCACCTGGGATCTAAACCAGCGAACCCCAGGCTGCCAAAGGGGAGCATGCGAACTTAACCACTATACCACCAGGCCAGCCTTTCTTTATTATTTTTAAGTTTAGAAATAACTGCTTATTGTTTTAAAAAATAAAATTAGAATGTGTATAGGAAAAAATTAATACTCCTAATTTCTCACTTTCTAGAAGTTACCAGTTGTTAGCATTTGTATGTCTACCCTGTGATATTTTTCCTGTCTTATTTAACATATATACTTTTCTCTAATTTTTAGAAAAAGTGGGCTTTTAATATATGTGTTATTCTACAACTTGCTTTCTTCATTGTGCAATACATCATGGACACATTTTAAGTATAAAGAGACTTTTTATCTGTTATGGTAGGCTGGGTTATGCTTCAGTAATAGATAATAAACTATTCCCAAGTTTCAGTGTTTTAAAACAATAAAAGTTTATTTTTTGTTCAACTCCATATTTATTGAAATTGCCTGGGTCTCTGCTCTTATTCTTATTCTACCTTATTCTTGCTCAGTTTGTTGGAGCAAGTTATACCTACGCTGGAGGGAAAGAAAACACAAATTGTGCATGGGCTTCAGTCCAGCACGGCAGCTCTCATTTCAATGACCAAACCAAGTCACCTTGTCATGCCTAACTGAGAAGTGTGAAGTGTGCTACATGCCAAGAAGGGGGAGAAATGACAGTTTTGAACCATTCTAATAACTACCACAAAACATACTATATTCCATACACAAATATAATGTCATTTTTTCAGAGTCCTTATTGATAAACATTCAGAATGTTCTCATTATCCCTTTGACACACAATACTGTGAGAAATACAAATTATTAAAAATATTTTTGTGTAAAATATATTTTTGGATTAATATTTTTATGTGTCTAAGGTGAATTTTTAAAAGTTATATTGCTCTATCAAATAATTGTTACCAAATTTCTTTGCAGAAAGATTAAGGTAATTTACCATCCAGTATCAATATATGAGCATGGTCATTTCCATACATCTATGCCAACATTAGATATTATCAATCTTTTGATGTTTATTTTTGTTTTTTGCTTTTAATGAACACATTTTTAGTACTAGTAAGGTATAGCAAGGTAGAGATACATTCACAAATTTATTAAACGTTTGTGTTTCTTATTCTGCTACTTGCTTAATTTAAAATTACTATTAAAACACAAATTTATTTTGAATCCATAAAGCTATGTACCTAAATGTGTATCATATCTATCAAAAACTCTTGTGAACTTAGTCTTCAGGATATGCTTTGAATTTGGCATTGATCCCCATCTCCAGTGACACCACTTTTGTCTACACCATGTGTCTGTGACAATCTCTTACTTGATCTCTCTGCTCCCAGTCCTTCATACCACAATCCAACTTCCACAAAGAAGAAAACTGAAGATAAATCACATAAAACCACTGTCCTGCCTAAAATATTTAAGTAGCTCCCCCAAAGCACTTGGAGTAGACTCCACACACTTTGCCCATGTCCTGGTGATAACTGCATGTGTGACCTGACCTCTGCCTCTGTCAAGTTGCCTCCAGATACTGGAGCCATTTTTTCTCTAATTCACTCCAGCCTTTTTGGATTTCTTTGAGTTCTTAAAATAATGGAAAATAAAATAAAGCTTGATTGCCTGAGACTTTGCACATGCTGTTCCAGCTATCTTGAACAATCTTCTTTCCATGTGTCAGATGACTGGCTTGTATTATTCTTCTGTTCTCAGCTCAATGGTCACTGCTTCTGTGAGGCCTTCTGAAATCATACTCTGTAATAGGTCCTCCACTGCAATATTCTCCTCAGGCACTCTTGTTATTTCGTAATTCTTATACAGCCTGTAATAATTTTGTTTACTTGTTGATTTACTCCTTTTTAGACTAAAAACAGTTTATTTCACTAAAATCTAGGTTTTATAAGGGCAGACGTCTATGTTATTCACAGATGCATTTCTAGAGTCTTTATCAGTGCTGGACACAAAGTAAATTCTCAATAAATACTTGTGGAGTAAGTGAATTAAGGCCTAAGAAGGCACTTTATAAATATTAGGGTATCAGCTGTCTAGATGTTCATCATTTGTTGCCATTTTTCTTCTTCCTCCATCATTTTATATGTTTTATTTTGCTAAATTACTTTAATGTATGTTGTCAAATTTGTGAATTTTCCCTTCATGCTTACCCACTCTGATTATAAATATAATCTCCTATATTTAAATCTTTAGACAGTAATTACTTAATGTCTTCTGTGAGATAGAGAATTTTTTTAACCAAATGGATGAGAAATTTCCCCTATACAACCTATTAAGTAGTCCATCATTACCATGCTCATAGGAAAGATCGCTCTTGACATAAACTAACATACACACATACACACACACCAATGAGGGGAGATTTTCACAACATTATATGAAGCCATATCTATTAAAATATAAGGTTATATTAACTAAAACTCTGATTATTATTTCTTCAGTTATGTTTAAAATATTGGATTATACTGTGTGTGTGTGTGTGTGTGTGTGTGTATTTACATGTGTGTGTGTGTTTAAATTCTTTTAGTTTTCTTTGGGAATTAATTTTTGGTTTTGTTAAGTTGCCTAAACTTTCAGAATATGGTTTTCTTCTGTGGTTTATTTTTGTTAATCTCTTTAAACATTTGAAACACTTTCTTTAAGGTCTCTTTCACATTGGTCTATTTTCTCTAATTTTTAGGTGCAAATTCTTCTTTTGATTGATCTGGTGAGCTCTCCTTCATGAGAGATTTTCTCCCAAGACTTGCAATTGTGAAGTGTGGCTTCAACTTCAGCAGGAGCTGTTTGCCATGGGAGCTACGGCAGGTCCTAGGTCATGGATGCCCAGGGCAAGCTTCTATCAGCTTTTGTGGAAGACCTATGGACTTTATCTGTATGAGATTAGTTTGCTTTTATGTTTCTAAAAGATCTTAGATTTAGAGAAAACCTGCAAGAATAATGTAGAGTGTTTCTGTATACCTTTTACATAGCTTCTCCTAATATTAAAGTCTTAGTAACCATAATAAAATTAGTAAAACCATAAATTAACTGTCATCCAGTACTGTTAACTGAACTATAGATTTTATTTGGATTTCACCAGCTTTTCTACTAATGTGTTTTGCTGTTGTTGCTCCTGGCTCCTATTCAGAATTCCACATTACATTTAGTTGTTAGGTGTCCTTACTTTCTTCCAATCTCTGACAATTCTTCAGTCTTCCTTATCTTTTATGTCCCTGACACTTCTGAAAAGTACAGATCAGTTATTTTGCAGAAAGTCTTTCTATCAAGGTTTTCCTGATATTTCCTCATGTTTAGATTGACGTTATGTATTTTTGAAAAGAAAATCACAGAAGTGATGCTGTTCCATTGTCAGTGCTACATATCAGGAGTTATGTGATGTCAATAGGTCTCATTATTGGTGATGTTATGTTTGATCATTTGGTTAAAGTGGTGTCTGGTTAAGGTGTGTTTGCTAGTCAGGTCTCCTCACTGTAATGTTACTGTATTTTCTTATGTATTTACAGATACAAATGTACAGGTACGTTTGTATCTGTAAGTACATAAGAAATTCTTGGGGGAAAACGCCTGATATGAAAATATCTGTGTTCCCTTAAACTCTTGCCCACTAATGTTAGCATGCAACAGTAGATCTTGCCTGCATAAATTACTGCTGTGGCATTCTAATGATTTTTTTAATTTAATTCCTTTCACATTTAATATTTATAATTTTTATGTAAGGAAGAGCTGTCCCTTTTCCCTTATTTATCCTATCATTTATTTATGTTACTATAGACTCATGGCTGTTTATTTTATTCTAGAGATTATGTTATCGTTTATTTCAAGATTCAAATTGTTTCATTTTTGGCCTTGGAGTGTTTTAGATTGGCTCCTGTGCCTTTTAGATATACCTTAATCTTTTTTTTAAAACTTTTTGCCACCACAAGATGCTTCAGGTTCATCTGATACTTTCCCTGCCTTAGTTTTAGGATTAACCATTTCTCCAAGCAGCTCTGGTTCCTTTTTTAAGAGAAGGTGATTTAGAAATCAAGATCTGTGCTGTAAGAGTGCTGATTGCTATTGGGGTGTCATTGTTTCTAGGCCTTTTCAGCGGGAAGCGCTAGGAACTATGTATACATATATTAACCCATACACATATACACACACACATCATCTAGGAGATATATATATATATATATACACATATGTATGTATAAATAATATATCTAGATGTTTGCTTGAAATTTATAAGCAAAGGTTAGAGATAAACTAGATAGTCCCAAGTTTCTCTCAAGAGCAATTAGTCCCAGGTTTATGATAAGTTACTATAAACCTTTTTTTTTTCAGTTGGGGAAATCCCTCTTTTACTCATATGTTTCTTAATTAGATCCGAAACAGTTTAACCAACTTCACTGGAAGAGATATTAATAAGGGATTCATTTCTATTTTGTATTCTCCAACTGTGTTTTCCTATCACAAAGACAGTGGAGCAGCTAATTGGTCTGGGGAATTTATTCTCGATTGGCCCTTAAGGACGAGACTGTTGGACCCTTGCTCGGTTATTAAGTCCTCAAATAAAAAGAGTTCAGAACCTGTGCTGACAGTAAAGACCCACTGCGATTCTAGACCCTTCTCAATTGCAGTCTGCGGTGAAAGAGTTTCATCTGGGACATCCATCAGGTATTTTGAATTTCTGCACACGCTATTTAAAGAGATTAACATTTAGTGAATTAAGATTTTTTTGTGTGCTCCAAGATCCATATATAAAAAGAAGGAATAAAAGATAAACTTTCATTCTCACACATTTATAAGTGTTTATTTTCTTTTATATTATTATTTAGCAAACATCTCTTTTGAGGGTTATTAACTATTGATTCATTGAATGAATCTCTTGATGGTGCCATTCTTCTGTCTAGCACTGAAAGCACCTGTAGCTCTCTAGCACCACATCTTACATATCAGTGCATTAGGTCCCTGAAACTTTTCACTCTATCACTCTTTTGCGCTTTTCTATATCCAGCTCCCTATCCATAAAGTGCCCTTTCCCTTCACTGTCTGTGACCAACCTCCCATCCTTCAGGTCCCGGTTCCATAACTTTCCAGACAGTTATTTGTTCTCCATGCTCCTGTCCTGCTTTATAGTTACTGTATTGTAATACTCACTGTGTTCATCATTCTATTTCTCCATGATGTACTGAAATTTGAGCTCCCTGAAAGCAGAGAGTTCATCTTAATCACGTTTGTATCTTCAGTGCCAAAGCCAGTGTAACTCAGCACTGAGCAAAGCCTGAGTTCTTATGGGGCTGGATTGAAGGGAGGCCATAGACAGCAGTTTCTGAACACTTGATTATTGATCCTTTCTCTGTCCTTAATGATGAGTTAAGGTTGAGGCATTTCCATTTTTCTTTTGGCATTTTCCCCAAGAAGTTGTGCCACTCTACTTCTTAGAAATAGAGTCCTTATCCACTTACAATGCTGACTACATGGACTATTCATATTCTTCCTTCTATTTGCCCTTAGTCGTGGCCCTGTAAGAAAGCTGCTGTGTGGAAGCCGGTTGGAAACCAACTGTGTCTTCTCTCTCCCTTCTTCCTTTAACATGTCCAGTGGTTAATAGTGGCATGGGACATCTCTCTCTCTCTCCTTCATCTCTTCTTCTCTCAAGTGACAGGTGGGCACAAGAGAAAAAATGCTAAAATACAAGAGCGGAAGGCAAAATCATTTCAAAGTAAGATCAATTGGCACCATCCAAATTGGTGTAGCATTATCCAAAAGTATATCAACTGGGACCCAGCAGACTTCGTTGTGGGGTGGGGGGAGGCGAGGCAGATGCTCCAGGTGCAGTCATTAAGGACCAGGAGATGTACAGGCTGCAGGCTTGGAAAGACTAGAACAGGAGTTTATACATATGTTAAGACACTCTCTCACTTTTAGTCTATATTTATCAAAGTTTTGCTTGACAATTATGTTCATTATAATTACTAGAGGTATTAGTTTTTGGGTGGTGAACGTGATGTAATCTACACAGAATTCGAAATATATTACGACATACATCTTAAAGATAAAATAAATAATTACTAGAGGTGATTTCAAAAATCTAGAGCCTTTGGGAAGGGGTCAACATTTTAAAAAACATACCCGACAGATAATCCTTGTATCTACACAAGTCTTAAAAGCATTGCAGTCTAATCTCCCACTTGGCTTTTTTTTTTTTTTTTTTAATGCAAAGGGCAGTTCCCAGATTGCCTTAAATATTTGTAAGAAAATACTTTCCCTCTCCCAGATGGCATGGATTTTTATAGTTCTAACCTCCTATTTCTTGCTTTTTAAATTTTGATGGATTTTTCAATTTCTGCAATAGTGTACTAGGTCTTTCCTTTCGCTTCTTTAGTTTTGGAAACAAACAAAAGTGTTGGTGGAGAGATTTCCTGAAGTTGTAGTGACAAGGTGACTTTCTTGTCTTTATTCTTAACCACTCCTATTTCAAAACAAAATAAGTAATTATATTATTGTATTGCTTTTACAAAATCCTTTGGCTAGCAGTTAGATGTTTTTGTTCAAAGCTATTCATATCACCAACTGCAAGGGAAACATGAGAAATAGTTTATGTAAATACTGTGTCAGGAGAGTAATCAACCAACGCCCTGTTTTTAGCATTCTAAATCATCAAAAGACAAAAACTAGATCTTATTTGTTTGTTCCCTGCCCACTGCACAGTGATTGTCATGTAGTTTATTAGCAATAATGTCAATAGTGTTCGATGGAATAAACGAATGTGATGCTGGGAAAGTCAAGGCATTTATTTATTTACATTTTGGTACTTGAGTTTTTACATCAATCAACTACAACTCCATAGATACTACATAAAGGCTTTTTTTTTTTTTTTTTTTTTTTTTTTTTTTGAGACAGGGAGACCTTTGTTTAAGATCCCAAGGATTAAACTCCAGAGTTACGGGAAATGTTTGTTCTCTTTCCTCTCAATCAGGAAGACAGTAAATCGAAAATCGTTTAGGGAACCTGCTCTGAGGGCCAGGGGCCCGATAGCGTCATTGCTCTTGATAATCCAATTATGGCAGGTGGCAAATCAAGCAAATCTCCCAGAACTGCTGAGAGCTCCACAGTTACAAAGAGATGTCAGGCAAGGGAGATTTCCAAGGAAGTTTATTTGAGTGCCAGTTATATTGCTATGCAAACAAACACCTTCCTACGTTATTACCATGTCTAATCATTAACATTGTAGGTATCAACTTTCCAGTTCTTCACACCTCACTCAGTCCAGGGATCAAAGAAGTGGGAGTTGACCTTCTCTTTTTTATTGACCAATCTTTGCCTAGGGAATTTTGTCCCCAGGGTGGCTTTGTCTCTCAAAACTTATATTTTCCTTTCTACTGACTCTTCTCAGACAACGAAACTACAGAAATTACTTCCATCTAAAATAAACAATAAAAGCCAAACAAACAGGCTGACAAATCTTCCCTAATGTTGCTGCCTCTTCTGGCATTGCCCTGTTTCCCCTCTTTCTTTCACCAATAAATTATTATCAGAGGAGAGCATATTCCTCTCCTATTCTCTCCTTATTTTTTGCTTTTGACATTTTCAATCTGGGTTTAACCCACTCTTACCCCTAAAACTTGTCTCTAAGTACTAGATCCAGTGAGCCCCTCCTCAGCCTTCATCCTTTTTAAGCATGTATTTCAGCCTATGACACTGTGGTCCATTTCTTCTGGGGTAAACTGTTACAATAATGGCACCCCATGACTCATGCTTCCTTCCACTCTCAAGTGTGTATGATACTTTTCTGCATTCCATGGGCACTTGGCCAATGGAGCCAACAGATACTTGAAAGGGACTTGCTGAAAGGAAATTGCTCTCTGTTGATGCTCTTACAACATTAAAAAACACATCACAGGGCCAGCTTCGTTGGCCTAGTGGTTAAGTTTGGTGCGCTCTGCTTCTGCTGTCTACGTTCAGTTCCTAGGTGCGGACCTACGCCACTCGTCTGTATGTGAGCCATGCTGTGGCAGTGGCTCACACACGAAAAAAGAAAGATTAACAATAAAGATTAACATCTGTTAGCTCAGGACAGATGTTCCTCAGCAAAACAAATAAACAAATGAAAAAGCCACAACACAACAAACAAACAGACCAGGCTAGCTCCTGGAAGATGAGAGAGCAGAAAGAGAGAGAGACCCCTCATCTTAGATGTTCTGACCTAGGACTACATGCCTGAGTGAGCGGTGACAATCCTTCCCAACTGAGTGCAGCCCCAAGTTCTGACCCATAGAATCATGAACAAATAAATGGCTGTTAGTTGAAGCAACTAAGTTAGGGGAAATTTGTTTCCCAGAATAGATAACACCATTCCTCTTGACACTTAATTTCCTTAGCTTAATTTCCTATTAGTTCATGATCCTGGTTCTTCCTTTTACTCTTTCAATGAACTCTCTCCTCTTTTTTGCTTTTTTCCACATGTAGTAGGAAGTAGGATGCGTTATCTTTAGTGAGGCTAGGTCTCAAAGTAGAAACACAAAGAACATCAGTGTCCAGGCAGTTCTTTATTTCTACCATCCCTGTGGAAAAGTGCAAGTGACTAATGGCTTTTAGGTCGTAAGAAAACCACTCTTCTTTGAGTCCAAAGCTTGTAGTCGGAATGGTGGTTGCCATTATCTGCATGATGTTTATGAACATGAGGCTCTCCTAATATTCCTTTGGAGGAATCCCAAAGGTTTTAATGTATCATCTGTATGAATTATTTACACTCTATACTGTATTAACGGAAATTGAATTATTTGGTTTTTGATTTCCCACATCTATTTTACATCATTTGTTGCTACAAAAGTGGCAAATGTACAAATACTCTGTGCATAATCAAAGATTATTTATACAGGCACAGTGAGTCACTATATAGCACACTTAAATGCTTATGCAATCTTTATTGTTATTTCTGTGCAATAGTAAAAGCCAGGGCTTTGTATATTAAATAATGGCTTAGTGTGGCCATATACTTGACCAACAAGATATTTAATTGAACAGGAAGAATATTTCATCCCACTGAGAGTGCACTCTCACATTTCTGACTTTATGGAATCAGAAGACAAAACTAAATAACATTCTTGCAAGTAGAACTGCCTATATATTTTTTCAGATATAAAGTGAAGCTCTACTCCTATGTAAGCATCGGATTTTCTTGCTGGTTATTCCAGTTAGTATTTCTTCCTGACATTATCGTATGGTGGGTATAAGCCATGGAAGGACTGCTTTTTGATTGGCTTACATGAAAATATTCCATGATCATTATAAAAGTACTAAATGCAGCATGGTATGCCCAGATCTTTAGTATTTCCCTTAGTTTATTAAGTACTGGCTAAGATTTTGAGTTATTCTTCCAATAAGTAAAACATAGTAAGTATTTATTAAATTATAGCATGTAAGAACATGTTCATATTAATAAGAAAATCATTGTTCTTTTAACTTATCTCTAATACATGCCTACATACAGGATAACAGAACATGTTTTAGCTGGTATTGCATAGGTCGTAGTAAATCCAATAATTTTTTAAAAATGTCATTGAATAGCAAGTTTATTTAATTTACTGTGAGTTATTGTGACACATTTGGGAAAAGATATTTTGCGGAGTTTTCTTCTATGTCCTGAATTTTTAATGCCCTGCACATGAAGTCATTCGGAGAGAAGTAGCTGGATCGTATTCATCATAACCCAAAAATAATGCAAATGTTTAATAGCATGAAATATATCTTATTTCACCAAGTCAGAATTACGGGAATGAGACTGTGTTTGTTTTTGAGTCTTCTGGACTTCAACCTTTGCATGTTTTTGTTTCCTTCCTTTTCTCCAACAAAAGCAAACTTAAATCACATATCAAGGTCTTCCCCTGTCACCCATGGCTATTACTGGACGTGTGGTTCCTATTTTCACTGAATTTCTTACTTGCTAGGGCTGCTTGTTTTCTTCATTGTAGGCCTGACCTGAATAATTTAACTTTTCTAGAATAATTTTTTTGTAGTTATTTTTATCTTATCTGCTTGTTTTCTTTGTCTAATTTCAATATAAACAGTTGGAAGTGATACTAGATATAAAGCTCACATTGGCCAACTGTATAATTGAATATACGAAGTGAAGCCTGTAAGTCTGGTTAGCTGTCAAGAATTTAGATTATTGTCTTCAATGGTGATCATGGGAACATGCCAGCCTTCATGTTTGAGCATGGTCTGAACCATTATAATAAGAAATGGCCTTTGGATTGATAATCTAGTAACAGAAATAGATTCGAATCTGTTCAAATGTATTCTGTTGTCCAATATTCCTCTTAACCAATGGTAGGGCTGTCAAAGTTCCTCCACTTATTCTAAGAGATCATGATTGCAAAGGGTGTTTACAAAGGTTCCGCTGACCCAACATTTAGTGATTAAGTGAGCCCCAAATGTATTAAACATGAAGAAAAGATACCAAAAATTTTCTCACTGATTTCTATTTTTTCCATTTCAATTGCTATTTTTGATTGCTAAATTTTTGCTAGGATTATTATACAACAAAAATTCTCTCTTTCTTTTCATTGACTATGTTTGCTATTAGTTTTCCTTAAAAACGTCTTTAAATCATGTTCAAAGAGCCCTGACATCTCTTCTTGAGGCAGTTTTAGAAACAGCTACAGAGAAAATGATCTCTAAGAGAAAATGATCTCTAAGCCCTCAACATGTCAGCTCTGTTCTCAGAGGGTAAAATTAACGGAATTACTGTGATTTTTACCGCCATTTTATTTCAGCTTTTCTTTGAGTTTTAATTAGCTACAGAAATGTGTTTACACTTTGGGAAGAAGCCTTTAACTCCTATAATCTCTTTATTTGTAAATGGTTTTACTATAGACTGTGAATTTCAGTGCTTTGGTGAATAATTCATCAACTTTTTCCCTATGCTGTCAATCACAGTTCTTTTTCTGAGTGGCATTCACCACTGATAGGAGCAGATTTGCCCAGAAAAACCACTGAATCTACAAAAAGAAAAATGCTTCTCCTGAAATGAGTGCTATTTTGATTGTTCATTTGCCCCAGTCAAATATGAAATTTAACATGTCCTGTAGCTTACGTTTTTCATGTTCTAATTTCTTTTGCTCATAAGAAGGGAAAATAATTCCAGTGCTCTGAAACACGGTCATTTTTAGAAGTCTTTCTAACTTGTTTCTGAGTTCTACATTTATTGGGTTATAATGAATTCCTATGTGGGATGTAGGGACTCATTTATTCAAGACATATTTATTAAACACTCTCTAAGCAAAACATCATTGAAATGCACATCTAGAAGGATCCTTAGATACTTGGAGATCTTTTAGTCTTCTAGATGAATTCTTAGAGACCTTTGAGATCCCTAGGGATCTTTTAGTCAAAATCCTTCATTGTTTAGGTGAATATTCTTAAGGCCAGTGGGGTAAAGTGACTTTTCCAGAGCCATACAAAGTACCTCTCCAGTTTGAACAAATGCAGAACAATAAATGCAGGAAGGGATAGAAAGCTGAAGCATTTTACACATTTTTTTCCTTTTCTTCTTTGTGTCGACGCAACTCCAAGATCTGCAAAACACTTCTTTCATAATTTTCCCCTCCAGTCAGCTTGCCCTTTATCTTCTTACTACCATCAAACATATCCACTGCTTATAACTTGAATTTTGTCTGTTTAAAAGCTTACTACTGGGGCTTTTTGCTTGATTTTTGATTACTAATTCTAAGGTTCCCCAGCTGTGTGCTAAGGTACCTTGAGGAGCTTCAGTCACTTCTTGGGGGCCAAGGAAAGGCCTTCATAATTTTGCTCAAGCTTAGCATCACTTAGAATGTCTTCTATACCTATCTTCTATGTATTTGTAAGGGCTCAACTCAGGCTTAGGTAATCTACCCATCTTTTTTATTCTTTTAATGTCTGATAGCATTTACTGTAAATACATCTCATGCTGTATTGAGAAAAAAAGCAGGACTGCATCCAACAGACGTGGCCTCGAATTTTGGCTCTATTGCTTCTAACTGTATTAGGCAAACTACATACCCCATCTGAGCTTGTTTCTTCATCTGAGTTATTGAAATATAAAGGCTTATTCTAAAAAGCAGATGTGAGGATTAAACAATATAATGTTTTAAAAATATTTAAGAATACCTATTACTTAGTAGACACACTGAAAATTAAAGCTATCATTCATATTATGACAGTCTTGTATCATTAGTTATATCTTTCTTTATATAAATGCACTATCTACAAAATTGACCCTAAAATTCATAAGGGTTATACAACTTTTTATATTTTCATCATTTGAAACTGGGGATTGGATAGAAAAGACCTTCAATTAATGTTTGGGAGAGGAATAAAATATTAAATTTCTAATTTTACTAATTTGATTTAAATTTTTCACTTTTACTATCACTTTTACTATGAACTGCTTTAGCTCAAGCGTAACTTGGTTCTCAGCTAAGAAAATTATTTTATGAATGTATTTATTCAGGAAAAATTTTAATTACATCATTTTTATTTTAAGATGATTACAATTCCAGAGAATTCTTAGAGTCATAATGACTACATTGTAACTGCAGTTCCGATATCAATTATAGTCTTGGCAACCATCTCTATGGCTTTGGATAACGTTACACCAGTATCTTGCCAACCCTGTAAGATGTACGTAAGCGATGTTATGCCTCCTGCCCCCTCACAAGAGAATGTGAGAATTATTAATTCTATGCAAAAATGTTTGAATGCAAAGAGGTCTGAGCCAATATTGAAAGCATGTGGGTTTCAGATTGTTAAACGCCAGGAATGTGCATCATATGTTTTATTCCTAAAATTCAGAGTAGTATTGAGTAGGTGTGTGTTTTTCTTTAAACTTCTTAGTTTGGGAATTGGTCAATATTGGGATATCTATTGTTATTATATCTTAAATCTAATCTTCAGGATAAAACTTAGTTCCCAGTCCACTTTGTTCTTTGTCACGTCCATATCTCCACATTTTGCATAACGTTTGTAGATGAGATGCAAGCTTAAGTTCTTTTTTCAATTTGAAAGCTGAAAGTACTAATGTTTATAAGGTACTGGAGAAATGATTCAAGAATATTTTACTTGTTTCCTGTTATTCATAAGTAAAGACAGTTCACTCAACTAGATGCTAATCTCACATCTTCAATTTTAAACAAGCTATGTTTCATGTATTTGGCAAAAATACTTGGCTAGAGTGTAATACTTTTCTCCATGAGGAAAATCTGTAATCTCTATATCTTGCAAAATAATTAATCTGCTTTTAAAAACAGCATCCAGTTTTAGAATTTGGGAAGCAATAGTATTCTTAACTTTGACAAGATATGTTAAAAGAGATATATGTAAGATCTGTCTCTCTCCTCTTTCTCTCAGTTCTCATAATAACCCTGCAAGGTAGGTATTATACCATTTCATTGACAAGAATATTGTATCTCAGAAAGGTGGAATGATGCACTCAGGATCTTGGAGCTTATTACTGACAAACTTGGTATTTCAATTCAATATTCTGATAATAAATTCAATTCCTATACTGCATCGTAATTAACAAGAGCCTTGAAACTGTTTTGTCATTCCCTTGCTAATGATTCATACATCATGCTTTGTGAAAATTATGTTAAAATGTTTTGAAAGTCATAATGGGCTCTACAAATATAAGATATTATTATCCAATGTGCTTACTTTTCCTATTCTGTACTACATGTGCAATATAAGCCCAGGAGGTTAAGGCATTTTGTACATCCCTATATCTCTAAAAGGAAGATAATAACTTCATTAGAAAATGTATTTTAGTCACCTGTTGGGCAAGAAGCACTGAACTTGGCACAGTGGTAATGATAACTATATCATAAACTATCCTGCAATCGATAAAATCTATACATTTGACTACAAACATGTTAGTAAGCTGTCTTTAGCATCTTTTCTCATAAACCAGTGCTCAGCTCAAGTCCCAACTGAGTTTAGAAGTAGGCTTCTCATCTTAAATTTTCTTATCTCCTTTTGCAAATTTCCTTTTCATGTCTTTTTTTCTGTCGTATATTTCATTGTGTTTTAATTTCTCAGTTAGCCTGTGAAATTCTTGATGGCAAGATCCAGTCTTACTAATTTGCCCATCAACAGCATTTAATGTAGCATTGTGCACATAATAGGTGTTCAATGAATGTTTATTGAAATGAGTAGACAAACTTTTGTGTTATAATTTGTTTCTCAGGAAAGTTGTTTCTAAGATCTTCGATCAGGAATTTACTTAAGTTCCATTTGCTCCTACAGAGTCCCATTAGTTATTTAAATTGTAGTCTGTAATTTAAAAATAGTGATGTGATTGTTTCAAGAAAGTGAATCGACAAAGCCAACCAGTACTGACCATCTCCCAGGTGTTGTGTACTTTGTGGTGTTAGCCTCGTCTCATAGCTCTTCCAGGGGTCCATATGTACTGAATAATCCTGTATTCACTTTGAGTTTTCATATTTACCTCATTCTGACTACTGGTAAATACAAAAGAAAGCTCTATTTTTATTCTTACAGTGAATTTTCTTTTTCCAAATCAAATCTATCCATGGATGATATATCTGAAATGCAGGCTAATGGATCCTAACATAAAAATAAATCTGTGCTAGTTTCATGCCAAGTTCAGAATAAATAAGAAAGGAATGTGGAGAGAAGATAGAAAAGAATCCCTCAACAGAAAAAAAACCTCTCAGTTTTTTCTTCACGCTTGTTTTTATATCCACATGTGTGCATGTGCACATATGCACATGCACACACATTTTTTAATCATGTATTTAAAATTCATTCCAAATGTTTTTAACTTCAGTTTTATCAAGTGAGATGATATTTTTTCCCAGGTTAAAGTATATCATATTTGCGCATTTAAGAATTCTAAGGCCAGGCTGGCCCTGTGGCCTAGTGGTTAAGTTTGGCGTGCTTTGTTTCAGTGGCCCAAGTTCAGTTCCTGGGTGCAGATCTACACCATTCATCAGCAGCCATGTTGTGGTAGTGACTCACATACAAAATAGAGGAATATTGGCACAGATATTAGCTCAGAGAGAATCCTCCCCAGCAAAAAAGAATAAAGAAGTCTAAGGCCATGATTTTTATTTTTTCCACTTTGTTATTTGCAGTATAGAACAAATAGTTTAGTGTAAATGGATGAATTTACCCAGTGGGTATGACAAAACTAAAGCACCGCTATGTCGTTCAATAAGCCAAAAGTTGGCACAGAATTGATTTGTGAATTACTGAAAATGTTGAATCTTCTTACCTTTTTGGGGAAGTTCCTCCTATTTATTGTATTTTGCCACTAGGCTGAAGCATGGTCTCTGAGAAAAATAGATTTCAAAGACCTCAATTGAATTACATGTATATCCTCTCTCCCCATAGAGTCATAGAGCTGGTGACATGGCTAATCAGAGGGTATCTTCTGAGGCCCTTTACTATGTTCAATAATAAGCTAGAGCTTGGGCTTTAGAGTAAGGCCTTCTTGGGTTAAGTTTCTTCTCTCATGCTTAATCATTTTGTAAATTTGGGTTAATGACTGAATCCCTCAGAACCTCATTGTTTTCACTCAACAAGTGACTGACAAATAATAGAATCAAAAGGCATGTAATTTCTCCCAGGATGCCTTTAGGAAACTGGAAAATGCTCACCTAGCCATATGAAACTACTGGCAAACCATACAAAACAATGCATAAATAAATCCTAAGGTGTGAAATCCAAGCTCCTGACAATAATATTACCTGTGCTATGCTGACCATTGGTTGAACAGGATTTCATAAATCAGTGAAGTGATTAAAGATAAAGCTCAGTCTGAGAAGATTCCATGGAGGAAGGATTTTTAAAATAGGGATCATTTAGATGTCTAGAGGAAACTGGAGAAAATTTCATAGTGGAAAACTCTATACGCAAAGCTACAAATAAAAGGGACAAACACAAGATTTTTCCACAAGCACTTAGGAAATCAGCTTTAGGGGGCAAAGAATAAAAAGGAGTAGCAGAAAATATTTGAAAGTTATGCTAGGGCCAGATTACAAAAGGTATTGAAAATGAGAAAACAGGAGTTGCTTTTAATGTCTTAAATCAAATGAAGTTAATCAAATTTTTGGAAGAGCAAAGTACCATGATAAAAATTATATTTAATAAAAATTAAGACAAATAGGAGAGAGTATAGTCATGGAGGAGACCCAGGAATGGAAGAAGTAATGAGGGAGCTGACTGGAGAGAAAAAAATTAGGAGAGGGAAGAGGAAGTGCTTGATTTTAGTAATATTGATTTGAAAAAGCAGTGGATAATCTAAGTGAAAATGGCCAGTAGGAAGGATCAGAGATGTAGATTTCAGTGGCAACTCAATGTTTTAGAACTAACAGTTACTTTTAAAATAACTGTTTATCATTGGCAAATAAAAAACTGAGACCCAGATAAGTTGAGAAATTAGCCTGTGAATCGGGTTCAGGGATTTGACCCAGTTCCCAATCTAGCACCATTTCCATCAAAATGACATCTTAGCCATGAGAAGGAATGAAGTCCCCAAAGGAGAGATAGAATGACAGAAGAAGAATCAGAAAACTTAAATATGTGAAATGCAAATGTGTAGAGGGAGAGAAGAGGAAAATAAGTCAGTAAGGAACATCAAGGAGATGGTCAGAGATAGAAGGAGAATCAGTAGAATGTAGTTAATGGGAACTGAGAGAGGAAAACAGTCTGTGGAGAAGATGATGTTCAACTGATTTGGTGCTTAAGGAGAAGCACAACAAATAAAAACCACTGTATTTAGCAATAGGAAATAAATTGGAAACCTTAAGGTGAGCAGACATCTGAGTAAAAGAGTTTATGAATGAAGAAGGGGGAAATAAATTAGTGAGAAACTTTTGAAAGTCTTTGGAAAAGGACAGTAGAAAGACATTGGTTTATTTATTCCATAATAAAATAAAAATTTGAAGACAGAGAAAAAGGATCTGAATGAGTGAGAGATTCACATTAGCCAGATATGGAGAGCTATGGGAATAGATGCACCCAAGGATGGGAGCAAATAACATTAAAAGACACAGGTTAGCTTTAGTCAAATAAAAGAGGAATTTATTTCCAGACTAAAGGCAGAGATAAAAGGATATGTACAGTTATGAAAATATGTGTTCAACTAGAAATAAAGACAAAAGTGAACACATATCAAATTTATATATTTAATGGTATATTTATTTGGGGTAGAATGAAAGTTAAACTCACTTTTACATACATAGTATGGCCACAAGGAGTGATTGCTATTTCAGAAAGAGTAGAATTCCTGCATAAATTAGTGTGTGGAGTGTAGAATTAAAGAGATTAATAAAGATATCATATTAGTTAGAAATGTGTTGGGATGAAAACAACAAAATAGCTGACTAACACTGGCTTAAGTCATTTAAATATCTTCCATTGCAAGAAGTATAGAGGTAAGTATTTCCCAAATTGGCTCAACAACTCAGTAATATAAGAGTATTAGATCAGGTTCTGTAGATTTCTCTTGGCTTCCTCCATGGTCCAATTGCCATATCTTTATATGACAACAAATAAAGTGAAAGGAAGGACAGTGAACATAGAAAATCCCCTCATACATTTTTTTTCTTTTATTGGGAAACAAAATTTTGACCTTGCTCAAGTGAAATCTATTTTATCTACATCTTTTGAAAGAATCCAAGTAAAAAGAACTAGTTAACAAAGTTTTATTTTTGGTCTCTTATTTCCTTAAGTGGTCTAAATTAGATGTGATGATTACAGTTATATTTTAGAGACTATACTGATCATAATTACAAAAACCTATTGATAATGTCTGAAGCATGGTGCATACAACCCTGCTTGATCAGGGTGGCCTCATTATTACTGTGAGTATGCTTTACTGCTAAATACAAAGAATGAACTCATTAATACGATGCCAAAAAGCATTTTATTTTAAGTGACTTTATATCGTTTCAAACTGTGGGACTACAGTATTCCCTCCACTCATCAAAGTTTCACCTGTTGAGCTGTATCCATCCAAATGTCATAGCGAGACTTGATAAAAGAAAATATGAGGCAAGGCTGAAAATGTCATAATGTTAGTCCCTAGTTTAAGATGGAGAAGGGGTAAAACGTAGCTTCTCTGATGTTAAGTAAAATGAATTAATGACCAATTGTCAAAAAATATAGCTTTTCACATGTTAGGCCACAAAACATGTCTTAATAAATTTAAGAAGACTGAAATCATATCAAGTATTTTAATAACCTCAGTGATATGAAAGTAGGACTCAATTACGAGAAGAAAATGGAAAATTCACAAATATGTAGAGATTAAACAAAATGCTACTTAACAAACAATGGGTCAAAGAAGAAATCAAAAGACAAATCAAAAAATACTTTAAGACAAATGAAAATGTAAATACAACACATCAAAACTTATGTGATGCAGCAAAAGCAGTACTAAGAGGGACATTTACATGGCAAACGCCTACATTAAGAATAAAGAAAGAGTTCAAATAAACCACCTAACTTTACACCTCAAAGAACTAGAAACAACAAGAACAAATGAAGCCCAAAGTTAGTAGAAGGAAGGAAATAACAAAGATCAACGTGGAAATAAATGAGAGACGAAAAAGCAATGGAAAAGATGAATTAAACTCACAGCTTGTTTTTCAAAAAGATAAAAAAAATTAGACAAACATTGCAACTGATATCACAGAAATACAAAGGATCAAAAGAGACTATTATGAACAATTGTGCACCAACAAGTTGGACAACCAGGAAGACATGAATAAATTCCTGGAAACATGCAATCTACCAAGACTGAATCATGGAGAAATAGAAAATCTGAACAGACCAATTACTAGTAAGGAAATTGAATCAGTATTCAAACACCTCCCAACAAACAAAAGTCCAGGACCAGATGATTTCACTGGTGAATTCTACCAAACAGTTGAAGAAGAATTAATACCAATCCTTTTCAAACTCTTCCAAACAATAGAAGAGGAGGAAACTCTTCCAAATTCATTTTATGAAGCCAGCATTATCCTGATACCAAAACGAGAGAAAGACATCACAGAAAAGTGAAGACCACTAACCCTGATGAACACAGATGCAAAAATACTCAATAAAATGTTGGCAAACTAAGTTCAACAATACATTAAAAAAGGATCATGCACCATGATCGAGTGGGGTTTATTCCAGGAACGCAAGGGTACCTCGACATCCACAAATCAATGTGATACACCACATTAACACAGTGATCAATAAAAATCACATGATCATCTCAATAGATGCAGAAAATGTATCTGACAAAATTTAACATCCTTTCATGATAAAACTCTCAGCAAAGTAGGAACACAGGGAATGTACTTCCACAAAATAAAGGTCATAGATGACAAGCCCACAGGTAACATCATTCTCAATGATGAAAATCTGAAAGCTTTTCCTCTAAAATCAGGAACAAGACAAGGATGACCACTTTCATCACTTTTATTCAGCATAGTACTGGAAGACCTAGCCAGACGAATTAGGCAAGGAAAAGAAATAAATGTCATCCAAACTGGAAAGGAAGAAGTACAACGGTCTCTATTTGCAGATGACATGATATTATATATGGAAAACCCTAAAGATTCCACTAAAAAACTGTTAAAACTAATAAACAAATTCAGTAAGTTGTAAGGTACAAAACTCAATTGCATTCTATACACTAATACACTATCAGGAGAAGAATTTAAGAAAACAATCTCTTTTACAATTGCATCAAAAAGAAAAAAACACGTAGGAATAAATTTAACCAAGGAGTGAAAGACAAGTCCACTGAAGACTGTAAGACACTGATAAAATAAATTGAAGAACACGCAAATAAATGAAAAGATATTCTGTTCTCATGGATTGTAAGAACTGACATGGTTATGATGTCTGTATTACCCAAAGAAATCTACAATTTAATGCAATCCCTACCATAATCACAATGGTATTTTTCATAGAAATAGAACAAATGATCCTAAAACTTACATGGAACCACAAAAGATCTCAAATAGCTAAAGCAATCTTGAGAAAGAAGAATAAAGTTGGAGGCATCATACTTCCTGATTGCAAACCATATTACAAAGCTATATTGGGGCCAGCCCCTGGCTGAGTGGTTAAGTTAGTGCCCTCCACTTCAGAAGCCCAGGGTTTGCCATTTTGGATACTGGGCATGGACCTACACACCACTCATCAAGCCATGCTGTGGCAGCATCTCACATAGAAAAACGAGAATGACCTACAACTAGGATATAAAACTATGTACTGGGGCTTCGTGGAGAAAAAAAAGGGTGAAGATTGGCAACAGATGTTAGCTCAGAGCCAATCTTCCTCACCAAAAAAAAAAAAAGATACTTAAAAAATCTTTTAAAAAGCTATAGTAATCAAAATAGTATAGTATTGGCATAAAAATACAGATGTAGATCAATGTAACAGAATAGAGAACCAACAAATAAACTTATGCTTATATGGTCAACTAATCTTTGACAAGGAAGCCAAGAATTCTCAATGGAGAAAAGACAGTTTTTTCAATAAATTGTGTTGGGAAAACTGGACAAACACATGTGAAAGAATGAAACTGGATGCCTATTTTTCACCACACACAAATATCAACTCAAAATGGATTAAAGACTTGAATGTAAGACCTGAAATCATAAAACTCCCAGGAGGAAACAGGGGGAAACTCCTTGACACTGGACTTAGCAGTATTTTTTTGGATGTGACACCACAAACAAAGGTGAAAAAAGCAAAAATAAACAAGTGGGGCTACACCAAACTAAAAAGCTTCTGCACAGCAAAGAAAACTATCAATGAAATGAAAAGGCAACATATAGAACAGGAGAAAATATTTGCAAATCACATATCTGCTAAGGGGTTAATATTCAAAATATATAAAGAACTCATACAACTCAAGAGCAAAAACCCCCAAACCATTTGATTTAAAAATCAACAGAGGAGCCAGCCCTGGTAGCCTGGTGGTTAAATTTCAGCACACTCCACTCGGCCCAGGTTTGGCTCCTGGGTGTGGAACCACACTGTTCCTCTGTCAGTAGCCATGCTGTGGTGGCAGCTCAGCTCACATAGAAGAACTAGAAGGACTGAAAACTAGAATATGCAACTAGTACTGGGGCTTTGGGGAGGGAAAAAATAAAAGAGAGGAAGATTGGCAACAGATGTTAGCTCAGAGCAAATTTTTCCCTGTCAAAAAAATGAGCAGAGAAATTGAGTAGACATCTTGCAAAGAAGACATCCAAATGGCCAACAGATATATGAAAATATGCTCAATATTGCTAATCACCAGGGAAATGCAAATCAAAACCACAGTGAGATATAACCTCAAGCCTGTTAGAAAGGATATCACCAAAAAGATTAGCGAGAGGGGCTTATAAGTGGTTACATCCGCCTGCTCCACTGTGGCGGCCCAGGGTTTTGCTGGTTTGGATCCTGGGTGCGGACGTGGCACTGCTCATCAGGCCACGTTGAGGCGGCATCCCACATGACACAACTAGAAGGACATGCAACTAAGATATACAACTATGTACTGGGGGATTTGGGGAGATAAAGCAGAAAAAAAAATTAACAAAAAAAAAGATAAGTGAGAAAGTATTGATGCTGATGTGGAGAAAAGGAAACACTTGTGTACTGTTGGTGGAAATGTAAATTGGTTCAACCACTATGGAAAGCAATATAGAAATTCCTCAAAAACTTAAAAATAGAACTACCATAGGATCTGGTAATTCCACTTCCAGGTAATTATTTGAAAGAAACAAAACTATTAACTTGAAGAGATTTCTGCACTCCCATGCTCATTTCAGCATTATTTACTTTAGGCAAGACATGGAAAACCTAATTGGCCATCAACAGATTGATAAAGAAAACGTGGTGTATGTGTATACATACGTGCACACACACAGAATGGAATATTATTCAACCATAAAAAAGAAGGAAATCCTGACATTTGCAGCAACATGAATGGACCTTGAGGGCTTATGCCAAGTGATATAAACCAGAGAAAGACAAATGATGTATGATATCACTTGTACATGAACTCTAAAAACTCAAATTCATAGAAACAGAACAGATTTGTGGTTGCCAGATGTAGGGGTGGGGAGGAGGGAATTGAATAAAGGTGGTTGAAGTCATACTTTCAGTTATAGGATAAGTTCCGGGCATGTAATACACAACATGGTGACTATAGTTAACCATATTGTATTGTATATTCAAAAGTTGCTGAGAAAGTAGACCTCAAACGTTCTTATCACAGGAAAACATATTGTAACTATGTGAGGTGATGGATGTTAACTAAATTTATTGTGGTAAACATTTTGCAATATACACATATATCAAGTCATTATGTTGCACGCCTAAAACGAATACAATGTTATACGTCAATTATATCTCAATAAAACTGGGGGGAAAAAGAGAATTCCAGCGGGAATTCTACATCTGTTGGTATATGGCTCAACAATCTTTGGCCAGTCACTCAGCCTCTCCAAAAAAAAATGTATATATAATATTTTGATATAACATCCTAAGAGTATCAGCCAAACTTCTAACATGTAAAGTGAGGAAACATTTTGTGATTAGAATTCTGTCTGTAGAATGATGTTTTCATGAAGGCTTTGAAGAATAGACATGTTGCACTGGTTTAAAAGTGTTTTACAATGATAAATAATCTTTCTGGGTTTTTTATTATTATTTAGATCCTCTAGTAGAAAAACAGCATTCTGGTATCATTTACGTGATATTGTTAATTTTGTCAGTTTATAAAATCACAAATTAACCTCAATATATTCGATACTTTATTTGAACTTTTAATGAAATCAATCAATCAATAGACAAACAAATAAATGTATTTGACCACATCTTTACTAAAGCTTTTTTATATTATTTTGAAGTGATACATGGCAAGATCCAACATGTTATCATATTTCCACAATCTATGTGAGATGTTATCAATTTTCTGCAAAGATAAGTATTAGATATGTGGTTATTCTTGTTTATCCAGACTCTGTCACGTAAACGAGATAGTACTAATTGATATTATACACTGAATAATGGATATATGTACTGAATATATGTTGAATGGGGGCTTCTGGGTTACCGGATAGGGGTTCCAGACCTAGCTCTGCCTCTGTATAACCCTGTATAGTTGCTTAAACTCTCTGACCCTTAGTTTCTTAATCTATAAAGAGGTCATAATCACAGTAATTAAGTGAGACAATACATACAAAATACTTTGTATGGCACTTGGCATGTTCTAAGTAATTATTATTTATGAACTATTAATTATAATTTCTTAGTAGTTTCTTTTATACATACTAAAGCACTTACTCTCTTTTTAAAAATATTTACTTAAAAGATTCAGAATAGCTTCCCTAAGAGTCCAAATTTCACCTTATATAGCAATTAATGCAAGAAGTCAGTAAGAAAAGAAACAATATAAAAACTCTTCCGTGTCATTTAGCTGATATGATGGCTCTGGAAGAGAGCTGTTCTACCTAATCAACTATTACACAACAGTTGGTCGTTAAGGTAGGGCCAGACGGAAGCTTGATTCAGTATCTCCTGCTTCATTGCAAAATATAATCTGAAATGTCCTCATTTCGCATTTTTGGGTTTTTCTTAGTTTTCCAGTGCCCCTTTCCAGTCAATCCCTACTTCCCACAGAAAAACACATTCTGCTTTCTATCACCATAGATTAGTTTTGTTTGTTCTGAGCTTTATGTAAGGATATGGGATGTACGCTCTAGTGTTTGGCCTCTTTCACTCAACATAATGATTATGAATTTGATTCGTTATTGTGTGTATCAGTGTTTTCTTTTAAAGAAAACCTTTCTTTCAAATGCACATAAAAGGTGCAAGAATAGTTCAAAAAATTTCTGTATACCACTCACCTAAGTCGCCAATTGTCAGTATTACAATTGCTTTATCTTCTCTTCCTGAACCATTTGAGGTAAGTTGCAGACCTATGCCTCTTTACCCCTACATACTTCCATGTCTGTTTCCCCAAAACAGCATTCTCTTGCAGGATATCAGTGTAATGATCAAAGTCAGAAAATCAACATTGATATCATGCTAACATCCATACTAGACACCTTATTAAAATTTTGCCAAATGTCTCAATACTGTCCTTTATAGAAAAGAGAGGAGATTTTTGGTTCTGTTTCCAATCTAAGATCAAGTATTAAATTTACTTTTCAGGTCTCTTTGGGATCATTGAATTAGGAACAGTTCCTCAGTCTGACATTGTCTTTCACAACCTTGACATCTTTGAAGAGTAGAGGTATTGTATAACGTCCTTGAATTTGGGTTTGTCTGACATTTCCTCATTGTTAGATGCAAGCTATGCATTTTTTTGGCAGGAATATCACAGGACTGATGATGTATCCTTCTCAACCCATCATATCAGGAGGGTTGTGATCTCAGTTTGCCCCATTACTTGTGATATTTACATAGGATACCTGGTTAAGTTGGTGCCTGCCAGGTTTTATTTGTGCAAAGTTATTATTTTTCTCTTTGTTATCAAGAAATATTTTGAAAAAAGTTAATTTAGCTGCTTTTTTTTTTAAATGCTCAGCAGTCTCCCCATGGTATCTATACCACAATTTTAAATCCATGTGTTGAGTTGCTTCCAGTTTTGTGCTGTTAGGAATAAAGCCGCAATGAACATTCATGTGCAATTGTTTTTGTGGACATATATTTTCATTTCTCTTAGGTAGATACTTGGAGTGAAATTGCAGAATTGTCTAGTAGATGTATGTTTAATTAAAAAAACTACACAGACACACACACACACACAGACACACACACACACACACACAAGGATAGAAAAGTTTCCAAAAATGTTGTACCAATTTACACTCCTCCCAGCAATGTATACCTGTTCCTGTTGCTCCAAATCTGTTCAGTATTTGGTACTGACCTCTTGGTAAATTTGAGCCATTTGAGTGGTTGTCAAATGGTATCTCATTTTGGTTTTAATTTTTATTTCACCAATGATGAGTAATATCGGACATATTTTAATGTGCTTATTGGCCATTCACGTATCTTCTTGGGGGAAGTGTCTTTTAAAATATTTATCCCACTTTGTATGGGATTGTTTTACTGTTTATTATTGTTTTGAAGGAATTCTTTACATATTCTGAATACAAGTTTTCTTTTATTATTCCTTTTTATGAGATCTTTATATATTCTGGATAACAGTCCATTGTCATATATATTGATTGTAAATATTTTCTTCATGGCTTGCCATTTCATTTTTTAAATTATATCTTTTGATTAGTAGAAGTTTTCATTTTAATGAAATCCAATTTTCATCTTAAAAAATTATGGCTAATAGTTCTCTCATGCTAAGAATTTTTTTGTCTAACTCAAATTCATAAAGATGTTTTTGCATGTCTCCTAAAGGCTATATAGTTTTAGCATCTACACTCATGACTATGATCCATCATGAAATAATATTTGTATGTGGTATGATACAGAACTCAATTTTCATTTTCCTGTATGTTAATCTAATTGTTCTACCCCTATTTTTTGAAAAGATTGTATTTTGTTGCTTACCTCAGGTGTTGAAAATTTATTAACTACATATGTGTGAGTCTATTCCTAGAATAAATCCATTTCACTAATATATTTGTTTATTCTTATACACTATCAGTTATCCTAATTACTGTGAATAAATAAAAAAATTTGAATGTAGATTGTGTGAAACCTCTGATTTTTTAGAGATTATTTTGTCTATATTTGACTATTATAAATAATATTTAGCTGTTAAAAGATACTTGTCTGTTTTCATTTTTGTATAAGTTTTAGAATAAACTTTTCAATTTCTATAAGAAAACCTACTGGGATTTTGATGGGGTTGTATTGCATTTACAAATTAATCTGGAGGGAACTGATATTTTCATAATCCTGAGCTTTTCAATCAACAGGTGTAATATATCTATTAATTTACTGAGGGATTTTAAAATTTTTTCCACACTGTTTTCTAGTTTGCAGTGTAGTGTTCTTGGACATCTGCATTAACTGAATCCTGTATTTTTTCTGTATTTTATGTTATTTTATGAGGAATTGTTTTTAAATCTATTTTTCAATTTTTGTTTTTATACTGACATACAACTGATTTTTCTGTATATTGAAGTTGTGTCCTATAGTAGTTCTCTCGAGTATGAACTTAGCTGTATGTTTTTCCTCCATGCCCTTTATCATGCTGATAAATTACCTTTCAATTTCCAGTTTGCTGAGGAGTTTTTATTATTAGTGAGCACTGAATTCAGTCACATGCTTTATCTTATAATCAGTTTTCAATCTAGTGTTTTTAAATCAAGGTGGTGAATTAAATGACTGATTTTTCTGATGTTAAACCAATCTTACATTTCTGAAATAAACCTTACTTGGTCATGTTTCCTTTTTATATGTTGCTTGATTTTGGGAGAGAGTCTAATATTTTAAAGGAGTTTTGCATCTACGTTTCTGAGAGACATTTTTCCATAGTTTTTTAATGCTATTGTATATTGGTCTTAATTTGGTACCAAGGAAATTCCAGCATCATAAATTGAGTGGGGAGGTAGTTTTTCCTCTTTTATTTCCTGAAAGAGTTTGTGTAGCATCGACATTATTTCTTCATTATGTTTGACAGGATTCACTAGTAAAACTGTTTGTGCCTGGAATTTTCTTTGGATTAAGGTTTTAGCTTTGAATTTAATTTCTTTAGTTAATTTAAGGCTATTTAGATTTTCTAATTCTTCCTTTTCTAGTTTTGCAATTTATATTTTTCAAGGGATGTGTACATTGAAGTTTGAAATTTATTGACATAAAGTTGTTTTAATATTGCCGTTATCTTTTTAATGCTTATAGTGTGTTATGGGTTGAATTGTCCCCACCCAAAAGATACGTTGAACTTCTAACCCGCAGTACCTCTGAATATGAACTTATTTAGAAACAGGGTCATTGCAGACATAATTAGCTAGGTTAAGATGAGGTCCTACTGGAGTAGGTTGTGCTCTTAATCCAGTATGACTGTTGTAAGAAGACAAGAGAGACACAGAGAGGAGAATACCATGTGAAGACACAGAAACACAAAGGGAGAAGATGGCCATGAGGAGATGGAGGCAGAGACTGGAGATACACTGGCACACACCAAGGAATGCCTAGGGGCATCAGAAGCTAGAAAGACGCAAAGAAGGATCTTCTCCTGAGACTTTGGCAGTAGCAGGACCTCTTTGATTTCAGACATCTACCCTCCAGAGAGAATAAATTTCTGTTGTTTTAAACCACAAAATGTGTGGTCCTTTTTTATGGCAGTAGTTATAGGAAACTACTGTATAGTTTTATCTACTCTTTCATTCAAATATTGGTAATTTTTGTCTTCTTGCTTTTTGTTGGGAGGAAAGCAGACTCTTGTGAGCAATTTATTAATTTTATTAGTCTTTTCATAGAAACAACATTTGATTTTTTTACTTTTTCTATTTTTCTGTTTTCTATTTCTTTCTATTTCCTTCTTTCTTTTTTTTTTTTTTTTGAGGAAGATTAGCCCTGAGCTAACTACTGCCAGTCCTCCCCTTTTTGCTGAGGAAGCCTGTCCCTGAGCTAACATCCGTGCCCATCTTCCTCTACTTTATATGTGGGATGCCTACCACAGCATGGCATGCCAAGCGGTGCCATGTCCGCACCTGGGGTCCGAACCGGCAAACCCGGAGCCGCTGAGAAGTGGAATGTGCGAACTTAACCGCTGCGCCACCAGGCCAGCCCCTGCTTTCTATTTCTTAGAAATTTATTCTCATGCACATTATTTCCTTCCTTTTATTTATTTTGGGTTTAGTTTGCTCTTTATTTATTTATTTTTTTTTTATTAATGTTATGATGGATTACAAGCTTGTGAAATTTCAGTTGTACATTTTTGTTAGTCATGTTGTGGGTACACCACTTCCCCCTCCGTACCCTCCCCCCACCCCCCCTTTTCCCTGGTAACCACCGATCAGATCTCCTTCTCAATATACTAATTTCCACCTATGAGTGGAGTCATATAGAGTTCGTCTTTCTCTGACTGACTTATTTCGCTTAACATAATGCCCTCGAGGTCCATCCACATTGTTGTGAATGGGCCAATTTCGTCTTTTTTTATGGCTGAGTAGTATTCCATTGTGTATATATACCACATCTTCTTTATCCAATCATCAGTTTCTGGGCATGTAGGCTGGTTCCACATCTTGGCTATTGTAAATAATGCTGCGATGAACATAGGGGTGCAACGGACTCTTGAGATATCTGATATCAGGTTCTTAGGATAGATACCCAGTAATGGGATGGCTGGGTCATAGGGTATTTCTATTTTTATTAGTTTGCTCTTTATTGTCTAGATTCTTAAGGTGGGGAGTCAGATAACTGATTTAAATCTTGTTTTTATAATAGTGTAATCATTAAAAGCTATAAATTTTCCTCTAAGCTTACTTCAATCTTTATTGCAGAAAACTTAATATGTTGTGTGTTCTTTATCATTCAGTTATAAATATTTTTTAACTTCCCTTGTGACTTCCTTTTTGACCAGTGGGTTATTTAATGATGTGTGACTTAATTTCCAAATATTTGGATGATTTTCTAGGTATGTTTTTATTTATTTGGTTACTAATTTAATGTTTATATTGGCAGAGACATACTTCATGAAATTTTATTATTCTGAATTTACAGAGACTTATTTCTCTACTCAGCATGTGGTCTATCTCAGTAAACATTCCATGTATACTTGAAAAGAATGTTTGTTCCATGGTTGTTGCATACAGTATTCTATAAATTTAATTATCTCAAATTGGTTAATAGTGTTTTTGAAATCTTGTATATTCTTACTGACGTTCTTTCTAGTTTTTCTATCAATTAGTAAGAGAGGGGTATCAAATTGTCCAGTTAAAGATTTGTCAACTTCTTTGTTTCTAAAAGTTTTTGCTTTATGCATTTTGCAGCTCTGTTAATAAGCACTTACACATTTAGAATTGTTCAGTCTTCTTGATGAATTGATCCTCCTATTATGGTGACATATATATATATTTATATATTATACATATTTTATAGGTTACAGTTTTATAATGCACAATTTATAATGTAATTTTAATACACAATATAATTTTAACACATGTGTTATATATCATATATTACAATAATATATATGCATAATAAGAGGCAATATATATAGAGAAGTGATATATATATTATGATTTTATATACGCATAGTACACATTCACACATAATATATATAATATATAGAATATACAATACATAATATATAAATATAATATATAAAAATAAATAGAATCTGGTAATCTTACGTCTTTATCTCTGGTAGTATTCCTCATCTTGAAGCCTAATTTGTTTCATAATAATAATGCCACACCTGTTTTCTCATGCATATTGTTTGTATGTTATATCCTTTCCCACTCTTTTATAGTCTATGCATCTTTGTCTATCTATTTAAAGTATTTCTCTTATCATCAGAGTTGGTTCTTACCTCTTAACTAGTTTGACAATTTCTGCTTTTTAACTTGAGCATGAATTTCTTTTATAGGTAATGTAGTTATTTCTATATTTGGGTTTAAATCAACGCTCTTCCTGTGTGTCTTCTAGTACTAGTGGATTATTATTCCTCTGATCTTCCTTTCCTGCTCTGTTTTGTATTAATTAGATAATTTTTAGCATGATATTTTAATGTCTCTTTTGGCTTTTAACTATATTCACTACTTTGTATCATTTTCTAGTGAGTGCATGTGGGATTACAATATGCATTATGAACATATGAAAATTTACTTAGAGTTAATATTGTATAATTTCATGCATAATGTAAGAATCTTAAAACAATAAAAATCTATTTAACTACTGTTCATCCTTTGCATGATTGTTGTCATTTATTTTACATCTATTCATGTAATAAGTCCAAATATTTAATGTTATTATTTTTGTTTAAACCGTCAGTTGTTTCTGAAAGAAAACAAAAGAGAACTAAAAAACAGTTTATGAAATTGACCCCATACTTAACATTTCAAGTAATATCTATTTCTCACTGTAGATGTGAGCTTTCACTTGATATCATTTCCCTTTAGAATGAAGAACTTCTTTTATTATTTAACATAATTCCTGTCTACTGATAACAAATTATCTCAGTGTTTCTTAACAGAAAAAGTTATTTTTGTAGTATGTTTTCCCTCTATGTAAAATTCTAAGTATTTCTTTCTTCAAATTTCTTTCAGTACTTTGAATATACTGTGTCATTGCCACTTTGTTCCCATTGTTCCTAATGACAAACCGGTCATTACACATATTTTTGTTCTTCTTTATGAAATGTGCCTTTTTCCTTCCTCTCCCTGGTTCCTTCTAAGATTTTCTCTTCATCTATTTTTAAGCATTTTAACTACGATGTACCTAAGTGTGGTTCTTTTTAATTTCTACCATTTGGGGATTCTGAACTTTTTGGATATCTAAGTAGATTTTTAATATCATATTTGCAAATTTAGGTCATTATTTCTTCAAGTTTTTGCTGTCCTATTCTCTTTCTCTTTTCTCCCAGTGGGACTCTAATTCCGTATATGTTAGACCACTTGATATTTTTCTCCAGGTCACTGAGGCTCTGGTCGTTTGTTTGTTTTAACCACTCAGTTATTCAGATTGCATAAATTCTATTGACCTGTGTTCAAGTTCACTGCCCTTTCTTCTGCCATCTCTAACCTACAGAACTCCATCCAGTGAATTTCTCATTTCAGATAATGAATTTCCTTTCTTCATCTGTAGCTTGCATCTCTGCATTGAGATTCTTTGTTTCTTCACTATGACCTTCTTTTCTTTTCAGTGCTCCAACACATTTATTCAAGCTGCTGGATTCTTGCTAGCTAATTCCAATATCTGGGATATATCAGTGTCATTTTATGTGGGAAAGTTTTTTATCACACTAGATTTGGGGATGTATTTTCTAGTTACGTTTTTTTTCCCTAGTAATTTTGACTATCTGCTTTACGTTGCATATGATATGTTGTAGGAAATCTGAATTAGGTCACCTTTAAAAAGTGCTGAATTTTGTTGTATCAGGTAATTATATGTTTTTCTTTCTGTCAGGATTGGATTTACTCTTTGTTTGGGTGAAACTACTTCAGTTTTAAATTTAGTCTTTAATTGTGACTCTCATTACAGGGCATTTCCCTCATGCTTAAGTCATGACATTTTTGGAATCTTACCTGAGTGTCCCAGGAACTCAGCAAAGTTGTATCATTCTTTTTGGACTAGATCTCCAACGTGTTTCAGAACTTGCACTTCCCTTCTTTCAGGGATTAAGTCTGACGCTCCTTCTTGTTTAACTCCTGAAACAGTTGAAATAGTGGGGTCATATATTTTGGCCAGTTAGGTCATAGTTACCGTCAAGGCTGGAAGTGGAATTCTATAAATTTTCTTTTAAACAAACTTTAAAAGTTGAATTTTTCCTGTCATATACAACATTCCTTTACTTTCTTTAAGCAAGACATAGCAATGTTTTAATTTCCTATTGCTGCTAAACAAATTACCACAATCTTAATGGTTTAAGACAACACAAATTTACCTTACAGTTCTAGAGGTCAGCAGTCAGAAAGGAGTGTCAAGGGGGCTATATTCATCTGAAGGATCCGGGGCAGAATATATTTCCTTGTCTTTTCCAGTTTCTAGAGCCTATGTGCATTCCTTGGTTTCTGGCTCCTTCCTCTAACTTCTAAGGGCATGACTCTAACCTCTGATTCCATTTTTACATCTCCTTTTCTGATTCTGGCCCTTCTGCCTCCCTCTTTAAGGATCCCTGTGATTACATAAGGCTCACTTGATAATCCAGGATAATATTCCCATCTCAAGATCCTTAATTTAATCACAACTGGGAAGTTCCTTTTCCATGTGCAGCATTTTCATAGGTCCCAGGGATTGCAATGTGGACATTTTTGGGAGAACATTATTCGATCTACCACACAGCAGTTTAAAGGAACTAAAAAATAAAATAAATTATATCTATGTATATATATTCAAGTATATCTATCTATATAATATATAAATCATTAAATATAAATATTATATATACATATTTAAAGAGTGTATTCATCCTATAGCCCTCATGGGTTTGGGCAGAAGGCATGAAGAAGCTATAAGATGACCATGTCTGGAAAAAAGAGTGTACAAGGGAGTTGTCTCGGCCAGTGTTCGGGGAGAGCATATCTTAAAGCAGACTCTTAAAGAGTAAGCATCAGTTCCAACTGCAGAATTTTAAGGGGAAGGCTTGGGCTCTAGGCTAAACCATCTAGTGATCTGATTAGGGGGAAGGGTCAGTTGAGGTATTTAGTTCCAATGCAGACAGCCCCAGGACAGGAAATAGCAGTGTGTCATTTCACAGTGCTAGTCCCAGTGGGGATCTATGATGCAGATGGGGATCCAGAACAGAAGTACCAAGCTGGACACTGACATTGAATCCAGAGGGGAAGTATTCAGTTGAATAAACATTCGGGTGCCCGTGGATTCATATCAGATTTGGGGCAGGAAAACCATCTCTAGATCTCACTTGAAGGTGAGACTTAGGATTCTTAAATGAATTTTGAGGATTGGTTCTTAATTTCCTGAGGCCTAGAATGAGCTGTATTCGCTGGCTTCAGGTTTTTAATAATCACAATTGTGCAGCATTAGGACAGTCAAAATTTAATAATAGATACAACAAATAGTCATCAACTTTTGTTTGTTGGGCAATCGACAACAATGCATAAAGCTCTGAGTAAGGCTTTTCTTCATATAAACTATTACTAATACTCAAGTCGTTGGGAAGATTAAACAGAGACTGTGCACACTGCGTATGTCTTCAGCCTAATCCTTAAACTCAGCAGGTACTCATAAATGAACTATCAAGATTCATCTTATTATTGGCTTTCTGTGTTGTGTGAGAACTCTTTCCTGCCTTATCTCCTACCATGGCCAAAATAAAACATACTCCAGTCACACCAAGTCCCCCTGTGACCCTCATACAGGTTGGGCTTCTAGTCATCTCCCTGCCTTGGCACAGGCTGTAACTCCCGTTGCCTTGCAAACTCTTATTCACCTTTAAACTCACTCTCTGTGCAGATGTTTCTTTGACTTCCTAAGCAAGGTTTTCCCCTCCTTCTGCTCATATCACTTTGTATGTTCCATAGAACCTTTATCACATTGGTCATAATTGTGTCTTTGCCTGTAGACAAGAAGGCTATTCACTGACTAGGACCAGGTCCTGATCATCTTTGTGTCCCCAGCAGCTAGAACCTAATGCTAGTGCTTGGTGCCTGGTTAGTGATTTTTAAATTTAAGTGGTTTATGTTTTCTACATGACAAGTCTTTGATATGGTATGAACTTTCTTAGTATGAGTAGTAATAATTGTATTTGTCTTAATGCAATTAATATATTGGTGAATTAATTATTTCAAACAAAATTTTTTAGGAGCCTCTACCAAGTTTCAGTCACTGTGTTAGGAATTTCTAACACAAAAATGAGAAATGACAAACTAAAACATATTGCTTATATTTTAAGACATTTACAATTTAAAGGGCAACTTGTGGCAAGCTGTTATAATACAATGTGCTTATTACGATAATAGAGATATGGACAGGGTAATCCTGGGAAATCCCAAGGGATGCCCCAGAACTAGACCCTGGGCTCTGGGAAGATTTCTTGGAGAAAGCCATGTAGGTACTGGGGAGTAGAAGTTAGAGGTTGGGCTGGGAAAGGCTAACAGAATGTCAGCTGTTAACTGTTCCATGGAAAACCTGTTAGTCGTGAATCCATTTGCTCCAAGAACACCCCTCCACGCCCACATACTCATAATCTCTGCATCTCCTTGTCTCTCTGCTGTTGCTCATGCTGATCATTCTACTAGCCTTTCTCCACCCACCCCCCCAGCTTCTACTCCCTCCTACTCTAGAATAGCTTCTCCAAGAAATATTCCAGAGCCCTCATCTGGTTGCGGTGCTCCCACTGTGAACTCCCAGGATTGCCCTATCCAAATCTCTGGTATCGTAATCAGCATATTGTATTATAATTTCCTGCCAAAGTCACCCATTAAATTGTAAAAATCTTAAAAATATAAGCAGTATGTTCAGGCTTTTTTTCTTATCATTTGTTGTTGTTTTTAAGAACTAAGCACGTGCCCTATCGCATCTGGTGACCAACTTAAAAATGCATGGGTTCCTGGGAGACAGCACACAGCTGAGAATAAAAGACACTGAATTCCGAAGGGCTAAATGTAAGGAGTACCCCTCTCAGGTCCCAGAGGCCTATGATTCAAACCAAATGTGAATGAGGCAAAATTAATTCCTTTTTTTTATTATAAAAAGAGATATAAAGCCAGTTTAGCTAGGGAAAGGGAGAAGCAGTACAGAGGAAAGCTGAAGAATGGAATTTCCTTGGTCCCTGTGGTGTGTGTCAGGGGGTGTACTGAACATATCTCCCCTTAAAAATGGAGGCCACCAAGGTAATTGCTGGACATTAGGGAGACCATTCTAGGTATAGGGGACTAAAGGTTAGCAAAGTTAGCTTGGCAGCAAAACCTGCCTGCAGATAAGTGTAGCAGTTTGGGAGTGTGAATAGCACAGAGTTTGGGGAGAAATGCAACTTGGTGAGAGAGGGCAAGGACAATCCCCAGTTTCCTTCAGAGTTGAGCTTGGTCTGGTACAGATTCACAGGTTTTCAGTAAGCCTAAGGTAGCCTGTGAAAGAATCTGGAAGGACAGCCATTTCACCAGCCACCACAGGGGGCTACCCACTGTGGTAGGAGATCTCTATCATTAGAGACTCCACATTTGAAGGGAGGCAGCCACGCTTCCCTCCACTGGGGTGCAGCAGGTGCTCCACAGATATAGAACGCTTCATGTGCTGAGGCCAGCTTTGCGTGCTGTCCAGGCTGAGCAAGCCAGCCCCAGAGACTGCCTGAGGTTCGACAATTACAGCGAAGACAGACGAACTGCACAGACCAGCTATGCAGTGTCTCTGCCGGAGGGAGGACCATCCCACGGGCACGCTCCCCTTTTCCGACCTGCAGCTGTGGTGGAATGGGACACAAGGAGCCTGTGACAAGAGAAGTGAGAACAGGAAGTGAAGACCTTAAGACGGAGGAAGTAAGGCGCTGCGGATAGTGATGGAAATAATAATACTTGAATTTGACTGAATATTTACCCAAAGGAAGTGAAGTTTTAAACTAAAAGAGAAAAGAATACCTGGAAATGTCATGATTTTGTTAACCCTGCGCCATCAAGAAAGAATGGGGGCTTGAGAAAGGAAACCCGTTTTCTATCAAAACAAAGTTTTTTTTTTTCCCCCTGCAAACATTTAATTTTACGGTCTGATTCGTACCTGTTAACCATGACAGTTAAGTAGCACTTTGATATTCAAAGTACTTTCCCATGGAATTGGCATGCTGTCACTCTTGAGATTTGTCACATAAATAGTGATCAACGAACATTATAACCATAGTTTATTATATTATTTTCACTTGACAATAACTGAAATGGGGAAGGATAGAATTCGTATTTCTTATGAATGAACACCCTCAGAAAAGTTGTGATTTCTGTCATGCAGGCCAGTGATTATTCTGCTGCCCCAAGTTGCCACTAAAGATCAGTGATAATTCCCCCATGTCGAGAATTCTCAAGGCTTGGAACTACCATAGACCACATTGCTTCTCTGGCTGATGTATCACATTGAAGTGGCCTCTGCGTTTAGTCGCAAAAAGGGCTGAAAAGGTATCGAATTCTGTTTTGACCTTTGTAATTAAGGATGTATTTAGAAGCCTTTCATTTTACCTCAAAACATGCACTTTAAAAAAAATTAGAATCCACGATTTCAAGAGCAAGAGGTTGTGATTAAATTGTTCACCTTCTAAACTGCTGTTGCTGACAACTTTGATCCTGTAGACGGAAGTTACTGTAAAGCAGAATGTGCAAATGACATTTCCCCTACAGTTAGGTAATCAACTTCCCTGTTGGTTTATTCTTTGCCTTCTTTTCTCTTTAGCTTCTTTAAGCCATCTCATATCTGGCAATGAATATCTTTGTATTTTCTTCATTTACTGCTTCTAGGAGCCACTCTATCCAGATACATGAGTGAGTGAGTGACTCGAATCCTGTTTTTTTTTCCTGCTTTTATGAATGTTTCTTATTTGCAAACTAAAAAAACTACAAATATCTTAATAAAATAAAAGAAAGGGGAGGATTATGGTATGTGAGCCTGTGCGTGAATTTATTTTTAAAACAACTAGGTTCTGTCCTAGACCTGTACAGAGTGGGCTGCGCAGCTGGGCTTTGGAAGGGCTGGAACTAGGACGTGAATGCTATGGCAGACTAAGACTTTCCCAGGCTCTTTCTTCTTGGAGGTACATGACCTCTTTGTCTTCTCTTCTCTCTGTACATCAACTTTATTTTTCCTGTATTGTCGTCTATGTCTGCTTCTAAAAGCACATGGATGGTCCTCAGCTCCAGATTCTATAAATCTTTACTTTTAGCCACATGCAGAGACATCTGAATCCAAATTCCGGGAGATTCTGATCAGCCCAGCTTGGGTCAGATGAAAATGCTTAACTACTCAGCTATGGCTCAGAAGCATGTACCCATTGCCAACAGGGCACTGGGTGTCCATTCCTTCAAGCAGTTCCCAGAGAAACGGAACCACTGTCGGCCTTCAGATCCAAAGGTGCTTGGGTTGTCTTTTTGCTTGTTTCTTCTCTCTCCCTCTCTCAGTCCTACCCACCAGTATCCAACTACCTCATGAGCAACCTCAGGTTGACTCATGAACAGCCTCAGGTGCACTCATCTCCTCCTTACCTGAGACTTTTTTTTTTTGAGGAAGACTAGCCCTGAGCTAACATCTGCTGCCAATCCTCCTCTTTTTTCTGAGGAAGACTGTCCCTGAGCTAACATCCATGCCCATCCCACTCTACTTTATATGTGGGATGCCTGCCATAGCATGACTTGACAAGTGGTGCGTGAGTTTGCACCCAGGATCTGAACCGGCGAACCCCGGGCCACAGAAGTGGAGCATGTGAACTTAATGTCTGCGCCAGCAGGCTGGCCCCAATCTGAGACTTTTTATACAACAGGGTCACTCTGGAAAAGTCCACAGTACCTAAATGATAGCCTTAACTTTTCTCCTACGGCCTCCAAATGGTCTCGTTTTATCCCACATGTTATGGAGAATATGATAAATTTAATGACCTCTAACATACAATAGGCAAAATTCACCTCAATAAATATGGTATCAAAATAAGAGAATGATGAAATCCCTGTTAGAGCACTATGTGTGGCTGACCAGGCAGAACATATATTGCACCTCCTGCTTCAAGTCTTTGCTTAAATGTCACCTACTGAGCTCAGCCACCTTGACTTCTCTACATCAAGTTGCAATCCCTTCCCCGACCCCAACCTACTTCACAATCTTTATCCTCGTCACTTGCTTTGTTTTCTCCACAGCACTAACATATTATATAATTTAGTTATTTATTATGCGTAATGACGGTCATCCCGCACTGGAAAAGAGATTCCACAAATGCGGGAATTTTGTCTTTTATATTGATTATTGTTTCTTCAGTGCCTTAAACAGTGCCTAGTATATAATAGGTGCTCAATAACTATTTACTGGATTAACAAATTAATTGATGAATAATAAGTGATAGAACAAGGCTTTTTAATTGAGACACGTTTATGGTATTAGAGTAAGTTCATTGGTCAATGTATCTACTGTAGACTCCACAATTTTCCTATTGTAGATGGAATTTATCCTTCCTACTGTGCTTCACAGCTAGTCCTGAGAGAAACATTCTTTAGTAGATCATATCAAATTGGTGCCAACATCCTTTGTAGCTAGACTTGGGTATTGCCTGAAGAGTGGAGACTCCAGGATGTACTATCTTGGATCAAGTATGGGTTACTCTTTAGCCAGGTTGGAATGTTTTTCTTTTCCATTACAGTATCATAAAATCTTAGAGAATTTTTTCTGGCAATTATATTCTTTGCATCTCTTTGCTATTAGTCAGCACCAGAGAGCTTGTAGTACCTGGCTGCTCTTAGAACGGCCATGCCTGTTAGAGTCTATTTCAGGGCTGGTTGGGAGGTTGGGAAGAGTGGGCTGAATGAGGTGCCATGCAGACTTTCTTCTCTAATCTGCCTTGGTTTGTTACACTTCACTATGAGACCCATGATCCAATTCGTTATCACCCAGCGAGTAGTCCATGGGAGTCCAGTGGGTCAGTGCCACTAAACTGTTGACAAACTTCATAACTCTCTAGTCCAAATACTATAGCATCAATCTTCAACCTGTGCAACAAATTCACCCAGACTGGAAGTAAAACAGAGTTGGGCCAAGGTATATCAGCAAGGCAAAGTTGTAGCAGAACATGATTACATGAGGCCAGCAATTGTAGCAAGGCATCATGCTCTCTTCTATTTGTCTCTTGCTGGAAAATCCAGGACTAGAATATGTCTTAGTTATGCTATACATAACTCCAATCTGGGATTAGCCAAACTTAGCTACCTGAATCAAGTTATTTTAGGTAGAAAATTGGGCAACTTATCACCAGGACAAAGCTTTGAAAACATTACTGTCATACCCCATATCCCTTTCTTCCAGCTCATCTCATCACCTACCTTTCTAAACTCCAAATTCCAATTCCCCTATTTGGACTCTAAATGCCCCCTGGGTTTGTTTTCCCAGATGTCTAACACTTTTTGAAAATTAACACCCCCAAAATCTAACTCTTGCTGGCCTTAAATCCCCACAGAGTTTCCTGTCTTGGAGAACGCTTTCACCACTTGCCCACTTGCTTAGGAGTCCACCTTTATTCCCATCTTTCCTGGCACCCCGGAATTTTCTCATTGTCAGGTCTTCCAGCTCTATCTTCAGGATGCATTCTGAACTTGACTGCTTCTCCCCCTGCATGATCTTTATTCCTGGAAAACTCAAGTGGCGCCCTGACATCAGCTGGCTTCCACTTCCACTTCCTTGCAATTCTCACAGCATCCAGAGAAGTATGTCAATTCAAGATACCCCTCCGTGCCTTCCTCTCACACTCAGAATAGAACACAAGCTTTTCACCAAATCCTCAAAGCCCTCTGCCTGTGTCCACAGCTCTTTCTGCTGTCACATTTTTTATTTCCTACTTCCCTCTACCCTGGTTGTCATTCCTGTTTTCTTAGAATGCCCCAAGTTCGGCGCCTTTTTAGTTACTATTCCCTTTGCCCAAAAGGCTCTTCCCCCAGATATTCAGGGGGCTGATTCCTAACTTAATTTATATTTATGCTCATATGTTATCTCCTTAGAATTTCCTTAATCGGCTGTACTCTCTGAAATGTCTCCTGTGACACTCCATTGTCTTGCCCTGCATTATTTCTCTTCATTGCACTTATCACTACCACGTATATCATCCGTTTCTTTTTCATTTGTTCATTTTCTGTCTTCCTGGGACTCTCTTTGTCATGTTCACTGCTTGACTCCAGTACCTTGACTCTTGCCTAGTCTGTATAAAGTACTCAAATACCGAATGAATTCTTCAAGGAATGCCAAATTATCCTTTCTGTTACCATTTACCCTCCAAATACTAGGAGTTTTGTGACTTGAGTAACTCAGTATTACGTAACCTTGCATTGCCAGGATTTTAAAAAATTATGTATGAAAAACCGATATTTATTTTTCCCCAAGCATATCCAAAGTAATTCACCCTTGATACCTCTATTTCCAATGCTATGTACATTTATTATTCTTTTGCAATTTGTCGTCCACCTCCAACAGCTTCCAACAGGTCTCTCAAATGCCACCAAGTGGCCTCCTTATCTCACTCTCCTCATTACATACTATGGATTGTTCCTTCTCCAGAGGTAGAGATATTTTTGCTTTTCCAACCTAGTATGTATTTACCTGTCTATTAGCAAATTACCCAGTCTTCCTCTGGGGAAGCATGTCTTCCCATTTTTAATCATGAACTTTTAGATGGAGATGACTTCACCCCTCAAGGGTGAAGTAGGAGGCTCAGGTCTGATAAATCAGAAAACCACTAGCTTTAGTTAGTGTTTCTGAGATGTACCCTGATCCATCTCCGGCCAGTGTGAATCAGGGCCTGATACTTTACTCAAGTGTTGGGGAAGAGATCTTCCTTCCCAGTAGTTTTGGGCGTGGGAAGATGCGGGCCTGGAGCCACTTGTAGTTATTCTCGAGTCACATTGTGCTTGAGAATAAAACCAATATATGGACAAGAACAAAGCTGAAAGACAGAGAGAGACCAGGGCATGATGACAGTTACTGAATTCCTTAACTTTTGCTTATGCGATCTAATACATTTTTCTCTAAGTTAGCTTGGACTGGGTTCTATCTGTAAAGAAACCCTAGCATAACTTCTTAACTATTTTGAAATTCAATATCTTCTTTCCATTTCACGCTGCCATTTGTTTAATTTTATTCTGAATCATGGCTTTCCTCCTGCACCTTGATCTCTTTCCCCAGAAAGAGAGGGATGTAACAATGTTCTTCTCCAGTGATAATAATAGCAATACTAATACATTTTTCGCATCACTATTTTTACATTTTGATTTCTTCTATTCTCACTATCAGATTTATATTTTGCAGTGATTTGTTTATGTTATTTATTTATTTTTACTTAAATCCCAGCAATGAATCCCCATTACCTACTGGGTAACAAACTTCCCCTTTAGGTTGACTCTTAAGACCTACTACAATTGAATCTTGGTTCACCTTCGAGCCTTCTATTACATCATTTTTTCTATAGTTTCATCAAAACAGGTGGCTTCCTAGTGAGTTATTACATCTGTGCTTTCCTCACATTGGTCATGCTCTTTGTCTTGGATTCCCAGTCTTTAATCTCACATGTGGAAGTCCTAAACATCCCCACCTCAAATATCATGCCCTCTGGGAGTCTTCTTCTTCTTCATGTCCTCTATTTAGAAGTTATCTTTTCCTCCTCTGTACTCAGATTATACATTATTCTTTTGGATCAGAAGGCAAAGTGTTTTGTGTCCATAGTTTATTTGCCGTAATAGACGATGTATTCATCAAAGTTTGGTTACGTGTTACGTGATTTGTGTACTTCAGTGTACCAGGCCAGTGCCTTGCACACAGCAGACACTCAGTAAATATTTGAAAATGAGAAACAAAGAAAAAGAAAGATCATACTGAAACAACAACAGCAATAACACAAATGTACCACCCATCGTTGACCTACGGTATAAAATTCAGTTTCAAGTTTTCTTTTATTAGATTGCCATATGATATTTTTCAATGCAAAAATTAGGAAAAAGAAGTATAATTTTCAAATAGTTGCAAGAATTCATTAGGTTATCAATGCATTTTTGAGAATCACTTTTTATAAGATAGTGTGCAGCACTAGGACGCCTTTAGAGTAGAAAATGGCTCTAGTGGGTAGTCAGTACGTGTGTATAGCAGCTGTATTTCAAAGCAAAATAGTCTGTTTTAAAAAGGAATTATTCAAGTATATAAAAAAGCTTTTGCTTGTAGAAATCGCTAACTAAAAAAAGATTATTCTCAAAAACATCCTTCCTTTTGCCGCTCTTGGGGAAAAAAAAGACAACTTAAAATAAATAAAATGTCATCCAACTTCCCCTCCAACATGCATAGCAGTTAAAAAAAACAATCTAAGAACAAACGCGTATCTAACCAGAGCCAAATTGAACCAAATGCAAATGGGAATGCCTTCCTAATACACCCTTCAGAATGGCCTCACAAAGAAAACGTTGACACGTTGTTCAGTGAAACAAAAATTCCAGGGGCCGATATAAGTGCCAACTTCAGAGTGTGACTATGTAAGAAACAAGAGAGAGAGGAGATACACAGAGAGAGGCACGCGCGCACACACACACACACACACACACAGACTTTATAAGAGAGCCAATAAAAACTGCGCTTCAGTGGCATCTAACTGAATGTAATGGCTCTTGTGGTATTGGTAACTGAGCCACAAAGTAGTTCATACAGCCCAGTTGACTTCTTTTCTGGGATTAATCAGCCTGAGGGGTTTGCATTCCTTGAACAAAAAAGGAGGAAAATGATCAAGGCAGACATCTGAACAAACACATGCTGTTTATATAGAGCAGTGTGGTTTCTAGAGCTGATCCCTTACCTGATTTGGCATATCAATTATTTGTACCCTTCTGCCTCCTCTTACGTAAGCTCAAAGCTGTGCCATGCCTTGTTGACTTACTCTGATAAGGTCTCACTGCCTGCCTCTTACAGCAGTTTGTCTGACCTTGGGTAATTCGTTCACATAGTATCAATATCTGACCTAGTGTGCATTAACTGGGAACAGTAAATTACAAAATTGAGCCCTCAGATATGACAATATGTGTACTAAAATAAAAATTAAGGAACATTGGTAATTTAGACCAATCAATTTAAGAGGAAGAAACAGGCCTACATTATATGGGGACAGGTAATTGTCATATTTCCATGTATACTATAATTATATCTAAAAATTAAAGCAGAAATGATTTTTACAAACCAAAACAAAAGACTCAAGTAATTCCAAACCACTCTCTTAACCACATAGTTCAGATTTTCTTTCACAAAAACAGATCTGTTGCCAGTATGGTCACAGAGATTCATTTGATTCACCAAATGTAAGAAAAAGACTTAGGCCACGTTATAAATAATAATTACCATCATTGATACCACACAAAGTGTATTAAAGATTTAGCCATGATAGATAGATTCAGAAGTTTTAGTAGGAGAGAAACCTTAACATTCTGTATCAACATAGTAATTGTATAGGAGAGAAAACACAGTTATTGGGCAGAGCCTGGACTAATATCTGAATACTAGTTCCCTTTATATTGCTGTCTTATTTTGATTTCTATTTTATTTTAATAGAGAAGCTACAGCTTTGAGAATGGAAAGTAAAGTAGCCGGGGGTGAGATACAGTGATGATATATGACTCTCCCTGTAGTGCAGATAAAAGCATGAGATAATATATGTGAAATCACACTACCTCTCACATCGCAGGCATGTAATAAAAGTTTGCTGAATGAATATGACAAATCAATAAATCTTAAACTATAATTTGATTATAATCTTCATAACACAAATGTCCAGTATCTCGCAGGACAGCCTTTTAGCAGAAATTATTGTACTGGCAGTGGATTTAAAGCAATATAGATATAGAGTCAGTATTTCGTGAATGCCTTCAGTTCTGGAAATGTAGTCATTGTTGATTTAGCACAGCACAGATTGTTTATATTTTAAAGGTTACCCCCATTTTCCCCCGCTGTAGCTAGCATTAGAAAGGGGTTAATCAAAGAAATCATGCAAAAAAAATAAGCCTATAAAAATAAAATATTAGTGGAGAGCATTTCTTTGTGCTTTTAGCTTGTTGGATGTAATTTTTTTTTTTTTTTTTTTTTTAAAGATTTTTTATTTTTTCTCCCCAAAGCCCCCCGGTACATAGTTGTATATTCTTTGTTGTGGGTCCTTCTAGTTGTGGCATGTGGGACGCTGCCTCAGCGTGGTTTGATGAGCAGTGCCATGTCCGCGCCCAGGATATGAACCAACGAAACACTGGGCCGCCTGCAGCGGAGCGCGTGAACTTAACCACTCAGCCACGGGGCCAGCCCCTGTTGGATGTAATTTTACAAACAGCACATTTAAAATTATTCAATGTATATGCACTGAAGTGTTGCTATTTTGGACTTAAAGTTCCTAAAATTTCTTTGTTCTGCTATTTAATCAATAGCTAAATTCTATTGCATAGTAACCATTTGAAGTTTTGGAAAGCCATTTTATTTCCCAAGTATCTCCCATTTATGAGAATTTCTCCTCATGATACCTCATTCCCCACCTCCATCGCCTCCCTCATCAAGTAGCATTGCAGTGAAACACCGCCCACTTGAGCAATCCCTGATGCTCCACAAAGCTTGTGTTCCCTAACTAAGCCTTCTTGACTTTTGTCCTGGGCCTGTTTCATCTCCCATTGAGAGGTAAGACCTTAGCTATCCACTCATGTCACTTTTCCACTGAAGTTCTTTACGTTGTAGCCAGGTCTTGTTGACAAGGTAGAGCAGAGCAGCATGCAATTACCTGGGTAATTTAAGCCACCACCATGCTTTGTCTATATTCCCTGGACAGTTGACTTACTGGGAAGCCGATAGTGAAGAGATTGTTAACTTGCAATTATTCAGGCAATTCAAGTCAAAGTAATGTTTTTACTTGAATTATCCAGATAATTGCTTCAAATTTATATTTTGCTTTGCTAATTGAATGCTAACCTTGGGGAGCATGGCTTAAGGCACCAAATGGCCTGAGAGATTCCAGTTCACACTTTCATCTCCGGAACTTTTACTGGCAGCTGATTTCACTATATTTTTATAAAGTGAATACAACATCTAACTTCATCTCCAAGGAGCAGGTGGGCAAAGTGCCTTGGGTGACTACAGATAAACATGAAGCTGCATGAGACTTATATAAAGACCATTACCAAAACTCTGCCACTTAACCTGTCATTGTCCTTGATTGAGAGCAGGAGACTGTGGATGATATTGCATCTTCTGCAGTCCTTAGTCTGTAATTAGGCAGATTATGTCATGATTCCCTTGGGTTCACAGAAAATTGCTCCACCCAAATGCCTAAAGAAAGAGGAGATTTATTTTCAAAATACACACAGGCTGGAGCAGAATTGAGAAGATGTCCTCTTCTCTGCCTCCCTCTGAGAACTCTCCTGGAAGCTCACGCAGGGAATCTTGGCAACTCTAAGCACATTTGTTCATTGTCCTACTCTGCCTTTTGCTTGCAAAAGACCTGGAATGACTGTTCCTACTCCCTATCTCTGAAAATCATTCAGCTCGGCTAATTACTTCCATCTCACAGTCTCCTATTTCTAAACTCTCAGGAGATGAATATAATGGGTTCTGCTCACTTTTTCAAGCCAGGTGGTGTCTATGGGCTGACCATGAATCTATTGACCAGCTAAGCCAGTAAACTGAGGCAGGCCATTCGGTTCATGTGGAAGAGAACCTGGCTCTGGATGCTCATCTGGAGTGCTGTAGAGAGCGATTCTCTTAGAAGTGTGTGTAGGGGGCAGGTAATGACTCACTTCTATAACACAGAGCCCTACTGAAAGAGCCATGTGAATGTCCTAAGGGTATTATCCAAAAGTTGCAGTCAGTCATTGACTGCATTTTCTTCTTCAAATGATGGTAATATATAAAAATCACAAATATCAAATGCAAATTATCTTGAATAAAAAGACTGGGTTTTTGGGGACTAATAAATGCCATATACAAACATCTATTGAGTATCCATCATATTGCAGGCACTGGTGCTTGGAACACAGATCACAGGCCCCATGGTACTTAATTTATAGTGAAGGAGACATGCTACAGGCAAATACAGAAATGCTATATAGGGTGAGGTCTCTAGTGATAATTGCAATGAAGAAAAATAAAGCTTGGTAAACAGACAGAGAATGCTTAAGGGTAATATTCAGATAGATGTCAAAGAAGACTTTTCTGAAGGGTGACATTTGAGCAGAGATTGGAAGGAAGCAGTGTGGGAAGGGTGTGTCAGACAGATGGAAAACTAATGCAGAAACCTCCAGGTGGGAATGTGCTGCCTGGTGTCCTCCAGGGACCAGAGAGAGGCCACTGTGCCTGGAGAATAGGGAGCGGTGGGACAAAGAATCATAGAGAAGGTGAGGGAGGAGAGGAAGGCAAGGGGCAGATTCATGTTGTTGTTTAGACCACGGAAAGAAGTTTGGGCTTTATTCTAAGTGTGATTGCAGGGCTTTGAGTAAGAGAGTAGCATTAGATTTTTGATGTTTTAAAGAATAATGGGCTGCCATTTGGATTATGGACAACAGTATGGCAAGAGAGAAAGCATGAGACCATTTAAGAGGATGGTGCAATTTGTGAGTTTGACTCAAACTATAGTACAGGAATGGTTAGAAATGGTGAATTCATGGTTTTAGGATGTATTTTGTTGGGAAAGCTGATAAAATTTGCTGATGGTTTAGATTTGAGGTACAAGCAAACAAAGGAGTTAAAAGTGATTCCAAGTACGTTAGCCTAAATGAAGAGGTGAAAGGTGGCACCATTTGCTGAGATGGGGAAGACTCAGGGAGCCAAGGTTTTGGGTACCATGAAGCAAGAGTTCATACTCTGGGATGTTAACTTTGAGGCTTACATTAGTCATCAAGCGTGGATGCTAAATAATTAGATGTCTAATTCTGGAGTTGAAGAGAGAGATTAGACTGGAGAATAGATGAAAAGATATCTTTAAAGTGAAGCAAAGATTGCCTATTGAGACAGTTGTGTGGAAGAGAACTCTTACTCAATTCCTGAATTACCTTCTCTCTTTTTTCTTATGTCTACATACAGAAAAGTCTCCAACTTCATCATCATCACAAACAAATATCCACTCTGATTGTGATACTTGAATTGCTGCCTAATTCCTTGCTCACATTATAATTATAATTCCCTGTGCACTATTATAATATAATGAATCCTGCCATTTTTGGATTCACTAATGCATTTTCTTTGTGTTTTCTTTACTAAATTATGAATCTATGTCTCTCACCTTTTAAAAAATTACCTTTATACCCACTTTCTACATCAATCTCATGAGGCTCTCATGAGCACTCATCCTTTATTCTGTACCCACATTTCACAGTGGACCATTTGAACTATATTGATTTTATACTTGATTCAACAAACATTTGAAGAATTATTGTATGGTAAGAATTGTGACCCAATGCTTTATACATGTTCTGATTCTTTTTAATATCCATCGCAATGCTTAGAGCAGTATCTTGTAAATAAAAATGCTAACACTAGTCATCATAATAATAATCCATAATGTATAAGTAGTGCTTTACTCTGTACAAAGAATGGTCACATATATTATTTCACTTAAGCCTCTCAATGAGACTATGAGGGAGATCGTATTGTTATCTCCATTTTATAGGTATTTATATTGAATATCTATTATGACACCTGCTCTAGGAACTAAAGAAGATGTAGAGAACGGTGGAAAAATGACACCTCGTTCCATTGGCTTATAAGTTGAAAGAATATTTACATTTAATTAGATAGAAAATGAAAACAGAGCAAAGGTACGGTTGGGAAGCAATTAGAGGTGCAGTAGCCTGTTTTATATGAGCAAACACTGTTAACTGAGAGGACAAGAAACTAGATTTCCAGCAACTCCAAAATTGTAGTTGTTTTAAGAGTGTGTTAAATAAGTTGTCAGTCATTTTCTGTTGTTGTTATTTTGAATATAAAAGTGAGTGTGAAATGCTGCCAGAAGCTGGATTATACCATTTTGAATCATTTCATGTCAACATACACAGATGCTTTAGTAAAGAGGAAAAATATTTTTCCTATATTAGATGACTGGAATTGTTGAGGAGTCAAGAGGAATAAAAATAAGTTACTCTATTTTCTTCTGTATTCAACATTCTCAAATGAAACAACAAAGACAACATAAAGCTACAAAGCAGGGGGGTTTTCTCTTTTTTTTTCTCTACTTTTCATGAGTAAAATCATTGTGTGGTTGTGTCCAGCAAGGGTTTGGTCTCTTTATCAACTCAAAACATTCCTTCCTCATTATGAAAAATTGCATGAAGGAAGGAGGGACCAGTAGATTCCTTTATCTTCTATAATAAGGAGTTATTTTTCAAGATACTTTAATGTCTTGTGACCAGAAACTGCTGCTCTGGTTCAGGGCAAGTTTCCTTAGGCTTATCTTTTCTGTCTTGATTTTGACGAGGAACCAGGAAACAAGTTGTATAACTTTAAATAAGTCACCTAATTCCTCAGTCTTTAATTGCCCAGGCCATGAAGGGAGGAAGTTGAACCAAATGATCTCTGTTCCAGCTTCTAATCTAAAAATTCTATGAGGCTATGGCATGCATAATAAAATCCATATAATACTCTTCCCGTCCTGGAACTTGTGGTGTTCTTTTACAAATCTGTTCTTGTCTGTCTTTTGTCCATGAGCAATCTCTTGTAGCCTCATTAATTACCACATAAATATTGATTACTTCCAAACATAGACCTACAGCCTAGTATTCTCCAAACTGTGTTTGCGGGCACTAAGTCTTCCTCAATATAGTAATGGTAATAAAATCAACAAAGAATTCTACTGCATGTAATTTTCAGGATTTGGCCTACTCTTTCCCCCATTTGGGGATAAAGAAAGCACCCAAAGCATATTAAGCGCTTTGAAAAATCTCGCAGTACAGAAATCTCCTCAAGCCAATGTTTCCAGACTTCTTTGGGTGCCAGCAGATGTCTTAGTTTACCTATTTTCTCTGGAAGCCTACAAATTCCCAGTAAGCACAGCCCATAGAGCTCCTGGTGCCTTGGTAGGTTGTCTGGGGTTAGGTTTTTTTGCATGTTGGCTCATGTGAGTCATTCGAAGACTAAGTTCTCATGTTTTTATTTCTCAAACTAGAAATACTTTTTTTCTCATCTATATTTTCTGCAATGAAAAATCATCACTATAGCTCAAAATATCTAATTGATCAAAATCTGGATGATTGCTCAAGTCAGAGCAAAAAAAAAAAATGGAAAGGAAAGAAAAGGAAGCATCAGATTGAGCAATTCCATTTGCTCGTTGAACAAATACTGCAATGTTATGAATTTCCCTGTTACTTCAATGGTAGTAAGAACAGATGTCTAGGATGGTTTGAAATACTTAATTAAATATTACTATGGAATGCAAAAAACAATTGATGAGATCTAAAAATCTTTTGAAGACCAAATATTTCAGATGTGATATGAAGTTTAAAAGACAGTCTTCCTGAAATCATTTCACAAAGACCTATTTTAGTTCTTATAAGGAAGTAAGTTGGATGATATTTTATGCAATTCAAGTATGCAAAGTAAACTTCCTTATGACTGATCCTGTCAGAGAACAATAATATTTCTTGTAAATATTAGAATAAAGTTGAACACTGTAATTTTTGTGTGCCCATATATATTAGGGCTTATTTAGAACTTATTCTAAGCCAAGAGCTACTTAAACTTCACTGCTCACCTGTGAGCTATATTATTAAACAAGGTCATTCTTATCACATGTCACAATTTTGGCTTACCTTAGTTAATTGTTAATAGCCCAGATCTGTGGCTTTCGGTAACCAAGTTATCAGGTCAATGCCATGTGAGACAGTTATTTGAAGTGAAACTAATTCTTCACCATCTTTATCTAGGCATTAAACAAATTATCTTTTTATGGGGGAAGGTCAAACGCATAAATTTAAGTGTTAAGAGAATATCTTATTCCTTGTGAAGAGAATAATAGTGGTCTTAGAATACAGGGTTGGAACTTCAAACATTATTTTTGCAAACTCTCCATTGCATTCTGTGGTTAAAAAATTGGTTTAACTCTAAGATACTGTTTTAAGGAGGGCAGTTTGTCATTCCATTACAGTTTCCTTGCTTACTTAATATTTTCAAGGAGTAAGTTTTCTAAAGGGAGAAAGTCTTACGAAAACAAATAAGATGTCTATGCTGGCTAATAAGCAAAAGTGAGATGTTTAAATAAGTCGAGTTTTGCCAGTCTTAGCCCAGCAAATCTTAATTTGGCCAGAGGAAAGAATTAACAACAGCAAAGAAGTCAAATATATTGTAGTTGTCAAACAAAAAGTCAATAATGGCTTTCTATTATAAGTTCTTTTCCCCTTCCCAAATATATGTCTAAATAAATTAATCTTATTTAGGAAATATGGTGGGTTCTTATAATGTTTAAAACTCTCGAAGAAAGATGGTTTGTTTTTCTACCTGAGTTCCACAGGAATTTTCCACATAAAATTGTGGGAGTTTTTTAACTAAAAAAATAATAATTGTCATCAAATGGCCAAACATTTCTTTGGAGGTTAGAAAACAAAACTCAGTAAAGGAAGAATATTACTATACCAACAGATAATGTATATGAGGCTTCTGGCATTTCAATTACACTCTCCTGAGAATCCCAATATTCTTTTTTCCAGGCATAACCCACCAGGAATAAAATTTCCTCAATTGATATTCACTGATGCTAAGTATCCATTGATAATCACTCTTCTGGTGCTCTCTGTTCTCTAAGTGAGGGCAACTTTTCTTGCTCAGGAAGCTTCTTGGTCACAGTCAACCAGAGATGGTTGGAGTGCAGTGCACAAGGAAAGGTCTGTTCCAGTGTCAAAGTAAAGCAGACCTTCAGCTTTTCTGCTAGAGTCTAAATAGCGCACATTCTACCAGTATGGACAGGACTCTGACATTTAGAGATTCCATTAGATATTAGACATTAGACATTAGATATAATAAATACAGAAATGTGGGCACATCACTGCTCAGGCTGGAAAACAGCTGGACCTCTTAGTTTAACTAAGCAAAACATTCAAAGTAATGAAGGACGAGGGACCTCAAGATGCATATTTGAGTCCATTCTCTTCATTTTACAATTGGAAAAACTGTGGCCCTGAAAGGTGATGTGACATAGTGGCAATCTCACAGCACTTAAGTGCCAGCTAGGAGTTTAATTAGATTCAAATCCAAGTATGCTACCTGGTATGCTTCCTCTCTTTTGAGATAGACAATCAATAAGAATTTGTTGCGTTTTTACGTGACTAGAACACTGACTCTGGAAATATATTTAAAAAATGAAACAATGTAGGTATTTTTCAAAAATCCAACTAGAAATTATAATTATGTAACAAAAAGTAGAGAAGAATTGAGTGCTTATCTCATGAGCTTTAACATTATGGAAAGTTAATCTATGTAATTCGTGACAAGTTGACCCAAATAAGGAAGCAAGGAGGAATGAAGGAAATGATAAGTACTCTTGGCAATTATTTGAATTTCTCCTGTACTTGCCTGTTCTTTGGGTTATTTGTAAATAAGGATTTCTTAGAATATGTTTATAAACTAAGCCGGAAAAAAATCAGTGAGAGACATTACAAACCTCACTTCCACTTTGGCATGGACCCTATCACTGTAATGGATTTATGGTGATCGCCATTGATATTTAAGAGCTGTGCTAGAACGATATTCTGAAAATTATCTTTTAGTCACTGTATTTAGATAGGGCTGCATGGAATGTTGTTCATCTTAACATTACTGGCATTGGTCTCTAAGGAACAAATATATGATAGACCCACAAACCATTACCAGGACCCCCATCTGAAAGGCATCTTTAAATTTTATGTGGAATTCCCTTGGAGCCACCCTCCCTTGGCTTCAAAGAGTAGGGAGAGTACTTCTTTCCTCTCCCATTTGGAGGGTAAGAAAATGTGCATTGTTTGAGAAGTCCTGATAAATTTTTCCCTTCTCTCAGTGTCTCAGCTTTCTTTAAAATTTCCAGGTTGGGATGAGCTGAGTTTAACAAGATTCATTCCTTCACCTCTAAGTAAGCTCTTAATATATCAATTCCAATTTGAGGAGAACTCCTTAGAATATGGGAGTACTTAATGCTTCTTCAGACTCAGTTTTCAGCTCGTTAAGAATTCCTGAACATCAGGAAAGAGTTCACTTAACATCTTACTGCAAAGTCAATTGATATCGATCCTACTCATGGTAGTGACTCTCTAATTTCTAGAAAAGAAAGACTTAACAGTCACAATCTAATTTAAAGTCAGAAATGGTTGGGGCTTGTCTTGTTGTTGATTGTGATTCCTAGCACTCTGGTCTATTGGTTTATTTTGGAGGCCAATGGTAGCGGGAGTTGTGATAGACATTAAGCAAAGAGTTAAACCATTCTCCCGCTTTCCTCAGGCCCATGCTCTATATACTCCCTTCTCCAACCCAAGCCACATGTCAGCTGGTGGTATTGTGGTTGGCACCCATGAAGAAATAATTCTCTTGAATGATCACAAGTCTGCTGCTTCTTGCATGCTAAGCTCAGCTCCACTATGGGAGAGACACTAAGATACTGCTGTGCTGACGCTGCCAGGGCCGAACAGGCTGGCAAAACCCAGATGTGGTCGGGGCTCCTCCCAGTGTTTAGGGGAACTTGGGCAATTTTTCTTTGTGGGGCTTTTGTCTTTATAAACAAAATTCATGGGTCCATGTGAGGTCTAGTGACTTAGGATTTAAATTTAGACTTAGAAAAATGGGTAGGGAAGAGATCTTTCTGTATTTGTCTATTGTCCAATTAATGTGTGAGAATTCTTTGTGGTGTTCAGGCACTATCATCCCCATTCAGATCTAGGAACCCTTCTTTTCATGGACTTTATTGTCAAATCCACACTTCCTAGCTGATTTCATATGTCCACCACAATAAAAAGGTAACAACACTGTTATTATTCAAAATGTCATGGCTCCTCAGAATCTGTTTGTACTGAAACAATATAGATATTCTTGCCTTTGAAGTTTCCTGACATCCTGTATTTAATGCTGATTGCATTGATATTCATATAATCTATTGAGCCATCATGAATATTGGATTCTAGTGACTATCAAAGTTTGTTACTGTGCTTTGTTGACAATGACTTCAGATACAATCTTTCTCAGAATAGTCAGAATAATGTAAAAGATAATTCATTTTCTTCTCATGTTAAACTTACCTTTGGGATTTTATGGTGTAAACACAGGACAACACATCTTCCCACTACGTCTTCTCTTAACTTTTTAGACCATGATTGCTGTATTCCTAGAATGTTGTCTCTTGAAATGTTGTCCCTGTCTTCCACACACTAACACAAGTGGGGAGAAGAGTTGGGGGAGTCCATGAGCAAAGCAAAAAGAGTGGTCCCATTTGCATAAGGAATATCAGTCCCTCACATGGTATGGCTTAATCATGACCATAGAGAACACAACATAACCATATCTGTTGGAGGCAAGAGAGATCATTGATTAGCATGGACTGTTTCTGTTTTGGAGCAATGATCTCAAACTCCGTTAAAAGGAATAGGCACAGCCTGAGAACTGCCACACATGTGGTGCTAAGGCTGTGAAGGAGGTGAGTTGACTTCTCTTGGTATTAGTGACATGGGGAAAATGGGATAAGGGAATTCTGCTGCTACACCATCATGCCCAGGTATATACCAAAGGGAGTGATGGGTGGGTAAGAGCCAATAAATTGTCCCCCACACATGGCTCAGGCCCAAGGGTCGGTGGTGGTCCTTTGGTAGCCCATAGCTGTAAATGTCTTCTGTTTCCTCGATGAGTCAAAATCACCCCAAATCAGTGTGTGAGCATGATTCTGGAAGCCCAATCTCACATGATACTGTGAAAGAAATATTGCACCAACCAGTATGAGTCATGTGTTTACAAGACTTCCTTTCTGGAAGCAGGGACTGGACACAGGTCCTAGGGTAACTCCAAAGTCATGAGTCCTACATCTCCTCCTTGGGACATTTTGGTTCGCCTCACATGTGAAGTGGGTGTGGGAGAGGCGGGTTCATAGGCTAGGGTTGGAGAGTGCCCCGAAAAGGGGAAATGAGGACCAGAGTCAAGAAGTCCAGGCTTTGGGCACCCTACCCTGATGACACTGCAGGCCCACACACTGGAAGAGTCTTAGGATATTTTAAGGAAGGCACTCCAAAGTGAAAATAAGGACCCTTCTTGGCCAAATTCCAGAGTGGTACTGTCTATGGAAGGCATGAGTAAAGGTTGACCAATGTGTGCCGTCTCATCATTGAACATCATACAGTTGCTATCTGGAAAAATTGTTTTTTAGGACTCAGATCATGCATTTTAACTCTGATAAAAATGACTGTTAACAATCTCACCCTGTTTTTGCTCAGATGGAATGAGATGGTATCTCAGCTCTCTTTGTCTTCTCTGAAGCCCACTCATATCAGACCATGGGGGGATTTGACATCAGGGCTTTACCTTCCCTTCACCTAAGCATGTCTAGACTAAGCCTGAATTCTCCACATTTCTCTAATTCTCATAGGCCCTTTCTCTCTTTGCTCTATTCTCTCAAGTATAAATGACCTGAATCTTTGGTCTTTATCTTTCCCCTAAGTGGAGTCTCTAACGACAGGTCGCTACGATCCAGCAAGTCTAGCCCCTGTCAGCTGGCTCATTTTTCTCAAGTTTTTGAGTGAGTTGGGCACAGGAGAAACTCTAGGATAAAATTAACCTTAAGTTGCTATCTGGGGCTTTGGCCTCCAATTTTCATGAAATTTACTTTGTAGGAATAGAACAGATGATGTGTGAACCTGAGGAACTTCCATTGTCTAGACTAGAGACAGATCTATGCTTCCTGCTCTACATTTTCTTTCCCTGGTCCTCGCCCCTGTTCCCACTTGGAGCTCTAATGTGATGAATGTTACATATCATGTCAAGCAGGAGGAAAAACAGAGAATTCTGAAAGAACCAATCCAAAGAAGGAAGGAAGGATTACAAAAGAGAGAGAGCTGAAAGAGATTGATCCCCAAAGTGGTGATCCTGAAAGGAATATCCCCAAAAAGATTGCTGACTGTGAGTAATTGCTTTTAGAGTCTTTATCATACCCCAACCCACCCCAAAACTCTGTGTCCTAACACCAGAGGTGTCTTTGGCAATGGTTCAAACCAGCCGCAGTGTCCTGCTCAGAAATGCGAAGACATGAAGGAAGTTGGGGAATCTTGACCACCTCTAGAGTTGGGAGCCTGCTTCTGACCTGCCATAGCCTTTCCTTGCCAGGGGGCAGACACACTGATTCAAGAGCCTTCTTTCCTGGGATACAGTGAAAATTGTAGCTTATGTAACTTATTCTTTATTTTGTCTTTTCTCAAGAAGAAGTTACTTTTTTCTCAAAAGATAGCAAAGGGAAAAAATGTCACAAGTTCCTCTAAATTTTCTCCCACGTGGACTTCAAGCCTGCTGCTGTTCTTGGGAAAAACAAGACAAAACATAAAAATGAATCGTGGAGACTTTTTGGAAAATATTAGTTTATAGTAAAAAATTAGGACATCTGAAATATCAAAATAAAACTATGACTCATCACCCAGAAGTCTGATTATCAGTGTATTATATAATATGTCATTGGGACCTTGCAGATAACAGAGTACATTACATGAAACCATATCTGTGGGAATAAATATAATCATCCAGTCCCTTTGTCTTAAAAATCTATACCACTACTTTAATTTTTCAGACAAAATTTTTTTTTTAAAGATTAGCACCTGAGCTAACAAGTGTGGCCAATCTTTTTTTTTTTTCCTGCTTTATCTCCCCAACCCCACCCCTATATATAGTTGTATATCTTAGTTGCAGGTCCTTCTAGTTGTGGGATGTGGGACGCCGCCTCAACGTGGCCTGACGAGCGGTGCCATGTCCGTGCCCAGGATCCGAACCCTGGGCTGCCGCAGCAGAGCGTGCAAACTTACCTACTGGGCCACGGGGCCGACCCCCAAAATTTTTTTTTGACTGAAAGTTGTTCCTTGGTACAAAAAATGACAAATTCAGATGTTGCCAAGGTATTTGAACTTTGTATACTATATTCAAGTGATGTAAACAGTTCCCCCATTCTCTGAATAATTCATAATAATTTGATTGAAAAATATACTTTTAGATATCTATTGAAAGTGACAAGGGAAATTAGAGCTCTCTACATTTCTACAATATAAAAAATGAAACCAGTTGCTCAGGCATTTGGGCAATAGCATTTCATTGCCTGAAGAAAGCCATGTTTCTTGAAACTAAATATTGTGTAAGGGAAGCATGTTTTAATATACTTTCAGGTTTACTTTTTCTAAAACCATTCATTTAATGAAAATATGCAATTTCACAATAGTTTAATTAAACTATTTTAAGTGCAAAAAACATGACTTTCAGTTTCAAATATAGAAACAGGTCATCTCAGTGAGTCTATCACTCCTCAGGGATTTATCACAGATTTTGGGAAGCAAATTTACTTCTTACAGTTACCATTAGCACTCTCCCTTTCAGACAGTTTGTTGTAGAGCTCAGCTTCCCAAACTAAGATCAGCATCCTTCTTGTTAAAGGGCAATGAGTTTATTGCCTTGTGTCTATGGGCGGTTGTAAGTTCTTTGAACTTACACAGCTACTGTGGACAACATGAAGTTTCCTGCCCACAGAAACTTGGGATCTTGGTCAGAAAATACATCCTGACATAAATATCCATAATGAAAACCAAGGACTATAAAAGCCTAAGAGAGTTTGAAATGAAACAATCTTTTTTTTTTTTGAGAGAAATTATAAAACATTTTAGCAAGAGAACGGAATGGACAAAAAAGTCAAATGAATGAATAAACTGTGTTTAGGAAATGGCCAATGACTCATTTTGTCTGAAGCATGGAATAAGGTAGGGACCAAATGATGTAAGGAGCTTGTACTTGATGGTGAAGAAATCAGAGTTTGAGCTATTTATGAGACATCCAGGAAGACACAACTGCAAGCACCTGGGAATGTGGACCTGGAGAGAAGGGAAATGAGTAGGCTGGGTGTAGAAATCCTGAAGTTACCTGCATAGACGAGAGATAGTTGGAGCTGCCAGGAGGGCATGACTTCAGAGAGAGAGAAATGAAGAGACGAAAGGGGCTAGAAAGAACCTGGGACACTGCTGCTCAGGGAATGTAAGAAGGAATGAGAATGATTGGCAGGAGAGAAAAGCAGTGTTCCAGAGCACCTATGGGGACATGTTGACGCAGGGACGGCGAGCTGAAGAGTCTAAAGAAAGATTTCTTGGACTCTCAAGGTCTGGCAGTAGTGCTCTTTTATTTAGAGAACAGTGTGGAATAGCATGGGGACAGGACCCATGGGCAGTAAGAGCTGCTGCTGCAATGTGTTGAGGTTAGGGCTAAATTTATAAGGTATGATTTATTTTTACATTTCACGTGACTTATTTTTACTGGAAAAAGAAAAGATGATGTAAAAAGTCATTAAATGATTTCAGTGCAGATGGGGTCTAGTTATTGTGTGGTCGTATAACTTTAGATATGAATCTGGTCATATAGGTCGGCATGTAGGCGAGGATGCCCTGGGCATCTCTCCCTGGGGCAGCCCTAATTCACACCATAAAAATCCATCGGGTCACATAGATCGGCATGTAGGCCAAGTCACCTTGGGCTTCTCTACCTGGGGCAGCCTTGATCCACATCAATGTCAGGGAACAGATAATCAACAGGGGTTAATGAGGTAAAAAGACTGATGAAGGTGTACATCAAAAAGGCCATGGCATTTGTAGACTAGGAAGTTACTGGTGATATTTGATCTAACAATTTCATTGACAGGTCAGGCAGAAACACTCAATATGGATCCATTTCAAATACAATAGTTATTTCCAAAATGGTTCTCTTGTGGCATGACAGAGTTAAGGCATTTTTTTTAAATGAATAATTTACCATTTTAGAATAGTTGGGGCACTGTGAAAAATCTTCCTCTTCATGTCTGGAATTTACCACTCCCCAGAATTCTACACAACCAGGCAAGACGGTGATAACGACAGTAAACTTAAACTCTTCAGGGTTGTAAAGAATTGAATTCTAAGTTACTAGGCCAAGATATCCATCACTATGTGGAGAGAGACGTTCTGCAAAGCTAGGTGTTAAATCAACTTCTTAAAACAATTGAACCTTTAAGGTCTAAGTTTCACTATAAAAATGTAAATATGTTCCTAGACAACAAATGCACTGTCCTCTAGGTTAAAAATAAAAACCTAACCAAAGATTTAAATATTAGAAAAACTGAGTAGTTTTCTTTAAAAAAAAATTAAGAAATAAAGGAGCATATTCCTGGAGATGAAATCTTATCTGGGAGAAGCATTCTTTCAAAGCCAAACGTACAAGTTGTAAGCAGCTGGCTTCTCTACTGCTGTTGGTTCTTTGTTCTTTATTATAAATCTACTAAGTGCTCATCTGTTTAACTCAGTCTGCAGAGCTGAGAGCACTTTAAAGGTATTTGACGCTATTGATTCATCATGAGCTACCGATTTGTACATAATTAAGAGGCTGCTTGGACTTGTACAGGAATGTACATACACATTATCTTTTTTCCTTAAGTGGTGGTTTTTCAAAATGAATTTTTCTAAAGTGAGGCATACTTTTGTGAGATTTATGACTTTCCAGGGAAGCAGTATGAATATACCTCCCTAAATAGCCATGGAATCTGGTAAAGAGAATGTTGTATTAAAGAGACATTGTTCTGATCTCAGTGTTGGAATATTTCTAACGTTAAAAGAAGTTTATAGGAATTCAGTGGTATGGGTCTTTTCAACCCTAAGATTATACATATAACAGCAATAAGCAAAAATGCCCAGCTTAAGGAAAGAATTATTTTTTATCTAATATAGTAATTTCTTACATTTTTTGAATACTATAAAGAAAATCACTTACATCAAAGATTATTACGTTTCATTGCCAACAAGATGATTAAATGATCTTTTACCATTCGGCCTTAAAATCTCTCCAGGGTTAAGCTCTGATTTCTATGAGCTTCATAAAAGCCTTCATATTTTCTTCTTTGCACATACATACATTTTCTTACATGAGGAGGAGACTAAGGTAAAGAAAATACCACATCATATAGGAAGGCTGAGGGAAGGAGGACAATTCCATCAGTGAAAAGTTAATGTTTCCAATTATAATGCAACTCAAGAACCAAGAACTAAGTTCCCTAAGATTTTGAACGTTTTCTATTTAAAACAGGTGGCATTAACCATTGTTTAGAATCATTGAGGTGGGTTGCATTTAATCTGTTACTTAGCAACTATATAAATTTAGTAAATATCTTATTATCCTGAGTCCAAGTAAATGTATTCCAATTCAATGGAAATCATTATAATTTTGTTGCTAACAAATATTATTTCTAAAATGCTGTTTTTCCTATTTGACTCATAGCAAGGAAAACTGAAAATCAATGTGGTTTGCTTGAGGGATATATATATTTTCTACTTTTGCATATTTGTTTTCAATTTAACCACTCTGAATGGTATTAATATATCACAGTTGTCATCTAAAGAAGGAATTTAGATCCTGGGTGCGGACATGGCACCACTTGGCACGCCAGGCTGTGGTAGGCATCCCACATATAAAGTAGAGGAAGATGGGCACGGATGTCAGCTCAAGGCCAGGCTTCCTCAGCAAAAAAAGAGGAGGACTGGCAGTAGTTAGCTCAGGGCTAATCTTACTCGGAAAAAAAAAAAAATAAAGAAGGAATTTAATATCTGCCTACTGTAGTTTTGGATTCTAGCTGATTTTGTTCAAATCTAAACTCTACTATGTGATCTTGGCCAAGTTGCTTCCTTTTTCTGAGTCTTTCCTCTTCCATGAGATAGGCATAATTATACTGAATTCATAGTTCAGAGGTGATAAAGTAATGGTCTGTCTCAATAGCTTAGCATCTTTTTTGTAACTTACAAGCTATCAGTATACCTTCAGTCCCCCATTTTTTGATGTAGGAGCAAAGCTTTTTGTTTGAATAGATCCCCATCGGTGGATATTTCTTAGTCCTTCTTGCGTAAATGATATTCATAATGCACTGCCTAAACTTTCAGTTTTTAATTTTTAATGTCAAGTGGTAGCTTATAAATACTAATGAATCAAATGAAGGATTAGTCAATGCTTTCACAGTTTTAACTCACTTCTTAGAGGTATTTGTCTCTTACCTAATTCTACAGATGGCTTGGGAGGTAGGGGAGAGCAGCAACCATTTGCCTTTACTGAGTTTCCAAGCTATTTACTTACTTTTCTTTTACACTTATGTTTTATCTCGTTTTCTGTTGTTTAATTAAAATGCATCATGAACATGATGAGTGAAAGGTGTGAACAGATGAGATCAGAAGGGCCCCTGCATCGGATGACAAGGCCCATGTTAGTATTTTCACAGGGAAAATGGAGAATTTCAGGTAATTCTAAGAGTCAATCAACAGTATGTAAGTTACAATGCTTCTATAAAATTAGTAATCTCAAGCCATCTTTAAATACATACATATTTAACAAAGTAAATCCATGGTCTAACATTTTCTATCTATCTATCTATCTATCTATCTATCCGTCTATCTATAATCTATCATCTGTCTATGTATCTATCACCTATCTATCATGTGTTTATCTCTCTAGTGTGGTGAGAATGGATAGAGTTGAGATTTTGGTTTCATGGATTCTACATGACTACTTTGTTTTTACAAAACCATACTCCTCTTCAACAACGTAGTTGCTCATTTACTCCTTAAATTCACATTCAAGTGATATCTATTCAATTACTAGCTTTCTAGTGTTTTAAGTTACAGCATTCTTTTATTTAAATTTAATGGAGCTTTCTTTTATTTAAATTGTGTTTATTTTTAATAGTGCAAATGTCACAAATTTTTTTATTTTAGAGTTATCCATTTTAATTAATGCATATATACAATTTATTAACCATTAAAATTAAAGCTCTAAACAACACCCAATGCAAACAAATTTTCAAATTTGATCTGTTCCATTTTTTCTGATTTCTAATGACTATAGTCTTGAGGATTGTACTGCTTCTAAATCTATCCATAAAAACAAGGATTTAAAATGGGAATATATTCATCCTATTTTAGTTCAGAAAAAGTCATATTTATCTGGCTCAAATATGATGGACATGTTGGCCTTATGAAATTAACTAGGATGGACTATACTTACTATAGCAGTTGGGATTGTGTTCAGTTATAAGTAATAGAAAACTAATGAGAAATTACCTGTATAAGAGAGAGGTTTTGTTGGTCTGTTTGTTTGTTCAACATATCAAGTAGCCCAGACATGGGCTGCCCAGGACTGGTATGCTTGGGATTCAGCCTTTCATTCAGCCTTCCTTCTTATGTTATACTTTTTACCTCTGCTTTACCTCTAGTGTTTCACTGAGTTTCAGACAGAATGAAGAAAAAAAAAAGGGAGAAAGGGCACATGTCAGCTGAATCTCCCCCCCTTAAAATAAATTTCCCCAAAGCCTCACTCAGTGTTGTTAGGTACTCGTCATTAGTCAGCATTCAGTGATCTCTCATTGCAAAGGGATCTATAAGTTCTAACTATTTGAGCATGTTGCAACCCTGAACAAATGGGAGGATTTTAGGTAGGAGAAAAAGAAGAGTAAATGCTGCACAGGCTGACATCAGTGTCTCACACAGTCCACTAAGATGTATCTACTTCCCTCATCACAGACTTCTCTGAATGACTGTAGAGTTCTCTGTATGTTTCCTCTTTGCCTATGTGTGTGGTGAAGATAGAAAATGAGGAAAGGCTACCAGGGAAGTGCTACATCCTCAAAGATGTTCTTCTCAAGCTTGGAAGGAAGCCTTGGAAATCCCAAGATCTGTGCTTGTGGGCAAGAGTAGTTTGCTAAGTGACAGAAAGGATGTTATACTTTAACACAAGCTGTGACACCGAGGAGTAAAGCTGGAAACAGATGCTGGGTAGATAGATGATCCCAGAGGGATCTAAGAGAAATGATTTGCAGTTTGTTAATACTACCATCAAATTTTGAGAGGATAGCAAATTCTCTTTCACACAAAACTTTTAAATTAAAATGTCCATACTTTAGTGCTTCATTCTTTGAGTCATGCTTGCTGGGTGAATATTGTTCCTTTAGATGTTACAATGCAATCTAAACATTCGATACATGCACTTAAAACGTTGTAAAACTTTGATGAGGCCAAGTATGTAATTTTTGAACCCCACAGTCAATGATAAACATTAAAAAATCATATTATAAGCCATAGGAATAAAACAAATTTAATATAATATGATATTGTCCTGAAATATAAGTGATATGATTTTTTATGAGAAGAGTTGCATTATTTAATGCCATCCTCTATTTTTTAATAGCATAATTTGAAATCAGCAATTTCCTATTTACAGATGTAGCATAACTTTGTGTCTGTCTGGAGTAGAGAAGCTAAAGGGTACCATTTAGAAGTGTTGTATTCTTATGTCAATATATATGACATTTACTGAAAGTTTTGCTATGATTGTTTCAGCTTTGAAAGGGACAGTTAAAATTGAATTTTCTAGGGGGCTGGCCTGGTGGCATAGTGGTTACTTGAGCATGCTCTGCTTCGGCAGCCTGGGGTTCACAGGTTCAGATCCTGGATGAAGACCTATACACCACTCATCAAGCCATGCTGTGGTGGTGTCTCACATACAACGAACAGGAAGACTGGCACAGATGTTGGCTCAGGGACAATCTTCCTCAAGCAAAAAGAGGAAGGTTGGAAACAGATGTTAGCTGAGAGCCAATCCTCCTCACAGAAAAACCCACAAAATGAACAAATGAAAAAACCCTGAATTTTCTAAAAAATTGTACCTTTGCTTAGATTTCTGCCATGGCACTGTAGACACCAGTCAAAAGAAACTTCTCATGATTTTAAGAAGTATTCCTTGCAGATTGAAGCTGGACTACATATAAAATGTTTATAACTAAAGTTTTAATATGTGCCTTAGCTAAAATTTAACATTTTTTCCTCATTTTTGTATTTCTAGTCATTTGTACAAGAAAAACAAAGGCTAGTTCTGTATATATATATATAATAGCGCAAATTCAATTATCATTTGAAACTAGGTTTCTTTCTTTGTAAATTGTATTAGTTATTGTTTTATCATTTGTGAAAAGAAACAAAATTATGAGGAAAAGAGGTGTTTTAGTTTTTCACAAGTTTTCTCTTAGTATTCCTATATTGTGATGAAATTGGTGGGGAGAAGTATACATTTTGAAGAGTTTCTTTCATTAACCTACAAAACTTTTTTTAAAAAAGTATTTTTAATTTTCTCTTCTTCTGTCATTGGCCCAGAACAACAGTCCTGTTCAAACCTTTCATTCCTTTGGTATGTCTGCTACCTCTCTTCAGGAGCCTGGAATTCTCCTGAAGTTCTGAGAATGTCTAAATTAGCCTAGCCCTGTGCTTTCTTGTGATACTAACTTGCCTCAGGCCTGTCTCTTTCTTTTTCCCAAAACTTGCTTATCAATATTCTAATACGACAGACACTGTGTAATTCCTGCCCACACTAAACAGTGTATTAGAGAGTCCTAATAAATTAATGTATGTTATTGCAAATTTATACAACATCCTTCTGAGACAGTGTTGTCATCTGACATTTTATAAACTGGCTTCTCCATGACAATGCTGCCAAAAGATGTTAATGCATGCCTTATTAAGAAAATATTAAAACATTTTAGAAATGGTGCATCACAAGTATGTTCTGTCTAATTTTCTCTAGTTAATTGCTATCCAAACTTATTTGGCTAGAGAAAACATTCTTTTATAGCATTTCTACAACTATAGACATTTGTAAGCATCTACATATGTTTTCCTTGTAATACCCATGAGGGAAAACACTGACTTAACCCAGTGGTGTAACTCTAAAGATGACAATTTGGAGTGGCAGCATTTCGGCCAGGAAAGGAGAGGAATGGATCTTTGAGAATGGCAAAGGGAGAAACCAAGGACCTGCAATATTCAAAGGGCAAACAGAAAAGAAGAGAAGACAAGGAAGAGAAGTGAGAAGGACCAGCTCAAAAATCAAGAGATCACGGTGTCACATAAATTAAAGGGAGAATTAAGAGTCTAAGGTGATAGATACGGCACAGGCCAAATAAGATTTCCAAAGAAGTTAATTGGGAAGGGTTTGGAGATCATAGAAGATCAGTTTTGGTGGAAAGAGGGGGCATAAACCAGATTATAATGGAGCAAGAGGAGACAATTTAAAAAGTGTGATTTTAAGTAATCTTCCATGAAGTTTGGGTATGAAAAGAAAGAGGGAGGGGAAGGGCACAAACAGAAGAAGGTAAATAATTTGTTTAAAGGTGAAGAGACTTGGACTTTTTTAAGCTGAAGGGAAGAATCAAAAAAGAAAAGTGGAGACTCCTAGGAAGAACGTGAGGGTGAGCATGCAGCGTTTTGGAGCAGGTGGGATCCAGAGCACAGGCGAGGGGATTAGCCTCCTGGGGGAGTGAAGCCACATTCTCTGAGGCTGCAGGAACAGAACGCACTGTGTATGGGAAACAGGACAGTGAAGAAATTCACCTATGGTGGATTCCATTTTCTTTGTGAAATATGAGAGTAGGAAATTATGCTAACCACAAGAGCGGTTCTTTTAGGGCAGAGGACCTAATAAGACTGATTAAAACTAAGAATGGCCATTAAGGAAGATGGGATAAGGCTGACCAGTGAGATGTCAAGACTTTTTTTGGTGTCTAGCTAAATGGAGCCTCAGGCTCACATTCCCTTTCATTTACTCTCCCAACTGATGACCTTATAGAATAACCAAGAAGACATTTAAGAAGAAAAAATTAGAGGAAATAAAAAAAAGCTACAGAAACCAAAGACTATATCCCGTTGTTTTAAAATGTGCCAAGATTTGTTTTAATCAGGTGTGGTAAGGCAAACAGACACATAAATAACTGTCATGAAGGAGGAAGTTTTTATACTTACGGATCCCTAGAAACAGGAGGTGTGGATGCCATGCAGGGCTACATGGGGAAGCACTAGGGTCAGTCAGGAGTAAGGCAGGGCAGAAGGAGCAAGAGGAAAATATGGGCAAAAGTCTCTATCATGGTTTCTGTGGGAAGGAATGGGTGAGACAGGTTGAGCAGGCTTAGGACTGGCTAAGTAGTTGAGTAGTTGCAGCGGGCTCTGGAGTATACGCACTGCTCCGATACCTGGCCAGTAGGTGATCAGGGCAGGTGGATAGTAGCTAGAAGTGTGAGGGTTCTATAAAGCAGCTGGTTAGGCCATGAGGACTTTTGGTTGGTTGGTTTTCAGGTAAAAGGCATGCTCACAGAGGAACTGTCCGCTACCTCTAAAAATTGGCTGGCTCTGGAAGAGGCAGTCTCTTACTAGTCAGTGAGGCCCCAGATGACAGAGCTCAAGATATACAAAGTAAAAAATATATAGTTAATACAAACATCAGGGCTATAATTTCTTGGATTGAGAAAACAATTGGTGGTCTATTTAATATTGTCCTCTTCTATAGCTTAGTAACACAAGCCAAGAAGGAGGTCGAATGATCCAACTTGACTGACAACCTGTGAATCAGTGTCCAACAGTTAAACAGAAATGACACTAGCTCCTTCCAAATAAAATAACAATACAAGAAACTGGTTACACAGGTGAGGGAAGGCCTGATAAGACAAGGAGAGACAGTAAGGCAAACTAGAGCTTAGCTACACTCTGAAACCACTCTCAGCCTAGGACTGGAGGAACCAGAAAAGGTAGTGTTAACAGAGCTCAGAAGCCAGAGGACACAGGCAAGCAAGGAAAACTGAATCTGGCTCCCTGGTGGGAGTTGAGACATAAAGGGAGGTCACATCCAGTGTGAGCTGAAGCTACTGAGGAGCTGCCAGGAGGCTGAGGGGTGTGGTGCACAATACATGGGCTTCTCTCTTCCTTCAGCTCTGCTTCCCATGGACTCAAAATACCCTGAAGCCAGGGGACAAGGGATCCTGGAAAATAGTTTCCTGAGATACAGAGCAGGCAGGGTATTGTCAGGAAATGATCTGAGAGCAAACAGGGCATATCCTGCAATTCAGAGATGCAGGGTTCAGAATGACTAGAAAGATGGGAAGCCACAGGGGTATAGTGCCAGGTGGTTATTTCTGAGGTCATCTTATTTTCCGGGTCATCTAGCTGCTCTCCTCAAACCCCTTAGAAAAACAAGCCAGAAGGAAAATACAGGCAGACTTCCACATCCTGTTGAATCCTCTGACTCTCGAGTCTTCCAAGCTACAGAGATAACTAGGGTCTGTTAGGAGGCAGAATTCCTCAGGTCGATCCCTCTAGTGAATCTGCTTCCTCAGACTCAATAGGACCCTGTCCGTAGCCTGGTTGTTTTGCACTACAGATCAGCTTCCCCTTCCCCTTTGGGAAAACTTAAACTCAGCCTGTTTTCAGTTTTATTTGGCTCTGCTAAAGCTTGTTGACAATTTGCATGTTAGGCTGCATTGCCTGTGAATGGCTTTATGCATAGGTGGAGTGAGGGATGGTTTATACACTCTTCCCAGGCTTTAGATGAGCATAAATTGTCTTTCAATCCCTGTGTTAGCAAGGAACACCCTCAATTAGCTGTTTCCCTTTTGGTTGCTTTCTAACATGATCAGTTTTGCCTCTGAATCTGGGCAGAAAGAGGCTACAACCTGTTTCAACAGAGGTCAAAGGTAACCTCTGTTTCATGCCCACCTGTGTGTGGGTTACAGTAGCAGGCCTGTTTTTAGTAGCAATGCTCTATGAATCTGAATACTGTAACCCCATATGTGTATGTCTGATAATTCTACTGGATCATTAGCTCCTTGAAGGCATGAGCTCTACTCAATAACTGACTGCTGATTGACTAGCAATTTTTGTTAGTGCTTTGACAGTGTCTCCAAACCGCAACCAAGTGGAGAACAGCTAATTATAGAAATTACAGTGTGTGCCTAGTTACAGAAAAAGCAAAAGGTTTGCATACAACATGCCTCTCAAAACAGAGTGGCCATTGTACTGATAGTATGAGAGTCTATCCAAACCACAATGAATAGGCACAAATGAATTCATCTTCAGTTTTAGTCTATTAAAACTTGAAGAAACTGACTATTGTGAAGTGAAGGAAAATGTTTGGAAGTGTTCCTGACATAACCTGGCTAAAGTAGGATTATATACAAAAATAAAAAAAGAATGTATATAGACAACTGTTATGTCTCCACTAATAGTGAAACAGTTTTTCACGTTTATTCCCTGAAATTCAAAACATAATCTCTTTTGAAAGGAACTGACATATTCCTTTTGACTTATTTAGCAGAGTTTTAAATCTAAATGTCTTCTCATCATGGTAGGGTAGGTCAAACAGCAAAATGAGATCGGGACACAGGTCAGGATAGCTGACAGAAGCCAACTGCTAGGTGGAGCATTGATGTTTATAAACATAAAAAACTTGGGTGGCAGGGAACTTGAAGAATGAAAAGGAAAAGTCAATGCTTGCACTAAAATAAAGAACAACAAAAGCTGTCCAAAATAATTCCCCTTTTCTTAAATCAGATGTGAAGACCAGAGAAGAGAATAACATTATCTGTTACTTCTGTCCTTCTGCATTCGCCTTCACTGTCCTTTCTCTCATTTTAACTTTGCCCTATTTGCCTGAGCTTTACTTTTCATTTCCATAAATGTTTACTGTGTTTAGTTATCCATTAGAAATAAGGTTACGTCATGGGAAATATTCATTCATTCACTCATTCACTTGTTTCACATGTTTATAATTTCTACAAATACTTTTTGAGTGCCTTCTATGCATCGGACACTGTTCTAAGTGCTGGGAAAACAGTGGTAAGAAAAACAGACACAATCCCTGCCCTCTTGGTTTGATAGAAGTACTAGGGATGTAACACGATGACTATAGCTCACACTGCTGTATGATACACAGAAAGGTTATTAAGAGAGTAGATCCTGAGAGTTCTCATCACAAGGAGAATTTTTTTTCCTTTTCTTTACATTGTTTCTATTTGAGAAGACGGATGTTAACTAAACCTATTGTGGTAATCATTTCACAATATCTGTAAATCAAACCACCATGCTGTATACCTGAAAGTTATACAGTGATGTATGTCAATGATTTCTCAATAAAACTGGAAAAAAATTTAAAACAGCTAAAATATATAATAGACTATGTGGTGGTTTTAAGGAAAGAAAGAAAGCAGGAAGGGAGATAGAGGTGGTCAGGGAAATTTCTCCTTCTTAGAAAGAATCAGGGAGGGTTACCTCAGGAAGACAATATTTGAGTCAAGACCTAAGAGAAGTGAGAGAATGAGTCATGTGGATACTTGGGAAAGGTGTGTTCTAGGCAAAAGGAACAGTCAGTGCAAAGGATTTTACCTGAGATATTTGAACAACAACAAAGAAGCCATCAGGGATCAGAGTGAGCAAGGAAGAGAGGAGCAGATATAATGGGCTGGAGGTGGGGTGACGAATCCTGAACGACTCTGTGGGCCATGGCAGCAAGCTTGCCTCTTACTCTGATGGGGTGTGAAGCCATTGGCAACAGGATCACTTTAGCTGCCGTATTGAGAAGAGGCTGAAGAGAGGGAGAGTATCAGTTGGGAGACAAGTTTGGAAGCTACTACAGCAATCCACATGGGAGATAATGGTGGTTTGGGCCAGGGCGGTAGCAGTGGAGGGGGTGTGAAGTGTGTGTGTTCTGCATACATACTTAAGATAGAGGTAAGAGAATTTGCTATTGGCCCAGCTATAGGATAGGAGACAAATGAGCAGAATCAGAAGTGACTCCAGGAGTTTTAGTCTGAGCAACAGGAGGGATGGAGCTGTCCTTCCTGAAATGTCAAAGCCTGTGTTGGGAGAAGGTTTTGGAGCAGGGAAGACTCAGGGCTCACTGTAGGACTGGCTAAGACTGGAATGCTATTAGATACACAATTGGAAATGTCAAAGAGGCAGATAGATGTAAGAGGCTGGGGTTCCTGAGGAGGTCTGTGCTGGACATACAAATGTGGGGTTTGTCAGCATGCAGATGGTTTTTAAAGCCACAGAACTGAGTGAGATAGAAGAAGAATTAAAGTAAAAGACATATATATGCTCAAAAAATTGGCTCTGGGGACAGGGCTGCCATACACAGCAGCTCAACCTTGTACTGCATGACTCTTTCATGGGCCATTCATTTTGACCAGAATGAGACTGAGAAGCAGGGGCCAGCGCAGACTTAAGAAAGCTAAAAGAGTGTGATGACCTGACAGCCAAACGAAGTAAGGGTTTCAAGGAAGGAGAGTCAACTGTGTCAAATGCAGCTGAGAATTCTAATAAGATGAGGACTGAGAGATCACCACTGGCTTTATCATAGGAAAGCAGTGAGACATGGCCATTCCCAGGGAGTAATTCATTGTCTAGCAGACTCTAACAGGCAAAGTTTTATAACACAGCTATAGGCAAAGTGCCAAGGAAGTATAGGGGGGTAGGTGGCAATGCTGACAGAGGGTGACAGGAAAGAATGCAGGGAAAATGTGATATAACCACTTAAGTGTTTATATGAAAAAACATTAACAGCTAAGGCAAATATTTGAAAATATTATGCAGTCAGTGACCAAGAATAAATTAATTTCTATTGAGCAGAGGAGGCTTATTCTAGTGAAACTTGTTCTGGAAGATGTTCCTTTCCTGTTTCAGCTGGGGACAACCACACAATACCTCCCACCCTTATTAATACTGGTCTAGGTGCCACTGAATGCAGAACAAGTAGACAGACAAAAATCATCTGGAAGCAACTGACACTAGGAATATGGCAGAAGCAGCTCGGGTAAGTTTTGCACTGTACAGACCCATGCAGTATCAACTAGAGGCAGCGATACCTGAAACAGTGCGAATGCAGTTGGTGAAAGACCTGTTGTAGGATCTGCATTTTGAGCAGACAGAGATAAAATTCTGTGAAATTAATTTAGCAGCCCAAAGACTATCCATCCTATCACTTATCTATAAGAGAAAAAGACAGCTTAGGGTATATTATTATTTAGAGTATAAATGGGAAATTAACAGGATCTATAAAAACCAAGACAGAGACATTTTACTGAACTACGCCTGGCTAAACGTTCTGCCAATGTCTAAGTGAAGTGGTTCTAGAAATTCCTATCAGAACCACAGTAGGTACTAGTGGTAATCCATTGTATAGAAGAATGGCAGGGTGCTGAGAATAAGGGAGATCTCTGAATTTAGACTATTCAGGTTCAAATTCCAGCTTTCCAGTTCACTAGCTTTGAGGCTTTTGGAAAACAAATTTAACTCTTTAAGTCTCAGTTTATCTATTTTTATAATGCAGATAATAAAAATACGTAACTAATATAATTTTTATGCATTAAATGCGATAATACATTTGGAGGGTCCGGGGTATAATAATCACTCAGTAAAATTTAGTTCCCAAATGTATGCTTAATGTCATTCTTTAGGAAAATCTCCAGTACCATTCACTCCTAGTGTTTATAAATTCCTTTATAAATTCCAGAGTGAAAAACCCTTGAGATTTGTTTATTGATTGGTTGGACTTTGATTGGTTGTTGATGTTAAGATTTTTGTCACTCACTATGGGTAAAGTGAATAAGTTATACCCAACAAATATTGTTTCCTTGTTTTTGTTGTTTTGGTCATACTGTGGTGTCAAAGGCATTTGAATTGTACCTTGAAGGATATTTAGACATTTTCCAGTAAAGACATAAAGTCTGCTCTAGAAAGAAGGCCCAGATGGTAAGTCATGGTGGCATGAGAATGGGTCTCAGGGCAGAGTAGGTAGTGATGCAGTGTGACTGGAGGATAGGGTGCATGAACATGGGAAGTAGGAATTAAGGCTATGCACATAACACAGAACATTTCATAATATGCTGAAGAACTTGGACATTGAATTAAAATGTCTTAGGTTTATTGAGGTATAATTAATATACAATAAGCTACACATATTTAGAGTATACAATTCAATACATTTTGACATATGTAGACATTGATGAGACTATCATTGTAATAAAGATAATGAACATATCCATCATCACTGAAAATTTCTTCATGCATCTTTTGTAGTACTTCCTTCCTGCAATGCCCATGTCCTCCTTCAGGCAGCTACTGATTTGCTTCTGTCACTACAGATTTATATTCAATTTTTAGAATATTATATAATGGAATCATAAAGTCACACTTTTTTGATCGGCTTCTTTCACTCAACATAATGGGGTTGACGTTCCTCCACGTTTCTAAGCATATCCATAGTTCATTCTTTTTGTGGCTGAGTAATATTGTATGCATATACCACAACTTATTTATTGATTCAACTATGGATGGATATATAGGTTGTTTCCAGTTTTGAGCTATTACAAAGCTGTTATGAACATTTATGTACAAGTGTATCGTCATGTGCTTTCATTTCTCTTGGGCAAAGACCTAGGAGAGGGATGGCTAGGTCACATAGTGTTTACTTACAATGTTAGAAAAATTCCCAAAGAGATTGTACCACTTTACATTCCTATGAGCACTTCCAGTTTCTCCATATCCTAGTCAACACTTGGTATGATCTGTCATTTAATTTGAGGCATTCACATGTATATTTAGTGGTATCTTATCTTAGTGGTTTTAATTTGCATTTCTGTACTGACTAATGCTGTTGACCAGCTTTTCGTGTTCTTATTTGACTTCCATATATCTTCTATGGTAAAGTATTTGTTCAAATCTTTTGCCTATTATTTTAATTGGCTTGTTTATTTTATCATTGTTGAGTTTTGAGAGTCCATTACATATTTTGGATATAATTCCTTAATCACATGTGTTTTATTTCTAATTGAATTCTACTATGATCAGAGAAGACATTTTGTATGACTTAAAATCCTTTAGATTTGTTGGCTCTTCTTTTATGAAACATTTTCTTAACAGTTCCATGTATCCTTGAAAAGGTACATATTCTACATTGTTGTGTGGTGTGATCAAGTTAGTTGATGTTGGTCAATGCTTCTATGTCCTCATTGATTTACTGGCTATTTGTTCTATCAGTTATTGAGAAAGGGCTATTGAAGTAAACAGATATAACTATGTATTTTTCTATTCCTTCTTTCAGATCTATCAGGTTTTGCTTTATGAATTTTAAAGCTCTATTATTAGGTGCACAGGTATTTAAGATTTTTGTTCTCTTGGTGCATTAACCTCTTTATCACTTTGAAACTACCATCTTTATTCCTACGAATATTCTTTACTTTGAAAGATACTTTGTCTGATGTTGCCATAGCCACTCTAGCTTACTTTGAATTAGTGTTAATACGCTATATCTTTTTCCGTCTGTTACTTCTAACTCTTTGTATCTTATATTTAAAATGGGTTACTTGTTGGCAGCATATAGTTGGGTCCTGCTTTTTTATCCAATTTGAAAGTCTCTGTCTTCTAACTGGAGTGTGTAGGCTCCTCACATTTCACGTGAGTATTGATATGGTTGAGCTTAAATACACCATCCTACTTTCTGTTTCCTATTTTGTCCCATGTATTCTTTGTAAAATTTTTCTCTTTTTTCATCATCTTTTGAAGTCATTGAGTATTTTTTATGGTTCTATTTTTTATGCTTTCTTGACTTTGAACTACAACTCTTTGTTGTGTTATATTAGTGATTGCTTTAGGATTATAGCGTACATCTTTAACTTAATACAATCTCCCATAAAGTGATATTGTACTCCACTTGGTAAGACAAGAACCTTACAATACTTCTATTTTCCCCTTCCTTTTGTTTGTCCTTTTTTTGGTCATAAATTTTATTTCTGACAAATGTTACAAATCTTACAGAATAGTTTTATTATTTTTACCTTAGTCAATTGCCATTCAGAGAGATTTGATTAGTAGACCAAAAAAAGTCTTTTATATTTACTCACACAGTCCATTTCTAGTGCTATTCATTTCTTGGTGTAGATTCAGGTTTCCGGCTTCTGTCATTTTCCTCTCTCCTGAAGGACTTCTTTCAGTATACATTCTACTGCAGATCTACTGATGATGAATTCTTTTGGCTTTTCATGGTCTAAAAATGTCCTTGTTTTGTCTTTGTTTTTGGATTTTCATTTTTATTGAATTTAGGAATCTAGGTTGATGGAAGTTTTTTTTTTTTATTTCAAGTGCTTTTAAGAGTTAGCTTTACTGTCTTTTGCCTTATCATCTTTCCAGTGAGAAATCTGTAGTCATCCATATCTTTATCCCTTTCTGGGTAATTTTACTTTCCTCTCCGCATAATTTTAAGATTTTCTCTTTACCACTGCTTTTAAGCAATTTTCTTAAGCAACTGTAGTTTCCTTCAGTTTTGTGTGTGTTTTATGAGGTTGTTAAGAGTCTTGGAAGTGTTCATAATTTTGAGCTTCTTGTGAAAGAGTTATAGACTTCATCCCATATTTCCTCTGCTCTCTCCCATTCTCTGGGGACTGTAATTAAACATATATTAGTTCACTGATGAACTTAGAATGAGAATAGTTTATAAAATATTTTAAAAATTTTGTGCTTTGGAATATTTACAACTTTGGTAGCATTATGGACATGATCAATAAGGGTGGAAATTAATGATTGAGCAGACTAGTCAGGAAATATGACAGTCATAAAGGTGAAAAATACTGAGGCCCTAAATTTAAGCAGTCGGGAAAAGTAGAGAGAACTAATGGAATGATATTTATGAGATAAAATTTGCTGTTTGGACATTTGGACAGGGCTCATGAGGGACAGAGAGAAATCTAGGAAGTTTCATTTGCCTCTAATTTGGATATTTGGGGGTTATTTAGTCCAGTATTTTGCATATAGAAAAGTATTAGCAATAGATTTGAGAGTGTAAGAGAGATGATGTTTCTAGTTGTTCTTTTGAGTTCATACAGAATATTGAGATTGAAATGCCTCTTAACCAGTTCATGCGCTTGGCTGAGGAATTTGATTCAGGAAACAGCAGCAGAGAGGAAATTATTCATGTTGGGGGAACTTATAATATTGCTCTGTTAGAATAGATAGAGTGCACATGGAACAAAGAAGGGGATGCTGGAACATGTATATATAAGAGGGAGCTAGAAGTAGGGCAGTCAATGAAGGAGACTAGGGGGTTTCACCAAGTTAGGAAGAGAAACTACAGTCTTGTGTCATCGAAGCCCCCTCAAAAAGCAAAGACTTTTGAGGAGGTGTGAAAACTTGGAATGGGTCATAAAGAAAACGGTAAAATTGGCAACTAATCACTGTTAATCTTGTAAACAGTAGTTTCAATAACATGGTTGGAGTTTGAGTCAGCTCACAGTAGCTAGAAGGGAAATGAAGGAAATGGAGACAGGTGAAACTTTTTGAGCAATATGTCTCTGAGAGGAAGAAGAGAGGTAGTAAGGAAAGGATCTTTAAGTTTAGGATCTAAGAGTAAGGGTGTGATCTGGGTAAGGACAAGATAAAAATAAAAAAATGAGACTGAAGATGTTAGAGAGGAATGAAAGACAATGGAATCATCACTCATTGAGCAGCCACTAAGAGACAAAGACAATTGAGGTCTTGGTGAGTTTTGAGTTTGACAAAAAGAAGCAGAGGAAGCAAATCAATGTTTAAGGACCTATATGTGTACACTGCCAGTTGCTTAACACGTATCATATAATTTATAATGTTTATATTTATCACTCTACAAAGAAGTCCTTATTATCTCCACTTTACCATAGAGAAAAAAAGAGACTCAGAAAATTTAATAATCCCTTGTCCCATGGTTACTAAGTAACAGAACTAGGATTCTGATTCAGGCATATCTAAATCAGGTGTATCTAATGCTCTTTTCATTCCACCAAGCCAAGCGGGGAAGGTGTTGAGCTTGAAAATAGGATACTTTTCTTTGATCTTCAACAGAAGGAAAGGAAGCAAATATAAGTGAATACAGAAACATTTATGACAGAGGCAGAGGGAAATCAAAAGGCTCATATCTGATGGCCCTCTTTTATTTGCAGATGAACGTCCCTGAGGCGTGTACCTGTGGACTTGGGGAGAGTGATAAAGATTTAAATCAGTTTTTTCAGGAAATAGAAAAGATGATGGACTGGAAATAAAGAAAAGAATTATGTTTGTTCAGTATCTAAATACATTCAGGAGAATTTCTTTGGAGTTTCATCTAAACTTCTATTATTAGAAAATGAAGCATGTGAAGTTCTTAGTAAGAAATTAACACTCCTGACTACAACTGGAAAAATAGATGTAAACTATAATTTATGTATAATATTTGTCTCAGCACTTTATTATTGAGTACAAACTGTTTTAAGATTATAGGAACTGTCCTGGGAGATATTGAATTTATTGTAATTTTAAAGTTACAAATCTTCTGGGGAAATAGCAGATACATATCAATTTGGGATTAGGTATGCAAATCTTTTTCACTAGATTCAATAACTTTTCTCTCAAAAATTTATTTGGAATTATAATAAATCAATTATAGTATATATTTTTATATGGTATATACTTTTTTGAAGAATTGAAATGAAAAGATAGTTGACTTCAAAAAATTGATGTGATTATTTTCCCCTCTATTCATGAAGACCAATGATCTTTGCAAAAGGATTGTTTTAATCACTTGTTTTAAATACGTATTTTAAATAAATTGAAACAGTGAGAATTAATTCCATTCATTTGGAGAAAAGTAAATTTATCCATAAGTAAAGTGACACTAAGAAAGTAGTAGAAAAATTCATGATGATTCTTTAGTGTGTGTTACAAAACCAAATAATAAATAAGCAAGCATTGGTGTTTACTAAATGAATAGAATGTAAGAAATTATTATTGTTATCTGTATTGTGGTTAAGGAAAGAAAATGCAGATGAGGACATAAAGAAGGTCTTCATGGACTTCATTTGAGTGCTGCCTTGGAGCATGGTTAGGATTAATCACTTAGTAACAGGAAAGACGCTGATACGTAATGAATAAAATAGGAGCTAACACTTCTATAGGGGTTACTATGTGTCAGGTACTTCTTAAGTCCTCTGGATACGATATCTGAAGGAGGTTCTGTTGTTGTTTATAGATGAGGGAACTGAGGCACAGGGAGGTTAACTTCCACAAGTTTTCACAGCTCATATATAACAAAGCTGGGATTCAAACTATAAGCATAAGTCATGACAGAATGAATGAATGAATTCTTCTAGAATACTCTTGAAGGAAAAATCTCACCTAATTAGACATAAAGTTTAAACACAAAGAAACAATCCATGAGGTAGACAGGATGGATATTATTATTCTCAGATTATATAATCTCATATCAGAAACAGAACTTAAACAAGAATTCTAGTTTCAAGTTCAATGTTTGTTCTCTTTTGTTTGAATGTTGACCATGTGCCACTCAGTGATCATTTATTTGACCAACAAATATTTATCCTGAATTTATTATGTTTCAGATATTCTCCTAGGAACTGGCGATGAATGAAGAATGAAACTTACCTTTTAGTAGAGATAGACAACAAATAAATACATAATTAAATATAAACTATATAAATTTAAAAATATGTGATGGTGATAAGTCTGGGAAGAAAAATAAAACAAAGAGTGACTGGAGCAAATGTACACTGGATGGCCAGAACAGCCTTCTCTGAGGATGTTATGTTTGCTCTGACAGATGAACAAGAAGACACAGGCGAGCAGGCAGAGCAGTCCAGGCAGGAGGAACACTAATAGTAAGACACTGAGGAAGAGATGAGCTAAGCCTGGTCAGGGAGCAGAAAGCAAGCCAATGTTGCTAGAACTAGGAAAGGAAGGCGAGAGTGGAAGGAGAGTGGGAAGCAGAGTTAGTCTGTCAGATTTTGTATAGCCTGGAGGCCATGGGAAGGAGTTTAGGGTTTTTTAAATTTGAGTAGGAACACTCTGGAAATTTACCATTTAGTGTACATTTGTAAGTCTCCATTTCCAAAGGCACACAGGCTAGGATTTTTGTGTAATCAGTGCATACTATTTTTTTCGTGGTTGCTTTCTTTATAGACTTTTCTTCCTATAAATATTTAGGAAATTACAAAGCAATTCACATATCATTACAATAAGCATACAGAACCTGAGGATCTGAAATGAAGCTTAGTGGGATCTCTCAGCATTGGAAAAATCCCAGCAGAGAATCTAGCAGGAAAGCAATGCACAGTAGAACAGATGTGCGTACTTCTGGAAATATAGGAGAATTCTAGATTCTAGTGCGCTGTGTAGATATAGATTCATAGAATCATAATGTCAGAGCTGCAGTGGAGCTCAGTGATCATCTCATTTTACAAATGAAGAAATTGGAGGCCAGCCAAGTTGTTCACTTGCCCAGGGTCATAAAACTCATTAAGCAGAGCCAGAATGAAATTATTCCTGTAAGTAAGATGCCGGAGAAGGGAAACAGAAAAACCTCTCCTTTATATTCATTGACTTTGCCAAAGCATTTCATTCTGTACTATAGTAATTCATTGAGGATGAAGCCAGTATTTTGTGCAACTCAATGATCACCCCATCTTTAAAGCTTTTCCTGTCCTTCCTCTTGCCCTAGGGAGACTGACCGTCTCCTCATTTGTTTACCCACTGGAAAACAGAGATGCTGCTTTTATAGCCTACATAAGACATTTTTTGTGCACCATCTCACCTCCTTTCACCCACCTTTTTACTCCAGGCTCTGTGTGGCCACCACTGTGTAGGTGTAACCTGAAATACTATGCCTTAACTGCATCACAAGTCTCTCACTTTTTACCCTGAGAATTCTCTACTGCAACCGTATGGGTGCCTGCAGGGACCAACTCACCATTCTGAGGTAGGGTAAACTGGGAAGTATGAGGAAATGCTTGACCAATGAGGAGGGGGAGGTTGATGGATAAGCACACTCTGCTTCAATGACTACAGTAAGTGATTCTGAGCACTGCTTTACATGGTTCTTCAGAGATTCCCCGGTGGAGCTCGTCCCCCATTGTCCATGGCAGTAACCATTTAGCCTTGAATTGGCAATCTTTTTTTCTGTTTCATGCTTCCCAGTCCCTCACTTTTGTCCCTTGGAATTACTTCCCAAAACAAGCCACCTGAGTACAATCCCTTGTCTCAGGCTATGTTATTTCGGGGCACTCACAAGAAGATGCTATCCATTTTTTTTACAAGCCATTTTCTCCCTACTCCATACTCATCTTTGTATCCTGAAAGTTTATCTTGTAGTTATGCATATTTATTTGTTGAACGAATATACTATAGGAATGATGATGGTGGGCTACATTCTTTGCTCTCACTCATTTTATGTTATATTTGCAAATACATGACACACACCATTGGTCACTAGTTGGAGAAAGAATTAAATGGTGAAGTGAACAGTATAGGAAAAAAATGCTATGGGAAATCATGGAGGGGAGTGAAAAGACCTGGCGGTGATTACTAGGGAAGAATTTATGTATTCAAAAACTTTAGTAACTACTTAAATATGCTTTGGTAAAGAGAAAAGAAACAAGGTCAAAGACGTAAGACAGGGTTACTATCTAGGATGGGTACAGATTTCCAGATGATGAGGGAAAGCCCCCAGTAGTAAATTATTTTTATGATTAAGTCTTCTCCATTAGAAGGGAGGAGTAGAAATAATTGTGTCAGAAATGGACTGCCCCAAAGATAAGGAGGATGGAAAAAGATGGTTTATCTTCTTTACTTGCTTTTATGTCAACAAATCATGTCTCATGGTGTAGAAGGAACTTTCAAATGAGCCTAACCTGGCCACAGAGGGGATCATAAGAGACATTTGTCATTTCCTCTCTCAGTGGCATTTCTAGTGTGGCACGTGAAGGTATATTACAGTCAGAAGTGGTGACCAGGTCCTACTTCTTAGTCTGTCTTAGTCTGGAAGCTCTGCTGGAACCTGTCCACCATGGTGATCCTGCTGGTATTTGAAATACTGGTGGCATAGCTTTCAACATCACAGCAACACACAGCCATTACACACTGTCAACACACAGTATGACAACCAACAGATGGCTGGTGTGGTTCCCTGACCCGGAAATGAACCTGGGCCGCAGAGATGAGAGCACCAAATCTTAACCACTAGATCCTAGGGCAGGCTCAATGACAGTAATATCTTCTGTTTCTTGAACACGCACTATATACCAAGAACTTTGTGTACATAATCATCAAATTATTCTACAAGGTAGATATCATTTGCATTTCACTGATGATGCTCAAAGTAATTTGTCCAAGACTACAAAGCTACAAAGAGCATTTAATTTTCCTTCTCAGGGAGTATATGATCTGGGGAAGAAAAAATCTTACTGGTGTTACTATTGTAATTGTTGTCTAAGTCTTAGCTTTCCATTTACCTACATTTCTAGACTTGTTTAAAGGAAGAGATGATAAACACGTATATTCAGAAATGAAAGTGCATTCAAAATATTTTGTTTCAGAGGGTGTAACATTTAGGACAAACATATTTGCTTGTCAAAGAGAATAATTGAAGGTTCACACGGCTGAAGTAGAAAGACTGGAAATGGATGGCTTCCAACAAAAGTCAGTAGACTGCCTTTTCACTTGAAAGAGTGGAGGTGGTAAGGCTCATGAAGAGATGAAAGTACCAAGAGAAACAAAGGCACTCCATCTTCCTTGGTCAAAATCAAAGGTGATGCAACTGACACTTAGGGATGAGGCAGGTAGAGTTAGCATTAAAAAGTCCAGCCAAGCCCAGCCCCACAGATGTGTTCAGACACACAAGCTAAACCACAGGGGAGAAAGGAGAAAAGGCAGAAGAGAACCATGAAGGGAAATTCCTTTGCAAAACTTGCACATCCAGGTTTGACATAATTCTAAGATGACATTTCTGCTTTTTTATAACGTTAGCTGATGCTTTTCTTTTTTCTAACCCCTTCCACCATGGCTTAAATATTCGAACAGCAGAACTGATATTTCAAAAGAATAAACTATTGACAGGTTGGTTCAATCTCCTCAGGGGCAACTGGGAAGGGATTATTCTGTTGAGAGTTTCAAACTGAATGTTTTGAAATTATAAAGAAAAACTAAGATTTTCAGCATATCTGAAAATGGAGTATTTGCCAAAATGCATGAGTTATTGTTACTGGAAGTCTATTGTTTCATGTGAAAGTTAGCAGTTCATAATTGAATAAAAATTGAGAAAAGTTTTGTTGTTAATGACAAGTTATCATTCCCACATGAGCTTGTCAATTGTCTACCTAAAATTATCATCTATTATCTGTGCACTTGCATCTGTGAAGATGTTTGCCAATAAACTAACCCCCAAGAATACGAACTGAGAGAATATTCGCAAAAGGAGGTAAAGCTCTGAATACCCACTCATCCATAAAACCACCTTTCTACAGTAATGTCAGAAATTCAAAACACTGTAGATTCATAGTCCAGTAAAACAATCCAAAGAGCCTATTTGTTTTCTTGGGATTTGTGCCACTTTAAACCAAATTCACTATTGGTACTGAAAGTGCTGATCATTTTGTTCATAATTTTGACTTTTGTCTTTGACAGTCAAGGTTTGGAGGTTCTATCAGTCAGGGTTCTACCAGAGAAACAGAATTACAGCACAGACACACACACACAGGCACAAAACACACCTAACACTCATACACTCAGATTTTTTTTAAGGAATTGGCTTATGTGATTCTGGGGTCTGGCTGGGCAAGTCTGAACTCCCTTCTACGGACAGGACAACAGACTTGAAACTTGTACATGAGAGAGGATGCAACTGAGATGCAGAGTTTCTTCTTTCTCAGGGAAACTTCACTTATGATCTTTTGAATGATTGGATGAGGCTTACCCATCTCTACTTAAAGTCAACTGACTGTAGATGTTAACCACATGGACAAAATACCTTCATGGCAACATCTGTGTTAGTGTTTGAATTACCGGGTATTACAGTATAGCCACGTTGACACATAAAACTAGCTGTCACAGTGGCTGACTCAAATCTACATTTAGAATTTGACCTCAGCTTCCTATAAAATCATAATATTGAAAATGAACAAAGAGAAATTCAAAGGTGTCTAATACAATGGGTATCTTTAAATGTCTGGGGAAAATCACCACGTATAGAAGGAAGGGAAATGGGATACAGTTTGACATGACATTTCTTCCTATTTTATTTTTATTTTAAAAGTTTGGTGTTTCCCAAGTGCATAGTTTTGAATTTACATACTCCTCAATTCTAAGTACACCATCTCATTAGTGTGTATAAAGATGTTGGCTTGCCATTTTACTTTTCCCTTGTTTATTTTTTTCCTTTTTTCCCTGGTACCAACTCCCATCCTCCCTCTCACTAGACATACTATACTATATTATATTATACTATGTTGTAATGTACTTAATTTACTACCATAATGTACTTAATATGCATATTGTCAGATATGCATGCATCCTTTAATAATGAAGTATCATTTTTATATGTATATATTTTAACATGTATTGCATTATGCTATACATTTCATTCTGGTTTCTATTTTTATTACCGAGTGTTATGTATTGAGTTCTATTCATCATGCTGTGTTTTCATCAAGTTTTATGCTTCATACCGCTGTATACTCTTCCCTTGTATGCATCCACCATATTTTGTTTGTCAGTTTTTCTAGGTATGGACCTCTGTGTTGCTTCTAAATCATTACTATTCCACACAAAAAAATAGAATGATGAACTTTTACATACATGGGTCCTTTTGGATCTTTGTAAACATTTCTGATAAATATACATCCCAGATTTACAGCAATCTATTAATGTAATTTGCCACATGAATTGACAAAAGAAGGAAATAGCATGTGATTTCTTCAAAACATATAAAATACAATAAAATTTCATACATATTTTGGTTAGAAACTCTTGAGTGTGATGAGTAACTTTTCATTTAATATTTTAAAACTATGTTTGTGACTGAAATGAACTCACAGTTTGCTTCTTGTAGTCCACTCATTATGGGTTTGACATCAAGTTTATACAAACCTTATAAGGTGGATTGAGCAGATTTATGCTTCTCTGTTCCTTGAAATTTTGGTATAAGTCACCTGGGCCAGAGGCCTTCCAGGGGAGAGTGAAAGATGTTGCTCATTGCTCTCATTGTTCAACTTTGAGAGATATTTGTCCCTTCTAGATTTCTGTTTCCTCTTGCACCAACTTCTTTGGTGTTTTGCATATTTTCCAGAAATATATCAATTTGATCTAGGCTACTGAGTATCTATTTTTGATCAGTACTATTCTTCTATTGTTCTAGTAACCTCCCCTGAACCTAAAAATCTTCTCCTCCTCTTATGTATGTTTTGTTTGTCTGCAATTTGTTTTTTCTCTTGTTCCATATTCATAGAGGTTGGGCCCTCTTATTGACTTTTCAATGAATAAGGTTTTCAATATATTATTATTGCATCCATTTTTTGGTTCCCTAATTTGTATGTTTTGATCTTATAGTTATTTTTCCCTTAACCTTATTACCAAAGGAGTTGCTGCATTTCTTTTTTTCTAGGTTCTTGATTTGAGTACTTTGGTCTATGTTTTCAATTTTTCTCATTTTCTGGTTAGATATTTAGAGTTATGTATCAAGCTATAAATATTACTTTAGAAGTAGCTCACAAATATCAGTATATGTTGCTCTCACTGACAATTATTTTTCTGTACAATTGCATGTATGACACACTCTGTAACAAAATTGTGAATTAGCAATGTGATATAAAATCATAAAAATAGCAATTTTAATTTGAGGTATTCTTTGGTAATTTGTTTCTAAGTTTATTGTATTTTGATCAAGGAAAAAAACCTATGTTATGTTAATTCATTGGATTTTATTGAGACATGAGATTATTTTGGAGAATTGGTATAATTTGTTGAATGTTCCATATGTATTAGAAAAACATAATCAATTGCGACATTCTCTCTCTGCATATTTTATCTGTTCTAGTAGTTTCTGAGAGTATGACTTCATAGTCTGTCAGTTTATTTATCTGAAGTTATTATATTTTACACACACATATTGTAAAATATGTTTTACTATTGTATAGATATGGAAAGGCCAACAGATTAGGAAAGGACTACCATTGAAAAAATAGTTCCTTAAACTCACAGATCCTAAGAGAAGGGGCATAGCATGCCATGGAGGCCACGTGGGGAAGTACCAGGATCACTTAGGAGGCAGAAAGAAGGTGGCAAGAATGTGAACAAGAGCCTTTATTGTGGTTTCTGTAGGAAGGAGTGAGTGAAGCAGGGTAAGCAGGTTTAGGATTGGCCAATTTGAGTAACTTCAGGAGACTCTGTGACATGTGGCTGTCCCTGGTTGTCTGGTACCTGGCCCTGTGGTGATTAGGGCAGGGGCCTAGTGGCCAGGAATGTAAGAGCCTAATGAGGGAGGTGGTTGGCGATGTGGTCTCTGTATTGTTTGATTGGCGTATGAAAGGGGCGCTCACAGATGAGGCAGAGAGTTCAGCTGTGTGAGTAGATTCACTTGCTATCTCTAGGCATTGGCCCTCCCTGAAAGGGCCGGTCTATGTAGTGTCAGGAAGCTCCCAAGATCTCGAAGTATTGAAAATACAGAATATAAAAAATATGATGGATAGGATATATATTATATAAAGTCATGATCCTATTACATTATTCTTTTTGCCAATAAATAATTTTCTTCCTTATGCTATATCATTTTTTATTTTGAATACTACCATTGCCTTGTATTAAAATTGTTGTCCAGGGGCCGGCTCCGTGGCCGAGTGATTAAGTTCGCGGGCTCCACTGCTGCAGCCCAGGGTTCGGATCCTAGGCATGGACATGGCACAGCTTGTCAGGCCACGTTGAGGAGGCGTCCCACATCCCACAACTAGAAGGACCTGCAACTAGGATATACAACTATGCTCAGGGCGGATTGAGGCAATAAAGCAGAAGAAAAATAAAATAAAATAAAATTGTTTCCAGATAATGTAACACCCTGTGTGTCTAATAAGAATCTCAAACTTAATATGTCCAAAATAAAACATTTTATTTTTCATCTTACCTTCTTTCTTCTGTCCTGTGCTTCTGCATCTCAGTAAATCATAACTCCATTCTTCCAGCTGCTCAAACCTGCTCAGGAATGTGGAGTTCTCTTGAACTCTTCTCTTTCAGGCTTACTCATATCTTATCCAGTGATGTGGAGGTATAGTCTATAATCCACCTATGATAATGCAGTAGAGAATAAAAAATACTATTGAAACTTTGTTCACCTTTGTCACCTAGGACGAGGCCCTCCTCTGCTCTAAGCCACCAATTTATTTTCACCCAGACCATAACTGCTGTCATTATCCCAAGGTTTCTGATGGTTTGTTGGTTGATTTGTTTTGCTTTGGTTTGATGAACCATATATTTTCCTCTTATTTCTGTAGCTTCTCCTGGGTTTGTCCAGGAGAAGGAGCTAGCAGCCTGTGCTAGCTTACCATCTCTTCAAGAGCCCAAGGTTTCTTTTTTAATAAATTGTTTTATGTTATCCAAATGTTTTAAAATGTAGGAAGAAACATGGAATGTGGAAGGAATACAGGCTTCTCAAACAGACAAGCTCCCTTTATTCCGACTCCAATTGTCTTGTGCTAGGAAAGTCACTTAAATCCTCTGAGCCTCAATTTCTTGTACTATAAAAAGAGAGTAATAATATTTCCCTTATAGGGATGTTTAAGTGTGTGAAATTCTTAGAGGTACTGTCTTACAGTAGGTACTCCCTAATGAATATTCTCTTGTGAATACAATTGTTGGTTGAGTTTTTCCTGCTTCAACTTGTGAAGTTAATAAATCACTTTAGCTGCAAATTCTTGAAGCCACTGGAAATTCTCAAGGATAAAATAATTTTTCTAACACTGCTTATTCTCTGGTATTAATACTTCCTAATGTCAGCACTGAATTTGTGCCACTCCTGGAGTGTTTAATGAAGGGTGATATTTGTAGGAGAAAGCTCTCTCTCTCCATAGCTAAGCCTGGCTGCGTTCAAGAAGCCTTCACTTTCAACTCTGACAAATTTGTCAGCCTGTGTCTTGCTGAGATCTGTGAAACTGGAACAGCTAAGTCCCAAACATTCTGGCTCATTCGTGATAATTTATCAAAAGAATCCTAATAAAGGTAGTAAATACTCAAAGAACATTACTTTAGCAACAAACGGGACATGAAATTAGTCTTAAATGTAGTATCTAGTGGTCAGGGCTGATATTGGCACAACAAAATATCCACTGAGTTTTCTAATTTCTTGTAACTCTGGGGTGATCTTGTCTCAGACTTGGTTTTCTGATTTTCACTCTACTTTTCTGAGAACAATAATCTCTGTCCAAACCCCAACTCACCTGACAACTTAGAGCATGCTGATTCTTGCTACCCGCTGTTATCTCTGTTGAGAACCTCTAATTGAATCCTGTCCAAACCTGAACAACGTCCCTGGTGCCACAGTGGAGGATGCCTGGAGACTCCAGCTTCACCAGATGTACCCCTTTCCCTCCTCACTCCATTTATACATACCAGTAATTCTTTTGCTTTATTGTGGTTAATAGTTGTAGGGTGAAGGAGTGGGGAAAGGTGCTTGGTTTTAAATGCATACTTACCCCTCTGTCTGAATTCTGCTATGTGATATGTCTTGGTTTGGGTCCAAGGATGAAAAGTTTAATAATCAAACTGAATTGTTCTGATAGTGATGGTCCAAAGAACCCACTTTAAGGAACACTGATGTATTCAGGCATGGATAACTAGCTTTCAAATGTCAGCTCTGCTGTGATGGTTTGTGTCTTATTTCCCACTAACCCTCAGTGCCAGAGCATCTCCTTTCATTCAGCTTCATCAATATTTGTTCAAAGACTGATTCTTGTTGAGGTCAAGTCTGAACTAGTCTTTTGGACACAAAGTGTTAATTAATTTGGACTGTTGGCCACACCTGTTGAGGGCTAGCCTGAATGTCAGATGGGCCTCCCATTCCTGGAGTCTCTCATTGCCCACTGGTCTGTTGTACTGAGATTTAAACCAAAATGCATAAGACTGGACAGACTTTATAGCGTGTTGACATATTTTACTGCCAGGATGACAATTTTTGTCCAGCAAATGCTTGATTAATTCATATCGATGGCATATGTTTGCTGAAGCTCTCGTCTTTTAATTGCAGCGGAAAATATAGAAACACGGAAGACAATCAGTGTGTGACTGGAAGTGTTGCAGAAATTGTAGCCCAGTAAGTCCAATTCCAGGATTTGGGCTTTTCGAGGGCCTTTTGCATGCAGGGCTCACATGGCAAGTTGCAGTTTGTGTTATCTCAGGAGGAAAGAAGAGAAGATTCAAACAGTGATGGGTCAGGCAGAAAAGGAGCACTGCCCCTAAAGAGCATTCCCACTGTCTGCGACATTTCTTAGCTGCATTCAGGTGACACTGGAAAGTGTAAGATGTTCTGTTGTGAAAACAAAGATTATCAAATAAACTGCTTGTAATCAGTTGCTTTATATTAGTGGGCCTTCATTTTATTGTATTTTGCTTATCTTTTAGGATTGGCCTGTGTATTAGTGTTCTTGGGCTGCGACAGCAAAATTCCACAGACTAGGTGGCTTAAACAGCAGACATCTATCTTCTCAGAGTCCTGGAGTCTGGGAAGTTAGAAATCAAGATGCCGGTGGGGTTGATTTCTGGTGAGGCATCTCTTCCTAGCTTGCAGACGGCTGCTTCCTCGCTGTGTCTCCACATGGCCTTTCCTCTGTGTGTGAGAGAGGAGAAAGAGAGAGCTCTGAGGTCTCTTCCTCTTCTAAGAAGGACAATTCTATCAGATCAGGGCCCCACCTTCATGATCTCATTTAACCTTAGTTACCTCCTTAAAGGCCCTATCTATAAATATGGTCACATTGGGGGTTATGGCTTCAACAGACGAATTTTGGGGAACACAATTCAGTCCATAACAGGGTATTTTGGGGAATCTTTGTGACACGTATCACTTTTTTCCCCTACTTTTACTCCATTATTGTTTGGGAGCCTGGCTGAACAGTTAAGATCATGTAGCAAAACTGCCTGAGTACCTTCCTATCTCCTGTGTTGATAGCTCTGATACTTTTAGCAAGTGATTTAACCACTCCATTCCCAGTGTTCTCATCTGTAAAACAGAGGTAATGATATTAGTGGATATATTTGTGGCAACCATGAGAATGTGTTTCATAGATCCCCCAACTGCAAGAAGCATAATTGGTCAAGGGCCTCAGATGCTCTCAAATACTTCACTCAGGTGCCCTCCCCCCATTTTCTGTCACAAGTGTTTCCCTGAATAAAATCATTGTACACTTAATTCTGACTTGGGGTCTACTTTCAGAGGACCCAGACTAGCATAGATATACCAGGAGAGGTCTGAGAAAATATGCGGTAATATGAGGATGTAAGACTGACTTGCCCACCACCCAGCAAGTAAAGAGGATGCCATCTTAGTTGGTACGTGGGGCACATATAGTCCCTGAAACAAGGTAGCACCTCCATTGCTGAAGATTTCACTAACGGTAACCTGGGAAAATGTTCCCTTAGAGGAGAGTGCTGTAGCTGTTGTGCTCATGTGGGCATTTGAAAAGTATGTAGGAGAGCAAAGCCTACAAAAAAAGCATAGTGGCATTGATGCTAACTTGTATTGGTGTCATTTAGAGGTGTAAAGAAGTCTGAGGGCTGTTCTCTAAGTCTATGGTTAAGTGTGAGAGTCAAAGACTTCTGTGGTTCTTACAAAGAAGCCCTTATCTTTTGCAATAGGAACAGAAACAGTTGTGTGACAAGCTTCAGACTGAATTGGTAGAGTCTATAATCCAGAAGAGCTCCAGAAGACTTTTGGGTGCTCAGTAAAAGCAGGCAGGTCTGTTATGGCAAGGTCAGAGTCCTGGTGGGAAAACCTGGAATTCTGAAACATTAAACTGAGACATTTAGATGGATGTCCAGTAGAATATTGACTCTGCAGCCCACCCCTCCTCTCCCAGACTCTGAATTTTCAGAGACGGCCCACTCCTCCCTGGTAAGAGCTAGCACTTCTGCTCTGCTAGAGCATATAGCAGAAGCAAGAGATCTAAAGAATCCAAGAATTAGCTGAAATGTACCAGCGTGAGCCAGAACAATGCTTTTGATTAGATTGGGCTGGAATGTAATGCTGGATAAGCAAAAACTCATTGGCTTTGGGACACTTTCTTGGGGAAACGGCGATCTCACTGCCAAATTGGTGTTAGAAGCCTGCGTAAATTTATAGCCAACTCTCAGTGAAGTGGAATGCCTGAGTTGCCCATACAGCAGGCCTACTGTCTGCTTCTACTGTCTACTGGCAGACAGTAGAGAAAGAAACCAAGAGGATGAGGGAAGTGGGCATGCAGAAATGGATGTATTATGTTAGGAGACCAGACCCACCATGAGAGGGCTCAGATGATACACCATTCACCAAGGCTGTGAGCAATAACCTGGTGAAAAAGCCACCAACATCAAGAAGTTAAGTGATGGCCCCCCTTTAAAGACCAGGACAAAGTGTAGAAAAGGTGGTCACAGACGTAGGCTTATTAATGACCATGGGGATGGTGGTGCCCCAAAGTAATAGAGACAAGGTGGTGACATTTAAACAACAGAAGTTAAGAAGCCTCCATTACGATAAAAATTTGCAAGGGACAGCTAAGGGAGGTTGAATTAAGAAGCTGTGGAAATTATTAATAAAGCACAGTGTCCATATGGCAAAATAATGGGAAGCCAGCAAAGATTCTGCATAACATCTACATGAAACAGAAGGACAAGAATGGAGGAGCAGGAGGCTAATGGTGGTCACTTCAATTAAAAGTCAAGATCCATTGCTCAGTGTGCAGATCTGAACCAATATTCAGATGCAGAACCCATAGACTGAAGAGGGAGTCGAATCCCTAGGCAAAAGGGCCCTGACACAAATGTAAAGTATATATCATGATGATTCTTCCAGTCTTTCCCTAAAGCACTTATTGAGGAAAGAGGGATAACCACCAAGATGTTTCAAGGACTATTGGAGAAAGGGTCTGAGTTGACACTGATACCTAAAGTCCCAAAGTGTAATCATAGTCCCTCCTTTAGAATGAAGGCCTATGGGGGCCATGTAATAAATGGAGGGCTGGCTAAAGTCCAGCTCACACTGGGGCCACTGGTTCTGTGGACACATCCTGTCATCTTTTCTATACATGTCAGTTGGAATAACCCCCACATTGGGTGCTTGGTTTATTCAGTAAGATATACCATAATGGGGATGGGCTAATGGAAATCTCTGAAATTACCCCTCCTTAGCCATGAGAGAGAATCAAAAACAATACTGCATCCTAGGGAGAATGGCAGAGATGCCACCGTTAAAATCTGAAGGATGCAGGGCTGCTGGTTTTCATCAGATTTCCATTTAATTCACCAATCTGCCTCCTGCGTAACTTGATTGATATTAGAGGAGGAATGTAGAGTATATCCAAGTAACTGACTGATTGAAGTTATTGTGATAGTGTCATTGCTAGACCCAATTAATTAAGCCTCAGGTACAAGGTATGTGGCCATTGATTTGGTGAATGTATTCTTTTTCATTCCCATTAGAAAAGAGGATCAGAAATCATTCACAATAATGAGACCATGAGTCTGGAATTGTCAATTATGAGCTACGTTCTGTTGGACTCTCCAAGTTATAAAGTTAGATATGCTTAGCAGAAGGCTGTTGAACATGAAAATGTTACTTCTGGGCTCAAGCTTGGGCAGGAGCAGAGGGTATGAATATTCAGCACAGAATCCAATATCACCCATCTAAGTTGCATCAGTGCTCCCCCTCTGGTTTACATCAATTGTCATATGGGAAGTCCTGAATGACCAGCCAAAAGAGGAGAGAAAAACTGAGTTGATTTTATGGATAAGTCAGTTAGGTACCTTGGTGCAAACTGAAAATGACAAGACCTACATTTCAGCTACATTCAGGGGTGGCCTTAAAAGGCCATGGAGAGGGCAGAGCTATGAGCAATGCCTCCGGTCATCCACTTTGTATGGAAGGAGAAGTGTCCCAAGATGACAGTATCTGTAGATTCCTTAGCAGTGGTCAATGGCATGATCATGTGCCCAGTGGCCTGGGAGAAAAAGGACAGTTACATCAGAAACAAGGAGATGTGAGTCAGAGGCATGTGGATGGACATATGAGAGGGAACACAAAGTGTAAATATTTTTCTATTACATGTTATCAAAAACCAGCATACCTCACAGAAAAACATTGAACTACCAAAGAAAAAATAACAGCAAATGACATTAGCCAGCCTTCATCATTGGCTACCCCATAACTGTCAAGATAATCACATGAACAGAGTGAAAGTAGTGGCAGAGAGCAAAAGACCTAACAGCATGAAATCTCACTTATCAAAGCTAATATACATCTTGCTGCTCCTCAGTGTCCAACTTATCAACAACAAAACCAACTCTGAGCCCCTGCTAAGTCTCTGTTCTTCAAGAAGACCAATGAGCAACTTGGTGTCAAGTCGAATACAGCAGGCATTTTCTATCCTAAAAGTATGGTGTTTCATACTCACAGGGATAGGCACCTATTCCATATATGATTTCACCTTTCCTGCCTGCAGAGCATCAGCCATCACCTCTAACCAGTGACTAATGGAATGACAAATTTATAGACTTGGAATCTCATACAGGATAGACTTTGACCAGAGAAGGTGATGTAGGACTGAGCCTGTGACCATGTGATCCACTGGTCATCACAGGTACTTCACAACCCAAAGATATTCAGTTTTGTATAATGCTGGAACGGCCTTCTAAAGGCACAGCTGAAGCGCCAGCATGAAGGAATCATGCTGAAAGGATGGGATGCCAAAGTTCAGGACACAGTGGCTTTTCAAATAGAAGAGAATTATGTGGTGCTTTTTCTTCAGAACCAAGGAATTGAAGCGGGAATGGCTATGCTTACCATCATTCCCAGTAACCTCCTGGAGAACTTTATCTTTCTCATGCCTCCAACTCTAAGCTCTGAGGAGTTAGAGACCCTGCCCCCTAAAGGGACAGCATTCCTGCTGGGGACACAGCAAGAGTCTCATTGAGCTACAATTTAGGGATGCCTTCAGGGTATATTGAACATCTTACGTTCAGGAACCAGCAAGTGAAAAGAGGAAATGTCATATCATCAGGGATAATTGACCCTTATCAAAAGGATGTCGGACTGCTTTTACACAGTGAGGGCAGAGAGGAACACCTGTGGAACCCGAGTGATCCCTTTGAGCACCTCCTGCTCTCAGTTGCCACATCACAGTTATAAATAGAAACATGTAGCAACCTGGACTGAGAAGATTTTGATTATTCCAATCTCCCAGATATGAGGTTTGGATCACACACTAACCAGTGATCCACCAAGACCTGCCGAGGTTATAGGTGAGGGGATTTTAAATGGATAATGGAGGAAGGAGAAGCAAAGCATCAGGTGCTGCTAAGGGATTAAGCCCGCAGACAGGGACTGTGGTTCACTTCGCTAACCTTTTGCATTTCCCTTCAGAAATAAAGGACCATAGGAACCAGAGAGAAACTGCTCCTTGAATGTGTGCGAGGTAGATCTACATGATGCAGGGGTGAACTGCAGTGACTACGAGAATTTGCCTCCGTGGACTTCCAAATGCAGTGAACATAACTGACCAAGGGCCCCGGATGCTGGTCTTTCTTTGAGTGTGGCAGGGGTACCAGGCAGGCTCATTCCTGGAAGACACAGGACTCCTCTGATGGCTAACTTTGGCCTGACTGCTCTCCAAAGACCAGGCCAAAGTCTCCTTAGACTGCAAGGTAGTCTAGGATGCTTCCATTCCACTCTCCCTCCCTCTCTCTTTCCCTCAGCCTTACATTCCTGTTGGATGGCCTCCAGCTTTCCTCTGCTCCCTCATCTTTTCTCCCACTGGCATTTTCCCTAACAAAATCTTTGCATATATAATCCTGTCTTCGCAAATGTTTCTCAGAAGACCCAGAGTAGCACAATATTTCATAGAATTTCTTAGAGGATTAACCACATTCTTGGCACGTCATAATATATACACATGTGTGTGTGAGAGAAAGAGAGAGTGAGAGAGAAAGAGAGAGGGAGAGTACATGTGGGTCTGAGTGTGTGTGTGTCTGGTTTGGCAATGTGTGGCATACTGAAGTGGGTTTTAAAAAAAATTTTTTTTAACACTAAGAGGTAACATTTATTGAGCATTTACTGTGTGCTAGATATTTTATTTAACCTCAGCATGATGCTAGAATGGAGCTATGCACAACATCTCTATTTTCCAGGTAAGAAATGGAGGCTAAGAGAGGTTAGGTGAGTTGCCCAAGATTACACAGCTAACAGAATCATCTAGATTTGAAGCTGCATCTGGCTGACTCCAGGACTTTTTTTTTTCCAGCTTAGTTGAGAGATAACTGACGCATATCATTGTGTACATTTAAAGTGTACAACATGGTGATTTGATGCAGTTATAAATTGCAAAATGATTGCCACTACAGTATTAGCTACCTCCTCCAACCATCACATGTTTATGATTTGGTTTTGGTGATGACAAGATTTAAGATCTACTCTCACAGCAACATTCAAGCATATGATACAGTATTATTAGCTATAATCACCATGCTGTACGTTAGATGCCCAAACTTGTTAATCTTATAACTGGAATTGTGTACTCTTTGACCACTGTCTCCCTATTTCTTCCACTCCACAATCCACAGCCCCTGGCAACTACTTTACTCTCAGTTTCTTTTTTCAGATTCCACATATAAATGATATTATACATATTTATCTTTCTCAATCTGACTTATTTCACTTAGCATAATTCCCTGAAGGTCCATCCAGGTCGTTGCAAATGACAGGATTTCCTCCCTTCTCACGGTTGAGTAATATTCCTTTATATACATATATGTGTGTGTGTGTATGTATATGTATCTGTGTGTATATATATATATATCTCACATCTTTATCTATTCATCCGTTGACAGCTACTTAGGTTGTTTCCGTATCTGGGCTAGTGTGAGTAACGTTGCAATGAACATGGGAGTGCAGGTATCTCTATGAGATCCTGATTTTAGTTTCTTTGAATATATACCCAGAAGTGGAATTCCTGGATCATATGGTAGTTCTATTTTTAATTTTTTGAGGAGCCTCCATAGTATTTCCCGTAGTGGTTGCTCCAATTTACATTTTCACTAATAGTGCATTAGGGTTCCTTTTTTAAAACTCCACATCCTTGCTAACACTTGTTGTCTCCCGTTTATTTGAAGACTGCCATTCTTCCAAGTGTGATTAGAGTGGATATAAAAGGCACTGTTTTAGGTTGCTTGTTTGTTTGTTTTGTTTTTTCATAATCTAGAGTCTAAGAGTGAGTTGCTTTCCTGAGCAAGCCTGTTATCAATTTTCTTGTCTTGCAAGTAAACTTCTTTGAAGGAATTAAAAGGAACTCTTGATAGGTAAAGATGAGATCTGGCTTTAAATCTAAATGTTTAGATTTAATTTAGACTCAGATTTAAATATTAATGTTAAATGTTAATTTAATTTAGGTTTAAATGTTTAAGAACAAAGAGAAGTAGAAGCTCCCAAAAAGTTTCCTTAATGTTTCCAAAGTTACAAGGACAACTACTCATTAAATCTTCCACAAGTTGAGTTAATCAGTCTTAATGACTTCATCACCAACAGGATTTCTGCTCATAAGTTACAATCCTCAGTGACATTACTTTCAGTCCTAATATTGGATGCCTTTCTAGAATGCCCCTCCAGTGTGTAACTGTCCTTCCTTTTTACCAGGTGTTCACATTTGCATTGGGATTTGCACACGTGGAAACTACATTAAGGGCTTTCTTCGTTTAGTTTCCATGCTATAGAAAAGGTTTAGGAGCAAACAGCAGTTGATATGTAGCCTTAGCCCATCCTCGAGTGTGAGGAACACATGAGAAGGATCTGGTCTACATTTGAGTATGCCAGTGTGGATGCATAATCCATCAACATTCCCAACAAACTTGCCTCTCTAAAAGAACTTCATGATTCCCAATGCTTTCTGGACTACTTTGCAGATTCAAGTTACTGATAGCCACATCAACTTTTTACTCTTCGAGAAATCCAAGATTGTAGTATTAATCTTTCTAACAGGAACTAAGCCAAATTTCAAAAATTTTTCTCCAGACCTTAATTTGATAGAGCTAACATGTTAAAATCATTGGTGGGAGATGTACCATTTAGCAACCTGTGTGGTGTTATCTGCTTTAACCATAGCGGCAGTTACATTCAAGGCAACTTGCATAGTAGGTTCAGTTTACCATGAGTCCTTCCATTTTTCAAAACTTTTGCTCCATCCTAAAGACTTTTACTTTCATCTACGTTTGCATTCCATGCCTCTTCAATAAAGAATCCCTAGGAACTGATAACGTCTAAACTCCAAAGAAATTAAGCCATAATGTTAATTGACCAGCAATGGAGACACATACTCATTGTGGGCAAGGAAACTTTTAAGCCAAAGGATATAATTGTACCTATTGGAACAGATACCTCCATCATAGACAAGTTATCAGACTGGTGAATGATTTGCGATTTTTATTTTTTTATGCTATACTTTTTGTTGAGGAAGATGGTCCCTGAACTAACATCTGTTGCCAATCTTCCTCTTTTCTTTTTTCTTCTCCCCAAAACCACAGTACTTAGTTGTATATCCTAGATGTAAGTCCTTCCAGTTCTTCCATGTGGGACAGAACCACAGCATGGCTTGATAAATGGTGTGTAGGTCTGCACTGGTTTGGAGGGTCCGAACCAGTGAACCATGGGCCATCGAAGCAGAGTGGGTAAACTTAACCACTATGCCACAGGCTGGCCCCTGATTTGTGATTTTTTTTTAACCATTCTGCAAGATTGCTTTAATTAGTTTGGCCTACATGCTGTGGAAACTGCCTGTTATTTGATTTCTGCTTATTTCTGATATTTTTCCATATCTCCTTATTTTCAGAAATTTAGATGAGAGAAAAAAATCTTTTAAAATTGTTTGTTTTGCAGCGTGGTTTCAAGATCTGACTAACCCTTGGGAAAACTGCAATTTTACACACTTGAGTTGTAGGCTCACACATTTCTATGAGCGTACCTTGGGAAAGACATATTCTGCTCCTGGGAGGCAATTCTGCCCCGTGGGTTGGGCAGGAGAGAGAGTGGGCCCTCACTCTAAGAGGGCTGCTTGCTTTCCACGTGAGTGAATCCCGTGGGCCCTAATGGGCATGGTGACTAATTCTGAGCAGATGTCAAGTTGACTTAAATGACTCAGGCTCAGCACCAGGGGACTGAAGACACAAAGTAGCTAAATTTTAATGAAGGAAGACATATGTCAGGGATTTGAAATCTGAAACATTTTTCACTGTCTTGGCCAAATAAGCAGTTGCTACTTTACTTTTCTAGAACATTTGTTACCATGTTGACATGGTATTAGTTTAAAGCCAGGAGATTTAGTTTTTATATTTCTAGTATTTTTCCTACAAAGCAGGTAACTCCAAAGTCTTGCTGTTCTATCCAGTGATAGAGGAAATTTATATTGATTGTAAAAGAACTTTTACTCTTAACTCTCTGGTCAGATGTGAAATACATAAACGGTAAAATAAAATGACAGTGATGGCACTCGCATTTGCTTTGCTTTATTTCACCAAATTTTCTGATCTTTATTCTCATCTTAGCACAGATACAGGTAACCTATTTAATATTAAGAGCCAATGATCCACAGGGAAAAAAATTAATGAGGCCACACATGAAAAATACCCACAGAATAGACACACGTGCACACGCGTGTGCACATACAGACACACGTACACGCAGTTTCTTAGATGGAGAGAGAGTCACTTGGACATAAAAGCATTTCAGTTATAAAATAAAGAGAGCTGGGGAAAAAGGCAAGGAATTTACCCACGTGCATACTTCATAAAATTGTATCCATGTACATATGCGCATATGTGTGTAAAATATTTAAAAATGACAATGCCCTATGTAATATTTGGAGACCCTTACATTCTTTAAGAACATTTTTTAAGAACAACGAAACTTCTCACTTTTGGTAGAGTCACTGCTTTTGAGAATGGGAATGCCTCTTCCTACTTCACAATAAATACGGTCTTCTTTAACAGGACACAGCTCTTAGTGGTGCTGTAGAGTCACTCTGTGTTTTACCATCACTATGTTTTAAATTGCCTCATTTGCTTGTGTTGTCACATAGGCCAGCTCATGTCAGGGCTGGGGTCCTGTCATTATACGCCATCTGCTTGGGTCTCACCTTGGAAGCCAGATCTGCTGCATTCTTCACTCTGCCATGCAGCTCTTACATTATCTAAAATCACAATTTGGTAATTAGTTATATTTGCCTTCTCCAAAAATGACTTTTTATTTAAAAAAAAAAATGTGTAACCAAACTTTTTATTTCAGGAAATACAGAAAGGTAATAGAAAAATTATACAACACGATTCCTCATAATTTCAGACATTTTAAGAAAAAACTAGTTATTTCAGACTCATAGAATACAAAATAAGTACATACATTTCTATGACATTTCCTACAAGCTAAGGAAAATCTTAATCTCTCTTTTCTGTATCTATATTACAATGCAAAATTAGTTGAAAAGTCAAAAGATTTTCAAAATAGAGATGGTTTGTGGGAAAAAAGGAGAAAATAAAAAGAGCCCATAATTCCACCACTCTAAGAAGCTATGATGATGTTTCTATATTTTCGTCCAATCCTTTTTTTTCTGCTATAATATCCCTTACATGGTAAAATAAAATTAGATCAAATTTACGTTGAATTTAGTATTGGAATATTACCCATTTTACATCAAATTCTCTTTTTGGTTATAATGGCACCAACATTTGGGCATAATAACATTTTATAACATTTAAAATAACTATCTATAATAAGTTTAATAGAAAGTAAAATATACAAATGTGCATTTTAATGTCTACTTATCAAATTAAAATTATTCTGAAAATATTAACAGAAAATATAAATGAATATCTTTATAACACAAAACCAGACCCAGATGCCCAAATAAAAAGAGTGATGAGTAAGAGTAAAATGACCGTATTTCAGAAAATTAGTTTAAACAGACTGAAAGGAGATATAACACAATGGGAATATATTGTCTAATTTCCTTTGTTTCAAATTACTCTGATAAATAGCAATAGAAAGTTGGGCAAGGACATGACCTAGAATTTTAAAGAAAGAAATGAATTAAATTTGATGAATAAATTCATGTTAATTAATCTTGCAAAACTTATAAAATATTAAATATTACCCAAAAGTTTAAGAAACCCAAATTAGTTAGAGTGCTCTTTTTAAAAACAAGGACTCTGGAGCCAGGCAATCAGACAGTCTGTGTACAGATCTCAACTCTAAAACCTGGCTGATCTTGTGACCTCAGAGCAGTCACTTAACCTTTCTGTGCCTCAGTTTGCTCATTTGTAAAGTGGGGGTAGTACTTATTCATAGGGCTGTTTTAAGGCCCTATGTTTAACTTATTTAAAGTTAGCCTTCATAAGCATTCATGAGATGTGTAGTCACAGTATGTACCACATATATGTTACCTAATAATATGATGTCACATTTTATCTACCATAATGATAAATATTGAAGAGATTGACAGTACTCTGTATTGGTAAAGATGAAGGAAAAATACACTCTCATATTCTACTGAAATTGGAAAGTTGTAAATAGGAGCTTTTTTTTGAATAGCAAACTTAAATGAATATACATTTTGACCTCTAGATAGTCTACTTTAAAAAATTGTTATATACTTACAGCTGTAGAAAGACAAAACAGCAAACGTCCAAGGAGATGTTCGCTAAAGCATTTTTTGTAATAGCACGAAAGTAGGACAAACATTTGAATATGTTTCTATGGGGCATTGATTAAAGAAGTTTTGATGCATCTGTATAATGAAACATGCAAGGACTGAAAAATATAGATTTATATGTACCGATACTGAAAGGCAGCCTACTATATTAAGTAGGAAAAGAAAGTTGCAGAACAGTTCACATAGGATGTTGACACTTGTGTAAAAAAAATTTACTCATGGGGGCTGGCCCCGTGGCTGAGTGGTTAAGTTCACGCACTCCGCTGCAGGTGGCCCAGTGTTTCATTGGTTCGAATCCTGGGCGTGGACATGGCACTGCTCATCAAACCACGCTGAGGCAGCGCCCCACATGCCACAACTAGAAGGACCCCCAATGAAGAATATACAACTATGTATTGGGGAGGTTTGAGGAGAAAAAGGAGAAAAAATAAAATCTTTAAAAAAAAAATTTACTCATGGATTTATGCTTAAATATTGAGAAAAAAATGCCTAGAAGGAAAAATGATCCGGCATTCACACAGGTTATCTTTGGGAGTGTCGCTGGAGTGGTTGGGATGGGGATTTTTTTCTTTTCTCTTTGTATCTTTTAATGATGTTAAAATATTTTATAACGAACATGTTACTTATAATAGAACTAGAAATCTTATTGCCTTTAAAACCAAGAACAATAAATAAGTAAATTGAGTCTGTCTTAGACTCATTAGGGAAGAAAAACAAATTGAAGTTAACTTTAAGGTTTAACTCAGGGCCAGCTCCAAACTTTGCTATCATTTTTCCCCTCTTATCTGCTTTGGTACTTCTTTCCGTATATGGTAGGTTTATCAGCAGATTGCTGAGTACAGGGGCTCTCCAAATAGTTTGTATCAGAATCAAATGCGAGCTTCCACAGAATAAAAATAGATTGGTTCAGAATCCACAAGAGTGGGCCTCTTACTTTTTTTTTTTTAACAGGCCCCTCCAAGAAATTATCTGAGGACCACCAAAATCTGAGAAGCACGTCTACAAGGCAAAGGACATGGTGTGAGAACTGTTTTTTATCCTGTGTCTGACAACTATTAGATGTGTGACCTTGAACAGTCACATTAAACCTCTTGAGAACTCAGGTTCTTCATCTGTAGAACTAAGACATTTGCATAGATGAATTCTTAGATATCTTTCAATGATTCCATGGGGCTCAGAACATAGTCATTTTGTAGTTTACAAAAAAAAGGTTGTGGTGTAGAGCACTTTTTTCCAAATGGAGTATTTTTTAAAAATAGCAACAATTCACCAGTTCTCTCAATGGTACACAGATAGTGCTACTCTAATTGGTACAGCACTTCGTGAAGCAATATGCCAAAGCATGTAAATAGCCATAAATTCTTTCTGAAAATGTATCTAAGCAAATATTTAAATGATAAGATAAGGCTACATTTCCTATATAGCATATATAAACACAACATATCAATTGTATTATTAAGAATAGTACATTGAGGAAAAATCTTTCTGTTTGTTTAACATTTAGGGAAAATGAATTTGATGACAAGTCAACCTAAAATGTTCCTCTGCGGCATTATTAGTATAGTGATGAATGCCATACAGTACCATGGAAATGTTTATAATAAGTCCAATGAGAAAAGCAATTCTCCAAAATACATAGATCATATTTGTAACTATGTAAAATGTGCAGAGGATTATTTTATTTTCAGTTTGAAGAAATAGTTTACTAATTAGATATGTCAGCCTCAACTTTACTATAGTATATTTAAATATGGTAATATATTTTAAATATTTAACCCTAATATTCAGATGTTTTATCTGAAAATGTAGGAAGGCTATATCAAGGGAAGGCTTGGATTTTGTATCATAACTGTTTGGGATCATATCCTCTCTCCTTGCTAGACAAGATCTTTGAGAGTGGGTGTAGTGGACACAATATTAAGATGACTCCTAAGACTCCTGGCCCCCGGTGTATCAACTCTGAGTAATTCCCTCCCATTAATTGCAGGTGGGGCATTTGAAAATGATGGAGCACTCAATCTTTTCATGAGGTTCAATTATTTAAGACTGTCTTAACAGACTGTAGGGACAGATTCCAAAAGAAAGGAATTCTCCTGCTAGCCTTGAAAAAAATGAACCGTCATGTTGCAAGAGCAGTGGGGTCATATGGTTAGAATCTGAGGGTGGCTTCTAGCAGCTAAGAGTGACCCCAGTCAACAACCAGCATGAATGGAAAACACAGTCCTACTATCCCGAGGAACTGAATTCTGACAGCTCACTGATGTTGGAAGAAGAGCATGAGCCCCAGATGAGAACACAGCCCCCACTGACATCTTGATTGCAGGCTGGTGGGATCTGAAGCAGAGGAGAAGCTAATTCATACTGGCCCTCATGACCCATAGAAATTGTGAAATAGTAAATTTGTGCTATTTTAAGCCACTAGGTTTACAGTAATTTGTTATACAACATCTCATTCATTGAAGGTCCCACAGAGTCTAGTAGAGTGTACTTCAAAGTTGTGAATAAATGTTTGTTCAGTGAAAAAACAAATAAGTGATCATGTCTAGGTTTTGGATATTTTATAATTAAATCTAAAGTCCTTCTAGCTAAGTCCTTCCTATGATTCATAAGCCAAAGAAGAAATCCATTAAAATCATTACTTATATCCACGGTGAAAAAAAGGATAAGAAATGAAAATAAAGAACTGCAATTCATTCCATAAATCACCCGAGAATTTCTTTTGCCTTCTTGTATTACAGTCATATCAAGTACTTTGGAAAGGAAATCGAGAAAGGATTATGAAATATATCCTTGGTTGATGAAGCAGGGGAGAATATCAGTAAATTAAATGACATGTTTACAGCAGACTGAAGATTATTTTGCTTGCAGTAATAACCAGCTAAAAAAATAAATCTCACTTTTTTCTTGATAACAAGAACTAACACCAAAACGTGAAATCTATCCCTTCTTAAGCTCATACATTGATCCGTAAGACTTCTAAAGCCTCCCTCTCTCACTTTCTAGCATGAGAATACATTTTAACTTCTAATCAACTTATTGAGGGATCTCAATATGATGAAGTATAAACAAGAGAGGTTTTATTTGTTCTAATTACTGCTCTCCACCTTTCCCATATTGAACCCTATTTCTTGTTGAGTACCAGTTTTCTCAATAACATCTGGGCCAAACTCTAAAACTTTTCACTCATTTTAGTTTTGTGAGTATTTTTATTATGATATTAAAGTCACTTACTTCATGTGTCCTCACATGGTAGAAGGGGGAAGGAAAGCTCTCAGGGGCCTTTTTGAAAAGGGCATGAATCCCATTCACGAGTTGCACATTCAGGACCTAATTACCTCCCAAAGGCTCCACCTCCAAATATCATCACATTGAGAGTTAGGATTTAACACATGAATTTTGAGGGGATGTTAACATTCAGTCTACAGCAGGACGAGTAATGAAACCAACTTGAAATTCGACCACTGAATTAATAATTAAGGAATTATCTTTTTCCCTCTCTATAAATAGTACCGACTCCATCAATTTGGGCAGAATTTTACAAGTAGTTTCAGTATAATTATCTATTTCTATTTCTATAATCCTATTAAATATTGTAATTAGAGGAGAGCACTCTCATCTTCATCATTCTTTGAGGAACTAATAATAATTCCTAAAACCAACTGATGTGGTTTTTTACTGAATTTAAATACAAATCCATAGCCTTCATACCCAAGATAAGATAACCAAGGCTCAATTTTGAATTTATCTAGTGAATTTCTTTCTGTTATCAGTGGGAGACATCCCGTTACCTCATTGTTATACACAATTATTCTCAATCATAAACCATACGTACAAGGAATGATAGAAAATCATTGCTATGTTGAAAATCTCAATGGTAAGAGTTGAACTCCTTTAGTGAATGTTTTCCTTTAATCTGGGATTACTATGCCAAATGCCCATGCAGACGTCCTGAAACCTCAATACTAGTTATTTGTAATTCCCTGCTCTGGATAATATATAAAGAGCTTGCTGCATATATATATTTGAATTCATCTGAACTTTTCCCTCAGGCTACAAAGAGAAAAATATACGTCCTATCACTCCATTTCATGGAGGTGGAGCTCATATTATCTTTGAAGGATATTCCTTTCTAGGAAAAGACAGTGCAGGGACATGAGGATGAACCATAAGATTCTTTGAAATATCAGGCACTAAGAGAAGATAAAAAGACTTTCAAAAATAATACCTTTGATGTCTACTAGCAGCCCAGAACCATGAGAATGGCACCTTCTCTAACAACCTTATTAAACTGCTACTGGCCAAAGTAGCAATTTTTAAAAAGTGTCTTTTATATATATGTATATTTTTATTGGACTACATGTCAACTTTCATTCTCTCAGGAGTGTTTTATGTAGTTGATTACTGAGGGGAGTTAATTTAATAATGGATATCCTGTTCCAGTCAATCCTGTCATCTGTCATGTTGCCAGCAAAGCAGTGCATTATTTCAAGTCCAGAGAATAAAAAGGACAGGTAAAATATGATTAAATTGGCTGTTATGAAATTTGGCTAAAACCTTGGAACATATGCCTTTACGTTTTTTTTTAAATTAAGTGCCAGAGGACTTGGGAAATAATAAGCTTATTGCCTAAAATGTAAATTGCATGAAAAGATGTAACTTTGAGAAGTTATTTAATCATTCATTCAGATTGAAGAGTAATATTTATCTCTCCAAATTTCTTTTTCACTCTTATCTAATTCATTCCTCACATAGCAACAACAATTAACTTAAAAGTTATGTTAGGAAAATGTATTCTGGATGCAAATTGGCAGACTCAGCTAAAACTCCTACTTAAAACAACTAAAATCACTGGGTAAATTACAACCAAAAAAAAAAAAAAAAAAGACAGGACATTCCCAGGTGACAGAAATGGAGAGAGAAGTAGAAAACCAGAACAATGAGCTGATGTGGTTATAGAGGCCTAAGGAAGAGATGGAGGTCATCTGACTAGTAACCAGGAAAGAAGACATGGTCTTGTGTACTTGTTAGGCAAGAATTGTACCTGTGACCCTTGTATTAATGTGAAACATTTTGGATGCTGCACCCTTAGTAGAATAAAGCCATCTATCAGTCCAGGGAGTTAACAAGCTGCCTGGGTATTGAGCGTAAAAATAAGTACCCTGTGAACAATAAAATTATGTGTTTTACATAGATTTAGAGTAAATATAGGCTAACCTTATGTCAGGATTCTCTAAAATCAAAAGTGTAAAAATGGTTAAGACCAGTGAGAATTCTGGTGCACCTGGTAGAAGCAAACACAAAATCAGTCTGAAGGATCTTTCAAAAACTAGGCTTTGGGATATTCCCATAGAAGAAAACAAGCCCTGCTGTAGATAAAATAATACCAAAATTGCAGAGAATGTAAGAAAAGAAGAATATTACATGAATATGCGCAAGTGAACCCAATACACAAAAGAATTCAATCCTAAGAACTTCAACACAGATAAAGTACACACATAAGCAAAACTATACTTAAATTAAAGATATAAGAGAGAATGAAAATTCCAAGAAGGGAAAATAAATGCTATTAGCAAAAAACAAGATGTTTTGAGATAGAACTAGAACTTCCTTAACCAAAAGCAGATATAGCAACTGACATTAAAATGTTAGTGAATGTGTTAAATAAAATACGTACATGAATGAAGAGAAAATTGTTAAGAGTTAAGACAGATTTTAGGAAATTATCTACAATTCAGTCCAAAGAGATGAAAAGAAACATGGAGATAAAGACCAGAAGAATATGATGAGAATGCTCAACATACATAGTCTAATAGTAGTTTGAGAAGGAGCAAGTAAAGGTAATGGGTAATAAGCAATATGCAAAGAATTTTTAAAGAACTGATCCAATTCATGACTGCTTAGATAAAATATTAGGGAAAATAGAGAGAAGTTCATCTCTAAACAGAGCATTGAGAAACTGCAGAAATCAGAGAACCAAGAGAAGCCAACTAGAGAGGAAAGACAGATTCTCTACAAGGAAATACTATCTGGATTGAAACTGGAGTTCACAACACAAAGATACAAGATAGAAGTTAGCAGAACATGATCTCCAAAGTGCTGAAGGAAAATAACTGTGAGTTTATGTATTTACCTAAGCTATACACTTGAGGGATCACTGTGTGTGGTGGAAATAAAAACACTACACACAATAATGAAAGATCTTACCAATTCTAGGTACTCACCAAAAAGTCCTAAAATATGTTGTACTTTAGAAAGAGAGATGGAAATTAACCCCATAATTTTGGAGTAGGAGGCATTAAGAAACTAGCTGTTAATCATAAAGGTAAGCTATCATTGACTCAAGAAAACAATGATAATATTAACTATTTGGGGGAATTATTAACTAGGAGGATTAACGTAGTATGAGACTAGAATAACATGAAAAATGGTAGTTGGATAATTAGGGATGTAGCATTCTGATGTCTTTCTGTTAGTTAGAGAAAGCTGGGGATTGTGATTGATGATATACTTTATAAAGTCAAAAGTAAATATTAAATATTTAAGACAACTATTTAAAAGAATAAAAAATGCAAATTTTTACTCCAGTGCACAAGAAATAAGAGAATTAAAAAAAACACAAATCAACAGAAGGCAGGAAAGGTGAATAAATTAAACAAAAACCAAAGTAAATGAAAATATAGTAGGCATTAGTTAAAATATATAAAATATCCAAATAAACAGAAAAGTATAAAATTTAGCTATATACCATGAATGCAAGATTAATTTATCAAGGAGAAGCACATGTGGACTGAAATCTGCTATTCAATAAAAGCAACAAAAATAGCCAAATTCAATTTTTTCAGAGCCCTGGAAATTCATCATAGACTTGAAACAATCAGAAGAGTGTTTATGCAAGGGGCTGGCCCCGTGGCCGAATGGTTAAGTTCGCGCGCTCCACTGCAGGCGGCCCAGTGTTTCGTTGGTTCGAATCCTGGGCGCGGACATGGCACTGCTCATCAGACCACGCTGAGGCAGCGTCCCACATGCCACAACTAGAAGAACCCACAACGAAGAATACACAACTATGTACAGGGGGGCTTTGGGGAGAAAAAGGAAAAAATAAAAATCTTTAAAAAAAAAAAAAAAAGAAGAGTGTTTATGCAAGAAAACTGGCTGAATCTCAGTAAGAAGAGAGAGTTTTGTGGCATTTTATTTTGGCCTCTTCCAAGTCTCTTCTCCCCAATGGCTTTGAAAACCAGCAGCCCAGTGGCCAAGGAAGGAACCAGACTAGGTATAGAGTTCCTCAAAAAGCCCCATCGTGAGAGAATTGGCCTCATTTGACCTATCTGACATCGTCCTAGATATATCTCATCTGCAGGCCTTGTTCTTACTTGACCTGAATCAACACTCAGTGACAGAAGCCTTACCCTCAAAGAGCTAAACAACAGTAACCACAACAACCACACACACACACACCCTCCCCCAAGCAAAATGGGAGCAAGCGTTTAAGATTGCAGTTGCCTGAGGCTGTGACATCAGTTGGAGGTAAAAAAGAAGTTAGCAAAAAAATTTAAAAGCAATATCTGAGGAATAAAATGTTCACAGGGGACTTTGAAAAGTTCCACCATTTTGCTGAGGATTTAGAAGATCATGTACATATGCAGGACACTGTGTATGCCCGGGAAAGCCCTGAGAAGACCTGATCTGTACAGCTGGCTGACTATGAGGTTGTGCACAAGAAGTAAGTGAAGCCTTACGCAGAGCCATAAACTTCTGGAGCAGGGAAGATATGACACACAACACACATAGACTCCCTTTCCAAAGAGTGGGAGATTAATTGGATCAAGGCATTTTAGGAAAGCTGTCTCCGATCATAAGCTCACCCTAAGCTAACCAAGCAAAGATTTCAGTAGCAGCACATAACAAAGAATATAGGTTGTAGATACTGCTAGCAAAATCACTAAACAAGCAGCCAGCAACAGTAACAAAAAACTGCAGCAACAACAGTGGGGGCATGGGGAGAATCTGATTTCAAGAAGTATCACACTATATTATTTTAAAATCACAATTTTCATGAAAAAATCTATGTGAAATGCAAAGAAAAAGAAAACTATGGCTATATATAGGCAAAAAGCAGCTAATAGAAACTGTTGCTGAGAAGCACAGAGGTTAGATTTACTAAACAAAGATTTTAACTCAACTTTTAGAAATGTCGTGAAAACAAAAGGAAACTATATTTTAAGAGTGAAAGGAAAATATTTGGGTGATGTCTCATTAAATACAGAATGTCAGCAAGCAGATGTTGAAAAAGAACCAAATGAAAATTCTGGATTTTAAAAGAAAAATAACTGAAATAAAAAATTTGGTAGAGGAGATCAATAACATATTTGAGGCAATGGAAGAAAAAGTCAGTGAAAGTGAAGATAAGACCACTAAGATTATCCAGATTGAGAAGTAGAAGTAAAATAGGAGAAAAATTAACAAACCCTTAGAGACCTGTGATCACCATCAAGTACACCAACATGTAGATAATATTAGTCCCAGAAGGAAAGGGGAAAGAGAAAAGAGATAAAGAACATTTGAAGAAGTAATGGCTGAAAGCTTGCCAAATTTGATGACAAACATTAACCAACATTCAAGAAACTCAACAAACTCAAAGTAGAATAAACTGAAAGAGATCCATACCTCAACAAATCATAGTAAAACTGTTGAAAGACAAAGACAAAAAGAGATTCTTGAGAGCAGCAACAGAAAAATAACTCATCTTGTACAATGCATCCTTGATATGATTAACAGATGACTTCTCCTCAGAAGCCACAGAGGTAAGAAGGCAGTGGAATGATATAGTCAAAGTATTAAAAGAAAAAGACTGCCAATAAGAATTCTGTATCTAGTAAAACTATCCTTCAGAAATGAGGAAAAATTAAGTCACTCTCAGATAAACAAAAACTGAGAGAATTTGATGCTAGGAAATCAGCCCAACAAAAATTACTAAAGGTAGATTTTCAGTCTGAAATAAAAGAACACTCAACAGTAACTTAAATCTCCCTAAAGACATAAAGAACACTGGTAAAGACAACTACATGGATAAACATAAAATGTAATATCAACGTATTTTTTGTTGTAACACTTCTCTTCCACCTGATTTAAGGACAAAGGACTTATAATGTATAAACAGTTAATGTATATGGAAATAATAGCTTAAAGGCGGGAGAGGAAACAGAGCTGTATCGGAGCAAATCGTTTTATGTTATTAAAATTAACTTGATATTAATATGGAAGAGATTTTGTTAATTAAAATTGGTTTTAATTATAATCCCCAGTAAACAACTAAAAACATAACTCAAAAAAGTCAGTAAAAGAAACAACAGAGGTTAAAAATGATACACTAGAAAATATTTAGTTAACACAAAATAAGTCCATAATGGAAGAAGATGAACAAAAATATGATATATGTAAGATATGTAGTAAACAATAGCAAAATGGCAGATATAAATCTTACCTTATCAGTAATTATATTGAAAGTAAATGGATCAAGCATTCTAATTAAAAAGTTGAGATTGGAAGAATGAATAAAGGTATATGATTCACCTGTATGCTGTCTGTAAGAGACATACTTTAGATTCAAAGACAAATAGATTGAAAGTAATATGATAGGAAAAAAAATACCATGTAAATTGTGACCAAAGGAGAATTGGAATAACTATAATAATCTCACAAAATAGATTTTAAGGAAAAAAAAGTTCCTAGAGTAAAAGAAGGATGTATAAAATAGCAAAACATTAGAGAATCAACTAAAACAGAAATTGCTTCTTTGAAAAGGTGAACAAAATTTAGCCAGGTTGCCAAGGAAAAAGAGAGAAGACTCATTTTAATAAAATCAGTGATGAATGAGGGGACATTACTCTCCACCTTACAGAAATAAAAAAAAAAATTATAAGAGAATGCTGTGATCAACTATATATTAACTAATTGCAAAACCTAGATTAAATGGACAAATTTCTAGGATGAAACAAATTACTGAAATCAAATAAAGAAGAAATAGAAGTTCCTAGTAGACTTGGAATAAAAAAAGAAATTGGAATACTAATTAAAAACTTCCCACACAGAAAAAACCAGGATCAGATGGCTTCACTAGTGATTTCACCCATATGTTTAAAAAAGAATTAACACCAATCCTTCACAACCATTTCCAAAGAATGAAAAGAGGAAGGAACAATCCCTCACTCATTCTATGAAGCCAGTATTACCTTGAGACTCAAACCAAAGACATCTCAAGAAAAGAAAACAATCAATCAATATCTTTTATTAAAATATAGGTGGGACCAGCCTGGTGGCACAGTGGTTAAGTTCGAACTTTCCACTTTGGCAGCCCGGGGTTTGCAGGTGGGATCCTGGGCGCGGACCTACTCACTGCTCTTCAAACCATGTTGTGGCAGGCATCCCACATAGGGAGGATGATGGGCACAGATGTTAGCTCAGGGCCAATCTTCCTCAAAAAGAAAAAATATAGGCAAAAATCCTCAACAAAATATTACCAAACCAAATCCAGGAATATATAGAAAGGAGTGTGTACTTCAACCAAGTGGGACTTAATCCATAAATGCAAGTATAGTGTCATATCTGAAAATTAATCAATGTTATATACCATATTAATATAAAGAGGGAAAAAAATGATCAGCTCAATAGATTAGAGCAAGCATTTGACAAAATCCAACAGGATGTCATGATTAAACAAACAAAAAGCAACCTTAACAACCTGAGAATAGAAGTTAACTTTCTCAAACTGATAAATGTTATCTACATAAAACACAAAGATAACATTGAATGTATGGTAAGCAACTGAATGTCATCCACCCAAGGTCAGGAACGAGGCAAACATGTCTTCTCTCACCACTTCTATTCACCACTGTACCAGAAAGTCTAGCTATGGCAATTAGAAAGAAAATGAAATAAATGGCATGCAGATTGGAAAGGAAGAAGTATAACTCTATTTGCAGGTGCGATCATCTTGCATAGAAAATCCTAAGACATCAAAAAAGAATTAGAGCTTTTTAATATAATGAATAAGTTCAGCAAGTTTGCAAATACAAGATCAACATACAAAAAAATCAATAGTATTTCTATACATTAGCAATGAAAATCTGAAAAGGAAAGTTAAAAAAAAACTCCATTAACAATAGCATCAAAAAGACTAAAATACTTAAGGATAAATTTAACAAAAGATATGAAGAGTTATACATTGAAAGCTATAAAACATTAATAAAAGAAATTAAAGTTGATGAAAATAAATGGAAAGACAGTCTATATTTATGGCTAGGAATGATTTAATATTGTTATATTCTTATCATGATATTACTCCCCTAATTGGTCTATATATTCAACATAATGCTTATCAAAAGATGCAAGGAACTCAGAACAGCCACAATAATCTCGAAAAAGAAGAATATGTTGGATGATTCAAACTTGCTGATAGCAAAATTTACTAAAATGCTACAGCAATCAGTAATCAAGATAGTGAATTACTGAAATGAAGATAAAACATAGATTAATCAAATAGCATTGAGATTAACACATATTTGTAGCCAATTGGTTTTTGATAAGGATTCCAAGACTATTCAATGGAGAAAGATAGCGCTTTCAACAAATGATGCTGGGAAAACTGGATATCTGTATGCAAATAATGAAATCTACCCCTTTCTCACAGCATATACAAAACTTAACTCAAAATTGCTAAAATCCTAAATGTGAAGGCTAAAAGTATAAAACTTTTAGAGAAAACATGGGAGTACATCAAATGCTGAATTCTTAAATTATGTTCCCTCATCACAATAAAACTAAATTATAAATCAATACTATATGTGGAAAGTCTCAAATATTGGAAAATTAATCATTTGCGTAGAAATGTTAAGCATTTTAGAAACCCATGGGACAAAGAACAAAATTTCAAGTGATTATAAAATATTTTAATCTGAATGGCAATGAAAAGAAAATGTATTAAAATTTGTGGAATACAGAAAATCAGTATTTTGTAAGAAATTTACAGCTTTACACACGTATGTATTAAAATGAAAAGTTTTAATCAATGATCTAAATTTCCACCATAAGAAGTTTGAAAAAGAATAGTAAATTAAAGGAAATGTAAGTAGACAGCAGGAAATAACAAAAATAAGAAGAAAATGATGAAATTGAAACAGATAAATGATAGACACAATTAACAAAGCCAAAAGTTGATTTTTGAAAGTATTAATAAACTTGATAACCTGTAGTAAGTCTGAACCAAAAAAGGCCCAAATGCAAATTATTAATAGTCATGACTAGAGAATCAACATGCATGAACCGCTGCTTCCCAGGCTGTCTTCTCTTCTGAGAGCTCATCTGTTCTGTTAGCCCTCCTCTCTCTTTGACAACTGTTGCATGCTGCTCACTGTGCTGCTTGTGCTCTGAAGGAAAATAAGTTGTTAGCAAGGACTTTGTACGTTTTAACTACTAAAGCTTGACGACTTCAAGAAATGAAAGGAATTATGATGGCTTTTTCAGCAAGCAAGCCTGTCAAGCTGTAAATGATTTGTTTGACTCATTGACAAGATGAGACGATGAAAGGAAAGAGAAAACTCATTTGCTGCTTAATCATACAATGAATAAGATGAGAAATGAAGGGTAGAATGGATGGAACAGGGTAAGGCGATGGAGGTCTCACAGCTCGCCAAGACCTACCATGTTATTTTTTATTTTGTCTTTTAAATTTGTGTATGTGTATTTACTTTGACACTAATAACCTAAATGAGCCAGAGATCTGCTATGATATTTACAGAAGAAAAATAAAACAAAACACAAAACTCCTGGCACTTTATGTACTCATTTAGTGTCTTCTCTTTAAAACAAATGTTCTTTAAGAAGGACTTGGGTATTAACAAAACTAAGAGTTGGTTCTTTGAAAAGTTAACCAGGGTCGGCCCTGTGGCCGAGTGGTTAAGTTGATGTGCCGCTCCGGCCCAGGGTTTCACTGGTTCTAATCCTGGACATGGGCATGGCATGCTGGGGTGGCATTCCATATGGCACAGCCAGAGGCACTCACAACTAGAATATACAACTACGTACCGGGGGGCTTTGGGGAGAAGAAGAAGAAGAAAAAGATTGGCAACAGATGTTAGCACTGGTGCCAATGTTTAAAAAAAAAAGATAAAATTGACAAAATTTTAGCTAAACTAACCAAGGGAAAAAAGAGAGAAGACCCAAATCAACAAAATTATAAATGAAAGAGGCAACATTACAACTGACACCACAGGAATACAAAGGGTCATAAGGAGCTACTATGAGTAAGCACACACCAACAAACTGGACGATCTAGAAGAGATGGAAAAATTCTTAGAAACATAGAACCTACCATGACTGAATTAGGAAGAAACAGAAAATCTGAGCAGACTAATTACTAGTAAGGAGATCGAACTGGTAATCAAAAATCTCCCAATGAAGCAAAACTGAGGACCAGATGACTTCACTGGTGAATTTTACTTAATATTTAGACAAGGATTAATGCCAATCCTCAAACTCTCCCAAAAAACTGAAGAGGAGAGAACATTCAAAAGCTCATTTTACAAGCCTAGCATTACCCTGATAGTAAAGCCAGAAAAGGACACTACAAAAAACGAAAACTACAGGACAATATCCCTGATGAATATAGGTGAAAAAAATATCAATAAGATGCTTGCTAACTGAATTCAGCACCACGTTAAGAGCATCACTTGCCGTGATCAAGTTAGACTTGTCCTTGGGATGCAGGAATGGTTCAACACACACAAATCAGTAAGTGTGATACACCACATTAATAGAATGAAAAAAAAATCATATGATCATCTCAATAGATGCAGACAAAGCATTTGACCAAATTCAACATCTGTTCATGATAAAAACTCTTAAATTGGGTATAGAAGGAACGCACCTCAACATGGGCTTGTCTAGGTCTTGGGGAAAGGAGTGTCTCTGTTTATATCTATGGTACCTTTCAAGAAAACTTGTAATAAACTCTCAATTTTATCAGTCAATTAATTAATAATAAATGTTTTAAGTTTTTCATTTTTAAAAATGAAAGGTAGTTCCAAATTTTTAAGTACCTGCATGCAAACCTATGTTATAAAGCAGAATCTATACATAAATGAAGCAAGTCAAAGATCATTTGTACCTCTCCACGCCTGGTCACATAAAATTATACGCTGATGACTGCTCCTCAGAGCAGGGATAGACCTGTCTGAAGTATGAGTGATTTTGCTTTTATCACAGTCATCCTGGGGTTGGGAAAGACAACAAAACTAGGCTGAAAGATTGATTTCCCTGCTCAGGAGCTATAACAGACACTGGATCTACAAGAGAAAGCCTTTCGATTGCAAATGTGTAGTTTGGGTGATTTCACAGTAAGGCAAATACAAGAATACATTTTTATTTCTACTTTTTAAAAAATACCAGCTTCCCTGGGCAGGCTCTGTGGCATATTGGTTAATTTTGGCTTGCTCTGCTTTGGCAGCCCGGGTTTGTGGGTTAGGATCCTGGGTGCAGACCTACAGCACTCATCAAGCCATACTATGGCGGCATCTCACACACAAAATAGAGGAAGATGGGCACAGATGTTAGCTCAGGGCCATTCTTCCTTAAGCAAAAAGAGGAAGATTGGCAACAGGTGTTAGCTCAGGGACAATTTTTCCCACCCCAAAAAAATTAAATTAAATTAAAAAAATACTGGCTTCCCATAATTTGCTAATCTAGTGGGTTTTTTTTTTCCAAATTAGCTTTAAACAAGAGGAACGTGGATGCACATAAAAAAAATAAGATTTGACTACTTCTGAACATTTTTTAAGAAGACATTGTTGCTTCTTGGGATCTGCATGTCTATCATTTTTTCCTTTATCCAAGTAAACTTTTGTCATTTTTAAATAAAGATGTAATTTATTTATAGTATAATGCAGAGATTTTAAGGATAATTCTGATGAATATTGGTAAATTTACATACTCATGTAACTAAAACTGTAATCAAGAAAGAGAATGTTTCTACCACCCCAGAAATCAACTTCATGCTCAAATCTCCTGGAGCAGTCACTACTTTAATTTCTAGCATCATGGTTAAATTTTGATTTTCATAGAATTCAATGTAAACAGAATCATGAAGAATCTACTTTTATTTCTGCTTTTTAGTCAACATAATGTTTTGAAGATCCATCCATGCTTTGCGTATATAAATTGTTTGTTCTTTTTTATTGCTGCATAGAATATTCTACATAGTTGATTACCCATTCTTTTGTTGACAGATATTTCCAGCTATGAACACTTTTGTATTTGTCTTTTGTTGTGATCAGATGCTTTCATATCTCTTGTCTTTGTACCTCAAAGAGGAACTGCTAGGACATGGTATATATCAAACTTTAAATGAAATTGTCTATCAATTTTCCAAAATAATTGCACTGTTTTACACTCCTTCCGGAAATATATGAGAGCTCCTATTGCTTCATATCCTTAATAACAGTTGGTATTGCCTGGCTTTTTATTGTTTCCATTCTAATGGATGTGAAGTAGCAAGTCATTGTGGATTTAATCTGAGTTTCCCTAATGGCTAATGATACTGTGCACCTTTTCTTGTACTTATTAGCCATGCAGGTGTCTTCTTTTGGGAAGTGTCTGTATTCTGCCAGTTTTTATTGGATTATTTGCCCTATATTATTGAGTTGTAGGAGTTCTTTGCGTAATTTAAATACAAGTCTTTTGTGAGATATATGTAGTATGAGTATTTCCTCCCAGTCTGTGACTTTTCCTTTCCTTTTCTTAATTGGTGTCTTTTGATGAGCAGTATTTCAATTTATTACTTCTCTCTCTTGCAGTTGGTACTTTTTATGACATGTCTAAGAAACATTTGTCTACTCCAAGTTTGAGAAAATATTTTCCTGTGTACGCTTTTAGTAGCTTTATAGTTTAATTCTTATGTTCAGGTCTATGATGCTTTTGGAATATGTAGTGTGAAGTAGGGCCAAGTTTCATTGTTCTACTTGTTTCAAAACCATTTATTGCAAAGACTTTTGTTTCCCCCACTGAATTGCATTTGCTCCTATGACTCTATTCTATTCTACTGATCTCTGCCTATCTTTCTGTCAATACCGTGCTGTCAAAATTAATGTAGGTTTATTGTAAGCTTTACAATTAGAAAGCAAATATATCTTATGAGACAGTATGTTACCTTGAAACTGAGTAGTGAAAACTCTTTGAAATTGTTTTTCTTTTTCTAAATTGTTTTGGCCATACCAGATCCTTTTCAATTCAGTGTACATTTTAGAAACACCTTGTACATTTCTACAAAAAAAAACCATGCTGGGATTTTGATCTAGATAGCATTGAATCACTAGTTTACTTTCAGAATTGACATTTTAACAATATTGATTTCACTTTATGAACATGGCACATCTCTTCAGTTCTTTAAGTTGTCTTTAATATCTCTCAAATTGTTTCCTTGTAGAGTTCTTGTGTATCCTTCAATAACGTTATTCTTAAGTGTTTTATGTTTTTGATACTGTACTGTACTTTTAAAAATTGCATTTTCCAATTATTCATTCCTATTATGTAGAAATGGAATTAAATTGTGTAAATTGGCTTTGTATCTCCTGATTTTCAGTATTTTTTTAAAAGATACTTTTGGAGTCCTTTGTTGATGTGAAGAGCTTCCTTTAGTATTTTTAGGGTAAGTTTTGAACCAATGAATTCTCCCAGCTTTTAATTATCTAAACATTTCCTTTTTTTGCCTCTATTTTTAAAGAATATTTTTGTTGACAATTGCATAAAGGGCTGTCTTTTCTTGTTTTCGTGCGTTTGAAGTTCATTTTTTTGTCTACTGGCTTTAATTGTACCTGATGAGAAGTCAATTATCATTCTTATTTTTTTTCCCTTCAAGGCAATGTGTCCTTCTTTTTAAAATCTACTTTCAAGATTTTAAAATTATTTTAGGTTTTCAGTAGTTTGGCTTTGGTTTGTCTTGGGGTGGTTATTTTTGTATTTGTTGAGCTTATCTTTGCTATGCTTCTTGGAAACGTATACTGGTGTTTTACAACAAATATGGATCTTTTCGGACATTATTTCATAAGATATGTTTTCTGTCATATCCTTTCTCTTTTCTTCTGACTCCAATTATAAATACAAAGTTTAGAAATTTGATGTTTTCCTACATGCCACTTTTTGTCTTTTCATTTTTCAAATTCACTTTTGCCACTTTGCTTCAGTCTGGGTAATTTCTATCAGTCTGTATAAGGATCACTAACCCTTTCTTCTGCTGTGTCTGAGCTATGTCCAAAATTATCACAAAGGTTAGGAGGGGGAAATTGATTTATTCTACTTTATGTTTCTTATTTTAAATAAATTTTACATTTAAGATATCCTGTATTTAAGTTTTAGTATTTTTGTTTCATTTATATGGTTTCCTTTTCTATTCTGTAATTCTCCATTTCTTCTCCCAATCTATCCTTTTGTGTTTTTTGCTTTGTTTTGTTTTGAATTCTATAACATATTTATCATAGTCCTTTTAAACTTCTTCCTGCTGATTCCACTATCTGGGTCATTTGTCGCTCTGCCTCTATTAAACATCTTTTATCTAAATTAAGGGGACATTCTCCGCTTCTTTGCATGTTTTTTCTTGAAAAGATTTAGTGCTGGTCCTTCACATTAAATGGAGCAGAGATTGTACTACAGTATTTGTTGTTGTTGTTGTTGTTTTGTGATATTATTTTTCCTAGAGAGTTCAAGTAGTGCTCCTCTCTCAGGGGGCAAGAAGTATAAAGGAATGATTTTTCAGATTTCACAAAGAGTTTAGTTGACTTTGTGTGGCCTGTTAACATAAATTGATTGCATTCACCTGTGGTTTCAAATTGGCTTAAGGTTCTCCCTTGGCTCTTCAGCTAACCTCTTTGATCTCGTCTGGCTTTGAGCCAGAAGTCGTTCAGATTGCACTTTTAGGTAGCTTTGATTCTCTTTTGGATTCTACTCAGGCTCATCCCTGGAATGTTAAGCATGATGTAGCTGCACGAGGCTGCATGAAGACTTTCTTCTTTTCACTCCCACCTCATTGCCTTTACTCAGCAATATTCTGCAAAGAGAAGTAAGAGGATTGACAGGCCAAGAGATTCAATTTTTTTCTTACTGATTTTCTATGTTCCATGTGTCATTGGCTGATTTCACAGCATCCCTGCAAGGCTTCTGTCTAAGACAGGCTAACTCTTCCGCTTACCTATTCCCATCCTAGGCCCTAGATCCCAGGTGTGAAAGTGGCACTTTGGTAAGCTGTGAAGGACTCATCTCTCCCTGGAATTTAGTTCATTAAGACATCTTTGTGTCCACTGCTCTTCAACAGCTTTGTAAAAATTATGCATTTTAGCGTATCTATTTTTGTCCGCGGCTACCATGGGAGTGGAGTTCTTTCATGTACTCCTACATCCTAATTGGAAGTAGAAATCCAATTAACCTTTTCAAAAACATAAAACTCTTAACTTTTATTCACAGCTCCAGGGTGTACTCTGTAATATTTTCTGCAATATTAAGCTTATATTTACATAAATTTTCCCTCATTTATTTACCCATCTTGGAAGTGTGCATATTTGTTAATGGTATCGTTAACCACATTACTGACTGCGTGAGAGTGGTATGAGGTTTCTTTTGAGAGTATGGCCTTTGGTGTTGAGGGACTTTGGTTTGAGTCCAACACTGTTATATACTAGTGATCTGACTTTGGCTTCATCTGAAAATGATGATGCTAATAGAAATTTCTTCCTTTAGTTGTTATGAGAATTAAAGTTGCTGTTGCATGTAAAATGTACATGTCTGGTGCATGGTAAGCCCTCAACAGTAAGTTCTATTATTGTTCTACGTAATTGTAAATGTCTTTTATTTTCTCACACCTGTCACTCTACTGCCTTCTTTTTCTCACTCTTGAATTATCTAATGAGAGTTTAGATATGTTCTAGTAGGTGGTCTGCTGTTAAAACAAGGAACTTGTTTGTGGATCAGCGTACAACCAACTCAACTATTTCTAACTCAATTTGACAGATACACAGATGCAAGGCAACTGAGAAAATGGTTGCAATGTTTAAAATTTTTTGTACACCTAGTTACTTTATTTAATTTTCTGTCAAAACTTTGGTTTAATGAACCATACGATAATTTCATAAATGAATTAATCAACTCTTCAGAGAACATAATCAACAATTAGTAATTTCAGGTGATCATTTTAGAAACAAATGCATTAAAATTTCTACATTTTTGCTAAGGCAAATGCATTGAAATGGTAGTATCATTCATAAGTCGGAAGAACATGTAATATGACAATGACTTTACATTGTAACTGCCATGTGTTTGTGAAACAATGTAATGAGGAATAACATTCATAATACTTTGTTCTGAAGTGCTAAATGTGTTGCTTAAGGTAAGTTATGAAATTTATTTTTGATGTTCATTGAATATCTACATAGTAACTTCGTAAGAAATTAATTTAGACTTTATAAGGAACTTGTATAAAAGAAAAAAATTTAATTCTTCATTTTTTTGAGTATATAAAAGTTAAAACACTTGGATGGCTATTTTTTGCCTCCCTCTTAAGGTCCAAATAAGATATTGGCCAGGGAAATTGCCTCTGGGCCAGTTCCCTTGAAAACTACAATGTCTGTGAAGTCTTTTTCTTTAGGCCTGGAACAAACCTTACCTAAACTAATTCCAAAACACTGGGCTTTTGAATTGTGATCATTGTTTTCCCTTCGAAGTATAAGAACACCTTCAGGCAGAATTAATCTTCAGGCTACCTTATCAAACCGCAGCAGGAGAAGAAAGGTACAAAAACTAAAGAAGGAAGAACACTCAGACCTCCTTTGATATCACTCCTAAAACCCCACCCAATGGTGCACTGAAGGCATGTCTTTCAGAGCTTCAATTTTTCCTTGATCCGCCTATAATATTCCTCCCTGAGGATGGAATGAAATGAGCTCCCCCAGGAGATTAGCATGTGACCTACAATCTGACATCTTAATTTCTAGTTTGTCTTTATTATTTTGAGATTGATTTTTAAAGTATATTGTTAGAAATTATTTCTTTAGAATTTGTCTCCAGTATTGTTTAACCATTTACTGACCTGAGATTTGCATTTTGATGCTATACAAAATTTCTCCGTATGAAAGTCCATTAGTTATTTAAACTTCTGTTCTTTAGGCTAAAGATACTTAATTCCCCCAGTCACTGCTCCAAACTCATCAACAAACTTGATTGCCTTATATGGACAAATGATAGTTTCTGAAATTAGATTTCTACTACACTTGTGAAAATATTGAACGCTACCATCTCTTATCAAACCATTTTGTTTTTTTAAAAAAGGCATACGTTTATATTTAAAATATTAAATATATATTTACAATACCTTGTAAATATATAAGCCAACTTAGAATATGTGAAATATGTATTCAAAAAGTATAAGTCAAATTGATAAATAAATAAATGGTTGAGGGCCAAGAACTGTAAATAGCATTATGTTATACTTAATGAGAATTCCATGGCTAATCTTCACTTAATTTTCTTTTTACTCCATAGGTTTTCTTTAAATTTTCCACTAAGAAATAGCTGCTGGCATTATTTGCTTAAAAATGAAAAATTCACTTGCGAAAGACTAGCTTTGTTTGCTGCTTCTGCACTTCTGGTTATGATTTAAAAAATTCACAAACTTTAACTTGTCTATGGGTAGCCTTTAGGAATAAACCAAGTGGGCAAGCAGCTGCTTGTGGTGGTCAGTGGAAGAACTGCAAAAACCTTATTTTCTTAACTGCTGTCTTGATAGGATCACGTGGAGGCACTACCAGATTCCATGCTCACCAGTAAAACATTCAATTTGCCTGCAAACTGTAGAGGAGAAAAACTTTTCCCTTCTTCCTTTCTAGATTCTTTGGAGGGTCTAAAAATTAAACTGTTGTAAGACAGATTAACAGGAAGACAAAAAACAAATTTAATTTTGTATGTACAGGAGCCCCAAAGATATGAGGCTCCCCGGTAGTCAAGCAATTGAGGCTTATATGCCATCTTTAGCTAAGGAGAAGGGGATGGGGTCTGGGACTTCAAAGGGGAGGAAGTCAATTTATGTGAAGATGGGAAGGGCAAATGTTTGGTAAATAAATGTGTGTCATGCCATGGGGAGAAATCCTTCTGATGTAAAAAAAGTTAGTAATAGCTCTTTCCTTGGTAAAGGCTCCCTATCTAAATTCTTTTAGGCAGTTAAGGGGGAGGTAAAAAACTCTTCTTGAGTCTATTGAGCCTTGATTGTCCCCAGCTCGAAATAATATGCATGCCAAAGTGGCACATTCCGGGGCAGCCTGCTCTGAACCCCATCAATACTAAGAGTTTTGCGGTTTGCTCTCATGGCTAATGAGAGATCATAGTGGTGTCTTATTCTGGGGACACAACAGTATCAGTTAAAGTTAATAATGCATGCAGAAAGGTGGCCCTCCATTAAATGATGCTGAGAGAAACTGAACTTCAGATTTCTAAACACACAGAAGATAAAACTGGATGTCACTTCAAGGGCAGAACCTCTGCTAATGCACATTAGAGCCTCTTCAAAAGACTAAAAGCTTTTAAGGAAATTATAAATATTTCTTTTCACCACTGCTGAACCTGAGCACAAAATCTTTCTTATTCATATTCTCTTAGTAGAATCTCAAATAAGGTTTATTTAATTTCTGCTACAGTAGTAATTATTGTTAGAAATTCTAGGCCTTGAAGCAAAAATAACAACACATGTCTCCTAATGTCCTGTTGATTAAAAAATCCTGTTTTGCTTTTCTTCAAATTTGGCTCTATCATTTATTAGCTGTGTAATCTTGGGCATGAGTTTTAAACTTGTCAGGGCTAAATTCCATCATCAGTAAAACTGTTTGAAGGGCACTTATGTGGAATAATTTAGAACATGCCTAACTGCCCAGCAAATAGTGTCAGGCAAATAATAAGTGACATTGTTACTTGTTATTGTTATTTGTTTGCTTGTATATTCATTTCCTAGGCAGTCCCGACCAACATACACAGAATATTATCCATCTCAGCTCAACATTCAAGGTTATTTGGGTGAACGCAGGACCCAGTTGGGCTCATAGGTAGTTTCTGTGCAATCTACTGAGCTATTCGATCTCAGCTTTCTGGTTTGCATTCCCTTTATCTTCCAATGAATGAGTCCTGGAATGAGCTTTAGACCAGTACTCCTTACACCTTAACATGCACACGGGTCACATGAAGATATAGTGGGGCCCAAACTTCTGCACTTCTAGAAACTTCCAGGTGATACCAAGGCTGCTGATTCATGGACCGCAATTGGAGTAGCAAGACTCTGGCTCACACATTGTCTGATTCCAGACAGTGGAAATGTTCTATATCTGTGCTGTCTAGTACGTCAGCCACTGAGTACTTAGATGTGGTGAATGCTATTGAAGAACTGCATCTTTAGCTCTATTTATTTTTAAAACATTTATATTCATTTGTAGCTGGTGGCTACTGTATTGGACAGTGCAGATGTGGATAACTTAGCTGATCCTCTGATATTCTCCTAGAACATTCCCTTTGTATTACCAGGCTCTGGATGGGTTCTATTCTGAAACAAATGACAATTGTTACTCACAATTTTAAGGGTCATCACTGCCCAGAGATTTCTGGTCGTTTGTTTCATCTAAAGGATCAGACCTCCTAGAATATAACCAGGGCAGGTATTAGGCCACTTAACTAGCTGCCAACTGGAGAAATCATCTGAATGTTCTGGATGACCACACTGTCCTTCTGACTTCCTGCTAAGAGTTCCTTGGGGTTCAGTATCCCTGGAGGCCGTGTTGATCTGAGATTCAGCAGTAGAGACTATTTCCGCTTTTCTTTGTTTCACAATTCATTGCTTTGCCCATTTTGCATCGAGATTATACTTGCACCTCTCTCCTTACTTCATTTACCTAATGATTCAGTTTTTCAGCGAGGTGCCTAATGTGGCTAATGGCAGATGTTTAAGGAGACAGACAGGAGGAAGATGGAAGTGATTGTGCTGGGATTACACAACCTGAAGGACTGTAATTATATATTAAATTCATATCTTTTCTTCACAATCACCAAAGCAAAGGAATGTAAAAATAATGTGTTTACATAGCCTTTTGTATTTTTTTCTTCTTTTTACTTATTTCACTGGGGTTTGGCATCTGTTCAAAGACCTATTAGTTTACATTTCCCCCTTGTTTGTACTTCTTTGTTCTTGATTTCCAAAGTGTACAACACTGAAGACATAAAAATACTATGCTAAACTCTAAGAAAAGCTTGACATATACACATATTAGTATTTAACATAGCTAAATCAGTATTATATGAGTAAATTAAAGGAACACTACTGGAAACAGTTGACTTGGTAAACATTTAACTTAAAGCAGTTATGAAAATGAATCTCTAGGACAAGCTCTGTCAAGATCCTCTGTCACATGACCCAGATCAGCTCTCCCAAGTCAAATGGTCAGATCTGGAGCAATACCGCAGTTGTAAAAGATATTTCTCCTGTTGCTATTGAATTTATTTGATGTTTTAATGATTTTCTGTCTCTTGAATTAAATAAATTATCAAATTATTTTCCTTATTATGCTTTTGAAATGGGAAATACCTGATATAAATTTAATGTAATAGAAATATACCCTTAATCCATAAAAATTGTCTTTTTCATGTGTATTAGAGAATATACATCAATCTCAAATCTTTTTCATTCTATCAATTGGACTACATTCAAATTCACCAATTCTTGCTTTTGGCATTTCAAATCTGCTCTTGAGCCCCTCTAGTAATTCTTTTTTTGATTCAGCTACCAAATCTTTAAATTCAGAACTTCTATATGGTATATATATATACATATATATACCATATATATATATATACATAAAAAATATATATACACATCGTCTATGTACAATTTCTGTTTCTTTATTGATATTCTTTATTTGGTGAGATAGTTCTCTAATTCTCTTCTTCAGTTATTAGTACTTGGTTCCTTTTAACTCTTTAAAGCATATTTAAAATAGCTGATTTAAGGTCTTTGTACAGTAAGTCCAATGTCTGGGCATCCTTAAGAGCAGTGTCTATTTATTGATTTATTTTTCCTTATGTATGGGCCACACTTTGTTGTTTCTTTGTATGCCTCGTATTTTTTTTATTGTTGTTAATAAGTGGATGTTTTAATAATATAGCATGGCAACTATAGAAATCAGATTCTCCCTCTTTCCAAGATTTGTTCTTGTTGTTCATGCTTGTTTTAATTGTTTTATCATTTAGTGACTTTTGAAATAATTCTGTAAAGTCCTTATTCTTTCTTGTTTGTGACCACTGAAATCTCTACTCTGTTAGCTCAGTTTTAGCTTAACAAATGATTGGATAGATATTTCCTTAAATGCCAGAAACCAGCAAATCTCCCAGTCTTTGCTGAGGGTCTTGTGTTTATGTCAAGGCATATTTTCAGCACTTAGGAAGGCAGTTAACAATTCTGCCTTTGCCTTCACTTCATGCTTATGCAGAGCTTCAAAGTCAGCTAGACACGAGAGCTTAGGGCTCTTTTGTGTCTTTTCTGGGAAAGTGTACATATGTATGGCCTTCTAGATTCCCAGAATATGTAATAACTTTTCAAACACCTTATAGACATCTCATTCTTCAGCTTTTCCTTTTAATATTTGTGGTTAGTGTGCTGTTTGCACCAACTCTCATCTTCCATTACATCAAGCAGCGTGAGGTTAAAATACTTGCCTGCAATTGGTTTTGACAAATGCCCCCTAGGTGAATAATTTTTGCTCTGGATGAGCTCCAAATTTGGTCAAATAGAAACAACCTTGTAAGTGGAGTCTTCTAGGGAACTACCAGCCCAGGTCAAACAATGACAATTCTTTGGGAATGAGGCTATGAAAGTGACCCAGTCCTGTTCTGCTCTCTCCAATGGCTGTCAGGCTGCATCAGGATTGTGGGCTGTTAGTTTTCAAGGTTGCCACAGAGCTGAAGAGTGGGGGATGGGACCATGGCAAGTTTAAATGCCACAGAAGTTCCTGTTCTTACTGAGATGCAAGTGTTTTTCTTGAATAAATGTTGCCTGGATTACTTCAAACCTTTGGTTGATTTTCAAAGCTCTGAAAGCAACGATTTTGCCATTTTTTAAAATTTCTGTTATGAGGGAGCTCATTTTCAGAGGTCTTTACTTTGCCATTTTTGTTGATGTCTCTGTCGTTGGTTTTTGGTGATAGAACTTGAGACATTTGGAGAATTAGTTATGCTAAAATGGCCTTGCCTATGAAGGCCTACCCCACTCAATAAGGCCCATGACTAGCCAAATTTGTCATTTGATGTGGCTTCATATAATAGGGTATATAGTTCAGATTGCATTTTTTGTTACTATACTTGCTCTAATCCATGGACACAATTGTATTTCCTACCTTGACTGGATGATGTAGAACAATTAATTTCATATCAAGACATGAGTTAGCATGTACCATTTTGAGAAACATATCCTTTATTCTCTCCAGGTCTAGAAAACTCCAACTTTCTCCCCAATTGGTCTAGGGTGCATAGAAATACAATTATGTGCCACATGACAACATTTTGGTCAAGGACAGATTACATATACCACAGTGGTCCCATAAGATCAGTATCATATAGCCTAAGTGTGTAGTTGGCTATACTGTTCAGGTTTGTGTCAGTATACTCTACAATGTTCGCATAACAACAAAGTCACCTAACAATGCAATGCAGGAGTAAGAACATATCCCTGTCATTAAGCAAGGCATGACTGCAGTAATAAAAAATATTTAAATTAAAAAATCTCTGGAGGTCTTCTTCCTGTTCAAGAGTTAATTCTGTTAGAAGAAAATAACCCGCTGTTAGCTTTGTATTTGAAACTAAAAAATTAGTACATTTCTTTCTCTGGTATATTAACCTTACAAAGACTAGTGCCCAACAAGCTGTGAGAGGAAAATGATTATTGTGGTACAATCATGATTACTTGGTCTACTTGGGCCACATATAATGGACTCCTCCAGGGCCAAGATTAACTGGAATAATAGCCTTAATATTACTGCATTCTGGATTCTCTGGTCTCTGATTGCTGGCCATATTTGTTCAGCTCATGAGGGCTGGGTGATTATTTTGTCCTCACAAAGTGCAGGGCCATAGTTCTTCTTATGGAGCTTGTGGGTGAGAGACAGCTGGCTATGTCATTCCCCAAAGATTCCACAAGAAGGCAACTATCCAAATCAGATAACTTATGTTGATGGCTTTTTGCTTCTTTATTTGCTTTTGTGGCTGTGCTTCTGGTGTTACCTCTGGCCCTAATTAGCAGTAACCACTTTCCTTAGTCACACAAAAAGCTTATATCAATTTATGCCTTCCTTGCTCAGAGTTTTCATGAGCTGCCCGTGCTACAAATTGCTATTCTTTTCCCTGTCAGTGTAGAGGTCTATGACCAGCCAAGCATAAAATTTGCAGTTATGTATCCTAGCTTGGCTAGTGCCGCTACTAGTGGCTTGTAACTGGACCAACTCTCTGGCACCCTCTCCTGTCTGTTTTCTTCCTATGCTGTTTGATTAAGTTCCATATATTCTGGAAACAAACCAGGAAGCTTAAGGCACCAGCAGTCTAGAAGATCCATAAATCTTGCTTTCCAGATTCCTATCACCTTTCCTGAATCTTCCTTCCCTGAGAGATAAAGGATTCTTTGCTGGACTCAATCTGCTTGACATTGTTCGTTCCTTTGACACTGCGTTAGGTGGCCTATGAGGACCTCCCCCAGCAAGACCAGTAGTGTTCCTTGGTACATGCCCAGGGTATTCAATGAGTTCTTCCAATAGCAGGTTGCCGATAGCAGGAGTTGCTTCTCCGACTTTCAGAGTTGGAGGGAGTTTACAAATACATTTGCTGGGCCAAATTTAACATCTCAGTCCTGATCAACAGCCCCCTGGTAGGATGGGGACTTTGGTTTGAATCAGTGGGATGGAATTTCAAGTAAGCTTATTCCACATTATGTTGTGGATCAGGAATATCCTTATACCTATGAATTCATTACCAGGTAGTAATGATACCCTCCTTTTAATTGTTTTCCTGTTACCGGTAGTGAGGCAAAGGTAATAAACCTGTTAACAAGGCTGAACCATAACCATGCAAAGCTCTAACAGATAACTTCTGCCTACAGGCAGAAACCTGGCTGTAATCCTAGATTTGAGGTGACATAACTCCCTGAGCCCAGCAACTGGCTTAGTCATTATGTAAGGCCCTGCTCCTCATTTCTTGGCTTTTATGGCATGGATGATTCAGACGCCAGTTCAGCACCTCAGGGGGATCTGGCTTGACTCAAGAAGGCTTCTGTGTCATCTGAGCAAAGGACATCTGTGGCATCATATATACCAGAAACCGTAATCATTTGTAGTATCTGTATTCGTTTGCTGGTGCTGCCATAACAAAGCACCACAGATCAGGCAGCTTAAACAGCAGACATTTATTTTGTGACAATTCTGGAGGTTAAAAGTCCAAGATCAAGGTGTTGGCAGGATTGGTTTCTTCTGAAGCCTCCCTCATTGGCTTATAGATGGTGGTCTTCTCCTTGTGTCCTCACATCATCTTCCTTCTGTACATATCTATGCCCAAATTTCCTCTTCTTATAAGATCTCCAGATTGGATTAAGGCCCACCCTAATGACCTCATTTTACCTTAACTACCTTTGTAAAGACCCTACATCCAAATACAATCACATTCTGAGATGCCAGGGGGTTAGGACCTCAACATGTAAATTTGAGGGGGGATACAATACAGCCCATAACAGTAGTGCTCCTGAAAAATTATGTTAACCCAGATCTAGTATCTTCCCTGACAACACTTACTTAACCATTATCAGGAAATGTGAATATCCGTTCAAACTTTCAATAAGGCTACCTGTAGGAAGTCATTTTTGTGTAGGTTTGAAGCACTGATTTTGAACCTATTGTCTAAATCATTGCCACATGCACATGAAAAGATGTCTGAGATTGGCTTCTCCAAAGCAGTACACCATATTCTAAACTGCTTAAGCTGCCAAACAGCTAACTCATTGAAAATATGTTGTCGGCATGTCTGCCCAGGGTGTGGCTTCTGATCTCCCAGACAACTGTCCAGTACTGTGAACCAAGGGGAACTCATATAGCTGTCCTCATTTGGGAATCTATCCTGAAGACCTCAGGTGACCTTATTTATACTAAAAGTTTTATTTTAGAATGAGCTTCTATTACTTGTGTAATAATTAAAGTCATTCATTATTTTTTTACTATCTGGGCAATAATTAATTATATGAGAATATCCACAGGAATTCAAGAAGGCCAAACAAGGACAACAGCTACACAATGTGCTGAAGATCTTAATACATGAAGCAGCTCCATGACTGGTATTATTCTTTGTAAGACTGCTCCTCATAATGGGAATCAACACACATGTGGCTGGTCTGGTCCCCAAGTGTGGGAGAAGGTAACCAGGATCTCCTGGTGGAGCAAACAGTAAGCAATTTTCATCTGAAAAATCTTGACTAAGTGATCAAACTCTATACATGCAATGTATCAAAGAGAGCTTTGTCCTTCCACTTCATTTTTTCACACTGTTTGTTTTGCATCTTCTTAGCCTTCTTCATTGGGTGAGGAGAGATGGTCCCTGCTGTGTCCTCTTCCATTCTCCTCTCACTCCCTTCTTAGGAGGACAAACAACGACCTGTATCAGTAGGACTGAGCTCTCCCAGAAGGCTTTTTTTTCTTTAAATTAATAACTGTGTTAATTTGTGGATGGTGCTCCTCCCTTCAAGAAGGCTTTTTAATCAGAGAAGAAAGTTATCAACTAGTCTGCTGTCCATGTCCTCTCCCAACTTCCCTCTAAGTACGTCAAGTGACATGGGGCAGATCCATCCCTTGGATCACAAGACATGATCTGTCCAGTCATGTCCAGCTGTGTCTAGTTATAGACATAATCTGGTTTCATATCTGAATGAGCCCAAATTCCTATTACAATATAATCATTTTGTTTTTAGATACACTTAAAAGAAAACCTAATAATTTGGTAGGTTGTTCCTCAATATTCTGATATAAAAGTGTATATATACATAAAACCACTAACTTTAAACTATCCATTGTTGTTTTAGTGGCTCACGTGAGTGAATAATAAATGGTAGAACTTTATGAACTGTTTCACTCTATGTGAATGCATTATGATCATTATGTATTACAGGATAATAAGTAATGGCAGTGATATCTTGTAAAAGTGTCAATAAAGTATTTCCATTTAGGGAAAAGAAACATAGTGCACCGAGGAGACAAAAAGAAAGGGACAAATATTTGAGTCCCTGAAAGCAGATCTTAACAGATCTAATAATATACAATGTGCTACTTGAATTTCAAGTTCCAAACTTTTAGTGCTGAACATCTGGAGCAGTTTCCTAAAAGCCCGGCTTGCTTTCAGCTCTCCACCATCTTGAGAATAGTGTGAGTGAACTAATAACTCCCACAGATCAAATGGTTATGCATATGGTCGGACAAGATGGTTATACAAATAAACCTTGACATGAATGAATCTGTTGTCAACTCAGTGTAAGTGAACATCTGCTGATCATGTAGCATGCTAATAAAACACATTTAGAACGACTGGTTCACTCACAACATTGGCAAAAAAAAAAAAAAAAAAGTGATAGAATGTTTAAACCCCGGGCAACTGGCACTAATTTGTGTAAGAATGGAAATTAACCACTGTAGTACTTTCTACTTCTGTACTTCTGTTAATGTTTACTAAGGGCTTACCAAAAGCCTTCTACTAAGTGCCATGAATTTAGGTCCTTTTTCAGGGCATATGTAAGATAGAGTACCTTTCTTCGGGAAATTTTAGAATCTTGTTTAGACAAGAACAGCACCTACAGAAGAATTGGGCATATTTACACAAGACATATTGACAAAAATAAGCTTGCATGCTTTTATTTGAAGGTAAGCCTCCCTGATAAACGAGATGGGATAGAAAACCTAAAATTGGGTTTTGAGGAATTGAAGGAATAGATTGCAAAAGATGAAAGGAAGTCATTCTCTGCAGCAGTGGTGGTGATAGTGGAGCACAATCATAGTTAAATAGCAATTAGGAAAGAAATAAGTTTGTAAAATAATTAATGAAAGTCTGCAGAACAGGACAACCAGGAGGTCAGGTTCAGAAGTCTTACTGTGATATAAAGAGCAAGGAGAAGCTAATGATGAATTTTAAAGTATGGTTACTATATGGTGAGTTATTGATCAGACATTTGCTTGCCTAATTTAAGCAATCACCTCTACCACAAAGAACAAGGTATTAGAAAATCTTTACGATGTTTTACAAAAATAAGAACTTTCTGGCAAGTATTCATTCATTCACTGTCGATTACCTACTGTGTATAAAATATCATTTAATGAACATATGAAAAAGGCATGGATCTTGATATAAACTTAAAATCACCAAGAGTTTTAAGACAAGCATGTAATATCTGTAATAAAATTAGACTGCTTTGAGGCTCATAAAAGTAATAAATGCTCTGGGAGTTAAATTAGGGAGAGATTAATTCCAAAAGGTAGCACGATAGCTCTCTACGTCACCAAGACAGAATAGAAGAGATTCTGCCACCCATTTAATGTTACTCAAAATATGATATAAAAGCGACTTAGAAACTTGGATCCAGCATCTACTTGTTGTGTGACTTCAAGTAAGTTATTTAATGTTTTTAAGCACCAGTTTCTCCACCTGTAAAATAAAGATATTAATACTAACTTTCCTCCTGTGACAGTAAACTGAAATAATTCACGAAAATCACATGCTTAGTGAATGGCGCTTGTGAGCACCCATTAATGGTTGATTTTTTGGATGCTTTTACTTTAAGCATTAACCCAAGGGAATAAGATTGCTTTTTCTGCTTCCCTTGAAATTATTTTTACAGAAATTCTCAAGTGCAAATTTTAGGGGTTAGAATGAAAATTATGTTTACAGAGCTATTTGAATTCTAAACCTAAATGATATTGAATGAGTTTCCTTAGAAAGGTTGCGGTCAGAATTTACAGTATCATAAGCTTAATGATAATGCGCATCATACTTTACCAGTACCTCAGGCATTTATTGCTTAGAGTGGGCACTGAGTTGGTGATTGTCGAGGGATTTAGTCTGTAAAAGTGAAATACAAGATAGAACAGAGGAAAATCCACTTAAAATACAGAGGACCAAGAACCAAACATTCGCAATTGTGGTTTTTCCAGCACTCAAATTATTTTAATTAGAGAAGGCAATCAACCTCCATGCCTGCCAAATGGGGCTCTCCAATTAAAATTCATTGTGCTTTTGTATGTTTGGGGTTTTCTTGATGAAGGGAAAGTAAAAAAAAAGATGTTAAAAGTTCTGTTTTATATTCATTTGGCTTTTCCTTAAGAGTTTGCATATAATTATCTTTTGTAGACTTATGAGAAATACATTTTGTAGGGTCCTCTTCAGAAGGTAAAACAAAAAGGTTATAACTGGCAGTTATAATAGGTGAGTTCTACAATCATGCAATATTATAATAAACATTCAAGGAGAAACCATAATAAAAGGACATAATTCTCAATCATTATTGTGGAGAATTTAGGAAAAAATGAAAATCTTGCTTTTTGCATTTTAGTAGATAAGCATTTGAAAGTGAGCTTTGTTTCACTCCGGAATTTCCAACTTTACACATTCAGTTTTAATTTTTGAGAATGCAAATTACGAATCATTGACAACAAATGTAAAAGGTGAGCCTTAACTATTTATCAACAAAGCAGAAGAACACCAATGTCTTCTTTCCTCGCCCTTTCCCAAAAAAGGACAGATTTGTCATTCTTCTTCCCAACATGTCTGATCTCCATAGCTCCATAAAATTCTACCTTTACTGGCTGAGTGGCCTTTCCTACAGACCAAAAGAATATCTCTCACAGTTGGCCAAGGTGTCTTTTTCTAAATCTACGGCTAGATGAATGTCACTACCCCAACAACTTCTGCCAAATCTAGCTCCATTGCCTCCTCAGTGGTCTTGATACCCTGTGGCCAAAAGCCTGCGATGGAACAATCCCCAAGGGAAAGATAGATGTCAAAGAAATGAATCATGGGAGGACACAAAAGATTCTGTTTCACTGCAGGTCATCTGCTTAGAAAAAAGGGTATTTTATGATCTAGCAGTGTTTCATCGTCAATTGATGGAAAATGCTTTTCTCTAATTTCTAGCAGCATTTCTTTTCTTATCTAATCAATGCTCACAGGACCAGTTCCATAAAAAATAGGATTGGTTTTGGTGACCACATTCAAGTAATTCTGCCAATTTTTTCTTGTGTTGCTGGAGCTTGCAGACGTTATGCACATATGCCTCTCACCATGAATGAGACTGTCTTTGTCCCTTTGTAGGCTTTTTCACATTGACTTTGCTATTGTGACCACAGTCACATGAATTGGCCTAAGCCTTTATCTTCGGAGGCTTTGATAAAGTTAATCTCTTATACAAACTGGACATGAGCCAGTATTCATAGGTCTCTAGAGCAGAACAGCCTGTTATGACGAAGCACACAGCAATATTTTCAGCCAATTGATCACAAAGCATATGGATATTTTCTCCTTCTTGGGAGAAGTTTTTGAGGATGGCAAAGTGTTCATTTGGAACATTTTACTTTTGGGCCATAATGCTCTTTTCAATATCTTAGAGGTTTAGTTGTGGCAATTGCTATTCTCCATATATTACAAAACTTGGTAAAATTGAGGCAGCATGTTTAAGCACTATATTTCAGGCACTGGGTTAACTACTAGAGATAAAAAGAGGAGTACGATGTGGGGCAACTGCATGATTCTGGGATTTCCTAATAAGTTTGGCAATATGAACAATGATAATTTAGAACTTTTAAAGATTGACTTGTAATTATTTTTTGCAATTGTGTTTATCATATGTGGTCAAATTATGCTCACTTTATTGTTATTCCCAGACGGAGCCTAATGTCAGTTTTTCCATATAGGAAAATATATTGTCCTTTTTCCCCTGTATTTTCCAAGCACTATTATCTTTCATGCTAAGATACTCAAATTTGCAGACATTCAGTACTTGAAGATTTACTAAATATGGCAACTAATGCCTTTTACTCTTAACTTTGTGGTTAATTCCACTTATTTCAGTTTACCTAGTTAATAGATAGAACTACCAGTAGTCCATAACTTTTAGAAGTGTCTCTAGAAACAATATTTTCACTTGATCACTCTTGGGGGAATATTGATGATATGTGTCCTTCCTATTATTTTTGTATTAAGGCATCAGTGAAAAAAACAGAGTGATGGAGTAAAAATGGTGAGCATTAAAAACTTTTTTAGGTTCTGTTAAAGTTGAATGAGCAGAATTGCCAAGTTTGAACTGTTGAAAAGTTGGCACTGCATATATTTTTACATAGCTTGTAGTTTTTGGATATCCCTTGGCTGACTGGTCTAAGAGCTAATCTCTAATATTTGAATGAACTCATGAGACGTACCACTGTGTAGTGAAAGAGTTTTGGATTTGAAGTTATACGTGGATCTATTTTATCTTCAATTTCAAGCTGATATACATATTTGCTGGGTAGACTCTTTCTTTATATTTAGGATTTCGTATTTGGGGAAGGAATTACAAAATTATTAGGAGGACATTTCAAATATTGGCAAACATTTGATCTTATGTGTGTAGGTTAAGATTCTTTCATTATAAATTTTTCAGTTTTCGTGGAAATCAGTTGGTTTTTTAAATGATATAGCCACAGCTTGTACCAGTAGCATTAGCCTCCTTTTTCTTTCTTGCATTGTTGGGTGTAAGGGGGTCAGGCAAGACATCTAGACACAATCATAAAAGATCACCAACACATCCACATTACCTAAAACAGCTCAGAGTTTGTGTTTCAAGAGGGATGAGCCAGTAGCATAATCATAGTTTATAAAAGTTATGTCTATCCTCCACTGATGGAAACCTTGTAGCGGGAAAGAACAGTATTACAGGATCTGGATTTGAGGCTATCTTTCTTGTCATTTATAATGTGCTTGAATCTCATCTCTAAAGGGAATAAAATATCTTTCTCAAAGATCTATTGAAAGAAATAGATAATGTGATATATCTGAAAGCATTTTTAAATATTAGGAAGTATTAACAAATCAATGCCTTTAAGTAGGTAAGTATTTGGCTCTGGTTTTGAGAATACAATTTGTTATCCCTGTTCACTCAAGGAAAACTTGGATGGATAATCCCATTGGGTATGATTTCTTGATTGTGTGTGGCTTGCATTTTCATGATAAGCAGTAATCTTTTGACTAGTATAAAACAGAGTTTCTAGAGTGTATTGAAGGCACTAAAAGAGCAAAGTCGAAGTCTAACAAAAGCACTCTGGGTATTTGAGTAATTTTCCTATCTACAAATATCATATCTGATTTATGAGCGTGCACTTCAGTATTGTGTTTAACTTAGGAATTATGAAATTTTCCAAGAATAACTCGAATAAGGCAGCTTGACATGTCTAGCTGAAAGGTTTCTATTGATACTTTAAGACTCTCCGACACCAGTTATACAACATGTATATGGGACTTATATCTGTGCATAAGTTCATCTCAGGTTTCCTCTGTGGTCATGCCATTGGTCCTATCTCACTAGAATATTGTTAAAAACTAGGAAATTACATCTTAAATAAAAGTTTCTGTGGTCAAATTGTAGGATCTCAAAGCTACTTTTAAATATGAACATCAGTAAACTTTCATTGTGAATGAAAAATCTCAATGTTAAGAAATAATCTTTCAAAAGGGACAGTGATGTCAATTTGGAGAAGTCCTGATGACGTGTCTTGTAATGGAGATGCCAAAGCAGATGACTGGTTTGGATATGTAGGAAATCTAAGATTTTCAGTACAAAGTTTGGCGTAGTCAGCCTCGTTAGTCACTGAGCATCTCTTGTGATAAATAGGAAGTTGAGGGGACTGTTCCAACACGCTAGACCAAACCTGTAAAACAATCAGGTTTCTGTTTCTCGTCAATCTACCTTCCAACATCCCTTGCTGTTCCTAAGACATCAGAATGCTGGCAAAAGATCAGAAATACAGGAAAGATCATACTGAATACCCAAAATGTGTAAAGCTATGACTCCAGGCTGTATATCCCAGCCCTTCCCATTATTGGCAAATTTACAACCAGATGCTTATAGCAGATTGCCTTGTAAAGTTAATGAGACTGAGCAGCTTCCCAGTATCATTTTGCAGCAATTCCACGCAAAGATATTCCCTTAGCCAGCTTGAGATGGCATTGATTAAATTCAATCTTCTTGCCCTATTTTTAAAAAATTTTGGCTAAAAGGAAAAGAAAAAGAGAAGATCTCCCTGAGGTATAAGGAAATGGCTATTTAAGAGTTATTTTTTTCCTGTCTCCTTGTAAGCAAGTCTATAGACCACTCCAGTCTCACCGGGAGGGAGATGTTTTGAATAGACAAACACCAAGAAACATTTAATATTGGAGTAGAATCTCATTAATTTCTTATTAAATAAGACACAGTCAGAAAGTGTGAAATGAAAATGAAATCCTGTATTGCACTATTTGAATTAAGTCACCTTGCAGCCCTCAATATGCTTGCAAGGCAAGTTCACAATAACATGTTTGAAACACATAAGGTGGTCCTTGCAGAAACCTCTTCCAGTTGTTGTCTTAGTCCGTTCAGGCTGCTATAACAAAATACTATAGACTGGGTAGCTTATAAACGACAGAAATTTATTTCTCAAAGTTCTGGAGCCTGGGAAGTCCAAGATCATGCAACTGACAGATTCAGTGTCTGGTGAGCACTTCCTAGGTCATAGGTGGCTGTTTTCCCACTGTGTCCTCACAGAATGGAAGGGGCAAGGGAGCTCTCCTGGGCCTCTTCTATAAGGGCACTAATTTCATTCATGATGGCTCCACTCTCATGACCTGATCACCTCCCAAAGGCCCCATCTCACCTCCTAATGCCATCACTTTGGGGGGTAGCATTTCAACATATGAATTTTGGGGGGACACAAGCATTCAGACCATAGTAGTTGTATTGATATAATTGGTCTTAGAAAGAAGTTTGGCTGCTTTCACTAGGTCAGGGGACCCACTGATCAATTGATCATCACCTGCTGTACTCAATATATATCATTTGTATTACTTACAGATGAATAAACTGAAGTTTCCAAAATTTAAATCTTCAGCCCCAACTTTAACCTGAACTTGAGACACCTTTATCCAATCGCCCATACAACCTTTCCACTTAATATTAATTTCAAATTTATTATGTCTAAAAGAGAATGTTTGTTTTGCATCCCTAAATCTTCCTATCTCATAGGAGTAATTTTTTATTCCTCTCTTTCCTTCAATACTCACATCTAAATCCATCAACAAGCCCTACATGCTATACTTTTAAAATATATTCCCAATCCAACTCCTTGGCATCTCTCTACAACTATCACATTATTCCAATCCACTCTCATCTCTCACTCAGATTATGGCAATGCCACTGACCCAAGTTGCCCTTCTGCCTCCACTATTGATCCAATGTAGTTCATTCGTCTCAAGGCAGTCAGAGTGATCATTTTAAATCTCAGGTTCATTCACGCCATTCACATGCACAAAACTCTCCACTGGTTTCTCATCACACCTACGAAAAAAATACAAGCTTCTCCTCTGGGCCTCCAGGGATTAAATTTCCAAGCACATTTCCCATCACTTCTCTTGTAAGTATGCTCCAGCTCATTGGCTTCTTGTTCTTCTTTAAACAAAGCTATATAGTTCACACTTTCTCACTGTTCAGTTCTCTGTTCAAATTTCATCTCCTTAGATAGGCTTCCCTGATCTGCTACCTAAAAGGTCATCTTCCTTGTCTCGTGTTCTAAGTTCCACTACAGTGCATGAGGCAGTGAGGGTCTATTTTTCCTTCTTTGTGTCTATTGTGCTTCCTGCATCTGTGAATTTGTTATCTTTCATTAAAGGGTTTATATCCTTCAGTGAATATGAAAAATCTTCAGGCATTTTCTTAGTCAGTTCAGGCTGCTATAACAAAATACCATAAGCTGAGTGACTCAAACAGCAAGCATTTATAACTCAGTTCTGAAGGCTGGGAAGTCTGGGATCGGGGTGCCAGCATGGGCAGGTTTTTGATGAGGGTTCTCTTCCTGGCTTGCAGAAGGCTGCCTTCTTGCCTTGTCCTCACATGGCAGAGAGAGAGAGAGCTCTGGTCTCTTTCTCTCTTTATAAGGACACTAATCCCATCTTGACCCATCCAAACCTAATTATCTCCCAAAAGCCTCACCTACCAATACCATTGCACTGGAGATCAAGATTTCAAGATATGAATTTTGAAGGGGACACAACAATTCAGTCCATAACAGGCATTATTTTTACAAATATCATCTCTCCTACAATATCTCTATTCTCTTCCTCATGCATTATGATTTGTTGCCTCTTGACCTCTATTGTTTTCTATAAAGTTAATAATTAATAAGGACTACAAATTCTAATACAAAACAATTAACATGGCAATTTAACTGCATTGAAAAAGAGTTTCAATGAATTTTTACTACTACACTTTAATAATGAAATGTTCATATTGGGCAATACAAAGATGAGTTCTTCATAACAAATGCAATTAGAAATTAAGTATGATGAAAACCTATATATTAAGCTAAAAATATAATTTTATGAAGTCTAACAGATAAAATAAATCCACACAAAATATAAGTATGGAGCTCAATAAGAAATAAACTGTGTAAACTCTCAAGTCAAGAACTAGAACACTGCCAGCATTATAGAAGTCGCAAACAAATAAATGTAATCATTACACATTTTGATAAATGTTCTGAAGAAAGCAAATAAAGTATTGTAATTTGGAATAGTAGGGACATCAACTTTAGTAGGTAGATATAGGTACATACCTACCTGCAGAGAGGAATGATGTACAAGGAAGGATGAGGGGCAGATAACACATGGTTTGTAGCCTTGAGATGAAGGCAATGTGTAGAGTTCTGAACAGATTTTCTAGAATTGGACACTGATGGAAAGATGAGTACTTTCTGCATTGAATTAGAGAAGAGGAGGGGAAAAATGTGCACAAGAAAGGATATGTTTGTGGGCTTGTTGGTGAAAGTTTTTATCTGATGGCTCTTCTATGAGGCCAATTTATCTCCTGCTTATCCAGGTATGGGAGGAGTCTAAATGTTTTAAAGAAATAGGAGAAAACAATGAAATGATGGTGCTATAATGGTCTCAGTAATGGGAAAGTTGGCCTATAACGATGACTGGAGAGTGATGAGTACGCAATGGAATGTAGACACCATTGGTTTAAAATACAATCAGCTGACCTGGTTGAATATTTTTTCCTCAGAGTTCTGGATCTGTTAAGGCAAACGTAGAGAGAAAGTAGGTGTTAGGATTCATTTAGGTTTCGCATTTTGACTCTTGAGTATAAAGGAAGGAAATAATGATTAAAATGTTCAAGATTTTGCAAAGGATCATCAATAAATTGTAAAGGCAACCTATGAAATGGGATAAAATATTTGCAGATCGTATGTATGATAAGGCTTTAATATTCAAAATATATAAAGAACTCATACAACTCAATAGCGAGACCTCAAATAAACCATTTAAATAATGGACAGAGGAACTGAATAGATATTTTCCCAAAGAAGACATACAAATGGCCAATAGGTACATTATAAAGTGCTCAACAACACTAATTATTAGGGAAATGCAGATCAGAACCACAATGAGACATCACCTTACACCTGTTAGAATGGTTATCATCCAAAAGACGGAAGATTAGTGTAGGTGAGGATGTGGATAAAAGGGAACACTTGTGCACTCTTGGTGGGAATGTAGATTGGTGCAGCCACTATGGAAAACATTATGGCCATCCCTCAAAAAAACTAAAAATAGAACACCATATGATCCAGCAATCCTAATTCTGGGTATATATCCAAAGGAACTGAAAACAGAATCTTGAAGAGTTATGTGCACTCCTGTATTCATTGCAGCATTACTCACAATAGCTAAGACATGGAAACAACCTAAGTGTCTGTGAATGGATGAATGGATAAAGAGGATAGAGTATATACATATACAACAGATATTTTTTGGCCATGAGAAACAAGTATATGCTGCCATTTGTGACAACATGGATAGACATTGAGAGGATTATGTTAAGTGAAATAAGTCAGACCCTGAAAGGCGGATACTGTATTATCTCACTTATATGTGGAATTTAAAAAAAAATGAACTAATGAAAACAGAGGTTAGAATTGTGGTTACCAGAGATTGGGGAGAGGGAGAAAAGGAGAGATGTTGGTGAGAGTACAAACTACCAGTTATAAGAGGAATTAGTTTTGGGGATAGTGATTATAGGTAATAGTACTGTACCACATACTTGGAAGTTGCTAAGAGAGTAAATCTTTTGTGTTCTCACCACAAAAAAGAATTGGTAATTATATGAATGCCTTTTTTCATTCAAACTTAAGCCTAAAATTAAGACTTTCTGTGAAGAATTTCTTGTCATATATATCTTATTTCTATTTGTTTTCTTCCCTTTCCTTTCTTTACCATTTTCTTTCTTGCCTTGCTCCCTCTCTTCTTACCTTCCTTCCTTTGTTGAAAACCTGCTATGTACAGTCCAAATGATTTACTGAATCTTTGGTGTTCTCATAGGCTAAATATATATGTAAGCATATTATACTATACATGTTGGGTTTTGTTCGTTGGTTTGGTTTTTGGTCTTTTCTACTATCCAGTAAGCTCTTTATAGCCAGAGATTGTATTGCAGACAGCTTTTTATCTTTATTATCTTATATATTCCTTAAAACTTAGTAAACACTCGATCAATTTTCAATCAACAAATGGATGAATTGATATCTTGGGCATATTGTGGAAGATACTCAATGTCAAGACAAGGTGGATGGATTTTGTCCTTTTTTGTTTTAGGTCATGATAACTCTGGATTGCAAAATTCAGGGAAGTTATGAGACAAGAAGAGATGTCTGAGTGGGGCTTTGCCAGGTAGACTTAGATACTTGCCAAATAGACAAGAGACAGAGAAAGGCATTCCTGGTATAGGAAGCAGCCTGTGCCAAGGTCCAGAGTCAAGAAACAATACAGCGTGTCAGAGAACTCTAAGTAGATTCTACTGCTGGAGCATAAATTGTGAGGTGGATTACGTGGGAGATGAGTTGGAGAGGTAGACAGGAGCAGAATAGAAGCAACAGCATTTTAGGCAGAAAGTCTTGTAATTTGAAGCCGTAAAAGCCTGAAGCATCTCTGCAGCCAGCTCATCTTTGTAGAGATTTCTACATGAATAGGCAATGACCTGCCAAGGCAAGCACAGAACCCAACCAGAGGGCAAAACAAAGAAAGTCAGCCAAGCCCCGCCCCGGCTGAGAGCTATCCTCTCGCTGGTAGAAGACTTAACTTAATGAATTCTCAGTCAAGGGAGTTTGGCATTAAGAAGACAACAACAAGGTGAGATATATTTTGTCATTAGTTATGCATATTTCTACCTAGTTTAACAGTTCAGGAAGTGGATATATGGTTCAAATATAGATGCATATTAGTTCCTCACAATTTGTTGCTTGTGATTACTGGATGTACATAGTAACAAAGAATATTGTAGAATTGTTAAAAAAAATCTGAAATTGGATAGAGGAAAGCATTTCTCCATCACAGTACACACCTAGTTGAATCTAACAACTATCAGTGAGCTCACTGGACAAATTGTTTACCAAGCTATTACATTAAGGTAGGTACTAGCTACACAGCCATAATGAGGACAGAGTTCTTGACCTTGAAGAGCTTACTGAGCTTACAGATGCTGACTATCCAAGTGGTTTCTGAATGGGGACTGTCTCTGATTTGGGTATCACCTGGGAAGAAGATGCAAAGTGGTTTAAGTAGTGACTCAGTTTAAAAACAAAAACTTATGTTAAAAAAATGGGACCTGTCATGAAGCTTTAAACTATAAAGATGTATTATTAAGTGACACAAGCAAACAAAAAATAGCAGTAAACAATAAAAGACGTATCAATATACTTCACATAGGAATTTTTTTTTATTAAGGTCATGAAAGTTAACATCCTTGTGAAATTACAGTTGTATATCATTATTAGCCATGTTTTAGGTACACCATTTCACCCCTAGTGCCCTCCCCCCACCCCCCTTTCCCCTGGCAACCACCAATCAGTTCTCTTTGTCCATATGTTAACTACCACCTATGAGTGGAGTCATACAGAGTTCGTCTTTCTCTGTCTGGCTTATTTCACTCAACATAATACCCTCAAGGTCTATCCATGTTGTTGTGAATGGGACGACTTTGTCCTTTTTTATGGCTGAGTAGTATTCCATTGTATATATATACCACATCTTCTTTATCCAATCATCAGTTGCTGGGCACTTAGGTTGGTTCCATGACTTGACTATTGTGAATAATGCTGCGATGAACATAGGGGTGGATGGAACTTTTGGAATTGCTGATTTCAGGTTCTTAGGATAGATACCCAGTAGTGGGATGGCTGGGTCATAAGGTATTTCTATTCTTAACTTTTTGAGGAATCTCCATACTGTTTTCCATAGTGGCTGCACCAGTTTGCATTCCCACCAACAGTGTATGAGGGTTCCCTTTTCTCCACAGCCTCTCCAACATTTGACACTCTTGGTTTTGGATATTTTTGCCATTCTAACAGGTGTAAGGTGATATCTTAGTGTAGTTTTGATTTGCATTTCCCTGATGATTAGTGATGATGAGCATCTTTTCATGTGTCTATTGGCCATCCGTATATCTTCTTTGGAGAAATGTCTGTTCATGTCCCCTGCCCATTTTGTAATTGGGTTGTTTGATTTTTTATTGCTGAGTTGTGTGAGTTGTTTGTATATTATGGAGATTAACCCTTTGTCGGATAAATGACTTGTGAATATTTTTTCCCCATTAGTGGGCTGTTTTTTGTTTCAATTCTGTTTTCCCTTGCCTTGAAGAAGCTCTTTAGTCTGATGAAGTCCCATTTGTTTATTCTTTCTATTGTTTCCCTCATGTGAGGGGTTATGGTGTCCGAAAAGATTCTTTTGAAGCTGATGTCAAAGAGTGTACTGCCGATATTCTCTTCTAGAAGACTTATTGTTTCAGGCCTAATCTTTAGGTCTTTGATCCATTTTGAGTTTATTTTAGTAAATGGTGAAAAAGAATGGTTGATTTTCATTCTTTTACATGTGGCTGTCCAGTTTTCCCAGCATCATTTGTTGAAGAGACTTTCTTTCTTCCTTTGTAGGCCCTCAGCTCCTTTGTCAAAGATTAGCTGTCCATAGATGTGTGGTTTTATTTCTGGGCTTTCAATTCTGTTCCATTGATCTGTGCATCTGTTTTTGTACCAGTACCATGCTGTTTTGATTACTGTAGCTTTGTAGTATGTTTTGAAGTCAGGGATTGTGATGCCTCCAGCTTTGTTCTTCTTTCTCAGGATTGCTTTAGCAATTCAAGGTCTTTTGCTGCCCCATATGAATTTTAGGATTCTTTGTTCAATTTCTGTAAAGAATGACATTGGAATTCTGATTTGGATAGAGCTGAATCTGCAGATTGCTTTAGGCAGTATGGACATTTTAACTATGTTTATTCTTCCAATCCATGTGCATGGAATGTCTTTCCATCTCTTGATGTCGTCGTCGATTTCTTTCAAGAAAGTCTTGTAGTTTTCGTTGTATAGATCTTTTGCTTCCTTGGTTAAATTTATCCCAAGGTATTTTATTCTTTTTGTTGCGATCGTGAATGGGATTGAGTTCTTGAGATCTTTTTCTGTTAGTTCATTGTTAACATATAGAAATGCTAATGATTTATGCATGTTGATTTTATACCCTGCAACTTTTCTGTAGTTGTTGATTGTTTCTAATAGTCTTTCTATGGATTCTTTGGGGTTTTCTATATATAAGATCATGTCGTCTGCAAACTTCGAGAGTTTTACTTCTTCGTTGCCTATTTGGATTCCTTTTTTGTCTTTTTCCTGCCGAATCGCTCTGGCCAAAACATCCAGTATTATGTTGAATAAGAGTGGTGAAAGTGGGCACCCTTGTCCTGTTCCTGTTCTGAGAGGGATGGGTTTCAGTTTTCGTCCATTGAGTATGATGTTGGCTGTGGGTTTGTCATATATGGCCATTATTATGTTGAGGTACTTTCCTTCTATACCTATTTTATTGAGGGTTTTTATCATAAATGGATGTTGGATCTTGTCGAATGCTTTCTCTGCAGCTATTGAGATGATCACGTGGTTTTTGTTTCTCATTTTGTTAATGTAGTGAATCATGTTGATTGACTTGCGGATGTTGAACCCTCCCTGTGTCCCTGGTATAAATCCCACTTGATCATGGTGTATAAGCTTTTTGATATATTGCTGTATTCGGTTTGCCAAAATTTTGTTGAGGATTTTTGCATCTATGTTCATCAGCGATATTGGCCTGTAGTTTTCCATCTTTGTGTTGTCCTTGTCAGGTTTGGGGATCAGGGTGATGTTGGCTTCATAGAATGTATTAGGGAGTGCTCCATCTTCCTCTATTTTCTGGAATAGTTTGAGAAGGATAGGTATTAAATCTTCTTTGAATGTTTGGTAGAATTCTACAGAGAAGCCGTCTGGTCCTGGACTCTTATTTTTGGGGAGGTTTTTGATTACTGTTTCTATTTCTTTACTTGTGATTCGTCTATTCAGATTCTCTATTTCTTCCTGATTCAGTTTGGGTAGGTTGTATGAGTCTAGGAATTTATCTATTTCTTCTAAGTTGTTCAATTTGTTGATATATAGTTTTTCATAGTATTCTCTTATGATCCTTTGTATTTCTTTGGTATCTGTTGTGATTTCTCCTTTCTCATTTCTAATTTTATTTATTTGAGACTTCTCTCTTTTTTTTTTTTAGTGAGTCTGGCTAAGGGTTTGTCGATTTTGTTAATTTTTTCGAAGAACCAACTCTTTGTTTCATTGATCCTTTCTACTGTCTTTTTTGATTCAAAATCATTTATTTCTGCTCTAATTTTTATTATTTCCCTCCTTCTACTGACTTTGGGCTTTGTTTGTTCTTCTTTTTCTAATTCTGTTAGGTGTCGTTTGAGGTTGTTTATGCAAGATTTTTCTTGCTTATTGAGGTGAGCCTGTATTGCAATGAATTTCCCTCTTAGGACTGCCTTTGCTGCATCCCAAATCATTTGGTACGGTGTGTTTTCATTTTCATTTGTCTCCAGATAATGTTTGATTTCTTCTTTAATTTCTTCAATATTCCATTGTTTGTTCAGTAGCATGTTGTTTAGTCTCCACATTTTTGGCCCTTTCCCAGCTTTATTCTTGTAGTTGATTTCTAGTTTCATAGCATTATGATCAGAAAAGATGCTTGATATTATTTCAGCCCTCTTGAACTTATTGATGCCAGCTTTGTTTCCCAAGATATGGTCTATCCTTGAGAATGTTCCATGTGTGCTTTAGAAGAATGTGTAACCTGCTGTTTTTGGATGAAGTGTCCTATATATATCTATTAGGTCCATCTGATCTAATTTTTCATTTAATTCTACAATTTCTTTGTTGATTTTCTGCCTGGATGATCTGTCCATTGGTGTTAATGGGGTGTTGAGGTCCCCTCCTATTATTGTATTGCTGTTGATGTCTCCTTTTAGTTTTGTTAATAATTTCTTTACGAATTTTGGTGCTCCTGTGTTAGGTGCGTACATATTTATAAGTGTTATGTCATCTTGGTGGAGCGTCCCTTTTATCATTATATACAGCCCCTCTTTGTCTTTCTTCATCTGTTTTGCTTTGAAGTCTACTTTGTCTGATTTAAGTATGGCAACACCTGCTTTCTGTTGTTCGATTATTAGCTTGGAGTGTTGTCTTCCATCCCTTCACTTTGAGTCTGTGTTTGTCTTTGGGGCTGGGGTGTGTTTCCTGGAGGCATCATATTGTTGGATCTTGTTCTTTGATCCATCCTGCCACTCTGTGCCTTTTGATTGGAGAGTTCAATCCATTCACGTTTAGAGTGATTATTGAAACGTGGGGGCCTACTGTTGCCATTTTATCACTTGTTTTCCGGTTCTTTTTCATTTTGTCCTAATGGAGAGCTGTTACTTTGTGTTATTGTCCTTCTGCTTATCTCCTTTGTTCTGGATTTTGTAACCCCTTTCCTTTTTTTGATTTTTCAGGGATGAGGTTCTTCCTGAGCATTTCTTGAAGAGGAGGTTTTGTGGCGATCAACTCCCTTAACTTTTGTTTATCTGGGAAAGTTTTTATTTCTCCATCATATTTGAAGGATATTTTCACTGGGTAGAGTATTCTTGGCTGCAGGTTTTTATCCTTCAGAGTTTAGAATATTTCATTGCAATCTCTTCTAGCCTGTAAGGTCTCTCCTGAGAAATTTGCTGATAGCCTTATGGGGTTTCCTTTGTAAGTTATTTTCCTCTGCCTGGCTGCCCTTAGTATTTTCTCTTTGTCGTTGACTTTTGCTAGTTTCACTACTATATGCCTTGGGGTTGGTCTTCTTGCATTGATAAAGTTTGGAGATCTATTGGCTTCTGTCACATGAAGTTCCATCTCTCTTCCCAAGTTTGGAAATTTCTCAGCTATTATTTCTTTGAACAGGCCTTCTGCTCCCTTCTCCTTCTCTTCTCCCTCTGGTATACCTATAATCCTTATGTTGCATCTCCTAATTGAGTCAGATAATTCTCGGAGAGTTTCTTCATTTCTTTTTAGTCTTAGTTCTCTCTCCTCCTCTGTCTGCAGCATTTCTATATTCCTATCCTCCAAATTGCTAATTCTGTCCTCCATATTATCGACCCTACTGTTCAGAGAGTCCAGATTTTTCTTAATCTCCTCCACTGTGTTCTTCATCTCCAGTATTTCTAGTTGGTTCTTCTTTATAGTGTCAAGCTCTTTTGTGACATAGCTCCTGAACTCATTGAGTTGTCTATCTGAATTCTCTTTTAACTCATTGAGTTTTTTAATAATGGCAGTTTTGAAATCATTGTCATTTAGGTTATAGATTTCATTGTCTTTGGGATTGTTTTCTGGGTGCTTATCATTTTCCTTCTGTTCTGGAGATTTAATATATTTTTTCATACTGCTTGATGGTGTGGATTTGTGCCTCTGCATAGAGATAGAGTTTAGTCGCTGCTTCCACTTGTTGCGACTGGTGTGTGTGTGGGGGGGCAGCTGTTTAGACCGCACCAACCAGGAACCCTGTCAGCTGTTACTGACTAGACCTGGACCCTTCCTCGTAGTCACAGTGGTCCTGTGGGGTCCCTCGTCGGTTGTTGGCGCAAATCGCAAGGGGGCATCAGGCTGCTGATGCCTACTGTTGCAGCCCACTTAGACACGCTCCCTCCTTGTGGTCTGCAGCGGTGTTGTGGGTTTTCCAAGAAGCCAGGAGCAGGATCACCTATAATCACCACTTTCTCCCTAACAGAGCCCACAAGATCACACTTGTCCACTATAGGTCCCAGCAGAGCTACGGGTATCTTCTGCAGTCTGTCGTTACCTCACCTAGCTGTGCTACTTTTGCCCCCGGGCCTTCCTGCCTTGTGATTGCCAGTTGGGACCTCTCCACTAGTGCTGTGCAGAGGCTTTCGCTGAGGCTGCTGTAGGAACCTGGAGTTCCCCCATGCGCTACGTAGCCATTTCACCGGAGCTCCACTCTGTCCCACTCTACTCTCACGGGATCTCTGGGAGCCCCTTGCCTCATCTGGGACATGGCCAGAGTCCGTGGGCCTGGCGGTGGCTTGTAAGCTGCTGCCTTGTGGGGAATTCTTCTCTAGGGAGCTTCTTGGTGTTCTGAATGCTGGGTGGGGCCTCCCTGCCAATGGCAAGCAGAGGCCCTCCCTGCTTGGGGGGTGTGGGACCCTGGAGCATCCCCCCAGGCCACAGAGCTGGGTGTTGGAGCTCCACCCAGTCCCCAAGCACGTCCACGGGAAGTCCAGGCACCCCCTGCACCGACCCGTGGGCCCAGCAGCAGCTGGCAGTCTGGTGCAGTGCCAGGGAATCCACCGGCTGGGAGCTTCCCTTTGTTCTGGATTCTGGGAGGGGCCTCCCAGCTAATGGCGAGCAGAGGCTTTCCCTGCCGGGGAGGTGCGGGATCCTGAAGCCTCCCCCTGGGCCGCAGAGCCGGGCGCTGGACCTCCAACCGTGTCCCCGAGCACGTCCGTGGGAAGTCCGGAGGCCCCTGCACTGACCCGTGCGACAGAGACCGTGGGCCCAGCAGCAGCTTGTGGTCTGGTGCCGTGCCGGGGAATCCGCCCGCCGGGAGCTTCCCTTTATTCTGGATTCTGGGCTGGGCCTCCCTGCTAATGGCGAGTGGAGGCCTTCCCTGCCAGTGGGTGCAGGACCCTGGGGATTCCCCCTGGGCTTAGGTGTAATCGCGGGGGTCTTGAGTAGAGCTGTTGTCACCTATTTCCACCATCGCTCCGCTGGTGAGTGCACACTCCTGTCCTTGGTGTGTGGCGATGCTATGGGGGAGTCCGCTGTAAGAGAGCCTCCTGCAGTAACTAGGCTGTCCGGGGGTCGGGGGTCAGATAGTTTTCACTTATTTCCACCTCCTCCCGGGGGAAGTCCGTCCGCCTTCCGATATATAGTAGTACGAGACTCTTAGGCATCTTG